>NC_071499.1:100000000-105000000 GCF_028408465.1 Anastrepha ludens
CCTTGATTGACAACACATTTGCGCATGTGCTTTTCCAATGTCGACGGCACGCTGAAGGGCATATCACAGAAGCGGCAACGGTAGACATCTTTGCCAGTGCGTCCGTGGGTTTTCATGTGGCGAGTCAATTTGGAACTTTGCGCACAGGCATAGGAACACAATTCGCACTTGTATGGTTTTTCACCCGTGTGACTGCGACGATGTACAGTTAAGTTGGAACAGTTTTTGAACACTTTACCACAGTATTCACATGTGTCATTGCGTTGACGATTATCCTTCTTTAGCATTGAATTGTGGAGCATTGAGTTGGCGGTACCCAGTCCTAAAGGTTTCATTTTTAGATTCTCGAAAAGTGAATCATTTCGATGTAAAGCTGACATATTCCACCAGTCGTTGCTATCCATTTTAACACGTTTCGATAATTCAAAAGGATTTTGAAATGGGTTGAAGAGCGGCACTTGACTTGAGGCATCAGGTTGAGATGACTGTTGGAACATATTCTTCGAAAGTTCATCCCGTAGACGTAGTGCTGTTGGGAAACCGTTCAATTTATCTGATATCTGTGATATTCCTGAATTGCTTGAGTTATTATTGTCTCTATCCTTATTTGCTAAATATTTGAATTTTCCAGATTCTTGTAATGCCTGTTTATAGGCTTCGGAGTATTGCGCTATATTCGATAAGCCAAATTTATCCATTAGTTCGCCTACCAACGATGTAGGGCCGGTACTTGTGGTTTTTGGGCTTTCGCTCTTTCCATCTATCCGATTACTAACACTTAGATCTTCGGCTTCGTAATCGATATCTTCGCCATCTTCCGCATCGTCCTCCTCATCTTCTTCCATTCCGTCTTCATCCATGTTATCTTCCTCCCCATCGATCTCCGCCTCTCCTTCTGCTTCTGCGTCAGCATCGGCATCAGCTTCTGAGTCTTCGGCATCGTTAGAATCTACCGAACCTGCATTACTTGCACCATCCTCTGGACTACGATGAACTCGCATATGTTTCATCAATTTATTGATATACGAGCATTCAAATTCACAGGCTGTGCATTTGTAGGGTTTCTCTCCGGTGTGTGTCCTTTGATGAATAATCAAATTATTTTCAAATCGAAATTTCTTCTCACAATAAGCGCATGCGAATACTGCGGCATTCTCTTGGCTGGGTTTTGAAGGTGGCGTAGATGCTGATCGTGGCGTGGAGTTGATATTTTCGTTTTCTTGATTCACAGAATCGCTCTTATGTGGAGGAGTTAATGAATGTGGCCGCGTATTGTTTGTCACTGGTGTAGGAGGTAGTTGGGATGGTGAAGGGCTCGCAAAATGTGGCGATTGCTTTTGTCTTGGACTCGGCGAGCTCGAGTTAACAATATTTCCAGCCCCAGGACTTGTTGTTCCTGCAAGCTGACGCAATCGCTGCGAGTAAAAATCCATCTGTGGTTCAAGATGCATACCAGTCTGAGGCCCTCCTTGATTAGCAGTATTTTGTTGTGGAATGCTTATTGGTGGAGGTGGCAAAGGTGTGGGTGGCGCAGAGCTTCGGTGGGTATTACTATTAGAGGGCGGTCGCGGTTCCATCGAACCGCTGGAAGGAGTGCCATTACCCTGACTGAATTGTGATGCACCAGAGTGCGGAGTGGTAAGAGAGTTAGCGGCCGCAACAGCTGCTGCTGCTAAGTTGAGGCCGTGGTGTCGAAATTGCTCCGATACCAGTTGCTCCATTCTATAATGATCGGGGTGGGGCCGTGAAAACAGGGGTGCGACAGTAGGAACTACAGGACTTTGTGCCAGTGACGGTGGTAAAGGCATTCGCAGCAGATTAAACGGATTTGCATGCATATCTGGTGGTGGCAACAGGCTATGATGACGAATACCCGCAGCCGCAGCTACTGCTAAGTTTTGCGCATTTTGCATTGCTGTTGTTAGATTGCTTTGCTGTTGTTGCTTATGCTGCTCAACTGCTGCAGCCGTAGCAACGGCTACTCGGTGTTGTTGAAGTTGTTGTTGGATTTGCTGTTGCTGGACAGCATTTGAGTGACCACTACAAATCGGCGCTGGTAAGTTGGCTGAGGCATTGCCACTACCGCTACCACTGCTACTAATGCTGCAGTTTGTACTCGAGTTATCAGATTTTTGTGATTGATGACTGATGGGCGGATACAAAGACGATGCGGAGGGTAAAGTCGACAAAGGCTGCGTCGTTGATACCTCTGAGGTTATTGTCGGTGCTGATACAACTATGGGCATTGATGTTGAGTGTGGATGCGTTAATAATAGTGAATTCGATGAGGCAGGATCCGAAATTGAGCTGCTGGAATGTGAGGAAGAAGAAGAGGGGAACTCTACATATATTTTAACGCCGTGCGAATGCTGCACATGTTGAATTAAACGCCAGGCAGATGTGTAGCGAGTCTTGCATGTAGAACATGTGTAATAGCTGGGCTCTGAAAAGAGAACAAACAAATAATTGCATTGTTAGATAAAATTTTATTTATATTTATTGATTTAAATAGGTAGGTGCATATGTGTATGTATGCATTTACTTGTGTGCATATATAATATTACATATATGTCAGTCAATAATGTGGAACTGAGAAAATGTGTGGATGATAAATAATTTTAATTTTAAATTAAAAAAAAACTTGAAAATAAAAATTTGTAAATTATAAAAACAAGTACTTAAGTTTTCAATTGGGCTTAGTCCCCAACTGCAACTCTAAATGTACATTTAGCCATACAAACTAAATCTAAGTTAAATATTTTTTCAAATAATACTCGTAATAAATGTTTCATTCATTTTATCAAAAACTTTCATCTGAAATTAGTTGCTTCTTGCGTTTACTAAATAAAAACATATACATATGTACAAAAAATGCACAGTCCTTATAGATAAAAAAACTAACCCATTTACCACCCATTACTCTGAAATGTAGCTTAAGTTCACGTTGATGTGTTTTATTAAAACCAAAAATAAAATTGAACTTGTTAAGAAATGTAAAATTTTATTGTCATTCATATACCCGTTGTAAATAAACCAAGGCCCATTTTCAGAATTTTTTATTTTTCTTATATCTAACAACCAAAAACAAAACCATAAGAACAGCAGCATTTCCAGTCAAATGACTAAGGCACATTCAACAAGGCCTCTGGAAATTTTTTGAAAAGGTACTGATATTTAAAATAAATCATTCCTTAATAGCCACGACATAATATATTATATATACAATGTATATGTATATACATATAATTAGCGCGTACACCCTTTCTGGGTGTTTGGCTGAACTCCTCCTCCTATTTGTGACGTGCGTCTTGATGTTGTTTTACAAATGGAGGGACCTACAGTTTCAAACCGATTCCAAACGGCAGATATTTTTTTTAGGAGCTTTTTCATGGCAGAAATACACTCGAAGGCTTGCCATTGCCTGCCGAGAGGCGACCGCTATTATAAAATAACGTTTTTTTTCATTTTGGTATTTCACTGAGATTCGAACCTACGTTCTCTCTGAATTCCGAACGGTAGTTACGCACCAGTACATTTGGCTACGGCGGCCGCCAGTCACGACATAATACCAACACATTAATTTGTATTTCTTGAGAAACACGGATTTATTGAACAGGTTAATCGCATTACCAATGAATTAAGAAAGGCATTTGACAATCTTTCTCAACGTTGGCCAATAATTTGGCATGAAGAGCTTAGACATAAATTTAGAATCTTCAAACTTCCATGGAGCCTTCAAGTATACCTCTTTGACAGACGATTAACTGTAAGAGTAAATGATTTTGTTACGGAAGAATCTGCGATATCGGCTGGTATACTTCAGGGATCTGATATCCCCATAAGGAGAAATGTGTCAACTTCAAAATTCGCGGTTAATACCACAATTGTGTATCGAAACAAATGCCTAACAGGCCTTGTAAGCCACCTTATGTAGGCAGTGAGACTCATATTGTAAATCTGTATTTGTAATAAATCTAATACATTCGTAAAGTTGCTTTTATTTAAGCTGCTGCTGCAGCGTGTAAAATATTTATATTCGAATTCTCTTCATGTGACTGCTTTTAAGTGAAGTTTTTACACTACTCAATAGAATTGTACGCTGTGACTAAGACAGATAGCGAATTAGCTAAACTCGGAACAATGAAAGGTATTAGTTTGAAAGATTTGTTCATCAACAATAAAAGCTCTAACAAGTCCACTCATGAGTAGGAGTCGCTGCGCGTGTACTACTTTTATTTGTACGAGTATATCTATAAGTAGTTGTGGTTAAACTCACCTATTTCTTATCAAATAATGGTTTTGATACGAAAAGTATGCTTGTTGCATACAAATGATCACCAATTACTGCAGTGGATGTTTTCTATCATTTCAAGTGTAACAAATGTTTCGGATATCTTTACATCGGACTTCCCCTTCTCCTCTACTCCACAAAAAAAGCCAATGTGTTAACGAACCACAAAGTAGTGGATGAATCGAATGGTTTGTAAAACATTTTCCTGCAGTTAGATACGGCTGCACCATTTTTTTTTGTTTTCATGGGTTAGCCGTATCCTTTAGCACGTACATGCGAATGGGCGTGATGTGTAGGCATCGATATAAAGGCATATGTATGTTCCTACATGCAAGGACGACACATTGCGGTATCCACGGACTTGGCAAGTGTACACCGTCGATTGTCAACGGCTATCTTAGAAGTATGCACACACATACGTACCAACATGCGTATCCGAACATTTTCTTGTACAATACGTGTCTTAAGCGATATCGCTACGTTTAAATTCACAACGGTGATGACTACACCAGATGTTACTTTAAAGTGAATAATTGTAAATTTTACTGTGCAATTCCACATGGACACTGAAGGCATTATAGAACTTTTTTTTATTAAAAAACTAAAACATTTGCCAAATCGAAATCGGAATGCTACACATTTAACGTGTAACACATTTGTAATGCCACTAAATTTTCACCCTGACTTGGAAAAAGCTAAGTTAAATCAGTAGAGAGAGACATTTTTTTTGTACATACCTACATATACACCTATGTTTGCGGTTATGGACTACTTGTGTTGAGCGTGTATTGCCAATTATTCAATACATTGGCTTATGCCTATGTATACATATGTATGTATGTATATTTCAAAGTAATAGGACATTTGTTTGTATCTTGCACGCTTACATATGTACATACATATGTATAAATCAATTTTATATTCAAGCCGAAGCGTTTTCTCATCATTTTAACATTCAAATATACACGGGAACAGATCCTTCAATAGCTAAAAGAAGGTTAAATCCAAAATATTTTTTTAGATAAGTACTCAAAAATGACCACCAGGCCTTTGCCGTGCAAAAATGCATGCACAGCACCTCGTTAGATGAAAATGTGTATTCACCTTTAATTAAGGAAACATAATGAAATGAAAACTTTAATGCAATTTTTTTCGAATTAATTGCTCGATATGAATGTTGCTTTGTATATCCAAAAATCACTATCATATACACGAAATTAACAATTTTACCAGCTAAATAGATAAACATTTTGAAACAAACCGTTTTAGCAAATTACGCATACATTCATATATCGATGCATTTGTACCTACATTGTATGTAAACCTATGTTTTTAATGGGTTGCAACATAATGCAACACTCGAAGCATTACGGTTTTTGATTTTAAATTCTTTTAAATATTTCGAATATCTTTTGTGCAAATGATGCAATATTCCATTTCCTCTTGCTGATGGCATCTTTTGGCATCACATGAATAAACAATAAATAGTGTTTTTGTGTCAAAGGTGAAAAATGGAAAAATGCGTTACATGATCTCCGGAGATGTTGGCATAACCTCGGTGCCCCTTTGTACATCAAACACGGGTAACTTTAGTTCATTAGCGGAAACCCCTTTCCATTAGGGTACATATATGCTGCTATTGAGTGGCAGCAGCGGCAAAAACAAATGCAAATGAAGCAGTACCGACGACAATTACTGCTGATCGCAAGCGAAACATACTCGCGTGAGATGAGCATCGCATTGACAATGCACATACGACATACGGACATACAGGGATGTACGTACATATATATGAGGGTAGTTAGTTGAACAAGCGTGAGCGGCAGACGCGCCAATAATTAAAAAGGGTTGGATGAATCCTTATTGCATATGTGTGTTAATATATGTGGCTTTTTATGGTGAATCCTTCACTTCCACTTTTTATTTTGCATAAATTACAAGGAAAAGAATTTCGGAAAAGGTCGACATATTCTATGAAAATGAACATAAAAATAGAAAAAGTGATGGCATCCTGTCAAATAGTATATTAGATTGGCGCAGTAGTGTCTGTTTTACTTCGAAACCATTTTAGCGTTTGTTGCCAGTCACGAGTGTGTCACGCGCCTACTTTACTTTTACCGATTATTTATTCCGCATTGACTCCGGCTCAAATTTGATATACATGCATACTGTATGTAGGGACTCTTATGAAGAAAAGCAAAAAAATAAAAAGTAATGCTGCTTCACAGCTTTGAATACACAATTATGTAGCAGCTGATACGGTTGAGCGAAAAAAACGGAAATAGGGGAAATAGTATGTTGGAAAAACAAACTTGGCCAATCGATATCATTTATCAACAAAAAACGCTAATCTCAAACAAAGAATTTTTATGATTAACCATGAAAGATAACTCATACATGTATGTATGTATGTATCTTACAATAAAAAGGATCTAATCTAATTCCACTCTCGGAACCGCACACCACAAATTAGAGGAGGAACCCTGCTAAACCCCCAACAGATTATGTACGCGGAAATATGTGTATATATACGGCCACCGTAGCCGAATGGATTGGTTCATGACTACCATTCGGAAGTGTGTAGGTTCGAATATCCGTGTACGAAGCACCAAATGCTAGAAACATCTTTTTTTGATAGCGGTTGCCCCTAGGCAGGCAGTGGTAAACCTCGAGTGCATTCTGCCACGAAAAAGTTCCTCATAAAAAACATCTACCGTTCAGAGTCGCCTTAAAACTGTAGCCCACACCATTTTTGGAAAGACATGAAGACGCAGGCTTCAAATAGGAGGAGCTCGCTCCAATCAAGAAAAAGTTTGCTAGCGTCAATTATATATACAGTAGCACATATTCGTATAAACGCACTCTTAATTTTACAACTTTCTATAAAGAAAAATAAAATTGCGCACAATTGTTCCCAAAATTGTGCACGATGTTTTTTGCACACAGTTGCCCCTTTACCATTTATGATCAATGCGGCATCTTCATTATGAACTGATCTTTTGTTCATCCCATGGTGTGCAGCCAGCTCCATAAATAAACAAGAACCACAGCTATTATTTGTAGAAAATAAACTCAGAAAAAGTGTCATCGTTTTGAAACAAATTATTCCGAATGGCTTTAGCCTCATTTTTTATTAAGTAATTAATGTAATAACAATGGAAATCCAACGTAGAATCTCTTTTGCCAACAAGTGCTACTTTGGACTAAGTAGGCAATGGAGTAGTGAAGTCCTCTCTCGACGAATAAAACTAACACTCTACAAGGCTCTCATCATGTCCGTCCTAACGTATGGCGCAGAAGGAGGACGATGACAAAATCCGATGAAGCGTCGCTTGGAGTGTTTGGGAGGAAGATTCTCCACGTTGGCGACGGCGAATATCGCAGTCGATGGAACGATGAGCTGTACCATATGAGCTTTACGACGACATAGACATAGCGCTGCGAATAAAGATGCAGCGACTACATTGGCAGGGTCATGTCGTCCGAATGGATACAAACGCTCCGGCTCTGAAAGTATTCGATGCGGTACCAGCTGGTGGTAGCAGATGAAGAGGAAGACCTCCTCTGCGTTGGAAAGATCAGGTGGAGAAGGACTTGACGCGCTTTGTTAAACTCGGCCAAAATCGCGTGAGCGGTTAGCGCGCCAATTAAGAAGAGAAAAGCATAAGTAAAGGTAGAAAAAAGAATATGATGTCGCTGACGTATGAAAGTGGCCGTGACCATTAATTTTTGTGTTAAACTATATTTAGAGCAAGATTTCATTCGAAGAAAGAATGTCTACATTTTTTTTTTAACATTTAATACTCTACTCATCATGAGGGTTAGGTGGAGCAGTACGCCTGTCTTTAGAACATTTGATATAACTCTTTCCCAGTGAAAGTCCATGCTTACATACCAAGTTTTAGCGATAGTAGAGAAAGTTTACCAGAAAGTCAGCTGAGAAGAATGTTCTGGCTATGCATTCACCAAGAGACAACTAACGCCCCTTTGATTGCCATTCTCTTATTTTCATAATTGGAACTACAGCGACTTATTTTAAAGAAAATTTCGGCATGCCTAGTGAAATTCGTATTACAATTCGTGGAACAAGAAGACTCAATGACTAACTACTTGTATAATAGTCTCGGAGAACCTAACATTACACACCAAGTAGCCAAAGACTGACTATACGCCAAACTGATTTATAAAGAATTATCTAAATGACCTTTTGAAACAGCTCGTTTCCTTGGCCTACTAGTGACTTTTCTAATATTATATGTATATGCACGTAAAAATTGTAGCAAACCGAGAAACTTCGCGAACCGACTGGCAACAAAACTCAGCAAATGAGATACCAAAACACAAACATGAATTCCCCTGAGGCGAGAAATCTAGAACTTTAGAAATTATGATAGTTATTAGGCATTTGTATATGTAAAAGCGGAGGTGCATGCACTAGGGTATTCAGACTGAAGTTAAGCGGGTGAGCGTGTATATGTTACTATTCGTAGCAATCAAGTGATTCGCTAAAGAAATCAAATTGTGTTGCCATTAATTTGTGACTTTTTTTAGCATTCCAGTAATCGAAGTCAGAGGAATAATTGTGAGACATTTTATTTGGATAAAAACGTAACAATTCGTAACAATATGCGTCTTTAATCGAATTGGAAGGAGACTTTGTTTATAAAATTTACTAAATTTAATCTTTCAAATTTATTTACTTCTCTTTAAAGTAGTCGCCTTCAACCAAGTGCATAACGGGTTTTCTAATTCTTCAAGCAGTCATTAAACACGAGTTCTGAAAAGGCTTTCACCTCACTCAGTGACTCACGTTCAGCCTCTTTTATGCCTTTTCTATGGATTCGAATTGGTATCACAGTTTACTAGTCTATTGAATAGCCTAAGTCAGACCGAAATGCTGCACAAATGTTATCACTTTGTGAGTAGGTTCACTCAATACAAGTCGTATAATGGCAATACTGCGAACCTTCAAATATTTGAAAGCAACCAACCAACCCAATGGCTATTCCGTCTAAGACCGATTGATATTAATAATGCTAAACGTTTTTAATCTGCAAGTAATACATAGTTTTAATACCCGATTTCTTGAGTTTTCTTGCTAAATATGATTTGTCGATGTATTTTGCCAAACGAATAGAAAATAAGGGGTATCCAAGTGAATAGCCAAAAAAGCGTAAGCAACTTAAAGCTTCACTTACTTTGCTTTAAATATTCAATACACAAAAAGATCCTTAACAACCTCTGTTAATCCACAGCATCTTTGACCGCAGGGTCACAGCATTTCCGTTGAAAGCATTTCGAGTGCGAGCAGCAACGGAAATGCCAAATTGACAGACCAACCGACCGCCTGGAGTTTCGATAACAGTGAAGAACAACGAGTGAATCGTATAAAAACTGATGAATGGGTTAAGCCCCCACATGATGCGGTAATTGTTTTGGTGTTTTGTGCTGTTAAGCCTGTTCAGATAAAGGATAAAAGTTACATGTGCATGCACATACGTATGCACACATACGCCCACTTAAAAAATGCACAACAAGAATATTTGGTTGGCCCAACAGTGTGAAACCGAATTTTACGTTATGAATACTAGTAATACACGTGTGTTTTTAAAAATAGCTGACTAAACAAAATGCATTTTTAATCTATGAGTGGGCCAAGAAATTATAGAGCAAAGGTTAATGTCGTAATTTCCTACAAATATTGTAGGTTTAAGAAATGTAAAAAATTTGATAATAAAAACCAGTATGGGAAAGTAAATTCGGTACGGACCGAACTCTGTATACTCTCTCTATATATTTTAATAATTTGTACTAGCTGTTGAATTTTGGAATGAAAAAAGTCATAGAGAATACGAGTTATAGCTTGTAACATCAGAGGAACGGATGAAAAATTAGTCTTAACATATAAAAAGTGGACGGGAATATTATCCGATTTCAATAATATTTATGTAGGGTGTAAATGAGGTGGTCAGCAACACGTTTATTAAGATTTGGTGCGTTTTATTAAGCCGTTATCGAAATTTTATTTGTGTCGCACTTTTCTTCGCACTTTGTATCAAATTTGAGTAAGTATAATAACTGTTTACCAGGCAATTTTTTTGTAGCTGGGATGTCAAGCTTAAGAACTTTAAGAACCATTTTACATTTTACAACTTCAAAAGTTAGGAAATATGGTAATATTAGCTACTTCGATACCCCAATCACTTGCGAAAAAACAATAGTAGACAGTTGCAAAAAGTTTAGTTATGAAAAACTTAGTGCACCCAAGAAAACATAGAACAAAAAAAGTACTCAGAAAATATAAAAAAAATTTGCAACTACGTTTTTATTTGCGATTGGCCATAAAGACTATAAACGAAATTCTAGCAATATTCCTATATGCAAGTTGGAAGCATTAAATAGCTTACGATCGAAATGGGGTCGCTTAATTTTTTGCTTTCCCGTTTAAATTTTTCGATAAGGAGGACGAATTGAATGCGACTATTATATCATTGTCACTCTTTCACTGAGAAAATATATTTGCATTTCGGTTGAACAAGTATTACCGAAAAGTGGGCACAGATTGCTGAAAGGTTATTCACTAGAATATAATTTAGAAGTATGCAATTTCCTGCTGGTCATAACAAGGTGTTAACATAAGCATTATAGGTATACGAGTATATTATATTGTATTATGTTGTGTATTTTTTACGCATGCAGAATACTTGCATGCACAAAAAAGGAACTAGCAAAAAATATTTACTTCCTTGGTTTTTGTACTTTTGCCATCTGCACTGCAGAGCTCCACGTGCTTAAGCATAAGCAAACACATATTTACATATGCATACATTCATACATACATTCGATTCGGACAAATCTTTATGTTGGATTTAGATTAATGTTATTTGCAGCTTATACAAATTAAGTATAGTCATATACTTATACATGTGTGGAAATACATACGAGCATTTATTTATGTATGCACATACATATGCATTTAGTCGGGAACAGTTGGCAATCATATTTTCTCTTGACTCTATGTAACATTTTTCTCCCTCCTTCACCAAATGAAAATTTTCTGTTTGGTTTGTTTTGGGTGCACAACTAAATCTACTGATGTTTTCTATTCTTGAAAAAAATGTCACCTCAATTTACATACATATTGCCATATGTCCTGTGAAAATCTTACATTTTTTATATGAGAGTAGAACAAGATCACAAAATTATATATTTAATACAATAGGATATGGCACCTATATAAGTACATACATATATATAAATGGCGCTCTATTTTGGGTGTTTGGTCGAGCTCCTCCTCCAATTTGTGGTGTGCGTCTTGGGTTTTTCCCACAAATGGAGGGAGTTGGGCGACTGCTATTAGAAAACACATTTTACATCACTTGGTGTTTCATGCCTGAGATTTCGAATCTGGGCAGTACCAAATGGAGGTTTGTTGTTGTCGTTCTTTGTTCTAGTGCCCACAATGGGTTCCGAGCTCGAAGACCCACCGAATGGTAAATAAGAATAAAATCAATATATGTGACCTGGTCTATGAAACACCTGAATAACAGTTTTTAAATATTTTAATTAATTTTTGATGTTGAAACAATGCCACAATTCGTAACAAAAGTTTTGACAAATCCTTAAAATCCACCATTTATAAAGTTATGAATTCATTTTTTGTAACAAATTTTTTGAAAACAGACTTCAGTATCGTATTCATTACACCTCAGACTGTCCAGGAATGGTTCTGTTTTTAATTTGCACTAATTATTGTCTTCGTTATTCTAATTTGTATCTTGACAAAAAAAATAAGTCATTTTCGTATTTGTACTTTTTTTTTACTTTTAACAAACTTTTAAACAAATTATGACTTTCTGGTTTTCACTATTTTAAAGAGCCTTTCACACACTATTCGAATCAACAAAAAAGTGAAAAATGATTTTTTGACACGTAAGGTACCTTTTCATAGACCAGGTCACATACATATATTATGAAAGGTGCTGAAATGAGAATTCAAATTTTGACATTTGGCTTAAAAATTTGTTATACATGCATTTAAAAAAGGTGGCCCAAGGAATCAAGGCACCTGAAAGGCGGGGAAATTGATGAGTTCTATACTCATATTGTAAGAGGGGAAATCATATGGTATATCAATGTTGTAAAAAGCGCTAGTTTAAACACTTCCCACTTCTGGTCTTCTAAGTAATATTTCACTGGTGAGTTACATGAGGATTGGTCTTATCATGAAAGACGACTAACTTTTCATGCTCTTTCACCAGTTCTGATAATTTTTTTTTTCAAATTCTACGTTTAGACACGTTAGCTGCTGGACGTATGCATCGTTAGTTATGGTGAAGATAGAAGTGACAATACGAGTATACCACATTTTTCACATCTCACAGAGTTTATTTTTGTTGAAAATAATATCTCGCTTTGGCTGCGAAGGGCTGCACTGAACTGCACCAACAGTTTTTTCTTTTGGAATTCTCTGAAGAGATCCCCTTTTCATCTCAAATTTATAAAACTTAAAAACGCTTTATGACTACATAGCTGAAAAAAATTGCATACAATGTTTAGATTCAACATACATACGTATCATATATCCTCATACATATATATCGTATATCCTCATACATGGATATCAATGAATACACTGCAAATATTCCTGAAAAAAGACACAACTAAACATTTAAACATTTTTAAAAAATCTAGATTTTAATTTTTACTGTTCTACTACACATCTCTTTTAGTACACAATATATCTACTCGGTTTTTCTTGTAAATTTCTGCCAAAATAGTTATGTCACTAAATTAAAATTTTTCTTTTACGTTTTCTGGCAATCAAAAATTTTGGGTTGTGTTTCATTCATTGTTTTTGTTTTTTGTTTGTCCTTTTTCAGTTTTGTTTGTTATTATTTAAAATCCGAATTACTACTGGTCATATATGGTATAGTTATGCTAGTACAGATTGTCTTTTTGAAAAGCTGTTCGTGTTATTTGTATAGTACCTACGAATATTTGAGTGAGCGAATAATTATTCCTGGTTGTTCGTATGTCTAAATGCATAGAAATGTAAATGTGTATACCTCCATATACATCTCTAAAAATATATACAGAAATTCGCAAGCATTTGCTTAAAGTAATTGGCAATGAATGCCCTTGCATAATTAAAATTTCAATTACCAAATAGTGGAATATCGTTATAATGCTGACGAATATATTATGTTTTTTTAATTTGATAGAAAACTGTACTTATTTATCTTGTTTGTATGATAAATAAAGTTGGGCTAAAAGTAAGCCTGTAGTAAATTTGTCACGCGAATTTTTTAGCTTAATAAGTTGTTCAAGCTTTAGATTAATCCAATTTATTCATTCATTTTCAAAGTATTACCAAATAAAATTTATACATTTTGATATGTAGTTATTTGTATATGAAGTCACTCAAAAATCTTGACGTTACTAAAACTAACTAAAAACCGACGGCTTCGAATTCAGCTCTGAAGAATAATTTAAGTGAACTAAAGATTGTTGGTCTTCTGAATACTCAAAAATACATTTTATTAATTTATGTACTATGAAGATATAAGTACATATTATTACGAATTTTTTACGTTTTTATCCAAATAAAACATCATCATTATAATGGTGAGCTCAACAACTCGGTTCGGTTCGTGGCTTGCTGTAACATTTGTCTCCAGTTCGATTCATCCCTCCCTTAAGTATTGCAACAACGTATACCATATAGCACAGCGTCCCGATCTACGCCATCCAACCATCGGTGGGTATGTTGCGTCTGCCCTTATAATGTGACCAAGCCATCGGATACGTTTAAGCTTTATTGTCGTGACAATATCCGGGTCGTTATACAATCTTTGAAGCTCGTGATTTGAATCGTATTCTCCAGATGCTGGTTTGCAAACAGCGCTAAATATTTTTCGTAGGATTGTATACTCGTAATACGTTCAAAAACGTTGAGGTTTTGCTCATCGAACTTGTTTAGTGTCCAAGATTCACTAGCGTATATAAGTACTGGTGCGATAAATTGTTATTTTCTCTGGTCTTCCAAGGATGCGTTTGTAACGCAAAGTAGCATCGGTTCGCGGCAAGTATTCTTTGATAAATTTTAGTCGTTATGTTGTTTCAAAAATGAAGAGACCTACTTTGAGATTTTAGCTGATGTTCTGCACTGTTTGTCTTTGTAGTGATGACACCATTGCCTTCGTATTGTCTGCATTAAGTGACAATAATTCCTCTGAGTTCAATCACTAGATTGTTAAATAAAAGTACAAAATTAATTGCTGACTTTATTGAATCACGTTAGCGCTTAACTATTCGTTTACACGATCACACTTTTAACTTAACTCTGCGCGTGCACCTCCTAAACTTGGCAACCCGTATATTCTGGTTAATTCTTGTTTTTGTGTTAGTATCTCATGCGTTCGGTATTGTTCCCAGTCTGTTCGCAAAGTTTAGGGGCTTACGACACTGTCCTCCGCTTAAGGAGTTACATACATATATACCTTGTGTTGGACTAAAAAATCGAAAATTTTTTATGGCACATTCTAAAAGTATATCATCTTAAAAATATAAATTCAAAAATCATAAAGATCGGAGCACTAGAACGAAAGTTACAGACCGTGGAAGCGGAAAAATTATCCATAAAAGAGTGCATGCAAAACTTTAGACTCGATTATCTCGAAGTCGTGTTTATTGAAAATTACCGTCGCGGTGATCATTATTTATCAAAAACTATTTGACCGATTTGCATAAACTTTTTTTAAATTATTCGAAGTAACAACCTTGTGAATCTGAACGGTTCACTTTTTTAAATATATGCATAGTTCGCTGGAATTACTTTTTTTTTTAATTTTTCAACCCCTCAAAAATCGTTTTTTTGGTGCAAAGCGGTTTTCATATCGAGAAAAAATTTTTTCGGGCAAATACCCCGTTCAGATTCACTAAAGACATTTTTCTACAATAATCATTTAATTTTTTGATTTCAGTTGAGCTGCCCATGCGCTACCGTGATCACCGCAAGCCTCTTCTAAAAAACGGCGTTTCGGGGGAGGGGCGACATCAACAATAAATAATAACATTTTTTAAAATAAAAACACCAAAATGTATTCTTCGAGAGTTACCCTTCAGTATGATATATGCCTCATTTGAATAAAAGTTCTAAAACATATTTAAAAAAAAATATGACAATCCTCCATCGTCCCGATTAGACACCAAATTCTTCGATCCAAATGGAGGCAATCTCTCCGGGTAAACTACTTTGACTTTCGCCTATCCAGTTTTGCATTGCTGTATACGATACACTACATCATATAATCTTTTAATCTCCTTGAATGGATCTTCACAGGACGCTTGCTGTTTCGCAGAAGATATTTCTTTCTTTGCGGATTATAGAGAACAACCAAATTATCTTCGCTGAATCCTTCGAAGTTCACAACACGGTCAAAACGATTCTTGATCTTTTAACTCATTAGCTGGGTATGTTGCCTCACACGATGGTGTAATCCATCCATGTCACCACGTAGTGTTTCCCAATGTTTCCCCTTCGTCCAGTGCAGGAGTGGTACATCTCCCGAAGGCTGAATCCCCCGGAGGCCTTAAATCGCTTCCAAAGACGGGCCTTGCAGGCGAACCTACGTTGTATTGCTGTAATTTTCCATGACTTCTCTTCTTTGGAGCTCTCGCTACCATGCACTGCGCGCAATTTCAAGTATATTCGGCAATAGAATGTCTGCAATTTGCCCAGAAAAACCGCTGCCTAATCTTTTCCTGCGTTTTAGCGATACCCAAATGACCTCCGCTTGGCCCATTGTGGAATTCCTCCAACAGGGACGTAATTCTGGATTTAGGAATTATAATCAGATTGGTGGCCGCCGTGGCCGAATGGACTGGTGCGTGACCACCATTCGGAATTCGAAGAATGTAGTAGGTTCGAGTCTGAAGAAGAAATGAAGAAAAAGTTTCTTCTAGTAGCGGTTGCCGCTTCGGAGATAGTTGGAGGAGCTCGGCCAAACACCTAGTTTACGGTGTATAGCTGTATAGCTGTAAGCTTACGGGTGTTGAATAGCTATCTTTTCTTATTTACTTTGTATGCATGTACTCGAACAACCCCGGAGTTGGCACTCATTATAGACAATGAGAAACTAAAGGTCAACGATGCAAAAATTTTTCAACCACTGGAGTGGGTAGGCGTAGTGTACACTTATTGTATGTGGTTCCTTCAACATCTCCTTGGATTGTGTTCTTTACCTTCATCATAAACACTAACTCGTTTTCTATGCTCATGCCCTTCGTTAGGAACAAACAAAAGAACTTCTATTGTGCTTCCATTTCAAACTCGTTCAAGTCATTGTAAATGAGTGTGTAAATGTTTTGTGTGCAACGGAGAGTTTGTTTTTGGCCGGCAGTGCGTACGCGTCATCCTTTCACGTACAATTACTCACGTTCAGGATGTATCCCGCGTCAACATGTGTGACTTTTGATTCACCTACGTTTGTACAGTTGTCTATATGTAGATATCGGGGCAATAAGCTCATTTAACTCGAATTGCATGCTTGTAAGTATGCTACAACGTTTAAGATGGTTGAATCATTTGCACAATTTGCCTTTCATTGTACCAAAAGCTTGTGTTAAAAGATCTAGTCTTATTACTTATTATGTCTTTCTCTATTATATATTGTAGATCTCTGAATGCAAGTCATGGGAATGAAACATTTAATGTTGTCAGTGTGGCGCCAAATAAAATAAGGCTTTAAGAAGAATCAAGAAACGATTCGGCTTTAATATATATTTATAATTATCTTTTATTTTAATTATTCAGACTAAATTTGCACTATTTTTCTCTTTATTAAATATGTCTGAAAAGCGGGTGTAGCACTTGAAAGCGGCACAGCGCCTCACTAGATGCACATCTTTTATGCGTTGTAGTGCCATAAAGGCATGCTACGTATGGACCTAAGTTCATAACCCATTGCACATAAAACTTTGTTATTTTTGCAAAATTGTTTTCTGGTGTTTGTAAACTATATATTTTTGAACACACCTATCTCCCGTTTTACATGGTACTTATTTAGCACGTTTTCGATCTTACACGGTTTTAAATTGGAAGTTAACAAAAATAGAATAATAATAAATAATAATAATAATTGTTTGTTGCTTTCTCGAGTGGTTTAAACAAGGTGGCGCAAAATTCATCACCCTATGGGAAAGCTTATAGTTTTTACAAGTGGCGTCGTACGTCAGTCATATTTGACACTTGTGAACTAGTAAGCTGCAGTATACAGACAAGCAATGGAACGTGTAAAGGTAAAAATACAGATTTCCGTCACTCAAAATAATTATTTTCATTCAGTAAAAAAGTATTCAAAGAAAACATTGGAGGAATAATTTTACGCCAGTGTGTACAATACTTGTTGTTCAGCTACACGCGACTTAAAAATTACGTTCAAATTTTATAAAGGGTGTTTTTTTTAGAGGTTAGGTTTTCAAGATGAAATAAAACGTATATAATTTAATGTTATGGCCAAGAATTTAGCTTTATTATAAAGATAAGGGTTTGCCATTATGTTTTAAAAATGATTTCGGGCAAGTGGCCGCCGCGGCTGGCTCGAATAAATTCCAGCCGAGACGCCCAATTTTCACCATTTTTTGCAGCAATTGGGGCCGTATGTCAGCAATAACGCGCCGAATATTCTCTTCCAAGACGTCAATCGTCTCGGGCTTATCTGCGTAGACAAGCGACTTCACATAGCCCCACAAGAAATAGTCCAGCGGTGTTATATCGCACGATCTTGGAGGCCACGCCACAGGGCCACGGCGCGAGATAATGCGCTCACCAAAAGTTTCCTTCAATAAATCGATTGTTGCGTTGGCTGTATGGCATGCAGCGCCGTCTTGTTGGAACATCAACATCGTCCAATTCAGGCACGAAAAAGTCATTAATCATGGCTCTATAGCGCTCTCCATTGACTGTAACATTATGGCCGGCTTCATTTTTAAAGAAATATGGACCAATGATTCCCTCTGCTCATAGAGCACACCAAACAGTGACTTTTTGAGGATGTAACGGCGTCTCAGCAATGGCTTTTGGATTATGTTCACTCCAATTGCGACAATTTTGCTTATTGACATACCCATTCAACCAAAAGTGAGCTTCATCGCTGAACAAAATTTTCTTGTGAAAATCGGGATCGGTGGCCATCTCGTTTTGGGCCCAAATTTGCACGATTTGCAAACGTTGTTCAGGTGTAAGTCTATTCATTATTAAATGGCAAACCAAACTGAGCATAAATCAAGTGACAGCTGTCAAAAAGACCATCTACGAAAAAAGTAGTGCCAACTTGAAAACCTAACCTCTAAAAAAACACCCTTTACACAGTCGGACTTTAGTTCTAAAATGTACTTATTGTATTGTTCTTAAGGGATATGTACTTTACTAATCGTACACGAACATTTTTTACTTAATAAGGCATTTTTGTTTATAAAAATATTTTTGTTTTGAGATTCGTGCAAGAATGGACATTTTGTGTAAAAAAATTTATTACTGAGCCCTGTTATTTCAAAATCGTGTAAAAAGATATGTGTCCGTGTCTGCTTGCCACAATGTGTACAACCTTGATGTTATTGTATTAAGATAAGGTACTAGGAAAACCAACTAATGATACAAAAATCAAAATCGATTTTGAGTGGACTACTTTTTACCTTTACTTAAGTATGGACAGTGCAAAAATGAGAGCTTTTGCGTTCAATTTGAGGTTTTTTTTTCATTTAAGTATATCTTAAATTTTTTCTAGTCATGGGAAAAAATATATTTCGAAAGTTTATTTCTTATATATTTCTTGCAATATAAATTGAAAACGTTTTTAACTTTGTAAATATCTTGAAAAACTTTAATTCTATTACAAATTTTTATGATCAGCTCTGTTTTTAACCGAAAACCGTTATTTTGGCGATGATTTTCGAGCTCAGAGACCGATTTTACACAGAAACTGGACAGCCTAGTTCTTGAGTAAAATAACCATTAATTGTTGTAAATCCGTGCAATAATTCTTCTCACTTTTTTCTGTTAGTATTTTGTGCATTTTTAATGTTTATGAAAAATGCACATATTTTTTTAAGTTATACTTTCATATGTTGAATGTTTTATATTTCTTGCGATCCTGCTATTTGATGATTTATTGAATATGTTGCTCTAATTTTAAGTTCAGTAAATAATAAAATAAATGAAAAACCACGATTATGCCTGTTTTCCGTTTTACAGAGATTTCTCAGGAAACTGTCTACCATGTAAAACGAGGAATATAGGGGTACTGAACTAATTGTGATCATTAAAAAGATCTTTCTGCAAACCCATTATTAGTACATGGTAGAGTGCTTAGTAAGAACTTATGGATTTTATATATTAACATTTTTATAGACTTTTCAAGAGAAAGATCGTTATGAAAAATATGTGTTGTCTTCTACAACTTTGACGGATATGCTCGACCCAAGAATTGAAGTAAATGTTTGATACTAAACTATAATTGTAATGGGTTCTTTAGAAACATTTTTAAAAAATACAGCAAAAAATTGGTCTCAAGGCATAATGATAAATTAAGTGTGCATGTTGTATGTATTAGATAAGATTCTGATAAAATGATACGCCGTTTGTAGGAAGTTTAAAACTGCAGGTTTCCTCTAATACATTCCAAAATCTTTCTATTAGCAAACAACTTTCTTCTCGTTATCATTACGCACGCTGCAAGGTCCAGGTTTTATAATTAACACAGATTTAAGAATTATGTATGTATGGTTGTACCTATGTTGATTAAGGAATTAGTGAAGAAATCAGTAACAAACATAACCGAATTCAAAATCTATCTAAATTGAAAAACAAATAAAGTCATACCCACACATACATATGCACGCATACTTGCACATTCACTAAATTCTGTGCCCTTTGTCATCAATGAGGGCATAACCATTACAGATAATTCTTATCTGTTTTGAACTCATACTTAAAACTTTACGTTGGCTTTTGATGTCAGGATTACCTGTTTTTCTTTGGTAGTATTGCGATGCTGACTGCATTTTGCAAGGGTGAAAACAGAGAGGTCAAGAGTGATAACATACATACATAGCATATGTACGTGCAGATGTGTGTATATACATACGTTATTTCATTGTTTTTCTGCTGTGTGCTTGCTTGTCAAAATATTGAATGCGTTTTCAGCCTGTGATTTTTTCCTTGTGTTGACATATCAAATAAATCTTTAACATCAAAAACATTTTTGTGCGGAATTCTTTTTAAATTATGCAACAAGCTGTCCATCAACAGCTGTGTTACATAGTTCACTAGCGTTTATGCATCTATGTACCCCATTTTTTAATGTTCATACACTGTTCTAACTTACATACTATATTAATGGACGTGTCTTTAGAACGGGAATATTTTGGCTAGTCAATACGAAATATGCCGCTTTCAGCTACACAATGTAGCAGGGATTGGCAAAATCAATTGTGCTACATTAATTAAAGAGTAATATTTAAAGTTTTATATCTAACAATGTTATATTTCTGTGTGAATATTAAGTATATGTATACACACATATACATATTTATGTATGTATGTGTTACATTTCAATAAATTAATAATACCTGTGTGCAATGTGTTAGATTCCGCGTCAGCCATTTCAATTTTAGGACGTTTTGACATCGGTTGACCATCGTTATTGTCCTGGCTGGAATCGTGTGCATGTAACGCGATATTTATGCTCGCTTCGTCATTGACATGCTCTTGTTCCTGCTTTATCCTTATAGTGTTTACCTTTACTGAATCACTTGTAACAAAAGACTCAGCTAAATTAGTGCTGGCGCATTCCGAAGATGTATTTTTCTCGGTTACTCCTTCATTCCTGGGTGTTGTGTTGTCGTTTTCTGTTAAAATGTAATCCAATATTATGCTATTTAGAGGGAATATTTGAAATTTCGCACTCACCATCGACTAAGCGCTTGGGGGTGCTAGACGCACCATCAGCTAAAAGATTCGCGGGGCTTGGTGGAGGTGTATGGATGCGTGAGCCGGACCCAGACGCTTTACGATTAATGATTGGAGCTGATATTGAAGGCCTTCTGTTCACCAGGCTTAAAGGTCGCCCATCGTCCGCATCTCTATCGGTTGTCGGAGCTGCAGAAATTTTGATTCAATAAGTAATTATTGAAATATACGGAGCGTACTAAGGAGATTAACGCAGTAAAAAATAAAACTCAGGAAATGTTATGTGTCACCATGGGTAAATATTATGCTTTGAAAACACTTTTGCTCAATAACCTCGGAAAGATATGAATTGGATAACGTAAATAACCTGACCCAAGGTTAGTGGCTGATATTTCACGGCTAAATATTAGGGTCGATAGCAGCATTCACTCAGAAGTTCTACAGCTGAATCTAAGAATACGAATCTAAGGATACTTGACCACTGCAGTGTATTTCAAGCTGAGCTATCGGCTATAAAAACTGCTTTGTGAGCCAGAGACTTGCTACTGCTAGCACAACCGATCACCATCTACCCTGGAAAGCCAGCTGCTATGAAATATCTACAGTGCAATAATAGTTCCTCCAAAGTAGCAATTGAAAGTAGAGCTATTCTAAATGATACGGCTAAGCGGATATATATGTACATTCCTGGAAAATGCATCGCGGATGAATTGATTAGGAGAGGATTTGATAATAAATTAGTATACTCTGTCCATGGTGCAGGCAACCTTTTATCCACAAAAATTTTGTGAACCAGGTCTATATCGAAGTGGAGAGTGTTTAACCTTTCCTCTGTCCTTTCTTGATATAAAGCGACATGGCTGAATAAACTCTTACTTCTTTACTGGCATACTTAGAATCTGCAGCCACACATTTCAGAAGAAGTAATTTCGCCATAGTGGGGATTAGAGGGGAAAGCTTGAACCAAAACGACTTAAGGCTGTATAGATGTAGATATACAATAGTTAAATATCAAGAAGATGTTAGCATTATTAACCCGTTTGTACCAAAGAAAATTAAAGCGCAAACATTTTGTTACATTAAACAGACCAACAAAAATGTTAAAAATCCATTATTCTGGAACATAGCTTTTGGTTTCATATGAGAATACCGCGCATATTTATTATGACATTTTCGAAAACATTTTTTCATTTTTGCATGTTTTATTATGGCAAGCTGTTCCATGCTGTAACGAAACAGGAGCTGATCTAAGTGAACTTTGTGCAACCACAATTCTTGAAAGTTTACCCGCCAGTCAATGTTAACTATCAGATAGAGTTCAAGTAAATATAGTATATATGTATATATAAAATTATTAGAATTACGTTTTCTGTATCTGCAGCGATATTGAAGAAATCCCGACCCAAAAATGGTTGTTAACTAGTTTATTGCAGAATCTACACTTTTTCCAAAATCCTGCTAATGGGGAATTATCTATCTATCGCATAATTTTTTGGCTGATCATAGCTCTTTCGTTCCTCCGCGTACGTAGTTATTGACAAATACCATACATCACCTAGGGTACTTATCTTTCAGCATATCTTTTATCTGTACTTTATTTTCATCGAAGTTCTTCTTATCGTTTGTTGTTATTATGACATTCCCCCAAAATTTGTGGGGAATTCTACTGAAGTTACAGACCTTGACCGTAACATAACACCGACTTTAGGGCGAATGCTGCTTAATCGGTAGGTGCGCTTGGTTACGTGCAGGGTGTGGCAGAAGTATGCAAAAGAAGTTCAAAAACATTATGGCGTACTATTATTCTCTGCTATTTAAAACTTATAACGTTTACTTGAGTTTGCAAAATAATTGACAGTAAAGTTGCCCTCGTTTAATTACGATAAGCATAAAAGGATTCATCTTTCTGTACTCTATCCTGGCAGACTATATGAATATCAATTAATTAATTTTTTTTAACTAAAGATTGCTTACCTTGAGTTGAACATTGGCCGTAGTTCTCTTTGTTACATTGTAGCACTTTGTGTTGTATAAATCTAACTATATCCGAAAGAGCAAATGTTTTTTGGCAGGATCCACACGTTAGCATATCCTGCGCCGAAGAATCTGTTTCCATGGCATCTGAGTCTGCAAAAAAAATTATAAAATATTACTATTGATAGTCAACATTTTATTTTAATATGATTTAAGCATTTTTATTTTGTGAGCTCAATACTGGACTAACAATAAAATAACGAGGATTTTCCTCCTCCTATTTGTGGTTTGAGTTTCGATGTTTTTTTTTTAAAGAACGGCAGGTGCGATTGGTGACTTGCCATGATTTATCGAGGGGCGTCCGATATTAGAAAATAACTTTTACTTAACTTTCTTTTAACACTAGCTCACATAATTAAAGTATGAAAACTATTTTATATAATTTATTGTACACTGCTGAATTTTCGTATATAATAAAGTAATGCTCGAGGTAAAACAATTTATTACTAACTATGCCACGAAGTGAAAATTTGCCACGAGCCAATAAAATGAGTCGATAAATTTTATCCTAATTTGCTCTTTGCCAAGCAGTTTAATACGATAAAATAAGTAAGACAAATCCGAATGTACAAAATAGTACAATCAACTTTGGAATGATTGTTTTTTTCGGATGCAACTAATAGCCCTACATGTCTCAAGTATCATAAAAGCTTATATTAAGTAATGTCCGAGGGTTTGAGGAGAGAACCGCCACAGTGTCGACAGCTTACATGGGGAGTAATCGCAGAAGACTTTTATTTAAGACTTGCAAAAATTTATTGTGCACGACTCACCCTCTGTTTATATGCACAGTATACATTGGTATGTATGTAATGCGACGAGTGCTAAGCATCAGATATCTCGTATGGTAATAAATTCATAAGACCTCGAACAATTAATTTGCAACAAAAAAAAAAACGTGTCCAATCGCCAGAAGGCTGATTTCCACCCAAAGCTAATAGGCGATATATTAATGCATGTTCATATGTATGCTAGCATAAGTAACATTCGTAGGTAGGTATGTATGTGTGAGAAAACGTAATAAAAATATGTGTTGTATGCAGTATGTCCATACACATGTGAATAAAATATGCGTACATCTGTTTGAAGTTCGAAATATTTGCGTGATTGCGGCGGTGGTGGCTGCCGTTAATATCCCTCCTTAAGTTAGTAAGCACTCGCATGTATTGTACATACATATGTAGGTACATACAAATGTCCATATATACTCGTATGTAAGGGCATATGACGATGCTATTTAAATCCATAACATTATTCTAATTGAGTGAACGTTTTAGATTTAGCATATCAGGTCCATCTAACCTATTACAATAAGGGAACAAATATGTAGCTTTCTTTCTATGTGCATTGAAGTATTGAGTTGCAATAGGACTATTTTGAACAACAAAAAACAAAAACAAATCGGTTTCGCATTTTTTGTTAAATAAAGTTTAAAATTATTCTTTTCACATTATAATAAGAGTATTAAATTTTGGGTATTAAACAGACAGAAGTAAACGTGTGCTACCTTATTTAGAGTTAGTCGTTAAAAAGAGCTGCAGACAATTGGAACAAATTCCAGTTTTTCTCAAGCAAATGTATTTTATGAATTTTAACCACAAGCTCCCTTAGCATTTGTTTATCCCCATCATCCTAAAAGCAAATACAAGAAAAAAAAAGAAAAAAAAAACGTGGGCGGGATGTTTTAGTACTTAAATGTTTGTTGTTGCTCAAAAAGGAGTTCAAGCAAATTGACACATGCTGCAATGAGGTATTTATTGAAGGTTTCAATTTCCACACGCTGCAAACAATAGGGGTTACTTTTATTTCGCTTAGCTGCAGGCTACACGCTGTTCGCATCTCATAAAAAATAACCATACGGCAAGAAATCTTTATATCATATGTAACGTCCGTATTACAAAGTGTTTGTTCTAGTCCAGTGTTTCGTGGCCACAAAACTCTCTAAACGTACAAACACTAAAATGAATTACGAACTTGCTAGGCAAACCTAACTACATATGTAGGTATGTATGTAGTAGGATGGTGTTAATTCGAATAAACAATGTGATGTATTGGCCTCTGGTGACGATCCAGCATGCTGTCCAGCAGGTTTATATGTGTGCGTGTCGGGTGCTTGACGCTAATATCTAAAATTTTTGATTTTCATCAAGCAAAAGCCGACAACAAGTATGTGTGACACGAAGCAAGCACGAGTGTCACCCGACACGCACACATATAAGCCTGGTGGACAATCATGCTGGATCGTCACCAGAGGCCATATGTGTGCTTTGTATTGGACAAACGCAAATATACAAAAAGATATCTGCTAACTTGTCAATTAGGAAGAGTGCATTGTGTTGATCACTTAATTATTTATGAATTTAGCCACTGCGAGGGACAATTCGGACCCTTGACTAGATATCGAATTGACTGATTGGTCCACATTGGACTGCAAAACAATAACAAAAAATGATTCTGTGAAGGATGCCAAGAAATTAATTGTCTCACATGTGTGCGTATACATATATGTATATATGTCACATCTATAATATTGTTATATGTATGTATATGTGTATGCATATATATTTGATTGGTCTTATAATGATATGATATGAGTTATTGGCACTTGCGGGAGGTGAGTTCGATTGTGAATGTGTTTTCTGTCCCCTATACTTTACCGCCGGGGGTGATAAAAAAGGTCATTGATATGAATGAAAAAAACATTCACGAGCCCATTCCTGCTAGTTAATGTTTGATTGACTGGGTTGGGTATAACAAGGACGAGGGCAGTGATGCGAATATACGAGGGAACAAAAAATATGTTTTCCTTATTTTTTTAATAGGCAAAAAATATATTGATTGGGATTAAAGCGGAAAATTGTGGTGGCGTAGTAATATGTATGTGCAATGTTTATATTTACCTAAAAAATTACAAAAGGAAAGTCAATTTGTACGAACATACACAATTTATGAAAGAAAAACTCGACTATGCTATTGGGTTCATTCCCGATTATTGAAACCATTATAAGCCGGCGGTAGAAAATTAACAATCCTGAACCAGAAATGTGATGTATTTTAAGGCAACAGTATTATTATGGTAGTACATAGTTGTGATGTCAACTCATCTGATGCTGACATTTAAACGTACACATATAGTTAATTATTGACATCGACCTGAATGGGTTGATGAAACATATCAAGTATATGAAAGTCGTTCAAGCATTTTTCTATTAATGCATTTTATACGAATTGCAATAAAGAAATTTTCTGCAGTTTCTAGATATGTCGCTTTGCGTCAACATCCAAAACGAAGTTTATAATTATATTAGTAATGAAATTGCCGCCGCCGTAGCCGAATGAGTTCGAGTCAGTGTGGCAGGCAATGCAAACCTCCGAATGTCCTTCTGCCATGAGAAAGCTCTTCACCGAAATATATTTGCCATTGGGAGCCGTTTTCAAACTGAACGCCGCTCCATTTGTTGAACAACATCAAGACGCACACCACAAATAGGAAGAGGAGCTAGGTCAAAACCCCCAAAAAGAGTGTACACGTACATAATATTTCTATATACGGCAGATATTTTTTATGAGGAGCTTTCTCATGTCGAGAAAAACACTCGAAGGTGTGCTATTGCCTGCCAAGGAGCGACCGCTATTAGCAAAACTTTCTCTTCATTTTGGTGTTTCACGGAGATTCGAACCTACGTTCCCCGAATTCCGAATGGTAGTCACGCATCAACAAGTCTTTCTTCACTTAGCCTTTCCAATGCAGCGGAGGTCTTCTTCTTCCTCCTTCAGCAAACAAATCATCATATCAGGTACTTATGTATATGAAATATATGATTACTAAAAAATGTATCATTCAAAGCCACCTTTCATTAAATGCATAAAATTTGGGTCACAATTAGATACAGCAGATATAAGATATTGTCTGGTCAATCGCAAAAGATTTCCGATTTTCAACACCAATATGAGCAATATGTACAGTGATCAAAACTTGAAAATACTCTTATGCGAAAAAAGGGTTTCTATAACTTGGCATACCATATAACGTCATATCTAATAAACTGACATTTAAGAAGCCGGATGATTTGCGTGTATCACATTATTCAAAAGTATTCGAAAGGCCTTAGTGGGACAGACCTTGAATTGATTTAGTTTATATTTTGAACTAGCTTTAACCCGCGGCCCCGCTCGCGTAGGAGTAGTTTTGAGGGATTTAGGATATGTATATAAAAGAGTTACAAACAATAACTTCATAGAAAATAATTTTTTATTAATAACCATAATATTACAATACCCGGCATCCGTTGCTATGCTTCGTTGAATAAAATCAAAACAACCAATCAGAAAAATATCAAGCAAAATTATTTTTATTAGTTGTCTATCTCAAACCGTTTTTGAACTTTGCATTTGGGTCATAGTTGAACAGCTTATGCGGATTATGAAGTCTAGAGTGTGCTATAAATAGTGGTAAATAGGAAAAACTAAGATTTTTTTTTATTAAATTTAAGCAAATATTCGATTGTTAGTGACGAATGAGACTGGTGGCGTGGCCTGGGGGCTGTGGGAAGCGAGTTCCATCATAAAAGCAAGCCTATAACCTTCATGCCTATGAATGTATAAAAACTTTTACGTCATTTGGTGTTGTCGTTTCGTAGTGATGCGCGAACAACGTACAGACAGACATTCACCTTTATAGTATAGATTACATGGGAAAGGAAATTCCGCCACGCATCTAAAAAAATTCTACCAAAATGGCTTATGAGGTTATAGATCCAAGCAAAAAGGGCCTTATAAGATTTCTGTATTACATTTGGTTTTTACCAATAGACCAAGAAATTCAAATTTTCATTAATGGTTTATTGCCCCCAAAGCAGTAGCCTATACATAACATGTGTATGTGTGTAAATGTAGGTACACACATATGCGTATGTAAATACACATTTGGAATCATAAATGAAAATGATATAATTCTGCTCCGTAAGCTATCTTGAAACCCTAAATTCATTGCCTAAAAACCTGTTTGCACAAGGCATCGCATATTTGTATGTATGTACATATGTACATATATATAAGTAGTAGTGTTTTGAACTAATTTAGGCTCGTTGCTTTGCTTTCGGAAATAAATCGACCAATGGTCAATGGTTTCCTATTTTGTTCGCCTGTGTTGTTTTAAGGATGTAAAACCCTTCGTATGGTGCCTTCAAGTGCGTTGGAGCGTGTGCGTGTTTTGTTTCGGACACATATAAACCGAGGCATCCTAACTTTCTTTGATTGGTTGGTTGGCGTGTGGTCTGGTTAGTTGGTTGGTTGAAGACTTTGGTGGTTGTAGTAATATAATATATGTATGTAAGTATGATTGTTTTGTGGAAACTATCAGCTGATGGTAGTTCACTAAAACTATGTAGGTGTTTGTGCCCAGGTAGTTTTCGCATAAGGACGAATATAAAAATTACAAAAACATGCACATACATACGTTGGTGTGTTTTTTTTTTGTACCAACATTACTGCGTACGAGGTTGGGTATTTGTGTTGTGGATTACGGAAGTTAGCAGGTACAAAGTTTACACCCACAACTATCGACTGTTTGTATTTATTTATCTGATAAATCGTGCCCTACAAAGTTAGTTGGAGTAGTTGCGCGTCAGTAATAGTGGCAAGGGAAACGGAGGAGTGTCACATACAATCGTAAATATTGATTCAATTGGTTGCGTATATGTGTGCGTGTGCGTGTGCTCGAGGCAATCGGTTTATCTTCGGGCCATAAACAGTTGAGCAGCAGCTGATGACTGACGCGCAGACGGCATCTGTTGTTATCAATAAACTCGACCGCCTGCTAAATATCTCAACTACAAATTGACATAATGTCAGTGCGTATGGTGTTGCGTCCATTTGGCATAATTCAATAGAAAATTATGAAAGGGTGCCGAAAGTTGTCAGCAACTTATGCCGAATGACACAATTTTATATACACGCACACAGGCATTCCATTTGCATTTAGGTATGTACATACCATATATGTATGTGTATATGCATTTAGTATGTGCGAAATCAGTGTAATACTGCATCTGCAAATTCAACAAAGAAGACGTGATGATGGAACAACCAATTGATTCATTGTGTAACCTCTGACCCGCATTACTTAGATATGGGCATGCTTTGTTTAACCCTTTCTGTTCCAGCTGTTCCCTCTATGTCAGTTTGTCAGTAAGTATCATGCGAAAATGGTGGCAAAGATTCGTTACAGTGATTTTAACGCCCGATATTAACTTCGATTATGACAACATTGATTGTTACATTGTACGAGTATTGTTAGCTGAATCATTGCTTTGTGTTGGCTCAATGCCTTCCAAGTGGCGCGTCACTTCTAACTTTTGACGCATCATTTGGTCTAATACAATAACTAGGGATTTTCTGGATTTTCTATTAGAAGGGTATATCCTTTTATTCCCATTCGTGTTTGGAAAAAAGTATATGCATTTGTTACTTTCACACACGTAATACATGTTCACTTTGATGAGATTATTATCTTGATATATACCAAATTGGACCTCAGTATTTCACAAAGAATTTAGAGCACACACTTATTCGAAGGATTCATGAGTATGTAACAATGTGATTTTTGTAATATAGTACTTATTTAAAGCTTTATTTGAGATGGGTTCTAAGTTTTGCATCTTAAATATAGCATGCAGCTTAGTTCTCTACAAAAAAAGTATTAAGTCGAAATGTATGTGTATGTATATAATTATGTCTGTATACAAATATATTCTCATACGGGTTTCTTTGATTCTTCTGTTCTTTAATTAACAAAATTTATATGGTCCTGAATTGAACCCACAGTAATTGTCTGAGTGTGTTTGTAAGGTAATTTTCATTTATACGAATGGATATTGGCCTCTGCGTTTTATTACATATGAAAGTAACTGCACACCAAGCAAAACTAATTGCGAAATATTTATGCCGGGCGAAGTCGTCGAGGTTAGGCAACCTAGCGGCTCTTAATTTATTCCAGTTTTTGCTAAACATTAATATGTAGATATGTATTATGGATTTGTATTACATTATCAGACAGTTGGCCATCAGATGAGTGGGAGTATTTGTAAGAGGTTGGGACAATAGATTTTTGGCGCCTTGTAACAATTGGATTAGACATGGGGTAAAAGTTGAAAGGATAATATTGAAAGCTCTAAGTAAAAGGAATTAATCGTTTTTTTTTGTATGCCAAAATGTTAAGAATGTACTCATATACACATACATAATATGTATATCAAAGACTGTGCTATATTGTTTTTAATGTGCTTTCATTTACATTAATTTATTTGTGACTAATGTGGAAACTTCGTTGGAGGCTGTGTTATGTATTTTATCTCTATCGTCGTTTAATGGATATACAAGTAAGGAAAAAAATGCAGACGAAAATTACTTTCAATGTACAATAAGTTTAATTCAAGTGAAATAAAATATTGTAATACAATATATGTTATAATAAAATAAAATACAATCAAAAAAACTTAAAATATAAAAATAAAAAGATTAGTTTGCTGGTGCTTTCGATGCACTGATCTTGAAATTCTTTAGCATGTGCAACACTTATCCCGAGTCTCTTAAGCATAGCTTATTTTTTTAACTTATTTCAAAAAAATTTCAGTACAACATACTTTGGGAGCTTTCACTTGTTTAAATAAAATTAATTTGAGTGAAATATGCGCTCATATAGTTCAAGAGTTAAAACGCAATATACAACTACAATTTGGTTATCATCCAACAGGATCTATAGATTTAATTTTATCTGGCAAAACATAAGTTCAATATGAGATCAAGTCATGGTGTAGAGTTAATCATTCCATAATTCCTGCTAAAAGTATCTCGAAAGGAAATGCCTTGAGAGACATAGAAAATCTTCTACAAAGATATTATCACTGGATTTTTCAAGAGCGATGCAGTAATATAATATAAATGAAAATATAAAAAAATAAACTGGAACTTAATTAAACTAAATTAAAAAAAAATGAAATGAAAACAAAAGTAACAATCAACAACCGCCCAAGTTGAGCTACCATATTCTTCGTTCGTTCTACCAATAAAGGTCTATATTTACGTGAAACTACTAACTCCACATAATTATTTTTTTAATTATTTATAAAAACATAACGTATGGGCTTCTTTACAATTTACAGATATATAAAGTGATTTTTCTCGAAAATACGATTTTCGACTTGAGCGGTTATTGTTTGTGATCACATGTATATGCAATAATATAGTTATTATATTGTATTTCTTCCGAGTATGAATAGCCTTACCACCTTGAGTAAAAACCATAACGTTACCTTAACTTGATTCCCGGGCTCTCGGAACATTGAAGGTAATGAAAAAGTAGATGAACTGGCAAGAGGGGGATCTGCCATGAATAAATTAGCAAAACGTTATGGCCCACCTACAACCTGAAACAAGCGTCAACATTAATAAACATGAAACGACGGGACGCCTGGAGACTCATGGCAGTCATAACTGACTTTTGGTCTGTCGGGAAACAAACAGTCAAAATGAGTATCCCATCACACACTGTTGTAAACAACCAGAAAAAAGGAAACAATTTTCCATTTCCTCTGTGAATGCCCTGCGTTATGGAAGAAGAGAATGTTAATCCTGTCTCGAACAACTGTTTAGCTTAGACGTCAACAATCTAATAAGGTTCTCAAACCGCACAGACTAGATATAGTTTTGCTATAAATAACCGTTAAGTTGGTAGCGAGAATGTAGCAATAAAATAGTTGAATTATGGATGAATCACCACTTTAACCAACCAACCAACCGATTTCTCCAAAACGAATCTGGTACCACAGGGCGCTAATCGTATTATGAAATTTAATGTTTGAAAAAAATGTTCGAACAACTTCTTTAATAAATGAGTATCTCGTATACATTTTTAGATGCATCAAAATAATTAGACTTAACCTTTTAAAGTTTTGAATATTTAAAAGTAATCAGTCAGCACAATTGAAACAACTTTGAGTCAAGTGTCCGGCAATGGTAGAGTTTTCAATCTAAACAAAGTGATGCTTGAACAAAGAACAAGGTAATGAACTTATTCAAATTCTTTTTCTCTTGAAGCCAATGATAATACACACATGTGTATCCATACATAAATATGTAAATACAAGTACGATAATGTACTTTATTGTGCAAATTATATATGTATTTATATTCATATGTATGTACGTATGTATGTAAATAAATGAATGTACATATATATATATATATTTTCATTCACCTAGATACGTTCGGATTATTCTTCTGCCCGAAAAGTAAAAATGCTGTGCAAATATTTGTCGAAACGGGCCATATATGTATGTAGCTTTGTTCGTGTATTTAACGATAATATGCCTTGTTGTTTTTTCACCACCTCAAATATTCCCACATTTCATGGAAAAATGTTAAATAAATTAAGTTTGAATAACGATAAATGTTGAGGGCGTTGAGGGACCCAGTTTTGCTCGCACCACTTATCGTCGGTGGCCGCGAGTCGTGTCAACCGACTGTGTTACAATATGACTGTACGACTGTACAATCATCACTGCGCGGTCATTCATATGTACGAGCATATGTATGTATATTGATACTCGTACATGCTCGTCGCCTGTGTGCGTTTGTTTAAACACTGACTATTTTGTGGCCTTAGGTTGAGATATAAATTTTTGTACGTTTGTATCTCGTCTAACTCGTGGGGTTTTGTTAAAACGGTCGAAAAACTGTTGCTTGCGTTAGCATTAAACAAAAAACTACTAATAATAACTACACCCACACCTAAATACAAACATGGATTCCTTCACTTACATATGTATGTACATACTGCATATATAATGTTATGTAGAAATGAGCAAAAATGCATGGGTAAATATAAAAATTAAAAAAAACCCCAACGGGCAGGGACAGTTAAAGCCCCTTTGCTGTCTATTTGGGAGTGCTTCTATAGGCCACAGTGGCAACGAAGCAGTGTTCTTATCAGCGTCAGTTAAACAAAAGCAGTAACAACAATGATAGCAGCATGGTTTCAGGGCGAGAGAAGGCGTTGTAGTAACGACAACGGGCCAGGCCGCTGACGTCGCCAGGTGGAGCAGCAAAACACCTTTGCTTTTTTATTGCCGTGGAACTAGTGAAAGCAGTCTGATAACACCCGCATGAGGTGTTTACGTGGCAAGCATACATATGCAGATACGCACCTACATATGTACATATGTGCATACATACGTTCTGTGTGCGCAGGCATGAGTGTATACAAACTGGCAAGTACATCTGCATACACCCGGATATGTATCATTCTACAAATGTCTATTTACATACACCTATACATATACACACACACACACATACATACGGACATACTATGTATGTAAAAAGCGCAGAGTCCGTTTAATAACGCAATATTATTACTTTAAAGAAGACATACGGGCCTATAAACATATGTGATAATGTAAAGAGATAAACAAAAACAAAAAGAAACTAGACTGAAAACGAAAAAATTATTGTATTTGGCGCAAGGTAAACTTAAATAGAAATGAGAAAAAACCAAACGCAAATATGTGCACATATTTATCACTATCTAGAGCAATTGCTCTAAGTACCGTCGGAGGGGTGATGTGCGTGGTATACTTCAAGCTGGACAACTTCAACGACAATCAAAGAAATTACTAATGAGTTGCCGAAATGGAATTATGGAGCCGTAAATATATGATAATTGTTACACGCATGTCTGGCGATAAGGTAGGGCAAAATTTCATTTTTTCACTTATAATATGTTGTTGTTAAACATTATTTCATAAGGCAATTAATTTTCTCCTAAAAGAATAAAGGCCTGTAAAAATATGCGCCTAGAAGTTGTTTAAGTCATTTTTCTATTATCGACGGAACCAGTTTCTTAAAATTTTTCCACCAACCTTTAAATGGTGAACTCATTCGAGCGATTATTTCCACCAAAAACACGAATTTTGCGATATGTTGTTCTTAAAGATCGACCATTTTTATAATAAGTTGCAGTAATTTTAATACGTTGTTCTGTCGTGGAAAATTGTATATCTGACTACTTTACACTTGTCAACGGGGACATAAGAAAGGTACCATCTGGGAATTATTTATTAGGTGGCACTTTCGAAAGACCCTTTGAAATACAATATTTTCCATAAAAAAAGACATACATAGTGCTCATATCATTAACTTACTTTACCTTTTTACAACATTCTCAATACTTTTCATGCGAAATTTTTATATACATAAATTATCACATTTCAAATAAATCAAAGCTCCAAATTTTCTATTAAATTTACAAATTTTTAATAAATTTGTAAAAATTGTCGTATGAATTTTGAACTTTTTAATCAGAATCTTTAGAACACTTCCGGGTATGCAGCCCATTCAATTTCAGATTTTGTTCGTGTGCTTTATATGGATGAAAATTCTCAGCATCAAAAGTAAAAAAAAAACTCGCATTTTGAGCTATTTTAAGCTTACAATTTATTATACTAAAATTAAATTGGATATAAAATTGCATACCCTGAAGTTTTCCACAAATATTTATAAAAAAGTTGAAATTTTTGATAGCAAGTTTTTGAAATTTATTAAGTTTTTTTGAAATTTGTAGAAAGTTTGGAACTTCTAGTTATAAGATTTTAATTGGTTATAGTTACACTTTTACAATAAACAATATTTTTATAAAAATTTAACGAAGAATATTTAGGATGACAATTTTTGCGATTATTGTAAAAAGATAAGGTGACTAAATTATGTGAACACAAGTATGCATATATGTTCATAAAACAAAAAGTATTAAAGTAAACATATGAATATCAAAGAAAACAAAATTTTTGGTGGTGCAACCACATGCCTGAAGGACCCTTAGTCACTCACATATTGGTATATCACAAACGGAAGTTTGCAATTTTCCTTTGCTTGTTTGCGGCGGTCAGATATTCGATTTTTGCCAACTTTTTCGGGGTAAATGAGCAAGTAAATATTTTACTTAAAAATTTTCTTTACAAAATTGTGTGGACCGTTTAGTATCATAATAACACTGAGTTTCAAACAAAGAGCTGCAACTGACTTTTGCGATGAACTTTGTGAATCTTTTACAGAAGAATAAAAATTATTTTAAAAGTATTGCCACATACGCAAACTTACTAACAGCCAAAACTATTCCAATAGGTTAAAGAAACGTTTGGTAGCATTGAAATAACAGATAGGCTATAAAATGGAGTATCATCGGAAAACATCTAAAAGGTGACCGATTTCAGTAAACAAAATAAGAAATCATATGTGAAACTTATTGAAAAGTAAAAAGTGATTTCCTAGGCAACTTGCTGAGGTCTTCGTAAGCTCTATTCAATTGTGCTACACCAGCTGGCAAACAATAAAAGAATCTACATATATACATTTGTTTTGAATCGGTATAGGTCATTCAAGCCTTTGTGACCACCATCATGAACGACATTCTTAAAAAGAGAATTTGTGTAAGCATGTATGCTTTAGTACTTAATCTTGCCATAAATTCTGTGACAAATTTTACAATGCATATGGCGAGAACGAATTCGCAGGAAAAAGTTCCATTATTTTTTTTCCAATGGAGTGGGAAGCTAAGGAAAAGTGCAAGTGAGATTTACGAATTGCTGAAAAACCCTAATATTTCGAGAAGGTTTGCTTACCGCACGATCAATCGTTTTTCCTAAATGTCCGAAGTGACAGACAGAAAAAGAAGTGGTCGACCTCTCGTGGTTCGGACCAGAGCAGGCATAAAACCCGTTCTCCTTAGAAAGAAAAAATAATGCCCAGCGAAATGAATGTATCGACCAGATCCATGCCAATACTAATTAGAGATGATCTCCACATGAAAACATTTCGTCGCTTAACTGATCATCTTTTAACAATGCGTTTGAAGAAAATTAGACATGACAGATGCAAGCAGTTTCTTCGGTGGACTTGAAAATATGCTTTTCACAGATGAGAAGACTTTCGCTGTTGAAGAAGTTTTTAATAAACAAAACGACAAAATCTATGATAAAACTTCTAAAGACGTAAATAATGTTGTTCCAAGGGTTGTAAAGGCGTTACATCTCTTAATTTCTGCGAAAAAAGGGATTAGACTGGGGGATATTGTACCAGAATTATGTCTTGGAAGGCGTTATGAAGCAGTTGTGCAGTATCGTCAACGCAGAGCGTTGAATATTCCAGCAAGATTCCGCTCCAGCCCATAAGGCGAACACCACCAAGCAGTTGCTAAAAATAATATTCTATGAACCCAAGCCGCAGAAGATTGACCGTCTGGAGGTCCAGATCTGAGTCCATTGCACAACAGTTTGAGGTCAGAAGGTTTGCCGAAAACCTCACAGAAATTTGGAGTCTCAAACAATCTTCGGTATAAGCACAGTGGAAACCGTGCGAGCTGCAATAGCTGAATGGCCTAATCGTTTGAAGGCTTGTGTAAAAGCAAATGGTTACCATTTCGAATAAAAATTAAAAAAAATGTTCCTTAATATTTACATTTAATAAAAGAAACTAAGTTCATTACAAAAAGTATTATAATTTCATATATGTATGATGTAACCGACTTAACTTGTAACAGAACTTATGGCATGACTAAGTATGTACATATGGTGATAGACCGTTGAGCAACTTGGAAAAACGTGCAATTTCGGAAAATGTCTTCAGCCTTTGTAAAACACTATAGTAAATACCGTCACTCATATTTTAATTTTTTTAATTACGTCAGTTGCTTTTATATATGCATGCATGTATGATATATAGCATATTTTCCAAAGAAAACATTATATGCACATATGTATTTAAGCCTTACCAATAAACGAGAAAAGCTGGGTACATACATACATACTTAGATAACTTCAAGTATGTGGAAGCCATCCTTAATTATTAATTTATTGGCAAGGCTCTGTGTATGTCTGAATGTAGCTACTTCAAAGAATCATGTTTCAAACGCTGAATATTAAGAAATTCATTTGCAACCGACTTTACGTGTAATTTTTTCAGTCTTTTGGTTTTCTTCTGTTTGCCTTTGTATGAATGATAAATTTCTGATATACGTATGTACGTATGTATGCATGAACATACATTTTATAGAACTGCAAAAATTTATTCTGTAATGATTGTCACTTCACGTTTTGCTTAACTACATATATAACATATGCATGTATTTGCAAAGGCTTTCACTGCAACTTACGACTCATCGAACGAAATCCGTGATCTTCACTAACTGACAGCATTTTTTCTTCTTGATTGATTAGTTCTTTCTTCATAGTTATTGTTCTTTCAATTTTGAAGACTTTGTTACATTTCTATTCAAGAGTTTTTTCTAACCAAAAGTCACATATGCTTTGCGGTTTCGAAGAACAATACCATATCAACTATTATTTTATTAGATTTAAATTTTCACAACTTCAATTCAATTTGAAGTTAATGTCAGATTTTATAAAGCTCACTATGCCGATATGAAAAATGACGTAATACTAAAGTTATTTTTTCAATTCTGGTAACATCGCGAACATGTTGATTCCGCAGAATCTTCACGTGAACTGATTCTAAATTATAATGCCCACTCTCGCGTAGTCCCCCAGATGCTCACCTACCGTAGAGTAACACTGACGGTCATATCTTACAGTGTGTGTGCCCTTATATCAGGGTGAGAATTTAAAATAAGTGAAAAACCCATGTGTCCTGCCTGATAATGTCAGGGTGAGTAAGTCTGTCTCTTTTCGATGGCATGATCCTTCACAGTAACACGTCCATATGTAGCTATTACTCTAAATGTGAGTTTCGATGGGGTCACACAAACGAATTAAGGGATGATGAGCGAAGAGTGGTCAGAAGTATTTGAAAGTGTTTTATATCTGCTTAGCCAGTTCTTCAAGAATGCTGAGCAAACCAAAACAAAAATGTTGTTTCATTCAGCACAAGATCGTTGCATTCCGTATGCTTGATAAAATCGAGAGTGCATAGAATGATTTCTTTGCTCACGTAAACGCACGCACATGCATACATATATACATACATACATAAGTATTTAGCTAGCCTTCTCCGCTTATGGGTAGTTCTTTATGATATTGTTATTATTATTTTTTTTTAATGTATACTCACGTACATTTACATGCATATAACTTAATGTTTTTAAACTGTACTTGGCAAAAAATGCAAGTAGACCGATTCGCACTGGGCAATGATTTGAACATAAACTTCGTTTATTTAAACCCCACCGACAATGTCTACCCCATAATCATACATATTAAGCAAAAATTAATGAATATTATATTATTGAGATGAAAGTGCAAATGGAAATAAAATTCTTGAACATAATATTTGACAAAAAATTGTTATGGAGAGCGAGACCATTATATTTACAAAGACTTGCATGTGTATGCATAACAGAGCCATGCGTAGAACTTAAAGTTAAACTTAAATTTCTAAAACTTAAAACTTTTCACACTCATATTGAATCCCAAGCGAGAGAGGCTATCGTAAGAGCAGCTATCCAAGCTACCAAATTCGCATTCATTGAAATATTTGCTGAAATCTCAATGCCATGGGACATGACACCAATAAGACAAACAGAACATTGTTACATGATACATGCACGAATCCCTCACCGAGAAAAGTGCAGGGACAGGCATCTGCGGACGACGGAAAAGATACTCGGAAGCTCTGGGCAAGAATACAACTACATTTCAGTCGGAAGTCTACGCAATAGAAAGATGCTCACTTTAACCTTGAATACAACTAGAACGACAGGAGCATAGCTACTTATAGCAAGACATTAAACAAGGCTCTCAACTCTTTTCAGGTTACACCAAAACTTGTAGTGGCCTAGTATGGGGACGTCATTTATAGATACAGGAAGTATAGGAAAGGCAAAGAATGTCATAGTGGGACAATTTACCGGGTTTATCAAAATCAAAATCAATGATATGTAACATTAACCAAAACTGATTCAAAGTTTATATGTAAATAAATAAAAATAATTTTGGAATTATCACAGGAATTCTCTGTAATGTCCAGATTAAATCATCGTCTTACTAACCTGGGAATATTATCCAATAGAACTTGCAGGTTCTGCAGGGAGGAAGATGTGACCGCCAAATATATGCAAGTATCCAGTACTAATGGATAGCGGCACAAACACCTTGCTGAATATTATCTACTAGTTTATGAACACCTCTTGACGTTGGCGTTCGCTTCGCTTCTACGCAACGCGAGAAACTCGAGTGCTTGATATAATGAACGCATTGGCAGCGAAAGCTTTAAGCGGAATACGCATTTTTTTGCATAATAAAGTTTACTATAATAAATTCATTTACTAAATTTATACTTATTTAAATTAGCTCAGGTTAAACATTTTGTTTGTGCATCTGATACTCATTGACACATGAGACGCTTTGCTTTGGCGCTCGCATTGCTCAACTTTGGCTACGCGAACGTCTTCACAACGCCAATGTTGTATGTGGACGGGCCTTTAAACTTTAGCGGCATATACATTAAGTTTTTTCGCAATAGTGCATTTATCAACTGTTCGTGCTTTGTTCGCCAAAAAAGAACTTTAGTGCAATTAATCCGAGTTGAAAATAAAGGCTCTACCGTTACCGTTGTCATGCAATATTCAATTATATTATTATATTTTTTATTATACGAGTATTATTCAATTACATTACTATATTAATTTTTGAAGATATCGAGATGTCACTATAGGCGTCTTCTTCGACATTGAGGAGGATTTTAACAATATTCTCCAGGACTCTGGATAAGCAAAGGGTCGGAACCGACCTTATTAGGATTATCCACAAAATAAAAAGGGAGGTGCCTCTCTCTGCCGGCAGGCGAATAGCGACACTCCACAAGGCGGTGTTCTCTCGCTAGAGGAGCTGGAGATGAGAGTCTGTAAGGTGATGGCTTACGCGGATGGCGTGGCACCTATTGCCAAAGGGAAGTTTTTAGATACTCTGACGGAATGGATGCAGGGTTATTCAAATCTATTTAGTTGTGAAATGCACCATATTTGGCTGTTTCTCGGTAAATCGTGTGAAGACGTACCTCGTCATATTTACGAGAAAATATAAAATGCCTAAATGTCTTTCTACCCTCATTAGCGGGTGCTCTCTGTCAGGGCGAAGTACCTGGGACTCATTTTTGACAGAGGGCTAACGTGGAAGCCCATCATCGAAGGGAAAAAGGAAATGAAAAAGGAAAAATGGGGCCTATCTTCTAAAGTTACATTTTGGCTATATAACACAATTATGAAGCCAATTTTTTTTTGTACAGAGTCATTGCCTTGTGGAACTCACTGAAAAGAACGACATCAGTTAAGAAGCTGGAAAAGGTCTAAGGGTCTGCCCTCATTGGAATCAATTGGACGCTTCGGACCACTCCTACTCTAGCGCTTAACGCTGTACTGAATGTGGTACTCTTGGATATCGCAGGAAAAGCTGCCGCTGCTCGCGGCGCAATTAAGTAAATACAGGTGTTAGGGCCATAAACTAGACTTAAGCTACGTATACATCAACTCAGCGTGCGCTGGACTTGTGCGTAAACGTGCAAAATCGCGTTATCCTTCTGATTGCAAGTAGATCGGGGGCGCTCGAGGAAACTTCTTCAAACTTAATAAAGCCTCTCGATTTTGATGGGTATCCTTACCGGACATTGTCCGTTAGGTGTCCATGCGGTGAGAATTGGGATTGCTTCAATTCCTTTTTGTAGAAGCTGTCTGGAGGATGAGTTGGAATCATATCAGCACCTTCCACTCAGGTGCTCTGTTCTCATCGAGCAAATATTTAGACATTTGGGCTCCACTTTTTTGCTACACCTGCGGATATTGCGGATTTAAATATGACACATTGGTGAAATTTATTAGTTGCTTGAAGCGGTTAATACGAACATAATTAGCCAATTTTGGTCGTCATCCTCTCATCCAAAGTTCCTTTTTTCTTTCTCCTCCTCCTTTGTTCTTTTACTTCAGCCATTTAACCTATCCTATCCTGAGGGAATACTAATTCAAACTTAAAAAATGCTCTTTTCCGAAAACTTGGCATAAAAAGCTTAAGTTCGATATTAATTAACTTCCTCTTTAATTTCGATTCATGAATGCCCAAAAAATTATACAAAAAAGAGAAAAATGAGATCGCTACAAAAAATATAAAACTTTTTTTAAATAAAGAAAAGTTGCCATTTCTTGGACGTTTATTAAGGGAAATTAAACGAGGAGATAAAATAATATCGACCTGTAAATATTTTATACAAAATTTTCTGAAAAGTCCATATTTTCCTATGCAAATTCAATTTTCAAAGCGATGGCGACACAAATATTAAATAAAAAATAGAAATATATGTAAGTGACTCATTATTTTGAACATAGAACATATTTAAGGGATAGCATGGAGAAAAACATTTCTTTCGGGTCATCCTAATGTATGTACATAATTTAATAGGTCTAAAGACAAATGCATAACCACACAGACACTTCCTATGCATCCTGCAAGCATTTACGAATTTGTGGATACAGCATATTAACCGTTTCTTTCTCCAATATTAGGAAGTATGCATGTACATATGTATATACTCATGGTATATATGTATTTAAACATTTTTTTGTACCTTGTAATGTGCTCAGCCGCAATCTTGGTGTGCACTTTCCCACACACGTACATATTTCGTATTCCGTATTTTTGGATACATAAGCATAAGTATTAGACGCACTGGGGTTCATATGTACATATGTACTCGTATAGTAGACTTTCATAAAAACTATGCAATATGATACCAACTGTGTGCGCATGCGCGATACGATTTTTCCTCTCCCTTCTTTCCAATTGTTCATCTGCCTCACATTACTTTAGGTAAAAAATGTGCCCCGTGATTTTTTATTAAGATTTTAAATTAATAACGAACAAGCGGAAATCATGCATGAGCATGAAGACAGCGCTTATGATGGACATGAGCCGTAAACGAAAAAGGATGCTGCTAATGTCCCAGCAAAATTTCGTCAAACAAAAGCATATTTCATTATCCCTTTTATGATATTACTGTGATACTTACCAGCATCGGTTCGCTGGTATGGCCAATATGTGCTCTTACACATATAGATTTTTGCGTGTATGTTCATGTGTTTGTACTTGTGCTTGTGCTTGGGCTTGTGTTCATCGCCAGGATAAGAAATTCCGTGGCAGTCCAACCATCACCTTAACACAACATCGGGGTTAGAACACAACGCATATAGTATTCCATCCTATCTAAGAGCCTCCGAGTAGATTCCGTTGCTTGTCTTCCATATGCAGCATTGTTTTGGTTAGCAATCTTTTTTATTTCGTAGCGGTTTTTTACCATATCTTCAAGAAAAACACACGTACGATTACGAGAGGGCATTTGTACAGTGTGGCGCACACGGCTACGCTAAAGGTTTTTCACCCCTCAGACTGCAACGCAAGACAAGCTTGAGGACGGTGAGAAGTCCTTAGAAGCCGGCTGGTTGTGGTGTTTTGTGTGTGATTTTTTATGTGTACGCGCGCGCGGAGTTCTTTTTTCGGGACATACTCGTACAAGTAGAATAACAAAAGGAAGGGAGCGAGACTGCTATGAGCATGGAAAATTATTATGTGTCCCGTCCATTCTCAACGTCTTCGTACGATATCCTTAGGTAAACCAGGAGCTGGCGTATTGTAACGGCATTTTTTATGCAAATTTGTTGTCCTCATATTAATTTTTTTATCGAGAGAATGTGTGTTATGGTTTTGCTGCCACAGCCACTTTGAAGACACAAACGTACATATGAGGCACATATGCACATACATACATATGCACATACGTATGCAAAGGACACATTTGGCGAGTTTTACTCTTCCGGAAGAAAACACGGAAGGACGGAAGGAAAAGATAAAAAAAATAGTGAGAAAACGAATGTGTGTTTTTTATTTCTTTAGCTGTATACATACAAACGTCTTTGCCTCTTGGTAGGGTAAGATTTTCCCAGGATATTTGAAAAAAAAACAGGGAATCTGCGATTGCTATTATAAGAGCACCTATCAAATGCGATGTGATTGCATTAATGCCGAAAAAAGGAGAATGATTGCTCATTATCCACAGAGCAAAGTTAACAAAAGAATAGACAACCACCGTTTCTGCAGATAACCTCTATTGATTTGTGTTCACAGTTTTTTCTGCCACCCAAAAAACGACAGTTGTTCAATTAAATTCATTTGGCGGGCTTTTTCATTTGTTTAAATAGATTCAGACTACTTATTTTTGAATTTGGTACCTTTTTATAATTTTTGTGTGTGTGTGTGTTTTTTTTCTTAAAAAAAACTTAATTGAATAACTGGCTTTTTAACTGAAAATTTATGATGCAATTCTTACTCAAAAAAATGTCGGTGGTGAAACCGAGATAAAAATTGCGTGTTGATCATAGAGTGAATAATCTCGTTTTTTAACCGCTGCAGCGCGTGTTTCTTTCTTAAAACAGGCATACCCGTAAACTTTATTTTAAGTAACGGACATTTTTTCATCGCACCTCGCTTTTCAATTTTTTTTAGATAGAAATGTGTACTAGACATCGTGTGAAGTTGTCTACTTTTGGAGCTTAACGTGGTTAAAAACTAAAAAAAAATAGCTACACACATATTGCGTATTGATGGACGGTTTTTGGTCACAAGTAATTTCATTATTTTCATTCCTCAGTATTTACGTAGCATCCACATACAGGTATACATACATATGTATGTATCTACATTTGTTCATGAAACACATGGAATACTCGTCAAAAATTTGTGACAGTTATTGTCATGAATATCCACTTAAGGTGACAATCAATCCACCTTTGCTGCGAACGCTCAGCCACACAATCTCACGATCCGGTCAGTTTTTAGTTTCAGCATTTTCCATTACAAAGCACCTCACGTCCAAAAACTAAACCAGCAACCATTGTACAAACATATACTGGTACATACATACATCCATGCATTTATATATGTATGTACATGCTTGAAATGCATGCATGAGATGCGTAGGAGTTTTGCTTTTAATTTCTTCATCTTTTCTTCTCATTATATGTTGGGCTTGTCACTTGCTATGACCACGTTGTTGACTATCCCATACCGATACCGAATGCATGACGTGATTGTTGCATCTCAAACATACATAGGAGATTGTTGGCGATTATGCAGAAATTTTTCATAGTGGCTTATAGGAGTATGTATGTATTCTTTAGCCTCACTCAAATATCAACTTCACAAGCTAAAAGCGGAGAGACAGAGCATAAAAATAAAAAACGATTTGGAAATCTGTCCTTTCAACTGCTTGGACATTTATAATACGTTCACATATAAGTAGATGATCTACTTTTTCGCGCTTAACTCAAAATCCGTAATTAAAAAGCGCGATTTCCCATACAAAGTTTCTCTCCTAAAATCTGAGACTATAAAATAATGCCAGATAATGACGATACTTATTGACCTACAACCATGTGTTTTCTGTGTTATCGATAATTATTATTACGAATGTAAGGAGAAACATCAAAATAAAAACTAAATGAAGTGGATGCCGACAAAGCAAACAGGTCTGTAAAAAAAATTCTAATAATTAAAATTTTTGTTAGATATTATTTATTAGGGATTCATTTTACAGAAAAAAACGTGTGCCCATAAACGTTTTGTCCTCTTATGATTTACTATAAAATGTAATATCGAATTTCGTATTACTGCCATAATTTTTTCCAACCTCAGTAAACGTCGCATACGGATTGCCTCCAACTGTTTATTATTACCAGCCAATTGCGCGATTAAATTAGCTATTCCTTCTCCTTGTATTTTCTTCATATCATTAATAATAATTAAATAAACCAAAAACACCGAAATATTCCACCAAAATAATTTCTATGAAGAAAAACCTACAAAGCAATATTGACAGCTGATTGCAGATTTAGCAGGTAATCTGCCATATGTGAAAGTGTAGATTAATTTGGTGGATTTTTAGATGAATAATCCATATGCATATTAAATGCGACCGCCGTAGCCGAATGGGTTGGTGCGCGACTACCATTCGGAATTCACAGAGGGAACGTAGGTTCGGATCTCGGTGAAACAACAAAATTAAGAAAAACATTTTTCTAATAGCGGTCGCCCCTCGGCAGGCAATGGCAAACCTCCGAGTGTATTTCTGCCATGAAAAGGCTCCTCATAGAAATATCTGCCGTTCGGAGTCGGCTTAAAATTGTAGGTTCCTGCATTTGTGGAACAACATCAAGACGCACACCACAAATAGGAGGAGGAGCTCGGCCAAACACCCAAAAAGAGTGTACGCGCCAATTATATACATATATACATATATAATGTATATGGAACGTAGTATTACCCCCGGCGGTATTGTAATATTCTGAAAGAGTGTTTAAAAATGTCAGTGGTAATGATAATGCATATCTCGGTTTCCTTAGAAGTTTAAACATTTATTTTTATTTTAGTTGGTATATAGATATATATACATATATATGTATATATAAATATACGTTTATACATATATATCATTTATGGATATAGGCAAGAATAAGAGTATAGATACGAGTTATTTCCTTATAGAATATGAATTTATACCTATTTAAGTATTCTAAAGATCTGCTAATGCACACTATGCACAACTTTTAGGTGTCATACAGGTTTTGTAAAAATATTTATATATATTTATCTGATTACCCGATAATTAACACAAAGTATGAAGAATCAGAAGTCAGTTGAATTTAGTTACAGGTTTTACTGTAAAAGTGCACTCAAATATATGGTGGTACTATTGGTGCGGTATAAGATCGTACATATTTGAAGCGGTAAAGATTAAAAGCGAAGGCCTCAAATCTATGCGGTACGGTACAATTTGGTATGACCCAAAGAATGTTGTAGGGTTACAAAAAAAGAGGTTTGCATATATGATCTCATGTCTCACGCCATTTTGTTTAGTTAGTTTTTTTAAAGTGACGAAAAATCTTTAATCTTTCACAAGTTCAAATTATCTTGTGGAGCAATATTAATTTGAGTTTATTAAATAGTTTAGTGATGGAGTCGTCAAGAACAGGAGACAAGTAAATACCGTTTTTCTTAAACAGATACAATTAAGTATTATAGAAAATACACTCAAAATGTGTGGTCAATTGTGCTTGCTGCGGTATAGTTGTTGCAGCTGTGTGTCGCAGCGGTAGTACCGCATCTGTTTGAGGGCGCTTTAAATAATCTCGACATTCTTATTTGCCAATTGATATTCCGGAGAACGAATATTGCTCGAAAACAATTTATCTAGATAGGTTTGTTCCTGCGATTTTGGGTTTTGGCCAGTTTGGTACTTTCTATTCAGCACTTTGGTATTTCGTTCTTAAATCCCATGTAATAGTCGTGAGATTTGACTTTTCATCACAAGTAACAAAAATGTTCGCAGCGGTATAATTCAAACAGGTAGACCAATACACGATGTTGAGCTAATGTGCATACAAGCTCGTATGTTGATACATAAATACGACAATGTACTTATATATACATATAGACAAAAGAGTGTACATACGTACGGTGACTAAATATTTTATATTGTATTCGGAGCACGTAAATGAGTCAACTGATAACAATACAAGAATTTGAAATGAAATTGTCTTTTGCGAGACTTAAAGAGAACGAACTGTAATTTTCATTTATTGGATATCATTGGGTTACTCGCTATTATCGGGTGGTTGCTAAAGGCACTAGAAAGATCTGTAATTGTGATCAGGTGAGCATCAGAGTAAATATGTGAGCAGTTTTACCATATATGAATATATGTATATACTTATGTGTGGACACAAAGATTCCCACTCATCTAAAGAAGCAGATTTAAAGTCGAAACAAAGAAACATAAAAGAGCACTGTTTGTTCGAACTTCGAAGTCTAATATAAAATTGGCATTAATTGCTTTAAATGTCGGAGGCTGTTCATGCACAGTTCATTGGTGATGTCCACTTACTTGACGAAGGCAGCATCAGCGCCTCCACAAATTTAGACAGCGCAAAGGAAACTGTACAACTAGACGTTGCCAGGTTTGACAAACACACTCACATGCATACAAACATAGATAAATATATCTAGCTTTTTGCAGATACGTACAAATAAATATATGTGCTTTCGGCGATCAGTGGTTGCGCATACTATGTAGTTTCGCTTCTGTCGAGGATGCTCACTGTCGCTTATGGACACGCCGGGATTTTACAGCAATGACGGCACCAGCGGAGACAGTTGCAATAGCCCCAGCAACAGTAGCGATTGCAATAATAAAACCAACCAACCATTCTCATACAATAAGGTTTTAGGTATACTGTAGGTAGATTAATATGGCATGGAAATAGTGCAACGACTAGCCACATTCGTACATTGCAATAAAAGTTCGTGAGAACTCGATGCTTATCGTTGGCTGCATTGAAGTTGTGCCCAAGACAAGAACACCGTTTCCGCAACAACACTTGCACGTCTGTTAACAGTGCTATAGATTCATACAGATGTGAGTATGTATGTTTGTATGTATGTATATGCTGAACGAGGAGCTTACAAATAACTTTTACCACTTATCGATAGAAAAACTTTAGTGTAACCTTGCTTTTGAGGGAATCGAGTAAAGCCGAATTACACTCGGGAGGTATTAACGTTATGTGTTTTACCGCTACAAAGTTACTTAGTTTCATATAATAATGTATAAGTAGGTATGTATATGTAAATGAAAGAGTGCAGCTCCGCTCTAAGGAGCATATCTACATACCTATACATGTTGACGAGCCAAGTATGTTTGCGGACTCTGCTTAGATGAGGAGTTCGTAGAGGAGGTTCAAATTGTAGAAGAGTGTTTCTAACATCGGCAAAAGTAAAGAACTCAGAGTTTCAAAAGCTGCTCCAAGCTCCAACTCTCAACAACCAAAATGTATTAAGTCAGGAAATTTATGTACATTGCTTTAGAATACCCTCAATCTTACAGGAATCAACGGAAATCCTCAAAATATCGTCTGAAATTAAAAATAACCTATTCATAATCGGCCGCCGTAGCCGAATGGATTGGTGCGCGACTACCATTCGGAATTCACAGAGAGATCGTTAGTTCGAATCTCGGTGAAGACACCAAAATTAAGAAAAACATTTTTCTAGTAGTGGGCGCCCCTCGGCAGGCAATGGCAAACCTCCGAGAGTATTTCTGCCATGAAAAAGCTCCTCATAAAAATATTTGCCTTTCGGAGTCGGCTTGAAACTGTAGGTCCCTCCATTTGTGGAACAACATCAAGGCGCACACCACAAATACGAGGAGGAGCTCGACCAAACACCCAAAAAGGGTGTACGCGCCAATTATATATATATATATATATATTCATAAAAATACTCAGAAGTAACCAACTCCTAGAATATGAAAACAATAAAAAATCAAAACTGCGTAATTACTCATAAAAGCTGCCCATTTTGTATGCTGCAAATAAATGTATAGCAATAACTGAACAAGATGATTAGCTGAGATGGGACTTTGAATATTAAACTTAAACCATCTTTAAATGCGTCCTTGAACTCCCAAGCTTCACTACTACATATATATGCAATTACCTGTATATTAAATAAAAATTGATTACAGCTGTTGTTCTTGCAAAGCCAATGACCTCTGAAATAGCAACAAACAAGAAATGTGCTCTAATCCTTCCAAGGGGAGCCGTACAATACATTTGATCAGTTGTAACACTATTTTCTCCCTACATGAAGTTGGAATAAAATCGTTCAGCTGTTAACATATATTCCGTGTGCGACATCTCTTCTAGAAGTAAGCGTTTTACAATACTCTTGTAGTCATAGTATACATATATGTATATTGTACTTATATAATACATATGTGTGCTTTTATCTCGAATATAGTACTAAAGAAATTCATCCCTTTTTATAAATTTCAAAATGCCTATAGCAGGTAAAATCGGCAAGTTTCTAATTTCGGCGGTGTAGCAAATTGCATTTGCGAAGTGCTGAGTAGATTTGACCGTTTGTCAGTGACAGATCACGAACAATTCGTTTTTTAAGGATCGTCAACATACACATTCACATCTACAAGATGTTTGCACAAATTCGTCGATACAGCCTTGAGGCAAAACATATTTCGCTAACCGAAACTGAAGGGCATCGATAATAATAATGTTGTTTCGGTTCCTGTAGATTAATATCATGATGGTTATGATGATGTGCAAAAAGAAGAAATTGCATTGTTCATTGATTGATTCTGAGAGTGAATGTACGAGCATAATAAATATATATATACATACATAATTGTCATCTATGCAGGTATGCATGTGTGTAAAAGGTGAAAGTAAAGGAGTCTTGGCGATTTCAAGACCGGCAGCAAACGCACCTGCCCAATTTTCCCATCACCATCACCAACACAAACACTTACTTATGTATATATGTACATGTGTGCGTACCTTGCGCTGGAACAATGACAATGAAATGCTATTGTCCTTTTTTGTGATCGGATTTATTTGAACCCAAGAGGTTTATGCCTATGCAAAATTCAATATTGTTGCTACAGTATAAAACGAGGCGTGGTAACTAGAGCAAAATATAAAAAAATATAGTGCAATTGCACATTTCGCATATCAATGTATTACTTAGTCTATATTCTTTTATGTAGTTGAATATGCTGATGTTTGTAACTTTACACCTCGAATTTACACGAATGGAGGAGTTTCAAATTGGTGTTTTTGTATAATATTTGCGGATATTTCATTTAAGAGAAGCCTGATAAATACGTGACATATTCGGTATTGTTTGTCTCGACGTATTAAAATCTCGGGCAAATAGGAAATTTTCGTTATACTGCTTTAAATAGCCCAAAAACGTAGATATTATTAGTTTTCACTATTGACGCCATTTTTTTAATTTATTATTACTTAGAATTCTCAGAAAAATTAGTACCTCACTTTTTCCCACTCGTAGTATTGAGTGTCACTAAGTATGAGTACTAACTATGAGTACGAGAAGCCAATACGTCGGCAGAGAGTAGCAGGTTGCTGCCGAAAAGCTGCTCTGGTTACAAAGCCAAGATTTGCAAATCTTTTTTTTTGACTTGCAAACTTGATCGATTTTTAGTTTCAGCAGAATGGTAATCGTGCATCGACCTCGTTAGATTTTTTTCAAATACGATTCGGTCTCTTAAGGGAACTAGGTCTTCGAAATTTTTGTTTAAAAAATGGAGTATGTACTGCGAAATCAGCCAAGGAAAATAAGTTCCATAAATAATAGTGAAAATATTCTCAATTCTCTGCTAAACATTATTTCTTGTTACTCCTATTTTTTGCAAATAGATGTTTGCTATGGCCAAAAACTTATCCATCACTCAAAAAATTATAAATCTAAGTGACAATTCGATGCGAAAGAGACGTTCATTTTGTGCTTAAGAATTTTTAGCCAGCAAAAATTATCTAAAAAACTTATTGAACTTTTTATAAAAATTGTTAATTTCTGAGTTTCCGCCTGCTGTCTGACTTTCGTCGGTTTGCAATTTGTGGTGCATAGTCAGAAACGAAAATTGAAAAACAAAAAAGTAAGTATATAAGGTATATTTGTGGTAATTTTTTGGACAACACAAACATTTTTAAAGAAACTCGGCCGACATTTTTCTTCTACCGGTTTTCACAAATGACGGCAAAATTTCCTTTCGTTAACTATTGTATTTTGCATTTTCTTTTCTATGGGAAAGAATTTTCGTTTGATTTCTATTGATTGATTCTATTGATTTGAGTTGATGGTTAGTAATGGCTAATTTTGTTATCGAACACGACTAATGGTATGGAAATTTTCTCAACGCAAAAATGCCATTTGTCATACTGTGTTATATATGTAAAAGGATTTTCCTTTTTTAGATTTTTTTATGAAATTCTAAAATCATTATAAGTGTACTTCATTCTAGTGCCTTTCGGTATCCTCAATCTGCATTGCACAGTCTATTAGAAGATTGTACTATTTCAAGCGCTTAAGTTAAAAAGCCTGAATATAACTTCTTCGTCGACGCGAATTTTCAATTGGAGTATTTTTCATATTCTCTCTCATATTTTTAGTTTAGTGATAGTTGTTTTTATTCAAAATCCATTTTAAAACTGAAATAGCCAATGCGGTCAAATAAGTTATTGTACTATGTACACAAAGGTTCTCACTCATCCAAGGAAACAGATTTAGAAGTCGAAATAAAGAAACACGAAAGAGCACTCAGAGTTATTTCAAACTCCGAAGTCGAATATAAAATTGGCTTAGTTGCTTAAAATCTTGGAGGTTGTTCATTTACAGTTCATTAGTCGAGTTCACTGACTTGAAACATAAAGAATTTAAAGAACACAAAAAAAGTATGTATCTATTATATGTATAGAAGCAAATGTTATATTGGAATGTATATATCGGATGAAATACTCAGATCAAGACAACAGGATGAAATGCAAGCATCTTTTTAAAACAAGCAAATTTATCTGTGGTAGTATCTCAACAATAGACAATTTCTACCGGCCTTGAACTGAAAGTCTGTTCGGCTTCGGCAAAAAAAGCCACACATTTCCTGGGAAAGAACTTTTAGTTTTTATACATATTTTTTAATACTGGGTCTATAATTTTTTTGGAACAAATTGGTCAGAAATATCTACCTATTGAGTTCTATTTTTGCTATTTTTACAAACATAAATACAAATATATGTTATAGGCTGAGATTATTGGGACTAAAACTCATGCAACGGTTTTTTTAACAAAAATACTGGATTTTTCAAATGTCATTCCTGGTTTATTACTTGGGTCATTGCAAATGTTCGATTCGGCTTCGTTTCGGCCTGAAATAGGTGTGCGGTTGTTCTCTAAAATTAGATTAATTGTACTTAACCTTTATTATTTATCATATCATTTTCATAAAACATTAATTTAGAAACTATTAAAATTATATCTCACTGGATATTTAAACTTTCCTACAAACAGGTCAGATGCCACCTGTACTGTTTGTACACTACTCCACTTTTGCTGTTGTTTCGTTCTATGTATGTATGTACTTATGTGTAGTATATGTATATGTAGTTCTAGAAATTCTGACCTCCACCTTTGCTAAACCCTTGAAATAAATATGTGATCAAATGAATTTCGAAAAATTCCCACTGCTGGCTAGCGGAACTATTTAAGTTAACGGCAATACTCATTTCATTAACTGAATATAAATCGCCAGGTGTATAGCGAATTCACACCCGTAACAATAGTATAATAATAGCGCTAGTTTCACACCATCAGTGCAGAACTATTTTACGTAGAAAGTCTCATTCGCATGTTCTGCAACACGAAAAATTACCAAGACTACAAGCTCTGCAAAGTGGAGCAGAAACGACTGAAATGGAGCAGGGAATAGGTACGAGTACAAGTCCGATGCTGCTTCAAGTGCAAATCTGTACATTGAATTGTACGACAAACGACGGGATCAGGGCATCACGACCACTGATGTCCGCACAATTGGCTTCAAGAGTTTCTCGCTACAATAGTGCTGGCTATTGGCTCATCGGCTTAGCGCATTTGGAGCACAAGACGCGGCGATGACGCCGCGGGCAGCTTCTTGCTAACAGCAAACAATAGTGAGAACTTTCTCATATTATAAAATCGCGATTGCATTAAAGTGCAGATAGATGCGCCGCAAACAGGTAAGCAGGTTCGCCGACACAGTACTACAGCACCAAGGGCTAGTAGGTGTTGTGGTTGGTTCTGACCAAGCCGATTGTCGTGTCTGAAAAAGAAACGGCCCAAAACTCGTAGCGCCAGACAACAGTTCAAGATACTTGGCGAGGCGGGCTAATGGAAATAGAAAAAAGGAAACTAAGCAAAATGCAACTGAAACCGCAACGTTTTTAAAAGAGGAGAAACTGTAAAGTTCAAGCCTACTGTGAATGTAACTATAGTACATACATACTTACACAAGTATATACATATTACTTACATACTTGTAATACTGAATTTCATGCATGCATGCGCATGTGCGCAACACACAGTAGCTTTCAACATCTCACATGTACGTAAATATATTTGTGTAGTGGAATGTCGGAAGCAAAGGTTATTTAATAAGGAATAGTGTTTGGGCGCAAACGTCTAAACGAATCACACAGTCAATAATTGAATGTATGCACACATACATATCTACATACATACATAAGTTCATATAAGCAGACATACTTACATATGCTTGTATACGTATTTATGCATGTTTATATATAGGTAGGTTATGTTTGAGCATGTTAACTGATTGCATAGGTGCAAAGCAATTTCCCGCGAAATAACTTAGACCTGTAGATAAGTTTTATCTACGTATGAATGGGAAACCTGTTCTTTAGTTAAGCACCGTCGAATAGTATTCATTCATGAAAGAGCATACGAAAGTAGGACCACTCATTCACTTGCTTGTCGTCACAAACGTCTTTAGTGTTCTAACGCAGTGTTCATAAATTGCATTAAAAAGGAGAGTAATATACAGTGTGTCGAAATATTAGTATACGGATACCTTTTTAAACGCTATTTCGACACTGATAACTTTTTCCCGCTTAAAGTTTTACTTTCTGTCACTATCATGTCTCTGAATAAAAAAATTATATGGAACATGTAAGTTTCTCACGCTAATTTTGATAATTTCAATAAAGTAATAAATACTATTTGCAGTCAGACAGTGACAACATACGATTTACTTGCAGACTATCGACACGCCTTGAGCGTCGTTTATCGAGAGGATATTATCATTACCACATCCACATGCCATTATCCTAGACCAGATGAAAAATTTGTCTTACGGGACTTGCATGAAACTCCTCACTTCCACCCTCAGCCAATTCATACTTACTGAGCTTAGTGTTAGATAATCTTGCTGATAATATTTATCGGGCTCACCGATGTAGACAGAGATTTGAAATACATAAAGAAAATTTCTGAATTTTTTTATTTTATGCTTATTCTATATAAGTTTTTATCCGTGCCGCATTATTTTTGCGTATTTTTAATGCATTTAAGTAAAATTTCCTTCTCTTAAACTGGCGAAAAGTCCATGGCTTTAGTGACCTCACTGTGGTTACTTACCAAAAATTGTATCTGAAATGGAATTTAAATGGCAAAAAAAGGCATGCATATATGTATGTATATCGGCTGACCTGCATGAATGCATAAATAATACTTTTAAGTGACAACAAAGATATGTAAGCAATAATTCCGTTACACATAGTTTTCCTTGTCATGCTTGATCCAGCTGCCAAACAATCAATGAAAATTTTTAATTGTCTAACCGTGGGAAAGTGCAACCCTTCTTGAGTTTGCAATTTTGCAGAATGCCTTCGGAGCGATACCGTGAATACGCCAGAGAGCAATCTAATGATATGTGTATGATGTGAATGTAGCAAATTGGTGCACCTGTCATACATACATATAGTATGTGTGAATGTGTAAATAGGTAAACAAGTTTTCTTTACACCGCACATACAGGTATTTGAAAGATCTACGGGGTCAAAAGTCCATTTAACAAAACAATAAATACATTTACAAAAATGACTTCCTGAGGTACCTGACCCTTCCGAGAACAAAAGCCAGCCCCTCCCGCGCACCCTACAAGCATTTGACATACGATAACGGCAGTCGGAATTCGATCGTATCACCTCGTGTACGTTATCTGTTCTCGGCACTCTTGCAAAACCCAAACTTTAAAAGTGAAATTTTATGTTTTTGTGTTCAACAGTGGAGTAAAGAGTTATGGATTCTGAAGCATCAGGTTAGTAATGAATGAAATCAATTAGAGTCTTTATCATTTTAAAGTATTAAAGTTAACTTTTCAACCCTATAAGTACACACCTTCTCAAACTACTTTTTTTTTCTTAAAATAATATTTGTTAGTCAATAAGTAATACTATCGAGATAGATCCGGTTAAGATTCGATTGTAATTGTTTAGTATGTACCTTGTTTTGACAATTCATCAAAGAATTTGATCCGGATAAGTCCGGATAAACGGTATTTTAGTACTTTGAATGTTGTTGGTAAAATTTTATGAAAAAGGTCTTTTCCATTACAAGGGATTAAGCGAAATATTTATTTGTTGTAGGTTCAATGGGAACATCGGGAATGAGGATTGTGACTAGAAAATACTTGTTTGACCTCATGAACTATGAAAATTTACCCAACATAGAGGCAAGGCTAAATTTCTTGAAAGATCAGTTTATGTCTACTAAAGGATTCTCTGACAATCAAATTGAGACGTTGAAAAGCAATTTTGCACATTTCAAATCAGAATTTAAAAATCGATGGACTAAAGCTCATTATTAAGAAGCGGTATTCCTAAAAAGTAATGAATCTTGGCTGAACGGAACCTTCGCCATTCCCGTTGTTGCTGACAGTCCTTCAAATCGAACAGGATGACCGAGTAAATCTTTTGGAGATCTGAGCGAAAGAAGTAAAAGAAGAAAAACTGAGGAAATGCGCTCTAATTTTGATTAAAACCTTATCGTGCATGCTGCTCAAGTAGAATTAAGAAAGTCAGGAAAACGAGATGCTTCGAATGTGCTAAAAGAAATCATTACTTCGCCAACTCGCGCAACCAAATATAAAAAGGCCTATTATCGAACAAAGTCATCAAAAGATAAAATTTGCCCCTTTGACGGAAAGGTCTGTAATGCTGCCACAGGAACCACATCAACCAGTCGTTGCTACATTTGCGGCACAACCTCAAAGGATTTCAACAATTTGGATAAAACAATAGATGTTAATTTCGAGGCTATTCAATTCGGCCTTTCGGTATTACATGCCAGGATAAGAATATTTGAGAGCATTCTCCGTTTGGCTTATAAGTTGCCAGTAAAAAAATATAGAGCAAGAAAAACAGAAACTGAAAAAAGCCTCGAGAAGGAGAGAAAACAAGAGATCCACGATAGGTTTCGCCAAGAAACGGGATTGTTAATAGATATGCCAAAGGCGAATTTCGGTAATACCAATGACGGTAACACAAGCCGAAGATTTTTCGACAATCCTCAATTAGCATCCGATATAACAGGCATCAGCTACGAATTAATATATAGACTGAAAGTTATTCCAGAAACGATTTCTAGTGGGCATAAAATTAATCCTGAAAAATATGAAATTTATGCAACAGAAACTGCTCGATTATATGTGGATCTTTATCCGTGGCATCCCATGACACCCACAAAGCACAAAATACTTATTCATGGAGCTGTTATAATAAAGAGTGCTTTGTTACCAATTGGCCAGCTCTCTGAAGAGGCTGCAGAAGCCCGAAATAAGCATTACCACTCTTACCGGCTAGATTTTGCCCGAAAATTTACTAGAGAAAATTGCAACAGGGATATTTTTAACCGCCTCCTTTTAAGTTCGGACCCCTTAATGAGCTCTAGGAGGCAAATAAAAAGAAGAAAGTCCGAATCATTTCTGCCAGAAACATTGGAAATGCTCATGCCTGCCCATCCAAACCTAGAATTTTCTTCACGTAGCGATGAAGAAAATCTAGATAATACCATTTGATTGGATGCTTTTTTTAATTGTTTATATTTTTTTATGTTTGATCTTGTAAATCTTTCTTCATCCTCATATTATATTTCATTCAATAAATGTTTTAAGTTCATTATTTTAGTTGGTTTTATTCAGAAACATCCATTAGCACACGTTAAACCCAAAAAATACTTTTGGCCCCTTAGATTGTTCAAATACCCCTATGTGCACCGGTTCACGGCTAAACTATATTCTAGGGCATAGAGAACTTTACTTGATTCAAGAGGCATTTTTAAGCTGCAAGAAAAATAATTGATCGAATTTCAAATTAGTTTAATATAAAGCAAAGTAATCAATCAATGCAATTTGCACTAACTTAAATGTCAAAATTTGTAGATATGCCTCCTAAATGTATGCTTTAATATTGGTACTAAATTTAGGCAAATATAAAAATAAAAATAAAGATATTATGTGCAGATAAGGAGAATAAAAAAAATTAAGACGGAGTTAAAGGTGAAGGTAAAGACAAAGAAAAGAAACAGAGACAAATATAGAGCTAGAGAGAGGAATAGAGATAAAGATAAGGAGTCAAAGATAAAGATTAAGTTATATGAGTTCCAATCACTGGACGACCATTGGTTATTATTAACAAACAATTCCTCAATTAACTCAGCGGCTCATAAATACATTTTATAAATAAAATGACTTTACCAATAGTGAAGGATCGAGCCAGTGGTAATATCTCCCATTTGGAAATTATTTGATAGTTTTACATCTCTACAGGGTTAATTTAACAATTTTGCTCTGTTATAAGATTGGTATGTTTAAAAAAATAGTTTTTTCTGGAAAAATATGTATTTCTATTGTGTTTTTGGCAATAAAATGATTTATTAGTAAGCATGCAAAAAATATGTTATTTAAATAAGTTTAATGAGAGAGGGGGTCCATCAGGCTCAATCTCCCTTTGTGTAAATTTGATCACGTTACTAGTTACGGTCGAAATTATTCATTATATTCTGCATAAGGGATAACGCCTGTAAGTAAAAAACAGCCATAAATTTGAAGAGGAGCACCCAGTATTTATATATGTATGTATGTACAATAGAGCATACATATTCATAATATTCTAAGAGAAAAAGTCTATTACAGCATAGCTTTAAAGTCAATTTCAAGCCACTCACTTTTTGAAAGAAGCTGTCTTTGAAGATATCAAGCTGGTCGTCGACTGAATTGGCTGGCTATTTTTTATTATTTCCTCGCCATTTTAAATTTAAGAGCATTTATACTTTATTTGAATATTGAATATTTCTAGTTATCATCTTTTTCAAGGCGTGTTTATACCCCATAGCTTTGCGTGGCCTTATACAAATATGTACGATAGATAGCCGTGACCTGTCTTTAATAACTTTGAAATAAGTCTAGTAATAGCTGATTTGCCGCTATAATGTTTTTAACATTCGTTTTTTCATTCATTGCAAGTCTATTTTTAATTAAGTCCATTTAGTGTTGTGTACCTTTATGTTTTTCAACTTAAACTTTTCTATTTGTAAGGCTTTGATTTAATATTTTATTTTATCGACAACAAATACTTATATGTATCAATAAAAAAATCAAATCGGTCGATGGCTTTAGGGTTGGCTTATACAGACTGACTGAAGTCATACAGTGACCACATTGGTCCATTGCGATATCAGATTAGTCCTACTTTTAGCAAAAATCAGCATCGCTCAATTTACACGTACTGTTCGCTTCGTTAAGAGTTAGATTTAGCTTGAAAGCCTGTACTGCAACTAGGCAGTGTCCTCGTAGTACACTAACTAAAGTTCTACACTTACTGCTATCGAACGACGTAACTATTTCAGTATACCTATCATCGTATGCGCGTTTACACATGATCCTAGCAATTCTTTCCTTTCGTCTTTCTCAACACGTGCTCCTCTAGTTCTTTTTGAATTGTGCGCAGGAGTTTAAGTACCTAACTTATTTGATTGCCTGTAGGTCTTGCGCCTTCTATTGCTGTTTCGTCGACTATCTAATTTTCCTCTATGCCTTTATGCCTCGGGACCCAATAGACACAAAGCGATTACGAGCTAGCTTGTTAATTGCTTCCTTGCATACATGGACATTTCTGGATGATAGTCCATATGACTTCATTGCTTTTATAGCCGTAGTTAATTGTTGCTTCTGTACATACAAGCTCTGCTGCGTTCTTTACAGCGAAGGCCTCAGCTTGATATACAGTGAAATAGTTAGGGAGATTAAATGCCTTTTTGATGCTTGACCCCGCACAATATATGCCAGCGCAAACCTCATTCTTCGATTTAGAATGCGTCGGTAAATACATTGATGGTGATACTTCCAAAACGGTTTTCCAAAACTCGAAGGTTCTAGAGGTAAGATGATCGGTGGTTTGTAGCCTCGCAGCTGAGTTTGCAGCCCGATTTTCCTCATAGCGGTCAATCGGTGGTAGGTTGAGGATAGCCTCAGGAGCTGCCGTTGGATCTGATTGCATAGTCGCTGAACTTTTAGCAATAGCTTTAGATATATTCCACCTTCCACCACATCAATATACCATAAGGTAATTTAGGTCTAATAATTGCAGTGTAACACCTGTGCATTAGAGCGGCTGAGAGACCCCATGTACTTCCAAGCATCCTTTTACTTGCGTATAAAGTAATTTCGTCGCCTTCTTTACCCTCTACTCAACATTGGAGTCCGTGTCAAGAAGAAGAAGGTAACGTCAATGGTGGACCTTTGTACTTCTTTGTAACTTCGTTTTTTAAGCATTGACACTCAGACCAGCATTGCTAGCCCAGTTGTGTATTGTTTTAAGAGCGTCGCACATTAGAGCGCTTAGCGTAGATAGACACCTTCCTGTAATAACTATAGCAATGCCATCTGCATATGCAACCAGTCGTGGAGCTCTATCTTCAATTCGAGTTAGTGTTTGATACACAACAAACAACCTCTACGCGCTCTTCTCGTTGATATAGTTTCATTCCATTCTGGCATAATCCTTCTGGAGATCAGGAGACTTGCAATCCAGTGATGTATGACGGGATCCATTAAGGCTCTCTAAGATAGCGTTAGTTGAAACATTATTGAATGCCCAAGTAATACCCGTGAAGTATATTCCTTATATTTCAAAGCTTTTTCAACCAGAGTACGTAGTGCAGTCCCCGTGGGTCTGCCCTTAATGTACGCGTGCTGTGATTTTTACTATATGCTTTGCCAAAAGGTTTTCAAAGATTTTGAGAATAAATGACGTAAGACTACTCGGCCTATAATCTTTCGAGTACAAATGGTCATTTTTACTTGGTTTGGGTATAAAGACGACCCTCGCAATTCTCCAATGTTTAATTTCAAACATTCCTCGTAAATGTTCTTTAGCCATGACAATACTAAGCGAGAAGCTTTTTGTACCTTGGCCGGAATGATACCATCTGGTCCAGATAGCCTTAGTAACTACTGTCTTCTTGTAATATAATTATTTATAACTGTACTTACACCAAATAAATAAAAAATAATGAAACAAAAGTAATTTATTCAAAAAAGTTTACTAAATTAAACATTTTCTAATTTTGAGTATTTCCGATATGCCTAATTTAGTCCAATGCTCTATGATTGCTCAAATGAGTATGTTATGTATGGTAGAACCACTCGACACTTACCTACATACGTTTCGAAGGGAAATCAGATTTTAAGCTGTGCACAGTGATCTAATTACGCATTTCTGAATATTTGTAGTCTACTGCCGTTAGCTGATGATTTGAAATCGAATGGAATAAATTAGAAATTTTGTGGGACGAGTAGTCGCGCACTTGTATCAGCAACTTTAGTTGTTAAGAGGGTACGTACAGGGTGCGCCATCTTTTATGTCGGTATGTAAACACTGAATAACTTTGTCATTTACCAACCGATCGATATCAACATACTATACATGATTTCGATACGTCAATTCAGTACAATTTCAACCATGCATCGCTTTACACCGAAACAACCGAAATCGACGCTATAAATCGACTTAGTTGGTGATTGCTAATAAAGGTGACCACTTGATTGCTATTGTATTCAAAATATAATTTTAATAAATTGTAAATAATCAAACCAAATAAAAATACCTCACCTATAGAAATCAGTTTTTTTTTTTCAAGGTTATTCAATGTTTTCATACCGACATAAGAGATGGCGCACCCTGTACATATGAACATACGTAAATGCACTTGTTTACAGCAAAGATGCAAGTATACAACCCCTATGAAGAATCAATCGCTATTATTATTTAGCCCAAATGAAAAGCAAGGTGTTTCCATTAAATCACGCATATCGTACCAACCACTTCAACAATCTTAATACTAAAGTAGCAAATGAAAGGTAAAAGGCATATATAATATATACTACACTTTTCGATAGGTCTAATAGCTTCTAAAAAGTAGATTAATCATTTCAAACCTTGACAAAGAACAAATTATATAAAGAAATATTACAACCTGTTCGTTTCAAATTGAAGCTTACTAAGAAAGTTGTGAATGATAAAACAAAAATATTCAAGTCGCTAAATGTCAACGTATCGTAAGGCAAGTAAACGCACTTCTTGCACATTATATCACACGAATGAATATTTACAAAAGATAGAAGCATATGGAGGATGGTTCCATGTGTAGAAGTCCACGCAAGTGGGGAAAGTTACTGATCGCCATTCACTTGGGAGTGGCCAGGACGATTCTTCTACATATGGTTCAAGCAGCTCACAACGGCCGGGATTAGCCCACGTATCCTCTGGGTAGCTTCCGAACACCCGTTCGGGAGTGAGCTAAAGTGAGAAGGCGAAACATTCCAGGATAGCTGGTTGTGCGTTGGGTTTGGGACCCGCCACTTAAAAATCGCCCCCAATGAAAACTTTAAAAAAGCCTCGGATGAGACCTCCCTATACTGATGACGACCCCTGCAAACGAGCTAAGGACTATGATTTGAGGGCATGCACCTGGAATGTCCGGTCCCTTAATGGGGAGGGTGCCTCTGCCCGGCTGGTTGATGTCCTCGTGAGAGTAAAGGCTGACATCACTGCCATCCAAGAGATGCGATGGACGGGGCAAGGAAAGAAAACCATAGGACCTTGCGACGTCTACTACAGCTGCCATGTAAAGGAGCGCAAATTCGGTGTCGGATTTGTTGTGGGAGAGAGACTTCGTCGCCAAGTACTGTCGTTCACTCCGGTGGACGAGCGTCTCGCAACAATCCGCATCAAAGCCCGTTTTTTTAACATATCGCTAATTTGCGCCCACGCCCCGACGGAAGAGAAGGACGATGCGACCAAAGATTCTTTCTATGAGCGTCTGGAACGTTCCTATGAGCGCTGCCCCCGCCACGACATAAAAATCGTGCTTGGCGACTTCAACGCCAGGGTGGGCAAGGAGGGAATTTTTGGTCCCACAGTCGGAAAATTCAGCCTACACAACGAAACATCCGGTAACGGACAGAGGCTGATCGACTTCGCCGGGGCCCGAAACATGGTAGTCTGCAGCACCAGATTCCAGCATAAAAAGATACACCAAGCTACCTGGCTGTCCCCTGATCGAAAAACGCGAAACCAGATCGATCATGTTGTGATAGATGGAAGACACGCTTCTAGTGTATTAGATGTACGTACGATCCGAGGACCCAACATTGACTCGGATCACTACCTTGTTGCAGCCAAACTGCGCACGCGCCTCTGTGCAGCAAAAAACGTGCATCTACCTACGCAAAGAATGTTCGACCTCGAAAAGCTGCAATCACAACAGACAGCCAGAAGATTCGCCACTCGACTCTCACTCCTGCTCTCAGAGAGTACTGCCCAACAAACCGGCATCCACGAACAATGGAGCAACATTTCTCGTTCTCTACGTACCGCCGCCGAAGAAGAAATCGGATTCCGGCGAGCCCGAAAAAACAATTGGTACGACGAGGAATGTCATGCTGCCGCAGAGAGAAAGGATGCCGCCTATAGAGCCACGCTGCGATCGGGCGCAACGCGAGCCATGTGGGATCGCTACAGAGAGCTGAAAAAGGAAGAGAGACGTATTATCCGACAGAAGAAACGAGAGGCCGAAATACGTGAGTGCGAAGAGCTTGAGATGCTGGCCAACAGGAACAACGCCCGAAAATTCTACCAGAAAGTTCGGCGGCTTACAGAAGGTTTTAAGACCGGGGCGTTTTCCTGTAAGAACAAAGACGGCGAACTGGTGACTGACGTACAGAGCAATCTTAAATTATGGAGGGAACACTTTTCGAACTTATTAAACAGTGACAGCTGCGCATGTCACCGAGAAAGTGAAGATCCCGATACCCCAATCGTTGACGACGGAATTGTCGTTCCGCTGCCCGATCATGACGAGGTGAGAATAGCGATAACGCGGCTAAAGAACAACAAAGCCGCGGGCGCCGACGGACTGCCGGGTGAGCTATTCAAACATGGCGGCGAGGAGCTGGTAAGGTGCATGCATCAGCTTCTATGCAAAATATGGTCGGATGAAAGCATGCCTGCCGATTGGAATTTAAGTGTGCTCTGCCCAATCCATAAGAAGGGCGATCCTGCAATTTGTGCCAATTACCGCGGGATTAGTCTTCTAAATATCGCCTATAAGGTTCTAGCGAGCGTATTGTGTGAAAGGCTGAAGCCCACCGTCAACCAACTGATTGGACCTTATCAGTGTGGCTTCAGACCTGGAAAGTCTACCATCGACCAAATATTCTCAATACGCCAAATCTTGGAAAAGACCCATGAAAGGAGAATCGACACACACCATCTTTTCGTCGACTTCAAAGCTGCATTCGACAGTACGGAAAGGAGTTACCTGTATGCCGCGATGTCTGAATTTGGTATCCCCGCAAAACTAATACGGCTATGTAAGATGACGTTGCTCAACACCAACAGCGCCGTCAGAATTGGAAAGGACCTCTCCGAGCCGTTTGATACCAAACGAGGTTTCAGACAGGGTGACTCGCTGTCGTGTGACTTCTTTAACCGGATGTTGGAGAGGATCGTATCCAATTGGTGGCGTATGACGATGATATTGACATCATCGGCCTTAACAACCGCGCTGTTGGTTTTGCTTTCCCCAAACTTGATAAAGAAGCAAAGCGAATGGGTCTGGTGGTGAACGAGGACAAAACGAAGTACCTCCAGTCTTCAAACAAACAGTCGGCGCACTCGCGTATCGGCACCCACGTCACTGTTGACAGTTATAATTTTGAGGTTGTAAAAGACTTCGTCTATTTAGGAACCAGCATTAACACCGATAACAATGTCAGCCTTGAAATCCAACGTAGAATCTCTCTTGCCAACAAGTGCTACTTTGGACTAAGTAGGCAATTGAGTAGTAAAGTCCTCTCTCGACGAACAAAACTAACACTCTACAAGACTCTCATCATGCCCGTCCTAACGTATGGCGCAGAAGCTTGGACGATGACAACATCCGATGAAGCGACGCTTGGAGTGTTCGAGAGAAAGATTCTGCGTAAGATTTTTGGACCTTTGCACGTTGGCAACAGCGAATATCGCAGACGATGGAACGATGAGCTGTATGAGCTTTACGACGACATAGACATAGCGCAGCGAATAAAGATCCAGCGGCTACGTTGGCTGGGTCATGTCGTCCGAATGGATACAAACGCTCCGGCTTTGAAAGTATTCGATGCGGTACCAGCTGGTGGTAGCAGAGGAAGAGGGCGGCCTCCTCTGCGTTGGAAAGATCAGGTGGAGAAGGACTTGGCTTCACTTGGTGTGTCCAACTGGCGCCGGTTAGCACGAGAAAGAAACGACTGGCGCGCTTTGTTAAACTCGGCCAAAATCGCGTAAGCGGTTATAGCGCCAATTAAGAAGAAGAAGAGAAGCATATACATACATACATATCTGAAAATTTTAGATTATAACTTTGCTTTGGCCTGCAATAGGTTAGATACACTTTCAAATATTATAATTTTCACATCCCGTAGCTGTTATAATTTACGATTAAAAGTAATTAGTCTAAATGGAATTCTATGAAATTTAATATTATTGTTTAGCATCCTAGAGAAGCCGGACTAAGGAAGAAATCTGTTTCATTGAAATCTGTTTCGCAGTATTGCTCATTTGCATAATAAGTATTTAAAAACTTTGATTCGTTCGATCGTCGATTTTTCTTTAAACTGCAAAACAACTATATTTTTTATTAATTTGCAAATGAAAAGTTTGTTATTTTGGTATCGCTCATATGAAAATGTACTTTGACAAACTATACATACATGTTGTTGTTTTTTTAAGAGCATTTTTTATTATATGATATATATGAGAGCTATTTTTATAGGAATTATTTTTCGAATGTGATATCCGGGATATGTCCGTCGCGGATCAGCCCAATTTTTTACTAATTTTTCCAATAAATCAGGCCGCATGTCGTCAGTGGTGGTTTGAATATTGGCTTTGGAAACAAAAATTCAATCAATATGACTCCATAGCGCTCGCCATTCTCCGTAACGGCAGCTCTTTTCTCATTTAGAAAGACATTTATAAACTTCGCGAACAGATTTATTATTATTATTTTTTTGAAAGTGAATTCCCACAATTTGGAAGCGTTATTCTAGCATTAAACGATTCTTGATGGCTTGCCTAACCTTACTGGAAATCTCACCACAGTTTGCCATTCTCAGCTGTCAAACTTAGTTAACGATATCGGTAGATCTCAAGCAGTTAAAAAACAGCCAATACATTGATTTTTTTTTCTTTTTTTTCATTGCTTCCAAAAAATATTACACCTGTCTATATTAACAATAAGTAATTTGTTTAAAAGATATTTGGATAGTTAAGTGATACTATAAGGCCATTGCACTTCAGGATCATTTAGAAATATATAATTAATTTGTAAAATATTTACTATAATAATTTAGGTTACTACATAAACATATTTCTTATTATTATATTACAAGAGGTCAGTTGGGGTTTTTCGTTTTAGTCTCTTCTTATTGAATTTTTCTTCAGCAGGAAGCTTCCTCATCTTTGGATTTGTGTGTGTCAGAAGTCTGCTTATGTGCCTTCTGCTCGCGATTTGTATTGCTTCGTCAACTGCTTCGATGTTTAAGTCGCGGTGAATGTCAGCGTTTGGTATAGGTATACCATGGTGCATTTGTTATTGTCCTAAGTATCTTCGACTGGGCGCGTTGCAGCATTGTCAAATTGGATTTAGAAGCTGTGCCCCAAACTTCTATACCATACTTCCAAATTGGTGCAATTGTCGTTTTGTAATATAAATTAAGGTTTTGTTTTGCAGTGAGAGCCTTGAACCAGGACAGTTGTCGAAAACGAATTTTAATTTCGTTTCTTTTATTTATTATATGGTCTTTGCAGTTTAGTTTAGAGTTAATTGTAATGCCTATGTATTTAGCTTTCGTATCAGTAATCGCGTCAGAGTTTCCCATCTTTAATGAGTCAATGGTTACCTTTCTGTTCGTGTAATTGACTTGAATTGTTTTGTCCCCATTAATTTCTATGTTCCATTTTTTGAACCAGTCCAGTGTTTTGTTGAGGTCGTTTTGTAAATTTGTTTGTGATATTTTCGGGTCTCTATGAGATGCCATTAGTACAGTGTGATCTGCAAACGTCGCAATTATGCTATTTCTTGAAGACGGTTCCGGTAAATCTGCGGTGTAGATAAGATACAGAGTGGGTCCTAATACACTGCCTTGGGGAATTCCTGCGTTCATAGGCTCAATGCAGGAACATTTGTCGTTATATTTAATATAAAATTTTCTATTTTGAAGCATTAGAAAGTAGTCGTATTCCAGTCGTAATCCAGGATGCCATACTTTGTCAAAGGCTTTAGCTACGTCAAGATATACAGCCACGCATACTTGTTTATTGTTGAAGTCTTTATTAATTTTATGAGTGACTCTGTGCACTTGTTGGATTGTCGAATGTTTTCGCCTAAATCCGAACTGATGTTGGGGAATTAAATTTAATTTTGTTATAATGGCCTCTATGCGATCAAAGAGTAGCTTCTCAAATATTTTTGATATTGTCGGGAGTAGACGTATTGGTCGGTACAACGATGCAAACGTCACGTCTTTATTGGGCTTTGGGATTGCAATGATTTCGGCAATTTTCCATGTATTTGGGAAGTATTTGAACTTGATAGCAGCATTAAAAACATTCCTGAGATGAATTATTGCTCTGTCGGGCCTTTGCTTTAAAATTTTTCCAGAGATGAGGTCATATCCAGGGGATTTGTTGTTTTTTAGTGTCGAAATTAATTGCTTTATCTTTGTCAGTGAGGTTTTTTTGATGATTTGCTCGTCTTTATTGCTCGTTGTATGAGTCAAATCGAATTTGGTGTTATTTTCATTTTGAAATATATTTTTAAAGTGTTGAGCTGAATAAGTCGCTTTTTCTGATGATGTTCGGGCTCATTGTCTATTTGTAGTTCTTATTGGTGGGAGGTGTATTGTAGCTCCGACCATCTTTTTTGCCGCCTTCCACAATGAATAGTTCGCAGATTTTGTTGCGTCAATAGTTTTAAGGTAATTGCTTAGTTTTTTGTTTTTTTCATGTTTCAATAGTTCTTTAACTTCTTTAGTTAATTTGTTAAGTGGTTTTTTGTCTCAGTTTTCTCTTTTGTTTTAGTTTCTTTTTTATAGCGTCAGGAATATTATATTTTGTAGTTTGTGGAGGTAGAGTTGGTGTAGATCGGCTTAGTGACATAATAGTTGTGTCATTAAAAAAAGCTATTGCAGTTTCAATATCGTTGGCATTTTTAAATGGGATTTTCCTGCCCAGACTTTGTTCCATTATGCCCATAAAAGGCTCCCAGTCTGTTAGATGGTTATAGGGTGACCGACTAGATGTTAGTTGTAGGCGTTTTTGAATTGTCAGGCTTATTGGTGAATGGTCAGATGAAAGTTCAAGGCATGATTTAATTGTCAGCATTTTTAAGTTTCTTGATTTTGTTATGAAAAAGTCCAGCAAGTCTGGTACTTTACTAACACAAGTTGGCCACTAAGTGGGTTCCCCTGTACTTATAAAGTCGCAGTTCAATTCTCTGATCGCGTCAAGAAGAGCTTTCCCTTTGGAATTGATCAGTCTTGAGCCCCATATCATGTTCTTTGCGTTGAAATCACCCCCGGCTATAAATTTGTCTTTAGGTAGTCGACATAATGGTTTATTCTATTATTAATGCAGCTGATATAGTCAATAGGCCATGAGTGTCATTCATTTGAATTGCCGTTGCTTGTAGGTGATCCATTTTATATTGCTCCATTATTTTGCCTTAATAAAATAGCCATGTGCTTTATTGTCAGGATGATTGGTGCAAAAAGGATTTATCGCTACAATGTGTTTCCGATATCATTAGTACTCGTATGTTAATGCTGTTTTCTCTGATGAAGTTTTTAGTTTCCAGTATATGTTGGCTTAGTCCGTTTGCATTCTATAAGGCTATTGTCAAGTTATTTTCTTTGGTCATCCATTTTGGTGACGAGAAGTGTTATGATGTTCATTATGTTCGACATTTGGTTGATTAGCTGGCTTATCATTGTTTTCAATTCCTGTATATCATCGTTTTAGGTGTAGTATTTGTTTTATTTGTTACTTTGTTATTTGTTGACTGTGTTACTACTTGTGCATAAGTCCCTGCAGTTTTTCTGGTGGGTTCGCTTGTTTGAGCTTGTCTGTGTAGCAGGCATTTCCTTTTTCCGCAGAGCTGGGAAACGTTGCACTCTTAGGGATTTGTAAACCATGCAGTCTTTGTAGTTTGCGGTGTGCTTCTCTTTACATAGGGCACATTTGATGTTATCGTCATTTATGTTAATGGTACAGTTCGCAGTTTTGTGCGGGCCTGCATATTTAACGCAGACTGGACTTCTTCTGCAATAATTTTTTGTATGCCCATATTTCTGGCAATTGATGCACTGAGGCAAAGTCCTTTTCTGATGCAGAGGTTCAAATTGTATTTTGCAGTGAAGTAAGCTCGTCAAGTTGTATATATCTTTGTTATTTTCTTTAGGTTTAAGCTCTATAGAGAAGATAGAAAGAGGTTGTTCTGTCCCGTTTTTAAAGATGTTGTGTATGTTAGTAACTATATGTCCGTAGTAACTATATGTCAGCGAGCTCAGATGATTCGTATTGTAGTGTTAACTAAGTAGTGGGAAAACTTAAGCAAAACTAAACAAAAGCAAAGTTCGAATTAGTTATTAAATTTTAATTTTTTAATTTGCTTGCTTTCACATAAACTACAAAATTTATAAGTACGTATTGAGATACGAGTATATTTTCTTTAATACGGAACCAGGGTTGGTTTTTTCTAACTCCCAATGGGAATGCGAACATTTGTGTATAATTCTTTTCAATACACACTCACAAACTATAAATATCCTAAGAATAACCCTTTTGACTACTAAAAACTAAACTTCAAAAATCTATTAAATACTTTCATTAAAACTGCCCAATATGCCAATATTCAATCTTTAAAAAAAATCCAAATTCATATATAATTGAAATGTTAAATGTTTTAGAAATAGACCAGTTTGCAGCAATATCAAAGTAAAACAACCAGAACTGTGTGGTTGATATCGAGTAACCAATTCATTGATGCAATATGCTCTATTCCCAATAATGTTTAACTCATATCACAATTTCTTAGACTCTACAAATAGTGAGACACGATTATGATTTATGCACGTCTTCGGTTAACCGCAATACTGTCCGCTTGCAACCAGAGTAATAGTAAACTGCAAAAAGGAAACATTAAAATGAAATGCATTGGATTAGTGTGACAGAAAACCACAAAAGGTTCAATGATCTCAAAAATTGATATTAATACTAAAACGTACGATTTAACTTTATCTGCTTTACCTAATATAGAAACGACTGCAGATGTTATACCAGTTACGTGCGAGCTTTAGTTAAATCTTGAACAGTGAAAATTTAAGCAAAAAGCACTATTAAGACATTTTTTTTTAATATTTTGTATATTGCTTTCGAGAGAACATTTCGAAACACATTGCATATTCATCCAGAAGACACATGTCATCTCATTTTTCATTAGAACGCGGCGTTTAGCCAAGGCCCTTAATACGTGGAACCTAAGAAAATGTACAAGTAAAATGAAAACGATCGATTAAATGAAATCTTTAGTTCCAATGTGTGACGATTTTGTATTTAACGCAAAGTTTTCTTGTGAACACACTATTCGAAAGCGTCGTTATATAGAGCTTTGGATTGTTTGATACCAAACGAGGTTTGAGACAGGGTGACTCGCTGTCGTGTGACTTCTGACGAGCCGCAGAACTTAATCACTCAGGCACAATTTTTTATAAGAGCGTATAATTGTTGGCGTATGCCGATGATATTGACATGATCGGCTTAACACCCGTGCTGTTAGTTCTGCCTTCTCCAAACTGGATAAAGAGGCAAAGCGAATAGGTCTGGTGGTGAACGAGGACAAAACGAAGTACCTCCTGTCTTCAAACAAACAGTCGGCACACTCGCGTATCGGCACCCACGTCACTGTTGACAGTTATAATTTCGAGGTTGTAAAAGACTTCGTATACTTAGGAACCAGCATTAACACCGATATCAATGTCAGTCCAATTGGCGCCGGTTAGCACGAGAAAGAATCGACTGGCGCGCTTTGTTAAACAAATGACAATAGCAACAAAACGAAAATACTCATGTGTCAAGCTTTTCCTTGCACACTCATCCACTCTTTTAGAGCGACCTCCTGCATTTTTCAACACATCTTGAATTGATGCGCATGGAGGCCAGTTGTGAGGTTTGCTGGAGGTAAGAGCATCAGTTTAATAATTTTTGTTGCTTGGTCTATAGCGTAGATCTCAGCTTGGAAGACGCTACGGCAGTCTGGGAGTTTAAATGAGCAATTTAAAGATAATTGTTCGGAGTAAACACTTGATCCAGTGCGATTGCCCATCTTTGAGCCGTCAATATAATATGGTGACCACTATCAACATGTCTTCTGTCCATCCCTATAAAAACGATGGATTGTTAAACCTCGTTCGAAACCCACAGCTTTAAATGAAGAATACTGTAATGAAGACGACGGAACAGTCGGCGAAAGAGTTGCATCGGAGGATGCAATATGAGTATTCAATATATGCTTGCACCGAGCCGGTTTTTATTACGTGCATGAATCGAGTTTCCACTGTAATTGATAATTTTAGGGCAGGTTTATGTGACAGTGGAATATCACAGTTCTTTGATCATTTTCTTGCATAAAAAGCCACCGAAGTGGCATATTTTCCTCAAACAATAGCAGCAACACATCTTGGGGTATGTCCATGTAAATAAATTTGTCTATTTAATTGGTTATGAGGTGAATACGTTCTACTCCATACCAAAATCTGGTCCTTTAGGACGAGTGACATTTCGCCCAGCAACATTTCGAAACAAATTTATTTTTTATTCATTGCTCCAAATCAGCATTTTATTATACCCTCTGGTCCACACCTATTTCTCAAAATTTTTTCTTTCAACAAAGGAACTTTACAATCTATTCTGTCTGGTTGTTTTTTGGATTTAAGGGTATTTAAAACCAAATTTTTGAACAGTCCAAGTGACTCAGTGATAAATTTGTGGGATTCTTCTTGGTTTCAAAGATTGACAACAAGTTTCCGTACAACCCATCTTTGAAAGAAATTCATATTCATTTTTAGTTATTAAATGAACTGTCTAATTCGCTACTGGTGCTTTCCATTTCAATTCAACCGGGCTATTCGGGTCAGTTTCTTCGATTTCGATGTAACTCAAATATGTTGCTCTCTGGTCAAAATAATGAGACACGTATTTTTTTGTTCGCCCGAAAAACTTTTTTTTCAAGATTTATCGGCAATTTTGTTTTTCGGCTCAAAATCGATTTTTTTTAATAATATAAGAAATTTTTTTTTTTAAATGCTCATAACTTAGTCAGAAATGAACCGATTTTAATAATTCTGGGTTCAAAATGATCGCCATTACTTACACGAGCGATTTCATGTAGAAACAATTGCAAAACGTAGTTGAAAATTAACAAAAAAATACGTGTCTCATTATTTTGACCAGAGAGCAACATATTTGAGTTACATCGAAATCGAAGAACATGACCCGAATAGCCCGGTTGAATTGAATTGGAAAGCATCTACTTACATTACATTGACTATTTTTCACCTAATTAGTTAAAATGCAAAAGCTATTCGCAAATAACCTATTTTAGCGGCCACGCAAACTACATTTAATAAAAATAAACGAAATCTGTGAACCAATAACGCAACTTAATATACCGAATTTTTTTAATTCACAACGAAGCAGTGATGTCTTTGACAGAAAAGAGGAGTTTCAATAAAAGCCTTCAATTTTTCCGACCGTCACATTTTAATGACCACATGTGTATGTAAGTAAGTACATATAAACATACATATACAATAAACATCCCTGCTCTATACCAACAATGCTTCTCGTCTTCAAAAAATACAGAGAATTTTTTTAAAACACAATTTTGAGTTGCATATCTGCAGCGTAAGAAACTGTCTTCGGTGTTCTTCCCAAGAGATGGCAAGTTATATTTGAGGCAGTTACACGTTTAAATCCAGAATTTAAAAATATTTTTCTATCACAAATATTTAAGTACATACAAGTATACCAGGCAACGCCGAACATAATGATTAAGTGATCATACATACAGACCGAAGTAAGTACATAGAGATCGCGGCCAGTAGACTCTGGTGATGCTTTGATTACGTATAAAACTTGCTCATATTTGTATTATAGTGACAGCCGATCGAACCATTTTCAACACGAACATATTACTTTTACTCGGATAGGTAGGCGAGTGCGGGTATATATATTCATCTATTGAATGATATACTACTATATTTATACTCTCATACAAGCATTGGCATATAGAATACGCACATACACACATGAATACATATACCCAAAGATACTTATATGCACGGCTTAAGAACAGAAAAGGCCGGACACCAACGATAATAAACCTGATTCGTTCAACTCTCTCGCTCTCAATATGTGAGCGAATGAAAAAACGAGCTTGTCCGATCGATGTTGACTTGTTGTCTTGAAACGAACGAATAGGCAAGCGAGTGGCTAACTGCTCCAAAGCAAATAACAAAACAGTTAATAAAATACAATAACAACAAAATTGCCGTAAATTATAATGGAAACGAAAAAGGGGAGGTGTCCAAGACTGAATCTGCAGTGCACACAACCACAGAATAAGCTGGTGATCTTAAATCCGCATATTTATACATTATAGTAAATACAATCACAAACATGTTCATGCTTATATACCATTTATATACTATTCACAAATGCACTATATAATGAAAATACAATGAATCGAAAAAATCTGCACTAACGTATTTATGCATATATACAATACTTTTATCAAAAACAATAACAAAACCAATACATGCTTACTATGTATATACATTTACCTATGACTGTAATTGCGTTAATATAAATGTATGTTAGAAGTGCAAGCTGTACCTACACATATGTTACTAATTTTAAGTGGTGTTTTAACTTTTTTTGCTTAATTTCTTTTGGATCAAAAATTAATATGTTATAAACTTAAAATTAACTCTAACTTAAAAAGTCCCAAAAATTGCATAGCATTTAATAATCGTTGAAGGATTTTATGATTCTTACGGATTTTAATCTTTTCACATACAAGTTTTTAAATAAATCTTCAGGCCTATTCTTGTGTATTAATTAACCGTAAAAAATTTAAGATTAAGTATAACTACGGTTGGGCAAATCCTTTCTGTATGAAGAGAAGGAAAAAACATCCCCTGGGATAAAATTTTCAAGTGACGAAATACAATTAGTGACAAATGAAATTGAATGAAGGTAATATAGACACACAAACACATGCATACTAAAATTACAAAATTTGAGTCCAATAATTGTCCAACAGTCGGTGTTGTCTATATTTTCCTTTTTAATGGAGATACTTAGATATTTTGAAAAGATATTATGTATTATATTTCTATATTTATTATTAGCATTATTAACGCAAATTGTGTGTTAGCCTACAGTGTCCTATTTCATAAAAGTTACAATACCGAAAGTTGAGTAACAGAAAAAAACAGTAACATAAAATTGATTTATATTAAAGAAACTAGAAATTTACTTCTGAAGATGAATGGGATGGAAAGCAACTTAATTACAAACTTGGAACTTAAGTAGTGAATACATTTCTAAAACTTAATCTAAATGGAAGAAATAATAGAGTTCTGAAAAAATAATAGGATCAAAAGCAACATTTTAAGATAATGGTACAGTTGTCAAGACTTTGTTAGGAAAGATAGACTGCACAGCCAATTTGAAGCCCTTTGGATTTAATCCCATTTTAATTAATTAGGCAATAAATTTCACAACTGTACGGCACTAATGAAGGACGTTGTGTACGTACTAGGTTGTTCAATAAGTTTTCCAGTTCGATAAGAAAAACACAATTTCATGGTATAAAAAACACTTTCTTCTTCAGTATAGTCTCCCTGAACATCAATACACTTGTTATATTAAAACGAGATTCCAATTTATGAATTCCACCCCTGAAATGGGAATCTGGAATGGTTGCAAAATACGGTTCCACAGCAGTTATGAACTCATTGTTTGATGAGAAACGCTTTCCACACATGATTTTTTTTTAGGTCTGGAAACAGATAAAAGTCGCTAGGGGACAAATCTGGTGAATACGGTGGATGCTCCTACAACTCTAAAGCTTTAATTCGCGGAGCCATTGTCTAAATGCTCTTGTGATACGGTGCTTTGTCCTGATGAAAAAGATTTTTTTCCTTTGCAAACTGGGCCTCTTTCATGGATTTGTTTGCAAGTAATCCACAAAAAAAATCTTTTTGCATCTAAACAAACTAATCCTAACACATTCTTGGCCGATTCCCGGACACGGAGCCGAAGAACTGGGTTCACATCACATCCTCTTGTTTTGATTTAGGATCATGGTGAAAGACCCAAGTCTCCGCAGTGATGAATCGATGTACAAAATTACTGAGAAGTCGCATTCGAATGTGTTTTTGTTCCATTGTTAGCTTATGATAACAACCCAATACTTCAGTCCAAATATTGCTTACACTATCCAATGAGATGCCTAGGGCTTCTAATAAATCTCTTTCAGTCACCCGATGACTTTCCAATACGATACCCTGTATTTTTTCTACGATTTCTGGTGTTCGATTTCTGCTGTTTTTGGACATCATTGGCGTCATAAATTTTCTTTGCATTTTAACCTTCCAAAAATAAAAATTCGGGGTACAATAAGATCGCATATACGCGATAACTGCGCAACGTTAGTTTAGAAAAAAATAATTTTGGGCAGAGGATATAGATTAATTTATACATAAATAACAATAAACGACAGACAAATAACTTAGACAAGCTACAATGAATAACTTGCGTTGAAAGCTGAGAAATATGGAAAAATTTACTTTTATGGTAATTCTTAACCTTTCTTCTTTCTGTTGTACGAGATCAAAGCCAATTGATATTTTTATTGTAAAATTGGAAAACCCATAAATAGTCAGGAGATAGTGTGTGCTAAGCACTAAGATAATAAGGATGCCATTAGTAAACTGTTAATCGTTTGCACTTTTACTTGAAGCCCACTAATGTCATATTCGATTGTGATCCCAATAAAGTTTGCAAGTAGTTACTATATAAATAAATATTCCACAAAACCTTTCTCTCGAACACTCCGAAAGCTTGCATTTGGCGGGCTGCCATCGCATAAACTTCTGTGCATTCATACAAGTACATATGTACATATGCATAGGCAGAATGGAACGATTAATGACTTATAAGGTGTAGTGTAGGCATGCGCGTCTAGATGGTACTTCAATGCTAAGGCGCCACAGGACAAACAGATTTTTGCAATGCTTTCCAAAATGTTAACCAAATTTTTAGACTAAATTAGTTAGATTAAATAAGCAAATTTTTAGAAATAAAATTAATTAAAAAATGTTGCCGAAGAGTTAAGTGCGGGATATTTTCTGATATCTGGATCTCGCCACATAGCTGAAATCGACGTCCTTCCACATTTTTGTAAGGCGGTTCAACTCTCAACAGGAATCAATTGGAATAATCTCACAGTAGCATATCAGCAGAAACTGTTATGCACCTTAACGTTTTGTACACGGCTTAATTTACTGGAGCGGTTATAACTAAATTTAAGTACAGTAACAGTACCAGTAAGTTTTTAAACCTTAATCTAATTTATCTGCTTGCTAGCCCATTGTGTGACGCGATGCAAACTTTTTGTTGTAGATGTGATATACTGATAGTGCAGCAATTTTTTAACTGATGACATTAAAACCCATCCTGTATCAAACTGGCTGTCCACATTTGGTTGAAAACCGTTTTGTATGTATAAATATATCATTGGCGTGTATATTCTTGATTTCATTTTCTTCCGTGTTAATATTGCTCGGCATTAGGGCGGCCGCCGTAGCCGAATGGGTTGGTGCGTGAGTACCATTCGGAATTCACAGAGAGAACGTCGGTTCGAATCTCGGTTGAAACACCAATATTAAGGAAAAGATTTTTCTAATAGCGGTCGCCCCTCGGCAGGCAACGGCAAACCTCCGAGTGTATTTCTGCCATGAAAAAGCTCCTCATAAAAATATCTGCCGTTCGTAGTCGGCTTGAAAGTGTAGGTCCCTCCACTTGTGGAACAACATCAAGACGCACACCACAAATAGGAGGAGGAGCTCGGCCAAACACCCAAAAAGGGTGTACGCGCCAATTATATATATATAATAGGACTACCATATAGTTGCATGCCGCTTTCGAACGCTATATAGTTTTTATAAGAATCTGTTTTAGAATTATAGTAAAAGCTTTGCCTCTCGAGGAACGACCTCTACTACAAATTTCTTTTTCATGCGCGTCGAATCAAGCACAAATTTAGTTGGAAACGTGGCCAACAATATATACCTATATATATGATTAGCGCGTACACCCTTTTTGGGTGTTTGGCCGAACTGCTCCTCCTATTTGTAGCCTGCGTCTTGATTTTGTTCCACAAGTGGAGGAACCTACAGTTTCAAGCCAACTTCGAACGGCAGATATTTTTATGAGGAGCTTTTTCATGGCAGAAATACACTCGGAGGTTTGCCATTGCCTGCCGAGGGGCGACCGCTATTTGAAAACAATTTTTCTTAATTTTGGTTTCACCGAGATTCGAATCTACGTTCTCTCTGTGAATTCCGAATGGTAGTCACGCACCAACCCATTCGGCTACGACGGCCGCAATGCAAACACTAATAATTCATTTTATTTACGGCCGGAATTAATGTACCATAAACTTTTCCACCCTCTAGCTCTACCTTGATCTTGTTCGTCATTGACTCAGTTATTATAATTAGAGTATCTAAGATCATAGATATTTAAAACTAAAACATTGATAAGTCAATACTTATGAAAATTGATTAAAATTTTTTGTTCTTTTAAATATTAAATAAACTCAGCACAAGCTTTTATTGCATTAAAATTATAGTTAATTAGCTCAGTACAATTTTTCACTCTCAAGATTTAACTAAAACCGTACTACGTAAGTGCTTATAATATATTTGCGAGTATGTGCAAGCATGCATACTTTTATACATGTACTCGTAGGGTATATTTTTACATACAACATTCCAACTCATTGTGAATATTTGCGAACGCAATATGCCTAGTTTAAACGGTACAAGTTATTTCTTCAAAACTCTGCTTAAAGTTTAGGATATCCTACCCTTTCTTACCTTCCGCAGAAGAAGCACACACATCTGCATACAACGAGAACCAATGTACATGCATACAAACTCACAATATGCATGTATTTGGGTATAGTAAAGTTGAAAATTATATTTTTTCTTCGCATTTGTTCGTCCGTATGTCTATATTTATGTCCTGCTCCATCTTTTTGTGGGGTCCACAGTTTAGCCTGGGGCCAAACCAACATATTGACCACGTATGCGTTTTGCTGCCTCACCATCATCCCCACTCACGTATACTCGTGCACAACTTGTGTTATTCATGTATGCTCTGGGTCCTACGAATACTTTGAATTTATACAATTGTATGCTTGAATATACGTGAGCTCATCCATACAGTTTTGTATGTATTTGTTAACTTCTCCATATGCAATATATTTTGAACGAATGCCGTTTGACTTTGTTGCTTCTAAGTTTCCGTTTTGCGAGTAGTTGCTCGCTGGCTGAGCTTCGTGTTCTATCTTATCATCTTTCAGAGCATGATTCTACTCACAATATGGCTTAAGAATAAGCAAGACATCTTGCTCTACCTCCGTTGTGAGCACGCAGTTAACGTCAGCAGACATGTTGTCAAAAAGTGTGCTGGGCAGTTGGCAACAACAATGTATGTATTATACAAATACTCGTGGCGACCGAAGCCGGGCATGCTTGTGTCAGTTTCGGATATTGGTTTGTAACATATTGCATTGCAAAGGACAATTGGAACTTCAGTCTCGAAAGCTGGCAATTTACTTTATACATACACGTTCTTTCTTATTCATACATTCTTTCATAGATATGCTTACACATACAAAAAATGGATACATATAGTCGTACACAACCAAGCTAGGACGAACACGGGCATTCGGAGGCAGATCAATATGGCTGGAGGCCGGCGAGAAAGTTGCTCCAATGAATCTCATGTATGTCATACTTGTGTAGAGGATATGTGTGCATGTACACACAAACTTACTAACACACGAGTAAAAGCATGAAAATATGGTTGAGCTGAGTTGGAAAGTAGATTTTTAACACCCTTCAAATCATAACGAATCATCCAGATAGGGTGGAAAGGAGCTTTGGAGCAATCGTCCGGTTGGCATGTGTGCCGAAAGTACATATATACATACGCACAAGTACAAGTAATATGAACAACGTTGACCATTTGATATAATATAACTCCGCCTACAGCTATGTGCGCACTTTCAACGCAGTGGATGACAAAGTTGCCCAAATTGTTTTCCCTTTTTGTGGTTGAAGTATTTTTCCAATGAAGTAATTTATTTACAGCGTTAAAAACAAGTCTGCTAAATTTTGTTAAAATATTAAATAGTGAATTTTGACCAAAAATTATAATTATTTTATATCGAAATAAAAGTTGAGGACTATCGCGTATTTAATTAAAAATAATATAGAAAAATCATTGTGGATGATGTAGCGAGTGTAACAGACTGTTGTCTGTGTAAACGTGGTAATCTCCAGAACGAATGAACTGAATATAAAGACCTTTTTCAGATAAGTGAGGACATTTTATGGGCATCTCATTTGAATATAGGATCTTCGGATTCGGAAATGTTACCCTATAGGTGGAGCTAGCGTTGAAATATTTATAAAAGTCATATTTATGGTCCATTTAGGCTTATATTCAAAGCATGTGCTACCTAGGTGAAAGCAAATGGTTTTGCGCCAGATGGCGCGCTGATAGCGATATTTGAAAATTTATATTTATAATTCTTTGTGGTGATGGCAGGTACCGGGATGAAGATTTAGCAGAAACATTAGTTAATAGCAGCTCACATCGCTTGGTGGTTTTTCAAAATTTGATTACGTCTGCAGGATCAAATTAAATCCTCTCCTTCAAGTAGTTGAAATAATTTAGAGGTCAATCGAAAGGAAGGACAACAACGTAATCTTGTTGACATAACTACATGCCCAAGGAAAAAAAAATATATTGCTCTGGCTGTGCGCGAAGTAACAGACACATTGCTATCCGTTTACTGCTCATGATTTGGATAACAGAGAGAACCTAGTATGTAACATAATGTATGTATAATTTGAGGTTATACGCTACTGTAGCTTAATAATATGGGACGAGCACAAGAATGATGGAATACAAGATTGCGCCTTCCGAATTCGCTGTGTCGTAAGAGCCCATGAGTTTAAATCTCACAAATCACAATACTACCACGTCATTCACTGAATTTTTACAAACATCTAATTTCTCCTACTTTGTTTGTTTTGTATTGCAAAGGGAGCTGACGCCAGCCTTATCAAATTCGCAAAAAGTAAAGTAACTGTTTTTAATGGCGCCACCTTAGATACTCAATTCGCCTTGGGACGAGCGCACCATGGCTAATCGAAAAACATAAACATTTGAAAAATTCATCTGACTAAGAAGTGACGTTGTCATACATTTGCTGAGATACATGTACGAGCATATTTAAAGAGCTGAAGTCTCTGGTGATTCAGCTCAAACTTCGACGTCATATATGTTTTATGGTGGTCTAGAAATGTAAAAAAACTTTTTGTTTTTTCGATATTTCGAAAGTATACTATTTTAAGAATATACTGTGAAATTTTGCATGCGGAAATTCCCAATATTATAGCTTCTACAGCCCATTAACTAGGTAGATAGCAGTCCGCGCGCTCCTGTACCTTAAACTTTAAACTCATTTATCCCGAAACGCCCTTTTCGCCATGGTGTTGTCAAAAAAAAAAACTATTCAACCGAATCGTCTGAAATTTTAATATGTTGTTCACAAAATCAATGGTTACGCCTGTACTAGAATCATATTATTATTTCAATTATTTCGTATTTTTTAGTTAAAAACTGAAAAAAAACCGATTTTTAGAGTGTCAAATTAAAAACCGCACCATTTTGCCAATTTTTTATTTTTTTTTTCTTATTATTTTACGAGACATAGCTACAGTCATACTGATTAATATTGTTTTTGGTTTTTGTGCTTCAGATAAATAGAAGAGCCAAAATTGACAACACCGTCCAGATCCAATTCGGAAGGGTCAACTTCAGCGCCATTTTTAAAATTGTTAAAATTAAAAACAAAATATTTGTATGTAAAAGAAGTTAAATAAAAAGTCTAAAAAATTTAAACATCGTTTTTAATTTCTTTTATTCTAAAAAAACTCTTGAAAATACCCTAAATTTTCGAGCTCTACAACATCGGGATCCTTTAAGGGGTTATACGCAGTTATGACTTTCAAAAAAATCCATTTTTTTTATTGCATTTTTGTAATGTACATATATTCAAAAGTATACGCACGAAATTTGAAGTAGATCTAAGCAATACTTTCGGAGTTATACCTAAATATGTATGTAGAGATGCCTCGGCACGTTTTAAGGTAGGTATGGAAACTTTAAACGTGTTTTTTTCAAAACGGCATTTTTAGAGTCGGTGTATACGATATCTCGAAAACGGCTGGTTTGATCGGTCAACCGTTTTAACTCAATCTTTAAAGATACATTTTCTAGTAATTAATCGTTCCTTTTGTAAATCTGATACTTATTTTCCATTTTATAATCAATTTACGGCCAAATTTTAACGTAAAAATCGAAATCATTTCTTTTAAAAGCTGCCATTTTGTGAAAATTCACTATTTTGATTAGCCGAACGATTAATTACTAGATAATCTAATATATTAACAAAATTTGTTTGGTTTTTTGATTTCAGATAATCCAATCCTGAGTTACGATGTACGCCGTAAATCGTCTTTTTTTAAAGGAGGTTCCAGAAATCGCCTGCAGGGCGCTCTATAATCAACATTTTCATAAATAAAAAATTTTGTTACGTTCTTGAAGGATGCTTTTATAACCGCCAAAAATTTTCAAATTAAAATATTCTGAAGTTTCATCAGGATAAATCCTTGACAACCCGTCTTTTATTTGCTTCATAACTGCGTATAACCCCTTAAGAGAGCATTTGAAAATTCTGCATACTCGACTTGAAAAGAAAGGGAAAGATTTGATAATGGATTGATTTTCAGTTTCCAAAACAAGCAATCTGGAATTTTCATAGGTAACTTTTGAGCGCAAAACCGCGTAACCGACATTTGTGCCAAAAATAAGATTTGCTCACCGGAAGGTCTTAGCATCAAGCCTTATCCACTCATAGCAAAATAAATATATTTAGACGATCTAATGAAATAAATTTTTTTATGAAAGTACTTCTCTCTTTTGTTTTTTGTATTTGTATTTTCTCTTGCCGTTTCTTGCCGTTCGGAGTCGGCTTGAAACTGTAGGTCCCTCCATTTGTGGAACAACATCAAAAACGCACACCACAAATAGGAGGAGGAGCTCGGCCAAACACCTAACAGAAGTGTACGCGCCAATTATTTATTTATTTTTTATTTGTATTTTCTCTAAAATGTGGGTAACCTTATACTCGACTAAGTACTGTAAACGACGAAATAAAAAATTCTAAACTTCTAGTTTTGGTTCTCTACCGCTCTCTATACGAGTATATAGTATAAAGGTTAGTAGCATTCAATACGAATTTTTTAATTATTCACTTTGTTCCCAAGTAAATCAGAACACAAACTTCTCTGTTATGCGTCAATTTTTATTAAAAGCAGTTGTGCGGCCACCGTAGCTGAATGGTTTGGTAGCATATCCTTTTTTGAAAGGATGGTATAATTACATTAAGGAAAAAGGCATTCGATTTTTATATAGCTAATACTCTTCATTGATGATTTGTATAAGTTACTACTTATGGTAAACAAAAACTCAACACAGAAAGTGCCCACTATTACTTCGTAATGCTGGTGTAAACTTAAATTAGTAGTTGGTTATGTCACCTTTAGTATTGATTACTTATTTGCATCAGTTTTTCATATATTTACACGGCAATTTTCATTTATTTATACTGCAATCGTTCATTTCAGGTCAATAAAAAGTTATTAATATTACATATATATTCATAACCACCTGCCGTGATCTGTGGTTCAGTAGGCCGTAGCATCAGCATTGTTTCTCTTGTAATTGGCACTGGTTTCTTTCTCTTACTAAAATAAGTATAACTCGGACTGTCTTATGAATGGGTTTTTCAGAATGTTTTGTTTGTCAGGCGTGGCTATAACTATAAATAGTTTCTTTTTATATACGTACATATATGTACATATCTGTATTTGCTTAATCTCTGAGGCGGGGATTGCTGCCTTAGCCGCAGGGGTTGTGCGTGATTAGCTTTCGTAGTGCCCGGGCTCGAAACCCTGGGCACCAAACGGTAAAAGACGTTTTTTCTAATAGCGGTCGCCCCTCGGTAGACAATGGCAAACCTCCGAGTGTAATGCTGTCATGAAAAAGCTACTCATAAAAAACCATATGCCATGGCTTAATGTCTGAGAAGTTCAAGTCTGAGAAATTGAATTGAATCAATTGAAACTAACTAATATAGTTAGTACAAGGTCCGGTACCCGAGGTGTAACCAATTAAAAAGGCCATAAATTTAGTTTGGAAAATTACTTTTATTCGATTCAAAGTAAAAACTGTGTGAAAATAATGTAAAATTAAGAATCAATTTACTTTTGCTCGATATGACCACCTTTTGCCTTGACTATGACCTTGAGACGGTCTGGAAACGAATCGCAAGCTGTCCGAATGTGACTTACAGGTATTTTGGCCCACTCGCGCACAATGGCTTTTTCAGCGCCTCGAAACTGGTGAATCTTTTAGTTCGGACCTTGCTCTCCAAAATGACCCAAAGAGAATAATCCATGTGATTCGCGTCTGGTGAATTTCAGAGCCATTGTGTAGTCGTTATAAAGTTCGGAACGTTGTTTTTTAGCCATTCTTGGTTCACTCGAGCTTTGTGAGACGGTACCGCGTCCTGTTGAAACGTCTATGGTCTACCACCGAAATGCTTGTCTGTTCAGAATATCTTCCCGATAATATTTCGCATTTACTTTGATGCCAGGCTCGATGAAAACGATTGAAGAGCGTGCATCTGCGGTTACAGTGGCCCAAATAATTAACTGTGGCGGGTGCTGCCTCCTGGTGGCCAATCGATGACTCAAATTCTGGTATGAACGGTCGGTCAAATTAACCGTATCGTTTTGAGAGTTGACGAATTGCTCAATTTGAAAAATTGTATCGTCAGGAAACACAATGTTCGGAAATTGACCGCTTTCAGCCCAGCGAAGCAACTCCTTCGCTCTCTCGGGTCTGACTTGTTGCTAATTTGGTGTGAGATTATGCGTCTTTTGGATCTTGTGAGACTTGACTTTGAGATCATTTTTTAGTATGTGGCGGTTGCTACGGTCAGATATTTTCAGTTCTTTCGCCATTTGATTGGCACTTGTCGGGGATTTCGCTCAAGTCGCTTCGTCACTTTTTGAACCATTTCATGTGACGTTGCAGTCTTTTGATGACCACCTCCATGACGTTTCGCGATGCTACCCGTATCATTGTAACGAGTAATGGTGCGATAAGCAAAAAACTTTAATTACTTTATTTTTACTCACGAACAATCGCAAATATAATGCAATCACACTATTACGTTTGAAATTCACTACTGATTTTCTTCTTTCACGTTTACTCTCGGCAAAGTGCTTCCGCGCGCTTGTTAACAACACTCTGGACTGTCAGTTAGCCAACTAACTGACAGCTGATGCACGGGCATCATGCCCGTGACCTACGCGAGCTGTCTGAAGTTGGTTACACTTCTGGTGCCGGACCCTGTATTCTCATTGCACCAAAAACCGCCTTTAAAAGTGCCCATTTTACGTAACTGACATTAGTCAAAAGGGTTGTGCGAGAACTGCGATTAGTTTAGTGTTTTCAAATTATAAGAATAATAATTGATTATACTGTCAAATGGATTTACAGTTAGTAACATAAATAAGTATAAAGGAGCCTGATTTATGGAATTGTTTGACGCTAACGCTTTCCTTAATATGTAATCAAAATATTTTACACATGGTAATTGTGTACTGGGATAAGCTTTGATATGCGCCTTAATTTAGCTGTAAATTTTAGGTACCGTTATCCATGCTTTACTTACGATTGTGCAGTTAGCATAACATTTATTTTTACGCATTGATTAAAAAAGTTAAAGCTTTAAAAGGAAATAATTAAAGTGAATATAAAAAATTAGAGATGTACGTTTTGTATTAATTTTTGCCACATTTTTAGTAATGACACCAAGAGGAAAAGAGCTTTCTGATGATTTAAAAAAACTGATTACAAAATAGGAACAAGGACCATAAATCATTGCGAATAATCGGTCGTTTGATAGATAGGAGTTTTACTACAGTTCAAAACATTGTGAATTAATATAAAAGTGCGGGAAGCACCACTAATAAAGAGCGTTGTGGGCGTCCGAAATTGGGCCTTGGAGGAACGTTTATCTTCCAGCAGTATAATGACCCCAAGCACACATCCAACATTGTACGAGAGTGGCTGTTATACAACATGCGAAAACAGCTGGAAACACCACCACAGTCCCCGGATACCAACCTAATCGAACATTTATGGGAACATTTAATGCGTCAAATATTATATGTACATCCGATTAGAAATAAGGAACAACTGAAAAACGTCCTTCAAGAGGAATGGAATAAAATACCACCAGCTGTAACTGAAAACTTGGTGAAATAAATGCCATCACGACTTAAAGCGATTGTAAAGTCTAATGGTTATCCTACCAAATACTAGGACTGGATTTTAATTATGTTTTTGATTTCACAAACTAATAATATGTATGATGAACTGTATACTTACTTTTGAGACATGAATTTTTATAAAGTTTAATATAAAAGGCTATCATTTTGTTCCTTTTTAAAATTTTGTCATTATTTGGATTAAATTGATCATTCATGTAAATAAAACACAATTTTGTTATAACTTAGGCTGTTTGAAGGAATCAATTGGGGAAAATTGAAAACGTGTCCGGTGTATACTCACTTCAGTTACTAACTGTAGGTCAGTTGGAGTGAGTTTCGCAGTGCAGTGCTGCCAAATCAAACGCAATCTTCGATTCAAGTTAGATTTTTTGGTTTATTCACTACTCGCTAGGAGTTGGCTAAGCGAAAGCAGCTAATAATAACAAAAAACTACTGGCAGAAATCGTCCTTGTTATGCTAATATACAATTCACAACCAGTAAAAATGCAAGGGTCTGTTGGGATTGCTGCATACTTTGCCAATATTGCAAATATCTGTTTGCTTGTATATTGTTTTGGGATACAAGACCTTGCAAATTGTGGCAATCCTTGCACTCATGCAAAGTATTGCAAAACTAATGTGTTAATGAATTAAAATTACAAAAAATCTTGGTAAACACAAATTGTGGATATATTTAAGAATCCATTTGAGTGATGGAAAATAGTTTGCATTTTTTCTTAGATCACGCCAGAAAACCGCTTAAAAAAGACTTAGGAATCGGAAATATCCGTTTTTCAAAACAACTAACCTCTTCACAATCCATTAGATGTTAAGCGATTTATAAGCAAAGTGAAGATACCATTGGCAATTCAGTATTAACATATTACTTTAGCATTTAAGTTGTGCTATCGATTTGTAGTTATTCATGTTTATTTAATAACTTTGTAAATGTACATACATACATATGTAGGTATGTAAGTATGCATGAATTTGTGCCCATTCTTGATTGATTTATTTTCATACTGCGTCTTATTTTAAATGAATAATTATGAAATGAGATTTTGCCGTCCATCCGGCCGCACCCACACCTACACAACAAACCAGCAAACGCAGTGAACATAACAATACAAAGCGCACAAAATGCCACAAACATTGCACATACCCAAGTATTGCGTTGCCACACCGATCTGGGTTTGCCTCATCATTGATGCTGAGGCCCTCCTTTTTTTGGCCTGACAAAGGGCTAGTCTTAGCGCGGCGCGCGTGTCACGCTACATACTCGCTTCTACAACGACGAGTACAAGTAGGTAGAGGTAGGTACGACAAACGTACTAGTTAAATGTACGTCTGTTTGTGCTGTGCTCTATTGAACGATCACCGTGCAAACGAACTGCAAGTGATCACCACCAACCAGCTCTGCTTCCTGCCTACGTCTTTCTCTTGTCCTCGGAAAATGTGACGCTATGATTATCTTCAGCAACAAGCAAACTTACGGTTGAATCTGCCACGGGCTCGGCCGGACTTCCAACGCGTGCTGAAGACTGATTGCGGGACCATCTCCAAAGTTTATGCGTGGGTTGGATTTTAAATCTTTTGGATCGTGCTTTTGTTTTTTGGTTTTACTTTTCGATTTTGCACTTTTTAGTCCAATTCCTGCATACATATTTTATACAGATATATTTACAAATACATAGATGTGTATTTAAGTAACTATGACTGCACGTTGCTGCTGTATATTCTTTTTATAATTGACCTCACTGTCTCAATTCAAATTCTAATTTATAATTTCATGTGTAAGGTTCCGATTTTATCAATTTTAAATAACATATCCAATGATTTGAATCGAATCGTGTTGTTGCAAAAAAAATATATATAGATACACCATATACGTTATTTGCGTCGGGTAGGCAGGCGGTATTAGATTATTTTAAATATTTTATTACAGTTACAAGTAAATCTCATATTAATCTCTCGATTAGCCGTCTTTTAATTTCTCGAAATAATTTTCAAATGTTTAATATCGTGAGCCCTACTTTTCGGCAAAGAACTTTTATTATATATAAATATATATATAATTGGCGCATACACCCTTTTTGGGTGTTTGACCGAGCTCCTCCTCCTATTTGTGGTGTGCACCATGATGTACACAAATGGAGGGACCTACAGTTTCAAGCCGACTCCGAACGGCAAATATAATATTTTTTATGAGGAGCTTTTTCATGGCAGAAATACACTCGGAGGTTTGCCATTGCCTGCCGAGGGGCGACCGCTATTAGAAAAGTGTTTTTCTTAATTTTTGTGTTTTCACCGAGATTCGAACCGACGTTCTCTCTGTGAATTCCGAATGGTAGTCGCGCACCAACCCATTCGGCTACGGCGGGCTTTTATTATATAAAGATAATAATGAGAGTTTTATTTTATTATGTATCTTTACTATGGCCTTCAAGGACGGAATCAGGTCTGAAGATGAGCACAAGGTGGCTTCCAAAGTAACTATTCATCTACTTGCGTTTTTTAATTATCAATTAAAAAACCTTTATTTCTGAATTATGAAAAGCTAAAACTTTATTTAGCAAACTTTACATTTTTGAGCTATATTTTCTATAAAAAAATTCGGATATTTGCTTATCTATCAATATTGCAAATCTATCAATTGACCAGAAATTTGTTTAGTTCTACATATTTATATCTTGTGTTTTTTGTGCTCTCACCATAACAAGATCAAAGCACACTTGTCGTTGTGAAAATGCCAAAGCTTCGAGGAAATGGAAATTATCGTCGCGGCACAATTTCGGCTTAGGCCTACCTGTCCCGTACAAAATGCTAAATAAATTTTAATAACACAACCCGCTAACACATTTTTTCTCTAAGAAAGTAAATTCCGAAGTACTACTAAGTCTCTGGTCTATATAAACTCACTTTCATGCCTAAGACCCAAATGCTATGCTTAAAACTGTATGCATTTTGTGCTAACATCAATAGAAAAATTAAAAAGTGCATTTCCCTCTTAAAAATGATCCCAAATGGGATCGAAATCGTCAAAGTATTAAAGTTTGTTAAAAGTCTAAAGAGAATATCCAAACAGAAACTCTTTTTCCAGTCACTTTGTTAGGATATTTTTTAAATTGTGTGGGATCCAACGCGAATACTACAACTCGAACGCTCAAAATCTTATTGATGCTTTTCGTACTAAAGCTTAAGGATGCCTCAATCTTACGATATGTGACCTGACAATCTTGCTCAATCAATACCCGTACAGCAGTGATTTTTTCCTTAAACAACATCTGATTTGGAACGACTTTCACGGAATTCGTCGGTGAGCGAATAGTGATCACGAGTAAATTAATTGTTAGTTTTTCACAGTGCTAAAGGATGGTACTTGCTCGCCGTATAATGATTTTAGTTCATCGATGGATTCTGGACTTGTCAATCCACGTAAGAAGTTGTGAATTGCCGAAATGAATTTTTAAATCTATCATAAAGAACGCTAATACCGCTCACACATCAACAAGTTCTGAGTGCGTTTATGGTGAAATATGCCAATGGAAACGTTAGATGGCACCTGACAGCAGCCACGCCTTAGGCCAGAAATATCAATAGCAACGCTCGTAAAGAAGAATCTGCTATAGCTGAAGATGAATATATCTATGTACAATACTACTCCATCAGGAGGCGATTTTTTATTACATAAAATTTAGTATGATGCTTTAGATTAGAACATTATAGCAATAATTTAATAAATTTACAATTTTAAATAAAATAAAACAAGAAATAATAACGCATTTTAAAATATATAAAAGAATACCAAATTACTTTTCTGTTAACTACAAATTAAATAATTGTAGGTGGTAGGTGGTAAGTAGGAAGTGGGAAATGAAAGATCTTGGTATTATTTTTGATACTAAACTTTCATTCACTAAACATATTGATTATGTGATATCTAAAGCATTTGCAATGGTTGGTTTCATCAGAAGAAATTCCATTGATTTTAAAGACCCTCAAACGTTGAAATCTCTCTATGTTACCTTAGTACGATCTCGCATTGAGTACTGTTCACTAATATGGAACCCATATTATGAGGTTCATTCGAGGAAAATCGAAAAGGCACAAAAGATTTTCACAAAAATGGCGTTGTTTAAAATGGACCGGCAAGATTATTCTGCCCCTTATATAAGTCGCCGTAAACCGCTTGTACTTGGCTTACAGTCATTACAGGATAGGCGTATATACTTCTCAATAATATTTGTCTATAATATCTATCATTAATGGTAATATCGATTGTAAGGAGTTATTAAGCCAATTTCAAAGCCATATTTCTTTTTATAGTCTAAGAATTAATCGTTTATTCAACAATTCTAATAATACCACTAATTGTGCTTTTAATGAATGAACCTCTTGTACGATCTGCGCGATTGTGTAACAATTATTCTAATCAACTTTAATGATAATATTGTAAAATTTAAGCTTGATAAATAAATAAATTAATTAATTTAAGCTATGGTAAACAGCATATTTAATTAAGTGAATTATTCTGTAAGACAATTTCTGTAGACTGAAGTAAATAAATAAATAAATAAATAATCAACATCCAACATTATACCTTATTGTTCTCATTAAACTTTAAAAGCATCAACTGCTTCTGAGTATAAGTATAAATAAAAAAGAAATGCTACGGAAATTTCATTTGCAATAAGCGGTTTTTGCATTTGTCAGGGTTCCAACATTAATAGTAAGTTTAAGAAAATCTTTGAAGCAAAAAATTTGTATTCAAAAATGTTTCTTGAAAATAATGTTTAACGTTTTCCCCATCTATGTGTGACGGGGTTGGTAATACAGGAGCAAGTGATATAGGAGAAACTGCTAGTTCTTAAATCAACGCCAGGACCATATACATATAGCCCCGCGGAATGTGCGGGATAAATTTCTTACTCATTGACTGCCTAGGTGGCACTGGTTTTGCAAAAATATTTGTTGTCGTGTACGTAACTCTCAAGCATTCTGAATATAAACTGAGTATAGCCTGTTTTTGTAAGCCCCAGATGTCTCTGGAATAAACTAAAAAACGTTTTATTGAAATCCATTCAGTTTTTAATCCATTTACTACCAAGAAAATTGGTATAAATTTATTTATATGATAAAATTACGAATGAAAATTATTAACAAAATCTTAATTATTAGTAATATTTTACGAATTATTGTTAGTTTAGTTTAGTTTTTTTAATAAAACGAGATACATATTAAAATTATATATTCACATTCATGAATGCAAACAAGAGAAATGTACTTAGCTAAATACATTCTCAAAAATTAAGGTTTAAAGAGTGTGCTATTTTGCGTTTCTTTTAGCTCCCTTCACGTATTTTATTGACAGAGTTTTACAAAATAATAATAAAAATTAAAATGGGTTTCATTAAAAAATGATCTGAGAAATAAATATGTAATTTCTTAATGGCAAATTTTGCTTCTGTGCATGCCATAATTCCCATTCTCTAAATGAGCACGAATAGATCCACGTATTTTAGAGAAATACTAACACCAATAAAAAAATTTATTTTGTAGTGTCTTATTGCAATATTGTAGTATTATTATACCTATTTTAAAATGCACTATTTAAGTTGAAAGAAGGTGTATAATGTACTAATTTTAGCAAATCTGAGCGCTCGAATACAACAATCGTTGACACTCCATCAGTTTTCCACAATGTTCGGAATGGACTGGATTTTCTCGATATAAAACCTCCACACAGCGTTTGCTCTGCTTGGGACTCAAGCGTTAACTTTTTGTGAAAAATCAGCTCTTAAAACTTTATCTGCAAAAGAAATTTTTGCATTACGCAGCACATGTGTAAGCACAAATGAAAAGAACAGAAATCGCTGAGCAATTATAACACGTACATACATAAAAATATTATACACTGTTGAATTTATTAAATTCCTCTCAGTACAAGCCAACGAGAAAATTTTTATACTTTTATAAAATATAATATAATGGTTTTACGACGTCCCAATATGTTATGATACATTCTGAGTCCCTTAACAAGATTATTCTTAGATATGGAAGGGTTCACTGATCTTTTTAAGTCCAAATCCAACCTCCAAATATAACAACAATACTCGTATAACAGACAGTGGCTTTCATAGAAATAGTCTTAAAATAGGTTGTTTCGCTCAACGGCTGATGGTTTTCTATGAGCCTTTTCATGGCAGAAATACATTCCGAAGATTCGAAATGAGTGTATTTTTGCCATGAAAAAGCTTGTCAGAGAACGCCATATTCCGTTCGGAATCGGCATAAAACTGTAGGCTCCTCAAACTCAAAACAACGGGTGTTAGTGCCAAATATACATACAATATATATTTAAAAGTCATCAAGTTTGACTGTAGAAAAGGTTCAAATAAAATCTACATTTTCCAAATGATAAGTCTGTTAAAATTTTAAATTTTGTTCGTAGCCCATTTCGCGTAAATTGCATACCAAACTAGCAATAGTGACCCTCAAAATTTGAAACAACAGCATTTCGCCACGAACTTACTAATATCGTATGAAACAACATTTTCATCACAGCCTCCACTCTGTTGATAGCGTTACCAGTGCATCATATTTGCGTCTACAATAAGCGGTAACAATATTTGTTAATAATATTCGCCGGTTATAACATTTCTGATAATACGATACATGCGAATATTTAAGAATTTTGCTTTCGGTCGCTCTGCACCTATATCTTATTTGCAGTTGAGCCGCTGATAAAACATTGGTGCTTTTAAGGTTTCAACATTGTTGCTCAATACAAATGTACATATATAGGTATGCATGTGTTAGTGCTCTTTAAGAATTCTTGCTTCAAACTTTCACACCTTCATATCTATTTTTGCCAACCTCATTTCATTCTCCTGCGAGAGGCGACGAGTATTTCATCAACCTACCCCTTTGTTGGGCCATTCACCGAAATATGACTATGTTGCTTCTACTACTTGCTTCTCATTCAAAAAGCTTGCAACCGCGTCTCAGCGTGTTATTATGTACTCTTCAATTTTTACAGTGCATTCACATATACAGAGTTATTATATACTTGTGTGTGTATGTAAGTGAATTGGTAGTTTTCAAACACCTCACTTCCCAAAGCGCCTCGCAACAAAGCGTTGATGGGGTGGGAAAATATTTCCAGTTGAAAGTGAAAATTGCGACACTAAAAGAATTCGCGAATAAACTCTTTACGCAAGTTCACGATTCTGTTTTTCTTGTACATACATTTCTGTGCATATACATAGGTAGGTACATTCAACCGAACAAATAGTTAAGATATAAGGTTGAAAAGGAGTATATAATACGAATTAAGTTGTTGTCAAGGTCTATACTGCAAGTTTATCCTTTGCTTTTATGTTATGGTTCACTTGCTCGCATTCATAATTACTACATACTTATATCTAAATATATTGAGGTATATAATCGTATTTTGGAAATATCATTAAAGCTAAAGATGCCAAACAAAAATGATTACACTAGAGTAAATTTTCATAAGTAAATATCGAATGTTTGATAGTCAGTTAAAGCATTTTTGCTCCTATTTGAAAACTCTTATAAACACGGATTGATATGTGTGTATGTACACATTCGGATATGAGTGCTATTTTTGTCAAATCGGAAATAATAATTTATTGGGTGGTTTCCGTTGTTTAGCCGTTTTTCAAGATGAATGGAAGAAGGTATCTCTCTGAAACTTATTATAAACAGCACCAAACTGCGCATCCGAAGGGCAGAGGTTTGTCAGTGCGGACCGAGTTATTAGTAAAAACTTGTCTACGATTTATGCTTGTAACGAAGCTCAAACCCTAGTTTTTCTGTCAGTACGACGAGCACAAAGGCATCCGGGTACAGCAGACGAATGAAAATGCACACTATTTCTATAAGAAGTTGATCTTTTACGGTTCAGATTTTATTTCAAATGTATTGTAGGCATACTATATGTTACTAACAAAATTTAAGATTTGACAGGACTTTAGTCACAATACGCACGCAGATATTCATGCATATTATTTTCTCTTATTTACATTTACATTTACGCTGGTCTTAGTTTGCGAGGATTAGCAGATATTTCTATGCAGTTTTGCACGTATGGGATATGTGTTAACTCATCGCTGCAGCTCAAAATAAAGTAATAAAAAATATATATAGTATATTGTACTCGAATGCACACCTAAAAACACATACTAAACTTAAACAAAAGGGAAGCTTAAAACAAAGGGAAGTATAAAACAATCGCATCCTAACACTCGCAAATACAGTTGTTGACTTGCTGCTGGGTTGGCAGCCCAGCGAGCCATCGCGTCGCCGCAGCGGAAGTAATTCCCTTTGCGCTATTGTGGCTGATTATGCTGCCAGAAGCAGAAGCAGCCACCATTGCCACCACCATTGGGAGCGTTGTGGACGGCGACGAGCGGTGAAGGGCAGGCGACGAATGGATGTCATCCTAGCCCATTATTGCATCGTCATATCAAACTGTGTGCATATTCGTATGTACTACGTAAAATACATATAACATACACAAACATACGTACATACATGCCCATATATGTATGTATGTCTTTGAAAATATGGACATATTGGAACTCGTACGAGTTTTTTGTTCAAATAAACTCTTTATATTTTTTAGCAGAAAAAATTGAAAATGTCTCTCCTGGTGAGTTTTTTGTAGTGACTTTTCCCATTTATCGTACATAATTATTTTGTTTTGTCCATTTGTGCTCGCATGTAGCCGTCAGAGTCAGTCCGCCAAATTATTTTACTCGGCTAGCTGTTGACTTGGTTTGGTGACTCTCGGCAGCCAGTTGAATCCGCATTTGGTGCGTAGTGTATGGTTTGTGCGCGTTTCAGACAGGCATATCTTTTTATAATTACGTTTTATTATTTATCGCACAATACCTATGAAAATACAAATATATGTATATGCGTATGATTGTTTGAATTTTCATATTTGCACACACATGCACGTACATATTTAGCAAGCCAGAATGCTTTCGGCATAGTGGAGATGAATCTATACTAGTACATGCGTGTGTGTATGTATCATATTTGTGTATGTTAGAGCGTGTGGTTAGAGCACTTTGCATCCTCTGCAGTTTATTGTACAATTGCTTTGGTTGTTAAGAGTAGTGTTGTTATTTTTTACAAACAATTAGAATGTTTTCCAGCTGTTGGCAATTTCCAAAGCAACCTTGGGTCAATACCTACAATCCTATCATTGCCGTTTTATCCTTGCGGCTTTGCGCAGTGTTATTCTTAATCAATAAACCGCCAAGTTACCATGGTGATATCCGTATTGAATGGAAATAAATTTTCAGGACTCAAAATATTGCCAACATGCTAATGACCACCGTTTGGTCGATAATCAAATTAAATTTGTAGTTTGTGCTTGGCATACACATACGTATGTATACATGTTTGTGCTCTGATATACGTACCTATCTATACAAATGTACACACCTGCATGCATGTCCTTTGCAAGGTGTATTTTTATTGGGCGCAATTGCATGCGCACAAATATAAATACGTGCCTGTTACGAATTTGATTTAGAGGATCGGTGACAAACTAGGGCAATTATATAAACAAAAAACAATTAAAAAGCTTAGTTCGTATGGTAACGATCATTTACATAAATGAACATATTTATTAGTTACTACTATTTTCTGGTTTATAGCGAAATTCACTTCTGCTCACATAATTAAGTCACTTCAACTGTTTAAAATATTCGCAATCTTTTTCATGCTAAAGATTTTTCGTTAATTTATTATCAAAACTTAGTTCAAAGTACAGTGAAAACCTTATAAATTAAAGTTCCAAATTTCCATATGCAAGATTTACGAGTATATGCTTTAACCTTACCTGTATGAATTGGGAGCCTTATAAATTCGGCAGATGTAGTTGTAACAATAACCGAATTTAAAGTCATTTAAGTGACTGCAAATCAATATACTCGTAGCAGAATTTTTCACAATAACTGCAACAACAAGAAGGAGGCTTGCGAGCAAATCTTACCTCCCTATGGCCTTATTTCCTTGCCATTAATAGTTTCTAATGCCTAAGAAGTTTTTAATACAGTTGTTTGATATGATATCTATATGATATGAAACAAGAAATTTTGTAAATGGCAAAGTTGATTACCAAATATGGCGCAACTCCAATGGACTAGTCACATCTTCAAAAGAGTGTAGCACATGTAACAATACCGAGCTCGAATCGAAATGCTACTGTTACACATTTTGCGAAACATTATTGAAACCTTGGCTGTGTCATCTGAATTTTAAAAATGATTATTTACCAATTGCTTTGAATCTGCGATAATTGTTTTACCAATAACCAATTCACGTATAGGCTAAATATGTTTAAATTTTCAAATGGAGACCAAGAAGTAAATAAATATTAGGTGTTTTGTAGGTGCTAGCAACTAAACTCACTGGCGGAGTGTAAGAGTTGCAAGAGTAATAAAAGAGATACAGTATTTTTTCGAAAATTCTTTCATTTTGAAATACCATTCTTATTTTAAAAAATACTTACTTCTCAGTTACAAATTGCACGCAATTGCACTATATTCGAACTTTTTTAAATTTTCTTTTGTAATCTATTCTAAATATAATATATTAAATTAATATTTACTGGTTTATTTCTGTATGAAAGTATTTTTAAACATAATATTATTGTGGGCGTCGGTGATTTTTGGCCTATTAGTTGAAGCTGGCTGATAAAATTCGCGAGTGCTGGGTACAGCTTTACGTCTAATCCACCCAGTAATAGTACTTTGTACAGGCTAAAGATATATGTATGTATAAGTATGCAGTTAGAATAATTTATTCTGTGATTTTAACAAATATTATGTTTTTATAAAATTTTCGTGTTACTGGAAAGTTAATACCGAACAAAACTTGGTTAATAAATACGAGTATACACAATTGTTGCTTTGTTTCCGTATTATTTTATCCACTTTTGATTTTCATAAACTAATTGGATATATTTCGATTGAAAATTAAGTTTAAATTTGTAAGTGATTTATGTCCAGTGAATTTATTTAAAGGTGTAATACCTATAAAGGCTCCGAACCATCACAGGCTTTCGCTGGTATGTAACAATTAAACTATAATAGAATTTCAATAGTTGTAGATGCAATAGGACGTGTAATACACGCGCCTGAAGGAAGAAAACTCAATAGATATTATGATTATTGTGAAGCTGAAGATTTTCTAATTTGCTAAAAGCTTAAAGTACTCAAACCTATAATGCACTAATATGACATAGCATAGTAATATATAGGGTATCACACATAATTTTGGTCTCTGTCAAAAACAACCACCTGCGAAGTAATCAACTAAAGAGGTGGCAAGCATGGCAAATGGAGCGGCAATTGTGAAACTGTTGTAAATCGAGGCAAAGTAAACAAGGGTATTCACAGCTAGAAGGTACTCCCTCCAGAAGATGCCAAAGTTACGTTTAGGGCAACCAATTAGGCAACCTGCTGATAATTTTCAGCTTGCTCTCTGAGATATCAGCAAATACCTAGAAAAACGTACAAAATAAAAACATATTGATTTATTAATGTTGAAGTGTCAAAGTTTTTTTCGAAAATAGTTTTCTACAAATGCCAAGTGCAATTTTGAATTAATCTGTACCAAGCTAATGATTTACGCCGTAGCCGAATGGGTTTTCATATGACTACCAATCGGTAGGGTCCGAGTTTGAAACTCACTATGGGCCTGAATCAAGGATGAAAGATTACTAGGTTCCGCCATCAGCTATGGTGAAAAACAAAATTGTGCGAAAAACTTCGGCTGGCACGTTACGAGGGACTCGGCCGTAGAATTCTGCCCGCTCATTTCACACGTATTCACGCACTCATCATACCAATAAGACGGCAACGAAAGCTGGGTGAGTAGCTTCAAATTTCTCTTAAGAAAGATCTCCCTCGTTACATTTTGTAAACACTGCGCCCCAGAATAAGCAATACATGTAAATTAACCCTTGTGTGAGATTTATTTTCTTTGATGTGACGGAAATATTTTAGGTACTTTATCTATTCGAAGTGTTAATTTTGGAAGTTGTTATTGCCCCAGTGCTCCTTCAGTCATGTTAACAGTTCTTTTTGGGTGACAAATAGAAATGTACAAAAGCAATCAAAAAATAACACAACCTGATAGCGCGTTCAATTAAGTGGACAAGTGCGAGTAGAATACAAGATTTAATAAGAGAACAAAATAATTGAGTTCCAAATACGTAGTTCTTCGAAAAGCTTTTCACTTACACCTACAAATGTATGCATGTGTATAAGGTCCATCACTTTTTGATATATATTGACTCAGTTTGGGAGATATCTTTACATTTCGACATGAACTACTACATCAATTTCGCTTTGTTGATTGATTTCGAATGAACATAAATAAAAGTATACAGAAAGGAATTGTGATTAATAATAAATATAACCTTTGAAGAAAACATAAGAGATTTCTAGCTAATTAACTGACTTACATACCCATACACATATTGTACATAGAGATATAAAATATATGTATGTACATATGTGTATACCCATACATAACAAATTTTTTTTAAAACATGAGAAAAAGTGTTATGAAAACTTCTCAAAGCTACTAACATTTTTTGTAGTAATAATAAATAATAGGACCAAAATTTATATACTTGCGCTCATTTTATATATATGTATATATACACTTACATTCCTCCTACTAGTGGCGTGTGTCTTGATGTTGTTCCACAAATGGGGGACATACAATTTTAAGCCAACTCCGAACGGCAAATGGTTTTTGTGAGGAGCTTTTTCTTGGCAAAAACACACTCGGAGGTTTGCCTAGAGACGACCGCTATTAGAAACAACGTATTATTTCATTTTTAGTGTTTTGTGCTCGAGATTTCGGAGATTCGAGCGTGATTACCATTCGGAAGTGCAGATGTCCGAAACCTCGAGCACGAAAATGGCGATCGCTCCTCGGTAGACAATGGAAATCTCTAGGTGTATTTCTAACATGAAAAAGCTACACATAAAAAAGCACCCTCAGCTGTTCGGAGGTAGCATAAAGCTGTAGATTCCTCCATTTGTGGAAAACATCTAAAGGGTGTGCATATAATTTAAATTTATTTAAATTAGCTTACTCATATGTACATATTTCACATCTGAGCAATAGAGTGAGTTTTGGCATCAAATATGCCATCGATGACGTGGAGATTTTAAAACCATCGATGGCTTTAAAGTCTATCGATCAATTAAAGTTTGATAAAAAGAATCTTCAATGTAATTATAATTACGTAAATTTGTAAATATTATGGTAAGAACGTAAAAACCAAATACTTTCACCTTTCATATCAATTAAGTATTACCATATTGATTTTCCAGAATATTTCTTTAAACATTTTATATAATTTGTTTTACAGGGTCCGGCACTCGAGGCCGTAAATTTAGTTTGGGAAATTACTTTTATTCAATTCAAAGTAAAAAATGTGTGAAAATAATACAAATTTAAGAATCAATTTACTTTTGCTCGATATGACCACTTTTTGCCTTGACTATGGCCTTGAGACGGTCCAGAAACGAATCGCGAGCTGTCCGAATGTGACTTACAGGTATTTTGGCCCACTCACGGACAACGGATTTTTTCAGCGCCTCGAGACGGGTGAATCTTTTAGTTCGGACCTTGCTCTCCAAAATGACTCAAAGAGAATAATCCATGGGATTCGTGTCTGGTGAATTTGAGAGCCATTGTGTGGACGTTATGAAGTTGGAACGTTGTTTTTCGCCTTTTTTGGTTCACTCGAGCTTTGTGAGACGGTGCCGCGTCCTGTTGAAGCGTTCATTGTCTGCCCATGGCTTCAAAGTAACCTCCCGAGTACTTTCCCGATAATATTTCGCATTTACCTTGACGCCAAGCTCGATGAAAACGATTGGGGAGCGCCTATCTGTGGTTAAAGCTGACCAAACTATTACCTATGGCGGGTGCTGCCCCCTGGTGGGCTATCGATGACTCAAATTCTGGTATGAACAGTCGGTAAAATAAACCCTATCGTTTTGAGAGTTTACGAATTGCGCAATTTGAAAAATTGTATCGTCAGAAAACACAATGTTCGGAAATTGACCGCTTTCGGCCCAGCGAAGCAGGTCCTTCGCTTTCCCAGGTCTGACTTGTTGCTGCTTTGGTATGAGATCATGCGCTTTTTGGATCTTGTGAGGTTTGACTTTGAGATAATTTTTCAGTATGTGCATCAGCTGCGCGAGCGGTTTGAACTTTGAGTGCCGGACCCAGTACTTTATAACTGTTACTATTTTAAATGAAACGACGTAATTAATTTCTACAGAGAGTTTGCACTTCGGTTGCAAAACATACCTCATTTTCAGTATTTCTAATTAGAAAAAAATGCATTCATCATATTTATTGGTATTTGTGTAAGGTATTTATATACATACACACATATTTCTTTCGATCATTAAGTTTGCGAGTTATATGAGGGAAATGGGTATTCCATAAAAATCAATGGCCGTTGAGTATTATAAACAAATACTCTTAGTTGTTATCAATTTTTTTTACTAGGATGTTTGCACAATTGCCGCTATGTTTTTCTCACAATATATTTCGTTTTTACTTTGTTGAATACCATATACAGTCGAACTTCCATAATTCGAGTTCTCTATATCTCGAATTCCATAACTCAAACTCATCTACGATCTTTGAAGTCGAATATAAAAAAATATGATATACAGAACAAATCTGATCTTAAAAATGGGATACTTGAAGAGTCGAATCAAATTAGTCCAGAATACACAAAAAATTGATTGACTCCATGCCATGTAGACTTCAAGTTGTAATTGATATTAAAGGATACCCAAGAAAGAGTTCCAGGTTCCATGTGTAGAAGTCCACGCAAGTGGGGAAAGTTACTGACCGCCATTCACTTGGGAGTGGCCAAGACGACTCTTCTGCATATGGTTCAAGCAGCTCACAAGAGAATCAGCCCACGTATCCCCTGGATAGCTTCCGAACACCCGTTCGCGAGTGAGCTAATGTGAGAAAGCAAAGCATTCCAGAATAGCTGGTTGTGCGCTCGGTTTGGGACCCGCCACTTAAAAATCCCCCCCAATGAAAAAACTTACAAAGCCTCGGATGAGAACTACCTTCACTGATGACGACTCTGCAAACGCAATAAGAAATATGATTTGAGGGCATGCACTTGGAATATCCGGTCCCTACATGGGAAAGGTGCCTCTTCCCGGTTGGTTGATGTCCTCGTGAGAGTAAAGGCTGACATCACTGCCATTCAAGAAATGCGATGGAAGGCAAGAAAGGAGCGTGATATAAAGGAACGCAAATTCGGTGTCGGATTTGTTGTGGGAGAGAGACTTCGTCGCCAACTACTGTCGTTCACTCCGGTGGACGAGCGTCTTGCAATAATCCGCATCAAAGCCCGTTTTTTTAACATCTCTCTAATTTGCGCCCACGCCCCGACGGAAGAGAAGGACGATGCGACCAACGATTCCTTCTATGAGCACTTGGAACGTTCCTATAAATTGTGCTTGGCCACTTCAACGCCAGGGTGGGCAAGGAGAGAATTTTTGGTCCCACAGTCGGAAAATTCAGCCTGCACAACGAAACAGCCGGTAACGGACAGAGGCTGATCGACTTCGCCGGGGCCCGAAACATGGTAGTATGCAGCACCAGATTCCAGCATAAAAATATACACCAAGCTACCTGGCTGTCTCCTGATCGAAAAACGCGAAACCAAATCGATCATGTTGTGATAGATGGAAGACACGCTTCTAGTGTATTAGACGTACGTACAATCCGAGGACCCAACATCGACTCGGATCATTACCTTGTTGCAGCCAAACTGCGCACACGCTTCTGTGCAGCAAAAAACGAATGTTCGACATCGAAAAGCTGCAATCACAACAGACAGCCAGAATATTCGCCACTCGACTCACATTCCTGCTCTCAGAGAGTACTGCCCAACAAACCGGCTTGCACGAACAATGGAAAACATTTCTCGTTCCCTACGTACCGCTGCCGAAGTAGAAATCGGATTCCGGCGAGCCCGAAAAAACAGTTGTTCCGACGAGGAATGTCATGCTGCGGCAGAAAGAAAGGATCCCACCTATAGAGCCACGCTGTGATCGGGCGCAACCCGAGCCATGTGGGATTATCCCAAAGAAGAAACAAGAGGCCGAAATACGTGAGTGTGAGGAGCTTGAGATGCTGGCCAACAGGAACAACGCCCGAAAATCCTACCAGAAAGTTCGGCGGCTTACAGAAGGTTTTAAGACCGGGGCGTTTTCCTGTAAAAACAAAGACAGCGAATTGGTGACTGACATCCACAGCAATCTTTAATTATGGAAGGAACACTTCTCGAACCTGCTAAACAGTGATAGCTGCGCATGTCACAGAGAATATGAAGAACACGATACCCCAATCGTTGACGACGGAATTGTCGTTCCGCTACCCGACCATGACGAGTTAAGAATAACGATAACGCGGCTAAAGAGCAGCAAAGCCGCGGGGGCCGACGGATTGCCGGCTGAGCTATTCAAACATGGTGGCGAGGATCTGGTAAGTTACCATGCATCAGCTTCTATGCAAAATATGGTCGGATGAAAGCATGCCTGTCGATTGGAATTTAAGTGTGCTCTGGCAAATCCACAAGAAGGGCGATCCTGCAATCTGTACCAATTACCGCACCTATAAAGTTCTAGCGAACGTATTGTGGGAAAGGCTGAAGCCCACCGTCAACCAACTGATTGGACCTCATCAGTGTGGATTTAGACCTGGGAAGTCTACCATCGACCAAATATTTACAATACGCCAAATCTTGGAAAAGACTCACGAAGGAGAATCGACACACACCATCTTTTCGTCGATTTCAAACCTGCATTCGACAGTACGAAAAGGAGTTATCTGTATGCCGCGATGTCTGAATTTGGTGTCCCCCAAAACTAATACGGCTTTGCAAGATGACGTTGTTCAACACCAACAGCACCGTCAGAATTGGGAAGGACCTCTCCGAGCCGTTTGATACCAAACGAGGTTTCAGACAGGGTGACTCGCTGTCGTGTGACTTCTTTAACCGGATGTTGGAGAGGATCGTACCCAATTGGTGGCGTATGACGATGATATTGACATCATCGGCCTTAACAACCGCGCTGTTGGTTTTGCTTTCCCCAAACTTGATAAAGAAGCAAAGCGAATGGGTCTGGTGGTGAACGAAGACAAAACGAAGTACCTCCTGTCTTCAAACAAAAAGTCGACGAACTCGCGTATCGGCACCCACGTCCCTGTTGACAGTTATAATTTCGAGGTTGTAAAAGACTTCGTATATTTAGGAACCAGCGTTAACACCGATAACAATGTCAGCCTTAAAATCCAACGTAGAATCTCTCTTGCCAACATTTGGACTAAGTAGGCAACTGAGTAGTAAAGTCCTCTCGACGAACAAAATTAAGAAGAAGAAGAAAGAAAGAAGGAGGTACTAAATACCTTAAAATTATAAAAATTAGAATTTGGCATTACAATGAAACGAGTGGACACTTTTTTGTATGTTATGTTGAGAAATGAAATGAAGCAAAATAAATAAATGGGATGGATGATGATGTTTGTGTAGTAGGCTTTCGAAATCTCATTAGTCGAACATTTTTATTGGATAATGCTGATTCGAGTTATAGAAGTTTGTCCGTATGTGTATAAAATGTTTTAGTGTTATATTGATTTTTGTTGTATTAGCATTTTTTCATTTTTATCTGGTGTGTTCTGAGCATGTACAAGGACCTTGAATTTCGGGTCTCTTTTGAAACAGTGTTTTGTTTTGATATATTATTTTCTTAGTTCGATGAAGTCTCATGGGACAGAGGATATGTAGAAATTTTACAATTTACTAAAGCGAGTTCGATTTCACTCAACAGCTATATAACAATGATTAATGTCTCGGGGTCTGTGAACAGAGCTTATTATGCATAATATAATTGAAGTTTTGAGAGATAACGTTTGAAGCGAAATTGCGGAGCCGCAATGGTACCTAAATGTGTTAGAAAATTTTATCAAAAAAATTGACATCTGTAAGTGAGCTCGTGGGAATATTTGGAAACTATCAATAGTTAACTCAAACTTAGTAAGTTTAGAATGCACTAAAAAACTTTCTGACCGTCTGCAGGTAGCTATGTTTTTCTACAATAAATCAGCAGGAAATTCAAATTGCACTAACCGCCCACATGTAGATGTGTCAACGATCATAAAGAAGTCGACCATTGGAATCGAAATCTCGATCGCACAATATGACGTTGACCCAACGCATACCATCAGCAATGGTCAACATATTCTAAGAATTAGAACTCGTCACTCGAGTGCAGTTGCAACGCAGTGGTAAAATTAGTATAAATATCACGTTTTCTATTTAATTTTAAAGTTTTTAACTTCAATATTTTGTTGATCACTCTTGATCTGCAATCACTTGTTCTTATTTTGTTTATACTTTTCCACTCATTCAAAATATGTATTTAATTTAAATTTAAAAGATATACTCGAACTTCAGAGGCCCTATATGTGTAATAAACATATAATTTATGTGTATAAGATTTTAATTGCTTAAGAAGACTAGTAAAATTTTTTTAATACTATAGTTTACCATTCATCTTTGTTTTTAAATGGTGATCAGATTGGAGGTACTCTTTTCCGATAGGGTTTTTTTGACAGATCGCGCCTGACTACTGTCAAACTAAAAGCATAATTTTTTCAGCATTCATTGAGATTTCATCATGGAAAAACCTACGTCTCAACAACGTTTACAAATCGTACAATTTTATTACGAAAATCGACGCTCTGTGAAAAGTGTTCATCGTCTGACGTATGGTGTTCAGTGATGGGGCCAATTTTTAGCTTAATGTCTACGTCAATAAGAAAAATTGCAGTATTTGGGCCTCAGAGCAACCCGAAGAAATTCAAGAACAGCCGTTGCATCCATTGGAAACAATCATTTGGTGCGCCCTATGGGCTGGAGGAGTCATTGGTCTATATTTGTTAAAAGACTATGCTGGCCCAATGTAACAGTGAATGACGAACGATATCGACTCGATATCGATAAACGAGTTTTTGATGCCGCAATGCCGGAAATTGAAGCCCGTGATCTCCACAATAATTGGTTCCAACAAGACGGCGCTACTTGCCATACAGTCCGTGAAACAGTGGATTTAATGTGTCGTCGTTGCTCATTTATCTCTCGTCTCGGATCAGTGGATTGGCCACGAAGATTGTGTGATATCACAACTTTGGACTTTTACTTGTGGGGGTATATAAAGTCTAAATGCTTTGTGGATAAACCAACTTCGATTGAGGCATTGAAAGCCAACATTACTAAACTTATTCTCGTAGTACCGACCGAAGTCATCCAGTGAGTCATTCAAAATTGATGTTTACAGATGGCCGAATTGTTGCAGCCAACAATTGAAAGGGATTATCTTAAAAAAAAAAGTGTCGTGAATGGTTATATACAAAAATAATAAATATTGCCCAATCAATATGAATTTTCGTTGTTTTATTTCAATTTAAAATCCGATAATTAATCAGCCTTTTTACATCCTTCGTTGGTTGTTACACGGCAACGGATTTCGAACCCGACGCTACCGAATGGCAGTCACGCACCAGCCCATTCGTCAGGGCGGCCGGCTCCATATAAAATAAATTCACTTGCGTCAAAGATAATCGCTAGCAGTTGCGTTTGATCCCACAATTTTTGGACCTTATTTTGTGGAACTATTTCAATTTTAACCAATTTTTTTTTTCTTTATAAGGCGTAGATGTATAAGTCGGGCGCTCCCTAGCACAAGTGAAAGCTAATAAATCAAAAGCATTTGATGGCTATGCTCAGTGATTAGAAATTAAGACTTGAAATACTATTGTATATATGTCTGTATACGTGTATATCTTTTCGAACTTGCACCTAATAAAATTACGATTAAAAGTGTTTCATATTATGATAGCTATCCTTTAAAGGTTTGTGTGTAGCATTGTATTTAATATTTTATTAATTTACAGTTCTGATTTTTCGTTTGATTTTTTGGGCCCTTGACGGCCAGTTTCGCCGTTTGACAAAGAGTGTGTATACAGATGTATGTATGTATGTATTTACAGGCAACTGGGTGTGAATGAATTTCAACCATGACGATAAATAAGTCAACATGTACATATGAACTATTAAATACTTAAGTAAATAACTGATAACATTTATTGTATTTTGACAATTATCCTATAGCAATTGCTTTTTGCGAAATCTTATCGCTTTATAACTTAAATCATTAACAATGATGACCTAGTGGTAAAATTTTCGGCAAAGTTTCTCTGATTTTTTCGTAAAAATGATTTAATTAGATGTATAAATAATTTATTATTATTATTATTTATTAGAATAATATAAAATATTACACTAACTTAAAAAAAGAGCACACTAGCTGCTTGGGCCTTCGGTGCTATAAATAATAAATATATTATGTGTGTATAATAATCGCAACCTAGTTTTTATACAATAGTTCCTTGCGGTTAATAGCGTAAAATGACTATTTCCAAATAAGACTACCAAAACAAATTTTTTGATGCCAAAACCTACTAATTTTATTCAAAACAGTTCCCAATTTAATACAGCAGTATCTAAAAGTGCATATGTATGTTTGTATGTCGAATGAGTGTATTGAATCGTCGTTCGGGAAGTCGGGAAGATGTTAATACGCTTCTACGCTGGCTTCTACAAACACAAAATTTTCGACAAATAAAAAATATTTTTAATAAAAAAATAGTTTCCAATATCTATCGATGACATACTTCTCGAATGTCACTCATTATTTATGTATACCCTAACAACCGCTATTAAATCGCACTTGACTCTTGTGAACTCTATCACGGAAAAAATAGTCATCATCAGAAACTTAACGTTCCGGTAAAAGTTGTATCGAGTCTCAAAAAAGGTTAATTTTAGCCCTTTGTTCGATGCTAATTTTTGTAACGCTATCGCCACCGCACTGCCACATCTTACGGAATAACTGCCTTTGCATTGATTTATATTACATAGACTTTGACAAGATATCAATGAAAGATTTAGTTTTCCATCGAAATTGCTAATAGATACATTTATTTTTAAAAATACTTGTCTTGTTTACTTTGGAATGCACATTGTATGTATACCACACACGCTTAATATTTATTTATTATTATTTATTTACTTTTTATTATTTTACTTTTATTATTTATTAACTTTTAACTCAATATTTATTTAATTTTTATACTTCATAAACCATATTTAAACCATCCAACATACCTATGTATAAGGAAATTAAGTAAAGATTAGTATTTTGTTTCCCAACTTCAGCAAGTTTATATCGAAATTTATCAAAAGAACCGACGCAAACACTTGATTATGTGTATTAAAAAATTAGATGGCATAACGCTCCACTTGTGCTCTGTCATAGATTATCTATATTATTACTTTTACATTCGCGCATAAATTCGTAATATGTTTTAGTTAGGCGTGCACAAGTTCGTATGTAGATACGTATGTATTACTTGTACGTAAGTGTACGCAGTTCGCAATTTCCTAGACACTCACCTTGTGCAATTCTGACGGCGGGCATTTTAATTCTCATCTTTCCTAAGTTGGCGATTAATAGGATCTGTTGAAGCCTATCGCAGGGTTTATCCACATTAATATACACTTTGTCCACGGCTCCTATTTGCTAATTGCGTCGAGCGTTTTCGTTCCAAATTAATGTAATTCACATTTACACAAAGTGATATGTAAATAGCATTTCAGGAATCAGTCTCTATATTTGCTCACAAATTTTGTTTATTTTAATTATTTCTTGTTCTAATATTCGCGTCCGTATGTGTAGCGTTTAGTTCCCACATTTGGTTTACTTATTCGAATTTCAGAATCACGTATCAACACTTTTTACATTTTGCAAATAGAAATATACATACAAATTTACTTAAAACATTTCTTATCTCATGCAGCTTTTAATACAACTTTAGCGTTTATATTTTCATTCTATCAACATACACTTTACAGGTATATGCAATATTTGTATGCATTATTTTTACTAACGATAGGAACCTTGTACACCTTGTTTTTTTTTTAAGAAATAATTACCAAGCGATCTTTGTTTTGCTTAAATAGTTTTTATTCCGGAGATGTCGAGAATTTGTGGATTTTTTTGCAGCTTTGGTAAATGTGTTTCTGTTTTTGTTTTTCTTTTTGTTTTTTTTCGTTTGTTTTTATTTTTATTTTCACTACGTACATAATTTAGTACTCGTATATATGTATGCATGTGTATACATATATGCACACAGGGGTTTGTATTGTATTTTAGGGATTGGTATGTTGTTGTTCTTATTACATATTTTATTACATTTCTACCGTTTCCACCTTGTCCAATTCGACAATTCGATTCCAATTAGAAAACTTCATAGAACCACTTGTAAGCGAGCGAGAGAGAGAGTTAATAAAACAGTTACCGGCCACTGATTTAATGTTGGAGAGAACTATACTATAAAATCATATGCCCTTCGCTTTTGCACTTCCTGAGTGCAAGTGCGAGTATGAGTGCGTCCGTACACGCCGATGTCCTGTGAGTGACTGTGGCCACATACATTGGGATAATTCAATTTTATCTAACGGTTTTTACACTTTGATGCCAATTTGAAAATTTGATTTTGGTTTATTGGTTAGGTTGTTTGTGGCGGCGGCCGTATCGATGGAGGTGGCGTTGGTGGAGTCGACTTTTGTGCTGGTGGAAGTAGCTAGCGCGACTGAATTAGCGACGGGAATGGATAAGCAGCTGGCAATCGACGACGTCGCTCACTTGGTTACATGCGATGTGATAGGGGTGACATGTTATTTTCCGCCACACTCTCCCATAGACATGTCTATCCACTTATATATAAATGTATGTGCAGGTTCATATGCTTCTACGTACATATATATTCATGTGTGCAACTTGTTTGTTGTTTTTGTGGGTGGACACGCGCTCCGTCGCCACTTGGTAGCACTAACTCTTTCGACTGCAGCTTCTGTGCGACGGAATCACACACGATTTTTGATCTGCGAAAAATTAACACTAAGCTGGACTATGTTGGGTGAACGGTGCACGATGATGGTAACAATAGTAAACTCTTCCATACAGGTAAATGGCCACCCGCTTATGTTTCGTACCGGCTTTCGTATACAAGCTGTTTATTTTCTCATCCCCGAATTTCGATGTGACACTAGACTTTGGCGGTTTAAGATTATTTTGCGTGTAAAGTGAATATTGTTTTTTTCGAGACGAAAACCTAGTGCGATCTGAAATTAGAATAATTGCAACCGTATCGGCAACACTTCTGCATAGGTAGCGTATATAAGTATGTATGCGTATGATATAAACCGCGAAACAGACGTTAATGCAAATTGACGCAGAGATATAAAACAATGACGCTGCTCGTAAACTATTGTAAGAAAGCACGTCCTCACAACGCGACAGTCCGTGTGCATCTAACTAATAAACTCACATTAGTCGCATCCGTCCATTTACCATCTACCATTTACCATTCATGCGGCTACTGCTCTGTCATTCTGTCGCGTTTGGCTTTCTTTGTTAGTTTTAGCTTTGCTCACTTCTCCTTCACCGACTAGCCAACCGGCCGACCTTTCAGCTCGGTTGAAATCGACTTGACTCGAAAGTCGCCACTCGCCACTCACGAGCTATACGTATGTATGTATGTATGTACGTATGTATGACTGACTGGCCTTACTTGCCTGTTCACTCGCGCTCACCACATACACTGTGATAAAGTGGCGCGGCGGCGTCAACAACTGTGTTGTGTTGGTGGTGACGGTGACGGTGACGGTGGCGATGACGACGACGACGGCTACGGAGATGGCAAAAGCACCATAGATTGCAGCAAAGCCAGCGACAGGGGTTTCTCATGAGCGCACTTGCGTTTCGGCATTGGAGTAAGATATGAAACAGTGCCGTGGAATAGTAAAGAGCGGACTGGTGTGTTATGGTTTCTATGGCTAGGTAATGAAGTGAAGAGGTGTGGAGAACAAGCGTTTGGTCGCGCCACCGCACAATCTATACTGCGACAGCGTTGCTACTTTTTGCTGGAAACTGGAGTGAGTAAATGGACTATTTGTGTGCGTGTGTGTTCGTCTGTAAGCGTCCGGAGAACGGATGGCGGAGGACGATTTGTGTCGTCTGCTCAGAAGCACATGTACAAATTCGTATAAACCTTGATGTTATGAATGTATGTATGTATGTTTGCAGTGCACATGAGACTGTGCATGTGGCAAAAACAGTGTTGGTGTGCTGAATAGGTGGCGGAGATGCTGCTGCCATTGATGCTGTTGGAAATGCGTACAAATGTATGCATGTATGTACATATGTATGCATAAAAATACCTACATACTTGTGTCTGGCTGTGTGTGCGTATAAGTATATAGTACATGCTGGTTCAATATTTTGTTTTGAGTGCTGTTTGTTTACTTATTGCTTTGACAATACTATTTTACGGTTGCCGCACCTTGCGTCGCTGGTCTGACCTCAACTTTGGTAATAACAGTAATATCATTGGAATCTTACACATATGAATGTACATTGTGTGTGTGTGTGTAAATTTATATATCATGTATGTATATATATATGTACATACAGTATTATGTAATTTAGCTATATATGAATATAAATGAATATGATTACAAATTATGTTGAAATTTTTGTTACATAGATTTTATAAATTCATTTACAACATTATTCCAGAACTATTATCTGCGCAATTATGCACATACACATATGCACATATACTCATGTACTTATACATAAATAAGTGTACGACTATGTATTTACATCAGCATCTCCTTTAGAATCAGAAATCATTTATGCCCGGTTTTTCAAATTACGCCTTTTTAACCATCTAAATATTGTGTTGTGAGTATTCCGTCGACCACAAGTCGACTTGAATACAAAAAATCATACAAACATACAAAACAGATATCTTGTCTCACCATACCGAGTGCCATTTATGATTGCCCCTCTCGCGTTGCGATGGTAAACCGACTTTTGGCGTTCACGTTTAATTTTTCTCGGAGTCTTTGAATCAGTTAGTCGGTATGTAAGTGCATATGTGTAGGTATTTGACAATGGATTTTTCATGTGTATGCATGTGTGAATTTTATGGATGTTTTTTTTTTTTTTTTTTTTTTTTTTTTTTTTTTTTTTTTTTTTTTTTTTTATGGATGTCCGTGGATACATATGTGTGTACAGTAATATGTACCTACGTACTATATGCACACATACATGCACACGTGAATATGAGCTATACGCATGCATATGAGTATTTAGTGTTTACATATACGAGTATATGGAAATATAGGTACTTATTACTCCTATGAACATATGCACATATGTACAATATATGTACATACATACATATGTACATAGTGTATCCATGTACATGAAGCAGAAATTTTGTACGTGCTCAAATAAAAGGACATCTGTATGCTTATATGACGGATCTCCATACTGTCCAGCAAATTGAGATAAAATCGTATAAGCATACTCATATCTACATACATATGTACGTTCGTCCATAAACATACTCTTAGAAGGGATTTATGTATACATATATGTATATACTTGGAGGCAATTTTGTGTGTGTATGATTTAAGTTTACACTCATCTTCGGACATGCAGCATTCAGCAGCTCTTCTGAAGAAATATGCATAGAAATGCATGCGTGTGGGTATATTGGAGAATGTACATATGGATGTTTGTTTTGCGCCACAGTTATTTAGCTAAACCATGCTTATGAGACTTATCAAGTTTCTCAAAGCCGACTGAATGGCGGCAGAATTGAAAGAAACAACGACAGAACGAGTAAGTGAGAGTCCGTTTGAAAGTAAATAAAACAACTATACCCTGTCACCATATGCGCTCGTATATCTCACTTGCTTACATACATATATACGTATAAGGAAGAGCGAATTAATGGAAACACTCTATATACACATATCCAAGCGAAAGTAAAGGCATACAAACTAAGCTTCATATGCCCACATCGCATTTTAGTTTAAATGCTAATATGACTCTCTTTGCACTCTTTTTTCATCTAGTCTCTCTCTATTTCTTCTTCTTACAAAAATAATGTCCTGTACGGTAATTTATTGGAAGCACTAACACATACACAAATGTACAAATAGTGACCACAGCTTGCACCTCTTCCTACAAAATACTTACCCACCTCCCTCCACTACTCGCATCAAGTGGAAGGCCACCGAACTACCCCTTTTAGATATGCTTCAGCGTGAAGCTGTTCTGCAGCAGATTCTGCTTGACGGGGTGGGCGTTGCTGCTACTGCGCTGCTGCGCTTCCGTTTCCGGTGAAATAAACTGGTGTACTTGCGAGAAAGGTTTATTTGAAAATACAAATATTCTCTTTAGAATTTTCTCTTTTGGTTAAGGGGTTGTTAACCAACTCCAATGAAAGAGTGCTTGGATAAACAAACATAACTAGATATATGTATGTACATATGTATATTTATTTGTGCAGATGTAAGTATGCATGCTGCATGCATGTTTGTAATTATGAAGAAATGCGATTCATTCAGAGAGCAAAAAAGCTGGAAAGTGTTTCTAACCCTTGCCGTTATCGATGGACATGTACTCGCACATATACATTTTCTTATCAGTTGCACTTTTCCAACTCTGTGAGTCTAGCAGTAGAAGAGATTTTACCTGTACACAAGGATGCCATCCAATTAATATGCATATCAAAAATAAAAGATTTTTAAGAAACTTATTTGGACATATGTATGTATGTATGTATAACTAGTATGTATGCATAATACATTAATACCAATATAATATAATATAATACAAAAATGCAATCAAATCGTGTAGATATTTCAATATTTATATTCAAAGAATTTATAAATTTTTATCAACTTATTAAATGTCGCCATTCGCGAGAAATTTTAAAAATATGTGCCTGTCCACCGTTTTGCACGGTAGAGAAATGTTTAATGAAAAAAACTGTGCGAAATTGGGGTGTTAACGGGCACATTATGTCACAAAAACCGCACTCCGCATGCCAACTTTTCCCATCTCTTCTGTACGACTAACTCATCTGACTATATGAAATCTATCTTACCTTTTAGGCAAGATGTCATTAATAAATTCCCTCCCAAGGAGTCTAGGCTACGGTCATAAAACGGTTGCAAACCTCGACTAAATCTCTCTGACACAATTCCAAAAAAATCTTCAATCGTCGTTCAAATGGGCATCTACAACTCTTCCAATTCATTATTTCTTTTTCTTTCTACCCCAATTTAGTTCTTCGATCTGTCGGTACTAAATTTTCAACTTTTCACATATTTTCGGCCAATGGGTGCCCCAGGTGGAGCTCCTTTTTACAAGTCCCCTTCCTTGTCTAAGCACCTGAGCCCATTTTTGTGCCGTATATAACAACACAAAATCGGTCGATCGACAATAACAACAATCACAAGATATATAACGGTAATTTTCAAAAAGGCAAGAAAACGTGATGTCTGTTATAAGTGTATCAAAATTACCCATATTTCATACAAATGATGAACCCAAAAAAATAAATTCGGCGCAATTAAAATTTGGAAAATGGCAATGCCACGCTCTGTAAAAATTTAAATAATTTTGATAATGATTTGGATAAACTCGCCCTAGCTTGGTTCGCTTATTGCTCCCCACCTCATTTAGATCTGATATAATGGTTGCGAAGATAACACAAACCTTCAAATTTGCCAGACTTTTTTGGATATGAAACTGGTTTCCAATGCATTTTCGCACGCTCAACACAATTCTGGAGTTCAGTTGGGCTAAGGTCATCAAACTAAACACTGAATATTCGTCTTGAATTTCGCCATTTTGAATATTGAAAAACTGGCTCTGGACTTGTAATCAGAGTGCCCAAAAACACCAGTAGTAATTTTTATGAGCTTAGTTCATAATAATTTGCAATTCGATCATAATCACTGGACCTTAAAAAGGTAACTCCACTTTATTCAAAGTTGCTTATTTTATTGGAACTTGCAGTTATGATTATTATAATGTAATGATTGTTAATATATTATGTCAAGATTTAAGTTGAGTATAGAATAAAGTATCTACCGTGCCAAGTTTTTGTGAAAAGTAGGTGAAAAAACCTCAAAAACACGATTTATGCATTTGGAGTAACCTGAATCGAATCTTCTACATCGGAAACTTTTTCTTCTTCTTAATTGGCGCGATAACCGCTTACGCGATTTCGGCCGAGTTTAACAAAGTGCGCCAGTTGTTCATTTCTCGTGCTAACCGGCGACAATAGGACAAACCAAGTGAAGCGAAGTCCTTCTCCACCTGATCTTTCCAACGCAGAGGAGGCCTTCCTCTCCCTTTGCTACCACCAGCCGGTACCGCATCGAATACTTTCAAAGCCGGAGCGTTTGTATCCATTCGGATGACATGACCCTGCCAATTTAGTCGCTGGATCTTTATTCGCTGCGCTATGTCTATGTCGTCGTAAAGCTCATACAGCTCATCGTTCCATCGTCCAGAATCTTTCTCTCAAACACTCCAAGCGTCGCTTCATCGGATGTTGTCATCGTCCTTGAAGAGTGTTAGTTTTGTTCGTCGAGAGAGGACTTTACTACTCAGTTGCCTACTTAGCACTTGTTGGCAAAAGAGATTCTACGTTAGATTTCAAGGCTGATATTGTTATCGGTGTTAATGCTAGTTTCTAAGTATACGAAGTCCTTTACAACCTCGAAATCATAACTGTCGACAGTGACGTGGGTGCTAATACGTGAGTGCGCCGACTGTTTGTTTGATGACAGGAGGTACTTCGTTTGTTCGTTTATCAAGTTTGGAGAAAGCAGAACTAACAGCACGGTTGTTAAGGCCGATGATGTCAATATCATCGGCATACGCCAACAATTGTACGCACTTATAAAAAATTGTGCCTGAGTGATTAAATTCGTCTCGTACGATCCTCTCCAACATCCGGTCAAAGAAGTCACATGACAGCGAGTCACCCTGTCTGAAACCTCGTTTGGTATGAAACGGTTCGGAGAGATCCTTCCAAATTCTGATGTCACTGCTGATATTGAGCAACGTCATCTTGCATAGCCGCATTAGTTTTGGGGGGACACCAAATTCAGACATCGCGGCATACAGATAACTCCTTTTCGTACGGTCGAATGCAGCTCTGAAGATGGTGAGCGTCGATTCTCCGTTCATGGGTCTTTTCCAAGATTTGGTGTATTGTAAATATTTGGTCGATGATAGACTTTCCAGGTCTAAAGCTACACTGATAAGGTCCAATCAGTTGGTTGACGGTGAGCTTCAGCCTTTCACACAATACGCTCGCTAGAACTTTATAGGCGATATTTAGAAGACTTATCCCGCGGTAATTGGCACAGATTGCAGTATCGTCCGTCTTGCAGAGCACACTTAAATTCCAATCGGAAGGCATGCTTTCATCCGCCCATATTTTGCATAGAAGCTGGTGCATGGCACCTTACCAGCTCCTGGCCACCATGTTTGAATAGCTCAGCCGGCAAACCGTCGGCGCCTGCTGCTTTGTTGTTCTTTAGCCGCGTTATCGCTATTCTCACCTCGTCATGGTCGGGTAGCGGAACGACAATTCCGTCGTCAACGATTGGGGAATCGCGATCTCCACATTCTCTGTGAAATGCTCAGCTATGTTTGGCAGTTTAGCAGGTTCGAGAAGTGCTCCCCCCATAATTTAAGATTGCTGTGGATGTCAGTCACCAGTTCGCTGTCTTTGTTTTTACAGGAAAACGCCCCGGTCTTAAAACCTTCTGTAAGCCGCCGAACTTTCTGGTGGAATTTTCGGGCGTTGTTCCTGTTGGCCAGCATCTCAAGCTCCTCTCACTCACGTATTTCGGCCTCTTATTTCTTCTTTCGGATGATACGTCTCTCTTCCTTTTTAAGCTCTCTGTTGCAACCCCACATGGCTCCGGTTGCGCCCGATTACAGCGTGGCTCTGTAGGCGGCATCCTTTCTTTCTGCGGCAGCATGACATTCCTCGTCGTACCAACTGTTTTTTCGGGCTCGCCGGAATCAGATTTCTTCTTCGGCGGTGGTACGTAGGGAACGAGAAATGTTTTCCATTGTTCGTGCAAGCCGGTTTGTTGGACAGTACTCTCTGAGAGCAGGAATGAGAGTCGAGTGGCGAGCCTTCTGGCTGTCTGTTGTGATTGCAGCTTTTCGATGTCCAACATTCTTTGCGGAGGTAGATGTACATTTTTTGCTGCACAGAGGCGTGTGCGCAGTTTGGCTGCAACAAGGTAATGACCCGGTCGATGTAGGGTCCTCGGATTGTACGTACGTCTAATACACTAGAAGCGTGTCTTCCATCTATCACAACATGATCGATCTGGTTTCGCGTTTTTGGATCAGGAGAATATGAGGGGTCATCATGTTGAAACAAATGATCACCTTAGTCCTTGCTTCAATCTCAATTCACAGCAAACCGGCAATCGAGGCTCTGTAGCACTCTCTCGAAATACATCGGCCCTTAAATAATCATTTGCATATATTTCAGTCCAAAGTAAATTAAGTTTTGAGGATTGTTTTATCTCTGGTTGTTGTCTACATCTCAAAAAATGTATATCCTACTGGTGTATAGTATTACCACAAAACATATGAGTATTGTCGGACCAGCTATTAAGTAATGCGGCTACCGTGGCCGATTGTGCCTTCTGCATGGCACAGGGGGAAACTATAGAACATTTCACGCCTTGTATGAAACTAATTGCTCGCTACACTCATTTCGATCACTCTTAGAACTCAACTCGGTGGAAATGTTCTCTGAAAAAACTGAGATTACAAGGTAAGTCGGGTCTTAATCGGATTTTTATTTTTCATTTTTTATTTTTTGGCTGTGATGGCCTTTTAGTGAAAAGTTAAGGAGAGTGCATTTAGCAATATTTAGATTTTTGTGCATACTGAGCTGTTTTTGTCAAAGGAGTCGCATTCAAAAATATCAAATGAACGTTGGTGTGGTTTTAGCAGCATAAAAATCCCCCATACATATAGAGGGAATGCTGCTGAAGTGACGGTCCGTGGCCGGATATAAATCTGGATCTTTCAGGTAGAACCGACTGTCTCAGGAACGTCAAATGTACTTCATATGCTTTTATTTACTTAAATTAATTGTCTAGCCTAAAATAGCTAATATCCTTCAACTCGTAAACTTTTTGAAATAATGGAAACTATGTTAGTGAAATTAAGTTATCACTATGAAATATTTATTGAATCCACTTCACAAATTACTGTCTTACACTGACACAAATGAACAAAAACTCCAGTAAAAAGAGAAATGCATGTGCGCCTTAGCCATGACTCTTAATGAAATCCAGTATTTTATTGTTCCCAATTTACAAATTTCATTACTTGTATCCATTTGACTTCAAAAGTGCCACAGTCCAATGTGCCCCAGATTTAGAGTTTAACCTGCTAGTGGTAGCTATTTGAGGCATGTAACTTCGAAGTGGTAAATAAAGGTGCTGTTAATACATAGTTAGACACATTGCAAATCGAGAACACAACCGCCATTATTATTATTTGAAAACTGTGTTAAATATTTAGTTTATATTTCATGATTGAATACTCCATGTAAATTCTGTGTGCTCTCGAGGCGTACTCAACATAGATCCCCCAATCTAAAGCTAACAGTATTGTTAAAATTATAGTGGTAAGCTTAAAATGTAACAGGTCTGGCAATGCTTTAGCATCAACTCATACTATTGTATTGGAACTACTATACACGGTCAGTGTGTATTCAACCGTGCTTTGTTCTGCACGCGCTTTAAACTACTTGCCATAAATAAAAGCATACATTATTAAATACTGATTCGATCCGCTGCAATTTTTCTTCCAACAAGTATTGCAAAACTTTGAAGTAGAATCGGTATGCAACTCTTGTATCGAGGAATTTTACGACGAAACTCCACTCCTTGCTTATGTACAGCTTCGCTTCCCTTGGCTTGCAGCAAGAATAAAAAAATAGAACTGCGGTGGAGCCAATATTTTCTCGCATTTTGATTTTTATAGTTTAAGAAATATGTCAGAATCCATGAAGATCAATGTGAGTTTTGGAGCACCAGTCCTAGAATTTCCCTTTCTACACCCCTGTAGTTAACCATACGATAGAACGAATGATTAAAAATATTTTTGTCGTATTGATGAACATCGAATTTTAACATTAATCCTGATGGAAACTTTGGAGTATACCTATAGTCCAACTTTTTTGTGTTTGTATCATATCTTACGAAGCCAAAGTGTTTTTATATGAAATCTTCACATAGCGTTCCATTCGTTCCGAGAATTGAAGCATATTCATTTATTATGTCCTTAGACCATTTGGTCCTTATAATTTTTAATCTTCATCTTTAATAGATTTGGAGCTACAATCGACGTTGACAAAACATCATATGACATTTTCCCTTTATGTGGAGAATCTATTTAGTATATGTATTAAAATTTCAACAAATGGGGGCCCAAAGTTTTATGCCGCCTCCAAATGGCAGATAATTTTTTATGAGGAGCTTTTTCATGGCAGAAAAATACTGCCGAAGGGCGAGCGATATTAAAAAAAAAACATTTTTTATCATTTGGTTGCCACACACAAACCCCATTCATATAAATATATTTATAACTTAAAACAAGTAAGGAGTGCTAAATTCGGTCTGGATCGATCTTTATGAACCCCGGTCGTTTTAATAAAATTTTATTTAGGCTGGCTGCTAATTTTTGGAGTCAAACAACCTCATAAGCAATGAGAGTTTTACTTGTACCAGCAGATGGGCCGAAATTTAATCTTAGCAAATAAAAAGGAGGAGTGATTCACGCAATTACCAAAAAGTGGGTGTAGCGCCACCCAGTTTTCAAAATTTTATTTGCGTCGTATGTTTGTTTTTTATTTTTTGGTCATCATTTTTACCACGTTTGTAATTTTGCTTAATTTATATCAGAGATATCACGCTTTTTCATGTGGGAGGTGTGCAGGAGCGTAGTCATCATTTTAATCGAAGTGCAGTAGTGCGACGGTTATTATTGTTTATAAATAAAAATCATTTAAAAATTTAATTAAGTAAATTTTTCTCAATTTTTATTTAAAAATCTCTTCATTTGTAAAATTTATAAATGAATATTTGCTAAAGTGTTGATTTCCTTACTCTGTCTTATAAATTTTATAACAGATTTTGTAATATGTTGCAGGAAGCTTTGTTTGATCTAAAGAAGCTGTTTCCGTCCGATCTTCTGTGCGAAATACATATGTAAGTGAATGTAATTTTTCATACGAGTTTTAATAGAATATAGTCTTAGGGCCTACAAATTTTGGCAACATTTAAAAAATATTTAGCGGCTATTTTCAAAGGAAAAATTACTTTAAGTATAATATAGTATTATTTTGTTATCAAGAGTGAACGGGAATTTGAATGCACCACTGCAACTGAAAAGCTTACGCATGTGTACTTGCATAAACAAAGATTGTATGGGCATGCTTGTGCATGCATGTATTAACGCGGCATACCACAAAGCATTTTAATATGAGTATTAGTCGAGTGCACTTCGGCAGTTGCGAAAAACAGAGTGTTGATTGCCATGGAAGTGCGCGAAAACAGGCCTTTTGTTTTGAAATCAAAAACGAAAAATACTTAAAGTGCAAAAATTCCACCACTAAGTGATATAAATATGAACTGCTGGCTTATGTATGGCATATAGTAACATATATCCCAGCGTTACCAATTTTTTTAAATAAGATTCTTAAAAATGCCCCTTTCTTAATTGCAAATTTTTCTTTTCTCAATTTTTTATTTTTTTAGTTGAAAATCACAACTAGCAGAACACATTAATAATGGATCCTGCTATCAAAATATGTTAAGTGTTTTAACATCAATAATATTTTTGTTCTGTGTGGGGCTCAGTTATTGCAATATATAAATGTGTAGGGCTTTATCGACGGGTTGAAGGGCATCACCAACTTTATTTGGGTGCCTGCAGCTTATTTTTGATGATCACAGAGCAATATTTTTTGTTAAACTGCAGTTCGCCTCTGATCGCTAAACAGTAGCTTTATGCATCAAGTCTTTTGACATGTGCTCCGGGTAAATGACTTACTTAATTTTAAGGTATGCCCATGAAGGACGTATGCAGTGTAAAACAAGGGTTACAGTTACATAATAATTGCGTGTAAAAAAAAAATTTGTAAGAAAAAATTTACTCGCAAATGGCGTTATGGCACAGATATAAAAAAATGAATTTATGGTCCTATTTGGATCACACTCGAAATATTATTTTATATTAACTTCGTTAAAAAAAATTGGTTTAAGGACAACTAACTTAGTAAGGTACTACATGATGCAAATTATGCCCTTTAGTACTTTTTGTATACAATTAGCCAAAACTTAGTGGTTCATTTTTTTCTTTCATCGCCAGTGCGAGCTATAATGCATGCATATCTACTAAAAGAAATAATTGAGTATTTTTGTTTTAGATGTATCTATCGCGTATTACTCTGCCAAAGCCAAGGGAACTTTATTTTCAGAGAACAGAAGAAATAATGTCCCGATGACTAGATTTTCAAAATTTTGAAACGAAAATTTCATGAAATATTTATCAAATCTTAATCTTTGATATGCTGAAAAGTTTGAACAAAATATATAATTCCCTATATTGAAAAAAAAAAAATAATATATTAATAATAATAATTGGTGAACAAATGCGTTTTATAACTGGAAGCCCGCATAACTCATTTATTCCGCTTAAACGAATGGTCAGAAATCAAGAGAGCGATCATAATGTAAAAATGGCCGTTGGGCACAGCAAGAGCTAATATATTTAATACTCCTATATCGGCAGTAATCTATCTGCGCAATGTCTTTGGTTTCAGCAAATAAAGGAAGATGTACATTTTGCACAGACGTAGGTGTTATATGTTTAGTATATGTGAATAAATGTGACAAATACATTCAGGCGAGAGATTTCATGTATTATTTTTGATATAAGATGGGTCGGTTTTTCTTTTTTCCCTAAGAAGAAGTATAACAAACTGCTCCGCAAACAGTTTCTACTCGGGAGCAGGTTTCACCCATGTAGACACTGCTTGAACCAGAACACCCTTTTCCCTCTTAACCCAACCTGTCGAAATAGTAAGTTTCCTGGGCCTACCATTAGATGATCTAGACGAAGACGACTGGTAATCTACACTACAATAACAGGACTAAGAATACTGCTAGAACAACAAAACCGAAAGCCATTAAAAACTTTAGGATAACTACTATATGTCAAATTTGAAATATGTATGCAAAGCTGTTGCCATACGGAAAACATAAGTAGTAGCCTACGTAAGCCCTAATGAGTTTTTAAAGTCGTACTAGTGTTTTAGCCCTAAGGCGAATTTAAAAAGCTATGCCAAAATAATATTATATGAATCTGATAGATGTTCCTTGTTCTAAACTTAAACAAGGGCGATTTAAAAAATAGTTTAGATTAGAAACCTTTATAATTTCTTCGTTTGCATTTTGAACTGAAGGAATAATATTCAAAACCTATTTTACTTTAATGTTCTAAAAACTTTTGTGTAATATCATAACAAAATATGTTAAAACGCTTCAAGCTTTTATAAAAGCAAACAACAAATTTCCAAAGTAGGGAAGATAAAATGAAGTAAACAAACGAGATTTTCTTATGATAGTGAAGTATTATAATTAAAAAACGAAAGGGTAAAGATTCATCAAATTACAAAAGACTACTTGAAACGATATTAGAAAAAAGTTAACATATGTGGATGAAAACAAAGTTAATAATAAGCAAAGTTTAAAATTCACTAGAATTGAAAATATAAATTTTAAGTAAGATAAGAAAATTTTTGAAAAAAAAAACACCTGGCATCTGTGCCGTTTGTTTTTTTGTTTTTTGGTAAATGAAATGGTTATAATTATCATGATGGGAATAGCATTCTTCTAGAGATTTTAGGTTTCGAAAAACACTGGCTGGTTGTCGTGCTCCAGGGTCGCTCAATAATGATTTGTTGTAGTTCGGCGCACTGAAGTGGTGGGCCAGATTTTCGATGTAGGCAAACGTTTTGGACCGAAACATCGATAAGCCAAGTTTAAATTGCGAACAAACATTTTCTTCTCTGGCTACGCTCCGATAAGGTACGCATTGACAGTTCAACCCATTCGATCAACTCCATCCATACCAGCGTTGTACGCGTGTTTTTTTTAGAGGTTAGGTTTTCAAGCTGGCACTACTTTTTTCGTAGATGGTCTTTTTGACAGCTGTCACTTGATTTATGCTCAGTTTGGTTTGCCATTTCATAATGAATACGACTTACACCTGAACAACGTTTGCAAATCGTGCAAATTTATTACGAAAATAATGGTTCGGTTCGCGCGACACATCGCGCGCTGCGTCCAATATTCGGTCGACATAATCGTCCATCAGAGTCACTAATTCGATTAACCATGGATCGGTTTCGCACCACGTTTGCTCTAGTGGATAATACGCATCCTCAGAGACGTCGTACAGTGCGCACCGAAGGCGCTATTGCTGCTGTGGAGCAGAGTATCGAAGAAGACCCGAATGAGTCCATCCGCCATCGCGCGCAGCAATTGGAGATGTGCCCATCCACTTTATGGAAGATTTTGCGGAAGGATCTTGGTTCGCGGGCTTACAAAATCCAACTCGTGCAAGAATTGAAGCCGAACGACCATCAAGCGCGTCGCACGTTCGGTGAATGGGCCCAAAACGAGATGGCCACCGATCCCGATTTTCACAAGAAAATTTTGTTCAGCGATGAAGCTCACTTTTGGTTGAATGGATATGTCAATAAGCAAAATTGTCGCATTTGGAGTGAACATAATCCACAAGCCATTTCTGAGACGCCGTTACATCCTCAAAAAGTCACTGTTTGGTGTGCTCTATGGGCAGAGGGAATCATTGGTCCATATTTCTTTAAAAATGAAGCCGGCCATAATGTTACAGTCAAGGGAGAGCGCTGTAGAGCCATGATTAATGACCTTTTCGTGCCTGAATTGGACGATGTTGATGTGGACGACCTTTGGTTCCAACAAGACGGCGCTACATGCCATACAGCCAACGCAACAATCGATTTATTGAAGGAAACTTTTGGTGAGCGCATTATCTCGCGCCGTGGACCTGTGGCGTGGCCTCCAAGATCGTGCGATATAACACCGCTGGACTATTTCTTGTGGGGCTATGTGAAGTCGCTTGTCTACGCAGATAAGCCCGAGACGATTGACGTCTTGGAAGAGAATATTCGGCGCGTTATTGCTGACATACGGCCCCAATTGCTGCAAAAAGTGGTCGAAAATTGGGTCTCTCGGCTGGAATTTATTCGAGCCAGCCGCGGCGGCCACTTGCCCGAAATCATTTTTAAAACATAATGGCAAACCCTTATCTTTATAATAAAGCTAAATTCTTGGCCATAACATTAAATTATATACGTTTTATTTCATCTTGAAAACCTAACCTCTAAAAAAACACCCTTTATCAGCTGACTGTTAAAAAATACTATTTGCTTTTCTGATTCGAATGACGAATGCTTAATTCTTCTGGTAAGGTTTTTTCTTTGTTAATAAATAAAATAAAGTTTTTGAATACCTTGAGTTAGACTGGTGACTCCAAAAGGTCATGTGTTTTATCAATTATTTACAACATCCATTATGGATGCTTTCATTTCCTCTTCTGGCACGGTGACAGAGAGAATACTGTTGTCTTCTAATAGAGCCATTATCTGCAAACGATATTTCGCAAGTATTCGATATTAAGACTATTGAACAACATGAAAACTAAAACTTTTTGTCAAAAAATATTTTCCGCCTTTAACAAAATACCATTGTTTAACAAATTTTACGGTTGGGATCACCCAATTTCAAAGCAAAGTAAAGGTAAGTCCTGTCCGCCATTTGCTGTTTTTTTCATTCCATAACTTACATACACTGAACGAACGGCATAAAACGATTGAAGGATTCCTCTCCAAATATTTGCGCCTTCATAAACAGCAATGTAACGCAATTTTATTTTCTATTAGGCTAAATTCAAATATTATGATCATGATACATGGGCATATGTAACATACGTCATGAATGGGCTAAGTAAGTTTTATTTTTATTTATTTATTATTAGTATTAAAAGTAATAAATTCTAATAGTCTAAGTAGACATATTTTAAGGTTAATAGGCATTAAAAATAGGGCAGTAAAATTAAACTAACGGGTGATTTTTAGCTATTATCTTTTTAAACTGTTGGTTTAAAGAGCTGACGCACGTTTCGTGTTTTGTTTCACTGTCAAATATCTTCAGTTTGGCCTATAATTTAACCATGAATCGTCTTGCAAACGAACATCGCTTGCAAATCATTGAATTTCATTATAAAAATGCGTGTTCTGTTAAGAAAGTTTATCTCGCGCTTCTTCCATTTTATGGCCAGTTTAATCGACCCACTGAAGCGGCTATTCGAGCTATTGTGACTAAACAGTTTTGTGAACATTTTATTTCACGTTCGGGACCTGTCAATTGTGCGATATAACGCCTTTTTTGTGGGGCTATGTTAAAGCTCATGTCTATTCAGACAAGCCTGCTTCAATTAACGCATTGGAAGACAACATTAAAGTATTTATATGTGAGATACCGGCCGAAACATTGGAAAGAGTATGCCAAAATTGGACTACGCGGATGGACCATTTGAAGTGCAGTCACGGTCAACATTTGCATGAAATAATCTTCAAACATTATATATTATTATATGGACTGTACTATCGATTTAAAAAAAAATTGCATGGAATTTTCTGAATTTTACGTGTGTTTTTTTGAAAAACTTTCCTATAGCTCTTAAAAAACCACCCTTTATTTATAATAAATTTTTAAAGAATTCAATAGGTGATCTTTGAGCATGAAAATTCAATTCATAGCATAAAGGGATTTTCAAAGCCCACAATAGAAAAACTCCGAACTACGAAGAACTCTGGCCGGAAAATTAAAGAAAGCCCTCTCAGGAAGCACGGAATTAAAAGCACCTCGAACGAAATCAAAAACGAATGACAAAGATAAGATTATTCTCTTGTTCTGCAATAATTTTAACCTAATCAATAAGCCTTGTACTTTATAGGTAGGGATAGGATCCAAGAAGCGTAAATTACGGAACGTGTAATCAAGACACACTCAATTCTAGCAGCATGGCACGTGTAACATGAAGACCAAATGAAGGCTGCATACTCGAGTTTGGAACGTAGAAACGTCTTATACAAAATCTTCAGTGTATAAGCGTCGGAGAAATCGCAACTACGACGTCTAATAAAAGAAAGCATGGCGTAAGATTTTCGTAAGATATTTCTGAACAAATTCAAGCAGCACTTTAAAAATTTCCAAAAATTCCGGAGCAACAATTACAGCTATAGTTTTGGTCCATATTTACCACTTACCTTCTTTTAACTCTACGTAATAGCGCATTCCCACGGCAGCTGGTTCTACTGTAATGAAACGGTTTTACATCACCAAGGTCCACAATAATTACTCGTGTTATTTCTCTAACTCAAATAAGTGATTTTACAACTTGCGAATTTTAGTACTATGACTTTCTTAAAGGATTGATACTCGAATAATTTAGATAATGTTGTTTGATATCACCGTGAGAATTATATAATTTTTAAACGTTAGCCTCATTTTATTTCTTAGTTACGCATATTCATATTTAAATACACATACCTACATATTTGTTTATGAATATTGATAAAATATTACCAAAAATGGAGACAACACCAATATGCTATTAAAAATGATATCCTTCTTGGTTAATTCATTTTCCAACTGGATAATACCATTATAATGTAGATGTGCACATATACATATACACATATACATATGTAAGTAATATATGTACATATTTGCAAGTTTAATCGATTTTATCACTAAAACTTATATAGATGTGTTTGTATATACATATATACATCATAATTTAGAAACGGGACGTTTCCTTTCGCGAAAGCATTTTAGTAGCCAACCTCGAGAGCTAAAAGTACGAGAACATCGCACCAATCGACAACAATCAGCGGGCGCTGCGCTCGTGTATAATCGATCTAACAAAACTGATTGCGACAATTACTATACGTGAGGTGAGTTATAAACAATCAGCCGAAAATATCCGCTCCAAACGAGGCTACATGCTTGCACACGGGTGTATGTACACATACACATGCATACATAAGTAAAAAAATATGGTATTTATGTTTATTCTTATGAAAGTGCATACACATGTACATACATCATGATGGCAATAGCGAAATTCTAGGCTACAGCACGAGTGTGCAGTTCAAACACAAGAACAAAAACAGCAGCTCAGCTGTGGGGATAATAGCAGCCTCCAAAATTATTGTGAAATTAGTGGCCAATCACGTCATGCACTTGTATTCGTATTAAACTTATAAATGAAACTAACAATCAGTGTTCGCGCGTTTGACTCGTGACTGGCAGCGGACATTGGGTATCCGAGGAAGGCCAGCAGAGCAGTTGGCTTATTGCCGTTACTGGGAATTAGGAGGCTGCAGTTTTGTCTGATTGAAGCGAATCTGTGTGTTAAACTCACTCACGCTCCTTCATTGCGTGAGGCTAGTGTCCATATCGCCCTTAAGCCATAGGTAGAGTGGGGCCGTAATTGATGATTCTACTACTGCGTTATGAACGAAGTCGTTTGTCCATTCCCCCTCTTTCAATGAAATACTCGAATTATGAACCAAATACGTTTTAAAAAGCATTTACACACTACTTTTCTGTGTGGGTTCAATAGGGATCAATTCAAGCATTTATCAATCACATATGCGCAGAACGGTGTGCAGGAAAGGGTGAGGCGTCATTTTCTCATAGTCAAACATACTCATTTTATATTTTAGCATCGGTTTGACATTAGGTCTGAAAGTCAAATTATTAACATCTTGTTAAGTATTGAATAAAGGTTATGTTCGCAGAGTCGAAATCAACTAAACGGCGATTTTTTGAGAGCTATAGTAAAGTTTTTCAAAAAAAACGCACGTAAAGTTCAGAAAAATGGCATTCATATTTTATTTAAATCAATAGTACAGTCCATATAATTTAATGTTTGAAGATTATTTCATGCAAATGTTGACCGTGACTGCGCTTCAAATGGTCTATCCGCGTAGTCCAATTTTGGCATACTCTTTCCAATGTTTCGGCCGGTATCTCACATATAAATACTTTAATGTTGTCTTCCAATGCGTTAATTCAAGCAGGCTTGTCTGAATAGACATGTGTTTTAACATAACCCCACAAAAAATAATCTAAAGGCGTTATATCGCACGATCTGGGTGGCCAATTGACACGTCCCGAACGTGAAATAAAATGTTCACCGAACTCGCCTCTCAACAAGTCCATTGTTACGCGTGCTGTGTGGCGTGTGGCACTATCTTGCTGAAACCACATGTCATGCAAGTCAAGCTCTTGCATTTTGGGCAAAAAAAAGTTGGATATCATTTCACGGTAGTGCTCACCATTCACAGTTACGTTACGATTCGCAGTATCTTTGAAGAAGTACGGTCCAATGATACCTCCAGCCCATAAACCGCACCAAACTGTGACCTTTTCTGGATGCATTGGTAGCTCTAGCAACTCTTCTGGCTGATCTTCACTCCAAAATCGACAATTTTGCTTATTTACGTACTCATTGATCCAAAAATGAGCTTCGCCGCTGAACACAAATTTTCGATAAAAAAGTGGATCTTCGGCCAACTTTCCAAGAGCCCATTCTCACCAAAAATTCTGCGTTGCGGTAGGTCGTTCGGCTTCAATTCTTGCCTCAGCTGTATTTTGAAAGGCCTCACTCCTAAACCCTTTCGCAAAATTTTCCACGTCGTTGAGTAACAGGGGCCCAATTGCTGCGAACGGCGACGAATCGATAATTGTTTGTGATCATTAACACTGGCCGATACAGCTGCGAAATTTTCTTCAGTTCGCACTCTACGTAAGCGTGTTGGTGGTTTGATGTCCAATAATGTAAACTTGGTTCTAAATTTAGTCACAATAGCTCGAATAGCCGCTTCAGTGGGTCGATTAAACTAACCATAAAATGGAAAAAGCGCGCGATAAACTTTCTTAACAGAACACGCATTTTTATAATAAAATTCAATGATTTGCAAGCGTTGTTCGTTTGTAAGACGATTCATGGTTAAATTATAGACCAAACTGAAGATGTTTGACAGTGAAACAAAACACGAAACGTGCGTCAACTCTTTAAACCAACAGTTTAAAAAGATTATAGCTAAAAAATCTCCCGTTACATGCAAAACTATGTATATTTATGCGTTCGACCAGTTTCAATTATGAATTTTGGAAAAGCCAGTACAAGTTCACCTCAGTTTTTTGATCCAGTATTCACGTTTTCAAAAAGAGATCGAATTATACAAAAGTTGTAAAAGTTCAAAATTCCTCACTCATCAAGCATAAAAAAAGTAATAAGGTATTACATATTCCAAGAACGTCTAACCAGCCTTAATAGAGATAGATACAAATTAAGTCATATAGGCATGTCAAGCCATATATTTTATATAGTAATGCTGCATACTCAGTTTTCAATTTTCTCATCAACTTATTTTTTGAAAGTACTTTAGAGTTTCAAAGGAAAACATTTTCAAAAAATGATACAAATTAAGTCATATAGGCATGTCAAGCCATATATTTTATATAGTAATGCTGCATACTCAGTTTTCAATTTTCTCATCAACTTATTTTTTGAAAGTACTTTAGAGTTTCAAAGGAAAACATTTTCAAAAAATGATACAAATTAAGTCATATAGGCATGTCAAGCCATATATTTTATATAGTAATGCTGCATACTCAGTTTTCAATTTTCTCATCAACTTATTTTTTGAAAGTACTTTAGAGTTTCAAAGGAAAACATTTTCAAAAAATGATACAAATTAAGTCATATAGGCATGTCAAGCCATATATTTTATATAGTAATGCTGCATACTCAGTTTTCAATTTTCTCATCAACTTATTTTTTGAAAGTACTTTAGAGTTTCAAAGGAAAACATTTTCAAAAAATGGTTTTAAATACTTATAATTTCCAAATGTGGATATCAAACAAAAGAAGATATATCCAGTATTAAAAAAAAATTGTTTCGTTTTTGCGAGGACAAGCCCAGATTTTTTATATTATCCATTGCGTATACTTTACTTTCAAAAGTTCAACAATTTTAGAAGGGGAGTGCCATTTTGAAATCTTCAGTCTGATCCCTATTAACTTTCTGCACTAAAAGAATGGAAATGTAGTGAGTCAAAAGCACTACATTGACAAAAAATATGCACGGATTGAATTGTTCCTTACTTTCCCTAATTATTCATTTTTCCACAAATCAAGCTTTTTCTCACAATGTGTAGGCGTGTTATATGACTGCATAGTGATGTTAATCTATTTAGTTTTTCAGATATAAATATTTTGATATGTTCAAAGGGGCAAAAACAACGTCAATCGGACCCGAACTGATGCCAAGGACGGTATGTCAAAAATCTGTAAATTCGGATCAACCAATTTAAAATTACTAAATATTTTTATTCAGACTCTATCAAGCTCCAGTGTATTCTCAACAATGTTACATCCTGTTTGTTTGGAATTAAATATATGTAAGTAAGTGTTATCAACTGTCCGCCTCTAAATCTTGTCCCTTGTCTTATCCCTTGCTCCTATATTATTAATTATTCATTAATTTTATTAATGAGATCTAAAATGATTGTTTGCTTTACTTTACGATGTGCTGGCTTTCTTTGGCGACTATACTATGACTTTTTTATTGAAAATTTCTCTGTTTGTTGATCTTTGAGGGTCCGATTCCTTCGTATAGTTCCAGATGTTCGTTAATTAAATTGAATTCTCTCCTTATCCAATTCTTAATTTAAAATTTCTTTCTTCATACATAACTGTGTTACGATCGAAATAATGAATAAATAAAAATTAACATTTACTACACATTTCCTGCAAGAAGATTATGCTATAAGGTCGAGTTACTTTTAAGAAATTTCAATACTTGTTTTGGTAACATAATATCTTTTTGTAGAGCGAATTAACTCCTTTGGTTCACCCAAGTATTAGTTCACATTGATTTTCCTTACAAATTAACGCTGCTCTAATGGATCTTATTTTGCGGCGGAAAGTAAATCATCTTCTAGTATTACCACTGAGTGAAATAGGGGTTTTCAGTAAGAGCGCTTCAACTTTTGAACTTTTTTGAATAAAACACAAACGGTTTGACTTTTTTAACTAATTTTTTTTTTATTATCGAGTTTGAACATATACATTTAAGTATGAAATTCGATTTCTTTTGCATGACCACCGCGTGCACGTTTTACGAAGTCCAATCGTTGAACCCAATTTTCTACCACTCTTTTGCATAAATCGGCCGAAATTCCAGCAATAACCCCAAAACGGGACGGCTTGTTAAATGGACCGTAAAATGGCCGTAATGCTCTTAAAGTAGCAGGAACAGAACGATTATTTTCATAAAAAATTTGAACGATTTACAATCGTTGCTCAAGTGTGTAGCGTTCCATGATGAAATGTATACTAATGAAGTTTACAAATGACAAGCGAAAAATAAAAAATATTGCGTCGTTCGCCCTCGCTATCGGAAAAAAGTTGAAGCGCACCTATTGAATAACCCAATACATATATATATATCTATAGGAGTTGTATTTGCTGCTATGCATTGTATGCATCTTCGACAAATACGTAGGGAAAGGTTTCTGAGGCAATTTTTAACTTTACTAAAATAGAGATTATTGAATCTTATAAATTATTTTTTGGATGCACATATTGGTTTTGTCGCCTAACTGCAATGCTATTTTCTTATCACGGCGCTAACACATGGGCTGAAAAGTCCGGGACCTAACAAAGAACACACTTTTTATTGTTCAAAATTAGTCATTTTCATCCAGCGCCGTTCTAATATTTCAATAAGTTTTTTGTAAAATGATGTATTTTTTGCCCAAAAATAGGCCTCAGTTTCAGTGAAAGCCTCTTCATTCGAGCGAAATTTCTTACCGGTGAGCATTTTTTTGAGTCTGCGAACATACAGTAGTCGCTGGGAGCAAAATCTGGTGAACATAATGGATGTAGGAGTAATTCGAAGTTGAATTCATGTAGTTTTGCCATTGTTACCATCACCAACATTGGTTTTTGGTCAACAATGAGCAAACACGGCACCCACTTTGAACAGATCTTTTGATATCTTTACGATGTCAGCTAACTCACGCAACTTTAGACTTCGATCATTCAAAACGATTTTGTGGATTTTTTTATGCTTTGTGGAGTTAACACCGCATTTGGATGTCCAATGCGTTGTGCCTCATCGGTGCCTCTACAACCAAAAGCCATTCAAGACATTACTTCGCCTAAACGGTATTTTTCCACATCGAAATTCTTTTTGATCCATTGTTTTTGAAAATAACAAAAGTACCGTCACACTTAGCATAATAACTCACGAGCTAATGAATAGAATATCATACAATTTTAAGAGCTATATTTTTAAGGTTAGTACTAACTGAACAAGAGGTGAATGGAATAAAGCTAGTGCCATCTATGTGTTAGGCCCGGGATTTTTCATCCCATCGCTCAGATGCGCGCGTTCCTGCTAAATAGCCTCTGTACTCCGCAAGGATTACTACTATTTATACTCCTACCCTCAGTTACCTATTTTAGTTCACTTATTTTGTTAAGTGAAAATAAGTTTATCTTGAAACATTACACAAACAATAAACTTAATTTTCTAAATCATATTTCGTTGTAAAGGAAATAGTGAAAAGTATACTTCTTATAAGTTGTCCATGCACACCGGAATAATAAACCAGCCCATCGGAGATGTCAGGCGATCGACTGTGCTGCATTCAAGATAAATTATGAAATGTGGCACACCTTATAACGTCCAACATTACTCAAAAATTATTCAAGGTGCGTCTAATTTGAGTCAATAACTGCGATTGTAATGTATGTACACATGTATACTCGTATAATTTTCATAAGCAAAGTACATACATATGTACATTCATGTATAAATCAAATGGGAAGCTGAAGAGTTTCATAATATTTAGTGAATGAATTAATGAATGAAAGGCCGTCAGTTTTTACCAAATAAAATCGGTTACAAAATTTTATTATTCCCATCTATGATTTCCCTCCGGAATATATTAGATCTTTTAGGTCAGTTTAGATTTGAAAGAAATTGCCGATTTAGGCGGTCAAAGTTATTTTAATAAACATTTTAAACTATTTTAAAAATTCGTGTTACGACATTTAAAATTAACTAATATAAATAGAGGGGAGGACGTCAAATGCCACCAAAAGAAGGTTTTTATGTTGATTTCTACTCGTTAAGTACGAAATATAATAAATAAAACATTTAGTTAATTATTCCAATCATTTCGCATTTCTAGCGAGTCAAATCAACTACAATGTACATCGAACGACTCCCAAGATTAGCTACCAATCTTCGTTAGATTTAAAATTCGATTGCCTTTCTAGATACGATTCGCAATCTTATTCTAGTAGCTCAAGTAAACTCTCTCATATTACTACAGCTGCGTAAATTTTGCATTTTACGTCTCTTGGAGCTATCGGTGAACTCATCGAAAGGTTTAGTAGGCTGTATTGCGAGATTAATCGTTTCTTGTTTAATGAAAATATCCAGATAGTTGAAAACTAGTCAAGGTTGTTTTCATACCAAAAATAGGTAGGAGGGGGCATGAATCAACGAAGGACTTCAGGCCAATCAGTCTTTCGTCTTGTCTTCTCTGTTAAACCTTTAAAAGACTTTTGGATATACACCTCGGAAGCTCTTTGGAGAGCTCTGGTATATCAACTGCACAACATGCATACCTTAAAGGGAAATATACGGAAACAGCGCTTCACGAGGTAATCCGAGCAATAGAGGGCTCTCTGGAGAAGAAGGAGCCTTTAACGATGTTAGTACAGATGCCATCCAACGGGCGTTGATAGGCTTAGAGGTGGACAATTGCATTAGTAATTGGGTCATCTCTAGGCTAGAAACCAGAATCATCAAGGCTAACATGGGTAATATCAACATAACTAAGAGAGTTCATAGAGGCACTCCACAGGGGGGAGTATTATCTCCTCTTTTTTGGTTAAGCTCAATAAAACTTAATAAAGGTGGGGTAAAAGCGGTGGCGTACGCTGATGATGTAGTGCTAATGGCGTCAGGATTGTGCACTAATATGATCGGAGGGCGTTCGGCGAGATTAACTCTTGGGCTTATGATTTTTACCACCAGATACAAGGTACCAATTTTTACCCTACCGAATATTAACGGACAAACTCTCTCAGTTTCACCCAGTGCAAAATACTTAGGGGCAATTCTGGACTCCAAACTTAGTGTTTGGAAGAAGATGGGGTTCTCAGCCTAAGTATACATTATTGTTGTACAAGGCGATTATACGACCAATTTTATCGCATGGTTCGGTAGTTTGGTGAAAAGCTCTAGGGAGAGATTACAATACCAAATTACTTGGCAGAATACAAAGATCAGCCTGTGCAATAACGGTCGGTGTAATCAGATCATGTCCTAGAGAGACTCTTAATGCACTGACACACGTTAATCCAATAGACCTACATATAAAGAAGACGGCAACCATGAGTGCATTTAGGTTAACTGAAATGGGTCGCTGGAAAGAAAAAACTTATGGTCATACAAGTCTATCATTGCGACAAACTCAGTTAACCTCGGAGAGGACTGATTACATCGTCCCAACGGTAACTTTCAATAGGAATTTTGTCACTCTCTTTCCATCTAAGGAGGAATGGAATAAGGGATTCTCACTAAACAATTGCGACACTACAGTCAGTACAGATGGCAGTAAAATCGATTGTGGTATTGGAGCTGGTATATATTCTCATAGACTTAAAATTGAAAAATCTGTGAGTTTCCCTAATACCAGAAGTGTTTTCCAGGTGGAAGTATTGGCAATTGGGGAAGCTTGTGGGCTACTAATCGCAGATTTCTCTTTTAAGGGCAATATCGCTATTCTTTCGGATAGCCAAGCTGCAATGCAGGCACTGGATTCGGCTACAACAACCTCTAAAGTGGTGGAACAAAGTTGTAGTAGCCTTACCACCTTGAGTGAAAACTATAAAGTTACCTTGATCTGGGTCCCAGAACATCGAAACGTTGAAGGTAACGAAAAAGCAGATGAACTGGCAGAATCGTGTCTTTTGAAATTCCTGTTATTTGCGATATCAGTATATTGGGATAAAAGCATATTAATCATGAAATCCTCAATAATTCTAATTGTTTGGCCCAAATTTTAGGCTCAGGAAACAAATCAAATATCTTTACTTAAAGATTCATATAAAATTTTTATGTATGTTCAAGATTCTATAAGTACGAGTATGCATGTAAATGAATGTACCAAGTGTAATGATTTTGTGATATTCGCTTATAATCGTTTTGGTCATTTGAGGTACGACAAATTTCTTGTATTTATATGCAACTGTTTATGTAGGTACGAATGTAGGTACGATTGTACAGACAGATATATTACATATACATACAAACTTATACGAGTATCAATATTAAAGTACATACAAATGTGTTTGCTTGAAAATGGGATGGTACAAAATGGGATTGGCCTTTAAGGCCCAGTGTGCAATGATTGTTTGGAATAATAACAGTCTCTTGCCAACGGAGCAAACACCTACGTGCTGTCATTCCAGCAACACACTTCTACAGGGAACCATTCATATCACACGCGCACATCAACAGCTTAGCCTACTTGATATTCATTGATATGAAATTGTTTATCAACATACATTACATGTGCACGTATGTATGTATGTGTTTAAGGGTGGTTCGAAATAAGGCCTTAGTAGATAATACTCCACAGACCACTTTTGGACTGTCAATATAGAGGCGATGGACGCATTTCTTTCAAATTAGTTCATTGCCGAGTTTTCCATTTTCACATTCTTTTATGGGTGCAAAATCAAGTATCTCAAAGGTAAATCTTCAGCAAACGCTACTATTGCTACTACTGCATTCAGTTGGACCCGACCTTGTTGCATACGAAGACTTTAAAGATGTCAGAAAATTTAGCAAAACATAAAATTGCATTATTCATGCGATTAAATATTTATTACATTAGTTTTTGCATATGAAAGCTATTAAAAAGAATGTGTATTACTAGGTTGTTCAATAAGTTTTACGGTTCGATGCGGTTTATTAAACATACCTGAACATCAATGCACTTGTTATAACGGTATTTAAACTCACTCGCTCGCTAGGGGCAAATTTTGGTGAATAATCCAAAATTCGAACTTTAATTCATAGGATTTAGCCATTGTCAAAATGCCCTTGTGGCACGGTGCATTGTACTGATGAAAAATAATTTGTTTCTTGTGCAAACTGGGTCTTTTTCACGAATATGTTCCATCTATTGGTCTAAAAGGTTACAATAATGTTCGGAAAATATTGTTTTACCAATCCACAAACAAAATTTCTTTCGCGTCCCAACAAACTGATCCTAACACCTTCTTTGCCGATATCTGGATATGATTTCGTTTCGGAGCCTAAGAACCAGGTCCACAGCACTCTTCACCCCACATCCTCTTTGATTGAGGAGAATGGTAATAGACCCAAGTGTTATACATAGTGATGAATCGACGTACAAAATCCACTTTATCCTTTCGAAAATGATCTGAGACACCCGTTGCTGAGAATTCCGTATGATCGACTGAGTTTTTGTTCCATTGTTAGGGAATGCGGCACCTAGCTTTCTGAAACCCGAAACTTCAGTCAAAATATTGCTTATACTACCCAATGAGATACCTAGGGCTTCTATTAAATCTCTTTCAGTCTCTCGAGGCTTTCCAATACATGATTTTTTCTACGATTTCTGGTGTTGTTGCTGTTTTTGGACGTCCTTGATGTAGATCGTCTTCAAGGCTTGAACGACCACGTTTAAATTCAGCAACCCATCTTTCTACTATACTAATTGGCAAAAAGTCCTTAGACACTTTCAACATTCGTTCATAAATTTTCTTTGCTTTTAAATCTTCCAAAAATAAAAATTCAATCACTGCCCGATACTTGCTTTTTTCCATTGAAGAAAATATTTACTATGACACGTCGATATTAAATGGCTTGTAAACAAAGAATGCATTTGCAAATCGAAATGAAAATATTTCAAAAAAAGTTTAGGCTAGTAGTAACGCCCTCTCTTATCGAACCGCAAAACAACCTATTGAAACACCTAGTATAGTGGAAATTTATTAAAGACAGAATTTTTAACGTACAGTATAAGGTATTGGTACGTTAAAGTATTCTCATGAGCGTATTTTTTTGTTCCAACACAACATTGAAAACAATCGTCGGCCCATATTTTTTCAAAGATGAGGCTGGCACAAATGTAACCGTGAATGGCGAACGATATCGAGCCATAATAAACGACTATTTTATGTCGGGAATTGAAGCCCGTGGTATCCACAACATTTGTTTCCAACAAGACGTAACGTTACGTTCTTTGGCTTACAAATAAATAAATATAGATGAATGAATATTTTAACTAGTGACGTTTCCAACAAGCCAACTCACATGAGTTTTGCCAGGTGGGTTTTGGGCCAGCGTCGTCGTTGATCCATATTTATTCTGAAACGACGTTAGTGAGGATATCACCGTCAATAACATGCGCTAAAGAAAGATTACACACAATTTCTTTTCACCGAAATTGAACGATATGAACGTGGAAATATATGGTTGCAGTAGGACAACGCTTCGTCCTACGATTTGCGGCTGTCTCTTATGGGTTTGAAGTGAATTGTCAACATTATACGATTTGACACCGTCGCAAGTCTACGTCAATAGGTCGCGATCGAACAATATAACCCAGGTCATTATTTAAATTCCGCGGCCGCTGCAGCCGAATAAGCTCTATGCGTGAATACCATTCGGTAGAACACGGATTCGAAATCCACTATGAATATGAAATCCCAAATGATAGGAAAAGGTTGTCTTAACAGCGGTCGCCCCTAGATAGGCAATGACGATCCTCCGAATATATTTCTGCTAAGAAAAAACTTTTCATTAAAAAGAGCAAGCCGTTCATAGGTGGCATAAAACTGTTGGTCCCACCATTTGTGGAACAACATCAAGACTTACATCACAAATTGAAGGAGGAGCTCGACCAAACACCAAACAAAGGATCTATGTGTTGGTGGATCTTGTACTGCAGTTGAAACATTGCTCATATCAAACAATAGTGTACGCAAAAGATAATGGAAGTATATATCTGAAAATGCTATCAAGCTCTAATTTATGCTTAGAAAGTAATGCTGTGCATTTGGTAAAGAATCAGTCCATTTAAAACTGCTCTCAATGCCAATATTTTATGTGATTGAAGTAAGAAGTTCAATTAAAGCGATTTGACTTCACAATTTCCCATCATGACAATGCCACACTACATATACCTTTGATGTCCAGGCTCTGACTATTATTCATTATGGTATCTCCATTATATTTTGATAGTATTAAATTGCATTTAATTCAGCAATGATAAATGTATTTGAACCAATTTTTTGGTCAGAAAACTGCGGAGTTAAGAAGAGGGGATAATGGCTCTGCCCGAAAAATACCAAGAGATCATTAATAAAAAGTGCATAATTTGGTTGAATAAAGTTCATTAAAACATATTTTAATAACATATGCAATATTTACGAGACTACTTTCGCAGTATTTGATATCATTTACAAGTGTGCCTTTTGTGAACTGGGGCCGTTGATTTGATTAGATTTTTAGTTGCGCTACTGCTTCTCCACTTTGTTATAAAAATATGTGTGGAAATTCGCCTTAGTTCTCTGAAGGTTGTTATTACACATAAATAATAAATGTTCTGTTACCTACAAACAATTGTTGAATTCTTTCTTAACTCAGATTATTATGGTCAAAATGCTTTACTACATGCATTTATATGGAGTACATGAAGCAATTTTGTAGGTGCAACCATTTCACGTACCAAGAATGAAATATCATTACGTGAACCCGTCGACCATAACGACTGACTACTTTTGCCCATAAGTGTATTACTTTGAGGAATGTAGTGGTGGACAATTCACGCATTCAAGAAAAGTGTCGCTTTTTGTTACTTTTATGCTTTAACAATGAAAAGCTTAATAAGAATCCGAAAGCAATTTGTATACCCTCCAGTAAAAATCTGAGCAAAATAGGAATAATCAATTCGACGAAAAATATGTCATTACTATTTACTCCGAATCGTCGAACGAATTAAATTAGAACCGTTAGCTTCTCGTGGGATCTGCAAAGCAGAGAGTCGTACCGTCTGCATTAAGCGCCTTCCAGCTAATTGGTCTAAAGTAATGAAATCAAGGAATCAAGTAGCGTTGATGTTAATGCGTACCTCAGATACAATAATATTTAAAGAGTCGAAATTGCAAGGCATGGCTCGGAAAAGCAAATCGGCGATGTAGATATCTCATAGTTTTGTGATCTACTGCAGAAAGTTGATAAATATGAAATATAACTAACAGATGAACTACAATCTAAGCCATACAAGAATATACCTAATCCATTCCTAAGATTGAACAAAGATGGAAGTGATTCACTTTCACTATAGGTTGCCTAGGCTTGTATATACTTATATGTATAACATATCTTTATGTGGCAAATAACATCGTTCCAATTCACAATTTTTCTGATCCACAAATTCAAATGGGACCATTTTTTCTATATTTCCCTCCAATTCTTTTCGCAGAATATACAATATTTGCCAGTTTAAAATATTAACATTTCCTGATCTGGTTTTAAATTCGCCGTTGACGTTCTGTTCCGATACCTTCTGTTGCCCTTTTATGCGAGTTGTTATATAAATACATTTATAATAAATTGTTTTAAAAAAAATTGTAATTTTACCATGTTAAAAACTGAATAAGACGAAATAAATAAATAAAATTAACCATAAGACACTAAAAAGAACATCAACTAGGAAGAAGACAACTCAATGAACAAACATTTTCAGATTCCCTTAATTTCACACTTAAACAGTGTATGAACTTACAAGTGATAGTTTGATCCATTTGAAGATTTTTACGAGTATGCAATACATTTTTCCCCAATTACATGGCGACACTGTTCATATGAATATTCACACAAATCTAATAGAAATGTTGACTTCCATATCGTCATAACACACCATATTAGTGGCAATTTTCGACTTATATGCATACATACATTTATAGTTATGTATGCGTATTAAATAAAACTAACTTTTTAAGAGTATGTACATACATAAATATGTTTGGAGCAATTCAAAGTTGTTAAAAACTTTTTACTTTTTGCTAGGGTAGCAAATGCGGCACTTAAAATGATGTGCTCTGAATAATTGTAATCGGGCAGAGGTTAAACCTATTTCATGCATTCTCGTTACCGCTGCAACGACCAAGAAAACATTATTAGATACACCTTCGCTTAGAAAACGAACTTTATAACTCAAGAAAATTTATAGGCCTACAATTATAACAACAACGAAACGTGAAAGAAAAGTTATTTGATGTTAAAATTATACTTGGTAACGAAATTTTTTTAAATTATTTTACAGCAACTAATTGCTCAAAGGGCAATTACATATTACATACATACACATATATGTAGATACATAAAATCCTAAAATCAAAAGCACACATGAGTTTCAAATTCCTTGAAGCAAGCTTGATTGCTAGATCTCTCTATCTGCAAACTGGCGTTTGAGTAGGGGAAAATCTGCACCAAAGTTTGCATCTCTGTCTTCACTGACGGCTCAAGATGGAATCGGGAGTGTATCTAACAGACATAAGGATCGGTATGCTGATGGATCATTTGGCAATTTGCCAGCTTTTAGCAGTAGCACTAAACGCTGTTGCTTCCATCTCCTAGGAAATATACCAGACTTGATACACTCAGTGTAAAGTTCAGCAAAAATTTCTGGGCTCGCTTGGGCCGCTGCTTTGAAAGCAATATTGGGGACACCATCTGGACGTGGAGCTTTTGCGTCGCTGATTCTCGTAAGAGCGGCCAATACCTCTTCTTTTGAGACCGTATACTCTTCTGACTGCGGGGGGAGGGGTGTAAATCCGTTACCTTTACAGGGCTCTGGGGAGGAAATAGGTAAGGAATCACCTTTCCTAGCAAGACAGGGCATGTGGGTTGGGAGGTTTTTGGTCCTCTCACTTTCTTCATAACTGTCCTATATGCTTAACGTCATGGGCCAGTATTTGCGGAGTTTCTGTGTCGGAAATCTGTTGCTATCCGCGTCAACATATCCGCGAATTCATCTAAGGTAATTCTCGGTGGTGCATACCAGTTTACAATGAAAAGGCCGTCTACTTGCGTCCATGTATATTCCTTCTGTGGACCATCTGGCATGCATTGCAGCGCTTTATTTCCCGGTATCCAGATCGCAGCCCCGTATATTGCATCAGCTAATCAGTTATAGGTGTCAATAGCAGAACATGGTTCGGAGATTAGAGCGATGTCAGCTTTAAGCTCGCTCATATTCATCCACAATATATCTTGAGCAGTTCTGCAATGGTTGAAGTTAATTTGTACTATCCTCATGCGCGCTTTTTATTGACTGCCTCCTGGAATCTAGAACATTTTGTGCTCCCTTCCTTATGTGCACCACAGCAAAGTGCACATCTTTCTAGGTTCTTGCATGTTGCACCTTTGGCCAATCTACCCGCATCTTCTGCAAAGATTTGATCTATCAATTCCTTTACATTTTGTAGCTACATGTCCATACTCCCAACATTAGTAGCATTTAATCGGGGATGTTGCTTCCGATAGCGACCACCGGACCCATCTTACACGGAGATGTTTCAGGTCTAGAACCATCTTGGCGTCTTCTGCAGGGAGCAATATGTATGCTGTCTGCGTACCTTGATACTCCATTTTTGCCAATCTTACTGCAGAGCCTTGTGGCCTTCTGACTTTAGCTTGTGTCTCTATTGCATCCAACAGCTCTTCCTTGTTGCTAATATCTGTTACCAGGCCTTTACAGCGAGTAGTGGGTCTTCACCTGCACCGATGTGTCTTCCTTAAGTACGCCCTGTATTGCTGCTTGTAGTATACGGGTACTAGTGTTTTTTGTTCTGCTGAGCTCAAGTAGAAGCTCTCCTTTTTGGGTACGTCTCAATGTAAGGACCTCTTCAATCAGCGACTTTGTGGCATCATTGGCTTTGACCGCCCGTAGGATATCAGCATATAACATCTTTTCATCTTTTCTGATTTAGTCGCAATGAGGATTGCACCAGTTTTGTCCGAATTATTTTCTTCGAGGATTTCTGTTTGGGCCTTTTTTGAACCTTGATCCACTCCTCCTTCTCATCCCTTATCCTTGGGGTTATCTCCGTCCCCGCGCCAAGGGACTTTTGCTTTTTAGCAGCTGGGGATTTAGTTTTTCCGGCTTCCTTAGGGGTAGATTTTGTCCTCACTCTCTTAGCGGATTGGCTGATCTCCACTAGTCCTTCTGCAAGGGGAGCCTTCATCTCTTGGGTTGGAGTATTCTTTTCATTCAGCCCCCTCCGCCTTTCCTCTTTGTCCATCTCTTGCATGACTTGCGTATAAAGTCGTTTGATGATGCTATACCGCCTGATTACATCTTTATGCATATTTCTCTGCGATGTGCAGAACTTATGCAACTCAATAATTTCTCTTCCCAGAGACATTAAGCGTGCTTTCATCAAGTGGAGCTGCTGGGTCACCGTCTGCGGTTGAATAAGAGCTGCACCTTCTACTGGTTGTGCCGTGGTTGTGGATGCACCACGTTCCATATCTTGTTGTGTGCCCAATTCAACTCTGTCGTCCATAGCCGACACAGTCCCAAAAAAGCTGTCAATGGGAGTACTCCTTGGCGTTGTGTAGCGTTCTCTAGCGGAGGCAGCAATCGTCTCTGGTGTCTCCACGATGATAACCTCTGGATTAATTTTGGTTACACATACTGGGGATCTCGCTGTTTTTGTGCCTTTTTGAAATGGTGAGGGTATCTCGATGTTTTTAGTTAGGTGCTCCGTTGTTTGCTTCAGAGGATTACTCTTGTATGGTTGTCTTAAATTATTCATAGTTGTTGAGTTCCCCCTTGCGGCCGCTATCCCAGTTCGTTCGTACAGTCGCCTTTATGACCCCGTGGTTAACTTTGCAAAGCAGGGAGGCCGACGCGATGGTTGACACATGACCTTATGAGTGCATGTGTTCAGAGCCGGGTCAGCGTTAATAGGGGGAAAGCTTAACCTAACCTGTACCACAAACTTAACGGCGACGAACTGAGAACGTACCCATACTAGTGGGACAGTCGCTACAGTTACCAGCTCACATAATCAATTCAGATCGTTGTCCAGTGACATAATACCAGAATCCTACTGGGCTCAGAATCCAGTATCCATTGTGGTAGCATGAAGTCGTCAAATGCCCGTTTTGACTACTTTTAGTCAACCTTCCGCGGTGGTTCAGCCGCTCACTCTGAGTCAGACGCTGACCTTACAGCCGATTCCTATAAGACAGTCGCTGATGGGATTTCACAACTACATAAGTGCTTACACTTAGCATTTTCTTGGTTGAAACACACCTCCAAGCAGGTGCTAGGTATTTCAAAGCTTCAATGACAATAGTGTTCCCATCGCCACTAAGCCGTTGCTATACCTGTTTTGCTCAGCCCATTGGCGTTGAGTTGATGCTCAAGAGCAATAGGCCGAGATCTGGATTTTAGTCTCCTCTTACGACAGGCATACCTTACCGCGGGCAAATTCTAATCCGCTGGGGGTTTTCTTTAAATCAGCCAATTTATCTATCTCCTTAAAATTGCCGAAGTCTTTGCGATCCTGCAGGCATGCAAAATGCTTAGGCAACGTGGGAGCAAGGGAGCATTTTCTCCCATAGTCAAGCCGCGATCAAGGCTCTGACGACACCATGGAGCAGATCCAAACTAGTCAACTCCTGTAAGGAGGAGATAAAATATCTTGGGTGTGCAGGTAACATTTCTTTGATATGGGTTCTAAGACATAGGAACATAGAGGGAAATGAAATTGCTGATGAACTTGCGCAGAAGGGGATTGAATTGGTCTCAGATACCTCCTACCCGGTCATCGGCATCTCCCTGACTGTTGTTAAAGGGGAATTACTAAAGTTGCCGCTTAACCCCTATGACCTAAGCTATGGGGACCTTTCAGAGAAGGAGACTGCTGAGCAATTTCTCTATAAATGTCAGGGTTTAACAGCTAGCTGATTAAGGTCACTGGGTGCTCCTTTCTTTGACAGCCTAAACAGTGCTCCAACCTAAATCCCATCAATTTTCTCCATTACATCAACAGCTCTGGCTGGCTGTAGTTATCTGCTGTTGGAGGTCTTATAATAGTATCAAAACGGCGCTTTAGTGCTACTTGGGGAGTTGCCTTTCGCCTTATTTCAAAGAGACAATATGTGCAGAAACTACGTGTTCTCGGTGTTGGTTTCTCAGTACATATTATTTTCTAATAAATTAGCAATATCGTTCCGCAATATATTATACACATATATTTTCTCACAAATATCTCTTTAAAGAGGTGTTTCTACTCTCTTACTCATATATGGCGATGTTAGTGTCATGCTAAGGTTTTGAAATTTTTGCGGCTTGGAACCTTCTCCCCTTTGCTACTGACATTGTAGCTGTACATATATAATATAAGCATTAATGCATGCAATGTTTATCATCCCATAGGAATCAGGACGTCCTACTACTGGACGTCAGAGAACACATTTGATCTAATATAATATATCCACTCCACCTTTAGTTTGATTATAATACATAATAATCTCCGGTAGATTCATTTACATTGACGCGCAAGATGATAACAAGTAAACTATTTTAGTTGGCTTTGGCTTATAAGAGACAAGTGTAAGGGACCAATCAAAACAAGACACAGATGTTCCCACTGTCCCACATCTCGGCATTAGCCGATTTTACGATCTCAGCAATTATTTTATCAATAAAAAAGATATTGAAGCATAAGACAGGATCATATAGATTACGACACATTCGTTTGATTTGTCTTTTAGAGCGATTAACATTCAGGCTGACACTCGGCTACGCGTAGTTGCTTTCAAAGTCGACCAGATTTCTGCGGCAGAGTAATTATTTGTGGAAATGCATATGAAGAAGCTAGTTGTTCAATATCCTCTTTGACTATGGGTTCATCTTCGCTAGGTATAGGCAGTTCTTCTCTCTCCACACCCTCAAAAGCTTCTTCCACCTCGCTCTGCACATCATTTTCGGTCTCGTGGTTTTCTAACTCGCTATCCGTGTCTTTATCAGTTGTCGAAAGATCATCCAAGAAGCGGTCTTCGTGCAAATTACTACAAACCCTTAGGCTTTCCAGTCCGGATATCAACAAATATAAAACTGTAACAATAAGTAATTACAAAGTAAACGAACAGCAAGAGTATTAATATAAAAACCAAACCTTAAAAATCACTTAAAAGATAATCATAGGTCAGTTCGACTAACAGAATTGTTATATTTCGAAGTCGGTAAAACTTACCACAGGGACGCGTGTAGTTTACGAAAGGTCTGCGCAACGACTGAGATGTTCGAAACGCGCAGCGACGGATTCGCGTAATTTAGAAAGAGCAATACTTCGTCAATACAGCGGCCGCCGTAGCCGAATGGGTTGGTGTGTGATTACCATTCGGAGTTTAGAGAGAACGTAGGTTCGAATCTCGGTGAAACACCAAAATTAAGAAAAACATTTTTCTAATAGCGGTCGCTCCTCGGCAGGCAATGGCAAACCTCCGAGTGTATTTCTGCCATGAAAAATCTCCTCATAAAAAATATCTAAGTCTCTCCATTTGTAGAACAACATCAAGACGCACACCACAAATAGGAGGAGGAGCTCGGCCAAACACCCAAAAAGCATATACGCGCCAATTATATATATATATATATATCTACTTCGTCAATTTGACGCATACTATAATTTATAGGGTTAATTTTCCAGCATGTTGACAGCTGCCCAATGCACCGTTAGATGTTGTGGTATTGAGTTCCTCATTATTACCCTTTCTTTACTGTACCCCATAGATTCCTGTTCGAATTTAGATGGGGAGACTAAACGGGTCAATTCAAACACTTAACATTGTGATCCATAAGCCATTTCTTATCCAATTCGATTTATTTAGGATCATTATCTGCACGCAAGTCTCGTTACTAGCTCTCTCTGCCGAACAACTCCATGTAAGCTTGAATCGTTCGAATCCTCCAGTATTTCAATCAATGCTGTGCTTCAACAATAAGATTACGTCTTGAAAGCTTACACATATACATACCTGTATATGTATGTTTTTTTTTTAAGTTATGTTAAATCATCTTTGGTATCGCACTGTTTGTTCTCTTTGTGTGCCCTTTAGTGAATTTAGCAGCAAGAAACGGCTTCTTAACTTCTTGTTTATCCTTCACAAGACTTTTCATGGTAATTATTTACCACTTATTTAACAATATTTTTTACAACTTTGGAAGTTCAAAATAATAAAATAATATTATATTTGCGATAAGCCCTTCGTAAGTTTTGTGCACTCTTGAAATTACTTGCCGATTGGAAGTCGTTTTTGATAGTATTTAATATTGCCGTAATTCCTTTGTGCATCTTCGTTCCTTTTGAAATAAATTTTTTTATAGCAAAATTAATAAAAAAACTTAGAATTTCCCGAAATTCTATTTGATTACCTTTTCTTCCACAAAATTTCGATAAATCGACCGACTCGTGCATACTCGTATGTATGTTATGTATGTACATATGTAAATAAGGCAGGGTTCAAATAAATGCAGTTCAGTATTGTTTTCAGAATGAGCAGCAATATGTGTTACTAGATTTTTAAGATAAGTGAAAGGCATTCGTTTAGGTTAGGTTGTAGCAGTTGTTCACTATGGGACGCATTGAGTCCCGATCTCTTAAAGCCAATTCAAATTGAGTTAGAGCGCGTATTGTTCATACAAACTTACCTGCATATATATATAATAAATCAGTCGAAGTTTTGCGTTCATTTTATTAGTAGCAATGGGAATTTAAGTTATCATTTAAGAACAAAGTTTTTAGGTTATATTAGGTCTATTAAATTTCGTAAATTGTTTTTCTCTTATGAAAACTGATTTCTCAGGTTGCAAAATGTCTGTTAGATTTACAAGGAGATTCGAATAAAACTTATGGTAAACTAATTATTCATTGAAAGGATAATTGCCTCTAAATTCAAGCAATAGAATAAGTCTCGAAGGTTTTATTACTCAAAAAGTCGGCGTTCATAATATACATTTCATACATTCATTATATTTTCATAAAAATTCTTGCGAGTCGAAAAATTCTTGCGGTTTTAATACTCACCCGAGCGTCATGAACTTTCTAGCCGCGCCTCTAGACTTAACTTGCCGATTGTATCTGTTCTGATACTTTCTAATATATATATATGTATTGTATATATATATAATTGGCGCGTACACCCTTTTTGGGTGTTTGGCCGAGCTCCTCCTCCTATTTGTGGTATGGAGAGACCTACAGTTTCAAGCCGACTCCGAATGGCAGATATTTTTATGAGGAGCTTTTTCATGGCAGAGATACAATCGGAGGTTTGCAATTGCCTGCCGAGGGGCGACCGCTATTAGAAAAATGTTTTTCTTAATTTTGGTTTCACCGAGATTCGAACCAACGTTCTCTCTGTAAATTCCGAATGGAATTCGGCTACGGCGGCCGCCTACTTTCTAATACTCAGCATTATATATATTACTGAGCAAAACCAAGTCTTGTGCGTACAAAAAGTTCTAAAGAGGCGTATATTAGAACGGTAAAAAAAAATTATTATGATGAAGGTGATTGTGGCTATTATTCTATTTTATTTCCCCCACCTTGTTCACTCCACTCGATTATGACTAGAGAAGTGTAATGTTTTGTGCACAGACCTTTGGGTTTTGTGAATGGGATTCAGATGAAATTTGAGCAGGTGCAACTATACAGTTTTAATACGCCAATCATTACATTATAGGAAAATCTTTTGCTTAGTCGTACACTTCAGTCAAAGAGAAAATTTTAATAAAGACTTTGGCATTCCAAACGAGTGCCTTTTATTTTTCTATTGATTTTGTTTTATTGTTTACATATTGAGAGCGACTAGAACTAGAAGCAACTAGAAGCTTCCCTTTTACTCCGGCCATAATTGCTGTCAAACCGTCGGCTAACTGCTCCTGAGAGAGATTGTTTTTTTTTGCGATTAAGGAGGTTTAATATGCCTAATCCACCATCAAAGCTGCCGTCTCAGCAATAGTATAGACTTAAAACCTCCCCCTCGTCTGGAACCGTCGCCCGCCCTACAATCGCTTTCTCATTACTTCAGAGAGAAATTGGTGTACATTCGGGTGGAGATAATGTAACATTATGTACGAGTATGAAGCCCATCGAATGGGTTGGGTCGCGTAAAAGCTTATACCACATATAGATATGTCGCTGTACAAGTAATTTTACATATTTTATGAAGAGAAAATTAGTTCATTTATATACTTGTATATTTTACTTTCACTTTTTGCGCGATCTGAAGGGCTGGAATACCTGTTCTACTGTCATCAACCTCCCTAACGCTTCCCTATGCCCATCTCATTATGTATTCCAAAAGGCTCTGGATATATGCAAAACGGAGTATTGCCATTGCATATTGTTGTTTTATTAGATCAAAGTACTACTTTGAGAGCGTATTGATATTTGGCTTTCCGCTATCCCTCTCTGTCTCTCGAGAATAATTTTTGAAGCAATTCACTTGCCAAAATTTTTCCTGCTGGGTAGATGATGCTCCACATATACGTATGTTTGTTATAATGAGTTTCTTCTCGATAATAATATTTGATACAGTAGATCACCACTTTGCAAGGCACGATCTGAAAAATGTATCAAAATAATCACTGCATATATATTTACATAAATATGTATGAATATATCAACACATAATCATATGTAGCTGTAAGACACTAAAAATCCTAGCTTCTGTAAAGCAATCGTGCCCAAAATCAACTCGTTTCGTGAGCTTAGAAAATTTAGGAAGTATTTGATTGACTGCGCCTTTCTTTCAACCAGTCCGACATGCGACAAATTGTCGCCTAGACGCGTCCCGATCTCTTTTGTCTCAACATATGAAAGCTTTGGAAGCACGAAAGTGCAAAAGTATTTATGACTGTATGCACATAGCAGATACATATATGCATACCTACATACTTAGATGTTTATTTTGAGGATCTGCATTTGCGTCTCTCCCTGAAAAAGCAAAGAACTTCTTCTAATCTCCTGCAAAGTCACCTATTTGTCTCATTAGCCGAATGCATTGTTACTGCATTATTATTCCAGTGATTTATTTTTATGCCAAACGCTAGTAAATGTGCAATGGCAATGCGCTCCTATGCGCCGTTTATTGACTTTTGTCACCAACGGCTAAAATTTAACGCTCTTTGCTTCCCACACACGTGTCCGTATGTATGGTATCGTAGCATGTGTGGGAATGCATTTGTGGCGTTATGCTTTTCGTTTGCACGATATGCGCTTTTGGACGTTCATATAAACATATTTAAGTGTGTATGTACGTACATGCACACATATCTACATATGTACTCGCATATGAACACATATAAACATATATTTGCAGTTATAGTAAATGTGGCATGAGATTTTCCAACTGTTTCCACGCTTGCTGCCCACAAAATGACAACAAATACTGCGCCGATTATTATCTGAAAGATTGCTTCGGTCACAATCGCATTCACTGATGAACAGTGTTTAAATTCTGTGTCTTAAACTGGATATATTATATTTAAAATATGTAAGGTGGCATGGCGAAGAAAACGGTGGTACAGTTACAAAATTTGTGAACGGTAAAATCTGTTAGTGTATTAGTTCCGCCAATATAATATATGAATGTATATGTATGTATATATGTTTAACAAAGCTTGCATCTTGAGCTAGGTTGTCATATATTTTTGCTTTAAAATAATTTAGTTTAAAAATGCCTATCAATGGGTTTGGATGTGACCTAGGGCAAGACGAAGTATTTTATGTTATCAAAGAAAAGCAAAAACATCGGCTTCGGCACAAAACATTACTTTTGGCAGTTACAATTTGAAGTAGTAATGTATTCGTTGGTTATTGTATGACGCAGAAGTTTCTGTAAGGCTATTCTTGGAGTGTTCCGGAGAAAGATTATGCGGAAGATTGATAGAAGTTTTCACATTGGCGACAAAGAGTGGAAAATTGTATGAGTTTTATAATGGAACAGTGAGAGTGATGAATTGTATGAGTTTTATAATGGAACAGACATAATGGAAAGAATAAATATGCAGTGGATGCAATTGTCATAGAAATGATCGCAAAAACTCCACAGAAAAAAACCCATCTATATTGAAAAGTTCAAGCGGAGTAGAATTTAACTTTAACTGCTTAGGCGATTAGGAATCTTAGCTAAAATTTTTGAGAGCAAACTAAATTTGTTCATAGCTCATGCTATACTACTGAAAACTTATGTGATAGGGATAGCCAATCACGGCATTTAGGTAAGTTTATTAACGGCGGCCGCCGTAGCCGAATGGGCTACCATTCGGAATTTACAGAGAGAACGTAGGTTCGAATCTCGGTGAAACACCAAAATTAAGAAAAACATTTTTCTAATAGCGGTCGCTCCTCGGCAGGCAATGGCAAACCTCCGATTGTATTTCTGCCATGAAAAAGCTCCTCATAAAAATATTGCCGTTCGGAGTCGGCTTGAAACTGTAGGTCCCTCTATTTGTGGAGCAACATCAGCGCGCACACATTATTCGATGTCTTTAAATCCCTTAAATGACAGTCGTAGTATGGTTTCCAAATAATGCAACAAACAGTATTTTACATGGAATACGAAAGAATGCTTTAGTAAGGGCTGAAACAAAATATCGAATGAAACCAAGAATATATAGAATAAGTGTTTGCAATAGTGTAGTTTACTCAGATTGAAATTACACTGACATCACACATTTCATTAAATGAGGTTAAGCGAGGGCCAATATTAGAATATAAAGTGGGAATTAGGGGCGAGTCTTAGGGACTAGTAATGGAAATACTGTACTCAGTGAGGTGATACTAATAAAATTAATGAAATGGAAAAATTAACTTTTTGATGATTTGCACCGGTATTTCTAAAGGAAACTTTACAATTATCTCCTCGTGCAAGTACAAAAAACCTATCGAATTTATCCGAAATAATTATCGTAACTAAAGTGTAGTTTTGTTTAATTGATCGTAAAATGATATTTGATTTCCTTTATTCCAAAGATATGTGAAATGGTTGTATTCTGTGACACGAAAAATAAAAGAATTTTCGCCACAAGCGTAAACATCAAAGCGGAGCCTTTTAAGCTTTTTTATTTTTTATTTATCTTTATGAATTTTTTTATGGACAGATTTTTAGCAGCTAAATATCGTACACAACTTTTTTATTTTTTTTTAATCTTGTAACATTGATTTTATTTAAAACTCACTTTTAAGTCCTTCAAATTCTATTGAATTTTTTCCAGTTTTCATATCATACTTTCGAGGCCACATTAAAAGTACATCGAATTTAAATCCATATTTTAAGCTCTTATTCTATTAAATTTGGTATTTCATAATTGCTTTCATTTTTCATTTTTCTGGCAAAAAAAAAGCATGTTAGAGAAAGTAAACTAAGTGTTTCTGGTATTACTTATGAAATAGAAAAGCATTGCTGGTCACTACTTAGTGCTATTAAGCTTTCTGAATACTAAAATTAAGTATAAACATAAGTTTATTTTTTATTCGTAAACGAAACAATAAAGAAACACTGTGCGTTATTGCTGTCACCTCTTTGTGGAATCGAAGGCGTTGCGGACGCATTCAGGGAGGTGAGGTTGCGGAGTGAAAACTTTTCGTTATGCTTTGTACACTTGCGCGTGCATGCTCGAGCGATATTTAAGTGGCAAATTAAAGTCCAAGTGAGAATAAATGTTCAAGACCAAATTATTTCTTCCTCCGTAAACTACCGCTTTCTATAATATTACGTAGATATGTATGCGTGTTTGTGTGCACATACATATATGTATGGGACGGATATAATGCTAGTTACTGCTGCCATTAGGTCCGCTACACAGCCGTTAGGTAAGAAAATTGTCATCGTTTAGAGAAAAGGTTTCCAACTCTGTATGTTTATTATCGGCCAAAAATCTTAAGTTTTATCTATATTTAATTGCAAGAATCATATTGTACGTTACACACACAAGCATATATAAGTAGTATCCAGTCATGACAAAATTATTGCATAAACCCATAACAGTTTGATACATTTATAAAACAATGACCAAGAAACCGTTACCTTTGCTAATCGACGCCGTATCAAAATCAGATTCAATGGATACTTCCGAATGGATTAATAATAAGTTTATTTGATTTTTCGTTCATACAGAGCAGAAAACTTTAAATATTAAAAAAAAAATAAATATGAAAAACAAGCATACATACATATCTAAGTTTTACAGAAAATCTCATCGTATTGTTCGTATTGCAAGCAACAGTTTCTGAATAAATATTATAAGCAAGTTCATATATAGCAAAAATAGAACACAAATGTGACACGGTATACCTTTAAGTAAATGGGTTTTTAGCTTTAAACTTCAAACACAATAGAACTAAATAATATCCTCAGCCTAATCGTGTTGCACAGAAAGTACGCTCACGTCCATGCCCTCACACAGTTTGGTATTTGCATTAATGATATTTGCGAATGCTGTACATATTCAAATTATTAATCGCAGTCCGTCTGAATCGATTAATTTTTTATTAATAACGCCAAGTGACGTCATAAAAACTCCCCATAATTTAATGTAAGTAAGTAAATGCTGTATGCTTCTTTCTCAAAATTTCGTTCCTCTCCCCACTTCCTATACTTTTGAAGATCTCTGCCATTACTTTTGATTTAAAGATATTTCCTAATATATCTCCAAAGTTATTCCTTCAGTTATTTCTAAGTACCATTGCAAAATTTTATACTATGCTAGCTTCCATATGCTAAGACGCTCTGATTTTAGTAATCATTTAGATACGATGAAACTTTTCTGTACCCATCCAGCTCTATCCAAACTTCAATATGAGGTCTTCATTTTAATTGCCATATTAAAAGACTTGAGCGTATTCGAAGGATGGTTGTTCGCTTCGCTCTACAATCTTTGAATTTTGTAGGCCCAATACCTTTCTATAGTGTCAGATTAAAATCCTCAAACTGCAGGAGAACTATTCTCTCCTTCTCATTTGTCTTTGATATTACTAATCACACTTCCTTCTAGAATTCATAAATTTTCACATCCCTCAACGCTGTCCGTGGAATAATGCATTTTTTTCTTCAAGTAAAGTAGTTAGAAGTAAATAGCTAAGCTATCAATGGTGCAATTCATAGAGCTTTAAAAGTACTGAACACACCCTCAAATTCTTTAGACATTGACTTTTTTTTTTCTAAGTCTAAATTTATAATATTTTTGAAAGAATGTTACTGTTCACTTGAATCAGATACAATCAATCTGTAAAAAACATATTTATTTCTAAAGTGTGAAAGGATAATTTTAGTGTTACATTAATTCTCTTAGTTTAAGCACAGAATTGTCTATAAGTGTTTTTTTTTGTCAAGACTTGAACACTCAAATAAATAAATAAACTTGAGCACTTTAAGTCATTCATTTGTTGTCACCATATTATCAGAAAAACATAGTCTTACAGTGGGGCCACCATAGCAGAATGAGTTTGTGCGTGACTACCTCCGCAGGGTCCATGTTCGAAACCCACAAAGATAATGAAACACCGAACGATAGAAAAGGATTTTTCAATAGCGGTTACCGCTCATCAGGCAATAGAAAGCCTCTGAGTGAAAAAGTTCCTCATAAAAGCTATCTGCCATTCCCTGGCGACGTGAAACTGCAGGTCCCTCTATTTGTGGAGCAATATTTATGCACTCACCCCAAATTTCAGGAGGAACTTGGCCATATACCCAAAAATGCATGTACGTGCCCACAAAACGTTCATAAAACAACTAACATCGCTAAATATAAATTTAAGTGGGCATGCAAAGCTTGATTTAGCGTAAAGTTATAATTAAATTAAATACACTATTTCATTCCTCAACTTTAATATACGTATTCCAACGATCTTCCAATAGTTGTATACCATTTCTGTTATAATTTTGCGGACGGATACTCTCCCACAGCTTTTTGTTGAATTGTTAACCAGTTAGCACTGACTTCCCGAAGAGCTTTCCTCAAGCTCAAGCTTTCTTCAAGTAAAATATGGAACTTGCCTTCATCTGAGATCCCTGTATGTGTATCAAGAGTTTCTCGTTTAGTAAAATTTGTATATTCACAAACATGTATACGTTTGCTCAATAATTTCTGGCGTTCTTGCGCTTTCTTGACGTCAACTACCTGGTTCATTCTTAAGGCTTGTGCGCCCAAATTTAAACTCGTTGCAGAATTAGAAATGAAGAAGTAGATTCCTTAAACCTTTTTATTGAATTAAAATGTTGTATGCGTTCAAATAAAAGATGAGATGTTAGAATATAAGTAGATTCCTTTACTTGCTAATAAGTATCGCTTGCAATACTTTTCAACCAACCTACCTGATATTTAATTTTGTTAGGCCATTTTACATGCACTTAAGAAGAATTTCATGCCTTCAGAAGGAACTTTCCTTTTTTTCGCCTTTGTCCTTTTAGTAGAAATAAATATAATTTTTAGCCCGTAAAATCGATGGCTTTTTCACAAAGTAATGTTGAGATAAAATGATCACCGTACATTACTCCTCAAGGCTCCTAAAAAGTTCATCATCATATTTTTTCGTTAGCGTGGCGTGTTTTCTTTTCCAATTTTTACAAAATTAATTTGAATACATACATCTAGGGGTGCTAGTCCCGAGAGCACGATGTTATTCAGGTCCCGGAAAGCGCGGCGTTAGTTTTTTATTATCTCGGGATCCCGAAAACTTTTAAATATCGTCAGGAAAGAAGTAAAATCTTGCTTATTACACAATTTCATCAGACTAAAAACTTTTCTTGACTTAATTTACTTATACAATATAGTGGAAGCTGAATTCAATTGAAAACTGCATCATTAGTATTTACAAACAAATGAATTCAATCAGTCCAGCTGAGTAAGCTTTTGTTGTTTACAAATTTTTAAAAGTCATGCTAAATAAAGCATTTACTAGGGTGTAGGGGGCCGCCGTAGCCGAATGGGTTGGTGCGTGATTACCATTCGGAATTCACAGATAGAACGTTGGTTCGAATCTCGGTGAAACCAAAATTAATAAAAAAATTTTCTAATAGCGGTCGCCCCTTGGCAGGCAATAGCAAACCTCCGAGTGTATTTCTGCCATGAAAAAGCTCCTCATAAAAATATCTGCCGTTCGGAGTCGGCTTGAAACTGTAGGTCCCTCCATTTGTGGAACAACATCAAGACGCACACCACAAATAGGAACAAGAGCTCGGCCAAACACCCAAAAAAAAGGGTATATGTAAGCTAATAAGCCGGCTTGTGCTGTTCTGTGGCAAACGTACACTCGAACATTAAATTTCCCAAAATTAAAAGATTCCATTTTATTTATAGGCTTTGTTATTCTTACGTATACACTTTCAAAGCAAAAAAAAATAATTAAATTTGATCTTCTTTACTTATACGAGGTTTTGTTTTTCTTTTGTTTCGTTTAATGTATTTTTCTACTAATTATTGCTTTCGAAAGTTCCTCGTATTTATATTCTTGGTTGTGATGTTCCTGAATTTAATTTAAAAATGTCTTACCTTAAGATTTGTCTGTATTGAAAAATATGTGATTTTAAAAATCAGTTTATCTTGAATTTTAAATGGTTTTATCTCATGGTTTGTTTAAATTCAGGCGGTCGCCGTAGCCGGTTGGGTTGGTGCGTAGTTCGAATCACCTTGCATGAATCTTCAAATGGTAGAGAAAGGTTTTTCTAATAGCGGTCGTCCCTCGGCAGGCAATGGCATATGTCCGAGTGTATTTCTGCCATGAAAAAGCTTCTCATAAAAATCGGTTTGCCGTTCGGAGTCAGTTCAAATTGAAGGTCCTTCAATTTGTGGAACAACTTCAAGACACACACTACAAATAGGAGGAGGAGCTCAGCGAAAACACCCAAAAAATGGTGTAAGCGTCAATTATACATATAAACCTACATATGTACATACATGTTTAAATTAACTTGAGTTAATGAATTTTCATCAAGATCTTTACGATATTGGAATTAAAGAAGATTTTTTCGGATCATGCGAAGAATCTAAACACATGTAAAAAAAATGTACTACAATATTCGAAACCGCAAATTGGCCCGTGCTCAAGTTACGTCGCACTTAAGCCAATTATTCATCAAGGATGCACACAGGGCCTTCTGAACTTGATAGGACCCATTACTTGAATTATCCACTCATGGATGGCAAGTCGGACATCTTTTCATCAGAGTAACATCGGACATATGCCAAAATCGCCAAATCAACGTAATCGCTATATTTTGGCGTTCTTACAATGCCCATATGAATATAGAGTTATGTAGTGCATTCCACAAGCGATTAAATCATTCTTGTTTAGAATAATTCTGCTAAGTGCTTATTGAGTTTTTTACCTAACAGGTGTGTTCAGAAAGTAAGGAAACTTTTCAAATTTCGTACGGCAACGTGCATTAATTTTTTATTTTGTCCCATTGGTACAATGCCCTGACATATGTTTCCAGTGTCAACTACAGATGTGACGTATTTAGTTGGTTTTAGAGATATACAAAGGTTAGTCGTGTTTTGGTGTGATCGGCGATTTTCTGCTGTCGAAAAAAATTCTTCGAAGAATTTTTAGTTTTTCGGCAAAAACAACATCGTAATCACCGGACCCCCGGTTGTCATACCAAAACCAGTGTATATTATAAATAAATATTTTAATAATTAAAGATTTTTCGAGAAAAATAAAAGGACGCCTTACTTTGTGTTCACGAGGTCATTATGAGAGTTTATTTTTTGTTCGTGAAAAGATTATTTACAAATGTCTAATTTTGTATTTCATACCAGTCTTATATACATACCTATATGTACATATGTATGTATGTCCTAAGGCAAATTTAATTTGAAACCAAATACAGAAATATATTTAAGTGGCAAGAGACAACAAAGTCGGAGATAAAATTATATCATTTATGTTGAAGCAATATTTTCAGCTTGGGCTATTGGCTACGAGCTCGCCAACAATTTGTATTTCGTACATTTAATCATTCGTCGTATTAAAGATATTTACACATATAGAATTGATGTCACATTTGTGCAGATATAAAAATCGGAAATCACAGTCACATCAAGTTTAGTTATGGATACATGCATATGTGTCCGTAGTTAGAACCTAAATGTCTATATGGCGTGGGTTTTATTGCAAACTTAAGTGTGATACCAAAAAAGTATTATTAACAAACTATTTGATGAGCCACTTCGCGCTAGCATATACTCTGACACACCGAACTTATTGTTTACTTAATACTAAATTTTCTAATTCTATTCGCATACTTATGCAACTACAACTGTATGTTACACATATACAAATATATCTACATATGTTCATATGTAACGATGATTGCATAAGTTGTTAGTGTATTTACATTGAGGAGTAACCAACAAGTGTTTCTTACAAACAAGTGGAATGGCTTACCGGCGGCCTTGCATGTTTATGCCGCAGTGGGTTTGACTTAACTGGGTTTGGACGACGATTCGGCCAAAACAAGAGTGGCAAAAAGATCAAACTTAGCGGAGGTCAACGCTATGGCATCCGAAGCAACTATTACACCCTGCAAACTATAGGTCGCACGAATCTTTGTCGAATAGCGAGAGGCTTTGAGGGTTTGAGGGACAAAATAGTTGGAAAAAATCAAAACAAGGCTGGCCACTGTATACTTATGGTATAGTACGAAAATTTGCTATGAGAGCTGAAAAGTGTATATGTGCATGTCCATATGCATGCGCATAGATATATTTGCAGCTATTTACCTGTGAAAGAATACTTGGTAGCGGTTTTAAGGAGTGGATTACTTCAATTTGCGGTGTGCAGCAACTTCCTTACACCACATTGCTGCGGCATGTCGTGCCAGAGTACTGTCGGTAAATATGCGCGCGTTGCAAAGTTGCAAATGCAAATCAACAGTGGTAGCTGCAACCGCCGACGCTGTGGGGCACGAAATAAAAATCGCGCTCTAGGCAGCCTCGCGACTAGGCTGGGCATAGACGCGAACGAAAAGGCACGCTTGTGCAATGTGAGCTAGGGCAGAGAAACTTGTGGACATGCGGTGGACGCTCTCATGCTTGAGCACTATTAGTGGTGATTTTTATTTTCATTGCATGCTCCTCCTCACGCTCCGATCATCTGCTTCTACCTACTTTTGGCTTTTGGCTTCTGCACAATGCACCACTGCCCTACAACAACTTGGTGGCATTTAAAAGCAAGGCTTGCGAATGAATGGTTGACCATTTGACTGATGCGCTGGATTAGGCGACGGGATGACTGAATGACTGGCTTACTGACTGGTTTTATGCACAAGTATATTGGACACAAAGAATGCAAGTGAATTCTCCAATCGTCGCGAAGTAAAAGTTCAAATGATATGAACTTTGTGCCGTGCGATCCTCAATCGTCACCGCTTAGTTAGATCGCGGCGTTGTCCCCGTAGGCACAATACTACTACTTGTACAATGAAGACAATCGCCGTTCACATTTGCAAAGCTCACGTTGAATTCGTCATTACCTAGAAAAAAGTAAATAGCATCAATGGTGTTTAAAAATTGCTCGAAACTCAATTGGTAGAGTTATTACAAATGTTACACACAAAGTAAGTAAGTTTACAGGGTTATTGATTTACCAAATATGTTTTTAAAAATTTATTGAATAGAATAAATATTTTAATTATTTGTGGGTACTCTAAATGGCTTCGCAACAGTGCATATGGTGAACTCGATTGTCCAATACCTTGTGGGGCACATTATGGCCATAAACGAATACATATCGCCAATGCAACTTATCTATAAAAATCTATAAACAAAATTGGAGCATCCTCTGTAATTTTGAAATATTTATATGGTTTTTCTAATAGAGGTGGTTGTAGTAGAGGAGTAGAGTAGTGCAAGTAGATGTTTATTTGCTAGAGGCTTTCTTTGTTGTGTTTGCTCTTTCCAACTATGGCTTGGGCACAAACGATTAAAATTTATAAAAAGTGAATAAAATCAATCATAATAACTATTTTTGCAACCTTCAAAACTCTCTGTTACATAAAATTCCTTCTAAAGAAGTGTTAAACGCTGATCAAAATAGTACGCAATAAGCTACATAAGACATTTGTGAACTTAACCATAACACTGCATCAGTAAATTTGTATTTCTTTAGAAATTTGTACTTGATAAGGAATTACACTTTTATGCTTAAATACTTACAATGAGACCGAAGTTAGTGAAGAATGTGTCATGAGCGATACGAACACTTCGGAAAGCAGTGGAACCGAATACTGAAGTTATGATCTGTACTCTTGGTGGAATAGTATATTAAAATATGAATTATGAACACCAACTGAAACCATCACAGAGGATCGGTACCGAAATTAATTCGTTTAAGACGAGAACTCAAGAAAAAGGTCACGCTATTAAAAAGGTACGACACGTTATTCTCTATCAAGATAATGCTCGGCCTCATATCACTAAAGTTCAGTCGCTGCTTCTTTCGAATTCCAGTTGTTTTGATCGATTGCACATATCTGGATGTTTAACAAATTTATTCTTAAGATGAAGTCAAAAAATGTAAGGACTCTTGGGTCCGCCAAAAGACGAGACGAGTTCTTCACTCGCGCCATTTATTCAGCTTTGGCAAGTATTGTCCAGTGCTTCGGAATTGAAATATGTATGTGATTATATTTTTAAAATAACGGATTACATTTTTTTAGCGGAAGTAATACTATTTCAGTTTTGCTGATAAATTGGACATGCGATTATTCGTAAATCTTTTCAAACGCAAATTTTGTATATTATTCTTTGGTATCACTAAAGATTAACGAACGAATGAATTTAATGACTGTTTAGAATGATCGGTACTTAAAAAAACTTTATTTAAAACGAAATATAGAGCTAAATCAAAATAACTGCGAATTCTTGATAATTGGGGAGGGAAAACACGCGGAGAAGCGAACTTCTGATCGTTGAAGGCACTGGAATTTTTTTTTTCAAAAATTTATGTAGACAGCAATAATATCAGTATTAAAGATTATTTGTGACTATAAAGAAAAATATTTTGCCACCGAGAAATAACTAAGAAACCTTTCTTACTAGTCGCTGGCTTTCAGTCACACGTAGTGTCATACAAATGCAAAGTAGCTCATTGCCCAATAGAGTAGCGGTACGAAATTTTTAGTAGTTTCCTAACGAAAATATTTAATTGAGACTATAACTTTAACAGGCTAGTGCAAAAGCATAAAGATAAGCATTCGATAAAGCTTACTTTACTTATGGACAGCATAGTATATGTACATATGTATTCGTTAGAGTGAAGCCACTGGCATAGAAACCAAAAAATGCTCCAATATTATTTATAAGGAAGCAGTACACTAACTGTATTAATTTATTGAGTGGAAATAATAATAACTACAATAATAATCGCGATTGATTGCGTAATTGAATAGATTTAATTTATAAGGTGGGACCTAACATACAAGACGTAACAATTTGAGAATGGGTACAAATCTCGATATAGAGAATACAAATATGGTACATCCACAGTACCACTACTTGATTGTGAATCAATCAGTACATGTTTTGATTTTTAGAGTAAACAAAATACTAAAACTGAACTGCATCGTAAGAAATTATGAAAATACGAATAATAATAATATAAACAGTGTTTTCGTTTCCAACTTGCTTTCGTTTATTTTCCCTCTTCGTTTGATGTGCTTTGTTTTCATACATGTTCTGGTCTAAATATGGCCCGATCATGTGAAGAAAGTATATTTTAGCTTGAAAAACAGGTAAATCCCTAAGTATTCAGTTTTGGGTTTTCTAATCCCAATATAAAATTTGTTTTCCGATCTATTCTTTCCAAATTTTTAACACTGGCTTCAATGGAGTGAAAACACTTGCCTAAATTAACAATGTAATTCTGATCTGTAATCTTGATTAAACCTTTTCCCCTCTGGAAATGAAATATAATGGTTAAAATTTTAATATTTAAGGTGCCGTAGAGCACCTTTGGTATTTACTAGTAAATCTAATAAAAAATAATTTGCACCAATGATAATAAGGGCCAATATTGGCATGTACTTTTCCGTAACTAAAATTGGAAGGTATTTGTGTTTACTTTTAAATGACTTTCTGGTGTCATTAGTTAAAATATTTGAGCACTAAAATTCGGTAATTGAAATGAACTCAAGCAAATGTAATTCATCTTAGTGCCACATGCTTTTGTTGCTGGCCAACCGATAATACCCTTGTAAGTTTTTAGCCAAGTTTACGAATATGCATGTATGCATTTGTGTATATATGTATGCATGTTTGCTCAAAATCTGGCGCATAAAGCTTGTGCGATCGTTGAAAATGTATTTGTCAGACATTCCCAGTGGCAGCGGCAGTGGCATCAATAGCGGCAGCGGGTGACGACCACATGCTTGTAAATTACTCACGATCATTAAAGATTGTGTTCATGCTGCAATGACCGCGTTGTGAATTGTAGTGAGTTGTTGCAACGAGTTCGAGTATTGTACACGTCTGTTGGGTATGTCGTTATGTTACGAGTAGTATCTTCTTCGAATGTGAATTCGCTTGCAAAGTGAAGTAATGAAATCGCTATCATTGCATATCAACCAACAAACCACTGTCAGTCAGAGAGCCTTCAGCGCACACACACCTCTCCCCGCTCAATTTCGATGTATGCTAGCATAGCAACCCAGCAGCGAAAATTGAAGCAGTCTCGTAAAATGACTAGTTCCAATGCGAATTTATACACGGAAGTGGCACTAGAGCAATAACATTATTTACATACATGTATTTACTCACCCAAACAGGGACAAAACATATGAAGAGCGAAGCAGTATGAACTCCGACGCCGTTGTTTCATATCGTGGTTTTCCATGAGTTTAGAGTGAGAGTCAATGTCGAAAAATAAAGCTACAAAGTCACAAAATCGCTGCCAATAATTCTACAAATTTATTTATGTACAACATTCAAATTATGCATTTCGAAGATGTGAAGTGTATAAGCTGTTTTTTTTTTTCTTTTTTAATCCGTAGGCGGAATCTTATACACATACCGTCAACATAGCCGGCATGAACGATTCATACTGCTCGCTAAAGGTGCACCTCATTTGAGACCACGCACAGTCAGTATTATTTTTCCTTACTGAACTTACGGAACATTACACATACATACGTATAAAACCAACCTGCGGTACCCCCGTTAGGCATTTCTTCGCAGGGCCAAGCTGAACCATTTATGTCTCTTCACATGCAAATTAGTCTATTCTCCATTGTTTGATTGTCTCCTTTCTAAGCTGCGCTGCCATTATTTCTTCAGCAGCTCTTGTAACGCGTTCGCGGACCAGTCTTTCATTTTAGCCGACACCAACTTCGATTGCAACATTTTCTTTACCATATTTCTTAGCGTAAATCTTTCTTTAATTATCGTTTCTATAGTCGTCCTTTAGGCAGGAAAAGAATATATGTTCCGCATTTTACACTGTAACTACCACAGAATGAGCACTCCATTGAGTCATCATGACCAAATCTATGAAGGTACTCCTTGAAGCAGTCTTGTTCCGTCAGGAATTGTGTCAGGTAGAAATCCATGTCTTCTTCTGTTGACCCATGTTTGTGTATTTACCTCTTTTTTGTCGCTAAATCCCAGCGCTTTTGCCACTCATCCATGCTCCTCTGCCTTTCTTCCTTGCGATCGTCACCCATAAGTCGTCTATTCAGACTTTTGGCTTTGTCATAAATTCTGCCCAGTTTGCAAGCCATTATGTCCGGCGGTATAATGTCCGATATGACACTCACTGCTTCATACGCGACCGTTCAAAAAGTACATGCAACTCAAATAGCGCTTACCCTCGAACTTATTTCCATCTTCTTGGAGTAAGAAATGGATGCTGCATACATAAGTGCGGTCTGGCTAACTTTAGCCAGGGGAGCTCTCCTGCTCTGGCTGGGACCACCAATGTTGTGCAAAGCTGTATAGTGAGAATTTTGCGCGTACCAGGATCGTACCAAAATGGAATAGTTTTGCACTAATATGTATATTAATAGTAGGATTTACTACAGCAGTGTAGCGCACATGTACGTATATATGTATGCTGGTATGAACAGCAACATACTCCAACTCCTTTGCCGCAGCACTCGGCCATTCGGGACACTAGCGCCAGTACAAGTGCACCGTTGCATGCCCGAAATAAAGTGATGAATTCAACGGAGGCTGTGCCACTAAACGGCATAGTCATGATTGCATGTCCCGACGTTTAGTGAAAAAGCTCAGAGGGCCGACCATTCAAATATACAACTAAATATGTATATGGCTACATTAGGGTTGTAATTACGTTTAATCTTTATCTGAGTCGTAATATCTTTAATTTATGACCTGCAAACATATTTACGAACATTGTTATTTCTGTTTGAGGCCAAAAATAATTAATGTAACTATGTACTTACATACATATGACATACACATGCATGTGTCTCAATCTTAATAAGTAAGTAACGTATGAATTTGATACAAAATCTAATTTTTCATTAATTTCATTTGAAGGTTAACCGAATTTTCCTCAAAACAACAGACGTGCCTTAAATAAGAACTTTGAAACCGCACACAATTTTTGCAAGAACATCCATGTACCACCTTAATGTTCACAAACAGACATATACATATTTAGCATGCCCAGATGGTGTATGAATCTGTGTTAATAATGCATACATACGTATGCATTTCAATTGGAATAGCTGCAGTCAAAATAATAGAACATATTTAAACTTAAAAATGTTGGTCAGTTTTTGTTCAAATTAACGGATGTTAGCTGAAGGGTTAAACTACGCAACAAGAGCTGCGTGGCAGAAAAGCAGTGTGTGGAACAGAAAAAGCAAGCTAAAAGAATGTATATGGTATATCAACAGTTTTGCATTCCTGTGCAATAAAACCAGTTACATTATGATCGCGCAGATAATTAGATTTTAGTAATTATATTACCACAACTCGATTGCGATAATAATGGAATTAATAAAAAATTCAAAATATCAGTCGTTGACAATAGCATCAACCGGACGAAGCTTGAATTGGAGTAATACTTCTAGGCAACTGGACTCTTCAAATGTGACAAAGTAGAACTGGTAAGGTTTATGCTATATAACAACGGTACACCTATCATGCCTACATATATAAGAATACATATATATCATAATTAACGCTTACATCCTTTGTTGGTTGTTTGGTAGAGCGCCTCCCTCAATTTGTGGTGTGCGTCTTGATGTTTTCCACAAATGGAGGGTACTACAGTCATACACCTTTTCCGAACGGCAAATGCTTATTATGGTGATTTTTTTCTTGCCACAAATCCAATCGGGCATTCGCCAATGCCAGCCGACTATGAGAAAAAACTTTTTCTACGACTTTGGTGTTTTGTACCCACAACGAGCTTCGATCCCGGTAGTCATGCGCCAATCCATTCGACTACAGCGACCGCAAAACCTTACCTAGACCAATTAAAACTCTGTCAGAGTTGGGGCATGCCTTTTCGAGCTTTTTAATACACCCATCTCTTTTTTCTCGGGGCCTTCTTTTACACGATTTTGAAATAACACGGTCCACTCAAACATTTTTTACACGAAATTTTTGTTCTTACATTCGCCTGAAAACAAAAATGTTTTTCTAAACGAAGCATAATTCCTAAAAGAATGCCTTATTAAGTAAAGGATTTTCATTAAAGAGCAATAAGTATATTACATTTTGGAATTAACGAAGTCCGACTGTGCATTAAAATTTCAACGTAATTTTTAGGTCGGGTGTAGCTGGATATAAAGCAAGTACAAGGTGGCGCAAAATTAATCATCCAATTTTGTTCTTGAATCTTTTTTTATGCGTACGCTTGTTATAAAGTAGCGATGAATAGTAGCAAAATAGATTTTCCCCCTAATTTCAATTTTAACTTTTATATGTTTTGTGCTTTCACTGTACGGTAATTAAAATTTTTTTTTATAATCAAAATGACTGGTTTTTGTTTTATAAATACTTATGTAATATGAATTTAATTATTACTTCTTTCGCACGGCTTTTTGGGAAACTATTTTCATTTTTTTTTACACGATTTTTGTTTGGCGCTTTTTCAAGTAACGTAAGTACTATTTAAAAAAATAGTTGTGGTATATAAGATGATTTCAGATATGTACATAAGTCGATTTTATCTCGTACGATTCCTCAACCAAATGATGTCGAATATCAGTCCAGTGCAAAAACCCGAAATTGTTAGGAACGTTAATAAGGTTTTTAACTAAGAACTGAGCATATAAATTGTATCTCTTTTAGCAAAGAATAAGTAGATATTATAATTATAAAGCTGAATTACACGATTATTATTTTTTTCCAGAAAAGGATTAAAAGCCGAATGGCTGGTTTTAATCAACCAAAAAATAATAACTCCAAAATCACTTTAACATTTAAGTTTTGTCCCGCATTGTATTTATTGTAAAGATTACAACTGGGGAAAGAAAATAATATCCGGATCTGCGGAGTTTTCTGTCTAAACTTAAAATGCAGTATTGGATGAAACGACTATTTTTGTCAGTACAAATAAACAGCTACAATATACTTGTTACTAGTAATTTGAACAAATCTGTATGTACTTGTACTTGTAGAGCAGTTACTAGTTAATATTGTTATTGGTTAAGAAGGTGGCGAAGATTGTGCATGCAGGTCCACAACAGGCCAAGGTAACTGCAAGTAAAAGGCGGCCGCGACGAGAAGTGCAGGATTAATGCCAGTCACTGCTGCATTTGGGCAAATCCACTCTCTTTCATGACGGCGAGATGTTTTTGCGCGATGTCAAAGTGGAAAATTGAAACAAAAAACGTATTTTCGTACCAGCATCATCATTCGAGCGGTAGCCTAAGTATACATACACACATACAGACATTTCCAAAAACAATACAAAATATTGCTGAAAAAGACAGTTTCACAATTATTGCCGCTAATGCTAATGTTAATAGCGATGCCACTGTTGTTGCTGCCACCGCATATTTTATATATATAGGAGTATATGTATGTATGTTTGCCGTTCTGTACATATACAGGTACATAGGCGGAGCTTTAGGGTACAAAACAGCTTTCAATTAATGTTTGAGACATAAAGTGATCAAAAAGTGCTTTAATATTTTTCAGTCATTTTGGACAATAGTTGCATTTTATCACTATATATTACTACTGGTTTTCCATGTCTTAAATTGCTGAATAGCAATTATTCATATTTCACGGTTAGGGTATTGTAAATTTGCGTATTAAGCTCAATTAACATTGCATGACAAACTAACGGGTGTCATATATTGGTAGCTTTTAGAACCAGGTGAATCCATCGATGGAATACAAGGCGCGAGATATTAATATTTCAACGCGGTGAGTTAAGTGAGTCGAACGTTAAATTCTACGTCGTCCTCAACATTCACCAAACCATTGACTAATGTCATATTTAGAAATCCTTCTTCCGAACTAAAAAGATTAAAAGCTGGCATGTTACAGTCTTAGACCCAAATTAGAAGTTTATCTAAGACAGAATCCAAGCGCAACCTCACCAGTACCCAGTGAGCGAAATATTAACTTCTCATGAACGAACTAATTACACTCACAACAACAATGTATACGAATTGTCTATAAATAAAGTGCATTCCAAAATCAAGAAACCTTTACAAAAACTACAAGCTTTCCTCAAAAACTGGTTTACTTCATTTAACACATGTGGCCTTATTTCAACTACGGATAAAGCGATACTCGAATGGTGTCCAGCACTATTGTTTGACGCTAATATCGTCAAAAGGTATCGATACTTGGAGTCTCGAAAAAGGGTCTAGTGCAAATATATTTGGTATTGAAATAAATATAAATGCGTATTATAGTACAAAGCTCAAATACCCTCAGGCTACATTGTCCACGAACTTCAATTGAAATCCGGCTGATCAAATGGAATAATAGTACATATGTATATCATATGGCAATATATGGGTGAAATATCTATATTTCTGATCTTGCACAGTCATATTTAGTTACTACTGTGGGCAAAAAGTAAGGTGAATTTATTTGTCAAACTTCGCAGGATTAAAATTTCGCTCTAGTTATTTTTTTCATGAGTTGGCAGCACTGTTAATACCATCTGGGCCAACTTTCATGTGAATGTCATTATCAGTAATATATTTACGCTTGTGTTTACCAAACGACCAAGAGTGCATTTTTCGATTTTTACAATGTCTGATTTGATTGAGCAGAGAAGTGCCGTCAAATTTTGTGTGCGGAATGAAATTTTGGATGCGGAAACGTTTAGCATGCAGAAGGCATTTGGTGACAATGTAATGAAAAATGTTTATAAGTGGTATAAAGACTTCAAAGAGGGTCGAGAACGTGTTGATGACTTGGAGCGCTCCGGACGACCATCGACGTCAACAGATGACCAACACGTCAATAAAGTGAAGGAGTTAGTGCTCAAAAATTGTCGGTTGACTGTTAAAGACCTTACTGATATGATCGGAATATCAGAAGGACCTGTGAAAACCATTTTGAAAGACCATTTGGGCCTACGAAAAGTCAAATCTTATTTGGTACCGAAAACTCTCAATTTCTTGGAAAAAAGTCGTCGCGTTGATGTGTGTGAAACAATGCTTTCAGACTATCAGGACAAGCTGAAATGCATCATTATGGGAGATGAGACTTGGATTTATGCTTACGACCCTGAAACAGCCGACCAATCAAGCGAATATCGTGCAAAAGGCGAGGCCAGATCGAAAAGAGCACGTCAAAGTCGTTCAAAAATAAAGGTCATGAGGACAGTTTTTGTCGATTTTCGTGGTGTGGTGCAATATGAATTTCTTCCACCTGGCCAAACTGTTAATAAGGAATACTCTTATTATTTGAGCGTTATGCGTCGTTTACGTGAAGCAATTCGTCTAAAAAGACCAGAATTATGGGCCAACAACTCTTGGTTTTTGCATTACGATAATGCACCGTCTCACACTGCACTCGTTCTTCGTGATCATTTCGCCAAAAATTCCACGCATTACGTTCCGCAACCACCGTATTCGCTTGATTTGGCTCCGTGTGTCTTCTGAGCATTACCGTTTGGCATTAGAAAGAATGACCGGATTGTATTTGTACCTAAATACCTACTAAAATATGAATATTCGCATACAGGTAAATAAAGAGAAAATTAATACTACGTCATTAAATCTTATTGTTTTTTGTGCAATAAAATATATAGTAATAAATATTTTTTTATAAAAGCGTCGCCTCAATTTAAAAGAAATTATGGAGAAAATTTTCTCTTCCCTCTAGAAGATTTTTTTTTTTTAATTTTATCTTTAAACGTACATAAAATACAAATGGGCAGAAATCTAAATTCCAACGAACATAATTTAAATCCCCTTTTTATGTGTTTATGTCCGCCAGTGCTTATAAGTAGTACGAGTAAATGCACATAACTGTATACGTATGTATATTGATGTTTTAGTTTAGACTCAGTTGCAGTTGCAAAGGCTTTTTCTATTACCAAAGTGAGCTGACTCCGAGGTGAATGAAGAAGAGGCTATTGAATCGGCTCGAGTCTTGTGGATCGTCAAAATGTTTACTCACGAGTTTGTTGCACGTTGCACGCTGCACGGCATTTCAATATGGTGCACTTGCATTGCACGCTGCAACGCGAGAACGAAAGGCATGCAGGGCTTCAGATGGATGTATATATGTGTGTATATATTCATATATGTATATAGTGTGAGATTTGTAAGCAGGCATTAAACATGCACCGCAACCAGTTGCGAACGACTTACGAGTACAACTGGGCTCAGCAGCGGGTGGCGCTGACGCTGACGCTGACGTTGGCGCTAACGCTGTTACTAACGCTTATGGTGCGAAACAAATAAACGATGGGAAACTAGAGATGAGAAGGTCGAAATTTCGCGTCGAATGTCCAGTTGAATGCATTGATACATTTGCATTCACTATTCGCAACAACAAAAACAAGCTTTTCAGATTGTACTTGTAGGCGTAAGGTCGAACCGTTAAACTTACATAGGTGTAATTCCTAATGCAATTTCACTCGTATGACGTCCCCATACTTGCGCGACTACTAAGTATGTGCATATGTTGATATATGTATTAGGAGTTGAGTTATTGTTGTAGATTTCAAAATCTTATGAATAAAATTAAAAGCAAATTCATAATATATGGAATCCGTATATACCAAATATAAACATACATGTGTACGGCGCCCGCCGTAGCCGAATGAGTTGGTGCGTGACTACCAAGACCAAGACCAAAATGAAGAAAAAGTTGTTTTCTAATAGCGGTCGCCCCTCGGCAGGCAATGGCAAACCTCCGAGTGTATTTCTGCCATATCTGCCGTTCGGAGTAGGCTTGAAGCTGTAGGGGTCCCTCTATTTGTGGAATAACATCAAGGTGCACGCCACAAATAGGAAGAAGAGCTCGGCCAAACACCCAAAAAGGGTGTACGTGCCAATTATATATGTAGTATATATTGAATATGGGAATAAGTTTCCGTCCTTTCTTAGCCAAAGTTACGAATTATTTAAACAATTAAATAATACATGACATTATGTGAAGTATAATATGTACGATGGGAACTTTACTCCACCTTTTAGCTTCCACGGAAACAGAGTAAAGCCTTTTTTATTTAAGAAGTCTAATTATATTTAAACTAATTTTGATTTAGATCATATACTGATTGTCGTAGGTTTCATCTGGAAAAATAATTGGTCCTTCTTAAGGAACGAATTGAGAAACTAGAAAAATTTAGATTCAACGTCAGTGGAATACTTTCGGAGGGACAAACTAAAGAGTTGGAAAATAATTTATTGAGTTTGGGACGATGTGGCACAGAAAATATCAAAAATTCTTACATGGGTTAACATAGACCTTCTGTGAGTTGGAGCTTTTTGTTTTTGTGGTAGATTTATAGTTTTTAAGATATACATAGATCGTCAAAGCATTTGTGAAACGTACTAGAAATTGTAGAAATTACAGAAGTACTATAGATGCAGATCAAATGCATTGCCAATATATACATATGTGACAAGTCCATGGGAATGGTTAAGATAAAAATATAAATAATTAACATAAACTTATTTTATGGTTTACAACGGCCTTTTTCAATTTTTTACTACCTTTTCATATGCCCCTTTCCTCTTCCATTTAAATTGCACCAGTGGATTAAGTAGCATCCGAAATCTGTTGTTAAACATTAGACCACCTTTTACTATTGAATCATGGTCGGAACGATAGTAGCACGCAGATGTAAATACAATTGATTTTTCTGTTTTTGGTAAGAATGAAGTCAAGAATAGTAACTATGTACTAAACACGAGTTCCGAAATTTGTAAGAGGGGTAAAAATGTCATAGGCTTGGAGGTAATGAAGATCCGAGTGATACGGTAGTTAAACATACGGCAACTGTTCAGACTCATCAACTGCATAAATGAATTTGACTACTACTAAATTCAGTATTACAATATGTCCAAATCAAGGGAATAAGCGTTTTAATATATCGGGTCTGTTATTATTAAATCGCTAGTGGATTCGACCCAAGCTATGAAATCCATATTTTGAAAAAAAAATTCTAATTGCTTTTCTATTTCTCCATTTGAAGAGTTTTTTCTTCCAAATTTCGGCTCACTTACAGAAGTGTCGAATAAAAAAGGAAGCAAATAGAAAGAAAGCCTCAAAGATTAAAAAACGACAATGTGCGGTCAATTCTTTGAGTTAAGGCGCTCATGCCAAGCGACGGCAATTGGCAGCTGTAATATGTGTGACACTAAATCGCAAATACGTCTGTATGTATGTAAGTATGTATGTAGAATTTTACTTACGTTACGTAGTTTAAAACCATTTTCAGTTGTGTTGACTTCTTGCAGATGCATTTGAATCATGTTAGATGGCTAAAGGAAAATAAATCCATATCATAGGATTACATTTTACACTTGAATAAAATTGTGTTTATGCTTGTTCATTTTGCAGAGTCTGATGTTCGCTTTTACGCTTTCACGCTTTTCTTTTTCTCTATTCGTTTCATTTTGGGTTTTTAATTGAAGGTTTTTTTTACGTTTGGTCCAATAGTTATATATGTATATACATACGTGTTCCTTCAGCAGATGTATCAGAGTTTCCCTTATGACTTTTTTTCAGGAAATTTTTCAGAAAAAAAAAACAGAGTTTCACTCCTGTGTCAATGGCCACTATCGACGTGAAGCATGAACTATTTTCTTACCCCTCCTCATATCTGCCGTGAGAAAGCTTCCATAAAAATTTGTAGTGTGTTCGGAGCTGGCACAACATAAAGTGTGTAGTATAACATCAACACGTTCACTACAAATCGGAATTTAAGATCCTCCGAAATACTCAAAAAAGTTATAAATACTTTCCTTGGTCAATTATGGTGCATGTGTATGTATATATTATTGCGTAATAAGTGTTGCTCATACATCTGTGCATCTACAATATAATTATACATATCCATACACACACATGTATCTACAACTATGTATGTACTTGTATGCATGTATGAGCTAAGGTCATCACGCCTTGTATATTCAAATAAACCGCCTGCATGTCAGCAACAACAAACATAACACGAAGTAACAAAACTCTACCTGCCCCACATTCGCCTCGCCACTGACCTTTACGGGTTGGCGTGATCTTAACAAACAATGTCCTTTTGTCTAAGTTGCAGCAGCAGTACTTGTGCGCTACACATTTAACCAGCAACAAAACTAGAAAAACAACCACAAACTTTTATAAAAACGAGCCTTCGCCTTCATTCAGTTTCAGTTATTTTGTGCGAAATTAACAAAACGCAGACACGCGTGCAAAATTCTATCCGCTTTGTTGCTGCTCAATTGATAGTTGGCAAATTGCACAAACGATCAAATCGGTCGAACATAAAATAACAGACCGCATCCAAATGTTCTATTGCACCCGCCGAAACATTAATTGCTAGAGTCCAAACAATGTGTACGTGTACTATTTGCATAAGAGTATTTACGGGCATGCTCACATACATATGTACATACATATGAATATAATTTCGGGTACAATACCTCATATTTTGCATAATAAAAATTTTGGCTACCCAATATTTGCACGACGGATAACAGAAAATGCCTTGTGCCATTGACGTGGAATGGATTACACTATTGACTGTAAGGATGCGGTGGTTGCGGGTTTGTCTATATACATACATACATCCCTATGCAAATATAAAAATGCACAGTTAGGGAAGTTTGAAGACGAAGTAAACAGATGAGGGGGAAATTGACGTTTAACGTTTCAAATAAATAAAAACTATACAAAACAGCTCTGATGAAAAAATGTTCACCTATACTTCAAAATGTAATACCAAAATTTGCATAATCGGTACCAAAATAGGCAACAAACAAAGAAATACTTCTTAAGTTTTGTTTTCAACTTGGTAAATCATTTCCGGAAATGTTTCAATAGATGAACCAAGTTTATGTTGATAAATATCTATGTATGCCGCGGGAGAATTTATGAGTTCTATATTTTGTTGATGTGCACAAAAATTGCCAACAAACGAGCTGGTAAGCTTGTAAAAGTACCGATAAAATTCATTAGAAGTATACGTTTAAGCGTTTAAATTTACGAATCGTGCATATTTATAAATATGTTTATACGCGCTATTACGCGTATACACCTACGAAATATTTGTGTAAACTTTATTTATCAGCTCTGTGGCAATAAGAATTTACACTTGGAAAGGTAACTTTCCCGGCCTTGTAAACGGTACAGGAGGCATTAAAGTATTTAAACAAATACCCTTGTCTAACTCCATTTGATGGTTCGTATCTTATTTATCAACATTTGTGATAGAGTTTTTATTATTTTTTCTTATAGCCCATTCAATAATATAATAAAATAATTTATAGATCTATTCTATGCAGGCCCGTGCACAGACCCTCAGATTTAGGGGGGGTTTTCAAAAAATGTTAGAATAAGCGTTACATTGTGTCATTTGAGATTTTGCATAATTTTTTCTTCCCTGTGCAGATGATGGGAATACAACATTTGCATCTTATATACGTATATTATGATTGGGAGCAATACTAGAAAACAATTCAATAAATATTATATATTGATCGAAATTAAATATTTTTCGGGACTGTTAGCAATACAGATTTGTATAATCTAATTAAGGATAAAAATTTGTATCTTGAAGTCAAACAGGCTTTTTCAGAAATGCCTATTTTTTTATTTTCATATCGAATTATGTCAAAAAATTTTTTAAAACTTCGTCTGGGGGGATTTTAACCCTCCAAACACCCGCCCGCCCAGAAAGTAGCCAAATTTTTAACTTTTCTCAGGTTTTGTAGGTTTGCAGACTTTTCAAACATTCGTTAAGAATTCAATCATCGCCACAAATAATATTGTGAGCGACGAAGTAACGTTTTCACGAGTAAGGATGCCCATACAGTCATTTGATTTGGCTATCCCGTTTTTCGGTGTAGGGGTATTCAACTTGCTCGTAAATAAAATATATATACATATTGTATATATACCTACATCTTCTAAAAAAAAGATTTATAAATTTTAATAATGGAACGTCGTTTTATGTGCACAAATCTAGCTTTTCTATTAAGCGCAACATCTTCGTTGATGGCGCTTATAACCTTTTTCGGACAATGAATGTAGTAATGTAAAGTAATAATTTTTGTATTTAAAACTTTCTTCATTTCAATACGAATAAGACTTCTAATTGAGGTAGAAATAACGACCAATAAATAATAGCAATAATTTAATTAGTTGCTTTATTATTAAACTGGCATTGAGCACACAAAATATAATATTGGGGCATAACTTTGTAGAGTATTTACCGAAGGCTTTTATTTAAACAAAAAAACAATAATTATATCAATAAGTTAATCAATTATATAACCGCCGTTGCTGTTTACAACCTAATTTGCCAGTGCCGTTCCGCCAAAAAATCGCCTGGTCTTGTGTCAAAGAAGTTGTTGAGCAAGCTTTTAAGGACATCTTTGTTAGCGAAGGTAACGCCCTTCATATGGTTTGACAGGGGACATAAAAGATGGTAATTGGTCGGTGCACGATCCGGAGAATACGGCGGATGCTGTCCTGTCTATGTCTGAAATTTTATTCGTTATTTTTTAATATATGGAAAATCGCATTGCAGTGACTGGATTTCATAAGTGTGGTAAAAGTGCAAGTAAGGTTTACGAAATGCTGAAAAAACTTGATACTTGACTGTTTACCGCACAATCAATCATTTTTCCCTAACGTCTGAAGTGACAGACAGAAAAGGAAGTGGTCGTCCTTGCGTGGTTCGAGCCCGTGCAACCGTTTGAGAAAGAATTCTCAGAAATCCCCTTAGAAAGCAGAAAATCATGTCGGGGAAATGAATCTATCTGCCAGATCCATGCCAAGTCTAATTGGAGATGATCTCCACATGCAAGTCTTCCGTCGCTCAACTGGTCATCTTTTGTCAACAGCCATGAAAATATTCTTTTCACATATGACAAAATTTTCACTCTTGAAAAAGTTTTTAAAAAACAAAAGGACAAAATCTATGCTAAAACTTCTAAGTGTCTTGTAGTGTAGGGAGTGTCTTGTAAAGGTGTTGCATCTTTTCATTTCTGCGAAATCGGGGTTAATACCAGGGCCAGAGTGTTCCAGGAGGATGTCTTAGAAGGCGTGGTAAAGTACTCTCTTCAATGGAAAGCAGCATTATATTAACAGTATTTTTACTGCAATTTTTTTCAGTTATCAGTAAAAAAATATTTTTACTCCAATTTTGTCAGTAATCAGAATAAAAATATTTTTACTGCAATTTTTTTCAGTAATCAGTAAAAAAATATTTTTACTCCAATTTTTTTCAGTAATCAGTAAAAAAATATTTTTACTGCAATTTTTTTTCAGTAATCAGTAAACAAATACTTTTACTGCAATTTTTTCAGTAATCAGTAAAAAAGTATTTTTACTGGAAATTTTTTTTCAGTAATCAGTAAAAGTTTACTGGTAATGAAAATTAAATTGCAATATCAGTAAAATATTATATTTACTGCATTTTTAATGTTACTGCAAAGTGCCCACCTATGGTCCAAATATAATATGTAGCACAAGAGGTTATATATGTATGTGGGCAAACAGTAAGGTGAATTTATTTGTCAAAGTTCGCGGGATTAAAATTTCGCTCTAGTTATTTTTTTCATGAGTTGGCAGTACTGTTAATAACATCTGGACGAACTTTATTGTGAATGACATTATCAGTAATATATTTACGCTTGTCTTTACCAAACGACCAAAAGTGCATTTTTCGATTTTTACAATGTCTGATTTGATTGAGCAGAGAAGTGCTATCAAATTTTGTTTGCGGAATGAAATTTCGGCTGCGGAAACGTTTAGCATGTTGCAGAAGGCATTTGGTGATTAGACCATGTCGCAGAAAAATGTTCATAAGTGGTACAAAGACTTCAAAGAGGGTCGAGAACGTATTGATGACTTGGAGCGCTCCGGACGACCATCGACGTCAACAGATGACCAACACGTCAGTAAAGTGAAGGAGTTAGTGCTCAAAAATCGTCGGTTGACTGTTAAAGACCTTACTGATATGATCGGAATATCAGAAGGATCTGTGAAAACCATTTTGAAAGACCATTTGGGCCTACGAAAAGTCAAATCTTATTTGGTACCGAAAACTCTCAATTTCTTGAAAAATAAAGGTCATGATGACAGTTTTTTTCGATTTTCGTGGTGTGGTGCACTATGAATTCCTTCCACCTGTCCACACTGTTAATAAGGAATATTATTTGAGCGTTATGCGTCGTTTACGTGAAGCAATTCGTCTAAAAAGACCAGAATTATGGGCCAACAACTCTTGGTTTTTGCATCACGATAATGCACCGTCTCACACTGCACTCGTTCTTCGTGACCACTCCGGGGAACGCGTTTCGAATCGATTGAGGAGATAAAAGCTGAATAGAAGAAGGTGCTGATGACTATACCGGAAATGGACTATTTGGCATGTTTCGGGGATTTGAAAAATCGTTGGCATAAGTGTATTTCATCTAGAGGGGATTATTTTGAAGAGGATGAAATTGATTTACAAGAATAAATAAAGATTTTTCATTTTACAACCAAATTCACCTTACTTTTTGCCCACAGTATATATAATTGACGCGTACACCCTTTTTGGGTGTTTGGCCGAGCTCCTCTTCGTATTTGTGGTGTGCGCCTTGATGTTGTTCCACAAATGGAGGGACCTACAGTTTTAAGTCGACTCCGAACGGCAGATATTTTTATGAGCAGCTTTTTCATGGCAGAAATACACTCGGAGGTTTGCCATTACCTGCCGAGGGGCGACCGACATTAGAAAAATATTTTTCTTAATTTTAGTGTTTTCACCGAATGGCAGTCACGCACCAACCCATTCGGTTACGGCGGCCGCCGTCTCATAATTGCTGACTGATATTTTCTATATAAACTTGATTTCAGCAGAATGACACCGTGTATATAGCTAAATCAACTCCTTTTATCAATCTGAGTATTTCGGTATATACATATGTATTCATAGATATGACTTTATCTATATCGAGTCCTTTATGCTGTCAGATACAACATTATGTGAATGAAATTATAATACTCTTGAGCGCAAGTATGCGGGTATTTAAAAAGAAAAGTCCATTTATATTTACATATGCAAATATAAGCTGGAACGTGCAAATTCAAAACCCAATTATAAGCAATATGCCTAGGTCCCGCCCTCGTACTTCTGAGTTCGTGCTTCTTGTCTTGACTTGACTAATATCATACCTACATACATATACCTAATATCTTTAAAATTTTATATGCCATGTAAAAATTACTCATGAAAAAAAAAACTAACTGGCAAGTCTATGTTTTCATGTAGGAGAGGTTCAAAAACCACATTTCATTGTTCCAAACCATTACGGAGACTGGGTGTAACTTAATGATTGCATTGGCCACAAGTAAAAGAATACATATACATATATAAATAGAACTTAAAGAGAATAAGCACACACATACGTATCGTACATGCATGCCAACATAAACATATAAAGAGACTGATGAGATATATGTGTATGTGCATAACAAGCCTGAACTTGACTTTGACTTTGCTTTTCAATTTGAGAATTTGAATGGACTTACCCCACATTAACAACATAAACTAAAATACAAAAACATACACATAAAAAGTATGATTCTGTAAAATTAGATGCATATAGTAGATACTCGCGCATCTATGAATTTACTTGCGCGTACATTTCATGAGTGCATGTAGGCAGGCATTTCTTTGTTGTTGGATATTCTTAGAATATATTCACATATGGATGCATACTTGTGGATACATGCGTCTGTATGTTTGCATACCCATACAAACGTATATGTTCATTTAGTACTTGTGGAAGAGATTGCTTTAAATATGTGCGCAAGTGTGACTGGCATTAACGTCATACGCAATGAAGTCCGAAAATAAATAAACATGTGTATCCGTTGGATACCGAAGGCGCTCTAAACGACGCATCGATGCATTTGTTCTCTGCTTGAATGTCGCCACATCTGGATCGCTGGTTCGCTGGATCGTCGGTTAGTGCGAAACGGACAGATATTTTACATTTTACCCAACACACAAATATTTAAAAGACACCAACATGTTTTGTTTCCTTACTTTATTTCATATAGCGCGTTTTTACATCCAAGTGAATATTCGGTGATGTTCCTCCAATGTCAACACCACCGGGTCAATCACTTGAGATTTTCAGATTTTCAGTATTCCTGTCTTAAGGGTGAAACAGTATTAATCTGCTATTCTGCATTAATGTCCGTTTCTTTTACTGAAAATATCTTTGGCTGCCGATGAGAAGTGGGGGACACATGATACATATTCCATAAGTTCTTCTACCGGCCGCATTTAGCATCACATTTATATGCATACATATGTATGTATATGCACTCATGCATGTCTGTATGTATTTATGCGTTTGTATGCGCTACATACATTGGGGTAAGCGCGAGTGCGGTTGACATTGACACGGATGCATCTTTGTCTGTCTGTTTATTCTCCGTTTTGCATGTTCGCTAGTTCAGTTTGTTCACTTATTCAACCATCCCTATATCCGTCTGTCCACTCTGTTCTTGTAGTCTATGCGGAGGGTGGCTATTTTTAGTGTCCGTTATGTTTTATTACGCGTGTGTATCCTCATTGTATCATAAAAATCCACCAAAATGCCCAAGACCGTTCCTAAAGACTGACTGACTGCTCTGCATGGGATATGTTAGTATGAGCAAACATACATACATGCATACATAAATTCATACAAACATACTCACATGTAAACGTAGGAGTATAAGTTTGTATGCGGTTCAAACTTATTTTACTTCTTATTTTAGGAGGTCTACCCCTATATGCATTTAAACACAAGATATATATGTCTTCGAGCTTTTGGAAATAAATATTCATGTGCACTTGTAGCTAAATGTACCCACATACATACTTATGTATTTATGTAGTGAAAAAATAATAATTTTTAAAGAGAAGAAACGTTTTAGCTGAAATTAAAAGAAAATCATTTAACTTACATTAATAGCACCTGAACATTTTGACCAGCTTTGGCCATTTTACATTTTTTTGATTATTCATTATGTTTTTATAAAAGTACGAGTACAGTTCTTATAAAAACCATATAAATCCAGATTTCCAGCTTTATGAAGAATTTAGAAAAATTCGGCAAACTTTTCATCACAAACTCCACGGCTTTTTTAATATTCTAGAATTCTATTCTAATAGTCTAGAATCTAGACAATGAGCTATATTTTTATTAAATAATAGCATTCAAAAACAAAAAGAAAGATAGTCAAAACTGGTGGAAATGCTGCAGTATTATCGGATATTTTATTTATAGAACAAACTGAAATATTAACCAAATATCTACATAAGTTTTCTGTAATTTTTCGGGCCTGATCATTGAAATCGTTCTCTAATTACATAGCTATTTTTTGATCGTCGGTATTTCGCTAAGTTTTAGATTGCAAGTGTCAAATAAAAGATCTCTCAACAGTGTTGGTACTGCAAATTTCCATATTCAAATCAATACCGAAATTTCGTTCTTCGAAAATAAATTCATACTTGGGTTAAGAGATAAGCAATAGGCTACTATGGTTTACAGTCCTGAGGAAGAAGCGCAGCAAAATTGTTTGCCAGTGCGAAGTTGTTCGGACGTAAAAGCTGGCGCAAACTTAATCGCTCTGTGGGAAGATTTATAATTTTTGCAAATGGCATCATACGTCAATTATATTTGACACTTGTGAACAAGTCAGCCGAAGCATGCAAACAGGCAAGCAATGATGCGCTTAAAGGTCAAAATAAAGTTTTCCATCACTTAAATTTTTTATGTTGTAAAAATGTTATTCAAAAACAAAAATTTAATAATTGATTTTGCTGCTACTTCCTGACAAAATAAATATAACCCCGTCGCTGACAACGGCGTGTTTTCACATTCTAATTGGTCAGGTTATGTGGTATTTAGCATGCCATGAACGTTTTTGCTAGTTATGTTAACGATTATTGTATTCAAATGGTTTTTTAGCAGTATGAAAGTCATACAAATCAGCTGTATAGCTAGATTTTTATCTTTCTAACAATCGCTGTATCAGTTCTTGGTCGGTTTTTGGTCGACCTCCGAAAGTTTCCGTTGAAACTGCATTTAGTGTCAGCCTATCAATACTCTAATTACCCGAACTCTGAAAGAGCTTAATGGTTTAAATAATATAGATATCTCATTTTATTATTTCATATTATTTATTATTCAGTTATAAAAATAACTAATAGATCAGATCAAATCAAAAAGATTGAAGGCCTATTATTATAATCACTAATAACTCGGGTCCGTATGGCTTTTTGCCCTCTTATCATAAATATCACTACTATTCCATTACTATATCTCTAATACACAAGAATACTTTTGATCACACACTACACGAAAAGAGTTATAAAATTCAAAGTTCGAATAAGTTTACAGTTAAAGAGCAAAGTACGCTATCTTTAATTGCTGTCTACTCATATTTTACAATTATTTGAAATACAACCTATAATAGAAAATTTGCTTGAATAAACGTTTGGAAAACTGTTTTATTTAAAATATAGTTTTTGCATGCCAATATAAAGAAAGTACTGAATATAATCAAACTTTGTGTGCAAATGGTATGCACGTGCAGATATACGAGTATGTGTGGACGACATACTCTATTATTCTTGGGTGTTCACTCACTTTCGTTTACTCTTCTTCTTCTTTTCGTTTGTTTATATTCTGTACTGACGTCACGCGGTATATGTCATAGTAATCAAGAATGATATAATACAAAATTAAGCAGATAGCGATGGAAATATGAGCGTCACTTTGCCATGAGTTGTGTGAGTGAAATCCAGCTTGTAGCATACGTATAATTTAGCATTAAGTATGTATTACTTTCGTAGCAATGGAAACACGGTAAATATAGATGAGCATTATATTCCACACCTGTACTATTATATTACATTCTACACAATGTTATTTATGCCCGAATTCTGTAAGCGAATCTCATCTCAAATCAGTAAAATTGAGATTATAAATTAGTGACTCTTTTTGGGACTTGAGACGATTTTGCTATTCAGTAAGGGAAAGTACAAGAATTTCACCAAATATCATGGTGAAAATAAATAGAGACAGTTAGCTGATGGCACGTATCGGCTAGAGATAGTCAAAAAGTTGAGCAAAAATTCACTTATCGATTCCATATGTAATGGAATTTTTTAAACTCATTTATCAAGCGAAATTCTTTATCAAAAACATAAAGAATATGAATATTACTAAGCTCATACCAAATAACGATTTAATTTCTGTTTTATAAACCTTCTACCTGAATCGGTTTATCAACAATTCAATTGAGACAAACAAAATTAATAATCGATAAATGTTGAATTGCATCTCTATATACATTCCGTTGAAATGAACGAGCTGGGAACTCCGCTCAAACTTGTCAAGTGGTTTGAGATCTTGAATAAGTTCCCAGCAGAAGGATTGCGGGAATCTAAAAACCACCTGAAAGCGTCTTCTTCCAGAAGGAATGGGTCTTCCATGCTGCGTAAACTTGCCGGAATCCGTCTACGCACATTTCTAAAATGTCAATAAATACACATTTTCGTGTTCTTAAGAAATTTTTACCCAAAACATATTACTTCGCTTCATTTTCGCGCTTTTTTTGCAATATATAAAAAATAATTAATTCCTGTTCCATATTTTTCGTTTTGTGAGCTGCTCAGAAGTAGATCACTAATTAGTGATTTTTTTTTAGACTGAATTGCAACTAGTCTCAAAATCAAATTTTACCACGAATTCGGGCATTAATCTACAAAAGCTTGAATTCTGTAAGCAAAAGCTTTATGCCTGAAGGTATAAAACAGTGCTCTCGTGTGATCGTCGTTCACTTTGCGAAATACGTCCACTCGAGAGTTAACATATACATATACATATCACGCTATTTTCTTTTTACCCTTAAGGTTTCATTTTTGTACTCATCATTTTTGAACTCACCATTTTTTGTACCCACTGACCCCTTATAAGCTTACTTTTTGTAAACATGGGTTTTGTTTTTGTGAAAATAAAAAGATGTAGAGAAACTTAACTGTAAAAGGAAATTTGGAGATGTCATCTGCATCTACCTGTTTTTCTGTTAGCTACGGAGTTTCTCTACTGGATCTATCCACAAATCAAATAAAACCTGTTTGGTTTTAGTGCTAATCGTTAAACATTTTTAAAATAATTTGATATTTGAAAGCGGACTTTCACATTTTTTTGGGTTGGGGGGCAATTTTTTTCTGAAATTCGGGACACGAGGTTTATGAACGGCCCCCAAATTAATTAAAAAAAAATCAATTTTCGCACAATTTTTAAGTTTTAAAAATAAACCTTTCATACGAGTTTTTAAAGCCCTTTGCTTCCCAATAAACAACTGTGTATTTTAATAAAATATTTTATAAATTCCAAAACAGTTTTTGCATTTTCTGAAATAGTATATTTTGAGTAGTGGTTCTTTCGAAGTCACTCATAAGTACTCTATATACCTGGAGAATAAAATACCATTTATTAAAATTATTAGAACTTTTCTTTATACTTTTAAAATTTCATACTAGCGTAAAAAGTCACCATGTATCCATTTATGATCGCCAGTGTAAATATGAACATACTTACATATGGAATGAATAGTAAAATTATATAATATTCACACTCTGAATCCTATGTGAACTTCCGTATAAAAAAACATTTATTGTTTGATTAAAATCTCTACCTGTTGATTCAAAAGGGCAATAAATCGCATACACATACTCCCATTGGCATGCAACATTCATAATTACACGCAGAAATACACATAACGGTGTATAAACATATAAATATATCAGTAACATATGTGCATGTATGAGAAACGCGCATTTGATTAAAAGCGGTTTGTGTAATTTTAGATCAAGGACCTTTCTCATCTGTCGTTTCCTTCTGAGTGTTTGTTTTGAATAAGAAACAACCGCTATGTCCATTGTCTGTTTTCTTCATTATTTTCGTCTTATTTCATTACACTTCTTACCGCATTGCCGTTCTTTGAATGAAAAAGATCGCTGCCGCATTGTTATTCGCAATACAGGATGTCGATCCCGCTATGTGAAGGATCTTACGTTTCACAAAAAGCAGCTCATAATGAAAAATAAACTAAATAATGGCTATTATTTTATTGATGATCTTATGTTACACAAAAGGAATTGCTTAAAAAAAATATTTGCCACTTTTTTGTTGTTTTTAATCTCGCTACCAACGATATTGAAGAGCTATATTAGATATTTTCTAAATTAATTTGTTTAAATACATGTGTATACATACTTATACATATACATATATACAAATGTATATTCATACATACATACATACATATGTATGTATTTATATTATTAAATTGCAGTGACTGTATATGGTTTTCGATTCAGTATTAACTTAATTATTTCCAATTGCTTAAGCGATGCGATGTCGTATCCAGTCCATATCATAAGTGTGTGGTCCCTTGTTTGTAAATAGTCCTTTTCCTGTATATGAGTAAAAGTACCTTTTTTTACTCAAATCAAAGAAGGTTTTCCTATTTAGCTTTACTTATCAATGGCACTGCTTAATACATAGCTACGTGCTATTGACAAACTATCGTAAAATTTAGTTTTTTTAAAGCATAAGCTAGTGCCCAAAGACTCTAAGTAAGCTAAATACTCGAAAAAAAATCTAAAAAGCTAATTTTTTCTAACTTCATTCAATTAGAAGCAAATTTTCATGATTATTGGATTGTTTAATTTATCTTCGATCCTCGTTAATTCCGCTCATCTGTTTAACATGGTTTAATGTGCCTAGTTAGCATAGGTATCAAACAACTTTTTGGGCTTAATAAAATCTTTTTTTTAGTTTAATGCATTGATTAACCGGAAGTCACTTGGAAACAAGTCTAGGGATCCGGTGGCTTGTCAACGCCTTGGGTGGAGTTTTTGAATTTATGAATTTTTCGCACATATCACCCAAATCTTATAATGAGAAGATTATCAATTTAAAACACATATTTTTCCAAATCGATATATGTACGTGCATATGGTATACCGCTTCAATTTGATCACTCTCGAATAATTGGCGCGTACATCTGTCGTTTGGCCAAGCTTCTCCTACAATTTGAAGAGTGTGCTCTGATGTTATTCTACAAATGGAAGCATCTCCTCTTTTATGCCGCCTTCGAACCGTAGAAGTTTCTCATGAGAAGATCATAAGGATAGAAATTTATTCAGAAGTCTCCTAGCCCCCCATCCGGATCCTCTTTTCTTTTTTTTAATCCACGATCTCATTGATCACAAGCTTGCAGAAGTTCATCTACTAGCTCTGTAAAAATCAGAAACTATCGTTTGCACCCAAATAATTTCAAATAGAGTTTATTTGTTTTTTTTTCAATGCAACTTCTTTAATTTGGAAAGAGCACATAAAGTAAAGAAAGTACCTCCTGGCAACACACAGTTGTCGTTGTGTTAAAGAGCTTTGCCTTAGAAACCTGCTCCAGCAACTCCAACCATGTCAGCCGCGTGATTAGACAGAGACAACTAGTGTCAAAGGACAATTCAGAAATAGAACTTTCTCTTAGTGAAATAAAACCGCACTAAATATATAAATATAAAGCAAAAATGTGAAGTCCTTCAAGATAACTACTCTGCGCAGGATGAATGAATGACGATTAGCGAAGAAGATGGAAAGTCGAACTCTACGAACTTTCTAATGCCATTGGCATTGAACAACTTATAAAAGAGACAGACTTGTCTGCACTTAATATATTCTTTTTTTTTTTATTATCTATTTATTAATTGTGATCTGTTTAATAACATTTAAAAATATTTATACTTAAAACTGAGATACTCACGAAATGTTCATTTTTTTTTTTGTTTTGTTTTTTTTGGCGGTGAGGTTGGGTTAAAAATGCGTTCGCACAATATAGTAACCATTGCTACTACGTGTATGGTGATACCACTAAAAATATCCCTCCTCTTCACTTGGATTTTTCCTTCCACCCCGGCACCGCTTCCGCATTGCTTCAAGGTAGAGGGCCAAGACAACGTCCTAAGAAGGGTACTTACTTACTCACCCTGCGTCCGGGGTCGCCTGTTTTGAGAAACTTATGCTCAATGCTCTTCAGCCTCTACGAAATTTGCGGCGGTACTCCATTTTTCTTCGTCTATCATCATTTCCTCGAGAATTTCTTCAGGTGTAAATATGTACACCCAATGCTCGTTGCAGAGCTGTTTTCTCTATGTTCCACCTCTCGCATTTAAAGAAGGTGTGCTTCGCATCATCATACTCAGTATCTCCATACATGCAGTTTGGTAGGTTCACCTTTTCCCTCGCCACAAATACTTGCGAAAGGACCCATGTCCATGTATGAGACATGCATGGAAAGCACCCAGTCGTGCAATTTTTGTTTTTAGCACATGAGATCTATTGTTGATTTCCTTTCAATCTGCTAAAGGAAGTGGGTTTAGGTGCGATTGCTTTTTGATTTCTTCAGCTACTGTGGGAACTTTGAGATCACGGTGAATTTGGGCATTCGTGATATAGTATGGTGCATTTGATATATGTATATATATGTATATGTGTGCAGGGTGCGCCATCTTTTATGTCGGTATGTAAACGCTGAATAACTTTGTCATTTACCAACCGATCGACTTCAACATACATGTCTTCCATACGTCAATTCAGTACAATTTCAACCATGGATCGCTTTACACCGAAACAACCGAAATTGACTTTATAAAACCCGAAATGCTTGACAAGGTGATGACAAACGCAGAAAAAAGAGCGCAGTTCGTGATTGCTAATAAAGGTGATCACTTTATTGATATTGTATTCAAAAAATAGTTTTAATAAATTGTAAATAACCAAACCAAATAAAACTACCTCACTTATACAAATCAGTTGTTTTTTTTTTTCAAAGTTATTCAATGTATTCATACCGATATAAAAGATGGCGCAACCTGTGTATGTGTATGCATATGTAATACATATTCGTAAAGGAGACTGTTAAATTCTGTTTTTTTTTTATTTCGCCCTAATTCTACAAACGATTGCAGAAACAAATTAGAAAATGTTAGTTAAAAGTGAAAGCGAAACCGTGCCCACAAAACTAACACGAATGGTAGCCCTGAATTAGCCAATCCAATAGAATTATACGGCGCCCACTCAAAACTCCGGTCTGCCTACTCGCCTGTATGCGTAATGTAAACACTTGAACTAATCTGTAATCTTAATTCGAAAGAATGCAAAAGAGGAATTTCCAAAAGGAAAATCCACAATGAATGAAAATAGAACTTATTCAAAATAAATTTGCTTCCGGTAAATTTGGGCAAGTCACACCTTATGCTGCACGATGATTTTCTTGACCATTATTCACAGTGCCTATACTCATACATTCATACATAATATGTATGTATGCATATACCTGAGACCAACCCTCTACTTTGTGGGATCCGAACGTACAACAACATAACCAAAGTAACAAGTGCAAGTGTCATGCAGACACAAAACACTTGGGCTAACATGATTGCTGTAATTCTATTAATGATCTTGTGCTTCCCCGCTGTGTCCTTTAAGATGCCCGAGCTGCACATATGTACATGAATCTGTGGGCATGCTCTTGAATAATTCTGCCTGGTGTCATGTTTTCAAAATAATCGGCCGTGAAACAAAACTCCAAATAAAGGTTACCTACTACCATCTGGTCACGTTTAGTGACCAAACCTAAAATCTCGGTTATCATCTGGACAATTGCGTACGAGCTACACCTTTTTTGTTGCGAATGGAAAATGCAATTAGTCATTTTGATCTTTTTGTTGGATTATCTCCCATCTTTGTATGACACTGCATGTGCGTAGAGAATTGTAAACAAATACTAAAAAAATTCATTCATACGAATAGATGCTGGTGTGACTAGACAATTAGCACTTGCTTGGATTCCAGTTATTGCGCATCTAACCGCAAGAAGGCTCTAAAGCAGGATGTTTCTTTGCGATTATCTTCGGGGGCCGCATCAAACACTTTTCATTATTGAATTAATTTAGGTACAGCCGCAGAAGGTTTTTTAGAGGAAACAAGATCTGCTAATAATATCCTCTCATCCGTTGAGCAGTTGCAGCTCTCTCCTTTTTGAGTATGTAGTTAGTTTGCACATGTATGTGTTATATATTAAGCTATGCATGCCTATTTACTGCAAGAATGATAGAAAGAAGATTGCACCCATCAGAGCGTACGTGACGTCACGTTTGCTGAGTTGTGCAGGATTGCCAACCATTCGCAATAAATTTAGTGCTTTTTTATACCGAAAATGCAAAAATTTTTAAGTTTCGTGTTTGTTTCTTTTTTTTAATTTAAAGCTACCGAAACTTTAAGTTAAAAAAAACAAACTATATTATTAAACAAAAAAAGGTTAAAACAGGTCACTCTGAGAAGATTTTAGTGCTAATGAAAATTTTTTTACTCTTATAAAATTTGATAATTTGAAAGTGCAAATTTAATTTTTGGCTGCATTTAAGGTTATGCAAAAATATTAAATGCCCCTCTCTCAACTCTTCTTAAGATTGAAAACCTTTTTACACATTTAAAAAAGCCTTTGAATTTATTGAATGCGAATTAAAACCATAGAGGTGTAATCGTTTCTTCCGGTCATCAATCCTTAGTGAGACATAGGACATTAAGAGTTATATTCATTGTAAAAATAAACAAGAAAATACCAGAAAATACTAAAGAAACCATACTGACATTTTTACAAAAAGAGTACCTTATCTAGTTACATAACTTCAAATATAGCAAAAAAGTCGTTCCCTTAACAAAAGAGTCTCGCTTAACAAAAAAAACCTCATAAATTAAATTGTACATATGCATAACACATTTATTTTAAAAAAACGCACATTTTAAAGACAATTTGTCACGCATACAAAGTTCTTTAAGTGATTCAATAAAAATTTGTTGGGTTATTTTCTTTGAATGGGCATTTTAGTGCGTTTTTATATCCAAAGCTAGGCAACACTGCAGTATCGAGAGAGAGATTTGACTGCCGAAAGCAGAAGAACACCAACAACACCTGCAATCGCGGGCAATGTCACCAGATGTTAAAAAAAGTAAAGCTAAATAAAACTGAGTGAATTATTTAAATAATTATTAAAATATGTATATTTTACAAAATTACAAACATGACATTTTAATTAGAACAGCTAGAAAAATGTCATGAAGAAAGAACTAAAACTCCGAGACTAAATAACAAAAAAAAAAGCTAAATCAAGTTACGAAAATGGTAATCTGGTCATACTGGAGCTAAAATCACGTAACTATATTAGTTGTCAAATTCGCTGAGCGCAAAGTAACGGGACCACGATAGGCGCCATCTCATTATTCTTTCCATCATGTATTTACTGTATATTAAATACTCTCGCTCACATGTATGCCAGAGGTCTGCAAAGCGAATACTACTGCTACCATTTATTAAAATTAATGAATTGAAACACGTGTTCTGGCATTTTGTTTCAGATACAAATTGTTTTAGCCATTAGCGAGTAAATTATCATATAACTTTTCTGTTACAAGACAGCGATTTGCCTGGTTCAAAAGTTGGCGAATGAGCGTTTTAGGTGATCGCCCAAGATGTCAAGACAATCGTTTCAGCTGGCTTCTACGATCATAAACCACTGCCCTTTACACTGGAAATGAATTTGTCCGGAATGGAAAAGGTCGCACGATACTTAATTAGATGGTTATAAGAGGTTGTTGATGTTAACATGCAGTTTATGCAACCTCTGATCAGCAGATAGTTTTTAAGAAAAACCCAGTCATGAAAGATGTAAAGGGTGTTTTTTTTAGAGGTTAGGTTTTCAAGATGAAATAAAACGTATATAATTTAATGGTATGGCCAAGAATTTAGCTTTATTATAAAGATAAGGGTTTGCCATTATGTTTTAAAAATGATTTCGGGCAAGTGGCCGCCGCGGCTGGCTCGAATAAATTCCAGCCGAGAGGCCCAATTTTCGACCACTTTTTGCAGCAATTGGGGCCGTATGTCAGCAATAACGCGCCGAATATTCTCTTCCAAGACGTCAATCGTCTCGGGCTTATCTGCGTAGACAAGCGACTTCACATAGCCCCACAAGAAATAGTCCAGCGGTGTTATATCGCACGATCTTGGAGGCCACGCCACCGGTCCACGGCGCGAGATAATGCGCTCACCAAAAGTTTCCTTCAATAAATCGATTGTTGCGTTGGCTGTATGGCATGTTGCGCCGTCTTGTTGGAACCAAAGGTCGTCCACATCAACATCGTCCAATTCAGGCACGAAAAAGTCATTAATCATGGCTCTATAGCGCTCTCCATTGACTGTAACATTATGGCCGGCTTCATTTTTAAAGAAATATGGACCAATGATTCCCTCTGCCCATAGAGCACACCAAACAGTGACTTTTTGAGGATGTAACGGCGTCTCAGCAATGGCTTGTGGATTATGTTCACTCCAAATGCGACAATTTTGCTTATTGACATACCCATTCAACCAAAAGTGAGCTTCATCGCTGAACAAAATTTTCTTGTGAAAATCGGGATCGGTGGCCATCTCGTTTTGGGCCCATTCACCGAACGTGCGACGCGCTTGATGGTCGTTCGGCTTCAATTCTTGCAGGAGTTGGATTTTGTAAGCCCGCAAACCAAGATCCTTCCGCAAAATCTTCCATAAAGTGGATGGGCACATCTCCAATTGCTGCGCGCGATGGCGGATGGACTCATTCGCGATGCGTCGCGCGAACCGAACCATTATTTTCGTAATAAATTTGCACGATTTGCAAACGTTGTTCAGGTGTAGGTCGAGGTCGAGCCAAGGAGCACCATGAGATTTGGTGGCTCCTAAAACACCAGGTGTAAGTCTATTCATTATGAAATGGCAAACCAAACTGAGCATAAATCAAGTGACAGCTGTCAAAAAGACCATCTACGAAAAAAGTAGTGCCAACTTGAAAACCTAACCTCTAAAAAAAACACCCTTTACAATAGAAAGCTTCACATTGCTTACCGAGGAGCGATCGCTTTTTCTATCGTTAGAACTTTTTCAGTGGGTCTCCAACGTAGGACCTCCTCGACTTTGGTAATCATTACTTGGCCACGATAAATAATAAACCAAATAATAGCGTTCCCAATTTGTAGAACGAACTTTGTGTGGACAATGCATTTGAAGTACGTAATAAAGAGATTCAGTATTTATTCAAGACATTTCTTGGGTTAAGCACATGTAAAGCTGACATTAATTGAAAATATTTCGCTATTAAGTAAAAATCTCTTAACACTTGAAATACATAAATAGCTTTCTATGTGCTGGAATTCATTCTGTAATGGTAGCTGAAAATATAAGCAATATCGGTGGCTTTTTGCTATATGAGGCTGGCATTAACTTTGCTGGGTCTCTAAGAAAAATTGAAATTGTGCTTACGTTTCTAGACCATATACATACATACATATAACTATCATCATAGAGTTGGTACCCCCATCAAAATGTTTTACCAAAATGCGAGCAAAAGATGTATTCGCTTTTTCAGCGTCGTCAAAATGTGCATATTTATTTTTCCACAAGTGCTACACCCACAAAAACATATAAAATATTAAAATTATATATTATTTTTAGTAATGTTAATTGTGAACGTTGTAAATTTTCAACAAATGTATGGTATATTTTTAATAAGGACGACGAAGTGTTTTTCAGATTATTTGGCATGTATGTATTTGGTTTATAATCAGTGTGCACCTGTTCATTGACTGGCTGATTTTGTCATGTTGCCACACCAAAAAAACTAAATTTGTTTACAGCTGAAGTGAAATTTCGGAATTCACAGACCAGAAATCACTTAATAGAGTAGGTGTGCACTGGAGACACTACATTTGCGCGTACCAAATAAAATAAAATTTTCTAGGTTGTGTGCTTGTATTACTACCACAAGTAATATGTATATACTTACATATATACCTACTTATATAATAATACCTTCTGCTCAAATATGAACGAGACGTTATCAATAAAACGGTCCGCGGATGGCATATAGCAAAAATAATTTTTTCGTTTATTGGTAGGACTGTTATAAGCTTACATGGCAAATTTCAGCGTGATATGTCCCATAGTTTGTTTTCTGTGCTACTGTAAACAAGTCAAGCTCGAGTGTGTTCTTCGAATTTAACGATGGAAATTCAAGTTGAACAAAGAATTTGTTTGAAATTTTGTTATTCCAACAAAATTCGGCTTTAGACGCCTTAAAAATGTTGCAGACAACCTATGGGGACTCTGCTCTATCGCGTGCACGTGTTTTCCAGTGGTACAAATCGTTCAAAGAGGGCCGTACATCGGTTGAAAACTTGCCTCATGAACGTCGTCCAGCAACATCAGTAAATGACGAAAACATCGGAAAAGTAAAGGAAATTGTGCTTGAAAATCGCACAAATCGCAAAATCGGTTAACGCTGAATATTATTTAGACGTTTTAAAGCGTTTGCGCGAGAACATTCGTCTTAAAAGGAAGGAATTATGGGACAACAAGTCATGGTTCTTGCATCACGATAATGCACCAGCTCACACATCACGTCTTGTTCGCGATTATTTGAACAAAAATAATGTTAATATCGTTCCGCAAGCACCGTATTCGCCTGATATGGCTCCATGTGACTTTTTCCTGTTTCCCAAGCTGAAGTTGACGCTCCGTGGAAAACATTTTGAGACAATTGAAGTCATAAAAGAGAATTCGAAGAACACACTCGAGCTTGACTTGTTTACAGTAGCACAGAAAACAAACTGTGTGACATATCACGCTGAAATTCGGCATGTAAGCTTATAACAGCCCTACCAAAAAACAAAAAATTTATTTTTGCCATATGTCATCCGCGGACCGTTTTATTGATAACGTCTCGTTCATATTTGAGCAGAAGGTATATTATATTTAGGTATAAAGAGCATACGTATGTATGTCAGAGTTTTTGGTTTTAAATTAATGTTAGCTGACAATCTACAAACTATTCAGACACTAAACATAATCTTGTTCACTTTATTAGCTCAAATAGGGACCGTCAGATATAAGCTGCAATATTGGGTAGACAATATCAGCACTGATTGCTCTACCAGTTTAGACAGTCATCTGAATGAAGTTCCATTCTACAATTAATTTGAAAATTCATTATTTCTAATAAAGCAAAAACCATTCAAATATATTTTTAAAAAGAAACTAGCCGATGGCCCACCCTCTATTTTGGCTGTTTTACATTAGCGGTATTTTACTCACTTCGCCAGGTATGTCTTTATGAGCACAGCATCGATTGCGTACGACAGGATGTTGCTCTCATTGAAAATATGAAAGTAAAACAGCCGTTTTAAAGAAAATATTCCCTCACATGCGAAGCATACATAGTCGAAAAGTAGTATGTGATTACATAAATATTTATTTGTATGTGCATATCAATGTATGTATTTTGATAAACACACGCATGCGCAACATTGCGGTGTGCTGTAAATCAATCGCCAAGTCAAGTGCCACCAGTACGGCCTACATACGCGGGTACATACATTTATATACACTATTTTCTTTTCCTTTCACTCGCTATGTTTGTTTAAAAGAATTAAATAAAATGAAATGAAATGAGTTAATTCAATGGAAACCTAAAACTCGATACAACAGCATCGTTGTTTGATGTGGTGTGGTTTACGCATCCAATTGTACTTTTTATTACAGCATATTATGCATACATATGGACGTACATATGCCTAATGCGAAATTTTGTTTTGAGTTCCGTTCCAGTTTAGAAATATATATTAAATAAAGTAAAAAAATCAAATGAATTAACGTACAAGGCTGATATATTAAATAGGTAAATGAGACTTGCTCAGAAACGTCTTTCTCGGTCCTCTTTAAAAATATATATACATACATATGTATGTACGTATGTACACACCACCTTGATCAAACGGTTCTCGGAATATATTCTCAAAATTCGAAATACAAGTTTATTCCTCAAAAGTGATATTATCGGCTTCAAAGTACTCCCCATCAACGTCATTGCACTTGTGTAACGTTTTATCCAGCTCTCGAAACATTTCTTGATCTCTATTTTCGGTATATCCTTCAGAGCAATCTTCAATTTTTCCATTATCTCCTTTCGACTGTTAAAACGCATCCCCGTACTGGTTTCTTTACTCTATAAGGAAAAAAAATTGCAGAGCGCCATATCAGGCTGTTGATGGTATTCATATCGTTCTTGGTCAAAAATTCACGTGCTATCATGGTGCAAAATTCACTATTTATTTTCCCACTAATCCTTTCTTTTTTGGCAAATTACTTTAAAATAATAGTCCTTATTAACTGTCTGACCTTCTGACAAAATTAGTGATGTACAATACCGTTGTAGTCCATGAAAACCGTCCGCACCGCTGAAAACAACGTGCTTTGGTCTTGGTTCATTCGGAGCTCTCAACTTACTCTCCTGATGTCTGGATTGCGTCTCGTCTTCAGTAATGATGCGTTTAATGAATGTTGGGTCGGATTCTGCCTGGGAAATCATGTATTGGCGATACAATCGCGGTCCCTTTTTTTGCATGAAATTCAAGTCCTTTGAGACCAACTTTGCAACAACGCGGCGCAAACCCAAATCATTAACTCCAATGTCCTGAAAGGATTCATTGCAATGTTAAAATCCTCTGCACAGTTCTATGATGATTAATTGCGATTATTAATCAACTCTTCTTTCACTTTATTGATATTTTCGATGTCACTACGCTCGCTGATTGTTTTCATTAGAGTATCATTACCGAAACAGTTTCCAAATATTTCTAAGGTTTTCACACCATTTAATCTGCATCGCATTTTTAATAAAAAATTTAATGCAAACTCGTTGTTGCCAAATCAAATCCATTTTTAAAACAGCAGGAAAATCTAAAATGCTTAAAAATCTTACTCAAGACGGCGTAACTTTTACAAATGTAAGGCAATTGCGATAAAATTGTGGTAGGAATGTCAATCTCAGATGTGGCAATCTAACCAAAACACAGAATTCAAATCAATTGGATAGAGCGTCACCTGGCGGTGGTTCCAGGAAGTTTTTAATCAAGACAGTATGTATACACATACATACATACATACATATGTACATGCTGAGCAACCACCATTTCTTCCCCTTCCGGTAACGGAGTAGAGCGGAAAAGTTGTTCTCTAGTCTAAATATAGAGCGGAAAAGTTGTTCTCTAGTCTAAATATAGAAGACCACAAATAAAGAAATATATTTGTAAGGAGAAATTTTAATAACATTTTATAAAATTTTTAAATATTATGACCCTTCTTGATCAAATTAAACTAAATACGGAATCAACCATAGCCTCCTCCAATATAAGTATGTATGTATGTATGTTTATATGTATGGAAGTAAAATTAGAAATACATATATGTATAATTCTTATACAATTTTGGCCCACTTGAACTTCACTAAAATTATGCAACGTGTACAGAAAGTTTAGTCTCAATCACAGTTCGGCACTTCTTTACTCTCGATTTTAATAGGGCGAAACTCTTGACAAGATCAAAATCCAACGAATGCATATAACGGCACATACACTAGTTGCACATGCGCATCATTTATTATAACCGCTACATGCTGGCATACACACATGCATACATGCATATATATGTATGTACTTGTTTCTATGTGAAAATGCTTTATAAGCCACTTGAAGAACACTGCGCCACTTGAGCTACCGTCAGCGCCACCGATTTTTGGGATGCTTCCAGTTTTACTTGATTTGTATTCGTAAACTACCCCCAATGTTTTTTGATGTAGGTCAGATGTACCTATATCCGTCGCAACTGTACATTAGTTGATTATTTTAAATGTACGAGTATAGGTATGTACAAATGTGCTTCATGTCTAATTACCCTGTAGGGAATTCCCTTGCTAGTGATACAAATTTCTGCTTAAATCTCGTGCCATTTAGATGTAAATATATGAACCACCCGAAAGCATATGACTATAATTTTCTTGATTTAGTAGCTTCAATCAAATTACTCTTAAATACCTTTCAATGACATGGAGAGTAGTCGAACTAATAGCGATCGCTAAGCCACATAAAGGTAATATCAGTATGTAGGCGATTCACCAATACATTTTAAGGATATTCGCGTTGTTCGCTTTCCTTATCCACAATTTTAACGATTTCGCTATTACGTAACCCATTTCATAACGAAACTCGATAAGAGAAAATTAGCTGTTTTAGTTAGCAATTGATTATCGCAAACTAAACGACAACAATTTTGGTGGGGTTAAATCAAACGAGAACACAAGAATTAGTGGTTTTAATTGAAATGATGAAATTAATAGGTTTATTCATCAAAAACTTATTTAAAAAAAAAATGCAAATATGTTCATAGAGAACGTGGTTACTGCAATGTGAAATACTGAAAACATCAACGCGAGGAACCGTATTTTTCTATTCCTACTTTATGAGAAATTATATTTCACAAAATCGGCTCTCCGGAATGATCGGATTGTACAAGGTCCGGCACTCGAAGTGTGACCAACTTCGAACCGCTCGCGCAGTTGATTCACGGGCATCCGCGGTATGTTAGTTGAGTAAATGGCCGTCCAGAGTATTGTTTACAAGCCCGCGGAAGCATTTAAGCGCGAAGAATAAAATCAGTAATTGATTTCAAACACAGTAGTGTGATTGCATTATATTTGGCTGGAAAATCACAACCAGCGAAGCGATTGTTCGTAAGCTCGAGTACCTTAACGTAAATAAAGTTTTTGTTTATCGCACCATTACTCATTACAATGATACTGGTAGCATAGCGAAACGTCATGTAGGTGGTTATCAAAAGACTGCAACGTCATGTGAAATGGTTCAAAAAGTGAAGAAACGGCTTGAGCGAAATCCCCTACGAAGTGCCAATCAAATGGCGAAAGAACTGAAAATATCTCACCGTAGCATCCACCGCATACTGAAAAATTATATCAAAGTCAAGTCTTACAAGATCCAAAAGGCCCATGATCTCACACTAAAGCAGCAACAAGTTAGACTTGGGAGAGCGAAAGAGTTGCTTCGCTTGGGCGAAAGCGGTGAATTTCCGAACATTGTGTTTTCTGACGATACAATTTTTTAAACTCTCAAAACGATAGGGTTTATTTGACCGACCGTTCATACGAGAATTTGAGTAATCGATTAGCCACCAAGAGGCAACACCTGCCACAGGTAATGATTTGGGCCGCTGTAGTCGCAGATGGGCGCTCTCCAATCGTTTTCATCGAGCTTGGCGTCAAGGTAAATGCGAAATATTATCGGGAAAGTATTCTGGAGGTTGCTTTGAAGCCGTGGGCAGACAAACATTTCGCTGGTAGGCCATGGACGTTTCAACAGGACTCAGCACCGTCTCACAAAGCTCGAGTGAACCAAGAATGGCTAAAAAACAACGTTCCGAAATTAATAACATCCACTCAATGGCAAAAGGTGGTCATACGAGTATCGAGAAAAAGTAAATTGATTCTTAATTTTGTAATATTTTCACACATTTTTTACTTTGAATTGTATAAAAGTAATTTTCCAAACTAAATGTATCGCCTTTTTAATTGTTTACACTTCGAGTGCCGGACCCTGTACCTTGATACTATTATCTAACCTCTACGAGACTGTTTTTCATCGATGCTGCCCTTATGTGGGACTTACATAGTTCCAGCTTCAATTCGCGGTAACTTAAGTAAGAGCAACTACAACAATATTCTATATTCATACTTTCGTTAACTCATATATAGAGTACAGTAGATACTTGGTGTTAAACAGTGACAGCTGCGGTTGTCACAGAGAATATGAAGACCCCGAAACACCAATCGTTGACGACGGGACCATTGTTCCTCTATCCGACTGTGACGAGGTGAGAACAGCTAAGGATATGTATTTTTGGTTAAAACGCGAAAATGTATATTCGCCTCTAAAAAATATAATCGCAGGAGTTTCTCAGAGAAGCATTTTTGAGTCTTCTGCTATATCTCCCATATTCCCACCACCTACCATAGGCAAATCATCATATAACTGCAAAATTTGCGGATGGAACTGCCGTACTTGCAGTCAATAATACTATAGCAAACGCATCAAATAAGCACAAGAAGCTATTAACCTTACTGCTACTTGCTAAAAAAAAACAAGCTAAACAAAAACAAGTCAGCGCATATAGTGTTTTCCCTAAAAAACGCTACTTACAAGCCAATCTTCATCGATGCCGTCGACGAGGCCAAATATCGGGACATAACACTTGATGTCAAACTGCTCTGGAAAGTACCCGTCAAGAAAAAACGGGAAGAGCTTGACTTGAAATAAAATAAGTTATATTACCTCATTGCTAGGCGCTAAAGCTTATCTATCCGCTACAAATTACTTATTTACAAACCAACACTAACACCGGTTTGGACCTGCGGTATACAATACATCACCTCTATCACACGTCTGCAAAACAAAATCCTGCGGAGCAAAGCACAACGGTAGCAGACCTTATGGAGGGCGAGTAGCAATTGTATTGCAACTTGCTTTTCTGAAAGCAACTAAAATTATCAAATGAAAATTGCTTATTAAAATCCTTTTATATATGTATGCTGCTTGAAATTGTACCACGCTTCTAAACAAAAACAAATTACTTTTATAAAAATATTGAGAATACAGTTTCTCTTAGGTCGAAAATTAGCTTGGACCAGGTATAAAGTAAACTGGAAATGTTGCCGGATCTTGAAGGTCTAAGCCGATATTTTTTATAAATCATAGATTAATGTAGCGTACATAGGTATGAATGTTTTTTTTTAAGTTTGTCGAAGATTTTTATGAATTCCGTCCATATATAGAAGTGATTCATTGATTTGCTGCCGAGCGTTCCAATCTTGATAAATTAAGTTTAATAAAATTTTTTTTAGATACTTTAAGTAATTTGTATTTGCACAATAATTTTAAGTTCATCTTATATCTTGTTGTTTTTTATATATTTTTTTTTAACTTTTTCCATATATGGAAATGATTTTCATAAAATTTTTTATGTATTATATTTACGCTCTAAGAAACAATTATTAAATTATTATGTAAAGAGTTGGTTTAGGCGGGCGTCATAGCCGAGTAGTTTATAAGTATCTATATTTCGCTACGTCCGGGTTCGAAGCCCATTAGGGACAGAAACTATCAATTTATAGAAAAAGTGTTTCCTTATTGCGATCACCCACGTCCTCGGCTAGCAATAGCAAACTTCCTAGTGTAGTTTTCCCATGAAAAAGTTTCTCATAATAATCATCTGCTGCTCGGAGACGACATGAAACTTTAGGCCGGTCCATTTGTAAGTCAACACACAGTCACGACACACAGGGAATTTCCGGGCAAAATCTCAAAAAATATATTACACAACCATTGCATTCACCTGATATTTATACATATGCACCTCTCACAAGCTCCTTTCTCTTTCCTATACTTACTCCGATACCACTTCGATGCACCCGTTTCAGTCGATCGAAATAAACAATAATTTGCAGTTAGAGCTGAGGACGATTACAAAAATCTGCATTTAATATATGTACATTTGTTTTGATGATTGCAATATTCGTTAGCCCATATACTCGTAGACTAGTATCAAGGCACATTGAACGGGTAGCAGCAGCAAAAAAAAACAGGTGCAATATATTTTGTTTAGCTTTTGGCCAAAAATTGCCAACTTTGAAGGTGACACAATAAATTTAAATTAATTAATAATGTGATAATAACACAGTGCGACAATTTTCAGGTCATCGACTAGGGCCCAAACCAAACTAATTGCTAATGAAAGTACTCATGTAGAATAGTAAAACCCCACCTGGGTTTGGGTCTATCGGGTCACAAGTTTTTTTTACAGTGTATTAAAGTTTCGCAATATTGATCAAATGCCATATTAAATAATATAATAAGTCCAGTACAAATATTGATTTTTCTTAAATGTCGTATTAGAAAACTTTTAGTACATTTTAGAACATTTTAACCCGTTGAATGTGACAATTTAACCCATTTTTTCAAAATTTGTTCAAAAGCCCTCTTAAACTGAGTATTAAAGGTTAATATGTTCTACAAAGAGATTGCTTGGAAAATTTCTCCAGGGGTCGTCAAAGACATTGAGCACCTTTGAGTTAAACGTATTTGAAAAAAAGCAAAGAAAGCAAATTGCTCCAACTTCACTTCTAGACATCAAAATTAAACCATTATCTTCAAAATGGTTACTTATCAAATTCTAAAGACGCATCGGGAGTGCATAAATTTGTTCTTAATATATCCAAAGCTCTCAAACCAAGTTGGATCTAAAAAATATATGGATAGTATTTTTAAGTATGTATGTATTCATTATACATACAAGAACAAAACAGAGTGCATACTACTCGAAATAAAAAACTCTCGCCAGAATGCTTAGTTAGAGGAACCCATGTCAGACACGATACCCGCCTCTGTGAGATTGATTCTACCTAATTTTAATACCAGTTAATACCAATTATTAGTTGTGGATATGCAAAAAATGGGAAACCTTTAAGTTGTAGCTGTCTGTATGCTCAAGGGCTCGCAGTACTTTTTGCAATTGCGTAACTTAAATATTCACTGTTCTAGTGAACGTTTTTGAGGCACTTACCTTTTTTGCCTTTTTTTCCTTGACATTTGTCTACAATTTTCTTAAATTAATTAATTCTATGTTATGATCACATTGCTTCGTGGAAAGATAATATTAATATTTGAAAATAAATTGAAACTTTGCAAGTACAAATTAATTTTACCACGAGTGTCTTTCAACTCCTTTTTGAATTTCTCATTGGAGTGGAACGTTTGCATATACACATGTACACACATGAACAAAATTATTCACACAACCACTAATTTTTCATTCGAAAAATGTATTTTGAGTAAAAATCAATGTAATTAAAAATGTATTCTAGGAAAAATACACAAATTTATTGTTTATTTAAAACTTGACAAAACTTTACCCCATGAATAAAAAATTAACAAAATTCACAGAATTTTTCATATTTTTAAGGGACAAAATTATTCACACATTTTAATTTCACAAATAAAATATTAAATTAAAAGAAATATTAATTTTAATAGGCATTCCTTTTTTTTTGAAGACTTCATTAAATCTATTTGACATAGGGTTAACTAATTTTTTAGTCACATTTGGATCCAAATTTTGCCATTCTTGTTGGAGCACCTTCATTAGCTGGGTTTGGCTTGTTATTTTAATTTTAGCGACTCACCTACCGAGTTCATCTCACAAATGTTCGATGGAGTTCAAGTCTGGAGACTGTGGAGATGTTGAGAGAATGTAAGGCACATGATGAATGATCCACATACGCTTGGGATCATTATCATGTTGAAAATAAAAGTTATTTCCAACATACGTTTTTGTGCACTTTCAGTTTTTTTTTTAATTTAAGGAAAAGTGATTTATCCATAATACCATCAATAAATACAAGATTACCCACGTCTGCCGTTGACACATATCCCCACACCATTACACCCCCTCCACCATCATGTATTGCTTTTATCGAATTTGGTATTGGATTTTCTCCAGACTTGAATTCTTCCATCCGATTGAAAAATGTTGAATTCACTCTCGTCGCTAAAAATGTCTTTGCTCCAGAAATCAAGTGGCTTATTTCTATATTCCTTTGCGAACTTTATCCTTTTATTTTTATTGACTTTGCTGATGAGTGGTTCCCTTCGAGCCATTCGCGAGCTATACCTGGCACCTTTCAAGGCCCTCCGAACTGTTTTCGGATTGACTTCTTTATTATTCTCTTCAAGAACTTCTGCTACTACTTGCGTTGATGTAATTTTTTCTTTTATATTTTTCTTATTATATGGCGCTCATTACTGAGGGTCAATTTGCGAGGTCGGCTCTTAAGATTTGTTTCCCCTTTAAAAGCTTTATTATGCTATAAAAAGTAAAACGACTTCTGCACATGATTTGCCCTCATTATGCATATGCAAAATAATTTTCCTTCAGCTTCAGTTTTGTTGACTTGATTCCGACCCATGAAGTTATAATAACGCGAAAGCAAGACTTGAAATGACCAAATAAGTTGTCTTTCGAATGATCATATTCAAAACGGGATTTACTCAAAAGCATGGGTTGTTTTAACAGTTTTAATTTACATTAATTTTTTCTTAAGATACAGCTTCTTGAATTAAAAGTTAGTTGTTGTGTGAATAATTTTGCCCGTGTGTGTATGTACGTAGCACGAACACCAAAACGTGTTTCAACACAAAAACGTTTGCCTGCCGGCTGCCGGCATGAACAGAAATATATTAAATAAACTTGGAAATCGTAACAATAAACTTTTTGCTGACTAAGTCCGCGGTAAGTGTACTATCCTCTACAAATAATTTCTTACCGACTGCTATTTGAGTTCACTACGCACATTCCGTCAGTTGGATCATCAGGTACCGTCATTCAAGACAAGTACCTGTCCTGCCAGAAATAGCCATAACAGCTCCATACAAAAACCTCTAGCGTAGTAGACTCGAGACTTTATCTGAGTTGGATCAAAAATTCTTGAAGAAGAGTCAAGTAACGGAATTGCAGGCGGAATTCCGCAAAATTAATTAATTAATGATCATTGGACCTTTCCCTTCCACTAGAAACCTGTCCCAGTTCGCTGGCAGCAGCGGTGCAGTCAACATCGCTCCGCGCGTGAAAGCTGTTTTAAAAGTGTGTTAGGATTTTGCAGTGGCGAAAATGCAGCGATCGCAAACATGTAATTCTCCTCCTTTTTTTTTATTATGTATTGGAAAAAGAGCTGGCGTCAGACTTGTCAAAGTCGTGAAAAATAAAGTAGCTCTTTGTGCGAGGTGGTACATATCCTACTCAATTTGCCTTGGCGTGTTCTTATATTTGATCAGAAAACAAATCGAAACAATCGGTTAATAGCTCCTAGAGACGCTCAAGCATGCCTGTCCAGCAGCTTAAATGTGTGCGTGTCGGGTGACACACGAACTTCCTTCGTGTCACACATACTTGTTGTCGGCTGTTGCATGATGAAAATCAAAAATTTTAGATATTAGCGTCATGCCCCCGATACGCACACATACAAGCTGCTGGACATGCATGCTTGAGCGTCTCCAGGAGCTATAAAACTCATTTCACCTCACATATGTACAGTGTGCCATTTAAGTCACCGTCCTCTTGTAATATTTGCACAAGTCATCCTGTAACTTGATCAGAAGACAACAAGTACCGAGTAGAAGGAACCTCAAAATTATTATGCAATTTCAGTTATTTTACAGTTATGTTAGAATGCGTATATTATTGGTATATACATATACATATATGTATATTGTGTACATTGTCCAGTGTAAAGCTATTTAGATAAAAAGATACATTTACTTTTGCTAGTTAACTATGAAAGCGAAAAAGTTTTTACCCCTCAAAACAAAATCTGAAATTATACAAAAGTTCGATAAAGGCTTTACATTAAAATCATTGGCTTATCAATATGGTGTTACCAAATCGACCATTACACGTATAAAAAATGGCAAAAGAAAGATTTTAAAAGCATCGACAGAGTGCAGCATTAAACGGAAGTCTCTACAGAAGGGTGAGTTTGCTAATATGGAAACTAAGCTATATAAATGGTTCATCACTCAAAGAAGTCGATATATTCCAAAATCTGGAAACCTTATTAAAGAAAAAGCTAAAGAACTGCATGCAAAAAATGTATGGAAGTGGAAGAGGCTTTAACGCAAGTTCGGGCTGGCTAAATGGATTCAAGGCTAGATTTGGAATTAGATTGTTAAAAATTTGCGGTGAAAAACTGTCTTCTGATCAAGAAGCAGTGCCAGTATTCAAGGCAAAATTTTGGCGAGTAAAAAATGATTTACAGTTGGATGAAAACCAGGTTTACAATGCTGACGAAACTGGATTATTTTTGAAATTACTGCCAGACAAAACATACGTTAGCTCAAATGAAAAAAATGCGTGCGGAAGAAAAAGTGAAAAGGCGCGAGTCACAGTTTTAGTGTGCACTAATGCAACTGGCAAGCACAAATTAAAGCCATTAGTAATAGGTCCAGCCAAAAACCACGACCATTCAGAAATTTTCAGCTTCCGTTGAACTACAGGTGCTCAAAAAGAGCATGGATGACTGCGGACATTTTCGAAGAACGGTTCCACAATGCCTTTGTACCAGAGGTAAATTAAATTATTAAATCATAACATAGGTAAATAATAAATTGAACTAAATACATTTTTTTTTGTTTTTTAGGTTACCACATTCCTAATACACGAGGGTCTACCAGTCAAAGCTGTTTTGATCTTAGATAATGCACCGTGCCATCCAAAACAAGAGTTATTAAAAACAGAATGTGGTTCAATTTTCGTTTTATATATGCCACAAAATGTAACACCCCTTCTCCAGCCGATGGACCAGAATGTAATAAGGTTAACCAAGTTGCACTATAGAACAAATTTATTAAAATCAGCTATTGGTAAAGACGAAATAGCCGACTTTAAAAACAAAATTCCTTTGAAAGATGCCATTTGCCTTTTGACCCAAGCATTGCAAAAAGTCGATGCCGCCGTTATTAAAAAATGCTGGTGTCCATTAATTGACTATAAACATCCGATAGACAATGATGAGTGTATCGAGGATGATGTGCCTCTCAGTGTTTTAAGACAGCAGATAGTTGCACAACAACATTCCGAATTTGAAGAATAAATCAATTTAACTGAAACTGCATTCCCACAGGTAAAAAACGCAATCATTACAGTTACACGTGCACTTAACATGCCATCATTTTTTTTATTTCAGTCAAACCTAAGTGTCAACGAACTAAGAATATGGACAGGAATAGATGACAATTGCGCTAATGGTACTGAGGGCGTTATCGATGATGTTAATCAACCTGTTGAGGCATCTGATGAGGATGAGGATGAGCATGACAAAATAAACGGCGACAAGTGTACAATAGAGGCAGCTGAAGCCATTCAAATTTTTGACAAAGCAATCCATTGGACCGAACACAATACCAACTCGCTCGAACACATAATTTTTCTTAACAATATCAGGGATATTGCAGTGAAAAAATCACTGGAAGCTAAGAAAAAACAAAGTACTATATTGGACTTATTTAAATAATATGTTTTTATTATAGGAAATAAATACACTCACTCCACAAACTATGTACCTCTACCTTACATACAACAGTATTAATAAAATATTTATAATCCGCCCACTTCTGTACATGTATAATTTCAGTCTCAATTGAAGGGAATAGCCCTTGCACGAATTAGTTCCCTCAACCCCGAGTCTACTGTATTAAAAGATGTCTAGAAAAAGTATGCTATGTTGTGTTCCCCACCTTTCTTTTCTTGTACAGGCGACACCCATACTCGTAGATGTCAAATGTTCCTCTGCTAATGCCAAACCTACATATGTATGTAAGTATGTATCCCTCGAAGCCTAGTTAAAACTGATGCCTAAAGACCGATTTGACAATGACTTTACTAATAAAATTTTAAATTAAAACATACAACAGTTCCTTTAAAAAATGCTAACAGAGGTCAGGGTACGTATTTGAACGTAATTTAAAAAATTAAACCAATGAAGCACTTTTAAATTTAGTAATTTCATCCTGTGTTTATATTTAGCGATACTTTTGTTCTAAATAATTTTTTCCAAATTCGGCGCATTTAAAATGTTTAGCCTCATCCTACATCAAGTCAAATCTCGTATTTAGAATTGTTGCGCATTGTGAATAACATGGTGTGATGTGTGGCGCACAGAATTTACAGCAAAACTTTCGGGGGTTGATTTACTTTGTGAAGTGAGCATTTAACAACGATATAGTGGCATCTGTGGGAGCCTAGCCCAAACTTATTACACGTTTTGACAACAGATGGCGCTTTACTGACGAAAAAACGCGTGTGGGAAGTATAATTTACCAATTATTAAATTAATTTAATTCTACGTTAGCAAACACAATAACAAATATCGAATCGAATATTTTCTAATACGTAAACGATTGTAGAAAAATGCAGACAGAATGATGAATAATGAAAATGTATTTAATTATTTAAAAACAATTACTTGGGAAAAGCACTTTCGTTTCATAAAAGCGCGCTCATACGTGTTGTTGATATTAAAACAAATCAATTCGTTTTTTAGAGATAGCAAAAATAATACTTTCTGTGGCAGAGTGTTCACTTTTGAGTGCTAAGATGCTCATGTGTAGTTTTTGCAGATTTTTACGTACTGACTTTTATCTAAGTCTAACACAGCTTTTGAGATATTTTTCTATTTGAGTTATTTACGTATGTAAATATAATTTTCCTACACATATAAGTTTCCTACCTATTCTCGTTTAAAAATAAATCCTATGCGCAAGCGTAACACCAATTAAAACAAATACGACAGTAAGCGAAGCCTTGAGAGCATATTGAACAGATCAATCCACCACACTGTACACTTTAACATTCGGTAATGCGTTAAAGCGTGTTGCCTAGTTTTAGGCCGATTTGGTAAAGAACGTATATGATGTTTACGGGCTCTGATTTTGCGATCGTTCCACCAAAGATGAGAAACGTGTGGTGTTTTCAATTTTTATGTGGGCAAACCTCAGTGTGGTGTTTATTTCGCCGCTGTTTTAAATCCTTTTTTTTGTCGGGACAAACTAGCAAGTACAGCACTCAGCCACTCTTCCTAGCAAACTTTTGAAAAATCAATTGTACTAGAAATACTGACAGCGTCCAGTGTTTTTTACGTGAGTACCTGCTGGTGAAAGCTTAAACCCACGGTACCCAAAGGCACACGGATCAAAATCAATAATCAATGATCAGGACCCAAACAATATTTGGTACCAATTGGCATGGACACATTAGCCGCCCTGGTAGGGCTCGAGACCCACCCATGAATTTGAATTTGAATTTGAAGAGGTCGAGCCAAGGAGCACCAGGAGATTTGGCGGCTCCTAAAACACTCAGGCTAAAAAGCCCATTGTATTTAAAGCTCTGGAAAGGGGGTAGATAGTTAAGGAGGGAGGGAGAAAAGTATCAGAGAAAGAGATAGGAAAGAATAGAGACAGAGATAGAGATAGTTAGTCCTGTGAGAATTTTCCAGATTCTTTGGCGAATCTGTAAATATCCTCCAGTTTTAGAGAACGAATATTACTCATTCCCATGACATCGGAACCCAATACCCGTAGTCGCGCTCTAGCAAAGGCAGGACACTCACAGAGAAAGTGCTCAGTGCTATCCGCCTCCTCCAAGCAGGACAGGCATACCGGGTCCTCGATGATTCCAATGGTGGTCATATGCTGACCCCATGGGTTGTGTCCTGTAATGATGCCGACCATCAACCGAATGTCTTTCCTTCTAAGTTTTAGTAGAAAGTTTGACAGTTTTCTGTTCGGACTTGTCACAAAACACTTTGCAGTTCTGCAGCGTTCTAGACCGGACCATCGCTCTTTATGTAGATTGCCTACATAATCGTTGATCCAGTTCTTGATTCCTGCGGGACTGATTCCGATTATTGGCTCTGGCCCCTGTGGGGGCACCGCTGATCCACGGTTGGCCAATTCGTCGGCAATTTCGTTTCCTTGAACACCGGAGTGTCCCGGAACCCATATAAGTACAAGCCTGTTTTGTCTTGCGACAGAATTAAGCTTCTTCTTACATTCTTGAACAATCTTCGAGGTTTGCTTCGCGTTCTCCAGGGCCTTCAATGCAGCCTGACTGTCACTGAAGACTCCAATCTGTTTCCCGCTCCATCTCCTCTCGATTATCCATTCGGCTACTTTTAGGATGGCAAAAACTTCTGTTTGAAAAACAGTTGCCATTCCCCCCATAGCATAGTGATACTTATTACTATCGTTTAAGTACCATCCGGCTCCAGACCCTATTTCAGTCTTGGACCCATCGGTAAAGAAAATATCCGTCAAACCTCCCTGCATGCATTCTGGATTGCTCCATTGCTCACGCAATGGAAATCTGACATCAAATTTCCTTCCAAACGAAACTGTGGGTATCAGGTCATCTTTAGGTGCCAAAAACAGTGGATACTGCTCCGACAGCAACTTAAAGATTTCTCTGTGTCCCGAAGTTCCATCTTCGTGCCAGAAACCATATTTATGGAGTCTACACATTGCTTTTATTGCTTCCTGTTGTATCTTAAGATCCAGGGGGAGCAAATTAAGCATAGCATTTAGGGCATCACCAGAGGTTGTACTCATGGCACCCGTGATGCATAAACATACACTTCTTTGCAGCCTGTATAGTTCCCGGATTGTGGACTTAACCATGCTCCGTCGCCACCAGACCACAGAAGCGTAAGTGATGATTGGTCTGATAAGTGCCGTGTATATCCATAGGACCACAGCAGGTTTCAGACCCCAAGTTTTGCCAAAGGCTCTACGGCATTGCTGAAAAATCTTCAATGCACGATTCACCTTCAGTGAAACGTGTGTCTCCCAGGTCAGCTTCTTATCCAAGATTACTCCTAGATATTTAACTTCGTTGGAAAGACCAAGTGTCACACCTTTCAGTGTTGGAAGACTGAGTCCATCCAATTTCCGTTTTCTCGTAAACAAGACTATGGTTGTTTTGTTCGGATTAACGGAAAGACCTTGTCTCATGCACCAATCATCGATTTTGTCAAGAATCCTCTGCACTTTCGTGCAAAGCCTCCTTAAGGATTTATCCGATGTTAGCGCACAGACGTCGTCCGCATATGCTTGGACGTGAAAGCCGAGTTCCTGCATCTCCGCTAATAGGGAGTCTACGACGAAGCACCACAGCAGCGGAGAAAGAACACCCCCTTGGGGACATCCTTGCTTGGCCCTGACTGTGATTTGCTCGTCGTCGCTCCCACCAGCGGTTAACAGCCTCTCAGAGAGCATGGAGTATATCCATTTTATAATGGCTTGATTAACTCCGTGTCGTTCGGCAGAAGAACATATCGAGCCGAAAGTGGCATTATCAAAAGCCCCCTCAATGTCCACGAACACGCCCATTGTGTATTCGTCAGCTTCCAGCCCAGCTTCAATCTTGCTAACAAGATCGTGTAAGGCTGATTCACATGATTTTCCGCTCTGGTAAGCGTGTTGATTTCTACTAAGTGGACTTCTCGGCAATACCCCCACTCGAATATGTTTCTCCACCACTCGTTCCAGACTTTTCAACATGAACGATGTCAAACTGATTGGTCTGAAACTTTTTGCTAGGGAATAGTCATCTTTTCCTGGTTTTGGAATAAATACTACTCTTACGCGTCGCCATTGGGATGGTATATAACCAAATGCAAGACAGGCTGTGAAGATCCTTTTCAGGGCCTCAATCAGCCTGTCTCCTCCTTTTTTAAGCATTACTGGATATATTCCGTCAGGTCCAGGGGACTTAAAGTTGTCAAAGGAAGATAAGGAAAACCTTATCGATTCCCTTGTCACTATCCGACTAGCAATATACCAGCTGTACCTAGAGGTTCCACCGTTGCCACCGTCATTGTTCATGCCACTCTCAGCTTCAGAGAGAGTTCTACCTCTGCCATACCTCTGCCGTTCTAAAGGTCCCGGCACCCGGTTACAATGCAACTCTACATCGAGCCAAAAAGCTCTACCCGCGCTTTAGGTCTCAGCCACAGCCACCACGAAAACCACCCCGAAGGGCCGTTCCCAAGAACAGGTCAGAGCGAACTCTGAGGGCTCCTGTTCCCCGTGGTACCGAGTTATAGTCTCCGGTAAGACATCGTACCCGAAGACACTGCCAATTCAGCACCCAAACTACTCAGGCACTGGTAAACCTAGATTTTAGTCGCCTTTTACGACAGGCATACCTTACCTCGGGCATATTCTAACCCCTGCACCCCTGGGGGGTAGAAATACTGGCAGTAAGATTTGTGGCTACTCAAAGAGAAAAATATCAAAAAAGTACAATACATGAACGCAAAACCAGTAACAATTTGCAAGTTTTACGAACAGCTGATTAAATTGTTGGCAGGAAAACTCAAAAAAATAAAAATTCACTTGAGCTACGTCGTTTTAAATTAAAAAAAGCAAATAAAATAATAAAAAAAAAAAATACCGAGCGTCAGAATTACAAGATTTTGTCCACAATAATTTCTTCCATTTCATCATCGCTGTCAGATGAAGAACATTCTATTAGCAATTACAATTCGCAAATTTTAATTCTTATTTTTACTTTGCGATCAGCTATTTTTCTTACTTGCAAATTCTTACAAGTAAATCTTTTCAACTTCCTCTCAAAACGAAATGTCATTTTGCTCTCTCACTTTCCCCTACTTTGCAAATTTTTTGAGTACGTGATAATTTGTAACAATTATTACAAACTATTTGCTTCATGAACAGACCTAATATCACTTCGTTGCCGTCTGAACAACGACTGATTGGACGAGTGTGTGAATTCATGTGAAATAATCGTGCAGGATTCGGCTGACGAATCACCCCCGCGACGTGGCAGTCGAAGTTCCCCTCAATTTTGTTATTCCCCATAGTTATTGACCAAACCTAGTAACGAGTCATTCAAAATTGGTGTTTACGGATGCCAGAATTACGGCGCAGTTGCGGCCAACAGTTGAAAGGGATTATCTTTAAAAAATAAATGTTATGAATGGTTTTACACAAAAATAATAAAGATGGCCCAATCAATTTGAATTTTCGTTGTTTGATCACCCTAAAGCAAAAAACGATGGCTAATAACAGACTTTTTTACAATGAAAAACCCCAAAATAGATTGTTTTTCCTAATTCCTTTGAACTTTTATATGTTTTGTACTTTCACTGTAAGGTAATTTTAATTTTTTTTTGTAGTAAAAATGAATTGTTCCTTTTTTTATAAATACTTATGTAATACGGATTGCATTATTACTTCTTTTGCATAGTTTTTTTGGGAAACTAATTTGAGTTTTTTCATCTTACACGGTTTTCGAAAGTTGTGGAACATATCCCGAAATTTTCTATATGTCGCATTTAGTTTATAATGCGTTTAAAATTCCTAAAAGTCAAAGTGCTACAATAAATCACTTTAGAAGGTAACTCTGTCGAATCGTCGAATCGACGACACGATTTTTTTAAGTTAAAGTTGACCCAAAAATGGTTTAATTATTTATTTAAGCTATAAGTTTAAAAATCTACACAAAAACGGAAAAAATCAGCTAATATCTAAAAAAACGAAAAATAAAAAAACCGAATTTATTTTGCTTCAGCGTCGTCGAATTGACAAAGGTGTCATTTAGCGCATAAAAATAAGGTCATCTAGTGTTAGAAAAAAAAAAAATATTTCTAAAAAGCATTTCAGAAATTAACTGAAAAATTAATTCTCTTACAACATAACGATAGAGAGAATTTCATTAGAAAGACACACAGATCGTTTTCTTTCCTCGCAACAAGTTACATATGTATGTAAGTCTTACTTTGTCTAATCTACAAATTATTAAATTCCAACAAATATGTTTTATCAGTTTTTCCCTCATTTTTATGCCCAAAAGTAACAGGTATTCGATGCGCGAGTTATGAGTTATGTTATTAATTATGTTATTATGTACCCTGTATTTATTAATGTATTTACTAATGTATGTATGTATTATATTATTCACCTGCTTAACATAGCTGTACACATTTCTTCCAATATCTATGTACATAAAGGCATCGAGATCACGCCACTGTTAGCTGCCCGATTACAGTTATATGTTTCACAACTTCCCTTTTATGATTCATGTACTATGCTAGTTAATGACATTAAATATGAGATGATGTAGTTTTAGTTTTTAAGTTGAGTTCAGTGAATAAAGTCATTACAAAAAAAAATTAAAAAAAAAAAAAACAAATTTCTTTTAATGATAAAAGAAAATTTAAGTGGCGCAGTCGGTAGGATTCCTATTTTTGTTGGAATCCAGTGAAACGAAACGAAAACTCTAAAATAATTTTATATGAAAAAAAAAAACACACTGCCGGTTAATAAAAACAAAAAAAAAGGGGTACTTGTTTTCTAAGTGAGCAACGAAGTTAGTTAAAACTAAAATTTAGTAACTAACGCAGAAACAACACTGTGACAATATTATATGAAAAGTCGGGAGAAACGCTAACAAATTTTTGAGAAAAACCGTAAAATGACGGAGGGTAATCAAAATACCATCAAACAGTGCCTAGCGGCTTTGACGCAGCTCGTAGTAGCGAATCATCAATCCATATCATGGAGAAGAAAAATAGAAAAGGAAATTCGGTATTTGCCGGAGTTCCGAGGAGAAGCAGGTACTCTGCCATCCCTTATACAAGCTGTTAACAGAGCCCTTACAGATTTCCCGTCAAGTTGTGATGACGTTTACAAAATAATTTTCAACCTGAAGATTCAGGGCATGGCCAAAAATATACTATCCGTGAGCCCCCCTTCGACGTGGGATGAATGCAAGCAGCGGCTAAAGAAGCATTATCGAGCGTCCAAAAATCAAATGGAAATAACGAGTCTTATCAATAATCTTAAAGTAAGAAGTATAAAAGATCTAGATTATAGAATTACTGAAAAATTAGAGTATATAAGCGAACTTGCACTGTTTGAAGATGATTCCGAAACTGTAACTAATATATTTAGTGGCATGCTTGTACAAAGAACAAAATAATTAGTTTCAGGTACTCTTGCATTCGCGATTATGAAAAAACTAAAAATTCAAGAAGTTAGAGAAATTGTGGTTTCTTTTGTAGGTCAAGACGAGGGTAATTTAAAAAGTAGTCTACTTTTAAAGCATACAATAAAAAATACTGAATGTCATTCAAAATATTACCAAAATCGAAATTACTACTCAGATCGGAATAGTCACTACGAAAATGAAAAACCAAAACAGTTACGACAAAACATAAGCAAATACGATCGAGAACCGAGACATCATACTAATAGTTCACAACAGCATTCATATAATACACATACATTCATACACAACACCAATAAATACGATAGAGGGTAGAGTACGTAAATTTAACAAAACAGTGTCTACTAAATGCCCAAAAGAGTTTCAATACCCCTGCAATTCTAGAATGAAATGGCTTGCGATATCAATGGATAAGCCATATGACCTTTTATTAGGATGGATTTCGTTGTAAATAATATAGCAAAAATCGTTCTAAAAGATCAGCTAATACTCTTAACTAATGGAGCTACTTTATATTTTATATCAAAAGAATTTGAAGTCAATGTTTTAGAAGAATGCAAAATACAAAAGGAACAACTAGATGATTGAAAGGTTATTGAAGAAATATAACAAATTACTTTACAAAGAAAATGACATACTGACGAGTACAACAACAATTACACATGAAATAAATACTACGACAGACAAGCCAATAAATTCAAAATTATATCGCTATCCACCCAAGCACGAAGCAGAAGTGAGAGAAGTCAAATGGAAGAAATGGAAGCTCAAGGCATTATTAGAAAAAGCAAAAGTCGCTATAGCTCTCCTATAATAGTCGTCCCAAAAAAAAAAGATAGCTCAGGAGTCCAAAGGTATAGAATTGTTGTTGACTATAGACGTCTCAATCAAGTTACAATCGATGATAAATACCCCTTGCCAAATATAGACAGTATTTTAGGTAAGCTGGGAAAAGCGCAGTATTTCACCACCATCGATTTGGCAAAGGGATATCATCAAATTTTGTTAGCCAAAAAGGATATAGAAAAAACAGCGTTTGTCACCCCAGCAGGCCTCTTTGAATACGTTCGAATGCCGTTTTGCTTAAAGAACGCGCCGGCAACTTTTCAGAGGCTTATGAACGATATTTTGAGAGAATATATTAACAAGATTTGCGTTCTGGTTATTTTATATGTATTTTATACTTTTGTGAAGTACAGGTATCCCTTGTATAACGCGGTCTTATACAACGCGGTTTCGATATAACGCGATTTGGAAAAATTAGGTTTCAGTACAACGCGAAATTTAGGCTTATATAACGCGAAGGGGAAAATATATAATTATAAAATCTGGTAACACTAACTTGCGTACCACATATATATAACATGTAATGTATTTTTAATGTAAACCGGGAATTACCCTTTTTTGCCTTCACAACATGTGTGAGTATACCAGAAAAGGAGCTTAAAAAAACCACCCACCAAAAACTGATAAAAGATTTTGCAATTATAAAACCAGTAGAAGAACCACAAGGTCGCACAACTAGTTTCTTATCCAATAGCGAAAACTATGTTGAAGAAATATCTTCTGATGAAGCTATTGCTCCCCCAAAACGCCCACGTCCAAAGATCTTTGAAGACAGTGAAACAGATTAATTACCATAAGAAGTTTGGAGAATAACAATAAAGTTTTTAATAAACCTTTAATTTGTTTTAGTTTGTTTTTAAATTTTTTAATGTGCACATAATTATTTAAATTTTGTTTTTTGAATTTTGAAATATGTATGTACATGTGTATTATTATTCATACCTTGTGTTTTTAATTGTATAAGAAAGTCTGAACTTTAGTATTGTGTTGAAATATATGTGCATCTGTTATTTTGTATGTATTTTATTTAAAAAAAAACCTATTGGAACATAACCCCCAAATTTATATGAAAACTATGTTTTAGATAACGCGGAATTACATAACGCGCAATTCTTCTGGAACGTAACTATCGCGTTATACGAGGGATACCTGTATCTTAATTGACGTGATAACGTCTTATAATCAGATTTAACAGGCTGCGCGCACGAAAAAATTTGTCGTTACCTTGCTCATGTATCGTTACCTTGCTCATTTGTCGTTACCTTGCTCATTTGCCGTTACCTTGCTCATTGTCGTTACCTTGAATGAACTGCAAGCGAAAGCGCGGAACGAACGACAAAGCAAACGAACGGCAACGTTCGACATCTTGCTCTCTCCTACTTAAGTGAGCGTATATATGTATGTATATGCGCATATATACATATATAAATTCACGTATTTGTATTTGCATATGCCTTCTTATTGATTATTATTAATTTGATTTACTTGAAGAATTTAAAATAAAACCAAGTTTGTTAATAATACCTGTTGTTTTAATGTTATTATTATTAATTTTTTTATTATATATGAAGGAAAAAATGTATGGTAATATTTACCACATACCTTATAAGATATGTTGTATACTAATAAATGTATATAAACATGCATATACATATACAATTTCGCGCCATTTTCAAAAAGAACAAATCTATATGTAAAGATGCATACAAATCATATGGACATATCAAATATACGAATCTATTCCGTACGCAAGCAAAATTAAGCTAATGTGCTTGAACTGCAAGCGAGAGCGCGGAACGAACGACAAAGAGCACAATCGGTCCCCGCGTTCGGCAACGTTCGACATCTGGCTCTGTCTATGTATGTATATGTATGTATATGCGCATTTGTATACAAATTCACATATGTATTTGTATTTACATATGCCTTCTTCCTGTGTGCATGGTAATGAACCATTTCTCTGTTGAGAATAGGACGATGATAGAAAAAGTAGGAAATGAAAGGGAGTGTTTCGAGTGTAAAGTGTCTTGAAAAAGGCAAATCGATGATGGTGCCTCTTAGTGTTGTTGACTTATTAACGTCTGATGCACAATCGAAATTGAAGATATCTTTCATGAATTTGATAAATGTTTCGTCATTTTTCACGTTTGTGTAAATGTAACTTGACCTATTCCATTGCGATTCCATTTACCTCCTCCTCTATATCCATACAAAATATCTATCAAACAAATAAAATTAAAATTTTGTTTTGAAAATTCCAACTATTCCATCAATATTTTCTTATGACGTTGTCACGTTAAACTATCGTCAGTAAACCGACTTTACAGACAACCTCTTTTTTTGTTAAAAAATGAAGTTTTGGTTTTTATTTATTTTATGCAAGAACAGAAAGTTTATTTATGTTATTTTTGATTAATATTAATAAATTAAACAATAACAAGAATATTTAAAACAGAAGCAATGGAAGAATTAAATATTTATCTTTTGTATTTTTAATTTTAAAATGGATTACATATGTAGACCGCGCGACCAATTACGTCAGTTTCAGGGGCGCGACTACTGTAGGGTTAAGGTGCCGAATATTTCAGGTGCATGAGTGTTTTATAAGTTGAAAATCGTTTTTACTTGTTCTGCTCCAAGCTCAGTGACCAATGTCGCGAGATGCTGGACTCATTTAATCACAATGGGTTGCTTGACTCCTATAGCAAAATAAATTATTTCGACCCACCTCATATGAATGACAAATATTTATTTCTCCTCTCACGTGAACTTGTGCTTACTTAGCCCTCTATAAAGCACTTTAAATTTTGCTAACTGCCCTGCTAATTCATACACATAAATATACATAGAGAAACATTTTAACCAACCTTGATTTCATAACAGTAGCATAATTCTGTTTTGCTTAAGAACAAAAATGAAGTAACAATTAACATTTGCTTGCGTTTCAAAAAAACCCCGGAGTTTGCTAAATTTCAGCTAGATGCTTTTTCTTCGCATGCGGTATAAGCCAAACGAATAGCAACTTCACACCGAACAAAAATCTGAAGCATGTGCGAAAGCATTTTCATTAGAATTTCACGTTTCCAAATCATCGCCTTTTCAATGGATAACAGCTGTATGGCGCAGGGCTAGGCAAAATCTAGCTGTACCACCCCAATTTTAACCCTAATAGCAGCGAAATGCCCAAAATGTAAATTTTTTAAGTATTCGCACATCGTTTTGCGCCATCTCGAATTCAATAAAATTAATATGGATGAATATATTTGGGCTTACTCGTCCTCGATGCTCAAAAATTATCTACCACCCATAGAGTGTCAAGTGCCCACTTATATGGAGTACATATATACATATATAACATATAACACTTAATGCTTCATCTAAAAAACGCCATATATTTTTTTTAACAAATTAGGATAAAAGTTACAAAAAAAATTAATAAAAAGTTTACAAAAAATGCTCCATACGCACGTATAAACATATAAATGGAATGGTAATAAATAAATATGCATACATATGTTAGCATGAAGGTATGCCTACAAAGTATATATAAAATTAAGTATATACAGTCAAACCTGAATAAGATAGAACTGAAAAAGTAGGAGAATTTTTTTTTCTTCAACTTAGTTTCTCACCTGTAGAGATAAAGGAATTGCTCTGAGAGAGAATAAGTTTATCACCCAATTTTGATTTGCCTTTATTGATTCAGAAAAATTACCATATATATAGTATGTTGTTATTTTTATTAGTTAAACGAAATATGCATTGGTTTCACTTAATTTCGGCCCTAGTTTATGCAAAACTAGAGTAGGCCGCGATAATAGATATAGAATACGATTTATAGTTCTAATGCTATTGGTTCGAAAGAGTAAAGTAAATTTGTTCGTTTTTAGTTGCTTAACTTTTTAACACCTTTACCTGCTTATAATGCTAGCTGCAACTTATATGTGTATTGTAATTCCAAAGGTGATAGATTTCCAAAACCGCCAAACAATTCCAACAATCCCAAAATCAAAAAAGTATAATACATAAAAGAATCAATCAGATATTTTCTAAAATTCCACTTCGTTCAAGCATAATCCGAATTTTAATTTTGAATATATTCTAACGTGGCGATATGTTATTGTTCTTTCTCCGCGTTGGTACGCCTCTGCCGGCTTTTTTCTTTCGCACATTGACAAATTCGAAATTCGACAAAGAAATCTACGAGGTCTGTTAGAAAAGTATCCGGCTTTGTTTTTTATTTCTCACACCTGACAAATTTCAATTACGCGCTTGCATAAGCAGACCTGTAACCTTCCTGCACATGTGTGAATTTTTTCCCGCCTGTCGCTAGCGTCAGTTGCTGTCAAGCAGTGTAAACGTAACATGGTATTTAGTGCTCTCGTCGGTTTATTGAATACGACTTGGTGACGTGGAATGCTTCCACTGTGACAACTGCTTTTTAGTTTCCGGGTCGTACCCGTACACCAGTGATAATGGTGTTCATGAAGTCAGGATCACTGTTTATGGAGTCCAGCATGTCCTGTGAGACTTCAACACGAAGTTCCTTTTGCTCCACCGTCAGCAGCTTCGGCACAAATTTAGCCGCCACTCTTCGTGGCCAAATCTTCGGTCAAAATGGAGTGAGCCGAAAAAGTGCTGAAATCTACCTCTTCTGCAATTTCTCGGATAGTCATACGACGGTCCCGCATCACCACAGATTTCACTTTGGCAATGACATGCTCAATCGTTCCGTCATTTTGCTTGTATTCAAAGCCGACGAGAGCACTAAATACCATGTTACGTTCACACTGCATGACAGAAACTGACGCTAGCGACAGGCGGGAAAAAATTCACACATGTGCAGGAAGGTTACAGGTCTGCTTATGCAAGCGCGCGTAATTCAAATTTGTCAGGTGTTAGAAGTAAAAAAAACAAAGTCGGATACTTTTCTAACAGACCTCGTATATTAGTGCCTTAAAGTGTCAGTTTCCATTTACCATTTCCTTGGAATAATTGTTTGATTTATGTTACATTATTATTTGTTTAATTAATAAAAATCCTGAAAATAATCCGTTTTTTGTTGTTTCTCTTGATAGCGAGCTCCAAATATTGATTTAAAAATGAGAAAAGAATACTTAACATTTTTTATGAGTTAGAATGGAATAAAAGCATGGCACGTGACAAAAATGAAAAAAAGGTTTAGGTCATAAGAAGCATCCCAATGTACAAATGTTAGGGAATATTTAAAAAAAAGTAATATTTGAACGGTTTTAATAAGATATGAATGCCTTTGATATATAATATTATTAATTTCATTAAAGTTAAAGATTCTACAGTATTTTTATGAAATAGTGTCACGAGTAAATAAAACTGATCAAGTAATCATTATCTGAGCAAAGTCAGCCGTTGTTTATATTTCTTTAAGTTCAAAAACGTTCAGCTACAGGAAAAACTCGTCAGCTGAATAAAAAGCTAGATCTACACCGTATCAATAATTTCTTCAGAGGGGATAGTATCGTTTTCTTGCATAATAGTAAAAGGCAGAAGAAAAATTAATTTAGAAGTAAGTACTATTTTTAAATATCATCCTTTGCTTTATATCATAATGGTAAGAGGGAGGAAGTCAGGTTGAAAACAAAGAAGACCTATGTATTTTATAAACAAGTAGTAAGAGACACACACAGGGAAAGTTATTCATACAACAACTAAATACTTACACAAATATTCATTTATTCTCAAGATACAGCTTATTGAATGAAAAATTAGTGTGTAAATAATTTTGTCCTTTGTCAAATTGTCGAATTGTGCATTCAAGAAGATTCGTAATACCATAGTTGACTTGCCTTTACGAAACCCGTGTTGGCAGAAATTGAAAAGGTCAACTATCCACTTCCGAAAGGTAGTCACCGCAATACATCCTACATGCTTGTTATAAAAAGCTCGCTTTCGGTTGTTAAAGCCGAAGAAAGAAAAAGAAAATATTTATTTCCTTATAACCTTTGCAAAGTCTTTAGCTACCGGGTTAACAAGTCTTAAGCTTTAAGTCTTTCCTTCTTAATTTATTTCTTCTGAAATTCTGTAAGTGTAAATATAATGTATAATAATATATACTTATAAACACTAGCAAAGAAGAACTCAGTATTGTCTTCAGTTTCTGACCTACATACTTTAAAAAAGATTAATGTAATTAATTTTCATGAGAAAAAGAAGAAATGAGTTCATTTTTAAATTTAGCTTGCCCTTACCACCCACTTTCTCTTGTTTATCTGAAGTTTAAACAACCGTATAGCGGAATGTATGTCCCAGTTTATTACGTTAACTTGGGAAACCCCATAGCAGCTGTAAACGTCCACGTCCTTCTTTTCTGCTTTCTAAGCTTTTACAGCATTTTTTGTTCTTAAAATAAGTAGAAGAAAAAATTAAGTCTGGCCGCCGTCTACACTAAGAGTGTAATGAGTCTCTAATTGACGGCAGTCGTCGGTGTGGCTGCTACTATATCTAAGTACATGCTTACACACACTTATACACATACATATGTATGCATATATACATAGCGTTTTACGATGACGGCAGCTGCTTCGGCAACAGCAACAGCGACAGCAACAGCGACAGCAACAAACGAAAGCGCGCTACTGCGATATGGTGGAGGATGTCAGTGGCACTTCCTTGCGCAGGCGAATAAATTACTTCCTCATAATATTCCGCGTCCTCAGCAAGTTGAATATACTTATTTCTAAAAGTTGTTGCTGTTAAAATTGCCGCCAACGTTGAACATTTTTTTTCAAGGTCGCTAGCGATGTTTTTTTTGCTCTTTCAATGAGAAAATAAAAAGTTTTTGTTTGGTAAGAAAAAAACGAGGAATGTCAGTGCTCCCTTTTGCCCTACATAGTGCTGGGCTATGAATGTTAAGCGCGCGCGAATTTTTAAACGAGATAATAAAACGAAGAAGCAACAAGTTATGGAAATTTTCAAACATATCAAAGTATAAAAACGTATTTACATATATATGTACACAGTTGTATATACTCAACTATGGGTATAATTTAGATGTACCACACTGAAGTATTTACTGGCGTACTTTATATAAAAATCTGCGTATTTAATGAATGAATGAAAGACCGCCCCGATCTTAACGAAATATAAGGTGCTTCATCTTAAAGAAATTTTAAATGGCTCTTCTGAACCGAAACCAAATCTTATGAGTTAATATAAGATTGGAGCATTCCAATTATTGAATTAATCAGAGTAGAGTATTAGTATTTTAATACACCGTTATTTTCCTACAATTAAAGGAATATATTTTCTAATGGAATAAAATATTCATTCACAGATTGTACCCAGAGGGATGTACATTTTTTCAGATTTTACAATCCTATAATCCCAGGACTTTTGTATAAATGTGAGGAAAGTGGGGCACCTGTGACACCTTTTTTGCGAAGCCATATTTCTCGCATATTTTTCGAGAAAAACGTAGATTTTAAAAATTGATCATAACTATTAGAAATTAACTGGCCAAGGAGTTACAAAAAACAGTATAAATACCTTATTCGGCCTCTTTTTAAAAAATAGCTTATTTGTCAAATGTGCCCCGCCGGAGGGGTACCTTTGACTTTTAAAGGGGCACATTTGACCATCGTGTCTTTTACTTTATTTTATACTTACAATAACGTAAAAAACAAGACGTTATTTCAAAAAACAAAATGAATATATTTATTTCAACAAAACATAAACACAGGCTTCTTTTTTCCATCGAAGCTACATCAAAATATAATATTACAATATTATAGTAAAAATGTGTAAGAGAGAACAAAGGTAATTAAAAAGTGTTTGATTATTTAAAATAGCAGTCTCCAAAGTTAACCTCAAATAAATACTTCGTTCGGCATCGAGATGTGCCAGCTGGATTAGTTGGCTGTGGTAATTTAAGTTCAATTTCACTTCTTGAAGTTGGTGCGATGTCTTTTACGTCTGGTTTTACAAACACCCTGTTAAATGTTGCAAATCTTCGTAAATAGTTTATGTTAAAAGCCTTATTACTGAACTTTTCCGCGATTTCACCAATATAGTGGAATGGCTTTTGATTTTTAGGGGCAAATTTAACCAGAACAAAATATCTTATATCTAATAATATATTATATCTTCGTCGGTTAATTTCCATTTAGATAAGTCGTTATCTTCTATGTCATAATGCCCTTTGTCGTCGGAAATGGGACCAATGGAATTAATGGATTCACAGGAGCAAACGTTATCTTCATTTTCTTCAGTCGTATCAGACTCAATTATTTCTTATTTTATGGATTTTTTTTAAGCGTTAGCTTTGTTTTTGATGAAAACACAATAGCTCGCTTTACGTTATGAATATTTTTTTTTGTTAGGCTCCATCATCTCCTGTTTCTCAGCTGAGCTCGTTATGGTAAGGGATGTTGAACTTCTGGCGGTTTTTTTAGAGGCACACAAACGTTTGATTGGCCGAACCATTTCAGAAGTTCGATTTTGGGCCGAATTGTTTTGTGGGTTTTCTTGCACGTTTATTATATTTTGTCTGTTTTCTACGTGTTCGCTGACATTAAGAACTGGGCGAGATTCTTCTTCCGGCAAGTCTTCCAACGTAAACATGTCGTTGTGAGTTAAAGGGATAAATACCTGTACGTTTAAACCCTTTCAATATATTTTCTGACGATAATGATCTTTGGAAAAGATGATTCGTTAATTTTGCCACATCGTAAATAGTTATTTGTTTTCCGATATTTGAAACAGTAAAATCGTTGAAGCTCTTTCGGCAAAGTTGTTTAAATGGTTCGAATATGGGCACACCTAAGATAGCATCACAATTCTATTATCTCTGCAAAAGTTATTGCTTTCGAGACTACAATGAGATGAATGGTTATCTAGTAAAACGAGAATTGGCTTATCTTTTGAACGATTACTTCGATAAATAGTTCTGCAGTAATCCAGCCAGCACTAATTAGGAGTATTTTAGTGGAAATATTCAACCACTTCAACAACAACAACATCCAGCCAGATTTTGAGTTCAGAGCTAATGAACCTGGGAATGATCCATATGTGAATCTTTCGTTGAATCGTATGCGATGAAACGCATACACCGGGGGCAAATGGTTTCCACTGGCACATACAATCCCAACCATGGTGACTAGGCCTCCATGCTCTGCTGAGGTGGCTTGAGACACTGTTCTCTGACCTTTTAGAGCAAGAGTTTATTAAAAAAAAACAGGAAACCGATATAATATATAAAAAATTTTCTAGGTAGGTACTACGTGTTTTGTCTCAGATGAACTGAAATACTTACCTTAGGAGGTTCTAAGACCGTAGTTACTCCAGCTTCATCTAAGTTATATTATATATATCCTTTGGCTGGAAGGAGTATTTTTTATTAATTCCCCTTGAGGTTGAGGTTTGAGTAAAATTCTTCTACAGCTGATTTTGTAAAGCCCGAAAGTCTTACTTTCTTACTTAAAGGCTTACTTTCTCTGGCTTTCGCAATGAAATAGTTGGGTTTCTATTGAGAAAAGCATAAAGCCTGTCCTTACTAGCTTCCTTAGTAACATTCCATCCAACTGGAACGGTGATCTGATTTATTTTAGCATAATCATTAACAAACTTTCTGAATGTCTGGTATGACAAGCCATATGCGTAAAACGCACTTTTCTTTATATAGTAAGCAAGCTGCTCTTCGAGTTTCTTTGTGAAAAGTTGACGCGATGAATATTTAGTGTTGTACAATAATTCATCGTCCGAATGACTATTACTAGAGTCCACCGTATGTTTAAGTGGACCTTGACATTTCATCCGCATTATTAATGACCTCCTTTTGATGCCGTATTTTTTTGCTGCCGAAGTTTGTGTCTCATCTCCATTTTTTACATCATTCATGACTTTTTTAATATTTTCTTCATTTATTTCTTTTCCACATGACTTTTTCTTATAGTTTCGTACCATTACTGTACAAAAGTCATATATAAATAAGTCAAATTACTTACATTTACCAAACATATTAACATAATTATAACATAGGGCACATTTGACATTCGTCAAAATTACCTCACACTCAAAAGTAAAATGTGCCCCAAATGACTTTATCTACATTCATTGTTTTGATTATTTTATTCTTAAAAACTTATTGTTACTTACCGATTTTTTCTCAAAATTGAAATCTCGAAGCACCAGTTAATAACTTTAACCTTTAGAAAACAATTGTTTTTACTTCAAAAAATGCTAACATAGCGATACATAGAAATTACATCACCCAATTGAAAATCACTGAAACACGTGTGCTCTGCTGAGCATTTAAAGAGAACTGCCAAACTATATATAAGCACGTGTTGTTATATTAGGCTGCTTACAGTTCTGTATTTGCGAAGTTTTTGAATCATTTTGACACCGAAAATGTTAAAGTCAATGCTGCCCCATAGTCACAGGTACCCCACTTTACCCTACTTGGCAAAAACTTAACTTCGCAAAAAATTCCATAAATATTGTTTGAGAAGCTCTCTTACCATAACAGTGAAATTCCTCATTACCGAACACTTATCGTCCCACTGTTTTTATGGGTGGAGTTGCACAAAAAATACATATTACTATTACATATAGATAAACTATCATACATACTACAATACTACTTTAATTGAAAAAATTTTGTAATAGTTGATTTCTTAGTTAAACATTGATTGTCTCAATTTTAAATGTTCATTTTGAAAATGAACGGAAAGTGCCTTTTTTCAAACATACAACAAATTTTAACGAGTAGATTCTTCTTTGAATTCACTTATGTACACTATATCGCTTCAAACTGAATTTCTGTAAGGGTCTTCTTAAAAGCTTGTTACTTCGTTACTTGGCAATTTTACGTATGTATATCAGATTTTTGTAAATTTCGCACTTTGGTTTCGCTCAAACGCCAAGTAATTAAGCTCCTCGGTCGCAAGATTGACAATTGATAATTGGCAAAATAACAATCAAATGTTTGACAATAGGCATTTGATGGTTAGATGAAGTTTAAGTTTAAAATAAATGAGTAAATAAATCATTTTTGTGATATGGGGTTCAATAGAAAATATGTGCTGTTGCGTGAATTTTATACAATTAATTGATATATACAAATTTATTTATCTTCTATCAAAGTATTCTACTATGCATCGGAATTTTAAGATTTTTTTATAATTATATGTATGTGTATACAATGAAATTGTTATAAATCAGAACAGATTTGTCGACTGCCAACTGAATATGCCTATAGTTCTTTTGCATGAGTAGTAAGCGGTAAGTACAGTGCACATTCAGTTTTCCCCAAGTACCCATTATCGGGACCATCCAGTTTTAGGAATAAAAGCGTTTCTGTTACCGGAAAACTTCCATGGAATTGACTGATATTATCGTTTGTCCGGAGCAATGCTCGAGATCCGAAACAAATAATTGTTATAACTAGTAGCTCTCATGGGGAAAATAACTAATATATCCACTTTTTTATGTTTATGAATGGGCTTACACTTCCTAAAATAGAAAAACAAATCATTGAAAAATATCCATATGCCTTATATGTTATTTGCAGCCTTGTTTTAAGCAAAATGTAGGTATCTTAAATGAAAAAAAAGTATTTTCAAATTAGTTTTTCCCCCAATAAACCGTTAGGGCGCAGTACACAAAAATGTAAAAATTTAAATTTTTAATAGATAATAATGCTTAAAACTTGTTTTTAGGTCAAAAACTACCATCAAGAGTCAAATAGGGTTGAACGAAATTAATCTTCAAATAAGAAGTTTTGGTTTACAAAAATTTTTTAAATAAGAATTTTGTACTCCCTATAGGAAAGTTCGAGATTACCGTGCTTTTGAGACAGAAATTCTTCTTTGAAGTATAAAAATCTTGATAGTTTTCTAAATGTAGAATATTAATACACTATTATATTAAATGCATAACTTGTTTGTTAATTTTTCATTAAAATTATTTTAAGTCCTGCAGAATTGTGTTACCACTTTGTAGCTGATTCCATATAGGTCCTCCTAATCGGTTTCTTATAGTTTGGGATCTTGCTAAGTATTGGGGTGAGGCGAAAGAAGTTCCGTTCCCACTATCTCTAATTGGGTAACCACTTCTTCGTTCGCTACTTCCTCACTTAGGAATGAAAACGCGGTGCCTTTCTCCTTTCTTATGCCACACATACATTTATCTACTTAGGGCATAAATGTGCTTTAAAAATCTCAATTTCTTGATCTTTGACTTTGGATTTGGGCCAAAGAAATATTGCATATTTTCCGATGACCGTTTTATATGACCAAATTTGCGAATATATTGGCTTTATTTCTGTTATCAAAATATATACATATACATATGTATATTAGGGGTATTATATTTTTGTAACCTATGTTTTACATACCCGTACACGATGAGAAACATTAAAAAAATGATAACTGCGTTTTTGTTTTTTTTTTTTTTATTCAAAAAAGTACAGGCACCAAACGGTTTTAAAATTTATATGCACATATACACACAAACATGTACAAATACATTGGACATATCGATGGTTTTCGAGAAAAGTGACATAATTCAAAAATACAGAATATTGAGGTGGGTCAGTTTTGTAGATAATTGACGCGCCAATTCGATCACCTGTCAAAACGACACTAACGCCATCTCTCAGAATTGCTTCAAGATTCGCTTATGACGCTTTTCCAGATAAAAATATATAAACTCTGTAGTTGATTTTTGCTTTTAACGGCAAAACTCCGAATTTGAGTTTATTTTGAGTTGTGTCGCTTTTCTCGAAAACCATCGATATATGTATTGCTGTTGACCGCTTTGCTATTTGTTTTCGTTTACGCACAATACAAATTGGAAGAGAAGCTCGGCCAAATACTTATGGCAACAAAAGTTGTACGTTCACATTATAGTTATATATATTAAGTACACATATGAAAGCACGTATATATGCTGAGATTTTTTGCGATTTTCCAGCACCTTTGTCCGGCGGGCAGAATACAGTATGTTATGTAATATAATTAATAGGGTATACGTTTCAGCAATAATGTAACATGTGCCATACAGCTCGTCTTGGAAGGATAAATTGTATTAATGATTATCTTCAGTTCTTTAATGATATTTACTCTACCTAGATCTGTATGGTCATGTTAAGTCACTTTAAACTTGGCCATTATACATACATCTACTGTGGGCAAAAAGTAAGGTGAATTTGGTTGTAAAATGAAAAATCTTTATTTATTCTTGTAAATCAATTTCATCCCCTTCAAAATAACCCCCTCTCGATGAAATACACTTATGCCAACGATTTTTCCAATCTCCGAATCAACGCGACGACTTTTTTCCAAGAAATTGAGAGTTTTCGGTATCAAACGAGATTTGACTTTTCGTAGGCCCAAATGGTCTTTCAAAATGGTTTTCACAGATCCTTCTGATATTCCGATCATATCAGTAAGGTCTTTAAAAATCAACCGACGATTTTTGAGCACTAACTCCTTCACTTTATTGACGTTTTGGTCATCTGTTGACGTCGATGGTCGTCCGGAGCGCTCCAAGTCATCAACATGTCCTCGACCCTCTTTGAAGTCTTTGTACCACTTATAAACATTTTTCTGCGACATGGTCGAATCACCAAATGCCTTCTGCAGCATGCTAAACGTTTCCGCAGCCGAAATTTCATTCCGCAAACAAAATTTGATGGCACTTCTCTGCTCAATCAAATCAGACATTGTAAAAATCGAAAAATGCACTCTTGGTCGTTTGGTAAACACAAGCGTAAATATATTACTGATAATGACATTCACATGAAAGTTGGCCCAGATGTTATTAACAGTGCTGCCAACTCATGAAAAAAATAACTAGAGCGATATTTTAATCCCGCGAAGTTTGGCAAATAAATTCACCTTACTTTTTGCCCACAGTAGTATATGTATATACATATAATTGGCGCATACATCCGTTTTGGGTGTTTGGCCGAGCTCCTCCTCCTATTTGTGGTGTGTGTGTTGATGTTGTTCCACAAACGGAGGGACCTATAGTTTCATGCCGACTCCGAACGGCAGATATTTTTATGAGGAGCTTTTTCATGGCAGAAATACACTCGGAGGTTTGCCATTGCCTGCCGATGGGCGACCGCTATTAGAAAAATGTTTTTCTTAATTTTGGTGTTTCACCGAGATTCGAACCTACGTTCTCTCTGTGAATTCCGAATGGTAGTCACGCCCCAACCCATTCGACTACGGCGGCCATTACGCTCTGGATATTCTAAGTTTGTTTTCACAAAAAATGCAAATTATTTAAACTATCAATTATTCGATCATTGTATTTAAGTAATATACTATTCCACAAGCTGAGTAACTCAATTTTCTTTGTAAGAGTTCGATAAACAAAACCTACAAACTACATACGAGGAAAATTCGGAGAATCTCGATTATAGTTTTGAGTGATGATTTATGACTCCGACGATTGCAGCACTTGCTTTCTGAAGGATCAACAAGAAAAAACTATATTATATATCTCGTCGAACTTTTAAATAGCCTGAAAACTGCTGTACTATCAGAACATTATTGATGTGAGTTTCGATATTAGATACTATTGATAAATTTAAAACCTCAAGAGTCACAAAACTTTAAAAACATATTTTTACTGGTTGCGGCAAAGAAGATTGGTTCCATATGGAAGGATGGTTCCATATTTCCAAATTTCAGCAGAATTAAAACCTGCAATAATGGAAGAATGGACGTAGACATAGCCCAGCAAATAAAGATCCAACGTCTACGTTGGCTGGGTCATGTCGCCCGAATGGATACAAACGCTCCGGCTCTGAAAGTGTTCGATGCGGTACCAGCTGGTGGTAGCAGAGGAAGAGGAAGGCGTTGGAAGGATCAGGTGGAGGAGGACTTAGATTCACTTGGTGTTTCCAACTGGTGGCGGTTAGCACTAGAAAGAAACAATTGGTGCTCTTTATTAAACTCGGCCGAAATCACATAAGCGGTTATCGTGCCAACCAAGAAGTAGAAAAAAAGGCAGAATATACCGAACAAATACGGCGTAAACAAATTGGTGAATTCCATAAAAAAAACGCCTTCAAAATGTTACTGAAACTAACGGTTATCATACAGGATGCCGGCAAAGAAAACAGATCCGTAAACATAATTCTAATAAAATTTTTGTTAAATATTATTAATTATGGATTCATTTTACAGAAAGCAGCGAGTGTCCATGAACGTTTTGTCCCCTTATTACTTATTATAAAATGTAATATAGAATATCCCATGCGCATTGCTGCTAGAAGCCAATTGCGCAATTAAATAAGCTATTCCTTCTCCTCGTATTTTCTTAATATCGGTACTAATAATTAAAGAAACCAAAAACAACGAAATATTCCACCAATATACAATAATTTCTATGAAGAAAAACCTCTCAGAGCAGTATTGACAGTTGATTGTCAATTTTGCGATTGTCATATGTGAACGGGTAGATTTATTTGGAGGATTTATAGATGATTAATGCATATGTGAACGTATTATAAGATGAGGTATAAGTATATATACGACTGTCAAATATGTTGGCAGGCAGTCCAGTATTAACATAGTGTTAAGAACTACCCTAAAATTAAATTCATAAAAATAATTTTTTATATATTTTCCAAAGGCAAGCAAGTCTTTAACTATCAACCAAAACTTTAACTAGCTGCGTGCTATGTATGTGCGAGTTCTTTATTGAGCCACTCATAGTTTATATTATTAATGAAGAAGAACTCCTAATAAAAGAAGAAGAGAAAAATTGTCTCCAGAAGAGATCTTCAATAAATATTAAGAAACACAATTTTTTACTTTATTTCGACGACGAAATCAACATTGCTATAATTATCTTCTATCTATCAACATTTGCCGCGATTAGTGTACCAGAGGGTATCATTTGACTCGTCATTATACAATTGGATAATAATGCATTAAGCCACCATTATAGTTACCAAACACAAAACTGTCAGAGAACATATTTTGAAGCGTAATATCCTATTTTAGTCGTCATATAGAATGACCCCATACAAAGTATATATTAGGCCTCTTCTTTTCGCCAAGCGTTAGCAAGTGGCGAATAGATGAAGCAACTGGTATAAATGAACATATATTGTCATCGCGGAAATAGAGCTGACTTTTTTTCTACCATACCAATAGGGTATGCTTTAGAGAGCAATACAATGAAATTTTTCTCGCTCTAAAGTGCCTTTGGACTCTGCGGTTTCCAATCCATCAAACACAAATTGATCAATTACGAAACTACAGCAACGCACGAGTAATTTATTTGAGAACTAGCGGACCCGACAGACTTCGTTCTGTCAAATACATTTTTAATGTGGCAGTTTATAAGTCGACCTTAAGACGTTTTTACTCTGCTGACCCTCACACACCGCCCTATCATCGTGGTGACGGTTCTGTTCAGGAGTATCTTCGCTTCCTCGAAATTTGGCCACCCTTTGGGACCCACTAAAAACCCCGGCTGGGATGTCTGCCAGAGGGCTTCAAACTACGAGGGGAACTTAAGGTTCAAACCTGATTGAAAAATAATCTAAAGGGATAGTGGGAACCTATAGGTGACAAATATTTATAAAGTGGGTGTTTCAATGACAAAACATAGAGATTATTAATTATTTATTATTATTATTATTATTAACATAGGGTTAATAACCGATATAATAAAAAATACAATAATTAAATAAAAAGTATATATAATATATTATATTAAGTATTTTCAGTAATCGCTTTATTGTAAATCAAGTAAATCATAATTATTAACCAAAATCTGTTTTATTTTTATTGTAGTGCTTTATGATATACAATGTTTTTTGTTTGATTATATGGTGAATATACAAACAAATCTGATGGTTTTTCAACACTGGAACAGGCCACATACAATTGACCATGTGAGAAACATGGGTTTTCTAGATTAATTAATAATGCTTGCCTTTTGTTATTCTTAACATATGTTTATCTTTCGTTCTTCTTTAAATACATATGTTTTATCTTTCGGTATTCTTAAAATATGTTTGGATTTGTTCAGCCCTGCATGATTATTCTTAGAATTTACTTAACTATTTTTATTTATTATTTGTGAATGAAATATTCCTTAATTCGTTCTGAAACTAAAACAGAAGAAAGAATATTGCGAGGCCAATCAAATCAATAGCTCTTACATTTTCTGACTTTTCAATTTGGTCAGGTTCACGATATTATCCCTTTTGTGTAAACGCATTAGATCCTCCAATGCGAAGACGCACACACCCGAACGCGCAATATTTGTATGGGTAAAAGAAAAATGCTGTTTTAGGGTTTCCCCGGAAATTATTCGATTTTTTCTCGTCGTATAAACCATCCTTGGACTTCAAGGAACATTAAAAAAAAAAATTGTTAAGATTGGTCCATGCGTTGTTGAGTTATGCGCTTACCAACACATTTTGCGATTCATTTTTATATTATAGATTACATTTTTTACCGAAATCGACTAACAGTGATTTGCTGTTTGTACCCTTACCGTCACGATAAAATGGCCTTTAGGTTAGAAAACAAAATTTGTTGCCCTTTTTGCGTCCAAAAATACAATTAATTTATTTAATGTATTTGATTTTATACACAGGCAATTTACGAACACGAGCCAGTTAGTTATAAATTTCTTTGGTCAAGATTTTAAAGCAATTGTATTTGCCTCGGAAGAGTATAGTCTAATTCTTGAAACCAGTTTTTGGCAATTCACACAGCGATCTCCAAAAATTTCCTGTTGTACTTTTTGGAATTAAATTGTCTGACACACAATTGACGACACAGTCGGACATTTAGTTAAATTATATTATGGACGTGACTATGAATATTAGAATATTTGACTAAGAATGGGGTATAAATACATGCACAAACAATTTAATGATTCGTATGATGACCGTTATTTTTGAAAAAAAACGACCAAGTGTCTTGGCATAGATTCTATACACTTTCGATAAAATTCGTCAGGTATTTTTCCCCATTCGCACTTTATCATTGAGACAGGCTTACATACCTTACAGAGAGTTTATATGAGGACTTTGTGGAGGTGTTTACAAATACTTTGTGTTGGAAAGTGGATACTTTTACATCATAAGCTGTATGTTTGAGGTCGTTATCGGGTTGAAACAAAACTCGTTCCTTGACATAGTCATTTTTTCTGCACAGGAATGTAAATTTTTATTGAGAATGTTATCTTTAAAACCTAGTTTTCCAGCCCGCTGAGCTGATATATGTATAACCCCAAACGATGACAGAAACTACGCCGTACTTAACAGTGGATTTAATATTCTTGTTTCGCAGGTCTTCATTTTATTTCCTCCATATCATACGAAGGTCATCCGATTCAAAAATGTTATACTTGCTCGAAAACTCAAAACTTCTTATTACATACGTGTTGGCGAAAAAAGTCGTTATTCTTTATTTATTTCTATATAACCGGCTTTTTCCGTGCGACAGTGTCACGCAATCAACTACGCATATGTATGTATTTCGTATATTTTTCTTCATTGGGAGGATATAACTTATTTTTTTCAGTGTGTATACGGACTTCCCTTGTCCGACACTAGTGGGACCAAAATGAAGATGAATTTAAAGAAATATATTTCTAACAAGCAGGACGGTCCTCGCAAAAAACCGACGAAGGTGAACCCGACTGCTGCCACAGCTGCGGGCAAGGTAGTGGTCAGACCGCCATTAATAGGAGATAGAGGGGGCTTGAGCGATAGGGCTGGTCCCAGCTCGAGTACTGCAGGAGGCAGTAAGAAAGGTCAACGTTGCATTACTTACTTGCAAATAAGCGGTCGGTTTTAAATGGGGGTTACTCATGGGCTATACACTTCGGTACTTAGATCAATCTTAATATATGGAATACTTGTATGGTGGCCTTCTGCTCAAAACGGTGGCTTGGCCACGCCTGTGGTCACACTCTGAACAGTCATAAACAAGAAATAGACTATTCTATTCCTAGACTTACCTTCGACAAGCTCTTCAAGACAAGTATACCGTCAAGAAGGGAGTGGCAGACACCAAAGCCATGGAGAAGGGGGGAATTAAATTTTTATACAGATGGTTCCAAGCTAGACGATAAAGTTGGCTATGGAGTATTTTCGAAGGAATTAGGACTGAAACTATCCGTTCGACTACCAGACTACTGCAGCGTTTATCAGCCAGAGGTTCTAGCTATAAAAGAAGTAGCTACATACCTACTATAAATACGCATGCCGTAACAAAAACGACTATAATTTCTCGGATAGCCAAGCGGCCATTAAATCAATGAATGCTATACTAAGATCAAAGGTTGCACAGGAATGCCGAGCAGCCCTAAATGACATTAGCGTCGTATTCAAGGTTAGCCTTATTTGGGTTCCGTGACAGAGAGATATTGAGGAAAACTATAGAGCTGATGAGCTAGCCAGAAAAGGTACTGCTCTTCAACTGTTCCGTCATAAAAGTACCATTGGAATACCTTTGGCCACAGTAAACTAATAATAAAAACCAACATTACCCAAGAGGCCAATAGGTCATGGGAAGATGAAGATACATGCGTAACAGTGAGGCTACTATGGCCTCAAATAAACAAAAAAAGGACAAAGGAATTGCTTAGCCTCTCAAGAGATGATATCTCGAAGGTCGTGGCTTGTGTCACCGGTCATTGGCTATTTGACAGACAGTGCTTGAGACTAGGAGTATTCTCCCATGGATATTGTAGAAGTTGTAGAGATGAGGAAGAGGAAGAAACAGTTGAGCACTTCCTTTACAATTGTCCAGCCTTAGCTAAAATCAGAGCAGGTTGTCTAGGTAAACACTTTTTCAATTCTCTTACAGAACTATCCGGCGCAGATGAAAATAAATAAACAAGGTTCCCGTGTCGCACAGTGGTGTCACGACGGACCTGTAAGGTCTAAGTGAGTTGGTCATACGGACCGACTACCACCATAACCTAACCTAATAATACACACACTTGGGGCTTCTACCAAGTTAAGCTAAAAATAAGTAAGTAAGCGAGAGGACACAAAAGGCCATGAGGTCGAAGTGCAAACCTCATACAGATTCTAAGCTAATTTCCTTAGCGATTGCACAATAATTAGGACCCGCATTTACAAAACTAAATTAATGCATAAGAACATTTAAATTTTCTCTAAATGCCTTACAAACCGCTCGCACATCTTCAAAAATGGCCCAGGAATATAAGTTGAAACTCCGTTGCAAGGTGGAATGAGCTTGAATTTATGTGGGTGGGTTCTAAGCAACGAACAAGTGGATGTATTAGCGATCAGCGGTTCTCTGGAGCGTCATATTGCACATGAGCCCATTTTAAAGTCGATCGAGGCGAGAACAGCCAGGCACAATAGGGTTTTTATTAACCAAGTATTTCATGAAAAGGTCTGCCAGAGTGATAGATAAATTCCTTCTCAGACAAATGAGGAGTAACCTACGAGTGCTGTTTCAACTAATTGGGGCCCAATCCATGTGACGACTTATGGTCACTATACAGGGTGAACGATATAAAGTGTTACCTATTCAAAACAGCATAGCTTTTTTGGTTGAATTCGTTTTTATTGATTTCAAAGACAAAATTGTTCAAAAATGATTACAATTTTAACATACATATTCACTTTAGTTCGATATGACCACCTTTTGCCTTGACTATAGCCTTCAAACGGTCAAAAACTGAGTTGCATGCTGCACGAATGTGATCTTGAGGTATTTTGGCCCATTCGCGTATAATCGCTTTTTTCCGCGCATCCATACGCGCATATTTTTTAGTCCTCACCTTGCTCTCCAAAATGGACCAGATGGACCAGTCCATCGGATTTGCGTCTGGCGAATTCGAAAGCCATTGTGTGGGCGAAATGAAGTGTGGAACATGATCTTTTAACTATTCTTGGTTCACACGAACTTTATGAGACGGTGCCGAGTCCTTTATGAGATGATGCCGACGTATATTTCGTTTAAGTCGAGCCTTCACTTTCCGAACCATTTCTGGCGTGGTGCGGTTTTTTTTGGTCCACCTCCATAGCGTTTTGCAATGCTACCAGTATCATTGTAACGTTTTATAGTGCGATACACAATCATTTTACTCACTTTGAGGTGACTGAGCTCACGAACAATGGCTGGTTGTGATTTTCCAGCCAAATATAACGCAATCACATTATTACGTTTGAATTCCATCACAGAAAAAAAAAATTCAACAAAACTGAGACGCAAATGCTTTTGATGGCTTATAAACAATATACTGAACTGTCATTAGAACAATTTTGACGTTGATGTCATGAGCTGTTTTACAGATACAAGCAGTGTGAAGCTGGCAACACTTCATATCGTTCACCCTGCAGATATTGTTTGGAGAATAAGAATGGTACAGATCATTTTCTTCGCCGTTGTGAGGTTTTGAGTCGGATACGCTAAGAGTGGACGAGCTACAGTCTCTTCAGGTCGATACACGAAATAAAGATTATTAAAAAATCGGGAAAATTTGCACAGGAAACCTCACCCCACCTGTCTCTCTCTATCCTCTAAATCGTCTCTCTACCCATTAAGTGCAATTTGCAATATTGTTCGAGTGGTAGGAAATTTTCCGGTTTTACAATTCCGTTCTAATTCTCCAAATAAAGAAATAAAAAAAATTAACCAACCCTAAGAAAATATAATGTCTGTAGGAAAAAGTTTTAACTAGGTTCCACTCCAGTGGGTCAACTTTTTGCGAACTAAACTTTTCGTTGAGAGCTGGCAATATACTGAATATTTTTGTGAGGCATTTTAGAACCAACGTAAACCGATATCTTACTACTTATTTTGAGGATATTAGCAACAAATTTTTTGAGAGGTCATTAAGGAGTTAAAATGTTTAACAAAATTATTTTAAGGAAAAAATTCTCCAGAGATATCCGAAGACAAGACATATTTGTTTCGAAAATATGTGTTTTTAGGGTCGTGTAAGAATTTTAAAAGTAAAAATGTAATTATATTAGTCCCAATCATATATGTATAGCAGTAAAACAAAAACGAAATGTCATACCGATTTCCATCGGACCGTATTTGTAATAGGTTTCCAGTTTTGTCAGTGGTTGCACAATTCAATTAATTAGTCACCGCACCTGACCGCATCTCCATGCTGAGATTTAAATTTTTCAATTCTTAATTTAAAAACTCGCGCTAAAAAAATGTTAGGTAGCAAATAATTCATGTTTAGAACATCTCGAATTACGTACCGAATATCACCCTTAGCAACTTTAGCTTCTTGAGGCGCCTGCGTGCCATTGTAACGGAAGGGTGAATGTAATCAAAAATTACAGATTGCAAAAAATAATGGTCGTTGTGATTTGCATGGGTAATAATTTTTAGCAAGCTGTCAATCCGAAATCGAAGGATATGCATATGCACGAATGTCTGTTGTTAATTAAAGGTTTGCACATTTCATATTATGCATGCGCATATGCTCTGTATGTATGTATGTATTGTGTGTATGAATGTAAGAATTGCAATTATTGATCGCATGCATGCCAATACTTCTTTCCCACACTCGGCAAGCACGGCTCGCCCAACTCTAGGTATTGCACTAAAGAAGATAAATAACGGGCGTTTCATGAAAACACTGCGCAGCAAATTAGAATAAGCTGCATTAGAAGAGAATGGGGTTTAGCCGTAAGATTCTCTTATGTACAAATACATATGTAAAAAAAATTCTGCGCAGTTGCAAATCGGCATACCCATGGTGTGCAAAAGGGGTGAACCATTAGAAAAACAAATTGGAGTAATTTGATTATGCGCGAGTAGATTAAAAACTTTCCTCCGGACAGAGTGAAGTTTCTTTAACTTTCTTTTCCTTTCTGATTTGAGATGAATTGCACAGGTTCGATAAATGTGTCATTATATAGCAGTTGAGGGAAAGGGCAAAGAGTGGTCGCCTTATTTTTTGGTGTCTTAAAATCTTTCAAGCTGCATAATATGCATTATACCTAGTCCTGCCATAAGTTCTGTTACAAGTTAAGTACGTTGTAGATATGAAATTATAATACTTTTTTAATGATGTTAGTTTTATTTAATTCTGTACAACACTTTTTTAATGATGTTAGTTTTATTTAATTCTGTAATTTTTAGTATTTTTTATTTTAAATTTAAATTTAAAATTTGTAGGCAAAATGGTCACCATTTGCTTTTATACTAGCCTTGAAACGATTAGGAAATTCAGCCTTTGGAGCACGCACGGTTTCCATGGATATTGACGTCGCTGCTGGAACCAAAGATTGTTCTCTAATTCTGACCTCAAACTGTAGCTCAATGGATTCAGATCTGAACTTCCAGACGATCAATCTTCTGTGGCTATGATCTAGGAATATTGGTTTTTAGCCACAGCTGGGTGGTTTTTGCCTTATGGGCAGGAGCGGAATTTTGCTGGAAGATCCAACGCTCTCCATTGAAGAGAGTACTGCTCTACTGCTTTACCATGTCTTCTAAGACATCCTCGTGGTACACTTTTGCCCCGGTCGTAACTTCTTTTTCTTAGAGATAAAGAGACTGAATGGTGGCCACGCTGAACCTTTGGAACAACATTTTTTGCGTCCGTACCGCGTACCACCGAAGAAGGCCCTTGGATCTGCCGAATCTAATTGGCCAATTATGGATCTGGCCGATACATTCATTATGAGTATGCAATGCATACGAACAAAAGCAGAGATAACGGAACTTTTTTCTGCGAATTTGTTCTCGCCGTATGTATTTTAAAATTTGCCACAGAATTTATTCAAAACTAAGTATGCGGTGAAAGCAAAATAAAAAATAAATAATTGGCACCTACACTTCTATTAGGTGTTTGACCGAGCTCCTCCTCCTATTTGTGGTGTGCGTCTTGATGTTGTTCCACAAATGGAGGGACCTACAGTTTCAAGCCGACTTTGAACGGCAGATACAGGGTGGCTGATGAATTTTGCTACATTAAGAAACTCAAATAACTTTTTTTTTAGTGTATGGAATTCATTTATTTTTTTTTTCAAGTTGAAGGTCATTAAATTTTATTAAATGTAGCTTAACTAGTTTTAAAAATAATTGAATTTAAATGCCCCCCATGCTCGTTGACACAAGTGCGGCATCTTAGTAAAAAGTTGTTCATTGCTGCTTTGAGAGTTGCGACAGGAATAGCCGCAATTGTTGCCCGAATGGATTGTTTTAGTTCATCCAAATTTGTTGGCTTTGTTTTATAAACTTCTTGTTTACATAAACCCCACAAGAAAAAGTCAGGTGCAGTAAGGTCAGGCGACCTGGGGGTCCCACGAAATTCGGAGTTTCTTGAAATCAGTTTATTGGGAAATAGTATATCCTTTTACTCTCCCGCGTAGCCGCCTCCACTTTATTTCAAACCCTACGAAAATATTACAATATATTACCACTTTTCTACAAAGAGATTGTTTTCCATTACTGCTGTTTTTTTTTTTAAATAATTGGCGCATACACTTCTGTTAGATTTTTAGCCATACTCCTTCTATTTGTGTTGTGCGTCTTGATGTTGTTCCCCAATGGAGGGATCTACCGTTTTAAGCCAACTTCGAACGGCAGATACATATGTAAACATACACTCGGAAGTAGTTAAAGACTTTGAAGATATGTAGTTAAAGACTTTGCTTGTCTTTGGAAAATATGTACATATATAAAAATTTATTTTTATGAATTTACTTTTAGGGTAGTTCTTAACACTATGTTAATACTGGGCTGCTCTGGACTGGACTGACTGCCAACATATTTGACAGTCGTATTTATACTTATACCTTATCTTTAGGTACACGACTTGTATATTAGTTTCTTTGTTTGCTGTTTAGGAAAAATAAAATACATATGTTTATCTTTTAGTGTTCTTAAAATGCATACGTTTGGATTTGTTCAGCCCTGCATGATTATGCTTAGAATTTACTGAACTATTTTTATTTATTATTTGTGAGGGAAATCATTCCTTAACTAGGTTTTCCCTTGCCTGCCGAGGGGCGACCGCTATTAAAAAAACTGTTTCTATCATTTGATGTTTAATGCACGGAGATTCGAACCTACGCACTCAAGAGTTGTAGTCAAGCACCAATCCATCCAATCCGTAACGGGCAGAAATAAGTTGACGTTTGCTGTACAAAAATGTGAATTCTCATTGGTCGACACCTATGACTAAAGAAGACTCCACTGACAACCTGACTTTCTACATTGCAAAAATGCACTTATCGGTGTAGAAGGAAAGTACGTTTTATATATGCAGAAGGCATTAAAAAATGTTTACTGGTGCCGAGTATATGTATGTGTACAGAGTGAACGATATGAAGTGTTACCTATTCAAAACACCATAACTTTTTTTTGTGAAATTAGTTTTTATTGATTTCAAAGACAAAATTGTTCAAAAATGATTACAATTGTAACATATATTCACTTTAATTCGATATGACCACCTTTTGCCTTAACTATAGCCTTCAAACGGTAAAAAAATGAGTTGCATGCTGCACGAAAGTGATCTTGAGGTATTTTGGCCCATTCTCAGCGCATATTTTATAGTCCTCACCTTGCTCTCCAAAATGGACCAGATGATCATGGATTTGTGTCTGGCGAATTCGAAAACCATTGTGTGGACGAAATGAAGTGTGGAATATGATTTTTTAACCATTCTTGGTGTACACGAGCTTTATGAGACGGTGCCGATCCCTTTTGGAACGTCCATGGTCTACGACCGAAATGTTTGCGTGCCCACGACTCTAAAGCAGCTTCTACAACATTTTCCCGATAATAAGTCGCATTCACTTTGACACCAGGCTCGATAAAAACGATTGGAGATCGTCCATCAGCGGACACTGCGGCGCAAACCATTACTTGCGATGGGAAATTGCTTCGAGTGGCCATACGTAGGCTCAAATTCTCGTATAAGCGTTCGGTCAAGTCAACATGATCGTTTAGAGTGTTTATGAACTACTCAATTGGGAAATTTTTTTCATCAGAAAACACAATGTTAGGAAATTCGCCACGTTCGTGCAAGCGCAACAACTCCTTTGCTCTTTCGCACCGAACTTTTTTTTTTGCTCGGGTGAAAGATCGTGTGCTTTTTGGAACTTGTAAGCCTTGACCTTGAGCTCATTTTTCAATATGCGTCGATTGCTGTCTTGCGATATTTTCAGTTCTTTTGCCATTTTTCTTCCATTTCGACGAGGATTTCGTTCAAGTCGAGTCTTCATTTTCCGAACCATTTCTGACGTTGTTGCGGTTTTTTGGTCAACCTCCATAACGTTCTGCAATGCTACCAGTATCATTGTAACGTTTTATAGTGCGATACACAAACATTTTATTCATTTTGAGGGGACTGAGCTCACGAACATCATCACAGAAAAAAAAATTCAACAAAACTGAGACGCAAATGCTTTTAATGGCTTATAAACAATATATTGAACTGTCATTAGAACAATTTTGACGTTGATGTCATGAGCTGTTTTACAGATACAAGCAGTGTGAAGTTGGTAACACTTCATATCGTTCACCCTGTACTTTATATACGCTCAACCTACATGTGTTACTCACAAGTTTACTTTGAACCAATTATTATTACTCTTACATGAAAAACAATTTGTGGTAACCAGATAAACTTTCAAATCCAAAGACAGGATTTACGCGTATGTAAAAAACAAAAATCACGATGACCGCCTTCGTAGGGAAATTCTTTTCCGGCATTTTAATTTAATCTTACCGATCATATTCAAGAATCTAAAAATTTTCTACTTCCAGTAGTTTATGAACCGTTCTGGATAAACTTCAGAACGCAATAATCACAAATATTGATACGATTTTTCTTATCCTTCTGAAATTTAAAACTTTGTTATGTATATACTTACACGTCTATACAGAACATAAATATGTACATTTGTGCAAACATATACATATATGTATGTATAAAGGGTACATAGTCGAACATACATATGTATACGTAGGTACATGCTAATTGCCACGAAGATTATTACATCTGCTGCGTTATGCGGGGAGCAAAAAATATATGCTCTACTTTGCTTGTTATGCAAATTTTTAAATTCGGTTGCGGGATTATGGAAAACACATCACCCCTCAATACTTCATTTATATTGCAACTGTGTTCAAAAAAAGGTATTCAACAAAGGAACCGAACTGCACGATGAAGAAATCGCAAATGCAATTTTCTATGTGACCCCTTCACACCCCTTGATAAACACTCACACATACTGATCTACAAATATGTTGTGTACTAGGTTTAAAATGAATCCAATGCAAATTTCAAATTTCTATTGCTGCACAAATAGAATTTGTAATTTGAATATTCAAATTATATACCCGTGACTTTCCTTTTTTATTTTTATACATAATTATGTATAAGTGTTTGTTCATGTTTACTTTCGTCTATTCCATTGTAAAATTCAATAATTTTGCATATTGCTCGCAACGCAAGCCTCCTATAAAAGTGTCCTTTGCATACGGGCATGTAATTGTAATCCTTCCTCTTTTCACCCTTACGTTTTGAGATTCCAAAACATTAACACTGGCGTGCAGTAGATATTGTTCATATATTTTTCTCTTGTACGCCTCAGGTATCAATGCTCCAGTAGTGTACCGCCTATCAGGATTATTTTCTTATACTTTGAAGTAAAATAAAAATCGTTCCTACTATTGATGCAAGGTGGACTCCAAACCAAACACAACATTTTAAAAATTTCGTTGGCTATCTTTCACTTATGGAATGCAAAACTTTAATGAAATTCGAACGAAGTGCCAGTATGGATATCGAAGTAGCCGGTAATATACTTATAAAACTTTTTGTGTGACCTTAGTAAACCTTTACCGGAACGTTTCAACTGGTGCATGAAATTTTTACCGAGGAGTCGTTTCAAGAAAACAAAATGAACCCGAAATTAAAATTTGGCCGCGGCTACGAGTTGCATTAGTCGATCAGCCTAATTTTTCACTACTTTTCCTAATAAATCTGGCCGTATGGCGCCAACGGTGGCTTGAATATTGCAACAAATTAACCGATTTGTGCGCTGTATGACAAGTTGCGCCGTCTTGTTGAAACCAAATGTCGTTGATGTGTAGCTGATACATTTTTGGAAACAAAAATTCTATCGGCAGGGTTCGATAGCGCTCGCCATTTACCATAACTGCAGTTCCCTTCTTATTTCGAAAGAAATACGGATCGATGATACCGCCAGTGCTCTATGAACTTCACGAACAGATTTTTTTAAGTAAATTTCCATAATTTGGAATCGTTTCTCTGGCGTTAAACGATTCTTGATGGCGTGCCAAACCCTACTGAACAGAAACGTCAACACAGTTTGTCATTCTCAGCTGTCAAACTAAGGTTATCGATATCGATAGTTCTCATGCAGCTAAAAAACACCCGGTACAATGAAAATAATCAAAATAACCTTAGCAGATAAGTAGGTAGGTAGGGTGGATGTCGTAATGCCACACTTAGACCTGTAATACCTCCATTGCAATACCAGTGGATCTTTTCATTGCACTATGGCAGTGGTCGCCAACCTTTTCAATGTGTTGAGCTACTTTCAAGATTTTGAAATAAACAGCGAGCTACTTGCACAAGCCAACATAAATTAAATAATACACAGTTATATTCGACATACAATACATGTATTTATTTTACTAATGACTTATAGTGCTTATACTTATGCATAACTACATCCATGTTCACACCTATCAATCGTAACAAAATTTTTTGCAGTCATAATGGCAAATAACAAGCGACTTAAAAAAACAACAGAACAGTAATAGTACATTATTATATAAATAAAATATGGGCAGATAAAAAGAGCATATTTAATGAGAAGGTTGACATTCTGACTCATCGATAATTTTTTTAATATTTGCAGTATGATTTGATACAGTCATTCGAATACAGTTATCCAAATGTATATCTGTAAGCCGATTGCGGTATTTATTTTTAATAAATTTCATATTGGAAAAAGAAGATTCACACAAATAAGTTGAACTGAATAACTCTTTCACTTTCAACGCAACACGACATAAAACTGAATACTTATCTTTACTTACTAAAGTCCATATACATTTTGTATTTGAACCTAAAGATTTTAAAGTCAAGTCACTTTGAAAAGCAATCAGTTCCATTTCTGTCACAGCAATGTCTTCGCCAAAGTTGTTCATAACACAAGTTGCAAACTGTTGTATATCAATGTCCATGAAGGGTGAAACAACAAATTGCGTCACTAAAGCAATTTTGCTGAAATCCTTGAAACAATTTTTGAAGTTTTCCTTCAAGTTAGAAACTATTTCCATATGATATTTACTGTCATATGGCTCTAATAGATTTTTGGATATCTTTTCGGAAAGAATAGGAAAATGTTTAGTATCGCGGTTTTTTAGGTTTTGTTCCCAAAATTCAAGTTTTGTAATAAATGCATTTATATCAGAAATCATTTCCGCTAATTCTTTATCCCTGCCTTGAAGCTGCAAGTTAAGCTTATCTAATTTCTCTGTAATGTCCACAAGAAAACCAAAATCTCTGAGCCAAGTCGAATTTTCCAGTTCAGGAACCGGTTCACCGCGTTCTTTGAAAAATTGGAGTATAGCAGGCAGAACATCATTAAAACGTTTGAGCACTCGTCCTCTGCTTAACCATCGCACTTCAGAGTGAAGAAGTAGCTCTCCGTATTGACAGTCAATTTCACCAGCCAAGGTTTTAAATAATCTTCTTTGTAACGCTTGAGCTCTAATCTTGTTCACAATTTTCACCACCAGTTTCAAAACGTTGTTCAAGTTTAGAAAATTTCCACATAATGCTTGCTGATGTATAATACAGTGGTAACTAAGGAATTGTGGAAAACTTTCATCCTTATGGCATAGCGCCACGAGCCCCTTATCACAACCCACCTTAGCTGGAGCACCGTCAGTTGTCAGGCCTACCATTTTTGATATTGGAATTTTCTCAGAAGAGATGAGATTTTTTATATAAGAAAAAAGCTCTAGCCCAGTAGTATGTCCTTTGAGTGGAATAAACTTCAAAAGATCTTCTTTAATTGTAAAATCACTAAAAGCCATCCTGACAAATATGGCCATCTGTGAGGTGTCAACTACATCTGTTGATTCATCCAGTTGCAGTGAAAAATAAATACAGTTATCTAAGTCACTTCTTAACTGTAAAAAATATCATTGCTCATTACTTCTACTCGCCTCATCACTGTATTAGCCGAAAGTTGCATAGATTTTATAGCAGACACTATTTCGTCTTATTTCTAAAGTTGGCGAATAAAGAATCTGCAGCTTCCAAAAATGCTTGTTTTATGATTTCCCCGTCTTCATAAGGTTTTTTCTTTTGTGCAATTATCTGGGAAACACGATAAGATGCTTCAGTTGCAGCCTTATTTTTGTCGATTGTTTTCAAAAATATTGACTGGATTTTTAAATGTTTCAGTTTGTCTTTTCTGGTGGCAGAATTTAACGGGAATGCCTTCTCAAAATTCGAATGTACAGTCTTATGATGCCTCTCAACATTTCCTTTTTTAGGAACTGACATAGATGTATTACATAACAAACAAACACTTTTGCCTTTAACTTCTGTGAAGAAGTATTGTTCTTCCCATTCCGAATGGAAATGGTATGTCTTCGCCTTTTTACTACTGCTTGCCATAATGTTTCGAACTCTAACCCAACCGCTGCACGCAGAACGTTGATAATGCCGTTCAGTATTAAACTGAGCGCAATGTCGACGTGCATTGCGTATATATAAAGCCAAAAAATTCTCGAACACGCTAATCGGTTCCAGCCGATCCTAGAACGGAGACGCGACTTCGCGTCGTGTTTGTCGGCGCGAAATCGCTTACCGCAGTGTTGCCGCTGTTTATCTATTTATTATGAAAATTTCTGAAATTTGCTAATACTGGTATGATTTTCAGACTTTTGGATTTTTTGCAACGTGAGCAGCGCGAGCTACCAGAATTGCCTTTGCGAGCTACCGGTAGCTCGCGATCGACGGGTTGGCGACCACTGCACTATGGGTTCCTTTTTAAGGCATTCTTTAGCTTTTATAAAAGAACGAAGCTTCATTAGTTTTAAGTGCGCTATATCCACTACATCCGTTAAGAATGCACTACCAAGAGTGCGGAGTCTGCTTCTAGCTAAACCCTTGATTATGTCCTCTTATTCCGTGTTAAGACAGCGTCTACAAAAATCATAGTATGGAAGTCCTAAACTTCTGGCGTGGTAACCCAGTAAATAATTCTAGTTAATGCAGCTATCATGTTTTTTGTAACTTCTCTATTCAATCTCAACAGGCTTTTTGAGTGATCGATATTCGATTTCAACCGCGCCTGTTTGCTTAGTTCGCATGTAGTCAGATTTTGTCAAATTGTATTTACCGTCTTAATGGTTTTCTATCTATTAGTAATTTACAAGTTACGATTGGATAGTTTTTTTTTTTTTTTTGTTTTAGTGGCGGGTGAGGAGGGTTCAAAATGCCTTCGCCCTTACAGCGACCGCCGTCAACTGCGTCGAATGGTGTAGCCACTAAAACAATCCCTGCTCCTCTTCTGGGAGACTCCCATTAAATGGACCAATATTATTCACCCACGTCTGGGTCCACCATATTTGTAGCCAGCTTCATGCTATAGACTCGTCTTCTAATGTCTCTGCGCCGTCATACCAGTGGTATTGTTGCAGCTTGAACAGAACGGAGTATCCTCCATGTAAGAACTATGGATGTACTCCAAGAAACAACCGTGACCGCTCAATATTTGGGTTAAATAGTGGTCTACGTCTACGTGTCTTCTGGTCACCCATTAGCTAATTTTGGGCAAAAGTCTGTAGGTCCAACTTCCGTTAACAGATAAGTCCCATTTGCTTTGCCACTTTTCTAACTTTCTCTTATCCAAGATTACTCCTAGATATTTAACTTCATCGGAAAGACCAAGTGGCACACCTTTTAGTAATGGAAGATTGAGTCCATCCAATTTCCGTTTTCTCGTAAACAAGACTATGGTGATTTTGTTTGGATTAACGGAAAGACCTTGTCTCATGCACCAGTCATCGATTTTGTCCAGAACCCTCTGCACTTTCAAGCAAAGCTTTCTTAGGGATTTATCCGATGTTAGCGCACAGATATCGTCCGCATATGCTTGCACATGAAAACCGAGTTCCTGCATATCCGCTAGTTGAGAGTCTCTGAACAAGCGCCACAGCAGCGGAGAAAGAACACCCCCTTGGGGACATCCTTGCTTCGCCCTAACGGTGATTAGTTCGTCACTGTTCTCACCAGCGGTTAACAGCCTCTCAGAGAGCATGGAATATATCCATTTTACAATGGTTTGATTAACTCCGAATCGTTCGCCAGAAGAACATATTGAGCAGAAAGTGGTATTATCAAAAGCCACCTCAATGTCCACGAACACGCCCATTGTGTATTCGTCAGCTTACAGTCCGGCATCAATCTTGCTACCAAGATCGTGTAAGGCTGATTCACATGATTTTCCACTCTGATAAGCGTTTTGATTTCTACTAAGTGGACTTCTCGGCAATACCCCCACTCGAATATGTTTCTCCACCACTCGTTCTGGACTTTTCAACCCGAACGATGTCAAACTGAGTGGTCTAAAACTCTTTGCTAGAGAATAGTCACCTTTTCCTGGTTTCGGCATAAATACAACTCTTACGCGTCGTAACTTGGTGTGTTGCCAGTGTTTTGAATTACCAAATCAGATGACTGGACAAAATCCAGTAACATGAGACCTCTGGGGTTGTATTTGCTGCTTCCCCATATAATGCTCTGTGAATTTGCATCACAGCCCACTATTAGCCCCAGATTAATGGATTCTGCATACTTGACTACATCTCTTAGCTTCTTCGAAGGAGGTGGCTGTAAAGAGTCGTAGGGTAGGTAGGCCGAAACTATGATAGCTTCGCCACTGTGCCCACTCTTCCAGTACTTTATTTTTGCAACAACGATATCTCCGGAGCATAGCTCTTTTAACATCGTTGTTCGATCAACCTTGGCATGATAATACATGCTCGCAGTCTCACATTCCCTTCACAATGAAGTATTTGTCCCCTATCTAGACCAGATACGCTTGTGAAATACCCATGATTATTGTATTAGTATTATGTGGGGGTTTGTTTGCAGTTTTGCATACCTAGGGCACAGGAGAACCGTAGGCGCTTTGCTATGCTGCAGATTTGACTGTCTAAATATTACTTCAGTCATGAGTCTGAGTATATTAACGCTTTGTCCTCCACTTTATCTTCGACATGGAAATGGGTTCACCCCAGATGTAGGTGAGGACGGCATCCGCACCTCGACTTCAGCACCTTGAGAGACCCAAGATCGATACCCAGTACCAGTTGGGAAACCGCCTCCGAAGTGGTAGCGGATTTCGGCCTAGTGCATGAGTATACTCTCCAGAGAGTCGTGTCAAGATCTTTGTTTTGAACACGGATGTGTGTGAGGAGTTTTGCTGAGCTACAGGAAGGACCCGGAATCCAGACACTCGCTCGTACCAGCCTTTCTTTGCTACTTTCAACAAGAATGAACTTGCTCTTTTCGCAGGTCTGAATTTTTGCTATTTCTTTTTCCAGCCATTCTCGGGAAAAAGCATTAGAACAGTGCACCTTTACGATGCCGCCCACATTTACTCCGTCGGCGCGACTTTCGACTCACCGATAGCTTTCCAAAGATAGCTGTCAAGATAGTCTTGTTGCCTTTTGGACAGTAGATCGTCTTGTTAGTCGATATGTATCTCTACCGTCATTGCCTTTGCTGCCATTTTCGCGAATGATTCGCCAGACGTTGACGGAAGAGTTTCATTCGACATTTGAGGTACCTTAGCCTTTGCCTTGTCAGGCAAATGTTTATCTGCCTTGGGTTGGGTCGAGGATTCAGGCATTTCCGACTTCCGTCTCTCGACTTTCCTCTTCTCTGCCTTTTTCCTCTTCCCGGTCGTTGGCACAGAGTCCGTTTCGATTCCGGAAGAGTTACATAGGAATCCTAGGAATTTTAACTTAAGATCACGGATTCATCCATAGTGGTGAATTGACGCATAAAATATGTACACTTTATCCTTTCGAAAACGATCTGAGACGATCGTTGCTGAGAAAGTTGTATTCGAATGTATTTTTGTTCCATTATTAGCGAATGCGGCACCCATTGTGCACATGGCTTTTTGAAATTTTTTTTTTTTATAGATATGGAAGGCTCTTGAGGTCTTCTCGACTTGGAGGTTAGTTATAGTATAAAAATTTATCAAGGTGAATACTGAGATATTTGACCCTCTCAGTGGTTTGAATAGGGATTCTGGTTTCATTCGATATTATATTTAGATTTTCCAGTTTGTATAAATGTACCAAACCCTGGTAAGACCGATACTCACATATGGTTGCTTAATTTGGTACAACATTTCACCCTCATATATGGAACGGCTAAGGAAGTTACAGATCACAAAATATGTAGTAACTATACCAAATACATCTAGAATTAAAAGCTTTATAACACGGCGAAAGTGTCTAGTATTGATTGTCATATTATAAATTTAATAAGAAAACATATTCGGCGTTGCCTATACAATACCAATAACATATTAATAAGAACTATTTATTATGAAAGGCGGCCGCCGTGGCCGAATGGGTTGGTGCGTGATTACCATTCGGAATTCAGACAGAAAATTAAGAAAAACATTTTTCTAATAGCGGTCGCCCCCCGGCAGGCAATGGCAAACCTCCGAGTGTATTTCCGTCATGAAAAAGCTCCTCATAAAAATATCTGCCGTTCGGAGTCGGCTTGAAACTGTAGGTCCCTCCATTTGTGGAACAACATCAAGACGCACACCACAAATAGGAGGAGGAGCTCGGCCAAACACGCAATAAGGGTGTACGCGCCAATTATATATATATATTTACTATGAAAGCGACGATTATTTCTCACTAGCTATTTCTAATGGATTTGCACCTCCCGAATCCTTCTTATACCTCGACAAAAAAGACTTTATACAAGACGAAAACCACACGCCAATAATATACCTTCTACTCAAATATTAACGAGACGTTATCAATAAAACGGTCCGCGGATGACATATGGCAAAAATAAATTTTTTGTTTTTTGGTAGGACTGTTATAAGCTTACATGGCAAATTTCAGCGTGATATGTCACATAGTTTGTTTTCTGTGCTACTGTAAACAAGTCAAGCTCGAGTGTGTTCTTCGAATTTAACGATGGAAATTCAAGTTGAACAAAGAATTTGTTTGAAATTTTGTTATTCCAACAAAATTTCGGCTTCAGACGCCTTAAAAATGTTGCAGACAACCTATGGGGACTCTGCTCTATCGCGTGCACGTGTTTTCCAGTGGTACAAATCGTTCAAAAAGGGCCGTATATCAACCCAAAAAACCACGCCAAAGTCGCTCAAAAATTAAGGTTATGCTGACTGTTTTTTTCGATTACGAAGGTGTGGTGCACTCGGAGTTCCTTCCGCAAGGCCGATCGGTTAACGCTGAATATTATTTAGACGTTTTAAAGCGTTTGCGCGAGAACATTCGTCTTAAAAGGAAGGAATTGTGGGACAACAAGTCATGGTTCTTGCATCACGATAATGCACGTCTTGTTCGCGATTATTTGAACAAAAATAATGTTAATATCGTTCCGCAAGCACGGTATTCGCCTGATATTGCTCCATGTGACTTTTTCCTGTTTCCCAAGCTCAAGTTGCCGCTCCGTGGAAAACATTTTGAGACAATTGAAGTCATAAAAGAGAATTCGAAGAACACACTCGAGCTTGACTGGTTTACAGTAGCACAGAAAACAAACTATGTGACATATCACGCTGAAATTTGCCATCTAAGCTTATAACAGTCCTACCAAAAAACATAAAAATTATTTTTGCCATATGTCATCCGCGGACCGTTTTATTGATAACGTCTCGTTCATATTTGAGCAGAAGGTATTACATCTTCAGAAGAGCGAACAATAAAATAATCACATCAAAAACACTTAACGCACATATGTATATTTCAAGCTGCGACAAAATCGAATCCACCTTGACCATTAAAAGCCGGTGGTGGTTAACAAATGACACGTAGCACTAACTCACACCTCCTTTCTAGCCTGACTACCTTCTTTTACTACTTTTAAGCCTTTTATTATAAACAGTAATCTATGCATCCTTTTTTTCCCCCTTTTCCCTGCCTGAAAGATTTTAAATATTTTAGTAACTTCTGAGTTAAAACAAAGCTAATTTCTATATTAAGGAAAAGTTACTCTACATCAGATAATAAAGCTTGAGAGCTAGCCTAGAGACATTGTACGATACATCATTACTACATATACTACAATAATACTATTGTTTATTGTAGTACCTAATATTATTAACTGGAAATAAATAAAGAAATATACATAAAAAAAGGCTTTTTGAAATTCAATACTTCAGACAAAATATTGCTTATACTGCTCAATGTGATGCCTAGAACTTTCACTAAATCTCTTTTAGGTACGTGGATCGTCTTCAGGGGCTTTTACAACCACGAGTAAATTCGGCTTCCCATGTTTCTACTGTACTAATTGATGACAGAAAGTCCTTGTAAACTTTCAACCTTCGTTCATAAATTTACCTTCGAAAAATAAAAATTCATTCACTGCACGATACTTGATTTTTTCCATTGTAGAAAATACTGTGACTTGTCGATACTAAACGGCTTGTAAACAAAAAACAAATTGACAGATTGAAATGAAACTTTATTACGTTCATATGAAGAGTGTAACAAAAATTTAGACTAGTAGCAACGCCCTATCTTATTGAACCGCAAAACTTTGTATATAAGTAGATGCTTCCTTCATGGAATAAATTGCGTCGAGATGTACTGATTTGGAAAAAAGTAGGCGTGCTACCGATGACTATTTTTACTACTACTCTTGGGAACATGCGATATACGAGTAGCCATTCGAAATAATGGATCATTCAAAAATGTTTTCCTTTTGCATTCTTGATCAAAAAACCTACACTGTTCCCACAGTTCCAATTTTTATTTTCCTGTTCTTTTAGCTCATACGACTAACACTTCATCCGAGAATTCAGCATCATTTTATCTTTCCATTACCTTTATGTAGGTACGCGTACACCATTTAATAGCTAGGCTTATCTTCCAAATTGTGTGTGATACACCTTTTCATGTTGCCTTACAAATAAAACAATTAAAGGAATCTATCGTTTTATACTGCTTTCAAATGGCAGATGGTTTTTATGAAGTGCTTTTTTCATATTGACTCTTACCCTATACAGAATTTCAGTTCTTAGTGGTCCGACATCAATGGCTTTGTGTTTCTTTTTTTTTTAATGATTGTACACACTAAAAGTCTTATATCGCTTTTTGTTTTCTCAACTATACATTCAAAAAGAACCTTACTATTTTATCAAATAAAAACAATTCAAAAAATCAAGGAAATAAGAGAAATTTATTGGAGAAGAAAAAAATATTAAATTTATTTATTTTAGGAATGTCGAAAACAAACTTTCATGCCACTTATAGGTATGCGTACATCCTTAAGGAATATCGATTCCAAACACCTACCAGTTATAATCTCAAACCCGAAGATACTAATCTCTAATTCGCATTTGGTACCACTGATATTAGAAATCTTTTTTCCCATCAGCCAACCGAAAGCGGTTCTTTTTATGACAAACTTTCAACCAATACTTTGCCGAAGAGAACTTTTCAGAAAAGAATTTCATTTTGAAGTAAAATTACGTAGTACTACAAAAAATAATGAAGTAGAAATACCTGGAAAGGGATACCATTTTTATTGTAGGTCTTGTTGAATAAAACAAAAATTTAAATATGAAGTTTTCCAAAAATCATCACTTAAGGTTAAATATGGGCATTTCGCACCTTATAAGTATACTTATATGCCCATGACGTTGTTGATTATTTTCAATTTCTCAACTCTTTTAGAAATTTAGAATTTATAATATAATATTACAAAAAGCAGGTTCACATTGAGTAAAAAACATATTTATTTATTTATTTCGATTCAAAACTTACCGAGTTATTCAACTTTTCATGAAGAAAACACAGGGTTTCCCACATCCCAGTGTGCATACATATGGTTTGTACCCTCCATGGTAACCATCAAGCAAGCGTTTTTGAGTTGTATAGCCAAAAATTGCATTTTTGAACATAATTCACAATATGACTAGCAACTTTAATTAATACTACCCTACTCCTACAGTTTTTACTCGCAGCATGAATATAGGAGTTCATCGCGAAGAATCTGTGTATTAAGTACGAAATATCTCTTCATAAAAAAAATGTGTAAGGAACGAAGAGAAAACCAAATCTCAATAAACTGCTAGTATTAGTCATCTTCACCACACGTTAAATAGTTTTCTCGATATTGGGCAGGCCTTTATTGGAAGTCAGAAACTACAGAAGTAGATCGCATTACTGATTCCTGCTTAACGGGACACGAGATATACTTTCATTCTCCATTTGAGAGGTTTTTTTGTAATGGGTAGCAACAGCTAAATTCAGGAAAAGTATCAGTTAAATTCAGCGAAGATGGTTTTCGCTTTGCATTGGCACATCACATATTTGCTTCAGTCGACAATCTGAATTTTTAAAACTATGAATGGATTTAGGAACCAGCATTAACACCGATATCAATGTCAGCCTTGAAATCCAACGTAGAATCTCTCTTGCCAACAAGTGCTACTTTGGACTAAGTAGGCAACTGAGCAGTAAAGTCCTCTCTCGACGAACAAAACTAACACTCTACAAGACTCTCATCATGCCCGTCCTAACGTATGGCGCAGAAGCTTGGACGATGACAACATCCGATGAAGCGATGCTTGGAGTGTTCGAGAGAAAGATTCTGCGTAAGATTTTTGGACCTTTGCACGTTGCCAACGGCAAATATCGCAGACGATGGAACGATGAGCTGTATGAGCTTTACGACGACATAAACATAGCGCAGCGAATAAAGATCCAGCGGCTACGCTGGCTGGGTCATGTCGTCCGAATGGATACAAACGCTCCGGCTCTGAAAATATTTGATGCGGTACCAGCTGGTGGTAGCAGATGAAGAGGAAGGCCTCCTCTGCGTTGGAAAGATCAGGTGGAAAAGGAATTGGCTTCACTTGGTGTGTCCAACTGGCGCCGGTTAGCACGAGAAAGAAACGACTGGCGCGCTTTGTTAAACTCGGCCAAAATCGCGTAAGCGGTTATCGCGCCAATTAAGAAGAAGAAGAGAATGGATTTAGGGATTTTGTAATTAATTAATTCACATCCTGTCATTTGGATGAGTTCTCTAAAAGTTAACTTTGGTCCCGGATAGCGCAAATTTTGGTAATACATGGACAATTTTAAGAAATTTTATATCATGGGACTACATTTGTGGCATTTCGGAAGAGTGAGAAACAACAGTTTATTGCTTTCTATTCATAGTTAAAAGTTTCAATTTAGAAATAGTTGAACATTTTTTACAGTTACTTGTTTTATTTCAAATGACTCTTGACAATGTACTCGTAGGATGCCAACTCCTCGTTCAATTGATTACTAACTTTTGGGCGTAGGTTGGGTGGGTGGTTGTTCGGTCATGTGAGCTTATCTACAAACAAATACAAGTAAGTACACAGTATACAAAATTTGGATACACACGTACGAGCTTAGTAATATCTCGCACGGGCACTTGTAAGTGCGCTGAGAGCGTATGCGCTCTCATGTATATACATATGTATACTCATACGAGCGTTGTGTTTGTATATAACGCAAAAGAGTGAAATATTGCAGAAACTACAGTCATTGATTTTCTTGATATTCGCACTCGCATGTGTCCATCCCCTAGAGAGTGTGGTACGAGTAGCAGGGCACGGGTAAAAATGAATGCACATAGCCACAATGCTACTATACAGGGTGATTGTTTTTAAGTGGAACTACATTATTTTTCATCACTGATTCATCGCAATATTCGATGCCGTGCGAATAGGCACATTTTGCAAGTCTCTTTACTCCTAAGATGTGTAAAAATATGTAAAGGCTGATCAAATTAGAGGTATCGGATTTTAAATTGAAATAAAAAACGAAAATTCAAATTGATTCTTTATTAATAAATTTATTTTTCGTGAATAACTTTAGTACTGTTGGCTTCCAATGCCTCAATCAAAATTGGTTTATCTACAAAGCATTTAGGCTTTATATATCCTCACAAATAAAAGTCCTGATCCGAGACGAGCGATAAATTGCTCACCTAAACGACGACTCAATAAATCTATTATTTCACGGACTGTATGGCAAATACCGCCATCTTCTTGGAGGCTTCAATTTCCGGCATCAAAAAGTTGTTTATCATTGCGCGATAGTGGTGGCCATTCACTTTTACATTGGCGCCAGCCTCGCCTTTGAAGAAATATGGGCCGATGATTTCTCCAGCGCATAGGCAGCGCCAAACGGTTGCTTCCAATGAATGTAATGGCTGTTCTGGAATAGCTTTGGGTTGCCCTTCAGCCCAAATACCACAACTTTGCTTATTGTCATTAAGCCAAATACAGGCCTCATCGCCGTACTCCATAAGTTTGCCTGAGCGCGCGAAGAACAATTTTAACAGAGCGTCGATATTCGTATTACAATTGTACGATCCTCAAAGTCACCCGATACGAACATGATTGTACATTATATTCAATTTTTGTGGTGAATTTGAAAACTTAGTTTTGCTTTTTCGCAATAATATAATTACGCTGAATGGCGCTATAAATAAGTGGTTTATTTTTTCCAAAGAATTTAATCGCATTTCCCTTTACTCGAGCTACTGTTTATACCACTCTTAACACAGAAATTAATTTCAAAAATTTTGCAATGTTTTTTGGTATAGTTCATAAAATAACAATTGCTTCCAATGTCCGTTAAAATTATACCTCATTTTCGCATTCATCTACTTTTTATTCAAATTTGTTTTTAAATTGAGTCCAGCTTTTTACCATATCGAGTTAATTTTTATCTTAAGCCAAACACCCTTTAAGTTTAAAAACATAGCATGTGTACATACTATTATTCGGAAATTTTCGTACACCCGCATAAATGGACACACGTATACATATGAATGTATGTACCATATATATTAACATTTGCCAGCCATTGTGTAACTCTGCCACCATTAAAGCATCAATTTATCTAAATTCTCGCTACACCACGTACGAGTACATAAACGACAAGAATATCTGCTATTGCTTTCATCCTGCTATTGCTTAGCGACATGTGTGCATATGTATATTTATATGATGCATGCACATGTACGCATACCATGCATATATATGTACCTGCACCCTTTAATACGAGTATTTGTTGTATCGAGTATTTATAAGCAATACCATCATTACCTTCAATTTTGCCACCACCATCGATGTCCCAAAGCGAATGTGGGTGGTGGTGACTGGTGTTTTCGCATACACTAATCTGCTTCTGCATACATTCGCATACTAAGGGTTGTACGTATGCGAATTTAATGCCACATATTCACATAAATGTACTCGTACCAATACATAAGGGAGTCGGCATGTAGACAAACGACCCTACTAATACATGAACAAAGAAAGCTCCACGAATACAGAGGCCTGTACCGAGGTAGATAGCATTGCCCACATATTTGTGCGTATATGGGTTTGAGTACATAAGCTTATCGGAGAATGTATACAGGCATATGTACTTATGCATACGAGTATGTATCGAATCTGTTCGTATTGAACAAGCAAAGATGAAACTATACGTCGTCTCCTCGTACGAATGTTTCTGTGGCAATGTGACCCTTTCTTGTCGTGGTATTTCATTGGAGACATTGGCCAAACATTTATTTACCTATGAAACTGTACACCTGTACATCGCCACTCAGGACATATTTTCAAATATTGTCATACGTAATATGGCAATAAATACAAGTAGTGTATACATATACATATGTTAAGTACATATTTATATAAATGTACATATACCTATACATAACCAATCAAAATTTTAGATTTATTCAATGATGCAAATTAATTTATGAAAGGTTACAATTACATGGTGGTGCAGTACCTTATTAATGAGCAGTAATAAGGGCTCCATTTCATGTACGAATTTGTTCATAGTTATAGTAAATTTAAAAACGTTAAACTGCCAATACTTTTTTAGAATATAATTTATATTCATAGCCTGCTAAATAATATTCACTATCTCTAGTGATTACCATTCGGATTCAGTTTTTTATGAATGCGTTTAACAATTAATTATCATTACTAACAGTTGTCTACTTTTAGTAATCGATTACTACTAAAGGAATCATAAAGTATTCGTGATTATTGTCATTAAAGAAATCAGCAAAAATCTAAATAATAAAAAAGTAATAAATAATTTTGGCTTTAATAATTTTGCTTAATTTTAATGGAAATAAATACACTTTATTGATTTATTATTGGGTATGGGAATCAGTTTCCGCCCTTTCTTAACCAGAGTTAGAAGTTATTTAAACAATTAAATAATACATGATATTATGTCAAGTATGTGCCATTGAAAGCTAAAACTTAACCCCATCTTTCAGGCAAATTCGAGTTCTTTTGACTTCATCCATTCGTTGAGCCAGTTTGCGATACTCTCGTAAGAATTGAACCGCTCTCCAATAAGGGCTGAGTGCATTGATCGGAACAGATGGTAATCCGAAGGTACAATGTCTGGGGAATACGGCGGGTGGGGCAAGATTTCCCAATACGTCGTTGTCAGCAAAATCAGTTTGTCATGTCTAAGGTCTCTTGCCGGCCGCTTTTCTTTGAGAGCTCGATTCCAAACGACCGCCAGTGATGGTTTAAGAAGTTCATAAAAGGTGAAGCCTTTCTGATCCCACCCGATGCACAACATAACCTTTGAAGCATGAATATTTTTTTCGCTTTCGATGGACGTTGTTCACCAAGCAGACTCCAACTTTTTCGACGCTTAGGGTTATCATAAACATTTTCTTTTCTGCCGTTCAAGAAGCGTCTCACCAAACGTATTTTGAATCCCTCTCCTGCAATTGATGTGGTACCCAGTTACCTGCTTTCTCCACCATTTCCATCGCGTGATAACGTTTACCGACGGTTGATCTGTCAACATTCAACTCTTTGGACATCGCGGTCTTTATCACTCACTTCGAAATTTCCACTTTGGAAGTGTCGAAACTACTCTTTACAAATTGTATTTGATGGAGCGTGATTACCGGAAATATTTATCAATATACGATACGTTTCAGCTGCCTTTTTTCCTTAAAACGTAATAATGACGCATGACTTCCTGCAAATTCTGTTTTTTCGGGACGAACGTAGACTTTTTTGACGTCAGATAAAAATGATATTTACGCTTCAAACGAATGTCAACTACTGCGATCGATACCTCACATATACACCTTCAAATCACCAGTATATTACTAAAGCGAACACAAAAATAATATAAGCAGCGACATCTCTCTTACGAGGGCGGAAACTTATTCCCATACCCAATATAAGACGTTTGTTGAACATAACAACAGTATTATAGCAATTATTCTGAATGTACTCCTACAATTGGACAGACCTACTTGAAGGAATGTAGCCGGAGGTTCGCCATAGCGACTTTTTATATAATTTGATGTTTTATATAGACAGTAGACTTCAAGTCCGGACGAACGGAATGAATTTGGCTTTTTTGTACGATAACTTTTATTATTTGACAGTAATTTCATAACTCGCCTCTTTTGTGAAATACTTTATCAGTTTGTTCATATAAATCCCTTTTGGGGCCCCTCTTGATAACCATGATGGAACACAAAACCTTTCCTGTCCATTAAATTTTGCAATTCGGTAACGATTCTTTTCGGATGGTGTCCTTAAGAGCGAGCAATTTCGTATCGATAATCACCATTCACTTCGAAAATGGATCGAGTTCAGCTTCCTCTTGAGGCCAGCTCCATTTTAATGGCTCCAAATGATTTTTGACTAATAAGCACTGGTATAAGTATTCACATAGGTCTATAAGAGCTTGTCTCTACTTCAGCGTCCACAGTATCACTATCTTAATTGTCTCATTTCGCACGAGGGTCCGCCCACGAAGGCAACGAAATCTCGGTCATTTCGGCTTTACTACGGCCTCATTGTCATGAGAGATAAATGCAATTTCAAGGGAGACTACACCCTGGCCCTTTCCGGCTCCCTCCATCCAATTCCATGACATTGAACATATAATTAATTTCTTAGCACTGGCAAGGAAACATAATACTCTAAAGTTATTGTTAGTTTCTTATAGTAATAAAGAAAATGAAAAAAAATTAAATAAAATTTAAAAACCGTCGAACTTATCTCAATCAAAATGAGGTAAATAATACTGATTAATACACATTTGACTTATATTATCATGGGAAAGGGTGATGATTTATTTGCGCTGCTCATCCTGTATGCCACCGCACATTTCTGATAAAACAAATAATCAGTGGCCATTCACTTACCCACTTATTGAGTTATTATTCTATAAGTAAGTCTGTTCCTCTCATGAAGCGGTAAACTTTGTTACAAAATAACTCTGTTTAAAAATATCGTTCAAAAGACAAAAGGGGATCACCCTGGTGGGATTTTAGAAAAGACACCAGTAAAATGTGTCAGATGGGCCCAAATCTCGGAAAGCCTTTGCGGAAACGTTGAAGGAAGTTGTTTACGGAAAATACTATTTCAAATAAATTTTCTCCGAATTAAATCCAGAAAAGCTAAACTCTTCATGAAACGAAAAAAGTATTACTTGTTAGTTTTGTTAACTAAGTGTGATAGCATGAAATGTAAATAAATGTCATCCATTTTTACAATGTTTCCATAAACAAAAATGAAACGAAATGCTAGATTTCCTAGTGATTGGCTGTTTTCTCAGAAGCAAACGTGAAGACCTGGAACTTTCCAGGAATATTATATGTTTTAAAAGAGTGGAATGGGAAATTGGGTTTTACCAGCCGGTTAAATATCCAGGACGGTATTTTTTCAGCCGAGCTACGAGTGGCCTGTAACTTTCTAATTCCTTTTTACAGAAATATCTATAATGCCTATATCAACCTTTGCCACATACCGAAAAGCTGAGCCATGGCAAGAGGTTTTTTAAGGAGGCAGGGCTTTTCATATGAAAACGACTGAAGACGCAAAAAATGTTGTTCCAAGGGTTCTATCACCATCCAGCCTTCGTAATGGTTTGGTGGGGAGTGTCTGGTAAAGGCTCTCTTCATTTCAGCGAAAAAGGGGTTACGCCGGGAGAAAATTGTATCAGGAGGATGTCTTAGCGTGATGAAGCACTTGAGCAGTACTCTCTTTAATGGAGAGCGTTGGATCTTCCAGCAAGATTGTGCTCCAGTCCATAAAGCAAAAACCACCCAGCTGTGGCTAAAAAACAATATTCCTGGGTACAGATTTGACTCCATTGGACTACAGTTTGTGGTCGAAATTGGAGAACATGGCCTGTCGAAGACCTCACAAAGAGATTCAAAAAATCGTTGGTTCGAGCAGCGACGTCAATATCCATGGAAACCGAGCCTGCAGCAAAAGCTGAATGGCCTAATCGTTTCAGGGCTAGTGTATAAGCAAATGGTGACCACATCGAATGAAAATTTAGAATATTTTTTTTAATACATACATATACATATGTACATGATTAAATAAAACTAACTTCATTAAAAAAGTAGTATAATTTCATATCTATAACGGACTTAACTTGTAACAGAACTTATGGCATTGCTAAGTATATACGAGTACAATCTATATATTACGTATATCATATTTTTTATGGGTGTTTGGCCTAGCTCCTCCTCCAATCTGTAATGTGCTTTTTTGGGTTTTGAACAAATAACGGGGCCCGCCGTTTTACGCCATCTCCGAACGGCAGATGATTTTTAATGAGGAGCTTTTTCGTAGCCGAAATTGGGGGGTTGTCATTGTCTGCTGAGAAGCGACCGCTATTAGAAAAACGTTTTCTACCAATTGGTGTTTCGCCGGTATTTACAACCTGTGCAGTTCCTAATGGTTGGCGGCCGCCATAGCCGAATGGGTTGGTGCGAGACAACCATTCGGAATTCACAGAGAGAACGTAGATTCGAATCTCGGTGAAACACCAAAATTAAGAAAAACATTTTTCTAATAGCGGTCGCCCCTCGGCAGGCTATGGCAAACCTCCGAGTGTATATCTGCCATGAAAAAGCTCCTCATAAAAATATCTGCCGTTCGGAGTCGGCTTAAAACTGTCGGTCCCTCCATTTGTGGAACAATAGAACGCACACCACAAATAGGAGGAGGAGCTCGGCCAAACACCCAAAAAGGGTTTACGCGTCACTTATATATATATATATATATAGTTACTAATGGTTATATTCACGCACCAACTTATTGGCCTTCGCCGGTCACCTTGAATAAATTGCTCGTACGTTTTTTGGTATTGATATTGGTACGTTTCGTAAGTTTAGACCTAAAATTTTCTTATCATTCCACATAAGTCGATGGAGCTTTCAAGCATTAAAGGCAGCAGAGTGTAACATATTTATAAACAAAGGTCACTATCAATTTCCCTACGAATGTATATAAATACTCCACATGAAACTCTAAATTGAGCAATTCAATATCCTGCTCTCGCCTGTCTAAGTATTCATACCTTCACAGCTTTCTGGCACATTCAGTAGGTTGCCGTTGAGAGCAATCCTAAGCAGAATTATTCTCCAATTAATTTTTTTCTAATATTGTATTTTACAGTTTTAAATAGATTCTCTTACAAACTACATATAGTTTAATTTACCATTATATATTTGTATATGTACCTACCTATATACATAGTGAGAGCTATCAGAGAAGAAGGGTGCGCCAATATTAAATTTATTAATTACAACAATTACTACAAACTTCACTCTTCCTTTTCTTCACACTTCACGTTTCATTTATTTACTGTAAACGATGCCGTTCACTGCTGCTTAGAGGGAAACTGCTGGGCTGATGAGCGGGTTAAAGAGGGGACCCTGGAGATGCTTTCATCGCTAAATGCGAGGATTGGGCTTTCTTTAAGAACCTGTGGTCCGGTAGTGGAAAGATGAGCCTCGCGTCAACTCAGCGAGCACTGGGCTACTCCGCAAACTTGCAAAGTCGCGAGATCCTTCTGGCCACGGGTAGATTGAGGGGCTTGAAGGAACTTCAGAGGCTAACAAAGTCGGGCAAAAGTTCAGACATCTCGGCTCTCACTTTTTCGGTAAACCTGCAGATATTGGGGTGAAATTCATCAGTAGCTTGAAGCGGTTATACGTACGTAAATCGCCACTGTAAGTCGTCATCCTCTAATCCAAAGCCCCATCTTCCGTCTCCCTTTTCTTTTAACCTGCTCTCTTCCTATATGGTATCACACCGGACAAATTTTGAATTTTTATCCAAGGGGCCCCCTTTTATACCAAGGGGCCCCCTCGCAAGGGTAGCCATTAGGCCTAACCTAAGGAGTATCAGTTATGGTACGAACCACCTCAAAAGCCACCAGATAGAGGACGAGCCACCTCCTATGCGCATAAGAAAGCGGAAACCATAAGCACAATTTACTATCTCTAATTTTATATTGTCCTTTGAAATCATTTTTACTCAAATATCAAATAAATCTAAGAAACACTTTCTGTCACCTCATGGTTGAGCAAAATCCAGAAAGATTTGAAGAATATTTATTTCAGCCTTAAGATGTTGTATGTAATTTCCTTTTTCAATCAAGAGAAATAGCGTAATATAACTACATCTTTATTTTATTAAAAATTTTCAATAAGCCTTCATACGTATATATGTATATATATATATATACATATATATATGATACATATGAACGTATCCAAACTAATGTGCATATTTTTTGCACACACCTACATACCCACATGTACATATGTGTAGTTTAAAAGTAAGCAAATTTACATATTAGATAGGTATTCTATTCGGGGCTTGCCAGCTTGGTATTGTATTCTCATCAATGCATTCCCTGGGCAGCATTTCGAAGAGAGTATCTAAACGAATTTGGCTTAGCAGCATCCCCCTTACTCATCCTCGCATGCTCAAATACATATCTACATACAGATATGTTATTTTGGGTATTCAATATGGGACAGTTCCTTGGGACCACAACCAGTGCCCATCCATTTGTACACTTTGTACACGCAGTCGCTTTCTACATTAGAATGAAAACGCGAATATATCGGAGCTCAACAATCATACGTGTGTTTTGGATGATGCGTTCGGCAATCTTGCCTTCTCTCTTGCGCCCATGCAACTGATTTTGCTCAATATTCGATGCTTTGTGTCTGCCTTTCACTTGCTCGCAATGATACAGTTGAGGGACTCCTTTGTGAGCATACATGATGTGCTTTTGGACAACGCCAATCCCTTTACCCTATCCTCTTATATTCTATATTTAAACACCGAGCCTTTCGCTCACGAATATCCTGTGTGAATTGTTGCTCAGGATGGACGACTGCGGTAACTCTAAACAACGACAGCATCGTTGACAACGGTTAACAATAACAACTTTTGACTAGAAACAGCTTTATATGTGCATGCATGCGGATGTGCATATATAGGTATATACATATGTGTGCAGATATATACAGTAGCAAGCAAGGATATATACAAGTACAATTGACGGTATGTGCGTATGTGTGAATCTATGCACGCGTGTGTGTACTCGTGGTTTATATAATCAAATATATGTATGCATGACCATGCATGTACTATGTAGGTGCATACATGGGTATGTGTGTATTAACTGACATGTAGTCAAGTTGATTGCGACAGCAAATTTGTAGAAACGAGGATACTTCACGTATCGCGTATGGGATGTTAACTTGCACACTCCGTGACTGATTAGAACACATTTACCTACGAGTCTTACTTAGGAGAGGGGCAGTTATTGTAGCGAGGGGGTACACAATTAGTTTATTTATGAGTGCAGAAAGGATTTGACTTACGTATACCGCTTCATTGAAATATGTTTGCACAATAGTTTCCCAAATTAGAAATAATTGCAGCTACTGAAATAATTCTAACTAACTATACTACGTGGTATTCTTTTGACTTTACTTATTACAAAATTAATTTATATTTGAATAAGAAAGAATTTTTTTACCGGTCGCATCTCGGTCCTGAAAAAGCTGCTCATTAAATTAATTTCTGCCGTCCCATGGAATGTAACCTGTAGCACCATGGCTATCGCACCTGCATTTTTGAGGAGAAATCCCTGAATTATATTACTATGTACATATGTATGTATGTTCCTACTGGGAATGAGTATCAGATCCGCATCAGATGAAAAGCGAACAGCAGAGCAAAGTAAATCACTTTAGATCTGCACCAGTCCACAATTTTTCATGTAAATTAAAATTTTATTTTTATCAATATTTTTGCGTTAAAATTACACATCCATTGAGACAAAAATGTCTTCGGAACTTCTTTTTTTGTCTACCGACGGGCGACACTTATTGGAAAACTAGTATGAATCATATCTTCCCAATACCTGCTCTTTAGGTGAAAAGTGAATACAGAGAAAAATTAGTCAGTTCTTCAGCATATCAGCATAGGACCGAGAAGTGTGGAAGATTTGCCCCGGTCTTCAACAGATGAAAACGTCTACAAAGTCAAGGAAATGGTGCTGGAAAACCATCATTTAAGTTTGAGAGAGGTAGCTCGTGACCTTAGCGTGTCTCACTAATCAATTCGCAACCTTTTACACCATCAATTCGGCATGGGACGCATGGCTGCTCGACTCGTTCCACGAGAGTTGAATTTCTTTCAAAAAATTCATCGGAAGAAGGTGGCTGAAGGTGAAGAAGGTGGCTATCCACATGAGCCGAAACCCAAAAAACCACGTCAAAGTCGGTCAAAAGTGAAAGTCATGCTACTTTTTTTCTTTGATTATCATGATGATGTTGTGCACTGGGAATTCGTTCCTAATGATTCTACGGTAAATCAAGAATCTTATTTGGAAGTTATGCAACGTTTGAGAAAGAATGTGCGTTGTAAACGGCCCAATTTGTGAAAGGAAAACTCATGGGTCTTGCACCATGATACCGCACCGTTTCACAAGGTTCATATTGTGAACACTTTTTTGATCAAAAACTCGAGAAATGTCATCCAACAACTACCGTATTCACCGAATTTAGCCCCATGTGACTTTTTCCTTTTCCCAAAATTTAAATTTCCACTCCACGGACGCCGCTTTAAGTCGATAGAGGCCTTTAAGGAGAAATCGCTGAAAGAGCTGAAGAAGATCTCTTCAAACGCGCTTAAAAGGTGCTTTGATGACTGGACTAATCGTTGGCATATGTGTTTTGCTTCGAATGGAGCCGACAAATTAAATTTTAATGATTAAACAATTATTTTGCGTTTTATTGAACAATTCCCGGTACTTTTTTGACATAATGTACGTACATATTCTCGTCCTATTTGTAGTCTAACTTGATGTTTTCCTACAAATGGAGGGCGTTTTATGCCGCCTCCGAATGTCAGATGGTTTTTTATATGGAGCTTTTTTATGAATTTTAGCTTTACCTGCCAAGGGGCTACCGCTACTAGCCCGTCATTTGGGGTTTCATGTCCGGGATTTCAAGCACCAGGCACCACCGAATAGTAGTCACGCACCAGTTCATTCGACTACAACGTCCGCCAAATAAGTGTAAAATTTCAGTAAAGCAAATAGCAAATTCTACCATAGAGGATATGTGCGTGGTTGTTTCTTAATTTAGCTAATTTTCAATCATCCTAAGATACAACTTGTATCAAGAATACACTGTGCAAAAATGTTAGTTAAACCAATTTACTGTGAAATTTCTAGACCAAATTTGTATAGCCTAATTAATTTTTAAATTATGTACTTGAGCGCTTTCCGAAAATGTGAAAGAACAGTCAAAATAATTATCATAGTGAAATATCTGGACTTAACATGTGAAGAAGAATTTGTAGAGAAATATTTTTGTAGAATATTTTCTTTGGGAGAAGTTTAAAAACCCATTCATTGGTAAGGTCGCTGAGGTCAAAACATTCTAAAGAACTATTCCCCGAAAAATGTCATGAGAGCTTTTCTTATATATACACAATCTGCATAAAATAAACGTAATTGTAATAGTACCAGGCGCAAGGTTTACTTCAAATTTGCTTCTGCCCCAATAAACATGTAAACTAAGACAACTCGTTGAGGCGGCCATCATTTCCGTTACATCAATTTCTCATATGCGCCTCGTTGATTTCCAAACCGATTTCTGATGAGGAGACAATTGACAATTGAATCTGAAAAAGCTCGCAGGGTAGCAAATCCTCAAGTATAAAAATAAATTCGTGCTTCAAAAACATTCTGTATTAATAATATGAAGGACATCCGAATCGAGGACAAATAACTTAACTTTAGCCTAAAGTATTTTTATATGTACACACATGCATACATATGTGTTATATAAGTATTTATATTTTCATATATATAAGTTTTAAGGGTTGCAATTACGCAAATTACCAAAACGCTTTCACATTGAATGTACAGACGTGTTAACGTACTTGCTTATACGAGTATATATAGGGTGGGTCATGTAAAATTCGCTTTTTGAATCGACTATAAACAAAAACTAATCAATATTTTTTCAAACTTTTTTTTTTTATTTTGAAGATTGAACATTGTCATTTATGAATGAAAAATAATATCGTTCAAATGACTGCCACGACTGGCTTTACTTTAGGCCATTCGATCAACCCAATTTTTAAGCACATTTTCTATTGTTTGGGCTCCAATTTCATGAATGGCAACTTCGATTTCGTGTTTTAAAGCATCAATCGTTTCTGGATGGTTCGCATAGCATTTGTCCTTAACGCCTCCCCACAAAAAATAGTGCAATGGGCTTAAATCACAGCTCCGAGGCGGCCAATTGATATCGGAATTTCGGCTGATTATTCGGTTTTCAAAAACGGTAGCCAAAAGTTCGAGTGTAACTTTGACAGTGTGACAAGTTGCACCGTCCTGTTGAAACCAAATGTCGTCCATGTCATTCTCTTCAATTTTTGGAAACAAGTCGTTGAACATGTCACGGTATCGCTCGCCATTTACTGTAACCGCGACTCCTCGCTCATTTTTAGAAAAAAAAAAGGTCCGAAGATGCCGCCAGACCAAAAACCGCACCAAACAGTGACTCGTTGTGGATGCATTTACTTCTCTACAGTAACGTGTGGATTTTCTAAGCCCCAAATCCGACAATTTTGCTTATTGACGTAGCCACCGATGTGAAAATCAGAAAAGAAGAAGAAGGCTCACCACTTTGAAAATAGGTTTTCAATATTTCCCAATTTTGTTCAAGCGTATAGCGTCCCATTTCGTAAATGTCAAAGTAAATTATGACCACATTTGACATGTCATTTGTGTTACCATTCTCAAAAAATTAGATGGTTCAAAAAGCAAACGCTATATGGCCCACCCTGTATATGTACATATACATATAAATGCATATGAGCATGTATATGTATATGTATATGAATGTACACCTTATTATGGTAAATGGGTTGGAATGTATGTATGCACATTCTTTGATTGACATTCGTTGGCATGCTTTGTGACATTCGAAGTTAATTTCTGTCTGCGATACTGGACGAAAATAAAAGAAACGCGGTAGGAGACAGCAACGTTGACTACAACCCAATATTTGCATTCACCTGGCCAAATTCCAAAAACATTAACCCGTCCTTAGATTACTCAATCCCGAAAGACGTTGCTAGGCAAAAAGTTTGAAGAAATATTTTATGGGGTTGAATTATGTAGATACCTACTCGTTGCCGTGCGATAAGAACTATTGTCCAACTTCAAGTAAATTTCCAGATCACTTTTATTCAGAAATATCAGCACTGGTCATACAGTACCATAAAAGTATATGTTCAATTTGGTAAAATCTTATTCTTAATGACTATTAAAAAATTAGTCTACAATAAAAAAATAATTTCGACCAATGGTTGTTATTTGATATTGAAAAAAAAATATATATAAGAAACAAAATAAACAGTTTTAATATTACTTATTTCTAAAAATTTTAGAATAAACACTTGCGACAGAATATTTCAAAAGGCGACGAATTCAATCATTTTTAACCTTTCCAGTGGTAAAAGAAAGAAATTAAATCACTCATTCGCATATAAAACAAAAACATAGAAGAATATCACAAATAATTGCTTTAAGGGAGGGATACCCTTTTCAAGTGACAAACTTCACTTAGATTTGTTGATCTTCTCTCTTCCCGAACGGCGCTTTGTTGATCGAATTCATTCATCCTACCAGTTTGGAGGCGAGTATAAATATAAAAACATATTTGAATTGGTTATTATCACGTGCTAAAGAATTTCATAACTAAGCAACCGCCTCGCATGAGATTTAGACTTAATGATAGATTCAGTTTTATTTCAATAGGTATATGTATTCCTATCTTGATACGCATAATCCTACTTACCATTTTAAAGTTTCTTGTTTCATGAATCAATTACAGCTGTTTACTCCAACGTCTTTTTTGGTATTTTCGAGAAATCTTTACATCAGTAAGTAAATCTTTCAATACGACTATGTGTCTAAAATCATGTAGTGTTGCCAAATCGTATAAAAGTTGGATTCAAGAGATTTTTTTTTATTTTATTTACTACTCGCCAGGTAGTGGTTGAATCGAAAGCAGCTATTGTTGAAATAAAGATAGTTTGGGTCGAAATCAAGTATGTAAACAATGATCAAACTCACGTATGCCAATATCAGAACGAATAAAACTTGTTAACAAAATATTACATTATTTTCTTTTTCATTTATTTATTGCTGTAGTTATATAGGTATATACATATATATAATTGGCGCGTACACCCTTTTTGGGTATTTGGCCGAGCTCCTCCTCCTATTTGTGGTGTGCGTCTTGATGTTGTTCCACAAATGGAGGGACCTACAGTTTTAAGCCGACTCCGAACGGCAAATATTTTTATGAGGATCTTTTTCATGGCAGAAATACACTCGGAGGTTCGCCATTGCGTGCCGGGGGGCGACCGCTATTATATTAGAAAAATGTTTTTATTAATTTCGCTTTCACCGAGATTCGAAACAACGACCTCTCTGTGAATTCTGAATGGTAATCACGCACCAACCCATTCGGCTACGGCGGCCGCCTGCTGTAGTTAAGTTCAAAACATATGAGAAGTCTCTCCAAACATTTTCATACTAAGCCTAAGTTAAGTCTCGATATACTTACTTAGGCGTGGAAATAACACCTCAGATGAATTTAAAAAAACATGTTGAAAACAGAACAGCTGCAGCAAAAAATGGACTTGTCTTTTAAAAAAGAAAGAAATTTAAATTGAAGCTAAATGGAAACTTTTTCCTGCAGTTTGTTATTCAATACAATCATACGCAGCACAGGTGTGGGGATTTGGGTGGTTTGAAGAAGTTGATATATTGCAAAAGTATTTTCTAAAGCAAATTCTGAAGCTACCATCACATATGCCTACATACATATGTACATACTTTTTTTGGAAACCGGCATGCAAGACAATCGTTTGTTCACTTTCGAAGTGTTCCTTAAGTATATGCACATAATTTGTTTGTGTACCCACAAAATATGCTGCCACATTATCTGTCCAAAATTCTTATAAATAAAGAAGTCTTCTGGATTAGAGATTTAAAGAACTTGTTTAGTAAAAACGATGTCATGTGGCGAATAGATAACATACAATCAGAAAGCTGGATAAAGATGCAAAATTGCTTATAACAAACCACAACCAGGCAAGGATGAATGTGTGCATACAAAAAGTCTTAACACGTTCACGGACACTAAAAATTTCAAGGAGCTGCAAAAATAGACAGGCAGTTATTTTTGAAACTAGTTGTAATATCCAAAATCTGATTATACATATATTTTAAGAGTAGTCAGAACATCGTGTTATAACTGTTATATGAAAGTACTTAATGAATCAATTGGTCATTACTTCGAGTTCATGAAATTAAATGAACAAAACTTGGCTTTAAAATTTGAACGCTGTAGCATTCACATTATTTTGCATCACTATATAAATGAATGCTATAGCATTCACGTGCGCGAACCTGTTAAGAGCTAGTAAGATATATAAGGAATTAGATTGGTCAAAAGGTCTGGTTTATTTAAAAAATTATGACTTAGAGTCAAGCATGTTGATAATGAGGGCTAGAAGTGTCATGGTAATTTTAAATAACAACAGATTTCACACAGAAAATAAAACTTGGGCGAGCTTGAAAACATAGAACATTTCCCCGCGCGCTGCCCAATATTAAGAGAATATAGAAAAGTCTTTTTGGGAAAATTTACCTTAAAGATTCTCAATGAGGAAAATGATCATTGGATAAACTTTTGCGTTTTTTAAATATGCCTTGAGATACAGAGATTACTTAACAAAGAGTTCAACTGATTTTAAAAACCGTAAGCCGAATTATTGTTTTGCACGAAAAATAAATCGACAGACGGCTCATGCCATTGCCGTTAAATTATTGTAAAATTTGTTTTTGTTTTGTTAATATTACAATAAGTAAATTTCAATTTTTTTTATATTTTATTTTTATTGGCAATAAATACTACTACTACTACTACTACTCATAGTCAAATGCTCATGCAATATAAAGCCAACACATTCTTTTGCTATCTTTACGATATCAGCTAATTTACGCAACTTCCCTTTTAGATCATTCAGGATGAGGCGGCGGACCACTTCCTGTGTGTCTGCCCCGCCTTCGCTCGAATCAGGTTTGAGGTCTTTGGCACTGATGTGTTAAGAAGCGACCATCTTGGCTCCTTGGCCCCACAAGATCTACTCAGATTTCTTCGGAGATCGGGTAGACTTAAAGAAAATTAAAAGGGAATCCAAGTGTAGTACAATGGACTCAATTAATGCCTGAGTGCTGCACTTGCTAGTTGTCCCGACAAAAAAACAAAAAAAAAAGATAGATATGGATAAAAGAAAAAACAAGAAATTCTTAGCAGTTTATTAAGACACTACAAAAGCGTTTTGTAAGCGAATGTAAGAACTGACCTGACTTCTACAAGGTACTAAGTATAAAGCAACATAACTGATAAACATTACTATGCAAAATACCTATATCGCCGAATATTCTGACCACCAGAGCCAGTATTTTGGGCTTAATATTCTATTGGTTTTACACTTCAGACATGCTTGCGCAAAGTCTTGCTAACCTTGAACAAAAATGGCATAGTCGATAAAACATTGAAGAAAAGTGTCAAGGCCTACACCGAACGATTGATAAATCATCCATATGTCCATAAAAGGAATACACAGCCGAAGTCTAAAATGAATTGCACCATCAGAATAACACATACAATATTTAACTTTTTGCACTTGGTGTACTAAAATATTTTTCCAAAAAAAATTTTGGTTCCATTGAACTAAGCAACATAGCATTATACAAGCATTACAGGTGTTAGTTTCCCTGGGAATGCACATTGTGATCTACCTCAATTACAAAATATCAGTGTTGCTTATACAAAATACTTCCCTGCGGGGAGAAAAGACGTTTACGTACATTATGTGGTAAATTACAAAAAGCAAGTCTTCTTAGCAGTCAGATAGAAAAATTTTAACATTAAACAGTTATTTAGTAAACAGTTTTCACAACGAAGCTTTTTCCATTCATATTCCCTCAAGGGAAGAGAAGGCGGGGTGTAACATTTGGAGGCAGGGCATGGTAACCATATTTACAGATGGCTCGAAGTTGGACGGCAGAGTTGGTGGGGTAGTATTCTGCGAGGAGCTTTCCATAAAGCTCAAAATTAGGCTTCCGAACCACTGTAGTGTTTTCCAAGCGAAAGTAGCTGCAATTAAGGAAGGAAGGAAGGAGGAATTGATTGTTTGCTTCTGTAATTACTGTGAAGGATGTAAGTATCTGCTCCAACAGTCAAGTGGCAATTAGCGCCTTGGACTGGTTATTTGCGCGTTCGAAATTAATCGGGGAATGCCTGACTTCTTTCTCGATTTCTTCGGAATACTTCGATATTAGGCTCATTTGGGATCGCGGTCACAGCGGCATAGAGGAAGCTGAGCTGGCTAGACAGGGAACCTGAAGACGGTTTCATTGTCGCGTTCCCACGACAATCGGTTCTACGTAACCAGAATGACCGGAATTTATATTCGGCCAAGGGCTGTTACTGTATACATATGTGGAATGTTTATGCTCCTACAACAACAACAACGGTTTCATCGCAAAATGAGAGGATTGAGATTACCATCGGAACTTGTGGTCTGCTACTGGGAAAATGGATCTCACCTAATCTAACCTAAAATAATTGTATTATGTTGCTCGAAGGTTGTACTCCAGAAATTAATTTATTCAGCTTCTTTCATATATGTGGAATTTCTGCAAGATCATCCTGATCAACACTTAAATATAAGAAATTATACACTCAGTTTTTCAATAAACCTTTCGACAACTCATCAACCAAAGTCTACGTAAGTTCATTTGACTCAAACTCATGAAGTAAAAACTTACAAAATACACCGCACGGAAAAGATTATTAGATTAATATCTAATAAATCAATAGTAGAAAACTGTCCCAATATCGTTTTGTTGATTGTGTGTTTAAAACGGTATCTCAAAAGGGAAATTATTCCGCATGCAGTGCTGGTATTTTAGTAACACCCTAATTCTTGTTCTAAGCAAAACGACGAAAAATGTTTGCTTTCAATTTAAAAGTGTACAATATGAGTTATTACGTTGAAATCATTATATTATATTATAAGTGCTTTTGATCGCTTTATCTCGTTCTTCGAAATGAATGCGAGAATAAGGAAGCACAAAATTCAATTTACTGCATTTTTATCTTGAAATATGTAATTGTATCATGCATCTTCGGCATTTTTAGTTGATGAATCAGTTTTCAAAATAAAATTATGATATCCTTTTCGTCTGGATAAAAACTTTCTGACCGGTTGGTTCACAATCGCGAATAACCAATAATTAAGAACTTGAAATATATACCGCCATCCCAGTTTCTATATTTAGTCCACATTTCGAATATATGTATATGAATATTTGTGTAAAAAAAAAAATAAATAAATAATTGGCGCGTACACTTCTATTAGGTGTTTGGCCGAGCTCCTCCTCCTATTTGTGGTGTGCGTCTTGATGTCCACAAATGGATGGACTTACAGTTTCAAGCCGACTCCGAACGGCAGATATTTTTATGAGGAGCTTTTTCATGGCAGAAATACACTTGGAGGTTTGCCATTGCCTGCCGAGGGGCGACCGCTATTAGAAAAATGTTTTTATTAATTTCGCTTTCACCGAGATTCGAAACAACGACCTCTCTGTGAATTCTGAATGGTAATCACGCACCAACCCATTCGGCTACGGCGGCCGCCTGCTGTAGTTAAGTTCAAAACATATGAGAAGTCTCTCCAAACATTTTCATACTAAGCCTAAGTTAAGTCTCGATATACTTACTTAGGCGTGGAAATAACACCTCAGATGAATTTAAAAAAACATGTTGAAAACAGAACAGCTGCAGCAAAAAATGGACTTGTCTTTTAAAAAAGAAAGAAATTTAAATTGAAGCTAAATGGAAACTTTTTCCTGCAGTTTGTTATTCAATACAATCATACGCAGCACAGGTGTGGGGATTTGGGTGGTTTGAAGAAGTTGATATATTGCAAAAGTATTTTCTAAAGCAAATTCTGAAGCTACCATCACATATGCCTACATACATATGTACATACTTTTTTTGGAAACCGGCATGCAAGACAATCGTTTGTTCACTTTCGAAGTGTTCCTTAAGTATATGCACATAATTTGTTTGTGTACCCACAAAATATGCTGCCACATTATCTGTCCAAAATTCTTATAAATAAAGAAGTCTTCTGGATTAGAGATTTAAAGAACTTGTTTAGTAAAAACGATGTCATGTGGCGAATAGATAACATACAATCAGAAAGCTGGATAAAGATGCAAAATTGCTTATAACAAACCACAACCAGGCAAGGATGAATGTGTGCATACAAAAAGTCTTAACACGTTCACGGACACTAAAAATTTCAAGGAGCTGCAAAAATAGACAGGCAGTTATTTTTGAAACTAGTTGTAATATCCAAAATCTGATTATACATATATTTTAAGAGTAGTCAGAACATCGTGTTATAACTGTTATATGAAAGTACTTAATGAATCAATTGGTCATTACTTCGAGTTCATGAAATTAAATGAACAAAACTTGGCTTTAAAATTTGAACGCTGTAGCATTCACATTATTTTGCATCACTATATAAATGAATGCTATAGCATTCACGTGCGCGAACCTGTTAAGAGCTAGTAAGATATATAAGGAATTAGATTGGTCAAAAGGTCTGGTTTATTTAAAAAATTATGACTTAGAGTCAAGCATGTTGATAATGAGGGCTAGAAGTGTCATGGTAATTTTAAATAACAACAGATTTCACACAGAAAATAAAACTTGGGCGAGCTTGAAAACATAGAACATTTCCCCGCGCGCTGCCCAATATTAAGAGAATATAGAAAAGTCTTTTTGGGAAAATTTACCTTAAAGATTCTCAATGAGGAAAATGATCATTGGATAAACTTTTGCGTTTTTTAAATATGCCTTGAGATACAGAGATTACTTAACAAAGAGTTCAACTGATTTTAAAAACCGTAAGCCGAATTATTGTTTTGCACGAAAAATAAATCGACAGACGGCTCATGCCATTGCCGTTAAATTATTGTAAAATTTGTTTTTGTTTTGTTAATATTACAATAAGTAAATTTCAATTTTTTTTATATTTTATTTTTATTGGCAATAAATACTACTACTACTACTACTACTCATAGTCAAATGCTCATGCAATATAAAGCCAACACATTCTTTTGCTATCTTTACGATATCAGCTAATTTACGCAACTTCCCTTTTAGATCATTCAGGATGAGGCGGCGGACCACTTCCTGTGTGTCTGCCCCGCCTTCGCTCGAATCAGGTTTGAGGTCTTTGGCACTGATGTGTTAAGAAGCGACCATCTTGGCTCCTTGGCCCCACAAGATCTACTCAGATTTCTTCGGAGATCGGGTAGACTTAAAGAAAATTAAAAGGGAATCCAAGTGTAGTACAATGGACTCAATTAATGCCTGAGTGCTGCACTTGCTAGTTGTCCCGACAAAAAAACAAAAAAAAAAGATAGATATGGATAAAAGAAAAAACAAGAAATTCTTAGCAGTTTATTAAGACACTACAAAAGCGTTTTGTAAGCGAATGTAAGAACTGACCTGACTTCTACAAGGTACTAAGTATAAAGCAACATAACTGATAAACATTACTATGCAAAATACCTATATCGCCGAATATTCTGACCACCAGAGCCAGTATTTTGGGCTTAATATTCTATTGGTTTTACACTTCAGACATGCTTGCGCAAAGTCTTGCTAACCTTGAACAAAAATGGCATAGTCGATAAAACATTGAAGAAAAGTGTCAAGGCCTACACCGAACGATTGATAAATCATCCATATGTCCATAAAAGGAATACACAGCCGAAGTCTAAAATGAATTGCACCATCAGAATAACACATACAATATTTAACTTTTTGCACTTGGTGTACTAAAATATTTTTCCAAAAAAAATTTTGGTTCCATTGAACTAAGCAACATAGCATTATACAAGCATTACAGGTGTTATTTTCCCTGGGAATGCACATTGTGATCTACCTCAATTACAAAATATCAGTGTTGCTTATACAAAATACTTCCCTGCGGGGAGAAAAGACGTTTACGTACATTATGTGGTAAATTACAAAAAGCAAGTCTTCTTAGCAGTCAGATAGAAAAATTTTAACATTAAACAGTTATTTAGTAAACAGTTTTCACAACGAAGCTTTTTCCATTCATATTCCCTCAAGGGAAGAGAAGGCGGGGTGTAACATTTGGAGGCAGGGCATGGTAACCATATTTACAGATGGCTCGAAGTTGGACGGCAGAGTTGGTGGGGTAGTATTCTGCGAGGAGCTTTCCATAAAGCTCAAAATTAGGCTTCCGAACCACTGTAGTGTTTTCCAAGCGAAAGTAGCTGCAATTAAGGAAGGAAGGAAGGAGGAATTGATTGTTTGCTTCTGTAATTACTGTAAAGGATGTAAGTATCTGCTCCAACAGTCAAGTGGCAATTAGCGCCTTGGACTGGTTATTTGCGCGTTCGAAATTAATCGGGGAATGCCTGACTTCTTTCTCGATTTCTTCGGAATACTTCGATATTAGGCTCATTTGGGATCGCGGTCACAGCGGCATAGAGGAAGCTGAGCTGGCTAGACAGGGAACCTGAAGACGGTTTCATTGTCGCGTTCCCACGACAATCGGTTCTACGTAACCAGAATGGCCGGGATTTATATTCGGCCAAGGACTGTTACTGTATACATATGTGGAATGTTTATGCTCCTACAACAACAACAACGGTTTCATCGCAAAATGAGAGGATTGAGATTACCATCGGAACTTGTGGTCTGCTACTGGGAAAATGGATCTCACCTAATCTAACCTAAAATAATTGTATTATGTTGCTCGAAGGTTGTACTCCAGAAATTAATTTATTCAGCTTCTTTCATAGATGTGGAATTTCTGCAAGATCATCCTGATCAACACTTAAATATAAGAAATTATACACTCAGTTTTTCAATAAACCTTTCGACAACTCATCAACCAAAGTCTACGTAAGTTCATTTGACTCAAACTCATGAAGTTAAAACTTACAAAATACACCGCACGGAAAAGATTATTAGATTAATATCTAATAAATCAATAGTAGAAAACTGTCCCAATATCGTTTTGTTGATTGTGTGTTTAAAACGGTATCTCAAAAGGGAAATTATTCCGCATGCAGTGCTGGTATTTTAGTAACACCCTAATTTTTGTTCTAAGCAAAACGACGAAAAATGTTTGCTTTCAATTTAAAAGTGTACAATATGAGTTATTACGTTGAAATCATTATATTATATTATAAGTGCTTTTGATCGCTTTATCTCGTTCTTCGAAATGAATGCGAGAATAAGGAAGCACAAAATTCAATTTACTGCATTTTTATCTTGAAATATGTAATTGTATCATGCATCTTCGGCATTTTTAGTTGATGAATCAGTTTTCAAAATAAAATTATGATATCCTTTTCGTCTGGATAAAAACTTTCTGACCGGTTGGTTCACAATCGCGAATAACCAATAATTAAGAACTTGAAATATATACCGCCATCCCAGTTTCTATATTTAGTCCACATTTCGAATATATGTATATGAATATTTGTGTAAAAAAAAAAATAAATAAATAATTGGCGCGTACACTTCTATTAGGTGTTTGGCCGAGCTCCTCCTCCTATTTGTGGTGTGCGTCTTGATGTCCACAAATGGATGGACTTACAGTTTCAAGCCGACTCCGAACGGCAGATATTTTTATGAGGAGCTTTTTCATGGCAGAAATACACTTGGAGGTTTGCCATTGCCTGCCGAGGGGCGACCGCTATTAGAAAAATGTTTTTATTAATTTCGCTTTCACCGAGATTCGAAACAACGACGTCTCTGTGAATTCTGAATGGTAATCACGCACCAACCCATTCGGCTACGGCGGCCGCTGAATATTTGTATACTTTAATGAAATATCCCGAAAATGAAAAGGCTGAAATAATATTTATGATTTTAACACCCTGACATATAGTCAATTTAAAAATCGCATTCACAAAATACTCATACATTGTATGGTCTCAGCCAGCGACCAACAATAATCAGTGAATATAAAAATACAAACCTCCTGCTGATGCTTTGTTTTAATTTATATTTATAGTAGACATGTATGTGTATTTGGCTCTTTAATATGCAAAGTAAAAATAATGTCAAAAGGTTGGTGCCAAATTGACACACATACATATGTGAGTGCTTATGTGTGCATACAAACACATTTAAACCATCCTGCGTATGTATAGGCCACATTATGTGTCGCATCGCATTATTATCGCATAATAATTTTATTAACAAACAATTAGAGGACGTAAAAATAGCATGCCTACATATACGCGTATACCTTATATATGTACATATGTATATATGTAATATAGTATTCAACCATTACTTTCTTTAAATCTGATTTAAAGGTACACATACTCGTATACAAATTTTGCTCCGGTTTTTTTGTATGCTACACAGCATTTATCAAATATATGGGTATATATGAGTGCCTTCCTTGTTTTCATCTAAAAATTTTGATATTTACTATCTAATGCCTAGTTTATGTATCGTGTGCAACTTATAGTACCTGCACATAATTTTTTACTTATTGCATTAACACGTGCCTTGCACAAGCTTCGAAAGTGTCATCAAATATTCCCTAAAACGCAAAAATAATACAGGTTTTCAGGATTCAAATGTTAAGAAAATCGAAAATTAATAGACAAAAAATGTTTGTAGGAACTCTTGACCACGACCTGACCCCCTGGGCGCATGTTCAATGACCCATTAAATTAACAACAAGTTATTCAAGAACCAACAGCTGTGCAGCCATCGGAAAAAATATAATTATTTCTTGTCTTATGAAATCACAAAGACAGCGCAGATTCAGAATACGGCAATGGTCAGAGGTCAGCCTTGACATGCCTATGGGCAAGCGCCATTTCCTCATAATTTCTAAGAGGTCAGCCATCATCATTATCACTCTCGTATGACTGAACGGAAACAACTGTGCATACACATATGTACATGTATGCGTAAGTACATGCGCTCAATCTGACTTAGAGTAAGGGTCAATTATAACATTTATTTTCCCCTTGGTATTGCATGAAGAAAATCTTTGTACAGGTATATATTGTGTGTATACCGATTAGCATTGAAAAATGTCCAGCTGTGATGGTCAGCAAGCACTTGTAGGGGTTGATGATTGGTGCTTAGTGGTTGGTTCTTACTCGTAATAAAAATTCTACCTTTTCGCAGCTAACCCGGAAATTCAGAGGTTGCCTTGGGGTAAGTGTACGCCTGACCATTGGTCAATGTGATTAGTGAGTTGTCAGTTCATGCATGCGCAGGGCACAGGGCATAAAGCATACAGCTCGATAAACTCCGGAGCGGTCATGTGTTATGCGCACGTAATTGTTAATGGTGGTATGGAGCGTGCTATGAATGATGACCAATGGGAGTGATCTGCTTTATGAAAAACATTAAATTTTTACCTTAAACAAAACATAAATCAAGGAATTAATGCATCGTCACCGTTGCAAATTCATGCGGATATAGGCAGTAGGCATAGCACGAAATTAACTGGGATGGGAGCGTGTGGTCACAACATGGTTTGTTAATATGAAATATTTGAATTTGTGCTTACCCAAAAATATAAGTGACAATTGGGGTTTGGAAGTTGGCTATACAAAATTTGTATTTTGCATTGATTAATAACTTGCCGCATGCGGACTTTGTGTGTAAATTTGTTCGTTTAGGTCAATCAATATAGAGTTGTATGCACACATAATATGTTTATGAGTATGCTTATTCTTATAATACATGTGCTCATAAATAGGTATATCAGACTTAATCCTTAATAGTCTATTATATGTGAAAAAGTTTCTCGTCTTTAATAAACACAATTGAAATTGTTTCATATTTTTTTTTAAATAATTTTTACTGTATTCCCTGCTTAATATTTTCCAATATTTTCTGCGATTTGGCGATTTAAAAATATAACGTAAAAAGCGCGAAATTATAAAATAACGAAAGAAAAGTGTGAATTAAATGTCGAGAATTAGATATATTGAATAACATGCTTCGAAAAAAGAACTCTCATCAATAGAACTCCTACAATATTTTAGAGTGAAACATCTTTCTACTTTGGCGCTTTTCTTGGAAATATATTCGTTTCAGGGAAAAGAAATCCATTAGTTTTATTTTTTATTTTGCGCGAATGGTTTTAAACTGTTTTTCGGTCGATCTTTAGCTTCTGGGCGATGCTACGAGTACTAACATGCCGGTCCACTTCGATTATTGCGATTTAACATCAAAAATGCCTCAATGGAATCGACGAAACCAAATTGCACATATGTACTTAGCTGTCACAGTATCGGCACCATAAACACCATTCACAATTTCAGCGGCCTGGCTTGCATTTTCGCCGTTATCAAAGAAAAACTGTAAAATATACCGAATTTTTCTCTTTGTTGATTTCCGTGGTTAACATCCTGTCACTCACAACTGAACGGAACAAACAATAAACAGCAAAAGAATTTTTTTGTGTGGATTCTCACCTTGACAACGAGAGATTTAAATTGTTCGACTTTACGATATATCGATCACTACAGTCATCTACCGAGAAAATAATGTATTTTTTTTTTCTTTCTTTATCAAGTTTGCTGTTAAACAATTAATCCACAAAAAAAAACAAGATAGATATGTAGTTTTCAAATTTGTAACGTTTTTAATTTTTTTCCAGTGATAACATGCCATATACCAACCGGTTTCCAGTCTTCACTGGTATTATACAATATATAAATATTTATCTCTTTTTCCACCGGAACTACTTGTACAGAACTACTCGTTCTCGAAGCAGCTCTCAAAACATCTCATTTAATCCGTGAAGCTGAAATTTTTTAATTGACTTTTACTTAAAACTCGCCGAAATAGAAAAAACATTTTCCCAATTTTCAGAAAACTTTAATTAGCTGTTTTCATTAAAATAAATAATTATGTACAAGCATGGCGCATATATATGTATGTGCATATGTATGTATGTATGTATGCATGGGTATATGTTATACAAGTTCTAACTTGTGTATGTGTGCATGTGTGCATGAGTACACATATTCACAAACGTGCCTACATTAATTTATAGAAATAAGAACCGTAATAGTTAAATTAACAAAGGGCGTAATTGGGAACTCTTTTGGCTTCTCCAACTGCTACCTCAAACTGGTAGTCAGTTAATCCTTTGAGGTGCGTGTGTGGTGTGATATCGTAGTTGCCGAATTTTACATAACCAGAACAGAAGAAGACGATGCACATCAATGTTCTAATGTGCGAGAGCAGCAAGTAACATTTGAACTGCGAAGTACAAGTACATAAATTCAAACGGCATGTTCATCTGTCGCAAGCAGACCACAAACTGTCGCGAGCCCGTCCTACGAAATACCAACTTCTCCTTGACAGAGTGCAGTCTTTGCCATGAAATAGACAAATCGGGCGTACAAACAAACACACATGTTAGTACAAACCTACAAGTGGTCACAAAATCTTTGCTCATGTGCAGATACATATTGTATGTTTGTATACATATATAAACGTACCGATATGTTTGTACAGAGTGTATGTAGTTACAATATTGGTTTATACCCACCTACATACATCCAAACGTGCAAACACACAATGTAGGCACCAATTTGAGCACATATTCCTACATCTTATGGACACAGCACGAGTATATTTGGGCGAGCATGCACACATCCATATGTATGCATACATATATTTTGAGCAAGCGACCAAACTCATATAAGCCCTCTTCTGCTCTGTTGTCCCAATGCTTCTCATTTCCTCCTTCGTACAGTCACACACACACACTTAAAATAAGTGCGAGCTTCAAGTCGTTTTAACAAACTACTGGCACGACAGCTTTTGAATACTTAAGTACGAGTACAATACATATGCAGGCATACATACATGCACATATGATGAGGGTGCACTATATGTAGGAGTATATCCCCAAATACATATGTGTGTAGGTATGCACAGTATCAACGAAAGAACTTTGTCCCAATAGTGAACTATCCATGGGCTCTTGCTAAGTACCAAACTGCGGATGGGGTCCTGAATCCCTTTTAACCAAGCGACAGTATGCTCGCATAACATACATACATACAAATTATATATGTAAAACGCAAGCACGCACAAGTATACATACATACGTAAGGGCGTGTGAATGTGCATTATTCATTTGTAAGTTTTGTTGTCGAACCCACGTTCATTTCAAAGTAGGCATCCTTGCTCTTGTGCGTTCACAATTTACCAAATAAAATGAAAGGAATTTCTAACTAACTTGTAAAATTTCACAATTTCAAAATCCTTTCCCATTCCCTATCTTCTTTTTCCCACTTACTTAAACTCTGGGTTACTATGTTGTTACGCAAAAAGTCGTACATCATTTGGAGCCACATAGCTTTACGGAGAGCGGAGTCTGTTGAGGGGTAAAATGTTGCCTTCAAAAAACAAGCAAAAGCTACTATCTAAAGCATTGCCAAGGGTTGAGGCATTACAAGAAAGTTTTACGGGCTACGGTTGGATGCTGGCATGTGTGTAAGGAAAGCGGACTCGCACCATTCTATGCTCGGTTGCATTTTCCGAAGTATCAAAATGGCTGAATGTACACTGTACTGCTCGAATGATTGCCGGCGGGCGGATAGATGGACAGATGAATGTTTTTGTTGCCTAGGTAATAGAAAATGTTCCATTAGTCCTGAGAAGGACTACAAGTACATATATCGTAGGCGAACGAACGAGTCAACGAATGATTTGCTTTTAACTCACAAGCTGTGCACACTTTCACCACACTCCCAACCTGGAACGTATGTTGTCAGTTAAGTCTTCCTATCCCCATATTACATGTATTCATATGTCCTTATGTCTGGCTATGTGTATGTGTTCATACATGCATACATATACATAAAGTATAAGACTTTATATGCAATGTCAAATATCTTTGGCATGTACACAAAAAAGTAAGTCGAGTTTTTTAGAACTGAGAATGGGATTACTTATTTCGAAAGTGCTTTAAAATTGTATTAAAATCAATATATTTACAGTATTGGAGAAATAAAAAAACAGCCTTATAAATTATTATATTACAAGTTTCTTTTGAGAGGTGGTTAACTAACTTTGGGGTTTTCATGACTACAATGAGGAATTTTTCGTTTCCGACTGGACATACGGGGTCATTCAAAGTTGAGTTCATCCTTTAATAATGTGTTGTTTTAATTGCTGCCACCATTTTATTACGTTTCCTTTAAGCGATATTAATTAGAAAATCTACACGTGAAAAGTTTTGGTTATATTCGTTCCTTGCAAATATAGCGAAATTGCCGAGCCCATATACACAAGGTGAAGTCCAAAATAAACAAGACTGGCACCATACAAATGTTTTTGATGGCGACATCTTTGTAATGAGTTAGTGCGTTAGAGGTTACATCCCTAGCTGACTTCTAGCGAAAGCTTGGTGCGTCTAAAGTGTGTATGTTCGTTTCATAGGTACAAAAATGAGTTTCGAACAAAGAGCAAATATCAAATTTTGTTTAAAAATCGATAAAATGTTTATCGAAACATTTGAATTAATGAAAAAAGTTTGTGGCGATGATTTTCTATCTCGTGCCAGAGCTCTTGAGTGGTTTACACGTTTCAGAGATCGTTGCGAGGGAATAAATGACAATGAACATACGAGACGCCCCCAGTCCGGACCTGGCTCAAAGTGACGTTTTCAAATTTAAAAAAGGCATTTTCAGTGGCATAAAGTCATTTTATTCACTATGGGAAAATGCATTTATTTTGAGGAAGATTACATTGGAAAATAAAAAAAGTTTAATTCATTCAGCACCTCAGGTACATATTAGCATATACTAGTATATCTACAAATAAATATGTATCTGGTTGCAAAACTTTCAGATATTATTCAGCATGTATTCAACACAAATTTGAGATTTCGTCCATCAACTATCGGAAAAATCCTTAAAAAAATAAGTTTTCTCTGAAACAATATAAAATTTAATGGTCAGTAACTTTCGATAAACCATGGAAAATGAATTGGGTTTTCAAGCTGATATTTCCGGTGAGTCAGGGGATATGAAATTAATTTGCCTCCAAAATTTAGAACTCTTTCAGAACTCGAGGGTGAAGAAGTGCTCTTACTAGATCTTGCAATTTCAAGTCATTTACAGGGAACGGAGCAGTATGTGCAGCATTTAACTGGTGTTTCACGACGATTTACTGAAAATAAAAGGTAAGGCACTATGCGGGTGGCGGTTAAAAGTAGGAAAATAATCCCTAGAGTAGAAACTAAAAAGGATTTGATGTGATAGACAGCATACATGATTTTCTATTATATAAATTTTTGCAGTTATTTTCTGAATATACATAAACATATGTATGTATGGGTGGTTTTTAGCAGCATGAGAACTATCGATATCGATAACCTTCGTTTGGCAGCTGAGAATGGCAAACTGTATGAACATTTCTGTTCAGTAAGGTTCGGCAATTCGTCAATAATCGTTTAACAGCTGAACAGCGCTTCCAAATTGTGGAAATTTACTTTGAAAAAAAAAAAATTAATTAATCTGTTCACGAAGTTCATAAAGCACTGCCGGCATCATCAGTCCGACTTTCTTTCGAAATGAGGAAGAGGCTGCCGTTACATTGAATGGCGAGTGCTACGAGCCATGCTGACTGAATTTTTGTTTCCAAAAATTAATCAGCTAAACATTGACGACGTTTGGTTTCAACAAGACGACGCAAATTTCTATACAGCGCGCTTAACAATCGATTTATTGAAATATTCAGCCACCATTGTTGCGATACGGCCAGATTTATTGGAAAGTGTAGTTAAAGTGGAATGGACCATGTGACTCATAGCCGCGGCGGACATATTCCAGATATTATATTGAAAAAATAAATGACATGGAATTATCCACCAGATTATAATAAAAAAAATCATTTCAACAATATTTCTGTTTTGTGTTATCATTTTAAGTTCACAATCTCTTGAAAAACTCTCGATATGTACATATAGTTGGCACTTACACCCCTTATCGGATATTTGGCTGAGATCCTCTTCCTATTTGTGGAGTGCGTCGAGATGTTTTTCCATTAAATAGGGAGTTTTATGCCATCTTCGCAAGGTAGATGGTTTTTGATGAGAAGCTTTTTTATCGCAGAAATACACTCGGTGGTTTGCCTTGGCGAGGGAGTTTTACACCCGGGCACTACAAAAAGAAAATCACAGACCAAACCATTCAGCTACGGCGACAATATAAATAAATGCACAAAATGTTGGTAAATCTGAAAAATCTGAATAGCACATTCCATATTCCATACACTTTCTTCGAAAAAAATTGCTCGGCCCTAATGAGCATATTTTAAAAAGTTTTTAAATTGCTGACTATTATTTTATTATCCAAAAAAAAATGCAATATCTTTGAAGTTTATTTTTAACTGTAATTTTTTGCTACCTGAAATGTGTGCTCTGTGCTATTTAGAAAGAGATTTATAATATTCCATATTAAGTTAAGCGTACACATCCACCTATTTATTTAATTTTCTAAAGCTCTTGGGCCACGACAAATTGGTTATTATCTTGGTTTTGAAATATTTGTATTGTGAATGTTAAAGTACTTTGGGAATGAGACAGACTTAAAAATAAGCCTTAATCCTTATGTATACGAATATATTTATATAAACACACACCCATTATAAGTAGGTATTATTAAGTACAACTACAATACAAGCCACAAAAAAGCGTGGGCTTGTTTGTGTATTGAAACTAAAATAAAGAGAGTAAAATAAAGTTCCTGAAAAACGATGTACAAACAATGAAAACAAATACATTAGCAGCATTTCGTCGAATATGCACGTAAGGCTTTAGCAGTTTTAAGTAATTCTAAACCAAGAAATTAATTATGTGTTTATTTACTAAATTTATCGTACAATAAATTAATACCATAACAAAGAGCTGGTTCAGTGGATCATTCAGAAATATAATTAGAAGTAAAAATTTATGTACCTTATGAATTTCGAAATTAGTAAGTCTACTAATCACCCACCATTCGTGACATACAGACTAAAATGTTCGGAAAAGTAGTCTGCACCTTACTTTAAAGTCGGCACGGTAGTACTCGTACACTGATTACAAAGTAGGTATGGTTTCTGTTTGTCGAAGCAGGTCTCTATTCTTAAATAAGTTTAGAAAAAGTGGCGCGCAGCCCGTGAATAATCGAAATTTACGAATTTTAAGTTTTTATTGCAATCGAAACTTTCAAATATCGATTACAAGAAAATTACTTTGCCTGCTTTGGCTGGAGAAATTTTTACGATCGTTTTGGAGAAGTCAATCTGAGTAGCAATCTCCTTTTCTCGTCAGATAAATTAGCTAAAGCGTTTAATCTTCCTTGGAACATAATAGATCTTTGTACCTCTTGATGAGCTTCAATTTCAAAAAACTACGCTCCCGTTGGCATCAATCACTAGCCATATACATGGTTGGCATCATTAGATCTTCTAGATCGCGCTGTCAATGATATATTTCTTCACCCAGCAGCTTTTGTGGATGTGAATCTATTCCTTAATTTAACATCAATCGAAATACACATTTTAACTATCGTAAATATGCTGTGACATGGTCAGCAGATTTTTTGTGATCTCGTAGGCGATCGGTGAAAGTGCTTCCAGTATTACATACCAGTTGCTGCCACAGATGATGACCTTTTCGTAAAAACAAGTTTTTAGCAAGAAAAACCCCTTGTCCAAAATTTTGGAGTAATCATATTTTTAATGTGTCGCCATTATCCAATGTTCTCGAGATAAGTTTCATAAAAAAATGTCGCTTCTGATTATCTAGCGAGAACTGCATGTCAGCAATTTTCTCCTGCTACACCAGGTCTTAGCAGTGTTTCAGAAGTGTACTCCTGGACATTTGAATTCTCATAATAAATTTTGGCAGTATCAGTTCGAAAGCTTTGATCAATTAACGATGATGGTACTAATTAATTCACAGTAGTAGTTTTATCCAAAATAAAAAATTTGTTAATCTGCTTTTTACTTTCAGATTCTTTTCTAGGCTTTTCTTTTATTCGCCGCCTCAGTAAGTTTTTTCGAGCAACGCTTATTCTTGGTTCTCTTCGTGCAAAACCTGCAAACTGATATTTTCATATCAAAAGTATTGTAATAATAGAAAAATGTTTCTTCGAGAACGTAGTCGATTAGTCACAAGGCTTGCCAAATTTCTTTAAAGCTAGCAAAGAGAAAAGCAACAGTTTCTTTGTATGCGACGAACCTCAACATTTTGAACTTCGATGCGGATGCCTTTAGGGATTATTTTAAAGTGAGTTGGTAAATAATGAAATAACTTCTCTCTTTTGGATTTACTAGATTGTATTATGTGAAAGCAGGTTTATTCCCTTTTAATTAGAATAGTTTCCGAAAAGTTGTGTATTAATTCCGGGAAAAAGAAGCCTTTAAGAACTCAAATTCAAACCCTTCAAAACAATGGGGTTCCGAAATTAAATACAGGGTACGGCACTCGAAGTGTAACCAACTGCACCGACATCAGCTGTCTGTTAGTTGGCTATATGATAATCCAGAGTATTGTTTACAAGGACGCGGAAGCATTTTGACCAGAGTAAACGCGAAAAAAAATCAGTAATGGATTTCAAACGCAATAGTGTGAGTGCATTATATTTGGCTGGAAAATCACAATCAGCGATTGCTCGTGAACTCGGGCACTTTAAAGTAAAGAGTTTTTGTTCATCGCACCATTACTCATTACAATGATACTGGTAGCATCGCGTAACGTCATGGAGGTGGTCATCAAAAGACTGCAACGTCACGTGAAATGGTTCAAAAAGCGAAGAAGCGAAATCCCCGACGAAGTGCCAATCAAATGGCGAAAGAACTGAAAATATCTCACCGTAGCATCCGCCGCATACTCAAAACTGATCTCGAAGTCAAGCCTTACCAGATCCAACAGGCGCATGATCTCACACCAAGCCAGCAACAAGTCAGACTTGAGAGAGCGAAGGAGATGTATTTTCTGACGAGAAAATTTTTCAAATTGAGCAATTCGTAAACTTCCAAAACGATAGGGTTTATTTTACCGACCGTTCATACGAGAATTTGAGTCATCGATTGGCCACCAAGAGGCAGCACCCGCCACAGGTAATCGTTTGGTCCGCTGTAACCGCAGATAGGCGCTCCCCAATCGTTTTTTATCGAGCCTGCCGTCAAGGTAAATGCGAAATATTATCGGGAAAGTATTCTGGAGGAGGCTTTGAAGGCACGGGCAGACAAACATGTCGGTGCCAGACAATGGACGTTTCAACAGGACTCGGCACCGTCTCACAAAGCTCGAGCCAATTCACCAGTCTGGAGACGCTGAAAAAAGCCATTGTCCGCGAATGGGCCAAAATACCTGCAAATCACATTCGGGCAGCTTTCGATTCATTTCTGGACCATCTCAAGGCCCTAGTCAAAGCAAAATTAAGTTGATTCTTAATTTTTTATTTTTTCACACATTTTTTACATTGAATTGAATAAAAGTAATTTTTCAATCTAAATTTATGGCCTTTTTAATTGGTCATCTGCGAGTGCCGGACCCTGTATTATCAATATTTAGAAGATCCGTCCTCTCTCGACGAACAAAACTAATACTTTATAAGGCTCTCGGTATTACCGTCCTATTGTATGGAGCAGAAGCTTGCTCGATGGCAACATCCGACGAAGCGTCCCTTGGAGTGTTTGAGAGAAAGATTATGCGGAAGATTTTCGAACCTTTGCACGTAGGTGACAGCGAGTATCGCAGGCGATGGAACGATGAGCTGTATGAGCTTTACGACGGCATAGACATAGTGCAGCGAATAAAGTTTCAGCGGCTTCGTTGGCTGGGTTATGTCATCAGAATGGATACAAAAGCTCGAGCTCTGAAAGTATTGGATGCAGTATCAGCTGGTGGTAGCAGAGGAAGAAGAATACCTTATCTGCGTTGTAAAGATTAAGTAGAGAAGGTCTTGGCTTCACTTGGTGTTTCCTACTGGCGTAGGTTAGCACGAGTAAGAAACGACTGGCGCATTCAAGAAGAAGAAGTTATTAGATACTGTGTAAAAAAAGAATTATGAACAAAGAAAGTTCAAATAAACTTGAAAATCTCAAATTACTAGGTTGTTCAATAAGTTTTGCTGTTCGATAAGAGTCTAAACTTGTTTTATGTTGTTACACTCTCTATAAGCTCAGAATGTAGTTTCATTTTAATCTGTCAATTTATTTTTGTTTACAAGCCATTTGGTATCGACGTGTCATATTATTTTCTAGAATGGAAAAAGTCAAGTATCGTTCAGTGATTGAATTTTTATTTTTGGAAGGTTTAAAAGCAAAGGAAGTTTGCGAACGAATGTTGAAGTGTATAAGGACTATCTGCCATAAATTAGTACAGCTGAATTTAAACGTGCTCGTATAAGACTTGAAAACAATCCACGTCAACGACGTCCAAAAACCACAACAACACCAGAAATCGTAGAAAAAATACAAGATATCTTATTGGAAAGTCGACGAGTGACTGAAAGAGATTTAATAGAAGCCCTAGGCATCTCATTGAGCAGTGTAAGCAATATTTGGACTGAAGTATTAAGTTTCAGAAAACCGTGTGCAAAATGGGTACCGCGTTCGCAAACAAAGGAACAAAAACACTTTCGAATGCGACCTTCTCAGCAACATTTAGAGCATTTTCCAAAGGATAAAATAGATTTTGTATGTCAATCCATCACTATTAGACTTGGGTATATCCCCATTATCCTACATAAATTAAAAAAGGAGGCTAAAGAGTGGTGTGGATCTGGTTCTTCGGCTCCGAAACGAGTTTGTATGCATAAATCGGCCAAGAATATGTTAGCATCAGTTTTTTGAGATGCGAAAGAAATTCTGTTTGCCGATTACTTGCAAACTATATTAGTAAAACAATAAATTTCGAATATTATTGCAACATTTTTCATCAGGGCAATACACCGTGTCCCAAGAGCATTTTTGCAATGGCTAAAATGCATGAATTAAAGTTCAAATTGTTGGAATATCCAGCATATCCATCAGATTTGGCCCCTAGCGGCTTCCATCTTTTTCCAGACCTAAAAAGTGCATACGTGGAAAGTGTTTTTCATCAAATGATAAGGTCATAACAGCTGTGGAAGCATATTTTGCTACCCCTCCAAATTTTCACGTCAGGACTTCATGGATGGACTTCATAAATTGGAATTTCGTTGGACCAAATGAATTAATGTCCAGGGAGACTATACTGAAATATAAAGTGTATTTCAAACCATAAAACTGTACTTTTCTTATCGAACCGCAAAACTTATTGAACAACCTAGTATGTATGTATATATTTTTTTATTGAACTAAAATACTCGAATAATTTTTAAAAATAAATATTTATGATATTTGTATTGTTCAGTAGCTGAGCTAAGGTTAATTAAATAATATTCACTTCGCAAGTGTATTGCTTTTAAAATATTTTCATCTGAACTCAAATCTATAGAAATTCGTATATAAAGATTGAACCCAATATAGACTTAGCTACACATCAATAAATATATCAACAAATGGAAGACAATTTTAACAAAAATATAAGTACCATATAAAGGTGAACTAAAATTACTTACCAGGAATTTAAAATTCTTAACCATTTGGAATTCGCTTTTCACATTTTAAAGTTGTGTATATATCGCACTTCAATTCTTTAACTGCTGTCTACTACCCTTCATCTCCCACCACATGTCCGGCAATGAAGTCTGTCGACTGTTATTGCTCGTTTAATGGAACCTGCTTAATGTAATATTGAAGCAGACGAATGCCATTGCTATAGTTAAGGGTGGACGAGGGCGAATATCTAACCATTCATACCAACAATCTATCGATATTGTCGCATTATGGTGGCGAGCAGTGGTTGCGTGACCGAAGATTTGCTATTGTACCTATATACACATGCATACATACATATGTACATATTATGATTGTATTTGGGGGTGGACGTCCACAATTCGACTGGACTTCTCACAAACTTTCTACACAAAGAATTCAGACCATTTTTTATATATGTGCAAATGTATATAAGTACTTCTTACTTACAAGAATTTTTTGTGCAAATTCTACAAGAACATATACTCGTACATAGGGGTGTAAGGAGTGATTCGTTGAGAAACTTGTTTACATCAGATCCCTCAGGTAATGACCGTCGTCAATTGTAATGGAATAGAAATTCAGTCATCTAAATATTACATAAATTCTAAAGATAAAGATTTTTTGCCATACAATTTATCAAGACGTCGCTCATATGTATATATGTATATTTGTGCATATACTTACACAATATAACATTTTCACCAGTTGCTTATAAACGCCTTACAGAATTGATATAGGGAAAGCATATATTAGGAAATTTTTTAAAAGAGACTAAAAGTATCGATTTAGCTATGTCTGGTTGTCCGTCGGTTGATTCGTACACAAATAATTTGAATAAAAATTTACTTATCTTAGCAGAACGTGGCACGAGTGCTACTGCACCTATATGTTGTTGTTATAAGGTATGTTGGGATTCAGAAAGAGCAAAATCGATCAATATTCACGCCTACATTCCGTATAAAGGCAATTTTCATAAATTCAAGAAAAATTTACTTAAACAACGGCTTTTTCATCGTTTATTTTCCAGAGTGGTCCATTTACATAGTGTTTTTTTTTTTCAAATCATAGGTTATTTTGACAGTGACAACTCTTTTCCGCTGAAAATCGTGACAGAAACGTTTAGAATATAGCAAAGTTATGATATTTCCAAAGTTAATTTCCAAATTGAAAAAAGTGAAACACCCACCGCATAAGACCTCGCATTATTCGCTTTCAGTTATTGCTTCTCAGTTTGAGCTCGGAATGGATAATGCTTTCGTTCGAAGAGCATCTTTTTTGATGAAACGCGTTTCTGTCTCGGCGTCCACATTAACAAGCAAAACTGCCGCATCTGGGGCTCGGAAAACATGCACGTGATCGTCAAGACGCCAATACATCCTTAGAGAGCGACAGTTTGGTGAGAATTTTGGAACGGTCGCAGTATTGGGCCAGTATTGGGCCAGACCATTTAACAATCGATTTTTTGCGCCAAGATCGGTAATTTTGTCGTTTCTTAGTCTTGGCGATGTTAATTGGACACCTCGGAGCTACGCTTTGACGACGTTAGACTTTTATGTAGAGCGTCGCGAAGGTCCGATGCTTGTGGCCAATGCTTAACGATTCAAGTACTTAAGGCGAATATCGAGCAGGTCATTCGTAAGATAGAGCCAGAAACCGACACCAAGATCTTGGAAAACTGGGTTAACAGCCATCACAGTCATCAGAGGCAGCCATATTAATGAAATCGTGTTTCATAAACAATGGGATGATTTGCCCTTTCGATTCTTCTTCTTCTTAATTGGCGCGATAACTGCTTACGCGATATTGGCCGAGTTTATCAATCGTTTCTTTCTCGTGCTAACCGGCGCCAGTTGGGCACACCAAGTGAAGCCAAGTCCTACTCCACCTGAACTTTCCAACGCAGAGATGGCCTTCTTCTTCCAGCTGGTACCACATCGAATACTTTCAGAGCTGGAGCGTTTGTATCCATTCATGGGACGACGTGTCCCAGCCAACGTAGCCGCTGGATCTTTATTTGCTGCGAAATGTCTATATCGTCGTAAAGCTCATACAGCTCATCGTTCCATCGCCTGCTATATTCGCCGTTGCCAACGTGCAAAAGTCCAAAAACCTTCCGCAGAATCTTTCTCTCAAACCCTACAAGCGTCGCTGCATCGGATGTTGTCATCGTCCACGCTTCTGCCCCATAAGTTCGGACGGACATAATGAGAGCCTTGTAGAGAGTTAGATTTGTTCGTTGAGAGAGGATTTTACTACTCATTTGCCTACTTAGTCCAAAGTACCACTTGTTAGCAAGATAAATTATACGTTGGAATTCTAGACTAACATTGTTATAGGTGTTAATGCTGGTTCCTAAATAAACGAACCAACAGCGCGGTTGTTAAGCCCGATGAGGTCAATATCGTCGGCATGCGCCAACAATTGTACGCACTTATACAAAATTGAGCCTGAGCGATTAAGTTCTGCGGCTCGTAGGATGCTCTCCAACATCAGGTTAAAGAAATCACACGACAGCGAGTCACCCTGTCTAAAACCTCGTTTGGTATCAAACGGCTCGGAGAGGTCCTTCCCAATTCTGATGGCGCTGCTCGTATTGAGCAACGTACAGTCGAATACAGCTTTGATCTCGACGAAAAGATGGTGTGTGTCGATTCTTCTTTGATGGGTCTTTTCCAAGATTTGGTGTATTGTCCAGGTCTAAAGCCGCATTGATAAGGTCCAATCAGTTGGTTAACGGTGGGCTTCAGCCTTTCACACAATACGCTCTTTAGAACCTTATAGGCGATATTTAGAAGTCTAATCCCGCGGTAATTGCTACAGATTGCAGGATCACCCTTCTTATGGATTGGGCAGAGCACACTTAAATTCCAATCGGCAGGCATGCTTCATCCGACCATATTTTGCATAGAAGCTGATGCATGCACCTTACCAACTCCTCGCCGCCATGTTTGAATAGCTCAGCCGGCAGTCAGTCGGCGCCCGCTGCTGTGTTGTTCTTTAGCCGCGTTATCGCTATTCTCACCTCGTCCTGATCGGATAGCGGAACGTCGATTCCGTCGTCGACGATTGGGGTATCGTGATCTTCATACTCTCTGTGACATACGCAGCTATCACTGTTTGACAGAAGTTCGAGAAGTGTTCTCTCCATAATTTAAGTATGCTCTGGACGTCCGTCACCAGATCGCCGTCTCTGTTCTTAAAGGAAAACGCCCCGGTCTTAAAACCTTCTGTAAGGTGCCGAACTTTCTGGTACAATTTTCGGGCGTTGTTCCTATTCGCCAGCATCTCAAGGTCTTCGCACTCACTTATTTCGGCCTCTCATTCTTACGTCAAGAACGAAAAATGTTGGCCCATTGTTCTTACAGGCTGGTTTGTTGGGCAGTACTCTCTGAGAGCAGGAGTGAGAGTCGAGTGGCGAATCTTCTGGCTGTCTGTTTTGATTGCAACTTTTCGATATTGAACATTCTTTGCGCAGGTAGATGTACTTTTTTTTGCTGGCGTGTGTGCAGTTTGGCTACAACGAGGTAATGATCCGAGCCGATGTTGGGTCGATCTGGTTTCGCGTTTTTCGATCAGAAGACAGCCATGTATCTTGGTGTATTTTCTTATGCTGGAATCTGGTGCTGCAGACTACCATGTTTCGTATTGCAAGCTGAATTTTCCGACTGTGGGACCGAAAATTCCCTCCTAGCCCACCCTGGCGTTGAATTCGCCAAACACGATTTGTATGTCATGTCGGGGGCAGCGCTCATAGGAACGTTCCAGGCGCTCATAAAAGGAATCTTTGGTCGCATCATCCTTCCCACCGGAGTGAACGACAGTACTTGGCGACAAACTCTCTCTCCCACAACAAATCCGACACCGAATTTGCGCTCCTTTATATGGCAGCTGTAGTAGATGCCGCAAGGTCCTCAGTTTTTCTTACCTTGTCTCGTACATCGCATCTCTTGGATGCCAGTGATGTCAGTCTTTACTCTCACGCGGACATCAACCAGCCGAGCAGAGGCACCTTCCCCATTAAGGGACCGGACATGCCCTGAAACCAATAATACTCTGAAAAATTTTTATTTTTAATTTTTTGTTTATACCACAGCCTAGACTCAACCAGACTCTATAAGCTCATTGGATTGAGCCTCATATCAGAATGATCTCACCTGAAAAAATTCGAGTATCTCTACGAAATTTGGTGCAAACTTTTACAAAATCTACGTCAAGTCACATGTCTATGCTGACCTGTTCCCTTTTCTTAATTCCATGTCCTCTTTTTTTTAATTCCATGTCCTTCACCTTATTGAGAGTTTAACTAGTGAATTACTTAATGAAGGCAAAGTTCATGCAAATTTTAAAAGAAGTCCAATTGCTTTGAGTTCCATTGACATTTACCTACATATTTTTACACTCTCGGTAAGTTCACCGAATCATATACCAAAATTGTTAAATTTTAATATAACCCATTTTACCAATTTCAAAAATCCAAAGATACAAAAACGTTAAATTATGAAAGTAACCCAATCCTCTGAAACACCTTAAAGTTCCAAATCTCACACAGCTACTCCAAATCCAATTTTATATACATATATGTATATATATATATATGTGTGAATATCCATCGATTTATCGAAAACCATTCAAAGAAAATCCTTATGTGTTAAAGAAAAGTACAGTTTCCAAAATACGCAGCAATTCTCCGTAATGGCCTCCCGTGTGAAAAGTTCAGTTACGTAAGAATATGAAGACTTTTATCTACAGATACGTACAAGCATATGAGTGCATACATACCCGAATGTGTGAGAATGTATGTGTACATACATATAAATTTATGGATGGGCACGAGCATAGTTAAAAATTTATTTTCCTCCATTTCACAGATTTGGCCATGTCATCTGCACCCTGAATGGTTCAAAACTGCTTAAACTCCCCCACCCGGACTTTACAGCGCTATGGAGGGCATTCTGTTGTCATATCAAAATCCCATATGGCCCATAACGTTTTGCGAAAGTGCCATCAGTGCCTGAAGCGAATCTGATGAAATCAAATGTTGTCGACGCCTATCAGCGAGGTAAAATAATAAAAGTAAAATACAAAACCAATAAAGGAAACAGCTCTTTACACTTCACTTGCTGACTAACGTCAGGCATCAATCGTTACCCCACCTCAGGAAATACGACAGGCGAATTATACCTACACACATACAAACATCTGAACACAATTTCCTACATACGTACGCAGCTATACACATTTTACACATATAAATATACGTATATAACTATATATGTACATACCTAACGTAATGCATGTGGTTATATATACATATCTACATATATAAATTTATATAAACTTATAAATTGACTCAGTTACGAGCACGCATATGTGTACGAGTATATGTACCGATTAAGACATGTTTGTTTGTGTCAAAAGCTTATAAAAGATACTTTATAAGAGTAGAATGTAGATGTGTCCATTTTCATACATACCCGTGCATATGAGTATGTACTCGAAAGTATGTGCCCTAAGCAAATATGAGTTTTTAAACAGCTAACAAACTTTACTCCATCGCTGAGCCTAAAGTTATCAGCTCGCCATTAGACATCCGCTCGACCAATATACTCTACAAATATGCTTATATGGTACATACTACCTATGTGAATGTGGAAGCAATTTCGGCTCACATGCAGGTTGCTTTTCTTTTCGTCATCGACTTCACTCGTTCCTTCAAGCATTCCACAGCACCCGCGCTGTCAGATTTATCGATGTTTGCTGCGGAGGATATAAACATTTTATGCTGTACAAACTCAACGTGGATATTGCCATCTAGTCCACATAGCGACTACTTGCAACATTTCTAAAAGAATATGTATAAAAAAAATAAAAATAAATAATCAGGCATACGAATATACAAATGACTACACATACGTTTGTATACCATGCATACATATGTACACACATACTTATATACCATATAGTATATATTTTTGGTGTACGGACATGATAAATGCCGAAAGAACATTGATAAAATCAGATGAAGTAAGTACGAGTATCAGTTAAAACCAAATTTTATATCCAAGTGTGTATTCATACGAACAATCAGAAAAGAAAATTTATGAGAAAATTTAGTAATCTCTGAAAAACCAATAACCACTACCGTAACTTTGCTTCCTACCAGAGGTTCAAAATAATTCTCAACCAATAATATAATTTCACAAAACAAATTAAAACAATTCAAATACATAAATTGTATTTGTGTGAAAAAAAAGTTCCAACAGAATTTGTTTTTCATCTTTAAATAAGAGAAAATAATAATATTTTATTTTTCAACATAAATCGCATCTATGAAACATATGAAAAACTGTTATTTGAGGAAGCTTTCTTTGAAACTGTTTACAACTACATCTAACAACAGCGAAAAATAAGTTATACTTTTCAAAAACATAGGCGGTCGCCGTAGCCGAATGAGTTGGTGTGTGATTACCATTCGTAATTCATAGAGAACGTAGGTTCGAATCTCGGTGAAACACCAAAATTAAGAAAAACATTTTTCTAATAGCGGTCGCCCCTCGGCAAGCAATGGCAAACCTCCGAGGGTATTTCTGCCATGAAAAAACTCCTCATAAAAATATCTGTCGTTCGGAGTCGGCTTGAAACTGTGGGTCTCTCCATTTATGGAACAACATCAAGACGCACAGCTCAAATAGGAGAAAGAGCTTGGCCAAACACCCAAAATGGGTGTACACGCCAATTACATACATATATTTTAAAAACATTACAAGTTTTCAACTATCTAATCTTTTTATTTAAGTTGCACCTTCTTACACTTAAACACAATTTAGAGAAGAAAATGGAGATTTTGAAAATAAGGGAAAATATCTTCATTCGTTCAGTGGTGAAGGTTTTCAAAATAGGCGATCTAAACAAAACTGTTGTCACAACCCACTGTGCTGTATCGTCCAAGTAACCACTAAGTAAGGTATTATCATGTCGGTCTCCTTGCCGCGGGGATGATGCTTAAGTGCTGATTTAACCCCATTTTATGGAGATTAACTTACCACGAACTAAGAGGGCAACTCCATATAGGAATTGGGTACCCACCCATCCGCGGAACGGTGGAATTGGTGGCCTCCCAAGTAATATGCAGGATTACCGTACCGAGGTATAAAATGCATTTCCTTTCTCTAATGTGGAGTCTATTCAAGGATATTTCTGCACGAGGTAATCCACTTTTGGGAAATCCTCCCATCGAGCAATCGACGGCTCGGGCATCGGATGTGTAGACCCGAACCCCACATCCCCTTATAACCGGAACGGACACCCAGGGTTCCGGAGGAAACTCACTACTAGTGGTGAAACATGGCACATTGGTTATGTCAATGGAGAGTCGAGTGAGTGTGAGCGACACATCGTCGTCGAAACGGTCCGAAGCAACTGAACAAGTTGTGGAGGAAATGGAGATGGCGAACAATCTCTCAGATGGATCTCTGATACCGAGTTAGTCTTTGAAACCGGTCAAACCAGGTGCGAATCAGGTAAGTACCGGTAAAAACGCCGAAGATATTGGAGATTCGAACGCAGGTGCTGATCTATCCGCAAGGCTGATCAAACGAAGAAAACAGAAGGCGAAGAAAGCCGAAGCATTACTCTGTAACGTTGCCCACACTCTGTGCCAACGACCGGGAAGAGGAGAAAGGCAAAGAAGAGGAAAGTCGAGAGACGGAAGTCGGAAATGCCTGCATACTCGAGCCAATCCAAGACAGATAAACCTTTACCTGACAAGGCAGAGGCTAAGGGACCTCAAATGTCGAATGACACTCTTCCGTCAACGTCTGGAGAATCATTCGCGAAAATGGCAGCAAAGGCAATTACGGTAGAGATACATATCGACAAACAAGACGATCTACTGTCCAAAGGGCAACAAGACTATCATACTCATACTCAAGCACTAGGCAGAAATCCGCTACCACTTCGAAGGCGGCTTCCCACCTGGTGCTGGGTATCGATCTTGGATCTCTCAAGGTGCTGAAGTCGAAGTACGGATGCCGTCCTCACCTACATCTGGAGCGAATCCAGTTTCGGGCCCAGGATAAGGTGGAGGACAAAGCGTAAATATACTCAGTCTCATGAGTGAAGTAACATAATATTTACCCAGATAAATCTGCAGCCAGCAAAGCGTTTACGGTTCTCCTGTGCCCTAGGTATGCAAAACTGCAAATAAACCCACACATAATACTAATACAAGAACCATGGGTATGTCACAAGCGTATCTGTTGTCTAGGTGCTACGTCGTAGGGACAAATACTTCATTGTAAAGGGAGTGTGAGACCGCGAGCATGTATTATCATGCCAAGATTGATCGAACACACGATGTTAAAAGAGCTATGCTCCAGAGATATCGTTGTTGCAAAAATAAAGTACTGGAAGAGTGGGAACAGTGTCGAAGCTATCATAGTTTTGGCCTACCTACCCTACAACTCTTTACAGCCACCTCCTAAGAGAACTGGTAACAAACCAACTTTTGTGACCAAAAGGAGACAGGAAGTGATTGATTTAACACTTACCAATAGGTCAGTTGGAAATCAAGTCAACCAATGGCGAGTTTTGAAAGGGGAATCTCTTTCTGATCATCGTCTTATCGAATTCCGACTGGGAATTGATACAAAATCAATACCTTCTGGTGGGAATCCTCGAAATATGGACTTGGATAGGTATGGTGAGCTTGTAACAGAGCGATTACCAAACCTGAAAAAACGCAAATCAATAGAAATGATTGAAGATGCTACTGAGAAATTAGAAATTAGAAATTTCATGATGGCTCGCAATCACTAAAACACTGCAGAAATCTGATGAGAGGGCTTTCTCTAAACACACAACCAAAATATTTTAAATATTTTACTTTCAAAACATGCGCCTTTGTAAGTAAAGGGTGATGAATTAAATTAAAATAAAACAACGCAAATTTAAATTGATTGTACAATCTTATTATTCTTGAGTATAACCATTCATTTTTTTAAGATAATCCCTTTCAAATGTTTGCCGCAACTGCGCCGTAATTCAGATATACGTAAACACTAATTTTGGATGACTCGCTGTAGGACTTCGGTCGGTATCTCGGGAATAACTTTACAGGGTCCAGCACGTGAAGTGTAACCAATTAAAAAGGTCATACATTTAGTTTGGAAAATTACTTTTATTTAATTCAAAGTAAAAAATGTGTGAAAATAATACAAAATTAAGAATTTATTTACTTTTGCTCGATATGATCACCATTTGCCTTGACTATGGCATTAAAACGGTCCAAAAACAAATAGCAAGCTGCCCGAATGAGACTTGCATGTATTTTGGCCCACTCCCGGCCAATGGCTTTTTTGAACGCCTTGAGACTGGTGAATCTTTTAGTTGGGACCTTGCTCTCCAAAATAGCCCAATAATTCATCGGATTCGTATCTGGTGAATTTGAGAACCTTTGTGTGGACGTTATGAAGCTCGGGAGGTTGTTTTTTAGCTTTTCTTGCTTCACTCGAGCTTTATGAGACGGTGACGAATCATGTTGAAACGTCCATGGTCCTCCACCGAAATGTTGGTCTGTCCACGGATTTAAATCAACCTCCAGAACGCTTTCCCAATAATATTTCGCATTTACCTTGACGCCAAACTCGATAAAAATGATGAACGTATAAAGGGTCGGTCAAATAAACCCTATCGTTTTGGGAGTTTACGAATTGCTCAATTTGAAAAATTGTATCGTCAGAAAACACAATGTTCGGAAATTGACCGCTTTCGGCCAAGCGAAGCAACTCCTTCAATCTCTCAAGTCTGACTTGTTGCGGCCTTGGTGTGAGATCATGTGCCTTTTGGATCTTGTAAGGCTTGACTTTGAGATCAGTTTTCAGTATGCGACGGATGCTACGGTAGATATTTTCAGTTCTTTCCGCATTTGATTGGCACTTCGTCGGGGATTTCGCTTCTTCACTTTTTGAACCATTTCACGTGACGTTGCAGTCTTTTGATGACCACCTCCATGACGTTTCGCGATGCTACCCGTATCATTGTAATGAGTAATGGTGCGATAAACAAAAACTTTATTTACTTTAAAGTGCCCGAGTTCACGAGCAATCGCTGGTTGTGATTTTCCTGCCAAATATAAGGCAATCACACTATTGCGTTTGAAATCCATTACTGATTTTCTTTATTCGTGTTTACTCTGGTCAAAATGATTCCGCGCGCTTGTACACAGTACTCTGGACTGTCATTTAGCCGACTAACACACAGCTGATGTCCGTGCAGCTGGTTACTCTTCGAATGCCGGACCCTGTAGTAACGTTGACTTCCAATACCTCAATCGAAGCTGGTTTATGCACAAAGTATTTAGACGTAACATACCCCACAAATATATCTGGTCGGCAGGCAATGGCAAACCGCCGAGTGTATTTCTGCCATTAAAAAACTCCTCATAGAAACAATTTGATTGAGCATTCACCATTTCCTGTTATATTGGCGCTAGCCTCGTCTTTAAAGTAATATGGGCCGATGATTCCTCCAGCCCATAGGCCGCAAAATACAGTTGTTTTCAATGGATGTTTTGGTTGTTCTTCAGCCCAAATATTAAGCCAGCAACAAATTGACGTGCTAACCAACAAACTTTCTTGATTTAGTAGTGCATGAAATATGTTATTTGTTGTTTGGTGATATCATAACCACTTTCTCCAAAATTTATTTTAACCTCCATCCAAAAATGTTGCACAGAGGAAGTTGTTCCGTGATCACTTAAATATACTAATATGTATATGTATGTTGTATGTTAATCTGCTTCAATAGAAAAATCTTCAGTACACGGTGCTTATATGTATGTATCTAATTTGAAAATATTATTTTCAATGCCTTGTTTAATTTTTTTGGTAAACAGCAGAAAAGGTTTTTTTAAGGCAAAAACAAAAATTATATTAGTTAAAAAATTATACTTGTTATAGTAAACGTAAAGTAATAAGGTATCTGTCTTCGTTTTCTGGTATTCGACTGCTTTATACAGGGTGAGCCATATAGCGTTTGCTTTTTGAACCACCTATTTTTTTGAGAATGGTAACACAAATGACATGTCAAATGTGTTCCTAATTTACTTAAAGGTTTGACATTTACGAAATGGGACGCTATACGCTTGAACAAAATTGGGAAAAATTGAAAACCTATCGTTTGACCGAAGATGAGCATTTTTACCGGAAAATCATCTTTTCTGGAGAAGCTCATTTTCACATCGGTGGCTACGTCAATAAGCAAAATTGTCGGATTTGGGGCTCAGAAAATTCACACGTTACTGTGGAGAAGCAAATGCATATTTTTTGTGGGGAGCCGTTAGGGACAAATGCTATGCGAACCATCCAGAGATTATTGATGCCTTGAAACACGAAATCGAAGCTGCCGTTCATGAAATTGGAGCGCAAACAATCGAAAATGTGCTTGTGCCAGTCGTGGCAATCATTTGAACGATATTATTTTTCATTCATAAATGACAATGTTCAATCTTCAAAATAAAAAAAAAAGTTTGAAAAAATATTGATTAGTTTTTTTTATAGCCGATTCAAAAAGCAAACTTTACATGGCCCACTCTTTAATTTACAATATTCTCTGTGTTCGTTACTATATGTTACTTCTTCCGAGGTTTCCTTTTTTTTATTTACATATTTTATCTTTAAGGGAAATTTTCGCTGTTATCTTTTAAATATTATTTGCTCACAATATTGTTTTTTGAATCTGTGCCATGGAACCCAAATAAGGCTGACCTTGAATACCACATGATACCATGATACCATTATGGCCGCCCGGCATTCCTGTGCAACCTGTGATCTTAGTATAGCCGCATTCATTAATTTAATGGCCGCTTGGCTATCCGATAATATATTTATATTTAGTAATTTTTGTTATGGCATGCGTATTTAGATATGTAACCACTTCTTCTTTCTAGAACTTCTGCCTGATAGACGCTGCAGTAGTCTGGTCGACGAACGGATAGTTCCAGTCCTTACTCTTCATAGCCAGTCCTTATTCCATAGCCTTGGTGTTTGTCACTACCTTCTTTACGGTATACTCGTCTTGAAGAGTCTATGGAAGGTGAGTCTAGGAATATAATAGTATATTTCTTGTTTATAACTATTTAGAGTGTGCAACATATAGGCATGGCCAAGCCACCGATCTTTCCATAGCGCCATACTTTTAAGTCTAAGGGCCAAGGCGGCAGCCACGTGTTTGCTTACGAGATTTAGTGCAGGCAAATTAATTAGCACCTCCAGCGCCTCGTTTGGGGTAGTCCTTAAGGCACCAGAGATGCATAAAAAAACCGTTCTTTGGACCATACTCATGATTTTAGCGTAACTCGCCTTTTGAGCAGATGGTCACCATACAAGTAATTCATATATTAAAATTGGCCTAACTACAGAAGTATAGAGTGAATGTGTAACACGAGGGGTTAAAATAAATAAATAATTGGCGCGTACACTTCTGTTAGGTGTTTGGCCGAGCTCCTCCTCCTATTTGTGGTGTGTGTCTTGATGTTGTTCCACAAATGGAGGGACCTACAGTTTCAAGCCGACTCCGAACGGCAGATATTTTTATGAGGAGCTTTTTCATGGCAGAAATACACTCGGAGGTTTGCCATTGTCTGCCGAGGGGCGACCGCTATTAGAAAAATGTTTTTATTAATTTTGCTTTCACCGAGATTCAAACCAACGACCTCTCTGTGAATTCCGAATGGTAATCACGCACCAACCTATTCGGCTACGGCGGCACGAGGGGTTAATCCCCATTTAATACCGACTACTTTTTCCGAGTTTCCTATCTAATATGAGTCCTAAGAACTTGAATCTCAAAGGAATCTCCCAATCCTTAAAAATTAACGGTGAGATTATGTTTCTATGTTTCTTTGTAAAAATAATGATTTCAGTTTTTGCGGAGTTTATACCGAATCTCCTACTGCCAGCCCAGCTTCTAAATGTGGCCATGTTAGAGCGCAGAATATCCATAAGGCTGTTAGGATTTTTGCCTTTAACGGCAATTGTTAGATCGTCTGCGTAAACAGTGTCGTCTTTCCAGGGTCAGCAATAGAGGGCTTACCGCCAAAATCCAAAGAAGAGTAGAGAGGACTCCACCTTGAGGTGTACCTCTGCAGAACTGTCTACTTAGAGTAGCGCTGCATAATTTAGCCGTTACCTTTCTTCTGACGAGTATAGCTTCTATCAGGGCAACAACATGTGGTTCAACTCCAACATCTTCTAAAGCATCTACTAAAGCGCTCGCCTTTATATTGCTGAAGACGCCTTCTATATCTACGAAAACAACCAATGCAAACTCTTTGTCTGATCAACTTTTTTCCACAAAACCGATGAGCGAGTGCGCAAACAAAAACCAACACACATGGAAATTAACTGAGCAGATATATAATTAAATTTGCAAATATTTCGACTTGTTGGGACGACTTACTGAAGAGAAAAATACTGCAATACAACTAAAGCACACCTAGTGTATGTATTAGTGGCAAACCCGTGATAAAATCTGTCGAACATAAAACCATGCACTTGTTTCTCTTTAAAATACATATATTGGCAAGTAGCTCAAAAGCATATCCAACTCACTTAATTTCGAAGATTTCATTCAGTATGATTGCCGGCTATGTACATTAAATGCAAAGTGTTTGCGAATTGGTTTTTCGCTTATCCTACTGCCAATTTTCTTCCTATTCATGTTGTACAGTCTGTCCAGATCGCATAACAGCATAAGTAGAATTGTATAAGAGTAAATATCTAATATGTAAGTATATTTATGTACTAATATATTTGCATGTAAGTCTGTGCATAAGCATATATATATATATTTGCATACGTATATATGAATATCTATAAATTTGCATACGCAAATACATATGTATACGGCTGTGCGAAATGGGCCCCTGTATGAAATGTGTAGACTTCATGCGGTTACTTAGACGGTAAGATGCTTCATATATTGAATTTGGCTGTGTGCGTGTGTTTACATACAAATTTCGCAAATCGCATACACCCGTGGTTCAAGCTGCTTTTGAAACGAGAATTTTAGGGGTGTGATTTGGTGTGGTATTTTTATGGTGTCTCCTTGACATTTGGTTGCTTTGGTTAAACGAAAAGTGTTGTCCACCCCTACCAAAATGAAAATCCTGTCAATTTGAATATATATGTAAATAAATTTTTTGCTCGTTAGATAACACTTTGAAAAGACCTTAAGCTTAGACCTACTACGGAAGCTTGAGATAACGTTTCGTAATCCGCCAATGCCATTTCCATATCGTAAATTGATGCGCATATTTTTTATTTTTATTTATCTTTTTTTTTGTTCCGCGCCTTTTTGCGATTATATAGTAAATAAGCTCGTATGCCAGAGGTAGTGAAATTTCTTTTGGTTGAATATTGTATATATGAGTATGTATGCACAAATGTACTTATTTATATGACGAGCGCTAAGCACAACAGAAACTGGACGTTAAATTTGAGAATGTAAAGTAGCCGTAACAGTAGACACAAACGGAATACACAACGCAGCCCAATTTTTTTGTTCCATGTCGGTTTTATTGTTATTTATTTTGAAAGCACAGTTCCTCAAATGTACTTAATTGTATTATCAATTGATGTGTGATGCTTCAAGTGATATAAAGTAATATTGGGGTTCTAGAAAGGAAAGGAAAAGCGGCAATGTGCATCCAAAATTTTGATGAAGCATGCAATACCCGAGCTTGATTTAATGTATTATATCCACACAGATAATCAAAGTTTGTGAACTCCAAGCAAGGGCATTATATGATATAAATAACACTGTGTAGCAAAATAAACCTCCGGGATAAAAGTCCCCAAACAAGTTTCACACGGGGTTTTGTCGGTTTAACTCCTCAATAGTCGGCACAATATCGGCAGATCAAAAATTAATTATATATTAATTAATAAATATATTACTAACCTATATATAACCTATACTTCAGCGTGCGTGAGTGCCATGTTGCACGTTTTTTACGACTCCTAATACTAACTAGAAAGCATAAGACAAGAGTTTTTTCATATTGGACATCAACCTCAGCACGACATACATTTTCTTATGTTTTTATTTAGCCTTTAGTTTGCAAAAAAGGTTTTTCCAATTTTCATAGTTTTTGATGATTTTTACGATTCCATTTCCGTCATACAAGCTCAGGCATCTCATTAAATCCAAACCACAATAGAACAAATAAAGATATTTAGTTGCTTGAAAATAAAAAAGCAATAATTAGAAAAAATTGTTTTTGCCAGCAATGGTTGCTAAAAAAATACTCTTCTCTCAATGGTAGTTGTAAATTAAAGTATAGTTGACCTCGACAAGTAATAATTTTTGATTCATTTGATTAAAGCCGCAGAGGAAAATATTAAATAAAGTGACGCTTTTCTTGAAAACTGGTACTTGTTTTATGTAATAATGGGTATGACTAAAATTCTTTATAACTACTTCAAAACTTCGATTTGGAATGGAGTCATAAAGTGATTAAGGTCGTTTGAAAAATACGAGGGGGGTTCAATAAGTACCCGTGTTAGAAATGAAAACACAATTATTTCAAACAATTTTTTTTATTTTTCAGCATAGCACCCTTTTAGAAAGATACACTTCTCCCAACGCTCCAGCAATTTTTTTAACCCCTCCAAAAAATAGGATTTGTCGAACTCTCTAAAATACGCCTCTGTCTCGGCGAAGACTTCCTCGTTTGAACTAAATTTTTTTTCCCGCAGGCCATTTCTTCATGTTAGGGAACAATAAAAAGTCGCAGGGAGCTAGATCGGGTGAATACGGGGGGTGCGGCAACAATTCGTAACGCAACTCGTGCAGTTTGGCGGCAACGGTGGGGAAACAGCACCTTCTTTTTCGCCAAATGCGAAAGTGTCTCCTTCAATTTTTTGTGAAAGTAGTCCAATAACTCACTGTAATATTGCCCAGTGATTATTCTTCTTTTCTCTAAATAATCCATGGGATTCACCGGAAGAAATCCATTGTTTAGATTGTTAATGGTTTTTGGTGTATAATGATGAGACCATGTTTCCTCAAAGGAGACATCTCGACGCAAAAATTCTTTCGGATTCCAATTTTTTCATCGCCAACTTATCTTTTTCCATCTTAGCAAAAATCATAAAGCACGTCTTACTCGAATAGCTGCCAAATCCAAACTAACCTATCAATCAGTAGGTATGAAATTTGTTTCGCCGTCTTTTAATAGATGACAGCACACCGAATCTGTCATTAAACACGGGTACTTGCCATCGTAGACCAGTCTGATTTAATCGTATGAATTAATGAAATTTTGTCTTCAATCTGTTTTCCATTATCCTTTATATTCCCATATATATTCGGCAGTATATCCTTTTAGTATAGAGAAATGGCTTTGAAAACTCTTTTTGGCCATTCATATTGCACATTATTATTTTATACCAAAGAGTTAGTTCCATCTGAACTTCCTCAAAATGTCTTTCTATGTCATCGCTGTAAGGATATGAAATTTTTTTTCAAATTATCGTCAAGACTCGAGGCATTATCGGATTTATTAAGTCTTTGAAAGCGACACGTACCTAAAATCTAAAATATGCAAAAAAGCAGATCGAAAATCGCTCAGAAATCAATATAGTATATAACTAACTTAAACTAAATATAACGTACACCTTAGGCCTTTATCGATAACTTAATCTGCGTACTCATATACTTTAACCTAAAACAATGCTAGCCTGTAAGAAATTTCGCTCGAACGAAAAGGTTATCGCTGAAACTGAGGTATATTTTAAGGCAAAAAATAATTCGTTCTACAAAAGTGGCATTAAATATTAGACCGGCGCTGGAATTTTTACGTTGTTCCTGATGGACTATATTTTGATGAATAAAGCTAATTTTTAACAAAAAAAAACGTGTTTTCTTCGTTAGACCCGGGACTTTTCAGTCCATGTGTTATACAGGGTGAACGATATGAAGAGTTCCAACTTCACACTGCTTGTATCTGTAAAACAGCTCATGACATCAACGTCAAAATTGTTCTAATGACAGTTCAATATATTGTTTATAAGCCATCAAAAGCATTTGCGGCTCAGTTTTGTTGAATTTTTTTTCTGTGATGGAATTCAAACGTAATAGTGTGATTGCGTTATATTTGGCTGGAAAATCACAACCAGCCATTGTTCGTGAGCTCAGTCACCTCAAAGTGAATAAAATGTTTGTGTATCGCACTATAAAACGTTACAATGATACTGGTAGTATTGCAAAACGCTATGGAAGTGGACCAAAAAAAACCGCAACACCGCCAGAAAGGGTTCGGAAAGTGAAGGCTCGACTTGAACGAAATCCACGACGAAGTGGAAGAAAAATTGACAAAGAACTGAAAATATCGGAAGACAGCATTCGACGCATATTGAAAAATGAGCTCAAGGTCAAGGCTTACAAGTTCCAAAAAGCACACAATCTTTCACCACAGCAAAAAAAAAGTTCGGTGCGAAAGAACAAAGGAGTTGTTGCGCTTGAATGAACGTGGCGAATTTCCTAACATTGTGTTTTCAGATAAAAAAAGTTTCCCAATTGATCAGTTCATAAACACTCAAAACGATCGTGTTTACTTGACCGAACTCTCATACGAGAATTTGAGCCTACGTATGATCACTCGAAGCAATTTCCCCTCGCAAGTAATGGTTTGGGCCGCAGTGACCGCTGATGGACGCTCTCCAATCGTTTTTATCGGCTTGGTGTCAAAGTGAATGCGACTTATTATCGGGAAAATGTTTTAGAAGCTGCTTTAGAGCCGTGGACACGCAAATATTTCGGTCGTAGACCATGGACGTTCCAACAGGACTTGGCAACGTCTCATAAAGCTCGTGAGAACCAAGAATGGTTAAAAAATCATCTTCCACACTTCATTGCGTTCACACAATGGCTTTCGAATTGGCCAGACGCAAATCCGATGGACCATTCCATCTGGTCCATTTTGGAGAGCAAGGTGAGGACTTAAAAAAATGCCAGTATGGATGCGCTGAAAAAAGCGATTATACGAGAATGGGCCAAAATACCTCAAGATCACATTCGTGCAGCATGCAACTCATTTTTTGACCGTTTGAAGGCTGTAGTCAAGGCAAAAGGTGGTCATATCGAGCCAAAGTGAATATATGTTAAAATTGTAATCATTTTTGAACAATTTTGTCTTTGAAATCAATAAAAACTAATTTCACACAAAAAAGTTATGGTGTTTTGAATAGGTAACACTTCATATCGTTCAACCTGTATATGGGGATCAAGCATCCCAATAGAAATTTAAAAATTGTATGAAACGCATAGTTCAGTTTGGATGTGCAGGTGCGCCCTACCGAAGGGATATACCTATATTATGTTCCCAATTAGTGTGCAAATAACCCAAGGGACAAATTATTCCAGGCCATGTCTTCCTTGTGAATGATACTAGATTTAAAAACAAAAACTTTGCGCTATCGAGTGTTATTGAATCTATCTGAAAAATATACCCGAATTTTTTTAAACTATCTGCATATACTCGAAGGATCTTTGTGAGTGGATTGGCATTCATATAGACCCAACATGTGGCGAATAGATGAAGCAAGTGGTTGGATTAAATGAGCATATCTTGGCAACGTTGGAATAGAGCTATCTGAAATTACATTTAGTCTTACAAGTTAGTCACCTAAACAGATATCGAGTAGAGGAGTGGTGAATATAAGAGGCCTTATATTTATAACAAAGTGAATTGAAAACAAGTAAATAAGTGTTTAGAGTGGGGTACTTAAAAAAAATAGTTTTTGAGCTACGTATATATACAAATACTCGTATACCTAAAAATGGGTGGTATTACGCCTAATTTGAAAATCAAATCGTACGTCTTTCCAATACCCACTTCATAATATATTTTTGTTAATATCCATGTAGAACTTTTCAAATCTCTAAAATCGCCCAAATGATCATTTTTGATTTTTAGCACATTTACTTGCGTTACCCATTTACTATTGATTCTATTTTTGACAAACTAATTATTGGAAAATAGTGTAAAAAATCACAAATCCTGATAAAATTGTTTGTAGTTTGGTATGAAAGTGTGAAATTGAATTTTTTATCCTTGACATTTATCGATAAAGTACTTAGCATCGCTGATTAATGATAAGAAAGCCTCAAGTGATGCCTATCCATACATTCGGTTTTCAAATTCGAGAATGATTTGTTCGGCGAGATAACAATTGAATTTACATCGAATGTGCATATTCAGCCACTCTACTTCCACATACATATATGCATGCATGTGAGCACATACCTACTTGCTGTGCAAAGAGATACACAAAAAGGACGACATAATGAATGACTGTGAATGGATGAGTAGCCGAATGAAAGCATTCAGCTCGTTAGATTTTGACATAAATCAAATAAACGTTCACTCATCCGCTATGCTAGTGGCGGCTGGATGCATTAACCAGCATAATGAAAATAACCGCGAAATATCTATTGACAGTTGGGTGTCATGTTTACTCGGCTCTGTTATCCCATTTCGGAAACATTGCGATTTATGGGTGTTGGCATTGCAATAGAAGACGGCCCAAGCTAACTGCCAGCAGTCTTCAACCTTATTTGTGCAATCGCTTCTGTGCGAATCTCATTCGTTGTGCGTTTTTTATGACAGATTCCCATGAACCTTTCCACTTTACCCTTTTATCTGTCTTGGCAAGCGCGCGCATGCGTGGCTACGACTCTGTGAAATTGGGAAGTGTAACATTTTTTTTTGGCTTTGACATGCTAATATCGAGGGTAATATGACCCACAGTTGCAGATTTTCCTCCTTATATGCACATGTGTGTATGTAGTTGTGTACCCCTTGCCGCGCCATGCATTCATTTTCGTAAGCATTGTTTTGGTAATTTATTATTTTGATTTTTTATATGCATTCAAATTCATTTTTTTTTCTTACTTTAGAACAATGATAGTTGATTTACATACCGAAAACGATGTGATGTATTTTACAATTCTACCCTTTTTCTGCAGCACCCCACAGTTCAAACATGTATTCGAGCGAGTACGTGACGCTGAGGGGTAGCACGGATAAATGTAGGACATGCTTCGACAACAACAACAAAATCAACGATAACAGCAATAATAGACACTTTCCGTTGAGGTAAGTGCTAGAAAAAAGGCATAACAGATAGTAAAAAAATTCTATATGGAAATTTGTGATTGTCTAGCGCGCAAAATTTGGATGTCAATGGCATTTGATTAAATTCCTCGATTACAAACACTAAATGTGTCATATATTCTGCCGAATATATTGCCAATACCGGAACGAAATAAATTTTAATACGAACTGTAGCACAGAACGATGTAAAAGAATTACAAATTTTCTTGGTTTATTTAAAAAATTAAATTATTAATAAAAAAATCTCCCTTACTTATTCCTCTTTCCCATTTTATGTTCTGAAATATTTGTAATAAGAAATAATAGAAGTAATTAATTTCTTTTTAATGCAGTTCAAAGTATTTCCAAATCAGGTGGCAAATATTTTTTTAATATCGTTGGATGATGGGACTCTCAAAGAGTGCTCGATAGATACCGTTTTGTAATATTATGTTTTATCTTATTACCGCATGTATGTCTGAATATAAAACTTTGGTCTATATCTCGAGCTTACTAAAATCATTTCCAATTATGCAGCTAAAATTTCAAAAAAGGAGGGTTAATTTTAAAGTAGATACATATTCTTAAGACTATCTTAAGATATTTCCGCTGAAAATTTTAAAGTAATTGGAGAAGCTGCGATTATTTGGAGCCAACGCTTCAGGAACAATGCATTTATTAGCCGCCCCCATCATGCGATTCAAATCCACTAGGTTAATTTTTTTTAGGGCCATCTTGAAGATAGAATTTATACGGGGCAATCGAAAATTCAAAATCCGTGATGGGATTAAAGAAATAGAGTGGACATTTTGGCAAAATATAATTGAAATCTTTGATGGAAGAATCAACCAGTAACTATGGACATGGTGAAGATTTGTCCGTTATCATTTTTCTTTTATAATTGCCGAACCTTATGCTTCCTGATACAATACAAATTGAAATAACCCCCGTCTAAATTCTTCATTTTCTTTTGTTTTGGAAAACAAACCTCTTGTTGAAAAACCCTTTACCAATTCCAGAATTCCTTCACTAAAGTAAAACGCAGTATCATCGCTTCCGGAAAATCATTCGACAGCTCCTTTTTTCGAATTCCATAGAGACATGTAAAATACTTCAATTAACAACGACTTTTATGTTTTTATGAAACCATAACCATTTTGATACTAAAATTAATCAATTTTTAATATTTTTTGGATTATTGCCATTTTCCAACGGGTAATATTTCCTAAATACCGTTTATATAAATAATTATATAAAAGTCCGTCCTTCAGTGTTTCTCCTTGAACTGTATAACTCGTACTAAGCGTGGTTCCTTAAGTCTTTATCACGTACTTGGTGAGGGAGTTCATTATTCTTGTCAACTTCAAAATCGGAGTGTCCGGCTTCACCTCGATTATTGAAATATTTTTTCTTCTATTGTTCTATTGTTTCTTCACTAGTAGTACAGGAAATGGAAGATTTACAAGAGATTTATTGGAGGTTTCCAATTTGACCTCAAGGTCAAACCCCAAAACAATGACCAAATATTGATCCGAAACTCACGGATAAGGCAATGTCACTGCCACTTGCTTGGGTGCAGTTTGTGAAACGGAGTGAAGCTGCACTTCCAAAACATTATTAACCGAAGCAAGTGTAATAAAGATGGTGGTAGTAGCAAAGGCTCAAGAAAATGAAATGTATTATACTCGTATGTAGCCCAAAGCAATAATGGTATTGAGGTTGATAGATAGGCATCCCATCATACTTTGTTGACGTGTTTGGAAAGATTTTGATGAAGATTTTTACCTCACTGCCCAGTTATTTATTCATGTAACTATTTAATACTTCAAAAAATTAAACAAAGTATAACTACAACACATAGTGAATATATACAAGAGTTTTTTTTTTGAGGTGGCACAAATCATTGAAAGCCGAAAAGTGTGAGACTTGCCTTTCGGCTCACCCACTAAAAACCCACCCCAGCTTTGTTTCCGTTAAGTAATACTTCACGGGAGGGGGAGCGGCCTATTGCCTTTTGATGAAGATCTGCGCTGTTGTTCAGCGCGACGCAGTTTGGAGATTACTATTTTTGCCATATTACATTCAGCGGACCAATGTTTTTCGGACTCTATCAAAATATCCACTAGGTTATCAGCCGTAATTGGCTTCTCCACCCTAGTGCTGAGTTCCTCCCTTTCTAACGCAAATCGCGGACAGACAAACAAAACATGTTCTGCGTCTTCTGCAGTTGGTGCACAATGAGAACAGTACGGTTCGTCTTCGTGCTCAGGTTAACCCATTTGGAAATTATGGGAATCAAACGGTACGTCCAGAGTCCGTTGAGGGACGAGCTCCATGAACACAGGCTACGCTCTCTTGCTATCTTGCGTATTGTCACCCGTCCTGCTATAACCGTAATGGCGTCTTCCGATACCGTGCGAAATGCGCAGCACACTCTGAGGGCGCTCAATCGGTACACCGATTTCATACACTTCGCATACGAGCTATAATTTATGGATTCCGCCCATTCTGGAGCTGCATATCGCAAAATCGATAAGACCACAGCATTAAGTAGTCTTCTCCTGTTTTGCCTAGGGCCTCTAACATTTATCATTAGTCGCGTTAGCGCAGTTACTGCTTCTGCTGCCCTGCTGCTCGCGTACACCAAGTGCTCTTTGAAATTAAAAATTACTTAATGAATGGCTTCGATTCTATACCATGGTCGCCCACTATTACCATATATTGGATGACTCTACAATCTTCCTGCTGCTAATTAATACTACTTCAGTTTTATGGTCCACAAGAGTTAGACCACTGTTACACAACCATTCCTTTACCATGCCGACTGCTTGGTTGCTTGTTTCTTCGGCTTGACGGAGTGTTTTAGCCACGCCACAACAGCTATGTCGTCAGCAAATCCTATGATTTGCAACCCTAGAGGCAGATTGAGGCGCAAAACTCCATCGTACATGACTTTCCAAAGTAAGTGTCCCAGGACTGAGCCTTGTGGAACTCCGCCAGTTATTTTGTACTCTTTTACACCTGCATCGGTTTTATAACGCAGGGTTCTGTCGGAAAGATAGCTGGCGACAATCCTACGAATGTACCTTGGAATGTGGAAATTATCAAGCGCGATCAGAATTTTGGTCCAATTCGCCGTACTGAAGGCGTTCTTAACGTCCAGTATCGCAATTAGGCAATACTCCTTGCTGCCGTATAGCCATCGAGTACCTTCAATTGCCTTCTGCGCATCTGTTATTGAATGGGCTTTCCGGAATCCCAATTTTCGGGGTGATAGACCGCCTACATCTTCTATAGCAGCCTCCAGACGAACTGCAATCAGTCGTTCCAGGATTATTTCTGCGGTGTCGAATATGCACAGGGGGCGGTAGCCTGAAGGATCCTTTTGGTATTTAAACAACTTCCGCTGGGTTGGAAATGTTCCTTCCTTTAGACATGTATTGTAGAGATCTGTCTACAAAAATGTCGGTACGACTTTGAGTAGCAACATTTAAGGCCTCGCTGGGGATTCCATCCGGTCCTGGAGCTTTATTATTTTTGATCCGTTTTATGATCATCAGGAGTTCTGCTTTGTTTGTTAGCTGCAAATTTTGGTCGCCTTCACAGGATCTTACCAATTCGAGGTATCGTATAGTGTCTTGCACGGGGAACAGAGTTTTTACCACATTACTCAGTGTACCTGGGCATGTTGTTGGGAGTGGTTTAAAGACTTTAAGTTTTTTCATAACAAGCCTCTAACCGAGGCCCCAAGGATCATTATCGGCATCGTCGTATAGCTGGAGGATACACCGGCGTTTACCGTTTTTAATTGCCTTTTTTAGGGCCTTCCTTCTTTGCTTATATTGAAGCTGGTTTTCTTGGGACTGTGCGCACTTCTAGATCGTTGGTAGATTCGCCTTGCTCTTATACATTGGCTGCGCAGTTCTGCAATGTCTGCTGTCCACCAGTAGACTGGTTCACTGTTGCGAGTGTGCATATGTACATATGTATTGTAACTCACGGGTCGTGACCAGCTGAACAAACCTTGAAGTTTATAAGGGATTTTGTGCCTCAAGGAAAGGGTAAAATTGAACATCGCAAATAAGTAGAAGTAGCAACTGAAAACAAGTAATGTACTTGCACATATTTGTCAAAGCGCTCCCCCGCCTACCAGAGTGAAGTGATGTAGGTATGTCCGTGCATATATTTACAATCCTTAGATTGCCATCATATTTAATCATTCTCGAATGGAAGGCAACTTCAAAACCAGCCACGTCCTTTTTCCTTTGCATTGAAATGCTCTAATGTTCGGATGAGAAAATACATTGGTTACACAAATATACTCGTGTATGTGTATATATACATATATGATAACATAACTTTGCCGGTGATTTCTAGTGCGGCCTCCTTGGCTGACTGGCTTTGCATATAGCAAATCAGCAAAAACCCAGGTATGCAGGTTCGAATCTCAATTCAAGAAAATAATACCAAGGGATAACAGAAAAAGCTATTCGCACAAAAATAAAATATCCGAAAATGTACTAACACAAAAACTCCCTCAAAGGTATACATGAATTCAAGAAAATTTCATCCATTTTTGAACAATATCCTGGTCGTGCAAAGCGCAAAGGAGTAAGAAGAGAAGTTCGGCCTAATATTATCATGTTTTTTTGTCTAACTATTAACGGTCACATTGTGCAGGTACATACCTAAAATGATGAAAGGTGCGTTCAGTTGATGTACATAAATGTTTATATGTACGTGACCGTGTGTCAAAACGCATATACTCCTATATATGTTTGTATTTTGATGTGTGTAAATGAATGCTGTTTTTTTGTCCTGACCGGGTCGAGCAGTTGTGAGGGCCGTTCTGGGTTTCCTACAGACAAACAGCCATCCATAGTCAAGGAGTGCCGCCTGGTGCGAAGCTCTATATGCACATACATACAAAAAGGCATGCATATATGTATTCATATGCATATATATGAATACATATATAAATATATATATGTATGTAGTTATATGTATATGTATTCATGTACGAATGTAGCCGTACTCGTATGCCCACTTACTTGTCTAACTCAAATGAGCTTTCTTGTACAAGCAACATACACGCTTCCATACTCCCAAGCATTTGTACATATGCAAATATCCATATGCATAAAACCCACAACGAGACGTCAGTTCCACTTAGCTTACCCTTCTGTCCTATATTCATTTCGTGGCTCGCCGCGCACATTTGAGCGCAAATTCAAAGTGTAGTGGAGTACAAGCACAAAAAGGAGCTAAATTGAGTGGGCGAGGAATTAAAATTTCAACATGGCTGGCGTCATTGAATGGCTATGGCTATGGCGGACTCTATGGCAATAACTACGGTAATGGCGAGGCAGTTACCACAGGGACTTGCAAGTGATGGTTGGAAACTGCTATTGGAAGTGGTGGACGACACGGTGTGAAGTCTTACGAGAACACCAACACCCACTCTCATTTAATGTTGTGCAGGCATGCTTAAGCACATATGTGCACATGTGTATTCACATGTGTGTATACGAGAAGCATTTGAGGTGTAGATAAATGTATATACAATACATGTGTACATAGGTGGATGATCAAACGTGTATATAAGAACTACGAGGGTGAGCTTTGAATGTGAAATGATAGATTCTTGATAGCCATGCCGTTGCCATGTGTGACCACTAAAGTGGATGCTGTAAAGAAAGGCAGTGAGGGTTATGTGGTGAATTGGGCGACAGAAAGAGAAACCGAGTTATTTGAAGTTTATATTAAGCAAGTGCATGTGGGTAAAATATATGTATGTGCATATATTTATGATTGTTCTGACATATACTATATACATAAGTGGACAAACATTTATCATTTTGTATATCCTACTTCTCTGTACTCTCGGGATTTGAGATCATATACGAATCTACCTAAAATTTAAGTAGACATTCGTTGTGTGGGTGTGGCTACTATTACTTTCAACAATATACATACATACATAAGTGCATACATACTTATATATATAAGCGTTTAATCATGGTATGCAAAGTGTGGGACTAACGCTGTTGAATTATGTTCAATAGGAGCCAATATGTCTAAAAAAATGTACATACAGCAGTACTTATAAGGTAATGAAGCTTATATTGTATCCAAATGCTACTCATGAACTCCCTAAAGACATCACTAATCCCTTTACCAGGAAAGATAAATATTAGGTGAAGCAAAAAGTTCTAAGTGACTTCCGCCTGATCGCTTTAGAGAACCATGTCTCAGAATGCATGCATTGCATCGATTATACAGTTTAAAGGTAGCATTACTACCTAAACATTTATTTGATAATTTGGATTTGTTTAAGCCAGTATGGATTCAATGTAGTATCGAGTACAATAGCAAAGCGGTCAATTCAACGATTTCATTTTGGCATGATAATCGTCGAAAATATCGATGAAATCTTGGAAATCGTTGAATCGGAGCGACAAGGAAGGTTAGTCAGAAAACTGTTTGACCCCATTTGCAAAATAATAATTATAACTATGTCAGGGTCACCGTCGAAATAAAGCAAAGCAATGTTGAGAACTTTTTAATTTGCCTATTATTAGTCCGGTCATTTGAAAAGTACTTTGAAATAAATAAAAGCGCTTGTTCTAATATTTATCTATATCAGTATTTGTATATATGCATACATAATAGATGCACACATCCTTTGTTGGGCGTTTGGTCGAGCTCCTCTCCAGTTTTTGATGTGCGTCTTGATGTTACTCAAATAATGGATGGACTTACAATTTTATGGCGCCTCCGAACGGCAGATGGATCGATATTAAAAAAAACCTTTTCTTTTATTAAGTATTTCCAGCCCGAGAGTATTTCGAACGCGACTCTACCGTATGGTAGCGGCACGCAAACCCATTCGGCTACGTTAGTCGTACATTAATTGTATGCTTTCCTTTGGCATTTTTTGGAAATATTTTCCAGCATCAGATTAAGGAATCAGCATGTTAGGGTCACCTTGTCTGAAGTTCCATTTAGTATCGATCTTTTTTTATCGAATCTATTCCAAGACTCGATGTATTATGAATATCTAAACTATGGCAGAGGAACTAGGTTCTAAACCATAATGAAGCTTACTTGGTGGGTTTTAGTGTTTAACTCAAAACTCTCCATTGAGCCTTAAGTAAATGCAATATATAGGCGCAAATCGCAGGATCTGGGACTAAGCAGAAGACACTTAAATTCCATATTCTGCATAGAAGTCAATGGATTCAATTCCAGCTGCTTACAGCGGTATTTGAATACCTGAATTGGCCGTCCATTTCTTTCGCTTATGCATTTCGAAAAAGTCCCGTAACAGAACATGAACTCCGTCCTCAAAAATTGTGAATTTGGGTTGGGGACGTATTCTCACCATTGCACTAGTTGACTTAACGAATTTGTTTTACCGCAGAAGATTTTTCATGTAAGTTACGAATCGGTAAGTAAAACGCCACAATTTTGAGAAAATCGGGTAGAAAATATCAGAAAATCGTGTTTTAGTAGGGTCAAACCACGTCAACTGGGCCCCGAAATTTCAATCAAATTACCGACTTTAAAATCAAATGCATTTTTGGATAGAGAATTTTTCACATAATAATTGCTGTGAATAGTTTTTTTTTATTTCGCTTGTTGTTAATGTTATCAACAATTGATTTTTTTGCATGATATTCTTGTAAAATCAATATCTCAGAAACTAAAAAATAAAATAAATAAATAATTGGCGCGTACACTTCTGTTAGGTGTTTGGCCGAGCTCCTCCTCCTATTTGTGGTGTGCGTCTTGATGTTGTTCCACAAATGGAGGGACCTACACTTTCAAGCCGACTCTGAACGGCAGATATTTTTATGAGGAGCATTTTCATGGCAAAAATACACTCGGAGGTTTGCCATTGCCTGCCGAGGGGCGACCGCTATTAGAAAAATGTTTTTATTAATTTTGCTTTCACCGAGATTCGAACCAACGACCTCTCTGTGAATTCCGAATGTAAACGCAAAAATAATTTCGATTATTCATAAAAATTTATTTTTAAAAATTATTGTTTCAAATACACAGTGTATGAACGTTAAATCGATAGAGTAAACATTTTTGGTAACCGAAATAAATTTCATCAAATTATCAATTATAGTTTCTGAGATATTGATTTTACAAGAATATCATGCAAAAAAATTCAATTGTTGATAACATAAACAACAAGCGAAATAAAAAAAAAACTATTCACAGCAATTATTATGTGAAAAATTCTCTATCCAAAAATGCATTTGATTTTAAAGTCGGTAATTTGATTGAAATTTCGGTGCACAGTTGACGTGGTTTGACTCAGTACTTTTACCAATACCTATTGGTTTTTTTATAGTGATCTATTTAGTTTCAACATCAAGACTTACTTACTTACTTAGGTGGCCATAACAACCCGTTACCGAGTTACGGCCGACCTCACTAGCTCTCTCCAGGCGCCTCTGCTCCGCGCGCGCCTTCTCCAATTCTGTACACCAAGCGAGCATAGGGTTTCCTCCACCTGGTCTTTCCACCGGAGCAATGGTCTTCCTCTGCGTCGGCTCCCTTGGACTTCGCCCTCGAACACCTTCTTTGCTGGAGCTTCTTCATCCATACGCACGACATGCCCTAGCCAACGCAGGCGTTGGATGGCGATGCGTTGAACTATATTACGTCAATGACGGCGTAGAGCTCATACAGCTCGTGGTTCATTCTTGAACGGTAGTCTTCGCCAACGCGCACAGGACCGAAGATCTTACGAAGAACTTTTCTCTCGAACACCCCAAGAGCGGCTGCATCGCTTTGTGACACTACCCATGCCTCTGCGCCATAAAGCAACACGGGTATGATGAGCGTCTTGTAAAGTGTCAGTTTGGTCATGCGAGAGAGGGCTCGACTACTCAATTGCCTACTTAGCCCATAGTAACACCTATTAGCAAGAGTGATTCTCCGTTTGATCTCCAGGCTGATATCGTTGTTGCTGTTAGCGGCGGTGCCAAGATAAATAAATTCTGGCACAACTTCGAAAGTATAGTTGTCCGCAATGACGTGCGTTCCTACACGCCATATGTTCCGCGTTGTAGACAGCATATACTTTGTTTTACCCTCGTTCACCGCCAGACCCACTCGTGATGATTCCTTCTCGATAGCAGAAAACGCAGCCGTGACATCTCGCTTACAACGGCCGATAATGTCAATGTCATCGGCGTACGCAAGGAGCTGGACACATTTGTAGAAAATAGTGCCATTACGATGCACACCTGCTTTTCGGAGCACCCCTTCCATCACGAAGTTGAAGAGGTTGCATAACAGTGGATCGCCTTGTCTGAAACCTCGAACGGTACTGAATGGCTCGGAGAGGCTATTTCCTACCTTGACGGAGCTGGTTGTGTTGCTCAACGTCATTCTGCAAAGCCATCCACAACATCAAGACGCACACCATAAATAGGAGGAGGAGCTCGGCCAGACACCCAAAAAGGTCTACGCGCCAATTATATGTATATATTGTATATGTATATATATTTAGTTTCTCAAAATGGAGCGTCGTTGGAAATTTTTTACCCACAGTCTAATAACAAAAAAACATCGTATAACAACCATAAATTTTTGTGAACTATAGTAATTTAAGCACTCTCTAGGCATCAGTCACCAGGTCCGCCGTCTTTATTCTTACATGGAATTGCTGTAACCTTAAAACCTTCCACCAAATTTTTCTCACAATTTTCGGGTATGTACGCTGCCGGCTAATATTTCGACCTTTCTCTTCAAACTGCATAACTCCTTTTCTAATTCCCGTAACCTATCAATGCTCACCTTGCTCCCATGAGCCTGAGCCTATACTTGATTCTTTCAGATGAAAACCTTAGTCTGGTGTTAAATGTTGAGTGAAAGTAAAATGGTTATTTACTATTTTGCGAAGGTACAAAATATATAGATAAATCAACTTAACGAAGATAGCTCTGGGGGCAAGGCCAGTGCTGTAAATATTGTTTTAATCGAAAATGATTGGATTCACTTGGTTGATTAAAATTATACCCCATCTTATAACCTATACTAATAATAAAATGTAGTATACGTATTTAGCGGCCGCCGAAATGGCAGGCAATGGCAAACCTCATAGTGTATTTCTGCCATGAATAAGCTCCTCATAAAAATATCTGCCGTTCGGAGTCAGCTTGAAACTGCAGATCCCTCCATTTGTGGAATAACATCAAGACGCACGCCCAAAAAAGGGTGTACGCGCCAATTAGATATTTTGTAATGTATTATACGTGTGGTGTTCCCAGTTTCCCATCGGACGCGTCCCCAGGAGCAGATATGCAGGGAAGGTGGGAAATAAAATAGCACTCGTGAACCAAACCGCGACGTATGGGATACCGCGACGTATGGGATACCGCGACGTTTGATCCGCAATGGGCGGTTGGAAAAACGTCAAACTCGGACCGAGCGGCTTCAAAACAAATAGCCGACCGCTATACCAAAAGTGGTAATTTCCCTGCGATGATAAGAACTCTAGGCTTACAATCTATTACCTCCGAATTTCATGCTGTTACTGAAACCAACACAATGAAATAAAATTAAAACGGAGGAAAACGGGGCGCTAATTCGAGTAATTAGTAAATGAAGTAAATGAAATTAGTTTTAAATCAAATTTACAGACTTGCAATGCAAATTTAATGTTAATTTGAAAAGAACCAATAACAACAAAATACAAAAAACACAAAACAGTCAACTTCACCATGTCCCCTCCAAGTTAGTTCGCAGTAATAAAAAGCAAGGACTAAATTTTAAAACAAAGCGTGCAGAAAGTGTTGTAAACCAATCTGTATTAAAAAAATTGTGGTGTGCGCCTTGATTTTGATTCACAAAAGGAGGAGCCTACAATATTATGCCGCCTACAAACGATAGATAGTTTTTTTGACGAGCTTTTTTGGGAGAAATGCAATCAGAGGTTGTGACCGCTATTAGAAAAAGCCTTTTCTATCATTTTGATATTTCGTGTCCACAGTGGGAACCCAGGCACCACCAAATGATAGTCACACTCAAACCCATTCGGTTACAGCGGCTGTTGTGACCATTTTTAAGAATTTGCATGTGTAAAAAAGACTTATCTTTAAATGAGTTCCGATTTTCGAAACGTATTCGCTTGAACGCATTACATGATGTTGTGTATTGTTGGTCTTATTTTGATCCATAGTCAAAGACTATATACATGTATGCAGGTAGGGATGCTTTCTGACAAAAGTATCTAAACTGATTTTTTTCTTGTAACTTGACCGGCTTCATTATTTTGACAGCTTCGATTTTAATCCCCTGATTTGTAATCAATTATGAAATGTTTTACGTACATTCCTTACGCTCTTCAGGTGAAGAAGGAAAAGGCCAGTGGCAGGGTATACATGATTACCATGAAATGAACTTTACATACCAGAAGGGTTGACATGCGACGTTAAAATTTAATGTGTTAGATTCCCATACCGCAAGTCTGTGCACGTATATTTTTATGCATCTGTACATGGGAGATAAACACAATTCAGTATTTTTATTTATTTACCATACTTAGGGTGGGCAACTGGCCTCAATATGAAATAAATCAAGCTTAAGTAATAAAAAATGTACACACAAGCACATACATATACATATAAGTTTGACCCTCATATCACTTATATTTTAAAATGGTACTGTGATAGATTGATAATGAATAAACGCAAAATATAAAAATAAAAAATATTCTATGTTTGCAAATTTATTTCAATATGAAAGCTGTGAAACAGATTTCTTACCAGACCAGACGACTTCTAAGATTATTGCAACGAGGCTGATGTAGACTGATGGCAAGCATAAAGGAACCAACAACCCACAGGCAACGGGAAATAATGATGGCTAATACGCTCTTCGTTCTCTTATACGGAGCTGAACTGTTGTTAAATGCGCTAAAGGCAAATCACCTGTATAAGTTCCTAGCATCGGTACAATGAACGGCAGCTCTGAGAGTTGTGTCTGCCTACCGCACAGCATCAGGGTCGGCTGTTCAAGTGATAAGCGGTTCAATACCGATTAACTTACTATTGTGAAAGTAAGTTCGGTTCCCACGTCACCAGGGACTCCGCAGCAGACCCGCTCTTTCACTCATCTAATCAGTTTTTGTTCAGACCATAGATCATAAGATGCGAAACTCTTTAATTTTGAGTGAGAGCGCGCCCATGAGCTCGTTTCCAGATGATAGACGAATAGGCGGGCCGCCAGAAAAAAACGCGCCGAAAATAACTGACGAAAACAGTTAGTTTTTGCTGAATGGAAAAATGCCACGATTGAAATATTTATAATTATTTGTCTTAAAATTAATTTAATTGAAACGTAATATTTTAAATTGAAGTGAGTTTTTTAAATTTTCCAAAGCCTCTTATATCCTTTCCGACTTCTACTTTTAAATAGTCTTGTGTAATTTTATTGAAAGCGTAGGTGAGGGAAATGAATTTGAGTTTGAGATATTTTACAAATATTAAAGGTTATCTGTTTTAACTTATTCTGTTCGTTGTTTTATTATTATTTTTTTTTTTTCTTTTTTTGTTACCCGCTTTGTGTGTTATATTAAAAAATCGCAATATTTTATGTATTTGTTTTTCGTGTTCATTACTTTATTATTTTTATATTACTTGTGTATTTCTATTAAGCAACCGCACATTAAATACTAACTCAAGGAAGGTGTGGAAACTAAAAATTCCCAATTTTTGCTTAAAAAATACCCATTAAATGCTTCTTCCGGTGTGGCATTACTGACGAATATTATAAAATGCACATTTTTCAGTGCTCTCACGAGAAAAAGAGTTTCGCATCCAGTCATCTATGGTTCAGACCGCAACGAAGTTGCATTGGTGATTTGTATATCTTCAACACAAATCAGATTTTCAGTAAACAAACCGCCGTCCCCACCTCCATGACGTAAACAAATCAGCTGATGCAGGCTCAAAATCACTGAGAGCCGGTTAACGGTCTGATGTTGGCCACACTTCGGCATTCTGTAAATTGCTTCAAAAACCTTCTTTTTGCTTTTATTCAATGAACCGTAAAATAAAAGTAGTCATTTGTGTCCGTGCAAAATATGTGAGACATTAGCAATGTAATTTAAAAAAACTACAACATTATTGGCGAATCGTTTTTTTTACATTCAGCAAGACGTTTTTAAATTTGCAACTTTTTTGAGCAAAAATCAGTGTATAGTATTTACAAACTTTCTACCATCATTGACCAGCTTTGCTCACAAATAACATTTTATGTCGCCCAAACAGATGAGGGTGGCTACTTGAAGTTTTGTGTAGATACTTCTTAAATATATATAGTACGATTACAACTAAAAAACAATTTCAACTAAAAAACAATTTCAAATTATGTACACTATACTTCCAGAAGTGCTTGCAAAAACTGATTTTGCCATTTATAAGACAGCATAAGGTCGATACTTTTTTAGCTTTATTCGATTATGAAATATGTTGCTAATATTGTAATTTTTCCAAAAAATGGTTATATATTAACAAAACTAGTGACTCTGTAGCAGCCTAATGAGGGATATATTGGAAAAATATGTTCGTAAAGACCTAACGTATTGTACAAACTTGTAAAATATTTTTAATAAATGTAAAAACGAATTGAATTTTTATTTAAAAAGGTTTCTATATTTTTAAAATATTAGCTATTTCAAAAGCTTTTTGAATGATTTTGTGCACAAATTTCACGCCAACTATACCGCGCGCAAACCTTACATGTAATAAAGTTTATGTGACTAATACATTTTTGCCTTACTCACCTTGGAACTAATTTCCGACTCAAGCTGTGGTGAAGAAAAGAATGACTCCTTCAGCCTGCAGTGAAAGGATTTCAGAATTTCACATTTTTTTACCATGCAGCATATTAGATGATTCACTAAATACTCAAAACATCAAAATAAAAGTATGCTGCAGCTCTTTCAAATAAAAAATCATAAAAGCTAATCAACAATCTTTACCTCTCACGTGCTCTAATAAGATTGTTTGGATATTGGTTCGCCTGGCCTTTTCTAATCGCCACATTGGCGCTGATTACACTAGTCTACAAGGAAAAGTATCCGAAATAATTTAAACTAATATCTGCTTCTCTGTCCATGCAAAATTCGGATTGATAACTAAAATTAATTTATTAGTTTGAGTTTTCGAGATATCCTAACCTAAAAGTGCAAAAAACCCCATTTTTGCCCATATTTGAGGTTATGTAGCCTTGCAGATGTTTTCTTTCACCAAAATTAAAGGATGGCATCTTTAAATACAATCCTTCTTTTTTCAAATGGCGTTTTGTTTGCTCAAATATCATTTTTTTTCGCAGAGATATCGCATTTTGAAATTTTCATGTTTCGAAATTTTCCTACACCTGAAAATCGATTAAGATAACATAGACATGATATAGTCGCTTACTAATTTTCTTGGGTTTGAGGGCCTGAAATATATGGATTAATAGTATGTAAATTTGGAGTTTGTGGGAAAGCCTGCTTGCGGTTATGTGGGTTAGCCTGCTCGCTATATGATAGGGGTGGTTTCTAGGGGTTAGGGCTGTGTGTGACTCGGTACCCAAAGGTTAGATAGTGTAGGGATGTGGTGAGTCAGCACACTTATGGTGTGAGACAAAATTTTAAGAAAAATAAGACTCAATTCAAGAAAATTAGTAATCGAATATATCATGTCTATGTTATCTTAATCGATTTTCAGGTGTAGGAAAATTTCGAAACATGAAAATTTCAAAATGCGATATCTCTGCGAAAAAAAATGATATTTGAGCAAACAAAACGCCATTTGAAAAAAGAAGGATTGTATTTAAAGATGCCATCCTTTAATTTTGGTGAAAGAAAACATCTGCAAGGCTACATAACCTCAAATATGGGCAAAAATGGGGTTTTTTGCACTTTTAGGTTAGGATATCTCGAAAACTCAAACTAATAGAGCAATTCTGAGGCCAGATTTGGATTCAGCGCATCATAAACCTTCGGAAATATATAGTCTGGTTTCTGGGTCTGAATGTTGGTTAAATTTTGTCGGCCTGTGTTACTAAAGCATTTATTTCAGAAGTCCAAGCGTTTGGTAAAATGTGATAAATTAGAATTTTTGGGCTGCTCAATTATATTTCCAAGAATTTCGTTCAGAATTTGTTTTTTTTTTTTTTTTTTTTTTTTTTTGATAAATCCGAAAGACGGAACCATTGGAACCATTTTTGAAATTAAATTCGAAAATTTCTATATCAATTCAAAACAGAAAATCGGTACTGCACCGTTTTACAATAACATTCTCAGCTACATAATATAATTTCAGAATTCAAAGCAAACATAAGAGCTAACTTGTTAGAGTTTTCCATTATATAGGAGGTGAATTTGTTTTGTGACAAATTTTTCAATTTTCAATGTCAGCCAGGAAGTTCCTTTGATTTATTGAGAATATCATTTTTCCATTGCATTTTAATCGGTGCGATTAACGTCGATTAAAATATAGTGATTGTTGTAGACATTTGCTGGACAATATAGCTTTTCTTGTTTATGCTATGGGAAACGAAATATCAAAATTCGATATACTTACTGTGGACAAAAAGTAAGGTGAATTTATTTGTCAAACTTCGCGGGATTAAAATTTCGCTCTAGTTTTTTTTTTTCATGAGTTGGCAGCACTGTTAATAACATCTGGGCCAACTCTCATGTGAATGTCATTATCAGTAATATATTTACGCTTGTGTTTACCAAACGACCAAGAGTGCATTTTTCGATTTTTATATGTCTGATTTGATTGAGCAGAGAAGTGCCATCAAATTTTGTTTGCGGAATGAAATTTCGGCTGCGGAAACGCTTAGCATGTTGCAGAAGGCATTTGGTGATTCGACCATGTCGCAGAAAAATGTTTATGAGTGGTACAAAGACTTCAAAGAGGTTCGAGAACGTGTTGATGACTTGGAGCGCTTCGGACGACCATCGACGTCAACAGATGACCAACACGTCAATAAAGTGAAGGAGTTAGTGCTCAAAAATCGTCGGTTGACTATTAAAGACCTTACTGATATGATCGGAATATCAGAAGGATCTGTGAAAACCATTTTGAAAGACCATTTGGGCCTACGAAAAGTCAAATCTCGTTTGGTACCGAAAACTCTCAATTTCTTGGAAGAAAGTCGTCGCGTTGATGTGTGTGAAACAATGCTTTCAAACTATCAGGACAAGCTCAAATGCATCATTACGGGAAATGGATTTATGCTTACGACCCTGAAACAACCGACCAATCAAGCGCATATCGTGCTAAAGACGAGGCCAGACCGAAAAGAGCACGTCAAAGACGTTCAAAAATAAAGGTCATGATGACAGTTTTTTTCGATTTTCGTGGTGTGGTACACTATGAATTTCTTCCACCTGGCCAAACTGTTAATAAGGAATATTATTTGAGCGTTATGCGTCGTTTACGTGAAGCAATTCGTCTAAAAAGACCAGAATTATGGGGCAACAACTCTTGGTTTTTGCATCACGATAATGCACCGTCTCACACTGCACTCATTCTTCGTGACCATTTCGCCAAAAATTCCACGCATATCGTTCCGCAACCACCGTATTCGCCTGATTTGGCTCCGTGTGACTTCTGGCTATTCTCAAAGATAAAAGCTGAATCGAAGAAGGTGCTGATGGCTATACCGGAAATGGACTATTTGGCATGTTTCGGGGATTGGAAAAATCGTTGGCATAAGTGTATTTCATCGAGAGGGGATTATTTTGAAGTGGATGAAATTGATTTACAAGAATAAATAAAGATTTTTCATTTTACAACCAAATTCCCCTTACTTTTTGCCCACATGCAATAAATATTTTCTAAAAGTGCTAGAAATTATTTTACAAGTGCTCTTTCAGATCTAGATTTTTTTTTATACCATTAAAGCAAACGAAAATTATAATGTTTCAATTTAACTTGGATAACAAGGAAACCTAACATTTCGTTTTGAGCATTCATTAATAGTTTTAAGACGTGTTTTCATTCTAACTTTTTTAATTAGTTGAATCCCGGTGCTTCGCTAATTAGACTGTTTCTGTGTGAGAAAGAGAGAAAGCAAATACGCATACTACATATATACATATGTACATATGTAAATTGGTCGTAAAGCGGATACATAAAATGCATAGTTTAAAATTACAGACTCCCGTACATACACATACATATGTACTTGAGAGTATATAACATTACCGATATCTAGTTGTTCGGAGAGATAAATATACTATATGACTCTTATCGTACCCATTTGCATGCATATGTACGCTTGCATGTAAATGCTCATGTGTGTTGAATTAATTTGGAGCATCGAATTTTCTGCCATGCAAATTCGTCCAATCACATCATAGACCGACGGCCATTTTCCACAGATAACCCGTGCATGTTCATACGTATATGTAGGTGTGTATGTATATGCATGTAAATCTCCATTCAAGTAAACATACATACATATGTGAATACAAACGAACATATACGGTCACAACACATGTACACCCTCATTCTTGCCCTCACACTTATAACATGCTCGTAGCTTCAACCTTCGGTAGTTTAGTACATAAACGAATGTAACCGAAATGCAAATTTACTTATACAACTACAATCTTATATGAATGTTTATACATACGAATACTTCTGTACCTGCATATATGTGTCCCTATAAGTATGCTAACCAAAAATATACTATACCATAAGTAGGCACCTTACCTGAAACGGGTTTTATTAAAATTTTAATCTCATGATTTCCCCGAAAGAATCGTGTAAACTTTTATGTTTTAGAATCTAATATTTTATGCATTATTTTCAATTTACTTGAATAAGTGGTTAATTAGTTAGCCGTATGTATCAAAGCTAGTACCTAATCTCAGAAAATAATACTGGCAAATGAAGATTTTATATTGCAATTTGCAAAAAACTTGCAAGTCATAGTGCTTTACAGATAAATGTCTATTCGAAGAATCAAGGTTAAAATTACGTAAGTTGACAACCCATACGTGAAGCACCAAATGAAATTGGTCACATTGCGTAAACTATGTTAAAATGTATATAAAGGGTTTTCCAATAACAGGTGTTATTTTGAATAGCTTGCTATTTCGGTAATGTCGCTTTTGAAGCTGTCATTTTTTGATATTTGACAAGTAGAAACTACGCCATTAATAAAAATGGAACGACGCTTAAACAACGCATTGAAATAATTAAAACTCACTATAAAAATGGTGAAAAATTGGCAGAGACGGTTCGTAAAACTCAACATTTTTGGTCATCGTGAAGCACCTTGTCGGACCGCTATACAGAAATCGGTGAAAAAATTCGAACTGTTGGGACAAGTTAGTAATGTGAAGAATAAAACCCGTGCACGTCGCTCAAAAACAGCCGAAAATATTGCTGTTGTAGCCAGAAGGGTTTGATGAAAACCCAGGTTTGTCCGTTCCTCGTCGTTTTCCCAATTAGCAATTTCACAAACGTCATTACACCGTATTTTGCATAAATATTGGGGTCTTAAGGCTTATAAAGTCCAGTTAACACAAGAACTCAAGCCGGGCGATTATCAACACCGTCGTGTCTTTGCTGATTGAGTCGTTGAAATTTATGACAATGATCCGAAATTCCATCGAAAAATCATCTTGAGTGATGACGCCCATTTCCACCTGGGTGGCTTCGTCAACAAGCAAAATGGTCGGATCTGGGGTTCTGAAAATCCAAGAGTTATTGTTAAAAAGCCTCTCTATCCTCAACGTGTGACTGTTTGGTTGTTTGGTGCGGCTTATGGCCCGGCGGAGTCATTGGACCTTACTTTTTCGAAAATGAAGCTGGAGCAACAGCTACTGTGAATGGACTGCTCTATCGAGAAATGATTAACGATTTTTTATGGTCGGAATTGGATGGCATTGATCTGGACAACGTTTATTTTCAACAAGACGGCGCTACGTGCCACACAAGCAACGAAGCCATTGATCTTTTACGGGAATAACACCTCTTATTGGAAAACCCTTTATATTAAAATCTTTAGCTCTGATTTGGACTCAAGTCTCAGAGAAACATCATCATTTAGTCGCTAATAAGAAAACGTATCGCCCACTATTCAAGATTCAAGCGCAAATTTCACAAACTTTTCATCTCAATTCCACGGATTTAATTAGAATTTCTAGAAAAGTTTTACGTATGCAGTTTCATAAATGGTATAATATTTATTATATGCAGTTTCATAGTCCAACAAATGGTCATTTGTAAATATATGGATAACTTGCGCAACACCGTTAAGGAAAAAATTATAAAACTCAGCTGGATTTTTCAGCAACTTCAGACTTGCACTTTTCTTCTAGAAATCCTAAATAAAGCCGTGATATTGGGATATTACAGTAAATTGTAAACAAAATTTGTTTATTCGAAACTTCGATAAATGGGCGTGCCATCATTCGGCCTCGCTGTAATGAGCATTTAAGCATTCAGAGTCGAACGTATTATGAACCGAATTTCAGTAGAACTGTTTATATATCTCAATTTGTTCTTATGGAATGGAAATTTATTTAATTTAAAAGCAGTAGTAGTTCGTTTCATTCACTTAGATGCATCGGTAATGCTCTTAACCGAGGATTTTTGTTCTATAACACTTACCTCTTATAAGCATCGATTTCTTGCATTTTAGACAGTTCTTATATCCGGTAGGTACTGTATTTCATTGTTGAAGATCCATATACAAATATGATTTCATAATCTCATATATATCTTCACATTTTTAATGTAATGTTAGCAATCAACTATCACTCTAGACTTCAGGCAAAACATTCTTCAAACTATTTATTTGACCTATGTAAACTGACGAGTCAACAATTCCGTACCCTGTCTAAGTTTCACCTACTAAACAGATATAGACAAACTTTGTTAAAATTTCCATATGTCGTATTACCAAGTATTTCCAGTGTGAGCAGAGTAGGACATATTTGATATGTTTAGGATAGCTTGTATGTCTGTATCAAATAGTATACGCCATTTAAAACATGACCTTGAATTCATAGGTTTTAGCTTTAAAGCCTTCCGTAAAGATTCAATAAGCACAGTTTGAGTTGATCCCTATGGTGCTTGGACACACGCTAGATCCAAGTGGAACTTTTTCCATTCACATTACCTCAAGGGAGGAGTGGGAGGCAGGGCATGGCAAACATGTTTACGGATGGCTTGAAGACGGAAGAGTTGGTGGTGTAGTATTCTGCGAGAAGCTCCCCGTCAAGTTCAAATTTAAGCTTCCGGACCACTGTAATGTCTTCCAACCGGAGGTAACCACAATTAAGGAAGCAGTGGATTGGTTGCTAACTTCGGTATTTACTGTAAAGAATGAACTCCGACAGCCAAGCGGCAATTAGGGCCTTGGGCTCGTTTTTGGTGCGTTCAAAATTAGTTGGGGAATGCCTGAATTCTCTCTCGACTAAGTCCGAATACTTCGATATCCGAGTCATTTAGGTTCCAGGTCACAACGGCATAGAGTGAAACTGCTGAGCTGATGAACTGGCTAGACAGACAACCCTGGAAACGGTTTCATCGCAAAATGAGGGGATTGGGGTCTAGAGAACCTGTGGTCTGCTCCTGGAAAGATAGGCCTCGCGTCAACTCCACGAGCGTTAATCTAGTGCGCAAACGACCAAAGTCGCGAGATCCTTCTATCCACAAGTAGATCGGAGCACTCGAGGGAACTTTAAGGCTAACAAAGCTGCAGCTCTCGAATTAGGTGGGTATCCTTACCGGACATTGTCAGTTAGGGGTCTATGCGGTAAGTCTTGGGATTGCCTTAAGTCCTTTTTGCAGAAGCTGTCTAGAGCACGAAGTGTAATCATCTCAGCAGTTCTGATCTCGTCGGTCAAGGACATTGACATCTGGGCTCTTACCTTTTTGCTACAACTGAGGGTATTGCAGGTTTTAATATCACATATCTGGTGGCATTCATCAGTAGCTTTAATTACGAACGTAAATTGGCCACCGTTGGTCGTGACTTTTTAATTTCCTTCTCCTGTAATGGTATCATAACGGACGAATTCTGAATATTTGTGCCAGTGGGCCCCTCGCAAGAGCAGCCATTTATCCTAACCTAACCTAAGATTTTAGAGGGCCTGTGCTTAACAATTTAGAATCACCTCTGAGTTGAATCTCGACGCTTAACCAACTTCTTGGCCCGGAGCTAAAGCAAAATGGTCAGTTAGGCGGGAGAAGGGCATTCGTGGGATTCTATTCACTGCTGTTCAGAATTCAGCAGTTGATTAGCACTAGCTTTTCTAATTTAGGCAAAGTTTCTAGTGGGGTTTGTTTGGTGCTAGATCTTGAATCTAATTTTGAACTGCTTGAAATAAAGGCTGGTTAAATTTCAAGGGCCGGAATTGATTTTGAATAAAATACAATTTTTTTTAGGAAACTATTGTCATTTCTCTTCATTATGATAAAACTGGTATGGCTCAATTACGTACGCATCAAAATATCGGCCAAATGACCGCCGCGGTCTCGGCGGCACACCTCCATCCGATGGTCCAAATTTTCGATGACGCTGAGGCATAATTGAGGTTCTATGCCGTTAATGTGCCGAATTATCTCATCCTTGAACTCTTGAATTGTTGCTGGCTTGTCGGCGTACACCTTTTCTTTCAAATAACCCCAAAGAAAGAAGTTCAACGGTGTCAAATCACATGATCTTGGCGACCAATTGACATCGCCGCGATGTGAGTTTATTCGGCTATAAAATTTTTCGCGCAAAGAGCCATTGTTTCGTTAGCTGTGTGACAAGTGGCACCGTCCTGTTAAAACCACATATCGTCCACATCCATATCCTCCAATTCTGGCATTAAAAAGTTCGTTATCATCTCACGATAGCGAACACTATTCACAGTAACTGCCAGACCGGTCTCATTTTGGAAAAAATACAGCCCAATGATGCCGCCGGCCCATAAACCGCACCAAACAGTCACTCTTTGTGGGTGAATTGGTTTTTCGGCAATCACTCTTGTATTATCATTTGCCCAAATGCGGCAATTCTGCTTATTGACGAATCCACTGAGGTGAAAATGTGCCTCATCACTGAAGATGATATGCATTTTGATTTGAACGCCCGTTTTCATAATAAGCCTGAATTACTTTAACGTGTTGCTCGATTGTGTATCTTTCCATATCCATATCAAATTGAATTAGTCTGAAATTGAAAAATGTCAAATGAAATGTACAAAAAAACTTGACGTTTAGGTGTGGTTCACATGCAACATCGGCCCTTGAAATTTAACCACCCTTTATATGGCTTTAAACAAACACAGAATCTTACAGGGTAAGATTTAACATTTTCTAAAACGAATCTGCTAAGTAAACACATCTGTATGTATCTCATCTATCAAAAGTGGAATGAAAAACAGTTAATTTTTAGTTAAATGTACCTATATTTTCAAATACTTAACCGTAATATTTCGGTACTTCGTAGTTCATCATCTGCAATGTGCTTACAACATCCCAAATATGTGCGTGTATACATACATATGTAGGTGTGTAATTGTATCAGCCTCAGCTATTATACATAGTTCGACTTCCTATATGTATTAACTTGTCTCTGGAAATAAATTCTCTTGGCTTCTCTTGTAATTATGTTCAAAAGGCGTATAAATAAATAATTGGCGCATTCACTTCCATTAGATGTTTGGCCGAGATCCTCCTCCTATTTGTGGTGTGCGTCTTGATATTGTTCCACAAATGATGGTACCTACAGTTTTAAGCCGACTCCAAACGACAAATTGCTTTTTCATGGCAGAAATACACTCGGAGGATTGCCATTGGCTGTCGAGGGCCGACCGCTATTAGAAAAAACTTTTTCTTCATTTTGCTGTTTCACGGAGATTAGAACCTACGCACTTTCGAATGGTAGTCACGCACTAACTCGCTAGGGCCCCCGTTTTTATACGTAATAAATATGCTACTTTATCGAATGTGATCGATTTTAGTTTACGGATATATGAATTTGCATAAAAATATGCAGGTGCTCTTAGACAAGAGGATCGTATAGCATCTCAGACCAGAGGGTATCATAACAAGCTGAACCGTAAGAACTAAAACACTTAAATTTTACAAACTTGACCTTCAAAAGGCGTATCCGCAATGTATTTCTGGTTGTTCCTAACCTTAGATTACATTCTTTTTCCTGAACTTTGACATACTCAATGGAGGATAATTATCTATTTTATTATCATACTTTTGTTAGTTTGTGCTTACGAAAAATTAAAATCAATTTGCTTACTCCTAATTATGATCTCCAAATATCATTTAAATCGGTTTCAAAAATTTCTCTTAAGAGTGGTAGTTTAGAACGATTAATTTTTTAGAATAAAATCAAGACGCAGAAAGCAAATCGCTTTGAATTTTATGGGTAAAGTAAAGTCCCGTTAAAAATGATGTTTTACTTTCAGGGCAAAATCTTGCACACGCATACAAACGTTGCATATACCAGCACAGATATGTATTTGCTTGAACATACGTATGTATATACAAACCTTATACCACAATATGTATATATAAGTATGTAAAAAAGAGTTCAGAAAGTGGTCTAATCACATATTATGATTGCGGAAGAGTAATAAATAAATAGTTGCATACGGTATGTGTTACATACATATGAATGTGTGCCGAAATAAACATTTCTGTACTCGAATAAATTGAATACAGTTACTTTCCAATTTGCATGCAGTTATTTATGTGGCATTTATTTCTGAATAAATTATTATATAATTCAATCTCTTGCGATACGAATATTGTCAGATTAGCAAATGAATTATACTGGCGGTATACACTTGATGTTCCAGCATCCCTTAAAGGGTTAAGCCATAAATAAAAAAAATCGATCTTTTATTTGCTTACAAAATATTCCAATAACATAACAATGGCATACTCAAAGAAATAAGGTTGGAAAAATGTCTAAATACTTACAGAAAAACTTTCAAAGAATTTTCCTCAAATCTACCGTACTCACAATTCGTACACATCTGGACCGATTGACTTGAAATTATAACTGTATATTCATTGTTATTTTCTGAAAGGAAGTACTGAAGGATTTTGAACTATTTTCGAACAAAAAATTTGAGTTCAGATACTTCCTTTTTGAAACTAACACATCGTCGAGCGGTTCGCCCTTCAAGAAAAGACTTCATTGAAAAAAAAGCTGTGTAACCGCCATTTTTTTTATATAAAAAATAATAATAATTTATTATGCCCGAAGCAGTTTTAGTAAATAAATACACTATTAATTGAAATCCATATTTAAGTAACATCGATGAACTTGTTGAATAGGCGAATGTTTATGTCGGAATCCAAACTGGTGGGAGGGAATTATGTTCTTCGCTTTTGTGATGGGGTCAAGACGATCATGGATCAAGTTTTCAAATAGTTTGTCCATTGATTTTGTCATATTCAGGAGGAGGAGGAATTTCGTCCGGAGTTACTCTCTTGATTGGTTTGTTGGCTGTAGCAGACAGGTTATAATTTTGAGTGTCCTTTTAATTTGTAAATGTCTTTTTGAAGTGTCTGGTGAGCACCCTAGCCTTTTCTAGTTGAGTTTTGGTCCAGGTATTGCTTTCGTTTAAAATTGCTTGTTGGTGAGGTGCTGTTTTATTGAATTGTGTGTGTCAGAGTGAGTAATTTCTCCTTTCTGTTGGATCTAGGTTGGACAAAAAATTCTGCATTTTTTTGTCCTCGGAGTCCTTAAGCATAGTTAGTTTTCTTTTCGATTTTATTACCCGTTTTATGGAGTTTTGGATGTCATTTTTGAGGATGTCAAGATTTGAGTTCGTGCACAAAATCCAATCGCAAGGCGAACTACATATATAGCCTTGCGAGGAATCCGTCTTAGGAAAGTCATGAATACAATCCACCGCTACAACTACGAAACATTTTCTATCACTGAATGCATGTGTATTCGAAAAAAATGCTGCCAAACTCAAATGCCATATTTGGTTTTTTGTTTTCGTCTTCCACGAAGTAAACAAACAAATTTTAGCTTAAAAGTTATTTCTTTGGCAATTATTTTCCATTTCTTGTGAAAAAAATTAATTTCATTTAGAAGTGCGGCATTTCGAATAAAAAGGCAGTAAAATTTAAAAAAGCGGAAGAAATTTAGAGTTGTCTTTAATCTTTTACAAATAGATGACACTTTGTAAGAAAAATTCGCAGTCCTGGCGATTTATGCAGCGTCTTTCCAAAATTTGCCCACCTCATCATTTTGGTTCACCTCATTTCGGTTCGCTCCTTTGAAGCGCTTTAAGTTTCAAATAGCGCTATGTTCTATTTGATGGCGCTTTGACATTCCGACTTTCCTCGTCGCTTAATTTTTTCCTATTATTCTGATTACGTTTAAAGCTGCCTTTTGTATATGATACAAAGTTAATCAAATGAAGCCTTCTCTAGGACAGCACTTTAACCTTGCCCCAATCCTGAATTTTTTGTACCCATCACACATCGCCACGATCGTGTGGGGGTATTTATTTATAGTAGGTTTCGATTTTGACACTGCCATATACCCTCAAAGAAATTGAGAGTAGCAGAGTGACAGGAGGCATGTTGGATAAAGCTGGCTACAGACAGGGCACAATTCCCATCGATTTGTGCCTAGTCTGTAGCACACACAAATCCATAAACCATCATTTCGTTGCAATCGTTGTACTGTTAACATGTGAAGCAAAAAAGTATAGGACTCAATTGTTTTTGCAGTAAAAAACAAAAAACGAAATAAAGAAAAAGCAGGTTTGGATGAAAGAATGGCTGCAAAATAGGAGCAATGGTTCTCATATTAAGTTGTTGGGAAATAAGGAAATGAGTGCTCCAGAGGAGTATACAATTTTTTTATTAACACTTGTCTTTTTCCGCGTAGTCTTATCTCGTCGACGGTCAGTAAAAAAATGAGAAAATTTAAAAACCGCGCCACAAACTAGCAACAAATTCCAGGTAAATGAAAATCACTTCGCCATATACGATGGATTGTACGACCGATTTCCAACGGTTGCATGCAAATTAAAATATTTTAATTTTTGGTGGTCGGAGTTAGCGGTTGCACAATGAGTTGGAATGAGTATTGCGCAGATTGTACAACCAACTTTGTTTACATTTTTCTTTTTAATTATTTACACATAAAAAAAATAATAAAAATTATTTAATTAAGAAAAAATAGATAAAAAACAAATAATAAATAAAATAAAATTTCATCAATTATTACTATTGAACAAATTTCACTTGATTTTGCAAAATGTTCAATACCACGAAAATGAGAATAACAAAATTTGGACAACACGTTGTATATCATGTGAATGGAACGTATATACTAAGCAGCCGTCCAACTTATTGTACAATGGGTTGATACAAAGGTTGGAGCGTGTATACTCTACAGGACATTTTTTTCACCGCAGCGAAAAGTCAGGAAACACCAAAAATGGTGGTGGTCATTATTTACTTATGGATATATTACATACCTGCTACGTTTAGTATGTTAAACAAGATGGTCTCATATTTCAAATAATAACCAATCTACGTTAGTTTTACTAAAGTTTACTTATTACATATGTATGTATTTAAGAAAATATAAAATTAGAGGACATTTTTAGTTCGCATTAAATGCGAATTTTCAACCATTCACTGCATCGGGACGAGCTCTGCAACTTCATGTTGGGATCATGCATATACATACATACTTATATATACGTGCATATTTATAATATATAAGAAAGGTTTTCTAGTAGGGACAGGTTGAGGGTGTCGCCGCCATGCTGTTTTGACAACGTCCGTCAAATCTGATGTTTGTTATAAGTCAGCGAGGTCACATCGTTATGCCAAGCTACTTATGATGATAAAACTTTATACTTATATGATCATACGATTTAACCCCGTTAGACTTTTTCTTGTGTGGTTTTCTGGAGTTAATGGTCTACCTCAATAAGGCGCAGCGGACTTGATGTCAGATGCATAAATTTACTTGTATACAGCAAAACCATTGAAATCTTTACCACCGTGCCACCGTGTGAAGTCGAAATGTTATATTTTATACATAATTGCATACAGGGTCTTTAATTTAATGTTATATACCATTTCAGCTCGCCCTTATTTGAAACCCCTATGCACACATTCATACATTTGTGCATATGAGCACGCGCATAAATGTGTGTATGTTCGTGGAGGGTGCATAACGGTAAATATTCGCACGCCAGGTTCATTGCTGGTGGACAAGGGTCATCTGGTGGTGAAAAATATTTTGATGAGGGTCGAAAAAGCCACTTTCCATACTTGAATACAGAAAATGTCACGCCCAGCCCTAATTTGTATTTACATTTATATAAAACTCGTACGTAAACTACATAGGTTGATTAAATTAAATATTTTTAAATCATTAATAAACTGGTGGAGAAAACTGTGGATTTCTTGTATACCTATGTAAAGATGGATTTAAAAGCTCTACATGGTTTTTTGCCTTTAATAAAACGCACTTAGTTAATTACACAAGGCGGGGGATCCCAAAAACCTAACCTAACCTAATATATAGTACACAAGTAGTTTCGTATCAATACTTTTTATTTAAACTCAGATTTTGTAGTTCGAAGATTTAATTTGAAATGTAAGGAATCGAATCAAATGTGCTGTTTCAGTGATCGCAACTTATTTATAAACAATTCACAGCTGATATTTAAAAATGCTCAAATGCTTTTAAACTTCGTCTACAAATGGAATTTTGTTACGATTGAATATAAAAGTAGTGTCCATTTTTCCGTCAAACTTAAAAGGGGTATATATCTAAATTTAAGCTTGCAATAATGGTTTACTTTTCACTCTAGGGTGACCAGATAAGAAGGCTGGCGAAAATCCTCCACTGAACCCTCCCCGAGGGTGCCAGCTGGTAATAAGTACCACAGTTTTCCTATTTTCAGGAGGTACTTAGCTAAGTTAAGGGTACTATGGGTAGGGTTCGATACTCCTCAATAGTACAGCACTACTCAAAGTACCTTTAACGTGGTAGGGGGTGAAGGGCGGGATTAAGGTGTGATGCGACCCGTGCCGAGAATCTGTCAGGCTTGGGGCCCTTCTATAAAATAACCAAGTCTCGAACGGAGCTTACGGATAACTGGCGCCCTCCGTAATAATTAGCCTTACCCGTGTAGTTCGGAGCTATGCACGGGCGGACATCCTTTCTCCGACACTCGTGGGTCCAAAATGCAAACAGACTTTAAAAAAATAAATAAAAAAAAAGGAGATCGGTCCTCCTTCTAATAGACCGACAGGAACAAACAGTTCCGCAGCAAGAGCAACGGTTGCACCGAGCTCAAAGAAAACGCCATCCATCGGCTTAATAAGTCGATCCAAACACACAACGACAGCCTCAGCGAAAGCGAGGACAGCTGACACGTACTCAGAACTGGACACAGGTCCAAGTACAAGTAGGGGGGCACTTGCCCGGCAGTCAACTGCGATTCAGCCCCCAAAAACGGTCCCGACCGGAAGCAATGCTACTGCTAGCTCCGGTACCGAAGGATGGCCGCTTGTGAGGGTGGTAGACCCAGCGAAAGCGAGCTACCAGGATCGCAGAAACGCGGCTAGGCTCCTGAGGAGGGTGCACGAAACTCACCCAAAGGAAGGTGAAATGACACAGGAGTTGAAAGAGGCGATTGATAGAGCGAAAGCGATCATCCCTGATTTCAACCCTGACTTCAAGCCAACACAATCGGCTCCGAAACGACAGCGGTCCTCGGAGGAAAATAAGCCAAACGCAAAAAGGCACAAATCAATGGGCGTGACGCCCAGAAGATCATTTGCGGAGGTTGCAAAAGACCGCCTGATCATAGGAGTCCTGGACGAGAACCACCCAGAAGGTATGATCCCCAGGGCCCAGTGGAAATGGATCGAGGCCGAGCTAACGAAAGTGGCACTGAAAGTTATTCTGGAGAACCCCGGTCCCCGCCTGCGTGCGAAGACTTAGGCTGGCACCAAGGCCAGATAAAAATTATAGCTTGCGACGATGAGAGATCGGTTCAACTGTATAAAGAGGCCATCTCCAAAGTCGGCGAAGTGTACCCAAATGCCAAGCTAGTGGTCGTGGACAGGAAGGATATTCCGTCCAGGCCGCGAGCAAGGGTTTGGTTACCTTCAACCGTCGAAGACCCGGATGAGATTATGAAGCTCATTCGGGTCTGCAATCCGGACATCCCAACGCAGGACTCTCACCAACAAAAATAGCGCGGAAGAATCGAAAGAGCAGAAGCGCGCCACCATGCAGACTCTCCTGCTCCTCACAGAGAATTCAATCGAACCATTAGCGAAATGCGATGGGCATCTGAGATACGGTTTTGTAAAGGTGAAGCTTCACATTTACAAAACAAACACAGATGCAATTGAGTTCCTCGCCACTAAGGAAGGTGAAAAGAACATGGGCGAACCAGAACCCATGAGCGAAACCGAGGCAATGAGCGAAGACGACCGGCCCACCGAAGAAGAATACGCCTCTTCAGGCTCAGAAATGGGCTTAGGGAGGCTGTACTTCGAACGGGAGGGTAAGTACCACACACAACAGCGAAAGTATTCCGAAAGGGAACTTTTATGCGAAAGCAAAGAAGACCCAGACATTACGCTAACAGCTGATGCATCTTCTACAGATAAACCTTCATCACTGTAAAGAAGCCTGCCTTGCCCTCCTGGAGCGTCTGGCAGAAGATCAGCCGGACGTAGTCCTCATCCAGGAACCCTGGGTACGGAATGGCGAAATCTGCGGTCTGAGGACATCAGGGTATAAAGTATACAAGACCAATGGTGAAGGTACTAAAAGAGCATGCATAATGGCAAAAGCACATATTAATATATTTATGATTCAAAATTTCAGTAACGCAGATACTACGACGGTTAGCTGGGAAGTGAGCGGAAGCAACATCTGGCTAACCTCGTTCTACTTTGCCGGAGACGACACAGGTCCACTGCCGTCGCCGCTAATAAGAAGCCTTGTGGAAGACTGCAAAGCACACAACCGCAAACTAGCCCTAGGAGGTGATGCCAATGCCCACCATACCGTATGGGGGAGCTCGGATACAAACGAACGAGGTGAGTCTCTCTTTAATTATATTATATGTAGTAAGCTTTTAGTGTGTAACAAAGGCAACGAACCTACATTTATTACGCGCAATAGACAAAAAGTTCTTGATATTACGCTAGTTTGTCAAACCCTCTACGAAAAGATGACGCAGTGGAGGGTTCTGAATGGACACTCTTACTCCGATCATCGTTACATAGAAATAAAATTTGGGGGAAAAAACTCACGGGCCCCGCCCGCCAGCAGGAACTTGAAAAAGACCAACTGGCATATATATAAACGGGAACTTAAGGAAAGACTTCCAAACTCCCAAAATATTACTATTGAAGACAGAGAATCATTGAACGAACACGTACAAATCCTTACGGAGGTCTGTAGAACTGCGCTAAACAAGGCTTGCCCCTTAATTAAGTATAAGGGGAAGAAAAAGCCGCCCTGGTGGTCAGAAGACCTGTCTACACTAAGAAACGACAGCAGAAGACAGTTTAATAGAGCGAAAGCGACACGAGAGAGTAAAGACTGGGACTGCTACTACACTAAGCTAAAAATTTACAAAAAAGAAGTTAGGAAAGCGAAAAGGTCTGGTTGGAGAACGTTCTGTGGAGAAATCGAAGGAACCACAGAGGCCTCCAGACTGCGTAAAATCCTTTCAAAAAAACACTATACCACCGGATACCTCCAAAAACCGGACAGGAGTTGGACTACTTCGAGTGACGAAACTCTGAAGTTGCTAGTGGACACACACTTTCCCAGCAACGAATCATCTAACGTGTTAATCAACAATGGTACAGAAAGTTCAAACTCTGACATTGAAGAAATAATCACTGAAACTAGGATAACCTGGGCAGTGAACACGTTCAAACCATTTAAATCACCGGGCCCAGATGGATTATTCCCGGCCCAAATACAACATTCACTAAACTACATCATGGAGTGGTTGACGGTCATATTTAAGGCCGCTCTGAAACTGAAAAGTGTCCCATCAACATGGAAAGAGGTAAAAGTGGTCTTTATCCCTAAAGCGGGAAAAAGTTCACACACGACACCTAAGGATTTCAGGCCAATAAGCCTATCCTCCTTTCTGCTAAAAACATTAGAAAGAATTTTAGAAGAGCATATTAGGGCTAACATCAGCCCTTATAAGCTCAGCATATCACAACATGCGTACTGTAAAGGGAAATCAACCGAAACAGCACTTAACTCACTTGTTACAGAAATCGAGAAGTCAATGTATAATAAAGAATTCACACTGGTAGCCTTCCTAGATATCGAGGGCGCATTCAACAACATCCTACCGGATACCATAATAAAGGCACTGACGGACTTCGGGATCTCTGGCGCTCTGGTTGAGTTCATCAAAAACATGCTCTTGAGCAGATTGGTGATCGCAACCCTAGGGGACTCAGAGATCAAGAAAAAAGTTAGCAGAGGAACACCTCAAGGCGGTGTGCTGCCCCCTCTCCTATGGGTGCTGGCACTAAACTCATTGCTAAAGAGCCTAGAGGAGAGAGGACAACACGTTGTAGCCTATGCGGACGATGTTGCATTGGTAGTAAGGGGGAAATTCCCCAATACACTCATAGAAGTCATGCAGGATTTACTAAACATGGTTGAAAACTGGTCAAAAGCAAATGGGCTAAGCGTCAACCCCAATAAAACTGAACTCATCCTATTTACCAGGAAACACAAAATTCCAAATATAATTCCTCCGACTCTAGGCGGAACGGCACTGTCATTCAGTGATGAGGCCCGCTACCTAGGTCTAATACTAGACCGAAAGCTAACATGGAAGGCAAATGTCGAAGATAGAGTAAAAAGGGCGACAATAGCACTATACTCTTGTAAACAGCTAATAGGACTAAGTTGGGGTCTCTCCCCATCTATCGTATACTGGCTTTACACGGCAATTGTCAGACCAATCCTAACATACGGCATATTAGTATGGTGGCCAGCTTTAGATAAATTGTACGTCAAAAGAACCATGGCACACGTACAAAGAATGGCCAGTCTTTGCATCTGCGGGGCCCTCAGAACCACACCCACATATGCACTAAATATTATTCTTAACATTTTACCAATAGAGCAGTACGGTAAGCAAACAGCTGCCAAAGCAACTCTCAGACTAAGAGAAATCGGCCTACTCAGAACGTACCAAAGAGGGCACTCCTCAATTTTAGAACAATTCCCCTGCATTCCCAGCACAACGGATTTCTGTAGGACCAAGGACATCAATTTCGATAAATCCTTTGTCACAGTATTTCCTTCCAAAGAGGAATGGGATAACGGGTTCATTGTCAAGATAAATGACTTAAACATCTACACAGATGGCTCAAAACTAGACAACCAAGTAGGCGGAGGGGTCTACTCCGACAAACTCGGAGTATGCCAATCATTTCGCTTGCCTGATCATTGCAGTGTATTTCAGGCGGAAGTCACTGCCATAAAAGAGGGACTTAAAGAGATAAAAACGAGAGTATTATCCGCAAATGAAGTCTTCATTTACTCGGACAGTCAAGCAGCAATAAAAGCGCTGGAATCAAAAACACACTCGTCAAAAACAGTTCTAGAATGTTTTAAACTACTAGATGACGTATCTAAGTGCTACAAGGTGCACCTTATCTGGGTACCAGACCACAGAAACATTGCAGGAAATTGTAAGGCGGATGAACTTGCAAGAACCGGTACAACGCTCGGTCTCGAACCGGATAAGGCGCTGATACCCATGCCCATAGCCACTTGTAAATTACTTATAGACAGGGAAACCATCAAAAAGGTAAATACAATCTGGCAAAACCTCACAACATGCGAACTAAGCAGACAGACATGGCCGAACTGGAACAGCGGTCGATCGAAGATCTTGCTACGATTCAACAGAGAATCTATAAGAAAAATGATAGGTGTTTTAACTGGTCATTGCTTAATAGGCAGCCACGCTAGAAGGTTAGGACTCCCTTACTTCGATTTCTGTAGAAGCTGTCTTAATACAGAAGAAGAGGAAACAGTCAGACACCTTTTATGTGAGTGTGAAAGCCTAGCTATGAGAAGGCTGCGCACTCTCGAGACAGCATTTCTAACCGATGTAGCGGACATAGCCCATCTAAAACTAACGAAGCTCTGCTCGTTTATTAAAGCAACCGGATGGTTTGAAAAGGAACACGTAGAGTAAGGATAAGCTCCAGTGGTATCACAATGGACCTGCTGAAGATCTAAGTGTGTCTTGCGACAACCACCCTACCTACCTACCTACCTACCAGATAAGAACAGTACGAAAAGAAATATAAATGAAAACGTTCTTGCCATTGTGTATGGAATAGTACATCATTCAAATGCATGGCTGGCAGTGCTTCAAGCGGTCGGTCCCATTTTTAATGGTTCGGTTCAAGTGTGCGGTGCTATTCCGGTAATATCGTGTTGAGTATTCTTCCAAAGTGGTTGGCTTGTTACCGTAGATAAAGGACTTGGCGTGGCTCCAGAAAAAAAGGCGAGGGGTGCAAAGTCGCATTATGGTAGTGCCGCATTATTGAACTCACGCCGTAAGAGTAACGTCGACAGATTTATAATAATGATAATTTCGCTTGTTGACATAGTCAGTGAGCCAATAATTCGCCTCGTCTGCAAAGATGCTTTTTTGATCGAAATCCGGTTCTCCAACCAACATTCTCAGCACCCAACTAGCGAAATTACAGCGTGGTCTATTGTCATCCGGCTTCAATTCTTCAGTTAGATCGTTCTTATATGAACGTAGACCCAAAATCAAGCGCAAAATAATCCGGGTTGACTCTATGGCAATTCCCTATTCACCATCGACGCCGAATCGACATTTCTGGGTTGATGTTAGCAGCATATACATTCCCCACACATGTGCATTCCCATGGCAATCGTTTTCTGACCGTTGGTACTCTAGTACCATTACCCGTACCCTTTCTGTGCCTTCTTCAATACTGTCATTATCAGGAGTTATCTAAGTAACCGCATTCTACGTTATGACACTGAAAATGGTCACTTGAAGGAAAGTGCAACGATGCTGCAGCGAGAGTGCCACGATGACTTAATGAGGGTAAGTTAGATTTAGCCGGTCACAAAACCGAAGCAGTTCTAATAAGTGTTAGGAGGTGAAAGTCCTTTGAGCTGAACATAGGTATTTACCATATAATCCCGAAAAATGCGATCAAATATCTTGCGATCTGGATCGACGCAAGACTTTGTTTAGCATTTAATAAATGTAAGTTCCGAGGCGGTTTCTGTCAATGATACGTAATAGCTAGAAAGATACCTCTGGACCTCTTTGTAAATGTAATGGATCGGATCTCTAACGGGCAAGGAGCGCAGCCCACACCAGTACAAAAAGCAGCTAAACGACTGCTGACAGTAGGCCGGTGGCAGCAGCGGTGGGATTAGTCACAAAGCGGACGGTGGACCTACAAACTCATACCACGTATTAATGAATGGTTAATGAGAAAACATGGAAATACCGACTATCACCTTTCGCAGTTGATCAGCGGACATGGCTGTTTTCAGATATACCTGCACCGTTTCAAGCTGGCAAACAGCCCCTTCTGTCCAAACTGCCCGAATACTGACGAAAACGCAGAACACGTCATGTTTTATTGCGACCGCTTCAGAGAAGAACGAGCTGTCCTCGAACAAGTCCTAGGTCATCAACCTTCCCCCAGCACCCTCTTACGTGATATGTGCACAACCAGTGGTAAATGGGAGGCAGCCCAAACGTTGGCAGGTAAGATCATGACGCGACGTCACCATATTGGTTGGGCGCGCAAAGCGATGCAACAACAGGGAAGGCGGACAGTTTCTGACGAACCGATGACAAGTACAGACTTTTATGTAAAACACTCAATACAGTATCGTACAGAAGGCAAGACGGTAGTGAGTTAATATAACACTATTGCAACTTTTCCGATGTCTCCTTTGCTTTGGAAGCACCTATAAACACAGTCGGAGTAATTGGGACTATCGACGGTATATAGCCTTCATATACATGCAGGAGAGGAACCTGAGCGCAGGTATCTGTTGTGTCTTCGGACATAAACGCGGCTCTACCCAGAAATTATACTTTTGTAGCCGAGGTGGAGGATTGTTATAGTATTAGTGGGAGCGTGCCCCACATACTATTGGTGCGACGGCACCTACATGCTACTGATGGAACGAAAACATCAAATCACTAAAATCTCAATGCCTAGGCGCTAGTCGCAAGATGCGAGGTAGAGGGAGGCCTGATTTTGTATAAAATGTTCAAAATCTTAGATCAGGCACTAAAAAAAGCAATTAAAACTAGCAAGCAAAAAAGTTTCAAGAAGCTTTGTGAGGAAGCTGATATCAACCCTTGGGGCCCCGCGTACCGGATGGTATTATCCAAAGCGTACGCTTGTACACACACCCCAAATTACCTGCCCAGCAAGGCTCCGCAAAATTGTTACTACTCTTTGTCCTCAAAGATATGAAAACATTTTGCCATCCTGCACAAAACACGAAGTAGGTGACATCCCTCGTGCCACTGAACAAGAACTAAAAGCAGCGTGTAACAAAAGTCTAAGGAAGCTCCAGGTCCAGATGGTATACCAAATAGAGCCCTGAAATTAGCGATTTCCAAGCGCCCAGACATATTTCTAGCAGTATTCCAAACCTGCCTTAACGAAGGCATTTCCCATCATCTTTCGCCGAAGATAAAGGGATTCTATCCACATACCAGTTAGACTTCAGGAAATCCCGCTCAAATGATCAAATCAATGTAGATTTAGCAACAGAAGATATTGAAGGTAAGAGACGGCGCGGGAAAAAATGCTGTGCTGTGGTAACTCTGAACGTTAGAATCGCTTTTAACACAACTAGCTGGCAACGTATACTGGAAACCCTCGCAAAAATTGGGTCGCCTAGTTATATTATCAAAATAGTTGAGAGCTATTTCACGGGGCCGTACATATAGCAGAGTAGTCAGCTCGGTTCTTTTATATGCCGCACCGAACTGGGCTGATGCGCTGAATATAAATAGCTACACAAAAAAGAGGTTGTCTGTAAAGTAGGTTTATTGAAGATAGTTTAACGTGACAACGTCATAAGAAAATACTGATGGAATGGTTGCATTTTTCAAAAGAAGATTTTAATTTTATTTGTTTGATATTGGCATAGAACATATGTATGTATATTAGACTATGAAAATTGCACCAAAATATATGTAGGTATGCATGTTCATATACATATATTAATATACAACATATCTTATAAGGTATGTGGTAAATATTACCATACATTTTTTCCTTCATATATAATAATAAATTAATAATAAAAACATTAAAACAACAGGTGTTATTAACAACAAGTCGTCACTAATTATAAATTCGGTATATATATATATTATCATTATGTATTTATATTTATATATCATTATTTTTTTATATAAACATAACAACAAATATAATATATATATATAATATATCACATCATTGTTATGTATATAAACATAATAACGCACACAGGCACACACACGCAAACAAACCCAAATATAACAAAACACAACGCAACATAGCATAACATGCAGTTCAAGCAAGGTAACGCCGCATGAGCAAGATAACGACGCAGCCGACTACATCGAATTATAAGACGTTATCACGTCAAAAACTGATTGCCTATCGGCTAAGCGCTTTGCGGTCTGTCTGCGGCTTCCGCACAATTTCGGACGAAGCTTCCTTCGTTATAGCCCGTCTAGTCCCTGTAGACATTTTGGCGAAAGAAATGCTGAAAGTGTATTTAAGGTTCTCCGTACCCGACGGTAGAGCAAGTTGTAAAAATATTGCAGAAGAAAAAAGGCGTCGTTCGATCGCCCACTGGCAAGACCGGTGGAACAGATCACCAAAAGGTAGATGGACGCATGGACTATTACCCATTCTTATGGGGAAACAAACTTTCATCTAACCCAATTCCTTTCAGGGTACGGGGTATTTCGAAAATACCTTCATAGATTCGGCTATGATAGTTCACGTCTTGTTTCAATGCACACGCTATGCTCCCGAAACCTGTAGTATATTAAATGGAAAAAATATTAAAAATTGTATGCTGAAATCGGGTGATAACTGGAAGCGAATCTGCGCGCATGTAAAGCGTATCCACAATGATTTAAGATGCGCGGAGGTTCGTAAACAAAATAACTAGAAGCCTATGAGCTAACCAACCCCATGAGGTAATTCCTTTTTTGGACTGTTCCGCGGGGAGAGTGGTAGATAGTGGAGAGGTGTTTAGTACATAGGTGTAGCTGTGAGGCTACAAGTCGTAGATACTGATATGCCGGTATAGCAGTACTCATGAGAGTTTCCTCTTCATGGGCGTCTGCCCAGAAAACAAAAAACCTCTGAGATGTTTCTGACATTTTGATTTAAGCCTCAACAATTCAAGAGCTAAAGGATGAGATAATTCGGCACATTAACAGCATAGAACCTCAATTATGCCTCAGCGTCGTCGTAAATTTGGACCATCGGATGGAGGTGTGCCGCCGAGGCCGCGGTGGTCATTTGGCCGATATTTTGTTCCATACGTAATTGAGCCATACCAATATTATCATAATAAAGAGAAATGACAATAATTTCCTAAAAAAAATTGTATTTTATTCAAAATCAACACCGGCCTTTGAAACTTAACCACCCTTTATATACCATAAGTACATGTGCTTAACACTATCACGATTTATAGATGTGCCAACACGTATTTTCTGGCAATTCCTATCTTGTTATCTGGCATTCATGTTTTTGTTTTAGTACCTCATTCACTCGGTATTGCTACCAGCCGTTTCGTGAATATTCGTGATTTATTACAAAAAGAAATTTGAACAGCGCGAAGTCATTGGTAATTTTGAGAACTGCCGAAAAACAAATAAATATAATATATATTTATAGTGTTGAAAATAAAAAATTATACTTTATTTCAATAATCCAAAAAAAAGTAATACTTAGGTTGGACTTGATTCTGGTTCTGTACGTAGAGACCAGAAATTGATCCATAATGATACCTTTCTAAAGTTGAAAAGATGCAGAACCTAAGCAGTTCGTGTTTTGCTAAGTGCAGGACAGAGACAGTTATGCATGTATCGTTCCGCAGTAGCTTCAGTTTGGCCGCGTGCGGTGGAGTGAGACAGCGTACCGTCAGTATCATAACTACAAGTTTACACTCTTTCCTGGAAAGAGATAAAATATAGTATGTGTGAGTTTATCATTATAGCTGATATTGCTTTGTTGGCTGCTTGGCTGTCAATGTAGAACTTTATTTGAAAGTTCGGAGGAGTGCTTTCTCTATGGCTAAGTCCACTCGTTAAATTTCAGCTTATACATACTTACCTACATAACTAGTATAAAAGCTATTTTCATCAAAGTGGTGCAATCTCTTAAAACAAATTCAAAATTAGCTTGGTAACTAAATTCATTATACAGCGAGGAAATACCATCCCTTTTAAGCATATAAACCATTCACCGATGAATTCCTGGAAAGTCGTCCAAATCAGTTGTTGTACCAGAAAATATGGATGCTGTGCGCGAAATGATAGAGCAAGATCATCATGCCACATACTGTGAGATTCAGGCAACCCATGGCAGGCATCAATAAGATTTTGCATGACCACCTTGCGGCAAAAGAGTTGTGCTCGCGTTGGATCTCACTCAATTTAAAAAACACTCTGTAAATGCGACTGAACAAAGTGCTTTGAAAATTCTTTGAAAATAATGAAAAATTATATTGATCATCATGAAGAATATTTTGAAAAACAATAAACCGTTTTCAACCACCAATCTTCATTTTTCCATTGTTAGGTCAGAAATATAATATAAAAGTCAACCATCGTATACTTACATGTATAAGTATACATATGCATTAGGGTGTCTTACCTAAAACAAGTGCTGTTTCCCAATTTCATTATATCTTAAGACGTCTGCCAAAATATTACGGAAGAATATTAAGATTCACGTGAGACGTGCCGATTTTAAAGCACCTCCAAGCGTCGAGTTTTTATAGACAGAATATGTTTAAGCTTAAAAGATTTGCATAAACATGTTTAGAAATAAATGAAAATAATTAGATTTTTGGAGGTACTTTAAATGGGCCCAGCTCACGTAAGTCACACATGCATAAAACAATTTACAGGCGGGCCCATCTGCCGTTTGGAATTTGTATTCTCGATTTTTATTTTGGTATCAACAGCTAAAATAACATCAGTGAATATTCAGAAATTAGTTTAAACATTTATTAATATATTCGGTCCATGAGCATTTTACCGAAAAATCATATATTCAGAAGAAACCTGTGTTCACCTCGGCGACTATGCGAAAAAATAGAAATGGAGCACTTCATGGCTGGGGCATTTAGTGCGGATTTTGGTCGGACAGTATAATGGGGCAATTTTCTTCTTTTTTTTTTGTGTAAATGAAAGAGGGTGGAGTAGACGCCAATTGGTTTCGACGGCCCTAAAGGCAACACATCTAACTTTATATTCGGCCCTTTGTGCACTCCATTCGCCATTTTATGCGTGGCGCCACTAGGGCTAAATTCTACACCAACCATCCAGACTCACTATTAAAATATGTGCGAAACTTGGTCAAATGCACCTATAAATTGGGTTGCCTTATAAATTGCACTATAAAGTCAACCGTGCAATTGATTTGAATAAACTTGGGATCCAGGTTTAATGGCAATGTTTGCTCTTTACAATAAAAAACAATATTTGAAATATATTTATGCATCTTGTATTTAAATATCTATCAAACTCGTTTCCTCTTTCCAATTTTTTGACTAGTACTAAATTACTATTTTCAATTTAAATTCCCATACTTAGAAATATATACATACATAATTGTATGCAAATCTAAATTGTTATATGTACATGTGAATGTAAATATATAAATACATGAATTGGGCTATGCGATGCCATTCACAAGTACCATCTGTGGAATGACAGAAAAGAAATACTATGATTTTATTCCTCCAACAGTCTATTTAAAATCTTGAGAGATGGGAGAAAAATAATATTTTTGAATACTTTGCTCATGAGTATATAGTATGCGCATTCTTACATACATATGTGCCCTTATATACATGTATTTGAACATATTTTTGATATGCAATTTTCGAATGAAATTTTCTTCAAATAATAAATTGACATGACAGAAATACCATATATATTTTTTTTTCAAATCTAAATGCTGAAATATTCCATGCATATACATTAACCAATTTTTCTCATCTAATTTTTCTTATGCATCACTATTTTGCAAGATACCATAAGTGTTTCTGCTGCAGTCACACAACATTGACTACTTCATCAAAGCGTGCCAAAAATTTTACTCCTGAATTCAACCGTGAAAGCTCTTCTATATTTGGTTTTTTGTTTGCGTACCTTTACCCAAATGCATATATATATATATTTGTGTGTGTAAGTATGTATGTATGTGTATATACATACATGCATAACACAAAATGTACGACTCAATCATCGTAACTGGATTTGTGGAAAACTGTGCAGATAGACATGAATTTTATTTGCAAGCAAACCACTTTGGCAATCTGTTTATCCATATAGTTATAGCAAGACCTGAAATAGAATAAATGCTACAGTTATGATGATTGAGATTTCCGTGAAAATGGAAAATATCTCATTTACATACAGTATTGTAACAACAAATCCTGTTTTACGTGCTCGAATAGTTATTATAATACCAACGACTTTTTGAATGTGTATAGAAAGGATGGTAGAGAGTCATGATTAATTAAATCTAATATTGTAGAAGAATCTACTTGGAGCTGCAGAAGTACAATAAAGGCACCTAAATTAAGTGCTACAAATATAGTAAAAATAGTAATCGCTTTGCGAAAATCCTTAATTTTTTTTCATATCTTAGCTTACTAAGAAACGTTTAAAACACCAATGTTCCTCACATTTTCTGTTTTTCTTTACTATGTATTATCTTTATTCAATAAATCTAAATGTGTACGTGTATGTACGGTGGAAACTCCTTTTGTTTTTTCGTCGCAACTGAGAAATTTAAGGTGTTAGATATCTTTGTCTGATCTGTCTTGCTTTGTAAAAAAGTCCCAAGAATGATATCCAAAAAAAAATTATTGATGAGAAAAGTGTTTAGAAAATATTTTTGAGGTAATGTGTGAAACAAATACATACACCCGAGCCACTAGGAAGTAAATTGAAAAAAAAAATCAAAAATAGCATAGTAACCCTTAACATAATGGTCTACTTTTTAATAAATAGATTCGTATAGTATAAAGCAAGAGTCGGATTTGGTATACTGTAACATGGGCAATTTTAGGCAAAGTATAATGGCTTATTTAATTAAATTTGGTGGAGATGATTGGTAGTGGTTCAGGAGCAACTTTTATAACTCAATATTCCGGAAATAATTGTTTTGTAATTATTTGTCTTCAAAGTGTTTTCGGGAACTTTACTATAGTTTGACACATCATATATATTTTTCTAAACTTCACTTAAATTCACAAAATATACACTCATATGCGTGTTTCTACTTATTTTTATACTTATTTTCGAAATATTTCTATGAAAAATAAGTGTAACTGCATCATCACCTTCAAATTTAAACGAGAATAACAATTCATTGGAATTGACAACAGTAAATTGTTGCCGGATGCTTGCAAATGAAAATAAAAATATGAACAAATATTAAGTATTTCAGTTCAGTGTTGATGATGGAGATAGGGGCTATTGTGCATCCTTACTACACACACAAATATGACGTTTCAATTTTTGGTTCAATAGAAAGGATGAGTATAATTTTTTTAAAGCGCGGCCGAAGGCCGCCTACGCAGAAAAAAGCTCTACGCAAAAATACTGTGGGTGGCGTAGAATGAAATGGACTTAAGAGGGTTATTTTTTATTCTATGCAAAAATTATATGAATTTACAAAAACCTTTCTAGTCGACGCTCATGTAAAAATCAATTTTATTAAAAATAGAATATTTCAAAATTTGCCACGAAATAAGCCCAGAAAGACGTCAACGGCTGATGACAGGTTGAGTAAGGCAGACCCTTTTTTGACCTGGACCGAGTTCAGAGCACAAATGGAAACTAATTATAGGATAGATATATCAGCCCGAACTGTATGAGAACAATTTCAGGAAAATTGTTTTAAGGTCTTCGAATCACTCGACGTAAGCTCTATGTATCAAAAAAATATATATATTACACAACATTTGAATAAAGATACTCATTTTTGGAAATTAATGGTTTAAAATATCGAGTTAAAATTGCTTGTTTTTGGGAATGATAGAAGACCCCACCTGAGACGTTCATCACTACTGAATTGAATCCGAATTACACTAACAAAACAGTTAAACACGATAAGTCATCGGTAATGGTGTGCTACATCATCAGGTGTTGATCCGATTGTTCAAAAGATAACTCCGAACAAGCAAGCAAGCTAACGATCCCAAACTCTGTTCTCGGGTGGTAAAACGTTGGATTATCGCCAATTTTATAAAATCTTTTCAGTGGCCCTATAGAGAATTTGTGGGAGGTCCTAAAGAGATCAGTAGTAAGTTTTCCTTATAGGAGTAGATCATCCAGGAGGCAGGGCACAAGATCACTCCGGGTCAAGGCCAGTAGAAAGGCCTTCCAACAAAATATAAGTATAGGGTGGGCCATGTAAAATTTGCTTTTTGAATCGGCTATAAAAAAAACTAATCAATATTTTCTCACACTTTTTTTTTTATTTTGAAGATTGAACATTGTCATTTATAAATGAAAAATAATATCGTTCAAATGACTGCCACGACTGGCTTTACAGTAGGTCATTTGATCGACCTAATTTTTAAGCACATTTTCGATTGTTTTTGATTGAAATTGGAGCCCATTTCATGAACGGCAACTTCGATTTCGTGTTTTAAAGCATCAATCGTCTCTGGATGGTTCGCATAGCATTTGTCCTTAACGGCTCCCCACAAAAAATAGTCCAACGGGTTTAAATCACAGCTCCGAGGCGGCCAATTGATATCGGAATTTCGGCTGATTATTCGGTTTTCAAAAATGGTAGCCAGAAGTTCGAGTATAACTTTGGCAGTGTGACAAGTTGCACCGTCCTGTTGAAACCAAATGTCGTCCATGTCATCCTCTTCAATTTTTGGAAACAAATCGTTGAGCATGTCATGGTAACGCTCGCCATTTACTGTAACCGCGGCTCCTCGCTCATTTACGAAAAAAAATGGCACGATGATGCCGCCAGACTAAAAACTGCACCAAACAGTGACTCGTTGTGGATGCATTTGCTTCTCTACAGTAACGTGTGGATTTTCTGAGCCCCAAATCCGACAATTTTGCTTATTGACGTAGCCACTGATGTGAAAATCAGAAAAGAAGAAGAAGACTCACCACTTTGGAAATAGGTTTTCAATATTTCCCAATTTTGTTCAAGCGTATAGCGTCCCATTTCGTAAATGTCAAACCTTTAAGTAAATTATGAACACATTTGACATGTCATTTGTGTTACCATTCTCAAAAAAATAGGTGGTTCAAAAAGCAAACGCTATATGGCCCACCTTGTAGTACAAACTATGGAGCTCTTCAAAATATAAATAATTTTGTTGTAGCATGCATTTTTTTTTAATTTTCAACCTATTGATCAACTTAAATTGAAAAATGCATAGCAATAAATTGTATACAAATCTTATTACTTTAATTTTTCAACTTTTTCGCCTTTGTTTTGTTATAAAATACGCGTTTTTGCAAGATTTAGTGTTGTAAAGGGTATTTCAAAAGTAACGCCTAGATGTCAGCAGTGTATAATTCCTGGACGGTATCTTTTTATGTTATCTTTTACCTTTGTCAATTTTTTTTTGTGGAAATTATCGTTCGAATATGTCGACACTTCAAAGGTTGGTGAAAAAATGTCGAGAAACGGGTTCTGTCGAGGATAGAAAAAGGCTATCAGACCAAAAACTGGACGTTCTGTTGAGAAAATTGCTGCCGTAGCGCAAAGTGTTGCTGTACAACATTCAATATCGATATCTCGACATTCTCCACAACAACAAAGGCATTTATGAATCGACTTTTTGGCGGATTTTAACATCTTCTTCTTCTTAGCGTCACAGTCCTTGGTGAGCCATAGCTTCCTTCACAGCTTCTTGTCATCGATCTCGATTTACAGCCACTTCCCTCCAACATTGCATGCGTATTTTCTTAAGATAAGCTTCCACATCTTCTAGCCACCTTTTCCTCGTCCCCTTTTTCTTTCTCCAATTGGGCGAATATCTAGTGCCTTTCTCGTTGATCGCTCCCTTGGCATTCTAACCACATGTCTCAGCCATCTAAGTCGTTGAGACTTAATAAATCGTATTATAATTTCTGTCCTAACTATGTCTTCCAGTTCGGCATTGTACCTAATGCGATAAGTGCCATCTGTCAGTCTAAGCGGAATATAGATCTTTCGGAGCACTCTTCTTTCAAAGCAAATTCGCTGTTTTGTCTCGTTAGCGTTCAGCATCCATAGTTCACAGCCATATGTAAGCACAGGTCGTATCAGTGCTTTATAAATTCTTAATTTTTGCTCACGCGATGATATTTTAGATCTGAGTAGTTTTAGATTAGCATTATATGCTTTGTTGGCTGCTCGTATTCTGTCATTGATTGCTACCGACTTGTCTTGGTTGGGTGATAATGTAATGTCCAAGTTGGTGAGCTCATCTACACATTGGAATGTGTATGCTCCACACTCCAGATCATTGGATGCGGACCATATATTTAGTTTTTTCTGCATTAATTTTCAGTCCAACTAGATGTATTCTTTCCTCCAGCTTTTTTAACGCAGCCTGCAGCTCATTTCTAGTTTTTGCCATTATTAGTATATCATCTGCATAAGCACACATTTGGCTTGTTGTAGATGCTTCCATTCGGGTTTTTTTAGTATTTCTTCAGCATATTGGCTCAGCCTTAAATTTAATATATTTTTGAAGACCTTGCACCCTGAGTTCAGTAGCGATATGCCTTTGTAATTTTGACAGTTTGCTTTATCGCCTTTTTTATGTATCGGAGCAATAATAAAAGGTGGCGCAAAAGTAACCTTGCGATGTTTTTTGGCTGTAATTTAAAAAAAAATGAAAAACTTTGATTCTTCTTGTGGATTATTTTTATTTGGTCTTTTATGAGAATATGATGTCATGTAAATGGCCGCCGCCACAGTTGATTGCTATTTGAGCCCTTTTTATGGCATTTTCCATCAGTTTGGCCAAAACATTCCCGTCGATAGGTCCTCACATTCTTGACGGATATTGTCTTTAAGAGCTGCAAGAGTCTGAGGCTTGTTGACATAAACCCGCGACTTCAAAAAGCCCCACAAAAAGAAGTCAGGAGCGGTCAAATCAGGCGATCTTGCTGGCCAGTGCAAATCGCCAAAACGGGAGATTAGGCGCCCGGGAAATGCATCCTTCAGCATATCGGTTGTGGCACGTGCAGTGTGTGCTGTTGCACCGTCCTGTTGGAACCACATGTTTTCCAATCCCAATTCATCAAGTTGCGGCAAAAAGAATTCGTTGATCATTGCTCACCATTCACAGTAACCGTTTGGCCCGCGACTCTTCGAAGAAAAAAGGTTCGATGACCATATAGTGACTTTGAGCGGGTGTAATGGCTCTTCGTGGGTTACACGTGGATTTTCAGTGCCCCAGAAGCGTAAATTTTGCTTATTTACGTACCCGCTAAGATGGAAATGGGCCTCATCACTCATGATTATTTTTGATGAAAATCCTCTTCCTCTTGGTGGTGATTAAGGATGGCTTGAGCGTATGTTAGACGCGATTGGCGGTCAGCAGCTAACAGCTGATGCACCGTCTGGACTTTGTACGGAAACATCTTCAAATCTTGTACCAAAATTCGCTGTAAAGACCGTCGACTGATACCCATTTGCGTGGCACGTCGTCCGATCGATGTCGACGGCGCTTCCATGACATCCTCGGCTACAGCAGCAATATTTGAGCCCTTTTTATGGCAGAACCCTTTACTTTACTTAATTATCCAATTTTGGCCGCCGTAGCCGAATGGGTTGGTGAGTGACTACCATTCGGAATTCAGAGAAAACGTAGGTTCGAATCTCGGTGAAGGACAAAATGAAGAAAACGTTTTTTTAATAACGGCCGACCGTCGGCAGGCAATGGCAAATCTTCGAGTGCATTTCTGCCTTGAAAAAGCTCCTCATAAAAAATATCGGCTTAAAACTGTAGGTCCCTCTATTTGTATAACAACATCGGCCAAAAGGCCCAAACATACATAAATATCTATATTTAGGACGTCATTTTTCATTGCCTTTATATACGCATTGCGTACTTAATAAAGCCCTTAAATGAATTTGGATAATAGTTTTTTAATTCCAAAAGATGGCTCAATTTGCTGCACTCCTGTGGGCTCCTAATCTCTTCAAGGTCGGAGGTTACCCGCACCCTGAGACTAAACGACCTTGCTTATAGTTTATTTTAATTAAACATTAAATATTAAAAGCAAATACATTAACGAAATATACACAAAAAGATACTTTCTCCTTCTTCTTTACCGCATGTGAAACAATTCAATTATGTACATACATATATTTTATTTTTATATTTGCCTATTAGACTTTCGATATTGTGACGGTCTAGATTATTCACATAATTGAATCACCAAAATATGAAGTCCTTTTAATATCTTTAAAAATTCGAAAAACACGGATTGAACATACATATGTATATGGGTACATACATATCTACATAAATATATGTGTAACTACATAAAATATTACTACATAAAATATTAACATTCAATCCACATTTCGGTCAATGACGTGAGATATGTTATATGAACGTTTCCTACGCCGCATGTCGTAAATAATTAAATTTGTAAATGCGGCAAAAATTAAAAATCGCGCCTCCAGGTAAATGTAGTGATATAGTTATATTTGAATTGCACTTTCTTATGTATAACATATATATAAATTAAATAATTTCAATGCCAAGTTTGTCCTTCATACTTAAAATTTGTAGTACATTGCCAAGTTCCCATTCAGAAAGCATTGAAACCCATACATCCACGCATACATACCTTACTGCATACTTAAAAAAATCCATTTAATGCAACGCGAGTATAAAAAGAGAATGCACATTCATGGCATTTTTTATTTAAGACTCATTCGCAGTTCTCTATTTTTTCTCGCTTCTCTTAACAGATAATTTTAAAGAAGTCATATCCCAACACCAACCAGTGAAACTAAGAAAACGAGAGCGAAAGTTGAAAGCAGTAGAAGAAAAATAAAATGTGGAATATTTTTTCTTTAATAAAAATGAATGAAATAATAAATATAACCTGAAGACTTGTAGGTAACAATACTGAAAAAAGTCATGCGCTCTGTTCTTGACGTCATATGTAACTTTTTTAGAATTTACCGGCGCTTGTGAAGCGACTTCAAGTTCGCGGGCTCTATGCACCTAACAGCATCTTACCAAATCTGCCAGTAACACTCACAATTTTTTTCGCTCTCTTTTCCTCAGTTTATATGAAGTGTAACCAAAAAATCTACGACAATGTCGGCAAGTATATGCATACAAACATACAGGTAATCATGTGTGGGGATATATATGTACATACATTAGTATGTTGATGTCCATATGCGTGCATACATTTGTTTGTATATAAGAACATTCAATAACAAAAAAGAAACGTGGAATTACGTTTGTGTTGGTGATGAGTCAGGATCTGAACACATGCGCAGCTCGGTCAAACACCCATTATGTGTCCGAACTATCATATATACACACATACATGCGAGTACAATTCCTGAATTGAGTATATATTAATACTGAGACAGCCAAGTTACATGTCCTGCTTGCACGTACTATACTTTAGCGTCCATGTACTCTTGCAGGCTTCGACCTCAAATATTAGAATATGTGTGCCCATATGTGACACCATATACGTCCATGCATGACGGCACACACATGTGTGTGTTGCTTGTACACCGCTATTTAGGGGTGGTTGCAAGGATTTTAGGGGCGTGGCTTCACATATGTGTACGTTTGCTATCAAATATAACAGAGAGCCAAAACTCTCCACGGATAAAAATCGCACCGAAACCTTTAGCTGAGACATTCGGAGAGCTCATCAAACATTTCACAGTAAGTACACGTCTAGGATAAATGATATAATGGACACTAGAAAGGTGTGTGACTTTGCTCAAGACTCCAGAGAACGTTAATGAAATGAGAAAGCGCAAATGCTACTATTAAGAATTTTTAGTACAATTGTGATTTGAAAGATTTGTACAGGGTGGACCATATACCGAATAATCAGCCGAAATTCCGATATTAATTGGCCGCCTCGGAGCTGTGATTTAAGCCCGTTGGACTATTTTTTGTGGGGAGCTGTTAAGGACAAATGCTATGCGAACCATCCAGAGACGATTGATGCTTTAAAACACGAAATCGAAGTTTCCATTCATGAAATTGGAGCCCAAACAATCGAAAATGTGCTTAAAAATTGGGTTGATCGAATGACCTACTGTAAACCCAGTCATGGCAGTCATTTGAACGATATTATTTTCATTCATAAATGACAATGTTCAATCTTCAAAATAAAAAAAAAGTTTGAAAAAATATTGATTAGTTTTTTTTTACAGCCGATTCAAAAAGCAAACTTAACATGGCCCACCCTACATACTTATATAAAGGGTTTTTCAATTGGCGCGGGTCGATTTTGGCGCCCTGTGGCAGCCATTTTGTTTTGGGGACATCTGTCAAATCTTTTGTTTATTATTCAGTTGCTTATGCCAAATCATCATGGTAAGTTACACGATTGAACAGCACGTCCAAATGATAAAACTTTATTATCAAAATGAGTGTTCATTAACGCAAACGTTGCGCGCATTGCGCCCATTTTTCGGTAGACGTGGTGGCCCTTCCAATTTCTTATGGCCCATATTGAACCATATGGACCTAGACGACATGTGGTTCCAGCATAGACAACATGTGGTTCCAACAGGACGGCGCTACGTGCCACACAGCAAACGCTATTTTATTCCATTTCAACATCTACCCGCCCTTATTGAAAACCCCTTTATATAAGGTATGCCGTTAATAGTGGAAAATAACAACAGGCAAATGACCACCACGACCACGGTTACAGGACAATACCCTTTTCATGAAATTTTCCATAACCGAATTGCAAAGTGGTTGCCCTATGTCTTCGATAGCTTCACGAATTCCATCTTTGAGGTCTTGAATTGACCCTGGGCTGTTGGCGTAGACCTTTTCTTTCACGTGGCCCCAAAGAAAAAAGTCACAAGGTATTAAATTACAAGATCTCGGTGGCTAATTGTGATTGCCTCTTCGGGAGATAACACGGTCCGGAAGCTTTTCCCGTAAAATATCAATGGTTTCGTTGCTTATGTGGCACGTAGCGCCGTCTTGTTGAAAATAAACGTTGTCCAGATCAATACCATCCAATTCCGGCCATAAAAAATCGTTAATCTTCTCTCCTGTTTAACACCTAACACCTGTTATTGGAAAAACATTTACTTAGATAGCTTTTTAAAACTTTTGTATGAAAAGTAACGTTATTATTTGGTATATGAATACTTACATATAATATATGTATTAAAGTAAAAAAATATGTATTAAAGCTTTGAAATAAAAAGTAGATATTGATTGAAAAATTTTAGTTTAAGAATTTGAAGCTTCGGTCTCCGTTGTTATGAACAATACTGCACATCAACACAACTCACAGAGTAGTCCAGTCAAAAGAAGATTTAACTTAGTAATTTTAGGAGTATGCGAGTTTATGGTTTTATTATGTAAATCCCATCACTGTGAACTTAAGTTCGAGTTTTCGGGGTCGGGGGTTGTGTCCCGCGGCCGCCATCTTGGAAATAAGGGTGCAACTGGTTTTTGCGATTATCTCGTGAACTTCGAATGTTACGAAAATTTTGTAAAATACTTTTTTGTAGATAATAATATTATCTACAACTTTCATTCAAAACTTTTTATTGTATTGTAAAATTAATCATAAAAAAGTTATAAACAAAATTACGCGAAAAATTAAGGGATGAATTGTTTTAAAGCGTAATAACTTTTTTTTTATTGATTTTATGGAAAATATGCATCAGAGCTTTTTTATAGAGCATTCTTTTGTGAACATTTTTGTCTAAAAGTTTTTTCCGCTATCTTTATTTAGTCGTATGATTTTGAGCTGCTAAGCGGAGCAACCAATACATTAGCGAAGCGCGTACATGATTACACAGGCCGACAAAATTTAACCAACATTCAGACCCAGAAACCAGACTATATATTTCCGAAGATTTATGATGCGCTGAGTCCAAATCTGGCCTCAGAATTGCTCTATCAACTCGACTATATCATGTCTATGTTATCTTAATCGATTTTCAGGTGTAGGAAAATTTCGAAACATGAAAATTTCAAAATGCGATATCTCTGCGAAAGAAAATGATATTTGAGCAAACAAAACGCCATTTGAAAAAAGAAGGCTTGTATTTAAAGATGCCATCCTTTAATTTTGGTGAAAGAAAACATCTGCAAGGCTACATAACCTCAAATATGGGCAAAAATGGTGTTTTTTGCACTTTTAGGTTAGGATATCTCGAAAACCAGAGCTCATTTTGTTTATAACTTTTTTATGATTAATTTTACAATACAATAAAAAGTTTTGAATGAAAGTTGTAGATAATATTATTATCTACAAAAAAGTATTTTACAAAATTTTCGTAACTTTCGAAGTTCACGAGATAATCGCAAAAACCAGTTGCACCCTTATTTCCAAGATGGCGGCCGCGGGACACAACCCCCGACCCCGAAAACTCAAATTTAAGTTCACAGTGATGAGTTTTACATAATAAAACCATAAACTCGCATACTCCTAAAATTACTTAGTTGGCTATTTTTTTTGTCTCTTTTGACTGGACTAGAGCTTCAGTGATTTCTTCAATATTAAATGTTTGGCACTATGGACTTCATCCGAAAGCTAAATGTATGCACAGTAGCCTACAAATAAGCTGCACTTTTGTTTTATAGTAAGTTTATTACTTTGCTGCTATATGCATATGTTTTTGTGCACTTTTTATTAATTAGAGAACAATATGCGTAAGGGAATATAATGATTTAGTATTAACATACCATGACAGAACCAAAAATAATGGATTCGAAATTTTCCCTAGTATTGAAATGTTCAGGACAGACCATTTTTATAAGCTTCTAGTTGCTGTTTTGTGCATCTTACTGTAGCTTTTGCGAACACTTGACTCAGCAGCTGCGGCTGTCGAGCAATTAGAACACATATTTACATATGTACATATAAGGGTGCATACATATATACGGAGCCGCGGCCACCGACATGACAAAAGTTCAAGATTTACCAAATATTGGCCAATAATTCTACGCGAAATATCCCAATATTGACTATTTTCGAATTGTCGAGAAAATTGCCATATGGGCGGCTTGTTTTATGAATGAAAGTATTTTGATCTTAGAAATATGAGCACAAACTTATGAATGAATTTACTTTTGTTGTGATATACAATATTTGGGACTGTTCAGAGTATCGCGACTAAAAGAATTATGGCCGTTGCGACTGCATATATGAATGTATTTTGTTTTTGTAGTCGCTAGGCTTAGATTTTGGCTTTGGACGACATATGTACATACATATGTTAGAATGCGTGGCGGCAAAGCGGTCATCACGTTGCGCTTGCTGCTGCTTTTGCGTCTATAAAGGTAATTTGTTTTAGTAAGTACGATATTCGGAATATCGACTGGTGGAAGACGTGGAAGTACACGGGAGCATGAAGGGAGCGCTGTGCTCGCGCATATATATGTATGTATGTGTGAACGTGCATGTTTGTAGCTACATACATATGTATGTATGAATACACTCATTTTGTAGGAAGTTGAGAAGGTGTATATGTATGCATGCTAGGACTTAAAGTGGGTATATATACATACACACCTACATATACTTTAGAGCAGTTATTTTTGCACTTGTTAGGAAGAAACTCGTTCACTAGTGAATGTGAATAAATAAGTCAAGGGTGTGGGGCATTGCCTGTAATTGCATGTGCGCACTGTACAACGCGTTGATACAACAATCGCAGCGTGTGTGCTGGTAGTAGGGATTGTTGATACAAAAAGGCAGCGTGTATACGTTGCTTTAGTATTTTTGTTCCTCGCGTTCATGCAGGTTGATAGAGTTAGTGGAAGTTTGATTGTATTCGATAGCAGTTGGTTGTTTGGTTGGTGCTATTTATCGTTCGCAGCTGAAAGAGACATTTCTATCATTTATTAATATTTGATTGTGTAATAAATATTTGCCTGTACATACACTTAAAATTTGCCTATAATAATAAATAAAAATATTCATTGGAAAAATCCAAAAGGGTATTTGGGCATACCTGCATATGTACATACATATGAAACGAAGATGTTGTTGTTGCCCTTGTGCATTATTGTTTTTTATATACAAATGTACATGCATACATACAGGGTGGGCCATGTCAAATTTGCTTTAAGAATCGGCTTTAAAAAAAAAAATAATCAATATTTTTTCAAACTTTTTTTTTTATTTTGAAGATTGAACATTGTCATTTATGAATGAAAAATAATATCGTTCAAATGACTGTCACGACTGGCTTTACAGTAGGCCATTCGATCAACCCAATTTTTAAGCACATTTTCGATTGTTTGGGCTCCAATTTCATGAATGGTAACTTCGATTTCGTGTTTTAAAGCATCACTCGTCACCGGATGGTTCGCATGGCATTTGTTCTTAACGGCTTCCCACAAAAAATAGTCCAACGGGCTTAAATCACAGCTCCGAGGCGGCCAATTGATATCGGAATTTCGGCTGATTATTCGGTTTTCAAAAACGGTAGCCAAAAGTTCGAGTGTAACTTTGGCAGTGTGACAAGTTGCACCGTCCTGTTGAAACCAAATGTCGTCCATGTCATCCTCTTCAATTTTTGGAAACAAATCGTTGAGCATGTCATGGTAACGCTCGCCATTTACTGTAACCGCGGCTCCTCGCTCATTTTCGAAAAAAAATGCCCCGATGATGCCGCCAGACCAAAAACCGCACCAAACAGTGACTCGTTGTGGATGCATTTGCTTCTCTACAGTAACGTGTGGATTTTCTGAGCCCCAAATCCGACAATTTTGCTTATTGACGTAGCCACCGATGTGAAAATCAGAAAAGAAGAAGAAGACTAACCACTTTGGAAATAGATTTTCAATATTTCCCAATTTTGTTCAAGCATATAGCGTCCCATTTCGTAAATGTCAAACCTTTAAGTAAATTATGACCACATTTGACATGTCATTTGTGTTACCATTCCCAAAAAAATAGGTGGTTCAAAAAGCAAACGCTATATGGCCCACTCTGTATGTAATTTGCCGTGGAGTACATAAACTATAAATTGAAGTACATCATAAAATAATAAATATATAATAAAATAATACTATATTACATACATATGTAGTATATTTGGTAGAGTTATATACTTTCATTAAGGAAATTCATAGTATTAATAGGACTATGAATAAGTTCGTGCGGTTTTTTTTCGAAATTTGAAACTTTATTGACGTAAAATGGTTACAAATTTAATATTCAAAATATTGTCCATCGCTTACTACTACTTTTTCCCATCTTTCTGGCAATTCACGGATTCCCTTTGTGAAAAATTCGGTCGGTTTTGCCGCAATCCACGAATCGATCCATTTTTTGACTTCATCGTAATTACGGAAGTGCTGGTCAGCCAGGCCATGTTGCATCGATCGGAAGAGATAGTAATCGGATGGCGCAAGGTCTGGACTATACGGCGGGTGGGGTAGGACATCCCATTTGAGCGTTTCTAAGTATGTTTTGACCACTTGTGCAACATGTGGCCGAGCATTGTCATGTTGCAAAATAACTTTGTCGTGTCTATCGGCGTATTGCGGCCGTTTTTCTCGCAGTGCTCGGCTCAAACGCATCAATTGTCGTCGGTAGACATCCCCCGTAATCGTTTCATTCGGTTTCAGTAGCTCATAATACACAACACCCAGCTGGTCCCACCAGATACACAGCATAACCTTCAGGCCATGAATATTCTGCGCCGACGTCGATGTTGAAGCATGGCCAGGGTATCCATACGTTGCCCGACGTTTTGGATTGTCGTAATGGACCCACTTTTCATCGCCAGTCACAATTCGATGCAAAAAACCCTTTCTTTTGTGCCGTTGAAGCAGTTGTTCGCATGCCATAAAACGGCGTTCAACGTCTCTTGGCTTCAATTCATACGGCACCCAATGGCCTACCTTTCGGATCATTCCCATGGCTTTTAAACGTTTGGAAATGGTTGATTGATCAACTCCCAAAGTTTTTGCAACCTCTTCTTGCGTTTGAGCCGGATCTTGATCGAGCAATTCCTCCAATTCGGTATCCATGAACTTTGGCGGCGCACCCTCGCGTTCTTCGTCTTCCAAGCCAAAATCACCACTTTTAAAGCGTGCAAACCACTTCTGGCACGTTCGCTCAGATAGAGCATGCTCACCATAAACTTCCACCAAGATACGATGACTTTCGGCTGCTTTTTTCTTCATATTAAAATAATGAAGAAGAATTCCCCGCAAAAACACATTATTTGGCACGAAATTCGACATTTTCAAGTGTGGTAAAAATATTGTTGTTTACGCTTCAAATAAAAAACTTATACTGACGTTTGTGCCTTACGACAGTAGCTCTCCAATGAATGTTTGGAAATGTGGATCGATGGAATAATAATCAAGTTACGCCATCTGTTGTAAAACCGCACGAACTTATTCATAGTCCATTATGTACATTCATTTGTGCATGTAATGAAAAAACATCATGAATTACTTTTCAGATAATGTATGAAAACTTATCACCGTCGCACGTAAGATATCCACAGGCTTCTATCATAACGCACCGCACCTTTATCCCTGCCACATGTATGACTTGACATCAATTAGCGGCGCCAATTTTTTTTCTTACTTTATTATTATAATTTTTTTTTTAATGCATTCGAAAAAAAAATTGTGTAATAAATTTTATGCCTGCGCTTACCATTTCAAAAGTAACAAAAAAGTAAATAAAAATAAGCAATCGCAGAAATAAACGCACCGCGAAATTTTCCTCGCCACATGTTAGGTTAGGTTAGGTTGTAATGGTTGCCCAGAGAGTAGGGCCCACTTGGACGAAATAGTTTGGTTCGTCCTTTGTGATACCATTGAAGGACAAAAAAGGGGGGGGGGGGGGGAAGGGAAGGGATGGGGAGTGGTGAGTGTTTGTGGACTACGAACGCGGTTGTGTTAACCTCATTATGCTGCTGATGTAGTTCATCAGATTTTTGTTATCAACACCTGCTATATCAGCAGGCGCAGAAAAGAACTGAGAACCAGGATACTTGAATCTTAGTCCCGCGAAGGCTGGGCAGCTAAGGAGCAGGTGCTGAGATGATTCCACCTCATCCTCCATACAGCTGACGCAAAAAGGACTCGAAGTAATTCCGAGTCTCACGGCATGTGTACCTCGCGGACAGTGCCCCGTTATGATGCCCACGGAATTTGAGAGATGACTTTTTGTCATCCCCAGGATATCCCTCGAACGCCTCCTATCCAAACGTGGCCAGAAGGACTTCGCGACCCAACACGTTCGTGTACTTGCCCAGCGTTCGCTGAGTTAGTGCATAGCCCATCCTTCCAGGAGTAGAGCGCAGGTTGTCAAGGGGATCCCGATCCTCTCCTTTCGCGAGCACATTGCCTCACAGGTCCCCTGTCTGGCCAGCTCGTCGGCTTCGCAGTTCCCTGCAATGTCACTGTGACCAGGTACGCAAATTATCTTTATGTCGAAGTATTCTGATGCAATCGAGAGTGAGGCCAGGCATTCCCTGACCAGCTTCGAATGCACCATAATAGAGCCTAGAGCCCTAATGGCCGCTTGGCTATCGGAGTAAATATTTACCATCTTAACAGTTATTACGCAAGTAAGTAGCCAGTCAGCTGCTTCTTTAATTGCGGCCACCTCTGCTTGGAACACACTGCAGTGATCCGGTAGCCTGAATTTGAGTTTGATGGGGAGCCCTTTGCAGAATACTCCTCCTCCAACCCTACCGTCCAGCTTCGAGCCATCCGTGAACAGGTTAACGAGGCCCTGTCCCCAGGTGTTGCCCCCGGTTAGACTCGATATCAATTTTTTTTTTAATTTTTGTTTAATGTATTCGTAAAAAATGTTTGTAATAAAGTTTACGTATTCGCTTATTATTTCACAAATAAGAAAATAGTACAAATTTAATTAGTTTGATGTCGAGGTGTGAAATGTATTGTGCTTTGAGGTGAGGGATGTGTAGTGTTTTAATTTTTTGTGTGGGCAAAACTCAGTGTGGTGTCTATAAACTCGGTGCTCTAAAATCCCTCACTACAAACCTTTCAAATCTCAATTGTACTAAAAACTCTTAACAGTGATATTTGCGCCTTCTCATTCCATTAACATTCGCTGCTGCAGGAATTCAGTTATTGTCGGACAAATTAAAATAACATGTTTACTATTTTTAATAATTATATTTTGTAGACACACACTTATATACATTCAATGCATACAAATTCTGAAATTGTTACATTTATTCCTTAACTATAAAATATTAATAAATAGCACATATAAAGTATTATTGTACATCATAAAATAATTAAATCCCAACAACTACAGTTCAATCCATGATATAAAAAAGAAGATAGTTTAATTGCCACTTTCCGGGTGTGGTGAAACATTTTAATAAATAAAAATTTCAAATCAGGATTTTATTTTATTTCCTTAAGGATCTTCTAAGGGAAGAACTTTTGATCTCGTTTTTTAATCACATCATATTGCCATTTTTGATATGCCAATGTCATTCTTGTATTAAATCCTAAATATTTCATAAAAAATACGCCTTCATCTAAAATTCTAATGCGGCAAAGATAGGTTTTGTTGAGTATTAGTTTAAAATACTTTAATGTTTTTTCAACTCATATTATTCGATATAATTTTCTGTGAACATAAGTAGGATTTGTGAAATAATTGTGTATATAAAGGGAATAGTTTTGTAATAAAATTGTGAGTAAAAATTGTAACTTCAAAGCTGAAGCATCAGAATTTCATTTTGCTCTGGAAAATAGGACTTTTAGCCGCCTTCCCGCAATATTATCAAGGATTCTCCAAGCAACTCTCCCGCAATATTATTAAGGATTCTACAAGCAACATTCTCGCAACATATTTAGGATTCTCCACGCAACATTCCCGCAACATTTTGGTCCTTCGAGCCGGATCAGTCAATTCCGCAACATTTTTGGTCCTTCGAGCCGGATCAGTCAATTCCGCAACATTTTTGGTCCTTCGAGCCGGATCAGGCAATTCCGCAACAGGTTTAATGTTTACGTCTGGAGAAATGTCAAAAATCTGCTTTATAACCAAAAAAATAGTCGTAATGAAACTACCTTTTTTTTGTATCATGATTGAATCTACAGCTTTGTAGTGGAAATTTACAGAGTTTCATACATAGACGGCAAGTGTTAGCTGCAGTGTTAAAAGTGCCTCATAATCATCAAACACGTAATTCTGAGACCTGCCTTACGGAACAAAATAAACTACTTTATACGGTCATAAGTGGGGTTAGAATTAATGGCACTTTTTAAAAGTAATACAAAAACTAAGTACATTTTTTCTAGGCAGTACATAACAATTATATCTAAGTAGTACTCCATAACCAGAAGTTTGAAATATTTTTATACTGTTATGTATATCACAGTCTTATTGTTACACAGTTTGAGGCAAGAAAGTTAAATATACAGTTACAATATAGTTTCATCTCTACAACATTCAAAATGCATTTGTGCTGGACTTAAATAATAACGATCTTTCTGTAATTGCTTTGGGTGGTGGATACTTTGGGCAATAACCTTCTTGTGAGAATATTTAGATAATTGATTCATAGAAATACTACCTGGCGAACGTCGTTGTGAATAAGCATTTAATGCGGGTCGTATAGTATGATAAGATGCCGTGCTGTAATTATAGTTATGGTTTGTATTACGACTAGTTCTTTGTGAAATTGTAGAAGCTGGCACTTCTTTTACATTACGAATCTCCAGCTGTTTTTTATACATCATGGAAATTCTCGGACCTAGAAACCATGCAAAACATATAATTCCCAACGTTATTTCCATAAATGCTCGCGCCAGAAATGGCCACATTGGTGTTGTAAATCCCTCTGAGGCAACCAAGTAAGGTGGTATGTTAAGCCAAATGTCAATGTTTGCAAACTCATAGATCACCGAAAACAAAAGTAAAGCACAAGGAACACAATATATAAACAAAAATGTACCAAAATCGTAACTTGGGCATATAGCCTGGAGTTGCTGCTTCATCAAAGGTGTTGAAATGTTTCTTAATATAGCCTTATAACGACGATATACAAGATAACCCGAGCCAAGGTTCATTGAACCAAAAATCCAATAGCAAAAGAGCGGTGTCGCTACCAATATTTGCAGCCCTTTATCGGATTGATTTCCCACAAAACAAGCACCTGTAACAGACATAACGTGGTGATACAGCAACTAAGCCAATAATTGTAAGTAATTATTTACCGATTAGTTCATCAGCATCAACAAGTCTAGCCACAATTACTGCAGCAGTCTGAAATGCTGGAAGACCCCAAGCTGTAAAACTAGCCAAGTTGCTTTCCATTATAGTCAAATTCTCATTTCGTTTATCGTTATTTGTTAAATTACTTCTGTTAATTCTACTATGATGCAGGTCTGTACAGGCATTTGACCTGTCATGAGATATGCATTCCAAATCCTCTGGATTGATACGTCGCACATCCCGATGCCAAGTAAGACAAAGAATCGCCCACCTTTAAATAATTGTAAATTGTATTGAAATTTGCTACAATCATTCCGACCGAACTCACCAAGCACAAGAGGCCATGAAAAAATAATACCGAAGCAAAAACGTTGTAGCACAAGCTGCATTTGAAAGCCCATCCACAAGTAAAAGAAGAACATTTGGTAGTTGCGGATCATATCCACACGATGTTGCTGTTCTGCCCATTATAAAACGTACAGTCCATCCTAAAGCCACCATAAAATGGCACCACACAAAGGGAGTAAGGACTCGTTTCCATTTTTGATTGCTCTTTTTTGAATTGTCACGTAATACAAGGCTCAATGTTGCAATTAATGCCAAAAATATATCAGCATATGTCCAAGTAGCTACCCACAGTTCCGCCAAATGCTTATCATGTTGGCCAAATAATATATCAGCCTCGCATAAAGGTGCACACCGTCCAGATCGATAAAGTTTTACATACATATGAGATTTCGAAAGCCCGGGGCATTCTATTGTAACAGTGCTTGAAGGTAATTTACTAATTGAATCTCCTCCAACGCTCTCGTTCTCTCCTCCATTGATGTGTGCCTCCCCAGGCTCCTCAATACACATAGTTTCATGGTTATTTTCCTTTGGAAATCTATTGCAATCCAAGGCTGGTGGCCAAGGAAATCCAAAACCTTGCAAAACCGGGTGACACCGCATCCTAACGCTTTCACATAAATTTCTGCATGGTCCTATCGGGACAGGAACTTTTGGCGTACATAAAGGCACATAAGCGGCGCACAAGAACAACTTTAATTGAGTACTACATACATACTCAATGAGAGGAGCAAAAGTTTGTAAAGTGAATTCCACATCACCCTGAAGTTCGTGGCCAACTAAATTTGGCATTGAAGTTTCATTGTAACCTATTCCACGGCACATCTCGATACGAATTGGTTCACATTGTCGTAATGGAGGAGAATCTCCGTTTGATGAATAAGCAATTAAACTTGATATTACGAGCACTTTCCAATAACAAGACACTACCGCCATTGTATGGTAGTTTGAATATATTATAATACTAATACTCTTTACTAATCTAAATGCCAAAAGCTCATTAAACTAATGCATGACTTTGCTTAACACGTAGGAATGCCAATTCCCAAAAAAAAAATATATAAACAAAACTAGTTCACGCAAAAAAGCACTCAAATTCTCACTACTTTTACTGACTGCTATAACACAAATATTAAAAACACGCTGCTGTGTAATTGTTCCTATTTTGATGCATATTCCGAAAATATATATCAAATAAAACTTAAAATAAAAGCAAACAGAGTACAAAACTCAAAAAAATATCCTGAATGAAGATATGTATGCTTAACATTAAAATCGATAGTTCCGATATAGAGAAGTTCTAATTGATCTTGCAGGCTAAACTTATTGGATAATTTGAGCAATAAGGGTATTCAGATCAAAAGCAGTCGTCACAAAGCGCAGAATATAATATTATAAACGTCCTCACCGAAGTGTATCAAATAGAGTGAAATCAATATCTGACTTACACTCAATAATCAATCTGAAAAATTATTTACTTTTATAAAAATAGTTATAAAATATACAATACCACTGGACTTTTTTAAATATATATAAACATTTTTTACATAAAGAAATCATATATTTATTCGTTACCTTCAACAATACTTTTTAAATATCGGCATATGACCAAAAGTAGGAATATAGAAGCAATAATTAATGACGTTTGAGAACAAAAGAATGAGAGGTATCCGAGAATACTCCCTTTAGAATTACCGAGGTAGCAACGAAATTATCAGAACGCACCGCTTGCAACACAAATATGGTTTAATCCAATTCAATTTAAAAAATCGGAATGGAAGCCTTAACTCTTGGGTTTTGCAATTAAAATTGTATGCGATACTTTGTCAACAGCTTTGGGAGTATTTATAGATATTGAACAAAACGATGAACTGAAATCAAAGGTAGTACTTACTTTTGCTGTAAAATTAAGACTAAAATTTTAATTAAAATCAACACGGTCGAAATTAGATTTAAAGAAGTCAGCGAACAAATTTGCCACATCAGTTTGAATATATGCAAATTGATCTTTAAATAAAACTGTGTACGGTATTGAGAGGTACAACTTTGTTTTGAGATTATGAAATTAAAGACTACATTTTTTTTAAATCAAATTTTAAATATATTAATTTTTAAGTTAAAAATATAATTTCTGTGAAAACAGTGTTAAACAATTTTTTGTATAAAGAGTAATGATACTGGCTATTGGTTGAATTGTGCTTGCAAAACTTATTTCCCATGTTCCTCAGCTTCTTTTATCTACAACTATAGCAGGGTAGCTTATTTGGCTTTCTATTGATTATGTGAATATTGGTAAAACAAATGACTAACAAAATTGTCATGAAGATGTTAAAATGTATATACGAACATCCAAGTATAGCAGCAAATCTGTCCACTTAAAATTTGAGTAAAATTGATAAAAATTGGCGAAGTCACAACGTGCGTTTAACGAAAAAATATTACCACCTTTTGTTATTACTAAGCGCACAGTTATACAATTCAATTTCGATAGTGAAAACAACGTGAGGCAAACAAGAGAGGGGAAAAAGGACGGACACGCAAGGTTGATAGATTACTAGGTTTGGCCAATAACTATGCTGAAAAACAAAATTGTGAGTGGAACTTCGGCTGCAATGTCGTCCAATCAGTCGTGGTTCAGCCGGCACTTACTCTTAATTTATACAGCTGTGGCAATACGCTCTTGCATTTGCTGTCCAGCAGCTAATATGTGTGCGTGTCGTACTTGTTTCGTGTCACACATACTTCTTGTCGGCTTTTGCATGGAAAAATTTTAGATTTTTTCGCGGGCAAGCATCATGCACTCGACACGAACGCATATACCATAAGCTGCTGGGCAGCAAATGCATGAGCGTGTCGCCGTAGCTTACGTCAGGAAATCAACTGATTTGTCAAATTCGCTGAGAGCCGGCTAACGGTATAATATTGGTCACACCGTTAAACATTTTTTCACGATGCAAGACGTTTATATATACTTATATATTCACATGGAAATATGGAGCTTTGGAGCGAGAACATAAATGAGTTGGGTGAGTGTAGGAAATACAGCCTGATACTATTTTCCCCATAATATATTTTTTGCTTCCATTATTACAATTTAATTTTTTCTGGTTATTATTCAACGTTTTTAAGTTTTTTATTTTTTATTGATAACTAATTTCGACAAATTTGCCATAAAAAGTGGGGAAGACAACGATTTGTTCGTAATTCGCAAGGTAATACCAGCCTGAGTTACTTATATATGAGATAGATAATTCGCAAACAAAATTTTGTGTGGACGATATCGGATATGGGAAATTGGAAACATTATAAAACCAAAAGAGAAATTTTGAAACGATGTGTTTATATGTGGGTTCAAACCTCCCCCAGACGAAGTTTTAAAAAATTTTTGTACATGAATCGATATAAAAAAAAAAGTACCTTAGATCGACTATGACTGAAGAGCGATTGAACGGTTTAGGTTCTTTGAATATACATCGAGAAGTTGTAGTAGATCCTCAAAGAGTTTAAAAGGAGTTCTTTTCGGTACCACGAAGAGTCAAAATTCTACTCGACATTGAATGATTGTGTTGTTTGACTTGGGCGTACAAACATTTGTTTGTCTTTACTCAAATAGTAATAAATGTATAGTATATGTTCAATCACTTCTATAAAATCTGATAATAGCTAATGACATAGATCGATTAGATGTACAGAGAAATCAAATTATATACGAATAAAGCGTGAGAACATTGATGAGGTATTATAAAGCATATTACAATAAATTAATTTCAATATTTTTTTGATTATTATTTATCCTTATCATCAATCAATGATTCATCATATCCAAAACTGTGACTTAAGCATGTACTGTGTCATAAATTTATTAACACAAGCAAAGTTATATCAGACTGCAACAAAAGTTGGAACCCCCCTAAATCTGAGGGTCTGCGCACGGGCCTGAGTTTATTTAAACCAAATTGGCGTTGGGATTTACCGTCCTACATTGGTAAACAGAAACTCCTTGGCTTACAATATCTACAAGATCAGAGGACTTACTTTCTATTTAATAAGTAGAAGTAATAATAAGTAAAATTAATTGTAATAAATCATAGAATTAATTGTAGTGAACTATACAGTTAGATTTTATTACTTCATCGAGCGAATTAAACTATAATCGTTTCCTTGTCGAAACGTCTCTTAGAACAAATGACGGGTTAATGAACCAATTGCAAGAAATATATTATGCGTATTTGATAGCTAAAGTGACAATCTAGGCTTGAATTAAATAATTTACAGTTTTTAAGTAAGAAAACCTATTGGCCAACTTTGATTGTTGTTGAAAGAGACCCAGCTGGCGCGTATAGTGCCTAAAATATCCTTAAAGAATACCCAACGTATTGTTATTATGCTATTTAATTTGAAATTTGATCTCACATACATATATAGACACCTTGTCTGGCGATAGGAACTACCTAGTGTTTCATTGCGTTCTTGATTGGTGGTGGGTTGATTGTACAGATAGCATAATAATATTCTAACAATTTAACTCAATTTATTATATCCTTGCGTTGCTTGATATGCATCAGGTGGGAACGTTATTATAAGCCACTACCGCTACTACTACACTATAGTATAATATTCGGGACATAATTTGAACAAATTAGATGTTATATCAATTTATATTGATATAAATCAGTCAAAAGAAAGAGAATTAACAGGTGTTCTCAAAGTTCAACTTGCCGGAGTCCACTTTATTGTATTTCGCACATTGTTCCAATTATATGGCATTTAAAGTTTACCACAAAAGTAATGTGTTGTGAATGCGCAACAAACTAATTTCCCAAAACTAATATTTCCCTTGACATTTCTAATTTAATTTCTTTTTTTGTTGTTACTGGAATTTCACCACCTTGAAAGGATAAAATACAAGATTTGATCATCCGAAGAAAAATTGTTAGAGTAACTTTAGCGGGCACATCATAGAAGACTTTTGCTTGCTAATTTCACACGTACGAATCTGAAGAGACTCGTAGCATGTGAACCCCTTGTAATAAGTTAACATGAGCGATAAAAATTGTTCTTCCGATTAATTGTGAATAAGCGACCGCGGGATTTTAATTCGTTGAATGTTTGCGTACGAATTTTATTTAATTCTTTAACGTAATAGAAGTCTATAATAAATCTAATGCCTTTCGCGAATTTTAAATCTGTTCGTGAAGTAAGCAGTGAAGATTGTGTAAGTTCAAAGAGTCGAATCAAAATGTACACAGCTAATTTGACCATTTTTAGAAATATCCCGCCGAAAATTTACTTAAACAACCATCAAAAAAATGGAAAACTAAGTCGGTCGGCGAAAGACTTGCATATGTCATTCTTGAACTAAATGAACCACAAACGATTACCGGTATTGATATTGGAAATGAACATTCAGCATTCATAGAAGTTTTGGTCAGCAAAACAAGTTGCAACGCAAAAGATTTTACTGTAAGTTTTCGTGCTCTTCTCATTTGGTAAATACGCAAATGGATCTATGTTTAATAATTTATTTCTTATAGGACATTTTGGTGACATGTTCTTTCATGACGCTTATTGAGAGCAAAAATTCCACAAACCCTAACCGAGTACGTTGCTTCAATAAAGATGCGTTAGTCTCTACGGCTGGATCTGAAAAGTGGCAATTTATTAAAATAATTTGCACACAGCCATTTAACAAACATATACAATATGGAATTTCTTTTATTAAAATACACGTGGAGTCAGACATTGAAAAAAGTAAAGTGTCGATAGCGAAGGTAAGTGAACCAAAAGGCATTGGTATGAAAAATTCGTCTGCGTCTCTGAATACATCATCATTGGGAATATTTAAATTACGTGAAGAATCTCCGGAGTCCGATTCAGAAATTTCAACATCACTATTTAAACGATGGAAAGCTTCTGAGTTAAGTGATATTAAACATACTCCACAAGAGAGTGTAACGCCGAGAAAACCATCATGCCTTACCTACAATTCTGACAGGATTTTTAATGCATGCTCAAGTCAGTCAGTGAAGCCGAACCAGCAAAAGGATGAAGAAGATTTAAAAAATAGAAAATCCCCTCAATGTTTAGATCGAAATCGCCAAGATCTTGCCTTCGGCAATGAGGAAAAGATTGTGGACGAAGAAGTTCGAAAGAAAAGACAGCGATTGTCGGAAAGCATCGAACTTGAACGTGAGCAAATGCGTCCTAAAAATGATAACTTGAAAATTCAAAAAGAAAATAAGAAGGCTGTATTAACTAGCACACAGTTAGTTAACGTGAAAAGCCCCGTTTTCGACAATAAAATAATTTCTAATACAAAAAATAAAGGTGATGCGTGTAGTAAAAAGGATGTTAAAGATAGAATATATCGACTTTTTAATCAACTGCTGAAAGGTACAGTTTTGGTAATCAGCGGAATACAAGTAAGTTTTTATATAAAATCAAATACATATGTGATGGATATAATGAAATGGCGTTACTTTTAGTAGAATCCGGACCGCTCGAATCTTCGCGATATGGCTCTAGCAATGGGTGCTAAATACAGGGCTGATTGGGAATCTGGTTGTACTCATTTAATGTATGTTGTATGAATACATGTTAATTTATATTCATATGTTTATAGATGTGCATATGTGTCATATTTTAGATGTGCATTCAAGAATACTCCAAAGTATAACCAAGTAAAAGGTAAGGGTAAAATAGTTACTCGCTCTTGGATAGAAGACTGTAACAAGCAGAAAAAATGTTTGCCATGGCGAAGATATGCACTAAATGGCAGTGATCTTAATCAACCCGAAAGTGAGGAGGAGGTGCTTGACGAATCCCTCAGGCCAAATGCATTACCTGTCGTCAAAAATAACTCCAAAAATGTCGACGTAAATACTACAGATTCTCTTCATTCTGCGCGCAGTAGCAATGAAATTATTTCGACAATATCGTCAGGAAGCGATACAGAGGACGATATTGAACGAGTTTTGCAGAGTACGGCAGATAAAAGCAAACTTAATATATGTGAATGCACGCATTAAAGTTTTATGTTACAGATAAGCGTTCGCACTGCACAGCTGAGGCCAATGAAACAAGGAGCGCTTTCGATGCGTCCACCGAAGAAGAAGACTTTTTAGCTAAGAAGGTGAAAATCGAGGCAAATTTAAAAGGCGGAATGATTTTGAAAGGGTTGGTATTTTTTATTTGCGAGGATATAACGTCTGCGGAAAGAAAAATTGTTGAGAATTTAATAAAAACAAATGGCGGCACAATATCATTTGAGATGAATGAAGCTCAGTATCTGATATCAAATGGGCTGTCGACGGACAAAATTCGTTCGAAATACGGTAGTTTAGTGAAGCCGGATTGGATTTATGAATGCAATGATATGGAAATTAAGGTTCCAATAAATAAGTATCTTTGTAAATAAAAAACTTTAAAAATTTACACTCAGAAACCGGTTTTCAAATTGAAATTTACTAAAGTAAGCCTAGTTCACTATCATATCTTACACTTGTCATCTAATACTGTCCTTTACAAATATGACAATTACCCAAATGTAAATTATATTTTCGCTCAAATTAATTCCAAAAAACCTTAGTTGCTTCTTTGACTTCAAATAAATATCGAAAACTTTATTTCTATTCTATATACTTACATTTAGTCGATGTAACATTAAGTATTGTCGATTGGTACAGATAGAACCAGATAAAATCGATAGAACGTGATTTGAGGACCTTGTTGCGGACCAATCATTTTCTAGCAAACTAGAGGAGGTGACGTCCAAAATTTTGGTGTTTTCAATGATCGGTATTTGTGCATCACTTTGGTGTGCGATTTTGACCTTCAGCTGCAGTTTGATTTCTTTCGTTCAGGTGGTGGAAAGAGGGTCGCCGGGGACTTATTGTTGGAAAGTTGGAGATTCCCGCATTGAAAAAGCGAGAAAGGCTGACGAAGTAAACGTTCTATATGGAAAATAAGTCATCGATGTCATCGCGCGGTACAGCGCCGTCGAACGTTGGAGCTTTTATCTGTGACTACTGGTTAACTTATTCGGACGATTCAATTGCAGCTCGTAACGACGAGTCTTCACTGCATATATGTATATTTACCTAGGTTTCAATTTCTTCCAGTTGCAATGATAGATGTGGGTTCTCTGCTTCTAACTTGGATATACACGTATCCTGTTTCTCCAGCTGCGCATTTATCTTCTTATCTATTATCAGCTGATATATGAGATATCTGCAATGAAATCTCCGCTGATATTTGTGACATCTTTGATGACTCTGGTGATATTTGCTATGTCTATATCTGATGATGTTCCCGGATGCTCTGTGCTCTCGTCCACTATATAGTCGATGACTCCTCTGCTCTCAGCTGGAGTCTATATTAAAGTCCTCTTCCTCCGTAGTCTAGCGTAGCCGTGCTTGCAATTCTGCTTTGTTTCCGGAAGTTCACGAACCACGCTGTTCCTACTCTTTAAGTTGCGGAATTTTAAGTTCACTCAATTTACCATTTTTAAGATCCTGCTCTATGGAACCTTATTCGATAATCCCACTTCTGACGAATTTATACGTTAAGTCAAAAATTTAAGGCAGCACAACTTGCTTAATTTGAATACTTAAACGTTTTACTTTACGTTCACACGTTGGACTGATTACATTACGGCGGTTATATTTTGTAAGCAATATATAGGGTTTTTCAGTAAGAGCGCTTCAACTTTTGAACTTTTTTGAATAAAACACAAACGGTTTGACTTTTTTAACTAATTTTTTTTTATTATCGAGTTTGAACATATACATTTAAGTATGAAATTCGATTTCTTTTGCATGACCACCGCGTGCACGTTTTACGAAGTCCAATCGTTGAACCCAATTTTCGACCACTCGTTTGCATAAATCGGCCGAAATTCCAGCAATTTCGCGTTCAATATTGGCTCTGAGCTCACAAATCGTCGCTGGCTTGTTACTGTAGACCAATGACTTCACATAACCCCAAAACGGGACGGCTTGTTAAATGGACCGTAAAATGGCCGTAATGCTCTTAAAGTAGCAGCAACAGAACGATTATTTTCATAAAAAATTTGCACGATTTGCAATCGTTGCTCAAGTGTGTAGCGTTCCATGATGAAATGTATACTAATGAAGTTTACAAATGACAAGCGAAAAATAAAAAATATTGCGTCGTTCGCCCTCCCTATCGGAAAAAAGTTGAAGCGCACCTATTGAACAACCCTGTATAACTAAGTGCAGCTCGCACTTGCAACCCGTTCCGTTGGTTGCATTATAAAGACCGTGAAGACAGGAAAAGGGGTGTAAAAGTATCTTACTATATAACGAGTAATCGGTATCAAGCTCGGTGTGAAGATGCCAGTGTTTCTGTACCATACAATTTCAAATATTTCGCTGACTATCGAGGTTTTGATAATATCGATGTTTTGTGTTCATATCTAATTATTTTGGGTGGAGTTATTAAAGTGTATTTGTATATTTTGGAGTTTTTTTTTGTGGAGAGTTCGTCAGAGTCGTTGCTTAATAAATATTGAGTTGTTAAAAGATATTGGAGTTTGAATATTTTCCGAAATTGCTATTCACACATATTTATTTTCATTGTGTTTGGATTTATGACTTTTACAAGTGTTTGCTGCGATTTAACAAGGACGTCAAACAAAAATTTAAAAAAATTGTGAAAATGCCGCCTCTGAGGTATACACACGCTATTGTGGCAAGGTAATCATAGCAGCATTGATTGGATGATGAATGCAATACAAATTTTCCGGCTTAAGTGATTATCTGCATCTGTGTAAACTTTGAATTTTCCGGTTCATTAATTCTTTTAAGATATTGATTATGTTGTTTACTATTTTACAGGAGAGTTCTCTCGGATTTTTAAATAACTTGCAAATGTACTGTATCTCATTGTTAATTCGTTATTAATTTAATAGGTTTATATGTATATCAATTAGACTCAGTGATTCCAAGTTAATTGACCTGTTGTTAAATTAATGCATAAATATTGGCTTAATTGATGTATTCAGTTTAGTTCCGTACGTATTTATGATCAACGCATTATGCCCAAATGTTGATTGTAACTCTATTTTTAAAAGAAAAACTCACGATTACATATTTCTCTTACGAGTATTTATAACTTCGTGATGAAATTTTTGTATTTAACTTCAATGGAACTGCACGAAAAAAATTTCTTTGAATATTTATTGAGTTTTCAGTATGCATTGTAATTCAAGGAATTGTTACTATTTTTTAAATAATATTATTAATGCCATAAAATTACGGGGGAAACTTTGAAATGGAAACAACCGATTGGGGGTGAGCTGAAATTCTCCCAAACATAGCTTCTGGAATCTACTTGTTTGTGAGTTATTCGTTTTAAAATTTGTTGACCACACACAATTTAAAACTTTTAGCATCACTTTATTATAGGTATAATTTATTAAATAGGATTATAAATGACTCCGCCAAAAAGCAAAAATTGTCCGAATTTGGCAGCGTGAGAAGAAAACATAAAAATTTGTAAGGAAAAATAAGACGAACAAATAATTCGAGGAGTAGTTCAGGAGTTAATTTCTAGAGAGCTCGTGATTAGACTTGAGTATGGTTCATACGATGCCAGTAAAATCGATCCCTGATCCATAAAATTCTAGAGCAATAAAGGTGAAATAAATATCTTTGACTCCATTCGTTTTTGCATGGCATTGGTTATGAAATTTGATACATCTTTTCTGATAGATTCATTATAAAAAGTGTAAATGGGTTTTGAATACTTATCTGTAATGTTCCAATGTATACTTATTTACTGCTGTATTTTTAGAATTTCAGAGACGCTAAAGCAATCCTCCGAATTTAATTATAACTTAGCTAAAAAGCAGCACCAAGAATTCTGTTCATTGCTACGAGAGGTTGGCTTGGATGTGATTGAGCTACCACCAGACGAAACTTTGCCGGAGGGTGTTTTTGTAGAAAGTGCCGCAATAATATGCAATGGAGTTGCTCTAATAAGCAAATCCGACAATTTATTCCGGCAAAGGGAGGTAGGTAATAAGTGTGGTATATGTAGATATTCAAACGATTTATTGAATTCTTTTAATACAGGCTGACAGTATGGAGATCATTTTGAAAAAAGAACTTGATATACCTGTGGTGAACCCTAATATTACAAATGCCCTATTGGATGGCGGAGATGTTTTGTTTACCGGTAGGTTCCATAATACATTAATAAATACATGCAATTATCTGTTAAAAATTATGGTTCTGAAATCTCAATTCTCTGCAGTTATTGTGCCGGTAAACATTTTGCAAGTAACTTAAAAAGATTATAAGGTGCGTAACAAGTCAATTAGAAATACCAAGTGGATCCTAGTTCACCACGTACTCTTTTCGACCAAAGTAATCATCTTCCTCGGGCAACGCCAGCTGGTACCGCATACCTATGAAAACAAAGTTAATCGTCAAAGTCATCTTCGGATGACACTAAAGGTTCAACAATGATATATTCTATCATTAGTTTATTTACAACTGTTTTGGATGCATACTTCAGACCCCAGTAGATAGCTAAACGCTTCCTCAGTATGCCATTATAGTATCACAAAGGTTAAAAGATGTCGAAATAATCCACTTTGAAAAATATGTCCCAGTAGGGAAATAAAAAACGGCACCCACGTGAATATTTGTAAAAATTATAAAACAGATCAACTATTGGCTCCAACCATTACATAATAAGTATTTCGAAGAAACTTGCTTCTATGAAACTTGAATATTGGCAAATCTTGTACTGTTCAAACAATTTTAATAATATAACGGTGCAAGTTTGCAGTTGGAGCCAATTATATAATTCTGCTATAGAGTGAAACAGATTTTGACATAAAATTGGACCAAGAACGCTGACAAAAGAAACACCAAAGCTAGACATACCTACATATTTCATTGATGTTGTAAAGTATATTTACACACTATTAAATCATGGAATGTTGTAGTGAACACTTATTTTCTAACCTGTAAGCTAACGCAGCAATAGTTTGGTTATTTTTATTAATGAATGCGAAGTCCAAATGCCATGGCTTTACTGTTCCACTTTTAAAAATTGCGTGAGTTAAAACGTTCTTTCTTTAAATTTTTTGTAGGCCGTGAATTTTTTGTGGGCATATCCAACTACACAAACGAAGATGGTGCAAAAGCTGTCGCAGTTGCATTCCCAGAATACCCTGTGACGCCTATCAAGGTAACAGTTGCAGTATGAAACTCATGCCGAAAAATTCGGCGCAATAACATATACATTTCAATATCACTCATACACAATTTTTGTTTTTAGGTTAGTGGAAACAAACGTCTAAAGTATTATGTTACAATGGCCGGTCCAGATGTTTTATCTGTAAGCACAAGTAACTACTGTCAAGAAATAGTTAAACGTATGGAAAGAGAGGCCAGTTTTAAGTATCAAAAAATCACGCTGCCGGAGGAAAATGCTGCCAATATGCTTTATATTAACGGCACTCTTATACATCGTTCCCCTGCAGAAATTCCTGCTTCGTACAAAGTATTTTTTATTGCGTTTATAATTCAAAATTGTTGATTATTTTTGTATTGCAGGTTATAAAGGACAAAATTGACACACCTAGTCGAAATATAGATATTAATGAATTTGGCCAATTTTCTAACGGGCTCACTTCGGCATGCCTACTATTGCGGCGATGGAAATCTATACGTAACATTTAGATTCAATAGCGAAATAACCTGATTCATAGCGGAATTCCAGAATATAAATTATCTCTGCCAATGGTTCTATAATAATAAATATACATAACTGTGACATACCTATTTAAATGTATATTAGGTAATTTAAATATATGCTTAAAAATGTTAAAATTATTTACTAGTTAAAATTTATATTCATATACATATGTATATTATGAATAGTTGTTACGGAAATAGAAATTAAATTACTCATTATAAGTATAACCATGGGTTTTTTGTTTTTAAAAATTGCTCGTTACTTTTCTTTACCGATGTGCAAGTAAGGACAAGCTTAAATATTCTTTTCGCATCAGTCGCGCCATTAGACCTAAAACACTTTCTTCGATCAGCAGTACTTGAAAGAAAATTAATCAAATGCTGATGTTGTAACAGTATAAAAAATTTCTCAAAAATTGCTAAAGTGACAGCGCTTTGGAGTAATAAATCCGGATCAATCCGTAATGTGGAACCGACTATTTTGGAAATTTCGGAGCAATAAATTAGATTTGTTTGGCTACGTATGTGGATATTACTTGTTATGGAACAAAATGTGATAGACGGTATAATATATGGGTTCTTTAATGAATACGAGGTGTTACGAACATCATTCATCTAACACCCTTTTTCCTTTAGAACCACTCCACCCTAACGGCTTGTATTCTGTGTCCAAGGCGGGTGATTAAACCGTGCTTAGCAGTGCTTGGTACACTACTACCACAACAATAACAGCAAAACAGCAACAGTAACGTGATGTGCGGGCTCATTGTATATTTGAGCTTGTTCGAGGGAAATATTTAGTATAATGCAACATGCTTTAAAAAAGAGGAGTGTATTCTCGCCTTGAAACTGAAAACCGCACCCTCCGGAGGCTTATAGTTTTTAAGTAATTTATTGTTAAAGTTGTGTAATTTAGCGAAAAGATGGCGTTGCTAGACGCCTCAAATAAGAACGAACTTCGTAGGCAGAGACGTTCACTGGAAGGGTGTTTGTAAATCTGCAGTATTTTGATGCTAATGTTTAATATTTATTAAAAAAAACCGGCCGATTGTCTGGCTTATATTATACACATATAAGCATCGATAAGCTTTACTAAGGGGTATTTGTAGGGTTTTTGCATATACTTCTTTTTAGCGTGGGCGGCCTTCGGTTGCGCTTTAAAAAAAAGTACAACTCGGGTTACGTCGCGTTGCGTAAGAATCCTTTTCGCGTTAAATCCATTAAACCAAAAATTAAAACGTCTTATGCGTGTGTGTAGTATGGAGGTACAATAAATAACCATCATAAACACTGAACTGAAATACTTCATTTTTGTTTTGATTTGTTGACATCGATGGCCTGTGTTCCAAAGTGAACAACTACCTCACCGACCTTTCTCCAACTTTCTCCCACCAAGTTCACGGCGACCCTCTTTACCACCTGGACAAAGGAGGTCAAGCTGTCCCTTAAGGTAAAAGTCGACGACACACCAATTCCGACGGTAAACAACCTCAAAATTTTGGGTGTAACCTTTGACAGCTTGCTCTCCTTCTCTGCGCACACAACCGCAATTGCCACTAAAGTCCAAAATCGCAACAAGGTCCTCAAATCGCTTGCCGGCATCACTTGAGGCAAAGACACAGAACTGTTGCTTTCGACATTTAAGGCAATTGGTCGGCCGGTTCTGAACTATGCTGCGCATAACAAACTGCTCAGCAAGCAGTTCCTGCTTGGATGTTACCGCAGATTTCACCCCTGCAGACACCTTCTTGAGCCTGAGCCGCCTCCCAGGCACGTCAGGAGACACCTTTTAGACTACGCTGACGAAATCCAGGACAAAACTGACCGCAATCTACTGGACCGGACAGTATTTAGACAGTCAATAAACGACATCCACCGGGAGACCGTCACTACCTTCATGAATTCCCGTCCTGTGAATGCCGTAATCGGAGTCCAACCACCACCTATTGCAGACGAAGAGCTCCAGTTTCCCCGTGAGACTCGTGTAACACTGGCACAATTTCGTTCTGGATACTGTAGCAGGTTAAACTCCTACATATCCAGAATTGACCCCGATATTCCAAACACATGCCCGGCATGTGAAGGTACCCCGCACGACACTAACCACCTCTTCACATGCCCCCTAAAACCAACTCATCTAACACCCCTCTCCCTCTGGACCCAACCTGTCGAAACAGCATGTTTCCTGGGCCTACCCCTAGATGAGCTAGACGAAGACGACCGGTGATATGCCCTACACTGACGGGGCTACCATTACTGTTAAAACAACAACAACTTCATTTTTGTTCATATTTTTATTTTCATTTGCAGGCATCCAGTAATACAATACTGTTGACTAATTCTACTGAATTGTCATTCGCGCTTAAATTTGAAAGTGATGATACTGATAAATTTTCATAGAAATATTTTCGAGATTTATTTGGATTTTTAATAATAAAGCCATTTTCATTTCAGTATTATTTTACTCTGTTTTTAATATTGGGCGCAAAATATAAAATACAACCTCGCATCATGGGCATATGCCAGTAAGCGAAAATTATTACCCATCAGTAAATAAAAGAACTTAATTACATCGCATTATTATGAGTATTAAAACTTTATGCATAGAACTAGGAGTGTCTGTAGTACAAGTATATGTTCTGAAGAGCTTACTGTTACTGAACTGGTAACGGTTTTTATTTATTTTCCATAAGAGAGGAATACTCGCATAAGAGAAACATTGTGAGTGAAATATTTATCCAGATGAGTTATTTCTGCGGCAACATCAACATTTGTAAAAAACGCCGGATAACGCTGTTTCCATTATTTGTTATACCAAACCGTTAATTGACTTGATCAATTATTAAAACCCGTTTTGCTTTTGAACTCATTGAATTCGAGTTTTATTTTCAATGTTGCCATGTCTTAACCCTCAACTAGGCAAATTCGCCCTGAGGCTGCCTTTACATATTCGGCTATGTTTTTAAAGAAAAATACAGTTTGATTCAAATTGATTAAGGAACCTTTAGAAATTATATCTACATTTATTTTTGTTGAAGCATCAAGTGCACTACGGCGTTTCGTTTTGTTTCTATTGCCAGTACAGCAGGCCCGACGAGAGGGGGGGGATCGGGTACTTTTTCCCCCGGGCCCGGAGTTTTCAGAGGGGCCCGGACTCGAGGGTAATTCCAAGAAATTTCCTACTTGAAAAAATATAGTAAATAATACTTCTACCAGAGTTCCGTCACAGACTTTTTTTGGTGTCACCATATCGAATGTTATGATAACGATTACGAAGAATAAATATAATATGGTGATACAAAAGTGTATATTATTGAGCTCTTATTAAAATGGAACATTTTATACTACTGATTTATAAGGTAATTAATAATTATAGTGATGATTAGATTAAACACATTTCTCGTCATCATGGACTCAGTTATCACTGGTATTGAAAATCGGTTTACTGCAATTAAAAACATAAACAACATTTTCTCATTCCTGTGGCTATTTCCTAAAATTGAAAAAGCAGAACTTCAGACAGCAGCTCTTAATTTTGCTAAAAAATACCCTTCTGATGTGTCGAAAGAAATCTCAATTGCGATGTGTCACTTGAAGAGTGTGTACAAGGCGAATTTTACTGGAAATTCGGAATGTTGTATGCCTCCGTTCGACTTGTTGAATGCCATCACAGCTAAAAACGTGGATACTCTGTTCCCGAACATCTGCCAGTATCGTTTGCCGTCGCCGAAAGATCGTTCAGCGCTTTATCAAGGATCAAAAACTACCATCGTTCTTGTTCAACTCAGAGTCGAGTAACAGGATTGGCAACTTTGTATTTGGAATCTGAGTTAGCAAGGAAACTCGACTTCGATGATATTATAAGAGCTTTTGCCTCAGCTAAAGCAAGAAAAGCAAAATTCTAAGCATCGTGTCAGTCATTTTCAAATATTTGTAAGGCTCACAAAATGAATAAAAAATGTTAACTTTTTTCAGCTGCGTTCTTTATTTCAGATCTGCTGAAGAGTTTTCTAAAATTCATTTTAATCAATATTTCATAATTAATTCTATCAAAAATTTTATCAATGTGTTTTTCAATGTTTAAATGTTATATCACTATAAAATAATACGCATTTTGATAAATAAAAAAAATTTGAAGGGGCCCGCATCTCAAGTTTCCCCCGGGGCCCGAATACTCTCTCCACGGCCCTGCGGTACAGTGTAAAAAGTCAACGTGAAATTAATTAAGAATTATTAGTACATATTTAAATGTTTATGGTGACCGATAGTTTTCTGCGGAAAAACAAGTGAATTTATGTTGCGAGTATATATCGGTTAAAGAAAAAACTAAGTTAATTGGAGTTTTAGAAGTAAATACGTTAAGACCGTCTGAAGGTAGACTTGCACGAATTAAGTCAGAATAAATCACTCGGGATGACGAAAAAATATCTGAGCATGTCTGCGGAAAGCGCCTCGTTCTCAGTCCCCGTCTCTTGAAATTGCTGGTCCTTCAGTCGTCCCTTCTTTTGGTGGATTTACAGGATCAGGTATGTATGCATTTTTTCTTTTGGAGTTAGTATGAGCACGGTGTTGAGAAAGGGCAATAAAACTGGCATCAACATATGTTGGAGTTTTAGCATTTAAAATAGCAAACGAAAATAATCAATCTGATTAAATATTACGCTATGATCGAAAAATAAAAAAGTCTGTTGTCCTCGAATTGTACGGGAATACACAACAGTAATATTGGAGGAGTGGACTTAATGGATGGTCTTATGGAGCGTTAGGTTTTAAAGCTCGAAACCGAATGACGCGACGTTTTTACCATTTGTTGATATGGTTGCTGCAAATGCATACATTTTGTATCGGCGACTACATTCGGAAAAACTAAATAACTAAAATAAATCGGAGGAAGAAGAGAAATTATTCAAGTTGCCAGAATTTTGGGTTGCGTTCATGGTCCATCGTCCATTGAGCCTAAATGTGGAGAAAGAGCTGATTATCCAGATGTAGATGTACGCTTCGAGATTTATACCATCATTTTTCTTTCGGGCTTCCTAAAAATGTAAAAAAGGTGCTAAGCTTCAGAGATTTAATGGTTTGCCCCAAATACAAACAAAATTTGTGCTGTTCTACAAAAAAAACTGTATTTTTTTATTACCGTCATTGGAAATATAAAAACATTTGTTTTCAATTTTAAAGGTAACATATAAATGGTTATTTTTTTGTTTTTCCATAAGGCGGACTTCAAATTTCAAATGTATAATATATATCTAATTGGCTCTTACACTCGGTTTTGGGTGTTTGGCAGAGTTCCTTCCTCTTCTACTTGTGCTGTGCGTCTTGATGTTGTTGTTGCGGAGGAGTGACCGCTATTAGAAACAACTTGTTCCATCATTTGAATCTACCTATATCATCCAAATCTACACACTTTCGGATTGTAGTCAGGCATCAACTAATTCGACCGCCGTAAAAATCTCTCTTACACAAAAAAAATTACGAGGCGTTTTCCTTTAGGATTTCAATTTTGCCTGTTAGAGGCTTAGAGGGATGAAATTAAATTTAGGTGAGTTGAGATAAGGTGTGGCGTTTATTGTTTTACGATTTGCTAAATAAAAAAATAAAACAAATAAATAAAATTCAAAAACAAATTTTTATTTTTTATCAAAAATTTAAAACTTAAAAAATAATGTTTATTTCGGAATAAAAAAATAACGACTCACAAAATACATACTCATTACTTCAGAGCGAAAAAGAAAACACGAAAAATTAATAATACAATAAATAAATTTCGCAAATTTTAAAATCTCAAAATAATGATTAAACATAAATTTTATTGACATAACTCATAATGATGACAATCCCTGATTTCGTTCGGTGCACTGCGCGATTACTTAGGCTATGTTCAGAAACGCATTATAATGCAGCGCTGGCAGCACTGTCAATGTGACAATTCATGCAACTGATAGATTTGTTAAAAAATTGCAAATAGATTTGTTGCATTTATGAACGCGCTGTGCAGTAAAATGGAATTGTTACTAAGTTTGGTCAGTCTTTTATTAAATTTAAGAAAAAAAAAACGTGTAAAGCTTAAAAGAAGGACATATCTTGTCAAAAGTTTATTCGCTTATATGTGATGAGTAAATTAGAAAATTTTCGCTGGGCGATGTTTCTATCTATTTTTAAATCTTTATTAACTTTTTTTACTTCATCTACGACCTTAGCCCAGAGCACGCTAGTTTTCCTCCTTCCCGACGTGAACTCGTTCTCCATGCTCAGTCGGACTCTGAGCAGTAATTTTATCTCCGATGTACTAAAGTAATCACTAAAACCAAGAAAAGTATAATAAAATAAAGTTTAAATATCGTATTTTTCATCAATTTTTGTATTAAAAGCTAAAATAAATAATTAAATACCCACTTTTCATCAGACATTGTACTAGCGTATTTATTGGCAGTGTGAAAATTTTTGCTGCAAATAATGCACGACTTTTGATACAAAAATGACGTTTAAGAACGCGTTGCATTTGCAGGACTGCCATATTTGCACTTTTGAACACACTGCTCACTCTGAAATGGTATGTTGCGCATTATAATGCATTGTTGAACATACCCTTAATACTTCTCATAATGCATTACGCAGTGAGAATTATGTAAGACGCTTACGCTTCCGTTATCGACTTCTTTACAAACTTTTATTTCAATGGACATGAGTCATTGTGAGTTTGTGGAACAACATCAATACGCACACCACAAATAGGAGGAGAAGCTCGGCCAAACACCCAAAAACGCGCCAATTATTTATTATCTCAAATTTCGGAAGAGAAATTTTGTATGGGTAATCTCGCTTTTTAATTACGGATTGCGAATTAAGCACGAAAAAGTAGATAATCTACTTATATGCGAATGTATTATAAGGTTCTGCTCGGAAGGAAGGATTTCCTTCATATATTGCAGTTACAAGCGTACTATTTTCTTCATGAATACGGCTCAGTATCCATGCTTTAGTATAATAATATGGTATTTAAAAATGGAAGAAATAGCCAGTACGAGAGTTATGTAAACTGTTTTTTATTCAATGAAACTAATTGTATAGGTAAATATAACTATGTATGTATGTCTATTATACTACGATTTTAATGGTTTACTCTTAGTAATCTTGCTCGATGATGTTACTATAGTTTTACAAATCTTCTATTCTCTGGTTTTCTTATGCTAAATTTTATATAATCGCAATTTACTGTTTTCACGTGGCTCCAAATAAAATATACATACAAGTAGAGGTTTATGCACATCTACTTATAAAGATTTACTAATAAGATATTATAGATAATGCGAACATGTTCATGTATACATAATATTTAATGAAGTAGGTTCTCTCTACAAATAAAAAAAAATGAAGTAGGTTCTCTCTACAAATCAAAAAAAATATCACTGCCGGTGCCTGTTTGAAACTTATTTTTTATACACACATGTATGCATGTACATATGTATATGCATTTACATACATGTATGAAACTGTATTTCTGAAAAACCAATTAAAGGTCACGTGAAAGTTTCTGAATAGCCTTCACAAAAAATCCGACAAAAGATGCACCTAAAGATTTTGTGTTTGTCGAAAAAAAAAACAAATCAAATACAAATGGGGTCTCAAAAATGAACAAAAATAAATAAAAAACCAGCAAAATTTGCTTTGTGTTATCAGATGAATCAGATATCTAAGTTTAAGGTCTATGTTTACCGATGGTTATAAAACTTAAAAAATTTCCATTGGATTTTGATTTATTTTCTCATATTTACGCAATATTTCTTATACTTTTAAAGTTTTTTCGTAAAATCCTAATTTTTAGCAAATGTAGGCACCCTAAATATTAAAGCTTTTGCAAAACACTTTTACCTAATATAGAATAACAATATTTTTTTACTTAATGTTATTTAAGTTTATTTTTAACATTTAGTTTCTGTTTAGATTACGATTTAATTTTCTTTTACCATTTTTTTAACAATCTTTGTTTAGTTTCTTCGTTTAAATTGCAGAATTATATAGGTTGCACTGTTCAAGTCCTTTCGTGTATATCTTAATAAGTTTCTTATAATCTAATTTTTGTTTTCTTTTAGCTAATTTCAATATAATGATTCACTATTATCTATGTATAAATTGGTAGCTGGTAATTAAATGAAAAAATGACACTAATCGGTTAGACAGCAAAATTGGGATTTAGCATTTTTTTATCCGTTTTGTTTAGTTTTATGTTGTCGTTGTTTTAAATATGGATACATATATATACATATATTCCATACACTTGGACAATGGGACAAAAAAAAACACCCATACATCTTTTATTTACATACATAATGTTAAGTTCTACTAAACAAGACAAAACACGGTCGAATGCTTTTCTAAAATCAACTTTTGTTGCATTACTGAAAATAAGTGGATTTTTTATTATTTTCATACTAAAAAACATCTACTTTCATTAGAGTCGCAATTAGAGTCCTAAATTTTGGAAATTATGCATTGCACTACTATTGGGTAAAATGTGTTTTCGGGCAATTATTCAATTTTCAAGGAACAACTTGAAAATAAATTTAAAAAAATAAGTTTATAATAACCCAAATTTAGAAAAATAATGATCCCCTTTAAATATACACAGAGAAAGCTGTTTTAATTCAATAACATAATTTTTATAAAAATTGTGTGAATTTATAAAATTTTTAGAAATCGTAGTAGCCATTGACTGATTGAAAGAATTCTACATACTCGTATGTAAAACTGAAACTGCATAAATATGTCTAAGCGAGAAGATCTCTTGATTCAAATTCAAAGGCAGTTCCTTGGAAGGGTACAACATATGTATGAATGTAAAATATATTAATTTCCTGATTATAAGAAACTTCAAAAAACGAATCGGACATTTTATTATGGTGAACAAAAGCTAATACAAATTATTTTTTTGTAATCATTGTTGGTCCCCTTAAGATTTAATTACTACTCCTCAGTAAAGCCGCTTAAAAATTTTACGATTTTTTCTTATAAAAAAATCAACTAACGTCTTGAACCAAATTGTTTTTTTGAAATTGTTCAATTAATATTGGACAATTTATTTTAAGAATTGTTTAATAATTTTTCAAATTCTCATTAAAAATGTTACTTATTTTATGAAAATGTAGTAAATTCGACACATGATCTTTTATGAAAATATAACCCAGAATTATAAAATATGTGTAGTTCAGGATTTGACTATTTGGTAAACATGTTTGTAGGTATTCAATATTTTTGAAACCCAGACATCAGTGCTCATTAGAGTTTAAAGCTGGTATTGAGTATTACTTTTACGTTAATGTTTTATAAAGCTTTTTTAGCCGCAGTCTTGTTTAATTAAATTTAATTGTGTGTCAATTACTTTTCAGAATTCAAATATATATGTATTCATTTGATTACGGAGCTGGCCAGCTTGCTGTATCTACATATGTACATACATATATATCCTAAATCATGCAAACCAATGCAAACAAAATTGTATTAAAACAAGTCAGATAAATTGTAGAAAAACTTCTACATTTGTCATCGAAAAGTAATTATTCAAATATTGTAAGTAAATATTGAAAATATTGATATATGGTGGAAGTGTTCATGCTCTGACTTTGGGTGGTTGTTCCGTATATATGTTTTTATATGTATATGTATGTATTTTTCTGCTCTCGATGCAATGTTAGCACTATAGCCACCAGCTCGGTTTAAGCTACATCTTATGTATGTATATGTATATATGGGAGAAGAATGGGGGAAATCAGGTAGTGTCAGCATGGAGAACACAGCAACCTACACTCGAATAAAACATGCTCAGACTAATTAAACGGATAATTATCGCTGATAAACCGCGCTGTTTTAGTTTACACTAGATGCGGAGTTTACTCGTATTTATGTGCCGATAAAAGATTTAGCCAACCGAGCCACTCTATTTGGTTTTCGATGATTATTCTTCGTTGGTTAATATGAACCACATGTATGTACTCGTACATGCAAAAGTAATTAGTTGGGCCGAAACCCGTATACATACATATTTGCTTTAGTTTATCAGAAAATCGTGTTCCTTTGTGATAAAAAAAAAATGCAGCATAATTCACTGAGGGTATTGTACTATTTGTGCGATAAACTCTGTGGTGTTAGGAAAAAAGGTAAGAAATACTTCTGACTATGATGTTCACCATTTCGAAATAAGGGGATTTCTTTCAGAAAAATTGTCCATGGATGTAGGTCGATGGATTCCTTATTAAGAGCCTTGTTAGTTGGCTATATATAAAAATAATGATGAACTGATGTAGTTCAAAGATTTCAATCAAACTTGGCGAATAACACTGAATGAGAAAAACATTTTTGCATACCTTTATCAAGTTTTGTACGTGTGGTATGTGTAATCAAGTACGAGTATGAGAAAACTGTATGCTCAGAATTTTGAACTGATCATGAAAATCTAGACTCAGAGCCGAAAATTTATTTTTCAAAGGTTGATTCATATGCTTACATACAAATGAAATATAAGAGCGTTTAGTTGCTTGCAATGGTATATAATATTTTAATATATAGGTACATACTCGTATAAGGAATACCGGAACAAGAATGCAAAACACAAGAAAAACTTAAATTTTTGTACATTTTTCATTTTGCATAGCATTTTAAACAAGGGTTTTGTAATGAAAAATAATAATGAAAAATAATACAAATGATTTTAAACTTTCACCGAATTCATTTATAATAAAAATTTAACATAACAAATTTGCAATAAAATAAATATACATAAATTTATAAAACAATATAAATAGGCTGACGATAAATGATGTTTCGTTCATACCACCGGTGAATATATCATTTGCATCTTTATCAGCATAAACCATAAACCTTTGCACACTAAGTTGACATTTTAACGATTGAGTTCTATATTATATGATAGAGATGCATCCCTAGTTTAGTTTCAAAGTTCTTCGAAGGGTCATCTAAATTCTAGCTGCTTACATTTTATTTGAATACTCGTAACAAATCACACATAACGGCATATAGGAAACTATTTTTAGTACTGGCGAAAGCAACTTTAAAGTTGAGAAAGGGATCAACCACCATCCCTTCTTTCTTCTGGGTATTTTTAAAAGTTTAACATTTTATAAAAATTTGGTCGATATTAAATTTACCAAGCCCAAGACCATATTCACAAAGTCCAGTTAGTTCGTATACAATGTGCTTCAGTCTCTCGCTCCATAGAATTTTATAAGCAAACTCTTTAATTTGTAAACTTATTTCGCGTTAATTGGCGCGTATTACAGGATCCGTCTTCTTATGGACTAGTGGTCAGAATTTACTTCATATTCTGAACAGAAGTTAATGCATTAACCTTACTAGCTCCTCGCCTCTATATTTATTTGAGGGAGCTAGGTAATCCGTCAGCTTTAGTAACTTTATTATTCTTTGATCGTACTATAGCAATGTTCAATACTCATCAGGTCGTCGTCTCTATTACAGAAAATCGAGTCGTTATTGAAGATTTTTGTAAGTCACCAAACTTTCCACAGAGTTTGCCTGTTTATGATATGGGCAAGAAACTTACGTTTTATCTTTCTTTTTTCTCCTTTTCCGTTCCCTTTTTCTTTTGGAAAATATTATATATCTCTTATTTCCCTTTAACTCAGCGTTGTGTCCGAAGACATTGTTGTCGCGTAGGCATCTTTTCGCGCCTGATTCTTACTTTAGCGAATTATTTTTGTATGTGGTGAATGAGCGTCAAGAGTTTTGATAAATGAGCGGGGGGTCTACCTCCTCTACCGATTTGATTACAGATAAATAACCGTCTCTTTAAATCTTGCTAGCTTAGAAAGGAACTATTGTTGGCGAGGAATATATAGTTCACTGTTTAGGAGGCTTTTGAAGTGAATGGTAATCACTCTGATTACTACCTCCGGATGACTATAAGTCACACGAGCTATCAAGCTATCGAATATAAGAATTGCAAACATGAGTGTAAATCAAATAAAATAAAAGGCATAAGCATTCGCTTAAATAATCCTTCAGTTAGTAACGAACAATATAGACTGTATTAACTAGGGTAATCCTTGGGCCCTCAAGGCGTAGGAAGTATGGAGGTTCACGGTTGTTGTTGTTATAACAGCATAAGCAGTTCACATATATGTAAGGGGAATGCTGATGAAGTGACAGTCCTTTGCCGGATATAAATTCGAGTCGTTCCGGTAATGTAGAACTGTTGTTGACGGTTTTATTGCTTGGTGATGACTTCAAAACACCAAAGCGGATTATAACAGAACCCTTTAAAGTTTCAATTGGTAAAAACTGATAAGAAATTAGTTTTTACATATATTATTGTTGACAGCAGTACATTTTGTCATGCGAAATATGTGCCATACTCGTGCAACAAAAGTATTCAAGTTTATACCAAAGTACGCTAATAGTAGCCGCTTGGTCCTCTCCGACGCTTTGTATCTGCAGCATTTCTAAAGCTTTTTATAAAAGGTAGTTGTGTGGCATTTATGAATGTATGTGTAAGTAAGTATATTCACGCGCTTTATATTGAATGCAATATTTAAAAGAATATTACTGAACTTCACACTTTGAAGTGAAGGAGTTGTGGAAATAAAGCTGGTAGAATTATAACAAAATCTAGGTGGTGTTAATTTTTTTAATCGTTCACCTGTTGTCAATGGTGTGTGCCTTGTGATAATTCCATGCTCCAGAAATCAATGCATACATACAAATGTGCATGCCAAATAAAATGTATATTTGAAACTAACAAGCAATCTCCAACTTTAGTGTATTTGTATAGGTTTTCCATGCATATCTATTTATATATGGATTTGCATGTAGATGTTGTACATATTGACTGCTGTGTCCACCAATAACGGTGGCTTATACGTATTGTATTTATTACAAATTCATTACTAGAAAATAATTGGGTAAATTGAAATTTTTCGTTAGACAGGCAATTGAACTGCGTTTTTTTGTTTTTTGTTTTTATTATTTATAATTTATTATTTTTTTAATAAACACGATTCGGATCCCGTTTATTAGATTCTTTTTACAACTTTTTTATCTAAATGTTTTGTAATTACTTATATAAGTCTTTTTTCCTTTTTTCTTAAAAAGGTAAAACTGTATTTAAATATTTTGTCTACAAAATCACACGAATAAAATCGTTCAGAAATCACTCGCACTATCATTATTACAAGCATTCACATTACTAAGTGCATACATACTATACAACAAAAATTTTATATTAAGAACTACATACATACGTTTAAAGAATTTTCTTATTTGAGACTAGAATTGTAAAGTTCGACAATTATTAAATCGAAAAAAATTTATAAGTAGAAATTTCGAACTTGGGAAACAGTGGAATTCAATTCCAAACTAAATACTTATTATTTACAAGCGTTATAATGTTAAATGTCATATTTTAAAAATAATAATTTGGACCTTTTGGAAATCGTGAAACATTTTTGCAATCTATTATTTTCGAATTGTCGCAAAATGTTCGTAGACAACTGTAAACAGTACCACTATTTATTCCAGTAGTAAAATAAAATTAAGCTAATTGGTTTGTAGAATTGTCGTAAATAAACATAAATTTATGCACATAAAAATATATAAATATTTAAAAACAACTACTGGACAACTTCCAAGGAATTTTAGCATTGTCAGTCGAAAGATAGAACCAATTGTAAAAGTTATTTAATAAAGAATCCTTCTCTTCTGTCATACATTTATTTCACTTTGATGCTGATAATTACTTTTAGCAATCTCGAAAAAGTCAAATACAATCCAAAAATGCAACTGAATACTATATTTTTTGACTATCAAATGTCTACTTTTCTTAATTTGTTTTTACGCTGATACGCTGACTACTTACGGTGTTTTTCGTTCTAAACCTCCTACAATGCAAAGTTTTTGCACCGTGTCCTTTGAAGCGCAAGTAGGCATGGAATATCTTCGCTGTATTAGGGCAAACACTTGAAACATTTTCTCTCAGGCAAGGTAAAGGTCCAAACATTTACTAATCTATCGCGATTATGTCCAACTTAGCGCTTTTGTATTCTTCTTGAATATTGACAAACTGTATAACCGTATAATTGTCTCGTTCTAAAACGGATGTTGTCGAGTAACACTAAAAAAAATTTAGCTTATAGTTCCAGCTTAACTATCCGTAGCTGCTCCGTACCTATTTGTAAATTTAAAGAAATTTACCAATTCTTTTTTGCAGTTTGCAGTTATACCCGTAGTTTTCCAATTCCTACGTGCATACTTTTTCACACTAGTGTGAATTATGTCGTACTTCTCGATTTAAGTAAATGATCTCCATTATTTACAGTGTTTAGTTTTAATCAACAATAAAGCTTACTTCTGAAATACTAAGGTAAGACTAAGTCTCTTCTCTTCAGTTATGGGCGCTAGTATTAGTATGGCTTGCAGTTAATTTAAGACATTTAAGACTGTTAAAGAATGTTTGATAAGATTGTGGCTTCACATTTTGGTCTTGTTCAATTTTTTCAGTATATTATTTATGCTATGTAAAAGTATATTTTACAGAAACCAAAAATTCTTGTTGCTTTAATCTTTTTGTACACCGTTATTTCTTTCTTATATGTACATACACATACACATCCATATGTACATATGTCAGCATAGTGAACTCAGTGCGAAAATAATAATAAAAAAAAAGAAGAATATTTTTAACAAATTGTGATTACCATACGTGGCAAAACTGGATACATTTTTATGTACCTATTGTATTTTATAAGTATATAGTATATGATTTGTGTATGTATATGAATTTGCATATGTACATTAAGGATACAGTTTTTAACATCTTTCACGATATATAAAAACTCCTTTATCTCTTACAATAACTTGTTGGAAACGTTGAATATTATATGCATAGTTTTGATACAATTTATCAAAAGCCTCACCCATGAGATACAGTGAAGATATAAGAATGAGTTTTTGAAATAACAGAGGTTGCGCTAACAACTACACAATCGTGTCGATGATCTAGATATACTCAGAAGATTGTATATACTTATATTTACTATCGAAACATAAAATCAAACATTTTTTTTAACAAATTAATAGCTCCTACTATTTCTTGAATACCCTTGCTAGCCAGAAAAGTAATTTTAATTATTTCGTTTATTAATTTTTTGGAATTTTTCATTTAAAATAAGCATCGGCTTTTAGATTTTTAACTTATTACTTATATACTCTGCGGGAAAACTACATGTACTAAACTGAATACGTTGGGATCTCATTAGACATACGTTGACATTATAACCTTTTTGCTCCTAAACTTTTTTCGTAAAGCATTGTGTAAAATAGGAATTGGAATATAGTTTTAATTGACGTCAGAAGATCGCCCTTTTCTTTATTCTTCGTTATTACTCAGTTCTGGGAATGTTTGTTCTATATGAATAAATTTTATTTCATTACATTGTAAGGCATTTTAGAGATTGGAAAAAGATTTATACTTCTTCGAAAAAAATGTATGTTTAGTTTAAATTTTTTATATTGTATTATTTCATAAAACTCATCAGTGATCATATCGAATATACATATTGAATATATATAAACTAATTTATAAAGGTTCTGTATCTTTTTTCCTTATGCAATAAGAACACAAAAGACCAACTCGTAACAACTCGAAGTACTTATATATACATATGCAAGTACTCATACTCATATCTCCATCCATATGTATCAATATATATATAATTTGCTCATACACCCTCTTTGGGTGTTTGGCCGAGTTCCTCCTCCTATTTGTGGTGTGCGTCTTAATGTTGTTCCACAAATGGAGGGACCTACAGTTTCAAGCCTACTCCGAACGGCAGATATTTTTTATGAAGTTCAATTATGTATATATTCTGGTGCCAATGACTTCCAAATTTATTAAAGTATAATAATATAAAATCAAATTTGTTCCAGAATTTATTTACTAATTCTTGGGATATTTTCTTCCAAGAAAAAGTCAGTTAAAAACTTCGAAATACTGCATTAATATTATTTCACTTCTGCGTGTTGGGCCGAGCTCCTCCTCCTATTTGTGGTGTGCATCTTGATGTTGTTCCACAAATGGAGAGACCTACAGTTTCAAGCCGACTCCGAACGGCAGATATTTTCATGAGAATCTTTTTCATGGCAGAAATACACTCGGAGGTTTGCCATTGCCTGCCAAAAGGCGACCGCTATTAGAAAAATGCTTTTCTTAATTTTGGTGTTTCATCGAGACTCGAACCAACGATCTCTCTGTGAATTCCGAATGGTAATCACGCATCAACCCATTCGGCTACGGCGGCCACTCGAATTATTATGTAAGCTAAAAAAAAACAAAGCTAATAATTTATGTAATCATTAGTCGGAAGCGTTTAAATTTGTATAGGTAGTTTTGAAAATTTTCTCTGGGTGAAGTTTTTGGAACGAAATTCTAACTAAACTCCTAACTATTTCTCAACATTTCTCATACTGCATCAATATGGTAGATACTTTACCTATACCCTTAATGCACATATGCATGTATGTCTGTACATATCTCTATAAGGGTACATTTTATATGTATGTCTGTACTCTCTATGTCTGGTAGACATCACGAATGTTTTTACACAATTCGTGAGAATCGAATTTTGATCTTCAAATAAACTATATATAATATAATATGTATGTATGTAGTACGTACTAAGTAGTTTGTGTAATAGAACTGGGTGACAGCTTAGTAAGATCGTTTTCATTTCGAGAAAGTCTTAAAATAGTCCGTTTTCGAAATGAAATCATTTGATTTAGTACTGTTAGCACTATTTATATAGCTATAACTATTATGTAGACGTTCTCTTTTCCTGGTGAATTTATTGTTAGCCATAGACGTGGCTGTTGTGCATGCGGTTGGTGACGCTGGGCGTGTTTCTTGTTGTTGTTGTATTGTTGTTGATGTACTCTCTGGCGAATCTTGTATGTTGGCTTCAGTATCTTCGGAAATTGTAGTCTCCATGATGAGATGTAAAGTATTGGGTATTCTGCGGGCGACATTTAATGGCAAATCGGAATTGTGTTTGGCACCGCCGATGAGGTTAGCTAGTGGTGTAATTGCTATCGTTTTTGCAATCTTTGACATGGGCGATGTGAATGGTAACGATATCGTGGGCATCTCGATATAGGCGACAGGCATGGAGCACTCATTTTCTTCTATTCAGCTGCCGTATTTATTGGAAGATGCGTAGCTATTAACTGCGGCAGATCCATTCGATGGCATGTGAGTATCAGGCACTAAATGTGGAGTTCTACTAGATACAGGTGGCAAAATAGGACTGGTTGGCCAATGGTATGTTGCAGCAACATTATTGGATGAGGGAACACTTCTATGCAAAAAGCAGTTTGGTCACGATTAATAAAATTAAATATACTGATTTGTTTAAAAATGATCAAAAGTTGATTGGTATTATGAGTTTTTAACGGCCGAATTATTCAAACGAGGAGTTACTCATATATGACCATTCACAACAAAATACCAAAATATTCAAAAATTGTACTAAATATGTAAATCTATTTGTACGTATGCTAAATTTGCTGAGTATCGGTTTACACGCAACAACTTTTTTATAATGAATGCAAAGTGTGGTCCAAATACAAGTACATTTTTTTTTAATTAAGTAAAGAAAAGAAGCAATTTTTTCGTTGACTTCGCAGTAATACGGGCTTTTATTTGGTACAATTTTACGAATGTCTCCGAGGATGTTCTCCTTAGGAGCTCATATCGTTTTTGGATTTTCACAATCAACAAAACGGAATCAAATCTAAGTTAAGCGGCTCTCTTTTAATATTGTAAAGGCGAGAAATTTCACGATTACAGCAGTTAGTACGCAAAAAGATCAGTAGAAAATATCAGTTGAAGGAATCAAAATGCACCTAGTCAAAAAATGTAATATTTTTGTTTAAATTTAACGGCCAGCTCGAGCTGCGCTAATGCTGAAACTGAAACAGTACGAACCGCCAACTTTTTATACCGTTGAGGTGCTTGTTTTCGAACAGAACTTCGTTTTAATAAATTCCCTTTTTTTGGGTAACACTGAGCTCTCTGTGGCCATAACTTTGCAATATTTTTCAGTGTTGTTCATGTGCAAGACGATTTATTTCGCTCCAAACACATATGATACATACTAGGCCTATTCTTTTCGCCAAGTGTTTGCTAGTGGCTATCTTAGCAGCGCTGGAATAGAGCTGCCTAAAATTACATTTGTTTGTAAAATAGTAAGTTATACCAGTTTTACGAGTACGAGCAACTTTGTTGTTGCTTTCACATGCAATTGTTTCGTCAAGTGAGCCGGGCAGAGAGATAGTGAGCACAGAAGGTCTTACTGACTAGTAACTAACGTCGTTGTCAGAAAAACACCAATACTTACGTTTGGACCACTCTGTATGTTGGAACAACTGGCTCGAAGGGACAATTTCCCAATTTGTCTATTAAAAGTTGTCACTGAAATGATTTGCGAGAACCATGCCCAATAATTGAAAACCGAATTTAATAACACTTAGGGAACTAACTTGAAGTAATAGTCAATACAAGGAATTCCTTGGAGCACTGCATTTTTAAAGGTTTTTTCTGCATGAAAGTGTAAAATTTTGTGGATGTGGAGGGGAAGGAAACCAATACAAAAAAAGTGCAAGGAGTGGCATTTGCACGTACGTGAGAAATAGATAAATACTAGACAAACCTTGAGTGGGGAAATAATATAGGCGATGCGTTAAATAGAGACTGTGGTGATGGCTGCATTGATGTGGCCGCTGCGTCTGGGTGTAGAAAGTTCTTGCGTTGTTCTATTCGTTCTTGGTGCTGGGTTAGACAACGAGACATTATATCGGGTAGGCTCTCTAAATGATCCTGCCCATTGAAAAATGACAAAATAAACCGTTATTAATATAGAAGTTATGTAGAAATAATTGTATAGTAGTGTAATATACTTCGATGCAGCAATTTTGCGAATATACCTGTAACGATTGCAGTTTGTCTTCTAAATTTGTAAGTCGTTCTTCGATTGCATCTTGACGACTAGACATATCAGAAATAATTTCGTAGACTGTATTTTGAGTCTAAATAAATAGAAGCAAATATCATAAATAAATACCTACAGAAAGTATATTAAATACATATGTACATACATATATAAGTGTAATATTTTCAAATATGTGTATATGAACATAAGCATATTTACATGTACTTACCTTCGCCATATCTGTTATTGTATTTGCGTTATCCATTAGTTTTCGTTGGTCCATTTTAACTTTTCGTAACCTATTTTGGCGTCGGAGAGAATTTAAAGTTTTATTAGCAATTTTTTAATGATTTTTATATGTATTGCAGGATTATTCATAATCTTCAAATATTTATCCAATCGAACTTGTAATAAAACATCGCTAAAATACTTTAATGCTTGAATTTATGATTTTACTTTAATTCAATCAACGTTTAAGGCTCATTTCCCATTACTTCGAATGGTTTCAATAAAAATGTTTTAGGTAGACCGTAAATTGTATTATTCGTACTTGTATTATAGATACACGTAATTTTGTTTTGGAAAGTCTTTTAACAAAAAAAAAAAAAACACTATTTCATCAAAACTTATTTTATTTTATTTTAGCTCATGTACTCGTATGCCGTTTTATATGTGCGCTAATTTTAATATTGATCTACATTTAGATTAATGTTAGCTGTGTAGTCAGTAAGAATATTTTGTACAATACTTCAAGGCTCGAGATAAATATAAGTATATACTATATGTATCTATCTTGTAAGTTTCTTGTAATCATAGACCTAAATAAATAACATTTGAGAAGCTACAATTGAATATGTCGAACGGTATATGAATGGTGTCGGAATACTTGGACGAAAGTAGATAGAGTCATTGTATCTAAGTTTCTTAGAGCCTTTAAGGCCGACATGGTTCAATTTTCGACACTCTATTTGACTTTTTAATTTTTTTCTCTAATCTAAATCTCCAATCAATAAAATATTCTTAGATCATAACATTCTCCGTTTTAGGGAGAAAAATATTTAAAATAAAAAGTAAGAGAAACATACCGACTAGGAGAGTTTGATTAACATATTTTTCATGTTCATAGAAATATAAATTCTTGTTGTCTTACAATAAAAACCACCTGGACAAATGAAGAGGAAGCTTGACTAAGCATCTACCAACTTAGAGAAATAATTACATACAATCGTTCTGATATCCTCTTTGCACGTTCGCCAAGTTTTAAAATTTTAACACATGGTAGGAATTATAGACTTAATATTTATTAGAAGAACTGTTGTACTACTTGTATGTACACGATTTTTTTAATCCTTTGTTCCTAAATGAGGGCACAATGTCTCGACGCGGGTAGATTCTGATGCGTGCGGATAATTTAGCTGAGTCATAAAGTTTTTTCTTGAAGGACTCGATGGAAGGTATACCTATGAAATTGAATACACTGCAAGATTTTTGATTTGTAGTTGGTTTGTCCACCATTGGACGAGTTAAAGTGTGCATTGATTATGTGAGATATTCTATATTTTCTTTCAAGGAATGCGTACTTGTGGCGAATAGGGTGTTAGTACCATTTCATAAGGAAATTCTAACATGAAAAACTGAAATTGCAATCAACAGAGATTATTTATGAAAGATTTGAACTTTGTGTTACCTATGCACAGGTGTCTTCTTTTATATAAATATAATTAATCACATATGTATGTCTTTTTGAGGAAGTTTTCCCGCATAGCATTTAATTCTATGAGTTGACATCTACCGCGTATGCATTGCATTTGCAGAACTTTGTGTTTTTATTTGCTATAAAATATATGGAGGAGAAGCTCTGCTAAACACATTATAAAGAGAGGATGTATGGTTAACAAACTGAAATGTCATAAAATAAATGCTTTTTAGCCATAGAATGAATTGTTGTGTGTAAAGAACTTAGCTAATAAGGTGGCTAACTAGTTGATCGCTGATTCTTTCCATATTTCTACTTAATGTTAAAATTTAATAGCGCTTTAGAAGATTTTTATTTTATAAAAAAAAGCACGAAATGTATAAAAAAATCTATACTACCTGTATTTTATATGTAAATTGTAATGATGGTTATGTTTCTATATAGATTTACGTAAAATATGATGCCGATAAGTATTCACAAGAAAATCGGCATTATCGTTTAATTCTTCAACTAGTTCACGATAAATTGCTTCTTAGTAGATTTATACCAACATGTACGCACATAACTAACAGTTTCTTACAATTCCAGCGTAAAATACAGTAAGTCCATTTAAATTTTTTATTTCGGTTTCTATAAGTATTTCCCTCAACTAGGTGAGCATTTACTCGTAAAATTTATAAAGAAGCATTTGTTGAAAAATACGTAGCGATAGAAATAAATTTCGTCGTTAAGATTGCAGAAAATCGTATCTCAATTTCAATATTGACCACTATAAAGTTTGGGGTAACATACTGCTGTAGTCTAGAGAAATATTATGAGTAATTTTTGGTGTAAATAAGAAATTAGAATGGGTTTGGACAGTGAAGAAGAAGTAGATACTTCTGCAATCTTAACACTAACGAAATCACGGATACTAATATTCAAAGTGAAAATTGGAGTTTACATTTTAGTGTAAGTCCACCAACAACACCGACAAGCTTACACAGTATATTGGGGATTTAAAAAGAGTGACAAATACACTTACATTATTGTCTACATCTAGCGGTAAGTGTATATGAAGCAAATGTGATCAAATTGGAGTTTGAGATACGAAATTCTAGAAAATTAACGACTTATTATGTATGTAAATGTTGTTGTCACTGATTTTATGCGACCGCATTTTGCTTGCATAACAGTTGACAAACATATAACTGTATTAAATGTGGTTTATACAATATGTAAACAGGGCTTTACAACCTAGTTACAGGCTAGTAAAACGAGTTCAGATGAGCGTTGTTTTTATCCGTCCATTTCGATAAGTGGATTATTGCCTCTTGATGGATTTTACCCTAAACGTTCTGAACATCCATGTACATACGTGAATATGTATGTGTAGAAAAGCCATTGAATGAGTAGGAGGTGAATAAAATGGAATGTACATACATACAAAGTATTTAACATAACAATGAAGTTAAGATCTTTGAGAGACCGTCATATCATTAGGTTAGTATGAAAATAAAAATCATTTTATCCTAAAGGTAATATTTATGTATGTATTTTGTGATACATGCATGTGAACAAGCACTTTAGTTCGACATATTAGTGGAGTTTCGCTTGAGGTGGTTATTGGGGGAGACTAATTAACTTCCAAAGCAAAATTGTTATTACTCGTATAATATTATATGACAACAAGTTATCCAGTAGATATCTTGGGATGAGACTGGGGTAATTGCGGAAAATTATCTGTATGTACAATGCTTAATTTTGATTAACTATTATGACTTTCACAGAGCACATTGCACATAAGTTGTGAGACAGGTTTCTCCAGAATACTCACGCATATATAGCTAGAAGGAACTTTCTTTGGTGGGTTCTTACACGTCCGGGATTAACCCGTTTTACTAGTCTTGTATGTTTGTAAATGAGCCAAGTTTCACGAAGAACATTTGCCGCTGCATTTTTCAGCTAAAATATGATGCAAGGAAGAGATGGAATAAATTTGTATTAACACTATTTGCTAAATAAATAAATAAGTAAGCAAATAAAGAAATAAATCAATAAATATAAAAAATATGTAAAAAAATGTGCTTCTTATGAACTATGCACCTATTTAGCTTAAGAGTATTTTAAATATTACATAAAACTACATATAGGTAAATTTAAATTTTTAACAAGTATGGATGCAGAATGCACAATATTTATGGAGGTAATAATAATGGACAAAAGATGCAAAACATACATATGTAGGTCCGCAGATCAACGGTTTCAAAGATATGTCAGGTTGTTTTTTGTCTATTTTCTTTGTTACTTCCATGCTTTTATTATATCTCTTTTACTTGGATATTCGTGTCACAATTACGAAGTTATTTATGTTGGATTCGAAAAAAATGTATCCGTTGTCAACATCATACATGATTTGCTTGAAACATTTGGATGGGTGTTGTAGGCTTGCTTCTTTGCTTCTGTTGCTTCTTTGCGGTTACGGCGGCCGAGCGGATTACTACTACCTCCTTAAATATTTTTTATTTCTTTTTTAATACCCTCTATAATGAATTTAGTGTTATGTTGTATTTACACATTTCGAATGGGGATCAGTTTGAACAAGGTTTATTTGTGTGCTGAATTCTGCGTAAATATGAGACATCCCTAGCCAAAGAGCCATATAGTTTAGAAAGCTTTTGTGACTCCCTAGCAGGAAGATCATATAATTTATAAAGCTCTTATTGTTAAAATGATGTGTGATTGAACTTAAGGGGCACTGCGAAGAAAACAGTACTTTATCAAAATAAGTACTGCCAAATAATTCGCAGTTAAAATTGAATTTGAACAGAACGCTGTTGGTTGATAAAATTGTGCATTACAACTAAATGCAGTTTCCACCCAACCCTGTGCAATAGAGTCTTTGTGGGAAATTACTTTTTCTTACTTCAAAATCACTTAATATGAAGACAAGACGCTTGATAATTGGTTACAATGTTGTAAAGGATGTTTTTGGCTCAAGAGCTATGTATGTCGTATGTCGTAAGACAAGAAGTCAATATCCAAAGTCTTTAAAAAAGTCTTTTAGTTTAGAACAAAACATAGTATTAGCTCTTTATTTGATCTTTACTTTTGTACCGATAACACAAGTATACTGTCTTTTCATTCAAATGTCGATAAATCTTCCCGACGCTTAATTGCCGGAAATAACTATTTAAAAAAAAAATATATTTATTTTGGATAGTACTCTTCTTTCTTATTTAATCATATTTTAGTATGAATTTCAAAAAAATTAATTTTTAATGTTAGTACTCTTTAGACCAAAAATCGATAATAAATTCCATTTTTCAGAAACAATGCCTTTTCTTAAAATTAAATTTGTTTTCTATTTGTATGATTTCTATGCTTGAGGAATGTTAATTTTAATACATTTAGTGAAATATTCCTAGATATATGTAAAATTTCTAATATGAATAGTATTTTTTGTCTTTAGCTGGCCATGTACAGGGCACAATTCCCAGCGATTTGTGCCTAGCCTGTAGAACACACAAATCCATAAACCATCATTTCGTTGCGATCGTTGTATTGTTAACATGCGAAACAAAAAAGCGGATGACGCGATTGCTCATGCAGTTATTTACATGTGTATTAAAAAAAATTGAAAAAAAACAGGTTTGAATGAAGAATGGTTGCAAAATAGGAGACATTGTTCTCATATTAAGTTGTAAGAAATAAGGAAAAGAGTGCTCCAGAAGAGTGTACAGTTTTTTTATTAACACTTGTCATTTTTCCGCTTACTCTTATCTCGACGATGGGCAGTAAAAAAATGAGAAAATCCACAAACTGCTGCACAAACTAGCAACAAATCCCAGGTAAATGAAAATTTTCAATTACTTGGGATTTGTGCTCGGACTTCGGCATACACGATGGATTTTCTCCGAACTGCAACAAATCGGTGGGGATTGCTGGTGGGGCCTGTTTGTGGCCAGCTCTATACTTCTTTGATCTTGTAATATAAGTGTATATTTAAAAGATTTCTGGAAGGATACTACACACAACTTGTAGTAAGTTTTTATGAAAAACATCCAAAATTATAAGTAGTCTATATTTAAATTGAAGAATTATAAATATTTAATTATATAGCTATAAATAATTTTTAGTTAAGTCTTTCTGACTCTCTCTCCAAATATTTGTTTTGACAACTGTTTAAACAAAACTGAAGGTGAAGCAGAAACCTATTGATGGCACATTTGGAAATGATGTTTATATTTATTAACATATTCCTGTACAGTGTACCATGGATCACATAGAAATAATATATTAAAATATTTCTGTACAAAAATTGCCCTTTTCACAAAAAAAAGAGGTTGTCTGTAAAGTCGGTTTACTAACGATAGTTTAACGTGACAACGTCATAAGAAAATACTGAAGGAATGGTTGCAATTTTCAAAAGAAAATTTTAATTTTATTTGTTTGATAGATATTTTGTATGGATGTAGAGAAGGAGGTAAATGGAATCGTAATGGAATTGATCAAGTTACATTTACACAAACGTGAAAAATTAAGAAACATTTATCAAATTCATGAAAGATATGTTCAATTTCAATTGTGCATCAGACGTTAATAAGTCAACAACACTAAGAGGCACCATCATCGATTTGCCTTTTTCAAGACCCATTACGCTCGAAACACTCCCTTTCCTTTCCTACTTTTTCTATCATCGTCCTATTCTCAACAGTGAAATGGTTCATTACCATGCACACAGGAAGAAGGCATATGCCAATACAAATATGTGAATTTATGTACAAATGCGCATATACATACATATACATATATGCTCACTCAAGTAGGAGAGAGCCAGATGTCGAACGTTGCCGAACGCGGTGGCCGATTGTGCTTCTTTGTCGTTCGTTCCGTCATGAGCAAGATAACGCCGCATGAGCAAGGTAACGACGCATGAGCAAGATAACGACGCATTTTTTGGTGCGTGCAGCCGGCTACATCGAATTATAAGACGTTATCACGTCAATAAATATTGACAAATATGTAAGTGCTTATTTGGGTTGTTATTCTTCGATTTAGAGAACATAATTGCATACATATATTATTTGCAAAGTGCGAATATTTATTTACTGCAGTTATTAGATACTTTTAATCTTAAGGAGAGTGCATAGTTGGTAAATAAAAGAGATACTAAAAAAATTAATTTTACACTGCATTTTGTAACAAAATAAGCTCAACACTTTTTTGAGTACCCTTTTCGTTAATTGTGTGTCCATCATGAAGTTATGTACATGTTTCTCCGCACGAGTAAGCTCCAATTTCCTCGAGACGACCGCAACAAGCAGTGCCGTGCAACCGGCGCCCTGTAATACATTTATAAGCTATTAATTAATTACTAATTATGTGCAATTATATACATATATTATATTTGGGAATAGTTAATTTGACGAGTATTTTTGCACAGCCAGAAGTAATGCTTTTCGTACCCGGTTTTGTTATTAAATCTCAACCCCACGTTTCCTAAAATATTGTGTGCATGCTATTTATGCTCACATGAATAATTCAATAAATATTTATGCTTAAATTTACGTATGTATCTACTATGTATTTGATACTAGCTGTCACTTAATGTCTAGCACCAAAAAGGAACTGCGCTGTTGGAGTATAGTTTAAAGGTGAAGAATAATCAGCTTGTAAGTCCTACAATATATACATACAAATCAATATGTATAAATATTTGTAAGTATTACAAAAAAATTGTCTAATAACTACTTTTACTTCTTAAATATTGAGTTTGGGCAGAAGTATTGAGCTGTCAGAAGACAGCTTTTAAAATTTTAACTTGAAATTATTTTGCAAGGTTAGCGTTTTTTTTAATTATTTTTTGTCTCTTTGTATAGTTATTGTTAAATTTATTTAGCGGTATCATTTTCCTCCAGTTACTCTAAATACTTATATGTCTACCATTTCTACCATTAATAGTTTTAAACTTGGATTTTTCTAATGCCGAGTTTTATAGCAGATCATTGAAATGATTAGTTCTAAAAACAATTGTGCAACGCAATTTCGAAGTTCTGGTATTCAATTCAAAAATGCAGTCGTGTTAAATGTGTTGAAACTGCGACCGTAATTTTCAAAATTATTTTGATCTCAGTTTGATGAATGCTCGCAATTGGGGTATTCACAACGATATCGTTAGTGTCGTATTGTTGAATGTTGTAAAGTTTAAACGGCTAAACATATATTTATGGGGTCTGCAAGGTACCGTACAAATCATGTTATGAAATTTCAAACAGTTAATAACTATTTGGTTATGGTTTCAAGTCTTTTAAACAATAAAATATTAGAAAGCGTTTACATTTTTAAGACATAAGACAATACGTGACCTACGTGGTGGACACCTTAATGAAAAAAAAAGTTGGACCAAATTTTCGAAATTTACTCGCCAAACACTAAAGGAGAAAATGAAGATATCTAATGAAAATTAAAAGGATAATATTTATTAAGAATTGTTTACACATTTATTTTCATTCAAAGGCAAAGGTGTCAAAGTCAAATTCGTGGTAGAAATGGTGCTAATAATTTTTTATTTTTTTATTTTTTATTTATTTATTTATATCAATAGTACAAAGTAAGACTAAGGTCTTTTAATAGTACTTCAACATTAGTATATTCTCGTATAACTAGAATGATTTTAACATGAAAGTTACTTAGTCTAAATTTATCCACTAGTTCATTAATAAATCAATCGAATTTATGTAACTTAACTATAATAGTAAGAAGATAAGGATTTGGTAGTAGGAAAAGAAAAGAAAAAAACTAAAGTATATATTAGAATATATAGAGAGAAATTTATTGCCCTAATTCAATGCAGTCAAACACTTCTAAAGTAATTATAGACTTGTGCCCTGTAGTTAAATCTGTTAAGTCCAGTCTTCACAGTGTCGGGTAATCAGTTCCACACTTTAACAGCGTTAATGAAGAATAATCTAGATGATGTCAGGTAAATAAATGTTGGAACGATGAATTTGTTGTGTCTACGAGATCTTACTGGTATCAACTTCTCTGTCAGGTAAGGAGGGGACTTAAATAATGTAAGTTTGCACATGAATATGCAATTTCTAGCAGACAAATAACTGTTAAGGCAACAGCTCAGTAACTTCGTCCGCCAGGCGGATATACCTATGATCATGTCTATCAATCCCATATACATACCGCGTGGCATTATTAAATGCTACATTAAGTTTATGGCAGGTTGTGGAGTAAAGTTTGCTGTATACCACCTCAGAGTAGGTAATGAGGGGCATAATTAGGTGGATAACTAATTTGCGGCTAGTTTCCTCTGGCGTGAATGATGCAGAGACTCTCAGCTTACGCAATGTAGCATAAATATTCCCCACAACCCTATTTATATGGGCAGCACAGGTAAGTTTTGTGTTAAGAATAAACCCCAAATTTTTTACCTTATCCATAAAGGTAAGGGAACTAGCACCTACCCACAGTTTAGGGATATTTTCAACATGCACCACACTATTACATATAGGTAAGACATATGACTTTGACGCGTTCAAACATAAAGAGTTTTCATTAGCCCAAACAGAAATAGCAGACAAATCACTGTTTATTTTGAAACATAGATCTTCAACGAGACCAATACGATTGGACAAGTACAATTGTATATCATCAGCACACGCGTGGACATTCACATACTGACAAACGATAAAAACATCATTGACAAAAAGACTGAATAAAAGTGGACCAAGGATAGACCCATGCGGAACATTAGTGTGCACATATCTAGACTGAGATGTTAATTTACTGGTCTTGATCTTCTGCGTTCTGCCACCAAGGTAGCTGGCCATGAGCTTTACCGCACTGTCTTTGAAGTCGAAATAGCGCTTAAGCTTCAAACATAACAATTTGTGATTCACTGAGTCAAATGCTTTAGAAAAGTCAAGTAAACAAAGTAGAGTCAAGTCTCCGTTGTCAAAACTAATTCTAATATCGTCCAGTATTTTAACCATTGCTGTCGAGCAACTGTGACTTAGTATTAATTCAGTGGTAAAATTCTATTCTAACATCAAGACTCCCACCACAAATAGGAGGAGGAGCACGGACAAATAACCAAAAAAAAAAAAAGGATGTATGGGCCTTATATATATAGATATACTAATTACCTAATTTGAAGAATATATTGTGCGCTTATATAGTATATACAATAGTATATCTATATTGGCGGTTTCCACACCGCACTCCTTAATGCAGTATTTTGTTGTTTTCGGTATGTGATACATTTTTTTTTCTATGCTAAATTTATCATTGTATTCCAAAAACGATGCGAATATGAATACAGCCATTTCAGCAATGAAATAAATACTTAACAAATTAAAAAACTTTTTTCATACTTCCTTATTGCAATTTATGCGATTTTTTATGTAAATGAGAAACTTGACCAAGTAGTACATTGAAGTATTTAGTAGCATCACTTTCTGAGTATTTTTATTAAAAATCAAAATTTGTGAATGTTATCCAATTATTGTAACACATACATATACATTTATGCAAATGCTTTCATGTGCTACAGAACTCAATTTTATTTTACCCAGATTTACGTCTGCTCATTTTGTCTATGCAACACGCTCTGATTTGATTAATGATAATTGTAAGAAGATTTTCTCCATGAATTTCCTGGTAAAAATATTGAACGAAATGAAGTAAAATGAAATCTCTCTCGAACGGACGCTATCATGTTTTTTTGCAAATTTTCTTATATTTCCCTTGACGTGAACACTAAAATGTGGTAGGTTATTAATATGACAGCTAAATTGAAAGTGGTCAGATCCTATTGTGCGAAAACTTTTTTCAAATTTGAAATCAAGTAAACTCAAATACTTAATTCGGGAAATTCTTTGAAGCTAGAAACCAATTCATAAGAGGTGAAATGTCCTATACAGGGCAGTTCAATGTTTACATTTTCCTCTTTGTTTTGATGGGCATTACATTTATATAAAAAATGCTTGTGATACCTTTTTGGAAATAGCCATGGATGTAAAAATGCCGGCATCCAAAATAACAAATAATAAATGAGTTGCTTGGTGTTTGGGTTTGGAGTTTTGTGTGGAGGAGTTTGGAGTTATTTCTTCTTATTCCATAATTTATAATTATAAATTATGTTGCACATATGAATTTCCGCTGCGGTAGTTGCGCGGATTTGTGCGTAACTATCATTCATTTTGGAAGGGTTTTTTCTAATAGCGATCGCCACTCGGTTGGCATTGGCAAACTCCAAGAGCCAACTTCTGTCATGAATGAGTTTTCATAAAAGAGATCTGTAAATGTATATTAGGTGAAGTAAAAAGTTCTGAATATTTTCGGTTAGATGCGTTTAATGAGTTATATCTCACAATGTATCCTTATACATTGATTACACGGCGATTTAAAAAGTTTGGCCGTTTTGTGTTTGGTGCACCCAGTTGCGTGCTCCAGCATTCTAAAATGGAGATAAAAAGAGACAAAAATTAGACACATTCTTCAGTACTCCTACGACCAAGGTGAAAAGGCAGGCAAACACCAAGTGTTGAACCACGGTTCTGATAATGTGGGTGCCGAAGTTGATGATTGCTCTGGTAGGTTTTTCGGCGAAAATGACGATATAATCATGAAAATCGTCCAGTCGGACCGGCATGTGCACGCTTATCCTTGCTTAGGAATTGAAGACTAGTCCAAAACTATTTGGAAATTTTTACTATGATACTTTGCCTTATAGTAAGTAGTGCACCCGCAGGGAAACAAGAAATATATTTAAAACAGGCTTAATAAATAACATTAGATAGTTAAGAAATTGTATGAAAGAAAGATACTTTCCAAATACCGTTTTTTTTTGCAAAAGTATAAGATTGTTAATGGAATTTTCATTTCATATACCGAATTACGAATTAAGGAAGAATAATCCCTACATAATCAATGCATGCAGAGTACTATTATCGTCTTAAAAACCATTTCAAGATACAATACCAAACCGATTTACTCTTATTCATATTAGTTTTGTTTAATCATACGAATCGAGTACATTATTTGTTCTACACATCAATAAAAAAAAATCTACCACTTTTTTGCCGATTCTTCGATATAAAAAATAATACGTATGGACGTCTGCACCCAGCTTATACCGAGAACACTTGCCCTCGAGAGGGACAAATTTTAAAATAGTGAATAAAGATCGCATTGAGAAATTAATAATTGGTGAACAATAAACGCAAGTCTAGCCGATTTACTTTCGATCACTTTTGACCCAGAACAAAAACAATTTATTGATTCTACAATATTATAAATGATCGAATTCCTGATTATTGCATGTATTTGAGAAAACTGTAACCTGTTGTTCATTGTTATTAATAAAGTTCATATGGTCTAAGCGGGGTAATGCTACATTTTACAAATGTACGAAAACACTAGTTTTTCATTAATAAATAGTTTTTTAATATTATTTGTTGTTAATTTTTTACAAATGTGTACGTTTCGTCGAAGCTGCAGAACTCACCATTATTCCTGTACTGACGGCAATACCGCGTCCACAATACGTATTGGGCACAATATCACCGAAACCGACACTTAGAAACGTTATTGCTATCAGCCACATTGCATTCAAAAGATTTGCATGTTCTTCGTCATGAAACCTGTACGGGTTGTAGATACACACACACATAGAGATATGTTGTTTCTGTTTGCGACAGTAAAAAAAACTTAGGTACATATAAAAAATACGTTTTTAATTTACATTTCAAGTGAGGAAAACTGCTTTCGTACGAGTATGCGTTGATAGAAAGGTGTCAGGAGGATACATAAACAACGTATACATTTGCATATATTGACATTATTATTATATGTAAAATTCATATGTATGTATGCACACATGTATTAACTGAGAATTTTTCAATGCGATATTGCAATAAATACGTATCTTATAATATTTCTGTCACTGTTATTGCTTAAAATGTACAAGTACATACATATTTTGTGGTGATATTAGTTTTTGTAAACAATAAGCATATTCGTATAAAATTAAAGAAATTGGTTGAAACAAATTTTTACGTTAGAATATTTTCTGGAAGTGTATGCATTTCAAACTTGATTTAGTTTTTATGGATAAGGCTTTAGAGTTACAATATTTAGATAAATATCTACTTACATATGTATTTTACAGAGTTCATATGCAAGTATTAGTGGTAACATGTACATAGACATTCACACGAACGTAGAGAAGTGGTATAGAAAAATAATGAGGTTTTATTAGGTGAGGAGCCCTAACCCAACATAAAAAGCCAAAAGTTTGCCGATGATCAGGAAAGATTGAATTTATCTTATAGCTTTAAAGAATACGAATTGCAATCCAATATAACCTGACATACTAATATATTTGTGTAACTGTGTGTGTGCATTCATTTACCTTGAATTGAGTGGTTTTGTATCAGAAAAAGAATCGCACACATAACAATAATAACGGAAAGCAAAAAAAAAAAAAAACATTTCTAGGTGTATATCATACTGAGCAAGAATACCCAACCTTAAAATAAAAATAATTTGGGGGAAAATCTAAACTTTGTGTTTGAAATGGATTTGTCGAAAGGCGAAATAGGTTAAATAATAGGCCTCTTCTTTTCGCCAAGCGTTAGCAAGTGGCGAATAGATGAAGCACTGGTATAAATAAACATGTGTATGTATATTGGTAGCGCAGGAATAGAGCTGCCTTGAATTACATTTGTTTGTAAAATAGTGAGTTATACCAGTATAATAATACTCGCTTGTTGTTGCTTTCTCATGCAATTTTTTCGTCAAGTTACTCGAGCATAAAGATAGTGAGCAAAGAAGTGACTAGTAGAAGAGGCCTAATATTAACTGTTAACGCTGTTAAACAATCAGTTCATATATGCCATGAAACAAGTCTCTAAGTACATTACCAAAATATAGCAGTTGGAAGCAGGTTTCAGATTCTACCACTGATTCACTGAATTGCGAATCTTACGAAAATGCTAATTCTTTGAACACAGAGCGAATTGCTCATCGCAGTCGAGAGCTAATTCAGCTGCTTTAGTTGCACATGCTTACATGCATCTTGGCTAAGAAAACATTGCATTTTTAAATTCCACACATTCGAATTTCGTTCTAACACGCACTTAAACAAAATTCTGATTTTCCAACTTTTCGATTTAAGGTGCTTTGCCATTAGCTTTTGGACATTGGCATTACTGCATTCTTTCTCTGTATGATATGTACTATAGAAATGTGTTTTGACCAAATGGTGGGCAATGAAATCATTCATCAGCAATAATAGGCATATGTACATACATGCATACAGCTGTGTATGTATGTGTGCACGTATTTAGAATTGTACAACGGTAAATAAAAACTAATTATAATATACACATATATACATACATACACACACAGATTGATACACACTTATGCTTATGCGCCCACACATACGTAAAAACAACCAACCAACTGCTAATTTCGTCCTTCGCAGGTAATATCATAGTTTGGTCACTATTTATACAGTATTAATTTACATAGATACATATGAACATATCCATTAAAAGCTAATTTATTTTCGACGTTTAGGTTGAGATTTATCGCATAAACATTAAAGGGTGCTAAAAACCTGTCACATCGCGGAATTTTCCGTTCACTGAAGGCCTACTGATGCGAATATTTGAATTTGTTACTTTTTAACGAAATACTTACCACCATGCCACAGGTAAGCGTTATACCGCGTCCACAATATGTGTTCGGCACAATATCACCATAACCGACGCACAAAAACGTGATGGCAGTTAGCCACATGGAGTTTAGCAAATTCGCGTGCTCCTCATCGTGGAATCTTTCATTATACATACGCACAGTAGATTTGGTGAAGAGTATTAGCAGTAGCAGTAGTAGTGGGGTGAAAAGTGGTACAAACAAATAAACAGGTTTGTGAAAAATGTGAAGATATTCTTTTTGGTTCGAAATGAAATGCAAATTTTTTGTCTAAAATTGTATACGTTTATTTAGGAATGGGAGCGTACCATATTGAGTAGTGATTTCTCAAAGAAAAAAGTGTAAGTAAAAATATGTGACATCTAGAGGAAACCATAATTAGGTATGTATGTACTTATATGGCGAAATCTACAAAGAAAATCTTCTATGAATGCTTTAGGGTTATAGTTGAAGTATAGGAAAGATGAACGCTAAAAATTATGATGTTTCATACATATTTACATAACTTCTTACGCATATAAATAATTTTTGTATATAAATATGCGTAAATAGAAATATGTATGTATATATTTATGTAAGTACAGTAGCTATATGCTTAGATCATCATAGATATATAAAATAAATAGCGTCTGCCTGGGTAAATTGTGTTGATGTGATAATTTCCATCGCCAATGGTTAACTACTTGCATTTCATTACTCTCAGCTATATTTTAAGTCGTTAGTGTGTGTGTGAGTGACGGCTTAAAGTGTGACTTTGATCTGTTTTCCGGCACTCAAAATCAAACCTAACTGTGTTTCTATATATTGTACATACATATATGTAGGTGTATATCTGTAGGTATATATATGTCGTATTTGAATATTAAGTGTTACTATGGTGCTTCTAGAAATTCTCTTATATGATATTACGTATATAATATGTTAACTAATAATATAAAAAACAGAAATTGTTTAAAAAAATTCGTGGAACAATTAATCATTTAATTTTTTTTTTTAATTTAGCGCCTTGACGAATATGCACATGTAAGTACATGTGTTTTTTACCGGCAATGTAATTGTGTATGGGTATTCAAATGTGCTTATTGTATTTATTTTTGAATTTTCAACAAATATCATGCTAAATTTTAAAAGCCAAAAACATATATATGTATGAATGCATTAATTAATCGAAATTGCATAAGAAACGAAAATTAAGCTTATATCTGTTTTCTGAAATTTTAGCGCAGCAAAAAACCAAATATTATTACAAGGTATTTACATTAACAATGACTGGAAAAATAAGTTAATCTGTATTACATTATAACAGTATATGAGCATACATATTTATGGTAATGAATAACTAATAATCTAAAATGCATACATTTGCTTGAGTAACTAAATCAATGATAAATGAATACAAAACTGCGACATATATCAAACAAATGTAGGTGAAGTGGTTCACTAGCCCTTCTCTGATTTTGAGTGCAGGCTAGATGAAGTCTGCCTTTGATTTTACAATAGCCATCGGCGTTTCTATGAAGGTCGCTTCCACGTTACTAGAATGATCCGGGTTTATATGCTGCCAGGGACTGTTACTGTTAAAAAACATGTATGGTAAATGTTAATGCTGTTACAAAAATAATAGCAATACATTAATAACCTGACGCATGGGTTTCAGAATTATTTTTTAAAATTCTTTGGCATATAACATTTATGAGATTTCAATGATAATTGAATTCTATATTACCTTTCTTATTACATATTTCCATATTTCTCCTGTTAGTGAAATAACGTAAGTGGGATGGAATGGAATGAAGGTAAATGTTGTACGCACAATTAAAAAAAACTAATACATCGGTTACATGAATCCTAATCATTGAAATTCTTTAGAACGCTGCTACTGCCTTCCAATCCTCCTCCTATTTGCGGTGAGCGTCTTGATGTTTTTCCAAAAATGGGGAACATACAGTTTTAAGCCAACTCCGTACGGCAGAAATTTTTTTTGTTGGAGGAGCTTTTTTATGGCAGAAATACACTCGGAGGTTTGCCATTGCTTGCCAGGGGGCGACCGCTATTAGAAAAAAAAGTTCTATCATTTGAGACTGGGCACTTCCGAATGGTAGCCCCGCAAAAACCCATTCGCCTACGGCGGTGGCTATGCCATGTATGTATAGGGTTATTCAATAGGTGCGCTTCAACTTTTTTCCGATAGGGAGGGCGAACGACGCAATGTTTTTTATTTTTCGCTTGTCATTTGTAAACTTCATTAGTATACATTTCATCATGGAACGCTACACACTTGAGCAACGATTGCAAATCGTGTAAATTTTTTATGAAAATAATCGTTCTGTTGCTGCTACTTTAAGAGCATTACGGCCATTTTACGGTCCATTTAACAAGCCGTCCCGTTTTGGGGTTATGTGAAGTCATTGGTCTACAGTAACAAGCCGGCGACGATTTGTGAGCTCAGAGCCAATATTGAACGCGAAATTGCTGGAATTTCGGCCGATTTATGCAAAAGAGTGGTCGAAAATTGGGTTCAACGATTGGACTTCGTAAATCGTGTACGCGGTGGTCATGCAAAAGAAATCGAATTTCATACTTAAATGTATATGTTCAAACTCGATAATAAAAAAAAAATTAGTTAAAAAAGTCAAACCGTTTGTGTTTTATTCAAAAAAGTTCAAAAGTTGAAGCGCTCTTACTGAAAAACCCTATACATATATATAACATAGAATCGGGGTATACATTTTTTGTGACCGAATTTTTCCACCAATTTATGGTCCACATCTTAAAGTAGCCTACGAATAAAATAGCCTAAAGTTTTATGCGCGTCCGAGTGATTGATAATTTTCATGGGAAGCTTTTTCATTGGCATAAATACTGCCATTGCAGCCGATGAGCAACCGACATATCGACAGCAGCCACATAATGTGGGAGCAACTGAGTGGTAGTCATGCACAACTCATTGAGCTGCGATTGTCGGCGAGAGTATTGGGACGTTGTCTATTCACACTTAGGCATAAATAATTTATATATATGTATTTTATCCTTGTAGTAAATAGCGGGCGCAATCTTTTGGTTATTTCAAAGCCCACCTTATTAGCAAATGACAGATAATTTTCACAGCCAGCCCTGAATCTATTAAATCTCTCGAAAAAATGTTACTGTTTTCAAAAGTACATAGTTGTGAAATGACGTCGTTTTCTTAGAGAGTTGGCTGAGATATTTGCACACACATAAAGAGCAACTGCAAGATTGATTAGCTTATCTCCTCCATACGTGACAAGAAAGTTATTCGCTTTACTTAAGTAAAAATGGCGGATGCAACCCAATTGTCAAATTTCTGTTCAATCTCAGTATAGAAGAATTTCGCGTACTGCACATTTCTTTAATGTTGCAGAAATAAATCCAGATTACGGGCAATATAGAAGTCGTCGGGGTAGAGAGAAGCAAGATATCATAAAGCGTCCACTCAGTACCTGAGTAGCACCAGCTAGAGGAAGGTTTAGCTGCTCGGCGGATCTTATATTTGTATATCGTGCTAACATTAGGTTCATAACAGGTAGCAGCCTGAATTATGCATACAAGTACATGGTTTTAGTTCTTTTTTTTGTCGGGACAAATAGCAAGTATAGCACTTAGACAACATTAAGTCCATTGCACTGCATTCGGGTTCACTTCATAATCTTCCCTAAATCTGCCCGACCTGCGCAGAATCCTGAATAGATCTTGTAGTACCAAGGATTGGCTCCTTGGTGGTCGCTTCTGAAAACAACAGTGCCAAAGACCTGAAGCCTGATTCGAGCGAAGGCCGGACAGATGCACAGAAAGTGGTCCGCTATCTTATCTGAGATGCCTATTTTTTCTATATGTTTCGCCCATAGAAAGTGCCCCTCATCAGTCCAACCCGCTGCTACAGTACCTTCTACTTAATGACAGGAAACATGAAAGGTATCATCAGTTTTAGCTTTAGTTTTTAGTTTTGGATAAAAAATAAATTTTCGAATCACATTTTGTGTCAGATCAGAATTTGGTCATGAAGGAGCAATTGACATATTCGTACAGTTTTTCTCCATACCCAGTATTATTTTTACTTAGCAGACAGCGTTAAAAGTGCGCCAGAATAGCGGGTAATAATAAAAATTTCGGTAAGAATATAATCGCTATCGCGCTGAATAGATCTATTGCCGGTGCATTTTCTTACCATATATGTACGAGTATTGGTATACCACGATTTTTTAAAGTCCAAAAAGAAATATGCAAAAAAAAAAATGACTATACAAATGCATCTTGAAGTCTGGTATAATATAGAATTAGAATTTTTAACCTAGAAAGGATTAAGGCATTCGGCTGATAAAAAATAAAGATGTTTCTCTTTTATGTAAAATCATAAAAACCGGAGCCGGAACCACTCCACCCGACCATACTCCATTAATATGAATTTAAAAAAATCCAAGTCGAAATTCCAAAATCGAAGGAACGATGAATAGAGGGGAAGAAGTAAGCATTCATTAATATTGTAACAATGTATATGAAATATTACATATATTACGAGTATGTAATGAAAATGGTAAAATAGATAGAGGCAGCAAATAAGTAGTAATATAAAAAGTCGAGCACGTGTTTTGGCTAAACTCCATTTTCGTTTATTTGTTTTATTGTTGATATGTCGGTTGGTTGGTTGTTTATTTCGAGGCGTAAGCATCATTTATTTGAATATTGGAATAATTGCACCTTCATATGAGCATACACATACATACATATGCATTGAACATTGCTTTTCGGACATTCCATTCACGAAATACTTTCAAATCGCTTTGTTCAAGTTTGTGCATAAATGCGTCTGACTATGCATGTATGTATGTATATATGTATGTTGTTAAATATATTTATTTAATTCATGTTGTATAGACAATTTATCTTTAACTGTATTTAAAATCTATTATTAAATACGGAAATAAAAGAGTAAAAATACATGTAAAATGAACAACACAAAAAGAATAGGCAAATAGGATAGAACTGATGAAAATTAATTTAACTAGATAAAAAGCACCAATTTCAGTAAAAAGTATATAAGTATATATGTAAAATAAACGAACAACACTTCACTCAATGACGGTTAAGTATAATCGTATGTACATACTATGCAGTTAAGCTATGTAAGTTAAGTTAATATAATTTTGAAAAAGATTTGAATAGGTGTAAGCCAGTATCTGGATGCACTTGCTAATGTTAGTATACTTGTAGTACACTACTAAACAACAAATATATCATGATGATAAATATAATATTATTATTACTTTAAGTGTATTGGTAGTATGACCTGTTGAGATGCTGCTGTGGTCGAACGTAGTTTTGGACTTGCACCAGGATACAATAACCAGGAAAATAACGATTATTTGTAATGAAATTGAAATAGATACAGAAATGTCTGTCACTACGTTTCCTGGTTCATGTAGTGTAGATATATGTGACTATTATTTTTTAGATGAGCCGTTATTTTGAAATTTCAATTTCGAAATTTGAATTCGATATTTTTAATTCCATAAATGTAACAATTAACAATGAGTTGAAGAAGAATGGCAATTGGATATCCATGAGGAGGCGAAGAAACCATTTATTCGAGATAAAGTTAAGGTTTTATAACTTTTTAGTTCCGAAAATTGCTTTATGTTAATATGGATATTTATAAAAAATACCTTTTAACAGTATTCCTGCTGTTCTTTTAAAAACTGTCTGTAACGTTAAACTTCTTAAAATTTAATTGGGATTTTCCTATACACAGTAACACAGAATATATTTGCTTTAGACTGAAGTCAATATTTTTGAATAAGTTTAAACCCAAGGTAATTTAAATTTTCTTCACAAGTTTAAGCTATATAATAAATCTAAGGAGACGATTCAATATATGTGGATAGATATTAGATTAATAAAGATAATGGTTCCAAAAGTGCAATATAAGTTATCAAAGCAAGTATTTTGTTATTTAATTAATATTTCAGCACAATTTTTTCTAATACAAAAAGCGTTGATTCATTTTTAGGCATAATATGTACATATATTACGAATTTATATCTGTAACAAAACTCACAAATCTTACAATTGCCCCTTGACGGCTTATTTCCAATAAAAATCGATTAAATAAGAGACCAAAAACATTTCAATCAAACATTTCAGTTATCAATCTAGTAGGAATTATTGCGCGGAAACGTTTTATATCCAGCTGTTAAACAGTTTTAGAGATGTTTCCGATTTGTAAACATGAAAATTTTTCAGTAGAAGTGAAGTAAATGACTGAAAGCGAGCACGAAATTAAATATGTATGCTTTCAGAACAAAATAATACAACCCGGTTTTAAGTGGGTAATATGAGGAAATAATTAAGAACATCTATTTGAATATATTTTTCACAGTAATACACATATTAATATTGAAAGAGGAATCCACATATACATATAACCTGAAACATAAAGGTGTGCATTGGTGGTCAAAAAGGCGTTTTTGATTTGCAAGCGGAAAATTTCACCATTCAAGAACTCGCTTATTTTCATTAGCGATTTTATAAAAATCCCATGATTTCCTCTATTACATTTTATCCTCAAAAACATTGTAAGCACTTGAATGGTAATATTATCAAGTGTTAATCGGCTTAATTTGAATTGGGCTTGGAGCTGACATACTTTTGGCTGTCCTTATCGAATACCAAAGAAGCCTTTTATGCATACGTACAACCATTACCACAGATTTTTCCCTATTAACAGCAATTCAGAGCTTTTACATAATAATTTAATAAGTTTTGATTGTAAAATATATTTTAAATTACTTTAATTAGAATGTTTAATGAGACAAGGAAGAAAATACAAAAACACTTCAATTTCATGAGTTAAAAGGATGCCAAGTAAATATAAAAAGAATCAGTATTCAAGATCTCTGGTTATGTCACAAAATTTATCTGCTATGAAATATTCAATTATCCGTAATTATCATGCGAATTATCAAAGTCACCTGACACATATTCTGTCTTCTAATAAAAAAACCAAATCCATTCGCTCAATATTGTCAAAAGCTACTATCAGTATTGTATTGCAGGATTCTAAATTTTTTTTCTCGAAAATCCTCTGTATACAATATGGATCAAAAACGATATATGTTCATTGCAAATCCTGATTTTATGTGCAGAGTGGCATAGTTTTCTTTGTATTTTCAGTTCATACATGTATATATTGGCTATGAAGTAATACAATTACTTCACGAAATAGGATTTCCTTTTACGTCGAAACTAGAAAAATATAAAACATTGTGGTTGTTTAAAAAAATCAGCAATCATTCATTTTGTTTGTCGGCTTTATCTGCTAGCGTAGCATCTTCGGATGCCACTAGAGGTAAGCGTACCACAGTTTGAGAAACGCTGGTCTAAGAGTTATTGAGGTAATGAAATAATTAGTAAATAAATAACGACGATCATAATTGTTTGTGGTCAATTTAAAACACTTAAGAGAAATTATTTTAAGCAATTATTGTTGCATATGAATATATAGGTAAAACATATTGAAGCCTTTCAGGACAGATGTAGGAGGTGAGTTCCAGAGTAAACCGGATTTTCTGAACATTGGAATATATGTATATATATATGTATATAATTGGCGAGTACACCCTTTTTGGGTGTTTGGCCGAGCTCCTCCTCCAATTTGTGGTGTGCGGCTTGATTTTGTTCCACAAATGGAGGGACCTACAGTTTCAAGCCGACTCCGAACGGCAGATATTTTTATGAGGAGCTTTTTCATGGCAGAAATACACTCGGAGGTTTGCCATTGCCCGCCAAGGGGCGACCGCTATTAGAAAAATGTTTTTCTTAATTTTGGTGTTTCACCGAGATTCGAACCAACCATCTCTCGGCTACGGCGGCCGCCGATTCATTAGTTCTTGGAAAAGCGACACACTTCTTTCTGCGCAATTATGTGGCCAGTATATGAAGCAGAAAGCAAGTCAAAAGACAGAATTGTGCGCTAAAGCCTTGGCCTGTTGGAGCGAACACTTTGTGGGCAATGTCTTGTATGTATTTATGTATATAGAAGTAAATCAATACTACCTGTAACTTATTTAAATGAGATAATTTGTTTTGGCTCGGTGATGCTTTTTATTGGACACTTTGTTATTTGATCATGTAACATCAAGTGTTCTACCAAGTATTGTAAGAAAAGATTCTGACCTTTTGGATGATACCTACCTGATGATATGGAATTAAACTGTATTTATAGAACTTCAAGTCGAAATACGAAAAGAAGTTACTAAATAATTTTGTGGTTCACCGATTAAATATCTCGGTAAAAGTTTTATAAAGTTTAAAACAAAGTTTAATATCTGTTCGTTGCTCATTTCTGTGTGGAATGCTCGAATATACTGTGGCTTTAGATGCCATAACTCCACTTCTAATTATTAATACAAGACTTTAAGGGAAATACTTATGTTCGCGAAATCCAGTTTACTTTGGAAAGCATCAGGTTTATACTCTAGCTTTCTGAAAATATGTAAAATTTCCAAAACACTTGTTTGCTTTTAGGTGGCTAATACATTTTTTTAATACTACAGAAATTTGTTTGTATTTGGATGGAATTAACAAAGTATGGGGCTCTTAAGCCTTTTAGCCTCGAATTTGTATATAGGGTTAGTTAATATAACTCCTAATATACATACATAATTTTTATTTGTAAATCAAATCTATTCGTTTTTTGTAAAGCGTTTACGAATGCACACATACATATTTATAGGTACGCAAGTACATTCACGTATGCATATACGTACAAATGTGTTTAAAATTATATACTACATAGTATGTTATGAACACATATCAGATGTTTAGTAGCATACTCGTACGATTAGACGACAGTGTAGACTTCAATGAAAACACCATAAACACAAGCAAAGCAGATCACAATCACAAATACTGTTAACACGTATATACACATAGTAAATAGATTAGCTTATAAAATAATTATTAACTACCGGTGTTTGCATGTGAATGATCTAAATTGGTTTAAGTAAGTTTGTACAAAAGAGATGCCATCACCTTAACTTTATTTTTTTTAATAAAATATTGCAAATATATATGTATATGTACATTAGTCTATTTATATAGGAAATACTCTGCAGACTTTAAACTGAGCGCATTTTATAGTTTTTTTTTTAATTTTATAGGATGTTTTATCTTAAAAGTGTTGCTTTACATAAATTCCTTTAAAAAATCGTAACAATAATGCTAGAGATATATGTATGTTGTTTCATGAACATGGTATTGCTAAGAGATGGAAATTATTTATTATACATAATTGCATTTTAATAAGCTATTTTATTTATCTGAACAATAATACATCAGTTGGTTGCAAATTGCTGCGATGTGAAGGAGCAAATATTATTCGAATGCGCTGAATCCAATTTTTTTGAAATGTTTTTAAAAGTCGTTCAACTCAAAGGTTTATAACAGATTAATTATGGTTTTTATGATGTTTGATTTACAAGTTTGAAACACTTTGTTTAGTGACAATCACTTGGACGATTGATAGATGAAGTATATTTCGTATGTGATAACCTTTCAAAATGAATAGACCACAACGTCATCAAAAGTCTAATTAAATAATCTTGATTTGTAGTCCATTACATTGATCTCTACGGTCATGGATTCTTATAACCGTAGGCTATTTTCTCTAAGGATATTTCAAATCATTGGTTTGGGTATTAAACTGTAGGCTGAGAGTTATTGCTGACATACGATCTCAAGAGTTAAGTGAGTCAAGTAGTAATTATACAATCATATTAAAAATAAATTAATTTTAAATGTGATCCATACAAATTTTCACACTAAAAATATAAAGTAAAATAGAAAAAAGTAAGTTTGTTACTTAAGTCTTTTGCTTTAACTGAAAAGTAAGCAAATTAACGTTTACTGGCAACACTTGGCTCAGCGTATTCGATTTATATTAATCACCAAATTACCAATATTTTTGCCAAAAGTCTCTAATTCAGCACGCTGTCACTAATATTTAAACTTTCCTTATAGAAACAGAACTTTTACATTACTCAAATTTCATTGGCGGCAGAAATTATGTTTCCTAAAGTTAATATGTGTGTGATATATGTATATCTATTATATTATATGAAGCATTCCAGTCACTTTCATTTAAATAGACGTTGAAAATCATGGTCACTAATTGGCGCGTACACCCTTTTTGGGTGTTTCGCCGAGCTCGTCCTCCCATTTGTGGTGTGCGTCTTGATGTTGTTACACAAATGGAGGGACCTACAGTTTTAAGCCGACTCCGAACGGCAAATATTTTTATGAGGAGTTTTTTCATGGCAGAAATACACTCGGAGGTTTGCCATTGCCTGCCGAGGGGCGACCGCTATTAGAAAAATGTTTTTATTAATTTTGGTGTTTCATCGAGATTCGAACCGACGTTCTCTCTGTGAATTCCGAATGGTAGTCACGCACCAACCCATTCGGCTACGGCGGCCGCCACTAAAATAGTGTGAAGAAATAAAACAGTTTGTCCAGTTCGTTATACGAAGTTAGGAAAAATGGTTCCTTACCGACTAACATTTTTTGGAAATCAGACAGTATGCGCCATAGCCAGACAAGTTGAGTTTGTGTGACATATTTTAGCCTTGCAAATTTATTAAATACAGCAAAATTTTCACCTTGATTTTTGTCTTTATTTCTTAGAGCGAGCGTCTACGATAAAGGTTCCCAGAAAAATGTATGGATCTTTACGAGTACGCGTAAGCAAATGTTACTTAGAAGTTATGTCAGATTTACTCAGAATTGACATAATGCAGGGAACTAAAACCATTGAAAGTATTGGATGTAATTGGATGTATACTTTCAATGGTCTGCAAACAATTTTCTGGATTTTTTAAATTTTAGTTATTAATACTACTTTTTTTCTCTAACAAGTTTTGTTCTACTTTTTATTACAGATCTTTTCCTATTATCTATGCGTCTGTCCCACAAATGGTAGTACTGACAGTATAGTGCCTCCGCCGAGGGTTTTTGTTTCATAAGAAGTAAAGTACTTGCGAGTGCTTGGAGTGGGGCTACCGCTTTAGAAACACATTTTTCCATAGTGGGTAACGAACAAGGAACCAACCGATGATTGAAGTTTAACGAGAGTCATTCCCGCATATGCTTCATATTTCATATACACACATCAATACTTTTTATTTGGTTTTGAAAAGAAATGATGTATCCGAGTAAGCTGCGAAGACACTTTTAAACATTTTGTGACATTTCAATCCATACCATTTTAATGACTAAGTATTAACTGATTTATTGATGGTTTAAAGAAATTTTATAAAAGGAGCGCAATAGAGCTTTTTTCGTACACTCCTTAATTTCACTCAAACTCTTGACCATTAGATCAAAGGTGAAGATTAGGTATGGACTTTACAAAGGTTTTTTAAGTGTACAAATATCTTATGTAGTAAAATGAAGTGTTTTTTATGTACATGTGTTCTGTGTATATTTCTAATACATTTTATGTAAGAAGTTTTGAGAAAAAATGCGTTGATAGGCACGTACATATACATACATATAAGTGTTATATATATAGTGTTAAAATATTTAGTGTGTGTGTATCCAAGATAGATGTTTTTTTTTTGCAAACAAAAAAACGCAAACAAATCCGAAAACATGAAGTATTATTTAAATGCTTAGAACTGGTTACCTTTCACACTGTCGCAAAGTCCATGAAGCAATTATCCATAAGGATACCATGAATACGAGCAGCACCGTTCCAGGACATATTGTCATTAAGGTTTTTAAAACAAATCTGAAATTCGATTAAACACAATTTTTTTTAAATAAAAGATATAAAGATATATTTTAATATACATTATATATGGAAATACATGTACATATGTACTCAATTACATATATGTCATATCTCTATGTAGCTGTGATTGAGAAGTTGTAGTCCATGTCGTATATTTGGACTCTATTTTTCAGCTTATTTTTCTAGTACCACACTTAGTTTCCTAAGATTGTTTATAAGATACTCAACATCCGAGTTGCGACAGCGACTACGAGCTCCAATCTAAAAACACATATTTTCCGTTATTTAGAAAAAGACTGCGCTGTTAAACGTTGCATATCCAGAGTACATATACAGGGAAGTTGTGAAGACAATTACGAACATCGCCCTTTTCTTAATTAGGGTGTTATGATTGAAAATTTTACCAGCCCCCGGTCAGGCACAGGGTTATTCAGCCTAAAGCCGCAAAGGCAGTTATCTAAACACTTCGTTGTAGGCAAAGTAAACAATTAAAGCGTAGTTAAAGTAAAAAAATCCCCAAAATCGGAAGCATGGCAGATGGAATACATAAAGCAATATGAGATCATTTCACTACATACTTTTCTGAGCGTGAATAAAACAATGTAGTTATTTTGATAAGTCATTCCTAAAGAAGAGAGAACAAGAGCTCGATGGAATGCCAGTATTGTGCTTTTAAGTGATAGCTGCCTACCCTCGCGAAGACGCGAACAAGTGTTGTTAAAGTTGCTATGGGCAAAGTGCTTCCCTTGCAGATCGTAAGCAAAATCTCTTCTTTTCACTAAAACTCCCAGGTCTCGTTTTCGTGAAAGCAACGGCGTTATAAGCGCAGGAAAATACTTTTTTTTTATTTATGGGGCGGTATAGGATTAAATTTCAAATCGCTTTGTTGTTGAATTATTCATTTAATTATGCAAATTCAACAAATAAAATAAGAAAACAAATTTAGAGGAACTCTTACCTTGTATTAAAATTAATTCTGTTGAGGGCTCCTATGCTCCGCGATGATGCGTCCGTAAATAATTTTGAATGAAGTAGCATAACTCGACATATTAGATATAACCGAAGGAACATGGGTAATGATAATGCGACGTCATACGGCACCATTTCGGTGCCCATTGTTTTATTTTTATTTGCCAATTTTGTCGTCCATTGGAAATAGTATTCACCAGGAATTGGATGAATTGCGCATATAAAAAGTTCTAAACTTATCTGACTAATTCGTTGCCATGTCATTGCGATCCGCCAATCGTCTGCACAATTATCTATCATGAACAACTGTGAATGTGGTTGCCATCAACGTTCCGGTATGCCGTTCCATTTTGAACGGCAAAAGAAGAAAAGTAAGAAAAGTAAAAGAAAAAATTGGAAAGGCTCTATTAAAAATTTATTAATTGGAATTATATTGATTTATTTTTAGTGTGACAAAGGAACTAACAAACAAACTAACGATTGGGAAGTCACATTTAAGATACTCATTACAAAATATAACGTTACGAAATGATAAAAAATATTTCGCTCTACTAGAAGCACTTATATTATATGTATGTATGTATGTATGAACATATATATACATATGCATGTATACACCCATACTCTACTTACATACATATATTGATATGCTTGTGCAAATTAGGTATTTAAGCTGAATTTTAAATATATTCTTAATAATATTTAAAGATAACTAGACACAATCGAATTCGAGGTTTTTGCAATGAGACGATGTTACATGATGATCCGGCACTTCTCTAAAGACCTACCACAAATTGTAAGTGTAGCAAAACTAAGAAAGAGCCTGTGGTAAAACTATCCATACAAATCCAACATCTCATTTATGGCCATATATAATATATATACATATAATTTTTATTGGATGTACAAATTCTTATTGGATTTACAAATTCGGTTTTTTGAGCTCCGAAAGCAGAAAAGCAGATCGAAGGTTTCAGGTGAAGTAAAAAATTACCATTTTCTGCTAGATGCCTTTGGTGCGTCATATCTCGCGATATATGCGCAGCATCAGGTCATTCTAAACAGCGACTTAGAGATGACATCACTCTTCATAAAACTTTCTTTTGAGTTTGATAAAACCGGATATGTGCTACGGTATTCCAAAATGAAAGAAGATAAAGAGAACATTCAAATTCAGAAATTCTTTGCTGAAACGTAACGCAGCCGATGCATTTTTGAAGCAAATGGCAGAAATCAACTGTCAAAAAAGGTGTATGTCAAATCGCGGTGAATCGGCCTAAATCATCGCCATTCCCGGATTAAGGGCTGAGAGGGTTTTGGTATGCGTTCTATGAGATAGAAAGGGATTATTAATGGACCGAGCTAAATTCGGACCACTACTGAATGGATTATATGTATGGAGGTTCTATTACACCTGTCGAATAGTCCAAACCTGACACCGAGCGACTAAGTCAGAATCCGAACCTTTTAACTGAGTTCATCATGTAAAGCGTATGGTCACAGCTCAAGAATTAAATCCCGCCGTTTTCATTTGGTGCATACTTATAAGATTGTTCTTCTTCGCTATCGGCGCTATTACTAAATTAGTGATCTTGGTCGAGTCCAAACGTCGTGTTTTCTTCAAAATGATAACAGCCACCAATAAGAAACATAAACTAAACGTCGAAGAACGGGTAAGGAAAACAGAAATTGCTGTATATGCCTGTAAACGTATGCTTGGAAGAAGGCGGTTATACGACCAATTTTATCGTATGGTTCGATAGTTTGGTGGAAAGCTCTAGGGAGAGATTACAATACCAAATTAATGGGCAGAATATAAAGATCATCCTGTGATAATAACGGTTGATGCAATCAGAGCATGTCCTAGGGAGGCTCTTAATTATTCCAATAGACCTACATATAAAGAAGACGGCAACAATGAGTGTATTTAGGTTAAATGAAGCGGGTCGATGGAAAGAAAAAACGTATGGTCACGCAAGTCTATTATTGCGACAAACTCAGTTAACCTCGGAGAGGACTGATTAGATCGTCGTAACGGTAACTTTCAACAGGAATCTTGTCACTCTCTTTCCATCTAAGGAGGAATGGAATAAGGGATTTTCACTAAACAATTTCGACACTACAGTCTATACAGATGGCAGTAAAATGGATTGCGGTTTTGGAGCAGCATACATATATTCTCATAGACTTAGAATTGAAAAATCTGTGCGTCTCCCTAATACCAGCAGTGTCTTCCAGGTGGAAGTTCTGGCAATTGCCGAAGCTTGTAGGCTACTAATCATAGATTTCTCTTTTAAGGGCAATATCGCTATTCTTTCGGATAGCCCAGCTGCAAGCTAGGCGCTGGATTCGGCTACAACAACCTCTAAAGCGGTGGAACAAAGTAAGAATAGCTTTACCACCTTGAGTGAGAACCATAAAGTTACCTTAATCTGGGTCCCTGGACACCGAAACATTGAAGATAACGGAAAAGCAGATGAACTGGCAAGAGAGGGATCTGCCATGAATAACGTTCTTGCAGTACCGGTATTCACACCATTAGGTGCAGACAAGAATGCAATTTTCCTAAAATACCTTTGAATCGTGGATTGTAGATGGAGAGACCAGACGAAAATCAAAATTAGCAGGACGTTGTGGCCCATCTACAACCTCAAGCAATCGTCGATATTGATAAACATGTAGCGACGGGACGGTCGCCTGTAGACTAACAGCAGTTGGTCTATCGGAGAAAAAGCCGCCAAAATGGGCACCCTTACAACACATACTGTCATAGTTGTAAACAACCGAAAGAAAAGGAAACAATCTTCCATTTCCTCTGTGAATGCTCCGCCCTATGGAAGAATGTTAACACTGGGCAAACCGCTGTTCGAGAGTCTCGAACAACTGTCTGGCTTAGAAACAGCCTAATAATGTTCTAAACCGCACAGACTGGAAATAGTCTTGCTGTAAATAACCGTTAAACAAGTTGGTAACGAGGATGTGGCAACAAAATGCTGCGGAAACGTTAGTTGGATTCTGGTTGAATCACCACTGTAACCAACCAACCAATCAACCAAGTGCTTCTCTGGCTCGAATTTGTAAAGTTTTATCATTTAAGCGTTTCATCATAGAATAAAAGAAGCATAAGGTTATAAGTGCAAAGTAGAATGTTTTTCATGTTAGTATTAAATGCAAGATGCGACGGCTTTTGGATCGTTAAACGAAAAGTTATCAGGAGGTTGTCCAAATGAAGACTTTCGTTTTAAAGTAAGCCGAGAAGAAAATTTTCAAAGGCAAGTATTCAATATTTATACCAAATTTCGCATATCGAGCAATAATTGCAATGAAACTACAACTGCGCTAGGGTTGCTATTTAAAGAGTGTCTTTCATTAAACCATTAGGCAAGTTGAAGAGTATTAGAACCGAGCAATAATTGCAATGAAACTACAACTGCGCTAGGGTTGCTATTTAAAGAGTGTCTTTCATTAAACCATTAGGCAAGTTGAAGAGTATTAGAACCGGATGCCGATACAAGCCTTTTGGATGGCGCCAATCTCCGCAAAACACTTTCCTTTCATCGGCAATTGTACTAGTCGGACAAAGTGTCAAAATAAATCAAAAAATGTGAAAAATACACTCGAAATACCTTTTTCTAAATATCTCAGATAACTTTGTAAAGTGCCTCTCGATTCAGTAACTGCTGCAGGAAAAACCTTTGAAATACTCTTATTGAAAACATTGGAAAACGGGTGAGGGATTTTCTGCTTGTATTTTTTTCTTGGGTAATCGTACCAGTCTAGAACTCTTAGAACCTTAGCTTTAACAAAATGTCTGGTATAATTTGCTATGAACCGGAATCTCTATGTGTTCATTGGAAACGATATAGCATTGCAATTGCTCTCTTGATATATAGTGCAGACGTTGATTTTAAATACATAAAAAAAAGGGGTGAAGTACGTACACACAAAGGCAATAATACTAATCTAAAACGATTTCTATGCTTTAACTAAGCAAATCAGTATAATAAATCCAAAGCCAACCATAAAAATAAGCAAATGGAGCGTATTCGAATCGTACACTTTTAACAAAGCGGATTAATAAGCTTAATAGGCATACTGCAATATGGGATATCTGCCATAGCCAATACACTTTCAATTACATATAAAGCAATAATTGAATTTTCCCTTATTTTTCTTATATAAAACATACATAATGATTTTTATATGGAGTCCTGCGTACTCATAAAAACATACCTACATACATGCATATAAAAATACCCGTGATTGAAGTTTTCCATCGGATCTTGTTGATGCAGTTTAATAAAATATTGATGTGTATAAAAGGTTCGCAGTAAATTGAAGATAAGTGGTTTTAAACTTGCAACGGATTGCCTTATACTTCTTTTTTAAGGTGATATTTTTTATCAATTAGTGAATGTTTGTTTTTTAATATAAATGAAATGACAGTTTTTCGTTTTTACCAAACGGGCATAATTCGATGACCAGAAAGCAGCTGCGAAATGATTTGCTGGAGAGAAACAAAATCGCGCCAATTCAAAAGCGGGTGGTGTGGAAAAATTATTTACAAGTGAAAAAGGTTTGGGATGAAGCAAGTAAAGTTTCGCGAATAATAAACAAGCCGGAATTAACGTTATGGAAGGTAATGCAGTATGTTTGGTAGGATTGAAAACATATAGCACTTATACTATATGTATGTTCATTATGAGCTGCTAGCGCTTGGACTGATTCATTCTGATCACCAGGAATTTAGAAGAGACGGACGCGTGTTCAATCATGACAGTGCCACTTAGCACCAAGAGCGCTTGGCTGGGAAGCTTTGAAACATCCATCATATATGCATGCAGTTCCAAGTGTAGGCTTGGAATGTCGCTTGTTTTGGTGGGAATGATTTGCACTCTAATAGATGCCTGAAATATGTGTGATGTTTTAAAAGTAATTAATTGAAATGAAATAAATTAAAAATGTGTAGTATTAAAAATGCAGTATTTAATGGAATTTTTTCGTTAAGTGTGGCATGTATATATGTATATATGTAGATATATAAGCATAAGTATATAGCATGTTACTACATATAACATACATACGTTAATTTCGATTATGATATGCAAATACATATGGTAAATATTTCAATGAAAAATGCTAATTTGCATTGCTTTGTGGAATTTTATCACCTCCAACTTTAGCTAATCAAGTTAAATATACATTGCAATTTCACTATAACAACTTATATGAAGCTTCAACTAAACTACCATCAAGAACTTACTCACAAATATTACAAAACTTTTATATTTACTTACTGAATTCTGCAAAGTATAATAAAAGGTCAGTATTAGAAATGTTAAAAGGATTTACATTAAGTATATGAAGGATTTCTAAAAATTAAATCATGGAAACGTAAATGTGATTTGGCAAACGGCTTACTTAATGAATTATATTAGTAAGTAAATATGTCATTAAAAAAATAAGTTAAATTAAAATGCGTGTTATGCAATTACTCACAAAATGCTATGTTGGAATATAGATGATGCTTAGAATAATGAAATACGTCGATTTGCAATGTGTGGCTGTCCGCCAATCTATCAATTTGAACAAGTGGTAGACAGCTGTGACAACTCCTATCTTTTACGTAACGGTGATCAAAAAATCGTATGTTAGTGGCACCACGTACTTCTCAATCACTGTTAGTGTCTTAAAAATCACTGCTACAGGTGCAACACACTGGGCAGCTCAGCAGAAGCTGAGTAACTGTGACTATGACATCTGTGTTGCAAGTAAATGCATTGGATTTGTGTTATTCATAAGATGGCCGTGTTATTTTCGTGTTTCCTAACTGAAGGCGTTCGGATTTTATAATGTCTAGTCGTTTAAGTGGTTTAAGGATTTTGATGAGCAATTTTTGCGGATTGAACGGCGAGGTTATTCCCAACAATATTTTTGTATGCAGGCACCCATACTAAAATGCCTGCATACAAAAATAATTGTTGGGTAGAATTGTGTGATATTTAACACTCCTGAGGTTCGTTTTGTAATAGCTGCTGGTGAATTATATTGGCTGGGGAATTAAGAGCAGAGAGTCAATCTGAGCATAGGTTAGGTAGTCTGATGTCAGGTTAGAGGTTGAGCATACAGCAACATTTTTCTCTTGTGTTTTACTAGGTTTATAGCTTCACAGAGGGCTGTAATTTCGGCTGAATATAAAGGGTTTCCCAATAACAGGTGTTGGGCGTTAAAGAGGAGAGATGATTAAGGATTTTTATGGCCGGAATTGGGTGGCATTGATCTGGACAACGTTTATTTTCAACAAGACGACGCTACGTGCCACACAAGCAAAGAAAAAGAATGCCCCAGTCCCGCTAAAACAGTGGCAGGCCTCGGAGTACGTTCCAAACCCGTAACCATTGGGTTGACGGTGTAGGTGCGATTGAGACGACTCCCGTCTTTGTGTTCGGTCTGGCTCTGAACGCATGCCCCATAAGAACATGCGTCAACCCTCGCATGGCCTCCTTTAAGGACGACTACACAACTACGGATTTGGATAGCGGCTTCGAGTGGGGACCCACTCAACAAAACTATGAATAACAAAAACACAACAATAGCAAACAATAACACAACAAACAAAACAATAACTCTGCAGAAAGCTTCAAGGGGAGCGGGAATTCGAAACCGAATTCCAAAACCACCTCTCTCAGGACAAGAGGAGCGAAATCGCCTCCTCGAAAATTTTTGCCCCGGAGGTAGTCTCTAGTGGGAGTAATGCGTCGGAATCGACGCGCTAGGCAGCGACCAAGGGAGACACTGAGAGAAAGTCGGAACAAATTTTCAGCATTAATCCGGGGGGTTAATGAGATGAGAGTCCACCTTTGATAAGTAGAGGATCACAGACGGAACCGACTGCGATTTCTAGAGTAGTGGCACTGAATGGGGAAGCCAGCACCAGCAAAGGGCTCTCCCCTAGTTTTCCGGGAACTTCGGGGGTATCATTTCAAAGACCCTCCACTAGCCCTAAACGGTAGGCAGGGCAGAGTAAACGGTCCTTCTCCGATCTTCGTATGGCTACCAAGATCGTGGAGCGCTACCGTGACCAGAATGACTCTCAGATATCTGAAAAGCTTTCCCAGACGCTCGATTGGGCCAGGAAGGTTATCAGAGGAGCAGGGGAGGGTAGCGGAAAGGGAGTGGAAGCGAATGTGCCACAATCAGACTCGGGAGTAAAAAGGCAACGCACCCAGGCGGAGGGTGTCTCCCAAGAAAAGAGGCCCAGGATTGGTGGTGGCCCGCCAAATTCGTTTAGCGAAGTCGCTATACAGACGGGCTCCATCATTCTTGGAGTGACGGACAGCGGTAGGGAAGACGGCGTTGTCTCTAAGGAGGAATGAAAGAGGAGCATCTGCCATCTCCGCTTTTTTATGAGAGTAGTGAGGGAAAACCTGTCCCCCCAAGCTGTGAAAGTGCCGAACGACACTATGGTTCTTGTAAGAGAATCGTTTGCGTTGACGAACGGTCAGCCTCAATGTGCAGGGCGGCAGTGGCCTTGGTGTGAGAGGTATGGGAAGGAGCTAGGCTGAAGGTAGTAGACAAAAAGATCTACCTGTGCGTCCGTGAGCACGTGTCTGGCTCCCCTCCGAACCCTTTGTTTCGAAGGAGATGGAGGAAATCCTCCGCTACTACAATCCTAAACTTCCCACGCACAACTGGAGGGTGGTCAAGGTGAAGAAGACTGAGGAATACTATCGGCAAGGACTGATTCTGCTGAAGGTAGAGTCTCTTGGTCTTCTCGCTGAAGCAAAGGGGGTCATCAACTACGGCTTCAAGAAGGCAGTTCTTAAATCCTACCAAACCGATGCCAGAGGAGAAGCCCTGCACATCCGGAGGTGCTGGGAGAAGTAAGGTCCACAGTAGAGGAGGCTCCTATGAACATGGCAGTGGAATCGATCACGTCGGGGACCGTCATAATCATCGGGTCGTTGTTCGACAGGGCGGAGGAGGAGAGACTTTTGGCCTCGGAGAGCGAGGACACCGTCTTTGAGGGGATGTAGAGGATCTTGGAGGATGATTATTCTTCAGATAAATCTTCAGTACTCTAAGGCGGCGCCCGCCAACCTATTAATCCACCTGGAGTTCTGATCCAGGAGCCCTGGCTGAGCAGCAACGGCATTTCTGGGCTTAGGACGAAAAGCTAGCTGGTGGCATATAGCAGGACATTGAGGGGGCTATTCACAACGTCCTCTCGGAGGCAATTACTATGTCTCTGGGTAAACCGGGGGTCGGAACCGACCTTATAAGATTTATGTATAAAATGTTTAGCAACAGAACAGTCGCGGCAGAATGGAGCGGCATCTCCATCTGGCGGCAGGTGAAGAGGGGCACTCCGCAAGGTGGTGTTCTCTCTCTCCATTTCTCTGGGTTGTTGTTGTAAATTACTTTCTGGAGGAACTGGTGAAAGGGGGCTGCAGGGTAATTGCCTACACGGATGACGTGGCACCAATTGTTAGAGGAAAATTTGTGGATACTCTCTACAACTTGATGCAGGGATATCTGAACGTAGTTGTTAGATGGGCAACGGATTGCGGCCTGTCGGTGAATACTCTTAAGACGGAGCTCGTCCTATTTACGAGGAAATATAAAATACCCAGAGCTCAACTTCCCTCACTAGGGAGCGCTCCTCTGATGCTTTCTGACAAGGTGAGGTACCTAGGTATTATCCTTGACAGCAAGCTTACATGGAAGCTCAATATTGAAGAAAGAGTGAGGAAGGCAACAATCGCCTCGTTTGGGTGCAAGGGCGCAATTGGCAAAAGATAGGACCTTTCGTCTAGTGTTGTTGTTTGGCTATACAATACTATTGTTAAGCCTATCTTGTTATATGGACTCATAGTCTGGTGGAACTTACTAGAGAGGACGACATTGGTGGTGACACTGGACAGAGTTCAGAGGTCGGAACTTATTGGAATCAATGGGGTGGTTCGAACGACTTCTATTCTGACACTCCTACTAGACATCGCAGGCGGAATTGCCGCTGCACATACCGCAATCAGATTGAGGGGTTCGGGCTATAGGCTCAACCTCACTTATGGGCACTCAAGCATCCTTAGAAACTTCGAGTTCATCCCCCGAATCAATGTATATCCTCGCTTAGTCCAACCGGAACTTTTTCTACTCATATTCTATCAGGGGAAAAGTGGACGGGAGGCTAAACTTGGGGACAGGGTCTGGTGAACTTGTTTACGGATGGATCGAAGTTGGAAGGAAAGGTTGACGGAGGAGTTTTTTGCGAGGAGCTTCCCATCAGACTCAATTTCAGGTTACTGGACCACTTCAGTGTGTTCCAGGCAGAGGTAGGTGCAATCAAGGAGGCAGCTGACTGGCTGCTCACTTGCGTACTAACAGCCAAGAAAGTAAATATTTACTCCGACAGCCAAGCGGCAATAAGGGCCCTCAGGTCAGTGACGGTGCATTCATGACTGGTCCGGAAATGCCTGACCTCACTTTCGACTGTGTCCGATTCTTTGACATAAGCCTCATCTGGGTTCCTGGTCACAGCGACATTGCGCGTAACTGTAATGCGGATGAGCTGGCCAGACAAGGGATATGTGAGGTGCAGCACCTTCATCGTTCGTAATCCACACACTCTAAACCCACCCTCCTGAGGAATATCACTGACTTAGGCCCACACCAATCAATAAAACATTGGAAGATGTGGAAGTAAGGCAAATGCTGGGTTAGGGCAGTCTAGGCCGAGCTTCCGGAAGTACGTTGTGCTGATTTGTTAGTACAGCTACTCTACAAGTGGGAGTCTCTCCTCCTCCATATTCGCGGCCTTAAGGGGGTAGTATGGTATTTTTTTTTTTAAATTTTTTTTTTGTTTTTTTTTTTAAATTATTCTATAACATCTTAAGATTATTGTGTGAAAGTTTGAAGTGCATTAGAGTAAAATTGACAAAGACACAAAGGATTAAGTATCTACCTCTCCAACCGGATTTCACGCTGCCGAAAATCTTTAAACGCGTTTTTCTCACACTTGCCTTTTTTACGGTCGGTGTCCACTGCAGATTCATATCTACTGCACCGATTCTTTTCAAATTTGGTTTTTTTGTTTCTTTACTTTATTCACGAGGTAATGACGTCGAGTTTTTTTTTTTTTTAAATTTTGTCATATTTTAAAACAACAAAGTTTTCAAGTTTTTTTTATGAAAAATCGGTGTTTTGACTTCAAAGCGCTTTAAAAAATTTAAAAAAAAAAAAAAAAAAAAAAATTCGACGTTGTTACCTGCGAAACTTTATTAGCTGATGAAATCAATTTGGTTTTTTGATTTTAGTTGATCCAGTAATGAGTTCTGAGGGACACCGCAATAAAACTTTTTTATGAGACGTCCGCGAAGATTCGCTGCCACCAACTCATTTCTTCATAAAAATCAATGAAAATTTCACACAATATTCTTTAAATATGACTTTATAATGAAGTAATTTTAAAATTTTGAATAAATCAACTGTGTCGACAAAAAAAATTTCGAAAAATATGCTTGTTTTACACCGAATTAACCATACTACCCCCTTAAGTAAATTAGAGGGTCAGTAACTCGTCCGTTGCAGCACAATCCATTATTACTTGCTCTGACAGTTAAGCTGTCATAAAATCTCTACATCACCAGAGCTAAGTGATGCCTCACGAATGTTGTCTGGGTTCCTGGACACTGAGAGATTTCTAGAAATGGTATCTCGGATGAGCTTGCTAGGTACAAGCTAGGCTATGACTTAACTTTCATATCATGGTTGAGATTTTATCTTTCCAAAAAAAAAACGTTTGTAAAAATTGAATTCACGAAATCCTACACTTTTGTGGCCTCTTCGGTTGTTCCACAGGGCAGTATTATTGGTCCTATTTTATTTTCCCCTTTTTATGAATGACTGTAGTCCCTTTTAACCACTGTAAGTTTATACTCTATGCTGATGATATAAAACTGTTTGGTAAAGTATTATATCTTGCTAATCCGATGCTTCTTTTGTTCAGCAAGATTTAAACAATCTTGTCGCTTGGAGTGTTCAAAATAAGCTGTCACTTAATATAAAAAATGTTTTCAGATCACCCTTTTAAAATCTTTGAATATTATTCCTTTCGCTTATTCTTTATGAAATGTTGTTCTTTCTAAATTTAAAGCGGTTTCTGATCAAGTCGTGGCATTTGACTCTGGTTTTACATTCCTAAATTACGCTAGTCAAATATTGCCGAAGGCATATGCTAATTTAACATTTTTGGAGGCCTATGTGAGGGATTTAAAGACTCCTAGAGCAGACAAATTTTATATAACTCTTTAGTTCTAATATTCATCTTTGGCTTGGAACACAATTTACGCCTCTCATTCAAATAGAATTGAAAGGGTACAACGAAATTTTACTCGATTCGCTCTGCAACCTCCTCATTTTCCTGTTCTACTCCCGCCGAAGAGTGATCCGTATATGATAGTAAATTTGGGCTTTCTTGCCAATGGGCGTACCCTTCAGTCCTTGCTGTCTTTATCGCACAAGCTAATAGGGAGCCTACTCCAGATAATGAAACATTAAACGGTATGCTTGAACAACGTACTGCACCAAAAAATCAACTACATCCTTCCGAGCGTCGGTCTATACGTATCGAAACTATAGCATCTCTACAGGAAGCTGACAATATTATCGATTTATAATATCGAATTAACTGGACGGCACGTAAATTTAAATTACATTACATATGCACTGTTTTCCAGGCTGAAGCTTTAGCAATTGACGCTGCCCTGTGGGGTCAGAAAGAATTGAAAACGGAAAAACTAGTCATATAAAGCGACAGTCGCTCTTGTTTGGAAGCTATCCAAAATCGGAGCAATCCTAATCCCTTAATTGCATCAGTTCATCAGCACCTGCACCTCCTTCGATGGGGACACAGAATTGACTTTTACTAGGTTAAATCACACATCGCATAGCATTTCCCTTAAGCTATGCTATACGGTAAATATGTCTTACAACATTCGAGTCATGGCAGCAGGAGTATTAAGACCACACCACTGATTCCATTACAAAGACTTTCATTCCAATTCTTGAAAATACTCAACTATACCGACAGCTCTTTGGGATATCAATTGACACAGTTCTTTACTGGCCATGGTTTCAATAAGGCATACTTAAAGCGATTCAAATTTATTGGCGAAGACTGGTGCTCGTGTGACCAACTCAGTGTGCAAAGTATGCATCATCTTTTCCATGATTGCCCACGCTTTCACAGTACACGACAGATACCCGAAACATTCTGTGCACAATATGATATCCCAGCTTTTAATATCAATCAAATTTCAAAATATTCTAGTTTGATAACATTATTTAATGATTTTGTCAAAAAAACTATTGATTATTTAAAAAACTTCAATACTTCAAACATTCGTGTCTTAATCATAATAGTAATACTATATAATAGAATAACTATCTAACTGCTTGTATCCAATCGCAGGCGTTTTATTTCCGTTGTCTTGGTTAAACTATAAAATATGTAATTGAAAAATATTTGTAATCTAAAACACAAATGTAAGCTAATTGAAATAATAAACTACTCGAAACGCAGTAAGCGCCTAGAGACAAAGGAAAAAAAAACAGGGAGCCTACTTTAGCAGTAACCACACAGGTCTGACCTAAAAGGGATAAATACAGAACTAGGTCCCTCATAAAACTAGATCAAATATGTAGTACGAAACATATTCCGAAGTAAAGAATTTAAATAAATTTAAAACTGTTGAAACACTTTTAGAAAATTAAAATAAAATGCATACAGTAAGTCGAAGAGAAGCTATAAAACTATGAAAACATGCACGTAATTTAAAATTTACAATTCTTTGGAAAAAAATACCATTAGCACCTAATATCTTTTACAATGGGTTTTGATTGAAACAAATATATAAGCACATACATACATACATATACAATTACATAGGTGGTTCACAAGAGTGTCGTAAGTGTCGTATTGTCTTATGTCATAAAGTTCTTAACGGTTTAGAAACCACAACCAACTACATGTAACTGTGTGAAAATTCATAATATGACTTATACGGTACCTTGCGAGCCCCGTAAATATATTTTTGGTTGTTTGAAGTTTGTGGAATACAACAATACGACACTTATGACACCCATGTGAATACTTCAAACATATGAGCGTCAGCAGTTTCGACATGCATCTTATTAGGCACTTTAATCACTATCCATACTTTAATTGCGAAGAACATTGAATGAATAAAAAACACTATATTATTCAAAGAATTTTTATGCATCAAAATTTAGGCTATTACGATCAGTTAATAAAATTTTGACTCTTCATGTCTATAGTGTAGTAGTTCGTTATTTTTAGCCCAAGCATAACCACTATTATTCCAAATTGCAAACGTACCAATTAAAAATTTTTATGAGTAATTTTGCGGCATCTTGTATATACATATCGACATGGCTTTTTTATAGAAATGAGCAATATGAATTACTCTTTTCATTTTATGAACACATTTCTCATACCCACATATTATAATCAGTTCTAAAAATAGAATATAGAAATAGTTTGATAATGTATACAAATTATAATCGTCTAAGTCCCAGGGGATGCCGTTAATAGAATTAGTTTAAAAATGTTACGTATTATTTTTTCATTACCCGGTAAAACAACTTGTCATTTTTAGTTCGCTTAATCTAGTTTAAAAATCCCATAAAACTCTTATGAAAATTATACGAATTTGAGCCTAATATAAATTATTAAAAACAAATTTGAAAATTAAGTTTAATATTTAAAAACAAATTTAGCTCGTCATATTGCAAGGCTTTGACTTTTTACTTATTTTATTTAAATTTAAATATTTGTATCTTTCTTATAGAAATATACGATATGTCGGCCATGATGGTTTTTATAAGATCCTTCACCAGAGAGCAATGCCATTTAAGTATCTAAATAAAAATACAAGAAACCAATTTCAAAGTTGAAATTTTCAATTAAGATTGGCTTTGAATCTACGTATATATGTGTATTAGAATGTATATACTTTGTTGTACATATACTTTGCAAGAACAAAGTAGCAATTTAACATGTATTCATTTATATAAATATAACAAATTTGCAATTAGAGAAAATTCTTTGTATGAACTTTCATATAATAAACATCATTCAGCCTCATCAAAACTAATAATGAACTAATAGGTTATCGACCCAAGCTTTGTAAAATAATTTAGTCCTTTGAAATAAATATCTTCAGACACAAGAAAGCTTTAAGATGAGCAGCAATTACTAATCGTGAAAATCGTATTGATTCATGCTGAGTTATGGCCAATCGTATGCGTCAAAATTATGAAATCAGATGGTGCAACGCAGCCGGATGCATGCACTTTGCGAAAGAATAAAAAAATTAAATAGCCTTTAGTTATAAGAGATGAATAAATACCAAATGTAATACAAAGAGGAAGAATATCATCATTTGTTTTATTTTCCAGAGGAAACTTAACCAGCGATAACACCGGTAATAATGCCAGTCTTGTAATCCAACGTAGAATGTCTCTTGCTAACAAGTGCTAATGTGGACTAAGTAGGCAATTTAGTAGTAGTAGTCCTCTCGACGAACAGAACTAACACTTTATAAGGCTCTAATCATGCCAGGACAACTTCGTAGGCTAGGCCATGTCGTCAGAATGGATACAAATGCTCCGGCTCTGAAAGTATTCGGTGCGGTTTCAGCTGGTGGTACCAAATGAATGCCTCATCTGCGTAGGAAAGATCAGGTGGAGAAGGACTTGGCTTCACTTGGTGTTTCCAAATGGCGTCGATTAGCACGAGAAAGAAACGACTGTCGGACTCGGTCTAAATTGAGTAAGCGGTTATCGGGTCAATCAAGAAGAAGAAGATATACATACAGGGTGAACGATATGTTACCTATTCAAAACACCATAACTTTTTTGTATGAAATTAGTTTTTATTGATTTCAAAGACAAATTTGATTACAATTTTAACATATATTCACTTTTTTATTCAAACGGTCAAAATATGAGTTGCAAGCTGCACGAATGTGATCTTGAGGTATTTTGGCCCATTCTCGTATAATCGCTTTTTCAGCGCATCCATACTGGCATATTTTTTAGTCCTCACCTTGCTCTCCAAAATGGATCAGATGGAATAATCCATCGGACTTGCGTCTGGCGAATTCGAAAGCCATTATGTGGACGAAATGAAGTATGGAACATGATTTTTTAACCATTCTTCGTTCACATGGGCTTTATGAGACGGTGCCGAGTCCCGTTGGAACGTGCATGGTCTACGACCGAAATGTTTGCGTGTATATACTTATAATTTTTTTTTTGTCGGGACAGACTAGTCGGGTTCCCTTTTTAATTTTCTTTAAATCTGCGCGACCTCTGAAGAAATCTGAGTAGATGTTGTGGTGCCAAGGAGCCAAGGTGGTTCCTTCTTAACACATCAGTGCCAAAGACCTCAAGCCTGATTCGAGCGTCTCATCCTCCTCTCCACATGCTGGGCAGAGTGCACTGTCTGAGATGTCCACCTTTTCCATGTGCTTTGCCCATAGAAAGTGGTCCGTCATCAGTCCAACCAGTCCCCACAGTCCCCTCTGCTTAGTGACAGGAGGAACTGCGACAGTCGGTCGGACATGACAGGTAGCACCAGTTTTGTCCATCTGCAGCTTCTCTCAGCCTGCCAAGCTTGTTTGTGGGTTAGAGTAACCCGTTTGCTAACCGTGTCTTTGATGGCAGCACAAGGAGTGGCAGAAAGGGCTCCGGGCCAAAAAAAATTGCCTCAGAGCCCAGCCTGGCTAAAGAGTCAGAGATCTCGTTTCCCCGGATATCCACGTGTCCCGGGAACCAAGTTAGCATCAGGCTATTATGTCTACCGACATAGTTCAGCCTGGATTTACAGGACTCGACTGCCCTTGAAGTGGTTGGGGGGCTGTCTAAGGCCATGAGCGCAGCTTGGCTGTCGCTGCAGACACATATATGTAGATCTGCCTCTCATTCTGTTTTTCACAACAAAGCTCATCGCTTTTTGAACAGCATACACCTCCGCTTGAAACACAGATGCATGCATTCCAAGAGCAAAGTGCAGTTTTGTTACGCTGGATTCCACGTAGATCCCAGAGCCGGAGCCATGCTCGGTCCTGGAGCCATCCGTGAAAATGCGAAAACAGTATCCAAACAAATCCACTAAGTGATCGACTAGTTTTATTTGGATTAGGTTGCTTGCTATTTTATTTTGGTTAGGTTGCTTGAAGAGGTGGAATTTGGGCATCCATTTTTTGGAGTAAAGATGAATTCGGTGGCACGTTTACACCCACATGCTTTCATCCGAATTTTAAACGCCTTTATTGTGTAGAAAAAATAAATTTGTATAGAAATATTTCGATTTCTAATTTAAAAGCAAAACCATAAAAACACTGGAAATAAGAAATTAAGACAAAATAGATTGTTAACGACATAAATGCCGAAAAAGCGACTCAGCTTTTCTACCTTACTAACACATGGGCTGAAAAGAACCAGGTCTAATAAAGAAAAAACGTTTTTTTGTTCAAAATTAGCTTTATTCATGACGAACAACGCAATCATTCCAGCGCCGCTCTAACATTTCAATAGCACTTTTGTAGAACGATTTATCTTTTACCTCAAAATAGGCTACAGTTTCAGCGAAAACCTCTTCATTGCAGCGAAATTTCTTACCGGCGAGCATTTTTTAGGTCTGCGAACAGCCGGTAGTCGCTGGTAGCCAAATCTGGTGAATACAGAGCAATTCGAAGTTTAATTCAAAGAGTTTTGCCATTGGTTTGATTGATTTGTCACACGGTGTGTTGTCTTAATGAAACAAAATTATGAACAAACGCGGCACCGATTTTGAACAGAGCTTTCTCATAGTCAAATGCTCATGTAATATACATATATTTTTTGTTAAATATAGTTTTATTATAAGTAGTCAGTTAGAACAATTCTTTATTGATTTTAGAAATAAATATCGTATAAAGCCAACACGTTCTGTTGATATCTTTATGATGCCAGCTAACTTATGCAGTTTCAGCTTTCAATCACTCAAAACGATTTTGTGTTATTTGATTTTTTTAATGTTTTCTGGTGTTGCCGCTGCATTTGGATGTCTACTGCGTTGTGCATCATCGGTGTCTCTACGACCACGTTTGAATCCAGCAATCGTTTTATTGTTGTTGCTGATAGACCGGAGTCCTTATAACACTTTTCAAACCATTGCTTCGCTTGAACGATTTTTTTACCCATCAAGAAGCACGAAACTCTTTTTGATCCATTGTTTTGAAAATAAGAAAATTAACGTCACCTTAGCACAATCACTTACAATCTAATGAATAGAATATCATGAAATTTTAACAGCTGTCTTTTTGAGATTAGTACTTACTGAAAAAGAGGTAAATGTTATAAAACTAGAGCCATCTCTGTGTTAGGCCCGGGACTTGTCAGCCCATGTGTTATATTTGTATCATAGTGCATACTACAATAAAAAATCATAAAGTGAAACATGAAATTGCACAAAATCTAAAGAAATGCAACGAATTTTAAACAAAATTACAAACTTTTTAGTCAGAATTTTTAGAAAAATTCTGGGTATAAAATTCTGTGGTATAATTTAAGGGGCTCAAAATTTGCTTTGATTTTTGATAATTTTTTCTACTGACATTACTATACATTTTGTTCGAAAGTAATTTGTAACGAATGCTCCAATTTTATATATGTGACCTGGTTTATGAAAAGGTACCTTACGTGTCAAAAAATCATTTTTCACTTTTTTGTTGATTCGAATAGTGTGTGAAAGACTCTTTAAAATGGTGAAAACCAGAAAGTCATAATTTGTTTAATACAAATACGAAAAAGACTGAAAAGTTTAAACTTTAACTGCTGTTTTCTCGAAAACTTGTTTTCGCGCGTAAGGTACCTTTTCGTAGACCAGGTCACATATGGAAAAAGTGCACAAGACTATGATATTATTGTGAGCACAAGTGTATGTGCAAAAGACTTGCCCCAGTAATGTGTGATAAAGCTAATAGTGGAAATGAAAACATATTTAATTTGAAGTCAAAACTCCAATTTTAGTAGCAATGATCTACACGCAGACTAGCGGAAAATTGGGCAAAACCCCCAAATTTTGGTGAACAATTTATAATTTTTGTTTTATAAAATCAATTTTTTTTAAATTTTTTTTTTATTTTAATTAACAGAAATAAAAATTTCGTAAATATAAAATATAGCAAAAGTCTAACAAATTCCGAGTTAATACTTATATTTTGAAAAAAAATATGGGTTTATTTCCAACACACATCAATGAGTATATTATTTTTATACAATATAATGTATTTTTGAGCCATCGTCATAACTGTGCAGCAATAATTTCGTCAGGTCTTATCACTCAGCATTTTACCAACAATAAAAAAATATTGCCTCAGGACTATGAATATTCGATTGGCTCGTGCGTGCTGGGCTTAACTCATCGCTCACTTGATTCAAGAGTGTCATAATCCAAAAAACTAAAACGGCTTCAATATTCATCTAATGAGATACTGTTAGTAAATATCGCCATGAATTTTTTACACAACATGAAAGAAGAGTTGGCGGCCATTTTTGCGTACTTGTCTAAAAACTTTTTTTTTTGGGTTACGATGTTCCTCTAGCAAACGAGCAATATGATTTAAGGGTGGCCGTAATGGATCCATTTTTCGTTCATACCTACCATTCGATTACTTTTTTGACAATTCTGCAAGCTTAAAAATTTAAATTTAAATTTAAAGTACTTTTATGTTACTTATTCTAAATTCCGTTCCCTTATCCATACTTCCTTCAAGTGAAATTATTGATCTTGGTGTGGTACTTGACTCTAAATTCTCTTTTCAAAGCCATTTAACTTATATCAAGTTATATTTTGCACTTGCTTTTATTTGGACTTTGGTGACCCATAAATACTTGCATGCACACTATAAAGCTTTTATGTAACTCTCTTGTGCATTCAAAGCTAGAATGTGCTCTCTTTGTTTGGATACCAAAATATGCATGTCATAATATTCACTGATCCAATTCCACCCTATAAAGGTGGGTGCTTGCTCATTTAAACCCCTAGATAGTAGGACTATTTTCGCTTTTATTTTCATTAGTGAGAAAATTAATTTCCATTCGTAATTTTATTCGTTAAAAATGCTATTTCAAAATGTTATTAAATGAATTGCTTATCTACCTATAGTTTTTAAGTATTCTCTAATATTATAAAGGTAATCGTTTTCAGAATCTGTTAAACTAATGGTCGTATTTAAGTTCCGGTGTGGGCATACGAATATATATTTTTTTAAAGAAGAAGCATCTAAAAACACTAATATGTTACTAGTTAAAAATTTAAATAGCGTAATAAAAATGAAGAGCCAAAATCTCAAAAAGTGTTATAGAAGATTAATTCTCATAAACTCGAGCTCTCGTAGAAATTTTAGGCATTTAATTTACTGAAATTACAATAATATTTATGACAAAATATTATTAAATAGAAAATTTTCGAAACTTAAATTCTATGTGTGCCCGCCTCTGGTATTAACCTTATATCTTTTAAATCGACATTGTATGAACGTTGCTTATACAATTTTGTTCCCATATCCTAAACAATGTACATTTAGTTTGGCAATGAGTATACATATGTATATATGTAATAGTGCAGGCTGGTGACAGACAAGTATGTATGCCAAATGTGCTAATACATCAGTTCTTTGCATGCATGAATTACGTAACTACGAAGACAATGATGCTGAGGACGCTGACTGTAACATCTGAAAAGGAATTTAAATTTGCACTCACTCTCACCTGCACTTCCAAAGCATGGTAAGCTATAATAAGACCTAAAAGAATCACAGTCGAAACAGATATTAAGGTTTTTAACGCTGTCGAGTAAAACGAAGCCTGAAAAGTTAAGAAAAAAACACAAAAATAAATTATTTTATGTTTACATACATACTGACAGATATTGTTAGAGTAGATATATGTAACTATGTACACATGTACAAGCATATAGAGTCGGTTAAAACGAAGAAATGTAAAGTGATGATTTCGTTGGGTTGGGTACAACATTTTTATGGTAAATAAATTCAAAATCCAAAATTCTGGCTGTTAAAGTTCTGTGTTAAAATTTATGAGAACCTCACTTGTTTGTATAAACGAATCTTTTCATTGAAAGCACTACATGAGTTTTTATTTAAAATACTTAAAAAAATACAGAGTTATGGCCCTTATTTGGATACATAATTTTAATACTCAGAATATTAATTTTACATTATATTGTCGTTACAAAATTTTGTAAAAAAAGCACCATTAGGACCCAAAGGAATTTAGAATTTATTTCACATTTTTTACAGAATTTTTACCCAAAGGAGTGTTGTAATGCAGAATTTAGGACCGCTCCCTATTTTTCTACTAGCTTAATTGTGTTAAATATTCATTTACAAAAAATAAATAGAACTTCGTAACAACAATTAATAAAAAATAAATTAGTCCTTTAAACCTATTATCTATGAAACTTTTGTGCTAATTTTTGGATTCGAAAGAGTTAGAAATATATTAATCGATTCAATTTTGCTCGACATTGAAAACCACAAATCTGAATGGGAGTCCAGAACAGGCGCGTATGTTTGTTACATGCTGATATATCCTTTACTTTCTAATACTGATGAGCAAATATAGGCACTGGCCCTATCGTACTATATTATTTTCCATGTTGCTTGAATTTTTTCAAAGAGAAGTAGTTTTCCTTTCCAACATATCAAATGAATTTCTCTATTGAAAACTTTTTAAAATTTGAAAGCAACGATTCTTTCATCAAGACACCAGTCGTCTACAAACATTCGAATTTCTGCCATGAAAAAGTTCTCCATAAAATCCATTTGCCTTTCGGAGCCGGCTTAAAACTGTAGGTCTCTACATTTGTGGAATAACATCAAGACGCGCACCACAATAGGCTACACCTGTTTTCCACATTAGGCAAACAAAATAAAGTAAACAAATACCAAAAAATGTGACAAATTAAAAGTTCCTGGAGGATGCTTCCATATGTAGAAGCCCACGCAAGTGGGGAAAGTTACTGATTGCTATTCACTTGGGAGTGGCCAGGACGATTCTTCTGCTTATGGTTCAAGCAGCTCACAACTCCCGGGATTAGCCCAAGTATCCTCTGGGTAGCTTCCGAACACCCGTTCGGAAGTGAGCTAAAACGTGAGAAGGCGAAACATTCCAGGATAGGTGGTAGTGCGCTGGGCTTGGGACCCGCCACGCGAAGCCAAATCGATCATGTTATGAAAGATGGAAGATACGCTTCCTGTGTTGCAGTCAAACTACGCACACGCCTCTGTGCAGCAAAAAGCGTACATCTACCTACGTAAAGAATGTTCAACATCAAAAAGCTGCAATCACAACAGACAGCCAGAAGATTCGCCACTCGACTCTCATTCCTGCTCTGAGAGAGTACTGCCCAACAAACCGGCGTGCACGAGTAATGGAGCAACATTTCTCGTTCTCTACTACCGCCGCCGAAGAAGAAATCGGATTCCGGCGAGCCCGAAAAAACAGTTGGTACGACGAGAAATGTCATGTTGCCGCAGAAAGAAAAGATGCTGCCTATAGAGCCACGCTGAGAGCGTGCGCAACGCGAGCCATGTGGGATCGCTACCGAGAGCTAAGAAAGGAAGAGAGACGTATTATCCGACAGAAGAAACGAGAGGGCGAAATACGTGAGCGCGAGGAGCTTGAAATGCTGGCCAATAGGAACAACGCCCGAAAATTCTACCAGAAAGTTCGGTGGCTTACAGAAGTTTTCAAGACGTTTTCGTGTAAGAATAAAGACGGAGATCTGGTGACCGACATCCAGAGCGTTCTTAAATTATGGAGGAAACACTTCTCGAACCTATTAAATAGTGACAGTTGCGCATGTCACAGAGAATGTGAAGATCCCGATACCCCAATCCTTGACGACGGAATTGTCGTTCCGCTACCCGACCATGACGAGGTGAGAATAGCGATAACGCGGCTAAAGAATAACAAAGCCGCGGGCGCCGACGGACTGCTGGCTGAGCTATTCAAACGTGGCGGTGAGGAGCTGGAAAGGTGCCTACCGATTGGAATTTAAGTGTGCTCTGCCCAATCCATAAGAAGGGAGATCCTGCAATCTGTTCCAATTACCGCGGGATTAGTCTTCTAAATATCGCCTATAAGGTTCTAGCGATCGCATTGTGTGAAAGGCTGAAGCCCACCCTCAACCAACTGATTGGACCTTATCAGTGTGGCTTTAGACCTGGAAAGTCTACCATCGACCAAATATTCACAATACGCCAAATCTTGGAAAAGACCCATGAAAGGAGAAGCGACATACACCATCTTTTCGTCGATTTCAAAGCTGCATTCGACAGCACGAAAAGGAGTTTCCTGCATGCCGCGATGTCTGAATTTGGTATCCCCACAAAACTAATACGGCTATGCCAGACGACGTTGCTCAACACCAAAAGCGCCGTCAGAATTAGGAAGGACCTTATTGAGCCGTTTTATACCAAACGAGGTTTGAGACAGGGTGACTCGCTGTTGTGTGACTTCTTTAACCTGATGTTGGAGAGGATCGTACGAGCCGCAGAACTTAATCGCTCAAGCAAAATGTTTTATAAGAGCGTACAATTGTTGGCGTATGCCGATGATATTGACATCATGCGTGGACGATGATAACATCCGATGAGGCAACGCTTGGAGTGTTTGAGAGAAAGATTCTGCGCAAGATTTGGCATCGGCGAATATCGCAGGCGATGGAACAATGAGCTGTATGAGCTTTGCGAGGACATAGACATAGCGCAGCGAATAAAGCTCCAGCGGCTACGTTGGCTTGGTCATGTCGTCCGAATGGATACAAACGTTCCGGCTCTGAAAGTATTCGATGCGGTACCAGCTGATGGTAGCAGTGGAAGATGAAGGCCTCCTCTGCGTTGGAAAGATTAGGTGAAGAAGAACTTAGCTTCACTTGGTATATCCAATTGGCGCCGGTTAGCGCGAGAAAGAAACGACTGGCGCGCTTTGTTAAACTCGGAAAAAATCGCGTAAGTGGTTATCGCGCCAATTAAGAAGAAGAAGACTTTCATTCATGCTAAATAATTCAATTTGCTTCATTTCTACTGTTGATGTTTCTAAAATAACTGTTATACGAGCCGTACGTCCTGGTCGCTCCTCATCAAAAAGGGATGTTCGCTCACGTTTAAGTTCGTTGAACCAACATCTAACTGTGGTCATAGATGGCGAAACGTCCCCATAGACAGCATCCAACTTTGCTTTTATCTCCTCGCATTTCTTCTCATCCAAAAACAAAAAGTGAATTAACGAATGATACGGTTCTTTTCCATTTTACCGAAAATCACGAAGCACGTCTTACTCGAATAGCTGCCAAATCCAAATTAACCTATCAATAAGTCTGAAATTTGTTTTACCGTCGTTTGATAGATGGCAGCAGACGATACTAACACCAACTTCCTTCAGGAACGCCCTCTGTCATCAAACACGGGTACTTATTGAACCGCCCTCGTATCTTCTACGTAGCTACATACTGTTGTTTTTCTTATTACAATTAGAAACAACTTTTCTATTATTTGGTGTTTCATGCCTGAGCTTCGAAACCGTGTACTTCCGAGTTATAGTGATGCTCCAACGCATTCGACTATGTCGGCCTTTTTTAGGCGATTGATTTATAGTCTACGAGTATGTTGAATAATAAGATTTTCGGATATGTTTTTTGAAATAGGCATTTCATCATACGATGCGTAGAACTATGTGTTAACTAAAACATAATGTGGGTAAAACCCCTCCGATTGATTCAAAGCAATTAAATACCCCAAAAAACTAGTATCTAAATACAAGAAATTTAAAATGTAATCAAACTTTAGAAACTTATACAACAATTGGCAACCCACAGTTTGAGAATGGATTATCATATCATCAAATATTTCAGCACAAAAATTTGCATACTTATTTGGAACGAAGGACTTAAGTAAATTTAAATAAGCTATATTTGAATTTTCTACATGTTACGAAGTTTTATTGACGCTTACCTTTGTATAAACACCAGCACTGCTTAATTCATTCTCAATCACCATAACTATTATGCCGAACATGCCCATTACCAGAGCATAATCACTGATGCGTTTCCTTTTTTCGAATAGAGCTTTTCGTTTACCTAGCCTGTATCCGACATTTGGTTTGTGCTTAGCTGAAATAGTAGAAGGCTTCCGCGATGTATTACCGCCAGTGAGAGCACGCTCCTCCATGTACCTGAATGGTGTAATGGAAAAGGAATCGATTTATGCTCTTACATATATAGGATGCATGGTAGCAGTAAAATGTTTTTTTATAAGGATGCCTATGTACATAAAATATATGTTAAAATTCAAATCGCCCAGCAACAAATTCGGATATAGAATGGCTTTCAAATTTCGATGGCTTATTTTAAGGATTCTTAAAAATAACTTTTTTTTAAAGGTCAGCAGTATGTGAGCTTATATTCAATAATGGAGCATTCACAATAGAACATTCAATGTCGCAACTTTTCTTTTTTCAAAACGTACAAGTATAATCTTCTTGTATGTCATCGTAGACTAACGAACGCTATGTTTTAAATTAAAACTATTTGATATTACATACATATGTGTATGGATTTAAAAAACTAGTTCGTTGTGAGTTAAAGAGAGATTTTTTCTTAATCAGTAGTTTGTGGGATATTACACGGCTTTTCAGTAAGTTATGTAATTTTATCAACCATCGTTTCACGTTGGCCGAACGTGTGGAAATTGTTTGAAAAATATTATCGAAATACCACCTCAATTATAAATACGTGAATGCTATGCAAAACCATTTTCTCGAATGAAATCCATTTGTTGCTCAGCGAATATGTCAACAAGCATAATTGACGTTATTGGGACGATGAAAATCAACAAGTGTTCGACCAAGAAGTGATGCATCCTCAAGGACTGATTATTTGGTACTTTTTATGGTATAGGGACATCATAGGACCCTTTCCTATCTAAAAGGATAGACCGCTAGGAAATGTTCAAACAGGCAACTAATTGGCAATTAAGAACATTTCGGCAATTTAAACTTAATTATAACACCAAACAAAAAATCAAATTATTACTTGTCAATTAATACTTAAGCTTTGGAACTCTGTAAATGTTGTTTAATGAGAAAAGCAAAGTCTGTTTAGGAAGGAAAATTTCTGTTCAATAAAAAACGAAACATCATGAAAACTAAATGACATTAAAATCAAGAATTATTCGAGTCAGCTACACCAAAATCAATTTCGACAATTGTGTTATTCCACAAATCAAGTGTATAAGGTTCTTAGGGAGAGCTATCAGCTCGTCTTTGGAAGTAAGTGATCATTAAACTGATGTAATTGAAGAGTAAAAACACAATTCTACTCGTAATCTTTTAAAATTGCTGACAACAATAAAAGCAGATCTACACCCTCAAGTAGTTTTAAAATTTTATAGGAGTTTTGTTGGAGAACAACGACAACTTTAGTAAGACAAACAAGAATTAAAAAAAGTATAACTTTTCAAAACTCTTTTCTTCGGAGAAGTTTAGGTGTCCTCCCGCCAACTCCGGGCGCGCTGCTCTACGTGCTTACGTACAGCTGAGAGAGGAATGTGGCTCACTGCCAAAGAAATCATAAAGCTAAAATAATTCAATTTTTAAATGTATGACACAATCGCTAACAATACTGGCACGAAATCCAGGTAAAATCCAGTTTGTATTTAAAAAATGTTCAGAAGTTTTCAGCAGCACTAAGACTAGTGATCCTTTCGAGTCTGTAGAAAGTTTAAGCGTGGACACGCACACCCTCCCGGACGTTAATAGCAAGGTAGCCACAGCAGAAATTAGAGCTACCAAAAATTAAATAAGTATTTAGCTGATGGATTAAAAGGTTTTGCTGAAGATGCTTCGGCCTTGGCGAATTCGGTTGGCTGTGGAGTGTGGCATCAGTTTTGGTTTTAAAATAGAATTATACACTTTTTTATAGACAGCCTGCAAGCTCTCAGAGTTTGAATTCTCAAATTTTCTCATGTTGTGTTCTCCAGGCCATTCTGTTAATAGAAAGGCAGATCAAAATGCAAAAGAATCAGCAGATAATAGCACCGTCATTGAAGTTGACAGTTCAATGTCGAAGAAGATGTGAGAATGATTTGTAGTAGCATTTTCTCTGAATGGTACAATGGATTTCTGTCATATGCTAGTAGTCGACCTAAGCTTTTTGCACGAATTTTCCCAAAGTTACCAGCAAAAACCTGGTTCTTGTTCGATGTTAAAGATATACAACGTATCCTATTGGTTGGCCACAATTACGATGGCAGGGCAGGTACTTGTACATGACCTACATATGTGATTGCCGAGAGGTAAACTCTTATACACACCTAGTGTATAAACTAATAATAAAGACCGTTCTCTCCCGACAGTCGGTTCTACGTTACCGGAACGACCCGGATTTACTATATATCCTACCAAGGACTGTTACTATAGCAGAATTCCCCGTACACGTATGAGAAATATTTTTGCTGCTACAACAACAACAACAACGTGAAATCAGTGTTATCACATGCAAATGAAAGATACATAATAAATTTGCTTTAATTTATTAAAGGAGGCCTTGACAATTGCACGCTATGAGAAGACGTGTTTGACAATCTCTGTGCTTTTTTTTGACATTTTTCACGCAGTACACACCTGATATACGTGCACGAGTTTTGCTTGTAAATCTTTCGTTCGCATATTGTTACTTATTAACAAGAGTTTCGCATACAAGTGTACCGGGTGTGAAGATATACTAAAATTGGCCCCCGGCCCGCCTAACTCGGTAAAAATAGGTTTGCTCTGCTTGCCTCGGAACCCCCCCCAAAAAGAAAAAAAACCATCATACACTCCGCTCAACATCCCCGAAGTGCCCCAATCGAAAAAGGAAAATCCGAAATTTATTACAATCAGCGCTACGAACCCAAATAAACCCATTTCAAATTGTTCCTCTTTCGCAATATATAAAGCTTTAGAAGCCATCAGCAAAGAAATCATTTCGATTTCGGAGCTACGTAATGGCAATCTTCTTGGCTTGTTAAAAACAGTCAAATCGCTGAAAGGTTTATCTCGACCAAAAAACTTCCTGGTGTTTGTGAAATTGATGTCAAATATCATGACAACCCCAACAGCGTAAAAGGTACGCTCCCTGTTTAAACAACGTCAGTGCGGAAGAAATAATTGAAAATATGTGGAAATGCAGGTGTAGTCGGAGTGTATAAGTTCACTAAAACAATAGAAGGTGTTCCACAATTCACTGGTGCTGTTTTACTTACTTTCGACTTTTACGAGCTACCCGATAAAGTTGATGTGTATTGGCGAAGCGCTAAGGTAAATCCTTATTTTCCCAATCTAATGAGATGTAAAACCTGCCAACGCCTTGGTCACACCGCTAAACGCTGTAACAACGCACCCACATGTGAGTCATGTAGTTTACCCTCTCACCCACCTCCATGCACCCAATAGACTATGCGCTAACTGCTCAGGCGATCACCCGTCATCTGCTAACACTTGCCCAAAGTATATGCAAACGAAAGAAATACTTAAAATAAAATGTCAAAACAAATGTTCCATGTGCGAAGTACTCAAACTTCATCATTACTCAATTCCTCTTTTGCCGAAGTCGCCAAAGAGACACAAAAATCAACCAACATTCCAGCACTAAACTCCAAATCTCTTCCATCACCACCAGTATTTCGAACCCACCTCAATCAAATTCTTCTCTAAACAATAATTCACCTCAAACCAACTACAAAACCCACCTACCCTATAATGAACTAGTTTCCTCTTTTACACCGGTTTCGCAAACCCTCTTACAGACTCCATTCAGCTTCGAAGTAATACTTGCAAACATCATTTTGCATACATACCCACAGACAATTCTCTCTTACTTGAAATATAGCCACAATTGCAATAGAAATCCAAGTACCTTTCAAATTTACTATCAAACACTTTACATACCACCTATACAAAATATCTCATGCGCTGATAGTACGTCTTGCGATCAGTACCACTCCAATCATAATAGTGGGCGACTTTAACGCATAGAAGATTTGATTCTATCAGAAAATCTTATTCTATTGAACGATAACAAACCGGCGCACTTTTCCACACACACAACTTTTGCCACTGTAGACTTGACAATCTGTTCCTCCAATATTGCCTCTAATCTAACTACAAACACCCTCCTTCAGCTACGCGGTAGTGACCACTTTCCTATCCTTACTGTGTTCTCCACTACTCCTATTTACAAAACTAAACCCAAACCAAATTTTTTAAGAGACAGAGCGAATTGGGAAAAGTTTCAACTTGTTGCTAGCAGTTTACGCAATAATCTGCCGAGTTCCGATAATGTCAACAAAGAAGTTGCCACAGTTACAAAAATAATCCGCACCTCAGCTCACCTATCTATCCCACAATCCACTAATAAAATCTTTTCAAAAACGGTGCCGTACTGGTCTGCTGAGCTAGCTAAATTAAGAAACGAAAAACGTTTCTACTGGAAAGAATATAAGCGAATAAGATCTAACTATAATCTTATACTGTATAAAAAGGCAAATGCTTTGTTTCGAATTAAATCAAAGCAATCTAAAAAGGAATATTTACATAAATTTACGGAATCAATCAATCACAAAACAAATCCAAAAAAAGCTTGGTCTGACTTAAAAAGGCTGTCTCTGGTATTTACCCTCACTCCACTCTAATTGCCATAAATAACCCTAATAGACCCATCGCCAACGCCAACGAATTATCAAACTACTTTGCATCTTATTGGTCCGAACACTCGCATGACTCTAATTTCCATTCTACTTTCATTTCAGATAAACACAAATACTTAAAAAAGTCCAATAACAGTTCTTATAGAATATTAGGTGCGCAACTTAGTTCTCGCTGTTTGTCAATAGATGCCACCAACATAACCTAAACGTCATAAACCAAGTTTAGATATGTGGTAAACAAACTGCTTCGACACATTAGTGATTTTGTTTTGGTATCATATACTTTTGTGAAGATGTCTGATTTTGTACCGAATAATCGTCATTTACGGGAAGTGTTGATTTTCCTCTTTCATTCGAAAAAAAAACGGCGGCTGAAGCGCACCGAGAGCTACAAAAAGTTTATGGAGGTGCTGCATTAAGTGAAACAACGTGCTGAGATTGGTTCCGTCGCTTCAAAGACGGTGATTTTAATGTTGACGACCATCCGCGTGAAGGAAGGCCAAAAACCTTCGAAGACGCTGAATTGGAGGCATTGCTCAATGAGGATCCGTGTCAAACACAAGAAGAGCTTGCTTCAGTAATAGGAGTTATCCGCCAATCCATTTCCAAGCGATTGCATGCTTTGGAAATGATTCAGAAACAGGGGACTTGGATTTCTTATGAGTTAAAACCAAGGGATGTTGAACGTCGTATTTTCGCTTGTGAACAACTGCTCCAGCGGCAAAAAAGGAAGGGTTTTCCTGATCGCATCGTGACGGGTGATGAAAAATTGATTTATTACACCAATCCAAAGAAAAGAAAGTCATGGAGACTGTCCGGTCATGCTTCTACGTCATCGCCTTGGCCGAATATTCACGCTGCGAAGGTTATGCTATATATTTGGTAGGACCAAGTTGGTTTTATTTATTATGAACTATTAAAACCGAACGGAACCATCACTGGGGATCGGTATCGATTTCAATTGATGCGATTGAGTCGAGCACTGCGCGAGAAGCGGCCGCAATACGCGGACAGGCATGAACAAGTGATCCTACTGCATGACAAAGCTCGACCCCGCGAAGCCAAACCCATTAAAACCTACCTGGAAACACCGAAATGGGAAACCCTACCCCACCCGCCACATTCTCCAGATATTGCGCCGTCCAATTATCACCTGTTCCGATCGATGGCACATGGTCTAGCTGACCAGCAGTTCCATTCAAATGAAGACACTAAAAAATGGCTTGATCCGTGGATAGCCTGAAAAGATGAACAGTTTTACCGCGACGGTATACGAGATCTACCAGAAAGATGGGAAAAAGTAGTAGCCAGCGATGGGCAATACTTTCAATGATTCACTTGTAACCATTTTTTCAGAATAAAATTGTAGTTTCATCAAAAAAACAGCGAGAACTTAGTTACGCACCTAATACAATATCAAATATCACTGGCTGCGAGATTGCATACAACGAAATAGAGTCCACTTTACCTTCACTGTATGGCAAAACCCCTAGGGCCGACAGAATACCGTACCCCATGCTTCAACATCTACCTTTGTGCCTAAAAATTAGATTACTGAAATTATACAACAATATCCTCAATTAAGGTATTTATCCTCAAGCGTATTATTCCTATTCTAAAGCCAGGAAATACTGCAACGGAAGTTTCAGGGTTCAGACCCATCGCTCTACTTAGCTGTTTGGGCAAACTATTCGAAAAAATAATAGCCAAGCGCATTTCATGTTATGCTTTGAACAACTATTTAAGTCCACAGAAAGTAGCTTTCAAAGAAGGTCAGGGCACTATTTATGCCTTGCTCTTATTGGAAAACTACACTTCTACAGATCTTTCCAATAGAAACCACCTCTTGGTTCTAAGCATAGACTTTGAGAAGGTCTTCCACCATGTCAGAGGCCATATTGTCCTACGGCAGTTGGAAAAATGGAGCCTTAGCGGTAAAATACTTTAAATTATACAGGCCTTTCTCACTAATCGTAGATCTGTGTCCAAAGTAAATAATACATATTTAGACTTTTTTGTTGTGCACAACGGCATCTCTCAAGGCTCTCCACTCTCTGTTGTTTTATTTTTAACTGCGTTCAATGAAATTAGCCAAATTATTAATAAATATAAATATGTTTCTTACGTATGCTATGCTGACGACTTACTATTGTGTTCTAAATTTAATGACCTAGACATCGTCAAACAAGATTTCATTAATATACTATCTGACTTAAACACTTGGTCCGAACCATCGGAAGCCAACATATAATATCTATTAATAAATGCAAAACCTTCCATATTTGCCGGAAACATAAATGTAATTACTTTAGTTTAAGTATTGTAATAAAAACATGCAAATTGTAAATAGTGTTAACTTAAAGTTTTTGGTTGTAATTTTTGGCAAAAAATTAACTTTCAAAGAACATTGTACATATTTAAGAAAACAACTGGCTGCTAGGCTCAATATTATCAAATACTTGTCATCTAAGCACTGTTTAATTAACTCTTCAACGCTAATAAATGTAACCAGGGCACTCATATTATCGAAGATAGACTATGACCTTCCTATTTATAGTAACTGTCCGTAAAGCAACATAAAACTAATTTATTCAGCTTACCAGAAGCATCCGTGTTCTGCCTAAATCCCCAACAAAATTTATACTGGCGGAAGCCGGCCTCCCCACAATTGAAGAAAGAATAGTTAAACTTATAAATAAGCTATTTCCTTGCTACAACAGCGATTTATATGAAGCAGTGGTAGGTGCGCTTCAAAGAAATAAGACTCCACGTCGCAAATCGACGATTGCGCTGTGCATCGATTAAGCTAGAGAGATTGTTATCACTTTCGCTTCACTTCGCCAAAATGTACTGTTTCCGCCATGGTTGATGAAAGAATCTAATTTTATATTAAACTTAGCGAAATATGTTAAAAATCACACCAATTCTATTGTTTACGAACGCCTTTTTGCAGAACTCACTTCCCGAATGGAGCTTAATTTTCACTGCTAGGTCAATAACTGATACTAGCACCTCGTTTGCAGTTGTCAATTCGAAAGGAGAAACAATCACGGCCGGTTTCCTCCCTAGAAGCCTCCTTTTATACAGCCGAAGCTGCAGCGATCCTTCATGGTATTACCTTCGCTGAAAACTCTTTACTGAAAGCAGTAATTTGCACGGATAGCAAATCAATCATTTACTCGATAATGAATACAATGAACAAAATGCACATCATATCCTGTATTCGGAGCAAATTATGAAAATATAGCGACCGCATAAAACTTATGCGGGTACCAGGCCATGCAGGCATAAAAGGGAACAATCTAGCGGCAGAACGAGCTAATCTCGCTGGGAAAGAACCACTTATAACTTCGACTATATTTCGAAAACAGACGTATATAAATTTATATACCACAGACACTATAATGCACAAATGGTCACTTGGGGATTCTCTTTTCACTATTATATCGTAAATAATCCAAACAGGATTGTGTAAGACCTCTAAGCTAACTATCTATTACTTTTACATCAGCGAGCCGAAGGTCCTGTCAGCTAGTGCTCCTTTTTTACGTGTAAGAATAATTGTATTATTATTTCACGTCTGTAAATAATTAAATAAAATTTATTAAAGAAGCTAACATTGAGTTTTAGCATTGCCTTACACATAAGTGATCTCATAGATGGCGGAATAGCCTGTCGTTAGGAGGATTGTCAGTCCGCCATCTAAATAAAAATAAAAAAAGAAAAACAAACAGAGGAAAAACCAAATCACGATTTTTCTAATATACGAAAATATAATCAATTTATATTGAAAATGATACTCATTATAAAATCAAATTTGGTGCTTTTGGAAGTGCTCAAAGAAGAATGCAGTTGCAATTGACAGTTTGTATTGAAAAGCCACCTTTCTGTTTGGTAGTAGTAGTATTTGTTCTACATATGTTTACAAAAAATATCGATTTTTTAGAAGTTTGAATGCCTTATTTTTGTCCATGAATATCTTTTTTTATGAAATACGTGCAATAAGTAATTTATTTTCAAAGCCAGCTTATTTCATTTCAGGACCTTCTCGTAACTACTGTGTGCGTGTGCATATGATTATGTCACATGTGTGTTAAATGATGACAGCTTGAAAATTTAATGTATATTTGCCAAAAAGTCAGTTAAAATAATATGTGTGGGTATGGAGAATAATTGCAGCAATGAATGATGTCGGGTTCATTATATTGTGACAGCAAAATAACAATCGTAGCATATCGAAATAACTTTTGGCTTTAATCCAAACAGTGCATTATATAAGTATGTAGGTGCGTATATGTATGTTAAGAATGTTCTTATTTGTATTGAATTTTTTATTCTTATGAACATCGAAATATAGGGTCCGGCACTGGAAGTGTAGCCAAATTCAGACCACTAGCGCAGCTGATACACGGGAATCAGCTGTCTGTTAGTTGGCTAAATGATAGTCCAGGGTATTATTTAAAAGCGCGCGGAAGCATTTTGCCGAGAGTAAACGCGAAAAAAGAAAATCAATAATGTATTTTAAACGTAATAGTGTGATTGCATTATATTTGGCTGGAAAATCACAACCAGCGATTGTTTGTGAGCTCGAGCACCTTAAAGTAAATACAGTTTTGGTTTATCGCACCATTACTCATTACAATGATACTGGTAGAATCACCAAACGTCACGGAGGTGGTCATCAAAAGGCTGCAACGTCACGTAAAATGGTTCAAAAAGTGAAGAAGCGACTTGAGCGCAGTCCCCGACGAAGTGCCAATCATTATGGCGAAAGAACTGAAAATATCTGACTGTAGCATCCGCTGCATACTGAAAACTGATCTCAAAGACAAGCCTTGCAAGATCGAAATCTCATACCAAATCAGCAACAAGTCAGCTTTGAGAAAGCGAAGGAGTTGCTTCGCTTGTCCGGAAGTGGTCAGTTTCCAAACATTGTGTGATTTTTTTTCAAATTGAGGATTTCGTAAATTCCCAAAACGACAGGGTTTACTTGACCGACCATTCTTACGAGAATTTGAGTAATAGATTGCCTACCAGGAGACAGCACCCGCCACAGGTAATGGTTTGGGCCGCTGCAACCGCAGATGGGCGCTCTCCAATCGCTTTCATCGAGTCTGGCGTCAAGGTAAATGCGACTCAACAGCAAGACTCCTCACCGTCTCACAAAGCTCGAGTGAACCAAGAATGGCTAAAAAACTACGTTCCGAATTTCAATGGCTTTCAAATTCATCAGTCGCGAGTCCGATAGATTATTCCCTTTGGGCCATTTTGGAGAGCAAGATTCACCAGCCTTCAGGCGCTGAAAAAGGCCATTGTCCGGGTGTGGGCCAAAATACCTACAAGTCACATTCGGGCAGCTTGCGATTTGTTTCTGTACCGTCTCAAGGCCATAGTCAAGGCAAAAGATGGCTATATCGAGCAAAAGTAAATTGATTCTTAGTTGTGTATTATTTTCACACATATTTTACTTTGAATTTAATAAAAGTAATTTTTCAAACTAAATTTATGTATGACCTTTTTAATTGGTCACACTTCGAGTGCCGGACCCTGTACGTATATTCACATTTGTTTCTTTGTGTTAGTAAAATAAGGTTTCAAGGTTTTGAGGCCAATCGAATTGCATAAGTTTAGGGGGTAGTCGGTTAAAGGACAGCCCGTTACCAGTACATTGAATAATATTTTTATTTAAATCAATTTCTCTACCAAATAGGTTTTTTGTTTTTTAACCAACATATTTAACGTTAGAAAGCCGTAATCGTGACGGCAAACAGCTGCGATGGAAATACCCATTGAAAAATTGCAATTGTTATACAACTTTACAAATAAGCCAAAAAAGGTTAGTTTTAGTTATGGAAAAAATTTACAAGTACATATTTATTGTACTTACTCGTGCTAGGTATACGGATATTAAGAATTTTTGATGTCACTCAATATTGCGCAATAATAATTTTATCCATTCACTGAATACTAAATATGAAACTACTTACTGACTATAAAAGGAAATTGGTCTCAGCTTTTAAATTTTTAAGATTAATTTGGACAATGATTTATTTCTAAAAGTAGTAAACAAGATTCTACACGGACTTACATAGTTATAGAGTATAATCATGGAAAAAAATTAGACTTTAACATTTTCATGTGTAAAAGTGAAACTTTCCGGGAAAAAACTAGTTTTGGAGCAAGATTTGTAGTCAAAAATAAAGTTTTAAAGCTTAAACAGTGCTTGATTTTTTTTCTTTCACATCTCTCTTCATAATTTATTTTATTATTAATCACACGCACAACCATAAGTTATTTTACAGTGTTTGAGCTTAATCCTAAAAACTTAAAAATAACATTAAAACATTAAAAATAAAGGTGTTTCAGGAAAAAAGATTTGAGAAAGGGAAATATACATATATATATATATACATATATATAATTGGCGCGTACACCCTTTTTGGGTGTTTGGCCGAGCTCCTCCTCCTAATTGTGGTGTGCGTCTTGATGTTGCTCCACAAATGGAGCGACCTACAGTTTCAAGCCGACTCCGAACGGCAATATTATTTATGAGGAGCTTTTTCATGGTAGAAATACACTCGGAGGTTGGCCATTGCCTGCCGAGAGGCGACCGCTATTAGAAAATTTGTTTTCTTCATTTTAGTGTTTCACGGAGATTCGAACCTACGTTCTCTCCGACTTCTGAGTGGTAGTAATGCACCAATCCATTCGGCGGCCACCGAAGGGGAATTAGTTAGCTGTAAAAAATGGAAGTACTATAGGAGGAGAAGACCAAGGAAGCATTATAAGAATATATAATTATATTTACACATGCGTATTAGTAACTTAATGTGTAAAATAATGTAGGAGTTCATTTTTAGACCGCAGTGTACTTCAAATGGTTTTGATCTTTTGTGGCAGAGAGCTCCCAAGACGAACAGCAAAAACGAGGAACTGACGTTCAGTTACAAGGCGACAGTATTTCATACTAAGTAGGTTAAGTGAACGGGGCGATCTAGTGAATTGAATTCGTTCGACAAGGTATTTGGGCTCACGAGAGTTAATGACCTTGTCAAGCAGTATAAGCACAATACATGTATCTGGCGATGTTGTTGTAGAGGACATTAAGTTTACTACGACGCAGACTGTCACAATTGGGGTATATTTCATATCCATACAATAAGGTTGGTAACTGAAATGTTTTTTGTTTTTAGTCGAATTTCCACTAGGGTAAAGTGCTGAATAGCTCATAATGAACGGAGCATGCCATAGACCTTGTCTATTGCACTGTGAATGTAGCTAGTCCACGATAATTCAATTGAAAATTATTGCTAGGTCTCTAGCAAAGTCAACCAATTTTATAACAGTGCTGTTCAATTTCACTTCACTGTAGGCTTACACTTACTACACTCAAGATACACTGAGATTTAGCCGGATTTAAAAGTAAACCATTGTCACAGGCCCAATTGCTGACAGGATCTAAGTCAGTGTTGAGGTTTTTAATACAATTATTGACGGATACAAAAGGGCAGCTCACATATAATTGAACATCATCAGCATATACATGAATATTACAATATTTTAACACACTCTTGGGGAACATGTTAAGTTAGGGGTAAATGGTTAGATATAATGTTATCGGCACAAACAGCTTGCGAGCGATCACTGAGGTAAGATTTTATTAAATGTAACGCTGTGATGAGAAGTTAAACAATTGCTTAGTTTCAAGGCTAGAATGTCGTGGTTAACAGTGTCAAAACCTTTGGAATGATCCAGAAGTGTTAATAAAGTTACGCGATCGTTATCAATGCTGGCCTGACGTCAGCCGATACTCTTATTAGCGGCTGTTGGCTCTAAAACAAGATTGGTACCGACTGGCTGGCAAATTACGACTCAGAAAAGAATTTCTCTGAATACGCATCACGCGCTCAAGTACTTTGGACAAAAAAGGTGGTATTGCGATGGGTCTAAAGTTCCCATCCGATTTCTTAATCGGAATGATTTTAGCTGAGTTCGGAGTAATTTTAACATACTTTGTTAAAATGCCAAATCGCATTAGATTTCACACTGAGGACGGATTCGACAACTACACAATCATCAATATTAGAGAAGTATAGCGTTTTTCAATAGGTGCGCTTCAACTTTTTTCCGATGGGGAGGGCGAACGACGCAATATTTTTTATTTTTCGCTTGTCATTTGTAAACTTCATTAGTATACATTTCATCATGGAACGCTACACACTTGAGCAACGATTGCAAATCGTGCACATTTTTTATGAAAATAATCGTGCAAATTTTTTATGAAAATTTATAAATTTTCCAAAAAATCATCTTCAGTGATGAAGCTCACTTTTGGCTCAATGGCTTTGTCAACAAGCAAAATATGCGTTACTGGGCAGAAAGCAATCCACACGTGATTCATGAGGCACCGTTGCATCCCGAAAAAATCACTGTTTGGTGCGGTTTACATGCCGGCGGCGTAATTGGCCCATATTTTTTCGTTGACGAGAACAATCGCCACGTTACTGTGAATGGAAATCGATACCGCGACATGATAAACGATTATTTTTGGCCGCAATTGAATGGTATGGACTTAGACGACATGTGGTTTCAACAGGACGGGGCCATAAGCCACACAACACACGCTACAATTGATTTGTTGAAGAGTAAGTTCGATGAGCGCATTATTTCCAGAAATGGGCCGGTCGAATGGCCGCCGCGCTCGTGTGATTTGACGCCTCTAGACTATTTTCTTTGGGGTTATGTGAAGTCATTGGTCTACAGTAACAAGCCGGCGACGATTTGTGAGCTCAGAGCCAATATTGAACGCGAAATTGCTGGAATTTCGGCCGATTTATGCAAAAGAGTGGTCGAAAATTGGGTTCAACGATTGGACTTCGTAAAACGTGCACGCGGTGGTCATGCAAAAGAAATCGAATTTCATACTTAAATATATATGTTCAAACTCGATAATAAAAAAAAAAATTAGTTAAAAAAGTCAAACCGTTTGTGTTTTATTCAAAAAAAAAGTTGAAGCGCTCTTACTGACAAACGCGAGGTATCGTACCATTCATACATTTACTACACATTTCACAACACATACATATTACTGTTGCAGCTGGGTAGTTGTACAAATTCCTCATTCAGCTTATTTACATTTATATTTTCGGAAACATGATTACTTTTGCGATCAGGGACTGACCTATTGCTTTTTTAGGACTTATTGCTGTGCTAGGCTGATGCTCATAGTATTTCAGTTTTTCTGAATAACACCCTTTTGTATGAGCGGAACATACTTTTCAAGTAGGAAACTTATATTGGTTTAAATAAAATTAATCTGCTCGTTTGTTGATACAAGTATAAACACACTCCCAGGGTATGTCATCAGCAGCTTCTTCAAATTGCTCATAATTAATATGATTAAAAAACTGTAATACAATCTACCTTCAAATCGAATGTAAGGAAAATTAAGACATGCTTAGAAAAATTTGGGACGGAGAGCTGGTCGAAGAGTAGAATTTTCGATGCATCACTTATATATATCACTTATTCTGCGAACAGCCAGTAGTCGCTGGGAGCCATATTAAGGGAATAGTCAACAGTGAGCAAACGCGGCACCCACTTTAAACAGAGCTTTCTAATAGTCAAATGGTCATGCAATATAAAGCCAACACGTCCTTCTGATATCTTTACGATATCAGCTAACTCACGCAACTTCACTTTTCGATCATTTCAAACGATTTTGTCATTTTTTTTATGTTTTCTGGTGTTACCGCTTTATTTGGACGTCCAATGCGTTGTGCACCATCGATGTCTCTACGACCATGTTTGAAGTTAGCAAACCATGATTAGTTGTTATTTCTGATAGAGCGGAGCCCCCATAATACTTTTGAAGCTATTGCTTTGCTTGAATGGTATTTTTCCCCATCAAGAAGCAGTGTAAAATTATAACACGAAATTCTTTTCGATCCATTGTTTTAAAATATAATTTCTATAATTTCTCTATTAAATATCAGTATTTAAAAACAATCCAATTGTCTAAATAAATTTCTTTTTAACTATATTATTCGTTTTGAGAAAAATATTGAGGTGCCGCCGAAGCCGAATGGGTTGGTGCGTGACTACCATTCGCAATTTACAGAGAGAACGTCGGTTCGAATCTCGGTGAAACACCAAAATTAAGAAAAACATTTTTCTAATAGCGGTCGCCCCTCGGCAGGCAACGGCTAACCTCCGAGTGTATTTCTGTCATGAAAAAGCTCCTCATAAAAATATCTGCCGTTCGGAGTCGGCTTAAAACTGTAGGTCCCTCCATTTGTGGATCAATATCAAGACGCACACCACAAATAGGAGGAGGAGCTCGGCCAAACACCCAAAAAGGGTGTACGCGCCAATTATATATATATATGTATATATATTGAGTCATGTTCGAAAATCCAATAAGACGTGCACGAGCGTACCAACTGCTGCTCGTCTGGATGATAAAGTAGCGAGTTCTCCTCTTGAGATGGCCCATTATTTTGCCCAGTTCTCTCAATAAAATTTTCTCCGTGGCAATAATCACTCTAATGTTGTTTCCCAATCTGCTCAGTTTCCATCCCTTAATTTTGGAATTTTAAATTTCAAGTCCTCATCTCAAACTGAAGTGGACCATCATAGCAACTCCACTAAAATTTATTTTTAATAAATCACTTGTGGCCGAAATTTTCATTGATGATTGGAAAGTAACAACAGTTACTCCAATCTTTAAAAGTGGCAATAAGAATGATGTGAACCTATAGACCAACGTCAAAGCTGTCCACTACTTCCCAATTTATCGAAACTATTAATAAAGAAAAATAATGTTTCGTTACGAAATGTCTAATTCCTTCCAACCAGCATGGTTTCGTAACAGGTAGGCCCACTGTTTCCAACCTAGCCGTTTTCAGTGAATATTGTGTTGAATCATTTTTATGTGGACTTCACGTTGATTGCTCTGTACTGATTTCCCCAGGCCTTTAACACTGTTTCATCTATAATTCTTTTGTGTGAAGTGGAGTCTCTTGGCTTTCATTCGATTTTCCTCTTATGGTTAAAATCTTATCTAAGTGGAAGGAATTGTGGGTAAATCTTTAGCCCATTTCATTGCTGCTTCTGGGGTACTTCAAGTTACTATTCTAGACCCCCTACTATTCCATGCTAACCTTAATAAACTCACACGGGAATCAGCTGTCTGTTAGTTGGCTAAATGATAGTCCAGAGTATTGTTTACAAGCGTGCGGAAGCATTTTGCCGAAAGTAAACGCGAAAAAAGAAAATAAGTAATGAAATTCCAACATAATTATTACTTAAATTATTAAATTAAAGGAAAATCACAACCAGCGATTGTTTGTAAGTTCGAGCCCCTTAAAGTAAATACAGTTTTTGTTTATTGCACCATTACTCGTTACAATGATACTGGTAGAATCGCCAAACGTCACGGAGGTGGTCATCAAAAGACTGCAACGTCACGTGAAATGATCCAAAATGTGAAGGCGCAACTTGAGCGAAATCTGAAGAACTGAAAATACCTGACCGTAGCATCCGCTACATACTGAAAAATAAAATCAAATCAAGCCTTGCAAGATCCAAAAGGCGCATGATCTCACGCAGACTTGAGAGAGCGAAGGAGTTGCTTCGCTTGCCCGAAAGCGGGCAGTTTCCGAACATTGTGTTTTCTGACGAAAAAATGTTTCAAATTGAGGAATTCATAAATTCCCAAAACGATAGGGTTTACTTGACCGACCATTCTTACGAGAATTTGAGTCATCGATTGGCTACCGGGAGACAGCACCCCCACAAGTAATGGTTGGGGCGCTGTAACCGCAGATGGGCGCTCTCCAATCGTTTTCATCGAGCCTGGCATCAAGATAAATGCGAAATATTATCGGGAGGTTGCTTTGAAGCCGTGAGCAGACAAAAATTTTGGTGGCAGACCATCGACGTTTCAACATGACTCCTCACCGTCTCACAAAGCTCGAGTGAACCAAGAATGGCTAAAAAACAACGTTCCGAACTTTATAACGTCCACACAATGGCTTTCAAATTCACCAGACGCGAATCCGACATATTGTTCTCTTTGAGCCATTTTAGAGAGCAAGATTCACCAGTCTCGAGGCGCTGAAAAAAGCCATTGTCCGGGTGTGGGCCAAAATACCTACAAGTCTCATTCGGGCAGCTTGCGATTTGTTTCTGGACCGTCTCTAGGCCATAGTCAAGGCAAAAGGTAGTCATATCGAGCAAAAGTAAATTGATTCTTAGTTGTGTATTATTTTCACACATTTTTTACTTTGAATTGAATAAAAGTATTTTTCCAAACTAAATGTATGGCCCTTTTTATTGGTTACACTTCGAGCGCCGGTTCGTGTATTTAAATTTAAAAACATGTTTTCAAGTCACTTACTCTAAACCTCGTGATGTTCTACATACAATCGTCGTAATAATGTCCTCCAATTTGTGGATGAGATCTAAGACCTTGGAGTACTTTTTGACTCTAAATTTTCATTTTCAAGCGATATTAATTATATTATCTCAAAATGATATTCGATCTTGGGCTTTGTTTGACGTAACAGTTCAAACTTATCAGACTTGTACACAGTGAAATTACTTGAATATGCTTAAAATTAGGTTGGAATATGCTTCATTTATTTACCTTGTCACCAATAAGATGTCTAAAATTTTCTGTCCCACATCCCTCTTATAGCTCCCTCTTGTTATTAATAATATTATAATCCCGAATATAATGAGATTTCGAATCACATATCGTTAGATTTTACAATAAATAAAAATACTTTATTTTCTTTGTTGCATCATTTAATTTGCTAATATAATCGTATACTTTTTAATTAAGTTATATCTTAGTTTTAGACCTTTTCATTTGTTATTTTATTAATATATTGTTTACATAAGCACTAAGGCAATAGAACTAAGAAGGAACTAGGCATGTAGGAATCTATTTAGAACAGTTTCCAGAAAGTAATTTATGAACGCATGAGATGGGTACTGCTTGAATACCCGTGGTCCGTCGGGTACAGCATTTGAAACGTATTGCAGGACTACATCTTTAAGCTCAAATAGATGCTTTTCACGATCCCTTGGGTATTATCTGAACAAAGTCGGCGTAGAACATTATGTTATACTTCCTAATTGGGCGCAATGCTCGGGCAATATCAAAAGGAATTACTTGATTGTTCTATCAGTTTATGGCGACCAAATAAGCTCTGCATATCTTTAAACCAACAACAACCGACAACATTTATTCGATATTTGGATATGAATTGCATTTGTATGCCATGAGAAGAGCTAGCGGTTGAAAAAGGCGCCTAAAAATTTCGAATTATTTACAGTCGTTATTGGTGCTTCAATGACCTGTGTATCTGGCACCAACTTGTCTTCCTTGACAAGCCTTTCCTGACAAGCCTTTTTGAAGAAGGCAAGCTATTATTCTGCTAGGCTCATATGGTGAGGGAGGGAACAAAGCAACAAGGTCTTAAGTGTCTTTACTACTGGCGAAAAGAGAGATAATACGATATTTTCAATAATAATATGATATCCCTTGTTGGTAGTCCACTCAGTCACAGTTGATGAGGTGGATTAAAAAAAGCCCAACTCGGATCCAATGGCATATAATTGTTAGATATGTGAGTCCACTGTCATTGTGCTTCGTTTTTCTTAGACCCACTTAAGCTGATTTAAAAGTTATTAAATCTCTAAAATGGGATCACTAATATGTATGTGGATCTTCGCGATTTACAGACATAAGCTATAACGCTCAGTTAGCGAAGCGAAGGCAGATCTCCGTAATTCGTCGTTTGAGGTTTGATTTCCAAAAATGTGAATGTCTCTTACTACAGCATCAAGGTGCATATGATTACTAGCTAATTTTCTGAATATTTAAAAAATGTATACATTTTTCTTTCAAGCAATTATTTCGAGTACTAAATTTACGTAGGTAAGTTTGTAAGGAAGCTACGCATATGTAAGTATATATAACAGGTAATACATAACTATATATAATGACTAAATATGAATTGTGAAAGGATTTTGGGTATACATACATTTCATACCTGGGGTAATCGGAGTGGATACCCACTAGAGCCTCGGCTGCTTCTTCGTTGCATCCGGATGAATTCTGTTCCCGATTCGCTATAGAAGGTGTTTTCATCGAGCCAGGAATTGAAAGAGTGGATGCTGGTTTGCGGAGCTATTTCATTCAATGTCGAGGATGTTCCATAAAAAATGTACATGCAATAAAATATAAAATATTTTTGTTTGCTTATTTTCGAACCGTATTGCTTGATTAAATAAGAGTTGCATTTAACATATGTATTTATATAAAAGTACATAAATCTAAAACTGAGTATGCAGGTGCATTTTCGATACTTGGTGAGTGTGTGAAAATGTATAATTTTAACTTCCAAATAAACTATATTGCGCGGATTTAAGTGACTTACGATTAGCCTTAAAATTAATGAATTCGTATAAATTAAAATTTATTATAGGCAGCAAGTCTAGCTCTGGCATAAGACACGAGGAGTGTAAATGTATTTTAGGAAAATTCGGGTACTAGTCGTGCTTTAATTCGAGAGGTAAATTCATTAAACCACTCAGTCTATAAAATATTTTTGTGAACACAGTGTTCAACTTAGGTGGAATCCGAAAGAATATAGATTGCACAGCAAACCAAAAAGCTTTCAATACAGACTTAAAGTATTTCAGTAATTAAATACCCCTTGAATGTCATTAATCTTCGGAGTGATATAGACAATCTTCATTTGTGGTGCCTGAAGGTGCGACTTTCTTGAATTTGTGTAAAAGCTTTTAAATGGCATCCCTACCATAATATTTTTAACATTATGCCTAGAAGTTGTATTTTATCGAATGGTTTCCTAATCAGTGTGAGTGAGAGTTGGAATAATTTTTGACAAAATATTTGTTTTTAAGCATGATATATATATAATTGGCGCGTACACCCTTTTTGGGTGTTTGGCCGAGCTCCTCCTCCTATTTGTGGTGTGCGTCTTGATGTTGTTCCACAAATGGAGGGACCTACAGTTTTAAGCCGAATCCGAACGGCAGATATTTTTATGAGGAGCTTTTTCATGACAGAAATACACTCGGAGGTTTGCCATTGCCTGCCGAGGGGCGACCGCTATTAGAAAAATGTTTTTCTTAATTTTGATGTTTTCACCGAGATTCGAACCAACGTTCTCTCCGAATGGTAATCACGCACCAACCCATTCGGCTACGGCGGCCGCCATACATTATTGCATTACATTAATGTATTTTGAGACTACTTTTTTTATTAAATTAAATCTAAAACTATAGTTCAGTCTACAATAAATATCATATAAATCAAAATTTCAAACTTCTCCTCAAATATAAAATACCACCAGTTTTACGTGGCGCCCACAAGTTTTTCTTAGTGGATATTAATTACATACATATACATATACAACGAATGCCCGACATTTTTTTATACGGAGAGATGAGTAACATCGGCAGGGAAAATATGATCAAAAACAACTAGAATTTTGAGCCGCTTCAAACTTGCAAATTATCTTATTATACTACAATTGAATGGGATAGGGAACAATAATAGGTATATTTATAAGTTCGTGCGGTTTTACAACAGATGGCGTAACTTGATTATTATTCCATCGATCCACATTTCCAAACATTCATTGGAGAGCTACTGTCGTAAGGCACAAACGTCAGTATAAGTTTTTTATTTGAAGCGTAAACAACAATATTTTTACCACACTTGAAAATGTCGAATTTCGTGCCAAATAATGTGTTTTTGCGGGGAATTCTTCTTCATTATTTTAATATGAAGAAAAAAGCAGCCGAAAGTCATCGTATCTTGGTGGAAGTTTATGGTGAGCATGCTCTATCTGAGCGAACGTGCCAGAAGTGGTTTGCACGCTTTAAAAGTGGTGATTTTGGCTTGGAAGACGAAGAACGCGAGGGTGCGCCGCCAAAGTTCATGGATACCGAATTGGAGGAATTGCTCGATCAAGATCCGGCTCAAACGCAAGAAGAGGTTGCAAAAACTTTGGGAGTTGATCAATCAACCATTTCCAAACGTTTAAAAGCCATGGGAATGATCCGAAAGGTAGGCCATTGGGTGCCGTATGAATTGAAGCCAAGAGACGTTGAACGCCGTTTTATGGCATGCGAACAACTGCTTCAACGGCACAAAAGAAAGGGTTTTTTGCATCGAATTGTGACTGGCGATGAAAAGTGGGTCCATTACGACAATCCAAAACGTCGGGCAACGTATGGATACCCTGGCCATGCTTCAACATCGACGTCGGCGCAGAATATTCATGGCCTGAAGGTTATGCTGTGTATCTGGTGGGACCAGCTGGGTGTTGTGTATTATGAGCTACTGAAACCGAATGAAACGATTACGGGGGATGTCTACCGACGACAATTGATGCGTTTGAGCCGAGCACTGCGAGAAAAACGGCCGCAATACGCCGATAGACACGACAAAGTTATTTTGCAACATGACAATGCTCGGCCACATGTTGCACAAGTGGTCAAAACATACTTAGAAACGCTCAAATGGGATGTCCTACCCCACCCGCCGTATAGTCCAGACCTTGCGCCATCCGATTACTATCTCTTCCGATCGATGCAACATGGCCTGGCTGACCAGCACTTCCGTAATTACGATGAAGTCAAAAAATGGATCGATTCGTGGATTGCGGCAAAACCGACCGAATTTTTCACAAAGGGAATCCGTGAATTGCCAGAAAGATGGGAAAAAGTAGTAGTAAGCGATGGACAATATTTTGAATATTAAATTTGTAACCATTTTACGTCAATAAAGTTTCAAATTTCGAAAAAAACCGCACGAACTTATTCATAGTCCTATTATTTTTATACAAAATTAATGAAAATTAAAAATAACGGAAGAAAAACAATAAAAACAGGCCAAAATGTTGTGGTATTACATTTTTTTTGCGGGCCGTATAACGTCAAATTCCTTCTCTTTACATAATTTGTTCAGTCACATGGTAAATGTGTTGTTTTTGTATGGAGACCGGCCAATAAGTTAGCCACAAAAAGGATGGAACGTGTTCAATAAATGCTTTTGAAAATATGCTTTTTGCTCCTTAAATTTTGGTGAGCCTATGGTGAACTCTTTTATTATTCTCGTTGCATACTCTTAAATCTTAAATATCCTGAGAATCCTACGTCCGTCTTAAGTATTTCATTAAGATATAATACCCCCAAAGGCGTAGTTGTTAGAGAGAATAGGATCTAATGTTCTTCAGTTTTCTAGCTTCTGAAATGATTAGGTAAATTTTAAGTTATTTTTCGGTAAGAACATGGTTTCGTAGACAAAATAAAGAAATAAGTAAATTCGTAAATAGTCCCCTTCCAGTTTGTAAACACCGATTTCCAATTCTGTACATAACAAAATCAAGTTCGAGTTCGATATGTGTGATTGTGAGCAATATTCGAAAAGGTGAAAATGATGTTCGTGAGTACCATTCGGAAAGCGTAGCTTCGAATCTCCGTGAAAAACCAAAATTAAGAAAAAGAAAAATCCGTCGCTCTCGGCACGCAATGGTAAGCCTCCGAGTGTATTTCTACCCCGAAAAAGCACCTCATAAGTAATATTGCCGTTCGGAGTTGGTTTAAAACTGTAGGCCGCTTCATTTGTGGAACAACATAAATACCCACGCCAATTAAATATAGGTATATGTATATGTATCAGGTCAGTCCATAAGTTCGTGCGTACTTCACCCATAATTTTACTTTTGTACGATTTTTGAATACAAAAAATTATTCGCGGAATATAACAGAACTATTTATATTTTCTTTGATATATTGTACATTCAACAAGTGATTTTAATTGCGGATAGAAGCACGTGTTGTTAAAAAATAAAATGGAATCTTCGAACACGAATAAGAGGCATATTTTGTATTTTTTTATAAAAGTGGTAAAAATGCAACAACTGCTCCTGCAGAAATGAACACCCCCAAGAAGATTCTCCTGTCTATTTGCTGGGATATGGCCGGTATTCGTATTGTTTATTATGAACTTCTGGAACCAAACCAGACGATAACTGCTGATTATTATTCCCATCAGCTATGAAACCTGAATGAGGCACTTAAAAAAATCGATCGTCTTTAGTGAATAGACGCGAAGTTTTGTTTCACCACGACAACCGAAGACCTCATACCGGAAGGCAAACATTAGGCAAGCTGAACGAGCTCGGATGAGAGCTAATGCCGCATCCACCATACTCTCCGGATATTGCATCTTGTGATTATCACCTTTTCCGTGGACTTCAATCCAATATGAGTAACAAGAACTACACTCAAAAGAAGCTATAAAAAGGAATATCGAAGCGTATTTTGGCTCCAAGGACAACAAATTTTTTGAGCAGGGAATTAAAAATTTGCCTAAACGTTGGGAAGATATTGTAAATAATGAAGGAAAATAATAATAAATACTTTAAACATCTTTTTTATTAATTTTTAAACCACCTTTAAAAAACGCACGAACTTATAGACTGACCTGATATTTAAAAATGAGAAAAATAACCAGAAATAGTTTGTTTTCTTAAATATATAAAAGTATCTATACTTTATTGGGTATTAACACTAAGATCTTTTGGTGTCGTTTTTTGTGGCGTGCTAACCTTCACATTTTAATCACTAAAAACAAAACCAGAATAGAGGTGAAAAGTTGCTGCATTCTCTATTTAACTATTATTTTAATTTTAGAAATCAATTAATATTGCTTACAGTTAATAATGGTTTGTCTATATTCCTTCAGTGTGTTCTAATATCTTTTTTTGATAGGGCTAAACACTGTCATTACACATGTCAGTGTACGAATCTTCAACATAAAGGTATGAGCCACCTTTTTATTCAGTAATGTGTTGTCTAAAGTCGGTGTGTTCTAAAAAGTTCATGGAATGATTTACTATAGCATTGTGTTTAATAAAATGATTGATTTAAAAACTACTCCACTTCAAATACATTGAGCCCCAACAAAACGAAATAATTGTATAGAGATGTGCCTTATTTATTGTTCCCGAATGATGAAGTAACAATGGCTGGTGGCAGAGAGTTGGAAGCGCTCCTCTGCATTGGCTTTACTTGGTGTTCCTTATTGGCGCCGGTTTGCATGAGGACGAAACGACTGGTGCTCATTTGTAAACTCGACAAAAATCGCTTAATTGGTCACTTCGGGATTATATGAGGTACCTTTTCAGCATTTGGTGTACTCCAATCAGTTGTGGACTTGTTTTTCTAAGCCAATGAATCATGTTAGTAACCCGAAAAATCATATAAACAAATTATCCTGGAGCCAAGGACCCCTGAATATTTTTTAAAACATGATTGCTTAGCTTTTAAAATGAAATGTGATAACGTCTGAAAGTGTAGAATAAGCTTTTCCTATTATAATATTACTACACATTCATCAATTATGGTATTGCCATTATCTATAGCTTCGTAAATTGATAAATCCTCATGATTCACGCAATCTACTTGGAAGTATGTATACATTTTAATTCTGCCATTTATGTTGTTGATATACACATATTTACGCGTATATACAGTAGCGGACATAAAATGTGTTAACAGGGAGTCTAACCACGATTGAAGTGTCAGAAAAATATAACGAGACCTTTTCACCTTAATACTTCTTCTGATTATAAATAGAAGTCTTAAAATTCGAATTAAATGAAGTAATCTTAAGTTGTGTAGCGGTGCGTCTGCGTTAGGTGAAAAAATGTCAAGTTATAGATAAATTATCGAAAGGCATTTCTTGAAAGTTCCTATACTAAGATTAGTATTAAGTATTTATATGGTGAAATCAGCACCAGATCCATAGAACGGAAGAAGTCCGGTTAATGCCTAAATTTATTAAAAATGGATTCTCTGTGGCGGAATTATCCGAGGCTCAAAAGCTCAAAAAATGGTGGTTCTGTAACTCCTAAATTAACAGCGCTATGTGATTGGTGTTTATAGATATTTTTCTCATATAATGTGTTTCATTTCGTCCCCTTAGTATTAAAATAGCCTATAAATTTTTTGATGTATTGAGAAAATGAATTTCAAACTTTTTGTCGAAAGTAGCTCTCACTCAAATCTCGTTATGTCTGTAAATATTTATTATTTTTTGACTGACGTTTTGACCCACTTTGTGGAACTAGAAGTTGACAAAATTTTGACCACATATAAAATCGACGATAGAGAATCCAAAAATTCAATAAAAAAATAATAGCCTATGAGCACATAGGCTATTGTTATACTAAGGGGACGATTTATTCGTTTTTTGCCTTTTTTAATTTAATACGAGGTAGCTCAATTGGAAAAGTTTTTAATTTTTGTCTTGTGGCAAAATTTTTTTGAGGGACTCTTATGTATTTTTGAAATACTGTTTTTAGTACATAATCATATATTGCGTAAATTCTAGATGAATTTGAAAAGAAAAAAATTCATCCATCTCAATATAATACACAAAGTGCAGTTAAGACTATTTTTTCAGTTTTTCATTTCATTTTCATTTTCATTAAATAAAATAAAATAAATAATAAATACAAATAAAAATAATTACTGCCCAACTAAGTGATTCGATTCACCAGCCATCCAGCGAGTAGTGAACAGAAAACAAAACTTCCCTTGACGCCAACGCTGCATGTGGTTTATTTTTGTTTTGACAGTTCTTAAACGACACATTTTAACAGTCATCAGCCACTAGGAAAAAAATGTCTCGTTGACGTTGACGTCTACATCAAAAAATCCAACTTAAGCAATAAAAAAGGAAACAAATTAAAATACATTGGAAAATAAATACAAAAATATTCATTGTGATTCACATTTTTCACACCGAGAAAAGCGATGCAGCTATTATTCTGGATAAGTATAATTTATCTTACTACAATATCCAGATCGTAATTGAGCCAAAGTTATGCGAGTCTCGCGAGGCAGCTGAAGTTCTTCGTCTGCAAGCGAAGCGAGCAAATGATATTCCCGAATAGCCTCTTTCAATCTATGGTTCTAGTGCTGATATTAACGCTTAAATTCCCTGATCGTAGTTTAAGAATTTTCATTCAATCTAAAACTTGGAATTTTTCACTTAACACTAGGTAACTGACATATTAGATTACGAATGTGTCGTCTAAACAAAGGACGGCGCAATGGTAATTAAGAAAGCGAACAACGCCACATACGATGCCCGTGCGAACATACTATTATCATTAACTGACAGATTTTTGGAACGAAGCAATCCTGCACTGAGAATTGTGTGCTTGCCAAGATCAAAAACCAAAAAATTACTGTAAGGAAATCAAGCAAGCGCTTGAAAGTTCGCTTGTAATATTCTGTACTACAGCTAAGGAGGGAAAATACTTGTTTGAAAACCGCTATAACGGAGCCTCGCTTAAAAGGTAATTACTGCACCTTCTAGCTGCATAAAGCTCACTTGCAGCAGTGAATAATTGCTCCCTAGCCACGTTCATTGGAGAAGCAGATGTTTTCTTTAAAGCAATTAAATAAACAATTTTGATTTGATACCAGCATTCAAAAATTTTTACAAAAACTAAAATGATGAAATTTTTTAACATAAAAAATGTAAAGAAATGTTCGGCCAAACAACGAGGCGAACTTTTTGGCCGAAGCCGAACCAAAACCAGAATAAAGTTTAGTGGCCCAAAATGGCCCAAGCCGAAGTTCGGTCGTTTTCTATCTATTATATAAGTAGATAAGTTCAGAGCAAATCCGTGAAAACTGGTTATAATTTTGGTTTTTACATATATACTTTATAATATGTTTTTAAAACCCTAGTAGCAAGTCTGCTAATTAAGTTAGTGTTATATTGTATATATCTCCTATAAATAATAATAATAATAATGTTTTTAAAACTGTAAATAAATTGGAATATCCAGAAGAATTTCTCCTACTCTTTTTAATTGGTTAGCTCCATTCTTGGAAAGAACGATACAAATGCCTTTCTTCAATACATAAGGGTCAGTGATCTTCGAAAGTTTTCTAATATAATCTGATTCACCACGCATAACGTTATATTGAAGTCAAGTGTCAACAGTCACCTTAAATCCCAAGCCCTACAAGACCCTGAAATCTCATTAGACAAACCTTAAACGAAAAAATATTTTTTCCAGTATTGTGCAATATAATACTAAACTCGCCCCTAATGAGTATCCAGATCATCAAGAATCTATGTATATGTATGAACAAATATATTTTCAGCATATACATATGTACATATATACAAGTACATATACACGTGAAGGTGGTATCTACTTGTATGTACCTACTATCCCAGCGATCGGCATTGCGTGCCATTAAACATAAACAGTAGGAGACTTTGAGGATGGCTAAAATGCCTAGTTAATCACACAACACTTATATATACATATATATAATTGGCGCGTACACCCTTTTTGGGTGTTTGGCCGAGCTCCTCTTCCTATTTGTGGTGCGCGTCTTGATGTTGTTCCACAAATGGAGGGACCTACAGTTTCAAACCGAATCCGAACGGCAGATATTTTTATGAGGAGCTTTTTCATGACAGAAATACACTCGGAGGTTTGCCATTGCCTGCCGAGGAGCGACCGCTATTAGAAAAATGTTTTTCTTAATTTTAGTTTTTCACCGAGATACGAACCTACGTTCTCTCTGTGAATTCCGAATGGTAGTCACGCACCAACCCATTCGGCTAGGGCACCCGCACACAACATTTACTTAATTATTAAGTTCTCTAGTTCGGTTGTGGTATATAAACAGAGTAACCACTAAGTTTGGACTATTGCAATATTAACGTAACACTTTAGGTCATTTGGTGTAGCAGCATTATCGATTTGAGCAGCGGCAAATAACCCTTTAACAGAAGACGGTTATTTTTCTGTTTTTTTTTATTGAAATATTCACAAATTAGTAATGAATATAAAAAAGATGTAGAAGGAATGAAATTTGCTAAAAAATTATAAACAATAGTTTTATTGTGTGCTGCTTTTAATCACACCTGTGAGTACAAACTATTTTATTTAAGGTATTTCTTAAATGTATTTCGAATAAAATAAGTTATACATATCATTGGACGTATATTCTATAAGAACATATATAACATATCTTTTGACGATATAACACTCGCAAAAAAAATTGTGGGAGGAAAAGAACGTGAGTGAACGCTACTTTTAAATATGCAAAATATATAAAATTATTTCCAAACTGGATGCATATATATACATAGGTATGCATCATACACCGAAGTTTTACGGACGTCTACGATCTTCTCTTAAGCTGAGACCTATTTAAACAAAATAAAACAAATTATTATACTAGAAGCAGATTGAAATTAACTGAAAAGAGATAAAATAATTTGTTGTTATTTTGAAATTTTTGAACACTTTAAGCTTGTATTTTTCTTTTGAAATATTATATTATTATTTGTTCATTTTGATGCCGGTTATGTGTATGCTCCATAGGATAGTCCATGTGAGTGTAATCGGGAGGAAAAATCAGATAAAATTTACATCCCTCTATTATTTTGCAGCAAGGTGAGAAGTTGCATATTGGTTAAGAAAAACTGTAATGGCGAGTTCATTAACATATTTCTCTTCCAACAGTTTTACAGCGTAGATCTGACGACGGCCAGCTTACATCAGCATATCTGCCGTTTGAAGAAAAGGACCCGCTGTCCTAAGTACTAAGAGACCAGCAAAAGAGGACTGGATCTGGTGGTAGATTGCGGTGTAGCAGCGACATTAATGGATGAGCTGGGTCTCTTTTTGAATACTTAACCTCTACTAGTCTCAATATATGTAACCGGTGTAATCATCCCACATACTACATATAATAGGACTAGGTAGGAGGTTATTGATATAACCCTAGTAACGAATTCAGGCTCATTAAGGGTTGACAACTGGCATGTTTTACCGAAGTGCTAATTTTCGGATCACTATAGATTCATGTTCACAATCAACATAGAACAATCTAAACGACTTCCCTATAGGAATCCAAGAAAGGTAAATTGGCCAAAATTATATAAGCTTATGGCTAAGTTAGATGCCCCCGAAGGAGGAGGAAACAACTTAAGTCTTCAGCTTGGAAAATAACGTCAATTTGTTGACATCTGAAGTAGTTGAAGCTTTTCGTAGATCTTGTTCATTAAGCAGGCCCCCAAAAACCAAACAAACTCACGGTGGACTATCTACTAAGATGAGAAATAAGAAAGCTTCACAATATAGCAAAGGCGTCAAAGACGACAGAGGATTGGGACTGCTATCGAAATAGTTTTAATACGTATAAGTGGCAAATAAAGGAAGCAAAGGAAGAATCCTGGGCGAGGTTTTGTGAAGAACTGGAGGATACATCTGAGTTCTCAAGACTTAGAAAATGTCTCTCCGGACCGAATTGGACCAATGAGGTTATAGCAGTCAGTAGGAAAAATTAATGTATGCTTTGTTAAGATCGGTAGGGTTCCTTATCCCTAATTAGGGAATCCTACATCCCTAATTTACGGAGGAAAGTCAGGGGGGTCTTTATTCCCAAAGCACACACTGCAGGACACATCTGAGTTCTCAGGACTTAGAAAATGTCTCTTCGGACCGAATTCCTTATCCCTAATTAGGGAATCCTGCATCCCTAATTTATGGAGGAAAGTCAGGGTGGTCTTTATTCCCAAAGCAGGGAAACCGGGCCATAACACTCCGACAATAACACTTTCAGACCAATTGTCTCTATTCGCTTTTATACAAAACATTAGAAATGCTGATTGATCTACACATCAAGAGCAGTCTTAACAGCGATAACTTCAGCAAGGCACAATATGCTTACCAGAAGGGTAAGTCTGTAGAAAGAGCTCTGGACGAAGTAGTTGGAACAATAGAGAAATCTCTTAAAAATAAGGAATTTACTATGGCAGCTTTTCTGGATATAAAAGGAGCATTCAACAATGTTGATGCAAAATCGACAAATTCAGCGTTAACGAACATGGGTACGAACGAAAAGATTATTCGATGGATAGGCAATATGCTATCTAACAGAGTAATCACCGCGAACTCAGGCATCACTAGTCTAGGAAAAACAGTTACCAGAGGAACCCCACAGGGCGGTGTTACTTCGCCGTTATTGTGGAACCTAGTCTGAAATGAATTGCTTATTACCATGAGCAAGAAAAGGATCAATATAGTTGCTTATGCGATCGATGTAGTCATCCTAATAACAGGAAAGTTTCTTTCTAAAATCAGTGGGTTCATTCATTGGAACTCTCCAAGTCGGGGACTTTAGACGCTCTAATGGTTAATCCAGCCAAGACCGAACTAGTTCTATTCTTTAAAAGATATAAGATACCAAGTTTTCAGTTACCATCTATAGATGGAGTAACACTAATCCTATCGAACGGAACGAAGTACCTTGACATAATTCTGGACTCAAAGCTTTTTAGGAAAAGGAACACAGAGGAAAGTATGAAGAAAGCTTGTAATGCCCTCTTTATCTGTAAGAAAACATTTGGCAAACAATTTAGCCTGAAACCGTATATCAACCACTGGGTGTAGACTACGATCATCAGACCCATTTTCACTTATGGAACTTTCGTCTGGTGAAAGACAAAGTAGACACAATCCTACCTAAATAATCTCATAAAAGTCCAAGGATTAGGTTGTATAGGAATAACAGGTGCGCACCGATCGATACTTCAGGCGGTGCTTGGTCACTTCCAGATCCTACATATTCCACCCATTTATAAATATGTTAAATGAATCCCAACCAAATCTGTTTCCAAGATTAAAGCAGAATCCATGCTAAAAGATAACACGCACGGGCATGCTTCAGTCCTACTATCTGTGGAACAATTGCAAGACAATTCGAAAACAGACTATCTGGTTCCCAAGATAAATCTGAAAAGATAGTACAAAGTTCGAATACCCGACGGAAAGGATTGACAGATCAGGGTCTTAGCAGATGATAGTGGTCACCATATTTATACTGACGGCTCAAAGATGGACAATGGCACTGGATCAGGAGTTTACTCGAAACAAGTATCTTTAAATTGCTCATTTAAACTCCCAGATAGCTGTAGCGTCTTCTAAGCTGAGATCCACGCTATAGACCAAGCAGCAAAAACGATAAGACTGATGGACTTACCTCCAGCAAACCTTACCATTTTTGTTAATAGTCAAGCAGCAATCAAGGCACTGGCCTCAATGCGCATCAATTCAAGATGTGTTAAAGAATGCGGGATGTTACTCTCGCTCATCCAGCAACACAACACCACACTTTGTTGGGTTCCCCGCCACTCTGGAGTGGAGGGAAATGAAAGAGAGGATGAGTATCCAAGGATAGCCCCTAGCTGGACCTTCAGCGAGTGGTATAAAACATAAGCATTCCTCTAAACGAGTTATACACTGCGACTGACCTGAGCGTAATCGCGGAAACCAATAGAAGTTGGTATCTGATTACTAACTGTAGGGTCCCCAAAGCGCTCTGGCCAAAACTAAATCTGAAAAGGACGAAATGTCTGCTTAGATTCAAAAGATCAACTACCAGCGTCCTCACAGGTGTCAGGTTCAGTGCACTTTCGGCACTCTAGCCAGTAGAATGGGTGTACCTCGTAATGACTTCTGCAGGAGCTGTGGAGATGAAGAAGAAATTGAGTCGGTACAACACCTCTTCTGTGTATGCCCTGCATCTGGGAAAATTAGAAAATGTCTCATTGGAGGGACCAGTTACCTTCTTAAAAAACAAAATTATAAATCAAAGAAGGAAATATATATGCATGTTTTTTCTTAACCTAAACCTAGTCTTACTAACGTTTTTTTGGATGTATCAATATGTACAAGTGTTTTTTCGGTTTTGTTCCACTACGTGAAGTATAAATTGTTTTTTCTCCTCATTTCTGATTTATAAATACATGTTTTTATGTAAGAGCACGACATCACCCTCAATATTTTATCAAGTTCAATGATTGAGACCTCATTTGAAAAGAAGAGACCCACGGACGCACAAAATAGTATTCACGTAGTTCCAAAAGGTGGTTTTAAAAAGTCAAAAGCTTTGTATCCGTTCATTTAAAGACTGTTCAAAGCGCTTCTTTTGGTCGGAGTCCTGGGCAAAAACCTCCGACAGAACATCACATTCGTCTTAAATTGTTTAGTAGAGCATTTGAGGTTTAAGAGATTTAGCGTTGATTCGACGTACAAATTTAACCCAGTAAACGGTGCACTAGAAATTGTTTTATTTACTGGTTTTAATTACTTATGGCTCTTCTCTTCTTTTTAATTAATATACTTTTGCCTGACCAGGTAAAAAATTTAAGATTGATAGATTACAAGATTTGATCATCCGAAGCAAAATTGTGAGATTAACTTTAGTGCCCGTTCGTTTCACACGTATTCTTACGTTGTTCCAAACAGTCGTTTATTGAAGTAGCATGACAAAGAAGTAGCATGAGCAAAGGCTGCGTTAATTTTTTAGTATATGACAACATAATCTCAGTTTTTGCCGATGTCTGTTGTAAACAAATAGCTGTCAGAGATCTACGCCAGCAGATCAGCCGATTCCGATTCAAATGCGCTGAGACCCTATTCGAGTTTGGCCACACCTTTGCATTCTGTGTCGCTAGAAAACTGGTGTTTAGCGAAAAATTGTTATGAATGAAATGCTGATTCAATCTGCAGAACAATAAAGTTTAAGCGATGAATTCCAACAGCAAAGGCATTTTATATGCATTTGCAGCCATAACAAGTGCTGGGCCGCAAGAACCAACATTGTAAACAACAACATCGTGGCTCTAGCTTAGCCTCTGGGACTTCGTAAAAGTGAGCGTGCAAGAAGGTAACTGCAAAAGCTCCCAAAAACTTATTGCTCTCCGATTATTATGTTATCAAGAGATCTTAACACTAATCAAGTATCAGTTATAGGTGCTTCCGTGAGTAAGTCGTCACTCAGAAGTATATTCCCTCGGAAAGAATTGTATTTGTCCCACGTATTAGTCCCACACCGTCTAGTATAATTTAAGAAAATATTTTCCTGTAAAAGTAGAATCCGTTAGCTTAGTGATATCTATGTTTGTATTAAAGAAACTGTGAACCAAAAATTAAATAATGGTCACTTCGTTACTTAAAATATTGTTTTCAAAGAAGTCTTGTAAGTTTTCAAATAATATTAGGAGGTAAATGCAATTACAAATTTTTAGATATTTAAAAAAGAAACATATTTAATGTAACAAAACAGACTTATTAAGCAAACATATCGCACCCTAAATACAAAAGGGTCACTACTCAAAATGTACTTCTGCTCAAATATGAACGAGACGTTATCAATAAAACGGTCCGCGGATGACATATGGCAAAAATAAATTTTTTGTTTTTTGGTTGGACTGTTATAAGCTTACATGGCAAATTTCAGCGTGATATGTCACATAGTTTGTTTTCTGTGCTACTGTAAACAAGTCAAGCTCGAGTGTGGAAAATTTTGAGTTGTGCCCCTTTTGTATTTAGGGTGCGATATTTAAAAATAAATATCTTTCGTCTGGAAACTCCTGTGTTATTTTATTATCATTGTTATTTCAACTTCTGGATCGATTGATTTATATTGTAGTATACTTATACTTTCAAAGTTGGAAGCTATTATAAGGTGCATCCATACGAGTGTACTAAAAGTATATAATAAATATAGCAATGCCTTACAATCTTTATTGCACACGGCAATTTTGCCATTCAGCGAGTGCGATGAATTAGTCCCAGGAGACGCCAATGAGTATTTTCAGGTGATTTATTCAGTAATCGTTTGGACTTGTTTTTCTCCAGCTAAAACAGATGTGCAGCTATCTAGAGCACTGCTAACATATTATTTCAGGTTGGGATTGGCTTCAAGGCAATCATAGTGATCTCAGAAAAATGTGTTCCAAGTATCTTTAAATATTTTGAATAATGCAGTCTTGGAAAAATTTTATAAACCAAAACATAGTGCAAGCATTTTTGAAGGGATTATTCCAAACGAATGATGACGGCATCCAAGCCATAAAAGGCTTATTTTCTTTTCTAAGATACATGTACCCTTTTTTGGAACCGGTGTTAAGCGTAATAGTGTCGGGGATCAGTGGACTAGATTTGTAATAGGTATTACACTACACAACATCCTACATATTTTTTTCAGTTCCAGTAGAAGGTTTGGGTGTACTTAACGATTTTTCGTAACTTATTCCGGAGACAAGGATTGGTTTCTTATTGCCAGTTACATCAAAAAATATTTTTCTATCCAAAAATATACAAACTGGATAATTTGGCTTGATGGTTTCTTTTAAATTTGCACTAGAAAAAACACGAATAAGAAAAATTGGACGACTTTAACCCCTTTGTATGTGTGTGCTGTACGCCATTAATTTGCCTAATTTTGAAATGAACTTCAATAGACTTTCAATGCCATTTTTCTAAATTAATAAATTACACATTTCGTATTTCCTAATGATACAACTGTTATTGCTAGAAATAGAACTGTTATTCAAAAATTCTATGCGATTAATTTCCACTCTAATGTACCTACATTTATTATCTTTAATTACTTAATATGCGACTTTTGACAAAATTAATGCCAAATTTAATTAAGCTACTGTGAGTCCGGACATGGCTGGTCCGGAATTATTGAAAATATGTGGCATTTCCGTTGCATGCTTGAAATATTACAAAAGTTGTTGCAACAATAAATGTGATAATTGAGACGATTTAATCGGGAAAAAAGAAAGCAAAAACAACCCTTTCTCTGCATTTGGTAAAAGGGTATATGGTTATATGTGTGTATGAGTATATAACTATAATATACAATGCATGACCATAAAGCATGATTTATTTAACGGAAATTTATTAAAACATTTCCGCCCAAAAAAAAAAAAAAAACCGCTGCAAATAAAGTAAGCACTGCCTCAGAAGAATACGGTGATTGCGGAACGATATGCGTGGAATTTTTGGCGAAATGGTCACGAAGAACGAGTGCAGTGTGAGACGGTGCATTATCGTGATGCAAAAACCAAGAGTTGTTGGCCCATAATTCTGGTCTTTTTAGACGAATTGCTTCACGTAAACGACACATAACGCTCAAATAATATTCCTTATTAACAGTTTGGCCAGGTGGAAGGAATTCATAGTGCACCACACCACGAAAATCGAAAAAAACTGTCATCATGACCTTTATTTTTGAACGTCTTTGACGTGCTCTTTTCGGTCTGGCCTCGTCTTTAGCACGATATGCGCTTGATTGGTCGGTTGTTTCAAGGTCGTAAGCATAAATCCAAGTCTCATCTCCCGTAATGATGCATTTGAGCTTGTCCTGATAGTTTGATAGCATTGTTTCACACACATCAACGCGACGACTTTCTTCCAAGAAATTGAGAGTTTTGGGTACCAAACGAGATTTGACTTTTCGTAGGCCGAAATGGTCTTTCAAAATGGTTTTCACAGATCCTTCTGATATTCCGATCATATTAGTAAGGTCTTTAATAGTCAACCGACGATTTTTTAGCACTAACTTCTTCACTTTATTGACGTGTTGGTCATCTGTTGACGTCATCTAATAATGACATTCACATGAAAGTTGGCCCAGATGTTATTAACAGTGCTGCCAACTCATGAAAAAAATAACTAGAGCGAAATTTTAATCTCGCGAAGTTTGACAAATAAATTCACCTTACTTTTTGCCCACAGTAATTAGAATAAGTCGGGAAAAATCCCTCGCATAGTCGTTTTGCGAAACTGCTGAAAGAATACAAAAAACATACAAAACCAACTAGGAAAAGAAAGTCGTTCCCACGACAGGTTTATGCTTGCCAAAATAGGAGAGGGTTCCCTTGGCTATTTGCGGTCTGTTTTTGCCGTTGTCAATTTAGTGAGCGAACTTTATCATCAGCATGCCACGTTTCTCAAATCTGTAGCTCATCGTCGCAAAATAATATCGCACTGAAGCATATTTCAACAATAGGTGAAGCTTAAAGTTTAAAATATGCTGCTGAACTAAATCAATCCTGATGAAAATTTAAGGCGTATATAGAGCAATGAATATAATTAACACTTAAATTCGTAATTACAGGACATTGCATTTGGTTATTGTACAGTACCATAAAACAAAGAGTGAAAAAACGAAAATTGTTGTTGCAAAATCTATAAAAACAGGAGGAAGCAAATAAGATCATAAAAGCGCTGCTGCCTATAAAAATTCTGAATATGAAATAAAAAGTGTTTTATGGTTAGATTGTGGCAGTGATACAGATTTTATTGATTTTGATATTTTTCCAAAAAAGAAACCAAATGCATATTCAGTTTATAATACGTCAAAATATGAATTTTCCTGTTTTTTGGTGTTTTTTGAAACCGAAATGGAAAGGAAAAACCAAGGCGCATTCAATAAAAGTGGTGGAACTAGACCAACAACAATATTTTGTACGTTTGTCACATGGACACGGGGGAAGAAAAAAAAAACTAATCAGCTGGTTTACCGATACCACCTTTAATAGACTCGCCTTGGGCAAAACTAATCAGAATGGCAGGATTTTCCCTTTCTACAGAGGTCTTAAAAACATAAAAGGAGGATTCTCTGTAACTATTTATATTTATTATACTATCTATACATATATACATATGCATGTATGAAACTGCACACTAACCAACGGCACAGGATCACGTAAGGGGAAAGAATAAAAAAGGTATTGTAATTTATGGCAGTGATGTCACTTTATCGGCGTCACATTTTTGCTGTTGTCAAAAACTACGAACTATATAACAAAGGGAAAATGATGCAGTGATCGCTTAAAATTGAACAAAACAGTGGTTTAAATCGATATTTGTACTCAATTATATTTTATTTACGCTGCAAAAATCACTTCTAAATAGCAAACAAGCCAACACCAAACATTCAATTGTTAAAAGAAGTGTACGCAAAAGGAAGGCATCAAGAAAGTGACGCTACGTGCTGTTTTACTAAACTCGATCGCAAATACATGGTTTTTGTTGTTGTTGTAGCAGCTTACTACACGATATTATTCTCAGATATAATTGGTTCGTTGAACTGTGGACGGATACTATGCGAAGCTCCCCCAAGGCAGAAATGCATTCGGAGGGTTCCGGTTGGCTGTCATGGAGCGACCGTCATTATGTACAATAGAAAAAATCTTCCTGTATGAAATGTTGTTTTATATCCACAATGGGCTTTGAACCAGGACCCATCGAATGTAAGTCGCGCACAACCCACTCGGCTACGGTGGCCGTATATGCCCAGCGGGAATCTCAAGCGTAGTTTTGAGTCTCTAGTTCACACTGATTCTTAAAATATTTTCCGTACTACCCCACTATAACAACAACAATAAAACTGTGAATAATGAAAATACTTTCTGTTTATATATTGTATAATAATTGGTATACAGGTATCCCTCGTATAACGCGATAGTTACGTTCCAGAAGAATTGCGCGTTATGTAATTCCGCGTTATCTAAAGCATAGTTTTCATATAAATTTGGGGGTTATGTTCCAATAGGTTTTTTTTTAAATAAAATACATACAAAATAACAGATGCACATCTATTTCAACTCAATACTAAAGTTCAGGCTTTATAATACAATTAAAAACACAAAACAAAAAATTTAAAATCAAACTAAAACAAATTAAAGGTTTATTAAAAACTTTATTGTTATTCTTCAAACTTCATATGGTAATTAATCTGTTTCACTGTCTTCAAAGATCTTTGCACGTGGGCGTTTTGGGGGAGCAATAGCTTCATCAGAAGATATTTCTTCAACATAGTTTTCGCTATTGGATAAGAAACTAGTTGTGGGACCTTGTGGTTCTTCTACTGGTTTTATAATTGCAAAATCTGTTATCAGTTTTTGGTGGGTGGTTTTTTTAAGCTCCTTTTCAATTTCGTAATAAGGTGCTAGATTAATATCTATTCTATCTATCTAAGGCAAAAAAGGGTAATTCTCGGTTTACATTAAAAATACATTACATATTATAAATATGTGGTACGCAAATTAGTGTTACCAGATTTTATAATTATGTATTTTCACCTTCGCATTATATAAGCCTAAATTTCGCGTTGTACTGAAACCTAATTTTTCCAAATCGCGTTATATCGAAACCGCGTTGTATAAGACCGCGTTATACAAGGGATACCTGTATTTGAGCAATTTCTTTTTATTTATTATTTTACCTGGAAACATGGATTTTGGCGAAACCCTTATTTGATTAACCGTTCGTATTTCACAGCTGAAACATATCTGAATGTAATTGGCCACTTTTATTAATCTAAGCCGCACCTGCACAGAAAATGGAGCTTTATTTATTATTGTTTGAGTTATTGTTGATGTCGATGCTAATCTAGCCTTCTGTTTGGAATTTATTTTTTTGTTTGTTTTTGTTTTTTGGCGGGCGAAATACTCTAAGATCTACTTTAATATTCGGCACAATCGCTCAGTAGGTAGTTTATTAATATTTTTATTTTTGTTTAATTTATTATCCGTTTAATATTATAATTTATTTGGCGTAGTGTTGGATTTCCGCAGAGGTAAAGAAATTCGCACTGACAAAATTTTGAAAAGTTTGCTATGAAAATATATCCTCATAAACAAGTTCAGTTATGGCGAGTCTCATGAAGCTGTGATATACTTTAAAATGTTGAAAAAAAACGAATATTTATAGTAAGTATAACGAGACCGAAAACTTTAATTGCACTTCACCGCATGAGTGGATGTATTTTTTATATTCAGCATTGAGTGAATACTTCTAAGTTTTGTTTTGAAATACCAATGTTCACTTAAAGTTTCTCAGACTTCGATCTGGTTATAATACACTTTCACCCGCTCCTTTCAAGGCAGCCCCCATCTGAAACACTTGTGAATATTGCAATATTATCCGTGGAATTCTTCGTTTTTCGTTTTGCCATCGGCAAATACTTGCCGATTAGCGGTATCTATGGCATTGGTGTCCGGTGTCAACGCATCATACCTATACATATATAAATGTATGTATGCACACACACATATACATATATGTATATACATACGTATATACACTCTTACGTACTCATAAAAACCGCTCATACTTCTATACGACTTTCCCTTTTCAGTCGTTGCATTTGAAGCTCAACAAAAAATTAAATGCCTATGAACGAAAATCAATATTTAACCACATGCAATGCACGTGCGCGCGTTTGTGCCATTGTATTTTTTAAGATTACAAAGAAGAATATTTTTTGTTAGCACTAGTATGTATATTATTTTATAAATGAAAAAGCACACATGCATCAACGTGGTGGGTATTATTCTTTATTAAAAATACATACATATGTACATGTGTTAGTTAGATATCAAGTTGAGGTTTTACACGTTGAATTATGTAGAAACAGGTCTTTATACCTGATAGTTTTTGGAAAGTAAGGAGGTGCAGAAGGTATAGGTATATATATTATATATGTTTTACATATATAGTATATGTGACTAAGTGAGTATTGTCACACAGATATGTACTTACGTTCTTATAAAAACTAAATGAGCATATTCATTTAAAAAGGGTTTTGTGAAATTACTGTAGAGGTCAGACATTTTTGTAGTCAATACGTTTACTTGCATATCAGCAAATATTGTATATACATATGCAATTATTTTACACATTCAAATGTACAAGTAAATTTAGACAAATAACTTATATACGTATGCACATCACACAAATTTAATCCAAGTACAAGTGCACTCGTCTGCTAATAGCACCAAAGGATGCCAATTGGCAAATATATACATACTTGTACACACATATGTATGCATGCGACTAAGAAATTGCGTATACGTCATGTTGGGTGTGCGCTTATTGGTCATAATGCCCTCATACAATCATAGATACACACATGTGCATAATTGCGAGTTGGAATTAATATGCAATTTGAAATTAGTTACTTCATAGTACAGGTCGACGTAATGTTAACAATGTTAATATTTCAATCGAAAAAGCTTTAAGGAGAAGCAATTTTTTTCATTCCATGTATGTAAGTATGAGCATATTTCTCTTTCATAAACATTTTTTCTGTACTTTAGATTTTAGCCGCGTGGTAAAAGCGCGTGTTACACCAATTCTCGCTGTCGACAAAACGACGCACCGCCTGCTGTTTACTCTTCACGCATTGCCATTTGCGTTTGGGCAGTTTTCTGTTTTGTTGTCCGCCGTCCAACGAAGGCGGAATCCCTTTTAAGGTGTGTATTGTCTTTCATAAAGTTGCATAGACTCTTCGAGTCGATATTTCACTATTTCAGCAAGGTCGGAACATACCTCCCAATTATTATTTTATGTTTTCTGTTTCACTGGGTGGATTAGCCGAATATGAAGTTGAGAACATGTGTATGTATGTTGCTTTCACTCACACATATGCACATACATAAGCACATACGCGCTTACACATCTGTACACAATATTTAACACTAATTCATTTTCAGCTTGCTTCTATAATATTTGCTTCAATCCTACAACTGTATTATGTTTTGTGGCCTATTATCATACTTTAAATACAAGTATGGAGCACAATTTGTTCTGCAAAAATGTCAAATACTTGCCGAGATTCATTCATCGGAACATACGCACTTGCTCACAAGATAGATACATTTTCTTTTCCTGTTCATATCGTTTTCATGTTCACTTTTTGATATTTTCGCAAACGAATGAGTTTATACTCCGGTGCCATACGAGGTGGAGTAACTAAATTTATTACAGAATAGGAAAAGTGTAAATCAAATTGAAAAGAATCGATGAATACTAAATCACATACATTTATAAAGGCATAACGTCTCATTTTACAAAAAGGTATCGCAGTATTAATATTTATTTATCCACTGAGTGCTTTTGTCTATACATACTTTCTTCTGTAGGTTGAAGTTATAAAAAACGCTTACATTTTTGGCGTAAATAAGTTAAAATGAAGACCAGAATTTTATTTGTCTTATTTATATTTAAATGTGCTTTTTTATGTGTTGGAACAAAAAATATTATTGTGTTATTTGCCGTTTTGGAATTATAAAACACTGCTCTTTTATATGAAAATTTTGAAACATCGACCACAAAATGCGTTTAGAACTTCGAGTCTACCACGTCAGGCAGGGGTGTAAACAGAATACAGACTGAATATACCACTATCCACTCAACGACAACGGAAACCGAAATGGCAATAGCAGAAGTAGGAGTAAATACAAGCACGGAATTTGAGTAAATTATCAATAGGATGAGTTGTTATTGCTGTTTTCTCTTTTTCGCACTGTTGTTGTTTTCTTCGATTCAGTCGGTCGGTTGAAATGTCATCGAAGTCACAAGGTGGGGCAAACAACCAGAAAACTCCTTCACGTGAATAAACTTAAAGACCAAAGTACCAAAGCGAATGAGTTAGTCTGACGACACACGTGCGGCGAATGTCAAGCAAATCAAGCTTTCGTGCCAGACTTCGTTGTTCGGCAGCAATGACGACACGAACAGATAATTGCGAATGCCAATCGTAAAGTAACAGCTAAGAGCAAGAACTTGACCATTTAAACATTGCTGGCTCCCTTATTTACAGCACTATGAACGGTGCCACATACTCACGCGACACATGGTTTGTAGGATTGTATAAGTGTCTAAAATATATGTATTAGGGTGATCCAAAAATTAAATTTTTTCCAATCCGAATTCATATAAATAAAAATTTGCTGATTAACAGGCACACACAGTTTGATTGACTTATAAAACCATGAACTAGACAACTTTTCCCAAGGACTCTTGCCGTTTTGAATTCGAAACTACATTCAACAGTCTTTAAATCTTAACAGAGTTAAATGGGCTTAGAAGGTAAAGAATTATACTTTGATATACTATGGAGATGTTAAAAAAAATTATTGATTACCTGAAATATAGCCAAAAACAGTAATTTTTACACTTTAATCCGGAATATCGCAACAACCACATTGCTAGGGCTATATTAAGTCCAGACTCAGATTCAGTACATCAAAAGGTTTCATGAAGGTGTAATCCGGGCATTGATTTAAATTTTTTATTGTGTTTGTCCTTGTTTTACGTTTTTTTGTAGCAGCATAAGGGGATACAGTTGGAGGAATCTATAAAGCGTTCATCTTTCTGTGCAACAAATAACTACAATACATTACTACTGACGTAAAAATGTTGACGATTCATATGCGGGGGAGTTCTAAAGTCAGACCCAGATTCCCAATATCTAAAACACACTAGTTAATAAATAGTGTGGCTGCCAAGATGTGATTCGAAGAGCACTACGAAACCTGGGAGAGTGAAAATGGACAGATTAAAAACAATTTCGATGATTTTAAAATGTTAGAAGTTTCTTACAATGCTAGTTGCTATAATCCGAAACTAACCGTAACAAAATGAGACAAGTTTATAATCTATGGAAGTAAAAAGTAAAATTACACAAATTTTTTTCTATACTACGTAAATATGTTCTACAATGAATGTAATAGACAATCTCATATTCTGGTATTTATTCATGTACCATAATCCTTGTGAGTCATTTATGAGAATTCCCGGAAAACCATATATTAAGCACCTAAGAAGCTTCCGACTCTTTGCTAAAGCCGGTTTAAAAATCAGAACGCAGGTTTCCAAGAAAAAAGTATATACATATAATTGGCACGTACACCCTTCTTTGGGTGTTCGACCGAGCTCCTCTTCCTATTTGTGGTGTGCGTCTTGTTGTTGTTTCAATAAACGAGGAATCTACAGCTTCAAGCCGACTCCGAACGGCAGATGTTTCTTTTTGTGAGGAGCTTTTTCATGACAAAAATACACTCGGAGGTTTGCCATTGCCTACTGAGGGGTGACCGCTATTAGAAAAAACTGATTTCTTAATTTTTGTCTTTCACTGAGACTCGAACCGACGTGCTCTCTAAATTCCGAATGATAGTCACGCACCAACCGATTTGGCTACGGCGGCCAAGAAAAATATTAATATTTAATGTCACTTTTATTTTACTGGTATTCACAAGCCACTACACGGGCTCCCCCATTACGAAGACCGTGTATTTGTTTGAAAAAAATATGCTTTATGTTCTTTGTTTACTTTTTACGTTTTACCTAAAACCGACGTCACATACGAAATTTTACTTTTCCGCCATGTGTGGTTATTTATTCTTGTAGGTTACAGACAATACCATATTGTGACAATTTCTCGTCCGATGTTTAAAGCAAGGTAAGCGTACCTTGGTGTAGTGACTCGTATAATCAAGATTTTATAAAAACTGTTGAAAAAATCCCTTCTTCAAGACGACCCATAATATAGGCACCGTTCTATTGGTTACTACCTGCCTTCGAAAACTAGTGGAGATGATGCGATGTATATAAGAAAATACTGAGCGATTTCAAAACGGAGGCAATCTATTTTTCATTAACGTGCAACCTTCTAATAGATTCCGTTGCAGTCTGGTGGGGATTCAGGTTCAATATTGAGAAAGCTGATGTTTCAAGTTTGTTTTATTTGTTTTCTTCTTACAAATGAACAAAGCCGGGGTTCGTAAATATTTCCGCAATATTAGTTACTTCCTTTCCCAAAGCAGAAACATCTCGAAAATGCAAGATATTAAGTTCGAATATTTTTATTTTTTATATTTTATTGAAACATTTTCTTACCGTTAATATTTATTCACATGTTCTTTAAAACTAAAAAATCGACATAAATTGTATTTCTATTTCATGGCCTTACAGCACATTTCCACCAATTTGATTTCATACTCAAGTCATTGTTCTCTGACAAGTCCAAAAGAAGTAACTTTGCTAAAGGAGTAAACGAAAACTTTATAGGTCAAAGATGTAAAAGTTAAAAATGCTGATATCGAAAAACTATAACATTTTATTGACTCAGAAATATATATATATTTATATTTTTTTAATTTTTGAACATATATTTTGTAAGTATGTATGTAATGCATTGAAAATGCTTCCTATGTCGCACTTGTGTGAAACTTGCTTTTCCGCAGTTGCCGTAATTAGATACAGATCACAAATCAATTTATAGAAATGAAAATTATGCACAAGAAGAAAACATCATCCCGTTCACTGATTATGCTGTTGTAAATGCTTTCTAATAAATGAGAAAACAATACTGAGAAATTCTGAATTAGAGTTCTCGATTTTGTTCGCACGAGCTGTCCGGGCGTATGAGCAACAAGTAATCGCGTACCTGTTCGAAAGTCGGTACTCGAAAATTTTCGAATATGAACTCGAGTGAACTTGCAAGTAATTTAAGCGATGCTTCTTTGGATTATTTTGAATTTTTTGTTACCACTTGTTTTTAGTTTTTCGAATGCTAAAGAAATGTTGACAAATAAAATTGCAAATTTTTGTTTACCTGGTCTAATTGTTCAAAAGCTTGAAAAATGCATCTATTTTGGAATATAAGGAAAATTTAAACAAATGTTAGACAAAAAATTTCTTAACATCTAGTAATAAATAAAGTCATGCTAATATTTGCTATAGTAACCGATATCGATATTTACTTCTAGAAGAGAAAAAAATTACATAAAATGAATTTCAGTGCCAAGCCGATGCGATAGGGCATGGCTTAATTGATAAAACCCTTTCTCAGTATCATCAACACACAAAAATGTAAAAGTGTCTTACCTACAAAGTAAAAATAAGTAACAATCTGATATATTCATTTCAGAAAGATTATTTGACGTCCAATACATGTGTATGTATGTGTATGTGGTATGTACTTAGATGTATATACCTATTATCACACAAAGTAAATAAATATATAATAAAACTATACCTATGGATTACAAAAAATCATAATCACATTAACACCCAAGCAAAACATTGTTTAATAAACCATCGGTGAAAGTGTCGAGTGCCCTACTCCACCTCATTTCCAAACTACACTACTCGTCATTCTCTTTCCTTCATTCCGCTCTCTTAATTTCAATGTGTACCAAGCTTCTCTTTGCTTCTGTACACATACACATATGTCTGTATACTTCATTTTATTTTGTCTTCTAATTTTCTCCCTTTCCAAAATGTTTTGTTCAGTGCGTGTGCGCCTTTCTCGAAGAGATAAAGTTTGTGTTGACATCGACATTGAAGTCGACGTCTGACACTGGCACTCGGATGGTTTGTTATTGTGAATGTAGTTACAGATCGGCGAAACGTGCCGCAAGAGTGCTCTTTTAAGTTTAATATTATTTTAGCACGCGATTTACAAATCTAAATAATTTTCACTAAATTCGGTTTTTCGGCATTTTGCTCAGCCTGTGTTTTCGTCATTAAATGAGTTCTCTCCCGAATTGTCATAAGAATAGAAAGTTGTTTAGGGTTTTTTGAAAACGTTTAATTAATTAGTGTGTTTTTGGGCACTAAGACTGTGTAATAATGGCACCAATTACTAACACATATATACAGGCCCTCTTGTGTATGCGTTACTTGTACTCAAAAGTTTAATCAAAATTCTTAATAATTTGGTATGAAGCAAAAATATTCAATGGGTTGAAAATTTAATCTTAGCCTTCTTATGTAAGTCCGTTCGAAAACATTTTCGCTATTTTTTTTCCTCATTTTAAGAATTAATTTTAAAGTAACAATATACTTATAAAATAGAAAGAACATAAATACTATATATGCAGCCATTGCGGCTTCAAATGTTTTAATTTTTTAAGCGCAATTCCTAAGCATTTATAGATTAAAAAGCCAGAAGCAAACTACCTTTTCTTGACTTTTTCTCCAATAAATACTGCGAGTTACAAAACATAACTTTTCAATGGCAATGGAAGATGTGAATTCTCTGTAAAATTTGCACAATTCACATCCAAAGGCATTGACGCAGGGCACCATAATCTCCTTCTTTATCTTATGCAATAGGTTACCTAAAGAAATTGATTCCCGTACCAGATAACCTTAGAGCCTATCCAAATATTAAAATGATGTTCCTTGAGGAGAGAATGAGGTTTAAAATGATTGAGCACTAAATACTCGCAATAAATGCTGTTTGCGTCACCTAAATCACTGTAATCTGTAGAGCTTAATAACTAGAATCACTGTAATCTTATTGAGCTTTGTTTTTTATCTATATATTTTTTATTGTGAACTCTCTCTTCGTTAAATTTGAAAGTTGTTTAAAGGCACACGACTTCTGAAACAAATCCAAATTTCAAACAAAGGTAAAAACAACATACCAGCATTGTGGATGGATGTAATTTCTTCTACGGGTTCTATCTAATATCACTAAAATCGCGTACAGAGAAGATAAAAATCTGCTTAGCCCCAAATGTTCACTGAAGAAGTTGGGCTAAGAGGCAAGAAGAAGTGTATTCCACAAAAATAGAATTGCAACTTTACGAGTTTTCGAATTCGAAATCCTTGGTGTGGTATTTAACTTTGTCCATTAATTCAACATAAGCTGACTATCAATAGTATTGATGCTGTAGTCCGCGGCTGTACATATTCTTGAGTTACTAGAAAATTTCGCATCCGTTTGAATTTTAGTTAGAACGTAGAAGATCTACATATACCTATGTACACATTGTGGCAATTTGAGCTGAACTCAGAATAAAAGTTTTAAAATCAATACCAAATATATACGAGGTGTGTGCGAGAAGTAAGGGAACTATTTATTTTTCCTCGGCAACCCCTAGAGAATGCGTCCTTAGATGATAACGAGGGAGACACCTTCAGTTTACGGATGGTACAAGTGAAATAAAATAGTAGTTTTATAATTATTAAACTATTATTTATTTATATTTCCTATTGTGAACAAGAAAAAAGTCGCCAGGGACCAAGCCTGATGAATACGGTGGTTGAAATAAACCGTCTGCCCTTCGGGATCGGCTTAAAACTATAGGCGCCTCCAGTTGTGGAAAAGCATCAAGACGCAGACCACACATTGGAGGATGAACTCGGCCCAACACCCAAAAAAAGGTGAAGCGCCAATTGTGTATGCGTGTATATATTTATTTTATATCCTTGTACTTATCACTCCGCTCAGGAGCATGGGGCCTCGTCAAGACTCTTAAACCGTACACGGTTCCAGGCTGCTATTTTTGCGCCGCCCCATATGATGTCGGTATGTGATAGTTGTCGCAACATCTACATTCGCAAATGAACTTTGGTCTACTGTGACTTCTGCTCTCTTGCGAGTTCCAGTCCAGTGCCATTCTCGTGATGATATCTGGTGGTTTTCTAAGCGTGTGACTAATCCATCGCCACTTTCTGCGTTTGATTTGCCGTAAGATGTGCTCCTCATTCGTTGATCTCCACAGCGCGTTGTTGCTGATGGTGTTCGGCCAGAATATTCTACAGATGATGCGGTAGGATTTCGAAAGATTGTAGCCTCTGTGTGATGATGTTGGCAACCAGCCATGTTTCACTTGCGTACAACAATACAGACTTCACACATGAGCTGAATATTCGCAGTTTATTGCGTCTGGAGATTTGCGAGATTTGTCGCCCATACTGTATGCATTCACCCGAACGCCGCCTGCAATTGATATCTTCGTCTGCCCCGCCACCTGCCGTGATAGTGTAGTCGAGGTAGCAGAAGCTTTCGACAAATTCCTTCGGACACCCCTCAACCACCCCAGCGGGTTAAGGGGTTAGAATTTTCCCGCGGTAATGGATGCCTGTCGTAAGAGGCGACTAAAATCCACCCCCCAGTCTGTTAGTCTATAATAGACTGAGGGAAACAGGTATGGTAAACGGCGGAGGGACCCCATTAAGATCGGGACCAGTAAGATCTTAATTATGGCAAACTGGAATGGAAAGGTGTTTAGTTCGACATGGGCTGGTTACTGTGTTATTCTAGGACTTTAGTAGGCAAGGGTGATACCTTGCCGAAATGGCTCCTGGGTTAATGGCACGGTAGCCCCCGTCCCGTTAAAACCTTGGCAGGCCTCAGGTAACGCTCTCTAAGCGTCATCATTCACTTGGTCGAGTAGGTCCAGTTGAACTTTTTTCCTGGTTAGTGCTGACCCGGCTCTGAACACATGTACCCATAAAGACATGTGTCAACCCTCGCATGGCCTCCCTACATAGTATAGACAACCATGGGGTTATAAGGCAACTACACTACGATTAGAGATAACGGACCTGAGTGGGGACCCTTTAAAATGGAGACAAACAAAACAACAACATTACTAAGTGGCAACGAACCAGACCAAAAAAACGGCAGTAGAGTTAATGAGGTCGGATTGGCGGAAGTCAATGCATTCCGGAGGACATCAAAAACTCTCAGATCCCCCGTTCTTGCTGCTGCATCGCGCGAAAAGGAGACTGAGGTAACGAAGGATAAGACCGTGAACAGCGCGGATAGTAAGCGAACGGCATTTTGCGGGCTAGGCGAGAAAATACGTAGCCTTGTTGAAATGCTGGAGGAGGGTAAAAGGCGTTCTATACACCAGCCTATGAGAGATGCCATAGAGAGTATCAAGGCACTATACGAGCTGGCAGCCATCGAGCAGGGAGACCAAAAAGCCAAGGAGGTAATTAGAAAAAGCAGCGGTTCGCAAACATCCCCATGGCTAAGGCACAACCCAGACCCAAAGAGGAAATTGGATGGTGCGGTTTTGACTCCAAAACCTAAGCGGACCAACTTGGAGAAAAACAGAACAGGCGTACAGCAAGTTACTGGAACACCACCTACCTCCACCACACGGAGGGAAACTAAAACAGTGGATGCAACTGAGTGGAGAACGGTGGCTAAGAAAACCAAGCCAAAGGGTGCAAGACCAAGGAAAGTAAGACCTGACGCAATAGTGATAGAAGCGAAGGGCGAAACTTCCTACGCGGAAATACTGAAGTCAGTAAAATCCGACCCCAAACTCGGAGAACTTGGCAAAATGGTGTCAAAAATAAGGCGAACACGAAAGGGTGAAATACTCATCCAACTATCAAATGCGGGTGAACAAACCAAAGAGTTCACCTCAATAATAGGCAATACACTAGGAGGACGAGGGGCGGTACGGAGCCTAACACAAAAAAAGGTTCTCGAGTGTAAAGACATCGACGAGATCACTACCAAGGAAGACATCATAAGCGCAATATGCGAGCAATTCGACATTGGGGCATCTACCGTAGAGGTAGTAAATATGCGAAAAGCGTTCAATGGCACACAGACCGCAGTCCTAAGTCTGACAGAAGCAGAGGCGAATAAAATTCTTGCTGCAGGACGAGTCAAAGTGGGCTGGGTAAACTGTCGGATCCGTGAACGCCTAATACTAACTAGATGCTTTAAATGCTTGGAGTTTGGACACATTCGGCGAGACTGCAAAAACAAAGCAGATCGTTCGAAACAGTGTAGAAAGTGTGGCGAGGAAGGCCACATCGCAAAAGAATGCAGCAAGGACCCAGAATGCATGCTCTGCAAAGCCAGGGGGGAGTCCAATTTTAAGCATATAGCGGGCAGCGGTAGATGCCCAGTTTTCAAGAGAGCTCTGAGCGACCAAAGGAGATGAGAGTTATCCAGATTAACTTAAACCACTGCGAAGCAGCGCAAGACCTGCTTACTCAGATGGCAATAGAACAGAGAGCAGAGGTAGTCCTAATATGCGACCCCTTTAGGGTTAAAAAGGACGCTAGATGGTGTTGCAGCAAAGACATGGAAACTGTCATTTGGACGCGCAAACACCCTCTCCAAGAGATTTATGATCAAGTCGAGGGCTTCGTAAGAGCTAAAGTGGACAACATTTATATGTATAGCTGCTATGCCCCGCCTAGATGGACGCGAGAGCGCTTCGAAAAGTTTCTGGACGACCTCATGCGGGACGTCGTAGTTAGGTCGCCAGTAGTAATTGGCGGTGATTTCAACGCATGGGCTACCGAGTGGGGCAGAAGACTTACCAACGCCAGAGGACGTAGCCTGCTAGAAGCCATTGCTAAAGTAGACATTAGTATCGCAAATAATGGACGCGCGCTTACATATCGCAAGGCCGGTACAGGATCTATTATTGACCTAACACTTGTCAGCAGCTCATTTTTGCAGAAAATCAAGTGGCGAGTAAGTGAGGAATTCACTCACAGTGACCACCAAGCAATTATATTCGAACTGGCAAAGAATAAAAGATTACGCACAACTAAGCCAGTAGGACCAAGGTGGAATGACAGGAAGATGGACACCGAGACCTTTGGGTACGCCCTAAACGACCAAAGTTTAGAGCGAGGTACAGCAAGTGAGCAAGCTCGACAACTAAAGAGCATTTTGTCTAAAGCTTGCGATGCGGCAATGCCAATAAGAAGGACAAATCGACAAGGAGCGCCCTGCTATTGGTGGACTGAAGAGATAGCGCAACTGAGACGGACCTGCCTGCAAGCGCGGCGTAAAATGCAAAGGTCCAGGGGCAGAGCTTGCTATGAAACGGTGCTAGCGCACTTTCGAAAGGCAAGAAAAGCACTACAAGAAGCGATCAAAAAAAGTAAAGTCGAGAGCTTTAAACAACTGTGCAACGATGCGGACATAAACCCATGGGGTACTGCATACAAAATGGTGCTAAAGAAACTGGCGGGACAACGAGCTCCATCAGTGGTATGCCCAGTTATTCTTAATCGAATTGTAGTGACGCTATTTCCCCAGGGACCGAGTATAGATAGATTAGAATCTGCTGATACCGTAAACACCCAACAGATTCCAGTCGTATCCGCAATAGAGATAATGGAAGCGTGCAAGAAAATCGGCGACCGAAAAGCACCGGGGCCGGATGGCATACCAAATGTAGCCCTTAAGGCGGCTATCCGTTTGCGTCCCGAAATATTTGTTGCGGTACTACAAAAATGCCTAGACGAAGGTGTTTTCCCTACACAGTAGAAATTGCAACGACTTGTGTTGATTCCAAAAGGAAAAGGAACAGCCGATGATCCGTCCTCGTACCGGCCGATTTGCCTACTGGACACAACGGGCAAAATACTCGAACGTATTATTTGCAATAGACTATTGCCTATACTAGAGGAGAAGCGAGCATTGAGTACAATGCAGTTTGGCTTCCGGAAAAACCGTTCGACGATTGACGCAGTTACTACGGTTGTCAAAGCGGCTATTAAGGCTATAGAAGGAAAGCGGTGGCGTTGGGGCACCAAGGAATACTGTGCTGTAACCACATTAGATGTCAAAAACGCCTTTAACTCGGCAAGCTGGTCGCACATTCTGAATAGCCTGTACGAAATTGGCATTCCGCCGTATCTTCTCAGGATACTAAGGAGTTACTTCTCTGATAGACAACTGATGTATGAGAGCAGTGCTGGAACAAAAACGTACAAAGTTACTGCTGGCGTGCCGCAGGGATCGGTCCTAGGCCCTGTACTCTGGAATATCATGTACGACAAAGTCATTCGCTTACCGGTATCCAGAGAGGTAAGAATAATAGGCTTTGCGGATGATATAGCGATAGTGACGGTGGCTAAGCACATACAGGAAGTGGAACAGATCACGAATGGAGCGATAAAACAAGTGAAAGATTGGCTCGAACAGGCGGGACTCAAATTGGCAGAGCAAAAAACGGAGACGGTTCTGATAACAAGTCGGAAAAAAGTCGAGCAGATGAGAATCAAAGTGGGAGAGCAAATTGTTCACTCACAACCGGTTCTGAAATACCTAGGAGTTATGATAGACTGTAGGTTAAATTTTAAGGCCCATATTGACTACGCGGTAGAGAAAACTGCTAGCATACAAGCGGCACTCTCAAGGATCCTACCTAACATAGGGGGTCCTAAGTCAACTAGAAGGAACTTGCTTGCAAATGTGGCCACTTCAGTCCTCCTGTATGCAGCCCCAGTTTGGGCAAATGCGGCGGAACTGAAGGATAACAAAAGGAAGCTACTGTCTGTATATAGGCTAAGTGCCCTAAGGGCATGTTGCGGCTACAGAACAATATCGGATGACGTGGCGTTTGTCATAGCTGGTATGATACCAGCGGACATTCTCGCGAGTGAAATGAAGCGAGTCTATGACAGGTGTGCAGCGGATGCCGAAATAAATAAAAAAACGGTGAGAGAAGAAGAGCGGCTTGTGTCACTAACAAGGTGGCAAGACCGATGGAATGCCTCCAGTAAAGGGCGATGGACCTATAAACTGATTCCCGATTTGCGACCATGGCTAAATCGGAGTTTCGGAGATACAACCTACCATGTGACACAGTTCCTTTCTGGACATGGAGGCTTTAGGAAATATCTGCATAGGTTCGGGCACGATTACAGCCCCTACTGCCCTGTGTGCATCAATGTAGAAGAAGACGTGGAACATGCCAGTTTCCACTGCCCACGCTTTAGAACAGGAAGAATAATTCCAAATGCAACTGACGTAGTCGAGTTCATGTTGCAATCGGAAGAAAAGTGGGAGGAGATAGCTGCATACGCTACTAGAGTTCAAAAGGAACTCAGATACATTGAGCAAATGAGACGCAGTAACCGATAGACATTGACGAAGCTATATAGCTAACCAGCCCTGCGAAGTAATACGTTGAAGCAGTCCCGCAGGGAGAGTGGTGGAGGAGACGGAGTTCAAGGGTTTAGTACGTAGGTGTACTGTTTTGCAAGTCCAGACAGTATGAAAATTACTGACTGTGCGTGGTCCCGAATGAGGTGTACCTTTAGCGAGCAGTATGAATCGTGCATGCCGTCTAAGTTGACGGTATCTATGAAAGATTCCCCCTTCGTTAACAAAAAAAAAACAAAAAAAAAAAAAAAAAAAACCCCCTCAACCATTATAGGTATTGCTTTGTTGTGTGGTAAACTCTCATAGCCTTTGTTTTGGCGATGTTGACCTCCACTCCGACAGTACGTGCCAGCGTGACTAGTCTGTCCGCCTTCGTTTGCATGTCAGTGAGTTTGTGAGAGGGGAGACAGACACAAACACAATTAAATCTTACAATATTCCAAAAATTAATTTAAATTTTTGTTTCAATTATTAATTTTTTGTCTTTTACAATTAACGTATTCACAATTGGTTATAGTTCCTTTTTGCTGACAAGATGGGGATCTGCTATGAATAACGCTCTTGCAGAATCGGTATTTACACCATTAGGTGCAGTAAAGAATACAAATTCCATTGTAGATGGAGAGGCCAGACGAAGTGCAAAATTAGCAGAACGTTATGGCCCACTTACAACCGCAAGCAATCGTCGACATTGATAAACATGAAACGACGGGAGGCCGTCGGAGAACAAGCAGCCACAATGGGCATCCCTCACAACACATACTGTCATAGTTGTAAACAACCGGAGAAAAAGGGAGCAATCTTCCATTTCCTCTGTGAATGCCCTGTCCTTTGGAAGGACAGAATGTTAACCCTGGACAAACCGCTGTTCGAGAGTCCCTAACAACTGTCTGGCTTGGATCTATCTAATAAGGTTCTTAAACCGCACAGACTGGATATAGTCTTGCGGTAAACAACCGTTAAACAAGTTGGTAACGAGGATGTGGCAACAAAATGGTGCAGAAGCGCGAGTTGGATTCTGTATGAATCACCACTTCAACCAACCAACCTTTTTGCTTTCAACAGGAGATGTATTTTTTCTACTTTCTATCTTTATTGCCATAACTCCCCCTCTATTTCCGTAGTAACTAAAGATAGACTTTTTAAATTTGGGGTTTCGAAATTAGCTTTAACCCTAGTGCTTTTTTTGTTAGAATTGTATGTAGAATCCGAATAATCTAGAAACGAACAGTTCCAGAACAAAAAAGAAGTATGAAGTTTGGAAGCGAAAATATTGTGTTGGCAAGCAAGTAAACATTATTTTCATAATTACATGCCATTAGAATCGTTTTTGAGTACTTCAGTATTCCGGCATTTAATTGTTGCATATTGGTCCTATTTTTATAGCTTTTAATTTAGTGCATTTTATCCGGTGCAAAAAAATACAATTTTCGACGTATTTGATTTTTTAATATCTACAAAAGCAGAAAACTGAAGCTTATTAATTGCTGGCAGAAATGCCATGCCATAAATCGATTAACGAATTTCGATACTTTATTATTCAAAGATGACAAAAGTTCTGGGTCTCTTTATTGGAAGGAACACTATGATGAATCGGAAAACGGTTTTTGGAGTACTCAGTAGTGTGGATCTATGCATTGCGTATTGTATTTGCATTGAGTGTTAGTGGCCAACGCTTGTAAAAGGGAAATAATTCAAATTTTCTATGAAATATGAAAGCCACGTCTTTAAACTCAAATAAGCTACATACATACTTTTGTACACATGCACGCAAATTTTTTAAACTTCATATTTTATCATTTTCGCATTTTCAGTTTATTGAAAAAAAAATTAATTCTAGTCGATTGTTAGCAAACATAAATTACTATCCGTCAGTTTCTGTACATCAAAATTTTATTTATTCATCATCATAACTCAAAAAATCAAAAATTCCAGAAAAACGGCTCCAAAATGTAGAAGTAAAAGTAAGGGCAGTTTTTCATCTAATGAGATGCTATTAATAGATAACACCATATATTTTTTACGCAACTTACATATTTCTGCACGCCTTTTGAAAAGCGAAGTACAATTTCATCGGTAATGTTCATAAGGGACATAGCCACGAATCATATCAAATGCCACTTCTTACTGGAGCTAATATTTTTTAATTGTACTACTCGTAACATTAGGCTCAGCAATATGTTCCATTTACTTAATTACAAGACCAATTTTAGTTGTAATGAACTACTTACACGTTGTATATATTGTCTAACTCACGAGAGACTTTCAAGTCAAAATTTAGTCTGCAGATACACTTTTCGAAATATGACTAATGCATCTCACCGAATTGTTTACCATATATTATTGTATATGTATATAAGTATTAGTAATCTATATTTCTACTATAATTTAGTATTAGTAATCTATTTGACTAGAACTTTATTTGATGAAAGGAATGAATAAATAAATAGCATGAACGATAATATATTTGTATAAAGATTCATACATCTTAGGCAATGACGCAAAATTATTAAATCTCAGTTGGGAAGTTATGTATAACTCACACCTGCGCGACCATTTACCGAAGTTGGCATAACTTTTTTAATTGAAAAACTTTCGTTAATAATAATGACTTCTGAAACATATTTTCTTCAGTTTTTAAAATAAGGATTAGAACTTTCAGTGAACTAGTATAGAAAACGGCATATATTTATAATTAATTTAAGTTGGATAAAACAATTGAGTTTTAATTCGCACTACAAGTTCTAAATTACAAGCACTGTCCTTCAAATCAACAAACAATTTTTGAATCGTGGTAAAAAAATTGAATTCTGACATGAAACTCTGCAAGCTTCTTCTTGATTGGCGCAACAACCGCTTACGCAACTTTGGCCGAGAGTAACAAAGCGCGCCAGTAGTTTCTTTCTCGTGCTAACCGGCGCCGGTTGGAAACTCCAATTCTTTCTTCACCTGATCTTTGAGATGAGAACTTCTTCTGGTACCACCAGCTGGTACCGCATCGAATACTTTCAGGGCATTATATATGCGTACATACTTATACGCTATCGTACATAATGATGTTATCTGGTGGTTTTCTAAGCGTATGACTAATCCATCGCCACTTTCTGCGTTTGATTTGCCGTAAGATGGGCTCCTCATTCGTTGATCTCCACAGCGCGTCGTTGCTGATGGTGTTCGGCCAGAATATTCTTCATATGATGCGGTAGGATTTCGAAAGATTCTAGCCTCTGTATGATGGTGTTGGCAACCAGCCATGTTTCACTTACGTACAACAATACAGACTTCACACTACATAATTATTATACATTTGCACAATTATATCTTAAATTTTACTGTTACTTTTTTAAATAAAAAATATACTTTGCTTACAGTAGCAATCATTTTTTGAACAGGAATATATACTTCAAAATTAAGAGCACAATCCCATTAAACACGCAGTACAAATAGTAATTTCAATTATTTTTGAACTGCTCACAGAGGCATACATTTTTTACTAAATTTTTCACCTATAAAATCGTTTTATCTTGTCTGTACTTTACCTTCGATTTTGTCTATTTTATATCAGCAAGTATTACTCTTATCGAAATCAAATATTTACCATCAAAATTTTAAGCAGGTGGCCTAAATTAAGGTGCATTATTCAAATCACGTGTATATATGTATGTATTTATATACAACAACTGCTGTCTTAACAATACCGGTATTCGCGTTCCATGGTATTAAAAAAATTAGTAGGCACATAACTCAAAGTAATTCTTAATTAATATGTGCACCTTTCTATAAGTACATACATATGTATGTACATAGCTCTGTTTGATGGAAAACGTATACTTAAGAGCAGTTCTTTTGAATATAAAAATATACGTCTGCATAATTGTTTCTCTAAGTTGATAGAAAGTAAGTCCAAAGTTGGGAATTTGATTGAGTTCAGTACACAATTGAGTGATAAAAGATGCTATGCTCTATAATTTCGCATGAGAAATTTGAAGATAATGAAACGAAAAACATCATTGTTGAATTGTAAACTGATAATGCATTTTAAGCAAGCTGTTAACTGTACGACTGGGGCATTGTACCTGTAAACCATTACACTTTGAACTGGGAAAAAGCAATTGGCTATAATCACGCGCTTAACCTATGGGGAAAGTGGTTTCAGGGTTAAGCCCCCTTCGAAATGTTTATGCTATTTTTATCGTACTTAGCTTGACAAAAAATTTAAAAATAAAATCAGAAAGGAAACTGAAATTAATGACTTTATTTACAAAAAGCAGACCTACGACCGCTGAAACACTAAGTATTCAAGTTCATTACCGTATGTCACTACGTATACCATTTTTTATTGATCCGTTTATTCGCCATCTAAAAGCTACAGTGATTTATAGTGGTAATGTAGAAGGAGATTTTGAAGAAGTTCAGGTGTAATTAAATCTTTGTTGAATTTACATTTTAAGCTGGAAATTTATTCCGAGGAAGGGTCAACAAGTTTTCTTATCTTCCATGCCACTAAACTGAGTATTCGTTCATGATAATGACCAAGCATACAACAAAAGTGGTGAAAAATTGGCTTACCAAAGAAAATTTGCAGTTCTAGATTGACCAGTTAAAAGGGCCGTTCTTAACCCCATTGAAAATCTATGGAACGATAATGTTGGGTAAACCAAGTTTAAAAATTCCGGTAAACTACGGCAAGGAGAACAGGAAATGTGGAACTCTATTCCTTTGGAGAGATGTAAGTTTAGCTCGCAGGTGTGAAGTAGTTTTACAAAATAATGGGTCCCAAAAAAATACTAATCAGTTAAGCAATGAATTAATAAATTTTACCAATATGAAATAAGTAATTTCTGTTTTTCTTGCTGATCAGTAAAAGTTCCGATGATTCGATCTCATCGTAATTACATATTTAATTCTCATTTATTTTGCTTTTTTTTTGTTAATACTGAAATAAAAGAATAGATTTGTGCAAAAATAACTGTTTCACTAGGTCACCTAGTAAAAATAATTCTCATCATATGCCATTGTGTACTTTTGAACATTGTTAAATCTGAGAACAAATAGCCCAGTTTGAAGACTCTTAAAACATTGATTTGCTTCTTTCCGGTAATATAATCAATAAATATTTCAAGCAAAATTCCGATTCTCGTTTTTTCTTTGCTTTCGCCAGGCGATTGTATATATGTACAGTTATCCACAAAATAATAGGAATGCGGGCATGAATGAAAATATTCAATGCTAAATTTTCGACAAAAAACGGTTTTATTAAATTTTTGTTTTGCATAAAATAAATCACACAAGTAAGTAAGTAAGTAAAACAAATTAAAAACTAATTCCACATAAAAATAGGAGTAATTTATATAATAAAAGATTGTTTTAAGCTGTTAGCATAAAATGTCTTCAAAGCTTTACAAAACGAAAAAAACTAATACTTGGTTGAGCAACCTCGGACATATTCAATTAACGCATTTGCTGCCACTTCACCAGAGCATCCTGTGCAATTTTGAATTTTCTGGTATCTAAAATTTTCTGGTATTTCCCTGTTTTCTTAGCTTTTTTATCATTGCTGGTTTTTCCTCTTTACTCCTACTTTCCTCTATCCACTAGGATCAAAAACCCAATACATAAATTAACAGCAATTTATTACAATTGCTGGAAGGTTGCATATCTCTCGAATTTTGTGTATGTACAGTGATGAACAAAAGTATTGGCACAGCAAGATACTTTCACTTTAACATTACTTTTTGCCCACTTATGAAGTGATTTTTAATCGCAAAAAAAACGGGCTAGATAGAAGAACATATTACCAATCATATTTCCTTCAACTCATTTTATTATCTTTTATATTTAATTAACACTAATTATAATATTAAAAAAAGTACTTATTATAACGAAACAAAATTATTGGCATACTTAAGTTTTATCAGGGTTTTTCGTCAAAATTTTATTGATCTAGCAACTTTCTTTCAAAAATCCCGTTATGTTCACACAAGCAATTGAGTTTTTGTCTAACTACAAACAGCATAGTGCCTTCAATTACAGCATACTTTGCATAAATTTTTGTTAAATGAGCAGCAAAAAAAGTGAAACCACCGAATCTCAGCGCAGAATAATATTATATTTGCATAATCAGGGCAAATCATACGCTGAGATTGGTGAAATTATGGACAGAAGTCGCTACACCATACGAAGCATTGTTCAACGTTTCAAGAGCGCTTCATCTTTGAAAAGCGTGAAACGTACGGGCAGGCCTAAGGCTTTAAACGACCGCGAACGCTGCCAAATAGTCAAGAAGGTAAAAAAAAACCCAAGAATATCCTCCACACAAATCGCAGCAGAAGTTAAGGAAGAGATGGGAAAGGATATTCATCCAATAACGGTCCGGAAGGTATTGCATGAGGAGAACTACAATTCTCGCGTGGCTAGACGCAAACCTCTCATTTCTAAAGTGAACCAAAAGAAGCGTTTAGCCTATGCGAAGGAGTACTTAAGCAAGCCAAGTGACTTTTGGGACAATGTACTCTTCTCGGATGAAAGCAAATTCAATATCTTTCAATCTGATGGCCGTCAAACTGTGTGGAGAAAGCCTAACACCGAACTGCAAAAACAGAACCTTGCTGCGACTGTAAAACATGGTGGTGGAGGAGTAATTGTGTGGGGCTGCATGTCCGCTGCCGGTGTTGGTGAGCTGGAATTCATTGACGGCATTATGGATAAAAAGTATTATATGGAAATCCTGAAGAGAAACGTCAAAAAAAGTGCCGAAAAACTGAAATTGCCCGGTTCATTTTCATTTCAACACGACAATGGCCCTAAGCATACTGCTCATGATGTGCGTATGTGGCTCGCGCACCACATCAAACATACATTGCCGCATCCGCCTCAGTCGCCTGATCTAAACCCAATCGAACATTTGTGGGAAGAGCTAGATATGCGCGTTAAGAAGCGTGCTATTCCAACAAAAGCAGAGTTTAAGGTGGCACTGGTGGAGGAATGGCAGAATATTGGGGCAGAAACCACCCAAAAATTGGTTTCATCGATGCCAAGACGGCTGGAAGCAGTCATCCAGCAAAAGGGCTTGGCTACAAAATATTAATTTGTTTATATTTTACTATTTCGTTATTGTTTTTTTACTCTTACTTTCCTCTATCCACTAGAATCAAAAACCCAATACATAAATTAACAACAATTTATTACAATTGCTGGAAGGTTGCATATCTCTCGAATTTTGTGTATGTATCTATTTTTAAGTTAAAAGTTATTTTTTTTAAGAAACGTTAGCACTCCTATTTTAAACAAAGCAAAAAGAAGTGTTTCAGTAGCAACAAAATTTTGCTTCATATTTTATTATTAGCGTTCCGTTTGGTGTATGTACAGTAGGGTGTCCGTTATTTACCAATTTCATTATTTTTCTTGCGACGCCCCCTAAACTTTTAGTTTTCCGTCTAAGAAAAATTATCAGATCAAAATCAGCTCTTAATATTCAGAATAAACCTTGCCCCAAACACGATATATTTCCCATGTACATAACAAGGGATTTTGGTACTTTTTGGAATACACTTTGTTTTTCTCTAGTATTCTAATTTACAGCTATGAAAAACACATATTCTGATGGCAATTTTAACTCTCTACAAAAACGATCTGTTATAATTTTTCGATAAATTGACTCCTTTAAAAGTTAATCGAAGTTAAAGTTGAACTGTGTGTAAATTTCAGACATTTCCACTTTTACAGCAAAATTATTATTGTTGTAGTAAACTTCTCACGTTTATATTTAAAAATAATCAATGGACCAGAGCCAAGTAAAAAATATTCAAACATTTTTCCATTTACAGTATCTAATCAGCTAATATTTCTGAAAAAATCATCAATTTTTGTCCATTGCTTCGAAATGTCTTTTTCAATTATTTTTACAAGCATTTCTGCCAACATATGGTTTGGTTTTTTCTTGCACATGCGCACTCAAGCATATTTAGTACTTTACACACAGTTCAGCTTTAACTTCGATTAACTTTTAAAGGAGTCAATTTAGCGAAAAATTATAACAGATCTTTTTTGTAGAGAGTTAAAATTGCCATTAGAATATATGTTTTTCATAGCTGTAGATTAGCATATTAGAGAAAAAAAAAGTTTAGTCCAAAAAGTACCGAAATCCCTTGTTATGTACATGGGAAATATATCGTGTTTGGGGCAAGGTTTATTCTGAATATTAAGAGCTGATTTTGATCTGATAATTTTTCTTAGACGGAAAACTAAAAGTTTAGGGGGCATCGCAAGAAAAATAATCAAATTGGTAAATAACGGACACCCTAATGTACAGCTACTGTGTGGTGTCACTTACATGTGCTACAAAAAAGTTATGCATTCATGTGCCGGCACTCCTATTATTTTTGGGACAACTGTGTATTTTGGAAAACAATTATAATTTCGTATAATGCCAACAATACCAATGCCTGTCATCAGCTGTTTACTTCAGAATGTACAATAATATAATGGAACGGGCTGAACTAAACAGTGAATCATGCTTCTGCATACTCTGGACCAAATTATGTATATGTATGTTTGTATGTATGTATGTCCAAGACCGTTTTCCGGTATGTACGAACGACATTAATCTTGCTTTTAGTTGGAAATTTCACAAGAAATAAAAATAAATAAATAAACACTGGCATATAGTACGTTGAAGCCATTGAAAAAATTAAAGTCGATGTTGAAAAGTAAAATTTCTCTAAACTAAATTTGGGATTGACATATATTTTTTATCCACGAGCCGAATTTGATACAATATACCCTGTCTTATGTCCATGTTAAGTCACCGGTTAAAGCCCCATAAAAATTAATTCAGTCGTTTCGGAGATTAGTGAGTTCAAATGAACATACAAACACACAAACAGGCAAATATTCTAAAAGTGGTCCAAATGTATTCTATTACATGTCCCAATCACCTTGGGTCATTCCTTTAAAGAAATTTTCGACAGTTTCATTATGGCATAGATGGATTATGGAATTTTCAAATATTAAAATACAATATATTAAAAAAAAGTTTAAGCAAAATTTTTAAATTTATTTTGTACTTGTTTTGTGTTCATACCTCATAAATTAAATCCGGCAATTCCGCTTGAAATATGGTACTTCCTAGTGATATTGAATTGTTTATTAAAACAAATGAAAGTTTAATGTACGAGTATACATATGAAAACTCATAATTACATACTTACATACATACATACTCAAATACTCATTGTTTGCACATACGTTTCAATTAATAAACTGGCAACATTCGAATATTGTGTTTACATATATTACTCGTATATGTATTATAGAGGGTGATCAGATGGGAGGTACTTTTTCCAATAGGGGTATTTTGACAGATCATGCGTGACTAATGCCAAACTAAATACATCATTTTTTTCAGTATTCATTGACATTTTTTCATGGAAAGACTTACGCCTGAAGAACGTTTATAAATCGTCTAACTGTATTACGGAAATCGCTGTTCTGTGAAAAATGTTTATCGTGCGCTCAGGCCAACTTATGGAGGATACGTTAACAAACAAAAATGCCTTATTTGGCTGAAGAGCAACCCGAAACCATTCAAGAGCAGCCTTTACATCTATTGAAAACAACCGTTTGGTGCGGCCTAAGAGCTGGAGGAATCATCGGCCAATATTTCTTCAAAAACGAGGCTGGCGCCAATGTAACAGTGAATTGCGAATGCTATCGCGCCATGATAAACGACTTTTTACTGTCGAAAATTGAAGCCCGTGATTTCTCTAACAATTGATTCTAACAAGACGGCGCTGCTTGCCATACAGCCCGTGAAGCAATGGATTTGCTGAGTCGTCTTTTCGGTGAGCAATTATCCTTAAAAATTGAATTCATGAATGGTTCTACACAAAAATAATAAAGATTGCCCAATCAATTTAAATTCTCGTTGTTTTTTTTTTTCAATTTTATATCCGATACCTCTAAATTGATCACCCTTTCTATCAAATCCTGCAGTTTCGCACTAACACCTGTGATTATAATAAAAGGAACGGCTAGAAAAGTTCTAGTGTGTTCCTATTACCAAATTACCAATGGTTTGTGTGTAAGTTAAACTTCTGTGGGACTCTGAGACAGGTGTTCAACTATTCTCTAATGCTTTGCTGCTAATGATTAAACCGAGACATTAATTTCATTTTGTAGGTTTTAGTCGGTATGAACATTTCGATTAAGGAGGGTGTAGGAAGATTTACTAATTTATTTATGTGTGTATGTATGTAAGAATTATTTATTGGTGTCACAAAGAATACTTTCGGAAAAAAATATAGATATTTGTTAGAAAGATTGTGAGTGTATGGGGTATTTAGAAAATTGAAAAAAATTGAGAATTTGCGATTTTTACAAACAAATAACACCGTCCGACACATGGGCAAGCATACTCAGTTTTTCTAATACAATTCGTAATTTCAACTGAAATACTTTTGAACGCTAATCATAGGAATTTGCACAGGGAAATAGAAATTTTGTATTAAAAATGTAAGTAACAAAATAAATATATGTAATATATATACATACATACATACATATGCACATATATTTATGAGAATGTCCGATTTCTTGAGCTTATTTAAATAATATAGTATTTCAAATTTGTATGTACATTTTGCACATGTCTGCAACCAAAAATCGATTTTCCTCTTTCTTTGTAAAACGTGTGGTGTGGGGAGCTTTCAAATGCGTTCTAAATGAAATTGCATTTGGATCTGGAAAAATCGAATATGAAGGATATTATACTTAAAATGCTAATGGCAAGCCAAACTCGCCATTTACAGAGAAGTCTCAAACCATGTTGGTAAATATTTTAAAAGCTGGTAAAGAGGGCGTAATGTTTAACTCTTGATCATTTGTATACAAGTTGTTTGTTTATTGACCGCGTCATTAGATGCGTCTACCAGACCAGTGGACGAAATAAAATATTTATGAAGAGCTACCCATGGCCACAACTCGTGAATACTAACATTAGTAGCACACCTGGACACTCATTACGTCAAGTGGCCGTTCTATGTTTATAAATAGCAGCAGGTAATTTTCGCTATAAAACAACGTGCCCCACAAACCGAACCGAGGAGTGAAAACTACCGTTATGTTATGCACGATTCTTTGATATTATACATATGTATGTATTATTTTTTATCACTATGATTCACGAGAAAGTACACACTTACGCACAGGCACTTGTGGGCGTAAAATGAGTAGAGTAACAGTTCTCGGACAGTTTTAGTGACTGAGCTCTTTTTGAGAGCGAAATATTTTTTATTAATAATAAATTTTTGATAAATCAATTTGCATCTAATGGGTGTTGTTCGCTGTGGGACTTGTTAGATTAAACTAGAAGTCGGATGCCATGTTCGGCATCCAGTCTAATGCGGTATTTTATTTTGTTGCTGTATACATATATTATGAATCCAGCTTCGCACAAGTGTTTTATTGCGGACCGGAAAAGAGGAATACCGGCATTTATGGTAAGTTGTGGATATTAATATTGAGGAAACTAATTTGGAGGTATTGTTTTGGGCAGTAATGTTATTATGAAATCCCGCTTGACATTCTTAACCTTTTTGTTTTTTTTATCCTCAAGGGTTATTATAAGTTCGTTCAATAGTATAAAGAAGTCGAGATATATATACACCCTTTTATATAATGCTCAGAATGATATACTACTGTGGGCAAAAAGTAAGGTGAATTTATTTGTCAACCTTCGCGAGATTAAAATTTCGCTCTAGTTATTTTTCATGAGTTGGCAGCACTGTTAATAACATCTGGGCCAACTTTCATGTGAATGTCATTATCAGTAATATATTTACGCTTGTGTTTAGCAAACGACCAAGAGTGCATTTTTCGATTTTTACAATGTCTGATTTGATTGAGCAGAGAAGTGCCATCAAATTTTGTTTGCGGAATGAAATTTCGGCTGCGGAAACGTTTAGCATGTTGTAGAAAGCATTTGGTGATTCGACCATGTCGCAGAAAAATGTTTATAAGTGGTACAAAGACTTCAAAGAGGGTCAAGAACGTGTTGATGACTTGGAGCGCTCCGGACGACCATCGACGTCAACAGATGACCAACACGTCAATAAAGTGAAGGAGTTAGTGCTCAAAAATCGTCGGTTGACTGTTAAAGACCTTACTGATATGATCGGAATATCAGAAGGATCTGTGAAAACCATTTTGAAAGACCATTTCGGCCTACGAAAAGTCAAATCTCGTTTGGTACCGAAAACTCTCAATTTCTTGGAAAAAAGTCGTCGCGTTGATGTGTGTGAAACAATGCTTTCAGACTATCAGGACAAGTTCAAATGCATCATTACGGGAGATGAGACTTGGATTTATGCTTACGACCCTGAAACAATCGACCAATCAAGCGAATATCGTGCTAAAGGCGAGGCCAGACCGAAAAGAGCACGTCAAAGTCGTTCAAAAATAAAGGTCATGATGACAGTTTTTTTCGATTTTCGTGGTGTGGTGCACTATGAATTCCTTCCACCTGGCCAAACTGTTAATAAGGAATATTATTTGAGCGTTATGCGTCGTTTATGTAAAGCAATTCGTCTAAAAAGACCAGAATTATGGGCCAACAACTCTTGGTTTTTGCATCACGATAATGCACCGTCTCACACTGCACTCGTTCTTCGTGACCATTTCGCCAAAAATTCCACGCATATCGTTGGTGATGGCTATACCGGAAATGGACATGTTTCGAGGATTGGAAAAATCGTTGGCATAAGTGTATTTCATCGAGAGGGGATTATTTTGAAGGGGATGAAATTGATTTACAAGAATAAATAAAGATTTTTCATTTTACAACCAAATTCACCTTACTTTTTGCCCACAGTAGTAGGGAGTTAGTTTAGTAATGTCCGTCTGTCAGTCCGTATGCATGGTAACTCGGAAAAAAAACTAATTTCAATGAAGCATAATACACAAATTACGCTTTGCTTAAGGTAGTTTGGTATTGAGAATGGGTGAATCAGTATATTTTATAAAAACTTGGTGCACGTGTTGCTCCCCGGCCGCCGTAGCCGAATGGGTTGGTGCGTGACTACCAATGGGAATTCAGAGATAACGTAGGCTCGAATCTCGGTGAAACACTAAATTTAAGAATAGAGAATAGAGGTCGCCCCTCGGCAGGCAATGGCAAACCTCCGAGTGTATTTCTGCCATAAAAAAGCTCCTCATAAAAAATATCTGCCATTCGGAGTAGGCTTGAAACTGTAGGTCCCTCCATTTGTGAAGCAACATCAAGACGCAAACACCCAAAAAGGTGAGCACGTGTCAATTATATATAAATATAAAAAATATCTGCCACTCGGAGGTAGGTCCCTCCATTTGTGAAGCAACATCAAGGCGCAAACACCCAAAAAGGTGTGTGCATGTCAATTATATATACATATACATATATATATTGATCCCCACCGAACAGAACTAATCTCTATATACCTGGGCACTTTTTAATAAAGTGCATTTTGGAATGGCAGTTTTTATCAAATTGATATACAATGAAATGTACGAGATGTATGGGACAAGCAATACAAGCAATACACAACCAGTGAAGACCGCAATAGCCTTGTATAATGAACCCCTCAACGTTGACGACCATCGCAAACGAAAACCGGGCTACGAGTGACGGATATGCACCTGGAATGTCCGAACCCTAAATAGGGAAGCTGCCTCTATCCAGTTGGCGGAAGCCCTCAAAAAAATTAAGCCTGATATCACCGCCATCCAGGAGATAAGATGGAGAGGGCAAGACTGCTCTAAGCAAGCAGGCTGCGATATCAACTACAGCTGCCATGCGGAGCGGCACGAATTAGGATGCGGATTTGTTGTAAGCGGGAGGCTTCGGTCCCACGCCTCTAGGTTCACACCTGTGAGCGATAGGCTAGCCACAATCCGTATCAAGGCACGGTTCTTAAACATAAGCCTGATTTGTGCGCACGCCCCAACGGAGGAAAAGGACGATGCCATCAAACACAATTTCTATGCGAGACTCGAGCAAGTATATGACCGCTGCCCAGCCCACGACGTGAAGATCGTACTCGGGGACTTCAACGCAAAGGTTGGGCGGTCTTCGGTCCCACTGTCGGTCAGTTCATCCTCCACGAGACCTCATCGAACAATGGTCTAAGGCTGATCGACTTCACTGCGGCGCGAAACATGGTAGTTAGTAGCACCAGATTCCAACACTTCAACATCCATAAGGCCACTTGGCTGTCCCCTGATCAAAGAACGCGCAACAAAATTGATCATGTTGTGATCGACGGAAGGCATGCTTCATGTGTGCAGGATGTGTGAACGTTCCGTGGAGTGAACATCGACTCTGACCACTTGTCGCAGCCAAGATACGGATGCGGTTATGCAATGCGAAGAACGTGCGCCCCACTATGCAACGAAAGCTAGACGTCGCTAAGCTGCTATCACAACGGACTGCCAAAACTTATTCCGCTGACCTCTCGGAGTTGCTCCTCCACGAACTTTGGGCACATATATCCCGCTCTATGCGAGCTGCCGCTGAAAAAACCATTGGGTTCCAACGCCCACCTAAACGAAACCAATGGAACGACGAAGAGTGCCGCGAAGCTACTGCAGCGAAGAACGCAGCTTACAAAACAACTCTGCAGTCAGCTGCAACGCGGGCCGTGCGAGATAACTACAAGGAAAAGAGATCGGAAGAGAGGCGCCTCTTCAGACGCAAGAAACGAGGAGTACAGTGGCTGGAATGATGCTCGAAAATTCTATCAACAAGTCGAGCCATCTGGTTATGGATACACAGTCCACACTGGGCATATGGAGAGAACACTTCTGCAATTTACTTGCTGGCGTTGACGCACCCAATTCCGCCCCAGTAGAAGATGACCCGATACCGCCAATCGACGATAATTTGGACGTTCCACCACCTAGTCATGCCGAAGTCAGAGTTGCCATTCAGCGGCTCAAGAATAACAAAGCGGCTCACGCTGACGGCTTGCACGCTGAATTGTTCAAGACTGGCGGCGATGTGCTGATAGGGAGCATGCATCAGCTCATCTGCAAAATATGGCTAGCAGAAAGCATGCCCGGCGATTGGAATCTCAGTGTTCTTTGTCCTGTACTGAAGAAGGGTGACCCGACGTTCTGCACCAACTACCGGGGTATCAGTCTTCTAACCATCGCTTACAAGGTCCTGTCTAGCGTCCTATGTGGAAGAATTAAGCCGTTTGCCAATACATCGACTAGATTTTCACATTACGCCAAATCCTGGAAAAGACCCGTGAAAAGCAAGTCGACTCCCATCATCTCTTTGTCGACTATAAAGCTGCGTTCGATAGCCCGATAAGGGATTGCCTGTACGCCACCATGTCTGAGTTCGGTATACCAGCGAAGCTCATAGGGCTTTGCAGAATGACGTTGAGCAACACAACCAGCTCCGTCAAGGTAGGAAATGACCTCTCCGAGCCATTCAGTGCCGTTCGAGGTTTCTGACAAGGCGATCCACTGCCATGCAACCTCTTCAACTTCGTGATGGAAGGGGTGCTCCGAAAAGCAGGTGTGCATCGTAATGGCACTATTTTCTACAAATGTGTCCAGCTCCTTGCTTACGCCGATGACATTGACATTATCGGCCGCTGTAAGCGAGATGTCACCGCAGCGTTTTCTGCTATCGAAAAGGAATCATCACGAGAATCACTCTTGCTAATAGGTGTTATTAAGGGCTAAGTAAGCAATTGAGTAGTCGAGCCCTCTCTCGCACGACCAAACTGGCACTTTACAAGACGCTCATCATACCCGTGGTACTTTATGGCGCAGAGGCATGGGTAGTGTCACAAAGCGATGCAACCGCTCTTGGCGTGTTCGAGAGAAAAGTTCTTCGTAAGATCTTCGGTCCTGTGCACGTTGGCGAAAACTCCTGTTCAAGAATGAACCACGAGCTGTATGAATGAAAAAGCTCCAGCAAAGAAGGTGTTCGAAGGCGAAGTCCAAGGGAGCCGACGCAGAGGAAGACCATTGCTCCGGTGGAAAGACCAAGTGGAGGAAACCCTGTGCTCGCTAGGTGTACAGAATTCGAGAAGGCGCGCGCGGAGCAGAGGCGCCTGGAGAGAGCTAGTGAGGTCGGCCGTAACTCGGTAACGGGTTGTTATGGCCACCTAAGTAAGTAAGTATACAATGAAAAGTGAAAGCATTTTTCCAAATATTTATTACACACATGTCCAAATAAAATTTTACGAAACCGCGTACACCAAACACCAACATTAAAACGCACGCCACATCGGGGGAGTAGCTCGGCCAAATATCCAAAAAGGCAGTAATACATACGTATATACGTATATACCTATATATCTTTTTTGTTTCTTCATTTATTGTAGATATTTGGAAATCTCTGTGTATGTTCGAGTTTTTGACGTATCGTGGCACTACTGATATTGATTTAAGTATTTTGGATTGCACTGTGTTTGATTTTGATGCTAGTACAGTAGAACAGGTAGGCCCAAAGACGGTATCGGGAATTCTTTCGTCAGGTAATTGTTTCCATTGGGTGTTTTCCGCACAGATTCTGTATTCACAAACTTAGGTTAACTAACCCTCAACAGGTATCGCCTTCTATTTATTCAAACTGATAAGGAGTGGCGTCTCTATCAAAATCAAAATGAGCGAAAAGTTGTGTATAAGTAAAATAATACCAGTCGCCCCTCCGAGTGTATTTCTGCCATGAAAACGCTCCTAATAAAAAATATCTGCCGTTCGGAGTCGGCTTGAAACACCTCCATTTGTGGAGAATCTCTGGAAATAGCCTGTTCTCACGTGAAGATGACGAAACCCTCATATCAGTTTTAAGCCATAATTTATTGACATGTTGCTAAAGGTTAGATCTTTTTAGGGAATCATTTATTTCGTCAGCACGTGTTCCTCTAGTCAAAACTGGTAAGATTTGACGGAAATCTCCTGAGAACAGGATTGTACATCCACCCATAGGTTTTGTTGCGCAAATCGCGCATTGTCTTATCCAGTGCTTCCACAGAAGGCTTGTTTGACATGGCAGCTTCGTCCCAGACTATCAATGAGCAATCACGCATCAATTTTCCTGTATTGCTCTATTTAGAAACACTACAGACGCTGTTGTAAACATCGGTGGCGATTTTCAGCGGGAGCTTGAATGTAGAGTGTGCGGTTCGGCATCCTTCCAAAAGCGTAGCGGCAATGCCAGATGACGCAACAGCTAATGCAATTTTCCGGTAGATCTCACTTTTCTTAAAAAGCAGATTGATTAAAATGTTTTTCCTGTACCTCCTGGGGTATCAAGGAAAAAAAATTCCCTTCATTTTTATCATTTGTTGATAGTAATGCAGTGAATACTTTTTTCTGATCGATGTTTAATCGTGGCTCATCTTGAGCTATACTTTGTAAAAGTCTCGTTTGATCGTATGAAGTTTCTCTTGCGTATTCGGCACTGTTAGATAAATCTGAGTTAGTAGTATTAGCTGGCATCGGCAGCCCAAAATCCTTGATCGAATTACCCGAAAGTAATTGCACTACTTTGTTCAATTCAAATATGATATCTCTTCGTCAAATATGTTTTAATCATATTGTACATCATCTGAGTTTAACTCTCGCCGTCGTCGAATCAGAATATCACAGGCCATAGTTTATTGAAATTTATTCCATATATTAACAGAATCAGTTACTTGACAAAACACTACTATGACGGCAAATAATTATCTTACTGAAGTAGCTGAACTACAAAAAGCTGCTCCTAATAATGTGTTTTCCCAATGAGAATCGCCTTCCAAGAGCCCCATAGCTTTCCGTGCTGCTTGATAAGTATTGTAAACAACACGTTGTACAGTTCTTAGGTGTGCAAAGGATGTCGGGCCCATTACAATATGCAGTAACAAGCATTCACTGTTGTTGGGATGAATCACGTAGGCTCTGCTACGAGCATTCGTTTTTTCACTCCGGGGAAACCATCAACCGCATTACTTTGTTTTAGCCGTTGAAAAGTTTTAGACTGGTTCCATGTATAGTAACTTGGAACTATGTCATATGTCAGTGTTTTCGCGAAATCATCTTGAGCACATAACTTGAAGAATGCTGTCAATATTATATCCCGAGGGTTATTAACAACTTCTTGTATATTATTCTCAGTGAAATGACAAAGTGACAAGTGACAAAGAGTATGTCCATTTTCTAAATTAATTGCAAGGTGGACAATTGTGGAAGCCCGGTCGTGCACTTCAAATGATAGAATCCTCCATATAGCTCCAGAGCTGCAGATGTAACATACAGACTGATATATTTCCACTTCATTTGGTGATTGTATGCTGAAAGTGGCTTGATGTTTCATGGTTTCGGACGGTAACATTTTGCCCACCTTGTTCTGGCGATCGACGACGATATTTGGGATATCCGTCATCGATAGTACTTGTTTGAGTTTGGAACGACTTCGGAAATTTTATGCTGCATTTAGAATATCGCATACATGGAGAATTTGGGTTTAAAATCCCGCAAGGGCCGTGTACCATATGTTTCTTTACGATTTCGTACATGATAGGATCTTCAGCTTTATCCGGTAATTCAGCTGAAATAGCCCTGTCAATTTGGTTTGGTCTAATTTTGTTCACCAGCAGGTGTACATGTGGTAAGCCACGTTTCTGCCATTCTATTGTGTACATATGACAGCGCGGCGGACCGAATATATGAGAGGGGCAGGAGTTTCTGTACTTTTAAATGAAATACTCTGTTAACTATATCGTATCTGTCTTGTGGAGTTAAATTGGTGTTAATATTTTCTTTGATTTCCGACCAATTTGGGGTTACATGTTGTAGTTATAAATAAATCAGGTTTGCCGTAACTTCTGACGTAAGCCATGGCGTCTTGCGATTTTTCGTGTAATTATCGAGGTCCACCTGTGAATGATGAAGGTAGTATAACCGACTGCCCAATGCCGTTGCGGTGCTCATTCGCATGTAAAGCATCCTGAAGATAAACGTAGTTTTCGGCTCTGAATTTAGTTTGATTATTACGGATGTAGGCCAATCTCTCGGATTCAATTTTCGCATATTGATCTACCAAGTATAGGTTTGTTAACATTCCATATCTAAGCAAAGTGCTGAAATTGTTACGTCTTGTCATTATACATCACAATGTTTTACGCAGAGGTGTACCACCGATTGGGTCAACTTGAGAAATATTAATTGCATAACCATTTTTGCCACGACATAGCATCAAAGGATATTGTAAGCTGTCATAAGATCTGTGTAACTCTGAAATTTTTTCTTCTTCTCAATACAATATCTCTTTTGTCAAATTGCTGTCCAGATATCACCATTGCTACTTCACTCGTGGAAGGCGCATTGTATCGTCCCATGTGTTCTCCAACTGGATCTTTATTTGAATGGATTACGACATTAAAGTCAGGAGTATCGGCTGGAACACTGTCAATCGCCGTTTTGAAAGACTGTATGTAGCAATTATGAGAATGTAACATATCTTGGAGAGATCTAATCAAATCTCTACCAATTGGCTGTGCGTAGATGCTTGTGTATCTGGATCTGCAATAAAATATTGTATATGTGCAGATATTTGTGATCATCGGGTCGATGTGGTCCTTAAATTTTAAATGTAGGCACAAACCCACGCTCAACGTCTTGCTTACTCTTAAAAGAGGTCATTTGCGTTCTTATAATGGCATGATTTGTTTGGATTTCTGATGATCACCGTTAGAAGAGAGTGAAGGGGTTCAGGTGGAGGGAGAATTTCTTCTAAGTTGACTTTTCCTTGTAAGCAACACATCCTTTTCGATTCGTCTTTGAATTTCAATGCCAAGCAATGTTCACACACTACTGACATAGTGTCAACGACACAGAAGAGTTAGTTGAAAGATACCGCGAAAGCGTACGGACGTGTACGGAAGGTGTACGAGAGCCGCATCACAATATTCAATATTCAAATCCATATTCATATTTATTAAATAACTTTTTGACGTGATAACGTCTTATAATTCGATTTAGCCGGCTGCACGCACGAAAAAATGTTTCGTTACCTTGCTCGTTTGTCGTTACCTTGCTCATTTGTCGTTACCTTGCTCATTGTCGTTATCTTGAATGAACTGCAAGCGAAAGCGCGGAACGAACGACAAAGCAAACGAACGGCAACGTTCGACATCTTGCTCTCTCCTACTTAAGTGAGCGTATATATGTATGTATATGCGCATATGTACATATATAAATTCACGTATTTGTATTTGCATATGCCTTCTTATTGATTATTATTAATTTGATTTACTTGAAGAATTTAAAATAAAATCAAGTTTGTTAATCATACCTGTTGTTTTAATGTTATTATTATACATTTTTTTATTATATATGAAGGAAAAAATGTATGGCTCTGTCCTACTTCAGTGAGCATATATATGTATGTATATGCGCATTTGTATATAAATTCACATGCTTGTATTTTCATATCCTTCTTCCCGTGTGCATGGTAATGAACCATCTCTCTGTTGAGAATAGGACGATGATAGAAAAAGTAGGAAATGAAAGGGAGTGTTTCGAGTGTAAAGTGTCTTGAAAAAGGCAAATCGATGATGGTGCCTCTTACTGTTGTTGGCTTATTAACGTCTGATGCACAATCGAAATTGAACATATCTTTCTTGAATTTGATAAATGTTTCGTCATTTTTCACGTTTGTGTAAATGTAACTTGACCTATTCCATTGCAATTCCATTTACCTCCTCCTCTATATCCATACAAAATATCTATCAAACAAATAAAATTAAAATTTTGTTTTGAAAATTGCAACCCTTACATCAGTATTTTCTTATGACGTTGTCACGTTAAACTATCGTCAGTAAACCGACTTTACAGACAACCTCCTTTTTATTTCAAATACACTTCACACAAAAATTAAGGGAGCAGTAAAATTTCCTAAATTTCTTAGTGATTTTAGAAAAGCTGTATCTCGGTGAAAAATGGGCGCACGGAGTTTCGACAAAAATCATTTAGAAGCTTTAAATTTCTAGTTTTAAGATCTTTAAGAAATTTTTTTTATTTAACGGTTGTTTTGTAATCGTCAGTCAAAGGGCGACACAAACATTTCCGAAATTTTTTCCCTTTTTTTTGATTGCACGGGCTTGGACAAATTTGTCCAACTAAAACTAGCCATACAGTCAACTACCTTGATTAAAAAAAATAAATAAATAATTGGCGCGTGCACTTCTGTTAGGTGTTTGGCCGAGCTCCTCCTCCTATTTGTGGTGTGCGTCTTGATGTTGTTCCACAAAATGGAGGGACCTACACTTTCAAGCCGACTCCGAACGGCAGATATTTTTATGAGGAGCTTTTTCATGGCAGAAATACACTCGGAGGTTTGCCATTGCCTGCCGAGGGGCGACCGCTATTATAAAAATGTTTTTATTAATTTTGCTTTCACCGAGATTCGAACCAACGACCTCTCTGTGAATTCCGAATGGTAATCACATAATCATAATTTAATTTTTTGAGAAAACCCGTAAAAAAGGCGTCTTTTTGTGTTCACTTTTCAAACCAACGTTAAGACTTTGTTTTATACTATGTTATGATGAGAAAAACTTCACAAATTTTCCATTACAATTCCATGGTTTTTAATTAGAATTTCTAATAATGCTTTCAGTACGCAGTTTTATATATTATTAAATTTTATTATAATAGAGAGCGAATTTGAAACTGCTAAAAATCCCGTTGATTTTTTATAATTTTTTTTCCTCGGCGATGTTGCGCATTTTTTCCACATAATAATTACCATATTTTTCTAATTTTTGTATAAATTTTAATATTTGGGCTTATACCATTTTTGTTAGATAATACCTTTATAATAAATGAAAGAAAAATACAAAAAATAGGTATTGAAGACTGGCGTTTTGTTGCGAGATTTATATTGTGATTATGAAACCATATACGATTTTCCGGAACATTTGGACCACAACACCTTCTAGCGGGTATATTCCTATGAAGTACTAGTCATTTGCCACGTTTAGGCTTGCAAGTCCAGTAATACTTGCTCAGTTTTAAGGGCACATTTCTCAAATTATTTAGATAATAACCCAAAAGAATAAAATGGAAAATACACAAATAAGCATGTGTTTGTCTATACATATATACGCATGTTTTTAACTAAAAAAACTTAATATATGTGTCACTATACCTGAAAAATTTCTAAATTTCTGAATTATATTTTTATAAATTTTTAATACACATAACTTTAAAAAAGGGTTTATTGATTAGAAATTCTAACATATAATTGGCACAATTGGAGGGACCTACAGTTTCAAGCCGACTCCGAGCGGCAGATATTTTTTTCATGGCAGAAATACACTCGGACATTTGCCATTACCTGCCGCGGGGCAACCGCTATTTCTTCATTTTAGTGTTTCACCGAGATTCTAACCTACGTTCTCTAGGAATTCCGAATGTTAGTCACGCACCAACCCATTCGGCTACGGCGGCCGCCGTATCAATTCGCTTTTCAAATTTTGAAAAATTGAGGAAATTGTGTTTAATAATATACATACATATTTTGACTTCATTTCAATTTATTTTTAATAACAATTTGTCTGTTTGAAATTTGACTGAGAAACCGCAAAGAACAAAAATGTCAACAAGGTTGCAATCTCATAATATGTACATAAGTATTATTTTTACGTTACTGGTCGTGAGTGCGTGAACATTTTTCTTTAGATGTTAATGGAATATGTTTTTTTTTCTTACTAATGTTATTTTACTCAATTCATGCTTAGTAGCTTTTATTCATTTTTCACAGATTTCGTGCATTGCAAGCTAAATTTCTGTTTACGTAATTGATTCGATGAGCGTTTAATAATTTACATGCCATTTTATTAATGATATTTACAATGTCAGCGTAAACATTCAATAAAAGGAGCACGAATTTTCTAGAAGTAAAAACAAGAAGACACGAGCATTCAGCCAAACTGCTAAGAAATGTATATGCATGTGTATTTAACGGATATTTTTTCGCCGTATTCCGATAGCAATACTCGTATCTCTCGTATCAACTGTCCAAGTAAATACGAGTACATTGTGGTTCAGTATGCTCTGTCAAACTACCAAGAAAAGACTTAAATACGAGCAGCGCTTACAAATTGTAGAAATTTATTACCAAAATCATATTTCTAACTCAGTGGCTTTTTGAATAAGCAAAATTGTCGCATGTGAAGCGACATTAACTGAGAGGCGACTCATCAGCAAAAAATGCATTGATTGCTGCTGTTTGCACGACGGAGGAATCGTACGCTTAAAGCGTGAACAATATCAAAAAAATTAAGAAATTTCAACTCGGAAAACAATGTAAATATGAAAACATATCTGCACATCTACTCTTATATGTACATACGAGTACGTGCACATACAGCCCGCGAATAAATATAGCACCTCAACATTTTGACAAGTTTTACTATTTATTTATTTACTTTTCAGTTTAAATAATGTTTTTGTATTTTTATAAAGACCATATTAACCAAATTTCAAACTTAATACACGATTTTTATAAACTCGACAAGTTTTCATCAAAATTTCTAATCAGAATTAAAAAAAAAAATTGTATACGCAGTTTTATGGCCCATTAAATGTTAGCACAACAAATTGAAAGTTAGAAGTCGCATAAAATGTTCATTGATTCTTGATAATTTTTTTCTCTGAAGCTGTTTCGCATTTTCTCCGTATATAAAAAATTTCGCGCATTCCTCATACAAGTTTGGAGAAACATTTAAGAAAATCAACGGGATTTTCTAGAAGCTTCAAATTTACGCAGCTATTTTTTAAATTTTTACAATGTTTCTAAAATAAATTTCTTTCATAATTTTTACTTGCTACGGCTCTTGCGGGTTTTTCTATAACAAAGGCAATTTATAAAAATCAACGCGATTTTTAGGCGCTTAAATTTCATGAGTCATGTTACCCTCCCATGCATACTCAAACATTTTATAAAAATCGACATTCAAATAGATGGAAATTTGTTGAAATTTTCTACATTTTTTAAGTTTGAAAGTTCGTACGCTTAAAGCGTGAACAATATCAAAAAAATTAAGAAATTTTAACTCGAAAAACAATGTAAATATGAAAACAAAAAATATGCGTTATACTCGCCGCTGTAAATGTATGCACGTAAATACATAGAAACCATGATATTTACAACATTTATGGTAGTGACACCTACAGTTAGTTAGCCTTAATGAAGTAGAAAAGCTTCGATAAATAACCCACTTATATATTGACACTCGGTTACAAATTCTCTTGTTCATTCTGAAAAAGCTTTCAAAACGAAAGCACTTTTACTAAAAGCAACGAGAGAGGCATTGGGCCAGAGAATGTTAATGGAATTACATTCTCTGATTGGGCTAGTGGATGAATTATGCCTGGAATCTCTGTTTACATGTGCATACACATTTACCTATATATAGTCGGGACATTGTTTGTACCCAGCAGAGAATATAGTTTTTTAAAATGTAAGCAGTTGCTCGAACACAAAAAGGTGTTAAAAATAAATTCGAACTAGAAAAGCATTGGAACAATCTATGGAACTGTTGTGGTCACTTAGTGCTCATATTCGGCCCGGTGGCGTTTTTTTTTTTCGGTTTATTCAACATCGCCTATGGTTGTTGGAAATGATCGAATGATGTTACGGAAAATTAAATCGAAGCGTAAAAGCCGACTGAATAACTATTTACAGAATACTTTATTGCAGCCTATACATGAGGAGAGTTGGCTCGCTTAGGCACGGAACAGAATTACAGCAGGATAGTGTGTAACGGATTGACGGGTTGTGATCAGCTGACGCATTTTGTGATGCGGGCACACGTCAACCTGTTACCCGCTATCCGCTGCATTTCTGTTCAAGAGGTTAGCTTAACACGAACTCTAGATATTTTGATTAGAAGTGGAGAAAAAGTAATATTTGTAGAAAAAACATTTCGTTTTCAAAATGGTGTGCTCATCAGCAACTAGTCGCTCAGTGGTTTGTATTGGTATGTTTGAGGATGACGTGATTTTTATTTATTTATTTAATATTAACTAAGCTAAAAGAGGGAAAATAGTGCGAAAATTTATTTTCAGTCAATTAAATGCATCTTCTCTGAAAGAATTTTTTTTTCTTAGCTAGCATAATAGCTTCATATTGGCGAAACTTTGTAAAAGTAATTCACAAAATATAGTTCTTGGATTAAATTAAAAAAATTTTTGTTTTAATATCACATTTGCTAATTTTCGCTAATAACTTCTATTTGTATCATATATTTAATTATACACATAAATATATACATAAGTGTGATATATTACACTGTGCGACAGTGAAATTATACTTTTATGGAGACCTAGTTCAACTTGTAGGTATAGTAAAACTAAGAAAAATGGTATAGGAGAAATTTCCAATACACCCCCAAAATCTCATTTTATGGCCATAAAACCGTTTTTCAGTAGGTTGATGTGAAGAATAACTCCTAACTTCGCCAATTTCCATCCGATTTCGAATTTGCTTTTTTAGTTCGAAAGAACAAAAACAAGCCTTTTTGACAGTGTGTTGACATTTTTCCTGAAATTACAACTGACGAGACTGTAGACGGAAGTATTTGGAATTTTTTTATTTTTTCAACTTTGACATAATTTTTACGATATTATCCGATATTGAGGATTTTTTTTAGTACTCTACTGTTATAGTAAATTTAATTTTGCGTCAAATAAGCTACATTTGACCGTAATTGAATTAAAATTAATAGAGTTGTTTGAGTTTTAAGATTTTATTTTATTTTTTACTAATTTGGTATGTAGGTATAGCTTACGCTAAATGGGAATAAGGACGTGTTTTGATGCGTTATTATAGATACGTAATATTTATTGGAGTGTATATGTATACATAAGAGTACACTGTACTGCATACAACAGAACTGGTTAGAACTTACGAAAATATCTGGCATATTATAGCACTTTTTTTTCAATAGAAATATGAAAAAGCTCCCAAGTGTACCAAAGTTCACACTGTACATTGATTAACAAAAGAAGTTTGTTATTATAATTTAACCTTATTAAAACGTCAAAGTTTTATTGTTTGTTTCATTGAAATTTAAGAGATATAAATCAAAACGTTGCCAGAAAAGTCGAATTTCTCAATATTCTCCGATGATGTGGCATCATCAGCCTTATCATAAACCAGATGATTGTTATTTTTGTAAAACGGACGTAAACGGTCATCATTATAAAACTCGAAAGCACATAAAGTATGCTGATGTTGCAACTGTTAAGAACCCCGTAGTCTTGGACGATATGATTGACTCAACTGCAGGTCATGAACTGAAGGAAGTTCAACTCATTGCTGATGATGATCGAACTGATAACAATAAACCTGATGATGAAGAGTACTTTCCGTCTTCTCTATCGGGAAGACAATCTGAAACGCTCGCTTCTCGATTTAAACAATGGAATTTAGTTGATGACGACTTCAGATGAATGATGATGATCGAATTTCTTACAGAGAAGTACTCAAAACTGATGAAGAGAATGACAAATGTACCGTAGTATACTAAACTCCAAAGGGCCGTTTTAAGTTTGGAACCAGTTCCGTTGTGTACTGCACCGTACCGCACCGTACCATACCGTACAGTGCTGCACTGCACAATACTCTAATAAATATTATGTGTTTATAATGACACTTGTTATAATTTTCATGCTTCGAAACGCATACCAAATCTCGTAGTAAAAAAAAAGAAAAAGTCTTAAAACCCACACAACTCTATTAATTTTAATTCAATTACAGTCAAATATAGCTCATTCGACGCAAAATTAAATTTACTATAACAGTAGTGTACTAAAAGAAATCCTCAATATCGGATAATATCGTAAAAATTATGTCAAAGTTGAAAAAATAAAAAAAAATCCAAATACTTCCGTCTACAGTCTCGTCAGTTGTCATTTCAGAAAAATTGTCAACACACTGTCAAAAAGGCTTGTTTTTGTTCTTTCGAACTAAAAAGCAAATTCGAAATCGGATGGAAATTGGCGAAGTTAGGAGTTATTCTTCACATCAACCTACTGAAAAACGGTTTTATGGCCATAAAATGAGATTTTGGGGGTGTATTGGAAATTTCTCCTATACCATTTTTTTTAGTTTTTCTATAGCCACAAGTTGTGCTAGGTCTCCATAAAAGTATATTTAATTTTTTTTTTTTTTGTCACACAGTGTTATCCATAAAATAAGTTATTTACATACATACATTAACTTAAATTTATTTTCAAAGCGGTCGCAAGTTTGTTTCCGTTTAAATAAAATACACTTGTTTGCTACAATTTTTATCAAAAGAGATCTAATTTTTTCCACTTTTTCACCCTTTTTAATTGCAACTTTTTTAAGGGAGTGTCAATACTCGAATGTCACAATTGAGCAAACCTTCAATAATTGAGTCATAATGAAAAGCATTGTAAAAATAACTCTGTCTCATTTTGACTCAGATCGCATATTATGAAATACAATTCTTTTATAAACAAATGATTTACTAGTTTTATTTTCGAAGTAAAGAAAGTTTTTTTAAATAAAAATTCCCTTTTGTGAATATTATGTGAGACATAATTTTAGGGAAATTTACACTGTAACGTAATGTAATGCACAGTCTTTCTGTATTCAGTAAAATTTGTTTTCAAAACAGCGATGTTTTTTAACCCATGTATTTTCAACATCAATGAGTTCCTTATCATAGCATCGATATCTGAAAACTTGTTTGTACCAAGCTAACTTTGTAAAAGAGAATTTTTTTTCGCAACATAGTTTTAGACTGGTTATTGCAATGAAAAATATGTCATATATAAAAACTCAAAGAATTTGTTGAAATTTTTCGCTTACGGAGCTAAGAAGCAGATGTATTTTTTACTTCTTGCCCCTTTGCTCAGCTCCGTTCTGAAGCCCTGGTTGTAACGCTTAAATGCATCGTATATCGGCTTTAATGTGGTACCTAATTTTAATTAAGTAAATAAATAGTTACATATCACATTTTTTTATTAAAATAGGTATAGTTATAAACATGCGGGTACAGGTACAGTTACTGTTTAAGCAGGGAACGAATCTAGCAGTGAAGGCAGCGCAAATGAAAATATTAAACAGTGTGTTTAAAATATGATCAAGGGGGAAGCAGTTACAGTTGAATACAATTTATTAATACAGTGCTCTTAACAGTGAGATTTGAGGAGTTCTTTTAACTAGGAATACTATGTATGTATTTATGTGTCAACTATTCTGTTGCAAGTAGCTACACATTTTAACAATTAAATAATTAATCTAGCTTAACGGTGCATTTTGATAAAGCAGGCATACATTGGGCTCTTCTAACTAAATCAGAATTCGTGAAAAATTTATCGGAAGTTGTAAAAATAGTTTAAATACCATTTTAGAGCATTGCAGTGATTCATTAGTTGCCTCTGTAAAAGCTCTTCTGAGGCGCAATTTTCGGCTCTCGGACAATGTTCGGGGCATTAGAAGAACACCCTAGAGGAAAATTTTGAGTAAGATTAAAATCTAATGCATCAGTATACGAGGTATAGGTGTATAGTTAAAGTTATAAATGAAATGAGTTCACTAAACCATATTATGCAGATGGTTTAATAATAAACACTATCTTTTAAATTTATTACTAAAAAATATATTTAATTTTTTTAAGTTAAATAGACCTTAAAATCAAACAATATATGTATGTACTAGTTAAAAGCTTTTCTAACCTGTTAATTATTTTGAAAATGATCCATGAGGATAGAACTTACTACTGTGACTATGAAATTATGTGTTATAATATATATTAATTACATGTATCAAAATTAGATAATTTACTTGAAAATGGAAAGATTTGTTTAATTCCCTATAGAATTCAAGCATCGAAATTTTTTCAATAAAGATATTGGCAACTCTGCAGTTATATTTTTTGCTAGAGGATAAAGTTACTTTGACACAACTATTGCAATTTATATTTTGGAATCACAGAGCGCTAATATCGTTGCCAGATAAGACATCAACGGCAACATTTCTTTTGTTTAATGTGTCTGTCAACTGAATCAGTGTTTTGGAATCATGTATTTCGGCATCCAGGATTTAAAACTAACTATTAGAAAAAAGAATTAAATTTCAATTGGTGGATAAGATAACATAATTCTTATTGATATTTTTAGCTGAAAGGAGTATATGGAGCCATCCTCGTAAACATGTTCTGTTTTTAACTAAATACTCGTAGTCAGTGGCAGAGTCAAACAACCTCAACGGCAAAGTACTGCGTACAATTTTTCAATACAAATTGCTCAAGTTTTCTGAATATTTTTAAGAAATAAGTTTTTCTTGCTGAGCAATATTCAATCCAATGCTTGGCAAATCTCCATTTAATTAAATTGAATTAAATTAAAGGTAGTTAAATTTGCTATATTTCGTTGAAACCTCATTTTGCATTAAAAGTTAACATTTTTAAGATATTTACAAAGTTAAAGAAATTAGTTGTTTTTTTTGTAATGTTTTTGTAAAAATATGAAAACTTTCGAATTAAATTCGTATTGTAAGAATATAAGAAAAGGATTTTCCAATTTTTATTTGAACATATCTTGAAAAGAGATATAAATAAAAAAATTCTCACATAAAAGTTATTCGGATGAAATTAAAAATACTCATCTTTGCAATGACAATACTTAAGTAAAGTTTTAAAAGTGGCCAACACTTAATGTTTGACTAGATAAATAAATAAAAAAAATTAATATATACATATAATATATACAATATAATAGCTTCTTTATAAAATCTTTCGAAGGACAGCAAGAATCGAGGAATCAAACTTCAAAGACGAACTAACTTGAAATTTCCAAGCAGAGTAACAATAATTAGCATCAGTGAGCGATTTTATATGAAAATGTAAAGGCTTGATTCTTGACTAAAAAAAATATTAACTTTATCATATCGTTTTAAACCACTTATACTAACCGCTAACTCTGCCACAGACGAACATTCATAAATTGAAATGTTCCAGTAAAAGTTTAACAGGCTTAAACCACATTTTATTAGCTCTTTTGTGGGGCTATTTTTTGTAACTATTCATGCAAATATCAGTAATGACGGATCTAACTGTTGAATGCAAGTGACTATAAGTAAATGGCTTCACTAAAAATACCCACCTTCAAGAATCCCTATTTACATTGGAACGTGCCCTGTACAATTCTGCAAAAATGGTAAATCGGAAGTGGAAGTGGTACTGGCACCAAACTTTCTTCCGAACAGACGTTTAGGCACTTCTGTACACATTTTTAGATCGAAGTAGTGTGCATTGAATTGCACAGCTGTTTTACAACCACATTTGAATATTCTTGCGATTTTATGAAGTACCAAAAACCACTGATAATATTAACTATACATGCATCCATTAACGAACTATATAAGTAACGGTTTTCATATAAATTTTAGTACGTATCTTACAAACGAAAGTGTAGAACGGTTGCAGGTGTCTGCACAAATTACTATAAATATTTTCTTTTATTTACTTGTAAATATCTCTTGCAACGCCACCTCAATAAAGGATGTAAGGGCCAATTATACATACTATATTCTTTGGCAATGACAAAGGCGTAACCTAACCAGCCATTCTCTCAGCAACAGAGGCATTATGACTATTACCGTCTCTTTCAAGTGGACTACCACTGGCATGTAGCCAGATAGCTGACAAGCAGCGAACAAATTAAAAACCACACTTCTGCGTCTGAATGCTGTATAAATGCGCAGCTATAAGTTTATGCATCCAAGTTCAATATTTTAGCTATAGAAGTGAAGTAGTGAAGTTAACTGAAAAGTGTTTTGGAGGTTTAGAAACTTAGAAAGGTATTGCAAGCATTTCCTCCAGGTAGTAATGGTGTAAGTTGATAGAACAAAATATAGAAGTGAATATACATACATATGTACATACGATCAATAATATTTAAGTATGCTTTGTGTTCCACAATCATGATAAGAAAACAATTAGTTACAACAAAGATAAGAGTTGTTGTAGACAGGCATGTAGCTACTTATACATACATATGTATAGTATGTACAAATATATGTTAATCAACCATTCAAAACTTGCAAATCTGCCTAGGTATTATATATTCATTTCCTGTTACTAATTGCAATAACAAATATCCCTAATGCACACATCCCTAACATACATAGATGCATTGGCAATTGATTATTTACATACATATATTTACACATATATATTTCCGGATAATGCAATGATTGATTACCTGCTTAAATGGACGCATGCCACCATTAATGCGTAACGAATCAGCAGCGATGCCGGCAATTCCGTCCGTAGCACTGTCCCGCAGCAGTTTAAGTGAAACATTGGGAACTGTGTGCGAGTGGCCACAAGAGCTGTGGGCCCCACAACAAATGGCAGTGGTACTGGACTCTGGCTGAGAGCTTTGCCGGATTATGCGAGACCCATTTGTAGGCGATGAAGTAACGAGAACAGAGGGCGGTGCGTGTTGTTGCATCGCAGAGCTGGATATACACAGGTTACCCTGTTGAAAGGCACTTTTAACACTGTCTTTCGATGTTGACCGGTCCATGCCAATACTGGCCGTTGTCGAGATGGGCGTGGTTGACGCTCGTCTACTACAGTTACGACAAGCGCGGCACCGATTTTGCGCGCCCGATGTTAAGCTACAGGAGAGATTCTGATATGATGATGTTCCCAAATTCGGATTACTTTGGGGATGCGCAAACTCTTGCGGCGTCTGATACGTATTCAAATTCGTTATTGATATGGTCGGTTGAGAGTGTTGTTGTTGTAATTGTGATCGTGAATGTGACTGTAATTGCTGCTGTTTTAGATGATTTGACTCCAATTTCTTTTGAGTCGACCGTTGGTTTGTCTGCTCCTCTTCATGCACTTCAATATCAGGCACGGTTGCCTGCCGTAGGCCTTGTTCGATGTCATCATCTCCGCCACCTCCGCGTACACTTTCTTCGGATCCAATACGAGTTTGCTGTGAAAGCTGCGGACTCGTTAGATATGTAGAAGTGCGGTCCTGGCGTATCAAGGCGGGTTTGCCAGATGCTGAGGAAGTCATGTTCGATGTTGGTCCATTTACTGAGCTCATTTTTATGTGACGTAGTACAGAGGACTTACATTTTGGCGTATTGGATATAAGCAGTGAATCCGTTTCTTCGGAGCTGACATAACCTGAATTTGTGCTTTCAGTTAGCTTTTGTAGGGACATCTAAAACAAAACAGTGCAAAAATAAAATTAAATTATCAATGTATAAAGTTAACAGTAAATTAATATACATCTCCATACAATCTCACATATTCATCTTAACGTGCTACATTCACATCAAACTAGTGTTGGCATGGAGGTGATGAGGGTTAAACCACCACAATTTAGCCGTGGTCGAATGGGTTGGTGCCTACCAGTCGGAATTCAGAGAGAGAACGTCGGTTCGAATCTCGGTGAAAGATCAAAAATTAAGAAAAAGTTGTTTCTAATAGCGGTCACCCCTCGGCAGGCAATAGCAAACTTTTCTGATTGTTAGCGCACGCGAACGAGCTTTCTATGCTAGCTTCGTTCTAAAACCGGCAACAAACCGAACGCATCGCGAAAGTTCTTAGATGGCTCTTTATGTTTCCAGTTAAGGAGTGCAACACTGCATTAGCGCAGCGATTTTACTCTTAAATATCTGCCAGTACGTTAATAATAATAATAATAAAACCGCTTCATCGATTTCAGCCGTTTTGCATCGCAAAATTAATAATTTCTTCCAAAGAATTTATACACGCTTTTTTCCTAAGCTTTTTATGTTTGAGATTCATATGTGGTATACTTATTTCTCAAATTGACGAGTACGCTTATCCCGTAAAGGAAATAAGATAAGATGGCTTTGTTTCTACATAAATCAGAAAATTGTATCCTTACTGTATATAAAAGTAAGCCGTACATAGACGTTATCCTTCTAAGCACCAGACATGCAGGTGTACAAATAGAAGACAACCACAAACCACTTCTACAAAAGTGGTATGCGGAAAATGCACAGGCAAAGCGGAATATACCTGTAAAAATGTACTGAGTAAGTAAGACTACACGTTGCTATTATTGTTATTATTTCTTGATGCTTTACTTAAACGTGAAGACAAATATTGTGCAATTTGAAGTTAACTGGAATAAATTGGATTTTTAAATTCACCCATTCATTTGGCAGGTACCGTAGATACAGATATATAAGAAACGTCCGTGAGCTTAGTGTTAAGAACCGGTATTATAGAGACAGTAGACACCAATAAGTTTCCTTATCCTTGATATTGTAACAGTTTGGTACTATCCAAATAGCAATTAGTGCGTGTATGTTTATCTAAAACAAATGCCCGGATGTCACCAACCACTTCTTGGCATGGCCTCTTAAAGTAACTCATATAAATTCCGGTCACCGTTGCCGAATGGGTTGGTGCGTGACTACCATTCGGAATTCAGAGAGAAACGTAGGTTCGAATCTCGTTGAACACATTTTACTTACTACATATTACTATATTACATACTACATACACATATTGTGTATCAGGATTCATCGGTATCAGAATACAGCTCCTTACAAATTTATTTTACTATTTGTTATTAAAAAATCTCAAATTTATAATTACACGCTACGAAATGAAGGTTTATGTCTCCGTATTTGATGAAACCGAAAATAAATGAAAGTTTACATCTCACAAACAAAATCTCAACACAATTTTTAACCATAGATCTGTTTTTTTTTTTTTTTTTTGTTATAGGAGATCATTTTGCTCACATGAAAATGATAAAGAATTCTGCCGTGAGTAAAAGAATTGATGGCAATTAATGAAGGGCTCCTTGGCTGAGCTATTCAAATACGGCGTTAAAGAGCTATACTAGTGCATGTACAAACTGATACGCAGAATACACAATTAGAGAGGGGAGCCAACAAAAAATATTTTTCACTCGGTTACTCAAGTCTTCAACCAAATCAATTTTTAGAAAAATTTAAGACCATGTCCGAAATACTGGATCAGTTGACATGGAATATTTACCTGTACGCTTTAAATATTACCATTGAATTCGAACGGAAAAAAGGTCTTTAAATTGCCCTTCACAAATATGCAGAAGACGATACTCCATGCTTTATTTAAAAAATAATAATTTATATCTAATCTATATATAAGGCTCAGAGCTGGGAGCATTAATGACGTCGGATATCGCAGACTGTGCAACAATGATGGCATTGCCATCATTCATGTAATTATAATTCTGCATTTCTACCTGTTCGTAGTGGAAGTTAACACGAAAGGCCTCCCATTTGTGTGCCTAATTACCATCAGGAGATGGTAATGAGTGTTCCTGTTCTATTATTCAGAGGCAGTACTTGGTTTTGACCTTAAGCACTTGAACAGCTGCTTGATTTTGCATCGTTTCGTGCTTTGATACTAATGCCACCAAATTATAATTCCTTTTTTAAGTAGCTACCTTTTTCGGCAATTTTTTTTTTATTCGCTCGTCAACGTGTTTGCAATTGTGCCCGCTCTACTCTTTAGTAACATTTTTATTAGCAAAGGTCGTTGGTTTTATTGTTCATTTCTTATCCAATGATGATGTTAGCAGTTGAAATTTGGCGTAACGTTTTCTATGTAGTGGAGCGTTGAACAAATCCTTCCCCAATTCGCATGCGCCTTGCGTATTCACAAACACATACATACATAAACTTTGATGACGGTTATAGCGATGAAGGAAATGTTTGCTTATACACAAATAATTTAATTTTAATTGCTTTATATACGAAGTTACAGGCATATATTTTACACTGGTTCTACACGGTGAGTCCATTCTTGCTTATTCACATTCGCTTTCTGTGTACTTAAGAGTACTTCGGTACATAGTCTGCTTATAATGTAATAAGGCTGAAAGTTTTACATTAATTAAAATGCTGAATAGGACATACAAGTGACTAGGTAAAAGGCGTTAATGCGCTAAAGACATCATTCAGCACGACGCCACTTCATCACGGCATCATTTTTCATCAGCGCATACCCTATTCACTTGCTTGAAGGAATTTGCTATATACATATACATACATCTACAGTCAATTTAACCTTCGTGCGGGCACCTTTTTTGTTTGTCCCTTTGAGACCTCATATGTTTGCCCAATCCACATATGTATGAATGAGCAAAGGGTAAACAAGTATGTATAAGTTTATTTTCATTAAAAATATTGACGGAACAAAAACACAAAAAAATAAACCCAAACTTTAGAAGAAGCATTTCCTTGCTATAGAGCATTTCTTTAATGTTCGCCTGTGAAACACTTATGCGCATTTGAGTTTGAAAGTGTGGAGGGATTTAAATATTGATTTAGTTATTTACATATATATTCGTAGGCCTGCTCAAAATCTAATTTTTAAAAACCTATTATTTTATTTATTTACAATATTTATTCAATTATATTACTTAAGTCTATAACTACTAAACTTCACAGACCAAAAGTACAATAACGAACTCATGCTAATAAAAAAAGAAAAAAATTATGTGAGAAGAGCAATATCTAGATCAATGCTGTCTTTAGTTCATTAAAAGCTCTTGTAATGGAAGCAAAATTTGATTAAATTGATTTAGAAACTTTTGCATAAAACGGAGAATAAAAACGCAGTGCTCTGTGAGAAATGTCGTAGATAAATATTGCGAACCAAGAATCCAAGAAGATTGCGCCCATCAAGAGTGCGTGACGTCACGTTTTTCCGAGTTGTGCAGTGTTGCCAACCATTTGCCCTTCGCAATAAATTTAGTGCTTTTTTATACCTAAAATGCGAAAATTTTGAAGTTTCGTGTTTGTTTCTTTTTTTAATTTAAAGCTATTGAAGCTTTAAGTTAAAAAGGGTTTATTATACAAAAGAAGGTTAAAAAAGGCCACTCTGTGAAGATTTTAGTGCTAATGAAAATTAGTTGGTTCTTATAAAATTTGATGTTTTGATAGTGTGAATTAAATTTTTTGCTCCTTTTAAGGTTATGCAAGAATATTAAATGTCCCTCTCTCAACTCTTCGTAAGATTGCAAACCTTTTTACATATTTTAAAAGGCGTTTGAATTTACCGAGTGCGAATTAAAACCATAGAGGTGTAATCGTTTCTTCCGGTCATCAATCCTTAGTGGGACATAGAGCATCAAGAGGTGTATTAATTGTAAAAATAAGCCACAAAATACCACAAAGTACTAAAGAAACTATACTGACATTTTTACAAAAAGAGTACCTTATCTAGTTACATAATCTCAAATATAGCAAATAACAAAAGAGTTTCGCTTAAAAAAAAATCATAAATTAACTTGTACATAAGCATAATACATTTATTAAAAAAAAAATGCACATTCTAAAGACAATTTGTCACGCATACAAAGTTTTTTAAGTGATTCAATAAAAATTTGGTGTTTTATTTTCTTTAAATGGGCATTTTAGTGCGTTTTTATATCCAAAGCTAGGCAACACTGCAGTAGCGAGAGAGAGATTTGACTGCCGAAAGCAGAAGAACACAACAACACCTGCAATCGCGGGCAATGTCACCAGATGTTTAAAAAAAGTAAAGCTAAATGAAACTGAGTGAATTATTTAAGTATTGTAATTATTAAAAAATGTATATTTTACAAAATTATAAACATTACATTTTAATGAGAACAGAACTCCGAGACTAAATAACAAAAAAAAATGCTATATCAAGTTACGAAAATGGTAATTTGGCCATACTGGAGCTATAATCAAGTAACTCGTTGTCAAATTCGCTGAGCGCAAAGGAACAGGACCGAGATAGGCCCCATCTCATTATTCTTTCCATCGTGATTACGAACTATATGTACTTTTTTTTATTGACAATTGTATTTATAGTTAACTCTAAAATACAATAAGCTTATAGCTATGGCTACTGTGGCCTCAAGCTATGTACATATATAGTGCGTCTAGAAGCAAGAGGCTTCAAATCTATGGCCGTACACTGGGAACAGTAAGACGGTAAAGGTTCTACAAAATGAAGCTCTTCTAAGCCGTTGTCTATGAATTATAGCACCCGATTTTGTTCCCACATTTTCGAACAGCCCAGGCGTATGAGTAACCTACACACCTCATCCGATACTCAGTACTCGAAAAATTTTGAACGTGAACTTGAGCATATCGATTTTTTCGAAGGCTATAAGCAGAGCCTATTGAATTTAGTATTTTAGAAAATGTCATATGAAAGTATTTTTGGATATTAAGCGATAATTTATTTGTAATACTCCTGTTAATTAAATAATCGCAAATATTTTTAAAATTGTTTACCTTAAGATATTGTAAAATAGGAAATGGATAAACGGTAAAGGTTTCGAGATGCCATTGGAAAAAGTCTGGTAAGACCCAGGTGATCACATGAAGATTAAAAAGGACTCAAAGTTACTTAATAGAAGCGATGAAAACCACTCCAAGGGTGGCGCTGGAAATGATACTCAGCATGCCACCTATTGACCTTATGGCGGAAAGCCTGGCAGCGAAATCCGCGAGGAGGTTAGTGGCTGCTGGAGTATTCACCAGCAGAACCCTCGGTCGCAGCTCAATAGGAAAGTGGAGCTCAGGTTGCACAGACTACATGACTCCGTACTTTATTTGGGAGAGAAGATTTCGCACTACAATTGAAGAGGAGGGATGGCAAAAAGGCATGAAGCCTGGCCATAGGACTTTTCACATCTTTACAGACGGCTCTAAAACTTCAGATGGATTGGGAGCGGGAATTTACTGCTCAAAACTAGGGATAAGGCAGCCTATCAAGCTGCAATATTTTCCAAGCGGAAATTTTTGCTGTGGGGAAAGCCGCGGAGCTAGCCTACACTACAACAAGAAAGAACTCAACAATTAATATATACGTGGGCAGTCAAGCAGCAATAAAAGCAATAAGCTCATATTGTATTAAGACCAAAAATGTTCGACGGAGCAAGGAGGCCATAGAAAAGCTAGCCGCAAACAGTAGGCTGCATATCTACTGGGTACCTGGTTACAAAGGCATTATCGAGAACGAAATAGTAGATGAGATAGCAAAAGGTGCTGTTAGACTACCTTTTGAGCAAGAGAACGACATGCCAAAACCGCTAAATACAACACACAATGAAATGGACGACTACATGAAAAGGCGGGTGGAAGCTAGGTGGACTAATCTGACCACATGCAAAACAGCAAACGTTCTACACATAACTAACGACAAAAAACTGACTCAATTTGTACTTACGCTCTCGCGAAAGGACTCCAGAACTATCATAAGTATGCTAACAGTTCATAATCTATTGGCTGCACATGCGTACAAGATAGGGATGGCTAATACTGACAAATGCAGAAAATGCATAGAGGATGTTGAGAAAACTTTAAAACACCTTCTGTGCGTTTGTCCGACATTTTAAAAAACGCGTTTAAAATGCCTGGTAGCCCCATTGTTTGAGGGTCTGGAGGACGTCTTAAAAGCGCATCTCCCAGCGCTGCTTAGATTCGCCAAAAGCGCTGACATCCTACATGATGTCTACTTTCGGTATTCATAGAGGTCGATCTCCGTCTGGTATCGCTAGGGACCAAAAGGTATAAGCGTCTTATCTTCTATACCTTTTTGTTTATCTGTGGTGAGTAATGACAGAAGTCTCTTGCCTCTCTATCATTTGTATATTGTTTTCTGGTGGAATTTTTAATATATAGATTAGGTGTGTGCCTCCCATGAAATTACGTGTTATGGGCGCAAAGGTATAATAACTGTTGCACATAAATCTTCCTATGTGTTAAAAGTTGGTTGCATGTAGTGCAAAACGGAGGAAGCAGGTATTGATGTGTTGTTATTGTTTGGCTCATGCTAATGTTTTTACCTCGCTTACGCTTATTGAACATTCATATGAGGCTTGGTTATGATCGTCTCTTGTACTGGAGTAATGATACCGCTGACATTTTATTATACACTGAAGGAAATTATTAGTACACGGTGGCCTTTTGTATCGAAAATCTGATTTCTCTATTTATATATGTATTTTTAATTGCGTTCTCTGGTTTCAGGCCTCTCATCAGGCATATAAAAGTACTCAGGAACTCAAGCCATGTAAAAATCCACCATTAGTAAATCAAAATGGCTCAAAGGGATTAAAATGGCAAGCTTCTAATTTGAATATATTATTAATAATGTTATTGAATGCAACCCAACCGACAAGAGCGACGGAATCCGCGTGACGTACGGATCATTTTTGTTTTGGTGCTGGACCATGAAAGGCAAAAGTTTGTCAAGGTCTCGACCAAAAAATATTCAACTACAGAACAGAAATTCCTCAGCTGAAATGGTTCATAAAGTTTGTAATTGGTTTTGCATGATTTCAAAGAGAGAGAGAGGGAATATTAAAGACAACTTCTGCCATAAGCAATGGGATACAAGTCGATCTTAACATATAAGCAGTTTAGTCATAAATATTATTTCAATCGTTTTTCTACGAATAGGAAGTTTGATACGCTTTAGATGACTATTGCATGAAGAAAAATCATATAGCGAGACCCATCAAAAAAATTTTAACACATTACAACACCTAAGTCAACAAAGTTATATGTATTTTTGTTCCAGCCTGCAATAGCGTATTTTATGAGAAGTCGGCTAAACAGTTCTTCTTGAGACACACATAATTTTGCCTTTCTTAAGATTTAATGGCATATCATTTGTATTACACCAACTAAAGATAGTATTCAGTTCGTATTAAACATTTTTCTTCAATCGTGCGTATTGTTTAAAAAACTTTTCTTCATCGCCATATCATAGAAAAAGAAAACATCCAACGGAGGAGACCAAGTTGAAAACTGAGAAGATAGAGTTTATAAATAAGCAATGAGTGGATGCTTTATCAACTACATCAGAAAACAATATATATTATTGTATATCAGTGGAAGCATTTTCTCTAAACCTGAGATGGAAGTTGTGAATTCAGGAATAGCAATACCAATAGTTATTTTGTCTTTACAAAACCTATGTTGGGAATGGAAAATTGATGGAGAGATTGAAAAGGTCATTTGATAGCAAAGGGAGTCTTATGAAGTCCTCCTAGTCCCACTTCACGAAAAATCTGACCCCAGCCACACATCAGCATGGATTTCGCTGAGTGCACAGTACCACCAGCACTCACTGCCATAAACACCCAGGTAAACTCAACGTAGGCTCAACCAAATCCGTCCCTGCGAGAGGACTCCTGAACTTAAAGAGGGCTTTCGCCACAGTCAGCTCCTACACGCCACTAGATGATATTTTACAGTCGACATTCCCGCCAGGACTAAAGAAGTGATCCGCGAATTATTTGAGTGGTCGGCATTCGTCAGCCATTTTCCGAGATCAAAACTCAAAGCAGAGGAGAATAAAGCAACGTGATCTACACCGAAAGGACTTTCACCCTTGCTTTTCAACTTCTACTACATCTCGAAGCTCCCATGAGTTGATGAGTTAGACGAAGACGATCGGTGACTACGCCGCACTGGCAGGGTTTAGTAAATTGCTACAACAGCAACATCAGCAACAAATTAATTGTTGTTGGTTCTTTTGTGTAAAATTTTCGAGCTGGAAGTCCTCATAAACCATAAATAAAGCAAACCGTTAATAGTGATATTGTGAATGTACATATTATACTACTACTACAATTACACTGTGGAACAAATTCAGGTTAGCAAAAATTAGGTCCATTCTGAGAGTGGCGGGTGAAAATAGAGGCGAAATTAGAAGACCCGTATCGCGCCGTTTTTTTATGTTAGTTCGAATTTTTTTTTAATCGGCCTTCGAAGTTCGAAATCGGAGCAAAATTGTTTATATGGTTTTTTGGCTATAACTCGTCGACTAATTGATATTTTTTCAATCTGTAAAAGCCAAATTATTGCTAGAGACTTGTGCAACAATTACAATTTTTGAAAAAATTGATTTCGAAAATTTTTGTGGTACTTATGAAACAATATACTGAAAATCAGCATTTGACTGCAAACTTCGAAAGCCGATTAAAAAAAAATTCGAACTAACATAAACAAACGGCGCGATACGGGTCTTCTAATTTCGCCTCTATTTTCACCCGCCACTCTCAGAATGGACCTAATTTTTGCTAACCTGAATTTGTTCCACAGTGTTATTCAATATAATTTTACATATTATGTACATGATATTTATACGAGTATCTCGTTGCATAGTGTGGCAAGATAGCAATGGAAGTTTTTTAATGTTGTGTTCCAGCAGTTGTCAAAGCTACAAATGGCATGCAGCTATCAAAACATCCAGTGAGGATTGCATTTTATCTCGCATCGCTTCATCGAAAACACGGAGATTTCGGTCACAACATCACCTTCTCGGACGAAGCCCATTTATAGCTGAGTGGTCATGTCAACAATCATAATTTCCATTATTGGAGCAAACCTAATCAACAAGTGTTCGACTTTTTGCTGCGGTCTGTGTTATATCTTTCGAAATGAGAAAAGAGATTCTATCGCCGTTAATGGTACTCAGCATAGAGCGATGTTAAGTGACTTTCTGTGGTCAGAGCTCGACCGCAAGGATATATTCGTGCTGTGGAAAAATACAACACACGGAACAACAGCCCGCAGTAGATACAAATGATTAAATTTTATTATGACGAGTTCAGATAACACACACATAAACTATCCACCAATATCATGTGATTTGATCTTGTTAAACTTTTCTTGCGGAGTTTTCTCAAGTCTCAGGTCTATATTAATAAGCCAAAATCGAAGCATGCCCTCAAAATAAACCAGGCTTGGACCCTCAAACCAGAATCATCAGAAATTGCACTTCTCGTAGCCGTGCCACCGAGCCAAAACAAAACATGGGCCTTTCAAATAAGAAAACCCTAAATGCACACATATTGTCATACATCTATAAATAGCGCCAAGCTATTCTACCCGTGCAGCCAATGGCCGCTTTAGGTTCACTTCTTGTTGGCTGCTGACTATTTTGACAGACATTTCTTAAACAAACTGAAACTGACAGCTCGATTCGGGCCAAAAAATTATGGATAGCCGCACTGTGTTCCACAATGCATATAATAAAGTATATACCAAGATGTATATTTATATTATTCTATAAGTGTATGTATGTGCATACGTGAAAGAAAATATACAAGCAAATAAATACACACTTTCACATGAAACTATATTTAAGAATTCTCATATGGTCCATAAGTTTGAAAATAGTTTAACCAACAGTTTCGAAGTGTTGCCAGAACTTCTACTATCTTTCATTATTAAAACATGATGGTTTTAAAAGGGATGAAGCATTGCATTAAAACTTAATTAGTTAAACTTAATGCACGTACTTATATACTAATTGGTGTTGGTGGGGGCTTTGCATGCTTAGCACGAAAAGTTATCAACGGATTATTTCACGTTCACTACATATTTGGAAAAACATTTTAAGACCATGGGTACGTCGGCAGAAGATGCAAAGTTCATGCAACATGAGACCATCTTTTGTTTTTTGATTCGTGCTGTGACCGCTGAAGACAAATATTCCACACCAAACTCTTCTGACTTTGGGGCTCAGCGCGCTTACGCTTTAAATGATAAATTGGTTCAAGGCTTTGAAAAGCCAGAAAATTTGAAACTCTTCTCAGGCATTACAGACGTCTTGTCACGACAGTCGCACAAATGCAAGTTCTGATGTAGATGCTTATGACACTGTTGTAATTGGTAAATCGCTCTATACTTTCGAAATATTTTCCAAAAAAAATCAGAACCCTAAACGAACAAAAACGGGTTTATTCATTTCGAACTCATATTTTCGAAATAATTTTTTTTTTTTTTCAAATAATAAAGCAAAACATCAAAACACAATTCTTTCGATTCAATAGTATAATTTTCCAATGAGTCGTCATCCGGACAGTCCTTTAGGATGTCAGCACAAACTTTTAGTTGACTCATGGCATACGTCCAAAAAATGATTTCCGTGATTTGTGCTCCGGACATAAAATTATCTCGAGAACACCAATTGGTAATTTATTCGAAGAGCTTTGTGTGTAACTCGCAGTCGGTAGGGTTCGGGATCGAAACTCAGTGCGGGCATGATACTCTTAGGGTTGAAACAGGTTTTTTTTTAAAGCGGTCACCCCTTGGTATGCAATGGCAAACCTCCGAAGGTATTTCTGCCATGAAAAAGCTCTCCATAAAACTATCTGCCGTTCGAACGCGGCATAAAACTATAGGTCCTGCATTTGTGAAAAAGCTTCAAGACACACACCACAAATTCGAAGAAAAGTTCTCTCAAACATCTAACGCCAATTATATAGGGTGGGCCATGTAGAATTTGCTTTTTGAATCGGCTATAAAAAAAACTAATCAATATTTTTTTAAACTTTTTTTTTTATTTTGAAGATTGAAAATTGTCATTTATGAATGAAAAATAATATCGTTCAAATGACTGCCACGACTGGCTTTACAGTAGGCCATTCGATCAACCCAATTTTTAAGCACATTTTCGATTGTTTGGGCTCCAATTTCATGAATGGCAACTTCGATTTCGTGTTTTAAAGCATCAATCGTCTCTGGATGGTTCGCATAGCATTTGTCCTTAACGGCTCCACTCAAAAAATAGTCCAACGGGCTTAAATCACAGCTCCGAGGCGGCCAATTGATATCGGAATTTCACTGATTTTTTGGTTTTCAAAAACGGTAGCCAAAAGTTCGAGTGTAACTTTGGCAGTGTGACATTTTTTGAAAAAAAGTGACGTAGCCACTGATGTGAAAATGAGCTTCATCAGAAAAGAAGAAGAAGACTCACCACTTTGGAAATAGGTTTTCAATATTTCCCAATTTTGTTCAAGTGTATAGCGTCCCATTTCGTAATTGTCAAACCTTTACGTAAATTATGAACACATTTGACATGTCATTTGTGTTACCATTCTCAAAAAAATAGGTGATTCAAAAAGCAAACGCTATATGACCCACCCTGTATACATTTTTATATCTAAGACTTGGGCTGAAAAGTCTCGAGCGTAACACATAGATGGCACTAGTTCTAATGTGTTTACCTTCAGTTAGTACTTACCTTAAAAAGACAGCTGGTAAAATTTAATTATATTCTATTTTTTGGTTCATGAGTTATTGTGCTAAAAGTGGCGCTACCTTTATTATTTCCGAAATGGATCAAAAAGAATTTTGTATTTTAATTTTACACCACTTATGGAAGGAAAAAATACAGTTTAAACGAAGCGGGACTCCGCTCCATTAGAAACAACAATACATCATGGATTGCTGACTTCAAACGTGGCCGTAGAGACACCGATGGTGCACAACGCATTGGACGTCCAAATAAAGCGGTAAAACCAGAAAACATAAAAAAAATGACAAAATCGTTTGAAATGATCGAAAAGTGAGGTTGCGTGAGTTAGCTGAAATAGTAAAGATATCAAAAGAACGTGTTGGTTTTATTTTGCATGAGCATTTGACTATGAGAAAGCTCTGTTCAAAGAAGGTGTCGCCGTTTTGGTTCCCAGGGACTACTGGCTGTTCGCAGACCTAAAAAAATGCTTGTCAAATTGTTCTACAAAAGTGGTATTGAAATATTAGAACAGCGCTGGATTAATTGCATTGTTTTTGGTGGAAATTACAATACATTGATGAATAAAGCTAATTTTGAATAAAAAAACGTGTTTTCTTTGTTAGGCTTGGGTCCTTTTAGCCCATTTGTTATATGGTTAGATTTTGCAGAGCTGTAAAATTTAGTAAAACCTAGTGGATATATTTTTCTTATTATTTTCGTATCAAATTTTATAGCTTCGCTTTTGTGTGTAAAGCTGGCCTCAAACAGGGCGCAATTCCCAGCGATTTGTGCCTAGTACGTAGCACATACACTGTACACAAATCCATAAACCATAATTTCCTTGCGATCGTCGTACTGTTAACATGCGAAACAAAACAGCGGATGAGGACATGTGCATTAAGAAAAAAAAACCGAGAAAAGAAAAAAACAAGTTTGGATTAAAGAATTGTCGCTAAATAGGAGCAATCGTTCTCATATTATGTTGTTAGGAAATATGGAAATGAGTGCTTCAGAGGAGTATACAATATTTTTTTTTAAACTTCTCATTTTTCTGCTTACTCTTATCTCGACGACGGTCAGTAAAAAAATGAGAAAGTCCACAAACTAGCAACAAATCCCAGGTAAATGAAAATTTTCAATTACTTGGGATTTGTGCCCGCGCCTCGCCGTACGAAATGGATTTTCTCGGAATTGCAACAAATCGCTGGGAATTGTACCCTGTTTGTTTAATACAAGTAGTGTTGTTTACGAATAATTCGTGCGATTATTTTTCACAATTTTCGACTTGGATGAATTAAAATCACTATACAGCACCATTCGAGCATCCTAAAAAACCTGTTATAATGAATTTTATCATAGACAGTGTTCGCCCATCGACGAATTCCTGGAATCTCGTCAAAAATCAGTTGAGTGCCAGAAAATATTGATGATGTGTACGAGTGATTAGACAGGAATGTCATGTCACATAACACGAGATTAAGACATCCTTAGGCACTAATACGAGTACAACGAGCATTAGTTAGATTTTGCATGGCCACCTTGTGAAAAAAGGTTCAAACAAATACGAGTGTGTACTGATCCCCATGGAGAATATTTTGAAAAACAATAAAATCGTTTTCAATTGAATATTTTCCATTTTTTTTATAAAATTATGACTGATTGACTGAAATGATTAGTAAATTTATTTATTTGATTACTTAATTTTATTTTCTTCCATTTCTTCCAATCTTAAGATTGATCAAGAGTTTTTTGCTGAATAATAGCAAATTGCCAATTTTTGATATTAGGTCTGCTCATGAAGCAAATAGTTTTAACAATTGTCACAAATTATCACGTTTTGGTGTGCATGTACCCAAAGTAGGAGAAAGTGAGAGAGCAAAATGGCATTTCATTTTTACAGAATAAAATTTTTCTTGTAAGAATTTGCAAGTAAGAAAAATAGCTGATCGCAAAATAAAATAAATAATAATAGTAATAAACACGAATTAAAATTTGCGAATTGCAACTGCTAATGGAATGTTCTTCATTTGACAGCGATGAAGAAATGGAACAAATTATTGTGGACAAAATGAAATGATTCCCAAGCTCGGTATTTTGCATTTTATTCGCTTTATTTTTTTTTTAATTTAACACGAGGTATCTCAATAGAAAAAAGCCAACAATTAAATCAGCTGTTCGTAAAACTTGCAAATTGCAACTGGTTTTGCATTCATGTACTTTTTTTTATATTTTTCTCTTTGAGAGAGAATTCTCGGAAATTAAGTTACAGGCAAGTTATTACATAATTTTTAAATGAACAGACCTATTGTCTTCATGCTTTTTTTAAAAAGTCGAGTCAAGAAGGATTTGCTCTCGAAGGGATTTGAATTTGTGTTGACAGCATGATATACAATTTAATACATGTTTATAAATACTATTTTCATGTTACACACTTTTATTTTCTTATAATAACAGACAAGCTGTTTCATATAAAATTGTCTTTTTTTTATGGCTTATTTTATGTGGACATTTCGTATGCCGGTAGGTCATGTAAAAAGGCGATGAAACATAGTGGGCAGCGTAGCAGGATGGATGAACTTATTTTTAAATATTTATTTACATATTGTACCCTATTACCATATCTCAGTCAATCAAAAAATTCTTACTGACTAAACGAGTGCAAATATGATACATAAATTATAAATAATTCACAGGTGCCATTATAAATTGAACTAAATTTAAAATTATATTTTTTAAAACCACTCCAAGAAGTGATACATCAAAATCCACAATATAGCTAAGTTCATTCATCCAACATAGAAGAATACAAATAAAAAAAGTCAGTATGCGACAAATTTCTTAGCGGAATATTGAGAGGAATTCTCAAAGGAATATCAGAGAAATCAACCACCTCAGTGAAAACGTTAAAGATAATAATTTACTCCTATCCTAAAGTTTTTTTTTTTGCCTCCTTTATTAATTACACCTGTCATATGACACTAAGTAATTCTTTCTACAGCTTGGATTTAGTAACATTAATCATTATCAATATTACGTTTTGGTTAAGTTTTTGTGTGAGCTTACAAGTGTATGTGCATAGCTTTAAATTATTCTAGTTATCAGCTGAGTTGGGGTTGGTCGTTTGAGCCGCCTGGAGTTTGCCCTTTCTGTTGATGGAAGTTGTCGCATGTCAGTATTTGTATGGATCCTTAAACGGACAATATGATTTGTGCAGCGTTTGCGGATGATTTCTGCTACTGTATCGGTGTTGAGGTCGCGATGAATATCTTTGATGGGGCATACGAAGGTGCATTGGCTATAGTTCTGAGTATTTTTGATTGTAGTCGTTGAATAATGTTAATGTTACTTTTACTTGCAGATCCCCAGATTTCTATGCCGTATTTGCAGCATGAGGAGACGAATGGTGATAGCGGGGATAGCAAGCGAACGGCACTGTACGGTCTTATGAAGCCTAGTTGAAATGATGGAGGATGGCAAAAGGCGCTCAATTCATCACCCTATGGGAGATGCTATAGAGAGCATCAAAGCTTTATATGAGCTGGCAGCCATTGAACAGAGAGATAAGCAAGAAATAGCAGCGGTTCGCAAACATCCCCAAGGTTATGTTGAAAACAGTCACCGACGTAAACGCAGTCCCCTGTCAGCTGTTACGATCAAACTAATGAGAGCCCCTTCCGTATCGTAGATTTTATTGCAGGATCTTGGAAAATACCGTAGAATCCTGTCAGGTGATTGCTCTCTCAAAGACTGCGATCAAATGGATCCAAAGCGAGCATCGACGTTACAAGTCCTTTGTGCAGCAAAGGGTAGCAGAGATTTTGGCCGCCACAAGCACTAAGCGCGAGGTTTATGCTGAGTAGTTTCAATCCATTGAGAAGGGTAATGGAATTGCTCGTAATAGCACCGCTGATACAACTTTCGCCGTACGTGAACGAAGAGGGCATTCTTTGTGTGAAGGGACCCATCGACACTGCCAGCTGGCTTTCAATTAGCACGCGACGCCCCATTATTTTGCCGCCTGGACATGCATGCCTGGGTGCCTCGTCTAAGAAACCTATTGCACAGCGTGGCCGAGTGCCGAGTGAACAAGGCAACACCAGTAGCTAGATTAATGGGTCCGCTTCCTATAGATAGGCTCACTCCATACGTGCCGCCGTTTAACTACACGGGACTCGATTAATTTGGCCCAGTAACCGTTACAGTCAGGCGCAGCACTGAAAAGAGATGGGTAACGCTTTTAAAATGTTTGACTGTGCGAGCTGTGCACCTGGAGTTGGCTCGTGATTTAAGCACTGATTCATGCATTATTACTATACGCAATTTCATAAACCAAAGTGGTGTGCCCATACGTATCAAATCTGACAATGGAAGGGATTTCGTGGGTACCGATCGAGAGGCAAAGCGATTCGCCGAAGTCTTTGATTGCGTTCGTCTACAAAATGAATTATCGCAGAAGGGTGTCGAATGGGTGTTCAACTCGCCATTTAATCCAGCACAAGGTGGTGCCTGAGAGAGAATGGTGCAGTGCGTCAAGCGTGTGGTCCGTTATACTTTGAAAAAAGTGAACAGTTTCTTTATTGAAGCAGAAAACGTCAATTCTCTGCCGCTGATCCATTTGCCGATCAACGCGGATGATGAAAATCCGCATAATGATTACCTACTGGGGTCGAAAAATCCTGCTATTATAGACAACGACCTAGAGAAAACTTGTGTTCTGCGCCAGCGGTGGCGTATTGCTCGTCAGTTGAAGGACCATTTCTGGAGAAGGGGGATAAGGGAATACCTCATCACGTTGACTCGCCGAGTGAAGTGGTGCCAACGGACGAATCCGTTGCAGGAAGGGTACCTAGTATTCATACGTGATCCTAATGCTCCCCATAGGGAATGTTGTCGTGACAAGGTTGAGCGAGTGGACCCCGGGGCTGATGGTGAAGTGCAGCATGCGGACATACGAACCTCAAGTGGCGTGAAACGACGTGCAGTTTCGAAGCTGTCCGTGTTAGACGTTGATGGTGGTGAATCAGGCTGATTCACGGTCAGCCAGGATGGTGAAAGAACCCATCGCGGTGAGTATTCATTAATTATTTATACTTGCAATATTTTTTGTACTTGTTAATTTAAATTTAAAAATAAACGGAACCAAGCAAAGTTGAAAGGATTGGATCTTGTTAAATTGGCGCCACTGGATCGGCGACAGGTTTATTAAACAATGAAAAATTGCACCTGATAACCCGGATGTGTGTAAAAATATGTAAGCAAAAATATCAATGGCAACATTGTGTAGACACAACCAAACATAAACAATTGTAATAGAGGCGAAGGGCGAAACATCCTGTGCGGAAATATTAAAGTCGGTAAAATCCGACCCCAAACTCGGAGAACTTGGCAAATTAGTTTCAAAAATAAGGCGAAAGCAAAAGGGTGCAATACTCATCCAGCTATCAAATCCAGGTGAACAAACCAAGGAATTCACCTCAATAATAGGTAGTGCACTAGGAGAGCGAGTAGCAGTACGTAATCTGACACAAAAAAAGGTTCTCGAGTGTAAAGATATTGTCGAGATTACTACCAAAGAAGAAATCATTCATGCAATCTGCCAGCAATTCGACATCGGTGCAACAGCCATAGAGCTAGTGAACATGCGAAAGTTGCGCGATAGAACACAGACAGCAGTGTTAAGCCTAACGGAAGCGGAGGCGAATAAAATTCTCACTACCGGACAAGCTAGAGTGAGTTTGATAAATAGCCGGATCCGTGAACAATTTAAGCTAGCAAGGTGCTTTAAATGCCTGCAGTTTGGCCACATTTGGCGAGACTGCAAAAACAAAGAGGAGCGCTCAAGGCAGTGCAGAAAATGCGGCCAGGAAGGTCACATCGCAAAGGAATGCAGCAAGGATCCAGTATGCATGCTCCGCAAAGACAACTTTCAGCAAGTTGCGGGAAGCGGTAAATGCCCGGTCTTCAGGAGAGCTATAAGTGATCGACGAAGATGACGCTTAAGCCACTGTGAGGCAGCGCAGGGCATGCTTAACCAGATGGCAATAGAACAGAAAGCAGATGTAGTTTTAATATGTGACCCATTTAGGGTTAAAAAAAGATGCTAGCTGGTACTGTAGCAAAGACATGGAAACTGCTATTTGGATGCGCCAGCATTAATGATCAAGTGGAGGGCTTCGTAAGAGCTAAGGGGAACAACATGTATGTGTATAGCTGCTATGCTCCGCCTAAATGGACGCTTGAGCGCTTCGAGACGTTACTAGACGATCTGACGCGGGACATTGAAGGGAGATCGCCAGTAGTAATTGGGGGGGTTTTCAACACTTGGGCTACCAAGAGTAGTAGTAAACTTATCAATGCCAGAGGACGTAGCTTGCTAGAATCCATCACAAAATGAACATTAGCATTACAAATAATGGCTGCGCGCCTACATACCGTACAGCCTAGTAAGCCATTTATTGCTGCGGAATTCACAATGAGGAATTCATTCGCAAAAAGCAATTAAAACAAGTAATGGAGAACTTTCAGCAGCTGTGCAACGATGCGGATATAAACCCATGGGGTACAGCATACAAAATGGTCTTAAAGAAACTGGTGGGATAACGAGCCCCATCAGTCGAATGCCAAATCATGCTTAATCGAATTGTAGAGACGCTATTTTCTCACAGACTGAGCGTGGAGCAGATAGAAGCTGAGGAATTTGTAAACACCCAGCAAATCATATCGGTATCAAAGAAAATGGAGGGCCCGGATGGCATACCAAATGTAGCCCTTAAAGCGGCTATCCGCTTGGGTCCAGAAATATTTGTTGCAGTACTGCAGAAATGCTTGAACGAAATTGCTACGACTTGTGTTGTTACCAAAAGGGAAAAGAGCAGTCGATGATCCGCCCTCTTACCGGCCGATTTGCCTACTGGACACAACAAGCAAAATACTGGAACGTCTTATCAGTAATAGACTAGAGGAAAAGGGAGTTTTAGTACCAGTTGATGCAACTAATGCGGTTGCCAGCACGACTATTAAGGCTATAGCAGAAAGGAGGTGGCGTTGGAAAACCAAAAAATACTGTGCGGTAACCACACTGGACGTGAGAAACGCCTTTAATTGGTCGCACATCTTGGATAGCCTTCATCCCGCCGTATCTTTTCAGGATAATCAAATGTTACTTCTCTGATAGGGAACTTAGATGTGAAAGCAGGGCTAGAGCAAAAGTTTGTAATTACTGCTGGTGTACCATAGGGATCAGTCTTAGGCCCTATTTTATGGAATATCATGTACGACAAGGTCCTTCGCTAACCAGTACCCAGAGAAGTAAAAATAACATACAAGAAGTAGAACACATAACAAACGAAGCTATAGAACAGGTGAAAGAATGGTTGGAACAAGCGGGCAAGAAACTGGCAGAATACGAAAATCAGAGTGGGAGAACAAACTATGTATTCTCAAACCGCGCTGAGGTACTTAGATGTCATGATCGACTGTCGACTAAATTTTAAGGCGCATATTGACTACCTGATAGAGAAAACGGCGAGCATCCAAGCGGCACTATCAAGGATCCTACCTAACATAGGTGGCGAAAACCAGGCGAAAACTGCTGGCGAACGTAGCTAATTGAGTCTTACTGTATGCAGCCCTAGTCTGGGCAAATGCGGTGAAGCTGAAGGGAAACATACGAAAGTTACTCTCTGTATATAGGCTAAGTGCTCTAAGGACATGTTGCGGCTACAGAACTATATCGGACGATGCGGCGTTTGTCATAGCTGGTATGATACCAGCGGATATACTCGCAAGCGAAATGAAGCGAGTATACAACAGATGTGCTGATAATACCGAAAAGAACCGAAAGGAATAAAAAGCGGTGAGAGAAGCGGAAAGACTTGTCTCATTGATTGGACACCTTCAATAAAGGGCAATGAACTAAGCTGAGCTAAGACCATGGCTCAATCGTAATTTTGGTGATACAACCTATCACATGACACAGTTCCTTTCTGGGCGCGGAGGCTTTAGGAAATACCTTTATAGGTTTGGGCACAACGATAACCGTTACTGCCCTGTATGCATCAACATTGAGGAAGATGCGGAATATGTCAGTCTCTTACGTCCGCGGTTCACGGCAGGAAGTAGACTTCCAAATGCAACCGACATAGTTGGCTACATGATGGAATCGGAAGCTGGGAGGAAGTAGCTGCATATGTTAGAAGAATTCAAAGGGAGCTAAGATATATTGAGCAGGCTAGAGAACACAATAGATAAAATTTACGAAGCCATATAGTTAACCAGTCCTGCGAAGTAAAACGTTGAAGCAGAACCGCAGGGAGAGTGGTGGGCTACTGACTGGGCGTGGTCCCGAATGAGGTGAATCGTGCCTGCCGTCTTTGTGACGGTATCTATGAAGATTCCCCCTTCGATAATTAAAAAAAAACAACGAATTATGATATTTGCTTTCACGACAAGAACATCTGTTACTTTTTTGTTTATATGCGGCAATACTTTCATTGTAGCACCACGTTTTTTAACATGTCATGCCAGTCAAATGCGTTACCGCAGCGGACGCAAGGGTCCCATTGTGACAGCACTGTAATCCCAAAATTAGCTGCATACTCCAGTCACGACCTTGCAAAAGCAATGTATAGGATTTCTAAAGTATTTAGATCTGAAAAGTCAGAACTATTACAGCAAACAAATCCTAACGTTGAGTAGGAATTGAATGCAATAAAAATATTTTGGCTACTAAACGCGAGCTTTGAATGAAGAAAAGTGCCCAAAACTTTGAACTGAACTACTGATTATTCTACTACTACTATAGTATCTGATTAGTTCTGTGGAATAAACCATGTGATATCATTTATTGAAATTCAAACCAAAGCAGTTTCCCTCACACCAAGACATTATCCTGTTAAGGTCTCATTAAAGGGAAATGGAATCCTCAGAATTTTTTATAACAGAATATGCTTTGAGGACATCTGAGTACCTAAGAAATTTCACGAATAAGAAACAAGAACCTGTATCATTAATGAAAATAACAAAAAGAAAGGAGTCCAAGCATACTACCTTGAGGGAATGCATTATCATTATTGTTCCGGGTGGTCCCGGGTTAGTTGTCCACCGTGAGCATGACACATCAAATGATATAAATATTATCTACTTGTAATAACGGTTGCCAAAGCAAACCTCTTCTTCTTAATTGGCGCGATAACCGCTTACGCGATTTTGGCCGGGATTAACAAAGCGCGCCAGTCGTTTCTTTCTCGTGCTAACCGGCGCCAATTGGACACACCAAGTGAAGCCAAGTCCTTCTCCACCTGATCTTTCCAACGCAGAGGAGGCCTTCCTCTTCCTCTGCTACCACCAGCTGGTACCGCATCGAATACTTTCAAAGCCGGAGCGTTTGTATCCATTCGGACGACATGACCCAGCCAACGAAGCCGCTGGATCTTTATTCGCTGCGCTATGTCTATGTCGTCGTAAAGCTCATACAGCTCATCGTTCCATCGTCTACGATATTCGCCGTTGCCAACGTGCAAAGGTCCAAAAATCTTACGCAGAATCTTTCTCTCGAACACTCCAAGCGTCGCTTCATCGGATGTTGTCATCGTCCAAGCTTCTGCGCCATACGTTAGGACGGGCATGATGAGAGTCTTGTAGAGTGTTAGTTTTGTTCGTCGAGAGAGGACTTTACTGCTCAATTGCCTACTTAGTCCAAAGTAGCACTTGTTGGCAAGAGAGATTCTACGTTGGATTTCAAGGCTGACATTGTTATCGGTGTTAATGCTGGTTCCTAAATACACGAAGTCTTTTACAACCTCAAAATTATAACTGTCAACAGTGACGTGGGTGCCGATACGCGAGTGCGCCGACTGTTTGTTTGAAGACAGGAGGTACTTCGTTTTGTCCTCGTTCACCACCAAACCCATTCGCTTTGCCTCTTTATCCAGTTTGGAGAAGGCAGAACTAACAGCGCGGTTGTTAAGGCCGATGATGTCAATATCATCGGCATACGCCAACAATTGTACGCTCTTATAAAAAATTGTGCCTGATCGATTAAGTTCTGCGGCTCGTACGATGCTCTCCAACATCAGGTTAAAGAAGTCACACGACAGCGAGTCACCCTGTCTGAAACCTCGTTTGGTATCAAACGGCTCGGAGAGGTCCTTCCCAATTCTGACGGCGCTGCTGGTGTTGAGCAACGTCATCTTACATAGCCGTATTAGTTTTGTGGGGATACCCAATTCAGACATAGCGGCATACAGGTAACTCCTTTCCGTACTGTCGAATGCAGCTTTGAAGTCGACGAAAAGATGGTGTGTGTCGATTCTCCTTTCATGGGTATTTTCCAAGATTTGGCGTATTGTGAATATTTGGTCGATGGTATACTTTCCAGGTCTGAAGCCACACTGATAAGGTCCAATCAGTTGGTTGACGGTGGGCTTCAGCCTTTCACACAATACGCTCGCTAGAACCTTATAGGCGATATTTAGAAGACTAATCCCGCGATAATTGGCACAAATTGCAGGATCGCCCTTCTTATGGATTGGGCAGAGCACACTTAAATTCCAATCGGCAGGCATGCTTTCATCCGACCATATTCTGCATAGGAGCTGATGCATGCACCTTACCAGCTCCTCGCCGCCATGTTTGAATAGCTCAGCCGGCAGTCCGTCGGCGCCCGCGGCTTTGTTGTTCTTTAGCCGTGATATTGCTATTCTCACCTCGTCATGGTCGGGTAACGGAACGACAATTCCGTCGTCAACGATTGGGGTATCGGGATCTTCACATTCTCTATGACATGCGCAGCTGTCACTGTTTAATAGGTTCGAGAAGTGTTCCCTCCATAATTTAAGATTGCTCTGCACGTCAGTCACCAGATCGCCGTCTTTGTTCTTACAGGAAAACGCCCCGGTCTTAAAACCTTCTGTAAGCCGCCGAACTTTCTGGTAGAATTTTCGGGCGTTGTTCCTATTGGCCAGCATCTCAAGCTCCTCGCACTCACGTATTTCGGCCTCTCGTTTCTTCTGTCGGATAATACGTCTCTCGTCCTTTTTGAGCTCTCTGTAGCGATCCCACATGGCTCGCGTTGCGCCCGATCGCAGCGTGGCTCTATAGGCGGCATCTTTTCTTTCCGCGGCAGCATGACATTCCTCGTTGTACCAATTGTTTTTTCGGGCTCGCCGGAATCCGATTTCTTCTGCGGCGGCGGTACGTAGGGAACGAGAAATGTTGGTCCATTGCTCGCGCATGCCGGTGTGTTGGGCAGTGCTCTCCGAGAGCAGGAGTGAGAGTCGAGTGGCGAATCTTCTGGCTGTCTGTTGTGATTGCAGCTTTTCGATGTCGAACATTCTTTGCGTAGGTAGATGTACGTTTTTTGCTGCACAGAGGCGTGTGCGCAGTTTGGCTGCAACAAGGTAATGATCCGAGTCGATGTTGGGTCCTCGGATCGTACGTACATCTAATACACTAGAAGCGTGTCTTCCATCTATCACAACATGATCGATCTGGTTTCGCGTTTTTCGATCAGGAGACAGCCAGGTAGCTTGGTGTATCTTTTTATGCTGGAATCTGGTGCTGCAGACTACCATGTTTCGGGCCCCGGCGAAGTCGGTCAGCCTCTGTCCGTTACCGGATGTTTCGTTGTGTAGGCTGAATTTTCCGACTGTGGGACCAAAAATTCCCTCCTTGCCCACCCTGGCGTTGAAGTCGCCAAGCACGATTTTTATGTCGTGGCGGGGGCAGCGCTCATAGGAACGTTCCAAGCGCTCATAGAAAGAATCCTTGGTCGCATCGTCCATCGTGGGGGGTTTTAAGTGGCGGGTCCCAAACCCAGCGCACAACCAGCTATGCTGGGATGCTTCGCCTTCTCACGTTAGCTCACTCCCGAACGGGTGTTCGGAAGCTAACCAGAGGATACGTGGGCTAATCCCGGCCGTTGTGAGCTGCTTGAACCATATGTAGAAGAATCGTCCTGGCCACTCCCAAGTGAATGGCGATCAGTAACTTTCCCCACTTGCGTGGACTTCTACACATGGAACCATCCTCCATGGAACCATCCACGCCTGGGTGTAATTTCGCCACAAAAACAGCTTCTCACAAAGCCCGATAACGGCATAGAACTTTTAGGTGCTTAAATTTGTGAGACATATGTATATAGGACTCGGCCAATTAGCTAACGACACTTCTTTGCCATCCATGCGTCAACTATAGCATATGTCAACTATAGTAACTATGATATAAGTACTTATATATACTTTTAGTTATGGCGACATCATTTATTGTTTTATGATTGTCAAAGCTTTAAGGTAAATGTATTTGAATGAAGTGTAGCTGCAGCTAGTAGTAAAACAATATACACACATACATACATACATATGTATTTGAAAATAGGATTACACAACATTAGTTGACAATTCAAGATATAGTACAACTGTTCTTAACCTAAATAAATAATTATACCATTCTACCCTAGTCTACTTGAATATTTATAAATATTGATGGCATTTTCGGAAGCTATGTACTACGATTACAACCTTCGAAATTTCAACAAAAATCGTTAATTTTGGTTTGCATGCTACAAGGCCTATGACACTCGCATTGTCAACATGCCAGCTATTAAATGTCACCTGCAGCAGTTCATGATTTGTGATCAACTAGGTAAACCGCAAAAACAAGCGAAGACTGGCACGAATGTACCTACCCATATGTACCTACATACATACTCGTATATGTTTGTATGTTTACATTGTGTTATGACCGTAACAGAATGTTTATACATACATACACAAAAAACATGTCAACACACGAAAGCATATGTACATATTTCTTCATTTTCCATGTGCCTTGTTTGAGGAAAGTGAAAAGAGGAGTGCCTTAGGGGTTGAGTGAAAGAAAAATTAACTGCAGCCGAGTTAAAGAAGTCAGTAAGGGTACATTTGCACCTTTGTGCGCATATATGCGAGTGCATATCCAATATGTCCTTGTGTATATACATACATATGTATGTACATATATAACTAGGGACGTGCATGGAAATAACAAAACTTGTTATAAATAATTTCAAATAAAATAAATATTTAGACTTTGATACATCTTCATAAAATATTCCTATACATTTGGATTTATATTTAGTACGTATGCACATGTGTGTCCCCTGCAGAGAATACCTGAACGTATGAGGTAAATGTCTAATTTTTTAGTACAGCTGAAGCTATTTATCCAAATGCGAAGCAGTGTGTAGATTTTTCTAGACGAAATCGTATTAATCCAAATTAAATATTTTCTATTTTCTGATACACATATTTTGCCGGATATTTCCATTGCAGTAATAATCTTTTATCTCATGTTTTCTTCAACCATTTATTTTACAATCTCCTAAAGCTTATGGAAAATTATTATACGTCAGTCCACCAAACGAAAATGTTTGATTATCTGATAAATTGACCATTGAGTCATTTACCAATAAAGCTTAATACATGGAAATTAGACCTAATTTATCAAATCAGCGACTACTTCCGAAACAGCGAAATGGGTTACACCAGAGGGATGACTGAAAGTAAAATATACCAAATTCTTGCATGAAAGTGAGAGTGAACTCGAACAAGTGACGTTTCGAAATTTTAGAGAGAAAGCACCAGTGCGAAGCCGGCCATACTCCCTGCAGGGAAAGTACATGCAATACTACATATAGTATACGCGTACAAACATATGTTTGCATTGTAGACAAATTTGATGTGATGTCGACGAACGGTGCTCGTCTATCGTTGCAGGAATATCGTAAATTCTACACGGATAGCCATACATACATATGTACATACATACGTAAATCCTACATACAAACATATGTTCGTGTATGTATGTGATTGCTGTAAAATTGAGCACTAAATATAGCCGCAATTGAGTTACGTATGTACGTACATACGTCATATATGTGCGCATTCAAATATGTACATGCATTTATGTGTTTATAAGTACGTACTTACATACTTACACATGTATATAAGAAAGCACAATTACTTTTATATATATGAGTAGATATGTGCATACGTATGTATGTAAGTACATGGTGTATGTACATAGACATATGTATTTATATGCAGGTTTCGTGTTTTTTAATTGCATTTACATATATGTATATAGAGCGGCCCTATGTGAGTGTTTTGCACATGCCTATGCATTACCGTATGCACTGCACTCGTGTCACCATTATTTCAATTTAATCGATTAGCCGCAAGGATTCGTTTTCGAATCAGAGCTATGTTATCATTTACGAAAAGCATACATATGTATGTATCTATGTGAGTATTTATTAAAAAGTTGTTATCAAAGTCTCTCAAAGAATTACCTTTATTTTCACAATTTCAGGTGCTTTCGAACAACTCCAACAACAAAGCTGCAGATTTCAAAGTAGTACGCCATTGTGATTCTAATGAATAAGTATAAGTGCGGCAATAATCATGTACTGCATGTATTTCCAAGTATACATGCATATGTACATGTATATATGTATGAAGATATGTATGGAAAAGTATGCAGCGTTCGCCCCTATCACCATAGGTCAGTACAGTTGAAATATTTGAATTCACTTAGCTCACACTACGCACTGCAAATACAATATGTAAAAAGTATGCTGCATACGCACATAGGGACATAAAAAAATGTTTTTATATCTATAACAGCAAGCACACACATTTCCCCCACCTCCCTTAACTCTTTACTTTTTTCTTGTACCGCTTTATCGCAATATCATTAACACGTATTGGCACCGATATTTTTCACTGATATATACTTGTAATATTTAGATTGCATTTCTTAAATTTTTTTCAGTGTATTTGGGAGGCGTGGAAACACTAGGGCACTAAAATAGGGTGTCGGAACGTACGCGTCGCTGTTCTCTTGTTCTCCACAGCTTATCTTTGCGATGTTTCCGTTTGTGTTGTTTGTGCGATACTGAAAATTCGAAATTTTCACACCGTCGTTGTTGTTTGTTGCATGAAAGTTCGTAACTTTCCTCGTTCGTTTGCGCAGCTACTCGGTGGTACTGCTTGTGTTTGTGCAGCCACGATTCGACTCGGCTGCCGTCGTATGTTCACTTCTTCATTCTATCAAACTACAATACATATTCTACAAACTTTATTTATTGAGTTGCTTTTATTTATGCCACTCTATATGTATATGTGTGTATATATATTTAAATATATGTATGCATCCATGTAGTTGCAGGCTTATATATGTATATGTATAGATGCATTTGCGCGTACACCCTTCTTGGGTGTTTGGCCGAGCTCCTCCTCCTATTTGTGGTGTGTGACTTGATGTTGTCCCACAAATGGAGGGGGGCAGACTCCGAACGGCAGATATTTTTATGAGACGTTTTTTCATGGCAGAAATACACTCGGAGGTTTGCCATTGCCTGCCGAGGGTCGACCGCTATTAGAAAAATGTTTTTCTCAATTTTGTTGTTTCACCGAGATTCGAACCTACGTTCTCTCTGTAAATTCCGAATGGTAGTCACGCACCAACCCATTCGGCTACGGCGGCCGCCCAGTGACAGGCTGGCCGGATATAAATCCGTGTCGTTTCGGTAACGTATGTAGAAACGACTGTCGTGAAAACATGGGTGCACCTGTCGATTCGCTCCTCTCCACACCGGCATTTCTAATCCTCATTCATTCAAATCACAGCAGTAGTTTTTAGTGCGAGATATTTTAACCGAGCATTCAACTTTATTGATAGTTAATTTGCATATACATACATATGTATGTGAGCATAGCCTAAAACTTAATTTTCTCTATACTGATTAGCACTGGCCACTCGAATTCATTTGAATACTCATACGCCCCGCATGACTCGCTCTTAACGACAAATACTTTCACATGTACGATGCGCCTTTCGCTTTGGCACAAGTTTCATGACTCGCAACTATTTTCGATTTTAAAAATATAAATATTTACAAGACGTATGTAAATATACAATGCGTGCATATTTATGGTACATGTACAATGCACTGGACACGATAAATACATTTACATGCTCATGTGCATACATACATATTTAAACGTTTGCTTACAAGTTCCTGTGTGCTTACATATGTATGTCTACGTCATAGTTTGCGGGTGCCAACAAATTCACATTTAACGTACCAGGCGCTTAGTGGCATTGCATTATTTAAATTGTTACAGTTTTACATTTTTCTGTGCAGCATACGATCGAAATTCATATGTTTTTTCCAACTGAAGTCGAAATATCCAACGACCACTTGAATAAAGCAATATAAAACTACATGTGTCTTATTTAAATTCCAACCCTGAGCTCAACTTATCAAAATAAACAATATGCCACAGTCTGCAGAGGAGTTGAGTAATACAATATTTTTGACTATTGTATGCATTTGATTGAAACGAAATTACTGCAATAATTTTTTGTTAGTCAAGAAGGGGCAAGTCATCAACTTTTTTTATTCCATTGAATGGAATCATTTTAATACAATCATACAATGATTTCAATTTGTAGTCTTTTGTAGTTCTTGATGTTGTGCCTGGAATGCTGCTGGAGCCTTAGTCCTTGGTCGGATATAAATCCGGATCGTTCAGGTAACGTAGAAATGACTCTTCGTTTATAATAGGTTTGTTCATGTAAAAATGATGCAATAACTTTCCAGTAACTTAATTTTCGAGAATTTGCTGTCAAAGAGAAAAATATTAAAAAAGTGCATGAACGCAAAACCAATAACAATTTGCAAGTTTTAGATTAGGTTAGGTTAGCCTGGTTGGCAGTAAGCCACGCATAGACCGTTTTGGTCCCTAGCGATGCCAGATGGAGACCGACCTCTATGACGTTGGAGTGGTTGATCTACCTCGTATTAAATTTAAAAACGAAACTTAAACATTTTATCGACGCCGATAGATGAAGAACATTCCATTAGCAATTGTATTGTTGGGGCAATCACAGCTTTCTTCATATTTTCCTCGCTTCCGTCTATGCATGTACAGTGGCTCAATAAAAAACTCGGACATACATAGTATGCAGCTTCAAATTCAGAATTATTGTAAGAAATGCAAGTCAAATATTTTTATTTTTGTAATAGGATTTTAAAAATAGTGTATAATAATAATTTAAAAATCCATTACCTCCTTGTTAAAAAAAAAATTATCATGCAGCATTCGCAAAATTGGTATCAAAAAAGAAGTCGGACATATGGTATTATTGCGATTGTTTGGCACTTTAAAACGGGAAATTTCACAATTAATTTGCTTTCGGTAGAACAGTACAAAGAAAGAACCAAACGTAATAAATTAAAAATTCAGTCTTGGTTTGTTGAATAAAGGTCCTAATTACAAAATATGGGTAGACAGAAAATACGGAAAGTCAGAAATTTAATTCACTTAAGTCATCACGAAAAGGGTAAAACCGTTCGGGAAATCGCAGAAATAGTGGATAGACTCTACACGACGTCATAAAACGTTTCAAAAAACAAAATCCGTGGGAAATAAGAAGAAATCGAGACAACCAAAACTGTTTCCGGATGTAGATGAACGGTGGATAATGCAAAAAGTTAGTAAAAATCCAAATTTCAGCGCTCATAAGCTGGCAACAGAAGTCGCCCAATACGTTAATATTAACTGAAACCTCGAAAGTATACGTATAGTGTTGCGGAAGAATATTTATAATGGAAGAGAATGGAAGATTAATCGACACAAGAGAATAAAATTCGCAAAACGTCATGGGTTAATTGCTTCCACCTTCTCTCGGCTGAAGCATACTAGTGTGAAACAATAGATGTTTTTATTGTATTGAACGGGCTAGAAACTGTCACAGCCTCTGCTACGTCTAGTGCTGAACCTTTTCTAGCTAGCTCATCTGCTATCTCATTACCATCTATATTCCCGGAAACCCATATCAGAGTAATTTGAAGCCAAAGACCAAGCAGTTCTCTAGTTTCTCTCTCACTGTAAAACTAGTTTGGATAAAATGGAATTGGAATTTAGGGTCTTGATAGCTGCTTCGTTTTCTGAAAATATAGCTAATCTTACACCAATTTCTCTGTCATAGTCAGGAAGCAGAATTGATTTGGATAAGTTGAGCGGTTCCGAATAGAGGCTAGTCCCACATCACAGTTCATTTTAGAACCGTCAGTGTTGATTTCGACATCGAATCTAGCAATTACTTTCCCTTTCCTCCATTCGGCTCTCGGTGGAAAACGCACCGTAAAGTCTTTCTTGAAGTTGAAGTCGGGGATTGTGAAGTCTGATTTGCTTTTGAGCAGTGAGGGTCCCTTTAGGAGGATCTTGTTGTGACCGTACGATTTTGTTGACCCCGCTTCCTATATCTCTGAGTCTACCCGCGCTGCATGTAGCGATATTTTTTATGTTACTAAAGTAAATACTTTAAAGTCTTGTCCTTACAGCAGCCAATGTAAGAAGGAGTTCGTTTGTATAAACCTAATATCCTTTCAGAACACTTTTTCATTGTTTTCGCGTAAGGAAAAAAAGAAGTCGCCCAATACGTTAATATTAACTGAAACCTCGAAAGTATACGTATAGTGTTGCGGAAGAATATTTATAATGGAAGAGAATGGAAGATTAATCGACACAAGAGAATAAAATTCGCAAAACGTCATGGGGACAAGGATTTCGAGTTCTGGAAGCACGTTTTATTTGCAAATGAAAGCAAAATTAACATACTCGTATTTAGGTCAGATATACAATCATATGTGTGTTGAAGACCTATTGAAGAGTTACTGGAAAAAAATTTACGTCCGACAGTTAAACATGGGGGTGGGTCGGTAATGGTATGGGGTTGTATGTCCGCTGCTGATACTAGAAATTTGTGTTTCATTAACGGCAATATGAACCACAAGCAATACGTAACAATTATGAAAGAAAATTCGGTCTAAAGTGCTGAAAAGTTGGGAATTAACACATTGTGGTCGGGCGTTTTGTGCCAGTGCATTACGGCTGGAGCGGGTAATTTATTGAAAAATGTGCGCGAATTTTATTGTTATTAAAAATCAGTATAAATTTAAAAAGGCTCTGATTTCTTTTTTTAACTTTTATTTTCTTATCTTAGAATGTATTCTCTATCGTTATTATAATAAATAAAGCTACTTTCTGTATACTGTGAAGATGCGGTCGTTTACTCGAAAAAAAGAAAATTTTAACCAACAAATAATTAAATGAAGTAAATAATGAAAACTAATAATGTGTTAAGGTGTGGTAGCGCTCAAAACATTTACCTCTATGAAGAGGTACGCCGCAAAATGTGCACATAAAACAAGTTTCACTTCGCACTTTTTGAGACGCACACACACGACATATTCTTTGCGCATATTTTTTCTTCCCGGTTCCAACAATTTTCTCGATAACGTGTTTCCTCATATCCATTGACAGTCTTCCTGGTGGATCGGTTTTAGGCGCCCTCTTCGCGGAAGTAGATGGTCCTGCCTCTTGAGCGTTGGTATCCTCTTCAGTTGGTATCGAATCAGTAACCCAATGCAAAGCTACGTCGTTTAAAAATTTTTTATATTTTACTTTGTTGTTTTTTGTTGAGTTATAAACAACAAAGGAATTGAACAATGCACAATTTATCATGTACATGGTTACTCGTTTTGTCCATTTCGTAGTCTTTCGTAATATCGAATAATAAGACAAATACTGATCGGCACGATCGACACCTTTCATGAATTTGTTGTAATCAAGCAATGCATTTGGTTTAATTATTTTTTGATGAGTTGTTCTGTCAATATTGTGACTCTCTTTCATTTCCGCCGAATGTATAGATGAAATAAAGCAAACTTCTTTCTTCGATTGCCAGATTTGAAGTAAAACATCCCCTTTGCGGCGAAATATTGTCTGTCCTTTTTTGAGATTTGTTTTTTTAAACACTCCGGTAAACCTCTGTTTTTCCTGATGGTTCCACATAATCTAATTTTTTTTTTCAAAAGAGCTATAGTGTTATCAACACTATTATAGTAGTTATCCATATATAAATGGTGGTTGACATCTGTATATGGAGCTACAAGTAAATGTATTGTCTCTATCAGCCGTATTCCCTGAGCAGAATAAATTTGCATGTTACAAATATATCCTGTTTCGCTGTCACATAAAATTCTCACCAGTATACCATATTTTGTGAGTTTTCCGGCATTATAAACTCTAAAAAATAACCGTCCTCTCCAAGGTATAATGCCTTCATCTAAAGAGAGCTGCTGTTTAGGTTTGTATATTTTCATAAATTTTGGTTGAAAATAATCAATTATGGGCCTGACTTTGATCAATCTGTCAGATGCACCGGTAGTATTCTCGTTATTGTTGAAATGCCACGCCTTCCATATTTGTCTAAATCTATCTCTAGACATTGTTTTTGCAAATAATGGTGTTTCTGTGCAGGGATATGTTGTCCAGTACTCGTCTCTTCTATCTTTTCTAACTTGCCCCATGAAAATAATTAGTCCCAAGAATTTCTTCATTTCAGAGATCGTGATGTGCTTCCATTTCACTGATTTTTTAGGCATCTTGAACTTATTTATATTTTGGTAATAATACCTATTCGATTCCTCAACAAAATATGTAAACAAGTCATCACCAATAAACAAATTCGTCGCATCAGTTATGGATTTGGGAACAGTATCAACATTTATCCCAGGGTAACTCCTCTAGAACTGGAGGATTATCAATCGATGACCATTCTTCTTCATGTTCATCAGAACTTGATTCAGAATCAGACAAAATAGTTCGACGGGTGAATCTTCGAGATCCCGGAATAATGTCTGTATCGTCGCTCACATCCTCACTATCACTATGAATATCACCATCTGACGAATAATCTGACAAATTGTCTGCAAATATTTCTTCGTCGTTTCCGTCATCCCTGTATTCCATTTTGTCGGTATATAGAGTATATATATATATATAAATAACTTTATATGAAAAATAATGCACTATACTATCGTCGTAAGCACCATGAATTACGCCACTTAATTAAACTGAAATAAGAGTTGTTTTGAAATTAATTGCTTTTAAATTGCTCGTATGATGTTTACTGTTAAACACAATTTACTGTTATTATTTTGATTTGTATATGTTTGTACATCGTAATACTAGGTATGAGAAAGGGTAACAACAACCATTAATAACCCGTATATCTTTATTTCCCTTATTCTACCACCCATCTATAAAAACGTATAACTACGTGACCCGCGCTCTACCCACAGTTTGCGAAAAACCTATTTTTACGTGTCCCGCACACAATGTGTTAATGACGATTTCCAGTACTACCAAGCCAACGTCCCAAACATAAGACACTTGATGTCCGTCTAAGGCTTATGACAACTGCCCTAAAATACTTGAAAAACCTCCACAATCTGCGAACATTGAACATATGTAGGCTCATTTGGAAAAACAAATGAAAAAACATGTTATTAGGAACTAGAAAGATCTAGAAGATGATATTAAAGAAGAGTAGGGGAAAATACATAGATCCTTTAACATGCAAGAAGCTGGTCGAATCCACCCAAGAAGACTGAATGCTGTGAAAAAATCATTAAATATTAATTATATTGGTTTTCTTAAATATTATTTACTTATCTCAACTTTATATGCCTTAAATGTCCGAGTTCTTTTTTGTAATGTATTTTGCTAAATTTATATGTTTGAATTTTCTATGTACGAATGAGTTGAAGTTTCTTTATGTTTTTTGTAGTTTCGAAAAATACGCTTGAAGAACGTAAATAAATGTGACAGATAAATGCATTAGATTTGCATTTTAATTTGTATTTTCTGATTTAAAACCATATCGTTTGGGTGTCCGAGATCTTTATTGAGCCACTGCAGGATAAGCTTTATGAAGCTAATTGGAGGTAACGCAATTCACCTTACCAATTCGTATTTAATTTACCACTACCTAAACCACAGTGCTCCCACTAAAACAAAATTATTTTGTTAGAACTATCTCGTCCACAGCACCATGAAAGCGTATTTTTTCAGTGTAATATGTTCTAAATATGTAATATATTCTAAAATTCTACATATAGGAGGATCATTGATCTCATACCCTGACGATTATTGGAAATTCGTGATCGGCGATGACATCGCGAATTTGTGTTCGAAGGTAAACGGTAATATTGTGTTTTTGAAGTGATTGAATATTTATACTGAAATAAGCCTACATAATTAGCGACTAGCGCCGTTTTACTACCACTGTTCTCGTGTGATGCCGTTTTTCCTTTTGCAGATCCATTTCGTGAGACCCAAGTATTTTTTAACTCTATGTCTGAGAATTCATTAACTTGCTTTAGAAAAGGCTTACAGCAAGAATAAATAGTGGAAAAGTCTTCCTTTCACCCCTTCCGCCTGACAGCTTCTGTAGATGGGATTGTAAAGGTTGCGGTGATAAATGAAATGCTTGAACGAGAGCATCCTAACAAGTAATTCGTCCTTTGGATATTGTACGACGGCCATGTTTTTCTTGTTGTAGTACATTTAGTTAATTGCTTCCACCTTCTCTCGGCTGAAGCATACTAGTGTGAAACAATAGATGTTTTTATTGTATTGAACGGGCTAGAAACTGTCACAGCCTCTGCTACGTCTAGTGCTGAACCTTTTCTAGCTAGCTCATCTGCTATCTCATTACCATCTATATTCCCGGAAACCCATATCAGAGTAATTTGAAGCCAAAGACCAAGCAGTTCTCTAGTTTCTCTCTCACTGTAAAACTAGTTTGGATAAAATGGAATTGGAATTTAGGGTCTTGATAGCTGCTTCGTTTTCTGAAAATATAGCTAATCTTACACCAATTTCTCTGTCATAGTCAGGAAGCAGAATTGATTTGGATAAGTTGAGCGGTTCCGAATAGAGGCTAGTCCCACATCACAGTTCATTTTAGAACCGTCAGTGTTGATTTCGACATCGAATCTAGCAATTACTTTCCCTTTCCTCCATTCGGCTCTCGGTGGAAAACGCACCGTAAAGTCTTTCTTGAAGTTGAAGTCGGGGATTGTGAAGTCTGATTTGCTTTTGAGCAGTGAGGGTCCCTTTAGGAGGATCTTGTTGTGACCGTACGATTTTGTTGACCCCGCTTCCTATATCTCTGAGTCTACCCGCGCTGCATGTAGCGATATTTTTTATGTTACTAAAGTAAATACTTTAAAGTCTTGTCCTTACAGCAGCCAATGTAAGAAGGAGTTCGTTTGTATAAACCTAATATCCTTTCAGAACACTTTTTCATTGTTTTCGCGTAAGGAAAAAACATTCTTAAAATACTATCGTATATACGGTTAAAAGTAGGAGCAGCATACAATTTTTGGCACGCTAAGGCGGGAGATTTTCTTTGGAATGACTGATCTGTCCAATGGCGAGTGTAACCCAAGAAACTTCTATATTTAGTTGACCAAATGTCTACGAAAGTTGATACTTTAGTGTATATTATATTAGATCTGTTCATGAATCAAATAACTTATAACAATTGTTACAAACTAGCAAGTTTTGGTGTTCATGTATCCAAAAAACTTGTAAAGTAGGGGAAAGTGAGAGCGCAAAATGACATTTCATTTTGAGGGGAAGTTGTAAGTTTTTACTAGATACTTTTTTACTTGTAAGAATATGCAAATGAGAAAAACACCTGATCACAAAGTAAAAAATAAACACTTATTAGAATTTCCGTACACCCTTTTTGGGTGTTTGGCCGAGATCCTCCTCCTATTTGTGGTGTGCGTCTTCATGTTGTTCCACGAATGGAGGGACCCACAGTTTCAAGCCGACTCCGAACAGCAGATATTTTTTATGATTGTAGTCACGCACCAACCCATTCGGCTACGGCGGCAGCATTTAAATAACAATAGTGATTAAAACGGTGAATGTAAGTAAATATATTATAGACAACATTTATAAAGAATATGTAGGAATCGGCCAATGATATGGCTCTGAACCACAGCTTTCCGAAATACAAATCGAAAACATTGAAGTATCTTTTGTGTTTTATACTTGCACTTCTTGGTTATTAAGAAATTTGGCAATATATTATGTATATATTATATATTTTATGTATATACAGTGGCTCAATAAAGGACTCGGGCACCCAAGAGATATGGTTTAAAATCAGAAAATACAAATTAAAATGCAAGTCCAATGCATTTATCTGTCAAATTTATTTACGTTCTTCAAGCGTATTTTTCGAAACTACAAAAACCATAAACAAACTTCAAATTCAAACATAAAAATTTAGCAAAATACATGACAAAAAAGAACTCGGACATTTAAGGCATATAAAGTTGAGTTAAGCAAATAATATTTAATAAAAAACAATATAATTAATATTTAGTCGGTAAGCCTTTATTATTTCTAATAGCAATCACTCATCTTGGCTGGATTCGACCAGCTTCTTGCATGTTAAAGGATCTATTTTCCCCCACTGTTCTTTAATATCATCTTCTAGATCTTTCTTGTTCCTAATAACATGTTTTTTCATTTGTTTTTCCAAACGAGCCTACAGATGTTCAATGTTCGCAGATTGTGGAGGTTTTTCAAGTATTTTAGGGCAGTTGTACATAAGCCATAGACGGACATCAAGTGTCTTATGTTTGGGATCGTTGGCTTGGTAGTACTGGAAATCGTCATTAATTCACAACTTTTCAGCACTTTAGACCGAATTTTCTTTCATAATTGTTGTATATTGCTTGTGGTCCAAAACACAAATTTCTAGTATCAGCAGCGGACATACAACCCCATACCATTACCGACCCACCCCCATGTTTAACTGTCGGACGTAAGTTTTTTTTCAGTAACTCTTCAATAGGTCTTCAACACACATATGATTGTATATCTGACCTAAATACGAGTATGTTAATCTGGCTCTCATCTGCAAATAAAACGTGCTTCCAGAATTCGAAATCCTTATTCCCATGACGTCTTGCGAATTGTATTCTCTTGGGTCGGTTAATCTCGTTGATTAAAGTTTTTTTTTCGTGCAACTATTCCATTGTATTATTCTTTCGCAACACTATACGTATACATTCGGCGTTGCAGTTAATATTAAGGTATTGGGGGGCTTCTGTTGCAAGTTTAGGAGCGCTCAAAGCTGGATTTTTCTTAATTTATTGCACTACCCACTGTGCATCTACATCCGAAAACAGTTTTGGTTGTTGTTGTTCTTGCTATCGCAGTAACACAAGTCCCGTCAGTGTAAGGTATATCATCGATCGTCTTCGTTTAGTTCATCTAAAGGTAGGGCATGTGTTTGGTATGTCGGGGTCAATTCTGGATAAGTAGGAGTTTAACCAGCTACAATATCCAGAACGTTTGCGGGTTTCACGGAGAAGCTGGAGCTCTTCATCTGCTGTAGGTCGAGGTTGGATTCCGATTACGGCATTCGGTGGTCGGGAGCTTAAGAAGATGGTAACGGTCTCCCGATGAATGTCGTTTAATGTCTGTCTAAACACTGTCTGGTCCAGTAAATGTCTATTAATTTTGTCCTGGATCTCGTCGACGTAATTGAGGAGTTGCCTCCTGAGGTGCCTGGGAGGCGGCTCTGGCTCAAGCAGGTGTCTGCAAGGGTGGAACCTGCGGTAGCCCCCTAACAGGAGCTGATTGCTGAGGAGTTTATTGTGCTTCATTACAGGGAGCAACTGTGCCTCGTTGTGAAGGTGTGAAGAGGGAACATCAGGAGGCAACCCGTCGCTGTCCGAATGGCAGTGTTTTAGCAAGTCTGGAGCCTTATCCACTGCGTGTCACTGGTTCCAGGCCACCAGACAGGCGCATCATAGTTTAGAACCGGCCAGCATAGTTTAGCAACACTTCTTTGTCTTTGCCCCAAGTGCTGCCTCCAAGCGATTTGACGACCTTGCTGCGATATTGGACTTTAGTGGCAATTGCGGTTGTGTGCGCTGAGAAGGAGAGCAAACCGTCGAAGATTACATCCAAAATTTTGGGATTGCTTACAGCAGGAATTGGTGTATTATCGACATTTACCTTGAGTTACAGTTTGACCTTCTTTGCCCAGGTGGTAGAGGGAGTCGCCGTGGACTTTGTGGGGGAAAGTTGGAGATTCCTTGCAGTGAAAAACCGAAAAAGGGCGGTTAGGTAGACGACGCACAGGCCATCAATGTCATTGCCCGACCCCACTATCGAGCAGCCGTCAGCATGAGACCAGGGAGACTTTCTCTGGTGGTTGGGGGAGCTTCGATAGATAGAAGTTGAACAACAAGGGTCACAGGACACCACCCTGTGGAGCACCTTGCTTGATCTTCCTCTGTTTTGAAAACAGTGGAAACTCACTGACGAGTGCCAACCGCTCAGATAGTTGGCGGGATAATGAGAGTGGCCAAGGACAGATTGAAAACGCTTCTGGGAAATCCTACTCCCAATGCAGTGTCAAAAGTCGGCTCAAACATCTCGCGCATTTCTTCGGTCCGTCGAAGTGCAACCGTTAAAGTTGATGGCCACCTTGTCGATGTGCTTCGTCGGGTTCGACAGGGACCTTACGGTGGACCAGAGCTTGCTCACACCAATGGTGAAATTGCAGGTCTTCAGGTGCTTAACCCATTTGGTCCGTTTGGACCAGTTGTGAGATCCCTTATACGGGGTTCCCCCCGCTCGTTTGCTGGCTGCTTCGGCTGGGAAATTAGGGTGTATCTACCGTATCCTTCCAGCAGGGATGAAGCGAGCCGCAGCAGCTGTGAGCACCTTGCGGAATGCGTGTTCGCCTACGCGCACATCAGTGGGGATTGAAAGAGCGGCGAAGGTGTCCTCGGTGAGTTCCGCGAAGCCGGCCCAATTAGCTTTGTTAAAGTTAATATGGGATCGGTGATTCGCGGAAACGAAGTCGGCAGGTCTGTCAATCGAGACGATAATGGGCAAGTGGTCTAATGCAAGCGATAGCATAGGTCGCCAGGTTATGCTATTTATCAGACCAGTGCTAGCTATTATTGTCAGGCGAGCTGCTGTAATTGTCCACTACCCTTGTGGGCAGGGCGTCGTTGTTGTTGGAGCAGTACCTTTGCCCTGTCAGTGTAGCGTAATCACCGGTCGTCTTCGTCTAGCTCATCTAACTGTAGGCCTAGGAAATTAACTGTTTCGACGGGTTGGGTCCAGAGGGAGAGGGGTGTTAGATGAGTGCGTTTAATGGGGCAAGTGAAAAGGTGGTTAGTGTCATGCGGAGTGCCTTCACATGCTGGACATATTGTTTTCTGGACATTTGTTTAGTTGCTATCAGTAGTATGTATATTCCGGACTACAAGACAATATCAAAAATGTTAAAATTTTAACATTTTTATCATTTTAACTCAAAAATTTAACATTTTTACTATTTAACTCATTTTTTTAACTTACAGTTACTCAAAATTTTTACATTTTTTAACATTTAACTCATTTTTTTAGCTTATATTATCTCAAAAAATAAACGTTTAAATTTTGATGTGGGTCGATGAGTCCAACCCTAAATTATAGTTACTCGTAGTTAATATTTTTAAGATATTAAAGATATCTATTTTTGATGTACTAGTAATCAATATTTAGGTTGGTACAGTTAAAATTTTGTGTTGGGTCGATGTCTATTAAGTGAAAAAATGTTAAAATATTGATTACAAAATATTTAAAGTAATCTATTCAAAAAAAAAAAAACAAAAAAGGATACATTTATTTTTTAAAGTACCTTTCAAAAAAAACGACGAACTCCTCAAAACAAGAGTCTTTGAGTCAGATTTGAACTTGCAACAAAATTATTGTTATAATTCCAACTGCTTAACCAACTCATCTAAACATCATATTCTGAAGTGATGTAATTACAGCTGAGTAGTATGCAAAGCAAGCAATGCTGATCTTATCAACATTGCTCACAATCTATAAATAGAATAAGCATAAGCACAAACCAAAAAAAAAAATGAAATACTGTTGAATACGAGTCACAAACTGCAAGATAAGCATAATATTTGATAAGCTTTTATACATCAACACATGGTTACAAGTGCAGTATGTATTTAGCGTTAGAAGAGTGTGGACGCAAAATAATTGAAACTTCAAATTTGAACTCTTTGAAGTTCAAATTTATAAAATTTACCCAATATTGGTTCATAATTTAAATCTCTTATTAAATATGTTATTGGATTAGATGGATAAATTTTACTAATATAAAATATTTCTCGAGTCCAATTATTTTTATATTTGTTTTCAAATTGTTTTTTATGTGATTGAATTCTTACTTTTTCTCCAATTTTAAAAACTGGTTTTTCTAAATTGTTTCTATTAATTTTAAAACAATTATCAAAAATTATTTGTTCATTTTTTCATTTACTTCACAAGGTTTCATACCAATAGTTCTATGTACATCTTTGTAATTATATTCATATAATATTTTATCAATTACATCAATCCAATTAGTATTTTTCTGAATTTCAAATCGTATTTTTAGTTTTTCATTAATGGTTCTATTAAATCTTTCTACAATTGATGATTTCTTTTCACTAAATGTTTGATACATGTTAATATTGTATTTATCTAAAACTTCTTGGAAATGTTTATTTAAAAATTCTTTACCAGAATCTGTATGAAGTAATTTTGGTGCACAACCTGCTTTTTTAATAATATTTAAAAATGCTTCAGAAGTTGTTTTTCCATCTTTCTTTTTTAATGGTTCTATATAAGCAAATTTAGAAAATGTATCAATTACATTAAGCATATATTTGTATACTCTATTAATTCTAACATTAACTGTTGTCATAATTAGTAAATCTGCTGCCCATAGTTCATTTATGCCTTTAGTAATAATTTTTCTTCTTTCAAAATTTTTTCTTACTGGTTTATGCAACTCTTTTGCTATTTTAAAATCATTATTTTTAGTATCAATAAATTCATCTTTATCCATTTCAAAAATATTTAAAATTTATTTTAATTAAATAACAATGATATCAGATAAAGTTTTAAAAGAATATATTAAAACACAAAAAGACTTAAAAAATAAACTTCAACAATTTAATTTAAACAAAGTAATAAAACAAGAAAAAATTAATGAAGATCTTCAAGCAATTATTCAACCATTAAATCAATCAGTTATTAATGTTCACAATTTAAATGATAGCTTTAAAAATTTAATAGTAGATTTAAATCAATCATATAAAAAAAACAATAGATGGACATTCACAAAGTGAATATGTTTCAACGGAGTCGAAACCGTTTGACAATAATATGAATTTACAAACTAATGAATTTAACGAAAAGCAACTATCACCAATTAGAAAAACAAACAAACAAAAATTAGTTGAAAGTACACCAACAACTAGCACATGTTCACGAAGCGAACAGTTAACTCCATCAACATCAAAAGACGCTCTTTTGCGTAGTGCAAATGAAACGTTATCTACACCAGTACAATTTATTTCAGAAAAAATTGGAAATATGGCAATGAAATATTTAAATTTAAATAATTCTGATATGAAATTATGTGACAATATTTTTGGTCTAAGATCTGAAGATGGAAAAGATTTATGGATTGGTAATACTGAAGTAAAAATTAGTAATAATGATATTATTTTAAGTAATAAAACTTATAATGGAACAAAAGGGTTATGGGAATTAATAACTTTAAAAGAACCATCAACAGCTGTAACAAATAATGATTTACAAAATTATGAAGAAATTATATTATCAACATATGCTTACATGCAAAATAATGACAAAAGTTCTAAACGTATTAAATCTAGCGTTGGAAATAAATATATGAATTTTATTAGACCAATATTGATTAAAAATAAAATTATAAAAGAAAAAGTAGGATCTGGTTTAAATTCAAAAAATAATCTTTCAAAATCATTACAAAATTTTAAAATTAAAACTAGTTTACCTACTGAATATGTTCGTTTTGCGAATCGTTCACAATGTGAACGTGTTTATTGGAATGATATTAATGAATTAAAAGATAGATTAAATTTGTTGATAGGCGAGTATAATGCAGGAAATGATAGTCCAGAAATACATAATGAAATTATGAATATTATTGAGGAACTAAGAGAAGAAAATATGTTGACTCTGTCAACGGTTTCCGAAGGAAACGTATTAACTGTTTAATTAAATTACATATAAATTTAAATAAATTAAAAATTTTTTTTTCTAATAAATGGGAATTGATAAGTTTGGACAAAAATCTTTTTCAGAAATAAATTCATCTAATGAATATTCTCTTAATAGAATAATATCATTAGAAAATGAAGTTGAAGAAATTCGTTCAAATAGTGATCAAATGAGAGAGATTATTAGTAAATTAATGGAATTAAATCAACTACTTCAAAAAGAAGTTGAAAAACAAGAAAAAGATAATGTGGTAGCTTTTGGTGTTGTATATAAAGAAATAGAACAATTAGAAAATAATTTAAATCAAGATATTATTAACATAACTAAACAAGTAGATTTTATAGAAACAAATACTGAAAATTTTAAAAACAGTTTAGAAAAACAATTGGATAGTTATTCGGAAAAACAAATTTTAATTGATAATTATCTTAAAGATTTAGTTTTACAAAATAAAGACAATATTAATCAAAATAATATTACTAAACAAAATGATGAAACTAATAATAAGATTGATAAAAGTATTCAAGTAGATGAATATATAAAACAATTAAATATTGAAGAAAGTGAAACAGATATTCAAGAAAGTAAACTACAAATTGAAACAAATATAATTCAAAAATAATTTAAAAAATTCATACATATATAAATGATAAACAAAAATAATAAATCAAAATAAAAATTCAAATATTCAACATCGTTGAAATATGTTCACATCATATTTCATTTGAAATTAAAAAAAAAACTTAATCTAATATAATTAATAATTTAATGTATAGTAAAAAGGAGGGGGTTCGTTTTAGTTACCTACATTTCTTATTTTATAATGTCCCCAGGGTAATTTGTAAGTCTTATTTAACTTATCGTTATCATTATTATTCAATTTTTTATTAAAATAAAACTTATCATCATAGGGTGACAATCCTATTTTATTCTCTTCTGTAGTATATAGTTTATTATCATATGATCTAATATTATGAACAGTTTCATTTTTATTTTTTAAATTAATTAAACAATTCTTATAATCTTCAATTGTTAACTTTTTAATATTATTTTTCTTTATTCCTTTACAAACTTTTTTATCACAAACATCGGTCTTAAATGCATACATTTTACTTCTAAGTCCACAAAATTCTCTAATTGGTATTCCATTATATTCATCTTTAAATTTTCCTGGTACTTTTTTATTAATATTAGATTTTAAATCTTCAATTGGAAAATTATCTATATAATCACTGGTATCATAATTATCTAGATCATCTTTCATTTCAGAATAAATATCAAAATCATCACCAATATATTTACCTTCAAAATAAAGAATAAATGAATCAGTATCTGTTCCTAATAATTTCATTCTATTACCATATTTAGTTTTAAGTTGTACATACATTTTAAACATTAATAATTTTGATAAATCTAAAATATTTTGACCTCCAAAGATAGGTTTATTTAATTTAATATTTGTATTTTTACCAAACACTACACACATATTATGATCTATTATTTTTCTTGATTGATATGTATTTCTACTTATTAGTTTTCTCATAATTTTTTCAGTTTTAACTATTCTAACATTAAGTCTATTTCTAACATTTTCCATTTGTTTACCATATACACTATTATTCATAAGTTTGAAAAAATCTTTTTCAAAATCGTTTTTAGCTTCTTTTCTAAGTGTTGTATTTTTTTCAATATAATTTTTTAACCATGCTTCTTGTCTACATTTAATACCTCTATGAATTTTAGTTAAAATTACACCATTATTTAAATATTCTTTTAATAATCTTATATCAATTATATAATTTTTCTTTGGTAACAACGTACACATTAATTTTTTAATTTTATCATTTGATTTACTACCAATCCCTTTATTAATTAAGTCTGTTTGATTTGGTGATAAATCTTCAAATTGTGGAACATAATGATGAGGTGCTGGAGCATAATCATTATAAAAGTTGTGTAATTCCGGAGGAATACTTATATCAACTTCTAATGTATATCCAATATTATTATCATCAAAATTATTATTTAAAATATTATTAACATTACAAAAATATTTAATTTCATCTTCATTTAACCATTCATGATTACCAACACTTAATTTTTGTGACATGGCCCATCCATATAAATTATTTGCATCTAAATATAAAATATAACTTGTAAATTTTTTAGAATCGTATATACCTTTAAGAGAAGCTTCCTCTTTACTTAATTTATAAACTTGTTCTACAATATCAGCATGTTCCTTTCGGTAACCGTTGACAGAGTCAACGTAATAATAACAATTATTAGCTTTAGCATAGTTATGTGCAATTTGTGATATTCCACCTCTAGTTCCACTTTCATAAAATTCATACATATCTTGATCTGTTAATAATTCTAATTTTTGTTTGGTTAATTTTAAAGCAGATGAATTACTTAAATGTGGTGAACTTATATAATGTATAGGATCTAAATTATAATTTTTAAAACATTCTTTTCTAAAATTATCAAATACATCACTTAAAAGTATAACATCTAATTTCAAATACCAGTTATGATAGTCTCTAAATGTTTTACAATTAAAATGTTTCCAAAATTTATTTGCAAATTTATAATCGTTAATATTAATATTTCCATTTAATGATGAATTAAAATTTTCAAGATTTGGAAATTCTGTTATACTTAATTTTTTATAATCATCAATAAATTCATATGGATATACACCTTTTCTAAGTAAATAACATTTATTTTTTAATGATAGATTTTTAAAAATATTATTAAAGTTTTCTAAATGATCAAAATTAATAGGTTTTATATTTTTAGTATTACAAACTGAACAAATACTACAAGCATATATTTTATTCTCAGTATTTTTACCAACTTTATAAGATACATAATCTATATTTCTTATTTTCTTACATGTTACACAATATATATCATTAACATCTAATAAATTTTTAACAGCTTTATCTAATGAAGTATTTATAAATTCCATTGAATCTATAAATCTTAATTCTATTTTTTCGACAACTGTATATAATTCTAAATCTGTTGAATTACAATTACGACAAGTGTTTCTTGTCTTTAAATTATATTGATATTTACATTTTTCATTTTTACATTTTAAATATTTAGTTTCACCTACAATAACTGGTTTTTTAATTTGTTTAAATTTTTCAGTACTCGTTGCTAGAACACTAGTTTCAGTTTCAGGATGAAATTCATCTAAATATTTTAGAAATAATTTTGAATCATAACCTTTTAAATTATGAATAATAATTGGTAAAAATTTTGGCATCTTTAACTTTAGATTACATTTATTACATAAAGCCATTCTATATTTACCAGTTGTATGGTCATGATCCCAACATTTTTTATTTTCTTCAGAAAATGGAATATCACAAATTTCACAATTGTTAGTATTATCAAACTTTAATATCGATTCTTTATCCTGAATTATATTATTCAATTTTTTTACTTCATAATAATCTTTAGCATATTTTATTAAATTATCTAAGAATGATTTCAATAGCACTTTTCTATTAGAAGTATTCTTTGAAATATATTGTTTGTTATAAGTGTTATAAATACCATAACTATTTGGAATGTGTTCATGAAGTAATATTGTATTTTTACATTTGCCAGATTTTTTTTTATTAATTTTTTCCAAAGTACATTCAAAATCAGCATATAAAGTATATGGATGAAATAATTCTGCACCATTAGATTTATATTTTAAAATATTTTCACCCTCTTTAGGTAACTTTATATTTTGTATTATATTATTATCATCTTTTAATAAATAACATGTTTTTATATGTTCTTCTAATTCATCAGATTTTTCAAAATGTTTAAAACATTTATTACAAATATGTAGATGTTCATGCTGATGATGAATTTTACCACTTAAAAATCCAGATAAATTTTTAAGTAGTACAAAGTGAGATTTGTATGTTTCTTCTGTAATATTTTCTTCTATATATATAATATTAACATGTTTTTTTGGCAAACCATTAACGAAATAATGAAAAGAGTTACTTTTATACATTAATTGAATTTGGTAATATTCATCATCATTTTTTTCTGAATCATAATGATAAAAATTCATGGTAATATTAAAATAATCTTCTAATTTTTTAACATTTTCTTCATTAATTATAAATGGAAATTCTAAATTTAGATTTTTAAATGTATCATCATTTTCTAAATCTTCAAGATATTTTTTGTATTTTGTTGGTCTTTCTGGATGAATTTTTAACACATCTTGATAAATAGAATATAAGATACAATATAAAATACATTTATTATCAGTATTTTTAATATTAACACAATTTCTATTAGTAAATGGAATATATGATCCAGCAAGAATTTGAGACTTATCTCTACTAATATGTGTTTTTACTATTCTAACAAAGCTAGCTGTAGATCCTTTTGTACATTTTTCTGAGAATTTATTATTTATTTCCTCTATCATTAAATAAAATTCTTTTGTATAGTTTAATTTATTAACATAATGTATTTCTGATCTATACCAATATTCATAACTTTCTTTAATTTTATTAGTTTTTTTATCAATAATCACAATATTTACCGCTGTTGCTAAAGACACTTTAAAATTACTAATATATATTTTTTAAAACCTTTGAAAAAATATTTGAAACAATTTCTTTTTATTAATTCTAAATGTCTTTTAATATTAAATTCTTCATTATTTGTAAACTCTAAATCAGCAACCATATTGTTAAAACATGAACCATTTAATTGTTTTTCTTGAATATCAATAATATCAAAATCATAATCATCAAAATTTTGAAATATATTTTGAATAACATCATTATTATGCTTTTCTATTAAAACATTTATTATGTTTAATAAACTATTTTTATTTTTATTATACCAATATTTTGGCAATTGAAAAATATGTTTATTTGCTCTAATATATTTTTTTAAATTTTTTAAATTTTTAGATTTCAATTCTTTAATATTAAATGGATTCATTTTTATTTGGTTGATATTTTTACTTAATTTTTCCTTATTTATATAGAAAAAATTTTTTTAATAATTTAACTTCGCACCTCAAACATTTTAATACTTTAAATTGTGATGTAAATACTAATTAAATTTATTTAACTTAATTAGAAATTAATTTTTATCAGAATTTTTTTCATTATTTTCTTTATTATTAATATATTTAATATGAAATTGAGATTTTAAATGACGTTGTTTATGTGGAAGAGTATAATTTACACCACATTCACACTCTACGCTTGTAGTTCTACTTGGTAATGAGTTACGATATGCGAATTTTTGATTGTAACATTTTTTACAATACCCCTTATTCAAATTAGAAATAGTTGTTTCTTCTAAGCATGAAAAACATATTTTTTTACCATCTATAATAGATAAACATATTTTTTCACCATTATTATTTTATGATATAATCTTTGTTTTGGTATGTTTCCTTCGTGAATGGTTTCTTTTGAAAACATAATTTCACTCATTATTTCCAATTTATTAACAAATATTTTTTTTAAATTTATGTTAACTTTGTTAACTATTTTCTTCGAAAATATCAATTTACATTTCTAATATTTAATCTTATACTAATTTTTTCTTTTCTAAAATCAATGAAATTATTATCCTGATCAACTAATATATATAAATAGTTATATTTCTAATAGTATTTGTATTTACTGGATAGTATATTAAATTTGTAGGTATTTCATTTATTTTTTCACCAGGTTTATCATTGATAAAAAATTCATGAATAATATTTGTTTGTTTATTATTTTCATAACTACCTCCTACAATATTACATTTTATTCTAATAGAATTAACATTCATAATATTTACTGGTAAATCAGATGATACTAATGTATTAGGTTGAATAATTTGTTCACTAAATCCTAGTAATGAAGCTATGGAATTTTTTTGTGTAAAATCAATAATATAATCACTTTTAATTTCAACTTTTAATGTTGTCATATTTGGTTTAATAGTAATACCCTTTATTTTCTCTTTTATAAAATTGTTTATATCATTTATTTCATATGAACCAGTTGGGAATGTAATTATTTTGTTAACACTGTTAATTGTTTGTAAATTATCTTGTGAATCATTTCCTTCGAAAATATGTTCACTTTGTGAACCAATGACAGAGTCAACATAATGTAAAATATTATTTTTTAATTTTTCAGATATGTTCGGTATAGAATTATAAGTAGAAAAATTAAGCAAACACATTTCAAAATCATGTTTATTATCTAAAATTATTGGTTCATCAAAATTACATGAAATTATTGAAGTATTTCCATCTAATGATATAGTCGGCATTATTTAATTAAGTAAAAATTTTAAACATAGATGACCACAAATTATTTCATTTATTTCTTGATCAATATTATTATTAAAAATTACAGTATTTTCATTAGTTTTGAAATATTTCTCTATTAATATTGGTAATTTATTTATAGCAAAGGAATCATAGTAAAAAATATGATTATTATATTTTTTATATGCTACCCAGTGTGTACCATTACCATTATTATTATCTAAATTTATTATTCCACATTCTATATCTTTTATCTTTTTTGGTAATCTATCTTTCATGAATACACCTCTAAAATTTGCTATATTAAATTTTCTAGCATATTTTTTCAAATCATAATTACTTAATGGTTTAATTGGAATTAATTCAAAATCAAATTTTTTTTAAGTAACATACCATTACCAGATTTTTTAAGTAGCATACCATTACCAGATTTTATATTTTTTTCTTCTAATGCTTTATTATGACGAATTTTTTCTTCTAATAATTTATCGTTAGTTTTTTTATCATTATATGCTCTATATAATGTTGTTCCTGCAGTAACTGCAGCTCCTATTGCTGGAATAAATGGTAATAGTGCTGGTAAAAATCCACCAATTTTTTCATTATTAAAACTTTGTAACTGGGACATAGATAATTTTAATATAAAAATTTTAAAAGTAGTTTTATTATTATCTAAATGTTTTTTTATAGAATTAATTTGTTTTCTAGTTAATGGTAAATATGTTTCATTCATTACACTTTCTTTAGTTCTTTGTAATTGAATTGGTTCTAATTTTATAGTAATATCTGTTTTATTTTTCATAGCATCATAAACTTGTTTTTGTTGATCTTCATTTAGAGATATTGGATATTTAATGTATCGTCCACATTTTGGAATAAAATAAATTTTATCTTTATTCTCATTTTTATTATATTCACTTTGTGAACCGTTAACAGAGTCAACATTTATCAATTCTTCAGTTGATGAATTGTGAGTTGTTAAACCCATACCCATTTTTCTTTTAAATTTCATAGCATTAGTAGTTAAATATGCATTTACTTTTTCTGATAAACTACCATCTTTTGCTGAAACTCTTGACCATGCTTTATCTTCTAAAATTTTATCAGCTTCATGTCTTTTCTTTATATCGTTACTTTTAGAATATGCAATATCATGTTCTTTAGCTGCTTCATCTAATTTATTAATTGGATGTATATCTTTTTCAAGTTTTAATTCAAGATTAGTACCAGGTCCTAAATAATTATATCCTGGAGAATGTAATTCAAATGGAAGATTATTTATAAGATTATTTATAATACCACTACCATAATATCGTACCATTTATTATAATAGAAAATGTGATGTATTTATTTATTTATTTGGATAATTATTAATCATGAACTGAAGGTAAACTTGAAATATCATCATCAACTTTTTTATTAATATTAGACAATTCGTTTTTATTTTTCTTATTTATTTTAGTTACATTCTTTAAAAATCCCTCTGTTAAACTATTTGATTTAGTCTGTCGAGAATTGTCTTCTTTTGTCGAGAATTGTCTTCATTTTTAGTGTTTTTGCCAATAATTTCAATACCAAGTAATTTAAGTCCATTATTAAGAGAATCGCGTGAAATATGATTTTGTTCGCAAAATTTTACTTTAGTTAATTTTGAAGTACTAGCTTGTTCTAAATAATTAATAGCTAAATTTCTTTCTCTAATTTGTTTAAGTTCATTAGCATTTTTTGGAATATGAATATTTTTTGAATTTCTAAAACTTTTTGTTTTCCCTTGTAGTGATACAAGTGGTGAAACAGTTTTAGTAGAAGGGCTTGGATGATTGTATAAATTAGTTATATTCTTATACATTTTATTCATTTTAATTTATTTATGAAAAAATTTTTTAAAATAATTATATTTTTCTTAGTGTTTCAATATAAAAAAATATTAAAAATTTTTATTATAATAAATGTCGAATATACATACAATTGAAGAATTTAAAACAAATACTGATGTGCCTATCTTGAAATTAAGAGGATCTAGTATAAAACTATTAAATAAAGAAGAAATAGAAAAAGAGGTCAAACAAACACAAGAATTTATTAGGCAACATAAGTCTCAGTTTAATAATAGAAGTGGTTTTGTTCAATGTTTAAATGATGCACTTAAAAATAATGATCATGTATGGCATGAATATGCTGTTTGTATTATGAAAAGTGTTAAAAATATTAAAGATTATAATATTGAATTACATTCAGAATCAAATAAAATATTAGTAAATGAATTATTAAATGAGAAAGCTATATTAGAATTTAGTTTAATGAGTTATGAAGAAATTATTGGCAAATTAAATGATGATATGTATGAGTTACAAGTAAATTATGATATTCTTGAATCAGAACATAATAACCTTATAAATAGCATTGAAAAAAAAACGCTGCATTAGCTGAAAAATATAAGAACAATTTTATTAAAAGACAAAAAGCTATTGAAGAATCTAAAACAATGAAGATTGGACTAGTAAATAAAAAAATTACAACACAAAAACTCAATGATTTATTGAAAAGTGTAAGTAAAATGAAATAAAAAAAAAATATTGTTAATAAATGAATACTTGTGTTAATATTATTCCATATCAAAATAATTGTATATCACAGTTATACATAATTGATGCTAATAATAAATATAATGGAGGATGTAGATGTGTCATAATGGATCCGTCTTTATTAAAATTAATTTCTATTGTAATTTTTATTGTAATTGCAATTCTTATATTTTATGCAATATATTTAGATACACAAAAAAGGGTAATTGAAAATGAATGTAAAAAGATTAACAAAAAAAAAAAATATTAAAAATATTTAGGATTTTTTCTATTGCATTAAATGAATAATTGTAAAAACAATTTTGATAAAAATAATCAATTATCAAAAATAGATTTTATTATTTCAAATGGAATAGATAAAATAATGCAAAATGAATACATTTCAATGGTACTAATTATTATTCTATTAATAATGTTTTTTTATAATTTGATAAGACAATTAAATGCAAGACTACAATTATTTTAAACATAGGTTTCGACCTAGTCAAAACATATTAGTAAATTTTTAATAATATTTTTTAGTTAAATAAATGAAAGAAGAAAAAGGTATTGAATCTTATGACTTTTATGAACATTTACCAGCTAATTCAACTTTATTAAACGAATATGGAAGACCAATAGAAATAAATATTAATAATCAAGACATTAAAACGTTACCATCAAAAAGTTTACTTAATATTAGAGGTCAAATTATTGCTAAAGGTAAAGATGGTAAAATATTAGATAAACTTAATCCTGATAAAATAAATTTTGTGAATAATGGTATAATAAATCTGTTTAGTAAAATTACATATTTTATTAATTCAGTTGAAATTGATAAAATTGAAAATCCTGGAATAACAACAACAATTAAAGGTTTAGCATCATTTTCTAATGATTTACCATTAAATAATGCTGGTTGGCAAATTGTAAATAAAGGTAATGTTTTTAATAAGAAAGGTTATTTTTCTGTTAGCATTCCATTGTGTATATTAATTGGGTTTTTTGATGATTACAAAAATTTCATTTTTAGAATTAATCAAAAATTAGAATTAATAAGATCAAATGATGATACAAATTGTTTAATTATTGATAGTAGTTTAAGTGATCATACTTTTTCTATTGATATTAATCAAATTATATGGAGAATGCCTCATGTTAAATTTTCAGTTGAAGTTGATCATGAAATTAATAAAAAAATTTCAAATAATACAAACTTTCAAATGTATTTTAGAAATTGGAGATACTATTGTACTACTGCAATTCCAGCTGTAAAGACTTATACCTGGAATATAACATCATCTAGTGCTAAACCTAGATATTTTCTTATTGCATTTCAAACATTAAGAAATCAGAATAATTATAAAGACAATAGTAAATTTGACCATTGTAATTTAGAAAATGTTGTAGTTAAATTAAATACAAATAGATATCCAAACTATGATATGCAACTATCTATTAATCAAAATAAATTTGATACATTATATAATATGTTTCTAGATTTTAAAAATTCATATTATGGTTCTAGTATAAATAATTTACCAATAGTTAATTATGATACATTTTTAAAAGAATATCCAATAATATGCATTGATACATCTAAACAGAATGAGGTAATTAAAGAGGCTGCTATTGATATTAAAATTGAATTTAAATGGACAGAAGATTTTCCATCAAATACAGTCGTTCACTGTTTAATTATTAGTGATGATAGTTATTCATATAATCCACTAACAAATCAAGTGATGCATGTTTGACTTGTTTTTTTAAATTTTTATAAAATTAAAATTAACTAAAAATTAATTGAAATAAATATGTAATTAATTATATTAATAGATTAAAAAAATTTATCTAAAATTCTAAATTATGGATGGTCATTTAAAAGTTACTAAATTAGATAATAAAATTAAATTAACTATTCAAAATTTTGATACTCATAAACCAATAAAAAGATTAAATGAAATATTTCCGAATATTATTAGAGCAATTATTTGTGGACCAAGTAATTGCGGAAAAACAAATGTATTATTAATATAAATATATTATCAAAGATTTATTATTCTGATATAATAATTTGTTCAAAAACTTGCTATCAAGAAAAATATAAATTTTTGGAAGATATGATAATTCAATTCAATAAATTGTGTGTTAAAAATGATTTGGAATCTAAAGATATAAAATGTTTATCAATTCAATCTCTACCAACACCTGAAAATATTAAACAATATTCTGTAATAATATTTGATGATATCTCTACAGAACAACAAGATAATATTTCCAATTATTTTGCTTATGGTAGACACAATAACATTTCTTGTTTTTATTTATGTCAAACATATTCAAAAATTCCTAAACAATTGATAAGAGATAATGCAAACTATATAATTTTATTTAAACAAGACAAGACTAATCTGAAACACATATTTAATGACCATTGTAATGATATTGATTATGATATTTTAAAAAATATGTGTATTCAATGTTGGAAAGAACAGTTTGGATTTTTAGTAATAGACAAAGAACAAGAAAAAAATGATGGTAGATATAAAAAAATGTTTGAATTTTTCTTTACAATATAAAAAATGTTTGAATTTTTGTTTAAATAAGATTTTTATTTTTTATTATTTCCATTTATTTTGGAAATCTTTATATTTTTCATTTTTTTCATCAAAAACTATATCTAATATTTTTCTATATTTATATAATCCATCAATGGTGGGCAGCAGATTTACTAATTATGACAACAGTTAATGTTAGAATTAATAGAGGATACAAATATATGCTTAATGTAATTGATACATTTTCTAAATTTGCTTATATAGAACCATTAAAAAAGAAAGATGGAAAAACAACTTCTGAAGCATTTTTAAATATTATTAAAAAAGCAGGTTGTGCACCAAAATTACTTCATACAGATTCTGGTAAAGAATTTTTAAATAAACATTTCCAAGAAGTTTTAGATAAATACAATATTAACATGTATCAAACATTTAGTGAAAAGAAATCATCAATTGTAGAAAGATTTAATAGAACCATTAATGAAAAACTAAAAATACGATTTGAAATTCAGAAAAATACTAATTGGATTGATGTAATTGATAAAATATTATATGAATATAATTATATTACAAAGATGTACATAGAACTATTGGTATGAAACCTTGTGAAGTAAATGAAAAAAATGAACAATTAATTTTTGCTAATTGTTTTAAAATTAATAGAAACAATTTAGAAAAACCAGTTTTTAAAATTGGAGAAAAAGTAAGAATTCAATCACATAAAAAACAATTTGAAAACAAATATAAAAATAATTGGACTCGAGAAATATTTTATATTAGTAAAATTTATCCATCTAATCCAATAACATATTTAATAAGAGATTTAAATTATGAACCAATATTGGGTAAATTTTATAAATTTGAACTTCAAAGAGTTCAAATTTGAAGTTTCAATTATTTTGCGTCCACCCTCTTCTAACGCTAAATACATACTGCACTTGTAACCATGTGTTGATGTATAAAAGCTTATCAAATATTATGCTTATCTTGCAGTTTGTGACTCGTATTCAACAGTATTTCATTTTTTTTTTTGGTTTGTGCTTATGCTTATTCTATTTATAGATTGTGAGCAATGTTGATAAGATCAGCATTGCTTGCTTTGCATACTACTCAGCTGTAATTACATCACTTCAGAATATGATGTTTAGATGAGTTGGTTAAGCAGTTGGAATTATAACAATAATTTTGTTGCAAGTTCAAATCTGACTCAAAGACTCTCGTTTTGAGGAGTTCGTCGTTTTTTTTGAAAGGTACTTTAAAAAATAAATGTATCCTTTTTTGTTTTTTTTTTTTGAATAGATTACTTTAAATATTTTGTAATCAATATTTTAACATTTTTTCACTTAATAGACATCGACCCAACACAAAATTTTAACTGTACCAACCTAAATATTGATTACTAGTACATCAAAAATAGATATCTTTAATATCTTAAAAATATTAACTACGAGTAACTATAATTTAGGGTTGGACTCATCGACCCACATCAAAATTTAAACGTTTATTTTTTGAGATAATATAAGCTAAAAAAATAAGTTAAATGTTAAAAAATGTTAAAATTTTGAGTAACTGTAAGTTAAAAAAATGAGTTAAATGGTAAAAATGTTAAATTTTTGAGTTAAAATGATAAAAATGTTAAAATTTTAACATTTTTGATATTGTCTTGTAGTCCGGAATATACATACTACTGCTATCATATATTGCGAAATAAAAAAAAAATTCTCACAAATAACATCTGTCATTCGAAAGGAGCCAGAATATTCCATAACGTCTCATAACATCCAAAAATATAGCCACATATAGTACTTCTTGCATTTTAGATCAAAATATCTGGAAAATGTGGAGTGCAGAGTTGAGTTGGAATTGAGTACGTCAGACACCTTCATAAAAGTAATCTACCTATTGCTTCTAAATCTGTGACGGCCCGTGTTATAGAATCGTTGGCATAAGTCAGTTAGTAAAACAGAGAAAGATACGATTTTCTGAAAACTAAAAAACACGCCATTTCGAATCTATGCTATTAAAACTGGACTTATGAAAATTAATGTAAATATCTAGGATTCAGAACTTAGAGAAATAAAGACAAAAATATATACCATCGACATTTTATTAATTTTCTATATAAAACTTAGCAATATATGAACTACGCAGCTTAATTCTAAAAACCTGCTGAAAGCATCGAAACATTTTCGGCCCTCTCTATACATATATATATATATATATATATATAAATTTAATCTCTCATTTCGCCCTCTTCATCCTCATCATCCACACCTTTTATATATAATACATTGTTGCATCGAATAAGCACTTCGCCGAGGTTTCCTGAAATAAAATATTTAATTTAGCATTAATCTTGGAATCAATCGAATAGTAAATATTTATTTAAGTTGTCGAATGTCTTTAATGAGATAAACTTCCTAATATAAGTATACATAGTGAAAAGTGTGCCGAGTTTTTAAAAATATAGCTTTTTGGTGTCAAAAGATAATTTTTTTCTGCGGAAAGAAAATACATATACTATAATAGAAATAAATGAAAAACTTTAATTTAATACCTCTGCTTACAGATGTTTCTTGAAGAGCATGGGAGATGGGAGCACCAAGTATATTAAGTGGCAAGTCTTCAAAATTTCTAAATCAAAAATACAAGTCCAGAGAAGGATCTCTGAGGAACGCACCATAACTTTTCCCCCCGACTATTTCATAGTTAAGCATTTTTACCTACGACGGTATATCATATTGGAGGATGGTTCCATATGTAGAAGTCCACGCAAGTGGGGAAAGTTACTGATCGCCATTCACTTGGGAGTGGCCAGGACGATTCTTCTGCATATGGCTCAAGCAGCTCACAACGTCCGGGATTAGCCCACGTATCCTCTGCGTAGCTTCCGAACACCCATTCGGGAGTGAGCTAACGTGAGAAGACGAAACATTCCAAGATAGCTGCTTGTGCGCGGGGTTTGGGACCCGCCACTTAAAAATCCCCCCCAATGAAAAGATTAAAAAAGCCTCGGATGAGACCTCCCTATACTGATGACGACCACTACAAACGATTAAGGATTTGAGGGCATGCACCTGGAATGCCCGGCCCCTTAATGGAGAAGGTGCCACTGCCCGCCTGGTTGATGTCCTCGTGAGAGTAAAGGCTGACATCACTGGCATTCAAGAGATGCGATGTACGGGACAAGGCAAGAAAAGCGTAGGACCTTGCGACGTCTACTACAGTTGCCATGTAAAGGAGCGCAAATTCGGTGTTGGATTTGTTATGGGAGAGAGACTTCGTCGCCAAGTACTGTCCTTCACTCCGGTGGACGAGCGTCTCGCAACAATTCGCATCAAGGCCCGTTTTTTTAACATATCGCTAATTTGCGCCCACGCCCCGACGGAAGAGAAGGACGATGCGACCAATGATTCCTTCACCACGACATAAAAATCGTACTTCAACGCTAGGGTGGGCAAGGAGGGAATTTTTGGTCCCACAGTCGGAAAATTCAGTCTGCACAACAAAACATCCGGTAACGGACAGAGGCTGATCGATTTCGCCGGGACTCGAAACATGGTAGTCTGCAGCACCAAATTATAGCATAAGATGATTCACCAAGCCACCTGGCTGTCTCCTGATCGAAAAACACGAAACCAGATCGATTATGTTGTGATAGATGGAAGACACGCTTCTAGTGTATTAGATGTACCTACGATCCGAGGACACAACATCGGCTCGTATCACTACCTTGTTGCAGCCAAACTACGTACACGCCTCTGCAATCACAACAGACAGCCAGAAGATTCGCCACTCGGCTCTCACTCCTGCTCTCAGAGAGTACTGCCCAACAAACCGGCATGCACAAACAATGGAGCAACATTTCTCGTTCTCTACGTACCGTCGCCGAAGAAGAAATCGGGTTCCGGCGACTGTTGGTACGACGAGGAATGTCATGCTGCCGTAGTAAGAAAGGATGCCGCCTATAGAGCCATGCTGCGATTGAGCGCAACGCGAGCCATGAGGGATCGCTACAGAGAGCTAAAAAAGGAAGAGAGACGTACCAGAAAGTTCGGCGGCTTACAGAAGGTTTTAAGACCGGGGCGTTTTCCTGTAAGAACAAAGACGGCGATCTAGTGACTGACGTACAGAGCAATCTTAAATTATGGAGTGAACACTCCTCGAAGAAGATCCCGATACCCCAATCGTTGACGACGGAATTGTCGTTCCGCTACCCGATCATGACGAAGTGAGAATAGCGATAACGCGGCTAAAGAACAACAAAACCGCGGGCCCCGACGGATTGCCGGCTGAGCTATTCAAACATGGCGGCGAGGAGCTGATAAGGTGCATGTATCAGCTCCTAAGCAAAATATGGTCGAATGAAAGCATGCCTGCCGATTGGAATTTAAGTGTGCTCTGCCCAATCCATAAGAAGAGCGATTCTGCAATTTGTGCCAATTACCTCGGGATTAGTCTTCCAAATATCGCTTATAAGGTTCTAGCGAGCGTATTGTGAGAAAGGCTGAAGCCCACCCTCAACCAACTGATTGGACCTTATCAGTATGCCTTTAGACCTGGAAAGTCTACCATCGACCAAATATTCACAATACGCCAAATCTTTAAAAAGACCCATGAAAGGAGAATCGACACACACCATCTTTTCGGTCGACTTCAAAACTGCATTCGACAGTATGGAAAAGAGTTATTTGTCTGCCGCGATGTCTGAATTTGGTATCTCTGCAAAACTAATACGGCTATGCAAGATGACGTTGCTCAACACCAACAGCGCCGTCACTTCTTTAACCTGGTGTTGGAGAGGATCGTACGAGCCGCAAAACTTAATCGCTCAGGCACAATATTTTATAAGAGCGTACAATTGTTGGCGTATGCTGAAAACTGAAACTCCCCAAAGACCCGTTTTTATACAATTTTGAGAACAAACGGGCAGATATCTACAACTAACCAGAGCCGTTGTAATCTAGAAAGTTGATGGGATTTATGTTAGCGCACTACCCCAGGCTCTCGAAGAAAGGAGCACGCAGTGACCCTAATCACGTAAACAACTTCCTTCTCTGAAAGGTGCCCACAGCTTTTGCAATGGGGATTAAATGGTGAACAAAGCGTCTCTGCGTGTGTGCCGATAGTCCAATGACCGGTGAACACAGCTACAAGTTTGAATGGCGAGGGGTTACCAGAACTTACTGCGTCTTGTGTGTATTCTACTAGGCCCAAAGTGTTTTCGAAATTACACACGAAGATATGAAGCTCCTTCTGTGCTGCGCTTCACTGAGCAATAATTTGTGGGATGGGGGGATGCCGATGACCTAGTGGGACTGAGACCAATTCAGTCCATCCCTTCCTGGTACACTCACCAGCAATTTAATTTCCCTCTATGTTCCTGCACACCCAAGAGATTTGACAACACAACAACAACATCCTCCTTACTGGAGTTGACTAGTATAAATCGGTACCATGGTTTCATCAGTCCCTAGATAGAAGGTTGACTATCGGAAAAAATGTGAATATCTTGTCACTCCCGCGTTCTCTAAGCATTCTGTATGCCTGCAGTTTAAAGGAAACGATAAATTGGCTGATTGGCCCCTGATTGGCAATATCCACGAATACAAAGGTACCAGTATTGGTACAGGGTTTCCCTTCGTCCCAATGCAGCATATTTGCAAAGATTGCTCTGGCCCGACCCTCAAACTCCAGTTTGCGGATAGATATATACGAAGTTCAGAGAAATACGGTATTAACGGCCAGAAAATGATATGTAAAAAATAAGTTCTTCCATGTTCATTACTTATATTATCTAAAAATCTCATGCTTATCGTTACCAAAAAATTGGGTTTTCCGCCAAAAAGGATGTAAGTTATATATATACATATAGGTATATACAATTTTTTAGGTAGAAATACGAAGAATATACAATCCCCACATTTGTTCTGACAACAGTCGGTTCCACGTTACCAGATCGACCAGAACTTAGATCCGACCAAGGACTGCCACTGCAGCAACAGTCCCAATTATATATGAAGAACGTTGATGCTGCTACAGCGACCACTACACATGCTTCATTAAAACATCCCATCTAACATTAACATAACTATGGCTACGCTTAATGGAACGCTAATGCAGGCATGCTTGTTACAATATAACAATGGCGATTGGAAATAACGCGATATAAGTCCGGTTCAAAACGTCATGCGACATTTAATAAATATGTTGGCTCTCACACTGTCCCTTAAATACTGCAATAACGAATATCTTACCGGTAATTTGACCATCAGCAGTGTGCTCTTCGGTATTGGCAAGTTGCATGTTCATATACCCATCCACAGAAACCAAGTATCCTTTATATTCGTGGCCCCATTTCAGCTTTATTATAACAGCTTTTCCAGTCAAACCATTAAGAAATGGTTTGGGATTAATTGGCATAGCAGCAGACATGGTTGCAAAGTTTTTTGTCACACTAAAAAATCACCGGCAAAATAAAAACCACACGCGCTTAGAAATGGACCGATACCAAATAACACATACTATCTATCGATAGTTTTAGTAACTCTGTGTTCGGACTGCACCGTTCGATGGACTGCGCAAATAAAAGAATGTGCAGTTTTATTGCGCAGTATACTTGATAGCTTGTTTAAATCCAAAAAGCAAAATTTTCCGTAGTTCCTTTAGTTTTTATTAAATTTTAATTATTGATTGCACTTCTAAAATACTAAAAATTTGTTTGTTACTTCATAATTGTTTATTTTGATTTTTATTCTGTTCTTGTCCTGCAGCATAGTGTATAGTTTGTATTATTTTATATTTAGAGATAATAATAGATGATATATAAAATAACTGTCATTCAACCTTTTTTACATTGGAATTATTTTTTACAAAAGGAAGAAAAATTAGTTGTTTGTGAAGCGAAAGCAATGGAAACTGGCAAACACAATGGCGTCAACGACAAAAAAAAACGCAAAAATCTGAATTTGAAGAAATTTTTATAATGCGAACTCTGACAATTACAACCCGACATTTTGTTCTTATTAGCTTGTTTAATTTAAAAACTATAAATCTTAAAATCACGAGCAATACCAAGCCATCCACTAAGTTTTTAACTTCTCTAAATTTTGTTTGATTAGTTGAAGTGATGGTTGTTAAGCTCGCGAAAAATAAATGAGCAATTTTCGGGTGGTATATCTGTATTCTGTACACCATGTATCTGACTTGAATTTTAACTCGATTCTATTTTTATTGAGTACTAAAATACTCAAGTTCTCAAGTACTCAATATAACCGACTCTGCAAATCACTACTTCCAAACAGAATAGGATTGGACAAGACACAAAAAGTGACAGCATAACGTTGCAAATTTAATTTTTTATATTATTTATTTTATATTTTATAGGTCATTAATTTCACAAATTTTTTTGTAAATTGATGGAAACAGTCTTGTTTTTAGTTGTGTACTTCTTTATTTACCGCTATTTGTATAATGTGCCTTGAGGATTGCAAGATTTATCATATTATAATACGCTTACATATAAGTAGATGGTCTACTTTTTCGTGCTTAACTCCCAATCCGTAATTAAAAAGCGAGATTTTCCATACAAAATTTCTCTCCCATAATCTGAGATTATAAAATAATCCTAGATAATAACCATACTTTTTGACATACAACCCCTGTGTTATCGATAATTATTATTACGAATGTATGGAGAAACATCAAAATAAAAACTAAATGAAATGGACCCCGGCAAAGAAAACAGGTTTGTAGACATAATTCTAATAAAAATTTTGTTAGGTAATATTAATTACGCATTCATATAACAGAAAAAAGCGAGTGCCCGAAAACTCTTTGTCCTCTTATTACTTGTTATAAAATGTAATATCGAATGCGTATTGCCGCTATAATTTTTTGAAACCTTAATAAACGTCGTTTACGGATTTCCTACAACTGTTTATTACAATTAAATTAACTATTTCTTCTTGTTGTCTTTTTTTCGTTAATAATAATTAAAAACACCGAAATATTCCACCAAAATAATTTTTATAAAGAAAAACCTTCCGCAACAGAATTGACTGCTGATTGCCAATTTTGCACGTAAAAAAAAAATTCTGACGTGTACATGAAAATCGCCGATACACGTGTATTTTTATTTTGTCTCCTCTTTCCGAAAAGGTATATTTGGTTCATAGGACAGCAAAAATGTTCGTTTTTGTAACGCAGTGTAATTGGCGCGTACACCCTTTTTGGGTGTTTGGCCGAGCTCCTCCTCCTATTTGTGGTGTGCGTCTTGATGTTGTTTTAGAAATGGAGGGACCTACAGTTTAAAGCCGACTCCGAACGGCAGATATTTTTTTAGAAGCTTTTTCATGGCAGAAATACACTCGGAGGTTTGCCATTGCCTGCCGAGGGGCAACCGCCATCAGAAAAAACTTTTTCTTAATTTTTGATCTTTCACCGAGATTCGAACCGACGTTCGTTCTCCGAATTCCGAATGGCAGTCACGCACCAACCCTATAAGCCACGGCGGCCGCCGCTGATAGTAGGCAAATACTTAATTAGTATATTACTTTACGTATGTAGTTATTCAATTGATAAAAAGTGCACAAAACATATGCATATATCTGCAAGGTTAGAAGCTTACTCTGAAATCAGAGTATTTGAAGGTTCCTGCTCAATTTTAAGGTTACTGTCCATTCAATGCTGTGTCTATTAGCTCCTGGTGACGCTCAAGCATGGATGTCCAGCAGGCTTATATGTGTGCGTGTCGGGTGACACTCGTACTTACTTCGTGTCACACATACTTGTTGTCGGCTTTTGCATGATGAAAATCAAAAATTTTAGATATTAGCGTCAAGCACGCGACACGCACACATATAAGCTGCAGAACATGCATGCTTGAGCGTCACCAGGAGCTATTTGAATGTGCGCTGTGCCTATGAATGCGCGCTGGATTTCTTCAAAAGTTTTACCGAAATTTGTTTTGTTGTGGCAAGTGCACATACATACACACAGCATATATATATGCATATATGTATAGAAATTCACATATTTACATTTGCATATGCCAACTTCCTGTGTGCCTGGTAATGAAGCGTTTTCTATAGAGGATTTTGATTTGGTTGAAGGGAATTCAACAGACAGACATAATATATGTATATATTTTTGGATAGTTTGCTCTTTCTAAGTCACTATTGAACTTACCATATGTATTTGTTTTCTATGATAAAGTGCCTTTAGCAAGTCTACAGCGTTAACATGCTTTCTTCCTTCATACAATCAAATTTTACTCAACTGTTGTTTAATTTGACCAGTTGAGTATATTTCTGTTAACTTTTGGTGGAAAATATGTCTGTGGTGAACTCCGCGCGTAAAACGAGTACCCCTCGAAATTCCATACGGTCCTGTCATTGAGACTTCTCTATACATTAACGTTCTCTGGCGAACTGTCAAACGAACAATGAGAGAGAGAGGAACAAAGCGAAATAAGAAAAACCCAGCCAACCAAAAGTGAACAATTCTTATATTATTTATAGCGGCGCTTTTTTGATTTCGAATATCCATACATATTACAAAAAAATTTGTATACAAATACCGAAAATTTGGAATAAAAATCGCTCTATTTTTAGTCCAAATTTTCGCCTGCGGCGCTTTTTTTCGAATATATATATGGTCATATAAATAGCATATTTAGACTTTGAAAGCTAAGAGTTGAATATGTTTGTAAATAATGATTTATTAGGAAAAAAGGAACATAAAAAATAAAAAAATTATTTACTTCCAGTTTAAAACAAAAAAATGGTCAAAAAGAATTTCACTTCTGATTTAATTTACGAGAACGTTAATAACTCACGAAACCTCCTGGATACATAAATAGCACATCCTAAAATATTTCAAATAAAAGCAAAAACAGTAAACAAATCAGATAGTTAAGTAATAATATTATTTTACCAGGCTAGTATTTTGTACTATATCCACCGTTTTTGATTATTTCTTAAAGCCGTCGCTCCATGCTTTCTTGTGGCATCTTTACTTTGGAATCGAGTACCAAGCCTGCGGCCCATAAATCATGATAATTTTTAAAATTTTTGTTAGCGAGTTTGACCTTAACGTCATTTCACAAAGTTTTTATTGGATTGAGAGCAGGGCTCTGAGCCATTGCTTCACTGTCTTTGCAGTATGCTTTGGATCATTGTCCTGCATAAATGTCCAATTTAATGGAATAAACTCAAACACAAATGGCTCCATTTTATTCTGGGGTATATCCAGATACTGAAATCTATCCTATATTTTTTTGTGAACCTAGGATGTAGCCCTTGCTTTTTGGACGACGTACAATAGTTTTCCCATCTGGTCCCATCCTATTTATTTTGGTTTCGTCGGTCCAAAGTACTTTTTTCCAAAACTAAATAGATTTGACTTTGTGGGCTTTTGCAAAGGCAAGTCGGTGTTTGATACATCTTTTTGAGAGGAGTAGCTTTTTTGCTTATGCGTCCAAACAGCTGGACTTCGTTAAGTCGCCTTCCTACAAGCTTTCTGGACACCTGTAGACCAGATTCTTGGTTTATTTCCAGCATTATTTGCCGTGCCGATTTAAAATGATCTGCTTTGCTCTGGCGAATTATAGCTCTTTAAATATTAATATCAGTTTTTCGCGGCTTTGGTTTTCTTTCCATTTTTTTGCTTAGATAGGATGAATCTTTCTTAACTAGATTAAGAGCATTTTAAACCATTTTCCGCAACAAACAAATTTATTTGATCAAAGCAGATTTCGTACTAAAAACTTCAATTAATATAATATATATAAGGTTCACATTTGCGCTATTTATCTGTCCATGGCTGTACATACATGTTACAAAAAATGAAAAATAGTGCGAAATCGGATAATTTTTTAGCCCGAATTTTTGCCAGCGCCATGTATAAATTTTACGATTAAACAATATTTTCATAAGTGGGATTAATTATAAAACCTAAGTTAAGTGCTTGCTGAGTTGACGATTGCTGTATACACTTCTCTTCAACTGTATTTCTGTAAAAGCTGCAAACACGGTCGTAAAAAAACGTAATTTTTAACTTTTCCTGGGGGTTCTATAGGGACCCTAGGAGGTTGCGACTTTCATAGTTATAATGGAGTGACTTTGCATGTTCTAATGGGCTTGGTGGGTGGTGCCACTCCCCATCCTCCTCCGCCCCCCTATTCAAATATATCGTGGTAGTAATGGAAAGTTTAGCCCTAGTTTTCACTGCTGTAGGATTTTATTTGAAAGCAAAAAATCTTCTGGTCTGGCAGGGTATCCTTAGAAAGAAAGATTTATAATTTATAACAGCTGGCACCTCCGAGGAACTAAGAAATTTTAAACAGGCGGGATCCCAATTAGTTAATTTTGTTTAAGAGCTTGAAGTAAACCGTATATATCTTTGTGTTTTGTATGTGGCAGTTGATAAAAATAAGTTATTATGTCCTCTCAACTGCACCAAATCTCGACGTTGTGTGCAGAACTACGCTCGGAAAAGCCTCCAACTCGTAACAAAGCTGCTGAACGCTTAGACACAATATTGGTGAATTCTAAAGACGAACTGATCCAGCGGCTTCGGGGTAAACATACGGACGATATTACTTGGAATGAAATATTCTGCAGTACTATTGATTCGGTGCTCAAGGTTTGCTATTGTGTCTGAATGAAAGTATAAAATGAGTAAACAAATTTATCGTACAGCACGCAGCTAAGGTCGTTGAGTTGAAGGAACAAAAAAGTATCCAAGCCATGTTGAATAAAAATCACGTTTATCGTTCAGTTATTCATAAGCTTATCGATTATAATTTGGAAAGTAAGTCTTGAGCCTTTTCAGTCATTAACAAATACTCTTTGATAATTATTGATTTATTTTCTAGATTCAAATAACTTCCTATCGAAATCTGCAATTTACCAAGCATTTTGTAACGGCTTTAGCACAACTAGCGCTGTGAAAATTTTTGGTAGCTTGTTTATTCAGATTCTTGAACGGGGGATTTATAAATCTCCCTCCTATGTACGGGAACTTAAAGTGGAAGAATATAATAGTAGGTACACAATTTCATCTAGATTCGGTACATACTTAATTTTTGTATCTTTAGATATACTTTCGAATTTGTTTGAGTTAACTATTCCGGGTGATGATATTCTGCACTTCGAGGTTCTAAGCTGCATTGTAAAAACGATTGAATTAGCTGTTCAGTATGTTCATATACAAGATGAAATCATTGAATACTTGCCGGAAATTTTGCCATTTGCGCGCAGAGCAAATGATGACCGAAAAAAATCAGATGTAATAAAATTGTACTATTTTTTTATATCTCAGGTAAGGCATGAAACTGAAAATCATTAAAAAAAGTCTGGTTTGCATTAAATTCCTTATTCAGCTAACTATAGATTATCATCATGCAGTCTGTGAATCGTTACAAGATATTTTACCAGTAATGTGTGATATTTATAATGTTCAATTGAAGCCAGAAGTAAAAGTAAATATTCTATTAAAATTCATATGAAATTTTATAAATATTTTAAATATATATCTGTTATAGGAAATATTTTATTTATCCATATACTCTTCTCTACATGCAATATATCCGCACATCACAAATGGTAGTTTTAAAACTATACAAATGACCTTAAAAGACAATTGGCCGAAGACTTTAAACAAACTCAAATCAATAGTGGATTTGGAAATTAGAGAACGCAGTATGGCTATTCAACGACCAAATCAGCCTGGGCGGGAGAAATGTCTGCAGCACTTCATTGAAATGGCTAGCGTTATTGTATATGTAGTAAGTTGAATAAATTTTAAATTGAGCTCTAAGCTAAATGTTTGTTCATAATTTCCAGTTGTTTTGGCATATTAATGATAAAACCGATTTATCAGTAGGCGACCAACCTATAAACAAGATGGCAAGAGTTTCAGATAAATTGGACATTATGTTACGACTTGTTCAGCATGACAAAACCTTCAACGAAACTTGGTACGTATAAAAATATATATATCCATAAATATATATACCGATATATAAAGGCGAAAGATTTATTCGACAACTGAAGAGAAGCCAGAGTATGCCGATAATGCAGCGAAATTCGCTTGCAATGCCCCAATTATAATCAGCCCAAAAACAGAAAGACTCGATATAAAACGACATATAAATACATGCATAATACACAAACAGCGGCAGTCATTAAAAAACTACAAGCATGAACACTATTCCAATATTAATAAGAATGGAAACCCTCCACTCTACCCAACAAATATACACGGATTTAAAACCCGAATTTTTTCCCGCCTTCGCCTAGGCCACACAACACAGACCCATGAACATATCTTAAAAAAAGAAAATCACCCTATCTGTTCAACCTGCAACACAAACCAAACATTGGACCACATCCTCAACAAATAACCAAATCACGCCAACGCAAGAAAAGAAATACTAAACTCAGAACAAATAAGCGACATCCTCGCCATTCCCAGTCACTCAAACATCGAAAAAATAAGCAAATTCATTAAAACTATCGAAATGACAATATAACAAATAATCCAGACACCCACAGACTACACAGAGCTGATGACCTCTGCAGCCAATGCTCAAACATAATTTTAGTACTGGTATTCATACCAGTCATTAAATAATAATAATAATAATAATATACCGATATATAAAAATATATATTTATATATTTTTTGCTATGTGGTTTTTGTAGCAAACCAGAAAAACCTTTGATCAATTTAGACCATATCTTCTAACTCAAGACTAGAATTTTTATTGATTTCGTGGTGTTAGGTTGACTGCTATTGGCTCGGAGGAATATCAAGAAGGTGAAAACGAGGTATCGGCGAGAGAATTTTTTTTGTTTTGATATCCCCACGATAGTCAGTTCTATGTCAAACTATAATTTCTGCAGCAGACAGTTTAGAAATTGTTTTACGTTATTAAAATAACAGCAACAACAAGAGGATGTGTACCTAAAAAATAATTTTTGAATGTCAGAGTCATGAGCTGTCTTTAGATATGTGTATCTTCTTTTCACATGTCCATCTGTCGTTATCGGTGTAGAGGTTGCACTTGTAACAGCCTTACATACTGCCTTACAGCCAATAGTAGAGGCAGGGATGAAGAATAAGTTCCCTCGACAGTCGGTTCTACGTAACCGGAACGACCCGGATTTATATCCGGTCACTTCAGCAGCACTCCTCGCATATGCACGGGGAATGTTTATGCTGCTACAACAACAACAACAACAATAAGTTCATAGCGTTTTTATATTTTCTTTAATTTTACAACGATTTGTTTGCTGTTTGGCAAACATTGATAGAACACTTTCTGCTCTACAAAATTATCTTAATAGTATTTTTGAGTTATTTAATTTTTTATTAGTTTTGAGGCTTAGAAATGGAATATCCAGGAGGCAAAAATCATAATTTTCGACATCTGCTCTTCTTTGCTTTTCATCGAGGTTAAAAAGCTTCCGAAGCAGCCCGACGTGTATGGAAAAGGTGTCAAGCGAGTCTACAGCACGGAAATGGCTTGCACAGTTCGAAAAATAGCGACTTTGACGTCGGTGGCACGTCCCGCAGCGAAAGGCCTTCTGAATTCGATGAAGAACGTCTCATATCACTTTTGAAGGAGAACGGAACGCGTTCGTAAAAGGATTCTCAATTACTTTCATTCAATGGGATTTACCAAAAAATTGGGAGCCTGAGAGAGATATTGAGTATCCTACGGCCGTTATACATTTTGGATAGTTTTTATGCTAAGAGTAAATAGCGCACCAGCTTTTGTGGACATCCAGGGGTATGCGGTGGAAGATTGTGTAGGCCCCAATTTCTAACAGTTTCTTCAGCACATTGTGGTTAAGATAATAGGTGGCGCTAAAGTAATCCTCCTATCAAAAAATGCTATACATTTTGCGATTGGCCCCTAATGTCAGTTCTGTTATGACATTTGTGTAGTAAACACATGCGAAATACACGTTAAAAAACAATTTTATGCTACACTGCTCCAGAACGCGGAATATTGCTGACTATTTATTTAACCAATAATCGGTCGGTGACTTTGGCACAACGTCGCAGATTTCCTCGCCGTCCAACGCCTACTGGTGAAACACTGCGACGTTTAGCCGCTCGCCTCGAAGAGACTGGCACAACACGAGATGCTGCCAGGCGTGGCAGACCCCGGAGTAGCCGTTCTGCAGAGAATATTGCTGCTGTAGCCGAGGATGTCATGGAAGCGCCGTCGACATCGACCAGACGACGTGCCACGCAAATGGGTATCAGTCGACGGTCGACAGCGAATTTTGGTACAAGATTTGAAGATGTTTCCGTACAAAGTCCAGACGGTGCATCAGCTGTTAGCTGCTGACCGCCAATCGCGTCTAACATACGCTCAAGCCATCCTTAATCACCACCAAGAGGAAGATGATTTTTCATCAAAAATAATCAGGAGTGATGAGGCCCATTTCCATCTTAGCGGGCACGTAAATAAGCAAAATTTACGCTTCTGGGGCACTGAAAATCCGCGTGTAACCCACGAAGAGCCATTACACCCGCTCAAAGTCACTGTATGGTGTGCTGTTTTCGCTGGAGGTGTCATCGGACCATTTTTCTTCGAAGACGTCGCGGGCCAAACGGTTACTGTGAATGGTGAGCAATGATCAACGAGTTCTTTTTGTCGCAACTTGATGAATTGGGATTGGAAAACATGTGGTTCCAACAGGACGGTGCAACGGCACACACTGCACGTGCCACAACCGATGTGCTGAAGGATGCATTTCCCGGGCGCCTAATCTCCCGTTTTGGCGATTTGCACTGGCCAGCAAGATCGCCTGATTTGGCCGCTCCAGACTTCTTTTTGTGGGACTTTTTGAAGTCGCGGGTTTATGTCAACAAGCCTCAGACTCCTGCAGCTCTTAAAGACAATATCCGTCAAGAATGTGAGGGCCTATCGCCGGAAGTTTTGGCCAAAGTGATGGGAAAATGCCATAAAAAGGGCTCAAGTGGCAATCAACTGTGGCAGCGGCCATTTACATGACATCATATTCTCTACTTGATGTAAAAAAAATTAAAAGACTAAATAAAAATAATCCACAAGAAGAATCAAAGTTTTTCATTTTTTTTTAAATTAGAGCCAAAAAACATCGCAAGGTTACTTTTGCGCCACCTTGTATAAGATTGAACCATGAGGTACTTGTGGTGAAAGTTAAGAAGGCAGCCACAAACCTCAATAAAATGAATTATTTTAGATATAATAATAATTTGGATAACTAATTTTGTATACATTAAAATTAATTTCAGGTTTGCAATACTAGGTGTCCTACTAGGTAATCAACAAAATGTTATAAATCTCACCAATTACCCAGAGTTGCTGCAAGTCATTTCAAATATAACAAACGTTTCTTCGAATGCAATGACTTGGCGCAGCATACGTCGTGGTTTGACGGCGGTTTTGATGTTTGAAGAAAACGGCATTTTAGGGGTTAATAAAATGTATGTCAGTCATTGTACGGATAAGTGGAATAAAATAGTTAATTTTCTCATTTCCGAGTCATCAGAAAACAATAATATTATAACAGAAAAACAACTATTATTACAAGCCTTGATAAAACACGGCAAGCTCTCATCTGAAGCAAGTAACAAACTAATCCAATCTATTATAAGTAACAGTATTCTGAGACGAGCTGAAGCTTTTGAAACTATACGCCAAATTTTGATACATGCTGACATTTGTGGAGTAGATAAAAATTCCAAAACCATTGAAAAAATTATAATTTGGGCTTACGAGATTAACGATAAAATAAACGCCAGGAGCATGCTACTGAATATTGCTCCTGTTGACGTTACGCTTATTAACGACACCTGTGCGATTGCTGTTACGAATTTCTTGAATGAACAGCAAATATTTCCATCAACAACTTACAGAGATGATTTTCAAATGAATTACTATAATTTAAATTTGCTTCAGTACAAATATAACATGAAATTTGTTTGCTTAGAAGAGCATGGCAAACCATTGAAATCAATGCAAACATTCCTTCAGGCAAAGAGTGCTAAGTCCAAAGCCTTGAATAATTGCTTATTTCAAAACACGTATGAGTTACTGATGCGTACTGTAAACCTAGAAATTTCAAAAGAAACTACGTGTGCCAGTATTATTTCGGACATGTCGTCTTTGTACAAACTAGCAGATCTAATGAAAGCTTTACTGCATTATGAAGTGTTTACAAAACCAAATCTAAGCCAGTGTCCACTAATTAAGCGTGTGGGATTTTTCCTTAGTCATATGGAGGTAGGTTTTGCGTTCGTATTTATTTTATTACTAAAGAGGTTGCTTTTTAAACTTTGTTGTTTTGATGATTATTGACAATCGTTTACTCCAACAGTTTCAATTGAAAAGCAATGAGCCAGGAAGTATGGAACGCACGGAATTATTGGAAATTTTGCAGCATTTGGAACCGGTTGTAAAAACGTTTACTTCTAGTGAGGTATTATTACAGTTTTTAGAAACGCAACCTCTGGAGGAGTTGATTAACTTTTTGGGAATGAGTTTATTGCATAGTGGTACATTTTATAAAAATGGGTATATGTTTTGCATATTAATATTACAATTTTACAGCTTCTCAGCATGTGCGAAGTAAGTCCGCTGACTGGGCCGATGTTCGTTTCATATCGCTGCGCATTCTCGCCGAATTATGTGCTAGCAGTACTTATCAAATAGATGCATTCCATCGTATATCGCGCTATGTTTTCAATATTCGTAACGATTTAGACATTCTTCTTCCACTCATACAAGTATGTATGGCTTATGTGGCTTAATTGAAACGTCTAGTTTCACTAGTTTGTAATTTATTGCAGATATTTTGTATGCAAAAAAGGAAACCCGATCAAGAAAACTGCCTAATAGGCGAATGGTTCGTAGATAAATTAAAATTCATATTCAGGTTGTATTACATGGACCTGAAAATCATTGGCAGATTAGTTGAGATGCTTCCAGGTACTTACATGCTTGTATCAAAAAGCGAAAAATTACAATTAATAAATTGTTTGCTTGTAGAAATCTTCGAATATGTCTACCCAAACAATGAGCTCTTAGATAACATGTTCGTGGCATTAACATCGTTACTTAAAGTCGCTTATAAAAAGAATTATTCTGCAAGAATTACAAGCAATTTAATAAAAAGTGTCCGACAAATTTCGCGTCAATGCGAGGGAATCTGGACACGAGAAAGCTTTTTAAATATTTGCACATCTGTGATGAAATTTTTGTCTTTCCCATCTCTTCAAATCCAGTTTTCAGTGATAAACACGATAACATCATTAATGGATTCTAATTGGTTGAAAAGCTCAACATCATCTATTTATATTAATGAGCACTATAATATGTGTCAGGAGCTGTTTTCTACAATAAACTGGACAAATTTATTAGTATGCCTGAAAGCAATAATTGAGAACATATATCACAAATTATTATATATTATAGGATTCTACCACAGATTTAGCACAAAATCGAGCTGCGGTAGTAATGCAACTCTTAGTGGCTCTTATTGGTTTCAGTTCCTATTATCAGGAAAATTCCTTAAAGGAGTTGGCCAATTGTTATGCTTCGAAAAAATTTACAGAAGGTAAAGTCGAAGGTAAATAAACTAACTAATATCTTATTTTAACGAAATTATAAACTATTTTAGCCGACTTCAAAGAGTTCACTCAAATTTGTGACTTCTTTGGCTGTACGCGATATCAGTTGACAAAACCATATATGAACAGTTTAATAAGAGCATGGCTAGCTAATAATTGGCCAATTTTAAAGTAAGTTGTGTGTATTTGTTTTTTTTTTTTTTAATTTTTATTTATATAATTGCTTTCCTTAGATATCCATATTTTCTGTGTTACCCAAGCAGAGATGAATTTATCTCGCATAATCTTTCAATTATTGTGGCGTATACGTTATTATATGTTCCAAACGGGGATTTGAAAAAACTTAATAAATATGCAACCGATGAAGAGCTTATAAAGGTATTTATCAATTTTTAATTATAATAAATAAAAATTCGCTGTTTGGTCTATACAAAAAAGAAGGCAAACCACCACCCACCTATTGTAGTCGAAGAGGATGAATTAAGCGGCGCACACCTTCACTTATAAATATTCATGTTTATTCTCATAGTTCTGATATTTTTATTCTAACGAAAGAGTGTAAGTATAGAACACAACTTGCGAAAATTGGCAGCCGTGCCGTCAGTATCTTGACATAGTACCAGCTAAATTTCATCAACGAGGTCATGAATCTCATTTTCCATATCTTTCAAAACCAAATAAGTTAAAAGGGCAATATCATGGTCACTTGGCATTTTGAAAAAGCTCCGGAAGGCTCTCATCAATTCGGTAATAGATTTTCATAATTTCTGTGCGCGGTGTTTCTCATAAATTCTCCATGGCTAAATCTTAATGCTCACAGGTGAAAGCTATCAAACAGTAACGGTGGTTTTGGATTGACACAGAAAAGTAGCCATAAAATCCTTAAAGTATATCAGCACATGTCGGTTTTATTTTATAGTGGGCCAAAGCTTCCAAGTATTAAGGCATAGAAATTTTTATTTTGCGTGTAGAAAGATTAAGAGTCGATTTCTGTTATGATTCTTTTATAGTAGAATTTCACGAAGATCATTTTTGTGGAACATTTTATTCCCTTGGCTTACCTTTATACGGGAGAATTGTACACCTTTTTAGAGATGGTTCAAATAGTCCTTTTATATAGGACATTTGAATTGAAATGTTTTAGAACAATATGTATAATTGTCGGTAACCAGACACAAAAGTCGTCAGTATGAGAGTTGACCCGTATTTGACAAAACCATTCGCCCATCCACAACAGAGTTAAAACGTTTTGCTTGCATTCAGAGGATATGAGGATAATATGTCTTTGTTTCTTATAAAAAGTTTAACATTCTGTACTTGCTCGGCCGTAGCCGAATGGGATGGTGCGTGAGTACCTTTCGGAATTCAGAGAGAACGTAGGTTCGAATCTCGTTGAACACCAAAATGAAGAAAAAGTTTTTTTTTTATAATAGCCGCCCCTCGACAGGCCATGGGAAACATCCGAGTGTATTTCTGCATTGAAAATTGGCTGTTCGGAGTCGGCTTAAAACTGTAGGTCCCTCCATTTGTGGAACAATATTAACACACACACCACAAATAGTAGGAGAAGCACGGTCAAACACTCAGAAAGGTTGTACGTGCTAATTATATATACATATATATATATATATACAAATATATACATATTTGCTCACGCTCTCCTTTCGACTTTTTTTTTAATTTTGGTGATTTTTTTGAAGTATCATATTAGGATTTTGATAAAAAACTTTGATGTACCCAATGACCGACACTTTGACCTAAAAGATCTTTTGGGTCCTAGATAACAACTTAATGGTGGCTTTGGGAAAAAATATTTCTTAACCAAAAATAGGTGGCGGGGGAGTATATGTCAATAACGAAACTTACTTTAAAGGGGGTACATGAGATTATTTTGAGCCTTAATTGGTTTAGTTCAAGTTCAAATCAATGCTAACTAATTAAAACATTTATCCCTAGTCTGCCGCTCCTATATTACAAGCGTTCATGTTACCGCAAAAGGCATTTTGTCCGGAAGCACAATCTGAAAAATACAGGAAGCATATCGGCATATTAAATGAAAATGCAAGGCGATTGGGGATGGATTTGCAGCAAACAAGAAATAATAGTTCTAATATTCATTGGAAAACTCTATATTTTTGCTACAGTATTTTAAAAGTCGATGAATCTGCCACAGGAGCCTTTGAATTTCCAAGTCTTCATGGTACATCATCGTGGTGTCACTTAAGTCACAAAAGCCTACAACGATGTCTTAGTTTATACCTGGTAAGTTTTCTTCAAAATATGTACTAGTTATATTTGATTGTGCCTACTTGTTCAACCTCACTTATTGAAAATATTTCAATGTTGGTTAATACGATTTATTCGCACTTTAATTATCGGTTAAGCTTAATATATATGTATTGTCAATCTATTTGTATTGAAATCAAAAGAACATCCATATAACGAAGGTATTATTGGAAATAATATTAGCTGTGGTTTTTACCCGCTTAAACAGAAAAAACGTTCATCGGCAATTTCCTATAACAAATAAAAATAAGTTGGTTTTATTCACATCTATTTTATAAACGCATATAAATAAAACGAGCTTCTGACCATGTATCGGGTGCATCAGAGCTATCGTTATCTATAACTGAAATTGTGGAAATTTATTGTGAAAAAAATAAATCTCTTCGCGAATTTCACAGAGCACTTCATCCATTTTCCGTCTGGTTTACACGCTGGCAGCTTCAACGGTCTATAATTCTTTCGACTTAATGACTTACTGTTTGTTTCCATAATTTAATAAGCTAAACATCTACCACATTAGTTTATACAAGACTGGTTGCACCAGTCGCTGTATGGCAATCGCTTAACAATCGATTTATTGGACTGATCAAATGGACCATGTACCTCGTAGCTGCGGCGGACATATGCTGGTTATCATATTCAAAAATTAAATACTATGAAATTATCTACCTACCTATTTTTTGTGGTGAATATTTAATTAATAACGTCTATTATTTAAATTTTTGCTAAAATGGCTAAAGGAAAGTGTTGTTCAGTTGAACAAAGAAAAATAATATGGAACCTTTACCAAATGGGGGCCAATCAAGTGAAGATTTCCAGAATAGTGCTTTGTTCAAGAAAAATGGTATACAATGCCATCAGAGATATCAAGTCGGATGCTAATTTATTAAAAAAAAGAAAAATCCTTAAAGCTCCGCCACGTAAAAGTTCCCCCCGTGAGGATCAAATAATTGTAAGGAAAAGTCGATCGGATCCTTTTATGTCTTCACGAACGATAGCGGCAGAAGTAAGGGCAGAATCAGGCTTAGTTGTGTCCAGTAAGCTCGTGCGATGGAGTCTGAATGAAAATAAAATATTTGGTCGCATAAGCAGAAAAAACCGCTCCTATCAAAAAAGAATATTCAAGCGCGTTTATCATTCGCGCGTAGGCACCTCTTCGAAAAGACAGAGTTTTGGAAACGAGTACTTTTTCCGGATGAAACTAAAATAAACCGCATCGGTCCTGATGGAAAAACGTATGTACATCGAGAAAAAAATCAGGAAACCAATCCACGGTACACAAAAAAGACGGTGAAGCATAGCGGTGGGAATTTAAGAGGTTGAGGGTCTTTTTCGTGACGCGGGGTTGGGCCGCTGGTCAAGATAGAAGGAAATATGGATAAGCATATGAATCTGAATATACTTAGAAACAATATGGAGCCATATTCTTTCGAGTTTATGCCAGTAAATTGGATATTTATGCACGACAACGATCCCAAACATACTGCGGGAGTGGTCAAAAACTGGCTTTCGCAGGAAAATATTACCCAGCTCGATTGGCCAGCACAAAGTCCGGATTTAAATCCAATCGAAAACTTGTGGAATGATGTGAAGACGATGGTTGGACAAAAAAAATTTTAAAATATCGATGAACTTTGGGAAGGTGTACAGGAAGCATGGAACTCTATTCCGTTGGACAGGTGCCAAAAGTTATTAGAGAGTTTACCACGCAGGTGTGAAGCAGTTATACAGAATAACGGCTATTCTACCAAATATTGATATGGTAAATAATAATAGTCAAAATCTTTTCTCAATTCTTACAAATATTTCATATTTTTTACAGAAATCAAAACTGCGCTAAGTCTTTGTCCAAATCCCACTATGACCAAATAAGAATTACTTCTATTTTATCATATTTTTACTAGGGAAAACTGTCTACTTTAAGTTATTTTGTCTTATAATAAAGTGTTAAATATATTTAGTTAAAAAAACTGGATTTAATTTGGTTTCATATCATTTAATCGAGCATTATATTGAACTCTTTTTAAGTGCCCTAAACGTTTGACCATAGCTGTATATGGGAAAATAATGCCTATTATAATACCTAATTATTTATAAAAAAGGATTTAACTACTAATTTGAATACGAGGTGTACTTGTAATTTGCTTTCTTTATAGATCGACCAGGTAGATGCTGACGAATACGACCCAAAAGCGTTTTTCGCTCCCATTTGCCACAATCCACTCGAATTTTTAAAAGTTCTTGGTGCTCTAAAAGCAGATATTTATTGCTGTATATTTCCAAATGAGAAAATATTATACTTTTACAAATATTGCATAGCAGTTGATATGATTATTGATTCCATTATGACGCGTATTACTTCTAAAAGAGATACAAATATTGCGGAATACTATGCTCGTGATGCAATATTATTTATCACTCAATTCCTTCAAAAAGGTAATATGAAAATTTTATTATTTGATAAGAAATAATAAATTGTTGGTGCTTTAGTTCAATATATGGAATTGCACCAAGCGGGACTTCTCTTTTTGCAGTATCTTTTCGAAAAGCCAATTATGTCTGTTGGTGAAGGCAAAAAAGTAATTAGTGATCATTTGAATGAAATTACAAAATGCTTAATAGCCATCACTGATAGTAACAGTGAGTCAGAGAAGACAAAATTGCCCTTAAAATTATTACATCGCTTAATTGCCGAATTTGGCGACAGCGCTATGATTTTTGATCAACTTCCTGAAACAGAAAACTTTGCTGAGCTATGTGAAATCCAAAGCAAACGATCAGCCTCACCAAATAATATAAAAGATCTTTTTAAAATTTTGGAATCATCCATGCTAATTCAAAAATGTGGTACTGGCACCTTGGGAACAATAAGGCAATATGTAAGTTTAGAGAACGCTAATATTTGACAATACATTTGAAGTATTTTTATAGATAGCCAAACAGAAAGCGGAACTATGCGCAGAAGGTATGCTGTTCTCTGATCTGATTGGGCGTCTTCTTGAAGTGGCCTGCAATGCCGAAAATACAAATTTACGTCTGGAAGCGACAAAATGTCTTGGAGAATTAGGCTCTCTTCAAATAGCAGATGCAACTTTTTATTATCAAACCCACTCTTCATTTTACGATAATGTGAGTATTCCATAATAATATTAATGGCTTAGTAGACTAATAACTAAAGTTAATTAACGTAATCCAGTTTATATCTTTATTATCAGGAGCACCATTATATATGTATACATATATAATTGACGTTTACACCCTTATTGGGTGTTTAGCCGAGCTCCTCCTCTGATTTGTGATGTGCGTCTTAATGTTGTTTTAGAAATGGAGGGGCCTACAGTTTTAAGCCGACTCCGAACGGCAGATATTTTTTTGTTCAGAAGCACCATTGCACTTGTTTTTTATAACTTTGTTCTTAGAGGTCAAAATTTAGTCAAAGTATACCAAAATATTCATATTGTTGAGAGGAATCATTTTAGGCATATCTATCTGTGCGGAGGATATTTATACGTCTACCTTTGGAAGAAATTCTCCTCTATATAGTGCCTCGATATGGCAGATGGTTTTTATGACTGTTTTTAGCGAAAACTTTTGCTATCGTTTGATATTTCACATTCGATAACCGTTACAGGCCGAATTTTAAGCAGGCAGAAACCCACTACAACGATCGCTTTGATATATTTAGCCATTTCCGCAATGCTAATTCCAATTGTCCAATTAATACGTACATAAATAAAACCACATTTCCCGTATTTATTGTATAGTTATTCTTTTTCTTCTTAATTGGCGCGGTAACTGCTTACGCGATTTTGGCCGAATTTAATAAAACGTGCCAGTCTTTCTCGTGCTAACCGGCGCCAGTTGGTCACACCACGCGAAACCAAGTCCTTCAACACCTGTTCTTTCCAACGCAGATAAGGCCTATATTTTCCTCTGCTACCACCAGCTGGTACCGCATCGAACACTTTCAGAGCCGGAGCGTTTGTATCCATTCCGACCACATGACCCAGCCAATGAAGCTGATGGATCTTTATTCGCTGCATTATGTATATGTCGTCGTGAAACTCATACAGCTCATAGTTTCATCGCCTGCGATACTCGTCAACGCTAACGTGCAAAGGTCCAAAAATCATCCGCAGAATCTTTCTTTCAAAAACTCCAAGGGACGCCTCGTATATTGTCATCGCCCAAGCTTCTGCGCTGTACGATAGGACGGGCCTTATAAAGTGTTAGTCCTGTTCGTCAAGAGAGGACTTTACTACTCAATTGGCTACTTAGTCCAAAGTAGCACTTGTTGCTTAATCGTTATTATTCTATTGATTGCAGTACTTCTGAATTTGAGACTTGAAGGAATTACATTTCCTCTCAAATCCTTTGGCTTTAATTCTCTCTTCTAAATTGAATAAAATTACTATTATGGTCTATAAGAGGTAGAAAGAGGTAAAGAAATTACTTTAACAATGTCTTTATTAAGGTTGCAAGTCCAGTGGACCGGATCGAACTCTTCTCTATAAGTCTCGGAAAGATATTAGACAAAATGTTAATGCAATTTGAAGCAAACACATACGAGGTTCTGTTCAAGGTAGTAAGTCATTTAACCAATACGAAATTCGCAAAATCGATTATAGGTAAAACTAATTGCATTGGTTTATTGGTTAATCACATATTTAATTAACATTACGCACAGGACTCTATCCATATTTGGCAATTTTTCAAGGCGGCAACAAGCCTAAGCAGGAGTGGAATCCAGACGCTGGCAATGTTTCTATTGATTGGTTATCAATTTTACTATCAACGGAGTCGCTTGTGTGGAATAAATGGATTTGTGTGTTTGTTAGTAAAGTTTTCGAAAGTTGCGGTTGGACAGCTCTTCGCGATTTGGCATCGCAAGATATATATTTTGCAACTGAAATTCTACTGCCCTTCATTACATTGATAATGTACAATAAAGAGCATCACATGGACAAACTTATGTCAATGCTCGAGCATTATTTCAAAGAGCTGCACTTGATTCTCGAAAAGGGTGGAGATCAGACTATTCGAGAGATTTTCAAGGATAAACGAATAATAAGAATATTTCTAAGCATATGTGAATGCATTCGCATAAATAATGACAGGTAAGGAATACTAAAACCGTCATGTAAATATATATATTTTATTTTTATTTCAGTGCGGTCCCAATGAATTTGCTGTATGTTGCTAAAGCTAGCAATCATTGTCAGGCGTATTTTATGACAATTATTTACACGGAGTTGTGGGCATTATCGGAATTTACCTCGAACGATAAGCAGACAAAGTTAGAGGATAGTTTAAGAAATGCGGCATTTCAGGAAATTGCCACAAAGGTTATTCATTTACTTAATCCCACACAATTATGTAGTATAAATTTGATCCAAGTTGTTTTCCGCACAATTGATAGGGAGTAACAAATTAAATAGTGATTTCGAAAAAATTTTCTTTGAAAAAATACTTATTATTTTTAAACGTTACGAAATATTTTAAATTTAATATATCTTAGGCGTATAAGTCTATTGGATGCTATGATGCCATTTCGGGAATTATCTCTCCCTTACAATCGCGTCTCGAGTTTCTTGATTTGAGTAATAATTGGTCTGAAATGTTACTTCAAAACTCATTCACTAATGCAACGACAAATACCCTGTGTACTTCAGCATTGAAACGAAATGGAATTCTAAGTCTAGCTGATCTGGGCAATAGAAACATGGACAATAGTGTTGACTATGAGGTTTGTTGGCGACTATGTCAATGGGATGTTCCTGTGGAGGGGCATTTGAAAGTGAATATTGAAAATGATCCAGAAGAGGAATTTAAGAAACATCATTTCAACGCTTTGAAGTGCCTATATAATCGTGAACAACAAAATTGTTTAGCAGCCATTGGAAATGCGCGACAATGCGTAATATACAGCTTGATGGGGATAAGCATTGAATGCCTGCAAAGTGTATATAAATATCTTACCTGGTTGCACATACTTCAGCAGACTGAGGACTTTTGTCAAGTAATTTGTTTAATAAAAAAGTGGAACACACATATTAATCTTTAGTAATTCCAGGTTCAATTTACTCCTGAAGTAGATATAAAATCAATATTTGCAAAATGGCAAGTGGAAAATCAACTGAAATATGGCAGTTTTAATTGCAAAGAACTTGTTCTATCTCATGAAATTACACTTTTCAACACAGCGGGGGTGCGTGGAAAAAGAAGAATAATAGATTACTTCAAAGTAAGTAGCCATGTTGAAATGTTAACTGTGAAACCGAAAAACCAAAGTTGTTATTTTTTCTTAAAATAGTATAATCCTATCGAAACATCACTTTTAAACGTCATTAAGGAGTGCAAAAGGTCGGGCGAGATAAATTTAGCTAAACGCAATATATTAGCGCTCAGGGACACAGAAATCACAAATGAACACATTAAGGTGCATACATATTTGAAAAAGAAAGCAAAAGTAAATAGCTTAATAGTACATGCAAAAATCCAATATTTCAGCTTAATATATTGCTAGAGGATGCCGAAATTTGTTTCCGCTGCGGAAATATAGAAATCACTGAAGCTCTACTGAAACATGCTTTAACACATAAAGAATTAGGAGCTTGCCCGCAGCAAGCACGTGCTCTTAGAATGTACGGAGAATTTCTATTGGAAACGAATTCGCAAAGTTTCGAATATGTTCTGGAAAAAATGTTCAATAGATCTGTCCTTTATTTGGAAAAGATATTAAAATCTCAAAAGTTTAATACTAATAACGACTTGAGTTTTTTGTATTTGGAAGATCGTAATCCCGAAGATTTTGAAAAGGAAAACAGAAAAGAAGCTTATCAAATAATCGCAAAATACGCAGATCGCGAGTATGTACAAGTACGTATATTTGTTTATTTGAAAATTGTTCTTCGTGCGATTGATAGTAATATAATATTATAAATTTTCACAGTCGAATATGTACATAAACTCGGAAGAATTTAAATTGAAGTGCCAAATTATACAGCAAAATAGACAGGCAGCCGATTCAATCGGTAGACAAAACAAGGATCGTGATATTAACCATGGCATAATTCTAATGAAGAAGTATGCCAGTTTAGACGAAACGGAAATCAAATTTATCGAAGAGAAACGCACCAATAACCTTTGCATTGCTGTTAAACATTATATGAAATTTTGTCATATTGATGCGGGATTTTCAAATGCAGCAATATATAGAGTGATTGCATTATGGTTCGCCAACAAGCAAGATCAAGCCTTACATAAAGAGATTAAAGAAAATGTGGATATAATTCCATCTTACAAGTTTATTTGTGCTTTAAATCAAATAACCGCCAGGCTAAATTCTAAACATGACGATTTTATATCCATAATTAAAGAAATATTAGTAAAGTGCTTACAGGATCATCCACATCACACACTTTATCAGCTGTATCCGTTAATATTTGACGATACCGGAGGTAAAAGTAATAAGACTCGTTCCAATATAGCAGCCGATGTTATAACAAGGGGGCGCAACACATTGAACGCGCAGTGTGCAAAGCAGTTGACATTGATGTTCCCCGGTAAACAGTCAGATCGTGAACAAATTATGTGCATATATATAATATATTGATTTTTTATTTTAGCTTTAATTCAGTTTGCAAGTGCTGATTGTGAAAAAAGTTCAACAATGGCGTTATCAGAAAAATTAAAGAAATTGAAAAATTTAGAGGCGGTACATTGTCCCACTATTGAACTGCCAGTACTGCCACACAGGGACTACACAGTAACGAGTAAATTGCCTAACCTCTTTGTGACGATTGTGATTTATGCTTCTAAAATTTTTTTTTTTTGTGTTTTGCAATCTAGCAAGTTTGAAATGAGCTCAGCCCATTCTTTCTTCGTAGTGTATTTCATATAGAACTTATTATGTGTTTATATGCAATTTCAGGCATTGTAAAGTGGGACGAACGTGTATCGTTGGTAGGAGGTATAAACGCTCCTAAGAAGCTTGTGTGTTTGTGCTCTGATGGGAAATCACGTCCACAACTCTTAAAAGGTCGAGATGATTTACGTCAAGACGCGGTAATGCAACAGTACTTCTCATTAATAAATACTCTTTTATGTTGTGATCCCCAAACAAGTGAACGCAAAATTAGTATTCGCACCTATAAAGTCGTACCGCTTTCAATGCGAAGCGGAATATTAGAGTGGTGCGAAAATACCACACCTATCGGTGCATATTTGGGTAGTGGAAGCGACAAGGTTGGTGCGCATAAAAAATATCGCCCTAACGACATCACACCATACAAGTGCCGCCAATTATCAATGGTAAGTACATTCTTCTTCTTCTTCTTCGTCGCCAAAATATAATTCCTTTAAGTAATGCGTACAGCGCACGAACTATTAGCGGACAAGACTTCATTTGTTTCCTTAGTTGAATCCTTAAATGGAGCCGTGAATAATAGTAATAGTCTTGGCGGCCTTTGGTCTCCAACTTGTGAGTCTGGGGGTTGTATGTCACCATTCGGCAAGCAACAAATAAGAAGTCACCGCTTTTGGTTTAAGAAACCAGGCAGCTAAAACTTTGAGGTTCTCATTTAAAGGACAACGGCGTGACACTCGCATCACCAATTGAAAGAAAAGTTCCACCAAAAACCTAACAAGAAGAGTACGCACCAATTATATATATGTATGTGTATGGCGGCCGCCGTAGCCGAATGGGTTGGTGCGTGACTACCATTCGGCAGGCAATGGCAAACCTCCGAGTGTATTTCTGCCATGAAAAAGCTCCACATAAAAATATCTGCCGTTCGGAGTCGGCTTGAAACTGTAGGTCCCTCCATTTGTGGAACAACATCAAGACGCACACTACAAACAGGAGGAGGAGCTCGGTCAAACACCCAAAAAGGGTGTACGCGCCATCTACATATCTACAGGGTAAAGTGATATGAAGTGTTACCTATTCAAAACACCATAACTTTTTTGTGTGAAATTAGTTTTTATTGATTTCATAGGCAAAATTGTTCAAAAATGATTACAATTTTAACATATATTCACTTTGGCTCGATATGACCAACTTTTGCCTTGACTATAGCCTTCAAACGCTCAAAAAATGAGTTGCATGCTGCACGAATGTGATCTTGAGGTATTTTGGCCCATTCTCGTATAATCGCTTTTTTTAGCGCATCCATACTGGCATATTTTTTAGTCCTCACCTTGCTCTCCAAAATGGACCAGATGGAATAGTCCATCGGATTTGCGTCTGGCGAATTCGAAAGCCATTGTGTGGACGAAATGAAGTGCGAAACATGATTTTTTAACCATTCTTAGTTCACTTGAGCTTTATGAGACGGTGCCGAGTTCTGTTGGAACGTACATGGTCTATGACCGAAATGTTTGCGTGTCCAGCGTCCATCAGCGGTCACTGCGGCCCTAACCATTACTTGCGGTGGGAAAATGTTTCGAGTGGCCATACGCAGGCTCATATTCTCGTATGAGCATTCGGTCAAGTAAACACGATTGTTTTGAGTGTTTATGAACTGCTCAATTGGGATTTTTTTTTCATCAGAAAACACAATGTTAGGAAATTCGCCACGTTCGTGCAAGCGCAACAACTCCTTTGCTCTTTCGCACCGAACTTTTTTTTGCTGGGGTGAAAGATCGTGTGCTTTTTGGAACTTGTAAGCCTTGCCCTTGAGCTCATTTTTCAATATGCGTCGAATGCTGTCTTGCGATATTTTCAGTTCTTTGGCCATTCTTCTTCCACTTCGACGTGGATTTCATTCAAGTCGAGCCTTCACTTTTCGAACCATTTCTGGCGTTGTTGCGGTGTTTTTTGGTCCACCTCCATAGCGTTTTGCAATGCTACCTGCTATATGAGATACACAAACATTTTATTCACTTTGAGGTGACTGAGCTCACAAACAATGTCTGGTTGTGATTTTCCAGCCAAATATAACGCAATCACGCTATTACGTTTGAATTCCATCACAGAAGAAAAAATTCAACAAAACTGAGAAGCAAATGCTTTTGATGGCTTATAAACAATATATTGAACTGTCATTAGAACAATTCTGACGTTGATGTCATGAGCTGTTTTACAGATACAAGCAGTGTGAAGTTGATAACACTTCATATCGTTCACCCTGAATATATTATTATCTATTACAAATAGCTGTTGCACTTGCTCAGAAGCGCATGAAAAATGTTAGATATTAAAAAAATTTCAAATTTTTCCTTGGGCTGTCGAAAATAAACTTTTTCTTACCTTATCTACGATTTTTTGTATTTATCTACATAAATAAATAAATATCTGTTGAATTTTGCCATTTTAAGTTTTCATATAACTTTAATATTTCAATATTTTAGGGAAGTTAGTGGGAATATTAATTTAATAAATAATTAGAAAAAAATAATAAACATACTTTTCTACGCAATGTTCTACAGAATTCTTGTTTGTTTTTGTTCTATCGTCGAATATATTTCTGCTTTTTTCCATTTCCAGCAACACCTCAAATCTGATTTACAAAAACGTTTGCTAGTTTACGAGCAAATATGCGTCCAAATCAAACCAGTTTTTCACTATTTTCTGTTGGAAAAATTTGTGGTTCCAGGTATATGGTTTGAACGTCGGCTGGCTTACACAAACAGGCAAACTATTTTTCAATTATATGATAAAAATACACTCTATATAATTTTGCTTATTTTTTAGTATGGCTGTAAATTCAATGGTGGGCTTTGTAGTAGGCCTTGGAGATCGACACACTCAAAATATATTGGTTGATGAGAAAACTGCTGAAGTAATTCATATTGATTTCGGTACTTAACCCACATTTTATCTGAGTGTAAATTGAAAAAAAAAAATGTATATTATTAAAGGGATCGCTTTTGAACAAGGGAAAATAATGCCAACTCCAGAAACTGTACCTTTTCGTCTTACTCGTGATATGATTGCACCCATGGGTATTTGTGAAACAGGTGGTGTTTTTAAAAAGGCGTGCCAAGCGACGCTGGAGGTTTTGCGAAAAAATCATTCCACTATTATTACAATACTTGAAGTTTTGCTATATGATCCGTTATATATTTGGAATGTAGTACCTTCACCAACTGCTAGTAAAGGTATGGTCATAATGAGAGATTGCTTTGCTCTACCTACTTCAATAAATCCTGATTTGCAGATGATGAAAAGAACCTCACCGCGCAACGTGCACTTTTATGTGTACAACATAAGTTGGAAGGAAGGTTAAGTAGCACCACAAGTACAGTCAATACGGATGTGCAAGTTCAACGGTTAATAAACGACGCTGTGTCCAAACATAATTTATGCCGTCTATATCCTGGCTGGGATCCATATTTATAGGCACTAATTAAAAATGTATTTGTATTGTTAATTGTTGTCTGCTTTAAGTACACTTTTATTAAAAAGAAAATTGTTTGTATTCATCTACTACAAATGCTTTAAATGTGTACATATAAAACCATTCAGAATTCGGCGAACGTAGGTTCGAATCTTCGTGTAACACCAAGAAAAAAAAGAAAAACATTTTTTCTAGTAGCGGTCGCCCCTCGGCAAGCAGTGGCAAACCTCCGAGTGTATTTCTGTCATGAAAATGCTCTTAAAAAATATCCGCTTTTCGGAGTCGGCTTAAAACTGAAGGTCCCTCCATTTGTGAAACAACATCAAGACGTACGTCACAAATAGGGGGAGGAGCTCGGCCAAACACCCAAAAAAAGGGTGTAAACGCTATTTATATATACATATGTAGTGAATACCCTACCTACAAGGGTAGCATGAAGTGGCAACATTTAAACATCTGATTAATAAGAACCGTAGCCAAGTTTGTTGAATGAAATTCAATTGCAACGGACGATTCATTCATTTATAAGTTACTTTTGTTTAAATAAATAAATTACAACATTGAGATTCTATAATTGGTGACCCCGACGGCAGTGGAACATCATAGTATACGTAAATTACATTTATACAACATCATGCCTGTCGAGAATGAGGATAATTTCCAAGACGCAATAGTTCCATTTCATGTGGCGCGATTATCAATTAAACCCCCACCGTTCTGGAAGCCAGATCTGCGGTTATGGATTGCGCAGGTGGAAGCTCAATTCGCGCGAGCTGGAATTTCCACTGACGAAACAAAATACTTCACAGTGGTTGCGGAAATTGATTCAGCGGCATTTGCGCATGCTAGTGACATTATTTCGGCTCCACCTAGTTTTGGCAAATATGATGCATTAAAATCAAGGCTTATTGGAGAGTTTGACGAATCTAATGAGAAGCGGCTCAGGCGTTTAGTGGAAAGTTGCGAGTTAGGTCAAAAGAAGCCTACATCGTTATTGCGTGAAATGAAGGACTTGGCAAATCAATAGCTGGGTAAAGACATGTTGAAGTCTTTGTGTGTACGGTGTTTACCCGTTCATGTACAACAAGTTTTAGCAACTATCGAGGGTGATATAGATGACCTAGCTAAAAAGGCTGATGATTTTTTGGCGATTCCTGCACCGAGTAGCAGCGTTAATTCGGTCAGTACTTCAAGTGCCAAGATGACAGCAACCATTTCCGAATTGGTAAATAGGTTAAACCATTTAGAAAGTCACGACTTAGGTCAACGGAGTGGAGCACCTTCGCAACGGGCAAAATTAGTAAACAGTCGCAGCGGAGCAGCACGAGATGGGTATAACGATTTTTGCTGGTACCATCGCACTTTCGGAAGCGGAATAAAATGCAGTTCATTAAGCCTGGCCAGAGCGGACTACACCAATCATTATCGTTTAACGGTAGGCCCTAAAAACATGGTGCGACGGCCTAGGTCTAGAGGGAAAATGGAGTTAGCTAAGTGGGTTAGAATCATGTGGGGTAGGTTAGGTAATGGTATCAGAATAGTATGGGCCTCACGAGACAGCTGAATGGGGGATAGTTGGCCTCCGATAACGGCATTCGGGGGTCGGGAGTTTAGGAAGGTGAAGGAAGAGACTCCCCATAAATGTCGTTTAATGTCTGTCTGTATACTGTTCGATACTGTAGTTGCAGTCATGTTTGGTCCTGGATTTCGTCGGTGTAGTCGAAGAGATGTCTCCTGACTCCCCTGGGAGGTGACTCATGCTCTAGCAAGTGTCTGCAGGAGTGATTCCTACGGTAGCACCCTAGCTGAAATTGCTTGCTGAGCACTTTGCTGTACTAGTTGACCGTGGGCATGGTAGCCTCGTTGAAAAGGTGTTGCAGGGCATCCCGTGGCTGGCTTTATTCACTTAGAAACACTAGTAACAGGCGACCAGACGGGCGCAGAGCAATTTAGCTTTAAATCTCACCAGTAACATTTTTTTGTCCTTGCCCAAGTGCTACTGGGTTTTTGGACCTCAGTGGCAAAGAGAAGCGCCGTGGGTTTAGTGGGTGGAAAGTTGGAGATTCCTCGCAGTGAAAAAACGAGAAAGACTGTCGAGATAAAAGTTTAATTTGGCGCACAGGCCGTCGATGTCATTGCCGGACGCCATTATCGAGCAATCGTCAGCATATAAGATCAGCGAAACTCTCTTTGGTAGTTGGGGGATTTTCGAAATATAGAAGTTGAAAAGCAAGACTTAAAGGACACCAGCATGTGACACTCCTTGCTTCCTTCTTTCTTCATTTTGCGGTGCGGTCTCGAAAGATGACAGACGGTTTCCAACCACACGAGTAGTTTGCAGACCACCTCTTCAGTTCCGGCGGGAGGATCGGCTGTTGGATATTATTTTTTTAAATATTGTTTTCATATTTTCCTAGGACAACAATGTAATGAATATTTTTATAGCGCTGTCAAATTTCGTTCAAATTGCCAAAGAATTTAAAACTGAATCCGAAGTTGCGGATTCATCATACAATTATTAGATTAAAAATAAACTTTGAACATACCCACACCTTACTTTACAATGCTTTGCCCACGTAAGTTTGGAGTTTTGACCTCCAAGTCACGATTACTCTTACATTCCTAACTACCTGCCAAACTACCTGTACTTATTTCAATTATTTATTATGATGTCGACGGGGGCCACCGTAGCTGAATGAGTTGGTGCGTGATTACCTTTCGAAAGTTCACGGTTTCGAAGCCCCGGGTACGAAACACCAAATGATAGAAAATGTTGTTTGTAATAGCGGTCGCTCCGGCTCTCCACCACTTTTGCTTAAAATTTCTAGAATTAGCAACCCAGTGTGCTACTAAGGGAACCGATTTGACAAGAGGAAACGAAAAAGCTGCTTACTGAGCAAACCTTTTATTATTGAATCATGGACATATAGTACTTAGTATCCAACATATAGTAAGTTGATTCGCAACATGTGTTTCTTCATTAAAAGAATTTATAAGAGAGTTAATATAGTATACAATACCAGAGTTTGAGCGATCTTTGGCATTTTTTCTTTTGCTTTGCTTGTGCTGATGGGTTGAAGCTTTTTCTTTCATATTCAAAACTTCGAACATAAGAAAAGGCGTGACACTTCAGCAAACGAAAATTGTCAAAAATTAATTGTATTTTGTAATCACAAAACTTGGACTTCGTCGAAACAGAAAAATTCTGATTTAAATTTTAAATGAAATTTTGAAAAATTCTGTGCAAAGTTTGAAATTTTGCGTTATACGGTTTTTATTGTAGTATGAATTATACTTTTATAGAAAAATAATTGTGTGTTATAATATTGCCTACATAACTCGTCGTGTTCCGAATCACCATGACGGTGTAAGATTCAAGTTTTGCGACATATCTTCGTACCTTCTTCAAGCATAATTCGTTGTTTCTTTGTGTCCTTTAGGATTGAAAACAGGTTAAGGGACATACAACTGCCAAGTTGGGGTTTGTACTTTCACCTCATAGCAGATGAATCAGTTTTTATACAATATCATATTTCTTGTCGTAGTTGATAAGATCAAACACTCAGCAATCAGACTAGCATCCTAAATAGCGCTGTGCAAAGCATGCAGATATGTATTCACGTACATATGATACATACATATATGCCTTTAATCGCTTAAGCAACTTGGAGTAATTAAGCAAGGCTATCTTTTTCTTTATCAAAACAAAAATTTGCGTGAAACTTTTATTTTATCTTTTCCAACTATGTCGATATATGCGCATTGGAGCAAATACGAACAATAACACTAGTTTACAAAATAATATTAACGTCACAAAAATTTATCCAACTAATTTTCTATCGCTAAATAAAAAACAAAAATGTATTTACTATTTTTTTGCTAAAAAGAATTTGTGAAATATTTGCAAGTATTTAAATTCCAAGTACATATAAATGTATATATAGTAGTTTTGTTTTTCTGTTCTATTTTTTTTTATATTTATAAATCGTATTTGAAACCGTTAAAACATAAGTCTTCTAATAAGCAATAGACTTTTTAACATTTTAAGATTTGTCTCATTTTCAAGAATTGTTTTTCAAATGATTAATGAGTAACATTATGAGGAAATCGAAAATAAAATTGTCTACATTAACAACACAATCCCAGTTTAGGCCGAGCTTTGTTGTAAACAAACCACTGTCACCTTTCTTATTACTTCAGAAAATCGGCTGTTTGCTTCAAATTCGCTGAGCGCCGATTAACAGTTTGGTGTTGGCCACGCCCAAGGCACATTAAACAGGCAGCAGCAGTATGGTTGCAATTTTTGTTTATAGATTTAACATTTTAAGGACCAAATGTATTTTGTATAGATTGTTTTTGTTTTTGCTCTGCTTCTGCTACCTGTTTAATTTGCCTTGGCCACACCTTTCTATTCTGTACATCGCGTGCTATTGCCCGCAATAGGGCGACCGCTATTATAAAGAAACTAACAAATTTTGCTTTAAAAACATCACAAAGCAGGTTTACCACTTCAGAAGCGGTGGTAGCTAGTTTATTATCTACAGAAATACCAGAACTGGAATTGCAAAATTCGATGTATTGCCGAAAACACTTAGGACTAGAGATAATATTGTATTCAAAACTTAGGATATAATTATTATATAGAAATTTATTTAAAAAATTAAATTTTTTAAGTAACGTTACTACGTTCCATAAACACCATTTTTGTTTTTTAAACTCCTGAACAAATTTATTATGCTAATTCTTAAGTGCCTTAAGGGGGGAAGCTGGTCTAGAGCGCAAAAAATGGGCATATTTTATGAATTTATTTTGACTCAACAAAGGAATCAATCGAAAATCTGTGAAATAGGTTTAATAATATAGCTTTCATGGTACAAATACAAAATTTTTGGCGCCTTTTTTTCTAGTGGGTCCATTGCCGAAGACGTAAACTCCTTAATTTTGGTCCTGGATCAAAAAATAAAATTGTTTTAGTTTCTATATAACAACAGAAAGAGACGTACGTAGGATTTTTTCGATATTTTGTTTTTTCGCGAAATGGTGCACGTTTGAACAAAAAGTTACAATTTTCACTATAAAGAACGACATAAAATTGTTGATTAAAAAAAAAACTATGTAATATAAATAAAAAATCCTACGTACGTCTCCGGAGAAAGGTATTTCGAATGTATTGTCAAAATTTCGTAAGAATCGGTAAAGATTTGTTCGAGTTATGTCTTCGGCCAGTTTAAAAAAAGTGATTTCGAGAAAAACGCGTTTAAAGTTGTAAGTAGCGTTCGGGGCATACCTGCGATGCACTGCCGTCGAATGAAAAATTTGGGCATTTAGACATTTTTGCTGGCATCCCTCATTTGGTATATTATTTCTAAGACCCTAAAGCACCTTTTAAGACAAAAAAAAATTTTTCGATTTTTTCAAAATTCTAGACCAGCTTCCCCCCTTAAGCTCGCGTGTGAACAAAGCAAGCTTGCACTGCCTTTTTAATTAAAGATGAATGAATACAAAATAGCCATTAAGTATGCGAAACGCAACTCCTGGAAGGAATACTGCGAATCAATTGTTCCGTGAAGGATTCTGCCAGGGTAAGCAGATTCTTTTGAAAGACCACTCCTGCAGAGCTCTTGTAAAAAGAGAGGGTAGGGAGTGGGCTAAATCTTTGATTATCCTGGTAAATAATCACTTTCCGGAGAATTCTATTAGCCCACCCGGCATTGTCGACACGAGTCGACAGGTAGGATTACTCGGTGTTTCTCTGAAATCTATTCCTTTAAGTCTCCTGGTTCTGACGATACCTTGCCGGTGATGCTTCAGAAAACAAGTACCTCGGTGCTTCCTGTCCTGTGAGAAATCTATTTGACGCTCTTAATCACGTCTTCGCCAACTGGAAGAAAACGAGGGTTGTTTTCATTTATCCTAAAGGTGTTTGAAAGATTAATTGATTATCATATCCGAGAGCACATCGAATCCAAATTATCTCCAGCGCAACATGCTTACCTGAAAGGAAAATCAACAGAATCAGCCTTACACGAGGTTGTAGGGACTGTGGAAAAATCTCTAGAAGGCAAACAATTCTCTTTGGTGGCCTTCATAGATATAGAGGGCGCTTTTAATAACATCAGGGCGGAGTCAATGCCACTGCGTTGGATAGACTAGAAGACCTATCTGTCTCTGGATCTCGTCCCTGCTTGGCTGCAGGAAAGTCAATGCGATGGCAAGAGGGGCTAAAGTCACTAGATTCGTTCAAAGGGGCACGCCGCAGGGTGGTGTTCTTTCGCCCCTACTTTGGCTAGTTGCTATTGACGAAGTTCTGATAATGCTAAATAAGGGTGTGGTTAAGGTAGTAGCTTAAGGCAATGACTTGGTCCTAATGATATCGGAACCGTTTCCCTCAGCCATGGCTGAGATTTCGGAAACGTCACAGGCTGTACTCGGTTGCTGGGCTACCACTTGCGGCTTCCGAGTCAACTTATACAAAACGGAGCTGGTGCTATTTGCCAGACTGGTGTTCACCGAAGATGATAAACGCTTACTGATCAGCATGCAAAAAGCTTTGATCAAACTAATGTTTACACATTTGTTATATGCAGATACATTACAAATACATAAAACGCAAGGTTTTGACTTCTTATATCGTATAGGTTAAAATAAAAATGAATGTGAAATAGTTCCTCCGAATAAAGTAGGTAGAACGTCGGTCTGAGGAAGCATTTTTTACGGATATGGTAAAATTCTAGGAATGTAAGTGGCCAGAAAATCGCAATCAAAAACAAGGCCGTGCTTATTTACTCATAGGCATCTAGTGTATGGTATCATATATTAGTTAATTTTTTCAATTTATTGGTGCATTCTTTAACTTATAGATTAAATAAACAAATAAACCCTTTTCATGGTCAACATAAATTCAGAAATTCGTGTGGTCGATGCGACGCAGCAGTGCTATCTATGGTTAAAATATCTACATTTATAGATTAATTAGCCTAGACTTTATAACTTTACAATAACTGCATATGCAGTTTTTTAAGATGCCAAACAAAAAATGAATATCACATACAAATTTTTGAAGTCAGAAATTAATCATATGGTAGCTTGCCTCTCTCATCGCTCTCAATTTACGTAACTTAAGAATCCAAAATCAACAACTCTCTAAGTTTCTTAATGCTGGAGTAATCATTTATACATGTTCCCACTTCGCAAGTTGCGATTAAGTCTGTTAATCTACGTTTAAATCTAAAGTTATTATACTATGAGCTTTGAATTAAAATGGGGGAAAGTGATTAAATGAATAAATATTCGGTAGCAAAGTGAAAAAAGGAAAAGGAAAATTGTATTGTAATTATCATTCAAGCTTTTCACAAGGAGAGCTTAATGATCTTATCGGAGAAAATACCTATCCCCAATGTGAAAGTTTCTACGTTTCGAACTAGAAAACAAGGCTTGTTACATTTTTGTCTGCTGATAAAAATTAAATAAAGCTCGTGAGCTTAGAAACTTATCAGGGAGATGACGGGCGTATATTTACGGCTCGCTTCACTTTCTTGTATTGGAAATATATGTCAATAAATTGCGGTATTTTTGCAGAGAATAAAATATCCCAACCATAATTGCGTCATGTTTTAACTTAACGACAGCTAACTGTTTGTTAGGCCAACATATTGGTTATAGTGTCTTGTTTTGTACCCTTTTTCTAGATTATGTACTCAAAAATATAAGCCGTAATGAATTGCGTTAACTCGCGTGTTTAGTATATGCACAGCTCCGAAATAGCTATCAACATTTTCAAAGACTTTTAAAATAACAATGGCTTTTGCTATTGCGTGCCGATAGGCGACCGCTATTAGACAAAACTGTTTCTCTCATTTTTGTGTTTCGTACACGGAGAACCTACGCACTTCCGAATGGTAGGCACGCATCAATCAATTTGGCCACGGCGGCCGACCAACATTGTGATCTTTAAATTTCTCACAGCCTTTGCTATTTTATAACTCTCGGTGTTCAATTTTAAGTTTAGAATCACTTCAGAATATATTCCAGTTGCCCCTCGGTAGGCAACGGCAATCCTCCGAGTGTATTTCTGCCATGGAAAAGCGCCTCATAAAAAATATTTGCCGTTCGGAGTCGGCTTAAAACTGTAGGCCCCTCCATTTGCTGAGCAACATCAAGATGTACGCCACAATAGGAGGAGGAGCTCGGCTTAACACTCAAAAAGAGTGTAAGCGCCAATTATATATAATATGTGTATATTATCTGCAGTAAAACATTTGAAGAAGTCGAAGACGTTTATAAATAAATGGATGCAACGGTATACCGAAGTTAAAAACATGACTTCGTCAGATGAGATCCAAAACATATATGTATATCAGAAGATCATTGATTTATTTATGAGAAAGCGGAGCTTATCGTTGGGTGAGGCTAAAGCAGTTTTATGGAGAACTAGTATTAATGTGCCCAAAGACAGGGTTCGAGGATGCTTACGTGTAGAAGACCTCAAATTCCGGAGTACATTGGAAAAACCGCTGCTCTCATTGTCATACATTCAAAAAGCACTTGAATGGGCTAAGGCAAATTCCAAACGGAATTGGACAAACATGATATTCACGGGTGTGTCTTTCTTTTGGGTGAACAGTTGCATACTTTGGTCTGGTGTTCTGCTTATAATGAATAACTTCAACGAACTGTTAATCATTCAGTTACGGTTCACGTTTGGGGTTGCTTCTCCCAAAAAGGATTTGGCCGTTTATTTGTGCTTACTGCCAATTTGAATGCTGTTTTGATGAATAGAATTTACCAAAACGCATCATTGCCAACAGCTGCGAAGATATTTGGAAAACTAGGTAACCTTGGATTTTACAAGACGACGATAATCTGAAGTATCAAAGCCGAAGGTGTATAGAGTGGAAACAGCAAAATAGGATTGATATGATGGTTTGACTTTCACATTAGCCTGATACGAACCATATTGAAAATGTTAGGGCAATAGTTAAGCAGAACTTAAAAGGAAAACCAATATGGACGTGCAAACAGTTATCAACGCAAATTCGGCTGATTTGGAGCCGATTACTTCTCCAACGTACGCCGAAATTAACACAAAGTATGACTCAAAGGTGTGCAGCCATTGTAGCTAATGATGGTGACTATACATTGTATTCAATATACAGCTATCATAAATATTATAAGCCCATGCAATACAGTTTTTTTGAATCGATTTGATCCAATAGTTTCCAAGTTATGGCGGTCACGCTTTTGTTAAACAAACTGTAACAACTGTTGGTAGTTCTAGAGTTAAAGAGAAAATCGTGCGAAATCTTGCGAAATCTAAATTCAAAAGTTGACGTGAAGGAGTTCTACGGAGAACGAACGTCAAAAATTAATTCCTTTTATCGCTTTGGTGTTTTATGTTCGGGGAATCTATGAAATCATGCTTTTCGGAAAGTATCCATTAAAGTGTTGTCCGACATCGGAGTTGGGAAAGTGCGTATTGAAATAAATATGTTTCTTAAGAGCACAGTGTAATTATAATCTTGAAGTCTTGAAGTCTATAAATGTTCTATCGAAAGTATAATTTATTTTATCTACATACATGTGTCTTTTGAAATACATTTCGACGAAGCGATATTCACGTTTATTACTTTTACGGTGTCAACCGTACGACGTGCTTTTCATACAGAAATGTTCAAAGTTAAAGCTTACAAGGTAAATGGGAGCATGGATACCCTTAGTCTAGTTTAACTTTTCAAGTGTTTCATACAAGTTTGGTTTTATTGAAAATGGAGAAAAATTGTGAAAAGGAAGTGAAAAATGAAACTGAAGTTAATGATGAAAATAAAAAAGGGGATCGTCATAATTGGACTGGAAAATTAGACTTCTTAATGTCCTGTATATCAGTGTCAGTGGGGTTGGGTAATATATGGCGATTTCCGTTCATCGCATATGAAAATGGTGGCGGAGTTTTCTTGGTACCGTACATAATTGTTTTATTTCTTATTGGTAAGCTTTAGATTTTCGGCATTAATTTATTGAATAAGGGAAAAACTACAGTTATAAATATTAGATTAAAGTACAAAATGGAAATGATAAAAGTAGCAGTTTCAAATGGATTTGATGCATTAAAGTACATTTTACTCCAAAGAAATAAAGAGAGATGTGAGTTTAGAGAAACGAATATTTGCCAAAGTAAATTTTCATTAATTTGATACAAAAATACATTAAAATTCATTTAAAATAAGCGTGAAATATTTATGTTGTTCATTGTACATAACATAAACAACTTTATCCAGACAGGCGTAGATACCAATTTTCATTTGAACGAGTACCTCCCGGAAAGTGTTGCGTGTAAACCGATTTAAGTGATTTTTACTAAAGCCAAAATGACATGCAAATGCACATATGCATAAAAAAGTCCGTGAGAAAAATCCGTTTGTACTTTTTATTTTTTACGATTTTTATAATAATTCAATAGGGTATTCGGATTTGGCTATGCCCTCGTTCACCACCAGACCCATTCGCTTTGCCTCTTTATCCAGCTTGGAAAAGGCAAAACTAACAGCGCGGTTGTTAAGGCCGATGATGTCAATATCATCTGCATACGCCAACAATTGTGCACTCTTATAAAAAATTGTGCCTGAGCGATTAAGTTCTGGGGCTCGCACGATCTTTTTCTATTTTATCCTTGAAAATATAATATAACCAAATATATATATATATACATATATATATAATTGGTGCGTACACCCGTTTTGGGTGTTTGGCCGAGCTCCTGTTTGTGACATACGTCTTGATGTTGTTTCACAAACGGAGGGACCTACAGTTTCAAGCCGACTCCTAAAGGCAGATATTTTTTATGAAGAGCTTTTTCATGGCAGAAATACACTCGGAGTTTGCCATTGCCTGCCGAGGGGTGACCGCTATTAGAAAAAAACTTTGTCTTAATTTTGGTGTTTCACCGAGATTCGTAGCTACGTTCTCTCTGAATTCTGAATGGTAGTCACGCACCAACCCATTAAGCTAAGGCGGCCGATTGCATTATTACCTTGTGCTAAAAAAGGTATGTTAGCAAAAAAATGCTGTGGGCAAATTTCTTCGCAAACTGGTTCAAATGAATGCAAAGTGTATTGCTCAATGCTCATTTTTCCATTGTTAGGGCGAAAATATGCATAAATGCCCGCCCTCGTAATCCTCTTACATTCAATAGTCTGCGCATAGAATATCCAGAAAAAGCTTTCTTTGTCGTCTTTCTCAGCGTTGTGTGCCTGGTCATAGTAAAAAGGAGCAAAGCTGAAATGTGTGAACCAATGGATTGTGGAAATAATTTTTAATAGCCGCCTTTGGCGATTAACTTAATTTCTTATAGGCCACAACCGATTTCTTCATACAATGCGAAGGTGGATCGCCGATTTTTTCTTTCTCTTTGGTTAAGCACAACACATTCTTCGTTTGCAAATAATTGTGAGGTAAACAGAACCCCTAACCGCATGAAGGCGGTAATGAATGATCTTCAGTATTGAAACGAGAATCTGTTAAAAGTGTACTTTGGCGCAAAGATAAGGCGGTGTCCGTCTTAACTGTTTGTAATGCGCTTCAGCAGACTATCGCGTAATTGTTTCTGGATGGAATTTACAATAGTTTTAAAAGGCAATAATTTTTTCAGCAAATAAATATACAAAAACACAAAATAATACACAGAAACATGCAATAGTGGTTTATGACTCATTATCTACAATAATTATTGCTTTTAGTTCGTTTTGTCAGTAATAAACTGTGGAGTACAGGAAGCAACTGAGTTGGCATACCAGTGTATATCATTCTAACGTCGATTCGGGGTCTGCAGAAGCATATCTTTCTTCTTTTACGCAGACCATTTAGAAAATAAAAATTTACAATCGTAATCGTGTAATTTTTTAATTTACGCACGCATGCTGACCGGCATCGAAACTTGGTTTGTGCAGTTTGGGGAAATATGCACTTTCATAAGCGTTTTTTTCCTTTCTTTTTTGTGAAATCTAAGAATGTGATTTTGCTAAAATCTAGTACCAATAGAAAGCACCACGACTGGACAAAATTAAGGTTTCATATTGTTTACACAATATCTAAACTATAATATTATGCAGTAGGTTAATTTTTTATCTGGCCCAAACATTAGTAATAAACTAAGTTCTATACGGATTAATACAATAAACTTTACATTCGTTTTTACCTCACGATTTCCTTTGCAAATACTCTTATAAGTATCAAATTTTATCTCTACATCCTCCATAACATAAAGTCTCAAAATATTATATTTAGGCTTGTATGCTAATAACTAAAGCTCCAATTGGCACACAAATTTTTGTATTTAAAAGCTAATCTTTCTTGAACGGGGTTCTTTGACATAGATTACATAAACTTACAAAAGAGGCGTCTCTATAAGCCAAATTAATTAATTTTCAAACTGCAACAAATAAGAAATAGTACCCGGTGGAGTATTGTTTGTTTGTCTTTTTTATTTTTTATTCTATAGAGATATTTAAAAATTATTTACATTTCATGCTATATATATATATATATATTATATAATTGGCACGTACACCCTTATTGGGTGTTTGGCCGAGCTCCACCTACTATTTGTGGCGTCCGTCTTTTCACAAATGGAGGGGCCTACAGTTTCAAGCCGACTCCGGCAGATATTTTTATGAGGAGCTTTTTCATGGCAGAAATACACTCGGAGATTTGCCATTGCCTGCTGAGGGGCGGCTATTATAAAAAACTTTTTCTTAATTTTGGTGTTTCACCGAGATTCGAACCTACGTTCTCTCTGTGAATTCCGAATGTTAGTCACGCAACAACCCATTCGGCTACGGCGGCCGCGGTTTCATGCTATTACACCTAGTTAACATAAGTAGATAGGTGAAAAGTGTCGGTGACCGGGTAGGAGGTCTCTGAGGCCAATTCAGTCCCCTTCCTTTGCAAGCTCATCAGCAATTTCATTTCCCTCTATGTTGCTATGTCCTGGAACCCAGATCAGAGAAATTTTACCTGCACACCCAAGGGATTTGATCTCCTCCTTACAGGAGTTTACTAATTTCGTTCTGCACCATGGCGTCGACAGAGCCTTGATCGCGGCTTGACTATCGAGAAAATGCTAATATCTGCCTCGCTCTCGCGTTCTCTAAGCATTTTGCATGCCTGCAGAATCGCAAAAACTTCTGCTTGAAAAACACACAGTATTCGCAGTTTATAGGAGATAGATAAATTGGCTGATTTAGAAAAAACCCCTGCTCCGACTTTCGATTCCATCTTGGAACCGTCTGTGAAGACAGAGGTGCAAGCTTCGGTGCTGATTTTCCCCTCGATCCAATCCTGCCTATTTGGAAAGATTGCCCTAGCACGACCCTCACACTCTAGTTTGCGGATAGAGAGATATGTTCGAAGTTCGGAGAAATACGGTGTTAACTGTCCGAAAACTTTACTTTGATTGCACTTTGAGCTGCGATGGAAATAGCGGAAAAGTCGGTGTGAAGTAAGCGCAAAAGGGCATTCAGGGAAGCACTGGGGCAAGTTTTACATGCTCCGGTGATGCCAGTCACTTTGCACCCTCCCCAGTTTAATGTTATTATAGCCCTTCCGCAGAGTTTACCACAAACGGCGTACTTTCCCCCTACTATTTAACATCGCTGCCGATTTGATACTGACATCGGTTTTCAAAATGAAAAAAGGTATTCGCTGGGGTTTAACAGGTCGCCTAGAAGACTTGGATTATGCAGACGATATCTGTTTACTGGTGCATAATCATACTAACATGCAAGCGAATCTGGACGTAGTCACACAATATGCAAGCAAAGCGGGTTTGATAATAAATATTGCAAAAACCAAGGCAATGAAAGTTATGGTAGATAACACGGCAAACTTCACCATAAACGGGTTTGCGATAAAGCAAGTAAATTCTTTCACTTACCCCGGCAGTGTTATCGTGGCGAACGAAGGAACCAGCGCAGATATTAAAAAGCGAATAAGGAAAGCACACAGCGTTCAGTAAATTAAGCCCCATATGGCGCTTGCAACAGATAAGTAGAAATATCAAACTACGGATATTTGAGGCCAGCGTAAAGTCGGTCCTCCTTTACGACTGCGAAACATGGAACTTGTTGCAAAAAGGAGCGGAAGCACTTCAAAGCCTTGTAAACCGCGGTTTTCGCAAAATCATGCGCGTATTCTGGCCAAATACAATTCAAGACACCGCGCTCTGACAAGCCACAAAGCAAAAAACGATTGAAATCACTAAACGTAAGTGGAACTGGCTTGGCCACCCCTTACGCAGATCAAACAACGACGTCACCAGAAATGCAGTTGAGTGGAACCCGCAGGGCAGCCGCCGCAGAGGAAGGCCGTCAAACACATGGAGACCGATGATGGAAATGGAGAAAACGAATAAAACACGGAACGAAATTAAATTACTGGCGCGAAATCGGGACCAGTGGAAACAATATGTTGAGTCCCTATGGGATAAAAGGATCAAATATATACGGCGTACATACATATTTAAAAAGCAGTTTTATCTTTTTGAGTAACTCATTTTGTTTAAATATTTTAAAGTGCTTAATTAATTTTATTTAATTCTTTTATTATTTATTTATTTTATTTTAAATCTCAAAAATTTATTTACTAAGCGGATTAAATATTTTTTGAAAAATAAGGCAATGGAAACAAAATTGACTTTGTAACTGCCAAGTCTGCGTACTGAAAATTAATGGTATTGTTCCCTCGTACACTTTATATTATTACACTATAGTCAAAGTTATTTACTATTACTTACTTAATTACTATTCAAATTTGTTTGTGTGCGAGCTCGCTGTGTGCCAAAGTCCACTATTCGAAAATAAGGAAAGCAAAATTTGACTATGGGAAATATTTATCCGAATTTTCTTTTTGTTGTATGCGGCCGCCGTAGCCGAACGTTGGTTCGAATCTCGGTGAAAGCAAAATTAATAAAAACATTTTTCTAATAGTGGTCGCCTCTCGGCAGGCAATGGCAAACCTCCGAGTGTATTTCTGCCATGAAAAAGCTCCTCATAAAAATATCTGCCGTTCGGAGTCGGCTTGAAACTGTAGGTCCCTCCATTTGTGGAACAACATCAAGACGCACACCACAAAAAGGAGGAGGAGCTCGGCCAAACACCTAACAGAAGTGTACGCGCCAATTATTTATTTATTTTTATTTTTTTTTTGTAGGCTATTGCAAAAAATGCAACTGTGTTTAACTTGTGTTAGGATACATATCATTTTGTGAGGATTTAGCACTGCGAGCTGAAAGATATTGCTCCCACTTCATGGATTTAGGGTACATACACCCCCAAACAATCTCGCGTAATAAAGTTAGTCTTGAAGTATTTAACAATCCATGATGCAAGAACAATACCAATTTATTCTCAAAACGCGTATCAAAAGGGTCAAAAATAACTATTTAAAGAAAACCTCATGTTTGGCTGGTTTTTTACTATTTTAGTTGCTTTGAATCACATATAATAAGTAAAGAAAAAGTGTTTAACAAATTTTTCTCTATTCGCATAGCTATTTAAATTTGCAATACCTTTTTTTTACATTTGTTTTTGTTTTTAAATTTTGATCAAATTATAATATTCCGAACTTTAACTTTTCCATAAACACGACATTCACAAAATCGTATAGTTGGTGAGTTTCTCCCCAAAATATATATTTCTGCTGAATCCATATTCGAACGATATCTATTGCTTTTTCTAATGAAATGAGCTAATCCCACAATGTGCGATACCCGCTACTGGGCTAATCATAAAAATATCAAACTATTGTTGTTATTACAATAGTAACTTGTACAATAACACCACCACCTGTGCCGGTCAATCTGCTTTCACAATCACTTAATTGCATCAATATTGGCGTCCAAATAAAATAAAAAATAGTAAAAAGCAAAATATTAACATGGTTAGTAAATCTTTTAGTGTGTACTAACTTTCAATATCGTTGACATATATTCGTACTTATTATTCCCTATTTAAAAACGTTTAGTGAAATGTATCTACTTGTCAATTTACTAGTCACTGATGTGTATAATAATTACTATTTACTATCTGAGTCAGTGAATGCCGTAATCGGAGTCCAACCACCACCCATAGCAGATGAAGAGCTCCAGCTTCCCGTGATACCCGCGCAACACTGGCACAATTACGTTATGGATATTGTAGCAGGTTAAACTCCTACTTAACCAGAATTGACCCCGACATACAACACCAAACATATGACCGGCATGTGAAGGCACCCCGCACGACACTTACCACCTTTTCACATGCCCTTTAAAACCTACTCATCGACCCAACCTGACGAAACAGCCAAACGAAGACGACCGGTGATATACTCTATACTGACGGGACTGCATTACTGCTACAACAACAACAACAATCTGAGTTCCGACAAAGTTTCAATAAAAATAAAACTTTCTTAAAAAAATATATGTAGGTTATTGAAGTGAAAACTGCATTTGAATTTGGTAATTGGTTTTTGCGATCAACGGTTTTACACAACCTGAGATCAGTGATGGTAAATGTAGGGAAAATTCCCTACATGCAGGGATTTTTGTCGAAAAATGTGGGTGTAGGGAAAAGAAGGACAGATTTTTTGAAATTCTGTAAATGCAGGGAATTTCCAAGAAGGACAGAAAAAATTTTAAAATAGCGTGGTAAAATTAAAAAAGTTCCTTTTAGAATAAAAATCCGCAGTAAGATTTCATGCCAGACTTATTTTCCTTATGGCTGCATACTTTTAAAAGCGTTAATACGGCAGCATTGCCTTTTTTTACTTCATTAACGCTAGCACGATTTTTTCTTTGCGCGAAAATTGTTAGTTGTCCCACGTTTTCTGGTGCTTTTCACTTTTGAAGTAAGTTTGCAATTATTTTAGTTTTAGCTTTTTTTATATTTAAAACGCATATATTTTACAGAAATGAGCTCTTCGACTGACTCTTCGGAGGAACACCAGGAAAAACAATGCAAGTATCGGAAACAAAAGTTCAATAATAAGTGGCTTGACGACGAAATTTTAGTGGCTAGTTTGAAGCTGTGGCTAACGATCCATTCAAATGCAAATGCACTGCGTGCGACAAAATTTTGAGCTGTGGCAAGTCTGATTTACAGAAGCACGCCGAAACAAAAATGCACCAAAAAATACTAAGGCAATTAAAAAGACATCTAAAATAAACAGCTTTTTTTAGAAAAAGCGAGTAAACCAAATGGCTCCAGAAATTTCGAAATAAGACTTAGCATGTTCTTCGCTGAGCATAATGTTGCGCTGCAAGTGGTGGACCATTTAATCCCACTCTTAAAAGAAATCGTGCCCGATTCTGAAATAATAAAAAAATCTGAGCTAGGAAGAAAGAAGTGCACCAGCATAATAAAAAATGAATTGGCAAAAAAAAATTTTCCATAATGATCGAAGAGAGCACAGACATCGCACTCAATAAGCGTATGTGTCTCATGGTGAGATTTTTCGACGAGGAAAGCGAGCGGCTTGTGGTTAAGCGGATGGATCTAGTTCCAATAAGAACTGATTGCACTGCAGTAGCTCTGTCGGAATTTTTAAAAAATCTTAAGCAAACAATTCAATTTTGACGTTGCAATTGCCTCATTATAGTGTAAACACAGGAGAAAAAAATGTAGGGAATTTCGTAGGGAAAATTTGTTGTAAGAGTAGGGAAAAGTAGGGATTTTTTTGGGCTGTGTAGGGATTTTTCAAAAAACCATTTACCATCACTGCCTGAGATGTTTGTGTGCCATCAGTTTCTTCTACAAATATATTTATATACTCCTAAAGTCTTCCGCAAAGTTTGAAATTCTACTCTATTTTAAACAAGTTGGTTGCAAAATATTGTAATCGACACCTATTAACCAGTAGAGAGGTCAGAAGTTATACCATTCTAATATTTTATCTTTTATTTGAACACACACACAAATTTATTTCAACTTGTCAATAAATTCTTTGTTTACAAGCCATTTGAAGTTGACGTGGCCGTGCATTTTTTATAATGAAATGAACCAAATATCGTGTAGTACAAAATTCTTTGTTTTGAATGGTTTATCAGCAACGTGAATTCAAACAAAAAATTATGAAAGAGTTAAAGTAATCTGCTCCTTCATTTTTGAGTTTGACGCCTATAAAGTGCTGACGTTTCTGTCCAGTAAAATTTGCCAAGTCATCATGAATCGTTTAACGCCAGAACAATGGCATAGTTAAATAAATGCGAAACTCTTTTTCTCGTGAGATCGCTGTCAAAATGTGCACTTCTTATAACATTCGCCAGTAATCCTCCACAGGAACAAAAAAAAAGGGAATTTTCAGTTTCCACACCACCATTGAGGTTAGTATTTAGTACGAGGTTCTCCAGTAGGCTTATGTCACCTGTATACTCGTAGACATACACACCTACAATAAAAATATGCGCAATAAGAATAAAAAACAGAAATAAGCAAAAAATTCAAAAATTGAGACTTAATTGAAATTATTTAAAATTGAAACTCAAAAGTAATGAACACGAAAAAACATAATTATAATAAAATACATAAAACATTTCAGTTTTGGAATATAAAATAAGAAGTAGACAAAAAAAAACAAATCTGTTAAACAGCAAACAAAATAAGTTAATTTAATTTTTAAATCTGGAAAATAATTAACAATGGTATTTACATATTTGTAAAATATAGAAAAATAGAAAAAGCTCCTCATAAAAAATATCTGCCGTTCGGAGTCGGCTTAAAATTGTAGATCCCTTCGTTTGTAGAACAACATTAAGGCGCGTACTACAAATAAAGGGTGGTTAAATTTCAAGGGCTGATGTTGAATGTGAACCACACCTAAACATCAGTTTTTTTTCTGCATTTCATTTGACATTTTTCAATTTCAGACTAACTCAATTTGAACCATGGAAAGATACACAATCGAGCAACGCGTTAAAGTGGTGGCAGGAAATGGCAACAGTGATTGACGAATTTTCGAAAAAATCATCTTCAGTGATGAGGCACATTTTCACCTCAGTGGATTCGTCAATAAGCACAATTGCCGCATTCGGGCGAATGATAATCCAAGAGTGATTGCCGAAAAACCAATGCACCCACAAAGAGTGACTGTTTGGTGCGGTTTATAGGCCGGCGGCATCATTGGGCCGTATTTTTTCCAAAATGAGGCCGGCCAGGCAGTTACTGTGAATAGTGTTCGCTATCGTGAAATGATAACGAACTTTTTATGGCCCGAATTGCCACTTGTCACACAGCTAACGAAACAATGTCTCTTTTGCGCGAAAAATTTGATGGCTGAATAATCCCACGTCGCGGCGGACATGTGATTTGACACCGTTGGACTTCTTTCTTTGGGGTTATTTGAAAGAAAAGGTCTACGTCAATAAGCCAGCAACAATTCAAGAGCTCAAGGATGAGATAATTCGGCACATTAACGGCATAGAACCTCAATTATGCCTCAGCGTCATCGAAAATTTGGACCATCTGATGGAGGTGTGCCGCCGAGGCCGTGGCGACCATTTGGCCAATATTTTGTTCCATACGTAATTGAGCTATACCTGTATTATCATAATAAAGAGAAATGACAATAATTTCCTAAAAAATTGTATTTTATTCAAAATCAACACCGGCCCTTAACCCCCCTTTAGGGGAAGGAGCTCGGCGAAACACCCAAAGCAGGTGAAAGGACCAATTATATATATACTATATATTGTATAAGGAGATCACAATGTACACATAATGTATATATGTATGCACACAAGATGATCTTAGAAAAAAAAGCAAGACCTCTGGAAACTAGTCAAACATCACCCCACCACTGAAAATGTCCTAAATTATAAAAAGGCGAATGCTAAATTCAAACGAGAAACGAAAATTTCTAAACGTGTGGCTTTCACAAATTTCACTAAGGATATAAACTGCAATACTCCATCAAAAGTCCTTTGGAACAAAGTGAACTTACTCTACGGGCACCGCCCATCTAACTTAATTCACTCTATTGAAAAAGATGACAAATTATCTACATCTAACTCCCTCGAAATAGGTGATTCGCTGGCAAAAGCATGGTCAAACTACTCAAAAGACACTAATTTTTCAGCTCAGTTCACAGGACAAAAAAATCGTTATAAAAACCCCATAAGCATGGTCTATCAACTAAGTAAAAAGGCGAAAGCTTTAGAAGAGCCCTTCACATTGCAAGAACTCGATGGATGCGTAGCTTCACAAAAAGGAAAAACACCTGGCCAAGATAATATCCCCTATGAGTTTATAAAACAACTTCCTTCAGTTGGCAAGCTCAAGTTATGTGAACTTTACAACCTCATTTACAATACACACACTATACCACAACAATGGAAAATTGCCCTTGTTGTACCCATACCGAAACCAAACAAGCCAAAAAACCTGACAGAAGGTTATAGGCCTATTTCCCTTCTATCTTGCCTATCAAAAACCATAGAAAAAATGGTATCTCGGAGGCTTATGTGGTATCTTCACACAAATAAGTTGCTGTCAAGTAACCAAACCGCCTTTAAGCCCGGAACCAACACATTAAACGCATTACTTCGTTTAGACGAATACATAACCAATAGTATTTCCAGCAGAAACCACACGTCTCTTATATCCATAGACATGGAAAAGGCATTCCATAGAGTTGGTTTACACTCCATAATGGATCAACTTTTAGCTTGGAAGTTAGGCCCAAAAATAATAAATTACATTAAAAATTTTATGCTAAATCGAAAATTCCGGGTTAAAGCAAACCAAATTATAACAGATTGTTGGCCTCTGGAAAATGGTTTACCGCAAGGTTCCCCCCTCTCTGTCACTCTCTTTTTAGTTGCCTTTGACAAACTCAGTCGAGTAATCAATGAGAACAAATATTTCAATCATGTCTTATATGCAGATGATTTATGTATATATGCCAAAGTACAAGACATAACGACGTTCCAATCAAAATTCAATAGCCTTTTAGTAGAAATAACAAACTGGTGCAACATCAGCGGAGCTAAGATATCCATAGCCAAATCTAATCATTTACATATATGCAACAGACATACTTGCAAAAGCTTTTTCGTAAACACAGAAGATACATACATAAAAAATGTTACATCACTTAAAATATTAAGTATATTTCTTAACAACAAATACAACTGGAATGATCACACAAACTATTTGCACAAATCACTACAAAACAGACTTAATATAATAAAATGTTTAAGTAACATCAGACTTGAAAGTAATACAAATGCCCTACTTAATATTGTGAGAGCTACCATTCTCTCGAAAATCGATTATGGATTATCTCTATACGGTGCTACATCCCAAACAAATATTTCAAAAATTTCATCTATATATCATTCTGCGATTCGTCTGGCGTTAGGCGCTTTTCGCACCACTCCCATCCTCAACATTCTCGCCGAAGCGGGATTTCCGCTAATAAAAGATAGAATCAGTTATATATCCGGACGAACGGCAATCAAACTAACACAAAATGATGACCCTGCCTTAAAATCAATAGTAAAAAACAGGCTGAAACGAAAACGAAAATCACGTAAAAAACCAGCAATAGAAACCAACATAAAGAATCCTCCATGGACACTACCGACGAACAGCATTCTACTACAGTTAACACAATATAAAAAAGAAATAGCTCCGGTGTCCGTATTTCTGCAAAACTTTCAACGCATACGCAACAATTACCATAATTGGTCCACACTATATACTGACGGCTCGAAAAATGAAGATATACTCGCCTTCAGCATTGTTAACGAAAATGCAACACTATCTTCCGCCTTATTACCATATTATGCATCCGTTTTCACAGCCGAAGCAACTGCCATCTATAACGCCTGTAAAATAGCAGAAAAAAAACGGAGAAAAATGGCTTATCTGCAGTGACTCACTATCAACTTTGACTTCAATAAAAAATATAAACAACAACGATATATTGATATCTCAAATCAGAGATACGCTAATTTCAAACCCTGAAAAAATAAAGTTGTTTTGGATCCCTAGCCATATTGGAATACGTGGAAACACCTTAGCAGACGCAGCAGCAAAACTTGCCACTAAGTCGCAGTTACACACAATATACAGTTTTAACAAGGTCGACCTAAAAAACGCAACTAACAAAGCAAATCGACAACAAATGTTACAACGATGGCAAAACATAAACCATTATTCTAAATGCATTAATCCAAGCTTCAACCCTCCAATCTTCCCAGCAACAACCACAAGGCGAAACACGATTATTTATACTCGTTTTTGGCTTGGACATACACGCCTGACCCACAGCAACCTCTTTCAAAACAACAACCTACAAAACCACGTTTGTCAATTCTGCAACGAAGAGACACTTTCTATCCAACACATCGTTACAAATTGTGAAGCATTACATTCAATAAGACAATCAATATCAAGCCACACAATAGAAGAACTTCTGTCCGAAGTTAACGCAGAAAACATTAAAAGTTGTATACACTTTATTTACAAAATTAATTTGTATTTTGAAATCTAAATTATACACGAATATTATTATATAAATACTTATGTTACGTAAAGCTGATGGCCTAGTCGCTAATGCTTTTTAATTCATTGTGATTGTAATTCATTACTTTTCCAATTTTCAAAAAAAAAAAAAAAAAAAAAAAGATGAATTAAATGTACAAGTCGAAAAAACAAACTTTATTTTAAATATTTTCGTTTCAATTGAATTTATTTTAAAATAAATAATTATAAATTTGTAAATCACGACACTTTTCCATTAGAGCAAAAACCAACTATTTTCGTCAGTTATTTTTGGTGCCTTATTTCTCGTAGCCCGCCATTTCGTCTATCAGCTGTTTATCAATTTAAGTTCTCAAGCTCTTAAAAAAGCACCCCTTACTTACATTCATTTCCACTTACCGATTGAAAAATGTTTTAATTGAGAAATATTGCGGTGTAACGTAACCATGCGAATATAATATTAAAATCCTGACTTAATGGGGACCACTCTTCTTCACTTCTTAACCATTATTGAGTACAATGAGCCTGTGTGGACTTGTGGTGTCCTATAAGAAGATTGTTCCTCTCAAAAGCATTTCTCTTCACTAAACGGCAGCAAACGATTCTGGAGCATTTCAACATATTTGTATTGTTTATTCTGGCATCAACAACGCGTTAGTCGGAATATCCAAAACAAACTTCTCAAACAGAAAATTTCCTTCCCCATCCTTGGGCTTGTTTGTGCTCACAGTTCGAATGGATTAGATCATCTTGAAAACTACAATATGATTCCGGCTTTAGGTACAAGCTGGAATTTGCTTTCATCCAACTACACAATACGTCGCCAGTGGTGATGCAATCTACCCCATGATAAGATGTTTTGCGAAATTGATTTACCAGAGCGCTTTTAAAATGCGCTATTAATTTCACGACTTGAAACAAAACTGTACAATATTTTTTCGTAATATGGAAAATATGGTATATAATTATATTTTCAACATTGCACCTAAAGAAGACATAACTGGATAACTTGGAAAAACATGCAAAATTGTGTATCGAAGCGGAAGGTGAATATGTTAATTAATCAAAAATATTTCTCACAAAGGCACTCAACAACGATCAAAAATCGGGTTCTCTGAAAATAAATAAAATTTCGCAATAAAACTTGGTACAGTCGTCTTTCTTTATCTATTGTAATGAAATTGGCTGCCTTCCATATAACGGTACTTTTAAAAAATGCAAATTAAGATAAATATTAGTTTTGTATAAGTTTTGCAATATAGGCGTAGTCAAGTCCACTTATTATGAAATATGTATGTACGAGTATATTTCAGTAGTCGCTGAACCGATTTCTCCTGAATATAATGCACGTACTGCTGTTAGCCCACTCAAAAACTCTTTCCATCTTTTAGATATTAGACAATAATCACGTTCAGTTCTCATATATAGAAGTATTTTCCAAAGATGTGAATTCTGCGATGTTCCACCATGTAAATAATTATGCTAGATTTCTAAGGCTTGAATTTATATATATATATAACTGGTGCGTACACCCTTTTTGGGTGTTTGGCCGAGCTCCTCCTCGTATTTGTGGTGTGCGTCTTGATGTTGTTCCACAATTGGAGGGACCTACAGTTTCAAGCCGACTCCGAACGGCAGACACTCGGAGGTTTGCCATTGCCTGCCAAGTTGCGACCGCTATTAGAAAAATGTTTTTCTTAATTTTGGTGTTTTCACCGAGATTTGAACCGACGTTCTCTCTGTGAATTTCGAATGGTAGTCACGCACCAACCCATTGGGCTACGGCGGCCTGAGGCTTGAATTTACGCTCATTAATAATGCAGTTCTTAAAAATTATAACGCACCGCAGAATACCAATTTCAAAGTTATGGACTGGAGTTGACAAAAATATAGAACTAAAAATACAAAGGCGCGTTAAACCCAGGTTTACTTAAATAGGGACTAAATATTTAGAACTGGGTTTCTTTTTTCTTTACTTCCGTAGTTAATTTAGTAATATGTTTTAGTAAGAACCAGCTTTGACACAAACCTACTCTAATCTATATTTTTATGTCTGTTTAAAAATTTACATTCAAATATTTTTGTTTTCCTGTTGACTTTGAAATTTAATAATATATTGATATATGTATGTACATCTGGATTCATAATAATAGCAGCGCGACAATTTGCAATGCTTTGACTATTTATTTTATTTGTTTTATAAAAATATAGTTCGTACTACAACAAAAATTAACGTTTCACACTTTATACAAAATTTAAAACTTGTTAATCAGAATTAAAAAAAAAAAAAATTCATGTGTGTACTTTTATAGTCCATTCAATTTTGTTACAATAACGTTTCAGTTTAAGTGGCTGAAAACTCGCAAATGAATTTTCGAACATGTTTCATGGTTTATTATATAAAAATCTTTTTCAATATCTTGAAAGTTAAACGTTTTTGTTAGTTCTTAATATTTATTTATTGTTGAAAGCTAACCGTTTTTGTTAGTTCTTAATATTTATTTATTGTGACTATGATTAAAATAAACTATGGTTTTTCTTAAGCCTTAACAGCTTAACAAATATACAACCGGAAAATATTAAGACAATCTGCGCACTTTGTAGCTGTTAATTCGGACTATAAACTAATTTCGGTGTGAAATAGGAATTTACTCGTATATTATACTATTTTTAGATTCTTTCATTTATATATTAAGATTGTTTTAATATGTTAGCTTTAATACTTTTTTTAACTTTATAAATATAGCAAAGAATAAAAAAATATTAAAGATACAAAATTTAAGTACCTTTCATTTGACGTATCACTTAGTTTGATCGGTTATGGGACTATTCAGGTAGTAGATATTTTAGTAATATACCTTTTTTTCTATGTCGTTAAATAGAGAAATAATCAAAAGCTAAATAAATGCTCTTCAAAATAATGATACGAGTATGTACATAGTTTCTATGGTGCCGGTATAATTTCAAAAAGTTTTTTTTCAAGGTCATTAGCAAAGTCGGTTAAAGTACGAAAGGTTCCAGTTAATGAAAAACATGTTAACCTGTTTTTTCGGTATCCATTATCACTAACACTTTTCACATATCCAGCTCTAAGAAATCACTGATAGAACTACAGGGTTGCGGTCACCTTTATTGACGCGCAAATAGTGTACTGAGGCCGTGTTCAAATTGAATGATTAGGTGGCTCACACTGAAGCGGCGTGAATTTCATCACACTTCTAACTAAACCATTGATATTTGCAATTTCGATTTAAAAGTGAAAGCGCGAGATGTTCGGCACAGGCTCGATATTTTTGGTTACTTCGGGTTTAGTTTTTTATTTTTCATATTTGGTGGAACCACTGTGAAATGGTTGTTCTATTTGTGAAAAGTTTTTTTCATTGGAATAGAAGGCGCATATATTCTTTATTCTTTTTACCACAGTTTTGACCTCAATTGTTCGACTGCTTCAATTGAATAATTACTTTTAACTAGCTATAGTATGTTCCTAATATGTACGTAGTAATATCTCTTGAATTTTTTTACTGTGTTTGTGCATACTTATGTCTTTAAAGGAAAGCCAGTGTACTACATGGAAGTGCTTTTGGGACAGTTTTGCAGTAAGAGTTCGGTAAAAATATGGGCTGCCTGTCCAGCATTTTTAGGTGAGTTATCCGAAATGAAACTCTGCCATCCTTCAAAGTACAATACACCATATTTACATGCACCTACATACTCGCATGCATATCCATGAATTGTAGGTGTGGGCATCGGACAGGCAATTGCGACATTGGCGGTATTAACATACTACTCAGCTTTGTTAGCTCTTACCATTTATTACTTTATTGGATCGTTTCAATCGCCTTTGCCATGGGCATTCTGCAGGGAGGAGTGGGGAACGAATTGTGTAAATTCCAGTGTTTTAAACAGTAATGAAGATAACTACTCGGTTGACAGGTTGCAAAGCAGTTCTGAATTATATTTCACGTAAGTAAATGTTTTTTAGTATTAAAATTAAGTAAATAAATTTTTCTCAATTTGCAGTAAAACTGTACTAAGGGAAATCGAGGATATATCTGATGGCATTGGGACTCCTAGTTGGCGCCTCGTATTAACTCTCTTGGCTTCTTGTATAATTGCCTATTTTATTATTATCAAAGGCGTCCGAAGTTTGGGAAAAGCTGCATACTTCTTAGCGATATTCCCTTACGTAATCCTCTTTACGTTGCTAATAAGGGCAGTCACATTGGATGGAGCTGCAGATGGTATCATCTATTTTCTAAAACCTGAATGGAATAAACTGTTAGACATGAAGGTACGTACGCACACATACATATACTAATAACACCGGCACACAAAAAAAAAAGTGGGGAGTACTTTTGACTAGACCCATATATCCCTATGTATTTTGACGCGCTGAATCCGAATTCGGTGTCCGTTTTGCCCGTACACCCCCAAAATTTTAAGTAAATAGCGAAAAACCGTGAAACCCCATGAAAAATCGCTGAAAATCGCATTTATAGACGTTTGTCAATTTTAAAAACTTTTCTTATGAGTGTATTATACCTGATTTCAGTGTATTTTGACGCACTGAATCCGAATCCGGGGTTTGTTTTGACCGTACACCCCCAAAATTTTGATTAAATAGGCTAAAACAGTGAAAAACCGTGAGAAATCGCTGAAAATCGCCTTTTTATACGTTGGTAAATGTTAAAAAGTTTTCTTACGAGTGTATTATACCTGATTTCAGTGTATTTTGACGCCTTGAATCCGAATCCGGGGTTTGTTTTGCCCGTACACCCCCAAAATTTTGATTAAATAGGCTAAAATCGTGAAAAACCGTGAAAACCGTGAGAAATCGCTGAAAATCGCCTTTTTATACGTTGGTAAATGTTAAAAAGTTTTCTTACGAGTGTATTATACCTGATTTCAGTGTGTTTTGACGCACTGAATCCGAATCCGGTGTTTGTTTTGCCCGTACGCCCCCAAAGATTTGATTAAATAGCGAAAAACCGCGAAAACCCGTGAAAAATTGCTGAAAATCGCATTTGTAGACATTGGTAAATGTTCGAAAGTTTTCTTGTGAGTGTATTATACATGATTTTAGTTCATTTTAATGTGCCTAATACGAGTTAGGTGTTCGTTTTGCTTTTAACTACAGATTTTGCATAAACTGTACATGCGACTGTGATTGCATAAAGAAAATTATAAATTTTTTTCATTTATTTTTCATTGAGTGCTTATGATAGAGATGGAAAAATATGTGAGAAATGCTGCTCTTACACTGTTCTTCTTCTTTTGTAACGTACTCTTTTTTCTTCAAACGATCTATGTAATGGATTTCTATTTCTCTTCCCATTACCCTTACCTCTTACCCACTAATGTAGAGCTGCGGTCGCTGGATGACGACGACTGCGGGCCCGCTTTCTCACCCTGACCAGTCGCCGATACTGGGGTATCCCTCCCCTGCATCGTAAAGCACTTGCTTGTACTTGCCATGACGGCACGATAGCCGTTAACCCAGGGCTCCGCCAGATTGCTCTGTTGCCCACCGTCACCTCGTGGAGGTGCCCTGGTCGCAAGTACAAGCAAAAGAATAGATTCATATGCCAAGGTTTCTTCAGTAGTAAAACTATCCATAAACTAGCCTATTTAATCAAAATTTTGGGGGTGTACGGGTAAAACAAACACCGGATTCGGATTCAGTGCGTCAAAACACACTGAAATCAGGTATAATACACTCGTAAGAAAACTTTTTAATATTTACCAACGTATAAAAAGGCGATTTTCAGCGATTTCTCACGGTTTTTCACGGTTTTCACGGTTTTTCACGGTTTTAGCCTATTTAATCAAAATTTTGCGGGGTGTACGGGCAAAACAAACACCGGATTCGGATTCAAGGCGTCAAAATACACTGAAATCAGGTATAATACACTCGTAAGAAAACTTTTTAACATTTACCAACGTATAAAAAGGCGATTTTCAGCGATTTCTCACGGTTTTTCACTGTTTTAGCCTATTTAATCAAAATTTTGGGGGTGTACGGTCAAAACAAACCCCGGATTCGGATTCAGTGCGTCAAAATACACTGAAATCAGGTATAATACACTCATAAGAAAAGTTTTTAAAATTGACAAACGTCTATAAATGCGATTTTCAGCGATTTTTCATGGGGTTTCACGGTTTTTCGCTATTTACTTAAAATTTTGGGGGTGTACGGGCAAAACGGACACCGAATTCGGATTCAGCGCGTCAAAATACATAGGAATATATGGGTCTAGTCAAAAGTACTCCCCACTTTGTTTTTTTTGTGTGCCGGTGTAATAAGTGTACTACTTTTACGAGGAATAATACATGGGCTGAAAAGTCCCGGTCCTAACAAAGAAAACACACACAGCGCAATTATTCTAGCGCCGCTCTAACATTTCAATACCACTTTTGTACGAACGAAATATCTTTTGCCTCAAAAGTGGCCTGAGTTACAGCGATAACCTCTTCAGTCGAGAGATATTTCTGGGAGCCAAATCTGGCGAATACGGTAAATGTGGGAGCAATTCGAAGTTCAATTCACGTAGTTGTGTCATTATTTTGATTGACTTGTGACTTGGTGCGTTGTCTTGATGAAACAAAACAGTGAACAAAACAGAAACAAAACAGTGAACACTTTGAACAGAGCTTTCTCATAGTCAAAGTTCATGCAATATAAAGCTAATACGTCCTTTTGATAACTTTACGATGTCAGCTAACTCACGAAACTTCACTTTTCGATAATTTAAAAGATTTTGTGGATTTTGTTGATGTTTTCTGCTGTTACCGTCTCATTTGGATGTCCACTGGGTTGTACATCATCGGTGTCTCTAAGACCCCGTTTGAAGTCAGCAAACCATCGTTTTATTATTGTTTCTGATAGACCGGAGTCCCCATTACATTTTTAAAGCCATCGCTTCGCTTGAACGTTATTTTTCCCCACCAAGAAGCAGTATAAAATTAAAACACGAAATTCTTTTTGATCCATTGTTTTGAAAATAACAAAAGTAGCGTCACCCTTAGCACAATAGCTCACAAACAAATAAATAGAATACCATGAAATTTTAACAGCAGTCTTTTTAAGGTTAGTACTAACTGAAAAAGAGGTGAATACAATAAAACTAGTGCCATCTATGTTGTAGGCCCGAGGTTTTCAGCCAATGAGTTAAATTCCCATCGAGATGTGATTTTTAACTTATTTAAACCTGCATAACAATTCTTATCTTTGTTGAAACAAACAAAAAACAGTATATGATGCAATAACTGTTCTACTATTTTTAAAACTTTTAGGTGTGGAAGGAAGCTGTAGTTCAGTGTTTTTTTTCCTTGTCTGTTTGTTTTGGTCCAATTGTCGCATTTTCTTCGCATAATAATTTTCGGTATAATGTTTATCGGTAAGTGTATTATGGACATAATCCTGTGATTCTTCCAGTTTATTAATTAAAATATTTCGCAATGACAGAGATGCTATGATTGTTACAACTTTGGACACTTTTACATCTTTATTGGCTGGAATTACAATTTTTGGAATTTTAGGAAACTTGGCACTTAACTTAAATGCTAACGATATCAGTGACGTTGTACGAAGTGGCACTGGATTGGCATTTATTTCATATCCCGATGCCATCGCCAAGTTTCAATTTGTGCCTCAGGTATGTTTAAAAACGAATTTCTAAGAAATTCTCTTGTACTAACTTAGTATAGCAGTAGTGGTAGTTTATTTTATTTAATTTTTAAATGGTTTTGTAGTTTTAACTAAAAACAAAAGCAACAGGTGAAGACAACCTATTCATTAATTTATGCTGCGCGTCTTCGCTAAGCATGGTGGGGATTAAAGCTCAGTTCCGGCTTCAAACCGCAAATGGTCTTTGTAAAATTGTGTTAGATATTGGCTTTCTGTCCTTTTAATGTTGGCGCTGGGAAACAACAGCCGATATTCCAGGCAAATTGGTTCACCCAAAATCCACAGATTTATTATTGGAAAGTAATACGAGCTGGGGCTTAATGCACCATCACCAAACACCAGCGACCGCATACTGTTTAGCGTGAAGTTTTCTTTGGAATAGTCATGAGCCATAATCTCCGTTCGCATTATTTGTTGTTTGTTTTCCGGAGAAATAGTTGAGAAACGCGCTTTTTACAATGTCTGATTTGATTAAGCAGAGAAGTGCCATCAAATTTTGTTTGCGGAAAGAAATTTCGGCTGCGGAAACGTTTAGCATGTTGCAGAAGGCATTTGGTGATACGACCATGTCGCAGAAAAATGTTTATAAGTGGTAAAAAGACTTCAAAGAGGGTCGAGAACGTGTTGATGACTTGGAGCGCCCCGGACGACCATCGACGTCAACAGATGACCAACACACAAAGTTGTTCAAAAATAAAGGTCATGATGACAGTTTTTTTCGATTTTCGTGGTGTGGTGCACTATGAATTCCTTCCACCTGGCCAAACTGTTAATAAGTAATATTATTTGAGCGTTATGCGTCGTCTAAAAAGACCAGAATTATGGGCCAACAACTCTTGGTTTTTGCATCACGATAATGCACCGTCTCACACTGCACTCGTTCTTCGTGACCATTTCGCCAAAAATTCCACGCATATCGTTCCGCAACCACCGTATTCGCCTGAGTTGGCTCCGTGTGACTTGTGGCTATTCCCAAAACTCAAGAGACCACTCCGGGGAACGCGTTTCTAGTCGATTGAGGAGATAAAAGCTGAATCGAAGAAGGTGCGGCTATACCGGAAATGGACTATTTGGAATGTTTCGGGGTTTGGAAAAATCGTTGGCATAAGTGTATTTCATCGAGAGGGGATTATTTTGAAGGGGATGAAATTGATTTACAAGAATAAATAAAAATTTTTCATTATACAACCAAATTCACCTTACTTTTTGCTCAGCTCTCTTTCCAGCTAAATACAGTATTCCAGGGTTCCAACATTCGTATTTACTGAATTTTATATTGGATAACTTCTGTATCCTAAGGTAAAATTTAAATTAAAACTATGACATTTGAGCACATTGAAAATGTGAAAGAGTAACCGGCGGCCGCCGTAGCCGAATGAGTTTGTGCGTGACTACCATTTCGATAGAGCTCGGGTTAAAACTCACTGTGGGCATAAAAGTGATAGAAAAGTTGTTTTCTAATAGCGGTCGCCCTTCGGCGGGCAGTGGCAAACCTCCGAGTGTATTTCTGCCACGAGAAAGCTCCCCATAAAAGTCCATCTGCCGTTACGAGGCAGCAACATTATGGGCCAACATTAAAATTCACACCACAAATTGGAGCCAGCAAACGACGCACGCGCCAATCTTATATGAATTTTATGGCCGGCACACGTTTTGAAAAAACCGATTGTAACAACTAAAACCGCTTTAACAATTTGATATACGCGAATTCAATCAGGATCCGGTTTATTACTCTCATGGCACCTTAATTTTGGCAATGCTCATTAGAAAAATTTTGGCGATTTTTTCTAAGTAGTGGTATAAACTCACACAGCTGGTATTAAAAGGGTGTCGTCAATGTAGTCGTAAGGGCGTTGGGACCTATTCTCGACTTGAGGCAATAGGATTGCTTCTTTTACTTATAGTATATGCTACAATTAATGCAAATATTATTTGTTTAAATATAAATAAATACATCATTAACATAATCTCTATTACTTCCATTTAGTATCCCAGAAAGTTCAAAACCGTATACTAAACTTTGACCTCCGAAAGCTTTTTTCGGTATTATTCTTTTTCATGCTATTCGTCCTGGGAATCGGAACCATAGCAGCGCTACAAAATGCAGTCATTACAATTCTTTGTGACCAGTTTAAATTAAAAAAATTCTGGTTGGTATCTTTGATCGTGTCAATCATAGGATTTAGCGTTGGTATATCGTATGTGACCCCGGTAAGTTCAAGCTTATCGATCATTTAATGGAAAATCAATATAATGAAATATTTTTATAATAGGGTGGACAATGGATTCTAAATCTTGTGGATTATTTTGCTGGAACTTTTATAGTATTTTCTCTTGCATTTTTTGAAGTTATCGGTATGACTTGGTGCTATGGTAAGTGTATTTTAATAAAGGGTTTTTTAATAAGAGATGATATTTTGATATTCAAAGAATGATTTCGTTGCTTGTGTGGCACGTAGCGCCGTCTTGTTGAAAGTAAACGTTGTCCAGATCAATACCATCCAATTCCGGCCATAAAAATCGTTAATCATCTCTCGATAGCACAATCCATTCACCGCAACTGTTACTCCAGCTTCATTTTCGAAAAAGTAAGGTCCAATGACTCCGCCGGACCATAAACCGCACCAAACAGTCACACGCTGAGGATAGAGAGGCTTTTCAACAATAACTCTTGGATTTTTTGAGCCCCAGATCCGACAATTTTGCTTGTTGACGAAGTCACCGAGGTGGAAATAGGCCTCATCCCTCAAGATGATTTTTCGATGGAACTCCGGATCATTTTCATACATTTCAATGGCCCAATCAGCAAAGGCACGACGTTGTTTTTGTGTAAACTGGACTTTATAAGCCTTAATACCCAAATCCTTAAGCAAAATACGGTGTAATGATGCTTGTGGAATGCCTATTTCCAAAGAACGACGAAGAATGGACAAACCTGGGTTTTCTTCAATACTTTCGGCTACAACAGCAATATATTCGGCTGTTCTTGAGCGACGTGCACGGGTTTTATTCTTCACTAACTTGTCCCAACAGGTCGAATTTTTCACCAATTTCTGTATTGCGGTCCGACAAGGTGCTTCACGATGCCCCAAAAATGTTGAGTTTTACGAACCGTCTCTGCCAAATTTTCACCATTTTTATAGTGAATTTTAATAATTTCAATGCGTTGTTTAAGCGTGTATCGTTCAATTTTTATTAGTGGCGTAGTTTCTATTTGTCAAATATCAAAAAATTACAGCTTCAAACGTGACATCAACCGAAATAGCGGGCTAATCAAAATAACACCTGTTATTGGAAAACCCTTTATTATATAATGACTTTCCGTTTCCTTGTAGGCTGTAATCAAATCACTACAACTTGAAGTAATATTAAAATCTTTTTGGGATATTTATTTTACTCTTTCGGCGTTTGAAAGCACCCTGCTGGAAATAGAATAGAATGGAACTAAACTCGCCCATTCAAAGGTTTAAAACTACATAAATATAATTTATTATTTATAGTTGTTTAGCGTTTTTCAATTCAAAGTAAAAACAGAGGTGACACTCAGAGGTGACACTTTTGTAAACAAACAAAAAAATTGACGGTAAGACTTTGATAGATGATATTCACGACAAGTATTGTAAGCATTTTAGGCCACTCCAAAAGTATTACAAGTTCAATTCAAGGCTTCAAAGCTCGTGAACTGCGAGTTCACTTTATCAAAAGACAGTTTAATTGGTTGTGTGGCCTGACGCCCAATTCTGCTCAAACCAAAGGCTAATTATACAAAACGTGGTAATTGTACTCGTACCTGACCATCATTGTTCCTTGGCGGAAATGCATGCCCAGCAGCATTTGCGAAAAAATAGGCCAGATATTTAACTACTATAGATACGCATTATTTTCACGAAACATATAGGTATTTTTTTGGCATAGCCGTCGAAATAAAAAAGCGTTAAATACTACGTGCATTTGGGAGAGTTAATTGAATTTGTGCAAAATTTTCACGGAGTAAAAATTGTGCTGTTGCGATCGGGGCCGAGTCAATGATTTAAGATAGATTTGTGACCGTGGGTATTGCCCAAGCAAACGATCGTACACACCTATTCAGCATATGATCGGCATGTGAAATTACCCCCTATGACACTAACCACTTTTTCACACACCTACATAAATCCACTATCTAACACCCCCTTCCCTCTGATCCAACGATGATGGAAAGATGCTTCCTAGGCCTACCATTGGATGAGATGGATGACGTCGAATGATTCCATAGCGCTGGGCAGGGTTTTGTAAACTGCTACACGAAATTGTGTACTGCATACACTTCAGATTCAATTTTTTTCAAAAAGAGGCTATTTGGAGCTTAACCAATACTTTGGGATTTACATACCACATGTAGCTTGCAATATTGTCAATGATGTCAAGCGCAGAAAAATTCGGTTTATTTCGCGAAGTTATTTTTCTATGTAGCATTTTTATTTTTATTTTATATTTGGATTGCAAGTGGCCGCCGTAGCCGAATGGGTTGGTGCGTGACTACCATTCAGAACTCACAGAGAGAACGTGGGTTCGAGTCTCGGTGAAACACCAAATTAACAAAAACATTTTTCTAATAGCGGTCGCCCCTCGGCAGGCAATGGCAAACCTCCGAGTGTATTTCTGCCATGAAAACGCTCTTCATTAAAATATTTTCCGTTCGTAGTCGGCTTGAAACTGTAGGTCCCTCCATTTGTGGAAGGATGCGCCAATTATTTATATATATTTGGATTGCAATCCAGGAGAAATATTGATTTTGCATATCCAAAAACGTACTCAGCCAGTTTCTGATCTATTCAGTATGTATATCAAACGGTCTCAAAGGTGGTACGGTAGATATCACTTAGCTGTTTAACAATAAAACATCCAATTTTACATATATGTAAGCTAAATATATGCCTTTAATTCTATTGATACAGGTCTTCGCAACTTTTGTGATGATATGGAGTTCATGACCGGTCGTAAGGTATCAATTTACTGGCGTTTTTGCTGGGGTATAATAACTCCATTGTTATTGGCAGTGATTTTTATTTACTCACTTGTGATCATGGAACCATTGACGTATTCTACATGGTCGTACCCAGTTTCCGTTGAGAGTAAGTAAAACATACAAACATAACATAAATAAAACTAATAATAGTGTGACGCACGAACAGAACAGGTTTACATCTCGGGCTTCTCCTAAATTTGGTCATGCCATATTATTATTATTTTTTCAAAACAGAGTACCCCAAAATTTACGCCTACTCCCTCATAAAAAAGTTTGTTTTTAGTTCCCGCTTCCAATATAATCGTACATTTTGTGCCGAATGCAGAATTTATACCTAAGCAAGTTTTTTATTACCAATCAGCAATCAGCTGACACGGTTTTATGGAAGAAATAATACCGCCACTCGATTCCTGGAGAATTCGATAGAATGAATTGGCATAATCTTGGAGCTTTGTTTAAATTTTCTAGTTTAGAAATAACTTATTTCTTTCATTCTCTTTTAAATTCTCCTGTATGTGTACATTAACCTAATCTAACTTTTAATTTTTCTTTACAAAACCTTGTCTAAAGTTTACGTTACGGCAAATTTGTTGGGGAATTTTCATTTAGCTGACACTCCCACATGACATGTGTAAGGGTTAATTTCGTTAGTGTGTACTGAAAGAATTGTTTTCCATATGCAAATAGGTTACTGCACACATTTTCTATTTCGGGTCTTTTCTGGCGTTTAAGTACAACTTTGAGTTCTAGTGTATGATATTAACAGAGTTATAGTAGAATTTTATGAAAAAACTTTTGGCGTTACATTTTGGCCCGCTGTTATGAAACAAAAAATACCCATCTATAAAGAGTTTAAATGTTCTACAAAATTGTTTTTGTGTTTTTACCTAGAACTGCATGTATAGGGTGTTTTTTTTAGAGGTTAGGTTTTCAAGTTGGCACTACTTTTTTCGTGGATGGTCTTTTTGACAGCTGTCACTTGATTTATGCTCAGTTTGGTTTGCCATTTCATAATGAATAGACTTACACCTGAACAACATTTGCAAATCGTGCAAATTTGGGCCCAAAACGAGATGGCCACCGATCCCGATTTTCACAAGAAAATTTTGTTCAGCGATGAAGCTCACTTTTGGTTGAATGGGTATGTCAATAAGCAAAATTGTCGCATTTGGAGTGAACATAATCCACAAGCCATTGCTGAGACGCCGTTACATCCCCAAAAAGTCACTGTTTGGTGTGCTCTATGGGCAGAGGGAATCATTGGTGCATATTTCTTTAAAAATGAAGCCGGCCATAATGTTACAGTCAATGGAGAGCGCTATAGAGCCATGATTAATGACTTTTTCGTGCCTGAATTGGACGATGTTGATGTGGACGACCTTTGGTCCCAACAAGACGGCGCTACATGCCAACGCAACAATCGATTTATTGAAGGAAACTTTTGGTGAGCGCATTATCTCGTGCCGTGTACCTGTGGCGTGGCCTCCAAGATCGTGCGATATAACACCGCTGGACTATTTCTTGTGGGGCTATGTGAAGTCGCTTGTCTACGCAGATAAGCCCGAGACGATTGACGTCTTGGAAGAAAATATTCGGCGCGTTATTGCTGACATACGGCCCCAATTGCTGCAAAAAGTGGTCGAAAATTGGGCCTCTCGGCTGGAATTTATTCGAGCCAGCCGCGGCGGCCACTTGCCCGAAATCATTTTTAAAACATAATGGCAAACCCTTATCTTTATAATAAAGCTAAATTCTTGGCCATAACATTAAATTATATACGTTTTATTTCAACTTGAAAACCTAACCTCTAAAAAAACACCCTATACTTATGTACCTGTATATACATACTTTTATAAAATGTAAAGATCACATAGATTCTTATGTCGATGTAGCAAAATAGTGTGCTAAAAGTTGAATATATGTAGGGGGGTCAAATATTCAACTTAATAAAATTCTGTCATAACCTTTCAAATCGCCTACACACATTTTTTTTTTAGTTTTTTTGTCCTCTCTACCAGAACGCATTCTCAGAAACTTGTTATTTTTGTGTGTGTTGTATATTACAATGTTATAGATGTTAATTAAATTTACTTGCAGTTATTGGTTGGATGTTGCTTGTCATAGGATTCCTCCAGTTCCCTTTATGGGGCATTTGGTATTTATACACACACAAACAAACTTCTTTTGGAAAGGTACAAATGCACAAATACATATGCGTAATTTTATATACTTTATTGTTATTATAAAATATTTATAAATATTTTTTATTATTATATTAAAATGTATATAGTATTATATATTTATATTATTTTTTATCTCATCATCTTAGACAATCAAAAAGGGTGTATCACCAAGTGCAAAATGGGGTCCAATTGATCCAAAAATACACGCAGAATGGCTGCTGCATAAACAGTATTTAAGGAACATGCGAGACGAAGAGCGAAGAAAGAAAGGACTGAGCAAATTTAAACAGAATTTGTTTTACCTGATTGGTATATCCAATTAAAACTAAAATGATATCATACATGTGAATTTGGTTATTCATTCTAATTGAATTTATTATTCTTATCGATACTAGTATAGTAAGCATGAATGTAGAGATTGAGAAATTGCATTTTAACGATTAGAAAATTCGATATTAGACGCAATAAAAAGTGGCATGAAAGAAATGCAGTAATTTAATTAAGTGTAGTCCCGAACAACCGAGGGAAGTACGAGATGTCATTTATTTGAAGGCCAAACAAATTAATATATTGAATTATATTAATATAGGATGGCCACATAGCTGTGATGTTTTTTCTAATTATAATATATATATAATATATAGGCAATGAAATCCAGGAATCAAAATATTCAGTAAGGATTGCTACTTATCTCGCATCATTTCGCACTTACGAGTATGTGCAATAACATTGATGTAATTTAGAAGTAAGACAAAAACAGGAATAAATTTATCCCCTTTCTGGAAAGGTAGTAAAAAATTTAAAAAAGGTCTTTGTAAACCAAATAATCATTGTATGTTTTTTATGAATGGTGCTTAAATATCATATTTTGAAATTAACCATTCCCTTGGATTTGTCGCATATTAACAATGTAACAATTTCTGCCACTTTCGTTACGTTGAAAAACAAAACGCGTTTTTTTTGTTCAAAATTAGCTTTATTTATTTTATTTATTATTATTATTAAAGTCAAACATACAACGTAGCGAAGCAATTTATTTTTGAAACACGAGCTTTCTTTTATACGTTTAATTTTGTAAGGTAAGGTATTCCAAAGACGGACAGAGAACACAAAGTATTGACGTTCAGTCACCAAACAACTGTATTTCATTGGGACTAAGTTTAACGAACGGCAGGACTTTGAAAGCATAAGTCGATATTTGAGGTATCTGGGTTTCTGAGTGTTTATGATCTTGTGGAGTAAAACTAAACATTTAAAGCTAAGCAAGTCGTAAAAGGATACGGAAGCAATTTTTTTCGCAAATACAGAAATATGGTCATAACGTTTTTTACAGTACACATATCTTGCAATCTTGTTATACAAAACATTAAGCTTACTACGACACACACTATCACAAGGAGTATATAACTCACAACCAAACAGTAACGTAATTTCCTTTATTCATAAACATAATTTCCATCAAGACAAACTCAATCATTCCAGCGCCGCTCTAACATTTAATACCACTTTTGTAGAACGATTTATGGGATAACAGAACGATAAAGATGCGAAAGTCAAAACAAAGCAAAATGGGTAAAAACATAATTCCTGCTAACTATTGTAGCAAAAGTTTTAATTTCTATGCTTCTGAAGACTTTTTCTTTAGAATTTGATTTTAAGTTATAAGTAGCTTTTCCAAGAGGACATCACGGACTTATTAAGTAACCCAAGATGGCCAGCACGGGGTGAAAATTAGACATCTTATAATAGGTTCACATATAACTAGATTATTTAATTTTCCGAGCTTGACTCCCAATACGTAATTAAAAAAAATTCTCTCCCGAAATCCGGGATTATAACATAATCTTAGATTATAACGCTGTGGTTTCTGAGTTATCGACAGTTGTTATTACAAATGTAAGGAGAAACGTCAAAGTAAAAACTAAATAAAATTGACGCCGACAATAAAAAGAGATTTGTAGACTTAATTCTAGTAAAATTTTTGTTAGATATTATTGATTATGCATTCATATTACATACAGAAGCGTGTGCCCATAGACGCTTTGGCTTGTTATTGCTTATTGTAAAATGTTATATTGAATTTCGCATACGTAATGCTGCCATACTTTTGTGATACCTCAGAAGACGTCGTTCACGGATTTCATCCAACTGTTTATTACTAGCAGCAAATTGCACGATGAAATCAACTATTATTTTTCTTTGCCTTCTCATCATATCGTTAATAATAATAATAAAACCAAAAACTTTAGAATATTACCAGACCAATTTCTATGAAGAAAACGCTCCGAAACAGTCATTCCAGCTGATTGTTAATTTTGCAGATAATCTGCCATATGTGAACGGTAGATTAATTTTTGTGAGTTTTTTGCTAATCACTGCATAAATGAAATTACTGCGCACCTTTAATTATTGCTTCATGACGTCGATATACACGAGCTGTGATGATTTCATATCTCACACCGTTGTTGTTTTATTGAAATCGTTCTTATCTGGTCACCCTTTATAATATTAAATGAAGCAACCTTTTATGGGGGCCGCCGCTTTATAAGGGCGGCCGCCGTAGCCGAATAGGTTGGTGCTACCATTCGGAATCCACAGAGAGAACGTAGGTTCGAATCTCGGTGAAACACCAAAATTAAGAAAAACATTTTTCTAATAGCGGCAAACATTTTTCACCTCGGCAAGCAATGACAAACCTCCGAATGTATTTCTGCCATGAAAAAGCTCCTCATAAAGCGTTTTTCAGTAAGAGCGCTTCAATTTTTTTTTTTAATAAAACACAAACGGTTTGACTTTTTTAACTATATTAATTTTTTTTTTATTATCGAGTTTGAACATATACATTTAAGTATGAAATTCGATTTCTTTTGCATGACCACCGCGTGCACGTTTTACGAAGTCCAATCGTTGAACTCAATTTTCGACCACTCTTTTGCATAAATCGGCCGAAATTCCAGCAATTTCGCGTTCAATATTGGCTCTGAGCTCACAAATCGTCGCCGGTTTGTTACTGTAGACCAATGACTTCACATAACCCCAAAGAAAATAGTCTAGAGGCGTCAAATCACACGAGCGAGGGGGCCATTCGACTGGTCCATTTCTGGAAATAATGCGCTCATCGAACTTACTCTTCAACAAATCAATTGTAGCGTGTGCTGTGTGGCTTGTCGCCCCGTCCTGTTGAAACCACATGTCGTCTAAGTCCATACCATTCAATTGCGGCCAAAAATAATCGTTTATCATGTCGCGGTATCGATTTCCATTCACAGTAACGTGGCGATTGTTCTCATCAACGAAAAAATATGGGCCAATTACGCCGCCGGCATGTAAACCGCACCAAACAGTGATTTTTTCGGGATGCAACGGTGCCTCAGGAATCCCGTGTGGATTCCTTTCTGCCCAGTAACGCATATTTTGCTTGTTGACAAAGCCATTGAGCCAAAAGCGAGCTTCATCACTGAAGAACCGTAAAATGGCCGTAACGCTCTTAAAGTAGCAGCAACAGAACGATTATTTTCATAAAAAAATTGCACGATTTGCAATCGTTGCTCAAGTGTGTAGCGTTCCATGATGAAATGTATACTAATGAAGTTTACAAATGACAAGCGAAAAATAAAAAATATTGCGTCGTTCGACCTCCCTATCGGAAAAAAGTTGAAGCGCACCTATTGAAAAACGCCTTAGAAATATCTGCCGTTCGGAGTCGCCTTGACACTGTAGGTCCCTCCATCTGTGGAACAACATCAAGACGCACATCACAAATAGGAGGAGAAGCTCGTCCAAACACCCAAAAAGGGTGTACGCGCCAATTATATATATATATATAAAAGAGTAGGCAAGCGTGGGACAGAATCAAATAAGAAATATATAATATATCTAATTTTGAAACCGTATGAAAAAAGGTATTACCAGAAATATAAAATGTTTACTTTTTTAATTAATAATATTGTGTGTGCTAGCCAAGCCGAATTCATAAAAGGTGGTGACACTAGGCCAAAAATCACAATACATTAGAATGTCACGTCATAGTAGAAAACAAATCAGTGATTTATTTATTTAAAACAAATTGCGTACTTTCTCATTATTTTATTTATTTATAAAAACCCATTTGAATTTAAATTCATTACTAAATATCAATTTTCCTATTACAAATTTAAATGAAAGTAATACGTTTCGTAATTTAATTGTGTGCTGATATACGAAAATGTACGCGGCGAAAGAAAAAGATCAAATCAGGTAGCCTACTGCTACCACCTTTAATAGTTTCGCCTTACTCAAAAACTATGTACATATTTTCTCCTTTTTCGAAAATTTAAATAAATTTAAATAATTCATAAGTTATTTGGGTATATTTTGTGGGATCAATAATAAAAACTAAAATATATTAGCATTTAATATATACAAAGAGCTATGCACAGTTATTATTAACGAGGTCATTAAAAAGAGTGAAATAAATTGCGAATCTTTTGCCAAAGCTGTCTTAGCTTTCTATTTTCAACTCGCTTCGATCGTTGCTCAGCACGTTTTTCCTTGAATGTAGTCCAGTCTCTTCTGTTACTTTCCTTTAAAGGCCCCCATTTGGAATTCGCTCTGACGGATGATCGAATTGACTGAAATTTTTTATTATACTCGTATATTAAACATTCAATGCATATTTTTGAAAATACGTGGGTACGGTTTTCTAAAACTTACCTTCCATACACCTCCATTTCTATGTGACCCTATATGCCATATAGCCCAAAGAGGAAATTGAGCAACGCCGATTGTAAAAAGTATCCAACCCGCAACTAATTTTAGAAAAACGTTAGACTCATAAGTAGAACTTTTTATATTTATTTTGCGATCAAACTTATGTATATAATACCATTTGCAGCATCGGGATATAGCTTTCCGCTATATGTCAAAGACTCAATTGATGACATAGAGTATACAAAAATTATTATCATTAAAACTGGTGTGAAGAATCCCCAACATGAACGCCAATAAATGGAGACTTCTCGATTTGTCATAAATTGGACATCATCGCAGAAATTATTTATCCCTGAAAAATAAATATTAAAAAATATATATTTTGAAACTCATTATAGTCCGCTTCTTGGTTGGGTGTATCTGTTGAAAACAAGTATGTATGTATGTGTATGTGTGTATATCTAGACTCCCATTCGTAGTGTACGAGTAATATTAATAATTGTGAACTAGAAAGCTGGAGCAAAACGTTTTATTTTTATTATACACGATCAAGGGAAAACTTTGATCTCCACATTTGGTTTACATTATTTGCCTAGAATGCATTGTATTTTTTAACTAATCTGCACGAGATCTCATTTCATATGCCATAATTATAACAAGTTAATAGTTGGAAAATAAAATGATCAGCAGTAAGGAGGACCGTGATGTGTCAGAGATACAATTTATGGTCAGACATTTGAGTGGCTTTCCGTTTGAACAAAATTCAGAGATAATAAAATCGAAAAGGTATAAATGGGATGCTGTCTACTAAGCCAACTATGGAAGTTATTTGAATGAACTAGTGCATGTTTAATGCTAAGGTTTACTCTTAACAATAAAAAAAAATATTGAAAAATAACATGGTCTTTTATTTTTAGCCGGTATTTGGAAGAAATAGTTGATAGAAGACAACTGTTTATAAAGATAAATTGTTAATCATTAATAACTAATTCGGTCGGCCTTATTATCAACTACTACAGAATCCCACTAGCCTTTGAATATTTTTCCATTATTTCATTTATCTGGAAGATGATGAATCCCCTCTATTTGAAGTCACAAAGCTTTTTGTTTGACTTTTTTTGTCGAAGAACCAGCATTAGCCCCTTTAATATTTCCAACCTTAAAATCAATCGGAAATCCCAGAGTACCACTTTATATTATAACTATATATAAGCTGACTCCGAACGGCAGACATTTTTATGAGGAGCTTTTTCATGGCAGAAATACACTCGGAGGTTTGCCATTGCATGCCGACGGGTGACCGCTATTAGAAAAATGTTTTTCTTAATTTGGGTGTTTAACCGAGATTCGAACCAACGTTCTCTCTGTGAATTCCGAATGGTAGTCACGCACCAACCTATTCGGCTACGGCGGCCGCCGTATGTTATACTATGCAGGTAATTCAAAACTCTTGAAATAAGTTGCACTCTTTACTGAACTCTGTCAAAATTACTGAAACGATTGCTGTGACAATTAAGAATAATAATAATAATTTTTAAGCAGGAAAGGTAATTTTTATACAATTTCACCCTACCACTGGAGCATAGAATATCCTTAAATGATTTTTTAACTAGTGAATTAGCACAATAGAAATCGTATGTTGTAACAGGTGACGTTTTTGCCTTTCGCACTTCCCCTCTAAAATTTGTCAACATTTGAATTGACTTCTTCCTTACAAATCAAAATCAACTTACCATATATCCATGAAATGCTGATGGTTTCCAGAATGGCAAGGCCAAAAATAACAAAAGTTCCTCCATAGAAATCTACCAAATTCAAAATCCATTGGCCACCCTGAAAACGTGAATATGGCTTCAATCAATATTTTGAGTAATGCACATTGTATGGTATATACGACCGGTGTAACATATATTATGCTTGCTAAAAATCCAAAAATTGATGAAAGCAGAGCAACTTTCCAGTACCGCAACGATTTAAATTGATCACATATTATAGTAACAATGGTGCATTGTAGAGCGACTATGGAGCCAACTCCTAAAACAAACAGCATGAAGAAGAAGAGTACAGCAAAAAGCTGGGGAACTGCTCTAAACTTTGCAATGGCATCCGGATATGATATGAAGGCAAGCCCAGTACCGCTTTTTATAACTTCTTTGATGTCTGTGATTTGGAGATTATGCGCCAAGTTACCCAGTATACCAAAAATGGATACACCAGCCAGAAGACTTGTGAGAGTATCTAAGGAAGTAACTATCATAGCATCCCTTAAAAAATAAGATAGATTATTCATATACTCATAGATATTCTTTATCATAAATTCCCGATAAGTACCTATAAATGCAGTGATCGAAACGGTTGTATGAGGAAAACATAACTATTGGACCAAGACCCACAGCCAGAGAGAAAAAGCATTGCACCACAGCCTCCTTCCATACCTTTAAAAGAAAATCTTAATAGTTAGTTTACATATTTACCACACTGGCAAGAGCATTTTTTGTCGATAGCACAGAGCTTGCCGTGTTTTTATGTTAAACGGTCGACCCCCAATTAACTTATAATCATTAGAATATCTATTGTAATTACAAATTAAATTTTATATTTCGTATAAGGCAACGATAAATTAAACCAGAGAGAGTTTAACATCGCACAAGTCTCTCTCTCTGCTCTACACCATGCGCAAGATGGTATATATGCAGGCATATACCATGATGAAAAGATTAATCATAGATGACTAGATGCGAAACTCTTTTTCTCGTGACAGCGCTGAAAAATGTGCATTTTTTATAACATTCGTCAGTAGTGCCACACCGGAAGAAACTTTGAATGGGTATTTTTTAAACAAAAATTGGGAATATATATACACATAGTAGAAAAAGTCTGCGTTCACCTATGCAAATATTCTTTGCATTAGAAAAAGTTCAAAACAATTAATATTTCAGAAATTTTTTTTAATGAGTTTTATTTAGTTCACTTAAACGTAACTATCACACATATTTCGCTACCAATAACAAAATCAAATTTAAAATGAGATCACATAAAATTAAAAAGGCCATTCAAACTAAACGGAAAAAGTTTGCGTTCACTTCAATAATAATAAAATAAAAGGCTTAAGATCATAGAAATGTTTTAAAATTAATAGCTAGTTGGATATCCACGCCTTTTTATGGCTTCTAGAAGGCGTCTTTTCATCGATCCAACTAGTTTGGCTGTTATTTCTGGACTTATGGCTTCCCATTCCTCTTTAAGCGCGTTCTTAAGCATTTCCTTGCGAGTTATTGTACGCTTTCGTATTTTTTTTTCTAGAACGTCCCATAAGTGCTCAATGGGGTTAAGATCAGGTGATTGTGGTGGTGTGCGAAGTTGTTTTGGAACATTATACAACAACCACAACCTAATAATCTCTGCTGTGTGTTTCGGGTCGTTGTCCTGTTGGAAAACAAATCTTTCACCGAGTCCCAGTTTGATTGCACTTTCTCTCAAATTCGTTTTTAAAATATCGAGATAATCATGTATTTTCATTATCGACTCAATAAACTGTATATTTCCAACGCCCGAACTAGCCATACACCCCCATATCATGGCACCTCTCCCCTCATGCTTTACCGTAGGTACCAGAAAAAATCACACTATTCCAAAACTCAGGTGGCTTGTTTACGTATTCCTTGACGAAACCATCCGCTTAAGTCGATTTACTCGCGAAATGAAGGGTTTTTTTCGGGCCACTCTGCCGTGAAATCCGATTCTTTTTAGAATTTTTCTTACTGTATCTGGATGTACTTTCTTTTGGTATTTTACCTCTATGTCTTTTGAAATTTGGCTTGCTTTTAGTCGTGGATTAGACTTCACAAGAATAGTTATGTTGCGTTCTTCTCTTTCCGTCAGTTTTTTTGGACGCCCAGAACGAGGCTTAGACTCCAAACAATTCGTTTGCTTGAAGTTGTTTATCACTCTTTGGACCGTGGAGTATTACCTCCCAACAATTTTCGCGATTTCTCGATAGCTCTTACTATTTTGCCACAAACTTACAATGATTTTCCTTTCACCAATATCTATTTCTTTTCGCCTTTGGTCCATAGTAACAAAAAATGTATTTCTAATATCAATTTTTCCCTCTTTAGATTTGTTCTTAACCGCGTCAACTACATGAATGATTTAAAATTTAATTTAACGTAATTGCCATGCAAATAATCGTCACTATTCGAAATGAACGCACACTTTTTCTGCTCAGCCTATTTAAGTAACTGTACTACAATCCCGTTATCTGAACACGACGCAGTTCAAACTCCAAAAAATTTTGTTCATACCCTCTACATATAGTTTTCTTTGAAATAAGTGAAAAGAAATAACTGAGAGTTTTAAGATAAACACGTTAAATTATTTTAATACTTTATAACAGTGGGTGAACGCAGACTTTTTCTACCATGTGTACATATATAAATGGCGCATACACCCATTTTGGGTGTTTGGCCGAGCTCCTCCTCCTCTTGATGTTGTCCCACAAATAGAGGGGCCTACAGTTTCAAGCCGACTCCGAACGGCAGATATTTTTATGTGCAGCTTTTTCAAGGCAGACATACACTCGGAGGTTTGCCATTGTCTGCCGAGGGGTGATCGCTATTATACATAGCATAAAATAGATAAATAAGCTAAAAAATCGAAATTTGATTTTAAATTTTGGCGCATATTTTTTTCTGAATCATTTAGTTTGTTTGAAAACATAAATTGAATACATTTTCGTTTATCAAGGGAACATAGAAATGCACAAGCAAATCCCTTGCAAAATGCCGTCGGCATTCGTTAATTTCATTTCATACAGAAACCAAAAACTGAGCAGAGCCAATGTACTTGTACATAATTCCCTGTGATCAGCTCTGTTAAGAAGTTCCCCGCTGTCGAGTTGAGCGAGGTGAAAAAGTCTTCGCGGTCAGACTTCATTTTTGACAATTCACACTATTCGTAGCTCGTGAGACTTCTCTATACATTAACTTTCTCTGTGCGTATGTATAGTAAAACGTTTAAGAAATTGATCTAGAAAAATTAAGAAGAGAGTTTAAATATTTTATTCATTATATCCGAAATTTAGCTTTACCCCTGCGTCGAATCATATTATAGATTTAATTTCACAGTATACGCATACATACCTTTGGATTAAGCAGTTCATGCCAATTAGGTTCTAGGAAAAAAATTATTCCATCCAGTGCGCCTTCCAGAGTAACGGCACGCACGAGTAATGCGACAAGAATAACGTAGGGAAACAAAGCCAGAAAATAGGCAGCTTTCCCCGAGCTTTTCACCCCTTTCATGATTACTAAGAAAATTACAACCCACGACACAAACAATGACAGAGTCAGTTTCCATTCTGGTGCACCTAACCCGTCCGAAATATCATCTTTCTCTCTTATAACCTCTTTCCTGTTGTTTTGCAAAAATTTAGTTAGAACTTCCAAATTTCTTTAAAAAACTTACAAAAAATACAGCTCTGAGCTGCTTTGAAGTTGGACTGATGAGTTCGAAGCCTCCACATCGTCCACACTTTCGCTAGCATAAGAATCGACACAATTACTACCCCATTCAGGTCGACACTGCGTCCAAGGTAGTACCGACTGGCATGAAACCACCAAATAGTACAATGTTAATGCCAAGAGCGACGAATAGTAAGTAATAATACAAATGGTTGCCAATGCTTGGCCATATCCAACACCTAAAATGCAATTATTTAAAGGAAAAGTTATCCAAACATTATTGAAGCCAAGATTATTCACATTGTTTAACAAATACCCAAAAATGAAGGACAAACGCTCCAAATTTTCACCGAACCCCTGCTTGTGAACTGACCGAGAATCATTTCGAGGTAATACATAGGCTTTCCTTGAAGAATAAGATGTGATTAACAGTTATTAAATGACTACTTTTTGAAAACGTACCTATCAAGAAGAGAACGATGATATATGGAATAAGAAAAGCCCCTCCACCATTTTCGTAAGCTGTAAAGGGAAATCGCCATACATTTCCCAATCCGACTGACATTGAGATACATGACATGAGAAACTCTAATCCATTCGACCAGTTGGCGCGCTCCTCAGGAGCTTTTGCATTGCCTTTATCATTTTTACCGGGAATCTAAAAAAGAAAGTGTTTAAATAATTTAACAGTTTAAGTTTTATCATATAAATAATTATACAATATTAATACATATAATAGCAGCTTTTAATATTCTTGTTGACATATTGGGTTGGAGAGAAAGTTGTGTCGTATTTTAAAGAAAATATTTCAAGTGGAACCCAAATACTTTGCTTTAACAGAAACCCAAGAGATTTAACGTGGTATCCAACAGTTGTATGATAAATACCGAACTCTTCTGCAATTTTTCGACTTGTTGAATGTGGAATATTTCCCTACATGGATCGCAAAATATCATTATACATGCAATAGATCTTGGATGGTCGTCCAGATCGTTCACTTTCTTGGAGGCTCAGATCCACGAAACGAAATTTGCTAAACCATCTTTGACAAGTACGAAATTTTTACACAACTTGACACATCTCAAAGTGTTATCTGCACAAATTTGCAGAATCTTGCCTATTTACACGATTGCGTTAGAAATACTACGGAATAAGCCATTTATACTCGGCGATTTCCCATTGGACGTAACCAGACTTTAAAGTACAATTTTTGTATAAGTCCCCTGAACAGTGCAAGGTGTAATACAGGCCATAACTGTTGCCACCTTGGGCTCAACTTCAGGATGTTGTGCTGAGATTTATAGACTTGTTCAATGAAGTTGTGTATTGGTTGTACGAAAGATCAAAAAATTTGGTAGGCTTTGGTGGCATGTTCACAACGTCATTCTGTTTCGTGCTTATTTTCGGCGTTTATTGCAGAACATTTGTGGGTAAAAGATCCAACTTGATTACGTCAACACGTTTATGACCTGCATAGGAGTATTTTAACTCTAGAATTTAAAAGATCTATTGAAAGATAGGCCTGGCAATTTGTTTTGAAAGAATTTGTTTTACTAATCCAAATAATTATTCCCCAACTTTTTAAGGTTTTTTCTTGTATGTAATTATAGAAAAATTTAAGATTTTTTCGATATAACCATCACAAAGAAGGAGAAAGTCAATTAATATCCTTAAAAAATAAAATGGAATGGGACCATTAGATTTAAGTCACCTTCCAAACAATTTCTTTATTTACTACCCCTAGGATTAGCGACAAACTATCACCTTCCCAACATGCATACAGCAAAGGCAAATCAGTGGAAACAGCGCTCCATGAGCTAGTTCACACAGTCGAGAAATCACTTCACTACAAAGAATTTACCCTCGCTGCCTTTCTAGACATCGAGGGTGCTTTCAATAACATATATCCGGAAGCAATTACCACTTCGCTAACGGAAATGGGAGTAAGCAATGCAACAAACTCGTTTATAGAACGAATGCTAACTGGGCGAACGATAAGCGCAAATTTGGGTGACACATTTGTTAAAAAATTGCCGATCAGGGGTACACCCCAAGGTGGGATAATTTCTCCACTTCTGTGGAACCTAACTGTCAATAATCTTCTACAAGAACTGGAAAAAATTGGAGGTAAAATAATATCATATGCCGATGATATTGTAATAGCAATCTCGGGGAAACACCTTCCAACATTATGTGACCTCCAACAAAGATCTCTCAACAGACTATCACTTTGGTGTAAAAGTCGAGGACTACAGGTAAATCCGGAAAAAAACGGATCTGATACTTTTTAGTAGGAAACACAAAACACCTACTCTTCAACAAATATTCCTAGGAGGGAAACCACTTAGAGTAATAGAAAGGGCAAAATATCTAGGACTTATACTAGATAGGAAGCTAAATTGGGGGCTCACAGTCGCAGACAGAGCACGAAAAGCTATGACCGCAATGTACTCCTGCGGAAGGCTTATTGAAAAGAAATGGGGATTGGAACCCAGAATGATACATTGGCTCTACACAGCAGTGGTTAGGCCAATTCTCTACTACGGTATAGTAATATGGTAGGATGCCCTTCAGAAGGGTGTGAGCATCAAGAAACTTGACAAGGTGCAAAGACTAGCATCTGTTCTGATAACCGGCGCCATGTCAACCACACCATCGAAAGCATTATATGCGACACTAAACCTCCTTCCGGTAGATCTGCAGGCAATATATTATATAACGCACGCAGTGCGGCAATAAGGCTGAACACTCTAAACAAGTGGTCAAACACGGATTATGGCCACGGTAAAATCCTGGCTGGCACTTTGGGCTTCCCGGACTAGTGGACTATGCACTCCCGCCTATACTTGCCATTACATCGTTTACGACCCTCCTACCCTCAAGGGAAGAGTGGGAACGGGACGACGTGAGACAGGGCGAGACCATCCATGTTTACACAGATGGCTCAAAGCTCGAGGGCAGGGTGGGCGGAGGTGTATATTCTGAAATCTGGGGATCTCCTTCAGTTTTCGGCTCCCCGACTACTGTAGTGTCTTTCAGGCTGAACTGATGGCAATAATAAAAGCCGCGACACTGATACAGTGTGATGCGATATCCGAAAATGATATCTACATTTTCACTGATAGCTAAGCGGCGATAAAATCCCTCACAAAACAGTCGACAACCTCCAAGGTAGCCATGAAATGCCGCACATCTCTTAACGAGATGGCTGAGTCATTTCACCTAAAGGTAACATGGGTTCCTGGCCATCGCGACATTGAGGGTAACTGTAGAGCCGATGAACTAGCAAGACTCGGCACTAAATTGTCTGACGAGCACATAGATAATGACATAGGGATACCCTTACAAACATGTAAGCTACACATCCTAGAAGAAATTGTAAAGAAATCAAACGAAAGATGGCGAAATGAAGCAACCTGCAAAATCGCCCGTCAACTTTGGCCGACTCTAAATGCTAAACGCACAGAATCTCTGCTAAGCCAAAATAAACGCAGTCTTAGCACATTGATCTCGGTCATAACGGGGCACTGCCTAATAGGCAGACACGCTCAAAGGATGGGTGTGCAAGCACATGACTTCTGTAGAAGTTTTCTAGATGAGGACGAGGAAAAGACAATCTCGCACCTACTGTGCCACTGCCCTGCTCTATCCAGACGCAGGTTTACTATTCTGGGTAGACAATTTTTTAATGAGCTAGTACCTCAGTACTATAGAAATCAGAGATATTTAAAAATTTTTGAAAAACACACACTGGTTTTAGGAGAGATAGGGACAAGCTTCCCACGCGGCATCACAATGGGCTATGAGCCTGAGTGTGTCCCACAGGCCAACCGCTTCAACCTAACCTAACCTAACCTACCCCTAGCATACCTTGGAGCGATGATGGAGTATTCTGGATAGATATTTCCCACTGAAGCATTGGCGACCTGCCCATCTTTGTTTTCTTCTTCTTCTTCCTCCTTTGTTTTTAAGCCTTCCAAAAATAAAAATTCAAACACTGCACGATCTTGATTTTTTCCATTGTAGAAAATACTGTGATACGTCGATACTAATGGCTTGTAAACAAAGAATGAATTGACACATCGAAATGAAACTTCAGTACGTTTACATGAAGAGTGTACCAACATGACAAAACAAAAAAATTAGGATTGTGGCACTCTCTTACGGAACCGCAAAACTTATTGAACCACCTAGTATATTATCGCATTTGCCACAAGTCGAATTTTATTATATCATTATGTAAATTTATTTTATTTTAGAAATTTGTAAAATCTGTTATTTCTGTTTACATTTTTAATTTGTTTTGTTACATAATATATATGGACCCCTAAATGTAAGTTGCGATAGAGTACATGTGTCATCACTTATTTTACAACGCTTGGGGTCTCTGATTCCATTAGCTCATGATGTAAGTGCCAATATTTTATTACATGCAAATACGTATTTATCTGCATATCCCCGTTTATGTCAGGCATATATAAGTTAATAAATTATAAATTCATTTTAGTTTATTAAAACATATTTCAGAACTGAGCTCTTTATTCGTTCAATTCTCCTTTTACACTGAACTCTTAAAATTACGATGCCTCTTATAAATAGTCTTAAGCTGGTTTACATATTTATTTGTTGATCAGCATTTCTTATGCTGGTTTACATGTTTATTTGTTGATCAGCATTTCTTATGCTGGTTTACATATTTATTTGTTGATCAGCATTTCTTATGCTGGTTTACATATTTATTTATTGATCAGCATTTCTTATGCTGGTTTACATGTTTATTTATTGATTATCATTTCTTATGCTGGTTTACATATTTATTTGTTGATCAGCATTTCTTATGCTGGTTTACATATTTATTTATTGATCAGCATTTCTTATGCTGGTTTACATGTTTATTTATTGATTAGCATTTCTTATTATTTGGCACAGTAAAGTAAGCATAAATGAGTTATAAGCATTTAGCTGTAATGTAAGCAGTCATGAAATATGCTGACTAAATATTGAAATAGGATAACTGATATGAAATAACTAAATATTGAAATATGAATATGCTGACTAATATTGAAATAGGAATAAATGTTGCATTAACTCTTCCCCTCTTAAAAGCGATCGTCCTCGAGCGTTACGTGTTGATAGAGTTAATTTGTATAGTAGTATTTAATTCTGTATTTTTCACAAATTTGTTTTTCTCAATAAAAATTTTTTTTAATTCCAAATTAATAGTAATATTCAACTTATATTTTTTTTCAATAATTTCTTTATAATTCTTAGTATTGCTTAATATTAATATCCTTTTTTTCAATAATTTCTTTATAATTCTTAATATTGCTTAATATTAATATCCTTACACTAGTACTTCCCGGCGGTGGGGTGTGGTTCCTTTTTGCTAGTCTCTGCTACTGGGGCACCTCCAATTCGCACTATTAGAAGCGAGCGTTTTTTTCCTACTGGATTCTAACGCTGCACCGGCTCATTGTTCGCGTCCTTGTAATCGTTAATATTTAATTCTGTATTTTTCACAAATTTGTTTTTCTCAATAAAAATTTTTTGTAATTCCAAATTAATAGTAATATTCAACTTATATTTTTTTCAATAATTTCTTTATAATTCTTAATATTGCTTAATATTAATATCCTTTTTTTTTCAATAATTTCTTTATAATTCTTAATATTGCTTAATATCAATATCCTTTTTTTTCAATAATTTCTTTATAATTCTTAATATTGCTTAATATTAATATCCTTTTTTTCAATAATTTCTTTATAATTCTTAATATTGCTTAATATTAATATCCTTTTTTTCAATAATTTCTTTATAATTCTTAATATTGCTTAATATTAATATCCTTACACTAGTACTTCCCGGCGGTGGGGTGTGGTTCCTTTTTGCTAGTCTCTGCTACTGGGGCACCTCCAATTCGCACTATTAGAAGCGAGCGTTTTTTTCCTACTGGATTCTAACGCTGCACCGGCTCACTGTTCGCGTCCTTGTAATCGTACTCTTTTTTGTACAAAACACTTCACTTCACGAACTTTGAGACCGGTCCCTGCTCGGGCGCCAGTTAATAAATTATAAATTTATTTTAGTTTATTAAAACATATTTCAGAACTGAGCTCTTTATTCGTTCAATTCTCCTTTTACACTGAACTCTTAAAATTACGATGCCTCTTATAAATAGTCTTAAGCTGGTTTACATATTTATTTGTTGATCAGCATTTCTTATGCTGGTTTACATGTTTATTTGTTGATCAGCATTTCTTATGCTGGTTTACATATTTATTTGTTGATCAGCATTTCTTATGCTGGTTTACATATTTATTTATTGATCAGCATTTCTTATGCTGGTTTACATGTTTATTTATTGATTATCATTTCTTATGCTGGTTTACATATTTATTTGTTGATCAGCATTTCTTATGCTGGTTTACATATTTATTTATTGATCAGCATTTCTTATGCTGGTTTACATGTTTATTTATTGATTAGCATTTCTTATTATTTGGCACAGTAAAGTAAGCATAAATGAGTTATAAGCATTTAGCTGTAATGTAAGCAGTCATGAAATATGCTGACTAAATATTGAAATAGGATAACTGATATGAAATAACTAAATATTGAAATATGAATATGCTGACTAATATTGAAATAGGAATAAATGTTGCATTAACTTATAGTATGTATGTGTGTATCTGCGTATAGACATTCGAAAGAAACTGCATTCAACTGCGTTTAAATGAAGTACCAATATTTGTAAAAGCGAACGTTGACCCGAAAAGACATACCGACTTGACAAATAACAAATACTTGTGAAATACTTTTGACGTCGATGCAAGCAAACGGTTTTCCTTTGTTATGTTATATCTTTAGCATCGGAATTTAATTCGAGTTTTTAATACATATATCAACTCCGCTTTCTTTTAAGTTCAACTACAAATATTTTCATACAGTTCAGAAATTCAGAAAAAAATAACTTTTTTTGAGAACCTCCTGAAAGTTCGTTTTTGTCGATCATTGTAATTTAAGATAAAAAATATCAATTTTATTTTTACCAAGTTTTTCAAACAAGAAACTATTTTTCATGCAATGCACGCTGCTGAAAATTATAGACCGTATTAGTAATATTGCGACCATAGATCCTTGTATGAAACTTGAGTATTGGCAGCTCAAGTAATTGTCCAAAAATTTGTATAACTAACGGTAAAACTTATATTATATTTATTATTTATAAGCATATATGCATGCTTATTCCAATTATAACGGTGCATAACGTTGATGTTGATAATGTTTGGCGAAGATGGTATACAGGGCGTGCTATTTGCATTTGAAATTTGAAATAGCTTAAGCTAAGTGTGGTTTTTTTTATTCAAAAGTACATACAATCCCTACAGTTAATTATGGAGTACTAACCGATACAATGAACCCAATTTTTAGCACATATCCAACTGCATGGGGCCGCATTTGATCGACAGCTGCACCAATTTCACTCTTGAGAGCATCAATCATTGCTAGTTGATTCCTGTAACATTTATTTAATGGCTTTCCAACATAGCCCAACGGAGTCAAATCGCAGCTACGTGGTCGTTGATACACAAATAGCACAGAAGGCGCTGTTCTTCTGCCGAATTTAGCACGTAATTTTCTTGCGGTTACGGGAGGTAATTCACCATTTTACAAGTCAATTTTTTATTATTTTCCAACGTTTTCCAACGTTTAGACATAATTTCAAATGTTATCTTGCGTCAAATTGCGTAAATTGTGCGAAAGGGGGAGGAAATATTGAGTGGTTGCCGAGAATCGAGTATGCGACTACACAACGTTTCTGTGCAAGTATTATTACTTTGAATTGTAAGTGAAAAAATTGCCAGCTTTTGAGAAAAAAATAAAAGTTTTTTATAAATATTTGCTTGTACTTTCCGATAAAAAGTGCAATAAAATTGTTTCTATCTTTCCAAATTTTTTTTGCAAATTTAGAAATTTTTTTAGTTATGATCAAATGAAAGCTTGGAGTTTTTCCTCTCAAAAGATTATTTCTTATGCAAAGACTAAATTTCTTGATTGAATTTTGATCTTGAACGCACTCACTGGCTGCATTGCATGAGGTTAGATTTAATCAGGTCTACCTGAGTGCAATGTGGACAGGTGATGTCTAGCTAAGATCGATGTATGCCCTCTCCTTCCTCACCGCGGTGACTAACTCTCCATGTTACCCCAAAGGGTGGTCGAGGGGCTAATACAAAGATCATTGCTAATGAGGCTCCTGGCGGCTAGGAATAAAACGCTATGGATTTGAGATCCCTGAAATAAAAACTCATATGGAGGTAGACGAGGAAAACACACGGGTTAGGATATTAACCCAAACGTCGGTGGGAGACGAGGCTGCTACCACCGGCGGGCACAGTGAAAACGGAAGCTGTGTCGCCAGCCGCCACACCTGTACTATAACGGGAGCAGTTATAGTAGCTGTATTGCTACTGCCAACACAAACACAAAAAAATCACTATTCATCGTGCGGGTGTCATACTTCAAGTAGACTCGAACCTGGAGAGCACACCTAGCGTAAATACCGCAGAAGAAGATGCTTTACTTAACCCTCCGGTAAAACTCGATGGTGCCATTTCGGACAGTAAGAAAAGACCTAGAGTAAAACCAAGTAAGGAGGGGCTGAAAGCTAAGTCGCGATACAAAGCAGCGGTCAAGATCCGCGACCGACTTGGTGGCATGGCCAATCTGACGCAAACAGAAGCGGAAAGACTGGCATGGGCTAGGGAGGAAGCAGGAAAAGGCAGTGCATATTTTGCAATACGTATTGGATGTGCCGCATCGAACCCAAAGTTCGCCAACAAGGTAGAGGAGCAAATGATCTTAAAGAGGCAGCGATCTACAGAAAGCGAACGGAAGCTGCTCAACACAAAAAGAAGGTGCAAAGGCGACGCTGTAAAGCTAATCGCAAAGCACTCAACCAGAGACGGTGAAAAACCATCCACATCTAAAGCAGCGGCGGCAGTCTGTGAGGTAGCCAAGAAGCACTTGACCGTGGCGCTTACTGATCGCAGTAACCCGTTGGGACGAATAACGCAGGAGCAATGGAAGGTAGTTTAGAGGAAACTACTGGGTGCTCTGTTCGCAAACATTGACGCTGATCCGAGCGCAACAATACCTACATTTGATGGAGTAGGCTGGTTCAGCGGCATCAAGGTAATAAATTGTAAAGACGATCCCACTCTCATATGGGTTAAGGCAGCGGTGAAAAAACTTCAAGGCCTATGGGAAGGGGCTGATACCGCGCACGGCCAATCCAGAGTATGCTTTAAAACTCCTGCAACGACAAAATACGGATGTTCCTACCTATGAGGGTCATAACTTGTGAGTAATTGTGGTTTTGGTTATGACGGGGAAACCAAAGCTCAATCATCTCAATGGAAGCTGCCGCACGAACCAAGACCGAAAAAAGCGCGCCAAGTTCGGTCGAATGTAAAAGTTTTGCTTACCGTTTTTTTCGATTGCAGGGGTGTTGTGCATCATGAGTTCTTGCCACAGGGTAAAACGGTCCATAAGGAATATTACCTACAAGTTATGCGCAATTTGCACGAAGCAATCCGTCAGAAACTCCCGGATTTGTGGAAGAACAAAAATTGGCTCTTGCATCACGGTAACGCCCCTGCTCACATTGTTGCTTGTTCGCGATTTTTTGGCCAAAAACAACACACTAATGATGACACAGTCACCGTATTCCCCAGAGGCCCATGAAAGGACGACGCTACGCTACGATTGACGAGATAAAGACGGCATCGAAGGAGGAGCTGAACAAGATAAAAATAAATATTTTTTGAAGTGCTTTGAAGATTGGAAAGAACGATGGCACAAGTGCATAATATCTCATGTGGACTACTTTGAAGGGGACAGAATAGATATTAATGAATAAATAAATACTTTTTGAAAAAAACACAAAAATCGCGATACTTTTTGAACACACCTCGTATCTATATATATATAATTGGCGCGTACGCCCCTTTTGGGTGTTTGGCCGAGCTCCTCCTCCTATCTACTGTACTATTTAAAAGGCACAATTTTTTGTTTTAAGCGTCCGTATTGGGTTGTAAGGTTTGTGATACGTTAGCAACTCAACACGTTCGTAGACTCAGCGGACGGGTTCAAGAAGGGGTTTTGGATTCATATGATATCACAATTACATGCCTCTGTGTACTAAAAAAACTGTCAGTAGCCTCTTCAACTAAACAAAGCATGAACTAAAAATTCTAAAGCTTGTCTAAAATCTTTGGAAGACCTCGGAATTAAGATGCTTAACATATGTACAATGAATTTTCTAAAAAGATAAATGCATATCAAACATCCACACATACATATATTTCTTTATTTCTTGTAGTAGACAAAACAATATTCAGATGAAGTTTGCTATTAAAAATATTTTTACAGCTTACTCTGTACTTGAAATAGCGAGCTTACTTAGAAAACAGAGGTTGAATGAAATGCATACATATGTACATAAATGTAAACAAATTACTAATTTACACAGGTAAAAAAAATTATCATGAAAATTTAACCAATTACGCCTGCCGCGTTCACCAATCTAAGTAACCCATTAGGAATATTGAAAATATGACTAAATAAATACAGTTTGGATTATTTTTACATTTGTAAAGCTAAGTCATTAAATTTTGCCCGCTGCGAATACAATCTAAAAAGTAATACATAGGTATATTGGAGACCCAGTCCGACCGCAAATAAAACTTGTTTTCACAAATAAGATGAGATAAAATAGGTGTAATTGGCACGAATTCACTCTTATATATGGTACATATTATATTTGCGATGGAAAGGAGGTGATATGACTCACTTTATTTCAGTCATTCCTTTAAAGGTGTATAAAAAGAATAAATTTAATATCTTTTCATACTTCATAATTAAAAATTTCAAAATTTCAATTTTCAAAATTTTTTTGTGGTGCCGAAATTCTGCCAACATAAGATTTAAATACAGCATTGGTTGGTTGGTCAAAGTGGTGATTCATCCAGAATCCAACTAGCGCTTCCGCGCCATTTTTTTGCACGCATCCTCGCTATCCACTTGTTTAACGGTTATTTACAGCATGACCATATCCACTATATGCGGTTTAAGAACCTCATTAGGTTGCTGACGTCTAAGCCAGGTAAATTAAAGAATATAAATGAAAGATTGTTTCCTTTTTCTCCGGTTGTTTGTAACTGTGCCAGTGTGTGTCGTGAGGGATGTCCATTTTGGCTGCTTGTTCCCGGGCAGACAAACGGCAGCTATAACTGGCTGGCGTCCCGTCGTTTCATGTTTATTGTTTCAGGTAGAAGGTGGGCCGTAACGTTTTGCTAATTTTGCATTTCGTTTAGTCTCTCCATCTACAATCCGCGATTCGGAGGTATTTTGAGGAAATTGCATTCTTGATTGCACCCATACGTAAATACCGATTCTGCAAGAACGTTATTCATAGCAGATCCTCCCCTTGCCAGTTCATCTCCTTTTTCATTATCTTCAATGTTCCGATGGCCCGGGAGCGACACTTCAGTTGCATTAGTTTGTTCGGTTTTAATCTCACAATTCACAATATTTCCAAGCCATTCACAGAATTTTCACAAACATGTAATTTCTCCTACTTTTGTTTGTTTTGTTCGTCCTACAGTCCAATCGCTTTGGTTACCTTTTAATTTATGGGTATAGATACGTTTTTCAATCTTCTTCTTGATTATGCTTGTTGTGAAATTGTTCTGCCGGCTCGGAAATTTTTATTCATCTCATAGCAGTCGGTAATTTGCAATCCAGAGTACTTTTCTATTGGCACAGGCCCACAGTGAGAAAATCACCGATCATATATTAAAATAACACTCATCACTAGGGCGAAGAAGCGTGAAGTACCGCATTGAGTAATGAGTAATAACTCTATATAGTATATTAAACAATTTTAATGAGGAATTTTTTGCATATATTTGTAGGTGCATACATGCGTACATACATTCGTAAGTATGCGGGCATGCATTGTCCATTAGCACAAATTATAAAGTACTCCGGTAACGTTAGTACCGGTTTTATTGAATGCAACAACTAATAAAATTGAATATGAAATTAGCATTTACATTTTTACACCTAGTGCATAAAAGAGTTAGGGTATTTCCATTTTAATGATTTATAAAGATTGTTTTGAAAACCTCTTCGAGGAGCTTCAGTGGCTCTAGGAATTGTATACAGGTGACTTACTAATTATGGATGTATTCCGAAAATTATACCGCAAGTGCAAGGAAGGTTGAGCTTCATCATCAGTTAAGTCCGATATAGAGTGGTATATGACAAAAGTGTCTAAATATGACCTGAAGACGGCTGGTGTCAGTAGAATGACAAACTGGCAATCACTGTTGTGCTATTACTATGTCTTTCTTATAATCTAATAGATAATTTCACGGCATTTACTTTTTGAAAGTGATATCCGGCATATGTCCACCGCGACTGCGAGTTAGACGGTCCATTCGATCAGTCCAATTATTTTACTACTTTTTCTAACAAATCTGGCCATATGGTGTCCATGTTGTCAAGTTGGAACCGAATGTCGACGATGTTTAGCTGATTAATTTGTGCAAATAAATATTAGCGCTAACCATTCACCGTAACGAGGGACCGATGATGCCACCAGTGCTCTATGAATTTCGCGAACAGGTTTATTTTTTTAAGTGAATTTCCACAATTTGGAAGCGTTATTCTGGCGTTAAACGATTCATGATGACTTGCAAAACCTTACTGTACAGAAATGACAACACAGTTTACCATTCTCAGCTGTCAAATCATAGTTGTCGATATCGATTGCACTTTTGCAGCTAAAAAACAACCGATATCAACGATTTATTGGAAAATATTATTTTTCGGTGTTCTTCAAATGTATTATATAAAAATCTTTATCTGTCTGTAGAATTTGCAGGATGCGTCAATAAACGGAAACTGAGTAGCCTTCTACGAAGAGAAGTAAATATAACAAGCGCTAACAATCCCCCTTGGCTCTGAAAGCCGCCACATTTGTTGGTCTCTCATTGATTACGAACGAACAAATAACAGATGCAGCCTACGCCTCAAATACTAGACAAATTATGCTCCAATATGACATACCTCAGATACTTCGTTTGTGTGTTCATACAACCTTTATATAATATATAAGTATTTTCATCATAAATGTTAACTGCATAGATATGTACATACTTATCTACCATTTAAAAAATTTACATAATACCTGTACTTTTATCTCAATTTATAATCACACACTTCAAACACAAATACTACATAGTACACTGTACATATGTACTTATGTATATCTGTAGACTAACCGTAATGCAGAAACATGCATAATATAATATATAGTATAGCAAACAATGTAAAACAACTCACTTTCATTGGCATTGGATTATGGTGTAGACATTAACGGGCTATAATTCATACACCCATAACTATTTGTTCTTTTTTTTTTTTTTTTTAGCAAATTGAATTATCTTCCCCTGCAGTGAAAAAGTACACTAGGAACATTAGTATATACACATTTTAGTATTTTTTAATTTTTTTTATTATTTTTATAATTATTTCAATCAAACATAATCATCATAATTTTTGTACCTGTAATGTGCCCAATGGCCGACGCTTCGACCTAAAAGATCTTTAGTGTCCCACTACATCTTTTGGAAGTAGTTAAAACTAGTCCTATTGACTGGCACTAATACCATTAAATGCATTACATCAGGTTCTATTTAACCTAGATGTTCCCTGCCTCAGACTGGGAATCGGTTGAAAGCCAAATTTTTTCTCTGTAAATGTTACGCATTGCGAACAAATTTCAGAATATCTGCACAAGGAGCATTCTTGACTTCATTCATATATTTGGTATATATATATATTTTTCGGTGAAGGTTAATATAATATGCTTATTGATTCCACTCGCCACCAGGTGGCGCTGCCGAAGGCCAAAACGAGGACCCGGGTAACCCTAGGATGTGTTTTTACATTGTGGGTATCAAATTAAAGCTACTGATGAGTGCTTTAATACAGAGTATTTTTCAGGTCTCTGAGTGACCAGGGTCTCGAGATATAGCCGAAAAGGTGGACCAAGGTACCCTTGGATGTGTTGGTACAATATGGGTATCAGATGGAAGCTGTTGATGAAAGCTTTAAAGTGAAGTAATTTTTACTGCCCGTTTCCGGGATAAAGAAAGGAGATGGAGCTGGAGATGGATGAGGAAAAGGAATAGCTACAGGAAGAGGAAGAGGAAGACCACTTATTATTAAAAATTAAAAAAAAAATTCTAAAAAAATTGTAAAATGTTACATATACGCTTATTATATAAACATTAATCTGAAGTCAGTTATAGTGAAAAATTCATTGTGTCATTGCCGGCGTGATTGGTCATCGTTTCCTTAATTTTTTGCAGAAAGGTTATGCTAATATGAGATATTACCTATATCATTCACATATTTACGTATTACCTGTGTACTCACAAATATACGGTTGAAGCAAATATATGTCAGTTTTTTTACTTCGCCTGGAAAAGTTTATATAAATTTAAGAAGAGTAAATAGAACTTATTTTATATCAGACTTCACGCAAAAAAGTAATTTGCACCTGAACACATAGCTGGGTTAAAGTAATTGTATGGGAAGAGTGCACGATGGCACATAAAAAGTCACTGGAAGCGCTTGATAGGACATTACGAGATTTACGTAGTAAAAATGAAATGTTTGGTCGTGCCTTAGTGCTGCTGGCAGGTGATTTTAGACAAACACTGCCTGTTATTCCTCGAGCAACTGTAGCAGATGAATTGGCTGCATGTTTGAAATCAACATATTTGTAGTGACATGTTCAAACACTCAAACTAACTTCAAATGTACGTGTTCTAATGCAAAATGATCGATCAGCTGCTGAATTTTCACAGCAATTATTGGATATTGGAAATGGCAAAGTTCCTGTCTATAATTTAACTGGCTTAATAACTTTACAACCAAACTTTTGTCAAATAAGTCAAACGAAAGAACAGTTAATTCAAATTATTTTCCCAAATTTGCCTCAAAATTACAAAAATCATGATTGGCTTAGTGAACGAGCCATCATGGCTGGCAAAAATAAAGATGTGAATGAAATCAATACGGCTATTTTGGCTAACATACCAAGTCCAGAACAAACATATCGATCCGTTGACACTGTTACAAATCAAGATGATATTGTAAATTATCCCACTGAATTTTTGAATTCCTTTGATTTACCTGGATTACCGCCATACATGCTAAACTTGAAAATAGGAGCACCGATTATTATGTTGAGAAACATAAATCAACCACGACTATGTAATGGCACTCGATTAACAGTTAAGAGATTGATGAATAACGTCATTGAAGCAACAATTTTGAATGGAAAATACTCTGGTGAAGACGTTTTAATACCGCGAATACCAATGATACCATCGGATATGCCGTTTGAATTCAACCGTCTTCAATTTCCTGTTCGCCTTGCATTCGCGATTACTATTAATAAGTCAAAAGGCCAAACTTTATCAATTTGTGGTATTGATTTAGAATACCCATGTTTTTCTCATGGCCAACTTTATGTTTCATGCTCAAGAGTTGGTAACCCTTCGGTATTGTTCATTTATTCAACAACGCATGGAAAAACGAAGAATATTGTATACCAAAGAGCATTACAATAAAAAAAGTAATAAAGTAAATAACATCAAAGGTTTTTTAATTGCTACTACTATTTAAAACTTCTTTCATTACTATTCATGCGCGAGAATTCTTATAAAAAACACACAGTATTTTTCGGCTTAATTTAATTAATTAATCTAGATTTTTTAAAGACGACCAGCGGAACGGGCGGGTTTTCGCTAGTAGTTAATTAAATAAAGAAAAATAGGTAGGAGGTCGAAAATCTTGCAGATTCATACATGTAAGTCAAGCACTTGAAGAATATTATCGACTGGGTTTGATTAAAATCTAGTAAAATTTCTCAGTATTGAATGTGAAAAAAAAAAAAATATACCACAACAATCCATTTACTATAAGTACCGCCCAGGTGCACTTCTAGAACAGTCTAATTTATGTGCCTTATCATCTCCATTTAAGCAACTAGTAAATGCTAATTATTACCACTTCGGAACGCGAACTTTATTTGACCGATGATTAGCTTGCATAGGATGCAGATCTATACGCTTTTTAAAATAATTTGGAACCAATGTTAAATTCGACAGACAATATCTATGAAAGATAAAGCCGCGATCTTCCTCACGCTGCTACGTTTGTCAAAACACTCGATAGGGTATTCGCAGGACCGAGTACTCATACTTTAGAGACTGATATCACTACTCGACCCATAAAACGTGAAGTGATTCTCAATTTGCGAATCTAAAATAACGATTTTTCTTTCTCACTACAGATCGCTCAGGGTAAGTTTTGTTGCTTATTTTCAAAGATTAATAAATGGGTGTAAAACAATTTTCAAATTATTCTCAAAGATTTGTCAGTGGGTATAAATCAACTCGAAATTAAAAACTATTTTTCCTTTATATTGTTTCTATTATTTCCCACGCGTTTGCATTTATTTAAAACTATTCAATTCTTTAATAGACATTTCTTCAATTCCATTTCATTTTTTCGTAATTCCATTAACTCTGCAATTGTGATTAAATCTACAAAAGAGGAACAATAAATACATTCCACATGTACTATGATCACGACATCTAAATGAGTTTGCTGTATTTTATAAACACGATGCATCTTGTGTAAGTAATGACAACTCTCAAAGCTTGTTGGCGAGTATGCACTGGCGATCGAGAAAAGTATGCGGGGTGGAGGCTGAATTTATTATATTAGTTGTTATAAATTATATAGGAAAAATATTTTGTTTTAGTAAGAAATAAATTATGTTGTTTAATAAATATTTTTTGGCACATAGAAGTCAAATAATTACCTAACCTAATTCTTCCTTCTTCAAAACTATTTTTTCCATTGGTACAATCGAAATGGCAATCAAGGCCTAAGGATCGGTTAAGAGTTTATAAAGTAATTTTAAAGATCTCAGGAAGCATTTTCAGCAGCATTGCGCAAGTCTGCAAAGGATCCCGGGACAAAGTAATATTTAGTGGAATTACAGAGCAGACGAATGCGCAAAAGAACAGCAATCACTTGCACTAGCAAAAGTAAGAAAGAAAAACAAAATAAGTGCAGTGACAAATTCCTATCACGTGACAGTTAATTCAATTCCAGCTTGATTCAAAAGACGTAGGGCAACGCCTGAATTGTTTTAAAATACGAGTATCACGTGCGTATCACTGTGAGTCCCACATACCCATATAAACGTTTCATACGAGTATACTAAATTTGTAAACAGTTAATGAATAACTTTTTTTATTGACACTATTATAGTGATTCCGGATTCCGCGAATGTTCTTACTCATTATTTAATTAAATTAACACTTGAGCACCAATCAATACTGTATGTCTATACTAATAGAGTTGAACGTCACTACACAAACGAATCAAGATCTAACACGCTTTGCAACAATAGCTTAAACGACTTGAGGAATCGATATTCACTGCAGAGTCAAAGGCAATTTTATCCACCTTTACAATTTAAAAAGTAAAAAAAGGCAAACACATTTTCTGCACTTACTCATTAGCAGCAATGAAAGCGATTTGCAGCAGTACACCAAAATGTCACAATAATGGAAATTTTCGATTTACTTCCCCAATTCCAACACAAATTAAAGATAATGTGGGTTCCCAGTTACAGAGAAATCAAAGGCAATGTGGCCACAGACGCCACAGCAAAGTTCGCACTACAAGGACCAATACAGCTACAACAAGCAATATCTACTTGTAGATCAGGTATAAATGTGAATGATAAATTTCTAGTATATGCTTTATTTATTTATTTATGTATTTACTTACAGTCTATAATATACCTAGCAGACCTATAATACCTTCTGCTAAAATATGAACGAGACGTTATCAATAAAACGGTCCGCGGATGACATATGGCAAAAATAAATTTCATTATTTTGGGTGTTTGTAGTAGCCAAAGGCGTAAATTCGACAAAAGGATTTTAAGTAACTACTTTGTATTTATATAAGGTTAAGATATCTGACTGAAATTTATTCTAGGTAGTACACAAGTTGGATTTAAATAAGGAATTCAATTGCAATGACCCCTAAATTTTCGGTATATTAAGCAAATTTCACCAGGGAGTATATTAATCTTTATGTACTCGTACAATAATGACTATGCACAGAATAGCATATGTTAAAAAGTCGAAGAATTTCAAAACGCAAAAATTCAAAATTTACTAAAGAGATTGAAATATTGTTTTTAGCTATACAACTTTCAAAGGTTGCCTATCACTTTGCATTAACCAAATAGATCTTATATGAAACAAAATGAACATTTCGTTCCAATATATTATCATTTATTATATTTTACTTTACGGCAGAGCAGCGTAGGCGACACAATTGGTTTAAAATAGGAGATGTCCACTGACCTAAAAGATGCGAACATTTTATTTTTTAACCTTCATTTTGAAATCTTTCCCGTGTCCAGAAGTGCGAGAATTAAAATGATGTACAGATTTATTTGAAAAGGAAGCCAGGTTAAAATTTAGGCGTTCTTGACAAAAGCGCTTATACTTGAAAGGTATTATTAAACTTTGTTGAAGTATATGTATAAATATTTTATAAAAAATATAACTTTTGATAATCAATGAATGCGTAAGAATTTTTATTGGCAATATTTATTATAATTTCTATATATAATATAAGTAAAGTGCGCAATATAAAAGTTTACACGGCTTGACACCGCTCCGTATTTTTGATATAATTTAATTAAAATATCTCACTTTACATATCCGAAGAGCTTAGACTTTGCTTCAAACAAGTATGTTAAACAGGAAGCAGTAGTAGACGAACTACCCACACGTTGTGAACGCAAACTGCCGAACAATCATGCACAGCTGTGTGTACATAGAAAAGTGTAACAATTAAACACAGAGTTTGCTAAAATAAAATGCATGTATAGGGTGGGCCATGTAAAATTTGGTTTTTGAATCGGATATAAAATAAAAACTAATCAATATTTTTTCAAACTTTTTTTGACGTGATAACGTCTTAAAATCGATTGAGCCGGCCGCACGCACGAAAAAATGTGTCGTTATCATGCTCAATCATCGTTATCTTGCTCATTCGTCGTTATCTTGCTCAATCGCCGTTACCTTACTCAATCGCCGTTACCTCGCTTGAATTGCAAGCGAAAGCGCTGAATGAACGACAAAGAGCACAATCGGCCCCGCATTCGGCAACGTTCGACATCTGGCTCTCTCCTACTTGAGTGAGCATATATATTTATGTATATACGCTTTTGTATATAAATTCACATATTTGTATTTGGATATGCCATCTTCCTGTGTGCATGGTAATGAACCATTTCTCTGTTGAGAATAGGACGATGATAGGAAAAGTAGGAAATGAAAGGGGGTGTTTCGAGTGTAAAGTGTCTTGAAAAAGGCAAATCGATGATGTTGCCTCTTAGTGTTGTTGACTTATTAACGTCTGATGCACAATCGAAATTGAACATATCTTTCATGAATTTGAATGTTTCTTAATTGTTCACGTTTGTGTAAATGTAACTTGATCAATTCCATTACGATTCCATTTACCTCCTTCTCTATATCCATAAAAAATATCTATCAAACAAATAAAATTAAAATTTTATTTTGAAAATTGCAACCATTACATCAGTGTTTTCTTATGACGTTGTCACGTTAAACTATCGCCAGTAAACCGACTTTACAGACAACCTCTTTTTTTATTTTGAAGATTGAACATTGTTATTTATGAATAAAAAATAATATCGTTCAAATGATTGCCACGACTGGATTTACAGTAAACGGTAGCCAAAAGTTCGAGTGTAACTTTGGCAGTGTGTCAAGTTGCACCGTCCTGTTGAAACCAAATGTCGTCCATGTCATCCTCTTAAATTTTTGGAAACAAAAACTCGTTGAGCATGTCACGGTAACGCTTGTCATTTACTGTAACCGCGGAAGAAGAAGAAGACTCACCACTTTGGAAATAGGTTTTCAATATTTCCCAATTTTGTTCAAGCGTATAGCGTCCCATTTCATAAATGTCAAACCTTTAAGTAAATTATGAACACATTTGACATGTCATTTGTGTTACGATTCTCAAAAAAAATAGGTGGTTCAAAAAGCAAACGCTATATGGCCCACCCTGTAGTTAGCTGTGATTATGATAATGTGATTAACACCAACATTGATCATGGCGTGCCGTTAGCAGAGAAAGTGTGTATAACGTTTTTTTTTTCGTATTCTCTATGAATAGTGTACGTACTTCGAGTATCGCTGAGCTCCATAATTCAGAAGGTGTGGCCAATTTGAGACCCAATGTTAACCGGCTTTCAGTGAATTTGACAGAATCAGCTGAGTGGCCGACGTAACTGGGACCACGAAGCGGTTCGTTTATGAAAAATATAAGATCATGCTGCTTCGTTGCCATCTGAACAACGACAACGTGAAAAGATTTTGGCCAATATTAGACCATTAGCCAGCAAATTTGACAGAATGATTTAATTTCCAAATTGTATTCCTAATTGTGTCCACGTCTTGGCGCACAAAACACAAGCTTTTGGCGTAATAAGCCGATTTAAATATTTAAATAGAAAGATAGAAAAGAAGATGTTGAATGAATTATTAAGAAAAACATTTATTTAGTGGTTTATTTAGATGTATTGCCTATATCTTTTACTAAGAAAAAAAATGTCATTATTATTATTACTACAGTAATAACTGAAAACTGAAGAGTAAGCAACATTGTTGATAAATTAAGAAGCCAATTTTTTCTATGGAAGCGGGAAAGCTGCTTGAATACAGAATCTTTATTATTGAATCTTATACAAAAAATACAAAAAAGTTTAATTAAAGTTATTGGCGAATTTCAAGAATTGGAAATCAGTGTCAAAAGCTGCTCGAAAAGAGAAATTATTTTCTTATTTCACTGAAATGTGACCCATATTAAAATACAGAAATAAAATACGCGTAATTATGTCAAAAATTAAAAAAATTCACATTGCTGCTGAACGAGAGGATAAGTAAATTGCAAGCTGTTGGTTGTTTTCAGCAAGCATTTGTTGTCATGCAGGTTCTTAAAGAATAATGAAAGCTGACTTAAAGACTTGATCGTTTTTGGAGAGCAGGATGAACAAAATTTTAATATAGAATTGAAGTTTTTATCTGTTTTTACGAACGAAATTTTTATCTGAAACGAAATTTCAAATTATTTTTTTCAGTTACGTATTTATGAATCCTTACACAATTAGTAGTTCAGAAAAAACACTAGATTAAGTGGAGAAATCTCATAAATACCACTTTAAACCCTCGAATGCTATGCGATGTGGAAGAGTTCCGCACTGCCGAACAATTTTTAATAAAAAGGTTATAAAGACTGTGCCCAAAAATTATATTGTATTTATAAAATTATTTGAAAACTACATACACATACTCTGAGGAATAAAAATAAGTCTCTGTTTTACTTTCGCTCCCCTTTTAAGTAAAGATAAATTATGAATTTATCAGCCCAGGTTCCAACACACTGAGTTAGATGTGTATAAGCTGAGCCTGCCTAATAAGGGAAATATAAAATAGTCATGCATGCGCTATCTATCTAACTAACTGTAGCTAACTATCCGATGCATAAAATTATGGCGGTTGCATCTATTTGAAAATATACATATACACAAATAGATACAACAGCGTCGTTTTAACAGCAGTGGAATTTTTCCTCTAAAAGTGGCATCATTTAAACTAGGCATAACTCAGATAGTAGCAAAATGAGATTTAGAGTCGCTACATTTTAAGGAACTAGTTCCTGCACCAAGGGAAAATTCAGAGCAGGTGTGCGGGAAAATTGTGCTGCTGCAGAGAAATCTGACGTTTCCATTGAAAATTTTGACATATTCTACCATAAACACACTCAGAACGTTTTGATAACTGAGCCATATTATAGTAGTGTTGCGGTCTATGAAACGTATCTATAGTTATAATATGGGACTAGTGCCCTTTTTTATGCGATTTTATTACATTATTTCACATTTGTGCGGTTTTAGCATTTGAAACGTATCTATAGTTTTACTATAGAACTAGTAGCTTTTTTTATGCTGTTTTTTTTTATGCTGTTTCTTGCGGAACGTATCTACCGCATAAAAACAGAACCTACTGTATATGTATTTTTTAAACAACAACAAACCGCCGCAGGCGAAAATTTGTACTAAAAAATCGCGCGATTTGGTGTTCTAAATTTTCACTTTTTATGAAAATATTATTTTATCGCGAAAGTGAGAATTTTTGAAAATAATGGTTTATCGAAGGCCAAAGGTTAATTTAACTCTTTTAAAAACGACTACTAATAGTTTTATCGAACCTTATTGTTGGTTGACAGAGTTTCTTCGGTTTCGCCTTATTCTTTTCTCATTATCGTTGCTTTGACAGTTCGTGCAGAAGAACATTTGTAATACCGTGCAAAATAAATGTGCGGGGCGAACCAGCTGGTACCGCTTCGAATACTTTCAGAGCCGGAGTGTTTGTATCCATTCAGACGACATGACCCTTCTTATGGATTGGGCAGAGCACACTTAAATTCCAATCGGCAGGCATGCTTTCTTCCGACCATATTTTGCATAGAAGCTGATACATGCACCTTACCAGCTCTTCGGCGCCATGTTTGAATAGCTCAGCTGGCAGTCCGTCGGCGCCCGCGGCTTTGTTGTTCTTTAGCCGCGTTATCGCTATCGTCACCTCTTCATAGTCGGGTAGCGGAACGACAATTCCGTCGTCGACGATTGGGGTATCGGGATCTTCACATTCTCTGTGACATGCGGAGCTATCACTGTTTAACAGGTTCGAGAAGTGTTCCCTCCATAATTTAAATTGCTATGGATGTCAGTCACCAGTTCGCCGTCTTTGTTCTTACAGGAAAACGCCCCGGTTTTAAAACCTTTTGTGAGCCGCCGAACTTTCTGGTAAAAAGTGTGTTTGTGTTTAAGTAAAATAAGTGTCTGTAATAGGGCATTTTTTAAAGCTTATGCAAATATAAGAAATGGAAAGCAAACCCGAGCCACTTATAAGCGGCTTAATGAGTGGTGATCGCCTCTTTTGTAATGTTTTTTCTTTTATTTCGCAAATTAAACATTATTTTTCCCATATTTTAAAAAATAATTTATTACAAATGAAAACTACCAAAAGCATTGAATTTTACTAACAGAATGAATGTTAAATTCTATCAATAGCGACGTGATTTGTGTGTATAACGGTGCCTTTGCATAGCCTATTAAGATTTAAAATTCGGAATACTTATGTGATGTGAATTCAAGCAGTTCATGCGGTCATACCGGCTTACACTCACAATTTTTTTTTAATGTTAAAGTATTTCTTTCAAGAGGAAGCTAAATATGTATATGTAATATATTAAAAAATCAATTTTTGAACGTATACCCGAGATAAAATACTATTTTTTTGTACTTTCTACCAGGAAAATGAGATTTCCGAAACTTTTGTGAGGCACTGTCTATATACCGGGTTCCATTAGCTATACTTTTATTTCAACTAAACACTCTCATCGAGAGCAAGCATTCATAATTGTACGTTCGAAAGGAGAGGTGAGATTTTTTTACTTGAAAGTATCATACTTAGCGACTCAATATAATCTTCACAGCCGAGAAGCACAGAATGTTGCAAGCGTTACACTTCGGGATATTGCGCATTAGGGTGGAGGTTTTTTTGTTAATCGCTTTTGGCAAAGCTGCAGAAAGTTGGGTTTCTATTCCAAGAATAAGGAGCAAAGTATTCCAAGGTCCCCCGATACCGTTAATTTCTGGAAAAACGTTAAATTCAACCTTTTCATTTTCACTTCCCAAAATTATATACATACATGCACATATATTTACTTAAGACTTTTCAAATTCACTCAGACTTATATACATGGCCTTGTAAGGAAAGTTATAACGCTATTTAATGTTATTGTTGCATTTTATAGTATCAACTTATTTTGAGTGATCACAAGCCGGCCGGTTTCTATTATATCAAATATTATTATTTTTATTATTTAGCTTTAGTACAGCCATTAAAAACAAGTTTGAAACATAAAATCTAAAATCTATAACATTCATAGTTGTGTAAAATTTTGTTTAATTTTTAGGTAATAAATCTTGATTTTTATTAGCTCTTTTAAGGCAGTATTTCATTTTATGGCATAGCATTACAAATTTTAAATTAATTTCGATATTGTTAAGAATTGAATAAAATAAATTATGTTGTTCTTTCCTTTAAAAACTTTTAAGAATACACTTGTACAAATATACATAATGTTAAAAAATTACCGCGAATTGATAATTTAAAAAATCCCTTTAAAGGGTACGCAAATAATATGTATTATCTAAACATTATGTACTGCGTAAAACAGAGCAAATCCCTCGAAAAGAGCCGGAATTGAAGGAAAAACTAATGAATTTGTACTACGTAATACACCATCTCACAGGGTTATTTTTAGGATCGGATTTCTAATGAAAAATTCTTCAAAAATCATCCAGCGACCACCGTATTCACCTGATATAGCTCCGACTGACTTTTTCTCTTTTCAAAACTCAAATTACCAATTACCTTAATTCAATCGATAGAAAATATAAAAGAAAATTCGCGGCGAGATCTGAAGGCAGTTACGAAAAATGCATTTGAAAAACGTTTTAATGATTGGGTTATTCTTTGGCATACGTGTATTATTTCGGAAGGTGGCTACTTTGAAGGTGTTATCGTAAATTTTAATGTCTGATAAATATGAGGGGCGAAGTTCAACTAACTTTGCGGTGGACCGCAACTACGAGTACATATACTAATTGTGCGTGCTTCCGCACACAAAGATTTTTTCATTTAAGTCCGAATACCACATTTTATAGCATCGACGTACAACAAAAATTAAAAAAATGTAAATATTGTTTACCACTCTTATAATGAATGACATTTTCATCTCTATAAACCCTCTTTGGTTATAAAATGACGAGCCAATTTTGTATAACAGCGTTCGCCCCTCGACAGGCAAGGACGAGCCCCCAAATACATTTTTGCCATGGCCATCTTCTCATTAAAACCATCTTAGTAATACTGTAGTTCCCGCCATTTGTGGGGCAGCTAGAGCTTTTCGCGCCACATAATTAGTTTCAATTAATTGCAGCAGCCAACTTTCTCAGTTTTTAATTTTAGGTATCCATATATTGGTGAACAATTAATTAGCAGTACTCCCGCACAAATGCAGGTTAGAAGCTATTGCAGAAGTAAGCAGAAGAGAAATATGAAGATTTCGTGTTAAAATATAATTGTTTTAATGTTGTCAGTGAGATAAGAACAATGGCTGTGAATCAAGTACATACCATACCGATTAAAAAAAAATTATGAAATGAGCAACACAATGGCAATTGCGTGAAGTGTATGTATGCAATCAACAGATTAGTTATTGAATTAAGTAAACAAAATCATGATCAAAAAGACAATTGAAAATGATGTTTGCCGCTGCTAGCCAATTAAAACCTCCCTTTAATTCTAAAAGCTAAGGAAGGGAATCATAAGAGCCCCGCATGAGCGCATGACTTTATAAATAATTTCATATTAATCGAATTGTAATTGTTCAGAAAATCAAGTTTTCAACGGATTTTAATGTTCAAGCTCCAAATTCAAATTTTCAAATTATTGCATTCCACGGAAACTAAAGGTAATACCACGCATTAAAAGTGGTCATGATTTCGCATTATCTGGTGCCCAAAATTTGCCACCAATTAACTTGAAAACATGTTGCCAGCTAGTAGGTAGCGTTACTTGTTTGCACGCAAATCACTTATGACTAAAATTTGCTCGCTTTGTCACATGTTTATCTTTTGTGTTAAACTGGCATCACTAAACAAATGAGTTTATTTGGCACATTTATCAAATTCTTTTTTGCACCCGGACGATTTTCCCGAGAGGACACTACCACTTGCCTTTCTCTTGGTATGGAGATTGTAGAAATATTCTTCTCAACCTACCTAATCGGGGACTTTTTACCCCGGCCCGGAGTTCTCAGAGGGGCCCGGACTCAAGAGTAATTCGAATTATATGAATTAGACATATTTGGAAAGAGCCCGCATTTGCAATTTTCCCCCGGGGCCCGGATATGCTCTCTACGGCCCTGCGCACGCCACAAATAGAAGAAGGAGCTCGGCCAAACACCCAAAGAGGGTGTATGTGCCAGTATACTATATATTAGTAGATCAATGTGCTTGCACTTAAACCAAATGGTTTAACGAGAAGTAGCAGGTAAACTGCTACTGTGGTATCACAATACATCGGCAAAGGTCTAAGTGAGTTGGTTTAAAAACCGACAGCTACTTTTGCCTACCTACCACATATAAACTTTAAAATTAAACTGTATGTACCATAATTGTAAAAGAGCCCTAATTAAACTTATGCATTTTCCGAATACACTTGCGTTCACCTTTTCCTTATCCTGTAAAGTAACAAAAGTATGAGCTAGGGTCTTTCTATATTATGGTACCAAAAATCTGAGTTCCTTTGAAAAAAATTTAAAACAAAATATAATTCTAATACAAAAAAACATTACTTAATAAAAATATATTTAATTTTAGCCAATACTGCATATGTGAATAACTACCATTTTGTTCAACTAAAAACATAATTGTTTGAAAATAATTGCACTTTATTGATAATATTCCAACACATCTATTGGCAAACACTTACTTCCATTCCGACGTCACCATTTCTGGTGGCCATTTTGCTATGCCTTTATTAATTATTTATAACTTTTTTAAAAAAGTGAATGAAAATGTTGGGCGCTATTTACAAACACAAGTATGCTTCTCATTTGCCACAATTGTAGAAATTGCTTATTTATAAACATAGATTCAAGATTGTGTAGTTTATGTATGCAATTTTTCTCATAGTTTATTAATATCTATAAATCAAGTTCACATAAAAACTTTTCAGGTTCACCTCGACTTCTGCATTGGTTGGCGTTTAGCACTGAACTGTTTCAAAGCGCACCTTACCAAATTGCGCGCTGAAATTTGCTGCTAGAATTTGCAACCAACACTTTAACAGGGTTCTCATTATATTAAGTGTAATGGAGTTTTTACAGCAACAGCTGCGGGACGCTTTTGAGAAGCTCCCAGCAAAAAAAGAAAATAACGCTGTTTCAATTTATTAATAAAATAACATGTTTAAGAATCAGATGAACAAGCAAAAATACACTGGCAAAAATACACCATTTTACTAACTTAATAACAGCACATGGATTCAGTTTATATTATCAAAACAGTTTTGTATTAATTATTTAGTAAATTATCATATGGACTGTTTATCTTTAACATCCTCACGGTGGTTGTTTATTGTCCTGATATCCTTTGGACAGTTCATTCAATATTCCGCTTAGAAATTTACAACATACAGACTTATTTTATTTGTATAGTTTTAAGCAACTGTACGCTTCGATTTCTCGGTCTTTTTGAGATATAAATGAACTAGAGTCATATTGTGTATTTTGACATAGCACTTCCTGGACTGGTTTTAAAAAGTAAAATTTTTAAGTTACTTTGATTTATAGAGGCACTTGTAGAAGTTTTACTTGTACTCTTTTAGTTTAGTTTGCTTTCATTGACTGCAATCTCAAAGCACTTTCACACAAAATTTGTTTTCTTTGATTCCTTTTTGCATAGAAGTAGGTGTAATCTTCGGCTCCCACTTTTCATCCAATAGTTGTATTAACTGTTTTGTATCCACTTCTTGAATCTTAGGTTTTATACGGCGTAATAACTCGAAGTTCTCGGGTCTTACGCTCTCAAATTACTTTTTACTTCTTTTGTTCTAGATTTGTTCTAGATTAAATATGCAACATTTATCTGGAGGCCTGGGCATCAATTTTCAATTGAACGTGTACAGGAAGTGATCCATAAATATGCTATCGGGTCGTTAAAATACTCAAATCCTATCCCTTCCTATAATTCCCATTTAATTTTGCTCTCACTGCTTCTTTTTTTTAGTATAATAAAATGAGAAATTGATTGCACATTGTAATAGGGATAGGGAGCATTCACTTCCATATCCCTACTAGATCTCTACGCTACACTTACCCATTTCATCGTAAATTGTTTAACATGAATTATGCGCGTAATGCTCCTCTTGCCCGCGCACTAACAGAATTCAATTAGGTCTCGAGTTTCAACCCGCTCGACTTTTCAGTGACAAAGAATGAATTATATGAATTTATTTGATGGTCCACAACTTTGTGCAGGCACCAAGCTGCAGGTGGTTTTCATGAGACGGCTTTCATGGCAGAAATGTTAGGTTGGGGTGTAAGTTCGTATATCATAGTTTTTACCGAAGACTTTTATTTAAACAAAAAACAATAATTATATCAATAAGTTATCAGTTATAATTCGCCATTGCTGCCTTTCGCCAAAAATCGCCTGATCTGGTGTCAAAAAAGTTGTTGAACTAGTTTTTAATCACCTCTTTGTTATCGAAGGTAACGCCCTTCATATGGTTTGACAGGGAGCGCAAAATACAGTAATCGGTCGGTGAAAGGTCCGGATAATATGGCGGATGCTGAAGAACCTCCCGTTCGACCTCTTGGAGTGCGGCTTTGACGACTTGTGTAACATGAAGTCTGTCGTTAAGGAGTATTGTTTGATCATGTCAATCAGGTATTTTCAATCGAATAGCCTCATTCACGCGGTGTAGCTGGGCAATGTAGAGCTCCTTGTTTACCATGCGCTGCGAGTCCTACCAAACACATATCATGATCTTCTTTGGATGACTATCCGGCTTTGGCGTATCTCCTGAAGCCACCCACACCTTTCTTTGTTTCATATTGATATACGAGTATAGGCACCATTTCTTATCTCCCGCGGCAATTCGGTACAAAAAACGTTGAGAAGTAATTTGAAGGCGACTTTTTTGTTGAACTCACGCATCAACCAGGCTCCCAATTTTTCGGTAAACCCCATTGAATGAAGGGGATTGAGAGTCGTTTTAGGATCGTAGCTCATTTTTTCCGCCAATTCACGACTGGTTCTTCATCGTTCTTCAGGCCTTTCGCTGCGGGACGAGTCATCGGCGTCAAAGCCGTCATTTTTGAACTTTGCAAACCATTACCGTGCTATAGACTCGCCTATTCTCAATACATGTCGCGAATGTCCCGGGTGCTTCGGCAGCCTTTTAACCTCGAAGAAGACCAGCTGTCGAAATTGTTGATTTTTGCCTCCTGGGTATTCCATTTCTAAGAATAATAAATAAAAAAAATATATGTATATAGAAGCGATATGAACTTATTCCCCAACCCAATACATACAAGAGCGAAAATCTAGATCAGAGCCAGAGCATCATACAATCATCTAACTAAATTCGGAATATATATCCAATGGAATATGCAGGTTCTGTAGAGAAGAAGACGAATCCGCCCAGCACTGTTACAAAGTCAGAATCAAAACGTAATGTCAAAGCCCAAATTTGGATAGAAATGAATTTTCAATAGCCAGCACAAGTTTTAGAGCTATCACATTTTCACTTATGTGTTTATAAATGTCTCTACGTCTTTTAAGAGGCAACAACAGACGAACATCGCTTAGTCGGTTCCCTCTTTATCATTTAACATTTTATATTTAATTCGAGCAAAAAACTTGTATGGGAACAGGCTACAATGTATTTGTAGACCCATCTCTGTGATCGCCGTAGGCGAATAGGCCGTGCGTGGCCTGGTAAGACCTGGTTTCGAAGCTCATTGTGAGCATAAAACACCAAATGATGTTTTCTAATAGCAGTCGCCGCTCGGTTAGCAATAATACAAAAGCTTCTCGTAAAAACCATTTGCCTTCGATATAATATAATTTGTAAGAGAAACTCGGATGTACGCGTTGACCACTTACGCGCATACTCACATCAAAAACTGTATCTCTTGTATAAAATATATATAATATCGCCCTTTATTATACCAAAATTCAAAGGGCTATAAAGTTGCTTACTCGAAAAAGTAAAAAGTTTGATATTTGGAGGAATTTTTTTATTTTTTTTTATAATTATTTTATATAAAGTTTAACAAAGCGCGCCAGTCGTTCCTTTCTCGTGCTAATTTTATATTTATTTGTTTATCACAACCAAAAATTTATTTTACACTGTTTGAACTTATGACTACTATTCTTAATAATAATATAGTGTAAGTACTCGTAGTGTACCCGCCAAATATATATATACATATATTAGTACTAATTTTAAATAAGAAACGAAACAATTGTCAAAACTCGTCAATAAATTCTTGTCCTATATTTATTAGGCGCACTGTAATAATATTACATTTAAAAGCAAATCTTAAGCCTTATAAGTATTTAAAAAAATTTTTAGGAGCATACTTTAAGCTCATAAAATGAGTATTTAAGAGTATATTTTAGATTTCCCTGGTAACCACTAATGGAAAAAGCGAGTAAATAAAAGTATCGACACAATTTTTATCTTATGAGATACTGTTAATGTACTATAGATATGGTCATTTTTTACAGAGCCGCCGTAGCCGAATGGGTTGGTGCGTGACTACTATTCGGAATTCACAGAGAGAACGTAGGTTTGAATCTCGGTGAAACACCAAAATGAAGAAAAAGTTTTTTTTTATAATAGCCGCCCCTCGGCAGGCCATGGCAAACCTCCGAGTGTATTTCTGCATTGAAAATCGGCTGTTCGGAGTCGGCTTAAAACTGTAGGTCCCTCCATTTGTGGAACAACATTAACACACACACCACAAATAGGAGAAGGAGCTCGGCCAAACACCCAAAAAGGGTGTACGCCCCATTATATATATATAAATGATGGGCATTTCTGCAAAATTATTTATCTAAAAAAATATTTTGTATACGCTATTCTTCCAACAAACGAGCGGTACGTATTTGAACTCAAAGCTCCGTATCTGAACAATCAGTTCGTATACATAAATCAATATTACATGATTTCCACAAATCCATAAATGTTTGTAAGCCTAGTTACTTGAGTTGTCACCCTTTTTACTATACACCCACGTATGCGAAAGGCCAATCAGTTGGCTAATTTTATACTCTAATTGGGGAATATTATCAAATTGTTTGAATAAATAATATGCGTAATTTAATTTTTCATTAAATTTATAGGTCAAGAAATGTGTTATTTCAAAATCTATACATGGCGTAGTACTATGTTTATGCCCCTCACTTATGGGTATTAGATACGAGTGAGCTAATAAGTTAATAATTTTCAACTCGATATTTCTTCAAAAAAGTCTTGCGGTATTTTTTATTGAATTTTCAATTGTTCATAAAATTGGTTATAATAATGCGATTTAAGTCAAATATGCGCCGTTTTGTTCGATGACGAGGGAACGTTGGGAACGAGATGCCAACTTCATAATGCCCCTCTTATAGAAGCTCGCTTCCCTATTGTCAAAAAACTCGGAGAGCCAATTTTCACAGGACTCTCTTGTGGACAACTTCCGACTACCAAGCTCGTTCGCCATGGACAGAAATATGTGGTAATCACTTGGTGCGAGATCCGGACTATACGGTGGATGCAAAAGAACCTCCCATCCGAGCTCCCGGAGCTTCTGGCGCGTCAACAAAGATGTGTGTGGCCTGGCGTTGTCCTGATGGAAGACAATTCGGCCTCTGTTGATCAAAGATGGCCTCTTCTGCATGAGTGCTGCATTCAAGCGGTCCAGTTGTTGGCAGTACAGGTCCGAATTGAGCGTTTGGCCATAGGGGAGCAGCTCATAGTGGATGATTCCCTGCCAATCCCACCAAACACACAGAAGAACCTTCCTGGCCATCAATCCAGGCTTGGCCACCGTCTGGGCAGCTTCACCGCTTTTCGACCACGACCGTTTGCGCTTCACGTTGTCGTAAGTGACCCACTTTTCATCGCCAGTCACCATCCGCTTCAAAAACGGGTCAATTTTGTTGCGATTCAGAAGCGATTCGCATGCATCCATACGGGCAAAAATGTTTTTTTGCGTCAAGTCGTGTGGCACCCATACATCGAGCTTCTTTTTGAATCCAAGCTTCTTCAAATGGTTTATAACGGTTTATATAACAAAGTAAAGTTTGCCAAAAAAGTCTTGCGGTATTTCCGCAAGCTTGTCTTTGCAAGCGCGTGTTCTAGTTGTATTCGTCGCATCGGTTCACGCTAGAGCTTTTTGGAAAGCTCTTTTCACGTGCTAACACGTGTTTGAATAATTGTTGTTTGCTTTTAGTCGTTCGTGAGTTATAGCGTCGCAAACATGGAGCAAAATAAAGAGAAAATACGGCATATTTTACAGTACTACTACTATAAAGGCAAAAATGCATCTCATGCTGCCAATAAAATTTGTGCAGTTTATGGACCCGATACAGTTTCCATTTCCACCGCACAACGATGGTTTCAACGTTTTCGTTCTGGTGCAGAGGTGATCGAAGATGCGCCACGGTCCGGAACGCCTGTCGTCAAAAATTGCGATAAAATCGCTGAATTGATCGAAAGAGACCGGCATAGTAGCAGCCATAGCATCGGCCAAGAGCTGGGCATGAGTCATCAAACCGTTATAAACCATTTGAAGAAGCTTGGATTCAAAAAGAAGCTCGATGTATGGGTGCCACACGACTTGACGCAAAACAACATTTTTGCCCGTATGGATGCATGCGAATCGCTTCTGAATCGCAACAAAATGGACCCGTTTTTGAAACGGATGGTGACTGGCGATGAAAAGTGGGTCACTTACGACAACGTGAAGCGCAAACGGTCGTGGTCGAAAAGCGGTGAAGCTGCCCAGACGGTGGCCAAGCCTGGATTGATGGCCAGGAAGGTTCTTCTGTGTGTTTGGTGGGATTGGCAGGGAAACATCCACTATGAGCTGCTCCCCTATGGCCAAACGCTCAATTCGGACCTGTACTGCCAACAACTGGACCGCTTGAATGCAGCACTCATGCAGAAGAGGCCATCTTTGATCAACAGAGGCCGAATTGTCTTCCATCAGGACAACGCCAGGCCACACACATCTTTGGTGACGCGCCAGAAGCTCCGGGAGCTCGGATGGGAGGTTCTTTTGCATCCACCGTATAGTCCGGATCTCGCACCAAGTGATTACCACATATTTCTGTCCATGGCGAACGAGCTTGGTAGTCGGAAGTTGTCCACAAGAGAGTCCTGTGAAAATTGGCTCTCCGAGTTTTTTGACAATAGGGAAGCGAGCTTCTATAAGAGGGGCATTATGAAGTTGGCATCTCGTTGGGAACTCGTCATCGAACAAAACGACGCATATTTGACTTAAATCGCATTATTATAACCAATTTTATGAACAATTGAAAATTCAATAAAAATACCGCAAGACTTTTTTGACAACCTTATATTTTGTACTAAAATCATTTTTATTAAGTATGTAATCTTTTTATGCACGAATTTCAACTCGAGTTCGATTTTCTACAGATGTTCAAAAAATGCGCACACTCACTCGAGTAGTCTTTTCAACTCGGTTTAAAAACAATTTATGCACACGAGATGTGGGGATTAAGTTCCAAGAATTTAGTTATAACTCGTGAACTGGGTACATTACGTCGTACTTTAAGCATATATCTGGAAGTATGCACATTGGTTTAAAATTGAAAGTCAATAGAACATTTACTGTTTTAGGCAAATTTTTCTATAGTAAGTAACTTTTTGGTGGCGTCATGATAGCATTTATAAGCAACGTGTTGTGATCCAAGTTTAAGTTTGTTGGATGTGCTGGGTAATCACTGATAAGATCTAAATACTTAAACATAGCCCCAAGACTCATGAGCAGTTCGAGGAAAACGGTGAGGAGCGGCTATCGAAAGCAAGGATGTCTGACACTTTTTTTTTCAACATCCGCAGCATCATTCATCGTGCATATATTCTCGCCGAACAGACAGTGACTAGAGAGTTCTTTATCGAAACGGGTGGATCGAAAACGCCTTTCTTCATTCATGGAGCTATGGTTTTTACCAAAACGGAATTCCAAAGTTGTCCCTTTTGTATGGCCTCTACGGACGCAAAACGTTTTCCTTTCATGGCCAAATGCAATTTCCGAATAGGTAGAAGTCACAGGGAGCCATATCAGGCGAATACGGTGAGTGTTTGATGATTAAAATGCGATTTCTAGTCAAAAAATGAATCTCAAGAGTGGATCGATGAGATGGTGCATTATCATGCAATAAGCGCCAGCTTCCTCCTTCCCGGTATTCAGGGCGAATTCGACCAATGTGATACAACAAACGTTTCAAAACGCCAAGATAGAAAATTTCATTGACGGTTTGGTCCGTTGGCACGAACTCCTTGTGACAATTCCCTTGGAATCGTAAAAACAAATGAGCATAGACTTGATTTTTGACTTCTCCAAACGCAATTTTTTGGGTGGTGGCTCGTCTGCGGCCTTCCATTCGGCACCTTGACGCTTAGTTTCAGGTTCATGTTAGAAATATAACGTTTCAGCACCAGTTACAATGTTGTAAAGGAAATCCTCAACTTTTCTCGCCTCTTTAATGAGGAAGTTCGGATTCTGAGAAATTTTTGGCCCATAGTTAACTTGTGCGGAATGAAACGTGCACAGACGTTTTATAAGCCCAAATGATTAGTTAAAATACGATAAATCGATGTTTTGGAGATATGCAACTCCTATTCTATGAATTTAAACTATGATTTCGGTTCATTGTTGATAAATTTGCGAACAATTTCGATGGAGTTTTCGGTGATTTCGGTCCTTACAACCATCTCTGAAACGTGTAAACCACTCTTGAACTCTGGCACTAGATAGACAACCATCGCTACAAACTTTTTTCATCAATTCAAATGTTTCGGTAAACGTTTTACCGATTTTAAAACAAAAATTGATATTAGCTTTTTGTTCGAAACTCATTTTTGTACCGATCACACAAACATACTGACACCTTAGACGCAATAACTTCGCTTCCACTGAACCGAATGTCGCCAAGCTTTCACTTGAAGTCAGCTAGGGATGTAACTTCCAACGCACTAACTCATTTAAAAGATGGTGCCATCAAAAACATTTTTATGACGCCAGTCTTGATCATTTTAAACTTCACCTTGTAGAACTGTTTTTTAGAGTTAGAGGCACACTATTGTGAAGGTCGATAGTAAGATGTATTTCCGATTTTATTCCAACTTACAGCATATCAATGTTATATGTATTTTAGTAATACGTTCTACTACATAGTTAGCACCCATTGTATATATTATATTATACGTAATTACAATTGTAAAATAAAGAGCATAAGAGCTATTGCTAAGATTTGTTTATAACCTAAATTGCTTTTACTTTATTGGCAAATTCTGGAAACTTAATTTCCGATCCTCGTATGGATTCAATTAGTTGCTTCTAAACCATTGTGCACGCAACTAAATATGATAAGTTGTCTTCAACCGAAAAAAAAACATTATAGCCTTAAAGACTTAGTATTAGCATACTTCGAAGAATTGGCTTTAAAAAATCATCTCGATAAACAACAATACACCGAGGAACTTAATTAAATCTTAACCGATGGTTGAATAAGGAAAAGCTTGGCCCTTCTTGGGATAAGATAGTGCAAAAATAATTAGTGCCGACAATAATATGCCTGTATTAGAACACAAAAACATCTTTACTGTAATTATTTATTATAGTACGAGTATTATAGTATATATCAAAAGAAGACTGGCTTGACTCTCAACTATTGCCATTAAAAGTTTTGACTCATAGAGTGACGTGTAGTCGTGTCAGGCTCTGCTCATAATTGGCGTTATTTTAGTAACACTTCATTTTATTTCCCGTAAAACCAATAATCAATAATTGTTTCTTTATTTTAATAAAATAATACTTTAGTTAGTATTTTAAAACATCGCAAATCTTTCATACAAAAAAATAGTCCTCATTAATAGTTGGTTATATGCAATCTTTAGATTTTGGTTCTTTCTCTTCGTACGTAAGTAATGGCACTTCTTATCCACAATCCTCTTCGGAAAGTGACTTTGATGGTAGTATTTGCTCTGATTTAAGCAAAATTGCTCGAAACTTTTCGAGAAAATTGTAAAAGAAAAGCCATTAAGTGATGGTATAATCTAACCAATAAGATTTCGTGCGTGGGCGGCCCTTCGTAACTAGCATTCTGAATATTGTGTCCCAGCATTTAAGTGCGGATTTCAAGTAGATACCATTTACACTGACTATTCCAAAGCTTTCGCTAAAGTTTCTCATACTATTTTGCTCTAAAAGCTTGAACATTTTGGCACTCAGATCAAGACGTGTTTGAGTTAAGTCGATGGATAAATGCTAAGATTTTTTTGTATCGATACCTCTTAAGCAATTGAAATGCATAGTATTCGTTAATTGTATTTAGATTTGAAGATACGAAGAGTGGACTTCAAGGTTTTTTGAAAGAATTAAAACTTATTATCATTACAATTAAATAGTTCATGGTGTTTTTTAAGCAGGTTTCCAAAAGCATTGGATTTTGAGTATTGTGCTGACGAAAATTTCTCAAATGTTTACATTTTGATTCAGAGTGATCCTGGGGCGAACCCACAATACATTACTAAGAAACCCTTTTTTTGTCTGATTAGTGTTTGAAGAGTGTTTGTCGAACTATTCACGTATTTACATAGCCAAACGGAATTCGTAGAAGGTGGCTTCGCTAAAGCAAAAAGAACATTTACATGCACTTGGTTTTTGAAATTTGGTAGTTTAGTAGTTTGGTTATTTCAATGTCAACATTGCATTAAGAATGTAAGCAAAAAAATAAAACAACAACAAAGAAGCAGAACACTTCGATATTAACAGCAGCAAATGCAAGAAAGTCACCTCGTGTGGATTCCTCTTGATTAATATACTCATGCCTCTTTGTATGGCCCCTCATTTTACGACGTTTCGCTATAATGGCCTTTTTGAAATAAAAAAAACACCTTCACTTTAACGCGCACATCAAGAACGTATTCTTTTATTCCTGGACCTCATTACCTCATTTTATGGCTGAAGCAAAATCAGAGATTCGCCGTTTTTGTACAAAGAGTGAGATAAAGATGTATATAGTGCAGAGGTGTGGCCAAGTTCAAACTGGAACTAGTGATTCGCTGTGAACAAAGCTACAGACTTGTCAAAATACCGCCATTCGGACAGCGACCGGGTGCCTCCTGATGTCACCCATCCAACACCTACATACGCATAAGCAAAATCAGAGATTCGCCGACACTCGAAGTGTAACCAAATAAAAAGGTCATACATTTAATTTGGAAAATAACTTTTATTCAATTCAAAGTAAAAAATGTGTGAAAATAATATGAATTTGAGAGCCATTGTGTGGATGTTATGAAGATCGTTGTTTTTTAGCCATTCTTGGTTCACTCGAGCTTTGTGAGACGGTACCGAGTCCTGTTGAAACGTCCGTGGTCTGCCACCGACATGTTAGTCTACCCACGGTTTCAAAGCAACCTCCAGAATACTTTCCCGATAATATTACGCATTTACTTTGACGCCAGGCTCGATGAAAACGATTGGAGAGAAGCCATCTGCGGTTACAACGGCCCAAACCATTACCAGGAGGAAGGTAGCCAATCGATGACTCAAATTTTCGTATGAACGGTTGGTCAAATAAACCCTATCGTTTTAGGAGTTCGGAACTTGCTCAATTTGAAAAGTTTTCTCGTCAGAACACACAATGTTCGGAAATTGACCGCTTTCGGCCAAGCGAAGCAACTCCTTGGCTCTCTCAAGTCTGACTTGTTGCTACTTTGGTGCGAGATTATGCACCTTTTGGATCTTGCAAGGCTTGATTTTGAGATTATTTTTCAGTATGCAGCGGATACTACGGTCAGATATTTTCAGTTCTTCAGATTTCGTTCAACTCGCGCCGTCATAGTTTGGACCATTTCACGTGACGTTGCAGTCTCTTGATGACTACCTCCAAGACGTTTCGCGATTCTAACAGTATTATTGTAACAAGTAATGGTGCGATAAACAAAAACTTTATTTACTTTAAGGTGCTCGAGCTCACGAACAATCGCTAGTTGTGATTTTCCAACCAAATATAATGCAATCACACTATTACGTTTGAAATCCATTACTGATTTTCTTTTTTCGCGTTTACTCTCGACAAAATGCTTCCGCGCGCGTTTAAACAGTACTCTGGATTGTCATTTCGCTAACTATGCACGGGCATCAATTTTGCGAGCACTCTGAAATTGGTTACACTTCGAGTTCCGGACCCTGTAAATCGTGATCTAAACGTCATCTATGGTCTAAACCACAGAAACTGTTGTAAGAGAACTTTCGGAATTGGTGGTAACGCTCTCAAAATACATTGAAAACTGCTTTTTTCACTACGACTTTCATATTTCTAATATCAAATCCCCATCAAATCTACTACTACACTATACCTATGTACAAACGAATTCAAATCTCAAGCTACTGAACCAAACATTTTATAATTTTCTCCTCAAATCGGTAGCAGCTGACACTTGCGACAAAAACAAAGCCGTTCCCACGACAGTCGGTTCTACGTAACCGGAACGACCCGGATTTATATTCGGCCAAGGATTGTCACTTCCGCAGTATTCCCCGTATATGTATGGGGAATGTTTTAAATAAAATCTGGAATATTTTTGTGCTGCAACGCTAGCATTAGGGCCACCGTAACACATATCAAAAGGCAACCACTTAAAGTCGCGCTCTGCACAATGTTTCAGGTTAAGCTCCTACCTTTTTCGTGACATTTTCCACATTAGTCCAATTTATGACACTAATCACAATCGCACTTGCACACTAATCTTGCCCGTTAATTAACTCGTAAACAACCCATTCCCTTTGGTCCGACCCCACAGTGCGGCCGATTCCCGAAAAGCTGGCCAAAACTCAAAAAATTAAGTAATTGATTCAAAATTTCTTACTCGGGGGTTGTCGGGGTCGCTGATTACGAATTTGATCTTAAAATTTTGAAAATCCACCCCCTTCCGCCCCTATTGGCCACCCCCTCACGGGAAATAGCGTATATTCTAGAACATAATCAAGATGCATGTAAATTTATATGTTTTCAGGGTCGCAAGGTAGCAAGTGGTAGCAGCTGAATCTTGTTTTATTCAGTAACCATTACTTTTTTGAGTAACCTTTAATAGGTTTCAAAGCAGCATATGACGGCATTGTATTACTATACAATTTGAAAACTCAAATTTTATAAAAAAAATTGCAAAAAATGTATCTACGTATTGCTGCAGCTAAAAATTTTGTGTCGAGGTATTGAAATGTACTAAAGATTTCTCGTATTTTACTAACCTTCCGAAGATGATTCCATTTGGTTCTGTTCAGTTTACTCCATTACAAAATCTTTCAAATGTGTACAACTTTCACTATTCATCGACAGTAATACGATGCTCAAACGAAGGCCACGTTGCGACTGAAAATACAGAGGATACTTAGGGTACAGGACGTTGCTATGAACGGTTTTCACTACTCAAGGCATTACTGTAGCCAACCCAAAGACAAAAAGACTCTATCCAGAAACTTTTTTTTTCGACTTTTGGCCAGCTTTTTGGGAATCGGCCGCACTGTGGACCCCAACGCAACAGAACGTTTCTTGGGCCAACCCATAGATGATCTCGATGACAATAACACCCAGGTAGTGCTTAGTAATACTCTGTTCATACATGCACCTTAATTAAGTTTTGAGTAGAGTTAACGATTTTCTCAAACACTCTCAATTTAGCTTACTCAATTAGCATTCACAGCTGAACAAGTTTTGATTTCGTTTGTGAAAAATTGGGGAAATATTGTTTTTTATAATAAAAATATTGTACTCTTACAGTCAATACAATCGAGTTTTGTTCGAGATTGTTTTTAAAACTTTGTCTTATTTAGGTTCTTCTAGTCTTTCCTTCATTTTCATGACTTCTGTTCTTCTACTTCACAGGGTATCGTGGCAAACCTGACTCATATTGCCTTAATTGGGAAATTAGGGAGCGTTTCTAACATTAATTCAATAGAAACTCGAATTTTAACGATTTCATAACGTTTTCTTTATTTACTTGTCAACTTAGTTTTTGTCGCGACTACTTGATGCACTTTTCTTATTTCTTTATAACATGTTCTTATACAGTAGATATACACTTGAGCTGCACTGCCCAACTTCTTCTAATTTATATTTCAATACATAAAATAGAGTTAAAGTTGAATTATATGTATGGTGCAGTAACGGTAAGCTTGTTCCGCTGCAAAGCTACTGGTGTAATTGGCTTAAGTGTGCAGTCGAGCGACGATCAAATCATTATATTGTTATATTATATGTATTATCTTCAGCATGGTAAGTCTCCATTGTTTTTTATTAAATTTTCATCCAATTTTAATTTTCAGTATTATAACGTTTCAATAAATCACTTTAAGAATAAATACAAATCTATTATTTATACAATAATTAAAACTAACAAAAGTGAATGAAATCATACAATGATTAACACTAAGCTAATAGGTTTTCAATCTGGTAAAAACATACCTGTTGGTCATTACATAAGTGCAAAATAAATATTACATTATAAAGAATAAGAGAACGATGACTTATAAACATTTAGCATACTTATCTGTACTTAAAAAGCTTATAATGTTACTTACGGAAACCTAACTATTTTAATTTGTAATATTTTGTATTCAAGTATAAATTTGGGTTATAAAATAGAAGGCATTTTGATGCATTTTCATCCCGAATAGAATATAAAATGCTCAAAAATAAGTGAAGTAGTAAAAGGCAGTTAGTACGAAATGCCAACGGACAGCTGATCAATACAAATCAAAAGTTAAAGTTAATGAAATTTTCCTTTTTAAATAGTAAAATCGAGTTTATCTTACTACTACAAATTTAAGAAATAATGTAACATTTATAAAATTTCCCTAAGAAATTTGCATCAAAATGCCTTTCCATAATTTATAAAAAAAATTTATTTTATTCACCTCCTTCTAAGTTTGGTAAAAAAATATACGTAGATATATGATTTTAACATATGGTATTTATGCATCGATAAGAGGCGTAAAAATATACTACATAAATAATATTTGAATATGAATATTATATGTACAAGTGTTTATGTTAAACTTTTGTCCGGCAGAAATAATACGAGCCTTCTATTGCTTGCTGTAGTACTATTTATATTACTCTCATCGCACCTTAGGCGAATATTTTAATTTGCTCTATATTTACAACAGGGTCATTCTCTTGACACAAATGACTAATGCGTAGTACAGTATATTGTATAGCAGAATGCTACAATGACCCTTAAATTTTCACAACTCTTACTGCTGATTTCTTGTATACCCTATCATAACTTAACTAATGAAATACATTTACTATTTCTAAATTGTTAAAGAGCGATGTTTTTGTTCTTTTAAATATTTAAAAATGAATTAGATGATAGTTGCAGCTTCTGTACTAGTAGTTTTAACGTAAATTTTACACTCCTTTCAATCAGTCTCGCTCAACCCACTTAGCTAGATTTCTAGCTACAAGCTCTTTATTTATGAAGATGACATTCTGAAAAGGAGTTTAGAAATATTTTAGTTAAATATGGTTCTAAAAAAATTATGAACTTTATATTTTCAGATAATAGAGTAATAATAATATAATAATTCTATACATAAATTGGTCCCCTGATTATCATCTGTTCCAAATGATAACTTTGAGATTTTATTTCGAAAGCCCGCTAATAACTGCTAAGCAATTTGCCCATCGTCTTCATAACGCCAACTGCCGAAAATCGTATTTTGTAAATGTTGTTACTGCACACTTTTAGAAGTGAATAGAATAAAAGCGTTATACACCATGAGACTCGTACGCTACCAACGTGGGAACAAAATTATATCTACATATATAAACCTGTATAAATATTGTATAATATACCACAATAATTTTCCAGTCATATTTTGTTTGCGCAAAGGACCGCGTTTTGACCATTTTTTTACACATTTGTGGACACCTCCTGACAATAATCACATTATATAATAATTTTGAGGAACACCACATTTTGACCAATCATCACTACACTAACATATTACTTTTTTCGTAATGAAAAACAGCTTGCAATCTTCACCTTTAAGATTTTGCGAAAAACGAACTCTTTTTCGCGTTAGTCTGTCTAACATGGTATTATATATATATATAAATGGCACGTACACCCTTTTTGGGTGTTTGGCCGAGCTCCTCCTCCTATTTGTGGTGTGCGTCTTGATGTTGTTCCACAAATGCAGTGACCTACAGTTTCAAGCCGACTCCTAACCGGAAATATTTTTATGAGGAGCTTGTTCATGGTAGAAATACATTCGGAGGTTTGCCATTGCCTGCCGAGGGACGACCCCTATTAGAAAAATGTTTTTCTTAATTTTTGGTGTTTCACCGAGATTCGAACCGACGTTCTCTCTGTGAATTCCGAATGGTAGTCATCGGCCTTATAATTTTATGCAAAGTTATGTTTTCCAATATACACTTTAGTTTACTCTTACCATAATTTAATTCCATATAGTATAATGATGAAAAAGGCAAAATATACAATACTTACATTTGGACTTAAGCAAACAAACAAATAAATTTCTGGTATGTTATGACTATTGTATCCCGCGACTTGTGCTTGTAAAACAATTCCTTTGGTTAGTTGACACAAAATGTCTGCTGCTTCTGACCGAATGGAATCTAGATAAACGAAATGTTATCAATAATATACAATATTCGATATCAATTTACTTATTTCTTAATTTCATACCTATTGGTTCCACATTAGACAAAATACATTCTGTAGCTTGGAATGGCACAGTCATAAAATCTGATCTAATTTGCCGCAATTCATTGAAATGTACATTCATATAGCCTCCAAAGTCTAAAAATTTAACCACACAGCGTTGCTCATCTTCACAGTCTTGCTCGACAATTTGAACTCTATACCAAATCCCATTTACTGGCAGTACGCAAACAGCATTAATTTCGATACCTGGAAGCAAAGGTGCTTCACTACCGGTGTAGCTATCATACAAACATTTCTGAAGAACAGCTAGAGAAGGATGTGAGGGATGTAAAGGATGTTGTACGAACATATGTGCGCCATTTACGACAGCAGTTACAAGTACATCATTATTAATGCCTTCGATAAGGTTAAGCTGTATTAAAAATTTAGAGTTACTATTTGCTTTTAGCACTTTTGAAAAGAATATGTGAATAGGAAAAAATACGTTTACTTGCCTGTAGATTAAGTAAACTTTCGGTAGATAAAGGAACTACAGTTTGAGGAGGGGCAAAGTGTATTCTTTGCATTGTAAAATTAGGGTAGCGTTTTGCGGGCAGGCGCTGTCTTATCATTGCCAAAGCTGCTTTGATTTCGCTCTCAGAACCCTCAATGGTGCATATGCATACGAATTTTCCGGCGTAATTTGTTTTGCTTATAACTACATTTGCTGAGGTTTTAACTTTAATATGGTTTATGAATGAATGCTTCCTGCCATATAAATGGCCAACAAAACTATTTGGGAAGAAGAACTCGTATGTAGTTTTGGCACGATTTGCTTCAGAACGTGGCAGGCTTGAGCCTTTTCCCGAATCGCCTGATTGAACGCTGCATAAACTCAATGATGGACTAGCAGCATCTACGTCACGCTTGTCATTGTCAGTGGCACCTATATCTTGACTTGTAGCGTTGACTGTCGCCCCTTCCATACAGTTTTGCTGAAGGATTGGTTGTTGTTCACTTTCCTGCTGTATGATCGATGATGATTGGTTTGGTTGTTCTTGTTGTTTCCCTTCTTTACTTTCCTTTATAACACTTTCTATTGGTTTTAAATTGTTATTTTCTTCGCTCTCTTTGGTATATTTACTTTCAAGAAAAGAGTTTTCCGGTGATATTTTTGGTGTGCGAGTAGCCCTAATTACAACAGGAGCATCGTTTTTGCAGTTGACGTTCCGGGAATAAAATGCAATTCTTTTATTAAACGAGTCTGGCAAATCGATTGGCGATGACAAATTTTCAAAATCTTCGTCAATTGAACGAAGCACCTTATTTTCAGCGTCTTGTATTTTGCTTTTTAGAACCTCAGAATTGACCTGCTGCTGTTTAACTGGAGATCCCCTGGAATTTTGAACAATTTTTATGGGAGCTGATTTACCAAAAAGTCTAACTGTTGGGCTCTCCTCCTCGTCTGGATTTTTATTATTTATGTTGACTGAATCACTTGGTAATGGATTTGACTTGCTTCGCGAGCAATTTATATCTATTTTATGTGTGGGTAATTCGTCTGAAAGGGTTTTATTCAATGTGTCTGGTTGTCCCGCCGATGTATCTCCGATTTCACGGTTTTTATTACGACGCCGATACCAAAATACTCCGAGAATAAATACTACTCCCGGCAACGACATATAGAGAAGTGGACGAGATACCATTTTCGTTGAATATTGGAAACTGTAAAAAAGAAGTACATTTTAAATTTTTTCTTTTTAATATTAATAACAAAAGACATAATCCAAAGCAATAATGTATTGGATGATTTTTTCTTTTTCTTTTTGCAATTTGTTAATTTTTTGTGAATTATGTACAAAGTGTGGAACTCTGAGTCGCAAATGTGTATGTATGTATAAGGGAGTTAAAAGAGGAAGTACAGATGTGATATTCTCCCAGTCTTTGTCAAAATTGATTCTAAAGTTTTTCTATATTAGAGCCATAAGTCTCATAAGTTTGTCTACACAAAGTTGTTTTGCAATCATTGGCTTTATAAGGAAGAAAATTCTCACAAATGCTAACTGATCTGACGCTTCAGCTTCGAATTATCATTTTGCTGCCTTAGCCTTTTTCTTAATTTTATTGTTGAGACCGGAGACGGTAGATTCAGCTTTTTTTCGGCAATAACGTATATAAAAGCGACCGCCGTAGCCGTAAGGGTTGGTGCGTGAGTATTATTTGGAAGTGCGCAGGTTCGAGTCTCCGTGCGTGAAACAACTAATGATAGACAGTTTTTTGTAATAGTCGCAAATCGGCAGGCAATTTCTGCCATGAATAACGTTCTCATAAAAAAACATCTGCCGTTCGGAGTCGAATTGAAACAGTAGGTCCCTCCATTTGTGGAGAAACATCGACAGACGCTCGCCACAAATAGGAGGAGGAACTCGGCCAAATGCCCAAATGCCCTCTTTAATTCACTCACCTAACACTACTTTTCTTCTGATCCTACCCCATGGAAACAGCCTTTTTCATGGGTAGCACAGCCTTTTTCCAAGCAACACCGGTTCAAACTCTTCCATTGTTGTCGAACAACATTAAACTGGACCACGGATGTATACAGCCTGTTTCACTGTAACGCAATCCTTTAAATGCTTAGAAAACTGTTTTATGTTGCTACAACAACAATAACGACAACACTAAACACGACCGCGAGACTCGTGTAACACTGGCACAACTACGTTCTAGATACTGTAGCAGGTTAAACTCCTACATATCCAGAATTGACCCCGACATTCCAAACACATGTCCGGCATGTGAAGGTACCCCGCACGACACTAACCACCTCTTCACATGCCCCCTAAAACCGACTCATCTAACACCCCTCTCCCTCTGGACACCACCTGTCGAAACAGCATGTTTCCTGGGCCTACCCCTAGATGAGCTAGACGAAGACGACCGGTGATATGCCCTACACTGACAGGGCTACCATTACTGTTAAAACAACAACAACATTAAAAAAAAAAAATAGCCAAGGTTTATATTCAACCCTATTCTCTAAAGTTTCTATAAGAAATATTACGATAATACATATTGATAAGTTTTCACTGACTAGTTATTTATTTTTTAATTTTGATTTCATCATCAAAATTTTTAATCAGAATTTTTTTACATTTTTTTGAGTAAGCAGTTTTATAGTCCATAGACTTTAGTACAGCAAAATGCAAGTTTGAAATTCGCTCAAAATATTCGTAGATGTTTGATAATTTTTTCCCCTAGACTACAGTTTATGAAATGTCCACTTACAGATTTAGAATGTATCTCTTCTAATTCTATCTCTAAAATATTTTTTCAAATGCTTTAGAATTAGAACTAACCAGCAGACCGTACGGCACTGTCTTACAGCATGTTTCTTGGGCCTACCCCTAGATGAGCTAGACGAAGACGACCGGTGATATGCCCTACACTGACAGGGCTACCATTACTGTTAAAACAACAACAACATTTAAAAAAAATAGCCAAGGTTTATATTCCTATTCCCTATTCTCTAAAGTTTCTATAAGAAATATTACGATAATACATATTGATAAGTTTTCACTGACTAGTTATTTATTTTTTAATTTTGATTTCATCATCAAAATTTTTAATCAGAATTTTTTTACATTTTTTTGAGTAAGCAGTTTTATAGTCCATAGACTTTAGTACAGCAAAATGCAAGTTTGAAATTCGCTCAAAATATTCGTAGATGTTTGATAATTTTTTCCCCTAGACTACAGTTTATGAAATGTCCACTTACAGATTTAGAATGTATCTCTTCTAATTCTATCTCTAAAATATTTTTTCAAATGCTTTAGAATTAGAACTAACCAGCAGACCGTACGGCACTGTCTTACTGGGAGCTAAATTAAGTCATCTAAATCTCTAACCACCAAAAGAGGTGTTATTTAGACTTACCTCTTTATATTTCAAATTCGACAACAACCTTTCAAAACTTGTATCACTCTTACAATATATCGTATATACTAATATTCTAAATGTTGTATTTTAATGTTTGACTTTGTCGAAATATTTTCGTAGTTTAATTATTCATGTCGTTTGGAGTTTATACTTTCTAAAATAATTGTAAAGAAATAATACATTTTTCCGGCGCAACTAAGGCAGATATTATTGTAGATGTTATACATTTTACTAAGTGCGGCATTTTTTTAGAAGTGTGGCGTGAAAATTCGCATCGAATCATGAACATCACGTGCATTTTGCTAATGTAATCACAAGTTTTATATTGGGGAAATGTTTTACTAGTCGCCCACAATCTCTACCGCGTTCGCACTATTTTTGTGCAATTGTGTGCTTTACCAACGAAAAATTTAGTTCCTACTCAGAGAAACGTATTTTTAGATTCGGCATTCAATAAGATGCCAGCGAACAACAAGAAAAACACCATCTGTGCTCGGTGAAGATTTAACTAAATTTGTTAGCACGCACTTTACAATATCATCAAATAAATTTTGCATATTAATATCTGTTATCAACATGTTTAAAATATATATTATTATCTCACAAGGATACTCTTCCTGAAACTTTGATATAATCTTATAAAATTTCGTTACGATAGACTTTAAATTTTAGTTTGAGAGCTATTACGAAACTTATTAAAATTTAATCCCGCAGATTATCGCGTCATTAAAATTAATGAAATAATTTTATTGTTACTACTTAAAAACAATATAAAATATTTAATATCAGTTAATAATATCAATAGCATTGTTTTCTTTACATTGCATAAAGTACAACTCTCTTCGTGTAAGTCACTCACAACACTCCGATAAGCAGATATTAACTAACACCAAAATTCCTAAATACTATTAGAAAAGTTTACAATTTCTTGGCAACACTCTTCTCTTTTCCACGTGAGAATGAGCTCGCTCTTTTCTTTCCTCTTCAGCAAAGGAAGACTAGTTGTTGCACAACCTACAGATCTGCAAAATCCATATATTCGTTCGTGCATTTTACTTACGTTTTATCAATGAATTACTTTCGTATTACATTTGCTCATGAAATCTATAAAATTAATATTTATCGTTTACTATGAAAATCAATACATATGTTTTAATTTATGTAACAGGACTTTCCTCGATATTTGTACCTGAAATGGCATTTCACTGAACAATGTTGTTGTTGTTATAACAGCATAAGCATTAGCTATACATTTTTGGAGAATGCTGCTGAACTATCAAGCCATGGCCGGATTTAAATCCGAGTAGTTCCGGCAACGTAAAACCCATAGTGGTGGGAACGAATGAGCAAGATCGAAATGCCCTGTGGCATGCAAATCTAGCACAACTTGTTAATGTTGTTTTCTTGACCGACTAGGTGGAAAGTGAAAAGTTTTATATCTAATATCCCTCCCAAATGTTAGCATAATGACTCAGAGATGTTCTCCAAAAATCAATTGGTATGTCTCCAACAAGTCGAATGTGGTTTGATTCATTGCCGATATAATATTTGACCGAGCAATGTTTTCTTCAACTGGCACATCCTTGTACCTGTAACTCTTTGATTCGTATTTCAACAAACCTACATATATCTACCTTAATAGCTCTATTAACGCGAATTATTGTGTAATATTGCGTGGAAAATCTCATTCAAGTTTTACTGCCGAGGTAATAATGCCAGGTCAGATATACAGCTGCGGTGAATATAATAGCACCACGCACAAATTTATACTGACTCCGTTTACATCTGTTTAACTGTTGGGCCGAATCAAATCAAAACAAAATAATAAATTCTTTGATGTTAATGGTTTATTATCATAAGAAAATTATTTGGTTTTTTATAGTTTATACAGTTTATAATACGCTAAATAATTTAAACAAAAAACTTAAAAACTACACAGTCAAAATAATAGCACTTCAGTTCATTTTTACCAAAAGTCTTTGTAAAAGTAAAAAAAAAAATTCACTCAGATATTTTTTATATAAATTAATTGTATTGTTTCAATACCCTGTCGCGTGCCCTTTGTTTGCTATTACCGCGGCACAACGCCTTCCCATGGAATCCACTAAATGGTGGCATCTTTTAACTTTGATGGAACTCAAAATTTTCTGCACAGCCTCCCAGAGCCCTTCAATGCTTGTTGGTTTTATTGTAGATACACCCTTCTTTATGTCCGTCCACAGATTTACGATACGGTTCAAATCTGGCAGCATAATTTCATCAAGGATTTTTACATAAACCGACGAATCCATAACGGTTTTGATGCAATATATAGGACCCACACAATGAAACGAGAAGCAACCCCATACCATAATACTATGACGTCCACGTTTGATAGTTTTTGCTGTGAATTGTGGCTTGTATTCGCTGTTAGGTGGCCTACGGACAAAACATCTGGAACCCTTCGCTCCAAAAGAACAATTTTGGTTTCGTCAGTCCATAGCACATTTCTCCACTTTTCCTTTGGAAAATTTAGATGTGCTTTAGATAAGATATCCGTTTAGCAACATGCTTAGAGGAAAGGAGCGGCACTTTTCTAGGACTACAGGCATTGAGGTTGTTGTCTCGAGGTCTGCGGCGAATAGTTTCCACGCTTGCGGGCACATCCAACGTTTTTTTGAGCTCTGTAGCTGTCATAAAGGGATTTGCTTTAGTCGTCCGTACTAACCGTTTTACTATTAAGGGTGACAAAACTCGCTTCGTACCACGGGATTCAACTTTTTGCTCATATCTTAGGGCATTTATTATCATTTTATTGGAACAGCCCAGCAGTTCCCTTATTTAGGAATACGACTTGCCCTCGGGCACAAATTTTTTTATTAGTCCACGTTTTTCAGTAGAACAATGCTTTCCGCGACCCATAGCTATAAAAAATTGTATTACCTTCCGTTTTCACTTTTTTTCACAAAATTTTGCAACATTAAAAAAGCCTTCTAGTGCTATTTTATTAACTGCACAAAATCTTAAGTGTTGACAAAAGATCTTTTATAGCTGATTAACAGTTACGAAATTAGACAACAAATGCACACACTCTAAGATAGCATAAAAAATGTAACTGTTTTTTACACTCCAAAAAATAATATAGTTAATAGGTGAAATTTTTACATCTTTCGAATCAGAATATTGCAAATGGTGCTATTATATTGCCCGGCATTGTAAATCGAGTTGTTCCCGTAACTTAGATCACTGTCGAGGAAACGTTTAACTTATGGTTTACTACACTAAGGCAACACCGAATACTTTCTGTCTGCTACAACAACTTTCTGTCAATATATTAAATGATGGTAAAAAATTTAAATGGTAGATAATCCACTAAAAACTGTATTAGTAGCGCGATTCGATACACTAAACGACACAAATTCTGAAACGGGTTTTATAAAGCCGCAGATGGACACTAGCTCACGTTAAGTTAAAGTTAAATTTGTAAAAAGTTTCATTTATTGTGTTATATCAATAATTTATTCCGGGTTTATTCCAGGACTGTCACTTGAGGAGCATAACTCAAAAATTTGTGGGAAATGTTTTATGCTAGCGTTTAACGTTTAATATGCGCAACAACGGCAACACATTGATTTACAAATAAGACGTTTTCGTTTACCGCGGTTAGGTAACGAAAAGTAAATAGGTACGTAAGTTAAAACTATTTGCATGTCTACCAAATTATGGCATAAAAGTGTACGCGTGGTTAGTGCTGCATGCAAAAATCTTTTCGGAAAAAAATGTTTTCTTTCTAAATGTTAAAATGTCTCAAACTTCCACTAGCATATCCACCACAAAATAGAATAAAAAAACTCAGGACTTTCTAAATATTTTACTTGGTTTATTATGTACTTATGCTGCTTATTGTTACACCTCCGAAGATTGAGATGCTGTAAAAATATGCGTAACTCATTAAAAACTTACATTTACCTAATTTTACCAATAAATGTTTTCTAAAATATACACATGTACATATTTATGAGAGCCATAACTAAAAAACAACAAAAACAATAGAACATCGCAGAACTAACAACATATATTTTACAAATTCTACTAAATTATGAAATAAATCATTTATTTACTATTTTAACATACCATTGTACTATTTTTCTATTGACGAACACATAGAGCAATATACACATTACCTCAACTCCACCCCGTCAAGCCCAAGCACAATTACTTCTACATTTGTAGTTGGTGCGTTTATTCCCGAATCACCTAATATTGATTATGTTGCACAATACTTAAGAATAAACCGATCTAAAAACCTTTAATTTTGATGTGATTCATTGTCGAAAACCAATTGGAATATGTTTACGAAATCCATTTAGACGTACTTAGAGTGTTAGAGATCCACACTAGTGTACTAGGTTATGTTTTTCTGCTTCCTACACGCTTACCTTAATAAATACAATAAAAAACGATTATATTCAGCTCCCTGAAGCTAATATGACGCTCTTAATAATACACTTTAGGGTTGCTTTCTAAATTTTGTTAGTTCTTCTGTAATCTTCACGAAAAAATCGCGATTTTAAACACGTGTCTAGAGTATTTTCTTTCATGCACACAATAACAATATGGCCGGCGTACGAATTTTCCAATATACGTTTCGAATTGGTTTTTCGCACTATAATTCCACAGTTTCGAAGTTTAAACACACGGTTGCAAGGGCATTCGCTTTGCATAGTTGATTTTGCCTGCGTTTTTAATCGTCAATAAAACGTATTGTAGCGAACCCAAGGCGAATTGAGTACCTTAGTTGGCGCCTTAACTAAACAGTTACTTTAATTTTCGCGATTTTGACATCAGCTCCCTTGCCAAATACAAAACAAACAAACAAAAGGAGAAGCAATTAGATGCTTGTAAAAATTCAGTGATTAGCTTGGTAATATTGTGATTTGTGAAATTTAAAATAAAAAAATAATGAAAACCAAGTGCCGTGTGTTGAACTGTGAAAGCAGAAATTAATACAAAGCCCCAAAATACAGTTTGTTTGCGTTTTTATGCGCAAGACGCCGTGGCAAGAACGTATGTGTGTGTGCGTATAATTTCTTGTGCTTGGTTGTTTCCATTGCTTTCGCCTACTCTTCTTCACACACAAGTAATTCCACTTTCTTTTGTTTGTTAATACATGTTCAGCAAATTCGGAAGGTGCAATCTCTTACACTCTAATCATTCTTGTAACGAATCGACTAGCAACAATACCGAACGAATGAGATACCAAAATAAAAACACGAATTCGCCAAAAGATACAAGTTGCCAAATCTAGAAGTTACGATAGTTACAAAGCCATGCATGTAAGCAGCAAGGATGGTCGAATACAAAATTGCGCCTTCCGAATTCGCTGTGCCCTCAGGCTCCTTGAATAAACAATCAAAACCTGTGTGTGAAGAAGAAGAGTAGGCGAAAGCAATAGAAATTATACACACACACATTCTTGCCACGGCATCATCTGCATTAAACTGCATTTGGAGGTTTTATATTTATTTGAGCTTTAACAATTTAACATGCGGCACTTCGTTTTCATTAGTTTGATTACGTTAAATGTCACAAATCACTACACTCCTAAGCCATTCACTGTTTCACAAACATGAAAGTTATTTCCTCTTGTTTGTTTTGTTCGTTCGTTTTGTATTGGTAGGAGCCTGACAGGCTTGGCAAAATCGCGAAAAATAAAGTTTTAACAAAGTTGCTTTGAGATAGCTCTAGTTCGAAACAACAGTAACAAGAAATCGCTGGAGTACTGCAAGCAAAGTTGCTTGGTTGGCTACAAACTTCCTATAGCTACAGGAGAGAGAGCTACGATTTCCGGAAAGGTGAAGGGTTTTCCAATAACAGGTGTTATTTTGAATATCCCGCTATTTCGGTAGATGTCACTTTTGAAGCTGTTACTTTTTGATATTTCACAAGCAGAAACTACGCCATTAATAAAAATGGAACGATACACGCTTAAATAACGCTTTGAAATTATTAAAATTCACTATAAAAATGGTGAAAATGGTGGCAGAGACGGTTCGTAAAACTCGAAAATTTTTGGGTCATCGTGAAGCACCTTGTCGGACCGCAATACAGAAATTGGTGAAAAAATTCGAACTGTTATGGCCTCTGGAGACGATACAGCATGCTTGACTGAGCTTTGTGTGTGTTAGTGCAGTCGGGTGTCGTCGTGTCACACATACTTGTTGTCGGCTTTTGAATGATGAAAATCAAAAATTTTAGATATTAGCGTCAATCAGCCGACACGCACACATATAAAGTTCTTGTCAAACAATGCTTGACCGTCACCAGAGGCCATTAGGAAAAGTTAGTGATGCGAAGAATAAAACCCGTACACGTAGCTAAAGAACAGCCAAAAATATTGCTGTTGTAGCCAAAAGTGTTGAAGGAATCCCAGGTTTGTCCATTCCTCGTCGTTCTTTGGAATTAGGCATTCCACAAACGTCTTTACACCGTATTTTGCATAAAGACTTGGGTCTTAAGGCTTATAAAGTCCAGTTAACATAAGAACTCAAGCCAGCCGATCATCAACAAAGTTGTGTCTTTGCTGATAGGGTCGTTGAAATGCATGAAAATGATACGGAACTCCATCGAAAATCATTTTGAGTTATGAGGCCTATTTCCATCTCGTTGGCTTCGTGAACGAGCAAAATTGTCGGATCTGGTGCTCAAAAAATCTAAGAGTTATTGTTGAAAAGCCTCTCTATCCTCAGCGTGTGACTGTTTGGTGCGGTTTATGGTCCGGCGGAGTCATTGGACCTTACTTTTTCGAAAATGAAGCTGGAGCAACGGTTGCGGTGAATGGATTGCGCTATCGAGAGATGATTAACGATTTTTTATGGACATATAAGCTGCTGGACAGCAAATTTATGAGCATGTCGAAGTAGCTTAAGAGCCGTCACTCCACTAGCCGACAACGGCAAGCCTCGTAGCGCATTTCTGCCATGAAACCATCTGCCGTTAGGAGGCGGCGTAAAATTGTATGTCGCCTCTAAAAAAGTTGTAAGCTGTTAATATAATCCAAAAAGATAAATACGCTAAGCCAAATTAGTTTTTGCAGGCCGGTGTTTTATATTGCTAGAATAGCATCCTTTGAATCTTTAAAATTATTAATGTTACTGTTGTCTGTTTATATAATTATACATAAATAAGATATGATTGACTATGGGGAAGAGAAGAGTTTACGAAATTTTGAAAATACAGCCCTTCAGAAACATTTTAGTAATAGCTTGTGTTGGCAATACCGTAGATAAAATGGGGAAGTTCGATAAATGCTTGTCAATGGTCTTTCCGCCTTTTGACAGCTCTTAAGGTAGGCCACTGCAAAATTTTCTTAATAAAATCTTCAAATATTCTAAGCATCCTTAAATCTCATTTAAAAACAATATTTGTACAACGTTTCATTTCAATATTCCTACATTATTCGCTTGAATAGTTTAGAGAGTAAATTTTAACGTTTTGTTTATATTCCAGCGATCATGGCAGTGCGATATGAACTTTGCGTTGGTCTCAATAAGGGACATAAGACCACAAAAGTGAAGAATGTAAAATATACTGGAGACAAGAAGGTTAAAGGCCTTCGTGGATCACGTTTGAAGAACGTACGCATAAAAACATATTTATATTTTTATAAATACAATAACTTTTATATTTGCAGATTCAAACCCGACACACCAAATTCATGCGCGATTTAGTACGTGAAGTTGTGGGTCATGCTCCTTACGAGAAGAGAACGATGGAATTGTTGAAAGTTTCAAAAGATAAACGTGCTTTGAAATTTTTAAAACGTCGTTTAGGTACACACATTCGTGCCAAGAGGAAGCGTGAGGAACTGTCTAACATCCTGACTCAAATGAGAAAGGCTCAAACCCATGCTAAGTAGATGAGCATATAATTCTTTGTACAAGTTAGAAATAAAACGAGAACTTAGAATTTAAATAATAATTGTAGTAAACAATTGTGATGGTTGGTGAATCTGGTTGGTTGACAATTTCAGTGATAGTGTTTTTAATGACGCAGCTGATTAGAAAAACTTGAAGGAGGAAAGTGGACGCTATAAAAATTAAAAGCAACTATTCGCGAAGCCGGTGCAAAATTTTTCAACATTAGATTTTGATTATGAATGCAAAGTAGATTTTAGTAAATACGAACCAACTGGGATGATGTGACAAATTTGTTCATGTGAAGCAGTTTAAAACAAACTAGAAATATGTGGTCCATAGGATGTTGTTAGGATAGAAATTTTCGTGTATGCCTTGAATTAAACTGTATTGGCGTTTTTTTTTTTCGTGTCACATTAACAGAAAATTTGCACGCTTTTTAAATTGCTCCTTATAATTGATGAAGTACGGATACTCGTGTGCTGTACCAATATTTATACTATAAAGCTTCGTAATTATAAGGTTTACATTAGTTACGGTTGAAAGGATTCAGTAAGGGTGATATTTAACCGTTCAAAAGTTATCAAAAACACTTAAAAATGCACTAAAGAGGCTTAAAAAAATGTTTTTTTTTTTTAATCACTGCGGTGCAATTACATTTTGGATGTTCTAACAGGTTAAGCGCATACATTTATCCAGAATTGCCCCAGATATGCATGTTCGGCATGTGAAGGGACCCAGCAATACTAACCACTTCGCATGCCTACGTATACTCACTTCCCTATGGGCTCACGTCGAAACAGCCTGTTTCGTGGCCCTAAGATTAGATGAAGGCCGATGACTTCACTCAGCTTGACAGGATTTTCATGAACTGCTAAAACAACATTGTATACAACTGTGGTGCACATTTTATCAAAGCTGTCCCAGTGGAATTGTCGCTTTATATATTTTTTCTCTTTATAAAACTACATTGATGAGTTAAGCGCTTTTGAAATTAAGACAACGATATTTACAATGGTGGTCAAATCATATACAACTATTGCCCTTTTATGCTAAAATTACATACTTTGTAGCATAATGATTGAAAGAGAAATTATTATAATTTAGTATCTGAACTTCTATTTATTAGTATCAAATTAAACCAAAGACCATATTTATTGAAACAAATAATTACATTTTTTATAACAACTCAAAAAATGTGTGGACCAAATAAATGAAACTTTTTGGGGGAAAAGAGGTTTTAAAGTCGGTTTACTGACGTAGTTTAACGTGACAACGTCATAAGAAAATACTGATGGATTGGTTGCATTTTTCAAAAGAAAATTTTAATTTTATTTGTTTTATAGATATTTTGTATGGATATAGAGAAGGAGGTAAATGGAATCGCAATGGAATTGGTAAAGTTACATTTACACAAACGTAAAAAATTACGAAACATTTATCAAATTCATGAAAGATACTATATGTTCAATTTCGATTGAACATCAGACGTTAATAAGTCAACAACACTAAGAGGCACCATCATCGATTTGACTTTTTCAAGACACATTACACTCGAAACACTCCCTTTCATTTCCTATCATCGTCCCAGTATATCCTATAAATTAATCGTTCCCACGACAGTCGGTTCTACGTAACCGGAACGATCCGGATTTATATCCGGCCAAGAACTGTCACTTCAGCAGCAATTGCTTCGATCAGTTTTACAAACGGGTCTTCATGCCTTTTATAAACAGATTTTCTCCACAAAAATTCGATTATCATGTCTGCAAAACAAATAAGGGTGGTCGTAGTTGTCTTTATTAAAAAACTCATTTCCTTAAAAAAAAATAACCCTCATCAGTCCAACTCCGGCTACGCAAGTATTTTTGCGTAGAACTCCTTTCCGTATTAAAACCATTAAACCCAAAATTAAAACGTCATATGCGTGTGTGTAGTAAGGAGGCACAATAACCCCCATCCCCATCATTAGCACTAAACTCAAATACTTAGTTTTTGTTCATATTTTTGTTGTCATTTGCAGGCATCCGGCAACAACATACTGTATCATTTCAATCTTCTTCTTATTCGCGTTTAAAATTGAAAAGTGAGTGTATGGACAAATAATTCGAATATAAGGATAAAAATAAGTAAAAACACGCGTGTGAGTGTATATTTAGTGAAGTGTTAAAATATATATAGTTATGTGCCAAACTATAGTGAAGTTCCCGAGGGTACTTTGAAGGCAAATAATTACGAAATTACTATTTCCCGAATAATTTGGAATTATAAAGATTGTTCCTTAACATCTCTACCAAGTTTCATTAATAAAAACATTATAGTTTGCCAAAAATTGCCCAATATACATTATTGCGAATCCCAGCCATTTCAAATAAACAATCTCCTTAATCTGTCTAAAATCCAGAAATGAAACTAAACCAAATCAAACTAAATGAAAAATGAACTGAGTATCTTAAGTGGTGGCATTAAAAAAGTTACTTTATTTTTCGCGATTTTGGCAAGCCTGGCGTTAGCCAAAGCAAATTGAGTATTGAGGGTGGTGTCATTAAAAACCAGTTACTTTACTCTGACGTCAACTCCCTTCGCAGTGCAAAACAAACGTGCAAACGTTTGAGAAGTTGCATGTCTGCAAAAATTCATTGGATGGCTTGATAATATTGAGATCTGTGAAATTAAAGCTAATCAAACTAATGAAAACGAAGTGCCGTGTGCTAAATTGTGAAATCACAAATTAATATAAAGCCTCAAAATGCAGTTTGTTTGTGTTTTTATGCGGAAGACGCTATGGCAAGAAAGTGTGTGTGTGTGGGTACAATTTCTTGTGTTTGGTTGTATCTATTCCTTTCGCCTACCCTTCTTCTTTCCAAACAAGTAATTCTCCTTCCTTTTGTTTGTTTATAGATGGACTCTTAAGATACAGCGGAAAGCGCAATCATTTCTCTATCATTCTTGGCAAATAGAACATTGAACTGTTTGAAACTTTGCCGTACTTTAAGCGATTCAAGCAAAGCACCCATATTGGTCTAATTTCATATTATATATTTTAAATATTGTTAAAACAAAAGGGTATTACTTGTTTTTGGAGAGAAAGAGTACGCGGAAGCAATGGAAACAGCCAAACACAAGAAATTGTACGCATATACACACACTTTCTTGCTCTGGTGTCTTCCGCATGAAAACGCAAGCAATTTAACACGCGACACTTCGTTTTCATTAGTTTCTTTCGTTTAAATCACAAATCAAAATATTACCAAGCCATTCACTGCCTTTTCTAAATTGTCTAATATCTCATATTTTGTTTGTTTCATATTGACAAGGGTCCTGACGAATGAATTAACGGGAAAAATTAAATTACTGTTTTGAAAAAGCGCAACCTTCTGTATTAAATTCGCCTTGTTTTTGATATCGATGTCACCTATGAATTCGCCTTGACCGCTACCAATTCGAGCAACGAGTTTGAGCATTTGGCAACATAAAAAAAAGTTATAATTCATGGGTAGAAAATAAAATAATCCATTTTACTTTTTAACCTAGCCAGCTATGATAGTGATCAACAATTTTTGATTGTTAAGTTGTTACTTTGCAAAAATATGAAATGGCCTCAAAGAGAAAGAGTAAACAAAATATTCCTCCTGTACCATGTCGCTTCAAAGAATGTGACGCACTTTTCAGTAATGATTGGGAATTGAATGGACATATAGAAGAACATTTGAAGGAAATCATACAAGATGGCACGGAAACGTTTGATTGTTCATGGAATGAGTGTAATTTCAAAACCAATGATTTTACAGAACTTAAGCGACATACTTATTACCATGGTTACTATGCTGCTCTCTTGATAAGAGGAAAATACGAATGTGAACAGAATCCCAGTATACCCAAATGTAGTGCGCGTCCAAGAAAAACTGATAAGATACCCGAATTGAAAAATGATTTCATTTGTGAATGGACAGATTGTCAACGCACATTTATATCTATAGTAGAATTTCAGGATCACATTATACAACATGCTTCATTTGAATATGAAATTCAAAAGTCGCCGAATGATACCAGACCAAAGGTACAATGTAAATGGAGCATATGTCGAAAGCGTTTAGACAATAGGTACAGACTAATTGAGCACATCCTTACCCATTCGAATAAAAAATTTGTTGCATGCCATCATTGTGGCGAAGTTTTTCGGACTAAAACCACACTCTTCGATCATCTGCGAAGGCAACCGGAGAACAACAGTAAGTTGTAATATTAACTTTTGTGTATTACTAAATATTTTTTATATTTAAAGCACACAAATTTCAATGCGAACAATGCTTTAAGTATTTCGCGACAGCGAAGTTATTACGTTCCCATTTCTTAAAGCACGTAAATTGCTATAAATGCAGCCTTTGCAATATGTCGTGTCCGTCTTCAAGTTTATTAGCAACGCATATACGTTATCGTCATTTGAAGGACAAGCCGTTTAAATGTACTGAATGTGAACACCGTTGCGTACGCAAATGCGATCTCGAAAAACATATGAAACACATTCATAGCAATCAAGTTCATCGTTGTCAACAAGCTGGCTGCAACTATGCCGTGCGAACATATAATTTGTTAAGACGGGTACGACTAAAGTTTCTAAATCTATGTAAACTTCTATAAATTTGAACATACATATATAAAAACTTTTTTTTTATTTTAGCATTGTTTGGAAGTTCATGGAAACAGTCCATTTATCTACATGTGTCATTGCTGCGACAAATTGTTTAAACATAGTAAATATCTATCAGAACATTTAATTAAGAAACATGACTTCCAACTTCCTTCTGGGCACAAACGATTTACTTACCGCGTCGATGAAAATGGATTTTACCTATTAGAAACGTTGCGTATTGAAAGTCTCGAAGTGACTAAGCAGATTTTATCACCACACCCGTTAGAAGCATCCGATGTAACTCAAGATAGCAGTTGCTATGAAATAGTTTCCATGACTAATGAGCAGGACCAGCGTATAATTGTTGCGAATGATGCAAACGAAGCACGACTGGTTGGCGAAGTTATTATATCTTTACCACTGTGGAATGAGAGTTGATTAAGAATAAATTAAACTTATATAATTTTTAATTTAACTACGTCATCATACTGCAGCTTGAGATATTATAAAAAAAAATTGACGTCATTAACTTTAAACGTACATCGTATCTAATCATTTATGGATATAAAAAAAAATTGCTTCAGTTTCTTGCATCAGTAAGAAAGATGCGGTGTTGCTGAAGATTACATAACGCTTCCATTACAGTGCGTTAGGAAATGATAGCACCATTTACAATTTCAATAACTTGGGGGGAAATGATTGCTCAAAAATGTTAAAATTTTGTTCGAGCAATCATTAACCACTTTTACACCATATTCTAAATAAAAGCATCAAAGTCACCTTTCTTTGTTTAGCATTAATAAATGTTAGCATCACGACAATAAACGACGAATATTAGTTTTATAAATTTAGTTATACTACTACTATATATCGTCCCCTTAGTATAACAATAGCCTATGTGCTCATAGGCTATTATTTTTTTATTGAATTTTTGGATTTTCTATCGTCGATTTTATATGTGGTCAAAATTTTGGCAAGATCTAGTTCTACAAAGTGGGTCAAAACGTCAATAAAAAAATAATAAATATTTACAGACATAACGAGATTTGAGTGAGAGCTACTTTCGACAAAAAGTTTGAAATTCATTTTCTCAAAACATCAAAAAATTTATAGGCTATTTTAATACTAAGGGGACGATATGTAATTTTAATAATTTATCCTCAACGGTAACTCAACTGCCCGTTATAAAACTGTCTGTAATCTTCGTGAACTTTACGCAATATCATGCCCAAAGGGTTTAGATCTGTTGGTCTACCTGACCACTCAAGTGCACCGATATTATGCTCTTGGAAGCTATCCCTATTGAACTCCGAAGCATGAAGTGTGGCGTTATCCTCTACAAACGTCAGCATGACGTTTAGATATGCAGAATTTTTTTGAAGAAGCTTCTCTGAGTTCATTCACATATCAATAAAAACCAGAGGGATCGTTCCATGGTCAGAAACAAACTCCCCAGATCATTGCAAATCCGCCACTAAAATTTCTTTCAGAGAAATACCGAAGTTTTTTTCGCGGGTCATGTCAGTAGTGAAGAGAATCATCAGGACCATCGAGATTTCCTTTTTTTCATCTGACCAAATAACTTGGAAATCAATTATTCAGAAATTAATTTTTGTGACGTTGATTTTCAGGGATACGCTTACCGTTTCCCACTCCTTAGATCATACTGGTTAATTGTTAACAGTTTGTGCTCTTTTTGTTCTGTGCAGTTACAGCAGGAACACCGCAGCCATTTTTTACGAACCACTAATTTGAATCACGCAAAAAATTCGGGTCCGCTGCATGATTGCCGTAAATGCTGCGTCTGATTTCTTGATTTGAGAGTTCTTCAAAATTGTGAACGCAATTTATCAATAAAACTTATGACATTATACTTAAAGCCTTTTGGATTTGAAAATAACTGCAGTGTTTCCCTATTCGATTAAGTATACTATAGAGGATTGCGGCTTTTGTTTTAATAAGATAAAATTTTATACTGGATTGCTTCTAACAAATCAAAACATTTTTCAGATACTATTTCGTAGATAAGGTAACTGGGGCTATCATTTTTTACTCGTGCTGTATTAACATTTGGCATGAAGCAGTGCCGTATCGTATTGTTTTTCTTCATCCTGAATTCTAACCATATTAGTATTCGATTCTGCATGGAATTAAGTGTGTATGTTACAATATGCAATATATATAAATATATATTTTTTTCAATCTGGACGACATTCGATGATTTGAGGACTATTGCACTGTTTGTTTCTTAAAAACAGATATAACTTGTTTAAATATTTTATCTTATTCTATTTTCGTTAAAAGTAAAAAACAAAACTGTATTAATGTTTTACCATACAAGAAAAATTACCTAAAATTTTGATAGTTTTAAATTTCCCATCAATTTACATATCAAATATTAACTACATTTTTTAAATCATTGGGCAGTAGATCTTTCATACAGTTGATTTGGGCACGTATTTGCTCTCGAGTTGAGCTATTATTATTACTACTGCCGGCATAGAGATTCAATTTTTGTTTTAATTTCAGTATCATATCAATAATTTCCACCTCCTGTTTATCTCGCGCCCATTGTTCGAGGTTAGCTACTGAAAGTGCTTGAAGCTGCAAATCCTGTAATGTTAATTGTAGTTCACGATGTCTTGAGTCGTACCAACCACGAAAATTAGGTGAATTAAAAAACCTCCGATATAAACCCTTCCAATCACCTTTTAAGGGTGATGTTAAATGTGGCCCAGATTGTTCAATAGTAGCCAAAAAATCGTCCAATTTAAAAGTGTTTGCGTTCGGCGCAGACTTGAAAGGACTTATGTCTTTCTGCAACGGCATTAGTGAAGCTATATAACGTTCCAATGGTATCATAAAACTTTGGGTAAGTTCCAGTAGATGTCGGCGTATTAATGCAGTTTGTACATGATCTGGTCGTTTAGTTTTAATGCCGGCTAACACTTTTTTAATTAAATTCTTGTCTTTTTTAAGAAATGGTTTATATTTTGTGTATAATCCAGGTGACGTTCCGTCGCCTGCAGCTGCATTTGTGTTTGATGTTAGGGAAGCGCCTGTACTAGGTAAACTCTTTCTTATTATGCTTGTACTGCTTGAGTTGAATGATGTTACCGAGTCTGAATTTCGCATGTTTTTATGAAATTGTTGATGTTGCTGCATGTTCATCTAAAGTATTTATAAAAACGTTAATACATATAGAATGTCAAAGGCAATTATTTAAATAATAATTTTGATTATTTGCAAATGTATATACAAAAACAGAACAATATTATTTTAATTTACCTGATTATCCACTAGTCGCAGCATGTGTGGCCAATCCTTGAGCAACTTTATGAAAAAAGGATTTGTTACACCTAGAATCACTGGAGGTGGAGTTTTTCCATACTCTCTAGTAAACTCTTTGAATTCACTGTCATGTATAGTAAAGTAAGGTCGCGCTTCAGCACAGTACTCAATTGGACTTATGAGTGATACAAGAGTCTGCACCATATGTGAGCAATCCGCAGGTGAGGTGCCAACAATTACCAGTGGTTCAGCGATAAGCACCAATTCCCATAAAGTATATAAATTCTCCACGGTGAAGCTTAAGCTTTTAAATAGCTCGAGTTCGTAAACTGAGTTCAACGTTTTTATTGAAAATGAACTGTAGGAGGTATCTTTATATATTTCTTTCCTTAATACTATAGGATTTGACTTTTTTCCACTAATTGCCGGTATATTTATTTGGTATATGTGATCAAATAATTGTAAATCTAATGGGACGCCTGCTTGTAAAGTTGGCCACATGCTGTTTATTTGACTACAGGCATCTTCTAGTATTGAGTTTCCCTCTTCAAAGTACTTCGGTGCTAATTGGGCGACAATATCATAGAAAAGATTGCAGAACGGCAAATGTGTGACTAAGATAAAACTTTTTTGAAAGTAACCCCGCGGAAGATTAGAATCGCGCTTTTGACGAAAGTAAACAAACCCCCAGAAATGGGATTCATCTACACGAAGAACGGATATGCAATCAGAATTATATGAGTGGAATATCCGTGTCAGATTTTTATTGTCACTTTCGCTAGGTGTTCTCCGAAAACGCATATGGAATTTTGTGTCGCCCATGCATCCAGAGTTCGAATCGGGAAAAGCCATATAACATATATTTGCCGTTTCTACCTCAGTAGGCATAAATTGTGGTGGGTAAACAAATTCGAGAGCTTGTCCAATGTTCAAATCAAATGTTACCACACACATGCAATGAATCCATTGCGAAAAACACGACCAGTAGTCTTCATTTTTTGCACAACCTGTATCACCATATTTATTCGAAGCTGTTAAGAACTTGTTTTTATCATTCGAGATTTTTGCAACAAGTGATTTGTCCGTCATTCTGCTATCTTATGCATCAACTTTCACTTCGTCAATTGAAACAATACATTTCCTAAATTACTAAACAAATTGACATCAAACAAATATGTAATGTCAAGAACTGTGGGGTCTGTTCAATGAAGGTTTATTGTTTGAGATGTATATAATCTTGGTATCGATACTTTTGGTTGGATACCAGGATTATCGGTATTCAGTACCTATGTATTGATAAGGTTGATGCCATAGCATGCAAATAACTTTGACCGTTTTATTATTTACGCTCTGTTCGCGAACACAACCGAAAAAAGAATACACACTCGCTCTCGCTCTGAGCAAGAGACTTCGTTTCTTTTTGTTTTTGTTTTCTCTTGAGCGCATTGAGCTCAGCCATTCGTGTGACGCTCTTTTAAGAACATCGTGTAAGGAGAGATACGATTAACGTTCGCAAAATGAGACTCAGTAAGTGAGCAAATGACTGAAAAAGTCAATGCAAACGGTCTTCACATTAATTTTCGTTGTAGATAAAAAGAAAGGAATTGTTTTTAAAGAACAATTTAAATTTGTTTCCAATTATTTTGCTGTTTTTTATGTTTCATTATATACATATATATTTATTATTTATTACGAGTTGAGCTTAATAGCTAATAAAGCGTTAAGCGTTATTGGGTTCATGCCAAATGATTAATAAATTGAATCCATTATTTCTCTAAACCCTTCACTGTCCAGGAACAGAAATGGTTTTCCATCGGTGGTGACAATTTTTAACATTGAAGAAACTTGAATTTTCATTCGGGTGATACGTCTCTTTTCTTTTTTTCACATTGTTGCACTTCGATGTCCTCGTTATTGCCCCATTTTTTATAAATTTCCGCTTGTTTTGTAGTTAAATGTAGTTTTAAATTTGTAGCATGAGTGCCTGACAATTTCAAACCGCATACATTACAAATTTATTTTTATTTTCTTGCGGATTAAATTTAAAGAACGGATGCACTTTTTTATTCAAATCTTTTCCCATTTTGCACAAAATATAATATTTAACCGCACACACACAATTCACGAACGCAAATAATATGTTTAGCCAAAGCAACACTCGCATACATACCAATGCATACGCAAAAGACCTTTTTCTTCATTTCACTCAACCAAACAAAAAAAACCAAAAAAAAAAAACGGTTGCTCGTGAGCGAGCTCGTTAAAGATCCGTTACAATCGGTTGCTCTCTGAGTTTTTCCTCAAAGTTTGAGTAAAAGACACTTATTTGCAGACAACGAGAAACGGTCAACAGTTATTTGCGACCTCTGGTTGATACCTATATGGGTATTTACTTTCGTAATTTTGCGAATCAGACAATATCTATTATCTTTATTTTATCGCAAAGACTTCAAACGCAGAGTACTGACATTAATTTGATCTTACTTCTGGGAAATTTGAATCAACGAAATCTTTGAGCTGTCAATTCGACCCCTTGTGGAATTGCTTAAATCGCTGGCGATACAAATTCTGATTACAACATGGATTTTCTGGCTGCCATGCTGAAGTTTGATCAAGCCTTTGGTATATGGCAGGCTAATCCTCATTGAGGTGCCAAATGAGGAAGATGATGCTGATGATGCTGATGATGATAAAACTGTCCAATTCGTAACAAAATTTTCATAGGGTGAGGACCATAGAAGACAAGATGTGAAACTTGAAAATTGCAACCATTCCATCAGTATTTTCTTATGACGTTGTCACGTGAAACTATCATCAGTAAACCGACTTTACAGACAACCTCGTTTTTATAATTATGTTTTTCCCCTTCATTAATTTTGGATGATTGCACTCAAATCTTAATTTTTGATTTTTTTTTTATGAATTTTATACTGCTTATTTTTATTAATATATATGTTTATATTCGCGGAAATATATTTATATGTAGATACACATACAAGTATTTTTTTTTTGTTGACGTGATAACGTCTTATAATTCGATTTAGCCGGCTGCACGCACGAAAAAATTTGTCGTTACCTTGCTCATGGTCGTTACCTTGCTTGAACTGCAAGCGAAAGCGCGGAACGAACGACAAAGAGCACAATCGGCCCGCGCATTCGGCAACGTTCGACATCTGCACACCTACTTGAGTGAGCATACATAAATATGTGTGTATATACGCATATGTATATATATAAATTCACATATTTGTATTTGCATATGCCTTGTTATTGATTATTATTAATTTGATTTACTTGAAAAATTTAAAATAAAATCAAGTGTATTATCATCATCCTTATTGAATTTATAATTAGTGACTAGTTGTTAATAATACCTGTTGTTTTAATGTTTTTATTATTAATTTATCATTATATTTATATGAAGAAAAAATGTATGGTAATATTTACCACATACCTTATAAGATATGTTGTATACTAATATATGTACATAAACATGCATACATACATATACTTTGGTGCAATTTTCATAGACTAATATGTGTACATACATATGTACGCGCCAATTATATATATATATATAATATACATATGTCCTATGCCAATACATATAAACATGCATATACAGGTATCCCTTGTATAACGCGGTCTTATACCACGCGGTTTCGATATAACGCGATTTGGAAAAATTAGGTTTCAGTACGCGAAATTTAGGCTTATATAATGCGAAGGGGAAAATACATAATTATAAAATCTGGTAACACTAATTTGCGTACCACATATTTATAATATGTAATGTATTTTTAATGTAAACCGAGAATTACCCTTTTTTGCCTTAGATAGATAGAATAGATATTAATCTAGCACCTTATTACGAAATTGAAAAGGAGCTTAAAAAAACCACCCACCAAAAACTGATAACAGATTTTGCAATTATAAAACCAGTAGAAGAACCACAAGGTCCCACAACTAGTTTCTTATCCAATAGCGAAAACTATGTTGAAGAAATATCTTCTGATGAAGCTATTGCTCCCCCAAAACGCCCACGTGCAAAGATCTTTGAAGACAGTGAAAGAGATTAATTACAATATGAAGTTTGAAGAATAACAATAAAGTTTTTAATAAACCTTTAATTTGTTTTAGTTTGATTTTAAATTTTTTGTTTTGTGTTTTTAATTGTATTATAAAGTCTGAACTTTAGTATTGAGTTGAAATAGATGTGCATTTGTTATTTTGTATGTATTTTATTTAAAAAAAATCCTATTGGAACATAACCCCGAAATTTATATGAAAACTATGTTTTAGATAACGCGGAATTACATAACGCGCAATTCTTCTGGAACGTAACTATCGCGTTATACGAGGGATACCTGTATAAAATTTCGCGCAATTTGCAAACAAAAAGAACAAATCTATATGTAAAGATGCATACAAGTCATATGGACATATCAAATGTAGAACCTATTCTGTACTCACGCATATGTAAGCTAAGTGCTTGAACTGCAAGCGAGAACGCGGAACGAACGACAAAGAGCACAATCGGCCCCCGCGTTCGGCAGCGTTCGACATCTGGCGCTCTCCTACTTTGGTGAGTATACATAAATATGTATGTATATGCGCATATGTATATAAATTCACATATTTGTATTTGGATATGCCATCTTCCTGTGTGCATGGTAATGAACCATTCATCTGTTGAGAATAGGACGATGAGAGGAAAAGTAGGAAATATGAAAGGGAGTGTTTCGAGTGTAAAGTGCCTTGAAAAAGTCAAATCGATGATGGTGCCTCTTCGTGCTGTTGACTTATTAACTTCTGATGCACAATCGAAATTGAACATATCTTTCAGGAATTTGATAAATGTTTCGTAATTTTTCACGTTTGTGTAAATGTAACTTGGCCTATTCCATTGCGATTCGATTTACCTCCTTCTCTATATCCATGCAAAATATCTATCAAAAAATTAAAATTAAAATTTTGTTTTGAAAATTGCAACCATTACATCAGTGTTTTCTATCGTCAGTAAACCGACTTTACAGACAACCTCTTTTTTTTATACCGTGTGTAACTGCTCTTGATAATGTTTCAAATGTGGTCTTGTGTGGAACATAATTTTTAAAATCGTTTCAGATATACATACATTCATATATACATAAGTACACTTATGTTCTTATTCGTTTAGCTGCAAAGCTGCAAAGAACGAGCTTTGCTCCAAGTTCTTTTTCTTTGTTAGCGTTCGTCTCTACACTTTATAAATGTAGCATGCAGCATTTGTTTAGGTTGCAAACTAACTTCTAACTGATTGCAAGTGATAATTTCAAAAACTAAATAGCGGAACTCAAATGATTTGAAAAGCTGCCCTTGAAGCAGAAAGCTCATACTCTCTCTACACATATTGTATTTGTATACGCAAACTCAATATAAATAAAAACATATGCAAGATACTGTATTTAGATTTTACTGACTGAAACAAATCTGCATATGTATATGTACATATGTGTTTATTAATTTTCTTTTTATGTTCATAATTGCTGCAACAATGCCAACGTGACGCATTCTGTTAATAAAAGGTTGACACAACAAACACAGTATACAATTTTTTACTGCAGAATAGAAATGGAAGAAAAAAAGTAAATTTTTATTTAATAAATATTTCTTTGAAGTTTAATATAACTTATTTATCACTTTTAGCGAAAAATAGAATTCAAATAAAATGAAGTTATTGACCCATATTTACATATTTTCAAACATGTTCGGCACGAAGTAAATTTGTAACTAAATGTAGTTTTTACGTCGAACATAACTGATTGTTTGGTCGTTGCAAAACGTCAGCTCACTGATGAATTTCAACTGTCACTCCAAACTGTAAATGTGACACTCACATAAGGGTTAAGTAACACTAACATATCTGCTTTTGAGATTGGACGTGGTAGATTGCCGTGGCAGACCGAAAAAGCAAACAATTTTGTTTTGACTAGTGCAAATATATGAAAATCAAGATTGTCGATGGAGTTTCTTAAAAGCGGATTTAAGACGGTGCTGGGCACTACGGAGCCGGGGCAGCAGCCTAGTGCAGCAGAAACGGTTGAAAAATTGGTTGACCGTGTTGTGTCTTCGACGTTGTTGGATGATAGGCGCGATGCTTGTCGTGCATTAAAGGCACTATCGAGAAAATATCGAATTGAGGTCGGAGCCCAAGGAATGCCAGCTTTAGTGCAGATTCTGAAACACGATTGTCAAGATTCAGAAATAATTAGCTACGCTTTAGATGCATTGTGTAATATAACAACATCTGAAGAGTTCGATGAAGAAGCTGACAACCCAGCTGTTTCAGTTAATATCGGAGAGCAATTTACTGAAATGTTTATAAAAGTACCCGATCATGTTACCTTAGTTATGGGATACCTGGAAGAATATGATTTTCGTGTACGACGTGCGGCAATTCAACTTATTACTACTTTAATTGCCAACAAAACTCGAGACCTTCAGGAAATAATTCTGGTGAGCCCGATGGGTGTGTCCAAGTTAATGGACCTGCTGACTGATAGCCGTGAGGTTATTCGAAACGATGCTCTACTCTTACTCATTCAGTTAACAAAAGGTAACTCCAATATACAAAAAATTGTTGCTTTTGAAAACGCATTTGATAAAATTTTCGAAATTATTCAAAGTGAGGGATGCTCCGATGGCGGCATTGTTGTTGAAGATTGTTTAATACTTTTACTGAATTTATTAAAGAATAATTCAAGCAATCAACAATTTTTCAAAGAAGGCTCTTTTATTCAACGGCTTTCGCCAATGTTTATTATCGCTCCGGAAACTGAAGAAGTTGGTTGGTCACCACAAAAGGTGTCAAATATACATTGCATGTTGCAGGTAGTGCGCGCATTAGTAACACCAAGTAATCAACAGCAAGTTGTGTCATCTTGTCAAAAGGTGATGCGCAAGTCAAATCTGTTGGATGCATTATGCAGCATTTTGATGGGTAGCGGAGTACCAGCTGATATACTCACTGAAACCATAAACGCCGTTGCGGAAATAGTTCGCGGTGACAAAGAGAACCAAGAGCAATTGAGCATGGTTATGGCGCCTAGTAATCCTCCTCGACCAGCTATAGTCGTACTTTTAATGTCCATGATCAACGAGAAGCAGATGTTGGCACTAAGGTGCGCAGTTTTATATTGTTTTCAGTGCTATCTGTTTCGCAACGTAGATGGACATCAAGCGGTAGTACAAACATTATTACCGTCTTCTGAAGCTGAAGTTAGTAGCCATTCAACAGGGCAATTATTATGTGTCGGCCTCTTTTCAACAGATTCCTTAGCTAACTGGTTTTCCGCTGTAGCTCTTATGCATGCGCTTGTCGATAGTGTTGCTCAGAAAGAGGAACTTATGCGCGTACTTTTGGCCACACCTGGTGGAGGCAAACCCGTAACTTTGTTGGAACAATGTACAAATCTACTTCAGCAAGATAGTTACAAACTACAAAGTAAAGTTGGACTTTTAATGTTGCTTGGAATGTGGTTAGCACATTGTCCAGGTGCCGTTAAAATGTTTCTCGCTACAAATGGAACGATGGCTTATTTGACAGCACAGATTAGTGCCAATGAGCATGATGAGAATGAATATCTAATTCAAGGACTATGCGCGTTTCTTATGGGCGTGTGTATTCAATTTAATGATAATAGTCTTCCCAATCAAAAGCGGGATGATATTTGTCAACTGGTGATTAAGCGTATAGGTCAAGAAACATTTTGTAACAAATTAAGTGAAGTATCACGACATGAAGCCTATAGCCGTGCTTGCAAACAACCTCAAATTCGAGCGAAGTCGGCCGCTGATCTATTACTGGATTACGAATATTGTAAATTATACAAAGGTTTGGAAGCGTTAATAGGAAAAGTAGTTAGTGGTTTCGATGTCGATGGCATAGAACTAACTGAACTAACTCTCAGTTCTGAAGCTTCGGCGCTTGTAGCAAAATACAAAAGTATTATACGGGATCTTGATGGACAAATAAATTTGTTACAGCAAAATTCAAAAAAAATTGAAGCTAAAAATATTGAATTAGAACATAATCTGGCGCAAGTAGAAAGCCTTAATACCCAACTGTCTGACCAAAATACATTGCTGAAAGCTCAATTAGGAGCCGTACAAAATGGCACTTCTTCTGCGTGTGATGTTGCAACGGCGAATGCCCTTAATGCTGCACATTTTCAGACGAATTTATATTGTGCAGAAAACCTACGTTTGACACGAGAAATTGAGGACATACGCAAGCAAGTTGACAATGAAAAACAACGAGCTAATACTGCGAATGAAGATTTACAAAAACTACAGAAAGATCAAGAAGATCTGCTGGAACTCCTTATGGACCAAGAAAATAAAATTATTAAATATGAACAGCAACTACGCTTAGCCGGTGTGCCTGTTGAAAATGATGATGAAACGGAAAATAAAACAGACATAAATTTCGATGAAGGTACCTCTAATGCGAATATTAGTAAATGTACTGAAAGTGCGACTACTATTTAAATACCTTAAAAAAATTGATTGTAGATCCACATTAGTATAGTAAATCTATATATAGAATATAGATTGGTACGGCGAAGTCTGTCCGACAATTTGATCTATATAACAGTGTATTTCCATATAATTCCGAAAAAAATGTTTATGTAAATATGTATTATGTGAACATCAACATCGTTTTCTTCTAATAAAAAAAAAATAATTAAGTTTTTATTGTTTAAGAATGTTTTATTGTTTTACACAGCATACATAATTTGCTTCCGTAAATCTCCCCAAAGGTTTTCAATGGGGTTTATGTCGAGTGACTGGCTAAGCTAATCGATAACTTTAACATTATTTTGTAAAAACCATTCCCCGTACTAACTTTTAAGAGCTTTTTGGGTCACTATTTTGCATGAAAAAACACCAAAGCGTGCCTCAGCAAATTATGGCATCACTTCTTGAAGTATGTCCTTGTACAGAAATTTATCCATTTATTAGTTATGAGGTGAATATGCCCTACTCCATACCAAGAGGGACATCCACGAATCATTATGTTGCCTCCACAGTGCTATACTGTTTTTTTTTTGTGGTGGGAAATCTTGACTTTCGTCCAGTATGATTTCCAAATAAATATACTTTTGTTTCATCGCTCCAAAAATACTATGTGTTATACCATTTTTTCATACCCTTTGTCCACACCATGGCTTGTTCTCTTGAGCGAAACTTCTTACTTAAATTTCAACAGAGGAACCTGACTAGCTATTTTGCCTGGTAGGTTCATGTTGTACAATCGACGTCGTACAGTTCTCACTGATACAATGTAAGATTTTTTTTTGTTTTCGAAGATTGACAACAAGCCGCCGCTTCGCAACTGTGCAATGCTGCGCACGATCCATCGAGGAAAGAAGTTAATACTAATTATTGAATTTATCCAATTCGCTACTCACGTCATATTCAATATTTTCCGCTTAATTAATCAAAATGCAAAAGTTATCCGTAAGATACCTACTTTAGTGGCCACGCAAAATTACACTTAATGAAAATAACCGAATTTGTGCAACCAATAACGCAACTTAATAAAACGGGTATTTTAAATTCACAACGAAGCATTGATGCCATTTGTAGAAAAAACAAATTTTCAATAATAGTTGTAAACTTTTACGAACGACACAAGGAAATCGATAGACAAAGGAATATGTTGATATAATGATCATATGTGTATATACCTTTTTCCACATACTGCCTAGCAGAATATCGCCCTGATATTGGCGCGCTTATTAGAGTTGAAACCCATTTGGTAGTTTGTGACTTTAATGCGCACAATGATCTTTGGTTGTTGTTGTTGTAGCAGCATAAACATTCCCCATACTTACATACGAGGAATGCTGCTGGAGTGACAGTCCTTGGCCGGATATAAATCCGGGTCGTTTCGGTAACGTAGAACCGACTGTCGTGGAAACGATGATCTTTGGTATTCCCACCTGCTTAATGATTGTAGAGAAGTTGTCCCTTAGACAGAGCAGATAGGCGATTCGACATTCCGCACATTAAATCACGACAAGAATAGCGGATAACTGCAGCAGCTCACCTGACAACAATCGCCAGCGCTGCTCTATTAATCAGAGGTGATCTATGCTATCTCTCTCAGACCATCTACCAATTATCGATTCGATTGAAAAACCCACCTATTTTATTTTCGCGAATCATCCTATATTAAGTTTAATAAAGCTGATTGAGTCGACTTCATTCAATTCAATTACTGATGACACTTTTGCCGCTCTTCCCATTGCCACTGACGTGTGCGTAGGTGATCGCGGATTTCGCTGCGGCTCGCTTCATTCTGCTGGAAGACTCAGGGACATTCGTCCTAATTACTAGTTAAAGCAGCCGTTTTAGTTATCAAACGTGACCACTTGCGCCAAGGCATTCCCGAGATCACATGATTTCCTGAGACAGTGCAACTTCGCTGCCCTCATAGTTTTACCACTCATGTTTTGCAGGAACAGATTAACAGCTGTCTGATGTCCACAATGAAACAGTTAACTACTAAAAAGCAAATTTACATTAAAATTAGGAATAAAACAGACAATTAGTAGAAACTAATAAAAAAAAGTAAACGTTGTACTAAAAGGCCATTATGACAGGAGATTGACTAGAATACAAAGAAAAAAAGAAAGAATACAAGAAAATGGTTAAAGTAAAAAAATTCAGTATATGGAGCGATTGGTTGAAACAAATAGATATGATAGTCGTTTAATGTGGAAATATTTAAAAAATGTTGTTAATAACACAGATAACAAAGGAAACATTAAAGAGGGTCTTATCGACGGGGAAATAGGAAAATTTACAGAAATAATAGTGAGATGGCTAATAAATTAAACGAATTCTTTGTGAATAGTATTCTCGATATACATAAATACATAGTAACATTGAAAATGTTGATTATGCATTGATAAAATGGGGAAAACCCCCAACTGCGTTTAAATTCGAGGAAATAAGCACAGATAAAATCGTTCATATTGTAAGGGAATCAAAGAGAAAATTGGGTGAAAATAAATTCCATCAGAAGGGGTAATTAAGGATTCAGTGGCATATATGGGCCACTTTTACGCCATCTAGTAAATAGTAGTCTTAGGTCAAGAACCGTACCTCTGCAATGGAAAATTTCCACCATAGTACCAGTAAAGTAGGTGAAAAGTACTATTAAAGCTGAGGAAGTTAGACCTATAAACACCCTTTGGAAACACCTTATTTGGAAGAAAATATTAGAAACGGTGGTTAAAAACCAACTAATAATCTATATTGAGTCCAATAATATATCATAAAGGAACAATCCGGTTTCAGGGCAAAACATTCATGCGAAACTGCTATCGCAGTGGAAGGGAGAGCTCAATGTAGCAGTGTTTATTGACCTTAAAAGAGCCTTCGAGACGATTGACCGGGAAATAATGTTTAAAAAATTGGAATTTATTGATGTCAAGACCACTGAACTTGAATGGTTCCGTAGTTTCATGTCAGACCCAAAGCAATAAACTGTTATAGCATTCCCATAGCAGCCGGTTCTACGTTACCGGAATGACTCGGGTTTTTCCCGACCAAGGGCTGCCGCCCCAGTAAACTAGACCTGTCTAGTGAACAGCATATCACCCCACCTCTTACGTCACAGCAGCAATTCTTCGCAGCAACCTTGCTCCAAATGCTTCTCCTGGGCTAGAAGTATTCTATTGCTGCGTCTGCCATAAACGGCTCAAGCCGATCTCCACCTCAGTTAGGTGCAAGGAAGTTTCACTGAACCTATAAGTATATGCTGACAACTGGTTGTCCAAATATGTTTGCTTTGCCCAAATCATGGGTTTTTCGAAAGCCATATATTACAAAACCCATAAGGTACCCAATCCTGATCTTGATGAGCCACAGAGAAACAAAAATCGCTATAATACAGCTTCTCAGCTTCAGCACTTCCATTATATATATAATTGGTGCGTACACCCTTTTTGGGTGTTTGGCCGAGCTTCTCCTCCTATTTGTGGTGTGCGTCTTGATGGAGGGACCTACAGTATGAGGCCTCTCCGAACGGCAGATACTCTTAATAAGTAGCTTTTTCATGGCAGATATTCGTTCGGAGGTTTGCCATTGCCTGTCGAAGGGCGACCGCTATTAGAAAAAACTGGTTTCTTCATTTTTGTCTTTCACCGAGATTCGAACCTACCTACGTTTTCTCTTAATACCGAATGGTAGTCACGCACCACCCCATTCGGCTACGGCGGCCTCTAAATTCTTACCTCTAGTATTATAGCTATGGGAAATATTTGGATCTAGTGAAACATGCAATTGTTTCAAAATAAAGCGGCATATAAATGCACTTTTAAGTGTTCGCACTCTTAAGTTTGTTGCAATAATTTTAAAACAAAATAACATAAATCACAGAAGTTCATTTAGTAGCGTAGAACCACATTTAAATGTATATTTTAAAGGTCACCAAATATTAACACCAAGAAGATTAAAATATTTCAATCTTTTATTTCAGAACCGTTTTAAAATATTTACTTTTTGTCACTTGAAATTGAGCTCTTTGATTCTCTCAAAGAAGCAGACCGGCGCCTCTTTGCCTCTTCGCGTTTAGCTTTGGATTCCTTCTTACGCTGTGCTAACAATTTAGCATAATCAGCAGCGGCCTCCTTGGAAGCAGTTTGGCGTTTCTTCTTCAAAGCAATGCGTCTACGCTTTCTTTGTAGTACGACTGGAGTAACAAGACGCTGGATTTTCGGGGCTTTGGATGTTGCTTTTTTATTATCCTTGGCGGGCAATGGGCGGCGAACCACAAAGCGGCGCACATCATCATCCTTGGTCAAATTGTAAAGTTTGCGAATTTTACTAGCTCTTTTAGGACCAAGCCTCCTTGGAACAGTTGTGTCAGTGAGACCGGCAAGTTCTTGTTCGCCTTTCTTTACAATAACGAGAGCTAAAACCGACATGTTAGCGTCGACAATGCAACCGCGTACCGATTTCCGTTTTCTCTCACCAGTGCGGCGAGGTCTGTAGCAAGAGTGACCCTTTTTCAACAATAAACGTACACGACCTAAAAAGAAATGGATTTGAAAAACTTTCCCAAACATTAATCAATCATTTTCTTACCATGGGACAGTACTCCTTGTTTCATTGGGAAACCTTGTTTATCATTTCCGCCAGCGATGCGCAGATGATAACCTTTCCATTCATCTCCGAGCACATCAGCTTCCACAATCTGTCCCATTCGTTTCTCATAAAAGATTCGCAGCTTGTGCTCATCCACAACTTCGTATAATTTTTGGCATCCAGTGGCCGGGAAAGACACGTTAAGCTGAAAACGCACAAAGTTAATAATTGCTTCACCAGAATATAAATAAAGAAAAACAGGCCCCATCAATTGAGGCTAATTTAATCCACATATATCTCCGTGATCACTTAAACACATGATGAACTTTTAAGCAATATTTTTTATTCACTGTATTTAGAATAGCCTCAAATGAAAAATTTTTCCCAAAAATACATTATATGAATTTATTTTAATAAAAGTTCCCACACACCTTCATTTTTCACTCCAATTTCATGGAACACCGAACAGAAAAGGGAAGCGAAATATTTTCGGCGAGCATTAGTGGATGTCCATTCACAATGGATGCGAATGAGAATTCACAATGGATGCAAATGAGGGATTTTAATGCCCAAAATTGTCGATAAGACAGTTCATGTAACCAGTTTGCGCATTTTAACAAAATTATTAAAATTTTTAAATTGGCTTAGCATAGTTTACCAACAAAATAAAAAACATTACCAACAATTTCCGAATACGAGTGCTAAAACAAATATATATATATTTTTGTGTCAAGTTAATCGTCCAATACGTTATTTACCAAAGTATGGCATGAATATTCTTTGTTGCCTTTCAAAATGTATCAGAATCTCTCCTGTTATTGGTGTCTTAACAGTTTAAAATTCATTTCTTATTTTCGACATGAATTTTTGTTTTATTTCGGAGATTTTCCTTAGAATATTCTATTTAATTTACCCAATTTAAGTAGTCATACAAACATCTCTAAACACAATAAACACACGAGACTTGGATATATTTTATAACTTTCATTGACTTCAGATTTATCTTGCTGTTACAAAGAACGTAAATAATATATAACTAATTCTATGTGCTACAGTATAATAATATATAATATAATGTATAGTATTTACATTGTTTGATGCCATCGATTACCCGAAGCGGGGCATGATATAAAAGTTTATTGAATTTTGATCTCCATAATATGCGATATTTAATGGTCCCACTCTCATTGGCCGTTTAAATTAATTTGAAATTTTCAGGAAGCTAAAAAATTTGAATATTTAAACTACATCTTGGCCATAGAAACTCTCAAAGTAATACTAAGAAAAACAAATAAAGCAACGCCAGTAACTTACATGGACAAGTTTTCAAGCAATTTATTTATCAATTTCTAACACATTATCATTGGTTGCATTCACACTTTTCACATTTTTATTTGATTTTTCAAATACAGTAAATTTGGCAAATGATTTAGGTTAAATGGTCAATTCGGCGACATTTCGCGATGGGCGCGCAATTTCGGAAAACTTTAAATGTAATCCCAAAAAAGTCGAAGTTAAACCAAGTATTTGTGTCAAACTACACAAATGGCGGTTGCATAAAAGTGAAATATCTTTAAAACTGTCTGAACGCCTACGTTACACGAAAAATGTTTCTCTTCTTCAGAAGTAAAATTTTTCTTTAAGCAATTTTTCGGTAAATTCAGTACAGCCGTGGTCTCTACGCAATTCAATTTTCAAACACGTAGCTGTATTTACCGGTAACTGGACGATCGGCACACGCGGAAAAGCTATGGTTACCAAGTAACCCCCATTGCAGAAGTTGTGGGGTCCTTTCAGAGAAGGAGACTGTTTAGCACTTTCCCTGTAAATGTCTGAGTTTGGCGGCTGCCTGGTGCAGTGAGCCAACCTAAATCCCATCAATCTTCACCATTATATCAACAGTTCTGGCTGGCTGTAGATATCCTCCTGTTGGAGGTCTCATAATGGTATCAGAACGGCACTTTAGTGCTACTTGGGGAGTGCCAGACCGGCACTTCAAGTATTTCAGTGTTTTGTGTAGATAGTGTGCCAAAGTAATTGGGATTAACGAAACGCGCACCATTCATGTTCAAGCAGCATTAAATCAAATTTATTGAGACAACTGTTATTGTTGTTGTAGCAGCACAAATATTTCTCAAATATACAAGGGGAATGCTGCTGAAGTGACAGCCCTTGGCTGGATGTAAATCCGTGTCATTCCGGTTAGGTAGATCGTGTGATCGAGACACTTAAGTGTTTAGGGGAATACCCATAATTCTAAAATAATTGACTATTGTGTTCCCCGTGAGGGAATAACCAAAGTTACTCTCACAATTTTGGTTTGGATGACTAAACTGTGTAATCGATTATCCTTGAGTAGTATAATGGGCGCAATGTTGTATTCTATCATTCTTGAGTAAAACTCAACAATGAAGCGCTACTTTATTTTTCTCGATTTTGCCAACCGATGATTTCAGCACTACAAATATATAAGCAGAAGGAAGAGAAGCTACTTGTTTGTGAAAATTCAAAGATTTATAATTTTTCAGTCAAATCAACTAATAAGAACGTTAAATTGGGAGAACACAAATTTTAAAAACACCTCCAAAAGCAGTTTTTTGCGTGTTTTGCCATGACGCTGAGGCAAGAAATTGTATTGTTTGTTTGTTGCTGCTGTGTAACATAAACATTTCGCCTATTGGTATTTTGAATGTCAAAATTTTAATAAGAATGTAGAGAATCAAACAAGGCAACAAGAAGCAGGGCACATTGACATTCACAATATTAAATCACAAGCATCTAAACAATTCAGCTTTCCGAACAAGCTCACCTTGTATATTGTTCGCTTTGAGTCAGCTGTTGTGATGACAGATGTGGAGAAAGATATAAAAGAAACAATAAGCGCACGTGTGGTTGGCATACAATTATTAAACCAAAATTTTTTCATATAAATTAGTTTGATAAAGCCTGAGATAACATAATGGTTAAATCAAAGAAAGCCAATTTAGCTTCAAATAAAAATGTAGCGCTGGAAAAACAATTGACAGAAGGAAAGGTTGCGAAGCGAAGGGGCAAAGACAAGTTTCATCTGCGCACAGAGGAATCATCGGTTTGTTCAAGTCAGTAATTTAAAATAATACTTATTTAATTTGTTGCTTATTTGTTTAAGGTTTTGGATAGTAAAACCAGTAAGAAAATTTTAGCGGCGGCCAAAGCGCAACAACTGGAGTTTAATGAGGATAATTTTCCGAGCCTTGAAGGGAAAAGAACATTTGCAAATGTCAATATAGGTTTGTTGCATACTATTTTTACATTGCAATTATCCATGCATGTACGGTACTTATAGGCGAGTCCATCGAAGAGGATGAAAATAAAGATGTCACGGAAAACGACTTTATGGATAATTTGGAAATTGGCCAGGAGGACGCTGAAGCATTTGCTCGTTTCCAAAATCCACAGGAAGGCAAACGGACTTTAAAGTTATCGGATATTATAATGGAAAAGATTCAAGAAAAGCAACAGGATATTCAAAGCAAACTTACGGACGATGGCTCCTTAAAAATAGAAGATATAGACCCAAGGTTTGTGAAACATACAACTATTTTAGCGGAATTAATTTGCTTAATATCTTTTGTTTAATTTTAACTGTTTGCAACGATGAAATGCCTTAAATCTTTCAAAACTTGTCTGAAATTTAGTGGTTCTTTTTTGTAACGTGACACCCCGAAAACGTTCGAAGCACGAAATTTAAAAATTAAACTTAAATATTTTAAAATTGTGTTTGTGCTGGCATATTTGCTTTTTTTAGAAGTTTCTTTTCCGAAATTTTTTATGACCCATGATATCTGATGACACAATTTGTCCTTATTGTTAAGAAATTCAACAATTCCACGTGTAACGTGACAACGATAGCACCTTAACGTTTTGACAAGTTTTGACTATTTTTTTTTGTTTTTGTTTTTGTAAAAGTCAATGAAAGAAGAGCCATATAAATCGAAGTCTCTAAATTTATGCAAAAATTAGAAAATTTTCACAAATTACATCACAATTCCGCGCTTGCTATTTACACTTTCTAGAAAGTATTATGGTATGCTGTTTTATAGCCTGTTGCGGCTGATATTAGCTAGAAAAAGTATAAACAATCAAAGAGATTTTTTAGAAACTTCAAACTTAAGCTTTAATATATTAAAATTTAATAACCAATACCAAATGATAGAAAAGGTTTTTTCTAATAGCGGTAGCCCTTCAGCAAGTATTTCGCTGAATATTTCTGCCATTAAAAAGTTCCTCATAAAAGTCCATCTACCGTTTGGTTATAATAGGCATAAAACTGTAGGTACCTCCATTTTTTGCAACTGAACGCACACCACAAATTTAAGCAGGAACCCGGCCAAACACTCAGTATGGATGTACGCGCTGATATATATAATATAAATACCTATGCATATAATTAAAATATTTGTGATAAAGTAAGTTTAGCTACAAAATACTGTAAAATCTGTTATTGTTTGACGTAGTTTTTATAGATTAAGATGTATAAGATTTTGACACATATTTATTAAACCGAACTAAAGCATTACATTTTCTGTAGAGTTCGTGAAATGTATGAAGGAGTCCGTGACGTAATGAAGCGATATCGAAGTGGGAAAGTTCCAAAAGCTTTTAAGATTATTCCGAGGTTACGAAATTGGGAGCAAATCCTTTTCATAACGGAGCCCCATAACTGGAGTGCAGCCGCTATGTTCCAGGGCACTCGGTAAATATACACAGTGTATAAGTTTAATGCTTTTAAGTCATTTGTTGCTGATATGGTTAAAATTTCCTACGAACATCTGTTTGCAATATGGAATGAAATAGGGAATTTTTTTGTTTTTTTTTTTAATCGTAATTTGATCAACCACGTACATATTCGAATAGGCAGTAGGAAATATTAATGAATTTTCATTTTGTTCATTGAGAAATTTCCTTTTTCTTTGCATGCAAAAATAAGAACATCGATTCAAATTGTATATTTATACAAAAAACAATAATTTCAGAACAATATTATATTCTGATATGAAAAAATTTAGTTTGAAATTAAAAACGCATTTATTCCCAATTAGCCTCTTTTGCATTGGGTATGGGAATAAGTTTCCGTCCTTTCTTAGCCATAGTTACGAATTATTTAAACAATTAAATAATATTGGGTGGGCCATGTAAAATTTGCTTTTTGAATTGGCTATAAAAAAAAAAAACTAATCAATATTTTTTCAAACTTTTTTTTATTTTGAAGATTGAACATTGTCATTTATGAATGAACAAATATCGTTCAAATGACTGCCACGACTGGCTTTACAGTAGGCCATTCAATCAACCCAATTTTTAAGCACATTTTCGATTGTTTGGGCTCCAATTTCATGAATGGCAACTTCGATTTCGTGTTTTAAAGCATCAATCGTCTCTGGATGGTTCGCATAGCATTTGTCCTTAACGGCTCCCCACAAAAAATAGTCCAACGGGTTTAAATCACAGCTCCGAGGCGGCCAATTGATATCGGAATTCAAAAACGGTAGCCAAAAAGTCGAGTGTAACTTTGGCAGTGTGACAAGTTGCACCGTCCTGTTGAAACCAAATGTCGTCCATGTCATCCTCTTCAATTTTTAGAAACAAAAACTCGTTGAGCATGTCACGGTAACGCTCGCCATTTACTGTAACCACGGAAGAAGAAGAAGACTCACCACTTGGGAAATAGGTTTTCAATATTTCCCAATTTTGTTCAAGCGTATAGCGAGTGAACCGCTCTCCAATAAGGGCTGACTGCATTGATTGGAACAGATGGCAAATCCGAAGGTGCAATATCTTGGGGAATACGGCGGGTGGAACAAGATTTCCCAATTTAGTAAATGTTCTCTAAATATTTCTGGACCGATTTAGCAACGTGTGGCCTGACGTTGTCATGCAGCAAAATCAATTTCTCATGTTTACCGTCCCATTCCGGCCGCTTTTCTTTCAAAGCTCGACCCAAACGCATTAGCTGCAGTCGGTAACGATCGCCAGTGATGGTTTCAGATGGTTTACGGAGTTCATAATAGATGATACCCTTCTGATGCCACCGGATGGACAACATAACCTTTGAAGTATAAATATATTTTTTCGCTTTTGTTGTTGTTTTTGTAGCATTAATACAAGCCCTGTTGGTGTAGTGTATATCACCGGTCGTCTTCGTCTAGCTTATCTAAAGGTAGACCCAGGAAACATGCTGTTTCGACATTTTGGGTCCAGAGGGCGAGGGTGTTAGATGAGTGGGTTCTAAGGGGCATGTGAAAAGGTGATTAGTGTCATGCGGGGTGCCTTCACATGCAGGACATATGTTTGGTATGTCGGGGTCAATTCTGGATAAGTAGGAGTTTAACCTGCTACAATGTCCAGAACGTACGCGGGTATCACGGGGAAGCTGAAGATCTTCATCTGCTGCAGGTGGTGGTTGGACTCCGATTACGGAATTCGGTGGTAAGAAAAGTGGTGACGGTCTCCCGAGGCCGCGCCCTAGTAAACTAACCCTGTCTAGTGTACCGTATCCCATCCCCAATCTTTCGTCACAGGAGGCTGGCGTTAGGGCTGGTGTTGAATCCAACCCTGGACCAGAGGTATTTTACTGCTGCATCTGTCACAAACAGCTCCACCTGAACTCCACCTCGGTTAGGTGCAATAAGTGTAACGGGTGATGCCATCTTAAGACCTGTTCAGGTCTTAAGACTCCCAGGGAGTGGTCCACAAGGTATGTGGCCACGTGCCGCCGCGGCTCGCTTTATACCCGCTGGAAGGATCCGGGACATTCGTCTCAATTTCCCTGCTGAAGCAGCTGTTCTGGCGAACGAGCGTGATCTCCTACGCCAGGCCGATCCCGGGGATCCTTGGATAAAAGATCTCAATTCGCAGATCCGGCAACTGGTAACCCAACATCTGAAGCCCTGCAACTTCACCTCTGGTGTGAGTAAGCTCTGGTCCACCGTAAGGTCCCTGTCGAACGCGACGAAGCACAACGAGAAGGTGGATATCACCTTCAACGGTTGTACTTAGCGTTCGATCTAAAAAAGACTTTCGATACAGTCAGCCACGCCACGCTACTAGGTGACATTTTACAGTCGACACTCCTGCCAGGGCTGAAGAGGTGGACCGCGAACTACCTGAGTGGTCGTCATTTGTCGGTGATATTTCGAGACCAAACATCTAAACAAAGCAAAATAAAGCAAGGAGTTCCGCAGGGTGGTGCCCTTTCACCCTTCCTTTTCAATTTCTATATCTCGAAACCTTCATATGGAAAATACAAATCACAATTAAATGATTAATAGTTGTTGTTGTTGTTTTTGTTGTAACAGCATAAACATTCCCCATACATATACGGTGAATGCTGCTGAGGTGACAGTCTTTGGCTGAATATAAATCCGGGTCGTTCCGGTTATGCAGAACGGTTATGTCGTAGGAACGGAATTTATTAATAGTGCAAGTCGCTTTCTTTCTGCCACCATGCGTGAATTTTTGAGATTAAATGCATTTAGAACAACATTTTTGGACCATCCAAGGGACTCAACGATTAATTTGTACGATTTTTTTGATTCCGAAGATTGACAACAAGCTTCTGCTCCTCAACTGTGCAGTGCTGCGCATGACCCATCTTTCAAAGAAATTCGTATACATTATTAGATATTAAATGATATATCTAATTCGCTGCTTACGCCATATTTAATATTTTCAACTAATTAAGTAATATTTTTGGGGGCCACGGAAAATTACACTTTATGAAAATAACCGAATCTGTGCAACCAATAACGCAACTTAATATACTAAAATGGGTCTTTTAAATTCCCAACTAGTGATGCCATTTGTAAAAGAAGGAAAATTTCAAAAATAGTTTTAAACTTTTACGAGCGGCACAATGAAGTCGAAAGATAAAGGCTGCGTACTTATTTTATTGACCATATGTGTACGCACATAGGTATATCAAAAGCAGCTTTGAGTATTTTTTTATTCTGTACTAATTTTTTTGCGTAACAAATTTTGTTTAATTGTTTTGTTCGAATGCTTGATTATAATTTTAAATTTCAAGTAATAAAAATATTCACTAAGCGAGTTAAATTTTTTTGAAGAATGATGCATGAAGAAAAGTCTGCGAACAAAAAATAATGCCGTTTATACTCGACACACATTACACTATGTATTTTTTAAATAATTAATTTTTATTGAAATTAATATTTTGAAATATCGCAACTCTAATAAGTGCTCCATCTACGTCATCAAGATGGAGGGGATAACTGTTGTAACCTTGTATTCTATGAATCTTCTTATTTTTCAGCATATTTTGCTCGGTCCTCTCACATGCTATGGCGCAAAGGTTTTTCAATTTGGTCCTACTTCCCCGCATACGCGATGATCTGTGCGAATATAAAAAACTAAATATGCATTTGTACAATGCACTAAAGAAGGCACTCTTCAAGCCAGCTGCTTTTATGAAAGGAATAATATTACCCTTATTAGAAGCTGGCGATTGCACTTTGCGGGAAGCAATTATATTTGGTAGCGTTATCGCACGCAGTTCCATTCCGGTATTGCATTCGTCTGCGTGCTTGTTAAAAATCTGCGAGATGGGATACACTGGAGCAAACTCAATATTTATCCGCTATTTTCTGGACAAACGTTATGCCTTACCGTACCGCGTAATCGACGCTGCTGTGTTTCATTTCATTAGGTAAGATTGAAATTTTATTCTAGTTTTTAATTTCTAATTTACATATTCTATATTCACGTATGTGTTTAGGTTTGAAAATGATAAACGTGAAATGCCTGTTTTGTGGCACCAAAGCTTATTAACTTTTGCTCAACGTTATAAGAATGATATCTCGTCAGAACAAAAGGAAGCACTTCTTAATTTGTTGAGGTGAGAGGAAAATAAATTAATGCATCGAACTTCAAATATTGTCCAAATTTATTATATTTAGGAAGCAATCCCATCCAAAGATTACATCTGAAATTCGAAGAGAGCTAATGGCTGCAACTTGCCGGGATGTTGAAATGATGGAATGTACTAATGAAACTGCTGCAGTGCCGATGGAAATGTACACTGACAAAGATGTGTGTTATGAATAAGAACACTATTTTCCACACATAATATTATGTCTACTGAAGAAAGAAATACGGATTAAAGAATATATTTTTTGAGTTTTATTATTATTTTTTGTTTAGTTGATATAAGCATTTATAAAAAGTATATAGTATAAAATGTGTATAAAAAATACTAAAAATAGCAGCTACTTTCATTTGTTATGTTGAATATTATTAACGAACCTTTATAGAAAGGTAATAAGTAGCACGAATTTATTGGAAACTAGCCGCAGAACCGACTGCCGTGACGCCAATCCGCTATTTCATTGCAAAAACTCCAATAAGGTCTGTTGTTGTTATTGTTGTAGCAGTAATATAGGGTTATTCAATAGGTGCGCTTCAACTTTTTTCCGATAGGGAGGGCGAACGACGCAATATTTTTTATTTTTCGCTTGTCATTTGTAAATTTCATTAGTATACATTTCATCATGGAACGCTACACACTTGAGCAACGATTGCAAATCGTGGAAATTTTTTATGAAAATAATCGTTCTGTTGCTGCTACTTTAAGAGCATTACGACCATTTTACGGTCCATTTAACAAGTCGTCCCGTTTTGGGGTTATGTGAAGTCATTGGTCTACAGTAACAAGCCGGCGACGATTTGTGAGCTCAGAGCCAATATTGAACGCGAAATTGTTGGAATTTCGGCCGATTTATGCAAAAGAGTGGTCGAAAATTGGGTTCAACGATTGGACTTCGTAAAACGTGCACGCGGTGGTCATGCAAAAGAAATCGAATTTCAAACTTAAATGTATATGTTCAAACTCGATAATAAAAAAAAAATTAGTTAAAAGAGTCAAACCGTTTGTGTTTTATTCAACAAAAGTTCAAAAGTTGAAGCGCTCTTACTGAAAAACCCTATACAAGCCCTGTCAGTGTAGTATAAAGGTAGGCCCAGGAAACATACTGTTTCGACAGATTGGGTCCAGAGGGTGGGGGGTGTTAGATGAGTGGGTTTTAAAGTGCATGTGAAAAGGTGGTTAGTGTCGCGCGGGGTGCCTTCACATGCAGGACATATGTTTGGTAATAGGACTATGAATAAGTTCGTGCGGTTTTTTTTCGAAATTTGAAACTTTATTGACGTAAAATGGTTACAAATTTAATATTCAAAATATTGTCCATCGCTTACTACTACTTTTTCCCATCTTTCTGGCAATTCACGGATTCCCTTTGTGAAAAATTCGGTCGGTTTTGCCGCAATCCACGAATCGATCCATTTTTTGACTTCATCGTAATTACGGAAGTGCTGGTCAGCCAGGCCATGTTGCATCGATCGGAAGAGATAGTAATCGGATGGCGCAAGGTCTGGACTATACGGCGGGTGGGGTAGGACATCCCATTTGAGCGTTTCTAAGTATGTTTTGACCACTTGTGCAACATGTGGCCGAGCATTGTCATGTTGCAAAATAACTTTGTCGTGTCTATCGGCGTACTGCGGCCGTTTTTCTCGCAGTGCTCGGCTCAAACGCATCAATTGTCGTCGGTAGACATCCCCCGTAATCGTTTCATTCGGTTTCAGTAGCTCATAATACACAACACCCAGCTGGTCCCACCAGATACACAGCATAACCTTCAGGCCATGAATATTCTGCGCCGACGTCGATGTTGAAGCATGGCCAGGGTATCCATACGTTGCCCGACGTTTTGGATTGTCGTAATGGACCCACTTTTCATCGCCAGTCACAATTCGATGCAAAAAACCCTTTCTTTTGTGCCGTTGAAGCAGTTGTTCGCATGCCATAAAACGGCGTTCAACGTCTCTTGGCTTCAATTCATACGGCACCCAATGGCCTACCTTTCGGATCATTCCCATGGCTTTTAAACGTTTGGAAATGGTTGATTGATCAACTCCCAAAGTTTTTGCAACCTCTTCTTGCGTTTGAGCCGGATCTTGATCGAGCAATTCCTACAATTCGGTATCCATGAACTTTGGCGGCGCACCCTCGCGTTCTTCGTCTTCCAAGCCAAAATCACCACTTTTAAAGCGTGCAAACCACTTCTGGCACGTTCGCTCAGATAGAGCATGCTCACCATAAACTTCCACCAAGATACGATGACTTTCGGCTGCTTTTTTCTTCATATTAAAATAATGAAGAAGAATTCCCCGCAAAAACACATTATTTGGCACGAAATTCGACATTTTCAAGTGTGGTAAAAATATTGTTGTTTACGCTTCAAATAAAAAACTTATACTGACGTTTGTGCCTTACGACAGTAGCTCTCCAATGAATGTTTGGAAATGTGGATCGATGGAATAATAATCAAGTTACGCCATCTGTTGTAAAACCGCACGAACTTATAAATAGACCTATTATGTGGGGGTCAATTCTGGATAAGTAGGAGTTTAACCTGCTACAATATCCAGAACGTACGCGGGTCTCACGGGGAGCTGGAGCTCTTCATCTGCTGTAGGTGTTGGTTGAACTCCGATTACGGAATTCGGTGGTCGGGAGCTAAGGAAGGTGGTGACGGTCTCCCGATGAATGTCGTTTATTGTCTATCTAAACACTGCCTAGTCAAGTAAATGTATGTTAATTTTGTCCTGGATCTCGTCGTCGTAATTGAGGAGGTCTCCTGACGTGCCCTGGGAGGCGGCTCTGGCTCAAGCAGGTGTCTGCAAGGGTGAAACCTGCGGTAGCACCCTAACAGGAACTGCTTGCTGAGCAGTTTATTGTGCTTCATTACAGGGAGCATCTGTGCCTCGTTGCGAAGGTGTTGAAGAGGGAACATCAGGAGGCAACTCGTCGCTATCCGAATAGCAGTGTTTTGGCCAGTCTGGAGCTTTATCCTCTGCGTGTCACTAGTTCCAGCTGACCAGACAGGCGCATCATAGTTTAGAACCGGTCGGCCTATTGCCTTAAATGTCGATAGCAACAATTCTTTGTCTTTGCCCCAAGTGCTGCCGGCAAACGATTTGAGGACCTTGTTGCGATTTTGGACTTTAGCGGCAATTGCGGTTGTGTGCGCAGGGAAGGAGAGCAAACTGTCGAATGTTACATCCAAATTTATGGTATTGTTAACAGCCGTAATTGGTGTCTCATCGACTTTTACCTTGAGTTGCAGTTTGATCTCCTTTGCCCAGGTGGTAAAGTGGGTCGCCGTCAACTTTGTGGGGGAAAGTTGGAGATTCCTCACAGTGAAAAAGCAAGAAAGGTCGGTGAGGCACAGGACATCAATATCGTCAGCGTATGAGACCAGGGAGACTCCCTCTCGTGGTTGGGGGAACTTCGATAGATAGAAGTTGAACAGCAAGGGTGAAAGGACACCACCCTGCTTCCTCTGTTTGGATGTTTGGTGTTGAAAAATCACTGACGAGTGACGATCGCTCAGATAGTTGGCGGAGCACCTCTTCAGTCCTGGCGGGTGTGTCGACTGAAAAATATCATCTAGTAGCGAGGAATGGTTGACAGTATGGAAAGCCTTCTTCAGGTCCAACGCTACTAGGACAGTCCTCTCACAGGGGCGGTTTTGGTTAAGCCCGTGGTTTATCTGGGCGTTTATGGCGGTGAGTCCTGGGGTGGTGCTGTGTTTCGTGAAGAGTGGGAGTAGGAGGGCTTCAAGTGTCTTCACTACTGAGGAAAGGAGAGTTACCGGCCGATAAGATTCCCCTTGGTTGGCGGGTTTCCCAGGTTTCAGTAGCGGGACCACTATCCTTGCTTTCCACTTGTCACGGATAATGAGAGTGATCAAGGGCAAATTGAAAATCCTTGTGAGAAATCCTACTCCAAATGGACCCAGGTGCTTCAGCATCAGTATTTTAAGTCCGTCAGTGCCAATGGCTTTAGATGATTTGGTTTTGTTGATGGAGAAAGTAAGTGGCGCACTGCCGTTCGTCAGTATGTGCAGCCGTCTGGTGGCACGACGTTCGGATCTGTCGGCTAAAATAGCTCGCGCATCTCTTCGGGTCCGACGAAGTGCAATCGTTAAAGGTGATGGCCACCTTGTCGTTGTGCTTCGTCGGGTTCGACAGGGACCTTACAGTGGACCAGAGCTTACTCACACCAGTGGTGAAGTTACAGGCCTTGAGGTGCTCAACCCATTTGGTCCGCTTGTGTTCATTTACCAGTTGCCGGGTCTCCTAATTGAGATCCCTTACGCGGGGATCCCGGGATCGACCTTGCGTAGGTGGTCACGCTCGTTTGCTAAACTAGCTGCTTCGGCTAGGAAATTACGACGTATGCCCTTGAGCCTTTCTGTGAGTAACTTTCGGAATGCGCGTTCACCTTCGCGCACATCAGTAGGGATGGGAAGAGCGCCGAAGGTGTCCTCGTTGAATTCCGCGACCCCATTAGCTTTGTTGAAGTTAATATCAGACCGGTGATTCGCGGAAACAAAGTCGGCAGGTCTCTCAATCGAGACGATAATGGGCAAGTGGTCTGATGCAAGCGATTGCATATGCCGCAGGTTATGCTATTTATCAGACCAGCGCTAGCTATTGTTATATCAGGCGAGCTGCTGCAATTGCCCATTACCCTGGTGGGGGCGTCGTCGTCCACAGCGCTGATTGTCGAATCGTCTATCTGCTCTGCCAATTGATGTCTCCTACGATTGTTTGGCAGCTTGAATGCTAAAGATCGTGATGCGCATTGAAGTCACCTACTACTAGTCGGTTTTCACCCTGGATGAGCGCACCAATATCAGGGTGATATCCAGGCGGGCAGCAGGTGACAGGGGGTATGTATATGTTAAAAATTTCGAGCTCGACATCGCCTGCCCGTACAGCTATACCTTGTTATTCTAAGGTGCTGTCCCTGCGGTCGATGCCTTCGTCGATCAGACAATGTTGCACTGAGTGGTGGACTATGGACGCTAGACCATCACCGTTGTCTCGCTCGCGATCTGTCTGTGCACGTTATAGCCATCCCTGGTTATCAGAGAAGAGCTGGCATGCAGCTTGGTTTTTTGGACCGCAGCTATTGGGACTCCGTGGCGGCTCATAAAGTCGACCATCTCATCTACCTCGCTTGTTAGTTCGTTACAGTTAAATAGTAGAAGCTTGAAGCTTCTCGGCGAGGCTGTTGTAACTCGGGGGGTGAGGGACGCGTGTGGTTGCCTACTTTGGGTCTGTTGTGCGTTCCGCTGTTGTTGTTGTGGCCTGATGGTGGTGGTCAGCCGCGCCCCGAGGAGCGGTTACGGGTGCAGAGCTCTGCAGCAGAGGGCAACGTAATCAGTTGTCCACTCACGGCTGGTGCGCAGGCCAGAGCATCTCCGAAAATGGCATCAGCCATTGCAAACTCCCGGCCTTTAAGGCGGTTTAGTTCGACGGTTCACTAGATAGGGCTAGTTTGCTGGGGCTGCAGGCCTTGGGAAAAACCCTAGAAATTCCGGTAACGTAGAACCGGCTGCCATGGGAATGCGTCCTTGTGCGTTGTTCCGCATTTCGAGGACCTATAGTTTTTTTATGAGGGCTTTTTTATGGCAAAAATGCACTCGGTGGATTGACATTGTTTGCCATGCCCATGGAGGGCTTCGAACTCGGGTCCTACCTAATGATAGTGACGCACAAACATATGCGGCGGGCGCCACTTCACAGATTAAAGGAAACAAATATAATTTGTCAATGTAGGTATATTTTTACCACAAGAGACCAAGCCACTAAATTCCTTAAATTTACAAGACCTGTGTTTGATTCTTCTTCGGGCAAGTTTAGTTGAAATGTCGTTTCCCATAAATATAGCTTTAAACTCCAACTTCAATTAATTTATTAAAAGAAATTAATTACCTTAAAAATATTTTTAAATGTTTTATTCTCATTATATCATTTCATAATATGAAAAACAATTTTGTATGAAAATACTGGTGTTGGTTTTCATTTAATTTTATTACTTATATCCTTAACTTAGTTATCTTAACTTTAATTTACGAATATATTGCAATGCATTTCAATATAAATATACATAAATATTCAGGAAAATTAAAATGTTCCACTCTCCTTCTTCATTTAACATTTTTTAGACCTATATGGGTTCCAAATTTAAAGAATAATAAATTATGATAATATTCATAGCTGTATCAACAAATGTCATAAGCCCCGACGTTTGACTTCATTTTGAAAAATATAAAGAATTTCATCTTAGATCACATGGTCTAATTTAGAGATAATCTTGTAATAAACGGTAACCCTAAAAATCGTAAGATGTGACTTTCAAACAAGGATAAAACTTCATCCAAACCGAAAGCTTTGAATAAACAAAATCTATTTCTTTTTTAAGCAAAATCTCTACTCAAATGTGTTTTAAATTAGCCGAAAATTAATTGCTGAAGTTATATGTAAAATATACTTATAGTCCATTTCAATTTTTGTAATGTGGTTAACATATCAGCAAATGTACTTATACACTATTTAACCTTTTACATAAAAAAAAAAATGTTTCAATAAAATAAAATTAAATTAAAAACATATGAAGAAAACAAATAAAAAAAAGAAGTTAAATTAAATTAATTGGGGTAAAATGAAATTAGTATAAGTAAAATTATAATATATTATATATTAAATTAAAATATTTTTCTAACTGATATCAGTGACATAAAACCATAATAATATTACAGGGTTCGGCACTCGAAGTGTAACCAACTTCAGAGCGCTCGCGCAGCTGATGCCCGTGCAACTAGTCTGTTAGTTGACTAAATGACAGTCCAGAGTATTGTTTACAATCGCACGGGAGTAAACGCGAAAAAAGAAAATCAGTAAGGGATTTCAAACGTGATAGTGTTTGTGGATTATATTTGGCTGGAAAATCACAACCAGCGATTGTTCGTGAACTCGCGCACCTGAAAGTAAATAAAGTTTTTGTTTATCGCACCGTTCCTCGTTACAATGATACTGGTAGCATCGCGAAACGTCATGGACGTGTTCATCAAAAAACTGCAACGTTACGTGAAATGGTTCAAAAAGTGAAGAAGCGACTTGAGCGAAATCCCCGACGAAGTGCCAATCAAGTGGCGAAAGAACTGAAAATATTATATCTGATCGTAGCATCCGCCGCATACTAAAAATTTAGCTCAGAGTCAAAGCTTAGAAGATCCAAAAAGACGTACGATCTCACACCAAAGCAGTAGCAAGTCAGACTTGAGAGAGCCAAGGAGTTGCTTCGCTTGGCCGAAAGCGGCCAATTTCCGAACATTGTGTGTTCTGACGAGAAAATTTTTCAAATTGAGCAAGGTCCGAACTTCTAAACCGATAGGGTTTATTTGATCGACCGTTCATACGAAAATTTAAGTCATCGATTGGCTACTAGGAGGAAGCACTCGCCTCAGGTAATGGTTTGGGCCGTTGTAACCGCAGATGGCCTCTCTTCAATCGTTTTCATTGAGCCTGGCGTCAAAGTAAATGCGTAATATTATCGAGAAAGTATTCTGGAGGTTGCTTTGAAACCGTGGGTAGACAATCATTTCGGTTTCAACACGTTTCAACAGGACTCGGCACCGCCTCACAAAGTTCGAGTGAACCAAAAATGGCTAAAAAACAACGTTCCGAACTTCATAACGTCCATACAGTGGCTCTCAAATTCACCAGACACGAATCCGATGGACTATTCCCTTTGGGCCATTTTAGATAGCGAGGTCCGAACTAAAAGATTCACCAGTCTCGAGGCGCTGAAAAAAGCCATTGTCCACGAGAGGGCCAAAGTTGCCGGTATACTCCCAGTCGGGCAGCTTACGATTCGTTTCTGAACCGTCTCAAGGCCATGGTCAAGACAAAAGATGGTCATATCGAGCAACAGTAAATTGATTCTCAGTTTTGTATTATTTTCACATATTTTTTACTTTGAATTGAATAAATGTAATTTTCCAAACTAAGTGTACGGCCTTTTTAATTGGTTACACTTCGAGTGCCGGACCCTGTAACATTGGCAGGCTCACAAATGAGTTATCTAGCTACATAGTGCCTCCGAATGAGAGATAGTCTTGCCTTCTTTAATTTTTGATTTTTTGGTTACCACCATAAGCAGAACTTGCACATGCACGCACATATGTATGAATGCAAGTACGTTTATTAATTTATTTTGGCAGAATGACACCTTCATAAATGAAGTACTAAATGTTTACAATCATTCGTAAATAAATATGTACGTTGTATGTATGCATGAATGTAATTTTTGCACGTATTTTGATTTCTAGTTTAATTGTATCATTTTAGATAATTTAGTTTTATTTCACTATAAGTATTGTTTCATTATCTCACTCGATTATTTTGCCTTATTTTGTTAAAATTGTGGCTTATGCACATCTCGCTACCCTCAGAGGACTTACGTGTGACGAATATGTACTTGAGTACCTCTATGCTATGTATGAATGTATGTACTAGAGTAGTGTTCGTAAATTTTACCTTTATAAATCATCTTGGATGCACGTTTCATAATCCTAATTCGAATATAATAATATTTACTAGCACCCTAATTGCTATAAAATATTATATTTACTTGCTTTTAAGTGTGTAAATTGTTTTTGGTTGTATAAATAACTTTTTGGATTTTATTTAATACCTCGTAGGTAATTTTGTATTAATGAATTTTGTGAATATTTTTTCCTAAAATATGTTGTCAACGATTTTATAGTTATGAGTTTCGAAAAATTTAGTTTTTGAAATATTTTAAGTTTTTTTGTCACAACATGCCGTACAACAATTTCATGCTTTTCCAGATCACGATATTTTCAAAGTCGCTTTTTTTCGGGTCACACTCAAAAGAATATTGAAAACTCTACAGAATTTGCCAAAGGATTATTATAATTTATTTGTAATATTAATTCCAAGACAAAAAGAAGTGAAACTCATTTAGACTTTACGTTGAGAATTTTTTTGAATTTTTCAACCTATCTAATAGTCCGATTTAAACCAAATTAGTAAATAATAGTTGGATAGTTGCCCTATCGCTGTGGTCTTTTCCAGGATGAAATTCTCAGCAATCTTGGATGCCCTAGAGCAGCTTAGACTAAAAAATTTACAACAAAAATTTTCGTCTTTATCGAAACAAGGAAAGCCATGACTCTCCCGTAAAAAGCATATTGTTATGCCACCAGGAAAGCAACTTTTATACAAGTTGGTGTATGAAAGAAATACAGCTTAACTTTTCGGATTTTCAAAGAAGCATCGTAGAAGTTGAATCGGAAACGATTCAAAAGTAGAAAATAGCTGGGCGGATTAATTTACTTTGGTCGGTCGCTTGGCTAGAATAAATTTTGGCCGGTTTTGTAAAGTGAATATTTCTTAGTGGACAAAATTTATTCTGTGCAAACTTTTTCGTATTTAAAGTCATTCACCAAACTCAACCCAAATAGTGCGATAGATCAGTTTTTCAAGCAATTTCGGGAGAAACTGGGACAGTGAAAAAGTAAGTAATTATTTATGTATTTACATCTACATATATTTATAACTTGTGCGTACATAATTTGTTGAGTGATTGGTCGGAGGTGCCTCCGATTTGTGGTACGCGACTTGATGTTTTTCCACAAATCGAGAAACAATTGCGGAAGATATTCAAAATGTAATCTCAAGTAGAACCTTTTGTAGGAGACTACAAAATACAAAAGTTTCTGGGAGGAGAGATCGCATAGTTCCGCTGATGGGGAAATGCGGATATAATATGTATAAGAGCAAGAACTTGCCGAGGTAAATCATTTTATTTATATATTAACTTGACAAGACGGTTAAACCCGGCGGCTTTTGAGTCGTTCGTGGAATGGAGTCGGTTAATGGAGGAAGTAATGTTACCTTACCTTGGAGAGAATATACTTTTTTTGCATTTTCTTTCAATCAAATTGAGAATCTTTGGAGTGAATGCATAGGGCAAATTTATAAGCAAGAAAGGGGTGAAAAACTCAATAATGAAGTGTATGTATGTAGAAATATATACATATGTAAATCAAAAGGTCGATATGAAGCTAAAAGATCTAAAATACTACGCCAACAAGTAGGACTAAAAATTAAACCATAATAAGCCTAAATTCCTTAGTCTACGTCTGCCCCTCCACCTTCCTCAATATTATAAAATAAAGTTTACGAAATTTCATGGCCAAATATAGGTGACCCGAGGAATTATTTAGAAATACGCGATAAGGACCGCAAACGTGAGAATCAGCTTAGTGATTCCTATGGAGATTTTAACTGTCGTACGCGATTACGATTCATTTGTATAAAAACCAAATGATCCTGTTTCTTTACCACAAAAGTTAATATATCAACAAACATACTTATTACTTTTGAATGCTGTAAGTACATTCACATATATGAATTTATGCTAATATTTCGCTAGAAGTTTAAGGTTCATAATTTTAATTTTTCAATCTTAGTAATTTATACATATACATATGTATGTATCTATTCTTATTGTTATACTAAAACAACCCATTATTATGTACGAGTAGACATGAAAAATGCAGTTTTGGACAAGTGGTGTTGGTGTTAGTTCAGAACATTAGATGCTAGCGTTGTCATCGTAAACATATTTTTGTTGCAAGTAAAGTTGCTACAACAATCGATATAGGAGAGCCGAGTCTAGCTGCGGATGCATGCTGCATGGCGGCTGGTTCTTCGCCTGAAAAAGTAAATAACATATTGTAGTATTAAATTTTAAAAACCATTTAATATGAGTCTTATTTACCATTTAGGACGTGTACCATGACGGTGCCCGAAATATCGTTGCCAAGCATGCAAGTATAGTTGCCAGTGTCGTGCCGGTTGGCATTGGCTATGTAGAGACGGCTTAAAGCTCTTCCTGGCAGCATGTCAGTCTTAACACTTGAAACAACAAAAGATTTTGTGAAAATTAATATTATATTATGTCGGAACTTGAACATACATTTATACACATACATAAGTACGAGCATACATTTATCTGTAGAGTATAAAAATAATGGTTAGACTTGTAATGACGGATGTAAAAAACTGCCAAGTTGCATTGCGATCGAAAAATATTTATTTGTTTGAAACTATAAGTTGATTGAAAAGTATTGAGCGCACAAATTAAAAAAGATGAATTTTTAAAAGAAATTAGTTTTTATATTCAATATAATCTCCCTTAGTTTTGGATTATATAGGTATCTAATGCTTTATGTTTCTGAAGAGGTAGGAGCAAAACTATATAAAGTCAAGAAGGTGCACTTCCCGTTCCGTTCCACTAACAAATCTGGGCTAGAAAACTTCAGCACCCAGAAATCAACTAATCATCTAATCACCATAGCACTACTCCTCCCATATGTTTATTGTATAAGACAATATTGATTGTATGGGCAATAAACGGGCAAATAATAGTAACATAACAATAACAAAGTGAATAATGTCGTTCACCCTTCTTGGTACTTTTTGAACCAAGCGAACTACAACATTTCCTGTTGCTGACAGTTTGTCCGAATTTTCTTGTCCAGAGTATAGTTCGAATTTGTGAGCATATCTCTTCAAATCACAACGTACATATAATTTTTTTTGGTCATGCATTTGAAGTGAAACAACTGTATGGTGATGCCAATTTTTGTCACATGGCTTTGGGAATTTAAGTTGGAGTATTCGATATAAATTACATAGAAAATAGCAGTAACACAAAAATCCGTCATTTCAGTCAGTATTGCTTTTATTAGCAAAAAATTCCAAATTAGTTATAAAAAATTATTCGAGAAATCGTACGTTTTTCCATCAAGCATAGCCAAGCCGCGACTGAAGACTATGCTGATCGTTGTTTTTGATGTACGGCATTATTCATTGTGAATATTTTCCTACTAGGCAGATGATAATGGGCAGATATTATACCAGGAAGATTCCTGGAGTGGCTGTGGGCACGCATTAATGTGCGGTCCGAATTCACCGAGAATGGCTGGATTTTGCCCCTCGACAACAAGCTGGCTATCTACCGTCATTGTTTAATAACTTTTGGGGGGGTAAAGGGCATTACGACTTTGATCCACACACCCTTTCATCCGATCTATCTATCATCGTTTTTCTTATTTTCCAAGATGAAGTCGAAGCTCAAGGGAAATAATCATGATAATGGACAGAAGTTCAATGGAGCTGCATTCTGCAAGTCGCCGTAGTTGGGTGGGTTTGTTCCGGACTACCACTCGGTAGAGGCCGGTTCTAAGTCCATTGTGGGCATGAAACACCAAATGAAAGAAAAGTTTTGTTCTAATAGCGGTTGCAGGCAATGACAAACTTCGAAGTGTGTTTGCGTCATTTATATCCATATATTGATACAAATGAATATAGTCTGGCCGAGGGGCAACGCTACAAGTTTAAGTGTGCGTAAAAATAATACTCCGTTATTAATGGTAGATACTAAAATTGAAACCTAATAAGGTACCGGTTAGAATAGACCAGTAACAATGGCTTCCTATCCTTCCGTTCTATCTGTGAATTGCGAATGGTAGTCAAACACCAACCCATTCGGTTACGGCCGCCGCGTGTGTGTAATAGCTTTATTAAATTTATCTTATTAAATATATTGCAGTTCCTTCATTCTGCTCAATAAATGGAAATGTATTGATGTTTGCACAGACAGTGGAATTCATTGCCTTACCTGATGCCCCCTCGACTAGTGTCATAATTTAGCATTCGTGTACCGTGACGCCACGTGATGTAAGATGATGGCTGCGGTATTTTTGAAATTACACATTTTAGCTCGATGGTGCTTCCAGCTTTGTAGTATTTTTCAGGTGTGGCTGAATCTCTTTCGTCGAGGATTTCCACATGAGGAACTGTTGAGAGAGTGAAAATTACTGAGGAGTTTAATAAACTTATTAATATGTTGAGTAAGAATAATTGTGATAAAGTTTATAAAGTAGGTTTTTATTTAATAAACCTTCCATTGAACTTTTTCAAAAGTTAAATTTCATTAAGTCAGTTTAAGTACAATTAACTGTCACCGCATTATAGACCCATATGAATTTCTGGAGTGATATTAAGGCAAACAAATACAATATTTTTTAAATCTGCTTATTTTTTTAAGAGCATATATGTATATTTAAAGTACCTATAATATATATTATAAATTTCGCCTTGTATTTTTGTTGTTGTTCTGATACAGAACTAAATTTACTGCAGTTACTTCTAAGAGACAGGATACCCGTTTATAAGTATCGATATGTCAGCATAAAAAATGTCAATATTTCCTATTTATTATCAAGTGTCGACACTATTTAGCCTAGCTAAAAATTAGAAAAACTTAGTGTTCGATATTTGCTGTAGTTTTTGTTAAAGGTCCTACAAATTTACCTATACAGCTATGCAAAAAAACGAATCGCCGTCTATCGGCTAAGCGCTTTGCAAACTATCTGCGTCTTTTGGACAATTTCCTAAACCAATTCCTTTTAAGGCATGGGGCATTTAGAAAATACCTCAATAGGTTTGGTCATGATAGCTCACCAAATTGCCCAGTCCACACGAAGAGGGAAGATGTTGATCACGTCTTGTTCCAATCCCTAAGTTATGCGAAAACCTTCAAAATTTCAAGCGGAGTAAATATTGTGGATTTTATGCTGAAGTCAGCCACCAGCCCCGTGAGGTAATACTTTTTTGGCAGTTCCGCGGGGAGAGTGGTCTGATATGTAGTGGAGAGTTATGTAGTGCGTAGGTGTAGCTGTGAGACTACAAGTTGTGCATACTGCTATGCCTGTATAACAGTCCTTAGAAAGTTTGCTTTCCACAGGCGACATCCCAGGAAAACAAACACCCAAATTTACCTATTTAGAAATTGTAAATGCATAGCTAACCTACCTCTATATATATAATATTTTAATTTTTTTAACACTAGTAGACTGGATATTTCTCTTAATGATGTGACATGTAATTCATAATGGAGATCATGCCAATATATGTAGACTTAGTTAGAACTTACCAATTACAGTTAAATACACTAACAATACTAAAGGCGGATGTGAAGAGACTTGACATTCGTATGGGCCTTCGTCATGTTCATTCGCGTATTGTATCGAAAGTTTCCAGTCGTTTGGCTCATCAAACTCCAAGGAATATCTTGAATCGCTACTGTATGTGTGGCGACCGAATGTTATCAGGGCCAAGTCATCACCTTTGCGGCGCATCCATGATACCTTTGATGCAAATCATATTTTATTAGTTCATAAAAGTAACAAACCAGTTGTACAATAACTTTCAAGCTCGAGTAGTTTTTTTCATAAATTTAAATCAGCCAATATTTTGAAAATGTATAATAAGTTCATAGTTGAGGGTCTATAATTTATGAATAATAAATAATATTTTTCAAGTCTATTGGTAAATTTTTCTCTTCGAATGCAATCATTCAAAGCTTCAGTTGTTTCAAAGTTTTATATTTAAAATTACCCCACAGAAAATAGCTTAAAAGCATTAAATCGGGTAGTCTTCGCGGTCAAATTATGCAGTATATAATGAAATGAATCTTCCTAGCAATTTTGTTTGGATTGAATTGATTGTCTCATTGGTAATGTGACATGTCACATCGTTTTGTTCTAACCACAAGTCGTCAATATTTTTCGAAAATCTCGATATAAATATAGCGTTTTTCAATAGGTGCGCTTCAACTTTTTTCCGATAGGGAGGGCGAACGACGCAATATTTTTTATTTTTCGCTTGTCATTTGTAAACTTGATTAGTATACATTTCATCATGGAACGCTACACACATGAGCAATGATTGCAAATCGGTCAAATTTTTTATGAAAATAATCGTTCTGTTGCTGCTACTTTAATCCAGATTTTTTCCAAAAAATCATCTTCAGTGACGAAGCTCACTTTTGGCTCAATGGCTTTGTCAACAAGCAAAATATGCGTTACTGGGCAGAAAGCAATCCACACGTGATTCATGAGGCACCGTTGCATCCCGAAAAAATCACTGTTTGGTGCGGTTTACATGCCGGCGGCGTAATTGGCCCATATTTTTTCGTTGACGAGAACGATCGCCACGTTACTGTGAATGGAAATCAATACCGCGACATGATAAACGAGAACGATCGCCACGTTACTGTGAATGGAAATCAATACCGCGACATGATAAACGATTATTTTTGGCCGCAATTGAATGGTATGGACTTAGACGACATGTGGTTTCAACAGGACGGGGCCACAAGCCACACAGCACACGCTACAATTGATTTGTTGAAGAGTAAGTTCGATGAGCGCAATATTTCCAGAAATGGACCGGTCGAATGGCCGCCGCGCTCGTGTGATTTGACGCCTCTAGACTATTTTCTTTGAGGTTAGGTGAAGTCATTGGTCTACAGTAACAAGCCGGCGACGATTTGTGAGCTCAGAGCCAATATTGAACGCGAAATTGTTGGAATTTCGGCCGATTTATGCAAAAGAGTGGTCGAAAATTGGGTTTAACGATTGGACTTCGTAAAACGTGCACGCGGTGGTCATGCAAAAGAAATCGAATTTCATACTTAAATGTATATGTTCAAACTCGATAATAAAAAAAAATTAGTTAAAAAAGTCAAACCGTTTGTGTTTTATTAAAAAAAAGTTGAAGAGCTCTTACTGAAAAACACTATATATGCAATCCTTTGGCGGTTAATATATTTTCAGGCTCGCTGTCGCAAAAAAATGGTCCAGAGACACCACAAAGTAACACCAGTAACAGTAGAATGTAAAGGTGTTCCAAATAAATGAATTTGGTGTATGTACATATGTATGATACAAGAGGAAGAGACGAAGCTCATGTCTGAGAAGATGATTGTTTCCAGGAAAACTAGCTGTACGGGATTTTAATTCTTTTTAAACTGTTTTCGAGCGAGATTGAACAATTTTTGATAAATTGCAGATTTTTTACTTAACAAAAGTTCAACTGTCAAAACAAAAGACTTCCTAAAAAGATACATGACAGATCCTCTGCAAGTAAAAATAACATATGTATACATGTACTCATGTACTTAATTATGTATGACAAATATTCTTCAGAATGGCATTTCATTTATTTGGAACGAGCTGGCTACAATATGTACTACGAGCGTTGTATGGATTTCTTCTCACAGGAGCTTGGATAAAAAATTCTATACTTGGGAGAATATGGATTTCATTCTGCAACTACCGGGTTAGACTGACTTTCATTGAAAGAGCGAATGACAGATGGGACTCGAGAAGTGGGTTTATGAGTACGACACGAAACTCAGACATTAGGCAAGTGAGTGGAGAGCTCCGAATGAACCGAGTTAAAAAACACGACGTTTTCAGTAAAAACAGAAAGCGATGATTACGGTTTTATGGATTACAACGGTATTGCACACCACGAATTTTTGCTAGAGGGTCAGACGGTTAATAAAAGCTATTATTTGTGCTTTATGGTATGTTACGTGCAGCAATTCGCCAAAAACGAAAGGATTTGTGGAAAAACCAATAATCTATTTTGCACCATGGAAACGCAGAGTGCCATCATTATCTGTGAATTTTTGACCAAGAACGAAACGAATACCCTCCAACAGCCATCGAATTTATCTGATATAAATTTTCCTGATATGATTTTCCTGTTTGATCGAGTCAAAAATCGACCACCGCGTCTTAAGCGTCGAAAGGGAGTAATGGAAAAATCGGAGAGGCTCTCATGGCTACACTGCAAATAGAGTTCCAGGAATGCTTCGAGAGCTGGAATAAACGCTGGCAGAAGTGCGTTGCAGTTGATTGGGAGTACTTTAAAGGGGATAAGCTTGTATTTTGAGTTTTCTGAATATATTCCGGAAACCTTTTGATCAAGTCGGTACATCTACTTATATACAGCGCTCAGTGTCAAGTCGCGAGTTGCAACTATTAATATACGCCCCATTTTATTACTCATTTTCTCTCCGATTAAAACAATACTGAAATGTAATATGATACTTTATCGATTCATAATACATCAGGGATGGTATTAAATTATTGCTTTAAACTTATGTAGGTTTTTTTACTATGTATTTTTATTTGAAAAATTTACCAAACACAGTGTTTTCTCAAACACTGCGTTATGTTTGTAAGTTTTTCGTTAGAGTAAGATTTTTTATATCAGGTCTGATTCAACAGATAAATATTTGATTTTGTTTGATGTTATGAAACAATACTTCGTTCAGTGAAATACATTTTTCTATTGCTGAAGGTTACACCGTAAACAGCATTTTTGAGGGCGCAATGATTTCAACCTCTAAACTGTTTTGAGTTCTTTGTTAAAATTTCTTTGCTATATATTTTTATATATTTATTTTTTGGAACAATTCAAAGTAACGTATTCAATAATTAATTACAATGCAGTTCAAAATTGGTGTACAAATTTTAAAATGTTCCGCTCTTAGTCAGAGCATAGTGCGAAGACAAGCCTGTCCTGCTGGGAAAGGTGGTCCCTCACCTATTTCCACCCCAGAGCCCTGTAAAGATAACGGATTTACATCCTTCCCCCGGTAGTCAGAAGAGTATACGGTCTCAAAAGAAGAAGTATTGGCCGCACTTTCGAGAATCAGCGACGCAAAATCTCCAGTCCAGAAATTTTTGCTGAACTCTAAACTGAGTGTATCAAGTCTGGTATATTTCCCAGGAGATGGAAACTGCTAAAACCGGGCAAATTGCCAAACGGTCCATCAGTACGCCGACCCTTATGTCTGTTAGATACAGTGGGGAAGGTACTAGAAAGAATCATCTGTGGGCGGTTGCAGAAATACCTAGAGGGGCCAACAGGACTTGCGGAGCGACAATTTGGCTTCAGACGAGCAAGATTCACTGTCGACACCATTCGACAGGTGGCCGAAATAGCGAGCGAGGCTATTAACATTACAGGTAGGGCATTCGGCTCTAAGAAATATTGCGCTGTCATAACGCTCGACATAAAGAACGCTTTCAACTCAGCAAACTGGACGCTAATTCTTTCAGTACTGAGTCGTCTTGGAGTGCCTTCGTACCTACAACGGATTATCTGAAGCTTTTTCGATGGCAGGATTCTTGAATCGGCCCTACTTAGTGGAACACAATGTACGATGGTTTCCTCAAAATGGAGGTGCCCATGAATGCGACACTGGTAAGATATGCAGACGATATTGCGCTGGTTGTAACGGGGAAACAGGCCATTGATGTGGAACTCACCTGCAATGATGCGATAGCGAGGATTGAGCGCCGGTTATACAATGTCAAACTCCAGCTAGCTGCGCAAAAACTGAAGCAGTCCTGTTGAGCAAAAAGAAGAAGAAGAAGAGTTTGACGGTAAATTTCGGAGGTCTTAACATCCAGTCCAAGCCGGCTATACAGTACTTAGGGATTATGATTGACTCCCGCATGACCTTCAGAGAGCAGGCGGTGAAAGTCAGTACGAAAGGCGCTGTAGTTGCAAATGCTCTAACACGGTTGCTGCTGAACATTGGGGGAGCCCATGGTGCAAGAAGGATATTAGTATCTACTGTGACAGACTCCATCCCGTTATATGCCGCTCCCATTTGGTCCCAACCTCGAGAAACACACCTACGAGGGGCCAGACAGGTTTATAGAGTGAGTGCTTTGCGAGTAACGACTCACGATCATATAATACGCAGACAAGACGGTAATGCACATGACATTACCACATACTTTTGAAGTTTCATTTATTTCTTAATGGAGTAATGGAGACTATCAGCTACGTATAACCTCCATACGTCATAGGTAGAGAGCCTGGACGCAGGCTTCTTTTCTGGTTGTTATCCACAATCACGGCCCACCCTCGATGTAGTGCAAATGCGGGCCCGGGGAGGAAGTCAGCCGAAGGTGGTGGGAAGGCCGGGGTGGAAGTCAGTCCTACATATCACTGACGCGATGGCATCAATTGAATGTTTCTGACATTTTTATCCTCCTCTTCCCACAAAACAAAAAAAAAGTGCGGAGACAAACCTCTTCCAACGTCTTCTGTCATATTTATAACACCGCTCGCACTCACATCATCTTTGGTCAACCACGCACGATTTTCCCTTATGGATTCCACTCGGTGTGGTATTTTCGAAGAGTACGGCCAATCCCGCTCATTTTCTCCTTTTGATTTCTGGCAACAACTCGGCAGTTGTTGTCGCGTCAGTGACTTTCCATAGCTTTGAGCTAAACAAAAGGTCTGATTTCATGCTTGTGTTGAAGGTCCTCAGTTTGGTGTTTCGGTGTTTCGTGATATAACATTGGAGTCCCAGATTTTTTTCAGCTTGAAGACGGCTGCGCGAGCTTTTCTAATGCGCGAGTCTACGTCATTATCTGCACCGTCATACTGCGTTAACACACTGCCCAGATAAGTGAACTGTTCAACGTTATCAATTACTATAGTGTCGGGACCCGAACGGATGGTTAGAGGTTCTCTTATCGTCGACTCCATATGCATGAGTTTTGTCTTGGACATGTTTATTTTCAGCAGTACCAGTCTTGCGTTTTCAACGACCCTTTCCAATGTTTTCTTTGTTCCGTATAGTGAGTGTGAGAGAAAACATATGCCATCAGGGTAGTCCAGGTCACCCATATTTTGAAACGGATTTCACTGAATTCCATCCTGAGCTTCGCTGATAGTTTTTCTCAAGTCCCATCCCATCCCATCCCAAATACCCGGCTCTCGGACTTACCACCAGATCTTTAAGCTCGCTAAAAATTGTTTTCGATTTGGAATGCAAGTTTTTAAATTCGAATGGTCAAAACGTAGCGGTCGCCCTTTTACATTTTTCGTCATATCCTCGACGTTTACAGCCGGATATTAATGGATTCATGGATTCATCATGGAAAGACTTACGCCTCAACAACGTTTACAAATCGTATAATTGTATTACGAAATTCCACGCTCTGTGCAAAGTGTTCATCGCGCGCTCAGGCCAACTTATGATGTACATAACCGTCCTACCGAACGTACTATTCGGCAAACCATCGGATTGGATTAGTGGATGATATTCGACCGATTAGATCCCGTAGCCGAATGGGTTGGTGCGTGATTGCCATTCGGAATCTCGGTGAAACACCAAAAATTAAGAAAAACATTTTTCTAATAGCGGTCGCCCCCGGCAGGCAATGGCAAACCTCCGAGTGTATTTCTGCCATGAAAAAGATCCTCATAAAAAAAAAATATCTGCCATTTGGAGTCTGCTTAAAACTGTAGGTCCCTCCATTTGTGGAACAACATCAAGACGCACATCACAAATAGGAGGAGGAGCTCGGCCAAACACCCAAAAAAGGGTGTACGCGCAAATTACATATAGATCACGTACAGCCCGAAGTGTAGAGAATATTTCGGCTGTAAATGAAAGTTTCGTCGAAGACCCGAAAGAATTGATTCGGCGCCGATCTCAAGAACTTGGCCTATCTTATGGTACTACTTGGGTGATTTTATTCAAAGATCGTGGTTTGAAAGCAGATAGCAAAATATAGCTAAATTTGAAGCCGACCAATCTTGCAAAGCGTCATAATTTAAGTAGTTGGACTCTTGAAAAACTCGCCGAAGATTTCCATTTTTGACCAGAATTTTGTTCAGCGATGAGGCCCATTTTTGGTTTGGCTACGTTAACATGCAAAATTGCCATTCAAAAACAGCCATTACATCCATTGAAAACAATTGTTTGGTGCACCCTAAGGACTGGAGGAAACATCGGCTCATATTTTATCAAAGACGGGGCTGGTGCCAATATATGCCATGTGATATCACACCTTTGGACTTTTATTTGTGGGGTATGTAAAGTCTAAATGCTTTTTGGATAAACCAGCTTCGATTGATTCATTAGAAGCTAACATTACTAAAAATATTCATGAGTTACGGACCGAAGTCGTCCAGCGAATCATTCAAAGTTGATGTTTACGGTTGGCCGAATTACAGCGCAGTTGCGGCTAACATTTGAAAGGGATTATCTTCAAAAAATAAATGTCATGAATAGTTCTACAGAAAAATAATAAGGATTGCCCAAGCAATTTGAAATCCGATACCTCTAAATTGATCACCCTTTATATGCGGGTATTTTATAAAAATTAAATATATTAAAGTATCTAGTAGGTCGTGAAATTTTCAAAAAGGATAATAATGAGTTAGAAATAAATTGAATCTAGCTGTAATCGGTTTGATGGGACAGGTGAATTTAAAGGTTTTACTCACCGTTTTTCCTTGCAAGTCGTTAACTCTGCAATGCAAATGTACATTCGAGCTCAGTTGCGTGCTGACGTTTACTGTTGTGTAAGGATCAGCAAAAAAAGGAAAAGGTTCATGAGTTGTAGTCTCTGTTATTTCCGATTCTTCATCCTCTGGTGTGTCCGTAAAAGGAGATGAAAATTCTTGCCAAAAATTTTTTGGAAATGTATCGAAAGGATCTCCTGCTCTTGGACGTTTCACTATTAAATAGAGTAATTAGCATAAAACTTAGATTTTTAACAATAATAATAATAACAATGAATTTAATTAAGAGCAAAAATATTAATTATTTCTGCTTAGGCCACGCCTTAAACCCCATAAATGTCGAACCACCCTAGTGGAAACGCGACGTTACTTTCCTTTCAAATTTAATTATAACTTCAGAACCGAGAGCAGGAGGACAGTGCATTCAGCCATCAAAGGAATCCATATAAAGGTAAAAACTTAGAGTTTTAGATATACATATATAGGATACTTATATAAATTTACATTCAATACTTTAATATCAGAAGTCCGGCGACAGAAAGCGTCTATTGTAAATACATTTAAAGTTTAATGAAAATCAAAAATTTTACGAATATTTTTTTGATTTCAAGGCGGCAGGGTGTTGCTGAGGCCGTTGATTTATAAACTTCGACAGATGGGAATATCCAGCAAAATAACAAATTTGGTAGAAAATATCTACGCGTATACAAGATTAGGGGCTTGGACGGGAAAGGAAGTATCCGACTATTTTGAAACCTGCACTGGTGTGAAACAAGGATGGCTGTTGTCGCCTTTACTCTGCACTTTATACCTATATCATCTACACGACTATTTGGAAGGTGGACTATTGGTTAATGACCGATGATATTGTTCTCCTGGCAGAAAACCCTAAGGTCATGCAACCCATGATTAATAACCTGGAAAAATACAGTGGAATGTGGAAGTAAACCCAATTAAATCGGAGATGAAGGTCTTTAAAGGAAGTGGACGACTTTCTCAGGCAGAAAAATGGTCGTACCAAGGTAGAGAAATTAAAGTGGTATCATTCTTGCACCTAAAATTGCGTTCGGAACGCACTTAGAAGCCAGAAATACTACAGTAAAAGTTAATATTAATTGCACATGGAGATATTTCTTAGCGAAGTCATTCATTTCATTAAAATCAAAATGGAAGCTCCTCAATCTACAGAAAATGGAATTTTTACACTACTTTGCAGTTAATCACGGAACTATGATTTTTTAGTTCATTAACAAATTGAAGTTGATCGGTTTTAATATAAAAGTTAGTAACATCTGGACATAAACTTTCCACATTTCTGGACATTATTTAAGCTTTAAGATAGAGCTAGTTCTCAATGGATCCATCTAAGATTGGCGTGAACTACACGCTAAGACCATAACTGATACCTAGATTGAAGTCAACATTAGGGAAGAAATACCGTGGAACATTATCGAGATAAACATGTACACGTTCACTTGTGTAGCACTTCAAAATATCGTTTATGAAAATGCTAAATATCTGTGAAGCTTTCTTTACTATTTTCCAATATCCAATGTAAAGGGAGTAAAGGGTGGTCTATATAGTGGTTTAATTTCAAAAATTAAAAAAAATGAATAGAAATAAATATTTTAGGAAATTATTTGTTTATTCGAAATAGCAAACATTATATTATTATTAAAACACGATCTCATTCATGTGGCTGCTTCGGCTGGATTCACAATAGCGTATTATATTAATATACATTAATCCAGTTTCCTAAAACTTGGTGATGGTTTCTGACTCTATCTCTTGAATGGCTTGCTTGATATTCGCCTTAAAGTTCTGAATCGTTAATCGATTGTTCGCATATTTTCGGTCCTTCATGGCACTCTACAAAAAAGTCTACCTCAACTCCGAGGTTGAAATGGCTGGAAACAAGACTACCGAACTTGGCGCTCACAAGATCGATTGTGGTAGGTTGTATGGTATGTCATGCCATTCTGCTGAAAACAAAGATCGCCCAGGTCCATGCCTTCGATTTTCGTCCACAAAAACCGTTTATATGCCTTGGTGCGCTCAACGTTTCCCGAAATGGCGTTTTCACAGAAAAATGGGGCAACGATACCAACGATCGAAAATCCGGACTAAACTGTCATACTCTGAGGACGAATTGGCTTCTCAACGATCACGTTTCCGATCCCCAGATAAGGCAGTTTTGTTTTTTAACTTTGTCGCCTAGATGAAATCGTGTCTTGTCAGAAAAGATGGGTTTGACTCCTTTTCAATAAACTCACGGTTTGGGCCACACATTTTGTTCCTGACCTTCTGTTAAGATTTCTTGTGGGGAACAGCTGCCAATGTTAAAATATCACATTGTTCAAAAACAGAACACACTTATGGGCTACCCAGTATACACAGAAGAATAGGGAGCAATAGAGAGTAATCGTAAACTCACAGCGGCGTTCACCGAGAGTACTTAGCCGAGCGATAATCCCACGTTCTTCGGCGTGGGTTTTTCTCAAAGAACTGTTTCATCAAAAATATTCCAATTTACTTTACATGTTTTGATTATTAATTCGGCGCCAGAGCGTTGCCCATATATTTTAACAACCAATTGGTTATGGCGTTCGGCCTTACTCTCAACTTTTTCTTTTCGCATTAATTAATTAACAAAGGCTTCTAAACAATTATACAAAATTTAACAACGTTAAGTTAACCTGAAGAGAATTACAAATGTGATTAATTCAGTGAAAGCTAATATTTATAGTAGCACATTGCAAAAATAGCGGAATTGGCTCCGCGATTGCTATCAACTTTGCAAAAGGCAATTCCGGCATAAAGTGAAAGTAAAATATCTTCAATTCTTTTTAACATTTTTATACATTTTTAATTTGTTATTTATCATTCGAAATTCAGAGAGAACGGAGGTTCGAATCTCGGTGAAAGACCAAAATGAAGAAAAAGTGTTTATAATAGCGGTCGCCCCTCGGCAGGCAATGGCAAACATCCGAGTGCATTTATGTCACAAAAAAGCTCTTTGTAAAAATATCTGCCGTTCGGAGTCGGCTTGAAACTGTATAGGTCCTTCCATTTGTGGAACAACATCAAGACGCACGCCGCAAATAGGAGGAGGAGCTCGACCAATCAACCAAAAAAAGGGTGTAAGCGCCAATTATATATATTTAATATGTAATAGGTCTATTTATAAGTTCGTGCGGTTTTACAACAGATGGCGTAACTTGATTATTATTCCATCGATCCACATTTCCAAACATTCATTGGAGAGCTACTGTCGTAAGGCACAAACGTCAGTATAAGTTTTTTATTTGAAGCGTAAACAACAATATTTTTACCACACTTGAAAATGTCGAATTTCGTGCCAAATAATGTGTTTTTGCGGGGAATTCTTCTTCATTATTTTAATATGAAGAAAAAAGCAGCCGAAAGTCATCGTATCTTGGTGGAAGTTTATGGTGAGCATGCTCTATCTGAGCGAACGTGCCAGAAGTGGTTTGCACGCTTTAAAAGTGGTGATTTTGGCTTGGAAGACGAAGAACGCGAGGGTGCGCCGCCAAAGTTCATGGATACCGAATTGGAGGAATTGCTCGATCAAGATCCGGCTCAAACGCAAGAAGAGGTTGCAAAAACTTTGGGAGTTGATCAATCAACCATTTCCAAACGTTTAAAAGCCATGGGAATGATCCGAAAGGTAGGCCATTGGGTGCCGTATGAATTGAAGCCAAGAGACGTTGAACGCCGTTTTATGGCATGCGAACAACTGCTTCAACGGCACAAAAGAAAGGGTTTTTTGCATCGAATTGTGACTGGCGATGAAAAGTGGGTCCATTACGACAATGCAAAACGTCGGGCAACGTATGGATACCCTGGCCATGCTTCAACATCGACGTCGGCGCAGAATATTCATGGCCTGAAGGTTATGCTGTGTATCTGGTGGGACCAGCTGGGTGTTGTGTATTATGAGCTACTGAAACCGAATGAAACGATTACGGGGGATGTCTACCGACGACAATTGATGCGTTTGAGCCGAGCACTGCGAGAAAAACGGCCGCAATACGCCGATAGACACGACAAAGTTATTTTGCAACATGACAATGCTCGGCCCCATGTTGCACAAGTGGTCAAAACATACTTAGAAACGCTCAAATGGGATGTCCTACCCCACCCGCTGTATAGTCCAGACCTTGCGCCATCCGATTACTATCTCTTCCGATCGATGCAACATGGCCTGGCTGACCAGCACTTCCGTAATTACGATGAAGTCAAAAAATGGATCGATTCGTGGATTGCGGCAAAACCGACCGAATTTTTCACAAAGGGAATCCGTGAATTGCCAGAAAGATGGGAAAAAGTAGTAGTAAGCGATGGACAATATTTTGAATATTAAATTTGTAACCATTTTACGTCAATAAAGTTTCAAATTTCGAAAAAAACCGCACGAACTTATTCATAGTCCTATTATATACATATATATACTTAAACAAACAATTTTTTATTCAAAATTTTTGTCATTTGTAAAAAACACACCCCATCAGATTTCTTTTTTTTTCATTAAAGCTGGGACTATGTTCAGTAATCTCTGAAATGTTCATAGTAGCGATACTTCGATCGATTTGCAAACGGACGTAATACGAGTCCGTACGCTAGCTATACTTTTAAGTGACACTACAAATCAGTTGAAAACTTTGACTTACTGTTGGGAATATTCGATATTTAGGTCATGGAGTTACCATCAAGGATGGTTCCATGTGTAGGGAAGGATGGTTCCATGTGTAGAAGTCCACGCAAGTGGGGAAAGTTACTGATCGCCATTCACTTGGGAGTGGCCAGGACGATTCTTCTACATATGGTTCAAGCAGCTCACAACGTCCGGGATTAGCCCACGTATCCTCTGGTTAGCTTCCGAACACCCGTTCGGGAGTGAGCTAACGTGAGAAGGCGAAGCATCCCAGCATAGCTGGTTGTGCGCTGGGTTTGGGACCCGCCACTTAAAAAGCCCCCCCAATGAAAACAGCAACAAAGCCTCGGATGAGAACTTCCAACACTGATGACGACCCCTGCAAACGAAATAAGGAATACGATTTGAGGGCATGCACCTGGAATGTCCGGTCCCTTAATGGGGAAGGTGCCTCTGCCCGGCTGGTTGATGTCCTCGTGAGAGTAAAGGCTGACATCACTGCCATCCAAGAGATGCGATGGACGGGGCAAGGTAAGAAAAACCTAGGACCTTGCGACGTCTACTACAGCTGCCATGTAAAGGAGCGCAAATTCGGTGTCGGATTTGTTGTGGGAGAGAGACTTCGTCGCCAAGTACTGTCGTTCACTCCGGTGGACGAGCGTCTCGCAATAATCCGCATCAAAGCGCGATTTTTTAACATCTCGCTAATTTGCGCCCACGCCCCGACGGAAGAGAAGGACGATGCGACCAAGGATTCTTTCTATGAGCGCTTGGAACGTTCCTATGAGCGCTGCCCCTGCCACGACATAAAAATCGTGCTTGGCGACTTCAACGCCAGGGTGGGCAAGGAGGGAATTTTTGGTCCCACAGTCGGGAAATTCAGCCTGCACAACGAAACACCCGGCAACGGACAGAGGCTGATCGACTTCGCCGGGGCCCGAAACATGGTAGTCTGCAGCACCAGATTCCAGCATAAAAAGATACACCAAGCTACCTGGCTGTCCCCTGATCGAAAAACGCGAAACCAGATCGATCATGTTGTGATAGATGGAAGACACGCTTCTAGTGTATTAGATGTACGTACGATCCGAGGAGCCAACATCGACTCGGATCATTACCTTGTTGCAGCCAAATTGCGCACACGCCTCTGTGCAGCAAAAAACGTACATCTACCTACGCAAAGAATGTTCGACATCGAAAAGCTGCAATCACAACAGACAGCCAGAAGATTCGCCACTCGACTCTCACTCCTGCTCTCGGAGAGCACTGCCCAACACACCGGCATGCGCGAGCAATGGAGCAACATTTCTCGTTCCCTACGTACCGCCGCCGAAGAAGAAATCGGATTCCGGCGAGCCCGAAAAAACAATTGGTACGACGAGGAATGTCAGGCTGCCGCCGAAAGAAAAGATACCGCCTATAGAGCCACGCTGCGATCGGGCGCAACGCGAGCCATGTGGGATCGCTACAGAGAGCTGAAAAAGGAAGAGAGACGTATTATCCGACAGAAGAAACGTGAGGCCGAAATACGTGAGTGCGAGGAGCTTGAGATGCTGGCCAATAGGAACAACGCCCGAAAATTCTACCAGAAAGTTCGGCGGCTTACAGAAGGTTTTAAGACCGGGGCGTTTTCCTGTAAGAACAAAGACGGTGATCTGGTGACTGACGTACAGAGCAATCTTAAATTATGGAGGGAACACTTCTCGAACCTGTTAAACAGTGACAGCTGCGCATGTCATAGAGAAAGTGAAGATCCCGATACCCCAATCGTTGACGACGGAATTATCGTTCCGTTACCCGACCATGACGAGGTGAGAATAGCAATATCACGGCTAAAGAACAACAAAGCCGCGGGCGCCGACGGACTGCCGGCTGAGCTATGCAAACATGGCGGCGAGGAGCTGGTAAGGTGCATGCATCAGCTCCTATGCAAAATATGGTCGAATGAAAGCATGCCTGCCGATTGGAATATAAGTGTGCTCTGCCCAATCCATAAGAAGGGCGATCCTGCAATTTGTGCCAATTACCTCGGGATTAGTCTTCCAAATATCGCTTATAAGGTTCTAGCGAGCGTATTGTGAGAAAGGCTGAAGCCCACCCTCAACCAACTGATTGGACCTTATCAGTGTGGCTTCAGACCTGGAAAGTCTACCATCGACCAAATATTCTCAATACGCCAAATCTTGGAAAATACCCATGAAAGGAGAATCAACACACACCATCTTTTCGTCGATTTCAAAGCTGCATTCCACAATACGAAAAGGAGTTTCCTGTATGTCGCGATGCCTGAATTTGGTATCCCAGTAAAACTAATACGGCTATGCAAGATGACGTTGCTGAACACCAGCAGCGCCGTCATAATTGGAAAGGACCTGTCCGAGCCGTTTGATACCAAACGAGGTTTCAGACGGGGTGACTCGCTGTCGTGTGACTTCTTTAACCTGATGTTGGAGAGAATCGTACGAGCCGCAGAACTTAATCGCTCAGGCTCAATTTTTTTTAGAAGAGCGTATAATTGTTGGCGTAAGCCGATGATATTGACATCATCGGCCTTAACAACCGCGCTGTTATTTCTGCCTTCTCCAAACTGGATAAAGAGGCAAAACGAATGGGTCTGGTTGTGAACGAGGACAAAACGAAGTACCTCCTGTCTTCAAACAAACAATCGGCGCACTCGCGTATCGGCACTCACGTCACTGTAGACAGTTATAATTTCGAGGTTGTAAAAGACTTCGTTTATTTAGGAACCAGCATTAACACCGATAACAATGTCAGCCTTGAAATCCAACGTAGAATCTCTCTTGCCAACAAGTGCTACTTTGGACTAAGTAGGCAACTGAGCAGTAAAGTCCTCTCTCGACGAACAAAACTAACACTCTACAAGACTCTCATCATGCCCGTCCTAACGTATGGCGCAGAAGCGTGGACGATGACAACATCCGATGAAGCGACGCTTGGAGTGTTCGAGAGAAAGATTCTGCGTAAGATTTTTGGACCTTTGCACGTTGGCAACGGCGAATATCGCAGGCGATGGAACGATGAGCTGTATGAGCTTTACGGCGACATAGACATAGCGCAGCGAATAAAGATCCAGCGGCTTCGTTGGCTGGGTCATGTCGTCCGAATGGATACAAACGCTCCGGCTTTGAAAGTATTCGATGCGGTACCAGCTGGTGGTAGCAGAGGAAGAGGAAGGCCTCCTCTGCGTTGGAAAGATCAGGTGGAGAAGGACTTGGCTTCACTTGGTGTGTCCAACTGGCGCCGGTTAGCACGAGAAAGAAACGACTGGCGCGCTTTGTTAAGCTCGGCCAAAATCGCGTAAGCGGTTATCGCGCCAATTAAGAAGAAGAAGAAGTTACCTCATCTTTTCAGGCATGTGAAAATTGTCAAAATAATAATTGGACAACTAAGTGAAGACCAATCACTGAACTAAACTGATATAATTTATGGTTGGTGAAAGAAACCGTTAAAACTTTGACAATATGGTAAAATTGTATTTTATTGAAAGCGTTTGCTGTGTGCCCACAAAATTCTAATACGAATTCATTAAAGGTGGTGGCACCACACTAACCAGAATGTCATTACAAAAGAAAAAGAAAAGAACGGATAGCCGAAATTCAGTTGTCGTCATTATATTTTATGCTGACATTCGTGAGGATTTTACTATCTACTATACCAAGGCGAATTTTCTTGTCACGGCGTCATCGACTATTTGGACATAGGTATAGCAGTACACTTAACACGCGACACTTCGGTTTTATTAGTTTGTTTAGTTTGAAAATCACAATATCACCAAGCCATTCACTGATTATTTATAAATAAGTTACTTCTTTTCCTTTTGTTTGTTTATTTGAAGAGTTGGCGTCATCGGTTGTCAAAATCACGAAAAATAAAGTAGTGGTTTTTGGAAGGCATCACTCTCTGTATTCTGCACACCGTGACTCTAATATAGAAGAAGTTTTTTACTTTTTTGTCACTGGGGGCAGTTATGATAGTCGTAGTCAAAGTTTTCCATGATCTTTCTTAGTGTACAAAAAAATACCGTTAGCTTTTTTTTAGGGGTTTGGCTTTCCGGTCATTGAGAACGGTCATTTTGGCAGTGCACAAGCATATGACATATTTGACCAAAATATCTTCTGCAGCATATCATGAATCACTGTCAATTTTGTATATTCCCAGTGGATCCCTTTAATTTCTGGAAAAATCTTCTCTTTCAAAATACCACAATTTAAAATATGGTATACTTTTTCGAACACCGTTTAGCCGTTCAAGTCTAAATTAAAAATATCTATTTTATCTGGACTATGCGCTCGTACTGAGATCGATTTATCGGTTTATTTAATTACAACTTAATTATAAAAATTAACTGATAATAAGCTAAGTAAATGTTGAAAATGAATTTGAAAATACCACTGACATGAACGTTATATACGAGAATGTATGTATAAATTAATATATTTGTATTACATGTTTATGTATAGGACTATGAATAAGTTCGTGCGGTTTTACAACAGATGGCGTAACTTGATTATTATTCCATCGATCCACATTTCCAAACATTCATTGGAGAGCTACTGTCGTAAGGCACAAACGTCAGTATAAGTTTTTTATTTGAAGCGTAAACAACAATATTTTTACCACACTTGAAAATGTCGAATTTCGTGCCAAATAATGTGTTTTTGCGGGGAATTCTTCTTCATTATTTTAATATGAAGAAAAAAGCAGCCGAAAGTCATCGTATCTTGGTGGAAGTTTATGGTGAGCATGCTCTATCTGAGCGAACGTGCCAGAAGTGGTTTGCACGCTTTAAAAGTGGTGATTTTGGCTTGGAAGACGAAGAACGCGAGGGTGCGCCGCCAAAGTTCATGGATACCGAACTGGAGGAATTGCTCGATCAAGATCCGGCTCAAACGCAAGAAGAGGTTGCAAAAACTTTGGGAGTTGATCAATCAACCATTTCCAAACGTTTAAAAGCCATGGGAATGATCCGAAAGGTAGGCCATTGGGTGCCGTATGAATTGAAGCCAAGAGACGTTGAACGCCGTTTTATGGCATGCGAACAACTGCTTCAACGGCACAAAAGAAAGGGTTTTTTGCATCGAATTGTGACTGGCGATGAAAAGTGGGTCCATTACGACAATCCAAAACGTCGGGCAACGTATGGATACCCTGGCCATGCTTCAACATCGACGTCGGCGCAGAATATTCATGGCCTGAAGGTTATGCTGTGTATCTGGTGGGACCAGCTGGGTGTTGTGTATTATGAGCTACTGAAACCGAATGAAACGATTACGGGGGATGTCTACCGACGACAATTGATGCGTTTGAGCCGAGCACTGCGAGAAAAACGGCCGCAATACGCCGATAGACACGACAAAGTTATTTTGCAACATGACAATGCTCGGCCACATGTTGCACAAGTGGTCAAAACATACTTAGAAACGCTCAAATGGGATGTCCTACCCCACCCGCCGTATAGTCCAGACCTTGCGCCATCCGATTACTATCTCTTCCGATCGATGCAACATGGCCTGGCTGACCAGCACTTCCGTAATTACGATGAAGTCAAAAAATGGATCGATTCGTGGATTGCGGCAAAACCGACCGAATTTTTCACAAAGGGAATCCGTGAATTGCCAGAAAGATGGGAAAAAGTAGTAGTAAGCGATGGACAATATTTTGAATATTAAATTTGTAACCATTTTACGTCAATAAAGTTTCAAATTTCGAAAAAAACCGCACGAACTTATTCATAGTCCATTATCTGTACATATCTTTATTAGATATCGATCTGACAATCGTTCTGGATGCGGCCGGCCTTCGATAGTCCAATTATTGCCATTATTTCAATTTTTTTGGTTGGTGTAACCCAAAATCTTAGGTTGGACTTAAATTCAAATGGAAACGAATTCCAATATGGGTGTGGATATAATTGACATCTACATCCTTAAATAGGCCGAGATCTTCCTCCAATTGGTTTGATGTGCGTTTTGATGTTGTTTCACTGCCTCCGAAAGACAAATGGTTCTTATGAGAGGTTTTTTCATGGCAGATATACACTTGAGAGGCCACCACTTTTGGGAAAAACTGTTTCTGCACATACATATTTTGGTATTTCTTGACAGCTTTGGATCCGCGTCAACCGATTGCCAGTCGCGGAAAAAACCATAACCAAACCGGCGGCCACCAAATACATTGTAATATTCTAAAACTCTTGAATTATATCTCAAGAAATAAGGAAGTGTGAAATTTGATAACATGTAAAATACATAAATAGTATAGCAAAACTAGGATGAAGTGAGTGTCTCCGAAAACAGAAAAATTAACTACTTTTTATCTATGGAAATACTTTTTCATGTGCAAATGAGTGTGGTTCTTAAAAACTCAAATGGAAGTTTTTCTCAGTTTCACCCCTCAATCGATAATATAATAGTACGGCTAAAGGTATCCAATATAAATTTTTGTCCGGATTGGAGACTGTTAAGAGTGTCGCAGATAGGAAAGTTCAGAGTATCTTACGAAGACTCAAAAATAAAGTCTAAATAATAATAAAAGAAATAAAATATAAAAGTATGTAAAGCAGATGTTTTGATTAAATTTGGGACCACTGGAATTGGTACTATTTTAGGAAATAATACCGTGTAAAAATTCCCTTTAAACAGGGAAGTTGGCGTTTTTTATCAGATTTATATACTCGTACAACTTGCTCATAAAAACAAAGGACACATTTTGAAAGTTGTCAAATACTGTAGAGAAAAATACACTAACATTACAGAGCAAACTTTATCGGAATCATTCGTGATTTAGCGTTAAAAAAATAGTTCCTGGCGAGTTGCTTAATTTAAACACTTAGACGGAAAAATATTATAAAACATCATTATTTTTTTAATATTTATTTATTTCTTATTTTTTGAGTCTCCATAGAGGAATCTGAACTTTGTCGGGACAAATATTTATATGTGACCTATTCGATTATATTAACTTTAGGAAACCTGATGTAAACATTTTCTTCCTCCATTTGAGGACCATCCTAATGTACATAGATTCTGGAAAATACTGGATTTAATGAAATATTCAAATTCATATTATCTTTTATATTTACTTACGTGGCGATGAGGCGGAACCGATATGCTGAAGAGTTGAATAAAATATTGCTATTATCCAAATTAGTTTAGATTCCATTGCTGTAAAATGCCAAAATCGTTTTAATTAAAATACTTACTATAAACTTATTATTGTGGAAATTTGTCGTAATTTAAGGAATTTTTAATAGTGAACCCTGGAACAATTATATAAGGCAGAAAAAGGTTTACACATACAATTTTCAATGAATATTTACTAATAAATAATACTGCCGCTACCGGGAGAGTGACCACAGGCGACGTTAATAAAATTATGAAACTTGTGCAGTTGTGAAACGATGTTTAAATGTATTGGAGCAATATTCGAATATTTCGAAAAGTCTCGACTGATAACCAGCAAATCACGAGGAAAAGTTTTATGATACGAATAATTGGACCGGGAAGAAGAATTACACAGTCCTGCGAGGTACAGTTTCTAAAACGGCTATGGGTGTTTCTTGAAGGTTTTTTTATGCTGAAAACGAATATGACCTTGAAAATGCTCCAGCACGTCAGGATTTTTGGCAATTTGAGGTTAAATAGTCAAAAAATGCAGATTTTGGCCATTTTTTTAATTTTTTTTTGAGCAAGGTAAAGTTTTTTTTTTAATTTTCCACAACGGCATCGTAAGGTACTAGTCTTCAGCTTTAAAATCCATTTTTAAAAATATTTTTGCGATTAATATAAAAAAAGTTATACTACTTTGAATTCGCCCTTTACAGGGGCGTTAGAGAGTTAGAAAGGTTGAATTTGCATATCTAAAAGTCTCCAATTCAAAATATATTAGAATAACTTTTTTTATATTAATTGTAAAAATATTTTTAAAAAAGGACCTTAAAGCTAAAGAGTAGTACTTTGCGATGCCGTTATGGAAAATTAAAAAAAACTTTACCTTGCTCAAAAAAAAATTAAAAAAATGGCCAAAATCTGCATTTTTTGACTATTTAACCTCAAATTGCCAAAAATCCTGACGTCCTTTTTTTATATTAATTGTAAAAATATTTTTAAAAAAGGACCTTAAAGCTAAAGAGTAGTACTTTGCGATGCCGTTATGGAAAATTAAAAAAAACTTTACCTTGCTCAAAAAAAAATTAAAAAAATGGCCAAAATCTGCATTTTTTGACTATTTAACCTCAAATTGCCAAAAATCCTGACGTGCTGGAGCATTTTCAAGGTCATATTCGTTTTCAGCTTAAAAAAACCTTCAAGAAACACCCATAGCGGTTGTAGAAACTGTAAAAAAGCGAGATTTCGCAGGCCTGTGTTATTATCAAATATAAGCTAAGGAATATGTACAAAAATACCTATAGAAATAAAAATTAAAACCAGTTTTTTATAAACAGTCCCTCCTCGTCAGACAAAGGTAAATCTCCATATGTATTTCTGTAAACCATCCGTTCTAATGTTCGAAGGCGCCATGAAAGAGTCTGCCTCTCCATGTGTAGGAAAACTTTGAAATGGACACCATAAAGTATAGGAGAGGCTCGGTTGTATACCCAGAATTTCAATAAGGCGGCTCGAAAGTAAACAAGCTATTAATAACATCGGGATTTGAAGATTTCTATTTATGTCTTTTCCAGGCAAGTGTATACAAAGGTACACAACCTTGTTATTTTGGGGAATGTTATTCAAAGCGTGTTTGTCTTGAGTGTAAATGCCACATATATAATATATATACAAGTATATATATTTATACCCCCATTTTGGCTGTTAGGCCGAGCACTTCCTCCTATTTGTGGAGTGCGTCTTGATGTTGCTCCACAAATGGAGGGACCTACAGTTTTAAGCCGACTCCGAATGTCAGATATTTTTTATGAGGAGCTTGTTCATGGCAGAAATACACCTGGAGGTTTTCCATTGCCTACCGAGGGGCGACCGCTATTAGAAAACACTTTTTCTTCATTTTGGTGTTTCACCGAGATTCGAATCTACGTTCTCACTGAATTCCTAATGCTAGTCACGCACCAACCCATTCTGCTACTGCGGTCGCCAATGCTACATGTTCACTTACAAAAATTTATTTAATTCGCAAGTTCTTCATCTACTCTTCTAAAAGATTTAAGTGCTTTTGCAAGATTTTTCACGTTACTGTTGGGCATTTGTTAAGGTACATAATTGCGGTACCATCCGCGAAGGTTGAATTTAACACATTTCCACATGTGGGAATATCAGGTGTAAACATACCCCTTGTTGGACTAAGAACGCTTCACTGTGGCACACTAGCCGTTATCAGAAATTATTCTGTAAAAAAATCATTTACTCTTACCGTGAATCGTTTGTCAGAGAGGTACGAATTGAAGATACTATGAAATTTTGAAGGTAGTAATGTCCTAATTTTATATAAAAGTCCTTCGTGACAAAACTTGTCAGTTGCTTGGGCAACGTTGCGAAAGATTACACAGGCCGGCAGCATCTCAGACCCAGAAACCGGACTATATATTTTCGAAGAATTTTGATGCGCTGAATCCAAATCTGGCCTCAGAATTGCTCTATCAGCTCTGGTTTTCGAGATATCCTAACCTAAAAGTGCAAAAAACACCGTTTTTGCCCATATTTGAGGCTATGTAGCCTTGCAGATGTTTTCTTTCACCAAAATTAAAAGATATCATCTTTAAATACAAACCTTCTTTTTTCTAATGGCGTTGAGTTTGCTCAAATATCATTTTTTTTCGCTGAGATATCGCATTTTGAAATTTTCATGTTTCTAAATTTTCCTACACCTGAAAATCGATTAAGATAACATAGACATGATATAGTCGATTACTAATTTTCTTGAATTGAGTCTTATTTTTCTTAAAATTTTGTCTGACACCATAAGTGTGCTAACTCACCAAACCTATCTAACCCACGGGTACCGAGTCACACACAGTCCTAACCCCTAGAAACCACCCCTACCATACCGCAAGTAGGCTAACCCACTTAACCCTGGAGACAGTACAGGCCAGATTTGGATTCAGCGCATCAAAATCCTTCGGAAATATATAGTCTGGTTTCTGGGTCTGAATGTTGGTTGAATTTTGTCGGCCTGTGTTATCAAGGATACTCGTTTTGTATAAATACCCTCCTTATTTCGGTGATATGCGATTAACCTGTTCAACACATTTGTGTTTCTCACGAAATCCAAATGGTATTATGCCTAAATTATTAAGAAACGGCTTTATTTTAGTTACCGGATATTTTTCAAAATTTTTCGAAAGGCAAGGCAACGTTGCGTCTTTTCCTGATTTGGTTATCACAGTATTGTCCGACCTTTTCGATATATATGTATATCAACATAGTTGTAGGTTGTCAAAAAAGTCTTGCGGTATTTCCGCAAGCTTGTCTTTGCAAGCGCGTAGTTCTAGTTGTATTAGTCGCATCGGTTCAATTGATTAATTGTTGTTTGCTTTTAGTCGTTCGTGAGTTATAGCGTCGCAAACATGGAGCAAAATAAAGAGAAAATACGGCATATTTTACAGTACTACTACGATAAAGGCAAAAATGCATCTCATGCTGCCAATAAAATTTGTGCATTTATGGACCCGATACAGTTTCCATTTCCACCGCACAACGATGGTTTCAACGTTTTCGTTCTGGTGCAGAGGTGATCGAAGATGCGCCACGGTCCGGAAGGCCTGTCGTCAAAAATTGCGATAAAATCGCTGAATTGATCGAAAGAGACCGGCATAGTCGCAGCCGTAGCATCGGCCAAGAGCTGGGCATGAGTCATCAAACCGTTATAAGCCATTTGAAGAAGCTTGGATTCAAAAAGAAGCTCGATGTATGGGTGCCACACGACTTGACGCAAAAAAACATTTTTGCCAGTATGGATGCATGCGAATCGCTTCTGAATCGCAACAAAATCGACCCGTTTTTGAAGCGGATGGTGATTGGCGATGAAAAGTGGGTCACTTACGACAACGTGAAGCGCAAACGGTCGTGGTCGAAAAGCGGTGAAGCTGCTGGCCAAGCCTGGATTGACGGCTAGGAAGGTTCTTCTGTGTGTTTGGTGGGATTGGCAGGGAATCATCCACTGTGAGCTGCTCCCCTATTGCCAAACGCTCAATTCGGACCTGTACTGCCAACAACTGGACCGCTTGAATGCAGCACTCATGCAGAAGAGGCCATCTTTGATTAACAGAGGCCGAATTGTCTTCCATCAGGACAACGCCAGGCTACACACATCTTTGGTGACGCGACAGAAGCTCCGGGAGCTCGGATGGGAGGTTCTTTTGCATCCACCGTATAGTCCGGATCTCGCACCAAGTGATTACCACCTATTTCTGTCCATGGCGAACGAGCTTGGTAGTCGGAAGTTGTCCACAAGAGAGTCCTGTGAAAATTGGCCCTCCGAGTTTTTTGACAATAGGGAAGCGAGCTTCTATAAGAGGGGCATTATGAAGTTGGCATCTCGTTGGGAACTCGTCATCGAACAAAACGGCGCATATTTGACTTAAATCGCATTATTATAACCAATTTTATGTACAATTGAAAATTCAATAAAAATACCGCAAGACTTTTTTGACAACCTATATATATTCAAGGTGGCGCAAAAGTAACCTTGCGATGTTTTTTGGCTGTAATTAAAAAAGAAAATGAAAAACTTTGATTCTTCTTGTGGTTTATTTTTATCTGGTTTTTAATTTTTTTGTCATGTAAATGGCCGCCGCCACAGTTGATTGCCATTAGAGCCCTTTTTATGGCATTTTCCATCACTTTGGCCAAAACTTCCAGCGATAGGTCCTCACATTCTTGACGGATATTGTCTTTAAGAGATGCAAGAGTCTGAGGCTTGTTGACATAAACTCGCGACTTCAAAAAGCCCCACAAAAAGAAGTCTGAAGCGGTCAAATCAGGCGATCTTGTTGGCCAGGGCAAATCGCCAAAACGGGAGATTAGGCGCCCGGGAAATGCATCCTTCAGCATATCGGTTGTGGCACGTGCAGTATGAGCCGTTGCACCGTCCTGTTGGAACCATATGTTTTCCAATCCCAATTCATCAAGTTGCGGCAAAAAGAACTCGTTGATCATTGCTCTGTAGCGCTCACCATTCACAGTAACCGTTTGGCCCGCGACGTCTTCGAAGAAAAAAGGTTCGTTGACTCCTCCAGCGAAAACAGCACACCATACAGTGACTTTGAGCGGGTTCGTGGGTTACACGCGAATTTTCAGTGCCCCAGAAGCGTAAATTTTGCTTATTTACGTACCCGCTAAGATGGAAATGGGCCTCATCACTCATGATTATTTTTGATGAAAAATCATATTCCTCTTGGTGGTGATTAAGGATGGCTTGAGCGTATATTAGACGCGATTGGCGGTCAGCAGCTAACAGCTGATGCACCGTCTGGACTTTGTACGGAAACATCTTCAAATCTTGTACCAAAATTCGCTGTAAAGACCGTCGACTGATACCCATTTGCGTGGCACGTCGTCTGGTCGATATCGACGGCGCTTCCATGACATCCTCGGCTACAGCAGCAATATTCTCTGCAGAACGGCTACTCCGGGGTCTGCCACGCCTGGCAGCATCTCGTGTTGTACCAGTCTCTTCGAGGTGAGCGGCTAAACGTCGCAGTGTTTCACCAGTAGGCGTTGGACGGCGAGGAAATCTGCGAAGAAATTCACGTTGTGCCAAATTCACCGACCGATTATTGGTCAAAAGCGTAACATTGTTTATTAACGTGTATTTCGCATGTTTTTACTACACAAATGTCAAAACAGAACTGACATTAGGGGTCAATCGCAAAATGTATAGCATTTTCTGATAGGAGGATTACTTTAGCGCCACCTGTTATATACAAATGTCGGAACGTTGTTTTCAATCATTATTCCTTTTGACTAATTTCACAATTTATGCAAGCAAGTTCTGATCTAGTGCTCGGCGCAATCTTAACTGCCTGACCGCCTGACGGACTTACGAAACGGAGCCTGTATAATTTCATCACCTCATTATTCTATTGCTCTCTTCGTTTCACTTATGTATTCCGCGCCTTACGACCAGACCTTACTCGACAACAGAGTCCGTCTCTTTTCCTCTGTCGTTCTGCACAAAGTTATGCTTGCAGAAATATGGCGCCACCGAAAAATATACACACACGTACAATGGTCATACCTAGCTCTTATTGTGGAATTGGTACAATGGGCAAATAAGCCTATTCTGTGACATACATATATATATAATTGGCGCTTACACTCTTTTTGGGTGTTTAGCTGAGCTCCTCCTCCTATTTGTGAGGTGCTTCTTGATGTTGGAGGGACCTACAGTTTTAAGCCGACGTCGAACGGCAGATATTTTTTATGATGAGCTTTTTCTTGGCAGAAATGCATTCGTAGGTTTGCCATTGCCTGCCAACGTGTGCCATTGGTGTTTCAGCGCACGCACCAACCCATTCGGCTACGGCGGCCTTTTCGGTACCTTAGGAAAATATGCCAATTTTAGTAAAGCTTTGAAAGGTTTTGCGACTAGAAAGGTAGCAATATTGGGTAATTCAATCAGCATCTCTAGAGTAATGCCGTCATATCCACGTGATTTTTTGTGGATCGAACATTTGTTTTATATTTTTAATTTCGAACTCTCTTGTTTGATGTGGCTTATCAATACACGCTGCCAATGATCCAAGTCGATGTTGTGCCCTCGGATCACACGTATATCTAAAACACTAGAAGCGTGCATTTCATCTATCGCAACATGATCGATCTGGTTTCGCATTTTTCGGTCAGATGACACCCACGTAGTTTGGATTATTTTTTCACGCTGGAATCTGGTGCTGCAGGCTACCAAAAAACGAGGACACCAACCAGCCGGGGAGAGGCACCTCCCCATTCCCCATCCCCTATCCTGGGATGCTTCGTCTTCTCACATTAGCTCGCTCTCAAACGGGAGTTCGGTATCTACTCAGAGGATACGTGGGCGAAGCCCGAAAGTTGTGAGCGGCTTAGGGGTTTTCCCCCGGACAATCAGGGGTTTTCCCCCACTTGCGTGGACTTCTACCCACAGGACCATCCTCCTCATTTAGATGCGACATAAATATTATTTAGATCGGATTAAACCCACGCCCGCTTTTTATATGTCCGTTCGAATTTAGGGCTTCCTTCCTTATTTGTTAATAACATTTACCTAGAGGGTGGGCCATGTAAAATTTGCTTTTTGAATCGGCTATAAAAAAAAACTAATCAATATTTTTGCAAGCTTTTATTTTTATTTTAAAGATTGAATATTGTCATTTATGAATGAAAAATAATATTGTTTAAATGACTGCCACGACTGGCTTTACAGTAGGCCATTCGATCAACCCAATTTTTCAGCACATTTTCGATTGTTTGGGCTCCAATTTCATGAATGGCAACTTCGATTTCGTGTTTTAAAGCGTCAAAGTTGCACCGTCCTGTTGAAACCAAATGTCGTCCATGTCATCCTCTTCAATTTTTGGAAACAAAAACTCGTTGAGCATGTCACGGTAATGCTCGCCATTTACTGTAACCGCGGGTCCTCGCTCATTTTCGAAAAAAATGGCCCGATGATGCCGCCAGACAAAAAACCGCACCAAACAGTGACTCGTTGTGGATGCATTTGCTTCTTTACAGTAAGGTGTGGATTTTCTGAGCCCCAAATCCGACAATTTTGCTTATTGACGTAGCCACCGATGTGAAAATCAGAAAAGAAGAAGAAGACTCACCCCTTTGGAAATAGGTTTCAATATTTCCCAATTTTGTTCAAGCGCATCGCGTCCCATTTCGTAAATGTCGAACCTTTAAGTAAATTATGAACACATTTGACATGTCATTTGTGTTACCATTCTCAAAAAAATAGGTGGATCAAAAAGCAATCGCTATATGGCCCAGCCTGTACTTTGGATAAATTTCGATCACTATTAAAACGCTTCTTTTGGTTACAGCTGGCCTACATAAATATTGTTTGTTCAAGGGCTGTAGGCTTAGTTCCATCATCCCGGAAATAAAGAAATTTCCGAAATTAAAATTGTTTCTACATAAAAAAGGAGCATTCCAAAGTAAGGTGAGCAATTTTCAAATATGTAAGTACTTGCAATGAGATCAACCATAAATGCTACCATTCTTCGGAATGGCAGATTATTCACAGATGACCTGTGCGCCTGAAGCGCTGTATATTTGTGTCTTCCACACAAAGATGAGTGCTGAAGAAAGAGTTAGTTTCTATTAACTTTGTTTTCAACTTGAGAACCGCCTTAGTTGAATCGTTGGCGAAGACTAGATAAAATCTGCCCCCAGATTTGATAATTGTGCAATAGCTCAACCAAAATGGCTGCTATCCACTGTCAAAGTTCAATCGCTCTTGATTTTTTGTCCACCGGTCGAGTTTAATGAGCCCGGATGAGATATATTGTATTCCAATATAAATATCTGATGCTTTTAAGCCCTGTGACTCTGCTAATTTGTTTATGCCTATGCCTTCTGTAAAATCAACCAAATATGACAGCTGTAGCTATAGCTTTAATGAAGAAACATCCAGCTAAATGTTTTTACATGTGTAAAAAGATGGCTCATCAGCTATGTTTTCAAAATATAATAAAAACCATCAAAGGCTTCGCTGAAAAACATAAGACTTCAATGCGACCAATCACATATTTTACGGACGAGTCGGGAGTGTGTAACGTACAAAATTATTGTCAATGTTATGGATGTAAATATGAATGTAGATTTGAAATCGTCTCTTACTAAAAAATTATGCGAAACTTTATTCAATTACCAAATCTTAAGGGTAAATTGAGGGAGGATGCTTTGAATACATAATTTCTTATGTTCCCTATGAATATGACATTTAAGTTCAAACGTTTACAGTTTTCCGTCTGGATTTCTAATGACAATAAAAACAGCTAAATATTAAGGTCAAACACTAAAACTCTGTTGACTAAATGTAGGTGAACCATGTTTAGCTCTCGGCCAGTTATATGTTTGCGACAATGTATAAATCAGAGGTGACTTATATTTTAATGCTTGTTTATAGTATTGCTCGTAGAGGCTTGCTAACGTTGATTACTGATTGTATTGTTTAAATTAAAAAAAAAAAAAAATTCTTGTTCAATCCTCTCGGGAGCATAGGGCCTCGACAAGACTCTTCCATCGTACACGGTTCTGTGCTGTTGTTTTTGCACCGTCCCATGAGATGTCGGCATATGCTAGTTCGCGCAGTGTTTTTTGCTTGACCGCCATCTCTGCTCACTTGCGGGTTCCAGTTCAGTGCCATTCGCGTGATGCTATCTAGTGGTTTTCTCAATGTGTGATTTATCCATTGCCACTTTCTGCGTTTGATTTGCCTAAGGATGGGTTCGTCGTTCGTTAATCTCCACAGTATATCATTACTGATGGTGTTGGGCTAGAATATTGTGCAAATGATGCGGAGGCATTTGTTGATGACGGATTGTAGCCTCTGTGTGATGATGTTAGAGACCAGCCATGTTTCGCTTCTGTACAACACTACTGCCTTTACGCATGAGCCGAATATTCGTAGTTTGGTGCGCCTGAAGATTTGCGAACTCTCCCATACTGTATGCATTCGCCCTTTGTTTAGCTTGCAGTTGACATCTTTATCTGCTCCACCATCTACCGTGATGATACAGGCGAGGTAGCAGAATTCAACGAATTCCACTCGGCATCCGTCAACCAATATCTGCCTTGCGATATTGTGGTTAACTCTCATGACCTTTGCCTTGGCGATGTTGATCTCCAGTCCGACAGTGCGTGCCAGCGCGACTAGTTTGTCCCCTTTCGCTTGCATATTAGAGAGTTTGTGAGAGAGGAGGCAGATGTCATCGGCGAAGTCCAGGTCCTCAAGAGGTCTGGTGAAACTCCATACGATGCCGTTTTTGTGCAGGGTCAGTTAGCTTATGACGTCAGCAAGGACGATGGCGAAGAGAAGGGGCGACAGGGGACAATCTTGCTTTACACCTGCGTTGGTAGTGAATGGATCGCTGATATCGCCTTTGTGAAGCACTGCCAGTTCGGAGTTCTCGTAGAGCGCTGTGATGAGGCGGATTATCTTGGCGGAAACACCTTTTCTACTCAGTGCCAGCCATATTGCGTCTCGTTTGATAGTGTCGAACGCCTTCTTAAAGTCTGTGAACAGCATGTAGAGCGGCGAGCGTCACTCAACTGATTGTTCTACTATAATCCGAAATGTGTTGGCTTGGTCAACCCAGTTTCGGTGAGGGCGATAATTAGCTTACTCATCTCTTAAGGAGCGTTGGATATCTTTTAGCCTGCTTTGTATGATTACGGCTACAATTGTTACATTGTTAAAAATAACGGTTATTTATTTATTTTTTCTATAAAAGGCAGAGAAAAGAGAGAGATTTAGGAATAAACCAACTAGACGCAGTTCTCTGAGTTGACGGGTTTCGTTTGCTTTGCTAAGCTATAGTTCATATGGCTCTCTTGAAAGATTTGTTATGTCATCTGAGAGCAGTTAACTGTAAGTTTACTTAGGTGAAAAACGTTACTTACCAACTAGGAACGTTTCTTTGGTTTAAGGAATATACATATGTATTGTAACGTTATAGTTTTAAGTTATTAGCGACACCTAGTTCAAATATTATTGTAATGAGCGCCTTTCTCTAGATTTAATAGTTTTAATACTTCATATGAATTCATTTTGATACAAACCTGAAACTATCAATGTTCGTTTGTAAATGCTATAAAAGGAAATGTACCACAGAGGAGACCATTATTTTGTGATCGAAAGGCGTAACTGTGCTAACTGTGCTTAGCTGTACGGTATTAATATGCCTAGCATTTGCTGGCTATATTTTTTATTTATTCAAATAAAATAAGCGAATCTGCGCTACAGTATATATATATATACAATACAATATATATTTTCCCGTCGTTCCTAGGTGGAACATAGAGCCTCAATAGGGCCTTCAGAGAACACAAGATGAATTTATTTTTGCGCCGCTTAAGCCCTTTCATCCACAATACGGGAAGGTTTTGTGAATTTGTTAGTTATTAAAATAGCGATCAGTTTCATCGGGAAAAGGTTTGCCTGTAGTGGTCTCTTCTTTGGCGACCCTTTAATCGAATATAACATGTGTATGTGTAAGTAAATATGTAAAGGGTTTTCCAATAACAGGTGTTATTGGTGAATGGATTGCGCTATCGAGAGATGATTAACGATTTTTTATGGCCAGAATTGGATGGTATTGATCTGGACAACGTTTATTTTGAACAAGACGGCGCTACGTGACACACAAGCAACGAAATCATTGATCTTTTACAGGAAAAGTTTCTGGACCGTGTTATCACAATTGGCCACAGATATCTTTTGATTTAACAACTTGTGACTTTTTTTTTTGGGGCCACGTGAAAGAGAAGTTCTACGCCAACAGCCCAGGGCCGATTCAAGACCTCAAAGATGGAATTCGTGAGGCTATCGAGGACATAGGGCGGCCACTTTGCAATTCGGTTATGGAAAATTTCATGAAGAGGATATTGTCCTGTAAGCGTGGTCGTGGTGGTCATTTGCCTGATGTTATTTTCCATTATTTAACGGCATACCTTCCTCTTTATAATGAAATAAACATCCCATCATTTATATTATAAAATAGCATTTTTCTTTGAATATCGAAATAACACCTCTTATTGGAAAACCCTATAATTGTTGGACTGGTGGTACTGCAGCATTCTGATCACACCGCACTTAAGTCACAACTACAGGTTATAGTGTTAAAGTGTATGTTTGAGGGAAAGGAGGGATGCGATAGTCCATTGTCTAAGGACATTGTATTTGAGTCCAGTGTAGATTGTATCCAAATATAGGTACTCACCATTTGCATTTAATTGCAAAATTTGGTATTCCTATTCGCTTTGTGTGGCCACAAATTGTAGCATACGTCACTTGCCATAACTCCTATGCATCGTACGTTACAATTATTAATAACATTTTAGTCAGCGGAACAAACATTTATCACTATCATTCCATAGAATTTTTGAATATTTAGTTTTTAACTTTTTTTCCTTTTTAACTTATGACATTTTTTAAACCAATGCAGTCTCAACACACACTTAAGTTGAATATATAGCTGTATTTTCGTTCTTTAACTCGAGCACGTACGAGAACCTCATTGTATGCGTATGTATGTACATACATATGTATATATGTAAATATATTTCCGTCAATGTGGGTCAGCAGTCCCGAGCCAGTATGCACACCGCACACGCATACAATCTCAGTGAGGCGTTACTCTCCTCCCCATACGCTGTACATTGCCACTCAACTAATCGTTCACTCATTTTTAAGTAGTGCCGAAAGGATGCAAGCTTTACACTTATTTGTTTGATGCATTCGGGCATTTCGATTTGTAAACCCGGTACACACAGATACAATAGAGCCACCGTATTTGGTAGATGTTGCATACACGACCCACCATTTAATGTTGCTTTGTCTACAGCATCCACGCAACTGCTTTGCTCTAGACGATTTTCGCTTATTTTAAGCAAAACAAATGCTCAGGAGACAGAGTCTACGAGCATAAATATATACTTACATACATTCGCTCACATAACAGAGATGCTAAAATTTTGTGACAATGCTATTGCGAGAGAAGCAACATTAACAGCATACAAGTACCAGCGTCCTAATCTGATAAACCTGATAATCACTGTTATGTGTCCCTCTGCTTCGGTGAATATCTATAATGCAATCGCAAGGATACCTGCGAGACAAATGGTTTGATACATACACATACGAGCGCACACATATTTGTGGTATAACATAATAAGAACCGTTGACTAGAATATCCTTTTGATTTGGTATCAAAATTTATTGATGCTCATAATCTTACGCGAATTGCTCTAATACTCGTATAACTTTGAGTGTGTACTCTTCCATGTAATAGGACTATGAATAAGTTCGTGCGGTTTTACAACAGATGGCGTAACTTGATTATTATTCCATCGATCCACATTTCCAAACATTCATTGGAGAGCTACTGTCGTAAGGCACAAACGTCAGTATAAGTTTTTTATTTGAAGCGTAAACAACAATATTTTTACCACACTTGAAAATGTCGAATTTCGTGCCAAATAATGTGTTTTTGCGGGGAATTCTTCTTCATTATTTTAATATGAAGAAAAAAGCAGCCGAAAGTCATCGTATCTTGGTGGAAGTTTATGGTGAGCATGCTCTATCTGAGCGAACGTGCCAGAAGTGGTTTGCACGCTTTAAAAGTGGTGATTTTGGCTTGGAAGACGAAGAACGCGAGGGTGCGCCGCCAAAGTTCATGGATACCGAATTGGAGGAATTGCTCGATCAAGATCCGGCTCAAACGCAAGAAGAGGTTGCAAAAACTTTGGGAGTTGATCAATCAACCATTTCCAAATGTTTAAAAGCCATGGGAATGATCCGAAAGGTAGGCCATTGGGTGCCGTATGAATTGAAGCCAAGAGACGTTGAACGCCGTTTTATGGCATGCGAACAACTGCTTCAACGGCACAAAAGAAAGGGTTTTTTGCATCGAATTGTGACTGGCGATGAAAAGTGGGTCCATTACGACAATCCAAAACGTCGGGCAACGTATGGATACCCTGGCCATGCTTCAACATCGACGTCGGCGCAGAATATTCATGGCCTGAAGGTTATGCTGTGTATCTGGTGGGACCAGCTGGGTGTTGTGTATTATGAGCTACTGAAACCGAATGAAACGATTACGGGGGATGTCTACCGACGACAATTGATGCGTTTGAGCCGAGCACTGCGAGAAAAACGGCCGCAATACGCCGATAGACACGACAAAGTTATTTTGCAACATGACAATGCTCGGCCACATGTTGCACAAGTGGTCAAAACATACTTAGAAACGCTCAAATGGGATGTCCTACCCCACCCGCCGTATAGTCCAGACCTTGCGCCATCCGATTACTATCTCTTCCGATCGATGCAACATGGCCTGGCTGACCAGCACTTCCGTAATTACGATGAAGTCAAAAAATGGATCGATTCGTGGATTGCGGCAAAACCGACCGAATTTTTCACAAAGGGAATCCGTGAATTGCCAGAAAGATGGGAAAAAGTAGTAGTAAGCGATGGACAATATTTTGAATATTAAATTTGTAACCATTTTACGTCAATAAAGTTTCAAATTTCGAAAAAAAACCGCACGAACTTATTCATAGTCCTATTATCATATTTATTATTGTCGGATACGAGTTAGTGCATAACATACATGAATGCCAACAAGCAAATAAAAAGCGAGTTTGCTATAAGCTGCCACTTACACCAAGTCAGTTAAATTACTGATTAATAAGTGAAAGCAAAAAGTTATTTAAACTTCATTTAACGTTTTAATTAAGAGACCGCGATAATGCACTTCCAGTCTACTTGAATATGTGCGGGTATCTTATAAAACTTTTTCTGTTTCTTTGCTGATTTTTATTAGGATACAATCTTCTTATTGCCGCCAGTCTGTGCGGTTTTGCTGTCTTGTGCTTCACAGTAAGAAGATGGTCTCCTCGTTAATGTTGCCCTAGTTAATAAAATAAGTAGTTGAACTTTTTTCACGCTAATTTATTCCTAAAGTAATTTCGATTTCTCCTTTTACTCTTCTTATTTTGCCAACCAGCAGAGTTAAGGTTTTTTCTTACTGTTGTTTCAAGTTATAAAATAAAATTCGCCTCCACAAATCAGTAGTTCGGAAATGGTGATAAATTAGCGGAATGGCTATCTGATTGTCGGCTGACAATTGTTGAATGTCTTTTAATTTGGTAAATGGTTCTGATATACACGTCCAGTGTTGAACGTCATTTGAGGAGACATGTATGTAAGTATGAGGGGCGTTCAATGTGTTGCCGGTATCGTTATGAAAAATAAATCGTATTAAATCCAAAGTACAAGTATTATTATTTATTCACTATATCCCCATAACCTCCAAACACTTGTTATATCTTGAAATTAATTTCTCAATACCCTCTTAGAAATATCTTTCCTCCTTGTCATAAAAAGTGTGTGTCTATTGCAGACTTGAGCTCTTCATAGTCAGAAAATTTGTTTCCACTCAAAAAGTAATCAATCAAGGCCAGGTCTGGGCTATATGGTGGGTGGTTAAATTTCTCGGAGCGGCCTTAGAAACACGCGGTTTCTTAATCGGAGCGTTATCGTGAAAAAGCAGAACACCGGCCGTTAATTGTCCCTGTCTTTTTTCTTTAATTGCTTTCCTTAAATTATGCAAAGTACTAGCGTAGCATACAACATTTATGGTTTCATGCTTAGTCGTATACTAATTCAATAAAGTTCCTTTCGAATACTAAAACACATGATCTCACCGCCGGATGGACTGGCTTTAAAATTTTGTTTGGAAGATCAGCATAGAGCATAGAGCCCATGTTCCATCTCTAGTAACAGTATGGTCGAAAATACTCGTTTTATATCAAATTTCCCCAACAGAGCTCCAAAAGCTCTCTAGAGCATTCCACTCACATTTGTTTTTGAACTGTCTTGAGCATTCGCGGTACCCCCTTGCTCTAATTTTTTTGAGAATAAGATGAAGGTTAGTCTCCTCTAATAATAATTCACTGCTAGTGTTTTAACATCCTTCAGTACTAATTTCGCAATATTTTTTACATTTTCTTCTTTAGCGGCATTTTCATTTTCTTCTCAGGCGGCTTGAGCGATGGTCTTATGTAATACTCTCCCTGCCCTTTCCAATTAACTTAACTACTTTTGAATTCTAAATAATGAAGATAAAAAAATTGTGATAAATAACAACCATTTCTTCGATAATGATTTTTGGATTTATTCCTTGTTTTACAAGGCATTTAATCACAACGCGGTGTTCGATTGTCTTCAACATATCGCGTCAGCCATTATGATCTTCTTTCACAGATGATTACAAGATAACTAAAGACCGTAATTAAGTGAATTTCTTTATTTATTCCTTGAAGTGCGTGATTACCATTCGGAATTCACAGAGAGAACTTTGGTTCGAATCTCGGTAAAACACCAAAATTAAGAAAAAACATTTTTCTAATAGCGGTCCTCCCTCGGCAGGCAATGGCAAACCTCCGAGTGTATTTCTGCCATGAAAAAGCTCCTCATAAAAATATCTGCCGTTCGGAGTCTGTTTGAAACTGTAGGTACCTCCATTTGTGGAACAACATCAAGACGCACACCACAAATAGAAGAAGGAGCTCGGAAAAAACACCCAAAAACGGGTGTACGCGCCAATTATATACATATATATATTCCTTGAAGTACTGTAACCATTTATTTTAATTAGTAAACTACCCACCTCACTAGCCGGAATACTTTGAACGCCCCTCATAAGCCAATTATTGTTTTGTTTTTATCGGTAAATTAAAAATTAACTGATTTTAGTGATTATCGTGTCCAGTTAGAAGAAAATAGCCTCGGGCGTATTAAAAAATAAAAGAAGTTCTATGAAAAAGTCTTTAAAATAGAACAAACAAATTTTCCAACAATTCTGTTTTCGCAAATTTTGTGTTATAAGCAAAAATAATAGAAATTTGAAATCTTGTTGAGAATGAAATGAGGCCTATTACACTTTCATTCAAATGACTTCTACAGCTGTTCTTACAGAAGTTCATCGTGTCAACTTCATTTGGCACGTTTATTTGCAGTCGATTTTTCAGTCGATTTTTAAGCAAATGATATACCATAATTCACAATTCACAATTCCTACAATTCTATTATACAGGGTCCGGCACCCAAAGTGTAATCAACTTCACACCGCTCGCGCACCTAATGCATCTGTTAGTTGGCTAAATGACAGTCCAGAGTATTGTTTACAAGCGCGCGGAAGCATTTTGCCGAGAGTAAACGCGAAAACAATCAGTAATGGATTTCAAACGTAATAGTGTGATCGCATTATATTTGGCTGGAAATCACAACCAGCGATTGTTCGTCACCTCGCGCACCTCGCGCACCTTAAAGTAAATTAAGTTTTTGTTTATCGCATCGTTACTCGTTACAATGATACTGGTAGCATCGCGAAACGTCATGGACGTGTTCATCAAAAAACTGCAACGTTACGTGAAATGGTTCAAAAAGTTAAGAAGCGGGTTGAGCGAAATCCCCGACGAAGTGCCACTCAAGTGGCGAAAGAACTGAAAATATCTGATCGTAGCAGCCGGCGCATACTGAAAAATTATCTCAAAGTCAAACCTTAGAAGATCCAAAAGGAGCAGGATCTCACACCAAAGCAGCAACAAGTCAGACTTGAGAGAGCCAAAGAGTTGCTTCGCTTGGCCGAAAGCGGTCAATTTTCGAACATTGTGTGTTTTGACGAGAAAGTTTGGGTCGCTGTAAGCACAGATGGGCGCTCTCGGATCGTTTTCATCGAGCCTGGCGTCAAAGTAAATGCGAAATACTATCGAGAAAGTAATCTGGAGGTTTCTCCGATAGTCAAGCCATGATCAAGGCTCTGACGACACCAAGGAGGAGATCAAATCTCTTGGGTGTGCATAACATAACGTTTCTCTGATCTGGATTCCAGCACATAAGAACATAGAGGCAAATGAAATTGCTGATGAGCTTGCCAGGAAGGGGACCGAATTGGCCTCAGAGACCTCCTACCCGGTCATCGGTATCCCCCTGATAGTTGTTAAAGGGGAACTGCACAAATTATTTCTTAGGAAATCGCAGGAAAGAAGGAGCTTCATTTCTTCATGTGCTATGTCGAAAATCCTTTGGCCCTAATACAATATACGAAGGACTCAGAAAGTCCTTTGGACTCCTCGCCATTCAATTTCCAAACTCGTAGCTGTGTTTACCGGTCTTTGGACGATCGGCACACAAGCGGAAAAGCTAGGGTTACCATTTAACCCCCATTGCAGAAGCTGTGGAGACCTTTCAGAGAAGGATACTGTGAATCACTTTCTCTGTAAATGTCCGGGTTTGGCAGCTAGACGATTAAGGTCACTGGATGCTCCTTTCTTCGACAGCCTGGGGCAGTTCGCCAACCTAAATCCAATCAATCTCCTCCATTATGCCAACAGCTCTGGCTGGCTGTAGATATCTGTCTGTTAGAGGTCTCATAATGGTATCAAAACGACGCTTTAGTTCTACTTGAGGAGTGCCAGACTGGCACTTCAACCATTTCATCTACCTACCTACCTACCTATTCTGGAGGTTGCTTTGAAGCCGTGGGCGGACAAACTTTTCGGTGGCAGACCATGGACGTTTCGAGTGAATTAAGAATGTCTACACATATAGAATGCCCACACAATGGCTCTTAAATTCACCAGATGCGAATCCGATGGATTATTCTCTTGGAGCCATTTTGGAGAGCAAGGTCCGAACTAAAATATTCACCACTCCGGAGGCGCTGAGCCATTGTCCGCGAGTGGGCCAAATTACCGGCAAGTCACAATCGGCAGCTTGCGATTCGTTTCTGAACCGTCTCAAGGCCATAGGCAAGACAAAAGATGGTCATATCGTGCAAAAGAAAATTGATTCTCAATTTTGTATTATATTCACACATTTTTTACTTTGAATTGAATAAAAGTAATTTTCCAAACCAAATGTATGGACCTTTTAATTGGTTACACTTCGAGTGCCGAGCCCTGTAGTATTTGACAATAAGCTTACAGACTATGATATGAATTCTTTCATTTGACCTTCAAACTATGTATGTAATGCCTATTGAAATTGTATAGTGTTTCTACAGTGATCGAAAGTGGGTGAATATCAGAGCTTTCGAGTATGTTCCTACCTGCACACCTGTTCGATGTCTATTTCTCGAAAATTTTGGAGCATGAACTCGAGTATATCAATCTTTTCAAGTTATTTAAGCGACGCCTTTTGATTATTTGGACTTTTTTGTCAACACTTTTTTTAAGTTTTACAAATTATTCTTAAATAGTGCTAGCCTCTAAGGAAATGCTGACAAATAAAATTGAAAATGTTTGTTTAGCTGCTGAAATTGTTCAAAACTGCCCACGTTGAAATGAATAAGAATTTTGTTTTATTTCTATATATTTCTATATATTTCGGGTTATTCCAGTAATGTAGAACTGTCTTTTGTCGGTATTCAAAGCAAGTTTTTTACATTTTCAAACGGCGCGCATAACAGTGGAGCCTTAAGGTATAAAAATATTTATCACTTTTTTAACTAAACTGATGCACCGGGCACAAAAGATTCTAAGGTTGAAGTGTAATTCTCCCTTTCATTCATTTAAACCAATTCATTAGATCTCAGCTACTGTGAGGAGTATGAATAAAGTCCTCAACGTAAAATTATATAAAAAATATCGCAATTGTAATTTTTTGCAGATGAGGAGTATTTTTATTTTGTCGTGCTCAAATACAGATACTAATCCATTTTTCAGCATCCGAAAATGTGTGGAGTACTCCCAACTTTGTGTTCTTTTTTAATCAATTTCTTTTTTGCGATCTGTTTTTTTCAACATTAAGCAATATTTTTACGTGAAGCTATGCAAAAGGCGTGGCTATACCATATATTTTTAAGTCTAAACGGCGAGGCGGCGGGCACGTGTTTCCCTACGAGGTTTAGTGCAGGCAAGTTGATTAGTACTTCCAGCGCTTTGTTTGGGGTAGTCCATAAGTGACCAGAGATGCATAAAGAAACTCTGCTTTAGACTTTACCCATGATTTTAGCGTAACTCGCATTTTGAGCAGATGGCCACCAAACACAAGGTGTTAACCCCCATTTAATACCGACAATATTTGGCTCGTTTTCGAGACTGAAACCGGCTGAAACCTTTGTAAAATAATGCGAGTTCTGAAATATTGTGGTTTTGAATATAAGGACATAAGTGAGCGATTGTAGCAAATATTTTGTTTTTTGTATCACATTTAAATATTACTTTGGATTGCGGTGAGCTCGCAAAAATCCCTGGTAGGATGAGTTGTAAGAGGTGTGCTCAAAAAGTATCGCGAATTTTGTGTTTTTTCAAAAATTATTCATTTATTCATTAATATCTATTTTGTCCCCTTCAAAGTAGTCCCCATGAGGGACTGCACTTGGACCAAAGTTTTTTCCAATCTTCGAAGCACTTCAAAAAATAATTTTTTTTTTTAATCTTGTTCAGCTCCTCCTTCGATGCCGTCTTTAACTCGTCAATCATAGCGTAGCGCCGTCCTTTCATGGGCCTCTTCAGTTTCGGTAACAAGAAAAAGTCACAGGGGGCCAAATCTGGAGAATACGGTGGCTGTGGGTGACTCCGAACGGCAGATATTTTTATGAGGTTATTTTACATGGCAGAAATACACTCGGAGGTTTGCCATTGCCTGCCGAGGGGCGGCCGCTATTAGAAAAATGTTTTTCTTAATTTTGGTTCCGAGATTCGAACCTACGTTCTCTCTGTGAATTCCGAATGGTAGTCACGCACCAACTCATTCGCTACGGCGGCGGACCTTGCAAGTAATATTCCTTATTGACCGTTTTACCCTGTGGCAAGAACTCATGATGCACAACGCCTGCAATCGAAGAAAACGGTAAGCAAGGCTTTTACATTCGATCGAACTTGGAGCGCTTTTTTCGGTCTTGGTTTGTGCGGCAGCTCTTATTGAGATGATTGAGCTTTGGTTTCCACGTCATAACCATAAACCCACGATTCGTCACCAGTTATGACCCTCTGGAGCAAATTTGGGTCGTCGCGAACAGAGTCCAACATCTCATTAGCAAAGTTCATGCGATGCGCTTTTGGTCGAAATTGAGCAGTTTTGGTACGAATTTTGCGGCGACCCGATATGTCTAGGTCCTCAGCAACTTCTCTAACGGTGATTCGACGATTGGCCAATACCAATACTACTTCATCAATGTTTTCGTCTGTTGTTCAAGTGCTCGGGCGTGCGGCACGCTTTTCGTTGTTCACATCTTCTTGGCCTTCTGAGAACATTTTGTACCACAGATAAACGTTGCTTTGGCCCAAAGTAGCTTCTCCGAATGACACAGTCAACATTCGGAATGCATCCGCGCACTTAATTTCGCTTTTCTTACAAAATGTGATACAGGTTTTTTGATCCATCTTTTTGAATAGGTAAAAATCGAAGACGAGCCGAAACACGTGCAAGCAAAGCAGCTGTCAACAATTAACTGAATATTCAAAATGACCGAACTCGTCGACATGAGTGAGAGATATGAGTACCAACATATCGCCACAAATAAATCGAAGTTCGAATATACGGAACCAGCGAAAATTCAAAGTTCGCGATACTTTTCAACACACCTCGTATGCTTATGTGGGTATGAACATACTTTCGAGTATATAAAGGGAAAACTGAATAAAAATAGTTTTCTCTTCCACTTCCGCATTTATAAATTACGTTTTCGCATTTATAACCGGAAATGGTGTAGATCCTTATTTGTTCAAAAATGTGTAGGGTGATTCAAGGGTGATGTAACACTTTGCTAGCAATTATTTGTGATATGTTAATTTTTTCCTTCAATTGGTGCGGCCAAAGACGGTATCCTAATCACGAGTATCACATTTGAACAACGCATAAAATTGATGCAAGCATTTTATGAAAATGGGTGTTCTGCAAGAAGTGTATTTCGTTCATTACGCATTGAGCGTTGAGACACATTTTCACCAGTACACACAGTGCATGATCTTCCGATTCGACACCATATAATAGGACTATGAATAAGTTCGTGCGGTTTTTTTTCGAAATTTGAAACTTTATTGACGTAAAATGGTTATAAATTTAATATTCAAAATATTGTCCATCGCTTACTACTACTTTTTCCCATCTTTCTGGCAATTCACGGATTCCCTTTGTGAAAAATTCGGTCGGTTTTGCCGCAATCCACGAATCGATCCATTTTTTGACTTCATCGTAATTACGGAAGTGCTGGTCAGCCAGGCCATGTTGCATCGATCGGAAGAGATAGTAATCGGATGGCGCAAGGTCTGGACTATACGGCGGGTGGGGTAGGACATCCCATTTGAGCGTTTCTAAGTATGTTTTGACCACTTGTGCAACATGTGGCCGAGCATTGTCATGTTGCAAAATAACTTTGTCGTGTCTATCGGCGTATTGCGGCCGTTTTTCTCGCAGTGCTCGGCTCAAACGCATCAATTGTCGTCGGTAGACATCCCCCGTAATCGTTTCATTCGATTTCAGTAGCTCATAATACACAACACCCAGCTGGTCCCACCAGATACACAGCATAACCTTCAGGCCATGAATATTCTGCGCCGACGTCGATGTTGAAGCATGGCCAGGGTATCCATACGTTGCCCGACGTTTTGGATTGTCGTAATGGACCCACTTTTCATCGTCAGTCACAATTCGATGCAAAAACCCTTTCGGATCATTCCCATGGCTTTTAAACGTTTGGAAATGGTTGATTGATCAACTCCCAAAGTTTTTGCAACCTCTTCTTGCGTTTGAGCCGGATCTTGATCGAGCAATTCCTCCAATTCGGTATCCATGAACTTTGGCGGCGCACCCTCGCGTTCTTCGTCTTCCAAGCCAAAATCACCACTTTTAAAGCGTGCAAACCACTTCTGGCACGTTCGCTCAGATAGAGCATGCTCACCATAAACTTCCACCAAGATACGATGACTTTCGGCTGCTTTTTTCTTCATATTAAAATAATGAAGAAGAATTCCCCGCAAAAACACATTATTTGGCACGAAATTCGACATTTTCAAGTGTGGTAAAAATATTGTTGTTTACGCTTCAAATAAAAAACTTATACTGACGTTTGTGCCTTACGACAGTAGCTCTCCAATGAATGTTTGGAAATGTGGATCGATGGAATAATAATCAAGTTACGCCATCTGTTGTAAAACCGCACGAACTTATAAATAGACCTATTACTTCTTTCCTGATAATGATGGTCTATGCTAATAAGCTCGAGATGAAAAAGTCATGTACAATTCTTATACGCACATCAGGTTTTGCCGGAGGGGTTTTGGATGCCTTTAACGGATACTGCGTTTCACGCATAAATGTCAATACGAAATTGATGGCATACAAAAAAATATCTTCGAGAAATTTATTTATAAAAGAATATCTGCGGTCTTATTGTATCACCCTGTACTATGATGGAATACCACCAGAGATAATGAACATATGCGAGGATTGCTACACTATAGGATATGTACAATTTGTACGTTTATTATATATTATAAGTATATATATATGTACATTAAGATGTCCCAAAAAAATTAAAGTGTTTTTTTTTTAACGCATACCCTCTTATTTTGTTTGAATGGTCTCAAAACATCTAAAAATAAAGTTTCGTCTATCTAGGATCACGGCAGCCCGTGTCGAGTTGCGCGGAAACCTGTCGGTACTTGTATAGTACGGCGCGCGCGAACTGTCGGATTGATTGCGTGTAATTACTTTTTTGTTTTATTAGTAATCGGGGTTTTTTTCGTGTAGTCAACATGTTAGTGGAGTTACGAAGTTCCAAAAAGGAGATATTTTTATAGGGGATGTAAAACATCAAATCACCGGTTCTAAACTTCTCTCTAATGGGCAAGTACTGGCAGTTTTGTTCTATAATATTCGTGAAGTGAACTTAAGTGTCAATGAAAGTGCAAATCTCACAATTCGTGAGTGTATTATTTATTGAGAAAAGGCTACCTGCCGACCAGATCAATACCTAACTGTGTTAAGAAACTAGTTAACTTATACCAAGTTTGGAGAGAATTGTAAAAAAATGCAAAAACAACTCAAGAAGTGTTTGAACAGCGTCGACAGGAGTTTGCTTCAAACTTAAACAATTGGTTTGACATCGCACATATCGATACTCTTCAATTGATTAAAATAAATGAATATAAGATCTTCTTGCAGCGCCAAAGAGATTCAGGTGGGCCCGGTCACTTAGCCGGAGTGCACAAAAAAGTAACAAACAAAGAGGAAAGGACGCACCTTCGAATCATCGAGGAGGAAAAGCGACGTGCTAAATATTTTTCACCTTAGCACCATCAACATCATCTTGCGAACCACCACTAGAAAAGTCATCTTCTGATTCTGAAATAATAGATTTAGAAGAAAATAGGCCAAGCGCAAGAGAAGCCTCCTCTCAGCCCGATAAAACTTCTATGCGGAAAAATATCATAACTCCCAAGTTATTTGCCGCATTAGACAGATGTCAGTTAAGTTTGAGGGATTCTGTCTTTATAATTGAAGCTACTATTGAGGCTCTGGGGCTCAATACGGATGAATTCCCTATAAGCAAGTCCTCCATCCATAGAGTTCGTACGGAAATGCGAAAAGAATGGGCTGAATCTATAAAAATTGATTTTCAAAACAAGGTCCCGGGCGCGGTAACTGTCCTCTGGGACGGAAAACTGTTGCCAGCTCTAGATTCACGTAAAAGTAAAGAAGAACGCTTACCGGTAGTTATTACATACGATAATAAAGAACAAATTATTGCTGTTCCGAAATTGGATAGCTCGACAGGAAGGGAACAGGCAGACGCAGTTTGGGATGCTATTATGAACTGGAACCTTGAAGACAAAGTGCAGATTCTCTGTTGTGATACTACTGCTTCTAACACAGGCCGCATAAATGGAGCATGTGTGCTTCTCGAAAAAAACTGGGTAGAGAAGTGCTTATTTTTGCTTGCCGTCATCACGTTACGAATTAGTACTTAAAGGCGATCCCGAGAAAATACAAAGCTGTACAGAAAAGATATCTTGTTTTAATGTTTCGGAAATTGACAAACTACTGCTAAAATTGTACAAAACTGAATTAACCAAAGAAATCGTTAGAGATGACTATCGCGAATTAATTGAGCTTTCAATTATATTTCATGGCGGAGATTCAGCGAAGGAATTTAAGATTCGGCCTCCAGGTGGTATGCACCAGGCTTGATGGATGGCGAGAGCCATTTATTTATTAAAAATATCGTTACTTAGCTCTCAATTCAGAATTTCAAACAAGGATAAGGCAGCTCTGTTGGACGTATGTCTGTTCATCGTGACATCCTACGTAAAACCCTGGCTCCAATGTATTTTGGCAGTAAAGGCGCCGTATCAGGATTTGTGTTTTTTGAAGGCCATGAAAAATTAAGAAACAATAGACAAAAGCATTTCAAAAGCGGTTTTGCAGAAGTTTTGCCAGCATTTGTGGTATTTGACAAATGAAGTATCTATTCTGGCTTTATTTGATGATGATGTCGATCTAGAAACTAAAGTAAAAGTGATTGCTAACTTAACTAGAGAAAACCCAACAGTCCACAATAAACGTTACATTGCATCCAAAGAAGAACTCTGTGGCCCACTTTTTGGTACGTTAATTAAGCTTTGATTTTGTTCTTTTACTAAGTTTGCTAATAGGTATATTTGATAACTGATCTATCTGTTTTAATTTCAGAGGAAAACATTGATGACTTCGTCTCTGTCGAAAGCAAGTTCCTGTCTAATCTGAACAAGTGCCCCTCTTCGTGGTCAAATGATGATTCGTTTCTGCAGGCTAAAAGGAAGCTGCTAGGACCGAAAGCAGTTAATGATACAGAAGAAAGAGCGGTTAAGTTAATGCAAGACTTCCATGATTTGGTCACTGTTCAAGAGGAGCAAAAACTATTTTTATTACGTTGCGTACAAGAACACAGACAGGTATATCCCGACTATAAAAAGCAAACTTTGAAAAGAAAATTCGATGATTGATGTCCTTTTTATAATAAAAAGAAAATAAATACGAAATATGTGTTTTATTTTTACTTATTTACTTAATCTAAAAATTCAATTAAACTTTTCTCTATTGTGAGCCTATAGCTTTCATACTAACTTTTAATCTTAAAGTTTGACATCAAGTCGGCACGGGTTAATGGCATCCGATCTCAATAATATTTTATATTTAAGTTTTTAGAGTCAAATGGAAAAAAATAAAGGGTATGCGTATTGAAATTCCGAAAAAAAAATTCCCCCTTGTAGCCTGGGACACCCTAATGTACATATAGGTATATATAATTGGCACTTACACAATTTTTGGTTTGTTTGGCCGCGCTTATCCTCCTACTTCTGGAGTGCGTTTTTATGTTTTCCTCAAATGAATGGACCTAGAATTTTACGCCGCCTTTTTCCATGCCAGAAATACATGGCAGATTTGCCACTACCTGCCGAGGAGTAACCGCTATTAACAAACAACTTCTTCTATCAACTGGTTCTCTAGGTTACGAGCCTGTGCAATTCCGATTCCGATAATTCCAGCTTATTACATACAAAAAAATTTTTCACTACCTGGAAGTAGAGTTTTGGAACAAGTGTATTTTCCTGCAGGGTACTTTTATGTACACAGATATACTACTTTTGCTATATGAAGCGGTTTAAGAGACGAAAATGCATAGACAAATCGCAAAGTCCCTCAGGATCTTTATGTTGCCAGTTCACTAAAACAATACATAAACTCTAAAACAAAGTAATGAATAACAACAATGCGAATACATATGCAGAATCTAGTTGTAAGAGTCGACAAAGCCATTTGCTCATAGAATAGATATTGTGCAAGTGTGTGTATATGTAGAATGCGCTTATGTTCGTTTGAGTGTACTATATACTATATGCATGAATATGCAGAATGTATATACTAAATTTAAATAGCTTTTGACCGAATTCCTTAAATTCCTTTAACAAGCATTTGGAGAATGACTTTCCTCCTTCTATGGTCTAAGTAAATAAAATGCGCAACTAGCATAGGATTTAACAAGAATACGCAGAGTTTTCGTGTCACTCTTCAGGGATGTCACACAAGCGCGTCAACATAAACAATACAAGTACAGCCCCTTCTTAAACGGGCAAGGGTGTCTATGCAATATGTGAAGTCATGCTCTTGCGACACTGGATTAGTGACAACTCACAAGTAGTATACAATTTTTTATATACACTTGCTTACATACTCGTACACATATGGCAAAATGAGTAAATCAAAACTAATTTCTGTATAAAAAAGTTGTAAATCTCTTGGTACATCTACTCGGAAAATTTACATTCTTTAAAAATACTCTTACTAAATTGTTGAAATAGAAATAAAAAGCAGAAGTCTAAGAGACTTACGCGGGTACCTTATAGAATTAGGGAGCTACGCTTTTAGCCTTCAGGTGATAAACTCTGTATTATGTACCTACCCATGCACGTATAAGTATATGTATGTGTAATATACAATATACAGAATACTAAACAAAGAAAATGGCATTAGTTGGCTTTGTAGTATATGTTAGGGTACATACGAGTGATTATGTGCATATGTCAAACCGGATCTCACTATTGAGAACATTAGGGTATTCCAAATTTTTAAGGCAAGATAACGTTGCTTCGAGAATTGAAAAACTTGGAACAAAGGGAAGGCTTACATTAGAGGCAGTATTTAAATGTAGTTAGTAAGATGTGCGTTGTTAAGTTCGGCCAAAATCACTTAAGCGGTGCTTTCTTCAGAATGAAGAAATTCCTTAGAAGTTTTCACAATTTATTCGAAAATAGAAAATGTATGCGCATATGAGAAAATTGGTGGAGCGATTGCAATTTTCAAAATACTATTTGAAGTTTAGTGGAAATAACTTACTCGCATGTATTTTTATATTTTATTAAGTCTATGAATGTAATGAAATGGGATTAAAACCGTACAAACAACAGGCACAAGAACTGTCTTCAAAATAATTCCTACAAGCTAAAATCTTTGAAAAAATGTATTTTATAAAAGGACATATTCCAGAGAAAAACAGAGAACTGTAAAGTGCAAAATTCAAATCAATTTTTATAGAAACTCTATTTAGCTCAATGCTGATAGCCCTTGAAGTAGTGGCAAAATTAAAAGTTTATAAATTAGAAAGGATTAAAGATTTGTACATAAAGCGGATACCGAAGCCGCAATGTTCTGTAAGTTTATTTGCTCAAGAAAATTGGGGGAAATGGGAACTATGTCATTTATCAATCTTTAAGATTACATCAGTTCGTGTACAGAATGAGACATTTTGTCGATTCGAACTCTTTTTGCTCGTTGGAATGGCTCGTAGAACTGTTGTTTTTGCTTTTGAATCGGGGCTTCGTTTCAATTGAAAAAACCATGTACGGTTATATTTGTACCATTTTTATTCAGTAATAATACAAAAAAATTATAAAAATATATATAATTTGCTACACGTAGTAAAAAAAAATGATTTACAAAAATCAGCTGTGAGTGATGTCAGATGGTAAGTGACTATCATTCGGAAGTGCCCAGGATCGAATCTTCGTGCATGAAACACCAAATGATAGAAAAAAAGTTTTTGACGTGATAACGTCTTATAATTCGATTTAGCCGGCTGCACGCACGAAAAAATGTGTCGTTACCTTGCTCATTTGTCGTTACCTTGCGAATTTGTCGTTACCTTGCTCATTGCCGTTACCTTGAATGAACTGCAAGCGAAAGCTCGGAACGAACAAAGCAAACGAACGGCAACGTTCGACATCTTGCTCTCTCCTACTTAAGTGAGCGTATATATGTATGTATATGCGCATATGTACATATATAAATTCACGTATTTGTATTTACATATGCCTTCTTATTGATTATTATTAATTTAATTTACTTGAAGAATTTAAAATAAAACCAAGTTTGTTAATAATACCTGTTGTTTTAATGTTATTATTATTAATTTTTTTATTATATATGAAGGCAAAAATGTATGGTAATATTTACCATATACCTTATAAGATATGTTGTATACTAATATATAACATATACAATTTCGCGCAATTTTCAAAAAGAACAAATCTATATGTAAAGATGCATACAAGTCATATGGACATATCAAATATACGAATCTATTCCGTACGCAAGTAAATGTAAGCTAATGTGCTTGAACTGCAAGCGAGAGCGCGGAACGAACGACAAAGGGCACAATCGGCCCCCGCGTTCGGCAACGCATTGCCTTCTTCCTGTGTGCATGGTAATGAACCATTTCTCTGTTGAGAATAGGACGATGATAGAAAAAGTAGGAAATGAAAGCGATTGTTTCGAGTGTAAAGTGTCTTGAAAAAGGCAAATCGATGATGTTGCCTCTTAGTGTTGTTGACTTATTAACGTCTGATGCACAATCGAAATTGAAGATATCTTTCATGAATTTGATAAATGTTTCTTAATTTTTCACGTTTGTGTAAATGTAACTTGACCTATTCCATTGCAATTCCATTTACCTCCTCTTCTATATCCAAACAAAATATCTATCAAACAAATAAAATTAAAATTTTGTTTTGAAAATTGCAACCATTACATCAATATTTTCTTATGACGTTGTCACGTTAAACTATCGTCAGTAAACCGACTTTACAGACAACCTCTTTTTTTCTAGTAGCAGTCGCCCCTCAGCAGACAATGACAAACCTCCGACTGCACTTCTGCCATGGAAAAGCTCCTCATAAAAAATATCTGCCGTTCGGAGTCGGCTTGAAACTGTAGGCCCCTCCATTTGTGACACAACATCAAGGCGCACGCTACAATTGAGAGCAGGAGCTCGGCCAAACATCCAAAAAGGGTGTAAGCGCCAATTATATGGTATGTATAAGTACATATATATACTATAAATAAGGATGGTATTACTGCATTTAACAAAAGAAAAGAGAAAAAAATAGCGAAAATTTGTCTATTAAAAAAATTGCTTCAAAGGAACATTAAATCTTTATAAAAAGTGGTTCGGTTCTCGGTTCAGATCAAACATTTGTAGAACATTTCGATTCAGTCAATAAGGAAAGAAAGAAAGGGGTTCTGTGAATTCCGAATGGTAATCACGCACCAACCCATTCTGCTACGGCGGCCGCCGAATTAATTATTACCAGAATTAAATATAATAAGTAACAAAGTCGTCTTCCAATGACCAATAAAAACAATTGAGGGAAAGAAGTGGCTAAAAATGTATTTTGAAAGCACATAGAGTGAGTGCTTTTCTGGCATCTCGGTTTCGCTATTGCACGGGCTGGAAACCCACTGTGAGCACGAAATATCAATGATAGAAAGGACTTTTTCTAAGAGCGGTCGCCTTGAGAAAGCTCCTCATAAAAAACCATTTGCCGTCCGGGGGTGGCATACAACTTTAGATTTCTCTATTTGTGGAATAATATCAGGACCAATAACAAACTGGAGCAGGAGCTCGGTCAAATAACCAACAAAGGATGTAAGCGCCAATTGAGATAAGCTAACACAGCATACACATACACATGTGGTAGTGTTGATGACTAAAGCATTATGATTAATGTTTCCATTAAAAGTAATAAAATATTTGAGCAACTCTCCTTTGACCGAATATTGTACCGCAAAGCTCTGTCATTTGCTTTTTAATCTATTTAACACTTCCGCTCCCAGTATTACCTAAAGGTGACGAGAGTTAAAAAAAATTGTTTTTTTTTTCCAAAGGGATCTTGAATCAAAAAGTGGTGCCCAAATTTGTTTTAAAGAGCATTTCCAGCACAATTATTGAAAATATGAATATGTAGTAAATAATTGGTTTTTAGTAATTTTGTACAAAATATTCCATTCGTGGAAGTAAAATGTTTACATCATAAAAAATATTTTATAACAACATTTCCGCAAGGAAGTGATGTAGAAGATTGAGGGAAAAAATCTCCTATTTTACAATAAAACTTGAATCATATGAAATTTATAACGAAAACTAATGTTTTGACTAGTCGATTGATTCAATAAGCCCAAAATCGAAGATAATTTGAACAAATCATATAGAACCAGGTCTCTTTAAATGAGACCATTAGGATCATTTCAAAATTGCTGAGCACTTTGGAGAGGCATTAATAAAAAACATTGGATAATTTATTTTTATAGTAATATTTACTTTTCTTTTTTTAGATAAAGGGTTATTTCTCTGAAATTGGAATTTAACAGTAAACTTGCCAATTATTGGCTGGTCTCGATCTAAGCACCACATGAGTCATTAGCAGGCCACGAAGATATGGGTAACGAAAATTTGGGCTCGATAATTTCGGTTGAGTTCGATCGAATTCTCGAGAATTTGTGATACATTAATATCGCAACGGAAATAAGGAAATATTATGTCGCAGCGAATAAAAGCTGTTCTAAAAATGAGAAATCCTATACAAAAAATGAAGTAGTACACAATTAAATTAATACAAATAAGTAGTGCACATTTTATGTTAACTCCATTTTCCAATTACCTGATTTCAGATATATTCCTTACCAGGGAACCGGAGATCTGGAAAAACTTAACATTTAAATGGATTCCACAGGTAGATTGGTAAACGACAACTGTTGATATTTCTTCAAATAGCCCTTAAAAACTGCAGGAAATCACTTGAAGGTAATCTTAGCACCGAAGCTTGTTTTCAATAAGGCGATGGTTTCACGGGTAATATGATATATGGCATCATTCTGCTGAAACCTGAAGTTTTTTTTTAATTTTTTAAATATGATACAATTTTGCATCCACGAAATAGTTAATGATACAGTTAGAAAATGCCGTAGGGTTTTATCCTTATAATTTTTTCTACATAAAGTATGCACGAAAGATTTCTTTTTATATGGGGAAAATGCGCAAATATTATAAAAAATCAAGGAGATTTTGTAGCAACTTTAAACTTTATGTAATGAGCTATAAAATTTTTATTCTTCTTCTTCTTAATCGGCACAATAACCGCTTACGCGATTTTGGCCGAGTTTAACAAAGCGTGTCAGTCATTTCTTTCTCGTTCTAACCGGCGCCAGTTGGACACATCAAGATCTTTCCAACGTAGAGGAGGTCGTCCTCATCCTCAGCTACCACCAGCTGGTACCGCATAGAATACATTCAGAGCCGGAGCGTTTGTATCCATTCGGACGACATGACCTAGCCAACGTAGCTGCTAGATCTTTATTCGCTGTGCTATGTCTATGTCGTCTGCGATATTCGCCGTCGCAAACGTGCAAAGGCTCAAAAATCCTTTGAAGAACCAGTTTGTAAAAGGCAGCTTTATAAGCGCGGTTGTTAAGGCCGGTGATGTCAATATCATATTATAAAAAATCAGGGAGATTTTGTGGCAACTTCAAGCTTGCTTTAATAAGCCATAAAATTACATACCGCAAATCTTTTGAATTCTGATGAAAAGTTTGTGGAATTTTTCTAGTTTTTGCATAATAATAAAGAAAAAGAGAAATAGTCAAACTTCGTCAAAAAGTGTTGTGCTATTAGTGTGCATTGAAAAAAATCTGAAGTAACTTTTGTTAGAAAAGAGAACAAAACAAAATCTTGTAACTATAACTAATGGTAAAATACATCATACATAAACTTATCTCTTATTTTGGCATTTTTATCAGAGTAAATGGATATACACGAGTACGATATTGCTTGATATGGTTATTCGAGCTACCAATCGAGGAAATTGATTCCAAATACATTTTTTTTTATTAGTATTTTCATTGCAACTAGTATAACATTACATATATATACTAACGATCAATTTTTGTGGAGTTTTGTTATAACAAATAATTTATATTAATCCTCAGCAAAATACAATTCACACTTTTAACTGATTTTTATTTATTTATTAGTTTAAATCTTGAGGTTTTTTACGTTTGAGCCTTCGTTCATATTTTGTATTATCGTTAAGAATCAAGGCTTCATTGTTCACATGCTTGCTTAGTCGCTCTGCGTGCGACTTTGCAAATTTCTTTATGGGTGCCGTAACTGAATCAATATTGAGATCACGTTCTAGATCTTGTGTCCTAATATACCATGGGGCACAAACTGCATGCTTGAGTGCCTTAGTCTGAAATCTTTGTATTTGCAGTTGGTTACTATAGCTGGTGCATCCCCATAGCTGAATCGCATAGGTCCAGATAGGTTTGAGAATTTGTTTGTAAAGCAGTATCTTATTGTGTGCGGATAAAGCTGATTGCTTACCCATTAGCCAACGCATATTTTGGAATTTTAGGTCCAGTTCTTCTCATTTCTTTTTCACTTGCGCACTCCACCTAAGTTTCGTGTCGAGCGTCATACCTAGATACTTTGCTGTATTAGAGTATGGTACTTTAATGCTGTTTATGTATATTCGCCGGTAGTTGGTCTTTTTGTTTGTAAAGATGATGTGTACTGACTTTGTTTCATTCAGTTTAACGTACCATTTATTTGTTAAATTGTATATTTTATTGATAGCAAGCTGCAGTTGTGTAGTATACTCTATTTCTGTCTTTCTGACGATTATTATTGCAGTGTCATCAGCAAATGTTGCTGTAAAGCAATTTATGCTGTTCGGCAGGTCGTGAGTAAAAAGTTGATAAAGAATACCAATCAAACTTCCTTGCGGCACACCAGGTTTTATCTCTTTCAGTTGAGAGAACTCATCTTCGTGTCTGACGCGAAAATAGCGCTCGGACAGGTAGGTTTTTAAGATATTAAATCATTTTGTCGGCAGTACATTCTTTATTTTCCAAAGCAGGCCAGCATGACATACTTTATCGAAAGCTTTGGAGACATCGAGAAATACAGCAAAACAGAAATTTTTTTCTTCAAATGTGTTCTCGATGATACGAGTAATTCTGTGAATTTGGTCAATGGTTAAGAGGCGCGCGCGGAATCCAAATTGGTGTGTTGGTATTATTTGTTTATTTTCTATGATATTGCTCAGGCGTTTTATCAAAAATGTTTGTTATGATGGCCAACAATGATATTGATCGATATGATCCTACATCGTTTGGGGGCTTTCCTGGTTTTAGAATCATGATGACATCAGCTCTCTTTATTTTGCAATAGATTGGAAAGTATTGTAGTTTAAAACAAGCATTCGTTATGTTTGTTAGCTTTGTAATGATGTTTCGTGGAACTTGTTTGAGGACTTCGCCAGTTATTAAATCAAACCCTGGAGATTTCTTCGGCTTCAACTTTTGTAACTCGGCACACATCCCATCTTCAGTTATAGCCATAATTATCATTGGCTATGCCATCACTATTTAGTATTGGTGATGTTCCGCTATTGGATGTAAAGATTTTTGCTAGATAATCTGAAAATATATTTGCTTTTTCTTTGTTTGTTTTCGCCCATCCATTATTGTCTACTTTGATTGGTGGATTATGGTTAGCTGGCTATTTAAGCTTTTTGGTGCATTTCCATAGTGAGTAGTTTGTGTCTCTTTTGTTATTTAATTGCCGTGCTTAGTTTGTAAATAATTAATTTCTGTATTCTTTAATTTTACGGCTGAGATCTTTCGCTGCTTTGTTCAAAGCTGCTTTATCAACAGGTGATCTTGTTTGATGCCACTTACGCTGCATTTTTCGCTTCTTTAGCACCATTTCTTTTATATCTTTTGTGTATTTGTGGCCAGCGGAAATTTTCATTAAAGAGGTGTGCTCGACTAAGCAGAGTGTTGTATTTCACACATCAGTTTTAAAACTGCGCCATCTATCTTTGTTGTTGATTCCATTGGAAACGTATTGTCTTCAGATTCTTCTAACATTTTGCGGAAATAATCCCAGTCGTTAAATTGACTAGTTAGTTTGAGAATTGGATCACGTAACACTACCGTTTCGCTGAGAGTTAGATAGATTGGCTAGTGATCTGAATTCATGTCTAGCCCATTTTCAATATTAAAATATGCACTGGAGACTTTTCTGGTGATGAAGAAATCGATAAGGTCCAGATTTTTTTGTGGATCAGATGGCCAATACGTTGGCATCCATGAAGATGCAGTGTTACAGTTTGTTTGTTGAGGCGCCTTGAAGAGCTCCCTTCCTTTAGTGGTTGTTAGCCTAGATCCCCAATGGATATGTTTAGCATTAAAATCGCCGCCCATAATCAATTTTGTTTTATGACGCTCAATTAGATGGACATATTGATCGCATTTGATTTGGTGCTTTGGAGGACTATAAACAGCTGTGAATGCTAGATCACCTCCCGCATTAATTGTGGTGGTGGTGGCTTGGAATTCATTGGTGCTGACTTTTTCTTGTTCATAGTGTTTAATATTACTTCTAATAATTACAGCACTTCCGCCTCGTGCACTGTTGCTTGGGTGAATAGTGTGGTAAGTTTCAAAGTTTTTGATTTTGAAACAAGTTTGATTAGTGCAATGCGTCTCAGCAATTTAACAAACGTCGATTTTTTCTGGATTGAGAATCATTTCCAATTCTTGCTGGTGCTTTGGGAGACCGTTCGCGTTCCATAGCATTATTTTTAAAAAACTAGGCATGTTTAATTGACTGATAAGTTTTAAATTCAAGATTTTGCAACTTTTGCTCCAGTGATTTGTTAAATTCTTTGTGTTCTGTTAGTTTTAGCAATATTTTTGAAAGTATATTTTCTTCGTGTATAGTGATATTTTCGTTAATTTTTGCCACTTGTGAATAGGTTGGTAGGTTACTTGGTGCTGGAATTGGTATTGGTTTATGCGATATTGATTTTGTACTAGCTTCATCTTTATTTTTCTCTCTTCCTCTCGCGAATTTTTTTTAGTTCTTTGGCTACTATGCAGCCTCTGTAGCTAGCAGGGTGTGCTTCTCCGCAGTTGCAGCATGTTGGCAGCTGTTCCTTTGATTTTGTGCAGTCGATTGTTTTGTGTTTCTGCGCACATTTGACACAGCGTGGCTGCTTGCCGCAATAATTTTGAGTGTGTCCGTAGGGCTGACATGATTTGCATTGAGGAATTCATGTTGTTTGTTTAATCGCTTCAATTTTGACAACCGCATGTAAGATAGTTTTTATTTCAAATATCTTTTTAATATCTTCAATTGATTCGAATGTGAGTAGAAACATTTCTAGTGGCTCTTCGTTATCCATTTTAGCTTTTTAACTGCAATAGTGATTTTTAGGCCTTGTTTTTTAAGATCTTGTATGATATCAGTAAGATCGCACGAATGATGAAAATTTTTTGCTATAACTTTTATTGGTCTTGTTTGCTTATTTTCATAAGTGCACCAAGAAATGTTTTGTGTTGATAGCGACTTTGTAGTCTTTATATACTCATCTGGATCAAATGTATTTATGTTATAGATCTTATTGTTCAGAAGTTTAGTAGAGAACGCATTGCTAGACCCGTTTTTTACAATGTTGAACAGGTCTTGGTACTCACATTCAGATGTTACCATAATTGGTGGCGGACGTGGGGCTTTTTTATCATCTTGTGGTGTTTTATTGTTGGCTATTACTGTCTTCAAATTTGAATTTGAACCTATTTGTTCAGGTGAATTGACAGCTTTTCGTATTTTAGATGGACGCTTTTTTAAGATCCAGTCCGTTTCTCGATCTAGCTCTTCTTCATCGGTTTCGTATTGAGGTGGAGTTTTATTTTGCTGTGCACTGTTGGTTTTACTAGTGACCACAGTTTGAGCTTTTTGTCTAGCGTTTTCTATTTTTAGCTGCTGTAGCTCATTTTTTAATTCAGCACAAATTTGCTTCATATTTGGTAGTTGTTCCGATAAGTTTTTAATTTCTTCTTTCACTATATTTTCTTGTTTTTTAATAGATTTCCACCTATAGATGGTGTGTTAATAGTGGCTCGATTTTTTAATGAATTACCCGGTGCAGGTGTTCTTTGCAAATTCATTTTTTTTATTTTTTTTTTATTTAAATGGCAGCCCCGGCATCGATAATGCAGGTGATGTTAAGATTTCTATGGCAGTGCATAGGTAGCGCGCCACACAGTATTTAATTTTGATAAAAAAGAGCAGCTGAAGACCGCTCTCCTCTTTTTGCCGCGATTGTTTCAGTTTTTTATGATTTTTTTTTTGTTTTGCTTACTTATCTATTTGTTTACTTATCAATATGTTTGAATTGATTTTGCTGATCACCATGATTTTGCTGATGTCCAGGATGGGTATCCAATCGCTGGTACCTAGTCACGGTAACTTTTGGTTTAATTTGATACTTTAAAATTGTTTAAATACATAGATAATTCATTTAGAGCACAAGTTCGACACGTCCACTCTCGGCAACTGCTCTCTCATTTTATCAAGAAGCTTTTAGTGATTGAGATTTTTCTTTCCCAAAAATTCAGGGCGTGGCAACACTGTGGGTTGGTGGACTAGTCTTACACCAAATGTAACAAGTTTATTTATTCATTAAGCCAGTGAGCCAAAAGTGAAACTCATAAACCAACTCAAATTGGCAGTTTTAATGGGTTTTTATGTGCGCTGATTTTGGTAATAAATTTCCACAATTTGGGTATGGAAGGAGAAAAAATAAATAAACACATTAACTAAGAAACAAAAACAACCAAGCATAAACTTTACTTACATATTTTATACATACGAGGTGTGTTCAAAAAATAAGGTGAATTTTCATTTATCTCAAAAAATATCTATTTATTCATCAATTTCTAATTTAGCTCCTTCAAAGTAGTCCCCCTCAGATATAATACACATGTGCCAGCGTTGTTTCCAATCTTGGAAGTAGTTGTGATATACACTATTTGCATGTCCTTGAATCGCTGAGAGGGGATTCGGTTTTAATCTCCTCAATTGTCGCAAGCCGCCGTCCTTTCATGGGTCTATCCAATCTTGGGAACAGGAAAAAGTCGCCAAATCTGGTGAATACGGTGGCTGAGGTATGAAAACGGTGTTGTTTTTGGTCAAATAATTTGTCACAAGCAAAGATGAGTGGGCGTTTTTTTCGTATTGCTTCACGCAAACGGCGCATAACTTCAAGACAATACTCCTTATTTACCGTACGACATTGGGGTAAGAACTCCTGATACACTACGTCATTGTAATCGAAGAAAAAAGTTAGCAAAACCTTAACATTTGATCCAATTAGACGAGCTGTTTTTGGTCTTGGCTCTCCTGGACTCTTCTATTGGGACAGTGGGCTTTGGGTATATACCCATGATTTGTCATCAGTTATGACGCTTTTAAGCAAGTCTGGATCATCGTTGACGTCATTCAACAATTCCTGAGGGATGCTCATGCGACTTTGTTTTTGGTAAAAATTCAGCAATTTTGGAACGAACTTAGTTGCCACACGCTTCATTTCCAAAATTTCCGAAATTAACCGATATGCCGACATCCTCAACAACTACTCTAATTGTGATTCAACGATTCTCCATAACAATTTTCTTCACTCTCTCAACATTTTCATCGGTTGCCGCGTCATTCACATCTTCTCGGCCTTCTGTGAAAATCTTGTACTACTTGTAAGCATTTTTCTGACTCAGAGTATCTCAGAGTGTTTTTGAGCACTTAATTCCTTTCATTTTCTTCGATAGCAAACCACTTGCCTTATTTATGTCTCTCACAAACAAACTAAACACTGCTATATTGCTAAAACCGTAAACATGTCTTCAAGACGAGTGTACTAACATAAAAAAATAATAATCGAAAGTCAAATATACGTAACCCGCAAAATTTGAAATTTCACCTTATTTTTTGAACACGCCTCGCAAATATATTGGTTAGGTGATGTTTTTCAAAAAACGTTAAAAAATACATTTGGAGCTCAACTGAAATGTGTAGGTAAAATTAAAGACTAAATTGTCTCTAAATTTACATTCATATTTATTCAATTACATAGCGGTCATCCTTCGGCAGGTAATGTCAAACCTCCACATAAATACAGTAATCATCTGCCGTTGGGAAGCGGTGTATAATTGTAAGCCAATTCATTTGTGGAACAACATCAGGACTCAGAATAGAAATTAGAGAAGCCAAATACCCAACAAACGATGTAATCGCTAAATGCAGTCCCTCAACTTTGCTGATCACGTGCGTTTATAGAACTCGCTTTTGAAGTTAAATCTCGTAGATTGTAGAAGAGAACTTTGGTCGAGTCCTATTTTTTGTTTTACGAAGATTGTGGCGAGATGTAGATAAGTAGATGTCTTAGTCGGGAACCTGCGCAATTTTGACATAAGCTGGTGCTATTGTATTGAAATATTTATTGGCCTCTAAGTGCCTATCTGAGGTGGTTTAAATTTTTCTTTCACATGAAAGAAGAGTATTGGCGTAGCAGCTTCCTTTTGTATTGCTAAGTGTAGAGGTAGTAGATTTAAAAGCGCTTCCATCCCAGCAGTTAGGGAAGTTCTCATATCCCCTGTTATGCTTAGGCACGCCGGCCTTTGTAGTCTACACAGTTTTGATATAGCTGTTATTTGATTGGTTTTTGTCTACTATACCAATGCACCATGTGGTAGGATAGGTCTTACCATTTGAGTGTCGATCCAGAAGGTAATTTTAGGGCTCAGGTCCCAGGATTTAGTTTTTTGTTTTTTTGACCGAAGGTTTTTCGTTGCGTTTTTTATTCCTGAGTTTTGGTAGGCCTCTTAGGAGAGTTTTTTGTCCAGGATAATTCCTAGATATTTAACCTCTCCTTTAGAGGTACCTCGATTCCATTTATTTCCAGAGTGGATATATTTAATACCTTTTCCTGGTAAATGGGACAATGTTGGTTTTGGTGGGGTTTATTACTGGTTCCTCTTTCTTACACCATTCTCAGGTTGTATAAGTATTTAAAGCTTCTTGAATCAAATCATTTATGGTCATTTAGTGATTGCCTTTAATTACTACAGAAATTCCATCTGCATATCCTATTGTTTTGTACCCTTTATTGTTAAGGGTTTGTACTAGGTTTTCAGTGGCGATAATACCACTCCTTGTGGTCATCCTTTCCCGGCTTAAGGTAGCTTTGTGTGTTTATCTATAGTTTAGTATGTCGCCTACCTATTTGACAATTGCTAGATCAGCCCCGCTAGCTTTTTCTAGTCACGAATAACTGCGTGCATTGTTTGACTCTTTTTGATATGCAAATTGCAGCTTATGGAGTGGGGTTAGGTAATAGTCCAATAGTTTCTCCATGATTCTCAATATGAAAGACGTAAGATTGATTGGTCTATAGGATTTAAGAGATTCAGGAAACCTATTACCTCCCCTTGGTAGGAATAATACCTTAACCTCTTAGGAACCAAGGAAATATTAAATACATACTCTATGATCAGGAAGTACCGGGAATGTTTAAATAAAACAAAACAGAGTTAAATTTCAGGAAAATTTATTTTATCTCTTTCGAAATATGCCCCATTTGAAGCAACACACATGTGCCAACGTTTAACCCAGTCCTCCATGCCCCCCTGGTAGGCCGACGAAGGGATGGCCTTGAGCTCCTTCGTCGCATTCTCTTTGATCTCCTCTATCGACTGAAATCTCCTTCCACGAAGTGGTAACCTCAACTTGGGAAACAAAAAAAAAATCGCACGGGGCATATCAGGAGATCACGGTGCTCGCACGATGGTATTTACTTGGTGCATGGTCAAATAATCCACAATGTGGGCTCGGTGCGATGGCGCGTTATCATCATGCAAAATCCGAGAATTGTTTGCCCACATTTCCGGCCGTTTGCGACATACAGCATCTCTCAAACGATCTAATGGCGCTAAAAAGTGACAGATGTGTGTCTTACAGTCATACCAACATAAGAAAAAAATATGGTTCCCACGTGCGCGGTTCGTTTAAACTAAACATTCCCGGTACTTTTTGATCATAGGGTATATAAATAAATAAACAAATAAATAAATAAATAAATAATATGCATCCGTATTTGTGTGGCTTATTTAAACGATTTTTTTAAAGCGTTGGATTCATTTAAGCCAGAAATTTTAAAAGTATTTGTAGCTAACGTGCGCTCACCTCTAATGTGTCATATTTCTTTAATGTGTCACTTTTCCTGTTTCCTTTTTCACCTCCTTCTTTGAAGAGTTTCTTTAATTATAAAGAACACAATATAGGGGAACAGAGAGGGTTTCATATAAAAAGTGAAAAAAATTAATCCGACAAAAACTAAGTAACGAATCTGGCATGCGGATTGATATATGTATGTATATACGCACTTACTACGTACATACATAGATACTATATTAGCTAATACCTGAAATGCGTGGTAACGTTAATCAAAGAAGATATGGTACGCTTATTGTTTTTGAAATGCTTTTGGATACACAAAAGCTTTTGTTTTCCTTCTGTGTGTACACAAAAAATTAAAAGGTTTTCCGCCTCATGACTTTATCCAAGCAACTTGTAATAATTTTTCTTGCAATTTGATTTGAGTATTTATTTGCTTATTTAAAATGAAATATATGACTTTAAATATATGTATACAGACACTCACTCCTTAATTCATATAGATATATATATATATATAATTGGCGCTTACACCCTTTTTAGGTGTTTGGCCGAGCTCCTCCTCCTATTTGTGACGTGCGGCTTGATGTTGTTCCGAAAATGGAGGGCCCTACAGTTTTAAGCCGACACCGAATCGCAGATATTTTTTTAATGAGGAGCATCTACACTCGGAGGTTAGCCATTGCTTGCCGAGGAGCGGCCGCTATTGAAATAAACGTGTTCTATCATTTTGCTGTTTCTTGCGCGGAGATTCGAATCTACGTACTCCCGAATGGTAGTCACGCACCAGAGAACTGCACCGGTTGAGTGCAAAACATTCATACGCTTCGCTTGAACAAAAAACAGGCCTTTGCGTTCAAACAATCGAACTTGTTCAAATAAGTTATTGTCATTGTTTATTTCAGCTCAATCAAATCATGTGCTGCGTTTTAGCTCTCCGATGTTATCACCAATTGTCTTCATAGCAGCCGTTTCGGGTATTTGCTCGAAGACATTAGATCATACTTGTTGACTGAGCTGAACTACGCGTTCGCCTGCATGAGCTGACTGCACTTGACCAAATATTTTGGTTCAATTGACTGAATGTGAGCAAGAAATTTACCGTATGAACAACTCAAGAAAACAGTGAGCCATGCAGGTCTCTGTCACGCACCAACCCATTCGCTTATGCAACTAATGCATATTCCCTAAATATGTATTAGAGTGCCCCAAGAGTATAAGCTGAAGAAAAATTTGTATGCAAAATTTATTATTCATGCCCCTTGTGATAATTATCATCTTTATTTCTGATTTATACTACCCTGCAAAACGTTAGATTTTCTAGCAAAATAATTTCTGTATGGCCTGAAATTTTAATTGAAGAAACTTTTTAAATTCGTCTGACAAGGCATATGATGAACATTAAATTCATGTATTCAATTGTCCAAAAATAAAATTTGTTCCTCCTTACTAAACAAATAACATTCATAATATAAATAATGTTCTAGTGCTTTACTTGTCTTATCTGGTTGATATATTAGCTGCAAAAAGCATATGATCTATAGAAAACGGAATATGTAAGATGGCATATGTACGATAAGAAAATTTTACTGAAACGCAAAATTCAGGGACATATTTTGCTCACGTTCGGCCCTGTCGATCGAAAATTTTTGGTAATGGCCTCCAAATAGAGCGAAGAAGTACAGTCAACAGTAATTTTAGCGTGTAAGGGTCCGTAAAACTGGAGCTACTCCGTCATATAAACATTAAGAAATAATAGGATTTGTTAAGAAAATAAAGAAAGTGGTGATTTTCATCACCACATAACAAATTTGTCTATATCTGCTTAAAGCTTACATACATCAGCTCAGTTATTTAGAGCGGACAAATTTTTAAGTCATCAGCATATAACAGAAAATTAGCAATTAGAAGCATTTGCTGCTGTCGTTGATAAATAACACAAGTAGTAGCGGACCTTAAACAGAGAATATACAATACATTCCTATTCCTACATTCCATTGCCGTTAAAACAGAGTGAAACTTAATCGATGATATTTTATATAATAAAATATTTTGAGTAACTCTGTGGAAAGCTTTGGAAAAATCCGCGTGTGAGGATCATCCACTGACGAATCCATGCTGATTGCACGAAACTATGACATCTTTCTTTGACAACCATTTCAAAAAGCTTAGAAATTTTCAAGGGCTTTAAAATTGGGCGATAATTATTTAATTACTCACTTCATTGCGGATATGCTTATTCATTTCCAGTTATTGATGAAAGTTCCTTAAGATTCCTTTAGAGGTGAAATAACTGCCGGACATTTCTTTAGAAAAAATACAGAACTCCCATCGATATCAGTCTGTGAGGAGCTAAAATTTTTTTTTTTTTTTTTTTTTTTAATACCGAAATATTCCACCAAACTAATTTTTTGTCCCTTAATGTCCCTTGAAGGGTTTGAGAGAAAGATTCTGCGGAAGATTTTTGGACCTTGAATTTTTTAAACAGCTTATTTCTCATGTTTTTAAGCTCAGCTGGAACCACATTAACACCGATAATAATGCCAGCCTTGAAATCCAATAGAGAATCTCTCTTACCAATAAGTGCTACTTTCGACTAAGTAGGCAGTTGAGTAGCAAAGTCCTCTCTCGACGAACAAAACTAACACTTTATAAGTACCTTTATAACTAACGCTTAAGCGGTTATAGCGCCAATCAAGAAAAAGAAGAAGTCCGTAGTTGTACCACGGGAGTTTCAAAGGCCTTTCTCGAATTAAGGGAATATTTTGTAAACAAATTTCGAAACATAAGATTTAGATGTTGGAAAGGAATCAGAGATCTTCAAACCCGAGAAAAAGCCAAACCAGTTAAAATTAAACAGTATGTCATTCAATCGTGAAAATTCACATTCCTTTAGAAGGAAAGCTAAGAATGAACGGGAAAATTATTTTAGGATACATTCCGCCAGTTCGTTTCGAGTTAAATATTTTTCAGGAACGCTCCACTCATCTTTCAACATTAGGACATCTAGCGGTATGAGGGCACCAAGTTTATAAGCATAACTTTGCTGTGACGTAAATGTAGATGAGGTGTGTGAGAGAACTAAGGAGAGAAAGTCAAAATTGTGAAGATTTATAAGCTAAATAAAGAAGAGAATAGAAAGCAAAATATTGTCTATGACTCAAAATAGTCTAGAATTACTTCAGCTCAACAACTGATACGGCCACTGAGACCCGAGTAGCGAAAAAACGATATGTACATCTTCTACATTCGTGGCTATTAACCGAACTTGTGATTCCAGCAGTTCTGTTGTGAGGTTCGCTTATGTTTTTGGTAAATATAACAACAAAATGCACAACTTAAATGAAATAATAATGATTTACAACAAAACTGAACACCCGATTTGTCTTTGAAGTCGGAAATTATGCTCTTTTAGGTTTTCGGAAAATTCAAGGTAGAACTTTAACAGAACTTATTGGCCCCTATTATGAGTTACATTCGATCTTCGATATTCGCTGGTTGTCGAAGATCGAAAATCGAATGTCAATTTGGTATTATGAGCGGTGCAACCCTATCGAAATTTTCGTTGTTTACCGAATTTAGAGTCGAATGCAATTTTGCTTTCGATTGTGCAGCGTATTGTGGGAAAACTTGTTAAAGTGTAAGTTGTTTGCGATTATTTATGGTTTAATAGTAACCAAATAATAAATACATATATACTAATTTTGTTAATTTTATGCAGGTCGAAAGTCGTGAGTACCAAACAACAATTAGAAAGGCGAATCCACAATTCGCAAAAGGGATGTGCACCAAAGTTCAAGCAGCAAAAAAATGGGAGGAATTTACAACGGAGCTGAATTGCTTGGGACCACCAATGAGAACGGCAGCAAAATGGATTAATCTTAATAATGGGTTCTTTTTGTGATGTTTATAGAAATACATTTTTGTTTTCCCTTGGCAGGTGTGGGCTGAAATACGTAGAGGAACTGAAATACATATTTTTTTCGAATGAAGAATAATTGAATAAAGAAAATTTATAACAAAAACAATTTATATAAAAAACAGAAACTGTGGCGTAAAGGTTTCTATTTAATACTTTTTAGATTTTTCTATAATATTCTCAAAATTTCATTTCTTATGTTTTCTGCTTCTCCGTTATTTGACTCCACTTCAATATCTTCAGCATCTCGTACACAGTGGGTTGAGCAAGTCCTAGCATACCTTCATTACCAATACTCAATTGGTACGATCCCTGAGCACAAAATCGCTGAACTGTGGCTAGCTTTAACATATTTGCAATGGATTTGTATCGGGTGCACTGCTGCAACTGGTTTTCTTTACTGGACAGTAGGTTCATAAACGCCTCTTTAGATAATCTAAAGTTCTATAAAAATCTGTAAGGAAATTTCTGTAATATTAAGTACGTCAACACATTTTGAAAATTGTAAACTTACTCAGTGGAAGCCATTTCTCGGGGGTTGGGTGCGCCCCTCAACTGTTTTCTACTTCTAGCTAGTTCCACTAATCTTTCATAGTCCGATGAATCGTCGAACCACAACTCCGTTGTACTCATTTTCACAAAAAATACTTTTTTTAACTTTTAAAAATGTTGTTAGCAAAGAATTTCAACACAATCGGTTGTTCTTTTATTTTGATTTGCTGTATCAGCTGAGAAAAAATGATCTATTGTAAATGCGTCGAGCGATCGAAATTCACAATAGTCCTATTCTTCAACGAATGAGCACCATAATACCAAATGAAAATTCGTTCGATCAGCACTTTCGACTACAGTCGAAGATCGAATGTTGCTCATAATAAGGGCCATTGACGCCGAAAGTTTTGAAAATTCATCAAAGGATACTTTTATCATTTAAACAAAATGTTTGCTGAGGTGAAATATAATACATATACACATACATATATTAAACACATTGTATGGTGCATACAAGCGTTCATTCTAAAAGCAGAATATTATGCTCGAATCCAAAGTAAGAATAAGTAGTTGAAAAGTTGGCTTGTTTTGCATTACGATTCAGATATACATATGTGGCACTGCAAAAAAATTTTATGTGCACACATATATTTGTACACAGAATTGCTGAAATTTTTCTTTGAAAATTGCGGTTTTGATATCAATTAATTTTTAATCACTGAAATGCATAGTCTGATATGCTAAATTTTTAATGAGCTAATCTATTGAATTTGTCGATTGTCACAAATACTGACCTTAATTGACTTGCAGTGACGGTTGTCTTGTTTTGTATTGAACTTCCATGTTTGACAGCAACTCAAAAATTGGGTTTCGACGGGTATATGTGATGCACTCACGCCAGAATCTTATTAGCTTAATAAACGCACTAGCATAGCTAATTTTAACTTCAACATGACACATTTTTTGCACTCACTAAAACCTTGTTCAACCGTGTTTAGAACTATTTTTTCGTCAATTCAAATTTGATTTTAAACGAATTATTGTAAATACAACTTTATTTTATTTTTTTTGAGAATATGCAAAACAATACATTTAAGTATGTTCGCAATGGATTTTATTGTTTCTGATACCGAAAAATTTTCCCTAATCCTGTGATTAGTTCAAATCGGTGCTCCACTCCGGTGCAGCTACACTCATGTCGATTTTGGCACTATACCGATAAATGAAAACTGCGAATTCGCACTTTGCGAAGTCAACAATTTAAATCTCCGATGCAAGAGCGAGGTCATGTTGCGTATACGACATGTTGAACGACCGTATGCGGAAGCTGAGATGGGTAATGACACCACGAAATCTGGGAGAGCGACATAGTATGACAAATATACACACACACTTATGAAATTGAAATATTGGTTTAAGCCGTTCACCCGGTTAGTATGCGATGAAGGCACTCATCAGCGAGAGCGGAAAGAAGCCATACGCATGCCCACCTCGTACCCGATGTTACGCTCTTTCTGTTTGGCTTAATGTCTACGCCAAAGTGCCCAAAATAATGCCGAATACATACGTGCATGTATAAATACAAGCGTTATATTGCAGTCACTTACCATTGTTACATTGCTGCGTAAGTATATTTCAAATATACGAATGTGGTTATCTATGTAAGTCCTTAGATTTAGCAATTTCGATTCATACTATGAACTTCAAACGCTCATTGTACCCGTACGAATACTGATACGGGCCTTTGTATGAATATAAATATGTAGGTATAGGTATACATAAACCTTCGTGAATTAAGGTGGAGAATGTTTATAGCGCAACAGCATCGACAGTGTCGAAACAAAAACAGCTCTAAACAATTTATAACTGTATTCAAAGTAGTACAAAGTGGTTACATAATGCGACAGTTCGGACAGTTGCTTATATGCCTGAATAACGATTTATTTTACTGTATATGTAGAAATTAAGAGAAAGCGGGCCTCTTAGGACGTGTAAGTAGATTATAATGTGAATTCTGCCAACGCTGCTGGCAACAAAAAATGAGTCACATACGAGAAAAATGGCTGAGAAAGATGGCGGCCAAATTGCTGTGGGCCGGAGTAAACGATCATTAAGACCGGATTAATGGTAAAGAGGGGTTTGTATTGTGTTTGGAGAGAACCATTTACCATGAACTCCTCCTACTGGACTAAACACTAAATTCAGAAAACAAAAATGTCAGTCTGGCCACATTGCAGCAGTATTACTCGTTATGTGTTCGGGATCAAGGCAAGATACCACGTTTCTCATCTTTCGGACACAATATACTCCAAGTCCTTCGAAAAGCTTTTTTAGTCCAGATCCCTCTTACTTTAGCACAAACTCTACTACGCGAAAGTACTTGGGTACTGCCACAAAGCCAGTGAGAAACTTAAAACTTCTCGCTGCTAGATACAAACACTAGACTCAACTTTGATGAAAACTTCACGAACAGACGAAAAGCACGAACGCGTGAGGTAAAGCCCCAAGACGAGCCCAAACAGATGTCAAGTCGATATCGAGCAACGATATTGCCACTTTCTGATGCCCCTATTGGTCGCAAAACAATAACCCCAATACACAATTAAGAGAAGAACCTGGACGCAGGTATCTGGGTATCTTAAACGCATAAACACGACCCCACCTTGATGAAATTCATTGACAGTCCCAGGGTGGAATCCGTCGAGAGGGGAGGAATATTATCTGGTTAGTGGGAGCATGCCACTGGTGGGACGGTACCTTTGATGATATTTCTGCCATTTTCAATTTTAACTTCCTCTGGAAAAAAAGGCACGAGCCAAAAAAGTCTTGCGGTATTTCCGCAAGCTTGTCTTTGTAAGCGCGTAGTTCTAGTTGTATTCGTCGCATCGGTTCACGCCAGAGCTTTTTGGAAAGCTCTTTTCACGTGCTAACACGTGTTTGATTAATTGTTGTTTGCTTTTAGTCGTTCGTAAGTTATAGCGTCGCAAACATGGAGCAAAATAAAGAGAAAATACGGCATATTTCACAGTACTACTACGATAAAGGCAAAAATGCATCTCATGCTGCCAATAAAATTTGTGCAGTTTATGGACCCGATACAGTTTCCATTTCCACCGCACAACGATGATTTCAAGGTTTTCGTTCTGGTGCAGAGGTGATCGAAGATGCGCCACGGCCCGGAAGGCCTGTCGTCAAACATTGCGATAAAATCGCTGAATTGATCGAAAGAGACCGGCATAGTAGCAGCCGTAGCATCGGCCAAGAGCTGGGCATGAGTCATCAAACCGTTAAAAACCATTTGAAGAAGCTTGGATTCAAAAAGAAGCTCGATGTATGGGTGCCACACGACTTGACGCAAAAAAACATTTCTGCCCGTATGGACGCAAGCGAATCGCTTCTGAATCGCAACAAAATCGACCCGTTTTTGAAGCGGATGGTGATTGGCGATGAAAAGTGGGTCACTTACGACAACGTGAAGCGCAAACGGTCGTGGTCGAAAAGCGGTGAAGCTGCCCAGACGGTGGCCAAGCCTGGATTGACGGCCAGGAAGGTTCTTCCGTGTGTTTGGTGGGATTGGCAGGGAATCATCCACTATGAGCTGCTCCCCTATGGCCAAACGCTCAATTCGGACCTGTACTGCCAACAACTGGACCGCTTGAATGCAGCACTCATGCAGAAGAGGCCATCTTTGATCAACAGAGGCCGAATTGTCTTCCATCAGGACAACGCCAGGCCACACACATCTTTGGTGACGCGCCAGAAGCTCCGGGAGCTCGGATGGGAGGTTCTTTTGCATCCACCGTATAGTCCGGATCTCGCACCAAGTGATTACTACCTATTTCTGTCCATGGCGAACGAGCTTGGTAGTCGGAAGTTGTCCACAAGAGAGTCCTGTGAAAATTGGCTCTCCGAATTTTTTGACAATAGGGAAGCGAGCTTCTATAAGAGGGGCATTATGAAGTTGGCATCTCGTTGGGAACTCGTCATCGAACAAAACGGCGCATATTTGACTTAAATCGCATTATTATAACCAATTTTATGAACAATTGAAAATTCAATAAAAATACCGCAAAACTTGTTTGACAACCTTATATTAGTAGTAAGAGAGATAATTTTAATTAGAGGTCAGAATTGGCAAATGGGAGGCCCCGCCAGCCCGAACGGAAGCATCCGCCGTATAGTCAGGATCAACTGATTATTTTTTCAAGCACTCATAAAATTTTGTTGATGAGTTCAGACCCTTGAAAATAAGTTAGTTAAGCTCTTTACCAAAGGGGTAGAGTTCTTCTTCTCATTCGCGGAATCATGAAATCGCCTTCAAAATAGGTAGAAAGTTATATTTGATCTAAATCTAAATTTAATAATCCTAACTAAGAAAAAGATTTCATCGTCGAAATAATGCGCAAAATTGGTCCTCAATTTTTACTAGATCAATATAATACGTACTTGTTCAATAATGGGCCGAAATAGAGCTTATCGGATTTAAAGTAAATAACTTTTGTAGAAGTACTCGGGCTGAAAATAATTGGTATGTTAGCTAGACATTAATATTTTTAATACTGTTAACATTTAAAGATAGTGCAAATTGTGGTAATATCCGCAGGCAATAGGATTCTAATAGCGGTCTCATATTATGTTAGTTCTGGCCTAGTCTTGAGAAAGTCCGTTTTACTACAGGAAGTGGACACACACGTATGTATATGTATGTATGAATGAGAGTGCCGAAGTGCGTCTAAAGCAACTCGTATTTTATTCATCACTTAGATATTGAAACCTACACTAACCATTCCTAAGTTGATGTTTACACAGATATAAGCTGGCGGTGTTATACTTATCTTATGGCCGAGGGTATTATTTCGATGGTTGCAGTTATGCTTGTGCATAAATCTGTTACACATAGATAAGCTAAAGTTCCATCGATTGGCGAATCATCATGGCACACGTACACACAGTGACTGTCACTTGCACCCATGTTAGCAATATTTAAATTTTCTAAATTCTTTGAAGCAAGAATTGTTTGTTTACTTTGACATCAACATATATGTATCTAGTAAATATGTATTAGCTCCTGTGAGTTTAACAAATTAACTTTTTAGATAATATTTATAGTAGTTTAGTTAATGAATTATTTTGTAAATTTAAAAAAAAAATTGTTCTTGATTATGAAAGTGAGTGTTACTTCTGACACAATATTGATTAATGGAAGAAATGAATCCAATTGAAAATTTTAAGTTATTATTAGTATTATTATATTAAGTGCATTGGGATGAGCGCAATCATGCCGGAGCATAACTTTTAATATCTCTCTTGAAAATATGTCCTTTCTCCTTCGGCGTATATGCATTGATTGGTTCCACCAAATACAGATGCCTTACCGCTCCTCCACAGCAAGCCACCGCTCTTGCAGCGTTCAACCCACTTACGAATTCGATGATGCCCAGACGCAATTTTCTTCCAATCAAAACTTCCTGCAAATGATGAGAATACGTGCAAAACTGAAGGCTTTAACTAAGATGGTGGAGTTAATATATGTTATCGCAATACTTTGGATCTGCTCATTTTGACTAGCGCTTAAGTCTGCAGTCATCTTTCGAAAAACAACGAACGGTTCTAGAAACGATTTTTGATTAGAACTATTGAGGAAATGAAAACGTTAATGTAAATGCAGGTGAAACTATAGTTAAGAGCTCATCAAGTGAGGAAGAAATTATTAAGATGCATTTGAGTAGCTCATACTGAGTTCTAGATGCAAGTAGGGTGTAAAAGGTATCGAACGCTTAAGAAATTAATCGTGAGATTTAAAATTTTCCCAAATGATACTTGTGAGCTAGACAGTTTTAGTATAGAAACAGATAAGCAATAGAGCGCGAAGCTCAAAAACATTTATTTAGCAAAAAGTTATCTAAAAACAAAATTGAATGATTCATTTTGCGCCCCTTGTGTAACAACTCGCTTATCCAATTACAGCCAATTACAGTGCTTCTACTTCTTTCTCCTTCTCTTAATATTTAAATAAATATCCACATAAGTACATAATTGGCAAATTTGAATTATTTTTATAAATACGTGATCAAATATGTAAGCCACTGTATGCGTAACTATGCAGAGCTAAGGCACATGAGTTGTAATCAATGACTAGCGAGATGTGTGTAATGGCTAACAAAATAGTAAACGACATCGCTTCACTCTTTGGCTTTCTGTTTTCTTTTCACATGATTTTTTAGTTGTTGTTGTTTGGCCTTCGCTTGCTCGAAATGATTTTTGCGTGATTACTGTCTTCGTTAGATTGTTTTACTTGAACTGAACTTTTTCGACGACGACTTCGATACTGTGTTTCAATTTTTCTTAGCTTTTTTTACTTTTATTACTTTCACAAAACCTAGCCACGAATTTCCGTTTAACCACAATACTACCCACAATGACAATTGTTTAGACACATGCACATAATTGACTATATTGTAACTGTCATCTACTTATGAATATGTATATATATATACATGTATGTGTGTATGTATGCACATTTTTTTGTTCGCGGCAAAGCTGGTTTGTTTATTGGCTGTATTTTCCCATGGGAAGGGAGTGTTAGGAAATGCAATAAATTAATAAAATTGGGAATCAATACATAATGAAAAAACTTTGTTTATTTGAATTTACATTATGTGCATACATACACACTTGAATATGTGCATACTTGTTTGATTGAAGTGTTCTGCCAATAATGAAATAAAAGAGTGTGAATCGAATATGGCAAGAAGGTCACAATGTTGGTCACGTCATTTGACGACCTTCACTGCTGAAAATTCGGCTTTTCCGCCTTAAACCCGTCCGAAGAGTTTTGGTAGACTTTTCTAAAGAAATATTAAGACTATGAGTAGCGTAAAAAGTGTTATGAATTAACAGAATAAAGGCAAACGCGAGAAAAAGGAAATGTAAAATAAGTCTAAACGACGGGAAGTCTAATTATAGGATCTCTGCATTTTACGGCGAGACAGGGGCTCAGCATATTGCCCTCGCTATAGCCGGATAGCTGAGTAGAAGATATTGAAGTGATCCCACCAGCTTTGTAAAGGGTGTTTTTTTAGAGGTTAGGTTTTAAAGTTGGGACTACTTTTTTCGTAGATCGTCTTTTTGACAGCTGTCACTTGATTTATGCTCAGTTTGGTTTGCCATTTCATACTGAATAGACTTACACCTGAACAACGTTTACAAATCGTGCAAATTTGGGCCCAAAAGGAGATGGCCACCGATCCCGATTTTCACAAGAAAATTTTGTTCAGCGATGAAGCTCACTTTTGGTTGAATGGGTATGTCAATAAGCAAAATTGTCGCATTTGGAGTGAACATAATCCACAAGCCATTGCTGAGACGCCGTTACATCCTCAAAAAGTCACTGTTTGGTGTGCTCTATGGGCAGAGGGAATCATTGGTCCATATTTCTTTAAAAATGAAGCCGGCCATAATGTTATAGTCAACGGAGGGCGCTATAGAGCCATGATTAATGACTTTTTCGTGCCTGAATTGGACGATGTTGATGTGGACGACCTTTAGTTCCAACAAGACGGCGCTACATGCCATACAGCCAACGCAACAATCGATTTATTGAAGGAAACTTTTGGTGAGCGCATTATCTCGCGCCGTGGACCTGTGGCGTGGCCTCCAAGGTCGTGCGATATAACACCGCTGGACTATTTCTTGTGGGGCTATGTGAAGTCGCTTGTCTACGCAGATAAGCCCGAGACGCTTGACGTCTTGGAAGAGAATATTCGGTGCGTTATTGCTGACATACGGCCCCAATTGCTGCAAAAAGTGGTCGAAAATTGGGCCTCTCGGCTGGAATTTATTCGAGCGAGCCGCGGCGGCCACTTGCCCGAAATCATTTTTAAAACATAATGGCAAACACTTATCTTTATAATAAAGCTAAATTCTTGGCCATAACATTAAATTATATTATATACGTTTTATTTCATCTTGAAAACCTAACCTCTAAAAAAAACACCCTTTAGTAACTCAAAATTGCGTTGAGTTTCGCCACGTACCAAATCATGGGCAAACCATGTACCAAACTTACACTTCAATCGTTGTCGAGAGTTTTGTTTTATTTTGGGATCTCACTTTATCCCCGGTCAGAAGTAGGTTGTGACATTACATGTTTTGGAGTCGAGAGGTCATATTTCTACTCGCATTAATTGGCTCATAATGTTTATATCATCATAATGTATGTTTGCCATTGCCTGTCGCAGGGCACCCGCTATTAGAAAAACTTTATTCATCATTATGATTGTTCGTGCTCAGAGCGGGTTTCGAGCCAATATAGTGAGAATAGTAAGTCGAGCAAGTCGTCTACGATTTTAAATCACGGTTGCGAGAATACGGAATGTTGAGCATGTCGAGGTAACGTTGTACGGCTCTTTGTAAATTTAACAGAATCAGGTGTTTAGCTGGCGGCCGCCGTAGCCGAATGGGTTGGTGCGTGATTACCATTCGGAATTCACAGAGAGGTCGTTGGTGCAAATCTCAGCAAAATTAATAAAAAAAAACAATTTTCTAAAAGCGGTCGCCCCTCGGCAGGTAATGGCAAACCTCCGAGTGTATTTCTGCCATGAAAAAGCTCCTCATAGAAATATCTGCCATTCGGAGTCGGCTTGAAACTGTAGGTCCCTCCATTTGTGGAACAACATCAAGACGTACACCATAAATAGGAGGAGGAGCTCGGCCAAACACCTAACGGAAGTGTACGCGCCAATTATTTTTTTTTGTTTTAAGTGTTTAGCTGACGCAAATGATAATGAGATAATGTTGACTTTTTTTGTTGACAAATGACTTTTCCTTTCTATTATTTTTCTCGTTTACATAACCTTAACCTAACTTTTCACTTTTATTTACATATCTTCGGTATATTGATATTTTCTTTTAGGTTCTTTCTCACATTTCATCAACAATTACGTCACAGTAAAGTTGCGCTCTTTTTTCGACTTAATTTTTATAGGTGTTACACGACGTCAAATAGCCAGATCTTCGAAAAATTAAAAACCTTGTACTCACATTGTTTTTTAATAGCACCTGAATATAAGTTGTATACTATTAACTTTTTTAGTTATTTCGTACAATAGTAATGATATATAGTTTTTTAAAAAAGGTTCTATTTCGAACTTCGAAGTCCCGTATTTCAATTACGGAGCCTAAATTCGATAAACGAAAAGAATATTTTTGTTTTATGACTTACAAATGTCTGAAGAAATTGTGTCGCTAACAACAAACCAAACATTGAAAACCCATTAATAGTATTGGTAGCCGAACCAACACCTCTCTAGCAGTTTGGCAGCTTTATTTAAATTTTATTATGCTGATGTCAAGACTATTTGCAAATTTTCCAAAAACTGTATTTTTCATTTACAATTAGAAAGAATAGAAGTGGAAAGCACAAACTTTAAAAGGCATACACTTCTCAAAGGCTTGTGATTTATGAACGAACGACTGAAGTATGAACTGGTTAAAAAAAATGTATAGGGTGGTCCATCCAGCTTTTGGAATTGAATTTAGTTTGGCTGTAAATAAAATGGGTTTGAGTATTTCTCAATGATTTTTTCCATAGTAAGCCTTTTCATTCAAATAATCTCTACAGCTTATCCCTTTATCCCCTTACCTAATTTTTTAGTACAAGTTTAAGAGCTTCGGCATTTCTCTCACCGTTGGCAAATTCGATTTAATGTTTCAATTTCTCGATGATTGGCGTAACTTTATGATTATGATTATTAGGGCGGGTCGATTTAAAAATCGCTCATTGCTCTGTGAAAATCGTGTTCTAGGGATGAAAATAAGAAACTTTGCCGAAGGAACTATACCTCTAAAACGAATTCTGATGTCCCCCAATTTGGGTCGAACGAAAAATCCCACTTTGACCCATTTAGAGTGCTCCAATCGAGTCCAAATGTATGACCGACCCCCACTAACTTTGGACGGCCGATCCACCCATGCCAGTGGCACACCCCCTGGAACTTCCCTGGGGGGTTCCCCATACAATCATTTCAAAATATCACCATTTTTGGCCTTTACATGAGAAAAGAAACTAAAAAGTTCGACGCAAATTGGGGGACATCAGAATTCGTTTTAGAGGTATGGTTCCTTCGGCAAAGTTTCTTATTTTGATCCCTAGAATATGATTTTCACAGAGCAATGGGCGATTTTTTTGCCTCCCCACAAATCGACCCGGCCTAATGATTATGCCTTAATGACGCCCCGCAAAAAATTGTCTGATTATTGATATTTTAACACATTTCACTTTCTTCAAGCGAAACTCAAATGCGTTTTGCATTTGTCTAACCATAAACTATATTTATAAGATAATTAAAATCTCGAATCTTTGTAGTTCATAACAGCTTTTATTCAAAGGTGGCGATGAAAACGAACGTTTACCACAAATGCTGCTCAGATACCATCAAATCGACGGTGAACACCATCTTAGCATAAGACAAAAAGAAAAACATGAATTAATTGGTTTTGACATAATACACCTCTGCTGTGAGATTAGAAAATTAATGGTAATTTTTCACAGAAATTGAAAATATATATTTTAGCTTACTAAACAATATGAAGTCAACGATTTTTAAACCATATAACAGTATTAAATGATATTGAGTTCGGTGGATTGGACTACGTTGATGGCTATATTATATTAAAATGGGTTTGATCGATTGGTATTCCTATGTTTACCTAGAAAGCTGGAACTCCAGAGCTTAGTCGAACAAGATTGTTAACTTTTTTAAATTATTTAAAAGTAAATCAAATATCATCAGAGTAAATAAGGTATTATGTGAAATGATTTCTATTCAACCGAAAATACCACCTAATTTGCGATACAATATAAAATTTATTTCATTGATAATTTGCAAATTAAAATACAAGATGTATGGGCACGATAGGCAGTAAAACTGGCCAAGTCCTCTTTTAAAGGTGTGAGAATGGCAAAGAATTTGCTTTTAGCCGAAATTTCGGTTTCGATTTCGTCGATTCCGTTCAGACATTTTCGATGTTAAAGAAAATGTCGTAATGTCTATAAAATCACAGAAATAATCGAAGTCGACCAGCGTGTTAGTATTCGTGGCATCGCCCAGGAGCTAAAGATCGACCATAAAAGAATTGTAAACCATTTGCGCAAAAATAATGGATTTCCTTTCCCCAAACTAGTATATAGTGAACAATTCTTGTAGTCTGTTTTCAATATGTATTTTGGTATCCCAAGAGATGTTTATTTGATTTCAGTTCTTGAGGCAATTTAATTTAGTGGGTGGTATTCAAAATATTTGGACTATGTAGAACCCCCTTATTGAAATCTGTTTACATACAAGTAATGAAATAAACTCTCTTAGCGTATTTGGGCAAATGAAAAAAGTAAATTTAAAAGTAAGTAATTGACAAAGGAAAATGGAATAACTCAAATTCCAAATAGCATTGAGGGTAGTAAGTGAGTTTAATTTTTAATTACAATGAAAACAAAGGTAAGAAAAGCTATACTCGTATGCACTCGTATACTATCCGAAATTGCAGCAGAACGTGAAAAGCAATGATGCAGAGGTGCGATAGTGGAAATGTACTTACAGTGTAATTGGACAAAGAAAAATCGATCAAAATGCATTTAAAATAGGAATAAATATTTATTTTGATATTTTATGCCAGGAAATAGTAAAAAATATTATTTGGCGCTATTACGTCTCTAGAGTTATTAATCCCTCAAACTATAAAGGGTCTTTCAAAAGACGCGCTTAAAGCTGTAAACGCTTACATTCTCTGAGGTTTCCTACTTTTATTCCAATTATGGCTCTAAACAATTATATGTGATGCTTTCCATTTCAATTCAACCGGGCTATTCGGGTCATGTTCTTCGATTTCGATGTAACTCAAATATGTTGCTCTCTGGTCAAAATAATGAGACACGTATTTTTTTGTTAGCCCGAAAAAAATTTTTTTCAAGAGTTATCGGCAATTTTGTTTTTCGCCTCAAACTCGATTTTTTTTAATTATATAAGAAAAAATTTTTTTTAAATGCCCATAACTTAGTCAAAAATTAACCGATTTTAATAATTTTGGGTTCAAAATGATCGTCATTACTTGCACGAGTGATTTCATGTAGAAATAGTTGCAAAAAGGTAGTTGAAAATTTTTTATTTTGCAAAAAACAAAAAGTGCGAAACAGGGTGTTTACTCAAAAATTCATTACTCAAAAACAACTCATTTTAGCTACTAGGCATGCAGCTCAATTAAAGTTTGAGATGTTTTTTTGATTTGGAAAAAGTTATAAAAAAAAAAAAAATACACTTTTTGAAATATTGAATTTTGAAAAAATTTAAATTTTTTTTCTTTTTTGCTAAATAAAAAATTTTCAACTACTTTTTTGCAATTGTTTCTACATGAAGTCGCTTGTGCAAGTAATTACGATCATTTTGAACCCAGAATTATTAAAATCGGTTCATTTTTGACTAAGTTATGGGCATTTAAAAAAAATTTTTTCTTATATAATTAAAAAAAATCGAGTTTGAGGCGAAAAACAAAATTGCCGATAACTCTTGAAAAAAATTTTTTTCGGGCGAACAAAAAAATACGTGTCTCATTATTTTGACCAGAGAGCAACATATTTGAGTTACATCGAAATCGAAGAACATGTCCCGAATAGCCCTTTTGAATTGAAATGGAAAGAATCTATATAAGAAAATTTTTTTTAATTGCTCATAACTTAGTCAAAAATAAGCCGATTTGAATGATTCTGGGTTCAAAATAATCGTAATTACTTACACGAGCGACTTCATTTAGAAATAGTTGCAAAAAAGTAGTTGAAAATTTTTTATTTTGCAAAAAACAAAAAGTGCGAAACAGGGTGTTTACTCAAAAATGCATTACTCAAAAACAACTCATTTTAGCTACTAGGCATGCAGCTCAATTAAAGTTTGAGATGTTTTTTTGATTTGGAAAAAGTTATAAAAAAAAAAAAAATACACTTTTTGAAATATTGAATTTTGAAAAAATTTAAATTTTTTTTCTTTTTTGCTAAATAAAAAATTTTCAACTACTTTTTTGCAATTGTTTCTACATGAAGTCGCTTGTGCAAGTAATTACGATCATTTTGAACCCAGAATTATTAAAATCGGTTCATTTTTGACTAAGTTATGGGCATTTAAAAAAAATTTTTTCTTATATAATTAAAAAAAATCGAGTTTGAGGCGAAAAACAAAATTGCCGATAACTCTTGAAAAAAATTTTTTTCGGGCGAACAAAAAAATACGTGTCTCATTATTTCGACCAGAGAGCAACATATTTAAGTTACATCGAAATCGAAGAACATGACCCGAATAGCCCGGTTGAATTGAAATGGAAAGCATCATGTAAAACATTACACCATTTAAACGTCCACGAACGAAATGATGTTGAAGGCTGTTCTGCAACACTTTACGCTATAGCAGCAATATTCAACAGGGCGCCCAGTTTTTGGACTGTCAGTCTTTTTCCATCCTCGACAGTAGCAGCTGAATCAAATTTTTTCACCAACCTTTGAAATGTCGGACGATTATTTGCTCAAAAAAAAACGAATTTTACGATATGTGGCTCTTAAAAATTAACCACTCCCTTAAAATTGTACATCTGTCTGCTTGACAAATGTCAAAGAGGACATGAAAAAAAGTACTGTCTAGGAATTATTCACTATTGACATCTAGGCGTCACTTTTGTGTTTGTTTGTAAGTCTAGTGTTTAAGTGACAGGATTTAGATGATAAAAATGTTTGCAACTTTTAAAAATTTTAAAGCATATTCATCATTTACTAAGCACTACACTTAGAAGGATCAGAACGTAAATATGGAATGAGAAAGGACAAAAACAGAAGGTAGAAGGCACAAAACTCAGCTCATTAATGCGTTAATTTCTACACAAAACTGCTTTTAAAGTAAAGGGTTTTTCAATTGGCGCGGGTCGATTTTGGAGCCCTGTGGCAGCCATTTTGTTTTGGTGACATCTGTCGAATCTTTTGTTTATTATTCAGTTGCTTATGCCAAATCATCATGGCAGGTTACACGATTGAACAGCACGTTCAAATGATAAAACTTTATTATCAAAATGAGTGTTCATTAACGCAAAGGTTGCGCGCATTGCGCCCATTTTTCGGTAGACGTGGTGGCCCTTCAAAGTCGACTCTTCAACGTTTGGTGGCCAAATTTGAGACAACCGGGTCAGTAAACAATCAGCCAACACCCGTACGTTCAAGGAACTCAAGATCAAGCCGAGAACATTGTCGCGGTCCGTGAAAGTGTACAGCAGAACCCGAGGCAGTCTATTCCTCGCCGTGCATAAGAACTTGGCCTTTCGCAGACTTCAACTTGTCGAATTTTGCGTCGGGACTTGGGCCTACACCCGTACAAGATCCAACTGACCCAGGAGCTCGAAGTTGATGACCATAGACAACGCCGTTTGTTCGCTGACTGGGCTTCGAATCGTTTGGAAGAGAACCCCAGTTTTGGGCGAAAAATCATATTTAGTAACAAGGCGCATTTTTGGATGAATGGCTGTGTTAACAAACAAAATTGCCGTATATGGGACGACACCAATCCACATGAGGTTCACCAGGTGATAATGCATCCTCAAAAAGTTACCGTTTGGTGTGGATTTTGGGCCGGCGGCGTCATTGGTCCGTACTTTTTTGAAAACGACGTTGGTGAGGCGGTCACCGTCAACAGCGAGCGCTACACAACGATGAATCATATGGGCCTAGACGACATGTAGTTCCAGCAGGACGGCGCTATGTGCCACACAGCAAACGCCACGATTGACATTCTGCATGAACGATTTGAGGGTAAGGTTATCTCTCGCAGGGGTGATGTGAATTGGCCACCAAGGTCATGCGATTTGACCCCGCTAGACTTTTCCCTGTGGGGTTTCTTGAAGTCTCAGGTCTATGCAAATAAACCACAATCGACCGATGCGCTAAAGGTGAACATAACACAGGCCATCGCGCAAATTCAGCCGGATCTATGCGGAAGAGTCATTGAAAATTGGACCACTCGGATCCGTTCCACCGTAAGAAGCCGAGACGGGCATTTGAATGATGTCATATTCCACACTTACTGGCATATATGAGCCTTTCAAATAAAAAAATAATTTTGTGAATAACTCATACACAGCTTGTTTTATTCCATTTCAACATCTACCCGCCCTTATTGAAAAACCCTTTAGATGTATATTTCGTATCTTATAAATAAAATTTAAGCTTATTTCACTTTATTTTACTTTTGAAGTAGGGATCTGGGGATTCCAATGTTTCAGGAATTCTAAAAAAATGTTTATTTTGTTTGCCTCTTGTAGAACCATTTTGCCTAAAGAACGTTTATGCTGTTAAGAGGATGGTATCAATCCAGTATACACTTTTTTTAATTACTGGTGAACCCATTAATTTTCGCACGGAGAGTTTCAAAGAAATAATGTAAACACAAAACTCTTGAAATTTTGCTTTAAATCAGGGTTTTGTAAACAAACTAAAATCTTAAAAGTAATCTAAAAAGTGGAGTGATCTTGTGAAAAAAGACATACGGAGGTGTTGCTTTCCAAACTGAACAGAACAAATGTAGGTGCAGACAGCGGCTCTGGTTTTCATCTTTTACTAGAATTTTGGGGAGTGTTGAGGTTATACCTATTTATGGGCTTACAGCTGCTGGGAATAGTTATTTTGCCTTAATATTTCAACTTGGAACGCTACACGAATCAGAAGCGCCTAGAAATTGTTAATATTTGTTACACAATATTTAAAGTATTTAGTATTTATTTAAAGGTGCTCTGTTTGCTAAAAGTTGAGTGCGCTGACTTTTGCGAACTTTGTTCCAGTAGCTTCGCGAACAAGCAAAATTTAAAGAGTCTAAAATTTTAAGTGGATTTTAATTCTGCTTATAATACGCTCTTATTTCTCCGTAGATGTGCAAGGAGCTGCACTTGCTCGTAATGATGCGGTATAAACTTGTACAGGCGAGCGGCAACGCCTTGCTTTTTTCTCTTAGAGAATACCGTTCCCGTAGAGTTTAAGGGGGGGATCTGCCTTCAAGGTGTAAAATATCCAGAATGGTTTTTAGTTCTCTTCTCACTTCTATTTAAAATGTAAATATTAGAAAAACAAAATTTAAATGAAAGCCATTTCCCAAAAATTTATTTATTTGCTTGGAATCTAAAAAACAAAAAACAAATCATTTCTCGATAGATCACATAAAAGATAAATATTTGAAATTTGAAATACTTTATAAAATTTCTTTTCTGCCAAAAATTACAATCTTAACCTTGTCCCATGTATTCTCGTTTAATTTAAGAGTTGCCATGGAAAAGGTGTTTTGGATAAAATTGTGTTTGAATGTACGAGTATTTCAAATATCTATAATATAAAAATGGCTGATAGTCTTAGTCACAAGTGCATTTCCTCTTGTAATAAATGTAATTATTTATAATAAACAAATTAACGTGTAAGAAATTTTCATAGAAACCGTTATTTAGAAATTCGCAAGCATTTGTATAAAAAGTATCAATGCTGCTATCATTCGTTTTATGATCAGATGATAAAGTCTCGCCTGACTTTTCCGCATTCCTGAAGGGTATAATGGGCATTATAAGTAACTATCACTCATTTGCTGAAAGAGTGACTCAATCCAAAAATAAAACTTTTCTCTAATAGCAGTACAGAAATTACCACTTACTTAAGTTGTGTAAAAATTCGACAGTATCAGTATCCTATTCGATGGATATGTGTGTTTACTGTTACTCAGGGAGACACAATAAATGCCAAGCCTTGAAGCCAATTTTCTTGACATTTTGGTTTTTTAATACAGTCTTACAGCAAACGAGCGATATGCCATACAAAATTAATCGAGCATGATCTGCTCAATTACCGATTATTTTTATTGCATTTTTTTCTTCATTTACTACATACATGTGGAGATCGCCGTAGCTGAGTGGGTTTGTACCATACCACTGCTGTTCGATAGACCTGGGCTCAAAGCCACTCACTGTGGCTATGAAACGTCAATTGATGTGTTTTCTGAGAGCGGTCGTACTTCGGACGACCACCACAAATAGGAGGAAAGTTCGATCAAACACCTGACAGAAGAGCACGCGCCAATTATTTCTTTTTTTTTATTAAAATATTATTTATTTCACTTCAGTTGCAGCCTGTTTGAGTTCTATTTTAAAGCTGAAATAATTACAATTCTTTCGCTCACATCTAACCCCAGCTTAATCAACATTTTTAAATATGCCTATCAAGTTGCTCGTACAAGATATCGGATTTCTCACATTTCGTCTGAGCGGAAGTGTGGAATACAATGAATGGATATGCGATATACAAATGTATGCATTAGGGATATCGCAAGTTCCCAGTCTTTTGTTTCCCAAATTCCCAAATGGCGTTTTTACGAAGCATATGAAATGAAGCAGAGAAATATTAAAGAAAAAAAGCAGCAGTGAAAAGGGGGTATACGGCATTAATCCTTTTGTCAACAAAGAGTAAAGGCAAATAGCTTAGGAAATGAGTGAAGTTGAGATTTTTTGCTAAACTTAGGTATGCTGCCATTTATCTGGGTTGAATTTGCGGCGCTAATAACATTTCGCCCAACTAATTTTACTTTGCAGTGCTTGACAATTTTATATACATTTTCATACACTTACAAGTACAAGAATATTTTCTCATAGGTATAGTTATGGGCTTTTTATTGCTTCTGACTTCGAAGACTCATCCCAGAAAAAGTGGTATCAAATCATAAAATATTTCGTGCAATCATATTTTATGACTTTCGCGTGTACTTTTCTCAACAACACTGTTACGATCGACTTCCTTCGGTCTCCGTCAGTGTGGTCTCATCGTTAACAAGTATGTACAGGGCGCTGCAAATACAAGTTTCTTATTTAATGATAGGTTGTTTCGACACCCATAACGATAATTCAGTCACGATAAGTCGATAACGCAGTAACGATAAGTCAGTAAGTATCAGAAGAACAGTTTTGACCAGCTAACCGTATACAATTTTGCGTAAATTCTGAGATTGGATTGCAAGTGATACCCGCCGTCGTACAGTGTATAGCGTCAATAATGCACTTCTATGACCAAGAGGGTGTAAATCAAAAACTCAACATATATACTCTCCAAGCTTAATGAAAACCATGACGACTAACTTTGGGCAGATTTCCGAGACTAAGACTTGAACGATTTTTGGCTTCGGTAGGATTACTTGACATGTCACACAAGCCAGCAAGTGATTGGATTTTTGCGTAAATCCAAGTCGGTGGGTTGGGTACAAAATTCGTATGGTTCATTATTCTCTATTGAAAATTCTGTATTGTAAAATTCTATTCGATAAAATTCTTAGTTTCGAAATGAAGTATTATAAAATACTGTATTAAAAATTCTGACAAATGTTTCAACTTATAACAATGAAGGCAGATACAAGAGTATATAGGAGCACGAGTATATGTTTCAAAGTCGATATATAATTGATGAGTTGCGAATTGTTTTCACGTGTTTTTCAGTTTTTAATAAACACTAATTTTCTCATTGTAAATATAGCATTGGCTGAGCTCCTCCTCCTATTTGTGGTGTGCGCCTTGATGTTGTTCCACAAATAGAGGGACCTACAGTTTCAAGCCGACTCCGAACGGCAGATATTTTTGTGAGGAGCTTTTTCATGGCAAAAATACACTCGGAGGTATGCCATTGCCTGCAGAGGGGCGACCGCTATTAGAAAAATGTTTTTTTTTCTTAATTTTGGTGTTTCACCGAGATTCGAACCGACGTTCTCTCTGTGAATTGCGAATGGTAGTCACGCACCAACCCATTCAGCTACGGCGGCCGCCACACATTTTAGCTGACTGAAATTGTGGTATCCAATTTTACTTGAGGGTGTGTATTTCTGGAAGTTTTAAAATAAAGAATTATAACCCAACGGGATTCAAGCCTCTCTTCAGTTAGCGATGCTAATTGACCATCTCGATGCTCCGATGAATACAATCCAGAAATAGTTCAATCCCTTAAATGCATATCGTTTTAGCTAATCCTGAGTGCATTTATTCATAATAATATCATAATAAAATATAAATCCTTTATATATATATAAGTATAACTGTATCTGTATCACCCTTTAAATGTGAAATATAGTTTTATAAAAATTAAATTTACATATTGTGGCGTTTATTCCAATAGTTTTCAATTTGCAAACAATGCTCGCATACTGCTTTCCGCGATGACTACATACATAATTGCTAAAGTGCATAAAATACTCGTAAAGCGAAAATTATGACACACTTACCTCAATCAATGGAGAACATTACCCTTAACCAACCTTACTATTTTTTATTTTTGTATGTATATATTATATACACATGTAAGAAATGCGGAGCCAGTTTGAAAATAAACTACCAGGAACCACAGTGCAGAGCGATGCGTTATTTTCCGCCTCCATTTCATTCTCAAATCAAGTTGCCGACGGCACCTTTCCTTTTGCAAACAAAGGCAATGGAAAATTGGTAAAGGCGCGACGGGTGATAATGGCGATCCAAAAAAGTGCGCAACGAAATGCTGTTGTTGGGTTTTACGTTGGTAATTAAAAGTTTTCGCTACTTTTGGCAAATCGACTCCGGCAAGTTAAAGTCACTGTGTGCACAATGGCGGACCGTGAGCAGCAAACAAAGAAAGCGTGCCCTGATATTTTACACGCTTTCTTACATGCATACATATTCGTATGTACATTAGAGCGGGTCAAATTTGTTTTCTACTTAGTTTCGGCAACTAAAGTATTCCACTGAACAATTCTCCATAAAAGAGTCCATGAAAGCATGACTTACAAAAATGCAGTGCTTCGTCAAATCTTGGAAAAAGCCCGTGAGAAGAAGCTCGAAACACACCACCGTCTCGGCGATTTCAAAGTCGACTTCGATATTACAATGAGCAATACCGCCACCTCGGTAAGAATTGGGTAGGACCGAGCTGTTTGATATTAAAAACGAAAAGGCAACTTTTTAAAGGAGATAGGACGTATTAAAGAAGATAGTACGAGCTGCAGAACTTAACCAAGCTAGCACAAGACCATGCAATTACTCTCGTATTCTGATGATAGTTTTGCCGTTTTCAATCTGGATAAAGACGCGAGGCGAGTGGGTCTGGAGTTGAACGCGGATAAAAGAAGTATTTCTTGTCATCGTAAAAAAGTCAGCACATTCGCGTAATTAAACATGGATATGATGCAGTGAATTAATATTCAGTGCCTCTGTTGGCCAGGTAATGTCATACAAACGCACTGGCTCTGAAAATATTCAATTCAACGCCCGAGGGCGGTAGCAGGAAGAGAAAGGTCTCCACTGCGTTGGACGAACTAAGTAGAGAAGGTTTCACCTGGTATTAGGGTTGGTTAGCATGTGAAAGAAACCACTGGTGCACTTTATTGGACTCGGTCAAATTCACTCAGGTGGTTATTGCGTCAATTGCGTCGTTTATTTAACGGTAACGCCTTTGCTTTTCTATCATTTATAAATCGAGCAAATCATCATTCAAAAATCGAGTCCCAAGTCTCAACTTTTCTAAAGCAAGTACCATTGATTTGCAGTACTTTATGCTACAGTTCTTACATTAGAACATACACTTTCTCGACAGAAATTAGCCCATCTTAATGTAAATGAATGTAGCCATTGTACGAAGTCAAGTATAAATATATATGTAGTCTTCATGATTCACGTAGTAAAATAATAAACAAAAGTGAGTTAAGGAAAGGGAGAAATAGGATAATAAAAAATTTATTTAAAACATAAGCAGGTGCAAAATAACTTGAACATACAAATTAATCTCACACCTCAAATGTATACCAAAGTATGTAAGCAGTTACTTACACCAAAAATATACTGCTAATAATACAGAAGTTTTACCAAAATATGAGCATGTCGAGCTTAAAATTTTTATTACTCATAGGATATTATCTTAAATACATACCATAATACATAGGGCAAGGATAAGAAGTTTACATGGTTTGCTCTTTAACTATTAGGGAAAAAGATAATTGTGAGGAGAACTTCGGCTGCAACGTCACAAGGAAGATTCGGCAGCCGATTTCTGTACTATCACATGCAATGTGACGGCAGCCCATCAGCTGACTCTGTCAAATTCACTCAGAGCCAAATAACGGTCTGCTAAAGAGCAGACCTCTAAAAATCTTTTCATCATATACATAGGGGATATAGTGAATTTTTGAAAACTCAAAATCGGTACACCCATATGAAATAAGAAATGCGCAAATGTACAAGCTCAAGCACATCCAAGGGTGCGGCCAAGCCATCCTTTAGCGAGAAAGCTGCTGACCCACAACCTTTGGTTGCGATTGGTAAACTGCGGCCTGACCATCAGCTGACAGATGCAGAAATCAAATACTGCAAAAGTCAACTGATGCGTCAGGTTATTGCCTCCGGTACTGAGGCCAACGCGAAGGGCTATGAGACAAAGGACGGCACCGTAAAGGTGACGTGCGCGTCTCTGGCCAACTTTGAGTGGATCAGGACGGTGGTCAATAACGTGCCCCCATGGGGACCACTCGCTTCGCAGTCTACAGCGAGGAAAGTGTACCCCTCAAGAAGGCCATCTCCTGGATTCCGGATCCAGACCTGCGGATGACCTATCCTGTCTACGTGCCCAGAATCAACACGAGGCTTTGGCGAGTTCTCCCGTACACCAAGAGCAAAAACCGGGAAGGAAAGGAAGAGGCTGCTCTTGTGGTGCGAGTGGGTGAGGCCAGGGTTGATGTAATGGGCTCACGGTACGGGAACCGTCTGAGTCTCTTCTTTGGGACGGTCAGCTTTCACGTCTTTCCCAAATGATTGGCTCGGACGGTTCCTGTAGCTATCGTCCCTTGACGATGACGCAGATTAAATTGCAGCATTCCAAAGCCCCTACTGCACTACTAAGTAGAAGGCTTACCCAGCTGCAAGAGTCCCGGGTCTTTAGCGGCCGCCTCTGCGGCTTAAGTGCGTTGAAAGGGGCCACGTTATTATATAACAGGAGTTCGAGTAGACCAAGCACCGGTCTTATAGTATCATCCCATCTCACTGTGACGGGTTTTGAGCAATTCTGTTGCCAAGACCTGGTAGCGGCTGATGTGTGTTACAGAGGTAGACGCGGATGGTCTAAGTTTGTGATTGCATCTGCTTATTTTCCTCACGATGCTCTGGAAGAGGAGGATGAGACGGCGGACCCGCCTTCGCTAGAAACAGGTTTGAGGTCTTTGACACTGATGTGTTAAGAAGCGACCGTCTTGGCTCCTTGGCACCACAAGATCTACTCAGATTTCTTCGGAGATCGGGTAGATTTAAAGAAAATTAATTATTAAAAAAATTAAATTAATTAATATTATTATTATTTAATTAATTTCATTAATTAATTAATTTATTAATTAATAATTATATTATTATATTAAAATTAATTAAATTAATTAATAATCCTAAATGAATAAATAGATCACCTTTCTTTTGGTTTCGGCAGAACATTATACTATTCCAGTAGGCTTAGAACTACCTACTTGTACTATACCTACTTGTACTATAAATACCAGAACATATATACTCGTATACTTCAAATGGTACCTTTGAGCTTCTCTTTCGAAGGCCTGCAGCTAAACTTCACCTTAAAAATTCTTCGATTAACGAGTGTAAGCGGCTACAGTAACATAATGTCTACATCTGCTTTAAAGTATTGCTGAGCATAATATCATGTCAACCTTTCTTTTTTTTCTAACGGAATTTTTTCAAACAGAAGATGTGTAGTTTATGTTATACGTATACGTTTGAATTAATTGTAATTTAATAGGACTATGAATAAGTTCGTGCGGTTTTTTTCGAAATTTGAAACTTTATTGACGTAAAATGGTTACAAATTTAATATTCAAAATATTGTCCATCGCTTACTACTACTTTTTCCCATCTTTCTGGCAATTCACGGATTCCCTTTGTGAAAAATTCGGTCGGTTTTGCCGCAATCCACGAATCGATCCATTTTTTGACTTCATCGTAATTACGGAAGTGCTGGTCAGCCAGGCCATGTTGCATCGATCGGAAGAGATAGTAATCGGATGGCGCAAGGTCTGGACTATACGGCGGGTGGGGTAGGACATCCCATTTGAGCGTTTCTAAGTATGTTTTGACCACTTGTGCAACATGTGGCCGAGCATTGTCATGTTGCAAAATAACTTTGTCGTGTCTATCGGCGTATTGCGGCCGTTTTTCTCGCAGTGCTCGGCTCAAACGCATCAATTGTCGTCGGTAGACATCCCCCGTAATCGTTTCATTCGGTTTCAGTAGCTCATAATACACAACACCCAGCTGGTCCCACCAGATACACAGCATAACCTTCAGGCCATGAATATTCTGCGCCGACGTCGATGTTGAAGCATGGCCAGGGTATCCATACGTTGCCCGACGTTTTGGATTGTCGTAATGGACCCACTTTTCATCGCCAGTCACAATTCGATGCAAAAAACCCTTTCTTTTGTGCCGTTGAAGCAGTTGTTCGCATGCCATAAAACGGCGTTCAACGTCTCTTGGCTTCAATTCATACGGCACCCAATGGCCTACCTTTCGGATCATTCCCATGGCTTTTAAACGTTTGGCAATGGTTGATTGATCAACTCCCAAAGTTTTTGCAACCTCTTCTTGCGTTTGAGCCGGATCTTGATCGAGCAATTCCTCCAATTCGGTATCCATGAACTTTGGCGGCGCACCCTCGCGTTCTTCGTCTTCCAAGCCAAAATCACCACTTTTAAAGCGTGCAAACCACTTCTGGCACGTTCGCTCAGATAGAGCATGCTCACCATAAACTTCCACCAAGATACGATGACTTTCGGCTGCTTTTTTCTTCATATTAAAATAATGAAGAAGAATTCCCCGCAAAAACACATTATTTGGCACGAAATTCGACATTTTCAAGTGTGGTAAAAATATTGTTGTTTACGCTTCAAATAAAAAACTTATACTGACGTTTGTGCCTTACGACAGTAGCTCTCCAATGAATGTTTGGAAATGTGGATCGATGGAATAATAATCAAGTTACGCCATCTGTTGTAAAACCGCACGAACTTATTCATAGTCCTATTAACTCCAAGTTCTTCGGGCAGACTGGCGGCCACCGTAGCCGAATGGGTTGGTGCGTGACTACCATTCGGAATTCACAGAGAGAACGTATGTTCGAATCTCGGTGAAACAACAAAATTAAGAAAAACATTTTTCAAACAGCGGTCGCCCCTCGGCAGGCAATGGCAAGCCTCCGAGTGAATTTCTGCCATGAAAAAGCTCCTCATAAAAATATCTGCCCTTCGGAGTCAGCTTGAAACTGCAGGCCCCTCCATTTGTGGAACAGCATCAAGACGCACACCACAAATAGGAGGAGGAGCTCGGCCAAACACCCAAAAAGGGTGTACGCACCAATTATATATATATATATATATATATATATGAGAGTAGGCAATATATATATACTTCGGCCAGATGAAAGTATTGAATTTATTGTGTTAACTCAAAACTACTATGGCCCGTTTAAAGTTCCCTTATTAATTGGGTCTAAAGAGGTTACACTTCATAAATCGCGGAGTGTAGTTGAGTGATTGGGTATTGATTTCAATGGCATTCAATGCCATTTGTATAAATTTGCACTAATATTATGCAAGCCGAACTTTAACATCCACATAGTTTGCATTGTGTGATAGAAAAACGCTTGAATTTATAATAGGCTTTCATACTACCTACACCCACGCACCCCGCACATATGCAAATTAAACGCCATAAACTCACATTATTTCCATACAAAATCTATAAATTAATACGTGGTCAGCCTCGCACTAAACCCCGAAAAGGTAAATCAAAAACAGCCAAATGTAATATTATAAATAATGCAAAAAGCCACTATGTAAAATATTTTTGCTTTTTTAGGTGTGTAAGTGCATAAATATTATTGTGTTAAGTGTTGCATACATCATAAAAATCAGAGCCATGTGCTGTGAGGATCTATGTATAGCAGCCTTGTTCGAATGAGTTCATTTACAAGTTTTTTGCATATTTTCACTTACAATTTTACATACATATATAAAAATCGGTACTGGCATTCTTTTAATTTTTTTATTTTACTTTATTTTTATTCACCACACCCCTGACACAATTCACAGCAGGAAGTAAAGCCACATAGTAAATAATTAAGTTATATATATCGTGCAAACAGGTCTGAATTTTAATATGTGTATCACACAGTTAAGGGTGAGTACACATTGACAAACATAAAAAAATCAGCTTTACACAGGAAGGCCCCTGAACTCCAATAATAATGAAAGCCGAGTCTTAAAAATGCACACACAATGTTATCGGATAATTTAAGTTGTTGATTTATGTACAGGGTCTGCTAAGTTCGAGTTTCTTTTTAGCAGTGGTTCATTTTGGCAGCTGTTGAAGTTCGCTGGGAAAATTTTAAAAACACTAATTGGGCAAATTTTCTTCGAACATTCAATTAGAAATACAATTCTTCTTCTTCTTAATTGGCGCTATAACCGCTTACGCGATTTTGGCCGAGTTTAGCAAAGCGCGCCAGTCGTTTCTTTCTCGTGCTAACCGACGCCAGTTGGACACACCAAGTGAAGCCAAGTCCTTCTCCACCTGATCTTTCCAACGCAGAGGAGGCCGCCCCCTTCCTCTGCTACCACCAGCTGGTACCGCATCGAATACTTTCAAAGCCGGAGCGTTTGTATCCATTCGGCCGACATGACCCAGCCAACGTAGCCGCTGGATCTTTATTCGCTGCGCTATGTCTATGTCGTCGTAAAGCTCATACAGCTCATCGTTCCATCGTCTGTGATATTCGCCGTTGCCAACGTGCAAAGGTCCAAAAATCTTACGCAGAATCTTTCTCTCGAACACTCCAAGCGTCGCTTCATCGGATGTTGTCATCGTCCACGCTTCTGCGCCATACGTTAGGACGAGCATGATGAGAGTCTTGTAGAGTGTTAGTTTTGTTCGTCGAGAGAGGACTTTACTGCTCAGTTGCCTACTTAGTCCAAAGTAGCACTTGTTGGCAAGAGAGATTTTACGTTGGATTTCAAGGCTGACATTGTTATCGGTGTTAATGCTGGTTCCTAAATAGACGAAGTCTTTTACAACCTCGAAATTATAACTGTCTACAGTGACGTGGGTGCCGATACGCGAGTGCGCCGACTGTTTGTTTGAAGACAGGAGGTACTTCGTTTTGTCCTCGTTCACCACCAGACCCATTCGCTTTGCCTCTTTGCCCAGTTTGGAGAAGGCAGAACTAACAGCGCGGTTGTTAAGGCCAATGATGTCAATATCATCGGCATACGCCAACAATTGTACGCTCTTATAAAAAATTGTGCCTGAGCGATTAAGTTCTGCGGCTCGTACGATGCTCTCCAACATCAGGTTAAAGAAGTCACACGACCGCGAGTCACCCTGTCTGAAACCTCGTTTGGTATCAAACGGCTCGGAGAGGTCCTTCCCAATTCTGACGGCGCTGCTGGTGTTGAGCAACGTCATCTTACATAGCCGTATTAGTTTTGCGGGGATACCAAATTCAGACATAGCGGCATACAGGTAACTCCTTTCCGTACTGTCGAATGCAGCTTTGAAGTCGACGAAAAGATGGTGTGTGTCGATTCTCCTTTCATGGGTCTTTTCCAAGATTTGGCGTATTGTGAATATTTGGTCAATGGTAGACTTAGAAATACAATTACAGTCAATAAATTGCGGTTTCGAGATATGCCACCAACGTTTTCTTGATATCTTGCTGGTATGGCAACTAAATTCACGAAAATATTATTGTATCAATTTGTTTAACAAATCATGCTCCATTGAACGCCTTTGCATCTTTTAAATATTAGGGTCGATCCGAAATTGCAAAGGTAGAGGATAGAAATCCAATTATGTTTAAATGTCATCGAAATTATTTTAGAGAACACGTGCAAAATATCTGTTATCATTCATAAGTTATAGATCTTTTCTACTTAAGTACATTTGTCAATAGACACATATCGAATTTGCGTCAAAAATATTTGTTTGATTTCGATTAAAAAAATAAGCTCGAACTCGAATTTGTAAACACGAAACGAACAATAATTGTAAAACGCAAATAACTTCAAAGTGTCATAAAATCAATTTGAACTAAATATAATATAACTGAAGATTCCATTTGAACCTACCAAATACGTACCTTTGTTGTGGTGCAGTTAAACCAAAGTTTGTTATTGTTTATTAAATTGCCATTTTATTCTACTGGTTATACATACGAGTATATCATCAAATATTATTTATAACATTTTGAGGCCTTGTGCTACCGTAGGGCAAAAGAACGCATTTGGTGAAAATTTCCTTTTGGTTCACTGATATTATAGGGTTAGGTTAGACGGGCCGCTCTTTAATAAAGAGTTTACTCGGTGGGATACATTCGTAAATCGTCCCGATCCCGCAAACAACCCCTCTAACAACGTATAAGTATAAGCTTCCTCGGAGAACTGGACGCGCAGAAATGGAGGTATATTCCTCTAAGTGTGGGAAATTTTCAAAAGAAGTACTAAATGGATTCTACTTCTCCTCATCTTTAGAGCTTCTATGAAATCGCCCAGTTCTATGTTAGTATTCCTGGGAGCACCGGCGTATTCGTTTTAGGGAGCCTCTGTAAGAGCGCGGATTGGTCAAACTGTTGTAGTAACTGCTCTAGCCTTCTAAAAAATCTGAGAAACTAGGAGTTATACAGCTTCTTCTTCTAGGGGGTACGTCTAAAAAACCGCTTTTCTTTTCCGCTCTAGTTAAAGATTTGGAAGACAGTTAAAGACTCTTTGGAATATACTTAATATACATAAAAGATTTTTATGAATTTAATTTTATGGTAGTTCTTAAAACTATCGTTCTGCTGCTTGTGGAATCATTGCTGGGTTAACTTGGATCTGATCTATCCGGGCTCTTAATGTTGCATCTTCTGCTTGGATGCTATGAAGTATTACTTGCAAATTGGCTCTGCTGAATAATGGTGTTCACGTCGATTTGTTCCATAACGTCAATGGTGTCCAAATATTATTCGTGTATTAAGTTTATTACATTTCTCCAAAGATTTTCTCATCTGCTCCTTTCTATGAGAATTAGATCAATGTTTTTATTTTTTTAATGGAAGAAACCCGTATAGTTTTTCTATCACTAAATGTTTTATTTTTTTGTTCACTGTATATTCACTACTTTTCCTTATATCCTTTATTTTTCTTTTACATAAGATTTTGTCCTTTATTATGAAGGATTACGTATGTATGTCCTTGTTGCAACAAGGATGACTCTTTTTTGGTCCGCTCACTGGAGCATCAGTGTATATGATACTCCTGACAGGATCGCGAGTTAAAGACTTGGAAGATAATTAAAGACTTGCTTGTCTTTGGAAAATATATGAATTTTATTTTTTATGAATTTGATTTTAGGGTAGTTCTTAACACTATGTTAATACTGGGCTGCTCTGGACTGGACTGACTGCCAACACATTTGACAGTCGTATTTATACTTATACCTCATCTTACTGTTTCAGGTACACGACTTGTATATTAGTTTTTTTGTTTGCTGTTTAGGAAAAACATGTTCATCTCTTGTTTTTCTTACAATATGTTTATCTTTTGTTATTCTTAAAATACATATGTTTGGATTTGTTCAGCCCTGCATGATTATACTTAGAATTTACTTAATTATTTTTATTTATTACTTGTGAATGAAATCATTCCTTAACTCTCTTCATCATTCCTTTTTCAAGAAAGTTTAGAGCCGACCTTAACTCTCAGAAATTTTAAGGTTTGTGCGATCCAGTTTTGAAGCAGTCTATTTTACAGCATTTTATGAACAGGACTTGTCCGAATTTGTAGGGGTGAATCCTCAGGCCGCTCCTTACTGTTCACATAGCCAGATCATTAAGTGCAGTTTTATTAACTAATCTGCTCAACAACCTTAGTAGGTGGTGTGAATCAGAAATTCGTTCAGTGAGAGGAGGTACGTATGATATATTTCTGTTAAGTGTTCTCTGGTAAATTGCCATGTAAGCGTCCGAGTAGTAAATTAATTTCCAAAATTTATATTTGGTTCATTGATCCAACGTTACCGACAGTATTGAACGCTACGGGTAATGGGTTGATTGACTGATAGGTAAATGCTTATATTTGTTATATTCCACCGTCCAATTACTAAATGGTTCCCACGAGACTGTGTAACATTCGGTAGAATACTTGACACCGTAACATTATGTAGATGCACTTTTGCAGATCGAATTGTATGAAGAAATTGGCGTTACCGCCTTGAGTAGGTGGTTCGATTGCTTTGGACTGCTTTATATCTGGGGTGATGCAAATTCAATTAGATATATATGTATATTTATATATATACATATATATATTTGGCGTATACACCATTTCTGGATGCTTGGTCGAGCTCCTTCTCCTATTTGTGGCGTGCGTCTTTATGTCCTTCCACAAACTCAATTACACTTCGTAAATTGGATTTCGTAAGGCGTGGTTATTGTAGTCATATGTCCGAACTTTATTACAACCACTAAATGCGATGTAATTTCCAAATTAATAAAACCAATACAATGATCACTTCATGGAAATGTTTAGGTTTTCTATGAAAATACTACTCACAAAATTCGTACGCACATATGTCAACACAGTACTAAGTTTCAATAATTAAGCATAGAATTGCTGCTAAATAGAGTTTCGAAAGAAATGATTCCAGAAAATAAAAATAAAAACACTCTTCTTTCTGAAAATCATAAATAGTAAAGCAGAAATTTTGATAAATGTACTGGTATATACATATATACATATATATATAATTGGCGCGTACACCCTTTTTTGGGTGTTTGGCCGAGCTCCTCCTCCTATTTGTGGTGCGCGTCTTGATGTTGTTCCACAAATGGAGGGACCTACAGTTTCAAGCCGACTCCGAACGGCAGATATTTTATGAAGAGCTTTTTAATGGCAGACATACATTCGAAGGTTTGACATTGCCTGCCGAGGAGCGACCGCTATTAGAAAAATGTTTTTCTTTATTTTGGTGTTTCACCGAGATTCGAACCAACGTTCTCACCAGCCCATTCGGCTACGGCGGCCGCCAGTTCACACTGGTATATACATACATATGGCTTAATACAACCATGAGTCATAGACCTCAAGTGCACATACATAGCTTTAATATTTATTCCTTTTTCCTGTTTATTAGCATCAAATAGGTTGGAATAATAAAGCAATTTCCTTAGCCTTGCCCTTCAGCAAAACAAACAGCTTTCTAAATATACAGATTTCAACAAAACGTAATATCTTTTACATGCGTGTAAATAGGAATGTGTTGAGTGAAAGGCATTTGCACACAAAATGTGTTTATAAGTAGTCATAAATGTTATGCTTTTGTTATGAATAAATGTGACTATACAAAAAAATCCAAGAAATATTGTTAGGCCACTAAAATTCGCCTCATTCAAAGATAAATCAGTAACTTATGGGAGGATAATCATGGAAAGGACGACCTCACACAGATCGTGATGCTGTTTCTCGATAATTACTGTGAATATAAAATAAATTTCCTAAGCTTTAGCTCTTTAAAGTTGATACTCGGGTCATAGAATTAATTTTTGAAATATCGAAAACAATTAATATTTTCGAAATTTGTAATTTAAGGAAACTAGCGTATACTCAAATCTATTTAAAGTTGGTGAAAATATTTCGATAACGAAATACGGAAAAAATTTGGATATAATAGTCTTCCACTCGAGCTTGAGAAAAACGGTCTCCCATAACGGCGTTACTCCATAGACAATCAATTTGCTGATCAGTTGTAATTTTGTCTGACAGAAATTAGTATGTGCGGGTATTTTACATTTTTATATTAGCATTTGTGAGATTGCGCAACCAAGTTTGTTGCTTAAGAATTTGCAAAAAGTTGCTGAAGAAAAGCAAGAAAGGAGTTGAGTATTTGTGGACTACTAAAGATGACTAATTTGCGGTTATGTTAGCCGTTTCATGCTACTGATGAAGTTCATCAGATTTTTGATATCAAGGTCTGCTACATCAGCAGGCCTAAAAAAAAAGTGAGAACCAAGATGCTTAAATCTTATCCTGTTAGAACGGGGCAGGTAAGGAGAAGGAGCTGAGATGATTCCACCTCATCCTCTATACAGTTGCCGCAAAAAGTACTCGAATTAATTCCAAGCTTCACGGCATGTATACCTCGCGGACACCCACGAAGTTTGAGAGCTGAGGTTTTGCCATCCTCAGAATATCCTTCGAAAGCCTCCGATCGACACTTGGCCAGAAGAGTTTCGCGAGCTTACAGGTTTGTATTCTTGTCCAGCGCTCGCTGAATTTACGCGAAGCCCACCCTTCCAGGAGTAGAACGCAGGTTGTCAAGGGGATCCTGCTTCTCTCCCTTCGCGGAGAAGCTACCTCACAGATCCCTTGTCTGGCCAGCTCATCTGCTTCGCAGTTTCCCGCAATATTGAGATTAGCTTTATGTCAAAGAAATCGGATGCAATCGAAACCAGACGTTCCCTGATCAGTTTCGAATGCACCGTAATTGAGCCGTTTGGCTATCGGAGTAAATATTTGCTTTCTTAACAGTTATTACGCAAGTGAGTAGCCAATGAGCTGCTTTCGGTAACCTGAATTTTAGTCTGATGGAGAGAGCTCTTTGCAGAATACTCCTCCTTCAACTCTTCCGTCCAACTTCGAGCCAACAGAGAACAGATTCACCTGTACCAGTCCTGTCCCCAAGTGTTGTACCCTGTCTACTCCTCCCTTGATGGAATATGGGTGGTGTAAGCTCAGCTTGGATTAAGTGAGGGTACATACTGATCCGTTGTCAGGGGGATGAGCCCAAAGTTTCTAAGAATACTTGAGTGTCGGTAAGTGTGGTCGAGCCTGAAGCCCGAACCTCTCAGCCAGATTTCGGTACGTGTAGTGACAGTTTTGCCTGCGATGTCTACAAGTACCATATTTAACATTACATTAGGCTTTCACGTTAGCTTACCTTCAAGGATTAGGCTTAGCTACTTTACTTCGTCAGAAAGCTCCAATGGAGCGCCCCATATTGAGGGGAGCTGAGCTTTGGGTATTTTATAGTTCTTCGTGAATAGGACGAGCTCTGTCTTAAGAAGATTCACCAACAAGCCGCAGTCCGCTGCTTATCGAACAACTACGTTCAGATATCCCTGCATAAAATCGTACAGGGTATCTACTAACCTTCCTCTAACATTTAGTGCCACGTCATAACCCAAAGAAATGGTGAGAGAACACCGTCCTGCGGAGTGCCTCTACTCACCTGCCGGCAGAGAGAAACGCTGCCCCACTCTGCCACGACCGTTCTGTCGCTAAGCATTGTGAAGATAAATCTAGTAAGGTCGGCTCCAACCCCAGTTTACCCAGAGATTTAGTTAGTGCCCCGGAATGACGTTATTAAAAGCTCCCTCAATGTCGAGGAAGGCGCCAACTGCGAGTTATTTCAGATATAGAGAATACTCAATATCTTTAACAATTATATGCAGGGCAGATTCCTTTGATTTCTTTATACATATGTCTCTTCTGTTTTTTTGAGAGAAAATTTTCTGAAAAGAATTTAATATCAACGAAATATAGGAATAGGTTATAAGTTATAATTCAAAATAATTGCATGTTTGCAAAAGATTAATACTACTTCTGCATTTACGAGTATTATCTCGAGACCCGCGGCTGACTGGCGTCATTGTTATTCAGTTTTTTTTTTTTGGTTTTTTCAAAGCCATCTATCGAAAAACTGAAAAAGTTCGTCACTTATCAGTTAGCATAGGCTTTGTTTTGTTCATTCATTCGCTGATCGGCACGGTCCTGTTGGTTTGGCAAATGGCAAAAGTAATTTTTTATCCTAAAAAATACGAAAATAAAAATTTTCAAATATTAAAAATAACCGAAGATATTTCATTGTAAAAAACTCCGTGTTCGGAAATGAGAGAAATATCGACCGCTGTACCACAAGGCAGTATACTCGGGCTCATACTGCACTAACTTTATATTCCAGATCTGCCAGTACGGAACACGTGTCAAGTATGTATTTACATTTGCTGACGATACTTGTATCCTAGCTGTTGGACCAACCGATAGCAAAACCGCATGAAATCACAGAAATACATTGACGAAGCTGTTACATGGACTGAAAATTGGAACCATACTGTCGTATTAGCTATGTAGAAGCTAAATGCAGGGTAATAGTTGCTAGAATACCCAAAGAACTATCCACAGGAAACTCATCATCATGGAGATTAAATGGATCCGAATGAAATCAAGAATGCTCCTGTTGCGATATTCTGCAATTTATGGAAAATTTAGTGAAAGAATTTGGTTTCCAACCAAGTCCCAACCTGAGGCAGGGAACATTTAGGTTACATAGTGCATACACAAAAAATATTTTAGGTCGAAGTGTCAACCATTAGGCACACTACAGATACTATTACTTATAACATTTTAATAAAAAAAAGTTTACTTCTTCCTATACTCAAACCTATAAATTAACCAATTTTCAGAAAAAAACTTGGACTCGCTCAATACTATTCCATTAAAAGTGCCAAGCTGCCTACTTTGTTGGGTGTTGGTTTAGTTTCTGCTCCGATTTGCGCTTTGCGTCTGGATGTTTTTCCACGAGCCGAACTGTTTTTATGAGAAGCTTTTTCAAGCCAGCTATACACTCGAAGGTTTGTCATGGTCTGTCCATTCATATATATATACGAGTATGTATGTACCTTTCTACCATTTGTAATTTCATAGGATCTACTGAAAATACCAAAGAAACGTGAAAGTAGTACATATATACCCAAATTTTGGAGATCTTTGAACTTTTCTTCTGATCGCTAAGTTGGGTTAATCTTTTTGAAATATTGGGTTGTTTATTTATAGTGGAGGACAGAGTTTTGACTATTTACTTATGTTTCATCTAATTTATTTAATTTTTTATATATATGTAGTTCACAGAACAACAAAAATCTTATAATTCAAAAACTTTAACTTTGTACAAAATTAAAAAATTTCCAGAAAAATTTCAAAAGTTTGGCCAGAGTTTTTAGAAAAAAATTGGAGTACGCGGTTTCATTGCCCATTTAATTTTAGTGCAATACAGGTTTGGTGCGTGACTACCGTTTGGAGAGGTCTTTCCTCAGCAGACAATGGCAAACCTCCGAGTGTATTTCTGCCATAAAAAAGCGCCTGCCGTTCGAAGGCCGCATAAAACTATAGGTCCTCCATTTGAAGAAAACCATGTCACATACCACAAATAGGAGGAGGAGCCCGACCAAACACCCAAAAAGCGTCAATGAACCGAGCCAATTATGTACTCGTATGTAATGCAATGCAGCTGAAGTATAAAGTGGCTAAAGATGGCGTTGATTTTTGGCAATTTTTTGTTGTTGACGGTCTTGTGCATTTTCTCCATATAAAAAAATTCGTTATAGTTGTACTATATGTATAGAAAAAAGCGCATAAGACCGTCATCTAAACAAAAATATAATTTTTATTACTACATTTTTATAAAAGCGCAAAAAAAAAATTAAATGAAAACTAAATAAATAGTCAACACTTTGCAATTGTCGCACAGCTATTGTTGTGCTATTATTGTTCATAACACTAGAAATGATTTTTTTTTTAATGCTGTTTTCTTCCATCAACCATTTCCTGAGACTAAATAGTGGAAATATTATAAGTATATTTTTAATTTTCTCTCCTTATTTTTTCCCTCATAATACAGTTTAAGTACTCCTGATACAGATACATATATCTGTACAAGTATTTTAAAAAAATACAGGGTGAACTATATAAAGTGTTACCTATTCAAAACACCATAACTTTTTTGTGTGAAATTAGTTTTTATTGATTTCAAAGACGAAATTGTTCAAAAATGATTACAATTTTAACATATATTCACTTTTGCTCGATATGACCACCTTTTGCCTTGACTATAGCCATTCTCGTATAATCGCTTTTTTCAGCGCATCCATACGCGCATATTTTATAGTCCTCACCTTGCTCTCCAAAATGGACCAGATGATCATGGATTTGTATCTGGCGAATTCGAAAGCCATTGTGTGGACGAAAAGAAGTGTGAAACATGATTTTTTAACCAATCTTAGTTCACACGAGCTTTATGAGACGGTGCCGAGTCCTGTTGGAACGTCCATGGTCTACGACCAAAATGTTTGCGTGTCCACGGCTCTAACGCAGCTTTTAAAACATTTTCCCGATAATCAGTCGCATTCACTTTGACACCAGGCTCGATAAAAACGATTGGAGAGCGTCCATCAGCGGTCACTGCGGCCCAAACCATTACTTGCGATGGGAAATTGCTTCGAGAGGCCATACGTAGGCTCAAATTTTCGTATGCATTCGGTCAAGTAAACACGATTGTTTTGAGTGTTTATGAACTGCTCAATTGGGAATTTTTTTTCATCAGAAAACACAATGTTAGGAAATTCACCACGTTCGTGCAAGCGCAACAACTCCTTTGCTCTTTCGCACCGTACTTTTTTTTGCTGTCGTGAAAGATCGTGTGCTTTTTGGAATTTGTAAGCCTTGACCTTGAGCTCATTTTTCAATATGCGTCGAATGCTGTCTTGCGATATTTTCAGTTCTTTGTCCATTCTTCTTCCACTTCGACGTGGATTTCGTTCACGTCGAGCCTTCACTTCCCGAACCATTTCTGGAGTTGTTGCGGTTTTTTTTGGTCCACCTCCATAGCGTTTTGCAATGCTACCAGTATCATTGTAACGTTTTATAGTGCGATACACAAACATTTTATTCACTTTGAGGTGACTGAGCTCACGAACAATGGCTGGTTGTGATTTTCCAGCCAAATATAACGCAATCACACTATTACGTTTGAATTCCATCTCAGAATTCAACAAAACTGAGAAGCAAATGCTTTTGATGGCTTATAAACAATATATTGAACTGTCATTAGAACAATTCTGACGTTGATGTCATGAGCTGTTTTACAGATACAAGCAGTGTGAAGTTGGTAACACTTCATATCGTTCACCCTGTATATAGAGTACAATTTTTTCAGTACATGTTTTTTATTTGATGCTGTTAAAAAGGAAGGCGATTTGGTCATTGCAAACAATTTTCAACACAACCAACTTCGGATATAATCTTGACAGCAACAGCATGAAATTATTTGTTAAGGGCGTTGTGTATGGGCGTTCGGGTGTGTTAAGCTGAAAGATGACTAAAAAGTTTGGAGAGTAATTTTGTTACATCGTAAATTATTGCAAATTGACAGCAGCAACTGTATCTGTCTTCACGCTTGTTAAAGCGTTGTTTATTTATTTTGTTTTTTGTACAAACAAATATTTTCAAAAATAAGTGAGGATTTATTGAACAAATGCACAGTTCTTCGTCTTTTGAACCTCTTTTCCCATATGTGTTTGCACAGTAAGCCTTACTGAACTCTCAATATATTTCAAAATTCAGAGACATGTACATACTCGGACATATGGTGGTGTATATGCATACACACATACAACTTTAAATTTTTTTTTGCTAATTTCACCTCACTTATTGGGCGGGTGGACAGTATCGAAGGGAAAGAGGAGGTGGAAGGTATGAGCATTCGATTTCTTAGTATGAGAATCTGGCAAAAAATATTCTCACGCAAGTCGTCTGAGGTAAAGAAGTAAAAATTTTTGGCAGCAAAGATTTATGAATTAAAAGCTATCGGTGGCAAGCTTTGTTGCTACAGCTTACTTGTACATATATATTCATAACCTGTTGAAATGTTGGAAATCAGCCAACAAATGTATTTGTGTGTATTCAAATAAAATTACATTAAATTATCTTCTCCTCATTTCATACTTCTCTTAATATACTGTTCAAAAACTCAGTATGTGTTTGTTCATTTTAAAAAATTAATAGTTTAAAGTTTTTTAAGTTTTTGAAAAAACCTTTTCAAACGTCACAAAGTATTTTAGTAAATACTTACTTCTTCTTCTTCTTTTTAATTGGCGCGATAACCGCTTACGCGATTTTGGCCGAGTTTAACAAAGCGCGCCAATCGTTTCTTTCTCGTGCTAACCGGCGCCAGTTGGACACATCAAGTGAAGTCAAGTCCTAAAATATATAAATAAACTGTAAGGTGAAGAGAACTTTGACGAGTTCACCCAATTTAAGGAACCAAATGTTTTTCTTCGCATGGGTATTCTAACGCAGATCAGGTCCCTTTTTTGCTCTGACATCATCAGCAGAATTGACAATTAATACTCTCAGCATTGGTGAGATGCATACCTTCGCACAACATGATTTAAAAAGCTGAGCCAATGGATCCCAATTCGTTAAACCAGGTGCTTAGTCGGTAGCCTAACAATTTCAGCTTTAATGCTCTTTTAGCAACGTGATTTTAGGCGCATCAAGCGTTAAGCGGCGGATGAGCTGAAATCGCTAATGCGTCAGATTTTTGAGAAAAGTAATGGCAGAAATACTCAAAACCATGTTTTCACGAGTTTTTACACCCTATTTTCTGAAAACCATGACGAGATGAGCACTTTTAAGCCCCAGTTTCATATTAAAAAAAAACACGTTAACTTGTGTTATGGAAATAATAGAAAGGTGACTACGTCAGCGAACGCTATCCTGCATTCATTAAGTTTGAAAGAATCAGCTGATTTGTTAACGTAATAATAAAGGGCCTTTCAAAAGAAACTCTTCAATGTCTGTAGTGAATAATTCCTAGATGATACCTTTTTCTTATGCAAAATTTGATATCTTTGTACATTTGTAGACAAAGGTACAATTTTACAAGTTAGATAGCTCGTTAAAATTATTGAATCTTACGAGTATTATGAAAATGGCTGATATTTTAGAACAACATATCGCAAAATTCGTGATTCTTTTGATGGAAATAATTATCCGAACGAGTCGACAATTCAAAAGTTGGTGAAAAAATTTCAAGAAACTGGTTCATGAATCGACTGTTTGACTGATTTTACCTATAGATGTGCTCATGGTGGACATTTAAATTATATCATTTCCACATATAATTCTTCAGCGCCGTATTTTTAATAAAAATAGTGAATCCTGAAATAATTTAAACTTTTTCATGTTTTATTTTACAACAACATCTAGGCGCGCCTTTTGAAAGGCCCTTTATAATATTTGTATTACTTTTTATTTCCATTATTATTTAACAGGGACTTTCTCCTTTAAGGCCGTTATCTTTCTAACAAATAATGTTGTTGCCGCAAGCCTGTGTTCTATTATTCTTGGGTTAAATGGTTAGATTAAATAACTACAAATCACCTGGATATGACCACATCGATAGCAAAGTAGTTAAGGCTCTTCCTGAAAAAGCTATACAATTCCTAACCATAATATACAATGCTATTCTTAATTTATACCATTATCCCACCCAGTGGAAATGTGCCATTGTGGTCATGGCACCAAAACCCAATAAACCCGAGAATAGTGTCAAGTCTTACCGTCCTATTAGTCTGCTGGTAACATTTTCGAAAAGATTCGAAAGAATATTTTTGCAAAGAATGTTGCCTGTAATTGAGGATCATAACATCATACCTGAACATCAGTTTGGGTTTAGAGTAAGACATGGTACACCAGAGCAGTGCCACAGGGTCGCAAATGTAATTACAGCTGCACTGGAAGAGAAAAAATACTGTTCTGCAGCCTTTTTAGATGTTGAACAAGCATTTGACAGGGTATGGCACCAGGGACTTCTGTTAAAAGTAAAAAAGATATTACCAGCACATTTCTATCTGGTACTTAAATCTTATTTAAGTGACAGACACTTCTATGTAAGGCACGGGGATGCCTCATCTGAAATTTATAACATTAATGCCGGTGTACCCCAAGGTAGTGTCTTAGCTCCTGTCCTTTATACTATGTTTACAGCTGATATGCCCAATTCAGAAAAAGTAGAAGTAGCAACTTTTGCTGATGATACAGCATTTATCGCTTATAACGAGTCCCCTGTAGAAGCTTCATATCTTTTGCAAAATCAACTCCAAATTTTGGAGTCTTGGCTTAACAAATGGAAAATAAAAGTTAATTCCGAAAAATCTACACATGTCACTTTTACATTAAGAAGAGAGCAATGCCCTGCTGTATTTTTAAATAATAAACAAATTCCTACTAGTGACAGAGTTAAATATTTAGGGATGCATCTTGATCGACGCCTCACGTGGAAAAGTCACATTCAGGCTAAGCAACAACAACTAAAAATTAAAACAACACGTATGCACTGGCTGCTTGGCCGTAACTCTCAACTTAGCCTAGAAAATAAAATACGGATCTACAAAGCTATTCTGAAGCCCATTTGGACCTACGGAATACAGCTATGGGGAACTGCTAGCAACTCCAATGTGGAGATCTTGCAACGTTACCAATCGAAAACATAGCGAAGCCTTGTTAATGCCCCTTGGTTTATTACCAATGAATCTATCCATAAGGACTTAGGTATTCCTTTTGTAAAGAATGAAATTCGAAAATATAGTACTAGATATCTGAAACGATTATCTAATCACATAAATCCAGCTGCTATTTGTTTATTAGACACAACCAATGAAACTATACGGTTAAAACGCAATCATATCTTAGACTTGCCATTCCTCTAGTATGAATCTACTCAACCTATAAACTTTAAGGTAAAATTAAGTAAGTTAATCTTAAGTGATAATATTAACAAACAATGAATTTAAGTAATCTTGAAGTACTAATGAATTTTAATAATTTAAGAACGAACTGTACAAGTTAATAAGCTGTTGTAATTTCTATGTAGATTTGCACAAAAGCAAAACTACCGCTGCCATTATCTTATAAGATCTAATTTGCTGAATGTCTTATAGTAGATAGATTGCAAATAAAGTAAGTTATAAAAAAAAAAAAAAAAAAAAAAAAAATGGTTAGTTGGGGAGTCTCAAAGATCTCTTTATATAACCACTCAGCCTTTTCATTGGCAAATACGTAAATCTCAAAAGCATGAATTAAATTGGATAGCTGGTACGACACTCATCCGTTTTTCAGTTACAGTAAAAAAAACATAGTCATGTAGGTACTAATACATCCAGTTGCGGCGGCCGACTGCTATATGAAAAATTTCTTCCCTGCCCATCTTGGTGTTACTAGGAACAATTATACGCTATCTAAGTATTAATAGAAGATAATGTTGGCCTCAGTGCCTTTGTATTCTAAATGAAATGGCGACATTTCCTATGTAGTCTTTACGCCCAACCCGAACTTTTGCAATTCTGTTTGTTTCTCTCATAGCCGAAAAGTTATTAGGGCGTTGCTGGTCGTACACATGATATGTTACGTGAACAACAATGCCGTGCCGAAGAAACTGTGAGCGATCTCCTATGCTGTTTATGCTTTTATTTTTTTTGTTCGGGACAGATTAGCAAGTACAGCACTCAGACACAATTAAATCCATTGTACTGCACTCAGATTCCCTTTTTAATTTTCTTTAAATCTACTTAACCTCCGAAGCAATCTGAATAGATCTTGTGGTGCCATGGGGCCAAGGTGGTCGCTTTTTAACACATCAGTGCTAAAGACCTCAAGCCTGATTCGAGCGAAGGCGGGCGCAAAGTGCCGATAGCAACAAATTCCATTGGGGTCGATTTGGAGCTTTTGACTTTATCTGCGGCCTAGAGAGCGAATCGTCAGATGTCGTGAAATCCTCATACAGGCTCCGTCTCCATGTTCTTTTAGGCCGCCCTTTTCGGCGAGAGCATTGTGGATTCCAGTCTAGGACATTCTACTGATGTCAGTCGCTGGTTTACGGATTACAGGTATATTTATTGATTGTATCCATTTCCACACTCGTTCGCGTATTTTATTCTCAACCGACCTTTGTTCGCTACTAGAAAACCAGTTATCTGCCATCATATGCGCTGTAAAGCTCTTAAACAGCGGTTTATAAAAGTTTGGAGCTTTTTTGTTGTTGAAACCGCTACGGACCACATTTCGCAGCCATACATCAGTACAAAATTCACATTCAATTTGAAAATCCTTAGCTTTGTTCTGGCGGTTAGCTGCTAAGAATACCATATCCTTTTAAGAACAGCAAAGGATGCTCTGGCTTACGTTATTCTGTATTCAATGTCAGTATTACCGCCGCCGTCAGAGGTGATTTCAGATTTGTGGACACATTTGTTTACACTTTCGATGGGTTGTCCGTACACTGTGAATGCGCCAGGTGGGGTGCCATTAATGGCCATAGACTTTGTCTTTTCAATGTTAATACGTAACTCAACGCGATCTGCGTAGGTAGCCACATTGTCTAGTTTGCGTCATTCTTATCATTGTTGATGTAATATTGTATCTCTTCACCGTTAATGCTGTATTCAATAACATTTCATCCTAAGGGAAATTTGCAAAGCATGCAGTACTTAAGGCTCAAGTCCCTTAACTCGCGTCATCTCCAAAACATCATGAAAACACTTTGCACTGATTAGCGGGACATATCAATATCGGTCGTTATCTTCCTGATGCTCATAAGGTCATCTTCGAGTACATTTTTGTAATGTTTTTTTCAACCACAATGCCCCACCAGAATAACAAAGATTATCAAGCTCAGTCGGACTCGTTTTACACTATTCGTTCTACTAGTATAGCGTTTTTCAATAAGTGCGCTTCAACTTTTTTCCGATAGGGAGGGCGAACGACGCAATATTTTTTATTTTTCGCTTGTCATTTGTAAACTTCATTAGTATACATTTCATCATGGAACGCTACACACTTGAGCAACGATTGCAAATCGTTAAATTTTTTATGAAAATAATCGTTCTGTTGCTGCTACTTTAAGAGCATTACGGCCATTTTATCATCTTCAGTGATGAAGCTCACTTTTGGCTCAATGGCTTTGTCAACAAGGAAAATATGCGTTACTGGGCAGAAAGCAATCCACACGTGATTCATGAGGCACCGTTGCATCCCGAAAAAATCATTGTTTGGTGCAGTTTACATGCCGGCGGCGTAATTGGCCCATATTTTTTCGTTGACGAGAACGATCGCCACGTTACTGTGAATGGAAATCGATACCGCGACATGATAAACGATTATTTTTGGCCGCAATTGAATGGTATGGACTTAGACGACATGTGGTTTCAACAGGACGGGGCCACAAGTCACACAGCACACGCTACAATTGATTTGTTGAAGAGTAAGTTCGATGAGCGCATTATTTTCAGAAATGGACCGGTCGAATGGCCGCCGCGCTCGTGTGATTTGACGCCTCTAGACTATTTTCTTTGGGGTTATGTGAAGTCATTGGTCTACAGTAACAAGCCGGCGACGATTTGTGAGCTCAGAGCCAATATTGAACGCGAAATTGTTGGAATTTCGGCCGATTTATGCAAAAGAGTGGTCGAAAATTGGGTTCAACGATTGGACTTCGTAAAACGTGCACGCGGTGGTCATGTAAAAGAAATTGAATTTTATACTTAAATGTATATGTTCAAACTCGATAATAAAAAAAAAAATTAGTTAAAAAAGTCAAACCGTTTGTGTTTTATTCAAAAAAAAAGTTGAAGCGCTTTTACTGAAAAACGCTTTATGTATGTTTTTTTAATGTTTCCATGTATGAAACTTATTCTCTATCATTTCTATGAAGTAAACACAATCTTTGGTTCCATATGAGTGAAGGGAGTTATGTTGAGCGGATTACATTTTCGCACTGGATATTTCCTTTTACTTACCTGCACACAGATAAATAACCCCTTCCAAAGATTTGCGGCCACAACTGTTGCGCTAACGAAAAAGAAGGAGTAATAGAGATTTTGTGTATTCGCCTCATAAATAGTAGACTTAAATGCATGCCATTTTCAGGAGTTACAGACTACAGAATTAGGGAAATTTTGTTTTTATTCTCTTTTGTTGTAAATGCTGAACAAAAACGTATTGCTGTAGTTATCTATAATTTTTGAGCAAACCGTATTCTATAACACCAATTTCTTGTACTTCCAACAACATAACTTGCAACCAAAAATAGTAAAATGGGAAATGAAAAGGACTACATACCGATGCATGATGCCACAATTCAACGGATGTGTTTAATTCTGAACGATGTGTGAGCGAAATGCCCGTGAGGTCAAAATCATTGTTAACTGAAATGAGTTTTACACTTGCTGTTGGGATGTAGAGGTGTTTCGGATTAAAGTGTCAAGTATTTTATGATGTACTTATAAGAGTACCTTACGGCTACATTCACTTGTAGATGACTGCTCTTACCTACTTGTTAACGTAAAACTTTTTACATTCATATTCAGTCTAGTAAGTTTTGTAGCTTTTTAGAGCTTTAAAACAATTATGTAATAACGGTAAAAATAAAAACGGTAAAAAGACATAAGCTTGTGTGACGATACATTTTTAAGAATATGTATCGCACCCTATTTGTTTGAAATGTTGGTAAATAAGGCAAAGTATTAGCTTTTTCAGCTAATTTCCAACTTACAGTTTGTGTTTCATTTATTTAAACGGCAATACAAATTTTGGGCAAATATTTCATTAGCGGAAATTCGGCTAGAATGATTATGATTCCGTAATGATGTAGGATAAATTGCGTAATTCAGGAATAAATATGTTGTTAAGTCAGGCAGGGGCAGCTAACCAAATGCTTTACATAAATATGTATGTACTCGTATGTTGAAACAGAAAAGCGCACAACTCGAAGCGGGTGAACGTACGAAAGTATACAGCCCCATAAACCAACGAATGATGGAAGTAAGATATGCAAGTAGATAGAAAGATTTAATAACGTTGGGGCAATGCTACTAAAACTCCTAATTTTCGCTTAATGTGATATACATTATTTCATTTCGAAGGAAATAAATACTAGGTTGTTCAATAAGTTTTACAGCGCGATAAGGAAAACACAACGTTATGGTTTGAAATACACTTTCTTATTCAGTATAGTCTCCCTGAACCTCAATACACTTGTTTCAATGAGATTGTATTTTATGAATTCCATCCCTGAAGCGAGAATCTGGAAGGGCTGTAAAATTCACTTCCACAGCTGATATGACTTCACCATTTGATTAAAAATGCTTTACACGTATTTTTTTAGGTTTGAAAACAGATAGAAGTCATTAAAGGTCAAATCTGGTAAATACGGTGGATGCTCCAACAATTCAAACTTTGATTCATGGACTTTAGCCATTGTCAAAATGCTCTTGATGCGGTACATTTTCCTGATGAAAAATATTTTTTTCTTATGCAAACTGGGTATTGTTTCCTTCAGCTGTTCTAAAATGTTACAATATTATTCAGAATTTATTATATAAGCAGTTCTCATGTAATCCACAAACTAAATTCTTTATCGCATCCCAAAAAAACTGATGCCTGGAACGGAACATCTTCTTGACCGATTACTGGACACGAAGAACCAGGTTCTCACTACTCTTAAGCCTCTTAATTTGATTTAGGAACATGGTATTAGACCCAAGTCTCATCCATGATTATGAAGCGATGCACAAAATCCACTTTATCCTTTTAAAGACGCTCTAAATGTTGCCGAGAAAGTCGCATTCGAATGCGTTTTTGTTCCATTGTTAGCGAATTTGGCACCCATTGTGCCCACAGCTTTCTGAAACCCAATACTTCAGTCAAAATATTGCTTAGATCGGCCAATAAGAGAATGAGATGCCTAGGGCTTCTACTAAATCTGTTTCAGTTACTTGACGATTTTCCACTACGATTTTCTGTATTCTGTAATCTGTAAAAATTCAATCACTGCACGATACTTGATTTTTTCCATTATAGAAAATACTGTGATACGTCGATACTAAATGGCTTCTAAACAAAGAATGAATTGACACATTGAAGTGAAACTTCACTGCGTTTATACAAGGTGGCGCAAAAGTAACCTTGCGATGTTTTTTGGCTGTAATTAAAAAAAAAAAAAATGAAGAACTTTGATTCTTCTTGTGGATTATTTTTATTTGGTCTTTTAATTTTTTTTACATCAAGTCGAGAATATGATGTCATGTAAATGGCCGCCGCCACAGTTAATTGCCATTTGAGCCCTTTTTATGGCATTTTCCATCACTTTGACAAAAACTTCCGGCGATAGGTCCTCACATTCTTGACGGATATTGTCTTTAAGAGCTGCAAGAGTCTGAGGCTTGTTGACATAAGCCCGTGACTTCAAAAAGCCCCACAAAAAGAGCGGTCAAATCAGGCGAGCTTGCTGGCCAGTGCAAATCGCCAAAATGGGAGATTAGGCGCCCGGGAAATGCATCCTTCAGCATATCAGTTGTGGCACGTGCTTATTTACGTACCCGCTAAGATGGAAATGGGCCTCATCACTCATGATTATTTTTGATGAAAAATCATCTTCCTCTTGTTGGTGATTAAGGATGGCTTGAGCGTATGTTAGACGCGATTGGCGGTCAGCAGCTAACAGCTGATGCACCGTCTGGACTTTGTACGGAAACATCTTCAAATCTTGTACCAAAATTCGACGGCGCTTCCATGACATCCTCGGCTACAGCAGCAATATTCTCTGCAGAACGGCTACTCCGGGGTCTGCCACGCCTGGCGGCATCTCGTGTTGTGCCAGTCTCTTCGAGGCGAGCGGCTAAACGTCGCAGTGTTTCACCAGTAGGCGTTGGACGGCGAGGGCTCATCTCTCATGATTATTTTTGATGAAAAATCATCTTTCTCTTGGTGGTGATTAAGGATGGCTTGAGCGTATGTTAGACGCGATTGGCGGTCAGCAGCTAACAGCTGATGCACCGTCTGTACTTTGTACGGAAACATCTTCAAATCTTGTACCAAAATTCGACGGCGCTTCCATGACATCCTCGGCTACAGCAGCAATATTCTCTGCAGAACGGCTACTCCGGGGTCTGCCACGCCTGGCGGCATCTCGTGTTGTGCCAGTCTCTTCGAGGCGAGCGGCTAAACGTCGCAGTGTTGCGAGGAAATCTGCGACGAAATTCACGTTGTGCCAAAGTCACCGACCGATTATTGGTCAAATAAATAGTCAGCAATATTCCGCGTTCTGGAGCAGTGTAGCGTAACATTGTTTATTAACGTGTATTTCGCATGTTTTTACTACACAAATGTCAAAACAGAACTGGCATTAGGGGCCAATCGCAAAATTTATAGCATTTTCTGATAGGAGGATTACTTTAGCGCCACCTGTTATGAAGAGTGTACCAACATAACAAAAAAATGTTTAGGCTCGTAGCAGTCGCAAAACTTATTGAACAACCTAGTAAACTGAAAGGTATGCATACACATACATACACAATCATATTCACCCTCTGGAAACGTAAGGTTATCAAAAACAATTACGGAAGGTTAAATTTGGTTCGGGCAGAAATTTATATACAAGCGTATATTTCAGTAAAAGTTAATTTGGGTTGGCTATTAATAAAAAAAAATATTCTTATTAATTAAAAAAACATGGACAATGAGAGTTATAGCTTGTAGCATCAGAGGGATGGACAGAAATTTAGTATTAACATATATAAAAGTGGGCATGGTTTTAACAGGATCTCAATGTTAATTATTTCGGATCTAAATGAGGTGGCGTGCAATACGTGCACCGAAGTTGGGACCAGTTTTTTTAAGCAGTTATCGGAAAATACGCGTGGCACCACGCATTTGTTTAAAGGGTTAGGGGTAGTCAGAGGGCTAGTCAGTGAGTTAATTGCTTTATTTTACAAAAATAAAAACATAGCATTAATACATCATGTTCCGACTTGACTTTAGAAAGAATTAAGAAAAAAATTAATAATTGTAAAAGTTATCGCTGTTTGTGTGGAGCCCGTTCCCCCAGAAGTCCCTTGCGGTGATCATCACAAGTCCTTCGAGATTCATCTAAAATCAATCGGACGAGAGATATTAGTTTTATTAATAGATAATATTGTGTCTGATCGAAGCTTTTTTTTCAAAATTAACAATATGGCGGCCTCAGGAAATATTTTTCAGATTTTTGAGAAAAAACCGATAATTAATTGTTAAAAAAAATCGAAATTTTTTTGAAAAAATTAAAGCAGTACAAATTTTATTGAAATCTACCAAGCGGTTTTTTAGTTACAGTGATCACTAGTTCAAAAAACATAGTTTTGAGAAAACGAATTTAAAGTTTTGCTATCGATTTATGCAGAGTTATACGAATTATTTAATTACTTACACTCTGTAATCTATTCCTGGGCCATATAATAGTTCTTCAGCCGTCATAGCAGCTTCCAAAATATCGTTTTATCGAAAAGTTGCAAGTAACATCCTGGCTGTGATTGCCTTCCAGCTTCGCTTTAAGGATACTAACCCACCAACTAAACAAACACTTTGAACTTCCCCGCGACCTCCACAGAGTACGAAACCTCCATCACTACCACCCACGGGAGCAAAAGGAACCACACCAGGAGCCCCAGCAGCCAAAACCCCCAAAATCAGCACAGCCTGGGACTCCCCCAGCTCAAAGCATAACCACTTTTGGACCTCTCTCAGATCAATATCGTGTTTTTACAAATCTTTATGGACGTCACGATTGGCGGCTGAAAGGCGCTCTCAAGCAAGGTGGCTGGTATGCGCAGCTGATATGGTTACATTTTTTCTCTTTTTTTTTTTTTGATAGTGATGTTGTGTATACCAACTGCTGGATGGATGATCATATCATGACATATGGCAAAAATAAATTTTTTGTTGGATGGTAGGACCGTTATAAGCTTACATGGCAAATTTCAGCGTGACATGTCACATAGTTTGTTTTCTGTGCTACTGTAAACAAGTCAAGCTCGAGTGTGTTTTTCGAATTTAACGATGGAAATTCAAGTTGAACAAAGAATTTGTTTGAAATTTTGTTATTCCAACAAAATTTCGGCTTCAGACGCCTTAAAAATGTTGCAGACAACCTATGGGGACTCTGCTCTATCACGTGCACGTGTTTTCCAGTGGTACAAAAGTGGCTCCCCGGAGGAGCCGAAACCCAAAAAACCACGCCAAAGTCGCTCAAAAATTAAGGTTATGCTGACTGTTTTTTTCGATTACGAAAGTGTGGTGCACTCGGAGTTCCTTCCGCAAGGCCGATCGGTTAACGCTGAATATTATTTAGACGTTTTAAAGCGTTTGCGCGAGAACATTCGTCTTAAAAGGAAGGAATTGTGGGACAACAAGTCATGGTTCTTGCATCACGATAATGCACCAGCTCACACATCACGTCTTGTTCGCGATTATTTGAACAAAAATAATGTTAATATCGTTCCGCAAGCACCGTATTCGCCTGATATGGCTACATGTGACTTTTTCCTGTTTCCCAAGCTCAAGTTGCCGCTCCGTGGAAAACATTTTGAGACAATTGAAGTCATAAAAGAGAATTCGAAGAAGGAACTGAAATCCATACCAAAATCGGCCTTCCAGAAATGCTATGATGATTGGAAAAAACGTTGGCATATGTGTATCGCCTCCAATGGTGATTACTTTGAAGGAGATAAAATAAAAATTGAACAATAATTAACCGTTTGTGTTTTATTAAATCAGTCTCGTTCATATTTGAGCAGAAGTATATATATATGTATATATATATAGTATATATATATAATTGGCGCGTACACCCTTTTTGGGTGTTTGGCCGAGCTCCTCCTCCTATTTGTGGTGTGCGCCTTGATGTTGTTCGACAAATGGAGGGATCTACAGTTTCAAGGCGACTCCGAACGGCAGATATTTATATGAGGAGCTTTTTCATGGCAGAAATACACTCGGAGGTTTGTCATTGCCTGCCGAGGGGCGGCCGCTATTGGAAAAATGTTTTTCCTAATTTTGGTGTTTTCACAGAGATTCGAACCGACGTTCTCTCTGAATTATAAAAAATTGTATGGTATAATATTCTGTATTAAAAATTCTGGCAGTTAAAGCTCTGTATTGTAAAATTCTACTTGTTTCAAAATTTTCTGCCACAAATTCTATATTGCCAAAATTTTCAGCTTTACAAAACTCTCTATTAAAAATTTTGAGAACCGTACAGATAATTAAAAGAAGCGCGCACTGTATAGCATTTTTAATACATAAACAAGGTAAAACAACAAAAAATAAAAACTTCTGGTCCATAGAAGAGCAAGCAGCCAAAATGGGTTTCCCTTACTGCTTATACTGCCCTAGTTGCAATCAGCCGGAGAAAAACGAAACTATCTTCCACTTCTTCTGGGAATGCCTTGCCCTATGGAAGGCGAGGAGGCTAACACTTGGCAAACCGCCTTTTGAAAACCTCTAAAACCTGGCCGGTATAGACGTAAACAACTTTTTAAGGTTTCTCAATCGCACCGACTGAATGTAGCCTTGGCATCGTTTTACTTGTTGGCAGCGAGTAAGACCTCACTGGTCCTTGAGTGTATCAAGAAACTGAATCTACTAGGAACGCACAATCGCATTTGGTTAACTTGCGTCCCGGGACACAGGGAGGCCTCGCCATTAATAGGACACGAGTTCTTCCTTGCTATAGAACAACACTTCCTCAAGGAGAATCAAGCTAGGGCTAAGGGAAGTTAGCTGGCACCAAACTATGGGACTACGCCAGGTGAAATCCCTACTGGCAGCGTACAACCAAAAGAGATTTAAAAGACTCATAACCCTCTCGAAGGATTAATTGAGAATGCTCACGGGCATTTTGACAGGCCACTGCAGTCTAAGTAGTCATCTGCACACATTCTTGTCGTTTGTGCGACCAATCCCATAAGACACCAATGCACTTTCTCCTTGAATTAGCGCTATAGCGTGAAGAAGGTTGAGACATCTCGGCCAACTGCAGCCAAAAGAACGGCACATCTCTATGCTGAGTTTAATAAGGGAACTGGGTCTGGATGAGGTACTGTGATGAGTACAGGGTACAAAAGACCATGAGGTCGAAGTGAAGACCTCGTAAAAAAATCTGATGTAATCTGTTGATAGCGAAGATGTGACAACAATCACCATTTTAACCAACCAACCAAAACAAGTAATAACTTTAATGCTAACAATGTAATTACTGGCAAGGGGGAAAAATAAAGGAGGTGGCCATAAACCACGTTTTGTACATTAGAATGTCACGTAATATCAAAATAGAAGAGCTTTTCGTCATTTCATTTCTTGCTGATGTCCTAATGGACAAGGCGAAAGACAAAAGCAAATCAGCAGGCCTATGGATATCACCTTGTTCGCCTTGATTACTGCTGTCTGAAAAGTGCTCATTGTTATCAGCACAAGCACCTCAGTGTCTAAAGTGCTCAGCAGTGTCGTGTAGGGACGCATTGCATTTTTACCCATTTCGTTTGCAGATGCTGTATTGACGTAACACTGTGTTGAATTGTACCAAACTGATGAGGCGTGGAATTGATTTTAAATGAGTTACTATTGTAATAAACTACGATTTTCTGCCATTGGTTATTTTTAATACACATATGTACATCTAAACGGTATTCGCCTTAAGGGCCAAATTGCGTTAAATAGAAAGTGGTTAGGAAATCACGCGTCAAAGCGTGTGAGCACATCCACACGGATGCCAAATAATACGGAACAAGAAGAGTGTTAAGCCACCGGCAAAAAACGTAACGCAATATTTGAGTGTGAATGAAGAAGGGAGAAGAGCGAAGACATACTAAAATGCATTTAGTTGCCGCAACACGTATTCAGAAAAAGACGAAATCCACAACACAGTGACTTACTTTTTATTGCTTGAGAATATTGGAAATACTGTGCATGGTATGTATTTAAACTCAAAAAATCTGCAATATAAAAAAAATAATTACGTAATACCAGAGTTTCGTAGTATTATACGGCATGTGCATCTCCACACATCCAGTTACCGTCATTGCCAATACATACTTATTTTGCAATAAAACGGAAAATTTATTTTTGCACATCGAAAAAAAAAAACTTGAATATTAGATTAGCATTAAAATAATAAAACAATATATTTTTCTAGTATTATTTTATTGTTCGACCTATTATTAAACTTGTTCGACCTATTTATAATTAATCTACTATTCAATAAGTACCCGCAATTTATCATTTAAAAGAGTTATGCTGATATTTTGCTTTGTTGTGGTGAACTATTCAACTATGTGATTGACAAAAAAATTAAAAGAAAAAGAAAATTGTGCTCGAGGATTGTCGTGCGATCATCACTGAGGTAGCGCCCGATATTGGTTTTCCGCTGTGATCGATGTGATCTTTTTAGAATGAAACGAGTTTAAAGTGTAGCTCATGCCGATAATACTGAATGTCTTGCCAAGTCAACATCACATTATTGTTGCTAGAAAAATGCTTTATTTTGGTTAAAATGTTATCGAATGCATCATCATTGGAGAAGCGGTATGCATTTGTGATTACGAACCACGAAGCATCGGAATGACGCTTCTCGGATAGCTACAAAGTCGACCCAAGCGCAAGGTTTTGTTGATCTTTTATGGTTGATTCAATCAAAATTCATTTTGTCCGAACAAATTTTAAACAAGGAACATTAAATATGTGAACGTATTGAAGCGTTAGAGAAGTTCAACGCAGGTTACTGCAAATGTGAAGAAACAGCTTGCGATTTCTTCTTCACGAAAATGAACCGGCCCACACATTTTATCTTGTAGTACTATCTTCAGTTGGCCCACTCTCCCTAAGGCAAACGGAAACTGGCATTACTTCTAAGTATAGGGTTTTCCAATAAGAGGTGTTATTTTGATATTCAAAGAAAAATGCTATTTTTTAATATAAATGATGGGATGTTTATTTCATTATAAAGAGGAAGGTACGCCGTTAATAATGGAAAATAACATCAGATAAATGACCACCACGACCACGCTTACAGGACAATATCCTCTTCATGAAATTTTCCATAACCGAATTGCAAAGTGGCTGCCCTATGTCCTCGATAGCCTCACGAATTCCATCTTTGAGGCCTTGAATCGACCCTGGGCTGTGCGTAGAAATTCTCTTTCACGTGGCTCCAAAGAAAAAAGTCACAAGTTGTTAAATCACAAGATCTCTGTGGCCAATTGTGATCACCTCTTCGAGAGATAACACGGTTCGGAAACTTTTCCCGTAAAAGATCAATGGTTTCATTGCTTGTGTGGCACATAGCGCCGTGTTGTTGAAAATAAACGTTGTCCAGATCAATACCATCGTCATTCTGTCCGGAAACAGTTCATCTCCATTTCGTAATTGCAACTGTTGTTGCTGTTGCTGGGTCTTGCGCTCCCATTCGATGAATTGGAGTCGTAGCATAATTTTTCCAGCAAACGCTCGAACAGCCACCCATTTAGTACTGGATGAGCACATGTCCTGTACGATGTCATTAGGACTAGCTGAGTGTCACAAAACCCTTTCAAGTATTGCACGTTCTCGTGCGGAGCGATCACAATGAAAAGCCACGTGTTCCGCGCTTTCGATTGCATTAGGACAGCTTGGGCAGAGTGGGCTTTCTGCCAGCTGAAAGCGGTGGAGATATTCCATAAAGCAGCCATGACCGGTGAGTATCTGCGTAAGGTAATAATCAGTTTCACCATGCTTTCTTTTTACCCACTGCTCGAGATGTGGTATTAACTTGTACGTCCAGCGCCCTTTAAGTAACTTTTCCCAACTTCTTTGCCACTCATACATAGATCGCTCTCGTTCGATGGTTTTTTCTGTTGCCGTTGGTTTAGCTCCTTGCTCGCTATAGAGGCGGCGAAGCTCTCTTGCGTGAATATCAACTTTCAATTTCCCGGCTACAACACATATTGCATCGTCTGATACCGTTCTATATGCACATGAAACCCGTAATGCACTCCGCCTGTTGGGTGATTCATTCTCCTTTGTATTTTCTATAGCTGCTGTTGCTTGTGGAGGAGACCGTCTAATCACAAAGCTCCTCTTAAATGCGTTTGCAGCTTCACCTGTCGGCGAGTGAACATTTACTTCAGGTACATGCGTCCCATCAATGAGGGTTTTTGAGTTTTTGTTTGTAAAAATATATTTGTTCATGCTATATGGGCCCCAACTCACATCCGCTATCTCCGCGCGTGTACGTAGTTACCGTAAGCCCCATAGTTATCTATGTAAACAGGGAGGCCATGCGAGGGTTGACTTTGGCCCTTATGGGGTCCAGAGTTCAGAGCCAGACTTCAAGCCGGAATTAATGGGGAGCCATCTCAGCCCAACCTACGTGGTCACTGAAGGCTACGCGCTTTGAGCGCTTTGTGAGACCTGCCATGTTTGAAAGAGGCGGAGGAGGCTATGAACCCTTCTGAAAGCCATTTTTGCAAGATTTCACTCCGCATACTCAGGTAACAGAGATTCAAAGCCCCAGCCGTTGTTCGCGTTTAGCGATTAGTACTGCCGCTCCTTACGTGGAGAACAGACGCTGACCAGAGAGCCGCTCAATATGAGTCAGACGCTTCTAGAATTTTTTGGGTTGCCTGTTTTGGTCCGCGAGTGGTATTTTATTTCCCACCTACCCTGCATATCTGCTGAGCGTTCCCCTATCCGCCACCTGGGGGCAACTCCACACGGAGGAGACAGGCAACTCCACTCCATCATTTGATGTTAGCTTTGGTTATACGCTACTATATTAGAAGAAATTAAAATATTTCAATTATTCAAATAAAGCAATGCTAAAATGATTGAACGCCTGTAAAATAATTTAAAAAATTTCCGTTCGCTGCATTTTATATCTTTTAATTCTTCGACATATTTTGGTTATTTTCCTGTTCCTGAAGCTAAAATTACCACTTCAAGAAGTCGTTTTGAATCAATAAAAGGAACTTCACAGAGGGAACTGAGTCAATGTATGGAAGAATGGGGCATAATTTTCTGGTGAAAAATTAAGTTTTGATAAGTAAATTAAGATTTTGCATTTTGTTCAACAATTTCGGGTACTTTTTACACAGAATGTTCAGTGAAATGTCTCATAACCGGGAACCTCTCACTGTCGTAGTGTTTTTGTTCGGTTAAGGGATATGCCAGATTATGGGGAAAGCGCCACAATTATCGTTGGATTCTACTTCTGAGTTCCTTATGTCCTTAAAATCGCTTTTTTTCTTCAAATTAAATTTTTATGATATATGATATTGTTGTTGATTAATTTGAAGAAAACCGTCGAAATCATTCACGAAATCGAGTTTTCCTGAAATTGGGTATAGATTGCTAGTGGAAAAACATCTACACAGATGGCTCAAAACTGGATAACAAAGTAGGTGGAGGGGTCTACTCCGACAAACTCGGAGTATGCCAATCATTCCGCTTACCTGATCATTGCAGTGTATTTCAGGCGGAAGTCACTGCCATAAAAGAGGGACTTACAGAAATAAAAACGAGAGTATTATCCACAAATGAAGTCTTCATTTACTAGGACAGTCAAGCAGCAATAAAAGCGCTGGAATCAAAAACGCACTCGTCAAAAACAGTTCTAGAATGTTTTAAACTACTAGATGACGTATCTAAGTGCTACAAGGTGCACCTTATCTGGGTACCAGGCCACAGGGACATTCCAGGAAATTGTAAGGCGGATGAACTTGCAAGAGCCGGTACAACGCTCGATCTCGAACCGGATAAGGCGCTGATACCCATGCCTATAGCCACTTGTAAATTACTTATAGACAGGGAAACCATCAAAAAGGTAAATACAATCTGGCAAAACCTCACAACATGCGAACTAAGCAGATAGACATGGCCGAACTGGAACAGCGGTCGATCGAAGATCTTGCTAAGATTCAACAGGGAATCTATAAGAAAAATGATAGGTGTATTAACAGGTCATTGTTTAATAGGCAGCCACGCTAGAAGGTTAGGACTACCTTACTTCGATTTCTGTAGAAGCTGTCTAAATGCAGAAGAAGAGGAAACAGTCAGACACCTTTTATTTGAGTGTGAAAGCCTAGCTAGGAGAAGGCTGCGCACCCTCGATACAGCATTTCTAACCGATGTAGCGGATATAGCCCATCTAAAACTAACGAAGCTCTGCTCGTTTATTAAAGCAACCGGATGGTTTGAAAGGGAACACGTAGAGTAAGGATAAGCTCCAGTGGTATCACAATGGACCTGCCGAAGGTCTAAGTGTGTCTTACGACAAACAGCCTACCTACCTACCTACCTTGCTAGTGGAATGTAGCATTCTGTATCAAAATCGAAATACTCTCATCAGCTCCTGGAAATCCTGCTTTACAAAAGCAGTTTGGGATTGTTGTTTCTTCTAGTTCCCAGGATACTTTGATGAAATACAATTTTAAGTCAGTACATCAATAGATTTTGACAGCTCTGAGGCTGAGAGTTGCAGTGTTTTCAAGAGAACCTTTTATTTATTTATTTTATAAAATAGTACATAGTAAGACTAAGGTCTTTTAATAGTACTTCAACAATATTATATACAACTGGAATATTTTTAGCATAAAAGTTTCTTAATCTAAATTTTACACCAGTTCATTAACAAATCAATCCAATATATTTAACTTAACTATTATAATAAGAAGAAAAGAAGTGGTAGGAAAAGTAACACTTTTAAGGTAATTATGGACTTGAATTTAAATCCTTAAGTCCAGCCTTCACAGTGTCGGGTAATGAGTTTCTAGATGATGCTAGGTAATTAAATGTTGGAACGATGAATTTGTTGTGTCAGCGAGACCTTACTGGTATCAACTTCTCTGTCAGATAGGGAGGTGACCTGAATAATGTAAGTTTGCATATAAATATGCATTTTCTAGCAGACAAATAACTGTTAAGGCAACAGCCCAGTAACCTTGATTGCCAGGCAGAGTTATGGTCATATCTACCAATCCCATATACATACCGCGTGGCGTTATTAAATGCCACATTAAATTTATGGCAGGATGTGGAGTCAAGTTTGCAGTATACCACTTCAGAGGAGGTAATGAGAGGCATAATTAGCTGGAGAACAAATTTGCGCCGTGAGAATGTTGCAGATACTCTCAGCTTACGCAATGTAGCATAAATATTCCCCCCAACCCTATTTATATGGTCAGCACAGGTAAGTTTTGTGTTAAGAATAAACCCCAAATTTTTTTACCTTATCCATAAAGGTAAGGGAACTAGTACCTATCCACAATTTAGGGATATTATACACATGCACCGCACTATTACATGTAGGTAAGACTTTGACGCGTTCAAACATAAAAAGTTTTCACAAGCCCATACAGAAATAGACGACAAATCACTGTTTATTTTGAAACATAAATCTTCAACGAGACAAATACGACTGGACAAGTACAATTGCATATCATCAGCATACGTATGGACATTCCCATACTGACAAACGGTAAAAACATCATTGATAAAAATACTAAATAGAAGTGGATTAAGGATAGACCCTTGCGGAACACAAGTGTGAACATATCTAGGCTGTGATGTTAATTTTTCTAATCTTAACCTTCTGCATTCTGCCACCAAGGTAGCTGGCCATGAGCTTCACCGCACTGTCTTTCAAGCCGAAATAGTTTTTCAGCTTCAAGCATAACAATTTGTGATCCACTCAGTCAAATGCTTTAGAAAAATCAGGTAAACAAAGTAGAGTCGAGTCACCGTTTTCAAAACTAATTCTAATATCGTCGAGTATTTCAACCATGGCTGTCGAGCAACTGAGACTTTGTTTGAAGCCAGATTGTAATGGAGAGAGTAGACGATTGTGCTGTACAAATGATGAAATTTACGTGGCCATCAAGTTTTCGCAAACTTTGGAAAATGTGGGCAGTATGCTGATAGGTCTATAGCCACCTGCATAAATAGTATTTATCTTTTTTGCGACTGGGAGAACTGTAGCCTTTTTCCATACTGCCGGGAAACATGAATGGGTAAGAGGTCCTATTATATATTGGATGACTATACGGGCGAATTTTAGCGAGATGCGATTATCACCTACAGCACTAGACTTTATTTTGGATACATCTTTCAGGACATCTACTTCACTAACTATCTACAAATTTAAAATTTTTGGATAATACATTGATTAGTGATCGGCTTACTGCCTTATGTTAATTGAGTTTAACTCCCTTGGATAGGATGCTGCGTAATCCAAAAAACGGGGTAAGTTTTGTTACTTTTGTTTAATTTTGTCTATTTCTGGGAGATTTTTTGATGAAAATGATTTGAAATATAGTGTCCGCGTATATTAATTAGAGAGTCCGCTTATTTGGATGATATTTGTATGGAAAATTAATGAAAAATCTGTGTGCTCGGAATTTGTCTGGCTAGTGAAGGACTGACTGTGACGAGGACCTTTACGGTATATTAAAAATTGCTATAGACTTTATTGCATAATGATGAAAAGCGCAATTACTCATATTCAGTTGCTGCTTCTACGAGGCTTTTAAGTGCCCTCTCTGTCTGCTCCGCCACTTGGGCATGCGTTGCGTATACGCAACCGAACTCTTACTGCAGTCACGATGTATACATATATATTCTTGTACTGTAATTGTATTTAAAAATTTACTTGTTTTTATAACCAAAGAGTGCAAACACTTTATGAACTTTTAAGAGAAAACATTATGGTATTAAATTATTATTGATAGCCGGATTATTGCACTTCAGGGCTGAACATTTTTCCAAAATTACCATAGCCGCTATTTACAGTGTTATCAGATTTTCAAAGTTTTTACTTCGAATTCGTATTCCGTTTACTAAATTTATTGAGAAATATTTCATTCATCTTATTTGAAGGTCCATGTAGAATTGAGTTTTGAGCTTTGAAAATGCTTTCATTTAGTTAGCCGGATAGGAAGGTTATGTGCGACTGTAACTAAGCCTCAGCAAACATGATTTTATTTCTCATTTCTATTTGTCAAAAACCGAATTTAGTACTTTCTTACCTGTTTATAAATACTACATAACATTTAATAGGACTCTGATACCCGGAGATATGGTTCTAACTTCTTGATACCTGTTCTTGCAAGTAAATATTCGATACTTATTTCCTGGGCAAGTACTTTTTTACTGGATGCTTTTCACGAGTTTGGTGCTTGGTACCGGCTGTTTTTGGCAGTATATGCCAATGCTATAGTTACCATTCATTATAAATGTGAATTGTGAAATACATAATTTAAAAGTAAGTCCTTTAGAAGAGAGAAAAAATTAAACCCTCTTCCCCATCCTTTCATAAAATTTGACTTGCGAATTTGGTTTGGTCATGGTATTGTCTGTCTCTTGAAAAATATATGTCTTGAAAGCAGGAAATATAATTACCCTGAAAAAACCCACCACACTTAGCGAAAATGCTTATTATACCTCAGGTAGGGAGAAAGATTTTTTGCTTAATATTTTATGTTTAATCCAAGGCTTTATTTCAAACTGGGAGACCGTCAATGTGTTGTTGAATTGTGAGGTGTTCCACGGTGCATTTATTTATAGCAAGTTATACAATACAGTTTAATTTATAAAATCGACATTAGCCATGAGACTTTCAGTGACGTATTTACTTTACTTTTTTAGGATTAATTAAGCAATTTGGACAGCTGTAGCTTTACCAAGCTGGCCGCTATATACTGTAAAAAAATTGGGAAAAGAACTGATTGATTTTTCAAGAATTACCTTTCCAGTGTTTCCTTAGAAATCTAAATTGGCTGAATTGGGCTGAGTTATTCAAGTTTGCGTGAAGCTAAAGTAATTTTAAGGAAAGGTGGGGGTAATGTAATGTAAAAAACAAAAACTCAACGAATTTTAATAAAAATTTCAAACTCTTTGAGCAGAATTTTGTATTTTGATGTATTAAGTGCAACATCGAAATGGACATGATTTTTGGAATTTTTTTCTGGCAGTCGAAACAGGTACAACAACAAAAAGAACGCGTAGAAGAAATGAAAATACACTGTAAATATGCATTTTGCTATTCATTTAATTTGTGTCACAGTGCTGCCATATTTTTATCAATACAAATATTTTTATTATTTATTCTAAGCGTAACAATGAAATACCCATTTATTTCAAAGTATGCTAAAAAAAAAAGCTCTCATTTTATATTTTTTTGCGAAACGTTTACACATTCCATTGGCTTGTAGGTAGCACGTGTAACAAAAAACATACATACATATTGTATATTAGCTTGCCGTGGCATTTCATACATAAAACTGAAGACTAAGTGTTAAACCAAGTACAAATTTACTATATACGACCTTGATCAAAAAGTTCTCAGAATATATTCAGAAAATACAAAATACAAGTTTATTTCTCAAAAAATGATATTATCGCTTTTAAAGGTGTCTCCATCATTCAGAACACGCTTGTGCCAGCTCACGAAACATTTCTGGAACTCTATTTTCGCATCGCTTTCTTTTTTGTCTGAAACCGACGTAGTTTTTTAGTATTGGTTCATTCGGAGCTCTCCACTCACTCGCCTGGTGGCTGGATTGCGTGTCGTACTCATAAACTCACGTCTTGTCTCGAGTAATGATGAGTTTGATCAATGTTGGGTCGGAACCAGTCTTGGAAATTACGTCTTTGGTGATATCAACTTTGTACCTTTCTTGCATGAAATTCAGGTTCTTTGGGAACAACTTTGCATCAACACGGCACAAATCCAAATGTTCTGAGCGGATCCATAAGCAATGTTCAAGATCTCTGCCAGTTCTCTGACAATTATTTGCGGTTATTGATCAACTTTTCTTTCACAACATTGATGTTTTCATCAGTGTACGATGTCGATGGCCTGCCGTGACGTTCGCCATTCTCGATGGACTCACGATCTTTTCTGAAGCGGCAGTTTCCTTTAGATTATCATTATCAGGATTTCTAAGATTTACGCACCATTGAATTAATTTTTAATGCAAAATTTAATACAAACTCGTTGGTGCAAAGTCAAATCCTAGTTTAAAACGGTAAAAAATCGAAAACACGTGCAAGGGTAGATTTACTCAAGATGGCGTAATTTTTACAAATGTCAAGCAATGGCGATAAGGTTTTATTAGGAATATTAATCACAGATGTGACAACAAAACAAAACAAAAAAAAACAGAACTCAAATCAGTTGACTTAGGGTGACACCTGGCAGTTGTTCTGGAAAGCTTTTGATCAATTTCTGAATCCGAAAGCGGACTTTCTGCATTTAACCTGCCAAAAGTCTAAAAAATCCGGATTTCAAGTAAAATAGGCTGACTTTACTAGACTGCTATTTTAGACTCTGCATTCGAGAGGCAAATAGGATTTGAACGAAACTTGATGAGCTTGACAAAATGAAAGATGAACTTCTTAGTCCGAAGTACATTAAAATCCCTTCAGCTAGGCACTCCTTTTGGCGAGAAATAAGAAAATCTCCCTGGTGAAAATTATTGACAAAATTTTGGCAAAAAGCCTTGTACCTTCCAAGGATTTATTTTGTTCCTTTACATATTTCAGAAGCGTTGTGCACGTTTGGTGCCACAAACCATCGTTTTTTGTAGTAGTGTAAAATTGAAATACGAAATTCTTTTTGATCCATAATAAAAATAAGAAAAGTAGCGTCCCTTTTCGCACAATAACCCTCGAACCAACGAGTAGAATAGAAATTTTAACAGCTGTCTATTTAAGGTTTTTTTGCGGGTAATGCCTAACGCATTATTAAAGCTGCCAATGGTATGTCCGGAGACTAAAAACTCCCTCTCGTTTGGAACCGTCACTCACTCTGGAACCGCTTTCGCATTCCTTCAGAGTGACGTTGCACCTTTCTTCATTACAAAGGTCTACCCCTATGTACCTGCGTCCAGGTCCCGCTTTTTTATACGGATAATTCTTTCCGCGAAACCTCTGATGACTCGCTACTTAGCATCTTGTTGATTACATTTTCAATGGTGATGTGACCGACTGCATTCTCCAGCGGTCGACGTTCTTTTTCCCAACGCATGCATTGGAAGAATGTGTGTTCAGCGTCATGTTCGGTGGCATCCCCGTATATGCATATGGGGTGTTCACATTTCTCTATTTTGAACAGGTATTTCTGGAAATATCCGTGCCCCGAAAGCATTTAGGTTGTATATAAATTGACTTTAACGAAGTTCCTTCTGTTTCATGTGGCGTCGTCTTTTATGAGCCTAGCCGTCCATCTGCCGCGTGTTTCTTTAATCCAGCGGTCTTGCCATAGCCTTAGTGTTTCATCTCTTATTTCACGCGCTACAGGTTAGTTAACTCTTTCTTCCATTCCCTCCTTCTTTCGGTCTTTTCAAGGCTAGCATTAACTGAAAAAGAGGTGGATGCCATAAAAGTATGTGTTAGGCCGGGGTCTTTTCAGCCCATGTGTTATATTAGAGCTTAAAAACTTTTATATCAATGTTGCTCGACAAAGATGGTCGGGACAATATTGTTCCGGACAGTAATGTGTAGAACTTAAACTTCTAATGCGAAATTTCCAAAATGAAAATGTATCTTTTAGGTAAATATTGACTTTCTTGAGCCCATAACCTCTTTATTTGGCCAAATAACTGAATTTAAGGCTCAGTTTTACTTGCCATTTTAGACTAACTAAAGTTGACATAAAACAAATAGTTAAATAAAATCTTTAGTTATTTAAAAAAATATCTTTTTTCATCGCACGAAGAGAAGCAAAATGATTGCGTTTGAATCGATATCAGGCACCCATAGGTGCAAAAATGAGGCTCATTAAAATTCACTGAGTTGGAATTCAGCATCGCATAAATACAAATTTATTGCATTTTGACCGAACGTTTGGTATATCGAAAGTGCAAGCGTTGTTTGTTCGGCACAGCGAGGTCAACCGAAATTTCGATACCATTAAATGTAGGATGTTACTTTTCGTCATAATGAGCGCTACAAAAAAAATTTTAAATACAATTGATCAAAAATTATATGGTAATTCAAACAATATAAAAGAGTGCCGGCCAAAATGTGCAAATCGTGCAGTTTGCCTTCGTGTTTCTACACCAACGATAACGATGTGTGTGCATGACGTCATGCTTTCGCTTCTCAGATGCTGTTCACTCCGTTTAGCATAGACGTACATGGTAGCAGAAAGCAAATATAGTTTATTCGTAATCTAAAAAAATAGATTGGTCTTATAGATATATTCCTTGGCCTTAATTTTTTTTTCGATTATACCTCGAGTTTTGACGTAAATGCTTTACTATATTAAAAGAAACATTCATATTTTTATAGTGATGATTTACTTTTCAAATGTAATTTAATAACTATTACAGTAACTCTCCATAAACTTTCGATGCTGAAATACGATTCTCAATACTTCGTCGACTCACAAAATATTTAAGAAATACAGCATCAGAAGAGCGGTTGAATGAGGCAACAAATCTTTATACTTCTAGAAACTCCCACCGCAAAACCAATTTTAGAAAAATGTGCTGAGATCCAATAGTTTTTTTTAATTTTATATTTTCGCTACTCAGAGCTTAAAAAAGACGAGAACGTATTATCAGAAAGAAGAAACGAGAGACCGAAATACGTGAATACGAGGAGCCAGGATTGCCAGCATGGCCAATAGGCGGCTTACAAAAGATTTCAAGACCAGGGCGTTTTTCTGTCAAAACAAAGACGGCGATCTGGTGACTGACATTCAGAGCGTACTTAAATTATGGTGGGTACAATTCTCGAACTTGTTAAATAGTGACAGTTGCGTATGTCACAGAGAATGGGAAGATCCCGATACGCCAATCGTTGACGACGGAACTGCCATTCTGCTATCCCACCATGATAGCGATAAATTGGCTAAAGAACAACAAAGCCGAGGGAGCCGACGGACTGTCGGCTGAGCTATTCAAACATGGGGGTGAGGAGCTGGTAAGGTGCATGGATTAGTTTCGATGCAAAATATGGTCGGATGAAAGCATGCCTTCTAAAGCTAACACTCTACAAGGCTCTGATAATGCCCGTCCTAACGTATGGCGCAGAAGCTTGGGCGATGACAATATCCGATGAGGTGCCACTTGGAGTGTTTGAGAGAAAGATTCTTCGGAAGATATTTGGACCTTTGCACGGTGGTGACGGCGAATATCACAGGCGATGGAACAATGAGCTTTACGACGACATATACATAGCGCAGCGGATAAAGATCCAACGGCAACGTTGGCTGGGTCATGTTGTTCGAATGGATACAAACGCTCCGGCTCTGAAAGTATTCGATGCGGTACCAGCTGGAGTTAGGAGAGGACGTGGAAGGTCTCCTCTGCGTTAGAATGATCAGGTGGCTTCACTTGGTGTTTCCAATCGGGGCCGGTTAGCACGAGAAAGAAAGGACTGGTGCGCTTTGTTGAACTCGGCCAAATCGCGTAAGCGGTTATCGCGCGAATCAAGAAGAAGAGGAAGGTTTGTTGTATTGTGATTTGAATTTAATTTATTTATATAAAAAAATTATAAAATTGTTTCAATTTCTTCTTAGAACAGTGAACTTGTTATTGGTGTACAAGTAATTACTTTGTTATATACAGCAATCCCCCTATAACGCGATACCTTTATTCTCCCATATTTCTGTGTTGTGAATTATTTGTAGAGCTCATAATTAAATTTACACTGTGTTCATAGTTTTTAAGTGTAGGCGTATTGATTATACATATACAAGGCAAAGTTCAAAATAAACAAAACTGAGCAAAATAGAAACGACAGGAGCTTCTGATAACTTCGAGTTTATTTATTCAAAACAGTCCCCTCTGGCCGCAATACACAGTTTAGCGCAATCTAAAAGCTTTTCGAAGGAGTGTTTCAGGTCATTGACCGGAATGTGCTTCAGGATGTCGGTACAATCCTTTTGGATGGCCTCTACGGACGCAAAACGGTTTCCTTTCATGGCCAAATGCAATTTTCCGAATTGGTAGAAGTAACAGGGATCCATATCAGGCGTTACGGTGAGTGATTAATGGTTAAAATGCGATTTCTAGTCAAAATATCAGTCAGAAGGGTGGATCGATGAGATGATGCATTATCGTGCAATAAGCGCTGTATGTAGGGCGAATTCTACGAATGCGAATTTTTGGGGGGTGGCTCGTCTGGGGCCTTCCATTCGGGGTTTTGACGCTTAGCTTCAGGTTCATGTTGGAAACACGATCTTTCATCACCAGTTAATATACAATGTTGTAAAGGAAGTTCTCGGCTCTTCTCGGCTCTTCTCGCCTCTTTAATGAAGTCTTTCGAATGTTAAATTCTGAGCACATTTTGGTTCTCAGTTAACTTGTGCGGAATGAAACGTGCACAGACCTTTCGTAAGCCCAAATGATCAGTTGAAATGCGATAAATCGATGTTTTGGAGATATTCAACTGCGATTCCAGGAATTCGAACGAAGATTTTGGTTCAGTTTTGATAAATTTACCAACAATTCGGTGTTTACTGTCATTTATGTCCTCACAACGAAGATTTTGGTTCAGTTTTAATAAATTTACCAACAATTCGGTGTTTACTGTCATTTATGTCCTCACAACCTTCTCTGAAACGTGTAAGCCACTAATGAACTCTGGCACGAGATATACAATCAGCGGCATACACTTCTTTCATCAATTCAAATGTTTCGGTAAACGTTTTACCGACTTTAAAACAAAATTTGATATTAGCTCATCGTACGAAACTCATTTTTGTACCGATGACACGTTAGAGGCAATAAGTTCGCTTCCACTGAAGCGAATGACACCAAACTTGGATATAACTTTCAACGCACTAAATCATTAAAAAGATGTCACAATCAAAAACATTTATATGACGTCAGTCTTACCTATTTTGGACCTCACCTTGTATATATATACCTATATATGTACTGAAAGGTAAAGAAATATTATTTTGATAAGATTTTATTTCTTATTTTTATAAGTATTTAACACAGAGAAAACGAAGATTATAGTTCGATCCAGTTCTGGCTTAAGGCATGATGACCAGCTGATCGGATACTACGAGTATGCATTCGAGAGTATACAAGAATTTATCTATCTGGGTACAAAATATCAGCCAATAAGGATACATCATTCGCAATAAATGATAGAGTTTTAGCAGAAAATAAGTCTTACTTTTCTAATCTCGCGCTGTTTAAGTCCAAATTATTATTTCACGACCAAAAGGATATTAAAAACCTTGGGGGGTGGCCCTGCTTACCCATGGACGCCTGCAAGACGATACCTACCGAATTAGATATAATCATGAGCTGGAACTATTAGCAAAAAACGAAGCTGTGATACGATTTATAAAATCTCAGAGGGAAAGATGGCTCGGACACGTGTTTAGAATGCCCAAGGAGAGAACAACTTGAAGGACAGTTGAAGTACGCCCTGTTGAAGGCCGAAGAAGAAAACGCACCGGAAAGAGATGGCGAAGACGTGGAAGTTGACCATGAAGCCTTAGATAGAGACATATGGCGGAAGTTTGTGAATGAAGCAATGATAACCAAGGACTGTGATGCCAAGGATAAGAAGATGAATATTTACTTTAAATAAAATATTTATTTTTCAGTCATGGCAAGTGAAAAGGAAACGAAACCTAAGTTAAAAGGAAATCTATTTCTCTACGACAAACAATTTGTGTGTATGGGACCAAGCGGGCGAGTTAAACGAGAGTACTCCTACAACGCGGAACGAAACCAGCGCGTTATGGGGGCATTACTGAATATGTATGTACCATATATTCCTATGTTTATATATTACGTATATGAATTTCTAGGATTTCCCCCGAAAAAATCCCGGCTGTGCCCCAGATCTCACTATATGGCGTTTAACGATGGAAATCGACCAAAAATCTATTATTTTCTAAGGGTTCACTTAATACAGGGTCCGCCATATAACTTTACGGAATTAAAAATGCTATAAAAAAGAAACTACTCAATATTTTTCCAAACTGTTTTTTTTATTTTGAAGTACAATCCTTCCGGTTAAAGATGGAACACAACTTCATTCATATGGCTGCCTCGGCTAGCCATGCACCATCCCATACGATCGGCCACATTTTTTAACACATTTTCGGATGTATGCGGCTGTATTTCAGCTATGACATCGCGTATGTTGGTCTTCAGTGCATCAATTGTTGCTGGTTTATTGGCATAACACTGGTCTTTGACGGCACTCCAAAGGTATTAATCCAACGGCGTCAAATCGCAGCTCCGAGGCGGCCGAACGATATTAGAATTTCGGCTTATAATGCGATCTTCGAACACAGTGCGCAAAACATTGACCGAAGCATTCGCTGTGTGGCAAGTAGCGCCATCTTGTTGGAACCAAATGCCACCAATATCCTCCTCTTCAATTTCTCGGAAAAAAAAATTCGTTCAACATGGCCCGGTAACGCTCTCCATTGACGGTTACGGCCACTCCTCGCTCATTTTCGAAGAAAAATGGACCAATGATGCCTCTCGACCAAAATCCGCACCAAACAGTGACTCGTAGTGAATGCATCGGCTTTTCTTCGAGTTTTTTCGAGGGTTTTCTGAGGCCCAAATGCGGCAATTTTGCTTGTTAACATACCCGCCGAGATGGAAATGAGCTTCATCTGAAAAGATGATTTTTCGGTAAAAGTCCTCATCTTCTTCAAGTCGATCCCAAGCCCATGAAGCGAAGCGAAAACGCATTGGGTCGGTTTGCTTCAGCTACCGAACCAATTGGACTTTGTCATACCAAGGTCTTTACGCAAAATTCGTCTCAATGATGTCTCCAAAATGTCCAATTGTTGAGAACGATGGTGAACTGATGTTCCTGGTGATTCACGAACACTCTCGGCCACAGCAGCAATATTTTGGGGTGTACGCACGGTTTTTGGTCGGTCACGCGTTGGCTTGTCAATAAGCAACCCAGTTTCTCTTAATTTTTTCGCAAAGTAACGCTCATACGCTTCATTCGGTGCTTTTCTTCTTCCCATTGCCGTACGTAATTTTCGTACACATTCTGCAACATTACCATGATTTTCAAAGTAATGTCGCAATATTTCCCAGCGTTCTTTGAGCGTATACACAACCATTTTCGTTCAGCGGAAGAATAAAACTAATTTTCTGTCAAATCAGATGACAGCTAAGTGTTACCATTCTTCAAATAATACCTAGTTCAAATCCGTAACGATAGATGGCGGGCCCTGTATAAGGAATTTTAGCAAAATGTTCTGTTTGTACCTTGTAAAAATATCACTCATTTGTTGCAAGAGTACCACAATAAAAAAAATGAAAGTTACCAGAAAAACATGTGAATAAATATCGCCGTGTGTTATTTATTAATCTAATTTTGTTTTATTTGTTTTCCTTTTTTAATGATGACCCCTTGCAGCAAGCCAAAAAGAAACTCTCTTTTGTAGCAGAATGCAATATATGTATATATATGTATGCATATATATGCAAATATTTGATACAAATGCCATCGCAGCTGAAATGAAGAGAGTTGAACAAAACATGTATAAATGTATATATTGAAAAACAATGATTTTAGTTTGAAAATAGCACTGAAATTCGAAAAGAGGAATATTGATTACTTTGAACTCTTGGTTCTTGTTTAAAAAGTTTTTAGTCTCTTTAATAATTGCTGAAATCGGATATACAGTATTAAAGTGTAGAGTTGAAAAAACAGCCCGTTAAAAAATAAATAAAATATTAAATAAATCCATGCATACAAATATATTTTTAAGTACTGCAGAGGGAGGCATTTTTTTACAGTAATGCAATAAGTGATAATAATTATGCAGGCAAAATTGCCCTTTTAGTTAATTCAGTGGAGTTTAATTTTAATAAGGCCTGCACTGAATATTACCAGTTTGCTGAATATACATATGTATGTATGTAGTTAGTACTGAAATATTTAAGGAAACTAGAATTATAGTAAGATATGCACGAATAATTGTCAGTTAATGTTTATGTTTTTATAAATGAACTGCTGGTTTCCATACGAACTAAGAAGTATAAAGTTCTTATGCACTGCGACCATATTGGTCTATTATCCGCCCCTAATTGCTTAATTTAAATTAATTAGCATTTGTAAATTTTCATCCCAGAATTCTGTTTTACGAGCCCAGAATTCTGTTTCTCCTGTGACCTAATGCTTCACAGTTGGTGATTAAGTGTTCCATTGATTCCTCTTCATCACAGCAGTATCTGCATAAAAAAGTGCTATTGTATTGAAATGTTTGTTGCAGGCAAAGTGGCCTATAAGTGTTCCGCAAAGTAATCTGAGACTCTTCTTATCTAGGGTTAGAGCGAATTTTGCTCTGTTGGTATTAACTTTTTGGAGTGATTAAGGCCGTTTGTGCCGTTTCACCAATAAAACGATAAATATTTTGTTTTCCTGTATTATGTTGTTTTTGTTAAAGCCGAAATGCCAATAAATGGCCCTCCGCCCCTTTTTTGGCATACAAGTCTGCTTTCTAGTTACCTTCGTGTCCTTAATGTCCTAGTACCCAAATATTTGGTAATGTGGAAAGCAAAATGCCAATAAGAGATAAATCTGGAAAATTGTCTTGCAGCTGAGCGCCTACGAAATATCTTTCTACCGAATCCAATAACTCACGCATCCATGCTTTTCACAAGTGATGTATTTGAACTAAACTGAGTTGCTGGTATTTCGTCTAATCGAAACAGCTATTACCGACAATCTAAGTCGAACAAAGACTCCAGGGTACGACCTCATTATACCAAGGTAGGTAGGTAGGTAGGGTGGTTGTCATAAGACACACTTAGACCTTCCGCAGGTCCATTGTGATATCACTGGAGCTTATCCTTACTCTACGTGTTCCTTTTAGTTTTAGATGGGCTATGTCGGTTAGAAATGCTGTATCAAGAGTGCGCAGCCTTCTCATAGCTAGCCTTTCCCACTCACATAAAAGGTGTCTGACTGTTTCCTTCTTCTGTATTAAGACAGCTTCTACAGAAATCGAAGTACGGGAGTCCTAACCTTCTAGCGTGGCTGCCTATTAAACAATGACCAGTTAATACACCTATCATTTTTCTTATAGATTCTCTGTTGAATCTTAGCAAGATCTTCGATCGACCGCTGTTCCAGTTCGGCCATGTCTGTCTGCTTAGTCCGCATGTTGTGAGGTTTTGCCAGCTTGTGTTTACTTTTTTGATGGTTTCCCTGTCTATAAGTAGTTTACAAGTGGCTATGGGCATGGGTATCAGCGCCTTATCCGGTTCGAGATCGAGCGTTGTACCGGTTCGTGCAAGTTCATCCGCCTTACAGTTTCCTGCAATGTTCCTGTGGCCTGGTACCCAGATAAGGTGCACCTTGTAGCACTTAGATACGTCATCTAGTAGTTTAAAACATTCTAGAACTGTTTTTGACGAGTGCGTCTTTGATTCAAGCTTTTATTGCTGCTTGACTGTCCGAGTAAATGAAGACTTCATTTGTGGATAATACTCTCGTTTTTATTTCTTTAAGTCCCTCTTCATACCAAAAGTGATTGTTGAATTACCAAGCCATACTGTAAGCAGACTGTATGACTAATACTTAAACGAGGGCATTTCCCCCACCAGTAGAAAAATTCAATGATTGTAATTATTCCTTACTGGCAAGTTTGTAAAAATCGTCTTAGAAATCGTCATAAAAATCGTCTTAAATATTTATAATTACCATAGAAGACGGAAAGAGAACTTTACAGATAACGTCTACAGAAGGCGCCATTAAACCATGTAAGGCAATGCTTGAATAAAATGCTTGAGTAAAGCTTGAACCAAATAAAGTATGCGCCCCATTATCTTACAGAAAAATCAATGATTTTTGGCTTAATGGCTCAATGCTTGTATTGAAATCTGCGAATTCTGTTTCCTTGATAGCAATGGTCTCATAAACATTGAATATTTTATTAAACATGAATATTAACAAAGGGTGCTGATAAATTAAGGCTCAGGACTTCCGCTCATTAGGTCATTCCAAGCAAATTGCTATAGCTTCTTCCGTCCTAAAGTGGGAAACCTCCCCTATGTGCAAAATACGAAAAGGAAGATATCTAAGCTACACTTCCCATTTCTAATTATTTCGAGCTGAGGTGATTACAGCGTCCAACAGGAAGAGAATATAATATCCACAAATGTAGTTCGAATAATGCCGTTTGTCTGTAATACACTAATATTTCCAGATCCGTAAAAAAAGTGGGAGACGTTATATTTGTGTGCGGCATTTCTTTGCAGTAGGTTAATAGTATGCGTAGCGTACTCGTATCATTATTTTGATAACTACGCGATTAGTTGTTCCTGCCAATAAAACAAAAAATAGGAATTCGATACCTATTGAAAATCAATGTTTGTAAGTTGGCGACCCAACCTTAACTACAATGATTTTCATACTAGAACTGAATTGCAAATAACATCTAATATTAATTTGCGAAAATGTGTAAAATGTGTGTGAACAATTGAGTGTAGCCTTAACGGAATGCGCAAGTGTAGTGAGAAGTGGTGAGAGGCACTCCGAAGCATTTTTAACATTGAGAGCAGCATTTAGTTGGTCATGTAAATTTTGGGACAATGTACATGTTTCTCTACACAAAGAATTCTGTAAAATCAGGAAGCTACTAAAATATATACAACACCTAGACAATATTCGAATACATACAAATAAATAACTATGTTTGTAGTTATATCCCTTTCTCTATAAAGTTTAAAGGTTGTTTTTTAAAACTTTGTATTGCGAAGTTTTTAAATGTAAATAATGATTTATTAATGAAACATTTTAAGCGTAAATTTGAAGTTGGGAAAACGTCATGTACAGGTAAGGTTAGAGTGACAACGATGAAATCAACTACTTGAGCGTAATATATCACTTTGCTACTTTTTTATTTGAATTTGAATAAGTCCGCTCCCTCTTATTATTATTATTATTCTTCTTCTTGATTAGCGCTGTACCCGCTTAAGCGATACTGGCCAAGTTCAGCAAAGCGCGCCAGTCGTTTCTTTCATGGGGTAACCGACGCTAACTGAAGGTAATTTCTTCTCCTTTTACATTGCATTCTCTGCTACCATCTTCGAAAATCATGTCAAATAAATTCAGAGCCGGAGCATTTGAGTACATTCTTACGGCATTACCTAGCCAGTGGATCCGCTAAATCTTAATGCCCTGCACTATATCCATATTTGCACTATATCCATTCAGCTCATCGTTCTATCGCGTACGTTTTTCGCCGTTATCGAGGCGCAAACATCTATAAATCCTCAGCGGAGTATTTCTCTCGAACCCTACAAGGGGCGTCGCATAAGGTGTTGTTATCATCCAAGCTTCTGTGCCATATAATAGGAGCGCATGATGAGATACCTATAAAGCTTGCTTTCAATTCATCGAGAAAGCACTTTACTGCTTAATCCAAAACAGCATTTGCTCACGAGAGAGACTCTCCAATGGATTTAAACGTTGACATTGTTATCATTGATGATGTTGGTGCCCAAGTAGAAGGGGATGCTAAGGTGTGAATACCGTGGCTTTTAGTGTGATGACAGAAGATACTTCCCTTGCCCCTCTTTTCCTACAGATCCACTCGCCCCGCTTCTCCTTTCACATTAAAAAGGTAGAACTAACACCGTCGTTGTTAGAAACAACATTTGCACAAAGATCATATCTCCGAGTTGGTAAGTGATACTTACTCAGTTTTCTTTCCTGGCCATAGAAGAAAAATGAATGAAATGGAGGTAAAACAATTAGTATGCTTTCATCGGGCGACCGCCGTGGCCGAATAAACTGGTGCGTGACTAGCATTCGGGTGTGTGTAGGTTCGAATCTCCGTGCATGAACATCAAGTAATAGAAAAAGAGTTTTATAAAGCGGGCACCCCTCTGAGATGATAAAGCTCCATTTGCCGTTCGGAGTCGGCTTAAAACTTCACATGTACAAAGAACCCGGATCAGACTTAAGTATAACCTAATTTTTCATGTTTATTCGCGTCTACTTCTTGCCTGCTCGCTGTACCTCGTTCCATGCATCGTGGCTCCTCAGCGTCTGTTGCACTAAATTCTCGGGCATGACGCTGCAACCGAGGCTATCTTCCAGTTTATCATTTGACCCCCACATTATCGGTGACTGCTGGCATGCACTGATCGCAGTATGGAGTCTCTTCGTGCTCAAAGCGATAACCACTTTGTATAAAATAATATTAACGAATATCAGGGCACCCTATCATAAACTCCGGGCAATTCGTGAATCAGGTCGGCTTAAAACAGGTTGAATGTATAATATTTTCTTATACAGCTTATTTAATTATTGTATCTGTTTAAATTAAGGTTATAACATATGGGCTGAAAAGACCGGCGGCTAACAAAGAAACCCATTTTTTGTTTGGTTCAAAATTAGCTTTATTCACCAAAGTAATTTCCATCAAGATCAACGCAACCATTCCAGCGCCGCTCAAACATTTCAATACCAGTTTTGTATAACAATTTATCTTTTGCCTCAAAATAGCACTTAGTTTCAGCGATCACCTCTTCATTCGAGCGAAATTTCCTACTGGCGAGCATTTTTTAGGCCTGGAAGCCAAATTTGGCGAATACGGTGGATGTGTGAGCAATTCGAAGTTCAATTCTCGTAGTTTTGTCATTGTTTTGTTGACTTGTGACACGGTGCGTGGTCTTAAAAGTGAGCACTTTGAACATAGCTTTCTTATAGTCATATCTTTACGAAGCCAGCTAACTTACGCAACTTCACTTGTTGCACATCATCGGTGTCGTAGACCACGTTTGAAGTCAGCAAACCATCGTTTTTTGTTGTTTCTGTGGGAGCGAGTCCCCATAACACTTTAAAGCCATTGCTTCGCTTAAACGGTATTTGTTCTCATCAAGAAGCTGTGTAAAATTAAAACACGAAATAATTTTCATCCATTGTTTTGAAAATAACAAAAGTAGCATCACTCTTAGCACAATAACTGACAAGCTAACGAAGGGAATATCATGAAATTTTAACAGCTGCCTTTTTAAGGTTATTACTAATTGAAAAAGAGGTAAATGCAATAAAATTAGTGCCATCTTTGGGTTAGGCCCGGGATTTTCAGCCCTTGTGTTATTTAGATAGGTTTGTGTATATTAAGTATAGTTCTCTTTCATAAAGGGTGACCGATTAGCTGTATTTAGATATGCCAATTCTGGGATTCCGAGATTTGGCTTTTTTTAATCCCAAAAATCTCGGTACCATTTGCAAAAACGATTTTCGGGATCTGCAATTGGATAAAGAAAAATCTCTTCTTATAGTAAAAAGCAACGCTTACTTTAACTTTTTAGCAAATAGAAATATGTTCGAACGCTTTTTTTTTGTTTTATTTTTAGTACAAATATACATTTGTATGTAAATAAGTACATACGTATTGCAAAAAGTTACATCAATTTACTTGAGTTTTTATTTTGACATATAAAAGCCGCTTTCCACTTATGCTGAAAACAGTGAACACCGCACGGAATCCCTTACCGCAGTCCCTTACCGTGTACAAAAACTCACCCCCGAGAACCACTGCGTTCTTTTATTTACATATTTACACAATACATCGGTTTGTGTGTGTATGTGTTTGGTTGTATCTACACAATGTTGCCATTGATATTGTTGCTTACACACTTTTTCACACATCCGCGTTATCAGTTACAATTTTTCATGGTTTAATAAATCAAAGCCAAAAACCAACAAATGCAAATAGTTCATTTATCTATATTTAACATTATTCAACAGTATTTTTAAGCTATTTTAACAAAAATTATCATTTTTCTAAGTTTATTTTGTTAATGATTTCGAAATGTACTGCTTGGCAACACTGTGTGGTGAGAGAGCAATCAGCTGGGTCGGTATTACGGGATTTTTTTAATAATCGTGAAATAAAATCTACGGTACTACGATACGGAAGGAAGGAACTTTTCGTTTACATGGGGTTCTCATTAGTTTGATCGAAACAGCTGAGTCGGAATTGCGTTTACGGGCTTCACTGTTTTCAGCATAAAAGATTAAAAAATTTGTTTGCTTTTCAGTTTTAATGCATCGACCTTTTCTTGACATACTCGTACTTAAGTTACTTTATTAGATATGCAAACGCTAAGGCAGGCGTCCGCAGTAGCCGAATGGGTTGGTGTGTGATTAGCATTCGAAACTCAGAGAGAACGTATGTTCAAACCTCGGTGAAACACCAAAAAGGAAGAACATTTTTTTTCTAATAGCGGTTGTCCCTTGGCCGGCAATGGTAAAACCTTCGAGTGTATTTCTGCCATTAAAAAGCTCCTCATAAAAATATCTGCCGTTCGGAGTCGGCTTGAAACTGTAGATCCATCCATTTGTGGAACAACATCAAGACGCACACCACAAATAGGAGGAGGAGCTCGGCCAAACAGCCAAAAAGGTTGTACGCGCCAATTATATAAGTTGTGCTCATACAATTAGGCCACTCGTATGACCAAACCAACGTGGCATGGTAATTCATTGAAACAAGGCAAATAAAAACAACAATTACCATTTTAAGAAAGGAAATAAGTTGTATTTAATTGTTTTAACTTACAAATATGCAACAAAGTACGGATTAAAAAAATTAAATAAAAATATCTTCATGATGATGAAATTTCAGTGCTCATGTAATTAAGCCACCTGTGAGAAAGTTGTTGTAGTTAAAGGAAATTCGACATTAACGTGTCAAAAACTAACCAATGCTAGATTAGTATTTTGTTGGGAAACCCTTTTTCAAAATAACTTCCCTACAGCGACTGCTCATTGTTCGGACTAGTGTCTTGCATTGGTCCGGTGTTATTTTACCCCATTCCTCGTGTATCATTGCCCACAATGTTGCTTTATTACACGGTTTTCTAGCAGAAACAAACCTTTTAATAATGCCCCATAAATTTTCAATGGGGTTCAAGTCGGGGTTTTGAGCCGGCCACGCCAAACAATTTATTTTCTTTGCCACAAACCAGTCCTTAACAACCCTGGAGCAGTGCTTGGGGTCGTTATCTTGCTGAAAAATCCAAGCTAACGGCAGATCATCAGCATAGTCGCCATCCAAATGTTCCGCAAGGATATCTTTGTACATAACACCTGTCATTTTTCCATATATTTTAACAATTGATCCTACGCCAGATGCGTTGAAACATCCCTACACAATTACAAACGAACCCCCGTGTTTCACAGTCTTCTTAGTATACCTTGGACTTAACTCAGTAAATGGGGGTCGCCTTACATAGGGTCTGCCATCGTTTCCAAATACATTGAATTTGGATTTATCGCTCCATACCACTAGATCCCAGAATTTTGCGTCTTTCTGTTGAGGCTGCTTCGCAAAGCTAAGTCTTCTTGCAATGTATTTTTTGGACACGTTAGGTTTCCTTCGTGCGATTCTCCCATTTAAGGAATTTTCTTGTAAACGCCGCCGGATGGTTTGAGCTGAAACTTTTACGTTATGGTACTCCTCCATTCGAGTCCTTATTTCAGTAGAAGTCAAAAAAGGATCCACCTTACTCATGTGAAAAATTTTTCTGTCATCGTAACACGTGGTCTTTCTTGGCTTTTTACGCGGCAAATTCTCAAAACTCTTCTTTGTTTTGAAATGTTTGAGTCCATTCTTAACTCTTCCTCTTGAAAAATTCAGAAGCTCTGCTACTTTTGTAACGTTTTTATGCTTTTGAAAGCATTCCCATATAATTTTTCTTTCCTGAGGAGTTGAACTCCTATTTTTCCCCATACTGGCGAAAAAATTAGTCAAATTATCCGAAAACCAGTTCAAAATAACTTAAAAGTAACTACTTTGTGCTTTACTTTTATGACTTTTATAATAAATTATTATCTTCTTTACTTAACCTGCACTGGCTTAATTCTGTGAGCACACGTGGCTTTACGTATTTTGATACTATTCTGAACTTTACCCAAATGCATTGTTAACTTTTGTTTTTGTTTGTCTCCTTATTTTCGTCATAGGTAACAGTTCTTAATTTTATTACTGTTATACAAAAGCTTGGTTAATACATGTTGTGTTTTTGTTAAATCCTCATGCTCTATGTAGTGGCCTAATTGTATGAGCACAAGTGTATATATAAACGCTAAAGCATCGGTAATTCGTATAAATTGAACTATTTTTTTTTATTTTGTTACTAATAGAATAATTTTCACTTTAAATGCAAAATTATATTTAGTAATGATGATATTCAGAGCATTTAAGTATATTACATTTTGTTAAAATCGAAAAAATTACATGCCTGACTGTATTGCAAAACGTATTTTCCGTATTTTTTTCATCGAGCGTTGTCAAACGTTGAGGCTCATTATTGTGCTTCACTGTATATACATCTGTTATACAAAAATGGCAGCGCGGCATATTGCAATGCGTTGACTATTTATATATTTCTCATCTATTTATTTTGCATTAATTTCTTTTATTTATCTATATACATATATAAAAATGAAATGATGTTCGTTTGTACGCATTTTTTTGGGCCGATACGAGGCCAATTTTATTCGTTCTTTTTTCATGTTATAGGGATCCACTAGGGGAAGGTTTTTAGCAAAAAAAATTTTTTTTTAATATCTTCTTCATATAAAAAAAAGAAAAAATCAAAATATTGTACAAATTGTGTTTTTAGTGAAAATTCTTTTTCTGTGTACAACTTTTTTTGAATAAATATACGAATTTTTCGTTATTGTGAAACGATTTGTGTCGTGTTGCTAAGTTGCAAATTTTTTTCGACGGAGAGTAAACATAAACACAGAGGTTTGTACGCTATTTATGAAGAGAAATGCTTCAGTACACATACACGAACGCCGAACTACTGATTTGTGTTTTGTGTGCAGTTCATTTGTAAGAGCAACAAGTGTGTTGACCAAGGATAATAGATTTACCAAGGTTTGCCAGACAAGAAAACAGTTATTCGCCTCTCAGAGATTTGACAGAGATTTGTTGTTGGGTTTACGTTAAACGCGATATACATTTTGTAAGAACAAAGGAAATGTTCAAACGGTTTGTTTGCGAATACCGCACACCAGAGCACACCACTTTATACCTTTCCCCATGTGATGTGGCAGAAAAAAATTTTTTTTTCAGTTTTCTTTGGGTATTCACATCGATAAGATTACAATAGAATACATTGTTCCCGGATTGATACGAATTGAAAAAATAACATTACATTTTCGGAATGGCAGATTTAAATAAAGTTGTGGATTTATTTACCGAAGAGGATGAACACATGAATACACAAAATTCAGATAACTCCAACGATATGAGCGTGTTTGAAGGGAATTCAGATCGATGAGGAAAATGTGATTGTTGTCTCAGACAAAAATTCAACGAACAACGAGTCAAAGACGGAAATTGTTCATCACGAAACGAAAACACAATCCGAAGTTCTCAATCGAGAACTGGAGCGTGAATACCATTATGTTTGTAATGAACTAAACACATTTGTAACATCAAATATATCGAAATTGAATGACCAACAGCAACATGTTTATGATACAATCATGAATAATGTTAGCCATGGAACTGGTGGATGGTTTTTCTTGGATGCTCCTGGGGGAACAGAAAAGACCTTTTTGATTTCATTGATAATAGCAACAATTCGATCAGATAATAACATTGCATTGGCACTCGCTTCTGCCGGAATTGCGGCTACATTACTGGAAGGCGGTCGCGCAGCACATTCTGCATTAAAGTTGCCTTTGAATATGCAGGTAAATGAAACACCAACATGTAATATTTCGAAATATCTGGAATGGCAAAAGTTCTTAAAGTATGTAAGCTCATCGTATGGGACGAGTGTACTATGGCACACAAGGAACCATTGGAAGCACTTGATAGAACTTTGAAAGATCTACGAGGAAGCCAAACAGTCTTTGGAGATGCCATGATTTTATTGGCTGGAGACTTCAGGCAAACATTACCTGTGATCCCAAAATCTACGGCTGCAGATGAAATCAATGCATGCTTAAAATCATCGTATTTATGGAGACATGTAAACACGCTTACACTTGCTACAAACGTACGTGTTCAAGTACAGAACGATCCGTCAGCAGCTGAATTTTCACACCAATTACTGAAAATCGGAAATGGCCAAATGTCTGTCGATCCAACAGGAATGATTACATTGCCTAACAGTTTCTGCACTTTTGCACAGTCTAAAGAGGCATTGATACAGAGTGTATTTCCAAACATAGTTCAACATTACAAAAACCATGATTGGCTCAGCGAAAGAGCAATTTTAGCTGGGAAAAATAAGGGCATCAATGATATAAATGCAGCTATTTTGGATCAAATACCTGGTAACATAGTTGCGTATAAGTAAGTCAATGGACACTATTACTGATCAAGATGATGTCGTAAATTATCCAACTGAATTCTTAAACTCACTCGATTTGCCAGGCCTACCACCTCATAATTTACAATTAAAAATTGGAGCACTGATTATTATGCTGCGCAACATTAATGTGCCACGACTTTGCAACGGTACCAGACTCGCTGTGAAGAAGCTAATGGGTGACGTTATCGAAGCTACAATTTTGAAAGGGAAGTACAAAGGAGAAGACGTTTTGATACCCTGAATTCCACTGATTCCGACGGATTTACCATTCGATTTCAAACGTTTGCAGTTCCCTATTCGCCTTGCCTTCGCTATGCGAATTAAAAAGGCGCAAGGACAGTCTCTACAAATGTGCGGTATTAATTTAGAATACCCAATTTTTTATCATGGACAATTGAATGTAGCTTGCTCACGAGTAGGCAAACCATCGTCATTATTCACGCGAAAGATGAAAAAACCAAAAAACGTTGTCTACCAAAAAGTGTTACAATGAAGTTCGAATGAAATTGTATCAAAGAATTTGCTTTGTTTCGTATTAATTTTATTCTCTTTCAGCAAATCATTGAATTTATCGTCTAGCGAAGCGGGCGAGGGTACGCTAGTTTTTTATAAAAATACTGTTCATACTATGACAACTTGAAACTTTATACAAAATTCAAAAAATTTTCATCAAAATTTCAAACTTTTTGGTTAGAGTTTTTAGAAAAATTTCGAGTACGCAGTTTGATTGCCCATTTAATTTTAGTACAATACAGGTGAAATTTAAAGTGGCTCGAAAATCGCGTTACTTTTGTAGAACTTTTTGTTGCTGGAGGTTTTGCGTATTTTCTCCATATAAAAAAAAAAACAAATTAGTTACATTTGTGTGTACAGGGTGAACGATGTGAAGTTTACCTATTCAAAACACCATAACTTTTTTGTGTGAAATTAGTTTTTATTGATTTCAAAGACAAAATTGTTCAAAAATGATTACAATTTTAACATATGTTCACTTTTGCTCGATATGATCACCTTTTGCCTTGACTATAGCCTTCAAACGGTCGAAAATGAGTTGCATGCTGCACGAATGTGATCTTAAGGTATTTTGGCCCATTTTCGTATAATCGCTTTTTCAGCGCATTCATACTGGCATATTTTTTAGTCCTCACCTTGCTCTCCAAAATGGACCAGATGGAATAGTCCATCGGATTTGCATCTGACGAATTCGAAAGCCATTGTGTGGACGAAATGAAGTGTGGAACATGATTTTGACGTGATAACGTCTTATAATTCGATTTAACAGGCTGCACGCACGAAAAAATGTGTCGTTACCTTGCTCATTAGTGTTACCTTGCTCTTTAGTGTTACCTTGCTCATATGTAGTTACCTTGCTCATTAGTGTTACCTTGCTCTTTAGTGTTACCTTGCTCATTAGTGTTACCTTGCTCTTTAGTGTTACCTTGCTCATTAGTGTTACCTTGCTCTTTAGTGTTACCTTGCTCATTAGTGTTACCTTGCTCATTAGTGTTACCTTGCTCATTTGTCGTTACCTTGCTCATTGCATTGCATGAACTGCAAGCGAAAGCGCATATGTACATATATAAATTCACGTATTTGTATTTGCATATGCCTTCTTATTGATTATTATTAATTTGATTCACTTGAAGAATTTAAAATAAAACCAAGTTTGTTAATAATACCTGTTGTTTTAATGTTATAATTATTAATTTTTTTATTATATATGAAGGAAAAAATGTATTTTAATATTTACCATATACCTTATAAGATATGTTGTCTATACTAATATTATAAAGAGGAAAACTTTGTTTGTTTGTAATGAAGAGGCTCAAAAACTACTGGACCGATTTTAAAAATTCTTTCACCATTCGAAAGCTACATCCTCCACGAGTAACATGGATTATATTTTATTTTGGAAATAGGGCTCGAGATATAGGTCAAAACGTGGATCCGGGTAACCTTCGGATGTGTATGTACAATATGGGTATCAAATGGAAGCTGTTGGTGAATGCTTTAGTCCAGAGTATTTCCATCCGCTCCGTGACTAGGGTCTCGAGATAGAGACCAAAACGTGGACCCTAGAATGTGTTTGTACAATATGGATATCAAATGAAAGCTGTTGATAAGTGCTTTAATACGGGGTAATTTTCATACCTATTGATGACTAGGGTCTCGAAATATATGCCAAAACGTGGACCCGCCGTGTCTTTGAACCGAATTAAACCAAACTTACACACATTGTTAAGTAGGTATTGAAGATGATTCCCGTATAGTTTGAATACCTATTGGTAGATAGGGTCTCGAGATATAGGTCAAAACGTGGACCCGGGTAACCTTCGGACGTGTATGTACAATATGGGTTTCAAATGAAAGCTGTTGGTGAATGCTTTATGATATGTTATGTTATGTTATGTTATGTTATGTTATGTTATGTTATGTTATGTTATGTTGTGTTATGTTATGTTATGTTATGTTATGTTATGTTATGTTATGTTATGTTATGTTATGTTATGTTATGTTATGTTATGTTATGTTATGTTATGTTATGTTATGTTATGTTTTGTTATGTTATGTTATGTTAATGTTAACTCATTCTCTATATCCATACAAAATATCTATCAAACAAATAAAATTAAAATTTTCTTTTGAAAAATGCAACCATTCAATCAGTATTTTCTTATAACGTTATCACGTTAAACTATCGTCAGTAAACCGACTTTACAGACAACCTCTTTTTTTAACCATTCTTGGTTCACACGAGCTTTATGAGATGGTGCCGAGTCCTGTTGGAACATCCATGGTCTACGACCGAAATGTTTGCGTACCCACGGCTCTAAAACAGCTTCTAAAACATTTTCCCGATAATTAGTCGCATTCACTTTGACACCAGGCTCGATAAAAACGATTGGAGAGCGTCCATCAGCGGTCACTGCGGCCCAAACCATTACTTGCGATGGGGAATTGCCTCGAGTGGCCATACGTAGCCTCAAATTCTCGTATGAGCGTTCGGTCAAGTAAACACGATCGTTTTGAGTGTTTATGAACTGCTCAATTGGGAATTTTTTTTCATCAGAAAACACAATGTTAGGAAATTCGCCACGTTCGTGCAAGCGCAACAACTCCTTTGCTCTTTCGCACCGAATGGTTTTTTGCTGGGGTGCAAGATCGTGTGCTTTTTGGAACTTGTAAGCCTTGACCTTGAGCTGATTTTTCAATATGCGTCGAATGCTGGGATGCGATATTTTCAGTTCTTTGGCCATTTTTCTTCCACTTCGATGTGGATTTCGTTCAAGTCGAGCCTTCACTTTCCGAACCATTTCTGGCGTTGTTGCAGTTTTTTTTGGTCCACCTCCATAGCGTTTTGCAATGCTACCAGTATCATTGTAACGTTTTATAGTGCGAAACACTAACATTTTATTCACTTTGAGGTGACTGAGCTCACGAACAATGACTGTTTGTGATTTTCCAGCCAAATATAACGCAATCACACTATTACGTTTGAATTCCATCACAGAAAAAAATTCAACAAAACTGAGACGCAAATGCTTTTGATGGCTTATAAACAATATATTGAACTGTCATTAGAACACTTTTGACGTTGATGTCATGAGCTGTTTTACAGATAAAAGCAGTGTGAAGTTGGTAACGTTTCATATCGTTCACCCTGTATAGAGAAAAACGAGTAACACCAAAAACAAAATCATCATCAGATATCATTTTTGGTATTATTTTTATTGTATTTTATAAAAATGTGAAAAAATTATATGAGGAATAAATAAATGCCAAAACTTTGCAATATGGAAATTATTTTGCATTTTTTGATTTTTTCTTCGTGCTGAGAGGATGAAAATAATTGGTATCGGCTTGGTGTACCGAGATATAGAAACTATTTCAAATGTTTAATTTGTCACTTAAAATATTTGAAACTTCCTATTTGCCACGTGCCGGTATTTTCTTTTCGATCTTGATTTTATTGACAGATGCACGGTTTACGCGCACGCTACTACTTTTGTAATTACTCTCAATTTATTGCGAAAATTAAACAATTTATTGTAAAATGTGATAAATTAGCAGATAAATAAACCGTCACGGTCCAATAAATTTTTCATAACTCCTATATGATTATTCCCATTATGGGTTCAACCTTGTTTATTGTTTATCGGTTAGAGATATTTGCTTTTGTACTATAAAATGAACAGCAAATAATTTGTGCTTCACGATTAATGGTTGAGCCACTTTTCAGCAACAATTTAAATGGATAAATATTTATACTGCCGTATCGCAACCTATCACCACCCACCGCTCACCAAATCATGTTGGTCAAAAGACGTTTTGCCGACCTCATAAATTTTGAATGCAAGTACATTACGCCACCGTGGCCACTTTAAATTCCGCACAAATGTTTTCCCTTAATGCAATAAATATTCGAGCTCATTTTTAATTCAGGCAATTTTATGGAAATTAAACGAAAACGATTTGAAGCTTTACACTTTCGCAATTTCGTCAACCTACCAAACTGGCAATGAGTATGGGTGTGTGTATGTAGTTGCAGAGGCGAGGAAGTGAAATTTCGTCTAGCAGGACGGAACAATTATCAATGTGTGTATGTGTGTGCGTGTGTGCGTGTTATAATTTGTTTACAAAAAGCTCAAAGTGCGCAATATCACGCATTATTTAATGAGAGAACATTTACTCTTGTGGATACTTATTCAAATCAGTTTGCTGAAGCGTGAAATTTAATTTTCAGAAGAAAAGAACGAATGGATATATTTTTTTTAAAGCATGAGGAAGTATAAAAAGCTTTAACCACGTCATTGTGGAACTTTAATCACAAAATCCTATATTATTTGCGTTGTCAGCGCTAGGCTTAACTTAAGCTTTTGTTCAGATGCAGCTTCTGGGCTCAAGCCAATGGTTTTTGTGTTTAATTTTAATCATCCCAGTTGGCTACCGTATCCTTTTTCTCTTCGTCAAGACCATTAATACGATGCCGAAAATGTTAACTGCGTAACCGCGATATTGCAAGCCGTCAAATGTGGGGAGTATTAGGGCTCGAATCGATAAAAGTTTCCCAAGAGGTCATGGTTTAATGTTTGCCTACCATTCGGAAGTGCCCGCATTCGAAACCGCGAACAAATTAAACAAAAAAAGGCTTTTTGTAATAGCAGCTCCTCAGCTGGCAAAGGCAAACCTCCGTATCACGGCAAGTGCTAACAATATACATATATTTAATTCATCCATTTGCGTAGTTAGATGTACTTTTTTTCGGCACAGAGGCGTTTGCGTAATTTTGATGTCCTCGGATCGTACGCACATCTAAAACACTAGAAACGCGTCTTCCATCTATCGCACCATGATTGATCTGGTTTCTCGTCTTCCGATCAGGAGGCAGCCACGTAGCTTGGTGTATTTTTTTACGTAATCTGGTGCTGGAGGGACCGAAAATTTCCTCTTTGCACACCCTGGCGTTGAAGTTGCCAAGCACGATTTTTATGTCATGGCGGGGCAGTGCTCATCGGAACATTCCAGGCGATCATAGAGGAAATCTTTGGCCACATTGTCCTTCTCTTCCATCTCGATTTGATGCATATTACTGCGAGACGCTCGTCAACCGGAGTGAACGTAAGTATCAGGGCAGTTCATAAGTTCGTGCGTTTTTTAAAGGTGGTTTTAAAATTAGTAAAAAAGATGTTTAAAGTAATTATTAGAATATAATATTTTTTTCTTCATTATTCATAATGTCTTCCTAACGTTTAGGCAAATTTTTAATTCCCTGCTCAAAAATTTGTTTGTCCTTGGAGCCAAAATACGCTTCGATATCCCTTTTTATAGCTTCTTTGGAGGAGTAGTTCTTGTTACTCATATGGGATTGAAGTCCACGGAAAGGGGATAATCACAAGGTGCAATATCCGGAGAGTATGGTGGATGCGGCATTAGCTCCCACCCCAGCTCGTTGAGTTTGCCTAATGTTTGCTTTGCGGTATGAGGTCTTGCGTTGTCATGGTGAAACAAAACTTTGCGTCTATTCACTAAAGACAGTCGATTTTTTTTAAGTGCCTCATTCAGGTTTGATAGCTGATGGGATCAGCAGTTATCGTCTGGTTTGGTTCCAGAAGTTCATAATAAACAATACGAGTACCGGCCATATCCCAGCAAATAGACAGGAGAATCTTCCTGGGGGTAAGGCCATCTCTAGCGGTCGGTTCTGGTGTTTCATCTTTATCTAACCATTGACGTTTGCGAACAGGATTATTGTAAAGGACCCATTTTTCATCACCAGTAACGATACGGTTCAAAAAGCTTTCATTTTCAAGCCGTTGCAGCAGCTGAGAACACATATTCACTCTCTGCTGAAGGTTGGCGACGGAAAGTCTATGCGGAACCCATTTCCCCATCTTTGAAATCTTTCCCTGAACCAGGTGCCTGTGAACTGTTCCATGCGATGAATTTAACCTCTGAGCTATCATATCGACTGTCAGGACGACCAGCGCGTAGGGCTTCCTCCACGTCGCAGTTACCACTTCGGAATTTTGAAAACCACTTTTGCGCAGTCCTTAAACTAAGGGTATTCCCTCCGTGAACAGTGTTTATTTCTGCAGCGGCAGTTGTTGCATTTTTACCACTTTTATAGAAAAAAATACAAAATATGCCTCGTTCGAAGATTCCATTTTATTTTCTAACCGCACGTGCTTCTATCCGCGATTAAAATCACTTGTTGAATGCACAATATATCAAAGAAAATATAAACAGTTCCCTTATATTCCGCGAAAGATACTTTGCGACGAAGTTTCTCTCCCTCAACAAATCCAACACCGAACTTGCGGTCCTTTACATGGCAGCTGTAGTAGACGTCACAAGATCCAGTGCTTTTCTTAGGAATAAGAGTGACTGATAAGAGACTTATTTTTCTTTCGGGCTGCTGTCTCAAGGGAGAAACCATTTCTCACAATCTCTGTTAGGTACTCTTAATCAGATGGTAAATAATGATTATAAATGTTACGATACCCTTACAGAAACTGCAATTTAATCATCCTTACACCTTTCGTACTTATCTTCTGCTTGGCTAAAACCAGAAAAGTGTAATTTCTTCTCCGGTCTGTATATATACCAGATCACTGGGACTTAAAGAGAAACAAGCCACAACCGATTAGAATTTTGTTAAGGAAAATACCTCTGCTTACTAGAAAACATTTATTTTATTTATTTATATTGGTAAGCTGAAAATAGTTATTTCGTAATCCGTTTTGCTCCGGGTATGGGACTCGACGAAGAAGGAACGAAATTAGTCATGAAGAGCGGTACACCAATTTATTTTTACTGCATCATAATGAAACTTCGGGCTTGGTTATTCATTCAATATCCCTCAAAGGAATCTCAGCCCAAGCCACATTTTAAATAGACTTTTTGAAGATATTGATATGATATAAAAAAGTGGGACTTTTTCGACTAACAAAATATAGACAATAGTATTTTGCTTGGATATGAAACACTCAAGGATTTCATTTCTTCCATAGATGCACAGATTGGAAGAGGAACTCCCTACACTCTCACTCTGAGAACAACCTAAAAAGTAGTTATTGACTTAGGCCCCTTAGACATTTTTGTTCTGAAGAAAGTCCTCATTTGTTATATAATATTATTTGTACAGGGTGATCCAAAATCGAACTTTTGACACGACAATGTGTAAGAAATTTAGATTTTTGTTAGACATTACAAAGTGGGTATTCGATTGAACAAAGTGGGAAATATTGAAACCGAATATCGAAAATCGAAGAATCAACCAAACGGTGAGGTCAATTTGCCGACTACAAGCTGATATTTGATCCCATTCGATTATTTTTTAGGCGGCGTTAGTGCTAAATGTAACATAAACCATACAGATATGGTTGAAGAGTTGGACCTTCAAATTGCAATTTATCGAAAATGTACCGAAAAATTTTATTCAGAGGTTAAACTACCGTAAGGCCAGCCGAGAAAGTCAATCGAAATTATGTTCCATCTTGTAAATTGTTCGTGCGTTTTTTACCAAAGCTCTAATTATATTCCAAAGACTAGGTCGACCACACTAAACATTCCGACGAGATCCAGCACAAAACTAATCGACAACTACTGGACCGGACAGTGCTTAGACATACGCTCAATGACATTCATTGGGAGACACTTACCACCGTTATCAGAGTCCAACCACCACCCAAAGTAGATGAAGAGCTTCATCTACCCCGAGAGACCACCGTATTACGTTCTGTATACTGTAACAGACTAAGCTCCTACCTATCCAGAATTGACTCTCACATATTAAACATATGTCCAGCATGTGATGGTACTCCGCACGATACTAACCACCTTTTCTCATGCTCCATCAAAGCTACTCTTACTCTTTCACTCTGGGTCGAAGTTATCGATAGAGCAAGTTTCCTGGGCCTCCCTTTAGGTGAGCTGGACAGGGTTTAGTAAACTGCTACAACAATAACAACAACCACACTAAACATAATTACCTAACTTTCTCATAAAATTTGAAATGCTCAAATGAAACTGATGTGTAATTGTAAAGATCCCAGCCACTATCACTTTAATGATGAAAAAAATGGAGCTGTATGCTGATCGTCTGGCTCATCCGTATTGACGTCTTTGAACCTTTTCCTTCGGAAGTAATTCATGTTAATTGTGATTGTCATCTGACACGGCAATGGCGCAGATTAGTATCCTTTCGAAAGAGGTTTATTTGCTAAAAAGGAAAGTAAGATTCAATTAAATGAGATTTGGAAAAATGGCCCACATTCTCATTTTCATAAGGCATTTAGTTTTTTGTTTGACAGTCTGCAAGTATTGCAATGAGCTAAAATCCTTAATACTCTGAAAGCAAAACATTGAAAATGGATAAATGCATAATACCCCTGCAGGAAAAAGCCAAACTGGTGTGTTAACTTCAGATACTGGTATTTAATACAGGAAATCATAATACTTCCTCATTGACTAAAATAATACCAATAGTAAAAGGATCGATTTGTCTGCAAATAAGTTAATTTTTTCCCCAGATGGGACAAATAAAGGCGTCGTCTATGGGCACGCCAATGCATCGCGATGATTAGAGGATTATGTACAAATAGATACTGATGAGAACTATCACTAATATTTATTTCAAAAACTCTATATCGAAGTATATTAAATAAAGGCAGCAATTATTTAATATTTGCACGAAATTTATTCACTTTATATGCAGCCTCACATTAAAAGTCAGTAAAATTGGAACGGAATAGAGGATGGTTCCATATGGCGAAGCCCACGCAAGTGGGGAAAGTACCTGATCGCCATTCAGTTGGCAGTGGCCAGGACGATTTTTTTCCTGCATATGGTCCAAGTACCAGGCTACGCCCAAATATCCTCTGGGTAGTTTCCGAACATCCGTTCGAGAGCGAGCTAATGTGAGAAAGCGAAGCAGTCCCGGATATCCGGTTGTGCGTTGGTTTGGGGCCCGCCACGCAAAAATCGTCCCCAATGAAAACGAAAACAAAGTCTCGGAGGCCAAAATCGCATAAGCGGTTACCGGGCCAAACAATTTATAATATTGTTGAACTGCCTTAGTTTAAGTTTTAAAACGTCAAAAGAAATATTTTGTTCCCTCCATTTTATTCAATTCGTTCTCTAAATTTACAAATTGATGGAGTATTCACAATTTTTGCCACAACTAAAGATTTATTTTGCAAGCACTCGAAATAATCTGAGAAAATTCCTTGTACTAGCCAAATACATAAAATATGAATTCGAACTTTTTCTAGCATTAATTTTATTCGTGTTCCCAAAGTGAATTCCTTAAATTCTATTTTTTTGTTAATTTTTTTTTTACCACCTGATATTAGAAAAAAGATAGAGGCGAACTTGTTGAGTTAACTTCTAGTTCCCAACTAGTTTTTTTCCCTACAGGGTTGTAATATGAATGCCAATGTGTAATATGAATAAGTGCTCCAATACGAGTATATGTAATAAATTATTTGCCCAAGACCACCTGTTAAATTTCCATCGAAATACACCCTTAGATGAGTGGAATATGGAGATATGTATGTATGTTAGCTTGTTTTAGGTCTTGGAAACGTGCGTATCAACACATTACAAACACGCTTATTCACAAATATTTGCTGATATCCTAATACGATAATGAATATAAATTTTGTCATTGCCCTAAAGTCATGCTCTAAAGTTTATTCTTCGATTAGATGGCCTATGGCAATACCGCAAAAGTGTTTAGGTGTAGACATGTCTGCCCGAATCACTCGAATGTACGCACATACAAACCTTTTCACTTACATATACATTTACTGTGGATTTATGTTTAGGAATATACAAGTATGTACACTTATGTGAAAAATACTTCAGTGGTGTAGGTGAATGAATGTTTTGAAGGTGTGATTGTGTTATTGAATAAGTTGGTTGAACAAACTCATGAATTTAATCTGAAATTGTATTGTATAATGCTGTTCTCGAAAAACTCACTGGAGAATGTGGGTTTACTTACTTTTTGTAAATTGCTTAATTTTGTTAAGGAATGTGTGCGTGAACTTAGTGATTTCTCGCTGAAATACACGAAAGTCCATGCTCTATTCTTCACGTATTTGAACAAAAAATCAAAGCAGTTTATTGACATTTGTAGTTTGTAAATAACATTTATAAACTTTTCAAATGCTTTGATAGTTTCAGCTCTTTCACTTTATTTTATTATTGCGGAAGTTGAAGAGTTAACTCCGTCGCTACTGCTGGGACACTGATATCCCACAGCATGTTCACTTCACCCTGAAACTTGCAATTTTCATAGGAAACTCAACCAAAATGTCCCAATCAGTAGCTGCGAACAATACTTACAATTTACCGTTATCCGCATTCCACACTGTTTCAATAGTGTTTAGTTTTGATCAGTTGTTTGTGAGCAGTCGCTAATATTGCATCAAATTTTCCCGTAATTTTGGTGAAATAATATGTATTTTTATAAGAAGTGTTAATTTTTCTAAAGAAAAATATTGCCCTTTTACTGGTAAGTACAAATATATATTTTAATAAGAGTTTTGTGAAAAATATTCAGCGAAAATTAATTTTGGGATGCATGTGTCCCAGCAGGGCTTTATATAGGGACATATATGTCCCAGCCTCGTAGACAGCAAAAAGGTCGAAATTAAATCGCGATCAAATAAGTGCATTACTTTAAGAAGTTGATGATGAATCCATGGAATCAGGAACTGATTTTAGTGACGAAAGTGATAATATTTATAGTCCTGAGTTAGATAAAACCACTGGCAATGACGATTCTTCCAGCGATTCAGAGGAGACCGGATTGAGTGACGAGAATGGTGGCATAGACGATCAACCTGCGCGAGGTGAGGAAGCCTCAGGCACGGTTATTTGGAGCACACCGATTGAGTCGTTTGTTTCAAGAAAATCGGTTAGTAACCACCGCGAATGCAAAATTGCAGTAAATATTCGGCGCCACTCAACCCCCTACGAAATTTTTTGCAAATTGTTTCCAAGAAGCATGTCTTTGTACATTGCCCAATGTACTAATGAGAGGCTCAGGAAAATATCCATAACGAAGCGAAACAAAAAAAAAAAAACTTCTTCAGACGCACTCCGGTGAAATTGATATCTTACTTGGATGCATGTTTATCATGTCGTATAACCATGTGCCGTCGATTAAAAACTACTGGTTGAATCATAACTCTTTGAGCAATGAATCTATAAAATCAGCCATATCACGTGATCGTTTTGAGCAGATAATGTCTAAGCTATATTTTGCTCCAGTTGACAAGCCTGCAGATTCAGGAAAAACCTATTACATTGACGATTTCATGAATTGCTTGAAAACAACTTTCAAAGCCTGCCGGGATGATAGTAGCTTCCAAAGAATCGATGAACAAATGACTAAATTCGAAGGGCGTTCATCACTCAAGCAATATATGCCACTCAAGCCAGTGAAACGGGGCATCGAAAAGTGGCTTCGCTGCGATTCTTTGACTGGATACACCTATGACATGAGTATCAATTGTGGAAAAGAAGGATCTGTCCTTGAAGGGACACTCGGCGAACGAGTTGTGAATGATCTTGCAGCATCGGCGGGTACGAAGTCAAACTAAAAGCCTTTAATTAATTTTTTAAGTAACTTTCTTGATTGCAGGTACCATAACGGTAAAGTGGCAGGACGTCGAAGTGGTAATGCTACTCAGTAACTGCCACACATCTGAAATGAGTGCTGTTAGACACAAAATGATAGATGGAACTGAGGCAGAGTTTCCATGCCCTGACATCGTAAAGACGTACCGCGCAATAATGGGCGGTAGATCGAATGCCGGGATTGTATGACATAAACAGAAAATCAAATAAATGGTGGGAAAAAGTATTTTATCGTGGCATGATGATGGCTGCTGTAAACACTTGTGTTATATATTCGGAGCTGAATAAGAAGAAACCTGCCTTCTTACCAGTGCTGGTCGAGATTGCTGAGTCGCTAATTGAAAAAGGAAAGGAATCTACCGCATATAAACGATCCCGTCGGTCTGGAAAATCATCGAATAGGTACAAATCAATGACAAATGTGGGGGATCATTTACCCATAGAGCAGTTTAAAAGGCGTCGGTGCGTAGCATGCGCCAATCGAAAAATCGAGAAAAGAACAAAAATTATTTACGGCTTGTAATTTGGCATTCTGTATACAATGTTTCGCTTCATCACATTCATAAAATAAATAAAAGTACAAATCATATGTTATTACCAAACAAATGTTTCTACTTTCTAGGTGTAGTATATCCCATTTTTAAATACTGTTGGGACACATATGTCCCACCTCAAAATACCGTTATCTACATAAGTTACAAGCTTCATCTAGTTTCTACGCACATAAAGTACCAATGGGTATCTAAAATCTCAAAAATAAAGTTTGAGCAAATCCCCTGCAAAAGTCGGAGCGAAAGGGTTAAACATGAATGCAAAGCGACAACGTTTTGCATGCGCGAGGAGAGACAAGAGTCAGTCGAGGAGTAATGCGAACTCAGCAAAGACGTGTTTGAGTTTTATTCCATTATTTTAATTAAATGCATTAAATAAAATGATAAACGACTTAAGTAATTTTGGGTTGTTCAATAAGTTTTGCGGTTCGATAAGAAAAACATAATTTTACGGTTTGAAATACAGTTTATTATATTGTATATTTATACAGTTTATTATATTATATTTATTATACGCTTGTTCCAACTGACTTCCATCCCTGAAGTGAGAATCTGGAAGGGTTGTAATGCTACAACTGATATGATCTTACCATTTAATGAAAAAACGCTTTCCGTGCATGCATTTTTTTAGGTCTGGAAACAGATTGAAGTCGCTTAGGGCCAAATCAGGTGAGTACAGTGGATACTCTAACAATTTAAACTTTGATTCATTGACCATTGTCAAAATGCTCTTGATGCGGTGCATTGTCCAGATGAAAAAGAATTTTTTTCGTTTGCAAACTGGGTATTTTTTCACGAATTGGTTGCTAACACGTTCTTGTGCACACAGCTTTGTGAAATCCAACACTTCAGTCAAAATATTGCTTACACTGCCCAACGAGAGAACGAGATGCCGCCTAGGTCTCCTACTAAATTGCTTTCAGGCGCTCAGCAGCCCGTCTTTCTCCTGTACTAATTGATCGCGAAAAGTTTCTTGACACTTTCAACATTCGTTCATAGTTTTCCTGTATTTTGGAAGCTTGCAAAAATATAAATTCAATCACTGCACAATAGACCGGGTCGATTTGTGGGGAGGCAAAAAAATCGCCCATTGCTCTGTGAAAATCATATTCTAGGGATCAAAATAAGAAACTTTGCCGAAGGAACCATACACTCTAAATGGGTCAAAGTGGGATTTTTCGTTCGACCCAAATTGGGGGGCATCAGAATTCATTTTAGAGGTATGGTTCCTTCGGCAAAGTTTCTTATTTTGATCCCTAGAATACGATTTTCACAGAGCAATGAGCGATTTTTAAATCGACCCGCCCTACTGCACAATATTTAATTTTTTCCATTGCAGAAAATACTATTACTAAATGGTTTGTAAACAAACGAATGAATTGACAGATTGAAATGAAACTTTACTATGCTCATATGAAGAGTGTACCAACGTAACAACGTAGCGACACTCTCTCTAATCGTACCGCAAAACTTATTGAACAACCATTGAAATTGTTTTGCATGGATGCTATTAATAGTTCGATATCGGTAAGTGTAACCGTAAATTATTGTTACTATTATTATCATTGTGAGGGGATCTGGCACTGCGACCTGAAATATTCATTGATGCATAGTTTCTCTGAACCCAAATTCCTCAACCAATTTTAGTACTTATCTCATTTTATTGATTTTTATTTGTTCCCATGTGTGTGTCTTGTTTGTGCATCTGTGTTGAGAACATCTTCCTCCTTACAGAACCTGCAAATTCTATTTCACTTTATAGAAAATAGTCCAAGGCGCCAAATTGGACGATCTTTGGAATTCTATTTATGGCGTTGTATTTGAAATTTTAGTGGCCAGCCTTCTACATGCCAAGGCGGCAATTTGAATGATGTCCTATTCTATAAATAATCGCATGAATGTTGCTTCAAAATAAAGCCAGAACCAATTTGATAGCTCACCATTGTTATTCTATTTAACGTTCTCATCGTTTTTATCTGGTCACCCTATATATAAAGTAGTACATAAACTCCTAAGCCGTTCATCCGATTGCAATGAAGTTTTAGAGATTTATTGTACGTCACGAGTTTGTGGGACGGCCTTTGGGTTGCTATGTCCTGGGGAAAACGTATTTATGGTTTTATTTGGTTCAACTTGCGATATACTACATAAAAATAAATGTTTCTCGGTAGAAGTTGTGATCGAAACTATCCGAATACTTGTTTTTATGGGCCTTTTTGAATAATAGTCCGAAGATATACAATAAAAGGTGATTTTTGAAGAGCTATAGGAAAGTTTTTCAAAAAAACACAAGTAAAATTCAGAAAAATGCATGAAATATTTATTTAAATCGATAGTACAGTCCATATAATTTAATGTTTGAAGATTATTTCATGCAAATGTTGACCGCGACTGCGCTTCAAATGGTCCATCCGCTTAGTCCAATTTTGTGATACTCTTTCCAATGTTTCGGCCGGTATCTCACATATAAATGCTTTAATGTTGTCTTCCAATACGTTAATTGAAGCAGGCTTGTCTGAATAGACATGAGCTTTAACATAGCCCCACAAAAAATAATCTAAAGGCGTTATATCGCACGATCTGGGTGGCCAATTGACAGGTCCCGAACGTGAAATAAAATGTTCACCGAACTCGCCTCTCAACAAGTCCATTGTTGCGCGTGCTGTGTGGCATGTGGCACCGTCTTGCTGAAAGCACATGTCATGCAAGTCAAGCTCTTGCATTTTGGGCAAAAACAAGTTGGATACCATTTCACGGTAGCGCTCACCATTCACAGTTACGTTACGATTCGCAGGATCTTTGAAGAAGTACGGTCCAATGATACCTCCAGCCCATAAACCGCACCAAACTGTGACCTTTTCTGGATACTTCGGTACCTCTTGCAATTCTTCAGGCTGATCTTCACTCCAAAATCGACAATTCTGCTTATTTACGTACCCATTGATCCAAGAATGAGCTTCGTCGCTGAACACAATTTTTCGACTTTAAACTTTCTTAACAGAACACGCATTTTTATAATAAAATTCAATGATTTGCAAGCGTTGTTCGTTTGTAAGATGATTCATGGTTAAATTATAGACCAAACTGAAGATGTTTGACAGTGAAACAAAACACGAAACGTGCGTGAGCTGTTTAAACCAACTGTTTAAAAAGATAATAGCTAAAAAATCACCCGTTACAATGCAGTAAGTAGGAGAATGTTTAATAAAAATTAATCCGAATTGGTTTTGACAAAGTAGGTATTACAGGAGTCAAGATATTTATAAAAATCCGACTTATCGTTCTTTCCCGGGCATCATATACAATAAAATTTGAGAAGAGTTCATTTCGGTTTTGCTGAAAATGTCCAGTTGAGCCCAGAAGAAAATGTAATTAAGGTTTTTAACAGGGGCGTACAAAGAAGGGAAAAGGGTTTTGTTGTTGAAACTTTGCAAAATTTGAATTCATAATAAATGGCCTGCAGACCTTGTGAACGTACCACAAAGAACGAGAAAGTTCAAACGCGCAGACAGACAGGGGATAAAGATAAAGTTTGTTCTGTTCGGAGACTTCAATTAGAGTTTATCTATTTTTGAAGAAATCGCATATTGATAATTCTGATTATTTATGTACCTAAATTAAGACAAAATTAAAAATTTTACTGCAAAGACTTAACAACAGGTTTACATAGGACCAGGCAAGAAGGATTGAATTGCATTTTCACATGCCCTGATGTTTTTACGTCTTATATCGAGCTCGTCGACTAAAATTTTACCATTAACTTTTTTATTCTGAGTTCCATCGAACAGAAAAAGGAAACAATCTTCAGTTTCCTCTGTGAATGCCCTGCCCTATGGAAGGACAGAATGCTAACCCTGGGAAAACCGCTGTTCGAGAGTCTCGAGCAACTGTCTGGCATAGACGTCAACAGCCTAATAAGGTTCTTAACCTCACAGATTGGATATAGTCTTGGTGTAAGTTACTGTTAAACAAGTTGGTAACGAGGATGTGGCTACAAAATGGTGCGAAAGCGCTAGTTGGATTCTGGATGAATCACCACTCTATCCAACCAACCAACCATCCATCGAACAGTTATAGCAATAGAAAATATTCATTATTTTGCGAAATGCAAATTCCCATAGGCCCACAATTTCCGTATTGAATTTTAATTATTTTTAAGCTCAACTCGAACTGGATGAATTTTAGCAAATCATTAATATGATGCTTTACATCTGTCCAAGAAAATGTCATTAAAATGTAACAATTGTTAAAACAAACCACTGCTAAAAACGAAATTTTGTTAGATCCTTCGCCTTATTTTACCAAAGAGGAATTTCTGGAAGCTCAAACAACTAAAATAGTGAAAATAAAGTTTAAAATTTGCTGATGTTGGCAACTGTTAAGATTGTTGCAGGTAATGACGTTAGTTTTTTCAACAAAGAGGGTTACCGAAAAAAAACATTTCTTTTTTTCTTTCAATTTTTTAAACTTCGCGCGTACGTTTTAAGTCCCTGATAAGAAAGACAGAAACAATTTTAAACGTGATATTATTGACTTTCGAATGAATCTATTGGGTTGGGTAATAAGTTCGTAGGATTTTTACCGACGACTTTTATTTAAACAAAAAACAATAATTATATCAATAAGTTAATCAGTTTTTTATTCGGCTTTGCTGTTTACAACCTCTTTCCACCTCTCGACCAATTCGTTGATGCCGTTCCGCCAAAAATCGCCTGGTCTGGTGTCAAAGAATTTGTTGAGCCAGCTGTTAAGGACCTTTTTGTTATCGAAGTTAACGGCCTTCATATGTTTTGACAAGGAGCGGAAAAGATGGTAATCGGTCGATGCAAGATGCAGAATGACCTCGCCTTCGAGCTCTTGGAGTGCGGTTTTGACGACTTGTGCAACATGGGGCCTGGCGTTGTCGAGAAGAAGTAAGGTTTGACCATGTCAATCAGGTTTTTTTAGTGGAATAGCCTCATGTAGCTGGGCAATGTAGACCTCCTAGTTGACCGTGGCATTCTTTTCGAGCGTTACCCAGTGCACCTCCCAGTCCCACCAAACACATATCTTGATCTTCTTTGGCCGAAGATCTGGCTAGACTCTCGGCTTTGGCGTATCTCCTAGAGCCACCCGTCACTCGAAAAAGCGCTGTTTATGACCGCGGGTTGCGCAAGACGAGTGAGATGATGAGAAGCAATTTGAAGGTGATTTTCTTTGTTCTTTTCGTTTAGCTCGTGAGTCACCCAGTCTCCCAATTTTTCGGTATATCCTATTGAATGAAGGTGATTGAGAATCGGTTTATGATCGTAGCTGATTTTTTCGGCCAATTCACCACTGATTTGGCGACCGTTCTCCTGCAAAAGTGATCTGAGCCTATTCTCAATACACGTCGCAAATGTCCCGGGCTTTTTGACCTCGATACAAAGCAAAGAAGAGCAGGTGCCGAGAATTTTTTATTTGTGGCGGATTCAAAAGGCGGATTTGGTGGCGATAAAAGTAACACAGTTTTCAGATAAAAAGTTGGGGAACAAGTTCATCGGGCCTTATAGCGTGGTCAAAGATAAAGGTAATGGACAGTACGAGGTTGAAAAAGCAGCCGATTTCGTTGGGCCGCACCTTACTTCTACCAGCGTCGACAATATGAAGCTTTGGGCGCATTATGCAGCTGAGAACGACGTGTCATCTGGGACAGATGACGAACAGGATGACCGAATGTGACAAATGGCAACCCTGCGACAAGGAGCAGAAGTCACAGGAGTGAACAAGCGAGTAGGGAGTAGTTATGAAGCAGCCGTAAAGCGAAGACGTTCATTTTGACATAAATACAAATACTATAAACTACAAATTGGACAATTACTTATTGTTCATTTTTACATTTTCATTAAATAACTCAAAAATAAAATTAGCATAGTTTTTTAGAGCAGAAATAGTTATATCGAATGAATACTTACCCTTTGCCAAACAACAAACAAATCGTTGTAAAATAAAAGCAAATATAAGAGCGTTATGAACTTATTCCCCAACCAAATATTTTCGTAAGGATGAAACTTCTACATAAAAAGATCGTTTTTAGACACGTCTTCAAAGTGCGGCAAAATAAAAGTAAAAATAGCTGGTTCGAGTTGGGTCCCACCTCTCTTTCGTCATAAAATTAATCACAGAATATAACCTAGTTGGCAAAAAAAACCCTGTACATGGTATTCTAGGGACAAGTCAATGTTGTTTTGGTGGCGGTGTGAAATCTGTTCCTTATTATTCGCAACGCTAATGAAATGCTAAAATACATCACCAAGGCAAGTTACATGACGTGCAAGTGAAAAACTTCATTGTGAAAGGGAAATCCTTACGTTATCATGGAGAAACCATGCATTCACAAGGAGGGACTGTCTGGTACAAACTCCAGCAACTGCCTGCTCTTAAACCTTGTAAGAATTACCAGAGCTATGAGGCATTATTAAACCTACACATAATTGGTTTAGACATAAAACGATAGGTGATGTATTGGAAATTTCTTCGATATCGCTGTAGGAGTGACGGTCGACCATAAAAGTCCTCGTAGTTTTCGAACCATTTACACAATGGTATGAGTTATGATTAAATTAGGTTTGGACACCTAGCAATAGTTCTGTGTGGAAATGTCACTTAAGGGGGGGAATTTTTATTGATATTCACCTCAGGTTGACCATTCACACACAATTATTTTACGGCTTACATCCTACGACTCGGGCTAAGTACATATTATCTGAAATAGCAACAAATCATGTCCCTAAACTATAAGTTCATACGTATAAATGTTTGTATGTATGTACTTATTTAAAGTGAAAGCAAAATTTGGATGTCAATTGCTTAACTTCGCATTTATCAGCAATACATTTGTATGTTTGTATGTACCTATACAAATACTTCTTGGGCGTTTGCTTGAGTGTGCACTTCACAGAGTAGGTCACGGGTACACTACGTGCCATACATACACACATACATACACATACGAGGTGGTCCACGCTCCCTAGGGATCGGACTGCTAAGCGCGGAGGTCCACGCTCCCTAGGGATCGGACTGCTAAGCTGGGCTCTAAGCTACCGTGGGGGTCGGCAGGTTGCGTATAGCCGGAAAGCCTGTAGTAGCAGGCCAGTTGCGAAATAAGTCTAAACGAATAAGCAACCCCCGACAATTGAGCGATCAGGAGCGGAGGATGCGGTATAAAAGCCAGCATAAATCTGATGAAGTTCTTGTGACAGTGGCGAGAAGACACCGCCTCTTAGATATAGGTGTCCACCTCATCATGTGTAGGCATGATGAGTAATACAAAAAACCAGGCGCGACGGCTCCATAATGGACGGCTTCCTGGTCAGCGTCTGTTCACCATGTTAGGTGCGGCTGTCAAACCATCAACAATGACATTAAGACTGAGCCCAGTAAGGTCTTAATTATGGCGTACTGGAAAATGATTGGATATAGGTAAAATCTTGAGCTGACGACTGCACTATTCTGTTTCCTTAGTATGCGGAGTGGTATCTAGCAGAAACGGCATTCAGGCTAATGGTGCAGTTGCCCCCGCCCCGTTAAAATGATGGCAAATCTCTAGGAACGCTCCATATTCCGTCGCCATTAAGTGTCGGCGTAGGTCTAGATGTAATATTCCTAGTTAACACTGATTCGGCTCTGAACTTAAGCTCCCATAAGGAGCCTTTGTCAACCCTAGCATGGCCTCCCTGCATGCAAAGACAACCATGGAATCGTCAATGGTGACTACGCATCGGAATATGGATAACGACTTAGAAGTTGGGGCCCACACAAAATGAATACAAATAATACAAAACTACAAACGACAGAAGAGGCTGAAGTATCAGCAAAAATCACAACAGCTATTGCAGATGGCAATAATGGCTGTGGGGACTTCCTTAAGAACCCTTTCCAAAGGAGTTCAAGGCTGACGCACTCGCCACCAGATACAGGAAGGACTAGATCGGCGTCACCGTGTATGCAGCACTTCGGTTTCGTGAAGGCGATGACGGCTGAAGAAATTCACCAAGCAATTGGCGATAAAGTCAAGGAGTTAGCGGAAATGATGGAGCTTCCAAAGCGAAACATCAACCAGCCAATGAGGGATCTGATAGCGAATATAGCGGATCTCCATAAGAAACTAGGAAGATCTGTCTTTACCCCGATGAACCAGGCACCAAGAGGGACGAATGAGGCGAAACCTGTCATTCAAGACAAAGGGACGCAAACATCACCTCTGATCAAGCGCACAACGGATTGCACGCCAAAGAGGGCAATTGTTAACGCCGCCGTAAGCTCAGCCAAAAGAAGCAAAACTAGCCGGGTTGAAGTCCTAAAGAATACGCCGGTTACAACGAATGAGCAAACAAGCACGGAAAAATGGCAATTGGTTAAATCGAAGAAGAACCAAAAGGGGTCTACGCAGAATACTCTAAAGCGAGACGATAAGAAGACGGAAAATAGCGACGCCAAAAACAATCGCAGACGGAGAAGACCACCACGTAAGGACGCTATTGTAGTCAAAAGCGCTGGTAGCATCTCATATGCCGAAATCCTGAAGCGCGTTAAGACAGAGCCAAGTCTTAAGGAGCTTAGCAATAATATACAAGGAGTAAAGAAAACAGCCAAAGGAGAGTTACTGCTGCTGCTAGAAAAATCATCAGACCCAAATACCTCGAAGGTCCATGAAGCTGTTAAGGCGGCCTTAGGGGAAACTGTAGATGTCAGGGCGCTTACGGAGCTGAGGCAGGTCGAAATTCGTGACCTTGATGAAATCACGACAAAGGAAGAAGTCCACGAAGCGGTAGTAAAACAATTTCAACAGCTAGAGGTACCTATCTCAGCCATCCTGGGTCTGCGAAAAGCTTATGGAGGAACACAAACGGCGACGTTAAAGGTAACACCGGAAATCGCTACCAAACTGGTGGAAGCTAATAAAATCCGTATAGGCCTCGTAATTTGTCGCATACGGGAGAAGATCGAGCCAAAAAGATGCTTTAAATGCATGGAATATGGGCATGTGGCAGTAAGCTGTAAAAGCACAGCTGACCTTACAAACACCTGCTTCAAATGTGGCAATAAGGACCACCAAGCCAAAAACTGCACACAAACAGCAAGCTGTATAATGTGCAAGAAGGAAAAGGCAAGTGATACGGCGCATGCGATGACCAGCAGTAAGTGCCCTCAATATCTGAGAGCTCTTAAAGATATTCGGCAGAAATGAAGATCTTGCAACTAAATCTCAACCACTGTGAAAGCGCCCAGGACCTACTCGAGCAGACCATACGGCAACACAAAATAGATGTTGCTATACTTAGTGAGCCCTATAAACACAAAAAAGGTAACGGCTGGGCCTCTGACACAACAGGCAAGTCAACGATTTGGAACTGTGGAGTAAAAAGATCCCAACTGATGAGCGTGAATGCAGCCCGCGGATTCGTACGTGCACGCGTTGAAGGCACATACATTTACAGCTGTTATCTACCACCCAGCTTAACTCTGCTGGAAGCAACAGGCATCCTGGAGAACCTCGCTCAGGATGTAAAGGAGCATAGACCTGTCATCGTAGCCGGTGATTTCAACGCTTGGGCTGTTAACTGGGGATGCCCACGGACAAGCCCTAGAGGGCAAGCCCTGCTGGAAGCGTTCGCTATGCTAGATATAGCCTTGATGAACACAGGAAGTCAACAGACGTATCAAAAGGCGGGAATGGGGTCTATAATCGACCTTACCTTCGTGAGTTCTAGTCTTGTTCGCGACACGAAATGGTTCGTCAGCCAGCATTACACTCGGAGCGATCACCTCGCAATAATCTGTGAAATAAGGAAGCACGGCGAAGAAAGGTTCTCAAATAACTACGACACGCGGTACAAAATTAAAACAATGGAGGCTGAGATTATCGAAATCATGCTGGCAGATGTAACTCTCGGAGGGGATGCATCTGAGAAAACAAAACAAACCATGAGACACCTAACAGAGGCATGCGACGCAGCCATGTCCAAAACGAGGCCCAATAAGCGCAACAGCGAACCTGTCTACTGGTGGACAGCAGACATTGCAGAACTGCGCAGCGAATGTTTAAGAGCAAGGCGAATCTACCAACGATCTAGGGGTACGGACAGTTTTCAAGAAAACCAGCTCCAATATAAGCAAAGAAGGAAGGCCCTAAAAAAGGCAATCAAAAACAGTAAACGCCGGTGTTTCCTGCAGCTATGCGACGATGCCGATAACGACCCTTGGGGCCTCGGTTACAGGCTTGTTATGAAAAAGCTCAAAGTCTTTAAGCCACTACCAACAACATGCCCAACTACACTGCGTAATGTAGTAGAAACTCTGTTCCCCGTCCAAGACACTACAAGAGACCACGAATTGGTAGGATCCTGTGAAGGCGACCAAAATTTGCAGCTAACCAACAAAGAAGAACTCCTTATGGTCATAAAACGGATTAAAAATAATAAAGCTCCCGGACCGGATGGAATCCCCAACGAGGCCTTAAAAGTTGCTATCCAAAGTCGTACCGACATTTTTGTAGATCTCTACAATACATGCCTAAAGGAAGGTACATTTCCAACCCAGTGGAAGTTGCAGAAACTGGTTTTAATACCAAAAGGATCCAAGCCTGCGGAAGACCCTACAGGCTACCGCCCCCTGTGCATGCTCGACACTGCAGGAAAAATCCTGGAACGACTGATTGCAGTCCGTCTGGAGGCTGCTATAGAGGATGTAGGCGGTCTATCACCCCGACAATTCGGATTCCGGAAAGCCCGTTCAACAACAGATGCTGTGTCTGCAGTCAAGACCATTGCGCAGAAGGCAATTGAAGGTACTCGATGGCTAAACGGTAGCAAGGAGTATTGCCTAATTGCGACACTAGACGTCAAGAACGCCTTCAATACGGCGAATTGGAGCAAAATTCTGATCGCCCTTGATAATTTCCACGTTCCAAGGTACATTCGCAGGATTGTCGCCAGTTACCTTTCCGACAGAACACTGCGCTATAAAACCGATGCTGGGGTAAAAGAGCACAAAATAACTGGCGGAGTTCCACAAGGCTCAGTCCTGGGACCCTTACTTTGGAACGTCATGTACGATGGAGTCTTGCGCCTCAGTCTGCCTCTAGGGTCGCAAATCATTGGATTTGCTGACGACATAGCTGTTGTGGTCGTGGCCAAAACACTCCGTCGAGCCGAAGAAACATGTAACCGGGCTGTCGGCATGGTAAAGAGATGGTTATGTAACAGTGGTCTAACTCTTGCGGACCATAAAACTGAAGTCGTATTAATTAGCAGCAGGAAGATTGTGGAGTCAGCTAATATAATGGTGGGCGACCATGGTATAGAATCGAAGCCATTCATTAAGTACCTGGGCGTAATAATTGACCGTAGGCTCAATTTCAAAGATCACTTGGTGTACGCGAGCAACAGGGCGGCAGAAGCAGTAACTGCGCTAACACGACTAATGATGAATATCAGAGGCCCTAGGCAAAACAGCAGGAGACTTCTTAATACTGTGGTCTCATCGATTTTGCTGTATGCAGCTCCGGCATGGGCGGAAGCCACAAACTACAGCTCGTATGTGAAGTGTATGAAATCGGTGTACCGATTGAGTGCCCTCAGAGTGTGCTGCGCGTTCCGCACGGTATCGGAAGACGCCATTATGGTCATAGCAGGTCTACTCCCAATAAATTTAATGGCAAAAGAGTACGCTGAAGTTTACCAAAACAAAGCTACTTCAGAACGACAGACAATACGCAGGATAGCAAGGGAGCGCAGCCAGCGTTTATGGCAGGAAAAATGGAGCTCGTCTCCCAACGGACGTTGGACGTACCGTTTGATTCCCATTATTTCCAAATGGATTAACCGTGAACATGGACAGTTAGATTACTACCTGACCCAAATACTGACAGGGCATGGGTGCTTCAAATCCTACTTATACAGGTTTAAGCACGAAGACGACCCGTACTGTTCTCATTGTGCACCAACTGCAGAAGACGCAGAACATGTTTTGTTTGTCTGTCCGCGATTTGCGTTAGAAAGGGGGGAACTAAGCACTAGGGTGGGGAAGCCAATTACGGCTGATAACCTAGTCGATATTATGATAGAGTCCGAAGAATATTGGTCCGCTGTATGTAATATGGCAAAAATAGTAATCTCCAAACTGCGTAGCGCTGAACAACAGCGCAGATCTTCATGAAGAGGCAATAGGCCGCTCCCCCTTCCGTGAAGTACTACTTAACGGTTGTCCCGCGGGAGGGAAACGGAGCTGGGGTGGGTTTTTAGTGGGTGAGCCGAAAGGCAAGTCTCACACTTTTCGGCTTTCAATGCTTTGTGCCACCTCCATAAAAAACAAAAAAAAAAAAAAAAAAAAAAACACACATACGAGGTGTGCTCAAAAAGTATCGCGAATTTTGAATTTTCGCAGGTTACGTATATTCGAATTTTGATTTTTTGTGGCGATATGTTGGTACTCATGTCGCCGAGTTCGGCCATTTTGAATGTTCAGTTAATTGTTGACAGCTGCTTTCCTTGCACGTGTTTCAGCTCGTCCTCGATTTTTACCTATTCAAAAAGATGGATCAAAAAACCTTTTTCACATTTTGTAAGAAAAATGAAATTAAGTGCGCGGATGCATTCCTAATGTTGACTGTGTCATCCGGAGAAGCTACTTTGGGCCAAAGCAACGTTTATCGGTGGTACAAAATGTTCTCAGAAGGCCAAGAAGATGGGAACGACGAAAAGCGTGCCGCACGCCCCAGCACTTCAACAACAGTCGAAAAAATTGATGAAGTGAAGAAAATGGTATTGGCCAATCGTCGAATCACCGTTAGAGAAGTTGCTGAGGACCTAGACATATCGATTGGCTCGTGCATTCGGTTTTTTACAATAATTTGGGCATGAGATGGGTCGCCACAAAATTCGTACCAAAACTGCTCAATTTTGACTAAAAACAGCATCGCATGAACATTGCTAACGAGATGTTGGACTCTGTTCGCGACGACCCAAATTTGCTCCTGAGGGTCATAACTGGTGACGAATCGTGGGTTTATGGTTATGACGTGGAAAGTAAAGCTCAATCATCTCAATGGAAGCTGCCGCACGAACCGAGACCGAAAAAAGCGCGCTAAGTTCGGTCGAATGTAAAAGTTTTGGTTACCGTTTTTTTCGATTGCAGGGGCGTTGTGCATCATGAGTTCTTGCCACAGGGTAAAACTGTCAATAAGGAATATTACCTGTAAGTTTTGTTTAAATGTAATGTTCATAATTTTGTAGGTTAGGTTAGGTTGACGTGGGTGGCTGAAAGCCATCACATAGACTTATTGATCCTTAGTGGTACCAGATGGAGATTGTCCTTTACGTTTTTTTGTAGCAGACATCTTGTCATACGTCTGCATCTTTTGCGAATCTAAGTAAACTCTGGAGCTCTATCCTCGAGAGGAATTCTAACTTCTCATATTGTAAAGCTCCTAAGCATTTTAATCTGGTTCTAGCTAACGCAGGTCAAGAACGTAGAAGGTGTTCTATCGTTTCGCTCTCTTCGAGTTCATTGCAAAATCTGCAGCTATCGTTGTTTGTAATTCCTATCTTGTATGCGTGCGCCGCTAGAAAATTGTGGCCTGTCAAACAAATAAAAGAAAAATTTCAACAACTTCATTGGTTAGTCTGCTCTAAATCCAGACTCTCTATACAGAACAAGTTGTTAGTGTACAAAACTATGATTAAACCAATCTGGCTATATTGACTACAGGTGTGGGGAATGGCTAAAAAACTCATATAGCAAAAATCCAACGACAACAATGGACGATTCTTCGAATTTTGACCATGTCTGACAGGTACACGAAAAATGATGACATTCACAGGACTTTTAATATAGCAACAGTAGACGAAGAAATCAAAAAGATAACAACAAGACACTTTGAAAAACACACACACACACACAGTAATGCAGAAATCAACAAACTTCTTGAAAGGGAAAGAAACTCAAAAATACGTCTAAAGAGAACTCGACCAAGCTACCAGCTATGCTGTGATATAGTTGTACAATTGTACTTAATCAAGTAAAATGAAACTTGTATTGTATATTATTTAATTGTATATTATATTGTTTATTTTAGTTTTATTGCTTTTGGCACTGGCCATTAAGCGATGTATATAAATCCTGACCAAATTGTTAAACAACATACTTAATGTCAAAGGACAGATGTATAAAATAAATGGGGACTATACAAAAAAAAAAAAAAACATAGCATACCTACGATAGTTCTGCTTTCTTTTCTAGACAGAGCTAGTACGAATCGGACGTATGTATCTGCATTCTGTGTACACATGATTTTCGCGGTTTTGCAAGTGGTTAGATTATTCCACCTCCTGGCTATCCGTATTTTCATGTCCGCAGTGATGTCATTATATACCGTATTTAAAGGTTTCAGTATGTCATTTTCTTTTTCGAATTGTCTGTAAACAGCGCTTTTGGCAATCTCATCTACAATTTCGTTTCCTGCAATGCCATTATGTCCGGGTACCCAATAGATATGCAACCGTCTGTCTGCGGCTAATCTCCCTATAACTTCCCTGCTTTTTAGAACATTTTTAGATGAAATTTCACATGAGTTTATTGCTTTTATCGTCACTTGGTTGCCAACGTATATGTATATTTATTTTAACGTTGCTTGATGTCTTTGCGAATGCTATTTCCGCAGTCTTACCTACAGCAAAGACTTCTGCTTGAAAGATACTGCTTTTTACCGATGGTAGCAGCCTCTTATTCCACCGACGTTTGGGTTAATATCCTAACCCGTGTGTTATCTTTGTCTACCTCCATATGAGTTTTTATTTCAGGGATCTCCAACCCATAGCGTTTTATTCCTAGCCGCCAGGAACCTCATTAGCAATGATCTTGGGGCCATCCCTTGGGAAAAACATATAGAGCACCCCTTGGGATAACATATAGAGTTAGTCACCGCGGAGAGGAAGGAGAGGTCATACATCGATCTTAGCTAGACATCACATTGCCTGACCACATTGCAATCAGGTAGACCTGGTTCAACCTAACCTCATGCAATGCAGTCAGTGGTGCCCATTGCCCAGTCGGCGCCCACGGGGCGGAACTAGCTACGAGGTTTTTAATTAATATATAATTTTGTAAAACATACATTTCTTTAAAATTAGTTAAATAATTCACTCAGTTTTATTTAGCTTTACTTTTTCTTAACATCTGGTAGCATTGCCCGCGATTGCGGTTATTGTTGGTGTTCTTCTCCTTTCAGCAGTCAAACCATTCTCTCGCTAGTGCAGTGTTTTTTTAAATAAATATGTTATGGTTATGTACAATACAATTTATGGTTTTTGTTTTGTTAAAATAAACTCTTTTGTTAAGAGAACAACTTTTTTGCTATATTTCAGGTTATGTAACAAGATAAGGTACCCATTTCTAAAAATGTCGTTATGGTTTCTTCAGTATTTTCTGGTATTTTGTTGCTTATTTTTTACTATGAGTACATCTCTTGATGCCCTATATCCCACTAAGGATTAAGGACCAGAAGAAACGACTACACCTCTATGGTTTTAATTCGCATTCAGTAAATTCAAACGCGTTTTAAAATGTGTCAAAAGGTTTTCAATGTTAAGAAGAGTTGAGAGAAGAAAATTTAATATTCTAACATTACCTTGAAAGAAGCAAGGAATTAAATGTTCACTTTTAAAATATCAAATTTTATGAGAACCAACAAATTTTCAGTGACACTAAATTCTTCTCATTTTAACATTCTTTTGTTTAATAATACATTTTTGTTTCACTTACAGTTTCGGTAGCTTTGAATTAAAAAAAGAAACAATCAGCAAACTTAAAAATTTTCGCATTTTGGGTATAAAAAAGCACTAAATTTATTGCGAAGAGCAAATGGTTGGCAACGGCGGCCGCCGTAGTCGAATGGGTTGGTGCGTGGTTACCATTCGGAATTCACAGACAGGTCGTTGGTTCGAATCTCGGTGAAAGCAAAATTAAAAGAAAAAGAAAAACATTTTTCTAATAGCGGTCGCCCCTCGTCAGGCAATGGCAAACCTCCGAGTGTATTTCTGCCATGAAAAAGCTCCTCATAAAAATATCTGCCGTTCGGAGTCGGCTTGAAACTGTAGGTCCCTCCATTTGTGGAACAACATCAAGACGCACACCACAAATAGGAGGACGAGCTCGGCCAAACACCTAACAGAAGTGTACGCGCCAATTATTTATTTTTTTTTTTTAAATGGTTGGCAACAGCTAAAGCGACGTTACGCACTCTCTGACGGGCCCAATTTTGTTTCTATCATTCTTGATAAGAGCCTCATAGAGAGTTAGTTTTGTTCGTCGAGAGAGGGCTTTACTACTCAATTGCCTACTTAGTCCAAGGTAGGACTTGTTGGTAAGCGAGATTCTACGTTGGATGTCAAGGCTTTAAATGCTGTGAATAAATATGAATCAGCACAAAAAGGAACTAAAAAATAAAAAATAGTGCTATTTTTTCCTACTGAAGTCGAAAAGTTTAATTTGATTTCTATGTCAAAGCTGCATTAAGTAAAAAGTAGTAGTAAAATTCTCAATTCTTAGTATCAGTTTAATCCATTTACCTTTTGTTGATATTCCATCGGCCTTGTCGGAAGCCAATCTAAAGAAGTATTTTATCTGTTTGGATTTATTTTCGCCTTGCTCTTCCATGACTTTCAGGCCCGTAAGCGTAAGATATAAGATATAAAAAAAAGATAATAAATTAGGGATCGCCAATAAAATTTGTAGGCACTGAATACCCTGTACGCTGCCCGATTTGGCATACATAACATATTTAATTTATTAATTAATTTCTTCCATTGCCCTTAATACTGCAGACGCATATTTGGTTTTTATATGGAATCACCTCCCTTAAGCAAATTTTATTTAAAAATCAAAAAACAAATCCACAGCTAAGGAGGAAGAAGCCGATACAGTCGTCTAAGGATTGTGGACTACTAGACAGGCCTCTTAATTTGTGGAAACATCACAACGCATACCACAAACTGGGTGTAAGCGCTAATTATTATTATTATTATTTTCACCTAAGGCAACTTAAAGTGAAAACAGTTTTTTCTATATTTAAATAACTCACACTTTAATTGCATGCATAAGAATGCATAAGAGTACACAAAGGTATTTGGACTTTGGCGTGCGCAAAACAACCATTTTTATTTCGTTTCTTCATTCTTCTCCAGAGTACAATAAATTCCTATTTCCACAGATTCACGATATGTGCTGGTTGGGAGGAAGTGTAAAGCCGCTAACTGATATGTCTACAAACCCACATAGGTATATATAAAAGTGTAAACATACACACCAGTACAGGATTAAACACAAATATATATAAGGTTATCCGTTCATGCGCACGAACGTCAGAGCTGTTAATGTCAGCCGTTGTAGCTTCTGGCTCCAGCTCTACACAGAAAGCAAGTTGAATGTTGACTGCAAGACAGTCAACACTACGTGACTAACATTCGTAATATCATTGGCTGTGTTGGTGCTTTAATAGAGCATCCTGTACTATTTACTATTGATTATCTTATCTTGTTAAATGTGAGGATTAACAGTACTTGCTGCTTTGGCGGGCCAGATGCGATTTCATTAACAATTAAGTCATTTTCAGCACATACACTCTCAAACAATTTTTTTCGAAAAAAAAAAAAGAAAAATTGCTTGATGAGGTAATTAAGTAAATAAAATAAACATTTTCTGGTTTTGCGGCGGATTTCTTATTTTTCACTTTAGTGGTTTCAATTTTCTTGCCTTGTCAAAGGTTCGTGCGCCTGTGCTCTATGGATATTGTAATTCTTTCACGGAATTGACTTTAGAGATTTGATCTAATGGACTATTTTTCTTAGAATGTTATATATAATCTGAATCTGCTGAGAAGGAATTAACCCTCTAGAATACACATCAAATATTTATAGATTTTTTACTATATAAAATAATTTCTGACGACCAATAACTATAGAACAAAAAAAAAATAAATATTAGGTGTGCAACTAAGTTCCCGCTGTTTGTCAATAGATGCCGCCAGCAGTGTGTGCTAGTCGATTCTAACATAACCTAAACGTCATAAACCAAGCTTAGACATATGGTAAACAAACTGCTTCGACACATTAGTGATTTTGTTTTGCTATCATATACTTTTGATTTTGTGAAAATGTCTGATTTTTTGCCGAATAATCGTCATTTGCGGGAAGTGTGGATTTTCCTCTTTCATTCCAAAAAAAAGTTTATGGAGATGCTGCTTTAAATGAAACAACGTGCCGAGATTGGTTCCGTAGCTTCAAAGACGGTGATTTTAATGTTGACGACCGTCCGCGTGAAAGAAGGCCAAAAATCTTCGAAGACGCTGAATTGGAAGCATTGCTCAATGAGGATCCGTGCCAAACGCAAGAAGAGCTTGCTTCAGTATTAGGAGTTACCCGCCAATCCATTTCCAAGCCATTGCATGTTTTGGGAGTGATTCAGAAACAGGGGACTTGTGTTTCTTATGAGTGAAAACCAAGGGATGTTGAACGTCGTTTTTTCGCCTGTGAACAACTGCTCCTGCGGCAAAAAAGCAAGGGGTTTCTTCATTGCATCGGGATGGGTGATGAAAAATGGATTCATTACACCAATCCAAAGAAAAGAAAGTCATGGGGACTGCCCGGTCATGCTTCTACGTCGTTGCCTCGGCCGAATATTCACGCTGCGAAGGCTATGCTATGTATTTGGTGGGACCAAGTTGGTATTATTTATTATGAACTGTTAAAACCAAGCGAAACCATCACTTGGGATCTGTATCGACTTCAATTGATGTGATTGAGCCGAGCACTACGCGAGAAGCGGCCGCAATACGAGGAAAGGCAAGAAAAAGTGATTCTACAGCATGACAACGCTCGGCCTCACGTCGCCAAATCCATTAAAAACCTACCCGAAAAAACACTGAAATGGGAAATCCTACCCCACCCGCCATATTCTCCAGATATTGCGCCGTCCGATTATCACCAGTTCCGATCGATGGCTTAATTCGTGGATAGTCTCAAAAGACGAACAGTTTTACCGCGACGGTATACGAGATCTACCAGAAAGATGGGGAAAAAGTAGTAAACAACGAAGGACAATACTTTCAATCATTAACTTGTAACCATTTATTTTCATAAAAAAAACAGCGAGAACTTAGTTGTACACCCTTTTTGGACGAGCTCCTCATCCTTCGTTTATTATCATAGCTGAAACCCAAACCAGGTAATATATCAAAAATAACAGAATATAAGATTATTTATATTATATATATATATATATATATATATAATTGGCGCGTACACCCTTTTTGGGTGTTTGGCCGAGCTGCTCCTCCTATTTGTGGTGTGCCTCTTCATGTTATTCCACAAATGGAGGGACCTATAGTTTCAAGCCGACTCCGAACGGCAAATATTTTTATGAGGAGCTTTTTCATGGCAAAAATACAATCGGGAGGTTTACCATTGCCTGCCGAGGGGCGACCGCTATTAGAAAAAAACTTTTTCTTTATTTTGGTGTTTCACGGAGACTCAAACCTGCGTTCTCTGAATTCCGAATGAAAGTCACGTACCACCTTTAGTATTCAATTCGCTTTGTAATCTGTCATCCTTGCAAGAATGGGAGCGAAGAAGATTGCGTCTTCCGAATTCGCCGTGTTGTAAGAGTCCATCAATAAACAAACAAAGGAAGGGGAATTACTTGCTTATGAAGAAGAAGAGTAAGGGAAAGCAATGGAAACAACCAACACACAAGAAATTATACGCACGCACACATACTTTCTAGCCACGCATCTTCCGCATAAAAACGCAAACAGACTGCATTTGGTGGTTTGATATTAATTTGTGCATTCCATTCAAGCACATTCACTGAATTTTCACAATCTCCTAATTTTGATTATTTTGTTCGTTTGCCTTGTATTGCGAAGCGAGCTGAGTCAGACTTGTCAAAATCGCGAAAGATAAAGAAACTGTTTTTTAATGGCGCCACCTTAGATATTCAATTCGCCTTGTCATCCTTGGGCCATTATATGGCTGTCACAATAGGTAATTTTTATCCATTGCGGCATTGCATTTGACCGACGTGACGTGTGAAATATGGTAGTAATACACGGTGGGTGTGACCGTAACTTCAGGATCGGGACGCACATTCATTTAGCAGGAAAACTTCGTTAAGCCTAGCCTTTTCTCTACTCTTTCAAACTTTTATCGACGCATCATGAGCAGAGAACGTAGATACATAGGGAAGGGTTAGGAATGAATGAGCTGGTTAAATGTCAACAGTTCTGCATTCAATTCACGATTGAACCAAGCTTAATCTCAATTCCGAGGAAACTTCGTCTTAGGCCGCGAGATTACACATTAGCTGTGAAAAGGTATCGCAAATTATACAGCACAATTCGATCCGTTCATCAAATCCATCACAATCTTTGACCTTGGTTTTTCTTAAGCGCCGCAGCAATAACATCAGTATATAAACCTGTGACCTCCAAGTAAAGTTGATCGTACTAGCCAGGCCTCAATGATATACATACATATAAATGTTTGAATGGGCACCTGCCACTCTGTCTAAAGCTAATTACAATAGCGCCCTTGGGAAATCTCTAATGGGTACTAATTTGACATTAAATTTTCTTTTTCATCAAAGCTGATAGAATAGATTAATAACTTGGTATTTATGTACTTTATGGAAAAATTAATCAAAAAAGTCTACAATCGACGCGTATTGACCGCAGTACTAATAATCTGAAGAAGCAAAATGATTGATAAATATATTTCTAAAAGCGCACACCGCGCACACCACGACCACGCTTACTTACTTACTTATATGGCCTGATCAAGGATCACAACCCTTGTAACAAGTCTCGCCAGGCATCTATGCTTTGCGCGCGCCTTATCCAATTTGTTACACCAAGCGATGATAGGGTTACCTCTAATTTCGAGATTGTAAAAGATTTCGTGTATTGAGCAACCAGCATTAACACCGATAACAATGTCAGCCTTGAAATTCAACGCAGAATATCTCTTGCCAACAAGTGCTACTTTGGATTGAGTAGGCAACTGAACTCGACGAACAAAACTAACATTCTACAAGGCTCTCATCATGCCCGTCCGATAAAGCGACGGTTGGAGTGTTTGAGAGAAACATTCTGCGTAAGATTTTTAGACCTTTGCACGCTGGAAGCGGCGAATATCGCAAGCGATGGAACGATGAGCTGTATGAGCTTTACGACCACACAGACATAGCGCAGTGAATAAAGATCCAGCGGCTACGTTGGCTGGGTCATGTTGTCCGAATGGATACAAACGCTCTGAAAGTATTCGATGCGGTACCAGCTGGTGGTAACAGAGGAAGAGGAAGGCCTCCTCTGGGTTGGAAAGATCAGGTGGAGGAGGACTTGGCTTCACTTGGTGTGTCCAACTGGCATTGGCTAGCACGAGAAAGAAACGACTGTCGCGCTTTGCTAAACTCGGCCAAAATCGCGTAAGCGGTTATAGCGCCAATTAAGAAGAAGAAGAAGGTGTATATGAGTGACATAAGGCTATTGGGCAACCGCACACTAAATACTAACCTCAATGGTGGTGTGGAAACTAAAAATTGCCAATTTTTGTTTAAAAAATACCCATTCAATGTTTCTTCCGATGTGGCATTACTGACGAACGTTATAAAAAATGCACATTTTTCAGCGCTCTCACGAGAAAAAGAGTTTCGCATCTAGTCACGATTGTACGGGAATTTTCAAAAATGCTGCGATAAAATCTACGATATGGAAGGGAAGTAATTTCTCATTTGCATGGGGCTCTCATTAGTTTGATCGGCACAGCTGACTGGGGACTGCGTTTACGGTGACTGTTTGCAGCATTGCTGAGACCATAGTAACACCTATTAGGAAGCGTGATTCGTCGGTTTATCTCCAGGCTGACATCGTTTGTTGTTGTGACGGCAGTGCCACGTTCAAGCGCCGAATGAAAAACCAACTAATTTATGTTTCAATGCGAATTTAATGCCTAAGATGGCGCCTTGGTGCCGTATATGTGTGAGAAATAAAATAATGTTTTTATACAAGTTTTGGACCATATCATTGGACATAATAATTTACAGCTTATCATGAGTTAATTGACCATTTTAAATAGAAGTAGCGGAATTTGGAAATTTTTGACTAGTTCTTTATTTAATTTTCTTATTTTAAAAAACATTCAGCAACCTCTATGGTTTTAGACTGTGTGATGTCGTCTTCCACCCATTTCTTCCTCTTAGTTTTGGACTTCAACTTGTTTATTTGCCTTTTTGTAAATATAGATGCCAGTTTTCTTCCATATTGCACATCTCGCAACTCATCCATTACCACAGCATGAGAATAGCTTAAAAAACCACTGAAGCTTAAAACATTTTTTTTTAAATACAATAATTTATGTTACCCTTAGGTTGCTCAAGCTTGTTAATTTTTTCCTGCTTTTGTGATCCTGCCGGTGGCGTACCGGCATTAAAAATTGTTGGCACTACATCGCTATTAACTCTGCGATCTGACAGAGCCATCAAAATCGCAGGATCACAGGAACGTAGCCACGCTTGGATGTACATAGGTAAGCGTGATTTATGTTGGATAATATGGACAAATTTCATATAAGGTATGCAAGTCACATCATGTGTTCACATACCATATGGTAGTGATTGACTTAGTTAAGACATTACGTTGAGGTTTTAGGTGTGGATTTTTCCGTTTCTTCTGAGTAGGATGGAAGTAGAACCAATTTCACTACTGGTCTAGTCACCTGCCCCTTTTGTGTCGTAATGTCCACTACGCGTACTCGGTTGTCGGGTTCGGGATGTAGCTTTACCACTCTCCATTCGTTTGGTGGTAGGTTGTCTTGTTTAATGACGACAAGGTCACCTACCTTGATATTAGGTTTTTGCTGTTTCCACTTCGGGCGTTCTTGTAATTCGATGAGGAATTCCCTTTTCCATCATTTGCAAAAGGTTTGATGGAGGGCCTTTAATTTCTGCCACCGATTCACAATGGAGGCAGGATTCTCGCTGGCTTGTATTTCCGCGGAGCTAGAAGGAGTCCGCCAACCAGAAAGTGACCAGGAGTGAGGGGCTCTAGATTGGATGGCTCATTTGAAGGGGATATTAAGAGTTGCGAATTGAGACAGGACTCAATTTGGCATAGGAGGGTATTAAACTTCTCAAAAGTGTACTTTAGACCAGAGGCAATCTTTTTGAACTGGACTTTAAAACTTTTCTCACCTGCTTCCCACCGTCCGCTCATATGAGGAGGTGCTGCAGGTATGAAGTGCCATGTTAATGTTTGGTAGGCATATTTGGAAAACGTGTCATTGCGTGCATCCGCAATAAACGATTTGAATTCTGATCGTAGAGACCGTGAAGCTCCTACAAAGTTGGTACCATTGTCGGAGTTAACATTATTTGGACATCCGCGTATAGCAACGAATCTCGAAAAGGCTGCTAGAAAAGATGAGGTACTTATATTAAGTCATTGGTGGCCTCTAAATGGACGGCTTTGGACGAAAAGACAAAACCGCGAAAACTTTTGATGGCACATGGACCTTCACATTCTTTTCCTGTATTGGTGAAAGCACGGTAAAAGGTGGTGCGTTCCTGAAGAAGGGTTCCCATAAGTTGGTTTTGCGGTCGTTTTTTATAGATCGTGCGGATCTTACAATTACGAATGATGGATCGAATCATATTTTTAACTCGAATCATATTTTCGCCAGGCAATGATATTTCATGAATGAATTGGATTATAAGACGTGACTACTACTCTGTTATCAACTGTTTTATTTTGTTTCAATTTCACGTATTTCTCACCGTAATATTGCTTTTAACTTATTATGATTAAGAGTTGAGAGTTGCTTTGATTTCATCAGGTGAAATTAAACAAGACTTTGCTTGAAATAATATACAATTTTAGTGTTCGGGTGGGTTCTTTGAGAAAATCTTATAATGTCTGATAAAATGCGCCAAATGCACCACATATTTTGGGTGTTTGGCCGAGCTCCTCCTCTCATTTGTGGCGGGTGTCTTGATGTTGTTCCACAAATGGAGGGACCTACAGTTTGAAACCGACTCCGAACGGCAGATACTCGTACTTTTATGAGGAGTTTTTTCATGGCAGAAATACGCTCGGAGGTTGACCATTGCCTGCCGAGGGGCGACCGCTATTAGAAAAAACTTTTTCTTAATTTTGGTGTTTCAGGGAGATTCGAACCTACCTTCTCTCTGAATTCCGAATGGTAGTCACGCACCAACCCATTCGGCTACGGCGGTATTGTATTTAAATATACATATATGTACATATATCGTCAATTTTTTTTTTATATAGTATATTAATATGTTTATATACATAAAAGAGGTTCCCCACCCAAACAATAAATAAGTGTATATAAACATTTATACCGCTAGCAAAGTACGCTGGGATCAATTTTTTTACAATGCAGCGTTGTTCGTGCAGTTGTGTAGTCAACTTCTCAACGGGAATGTGCAAATAGACAAGAAAAATATAAGAAATTCCCAACAACGCGCCTTTATTATGGTTTACCGAGAACGTAAATTTATTCCCGTTGACTATATTTATTTCTGTTGACTACGCTCCGCTATGTTAACTCTTTTCTGTTAACTTTCTTACCCTCGTTTTGATGTGATTTGACATTTAACCTGCCCATTCGTTCCTAAGCCTTCTCTATCAATTTACGTTCTCTGTGGTTTATGAAACAGCATGTAGATGTATTTACGTTCTCTGGACAAAATATAAGAACAAAGAAAAATAAAATATCACGTCCAACACTACAGGACACCTTGTACTTGGCTACAATCCACATATAGCCAAGACACAATCCTCCTATTGCGGCGAAAATTAGAAATACGTTGGTATGTACCCACCTCCTTGCGGTAAATATTTTAAATATATTAAGATGCAATGGTAATCGAATAGACATATACACATTTTGGGCGACAATGTAACCTTGTCGGGTGTCTCATAGGGCTGTGAAAGTTACAATACTTATGGCCAAATACAAGAAAAGGTAAAATGCGCATATTTCGCTAATGCAAAAAAATATAATTTATTTGTTTTTCGTTCTTCTTCGTTGTGATCAACACTGATCAGTCAATGCACCACTGCCTATACATTGCACAAATTCCAGGGACACACAAAGCTAATTAAACAGCCATAAAGCCGTGTACACACCACACACTTTCGGTTTTTCGAAATTAACAGATTTAATTCAAAATCTTTTTTTATATTAGTAAAAAACAAAGGAAAAAACCTGATTAAAAAAATTTCGCCACGCTACAATATTGCTTATGCTTTTTTTATACATAATCGCCAGCCATGACTCGCTATAAATCTCTAAGAAAAAAGGCTGAGCTCCACCCCCATATGCCTTTGCCCAGTTTTCCGCCCAAACGGATCAGTAGACAGACTTCGGGAAGCGCTTCTGGGCCGCTATTGTGCGAACTGTTTATCAATGGCCCACAAATTGCGCAACTACACAAGCGAGGGAAGGTGTAGACGATGAGGCGAAAACCACCACACGACGCTGCATTTCAAGGAAGAACGACGCTCGAGAAGTCAGCAAGTCGCTGAGGAGGACAGCGATGTAATATCTGTCAATGCCACGGAGACACCGTCTCCCGACCATGTTGATGTGACTGGAGCGGAAACCAGGACTTTCCACCCGATTGAGTCCCCAGCGGAAACCAGGACTTTCCGTTCTAACAAAGATGGGCGATTAGAGACGAGGCCTCTACGACCCCAGCTGCAGCATGAACGGCGCGAGGTGGACCGGAAACCAGGTATTTTCGACCACGTGCGCAAACAACGATGGTGCGATTAGGCCACACCAGCAACACGAACGCCCGCTTTCCAAGCGGGATTTTTAACTCCAGAATAGGTGCTATGACTCATGAATACAATATTCCCAACAGCCTTCGTCCGTACGCGCCGTCCACCACTATATCCAGCGAACTAGCATGGCAGCTTAGGTTGGACATTACTCAGGTAGGAGTCAGAAAGGGAGCGTCGTTAACATAAGGGAGCGGAATGGAAACAACAAGCGCATTGTCACACATTTTGCGATCGTACCGGGCTTCCAGAGTGTCAGCCCATTACAAAGCGTCGACCCGATAGTAGCGGGACCATACGTGCACATGAAATTGGCGGACTCACGGTTTTACGCAGCCACCCCAACCCCAAGGCTGCCCGGAGCCATACCCAGCGCTTTTAGTACCCTCCTGGGTCAAAGTTCAATATTTGGCTGGGTATTGTGCGGGGTCTGCCCCTGCTACATCAAGAAATTGAGCCATGTTCTTAATATTTACATATGTATGTACATATATTTTGCAGCAACTATTGAGACGACAATGGCGGACTCAGGTGTCTCACAACAAATCAAACCGTACAATGGCTGAAACCATCGTCCTAGCATACTCATTGCTTGTTGCAAGGGGTCGGCGTGTTTAGGCCACACCCTAAAATCCTATAAAATATAGCCACCATAGTGTTAATAGCGCCCACCGTTCCGACTGATGCAAATAACCGTTTCCTGTCGCTGCAACATTAAGCCCGTTAACCTAGCATTTCCCCGCCGAACAGAGTTTAACACAGTTAACGTTTTAAGGTTAAGGTTCCTTTCCTTCTAGAATTTAAATTTAATATCACTCGAAAATAGAGGACAAGAGGACAAGGATTGTTTCAGACATCAAAAGATGAGAATCCTTTAATTGTTGATAACAACATTACTGATACACTTTTTCTTTCCCATCGTCACAATAAAATCAAAATATCATCGAAGCGACCATGGAGGATGATTACAGTATCCTTAAGATTTTTTTGTGGGAAATATTAGGAGTTTTCCAATGAAACCCACAGGAAATGTTTGTTTAGTGTTTATTTTGCTAAAACTATTGTAGTACCAACACTAATCAGTTTATAATAGTTTTTAAGTTATTTGTTTGTAAAATTTGACTTTCATCTTCACCAAATTTTGATATAAACGTGAGCTTATGACATTTACATTCTGTCAAAAAAGTACCGGGAATTGTTCAAAAAAACTCAAAATAATTGTTTGATCTTCTTCTCTTCTTAATTGGCGCGATAACCGCTTACGCGATTTTGGCCGAGCTTAACAAACCGCGACAGTCGTTTCTTTCTCGTGCTAATCGGCGCCAATTGGACACACCAAAGGAAGCCAAGTCCTTCTCCACCTGATCTTTCCAACGCAGAGGAGGCCTTCCTCTTCCTCTACTACCACCAGCTGGTACCGCATCGAATACTTTCAGAGCGTTTGTATCCATTCGGACGACATGACCCTGCCAACGAAGCCGCTGGATCTTTATTCGCTGCGCTATGTCTATGTCGTCGTAAAGCTTATACAGCTCATCGTTCCATCGTCTGCGATATTCGCCGTTGCCAACGTGCAAAGGTCCAAAAATCTTACGCAGAATCTTTCTCTCGAACACTCCAAGCGTCGCTTCATCGGATGTTGTCATCGTCCAAGCTTCTGTGCCATACGTTAGGACGGGCATGATGAGAGTCTTGTAGAGTGTTAGTTTTGTTCGTCGAGAGAGGACTTTACTGCTCAGTTGCCTACTTAGTCCAAAGTAGCACTTGTTGGCAAGAGAGATTCTACGTTGGATTTCAAGGCTGACATTGTTATCGGTGTTAATGCTGGTTCCTAAATAAACGAAGTCTTTTACAACCTCGAAATTATAACTGTCAACAGTGACGTGGGTGCCGATACGCGAGTGCGCCGACTGTTTGTTTGAAGACAGGAGGTACTTCGTTTTGTCCTCGTCCACCACCAAACCCATTCGCTTTGCCTCTTTATCCAGTTTGGAGAATGCAGAACTAACAGCGCGGCTGTTAAGGCCGATGATATCGATATCATCGGCATACGCCAACAATTGTACGCTCTTATAAAATATTGTGCCTGAGCGATTAAGTTCTGCGGCTCGTACGATGCTCTCCAACATCAGGTTAAAGAAGTCACACGACAGCGAGTCACCCTGTGTGAAACCTCGTTTGGTATCAAACGGCTCGGAGAGGTCCTTCCCAATTCTGACGGCGCTGCTGGTGTTGAGCAACGTCATCTTACATAGCCGTATTAGTTTTGTAGGGATACCAAATTCAAACATAGCGGTATACAGGTAACTCCTTTCCGTTCTGTCGAATGCAGCTTTGAAGTCGACGAAAAGATGGTGTGTGTCGATTCTCCTTTCGTGGGTCTTTTCCAAGATTTGGCGTATTGAGAATATTTGGTCGATGGTAGACTTTCCAGGTCTGAAGCCACACTGATAAGGTCCAATCAGTTGGTTGACGGTGGGCTTCAGCCTTTCACACAATACGCTCGCTAGAACCTTATAGGCGATATTTAGAAGACTAATCCCGCGGTAATTGGCACAAATTGCAGGATCGCCCTTCTTATTGTTTAATCATCAAAATTTATTTTGTCGCCTTCAAAATAGGCCCATACGAAGCACTACACATATGTATGCCAACGATTAGTCCAGTCATCAAAGTACCTTTTAAATGCGTTTGAAGAGATCTTCTTCAGCGAATTCCCCTTAATGGCCCCTATCGACTCAAAACGGCGTCCGCGGTGTGGCAATTTAAGTTTTGGGAAAAGGAAAAAGTTACAGTGAGGTAAATCCGGTGATTACGGTGATGATCACTAAACGGATCAAAAACAATAAAGCTCCTGGCCCAGACGGAGTCCCCAACGAGGCACTAAAAGTGGCAATTCGAAGTCATACCGACATTTTTGTAGATCTCTCAATACATGCCTGAAAGCAGAGGATGTTAATGGAATGAGAAGGAGCAAATGTTAAATGAGCTTTTTTCGAGTACTAATTTGTAGATTCATACTAAGGGATTTTCAAATTCAACTTACCACACTAGTGGGGGATTGCAGATATTTACCACGCTAGTGGAGGGTTTCTATATTTACTTACCACGCTAGTAGAGGAATTCAGATTTTTTCTGCGTTTACCACACTAGTAAGGGATTTCATAAGATTTTTCACCACACTAGTAAGGGATTCGACTTATTTCATGCCCACAGCGAAGCAAATGAATGTGCGATTGGGAAAGATGCGGAAGCAGTCAATTCATGGCGCAGTTGCTAAAGTCGGCGGTATTGTTTGTATGATGTTTGAGGTGTGTATTTAATCCAGGTTCAAGTCCTGAATAGTCATACGTTTTTCCTTGCACTATTTCTTTTTTACAATTCAGTTTGGTAAAATTCTTGAGTTTAATTTAATTATAATTGCTTTAAAATACTGTTTTAGGTATTTTTGAATTTGATATTTAGAAAATTTCGTTTCTGTATAAAATATTTCATACTGGATATGAACTGATTTTATATAAATCAAAAAGGAAATATTTAGATATAAACATGCACATATTTAATCTCTTTAATCAAATCTAAGCTATATTGATGCCAAATATCATTCTAATATCCGTCCAGAAAGCCAAACGCGCATACACACATACATATGTACATATATAAATACGCATACAAACTTTCAACGAACGCAAAATGTATGCATATAAAAAACAACAACTGCGACCGCCTTCTTGTGCTTCAGTGAAAAGATGGGATATGTATACCCTATGAGCAAAAAGAACCGGGAAGGTGATGTTGACTGTTTTCTTCGATTGCCAAGGCATAGTCCACCATGAGTACCTTCCATCGGGCCAGGCAGTCAATAAAGAATATTATTTATCCGTTTTGAAGCCTTTGAGAGATGCTGTATGTTGCAAACGGCCATTAAGAGGTCAATGGATAATGACATCATTGTAATACCTCATAACTATCATTTGCGTGGAGATGGTACATATCCTATCGAATTGCATTTAATGGTACCCTTTTGAGACAATGGGTTTTTAACCACACAACAATCAAAATACAATGCAATATTGAGTTCAACGCGCGTTTTCATTGAACAAGCTTTTGGCATTTTAAAAACATTGTTCCGAATTTTAAAATTTATTGAAGTGCAGCGACTATACCTTCCGAAAATTATTGCAATGGCGTGCATTATACTTCATAATGTTATTATAATAAACGAAGGAATAGACAGCGAAATCAATGAAGGCCTACACGATGATAGCTAAATAATAACTCACAAGAAGCTACATATAAAAGGTGGTTAAGTTTCAAGGGCCGGTGTTGATTTTGAATAAAATACAATTTTTTTAGAAAATTGATATCATTTCTCTTTATTATGATAATATTGGTATGGCTCAATTACTTATGGAATAAAATATCGGCCAAATGGCCTCGTGGGCACACCTCCATCCGATGGTCCAAATTTTCGATGCCGCTGAGGCGTAATTGAGGTTCTATGCCGTTAATGTGCCGAATTATCTCATCCTTTAGCTCTTGAATTGCTGCTGGCTTATCAACGTACACCTTTTCTTTCAAATAACCCCAAAGAAAGAAGTCCTACGGTGTCAAGTCACATGATCTTGGCGGCCAATTAACATCGCCGCGACGTGAGATTATTCGGCCATCAAATTTTTCGCGCAAAAGCGCCATTGTTTCGTTAGCTGTGTGACAAGTGGCCCCATCCTGTTGAAACCACATATCGTCCACATCAATATCTTTCAATTCGGGCCATAAAAATTTCGGTATCATCTCACGATAGCGAACACTATTCACAGTAACTGCCTGACCGGCCACATTTTGGAAAAAATACGGCCCAATGATGCCGCCGGCCCATAAACCGCTCCAAACAGTCACTCTCCTACAGACCCGGTTTGCTCAAACTTTTGCACAATTTTTCCGATTTGGACGATTAAATTGGCCGAAAAAATCACGAAATGCGCGATATGTATTTTGATTTCAACGCCCGTTTTCATAATAAGCCGGAATAACTTTAACGCGTTGCTCGATTGTGTGTCTTTCCACGGTTCAAATTGAGTTAGTCTGAAATTGAAAAATGTCAAATTAAATGCAGAAAAAAACTTGACCTTTAGGTGTGGTTCCCATTCAACATCGGCCTTTAAAATTTAACCACCCTTTATATCAGTCCGCACAGAGAAGAGAATCTGAAACTAAAAGGGATGCCCTTGCCATTCTTTCTTCCGCATAAATTTATAAAAGTAAAAAACGAAATGATAAAAGTTAAAAAGCAAGAAACAAATATATATATATTTTTCTTAAATAACAGACTTAATTTCAATAAGTAATACAGCAATAATTACAGCAATAGAAAATAAGCATGCAGTTAACAGCTCTTACGATTTTTGATTTGATTATTTTATGTTTATTACGTCTTTATACAATTCGACGTAATAATGTGAAAAATATAATTCAAAAGTTCAAAGGTTTTTGAAAAAACCGGTATGAATAAAGGGGTTAAATTTTAGTTTAGTAATATTTTTTATCGAATTTTACTAAAGTAATAAGGTATATGGGCTAATCGGACAAAAATCACTACTCCTGTATTACTTTACCGATTTTAATTTAAGTTGTGTAGCTCATGTATAGAGTTACAACTGTAGCATGAAAAAAAAGTTCTGGGCTAAGTTAGGAGGCAGGAAGTATAAACGAAAAAATTTAAAATATTAAACATTGAACTTTTAATAATATTAATTTATTTAAAACAATAATTTTTGCTATACATTTCAAAAAATCAAAATTATGTTTCCTCTTTAATTATATAGGAATATTTTTAACGCATTCACCAACTTTATATAATAAACTTTAAATAATAAAAAAAAAATATTTTTCAGTAGAACAAAAAAATATAAAGCATATAAAACCAGTCATATAATTCAATGTAAAGCTCTCTGGTATTATTTAAAAGTTCTCGAAAATTGTCGATGTTAATTTGCTTTCCAGAAGACACAACACGTAATATTTGAAAAAATTTAAAAATCAAATTCTCATCAATGCCCGTTATTTCAGAGCTTATTTTGGGATTTTGAAAAAACTTTCTTGCCGTATTTCCATGATTAGTGGACCCGTAACCTGGCTTAGGTTTATCCACAACTAAGCCTAATTTTTTTTTAAAGCCCTCTTGAATTTTTTTCTTTTGAATATCAAATAACGCTTTTTTTTCTGTGCCTTTTCCTTGCCAGCTTCTAAAAGGAAGCCTAAAGCAAAATGTAATAAACATTCGAAGCTACGGATCCACGAATGAAGAGATGACATCCCAAAATTAAAATTTTCGATTTAACTGGTTGTTTAAGAACTTCTTTTGTATTCATTTGTTTTGGTGTAGCTCCCCAAATGAAGCAAGTTTGAGTAGAATTAGTCTCTGATAAGGTATTAATGCAACTTCCATCAAGCATTGTAAAGTGAAATTTAAAATTTACAGTGTAATTTTTGTTTTGAAAATTTATAATTATAGGTTTAAAATCGTTTATTTCTTGCTGCAGTCTCAAGCCTTCTGTTTTAACTAAATCGGAATTTTCTTTAACAAAAATAAATTTAATTGGTCGACAGAAAAATGTTGACGAAGAGCGAGGATTATTACAAAAAATATAACCTTTTTCATCTGACAAGTTAAAGAGTTACATAGCAACTAAAAATAAATATTCGTCAGCCATTTCTGTGGAGCTAAATACTTGTTTGTAGGTGCTATGCTCAGAGCTTCCATCGAATCCGTATTTACGTGTCAGAGAAAGTTTCACATTTTACATATTCTTTGTCTAATATTGATTTTAAAATGCTTTTTAATGTATAATCAAGAAGTTGTTGTAGATTTATTTCAGATCCTTGTTCTGTGGTTATAATATCTTTTGGTAATAAACTGTCTCGAAACTGTCGCAGTTTATAGATGCAAGGTAAAAATTCTGAATGCACACTATTAATAATTGATCTAAGTAAGTTATATTTTCTCTGAGAAAGATCTAACTGAAGATAAAGCCCTAAAGTTTCCTGTAAAGTCAATGAATGTTTTTTGAATTCCTTAAACTCAACCTGACTATTACTTTTTTTAGATAATTCTTTTACCGCAAAAGAAAGCTCCTCCAAGGTGTAGTTTGAGACCAGTTCTTCAATTCGCCTCTTTTTAGTCTTCTCACTTGACTCCCCAAAAGCTACATAAGGTCTTCCACGAGAAGTGGAAGTGTTACCTGGAACAGCTGGTTTTCTTGAAATATAATAGCTTTTAGTGATGAGGTCATATATGTTTCAGAGTTCAGCCATTTGCTTTCTTTGGCTAAAAACTGTTATTTTCTGCGAACATTTTTTTGCCATTTAATATTTATTTTTCCACAAAAAATGCGAACAGATTTTTTAAATTCCTGCTTAGTTGCTTTCGTGACAATCTGAAGTCTCATTAAGTTTAGAACCTTTTCAACTAACCTATTTTTCCTTTGTTTTTTGGGCAATGAAATCCATGTATCCACCAAATCTTTATTTTTTATATTTGGCAAAGTACCTAAAAAATAAAAATTCGGAATAAAGTACAACTTTGCGCAAAAAAAGACCTATACCTTTAAAAACAGAACAGTTTAAAATATCAAATAACAACTTTGGAAAGGCACCTTTTGGGACCTTTTACCAAAAATAGAGTTTTCTAAAAATAATGACTACTTTACCAAAAAAATTAAGAAAAATACCAAACATATATTAAAATATTTACATATTTTGCTGAATATTTGCCATAATAAACGAGTGAAACTATAAAATTTCGGAACGTTCAGAACGAACTACCATACAATAATAAATGTTGATCAAATCTAAAAAAAGCAAAATAGGATTTTATTTAGGTAGACTTTATCATAATTTTACTGATAAGGAAACAAAAAATAAAAATAAACCTAAGCTGATTTTATTTGAGCAATATAATGAAGATTTTATTTCCATTTTAGTTTTTCTAAAATATTGCTTTTAATTTTTCGCATCACTTTCTGAATTAATTTTTAAATTGGAAACTGATCACGAAGTTGGAAAGTTTTGCTAATATGACGCTATAATTTTACCTAAGCATTATGGCCCTAATGAAAGCCTTTCAGAGAAGAAGCGAACTCATCATAAATTTAATTGACTAACAACAAGCTGTGAACATACTCATGCCTTGTTTTACTATGCTATGCCCACGTAAGTTTGGAGTTTTGACCCCCAAGTCGAGATTATTCTTACATTTCTAACTACTTGCCAAACTACCCCGGGCATGAAACACGAAATGATAGAAAATGTTGTTTGTAATAGCGGATGCTCTTCGACAGGCAATGGCACACCTCCGAGTGTATTTATGCCATGAAAAACTCCTCATAAAAAACCATCTGCCATCAGGAGGCTGTGATTAGTTACGTATTGCTAAATTAGCTCTTGTTGGTACCTTATGTATGTTTAAAGTAACCTAGTAAGTACTTCCCCAACCTGTATTTGAAAGGCATCGGACTCAAATAGTCAAAACGTCCATCCTATCCTTCATGTTCATTGCCCTAAAAAGATACTTCATGATATCCTGATTTAAGCTGTATGTCAGTATGTTTTCCATATCGTTTTGGTTATTCACCTACCGAGCAAGTGCTTACACACCCTTTTGAAAAAGAAATGTTTTTTCAACAAATTTTACTTTTCTTCCGCTTTTGCTAACAATTTCTAGAGTTAGCAACCCAGTGTCTTGCTAAGGGAGCCGATTTGTCAAGAGGAAATGAGAAAGCTGCTTACTGAGCAAACCTTTTATTATTGAATCATGTACACTCCCTCTCACTTAATGAAGGCTAAATATTCCCTATTTTTTTTTGTGTCAAATTTGTTTCGGAATCATAAAAAATTAAAAATAAAAATTGTACATAACAATTAGGTGCTGCGTATAAAATATTTTAGACCATCCTCGAAGAATGATAATTTGTTCGTTTTGTTTAAAAGAATACGGCTTAATGGGTTTCCGCCAGGTATTTCGTGCTAAAAAGTACGGCCAGTGTCGGGGCACAAAATACCATTAGGGCGAAGTGCAAACCTTATTCATTCATTCACGGTCAGTGTCAGAATGAGCTATGATTAGGATGAAAGTAGATTAAGTACTAATAAAGTATAAGGTGCAGAAATAGTAATTTTAGGACGATTTAAATATACTTCACCTAATTCATATCAAATGTTATTACAAATCAGAGGATGTATTTTATTTAATTTTGCTCCGACATTCAATGGGAGCGAATTACTATGCGACACTCCAATTTCATAATTGTACTAGTACATACAATGTAGATTTTATTACATACTCCATTACTTATAAATAGATACATATGTATGTATACACATAATATAATATATGTAGCTTACTTTAGTATTTATGTTGCCTGCATTCCATTTTCTTAACTAAACCATTTTCAAAATATTACTCGCTCATTCTCTGCACAAATGCACTTAGATAAATGTGCATGCATTTCATATATACATACAAGCATTGCGCACGTGTTTTGTTTGATTTAATTTTTAATTTTTTTGTATTGGTTGCATTCAAAAAGAGCTTACAGCCGTTTACATTTCTATTATTTTGATTCAGTTACAAATTGTGAAGAAATGCTCAGTAATTCTTTCCTTTACATACATATATATTATACTTTAAAACAAATTAACGAATATTTATGCATTACTTAACAACAAATGTAAAGATATCGCAAGTCGTAAGCTATTAAAAATTGTGTCAAAATTGTCATAAGTGGTAACTTGTAATTTTTGAATCAATTTTAATTGTAATTATGTACATATGTACGAGTATATGCAATTTAATAAGTGCATTATTTATAAGCCCGTTCGAATAGAAGGCGATATGTTTCGCGAAGTAACAGTGAAGGCAACAATAATAATTAAATCTATCCAATTTGAAAACAGTAGCACAGGGGCAGTAGGCAGCATGTCTGAGGCGGCATTATGTTGAACGGCAGCTGGCAATTCACCTAAAAGTATCGAAACAGAGGCGTTTGAAAAATTATATCAAAATATTTGTATCTGCAAAATGCAAAATATATCAACAATTTTACATTAATATTTAATTCAAATTTGTATAGCTCATCACAAGTTAACCAATTAAATACATATGTACCTATGTGTTCATAAAATCTACCCACATAAATTTATGCATTTGTATATGCACGCTAGGATAGGTCGCGAAAAAGAGTTTATAATAAAGCCTCAAATTTGAAAGAGGAGTTTACGTAATGAAAATTTCCTTCCTCCATAACGGGCCAAATCACATAACACTGGCAACACAATGGACCCTAGGGGCCTAAGTGAGATTTTTTTACAGATCAGCCAGCACTAACTAACCTAGCCACGGCCAAATTGCGTTTTCATCATAAATTAAAAAAAAAAAAAATTATTAATGAAATTTAATTAAATTAAATTCAAATGGCCGTTGGAACTTAAGTTAAATTAGGTTTATATGATATGAGTTTATACATTTATGCATATTAGGGTTGACCAATTTATGTGGAATGAGTTTTCTCGACATAGTGCCCAGCAAATTCTGAATCTACACAAATTTCTTAGAAACAAGGTGTATTAGAGAATATCTCTAAAGTAACAAATAAATGAGCTATCTTTAATTAATGTGAAGAATAATATTGACCACAGTATAATGAATGTTATTTTTTACATTTTTAATGGGATAATTTACGTTATTTCCCTCGCGCCTCAAAGTGCAAGCAGGTTAAAGGAGGTAGACCTATGAAGGCAATCTCTCAAGAGACATGGTAGTAATTCTAGGCTGTTAACACTGTATTTCTCTGAGCTTCGTACAGATCTCTTTATCCCCAAACTGAATTTGGAAGGTTGCGCCAAGGCAATCTTTCCAATTAGGCAGGATTCGAACGAGGGGAAAATCTGTACCGAAGCTGGTACCTCTATCTATACTGACGGCTCCAAGATGGAATCGGGCGTCGGAGCGGAGGGTTTTCTCTGAATCAGCCAATTTATATATTTCCTTAAAATTGCCGAATCTGCTAGTGCAGGCAGAAGTCTTTGCGTGGGAACGTGGGAGATATTAACATTTCTCTGCCAATCCCAAGGTGCAGATCCGTACTAGTCAGCTGCTGTAAGGAGGAATACAGGTAACATATCTCTGATCTGGGTTCCCGGACATAGGAACATAGAGGGAAATGAAAGGGACCTAAATTGGTCTCAGAGGCCTCCTACTCGGTCATCGGCAACTGCCTGACTGTTTGTTAAAGGGGAATTACACCACTTGTTTCTCAGGAAAGCGCTGAAGAGATGGAGCTCTATTTCTTCGTGTGCTATTTCGAAAAACCTTTGACCCCAGTACAATAGATGCAGGACGCAGGAAGTTCTGGGGACTCCACGCTATTCAACTTCCAAATTTGTAGCTGTATTTACCGGCTATTGGGCGATCGGCACACACGCGGAAAAGCTAGATTTACCATTCAACCCCCATTGCAGAAGATGTTGGGACCTTTCAGAGAACGAGACTGTTGAACACTTTCTAGACGATTAACGTCACGGGGTGCTCCTTACTTCCACAGCCTGGGGTAGTGCGCCAACCTAAATCCATCCCATCAATCTTCTCCATTATATCAACAGCTCCGGTTGGCTGTAAATATCTGTCTGTTAGAGGTCTCATAATGGTATCAAAATGGTGCTTTAGTGCTCCTTAAGGAGTGCCAGACTGGTACTTCAACCATTTCACCTACCTACCTAATGCTGTCTAAATAGTTTTTGAGTTGTAATTAATTATGCAATACCTATTATCCTATTATATTCTTATGTACTATTGTGGGCACAAAGTAAGGTGAATTTGGTTGTAAAATGAAAAATCTTTATTATTCTTGTAAATCAATTTCATCCCCTTCAAAATGATCCCCTCTCGATTAAATACACTTATACCAACGATTTTTCCAACCCCCGAAACATGCCAAATAGTCCATTTCCGGTATAGCCATCAGCACCTTCTTCGATTCAGCTTTTATCTCCTCAATCGACTCGAAACGCGTTCCCCGGAGTGGTCTCTTGAGTTTTGAGAATAGCCAGAAGTCACACGGAGCCAAATCAGGCGAATACGGTGGTTGCGGAACGATATGCGTGGAATTTTTGGCGAAATGGTCACGAAGAACGAGTGCAGTGTGAGATGGTGCATTATCGAGATGCAAAAACCAAGAGTTGTAGGCCCATAATTCTGGTCTTTTTAGACGAATTGCTTCACGTAAACGACACATAACGCTCAAATAATATTCCGTATTAACAGTTTGACCAGGTGGAAGGAATTCATAGTGCACCACACCATGAAAATCGAAAAAAACTGTCATCATGACCTTTATTTTTGAACGACTTTGACTTGCTCTTTTCGGTCTGGCCTCGCCTTTAGCACGATATTCGCTTGATTGGTCAGTTGTTTCAGGCTCGTAAGCATAAATCCAAGTCTCACCTCCCGTAATGATGCATTTGAGCTTGTCCTGATAGTCTGAAAGCATTGTTTCACACACATCAACGCGACGACTTTTTTCCAAGAAATTGAGAGTTTTCGTTACCAAACGAGATTGGACTTTTCGTAGGCCCAAATGGTCTTTCAAAATGTTTTCACAGATCCTTCTGATATTCCGATCATATCAGTAAGGTCTTTAACAGTTAACCGACGATTTTTGAGCACTAACTCCTTCACTTTATTCACGTGTTGGTCATCTGTTGTCGTCGATGGTCGTCCGTAGCGCTCCAAATCATCAACACGTTCTCGACCCTCTTTGAAGTCTTTGTACCACTTATAAACATTTTTCTGTGACACGGTGGAATCACCAAATGCCTTCTGCAACATGCTAAACGTTTCCGCAGCCGAAATTTCATTCCGCAAACAAAATTTGATGGCACTTCTCTGCTCAATCAAATCAGACATTGTAAAAATCGATGTTTTAATCCCGCGAAGTTTGACAAATAAATTCACCTTACTTTTTGCCCACAGTACTATATTAGGATATTTTTATTTGAACTTCTTACCTGTAAGTACTTGCACCTGCACAATGGCCGTGAAGAGTCTACCAATGGAGCACGAATAATTTCCACTATCAATCAGTTTGGCATCCGGTATAGAAATACGACTAATAAGCCACTTTTCCGATGTGCTTAAATGTAAAAAGAGAATAAGAAAAAAATTACAAAAAAAAGACAAATATTTAAGTTCTGAGGCTTAACTCATACATACAGGAAAGATGAAATCTTTCACGAAAGTCGACAGAGTGTACCCATATTAACAGAGTAACATAAGGACATAGATTAGGTTAGGTTAGGTTATGGTTAGGTCTGTACGATCAACTTACATAATTATATCTTACAAGTCCGTTGTGATACCACAGCACTAGAAAACTAAAAGTTTTTAAGTATTCGAATTAAATTTGGTTTTTTAAAAATTGTCAAGTTAACCAACATTTCTCTATTTTAGTTATTTTCAAGCTCATCTAGTTTCTGTAAGAGAGTAATTCAGTTTCTTAATTAAAGTCTTCTTATTCTTAGTAATTCAACCAGCAACCACCTAAGCGATTTGATTCGATTTTAACAAAGCCCGCCAAATGCCAAGTGTTCTCCACTTGATTATCTTTCCCTGTTTAGATTTGTAGGCGCTCGCTACATGAGCATATAATGCAAATGATACAGCACAGTAACTATCAATAACAATCAAATTTCTACCAACTTTTATCAAATAAAACGAATATATAATTTGCATAGCCTGGTGCATCAATTATTACGGTGTTAGTGCTGGTTCCTAGATAAACGAAGTCTCCTTCAACCTCGTAATCATAATGTCAACAGTGACATGGCTCTTGATACGCGAGTGCGCCGACTGTTCGTTTTGTCCTCGTTCACCACCAGACGCATTCGCTTTGCTGCTTTACTCAGTTTGGTAAAGGCAGAACTAACAGCGCGATTGTTAAGGCGTATGATGTTAATATCATCGGCATATGCCAATTATTGTACGCTCTTTTTTCTTTAAAAAATTGTGCATGAACAATTAAGTTCTGCGGCTCGTCCGATCTTTCGCAGCAGAGGGTTGAAGAAGTCACACGGAAGAGAGTTACTCTGTCTAAAACCTCGTTTAGCATCAAACGGCTCGGAGAGGTCCTTCCGAATCCAGACGGCGCTGATGCGGCCAAAGATGCGATTCTCCTTTCATAGGTCTTTTCTAAGACTTGGCGTATTGTGAATATTTGGACGATTGTGAATTTTTCGCGCGGTATCTAAAGATTTAAATTTTTAAGAAGGCATGGATAAATATGCTGAATACTAAATGTTGTAACCTCTTTATCAAAAATAGCTACACGTCTTTCTGGCCTTTTTTAACAGAAATGAGAAATCAGGAATAAAAAAGAATACGCAACAAACCGTTAGACTATACTATCACTCTCAATTTACATTAGGGTGCCTCACTCGAAAAAATCCAATAATATTTCACCGAAGTTATAAAATCCCTTATAATTTAAGACTTCCGCCAATAAATTTCAGAAAAATATTAAAACCACATCGACAAATCGAAATTTTTATACCTAAGTATCAGGTCAGTCCATAAGTTCGTTCGTATTTTACCCATAATTTCACTTTTGTACGAATTTTCCTTACAAAAAATGATTCGCGGAATATAACGGAACTACTTATATTTTCTTCGATATAATATATTGTGCATTCAACAAGTGATTTTAATCGCGGATAGAAGCTCGTGTTGTTAAAAAATAAAATGGAATCTTCGAACGCGTATAAGAGGCATTTTTTGTATTTTTTTATAAAAGTGGTAAAAATGCAACAACTGCTGCTGCAGAAATAAACACTGTTCACGGAGAGGACACTGTGAGTGTAAGGACTGCGAGAAAGTGGTTTTCAAAATTCCGAAGTGGTAACTGCGACGTGGGGGATGCTCCGTGCGCTGGTTGTCCTGAAGTCTTTAACTCCGACGCCTTGCTTGAACTCGTGGCAGCTGAGCCAAATTTGATAGTCGATATGATAGCTCAGAGGCTAAATTCATCGCATGGAACAGTTCACAGTCACCTTATTCAGTTGGGAAAGATTTCAAAGCTGGGGAAATGGGTTCCGCATAGATTTTTTGTCGCCAACCTTCAGCAGAGTATGAATGTGTGTTCTCAGCTGCTGCAACGGCTTGAAAATGAACGTTTTTTGAACCGTATCGTTACTGGTGATGTAAAATGGGTCCTTTACAATAGTCCTGTTCGCAAACGTCAATGGTTAGATAAAGATGAAACACCAGAACCGACCCCTAGAGATGGCCTTCACCCCAAGAAGATTCTCTTGTGTATTTGGTGGGATATGGCCGGTATTGTTTCTAATGAACATCTGAAACCAAACCAGACGATAACTGCTGATTATAAATCCCATCAGCTTACAAACCTGAATGAGGCACTTAAAAAAAATCGACCGCCTTTAGTGAATAGACGCAAAGTTTTATTTCACCACGACAACGCAAGACCTCATACCGCAAGGCAAACATTAGGCAAGCTGAACGAGCTCGGATATGAGTAACAAGAACTACTCCTCCAAAGAAGCTATAAAAAGGGATATCGAAGCGTATTTTAGCTCCAAGGAAAAACAAGTTTTTGAGCAGGAAATTAAAAATTTGCTTAAACGTTGGGAAGACATTGTAAATAATGAAGGAAAATATATTATTGATTAATAAATACTTCAAGTATCTTTTCATTAATTTTAAAACCACATTTAAAGCGTACGAACTTATGGACTGACCTGATACAATTACTTTTTAAAAGTAGTTTTCCAAAAAATAACTTAATATGTATAAATTTGTTTGAAAATTGTTCCATCTGAATCAAAATATTGAGATTTTCGAAGCTATTTTCGGCATTTTTAGAAGATGCGTTTAAGGAAAATTTGAATAACTCACCAAAATTTTGATTGATTTAGACATCTAAGGTATCATTGCAAAGGATTTTTTTGGAAAAAATATTTTATACAATGTAGCTCCTTCTGCTATTTGTGGTGTATTCATGTTTTTTCCTCAAATGCAGGTACCTACAATTTGAAGCCGACTCCGAACGGCATATGGCGGCCGCCGAATTATACCAAAAAATAAATTATAAGAAATCAACGCATTTCTTAGTAACTTCCAACTTTCACTTTATTGTGCTAAAATTTACTAAGCAATTAAAATGCATCGCAAAAAATTTGTCAAGAAATTCTCATTAAAAACCGTAATTATGAGGGAAAGTTTGTGGATTGTTTATAATTTTCATAAGTCTCGATTTATATGATGTTATGCAGACAATTGTTTTACTTTTGCAAAAAAAAAAAGTACTGAGCATTCAAAAAAAAAAAAACAAATAGTAAAAACTGGTCTAAATGCTGATAAGCTATCGTTTGCCGCGGAGCGTATATAAAATGTTCATCGTGTTCATCTATTTCAACCACAATTAAATATTCAAATTTACCTTGTTCGTTTAATTGCCGTAGAAGGCAATATTTCGTCGTCCTTTGCCCAAAATATCATACTGATAAATTGTTTTTCAAACGCGTGCCCTGACAGCTTGGCATTGCTTTGGTTGTTATTCGACACCAATTCATTATATCCGGAACCCAGCCGGTTGGCCCCTGTGTTACCTTTGTTAGGATTCACTTTTGTTCTATTTTGCTCGTACGGTTGTATGGAATTTTCAATTTTTACTTTCTCCTTAAGTAGAAAACTTCTAGACACTTGACAATAAAGATCGATGGTGCTGCCTGCTTTGTAATATCGGTCACTCACTTCTCGCTCCTGATCGTCTATTAAACGCAAAGGCGGTTCTGCAAAAAGTTTTGATATTAGTATTAGTAATTATCGAGAAAATTTGATGAATAAAGTAATGGAGATGGTGTAATATCAGGGAGTCCTAGCATACCGAGTATCAGCAACAAACGATAGTAGTTATTTTTTCACTTGCTTCTCTACAGATAAATATTTCCTGGTCGATATTATAAAGATAAAATTCAGTTGAAACATAATAACGGTCAGATTTGTAGAATTTTTGTAAAATAAGGGGTGGGGTGCTTGTGAAGACATTTACTGCTCTGAATCGAGGAGGTACAAGAATTTTTCACTAACTAATTTCAAGTTTGCTGGCAAAGCTTCGGACAGTTCTGATAATTCACAGAAATTCACCGTCTCGTCCGGATAACTTTTAATTACTTTCAGTAATTTGCTACCCCAAAAAAGCTGCTGTTCACCGTTTTGCATTGAAACTTTTGCCAAAATACGAAATTTTGATTTTGATAAAAGAATGATAGATTAGATGATTGCGACATCGCTGGGAGTATTTCTGGTTGTGAAATAAAAAGTGGAAGTTCTCATCCGAGGCTTTGTTGCTGTTTTCATTGGGGGGCTTTTTAAGTGGCGGGTCCCAAACCCAGCGCACAACCAGCTATGCTGGGATACTCCGCCTTCTCACGTTAGCTCACTCCCGAACGGGTGTTCGGAAGCTACCCAGAGGATACGTGGGCTAGTCCCGGACGTGGTGAGCCGCTTGAACCATATGTAGAAGAATCGTCCTGGCCATTCCCAAGTGAATGTCGATCAGTAACTTTCCCCACTTGCGTGGACTTCTACACATGGAACCATTCTCCTCGTAGAATCTCTCTTGCCAACAAGTGCTACTTTGGACTAAGTAGGCAACTGAGCAGTAAAGTCCTCTCTCGACGAACAAAACTAACACTCTACAAGACTCTCATCATGCCCGTCCTAACGTATGGCGCAGAAGCTTGGTCGATGACAACATCCGATGAAGCGACGCTTGGAGTGTTTGAGAGAAAGATTCTGCGCAAGATTTTTGGACCTTTGCACGTTGGCAACGGCGAATATCGCAGACGATGGAACGAGCTTTACGACGACATAGACATAGCGCAGCGAATAAAGATCCAGCGGCTACGTTGGCTGGGTCATGTCGTCCGAATGGATACAAACGCTCCGGCTTTGAAAGTATTCGATGCGGTATCAGCTGGTGGTAACAGAGGGAGAGGAAGTCCTCCTCTGCGTTGGAAAGATCAGGTGGAGAAGGACTTGGCTTCACTTGGTGTGTCCAACTGGCGCCGGTTAGCACGAGAAAGAAACGACTGTCGCGCTTTGTTAAACTCGGCCAAAATCGCGTAAGCGGTTATCGCGCCAATTAAGAAGAAGAAGAAGTAAAAAGAGGGCAAATAAAAAATTTGAGGGCGTAGTGCGATGAATTTGAAAGAAAAACAAAAACCCACTTATTACGTCAGTCAGGACGATAGAATACAAGGTTCCGCTTTCCGAATTCGCTGTGTCGTCAAGAAGAACCAAGAATTAACAACATTAAATTTATTAAATTAGATTAATTTGTGCTTTCACAATTTATGTTAGGTTAGGTAGTGCTTGCTGATCTGTAAAAAGATCTCACTTAGACCTCTAGGGTCCATTGTGTTGCCAGTGCTATGCATTTGGAGTCGAATTATTATTTTATGTAATTATTAGTGCACGTCTTCCCAAGTTTTAACAAGCCGTTCAGTCAATAATATCCTTCAAGGATAAAAAGTATATTGGTCCTAGGCACAATTGTAAAGAGCAGGGTAGGAGCAAAGTAGGTGTTACAAAGTACCCCAGCATTCGCTTCGTTGCATGTGTCACGCGCATCGCTCTGGACTATCCCATTTTGGCTGCGTGATGTGGGACAGTATCCCGTCAGTACTCCAACCAATATTTTGCAGTCTTTTCTATAGAGTGATAAAATAAAGAACATAGTTTTCTTATTCCAAGTCCTTAGGCTATTTTTGCCAGTTTTCAACGGGGTTGAGTTTTGTCATGGCGACTGCGTTTCCAGAGCTAGTTCCTCATTCAGTTCCGTTTTCACGGCATTTCGTTCCCATTAGTTTGTTTAGTTGAAATCTCACAAATCGCAATATTGCTAAGCCATTCACTGAATTTTCACAACCATGCGATTTTATCTCCTTTTGTTTGTCTGGTATTGGAAAGGAGCTTGTCAAAATCGCAAAAATAAAGGAACTGTGTTGGGAAGACGCCACCTTCAGTGCTCAAATCGCCGTGGCCATTTTCTGTGTTCTCGGCACCGTGTGTAAATTGCTATCAAAACAAAAAAAAAGAGATAATAGTAGTCGTAATCACCAATTTATTCGGACAGAATATTAGAATCAAATTGATGCAAACAAAAAGTCTTTGTACTCGTACATTTTCGTTATGCCCTGAGAAAATTAAAGCAAAAAATCACGATAGGTGAATTCGCCTTTGGACTGAGAGACAGTTTCCATTTTAGCTTCAACAGTCAACGAAACATACATACGTACATGAAATTGTCCCATCATCACCATATATTTAATTTCATTCTTTAGCTCTAATACTCGTAAAACCTTCTTTACAAATTGGGTTATATACATGTATTTGTACTGGTATGTGTATTTATCAATTAACAAAGTTAATCCTATTTGAGAATGAAGCGTAAAATTTTCGAAATCACTCTTTTGTGCCATTCAAGAAGTAAAGCAAGTAAAATGCGCAATCATTTATTATAATACAATGCAAAGAAAATTAAATGAGGTCATCAGGATAAAAAACAAAGCACTGAGGAAGCATTACAAGCCAAATAATCACCGTTTTTCGTATGTATGCAAAGCACTCAGAGTCAACAATGGGCACAATCGCTTCGTATAAGTAACAAATCATGTACATTCATACATTCATTTTGCGTAAAATGACATGTGTATGTATGTATGTATGTATATGCATGCAGAAGTGTCCGCCCACATCTTTGTTTTCGATTGCTCTTTCTAATGAGGATGACCTTGCTGGCATTACTGAAGAAGATTCAATTACATGAACCCATGAATGTGTAGACACCCTGCAGGGAAAAGCCAAATTAGTATAGCAACATTATATCATAGTTCAGATACTGGTATTTAATTGCAGAAATCAAATTAGTGCGTCATTGACTAGAACACTTTTTTTATTTATAATTGGCGCGTACACCCTTTTGGGTGTTTGGCCGAGCTCCTCCTCCTATTTTTGGTGTGCGTCTTGATGTTGTTCCACAAATGGAGAGACCTACAGTTTCAAGCCGACTCCGAACGGCAGATATTTTTATGAGGAGCTTCTTCATGGCCGAAATACACTCGGAGGTTTGCCATTGCCTGCCGAGGGCGACCGCTATTAGAAAAAAGGTTTTCTTAATTTTGGTGTTTTCACCGAGATTCGAACCGCTTTTCTCTCAGTGAATTCCGAATGGTAGTCGTGCACCAACCCATTCGGCTACGGCGGCCGCCGTAGACTAGAACAATACCAGTAGTAAAATGATCATGATTTGTTAGCAATATTTTTAGATAAGAAGATTTAAGACTCATCTATGGACAAATGATTAGATGATTATATAATATATAAAAAATACTGACGAGTATTGTCATTAATATTTATTTGAAAAACTCTATATCCGAGTATATTAAATAAAGCAAATGCGTAATTAATATTTGCATGAAATTTATGCACTTTATACTCGTATGTAGCCTCGCCTCACAAGTCAGTAAGATTAGAGGAACAGATTTATAATATATCTAGTTATACATATAGTTCAGTTTAAATCTCCGTTGGACACCTTTTTTAAAACCTTCGTTTGGGCCTGGCCTTATTTTGCCCTGTTCGAAGATCCTTTTTAAAAGGTTATATCCATGAATCGATAGAAAATTAAATTTTAAGAAGCTACTTGGAAGCCCAAGTCCGCTGAACTCTACAGAAGTTTAATGAAGATGAATGAAAATAAGGCCCATTACAGAAAAATAGCCTTATTTGAAATGGTTATCCTTTGGAACTATCCTAACCTTACTCTAGTTTGGTCTTCTCTAAACAATTGTGTGGCCTTTAAAAATCTGACTATACTAGCTAGTTTTAGATTCACAATATCCGCAATGCTACCCAGAAAATCGATACCGAGCAATCTCAATCGCATAGAATGTGTTCCACTGTCTCTTCCTCTTCTATATCCTGATAGCTTCTAGAATAGTACTTGGATGGTTCCCATAATCTACTGGCATGTTTTCCTATTAGACAGTGCTCAGATAGGACACCTACTACGATTTTTAAATCCTTTCTACTTAATTTAAGTAGACTCTTAGTGCGACCCATATTCCATTCGGGCCACGCTTGTCTACTCATAGCGCAGGTTTTTAACTGTTGCCAGTTGGAATTGAAATTTTGCAGGACATCGCCGTGTTATAAATACCAATTATTAACATAGAAGAAAGATAAAACCCGAACTGCTTGAGTTGAAAAGTGAACTTGTAGTTTGTAGTCCACATCTAGTACTCTTCCCTGCAGGGTACGTACAGACATATGCTTACGTGTGTGTGTGTGTTATTGAGCTTACCTAAAATGGTCAGATTTGTTGTAAAGACTCGTGGAGGATGCGTTGAAACTTGGCACATATAGACACCTGCATCTTCCCTTTGCGTCGGGTTAATGAACAGTCGCCAATTGTTCGGATACTGAAACTTGACACGTATTCTTGGGTCGCCGCTGTATGTTATATTGCCAACAGTTAATAAAGAGACCTTTTCTGTTGTTCGTCTGACCCACATGACCTAAAAAATATTAAATAAAAATATGAATAGAAATTACACATAAATTTAGATATGAAAATAATTAAGTAGGCCTCAGTAATTTCGTTCCTCACACGTAAGTAGGTATGAATATAAATATGTAATACAACCTAATTATAAAATAGTAACCTCATAACTTTGATCCCGAATGATAGATATGAGTCGAGAAGCTAACACGAATGTAATGTGGGCAATCCATTCATATAAATGGGAGTAGTGGGTTGAGACAAGCCAACCTCAATTGAAAAGACACTTAACTGGTTGCAAATCAGAAATGGTCTGGCATATTACCTTCGGTACACATACATACATATATATAAGGTGGCAGGGCTAAACATATTATATGTCCCGTCGGCAACACCAGATATCAAATAGAAATGGTAACAAAACTGCACAGTCGTGTGTGACACTAAGTCAGAGTTGGTCGCATAAGATGAATCTCTGCCAAAAATCAGGTTTAGTTTAATTTTAAATATCCTTAATATAAAATTTGTTTTACATTAATTATGTACTGCATATGCAGCAATAGAAAGAACCTCGTACTGAATAGCAAAACAAGCGTTTCCTGAAAAACCTGTAAAAAAGATCTGTGAAGAAACACTGGGCGTGGAAGCAAATACAATTCGAGGCGTTAAATTTCTCAATGAACGGGGCACTAAGATAGCAGTTAAGGTGGAATTCTCAACAGAAGCAGCGGTTGGAGCAATCTTTAAGAACATCAAAAAGCTGGCAGACTCTACTATTTCCATTGAGAACGACTTAGGCGTGGGCAAAGGAGAGGCAAAACAGGTACTTCTTCAACTTAAAAGAGAAATTCGTAATATCGATGCAACGCGTAAAATTCAAGTATTGGGGAACAGAATGAAAATAGAAAATAAGTAGTTTAAATGGGATAAACACAAATTATTAGTGAGTGGCGAAGAGAAGGCAACAAATGAACAAACATTAAATAATATCTATGGTAATAAATTTGACGATACAAATCTTAATTTTAATAATTTAGTATTGAAAATGAAAGAATATGAAGTAAACTCAAAAAACTAGGAAAATGTAAATCACAGATATTAAATAATCAAGACTAATCTAAATATGATATATTCTTGTATAACGTACATGGTTTGGAAAACAAATCATTGCCCCATTGGCGAATTTTTTCAATATGTCCAGTCTTTTTATATTTTCATATTACTTGAAACACACACAAGTGCAGATAAAATTGAAAAGTATAACAAATATTTCGGGGGTTGTGAAACAATTTGGAGGCCTTCAAATCGCATTAGTCTTTTTGGAAGAGGTATAGGAGGTACTCGGCGGCCACCGTAGCCGAATGGATTGGTGCGTGACTATCATTTGGAATTCACAGAGAGAACGTGGGTTCGAATCTCGGCGAAACACCAAAATTAAGAAAATGTATTTTCTAATAGCGGTCGCTCCTCGGCAGACAATGTTAAACCTCCTAGTGTATTTTTGCCAATAACAACAGATTTCACACAGAAAATAAAACTTGCTCAATGTGTAATTTAGGCGAGCTTGAAAGCATAGCACAATTTCTGGCGCGCTGCCCAATATTTAGAGAATATAGAAAAGTATTTATTTTTCCGAAAATTTACCTTAAATTATTCTCAATGGGGAAAATGATCATTGTATAAACTTTTGCGCTTTATTAAATATGCCTTTAGATGCAGAGATTACTTCATAAAAGAGTTTAATTGGTTTTAAAAACCGTAAACCGAATAATTCTTTTGCACGAAAAGTAAATCGACAGACGGCTCATGCCATTGTCGTTAAACTATTGTAAATATTATATTTTTATTCTTTTTCTTAATACTAGAATAAGTAAATGTAAGATTTTGTATATTTTACTTATATTTGCACTCAATACTATTACTATACTGCGTTTAAAGTTTGCTTATCGGTTGGATCTGAAGAAGTTATACAGTTTTAAATTAGAATTTAAGTAACTCGAGGGCATGAGGGGAGCTTTAGGAAAACGTAAGCGGGTGCTCAATTTGGCTAACAAATAGTGGGTAAATATAAATATATATATATGGATGTATATAATTGGCGCTCACATACATCATTGGGGTTTGACCGAGCACCTCCTTCTATTTGTGGCTTGCGTCTTGATGTTGTTCCACAAATGGAGGGACCTACAGCTTCAAGCAGACTCCGAACGGCAGATGGTTTTTTATGAGGAGCTTTTTCATGGCAGAAGTACACTCGAAGTTTTGCCATTGCCTATCGAGGGACGACCACTATTAGAAGCAACTATATCTTTAATTTGGTGCCCCATGCCCGGAGATTCGAACCCTGGCGCTTTCGAACGGTAGGTATGCACCAACACATTCGGCAATAGTGGCTCCAATAGTTGATATACTAAAATATTCGTTCTATCCCATGTCGTTCGATGGTCGTTCGTGTTTGGCCCGCTTTTTATAAAAGTACTGCACGGTGCATGCCTTCTACCATTTGTTTAAGATAAAATATTATTAAAATAAAAATTTTGAAAAAATCTCTTCGGATATGTTTAGTTAAAGTTTAGAAGATACCTTATGAACTTTTTGTAATTTTTTGTTGGCGTTATATAATAGAAATAAGCGTCGATTGACATGGGATTAAGGTGCCAAATGGAACGACATAGGATTAGGGGTAGTATTACCCAGGGAGTTTTTTCTAATGACGTGAGTTATTTATTGGTTTCAGTTATAGTATGTCTGTTATTTCAAGTCGTGAAATGGGATTAAAACAGAAACTTTTTTGACGTTACTTAATTATGCACCATTCTTTGCATTGTCGATGAGAATATAAACTTACAATGTGGTAGCCATGCAACCCAGCCCAGGAACATCGACTCGTCATCGATCACAACAAAAGAGAGCCAAAAAAGAGCTCGAATTATTCGCTTCCAAAGTTCAATTGTTCAGCAATTGAAGGCACTCGACTATCCGCTTCGTTATCGTTTCTTAATTTGGCCTTGGAGCAGCTCGAAATCGATAACGATTTTGCTCGTAAAATCATCTTCTCGGACAACGTGAATTTTCGTCTCGATGGCTATATTAGTCAGCAAATCTGCTGCATTTGGGGATCGGGAAACCCGGAATGTAATTATCAAACAGCCAATGTATCCTGAGAGAGTGTGAATTTGGTTCGTATTCCATGGCGCTACAGAAGCATGATAAAAAAATTTTTGAGGCAGGAAATTAAAGACATGGACGTGGACGATCCTTGATTTTGGCATGATGGCACGCTATAAAATTCATCCCATGGCTCAACGCCCTTGCAATCGAAGAAAACGGTAAGCAAAACTTTTACATTCGACTGAACTTGGCGCGCTTTTTTCGGTCTTAGTTCGTGCGGCAGCTTCCATTGAGATGATTGAGCTTTGGTTTGCACGTCATAACCATAAACCCACGATTCGTCACCAGTTATGACCCTCTGGAACAAATTTGGGTCGTCGCGGACAGAGTCCAACATCTCATTAGCAAAGTTCATGCGATGCTGCTTTTGGTCGAAATTGAGCAGTTTTGGTACGAATTTTGCGGCGACCCGTCTAATGCCCAAATCAGTGAAAAAATCGAATGACACGAACCAACGAATGTGTCTAGGTCCTCAACAGCTTCTCTAACGGTGATTCGACGATTGGTCAATACCATTTACTTCACTTCATCAATTTTTTCGTCGTTCACATCTTCTTGGCCTTTTGAGAACATTTTGTACAACCGATAAACGTTGCTTTGGCCCAAAGTAGCTTCTCCGAATGACACAGTCAACATTCGCAATGCATCCGCGCACTTAATTTCGTTTTTCTTGCAAAATATGATACAGGTTTTTTGATCCATCTTTTTGAATAGGTACAAATCGAAGACGAGCAAATACAGCAGCTGTCAACAATTAACTCAACATTCAAAATGGCCGAACTCGTCGACATGAGTGAGAGATATGAGTACCAACATATCGCCACAAAAAAATCGAAGTTCGAATATACGGAACCAGCGAATATTCAAAGTTCGCGATACTTTTTGAACACACCTCGTATATACTTTTCGTTATTTGATTTTGATATGGAAATTTATTGTGAGATACTGCAAACACACTGCTGAGATATTGTACATTTTTTTATTTATTAAATGAATTCTCATATTTTCATCCATACATTTTTATATCTAGAACTCCCGCATACTAAATTCTGTTTTTGAGTTTTGTTATTTTTATGTGAAATCTATTGAATAACAGGGAAATGCGCCAACGACATTTTGAATTTGCATATTCCTGCTAAATTTGAATTTTACGCGCAACAAAAATCAATTCTGTCGACCTGTAGTTTCGGAGTATGTAAATCAATTGTTTATATGTCCCAGTTTAATTAAAACGAACCTTTTGTATTACATAGGTGGATGCAGCAGATATGAAATTTCACCATCTTTAAACCCATTGTGTACTTTTCACTAAAAAAAAATTCGAATTTCGATGGTGCGATGGAAAAGTGATTTGTTCTTATTTATGAAAAAAATGCCATTCATATTGTAACGCCGTAGAAGTGAGAACTGTTTTGATCGCTTCCATTCAACTCCCAGGTCGATGTCGCTTTAATATCTATCGCTCTAATGACTCAAATACGCGCCTTGTCTAAGTCAATAAAAATCATTGATTCCATTCTTTTCTGTATAAATTTGGTGCTTCGCTAATAGAATATTTCACACATCCGCGGACTCATATGATATATTATAAATCTTTTTAATCTAGCAAAAGTCGTTAGAAAGATTTTGAGGCGAGTAGTTATATTCAACTCTCCTTCCGAATGCAAGAGGGACCTACAGTTTCAAGCCGACTCCGAACGGCAGTTATTTTTTTATGAGGAGCTTTTTCATGGCAGAAATACACTCGGAGGTTTGCCATTGCCTGCTGAGGGGCAACAGCTACTAGAAAAACTTTTCCTTAATTTTGGTGTTTCACCGAGATTTGAACCTACGTTCTCTCTGAATACCGAATGGTAGTTACGCACCAACCCATTCGGCTACGGCGGCCGCCTTCATAATTATATGTGACCTGGTCTACGAAAAGGTACCTTACGTGCGAAAACAAGTTTTCGAGAAAACAGCAGTTAAAGTTTAAACTTCTAAAAACCCTTATAACTTTTTTAAATATTAATATTTTTCAATCCGGCTTGGCTTATTTTCTTCAGCATATATCACAGTATCAATAAAATCACAGAAGCAGTGAGCAATAAGAAAAAATTAATGCAAATCGCAGAAATCGTTTTAAAAAATAGGTTAGCCTTTGTACCAACATCCATGCCAAAAAAAACTTGTAAGACCCGGTTACAAACATTTTTCGAAATACTGAATACGAATCTGGTGGCAAATTGGAAAAAATTTAAATGGCATATCCAAGATGGCGCTCCAAACATAGAAAAAATAATTTAAGTTTTCCAAATAGCAACAATAACTATAAATACATGCTTGTAAAGGTTTTTAAAGCCATTGACTATGAATATGATGTCAAATTGACAATTTTGCAGTTGTTACGTCTTCTTATTCTACTTCGTGGCTTTTCTGTTACTACGTTTGTATAATCATTTCTGTTAGTCTTTTGTTCACAAAATAGTGAAAAATGTGTGTTGACGAGGACTTTAGTGCCGTTTACAGTAAATATTTTCCTAAAAACGATGAAGACGATGATGTTAGTTCGAATAGCGATGATGATGGTGAACTATATTTTACTCATTCAGAAGATGATATGGAAAAAGCTTTCGTTAAGATAGATATCTACTGTGGATGAAGAGGAACAGGAGCTGGTAACCAAATTTCTCTCTAACAATTGTTGTACTAACAAATGCCAAACAACTGTTTAGAGTTATCAAAAAATGAGCTCGATTTATTAATACAATACTAAGTCATATCGAAGCTGGAATTATGTATAATGAAAGAAAGAAGGTGTTTATTCCAATCTTGCCCAACTGAAGAAATATGGTCAAAGAAAGGATGTAGGAATAAGGAGGCATAAGATCGAATTTACCTTTTACAACGTACCTGTAATTTGTATCATGACAAAAAAATCAGTCTTTGTCGTATTTGTACTTTTCTTTTTTTTACTTTTAACAAACTTTTAAACAAATTATGACTTACTGGTTTTCACCATTTTAAAGAGCCTTTCACACACTATTCGAATCAACAAAAAAGTGAAAAATGATTTTTTGACACGTAAGGCACTTTTTCATAGACCAGGTCACATATATTTTTTTTGTAATTTTTGTTTGTATTATCGAAAACTATGAATAATCCATCTGTGATTATAGATGGCGCCTACTATCGATAGTTTCACACATCTACGCTACAGTAACTCAGTCTGTGAATCCAAATTGCCAGTAACATCGATTATATGTTTCAGCCCTTGAATCATCTCCGGAAGGTTGGCATAATATATATCCTAAACGGCATTCTACAAAAAATATTCAAATGGAGTCAAGTTGCAGCTTCTAGGCGGCCGACTGACATCACACTTTGAGCTGATTATTGGATTTTCGATTTTAATATCTAGAAAATCGATGTGCATAAACAATCAGTAGTTCAAATTTCTGTAGAATACCTTTCCAACCGTACTTCTTTATTGAAGCACGCTGGCGTTAAGTTAAGAATAGTGCGACTACAGGCATACAAGTAATTACTCTTGGTAGAAATGTTACGGTGCACCAAAGAAACCTAAGTTCTGGGAGAATAATTAAGACATTTTAAATAATTTATTGTGTGAAAGACAACCAAAAACTAAAAATACATTCATCAAAGATTCCGCAGAATAACTCAATTTCATTTATTTCCGCTTTGCTGATTTCGTCAAAAATATGTTTAATAAAATGTATAATGAGAAACAAGTAATTTTTTTGTATTTATTATTTCAATTTAAAATTACTTCTTAATAGCACAAACGAAAAATGGCGTCTCACAATACTCCATTCCATTCCCACTAGCCAATAAGTATATTAGAATTTTAAAAATTTTATTCCATCCCCTTCGAATGGCTACACAGCTTTCGACGAAATCCTAAAAATTCCAAACAGTTTTTATTCCCCCTCTAACAAAAAGCTCAAGGATGAAATGTTAAAAAACAATAAAGTGCTCTCTATTTGTTTTTATTGTGCTTTACATTGGGATAGACAACTTTTGCACTTTCACTTCGAACTAAATAAAAAGGCAGCGTAAAAAAAACAACAAAAACAGCAAAGGCATGCAGACAGGCCAACGAGGTTGCAACTCTTTTATGATGTAGTGACGCTTTTATGAGTACATGCCTATGTCCAGAATGGAGAGACCGGGCGTAGAAATTGGGTCAGTCGCGACTGCTTTCTCAGTGCTGCACCTGCTGCTATCGCTACCTCTTCCAATTAAACTACAACGTAAGGATTTTGAAGTGTTTCAAGTGAGTTACGCTCATGCTTTCATCCAAATTAAACGAATAGTTTCTTGTGTAACATATTTCTTTGAATGCAAACAACTACATACTCGTACATATATATGAGTGCATGCATATACGAGTATATGTACATGCGGATACATATTTATATTTATATATGCAAATACGCGCTTGAATTTCTTTAAGTAGTAGTGGAAACAGAACATCTTCTTTGGGATGTGGTGATTCTTTTGAGCAACTACTACATTAATTTTAACTATTTTTACTTTTTGAAGGGGCATAATTCGTCGGGAAAGAGGCGAGCATGTTCAAAAGTGAACTTAAGTGCAATAACACTACATAGCAGTGAAAATTAGCTCGGAACGTCCCATAGCACAAGTAAATCCAATTAAGTTGAAAAAATCTGTGTAGGGTGCCTTTTATATGTAGGGATTAGAGAACAAAAACAAATTTTAATCATCGAAAATCCCTTTATTGTTTTTCAAAATATTCTCCATGAAGATCTATACACTTTTGCATGCGTTTGAACCAATTGTCGAAGCACTTTTGCCACTCTGAATGAGGTACCTCCAAAACATGAATTCTGAATGCCGCAACCGCTTCTTCAGGTGTCGAAAAACGTTGACCTCTCAGTTTGTTTTTTACGTACGGGAATAAAAAGAAGTCATTCGGTGCCAAGTCAGGACTATTCGGCGGATGACCCATTAATTCGATGTTTTGGGTGCTCAAAAATGCAGTTGTTTGAGCCGATGTGTGAGAGCTCGCATTGTCCTGGTGAAGAGTGATCCGTCTTTGGTGATTGGCGATTCCTAATTTCTTGGAAGATAACTGGCAAACAAATGGTTGTGTACCACTCAGAATTTACTGTTCTGCGTTGTTCTAGTGGTACGGTTGCGACATGCCCAGTTTTTCTGAAAAAAAAACAGGCGACCATTTGCTTGGAAGTGCTTCGTGCGCGAACAACTTTTGTTGGATTTGGCTCATCTTGAAACACACATACAGTCGACTGCTGTTTACTTTCGGGCTCATACGCGTAAATCCATGATTCATCACCTGTCACGATGTCATAGACGTGTTTCGAAGCCCCGCGATCGTATTTTTTGAGCATTTCCTTTGACCAATCGACACGAGCCTGTTTTTGAGCGATTGACAAATTGTGTGGGATCCAACGCGAACAAATTTTTTTGACAGTCAAATGTTTATGCAATATTAAATGTATTCTGGCCCCACTAATGCCTAAGATTGTCTCTATCTCACGATAGGTCACATGACGATCTTGCAATATCAGTTCGCGCACAGCATCAATGGTTTTCGGAACAACAACTGATTTTGGACGACCTTCACGAAATTCGTCTTGGAGTGAACTACGACCACGATTGAATTCACCATACCATCGATAAACACTGGTCCTTCATGGAGCTTCATCGCGAAAAAATGAATTAAGTTCATCCATGCAATGTTGCTGAGTTAATCCACGTCGAAAGTTGTAAAAAATAATCGCACGAAAATGTTCACGATTTAATTCCATTTTTGGACCGAGATGAATCTTTTAAGTTACTTAAACAACACAAATAGCGCTGGTATTGCAAATCGTTCTGAGTACGTAAAGCCAAAAAATGTCAAACTTTGCGATACAGCTGTCAGTTGCCAGATTCCAACACCAGGGTTGCCTAATCCCGACATATAAAAGGCACCCCTCGTATAAAGTTCGGACTGAATCAGGCTTCCTTAATTCTTCGATTTAATTTTTTTTAGTCGATAATACTCGAACCCGATTCGAGGCTATTGTGATTGCAGCAGTAAGAAAACGCGTCGCCTTGTTTGAAACTACCAGACATACGATTTATAAAATAAACTCCGCTCAACTAACTGAGTGGAAATACTTTTTTGAGTCATAGCATAAAAACTATAATATAAACTAGGAAGATCCGATTTATAGTTTAAGCAACTTACAGTTTTGTCTTTCAACATTCCCACTCTGCAATTCAGTGCAGCTTCTGTATATAAATGCGCCGAGAGGAGATTCTCGCCTGATGTTGTTGAATTGAGAGGCTCTTCGAAAAACGGTCCCCAGTGATGCTCGTGGTGGTGCTTGTTGCGAAACGTTCGAGGTCTGTCCCCCGGTGTTGCAGCGGCAGATGTCACAGAGGTCATCGGTGATGAGGCATGAAAACTAACTGCATCTGTTAAAAATACACAAATAAAATTAATTGATAGATATGAGAAGTAAATGCGGACGAAGTGGACTTTAGTAATAAAGTGAGTTAATGGATTTATGTTATATTAGATCTCTAAAAAGTAAAAACTCCTGAAGTCAAATTATGTAGTTAGTTATTTTCGCTATAGACCACTAAAACTCACATTTCATTTGAATTGGCCACTATTTAAAAAATTAAACTTAGTGTAACTTGTAAAATAAAATTTAAATTAATCTGCTGAAAACCTCCGATGTTGGCCGTGCGTTGCTATATTAGTTTATATAATAGCTGATTTGTTTTGTAAACATTAATAGAAAAAAATAAAGTAAAAAAGTTCTTATCAAAATCGGTAAAATTGACAGCCAAACAGTTAAACATTGAAATCTCTGATATAGACCTGCTTGTCAAATTTGATGATACGATAGGCAAAACTGTTTACTTATCTCAGCAATTGCATAGCTCAACCAAAATATTTTCAAATGCATGAAAACACCAGCATGTGATAAGGTTTTTGAATTTTGTTGAAGAAAACTAATATAGTTAAGTATTTTTCAGTTATGGCTCATTTTAATATTTGCAATGGAATTTCATCACTCGCTTAAACACTTAGCCAATTCTTAGGAAAAATATATGGCTTATGTTGGACCAAACATCATAGCGACCTGCTTTGCATTCAAATAAGTTCCTTAATGAAAGAATTGATATATATACATAAATAATAATAAAGAAATAGAAATTGGCGGAATCAATGCCAATAAGTGGTTATGGGATAAAACCAAGCCATTATCAAGTCTTAGATCCAATATTTTAAGGAAGTGCTCCAATAGATGGTTGATATAAGTGTCATAGAGATTTATATTTTGTTAATAACATTAAATGTCATAGTTGTGACATAATGTGGTTACTTTGATATAGCAGTTGTCAATATCATCAGTCAATGGCCGAAAATGTAATAATTTCTGAAAAGATTTATATGTATCTCCGGCGCTACTTAAAACTTTCATAAACCCCTTTGAGTTCACCCTTTCGGTTTTACCTAAGTCTATATAAAGTCAGTTATAAAAGACAGCGAAGGCTAGAGTTCATATGACAGTGGAGTCGAAGACAGACGCAGGCTAAACAGTTTATCCCTTCCTCCAGAAGACCTTCGAGTAGGCTCCTAAACCTTGTATCCAGGTGCTTACGTACTCTTGCTGGATATTATACGGGACTTCGCTGTCTTCGTTATTACCATCTTGATCAAAAAGTTAAAGAAAATACTTCAAATCAGTTGACTTAGTGCGTCTCGTAGCGGTTGGTCCGGGAACTTATTCATAAAGGAAACCAGATTGGTAGAAACAAGCGCCATACATCAAATGTCGCATTGCATTATGGCCAAGTAATGATAAATGCGATACTGTTTTCAGGATTCCCACCAATTTAGAGTAATGAAATATGTTGAAAGATAAGTAGCAAGCCAGTTGCAGATAGCACTAGACTTCAAAAGTATAATTTAAATCAAAGAAAACCGCTTACAAAAACGGCACTTGGAATCGAGAATATCTTCTTGCTTAAATTTCATATTATTATGATTTAACTTTTTGTCTTTAATTCAAGGCTTGAGCTTTTGAAAAAAATGTATAAGAAACACATAATTCCGATTGAACAATTTATGGGAAACTTATTTGAAATATCTGTATAAGTAATTCAATCGAATCAATATTCTATTTTTCTGCCTTTCAGTGGCTTGTTTTACCAGTTTAGTCAGAAACGAGAAAAAATGATAACATCGAGATTAAATTACCTATTCAATTAACTATTGATTTTCATCAAAAGAATTCGGGAACACCTATTTTCACAAAAATAATTGTTGAGACTTCGTTACAGGGAGGATTACTATTGTGCATCGCCTCGTAAAAGTCTCTACATAACTACTTTTATGGAAAAGGGAAAGGGACGAATTTGCTACGGTTCGAGATCACTATTCACTAAAACACGTGTTCAGTACTAGTAGAATTCCCTATAAAGGGCTTACGAATAGTAAACTCAGCATATCTGCATATGTATATAAATTTGGTAGATATATAATTGACGCTTAATCCCTTTATTAGGTGCTTGACCGAGCTCCTCCTATGTGGGCTGTGCATGTTGATGCTGTTCCACAAATGGAGGGCCTACTGTTTTAAGCCGGCAAATGGTTTTTTGTGAGGAACTTGTTTACGGCAAAAATACACTCGGAGGTTTGCCGTTGCCATCCGAGGGTTGACTGCTGTTGGAAAAAATGGAACTTATGCTTTTCCGAATGGTAGTCCCGCAACAACCCATTCGGCTATTCAACTACAACTAAGGTGTTACGCATTTTTACGGATGGCTCCTGGACCGAGCATGGCTCCGGCTCTGGGGTCTACGTGGAATCTAGCGGGACAAAACTGCCCTTTGCTCTTGGAATGCATGCATCTGTGTTTCAAGCGGAGGTGTATGCAGTTCAAGAAGCGATGAACTTTGTTGTGGAAAAACGATGGAGAGGCAGATCTATATGTGTCTGCAGCGACAGCCAAGCTGCGCTTATGACCTTAGACAGTCCTCCAACCACATCAGGGGTAGTGAAGTCCTGTAAATCCAGGCTGAAATATGTCGGTAGACATAATAGCCTGATGCTAACATGGGTCCCGGGACACGTGGGTATCGCGGGTAACGAGACCTCTGACTCCTTAGCTAAGCGCCCGTTTTGCCACTGCCTTCTGCGGCCATCACAGCCACGGTTAGCAAATGGGTAACTATCACCCACAAGCGAGCTTGGCAGGCTGAGAGAGGCTGCAGATGGACAAAACTGGTGTTACCTGTCATGTCCGATCGACTGTCGCAAACCCTTCTGTCATTAAGCAGAGGGGAGTGCAGACGGCTGGTTGGACTGATGACGGGCCACTTTCTGTGGGCGAAGCACATGGAAAGGTTGGGCATCGCAGACAGTGTACTCTGCCCAGCTTGTGAAGAGGAGGATGAGACGGCGGACCACTTCCTGTGTGTCTGCCCCGCCTTCGCTCGAATCAGGTTTGAGGTCTTTGGCACTGATGTGTTAAGAAGCGACCATCTTGGCTCCTTGGCACCACAAGATCTACTCAGATTTTTCGGAGATCGGGTAGATTTAAAGAAAATTAAAAGGGAATCCAAGTGTAGCACAATGGACTTAATTAATGTCTGAGTGCTGCACTTGCTAGTTGGCCCGACAAAAAAAAAAAAAAAAAACACAAGGTGTTACGGTTTGATTATAAAATATTCTTTGGTTTTTTTATTTACACTAAGTTCAACTTACCTGAACTAGCCCACTTCTTGGTGAGCGAATAATCAAATGGCATCTTACTTGTACTTGTAAACGCATTTAATCTTTTTGTTGACGATGAAATGGTCCATTGATTATTTGGAATAGAGCTTGTACTACCCATCCCTCCTGCGCCTTCAATACCTTCACCTTTCGCGCTATTTGTTCTACCGTTCATAGTTATGGACGTTCTGTAGGAGTTGCCAAACAGGGGTGATGGCGTGAATATTGTTGGCGTTGTTGCTGCTGTTGCTGTTGTTCCTATTCCCATGGGCGCTGATGATAAGGATAATGTTGAGCCAAATGTTTCCTTGGCAGTGATGTTAACTGCCTCAATATTTTCTCTATTATTTATTACGGGCGAGGCTGATGTCGCTATAAAAACCAAAGTAGTAGCAGAAACTTTTCAACTTTCGTAATGTTAGTGTAATAAGGCATTTGGTTTTCAATAAATTGCAATTTAAATCAAATACTGATAATAATAAATATTAGAACTAGTATATAATATTTTATTTTGCATTGTATGCTACGAAAAATCATACCCTAGTAAATAGTTTTAGCGTCGCATAGAAAAATATCACAAATGTAATAAACTGAGTTGTATTTAAGCCGCCCTGGCGACCGGGTTACGCTGTTCTCATTGTTGGTTTTTAAAGCCACCTAAAATAGTTGTTGACTGGTTCGAGTAACCCAATGACTTCAACTGATATCAAAAAATTAGTAGAACAAAAACTGTAATCGAACCTTCTTGTTCACGCAACACAACCTAACTTTTTTTCTTCAACTCTGGTTTTAAGTATTTTGTTTTACTTTTTATCGTAAGCGTGGCTATATATGGGCTTAGATATTTAGTTGCGAAGTACGTGGAGTTGAGTAAAAGTGTTTTAATTTTTACATGCACTTTTTCAATATACGCGATAATTCCGCGAGAAAATTGGCTGGCTTCGGGAATGATGCCAATACCGCTAGGAGCTTCTTTAAAAATGCCGAAATGTCAGCAATAATAACAAAAATTGATAAGAATTTAATAAAATGCGGCATACAATTCGAACATCTTTTTCTTGTGGCCATCAAATAGAGGCGGAAAAGTTTCGCGACTACACATTAAATGTAGCGGAATGTTTTGTTAAATGTTATCCTTGACAGAACATGCCCCCAACACTTCACAAATATTTCATACCCCTACATGGAATAGTCATCCACGTTCTGGTACCTAGCGGTTAATTGTCAGAAGAAGCATGAAGCGTAGACTTTAAGAACTACAGAGAGCAGTTGCCTCGCAAGTGCGGTTTATGGAGTAAACGTAGTTAACACTAAACCTACCAGTACCGGTCAAATTGACCGTTTTCAAACTTTTTGTAAAACTTACACATTTTTAAACGTTATAATACTGTTATCCAACTATATGACAATTCTTAGAATATGCATTTATATTTTCTTCACTCTTTGCTTTTAGTTATTTTTTCTATTTTCCAAGAAAAATTTGCTATGTGGCCTAACTACCGCGGTCGGTCAATATGACCGGTGGGAAAAAATGTTATACAAAAAAAATAAATAATTGGCGCGTACACTTCTGTTAGGTGCTTGGCCGAGCTCCTCCTATTTGTGGTGTGCGTCTTGATGTTGTTCCACAAATGGAGGGACCTACAGTTTCAAGCCGACTCCGAACGGCAGATATTTTTATGAGGAGCTTTTTCATGGCAGAAATACACTCGGAGGTTTGCCATTGCCTGCCGAGGGGCGACCGCTATTAAAAAAATGTTTTTATTAATTTTGCTTTCACCGAGATTCGAACCAACGACCTCTCTGTGAATTCTGAATGGTAATCACGCACCAACCAATTCGGCTACGGCGGCCGCCGTTATCGGTTATCTTATTTTAGAGTCGCTTTCAATCGAAAAGAGTAGATAACAATAGCATCGATTACAATCTCAAGTAGTGCACTTCTAAAGATTTTCTTATGGAATTTTTTTACAATAGCTTATTTGAAGGAGAGAAGGTAAAGTATCAAAACATGGATGTAAATTTTTTATTCCTTACAGTTGTGTAATAATCTGTTGTAGATATTTACCCTAAAAATGTCAAAGTATTTGAAAACTACAAATTACCTAAGAAATATAACGGACATGGAAGAAGAATTCTCAGAATATGATGAACAAGAAACCTCTGGAATTGAAAAAAACATGGAAATAGATCAAGAGCTATTGACAAGTGAATTGAAATTAGGAAGCGATAGTGAAGAGGAGAATATTATAAATAAGCGTTCAAAGCAGAAAAGAAAGACGGTTTCATTGACATCCGAAAGTGGGACAGATTTAGAGGATCAACGCATCGAGACTGCTGTTGATGGAACAGTCTGGGAAGAAATAAACGGAAGACCCAAACTTGGCAGGTTACCAATGCATAATATTTTTAGGGATATGTCAGGACCAACAGGATGCACTAAACGACATATAATGAAAGGACAAATGAAGACGGGATTTACTCTTATCATTGATCAAAGCATAATGCATATTATAAAATGGACAGAAGAGGAAGCATTTAGGGTGTTGGGGGCTAAGTGGGAGCTAAATGCAACAAAATTAGACGCATTTATTTCTTATAGCATATAGCAATGCTTGCGGCGCATGTGAGGCAAAAAATTTGGGGACCCGCTTTTTTTCGAAAACATTGAGCCGAAACGACTTTACTGAAATTATGAAGTACATACGATTTGATAAGAAGAGCGAAAGAAGCCAGCGTTTACAAACCAATAAATTTTCTATGATATCTACAATATGGGATCGATTTATTGAAAATGCACAAAATTGTTAAACACCTGGTGCATATATTGCTGTTGATGAGCAATTGTTTCCGTCGAAGGCTGGGTGTAGATTTACACAATATATGCCAAACAAACCAGACAAATTTGGAATAAAGTTCTGGGTGGCGTGTGACGTCAATAGTAAGTTTATAATAAATGGGTTTCCCTATTTGGGAAAGGATGAAAGTAGAGATTGTTCAATTCCACTTGGGGAGTTCGTTGTTCTAAAGCTGATGGATCCTTTTACAGAATGCGGAAGGAATGTAACAACAGATAATTTTTTCACGAGTGTTTCATTAGCCAAGAAATTACTTGCAAAAAAAACTACAATTGTTGGAACAATTCGTGGAAACAAAAGAGAGTTGCCAAAGTTCGCCAAAGAAAGAAAAGATAAAATGGATAGATTTTCAAGTATGTATTGTATTGTATAAATAAAATTACATTACTCTTACAGTGTATAAAAGTAAGACGAAAAAAAGTGCTTGCCCTAAGTTCCAAACTTAGCTCAAAAGAAATAGAAAAAAAACAGCAAACGTATACCGGAAACTATTAGATTTTATAATAGTACAAAATTTGGTGTAGATGTGGAAGACCAGATGGCAAGGAAATACAGCGTGAAGTCGAAAAGTTGTAGGTGGCCACTTCAGGTATTTTTCAACATTTTGGACCTAGCTGGAATAAATGCCTGGATTTTGTATAAAGAAACGACAGGTGAAAATATTTCCAGGCAGGAATTTTTGTTCCAGTTAGCTTCAGAACTTGGCGATGCATATACAATATCTCAAGAAAAAAAGTTTTACCAACACCGGACATATCAAGTACGAGAATATAACTATATTAGAAAAAAAAAAAAATGAAGGATTTGCCGATGGTGAAGAGTGCTGATGAAGATGTTATAGTGGTAATATTGACGATTTTATTAAAGAAGGTTATATTTTAGATACAATCAAGTAGATAATTGGTAAAACTCGGATTTATTATAATATAGGGTAATCAGATTGTAGGTTTTTTCCAATAGGATTTTTCGACAGATCACGCGTGACTACTGTCAAACTAAATACATTATTTTTTCAGTATTAATTGACATTTCATCATGAAGAGATTTACGTCTCAACAACCTTTACAAATCGTACAATTGTATTATGAAAGCAAAATTGCTGTATTTGGGATAAAGTGGAACCCGAAACCATCCAAGAACAGTCATTATATTGAAAACTACCGTTTGGTGCGGCCTATGGGCTGGAGAAATCTGGCGGCAATGTAACAGTGAATGACATATGCTATCGCGCCATGATAAATGGCTTTTTGATGCAATGGAAATTGATTTACATAACATTTGGTTCCAATAAGTCGACGCTACTTCCCATAGAGCCCTTGAAACAATGGATTTACTGCGACGTAAGCAATTTATCTCTCGTCTCGGACCAGTGGATTGGCCATCAAGATCGTATGATATCGCACCTTTTCACTTTTATTTGTGGAAGTATGTAAAGTCTAAATGCTTTGTGAATAAACCAACTTCGATTGAGGCATTGGAAGCCAACATTACTAAAGTTATTCACGTTTGTCATTCATGTCAAGTCATTCAAAACTGGTGTTTACGGATGGGCGAATTACGGCACAGTTGCGGCCAAAATTTGAAAGAGAATATTTAAAAAAAATAAATGCCATGATTCTACACAATCAATTTGAATTTACGTTGTTTTATTTCAGTTTACAAAAAATTACGTTAAAACAATATTGGTTTTAACTTTTCCATGAATTAATATCCTCTCTGAAGAAGCCTTTGGAAATATATTTCCGTGAAATGATAATGTTGGTTATATTGATGATGATTATGAGGCGTATACTGATGGTACCGATATTACTTTCTGTCCAAAGTATTGCATTGAAAATGCAAGAAATAGTTCAACAACCACGTAAATAACAAATCATTGAGCGGTAATTTTTACTAAAATTTGATACAAGCGATGAACCCAAAAAATGAAATACGATGTATACAAAATTTTGAAAAAATGGGCGGTATCTCTATAATGCCGTGACAAAACTCGCCCAAACTCGACACTTTGCTCTCCGCCTTGTTTAAATATGGCTTAAATATTATTAAGATCGGATAAAAACCACGCGTATATTTTATATGCTATGACAAAATTTTTAGCCGTCCCTCTGATGCTGAAATCTACAACTCATTTTTCTATGTGTTTTTCTTATTTCACAAATTAGCAGCGAGCCCAAATTAAATATTACGAAAAAGTGCGCGTGTATAGAAAGTTCGAACCGGCCTTTTTACTTGTTTTTTACTGCACATCGATTCTATAAATGAATTTGTAAAACTCACAAGTTGACATAAGGTACGTTTTCAAACGTCTGCCATTTTGTTATTTTTCAAAAAAATTTTCCCATTGTCACACCTGCCAGAATAACAAGCCTACAGAATAATAATCAGTTTAACTATTTCGGTTCAGATGCCCTGAAGAGCCAAAATCCTGTTGACAAGCCACCACGCTTACACTACTACAAAAAATATGTTAAAAAAATTGTTTTTATATACTATTTGATATCAATAATAACATACTATAAAATCAAAACGATCGCATTTTATTTTCTTAAAACAAAAATTACCAAAAAATATCTATAAAAAATTAGTATTTGACCAGACTACTACCATAAGTAAACGAAGAGCGGGTGTAAATTTCTCACTATGAAGTATCAAACAATATCGAATATATAGACGATGTCGTTAGGTTAGACTATGCAAGGGCGCACTTGGACGAAGAACACAAATTTCGCTCCTTGTGATACCTATGACAGAATAAAAGAGAAAAGTCAAGAAAAGAGAATAAGGGAGAGGGGATTATGTTTGAGGGTTATGGAGAAGACCGAACGAAGACTACTTAGGGCTGTGTTAACCACTTCATATTTCTGATTAAATTCATGAAGTGTGTGGTATCTAAACCTGCTAAATACCCAGGTGTAGCTAAGAAGGGAGAACCGAGATGTCTGAAAAGAATAAGGTTCTGAAATGATGCCACTTCATCCAGACAGGAGTGAATACCTAACGGAAAATATTTGGAAAAGATACCCACAAAATTCGCGATCTGGTGCTTTGTTAGTCTTAAAAGTTCCACTGAGTACCCTCGAGCTAGCCGTGGTCAGGCGAATTTTGCGACATTCCACGTTTAAGCACTTATCTAGTTGGCTCGTTAAGTTGGCTCGAAGTCACGACTCCACGAGAAAAGTACAGATTTTAAGCATACCGCAGTCTTCTCATTTAGCTGAAAAACCTTCTCGAGGCTCCCTCTGCGTAGAAGGCACTACAATAATCTGCCAGTTTCAAATTGATTTTGATGGAGAGTCTCGCGCAGAATGCTCCTCCATCAACCCTTCATCCAACTTCGAGTCATGCGTGAACATGTTTACGATGCTGCCCTACCGCAAATGCTGCATCCCGCCCACTCTTCCCTTGTGAGGAAGGCATTGATTAATCTTCAAACGAATGTCCGTAGGTTAAGTCTTGGTTGCAGCCCGAAAACCACAATCTGATTTTTGTTTTGTTTTGGTGGGTGAGGTAGGGTTCAAAATGCTTTCGCACTTACAGCGACTGTCATCACCGAAACAACCATTCCTCTCTGCTGGGTGTTAAGCGCCAGAGTAGAGGTGGTCTGAAGCGACTCACTGATTTCAATGAGAGGAGACCTTTGGATTCTCTCCAGCTTCTTAACTCTGCAGTGCGTTGCACCAGACGAGGATTTCATATAACGAAACTGGTGGTATGATTTATCAAATGAAATATCATAAAGTCGGATTCTTTTCGCTGAAAAATGGGGTTTCCATATACTGTAGTATATTCGGGTTCGAGACTTATCTATAAAGACTCCGCTAAGCTTTTACTAACCACCAGAGCAGAGTTGCAGTCCTTAGCGCTCACATAAGGCTTACAAGTATGACGAATTAGTAGCTTTATTTACAAACCTGACTCCAGGGGAGCGCGGCCTCCGTGCATGTACTTATGTATACTCGTAGTTAAGCGAAACGTTGATGTTATTGCTTTTGAAGAAAATCACAGAATATTGTTTGATATGCACGACATCCATTCTGCCTACAACTTGGGGGCGGTCACGACCATGATGCTATACCATAAAACGTTGAATGGTGTCAACCACAATGTTGGCACATGGACGACATGCGGACCAAAACTGATTTTGGCATTGTAGGTCACTCAAATCATGTTTTTGCCAAACGATTACCTACCAACCAGCTAGTGAAATCAAACGAGTAAAAATTTCTGACCACATTGGAATGGTAATGGGTTCCCACGCGCTTCACAGATTCACTGCCAGATCCAGATGAAAGGGGGCAGATGCTGAATGCACCATTCCAATGATTGCGTAGTAGGACGTAGAATTAAATATGTTGCTAAATAGCAAGAGTTCAAATGGGTGCTCTTTATTAGAATTGAAGTTAATACATATGTACATACATATAAGTACACTCGTATTACGGTTTCGTGAGAGGTGAAGAGATTCATTTCAACAATGATCTACTTAAATTCCACCACATTCTTCTAAACGGCTAATGACATTGTGAACTATTTTAGAAATGACAGCAAAGCACAAGTCTTATTCTCATGCAGTACATAATAATGAAGACTTAAAACTATTCTTTGCTTGGCCGACACCGTACTTTCCACTGCTTCAGTTGCGATGTTCATTGCATTTTCTGCGCTTACTCTGGTGTCCTTGTCAAATTGCAATTTCATTCAACTACACTGACATTGCCGACTAAGTGGTTAGTGAAATGCGAACGAACGTGCTGAACAGCAAGAATTCTAAATTGCAGTATATGTATGTAAGTGTATATGTATACAGAACGCGCATTAGGGCGGTTCATTTTTCTCAAGCTATCTTATTATGTACGGCGGCCGCCGGAGTCGGCGGCGAATGAGTCGGTGCGTGATTATCTTTGGTAGTGCCGTGGTTCGAAAACCAGGTTATGAAACACTAAATGATAAAAAGTAATTTCTAATAGCGATCGCCCATCATTACGCAATGGCAAACCGCCGAGCATATTTTTGCCATGAAAAATCTTCTCATGAAAAACCTTCTGCCATTTGGAGACGGTTTACAACTGTGCGCGCCCCCATTTGTTGAACAACAAACCAAGAATTGGAATATGAGTTCGACTAAACAACCAGCAAAGGATGTAAACGACAATTATATATTCAGGGTTTGATTGAAAAGTAATGAGCCTTATTTTTTTTAAGCAGTTTTATTAAACCTTTTGGCTTATACAACTAATATTCTTCAAAATAGGACCCTTGAGCGTCAATACACCGCTGGTAGCGGTCCTTCCACTGCAGGAAACATTTTTTAAACTCATCCGCCGGAATCGCGTTCAATTCGGCTGTCACAGTTTTTTGGATCGCCTCGATGGAGTCGAAACGCCTCCCCTTCAGCTTTCTTTTCAAGCGCGGCTGTAGGGATGGTGGGGAAACACCGGAACCCCCATCTTGGCCAATGCAGAGGGGCAGAAGAAGGCGGTGTGCGCCAGCGCATTGTTGTGATGAAGGGTCCAATTGTCGACGAGATCGGGCCGAACCCGGCGACGCGGTTTTTCAGCCGAAGGAGCAATTCTTTGTAAAATGCCGCGTTTACAGTGCTTCCTGGAGGTACAAACTCCTTGTTTGTCTGTTTGCGTCGTGTCGAAGGCCTTCCAGATCGCTGTTCGTCTTCGACGTCCTCCCGGCCTTCCTTGAACGACATGTGCCACCGTTTTACCTGGGCACTGGACAGAGAATGGTCCCCGTAAGCCTCCTTGAGTAGCCCAATGGCTTCGGTACTCGTTTTGTTTAGCTTTACGCAAAATTTGATCGAGTAACGTTGCTCCAACGATCGCTGCATATTTCGCTACTGCAAAATCCTAACACACTTTTAAAACAGCTTTCACGCGCGGAGTGTTTTCGACTGCACCGCTGTTGCCAGCGAACTGGGACCGTTTTCTAGTGGAAGGGGAAGGTCCAACGATCATTTTCCCCCACCAGCCGATTCGGTTGATCGCTTGGCAGACGCTCCGCGCGGGAAGGCTCATTACTTTTCAACCAAACCCTGTACATCATATTAACCTTTGCAGCCCTTTCTCTACTCTCAGCCACCTCTGTACTAATTTTATACCGCATTCATATATGGAAGTAATAAATCTTATTTATTCTCCATAATTTTCGATGTTATGTATCACTGCTCTTTCAACGGAAATTAATTTCGACCAGTACGACAACCATGTCCAAATATAATATGACTGCAAAGGGTTAATACAGAGTAAATTTAGTCATTTTCTATCTAGAGCTGAGTGTGTTACAAAATGTTGGATTGATTTATTAATATTTTAGAGTTGCTTGCTCTGAAAACTGTAATTCGTACTCCGACTTTTCTTGACATTCTAGTTTTATATATTGTTCGACGGAGCCAAGAAGCACCGTGAAATTGATAACTCCGAAAACAAAGAGAGAAGCAACAGAAAGAAAGAGATAGGATTGAATAGCGACATATATAGAGATAGGTAATCCTGTGAGAACTTTCCAGATTATTGGCAAATCTGAAATTAAGCCCAAAATTCGTAGTCTTGCTCTAGAAACAGCGGGTTACTCTAAATTGCATACAGAATCGCTGATACAATTCATAATTCTGCAGAACTGTTTTCGATTATCGACTCTGGTCTCTGTTAATTAACCGCTGATCCGCAGTTGGTTCATAGACAATTTCGTTTAAATTTTCAGGTTAAAAGGTGCTAGTACAGGACTTTGCCAACCAGAAATGTGAGGATTGATAAACTTTTTAAAGTTGCTAAGAGCCCCCCGGTGACACCCATCACATGTTTTTTTGATTATGTAAAAAAATATTCCGATAACAAATTTTTTATATTAATTTTTTTTGTTCTTTTCGATGTTGTTTTCATAAGCACATATGTGTATGATTTTATAATAGGGACAAGCCGACGCTCCCAAGCAATGTCGATATTGTTATTTTGGCAGAGTTTGTGAGATCTGTTCTGTTATATTTGGTCACTGATAAAAACAAAAAACATTTATTTTTCTGTCCGTCACTTAAGACGTTCGGGAAAGACGATGGTTTGTGCAGTAAACAAACATTCTCGAAATATTAAGTTTTTTCAGCAATTCGGTATTCTCACAAGCACTTTTACCACACTTATGTAATGCAATTCCTACAACGCGATGTTCATTAGCTCCTCAATCCATTGATAACAAGCGAAATTTGCCACGAAACTTAGTATAATTTATGAGTAGACAATACATACGAACAAAAGCAAAAATAACGCAACTTTTTTCTGCGAATTTGTGCTCGCCGTATGCATTGTAAAATTTATCACAGAACTTATGGGAAGGCAAAGTACAACCCTTTCTCAAATTTAGTCATAGAAAATCCACGCCAGCCTGCAAAAACCTTCGTTCATTTTAATTCCCCTCGCCCTTATTGGAATATCCCATATAGCAGTTCCAAATAATAATTTGTACCAAAACTTTACAATATTCATAGTATTGGAACAGCTTAAATTTGTAAATGAATAAGAGACCTGCCCAAAAATATCGAAAAACAGCATCAGCCAGACATTATTTGATTATATACGAGTACAAATAATAAATGGCATGAAATCACCTGACTTAAGCGAAATATCCCGACAACCACCTTTCTCCGGTTGTGTCTGTTCTAAGAACAAAAAAAAAAAAAAAAAATAGATTTGGTACACAAAATCTATCCACCAAGTAGTCTGATGGAAAAACAGCTACTTATTTTATTGCAGTGGCCTACGGAGCGATATTAACAAATCACCACCCAAGTAAAGACGCAAAGAACTATCTGTTAAACAGGAACAAAGAATTGATGTAACGGAGATGAGAATGCTAAAATGGGCATCGTGCGTAACAAAACTGGATCAGATAAGCAATAAACACATCAGAGGTAGCTGTCATGTGGCTCCAATAACTGAGAAATTGAGAGAAAATCGTTTGCGTTGGTATTGGCACATTATGAGAAGACCGGAATAGCATGCAACAAAGAAATTGGAAACACAACCGCTACCAACAATGCGACGTGGGCGACCCTTTAAGCCTTGATTAAACACTATTTAAAATGATATGGAGCGAAGCGAAGTCAATGAAGGGACAACCCAAATCCAGGACCGAGTAACCTGGAGATTGCGTACGAGGAGAGCCGATCCCACTAAGGGACCATGGCGAGGACGAAGAAGAAGAAGTTAATCTTATAGTGGAAGAGAAAATTCTTACTATCAGCTGCATGTGAAAACTTGACTGAATTACTGATATTGTAATTATTTGGATATAATTAAAATTGCCAGTCACTGGTGTTTCCTTTAATGCAAAATCAATCAATTAGCATATTCTTGAACATAAGATTATTACGCAGAATATGAGCAATCGAGATTTGAACAAAAGTTCAAAGAAGTGTCGGCAAACCATCGATGGTTGCTTCCATAGATAGTCTTCGATTGTATTTGACACCTTTAGCAAACTTTCGATGGGACCGCCGATAGTTCGACACATAAACATTATGCATATCAACTTTTTTGAGCCATTTAGTTTTGCTGAAAGAAAACACCGTTTTTTATAAAATAAAATTGGCGCAACCATAAGTAAGGTAAGTTAAAAGTACCACGCATATAGAATTAGTGAGTACCCAATTATCGGCTTCATGCGATTTGTTTATGGACCGTTTTCAGAGATAATATTTACAGGCAGCTACCAAAACCTCACACTATTTTCTCTAATTCTAAGTATGAATCAGTTGTTTGTAGTCAACATTAAATGAATATTTGATGTATTTGATCTTGAATAGTAAATTTGATGAAAAATTTAAAATAAACTACATGATCACTATTCTAAACTGTCGATGGTGTGCCAAACAAACCTTCGATTGATTGATTGGGGTTTTGCCAACCCTAATAAAAATATATAAGAATTTGGATCCAGGCATGAATAATTTTGCTAAAAATAAATAAAATACAACCTCTAATAGTAGCCAAACGCCGCCGCTTCCTACAACTTCATCTTTATTTCAATAACACACAGAATATTGATAAAGTTTGTACAAGCTATATATTGGGTAGTCGAAAAAGTCTTTTCGTATTTTGTCAATAGATGTCGTTGGAGTAACTTATCTCCAGTGCTACCAATCACATTGTGTCATATCATATGGTGTTAGAAAGGTGACAATTTAAGCTTCATTTAACCAAAAAAAGGTATAGCTGTTCAAAAATGAGTGAAAATAATGAAGAAATTCGCTATATTTTGAAATTTTTATATAAAAAAGGGAAGAATGCAACGCAAGCCACCAATGAAATTTGTGAAGTTTACGGAGACGATGCTGTATCAGTTCGTGTAGCACAACAATGGTTCGCTCGCTTCCGTTCTGGAAATTTCGATGTGAAAGATGCACCTCGCTCCGGTCGACCTATCGTTGAAAAAGTCGATGAAATTATAGAAAGGATTGACCAGGACCGTCACATAAGCTGCCATGACATCGCCAAGGCACTAAACATTCATCATCAAATGGTTTTGAACCATTCAAAAAAGGCTGGTTACAAAAATAAGCTCGATGCTTGGGTACCACATGAATTGTCTGTAAAAAATTTAATGGACCGAATTAACATCTGCGCTTCTTCCCTGAAACGAAATGAAATCGAATCAGTTCTGAAGCGAATGGTAACAGGAGACGAAAAGTGGATCAAATACGACAATAATGTGCGAAAAAGATCATGGTGCAAGGGTGGTGAAGCTCATCAAATGGTCGCAAAGTCAGGATTGACGCCTCGAAAGGTTATGCTGTGTGTTTGGTGGGATTGGAAAGGAATTATCCACTATGAGCTGCTCCAGCCTGCTTTTGCACTTTACTGTCAACAACTGATGAGATCGAAGCAAGCAATCGAAAAAAAACGGCCAGAACTGATCAGCAGAAAGGGCGTCGTCTTCCATCAGGACAAAGCTAGGCCACACACATCTTTGATGACTCGGCAAAAACTGGGAGAGTTTGGCTGGGAAGTTTTGATGCGTCCACCATATAGCTCTGACCTTGCACCATCGGACTACCATTTGTTTCGGTCAGTGCAGAACTCCCTTTATGGAGTAAAGTTGGCTTCAAGAGAAGCCTGTGAAAATTACCTGTCGCAGTTTTTCGCCGAGAAACCACAAAAGTTTTACACTGATGGAATAATGTCTCTAGAAGAAAAATGGCAAAAGGTGGTCGAGCAAAATGGTATATATTTGGTTTAATAAAGTTGTAATTGTAAAAGTAAAATTGTAAATATAAAAAAAATGAGTTGAAGTTTGCTTAGAAATACGAAAAGACTTTTTCGACTACCCAATATTATATTTTAATACTTCCTCGAAACATGATTCACCCTAATGTACTGCTTATGAACACATACCTACATAATACCTGCATAATATGTGCGATTTGTTCATGGGAATGCCTGCATTTCAGACATTTATTTGTGTGTGTGTATGTGCTTACATTAGTTGGAAATGTAACTGAATGAAGTGCAATTGAAAATTGATTTCTGCATTGCGACTGCCTGAAGTTCTCATGTGGTTTTTGGAGCAATACAAGTGTCTATAGCAAAACTGTATCTCACATCACCGCAGGGAAATTGCTGTGATGTTAGGAAATTGAAATAATAAAATAGTTTTTTGAAGTACTTACGCTCAGCGTTTAAGTTCTCATATCTATTAGTAAGCTGTTGGAATGGAAATTTTATTGAAGAAATTTGTAATTAATAGTTTCAATGTTGGTGCTAAGTTCCCATAACAGCCTTGGTGCATTGATTAATCGATGACGTACTCAGTGCGCTCATTTTCACATTTTTTGACTAATGAATCAGAAATAAAAATTATTTTGCTGACACTGAAATTTCTGAAACGCCAAATAATTTTGCTAGTGCTGCTAATTGGTGGCATTGCAATGAAAGATGCGATTTCAAAGTTTTTAGTTTTGTAACACAGATTAATTTTTGAAAGAGTTTGCAGCTTTAATATTGTGAAAATTGTGAAAAAACAAAATCGCTAATTTTATGGCATTCTTCGCCAAAAGTTATTCCTAAAATTATACTTGTCGTATTTTGGATATTTGTGTGTATGTATTTATAAGACACATATTTGTGTACATTTATTTATTTATTATTAATTCAACTATACATACTATTTGATTAATTAAATACCTAAAATAAATTCAATTTGAATTTACGTACGTTCAAATTAAAGTCCATAAATTAGTGAAAATGCTCGCCGCAAATCAGATAATACTGATTTTGCATATATTTTTATGTTTATAACCGTAGTCCCCTTTTAGGGAGATACAATCATTCCAACGCTTTTCCAATCTTTCGATACCGCCTTTGTAAAACGATTTTTCTTTGCCTTCAAAATAGGCCTCAGTTTCGGCGATTACTTCATCACTTGAGTCAAATCTCTTACCACGGAGCATCTTTTTGAGGTCTGCGAAGAGCCAGTAGTCGCTGGGGGCCGAATCTGGAGAAGACGGTGGATGGGGAAGCAATTAGAAGCCCAATTCGTTCAATTTTGCCATCGTTTTCATTGATTTGTGACATGGTGCATTGTCTTGGTGGAACAACACTTTTTTCTTCGCCATATGAGGCCGTTTCTTTGCGATTTCGTCTTTCAAACACTCAAATAACGCTATATATAGTCGCTGTTGATGGTCTGCCGCTTCTGGAGATAGTCGATGAACACTATTCCATGCGCATCCCAAAATACAGACGCCATAATCTTGCCAATCGACTGCTGCGTCTTTGGTCGCTTTGGGCGGCTTTCACCGGCTGCATGCCACTCAGCAGACTGCCGATTTGACTCTGGAGTGAAATGGTGGATCCATGTTTCATCCTTTGTGATTTGCCGACGCAAAAACTCCGACTTATTGCGCGTAAACATGTCCAAACAGCTCTTTGAATCATCGATTCGTTGTTGTTTTTGCTCCGGTGTGAGCAAACGCGGCACCCATTTGGAAAACACCGTTTTCATACCCAAATGTTCGTGTATTATGGTGTGTACACTGCCTGCTGATATCTTTAGAATGTCAGCAATCTCCCTCACTTTCACTTTACGGTCGAACATAATGATTTTCCGTGTTTTTTCAACGTTCTCCGGAATAACAGCGTCATTTGGCCTTCCAGTAGATGGAATGTCATCGGTGTCTGTACGACCACGTTTGAATTCGGCATACCAATAACAAATGCTTTTTTTTGATGGAGCAGAGTCCGAATAATGTTTTTCAAGCCATTCCTGGCATTGAGCAGCATTTTTTTCATTAAAAAACAATGATAAATCAGCAAACGGAATTGCTTTGAATTCATTTGTTTTTTAACTCAAAAGTAGCGTCACTTAAAGCACTGTAACTTGTAAACAAATGGTCGGATTACCATATGATTTTGACAGTAAGCCTAAAAAGGTTGCCAACTTTTGAAAAAATATTGATTTAGTACTAGTGCCGCCATCTATGTGTCAGTCACACACATTATTGAACGCTCTGGTATTTGTGCAACAAAATCAGATCAAAATTCAGAATTTAAATTTTTATTCTTCACAAAGTAGCTGCTCAACTTTGAACGAATGGTAATATTGACACGAAATTGATCCAGTTACCCGTATTTTAAATTTAAAATTTCAACTAACATTTTGATGACAACATTTAGTGAAATTACGAAATCACCTTAGCCGCATATGCTTATAAGTACGTCGGTATGCCAAATTAAAATGATAGAATGTTGTTTTTTAATTATGGCATTTCTGTTGCGGCACGTTTTTACGCCAGTAGCAGTAAAAGCTTGGACTTTACTTACTGCTTACTTACAAATATATATCAATTAAAAACAAGTCTGCTTTCACATATACATACATACACATGTGCTTAAGTATGCAACACCCACTGTATTCCAGCGAGATCTCCTGCTTTCACCTCACCTTTCTGCATTACATAGAGCATACAACAATTTACGTACATATCGGGTGTTTTTTTAGCTGCATTAGAACTATCTATGGAGCATTCCATGGAAAATGGTAAATTTCGACCGCCGAACAAATTGCATTTCCGGATGATTATATTAGTGTTAATGTATTTAAAATATATCAATCTTCATTATAAACATCGACCTTTTATTTGACCTCAGTTTGAAGTATCTTTTTTTACAACAAAAACGACTCATAAAAATTTTATTTTCTTCTATCGAAATTTGGTCAAGTTTAAGCGCTTAGTTCTCATTATGTGTGGCATATAGCGTGAAACTGATAATTGGTGTTAAAAGAACAAACTTTTACGTTTTGAAACGTAATATTAAAAAAAAAAGTTTATTTATGAACAACGCAGATATGCTCTTTTAAAAAAATGGTTCGATGATGTCCCGTACGAACGCACTTAACACTGTACAGTTTTTTTTTTTTTTTTTTTTTTTATTTGAAAATTGGAAAAGTAATGAATTACAATCACAATGAATTAAAAAGCATTAGCGACTAGGCCATCAGCTTAAAACTGTACAGTTATTTTTGTGCTCATCCGAGGAACTTATTTGTTTCGATTACTTTACATTTAAAGCAAACTACTGGTGCTCTTTTTAATTGTAAAGCATTGATTTCAGTTTGCATCGCAAATAAGTTCAATATTCAGTCATTCAATTTTGTCCCGTACGAACACGGCATATAAGTTTTTCTTTTAACTAAAAAATGGAGAAAATTAGTGAAAATAATAACAACCATAGCGTGTCACGTTATAAAAAATGGAGAGACGAGAAACGAAAAAAAGGTCAAGATTTCAAAAACAACGAAAAAGAAAGAGGGAAAGGAAGAAAAGAAAAACTGAAGCCATGACCCAGGAAGAAATAAAGAAGAGGAAGAAGTACGAAAAAGAAAAAAAGAGAGTCCAAAGAGCCAAAAAGTTGATCCAAACCCAAGACAGGGAGGCTGGTTCAAATATTGTTGGTGATTGCGAATCTGAATGTTTTCCATACAAATGTAAGCAAACGTATGCTAAGGCTGTACAGAAATGTATGCGAAGTCTACCCAGTTCACCCACTAAAAAAAGGCTGTTGTAGCGAGTGTGGCAAAAAAACTTGGACTTAGTATTGATTAGGTTAGGAATAAATCTATAAATGAACCAATTAACGATGATAAAACCACCAAAATGGTGAAAGATTTTTACTTTCGTCCAGACATTGTAACGGTAAAAAACTTACATCACAAAAGCACTACCTCACCTTATATATAATATATAAAATAAGCTTTTTATATATTTAAGGAAGAGTTTCCGAACATAAAAATAGAGTTTTCTGGATTTTGTGCACTACGACCGAAAAATGTTTTGTTATTAAAAGACACGCCACCAGAACAGTGCAAATGTATGATTCACGAGATTTTATTCTAAAATTGAAGAGTTTGAAAATAAGCTACAATAGCTCATACTGGAGCAACATTCTCTGTGATACGGCCCTTGATTCAAGCTGTTGGAGAAATGTGTGCGATACATGTAAAAATGGAAGTAAAATAGTAATACCTTATGACCCAAGAAAAAATATAATTTATAAGCAATGAAAAAAGGAGACGATCAACGAGTAGAACTGAAGAAAGAAGAAATCAGTTGTGGAGAGTTACACGAAAACCTTATATCCGACTTACCATATGTCATGTATCACATAAATATAAAAAGAGTACAAGCACAAGCATTCCAAAGCGATAAAAATAATGAACATGCAAGAATACTTCAAATTGATTTTGCTATGTCTTATTCTTGCGCATATCGAAACGAGGTGCAGTCAGCTTTATGGAGCAGGGAAAGTGTTACTTTTTTACCGCTGCTTCATTTTTCATGGCACAATGTAAAACTTTTGTGATATGCTCTGATACAAAGCAAAAAGATAAAGACAGTATATTCGCCTTCGTGACATATTTGTATGATAAAAGTTTTGCAGCAGATCATGGCGAAAGAATTAAAGAAGTTATATGGAGTGATGGTCCTTCTTCTGAATTCAAAAATCGTTATATGGTCTCGTTATTGGTATATCTCTCTGAAAGATATAGCAAACAATTTGAATGGAAGTATTTTGCCACTTCCCATGGTAAGGGAGTTGTAGACGGAGTCGGTGGCAATATAAAAAGACTTGTTAATCAAAAAGCACATAGCCAAGGAAGCAATACTGTAATCCAAAACGCGAATGATTTCGCAAAAGTTGCTGCCACATTAGTTCCTTCAACATCCATTTTTTATATTTCTGCATCCGAAATAGCTGACAAAATTCGGGATGTTCGTCCCTGGGAATCGTCCAAGCCTATACCCGGAATATCCAAATTTCACGAAATATTAGCAAATGGGCGCGAAGTTACATGTAAAAGCCATGCTCAAGATGACAACAGCATCAAATTTTCCCTTTAGAAAACTTTAAAATCAAAATTTAAGAGCTGAATTTCGTACGCGTCCCGTACGAACATTTTCATTTTTACACTATAAGTCATTTAAACTAAATATGTTTTAAATGTTTTTGTTGTGTTAATAAACTCTAATACAATCACGATCAAATGTCATTTTCGTTTTCTTGTTAATATTATTAGTTTCGCTGAAATTTCACTTAATTCACTATAACTCAGAGTAGTGGTAGACTGGAGCTGTCCCGTACGAACATATAATTTTTTTTTGATTTTGAAAAGATATGCGAATATTTTAAAGCACGTTTATAGGTTTCGTTTAGAAAACTACCACACAGTATTAGTTCACTAAATACCTCGTTTTAAAAAGTTATGGTTTGTCTATAATTAAGGTTGTAAACTGTAAAAATTCGTACGATCTGTACCGTACGAACCATGGAATGCTCCCTATATCGATAAGTATGGACTGACAGCTGGGATTGGTATTTCTGTTTAATAAAGTTTGCTAAGTCGTCATGAATCGTTTAACGCCAGAACAACGCTTCCAAATTGTGGAAATTTACTTTGAGAAAAAATAAATCTGTTTGCGATGTTAATAGAGCACATTCATAGAGCGAAATCTTAGGTTCTTATTTCTTTCGAAATGTGGAAGGAGCTGCTGCTACGGAGAACGGCGAGCGCTATTGAGCTATGCTGACGGAATTTTTTTCCCGAAAATTAATGCGGAATACATCGTCCACAGTTTGCTCCAACAAGACAGCGCAACTTGCATACAGTGCGCTTAACAATCGATTTATTGCAATATTCAAGTCACCATTGACGTCATACGGCCAGATTTATTGGAAAAAGTACAATAGTTAAAACTTGGACCATGTAACTCGTACCCGTGGCGAACATATGCGGGATGTAATATTCAAAAAATAAATGCCATGAAATTACCAACCAGGATATAATAAAAAAAAAACGCATTCCAACAATAATTCATTTTGTATTATTGTTTTAAGTTCTCAAGCTTTTGAAAAAACACCCGATAGTTCCATAACAAAACGGACTAAGAAAAGTTCCGTAAATTGATGATATGTATTTTATATGTTTTCGAAAAATTCAAAAATGGTATAAATTTTGTAACCCCCTTATGATGTTTCATTCTAAATCTGAGAAAAATCTCGAAGAATGGAGATGAGCAAACGTATAATTACGCAGCAAGAAATCCGCCATGCGATTCTTTACACGGCGTCAACTTAAGCCTGCGGAAACTTTCAGTGCATTCGAAATTGTCTATAAAGCAACGCCAGCATCCTTTAACTCTTTCCGGGGCGCTGGTATAAAATTTATGCCACTTATTTAAATGTTTTTCCTGCATTTTATGCGCATTGGTATAATTCTTTTACCTCTTATACAGGCAAATTTAAGCTTATATTTTCTAAAAAAAAATATAACAAGTGTTTGAAAGAGATAAATATATATGTTTTTTACGCGCAAAATGAGTAGAATATTGAAGTATTAAAGTGTTACTCAGTATTTATCATATTTTGTAAATAAAAGCATGTGCAGCATCGGTTTCCTACAATTTTAATAAAATAAAGTGTTTATGAATTAATTACTCAGCCAGTGGAATAAAAATAACCAAAAGACTTAGTGTGGAAAGTGTTTAAAGTTCCTGGTACAAAAAGTATACCACCACGCGGTATATACGTATGTAAATGACAATGGCTAAAAAACTTAAGCAGGGTGATATATGCAAAATATTGGAAGCTTTCGATGATGAAATTGTTTTAGCAGAGATTCCTTCGGACACCGATTCAATTGTTGATGAAGTTGAAGTATTCGATGAAGAAAACTTGCCAGAACTCTTTGATGCCATCGTTGAAGATGACAATGAGGATGTGGGAATTGTTGAGAGGGAAGAACTAGGGCTTAGCAGAGCCCATAATTCACGAGAAGTTTATGACAGCGAGGATGAAGTTCCTCTAGCTGAATTAAGAAGAAACCGTGAACTGCTTGAGCCACCCAAGTGGAGTAAGCAAAATTCTATGGAACCGTTAGTAGTATTTGCTGGCGAAATGCAGGGGCCTACTGATGTTATCGAAAGCATGCCATCACACGAGAATTTTTCAATTTTCACTTCAATTGTAACTACAGCTGTGGTTGAGCATATAGTATTCCAAAGTAATTTGTATGCCCAGCAATCTGGTAAGTCATACATTCCAACAAGTGTGTCAGAAATATATGCATTTATTGGAATCAACTTTTTGATGGGATGCTTTATCAGACCAGTTATCGAGATTACTCGCCCAGAACTGAACGATAGCTATATATCCAAAATAATGCCCGTGAAAAGATTTGACTGGATTTTTCTTCTTTAATGCCAAAAGGATCACCATCATTCAACAAACTCTACAAAGTTCAAACATATTATATTTGGATATTCTGCAAGAACGCTTCGAACTGTGCTTCAATCCTGGCGAGTACCTTGCGGTAGACGAATAAATGATAAGATTCAAAGGTAATTTTTAAGATACGTTGATATTTGTATTCTACAGAAACTGTTTTAATAGGACGATCAACTTTGATCCAGTATATGCCGAAGAAGCCAATAAAAAGAGGGTTCGAAACTTGGATGTTGTGTGACAGCACCGCTTATGTCCATCGGTTCGAGATATATTATATACGGGTAAAAAAGGAGATCTAGTCGAAAAAAAAACTTGGAGAAGGGGTCGTTCTCGGCTTAACTACTGATTTTGGGGGGAAACACCATAAAGTGTTTTTCGATAATTTTTCCACTTCCTTCAACTTGATTCTTGAACTGAAAAAAACAGTTGATAAATGGATGCGGAACAGGGCGAACCAATCGAAAATTTCTTCCTACCGATATTAGACCTGGTAAGCAGTTAAAACGGGGCGACTATGATTGGCAAATTAGTGATTCTGGTATACTCTTTATGAAGTGGATTGACAAAAGTAAGGTTACAGCTTTATCTAACTTTCATGATCCGAGTAAATTTGTAAAGGTACAACAACGCCAAAGCGATGGTTCTGTCAAAGAAATCGAAAAGCCTCAAATAATACACGACTATAATATGCACATGAATAACGTTGACAAGTTAGATCAGCTAAAGAAGTACTACGAGCTGCACAGAAAAAGCCGCAAGTGATGGCACCGAATATTTTTTCACTTTCTTGATATTGCAGTCGTGAATTCTTTTATTATTTGTAAAAGTATAGGGTACCACTTACCACTTAAGGACTTCAAACTTAATTTGATTTCAATACTATGCAGTTCAGCCTCACCAAAAATAAAAAGCATGCTAGAGTCCGCATAAAGAAACACAAACCGTATATAGATCCAAGCCTACGATCCTCGTCATCTCACCAATCAGTCAGAACAACCTTACGTAGATGTGCGTACTGCAGCACGACAAGCCACCAAAGAAGGACACAGTGGATGTGCCACTTTGCCTCAGCAAAGCAAAAATTTGTTTCAATGAGTTTCATAAATAATCCTCGCACTCTATGCGCGATGGTATAAAAATCGTACCACATCCTTGTACAAAATCCTGCAAGGATAAACATTTTTTTTGATGACTATGAATAAGTTCGTGCGGTTTTTTTTCGAAATTTGAAACTTTATTGACGTAAAATGGTTACAAATTTAATATTCAAAATATTGTCCATCGCTTACTACTACTTTTTCCCATCTTTCTGGCAATTCACGGATTCCCTTTGTGAAAAATTCGGTCGGTTTTGCCGCAATCCACGAATCGATCCATTTTTTGACTTCATCGTAATTACGGAAGTGCTGGTCAGCCAGGCCATGTTGCATCGATCGGAAGAGATAGTAATCGGATGGCGCAAGGTCTGGACTATACGGCGGGTGGGGTAGGACATCCCATTTGAGCGTTTCTAAGTATGTTTTGACCACTTGTGCAACATGTGGCCGAGCATTGTCATGTTGCAAAATAACTTTGTCGTGTCTATCGGCGTATTGCGGCCGTTTTTCTCGCAGTGCTCGGCTCAAACGCATCAATTGTCGTCGGTAGACATCCCCCGTAATCGTTTCATTCGGTTTCAGTAGCTCATAATACACAACACCCAGCTGGTCCCACCAGATACACAGCATAACCTTCAGGCCATGAATATTCTGCGCCGACGTCGATGTTGAAGCATGGCCAGGGTATCCATACGTTGCCCGACGTTTTGGATTGTCGTAATGGACCCACTTTTCATCGCCAGTCACAATTCGATGCAAAAAACCCTTTCTTTTGTGCCGTTGAAGCAGTTGTTCGCATGCCATAAAACGGCGTTCAACGTCTCTTGGCTTCAATTCATACGGCACCCAATGGCCTACCTTTCGGATCATTCCCATGGCTTTTAAACGTTTGGAAATGGTTGATTGATCAACTCCCAAAGTTTTTGCAACCTCTTCTTGCGTTTGAGCCGGATCTTGATCGAGCAATTCCTCCAATTCGGTATCCATGAACTTTGGCGGCGCACCCTCGCGTTCTTCGTCTTCCAATCCAAAATCACCACTTTTAAAGCGTGCAAACCACTTCTGGCACGTTCGCTCAGATAGAGCATGCTCACCATAAACTTCCACCAAGATACGATGACTTTCGGCTGCTTTTTTCTTCATATTAAAATAATGAAGAAGAATTCCCCGCAAAAACACATTATTTGGCACGAAATTCGACATTTTCAAGTGTGGTAAAAATATTGTTGTTTACGCTTCAAATAAAAAACTTATACTGACGTTTGTGCCTTACGACAGTAGCTCTCCAATGAATGTTTGGAAATGTGGATCGATGGAATAATAATCAAGTTACGCCATCTGTTGTAAAACCGCACGAACTTATTCATAGTCCTATTACATTTTCTTCATTAAATGTCTCGAATAAATGAAATAAAAAAATCTTTGTGTTTAATTTTTAGCGATTTTTTTTCAGTGTGCCGGAAAGAGTTAAAACGATTTGTAACAGGTATCATAAATTCTGGGCTATACATTTTTCCGTGGAGTACAATCCTCGAGGAGGACGGCCAAATCTTCATACGACTGGATAAATGTTCGCCTGGTGAAGGCAAAAACTGCCCATGATTTACAAAAGACACAAGCAATGATAGTTCATAAATTTGGCTTGAATGCAGTGATAGTATCGCAGAAGCAGTACAGAGACAATCCATGCGGCTAATGTACTTGTAGAACTTGAGAAGCTACAAAAGCGTACTTTTGAGGACTGTTTTCAACAATGGATCCATAGATTAAATAAATGTATTGAAAATAATGGTGATTGCGTGGAAAGATAAACATTAATAAAGATTACAAAATTCAAATGAAAAATATTTTTGTATGTTTCTTTTTATGACAATTACCGAACTTTGGTTTGTGCCCTAGTATATACGAGTACGAGTAGGTAATGTGAATAATTATCTTCACGTAAAATGGTCAAATATACACGAAGCAAATAACACGTGTTTGGATTAATGGAACTCGCTAATAGCGTACAAAAATGTTTTAGCAATGCGAAAATTTATTATTAGTATTATTTTAGACTACCCCGACCGCAATAAAGGAAGGATACTGCATATACATACATTAATTTGTCGACATTTAATAAAAATAAATTTATATGTGTACCAGTATATTGAAAAAGCACAAATCAATGAACTTAGATAAGCACAAATAGAGCTATTACGAAACTAAATGCTTTCCAAAGAAGAGGATACCCTAATGTGTGCCAGTCTCCCTTATGAAGATTAAAGCAATAAACACCGTAACGTATCCAAATAAGCGCTATATGCAAAGATATTTATATGTAAGTATGTTTACATAAATATGTATTTGCTCATATGCATACACATAAATTTTTATGTTCTTATACTCACAAAATATGTGAATTTGCGAGCCAATGACCGACACAAAGGTTATTAAAGGCATAAGTCGCAGTTGGCAGAAATTTGATGGCTGCCTCATTCTTCTCACTTCCCTTCGGTGCGGTGTATGAAGACGATACCGACGTCAATGCCTCACTTTTCATTTTACGTTCTGGGCCCCGTTGATAAAGCTGACTGTGCTCCATTCAGACTTTCTTCATGCCTTATTTTTCCATCGTTTTCATGCGGTTTTTCACTGAGTCTCAGCTGGACCGACCAAACCCTAATTTTAGTCATTATGTTTGAATGCATGTGCGAATTTATATTCCATATGTCTTTCTTCCAATTGTTATGCCATGATGAAAATATGTATTTTATGAAGACACGCGTATAGTGATTTTATGACTAAAATTATCTAGTTTTGATTATTGTCTGAAAGAAAAAACAACAATAATACAAACATGTTACTGAGTGGGAAAACTTTAAAAGTTCTTACAACACAAAAATAGATATATTTTATTAATTATTATTAATTATTGATCAGTGTAGCTGTCATTTTTAAAAATCTTGCCAAACCTAGTGCAGTTAATTTAAAAATTTCCTGTTCTGGAGGTTAATAGACAATTTTTTTATATTATTCACCAATCTCTTGACACCGGCTGACACCGGACAACGAAATAAAATACTTCGGAAATTGCCGGTTGTAAGGGAATTTCCAACATATCAATATAGCTGTTGGCATGGCAATACAGAGCATTTATCATATACGCGGCCGACGTAGTCGAATGGGTTAGTGCGTGACTACCATTCGGAAGCGCGCAGATTCAAAGCTCTGTGCGTGAAACACTAAGCTTTTCTAATAGCGGTCGCTCTTCGTTAGAGAATGTCAAAATCTCCTAGTGCATTTCTGCCATGGAAAAGCTCCTCATGAAAAATCTGTCGTTCGGAGTCGACTTAAGATGCACACCACAAATAGCAGGAGGAGCTCTGCCAAACACCCAATGAAGTGTGTAAGCGCCAATTAGTTCATTTGTTCAAATCTTTCGCCATTCTCTTTTGTTGTTTGAGGCAAACCTTTGAAGAACGATTTGTATATCTTGATACCAAATCTGTCTCAGCCGTGCTTCAACTGATCTACATTTAGATCTCTCATGACGCCAATTTCGCTGAGCATATAGGCCCGTACACAAAAGTCGAGAAGATTAAGATCTGACGACGCTGCAGGCCATTCTTTATTTTTCTGAAATCAGAAAAATTTTGATTACAACAGCATGAGTGCGTCTTGCCTTACGAGATGGAATAGAATTTTGTTGTAAATCGCCATACAACTCTTGGGTAATAAAAGACCTTCCAAAACGTTTTGAATGAAGTAATTTGTAGCAATCTTTACCCATTGATCAGGGAGCGGCAACTTGCTCTTAATTCATATTATTATGCAGTTCAGAAGATTTGAAACCACACCAATTATGTTTTTACTGTTGGGAGAATTCATAATATTGGTTGGTTGGTTGGTTTAAGGGTGATCCCGCATCGGAGTGCCACATAGACCACAAGTTGGGTCCGTTGTGTTGCCCTAGAGCTCATTATGTTATATGATTTCCCCACCTAACCGAGATTTTTATTGTAGATTTTGGTCAAAGATATTAATTCGTTTCGAGAATTTGATGAGAAATTCGATTTTCAGGTTCGAGAGTACTGAAAGATTGTCAATTGTTGGAGAGCCTAGAAGAGCGAGTCGACTTCTGGCTAGTCCGGGACAACTGCACAGCAAATGCCTGCTCGATACTTCCTCCTCTTCGTCCTCGCAGTATCTGCACAGGTCGTTTTGAGGAACCCCGAGCCGACGTGCGTGAGTGTCCAAAAGGCAGTGGCCGGCGATAAGAGATATTATATGCCTTAGTTCGTGTTTCGAAAGACTTATAAGGGTTTTTGTCTGTTTCAGATTCTAGGATGACCAGATTTGTCTGGTCGTAACGCAAGTAGTTTCCACTCGCCACCTCCGATCAGCAATGCTGTGAAATTCTCGATCAATGAGCAATTTACATGTTGAGAGCGGAATGTGGATTGTGGGTAAGTTACTAACATTTGATTGCGCAGCTCCAGCTCTGGCGAGCTCATCAGCTTTGCAGTTACCTTCGAATCCACTGTGACCCGGTATCCAGATAACTTGGACAGAGTTCTGAACACTTATCTCGTTAAGAGATAAGAGGCAGGATCGAACCACATCTGAGTGGGTATAAGAGGAGCTGAGTGCTCGAACGGCCGCTTGACTGTCGGTGAAAAAGCGGATATCCTCTAGTGATATTCTATTTTCTAAGCGAGTTTTGGAAAAGATTCCAAATCCCACTTTGCCGTCTTGTTTTGAGCCATCTGTATATGTAATCAGAGGGCCATCGATTTCGGTTAGATTTATCTTCCATTCTTCCCTAGTTGGGAGTGAACAGGAGAATAGCAAGGTCCTATAAATTCTTTAAATATATTTTTACTCTTGAAAGCTTACGATTTATAACAATACGATTAATACAATTAACGACCCCCTTGTGAATTCCCCAATATTAAGCGAACAAATAGGAGTCTTTGTCAAAGTTCCACAAATTTCTTTTCAGATTTATACGAAAAATATTGAGTTACTATATTCTGGTAGATACACCACTTGCCTGGGAGCGCCGTCAGTGATTTCTGAAAATATACCGACCTCCTCAAAAGGAAGGATGCTTGCTTGATATGCTTTTCGGTATATGAACTGTTGAACAACACAGCACTAGCTTTAGAACCCTTGCTAAATAGACAAACCGATCGGCACCTACTACTTTTCGTCGACAAGGCAGCTGCATATGCATCTGTCATGTCTTACGGAGGTGTAAAATGATTCTGAGCTCTTCCAGACTATTAGTTCTATCAACACAGGAAGGATCTCTTCGAGCTATTTAATATCAATATAATTTTTCTTCAATTTGATGTTAAAGAGCGTGAAACTTGCTAACAATTTCAACTGCAGTCTCAACATACAGATTACAAGGGTAATCCAGCTGGTTCAGGAAGGCGTTATTGTTTTTGTTCAAATAATGAAGGCATACCTTGAATTAGGATGTAGAAAAGTATTTGCTGACAAAATATAAAAATCTCTCACATGCCACTGTTGACAGTTAAATACATGAAGTGTGAATAAATTTTACTACTTCGAACTAACAGAACCCACATCAAGAATGTCGAGCGGAGAGGCTTTGCCAAAGCGAGTTAGCAACCGATCTTAGACCACACTCTCCCAAGTTGCCGGGGACGAGTCAAATTAAGACGAGAGGGCAGTAGGAGCATTCGAAGAAAAGTTCTATTAAAAATTTCTGGCTTGTTTGAGAAGTGAAGTATTCGTATTTGTTGGTAGAAAACGACAGCAAGGGCAGCCGTGAGTATAATGGAAGCACCAAATCAAAAAGAACTACACTTCGCATGAATAACTGGAACAACTTTATAAATAAGATAGGCATCAGATGAAGTTTTTCGGTCTCAATTTAAACAGAGAAGCTGCTGCAGAGGAGCAAGGAGAATAAAACGTACTTGCGTTAAATCAACACTTCCAGCTATAACTTCGTGTACACCGCTACTCGTTTCTTTAAGTCAAAAAAATAATTGTGGAAATGGGTTTCCTTTCATTGGAATAAAAATATATTTGAGGTGTTTTTCTTAAGTTTGCGTCTGCTATGTGCTGGAAGATGTGTGAAGAAATTTCTCTGTACCAAACACGCACAAGCCGTAAGTACCGAATTTGGTTTGGTGCAGACTGAAGCTGTACTTGATGAAAATGTGCCCTTGTTTCCTTTTCACTACTCGTGCTATAGCCGGAAAATCATTTATAGTTATGTTTTCTCGATGAAATGCGTTCGTATAAAAGCTAAAACAATTCGCACAGTACTATCTAAAAATATTGACGAATCTTCAGTATCCCCCGCTATGACTGCCAGAGCCGAATGGCTTGCGCGTGACTACTATTTGGTTGGTCCCGAGCTTGAGATCTGCTGTGAGTATGAAACACGAAAAGATATACAAATCGTTTTGAAAATATTGGTCGCCGATCGGGCGACATTTCAAAGTACATTTCTGCCATTAAAAATGCTTCATGTAAAAACCATCCCAAAATGGAGGAGAGGCTCATTAAAACATCTAACAAAGGGTGTACGCGTCCAATATACATACGTGCATACGAGGTGTGTTAAAAAAATGAGCGAATTTCCAAATTTCGCGGGCTACGTAAATTGGACTTTGGTTTATTATTATTTTTTATGTTGGTACATTCATCTCGAAGATATTTTCCTGGTTTTAGCAATATAGAAGGTTAAGTTTGTTTGTGATAGGCATAAATAAGACAAGTGTTTTGCGTGTTCGGCGATTTTCTGCTGTCGACTATTGGCTCTCCTGGACTCTTCCATTGGGACGATTGGGCTTTGGTTTCGTTGTCATAATCATACGATTATAGCCATAATTCGTCACCAGTTATGATCCTTTTAAAGCCATCGTTGACTACATTCAACAATTCCTGAGCGATGCTCAGGCGACGTTGTTTTTGGTAAAAAATCCAGCAATTTTGGAAGGAACTTCGCTGCCACACGCTTCATGCCCAAAATTTCCGAAAAGATTGCATGGCATGAGTCAACCGATATGCCGACATCCTTAGCAACTTCTCTAATTGTGATTCGACGATTCTCCATAACAATTTTCTTCACTTCCACAACATTTTCATCGGCTGTTGATTTGTTGGGGCGTCCAGAGTGAGCGTCGTCATTTACGTCTTCTCGACCTTCTGTGAAAAGCTTTTAGCACTTGTAAACACTTTTTTGACTCAGAGCACTCTCACCATATGCCACTGTCAACATTTAAAGTGTTTTTGAGCACTTAATTCCCGTTACACAAAATTTGATGCAACTCTTTGATTAATTTTTTTCGATCACTTGTCTTATTTAGGCCTCTCACAAACAAACTAAGCACTGCACACTAATAACTTTTTTTATGAAATTATGATTCATTTTCCCACCAAAAACCATAAAGTCCAAGTCTCCAATTTTGTGGAAATTCAAAAAAAGTCAACATATTTTCACAAAAATTTCACAATCTTTAATCGGAATTTTTATCAAAATTATTGTTCTGCCATATATGCAAGTTTTAAGAGGCACAAAAATCGCCGTGATTTTTGAAATTTTTTTTTGCCGTAAATTTGTATTATACAAATTGTGTATGACCAAAAGATTAGGCACGTATTTTTTTATGTAATATCTACCCTTGCTCATAAAATTTTGAAAATTATCTTTGAATTCCCATGGAAAAATGTACTTCTCAATAAACTAGGTAAAAAATATTTAGATATCGATATTATTTAATCTTCTCTTTTAAAGTCCTTTCACAAATGCCCAAAAAATAAAACCCCTGGCTTTATTTAAAAAATAATGTTTAACTATTTTTTATACTTATAGATAGGTTTCCATAAAGCCATAATAAAATTAGGGATAGCTTCCAGAAGAACAAAGAAAATATAATATATTACTCATATATACTTATATTGTATGTATATATAAGAATGCATGTAAATATATACATATATCCAGCCACTGTACAATGCAAGGCAGCATGAAAATGCTGTAGGAAATTCGCACAAAATAGTAGTGTTGTGCAAAGTAAACTAGATTATTTGGTTCGTAATTTGTGCGAAGAGAACATATCCTTGTGCGATGAGCCGAGCAGTTTATAAGGTGTGATGGATCACTTCAATTACTAGGGCAATGCTAACGAGTATATTGGCTAAGGGCAATGAGTATATACGGGTTTTTAATTAATGGTTTTAATTCTAATGAAATATAAATTTAGTAAATAGTAAATTTTTCACGTACATCTCTAAATATCTTTGGTCTCTTTCCTTCCTAGAACTAGTCGTTCATCTTCAAGCGGGAAAATATTGGTTAAATATTGACGTTATCAACACCTTTGTCAAGCGCTAAAAAGCCAAGTTGTTTGCTAAAGAGCCATATGCAAAAATTATGAATAAATATCTGTCGTGTAAAGTGGCAGTACGGGTAAAATTTAAAAGTTTTTTCACAGATTTTTCGTTTTTTCAGTGGTCTCTTGCTCTAGATTTCAAACAAATAACTAAAAATTCAATGCAAAACCATTTCTAGCTTGGAGTGTTATGTATACATATGTGTTTCAAAATAAATGTTCTGCGTTACCATCTAGACTTATTCACAGAACATTATATTTTATGGCGAAATACACCCGGAAGTGTGCCATTGTCCTGGGACGAGTGATCGCTGGTAGAATTTGTTTTTATGATTTTCATTTCGGTTTGGCTACATCGATGCCGTAAATCTGTTAATATATATATAAAAAAGTTGTCGTGCTCTGGATATTACACCGTTTTATGACTGTTAACTCTTTTTTTTTTAATTTAAAGGCAGCACATGTATACTTGCTTGTGTGTGTAAGCAATAAGCCGATATTCAAAATGATGTATATGCAAATCTTATATTTTGAGTTGAACGTGGTCGGGTTCCGAACTATGAATCGTTCCTTACGCTTCTAATGTTTAAAATTCAAAATTCTAAATTCTAAGTTGCTTTTGTCGTGGTGGCTTTGAGCGTATGTATGGGTTAAGGGGTTGCATGGGTTTCGTTGGTTCAAAAAATCGATTTATTTTATTTTTTTCTTATTAATTTCTTCAACTTCTCAGGAATATTATCCAAAATTTTCAAGTCGATCGGAGATACAGCCTTTGGAATGAGTGCGCTCCAGGCCACTTTTATTGTTACTCAAAACTTTAAACGCGTTTTTCTCGGAACCGTGTTTTCAAAGTCGGTAGTCAAATGTTCTCAAAACTACTCAACCGATTTTAATGAAATTTTACACAGGTGTTCGAAATACAATTTATTCGTGCTTGAACGAAGCATTTTGTTTTCTTTGAATTACAACTATTTAAAAAAAAACAAAATGTCAAGCAAATTTGACCGAAATTTTAATTTTTTTGTAAAAATGTCTGCCACAATTCCAATTTTTACTTTTTTTTTTCTTTCCTTCATTTATTTTTGTTTTTTCATTTTTGATGAGCCTGTGAGGAGTTATGCTGACAACGCGGACGCACCTTTTTTCGAGGGGTCCCGAAAGTGACGTCGCAATGGAGGAGTTTTAATTCTTTTTTTTTTTTTAAAATTTCAGAAATTATTCTTGAAATATGTATCTATAAGAAAGAAAAAAGTTTGAATTAAATAAATAATTTTTTACATAAAAAAAAAATATTGAAAATAGGCCTTTTTTTACCCGACGAAACCCATGGAACCCCTTAAGGAGCAAGTGTACGTAAATCAATTAACTAAAAATATGTTATCTCTGAAGTCAACTAAATAAGATGCCCCATTACTTTTCGTATGAAGACAGTATTATTTGATCTGTATCTATTAATTTAAAATTCGATTAATACAAATTTCAAAGTATTTTCAATAAGATTTTTATTTTGTTTTATATTATTTTTATGTTATTTTGTTATATTTCTTAAAATTTCCTTAATTTTTCATTTTATTTTATTTAATCTTATTATATTTTACTTATTTTTTTTTAGCCCTTATTTTATTTAATTTTACTTTATTATACAATACAATATATTTTTTTCTTATTAAAGTTTTTATTTTTTACTTGTGTTTTTATTTTATTTTACTGTATTTTATTTTAATTTAGTTTAAATTATTTAATTCATTATATTTAATTGCATAATCTTAATTTTTATTTTTATTTTTTATTTTTTGTTTTTTTTTATTTTATTTTATTTTATTTAATCTTATTATATTTTATTTATTTTTTTAGCCTTTATTTTATTTCATTTTACTTTATTATATTTTTTTTTCTTATTTAATTTTTTATTTTTTACTTGTATTTTTATTTTATTTTACTGTATTTTATTTAAATTTCGTTTAAATTATTTATTGTATTGTATAATTTTTATTTTAATTTTTTATTTTTATTTTATTTATATTTTTTATTGTTTATTTATTTTACTTGCATTTTGCTTTGTATTATTTTATTTTAGCTTATATTATTTGACTTAATTCATTATATTTAATTGTATAACCTTAATTTTTATTTTTTTTGTTTTATTTTATTTTACTTTATTTTAATTTATTTTATTGTATTTCATTTTATTTTGTTTTATTTATTTTTTTATTATTATTTCTTTTTGAACTTAATCCATCTCGGCTACTGCCGGATATTACACATCTCGTATACAATTTTCATGGGATTGTGCTCTGGTGGAGCGTAGGCCAAGTTCTACGCAAATGCGATTGCTATTGCTTAAATATTTAAAAATATACGAACTATTGCACAAGAAGTTTTGGCAGTCATACTTCTTCAAATTTTTGGTTAGGTGCTTAGACACTAATCCAGTGGACGATATAATCATTGGAACTATATTCACTTCCCTCGCTTTGTACATCCGTTTTAGTTTTATGGCCAAAGCTTCATACTTTTATATTTTGGTGGAGTATGTGCTTTGGATGTTGCGATTAAGAGGCACCGCTATATCAATTACCTCGATTGTTTTATTTGCCTTGTCGAACAAGATGATGTCAGGTTTGTTTTCAGCTGCTGTTTAATCTGTGGATATAAATCTGCCCCAGTACAGTTTAAAATTTGCACTCTCCAATATTGCCTTTTGTTCATATCTAAAATACAACACTTCTTCTTGTAAGAGACCGTGTTTTATCGCAAGTTGTTGGTGGAAGATCTTCGCTATATTGTTATGTCTCATAACATATTCACGGGCGGAAAGTACGCTACATCCAGCAATTACATGGACAATTGTTTCACCATAAATGCCGCACCTTCTGCACCGGAAATTTCTTGTTAGAATAAATCGGTCCTGCTAGCGATTGCGAAACCTTCAGTTTCAGAAAATAATTTTCCTCTTTTCAACCATAAATTGGATGATTGTGCGTCTATCCATTCCATTTCAAGATCATGGGGATGAATGCCGTGTATTGTTTTTGCCTTCCATGCTGCGATCATTTTTGTTGGGGATTTAACCCCACTCAGGTACTGGGAAGTCATGCTCCATCAAAACTATCTAGCCTCTATCTGCCAAAGCGAAACTTAAATAGATGAGACTCGCTGCTAAGAAAATATGTACGTAATTTCGACGTTTGCGAAAAATGTAGACGCGCTATATAAATGATGCCTCTTCCCCCAACGTTTATATTTTATTTTATTTTATTTAATTTATTTTATTTTTTTTTATTTTATTTTATTTTATTTTATTTTATTTTGTTTTATTTTTTTTTAATTTTATTTTGTTTTACTTTATTTTATTTTATTTTATTTGATTTATTTAATTTTATTTATTTTATTGTATTTTATTTTACATTATTTGCTTTAATTCATTAATTTAAATTGTATAATCTTAAGTTTCTTTTCTCTTAATCTTCTCTTAATTTTTTATTTTTATTTTATTTCATTACATTTTATTTTATTTTGTTTTTATTCTATACTTAATTTTTTATTTTTTAGTGTTTATTTTGCTTTATTCTATCTGAATTCTTTTATTTTTATTTTTTTTATTGCTTATTTATTTTATTGAATTTTTATGTTTTTATTTAATTTTATTCTGTCGTAATGTATTTAATTTAATTTTATTTCGTTTTAATTGGCGTTCTAAATATTTAGTATGTAATCATTTGGAAAAAACTGCATTTACTTCCTGCAAGGTGGTTCAATTCACTTTTCTTTGATATTGAAAGAACAGCAGTTCCTGGGTATTCCTTGTTCATGGTGAACGATAAATATTTAATTTATTTTGGCACTTCTGACGAATTTTTTTTGACATAGAAAATTTCATTAGCGAAGCTTAATAGTACAATCAGTACAATCACGTGTATTCAATTATTTAAGTCACTTCACACTTGGAATTAAACTCGTATATCCGCTTGATTTGTAATATTTCCCAAAGCATTTCTCACATAAATCTCACTTGCTACTCTGTGCATCTGCCACTTTTCATTTTTCACTTTTGTTTCTTTATTTTCATTCGACCATTTTAAGCCGTTTCACTTCATTGTTATTCATAACCTTTTTTTTCCAAATATATAAAAAAATACCACACATAACCGCTTTTTTGCTTGTATATCCGGCATCAAGAGGAAGACATGCTTGGGTATAACCATCTGGGCGGATGAGGTGTTTTCTGATGTTTTGTATACGACGTGTATGTTCTGAGTGGCTTCCGCCTTTTGACAGTTAACTTTTTATGACCGACAACGGCCCTTCATACATATATGTACATGTAGAAGGGAACTTTCTATACGTGCCGAAGTATTATCCGCGTTTACTCGCACGAACATCTTCAGAAACAGGAACAAACTGTTGGCACAAAACCACATCTGTATACAGCATCCCTGAGTCTAGTTAAGTCAAACCAAACTTACCACAGTGTTGACTAAGTGGTGGCCGGACAAATTCAACTTGTTTTTATCACTCGTTTGCGAACGTCATTGAGTGAGTATTGTTGAGTGCTTTAAGGGTTGGATGGCGAGCGAACACTCGACAGACGCCTGTTATACAATAGTACTGAAAAACAATTCGGACTGAAAAGAGCAACGGAGTGTACATACAAACATATGTGTGCTCCAAGTTATTTAAATAGATGCTGTTATTCTACGTTGCGTGCTTCTTTGCGTCCTTTTTTGCGTAAATGTCTTTATTCTATAAATTTTTTCACACGCTATACCTATGCGATTTTTGGTTTATTTTAAGGGTACATGTGCTTGGATGGTTTTGAATAGTTTTCCTAATAAAATAAATAAAAATTTTATTATTTTTAGGCTTGTGTTATAATTATTATATATTGAATTGAATTTGAAAAGGTCGAGCCAGGGAGCACCAGGAGATTTGGTGGCTCCTAAAACACTCAGGCTAAAGAGCCCATTGTATTTAAAGCTCTGGAAAGGGGGTAGATAGTCAAGGAGGGAAGGAGAAAAGTATCAGAAAAAGAGATAGGTAAGAATAGAGACAGAGATAGAGATAGAGATAGTTAGTCTTGTGAGAATTTTCCAGATTCTTTGGCAAATCTGTAAATATCCTCCAGTTTTAGAGAACGAATATTACTTATTCTCACGACATCGGAACCCAAAACTCGTAGCCGTGCTCTAGCAAAGGCAAGACACTCACAGAGAAAGTGCTCAGTGCTATCCGCCTCCTCCAAGCATGACAGGTACACTGGGTCCTCAATGATTCCAGTGGTGGTCATATGCTGACCCGATGGGTTGTATCCTGCAATGATACCGACCATCAACCGAACGTCTTTTTTTCCAAGTTTAAGTTGAAAGTTTGACAGTTTTCTGTTCGGACTTGTCACAAAACACTTTGCAGTTCTGCAGCGTTCTAGACCGGACCATCGCTCTTTATGTAGATTGCCTACATAATCGTTAATCCAGTTCTTGATTCCTGGGGAACTGATTCCGATTATTGACTCTGGCCCCTGTGGAGGCACCGCTAATCCACGGTTGGCCAATTCGTCGGCAATTTCGTTTCCTTGAACACCGGAGTGTCCCGGGACCCATATAAGTACAAGCCTGTTTTGTCTTGCGACAGAATTAAGCTTCTTCTTACATTCTTGAACAATCTTTGAGGTTTGCTTCGCGTTCTCCAGGGCCTTCAATGCAGCCTGACCGTCACTGAAGACTCCAATCTGTTTCTCGCTCCATCTCCTCTCGATTATCCATTCGGCTACTTTTAGGTTGGCAAAAACTTCTGTTTCTAAAACAGTTGCCATTCCCCCCATAGCATAGTGATACTTATTACTATCGTTTAAGTACCATCCGGCTCAAGACCCTATTTCAGTCTTGGACCCATCGGTAAAGAAAATATCCGTCAAACCTCCCTGCATGCATTCTGGATTGCTCCATTGCTCAATGGAAATCTGACATCAAATTTCCTTCCGAATGAAACTGTGGGTATCAGGTCATCTTTAGGTGCCAAAAACAGTGGATACTGCTCCGACAGCAACTTAAAGATTTCTCTGTGTCCCGAAGTTCCATCTTCATGCCAGAAACCATATTTATGGAGTCTACACATTGCTTTTATTGCTTCCTGTTGTATCTTAAGATCCAGGGGGAGCAAATCAAGCATAGCATTTAGGGCATCACCATCATGGCACCCGTGATGCATAAACATACACTTCTTTGCAGCCTGTATAGTTCCCGGATTGTGGACTTAACCATGCTCCGTCGCCACCAGACCACAGAAGCGTAAGTGATGATTGTTCTGATAAGTGCTGTGTATATCCATAGGACCACAGCAGGTTTCAGGCCCCAAGTTTTGCCAAAGGCTCTACGGCATTGCTGAAAAATCTTCAATGCACGATTCACCTTCAGTGAAACGTGTGTCTCCCAAGTCAGCTTATTATATATACTTATATACGAATTTTTTGAGTTTCGTGATATAAACTCAAGAATCGCTAACGAAATTTGGGGGTAAATTTGAAGAGTTACTATAATATGTTTTTTTTTTTTTGCATAATCTTAATAATAGTTTAAATTATAAGTATAATATGTAATATTTTCAAATATGTATTTTTTAGAACTAATTCTTATATAACGGGTATGATGGAGTTTCAGTGAACAAAGTCGGATATCCAATTCTTAATAATTGGCAACGAATTACTGATCCATTGGTTGGCTGATCTTCCTGCAAAATCTTCAAGTTCAAAGTAGTTTCGCAGGAGTGTGTTTTACAGTGTTGCACTATGTACATTTTATTAGTTTCTAAATACTTCACTAAATGCTTTTTTACTACAGTATCTAGAAGTATATTTCGTTCGATAAACACATGTAATGCAGACGCTTTCTCATCCACACTTGCTGATAACCAAAAAAAAAAATTAATGCAACGGTTTTCATGTAAAAGCATGCACATTTTGTAAAAATATAAAATCACATTGATTGTTTTTAAAACATAAAATTTTGATTAAATATATAAATCACAATATTATTGTTTTCATATCACTAACTTAAAAGAAATGTACTTTATAAATTAATTCATCTTGGGTCGGTATTTTGACAACAGTGATTAATCACTATTACCAATAATAGACCCTAGCCTCTGCTAATGACGTGTAAATAGTACAAATATTCAAATGAACATGTAAATCCAATACAAGGACATGCAGTAGACCCGCTGACAATTTTTAAAGGGTAACATTACAAAATTCTTAGGAAAGCGCGGAAAAGACGAAGCTCCATTTCTTTATGTGCTATTTCGAAAACTCTTTGGCCCCAGTGCAATAACCGAAGGACTCAGAAAGTCCTTTGGATTCATCGCCATTCAATTTCCAAACTCGTAGCTGTGCCTACCATTTAACCCTCATTGCAGAAGCTGTGGGGACCTTTCAGAGAAAGATACTGTTGAGCACTTGCCCTGTAAATGTCCGGGTATGTGAGCTAGACGATTAACGTCACGGCGTGCTCCTTTCTACCACAGCCTGGGGCAGTGCGCCAATCTAAATCCCATCAATATTCTCCATTATATCAACAGCTTTGGCTGGCTGTAGATATGATGGTTTGAAAAATGGGTAAAACATTAAATGTACAATATCAGTAAATTCTAGGACTTATAGTGCGTCTTCTTTAGGCTATATAGATTAAAACAGTTAACTTCAAATGGTTCTTGTTTGAAATTTTTCTGTTGAAGTCAAAAAAAAAACATAACAATGTTATATTCATAATTGATATAAAAAAAAACAATTTTTAGTTTTTAGCGCCTTTTTTCATATGGTTGAATTGTGACTTGAAAAATGATACTCTATAATAGAGTTTCTATCTCATGCGAGTTCATCATAAGCAAATCGCACTGTGCTTCAAAATTTATATCTTAGGTCTGAGAAAGCTTTTTGCTTTGAGATTGCCAAAGCAAACTGATAATTTCGAAGGTGGTAGAAATCATTCTGATAGAAACAATTTATTTTAATGTGTTTATTAATTGTTGATGATTGGATTGAAAAATACAAAAAAAGAAATACCAAAAAACCTAATTAACTGTTCTACTGATAACACCTTGAATAGATTCGCGATGTACCCGAGCATGGCTTAAACTGAGAAGATACTTGAAAAATTCGTTATGCCAATACAGAAAAGATTTGGTATGTTTTAGGATTTTAACAGTCACGAGTCTTGCTTAGTTTGAGTATATACCAGCTAATGCGTAACTTGGATCCACCGCAATTATGCAATGGTACCCGCTGGTGGCTTACGGGCCTAACAAGATACATTGTATAAGCCACCATCATCACTGGAGGGCAAAAAGAGACTGTGTTTTGATTCCGTCAATTCCAATAGTTCCCACCAACTTATCGTTTCAATCAGAATCCCGCAGTTCCAGTTGAACAAAGCTTTCTCGATCACTTTACTCGTACATAAGAATCAAGAGAAAACTGTGCTGGTTCAGGTAAGCATCTAGGCACCCCACGTTTTTCGCACGGACAACTCTACCTTGGCTGCTAGCAAGTACCGAGAGCTAGAAATCTTTTAATTATATCCTTCGTTAAATTCGTTGCCGGCGGAGTAAAAGTTACTATTAATATCTTTACTTTTGAAACAAGTTTTAACAAAGGTAAATATTTTTATTACGAACATATAAAAGCTTAATTACCTAGTTCGATCCACACTTTCATTCAATTTTTTTAAATTACTGGAGAAATTGAAACGAGATGAGCATTGCTACTCTTATTAGATTGACAGATGACAAAGCTTCAAGGCACAAAAAAAGTAAATACAAATAAATGCAATACTTCAAAAATAGAAACATTTATTTTATATTTTTCAATTATATACCTACATAAGTTCTGGAGTTTGGATACTTCCTATTATTGGTTCCTATATTCCTATCTCATATGCCTTGAGAAGCAAAGTGGAAAACTAAATAGCTTTTTGGTAAAAACTACTTTCATAGTAGAAATGGATTTATCATAAATTTAGTTGACTAAAAACAAACTTTGAACATACTCATGCCTTTTTTTTACTATGCTTTGCCCACGTAAGTTTGCAGTCTTGACCACCAAGTCATGATTATTCTAAAATCGCACTTATTTAAATTAATTATTATTACATCAGCGGTGGTCGCCATAGCCGAATGGGTTGGTGCGTGACTACCATTCGGAAGTGTGTGGAGTCGAAAAACCGGGCACGAAACACCAAATGATAGAAAATATTGTTAGCGATCGCCCCTCACTAGACAATGTAAAACCTCCGAGTGTATTTATGCCATGAAAAAGCTCTTCATAAAAAACCATATGCCGTTTGGAGGCTGTGAGTAATTACATATTACAAAATGAAATCTTTTGTTTGTAAGTTATATATTTTTAAAACAATCTTGTTGTCCCGGCAATTGGCGGCCCGCAAATAAAACAATACTTAAGTCCTGGTAGTTGTAGGCTGAAATCTTTATTTTTACAATTATTTCAAGTTTAATTATAAAAAGGTATAAAACTTACATTTTGTTCGCTCATTTTTCGGCAGTATTACAGGTCGCTTCACATCGACTGCTACTCCTTCTAAGAAGTCGATTCGTCCTTTCACGCGAAGAATCCCAACCTCGTCCAGATACGGCGACCATTTATATATAGCAGACTGCCGTTGAATATTTTGACCGTGTTGTAGGTTTTTGACTTCTTCGCTAAAAGCATTTTCTTGGCTTACAGCAATAAGAATTTGCTCTGCTGCTTCAATATCGCGCAATTCGAAAAGTTTTAGTAGCGAACGTGGCGTAAACTTCAAGATCCGGCGCAGGAAACGCAAAACAATTTGTTGTGTGGAAAGCAGTCTCTCCCATGTGCTAAGCCTTCTTACGTCTGGAGAAATTACTGACAGGGTAGGGGACAACGGTGTACTTGTACTTATGTGATGCAGCTCTGATGTAGTGCCTACTAGCTCCCCTACAGGCCAACTAGATTTGGGCTGGGCTAAGAACTTTGACCCTCGAAACCAGCGTGCATTGTCGTCAAAATTGCGAGCGTCGGACCATTTTGTGCCCTCATCAGCGATGTTTTCAGAAGATGGCAACCACCTCCCCTCTTTAGCGCTGGAACCCTCAAGAATTTCGCCGACACGTAACGCAACAAATTGGTGGAACTTTCTTGCATCTGAACGCACCCAGCATATCACGTTTTTCGAATCTGTCCAAAAAATTCTAGGGCTTACCTGAACAGAAAGTTGCTTGCCTATAAAAATTGCCAACCGCAGACCCAGAACTGCTGCTATTAACTCCAACCTCGGTATTGAAATGGGCTTCAATGGTCTGACCCTTGTCTTCGAAGCCAGCAATGAACTGTTCACCGCGTTACCAACTGCAGCACGCAAATACGCCACAGCAGCATAAGCGTTGATTTTTGCATCCACGAAAATGTGCAACTGGTTACTCTGGCTACAGCTGGAAAGTAAGTAGCACCGAGGAATTTTGACGTTGTTTATCGAAGAAATTCTTTTCAACCAGTTCCACCAGTTACTGCGATCATCCTCTCTGATAGGCTCGTCCCAATTAACACCTGAACGCCAAATGTCCTGTAGGATGATTTTTGCTTGTATGATGACATACCCGAGCAGTCCAAGATGGAAATGTGTGCTCATCAAAAACTTCTTTAGGAAACATTTCCACAAAGGTAAGCTCATCCGACGCTGGTAACCACCACATTCCAAGCACCTTTTCGATAGTAGCTTCAGGCTCCTCAAAACATCTGGATAGCAGCGTGCTGTTAGCAGAGAGTGCAGTCAAAGTTTTCTTGGAGTTGGATACCCAGTTTCGCATCTCGAAACCTCCTTCGTTATGGATCCAGCGAACAACAGTAGCCAAACGGGATAACTCTTCCTCATTGTCTGCACTCTGAAGCCAATCATCGACGAAAGTGTTATTTATAATGGCTTGTACAGCTTCGGGATAATTTTCGGAAAAACGTTGTGCATTTTGGTTTTTTACGTAGTTCGCTAGCGAAGGAGAACACGAAGCGCCGAAAGTCAACACACACATAGCATATACATCTGGCTGACGATTAGACTCACCGTCGCGCCATAAAAACTTCTGCGCCACTTGGTCCTCTTTGGCTACCTTAATTTGGTGAAACATCTCGCGTAAATCTCCGCATATTGCAAAGGGCAATTCGCGGAAGCGAAGAAGAATACCCATCATCGAGTTTAGCTGATCAGGTCCTTTTAACAGCATGTTGTTAAGTGCAGTATTTCCAGCTTTGGCTGCAGCGTCCCATACCAATCTAGTTTTGTTTTTGTTAACGTTGAGCACCGTGAATATGGGAGGGTACCACGATCTGCCACCTATCGATGTTTCAAGTGACTCCAATTTGCGTATGTAACCCTTTTTCTTGTAATCGTCAATTTTGTCGACGATAAAACGGTGGAGTTCAGAATCCCGCTTCATCTTGGCTTCCAAGCACATTAGTCGACGGCGCGCCATAGGAAGTGAATCGGGTAAATCGACGACGTCTTGTTTCCATAGCAATCTTGTTTCCCATCTCTTCTCTGTTGGCAGAAACTTGGTGAATTTTTCCATCAATTGTAAAGCACGATCATCATCCTTTGAGCGAAGCGGTTTAGCTGGCGCATAGACACCGATAGCGTCGATAGCAAAGTACGCCTTCATCTGTTCGTCCATTCGGTCCCTGCCCGTAGGATCACAGCTGCAGATGTGGAGCACGCGGGGCATCACTGCGTGTTCAGATGTGTCTCGACCATAAACGGTCCATCCCAGCCGGCATCTAGCAGCAATCAGGTTGGAGGTGCTACTCTCCTTAACCTTCCTACGGTCTTCAAATTAACTGACGCGGACGGACTTCGGGTCAAATTTGACCCAATACTATATTTTCAAGGTTTATACTTGGTTTTTGAATATTTTTACTGTTAGGTTTTTTCCATTAAATGGGTATCTTAAATAAAAATGAAAATCCAAATATATTTATTCCATTATCATATTTTTTTATTAATATATATATGAAAATTTTTATTTTATATTTATGTGAATAATACAAACTTTAACAAAAACGTTTATTCAATAACAAAAAGATATTCATGAATAACGAAAACTTGAAATAAAAAGTGTATTTAATAATGAAAGAAAAAAGAAATAAATTATTTCAGACAGTTTGTACACAAAGTAATAGTTTTAGAATGTTGTTTACATATATATTTATTACAAATGTCGCAAACTAATCCTGTTTTGTTATCAGTTTTTGGGCATAGTTGACATCGACTTCTTTTAGTTATTTTCTTTTCTGACGTGTTTTCAAATTGACCTGATGATGATGGTTGTGCATCCATTTGAGAATCCTTTCGTATTTTTTTGGCAATTTCAAGTGAAAAATGTGCTCGTGGTAAAGTTTGTCGCTTTTTTATATAGGGTGTTACGAGCTGCATACCAAGGTTTTCTAAGTAAAAACGGCGCTTTGTAAGACATCCCTCTTTCCAGGTGTGGTTGGCGGATTTGAATAAAACGAAAGCGTTATAAGCTGAAATGTCGATTATGTTACTAAACACTATTGGAGGCCACCGTTTTGTCATTCGTTTGCAAGTGTAACCGCTTACAGCTTTGTCCAATGTGTCTACACCACCTTTACATTTATTGTAGTCCAGTATTATTTCTGACTTTTTATCCCGACGATTACTAATTTTTGAATCATGGTGTAGAGTGCTAAGTAGAATCACAGCCCTATTCTTCTTAGGCATGTACGAAGCGAGAGTTGTTTGTTCGGTAAAAGCGAAGATTGATGAATTTAGTGGTCTTCTTTTTATGTTCACTAAGTCTGGTGGTAGTTCGGGCTTGTTTTTGCGTATTGTTCCTACTATCGTAATACGTTTCTCCAATAATTGTTGTGCCAATTGATAAGACGTGAAAAAATTGTCGATTGTGAGGTTATGTCCTTTTAGCCCTTCAATCAAATCAAGAACAACACGCATGCCTTGATTTTTTTTCGGGGGTTCTTCCGATTGCCTTGCCAGTGTAAGGTTGGATGTTCCAAACATAGCTCGTTGTTGAATTACAAAGTACCCAAAATTTGATTCCATACTTTGCAGGCTTTGCTGGCATGTACTGGCGGAATGGACATCTTCCTCAGAAAGCTACTAATTGTTCATCGATGGTCACGTTTTCCGTTGGATTGTAAAGCTTAGGTAATATTTCAACCCATTGATTCTACAAATCACGTATAGGAGCAAATTTATCCAACGATCTTCGTTCACTTCGAGTTTCCCTGTTGTCGAACCTTATCACTCTCGATATTTTTTTAAAAGTCTTCAAAGGCATAGTTGCAGCGAATATTGGTCTTCCGGTTTCAGGGTTCCAAAGACTTTCACAGCTTTCGTTATTTGATCGAAAAACGCCAACTAATATAATCAATCCAATAAATGCAAATAGTTCGATGTTTTCAATATCCAGCCATTCTTCACCGTATATTCGTTTTCCCTCAATGTTTGTGTAGGTCAATATCGTACGTATTAAAGGAGGTGGAAAAAATAGTTCAAAGCTAGAAATTTCTTTTTCGGTAATTCGTGAGCACGAGTAACGCGTTAGTCCAGGAATCAAGCTGATAATATTTTCTCTTGAAGCTCTTCCGGCACTTGTTACAAGAGGGGTTTTTGAAAAGTTTATTTGACCATTTTTTGACGACATCATTTCAGAAGGCACAAGAGAATTTTCGTTATCACTAAAATCACTGTCGGAAGAATCTGCAACCTCAACATGATCTTCGAATTCAGAACATGATTCATTCCTAATCATCCGAAAACGCGGCCAAAGAGAATTCACTTTCACTATCACTCATCGTTACGAAATAAATAGTCGAATAACCAAACAAAGCACGTGCTTTTAAATTTATGTTTACTGTGAGCTCAATAAAAGCAGATTAAATAATACAATGCAACCGCTGAGCCGAAAATTTGCAATTAGCAAATAAATTTAATTCAAATAACGTCTGATTTATACGTTGGGTCAAATTTGACCCGAGGGTCGTAGATGTATAAAAATTTCTACGCGACAGAGCCTAAATTATTATTTTTTAAGTTTACGCTTATTATATAAAATATAATAAATTAGAAAAAGTCACGAAACATCAAGTCCTGAAAAAATTTGGTTCTTGAAAAAACTAAATTTTTTTCCTGAAATGGGTCAAAAATGACCCGAAGACCGTAGGAAGGTTAACTTCAATTGGCACACAGACTTTCGCGTTGTCGACTCCGATAAGAATTCGAGCCTTAGCACCGTTATATGGTAGTATAGGTAGACCTTTGAGATGGGCATGCTTCTCCATGGTATCGCGGTCCAATGTTTGAACAGGCTGGCCTAAACGAGCAATAGTGCGTACACCTCTTAACACGTAGTTTGGAGAGCCCAACTGTGTCGATGCGATCTCAAAACTTACAAACTTGGAGTTATTTTCGCTTTGAGTAATTTCGTTAGTCCATCGCAGACACAACGCCTCGGACGGCCCGTCCAATTCAAGGTAATCTGCAAGCTCATTCTCAATTAAAGTACAAGACGCGCCTTCGTCGATGAGTGCATAGGTGTCAACAGATTTGGATGCGCTACGAACAGTAACGGCGACGTACCTGAATAGCGAGTTCTGCTTCTCCTTTGGTGAGCCTGAATGACGTTTGTGGTATAGCGCTGTTTGCTCATGACCGACGTTGCTCTTAACGGGAACAGGCGTATGCAGAAGAGCGTTGTGTGCCATCTGGCAGCCGTCAACCCCACACCTATTCTTCAGATTGCATCGGCGAACATAGTGAGAATTGAAACAGCGTAAGCAAAGTTTTTTCTCTCGTACAAACAGCCATCGATCACTTCGCGAGAGCGCAGTAAATTCTGCACAGTCTGACAGCTTATGGTTGGCGCCACACTTTGGGCATATAGTCACCTTCGCGTTTACCTCTACATTTTTTCCGATAACTTCATGAACTAAAATTCTTGCCTTGTGGGAATTGCGGCCTTTCTTCACTTCAATATTTTCAAAGGCAGCTGTGGTTGTGGATGGCTCACATCTTGTTACTTGACTCGCGCATGCAGCAAGTCCAAAAGCCAATCGTCAAACACAGCAATGTCGACGCGACTGAGCGACATACGATAGCCGCCCCAATTGAGCCTTTGATCGCTTGGCAATTTGGCTACCAAGTCATTAAGCAACACAGGATCGTTTAAATAATCGGCCAGGCCTACCGCCTGGATTGTAGCGCGATAGTTTTGCACTGCAAGTGAAAATGCTATGAGCGTTTCCAATTTATCGGCCCTAACTGCTGGCTCTTGTCTCAATTTCATCTGCATTGTTTGATGAATAATGTCAGGCCTACCATAAAGCATTCTCAATGTGTTGATTGCCAGACTTACTGTTGCTGGCATCATTAATCTACCACGCACCGCTTCGAGAGCTGGTCCCTTTAAGCACTTTTGTAGTCTGATCAGATTTTCTTGATCAGTGAAGCCACATCGCTCGGTAGACTGCTCGTAATTCGTGATGAATAGGGGCCAGTCCTGTGCGCTCGAACAATGTAGAAATCAAAAGAATGAATTTGACGTTTGTATGAGGGAATGAGGAAATGACAAACAGATGAGTGCGATGGGTTGCCATCGCACTTTTCGCAGCAAGCGTGAATGTAAAAGATTATAAATTAATCGATAATCGCAATAAATCTAGTGCGTACATCCGCAGCCTATGTATACCATATTTGAAAGGTGTCGGGCTCAGATTGCCAAAATGTCCATCTTGCATGCTCGTTACCGCATCTATGATATCCTGATTTAAGCGGTATGTCCGGATGTACTTCATATCGTGGTCCATCCGGTTCTGGATGTACCGAGCAAGTTCTTGCTCATAAGCACATCCTTTTGAAAACGAAATGTTTTTCCTACATATTTTATTTTTCCTCCACTTTTACTCTAAATTTCTAGAGTTAGCAACCCAGTGTCTTGCTAATGGAGTCGATTTGTCAGGGGGAATCGAGAAAGCTGCTTACTGAGCAATCCATTTATTATTGAATCATGTATGAGAAGTATGGATGCACATATGTATTTATATAACTGTTCAGCTTCATAATAAACATTTTGTCGAGTTAAAAATGTTCTTGCGAAAAGTTGCGAGTAACATCCTGGCTGTGATTGCCTTCCAGCTTCGCTTTAAGGATACTAACCCACCAAGTAAACAAACACTTTGAGCTTCCCCGCGATCTCCACAGAGTACGAAACCTCCATCACTGCCATCCGCGGGAGCAAAAGGAACTACACCAGGGGGACCAGCGTTCAAAATCACCAAAATCAGCACAGCTTGGGACTCCACCAGCTCAAAGCTTAATCACTTTTGCACCTCTCTTAGCTCAAGACCGTGTTTTTACAAATCTTTATGGACGTCACGATTGGCGGCTGAAAGGCGCGCTCAAGCAAGGTGGCTGGTGTGCGTAGCTGATATGGTTACATTGTTTCTCTTTTTTTGTTTTTTGATAGTGATGTTGTGTGTACCAACTGCTGAATGGATGACCATACGAGTATCATGCAAATTTATTCCACAAAAGTGCTCGCAGCGCAATTTTTTTTCAATGAGATTTTTCTTTGACAATTTATTTGTTATTTAATTTTAATATTGTTTTTAAGAATATCTATTTAATTATAATTCACCCGCCTATAAAAACGATAAATCAATAAAATATTCATTCAGATTTAAAATTCTTTGTGTTGTGGTGCAAGTTTTTAGTGACTCAAAAATCGCGTTAATTTTCGACAATTTTTTTTTCTGGTGATCAAAATATGAAAATTTGCTGAGAATGTGCATTTTAATGCTCGTTTCATTTTCGACATAGTGTTACCATATTGTTACCAATGCAGAAATTTCTATTATTAGCTCTAAACCGCGTTGCCGACATACTTCTGTTCAAATATGAACGATACTTTATCAATAAAATGGTCCGCGGATGACATATGGCAAAAATAAATTTTTTGTTTTTTGGTAGGACTGTTATAAGCTTATATGGCAAATTTCAGCGTGATATGTCACATAGTTTTTTTCTGTGCTACTGTAAACAAGTCAAGTTCGAGTGTGTTTTTCGAATTTAACGATGGAAATTCAAGTTGAACAAAGAAAATCGAAAAACAACAAAATTTCGGCTTCAGACGCCTTAAAAATGTTGCATACAACCTATGGGGACTCTGCTCTATCGCGTGCACGTATTTTCCAGTGATACAAATCGTTCAAAGAGGGCCGTACATCGGTTGAAAACTTGCCTCATGAACGTCGTCCAGCAACATCAGTAAACGACGAAAACATCAGAGAAGTAAAGGAAATTGTGCTTGAAAATCGCCGTGTGACCGAAAGAGAGATAGCTAGTGAGCTGAGCATATCAAATGGATCCGTCCATACTATATTATTCATGATGTCTTGGGCATGAGACGAGAGTCTTGTTCCAAAATTGTTGAATTTTCTTCAAAAAGACCAACGCAAAACTGTCGCTAAGGAAATGCTCGCCATGACTGATACGGACATCCGACACATCATAACTGGTGACGAGACTTGGGGTTATGAGTATGACGTCGAAACAGCCCAACAATCATCGGAATCGCGCTCCCCGGAGGAGCCGACACCCAAAAAGCACGCCAAAGTCGCTCAAAAATTAAGGTTATGCTGACTGTTTTTTTCGATTACGAAGGTGTGGTGCACTCGGAGTTCCTTCCGCAAGGCCGATCTGTTAACGCTGAATATTATTTAGACGTTTTAAAGCTTTTGCGCGAGAACATTCGTCTTAAAAGGAAGGAATTGTGGGACAACAAGTCATGGTTCTTGCATCACGATAATGCACCAGCTCACACATCACGTCTTGTTCGCGATTATTTGAACAAAAATAATGTTAATATCGTTCCGCAAGCACCGTATTCGCCTGATATGGCTCCATGTGAGTTTTTCCTGTTTCCCAAGCTCAAGTTGCCGCTCCGTGGAAAGCATTTTGAGACAATTGAAGTCATAAAAGAGAATTCGAAGAAGGAAATCCATACCGAAATCGGCCTTCCAGAAATGCTATGATAATTGGAAAAAACATTGGCATATGTGTATCGCCTCCAATGGTGATTACTTTGAAGGAGATAAAATAAAAATTTAACAATAATTAACCGTTTGTGTTTTATTAAATCAGTCTCGTTCGTATTTGAGCAGAAGTATGTTCATTTGCTTCATCTATTCGCCACTTCCTAAGTCCTTCCTTTTATCGCCATAAAAAGAGGCCGTATGTTAAAATGCTTGAACAAACAAACATAGTAAAATTACGTATGGCTAAATCTTCTCCCTAACATATTCATGTATCTGTAATATTAGCTATTTGTATTACAACAATAATAATTTATTTATAATCCATTTATATGTCACAGACATTTCTGAATACAAAGTAAACAAAAACGCAGAGCAGCGTTCGGTAACTTTGTATAAAAATACCACATAACATGAATTTATATAAATACTTACCATAGTTTTTTATGAGTACGCGGTCAAATGAGTGCAAATGACTACTAGTGTGTACGGGTACTCGTAAGTATGCGAGAGTGCTGATGGGGAGCATTCGAGCATTTATAGAAATGACCGACCGCTGTGCTTTTATGGCGAAGTGTGCATTTAAGGCGTAATGCTAATGTAATTGCACACAATAAAACACGTAATGAAAACGGAAAAGCGAAAAAGCGGCGAGACGGATAATAAAATGAAATTATAGACATGAATGTATGTAAGTATGTATGTATTAGTTATAATTAAACTGTGTACCTTAGCGTAATGAACCAGTTGCAGCTGTCAATAGGCAAGCTCGTACTTTATGAGTTTTATGTACAATAGTATATCCTCTATGAAAATGTGCTAGAAAAAAGCGAGTGGCCACTCAAAATATCTGGTCTGAAAGAGAAAAATGGTTTAAAGTAAGAATACTTCTCAAAAGCAATCCATGCTCGCTCTACATACATATGTATTAGTTTCATGGGCAATTATTGAAAGACATTTATCGTTGGTTGGATGGCACAATGTAAAGATAACTTAATTTCTTATTAGAAGGTTGTGATGGTGGTTTACTTTACTGTCTAGGTCTAACTAAAGGGTAGAAAAACAATTAACAGCGTTAGAAAATATTTATATAACTCCAATTACGACATTTTGCAAACTTTGTATGATGTAATGGAGCTGCATTTTAATATAAAAGGGTTAAGAAATTGGCATTTACTAAAAACTCAATGAATGCTGCACAATATCCACATCTGGGAAGTTCCATTTCATAAGGTTTATTAACCGCCGGCGACTTTTTAGGGCAAGAGAACGGCGGCAAAGACAAACGCCGTGTAGGGCTTTATATAATATTATGATTAAGAAGAAGTTTCGATACACCAGCATAGAGCTCAGACATGAACTTTACCTTTTCAAAGACATTATTACGTATTTGTTCCTCAGATTATATAATAATGGCCTTGCTTGCTTATTGCAGGCTGAGTTTTAGAGCAAAAGTATATAGTATTTATAGAAATCAGATGCTTTATATGATTTATGAGAAAATAGCGCACTCCAACATGGCACAAAATAGAGGAGGGCATCAACTTTTTCAAGGCAAATATAGGTAATTTGTAGATTTATTTGATACTTCGGTTCTTGCAGCTTCTATGGTTGTTGAACTCAAATTATAGATTGCAATTACATTTAAATGAAGAGTGATTATATGACACGTGATGCAAGCATTTCGGGCATGCTGTTTTACAACCTCTTTGAAAATTGGTTTGTTTGAAGGCTTATAAGAGGATATAAACTGAAAAAATTTAAAGTAAACAAAAATTTAATAACAGTGAGATTTGTTCAAAATCGAAAATTTGGTCAAACACCTTTGGTTCATTTTAACAATTTTATAATTTAAATTTTTTCAGTTTTTGTAATATACTTTTTTAACTAATTAAAAAAAAGTAAAGAAATATATATTTAAATCCGGAAAATACACCGAAAAAGTGGAATCTTATCGAATCATCAGCTTATTGGCTTTGCCACTATTCCTCAAAAGAATGATGCCCCTGGTTGAAGACCAAAAATTGATCCCAAATCGCCAATTCGGCTTCAAAAAACACATGGTACCATCGAACAAGTACATGGTCTCGTAATTCGTAATATTCACAAATATTTTGTTCTGTTCAAAGTATTACACAGATGCATTTCTCGACATGTCTCAAGACTTTGCCCGTGTCTGGTATGACGGTATACTTTGTAAAATAAAGGCTACTCTACCCACAAATTATTATATCTTTATCAAATCCTACACAAAAAATCGGCACTTTTTTGAAAATCAAAATGAAAAAAAATCTCAGCTCTGCGAAAGTTTAGTTGGTGTACCCCAAGGCAGTATTATGGGTCCCATCCTAAACTTGCTTTACATTGACGATCTACCAGTTACCGAGGAAACTATCGTCGGAACTTTAGCAGATGACACCGCTTTACTTGCAATTGATTCCCTCCCGGATGTGGCTTCTCTTAAACTCCAATAAGGACTTGATGAAAAAAACACAATGGGTCAAAGACCGAAAAATGAAATCAAATGAAACAAAATCTGTTCAAGTTACCTTTACACTCAAGCGAAATACTTGCCCACCCGTTAAACTCAATAACACAATCATACCCCAAAGTAATGTTACAAAATTTTTACTAAACGCAACGCACTAGGAATCAAGCTTCGAAGTCTTTATTGCCTGTTAAATCGCAATTCCCATGTATCCCTCGAAAATAAGTTCTCACTATACTAAAGTATCCTAAAACCTGTGTGGACATAGTGCATACAATTCTGGGGCACCGCAGCTAACTCAAACATCGAGATACTCCAAAATTCCAATCGAAAACTCTCAGAATGATTGCAAATCGTCTTCTTCTTAATTGCCGCGATAACCCCTTACGTGATTTTGGCCGAGTTTAACAAAGCGCGCCAGTCGTTTCTTTCTCGTGTTAACCGGCGCCAGTTGGACACACCAAGTGAAGCCAAGTCCTTCTCCACCTGATCTTTCCTCTGTTACCACCAGCTGGTACCGCATCGAATGCCCAAATTCACCGTGATCTCAAAGTTCACACAATAACTGGAGAAATCAAAAAGTATGCCTCATCACACAATATATGTAAGACTTCAATCGCACTCAAACCCATTAATTACAGAAATTACCACCAATTCCATTTCCTTTAAAAGATTCATTGCTAAGCAAAAATTGAGGAATGGTGGCAGCACTGGGTGCTTTTCTTGCATACCTCATAGAGTACCTATCTCAGTTTTAAGTATACATGTTGTCAAATGTCATTAAACAAATCGGATATTTAAACAAATTATCGTTAATTAATAGAATTACTTAGTGTCATACGACAGGTGTAATTAATAAAGGAAGCAAACAGAACAAAAAAAAAAATTCCGTATGTTTGCCGAACAAAATATTTGAAAACAGAATTTCGGACCACTGCTGATATCCATGGTATTTCTTTGGCAACTCTCCAATACCGGACAATTTGGTGTTAGTTATTTCCAATTTTTTTTAAGAATGCGTCTTTAATGTTTATAAAAAACTAGCAGTACCCGGCGCGCGTTGCTACGAAAACAACTAAAATAAATTTAAGAAAAATAACTTTAAATAAAAATCAGTACTCAAATATTCAATTCATTCTACACCATTTTATTGATTTTGTTTATTTCGAAAAAATTGGGACATTATAAAGTTTAGTTTCAATTCGATGTTTACTGAAGTGCTATAGGATACACAATATTTCTTGTTTTTCCAAGTGGTGCGTAGACGAATAAATCAGAAGGTTTTCCGACACGTAAACAAGCCACATAGAGATGTCCATGTGAGAAGCATGGATTCTCCAAAATTAATCCACACACTTGTAACGATTGTCCTTGTGCTTAGTTAATAGTCATTGCGAAAGCGAGTCGCACCGGGAACTGTAAACGTTTGAATTCGAATGGCATATCTGTGGGGATCATTGAGATACGTGCCAACAGTAAGTCTTCACCTTTGAATTTTCCAGTCAAAATTGTTGCCTTGATAACATTGTTCATCATTTTCTTGACTTAGAGTCTGGTTCCGTTACGAAGTCGTGGTGAATTTATGTTTCGAAGAAGAATGATGGCTACACCAATTTTCAATGTAACAACGTGCGGCGGCATGCCTGGCAAATTAAGCGAATTCAAGAATTCCGTTGGATAGTTGACAGCCTCGTCTTGATTCTCCACAGTATCGATGGACTTATATGTTGTCGTTTCACTGGGTGTTCCGTGCTGAATGGTGAAGTTGATGGTATTGACATCGATGTTTTGGCTGCTAATATAGCACGCGTACTGAGCCACTGATGGTTTTTGTAGTTTTATGCAATGTTTGGGAAAACTTTTCGCACCAATTCGTGGATGCTTTCTGTGATTTTACAGAAGTTTGCTGGCAGGGTGATACATTATGTAGATTCATCAATTTCCATTCGCCCATTTCCAATATCCAACAATTGTTTTGTAAAATTTCCAGACGATGCATGCCGTTGTAGTTGTACACGCATGTTAGTTTTCAGAGTCAATTTCTGTAAATGACGCCATAGAACTGATGATTCAAGACACGCATTAAGTTCATCAGCGGGTGTTGAACGTGGTATAATGGGCAGTGTCCGTCTGTTTCCTCTCAAATCTCGCAGTGTACGATCAAGCGCTTCAAATGGGCATCTTTCCCGTAGTTCAGTTGTCTAAGAAGAACGGGTCTGATTAGTATGTATTCGATCAGATTTGAACCTTACTTCTCGTGAATATGTCATATTAGTTTCCTCTGTGTAAAAATACATCATACTAATTGTTAAGAGTCGGAAGACTGATTTGTCTTGACTTCGAATTCACTTTATTTCGCTAGTGTATTTTTTCTAATGGTAATTTACATAAGTTGAGTAGGACCTTATATAGCAAAAATGTATGTACAAGATGTTACAGTAAATTAGAAACGAATATAAGTAATAGGCAAAATGATTAAAATAAGAGCGCTTAATTGGTATGTGTGTATGTATGTAATAGAAGTATGCATTGAGTGTAAATGACTGTAAATGACAAAAAAACGAAAGAAATTGCAAAGTCAAAGTGCTGGGTTCTATTCATTACAGCGGTTCCCAACACTAATTTTTATGACAATCGATTGAACGGGGCAGAAGTTGCTATTCTGCAGCGCCACCTGGTGGCAAGTGGCATTAATGAGCATATTCTACAAACCTTCTACGAGGAAAAATACATATATATACCAGTTTTTATAATAATTGGTCCAGTCGTTTTTGAGTTCATCGATGACATACAGACAAATATTCTTTTTTATGTATGTATAATGATTTGAGTAATTTTGATTACAAATATGGCATATTTTAATCTAATTTTTATTAATTTAGTGCTCTCATTTTATAAAATATCTAGTTAATATATACCACCTACTTCCTTCATCACTAATGCGATGAGAGAAATTAAACTTTAACAACGTTAAATTCAAAAAATGTTTTAATTAACAAATAACCAACTGGAGCCTGATAACAACTGCTTTGTTGGCTTTCAAATTCAAGAAAGCAAGCAAAATCGATGCAAAGAATTCAGGCGCCAGTGTGCGGAGTGCACATAAGGTATTCGTTGCGCCACTATTCATATATTTGTCAAACTTTCGTGTTTCTAAATTTCGAAAGAAGAACAATTAATACGGTGCTTCTTCTTTCTTTAACTGGTGCCTCCTTCTCCATAAGAAAAGCAGTGTCGTAGCTAAACAAAAACTTATTCTCGTACAAAGTTATTTTAATTTATTATTTAAGTAACACAGTGCTACAAAATGGAAAATAATTTTAATTCATCTGGTCTCATAGTACTTTTCTGACAGGTTATGGAGAATAAGAATGCAATATTTGTTTCGTATATAAAAGCAAATATTTTTATCTGTATTTTCTTTTTACATTTTATGCCACCCCAAAGTTCACAGGTTTTATGTTATGTGAAATTTTGAGATATTATTGGAAAAAATCATATCTGAAATATAATTTCAGAATCAGAGCTATACAGTGCACTTAACGACGCATCGATCGATTTGATGTAATATACGTTTCGCTAGAGTTGCATTTTTCACTGGTCTGCTGTAAGTATTTGAATATAACTCGATTGGATTACGAAAATTCCATTACGAAACTTTCAAGGATTACTGAAGATAGTCTCAACTACTAATGACAAAAATAAGAAAACATCTGGGGGAAGCGGAGTGTTATTCAAAAGGGCTAAACATATATTTACAAAAAAAAAAAAAAAAAACTAAAAACAAAATGTTTAAAGAGGTTAAAAATGGTTAAAATAAAAAAAAAAAAAAAATTTTAAGTGTTCAAGGATCCAAAAATATTTGACTTTAAACAAAAAAAAAACTATATACCAAAATGTTTAATATTGAATAAATCTCAAAATTATAATTTTTTTTATTAATTCCTACAGTTTACTTCTTAATATTACTCAATCCTACAAATAAACGCTTGAGTCACTTCGCATGGATCGCTCTGGTGTCTTCTGATTTACCACAATCTATAAAAAATACTCCGAGACAGCAGGGATTAACAACTTTTTTTAATTCTGCTGCATTGTGTAATCGCCAAGTGTCTAATTCAACAATACACTTTAGCTTGCAGAAGATCAAATAATTGCTTAACCAGCAAATTTGATTTTGCTATTTATTTTTACACAAAATATTTGTCTAATTGGATTTTAAAATATATACAAATAATGCAGCATACAAGACTTTTTCACTTACTTGAAAGCACTCTGGAATAATTCTTGCATACTTAAGTATTATTTAATTATTATTTAAATGAAACTGATTTTATTCAAACTCCATTTCAGAACTAAAAGGTAAATAACTGAGAAATACCTGTTTTAATTCTATTTAATTTCACTGTATTAGTAACACATACATACATACATAAGTGTGCAACTTTTGGAAAATATTTGATACCAGCTCGTGATGCATTTTAATAAAATCATAAATTTTCGAACCAGGCGCCGCCCTCATTAATACTCGTAGCAACACCAAGCCATTATTTGGCATTAGAAATTATATTTTGACATTTTCGGATCTTTTATCCGTTGATATTAAATTAATTATCCGTTGATATTAATTAATGTGACATATTAGAATCTCCACCGGTTTTAACTTTACGAGCGTTGCAAACTGAGGATAGACATGGCGTATACGTAAAATAATTTACACTTCTTCTTGCCTAGAATATTAATTTCCCGCTAAGTTTCACGCCACGACGAGTTATTAATACGAACTTCTAACATGCATTCACTTATTTATATGTATGTGGTTGATATGAATTATGAATAGTTCAGCAGCTGTTGAATTCACGCAACGAAATTTTCTACAGCGTTCGGATTTTTATTTAATTCGGATATTAAAGAAAGACACATAAATGTTTTGAATGATTGAAAACTTGGCAAACAATTTCATTGAAATGATTTCCACTATTCTTGATTTCTTGATGATTTCTTTACTTAACCGCTCTGTCAATCAAATTTTTCAGTATGTTTTCCTAAGTTTTGACGCTTAAATTATCAGCGGCAACTCCAATTCAATTAAACCGTTGAAACGCTTCTGCATGCGTGGCGTAATATTTAGCATCAAGGGCGACATAAAAACTGTCTAATTAAGTCAAATCGCAGCTTTTAGGTGCCTAATTGACTCAACCGTTTCGTCGAATTATTTGATTCTCTATTTTTGATACTACTTTATTTAAATGAAAAGCGATCTATTTCGTTAATGCCTAGTAAACAAACTCAAAAAAAATTACCCTGCGTTCAAAGCAATGGACTGTACATATTTCCCGCACTTATTTACGTTGTGACATTTAAATTGTTGGGCATACATACAAACATTTTAGTATTTATTCCACCTGCGAAGAAATGCCCCATTATGCATTGAAGATTTTCTTAACCTCTGAGCTCTCCTTTAATGATATGCATTTGTTTTTTTTTTTTGCAGAGGAGGTTAAAATCGAAAATGTCAGAAGCATCATCAAAGGTGCCGTCACACCAGTGATATGTTCTGTACGCACATTCTACTCTGAGCGCGCTAAGTTTGTTAGCTTGCAGCACCTCCTTTGAACGTCTCGTTCGTCCTCCTGACCATACTGGGGCGGCGTATAGGAGAATAGAGTCAGTAACCATTGACAGAATCTTTCTTCTACTTTCTTCGGGTCCTCCAACGTTTGGTAGCATACGCATGAGTGCGTTATTCACTCTCATTGCGTTGTTACTGGTTATTTTTAGATGCTCTTTGAATGTTAGCTTCTCATCGATGTGTACTCCAAGATACTTTACCCATGTTAAGGATGCAATGTCATGTCCTCCAACCATATAGCGAGGCTCTCGCTCTGCGTACATTAACTGATAAGGACTAGCTCAGTTTTTTGCACCGCCAGCTCTAGGTTAGCGTTGCTCAACCACCTTTGGATTATCGCAACGGCATCATTGCACACATGCTTCAAGCAGTCGTTACGTTTATCAGTTACCACTAGAGCAATACCATCTGCGTTACCCACCACATTTACGTTTGCTGGCATCATAATCTTACAGTGTTGGCCTTGGAATGGATCCCTCCCGTTACTATGTATCTTTTTGGACCTTCTTTTGTGTTGCAAAACAGGATGCGCTAGCTTTTTTTGTTTTTTTTGTTTGGTATGTGAACCTTGGAGGTAGAATCTTCTAAAGATACGCATGAGCCGAACTCATACGTATGCCCGATTCAAATGCGATATTCCCCGGCTCTTTTGAACTGGGTTTCGTAGTGCCTGTTGACTAAACCACCCCATCGCCTCGCTGTTCTGCTTTTCCCCTCGATATTACCAGTTAAGATATTCCTTCGAGGGGGCAGGATGTGTTTATTTACTCATTTGCCTGCGTTCATTATCACCGTGTCTCAGCCGCATAATTGTTGAGACTACGTTACAACTATAGTTCCACGTTTATTCGGACTCTAGCAGTTGTAATGCTCTCGCCGATATTTGAGCGCCACATGCTTCGTTCCTCATCAAATCTAGAGCACTCCAACGGGTCATGCTCAGGCGTTTCAATTCGGCGCTTTAGCTCTATAAGGAGTCGTCCTTTCTGTGTTGGCTGAATCGATCTTACCTCCTCGTTAAATTCCTTTAGCTCGGAGTTGGATTTTACTGGCTTCAATATGCCCGCGTAGGAAATACCGTCAGCCGTTTTTGCGATTATAAAGGCACCTGCCCTTGGTTTTATTGCTATTGCCGTTTTGACTTTCTTTTGCCTGCGAACTTACGTCCATTCTTGCTTCTTTTGCCTTGACCTTACCAATTGCTCTTGTTTCTCCGCTGAGGCTGCATCTCTCCTTTTTTTTTTGTCTGCGGGGTCTTCTCAAGTTCTTGCGAGTTTTCCTTGGGACTCGATTGAGCCCTGAATCGCTTACCACCTTGTGGTGGACTTTGTGTGGCTATGGCTTGGCTGTCGGCTGTCGTTTGGATTTCCACCGTCTAGCTCATGGGGACAGAACATGATGTCTTCTGCTCCACCTCGACTTGCATAACTAGCTCCGTATGCCAGCGCCTAATTATGCTGCAGCGTTTTTTGATATCGACATGCACGTTGTGCTACGGTTCACAGAAACGGATGAGCTGATCAATTTCAGAACCCAACTTGCCGACGAGATCTCTGAGCTTCTTATTTTGCGTTGCTAGTACCATTTTGTTTGCCTCAACTTTATTGGCAGAGCTCAGTAAAGCTCGTCAGAAGTCTTGCTGGCTTTGCTGCTGCCTTTTCCACTGGAGTAGGGCCGGGTTTGCCTCTGTTTTGGGTCAAATTTGGCTTACCTTGGTAACTGCAAGTAGGTATCTCCTGCGGCTGCCGCCATTAGGCTCATTGTTCCACCTGTTACTGTATTGCCTCGGTTATCTTTAAGGGGAGGTGAATTCATCACAATCGAGTTTCTCCTAAAGATATTTGCCTGCTCATCTGGTATTTGTTTTTGGTTTTGTGTTTTGTGTTTCGTTAATTATATATATGCTTTTGGGTCCAAACTTACGACCGCTATCGCCGATCGTGTATGTAGTTTCCTAAAACGCTCCATGATAATCTATGCAAGTAGAGAGGTCATGCCCTTGACTCTTATGGGGTCCAGAATTCAGAGCCAATCCCCAATCGGAATTAATGGGGAGTGATCTCAACCCAACCTACACAATCAGTGTTAGTGGGAACGATCATTGAACGTATCTTAAGACCCGCCAAGGCCTTTCTACGAGCCCTTTCTACGGGGTTTCAAGCCGTTTACTAAGATTGCAGGGTAAAACATACCAGCCCAATTACCTCAGTTCCAAATCGTGTCCAGTACGCCGTAATCAGAATCTTACTGGTCTCGATCCTGATATCCTGTCTGCCAGGAAAACTGTTAGGTAGTTAGACGCTCCAATGACGACAGTGTTGAGTTAATACTCATGGCTAACAGGCTGAGGAGTGAGTGGATTTTAGTCGCCTCTTACGACAGGCATCCGTTACCGCGCGCAGTTCTAACCCCTAACCCGCAGGGGGTTATTGTCGCTTGGTCAGGAATGACTCAGGTCCATATGCCTCGGGACCTTTAAGACCCGAATGGCACTACAAGGCCTTGAGTGCTTTCATCTCTGCGCGGGGACAGTGGTACGCATGGAAGACTCCGTCAGCCTTTAACATTGCTTGGACTACGACGAAGTTACCGCAAAAGGGGTTCTGTAATGCAACTCTGTAATCTCTCCTGCGCGAGATCATATATTACTTAGTGGTTGTTTTTCTTAGGATACACATGGCTAACTCGGCTCCTGTCCTCATTCTGGTTTCTTTTGGTATACATCTGTCGTCATCTATCTCTATTCTTTTATGTGGTTACATCCAACCGTTATGCGAACAATACTCTTGGAGTACAGATGCGCGGGTATAAAAATGCACTAAAGTTGAAACTTATCAAAACTTGTGTCTACGGGCTCTCACTATTAACCCGTTTTGTGAAAATTATCGTTAGAATTAGGACAAAAAAATCACTCTTGAGCGCTCACAACTTTTAACTAGAAAATTATGAATTTATTGTTTACTACAACACTTTTATGTTTAACAAAAATAAATTAAATATTTCAAATTGTTGAATGCATTTACACATACATACATATTTATATATAATATATGTGCAGCTAACTCAGCAGAGTATGTACGGACGTTGGAAATTTCTTTGCATTCCAAAAAAAAAAAAAATAGGTAGCAGAAAATAAATTTTAATTGTAAAATAGCTGCAGCAGCGCTCAATAAAACTTGGAAAAAAATACCAATTGTGTTAACAACTTTTCCAATTTCACGGCAGAGAACACAACTTTGGTTTCTAGTGTTTTGGTTCTGATATTCGTTATTGTTGTAGCAATTTTCGCAACAAGTTCTGCTGTTTACCAGAACAATGTTGGTCTAGCATAAATATAAATATTTGTTACAAATCCATGTTTCTAACATTTCAAAGTTGATTCCTTGTTGTGCGTTTGTCCTAAATATACGATAACTTAAATGTGGAAGCCAATCGTTGTTAAAGTTTGACTTTTCGAGCATAGGTGGGCGTTGCGGCAAAGCATCAAGTAGAAGTGTCAAATTCACTCCCCGTTCTTTCCGAGGCATTTAAATATTAAAATAAACCAAATTTTCTTGCATATAAAAAATTGTGGAAAACCCATGGAACAAAAGTAGCTAGCGTTAGCGAACAAAAAGCTTTCAAAATTCAACGGTATTTGGGAGCTACTTGCAACTGGCAACTTATTATCTCAAAATTTAATGAGCTGTAAAACTATGGAGCTCCTATGTTTGCCTTTTTCGAAATTGTACTGGACCCCCTTTCGGCGATCAACATCCGACAGTTTAATAGGCGGCCGATCCAGTGTCGAATAGCAGGTTCTACACCAATGGAGCCTAGGCCTTCCATCAAAGCTTCTGAAGACATATTGTTGAAGGCTCCGGATATATCAAGGAAAGAAACCATCACATATTCTTTAAAGTGCAGCGCAATCTCTATCTCTGGCACCACCCTATGAAAAGCTGTTTCAGTTGGGATACAAGTGACTGCTTTTACCCGGTTTAGGTATAAAAACAACCTTAGCTAATCTCTATCTTCTAAGGACGTAATTTAGCCCCATACAGTTCAGAAATATGTCTTTCAGCCTCGGTACGAGTACAGAGCTTCCTTTCTTCAAAAGTGCTGGAAAGATTTCGTCTTCCGGGGATTTAAATGAATCAAACGACTGCAGTGCCTAATCCATCTTAGTTGTTGATACCAGGCTCTCAAAGTTCTCATCACTCTTTATGTTGTGCTTACGAGGGGACTCAATCAGTACCCATGTTAGAAATGAAACCCAATGTAAAAAAAATTCTTTTTTTTTTCAACACAGTCCCCTTTTAGAAAGATACACTTCTCCCAAAGCTCCGTTCATTTTTTAACCCCTCCAAAAAATAAGATTTGAATTCCAAAATACGCCTCTGTCTCGGCGATGACTTCCTCGTTTGAACTAAATTTTTTCCCGCGAGCCATTTCTTCATGTTAGGAAACAAAAAAAAAGTCGAAGGGGGCCAGATCGGGTGAATACTGGGGGTGCGGCAGCAATTCATAACGCAATTCATGCAGTTTGGTGGCGACAAATCCAGATGAATATGCTGGTGCGTTATCGTGGTGAAACCACTTCTTTTTTTTTGCCAAATGCCTCCGTGTCTCCTTAAATTTTTTGTGAAAGCGGTCCAATAGCTCACTGTGGTATTGTCCAGTGATCGCTCTTCCTTTTTCTAAAAAATCCATGAGGATGACGCCCTTCACATATCCGAAAATTGTGCTCATGACCTTTCCGGTCGATGGGACTGTCTGCGTCTTCTTTCTAGCAGATTCATCGGGAGAAATCCATTGTTTTGATTGTTGCTTAGTTTCTGGTGTGTTATGATGAATGCAGGCTTCATCAAAGGTGACAACACGTTGCAAAATTCCTTCGGATCTCGTTTAAATTGCTCCAACCCATCCTCTTTACTCGTGGGACCAAAATAGACACAACAATAATAAATAAAAACAAAAGCAAAAATGGCGAGAGCAGCCATAATAGCTCACCATCAGAGCACTCAGTACCTCAATCAAAAAAGGGCGAGCAGCCCTCATACGGAGCGATCCAAATGGTCGTCACCCAAGACCCCAAAGGCGAGACCTCAGAGGCAGAAATGCCTCAGCAAACAGCACAGATATAGCCGAACAACCTAAAAAACTGAGCGGCCGTAGCAATAACAGCAACAGCAGCTGCAAAACAATCAGAAAACAGCGCCACCGCATCACCACATGGATGCAGAGGACGAAAGCACTCCATCCAACCGTAACCCGACAGACAATACATTAAGTGTATTCAGGCAAATCTCCAACACGCTAAGGCCGTATTGGTCGAACTTAGCATGAGGTTTGCTAAGGGAAACTTCAACTTAGGGCTTATACACGCGCCCTGGTTAAACAGAGGCCATATCAATGGCCTCACAGTGCAAGACACAAAGGTAATCTGGGGGAGTACAGACAACACAATCTGGTGGAGTAAAACAGGTGAGTTACTTCTAGACTTGACACTCCCAACTAACCACTCACTTGATATGATCAACAACTGGAGAGTCTCCGATGACGACTCCAAATCTGATTATAAGCATATTATGATATTTTTAAAATCAAAGGACCAGTTAAGAGCGCAATGCTGTACAGAAGTCCCAAGGCTACTAACTGGAGCAAATACTCAGAGTGCCTAGAATCCAAACTAACCGAAAGCATGCTTCCTCTAAAATCGACAGAACAATTGGATGCATCGGTTGTAAACCTGACTGACTCCATCATATCATGATATTAGTCCACTGAAGACAAAAACCTCAAGAAAGAGAGTTCCTTGGTAGAACAAGGAACTTGCAAATTTGCGTCAACTAGCAAGATCGAAATTCAACGAAGCAAAGAAATATCAAACATGGCATGAATATAGGAAAGCCCTAACATTGTACAAAAAGGAATTGAGGAAATCAAAAAGGAACTCATGGAGAAAGTGCTGTGAGGAACTAAAGGATGTCCCAGCCACGGCAAGAATACAAAAATCATTGACCAAAGCAGTGACAAATCCAATTGGCACACTAAAGGCACCGGATGGTACTTTTACAAGCAGTTTCGACGGAACAGTAGAGCTTCTTCACAGAACTCATTTTCCTGACTGTAGGCTTAACGAAACCTGTGACACTAATCAAGGAGTGCCAGCGCACACTCTGTTCAGGTCAAAAAGTCCCACTATCTACAGAATAGTAAACTACGAAAGGGTAGCGTGGGCAATCAGCTTGTTCAATCCCTACCAGACCAGATGGTATTTTTCCAGTCCTGCTCTCCAAGGGCACACAGAAATGAATACCAATTCTGATACAAATACTCAAATTAAGTTTTAGTTTGGGTTATGTCCCTAAGATTTGGCGGAGATAAAGGTTTTATTTCTACCAAAGGGAGGCAATAAGCTTCCTGAATCTCCCAAATCCTATATGCCACTCAGTCTTACGTCTTTCATGTTGAAAGCCATCGAAAAGCTACTGGACTGTTACCTAAGAGAGGAGGTTATCTTGATAATCTGCAATTTGCATATCGCGATATAGAAAAGGCCCTTGACCTAAAGGAATTAGCCCTCTGTGCCTTTATGGGCATAGAGGGTGCATTTGATAACGTAAATTTTCCAGCAATAAAACTAGCACTCTCCAATATGGGAGCCGATTGTTAAATGGGTAAGCAACATGCTAAACCCAAGTATAATCACAGGCTCTCTGGGGCTAGCCACCCTAAGTATTACCGCAAAAGGATGTCCACAAGGGGCGTACTATCCCATTGCTCTGGTCTATCCTGGCTGATGATTTGGTACAAATCCTTAACAATACAGGACATAAAACAATAGGGTATGCAGATGACATATCTGTAATAATTAAAGGTAGCCACGAAAGGACATAAAGGACTTAATGCAGGATGCCTTAAATATATATAACCTGGTGTAGAAAAGAGAGATTATCAATCAACCCATTCCAAAACCACTGATATCCTATTTACCAGGAAAAGGGTTCTAAATATACCCACCCTGGGAATAAATGGAATAGACGTATCTCTAAAGGAAGAGGTTAAATATCTGGAAATTAACTTGGATAAAAACTCACTTGGGAGGCCCACCTCAACTTAGTAATAAAAATGGCAACGAAAAACCGGCGGACAACAAAACAACTCTTAGGTAAATCCTGGGGTCTGAACCCTAAAACGATCTTCTACATCTACACCAAATGGTAAGACCTATTGTACTATATGGGATTTTGGTATGGTGGGTTAAAACAAATCAAACTACAGCTATATCAAAACTGTGTTAACTACAAAGGCTGGCGTGCCTAAGCATAACAGGGCCTATGAGAACTACCCTAACTGCTGGCATGCGAAGCACCGAGCGATGACGTTGAACACACGTTTTTCAGTTGTGCTAGATGGCTCGCAGAAAGAAATGCTTTGAGCAACATAATCAGCAAAATGCTCGAACGCGAGGACAACTGGAACGCGGTAAAGAAGTACATCGAGAACGTACTACGAAAAAAAAGATTGACCTCGACACAGTGCAACAAAGCGAAGCCGCACAGATACAGACACAAGAAGACGAGCCTATAGCATGAAAGCTGGCTACAAATATGGTGGACCCAGACGTGGGTGAATAGAATTGGTCCTTTAAGGATGCCGTTCTGGGCCCTCCCGAACTAATATAGAAAGCAGTTCCGGGAAGGGTGTCTCCGCAGAAGGAGAGGAGGGATCATTTTAGTGGCCACACCACACGACGCTGTAGACGACGGTCGCTGTAAGTGCGAAGGCCCTACCTCACCTCCCAAAAAACAAAAAAAAAAGGGGTGTGACTTAACCTATTCTAACTTAAGCTGAATTTCTCTAACAGAAAGTATTAATCTAAAAACCTATTATATCATGATACCCTCCACAAATATATTAAATGCTGCTATGGAAAACAAATTTTCAAAAATACAAGCTGACTTAGTTTTTATTCCTAGATCGCTAGCCAGACCTATATATAATGTTATGAATTAGCAACAATTGCAATGGTTGCTTTGTATTCGCTGCGGGATTTATAAGGAATGATAAGAATCGTCAAGCTTTGTGGAGACAATAATAGCAACTAACAACAACTTCTAGTTATGCTAGAACAAACAATTTCAATCAGCGCCCGTCCATTTCAAGGATCACAAGTCGGTTTTTTAAGTGTAAATTAGCGCAAAAAAAATTGGAAAATTTTGCCTCTCAGCCATCATGTTGTGCCTCTTTACGTTTGTCAATATGTTTCTTATATACCTATACATATGTACATACATATATATGTATGTAAGCATTCGTATTACTTATTTAGTGTCTCCGAGGAAGAGCGAACGACTTTTAAAAAGTGTAACATCCACAGATTGTACGCAATGGAAAGCGATCCTGAAGATTGTGAAGACGACGAAAAGCTGTTTCACATAACTCAACAAATTTTTTTCCCATAGCCGTGGTCCCATTGCTACTTTGTTTTAAATTGTGCAAAATATTTCACAATAATTGTAACTTTAAAACAAGAACTAAATTTCTTATATGAGCGGCTCAGGCTCAGTTTGTTTAAAACATTCGCAGTAACTTCTTAGAAGATTAGGCAGAAACTTGTTCGTAACCATTTGCATAGAGATTATTATAACTATGTTAATTTGGTTGTCGAAGTAAAGTGAAACAATATTGACAGTTTTTTACTTCATCATATATTAGAGAGCTTCCCTGTCATTAAGTTGAATTACGAAATGAATGGGTCTGTGGATAAATCGAAGGTATCACAAAAGCCACTGTTAAAGGGGCATTCGCCAATCTTAACAGGGTAAAAGCGCTGGGTTAATAGATTTGGTAGGTAGATAGATAAAATAGGCCTCGATAATGATTTTGTAACTATAAAACCTGAAAAACTGTTTTGGAAATATAATATTATAAAGGTATGACAGATTTTTAAATAAATATACAAAAAGTAATTGTAATGTAATTTACGTAATGAACAAAACGCTGGAATAAAATCTGAAAAATTAAAAAGAAAACACAAGGAGATCAAGGATTCGACTTGATATTGAGTAAAACCTTCATACCACTGAACTCTATCTATGAGAGCAATGCACAGACCGAAACAAATGACAGAAAATGAAGTTGTAAAATCGGAACACTCAGTTTCTGCCATATTATGAGATTCATATACATAACTATATGTTACTCCCCTTCGTTTTCGTAAATTGTTGTTGTAAACATCCTTTCATGGGTCTTGGAAATAAGACGGAGCGTAATCAAAGAGATTTCGACCTCAAAAAAAATGTATTTATTTTTACAGCAGAGCGGAGCTGCTATCAACCCGGCTATTGTTAAAAGTGTAAGGATATTCTTAATAATGTATGGATAATGGCTCACTGCGTGGCCAAGGCCTCAAATTCAATAACAGCCTAACAGCTTAGAATTATTTAATATTCTCTATAAAAAAAAAAAAATTATTTAAAATTTGCTTTGGATATTGAAAATTTAATAGCAAAAAAACCTAAATTTTAAAATACCCCGAAAATCGTTCTACTTTTATTTCATGCTATCATATTTAGATTCAGCGGAAATTTTTACATAAAATTGATGAATCAAATGCCGTGGTTATGTGAATTTTAGAAAATTTGTCGCCCTGTGTTAAAAATTGAATATGTCGGAAACGCTGTCTTTGAATAGAACAAATAAGTTAGCCTAGATGTTTGGTTGACTGGGAAAAACAAAAGCAAATAACACTTGAGAGTGTGAATTAATTGGTTACCATTAGTTACCATTAGTGACTTGGTCGGAGTTTGTGTGTTACCAGAGAATTTCCAGCTGATGCAGCTAAAAATAAATCCCCAATTTACTTTAAGTTTTTCGACATCTAAAATCTGCAAATACATGCACACATACAAATCCATACACAACAAAGTACACACCCGCATCTGTGCTTGCAGTGTTAGTGAAACGTATGTTTGTATGATAGCTATTTTGCCTTAAGCAATTTCAAAGTCAGTAAAATATTTGTAGTGAAAAATATAAAATAGAGTCTACGGCAAGGTTGCCTGAAGAATTTCCGTTAAATTTTCGATGATAGAAAAGCAATAAAGATGTATATATATAGTAGCTCTTGAACAGACTCGGGCTGAAGGAATGAGAAAACATATTGATGTCCTTTAAGTGTTCATAAATAAATGTAATAAAAATATTTTGAAAGATTTTGTTGGTTTTTCATATCGCAAGAAATTTATGGCTAAATGTGGCGCAGTAAAAGTCGCATTAATCGGCTTTGAACACTTTTGGAATTCAAGATTTGAAAGTCGCTTCATGTAAGTAATCAAAACTTAAGGCTTTGTCTACTAAATCATATTGTACATACATACATATAGGAATGTATGTAGTATTTTAATCAACTATATTACAGCTAGGAAATATTTCCACTTTAATAATAATAATAGTATTCCGCTTACGACACGTGTCAGAATCTTTATCTGTCTTTCCGTTTCAGATTGGGATTCTCATAAATATTGTTTATTTTAAATTCAGCGGTATTTTGGGTACATCTTACCTGACAGTTGTGAAACGATGATAGTTTTGCGGCGACGATTCAAAAAAAATTGTTCTCTCCAACCGTAGTAAAGCGAAATGATGACCAGATAATCCCATTTGGGGCCGTTTGAGTACTTTCTTTGGAAGCTTTGAAACAAAATTACGATTCGTTTGTTTAACATTCCTTTTTCCATTTAATAGTTGCTTGAAGTTTATACTCGTAAATTTGCCCACGCTTCATATTCGAAGAGAGATATTTAGCGGTTTATTCTTGATTGACTACGGAATGGTTAATGAGATGGGTTTTAATACTCCTCTAAAACGTGTGAAACATTTTAAACCTATTGTATATGTCGATTAGGCCGGGTCGATTTGTGGGGAGGCAAAAAAATCGCCCATTGCTCTGTGAAAATCATATTCTAGGGATCAAAATAAGAAATTTGGCCGAAGGAACCATACCCCTAAAACGAATTCTGCAAATGAATATCTACATACAACAACTAACATTGCAGTCGGCACTTACGCATTAAAACCTTGCTGTTCTCTTTTTCTTTTGTTTTTTGCAATAATGGTAAGTGTTGATATGTGGGTATAACGCAAATTACGATTGAGAACATTTTAATGAAGAAGTTTATTTTTGAAAGGCGTATCACTTATTTTTGATGTGAAACATCTATTGCCTCACTTGTAAACCGAATCGTTGGCGTGGCGACGCTTGCCGTGTGTAGTAGTATTTATGTGTAGTAGTATGAGAAGTGCTAAGCCAATTTCAAAGGAACAACTCACAAATGATGTGGGTTAAAGTGTGTTAGTAGTATGTGTGTCATGTTAGAGAGACAAATGTAGAGTTGCTAAAGAGCGGCAAGTTGGATGCTCGTGAGTGCTTAGTAAATGTTGGTGCGTTATGTGTTTTTGAATGTGTTCGGTAATTTGCTATGTAGATAATAGGAATTCGATTGCAGAGAATTCATGGGAAACGGGAAGGCTGGCTAGAGTGGGCACCTTTGAGGCTCGCTCTCTGTGCGAAGAAATGACGAAGGTCAGTGTTTGAGTTGAAAAATATCAAAAGGTCACAGAAAGCAGAGCCACAGCAGAAAGAATTATCAATTATTTAAACCAAGTGGAACTATTTTGCAATGCCAAATTTATTGCTTTATTAATTCGAAATAAAAAGTGCAAACTTATATTATTTAATAGCAAATTCGAGATATGCCAGCTCGTAATGAGCAAAAGTTGAAATTGAATAAAAAGTTTAAGCCTATGGAGGAAGGCATATTTTAAAGACACATTTTGATTATCATATAAAGTGACACAAAATTAATCATGCTATCGGATTATTTATAATTTTTACAAATAGTGCAGTACGTCAATCATAATTGAAATTTGTGAAGTGTAGAGCTGCTGTATAAAAATAGACAAGCAATGGCGGGCGTAAAGGTCAAAAGTCATCACTCAATATAATTTCTTCATTTATTATTTTTTTAATTTTATTTAATAATTTTCAAATACAAATCTGGATGATTAATTTTGTGCCACCTGAAAATTCAAAAATTCCATCATTCAAAATCATTTTTTTATATAATATTTTTTTAATTTTATTTAATAATTTTCAAATACAAACTGGATAATTAATTTTGCGCCACCAGAAACGTCAAAAAATTTCATCACTCAAAGTCATTTTTTTATTTAATTTTTTTAAATTTTATTTAATAATTTTCAAATACAAAACTGGATAATTAATTTTGCGCCACCTGAAAATTCAAAAAATTTCATTACTCAAAGTCATTTTCTTATTTAATTTTTTTTAATTTTATTTAATAATTTTCAAATACAAAACTGGATGATTAATTTTGCGCCTTCTGAAAATTCAAAAAATTTCAGCACTCAAAGCACACTTCAAAAAGAATTTCAATTGCAAATCAACAACAATCCAAGAGAATCTACTACCAAATATGGAACAACAATAGATCCTGTATTTGTGAGATATCTTGATAATATTTCATCCAATACTCTTGTCACGTACTTTAGTTATCATCGACCAATCGTCACAGTAATACCGGCAGAGGAAACATCGAATATAACTATTACTGAAGTCACAGATGAAAATATTTAAATTGTGGCTTGATATTAATATCGATTTTTGATATCACATGTAAATAAATGTTTATTAAATAAAGTTACCATTTTCTGTAAGAAATTCGTAATACTTCATTTTTTCATTAGGCTATATTTGATTCCTGTAATAATATTATCTTTTATGCATATTACTTGTACACACACGATGTTTCACATCTGCCAGGCGTCCCATGACGGCACACATTTTTTTTAATTATATGAAATATATTGTATCATATTTCTGAAGTTTCATTAGAGGAAAACGGCTATCGTAGAGATAATTGTATGGCCGCTAACGCCCAATATTAACATCGAGAAATAAACGGAGATGAAGTAGCATATAACTCGATAGATAAATCAATTGTTTATCCAGTCGGATTTTTGATTATCCTGAGAACATAAAAAAATTCAACTATAAGTAGAAATTGTTTGACTCTCCCTTTCGAAAATTTATTTATTTTTTAGCCATTTTTTATTGCGATGTACGAAGTGTACCCAGTGGTACAACCATTTACTAATTTTCAGATATTTTTATGTATTATAAATATAATTATATAATAATTTAGATTAATTTATTATCATATGAGGTGTTTTGTAAGTCTGGTGAAGGTTATGAGACTTACAATTAAAGGTATTTCTGTGACGAGAGGATTTGCATGCTATTGGAGTCGTGTGTTGTGGCATATTTTCTTGTTTCTTCAGTTATTGTGGGTACTTTGAGATCGCGATGGATTTGTGTATTTGTGATATAATATCATATACAAAGTTGAATGCCATATGGACATAGCTGAGTAAAGTGCGAGCTTACTGTCGGGGAGAAACTAGGCGATTTCGATGGAATAATCCATACAGCTGAATTTTCTCATAGTTCAGACTGTTTTTCGTCTTGTTTGGTAAAGAAATATCCATTTTCGAGTTAGAACTCAATAAAGAAGCAACAATTTATGGGTAGAGTGTGTTTTATTTTATAGAGTTAGCCATCATGCCAAACGCGGTCAAAGGCTTGAGAATTTTGAGAACAGCCACTGTGTAATATTTTTTTGTTCAGATGCTTTGTGTATGCTTTTATGGGTCTATGGACTTGTTCGATGGTACTGTGTTTTTTTCTTCAAACCGATTTGGTGATTTGGGATTATACAAGTGAGCCAAATACAAACGCACTGAGTTTAGTTTTGCGGCTTCGTTTATTGAGTGCTACTTTAGGACTAACTTACAATTTTCAATCTTTAACAAAATTAAATTTGTTTACAGTTAAATTCATGAATTTGTCACGTGGATGGGCCGCGTGAGGTGTAGTAGAGCGATGTCAGCAAGTTCCAGCAGGTATCTTTCTCACTGTTCGATGTCTGTTTGCCCGTGAGCGTTGTTGTTGTTTACGATTCCAGCGGAAGCGGTGTTTGGTTACTTTTATTGCGCGTGTGAACAACAAAGCGGGCACTAAATTTGTGTGAAGTTAACTCACATATTTCGGTCTTCATTTATAGGCATTATTCTTTTGAGGAAAAGGGATTCCATTACTGTATAGGCAACAGGCAATAGATTGATGGGCCTATATGATTGGACTTGTTAGCGTTTTTTCCTGGTTTAAGGACCAATTTTACTTGATGGAAAATCGTTATACGAGTATAAAAAATTTACAAAAACACTGGTCTTTCGTCAGGAATATCAATGATGAATCTGAATATTTCTAATTAAGTTGCTTATGGTTATGGTAATTTCTAATTGTGGAGTTCCCAGAATTTGTTTACCTTTGAGGAAATACAACGTTTTGCAACTATTTTGGTACGCTGTTTTTGTTGTTTCTAAAGTGTTAAATTTCTGCAGCATATAGATTCCTCAACTGCTATGGAATATGTATTAACAATTGTTTCTGCATATTTAATTTTTTAATTTTACTAAATTTGTATTTTTCCCTCCCAAAATAGCAGCAGTCTCTTGAGGATTTCATAGGATTCCTTCTTAATCTTCTACTAATGAAGGAGATAATAGGTTTGTAAGACGAGATTGTTTGTTCGGGTTCTTGGGGTACTTCTGTTGAGATTGAATCCTGGGTTGTAGTGGATTGTTTTTGACAAACGGCTTCTATTTTGTTGTATTGTATATTTGCGAAGTTTTGATATCCAACGCTAGTGCCACACTAGAAGGTAAGCTCACTTCTTCGAATTTTACGAGTAATTCATTATCTTTTCGGATTTGTGGAACCTCACTGAATTTTCTTATAGCTTTTTCGGTAAATAACGATGGCAAAAAAAGAAAGGAATAATTGCCGATGAAGACATGCCTTGATAGAAGTCGGCTCAATCCCATACAAACTCAACAACTCAACCCCAAAGTTGCTAACAAACTGGCAATCCTCTATTGGAACAAATTACGTAGTGCTAATATAATCGCTGTATTCTTGAAAGATATTTCATCACTTTGAACTGTATGTGTATGGCATGACTTTGAAAGTCCATATGTTATTTACACGAAAAATAAGAATTTACACGAAAAATGGTAAGAATCCGAACTCGTTATTGTTGAAGTACTTGAATCGGAATCGTGCCTGTATAAATATTGTATTTAAACTTGAAGTGTATCGTGAAAAAGTATCATTTGTGCATAAAACAACACACATACCATACCCAGATACATGGATATGTAACAGAGGCCAGCAAAATCTTGGTTTTCTTTTCGGTCAGCACGAGTAGCTTTTCAACACATTCTCCCTACCACTCTGACCCCGAATCAATCAATTGTGAACGTACATCACTCAACGATACGAAGGGTAATCTAAAAGGATGTGCAGCTTGAAGTTTATTTATGCGAATCAAAGCTGCAAAAATACATACATACATACATATGAACAAATGAAATCCGAGCGATTGTTTGCATTTTCTTGATTTAGTATTGATCCTGCAAGTCTACTGACCTCGAACTGGTGTATTTCTATGAATATCTAGCTTTGTTACTCTGCTTTGGTTACTCAGAATGGTAACAACACTGACATTAAATTTTCAATGCAATAAAAATGACGAGGATGCAAGTAATAACGATGAAATGATAGGTGCTTCAAATGGCCTCTTTCTGTTGTTGAGATTTTAAGTGCATGGGATTACTCTAATTTATTTCTTATACCAGAATAGGCTACCGGACCAAAGCCTTGCCATGAGTAATAACAACCTTTTTATGTACAGCGCACGCAAAGTGAACACTCCGAAATGTGACTCTATGACATGAACAATAAGCGTTTGAAAATTGGCATGTAGTGTGCATTGAGCTCAAATAAATCTGAGTTTGGGAAATCCCCCGGTAGTACATTATGCGTTCTCGTTTTGGCTGCGAGTCGCAATTTTGGTGAGTTTTTCCTTAGATTCGCTGCATAAAAATGAGTTAAAAAAAAACGTTGTCAGGCACAAAGAAAAAACCGGAGCAAAAAATCTGAAGCAATTTTTATATATAAATTCCAATAAAAGGTGTTATCTATCGCTATCGAGAGATGATTAACGATTTTTTATGTTCGGAATTGGATGTTATTGATCTGGACAACGTTTATTTTCAACAAGGCGCCGCTACGTGCCACACAAGCAATGAAACCATTGATCTTTTACGGGAAAAGTTTCCGCACCGTGTTATCTCTCGAAGAGGTGATCACAACTAGCCACCGAGATCTTGTCATTTAACACCTTTTGACTTTTTTATTTGGGGCCACGTGAAAGAGAAGTTCTACGCCAACAGCCCAGAGTCGATTGAAGACCTCAAAGATGCAAGTCGTGAGGCTATCGAGGACATAGGGCAGCCACTTTGCAATTCGGTTATGGAAAATTACATGAAAAGTATATTGTGCTGCAAGCAATCTAGAGCTTTAACTATATTAATCTAGAATTTCAACTTTTCCAAAGCTTGCGATTAGTGGGGCCCATATCACACACTACAGCTACGACCAGATAGCCTGCATTTTGAAGTGCCAAATTATACAAAACAAAATAATTTTCGTCATTGGGCCATCAAAATTATAAAACATGGGGTGCTTCCACGATTTTCATACTCGGCGTGAAATTACTGCTTGAACGCAGTTATAAGTCTTTCGGGCGTGGTCTTCTGCTTGATATATTCATATCATTCGACGACTTTCATTTCATCAAAAGCAAGAATACACATTTTGGGATCATCACAAAATTTAGCCTTTTGTTTCATGCAATTAGGATACCCTCGTTTATAATTATATCACTTCTGCAATACCAGCGTTGCAGGTCAACCTCTTGAGAAAGCGGAAATCCTTTATCATACCATTGGTTGTATGCCCGGAGTCCCGCTGCGTGCAGGCATATGGCGCTTGATATGACTTTCCGTGACCGCATCACCTTTTGGTCCATATGTAATAAATCAATTAATATAAAACGTTTTTTGGCAATTAACTACAAGACATACCAGGGAAAACTATTCTACGAATTTGACCTGCGGGATGCTAAAATCTGTAGTTTATATTTTCAGCCGCTGCCCTTCCTTTTTAGCTCAGAGATATCGAGCTTCATTGAGGACTCCGCTACAAAACTGGAAGTATGTTTGAGAATTGTTATACTTATTAAAATAGTGAACGAATAAACCTTGCTTACGGTCAAAGATAAAGGCCTCATAATTGCATTAATTAAAACATTCGAATAACATTAGACAAAATGGAATGAAAATTGAATTTGAAAAAGTATATAATATATAATACCTATAAGTAATTAATAGAAATATTCGTTGCTCATTGAAATAATTATAATTAAAAAACAAAATAAGTGAATATGGAAACAAATATGTAAACTATACTTAAGCTTAATATTGAGTTATGTATGTACATAAAGCGTTTTTCAGTAAGAGCTTTTACTCAACTTTTACGAAGTCCAATCGTTGAACCCAATATTCGACCACTCTTTTGCATAAATCGGCCGAAATTCCAGCAATTTCGCGTTCTATATTGGCTCTGAGCTCACAAATCGTCGCCGGCTTGTTACTGTAGACCCCGAAGAAAATAGTCTAGAGGCGTCAAATCACACGAGCGCGGCGGCCATTCGACCGGTCCATTTCTGAAAATAATGCGCTCATCGAACTTACTCTTCAACAACCAAAAATAATCGTTTATCATGTCGCGGTATCGATTTCCATTCACAGTAACGTGGCGATCGTTCTCGTCAACGAAAAAATATGGGTCAATTACGCCGCCGGCATGTAAACCGCACCAAACAGTGATTTTTTCGGGATGCAATGGTGCCTCATGAATCACGTGTGGATTGCTTTCTGCCCAGTAACGCATATTTTGCTTGTTGACAAAGCCATTGAACCAAAAGTGAGCTTCATCACTGAAGATGATTTTTTGGAAAAAATCTGGATCATTTTCGAGTTGATCTTCATCCCAATTTACGAATCGACGTCGTTTCGAATGGTCAAACGGTTTCGGTTCTTGTGTCAGCTTGATCTTGTACGGATGTAGGCCAAGATCTTTTCGGAAAATTCGCTACAATGACGACACAGAAAGGCCCAATTGTTGAGAACGTCGTGTGAGCGACACATTTGCGTCTTCTTGAACTGAAGCCCTGGCGGCAGCAATATTTTCAACACTTCGTGCACTTCTTGCTCTCACTGGCACCGGAACATTATGTAGCGAAAACGTAGATACAAATTTTTTCACTAGACGGTCAATTGTCGAACGGGATGGCTTGTTAAATGGAACGTAAAATGGCCGTAATGCTCTTAAAGTAGCAGCAACAGAACGATTATTTTCATAAAAAATTTCCACGATTTGCAATCGTTGCTCAAGTGTGTAGCGTTCCATGATGAAATGTATACTAATGAAGTTTACAAATGACAAGCGAAAAATAAAAAATATTGCGTCGTTCGCCCTCCCTATCGGAAAAAAGTTGAAGCGCACCTATTGAAAAACGCTTTATATACAGGGTCCGCCATATAACTTTACGGAATTAAAAATGCTATAAAAAAGAAACTACTCAATATTTTTCCAAACTGTTTTTTTTTATTTTGAAGTACAATCCTTCCGGTTATTGATGGAACACAACTTCATTCATATGGCTGCCTCGGCTAGCCATGCACCATCCCATACGATCGGTCCAATTTTTCAACACATTTTCGATTCTATGCGGCTGTATTTCAGCTATGACATCGCGTATGTTGGTCTTCAGTGCATCAATTGTTGCTGGTTAGTTGGCATAACACTGATCTTTGACGGCACCCCAAAGATAATAATCCAACGGCGAGAAATCACAGCTCCGAGGCGGCCAAACGATATCAAATTTTGGCTGATAATGCGATCTTCAAAGACAGTGCACAAAAGATTGATCGTAGCATTCACTGTGTGGCAAGTAGCGCCATCTTGTTGGAACGAAATGCCACCAATATCCTCCTCTTCAATTTTTCGGAACAAAAATTCGTTCAACATGGCCCGGTAACGCTCTCCATTGAGGGTTACGGCCACTTCTCGCTCATTTTCGAAGAAAAATGCACCAATGATGCCTCTCGACCAAAATCTGCACCAAACAGTGACTCGTTGTGAATGCATCGGCTTTTCTTCGAGTGCGTGCGGGTTTTCTGAGCCCCAAATGCGGCAATTTTGCTTGTTAACATACCCGCCGAGATGGAAATGAGCTTCATCCGAAAAGATGATTTTTCGGTAAAAGTCTTCATCTTCTTCAAGTCGATCCCAAGCCCATGAAGCGAAGCGAAGACGCATTGGTTGGTCGGTCCTTTGAGCGTATACACAACCATTTTCGTTCCGCGGAAGAATAAAACTAATTTTCTGTCAAATCAGATGACAGCTAAGTGTTACCATTCTTCAAATAATACCTAGTTCAAATCCGTAACGATAGATGGCGGGCCCTGTATATATTGTAATATATATATATGTATATTTCTGTTTCTCGCTTTCTTTTCTTCTCCTTGTGGCGGCTGGGCAGGACTACATAATTATGTTTGCTTTTTTTGTTGCTGAAGCTCTGTGCATAGGCTACAGTGGATAAAAGGAAAGGCTCGTGGCTGGACAAAACAACAGTACCCAAAATGTAAAAAATATACATAGATATTCTCTTTTATTTGAACCATATGTTGAGGCTGACAATATGGCTGCTTATCTGTGCATACACTTGAACTTTTGTATTTCTCAACTTATTTACACTATAAAATTGGCTAACATGTTAGTAAACGACCACATAAACAGTTCAGTTTCATGTTTATAATTTATTTGACCAAACACAAATTCATGAAAGAAAAATAGAAAAACACACAATTTGCCTATGCATCTGTTAAATTCAGCTACAAAGCTCTAAGGAGCATATGACTACATATATTTCCATAAATATAACTACACATTTTCGAAGCTATTATAGACATATATGCATACATAATTTCTTAAGCTAACTACATACTTGCAAGTTCTTGGAATTTTCTTCTATGATGGAACTAAGTGGCAAATAATTCGCCAAGCTTAAAGTTCATAACATAAACCCCAAATATTTGAATTCACTTACGAAACTGTTACGGTAAGTACCGTTAAGGGGGTGTTTGGAATAGCGTTGCCACTCAGGCATTTCCGGACAAGCTTACTCTGCCCACTTGGACGACTAGAAGAAGTTTTAGCCGCTTTTATAATATATATATATTTAGTGGTCGAAATTCATTCTGAGCGTATCCATTTGTAAACTTTTTCGTAAGTTAATATTTTGAAATGCTATTGAAACACGGCTCCAAGTTCGTGATAAACACAGCGTGCAACTCAGTTAAAATAGTGCGATTAAAGTCTAATTTTAAACATCACTGCAAATGCACATCCTATCACGGACAAGGGAGAAGCAAGTAATTCCATACCTGCCCTAACCACCATTAATTCACATCTCTAGGAATTCTTTCATTACACCCCGTTGGAAAATTTTGAAACACACGCATTTATTTTTTTATGAAAATATTCAGTATAAAATATAAAACAAAAACATATAACGCAGATTTATGTAATCAGGAAGCAAACTTTGAAGTTTTTCTCAAGCGCTTAGAACACGCTTTGCGTGTGCAAAGATGAGAAAATGAAATAAAATCCAAGCTTGATACTTTTATGTTTTAACAAGCTTTAGATGCCATTTCATTTCACATAAAATGCAAAAAATACGTATATGCAACAAAACATAATGGTTGTAATTTATTTAAATTTTTTAGTGTAATTTTAATTTTTGGATTTCTTTATTGAAAAACCATTTTAAGATATTTTCATCCAGTTCTATTCTGTGTTGATTAGGAAATTTCGCAGGTAATTTGGAGAATGCACTAAATAAATATTGATTCAAATTAAATTTTCTCTAAGAATAAACAAAGTAAAAGGGAAGCTTATTTTAAATTAGTCTTTTTAAATATCTTTAATTTTTATTGCAAAACGTTTACCGGTCTCTAATTTCAGGTAAGACGTTGGGTGGATGCAAATGTGAAAATATGGAGGCAGGTATTTAAATTGTGGGCTGGTCACAATGAATTCATGTTTTATTTTGAACTTATTATGTTGTTTTTTTTGTGCCAAAAAAGGAGATTTTTGTTGATTGGGTCTGGTAGCATGAAATCAGTCAGTTAGTCAATAGGGCGTCCGAAACGTGCCAACTGCCTTGCTTTTTACGTTGATTTTAAAAATGAAAGAAATCAAAAGCCCTGATAGTTTCATAGGTACTAAAGCAGTAAAAGCAAAAATTAAGTGAAGATGATGTTGTTGAAGTAGAGGGAAATGTTTTTTTTTCTACATCGAGCTTTTAAATTAAATAATAATATGCGATTTGATTTTAATCGCGAAGATTATTCTTATCAGGGGATGAGTTGCAGATACTCCCATTGATACTTCATTCAGTGAATTTATAGATTGCGCTCCTGACCAAATTCTCAGTCAGTGGAAATGGCTAAAGTTGAGTAATGTAAATCTTTGTGTTGATTTGGATTTAGATACATTTTGGTTGAAGGTGAGCTTATTAAAAAACTACCACATCATCAAGCTTTCATCATTAGGAAGCTTTCCCGAATTGTTTAGTTTATTTTTAATTTACTTTCACTTCCGTACAGTTTTTCCATGACTGAGCGGAAGTTGTGGACCCTTTTTTAATTAAAATGAAATAACGTAATCGACTAGACTTAATAGCATCATATGATGCAAAGAACTCGTTAATATAAAAATTGGTTATATAATTGTCTTTGAAAAAATAATTTATTTTTGAGTTGGTTTAAAAAAAAAGAAATTTTTGGGCGGTTGTTGTTAGATTTGGTAGGGAAAAAAGTTGTTCAGTAGCATCACGAGTTGGGACCTCCGAGAACGTAAGTATGGCAAAAATAAAAAAAAATGTGTGCCCGCGAAAATCTAATCAAAGCAGCGAATGCCATGAATGTCATTTTGCTTTCCCTCATTTCAGTATACCAGAAAGTTAAAAATATCAAATATGACTGACCTCTCAGACGTTTATTGCTTTGCAAAATTTCGAGTCCCTTTTTATGACTTAAGGCATGACATTGAAAAAGAGGTGTGTCTTTAGCTTTGTTGATTAAAAAAAATGGAAATGATAGCTTCAAATAAACAGGATTAAGTGGATTTCTTTTTCCTTTTTCAGTTAAAAATTTGCTTGCAAATCGAACTCTAGTGCCGTCGATAATACACGAAGAAGATTTATAGAAAAATATTACTTAACGAAGCCATAAATTTCTTAGAGGTCAAACATTTCTTTTGGCCAAAAGTAAGCTAACATTTACTTTCTGCTGCTTCTTCAGCAGTAAATATCAGCTCGAGTAATTATTTCATAAAAAACTTTAATTAAAAATTTATAACTTTATTAATTTCTTGGTTCTATAATTAATAATTAAATTTAAATTTTACAAGGTTTCATTTAATTCATAAAGCATCAAAATCTAGCAAAAATTGTGACATTTAAACTTATTTGTTTACCAACACCTTCGCTCTTCTAGGTGCCATGCACTTCAAAATCTTGAGGTAGAACTGCATCCCTAGCATTCCAGGCGTTATGACCTTTAGCGCTTTATTCAGATATAAGATTTTTAAGCCGCTGAAAGACACAACGCAACAAAAGGATTATGCTCCAGCTCTATGGCAAAAATGACATAAGAGTATTTGCATTATCATAATTACCAACCACTTTTCATAAAATGCGTATGCATATTCTTTAACAACACCGCAATTTTTTCCCCATTTTCATTTTCGCTGATCATACATACAAATTTTAAGAGTAAACTAACACAAGTCAGAAGGCAGCGAATGAATACCCACCCTCCAGGAAAGACTTAAACTGATGAAATAAATTTTTAGTTCAGTAAAAGTAACGGCGGCCGCTGTAGCCGAATGGGTTGGTGCGTGATTACCATTCGGAATTCACAGAGAGAACGTTGTTTCGAGTTTCGGTGAAACACCAAAATCTAGAAAAACATTTTTCTAATAGCGGTCGCCCGAGTGATTAAAAATTCGGTGCTCAGCTACTCTCAAATATTCAACAGTGTTATGCTTTTATCTCGCCACCAGCAAGAAAGCTTTTTTTTCTTTTATTATATTAAGGATATCAACTGTGCTGAAATTTCGCTCCCAAAAACTCTCGAGCACTTACAAAAACAAAACGTTCACCATATGGCATCCCCGGAGTTTCAAACGAAATTGATAAATTTTAAAGTCGCGTGAATTGTGAAGAAGGCTTAATTCCCGCAATTTCTAAAAAATTGTAGTCTGTCTGACAGACTGCCAAAAATCGTCAAATTGCGACTTTAGATTGAGAAGAGCTCGTGCACTTTCGATGCAATCATTCCGGACACGCCGTTGGATTAGCGTTTACAAGAAAAGTCAAATAAGTTTTATGTAATCAAACATTTTAGTATGGAAAGCAGTATGTGTTTTTGCGTTAAAATTTCATCCCTGGATGCCTCAATAAATTGAGCTCCGAAGAGGTCGTTTAATACGAAATCAGCTTGCAACAGAGCCATTATTACCGGTATATTAGAAACATAGCATCTTTTCCATACTACGGTGGGCAAAAAGTAAGGTGAATTTGGTTGTAAAATGAAAAATCTTTATTTATTCTTGTAAATCAATTTCATCCCCTTCAAAATAATCCGGCATAGCCATCAGCACCTTCTTCGATTCAGCTTTCATCTCCTCAATCGACTCGAAACGCGTTTTCCGGAGTGGTCTCTTGAGTTTTGGGAATAGCCAGAAGTCACACGGAGCCAAATCAGGTGAATACGGTGGTTGCGGAACGATATGCGTGGAATTTTTGGCGAAATGGTCACGAAGAACGAGTGCAGTGTGAGACGGTGCATTATCGTGATGCAAAAACCAAGAGTTGTTGGCCCATAATTCTGGTCTTTTTAGACGAATTGCTTCACGTAAACGACGCATAACGCATAATAACGCATAGTAATGTTCCTTATTAACAGTTTGGCCAGGTGGAAGGAATTTATAGTGCACCACACCACGAAAATTGAAAGAAACTGTCATCATCACTTTTATTTTTGAACGACTTTGACGTGCTCTTTTCGGTCTGGCCTCGTCTTTAGCACGATATTCGCTTGATTGGTCGGTTGTTTCAGGGTCATAAGCATAAACCCAAGTCACATCTCCCGTAATGATGCATTTGAGCATGTCTTGATAGTTTGAAAGCATTGTTTCACACACATCAACACGACGACTTTTTTCCAAGAAATTGAGAGTTTTCGGTACCAAACGAGTTTGACTTTTCGTAGGCCCAAATGGTCTTTCAAAATGGTTTTCACAGATCCTTCTGATATTCCGATCATATCAGTAAGGTCTTTAACAGTCCACCGACGATTTTTGAGCACTAACTCCTTCACTTTATTGACGTGTTGGTCATCTGTTGACGTCGATGGTCGTCCGGATCGCTTCAAGTCATCAACACGTTCTCGACCCTCTTTGAAGTCTTTGTACCACTTATAAAGATTTTTCTGCGACATGGTCGAATCACCAAACGCCTTCTGCAACATGCTAAACGTTTCCGCAGCCTAAATTTCATTCCCCAAACAAAATTTGATGACACTTCTCTGCTCAATCAAATCAGACATTGTAAAAATCGAGAAATGCACTCTTGGTCGTTTGGTAAACACAAGTGTAAATATATTACTGATAATGACATTCACATGAAAGTTGTCCCAGATGTTACTAACAGTGCTGCCAACTCATGAAAAAAATAACTAGAGCGAAATTTTAATCCCGCGAAGTTTGACAAATAAATTCACCTTACTTTTTGCCCACAGTAGTACATATCTGCACATGGTTTTCGCGCCATTGCTAACACTCGTAAATGTACCCGCACATATGCAAAAATAAGAGCAGATGCGAAATAATAAAGATTAAAAATTCACTTCCCTGCAGGTTACATACAAACACAAAAGTACATGGAATTAAAAATTTGCACAGTTATGCATTCTGCTTATCCGAGTACGTACCCCAATACGAGTATAATTAACAGCACATATTTATTTTCTTTATGTGCTCGGGAGATGCCGCCCTTAAGCAATAAAACCAAAAGTAATTGCATACAATTAAAGTAGTTTTGCGGTAACTTTTTCTCATTTTTACGAGTTAAAGCGATAATAAAAAACACAAAGCAGTTACGGACCGTTATGATCAACATAGGAATTCGGATAAAACTGAAAAGAAGAGGAATGCAGATTACCTTCCAATTATAGAATATGGTAACTTTTCGGATTTGCATAATAAACAAGAAACTGGATTCTTAGATGCATTGTTTTTAAAATATATGTATGTATGCATACACGACCGCCATGAAAAAGGCCAGGGTTTTCCAAGTTGTATGCCCACGTACATTTAACGAAAATTAAAATTCTTTTTAAATACAAATGTTTTAAAAGCGCAAAACTCTTGTTTTATTGAAAAGTGTCAAAAAAGAAGTGTGTTATTAGCATGTTAATTGTAATGAGTACATATTTTTAAAGGTACCTACTAATATATGTACGTATTTTATATGATCTATATATAGGGTTTTTCAGTAAGAGCGCTTCAACTTTTGAACTTTTTTGAATAAAACACAAACGGTTTGACTTTTTTAACTAATTTTTGTTTTATTGTCGAGTTTGAACATATACATTTAAGTATGAAATTCGATTTCTTTTGCATGACCACCGCGTGCACGTTTTACGAAGCCCAATCGTTAAACCCAATTTTCGACCACTCTTTTGCATAAATCGGCCGAAATTCCAGCAATTTCGCGTTCACCGGCTCTTTACTGTAGACCAATGACTTCACATAACCCCAAAACGGGACGGCTTGTTAAATGGACCGTAAAATGGCCGTAATGCTCTTAAAGTAGCAGCAACAGAATTATTTTCATAAAAAAATTGCACGATTTGCAATCATTGCTCAAGTGTGTAGTGTTCCATGATGAAATGTATACTAATGAAGTTTACAAATGACAAGCGAAAAATAAAAAATATTGCGTCGTTCGCCCTCCCTATCGGAAAAAAGTTGAAGCGCACCTATTGAATAACCCTATATAAATAGCTCGAAGCTTTTACCTATTATTGGAAGTATTCCCCGTGTCTTAATCCATGTCCCTTTCCTCGCAGGCCTGATTTTCAAGTGAAGTTTGGGATTTAATTTGGAAAGAAAGAAATCTCGCTCAACAGCGTTTCAGTAAAGTTAATATGTGTTTTAACTGTTCGGCAAAGAAAATTTATTAACCACCTTAACGTCAGAAATGGGTCGCGCTATTAACATTAGGGTGGCTCGGAAATTCTAACCGCGCGGAGCGTCTTCCAAGCGATGAACCGAATCGGCTGGTGGGGGAAAATGGTCGTTGGACCTTCCCCTTTCTCTAGAAACCGGTCCCAGTTCGCTGGCAACAGCGGTGCAGTCAACATCGCTCCACGCGTGAAAGCTGTTTTAAAAGTGTGTTAGGATTTTGCAGTGGCGAAAATGTAGCGATCGTTGGAGCAACGTTATTCGATCAAGGAGGCTTACGGGGACCAATCTCTGTCCAGTGCCCAGGTAAAACGGTGGCACAAGGAAGGCCGGGAGGACGTCGAAGACCTTCATCACAACAATGCGCCGGCGCACACCACCTTCCTCTGCCCCTCTGCATTGGGCAAGATGTTGGTTCTGGTGCTTCCCCACCCTCCCTACAGCCCAGACCTGTCCGCTCCGGACTTCTTCTTGTTCCCGCGCCTGAAAAGAAAGCTGAATGGGAGGCGTTTCGACTCCATCGAGGCGATCCAAAAAACTGTGACAGCCGAATTGAACGCGATTTCGGCGGATGAGTTTAAAAAATGTTTCCTGCAGTGGAAGGACCACTACCAGCCGTGTATTGACGCCCAAGGGTACTATTTTAAAGAATATTAGTTGTATAAGCCAAAAGGTTTAAGAAAACTGCTTAAAAAAAATTAGGCTCGTTACATTTCAATCAAACCCTTTATAAATAAATAGATCGTTTGGATTCTTTTTTTAATACAAAACTTTGGAGGGCTCAGGTACTAAAAAAATATGCAATAATTTGAAGTTGAATTCAATCATATCTGCAATCTACACTACATACTTTTTAGGTTATATTTTAAATGTGGTATAAATGCATAAAAATACATCAAAGAAAAGCAACAGAAGCGAGAGCAGTTGCGATCCGATTACAAGTTCTTTACTACTACAGGGTCCAGGTCTTTACTACATCAGGTGTCTGTTTAATGTCAGTTCAGAGCACTGTTTACAAGCGCGCGGAAGTATTTTGCCGAGAGTGAACGCGAAAAAAGAAAATCAGTTATGGATTTCAAACGTAATAATATTTATAATAATATATTATATTAATAGATTATATTTGGCTGGGAAATCACAACCAGCGATCGTTCGTCAGTTTAAGCACCTTAAAGTAAATAAAGGTTTTCTTTATCGCACCATTACGCGTTACAATGATGCTGGTAGCATGGCAAAATGTAATGGAGGTGGTCATTAACAGACTGCAACGTCACGTGAAATGGTTCAAAAAGTGAAGAAGCGACTTGAGCGAAATCTCCGACGAAGTGCCAATCAAATGGAGAAAGAACTGAAAATATCTGACCGTTGCATCCGCCGTATACTGAAAAATTATCTCGAAGTCAAACCATAGAAGATCTGTAACCACATATGGGGACTCTCGAATCGTTTTCATTGAGCCTGGCGACAAGGTAAATGCGAAATATTAGCGGTAAAGTATTCTGGAGGTTGCCTTAAAGACGTGGGCAGACAAAACATTTCCGACACACACACAATAGCTCTCAGATTCACCAGACGCGAATCCGATGGACTAGTCTTTTTGATCCATTTTGGAGAGCAAGGTCCGAACTAAAAGATTCACCAGTCTCGAGGCGCTCAAAAAAGCCAAAGGTGGTCATATCGAGCAAAAGTAAATTGATTCTTAATATAGCATCAGTTTCACACATTTTTTACTTTGAATTTTACTGTAGTCCAACTCCAGTGAGCGCTTAAAATTTATTTTTGACTATTGCTCTAGCAGTAACGAAAGATATGTACATATGTAGTTCAAATCGGAATAGTTGATCCCGAATTTTGCACTACCTGCTCTACTACTCATCTATTCAAGCTCAGAGCAGTAGCGAGATTAGAGCAATGTTTTCGCTACAAAGCAAAGGTCAGACTAATGGGCCTGTGTTCCTTCGAGTAGAGAGGGTTGCTTTTCCCCGCTTTTGGAATAAACAAAACTCTCCCTTCTCTCCACAATACAGGAACATAGCTGAACCTCAAGCATCCCCTCAATAACGTGCTTAACCATGGTACCACAAGATGGCTTACCTCTTGGAGCATAGCTGGGAAGATTCCATCCAGTCCTGGCGATTTATATGGGTCGAAACTTTGTATAGCCCATTCTATCTTATTGGTCGTAATTACGTTCTTCGGGATATCGTGCACCATATCTCCTCTTGGTTCGAGAACTGTACTGTCCGCGCACCCTGGAAAATGTTTGCTGACTAGGTCTTCTAGAGAGTCCTCACAGCTGTCAGCCCACTCGCCGTCAATTTTTCGTATTGTTCTTGGCATAGACGGATTCTTGGATAAGCTTTGATGAGAGTATCTACAATCAATTCAACCCCGTCTTCAAGTGCAACGTGTGACCTATATTTCCGGGGTATCATTGGCGTTTTTGATAGTATATCCCTATACAAGTCCCAGTACGTATTCTTAGGATTTCTAAAGGATATAAGTTTATTTTTGGAGCGGAATATAACCTGAAAGCTTATGAATCTGTGATCAGAGAATGAGGGCCTACTCAACACTTCCCATTCCTGTACATGTTATGGTAGAGTGCTAATTCAAGTACATTCTTCGAGGTTGGTCCAACATATGTTGGTTCTTCACCTCTATTAGCTATTTCGAGGCTACTCTGAAGAATATAGTTAAATAGTGACTCACCTCGGTCGTTTATGACTGCATTACTCCAGACCGTGTGATGTGCGTTTGCGTCAGTTCCTACCACCAGAGCGAGCTTCTTTCCGGCAGCTGTTTCTACCAGCTTCCGAAGTTCCGTCTGTGGTGCTTTTTCATCATGTGGCATATAACAAGACCCAAAGAGTAACGTCTCATCCTTGCAGCCCTCCACCGCCACCCCTGTCAGGTCGTCTGAAGAGAGATTATGATCAGTATAAGAACATATACTTTTTTACCATTATCGCTGTTCTTACCTTATTTTTTCCAATCGGGATGTAGGTGTTGTAGTTATGTGACTTTAGACCGGAGACTCTGTTGCCCGATGCTATCCATGGTTCCTGGACTAGAGCCACATCATAGCCGACTCCCTCTATGTTGAGCAGGAGCTCGGCTGAGGCGTTCTTACTCTTGTGGAGGTTCATCTGAAGGACCTTCAGCATCTGGCTTCAGTACCTTCTCGGTCAGTACCTCCCAGTTCACCCTTCTCCACTTCCTGTATATTGAGGGAGGCTTCCAAGATGTCTTCTAAACCGAGATCCTTTTCCACCTCCCCCGCAGCGAGCGTGTTGTGATTGTCATCTGTCGGGTTGCGCTTTTTGTGGCGAAGGTGCACGCTACCAACTCCCCAAGCCATCCTCTCGAATCGCGCGTAAAGCAGGTCTTTTGCGGGTTTTTGATTTGGATAATGTAGTCTTGGCCTCCATCAGAAGTTGCTGGTTTTGCCATGCTCAACACTTTATAGCTGCCTGTTGGCACAACTGTGTTCTGTCATTGTAGTAGTCGCAGTGCATTTTCCGGTTTTACCACTCGCGGAATAAAAATCTTTGCCTTCGGTATTGAGGGAATGCAGCTGCGATCAACAATTTCAAGTGATGCCCCCTCCCACAGGTCTTGAAGCGTTTTTACTGCCTCCTTTAGCCATGTGAGCGTGGGGTCGTCCTTATATTTTATAATTTTGACGCCGCTGAACCACCTTGATCCGTCGAATGCTGGCATGGGTGCGTTCGGCTCTGCGTCCATTTTCTAAAATAGGATTTCTAGTAGCTTCATTTCCACTACCTTCCACCGCTCCTGCGACATTCGGCCCAGATGGCCACTATGGTCAGTGAGTGCCACTATGAAGTGCCTGTCGGCAATTTCACTGGCCGCTGCCGCTGCTTTCGACGTCGTAGGGCGTTTTCTTCTCCGTGTTTCGGGTTAGCCATCTCGTGCCTGTACTTCTGCTTTTTCGATGACACTGAGGCCTCGCTATCCGCAGAACGCTGCCTCTTGATGGCTAGTTCTTCTTCTATTTTGTTCGCATACTTCGGATTGGAGGCTGCGAACATTGGTTTTGCTGGGTAGAAGGCCCGGCCATTTTATATCTCCTTGGGCCAGAGCAAGCCAACCGTTCCTTTGGCTTTGGCCTTTAGCTTCTCTTTGTCGGGCTTGAACCTTGGCCTGTTCTTGCCATCCGAAGCAGCAGCATTGGACCCAGCCGGAGAAATCAGAAGAGCCTCTTCCTCAGCTGTGTTAGTGCTCCTGACGCTTTCGTGGTCCGAGTCTTCATGGAGAACGGTACCTCCGCGATGAAGACCGTTATGTGTGTGTTTGGCAGTACCATTACGATCACTGTAACCTGCTCCCGTTACAGTGGAAGTTTGGTTGCTTGAGTTGTTGTTAGTATTCATCTTTTTCGCACGCCCACCTGCTCGACGAGAAGTGCGCAGTGGTCTATTTAAATAAAGGTGAATTCAAACGGTCCACCACGGCAGCGCCTCATGCCGTGGCAAGGCCACAGTTACTTCCTAAGGTGGCCCGGTGTTAGGAAGGCGCCGTTGAAAAACAGCCGGTCTGGTGAACCCCCTGGCTGCAAATCATCTAATGGGCACGGTGTCGCATAACACCCTGGATTAGGGGGTGGGCAAGGAGAGAAAATACCGTGATCTTCACATGGTGATTGGATGGCCACCAAGTACGCCGTAAAGCAGACGGTTGACTGGCCAATCCCCATATGGAGCTTTCCTCTTAGTTCGTGTTGGATTGGTGCCCATGATATGGGGACCAGATACCACTTAAGCCTCATCCCCGCGGCAAGGAGACCACCATGATGAGGGAAATGAACATATATATTACTTGCGAGCAAAATATTAAAACAGCGACATATTTAAAATAGCTTAGACTAAACATGATCCTTCCAATTAAATTTAGATTTACGTTTAAAAAATAACAAAAACAAATTTTCAAATTAAGCACCTAGTATTTGAGTGAGTAAAGTTTCCTTTATAGCGTCTTTTCTAATTTTTGTATCTCATACGTGCGCCTAGGAATATGCAATAACCGGCAGCGCAGTCGCTATGGGCATTGTCATGGGGGAGTTTGTCGTTATACTTTTCTTTAGAAATTTTTATTTTGTCCCGTTAAATTTTGTCGCGAGCTGTTAATATTTTCCATTCATACATTCGATATTTTTGGTTGAGTTTATTGGCAACTACCGGACCAGGGAGTTTCTTGACACTTATTATTTTGTTATTATTGTTGTATACGAGAAATCACTATTTGTTTTCAATAAGAATTTAGCTGACTAAATTTCCTCGTTTTCTTGTTTTAAATGGAATGTATGTTTTCTTATTTAACATTCACGTTCACCAATACTAAACTTAAAAATCACTGTTAGAAATCAAAGATATTTTAACATGACTGTTATCATTCTTTATTTTACCATTAAAATTTTAAGGTGCCTGATACTTTGTTGGGAATCCTTTTTTATCAATATATCTACGTACTATGTTTTTCAAGAAGAAGTATAGAACACTTAGGGAAAAGTTTTAAATTTTTTCAAATTCTCAATTCGTAGACCAACCGATTTTATTGCGACAGGTCATGATTCTCTTTCATCAGCTTCAATGTATTATATAAATATATACTTATATAAAATGTGTTTGTGGGAGTAAGAGTAAAATTTCAAATCAAAAAATAAAGAGAGACCTGAAAGCTCTTTTACTAGTAAAACTTAACTAAATCAACAAACAAAAGCGTGAAATTCTTTTCCATAAGTGATAGTAAACAAAATCATAAATTTCCTTTGAGAGTTGTGGAATTCACATGTTTACAATTTCATTCAGCGACCTGCTGTTGAGCTGGAAATGCGGGAAATTTCGTTGAAAAGCGTTTGATACCACCAAATTGTGCCCAAGAGTGCAAGTAAGGTAAAAATGCAGCCATTTATATCTTTACGTCTGATTTCAAGTCATAATCAAATACATATGGATATACGAGTACATACATACATATGTGTATGTAATATCTCTGAGCTTAAGAATTAATTTTTATTTGTATACCTGCATACATACATCTACCCTGCGGGGAAAACCTGCACTATTGTAGAATATATTTAGCTTAAAATTAGCAAGATTTGCCAATTTCCATACACTTCCTTTTTTATTGATGTGAATAAGTCTTCTACTATACGAGTATGTGCCAAGTGTGTCAAAGTCGGAGAAATCAAAAACAAGCAAAACAAAACATAACTTAAACGGGCTTAAAATTTGTTCGAAGTCACTACATAAAAACTTTAAATGTAAATCATTGATTTTATTAATTTATTAGAAAAGTTCCTATTTTAAATTCTGTTCCTATTGGCTAACATGCTAACATTGAAATATAGAAATTTCACACCAAAATTGGTTTTTAGTCCGAATTGGCGCATATGGGCCCATATATGATATGCAGCTTTAAAACAATTTTATTTCCAAATTAAGTATTATAAAATAATTACAACTCTTTTAATCCATCATATTGATGTTCAGCACTAATAAAACGGAAAAAAATTGCCCATGATTTTATGACATTTCGAAAAAACCTCACTTGTGTACAAGTGGGTGAAAAAGCAGAATTGAAGTGCGAGTGATTAATTTTCCAAAAACGATAATAGAGTCAAACGTAAGTATTTTTTGTACTGTTTTCTATACTTTATAACTAATTTTTATATACGATTCTGTAAAGGGTTAATACTTTTATTCCATTTTTGTGTGACTAGTCGAAGAGATTGTATGAAGTAAAGCTTCTTATTAAAACCAAGTGTGAGATTTAAATATTTTGCGAAAGATACCATTCTTGATAAAGGGGCTGAAGTTTATTATTCGGCGCTTCTTTATAAAAAGACGTTCTGACTCCTGTGTGTTGATGTAGAAGCTATTTGAAATTATATCAGAATCTTCTGCTTCTTAACTTTCGCGTTAACCGCTTACGTGGTTTTGACCGAGTTTAAAAAGCGCGACAGTCGTTTCTTTCTCGTGCTAACCGGCGCCAATTGGGCACACCAAGTGAAACCAAGTCCTTCTCCACCTGATCTTTCCAACGCAGAGGAGGCCTTCCTCTTCCTCTGCTACCACCAGCTGGTACCGCGTCGAATACTTTCAGAGCCGGAGCGTTTGTATCCATTCGGACGACATGACCCAGCCAACGAAGCCGCTGGATCTTTATTCATTGCGCTATGTCTATGTCGTCGTAAAGCTCATACAGCTCATCGTTCCATCGTCTGCGATATTCGCCGTTGCCAACGTGCAAAGGTCTAAAAATCTTCTGGAGAATCTTTCTCTCGAACACTCCAAGCGCCGTTTTATCGGATATTGTCATGGTCCACGCTTCTGCGTCATACGTTAGGACAGGCATAAAGAGAGAACTAACACTCTACAGTTTTGTTCGTCGAGAGAGGACTTTACTGCTCAGTTGCCTACTTAGTTCAAAGTAGAACTTGTTAGCAAGAGATATTTTGCGTTGGATTTCCAGGCTGATATTGTTATCGGTGTTAATGTTGGTTCCTAAATAAACGAATTCTTTTACAACATCGAAATTATAACTGCCAACAGTGACGTGGATGCCGATGCGCGAGTGCCCCGACTGTTTGCTTGATCACAGGAGGTACTTCGTTTTGTCCTCATTCGCTTTGCCTCTTTATCCAGTTTATTGTTAAGGCTGATGATGTCAATATCTTCGGCATACGTCAGCAATTGTACGCACTTATAGAAAATTGTGCCTGAGCGATTAAGTTTTGCGGTTCGTACGAACCTCTCCAATATCAAGTTAAATAAGCCACACGACAGCGAGTCACCCTGTCTGAAACCTCGTTTGGTATCAAACGGCTCGGAGAAGTCCTTCTCAATTCTGACGGCGCTACTGGTATTGAGCAACGTCATTTTGCAAAGCCGTATTCGTTTTGTGGGATACTAAATTCAGACATCGCGGCTTACAGATAACTCCATTTCGAAGAGATGGTGTATGTCGATTTTCCTTTCATGGGTCTTTTCCAAGATTTGGCGTATTGTAAATATTTGGTGGATGGTAGAATTGATAGGTCTAAGGTAAGGTAAGGTTGGTAAGGTCAAATCAGTTGGTTGATGGTGGGCTTCAGCCTTTCACACAATACGCTCGCTAGAACCTTATAGGCGATATTTAGAATACTAGTCCCGCGGTAAAAGGCACACATCGCAGGATTACCCTTCTTACGGATTTGACAGAGCACACTTAAATTTCAATGCTTTTGTTGTTGTAGCAGCATAAACATTCCCCGTGCAAAAACGAGGAATGCTGCTGAAGTAACAGTGCTTGGCCGGATATAAATCCGGGTCGTTCCGGTTAAGTAGAACCGACTGTCGTCGGAGCGGCAGTCCAATCGACAGGCATGCTTTCATCCGACCATATTTTGCATAGAAGCTGATGCATGCAGCTTACCAGCTCCTCGCCGCCATGTTTGAATAGCTCAGCTGGTAGTCCGTTGGCGCCCGTGGCTTTGTTTTTCTTTAGCCGCGTTGTCGGTATTCTCACCTCGTCATGGTCGGGTAGCGGAACGACAATTCCGTCGTCAACCATTGGGGTATCGGGATCTTCACATTCTCTGTAACATGCGCAGCTTTCACTATTTAGCAGGTTCGAGAAGTGTTCCCTCCATAATTTAGGTATGCTCTGGATATCAGTCACCAGGTCACCGTATTCGTTCTTACAGGAAAAGGCTCCGGTCTTAAAACCTTCTCTAAGACACCGAACTTTCTGGTAGAATTTTCGGGCGTTGTTCCTATTGGCCAGCATCTCAAGCTCTTCGCACTCACGGCATCTCAAGCTCCTCTCACGAATTTCGGCCTGTCATTTCTTCTTTCTGATAATACGTCTCTCTTCCATTTTTAGTTCTCTGTAGCAATCCCACATAGCTCGTGTTGCGCCCGATCGCAGCGTGGTTCTATAGGCAGCGTCTTTTCTTTCTGTTTTGTGGTTTTCGATCAGGAGACAGCCAGGTGGCTTGGTGAACCTTTTTATGCGGGATCAAAAATTCCCTCTTTGCACACCCTGGCGTTGAAGTCGCTGTCCTGGCTATTCCCAAGTGAATGGTGATCAGTAACTTTCCCCACTTACGTTGACTTCTACATATGGAACCATCCTTCAAATGGACTTTACATACTCCCGCAAATAAAAGTCGAAAGGTGTGCGGGAACTTCTACACATGGAACCACACTCCTTGGTCTTCTGAGCATAATTTTTCCATTTTTGTATTTCGATTTGATTATATAAATTATTATATAATAATAATATAATTCATTTAACAAAAATTTAGAACATTTATATTGTCTTATAGACAATAGAGAGAGAGAGAGAGAGAGAGAAAAAAAATAAAAAATTTAGTATTATTTAATAATTTCATTTAATAAGTACTAAGATCCGCATATGTTTTGCTATAGAAAAATCAATATCAGACGAATATAAGAACAAGTTGAATTCTTTTAATGCTCTAGATAGAGGAAAGAGAATTGAGTCATAACGGTAAAAAATATCATGATTACGCAAGCTTCTAGCAGGGATATTGAAATAGATGCTTTCAAGTAAGAATGGGGAATCGCTCCTCTTATAATATCATAAGCAAAAGCAAGAGAAAGGATGATCCTCCGATCGATTAACTGACATCTTGCTTTGTAAAATGGAATCAGGTCTACAAACTTTACTAAAAATATATGTATGTAGACAGAATATTTTGGTTTTGAGCAAACGAGAGAAGTGAAAAGTAATTTCAAAGTGAACAGGTCTGTGAATACACAGCTGAAACAACGAATGAAAGCAGGTATAGAGTAGAACTTAGTTAAAAAAGAGTCAGAAATCTAGTAGGAAGTAGGTAGAGGGAAACGAGATGTTTGGATAAAGTTGGGTTGTGCCACACCAATCAGTATCATGGTGAAAAAAATTCATAAGGTGTGGCCAATATCAGACCGTTGACCGAGTCTCGTGAAGTTCAAGGTATCAGCTGATTGGCTGATGTAACCGGGACCATGACAGCAGTTTGTTTGAGATGGTGTTGGTGATATACGAAAAAAATCAACACAGCACACACACAGTTTGTTTCGTTGCCGTCTGAACAACGAATGATTGAACGAGTATATGAATATGTATGAAATGAGTCGGCAGAATTCTGTTGCCGAGTCCCCGGTGATATGGCAGCCGAAGCGACTCGTTTAATTTCGTTTTTCACCATGGCAGATGGCCAAACTTGGGGTGCTATCATCCTTGAATCAGCAACGTTATTTCGATCCGCTTCAAGCTTGACAGAAATTAGATGGTTGAAGTTAGTGGTAAAAATTTTCAAATCATCGGCATATACAAAAATTCAGAGTGGTTAAAACTTGATTTGGTTCGCACATTTTTGAACAGACCGGGCAAATGAGCAACGAGCACCTGCAAAACTATTCGATGGCCATTACTCAAAAATTTTCGAGAATTTCGAAGTATATCGAGTTTTTTCTATTAATTTGTGCTATGCTTGGGATTTTATGTCAGAAATTTTTTTTTTAATTTTTAAAAATTATTTATTCACATTGCCAATGTTGTTGGAAAACTAAAGAAATGCCAGAAAATAAAACTGAAAATGTTATATTATCAAAAATTTGAAAATTTCTAACAAACATTGGAGCAGTTGTGCAATGGACAAATTTCGAGCGAGTATCGAGCTACTGGCAGTGCCAGAAAAATTGAATAAAAACCCATACCAGATAGTTTAGATATCAGGAGCGAATGACTATCTTTATCAAATGCTTTAGTGCAGTCTGTATAATTAGTGTTGACTTGCCGAGATCGGCCAGACATATTGTTTGTATACCACCTTGATAAAAAAGTTCCAGGAATATATTCAGAAAATTCAAAGCAAAAAATTATTTATGAAAAGTGATATTATCGCCTTCAAAGTACTCCCAGCTCTCGAAACATTTCTGGTACTCTATTTTCGGCATAGCCATCAGAGCCGCCTTCGATTCTTTTCATTACCTACCTTGCGGCTGTTGAAACGCGTTCCCGCAGCGGTTTTTTAACTCTACCAAGCAAAAAAATCGAGAGAGCCATATCAGGCGAATTCGATGGCTAATGAATGGTATTCGTTTGCACAATGGTCCACAATTCACATATAATGATGACACCGTGCGACGGTGCATGGTGCAAAATCCACACATTTTTTGCCACAAATACAATACGTTTTAATAGTCCTTATTAATTGTTTGACTTTTTGGCAAAATTCGTGGTGTACAATACTGTTGTAATCCACAAAACCCGTAAGTATTGATTTCTTCTTTGACTGAAAATGACGTGGTTTTTGTAGTCTTGGTTCATTCGCAACTCTCCATTCACTTGCCTGAAGTCTAGATTACGCGTCGCACTTATAAACTCACATTTTCCACGCCTCGTTCTCAGTAATGCTGCATTTGATGAATGTTGGGCGGATTCAACGTTGGAAATTATGTCTTTGGCGATATTAATGCGGTCCTGTTTTCCCAAATCATCAACTACAAAGTCCTGCACATATCCATAAGCAATGTTCAAGTTGTCTTTCGACTCTCTGATGGTTAATGTGAGGTTATTGATTAAATTTTCTTTCACTTTTTTTATGTTTTTCATTGTTTTAATGTTATGTTACGGTCTCAATGTCGCCGCCTGTCGGTGCAGTCCCGATTTATTCTCCAGCGTTCATACCACTCGTAAACGGTTTTTTTCTTAAGAATATCATTACCGGAACAGTTAGCAACATTTCTAAGATTTTCCCACCTTTGAATCCACTTATAACGCAAAATTTAATACAAACTCATGGTTTTAAATTCAAATCCATTTTTAAACTGAAAAAAATCGACAACACGTGCGGGATAGATTTATTCAAGTCGGCGTAGCTTGTACAAATGTCGAGCAGTGGCTATAAAATGCTGGTAGGAATTTTAATCACAAATGTGGCAACCCAACCAATAAAAAAACAAACTGAGCTCAAATTAGTTGACTTAGAGTGTCACCTGGCGGTTGATCCGGGAAGCTTTTGATCAATGTGTTATAGCATTTGCATACATTTTAAAGCACTTCCAATCCTAAGAGAAGAAATAGTAACATGGTTGGTGACTCTATATAGCAATAGCGTAGAAACAATTCCTTGGCATCAACCCAATACTTAGCAGCTACCCAAAGTACCCGTATAAGTAAAATAGTAAAAAGTACTCTATAACTCGTTGATACTCTTGAATAAAAAAATTACAAAAAAATTTATTCAACTACAATTTAACATTTTTATTATGACGCTTTTATAATACTGAATAAAGAAATACATAAAACTTTCTCAGAACAAAAATATTATTACTAAAATATTCATATTCATGTTACTAATCCTATGAACATTTCTAGATAATTAGTCTCCTGTTAACCTCATCATTACTGCCTTTACGAAATTCTCTCACGATTCCAGGGTTTCCCTGCATCTTCGGTATTAGTAACTCTAGTAGGGTCTTCTTGCTAGTTGTTCACCGAAATACTATTTTTCAACCTTTTATGCCATTAAAAAGTTGAAACACTTACATTTTTGTCCCTCATTGGTCCCTCACACTTCGCTGACTGAAATTTTCTTTTGAAAATGCCAACACATTCTCCCATTTCCGTTAAGTTAATTTGGGATAAGAGTAAAGGGAATAGAAAAATCGTCCGGGGAGTTTTTATCTAGAATCAGGAATTTCTATCTAGAACACTATTGTGTTCATGATGTGTACAATAAAGCAATTTTTAAGAATTTTCCTATATCCCTTTATCGCTGCTGAACAATTTCCCAAAACATGCTTAGTTTTTCCGCCGCTACAGTGGCCTAACCTCCTAAATATGTGATTTAAATAAATACGAATTACATACATACTTTTATAAAATTACGGCATTTACTGTTACTCCTGCATGCAGCATAGACGAGGTAAATAATCAGCTACCAAACTAACTTATAGACTTGAGGGAACTTCAAAAACAAAATGAGTGCATTTCCTAACGCACGTCACGTCGCATCGAAGTTTGATTGACACGCTTTTGATGCTCAATATTTTTTTGACGAGTGGTAAGCTAAAAGCAGTGAAAAAAAGAGGTTGTCTGTAAAGTCGGTTTACTGACGATAGTTTAACGTGACAACGTCATAAGAAAATGTTGATGGAATGGTTGCAATTTTCAAAACAAAATTTAATTTGTTTGGTAGATATTTTGTATGTATATAGAGAAGGAGGTAAATGGACTCGCAACGGATTAGGTCAAGTTACATTTACACAAACGTGAAAAATTAAGAAACATTTATCAAATTCATGAAAGATATCTTCAATTTCGATTGTGCATCAGACGTTAATAAGTCAACAACACTAAGAGGCACCATCATCGATTTGCCTTCTTCAAGACACTTTACAATCGAAACACTCCCTTTCATTTCCTATTTTTCCTATCATCGTCCTATTCTCAACAGAGAAATGGTTCATTACCATGCACACAGGAAGAAGGCATATGCAAATACAAGTATATGAATTTATATACAAATGCGCATATACATACATATACATACATATATATGCTCACTCAAGTAGGACAGAGCCAGATGTCGAACGTTGCCGAACGCGTGGGCCGATTGTGCTCTTTGTCGTTCGTTGCGCGCTTTCATTTGCAGTTCAAGCAAGGTAACGACGAATGAGCAAAATAACGACGATTGAGCAAGATAACGACACATGAATACACATATGAATACAGTTTTTAAGCTGTGACATCTCTCAACTGGTATTTCATGTTATGCTTTCTTCTTAATTCCATCAAGGATTTTTTCGAGCAAGTGATACTAGTTTGGTTGTAGTGATCGATATCTCGTGAACTACCAATCAGCTAATTTAAAGTTTATGCTCGTTGCCCAGGCGACGTTTCACATTAAAATAATTTGCTGTTTTTTGTTTGCACCATTCAAATGTGAGTTACAGGGTGTTAACAATGGAAATCAACAAAGAGAAAATTCGGTACATTTTACAGTTCTTCTTTGATAAAGACGAAAATGCAAGTCAGGCCGCTGAAATTGTGAATGGTGTTTATGGTGCCGATACTGGATCAGCTAATTTCGTTCAATATTGGTTTCGTCGCTTGGGTTTAGACATTTTTGTTTGTTAAAGAAAATGTCGATAAAATCACAGAGCTACAAAAGTTACACTGTCTTGAGTAAATCTACCCTACAGATGTTGTCGAGTTTCTATGGTGTTGAAAATGGATTTGATAAATCGAGTTTGTATTAAATTTGCGTTAAAAATTTATTATATGGTGCGGACATTTTAGAAATATGATACTCTAAGGAAATCAGCCGTTTATGAGTCACATGAACGCTTCAGAAGAGATCGTGAGTCCATCGAGGAGGACGTAGAGAGAACGTAGTGACAGGTCGTCGACATCAAAAACTGATGAAAACATAAATAAAGTGAAAGAAAAGATGATCAATAACCGCAAATTAACCACCAGAAAGATGGAAGAGGACTTGAACATTGCTTATGGATCTGTATCTGTACTTTGTAGTTAATAATTTGGGAAAACTGGACCACATTAATATTGCCAAAGACATTATTTCCAAGGTTGAACCCGAACCAACATTCATGAAACGAGTCATTACTGAAGACGAGTCGTGGGAAATGTGGGCTTATAAGTGCAAGAGACATCAGTCGAGTGCAGGGCCGTAGAGAGCATATCCGGGCCCCGGGGGAAAATTTCAATGCGGGCCCTTTCCAATTATGTCTAATTCATATAAATACGTATAATCTCGAGTCCGGGTCCCTCTGAAAACTCCGGGCCCGGGGGAAAAAGTACCCGATCCCCCCCCTCTCGTCGGGCCTGGTCGAGTGAGTGGAGAATACCGAAATACCAAGACCTAAAAAACCACATCGTTTTCAATCAAAAAAGCTCATGGTTTTTATGCATGTCACGTAATTGTACACCACGAACTTTTGGATTTGTGGGGAAAAAACTCATGGCTTTTGTACAATGATAACGCGTCGTTGCACAGTGACATCATTATCTGAGAATGTTTGACCATGAACGAACCGAATACCATTCAATAGTCATCGAATTCACCGGCTATGGGTCCGGATGAAAAAACCACTACGGTTCAGCAATCTCAATCCGAATGTTGTGTTTCAGCCTCGGAATCCTTGTTTTTATTTTTGATTATTTAATTTATTTATCTTACTCCACAAGAGAAGGGACTACAGTTGTATGCCGATTTCGGACGGTAGATGGGTTTTTATAAGGAGTTTTTTCAATGCAGAAATACATTCGGAGGTTTCACATTGCCTGCCGAGGGGCGACCGCTATTAGAGAAAACTGTTTTTCAATCATTTGGTATTTCTTGCCTGGGGTTTCGAACCCGGGCAATACCGAATGATAGTCACGCACCAATCATTCGACTACGGCCGAATTACATATTGTATGTATGTACTTATAATTCAAGTAATATTTAATAATTCAACTAACGTAACGTAGAAGATAGGCTAATATACTGTGGGCAAAAAGTAAGGTGAATTTGGTTGTAAAATGAAACATCTTTATTTATTCTTGTAAATCAATTTCATCCCCTTCAAAATAATCCCCTCTCGATGAAATACACTTATGCCAACGATTTTTCCAATCCCCGAAACATGCCAAATAGTCCATTTCCGGTATAGCCATCAGCACTTTCTTCGATTCAGCTTTTATCTTCTCAATCGACTCGAAAGGCGTTCCCCGGAGTGGTCTCTTGAGTTTTGGGAATAGCCAGAAGTCACGCGGAGCCAAATCAGGCGAATACGGTGGTTGCGGAACGATATGCGTGGAATTTTTGGCGAAACGGTCACGAAGAACGAGTGCAGTGTGAGACGGTGCATTATCGTGATGCAAAAACCAAGAGTTGTTGGCCCATAACTCTGGTCTTTTTAGACGAATTGCTTCACGTAAACGAAGCATAACGCTCAAATAAATTTCTTATTAACAGTTTGGCCAGGTGGAAGGAATTCATAGTGCACCACACCACGAAAATCGAAAAAAACTGTCATCATGGCCTTTATTTTTGAACGACTTTGACGCTCTTTTCGGTCTGGCCTCGCCTTTAGCACGATATTCACTTGATTGGTCGGTTGTTTCAGGGTCGTAAGCATAAATCCAAGTCTCATCTCCCGTAATGATGCATTTAAGCTTGTCCTGATAGTCTGAAATCATGGTTTCCCACACATCAACGCGACGACTTTTTTCCAAGAAATTGAGAGTTTTCGGTACCAAAAGAGATTTGACTTTTCGTAGGCCCAAATGGTTCTTCAAAATGGTTTTCACAGATCCTTCTGATATTCCGATCATATCAGTAAGGTCTTTAACAGTCAACCGATGATTTTTGAGCACTAACTCCTTCACTTTATTGACGTGTTGGTCATCTGTTGACGTCGATGGTCGTCCGGAGCGCGGAGTGTTGATGGCTTAACACGTTCTCGACCCTCTCTGCAGTCTTTGTACCACTTATAAATATTTTGCGACATGGTCGAATCACCAAATGCCTTCTGCAACATGCTAAACGTTTCCGCAGCCGAAATTTCATTCCGCAAACAAAATTTGATGGCACTTCTCTGCTCAATCAAATCAGACATTGTAAAAATCGAAAAATGCACTCTTGGTCGTTTGGTAAACACAAGCGTAAATATATTACTGATAATGACATTCACATGAAAGTTGGCCCAGATGTTATTAACAGTGCTGCCAACTCATGAAAAAAATAACTAGAGCGAAATTTTAGTCCCGCGAAGTTTGACAAATAAATTCACCTTAACTTTTGCCCACAGTAGATGTATATTCTTTAGAGCTTATCATTAAGGGGTTAGGGGTAGTCAGAATTTTCAAAAAGTTTTCTTAAAGTATAATATCTTTAAAACATTTTGTGAAAATTTCAAGTGAATCCGACAAATACTTTTCGAGTTATTCGGGCGCTCCGGAGCTATGACGGCTGAAGACACTGGCACAGTGTAAGTAATTAAATAATTCGTATAACTTTACATACATCGATAGCAAAACTTTAAATGCGTTTTTCTCGAAACTGTGTTTTTTGAACTGGTGATCACTGTAACTTAAGAACCGGTTGGTAGAGAGAAAGTGGAGAAATGGGCTCCACACAAATAGCGATAATTTTTACAGTTATTAATTTTGTTTGTGAAATTTTGCAAAATTTTGAAATTTTCGGGCATCTGAAGCAAGATGTGGTTTACTAAAGCTAAGGGCAACTACGTACGGAAATGCTAAGAAAATATACACACATTGCAATTTAAACGAAAAAGAAAACATGCAACACTTCTTAGGAATTGGAAAATACTAACTTGGTTTACACACTCCGCCTAACGCTATAGACAACTTCTTATTGCGGAATTTAATTATTAATTAATTTTTGAACTGTGACAGACAACATTATTATTGCCATAAATTTGTTTAAATGTTTAAATTAATTATTGTATAAATTATTGAAATTTAAAGTGCAATATTTATTAATAAATAAAGAAATTACTTCTACTTATAACTCGATTTAGCCGGCTGCACCCACGAAAAAATGTGGCGTTACCTTGCTCATTTGTCGTTACCTTGCTCATTAGTGTTACCTTGCTCATTTGTCGTTACCTTACTCATTTGTCGTTACCTGGCTCATTGCATTGAATGAACTGCAAGCGAAAGTGCGGAACGAACAAAGCAAACGAACGGCAACGTTCAACATCTTGCTCTTCCTACTTAAGTGAGCGTATATATGTATGTATATGCGCAAATGTACATATATAAATTCACGTATTTGTATTTGCATATGCCTTCTTATTGATTATTATTAATTTGATTTACTTGAAGAATTTAAAATAAAACCAAGTTTGTTAATAATACCTGTTGTCTTAGTGTTATTATTATTAATTTTTTTATTATATATGAAGGAAAAAATGTATGGTAATATTTACCACATACCTTATAAGATATGTTATATACTAATATATGTAGATAAACATGCATATACATATACAATTTCGCGCAATTTTCAAAAATAACAAATCTATATGTAAAGATGCATACAAGTCATATGGACGTATCAAATATACGAACCTATTCCGTACGCAAGCAAATGTAAGCTAATGTGCTTGAACTGCAAGCGAGAGCGCGGAACGAACGACAAAGAGCACAATCGGCCCCCGCGTTCGGCAACGTTCGACATCTGGCTCTGTCCTGCTTGAGTGAGCATATATATGTATGTATATGCGCATATGTAGGTATATAAATTCACATACTTGTATTTGCATATGCCTTCTTCCTGTGTGCATGGTAATGAACCATTTCTCTGTTGAGAATAGGACGATGATAGAAAGAAGAAAGGAAATGAAAGGGAGTGTTTCGAGTGTAAAGTGTCCTGAAAAAGGCAAATCGATGATGGTGCCTCTTAGTGTTGTTGACTTATTAACGTCTGATGCACAATCGAAATTGAAGATATCTTTCATGAATTTAATAAATGTTTCGTCATTTTTCACGTTTGTGTAAATGTAACTTGACCTATTCCATTGCAATTCCATTTACCTCCTCCTCTATATCCATACAAAATATCTATCAAACAAATAAAATTAAAATTTTGTTTTGAAAATTGCAACCATTCCATCAATATTTTCTTATGACGTTAGGTTAGGTAACCTTAAATCAGTAAGTAAAATTAAAAAATTTATGTATGTACTTGTACATTCCCTTAAATATTAATTAAAATTTCTCTTCTCGTATAAAAGTTCTATACCGTAACGCTGTGCTATTTGTTTACAGCTGGGAAAATGCCAAAAATTTGGTTTATAATAAAAAAAATCAGAAACTAAGTGCTTTTTTGTATCATGATCATAGCTAGTAATGAAAAAAAAAAAAATAAATCCACAAATGACAACACAAAATTTGCCTAAATTTCTGAACAAACAAAATAAATTCCTTAAATTTACATCTTATTATACCCAAGCCGAAAAATAAACCGATTTTCAGAAAAATTCAACATGGTATTAGAAATATTATAATCAGTTGGCATGGAGTCGCTGCATACAAATATGATATTAATGCTAAAAACTATTTACCAAATAAAGCCAATTTCGTGGGTATTAATTTTTTTTGTGCTTTTTTCCATTTCAGCCTCTAAAAAGCAGTCTTAATTGCGTAATAAATTGAAATAGCTGCATTGTTTCGCTCCCGCCGCAACTCGACTGTACAATTTTATTCAACTACACTAAATAACAATTCCGGTAACATTCGCCATAAAACATAGGATTTGATTAGAGAAATTTGTCAACAAAAATCAAAACTAAATTAATGGATATTTTGGTAAATATATTTACTTAATTACTAGCCATACCCGGAGTGCGTTGCCACAATTTCAAGTTTTTGTTGTTGAATTGTTGGAAACTGGTTTTTGCATTTAAAGTTCGTCCTTCTTCTAATAAAAGCAGAAGTAGAAGCAGCAAAGCTATTCTCTAACATGGGTGGGAAAATGTTGTGCTATGAAAATGCAAAACTTTCTCTTTTATGTGAACAGCTGGAATAAATCTGTAAAATACCAGCACTTCCTATTCCAAGACAATGAGCTTCACATATGTATGTTCATATGTAAAGAGCTGACGTAAATACAATATAATTGAAGCCTACGCAGCGAAAGGAAACTGAAGTTAGAGGCTCAGAATGTATCATTCCATGGTGAGCGTCACGCCTTCTATATTATTGTGTCATATGACACATTGAATTTCGACATTCATAGACTACTGACATCGAGTGATTAACCGTTACTCGACTATTAATATATCTGTGGAGCTGCGTGAAATTTCTAGCAGTTAAATCACAGACTATTGCAGCGCATATAATTAAATACCCAAGGTTGATGCAAATCTTTAACGCCAATTTGTGAAGTGGGCGACTGATATTATATGCTTTGGCAAACTGATGATGATGTACATTTTCACCTACGTTAACAAGTAAAAAATTATACAGCCCGAATTAGTCACTGCTTGGTAATGGTCTCTGGAATGGCGGAGTTATCGATCCTTACTTTTACGGTGAGCGTTATTGTGTGATGAAAAAAAAATTGTATTGCGTGAATTAGATGGCATGGACTTAGATAATATGTGGTTTATATGGGTCGCTGCCACTTGCCATAAAACGCATAAAGTTCTCAGGACACATTACAACGAAACAACAAAGTGTACTAACGATACAACATCGTTGTATTTCTTTCTCTGGAGTACTAAGGGCGCGCCGAATGCCGTCCTTCAGTTGAGGAACTTGTTTTTATTTTTTAATCCATTTCTTTACTGCGATCTGTTTTTAAGGATTAAGCAATATTTTTACTTAAAGGACACTATCAGTAATGTGATGAACAATACTCCTAAAACGATACACCAATGGGCATCTCGCGCAGGGCTAGGGATAAACGCGGAAAAAACGGACATGGTACTTTTTACCTGGAAGTACAAAGTTCCGGCGTGGAACCTCCCGAAGCTAGGCAACAACGAACTACTTCTCAAAGATTATGTAATATTGGACAGCAAATTGATGTGGAAGCACAACGTTGAGGAGAGGGTGAAAAAGGCCAGTAATGCGTTCTACGCATGTAAAAGAATGCTGGGCGTTACTTGGGGTCTATCACCCTCTCTGATGCATTGGTGCTACACAGCAGTAGTCAGACCTATATTGCTGTATGGAACCTTAGTATGGTGGACTGCGACAAAGAAACTGACATACTTAATGCCACTGGAAAGGATTCAACGACTCGCTGCGCTGTGCATAACAGGACCGATGAAAACCAATCCAACGGCGGCGCTGGAAATTATACTTAGCATGCCACCTATTGACCTCTTGGCGGAAAACCTGACAGCGAAATCCGCGAGGAGACTAATGGATGCGGGGTATTCACCTGCAGAACCTTCGGTCACAGCTCAATGGGAAAGTGGAGCTCAGGTGGCACGGACTACTTGACTCCGTACTTTAATTACAATTGAAGAGGAGGGATGGCACAATAGCATGAAGCCTGGCCATAGAACTCTTCACATCTATACAGACGGCTCTAAAACTTAAGACGGAGTGGGAGCGGGAATTTACTGCTCAAAACTAGGGATAAGGCAGCCTATCAAGCTGTCAGACCGCAGCAGTATTTTCCAAGCGGAAGTTTTTGCTGTGGGGAAAGCCGCGCAGCTAGCCTACACTAGAACAAGAAAGATCTCAACAATTAATATATACGTGGACAGTCAAGCAGCAATAAAAGCAATAAGCTCATATTGTATTAATATAAGTCAAAAAATGTTCGACGGAGCAGGGAGGCCATAGAAAGGCTAGCCGCAAACAGTAGGCTGCATATCTACTGGGTACCTGGTCACAAAGGCATTATGGGGAACGAAATAGTAGATGAGATAGCAAAAAGTGATGTTAGACTACCTTTTGAACAAGAGAACGACATCCCAAAACCGCTAAATACAATATACAATGAAATGGACGACTACATGGAAGGACGAGTGGAAGCTAAGTGGACTAATCTGACCACATGCAAAACAGCAAAAGTCATGTGTATGTAGAACTAACGACAAAACATTGACTCAATTCGTACTTACGCTCTCGCGAAAGGACTGCAGAACTATCATAGATATGCTGACAGGTCATAATCTATTGGATGCACGTGCGTACAAGATAGGGTTTGCTAACACGGACAAATGCAGGAAATGCAGAGAGGATGTTGAGGAAACTTTAGAGGACCTTCTGTGCGTTTGTCCGGCATTATTAAAAAAAGCGACTAAAATGCCTGGGAGCCCCACTGTTTGATCGTCTGGAGGTCGTCTCAAAAGCGGAGCTCCCAGCTCTACTTAGATTCGCCAAAAGCGCTGACATCCTACATGTTGTCTACTTTAGGTATTCATAGAGGTCGGTCTCCATCTGGTATCGCTAGGGACCAAAAGGTCTATGCTTATTGCCAACTAGGCTAATCTAACCTAACCTATTAATACTCATAAAATGTACGTGTGTATCATACAAAACTCCGTCCGAAATTATAATCTTTATTTATTTATTTTTTCAGTATCTCAGTTTGGTCTCCCAAAGACCACAATAAGTTAGCCTAGTGCCAATAAAGCAACCAAAGTGGCACGAAATGCATCAAGCGAAAAAACAAAATTGCGTGTAATAACCAAAATGGTGGCACAGCACTAAGGCGTTTCATCGTTTTGTAATTAACGAACAACTATGCAACTAAGAATTACATTCAAAGGTAACACATCCACTCTATCTCATGCTGTAGTTTCATGCAACAAAAGCTGTTTTCATATTATAATCAGAATGGTGAAATGCCACAAAACAATTAGCAGAACTCAAACCACTAGCAAAACCTTAAAAACTGCGGCTTTCGGTTATTTATGTCCAATGTATGAATACAAAATAGCTGCGGGGTAACATTGCGAACAACAATGGACCACCCAGCCAGCAAAATAACTGCAAACCTTGTTAGTAATACGTACGTATGTATGTCGGTATGTAGCTAAAAAATATCGTTACTGTTCCATTCTAACCTACTTATAATTCATAAATTTTTTAAATTTATTAATATATATTGTAAGGCAACCACTAAAATATTTCGGAAAAATATTATGGCTTACGTAAGCGATAATGTGGACCGAAATATCATTATTTTGATTCCGTAGATACAATTTTTAAATATTATGAAATTAAGTTTTTAAATACCTATTTTTATACTGACCTTTAAGCTTCTCATCTAACTCTTCTATTATCTGATGCGATATTTTGGAAAAAAATAGCTTAGCTTATAAGAAACTCAATTTTTCCAAAACTGTTCTCTATTTTATAAAAAAGAACTATTTCTGGCTAGTTTTATAAAACATTTTTTAAAGTTGAATCTTCCGGTGAGTACATCATTTTGGGCACAAATCGAAGTTCTTTAAACGACGATATGTATCTCTTGCTTAGCCACCAGTAATTTTGGTTTATTTTTCTTGTATAATGTCGGAATTCTGAAAACAGTCACAAGTAATTATAACTGACTAAGGACATTATCACTTTTTTCACCACAAATAGTCATATATGTGATAAGACATTCAAAAGTGAGGCTTAATTTCTCGGTCCAAGTAACAGAGCCCACCCTCGACTGCAAATGATAATCAGTTTATAGTTCTGAAAACCGACAACATCATCAACAACCGACCATCTTTTTTTCCAACGACGGCGAGAAGAACAACTAAGGTGTTAATTTATTATTATATTGCATCTATTTTTATTCCCCCCAAATAATTCAATTCCCCGAGGTTCTCAAAAAAAATGTGTTTCATCAATGACCTTTTCATTCGGCCCTATTCGTTTACCTCTGAGCCAATATTTTGATGTTTAGAAGCAGTACGTAGCACCACGGGGGGCTAAATTTGAAAAACTTGTTGGACGTGATCTTGTTTGTTGTAATGAATCATTCATGATAACAAAATACAGATTGCGTTTGAATATCGCCTTTTGAAGCACAATTGCCTTCAATTGTAGGAAAAGGTGGCACACAACTTAGGGAAAGATTTCCCATATCCAAATATTTATAATAAGCCTGAAGAGGTCGGCCTACCTTCTATTTTAATTTTCAGGTATTTATTAACTCATCCTCGTGACATAAGCCGGGAGTGATAATGGTGCGTTATATTGAGTATATATTTTTAATTTTGCCCTCGTTAAACTGTTAAAAAGCAAGCCCTTGAACAAGAAAAAGAAAATCAAAATACATATATAAAACACTGATTCGACCAGTGGCAATATGTGGATGCGCAACGTGGTTATTAAAATCAGATACCATTAAGCATATAGGAAAAAATACTACTGGGGAGAATACTACGTCCAGTACGAGAAGAACATGGCTCGAACATCGCATCAAATATAACAGCGAGCCAGAGGAATTCCTACAAGGAGAAAACGTTGTGCGATTTGCCAAGCCGTGGTGCATCCGATGGCTAAAACACGTTTGAAAGAATACCTCACAAAGTTCTAGATGCGCGAATGCTTGGTGAACGACGTTGAGGACGATATAAGTAACATAGCAGTGAGCAACTATCGTAGTCTCGCTATGGACCCAGATTCATGGAGAAAAATTGTGGAGGAAGTTAAGGCTCAGAACGAAGTGTAGTGCTATGAATGATGATGATTATATATTTTTATCTCTTATCAGATTTCTATCAGGCTCAGTGCTGCCTTTTCAGCTGCTTTTCCCAAAAATTTATGTGGAATGTTTTTTGCTGCTACTAGAACAAAATAAGACGCATATTTTCACCAGGCGGGCACCAAAACCCGAATAGTGGACAACTTTTGAGAAAGTCATTAAATGCCGTCAATATCTTAACGATAAATACGTCCTAAGGTAGAACACCATTTTATAGGTCTTTACAATATTGAGGAAAATGGTATGGCGCACGAAATTTAGCGATTTTATAAATTTTTTTTTAATTCCTTGCATACTTCCCTCTAACCTACAGTGCGATTCACTAACTTTTATTGATTCGACAGTTGTTTTTTTTGTCTACAGTATTTGTCGCACAGTAAAAAATGATGGTTTATATTTAATACCAGTTGCTATTGAATTTATACAATTTTGGAATTAAATTTGATTTTTAATTCTAAAAAGTTTTATTTTAAGACGATGAAATATTCTTGCAATTATTTTAAATCCAAAATGGGTTTAAAACAAAACTTTAATTGGTGCTGAGCGTTGCGTTTTTGAAATTTAATACCTATTAGATTTAACGTAAGACCAAAAAAACATTAAAATGCTCTCTTTAATGTTTCGAGCTATTTTGGTTTCAGTTTAAGTTTCAATTATATTCAATTTTAAATTTATTGGTTTAAAAGTAAAACCAAAAAAGTATTAAACATTTTCTCACTCTCAATTAATTTTAATCTACTCTGAACTTTAGTATTATTTGCTTTAAAGTAAAACCAAGAAAGTATTAAAATATTCTCTCACTCTCTGTCACTCACTCACTCTCAGTGTCATTTTTTCCACTATTCTACAATAGAAGCATGTTTTTAAAACTGAAATACCACGCGGAAGGAAAGCGATGATAGCGAGGTAATTTCTGAAGAAGATCTTCGTTTTTTCAAAACTGCATAGTTAAAGACGAACTGAATCTGGTGCAGCAGAAATTGCGAGAAACGTTAAAATCGAGACAAAAATTTATCACAACTGCGTGGAATGTTTTGGAAATATGAAAGCAGTGTGGAACAAATTTTTATTGCTGCGAGTGGCGGTTCTAATTTGGGAAACTGTACAGAATGGACGTCTGAAGTAATACCTTATTTGATTTTCTTAAAGTTGCTGCCATCCACTGCCAGTGGATGCGAACAAAAAAAAGCAAAATTTCAAAAATCTGTCGACAGTTTTATTTTTGAAAACGTAATTTAGTATAAATTTTTTGTTCTTAATGGGCATAAATAAAAAAAATTGTTTTTACAGCTTAGAAGAATATAAAATAACGTCTGGTCAGCCCACAATCTTTGCTGTTGGACAAGACAAAGCCACAATTTGCCAATATTTTATAACAATTGATCGTAAGAAGATAGCAGTTCCCGAGCATTATGAATTTAGGCAAGTTTTTGACTTGTATTTTAAAGCATTTTACGTATTTAATATACAGTTTGATGTAACTTATATATATGTTGTCGATAACGAAATTTACTTAAGTTTAGAAATCTTTGTCACTAAGGAATTTAATTCCATTTTGCAGTGTTATGAAATTATTTCAACAGATCTTTCAGAACTAATTAAATTTAATAGCCTTAAAAATGTAAAACCATTTCAAGTGTACTTTATAGATTCAAAAATATTTTTATTAATTCCATGTGAAATTATAGAATTAAATTTAAATATGTATTATTATTTCACTTATGTATATAAATTTATGTCATTTTAAATAAAACGCAAATTTTTATTTTGTTTTTTGTTTTGAGGATTCGTCAACAATGTACTAAATCTACTACAATTTTGGTTTGGATTCAATTCCTTTTTGGAATTAAAATATCATTCAAGGGTTTACTTTCAATTCCAAGAAAGTTCTACATTCAATTCAATTTTGGATTAACTTTAATTCTAATTATTATTAAATTTATTTCAATTCTCGTATAAAGTCAAAACCATTTTAGCTTTATTTTTAAACCCTTAAAAGTATATAATTTAGTCTCATTCTTGGTTTTTTAAAGAGAATATTTTAATTAACTTCTCTCTCTCTTTTCTGAAACCGGAATGGTTTTAATCTTATACTTTCTGGAATTGTTATATATAAACACCAAATTGGTATTAATATTAAACTAAAATTTTTACTGTGCGATTGCCTTAATGATTCTTTTTATTCAAACTGATAGAAAATGACATTTTTGTCAAATTAAATGCCAAAATGAGCGAATAACGCAAAGAAGAGAAACAAAAATGTACAGTTAAATGCAGTAAAGTACAGTTAAATAACAGCTCCTAAAAGAAGCTGTGCCACAGCCGAGCAACTCAATCGTATGCTTGATTATTTAATGGAAGCCCGGTTCCAGCAGGGTCTAGGTTCCAGAAGCAACATGGGAAATTCGAATGAGATAAAAAGTGGAGCGAGCTAGCAACAATGCTAAACAGTCTGGGTGAAGCAGTGAAGACCGTCGATCAATGGGATACGGCATGAAAACATTGTGTTAATATGTGTTGTGTTAATATTGAGATGTTAATCATTTTCCAAAAAAGGTATAGCGACACTTAAAAAGCCGCACCAGCATCAAGGCACGGAACCGGCGACGGACTCCACTTGCAGAAAATTTGGCCCTGAGGTTAGACAACTCGAACATCACAGACAGGAGAATGCCACGAGCGAGCTTAAAAAGGAAGCGCATGGAAGAAGATGGTAATGCTCGGAAAAAGTTTTTAGAAATAGCGAAAAAGCAGGCAGATTCACTTAAGGTAATTTCTTTTGAGCTTGATGTGAATTAAATTCATTACATTTGTCCATTGGCGATTCTTTTTTAACAGATGCCAGTTTCCAGTGTTGAAACCGCAAAAGTCGCGAAGCAAAAAGCAAATTCTTTAAAGGTAGTTTATTTTTATTACATAAAAGGGGTATTATATTAATTGCTTTTGCTATTTTATAATAGATCCTAGCCGAGAGCAGCTCTGCAATTGTTCAGGCAACAAAAATGATGGCTGAAGCAATAGTCATATTGGGGGATGGTTTAAAGGCTACCGCGGAAGTCTTTAATAACCTAACAAATGCAATCTGTCGTATGTAGATTAGAATCTTTATGTGTTTTTTATGTGTTTTTCTTAATACCTGAAGTTCTTTATTTTTACCTGAAGTTTTTAATTTCCCTAATATTATTCTATTTGCATTTGTATACATATACATATATACCTGCAGAGGAACTACAAATACAGGGCCGTCGAGGTAAATCCGGAAAACATTTCGAAAGCTCTGGAGCAGTAGCGTTAAGTCTAAAACCGCTGATAATGGGACATATTTTTAGTGTATTGTTTCTGATTGACATTGGAGTGCCGGCGTAAGTGCTAGTGAAACGATGAGTCGAGAGCATCACAGAAGAGCTGCGATACTAGAGTCACTTCGCGCCGGAAAAAGCCCTAAAGGGATAATTGAGTGGTTTGGCTACAAAAAAACACCACCCTGGATGGACCGCGCGGCTTCTGGAAGAGAATATGTGTTTTAGCAGGACTCCGCAACTGCTCACAAGGCAAAGAAGACTTGGCTCCAGAACAACCTACCCTACCACTGGTCACCAGATTTTTGGCCACCTTCAAGCCCAGACTGCAATCCTCTTGATTATTACGTGTGGGGCACAGTTGAAACAAAAGTTAACGCGAAGCCTCATAACACTAAGGACGCTCTGAAGAGGAAGTGATGACCACAATGGACAAAGAGGAGGTAGCTCGCGCATGTGGCCGCTTCAGGTCCCGGCTGGAGCAGGTAATTGCACGAGATGGAGGTTACATTCAATAATTTTCAACTATGATATGTGTACTCACATTATACAAAGTTAAGTGCAAATAAAATTATTTTTGAGTAAATATCCAATAGTTTTGTTTTTAAGTTCAACAGTCCGGATTTACCTCGACGGCCCTATGTAATTTTAAGAGTAGTATCATTGTAGGATATAAAGAGGGAATATTGATTCTTTAAGACTTTACAAATTATGTTGTTACCATTTGTACATTAAGCGAATGGTAACCGTGGTGATTGACATACGCCTCTTCATGACGTTTCGGGGTCAAAATCGACACGTGAGTACAATTGATCGTCCCAATGGTAACTCCTACAAACGGTGAGATTGCTGAAGCAAAAATTTCTTTTGCCGCTTGCGGCTTCACTTGGGGCATAAGAAACCTCATCTTTGCGCAAAACATGGAGCGGTTGATTGTATCTGTTACACGATGTATGCTAAGGCTAACGGACGACTGGCTCATGAATATTCCCCATTGCTCACCTACGGGTCGTTGATAACATCCAGTTGCAAAAAATCGCAGTGCAGCTAGACCCGGAATAATTTTTGGAACTCCCTGCAGCTAAGTGGAAAGGATTGTCCACATCCCGGAGCAGTCATAAGCCAAATACTCAAAGAACATATTCGCGTTATTTTAATAAGTTTTTTGTTCATGTAATTTCAAAACTAATTCTTGTTTTGTCGATTAATTTAACCACACCAAAATTCTTGTCGTTTAGTTCTCGATAATCGACAGGTTAATCAAACAGCTGGGGCCGAATCGTAACAGTCGTGAACGAGCAATTCGTCACGTAAAAGAACGCAAATCGGATTATAACTATCGTGAACGTGTCATCGCTATCGTTATTCGGTATGATGACAAACGTAATCGAGTAATCGAACAACTCGTTCGTTCGAATTGTCTTTCGATCGGTTATTTATAAACGTAATTGCGCAGAATTTCAAAGCATTAACGAAAAATGTAAGAATAACTAAAATATATGTAAATTGTGTAACTTTAAATGAAGTTTTATAATTTCAGGACAAACTGTAATAAATTAAACAGCAAGCAGAAGGATATAATGGCTCATTTCATGAGTGAGCACACAGATTTGGCCAAAAATTCCTTGCCGAATTGTGCACAAGGAAGGTCGACTGCCAACCGACTTTGGGAAGAGCTCAGCAAGCAGTTAAATGCGGAAGGACCGCCAATAAAAAATGCGAAGTTGTGGAAAAAAGTTAGTACATATATTATAATCATGTTATCAAAATGAAAGTTATTAGTTTCTTTCTAGGTGTACGCAGATCAGAAGTATAATGCGAAAAGAAAGTTGTCCTTCAACAAAAGTTCAAAAAGGCAGACAGGCGGAGGACCTTACCAGCAGAGGGCTTTAACTCCAGCTGAGGAGCTAATAGTTGAAGCTGCTGGTCTTGAAGCATCTGTTTCAGGAAACCGCATGGTGCAAACATACGGTAGTTCACAACCTGCACCAGTCGCAGTTGCTTCAAGGCCAGCATCAAGTGCTTCGGCCTCAAGCAGGAGCAGTGGACGTAATTGGAACCATTCAATTAGGAGTGTTCCAAGTCGTTCCTCCTCCAACCAGATCACCATAAAGCTATGGGGCAGAAAATAGATAGGCTGCTTCAAATTAAGGAGAGGCAACTAGAGATTGACGAGAGGCAGCTTGAAATAAGTGAACGACAGCTAGCTGTCTCTAGCAGGATTTTGGCGATGAAGGAGGAGAAGCACCGAGCTATAATAGCTGTAAAAGAAATTGATTTAAAAATCAAGAGTATTGAATTAAACCAATTGAAGGTCAATGAAAAAGAAAAAAAATAGTGTCCCTCCTTCTGAATTAAAATCCTCTTTGTAAATATGTATATATTCTAGGTTGTACTTAAGTTTTATGTATATATATATTTGAAGTTTTATTTAAGTTTTTGTAAATATGTATATATGCATTTGAATATTTATTTCAGTTCTTTTTAAATAACTATACCTGAAGTTTTGTTCAAGTTTAAATTAACTAAATTTTGCGTTTTTAAATGGAGTAAAAAAAGCAATAAATGAAATTGATTTTGAATAAGTATCGATTAGTGTTTCGAGTTATTTTATTTTATTTTATGTCGAGTTCATCAACGACATTTTAATTTGATCTCTGATTGTTTGGCCGATTCTAGTATACTGGCCTTCTTCAGACACTATGTCAGATGCGGTTTGACTCTCTAAATTTGTTGCTGTAAAGCTCACATTATATTGTATACAAATGTTGTGAAGCGCTGCACACACATTCGCAAACCTAGCCACTTTTATAGGATCATATCTTCCTCTTTTGTTGTACTCTAGGATTCTCCACCGACCTTTCAGTACACCATTAGTTCGTTCAATGATGCACCGTGCCTTGGAATGAATTTCATTGGACCTTGCTTCACCTGATCCGTCCGATGGATTTCTGTACGGTGTTATGCACCACGGCTCAAGTGGATATCCAGAGTCCCCTATTAAAAACAAACAATACGTAATTTAGCACAATATAAATCAATTGTAATTATATATGTATAACACATACCTAGCAGCCAGGCATTGTCACTCCTATTGTGCAAAAAACGATGTTCCATAACCATTCGTTCGTTTGAATGCTTCCATATGAATGAGTCTTGGGCTGCACCCCCATATTGGCAGTTTATTGCGAGAATTTTCGTAGTGTGGTCGCAAATCTAACAGAAATAACCTTAAAGTAACATTCCATCTCTTTTTTAAAAAACTCACCAACATCGCATTTATGCTATGGAAACCCTTCCTGTTGAAATACATATGCTCGTTGACCGTGGGCTTTTGTAGTCCAATGTGGGTGCCATCAATGCATCCAACCACTATTATTAAAAAACGAACATTAAATACATTTTTCACAGCTAAAACATGGATTGAATTTAAATAAAATAAATAATTGGCGCGTACACTTCTGTTAGGTGTTTGGCCGAGCTCCTCCTCCTATTTGTGGTGTGCGTCTTGATGTTGTTCCACAAATGGAGGGACCTACAGTTTCAAGCCGACTCCGAACGGCAGATATTTTTATGAGGAGCTTTTTCATGGCAGAAATACACTCGGAGGTTTGCCATTGCCTGCCGAGGGGCGACCGCTATTAGAAAAATGTTTTTATTAATTTTGCCTTCACCGAGATTCGAACTAACGACCTCTCGGTGAATTCCGAATGGTAATCACGCACCAACCCATTCGGCTACGGCGTACCTCCTGGAATTTTATAGTTCTCAACAAACCACTCTTTGCACCTCCTCGAATCATCTGGCTCAAATTTAATATGTTTAGGACACAATTTGGCTTCAATTTCTTCCAAAACATTGCCCGTTAATTTCGAGACAGTGCTCTGGCACATTCCTATCAAATAGTCATTGCCTATTGCATGCTGATAGCCACCACTTGCGAGTAGGCTGAGACACGCAGCCAGTTGGAGCACCGCCGGAACAGCTTTTGTGTCTTGGCAATTTATATTTATGTTATTTAAAACATAATTAAATGCTTCTTTGCTTAAGCGAAACCTTTTGATAAACCTGTAAGCGAAGGATATTTTATTACCTATTTTTCGTCATATATAAAGTACTTACGCATTGTTTGATAATGCTAGCGGATTGCTTTTGTCTCGAAGTTGTTTTCGCACAACTCTTTCATTATTTTCTTCATCGCTGGAACTTAAATAAAAGAAAATACTCGGATCCATTTAAACTTTTTATATTTTCGTTACTTTCTGCGGTTTATTTTGACACTTCAAATTCTATTGTGACTTAAAAAAACGAAGAAGAAGAGAAAAATAATCGATAAACAAAATTACAATTACGATACATCTTCTTCCGACTGTTATGATCCCAACTCGTTCATTCGATTATCGACTCACGTTATTTGTGTTCGAACGATTGTCGTTTCGTTAACGACTGTCACGATTCGACCCCTGATTTTGTTTTATCGATTATCGTTATGAATGGTTAAAGAAAGAAAACAATGCGAATATCGTTAAAATGTGTTAGTGAATCGCACTACTGGTAGGGATAGCGTTCAGGTCCTACCATCTTTTAGCGGTTTGAGTCACACATATTCAACCCCAGCAGAAACCGTCCGAGTTGTATTTGATTGGGCCTAGCTAAATAAATAAATAAGTATGATAAGAGTGTTTGCAAAATACAACAGAAAAGAAATTGTTGAATGGAAAGAGCCATGAGTCATTGAAATATGTAGTGCCTTATGCAAATAACTCGAGTACTAAAACACATTCGATGCTGGGATAGCGTGGGCAAACGTCAGAAAAAAATGTAAATGTATTATGTGGTTTGGGTGCATTCCGTACACCTACGTATACAACTTTGCACAACTTGAGCAAAGAAAGTTGCTGCTGAAATCCCGAAACAATGAAAAATTCAATCATAGTTGGGAGAGCAAAGTAAAAAGCTGGCGTCACGAAAAGGGGACCTTCAACTTAATTTGAGAGCATTGTAGCACAGCTGGCATTTAAAAATGCTTCTCTTACTAACATATGTGAATTCATAAAATTACTATCTTATAAATCTTACTTAATAACAAATTATGACTTTAGTGAGCTTTAATATGTAAATGCATAAATACATTAGATGTAGGCTATATGTATGTATGATATACCAAGTAGGCAAATTAAAGCTGTGTTACTTCGAGGTATAGGTACATGACTATTCTGCATGCCATCCGAGAGCGCATATTCCTCTCGAGGTATGAAAGTGTATATAAATGTGAATAAAGCATTGCCAGATATATGTGCAATAGTCTGATATGCCGAAACAAGTCTGATATATCCGCTTAAAAAAGGCGATAGGAAATCTCCCTCCAATTATAGAGGTATCTCATTCATGAATTGTGTTGCAAAGATAATGATGGGCATTTTAAATGAGCGACTCACAAGCTGGGTAGAAAATAAAAATATTATAACAGAATTTCAAACATGTTTCAGAAAGCGACATTCAACTGTAAATAACATATATAACCTAGCAGCAATAGTCCATATTAAGTTTAGGGAGAAGAAAAAAGTGTACGCGTTTTTTGTGGACTTTAAAGCCGCTTTTGATACTGCCCCTAGACAACTATTGCTATACAAGCTTCGTGAAATAGTAATCTCCACCAAAATGGCAAACTTTATTGAAAGTTATTACAGAAATACATGTTCGATAGTAAAAATAGGAGATGAAATGAGTGAAAAATTCAAAATATCGTCAGGAGTAAAGCAAGAGTGCTTGCTTTCACCTTTGCTCTTTGCTCTTTACTTGAATGACCTGCAGGACTGCTTGGAGGGGGGACTCTTTATAGATGAGTTAAATATCCGTTTGCTATTATATGCTGACGATATCGTTATATTGGCAGATGAGGTTAGTGCTCTTCAAAAAATGATAAGCAACTTAGAAAAATACTGCGATAAGTGGAATATGCAAGTAAACTTATCTAAGTCAGCTATTATGATTTTTCGGAGAGGCGGTAGAATAGCAGAAAAAGAAAAGAGCTTCTTTCACGGCGAAGTTATGCCAATAACGAAAGAATATAATTAGATACTTGGGTGTAAAGCTAACATCAAAACTCAGTTTCAAGCAACATATAGAAAATAGAAATGTTCTAGCGAAAAATAGCATAAATGCAACTTGGCGCACATTTCTTAGTAAAAATAAAATTAAGTTGTCGGCAAAATGAAAACTGTTTTTAGCTGCCACTAGAGCAATCCAGAGTTATGCTGCTGTTGTTTGAAAAAGTAGACAAAATTCAACTTTATTTTTTAAAAAGGGTACTTCATCTCCCGAGTAATACGCCATCTTATTGCATTCTCTTGGAGACAAATGTTCCAAGTTTTCATTTGTATACACTGCAGCTTCATTTAAAATATATATTCAAAACGTTATTTTAATATGATGATAATAGATTGCCTCATATACTATCAAAAAAGATTTTAGAAAAACAGATATTTTGGGTTGAAGAAATTAGTAATCTAGCACAAAAGTTAAATATAACATGTAACTGGGGCACTTCAAATAAAATAGAGTGGAATAGAAATATAATTTCAATAATAGAAAATCTTCATGATTCGAATATTCCAACTTTATGGGAAAGGGCACACCAAAGCACCCGATTATATATATAAGGAATTAGATCATAACAACGCCAGAAGCTATTTAAACGATAATACTGGAATCTATAAAATTATGTGGATTATGAAAGCCACATGTGATTTAATATACTTGGGAAGCCAAAGGGATTTAAATTGCACTTTATGTAACTTAAATGAATTAGAAGACATCACACATTTCTTAGGAAAATGCCCGATACTTAAAAAAATTCGTCAACGATTTTTTGGAAAATATAGTTTAAACCGAGGAGAAATCATAGACATTTTAAATGGTATTGGCCCTTCTGGATGTAATAATTAAGTTCATCACTGGTGCTATAGAATATAGAAAATAAATTTTAAACGAATTCAATACATAGTACCATAGTAACATATGTAAAATGTAAGATTTTGTTTTTTTCTTTTTTCTTCCGACAAGCGACCTAGTGTCACTGTCGTAGGTTCTAATGTTAATGATTAAAAATGAAATGTAATGTTTATTTTAAAAAAGTCAAACAATAAATAATAATAATAATAAATAATAATATAATAATATATGGGCAATAGAGTCGGGTAAAATGATATTTTTATAGTAAAGTACGTTTACTCCTCCATATTTATTATTAGTTAAAGCATTGCAGCCACTTCGGTTGGTTCCCAGGTACATTCATACGTCGATAGTCCATTTGTTAATTTGTCTCATTAGATTACAAATATTTAGGTGGCTCACAGCTTATTTCATGCAACTTCAATTTAGAATGCAATACCATGAAAAATAGCAGCAGTTTAAATTTTGTTGAGGAAAATTTTTAGGCAAATTCTTCGCAAGCATACAACATAGCAGGTAGAGCAATATTTGCAGTTAACATATATTTATATGAGTTGTTGTGCCTTCTAACAGGTGGCGCTAAAGTAATCCTCCTATCAGAAAATGCTATAAATTTTGCGATTGGCCCCTAATGCCAGTTCTGTTTTGACATTTGTGTAGTAAACACATGCGAAATACACGTTAATAAACAATGTTACGCTACACTGCTCCAGAACGCGGAATATTGCTGACTATTTATTTGACCAATAATCGGTCGGTGACTTTGGCACAACACGAGATGCTCATAGGCGTGGCAGACCTCGGAGTAGTCGTTCTGCAGAGAATATTGCTGCTGTAGCCGAAGATGTCAAGGAAGCGCCGTCGACATCGACCAGACGACGTGCCACGCAAATGGGTATCAGTCGACGGTCTTTACAGCGAATTTTGGTACAAGATTTGAAGATGCTTCCAGTCCAGACGGTGCATCAGCTGTTAGCTGCTGACCGCCAATCGCGTCTAACATACGCTCAAGCCATCCTTAATCATCCCCAAGAGGAAGGTGATTTTTCATCAAAAAAAATCATGAGTGATGAGACCCATTTCCATCTTAGCGGGTACGTAAATAAGCAAAATTTACGCTTCTGGGGTACTGAAAATCCACGTGTAACCCACTAAGAGCCATTACACACGCTCAAAGTTACTGTTTGGTGTGCTGTTTTCGCTGGAGGAGTCATCGGACCTTTTTTATTCGAATACGTCCCGGGCCAAACGGTTACTGTGAATGGTGAGCGCTACAGAGCAATGATCAACGAGTTCTTTTTGCCGCAACTTGATGAATTGGGTTTGGAAAACATGTGGTTCCAACAGGACGGTGCAACGGCACACACTGCTCGTGCCACAACCGATATGCTGAAGGATGCATTCCCGGGCGCCTAATCTCCCGCTTTGGCGATTTGCACTGGCCAGCAAGATCGCCTGATTTGCCCGCTCCAGACTTCTTTTTGTGGGGCTTTTTGAAGTCGCAGGTTTATGTCAACAAGCCTCAGACTCTTGCAGCTCTTAAAGACAATATCCGTCAAGAATGTGAGGACCTATCGCCGGAAGTTTTGGCCAAAGTGATGGAAAATGCCATAAAAAGGGCTCAAATGGCAATCAACTGCGGCGGCCATTTATATGACATCATATTCTCGACTTGATGTAAAAAAAATTAAAAGACCATATAAGAGTAATCCACAAGAAGAATCAAAGTTTTTCATTTTTTTTTAATTACAGCCAAAAACTTCGCAAGGTTACTATTACGCCACCTACATCGGTATAATGCATTGAAAACAATGAAAACAAGTGAGCCACGGACGTCAACTGACATGTTGGCACAACAATGAATCAATGATGCTGGCTGTTGAAACAGCAAATTTAAAGCTGATGATATTGAGAAATGAGTGACTGCTGTTGAGAACAGATCCACAGATGTTTCGACTCTTCGCAGTGCAATGGCCTCTGCTCAGATTCCGCTATCTGCTCTTGAAATCAATGCACTTTCAGCAGATGCAATTATTAACGGAATCCTTCTAGCAGCTGATGAGTGTTTGCCAGAACTCTTTGCTAAGATTTACGGTACATTTGTGTAATGCTTTTCGGCTACATAGTGCGATAGGCAACAATTGCTCTATTCTTGTTAAGCTTGATGCAGAGACATGATCGCAATCAGCTCTTAATATGTGTTGCTGTATTTCGCAAATCCAAAAAGAAATCGCTTGCCCTCTCTGACGTTGGGTTGCCGGGATATTTTACCTAAAAGCCTTCCGAAACTGATGCGTGAAGTAATGCCGTGTGCCTCAGAGCTTAGGCGAGAAAAACAGTTATCGTCGGCATTCTCTATTTGTGGGAAAATGTTTGAGCGGCTGAGACCCAATGAAGAGCCCAAGTTAGTGAGCAACACAACAGAGGTCAATAACCTTATTAGCACTTGAACATGAGCGTTATTATAAATATATAAATTTTTTTTCATTTTTATGTCAAAATAAAAAACCCCAAGCAGTGTGCACACCAAATTAAGTATTATGTTCGTATTGTGCGCTTTTTATCAATGTTTTTCTATTGGATATTGTATAATTTAAAAATTTAATATTATATAATTAAAATTTTTTACTTTGTCTTCGACATGTATTTTGTATCCGCTTTCATGCGGAGGGACGACCACTATTAGAAAAAACCTTTGCTATCGTTTGACATTTTATGTCCCGAGGGAGGTTCGAATCCGGGCCCTATCAACTAAAGTCCAATTTTTGTCAGTTTTGTCTACTTGCCTAGACCTGAGTAAAAGTGTTTTCAATGATTTTGTTGTCATACGGTGTCACATAGTGAAAAAGATAGTGAATTATGGAGAATAGAATTATTTAAAAATAGTAAAATTGCGCGAATGATAGACTGAAAGATTTGGCCATTCGCAGCAAAATTGTGAGAGTATCTTCTGATGTCATGTTATAGAGAATTGGGCAGCAGAATTGTACTCGCTCATTTACAAGGTATTCTTAGGCTCTTCCATTCAGTTGTTGTTCACACGATGTACAGAATGCAGAGGTGTGGCTAACATCAGACCGTTAACCGGTTCTCAGCGGTTTTCTCGAAATTAGCTGATTTGGCTGGTATCCATTATATTTAAAAACTGCTTCACACCTGCGAGGTAAACCTCCTATTGACGCTTCATGTATGTACTTCTTGTCATAGTTCATTGGCATTCTGGAATTTTTTTGCCCAACCTTAACCTTAATATCGTTCCCAAGATTTTCAAAAGGGTTAAAGTCGGACCTTTGTGCTGGCCAATCCAGAATTACAAGTTTTTTCGTTGGAAAGCTAATTTTTCACCGCCTTTGCTGTAAGGTAAGGCCCCCAACATCATGCATGGAAATAGTCAGTATTTAGTATTTTTCAAAATAGGCACACTTTTCATTTATTCTCACTATTGGCCCAAATCCATTCCAACAAAATTATCCTCCAATTTTCACGCTATCCTCACCCTGCTTACTCTGTTTGCTGTGTACCGCGAATGAATGATGAACAAAAGTCTTCGTATCAGGACCAATCGTTTAATTTTAGTTTCGTGCTATGCTTCTAAGGGCATTTGCGAAAGACAAACGTGCCTTGATCTTTTTTTTTGACAGTAACTTTTTTTTCTGCTCGCACGCCCGCACAATTCATTTTCATTGAGGCTCCTCATATATTTTCAGCCTTATCGCTCGAGGTGACTTAAAATATCACGCTTACTTTTTTTAACGATAACCTTGTATTCCTGAACTGTAGTCTTTCGAGGAGGTGTCTTTCAACTTTCTATCTTTCTAGCATATTTTTGTCTGTACCAATACATTTGATGACACTGTGTTCCATTTTTCGTACACAACTTATTATTCCCGCAATTTTTGTTTGTTTTGTACCTTTATCTTAAAGGTCCCAAATTTTTTAATTTTATTTCCATTATAAATTACAATCTGTTAATATTCACAATAAGTTATTGGTGTTGGGGTTTGGAATTAAAATGCCCTTTCCCTTTGCAAGAGAGCATTATTGCCTTTAGTATTTAGTTATAAACTTTAGTAACACAACATAATTTTCTATAATTTTATTTTTATTACAGTACGAGCAAGATCTGTGGGTGTTTTGCGCTTAGTCTTCTTGGTTGAAGTTCCATTTCCCAATACGGTTCCTTAAGGTACTCCAGCTGTCGCCGTCATGATTTTAGACCACTCGTAGTCGTATTTTATGAAGAAGTGTATATCAGTTATGTAGGCTTTTAAGGATATTGAATATGCAATGCAATATTTCTTCTTATAGAAACCATCTGTAATTTTGTTGACTACTCTGAGAATATGCTGCACAGTTGAATGTTCTTTGCGGAATCCGAACTGGTGAGAGGAAATAGCATATTTTTGGGTCATTCGGTTCAATTCAGTCAAGTAGTATTTTCTCGAACAATTTGGAGAGGGCAGCAAGCTAAATAATGTTCTTCTTTTCAAGTGAGCAGTGCATTTTCATACTCAATAATGATTTTAAAGGGGAAAAAATACCAAAAAAATTAGCTTTGAATAGAACTGCGTTATTTCGTTTTCTAACACAATAATTTGAATTTCGAGTAAAACATGACATTCTGACCGGGTTTATTGTCCGATATTAGAGGAGTGATTCATGGCATGGCGTTGACATAGAAATATGTACGAATATCAGTTAATCTTCTTGAATCAACAATTCGTAAAGAGAACAAGTGCGATATTTTTGAAGCCTAACCATTTAATGCTTTACTGGTGCAAAACTCGAAGTCAATTCAAGTTACTTGGTCAAAAGACAGGCAAACATCCTGCGCCTTTTTTACTGAGCACTTGGATTATTTTTAAAAGACGGACTCGAATTAAGGTATATAATAACCTTTTCATAAATACGCAGTCATTAGAAAGCGATAAGTTCACTTTATTTGACAAGGCATATTTCTTGCTATTTAACGTTTGGAATATCTAGGGCACCTCCTTCAGAAAATTATATTTATAAATATTTCAAAATATACTTATTTTCGTGATTAAGTATCTATCCTGATTTAGTTAAATTTAAAAAATGTTAATCACTTCATTTGCCGAGCATATTGCTGGGTTTCTCATAGGGCTTATGAAGTAGTAAACTTAAAACATACTTAAATTGTGTGCTTACTATGTACAAGCAACGCATCGCATCAACAAGCTCGTCATAATAAGAGCAACTTATTACGAGTACAACATCACAAGATATGAGATAGCGTATGAATTGGCTAAACCACAAGCATCCCTGGATGAATCTGTGGTATTAGCACTGAGATATCCTCTCGATCTAATCCAAAGAGGAATTGCATTGTACGTTTTTGGCCACTAGCAAGTTCGAGGGGGCCAAATATCTATTTAACCATGTTAAATAGTAAGACAATAGATCTAGGTTAGGTTAGGTTAGCCAGGTTGCTTGTCCAAGGCAAGACACTCGGTGACCCTAAGCCATATTGTGATATCTGCATTTGATTACGAACTCTAACTAAGTTGCTCAAATCACTTAGATCCTTTTAGGAAGGTTACTAGTCCCTCCAGTGAGACATTTTGCAAATTTCCCAGGTCTTCCAGAAATAATCGCCGAGATATTTGGCACGGCTTCTTCGAAGGGCAAGGCACTCTGTTTATCTCCACAACTCGTGCAGAAGTCATTGTGAGGTACACCCATTCTACTGGATAGGGTTCCAATAGTGCAGTGGCCCGTTATAACTCCGGTGAGGACGCTGGTAGTTGATCTGTTGAATCAAAGCAGACATTTTATCCTTTCAAGATTCAGTACTGGCCAGAGCGCTTTGGAAAACCTGCAGTTAACACTCAGAGACCAGTTTCTATTGGTTTCCGCGATTACGCTCAAGTCAATCGCCGTGTACAGTTTTTTTAGAGGAATGCTAATGCCCTCTACCACTCTACCATAGGTCTGCTAACCCAGGAGTAATCATATTTTGAATGTGTCCGAAGCTGTCCAACAGCAAAGCATGGATTTACAGCTTCGCTATAGGAGTACCTGCCGCAGCTGGCGTTTATCGTGTTCGGCACGAGATTTACCGAGTTTATAGTAGCTGACTTATGCAAATTTATTGAAGAGTGACAATTTCTGAATATTTAGATTATGGTTGAATGGTCACTTAGTAAATAGTCACTTGGAATGCTCTGCCACCAACCAATCGAGACGTGGGCTAATAAATAGAAGGTAAAAGCTAAAAGAGCGCGCCAAGACAGCAAATCTTCGCTATTCATTCTTGTTGTTCAAAGTTCTTTTATAAAAACATCTGCAACCGTCCATTGTGAATGAATCATGTGGCTTGCCCCAAATCAAATATGAGTATGAGTATGAGTTATTATTATTATTATATAATTCAATAAATCAAATTGTTAAAATAAATTTATGTTCAAAACCGTTACGATTTATGTCTGTCCATACACACACGATTAACAATACGTTGGCACGTATGTAAGTAAACATCTACATTTGACCACGCATCGAAAAACATGTACGGCTATGTACCGTTAAGCAAACATAAATAGTTTTGACACTTTGCCACAATTGCAACAAAAACATCCAGAGTATCAAAAGGTGAACATGAGTTTGATTTTCGCAGCCAAATTTCAACCCTCCACTAGAAAATTCAAGTTGTACACATTACGTTCGAGCACACATATGTATGTATGTATGTATACATCTGTATGCAGATAACAACATTTGCATATGCAATCACGTATGCACATACTGGTGCGTGCTTGAGTTTGTATAGCTACGAGCAAGAAGATAGCAGCACCTAAGCGTAATTTTAATCAAAGGTGCAGATATTTTTTTAATATATATCGTTCCCTTAGTATAATAATGACCTATGTGCTAATAGGCTCTTATTTTTTTATTGAATTTTTGGATTCTCCATCGTCGATTTTATATCTGGTCAAAATTTTGTCAAATTCTAGTTCCACAAAGTGGGTCAAAACGTCAGTCAAAAATTAATAAATATTTACGGACATTACGAGATTTGAGTGAGAGCTACTTCCGACAAAAAGTTTGAAATTCATTTTCTCAAAACATCAAAAAATGTATAGGCTATTTTAATACTAAGGGGACGATATAATCATTTAATATAAGTTATATATATAAGTTATATCAAATGCTGAAATTGTTAAGTGGTATCTGCATAAGTGAAAGTGACTCCTGTCTCCTTCTACGATCTCCTTTTGCCTATCAATTGCATGGAAGATTTACTGTGCGGAACCGAAGTATATCACACCGTTATTTATAGTAGATATAATTGGCGCGTGCACCCTTTTTGGGTGTTCGGCCGAGCTCCTCCTCCTATTTGTGGTGTGCGTCTTGATGTTGTTCCCCAAATGGAGGGACCTACAGTTTCAAGCCGACTCCGAACGGAAGATATTTTTATGAGGAGCTTTTTCATGACAGAAATACACCCGGAGGTTTGCCATTGCCTGCCGAGGGGCGACCGCTATTAGAAAAATGTTTTTCTTAATTTTGGTGTTTCACCGAGACTCGAACCTGTGTTCTGACCGTGAATTCCGAATGGTAGTCTCACACCAACCCATTCGGCTACGGCGGCCGCCACACCGTTACGTAGGTTAATTTATGTTATGGTAGTAGCCCATACGTGCGACCAAATCACTTAGACCTTACAGGTCGGTGGTGATAGCACTGTGCGACACGGGAACCTCGATTATTTTTCTTCTTGAAACCATTTTGTGGCTCTTATGAAGCGCAGCAATGAGTAAGAGAATTGGAAAAGTTCTATGCAAATATTAGAAAACCTGCTCTGATTTCAGCTATGGCTGGAGAATTGCAAAGGAAGTGCTCAACTGTTTCTTCCTCTTCCTCATCTCTACAACTTCTACAATATTCATGGGAGAAAAGTCTTAATCTTAAAGAATGCCTGCCATATAGCCAATGACCGGTTATACCAGCCACGAACTTCGAGATATCATCTCTTGAGCTAATCAATTCCTTTGTCGTTTTCTTTGTCTGCGGCCATAGTAGCGTAGCTTCTTCTCCCGGAAGAACTCTTTTTCGGGCCATAGGCTGATCCTCTTCGAAATCGATTTCATCCGGGAAACCTTGATACCCCGCAGGAATCCTAAGAGAACTGATTGATCTCATTTCCACAGGGTTCTCTGCAAGAAGGTGAACAAGAGTAAGTTTTTGACTACCACCAACTAACAACTGGACATGCAAGTTAGACACTTAGAGAGATCATATCAGACTGCCTTTAAAGTGGCCTGTCCAGTATCATTTAGCAAGAAGGACTTTCCTCCCTGGTGGAGTAAGACGCTGACTGACTTAGGAGAGTCTTCAATAAAAGTTATCAAATAAGGAACTTTCAAGATTACCAAGTAATTTTGAAAGAGTATAAGAAAGCAATCAGAGATGCGAATCGCAACTCTTGGAAAGAGCACTGCGAATCCACTGAATCCGTAAAAGACTCGGCCAGGCTCAGCAGGGTTCTCTCCAAGGACCACTCCTGTAAAACTCCTGTCAAAACAGAGAATAGGGAGTGGGCTAAATCTGCAGGTTAATCTTTAAAAATCCTTGTCAATGCCCATTTCCCGGAAAATTCTATTGCTCCAGTCTGTAACGAAGGCGCGAATCGGCAGGAGGGGTCCCCTGTGATGCCCCTGACATCCGTCAACAGAATAAACTGGGCAATCGATAGCTTTTCCCCTTTTAAATCTCCAGGTATCGATGGCATCATGCCAGTTATGCTTCAGAAGACTAAAACCTCGGAGGTTCCCGTTCTTCATAAGATCTTTTTGTCGTGTATCTTGCTAAACCACGTCCCTGCAAGCTGGAAGAAAACCAAGGTGGTCTTCATTTCTAAAGTAGGAAGGAGGGGCCACGTCTTGGCCAAGGACTTCAGACCCATAAGTCTTACCTCCTTTATTCTCAAGGTATTCGAAAGAGTGAGCGACTATCACATTCGAGAGCACTAGAAAACTAGACCAACACGCTTACCTGAGACAGCCTTACATGAGGTAGTACAGACTGTAGAGAAATCTCGGGAGGGAAAACAATTCACTTTAGCGGCCTTCATAGACACGCAGCCTTTAATAATATTACGGCTGAGTCAATTGTCACTGCTCTAAATAGGCTGCGGGTAGAAAAACCTATCTACCTCTAGATCTCGTCCCTGCTTGGCGGTAGGGAAATAAATGCTGTAGCAGGAGGGGCTAGAATCACTAGGTTCGTTCATAGAGGTACTTCACAGGGCGGCGTCCTCTCGCCTCTCCTTTGCCTAGTAGATAGCTATGGATGAAGCTTTAACGCGCTTAAACAGGGAGGAGTAAAGGTGGTAGCATATGCCGATGATTGGTCCTAATGGTCTCAGGATCCTTCCCATCAGTAATGGCTGAAATTTTGGAAGGTGCACTTAGTGGTTCTGCCAATTTTAACATTTGGTTGCCTAGTTTGGTGGGTAGCTCTTCAGAAGGGCTACAACACCCATAAACTAGAGAGAGTGCAGAGAACTGCATGTGTGGGCATAACTGATGCTTGTAGAACATGTCCCACTGCTGCGCTCAACGTTATTTTACACTTACTTCCTGTGGATCTGTAAGTTAAGTCCATTGCTGCTCAGAGCGCTATTAGGTTGAAGGAGCTTGGCCTCTGGAGACAATTTCCTGTAGAACATAGTAGCATCTTGAATCTCCCCTTCCTTCTCTGTTCTTGGTACTCATCTCTCCATCCGCAAACTGGGAGCAGGCAAGACTGGAAGGATGGCGGAGTCGGGACGGATATAGGTACCTCTGTTTTCACTGACGGATCCATGAAGGAATCTGGAGTGGGAGCGGGGGTTTTCTCTAAATCAGCCAGCATTTCGGTCTCATTTAAACTGCCGGAAACGAGCAGCGTTTTCCAAGCAGAGGCCTTCACGATCCTGCAGGCATGTAAAATGCTTCGGGATCGCTGTTGGGAGGGAAACATTAATATTTTTTCCGATAGCCAAGCTGCGATCAAGGACCTGTATTGCCCTGCCGCATTGCAGCTCTTTTCTATTGAACTCCTGCAAGGAGGAACTCAAACTTCTCGATCTAGCTGGAAACATCTCCTTTATCTGGGTTGCTGGGCACCGGAATATAGAGGGAAATGAAAATTGCCGATGAGCTTGCCAGGAAGGGGTCGACAGAACTGGTTTCAGCTATCCCCCTCTCAGACATCGGTGTTCCTTTGTCCGTTAGTAAAGGGAAACTACACAATTTCTTTAATCGAAAACACTATGGCCCCAATACGATATAAACAGAACCCTTAAGGTGATGGGAATCCCCCGCCATTCAATTTCCAAACTCATTGCGGTGTTCACTGGTCACTGGGTGATCGGTACTCATGCGGAGAAGCTTGGAATTCCGTACAACTCCTATTGCAGAAGCTGTGGGGATCCTGCAGAGAAAGAAACTGTTGAACACTTTCTCTGCAAATGTCCGCTCTGGTGGCTAGGCGCTTGAGATTCCTTAGCGTGCCCTTAGGGGATGACTTGAAGAAATTATTCAGCCTAGATCCCTTCTTCTCTCCTCCACTACATCAACAGCACTGGATGACTGTAGAAAGTTTCCGCTTCCACATTATGATATCAAAACGGCACGTAAGTGCTACTTGAAGTGCGCCTGTGGTACTCTTGCCATTTTACCAACCTATCTACCTAGCCCAGCTGTTACGCATATATCATCATCTCTCCATGACCTATTGGCCTATTGGATAATGTTGTTTTTGATTATTAGCTTACTTGTGGCAAAAGGTATACCAATGGTACTTTTATCACTGAACAGTTGAAGAACAGTACCTTTCCTGGCTAGCTCATCGGCTTTTTAATTTACCTCAATATCTCTGTGCCGTGGAACCCAGATAAGGCTGACATTGAATGCGACATTAATATCATTTAGGTACTATCGTCTTAGCATTTGCCCAGCTCGTGTTTTTGAAGGATGAGCCATGACGGATGAATCTTTTCCAGGTTTTCTTTGGACGGCCGCGGCTTCCGCTTCCCTGAGGATTTCAATCGAGGGCCATCCTTGTGATACTATGGGACGTTTTTCTAAGAGCGTAAGATGGAGCGTTTGCTTGTCTCCAGACTTCTTCATTACTTATTATGTTGGGCCACAAAATTCTGTACCTATATTGTCCTCAAGAATTTTTTGATGGAGCTTTGAAGTTTCTCGGTGATTGGTTTCGAAACAAGCCACGTTTCAGGGAACATTTACTTCGATTTTAGCAACCAGTACAACATATAAAATATATTTATTTATTTATTATCCTCAGGTATTATTAGTATATTCTTTATTACTTTATCACTTCTCTTTCCAAATCGACCCCCTTATTTTCCTATAGTTTACTCCTTTAAAGCACCTCTTATCGTAGGTGATATTGGATGATTGATGGAGAATTAGTACTGATAAATTGTTACAACTACAAGAACAACATTTACCTGCCACGTCTAGCAACACCTTGACAAAACTTTTAATTGAAACATTCCCAATAAAACCCCTGCTCTCGAATCATAAGCAATTAATTGATGATATTTTCGTTTTCTTGACTGTAGCGCTACAACATATGTATGTATGTATGTATTAGATTTTTAATCTGGTGGACAACGGAACGACTTTCACATATGCATATTTTACTTTATGAATCCTGGCATGCCCAGATTCGAAAAACTCAAAAACGCTCAGGCATCTGAATTACAATCCATGCAAACTGAGAATTCGCTATTCAAATGTGACTGTGGAGAATGAGAGTGGTAGAAATTATAAAGTACGACTACAGCAATTCAGATATAACGTATATACAGGAAACGAACACGACAAGGTTACAATTCGCATCATATCTTACTTATATGGATTATATAGCAGTCAAGCCTGACATACTTATGTACATATATGATCAGCAAAATGTTGTAGCAAAATTAAGGAATGGTGGACTGGAGTTGTTCATGTTAAGTGGGGCCTATCGGTAAACGGGTAGGATACATCACGTAGGTCTTGGGTTTTGTACCAATTGTTAAGAACAAATTTGAAATGCATTCATATGAAGAACCATCTGCCATTCAGAGCGGTTCTAAGTTGTAGGGGCTTCCTGTTTTGAGAAATCTTCAAGAAGCAAAAAACAAATTTTGGCAATAAGATTGGTCTAAACACATTTCAAGGATATGAATGCTATTATAATATTTACTATTTTTACTTAATATTTACTTGAACGCACTACGCCGTCACACTGAAATCCTTCTATAACTGTTTAAATGTTAAATGTGTAACTTCTGAATCACACTTAAAGATTGAGATAAATTAATCTGCAATTTTGATACTTTCCATATTGAGTGCAAAAATAGAAAAACCCTGGTTTCAGATCAGTTATGTTACATCGTAAACAACTCTTTGTTATTTTGACGGGTTCTGTAATGCATTTACGAGTGAATTTCAATGCAATTGTCGGAAAATTTCAATAAAATACTTTTGGAAGTGAATGAAAGGACTTGCCTGATTATATTTCTGAAGTTTTATCGATGTGAAATTGAAACATAAAGAAAAATATTGCGTGCTATTCGAATTGGGACTAAATAACGGGCTTTCATGTGCGAGCAGTTGCTCCAGCGAAAGGTTTTTTTCTTCGCACTGTGATGACGATAAAAAGTGGATCCATAACTATGATTCATGAGTGATAAAAATCATGAAAAATCGAAGAGCAAGATAAAAATCAGAAAGGGTAAACTTATAACGAAGGTTCCGCATTAAGGGGTTAGGTGGGTTTCAAAAGCTCAAAATAGGTACATTTTTATGAATTTTTTTTTATTTAATCAACAGAATATTTCATTCCATCAATTTAACACATAAAAGATACATATTTTATAAGTAGTTTGTGAAATTTTCATTGAAAAATTTTGAAAATTAAAGCGTGGACACGTCGTCTCCTATGACCCCTCAAAAAAAAGTTCTCTCGGCGTAGTCAGGATAACTCATGACAGATTCATCTGAAATTCAAAAACAAAAAATTTTCTGTTAGTAGATGTTTCAAACTCGTGCTTGGACGAAGGAAACAAAAAAACAAAAATTACATTTTTGGCGGCGTTGAAAACAAAAAACCCTTATTTTGAGTAGAATTTGCACCTTTCATGCCCTTGAAAAATTACTTGGAATAGAAAAAAAAAATTCCTGCCAATCCAAAGGCTATATCTCTTAGAATATGACTCGGATCGTTTTAAAATTTTAAAGGAATATTCTCAACATATTCAATTATGAGATAAGCAAAAAAAAAAAAATTCGATTTTTTGAAATTTTGAAACCCACCTAACCCCTTAACTAGAAGCTTAGTTTCCTGGTTCTCGGCGTATTAACTGGTGTGGCACAGGTACCATATCAAAATACGCGAGCCACAAGATCGACTTATTATGCACAGAGATCGACAGAAACCGTTTCGTAAGGGCGAGCTGGGTCAGAAGCTGGGGATATCTAGACTTAACGCTTTTCAATACCAATGCCACATACAAATTGGTTAATTATTGTTTTGATTATTAATTTCACACTCTATTAATAAAGTGCCCATTATTTATGCACGCACATGGATGCCCAACTTTGGCAGCTCTACGATATTTGGTATCTACGCATCTGTTGATGTCAGGTTGCCATCGATATCTATATTATCGCATTGTATTGCTTCTTACGACGTTTGAACATGATCCACGTTTTCGTTTTCCATAGCCGGCCGCCGTAGCCGAATGGATTTGTGCGTGACTATCATTCGGAATTCAGAGAGAACGTCGGTTCGAATCTCGGTGAAAGATCAAAATGAAGAAAAAGTTTTTTTCAAATAGCGGTCGCCCCGCGGCAGGGATGGCAAACCTTCGAGTGTACTTTCGCCATGAAAAAACTCCTCATAAAAATATATGTGCCGTTCGGAGTCGACTTGAAGCTATAGGCCCCTCCATTTGTGGAACAAGATCAAGACGCATACCACAAATAAAATGAGGAGCTCGGCCATACACCCAAAAGCCAATTATACTTATACATATATGTATATGTATATATTTAACTCGGAGTTTAGTTACGACTTCTATTTGATGCTTTGATGCTCAAAGAAACAATTATAACGTTTTCTCAAATATAAAAATCTGTTAAAAGTTGACTTTTATTTATTGCGGTATAAATTAAATCGGCTAATTTCACAACTATCAGCCACCTATTCTTCTTCACACTCGTTCTAAAATTGATTGAAACTGTATTTTCCGTTAAATATTTCAAGCATACTAACAGTATGTGCCCACTGACTTGTGAAAACTTCATTGCAAATCTGTTTCTGAAATCTAATATTTCCATTTGGCTGGCGTAACCACACAAGCGTTCGTATTTTTGTTGATTGCGCTCCAGTTCGGAATCCAATTGGGGATCCATAAATCAAATTGTGCATGCTTAATCAATGTTTATAACGGCAATCTTAGCGAATGGTTGTGGCAACGTGTACGTTGGACTTTAACGTTTTTGGCAATGTATTTCTTCTCTTCCTATTTCCACAGGTTTGTTTTGTGCAAATGTACACACCAAAGTGCAAATACATACATACATATTATACATACACCCCTCTGCGACTTCCGTAAATTTAACAAGGCATGGGCTTTTGCAAATACAAATTGTATGCCATTCTATAAATTTTATAGGAAATGTTTATAGTATTGTATCTCTCAATTAATCAAGGAAGAAATATATACATTTATATATAATATATATACATATATATATAAATATACAATATATCCAACAATCATTTATATACGTATGTGCAGGAGGGCCGAAAGTACGAAGAAATTTTTTTATTGCACAGGTGCGCCCTTCAAACTGCAATGCTATCTGGCAAAAAACGCCAATGCTCCAGATTTGCTATGCTTCAGCTTATGACTTTTTTGATCAGCCGAATTATTTGTATCGGGTAATTTTTTAGCTGCATGAGAACTATCGATTAGATTATAGTTAGCTTTGACAAGCCATTAAGTGAGGTCACTACACTGTCATTGCCTTCGGAGAAAAAACTTTCTCTCCCGGCGTTTCGTAATAGTTTACTACCGAACAACCGAACTACCGAGTAGTAGTTACGCATCAACCCATTCCGCTACAGCGGCCGTCTTATTTACAATTTGGAAATAAAAGAAATATTCGGACGACTTTACTCAAATATAAACTGCTCGGACTGGAACAGCCAGTTTACAGAGTGAACGATATGAAGTGTTACCAACTTCACACTGCTTGTATCTGTAAAACAGCTCATGACATCAACGTCAAAATTGTTCTAATGACAGTTCAATGTATTGTTTATAAGCCATCAAAAGCATTTGCGTCTCAGTTCTGTTGAATTTTTTTTTCTGTCATGGAATTCAAACGTAATAGTGTGATTGCGTTATATTTGGCTGGAAAATCACAACAAGCCATTCTTCTTGAGCTCAGTCACCTCAAAGTGAATAAAATGTTTGTGTAACACACTATAAAACGTTACAATGATGCTGCAAAACGCTATGGAGGCGGACCAAAAAAAACCGCAACAACACCAGAAATGGTTCGGAAAGTGAAGGCTCGACTTGAACGAAATCCACGTCAAAGTAGAAGAAAAAGGGCCAAAGAACTGAAAATATCGCAAGACAGCATTCGACGCATATTGAAAAATGAGCTCAAGGTCAAGGCTTACAAGTTAAAAAAAGCACATGATCTTTCATCACAGCAAAAAAAAGTTCGGTTCGAAAGAGCAAAGAAGTTGTTGCGCTTGCACGAACGTGACGAATTTCCTAACATTGTGTTTTCTGATGAAAAAAATTTCCCAATTGAGCAGTTCATAAACACTCAAAACGATCGTGTTTACTTGACCGAACGCTCATACGAGAATTTGTGCCTACGTATGGCCACTCAAAGCAATTTCCCATTACAAGTAATGGCTTGGGCCGCAGTGACCGCTGATGGCCGCTCTCCAATCGCTTTTATCGAGCCTGGTGTCAAAGTGAATGCGATTTATTATCGGGAAAATGTTTTAGAAGCTGCGTTAGAGCCGTGGACACGCAAACATTTCGGTCGTAGACCATGGACATTCCAACAGGACTCGACACCGTCTCATAAAGCTCGTGTGAACCAAGAGGGGTTAAAAAATCATGTTCCACACTTCATTTCGTCCACACAATGACTTTCGAATTCGCCAGACGCAAATCCGATGGACTATTCCATCTGGACCATTTTGGAGAGCAAGGTGAGGACTAAAAAATATGCCAGTATGGATGCGCTGAGAAAAGCGATTATACGAGAATGGGCCAAAATAGCTGAAGATTACATTCGTGCGGCATGCAACTCAGTGAATCTATATATTAATACGGAGAGCAAAATTTTGCCGTTCCTTTTTTTAGTATTTACAGTCAGAGGAAATAGTTGAAACATATACCATGTAAAATTAATATTTATAATTCGAAGGTATTGAGGTAGGTCGGTGCGTATGAGTACTGCGCAGAGGTAGAGAACAATTTGCTGAGATGTTACGTATACGACAAGGCAGATTTGCATGAGCATGTTTTGGCATAAATTAATATTTGTTAATGACATCCCTGATTTCATTTTAGAATTATAATGTAAATTCTGCGCGTATTAAGAGACTTACCCGCGCACTAAGAGATCTCAAAAGGATATCGAGTTCTATTCCGCTTGACTTTTCGGTATGAAGAAAGGAGGTTTTAGAATTTATTTATTTAACTATCTTTAATAATTTAAGCTTATACTACGTTTGAGAGGTCTGTAAAAAACTTTACTATATTGTAGACTTGAAATAAACGAAACAAAATGAAATGAAATGAAAATGTAGATGGTGTATTTTAACACGTTCCCTGTCCCAATACAAAAATGCAAAATTTACCGAGAAGTCCAACAGGGTTTTTTGAATAATTTGTTTTTTTGTAGTCATAGGATAGCTTTAGTAATAATAATAATTAAAAAACAAAAAACGGATGTAGGGTATTTCTACCTGAAAAACATATGGTCCATGAGCGTAGAGGGACATTTTTGCTTCTGCACGTTCATGAAACACATGTGGTTCATATACCCCCTGACGCACATATGGCTCAGGAACGTATTAGTGCTTATCAGGCGCACGTTTACTGAACCATATGTGGCTCAGCGGACAGGGAACGTGTTAAGAGCTTTAGAATTTTAAATGATAATACAAAACTGAAATATTATTGAAAGGAGTATTTTTTTCTTATAAACTGGTTGATAATTTCATGGTGCGTGTTTTTTGGGTATGATATGTGGCTTGCGTTCGCCACGGCTACGAGTTACATGTTCCGTTTGATGAGTCCAATTTTTGTCTACATTTACCAATAGATCTGAATAATAAATTTAAAGGAGCACAATCAACATAACTGTGAAGGAAGCAATGATCATTTGGCTTCAACTCTTTCGCGTGCTGTACTTTATAGACACCTAAGTGAAGATCTTTACGTAAAATTTACTACGTTTTCGAAAGGCAAAAGCCAACAAGTTGAGACCGATGACAAATCAACATTTCGACGTCTTCTGCGGTATTGGAAGTATTCTGTGGAAGCAAGGTGTATCTATACAAGGTGTTGACATTCGAGCAACAACAACGTTTTTAAAATTAGAAATGTCAAAGGAAGAGAAAAGAAGAATGGAATGGAAATGGCAAATAGATGAATTTGGTTCGTCGCGCATACCCAATGGTAACTTTCAGTCGTCCCATTTTACTGTCATTTATAAATCAAAGCCGAATCGAAGAAGAAGAAATCAGCTACTCTAATCAAGCCATCTTCCAAACACACCAACCTTACTGAGCAGATATGTCAACACAATATTGCCATTGTCAAACCATAGTTATCGGTATTGAAACCTCTCATGCAGCTAAACAAAGCACCCTAGACATATTTCGTAATGATCGGTAGTACTGTGGAAAGCGTAAAATATCTATGTAGATATATATTAATACGGAGAGCATAATTTTGTCGTACTTTGTTTTAGTATTTATTTATTTATTTATTTATTAATAATGAAATATAATTATAAATAACTATATTACAAAAAGAGGCACTAGCTACTAAGACTATCGGCCTGTGAAAAAGTAAATAAGCTGTATAGGAGGTATTGACGACCATACTTAGATTGCCCAGATGAGTTTAACATTATTATGCACCTCTAAGCACCCTACGGCCGGCTAAGTTAATGAGGATATTATATCAAATGGTAGTAGGGCCTCAAGTGCAGCCTGACTATCACCTACGATGAAAATATGCTCATTGCACTAGTTTTGCTATAAGTTTATATCTGATCCCAGACTGATGGCTTATATCTTCCTTTGAAATGTACTCTGAGAATTAAGTCCAGGGACAGAAAATTGGGACACCTATGCCTCCGGAGTTTGTGTACCAGCGTAAATTTTTCGCAAAAAGATGTATCTCATGGTCGAAAGCGTATTGTTTACCATGTTGATCAGTTCGATTCTGAATCTTTCCACCGAATTGGTTTTTTTTTCTATTACATCTGTGGATCTGGCGTGTAAAGCCAGCGGGAGTTGATATTATCGCTCGCTTATTTAAAACCATATTTTAAACGTATTCATTTAGTAGAGTTCACTTAGAAGTACCTGTTGCATGTAGTTATAATTAAGGCGTTAATTCGAAAATATTTTCCATGGGAAAAAAGTGCGAGCGCATTGCTCCCATAATGGAGTTTGACAAGTCTACTTTGCATATAAGGTTATAAGTATCATACTTAGTATTTATAGTCAGAGAAAAATGTTGAAACATATATGATACCAATGGGTAGCATATGTGGAGACGGTTTGCACAATGTATTAAAATATTATAGATACATAAGTGAATAGGTCCAGGTAAAATTAATCACACTATTTTACCTGTATTAATAGTGTGTTGGAGCGGGAGAAATATATTTTTACATATATATAGTCGCACTGTAATGGCAACAGAGTTGTTTGTTTGAAAATTGCTATATACATTATGTATATAATCGCATAATAGAATAGCGTGAAGATGCAATACAAAACAATATTGCTATGTATGTACAATATATACATACTTAATAGCCTTTATTGCTAAGTTTTTGTTACAAGCAGCCCTGTTGCCATACATATATAGGTAAATGTTCAAACGTATAAACGAATAATGTGAAGGCGGAATAAGAAACATAGCTATATTATTGTGAATGCATACTATTATAAATTTCATTCAGAATTTATAATGGTCACGGATTAATTAATGGTTGTTTTTTATTATGGTTTTTCAAAAAAAAAAATTTTTTAATTAAATGTTTCCAATTCATGAATAAAAAAATTATGATATTTGAAATACACATATAAAGGATCGCTTAATACAGGTAAAATGGGATATTTTTCACATTTAATTTTACTACATCTATTCACATAGATCATGTAAAAAGTTTCAACATAAGCTATCCATTTATATATGTTTCAACTTTTTTCTATGACTATAAATACTAAAAAAAGGTATGACTAAATTTGGCTCTCCGCATTTATATAACGTCGAATAACGTCGAAATTTTCAAGTACGGGCGATCCTAGTATATGTTAAAATTGTAATAATTTTTGAACAATTTTGTCTTTTAAATCAATAAAAACTAACTTCAAACAAAAAAGTTATGGTGTTTTGAATAGGTCACATTCATATTATTATATAGAACTCTGTATATATAGTAGGGGTGTGCGAATATTCGAAATTTCGAACTATTCGAAGCGAATCGAACCGAATTATTCGATCCGAGATTCGACTCAAATACTCGAATGGTTCGAACTATTCGAATAGTTCGAACTATTCGAATTATTCGAATGGTTAAAATAGTTCGAACTATTCGAATAATTCGAATAGTTTAAATAATTCAGATAATTCGAATATTTAACTGAGTGCATGCTTTTTTATTTTTTTAAACGATTTTTCTGAAGATTTCAGGTCTAATAAAAGCAAAATTAACATCGCTTAAAGTTCATTGTTTAATCTTCGGTTAGGATACCATTATTTTTATAGAATTAGTAGTTTTAAATAACTTGATATAGGTTTTTAAATGATACCGATTCTTCTAATCGTACGTATCGATCGACACATGGAATGATTTCTATCTTAGATGAATGGTTAATCACTAATCTCTTATGCATATTACAATTCTCCACTACAGTATTGTTCTTAAACCTGTTTTCTAATTTTAATGAGTGTACATTCAAGTTTATACTTGGAGGCTACATATATCTGCTTAGGAAAGGAAAAAATAATACTAAAGTTCATGAATAAAATACCATTAATTTCATACCAAAAAAATGCCGAATGCAATTGGCTTTTCCAAACATATAGTACTATTTTACATGACAAGTGTATCTACAGCCACTATCAACGAACTATTTGGTGGTTGATGGCAACTATACTTGGAGTCCTAACTTTGTCCCGGACTCCAAGGACTAGAATTATCAAGTCTGTGAATAGTATCCACAGCTACTGATCATGTATTACTTTAGTGAATATGTGTGAAAATATATTTGTTGATAAAATATTTAAATATATTTGTTGATAGAATTACTATAATAGAATAACCTGTTTAGGATTTTATTTCTTCGGATAATTGAAATCGCTCGAAATATTCGAATATTTCAAACTATTCGGAAATTCCGAACTATTCGAATATTTCGAACTATTTGATATTCCTAGGATTCGATTCGATTCGAATCGAATGTGATTCGCACACCCCTAATATATAGAACCTTTGTATGTATTCTAAAATATACAGCATCAGTCTTTCGATTAGAACTACTAGGTGATAGATGAACAAAAAATGTGTCAATGCCCTGTGTTACATTTCACGCTTTTGACAGCGTTAGTTGTCCGGCGGAATAACAGTTACTAAAAATGATGACAATTAGGTAGTGCTCGGTGGGCTCTGGTTATATGTGTATATCAGCAAAAACAAAATATGATGTAGCAAAATAATCAACCAGTACTGAACTCTACACTTTCTTAGAAATTATGTGTTTATCGGTTTATTTTTAGTGTTCGAAATTCAAATTCAATTAAATGACAGCTCAAGATATAAATAATCTTAAGCGAAGGACACCACAATTTATAGTTTCATGTCCAAAACAGAACTACAACGTATAGCGGGTAACGGTTTGATGGCTGGTGAGCAGTTGATCTACTCCCGTCGGTTAAACACATTGCGATGGAGACGGCTTTCAGCTAACATTTTGTAGTTAAAATAAAAGTAGTTTTGCTATGCAATCTTCTCATGTGCTATGTTTGTTAAGCAACTATTTAAAGTTCACTGTTACAAAAAACAACTTCTTTCTAAATTATTTAAACTCTGCGGGTTTTCCTAAACAAATCGAATATTATTGGCTTGTTATTTGCCAGTTATTGCTTGTGAACAAACAAATTTTCATCAGATCAGTGATAAGAAAAGCAACTCTGAGTCGTCAAGCCGGCGGATCTAAATATTTTCCAGCCGAAAAAATTAACGACGGCAAGAAAACCGTTCCCGCCGCAATTTTGTGCAATTTCATGCGACTAAATGTATTCCAATTTTGACGGCGGGTAACGGGCTGACTGACGGGTAGTCGGTGTTCTCTGGAGTTCTGTTTAGCAGTTCAGTAGTTTAGTAAATTCCTTCTTGTACAAATTCGCCTTGATATACTGAATTCCAAGCACCTGCATCGCAATATCTACAACTTTCTGTATTCTCTAAACCGTGGTATATTACTTAGTTTTATTAATTAATTAAAATGATGTACTATAATACGAGTCTGCATCAACATGCCCGATTAGCTAAACAGGTAAATAAATACAAAACCCTTCCGCACTCCTATTTAGTTTCATGCCTCAACTTTGATTAAGCTAAAAAGAAAACAAAAAGCTTTTTAATTCGTTTCTGCTACTTGGAAAGCTTTCGTTTATGGAAAAGCAACAAAATATGGACAAAATATTGATTCATCTAAAACTTTTTGTATATAAGTCATAAGAATAATAAACGCTTATGCTGAAAACAGTGAACACCGTAAACGCAATCCCCTCTCAGCTGTTTCGATCAAACTAATGAGAACCCCATGTAAATGAAAAATTCCATCCTTCCGTATCGTAGTACCGTAGATTTTATTTCACGATTTTTAAAAAATCCCGTAATACCGACTCAGCTGATTGCTCTCTCACCACACAGTGTTGCCAAGCAGTACATTTCGAAATCATTTACAAAATAAGCTTAGAAAAATGATAATTTTTGTTAAAATAGCTTAAAATTACTGTTGAATAAAGTTAATTATAGATAAAGGAACTATTTGCATTTGTTGGTTTTTGGCTTTGGTTTATTAAACAATGAAAAAATGTAACTGATAACGCGGATGTGTGAAAAAGTGTGTAAGCAAAAATATCAATGGCAACATTGTGTAGATACAACCAAACACATATACACAAAAACCGATGTATTGTGTAAATATGTAATTAAAAGAACGCAGTTGTTTTCGGGGGTGAGTTTTTGTGCACGGTAAGGGACTGCGGTAAGGGATTGCGTACGGTGTTCACTGTTTTCAGCATTAGATTAATTAAACTTTGCTGTGCAACTAAAGCCTAAACTAAAGGCGATAGACATTTATTAAATAGTTTTTGCTCCTCTGGGCTTTTACTTAATACTTAACTATAAATATAGTAATACGGCATAAAATATAAGCCATCTAATCGCCAATATTTAAGCATTGAAGTTTTTAGCAGAGTCATAAATTTACCCTTAAGATTTTACATTACATTTATGGTAAAAAAATCAAATTATACATGTACAGTTAATTCAAAGATGGGAAACAAGTTGCCTATTTCGGTTAACCTGTATTGAAAAAGAAATTTTCTTCCTAGCATCAACATTTAAGAATTATTGTTGTGCGTGCCTCAGAGGTTGGGTAATATTATACGATTATTCTGACATTTAAAATTCAGGGCACAGGTCATTATTATTATTCAAGGAACATACCAGCCCATTCATGAGTAAGAAATGATGAGAATGTATTTTCACATTTCAACATTCAAATAACTGTCTGAGAATGTGCGCCAAAGTAAATGTGCGTATGCATTTGGCATATACTTTATTGCTATCGACATTCATCTCCATGCCAGAAAACTCAAATCACAAATGCAAAATCCTGCGAAAATATGCCAAAGCGAACGCACAATTCCACAGTTGTTTTTTTCGACACCCCAAACGAACAGCTATGACGTCTCCCATCGACACACTAATACGAGTACAAATATATTGCGTAACGTATCCGACATGTTCACACCCGTCTAGCTGGTACAATTTATGTGTTATGCTAGGTTGCCTGTTCGATATGTTCACACTCCTTATGCACGTAAATTGCTTATTCTCGTAAAGAGTTAAAATGCTTCGAATTTAATTTTAACATACAATGGAATTATGTAGAGTTGGTACAAAAATATTTGCTATGCGTGCGCCGGTTTGCGCTTTTACTAAATGATTAAATTTAGTTGCCTTCTGTTGATCTGAAATCTCACATCTGTGGTGTATAAGAATTTCTAACATTATAAACTCTCTGACGAGTTACTAAATACATTTCAGACAATTTCTGAACATTTTTACCCAATGAACATTTTTACCCCTTTACCATGATGATATAATAATTGCGTAATATCAAAGGATAACCTTTTGCCAGTCATTTTAAAAACACTGAAATTAAATTCCGAATAAAGCAAAAATTTTTCGCTGAATTGTAAAACGAAAGTATTTGAAGTTTTTTTATTTTTTCCCTACATATGAATCAGTACAAAAAAGAAGTCAAAGATAAATATAGGGTGCTAGTTTCTCCAAATTTAGTCGAAAAATTGAATTTGTTTTCCATGTCAAAAGTCATTCTTAATAGACTGTAAGTATGTGTTAAGTTTTGCAATATGATAGCATTACTTACTATAATTTCGTATCTATTGTATATATATAAAAATTAAGCCGAAAAAAAGTGTGCGTTTGTCCGTGGTAATCTCAGCAAAGCGTGTAAGGTACACAATGAAAGTTTCACACATTGTTGGTGTTGCTTTGGCAAAGGTTTCTGTGAAGTTTGGTTGAAATCCGATAACGCGTGTGTGTGCGGTGCGCCAGTTAAGTGAGTGTGTTTTTGCTATTTGCCGCACGTATTTTTTGTACCGCACATAGCATTCATTAGAATTGAATACATTTTGGTCGTGTGTGTCTGGGCCGATTATTATGAAATTTGGTATATATATATATTTTTCCACGGTGAAGGTTAGTATAATATGCTTATTGATTCCCCTCGCCACCAGGTGGCGCTGCCGAAGGCCAAAACGAGGACCCGGGTAACCCTAGGATGTGTTTTAACAATGCGGGTATCAAATCAAAGCTATTGATGAGTGCTTTAATACAGAGTATTTTTTAGATCTCTGAGTGACCAGGGTCTCGAGATATATCCGAAAAGGTGGACCAAGGTACCTTTGGATGTGTTTGTACAATATGGGTATCAGATGGAAGCTGTTGATGAAAGCTTTTAAGTGAAGTAATTTTTACTGCCCGTTTCCGGGATAAAGAAAGGAGATGGAGCTGGAGATCGAAGAGGAAAAGGAATAGCTACAGGAAGAGGAAGAGGAATACCACTTATTATTAAAAATTAAAAAAAAAAAATTCTATAAACATTTTAAAATGTTACATATACGCTTATTATATAAACGTTAATCTGAAGTCAGTTATAGTGAAAAATTCATTGTGTCATTGCCGGCGTGATTGGTCATCGTTTCCTTAATTTTTTGCAGAAAGGTTATGCTAATATGAGATATTACCTATATCATTCATATATTTACATATTACCTGTGTACTCACAAATATACGGTTGAAGCAAATATATGTCAGTTTTTTTACTTCGCCTGGAAAAGTTTATATAAATTTAAGAAGAGTAAATAGAACTTATTTTATATCAGACTTCACGCAAAAAAGTCATTTGCACCTGAACACATAGCTGGGTTAAAGCGGGGGGAATAGAACAGTTCTTTTCTCCTTCTCCGCTTTTTCGCACACGTAATTGTATGGGATGAGTGCACGATGGCACATAAAAAGTCACTGGAAGCGCTTGATAGGACATTACGAGATTTACGTAGTAAAAATGAAATGTTTGGTCGTGCCTTAGTGCTGCTGGCAGGTGATTTTAGACAAACACTGCCTGTTATTCTGCGAGCAACTGTAGCAGATGAATTGGTTGCATGTTTGAAATCATCATATTTGTGGAGACATGTTCAAACACTCAAACTAACTACAAATGTACGTGTTCTTATGCAAAATGATCCATCAGCTGCTGAGTTTTCACAGCAATTATTGGATATTGGAAATGGCAAAGTTCCTGTCGATAATTTAACTGGGTTAATAACTTTACAACCAAACTTTTGTCAAATAAGTCAAACGAAAGAACAGTTAATTCAAAGTATTTTCCCAAATTTGCCTCAAAATTACAAAAATCATGATTGGCTTAGTGAACGAAATAAATGCGGCTATTTTGGCTAACATAACAAGTCCAGAACAAACATATTGATCCATTGGCACTGTTACAAATCAAGATGATATTGTAAATTATCCCACTGAAGTTTTGAATTCCTTTGATTTACCTGGATTACCGCCACACATGCTAAACTTGAAAATAGGAGCACCGATTATTATGTTGAGAAACATAAATCAACCACGACTATGTAATGGCACTCGATTAACAGTTACGAGATTGATGAATAGCGTCATTGAAGCAACAATTTTGAATGGAAAATACTCTGGTGAAGACGTTTTAATACCGCAAATACCAATGATATCATCGGATATGCCGTTTGAATTCAAACGTCTTCAATTTCCTGTTCGCCTTTCACTCGCGTTTACTATTAATGAGTCACAAGGCCAAACTTTCTCAATTTGTGGTATTGATTTAGAATACCCATGTTTTTCTCATGGCCAACTTTATGTTTCATGCTCAAGAGTTGGTAAGCCATCGGTATTGTTCGTTTATTCAACAACGCATGGAAAAACGAAGAATATTGTATACCAAAGAGCATTACAATAAAAAAAGTAATAAAGTAAATCACATCAAACGTTTTTTAATTGCTACTACTATTCAAAACTTCTTTCATTACTATTCATGCGCGAGAATTTTTATAAAAAACACACAGTATTTTTCGGCTTAATTTAATTAATTAATCAAGATTTTTTTAAAGACGACCAGCGGAACGGGCGGGTTTTCGCTAGTACTAACATAAATTAACATGCAATTTTATCACTATTCCAAACTAGTTTTTATTAATTTGAAATTAAATATACATTTCTTATTATAAATTAATTCTATATTTCTAGCTATTTTTTTGTATCATTTTGAAAATATTCTTGAAATGACATTTATTACAAACTAAATATCATAGTAAGACTTTATTTTAGCGTTGATACCGGTTGTAGAGAGGCAAAGTGTGGAATTTATATGAGTGGTGTATATACTGCGAGGCGGTTGTGCGTAGTGTTACCAGTTTTTTTCCAAAACTGTAAATTAAAAAAGATGTATTTTCGACAAAAACCGTTTATTTTTTAAGGTTTTATAATTTTTTGAAGTGAAAACTTCTTTAGAATCGTTGGGAGTGATTTGAGACTCGATGAAACGAAAAAGTGACACTAAAAAGTAGTATGTATACTACACTGCCTATTACTTGCTTTGGTGTAAAGCGTCATACGTATGTATGTTTGCATGTATGCTAGTACGTATGTGTGCGCGCCTGCGTATTACGGAGGCGCGGTGAGCGAGAAGGCATTATGTATACCTATACTACACTACCTAATACTTGCTTAGACCAAGCGTCCTACGAATGTTTGTGTGTATGTTAGTACGTCTGTGTAATATACGCGTTACGACGCTCATAATAGCAACCGCGTGTGCTGTATTGCGTCCGTATTTTTATATTCGTAAATATTTTCATTTTTAAATATTTACCGCAATTGCAGGCGGTGTTGCAATATACCACAATCAAAATGACGGTGCTCGTATTGTAACTCCACAGATAGACCTGAATGCACAGCAACTAGAATCACTGTCTGTTCAGCTCTCTAAAGTGGGAGAAATATGTGCATGCGAAACCAGATTGAGCAATGGAAAAACAGTTTTAATTGTGGAAATTTATATTTCACCAAATCAATCAATAAATAGCATCACGGAATTCATTCACGAAAATTTAATAAAGTATACACCAGAAGTATCGCGGATACTTAGAAAAGAGTACGATAAAGTTCCAATGATTTTAAGTGGCGATTTTAACGTAAATTTTGCATTGGACACAGCGGACTTTCTCAATACAACATTCAATTTAAAAATGCGTAACAATCGCACTGAATCGACAACATGATCAAAAACAACAATTGACGCGGTATTTCAAAGATATGTTGGCAACATCGAAACCAAAGCATTTGTATCATATTTTAGCTATCATAAGCCTCTCGTATCATTTGTTGAAATTGAAAACATTGAGGATGAATAATAATAAAATGAAGAAAATAAAATATGAACTTTATAGCAATATTATAATGAACCTATAATTATCCCGCTCCTAATGCTGCTTTCGTCTCATTCTCTCTCAGTTTGTTTTACGGAAGGTTTCACTTCTATCGCGTCTAACCGTTAGACTGGTATTTTTTTTATATATAATAACAAAAGTTAATTCGTTTGAAACAAAATAACATAAACATTCTCAATTACACTTAACTAAACAAAAACAGTTTTTACAAACTGAAATTTGTATATTAAATCTCAGTTTGTTTTACTGAATTTCATTTTCATTATTTTCGTAAACTGCTTTGTTAATTTTTGTGTACATTTGGTTCGATACCTCAATTTAGTACAAGTTTCATATAAAAAATTTAAGATATATACCTAACTCTTTTTTTACATGGTACAGACGTACCATAGCGTGCAAAAAAAAAAAACGTGTAAAAAATACATTCGACATTTGGTAAATTTCCCTCACTCTACAACTTCATAAAATCTCGTAAGATGAAAAACTCCAAATATTTTCCCCAAACAGTGCGAAAGAGATAAGAATGAAATGCATATGACATAACTTTTTACAAAACAAAAACAATTCACTTATTTACAATTTATTAAAAACAAAATTGAAATTTGCGTACTGTAAAAATTTAATCCCAAATTACAAAACATATTCAACTTCAAATTCTAAAAAAATCAATTTTGCAACTATTCATCGATACTCGATAACTAGGGTGCTCTTTTATTACGTAATGGATCAAAAATGTTATCATTAGATATGTATCTGACATGACTAAGCTAGATGTATCCAACCCATTTGTCGAGTTTTATTCAAATTATTAATGACTTCAGTTGGCTTTTTCGGTATAAAAAACTCTGCTAGTGACTAGGTTTTGCCTTCTCGAGTTGTTGTATATAGAGACAACCAATGCGTTTTTATCCTAACTATCCTGTAGACTAACGCCGATTCTGTACACACTCCCTTCAAGCTGAACAACGTTGTTGTTAAAGTTAATGTATACAATTTAATAAATAAATATAATCCTTTGTACAAATTAATTTAGTAATTACATGTGGAGGGTTATTAAGCTTTTACCAATTAAACTGATTTATTTTCAAACCTAAAAATATATCAATTAATACAATGAGTTAGGCCACTTACGTATTTACCAACACATACATACAAGTCGCTGTATTTCAGTTAATAGATTCAAGAATATACGTACAGGGTCCGGCATTCGAAGCGTAACCAACTTCAGATCGCTCGCGCAGCTGATGCATTCATCATGATAGCATCAGCTGTTTGTTAAGTCCAGATTATTGTTTATACGAGTAAGTACGCGGAAGCATTTTGCCGAGAGTAAACTCGAAATGAGAAAATCAGTAATGGATTTTAAACTTAATAGTGTGATTGCATTATATTTGACTGGAAAATCACAACCAGCGATTGTTCGTGAGCTCGAGACCTTAGAGTAAATCAAGTTTTTGATTATCGCACCATTAAGCGACCGCCGTAGCCGAATGGGTTGGTGCGTGATTACCATTCGGAATTCACAGAGAAAACGTTGGTTCGAATATCGGTGAAACCAAATTAAGAAAAACATTTTTCTAATAGCGGTCGCCCCTTGGCAGGCAATGGCAAACCTCCGTGTGTATTTCTGCCATGAAAAAGCTCCTCATAAACAAATTTGCCGTTCAGAGTCGGCTTGAAACTGTAGGTCCCTCCATTTGTGGAACAACATCAAGACACACACCACAAATAGGAGGAGGAGCTCGGCCAAACACCTAACAGAAGTGTACGCGCCAATTATATATATATATAGGGCCCGCCATCTATCGTTACGGATTTGAACTAGGTATTATTTGAAGAATGGTAACACTTAGCTGTCATCTGATTTGACAGAAAATTAGTTTTATTCTTCCGCTGAACGAAAATGGTTGTGTATACGCTCAAAGAACGCTGGGAAATATTGCGACATTACTTTGAAAATCATGGAAATGTTGCAGAATGCGTACAAAAATTACGTACGGCAATGGGAAGAAGAAAAGCACCGAATGAAGCGTATGTGCGTTACTTTGCGAAAAAAGTAAGAGAAACTGCGTTGCTTATTGACAAACCAAAGCGTGACCGACCAAAAACCGTGCGTACACCCGAAAATATTGCTGCTGTGGCCGAGAGTGTTCGTGAATCACCAGGAACATCAGTTCACTGTCGTTCTCCACAATTGGACATTTCGGAGACATCATTGAGACGAATATTGCGTAAAGACCTTGGTATGACGCCGTACAAAGTCCAATTGGTTCGGAATGAATGAAGTTGTGTTCCATCATTAACCGGAAGGATTGTACTTCAAAATAAAAAAAAAACAGTTTGGAAAAATAAAGTTATATGGCGCACCCTGTATATATATAAGCGTTATACTGATACTGGTAGCATCGCGTAACGTCATGGAGGTGGTCATAAAAATTCTGCAACGTCACGTGGAATGGTTCAAAAAGTGAAGAAGCGACTTGAGCGAAAAGCCCGACGAAGTGCCAATCAAATTGCAAAAAAACTCAAAATACCTGCCCGTAGAATCGACAACATACTGAGAGATGCCCTCAAAGTTAAGCCTTACAAGATCCAAAAGGCGCATGATCTTACACCTAAGGAGCAACAAGTCAGACTTGAGAGAGCGAAGGAGTTACTTCGTATGGCCGAAAGCGTTCAATTTCCAAACATTGTGTTTTCTGACGAGACAATTTTTCAAATTGAGCACTTCATAAACTCCCAGAACGAAAGGGTTTATTTGACCGACCATTCATACGAGAATTTGAGTCATTAATTGGCCACCAGGAGGAAGAACCCGCCACAGGTAATGGTTTGGGGCCGCTGTAACCGCAGATGAGCACTCTCCAATCGTTTTCATAGAGCCTGGAGTCTAGGTTAATGCGAAATAATTTCCGGAAAGTATTCTGGAGGTTGCTTTGAAGCCATGGGGAGACAAACATTGCGGTGGTACACCACTGACGTTGCAACAGGACTCGGCACCGTCTCACAAAGCTCGAGTAAACCAAGAATGGCTAAGAAACAACTTTCCGAACTTCATACCGTCCACACAATGGCTCTGAAATTCACCAGACGCGAATCCGATGGATTAACCTTTTCAAGCCATTTTGGAGAGCAAGGCCCGAACTAAAAGATTCACCAGTCTCGAGGCGCTGAAAAAAGTCGCTGTCCGCGAGTCGGTCAAAATACCTGCAAGTCACATTCGGACAGCTTGCCATTCGTTTCTGAAGCGTCTCAAGGCCATAGTCAAGACAAAAAGTGGCCACATCGAGCAAAAGTAAATTGATGTTTAATTTTGCATTACTTTCACACATTTTTTAAATTGAAAAGTAAAAGAATTTTTCCAAACTAAATGTATGGCCTTTTTAATTGGTAGACTTCGTGTGCCAGACCCTGTATGTATGTCATACAAATTTGTATGTATGTATGTACATACATATGTATAGGGGTTTTCAGTAAGAGCGCTTCAACTTTTGAACTTTTTTGAATAAAACACAAACGGTTTAACTTTTTGAACTAATTTTTTTTTATTATCGAGTTTAAACATATACATTTATACATTTAAGTATGAAATTCGATTTCTTTTGCATGACCATCGAGTGCACGTTTTACGAAGTCCAATCGTTGAACCCAATTTTCGTCCACTCTTTTGCATAAATCGGCCGAAATTCCAGCAATTTCGCGTTCAAATCGTCGCCGGCTTGTTACTGTAGACCAATGACTTCACATAACCCCAAAACGGGACGGCTTGTTAAATGGACCGTAAAATGGCCGTAATGCTCTTAAAGTAGCAGCAACAGAACGATTATTTTCATAAAAAATTCGCACGATTTGCAATCGTTGCTTAAGTGTGTAGCGTTCCATGATGAAATGTATACTAATGAAGTTTACAAATGACAAGCGAAAAATAAAAAATATTGCGTCGTTCGCCCTCCCTATTGGAAAAAAGTTGAAGCGCACCTATTGAACAACCCTATACTTTACATTGCTATAAACTGGCTGATGGCCACGACACTTTGTTGTGCATAAGTAGATTAACGAAAATGTTGCATTTAACGATAACAGAAGAAAAAATATAAACAAATTTCAAAGCAAAAAATATTTATTTACAAAATCTGCGTGAAAAAAATGTTTCAAGTTTTTCCATCTGTAACTAAAATGTCAAATTACACTGTGGAACAAATTTAGGTTAGGTTCAGTTAGGTCAGGTTTCGGACTTCGAAGGCCGATTAAAAAAAAATTCGAACTAACATAAAAAAACGGCGCGATACGGGTCTTCTAATTTCGCCTCTCTTTTCACCCGCCACTCTCAGAATGGACCTAATTTTTGCTAACCTGAATTTGTTCCACAGTGTTATCAGAACTTGTCATACAATCGACCATACGACCAACAGCGAGTACTGAACAGAGAGGGGTAGTAAATTAATTCTAATCACAGCGTTGTTAAATTTCAAATGTAGTATAATTATTAGTAATTGTATTTCATTTTAATAAATAAATAAAATAGCTCCCTCATGGTTAGGTGGTTGATATTTATTCAATAATTTATATCAAATTTGTCTATGAATTTGTAATTCTTACTTACTGCTTACAGAAGCAATTAGGGCAGTAATATTATTGAGGCCGGCGGGCCAATTAGATGTCCTAAATTCAGTAGTTTTCGCGAAGCGTTGTAGGATGAGAAAAAAAACAATTAGCCAAATGAAGTTTTGGGGATAGTTTAATATATATTTGAACTAAAAAAAAAAAATTTGTCCAATCTCCAACAATATATTGTAAGCCGAATTATCAATAGATTCCCAGAGCGCCTTGCCACTGAAGTATCCAACTTCTGTACAAGATACAACTTGCAATTTTCATCTGAAAACAAAAAAAAAAAAATTATTAATTTTGCTGTAATTATCTTCGATGTGAACTAAGAAAATTGGGAGAAACACGTAAAATTCGAATTTTTGGGGAAGGTAGAAAAAAAAGTGGTTTTCCAAGGAAAAAAAAAACTCTTCAACTGGGTAAAAAAGTCGCTTAAAAAAGTTTTTGGATGTTGTTTTTAGTTCACATAGAAGAGAAAACAATACTGAAGATAACGCATTTTGAATGAAATGGATAGCTCGTTTAGCTTTTTTGCAATCGTGTACATAAATTAGGTAAAATCGTGAAAATGAAAAGCCGAGAAAACGCGCTTCAAAGTCAATGGTCAATGGGCGGAGCACTACAACAATAAGCGCACGGTTGCTCGACGCCGCACTACGCTCGGCTCTGTAGCTCTGCAAATACTTGGAATATAACTCTGAAAATTTGTGTCTCATGTTCTTGAATATCAAAGCTATTGATTTCAGGAAAGAAAAAATTGGCTTTTAATTGGCCCGCCGGCCTTAAAGCTATATTTAAAAACTATTTTTGCATGACGGCGATTCTAGATCATAGTCAATTTTTCGATTCGCTGTGCGTATTTTATTACACCGCGTTACACACATTCTGTCCTATGAACCCAATATAGTTTTTCAGAAAGGGGATAAAAAATAAAAATACATGTGTATCGGCGATTTTCATGTACACGTCACAATTTTTTTTTTTGTATTCTATAACTTTAAACGAGCAATTCTTGTATAGCCACACGATCTGAGGATTAGCTTAACGGATTAGGTGTTACCACTGACAATGTTTCACAAAGTTGCCACCTGTTCGAAATTAAAAAAAAAATTGCATGAGATATGCCGATGTGGGTATCAAAAGAAAGGCATTTCATTCCGCATTACAATAGAGATATAAAACCCCGAATTTTTTTATTAATTTTATTATATTAATATTAAAAATTGTTACATTAAAAATTTTAATGCTTCTAAAGAAACTTAGGCCTTTTATTTTTGCGTTTGTAAGCATTTGTGTCAGTATCGCGACAAATAGACCAACAGTATTCGCCAAGCATATGCGTAATGTCTTGTCCTTTAAAACGCTTTTCAATAGCCGCAATGCTCTGATGGAACCTTTCGCCATGCTCATCGCTACAAGCTCCTAAATCACCAGGGAAACAATCTAAATGATTGTGAAGGAAATGGATCTTTAGCGACATTAATATGCCCATTTCGCCATATGCCGAAATCATTTCTGCAACAATATTTTTATAATTGTCAGCTCGTTTATTGCCAAGAAACTGCTCAATAACGGCAACTGTGCCTTTCCATGCACGTTGTTCGATAGCATTCAATTTTGATGAAAATTCATAACTTGCAACTATTTTTTTATCTGCGGAAAACACCTTAAATTATACACATCATTAAAAAAATAAAGTTACTAAAAGCCTTCGTAAAAAAAATACCTGCATGAATCTTTGTGCCGCTCAGTTTCGGAAAAATATTCCGCAAACTTGTAATCGCCTCGCCCTCACGATCCAGTTTTTTAACAAAATTTGATACGACACCGAGCTTAGTGTGTAGTGAGGGCAAATTGATTTGAGATGGCTGCACTAATGGTAGATTTTCTATACTTTCTACGCCTACTTTGTAGCATGTTCGCGGCTTCCACTTAAATTCAGTAACAAAAGTTATTTCGAGTTGGGCACTGCATTTTTCGTAAGATGAAATATACAGAAAGACGTTTTCGCGCAACAGAACTTAAAACAATTGTCAAAGTATACGTCTCCTAGTAGCGCAACTGTCAGATGATCGGAACTTCCGGAACTGTAACAAACACACAAACGGCACAGAGTGTGTTGTATGAAAAAATAAATTAAAGGTTAATAAGATGTTTAAAAATTTGGAGTCCCTTCAAGTTATGCCGCAAATTTAAAAATAATGTTTTTTTTTAGAAAAAAAAAATTCAAGAAAATCTGCGAATTGATAGAATTTTTTTTTTTAATTTTACATAATAAAAACATTTCCACGAGTCTGTCTGCAGAAATTCAGCGCGATTGGATCAGGGAAAAAGGGTTAAAAAGTGATCCAAAGTTTTTCACACAGGCGGACTACGAGCTCTATATTTTATACATAAAAAAAAAATTCTGACGTGTACATGAAAATCGCCGATACACGTGTTTTTATTTTTTCTCCCCTTTCCGAAAAAGTATATTTGGTTCATAGGTCAGAAAAAAAGTTCGTTTTAGTAACGCAGTGTTATGACTCGAAAAGTTTTGGGATTGCCCATAAGAAATCGCAGCGATTACTAAGCAAAGCCTTGACTATAATTAAATGAAAATAAAAACAAATATGATGAGGATGTTTTTCAAAAATGAAAAAAAAATTCACAAAAATTTAGAAACCAAAAAATAGTTTTTGAAAACCTAAAAACTAAAAAAAAAAAACTAATTCTAGCTAATACTCAGCATGTGTTGTTATGCCTCTATAAAGGAATTAAAAACCACTAGTTGGAAAATTATTAAACCAAATTATTTTTATTAATTTTTATATCAACTGAGAGGATGGGTTGGTTGGTTTAAGGGTGACACCGCATCGGAGTGCCACATAGACCGCAAGTTGGGTCCGTTGTGTTGCCCTAGAGCTCATTATTTTATATGATTTCCCCACCTAACCGAGATTTTTATTGTAAATTTTGGTCAAAGATATTAATTCGTTTCGAGAATTTGATGAGAGATTCGATTTTCAGGTTCGAGAGTACTGAAAGATTGTCAATTGTTGGAGGGCCTAGAAGAGCGAGTCGACTTCTGGCTAGACCGGGACAACTGCACAGCAAATGTCTGCTCGATACTTCCTCATCTTCGTCCTCGCAGTATCTGCACAGGTCGTTTTGAGGAACCCCGAGCCGACGTGCGTGAGTGCCCAAAAGGCAGTGGCCGGTGATAAGAGATATTATATGCCTTAGTTCGTGTTTCGAAAGACTTATAAGGGTTTTTGTCTGTTTCAGATTGTAGGATGGCCAGATTTGTCTGGTCGTAACGCAAGTAGTTTCCACTCTCCACCTCCGATCAGCAGTGCTGTGAAATTCTCGATCAATGAGCAATTTACATGTTGAGAGCGGAATGTGGATTGTGGGTAAGTTACTAACATTCGATTGCGCAGCTCCAGCTCTTGCGAGCTCATCAGCTTTGCAGTTACCTTCGAATCCACTGTGACCCGGTATCCAGATAACTTGGACAGAATTCTGAACACTTATCTCGTTAAGAGATAAGAGACAGGATCGAACCACATCTGAGTGGGTATAAGAGGAGCTGAGTGCTCGAACGGCCGCTTGACTGTCGGTGAAAAAGCGGATATCTTCTATCTAAAGTTATTGCTTCCTATTGAAGAGAACAAGATCTGTCTTTGCTGGATTCGCATTTAGTCCGCATTCGGTGCACCATTTTGACAGAATATTGATTGAGCGTTGCATGAGCTCAGTGAGGGTATTCAGGTGTTTGCCTGACACGCAGAGAGCAATATCATCTGCATAGGCTACGACCTTTGAGAGGATAAAAAATATTTTTGGCCGTCTCATTTGGAGCACAGATGAATAATTTATCCGAAATACCAATTCTAAAGAAAGCTATGAATAGTTGCCTATAGGGAAAACAAAGATTCAATCTAATTTTATTTAAAGATTGTTTTGGATTTATTTTTCATCGGTAGTTACGTATAATTGAAATACGTGAAATCAGCACATTTTCTCAATTCCAAAAGTTTAAAAACAATCGGTTATGACTATGTAGAATAGTGATTCTCTGCCCACAATTCTGATTGAGGAAATACATTTTTGTTTTGCATCCCCTTTACTTATTCTATAAATTCCATTGAATGAAAGCATTTTAAAGTATCATAACCATCGGTTATTGTAAGTTAAAGGCTAAATTTATTAATACTAATCTTACGGTCAAACACCAGAAACCTTCACCTTTCCTTAAATTTTTTTTTCTTTTTACGAAACGGATTCCATCAAGCACGTAACAGAAGAGTTGTAATTAATGTTTTTTCCCAAATTTTCAGAATTTTGCATTTTGTGATGCATTTTTATTTTGTTATTGGTGATTGCTGCAAATATTTCAAATGCACACAGTATTCAGTCATTTTCTTATTGATAGTTGTTGTATAATGTTGAGATAAAATCAATTGAAAGAATTTCAGAATTTGTTGATAAACAAAGCTAATTGTGAACAAAAAAACCGTGTTTTCTTTGTTAGGCCTAGGACTTTTCAACCCATGTGTTATGTATTTTTTTGTTCATTCGAGCTAGAAAAATATTGCGAATAAAGGCAAGAGTCCTTTTTTATTCCACCAATGATACAATACAGGTAGATGCCGCAATCAGGTATGTTTATGCATAGCATACCGGTAGCAGACCGACAGTTTTTCTAACAGCGATGACTCTCTGAGCAAATTTCTGTCACGAAAAAGCTTCTTTTAAAAAAATCTTCTCTATTCAGTACAACCGACCACTGAAGGCTTCTCCTTTTGTGACTTATATACACAGTATGTTCAATAAATAACAGAACTTTTTATTTAAATCATGGAACACGCAGAGCTATCTATTAAACTTTGGTCATATTGAAAAGGTACAAACGACAGCTTTCAACCGCAGCCAACTTCATGTAAATCGTTTGACAGGTTAAAAAGTTACGCGCCTTTTATTGACAGTATGTTTCGTGCTTGTGTCGTAAAAATACAATGGAGCAAAGAGCAAATATTAAATGCTATGTTATACTTGGAAAAACATTTAGTGAGACGTACGAATTGATACAAAAAGTTTATGGTGATGATTGTTTAGCTCGCTGAAGAATTAAATTCATCTAATGGTACTATTTGGAAAATTTTAACTGACGATTTGGGTAAAAGAAAGGTTTGTGCACGCTTTGTTCCACACCAATTAAATGAAGATCAAAAAATCGCTCGTGTAGAACATTGTAAAGACATCATTTCAACAGCTGAAAACGATCCAGATTTTCTTGATTCGATCATAACTGGTGACGAAACATGATGCTTCAAATATGACCCTGAAACTAAGCGTCAATCTGCAGAATGGAAGACGAAAGGGGAGCAAAAAGAAAAGAAATTGCGTTTTCAGAAGTCAAGAATCCAAACAATGTTGATCACGTTCTACGATTCCAAGGGTATTGTACACAAGGAATTTGTTGCAGAAGGTCAAACTATTAATGGAGAATACTGTTTACAAGTTTTATATCGTTTGTGGTCAGGAATTGGTCGTGTAAGACCTGAATATCCAGAGGGGAAACAGCTGTTTTTATGGCATGATAATGCACCACCTCACAAAACCAAAAATGTTCGTGAATTTCTGATGCAAAAACATATTTGTGTCATCGACCACCCTCCGTATTCTCCTGATCTATCACCATGCGACTATTTTCTGTTCCCTAAATTGAAAATTGGCATGAAAGGTGCGTTTTACGATGACATTCCAGCCATTCAAGCAGCCGTGAAACAGGTGTTAAAGAACATTCCCTTAGATGACATGAAAAAGTCCATGCAGAAATTGGTTGACCGTTCTGAACGTTGTATCGAGTTAAATGGAGACTATTTTGAATGAAAAATAACTTTCAAACACAGTACGATACGTGTTTTATTCTATATCTGAAAAGTTATGTTATTTATTGAGCATACTGTGTACCTATGACAAATTCAGGAACTACTAACTCATTTCAGCAGTACCTAAGTTAATTTTTTCTAGTTTTTTGTATTGCATTTGCAGAGTTGAATAAAATCTATACGTCAGAATTTATTTCAGAAGACTTTCTAAATATACCAAAATGGAAAGGCGTGTTCGAAACTTTATCAGTTATGTATACATACATGTGAAACGCCGCAGTGAATATGTTTGTAAATAATCGGCACGGTTTGCAAGTTAGCCTTCAATCCACAAACAATTTTATGATTTATGAAGCACTTAATTTGTTTCTACTGAAATTTTAATTTAGATTTTTATTTATTTAGAGCGCTAATAAATGAGGAGTCAACGTCCTGTAGCTTTACTATAATTTATTAGAGACCTCTGAATTTGAGACGCTAAGCTGGCATCTGAACAGTAGAGCTGAAGGTAGACGGCCTTGATATCCTAAATTATGTTTACTCTCTACAACTCATTAGGCATCGGACTCTATCCGGCATAATTAGGGACCAAACAGCTAATATGTGGCTTCAAATTACCGGCCTAACCTAATCTAAACTAGCTCTAACTCAACCTAATCTAACCTAACCCAACCCAATAATGGGTTTCCGAAACACCAAATAAAGGGCGTAAACGCCACCTAGATCTAAGCATTTAAGTTACGTTCAAAATGGAATATGCAATGGCTTCCTCGCTAACGTGTGTTGGTCACTAGTGTTAGTTATACAGAAAGCTCTAGAGTGTTGAACTCTGCAGTGAATGTATCAATACTGCTATATTTCCCAGGAGATGGAAGCCACAGCGTTTGGTGCTACTACAAATTGCCAAATGGTCCATCAGCATACCGACCTGTATGTCTGTTAGATACAGTGGGGAAGGTACTAGAAAGAATCAGGTGTGAGCGGTTGCAGAAATACCTAGAGGGGCCAACAGGACTTGTGTAACGACAATTTGGCTTCAGGCAAGCAAGATACACTGTCGACACCATTCGACTGGTGGGCGAAATAGCGAGCGCGGCTATTAACAGGACAGGTATTGCATCCGGCTCTATGAAATATTGCACTGCTTGAAACTGTAGGTCCCTCCATTTGCTGTATACCGTCGATACCAAAGGCGAAGCTTTTCGCCAAAGACGAAGTTCCGTACGCCAGATATTTTTATGAGGAGCTTTTTCATGGCAGAAATACACTCGAAGGCTTGCCATTGCTTGCCGAGGGGCGACCGTTATTAGAAACATTTTTTTCTTAATTTTGTTGGCGTTCTCTCTGTGAATTCCGAATGGCAGTCACGCACCAACCCATTCGGCTACGGCTATATATATAAATATAATTGGCGCGTACACCCTTTTTGGGTGTTTGGACGAGCTCCTCCTCGTATTTGTGGTGTGCGTCTTGATGTTGTTCCACAAATCCATTCGGCTACGGTACACAGCTGCGATTCACTATTTAAAGTGCGGCACTTTCCCATATGCCTTGAAGCTTCTTCACAGCTTCCCTAACCCATGTGAAGCATTCTGCTCCATCGAATGTAGGCATAGATGCTTTCGGATCTGCGTCCATTATTTCCAAGAGAGCTTCCAAAAGCTTCATTTCCACTGTTTTCCACTGCTCCTGCGACATTTCCCCCGACGGGTTACCACAATCAATAAGTGCCACAGCCAAGTGTTTTTTGGCAATCTCACTGGCCGCCGCTGCTGCTTCGCCATCCTTTTCGTTGTGCTTCACGTTTGTCTTTGCAGCACTGTTTTCGCACTTTCTTTTTGTGGCGGCATCCTACCTTCGCTTTCGGTCGATCGCTGCCTTTTTTCGGCCAGACTCTTCTCAAATTTGTTGGCGAACTCCAGATTTGGTGCAAAGATTCGAACCTCTGTGAGTTGAATGGTGGTCACGCTCCAACCCATTCGGCTACGGGGCATGCACTTCCATTGCATGCTGAAAAACTAACAAAGACTAGCTTATGTAGGCTGAATTCTCAATTCGACACTGTTCGAGCTCAAAAAAACTTTATGCTATTGGACACTACGTGCATCAATATTAGACAGTAAAATCATACGGGACGGATCCAAAAAATCTGTGGATTGCAGGAAAAAAATTTAGTTTTATAGTGAAGGTGTGAAAGTTAATAGTAATACAGAATCCGTGCAAAGACCTGGTCTGTTGTGCCTGCCACTGAGAGCTGATAGGTTGACTTACCTGACTTTTCTTTCTTCTTCTTTTAATTCGCCGCACCAGTTTCTATTTCTTCACGTTTTGAAGTTATTCAGGCAAAAGTGCCTGATCCCACAGACAACGAAAACAGTCAGAAAGGTTAAGATTGAGTATTCGGAGCATCTGTTTACAACTAGTCCAGATTGGTACTAGTAGTAGAGTTGAATAAAAATACACCGTTAAATTAACTAACTCTGTGCATAGCCCGCTTTTCCGCATGGTATCTACGATGTTTGTATGTATGTATGTACAATATATGTGTATATTAGGACGGGTCGATTTAAAAATCGCTCATTGCTCTGTGAAAATCGTATTCTAGGGATCAAAATAAGAAATTTTGCCGAAGGAACCATACCTCTAAAACGAATTCTGATGCCACCCAATTTAGGTCGAAGTTTTTAGTTTCTTTTCTATAACTCACTTAAATTAATTTTTTCATTTACATATGTTCTGACTAAATAAATTTCTTAAGAGAAAAAATAGATATTCTTATAAATAAATAATAAATATTATTATATTGTAAATAAATAAAAATAAAGAAAAAACATAGCCATTTAGCTGATTTTTTCATGAAAAGGCCAAAAATGGTGATATTTTTAAATTGGGGGACATCAGAATTCGTTTTAGAAATATGGTTCCTTCGGCAAAGTTTCTTATTTTGATCCCTTGAATATGATTTTCACAGAGCAATGGGTAATTTTTTTGCCTCACCACAAATCGACCCGGCCGAGTGTATATATATAATACCATATTTGGAGCATACCTATATATATACAAAAATAAAAGGATTTTATATCACTTATTAGTTATTTGGCCAAGCTTCTTCTCCAATTTATGGTATACATAAATTCCTCAAACGGCAGGTGGGCCTTATGAGAAGCGTTTTATGCCATCTCTTGCAACTATTAGGAAAAGCTATATATGTATTTATATTTTTGAACAGCTAATGCCCACAGTAAGCATCACACTTGAGACTAACCGAATGCTAGCAAAATACAAACACACTCCTCCACTACGGCGGTCGCCCTCAATACAATAGTACTTTTAATACTTGTGCTCTTATGTTCGTGCCTACATACATACATACATATATACATATATCCCATCCATGCATATAAGTACACTGAATCATGTTGATTGAGCAGCACCAATTGACACAGTGTAATTTGCTGAGCTTATTTATACACACTGATGCATTCGAAGTGTGCTTCTTGAATACACAAATACTTATACGTTGAGTTCCATACACACGCGCATACATCAATATCTAAATGTGTTGGGTGATTTACTGCAGGAAATTCTTCTCGCCTTTGTTGGAGATATAAAAGACTTAACGCTAAAGTGAACAAATATTTATATATATTTACGCTGTGAAGTAGCACTCGTAAATCAGATTTGCTTATTGAATTTTCCTTTGAGTGATATATTCAAACAAACTCCGGCAATTGTTTAGAGATTCACATTTTCACATGCCTGCCAGAGGCCATTTTTTTACAAACTGAACTTTTCCTCACCGAAAAATTTACTATTGGGCTGACAGTTGTTTACAGGGTTCTATATCGAATATGACATTGTCGGGATTTCCAGCTGTAAGATTCATATTCTGATTCATAGCTGATGCTTTCCATTTCAATTCAATCGGGCTATTCGGGACATGTTCTTCGATTTCAATGTAAATCAAATATGTTTGTATGACTCACGGCAGTCATAACTGGCTTCTGGTCTATCGGAGAACAAGCCCCCAAAATGGGCATTCATCACAACACATGCTGTCACAGTTGTAAACAACCGGAGAAAAAAGAAACAATCTTCCTTTTCTTCTGTGAATGCCCTGCCCTATGGAAGGACAGAATGTTAACCCTGGGCAAACCGCTGTTCGAGAGTCTTGAGCAACTGTCTGGCTTAGACGTCAACAACCTAATAAGGTCTCTAAAACGCACAGACTGGATATAGTCCTGCTGTAAATAACTGTTAAACAATTTGGTAACGAGGATGTGGCAATAAAATGGTGCGAAAGCGCTAGTTGGATTCTGGATGAATCACCACTCTAACCAACCAACCAAACATGTTTCTCTCTGGTCCAAATAATGAGACACGTATTTTTTTGTCGCCCGAAAAAAAATGTTTCATGATTTATCGGCAATTTTGTTTTTCGGCTCAAAATCGCATTTTTAATTTATATAAGAAGTTTTTTTTTAATTGCTCATAACTTAGTCAAGCGAGCGACATCATGTACAAACAAAAGCAAGAAAGTAGTTGAAAATTTTTTATTTTGCAAAGAAACAAAAAGTGCGAAATTTATTCGAAATTCAATATTTCAAAAGGTGTATTTTTTTTAACTCTTTCCAAATCAATAGGACACCTCAAACTTCAATTGAACTGAATGCGCAGTTGATAAAACTAATTGTTTTTGAGTAATGAATTTTTGAGTAAAAAACCTGTTTCGCCCTTTTTCGTTTTTGCAAAATAAAAAATTTTCAACTACAGTGCACTCGCGAAAACTCGAACTAATGAAAACCAGCCCTGTCCGAGTTATCGAAATGTTCGAGTTTTCGAACGTTATGTATTTTTAATATACATATATATATTCGTTTTAACAGTTTTTATACCCTGTCCATTTTTATGGCATAGTTAATCAAAGAGATTATCTGGTTTCATGTTTTGTAGTTCATTGCCAGTTTATTTAATAAAAAATGTTAGCAAATATGAATGTTGTTTACAAATTATTAGAAAAAAAGCAGTGATCTTGGTTTGATGTTTCTTATTTTCTACCGCATTCAATACACGTGATTTCGCGCAGTGATTGTAGCACATTAACTTTCCTCGGGCTAATTTTTTCAGAAGTTGCCCATGCTATAGCTTTGCTGAAAATTGTTACGGCTTCGGATGAACTTATGCGCTTTTGTTCATTTACACCTGTAGCTTCAACTTCATCTTCGGATTCGCTTTCTTCAATAGCTTCAACCTCTTCAATCAAGTCGTCGTTATTCCAGTCTCTGAGTTCTTCTTCTGTGAAAGTAGCCTAATAAATATTTATTATTGTTATCGTGTGTTTTTTTATTTACATCAAAATCATAACTACCTCAGGATATAAGTGTTCGAAAATTTCGGCAGCTTCTTTTTCCATACTTTTAGCTTCAGCTTCTATTTGGTTTTTCAAGACACTAAGTGGAATGTCATCGTTGTCATCGTCTTTCAGGTTTGCAAAGTTTAAAATATTTGTCCAGCATTTCGCCAACGGCTCCTGTCTCAATTTCTTCCAAGCTCTATCCAAAAATGTAACAACATCTCTCAAGCTAATTTTTTTTAATGATTGGATCAAATCGCAATCATCGGAGAAAATAGCTGCCAAGAGAGAATTTCGGTAATGTAGCTTTGTTATTCTTATTGCCATTGGTTGAATCAAAGGAGTTACATTCGGCGGCATAAACATCACCCTAATTAAACCATCTTCGGATCTTAACGTGTCCTCGTTTGGATGCGAAGGTGCATTGTCAAGCAAAAGTAATGCCTTTTCAGGTAGTCCTATATTTTTTAAATAAGTTTTCATCTATGTAATAAAAAAAATAGGTTTTTTAAAGGGTGTTTAATTTGTAGTCAAATATGAACTTGCCTGTGGTAGAAACGAAAAGTGAAACCAATTTTGGAACAGAGTTGATGTCATCCAGGCTGATATTGAGCTTCGGTACCCCACTGGGCAGTTAAATGCCTAAATGCACGCGGATTTTCGGCTTTTCCAATGACAAGCATTTTAACCTTGTGTTTCCCAGTAGCATTCGCACACGCCAGAAATGTGATGCGCTGTTTTTCAGATTTGTTTCCCGGTGCCTGCTTTTCCATTCTAGAAACGTATGATTTTCCCGGAAGGAGATTCCAATATAACCCAGATTCATCTGCGTTGTAAATTTGTTCTGGGCATAGTTCAAGCTCCTGAATTTTAGCTTGTAACTGAGTTTTGAAAGGCTCAACTAACTCTGGTCGCGTGGATAGTTTTCCCCCTGAGATTGAAATCAATCGTATGCCATGCCGGGTTTTTTAATTTTGTAGCCATCCATCGCTGGCAAAGAAGGTTGAGCCATTCTCGCCATATTTGGCATGTAACTCCTTAGCTTTCTCTTTCAAAATTAATCTATTTATAGGATAATTCTTGCTGCGTTGTAATAAAAACCACATGTAAAGCTTTTTTTCCATTTTTGGCAATTCTGAAGCGCGAAGCGTTTTACGTTTTTCCAGGGCCCGATAGCATGTTATTAACGCATTCCAAAATTTTGTTTTCATTTTTCACAATTCCACAAATTGTGGACTTGGCAGTGTTATATTTTTTGGATAGAGCTGTGATACGAACGCCATTTATAAAACGCAAATAAATTTGATCTTAACCGCGCAAAATCCCGTCTATCACTGACAAATATCAATCAATTTAAAAGAAAAGTTCCGAAATTAGCAAAAAACCTAGCCAGTGTGGCGCCTTAGAATGAAACAAAAGACGCACATAACGACAAAAATTTTAATACTGGCCGTTACAGCACATGCAAAACGACAGTTTCTCACATGTTTTTCCATGAAAAAAGAAAATTATTGTTCGAGTTATAGAGTAGCTACATTTTGTTCGAGTTTTAAAGTAGTCAATGGAGAAAAACAAATGTTCAAGTTTCCGAATGTTCGAGTTATCGTGTGTTCGAGTTTTCGCGAGTGCACTGTACTTTCTTGCTATTGTTTGTACATGAAGTCGCTCGTGCAAGTAATGACGATCATTTTAAGCCCGGAATCATTACAATCGGTTCATTTTTGACTAAGTTATGAGCAATTAAAAAAAATTTTCTTATACAATTAAAAAAATCGATTTTGAGCCGAAAAACAAAATTGCCAATAAGTCTTGAACATTTTTTTTTCGGGTTAACAAAAACAAACGTGTCCCATTATTTGGACCAGGGAGCAACATATTTGAGTTGCATTCGTTTATATTCAGCTAAAAACTTTCATCATTTTATAGCTAAAGGAATGAGTTAAATAACAAATACAGGGTGCACACATATGGTGTGGAGGACAACTTGAGAGTAAAACTATCTAGCTTTTATTTTGAGCAAAATTTAATGAAACTTCCTAAATTTTGTAGGAACATTAACTTAATATATATCAATAAAATCATTCAATAAAATTTCCATTAGCGGCAATAACACCTCGATCAGGGTGCGGAAACATTGCATTACCGAATCAAATGCTGTGTATTCATATTAACCATAACTTTTTATATTTTGTCTGCGATGGACTTTCTCGTGGAAATGCCCATATACCCTTTTAAATATGTGTGAGCGATATTTACAATGTTTCATAAATTCACTTATTATTTCGCTGCATTACTCATTGAAAGTTGAAAAATGCCAAAAGAGTAGCGGAGCACTTTGACCTTCATGGGATATTTAACAGAATAAAAAAAAGTTTTGAAGAAATTTCGAAGTACATAAATTTCATCTCAGTTGCCTAAGAAAAAACAAATTAAAAACATAAGTTGTCTAATAAATTACAGTTCTGGTGAGCCATTTCATAATACATATGGCATAGCCATACCTTGCTTAGGTGTATTCCAAGGAAACAGAACTTTGCGGAACTTCAAAAACAGGTTTTTCGAATGCTAGACCTTTTACTTTTTGCCAAAACTTCACGATATTTGAACTTTTTTGTTTGCTTATACAGAAGCTGCTAATATTAGTTTTTTTTTTTTTTTAATTAATAAAACGTTTATCGAAATGGTCCAATGGTTGAACCAGCCTATGGGTGACGATTAATTATCCTGTGTTATAGCATAGATAGACGGTGGCGTTAATCGGAATTAACGGCTCAACTCGGAATTATCTGAGGAATTAAGTGTAGGTCTTGCGGTAAACGAGAGTAAATCAAAGTATCTGCTGCCAACATACAAAGCGTCCTCGCATCTTGGACATGTCACTGTTGTCAATCGCGAATTTGAATGGGTGAAGAACTTTGTTTACCCAGGTACTAGTGTTAATAACCAGAACGACATCAGCCTAGAGATTAAACGACGGATAACTCTTGCCAACAGGTTTTACTTTGGGTTCTCTAGGCAATTAAGAAGTAGAGCCCTCTATTGAAAAACGAAAACAACCATGTACAAAAGCGTAATCATCCCCATCCTTGTATACGGCGCAGCAGAATATTCTTTTTTGGTTTTGGCCCGCGATGTGGCGGAATGGTTGCTTCTACCTATAAGAAATTCCGCTAGCGCCACAGTAATTTACTCTGACAGCAACGACTTTTGCTCATGGAAGAAATAAGTACATACACACATATATTCAAGTGAAATATTGTAAAAGAATTGTGCAATAAATAATGTTGACTGCCATTGAGAAAGTATGAGTTTCTATGCTCTCACGTCACTCGTTTAAAAATGTGCAGCTCATCGCCTTGGTTAGAGAATATTGAATGGCTAACCTTTAAAGTACACATTTATATGTATATGTGGTTATTATAGGTAAGTATTTTAGTGACAAGTGTTGATGAGCTAAATTGTTCATCTAATGATGAGTCATGAATATTAAGTTGGCATATACAAGGTGAAGTCCAAAATAAACAAGACTGAGCTGAAATAGAAACGACAGGAGCTTTGTTCTGATAACTTCGAGTTTATGTATTCAAACAAGTTCCCTCTGGCCTCGATACACTGCTTTGTGCGATATAAAAGCTTTTCGAAAGAGTGTTTCAGGTCATTGACCGGAATGACTTTCAGGATGTCGGTACAAACCTTCTGGATGGACTCTTCGGACGCAAAAACGTTTTCCTTTCATGGCCAAATGCCATTTTCCGAATAACTAGAAGTCGCCGGGAAACATATCAGATGAATGCGGAGAGTGATTGATGGTTAAAATGCGATTTCTAATCAAAAAGTGAGTCACAAGAGTGGATCGATGAGACGGTACATTATCATGCAGTAAGCACCAGCTTCCTCCTTCGCGGTATTCAGGGCGAATTTGACGAATACGTTGCAACAAACGCTTGAAAGCGCCACGATAGAAAACTGCATTGACGATTTGGTCCATTGGCACGGACTCCTTGTGGACAATTCCCTTGGAATCGTAAAAACAAATGAGCATCGACTGGACTTTTGACTTCTCCGAACGCGATTTTTTGGGTGGTGGATCGCCTGGGACCTTCCATTCGGCACTTTGACGCTTAATTTCAGGTTCATGTTGGAAACACCACGTGCAGCAATGTCATTATGACCAGGTACCCAAGTTATCCTTATGTCGAAGAATCCTGATGCAATCGAGAGAGAGACCAGGCATTCCCTAACTAGTTTTGAATCCACCATAATAGAGCCTATGGCCTTAATTGCCGCTTGGCTATCGGAGTAAATGTTTACCTTCTTAACAGTTATTACGCAAGTAAGTACCATATCCAGTCAGCTGCTTCTTTGATCTGCTTGGAACACACTGCAGTGTTCCGGTAGCCTGAATCTGAGTTTGATGTAGAGCTCTTTGCAGAATACTCCAACCCTACCATCCAACTTCGAGCCATCCGTGAACAGGTTAATCAGGCCCTGTCCCTAAGTGTAGCCCCCGGCCCACTCCTCTCTTGACGGAATATGGGTGGAGAAAGTTCCGCTTGGACTAAGCGAGGGCACACACTGATCCGTCGATGGGGTGATGAACTCAAAGTTTCTGACGATGCTTGAGTGCCCATATGTGAGATTGAGCTTATAACCCAAGCCCCTCAGTCTGATTGCGGTACGTGCAGCGGCAATTCTGCCTGCGATGTCTATAGGTACCACATTTAGCATTACATTAAGCACTAGAGTAGGAGTAGTTCGAAGCGCCCCAATGATTCTAATGAGTGCAGACCTTCGAACTCTCTCGAGCTTTTTAACTGATGTCATCCTCTCCAGTGAGTTCCACCAGACAACGACTCCATATAACAAGTTGGCTTTATTATGTTATTATAGAGCCAAAATACAACTCTAGGCGAGAAGCCCATCTTTTGCCAATTGCGCCCTTGCTTCCATACGAGGTGATTGTTGCCTTCCTTACTCTCTCCTCAATGGGTTTCCTCGTTAGCTTACTGTCAAGGATTAGGTCTGGGTACTTTCCCTTGTCAGAGAGCACTAACGGAGCGCCCCCCATCGAAGGGAGTTGCGCTCTAGGTATTTTATATTTCCTCGTGAAAAGGACGAGCTCCGTCTTAAGAGGATTCACCGATAAGCCGCAGTCCGCTGCCCATCGAACAACTAAGTTCAGATATCTCTGCATTAAATGGCCCTCAAATGTCAAATCGGTCTTAATGAGGTTATAATTCGGAATGCACAGCTTTCTTGTGTGTGTTCGTAACTTAAAACCTAAATATAATAATGACTCTCGTTTCAAAGAGAATACTGCGAGATACAAATGGTAAAAAAGGGGGAAAACAAACTATTTCCAACTACATCAAATGCCAATACCTTTATTATCCTATCCAAAATTGTAACAATTCCGAAATGCATAGAGGAAAATTGGAGTTTGTTTGTGTTTGACTTATTTGTGGTGTTTGAGTGAAGATTCGAGTTTTAAAGTAACAACCTTTAAAAGGTAACGTTTTTTTTTTAACATTTGAAAGACAATCTTCGTTGTATAGAGGTAGCTTATTTTATTTGCGATTGTTTGTTTGAAAAATGTGCATACCAGTTTGCAAATGCAGACAGAAATGGTAAAAGAGCAACAATGTTTATCGAATCTACTTATATTAGAAATATATGTAGAACATTTTTGTAGTACATTTTATGAATATTTTTTGCCCAAAATAAACGAAAAGACCCATCAGTTGTAAAGTTAGAAGGATGAAATGCTCCAAAAAAATATCTTCGTGTTTTTCTTTACATAGAACGGGCGCACATTACTAGCATCTAAAATGTAAGGAACACGTAGTTTTATACGTTAATTTACCCTAAGAATTTGCAAGTGGGTGATAGAAAAACTTGTTTCTTATTGCGTATAAAAAAGAATCTGTAAAACTGTAAGCCTTCCCATTGTGAGGTAAACCATCAAGATACACACCCCGAATTGGAGGAGGTGCTTGGCCAAACACCCAACATAGAGTGTAGCGAAAATCATTATTATTATTAAATTTACTAATAATACATTCTATTGCAAGATTACTGAATAATATATATTATTTTTTTCACAGATTATTCATTCACTTATACATATACGATGAAAATAATAATAGAAAATATAAAAATGACATAAAAAAGATAAAATATGTTTTCCGTGGCATTGTTGTTGCGCTGTTACTGCAATAATTTTGAAGAAGGAACGACTTGATATATCAACATCAATTGCTGCATCAATCAATCCATTTAGTTCTACTACAATTTTACTTAATTTTATGTATAATAGTACCTACTACAACTAAAACCAATCAGCACCAAATATTAATTGGCCATTACTGTTCGATTGAACTGAAAGGCTATTAACGTTTGTCACAACTTCTCTGGACAGCTACTAAGGCAGCACTGAGTTATACTTGTACCTATAATTGCCTAATTCGTACCAATCACCAACTAACGAGAAGCTTAATTCAGTAAATTATGCTCACAATAGTTGAGAGAATGGGAGTAAACTTGAATATGCGCATTTGTAGATGTGTATTTGTATATGTGTTAGTACAGCGACAGGAAGCAGTCATAAGCGGATCAGTGCATAACATATGTATACGAAATTTTCGAAATTATCGAAGTTTAATCAATAACCAGTGTGTTCACCATAATTTTTATTGACTTTTTATATTCGATTTGGCATAGAATTGATAATCCTACGGCTGGTTTCTGAGGGAGTGGAAAACCATAGTTCATTAATTTTTTGGCATAAATCCTTCTTATTTGAATATTTGAATATTTTCTTTTCGATTCGCTTCTTTAAGTTTTCCCAAAGGTTATCAATTGGACTTAGGTCGAGTGACTAGCTTAGCTAATCCGTAACTTTAACATTATTTTGTAAAAACCATTCACATTTTAACATTAGGAGTGTTTTGGATAATTGTCTTGTATAAAAATCTACCGCTGTGACATATTCTCCTTAGCAAATGGTAGCATCGTTTCATGAAGTATGTCATTGTAAATAAATTTGTACATTTTATTGGTTATGAGGTGAATAGGTCCTACTCCATACCAAGAGAAGCATCTCTAAAACATTATGTTGTCGTGATTGTGCTTGACCATTTTTTTGGTGAGCTGCAGTAAGAATTCTTGTCCTTAGTAAGTATTTTAAGCATTAATCCTATGGGCGGAGAAACATACACAGATATAACAGATATATATTTCAAATGCACTGTGCCCAAAATCCATTAAACGATTAACGTATGGCACAGAAGATTGGACGATGACAACATCCGATGGGGAGCCACTTGGAGTGTTTGAGAGAAAGATTCTGCGGAAGTTTTTTGGCCTTTTCACGTTGGCAATGGCAAATATCGAAGACGATGGAACAATGAGCTGTATGAGCTTTACGACGACATGAATATAGTGTTTTATGAGCTTTACGACGAATGAAGATCCTGTTGCTTCGTTGGCTAGGCTATGTCGTCCGAAAGTATTTGATGCGGTACCAGCAAGGTGTACAAATCTATTATAAAATAAATACATGCACATAGAGATTCGGGTGGTTGAACTTCACGAGAGCGGACGTGTGCTTAAGCGAAGAAAATAAATAAATAAATAAATAAAATAAAAACCTTATTGACTAAACAAAAATCAATCAAAAACATTATGAGTTCAAAAGATAATAGCAACAATCCGTATGGGTTATTGGAAAATTATTTAAATAAATACTATTTTTCCCTAAATAAAAACGCACTCTATCCAGAATAAGAAAAAGAAATGTGTACTAATATTACTTATCTAAAGCAAAGTGAACCACAAGGTGACCTTAACTTACAACACAATCCACAACACCAATGCTAGTGATAACTCCCGCTCTATAATCAATGTAAAGCCAACAATAAAAAGATGAAAAGAGCAAAGAGACGAGCAAACCGACGAACGTCGCGATATTAAAGATGGTAATGATGAAATTCAAAACAAAAAATATTTGTTTGCTCTACTGCATGCACTTACTGCACAGATCGCTGAACTAAAAAGCATAATACTGAATCTTAACTCTGAGAAAGCCTCTCTCATAGAGCAAAACGAGCAATTAGAAAAATACGCAAATGTCAATCAAAGCAAAGATGATCCAGATATTACAATGTCAGAAGAAGTAAGCAATCAAAATGAAAGGGAGCACAATTTTCAGTCTTTTCCCACAGTAGAGAGCCGCATACAGACAATGGAAAGTTGTCCAAAAACAATGCTTAAGTCAACATAATCCATACTGCCAAAACGTGAAATTACCAATCGTGACGTTACCAATCTGTGAAAGAAAATGCAAAAAAAAAAAGAGAACCCGCCTGTGTTTATTTGCTATAATATCAATCAAAAAGATATGACAAATAACCTACAGCAGTTATTAAAACACAAAAACTTTGTGTTTAATATTATCAACAAAAATGTAACACACATAAGTTCATGTGTCATAAATGACTACAAAAACATTAAAACTTATTTAATAGATAGTAAAGTAAATTTTTATACTTACACCCCCAATGAAGAAAAATTATTAAGAAACTATCAAATATTTTCGAACATGATGAAATAGTTAGTTATTTTAATGACTTAAACCTTGATATTGAAATTGTAAAATTATTATTATTATATTATATTCAAGAACAATAATTGGATAATGGAACTTAGCCATAAATCTAACTTGTTGGAATTCTATTGCATATTATTAGATATATTCTTAATTGTAAGATTAATTATGAAAAATTAAAACTAATGACACCTTCACAATGTAAAAACTGTCAACGTTATACACATGTCGCAAGCAGACACCGTTCAGTTGGAGAAAGTAGCTTTAAAAATTTTATGTACATACAAATGAAGAAGAAATTTCGTTTGTTACATTATAAAGGGTGGTTAAGTTTCAAGGGCCGGTGTTGATTTTAAATAAAGTACAACGTTTTTATGAAATTATTGTCATTTCTCTTTATTGTGATAATATTGGTATGGCTCAATTACGTATCAAAATATCGGTCAAATGGCTGCCGCGACCTCGGTCCGATAGTCCAAATTTTCGATGACGCTGAGGCATAGTTGAGGTTCTATGCCGTTAATGTGCCGAATTATCTCATCCGTTTAGGTGTGGTTCACATTCAACATCAGCCCTTGAAATTTACCCACCCTTTATAATTACCCATATGATTTATTACATGTAAATGATCTTAATTTAGCCCTAGACTTTCTTAATTCAAATAAAATAGTAATTGGGGCATCCCAATGCTAGGCATACCGATTGGGGAGACCGCGTCATAAACAATAACGGGCGTATACTAAATAATTGGCTTAAACACAGTTCCACATTAAACTCGATACCAACAAAGCATCCCACTAGGGTATCTAGGCATTCAGCTTCATACTTAGATATATTTTTAGAGTCACCGTTAACTGAGTTTTCCAGTTATGATAAAGCTGATGTAAACGATTTTAACGATATACTGTAAAGTAATCTTAGTACAAACTATTTTCCAATCAATCGTAACGTAGCACGAAATGAAATTGATAACTGCATTATAAATTTATATAAAGCGATCGATCGATACAGCTCTTAACTCAGGAGCTGTTCCTAAAGTAGAAAAGCGCAATCGTGAGCTTATAAACCTACCTAGTGATATAATATATCATTTTAGATTTAATTTCTGAAAAGAAACGATTACGTCGCATTGCGTCAAGATGTGTTAATCCTCAGAAGAAAAACACTTTGATAGCTATAGAGCGTAATATTAGTAGGATTATAGAAGAGCGTATTTGTATACATGAAGAAAAATACTGCACATATTACTTTTCCAATATACGCATGAATAAGAAAGCATACAATAAAATTAAGGGACTATGTGGATTAAAAAAGTGTCAAAGATCCCAGACCTTGTAATTAATCAAGACGATATTGATATTGACTTCCCTTATGCAAATCCGGTCGGCAACAATAGTAGTAACAACATTGATCTCACAGAAAACTTACATAAAATAAATGCATTAGCTTATAAGTTGGAACAAATACATCGCCAAAACCAGCAACTCGGAGATACAAATTTTACAGCTCATGTCGAAAATAGTGTATTAGAATTAACTAACACAGCTGAGCAAATTGTACATTTTACGAACAGCATAACAGCTGATGGTGAACAAACTGCAGTTGAATATCGGTGCACTTTTATAAAAGCGGAGAAAATCGACATAATCTTACGATTAAAAAATAACAAAAAGAGCTATGGGGAAGACGGTATCTCAAACATTTTGCTAAAGAAAACAACAAACACTTTCTGGAGATTCTTAGCAATTATCTTTAATCACTCACTTAATATAGGATATATCCCACTGGAATGGGAAACACCAAAAATGAAATGCATTTCAAAACCAAACACTGATCTTAGTTGTCTTCTTAATTACCGCCCAATATCTATTCTTTCAAATATTAGTAAATTATTCGAAGATTTTTTGCTTGAAAAAATAAAACAAAAACATTTTGGAGAGCGACATGTCTTAAAAGATTATCAATTTGTGTTCCGGCCATATTATTCAACATCCACGCGTTATCATTACTCTCTGATTTTATTTGTAGTAATTTAAATCGACGACATGCGACGATCTTAGCCAGTCTAGATTTGGAAAAAGCAATCATATTTAAAATGCACAGGAAGTTCAACTTCGAAAAGAATCTTTACATAATGTTGTATAATTATTTAAAAGAGCGATTATTATGTTAATGATGGTATATTTAACGCTTTGACAAGAGACGTTACCTCAGGTGTGCCACAAAGCTCTTTGTTGGGACCAATTCTCTATAACATCTTTTTAGGCGATTTCCCTGACCCTCCATTAAGTTCCGAAATTAATAACTGCGATATTTAAGTGCTCATCTACGCAGATGATATAATTAATAGGACTATGAATAAGTTCGTGCGGTTTTTTTTCGAAATTTGAAACTTTATTGACGTAAAATGGTTACAAATTTAATATTCAAAATATTGTCCATCGCTTACTACTACTTTTTCCCATCTTTCTGGCAATTCACGGATTCCCTTTGTGAAAAATTCGGTCGGTTTTGCCGCAATCCACGAATCGATCCATTTTTTGACTTCATCGTAATTACGGAAGTGCTGGTCAGCCAGGCCATGTTGCATCGATCGGAAGAGATAGTAATCGGATGGCGCAAGGTCTGGACTATACGGCGGGTGGGGTAGGACATCCCATTTGAGCGTTTCTAAGTATGTTTTGACCACTTGTGCAACATGTGGCCGAGCATTGTCATGTTGCAAAATAACTTTGTCGTGTCTATCGGCGTATTGCGGCCGTTTTTCTCGCAGTGCTCGGCTCAAACGCATCAATTGTCGTCGGTAGACATCCCCCGTAATCGTTTCATTCGGTTTCAGTAGCTCATAATACACAACACCCAGCTGGTCCCACCAGATACACAGCATAACCTTCAGGCCATGAATATTCTGCGCCGACGTCGATGTTGAAGCATGGCCAGGGTATCCATACGTTGCCCGACGTTTTGGATTGTCGTAATGGACCCACTTTTCATCGCCAGTCACAATTCGATGCAAAAAACCCTTTCTTTTGTGCCGTTGAAGCAGTTGTTCGCATGCCATAAAACGGCGTTCAACGTCTCTTGGCTTCAATTCATACGGCACCCAATGGCCTACCTTTCGGATCATTCCCATGGCTTTTAAACGTTTGGAAATGGTTGATTGATCAACTCCCAAAGTTTTTGCAACCTCTTCTTGCGTTTGAGCCGGATCTTGATCGAGCAATTCCTCCAATTCGGTATCCATGAACTTTGGCGGCGCACCCTCGCGTTCTTCGTCTTCCAAGCCAAAATCACCACTTTTAAAGCGTGCAAACCACTTCTGGCACGTTCGCTCAGATAGAGCATGCTCACCATAAACTTCCACCAAGATACGATGACTTTCGGCTGCTTTTTTCTTCATATTAAAATAATGAAGAAGAATTCCCCGCAAAAACACATTATTTGGCACGAAATTCGACATTTTCAAGTGTGGTAAAAATATTGTTGTTTACGCTTCAAATAAAAAACTTATACTGACGTTTGTGCCTTACGACAGTAGCTCTCCAATGAATGTTTGGAAATGTGGATCGATGGAATAATAATCAAGTTACGCCATCTGTTGTAAAACCGCACGAACTTATAAATAGACCTATTATATTGTGATCTGACCCAGGCACAACCAAAGCCAACGAAGCCGTTAACTCATACTTAAATGATTTAAATACATAAAGTGTGTTTTTTCAGAGGTTAGGTTTTTAAGTTGGCACTACTTTTTTCGTAGATGGTCTTTTTGACAGCTGCCACTTGATTTATGCTCAGTTTGGTTTGCCATTTCATAATGAATAGACTTACACCTGAACAACGTTTGCAAATCGTGCAAATTTATTACGAAAATAATGGTTCGGTTCGCGCGACACATCGCGCGCTGCGTCCAATATTCGGTCGACATAATCATCCATCAGAGTCACTAATTCGATTAACCATGGATCGGTTTCGCACCACGTTTGCTCTAGTGGATAATACGCATCCTCAGAGACGTCGTACAGTGCGCACCGAAGACGCTATTGCTGCTGTGGAGCAGAGTATCGAAGAAGACCCGAATGAGTCCATCCGCCATCGCGCGCAGCAATTGGAGATGTGCCCATCCACTTTATGGAAGATTTTGCGGAAGGATCTTGGTTTGCGGGCTTACAAAACCCAACTCGTGCAAGAATTGAAGCCGAACGACCATCAAGCGCGTCGCACGTTCGGTGAATGGGCCCAAAACGAGATGGCCACCGATCCCGATTTTCACAAGAAAATTTTTTTCAGCGATGAAGCTCACTTTTGGTTGAATGGGTATGTCAATAAGCAAAATTGTCGCATTTGGAGTGAACATAATTCATAAGCCATTGCTGAGACGCCGTTACATCCTCAAAAAGTCACTGTTTGGTGTGCTCTATGGGCAGAGGGAATCATTGGTCCATATTTCTTTAAAAATGAAGCCGGCCATAATGTTACAGTCAATGGAGGGCGCTATAGAGCCATGATTAATGACTTTTTCGTGCCTGAATTGGACGATGTTGATGTGGACGATCTTTGGTTCCAACAAGACGGCGCTACATGCCATACAGCCAACGCAACAATCGATTTATTGAAGGAAACTTTTGGTGAGCGCATTATCTCGCGCCGTGGACCTGTGGCGTGGCCTCCAAGATCGTGCGATATAACACCGCTGGACTATTTCTTGTGGGGCTATGTGAAGTCGCTTGTCTACGCAGATAAGCCCGAGACGATTGACGTCTTGGAAGAGAATATTCGGCGCGTTATTGCTGACATACGGCCCCAATTGCTGCAAAAAGTGGTCGAAAATTGGGCCTCTCGGCTGGAATTTATTCGAGCCAGCCGCGGCGGCCACTTGCCCGAAATCATTTTTAAAACATAATGGCAAACCCTTATCTTTATAATAAAGCTAAATTCTTGCCCATAACATTAAATTATATACATTTTATTTCATCTTGAAAACCTAACCTCTAAAAAAAACACCTTTTACTTTCACAAATGGAAGCTAAAAATAAACTTCATTAGAAGCGAAACAACTATTGTTAAAGGAATACGCAAAAACTTATATCCAAATGCTCGTAAATATGACCCCAAATAACTCAACGTAAAAAACAAAGAACAAACTAACAAATTTACCTTTGTAAGACATGTATACCTATATATATATAAATGGCGCGTACAGCCTCTATGGGTGTTTGGCCGAGCTCCTCCTCCTATTTGTGGTGTGCGTCTTGATGTTGTTCCACAAATGGAGAGACCTACAGTTTCAAGCCGACTCCGAACGGCAGATATTTTTATGAGAAGCTTTTTCATGGTAGAAATACACTCGGAGGTTTGTCATTGTCTGCCGAGGGGCGACCGCTATTAGAAAAAGATTTTTCTTAATTTTGGTGTTTCACCGAGATTCGAATCTACGTTCTCTCTGTGAATTCCGAATGGTAGTCACGCACCAACCTATTCAGTACAGCGGTTGTGCTAAAGCAAAAAAAAAAATGTTCTTTAGCTATAGTAAGTTAGGGTGGCCTATCGAACTGCATTAAAATAAATATTTACAAACAAATAACATTTCGTGGAACCAAATGGAGAAACTAAGATGATTTGAATGATATGTCTTAAGAATTTGTAGCGGTCTCAGCCGCCAGCCTTACAAAAGTGGTATTTTTCGGAAGAGAATTTCTAATAAAAGTTTATATGAAAAATGTAAAACATAAGGCATAGACTTGTTTTTAATGAAATCATCGGCAAGATTTGTTGATAAAATGACACTCCTAGAAAATGAAATAATAAATAAATATCTATCAAAAGCAAGGGAAATATCACTACCTCTTACAGAAAAGTATTTGTCACCAATATATTTCAAAGTACTAAAAATAATAATATGTTACATAAAAATAGTAAAGCAATCTATCATCATAGCCGATACAATGCTTACAACTTCAGCGATGAAAGTTTAGTTTATAACATTGATCAATTTATAGCCAAATAAATGATAAAAGTTTAATATAGGTTATCTAAACAATCTAATTTTATCATAACTTTGTAAACTCCCATGTTAAAATAATTTTGGGCTATAAATGAAATGAAATGAAAATACATCCACTTATTAGATATTTGATCATGATTAGGTACTACCCATTAGGGAGTGTACAGTGTTGTCTTAATAAATACACTGTTTAGCTGTGCTCTCATCAATATCAGAATACAGCATCAGAGTTACATACTTCTACTATTTACTACCGCAGTTGCAATACCGACAAACGAAAATTTACTTGGGCTCAGGTGCAGCGCAAACAAAATTCATTCCGAACATTCGTCGTACTCACCATAATCACGAACGTACTTCCACGAAAACATCGCTGAATAAAGAAAACATTAAATAATCTTTAAGCAAATATTTCATCGTAAATTCGAGCAATTGCACATGGACCACCAAAGCTTTCGAATTCGCACTAACACATTAATCCCCGCCGTAACCACACCCTCATTAAGTACACCAGTAACATCCAGCAAATCACCCCACAAACTTGTTTACTCACTGGTTGAAGCGGCTAATAATAAATTTTGGTTCTAGCGAACACTTTTGGCAGTTAATTAAATTTCTCGGAATGCTCGAAACATACCAAGAAAAACGAATAACATATGCAATACACAAGGTGAAGTCCAAAATAAACAAGACTGAGCTAAAATAGAAACGACAAGAGCTTTGTTCTGATAACATCGAGTTTATTTATTCAAAATAGTCTCCTCTGGCTTCGATACACTGTTTTGCGCGATCTAAAAGCTTTTCGAAAGAGTGTTTCAGGCCATGTTTCACAATGTCGATACAAGTCCGTTGGATGGCCTCTACGGACGCAAAACGTTATCCGTAGCCAAATCCAATTTTCCGAATAGGTAGAAGCCACAAGGTGCCATATCAAGCGAATACGATGAGTACATTATCGTGCAATAAGCGCCAGCTTCCTCCTTCTCGGTATTCAGGGCGAATTCGTCGATTGCGATGCAACTAACGCTTCAAAACTCCAAGATAGAAAATTGCATTGACGGTTTGGTCCGTTGGCACGAGGTCCTTGTGCACAATTCCCTTTGTTTTTTTTTTTCAAAATGCCTTCGCACTTACAGCGACCGTCGTGTACTGCGTCGTGTGGTGTGGGCACTGAAACGATCCCTCCTCTCCTTCTGGGGAGACACCCTTCCCGCAACTGTTTTCTATATTACTTCGGGAGGGCCTAGAACGGCATCCATAAAGGAACAATTCTATTCACCCACGTCTGGGTCCACCATATTTGTAGCCAGCTTTCATGCTATAGGCTCATCTTCTTGTGTCTCTATTTGTGCGGCTTCGCTTTGTTGCACTGTGTCGAGGTCAATCTTTTTTTTTCGTAGTACGTTCTCGATGTATTTCTTTACCGCGTTCCAGTTGTGCCCGCGTTCGAGCATTTTGCTAATTATGTTGCTCGGTGCGATGTCGCCAATCTCCTCCCTCAGAGCATTTCTCTCCGCCAGCCATCTGTCACAACTAAAAAACGTGTGTTCAGCGTCATCGCTCGGTGCTTCGCAGTATATGCACTTGGAATCGGTTACCTTGCCCATACGGTATAGGTAACTCCGGAAGTATCCGTGGCCCGAGAGGAACTGGGTTAAGAAGTAGTTCACTTCTCCGAAGTTCCTTTGGACCAATTTGTCAATTGATCGAATAAGTTTCGCCGTCCATCTACCACTCGATTCAGTGTCCATCGGCTTTGCCACCGCAGCATGGTTTGGCGTCTCCGTTCTGGAAAGCTAGTGATGACGTGTTTCTTCTTGGAGTCCCACGCATGCATTCGTTCCCGGACCATTAAGTCGATGGGTATGTAACCGCTGATCACGAAAATTGCAGCGCCTGAGACAGTGCGGTAGGCTAAGGCATCTCTGACTGCCGCAGTTCGGTGCACAGCCTCCAGTGCTTTGCACTTGGCTTTGCAATTTAGCACAATTCTCCATACTTCGCTGCCGTACAAGAGAATTGACCTTGTGGCCGCCATAATTAGTTTTATTTTACTCTGTGTTGGCCCACCGATGTTTGCCATTAATCTACTTAGCATACCCGTGACCTTTGCTGCTTTGGTAGCCGTATGCCGTATCTGGGCCCAGAAAGTAAACCTGCAGTCAAGTTGAATACCTAAGTATTTTACTACTTTTTGGGTCACTAAGGACGTGTCGCCTATTTGCATGCTGACTTCGAGTGGCATGTGACCTCGTGTCATAAGGATGAGTTCGGTTTTATATTTGGCGAGTTCCAGGCCGTGGTCCTCAAGCCATATTTGCGTCCTTATCATGACTTGGTTCAGCTTCCTTCTAGCGTCCTCAGTGTCCCGAGCTGATATAACCGCCGCTATATCGTCCGCGTATCCCACTAGGTATGTATCTTTTGGCATTTCTATGCTCAATATCTCATCGTAGCTTAGATTCCAGAGATCGCGGCCGAGTATAGATCCTTGAGCTGCGACAGACGTTATTGCTTTTGTTTTCTGACCATCTGGTGTATCGTACAACAGTTCGCGCTCGCTCAAGTAGCACTGGAGAATCCTTATCAGGTATGCAGGTATTCGAAATCTTTCTCGTAGTGCCTTTATAATGTCTGTCCATCGTAGGCTGTTAAAGGCATTTTGTACATCAAGCGTAGCCAATACGTTGATGCGATTCGGGTAGTGCCGTCTGCGTTGAGCGCTACTTACCACCTCCTCTAACGCGCCAAGGGTTGATTTTCCGCGTCGGAAACCGTATTGCCTTGCTGACAATCCTCCTGCTCTCTCATCAGACTCTGCAAGTCTACGCTGTATGAGTTTCTCAAAGAATTTCCCGGCGCATGCAAAGCGGACGCCAAGCTGACGGTTGCGCTGGGTCACCCTTACCCTTACTGATCAACATCAGTTTCTGTATTTTCCACAGTTAAGGAAGATGCTTTGAGCAATGCATGCATTGTAAACGTCGATCATTACATTTGAGTGCTTCAGCTGGGATGCCATCTGGGTCTGGAGCTTTGTTGTGGACAATTCCCTTCGAATCGTAAAAACAAATGAGCATCGACTTGAGTTTTGACTTCTCCGAACGCGATTTTTTGGGTGGTGGCTCGCCTGGGGCCTTCCATTCGGCACTGTGACGCTTAGTTTCAGGTTCAGGAAAGGAAGTTTTCGTCTTTTCTCGCCTCTTGAATGAGGTCTTTCGAATTATGAATTCTGAGAAATTTTCGGTCCACAATTACTTGTGCAGAATGAAACGTGCACAGACCTTTCGTAAGCTCAAATGATCAGTTAAAATGCGATAAATCGATGTTTCGGCGTTGAAGTTCGATGAAGTTTTCGGTGATTAGTGATTTTGGGCGGCTCATATGTTCATTGTCATTTATGTCCTCACAACCATCTCTCCTCACAACTACTCATGAACTCTCGCACGAGATAGGCAATCATCGCCACAAACTTTTTTATCAATTCAAATGTTTCGGTAAACGTTTCACCGATTTTAAAACCAAATTTGATAATAAATCTTTGTTCGAAACTCATTTTTGTATTTAGGAATGTAACTTCCAGCGCAACTCATTAAAAAGATGGCGCCATCAAAAACATTTTTATGACGCCAGTCTTGTTTATTTTGGACTTCACCTTGTACATGCATACATACATACATACATATGTATTTATGAAGTGAAGCACGTGTCTAAACTGTCCAACGTGCCGGCCAGCTTAATTAGATATTAATACTTTCATGCTCGTATGTTTTTTTTTTTTTTTTTTTTTTTTTTTTGTTTTTATGGAGGTGGCAAAAAGCATTGAAAGCCGAAAAGTGTGAGACTTGTCTATCGACTCACCCACTAAAAACCCCACCCCAGCTCCGTTTCCCTCCCGCGGGACGACCGTTAGGTAATACTTCACGGGAGGGGGAGCGGCCTATTGCCTCTTCATGAAAATCTGCGCTGATGTTAAGCACTTCGCAGTTTGGTATTTACTTATCCTTAAGTATTAATTCTGGGAGGGAAGCGGCCTATTGCCTCTACTTGAAAATCTGCGCTGCTGTTCAGCGTGACGCAGTTGGTGATTCCTAATACCGTTAAATATTATTAGGTACTACTTCACGGGAGGGGGTGTGGCCTATTGAATCTACGTAAGAATCTGCGCTGTTGTTCATTGTGACGCAGCTTGGTAATTACTATCCTTGCCATGTTACTGACAGCGGACCAATGTTCTTCTGAGTCAAGCATGATATCTACTAGGTTGCTAACCATTATTGGCTTCCCCACCCTATCACTCAATTCTACTCTTTCCAGCTCGAAACGGGGGCAGACAAAGAAAACATGTTCTGCATCTTCAACTAGACAATCGCAAAAGGTGCAGTACGGGTCATCTTCGTGCTTAAATCTATGCAGATAAGCTTTAAAGCATCCATGCCCACTAAGTACTTGGGTCAGGTAGAAATCTATCTGACCATGCTTTCGATTTATCCATCTTGTGATATTCGGGATCAATCGATATGTCCATCGTCCGTTCATGGAGTTCTTCCATTCCTCCTGCCAAGTACGGATGCTTCGCTCCCGTTCAGTCCTTCGGTTAGTCAGCTGTGGATCCGCTCGATGTTTTTTTTCATTTCGGCGAATTCTAGTGCAGTCAGCTTAACTGGTAGCATACCCGCGAGGACTAATACAGCATCTTCCGATACTGTGCGGAATGCACAGCACACCCTGAGGGCACATAACCGGTATACCGATTTAATGCCTTTCATGTATGTGCTGCAGTTAGTTGCTTCGACCCAGGCTGGTACCGCATATAGCAAGATAGACGATACCACACCGCTAAGCAACTCCCTAGAAGCCTGCTTAGGTCCTCTCGTATTCATCATAATACGTGTCAGTGCGGTTACAGCCTTCGCTGCTTTATCGCTGGCGTATGTTAGGTGCTGTTTAAAGCTCAACCTGTGGTCAATCATTACCCCAAGGTATTTGATGTACAACTTAGACTCTAGGGCGTGGTCACCTACTCTGAGATTTGCTGTTTCGACTATTTTCCTGCTACTGATGAGAACTGCCTCTGTTTTATGGTTTGCAAGGCTTAAACCACTATTGCGCAGCCAATCTTTTGTGATTTCGACCGCTTGGTTGCAAATCGCTTCGGCCTGGTTTAGGAATTTAGCAACGACTACGATTGCAATGCCATCAACAAACCCTATGATTTGGGATCCTGGAGGTAGTTGGAGACGCAAGACTCCATCGTACATTATATTCCATAGGAGTGGGCCCAACACTGACCCCTGTGGTACTCCTCCGGTTACTCTGTACCTTTTCATTCCTTCGTCGGTTTTGTATTGCAGCACTCTGTTAGTGAAGTAGCTTGCGACAATTTTCCGAATGTAGGCTGGGACTCGGAAATTCTCCAGCGCATTTAGGATTTTGCCCCAGTTTGCTGTATTAAATGCGTTTTTTACATCTAACGTTGTGACTAGGCAATACTCTTTATCTCCGTAGAGCCAGCGAGAACCTTCAATCGCTTTGTGAGCAATGCGCTTAACCGCTATAACAGCATCTGTGGTAGAGCGTGTTTTACGGAAGCCATATTGGTGCGGCGATAACCCTCCGGCACTATCGATGGAAGATTCCAGGCGATTTACAATTAGCCTCTCTAATATTTTCCCTGCCGTGTCCAGTAAGCATAGTGGGCGGTAGCCTGAGGGATCTTCCGCCGGCTTAGACCCTTTTGGTATTAGCACTAGCTTTTGCAATTTCCACTCTTTCGGGAATGTGCATTCTTCTAGGCAGGAGTTGTAAACATCCACAAAGATTTCTGAATGCTTTTGGATTGCCAACTTAAGAGCTTCATTCGGGATCGCATCGGGCCCGGGTGCCTTATTGCCTTTGATCTGTTTGCAGATGTGCAAAATTTCGTCAGCGTTGGCCAGGCACCGATTTCCATCGTCTTCCATACAGCTGGCAGCATTGGCTGCGATGCCTTGCTGTTGGGGGAACAATGTTTTGACCACGTTGCGCAGAATAACCGGGCACGTCGTGGGCAGCGGCTTGAAAGCTTTTGTTTTTTTCATCACCAGCTGGTATGCAAATCCCCATGGATTGCTGTCAGCATCCTCGCATAGTTTTTGAAAGCACTGGCGTTTGCTGCTCTTAATTGCGTTTTTTAGTGTTTTCCTTTTTTGTTTAAATAGAAGTATGTTCCTTTCAAAGCTGGTCGTACCTCTCGACCGCTGATATGTTCTTCTTGCTCTATTGCATTCTTCGCGAGCTGCCGAGATTTCTTCCGTCCACCAGTAAACAGGCTCTCTGTGGTTTTTATTAGGCCTTGTTTTACTCATAGCTGCATCACATGCTTTAGTGAGTTGCCTCATGACTTGGTTAGTTTTTTCAGCCGCATTTCCAGTAGGTGTAAAATTTGCCATCATTATCTCGAACACTTCCGGGTCCAAAGTTCCAACCCGGTACCTGACCTCGTGCGAGTTAGATGGCTTCGGCCTATCATGTTTGCCTATAACGCAAAGTATTGCAAAGTGATCGCTACCAGTGTAATACTGGCTAAGGGACCATCTCGTACTACTCACGAGGCTAGAGCTAATAAATGTCAGGTCGATTATTGACCCTTTCCCTGCTCTTTGGAATGCTTGCTGGTTCCCGGTATTCATAAGCGCTATGTCAAGCATAGCGAACGCTTCTAAAAGGGCTTTACCTCTAGGGGTGGTTCGAGGGCATCCCCAGTTCACTGCCCAAGCGTTAAAGTCGCCTGCTACAATGACCGGACTATGATCTTTAATGTCATGTGCAAGTTCTTCCAGTGCGTGTATGGCTTCCGCTAGGGTTAAGCTAGGTGGAAGATAACAGCTGTAAACAAACAGCTTACCAACACGGGCTCGTACATAGCCACGAGTTGCGTTTATATTTGTCATTCGTGACCTAATCATTCCATGCTCGTATGTATGCATACTTATATGTACATATATGAATAAATAATAGTATGTATATGAATAAATAATAGTATAGCATTAACAACGCGGAAGTTGATATCATATACCTATACCTATACCATTAAGTTACTGTATACATCTTTTGTTAGATCTCACTTAGAATATGCTGCTTTTATTTGGAGACCTTGTAGTCAGCAAGCTATTAATAGAATCGAACGTGTGCAAAAAATATTTCTCAAATATGCCCTTCGGTCCCTGAATTTTATTGATCCCATGCCATTATATTCTGCTCGTCTCATGCTTATAAGTCTCAAGTCCTTAGAGATTCGTAGGACTATACTGTGTCTGTCTTACTCATAATATTATTACTGGAGTAATTGATTGTCCCTACTTATTGGAAAGGATTCGATTTAATGTTCCCCAGCGATCTCTTAGGAACTTCTACCCTTATTATGGGGGAAACTTTAAAACTACGTATGCCAGCAATGCTCCCATTACTCGTGCTTTACGGGAATTAAATGCCGTTCATAATGATGTTCTTCTTGATTTCTCGCTTTCAAGAACAGCACTTTTAAATCTTTTGAATTCTATATTATAGTTAGTTAGTAGCTAGTATAGTTTTTAAATACATATAATATATTTGTAGCTTAATCTAAGCAACTTTTGTATCATAGTCTGTAAGGATTGTAATTCATAGACTTAAATAAATAAATAAATAAATAAATATATTGCTTCCTTAAACGCATATACATTAAGTACATATGTGCTCATACATATGTATGTACATACCCATAAAAAAATGCGGCTTGTCCCGGATATGTCCGGATAATGTCACATTTAATCTCTTTATATTACATACTAGCGGACCCAACAGACTTCGTTCTGTCAAATAGATTTTGAATGTGGCAATTTATATTTCGACCTTAAGACGTTTTTGCTTTGCTGACCCTCATACACCGCCCTATCGTCATGGCGAGGGTTCTGTTCAAGAGAATTAAAGAAAAGGGTCAGCTCGGGTTATTGTAGTGCTTTATGATATACAATGTTTTTTGTTTGATTACCTGGTGAATATACAAACAAAACTGATGGCTTTCCAACACGGGAACAGGCAACATACAAGTGACCACGTGAGAAACACGGGTTTTCTAGATTAATACCACAAACACCTAATGATTGCCCCTGGGGCTTATTTATGGTCATAGCAAAAACAATCTGCACTGGAAACTGTAGTTGTTTAAATTCAAATGGCACATCAGTCGGAATCATTGGGATGTGTGGTATCAAAACGTATTTTCCTTTATACTTTCCTTTCAGGATAGTTGCTTCTATCACGTTGTTCAATAATTTTTTTTATTGCTAACAGTGTACCGTTGCAAAGACGCGGTTGGTTGATATTTCTCAACATTATAACTATCGATTCAACCGTGAATTGAAGATTGTGAGGTGGCAATCCTAGCAAATACAGCGAGTTTAAAAATTCAGGCGGATAGTTGACGACGTCATCTTGGTTTGTAGCCGAATCAACTGATTTATATTATATATCCTCAATTCGCCTGTAATTTGTTCTTGAATTTTGAAATTTAATTCTTTTACATCTATGTTTTTTGCAGCCAATTGAGCAACATCTGGAAACGCCTTTTGAATAAGTTCATCTTTTGATCGAGTTAACTGACAAAAACATTGAGGAAAATTAATGCAACCAGTCAAGGTGTCTATCGGAAATTCGCCATTACCAATGTCAATGAGTTGTTTAGAGAATATGTCTCCATATTGGTCATTTTGCAACTCGACACGCATATTCTTGCTTAAGCGCAATACCTTGACACGTTTCCACAAATTGGAGGACTTTAAACATGCATCGAGTTCATCAGCTTGCGTTGATCGTGGAACCAGTGGCAATGTTTGCCGAAAATCTCCTCCTAATAAAACCATTGCACCACCAAATGGGTTATGATTGCTCCGTAGGTCTTGTGAAATATGTTTGTCTTTTGTTATTCTTAAAATATATTTGGATTTGTTCAGCCCTGCCTGATTATTCTTAGAATTTACTTAACTAATATATTTGTGAATGAAATCATTCCTTAACTCGTTCTGAAACTAAAACAAAAGAAAGAATATTGCGTGGCCAATCAAATCTATAGCTCTTACATTTTTTGACTTTTCAATTTGGTCGGGTTCACGATATTGCCACTTTTGTGTGAATGCATTAGATCTTCCAACGCGAACACGCACGCACACGAGCGCGCAATATTTGTATGGGAAAAATAAAAGGGCTGTTTTAGGGTTTTCCCGAAAATTATTCGAATTTTTCTCGCCGTAAAAACCATCCTTGCACTTCCAGGGACATTCTAAAAAAAGAATTGTTAGGATTGGTCCATGCGTTGTTGAGTTATGCGCTTACCAACATATTATATAATATTTTGCGATTCATTTTTATACTCGTATTATAGATATAATTATAATTGTTCGCTTATGCCTGTGCATGCCCCAAATGTTCTGGATACCATTTTGTACCCGTGAAGGACTGGTCGTTCTCAAAATTCGGAATTTATATTTATGGGTAACAAAATTAAAGCTTGGCTCACTCATTTGGCATGGCAGCAAATAAAATGTGTTTATTATTTTTCCGCTTAAATACTTTGCAACTCTTAATATATAAGAACGGCAGATGGGTTTTTATAAGATGCTTTTTTGTGGGAGAAATGCTTTCGAAGGTTTTCCACTACTTTTGTGGGGCGACCACTACAAATTGTTACCACTTTTATTTTCCAAAAGCTTTAGATTGCACATTTCTTAAAACATTTACCAGGTATATACCTATGAAATGAGACTTTTTTCAATTTCAAACACTAAAAAAATATGCGAATAGTATGAATGAATATCTTAAAACTTTAAAGCAATGTTTTTTAATAAATTTTTGTGTTAGATGAATCTAATATGTGTCCAAAATGATGCATACCACGATTTATGAAGTATTTTTAAAGCTCGATATACAGTTAATGGACGAACTTGCTTTCACTATTACGGAAGCTTCGCTTTTTTAATTTTTAGAAATTACTTTTATATTGAACATAGCGCCAACTAGCCAGTTTAACCAAGCCTTTTATTGTACTGAACATTTGTACATACTAAAGTACATATATAGGGTAATGCAGATACAACCACAATGAGTCACTGCTTGATGGGGTGTTTAGGCTGGTGGAGTTAGTACTTTTTCGAAAATGGTCCTATTGCGAATGAAGTTCCCAGAAAGCATTATCTCACAAAACCACGAAGTCAAACGGCCATCCAGTTTTTGCGATTTGAAACCAGGGGCTTCCCTCTTTGAGTCACGTGTTCACACCAATAAGCCCGAGACAATGAAAAGATGCGTGTTATAAACGATATGCAGACCGAACTATGCCAAAAAATAATTGGAAACCTGGGTGCCTCCCGAGCTCAATAAAAAAACGAAGAAATCTTCTTCAAATTGTTTCTAAAACCGCACTCCAAGAGCTCGAATGGGAGGTCCTTCAGCATCCGCTAAATTTTCCGGACTTTGCACCGACCGATTACCATCTTTTTCGAAAACAAGAGACACTTAAAAACTAGCTCAGCAACTTCTTTAACACCAAACGAGGAGATTTTTGGCTGAACGGCATCAAACAATTAGTCGAGAGGAGGAAAGATGTTGTAAACAGCGACGGCGAATATATAATTGATTAAATTATTGATATAATTAATGTTTTTTGTTCAAATAAAAGCCTTCGGTAAAAACGCTACAATCGTATTCCCCAATCCAATACATACAGTAAATATAAATATATAAAAAAATATATAGATTTTATATGCTTTATAAAAGAAAATATGCGGTCTTTTTGAGTCATTTCATTAAAAGTATTAAAAATAAAATAGAAACCTACTGTGTATAAAGCATCCAAAGAGACTGGTGGTATCAATACCTCGTTGTGCACATTTGGTGACAAAATCTCTTATCAACAAATATAAAACTTATATTTGAGAAAAAATATATCTATCTATTAAAGAAGATTCTTATAAATAGTATATTACTAGTTTACACAAAAATCAAGTGTTTTAAGACTTTGTTAACGAGTTACCACCGTTTAATAAAATATTTGCATACCAGTGATTGTTAAAAATATTTAAATAAATTTTGCTTTTAATTTAAAAAAAAACAATGAGTCTCTTGGGTAGGAAGGAATCACAGCGGAAATGCTCAAAGCCCACAACTACCGCTAAAATGATACACTCTATTTTGTACAAATATGGGATGAGAATAAGTTGCCAGATGATTTTTTACAGGGAGTCTTAGTTATTGTGAAAAAAAGGAGCCCTAAGTGATAGCCGAAACTAGAGGGGATATATGTTGCTATCTATACCGTCGAAAGTTTTTATAAGAGTACTTTTGCACCGAATAAGCAAGAAACTTGACACCGCAATGTGCAAGCAACAAGTGGGGTTTCGTCCACATCGTTCTTTTGTAGACCAAATCAATACACCAACAATAAGTGTTGAACAGTCGGCAGTATGGAGAGCAGCGTTATACCTCGTTTTCGTCGGCTACAGTACCGCTTTCGACAGTAGTTTTTAGAGGTTGCATTTGGGACGCCTTATATTATCGAGGCATTGCGAAGAAAATCATCCAGCTAATTAACGTACTGGGCGTTAACTGGGCGATAGCTTAAATGCAAGGTTAAACATATTGGAAGTCTATGGTCCACCTTTGACTCTATATCTGGTGTTCGGTTAGGTTGCCTGATTTGTCCTATGCTGTCCCTATTCGTGCTCGACGGCTTGCTTTCGAGATCTGTAGACGGAACTTGATGGTTTGGTAGAAGATTAATGGGGATAAAACTAAATCGCTTAAAGTAAATGTCGCGGACCCAGGCAGTAGCTTTAGCGTTATGAATTTTAGCATTCAAAACGTCAACAACTCCACCAGCCAGGGAAGTGTAATTTTAACGAAAGGAGGTACATCATACGACATACAAAGCAGAATAGCAAAAGCTCGTAGCGCGTTTGCTCAGCTGAACACGACAGGGACTTCGTATTTTCAACTCAAATGTAAAATCGGCCCTTTGTATGTCTGTGAGACCTGGCTCAAGATAGACTTACTCGCAAATAAGCTGCTAAGGTTTCGTCAACAAATGTTTAAGACGTTTAACGCGAATTCGGGGCCCAGAACCATTATCAGCTTTAGGTGAATTTTAAGTAGCTACGCATCTAGGCTAAAATAAGCAGAGGAAGTGGAGGAGAATTGACCACACTCTTCCAAAAGATCCTAAGGAACCCGCAAAGTAGTAGGAAAAAGAGACGCCCTAAGTGCACTTGGAAGAGAACTCTCAAGAAAGAACTTAAGCCTGCAGGGAAATCGTTCGAAGAAGTCAAAGTCATCGCAAAGCATCTTGACCGTTGGGAGCATTTTGTAGAGGCCCTATGTCCCATCAGTGAGGACAGGAATTAAGAAATATAACACGGTGCTACAAAGTAAAAAATGCCATGTACTTTTAATAAGACATAGCAGACGTTTTCATATGCCCCCAAAATCTTTATTATTGCCCTCATCTTGCCTATCAGAAACGAGAAACGCAGTCTGCATTACTCACGGATCGTTTTAGTTTTGGCAATAAGTCGCGAATATGTGAGCGTCGAGATCTACAAATGCTCAACTACAGAAAAAAATCAATAGTCGATAAAAAACTAGAGATATGCCATCGACAATCATTTATTGAGAGATAACGGTATCGGCTTATTGATGGGCAAAAGCAGGTCCGATATATAAAAAGTGCTGCAGTGAGAGTTAAACCGGGGAATTAAAAAGGGTCTTAATTGGCTTGGTATGCGAGAGGAAGCGTTAAGGTTAACTTCCGCCTAAATGAGCTAGCAATTGACCCAGTGGAGAGCTTACACTACATATAAATATTATTATTGGAATATTCTATGGTAGATGATCATACCTATAATGAGTTCCATCGAAAATCTCATAAGAAAAAAGTAAACATTGGGTTTGAATGGACTTACTCTACTTAAGGGGAGAGCCTCATGTAGACGCCTGAAAATCCGCCATTTTTCAAACATATTTTTAAAGGTGATAAAATAATTATATTATTTTGAAGCTTTAACAAACCTTTCGAGAGTACAAAAATATTTTTTTCATTTTTTTTCCAAAATGGCGGCTCAGGATCATTTCTTGTCGGCTGCTTACGGCGCGAGCTGCAAACTGCTCTATTTATTACTCTTAAGCTATCGGTCTGAAACAAAAAAATGAAGTTGGTTTTTTTTATTAAAATATTAACGGAAAGGATGAACCTATAAAATTAAAAAAATAAGTATAAAATTAATTATAAAATAAGCCTTTGAAAAAAAGTCAGAATTTAGGGCTATTTTATTGACATTTTGAACCCCCAAAAAGTAATTTATCAACGCAAAATATATCAAATTTTAGGTTTATCCTTCCCATAGTAATGTACAGAAAGTCCTCACCAAACTTCAAAAAAGTCCATCGACGACTTTTTGAGTTACAACACGAGCGGTTTTAAAAAAAGTCGTTTCGAGATAATTGAGTTTAAAGTTTGAGGTGTAGGAGCGCGCGGACCGCTCTCTACCTAGTTAGTGGGGTATAGAAGCTATAATATTTTTTTTTTTGTGTTTATATTATGAATAAATTTTATTTGCAATCTATCAGTTGACAATCAGCAAATTTTTTAAATATAAGAATTATGACAGGATTGATTGCGTTCCATTGAGACCAATCAATATATTGTGAAACAGTTGTATTCGCTACAAATCAATTATGTTTCCTCAAATCTGTTTGGGAGATCCAAACTATGCATTTTTTTAAGACGTTTGACATCCATGCTATTGTGTAGAAGATTTCTTGCTAGTAAGTTTTCATGGTACGACAGTCTGTCTAGGTATCTTCGAGAGGCTTTGGTGATTTCATTTCTAACATAAGGTACATTTAAGTCTTTGTGAATTTCGAAGTTAGTTATATACCAAGAAGCACCAACAATGTTTCGTAAAGTCATAGGCTGGTATCTTTGCAGGATTTCAATGTTTGAGTTACTCGCTGTTCCCCAAAGCTGTATTGCATATGCCCATACTGGCTTTAAGATAGCTTTGTAGAGCAGTACTTTATTTTCGAGACTAAGTTGTGATCACGAGCCTAAGAGCCAGTACATTTTTTTCGTTTTAAACTTGAGTTGTTTCTGTTTCTCTTTAATGTGGGTTTTCCAGGTCATTCTTCGGTCCAAATGTACTCCGAGGTATCAAAAATACGGGAGGACAATGCCCGGTTCTCAAAGTAAACGTTATCTGAACAGACTTCTGAGTGTTAACCTCCATCTTCCAATTCATTAGCCATTTTTCAACCATATTCAGTTGTTGTTGTAGGTGAAGTGATGCGTCATTACGATTAATATCGGCATGAAAATTTCACAGTATATTCTTAAGATGCTATATTTTCAGATTATCCAAAGAAAAAAAATCGATTTTTCGAGGCTTCTACATGAGGTTCGCCCCTTAAAGGAATAAGTGAACATTTTTCTTTCTCAAACATAAATAAGGACGGTTTGAATAAAGTATTGATTCTATGAGCAAGTCCTGCTTCAAGCATTGGCTTGAAACTTGTGTAATTTTGAAATAATATTCAGAATATACTAAGTTTTAGTTTGTAGTAACATTTTTTTAATATTATAACGAGCTTTACAGAAAAAGTGCTTATTGAATTTTTACTTAATTTAAGAAAGTTAGCAATTACCGCTTTTATTGCAATCCTTAATCTATGTACATATTTATACTGGTACAGGAGTACGTATGTGTATCGCAAATATAAACTTACCCGTTTCAAATGTGTACTAAGCATCTGCACGAAAGAGATTATGTTCCTCACTTGAGCATTCTTGAGTTTCTACAGCCACTCACAAACGGTGGGAGGGCTGTAAACATCCCCTTACTGGATTCTGGCGCTCTTTTTACGCAATTAGCAGCGTATAAGTTGAGCTCACCATATGTTTTGCATAATTGGAAGCAAATAAACCGGTGCAAGCAACAACAATATTCAGCATTGCATAAACACATGCACTCACATATATTCATGCACACTTATGATATATTTCTGAAAAACACGGGTTCTCGTTTTTACATATCTATCTTATTTACGTAATACTTACATAGTGGCCATATGTTTCACACTGAAACTCTAGGAATTTATGGTGATGAATACTTAGATAAGCTTCACATTTCACGCCTTTTCCAAATTAATAGCATGACGAAATTTGATGGTATCTTGAATATAATTAGAGTCAATCTTTAATGAATTCAGGCCAATTGTTATAAGCACCATATCCACCGCCCACACTTTTTTCAATTGTTCACCTGGTTATGATTGCAACCGAGTGTTCCGTTAATAAAAAATAATTATTGAAGTGAAAACTTCTTTAGAATCGTTGGGAGTGATTTGAGACTCTATGAAACGAAAAAGCGACACCAAAAAGAAGAAGAAAAAAGGTATAGGTATATATATGTATGTATGTATAGAAAATGCTTCATTACCAGGCACACAGAAGGATGGCATAAGCAAATTTAAATTTGTGAATTTATATATGTATGTATATATGCGGATATATGTATATATGTTATGTGTATGTACATATGTGCCTCGCCACAGCAAAACATACGGTAAAATTTCTCAAGAAATCGAGCGCGCATTCATAGGCACAGCGCACATTCATAGGCACAGCATTGCATGTACAGTAGGGCGGGTCGATTTAAAAATCGCTCATTGCTCTATGAAAATCGTATTCTAGGGATCAAAATAAGAAACTTTGCCGAAGGAACCATACCTCTAAAACGAATTCTGATGTCCCCCAATTTCAAAATATCACCATTTTTGGCCTTTACATGAAAAAATCAGCTAAATGGCTATGTTTTTTCTTTATTTTTATTTATTTAATAGGACTATGAATAAGTTCGTGCGGTTTTTTTTCGAAATTTGAAACTTTATTGACGTAAAATGGTTACAAATTTAATATTCAAAATATTGTCCATCGCTTACTACTACTTTTTCCCATCTTTCTGGCAATTCACGGATTCCCTTTGTGAAAAATTCGGTCGGTTTTGCCGCAATCCACGAATCGATCCATTTTTTGACTTCATCGTAATTACGGAAGTGCTGGTCAGCCAGGCCATGTTGCATCGATCGGAAGAGATAGTAATCGGATGGCGCAAGGTCTGGACTATACGGCGGGTGGGGTAGGACATCCCATTTGAGCGTTTCTAAGTATGTTTTGACCACTTGTGCAACATGTGGCCGAGCATTGTCATGTTGCAAAATAACTTTGTCGTGTCTATCGGCGTATTGCGGCCGTTTTTCTCGCAGTGCTCGGCTCAAACGCATCAATTGTCGTCGGTAGACATCCCCCGTAATCGTTTCATTCGGTTTCAGTAGCTCATAATACACAACACCCAGCTGGTCCCACCAGATACACAGCATAACCTTCAGGCCATGAATATTCTGCGCCGACGTCGATGTTGAAGCATGGCCAGGGTATCCATACGTTGCCCGACGTTTTGGATTGTCGTAATGGACCCACTTTTCATCGCCAGTCACAATTCGATGCAAAAAACCCTTTCTTTTGTGCCGTTGAAGCAGTTGTTCGCATGCCATAAAACGGCGTTCAACGTCTCTTGGCTTCAATTCATACGGCACCCAATGGCCTACCTTTCGGATCATTCCCATGGCTTTTAAACGTTTGGAAATGGTTGATTGATCAACTCCCAAAGTTTTTGCAACCTCTTCTTGCGTTTGAGCCGGATCTTGATCGAGCAATTCCTCCAATTCGGTATCCATGAACTTTGGCGGCGCACCCTCGCGTTCTTCGTCTTCCAAGCCAAAATCACCACTTTTAAAGCGTGCAAACCACTTCTGGCACGTTCGCTCAGATAGAGCATGCTCACCATAAACTTCCACCAAGATACGATGACTTTCGGCTGCTTTTTTCTTCATATTAAAATAATGAAGAAGAATTCCCCGCAAAAACACATTATTTGGCACGAAATTCGACATTTTCAAGTGTGGTAAAAATATTGTTGTTTACGCTTCAAATAAAAAACTTATACTGACGTTTGTGCCTTACGACAATAGCTCTCCAATGAATGTTTGGAAATGTGGATCGATGGAATAATAATCAAGTTACGCCATCTGTTGTAAAACCGCACGAACTTATTCATAGTCCTATTATAATATTATCTATTTTTTCTCTTAAGAAATTTATTTAGTCAGAACATATGTAAATGAATGAAAGTGAGTTATAGAAAAGAAACTAAAAAGTTCGACTCAAATTGGGGGACATCAGAATTCGTTTTAGAGATATGGTTCCTTCGGCAAAATTTCTTATTCTGATCCCTAGAATATGATTTTCACAGAGCAATGGGCGATTTTTTTGCCTTCCCACAAATCGACCCGGCCTAATGTACAGTAACCTTGAACAGGCAGCTGCGGTTGTCGAGCATTTAGAAACATATATTTACATACATATATGGGTGCAAACATATTTAGGGAGCCGCGGGCACTCGACTTGACAAAAATTGAATATTGGCAAATAATTCTACGCGAAATATTCCAATATTGACTATTTTCGAATTGTCGAGAAAATTAGCATATGGGCGGCTCGTTTTATGAATGAAAGTACTTGCTCTTAGAACTATGAGCTCGAATTTATAAATCAATTTTTGATGATGAGTTTTTGTTGCAGAGTACAATAGTTGAAACTGTTCGGCGCCGCCGCGACTGTTCAGCGCTATGGCAACTAGGATTATGGCCGCTACGCCTGCGCCTATTAATGCATTTTGTTCTTGTAGTCGCTAGGCATAGAATTTTAGCTTTGGACGACATACGCATTTACAGGAATAAAGTGAGTGGCCTGTGTGTGCGGTTGTATGTAGACGCATATGTGTATATTAATAAGCATTGTTTTGCTGGAAGTTCAGAACACAAATATGTATGTACGTACATAGGCTAGGCCACAGTATAGCATACATACATATGTATGTATAAAAAATTCAAACCAAGCGACCTACGAATGTTTGCGTGTATGTTGTACGTCTGTGTATTATACGCGTTACGACGCTCATAATAGCAACCGCGTGTGCTGTATTGCGTCCGTATTTTTATATTCGTAAATATTTTCATTTTTAAATATTTACTGCAATTATGCCGAAAAATAATGCAGAAAAGTGTCGTGAATTTCGACAGAAAAAAAAAACAAAAAGAAAAAAAATACCAGTCCAACGGTTAGACGCGATAGAAGTGAAACCTTCCGTAAAACAAACTGAGAGAGAATGAGACGAAAGCAGCATTAGGAGCGGGATAATTACAGGTTCATTATAATATTGCTATAAAGTTCATATGTATTTTATTTTCTTCATTTTATTATTATTCATCCTCAATGTTTTCAATCTTTGAAATACCGCGTCAATTGTTGTTTTTGATCTCATTCTCTCTCAGTTTGTTTTACGGAAGGTTTCACTTCTATCGCGTCTAACCGTTAGACTGGTATTTTTTTTTAATATATTATTATGTTTTAGCAATCTTCAACACCAACCAGAGCATTTCTAGCTGAAATATATAACGACGATTGCTTATAGGAATTTGCATGTGCCTTTTAAGCCTATTCACATACATCAGTAATAATGCCAATCAGTATCGATTAGTGATACCAATTCACGCACTTCGGAAGTGTGCGGTGTGCTCTCAACGAGCTTCTAACAGAATGTTGCCGGTGTATTTACAAATCACGAAACGGCCACTGGAATAGCAGTGGTGGTAAAAGCCCGTCACTGCGCCGGAGTGGCCTGAATAGGTCCTTTGAGACTTTATATATGTACTAACATATATAATTGACGCTTACACCCGTTTTGGGTGTTTGGCCGAGTTCTTATTCCTATTTGTGGTGTACGTCTTGATGTTGTTCCACAAATGGAAGGACCTACAGTTTTAAGCCGATCCCGAACGGCAAATATTTTTTATGAGAAGCTTTTCCATGACAGAGATGCACTCGGAGGTTTGCAATTGCCTGCCGAGGGGCAACCGCTATTAGAAAAAACTTTTTCTTCCTCTTGGTGTTTCACACAGGTGCGAATCTACGTTCTCTGAATTCCGCTGAGGCAAAGATATTTGATATATCACGCACACAGGCTTCGAAAGCGAGCTTTACCGAGTGACAACCTAACTTACAACTTTTTACTTCATATAGTATTAAGATATCTCTATCGAAGGAGAAAAATTAAGAATTTTTCTTCAAAAACTGACTATTTTGAAATTTACTGCAGTTTACTAAATGATCTATTTTGGGAATTCTCGCAAAGCATAAGTCTTTTGCTAAAACAGTTCATAATAATACCGAACGGCTTTGACGCCTTCGGCCGCCCTCTTATGAGTGTTTGTTTCACTTGCTATGTACTCGTACAATGTATTTTACAGACATACTCAGGTGTCCTTGTCAAATTGCGCTTTCATACAACTGTACTGACTCTGCTGCTAAGTGGGTCGCGAAATGCGAACGAACGTGCTGAACAACAAGAATGCTTTAATGCAGTAAATTTAACTGATTGTACATTGGAACATACATATTTCGTAAAACTCGTTCACATGACACTTGCATGTGCATTGGTATGTGTTTATTGAACTCAAAAGTAATTGCACAATGTGGGAAATTGAAGACTGATTACTGCAAAGCAACTAGCTGAGGCTATCATTTGTCGATGTTACGAATAATAAAAAATGAAATGTATTTAATATCGATCATTAACTAACTATTCATCATTTAGTAAACTAAGGTTGAGGTTTAATAGAGCTAGGCTAGTTTAGGCTACGTTAGCTTTCTATTGTCTTCTTCTAGTCTTAATTGGCGCGAGCCAGCCGTTTCTTTCACGTACTAACCTGCGCCAGTTGGACACACCAAGTGAAGCCAAGTCCTTCTCCACCTGATCTTTCCAACGCAGAGGAAAATAATGTTTGAAATCGAAAAGCTGCAATCGCAACAGATACCCAGAAGTTTCGCCACTCGACTCTCACTCCTGCTCTCAGAGAGTACTGCTCAACAAACCTGCATGAACGAGCAATGGAGTAACATTCCCATGGCAGCCGGTTCTACGTTACCGGAATGACTCGGGTTTTTATTCCCGACCAAGGGCTGCCGCCCCAGTACACTAGCCCTGTCTAGTGCACCGTATTTTACCCTAAACCTTTCGTCACAGGAGCAACTCATTGCAGCCAGTTTGCTCCAAATACTTCTCTTCCGGGCTGGCGTCGAACCCAACCCCGGACCTGAAGTATTTTACTGCTGCATTTGCCACAAGCGGCTCCACCCGAACTCCACCTCGGTTAGGTGTAACCAGTGCAACGGGTGGTGCCATCTTAAGACCTGTTCAGGCCTTAAGACTCACAGGGAGTGGTCCACAAGGTATGTGGCCACGTGTTGCTCCCGCCCACAGGCGGTCACCGCCTCTACGGCGACACTGCCCTCAGTGCCGGCACATCACACTGCCGCCACTAACAACACCTTAACGGCCAGGAGCCCCCAAGAGCAACACGACTCCCTCTCCAACCCACAACCCTCCTGCTCCTACCCCAGTGCGGGGACAAACCAGCAGCTCTTGGTCCCCCGCACAGTCTGCTCCGTGTGCCAGACCGTAGTACCTCGGAACCTGACAACTGTCCAATGCAGTTCTTGCAGTGGCTGGTGTCACTTTCGGAGGTGCTCCGGCCTGCACACCACCCGTGAGTGGGCACGCGACTACGTTGCCCCCTGCTGCAGAGCTCTGCACCCGCAACCGCCCACCGTGGCGCGGCCACCCGACAACATCAGGCCACTCCCCATTTTGCGGAACGCACAGCAGGACCAACGCAGACAACATCACGCATCCCTCACCCCCCGAATTACGACGACCCTCCCGCGAAGCTTCAAGCTTTTGCAACTGAACTGCAACGGACTAACGAGTAAGATTGACGAGATAGTCGACTTCATGAGTCGGCTCGGAATTAAGATAGCTGCGGTCCAAGAGACAAAACTGCACGCTAGCTCCCCCCTGATTACCAGGGACGGCTATAACGTGCACCGAAAGGACCGCGAGCGAGACAACGGTGGTGGCCTAGCGTTCATAGTACACCATTCAGTGCAGTATCGTCTTATTGATGAAGGCATCGACCGCAGGGACAGCACCTTAGAACGTCAAGGTATAGCTGTCCGGTCAGGCGATGCCGAGCTCGAAATTTACAATATTTATATACCCCCTGTCACCTGCTGCCCGGCAGGATATCTCCCCGATATTGGTGCGCTCATCAGGGGAGAAAACCGATTGGTAGTAGGTGACTTTAACGCGCATCACGATCTTTGGCATTCAAGCCTGCCAAATGATCGTAGGGGACAGCTATTGGCAGAGCAGATAGACGATTCGACGTTCAGCACTGTAAACGACGACGCCCCCACTAGGGTAGTGGGCAATTGTAGCAGCTCGCCTGACATAACAATTGCTAGCGCTGGACTGATAAATAACATAACCTGGCGACCTATGCTATCGCTTGCATCAGACCACTTGCCCATTATCATCTCGATCGAGAGACCCGCCGATTTTGTTTCCGCGGATCACCGGTCATATATCAACTTTAACAAAGCTGATTGGACCAGATTCGCGGAATTTACTGAGAACATCTTCGCAGCCCTACCCACTCCCACCGATGTGCGCGCAAGCGAACGCGCACTCCGCAAGGCGATTACAGCCGCCGCGGCTCGCTTCATACCTGCTGGACGGATCCGGGAATTACGTCCCAATTTCCCAGCCGAAGCAGCCGTTATGGCAAACGAGCGTGACCGTCTACGCCAGGCCGATCCCGGGGATCCTCGTATAAAGGATCTCAATTTGGAGATCCGGCAACTGGTCACCCAACATAAGCGGACCAAATGGGTAGAGCATCTGAAGTCCTGTAACTTCACCTCTGGTGTGAGCAAGCTCTGGTCCACCGTAAGGTCCCTGTCGAACCCGACGAAGCACAACGACAAGGTGGATATCACCTTCAACGGTCGTACTTCGTCGGACCCGAAGAGATGCGCGAGCTACTTTAGCCGGCAATTTATATTGCATCCTCCGGTCGACAGATCCAAACGTTGTGCCACCAGACGGCTGCACAAACTGCCCTACAACAGTGCACCGCTTACTTTCACCAGCGACGAGGTTCAGGGGGCCATCAAACACATGAAACCATCAAAAGCCATTGGCCCCGACGGACTAAACATGCTGATGCTGAAAAAGCTGGGTCCATTGGGAGTAGAATATCTCACAAAGGTCTTCAACCTGTCTATGGCCACTCTCATCATTCCTGATAAGTGGAAATTAGGGAGAGTGGTCCCACTGCTGAAGCCTGGGAAACCCGCCAACCAAGGGGAGTCTTATCGTCCGATAACTCTCCTTTCCCCAGTAGTGAAGACACTTGAGGCCCTTCTACTCCCACTCCTCACTCAACACCTGACTCCAGCCCCACACCAGCATGGCTTCCGTAGAGTGCACAGTACCACCACGGCACTCACCGTCATAAACACCCAGGTAAACCGCGGCCTTAACCAAAACCGCCCCTGCGAGAGGACTGTCCTAGTAGCGTTGGACCTACAAAAGGCTTTCGACACAGTCAGCCACGCCACGCTACTAGATGACATTTTACAGTCGACACTCCCGCCAGGGCTGAAGAGGTGGACCGCGAACTACCTGAGTGGTCGTCACTCGTCGGTAGTATTTCGAGACCAAACCTCAAAACAGAGAAAAATAAAGCAAGGAGTACCGCAGGGTGGTGTCCTTTCACCCTTGCTTTTTAATTTCTATATTTCGAAACTCCCCCAGCCACCAGAGGGAGTCTCACTGGTCTCATATGCCGACGACTGCACGATAATGGCGTCGGGCAATGACACTGATGGCCTATGCTCAAAAGTAAACGACTACCTCGCCAGCCTTTCTCGCTTCTTCACTGCGAGAAACTTAAAACTTTCTCCCACTAAATCCACGGCGACCCTATTTACCACCTGGACAAAGGAGGTCAAGCTGCCACTTCAGGTACACGTCGACGATACCCCAATTCCGACGATAAACAACCCCAGAATTTTGGGAGTCACCTTTGACAGCTTGCTCTCCTTTTCGGCGCACACAACCGCTATTGCAACGAGAGTACAGAATCGCAACAAGGTCCTTAAGTCGCTTGCCGGCAGCACTTGGGGCAAAGACAAAGAAATGTTGCTGTCGACTTTCAAAGGAATAGGCCGACCGGTTCTGAACTATGCCGCGCCTGTCTGGTCGCCTGGAACCAGTGATACGCAGTGGACGAAGCTTCAGACCTGCCAGAATACTGCCATCAGGACCGTGACAGGATGTCTCCTGATGTCCCCTATCCACCATTTACATGACGAGGCGCACATGCTCCCGGTTAAGGAGCATAACAAAATGCTCGGCAAGCAGTTTCTGCTTGGGTGTCACCGTAGGCCTCACCCATGCAGACACCTGCTCGAGCCTGAGCCACCTCCCAGGCACATCAGGAGACATCTCCTCAACTACGTGGACGAGATCCAGGACAAAACGGACAGACCTCTCCAGGATCGGACAGTATACAGACAGGCTATTAACGACATTCATCGGGAGACACTTACCACCTTCCTAAGCTCCCGACCCCCGAATGCCGTTATCGGAGTCCAACCACCACCTATCGCAGACGAAGAGCTCCAGCTTCCTCGAGAGTCCCGCGTAATCTTGGCACAACTACGTTCTGGATATTGTAGCAGGTTAAACTCCTACCTATCCAGAATCGACCCCGACATACTAAACATATGTCCTGCATGTGAAGGTACCCCGCACGACACTAACCACCTCTTCACATGCCCCATCAAACCCACTCATCTAACACCTCTCTCCCTCTGGACCCAACCCGTCGAAACTGCCAGTTTCCTGGGCCTACCGTTAGATGAGCTAGACGAAGACGACCGGTAACTTACACTACACTGACAGGGCGAAGATACTGCTACAACAACAACAACAACAACAGCAATGGAGTAACATTTCTCGTTCTCTACGTACCGCCGCCGAAGAAGAAATCGGATTCCGGCGAGCCCGAAAAAACGTTTGGTACGACAAGGAATGTCATGCTGCCGCAAAAAGGAAAGTTACTGCGTATAGAGCCACGCTGCGATCGGGCGAAACGCGAGCCATGTGCGATCGCTACCGAGAGCTTAGAAAGGAAGAGAGACGTATCATCCGACAGAAGAAACGAGAGGGCGAAATTCGTGAGTGGGAAGAGCTTGAGATGCTGGCCAATAGGAATAACGCCTGAAAATTATACCCGAAAGTTCGGCGCCTTACAGAAGGTCTCAAGGCCAGGACGTTTTCCTATAAGAACAAAGACGGAGATCTGGTGACCCACATCCAGAGCATTTTTAAATTATGGAGGGAATACTTCTGGAACCTATTAAATAGGGACAGCTGCGCATGTCACAGAGAATGTGAAGATCCCGATACCCCAATCGTTGACGACGGAATTGTCGTTCCGCTACCCGACCTTGACGAGGTGAGAATAGCGATAACGCGGCTAAAGAACAACTAAGCTGCGGGCACCGATGGACTACCGGCAGAGCTATTCAAACATGGCGGCGAGGAGCTGGTAAGGTGCATGCATCAGCTTCTATGCAAAATATGGTCGGATATCCAATCCAAAAGAAGCAGATCCTGCAATCTGTGCCAATTACCGCGGGATTAGTCTATTGGTGCTAGCGAGCATATTGTGTGAAAGGTTGAAGCCCACCATCTACCAACTGATTGGACCTTATCAGTGTGGCTTTAGACCTCGAAAGTCTACCATCGACCAAATATTCACAATACGCCAAATCTTGGAAAAGACCCATGAAAGAATAATCGACACACACCATCTTTTCGTCGACTTCAAAGCTGCACTCGACAGTTCGAAAAGGAGTTTCCTGTATGCCGCGATGTCTGAATTTGGTATCCCCGCAAAACTAATACGGCTATGCAAGATGACGTTGCTCAACACCATCAGCGCCGTCAGAATTGGGATGTACCTCTCCGAGCCGTTTGATAACAAATGAGGTCTCAGACAGGGGGACTCGCTGTCGTGTGACTTCTTTAACCTGACGTTGGAGAGGATCGTACGAGCCGAAGAACTTAATCGCTCAGGCACAATTTCTTATAAGAGCGTACAATTGTTGGCGTATGTCGATGATGTCAATACGATATTGATATGATAGTGACATCATCAAATAAATAAATAAATAAATAAATAAATAAATAAATAAACTGGATAAAGAGGCAAAGTGAATGGGTCTGGTGGTGAAGGAACACAAAACGAAACGAAGTACCTCCTATAATCAAACAAATAGTCGGCGCACTCGCTTGTCGGCACCCACGTCACTGTTGGCAGCTATGATTGGAAAAGACTTCGTATACTTGGGAACCAGCATTAACACCGATAACAATGTCAGCCTGGAAATCCAACGTAGAATCTCTCTTGCCAACAAGTGCTACTTTGGACTAAGTAGCCAATTGAGTAGTAAAGTCCTCTCTCGACAAACAAAACTAACACTCTACAAAGATCTCAGCATGCCCGTCTTAACGTATGGCGCAGAAGCGTAGACAATAACAACATCCGATAAAGCGACGCTTGGAGTGTTTGAGAGAAAGATTCTGCGCAACATTTTTGGACCTCAGCTTCGATTGTGGTATTCGAAGCCAACAGCATTTAAAGTATTCACGAGGTACCGCCTGCAGTCCTCCAGTGAGTCATTTAAAATTGGTGTTTACGGATGATCTATTTACGGCGTAGTTGCGGGCAACATTTGAAAGCGATTATTTTTAGGAAATAAATGTCGTGAATGGTTCTACACAAAAATAATAAGGGTTGCCCAGCCAATTTGAATTTTTATTGTTTTAATTCAATTTAAATTCCGATGTCTCTATATTGATTACCCTTTGTAAGTATGTATGCAAGTTAATTCTTTCCATGCCCACTTTAGGCTAAACATTTCACGCGATTGCAGTCAGAGATTTTTGCACAAAATCTTTTATATACAATATTAAAAAATAGTGGCATTGCTTTTGGAATGCATGGTGGCACTTGAAAGTGACACAAGCCAATTTTCTTACTCCTTCAGACACCTAATCATGCAAATAATTTTGACACAATTTCATCTTTTACTTAATTTTTCGTTTTTTGCTTGAGAAAATACAAAAAGATTGGATGAAAACGTATTTCCATCAAACATCGCTAACAAGCAAACTTGCAATTCAACAGACTCATTTATTTGCAGACGCAGTTCATGAGTAGTACTCAAAAATAAATCTCCCGTATACTCTGCTTTGTGCAATTGCTTCATTTGGTTTTTAATTCTTTGCTCTTTTGTTTAAGAAGTGCTCTTGATTTTAGGTAAAGTTTCTATTTTATCGTTGGTTTCTCTTTTTATTTCAACCGTAAAAAAGAAATCAGGTGCCTATTGAGGGTATGCCGGTTGCAGCTGCTACCGAGTCTCTCAAGCGGCAAATTTGCTTTTGCAATTTACTTTTATATAAACTATGATATTTGTCTAGGTTAGATTTGTAAAGGAAAATGTTTTTACTTATTTTTATATATTTGCAAATAATTGTTTACGGACCTAGTAAAATTACGAGTATATTTTATTAAATCATCGAGACTGAGTTTGACTGTGACCAGTGACCAAATAATGGCAAATATTTTTTTGTATACTTATTTGTGTTTGATGGTTGCTGAAGCGCTTCTGAGGCGGGAGTGAGGCAAATAAACCCTCTTTTCAACCAAAAAAAAACCAAAAACAACGAACTATGCAAATGAAAAAAAAAAAATGCACACATGAAAGGAAATGGAAAAACTAATAGCGCAATCTTTTGGATAGTTTTTGAATCCGAATAGAAGTTGTCTCCAGCCTTGGCATTCTGTGAAATAAGTATGACATTTGGATGTAAATAACTTTGTTATTGTTATCAATATTAGTATTTTAGAAAGCCACAATAAGTTCTGTCGAATTTTTTAAATCACTGTAGATGGCAGCTGTCGAAATTGATTAAGTATTGTAATAAAAAAAATGGAATCAACTTTGCTATTTTATATGCAAAAGCTTCGATGAAAGTGGTGTAGATTAAAAAATTGTGCGGAGCCAGTTAAGCCATCAGAGTTACGCATTAGCATTGGCGAATATAGCATAAAAATGTTACCAATAAGCAGCTTCCTGAATTGAATTCGCTTGACCAAAGATATGTTTGAATTTGCATGAGTTTAAAGCATTTTGAGGCGAAATCAATGCTTCCTGTGCAGCTATTCCTTCACTTCTGGTGACGTGACTCTAATATTCTACTCAAAATAGAAAACAAGTCATATGCTTATACAAGACACTGCACTATATAAGTAAAATAAGTGCATTACAAATAACACATTGCAGTAACCAGTAAAATTTCACTTAATGGCACCGAAAATGCAATTCACTCTTATTAAAGTAGGTAGCTCGTCTAAAAACCTAATACATATTTTTAGTTCGAAGCTTCGACACAGCTTATCTAAACAGACGCTATTACAAAGTCATCACCTCTTAACTATAAATCATCACCTCGTTTTTTACCCAAGTCCTACTCCTACAACATTCTTAAAAAAGCAGAAAGAAGTGAAACGACAAATCAAAAAGACAGTTCAATAAATATTTCTTCTACTCTATACATTTGTGTCATTGGTTGTCGCACCTAGAACGAGTGATGATACACCATAAAAATAATCAGAACCTTTAGAAAAATAAATTCACACATGTCCGTCCCAAGAATAAATTTGGCTTCAAAGTAATAACTGTACTTTAAATTTGAAAGAGTGAATACTTTTAAAGAATGGACACGAAAAATACTGGTTTCACATTTTCACGGATGGCTCCAGGACCGAGTGCGGTTCTGGCTCTGGTGTCTACGTGGCACACTCTGCTCTTGGAATGCACGCATGTGTGCTTAAATCGGATGTGTATGCTGTTTAAGAAGCAATGAACTTTGTTGTGGAAAATAGTTGGAGAGGGAGATCTGTATAATTAGGGGCTGAAACAATGTAATATTTTAGTTGCGGTCTAGTTCATATTTAATTTTTAAACACAGCTTAGCTCACTGATGCTGAACTACGTTTTCTTAATTTCTAAAATAATTTATATGGGAAATAATCAGTAACTTTTGTTAAAGAAATTGGTAGCTTAAAAGAAAAAGCCAAAATCACAGTTTATGTCAAATAGTGGCATAGGTGGCCAAGGAGAAGAAGTGAAACTGTTTTTAATTTTATTTTTTCGTTTCGTCCGAAAATTTTTTTGTTATTTGATAATATTTTCTTTCCATTTTGAACTTTTTATTTGAGGCTAAAGTCAACCAGAAAACCGTTTGTGCATACGAGTAAATTTCAAATCGAATTAAAGCTTCAACTGACCTAGAAAAAATGTGCAATCAACACAAGTTTTACGGTTAACTCGATTCAAAAAGCGTTTGTGTATATGGGTTGAATTCAGCCGCACCGAATACATATAAGAGAGATGAAGTGAAGTATAAGCATAGCATTATTATATAGTTTATTTGATAACTTACAAAGGTGTGCAAAATTGTGTATCGAAGCAGAAGCCGAATACAGCATTAGTAAAAATATATTTGCGTTCTATCGAAAACAAATCTCAATGCTATCACACAAAGCGACTAGTGCGTTGTATTTCTGCTGTGAAATGAAAATTATTGTTCACTTCTAAAATATTTGTGTTCTAGTGAGAAATACAATATGAATTTCCTGTTTATCTCGCACAACCTTAATTAGTTACTGTTTGTCATGCAAATTTATTTATTTATTTATTAATACTGAAATATAATTATAAATAACTATATTAAATAAATTATAAATTTAAAATAATCAATAACATTTGTAAAACAAAATATTAACAAAATACGCGTTTGATATTCCTATATGCATATAAATATAAATAAAAAAACTAAAAAAATATAATAAAATGAAATAGGCTAATGGGCATCCCGTGTAAATTACAGTCTTTGCTTCACACTAAAAATTAAAAAAAAAATTACTTATTCTGTGGCTATTTAAAGCGTGGCTTTGGTATGCACCTTCATATCCTGTTCTTAACATGTTTTTATTTGGGGAAATTCGAATATTTTTGTCACAGATTTGTAGTAAAAATTTTGATTTTTCCCAATTATTTTGCCCTGCCACATATAGTAAACTGCTGTTGGCTGCTAATGTATCGAAGTCATACTAGATCCATTCAAGTCATGTATAATAAAACTAATAAATCGAAAAAAATACTAATCGTTTACTGGTAAAGTTTAATACAATCGGAATTTGCTGTTCTTCTTCTTCTTAGATACAAAATTTTACAATTTATCATATAGATAATGTTGTATTAAGTACTGAATTATATATAATATTTAAATACATAATTGATATTAATTTCCTATTCAAGCTGATATCCAGCTTTGCGCTCATCTTTTCGGTGGTCTTCGGTGGGAAGACGCCCACTGGAATTCCGTCACCTGCAATCTTAATTAATCGGTTGTTGGAAGCTCTTGAAACATTCTCGCTCCATGTTCCACGTTCCAGTGTTCGCCTGGATTCTAATATCATGGTTTCTACAGATATCCCATCTGGTTTTTCCTGCTATCGTCCTTAATGTGTGCATGTCTGTACACCAAAAGAATCGTTTCGTTTTTGTGTTTTCCGCGCGTGCCTCTAAGAGGGTTGTAATATAGGGGTTTTTAATAGGTGCGCTTCAACTTTTTTCCGATAGGGGCGCAATATTTTTTATTTTTCGCTTGTCATTTGTAAATTTCATTAGTATACATTTCATCATGGAACGCTACACACTTGAGCAACGATTGCAAATCGTGCAAGTTTTTTATGAAAATAATCGTTCTGTTGCTGCTACTTTAAGAGCATTACGGCCATTTTACGGTCCATTTAACAAGCCGTCCCGTTTTGGGGTTATATGAAGTCATTGGTCTACAGTAACAAGCCGGCGACGATTTGTGAGCCAGAGCAAATAATGAACGCGAAATTGCTGGAATTTCGGCCGATTTATGCAAAAGAGTGGTCGAAAATTGGGTTCAACGATTGGACTACGTAAAACGTGCATGCGGTGGTCATGCAAAAGAAATCGAATTTCATACTTAAATGGATATTTTCAAACTCGATAATAAAAAAAAAATTAGTTGAAAAAGTCAAACCGTTTGTGTTTTATTCAAAAAAGTTCAAAAGTTGAAGCGCTCTTACTGAAAAACCCTATATAATTTACAATTTTTTTATTAATTTTCTACTAAACTTCTTATGGGTTTAGAAACCAAATTTTTAGTTCATTTCTGAATGGTTGGAGTTTCGAAGTTAAATTTCATGTAAAACTAGCTGACCCTCTGCCTGCTTCGCTAGGCATATCAAAATTAGAAATGAATAATCCACACTCGATTTAAATTCACTCTATGTGTATTTATTCTTTTTTTACAATATAAAATTAATGTTAATTTTAAACTTAAAGTAACGCAAAGCCTTTTCGTAAACTAATATACATTTTTTGTTTTGCCCTGAGTTGTGATATAAATAAACAGAACTGATCGCTTTCCTACACGTGAACATGATACAAAATAGTCCAACTCTTTTAAACACACTTACAAATATAATTATTTATTTTGGTTTTTCCACTCGTCAAAGCAGCACATAAGGTTGCATTATTTAAATATTACCTAATACCAACTTGTTCTCTTTTAACAATGATAATATTACTATGTGAAATCAAGTAAATATGCATTTTTGTATATTATTATATCCTGAACATTTGTCTTCAGCGCTATACCAATGCTCGAACATTTGGAGCATGAAATTTACAGAAGTATTGTAACAGAAATCCCTGAGAGCGCTATTTTAGTTATACCTGCTTTTAGGCATTTATCTCGTAAACGTACGTTTGCCCATATAAAATTGTCTACCTAAATGCATGAAAAAAGTGTTAGCATAACTTTTTCGAGTATATATATTATAATATATGTACATACAGGAGGATTTATTTTTTACATTTTGCTCGTGGGCTTTCGCGTTTTCTTTTCTTGGTTTTAGACTTTCACCACAAAAAAATTACGCAAACCTGATCATAATACTCGAGCTACCATCAAATTAACACATTTTATTTTTTAAAAGAACATTTATGGCGACTGTCGATCCATATTGATGAATTTCAAAAAATGTATGGATTCAACCGCTGAATAATTTCGTATATTTTAAATCCATCTAAACTTTTACATTTGCGCATTTATATATGTATATAATATTTAATTTAAGTAAACGTTTCAATATTTGTCCAAAAACTTTGAACTTCGAAAAATACAGGCTTATGGTTATTAATGGAATCAAATATATTTAACGAATTTTTATTTTATCTAAATCATAAAACGTTCAAATGAAGCTCAAAATATTTTTCCAGTTTAAAAAAAAGCAATGTGCTTTGATGCCGTGTCACGCATGCATAAAAAGGAAAGAAAAGAGAGGCCAACTATTAAGTTACGAATAATACAGTCGCATACGCCACTCGACATCGAAACAATGTTATTCATGTCTGTGTATATTCTATTCATTTGCGTGTATTCTCATTCCGTATACGTAATGTCCGTATAAGGCAAACACGCAAATATTGTATTTTTCACACTTACACAACGCACACATACTTTTACCGATTTCTTTAAAACTTCACATAAACTATCTATGGACCAATACCAATGATCTGTGAAAGTTTGATTGAAATCGGTGAATGCGTTTAGGCGTGAATCGGCGACTAACGAACACAAAAAAAAGTTTCATTTTTGTATATAAGATAAAATATGCATATAGAAGATAATTAAAGGATGTGGCTATAATCGCAGACAACAAAGTGAATAAGTGAAGAATAATTACCGGAACAAATTGGTAACATAATCTTCAACGCTAATGAACTCGTTCCAAGATATGTTCCTCATGAATTGAAGAAAAGTAAGAACCGCTAATTTTCAAGCTCACACTTTAGTTTCAACGAAACAAATTATGTTCCTCAAAGAAAAATAAAGTCGTTATTAATAAATATTTCTGTTATGCATTATGACTCAGATATTCCGGCATTGTTGAGAAATGTCTAAAAAACCTTTTTCTTTATACTTTTACTACTACATACCCATACGAATACGGTTCTGTAGTTCGCAGAAAAAAAAAATTAAATAATAAATTGGAAATTTAAAATACAAATAGTGTACATACATATTTATATATTTATTTGTATGCATGTGTTATCATTATTATTATTATTTTTAAAACATAGAATTCAGAATTTAAAGGACCTAAAATACATTTTTACCCAGCAGGTTTTGGAGACAACTGGTCTACTGGACCATAGTTTTATAGCGACACAAACTTTCGAGAAGCTGTACAAATATGATATTGACATCTACGAGTATTACTTACTCATGGCCTTCAAACAAGCATTCGACAGCATATATAGAAGGCAACTTAAATTTTTACTGCTGTCTATAGGCATCCCGCTAAAGCTACTTGAACTTTAATTTCCCATTGTATCGAGTGTTAAACAGGGAGACGCTTCATCAACTATTCATCCTAGTCCTACACGCAGCAATAACCGAAATAAATCCAAATGGGAATATATACAAGAAGTCTTTCCAGGTGTGTGCATATGCAGATGTTATACTTATTATGGCGAAACGCAAAAGTGAATTAAAGAGTGCGTTAATAAAACTAGAGAAAATAATACGAAATACTGGGCACAGAGAAAACGAAGTTTACAGTCCGATCCAGCGCCGGTTGAGGGCATGATGATCTGCTGATAGTAGTCTATACATTCGAGAGTGTACAAGAATTTACCTATCTGGGTATCAAAGTATCAGGCAATGAGGATACATCATTGTCTTACTTTTCTAATTTGAAGCTGCTTAAGTCTAAATTATTGGCAAAAGTTAAGGACACACAAATCCTAGGTCCGCCCTGTGCTTCTTTATGATTGCTAAGCTATGGTCGCTAAAAACTACTGACATTAATCAGCTAATGGCATTTGAAAGAAAAAATATTGCGAAAAATATATGGGCCTGTAAGAATGCATATAACCATGAGCTGGAACTATTAGAAAAAAACGAGACTGTGATAAGATTTCCAGAATCTCAGAGGATAAGTTGGCTCGAACACGTGTTTAAAATATCTAAAGAGATCAACGCCCTGTTGGATACCAATGGGGCGTCCTCGCTCCAGAAAGAGATGGTTCGAAGACGTGGAAGTTGACTTTGAAAAGCTAAACGAGCGGCGGTGGAAGGAGGTAGTCTTAGATACATACAAATGGCGCAAGGTGGTGAATGATGCATTGGTTCACCAAGTTCACCTGTGATGTTAAGAAGAAGAAGAAGACATAGTGTTTTCAGACTTTGTAACGCAAAGTTGGTAACCTTGAAATAAAAGCAACCGAATTAATATATGAATTAGGATATGATCCCTAAAAACTGAGGAGTATATATAATGAAATTTTCAGAAGCATTCCGTTTCGAATATCCGGGCATTACACACCAATTGATAGAAAAGTTTTCTATTAGCGATCGCCCCTCGGCACGCAATAGCAAGCATCTCATAAAAAACCATCTGCCGTTCGAGAGCAGCGTATAACTGTAAATTCCTTCACTTGTGGAACAACAACAAAACGCATACCACAAATCAGAGGAGGAGCTTGGCTTAACACCCAATAAAGTAAAAAGAAATCCATTATTTTTGCGTAAGAATTTTGGGCTAATGGTTTAAGACTGTTTCTTTTTATCGTCGATCTTTAGCTCCTGCGCGATGCTACGACATGCTGCCCAATTTTGATTATTCTGTGTTTTTATTGTCATTTTCGACATTATTGACATTTTCTTTATCATCCAAAATTACTGAACAGAATCGACGAAACCATAACCGAATACAATTAGCTGTTACAGTATCGGCACACACCACAAACACCATTCACAATTTCAGGTGCCTGGCTTGCATTTTCCTTTTTCAAAGACAAACTGTAAAATGTATCATAATTTCCCTTTGTTGACTTCCATTTGTTGTTAACACCCTGTAACTCACAACTGAATGGAATAAACAAAAACGGCAAACGAATTTTTAAGTGTGAGTTTCTTTTTCCAGTTTAAGTGTCTAGCTTTCCATCCTCGATATGTAACGGTGGCTACACTATTCTGCGCTTTTCTTCGTTGTCGGTACCCACTCTTCTTTCTACCAAATTCAATGTTACCATATGTACTTTGGAATAATAACTTATCAGACGCCTTTTACTTTTCTTAGCCCACTTCTTGCATTTCGCTTTTCATAGATTCCTATGTTTTTACTTGCGTTAACTTCCTAGTGGGTATCTTAAGGGGTGCGATTTTTGCTAAGTTGGTATGGAATTGCGGGCTCGTAATATATTTTAATACATTTAATGTACTTATACATTCATCTATAAAAATTTTAGTACTCTTATTATCCAATTTGTGCAGTCACGACAACAACGTCAAGCATTTTTAAGTGTTAAAGATTATGTTTTAACTTTTGAGACCTTTTCGTCGTTACTTTAAATTTATTTAAAGGAATTTAAAATTCCTTTTGTTGTATGAACACTCTATTAACGTGCTATGCGGACTGTGGGCGGACGTGGCGTATACGTTACGAATTGTAAAGCTGCTCAGGTCAGCTGCAATATATCAGGTCAGTTCGTGGGTATTTTACCCATAATTTCACTTTTGCACGACTTTTGCATACAAAAAACTAATCGCGGAATATAACGGAACTATTTATATTTTGCATTCAACAAGTGATTTTAATCGCGGATAGAAGCACGTGTTGTTAAAAAATAAAATGGAATCTTAGAACGCGTATCAGAGGCATATTTTGTATTTTTTTATAAAAGTGGTAAAAATGCAACAACTGCTGCTGCAGAAATTAACACTGTTCACGGAGAGGATACCGTGAGTGTAGGGACTGCGAGAAAGTGGTTTTCAAAATTCCGAAGTGGTAACTGCGACGTGGAGGATGCCCCGCGCGCTGGTCGTCCTAAAGTCTTTAACTCCAACGCCTTGCTCAAACTCGTGGAAGCTGAGCCAAATTTGACAGTCGATATAATAGCTCAGAGGCTAAATTCATCGCATGGAACAGTTCACAAACACCTGGTTCAGTTGAGAAAGGTTTCAAAGCCGGGAAAATGGGTTCCGCATAGACTTTCCGTCGCCACCCTTCAGCAGCGAGTGAATGTGTGTTCTCAGCTGCTGCAACGGCTAGAAAATGAAAGAGTTTTTTGAACCGTATCGTGATTAACTGGTCATGAAAAATGGGTCCTTTACAAAACTCCTCGCAAACGCCAATGGTTAGAGAAAGATGAAACACCAGAACCGACCCCCAGAGATGGCCTTCACCCCAAGAAGATTCTCCTGTCTATTTGATGGCATATGGCCGGTATTGTTTATTATGAACTTCTGGAACCAAACCAGAGAATAACTGCTGATTATTATTACCATCAGCTATCAAACCTGAATGAGACATTTAAAAAAAATCGACCGTCTTTAGTGAATAGACGCAAAGTTATGTTTCATCAAGACAACGCAAGACCTCATACCGCAAGGCAAACATTAGGCAAGCTGAACGAGCTTGGATGGGAGGTAATGCCGCATCCACCATACTCTCCAGATATTGCACCTTTTGTTTTTCACCTTTTCCGTGGACTTCAATCCCATATGAGTAACAAGAACTACTCCCCAAAAGAAACTATAAAAAGGGATATCGAAACGTATTTTGGCTCCAAGGACAAACAATTTTTTGAGCAGGGAATTAAAAATTTGCCTAAACGTTGGGAAGACATTATAAACAATGAAGGAAAATATATTGTTGGTTAACAAGTACTTTAAACATTTTTTTTAATAATTTTAAAACCACCTTTAAAAAACGCACGAACTTATTGACTGACCCGTTAATTTTAATTCCATCTTGAGTTCGGTAAGAGTACACAAATCTAATACATAATATTTATAGTCGAAATAAATTGCAAATACTGTAACAGAATTCATAATTGAGTTTCGACGTTGATAATGGAAAACTAAAGGGTGATTTTTATGAGCTATAGCAAAGGTTTTCAAAAAAACACACGTAAAATTCAGAAAAATTCATGAAATTTTTATTTAAATCGATAGTATAGTCCATATAATTTAATGTTTGAAGAATATTTCATGCAAATGTTGACCGCGACTGCGCTTCAAATGGTCCACCCGCTTAGTCCAATTTTGGCATACTTTTCCAATGTTTCGGCCGGTATCTCACATATAAATGCTTTAATGTTGTATTCCAATGCGTTAATTGAAGAAAGCTTGTCTGAATAGACAAGAGCTTTAACATAGCCCCACAAAAAGTTATCTAAAGGCGTTATATCGCACGATCTGGGTGACCAATTGACAAGTTCCGAACGTGAAATAAAATGTTCACGGAACTCGCCTCTCAACAAGTCCATTGTTACGCGTGCTGTGTGGCATGTGGCACCGTCTTGCTGAAACCACATGTCATGCAAGTCAAGCTCTTGCATTTTGGACAAAAAAAAAGTTGGATATCATTTCACGTTAGCGCTCACCATTCACAATTACGTTACGATTCGCAGCAATTTAAGGGTACGGTCCAGTGATACCTCCAGCCCATAAACCGCACCAAACAGTGACCTCTTCTGGATACATTGGTAGCTCTTGCAATTCTTCTGGCTGATCTTCACTCCAAAATCGACAACTCTGCTTATTTACGTACCCATTAATCTAAAAATGAGCTTCGTCGTTGAACACAATTTTTCAATAAAAAAGTGGATCTTCCTCCAACTTTCCAAGAGCCCATTCACCAAAGATTCTGCGGTGCGGTAGGTCGTTCGGCTTCAACTCTTGCACCAGCTGTATTTTGAAAGGCTTCTCACCTAAATCGTTTCGCAAAATTTTCCACGTTGTTGAGTATCAGAGGCCCAATTGCTGCGAACGGCGACGAATCGATAATTGATGGTCCTCATTAACACTGGCCGATACAGCTGCGATATTTTCTTCAGTTCGCACTCTACGTAAGCGTGTTGGTGATTTGATGCCCAATAATGTAAATTTGGTTCTAAATTTAGTCACAATAGCTCGAGTAGCCTCCGCTTCAGTGGGTCGATTAAACTGCCCATAAAATGGAAGAAGCGCGCGATAAGCTTTCTTAACAGAACACGCATTTTTATAATAAAATTCAATGATTTGCAAGCGTTGTTCGTTTGTAAGACGATTCATGATTAAATTATAGACCAAACTGAAGATGTTTGACAGTGAAATAAAACACAAAACGTGCGTCAGCTGTTTAAACCAACTGTTTAAAAAGACAATAGCTAAAAAATCACCCGTTATATATCTACTCCTACTATTACATCTAAGTAATATGGGTTAACGCGTAATTGCACTCCGAGATTTGTAATGGTAGTAAATATATAGTTGGTATGGTAGTATGTATGTATATATATATTTATATAGTCTTACAATTCGTACAGCATAAAATAATATACAAACATTGTTTATATATACTGATACATGTTTGTATGTGTGTCTTTTCGTATATATACACATGACTCACCATTTTGGTGCCCTTTGCAAATGCTTAGCTGGCTTATATTAAAATTTTTATGCTAGTCTTAAGCATTTTTTTTAAATAATAATTTTCAGTCACGTGCCAATTCTGACATACACAGCTAAAATAAGTAGAAGATTTCGCTTACGGCAACGCCCTGTGCATTTGCTGATTTTCAAACACCGGCAGGCGCTTATACAAACCAGCAGTTTAATATTATGCAAATGGAGCAATTTGCTTTTGAATAAAAAATAAATAAGAAAATCGTGTCTCCAAAGCACATTTCGAAAATCAGCAAATTCTTGTGCATACTTGAGTAAATGAGCCGTGAGGCAAAAACCATGACCTTCCCGCCAAATGACCAGATCTGCAGAATATTAAATATAAGCAGACTATTAAAGTTTTGGTTCATATACACTAGATTCACTACATAGATTTCGATGCATAAGTGAAAAGATATACAGTTGAAGAAAAGCTCCTCATAAAAAATATGTGCCGTTCGGAATCGGATTGAAACTGTAGGCCCACCCATTTTGTGGAACAACATCAAGGCGCACGCCACAAATAGGAGGAGGAGCTCGCCAAACACCTAAAAAGGGTGTACGCACCAATTATATATATATATATATATATATGTGAGTTCAAGTGTAATTGTAATGTGATTTGGAAAAAAGGATTGTATCCATTTTGTATTTTAAATTTGATGAAATTGTGAGTCTCATTATATTTCCGCTGCAAATATTATATTAATGAATTAAACATGGAAAAGAACCGGGCCTCGTTTGTGTTATTAATAATTCAAAACACGCCAAACTCTCTAAACGTTTTTCTGTTTTTTTGGGTATACAGTGCACTTTTTGTTGAGCGCATACCTAAGGGCCTGTCAAATTTGTCCGCTTATGAGGAAAGTATAAAAGAGATGTACATTTAAACAGTTTTATTTCCGAAACAAGAACATAAATACGTAGATACATATAAGATAAATTAAAATTTTCATAAACAAATTTTTTTTTATTTTTTATTATTAGTATTTTCATTGCAACTAGTATAACATTACATATATGTATATAATATACTAACGAGCAATTTTTGTGGAGTTTTGTTACAACAAATAATTTATGTTAATCCTCAGCAAAATACAATTCATACTTTTAACTTTATTTATTAGTTTTAATCTAGAGGTTTTTTACGTTTGAGCCTTCGTTTCCCCTTTGTATTATCGTTAAGAATCAAGGCTTCATTGTTCACATGCTTGCTTAGTCGCTCAGCGTGCGACTTTGCAAATTGCTTTATGGGTGCCGTAACTGAATCAATATTGAGATCACGTTCTAGGTCTTGCGTCCTAATATACCATGGAGCACAAACTGCATGCTTGAGTGCCTTAGTCTCAAATCTTTGTATATGCGCTGTGTTACTATAGCTGGTGCATCCCCATAGCTGAATCCCATAGGTCCAGATAGGTTTGAGAATTTGTTTGTACTCGTAAAGCAGTATCTTATTGTGTGCGGATAAAGCTGATTGCTTACCCATTAGCCAACGCATATTTTGGAATTTTAGGTCCAGTTCTTCCCTTTTCTTTTTCACGTGCGCACTTCACCTAAATTTCATGTCGAGCGTCATACCTAGATACTTCGCTGTATTAGAGTATGGTACTTTAATGCTGTTTATGTATATTCGCAGGTAGTTGGTCTTTTTGTTTGTAAAGTTGATGTGTACTGTTTTTGTTTCGTTCAGTTTAACGTGCCATTTATCTGTCTAATTGTATATTTTATTGATAGCAAGCTGCAGTTGTGTAGTAGACTCTATTTCTGTCTTTCCGACGGTTAGTATTGCAGTGTCATCAGAAAATGTTGCTGTAAAGCAATTTCTGCTGTTCGGCAGGTCGTGAGTAAAAATTAGATAGAGAAGGGGACCAAGCACATTTCCTTGCGGCACACCAGCTTTTATCTCTTTCAGTTCAGAGAACTCATCTTCGTATCTGACGCGAAAATAGCGCTCAGACAGGTAGGTTTTTAAGATATTAAAACATTTTGTTGGCAGTACATTCTTTATTTTCCACAGCAGGCCAGCAGGACATACTTAATCGAAAGCTTTAGAGATATCAAAAATAAAATTTTGTATATAAGATATTCAAGATGCTTTAAAAAACTCAGAAATTTTAGCTGCGTAAGCTGTGATTTAAAGAAAACGTTTTTAGTTTTCTTATAGCTATACTATAAGCCAGCGATTTTTGGGAAACAGTTAACATTTCAGTATTGACATTTTCCATATCTTCATCGTTTAAGAAGAATTGACTATCTAAATTAAGGTAATTTTCAACGTCAACTTGAATTTCGCTCTGAACTCGATTGATAACATTGGAGAACTGAGCAAGTGCTGATAAGTGAAGCTCATCTTCTGCGGTCCAACCACTTTGTATTTTCTGTCTCATTTGCTCCCATGCTTTGTGTATGAAATTATGATTTAAATAACATCTAACAAATGTATTGACTTTGGCAGCTCTAAACCAGAATTTGCCTCTTCCATCCGAAACAAAATGTGTATTCAAAATGACGATTTATACATGAACTCAAAGTTTTTCATAACCCTTTTAATATACTAATATACAATTTAAGATCGCGAGTATGGGAAGCCGCATTATCAAGAAATGACACGACGTTCCGTTATTGAAGTTGCATTTTTCTATCGAAGTGCACGAAAAAAGCTGTCATCGAATCAGATGGCCTTTTTTTGATCGGCACAAAACTTGATAATTGTTCAAATTAATGTTGTGAAACGCCCCAGGTCTCGTAGATTTTTCAAAAAAAAAAAAAGGCGTTATGTTTCATATTGAAGCAGTGTAAAATCGTGAGCCTATCCTGAGCCATTTTTCGTTTTATCGGGTAATGCTCGGTAAAGCAAGCCGGTCTCATCTGCATTATAAATGTTTCGCGAATCAAATCCTTCAATCAAATGTGGAACCCTTTCGGTAAAACTTTTGCGTCATATTGTTGGATGATGCACTAAAATCGGCGTAATTTAGTCCCAATGATCCTTATAAGTATGCCTTCTGTCAAGATGTACCCCAAGATACTTCACAGTCGTATTTTGTTGTATCTGAGTACCACAAAGATTAACAGAAGGACAGTCTCCTTTTCTAAGAGTGAAAGTTACCTGTGTAGATTTTTGGGGGTTGACTCTAATCCTCCATTTTTGCATCCATTTTTCTACTTCATACAGCTCTTTAGTACATTCAGCGACGCTCCTTCTGGGGTCAAAGATGTCGCAATTATAGTTGTATCATCAGCATACGTTGCAATACTTACATCTGCCAACACTGGCAAATCGGCAGTGAATATTGTATACAGACCCGGACCTAGCACACTGCCTTGCGGCACACCAGCATTTATGGAGTATATATTAGATGTTACGCCTGGATTTACAACATAGTACTTTCGGTTAGTTAAATATGATTTCAGTAATAAGTAGTATGGAGCTGGAAGTATTTTCTTAACTTTATATAAAATTCCCGGGTGCCAAACTCGATCAAATGCCTGTAGTATGTCAAGAAAAACAGTTGTTCAATATTTTTTACTTTCCAGTGCCTCTGTAATATGATTGATGACTCGGTGGCATTGCTCTACTGTTCCATGACCTCTTCTAAACCCAAACTGGTGTTCCGGTGTTATATTATGCTTGTCCAGTACTGGCAGCATTTTTCTTAGAAGTATTCTTTCAAATACTTTGGAGAATGTTACCAGCAAACTTATCGGTCTGTATGAAGACATAATGTTTTCAGGTTTATTGGGCTTATTTATCATGATACCTTCCGCACATTTCCACTGCGTTGGGTAATGGTCAAGTCTCAGCATAGCGTTGTATATACTCGTTAATAGTTGAAGACACTTCTGGGGCAGATTTTTTAAAGTTTTTCCATCTATTTTGTCATATCCTGGTGATTTTTTATTATTGATGTTTTTAATCCCTATCTCTACTTCTGTTGTGCTAATACGACTTATTGGAAAACTCATTTGGCAAGGCACATCTAAGAAATTAAAAATTTCTTCGTCTTGTATTCCATCACCATCGGGATTAGGTTGGAACAATGTAGAAAGGTGTTGCGCAAATGCCTCCATTTTTTCTTCATTTGACCTGCACCACTCTAAAGGGAAGCAACTTAACCAAAAAACAAAAAAAGATTTATTGGCTTTTTAGTAAAAAATCGCAGCTAAGCCTGGAAAATAAAGTAAGAATCTATAATGCAATCTTAAAACCGATTTGGATTTACGCTTTACAACTCTGGGGAACAGCAAGTCACTCCAATGTGGAAATAGTCCAACGTTACCAGTCAAAAACTCTAAGACTAGTAACAGGTGCTCCTTGGTTCTCCTCAATATTTCTTATGTTAAAGAAGAGATAAAAAAATATAGCAAAAAGTATATTAATCGACTCGACAAACATTGTAATACCCTAGCTAGAAATCTGTTAGATAATAGTCAAAGAATACGACGACTAAAACGATTCCATATACTAGATTTATCAAATAAATAATATAAAATATCCCAACATAAAATGGCATAGGTATAATGATTAGTCTCAGTGGAGACTAACCCATTTCTGTTAAGTACTTAGGTTAAGATTACAAAAATTCTAACATTTGTTTATTGTCGTCAAGATAGATTGCAAATAAAAGTATACATACAAAAAAAAAAAAAAGAAAACGTATGCCTGGCAAAGGGATGTGCTTATTTCGAGCCTTCACAAACCATTTGCATAGTATAAAAATTTGTTTTTCTGTATTTCAGGCAGTATTCCTATTTACTTGTCGTTGATTTTTTATCTAGCTGGACTAAATTACGAACTGGAACGTGTCACAAGTCTGTGTTTAAAGCACTGAAAGGCTTCGCATATTCCTTCCTAAGAGAAGTTGTTTTCAGCGAGGCAATGAAAGTAATTTAAATTTGGAAAAGGAAAATGTTTTGCACAAGTTATAAACTTTTGTACTTTTTTTTCTCAAAGTAGTATATAAGATATATCGAAAAACATTTTTTTTATTTTTTACGCACCCATCAAGATACATGGCAATAAGTGGGCCAAAACAAATAAACAAAAAGCAGATAGATTAGCAAACTACCTCGAGGAAACGTTCACACCATATGGATCGGTAATGGCTGATGATATGGATCACGACGGCGATAGCAATGCTATAAATGAGACCCCTTCGGCTTCACAAGACGAAATAATAGAAGAAATTTCATATCTAAAGAAAAAAAAATCGCCTGCTGAAATATTGAAAAAGCTCCCGAACAATATTATTGCTGTATTGACGAATATCGTCAACACCACATTTAAGCTGAAATATTTTCCAATATATTGGAAAACAGCGGAAGTCGTTATGTTCAATAAGCCAGGTAAAGATACTCACGATGTAACATCATACAGGCCTATCTCGCTTCTTCCAATACTATCGAAAATGGTGGAAAAATTGTTAATCAAAATGATCAACATAATAATAGAAAACAAAAAAATTATACCGACGCACCAATTTGGATTCGGCACGAAGCATTCGACTATCAATCAAGTACATAAGATAGTGCGAATAATACAAAATGCTTTGGAAGAAAGAAAAACCTGCTCTGCGATATTCCTCGATATATCCAAGGCGTTCGACATAGTATGCCACTATGGGCTACAGAAGAAAATAAATGCGTTGCTACCCAAGCAGTACTCCACCATCCTACATTCGTATTTATCCGACCGTTACTTCAGAGTAAAACAAGAAGATTCATATTCATGTCTCAAACCAATCAAAGCAGGGGTTCACCAGGGAAGCGTACTTAGCCCTTTATTGTACTTGCTCTTTACATGCGATCTGCCATGCAATTCAAACTGCGTAACAGCTACTTTTGCCGACGATCCAGCTATTCTTTCGATAAGAAACACGGAAAACACATCGACATCACAATTACAATTAGCCATAAATGAAATATATGACTGGACCAATAAATGGCATATTAAATTAAATGGAAGCAAGTCTGTGCATATAAATTTCACCCAAAACAAAATCAAATATGTTCCAATATATTTAAATGGTAGACAGGTTCCATACTCAAATACTGCAAAGTATCTGGGCATGACTCTAGACGCCAAGCTAAGATGGAAAGCCCATGTAAAGGAAAAGAAAGAAGAAATGGAATTAAAATACAGAAATATGTATTAGCTTATGGGAAAGGAATCAGCACTATCGACCAATAATAAAATGATCGCACACAAACGAATTCTGAAGCCTGTATGGTACTACGGCGCACAGTTATGGGGCTGCTCCAGCCAAAGTAGCATTCAATCTATACAAAGGCTCCAAAATAAAATTATTAAATGTGCAGTCGGTGCTCCGTGATATATCCGTAGCTCCGATCTTCAACGCAACCTTAATATTGACGCAGTGGCAGACACAATAAAAAAGATAGCAAAAGCTCATGATGAAAGGTTAAAAAACCACGTCAATACGGAGGCCACTATTCTTGCTAATCCAGCTAATTGGAGAAGGAGGCTGAAACGCAGAAAGCCCAAAGACTTAGTGTACTAACCACACCTTAGCGTTAATTGTTGTACGTACCCTATTTTCTAAATTCTAAACAAATTGCTCTTTAGTGAATAAAATTTTTCTTTGTAACTAGTCGCAATGTAAAATAATAAAAAAAAAAAAAACAAATTTTTCAAGGGCGCGCGGCAGACCAACTATTTTATATACAGATTTTTGAGAAATCGGCGCATTGAAAAATATGTTCGAAATAAAAAAATCATGCAAAAATTGTTTTTGGTAATGGTGAATGTACAGTTAAAACTTTAGGACTTGTTGGAGTTATGAGTAGAGCCGACTTAAAAAATGTAATTGCCAGAATGCCGCGTTTTAAGTTTTTTGTTTTGTATGCATTGGATTAAAGGGACTCAATGAAATTCAAAATAGATGCGCTCATATAAAATGGTTTTTTAAATGTCAACAGTGGTACAGCACATAAAATGTAACTCTGATTGCTGTTTTCTGGAAATGTTGCGTGATGGAAGTAAAATTACAGATTCCGCCAAGCGAATGATAATGCGGCTTACTTCAAATCTGCTTCTAAATTATTCTATATCGCATTACGTCAAATACTTTCACACATACGTAAATACTCGAATCTTCGTATTCATTTACATTTCCGGCTTAGGTTTTATGTACTCTCTTTTAATTTGGTTAAAGCCGATGAGTTTAAATTTCTGCAGCAGTAAATTCAAAGGCGTGAAAAAAAACCTGAGGCTGTAGCTTGACTACTCACATATTGGCATTATTATTATAACCGTGTAAGTACGGCAAGACCTGATAGGTTTATTTGTATGTATAAATGTATTTAAAAGCTGCTGTATCTATACGTTCGTTTGAATTATTTATTGCGAATTGCAGAGCATTATCGGCGCCACATTGTCACACGAAATCAATTCAGAGGATTACGCTTAATACGTACGAAAATTTGTTTCGTTGAACCAACCAGGCATACTCTGCAAATTTTCACTTTGAAATTCTCCACAACGAAAAAAGAAAACCTAATGGAATCATCCACGAGCATTTAGTTGATTTTTTTTTTATGCTTAGATAAATTAAAACTTGAAGCTTCGTTATAAAAAAATTTAAATATTGCTTAAAGGGCGTATCATTTTCGCAATACGCGTTTCGTTAATAAATGTAGCGTTTTACTTAGCGTCCGTTATTTTTATAAAATGAGTTCCACGTATGGAGATCAATATGAAGCGGTGTTCCTATGTACCCACCACAAAGGTCCAAAAATGTCACGTGCAGTAAAATATTTGAAGAACTCGATGACGTTCATAAAAAAAATGGAAAGTTAAAAATGTTAACGACTTCTTCCGAAGCCAAACCTCTCCAAAGCAAAATATCATTGACTTGTTAGTGACGAAGCCACTAATCGTTGCGTGAAGCTGAGCAGTTTTAAGGAAAAGTGGTATTAATGTATCCAAAAACACGATTCAAGGGCGTTTACGTGCAGACGGCCTCAAATTATGGAAAACACTAAAACCCTGCACATGCTTGGGTCTTGTATAATTTCATAAGTTGGTTCTGGTATTCATATGATAATCGAAACTTTAGCGTACTGTCAACTTTCCAGGTAATAATTATGTTTAGAGCTGTTTCTCTGCAAAAGAATTTGACCGTTTATTTGAGCTTATATGAATGCAGTTTTAACGAATAGAATTCACCAAAAAGTAGCTGCGAAGGTGTTTGGAAGAACTACTTGACTTTGGGTTTTATAAAAAGGCAACGATCCCAAGTATCGAAGACGAAAATGTGTAGGGTTCAAACAGCAAAATGGGACGGCAATGACGGATTGCCTTCACAGTCGGCTGATGCCAACCCTATTGAACATGTCAAATAGTTTATACTTATAAGTTATGGCGGTCACACTTCTATTAGATAGACTGTATGCATGTGTGTATGTATGTAGATGTATTTTCATTATCGAATGGAGAATCGTTATAGATACCGTCACATAGACGGCATGTATGAGTTATGCCCAGACAGTAATTATCTTAATGTGCTGGACTTGCAGAACAGAACGCCTACCTACTAAATTCCGAACTCCGTCTGCTCTACCTCTTTCCCGGCGGAACTGCTTTGACGTATTACTTCACAGTGCTCGTTAGCTATATAGATTCATCAATATCTATCCGCGGCAGCTTCTCTCCTGCTAAATGTGTCATAGCTCTCTTTGAGTGCTTGGAACGAATGTAGCTAAGGACGTTCAATAATATGTGTGACTGACACATAGATGGCGGCTCTAGTGCTAAATCAATATCTTTTTCGAAAGTTGGCAACCTTTTTAGGCTTACTGTCAAAGTCATATGTTAATCCGACCATTTTGTTTACAAGTTACAGTGCTTTAAGTGACGCTACTTTTGAGTTTTAAAAAAAAATGAATTCAAAGCAATTCCGTGTGCTGATTTATCATTGTTTTTTAATGAAAAAAATACTGTTCAATGCCAGGAATGGCTTGAAAAACATTATTCGGACTCTGCTCCATCAAAAAGAAGCATTTGTTATTGGTATGCCGAATTCAAACGTGGTCGTACAGACACCGATGACATTCCATCTACTGGAAAGCCAAATGACGCTGTTATTCCGGAAAACGTTGAAAAAACACTGAAAATCATTATGTCCGACCGTAAAGTGAAAGTGAGGGAGATTGCTGACATTCTAAAGATATCAGCAGGTAGTGTACACACCATAATACACGAACATTTGGGTATTAAAAAGGTGTTTTCCAAATGGGTGCCGCGTTTGCTCACACCGGAGCAAAAACAACAACGAATCGATGATTCAAAGAGCTGTTTGGACATGTTTACGCGCAATAAGTCGGAGTTTTTGCGTCGATACATCACAATGGATGAAACATGGATCCACCATTTCACTCCAGAGTCAAATCGGCAGTCTGCTGAGTGGCATGCAGCCGGTGAAAGCCGCCGAAAGCGACCAAAGACGCAGCAGTCGGCTGGAAAGATTATGGCGTCTGTATTTTGGGATGCGCATGGAATAATATTCATCGACTATCTCCAGAAGGGGCAGACCATCAACAACGACTATTATATAGCGTTATTGGAGCGTTTGAAAGACGAAATCGCAAAGAAACGGCCTCATATGGCGAAGAAAAAAGTGTTGTTCCACCAAGACAATGCACCGTGTCATAAATCAATGAAAACGATGGCAAAATGGAACGAATTGGGCTTCGAATTGCTTCCCCATCCACCGTTTTCTCCAGATTTGGCCCCCAGCGACTACTGGCTCTTCGCAGACCTCAAAAAGATGCTCCGTGGTAAGAGATTTGGCTCAAATGATGAAGTAATCGCCGAAACTGAGGCCTATTTTGAAGGCAAAGAAAAATCGTTTTACAAAGGCGGTATCGAAAGATTGGAAAAGCGTTGGAATGATTGTATCTCCCTAAAAGGGGACTATGTTGTTGCAAAAAAATGTGTTTTAATTAATTAGTCACACACATTATTGAACGAAGGTACTTCCTCCCGTTATATGTGTATATGTGTATGATTGCCATAATCGGGTAGGTTTGGTGTGGGTCTACCATTTGGAAGTTTACAGTTTCGAATACCCAGGCAGAAAAAAACAATTGATAGAACACATTTTTTCTAATAGAGGCCGCCCCAGGCAGACACAGGCGAACCTCCGAGTATATTTCTGCTATAAAAAAGATCCTCATAGAAACAATCTGTCGCTCAGTGGCAGTGTACAACTGTAGGTCCCTCCATTTGTGGAAAAACAAAAAGGTGGAGGAACTCGTCCAAATATTCAAAAAAAGGTGTCAACACTAATTGCATACATACACATATATTTTTATATGCATTCATGCACTATATATGCATATAAATGTTGTCTATGATGATACCTAGATCCTTTATGCTGTCGATTTCACTTATTGTCTCGTTGTTTAAATTGTAGTTGGTTGGAGTATAGACGTGCGATCTTGAGAAAGATACTGGCGCACACTTTTTGATATTCAGGCCTAGTTTGTTTCTGCTGTACCAGGCCGACAATAAATCAATATCGCTCTGGAGAATTTTGATGTCTTGTACACTAGTAATCGATCTGAAGATTTTTAAGTCGTCCGCATATAGCAGCTACTCAGACTGTAAATGATCGCCAATGTCGTTAACGAATATGTTGAACAGAGTGGGACGCAGGTGTGATCCTTGGGGCACACCCGACGTTACATCATGCTTGGTGGATAGATGACCATCCACCCTCACTTGAAATTGCCTTTCAGATAGATATGAGTGGATACCGTATCTGTTGAGTTTATTTATCAGGATGCAATGATCAACCCTATCGAATGCTTTGCTAAAGTCCATGTAAATGGTGTGCACTTCGTGTCCTTCGCTTAGCGCTTCTTGGAGGTAGTTGACATAGGTAAACAAATTCGAAGTAGTAGACCTCCCGCCAACAAAACCGTGCTGCTTGTTGGTGATAACGTTCGAGAAAAATGCTGTGAGTTGGGGGAGAACTATTTTTTTAAAGAGTTTAGCGAGAGAGGATTGTATGCAGATTGGTCCTTAGTTGGAAACCTCAGACCTAGGACCGTCCTTGTAAATGGGACAGACGTAGGAGGATTTCCAAATTGTTTGGGAAGGTACCGGTTTGTAGAGAGAAATCAAATACATGTGTGAGATGTCCGCTGAGGCTGGTAGCACAGTTTTTGAGGAAAGTGTTTGGTAGTCCATCCGGGCCAGCACCTTTCTTTGTATTCAATGTCAGCAGCGCTTTGTAAACATCATTTATATTAACCTCGAACTCGGTGATAGTATTAGTCGGCCTGTGTCCTAGATCAGCTAACGTTAAGCCTCGATGCGGATCCTGATTATATACACTCTGAAAGGATGCGAACATTGAAACTAACGAACGCTGAAAAAGGATGCGAACATGTTACTATTCTCAATGCCGGAGTCAGCCGACAGATTATTCCAAGTCATGATAGACGGGATATCGCTGTTACTCCTTCTATTATGTTTAATGAATATCCAAAATTCATTTGTATCAGTCCGAACCTGCTGCTCAATCTTATCTATATACTTTTTGTAGCAAAATGTGTTGAGCTCCTTGCACTCCCGTCTAAGTTCACTAAATTTTCTATAGTACAAATTAGTAACGTTTTTCTTGTATTTCTTGTAGTTGGGATGAGCTTCTTTCTTGAGTAGTGTTTTGAATTTTAATTCACTTGAGAACCAGTAAGGGAAGCACTGGAACATATGATGAGATGCCTTCCTGGGTTATGTCATATAGAACTTTTATTTTGCAGTCTTCAGTGCTTAATGAATATAAGTTAGACCAATCAGCGTTTGCGAAGAAGTTATTGAGATTATCATAGTCACCGTTCTTGAGATCATAGTAAGTCAGTGTTGCAGGCTTTAAACTGCGGTAGAAAATTTCTATAGCGTAAGGCTGAGTATATCAAGCAAGTTAGTCTTTTCCTATTATGGCCCATAGGTACGAGTATATCTATTCTATATCTGCTTCATTTAGCTTCGCTGCGTTTAGGTATTTTGTTCTGATCTCCTTCAGTACCGGACATATTCCTAAGAAGTGCTGCATATCTTCTTCCCCCTCTTAACCCTCTAGTACCCAAGACCGCCTGTAGACGGCCTAAGTTTATTTCACGCTTATTCCCTTTTAAAATACCATTTCGTTACTTTTTAAACTCTTTCTAATTCCGGAAAGTCCCAAAATTATTGCTGGTCCATTTGCAGCAGCGTCTTGTTTTTTAATCAGCCGTCATAGTCATTTGAAGTCGGAAAATAGTGAAAAGCGGTCAAATTAATTATTCTGCAAAAGTGGTGTATTTTAAAAATTAAATAAAAATATTAGAAATGTATTTAGCTTATAATAAAAATTATCATAGTGTTGCTGGTTGTGTTCAAAATACGAAAGTTAAAAATAATAACAAAAAACAAGTGTTTCCTGTATTTTATAAACCTTTGAAGACAGCCCGTCTAGAGGCGGTCCTGGGATAACTCGGATTAAATAACACTATGCGGTAAGTTTGAAATTTTGATATTTTTAGAGGGGGGCTAAGCTTAAAGTTTTGGTTTTTTAGAAATGGATCAACGACAAAAGTCTAAATTATCATGCCTCAATGATGAAGATATTGCAAAATTTTTGGATTTACTAGAAATCGACGATGATACAGACGTGGAAGAAGATTTCGAAGATCTTTTAGACGAAAATGTGGACGATGCAGAACTACCTATCGACACTGGAATTGACGAGGTGATTAACAGGGCGGTAAATTTGTCAGATTCTATGCTGGAACCAGAAGTGTGTGTCAATTTATGTACATGTACAATTTATGTCTCGTTGATCATTTCAATAACAGGTTTCAGTCCATTCCGATGACTCAACGTTTATGTGACGATGAACAAATGTGCGCACCGAAGATGAGGACTTTCCTTCGACAATATCTGCCAGATAAACCACATAAATGGGGTATAAAACTCTTTGTTTTGTGTGACTCCTTCGGAGTTTGTTATAACTTCGAAATATATTGCGGCGCAGGAGACAATGCTGTTCTGGCTGATACACCAGATCTTGGGGCATCAGCGAATGTGGTGGTCCGATTTTCCCGTAATATTCCAGATTTTAAAAACCACATAACATATTTCGACAACTATTACACGTCACTGCCACTTCTGGTTTATCTAAAATCACGCGGAATACATTCGCTGGGAACTATTCGTTCAAATCGAATTCCGAATTGCAAACTTCCGACCGATCTTGATCTCAGGAAACAACCCCGTGGATATTCAACTGAATTTTGTGGATCTGCTTTAGGAGTTGACATTTCTTTATCAGTTTGGAAGGACAATAAAATAGTGTGACTCGCATCGAGTTACGCAGGCGAAAAGCCCTTCCAGAATGAAACAAATGTTATAAATAAGGTGTCGCGGTTCGTCCGCTCAGAAAAAAAATTTGTTGATGACGATTGCCCCAATGTAGTCCGTGAATATAATAGTCATATATGGGGGGCGTCGACCTCATGGATGGGCGATATAAGATTCCGGTAAAGAGCAATAAGTACACAAACCGACTTTTTATACACCTGCTTGATATGGCCACGATAAACGCTTATGTTTTGTTTAGAAGAATTAACAAGATTGACACGCATGCTACGCAGTACCAACTGCCGAACTTCCGGGCAGAGATCGCATACGTACTCTGCAAACAACAATATTCTTCAATACCCAGAGCTCCAGGTCGTCCATGACAAACTCCTCAAGTAAAATTTACTGGAAGAAAAGCTTACTTAGCTCCTGACGACGTTCGCTACGACGGAGTTGGACATTTTGCAAAGTTTTTATTCCGCACCGGTAAAAAAAGGTGCGAATATCCTGGCTGCACCTCCGAAACTCAAATCGTGTGCCGAAAATGGAATCTGAATCTTTGTTTTTCCCAGCAAAAGGACTGCTTTCACAATTTTCACCATAAATAATTTGCACCAACTGCCTATTTATGCCCAAAAGCATGCCTTTCTTTTGTAGACATTTTTCTAATATAAAACTATTTGAAATAAGACTGACTGTTTGTTTTGTATTGATTTCTGTTAAAAACGTTCTGTTTTGTTCAATTAAAGTACGTAATACACTGAATTTGCAAGTTTTTCATTTAGATTTTTTTTGGCGTTCTTTCCCAAAGCCGCCTGCAGGCGGGGTAAGGTTTTATCCCTATATAATCGGATCAAGGAACAAAATTTCACTTTCTTGATAAAGAACCTATAATTTTACCATAATCCCCACCCAAAGCAATTTTTTTTATTCAAAAATAAAATTTGGGCACTAGAGGGTTAAATTGCAGAGGGTGCTTACTTTCCGGGTATTTCCATACGCGGTTGCATTTAGCTTTAGTAAACTACATCTTGCTCTGAAAATTGTTGCAATATCAGCTAGTCGCATATCTTCTTTAATATATATGTGTATGATTCCCCTTTTGAGTAGTCTAAATGTTTATAAATTCGTGTCGCGCTTGATTGTGCTTTCTGCCTTGCCATGTTAAGATCTTTTATTTTCATTTTGGTAAGAAGTTGCACACAGCGATCTTGCCAGTCTATAGCGGTGACGTTTTCTTCAAATTTCAGACCGAACTGCATTCCCATGACGTTTAGATGCTTGGACCAAAACATATTTTTACTTAAGATGCCTTGTGTTAGTTTGTGTAGGGGACTGTTACAATTGTATAAATGGTTTTCATGTGTAATTCTAAAGAATAAATGTGGATATCTTCAAGCTTAGTTTCTAGTGTTATTGCATAATTCGGATTCAACTCGGGTAGTTTGAGGATTCTTTTAATGAAGTAACGTTCAAGTTTGTATCGCTCTGCATACCGCTTGGAACAGCTTCCATTTTGATTTTAATGAAATGAATGGCTTCGCTAAAAAATTGCGCCATGTGCAATTGATATTAGCTTTTGCTGAAGTATGCCTGGCTTTGAAGAGAATGACACCAAGATATTTATATTCGGCCACCAATTTAATTTCTTCACCTTGGTGCCACCATTTTTCTGCCTGGGAAAGTCGTCCACCTCTTCTAAAGACCATTATCTACGATTTATTTGGGTTTACTTCCATATTCCATTCACCGCAGTATTTCTCCAGGTTATTAATCATGGATTGCATGACTTTAGGGTTATCGACCAGGAGAACAATATCATCGGCATAAGGAGAAGACCTATATTCAAGCCCTCAACCAATAGTCCACCTTCCAAATAGTCGTGCAAATTCTTTAGATATAAAGTGTACAATAATGGCGACAACAGACATCCTTGTTCCAAACCAGTGCAGGTTTTAAAATAGTCCGATACTTCTTTTTCCGTCCAAACCGCAGATCTAGTATTCTCGTAGATATTTTCTATCAGGTTCGTTATTTTCTGGATATTCCCATCTGTCAAAGTTTATAAATCAACGGTCTCCTCGGCACCCTGCCAAACGCCGCCTTGAAATCAACAAAATATGCGTAAACTTTTTGATTTTCATTAAACTTTAGATGCAAAATAGACGCAAGATTATAAATGTTATCTACAGTTGGATACAGTAGAGCGCCGATTATCCGAAACAATTGGTGAAGAGGGTGTTCGGATAATCGATTTTTCGGATAAACGAACATTTGCAAAATTCCAGTTCTTTGTTGAGGGTAGGGTAATAAAACTTGTCATTGTATTAGGAATACATATTATGTATGTAATGCTTTTTAATGATACACTAGAGTACAGTACATATTATGAATAGTCACATTTAAGTAGGAATTGCACACACGGTACATAAATACATATGTCTAAACATTTTTTAACAGTACAAAACTAATCTAAAAAAAAGTCGAACATATTTGTTTGCTTAAGTTTTGAGACTCGTTTTTTTGCCGAAAAATCTCTTAGGCGTTTTAAAGACTGCACAGAATCGCATTCGCCTTGGTGTCCCAACCATTTAATAGCAGTCTTAAATCATTTAAAGGCTTCTTCATTGGACGGACATTTTTCAGCTGAGACGATGTCATCACTAGTTTCGTCTTCATCGTCGTCATCTTCAGGAACTTGAACCTGTGCTATTATATCGTCGTCTGTCAACAATTCGTAGCCAGGATCATCCTCGTCAAATTCTAGCCATTCATGCACGTTTTCTTGGTCACATTCTTCAAATCATGAAACCTCTTTCATCAACTCAACCATTTCTGAAACAAAGTTTTCATTTGTTGGTTCTTCAGATGTAAGGTTAGCTCCGGATTCAACTGCTGGGCAAAGCTTATTCCAGGATTTCTTTAGAGTAAAAGCTTTGACATAAGCCCACGCTTCTGCTGCCATGTTAACAGCATCCTTCAAGTTAATACCTTTGTAGATTTCAAGAATTGTTTTATCTTCCTCTTGGCCGATTAGTACACTACCAAGCAACGCGTTTCTGTTGTAACGTTGGAAGGCTTCGATCACCCCCTGGTCCATAGGATGAACGACTGAGGTAACATTGGGTGGCAAAAAAATCACCATAAATTTTCCATCTTCTCTTTCAAGTGAAAGGTTTGAGGGATGACTTGAAAAATTATCAATCACTAATCAAACATTTCCAGTGTCTCCAGTTTCTATCCGGTGTTTTTTAACCTCTGGAATGAATACAGCGTCATACCACTCGATAAATACTTGAGTGCCCATCCTGAAATTAATGAGAGATTGCCTAAACAAAACTGTCGGCGTCGAATGCGCGTTCGTTTCGCGGCACGATAACACCACCGACGCTGTTATATTTAGGAACTGCGATACTAACTTAAATTCATAAATCGCGTGACAGAAAGCAAGTATGTACATATGTACAACGCTGTCAATACCTATGAATCATCTTCTAAATATAACATGCTATCGAGGAAGACATGGAAAATGCCAAAATCATGACGTTCCCTTGCGTCGCTCTCTGAGTCATTTCTATTAAACGTTTCTATTTCATTTGTACATACTTTTTTTATTCTTTATATCCGAAAAAGGCGTCATGTTTCCTTTCGGTGAACCGACATTTCGGATGACCGGCTTTCGGATAATCGACGCTCTACTGTAGTTCCTTTAAACCCAGGAATTCTGTGAGCACGTTGTTTTTTTTCTACCCAATTTGCAAGTCTTGCGTTAATCAATCCCATTAACACCTTCGCGATAGAATTCATAAAAGATATCCACCGATAGTTACCGGCTGCATTTACATCTCCCTTTTTAAAAATTGGGAAAATTATTTGTTTTTTCAAAAGTCTCATCGATTCTTTCGGTCTCAAAAATTTTGTCATATACCTTTGTTAACTTCAACAGAAGTTCGGGCGAGGCAAACTTTAGCAGTTCGTAAGGTATTCTATCTTCTCCTGGCGCTTTATTTATTTTAACATTTTCAACAGTTTTTTCGACTTTCACAAAATTTATATCTTTATCAAATTTATGAATCCTTACAATATATTTTTAATTTTGACAACATTACTTCAGTCAACGGTTCGCCAATTATACTACTTTTGTGAGGCTTTTGTCCATAGAGCAAGGAACGAAGGGACATCTCTATTGGTAAATGATTTATCGCCAGCGTGGGCGTATGAACGGTCTGGTATAAATAACTCACTCATTAATAACTCTCCTTGGCGATAGTAAAGGAAGACAATTTTTAGAAAAAGAATTTTAAATATCAACCAAATAAATACTTTGATCGCTATTTTTGTATTACCAACCAATTTGAAGTCTCAAATTTAATTTAAGTTTTCGGCATATTGTAACTGTAGTCATAGCAATTCCTATGTACATATGTATCATATGTATGTATAGCCAGTTATGTGTTTGTTTGTATTTATTCAGAATCCTGTTTGTAGTGGAGCCTGCGGCATGTGAAGCTAAGGAATTTTTGTTCAATTTTCGATGTTGGAAAAGCAATAAAAATTTATTAGCCACTTAAAGGCACTTCGGTTGGAGCAATCAAAAATATCCTCAGGCCGCCTGCGAAAATTGATGACCTTTTATAGGTTCATAAATGCAATGAAAATATTTTTTAGAACATTTGTTGACTTTTAATAGAGAATTAGTCAAGGGATAGAAAAGCGAGGCAAGAAAACGTGAAAATCGACATCAGCTGGGGACACTTTTCACAGGCAAGATAAGAAAGGCGTTGTAGGTATGTGCAAACACATACACTTGCATAGTTGAGAATACTTTGGGTATGCACGCAGAATTATGTGTGTTTACACAGGAATCATAATTTATTTTATGTAATAGTATTTACAAAAATAGATGAATCCGCAATTGGATAAACAAACAGATATCTCTCTGAAGTCATCCCCCCATCCTCCATCTTACCACTGAGGTGTTATGTCCGGCACGAAGTGCAGCCTTTTCAACTACAATCTGAACTTAAAATGTGCTTACGTCCATACGTGACACACACATAGATAGGTACGTATGTGTAGTGGAATGTATTTTCACATATGTAACCCTTGCAAATTGTGGAATATAGTTGAGGTCATCGGAAGTTTGTCTAGTTTTTTCTTTTCGCCTGCATGAACAGCTTTTTAATGCTTTCTCCCCTCACATATGACCTAGAACCCATCAATTGCTTAGGTAAATCCCCCATCGCAATAAAGAGTGACCTAAAGAATGTAAAGCTTCACGCTCGAGTAGAGTAGCAAAAGCAAAATAAAATGTAAAATACAATAGAAGCTAACAATAATATCCTATAAAATTAAAGCATTTTGTGGAAGGTTGAAGCGAAAAAAGCATATTTAGCGCAACATTTTATTTTCAATATTCTTAAAGATGTAGAGGTAAAGGTCGATGTAAAATACCAGCGAGCGATTCCAAGTGCATTCATCTAAAAATTGGTTTAAACATAAAATGCAATGCTGCGCGATTAAGAATACACAGATTTGTAGATTAAGATTTTGATCAAAAAGTTCTAGGAATATTTGGAAACTAGGAAAAACATCACAGGGAGCCATATCAGGTACACGGCTGTGGCTGTTGAATGGTTTTCATTTCGATCTTGGTAACAAATTCACGGATAATGACGGCACTGTGCGACGGTGCGTTATAATGGTTCAAAATCCACGAGTTTTTTTCCCACAAATCCTTTCGGCGAATTGTTTCACGTAAAAGTCCCATAACACGCAAATAATAGTCCTGGTCATGGTGTATAATATCGTTGTAATCTATAAAACCCGTGAGCAAACCCTTTTTTCGAAATCATTAACTACAAAGTCCAGTACAGATGCGTAAGCAATGTTCAAATCTTCTGCCAGTTCTTTGTTGGTTAATTTCCGGTTATTGGTTCACTTTTCTTTCACTTTATTTCATTTTCGTTTTCATCAGTTTTCGATGCCGGCGGCCTGCCACAGTTTTCAATGGACTCGCGATCTTTTCTGACGCCTTCAAGCCACTTGTAGGTTTTCGCACCATTGAATCAATTTTTAACGCAAAATTTAATACAAACTCTTTGTTGCAAATTCAACTCCATTTTTTAAACTGTAAAAAATCGAAAACACGCGCAGAGGTAGGTTTAATCAAGATGGCGTAACTTTTACAAATGTAGGATTGTTTTTTTTTTTTATTAACGCATCTTAAAGTATAAGCAGAATAACGCTTAGAAATTACAACTGGTACAACGAAATAAAGATACTAACGAGCAATTTTTATTGAACATATATATTAAAAAAGGAAAAACTAAGATGCCTCAATATTCATAAATTCATTATGAATGTATAAATATATAAGGTACAGCTGCTACTGGGTGCCCATCTGGTCTAAAACTGTTTTACGCTTGAGCCGCCAACGATGAGTATTTGGCTGAAGCAAAGCCAATGCTTCAGCGTTGACATGCGTACTTAAACGTTGTCTGTGAGCCATGGCGTACTTTTTCGCCACGTCAGTGATGGGTAAGATGCCAAGATCTCGATGGAGGTCGGGATTTCTCACATAGTATGGAGCATTGACGATGTTGCGCAACACTTTATTTTGGATAATAGTCAAGATAGGCAAGATTCGCTTGAGCATCCCCATAGCTGAATGCCATACATCCAGGTTTGAGTATTTGATTATATAGCAGTAGTTTGTTGTTCGTTGACAGAATAGAGTGTCTGCCAATAATATAAAGACGGTTTTTTGTTTTTAATTCCAGCTCTTCACGCTTTTTCTTGACATGCGCCTTCCAACGCAGTTTAGCATCAAGGGTTATACCAAGATATTTTGCCTCATTGACGTACGGTATATTTACGCTGTTTATGTAGACTTACAATGTGAACTGATTTGGAATTATTTAATTTGATACGCCATTTTTTTGCCCATGTTGCAATAGAACTCACCGCTGATTGCAATTTCGTCGTTGTAGTCTCGATCACTTCTCCAACTGCTAGGATAGCCGTGTCATCTGCAAAGGTTGCGGTAACGTGTTGCTCGTGAACCGGTAAGTCATACGTATACAAGAGGTACAAGAGAGGGCCTAGGATGCTTCCTTGAGGTACCCCCGCGCGTGCTTTTTGCAATGATGAATAGGCGTTGTCAAGTCTGACACGAAAGTATCTGCCATCAAGGTAGGAAGAAAGGATTTCGCAATAATTCCTGGGCAAAATCAATTTTAGTTTGTGGAGTACGCCTGCGAGGCGTCAAGGAACACCGCTGCGCAAACTTTGTTTGCTCTATCGCACACTCTATGGTTCTAACAACCCTGTGAACTTGGTCGATAGTGGAGTGATTTTTTCGAAAGCCAAATTGGTGCGTTGGAATAACTCTCTTGTTTTCTATAATAGGTAACATTCGAATCAGTAACAGTCGTTCAAATTGTTTGGACAGCATTGGTGGCAGAGAAATAGGTCGGTATGAAGACACATCATTTGGCGATTTTCCGGCTTTCAGAATCATAATTACTTCTGCTGTCTTCCAGTACATAGGAGCATATTTTAACAAAAAACACAAATTAATCAATTTAGACAGGCAAGTAACACAATTATTGGGCAATTTCTGAAGAATTTCTGCAGTTATGAGGTCGAAACCAGGCGTTTTTTCGTTTTCATTTTGAAAATTTCGCTCATTACTTCTTCGTTACTAACTGGCTCAATGCTGACATCGCTTTCAATCCAATTTGACGAGATGTCAATATCTTCAGATCCATCATTGGCATAGAAGGTTTTACGAAGATTCTCTGCAAATAAATTTGCTTTTTGCTCATTGGATTTTGCCCATTGGGTGTCGTTTATTTTGATGGGTGCTATGTGTTTTATGACTTTGCTGCCTTCCATTAAGAGTAGTCTGTGGATTTATCAGATGTGAGGCTCTTAAGAAATCGATTGAAATTATCATTTTTGAATGTCTGAATTTGAACGTGTAGTTGTTTTGTTGTTTGGTTGAGTTTCAATTTGTCCTCAGGATATCTAGTTTGCTGCCAACGACGTCTAAGTTTTCGTTTTTTATTTATCAGCAACTTGATATATGATGGGTATTTTTTCTTGTTTGATGTGACATCTTGCTGGGGTGTACTGTTCCAAGCTGCGTTTTGAATTATTTGCGTGAACTGGAGCACGGCATCATCAAGATCATCAATAGTCACGATAAGGTCGGTGTCTACCACTACAGCTTGTAATTGCAGTTGGTAGTACTGCCAGTCGGCGAAGTTATTAAATAGACGAGGAGACGTTTTATTTAGTACCGCATTCCCTGATATTTCTAAAAGGATCGGTGAATGGTCAGAGTTCAGATCGAAACCTTCGGAAATAGAAACATGGTTTGCGGGAATATTTTTGAAGACAAAAAAGTCAATCAAATCAGGTACTTTGTTGGTTAATCAAAAATGAGGCAACTTAACAAAAAAAAAAAAAAACTGAGCATGACCTGGCGGTTGTTCCACGAATTTTTTGATCAAGTCGGTTTAGATTGAAATATGAGTTTAAGGCAACAGTAAAATGTAGTTGTTACATGACAAGCAAGGCATGTCGCGAAAAAATGCACATATAAATATGTATGTAAGAGTAAGCAAAAAAAAAGAGCTTTACAGAAAATTGCACAAAGTGCGCATGGAATTCATTGCATCGCTGTCTTCGACCTTCCTTGTTCGTCTTCTTTGCTTGATAAAGAAATTCTTGTGCTGAAAATAAAAGGGTCCGACATAGTCCAAGCTCTGTAAAATATATCCGTAAGATTGTTAACTCTAGCACGAATTTAAGCAACTTCTCCAAAATATCGCGGGATTTTGACAAACTGTTCCCAAAATAATACCCAAATAAACTGGGTCTCTGTTTTGAGCAGCCGTAGAAGTAGAGCGAAACTTTAAATCTACGTTTTTTCGATTTTCGAATATAAGCTTTTTGCGGTTTGCAGCCCGTTTTCGATGTTGATGTTGAAGGAAAGTGGATCTATTTTTTTATATTTGAGCTTGATTGAAGCCATTCTATATTTGGCATTAAAAAATCGCTTATGTGGGCGTTATGTTCTTTGGATGTGATCCCTTTAAAGATCTTTTGCAACAAACAATTTCAAATAGCGGTTTTTGTGAATTTTTCTGACTACTTTTTTTGAAACAACGAGAGCTGCAAAAGACAATTTTCGAAAAAAAGCCCGATATTGAAAGGTGCGAAAAAGAGTGACATGATTATCAGCCCACAAACTTTAAATTGAAAATGTTTAATGCCCATAAATGAAATTACTATATACCTTCCTCTTCTTGATTGGCACGATAACCGTTTACGCGATTTGGTACGAGTTTAACGTTTCTTTCTTGTGTGGATTATTATTACTCAAATTAGAGCCAATTTTTAAAGGCATTTTAAACTCATAATTATTAACACCATTATTCATTTGCATTCTTTTTCTTGGAGTTTTTGAAATTCGAAGTACGAGGATGCTGACTCCAGTCGAACATATCGATACCTTAACAAATGAGTTCTCAGTAATTTCTGGATCATAGACAAATCTCCTCCGTCCTTCTTAACTCTTTTATAATTTTTTTAATTTCTTAAAAAAAGTTTTTACTGGTTTAATAATGGGATTCCATTAAATTTTGGAGTTATTTTCAAATATATACCTTAACTGAACCAGTGTAAAATGCTGTAGGGACGCTTCGACCGATTTGCAAAAGGACAGAATATGCGAATATGGCAGTGCTTCGCTAGAATAGTTGAAAAATCTTCAGTGATTTTTGAAGATAAATTTTTATAAAACACTTTATATGGGGGGAAGCGCGAAATTAAAAAATTAAACCGCACCGTCCGATTAACAATTCAAAAGTGAGTTTATTTTACTATGTTCTGTCCTTATATTATGCCTAAAACTAAGATAAAAGAAATAGCGGAAATGGAAGAACAGTACGTTGAATATTATTAGAAGGCCATTACGCACTGCGACCAGAGCTGATCTATTGTGAAAGGCCTATTTTTGTAACCTTAGAGTTTTAGGCTTTTTAAAAATTTTAGCACAGTTTTGGGTTTGTTGTTCCAAAGATTGCATGGAGATACTACGATACCACCAAGGTGGTGAAGTCTCTGTCTGCCCAACCCAGGACAATCACAAAGCACATGTTCTGAGCTTTCTATGTCCATTTCGCAAAAGCGGCAGACATTGGTCTCAGATAGACCAATATTGTTTAGATGATACCTCAGGCTGCAGATATCCTGTTAAAAGACGCAGATCTAATCTGTTTAGTGAGAGAAGCTTTTCAGATATTCCTTTGTTGGGACATAGGAATAGTTTGGCTTGACGCTGACCGGCACAGTTTAGCAGCAAGCTTTCTTTCTTCCCATTTCCTAAGGAATTTATTAATGTGGCCTTTTGTGAGTCCCCAGAAAGGCTCAGGACCAGTAAGTTGCATATTTGCTCCTTGTTTTGCAAGGTCATCAGCCATTTCATTTCCCTCATGTCCTTCATGTCCCGGAATCCAGCATAGTGTTACTATGTTGAGGTTCCCTAACGAGTTGAGAAGGTTCAGGCAATCATTTACCAATTTGGAGGTGATAGTTGTTGATAGAAGGGCTTTTAGAGCCGCTTGGCTATCTGAAAGTATGTAGAAGTGAGTACCTCTCATTTTCCTGCTAAGGCATTCTCTCACACATATTTCAATGGCATGTATTTCTGCCTGGAATATTGTTAGGTAAAATCCCATCGGAATCGATTTTTTGAATTTAGGCCCAGGTTTGAAAGTGATAGAGTTAGTTCTCCAGTCTGTTCGTTCATTAATTATAACTTGGAAGTTCCTGAAGAGTATTGGTTTGGGTGATAGTATATCATCCCTATAAAGAATGGGACTATGTAGGAAGCCATCCAAGACCTTTAAATGTCCTTTCATATCCCCACTTTTAAGTTCAGATATACCTTTTAATCTTAAGGCACTCGAGCGAGCTTCAATTTCAATTAGAATTGGAAGCGGTGATATGTTCAGGAGCACGCCCAATGCATCCGTGGGATATGTTTTCATAGCCCCTGTAATACCAAGAGAGAGTATGTACATAGTTAAGTAAATACAAATAAGAAGAACAGAAAGTATAGCTGTAGAAATAGAGTCAATGATCGAAAGTACATAAATAGTATAGTATAATATATATAAGTATAGAAGGTAGCGAAAGCGAGAAACAATTTACATTTACAGATTTTATTTCCATATTTATATATTTTATTTATTTTCAATTACTAATTTTCATTTATTAAAGTCAATTTTATACTATTTTATTATATTAAAGTAATTTGCCAGAATCTGGCGTGACAATAGTATTATGCACTAATTTTGTAATTTACAAATTACAAATTTTTTTTTGCTTTTACTTCCGTTTACTATTATACTCAAGCCCGCAAATAAAGCAATTTTAAGAGGAATTGACGACGATGCCCAAAATATTTCAAGCCTTGGCATGGAATCGCTCAGCACTTTTAATCACTAACGAGAAAAAATCACATTTCAAAGGTGGAGGAGGCTCGAAACGATACGCTGCTTTTATACCGCGGAGATGAGACAAATATTACGTAGCTAGATGCCAGACAGGAGTTCTATATGTGACCTGGTCTATGAAAAGGTACTTTATGTGTCAAAAAATTATTTTTCACTTTTTTGTTGATTCGAATAGTGTGTGAAAGGCTCTTTAAAATGGTGAACACCAGAAAGTCATCATTTGTTTAAAAGTTTATTAAAAGTAAAAAAAAAGAAAAGTACAAATACGAAAAAGACTGATTTTTTTGTCATGATACAAATTAGAATAACGAAGACAATAATTTGTGCAAATTAAAAACTGAACCATTCCTGGACAGTCTGAGGTGTAATGAATACGATACTGAAGTCTGTTTTCAAAAAAATTGTTACAAAAATGTATTCATAACTTTAGAAATGGTGGTTTTTAAGGGTTTGTCAAAATTTTTGTCACGAATTGTGGCATTGTTTCAACATCAAAAGTTAATTAAAATATTTAAAAACTGTTATTCGGGGGTTTGCGAGGTCGCTGAATATGAATATGAAGTGAGATTATTTAAAATCAAAATGGCGTATCCAATATGTCGGACATATTTTTTAAAATTTAACGGATCCTCTTAAGATTCAATACACGGGGGTTTTTTCGTTGCTGATTACGAATCCGATATCAGATTTCAGAAATTCAATATGGCGGATCCAATATGGCCGACATATTTTTTCAAAATTCATCAGATCTGCTTGAAACTTTTCACTCGGGGCTTTGGAGGTCGCTGATTACGAATCTGTTGTGAGATTTAAAAAAATCAAAATAGCTGATCCAATATGGCAGACAAATTTTAAAAAATGTATCGAATTCTTTCTAAACTCGTTACTTAGAGGTTTTTGGTGTCGCTAATTGCGAATTCAATATTGGAATAAACACTTTCTAATTCTTTATTACACATCATTCCGGCATCGATATGACTTAGTATTAATAAATCGAGCTCATTTTTTGATAACTCTAAACAGTTGTTTCGCGTACTCTCGATCATTTTTCGTGGTACAATTGTTTGGCATTTGTTAGTACAACAATTGTTAGAGAGAAATTTGATTACCAGCTCGTGCTCATCTTCATCCACAGTAGATAAATTTATCTTAACGAAAGCTTTTTCCATATCATCTTCTGAATGAGTTAAATATAGTTCACCATCATCATCGCTATTCGAACTAACATCATCGTCTTCATCGTTTTTAGGAAAATATTTACTGTAAACGGCACTAAACTCCTCGTCAACACTCATTTTTCACTATTTTGTGAACAAAAGACTAACAGAAATGATTACTTAAACGTAGTAACAGAAAAGCCACGAAGTAGAATAAGGAAATCTAACGCAACTGTCAACTGTAAAATTGTCAATTTGGCATCATATTCGTAGTCAGTGGCTTTAAAAACCTTTACAAACATGTGCCACTTATTTATAGTTATTGTTGCTATTTGGAAAACTTAAATTATTTTTTCTATGTTTGGAGCGCCATCTTGGATATGCCATTTAAAATTTTTCAAATTTGACACCAGAATCGTTTTCAGTACTTCGACAAATTTTTGTCACCGGTACAAAAGCTAACTTATTTTTTAAAACGATTTCTGCGATTTGCATTAACTTTTTCTTATTTATTTATATATAAAAAAAATGTTTTTCACTGCTTCTGTGATTTTACTGATACTGTGATCTATGCTGAAGAAAATAAGCCAAACCGGATTGGAAAATATTAATATTTACGAAAGTTACAAGGGTTTTTAGAAGTTTAAACTTTAACTGCTGTTTTCTCGAAAACTTGTTTTCGCACGTAAGGTACCTTTTCGTAGACCAGATCACATATAGTATCAGGCTCTTCACAACGCCTGTCAGAAGTTGGCACCGCCGTGCTAATGATGCTACAATAGCTGATGCTTTTTCGGTCGCATACTCCAGGATTATTTTGAATGATAGTGTTGCGATGCTGTGATTGTTTGCCACCTCTACTTTTTACCCGCTAGATATAAGAATATTTTGTACCAGCGCTGAATTAAAGGTAGTTATGGTCTTCTGTGGTGACTCGTGGAAACCCGAGTGCGGTGGATCACGAAATTAATGAGATTAACTTGTATAGATATATTTGTGGATTAACTGTAACTTTAACTTAAAAAGTAAAAGTAAAAAAAATAAAATTTTAACTTTTTAAATAAAAATAAATTCTGTTTAAAAATGATGATGTAATGTGATAAAAGTAAATCACGATTTTTTTGGAAAATAGTTGAAGTTATTAAATCTTACACGATTGGGTTAAGTTGTGGAATAAAACTTTTAATTTACCATATGTTGCGTGTATTTTTTTACATGATTTTTTTGTATCTATTTCGTAAAAAAAGAGCTGCACGTACACAAAGTCGCAAGAAGATACATCTGATTCAATTTATACAACTTTAGAAAGTGTGATGAATCAGAAAAGTTCCATTTCTTCCGTTTTTGAAAGGAAATTATTCGGAGATTTATTTAGAACGAATTCCTCAACAATAAACACCCATACCTTCAGAAACATAATACCATAAATCAGAACTTACATTTTTATGAAAGTGTCAAAATTTAGACTAAAAATTTGTAAGACAATTTAGTAAAAAGTATAAGATAAATCTCGTAATTTTGCTAGCGTTTTTAAAGGTATCAATTTCAACTATACGAGGGTGGATTGATAAGTCTTTAGAATTGCGACATCTATCGGTCATTAATTTACTTAATTATTGTGATCGTTAAAAGTGAACTGTCAAAAGCGAGCTGTCAAAATTTCATAACATATGGTCAAACTGTACTTTTTTGAGAATTATTTTTGCAAAACACTATTGTATTTTTAATAAAAATGGAAAAAAGTGAACTTCGTGCTGTTATAAAGTAAAGTACTTTCATTTCAAAGGTTTAAACCAGAAACAGAAATTATTGAGGAGTTGCAGACAGTATTAGGGGAACATGCACCCTTAAATGCAACAGTTTACAATTGAGTAAACGAGTTTAAACGTGGTCGGATAAGCCACGCTCTGGGAGGCCAAAAGAGGTAACGACTCCAGAAACGGTGGAAAAAGTGTACAAAATTGTCACACAAGATCGAAGAATTAAATTGAGAGAGATTGCTGAGATTGTGAACATTAGTTATGAATGTGTGCATAACATAATACATGATGAATTGGGTATGAAAAAGCTTTCAGCAAGATGGGCGCCGCGTTTGCTAACTCCTCTGCAAAAAATGAACCGAATGTCGACTTCAAAAGTTGATTTAGACATGTTTAACAGAAATCCATTGGAATTTTTGTGTCGTTTCATAACGATGGATGAAACGTGGATCCACCACTATACATCAGAGTCTAAAGAACAGTCCAAACAATAGGTAGAACGTGGCTCAAGTGCGCCAAAAAAGGCAAAGGTCGTTGCATCAGCTGGTAAGGTTATGTTTTGGATACATAGGACCAAAATATTGAACAAAAACGGCCACATTTGAAGAAGAAGAAAATCCTCTTTCATCATGATAACTCTCCTTCACATTTATCTTGGAAAACGCAGAAAAAAATAAATGAGTTAGGCTATGAATTGCTCCCTCATCCGCCATATTCGCCAGATTTAGCTCTCAGTGACCTTTTCCTTTTTCCAAATATGAAAAAATGGCTCGGCGGTAAAAGATTTGTGTCAAATAGTTAAGTTATAGCTGAAACAAATGCTTATTTTGAAGGTTTTGAAAAAACTTATTTTAGAGAAGGAATAAATATGTTAGAAAAGCGTTGGAAAAAATGTATTGACTTAAAAAGAGATTATGTTGAAAAATAAATAAATGTTTTGTTAAAAAACCAATGTCTAGTTTTTAATTCTAAAGACTTATCAATTCACCCTCGTACTTGGCGGTTCATTGTTTCCGCCGGATCTACGTAGAACTGAAAATTACAGATGTTACTGGCATTATTTATCATGGAAAATTTGGCGTCTCTGGGCTTGCCTAGTTGAGCTATTCTGCGCCCTACAAAAAAATCTTATTACGAAAATTTATTACCACTTTTTGTAGCTATAACTCTAATGGGCAAGTAATCGTACAAGCAACATGAAATATGCCATGGGATGTTCTTCTTACTGTAACAAAGCAAATTTTAGTTAAAACGTTAATGTTGCATACTTTGCATACCTTTGCATCAGTATCACTTATGCTGCGCAATTTTTGTGAAATGGGCTGTAATCAAAGTTTAACATTTTATATTTAAAACCACCATTGACATTGCAATCGTCTATTCAACCCATGTATGTAAATCTAAATATTTTTAATTTTCAAAATTGATTTTCGTATGATTCTTTTACTTCAAAAAAGTAAAGAAGCATCAGCTGTTTTATCGTTGTTACCTCTTAAGATGGCGGTGCGGAAATTCATTAGTAAAATTTGTGTGTGGAGTTCGAAAAGGCTGTGAAAGTTGCCTCAGTTTTTGCTAATGGTGCACAACAGACCTGTAAACGGAAAAGCAGATGGCACAATTTGTACAATGTACATATAGGCGGCCGCCGTAGCTGAATTGTTTGGTGCGTGACTACCATTCGGAATTCACAGAGAGAACGTAGGTTCGAATCTCGGTGAAATACCAAAATTAAGAAAAACATTTTTCTAATAGCGGTCGCCCCTCGGCAGGCAATGGCAATCCTTCGAGTGTATTTCTGCCATGAAAAAGCTCCTCATAAAAATATTTGCCGTTCGGAGTCGGCTTAAAACTGCAGGTCCCCCCATTTGTGGAACAACATCAAGACGCACGCCACAAATAGGGGGAGGAGCTCGGCCAAACACCCAAAACGGGTGTACGCGCCAATTATATATATATAGGTATACATATAGTAATACTTACAGATTACTCACCCTGTGGAATCCGAGAGAAAAACCTACACAGAGCATCTACTGTGCTAAAACGCAAGCTTTTGAGTGGTGGCTGCGGAAAGTTGAGTAGGTACGGGTGCAAGCAACAATGTTTACCGCAGCTGGAACCTTATGCTTTCAGGCATATGAATTTGCATGGGTAAACACACACACATACATACATACATAAAATAGAACGCCTGCCTTTTGTACAAGTATAGCTGATTTCAAGCACGTGGTGTGCATAAAAGTGCCGAATGAGTCTGAACGGCGCCGTTGCTCCAGGCTGGGTAGGCGCTTAAGTATTTGCACGGATTCTGTTGGTTTTCAATATGTGAGAAGCTTATGGCCAGCGGTAGGCATATTTTCAACGCATAATTATTATTGCGTATATGCGAGGGAAGCGTGAAATTTTATTACTCTCTTCGTACCAGCAAATGTACTCATAAAATCCTAAATTGTAATACAGTTGAAAATTATTTTCTTTGTTTTGAGACACTAAAGCCATACTAAAATACAAAAAGTGGTGCAGCATAAGACTAAGCTGTATCGTGGAATTGCGAGTACTTATGGGCATTTTACAAAACAAGTGAAGCGTTGATGTATTGATTATACCGGTTACAGTTATTCAGGACAAATTTCATATTCACGTGAAGCTATTGATTTTATATAGTATTTTTGCCTAAAATTTACGTACTTGTTTTTAGCATGGGTATCAAACGAGGGAATATATTAAGCCATTAAAAACAGAAGCTTTGTTTACTTTTTGCCAGTACAAATATAGTAAAATAATGTTCTTCGAAAACGTTGTCTTTAACTATCCTTGAAATGACCTTATGGTTATTTTGAAAAATATGTACCAAAATAAAGGGTCTTTCAAAAGACGCGCTTAAATGTCGTTTTGAAATAAAATTTGTACAATTTAAAGTAATCTATTCACTATTTCACTATTTTCTTCAAAATACAATTCTTAACAATTATACGTGAAAAATCACATCATTTAAATGCCCACCATGAACTCGTTCGCAGGTAAAATCAGCCCAACAGTCGATTCATGAATACCTTTGTTGTTGTTGAAAACGTCGAAATATCGATGTTGAAAGTCGTTCAGCAGCACTTTGCTCTGCAGCAGAAATATTCTCAGAAGAACGTTCAGTTTTTGGTCTGCCAGCCCTTTTTCTTTTCTCCCCTGAATCAGTTTCTTGAAATTTTTTCACCAACCTTTGAATTGCGATTCATTTAGACGATCATTTCAACAAAAAATCAACCATTCACTCTTAAAGATCAACCATTTTCATAATAAAAAATAAAGATAAATAATTGGCGTGTACACTTCTGTTAGGTGTTTGGCCGAGCTCTTCAATTTATTTATGGCGTGTGTTTTGATGTTGTTCCACAAGTGGGGGCGCCTACAGTTTCAAGCCGACTCCGAACGACAGATATTTTTTATGAGGAGCTTTTTTATGGCAGAAATACACTCGGAGGTTGGCCATTGCATACCGAGGGGCAAGCACTATTGGAAAATACTTTTTCTATTATTTGATATTCATAAACGGAGATTTCAACCTACGAACTCCCGTATAGTAGTCACGCTGCAACCCACTCGTTTATGGCGCCGCAGTATAAGTTTCATAATACGTTTAAAAAATTTTAACGCTTGTAAAATTGTACATCTGTCCTTTTGAAAAATGTCAAAGATGACATAAGGAAATTTGCTGTCTAGGGATTATTCGCACTGACATGTAGGTGTATTTTTTGACAGATCCTTTATATATAATTCATTTTTGGATCAATGGGTATGCAAATAAGCAGAATTGTCGATTTTGGCCTGAAGATCAGCCAGAAGAATTAGAAGAGCTACCAATGTATCCAGAAAAGGTTACAGTTTGGTGCGGTTTATGGGCTGGAGGTATCATTGGCTCGTACTTCTTCGAAAATGCTGCGAATCGTAACGTTACTGTGAATGGTGAGCGCTACCGTGAAATGATATCCAACTTTTTTTTGTCCAAAATTCAAGAGCTTGACGTGCATGATATGTGGTTTCAGCAAGACGGTGCCACATGCCACACAGCACGCGTAACAATGGACTTGTTGAGAGGCGAGTTCCGTGAACATTTTATTTCACGTTCGGGACTTGTCAATTGGCCACCCAGATCGTGCGATATAACGCCTTTAGATTATTTTTTGTGTGGCTATGTTAAAGCTCATGTCTATTCAGACAAGCCTGCTTCAATTAACGCATTGGAATACAACATTAAAGGATTTATATCTGAGATACCGCCCGAAACATTGGAAAGAGTATGCCAAAATTGGATACGTATATATGCATGAGAGTATATCGATAGTTATGAAGGAAAAAGTTCCAGTACCACTATTTAAATTTCACCATAGATTGGGGTGATGGGACAAAAACACGTTTCACTATTTTGCATGTAACATAAAAGTAACAATTTATGATATTTTTATTAGTATGACTTCAAATTTAATGCACATCCCCATGGCTGATACAGTTTATTTTAAATTTTGTCACATTTTATTGCATTGCATATTTTATATATTTATGTAAGTACTACATACAAACACACGTACTTATGCTGTTAGTGCATGTATGACTCAAATCTTTACTAAATTTGTCTAATAATGAAGCAAATTGTTCTCATAAATTGTCGGTCGGCCAATCAAATTCATTGTCATGTAACAGGAGAATTAACAATCAATAAACCTTTGAGTTGGTTACTGTGCCAATCAAGAAGTAGACTACGAAGTAATGATCAAACTCATTTAATTAATTTGCAAGGTACTTTCAGAGGTACTTAGCATTTATGTGTCGAAAGTTATGGGAGGGTGGATGCTTGGCAGCGTGCACACTCGAATGTTTTTCATTTGTGATGCGCCTTTGGAAGTTATTAAGTGCTGAGAGGTATAACACATTGCGCTTTTCAAAGTTGATTAATGTACGTGAGTACAGGAGGAGTAAAGTCACTTCTTGTATACAAAATAGTTATTAGATATTTTTTAAGTTAGTGAAACTCGTGATTGATTGCTGCAAAGGCGCCGTAACTAATAAGAAGTAGGTCTTGTGCTACTCTTATTTATTTATTGGTATACAGTGCGGAATTGATATTTGTTCTGACTATTTAATTAAAAATAAATATTAACGAATAAGTAGTTGCATGTACAGAATGGCCAAATAATGCGCGGAGAAATATGGGATTTCGTTCGATACGAGGGACGCTACCCAAATTTGGAGAGAAACTATTAAAAATAAAATTTTATATTGAAAAATGGCTTTATTGCTTTCCAAAATATTGTAAATATTGTAATCTCACGGTTTTACTTACTTACCGTTACTTTGCTCTTAGTGATTTGGCAGAAGAAGAGACACATAGAAAATAAACAAATCTTTATGTGCAAAGTTAATTTGTTTATGAATTAATCAGTGAATATTGTAATTTTTAAATTGAGCAAAATAATAGGAAAAAACAGCTGCGTGTTAAGTTGTCGAAACACGAATAATAACAAAGCCTGCAAATGTTTTTTTTTCCTTGCAGTGGAATAACAGTGCAATGATTTTTGATTTTTATGCAGGAATTTCTCCATGAAAGCATGGATTCGCCCGCACCCGCATCCGCACGCTCACTCATCACTCAATCTATTTATCGACTTCACGTGGTTTAACGACCGGATGTCGCTGGCGGGGACTCAAGTAATTTTCAAGGTTCAACTAATTTGAATGAGTGTGTAAGATAAATAATTATGAACCTCCCGTGTAACTCAAAACACTGAATAAAACACACAATGGCAAAAATGGGTGAATGCCCTAATCAATAACAATTTTGTTATTCTAACGTAACCTTTATGTACGTTCCCATATATTTTGAAATAAAAATAAGCTGTATTATTATACAATAGATTTTAAGCTCCAAAGTATCATCACCACAATATGATCTGTGTTTGGTTATTCAGCTCAAGCGAACAGCGGAACAGTCAACGATTTAACTCAGCGGCGCCGCTCTCACCTCACCTGCATACTAATAGAAAGAGACACAAGGAGGAACAAAGCTGCATTTTATGTACGTTTGTGATATTTATTGTTATTACACTCTACTCGCTTTTCACTCTGCGTGGGCGCCAGCAGGTCTCTTCTCTTCTGAATCTGATATTTTTGATCATTTGTTGTTTTATCTCCAATAAGACAGCACTCTCTAATTCGAAGCTGCCTGCAGTCTAAATGACTATGAAATGAAATGAATCAATAAGTAAATTTTGTATGTAGTTGTAACACCAATTCGGTATTTTACTTTTTGAAATATTTGCCTCCGAACTAGTTAACTCATGACCTTATTTTTTAAACCGAATTTTTCATTAGTAAAAGTGAAAGCTGTGCGGATTTAAACTGGCTGCATTCAAATCAGATAATCAAATTAAATTCTGCATGTTTGACTCTATGGAAACATTCATAAAATTTAATATTCACACACACTGAGTTACTTGTTTTGTTTATCCAAAGGCCTTTGCACGCATGGACAAGCTTATTTCGCCATCATTTGGTTTTAACTAATCTTAATTGCACGAAAGTTTGCAATTTATTAGCTTTTTAATGTGGCAGCTTCCGGCAAAAATAATAATTTTGTTTTAAGTGTTGCTAAAAATGAACAAAAACGATAACTATACGAACTCCACACTGAAAAAGCATGCATTTTATCAGAGATTATATTATAAATATTTGGAATGTAAAGTTGATAGTTTTAAAACTTTAACCTTTTATTAAAATCTACAATAGCAAGTTCCATATAGATTTTTAATTGGAAGGACACTTATTTGCAACTTATTTTCCTAACCATCAAACTGTTCCCTCAATTTCTAAAGTTTAGGTTTTTACAGCAAATAAAAAACACAAAAAAATATGTTGTTTTGTACTGTGGTCGAAAGACGGTTTTCAAATAAAAAGCAGTGATTGATTTTTATGTTAAACTCGACAGAGAAAGGCTTATTGAAAAGGTCCGGTGGTCGTCCACAAAGTCAATTATCCCCAGAAATCATCGAGAGGTGATTTCATTAAAGTTCATTGAAATAGAATTGGAGCAGATGACACATATGTAGTATATACCGAACGTAAAACTGTAAAACGTATTCTAAAAAAGGCCAGCCGCACTATGTGCGCTTATTTTAAGTGAAACTTCTTAATTTCTGGATTCAATTTAAATATTTTAATGAGGATTGAAATGATTTTATATAAAATTACATACAATAATAGTGAATAATATTATTATTCATTTATTTATGAAATTTGTACATTAGTCGGTGCTTCAATAGCCTGTACATTTTGTATTGATGGTGCAGTAGCAGCAGTGGACACAATCGGTTTGTGGTAACTGAAATAAGATATATAGTATGTACCTATATGTTCTTGACTCGATTGTGTTGATATAGCGAGAAAATACAGCATCTACCGTTGTTCCTGATTTTGTTGTTGAAATATAGGGGCCATTACTCATTTGTCAATTCAGTTGATGTTGATGTAAAATTTACATTGAAATCTCTAGTTAATATGAGAGGTTTTAGATCGTCGCGTTGAGGAAGAAGTTTACCAACATCACGAGTGTATCTTGTTAACAAACCATGTAAAAATGAGATAATGTCGTTGATATGTGAATTCGGAGTTATGTAGACACCCACAATTGCTATGTTTTGTCCATTTATCGCACGGCACACAGAAATACAAATATCACCGACATCATCTGCTATAGCTGCATTTGATGTTGATTGTACAGCGGTAAATCGTAAGTGTGGTGTGAGGACATTCACGGTATCATTTTTGTTGTGGTAGATAGCGACTCCTCCGGTTCGAACATTACTTCCGTTACACTGGATGATGCAGTTAAAATTTGGTAAATTGATTTCTTCGTGCTCACGCAACCAAGTCTCATGAAAAACTACCACATTGCATTTTTCCATAACTGGATTCAATGCGTCAGTAGCACGAGCACGTAGACTTTGACAATTAAAAGAGTATTTCGACCAGGAGTGGGATTATTTTCGAATAATATTCGAATAAACATTAGTCGAATAAAACGAATAATACTATTCGTTTCAAATAATTCGAATAGTTCATTATTCGAATACCTCACTATTCGAATACCACCTCACTATTCGAATACCTTACTATTCGAATACCTCACTATATATTCATTTATATCAGGGAGAAAATGCTTTTAAAAATATAAAAATTACATTGGCCCTTCTCATTGTGCTAATCAGTTTTTCTCGATTTTTGAACATTGTGATTTTTTGATTTGACCGCTTCATGTTTCAATTAGCTAATATCATAAGATTTCTTTGGTATTGTTCTTGATAAAACATCGATAGTAGACTGGCCGCAGCTTGTATGGAGAAAAATAAAAATTGAAAATCCAAAAGTTTTCGGGTCGTAAAACATGAGGTTAGATGCAATAAAGAACGGTATATTTTTTCAGCCCGATCCGATGATGTCTAACCGTGCCCATTTGATCCCAAAGTATGGAAAATTTGAAAAAATCACAATTTTTACTAATTTTTTTTTTCGTTTCCATTTTTTTTGTTCGAATCTTATATTTATTGATGTGATGCGATTTTAATTAATGATCTTGTTTACTTTGGGGCGGTATGGCCCAATTTATATCGCGAAAGCCACCTGACAAAAGGCGCTTTCAGCACACAAAACTGATTAGTGATACGTGGAAAATATGTCACCGTCAGTTGAGTATTTCTATTGTGTTTTATGAACGGTGTGTTGAGCCAGCTGCTAAGTGAAATAATTATTTTTAAATTTTATGTAAAGGTACTTTTTAAATAATTTTTCACATATCACTATAATAATAAAAATAAAAATTTGTTTCATAATCAACATTTTGGTGATCACTAAACAATTCATCAACTGTTGTGTTATGCTCTTGAAGTCTCTGATACCGAGGATGCTGAAAAGGATATTTCAGCTGGCGAAGAAAATGCAGCAAAATATATGAATGAAGGCAAAGATACAGACGGAAGTAACATTAATTTACTACCGAAAAAGGCAAATCGAGGAAAAATTTATTTTATTGATGATAGAATGCTTACATGCATGGACAAATGTAACCTCTCAACAAGAGATGCCATGCATTTGGTGAGTGCAACGGTTGCTGCCTTCATAAATACCATGCAAAATGTTAATGGAACGCCGTCAATAAAAATGGAAGATTTACATAATTCTTAATCGAACAACATTAGGAGGAGATGATGAGAGAGATTATCGTCGCAGACAAGCTCAAGAGATTATTGATAAATTCAATGTAATGGTTTTACTGAATATGTTTATAAGATTTCTTTTTACTTGTTTGTAGATTCCCGACGTTTTCGTCCTTCACTGGGATGGCAAGCTGCTTGCAGAAATCCTAGGCATAGAAAAGAAAGATAGATTGTCTCTCGTTGTCACAGAAGAAAATATGGAAAAACTGCTGGGGATACCAAAAATTGAAAGTTCAACGGGAGATGCAATAGCTGCAGAAATACATAATTTTTTGTGCAAGTGGAAGCTCGATGATTTAGTGGAAATTGTATCATTTGATACAACAGCTGCTAATACGGGAGTTAATAATGGAGCAGCGGTCTTGCTTGAAAAAAGGTTGGGCCGAAATCTACTTTCCTTTCCCTGTCGTCACCATGTTAGTGAGTTGCTAGTCAAAGCAGTGTTCGAACTAAATTTTGGCAAATCATCAGCACCGGAAGTTCCCTTATTCAATCGTTTCTCTAACAGCTGGAAAAACATTAATTCTAAGTCATTCAAAAGTGGAATATCGGAAAATGAAGTTCGGAAAGTCTTTACAATAGCTGAAGTGGAAATATTTAAGAAATTTTGTCTAACTGCATTAAATAGTCACCATACTCGTGGCGATTATAAAGAATTACTACAACTATCGTTGCTCTTTGGTGGGGGAGACGTACCAAATTTTTCACAAATACGGTCACCTGGTGCAACATCACACGCAAGGTTTATGTCGAAGTGCCTATATTGCTACAAAATGTTTCTGTTTCGCGAGCAATTCGTGTTAACGACTTCAGAGATAAAGAGTCTAAGAAGCGTTTGAATTTTTTAACCTGCATCTACGTTCCATATTGGTTTCGTTGTGTGGATCCAATAGCTGCTCTACAAAATGACCTTAAGCTCAATCAAGATGTGATTGTATATTTCGATAAGAATGTATCCAATGCCTCGTTACATAAAATTAAAAATCATTTATGGTATTTGTCGGAAGAGACGGTTGGCCTTTCCTTTTTTTGATGATCAAATTCCTTCACATATTAAGCGAAAAATGGTGGAAGCAATTAGCGATAACCAGAAGGGATGCTGTTCCAAAGAGAGTTGTTGCAACAATGTCAGAAATAACACTTTACGGCAGAAAGAATATACACGATTTTGATGATGAAATCATCAAGAACTAAAACATTCTTTACCCGCTTAGGAATTGAAACAAGTTTTTTGGAATCAGATCCTTTAACATGGCAAGAAAAAGAAGACTATAAGCGGGAAAACGAATTTGTCAGCATTTGTCTGTAGTTAATGACGCTGCAGAGAGAGCATTGAAATTGAACACAGACTACAACAGATCGCTTACTTATAATGAAGAAGATAAACAGTACTTACTGCAAGTTGGTGAGCACTACAGGCAATTGTATCCGTTTTACACCAAAACATCTCTCATTAAATAGACAATCAATTCTTTAATTAAAATTTTATTAAATTAAAATAAATTATATAAATAAAGTTAAATTATATATATATTAAGTATATACATATTAAATTAAATTAAATTATATAAATTGGAAACAAAAAAAATCACAATTTCAAAAATTGTAATTTTGTAATTTTTTGAAATTGTCCATACTTTGGGATCAAATGGGCACGGTTAGGCATCATCGGATCGGGTTAAAAAATTACACCGTTTTTCACTACTCCTAACCTCATGTTTTAAGACCCGAAAATTTATGGATTTCAACAAAAAAAAAGTTGCGGCCAGTCTAATCGACAGGTATACATACTTATATGTATGTGCATAACTAAATGTGCATAAAAACATCAGAGCGTTTCTAAAAAAAATATTTGGTTTTCCCTCGTAACAATTCTTGTGTTTAGACGCCTTAATATTAATATTAGGGTGGCCCGCATCGCACTTTTCAATTTCCCATATAAATTGTATGGAGAAATATGATTTCACATTTTCTATGTCCGCATCGTATTATACGATAACGGATCGAAATAATGGTTTTCTCTCAAACGATAAATATGGAGCCTTAAAATCTTCTTTTGCTTAATCTACAGATTTAGAAGTTATTCAAGGCCAATAATAGGATAGAAGTATATACTTATTTATGTACACATGCAGATTGCTTTGAAATTGGATTGATGCGCAAATGCATGTGTGTATGTATCTATCTATAATATGTATGTAATTTCAAAAAATTACGCTATAGAAGAAATAAAATAAAAATATCACTTACTTTTTGTTGCTAATGTGTGTACCTAAGCTCGGTATTGAACAAAAGATACATGACATACATATGTATATTTACATGTACCTACCCTGCTGAGTGGTCAATAGTAGGTAGATATTTCTTTGTATATTTAGTTATAAGACACTATTTGTAATAAATAATTATCATAGTAAATGGTTTTTGAAGTATTTATGTACGTATGCTGTTGCTAAAGGCAAAATACCTTAACGCTCTTCCTTTTAAAGTACACAATTTTTTTAATTCGATAATAAAATATATATTATTTATTTCTCTTAAAAAGAAGTCTGAAATAGATTACGTATTTCAGTGTCACATGAAGTTTATTTTCTTATTAATAAATAAATAATGAATTTAAACTTAATTAATTCTAAAATCTGTTTAAATATTTATTTCCTTTTGTTTTGGTGTAGAAATACTAAAGCTGATATTAAGTATTGTTTTAATTTACTCCTTGAAGGTTGGACAATATTACCAGCACTAGAAAAAACTCGCTCGGAACTTGCTGATGTAGCTGGTATTGCAAGATATTTCTTGGCTAGTAGTGAAAGGATGCGATACTGCTTTTCGTGATCCTTCCACCAAACTCTCGCCTCTAAATTATGGTTAATTTGAGGCTCAGAAATATACTTTTCAAACTCACTTTTCATTTCATTTATGTTATCCCCACCAAGAAGTATATCCATAACTGTTGGAGTATCATCTGCGACCGAAGTTGACGGCATGTTCAAACAAGACTGATAAATTTCCTTTGCCGTTGTGAAGATCTTTGTTCTAAACTCCTCGGAACTTTCAAAAAGTAAGTTCTTATGTTGCGGATCTAAGAATGATGCGATGTGAGATGGGTCCACGTAACGTGTCTCCAACGTAGTATTCAGTCCAAACCTTTGAATTAAATCAAATGAAATTTCATTTTTGAGATCCGTTACAAAACTGGTATCATTGCAGTTCACGTTGAGGTGTTTCCTCACTAAACTATTCATGATGGGCTGAACGAGAGATATTGTATATTAAATAATTTTGGATTCAGAACACAAAACAGTGGTTGCATTTTCTAATGGCTTCAGCAAATTTGAAACCTCACTTAACTTAAGCCACTCGTCCTCGAAAATTTCTATTTTTTGGCCATTTTTACGACCATCAAAAATTTCTCGATCTGCGAGCACTGCCACCAATGAGGGTCTCAGCCTTAATAGCCGCTCGACCATATAAAAGCTGGAGTTCCATCTTGTCGTGCAACTTTGTATCAGCGACAGTACGGGGTTTTCAAGTTGCTGAAGGTGTTTCTCCAGTGCTGTTGTTCTTTTTGCGGAATGTTTGAAGGCACATACTAAATTTGATGCCTTTTTTAATAAATGTCTGCAGTCTTCCATCTCCATGCCCTTGTTTATGCTTAATTGCAGTGTATGTGCTGCACAAGCAACGCTGTCTATGTTGTCCAAATTCCTAACGGCGTTTGTAATATTTTTTGCATTATCGTGGACTATAGGTGAAACTCTTGCGAAAATTGCCTACTCCTCTATAGAGTCCAGAATGAAGCTTCGCAAGTTTTCCAAAGTGTGGCTTGCACTCAATTCTTCTGTTTTCAGGTTCATTGAATGAAGGGCCCAGTCGGAATCAAAATAATGCGCTGCAAAGAAATTTGTTAGCAAAAAAGTACTTGTGTAATACAATTTTATTATTTTTATGTAATGGTAAATAAAGGCGATATTTCGGCTGTGTAAGAAACGAAACTTTTTTCGCCTTAACTCTTACAAAATATTGCCGGAAAACTTATCGACAATCCTTCTCTTTGTGGTATAAATTGAATCATTTGTTGATCAAGAGTTTCCAAACAATTCATCGACAGTCTTCGAAATTCAGCTTGCAATGATGTCATTGTTGTTGATGATCTCGGGTCATGGTAGAGTCTCAAATCATCATTGCGTGTAATTATAGACAATCAATCAATGGAAGTAACACGTGACAGTGCGACATATGCACACCAGCGATTGTGACTGCTTTTTATCGTATTCATAGACTATTTCAGAATATGTACCGCCCTGAGATTTGTGCATGGTACTGGCACAACTACAGGAAATGTGTACGAGTACGTTTTGCATTTATAGTTTTATTGTGATTTAATGGTATTGTAGTTGATCGTCTAGCTGTCGGTACTGCTGTTTTACTAACGACTACGAAGCACCGAACAAAGCGGAGAAAGAGAATAGTTTGCATGCCGTAGGCTTATACATTTCGGGATGGTTTTTCATAACGCTGGCTTCTGTGTCACGGCCTTGAAATTGTACTCTGACGCGCGTAAAGAAGTTTCACTTCAAAAACATTTCCAATTTGAAAAGGTCGAGTCAGGAGATTTGGTGGCTCCTAAAACACTCAGGCTAAAAAGCCCATTGTATTTAAAGCTCTGGAAAGAGAGTAGATAGTCAAGGAGGGAAGGAGAAAAGTATCAGAGAAAGAGATAGGAAAGAATAGAGACAGAGATGGTGATAGTTAGTCTTGTGAGAACTTTCCAGATTCTTTAGCAAATCTGTAAATATCCTCCAGTTTTAGAGAACGAATATTATTCATTCTCATTACATCGGAACCCAAAATTCGTAGCCCTGCTCTAGCAAAGGCAGGGCACTTACAGCGAAAGTGCTCAATGCCATTCGCCTCCTCCAAGCACAGGCACATTGGGTCCTCAATGATTCCAATGGTGGTCTTATGCTGACCCCATGGGTTGTGCCCTGTAATGATACCGACAATCAACCGAACGTCTTTCCTTCCAAATTTTAGTAGAAAATTTGACAGTTTTCTGTTCGGACTTGTTACAAAACACTTTGCAGTTCTGCAGCGTTCTGGACCGGACCATCGCTCTATATGTAGATTGCCCACATAATCGCTGATCCAATTCATGATTCCTACGGAACTGATTCCGATTATTGGATCTGGCCCTTGTGGGGAAACCGCTGATCCACGGTTGGTCAATTCATCGGCAATTTCGTTTCCTTGAACACCGGAGTGTCCTGTAACCCATAAAAGAACAAGCCTGTTTTGTCTTGCGACAGAATGAAGCTTCTTCTTATATTCTTGAACAATCTTTGAGGTTTGCTTCGCGTTCTTCAGGGCCTTCAGTATAGCATGACTGTCACTGAAGACTCCAATATGTTTACCGCTCCATCTCCTCTCGATTATCCATTCGGCTACTTTTAGGATGGCAAAATCTTCCGTTTGGAAAACAGTTGCCATTTCCCCTATAGCATAGTGACACTTGTTACTATCGTTTAGGCACCATCCGGCTCTAGACCCTAATTCATGCTTGGACCCATTGGTAAAGAAAATATCCGACAAACCTCCCTTCATACATTCTGTTAATTCACAGTTTTTCAAGCCACGGCATTGAAATCTTGTGCAGGGAATGCCTTTGAAGAGGCGCACATTTTAAATACATATTAATTTTTCCAGAAAGTCAGATAGCCTTATGTGCACTGCAGCTTCGCATAATAGCATTCAAACACGTTGGGGACCACTTCACTGTCCTCAATACCCTATGATTGAAGAACACCGTTTCAATAGGTGCTACTTCGAAATTCATGTACCGGAAACCTTGTGTCGACTCACCAAAACCCATATAAAGGGAGTTATAAAATACAGGGAAGACAGGGAAGTTTATCTTTCCAGAAGAGCATTGAGGAAACAGCTATGCCTGGACATAGAAGGCTTATGAACTCTCGCTGGATACTACATGGGACCTTGCGTTTTTCGTTATCATTTCAAGAAACTACAAATAGTTGAAATAAGCATTTGCATTTTTGCGAACTGGATGATGAAACTTCTGAAAACTCTGAGCGAATGTGAAGCTCTCATAAGACAAAGACTTGTACACCCAAATTTTATCACTCGAAATCCATTGGTGATATAGAACAAAAGGCCTGTGGAGGCACGCAAGCTCATCATAAGACTCCAATTACAACCTTGCGGTCACGCACAATAGATCACATCAGAGGTCCTAGTGCAATATGGGCCTATAAAAATTATAAAATCTGGGCATTGTTTTGGTTTTTGCAAATCACTGCATGAAATTTTACTTTGGATAAAAGAAATCTTTTTCATAAAAATGTGACTTTGGAATACTTCTAGCATTTAATTTTATATAAATACTCCAGGCGGAATTTGCTTTGCAGGCCAATCGATTAAATTATTTAATTCAATTTTTACTGATGCTAAATTATCTGCATGTTGTTCCACAAATGGAACAACATCAAGACGCACACCACAAATAGGAGGAGGAGCTCGGCCAAACACCTAACAGAAGTGTACGCGCCAATTATTTTTTTTTTTTTTTAAATTATCTGCAACAGAAATAAAGTTACCAAACCAAAAAACCATCAATAATTCTCCCAGGGGCTCCTTACGTACTTATGTATGTGTGGATGTAAAATTCATCGAAATATAAACACTTTGTAGTCCACAATCATGCGAGACATACGGCTTTTACAACTAACCGCTTACCAAAAATTTGTAAGTGCTTGAACATTCTATCGATGACAAAACTAAATGGCAAACAGTTTGTCAAGCTTGAAATTCCACACCGAAGGTAGCAGTAAACAAAACCGTAAATTTTATATTAGCGGCGTGAAAGCCACTTGTTCTTGAAATCACTTAGAAATGCAATACTGTGTGACGAACTCTTGGGTGAGCAGCAAAAAGGAAAGGTTAAGTGCCGTTGTGGGTGTTCGAATACCCAAGAGCGCATGCAAGGCAGCTGTTTGAACCAGAAAAAGAGGTTTCGCTTTGCTACTATACTCGTACACTCAACAGTGGGTGACTACAGTTGTAATACGAATAAAACGGAGTGGAATTTCTTCAATGCGGTAAGGTAGGGTGGATTTAGCACCCACTTAATGAGATTATACATAGGTATGCATAAATATATGATTATTATGACCATTTCAGGTATTTTGCCATGTGGTACTCAAATAAAATATTTTTCTTTTGGAAAAAAACATCATAAATCACCAGGTCAGAGTCTGCTTAAAATACTTTCCAGTAATGTTGTTACCTAGTGAAGGTAATAGGACTATGAATAAGTTCGTGCGGTTTTTTTTCGAAATTTGAAACTTTATTGACGTAAAATGGTTACAAATTTAATATTCAAAATATTGTCCATCGCTTACTACTACTTTTTCCCATCTTTCTGGCAATTCACGGATTCCCTTTATGAAAAATTCGGTCGGTTTTGCCGCAATCCACGAATCGATCCATTTTTTGACTTCATCGTAATTACGGAAGTGCTGGTCAGCCAGGCCATGTTGCATCGATCGGAAGAGATAGTAATCGGATGGCGCAAGGTCTGGACTATACGGCGGGTGGGGTAGGACATCCCATTTGAGCGTTTCTAAGTATGTTTTGACCACTTGTGCAACATGTGGCCGAGCATTGTCATGTTGCAAAATAACTTTGTCGTGTCTATCGGCGTATTGCGGCCGTTTTTCTCGCAGTGCTCGGCTCAAACGCATCAATTGTCGTCGGTAGACATCCCCCGTAATCGTTTCATTCGGTTTCAGTAGCTCATAATACACAACACCCAGCTGGTCCCACCAGATACACAGCATAACCTTCAGGCCATGAATATTCTGCGCCGACGTCGATGTTGAAGCATGGCCAGGGTATCCATACGTTGCCCGACGTTTTGGATTGTCGTAATGGACCCACTTTTCATCGCCAGTCACAATTCGATGCAAAAAACCCTTTCTTTTGTGCCGTTGAAGCAGTTGTTCGCATGCCATAAAACGGCGTTCAACGTCTCTTGGCTTCAATTCATACGGCACCCAATGGCCTACCTTTCGGATCATTCCCATGGCTTTTAAACGTTTGGAAATGGTTGATTGATCAACTCCCAAAGTTTTTGCAACCTCTTCTTGCGTTTGAGCCGGATCTTGATCGAGCAATTCCTCCAATTCGGTATCCATGAACTTTGGCGGCGCACCCTCGCGTTCTTCGTCTTCCAAGCCAAAATCACCACTTTTAAAGCGTGCAAACCACTTCTGGCACGTTCGCTCAGATAGAGCATGCTCACCATAAACTTCCACCAAGATACGATGACTTTCGGTTGCTTTTTTCTTCATATTAAAATAATGAAGAAGAATTCCCCGCAAAAACACATTATTTGGCACGAAATTCGACATTTTCAAGTGTGGTAAAAATATTGTTGTTTACGCTTCAAATAAAAAACTTATACTGACGTTTGTGCCTTACGACAGTAGCTCTCCAATGAATGTTTGGAAATGTGGATCGATGGAATAATAATCAAGTTACGCCATCTGTTGTAAAACCGCACGAACTTATAAATAGACCTATTATTTTAAACAGATTTCGGGCTTTAAAGAAATGCAAGGGGGTAAATTTTTGTTTTGACATCGCTCCTCGTAGATTTTGGGTTCTACATAGAAAAAAAGGAAAATAAAAGTCTACCGAAGCATAGCACCAAGGTCAATTTTGAGCCTCGCAAATTTAAAAGAACCTAGTTAGTTAGTACGAAGTTAATATGACGATTAATATTGACCAAAGTATTTTAATTATTGTATTCTTTAATATATATTTGTATTTGGGAATTTTTTGGTACGTAGAATTTATTTTGGCTGTCAATTTTTTATTTAAAGAAGGTCAGAAAATTCATAAGGACTATTATTTAGCTCTTGGTCTTATGAGACGTTTACGTGAAGCACTTCTCCAAAAAAGAGAGCATTTGTAGATTGTGGATTGTGCAGACGACATCCAATATCCACAATAACGCACCGTCGCACAGTGCCATCATTACACTGATATGACACCTGATGTGCCATCTGATATTGCTCTCTGTAATTTTTTTCTGTTTGATCGAGACAAAAAACCACTACAGGGAGTACGTTTTTACGAGGGGTGCCATTTATATGTCGGGATTTGGCAACCCTGGTGTTGAAATCTGGCAACTGACAGCTGTATCACAAAGTTTGATATTTTTTGGCTTTTACGTATTCAGAACGTTTTGAAATACCAGCGCTATTTGTGTTGTCTACAGTAACTTAAAAGATTCATCTCGGTCCAAAAATGGAATTAAATCGTGAATATTTTCGTGCGATTGTTTTTTACAACTTTCGACGTGGATTAACTCAGCAACATTGCATGGATGAACTTAGTTCATTTTTTGGCGATGAAGCTCCATCAAGGACCAGTGTTTATCGATGGTATGGTGAATTCAATCGCGGTCGTAGTTCATTCCAAGACGAATTTCGTGAAGGTCGTCCAAAATCAGTTGTTGTTCCGAAAACCATTGATGCTGTGCGCGAACTGATATTGCAAGATCGTCATGTGACCTATCGTGAGATTGAGACAATCTTAGGCATTAGTGGGACCAGCATACATTCAATATTGCATATACATTTGACTGTCAAAAAAATTTGTTCGCGTTGGATCCCACACAATTTGTCAATCTCTCAAAAAAAGGATCGTGTCGATTGGTCGAAGAAAATGCTAAAAAAAATACGATAGTGGGGCTTAGAAACACGTCTATGACATAGTGACAGGTGATGAATCATGGATTTATGCGTATGAGCCCGAAAGTAAACAGCAGTCGACTGTATGGGTGTTTCAAGATGAGCCAAATCCAACAAAAGTTGTTCGCGCACGAAGCACTTCCAAGCAAATGGTCGCCTGTTTTTTCGGAAAAACTGGACATGTCGCAACCGTACCACTAGAACAACGCAGAACAGTAAATTCTGAGTGGTACACAACCATTTGTTTGCCAGTTGTCTCCGGGACAATGCGAGCTCTCACACATCGGCTCAAACAACTGCATTTTTGAGCACCCAAAACATCGAATTAATGGGTCATCCGCCCTGTAGTCCTGACTTCTTTTTATGTCCGTACGTAAAAAACAAACTGAGAGATCAACGTTTTTCGACACCTGAAGAAGCGGTTGCGGCATTCAGAATCTATGTTTTGGAGGTACCTCATTCAGAGTGGCAAAAGTGCTTCGACAATTGGTTCAAACGCATGCAAAAGTGTATAGATCTTCATGGAGAATATTTTGAAAAACAATAAAGTGATTTTCGATGATTAAAATTTGTTTTTGTTCTCTAATCCCGACATATAAAAGACACCCCTCGTAGATAGGGGAGAGTTGTTTAGCGCGTAGGTCTAGCTGTGAGACTACAAGTCGTGCATACTGCTATGCCGGTATAGCAGTAGGTACTCATTACAGTTTCCTCCTAACGGGCGTCATCCCGAAAGAAACCTGTATTACGACACAAGTGCGAAACCATTAACAACAATATAGGTGCAGGTTTATTTTTATTTCATTTCATTATTTTGTAGATAATGGAGCACACCATTTTTCGGAGATTATTTCTTGTGCCGCTAAAGCTGATAGACTAATTTCCGTTGAAAGAGATGGACAGGTGTGCGTGGTTAACCCTCACCGGCCACACCTCAGCCAGGCCACATAGCGGCCACACCGGGGTAACTCATTACCCCAAGCTGAAAAATTCGGTTCTACAGAATATTTCGATGTTTTAAGACTTATAACCTGTTGCGTTATATTTGTTTAATATTACTGTAAAATTTTTTACGATTTTTATTAAAAAAGTAGTCATGAATGTGAAAATTCAGCATTTTATATACCATAAAAATTACTTTTTTTGTGTGTTACGAGTATTAGCTTTTAAATACATTTTTACGGACAGAAAAGTTTAAAAAAATTTATTTTTATGATATTTTAACAAAAAGACATTTACTCAGAATCCCATTTTATACACCAATACACGTAGTGCATAAAGGCAACCGATGAATGTCGCAAATCGGGCTCTTGCAAGCCGGGCACGTGCCTTTTTGTCATTCTTTCGATCACACACCACGCATCTCCGCGCTGAATCGAAGGTAACTTTTTCCAGGTCACCCATTTCTGTGTTGGTGTCAATTTATAAGATGCTCTTCATGATCATCTGCAGCTCTTTTCGAAAAATGGTCCTGCCAATCTCTGTCGTAGTATCGGGAAGGTGAGATGAGCAATCAGCATTTTCAAAATGATAATCGCAGAAGTGGATTCGCGTTTGAAAAAATTCGAGTGTCTCCCACGAATACACGATTATTATTGACTTTGCTTATTCGAAAGTGGAAGTAGTCTTTCTCTGTCGTTACGAATACATTTTTAAGTAAGAATAGATGACAGCAAAAACAACTCGAAGTAATCAAACAAAAAAAATCGTTTTCACTTCTCACGTGTAGATGCAAGTTTTTTTTAGTCAAAGTAATTCAGTTTTTTATTTATGTGTATTTGAGTTTACATAGATGAAACTAAGTTTGTACATCGTATGTTTATAATCAAAAACCCACGTGTTATTGTACAATGGCCGTATACTAGATTTATGCAGTAAACAATATCATATAAAAATAAAAATAAAATTATTTAACATGAACAATTAAAATTCTACAATGATTAGAACCGAACACATTTTTTTATTAACAAAATATCAAAAACGTACCTTTATTTTGTTTATTGACACTGCAAACAGGTCGATTTAAACAAAAAGAAAATCTATGTCAAGCAACGATTGCGGTCACACTGGGGCAACTAGTTACCCCACGTCGATAAAACTGATGCTCACCATGCTGCTACGCATTTTTTCCACTTTTTAGTAATGGAGTTAAGTCTCACAATTGTTAACTATTGACAGATGTCATTTTTTGTATCAATTTTTAAATTATTAGACCTGTAATTTCACTTTTCTTGAGCCTGGGGTAACTATTTACCCCGTCTGGCCGATAAGGGTTAAACGGACTCAAATCGTCGTCTTAATCATTTTATGAAAAATTTTCATGGGTTTATCTGATATGCCTCTTATGCTTGCAAACAACGGATGATAGCTAATATACCATTTCATCTTCATAAAAAGTAAAGAAAATTAGTTTTCTTGACTTCAGGAGCATCTGTACTTTCTAAAATCTCATATATTTTTAAAATGTAAGGTGACATTAATATTTTTTCCGATAGTCAAGCTACAGGAATATAGAAGAAAATGAAATTGCCCACGAGCTTGCCAGGAAGGGGTCGACAGAACCGGTTTCAGCTGTACCCCTCTCAGACATTAGTATCCCCTTGACCGTTGTTAAAGGGAAACTACACAATTTCTCTCTAAAAAAAGTGCGGTTTGTCTCGTCGTGTGCCATTTCGAAAACACTATGGCTTCAATACGATATAAACAGAACGCTTACGGTGATGGGACCCCGGCGCCTTTCAATTTCCAAACTCATTGCGGTGTTCACTGGTCACTGGGTGATCGGTACTCATGCGGAGAAGCTTGGAAGACCGTACAACTTCTTTGCAGAAGCTGTGGGGATCCTGCAGAGAAAGAGATTGTTGAACACCTTCTCTGCAAATGTTCGGCTCTGGCGGCTAGGCGCATGAAATTCCTTAGCGTGCTCTTTGGGGATGACTTGAAGGAATTATCCAGCCTAGATCCCTTTTCGCTCCTCCCCTACATCAACAGCACTGGATGGCTGTAGAAGGTTTTCTCTGCCCAAAATTTTTCTTTGCACAGGTAGTGGTCCATATTATGGTATCAAAACGGCACGTAAGTGCTACTTGAAGTGTCTTTGCCATCTGACTTACCTACCATACAATCTGACACTCGACTAAATGATTGGCGTTCAGTTGTATTTACTGATGAAAAACATTTTAATTTAGATGTCCCTGATGGATTTCAATATTATTATCACGATTTGCGGAAAGATGAGCTATATTTAAGTCGCCACCATAGCCGAGAAGGGGGAATAATGGTGTGGGGCGCTATCAGGTTTTATGGAACAATTGACTTGAGTTTTATCGATCAAAAGATGAATGGCGATCGCTTAAAAACATTGTTGGAGTCCGTATTTCCAAAATTAAAATATCTCTTTGGACCAATTCCTTGGATTTTTCAACAAGACAATGCTCCTATTCATAACTCTCGAGTAGTAAAATCTTTTATTTCGAGTCAAAACGTTAATATCATGCCCTGGCCACAATATTCTCCAGATCTTAACGTAATTGAAAATATTTGGGGCTGGCTAACACGGAAGGTATACGAAGGAGGAAAGCAATACGAAGATAAGAAAATATTAATTGCAGATATTAAACGTGCTTGGAGCGAGATTTCCTTGAACTACATAGATTCCTTGTATCATTCTATGAAGGACCGGATTTATGAAGTTATTACTAACAAAGGAGGCAGTCCTCATTACTGAAATATTTTTTTTTTATTTCAAATAAATCAAATAGTAATTTAAGTTAAAATCCAAAATGTTTGAAAAACAAAATTTTGTTAAATATGTATAATCATTTGAATATTATATTTAAAGTATCATTAAATAAGAAATGTTTTTGCATATCAACTTCTTTTCTATCGTCATTTAATAAATAAATATGAAGCAAAGTTGTATGCAACTAAACGTGCGTCTAACCTAAGACCAGCAGTGTATATATAATATATATATATATATATATATTATTTATTTATATTTAATACTTTATCCAATAAAATTATGAGAGCACTTTTACTGATCTTCGAAAAATAAATAAGAGTTATTCAATAAAATTTTGGCATAAGAATTTTATTATCCCTTTCATTGCTCCAAACACAATTAAAACTCACTCGAAAGCTGGTAATATGTGTGAAATAAATTTCCCTCATTAAATTAAAATAAGTATTTATTCACACTAACTGTCTAAAACTGTTAGTTTAAAAGTTACAGAACGATAATTAATTGGATTGATTTCATACCACTTTTTTTTAAGAAAGACACACATTTTCAGAAATCAGCGTGATTTTTGAGCCACTTCAAATTTGCAGGTTGTTATCGCAAAATTGAAAGGACTTTAATTGCATACTCGAAACTTTTCTAAGAATTTCGATTTAAAAATGTGAAATTTGTATAAGTATTTGTTGTATTTAAATTTGCAATATTTTCATACTTGCGCTCATATGATTGTTGTAGGAGAATGAATAACATTTTCATGAAAAAAATTAAATAAATTTAATGAGAAACAAATAAATTTACAAAAGCAGTTAGAAAGTCTTTGTGCTATAATTTTTTCTAGCAGTGTATTTATGTTGAGACGTCAATTTATTTTTAAATAACTATTTATTAGCGATCTTTCAGATTTCTTAACCACCAATCCAAAGAAGAATAGTTTTGTAATAGACGATAGGCATGCAGGGTTAACGATATTAAACAAATAACAGTTATAGACAGTTCTAAATTAACGGTTTTCAACCACTGTACGGCAGAACGATTTATTTGCACTTAGTAAATCGGAGATGCGAAACATTCACTGTAAATGGAAAATGTTTTAAGGTTTCTGCTTCATGGAAGTTGTTTGCAATTTTCCGCTCGAGATGCCAATAACTTATGTTGAAGAATCACTTTTACATGTAGTAAATATGTTTGCCTGTACGTGAATATGTAAGCAAACGCGTTCATAAAATTAATGTTTAGTTTACTTAAAGTAGAAGTGTCAGAATGAGGCCTTAAAATATAAAACTGGGAGCAAAAGAAGCCATGCAAGAGAAGGGCAATTTTCTGACTGTACAGGACGTTAGTAAAGCAATTAAGCAAAATGTGCAACTATCTCTCATGTAATTAAATTAAAATATTCAATAAAGAACTTGCGATTTTTAAATTAATAAAAAAATGAAGGGCGATAATCTAGAATATTCAGAAGGATTGAAAACAAATAAATATGAAATATGAAATTTCTATATTAGCATTTCACGCTAAAGACGAAATATTGAAGGTTTTATAAATCTAAAAAATATTTTAAAATATAATACGAATTGGCTGAAAAGTAAGAAAGAAAAAATTTAAGAACGCGAATTTTTAAATGAAATAAAATTTTTTGTTCAATATAAACTTCCGCAACTTTAATACGCGTATTGCATTGCTACTCCAATATTTGATATTTCATTATTATGATATCGTTTTATTGTGCGCCTATCCATCGGTGCCTCGGCCTATCTTGGGGTGTTTGGCCGCGCTCCTCCTCCTATTTGTGGTGTGTCTTATTATTGTTTCACAAATTTAGTCACCTACACTTTCAAGCTGACTCCGAACGGCAGATATTTTTTTATGCGGAGCTTTTTCATGGCAGAAATACAGTCGAGGTTTTACCTTTGCTTGCCGAGGAGCGACCGCTATTGGAAAAAACTTTTTCTTAATTTTGCTGTTTCACCGAGATTCGAACCTACGTTCTCCGAATTTCGAATGGTAGTCACGCACCAACGCATGCGGCTACGAAAGGAAAAAGCAAACCCTTTAACAGCAGCTTTCTTGAACATTTTTTTTCGAATATAAGACCCATTTTCGAAGACCAGGTCACATGCATATGAAAATGACAAGACAACAATAAAAAATGAACATTTCTAAAGCAATCACGGATGCCAGCTTCTAAATAAGAAATATGTACAGTTACGCCATATTCTGGACTCTTCCCTGTACTTACTTACATAGGTGGCCATAACAACCCGTTACCGAGTTACGGCCGACCTCACTAGCTCTCTCCAGGCGCCTCCGCTCCGCGTGCGCCTTCTCCAATTCTGTACACCAAGCGAGCATAGGGTTTCCTCCACCTTGTCTTTCCACCGGAGCAATGGTCTTCGTCTGCGTCGGCTCCCTTGGACTTCGCCCTCGAACACCTTCTTTGCTGGAGCTTCTTCATCCATACGCACGACATGCCCTAGCCAACGCAGGCGTTGGATGGCGATGTGTTGAGCTACGTCAATGTCGGCGTAGAGCTCATACAGCTCGTGGCTCATTCTTGAACGGTAGTCTTCGCCAACGCGCACAGGACCGAAGATCTTACGAAGAACTTTTCTCTCGAACACCCCAAGAGCGGCTGCATCGCTTTGTGACACTACCCATGCCTCTGCGCCATAAAGCAACACGGGTATGATGAGCGTCTTGTAAAGTGTCAGTTTGGTCATGCGAGAGAGGGCTCGACTACTCAATTGCTTACTTAGCCCATAGTAACACCTATTAACAAGAGTGATTCTCCGTTTGAATGTAAGGAATGTAAATTATGCATTTTCAGAAGCAATTAAAGGTTCTTTTGATGCAATAAATTTTTAAAATGATTTGTGGTGCTGAAGTCGGGACTTTCTTTGAATTTTCTTCGAACATGAGCAAATGCCTTCAAAAGGCGTTCTTAAAGGCTTTTAACCTTTCATCTGCAAATTTTATTTTATCAAATTGAGTCTTACAGAGCATTATATATATATAATTGGCGCGTACACCCTTTTTGGGTGTTTGGCCGAGCTCCTCCTCGTATTTGTGGTGTGCGTCTTGATGTTGTTCCACAAATGGAGGTACTTACAGTTTCAAGCCGACTCCGAACGGCAAATATTTTTTTATGAGGAGCTTTTTTATGGCAGAAATGCACTCGGAGGTTTGACATTGCCTGCCTAGGGGGGACCGCTATTAGAAAAACGTTTTTCTTAATTTTGCTTTCACCGAGATTCGAACCGACGTTCTCTCTGTGAATTCCGAATGGTAGTCACGCACCAACCCACTCGACTACGGCGGCCGCCTTACAGGGCAAATACCTTGGAGTAGTTTTCGAAAAAAAATTCATTTTAATAGGCATATCAACTAACATATTTTTCTGTAACGGAATCATCCTGAATTGACAAATCAAATAAAATTGTTTGTGTGTTCCAATTAACGATGAAATAGGAAAACGGGGTATACATTTTGAATTCTCTATCTCTTAGTAGGTGTCGTCCTCACTAGTCTTCAACCGATACTTTTATTTTAAGCTGAATTGTTGCTTAAATTTTTTTTCACATCGTTCGCGCTGAACAAATTTTCTAAGTTTGCGTTGAACTAACCACGCGACAATCCGCAAAATAAATCCACCAAACTACTAATTGGAATCCTATTAGAGTATTATGAACGGGTATGTGTACATACGTACATATGTATACAGTACTCCCTGGACTATCCGTCAGTCAATGTAACCCAGCTATGACGGATAATCAAAAATGACGGTTAACAGAAACAAACCTCTAGATTGTGTACAGAATCGAAAAGTACACTGAAATTTTTGAGAGAAAAACGGTAAAATTTACATGCATTACATGATTATATCATTATTTTATTACGAGTTTAGTTTGCTTTTGAAAAGAACTCAGTTAGTGTCTTTTGCTTTAGAGTGACTTGAGTTTTATTCTTTGCGAAAAGAAGAAATGGGCGCAAACGAATCGTGTTAGCCAAGCCGGCTTCATCTTGCATTTCATACCAGGCGATAAATTTCTCTTAATTTGATGCAGCAATTTTGGCTTCTTGACTTAGAAATGAAGCAGTAGGATTGTGACCATTTTCATTATTGTTATCTGTTCCATTCATTATTTTCTTCTTCATCATTCACTTCATTAATTATTTGTTCGTCAGTCAAAAGCTCATAACCACAATCATTTTCGTCACAATTCAACCATTCATTGATCGTTTCACTATTTTCCAATGGCAAAGCCGAAGATGTACTAGTCACAACATCAGCCGATGAGACATCGTCACTGTTATTCGAAGGCGATTCTGTATTTGGCCATAGTTTGTTCCAACATTTTTCCAATGTTGTTGACGATAACTCAGACCATGAATCAGCTACATTATCAATTGCGTTTTTAATGTTGTAATTCTTCCATTAATCTGCCAAATCAATATTCTCTTGCGAAACGAGGTCCTGAATAAATTTTTTCCGATTTCGACGCTTTAAAGTTTCAATTAGGTACTGATTGATCCATAGGTTGTAGAACTGCAGTTAAATTCGGTGGCAGGAAATAACAAAAAATATTACCATCATCACTTGTTAAATCTTCAACTGGATGTGATGGGGCATTATCCCGAACCAAAACTGCTTTCTGTGATAATCCTTCCGACATTAAATAATTTCGAACATTTGGAACAAAACTGTTCATGAACCAGTCGCGAAAAATCGTTTGATCCATCCAAGCATTCTTTTGAGCATAATAAGCCACAGGAAGAGCATTCATGTTTAATTTTGTGTCACAACGTGCACGTTTAGCCGTATGAACTACAACTAATAGGAGCCTATAACCACTTCAATTTGCGCTAACCATCAATGTTATTCGTTGCTTTTGCATTTTCCATCCAGGTGCATAGCTATTCACACAAAAATCGAGTGTCTTTTTAGGGAATGCTTTATAGTTTAGACCCGTTTCATCAGCATTGAAAACTTGCTCACGGGTGAAACCATGATTTTCGACGAAAATTTTGAAATTTTTTGTGCATTTTTCGATTTCGTTGGCACCTATAGAGCTCATCTTTTCACCTTGTATCGAAACTTCCTTCACGCCATGTCGATTTTGCCAGCCATACAACCAACCTGAGCTAGCTTTGAAATCCTTCGGACCTCCTAGTTTTTCATTAAAAAATAATGCCTTTTCTTTCAATATTTGACCAGATAATGGAACGCCTTTTCTCCGCATTTGATTAAACCACAAGAATAATGCTTCATCGACTTTTTCATTTAATGCCTTTTTCATCGTTTGGCGTTTTTTTGATCGACCTCCCAAAGATTCCATCGACGCAGCATATTGTTTGACTTGAGTGGCATCTTTTTTAAAATCTTGAATCGTCGTGCGTGGAATATCATATTTTTCACTTAATGAAAAAATTGTTGAGCCTTTTTCTATTTCCTCAATAATTTTTAATTTCGTTTCAATAGTGACCACTACTCGTTTACGCTTCGGTATTTTTTTTGTTGTTGAAGGCTCCATTTTAAATGTCTGCTCATCATGAAATTCAAATCAAACTGAAAATCTCATTGTACTGAATGTCACATCGAAAAAGAATTCCAAGAATTTGTTTTGGGTAGAATGGACAAAATAACAGTTACTTTGCTCTGCTGCGTTCACACGCATTTCTATCGAGCGAACGAAAACAAAAGAAAATCAATGAATAAAGTGAAAAACAAAGGTATTGTGCGAGTAGTTTTGTTCCAACATGATTTCGACCGTTTCATGACTATTATTGCAATATATTTTGTGGAAAATCTTAAAACGGTGACGGTTAACAGAGGTGACGGATAACAGCGAGACAGATAATCCAGGGAGTACTGTATATGCATTAGTATACTCGTACATACGACCGCTGCATTGGATTGTTTGTAAAACAGATGGGAGGATTGTAGTCGTAATTTAGTGGTCGTTTTGGACTGCAATTTAGTTGGCATATACATACATATCTTTGTATTTGTGTATATGTTAGTATAACGCTAATTAGTCCCACTGGCTTACAAAAAGCTGGGTATTTGAATTGCCATGATTTGCACAGTGTTTGGGAAATATAAGTATTATGTTTGTTTAGCGTTGGGTGAGTAAAGGCCGGTTGTGAGGAAAAATGCGGGGAGCTAATCCGAGCTGTGGGGGGAACTCGTTTATTGATTTATTTATTTCAGCTGAACGGTTTGTTGTGGCGGCGGGGTCTAACGCAACTGTGCAGAAGAACTATTTGGCAATTTGCGAATGCACATTATTTCAATAAATTATCTTATAAGCCTTTGAGCATAAAATAATTCTAAAATAATGCAGGACGCTTTAATAATGCTGTTGGTTGTTTATGAAAATGATAAGATATGCAACTCAATGAGACGAATTGAAGCTTTATTTCCCATTGACAACAATTAATCGAATGCATTATATGTAATAATGCTAATGCTCAAATCCTATATTATTACAATATAATTATGTCTACAGCGCAACAAAACTCTTCCTTCTCAATAACGGTTTAAATATTCCAATCCTTCAAAATCGAATGCATTTGAAAAGTCGCTTTTAAGTAATAGTTCAGAAAATCACCTGTGAAACAGTAGAAAAAGTGCTTTTAGAAGTTAAATTAAAACGTGAGCAAAAGGCGTGTGAAAAACAGGTGTCAAAGTGTGCTAAGATGTGAAGCATAAGAACCAATCCGGTATTAGGAAACACAAAAACATCAAAAAAAAAAAACTCTGCTGAAGGCATAGAAAGTAAAACAGACATTCGGTTCAAAAAGTTTCATGTTGTACTGCTAAAACACAAAAAAAAGCAATAGGTTCAAAATAAAAGACTCGAATGCCGCATTTGTATTTGCTCATCAGTTGATTTGAACTGGGTGACCACAGAAACGAATGTAAGAAATAAAGAAATTCAAATTCAAGCACAGTTGTCCAATTGTGCAATCCTTGTTCCACTAAAGGCAGCGCAAGTAATATTGGCATAGGAAGTCTGTCAAAGGCATCACGAAAATTGTATAGCAGTAGTAGGCCAATTGAGTGCACGGTTTAACATATTTGGAGAATTTTCATTTTCCTTAAAAAATATTTATTTATTCATCAATTTATATTTTATCTCCTTCAAAGTAGTCCCTCTCAGATATAATACGCTTGTGCCAGCGATTTCACCAATCCTCGAAGCAGTTCTGTTATGCACTTTTTGGTATGTCCTGGAGCTCTCTCAACGATTCTGTTTTTATCCCTTGAATCGTCGCAAAACGCTGTCCTTTCATGTGTCGCTTCAATCTTGGGAACACGAAAAGTTCGTAGGGGGCTAAATCTGATGAATACGGTGGCTGAGACATGGTAACGGTGTTGTTTTTGGCCTAAAATTCAGCAATTTTAGAACGAACTTCGCTGCCCCACGCTTCATGCCCACAACTTCCGAAAAGATAGCATGGCATGAGTCAACCGATATGCCGACATCCTCAGCAAGTTCTCTAATTGTGATTCAACGATTCTCCATAACAATTTTCTTCACTTTCTTAACATTTCCATCGGTTGTTGATGTGCTGGGGCGTCCAGAGCGAGCGTCGTCATTCACATCTTATCGACCTTCTGTGAAAAGCTTGAACAATTTGTAAACATTTTTTTTGACTCAGAGCACTCTCACCATATGCCACTGTCAACATTTCAAGTGTTTTTGAGCACTTAATTCCATTTGTTCCACAACATTTGATACAACTTCTTTGATCCATTTTTTTCGATAGCATATAATCGCTGAGCACCCAAAACACGTGTTTTATTTAGGTCTCTCACAAACAAACTAAACATGCTGTATTGCTAAAACCGTGAACATATCTCTGTACCAACATCAAAAAAAATAATAATCGAAAATCGAATGTACGTAGCCTGTGAAATTTGAAAGTTCGCCTTATTTTTTGAGCACACCTCGTATACTGTATATCAGAACTTGCAGAAAATTAAGTAAATAGACAAAACTAAGATATTAAATAAAAAATATTTATATTAAAAAATATAAAAAAAGAGGTTGTCTGTAAAGTCGGTTTACTAACGATAGTTTAACGTGACAACGTCATAAGAAAATATTGATGTAATGGTTGCAATTTTCAAAACAAAATTTTAATTTTATTTGTTTGATAGATATTTTGTATGGATATAGAGGAGGAGGTAAATGGAATTGCAATGTAATAGGTCAAGTTACATTTACACAAACGTGAAAAATGACGAAACATTTATCAAATTCATGAAAGATATCTTCAATTTCGATTGTGCATCAGACGTTAATAAGTCAACAACACTAAGAGGCATCATCATCGATTTGACTTTCTCAAGACACATTACACTTGAAACACTCTCTTTCATTTCCTACTTTTTCTATCATCGTCCTATTCTCAACAGAGAAATGGTTCATTACCATGCACACAGGAAGAAGGCATATGCAAATATATTACAAGTATGTGAATTTATACACAAATGCGCATATACATACATATATATGCTCACTCAAGTAGGACAGAGCCAGATGTCGAATGTCGCCGAACGCCGGGGCCGATTGTGCTCTTTGTCGTTCATTCCGCGCTTTCGCTTGCAGTTCAAGCAAGGTAACGGCCATTGAGCAAGATAACGACGAATGAGCAAAATAACGACACATTTTTTCGTGCGTGCAGCCGACTAAATCGAATTATAAGACGTTATCACGTCAAAAAATAATTGGTGTTTTTAAGAGCTTAGGATTTTTTTATATTAATCTGGTAGATAAAATCAATGCATTTATTTTTTGAATATGATATCCAGCATATGTATGTTCACCATGGCTACGAGTTACATGGTCAATTTGATTAGCCTAATTTCGACAACATTTTTCCAATAAATCTGGCCGATTGGGTTTATTGGGGCTTGAATATTACTATAAATCTATAACTCAGCACAATCAATTCACCGTAATAACTGCTCCTTCCTAATTTCGAAAGAAATAAGTACCGTAGGTACCTCTAGTGCTTTATGAACTTTGGGAATAGATTAAGTTTTGTTTTTCAAAGTAAATGGCTACAACATGGACGCATAGTTCTGGCGTTAAATGATTCGTCATGGCTTGCCGAACCTTACTGAATTTAAATGTCAACACAGTTTGCCATTTCCAACTATCAAACCATAGTTATCTGAAAAAAAAACCTCGACACATACCAGACATCTAACATACCAGGTCTTATGGCTACTAAAGACGGACACCTGTATATTATATGGAGAAAATGCACAAACCCGAGGAATACTGTGGGCAAAAAGTAAGGTGAATTTATTTGTCAAACTTCGCGGTATTACAATTTCGCTCTAGTTATTTTTTTCAAGAGTTGGCAGCACTGTTAATAACATCTGGGCCAACTTTCATGTGAATGTCATTATCAGTAATATATTTACGCTTGTGTTTACCAAACGACCAAGAGTGCATTTTTCGATTTTTACAATGTCTGATTTGATTGAGCAAAGAAGTGCCATCAAATTTTGTTTGCGGAATGAAATTTCGGCTGCGGAATGAAATTTCGGCTGCGGAATGAAATTTCGGCTGCGGAAACGTTTAGCATGTTGCAGAAGGCATTTGGTGATTCGACCATGTCGCAGAAAAATGTTTATAAGTGGTAAAAGATTTCAAAGAGGGTCGAGAACGTATTGATGACTTGGAGGGCTCCGGACGACCATCGACGTCAACAGATGACCAACACGTCAATAAAGTGAAGGAGTTAGTGCTCAAAAATCGTCGGTTGACTGTTAAAGACCATACTGATATGATCGGAATATCAGAAGGATCTGTGAAAACCATTTTGAAAGACCATTTGTTTGGTACCGAAAACTCTCAATTTCTTGGAAAAAAGTCGTCGCGTTGATGTGTGTGAAACAATGCTTTCATCAGGGACAAGCTCAAATGCATCATTACGGGAGATGAGACTTGGATTTATGCTTACGACTCTGAAACAAGCGAATATCGTGCTAAAGGCGAGGCCAGACCGAAAAGAGCACGTCAAAGTCGTTCAAAAATAAAGGTCATGATGACAGTTTTTTTCGATTTTCGTGGTGTGGTGCACTATGAATTCCTTCCACCTGGTCAAACTGTTAATAAGGAATATTATTTGAGTGTTATGCGTCGTTTGCGCGAAGCAATTCGTCTAAAAATACCAGAATTATGGGCCAACAACTCTTGGTTTTTGCATCACGATAATGCACCGTTTCACACTGCACTCGTTCTTCGTGACCATTTCGCCAACAATTCCACGCATATCGTTCCGCAATCACCGTATTCGCCTGATTTGGATCCGTGTGACTTCTGGCTATTCCCAAAACTCAAGAGACCACTCCGGGGAACGCGTTTCGAGTCGATTGAGGAGATAAAAGCTGAATCGAAGAAGGTGCTACAATTTAGTTTATCGAATCTTGCGCCGGAAATAGCGGTGCTTTTAACTGCATTATTTAGGCTGTGGCGTGAGTTCTTTTACTTTCTTCAAGGAAAAATGAAGTGAACATATATTTTTGACTTAAACATTTTCTTGAACCTTTCTTACGCGTTTGTTTGCAAAGAAATTTTGCAGTTTCTGGTAGAAAAGCCATGAAAAATACTAGTAACTTATATTTATTTGTAGTGATTTACTTTAGTCTTTTGAACTCTTGTGTAAACAGTACTACTTGGTATCAGTATAACGCGCTGCATGGGTTTTTGTAAAGGGTTCTCTAATGGGTAGACTCGGGCTAACAGTATGAAGCTGTCAAATTAGGTGCAAATACTTATTTAGTCTCGATATTTAATTATTAAAAAAATGCTCTGCTTGTCAAACGTTCGGTGCGCTGCGTACAATTTATAGCGTGTGTGTGTGTTGCTGTTTGAGAGTAAGAAAGTAAAATTGCTGGATTTGGAGTGAGAAAAATTGACGGGAGATACATCACATATCATTACAGTCCTGAATGATGGCTCGTAGTTGAATGGAAGAGTGTGTGGGGGAGTATACGGCGAGGAGCTCCCCATCAAGCTCAAATTAAGGCTTCCCGACTACTGTAGTGTTTTCCAAGCGGAAGTAGCAGTAATTAAGAAAGGAATGCATTGGTTGCTTACTTACTTACTTACTGTAAAGGCTGTAAATATCTATTCCGACAGGCAAGCGGCAATTGAGGCCTTGGGCTCGTTGTTTGTGCGTTTAAAACTTCACGGCGAATGACTGACTTCTCTCTCGATTGCATCCTCATTTGGGTTCTGGCAGCGGCATAAAGGAAAACAGCTGCGCTGATGAGCTGGCTCGATAGGGTACCCTTTCCATTCTCGCAAAATGAGAGGATTAGGGTTCCCTTTGGATTTGGTCTGCTCCTGGAAAGATGGGCTTCGCGTCAACTCAGCGAGCACTGAGCTAGTGCGCAAACGTGCAAATTCGTAAATTCGTTTTGGCATCGGGTAGATTGGGGGCGCTCGAGGGAACTTCTAAGATTGTCAAACCCGCAAAAGTTTAGATAGCTGCGTTCCTCCATTTTCGCTACACCTGCGGATATTTCGGTTTTAAATATCAAACATCTGGTGAAATTCAGTAGTAGCTTGAAGCGGTTAATACGAACGTAAATCGTCACCGTTGGTCATCATCCTCTAATCCAAAGCCCCCCAAAGCAACATCACCTAAACTGTTTATTTTTTATTAGTTTCAATGATTGAGTGCTCTCAAACAAAAACCCTTTATTTGTCTTGCCAGGCTTCCTATGACGCTCCCGTTTTGTTCTTCCAACCATAGCAACCAGCTAGTGCGTAGTTTGGGAAGGGATGGGAGAACATTTGCTTGCAGTCTTTCCTGTTATCATCATTTCCCATCTCGCAAAACTCTCACAAACGGATACTTTTCCGTTCGGTATGGATTTGTAGATTGATAATATTTATGGAAATTTCTCTTGAAACTTAGACAGAAAAAGTTACGGAAATAACAATTGCATTGCAGCGCTTTCTTAAACACTTTCGCTCAGCACAAAAAAGAAGATAAATAAACAAACAAATAAAAAAATAAATAACTGCACTTGTCTGCTCCAACAGTTGTTATTCTTTAGACGTGATACCGTTATGTGTTTTCTATTTATCATAGCTGAGTAGAGGGACGTCAAACAATCGTAAACAGGTGAAAACTGAAGTGTTTATTCTATGAGTACAGCTAGAAAAACAGGACCGCTTTTCTCTGCTCTTCATGAAGAGCATAGCATATGAAGACCCAACTATAAATTAGCTTAGATTCTTAAAGAAATTAACAGCCTACAACAATTATTATTAATATATTATTAGAAGGCCATTACGCACTGCGACCAGAGCTGATTGTTTAGATGATACCTCAGGCTGCAGTGATCTGTAAGATATCCTGTTAAAAGACGCAGATCTACTCTGTTTAGTGAGAGAAGTTTGTCAGATATTCTTTTGTTGGGACTTAGGAATAGTTTGGCTTGACGCTGACCGGCACAGTTTAGCCAGTGTGCAGCAAATTTTCTTTCTTCCCATTTCCTAAGGAATTCATTAATGTGGCCTTTTGTTAGTCCACAGAAAGGCTCAGGACCAGTAAGTTGCATATTTGCTCCTTGTTTTGCAAGGTCATCAGCCATTTCATTTCCCTCATGTCCTTCATGTCCCGGAATCCAACATAGTGCTACTATGTTGAGGTTTCCTAACGTATTTAGAATCATTTAGCAATTTAGAGGTGATAGTTGTTGATAGAAGGGCTTTTAGAGCCGCTTGGCTATCTGAAAGTATGTAGATGTGAGTACCTCTCATTTTCCTTCTAAGGCATTCTCTCACACATAATTCAATGGCATGTATTTCTGCCTGGAATATTGTTGGGTAAGATCCCATCGGAATCGATTTTTTGAATTTGGGCCCATTGATTCCTGCCCCTGTTCTACCATCTTCCAATTTGGACCCATCAGTAAACCATAGCTGGGAGCCAGGTTTGAAAGTGATAGAGCTAGTTCTCCATTCTGTTCGTTCATTGATTATAACTTGAAAGTTCCTGAAGAGTATTGGTTTGGGTGATAGTATATCATCCCTATGAAGAATGGGACTATGTAGGAAGTCTTCTAAGATCTTTAAATGCCCTTTCATATCCCCACTTTTAAGTTCAGTTATACCCTTTAGTCTTAAGGCACTCGAGCGAGCTTCCCTTCCAATTAGAATTGGAAGCGGTGGTATGTTCAAGAGCACACCCAATGCATCCGTGGGACATGTTTTCATAACCTATTTCATAGGTTCGTTGCCTCGGTTTAGGATAGATATATTATACCTAAGTAGAAATTCAAGAAGGTACTCACCTCTTGGATTGATGTTTGTGCTTACCCACGCTGTGTGGTGCGCATTTGCATCACAGGAGAGGATCCAGAGGAGCAGAGGCAAGTACTACCTCATGTTCATCTTTGCTCGTTAGCACTTTTACCCAAATCGCCACCAGGTCTTCTGTAATAAACTGTGATATTGCAATACTTCATTTTGTTGGATCTGTTTACGATTCTTTACAGGTGTAACCCCAGAGACGTTCTGTAATTGGAATTTGTATACTGACTTTTATAATTGGCCTTGTGTTTTGTTTATTGCCATTGAAAAGGACAGACGATCAGGTAACTCTAAACGCTCAAGTACAAGTAACATGTTCGTGCTTATTTCATACTCGTAGATCAATCCATTTCAAATAGGAGACGCTCTGGTCGAAAGTTTGTGACTAGTTTTGAAGAAACGCTTCTTTTTGGGTCGAAAAAAAATACCGTTTCATGGCAAGAAGTATCAAAAAAGCTATCAGATATTCACGAAAAATAATCCCAACGTGGAAATGACTTTTTCCAAACTACACGTTTCGTCCACAATGTGTTCATTTGAATTTTCTTAAAGAGGTCTATGCATTTATTGTGATAAATTTGATTTGTTATTGGCTGCATTGAAAATCTAGCAAAACGATGAGGGAGGAACCATTGATCATATCTGAGAAGAACTACTATGATCAGCCAGACGTGATCATGCTAGGCCTCTTACTTTGTAGACGTTTGCGAAAACATTATCAGCTTACAAGCCAAAAGTGGAGGTGTGCCTGCTCAACCTCAAATTAACTTTTGGAAGCGATGGAGCAGATCCCGAGAAAGTTTGTACCGCAAAGACAAATGTCCACGATTTGGAGTTTTTCAAATAATTGTTGCTTTGAAGAAAATTGCAATAGTTCGAATTTTTCAGAAATAGTGTTCTTATTAGCTGCTGTTGTTAATTCAGACGGCACCTTGTAACAGCTGTTTTAGCTCGTGTTGAATCCCTCACAATTTAAGAAACGTCTTGGAAACGTGACTGGACAAAGTGCTTCGGAAATTGTTTCAAACAAATACAAATGAGTATTGATCATCATAGAGAATATTGTGAAAAACAATAAAACTGTTTTCAAACGTATTTGGTTAGGCAGTTGGTTGGCCAACTCTTTTGCTCTGCATTGTGAGGATGCCTGATTTAAAGGTCTTGTGGCGAGTTTAAATTTTCTAAATTTGGTTTGCGGAATAGATATGTATACCTTTAAGCCAGGCAAGAGTTTGCGGGATGATAAAATGCCAATTTCGAATTTTCACATTTAAATATTTCAGACAATAAGAACGTTAAACTCCTTCCCAGAATTTTATGACGTTGTACGTCAGACATCAATATTTCGGTCGCTAGCGAAGACTTTCAGCTTTAGGACGTCGTTAGTTGATATTTTCCATAGGGACTGTTCTAAAATCAATTTCAATGATTCGTGGAAACTCCAGTTAGATCTCAATAACGTCTCGCCATGGTCTGAAACTCTTATTCTCCTAAATTTGCTATTTGCTACCTAATATCGAATTAAGGGATTGCGTTTCACTGTTATGAATGAAGTTTCAGATACGAATGTAATTTTTGATTAGAAATTTCTATATCGAGTTATTTAATTGTTTTAATTTCCAAGTCATATTCCACAAGTACCTTTATCCTTCGCTTTGGTTCAGATTTTACTGATTCATACACTATAAAGTTACTATCTACCTCGCGTGCGAAGCAATGATTTATTCTTTCTGGAGCGGACTAGAACGGGTTATATCTCTTATGCTGTGATACGTAGAACATCGAAAGAATTTAATAAAATTTCAAGTTCTTTGGCTTTTGATTTTTCGTCATCTAAGCGGCCTTCTTAGCACAATGGGTTGGTACGTGACTACAGAGGTTCGCATCTCAGTGTATCAAGCATCAAATGACAGAATGTTTTTTCTAATAGCGGTCGCCCCTCGGCATACAATGGCAAACCTACGACTGTATTTCTGTCATGAAAAAGCTACTCCACCCTCCACAACATCAATACGCACATCAAAAATAGGAGGAGCAGCGCGGCCAAACACCCAGTAAAGTGAGCAAGCGCCAATGATGTATATTAAGCAACCTTTTAACTGGAAGTATTATATAGATAAATATGAACAATTGTTCTCAAATATGTTTGTGGTAGTCTGTGAGAAATCTTGATTTACTAAAAATAATTAAAAAAATAAATACAAGATGATAGATAGGTTCGAGGATAGATATGGACAGATTTTTGCACTTGTACCTTAAATCTTCCCTGTCCTCTGCTCTACCCAATATCTCATCCAAACCCAGTTCTTTCATTCAATTTAGGATGACCCAGGGTTGGGCTGAGCCCATGAATAAAATGATTAACTCAAAGTGATTATGGAGGCTGAATGCAGTAAAAAGTAACCCGTTTGTAACCAGGGTACTTATTGGCTTTGTTGCTATTTAAATACAACCATTTCACAAAAACACGTGCTTACGAGAACACAGGTGTAGGCTTGTGATTCAATTAGTGTTTGTATGCATATGAAACACTCGCATACTTATAAATGTTTAACGTTTATAGTAGACAAAGTAAAAGTTTGCACTGTGCACAATTGAATATTAATGGCAGTTCGGCAATAAAAGGACATTCATCTTATACATAGGTATTTACAAACACTATTTAGTATATTCATTCAGCTACCAAAATGTGAATAAAATAAGTTGTGTGAATATTTTGGGTACAAAGTTTTTTACCCAAACTTTATTTTGTATCATAGCCGCGAAACTTTTGTGCCTGCTTTTAACGTTAAGCGAAGGCAAAAGTTGCGACAAGCACAGGTAAATGCCAGTATATAGTTTTCGTTCTGCTTAAGCACATAAAACACATATGACAATTTGCTTATTTTCAAGGTGTGCCCTCAGCTATTTGGTATTAGCGACTAGGTCAACTTTATGGGAGGACCATTTTAAAGTTACAACTGGAGGACTAACTTTACGACCAGTAAATAGGATGCAGGTATGCAGTACACATTTACGCAAATTCTGTTTTGTTTTCCCTTTGTTTGTCTCATAATAAAATAAAGTGGACAAGTAAAAGTAGTTGAGTTGATATATTGACAATGTTCAGATTTTTTTACTTTGCATTTTACAACTAAATGGAATTTGAATTTTGTTTGCACATTTAGAACGCAGCGCTTTGTTGGCCCAAGTGAAAATACAAGTATAATACAAGTATGAAATAGCAGTACCAAAAAAATTTAAAATTTTTTCAAAGGAAAATGAAGGTATCATGTGATCAGAAAGTTTTGATTATTATGTTGAAATATTACACCATTATTAACTGGACACATATTTAAATAGATTCTATAACGAAAAAAAAACTTTTTATAACAAAATATAGAAATTCAGGACTAACAGTAAAATAGCAGTGGTCATATAAACAATGCATTTTGACCAAGTTTATAAAAAAGTTAAAGAAAAAATGCCTTGACAAAATTTGCAGGTACAAAGTTGTAACTGATATTTAACTGAATTTTCCAAATTTTTCATTCCGGCAGCACAACGGCGGGTAATTGAATCCACCAATTGTTCACATCGCTGCTTCGGATTCTTCAGCTGCGCATCTTTAACAATTTCCCAAAACTGTTTATTCTTACCTGGTTTGGCTTTGTGCACAGTGCTTTTTAAGTCCCTCTACAGATTTTATATAGGATTGAGGTCGGGGGCTGAGTATTCCTCACACACCTCGTCGAGCTCCAATTTTACCTTAAGTAATTGAAAATTATTTAGTACGATATTTAATCGATATTTACTGATACTTGATATTTACTGCAAATGAAGTTAGCGTATAGCACAGAAGCTTGGGTGATGACAACATCCGATGAGGCGTCCATTTGAGTGTTTGAGAGAAAGAATCTGCGGAAGATTTTTGAACCTTTACACGTTGGCGACGGCGAGTATCGCAGGCGATGGAGCAATGATATTTAAAAAAAAGCACAAGCGGCATGTACTCCATGTAATGATATATTTCCGAAACATTTGGATAGTCCACGTATACGTTCTTAACACAAATCAGATTGAAACGTAACATGAATGCGGAAAAACTTAGCAACATCACCTTATACTAACGGTGAAAGAAAACTCTACAAATGCTTAGTTGTTGTTTGGATAAAATATAACAGTTGACATATTGGAATTAGTTGACGAACTTACGATTCGCTAAAGCCTATTTTAAATTTTGTGTGGTATTACATCTTGAATTCCTACGTATTGGAGGAAGTTCATAATTTCATTATTATTTCCGGACACTTTAAGAATATTTTTATGGAAGCAAAGTTGACAAATTATGTCCGAGACACACACATACACACACTCATATATCTACTGACTACAGTGCAGTACGAACAGCTTCTTCAAAACATTGTACTGGAAGCTAGAGGGAAATCTCCTTTAATAATAGCGGGCGATTTCAACGCCTGAGCAACCGAATGCGGTAGCCGGCGCACAAGCAAAAGAGGAGAGATGCTTCTTGAAGCATTCGCTCCTCTCCATATTACTGTTCTAAATAGCGGGCCAACTTTCCCCTACCGTAAGATGGGAATGGGGCGAGTCATAGATATTACCCTGGCAAATGATTCCCTTGCTCAAGAGATGGAATGGAGGGTGAGTGAGGGCTACACGCACAGTGCTTGCCCATCAAGCTATCATAATGGACATCACTGGACAGGAGGCTTAAAATTGCACCCAAGCCGACAGGTCCGCACTATATACCAAGATGGATTGCGGCGTCGGCGCGAGTGTATATTCGCAAGGTCTCTAAACTGCCAAGTCCTTTCGCCTTGGAAATTGCAATAGTATTTGCCAAGCAGAGTTCATCGAGATAAGGGAAGCTTGCAGGATAATCAGAAATCATCCATAAAAACTTTCAGAAACACGTATTTTTTAAGAGAGTCAAGCAGCCATCTAGCTATAAAGTCACCAACAACCAATTCAAAAATCGTCAGACAATGCAAAGAAGAATTAAATGCCTTAGCATGCACGAGGGACATAACTCTCATCTGAGAACCTGGCCTGGTGATGAGCAAGCAAAAATGCTGGAGAAATTCTCAATGAACCACTTGGTAGAAATTGCTGGAAAGAAAGTAGATGACATAAGCAGATTTACAGTCAAATCATGATGGTCTGACTAAACGGCAGTGATTCCCCCAATTGGTGTACCAAAATGGTACCTTTTGCGCTAATTTAGCCCTGGGTATACCACTCAGATACAGCCTCTACCAACCAACTATGGGTCTTAACAATTATATGTGAAAAATGGGATCGTTTAAATGTTTAAACTTATGGTATGCCAATTCTTTTTCTATCCTCGGTAGAAAAAGTTTCTTGAATTTTTTTCACCTATTTGAATTGTCGACTTATTCAAATAAATATCTCCCCAAAGAAATCATGAATTTTGCCATATTTTGTTCTTAAATAACGACAATTTTCATAATTAATTTCAATAATTTTAACGTCTTGTTCCATCGTGGCAAATTGTACATCTATCAACTTCTCAAACGTCAAAAATGACATAAAAAAGGTCCAGTCTAAGAATTCTTCACTATTGATATGACTCCTATTTTTGAAAGATTCTTTATTATTGACGTTTCGTTAATGGAAGATATTATTTATTACGTATTATTTACTTTAAAGCACCACTAAATTCAACACCCCCACGAATTTATTTAATTTGAATTCGCATCACTTAGTCTGGTGGCAATGGAGAAGAAACTATAGCAAATATTTGAGTATTTTAATGAGAGAAAATTGCGTGTGACATACCCATTACTTAATATGTTGGCACAGCGCTTTAAACCTAATAGCAAACATTAAGCCCATTAGGAGTAGGTATTTTATAATTAACGGTAAATTGTGCCACCAACAACTGCATTCACTACAACCATTTAACATTTCTACTATACGTATCTTAGCTTCAACAAAGGTTATTATCATATTGCTTTCGAAATGGGGGAAATGCCAGAAAACAATTACAATAGTGGCACTGCAACTACTAAAAAAGTAAAACTGCGGTCTATGCTAATTTTAGCACAGTGTCTGAATTAAAAGCCGCTGTCGGCATACAATGTTGAAAGCAACCTTGAATTTACACCAACCCAGTCATCAAATTAACAAATTTAATTAATTGAATAGTTGATAGAAATCAGGAATGGGAAACCCATTGCATTCCTACTTAACGTGGGTATACCCCATGTCTATATGAAATATTATTAGTTTATTGGTTAGGTCTGCGAAATGGTTATACGAGTACTACCCCTTAAACAAATTTGTGAACAAATTGTTATTCAAAATTTCTTGGTAGTTGCCCAGATGATCTATTCGAAATAGCAAATGGAACGTTGGAAGACATTCAAGAAGAGTATCTCAATAGTGCCACCTACGCCATAAATGAACCCTCGCGTACGAGGTGTGTTCAAAAAGTATCGCGAATTTTGTGTTTTTTCCATTTGGTCCCCTTCAAAGTAATCCTCATGAGATATTATACACTTGTGCCATCGTTTTTTCCAATCTTCTAAGCACTTCAAAAAATCTTTTTTTTTTTATCTTGTTCAGCTTCTCCTTCGATGCCGTCTTTATCTCATCAATCGTAGCGTAGCGTCGTCCTTTCATGGGCCTCTTCAGTGTCGTGAAATAAGAGCCAATTTTTGTTCTTCCACAAATCCGGGCATTTCTGGCGGATTGTTTAGCGTAAATTCCGCATAACTTGCAGGTAATATTGCTTATTGACCGTTTTACCCTGTGACAAGAACTCATGATGCGCAACGCCCCTGCAATCGAAGAAAACGGTAAGCAAAACTTTTACATTCGACCGAACTTCCATGGAGATGATTGAGCTTTGGTTTCCACGACATAACCATAAACCCACGATTCGTCACCAGTTATGACCCTCTGGAGCAAATTTGGGTGGTCCAGAACAGAGTCCAACATCTCATTAGCCATGTTCATGCGGTGCTGCTTTTGGTCGAAGTTGAGCAACTTTAATTACTCATAACTTAGTCAAAAATAAGCCGATTTGAATGATTCTGGGTTCAAAAATATCGTAATTACTTACACGAGCGACTCCATGCAGAAACAATTGCAAAAAAGTAGTTGAAAATTTTTTATTTTGCAAAAAACAAAAAGTGCGAAACAGGTTTTTTACTCAAAAATGCAGTACTCAAAAACAACTCATTTTAGCTACTGGGCATTCAGCTTAATTGAAGTTTGAGGTGTCCTCTTGATTTGGAAAAAGTTATAAAAAAAAAAAAAACAATTTTTGAAATATTTAATTTTTAAAAAATTTCAATTTTTTTTCTTTTTTGCTAAATAAACAATTTTCAACTACTTTTTTGCAATTGTTTCTACATGAGGTCGCTCATGTAAGTAATTACGATCATTTTGAACCCTGAATTATTAAAATCGGTTCATTTCTGACTAAGTTATGGGCATTAAAAAAATTTTTTTCTTATATAATTCAAAAAAAAATCGAGTTTGAGCCGAAAAACAAAATTGCCGATAACTCTTGAAAAAAAAATTTTTCGGGCGAACAAAAAAATACGTATCTCATTATTTTGACCAGAGACAAACATATTTAAGTTACATGGAAATCGAAGAACATGACCCGAATAGCCCGGTTGAATTGAAATGGAAAGCATCTATAGTTTGCTGAATGGCGTAATTCTTGATTGATTAACTCTCAACACTCTCTGTTGCCCCATATCAGATTGTTTGAGGACAGCTGCCGCGTTTTCTGCTGGGATCGCTTAGAAGCAGGGCAGAACAAAATGCATGTGTTCACACACTCTTAATCACACAAAACCGTTGTTGCAAAAACCACAACAATAAAAAATTCAAACACAGTTGTGCACCTTGAAAGGCTGTTTTCACGCTCAACTTAATTTGAATTTAACAAAGCAAACGCTTGCAAAAGCTTTTCACAGTACACACATACATACACACATACACACATGCATATATGCATTTAATACCCTGCGGTAAAAAATTGGTACATTTGCTTAATGTGCTAGTCCTGTTGTACTGAGTACCCACTCCTAGAGAGGTGCTTGGTTCTGCGCTAACAACGCTGCTCATGTTGTAACTCTCAAAGTCGAAAAGTAAAGGCAAATGCTGCTCGTCCCATATAGGAAAGTACTTGTCTAGTGAAAGGGTGTTCGTGTGAGGGACTAGTTCGAATCGTCGCAGAGGGCTGATATATTTTCTTAATTTCACAAATATTATATTATGCGTGGCTGTAGAATTCTAATAAATTATTTTATTTATTCACTAATATTTGGCACAACAGCCTCCGGCTATATTACAGCATACAATATATTTTAATTGTAAATCTCAAACTTACTTCTAAGACGAGTATATTTAAAATGTGAGAGAGAGAAAAATATATAAATCGCAACGACATAAATTATTAAATTTAGAATAGCCAATTAACAAAATAGTAGAGGATAAATGATTAGATTTACGTGAACTTCTTCTAAAGGTAAAATAATACGGTTTTTAATACCTTGAATGCCTTTTCGACGAGTTGAACCTCGAACTTCCAGAATATGACTATAGCAGAATATGATAGAATACAGGCTATTGCACCCATGGCACTAAGGCGTGCCTTCACTTCTCTTCTTCTCTTCTTAATTGGCGCGATAACCGCTTACGCGATTTTGGCCCAGTTTAACAAAGCGCGCCAGTCGTTTCTTTCTCGTGCTAACCGGCGCCAATTGGACACACCAAGTGAGGCCAAGTCCTTCTCCACGTGATCTTTCCAACGCAGAGGAGGCCTTCCTCTTCCTCCACTACCACCAGCTGGTACCGCATCGAATACTTTCAAAGCCGGAGCGTTTGTATCCATTCGAACGACATGACCCAGCCAACGTAGCCGCTGGATCTTTATTCACTGCGCTATGTCTATGCCGTCGTAAAACTCATACAGCTCATCGTTCCATCGTCTGCGATATTCGCCGTTGCCAACGTGCAAAGGTTCCTAAATCGTACGCAGAATCTTTCTCTCGAACACTCCAAGCGTCGCTTCATCGGATGTTGCCATTGTCCAAGCTTCTCTGCCATACGTTAGGACGGGCATGATGAGAACCTTGTAGAGTATTAGTTTTGTTCGTCGAGAGAGGACTTTACTGCTTAGTTGCCTACTTAGTCCAAAGTAGCACTTGTTGGCAAGAGAGATTCTACGTTGGATTTCAAGGCTGACATTGTTATCGGTGTTAAAGCTGGTTCCTAAATGAACGAAGTCTTTTACAATCTCGAAATTATAACTGTCAACAGTTACGTGGGTGCCGATACGCGAGTGTGCCTTTAATTAGGGATTTCTTTATCTCCACAGTTTAATGTAGTGAACTGTCTAGGAATGGATTTAAGTAGTTTTTGTGTGTTTATAGGAAGTTACTACGTTAAAAAGGAAGCTGTGGAAAGCATTGCGTGAAATTAAGTAGAAGCAGCCAATATGTTTATAAATGCCCCGGAAGTTTTCTTTCAAGATACAAATGTACATTTTAGCAGAACGTCCATTCTGTCAAAAGCTAAAAAAACGTAGTTATTATGGACTAAATACACGATGCCCAGAATGCAGAGGTGTTGCCAACGTCGGACGGTCAGACGGCTCTCAGCATATTTGAAGAAATCAGCTGATTGGTTAACGTAAGCGGGATCAGGACAGCGTTTTGCTTACGCAAAGACTGACATTGTGTTGGTGGTACACGAAAAGAAACAACACGGTCTATGCTCACTTTGCTTTGTTGTCGTCTGTACCAAACTGACCAAAATAACTCGTCTTTGGGTTAATGGTAAAATGGGTGGATTTAAATACTTATTATTATTTTTTAAATAAATTCAATTTAGTCATAATTATTCGAATTAAAGTGTGCTTTTACAATTTCCCAAGCCTCTTATATCGTTTTCGGCTTCTATTTTAAATTCATCTTGTGTACATATAGTATATGAATACATTTTACATACATAAATCCACGTAATTTTATTGAAAACTGGGTGTTGGTTTATGTACATACATTTGTATACACCTATGGTAATGTTTAATGTTTGAAAAGCGTATTGAATTTGAGTTTGAGGTAATTTGCAAACATACTTTTGTTAACAATTTTTGAGTTATAGAAAATTAAAGGTTATCTGCTTTAACTTATTCTGTTTGTTGTTTCAAAATTTTTTTGATTTTTGTCACCCTCATTTTATGTTACTGTTATTAAAAGACTGCAATGTTTTAGGTATTTATTTATACTTATGTTTTTCGTGTTCATTACATATATATGTATTACATACTACTGTGGGCAAAAAGTAAGGTGAATTTGGTTGTAAAATGAAAAATCTTTATTTATTCTTGTAAATCAATTTCATCCCCTTCAAACGGATCCCCTCTCGTTGAAATACACTTATGCCAACGATTTTTCCAGTCCCCGAAACATGCCAAGTAGTTCATTTCCGGTACAGCCATCAGCACCTTCTTTGATTCAGCTTTTATCTCCTCAATCGACTCGAAACGCGTTCCCCGGAGTGGACTCTTGAGTTTTGGGAATAGCGAAAAGTCACACGGAGCCAAATCAGGGGAATACGGTGGTTGCGGAACGATATGCGTGGAATTTTTGGCGAAACGGTCACGAAGAATGAGTGCAGTGTGAGACGGTGCATTATCGTGATGCAAAAACCAAGAGTTGTTGGCCCATAATTCTGGTCTTTTTAGATGAATTGCTTCACGTAAACGACGCATAACGCTCAAATAATATTCCTTATTAACAGTTTGGCCATGTGGAAGGAATTCATAGTGCACCACACCACTTCTCTGCTCAATCAAATCAGACATTGAAAAATCAAAAATGCACTCTTGGTCGTTTGGTAAACACAAGCGTAAATATATTACTGATAATGACATTCACATGAAAGTTGGCCCAGATGTTATTAACAGTGCTGCCAACTCATGAAAAAAATAACTAGAGCGAAATTTTAATCCCGCGAAGTTTGACAAATAAATTCTCCTTAATAGGTGTTCCTAATTAAATGTTGGCTTGACCTTGTTTCTTTTCCATATACCTTCTGCTCAAATATGAACGAGACTGATTTAATAAAACACAAACGGTTAATTATTGTTCAATTTTTATTTTATCTCCTTCAAAGTAATCACCATTGGAGGCGATACACATATGCCAACGTTTTTTCCAATCATCATAGCATTTCTGGAAGGCCGATTTTGGTATGGATTTCAGTTCCTTCTTCGAATTCTCTTTTATGACTTCAATTGTCTCAAAATGTTTTCCACGAAGCGGCAACTTGAGCTTGGGAAACAGGAAAAAGTCACATGGAGCCATATCAGGCGAATACGGTGCTTGCGGAACGATATTAACATTATTTTTGTTCAAATAATCGCGAACAAGACGTGATGTGTGAGCTGGTGCATTATCGTGATGCAAGAACCATGACCTGTTGTCCCACAATTCCTTCCTTTTAAGACGAAACGTCCAAACAATATTCAGCGTTAACCGATTTTGCGATTTGTGCGATTTTCAAGCACAATTTCCTTTACTTTTCCGGTGTTTTCGTCGTTTACTGATGTTGCTGGACGACGTTCACGAGGCAAGTTTTCAACCGATGTACGGCCCTCTTTGAACGATTTGTACCACTGGAAAACACGTGCACGCGATAGAGCAGAGTCCCCATAGGTTGTCTGCAACATTTTTAAGGCGTCTGAAGCCGAAATTTTGTTGGAATAACAAAATTTCAAACAAATTCTTTGTTCAACTTGAATTTCCATCGTTAAATTCGAAGAAAACTCTCGAGCTTGACTTGTTTACAGTAGCACAGAAAACAAACTATGTGACACATCACTCTGAAATTTGCCATGTAAGCTTATAACAGTCCTACCATAAAACGAAAAATTTATTTTTGCCATATGTCATCCGCGGACTGATTTATTGATAAAGTCTCGTTCATATTTGAGCAGAAGGTACATGCAGAGTAGGGCACTGTATTCAAATTGAGTAATACGTCTCCCTGCGGTATTCCTAAAACCAAGAAAAAAATAAAAATTATAAATTTCTAGAATTGATATCTTTTAATGTAATAAAGAAAAATATGCACACATGGCAAAAATAAAAAAAAACTTTTATTTGGTTTTTAAATTTAATCATTTTTTTGTTTGTAAAAATATAATTTTTAATAGAATAAAACAAAATATGCAGCCATGGCAAAAGTAAAATAAAACTTTCCTTTTGCTTTTTAAATATAATAATTTTGTTTTGCAAAAATTTAATGCATTCCACAACAAATATCATATAAATCAAAGTTTCAAATTCTGCAGAAAATTTATGAAAATTCGAAGTCTCCATTAAGATTTCCAATTACATAATTTCATACCCGATTAAATTTAGTAGAAGTATAAGTGCAAGTTTGGAGTAGTTCAAAATTCCCTTTAATTCTTATATTTTTTCTCAGACGGCGTCGCGCATTTTCTCCATAGGATCGATTCCATGTCAAATGAGCCAAGTATTTTAAATATTATCGGAAAAGTTTCCGGAAAATCGGTTTGTTTTTCGGCCTTAGTAAAATAAGAAGTAAACCGGATAAATGCTGAGAAGAATTTTATGATAAGATTTGTTCAGTATGGAATATTTTGGTATAGAGATTTTCAAAGTGAAATATCTTCCGTTCTTTTTAATATTTTGGTAATTTTTTTAAATTGAATTTGGCGGTTGCCGTAGCCGAATGGATTGGTGCGTGACTACCATTCGGAATTCACAGAGAGAACGTTGGTTCGAATCTCGGTAAAACACCAAAATTAAGAAAAACGTTTTTCTAATAGAGGTCGCCCCTCGGCAGGCAATGGCAAACCTCCGAGTGTATTTCTGCCATGAAAAAGCTCCTCATCGAAATATCTGCCGTTCGGAGTCGGCTTGAAACTGTAGGTCCCTCCATTTGTGAAGCAACATCAAGACGCACGCCACAAATAGGAGGAGCAGCTCGGCCAACCACCCAAAAAGGGTGTACGCGCCAATTATAAAAATATATATATATATATATATATATATATATAATTTTTTGAATTATAAGATAATTGCAACAACAAATGCTCCAAAATTTTCTTATTTTTTTTGATAGCTCGTGTGGGCTCCCGCTGCAAAGCGCATTCTAGGTAGGCTGATCAAAGCCAAATTTATTCCATCAAATTACTATTGCGGCATGGTCAAAAGCCAGTCAGTAAAACGCCGATGTGATCTGTTAATAAAACGTCCATTATTTCCTTCATAGTCCCTAAAGTTATGGGTATGAGTTCATTCTTATAAAATGATAAGGATGGTTTGGCCCACTAAAATCAAAATCAAAAAGTGTGTAGCTTTATGACTTGTATAATGTGAAAATTTGTAATGTGAAACTCCTTCATTTCAGTATATTACGATAAGAGTAATATATAATATTTCAAAAGCCAGTTGAAAATTACAGGCAGAAGTGATAGGTGAATGAAATAAGTAAAAAGTTAATGAGGTAATTCTCTCAAATAGGGACTATTTTGAATGAGCTAAATCAAATTTAGTAAAAATGCTCGCTTTAGGGGGGAGTCTGGTTTATGAGGTCTAAAAATTGCATCTCTTTGCGATTTTTTTTTAAGGAAAAAATTAATTTAGCACTGCAAAGTTTTTTCTATCTTTTAATGAACATTTAAAAAGTATAAAAAAATTTTGTACTGGTTAAATTAAGTTGAAAAAAATGTTTAACATAGAAATTAGTAGAGCGCTCCAACGCTGGAGTTTCCAACTGGCGTACAAGATACAGCTCGTAATTGTTATTTAAAGCAAAAAATTCAAATGGATTTACAATTATCATGATTTTTTATTCTAGATGAACTAAGAAAACTGAGAGAAATTCCAAAATTTCAACTTTTTGGAGGCTTTAAATAAAAAAATGCGTTTCTATAAAAAAAAATCACTTCGACTTGGTATAAAAATATTGAAAAATTTTTTTTAATCTATTTTGTTAGTTCAAATAGAAGAGAATTTAATACTGAAGGGAACAAGCAATGATCCATTTCAAAAGGTTCATTAGTTTTTTTTTCATTAATGTACGCCAATTCAAAGAAATCATAAAAATGAAAAGTCGAGAAAAGAAGATAAAGTTTTGTACTATAGCTGTCCGGTCACAGCGTAACAACCTAACGCTCGCCTACCTTTGGCTTTGTATCTACGGAAATATGGAGAATTAGGCTCTGCAACTTTGTGTGAATATTCTGAAATATATATTAGGAATCCCTTAAAACGAAAAAAAATAAAATTGATTTTTTTGACCTTATACACCAGGCTCCCGCCTTTACCATGACTGTCTATAGGCAGATTTTCTGGATAGCCGTTTATTACAAGTTGAAATAAATACCCACTCTCATCTAGGCAAGCCATCTGCAGGGTTGGCCTAATAAAACAATAAATGAAAATTGCTTAGACTTTGCCATAGATGACTTGATATAAAAATCTTTCATTTTCTGCCGAGAGTAGAAGGCTGATATCATTTATTACTGGGAATAAGACCGAATTGGTTCACTACGAACAGCCAAGATGGAAAAACTGAAATACCGGTAGTTATACAACAAAAATGGCGAATTTTTTCTGAATAATTGATTGCTTAGTTTGAAAACAAAAAAAATGTATATATATATAATGAAATATCAGCTGTTGACAGTATTTAAAACCGGATACAATTTGAAGAGTAATATTAGAAAATGGGAACACAATAAAACAATTTTCTTGTTGAATTTGTAGGTTTTGTATGTTTTATAATAACACAGCAGCAATTCCTAAGAATTAAGTATTTAAAATTGTTATGAGAGTCAACAATAAAGCAACAGAAACCAATTGAAGTTGTTGACTTCGCAGCAGCTTCAAGCAGCTAAACGCACATGTACACAAAATGAATAGTTTAATAGAAGTTTTCTTTGCAGCGCATCAGAGCAAATCACTTTGCAGCCCTTTGTGGATACATATTTTAGCAAACTTTGGCAGTTGCCACTTTGAACTTTTATCGAATGACACAAACCTGAGACAAGCGAATACCCGCATAGCACACCTTCCGGATCAGCGAATGCCGCAACTTTGCTCGTAAAGGTCAAACTAAAGATTGTCAACACTCAGAATCATTTTTATTTAGTGAACAAGTTATTCGAAAACAAAAATGATGATTAACTTTGTGCCACCTTGTGCAATAGGAGATGTGCCTTGAGAGAATTACTGAGTGTAATTTTGGTGGAAGGGAGACGCCTTGATATCTCTATCGCCCAATTCGCCCAAAAAGTTGAACTTCTTGGTAAGGGTGACTCTCGCTGAGATTCCAAGGCTCGCATTAATGTACTGGCAAAATTTTTGTAATGCCCACATAAACGAAGCCCTCTACCACTTCGAAATAATAATTCTCAACAGTGACGTGGGTGTGAAAGCGCTGTCAGTTTGCTTAACGCTTTTGCCTCGCTTACTGCCAGCTCCCTTCGCTTTATTTTTTATCCAATTTAGAGTAATTATTCATCTTTATGTGTATTGGTTAAAAATCAATTAGCGCTTTCGCCGAGCTGCACCTGAGTTACGGAAAATTTAATTTCATTTAAAAATGTATGCAGTGAATAAGTGACCATTAATTACTCTGTTATGTGCACGGCTTTTTATTGAATGAACGAAAAGTAGATTAAACATCATTATTTCACCAAGGGTGGACAACATGGCCTGAGTTGGAGGCAGTGTTTTAATTATCAGATTTTTAACCATAGATAAAATGACTTCGAGTCATTTAGTTAAAATTTTATTTTATTATGCTTCGATCCGGTTTTGTCCGACGCCCATTAAGAAGCCATTAAGCTACAAAAAGTTTGCAGGACTTTTTAGTCAATCAAAATTACCGAAAAAATTGTCTTACAGAGTAATTGCGAGTGTTTCAATATTATAAGCGCATTGTATGTATAGACGAAAATATCTATGGAAGAACATAATTGGTGACTTTAAATTCATAATCATTTGGTTACTATTCTGTTAATTTTTCTTTCAAGTAATCTTTACTGAAAATCACTTAAACAGAAGAGAGAAACATTTTCTTAAATTAGCTTGTTGAACACATACCGACGCAAAATGAAATAGAAGAACAAAAACATTCCCAAGTAAATGGCGCTTATATTTATAAGCATTGCTTTACGAAGAAAATGGAGCGTGTCCGAGTAGCCTGTCAGGCCAAAATACTTATACTTGTATATACAGTGCAACGTAGTTAATTGTGGGAAGGCTTTATTGCACATCTAAAATAACTGCCAAGAATTTCTTGTTAATTGAAATAAGGTACATTTTTATATTGAATATTTTAATTTAATTGTTTAATTGGTATTTTGAGACTATTATAAATCTTACTCACTTAATTGGCCGTAACAACCCGTTGCCGAGTTGCATCCTGCCGAATAATGTCTCGCCATGTGTCTCTGTTTTCCGCACACCTTTTCCTGTTTCTTTAGCCCAGAGAAGCCAGGTCATCATTAATTTGGTCCTTCCACAGGACACGAGGACGTCCTATTCGTCGTAGACCACCAATTACCGTCTCAACCACCTCCTTCGCCTCAGCAGTTCCTTTCCATACGGATGGCATGACACAGCCACCTTAGTCGCTGCAGGGTGACTCATTTGACTATGTCAATATCTCCGTAAAGCTCATACAGCTTGTGAAAGCGATAACCGTCATCTATGTGAGCAGGGCTAAAGATCTTGCGAAGTATTCTCCTCTCGAAAACTATAAGAGCTGCTGCATCTAATGGTTAGCATCAGAATTACTCTTCGCATGATTTCGAGGCTGACATTGTTGTTACTGGTAATAGCGGAACCAGAATGTATGAACTCCTTGACCACCTTGAATTTATAGTTGTCAACTTCGATATATGGTTCAAGACGCCACGACTCCCTTCAGGACGTTAGTATATACTTGGTTTTGCAGTCGCTGACCACCCCACCCAATCGTGCGGACTCCTTTTCATACTCGCGCTTGGTATGACCGATGATATCGATGCCAGCATACGCAAAGAGCTGGGCACTTCTATAGAAAAAAGGGAACGTTTCATTCTACACCCGTCTTGCTAACCATACTTTCCTATTTTCAAAAGTGGCAAAAAGAATCATGTGTGCAACTTAGACCGATCTCGACGCTTTCTATTATATCTAACCTTTTCGAAGGAATTCTAAAAGAAAAGATGTACGAGGTGTGTTCAAGAAGTATCGCGAATTTTTTGTTTTTTTCAAAAATTATTTATTTATTCATTAATATCCATTTGGTCCCCTTCAAAGCAATCCCCATGAGATATTATACACTTGTGCCAACGTTTTTTTCCAATCTTCGAAGCACTTCAAAAAATCTTTTTTTTTATATTGTTCAGCTTCTCCTTCGATGCCGTCTTTATCTCGTCAATCGTAGCGTAGCATCGTCCTTTCATGGGCTTCTTCAGTTTCGAGAACAAGAAGAAGTCATAGGGGGCCAGATCTGGGGAATACGGTGGCTGTGGCATCATTAGTTTGTAGTTTTTGGCCAAAAAGTCGCGCGTAAACAGCGATGTGTGAGTAGAGGCGTTATCGTGATGCAAGAGCCAATTTTTGTTCTTCCACAAATCCGGGCGTTTCTGGCGGATTGCTTCGCGTAAATTGCGCATAACTTGCAGGTAATATTCCTTATTGACTGTTTTACCCTGTGACAAGCACTCATGATGCGCAACGCCCCTGCAATCGAAGCACACGGTAAGCAAAACTTTTACATTCGCCCGAACTTCCATTGAGATGATTGAGCTTTGGTTTCCACGTTATAACCATAAACCCACGATTCCTCACCAGTTATGACCTTCTCGAGCAAATTTGGGTCGTCGCGGACAGAGTCCAACATCTCATTAGCAATGTTGATGCGATGCTGCTTTTGGTCGAAAATGAGCAGTTTTGGTACGAATTTTGCGGCGACCCGTCTCATGCCCAAATCATTGAACAAAATCGAATAGCACTAGTAAAGCGATATGTCTAGGTCCTCAGCAACTTCTCTAACGGTGATTCGACTATTGGCCAATACCATTTTCTTCACTTCATCAATTTTTCCGCCTGTTGTTGAAGCGCTCGAGCGTCCGGCACGCTTTTCGTTGTTCATATCTTCTCGGCCTTCTGAGAACATTTTGTACCACCGATAAGTTGCTTTAGTCCAAAGTAGCTTCTCCGACACAGTATTTCATTTTTTTTTGTTATTTACCAATGAATATGTTAATTTTTCTCTAATAAAATTATTCGTACGTATGTACCTTATTGTAAGCATCAATCGCTCCTCTTGCAATATTGGTCTGTTGTGGCAGTTTTGCCAATTATGCTGCAGTCGATCCGAAATTTGAGACAGAATATAATCGAATGTATCGCTTGTCATTGTCATATATTCGAAAAACTTTTTTGGATCCTGTCTCAAACTATTATAGAGATGGTGAAATTCTCCGAGTTCTAGTTTTGCTTGGTTTATAGGATGCGCGGAAAACTGACGTTTTTCCCTTATATGCAGCAGTAGGCGTCAACAACAACATATTTTCTGCCTCTGAATCACTCATTATTATAAATATTATAGCTCTTCACTTTTCAAAACTTAAATTGCAAATGCAACTAACGCTCTTATCGCAGCTCTGTTTTATACACTACACAAAACTAAAGCTCGACGCTATGCTTTTGTCGCTGCTCTTATCGACGCTCTTATCGCTTATCGCATCTCTGACATGCACGCACCCTTATTTATCCCATATACGATGTGTGTTAATGATTGGGGGTGAATGTTCGGAACCTTTCTAGAGCCTATTCTCTTCGTTCAATTTATTAATGATATTAGTAAATGCTTTTCGTTTGTCAGCTTTCTTCTGTATGCTGATGATTTGAAAATATTTTCTGCAATTATAAAAAATGAGGATGTTCCTATTTTGCAAAAGAAAATGAAGGCGCTCGTAATAAGAAATGTAAGTAATAAGAAATGTTCTCATGTCGCTTTCGTCAAAACTCAAAATGTTTTCCAGTCATTTTATAGAATTGATAATACTTTACGTGAATCTGTTCACTTCATACTCAATCATAGGTTTTGTATGGCGTAATAGCTCGATGTTCTGGACTCCTACACTCACAAAATACTTTTTGCTTCCTATGTTCGCTGTACATTAGAATATGCAAATTTTATCTGGAGGCCTTGTCACCAATTTGCAGTTGGGAGAATTGAACGTTTTCCTTAAATATGCTCTCAGGTCGTTTAAATTCTCACATTCTATCCCTTCCTATATTTCTCGTTTGATTTTAATTAACTTAAAGTCTCTAGAGAGTAAAAGGTATATATTCTCACTGTCTTTTGTTTTTAGTGTAATTAAAGGAGACATTGATTGCTCATCCGTATTGCATAGCTTTCACTTTCACATTCCTACAGATCTCTACGCAAGACTTACCAATTTCATCTTAAATTTCTTAACACGCTCTAAGAGAGCTCACTGAGATCTCGAGTTCAATTCCGTTTGACGTTTCAAATAATGAATTTTATAAGTTTCTTAACGCTCTTTTAATTTATTTAATAACTATCTGTAGTAATTTAAGCTCATATTAAATCTAAGTGGTCTATAAAAACAGTAACTATGTTTTTGACTTGAAATATATGAAAGTTGAAGAGATCGCTTGACAATGGGTCACCTCATCTGAAACCTCCTTATAAAACCAATAATGTTATATTATTATTCAGTGAGGAAATTTATTTTTCGTTTAGACAAAAACTGTTGAAATTGACAACTTCTTAATCGCTTAATCCATGTTTGTCCATATAGAGTGGAATTTTGGACAGGCTTTATTACAAAGTATTTCTAAATAGTTATGTTTAAAAAATATATGTATCCAAGTAAAACGTACACACATATATAAATAATATTCGTACATGCAACATTTTTATATTATTTTAACTTAGTTTCCATTGGGAGAAATCTTACTAATTTCAACGGGTGCGCAATTAGGCACAAAGTACTGTAACTAAAAGGGGCGTATGATTTCATTTGCCCGTGCTTTTCGCTAGAAATTATTTCCGATTTTAAGCAAGCGTTTAGATTGTTTACTGCTTTCATTGGAATGTGGAAGCTTTTTGCCACCTGCACACTTCAAACGTTAATTCAAGTGCCCATTCTGAGCTCTTCAATCACAAGTTTCGTTTTGAATTATTTCTGTGAATGAATATTTGCGGCGAATAAATCTAATTCAGATTTCTCCTCCATTAAACCTTGACCTCTTTTTGCCGCTGCTTAAGCTTAAGTGGGTGGAAACGTACTTTGATTCTTGATTTAATATTTCAGTTCTTAGCTAAGAAAAATGCTAAATAAAACAACAATAAATTATTATATGAGAGAATTAATTAAAAAATGGTAATTTCAACTCCCACCGCTTAGATACCCGTTACTGCATCTGTATGAGGATTGTACTCTTAGGTTCGTACGCACAAATTCTGAAAATTAATTTCCAGCGAAAAAGGTTAAAAAGCTAAGTTCTGAAGAAATATTAGACGGGCAGATGATAGAATTTCTGTGGTGGTGATCAAAATCAATACCTTTATATTTGTAGGCTGGAATACAATAAAAAGTACACTGAAACAATTGTGAAAAAATAAGAAGAATACATGAAAAAAAATAATAATTTTAAAATTTATTCATTTGTTTATTTTTATGTTTAATAGGCAAGTAGAACGAAGAAACGTTGCACGTTCCCACGACAAACGGTTCTACGTTACTGGAACAACCCGTATTTATATCCGCTCAAGGATTGTCGCTCCAATAGATTAATGGAGAATATTTCTGCTGCTACAAAAAAAAAAAATAAAAAAATTCTTAGCAATATCACACGGACCACATTCGACGAATGAAGATTCTGTACTTTTATATGATATCTACACTGTAAGATAAAATAATTTTTTTTCAAACAAAAGCAAATGATGTCAATGTTTCTACTCTTTTGAACAGTCTGGTATGGCATAGAAAAATATGATCTTTACATTTTAGATAAATGTAATGTCCAGTAGTTTCATACATAAAATAAGGGAGAACATTTTTTTGGATGATTTTATCCCCCTCTAACTGCGCAATATATAGGTGTCTTTGGTAGTTTTGGCGGGAAAGGGCTAAAAGTACACGTAGCAGTGGGATATAGCAGGCTAAAATGTATCACAACAATATATATATATAATTGGCGGTTACTCCCTTTTTGGGTGTTTGGCCGAGCTCCTCCTCCTATTTGTGGCGGGCGTCTTGATGTTGTTCCTCAAATGGAGGGACCTACAATTTTAAGCCGACTCCAAAGGGCAGAGCTTTTTCATGTCAGAAATACACTCGGAGGTTTGCCATTGTCTGCCGAGGGGCGACCGCTACTACAAAAATGTTTTTCTTAATTTTGGTGTATCACCGAGATTCGAACTTACGTTATCTCTGTGAATTCCGAATGGTAGTCACGCACCAACCCATTCGGCTACGGCGGCCGAATTCATAGACTTCTTAAGATAAAGGAAAATGAGTAAGAGTTAATTTCGTTAGTGCGCATTAAGAACATTGTTTTGGTAGAATTTCAGTATATGCACATACAATACTTATACTCGTACATATGTAATAATGTATTTGTTCCATATACATTTTCCGAACGCATTTAGTTAAACTATTGTTGTGGAGTTGTGCATGAAGAAAATTTTCAAATAATACTTAAAACTTGAGTACGACTTAATGTATGATTGCCTTGTCTATCTACGAAATTTAACAATAGAAATGCTTATACAGTATAATCTCGATAATTCGGACAATTAAATACCAGAGGTTGTCCGAAATATCGAATTTTCCGGATTATCGAGTGGGTAAAAAATTTAATAGAAATCAGTAGATCAGTAATTAAATGAAATATTTAATCTTAAATTGATTAATATTCAATGAGTTATATGTACATATATTAGTTTTTATTCGGCCGTAAAATAATTCAATATATTCGTTTGCCGCAATTTTGTTTCATTTCTCTTTCTGAAGGCAATATCTCTGAGACTCACAAGTTTTAAAATGTCTCCGGATGAAAATTCCTGTTCCTCTGCATATTTAATACAACTATCAAATGCGACGATAGCTTGAGAGTGCGAAATTTTAGGATCTTGACTTTCATTTTCGTCAAGACTGCTGTTCTCGTTATCTTCTTCCTCAATCTAGTTGATATCGAAACCAGTGTCGTCATTCAACCACTCAGTAATCTCGTTATCATTATATACATCAGGGGATATTTCAACAAGAAGATAAATTATTTTAGTTGAGCTGCTGGGTCGTAGCATCGCAAGAGGCAAATCATCATCTGAGTCCCATTCTTCGTGATAAAGAATTTTGTTAAAACATTTTCTGAGCACGCGTTCATCCACATTTTTCCTAGCATTAGACGATAAAAAAGCCACATCTTTTAATGTAAAGTTTTTTAAAGATTCCGGGAGATTGCTCGTTGGGCTGGACAAAAGTAGAGACAAAAAACTCTTCCGATAGTTTGTCTTTAAAATTCGGATAGCATTGTGGTCCATTGGCTGTATAAGAGCCGTGCAGTTTGGTGGTAAAAACATAACATAACCTTATCGACGTCCGACAGTGATTGGGGTTGGTAAGTTGCATTGTCTAGCAGTAAAATGGCTTTGGCTGGTAAATTCTTTTCCTTTAAGTAACGCTTTACTTCTTTAACGAATGAGTTTTCAAACCAATTTTTAAAGATTTGCTCTGTCATCCAAGCATTTTTGGTATGGGAGTACCCAAGCGAAAGGTTTACTTTTTTAAACGCTCCGGGGTTTTTGGCTTTCCCTATCACGAACAATGGAAGTTTATGTTCTCCGGTTGCATTACAGCAAACTAGAAGTGTTACTCTTTTCCAATTTTGCGCCCGGGTGCGGATTTTTCATTATGCAATGCAAGGGTTTTTTCTGGAAGTTTTCTCTAAAACAAAGCAGTCTCATCTGCATTATAAACCTGATCATACGTAATGCCCATTTCTGCAATTTTCTTTCGTAATTTTTCAATAAAGGGTTGCACAGCAGTAGAGTCATTGGAAAGTTTTTCGCCAGATATTTTTAAGAATTTAATTCCATATCGGGAGCGAAAATTACTAAGCCACAAATTCCACACTTTGTCCGTAAATTTGGGAACAGAATTGTTTGGCCTTTTCTTTGATGATTTCCGAGGAAATCGGTGCATTGTTTCGTCTTGCGTTTACAAACCATTTATACAAGTGGTCTTCCATCTTTTCAAACTCCGCAGGTCGCATAGTTTTACGCTTTCCAAGGCCACATTCTGTTCTAGCAATGTAACTGCAAAATATAATCAAAGGAGTGTAAACTCTTCTTACAAAATGTTTTCGTTTTTTACCTATCAATCTTTAATCTACTTGATTTTATGTCCAAAATTGTAGATTTACCTACATTGTATTGCGCAGCTAGCTGTCGAATTGACTGTCCTTCACTTAGTTTCTTAAGAACTTCTTTTTTCTGGTCTATCGTTAAAAACGTATGTTTTTTCTTAGCTGCTGGTGCCATAGTTAAATTTATACATTCCACAGTTAAAGAAATTATGGAGTTAATGTTTGAAATTAGCTACTGAACTACACATTACGCAAATATGCTTATGAATATGAACTAGGAGGCTGACGAGCACTTAAACGCATTATTCACGCAAAGAAGTTAGCAGGGGAGTCCCCTTTATAAAATAAAATAAAAAATAACGGAATTCCTTTTTATTTCAGCATATTCACTGGAAAATAAAGAAGTGCCCGAATTTTAGAGGTACATGAATACGTGGTGTCCGGATTACAGAGACTTCAATAGAAAACGTTTTGGTGTCCGGATTACCGCGCTGTCCGAATTATCAAGTGTCCGAATTACCAAGATTAGACTGTATTAATTTTATGTTGTTTATATTATAATTTGTAATTATAATAAACATGAGGTAGTAGGGACTGTAGAGAAATCTCTGGAGGGCAAACAATTCACTTTGGTGGCCTTTATAGGTATAGAGGGCGCCTTTAATAATATTACGGTGGAGCCAATTGTCACGGCTCTAAATAGGCTACGGGTGGAAAGACCTACCTGCCGCTGGATCTCGACCCTGCTTGGTGGTAGGGAAAGAAATGCTGTGGCAGGAGGGGCTAGAATCACTATATTTGTACATAGGGGCACGCCGCAGGGCGGCGTCCTCTCGCCTCTCCTTTGGCTAGTAGCTGTGGATGAAGCTTTAACTCGCTTAAACCGGGGTGGGGTAAAGGTGGTAGCATATGCCGATGACTTGGTTCTAATAGTCTCAGACCCCTTCCCATCAGTAATGGCTGAAATTTTGGAAGGTGCACTGGCTGCACTCAGCAGATGGGCTGCCAGTTGCGGTCTCAGAGTCAACGGAGTTGATGCTATTCACCAGAAAATACAAGCCTCCACCTTTTAAGCTTCCTAGACTTAACAACCAGTGTCTCTTTCATCGGAAGTCAAGTATCTTGGTGTAATACTTGACCCCAAGCCCCACTGGAAGCTGCACATAGAAAATCGAGTTAAGAAGGCCTATATAGCCTTCTTCTTCTGCTTCTTCTGGGAGCGGGGGTTTACTCTAAGTCAGCCAGCATTTCGACCTCCTTTAAACTGCCGGAAACAAGCTGCGTTTTTCAAGCAGAGGTCTTCGCGATCCTGCAGGCATGCAAAATGCTTCGGGATCGCTGTTGGGAGGGAGACATTCATATTTTTTTCGATAGCCAAGCTGCAATCAAGGCACTGTCGTCGCCGTATTGCAGCTCTCTTCTCGTGAACCGCTGTAAGGAGGAACTCAAACGTCTCGAACGTCCAGGAAACATTTCCCTCATCTGGGTTCCTTGGCACAGGAATATAAAGGGAAATGAATTTGCCGATGAGCTTGCCAGGAAGGGGTCGGCAGAACCGGTTCCAGCTGTACCCTTCTCAGACATCGGTATCCCCTTGGCCGTCGTTAAAGGGAAACTAATTACACAATTTCTTTCTGAAAACAGATGGAGGTCTGTCTCATCGTGTGCCATTTCAAAAGCACTATGGCCTCAATACGATATAAACAGAACGCTAAAGGTGATGGGAATCCTCCGCCATTCAATTTCCAAACTCATTGCGGTGTTCACTGGTCACTGGGTGATCGGCACTCATGAGGGGCAGCTTGGAATTCCGTACAATCCCTTTGCAGAAGCTGTGGGAATCCTGCAGAGAAAGATACTGTGGAACAATTTCTCTGCAAATGTCCGATTCTGGCGGCTAGGCGGTTGAGATTCCGTAGCGTGCCCTTTGGAGATTACTGGAAGAAATTCTCCAGCCTAGATCTCGTTTCTCTCCTCCGCTACATCAAAAGCACTGGATGGCTGTAGACGGTTTTCTCTCCTCCCTAAATCCTTTGACAGGTAGTGGTCCACATTATGGTATCAAAACGGCACGTAAGTGCTACTTGTAGGGTACCTGGGGTACTCTTGTCATCTTACCTGCCTACCTACCTATAATTATTGTAACTTCCATCAACAACGCAATAATTCCAGCGCCGCGTGTGTTATGTAATGTATATGGTGTAGAACTACTAATAATTGGTGATGATTCAGAAGAAATTGTATTCTATATGTGTCTAAAAGCATAGTTTGCTTAATAAAGGTCTTTTAGAGCCGAAGAATTTGAGATTGGCGCGTGTTTCCTTTCACAACCAATTTCAGAACTGTTTTTGAGGCTGTTTTGAGGTTTCGCAATTTATCACGAATAGACTCACATGGGAGCAACGCTTGCATATTGCTCAAATTTATTTTTAATACCAAGAAGATAATCTACTTGATGAAATACTTTTACAAACAGAAAAACGAGGTTTGAGGGTGAATCACTCTTTCGTACGATTCGGAATATTCAATTTCATGGATATTGAAAACATTTTGCTGCATTTATTTCCATTTGAGTTCTTTCTCTCTAAAACAACACCCTTTACATGCATCAATGCTTAACTGTTTTACCATAATTCTTTTGGCGCTCACCGCACATCATCGCCATTGTTGAACTGGGAATAAATAACCACCACATGAACAAAAATAAACATTTAGCTACTGAACGAGTATTAAAAGTTGTGACAATTTATGCAGCCTTCACGCAAGGCCAACAACACGTTGCAGCAATAACAACTAGAATGCCAAAAGGTGAATAATGGTTTCTCACCTAACTCTCAGTCAACCACCCGTAAATAGACACATGGAATGTAATATGTACGCAGCGTGACACGAATGAGCATGAGCGTCGGCATTCACATAAACAAAGGGTTGAAGTTAACGCCACATGTTATGTTTTGTACCGTAGCCTGATTTCCCTTTCTAGTTGGCAACGAAACTAATTTCAAACTTGTATTTTTTGTTTTTCATTTTTTTGTTCAATATTTGTTAGTACTCTGATGCGCTGATGCTCTTCTTTTGTTTTTTTTTATCGACCATAATCTCTTCGCTATTCGTGCATTTTTTTACTTGCGCTTTGCAAATTATTATTGTGCAGCTGGCTTTGCTCTAGTTAGTGGCCTGACGCCACCGATAGTTTTTTATACATATATCTTTGAGAAATTTATATTCTTCAACAAAATGTACAGAGAAATCATTATTGTATGTTGTAGTCTTAATTGTTTCAAATCTTATTGGCGTAGCTTTTGACAAAGACATCCTTAGTGGTTTTGAATTGCTCTCAGAACCCCGGGAGTTAAGACAAAGTACATCAATAGGCTCTTCAGAGTTATGATAGTTTGCCCGAGTGCTTCGAGTTTTATATTAGGACAATCACGCTTGACTGAGCTTATATAACTATTATGATTCCTTTTGCTCACGCCGGCTAAGTATCTGAAGCATAACTAATGAGTTCTTGATCCTGCCGCACACATAGTGTGCACTCGCAGTGGCAGCAGCTTCCGTAGTGGGGGCTCTGTTGTTTTATGGAATTTGGAAGGAATAGGATAATCATAATCAAAAAGGGCTCATTAGAGAAACGTCTGAAGTGACAGACAGAGAAAAAGTAGTTGTCCTCGCGTGGTTTGAACCAGTGCAGCCATAAAAGCCGGTCGAGAAAGATTCGCAGAAACCCCCTTAGAAATTATGTTCAGGGATATGAATATATCGACCACATTCATGCCAAGACTAATTAGAGATGATCTCCCCATAAAAGCCTTCAGTCGCTCAACTGGTCCACTTTTCATAAGTAACCACCCAACGGTGGCTAACAAACAATACTTTTGGGTTCACAGAAACGAAATATTAGACGAATCTGAATCCATTGGACTACAGTTTGTGGGCAGAATTGGAGCACATGGCTTATAGAAGACATCACAGTAAGCTGGACTGTCTCAAAAAATCTTTGATTCGAGCGGTGACGTCAAAATCTATAGAAACCTTGCGAGCTGCAAAAGTTGAATCGCGTAATTGTTCGAAGGCTTGTGTAAAACCAAATGGTGACCATTTCAAATGAAAAATTTAAAATATTTATGTCAATATTTATATGTTTAAATAAAACTAACTGCATTGAAAAACGTAATACAATTTCATATCTATAACGGACCTAACTTGTAATAGAAATTATTACAGCACTAAGCATATAAGTATCATACATATATAGGAGGGTGGTTCAATAAGTACATGTGTTTGCTTACAACGGGCGTTCCTGAGGGAAGTTGGTGTTAGCATCGTGTGGTAACATTTATCAATCGACGGAAAAACAATTTTGCAGACTGATTGATAGGTTAGTTTGGATTTGGTAGTTATTCGAATAGAAACGTTCGGTAATTCGCTTTTTGTTTTTGGGTGGTAAAATATGCGAGGAGATAAAATCAAAGTTGGATGCTGTCTGTGAAGACGTTTCGCCATCTATGACCATAGTTAGTTATTGGTTCAACGATTTTAAGCATGGCCAACATCCGTTTTTGATGAGGAGCGACCAGGACGCCCGGCAGACGTGCTTAACAAGGAAACAATTCAAAAAGTCCGCAACATGATTCTCGCTGATCAACGAACGAATGTGTGGGAAGTAACAGAGTCCATAGGTGTGCCGACTGGAATGGCAATTAATATTTTACATGGAAAGTTGGCGATGAAAAAATTGTCGACATCAAGCGGTAGGGCAGTGTTTGTTGTTACCGTTGATGAAAATTGGATTCATTATTACACACCAGAAACTAAGCAAAAATCAAAAAAATGGGTTTCTCCCGGTGAATCTGATCCAAAGAAGGCGAAGACAGTTCCATCGGTGGACGATTTTTTGGGATGCAAATGGCGTCATCCTCACGGATTTTTTAGAAAAAGGAAGAACGATCACTCTACAATACTGCAGTGAGTTATTCGACCGCTTCTACAAAAAATGGAAGAAGTACCGTCGCATTCGTCGAGAAAGAAAGTTCTGTTTCACCACGATAACGCATCCGCACATTCATTCGGAGTTGCATGAATTGCATTATGAATTGCTGCCGCATCCTCCGTATTCACCCCGTCTGGCCCCGTGCGACTTTTTCGTGTTCTCTAATATGAAGAAACGGCTCGCGGGAAAAAAATTTATTTCAAACGAGGAAGTCATTGCCGTATTTTAGAGACGTCGACAAACCCTACTTTTTGAGGGGTTAAAAAAATGGCCGGAGCGTTGGGAGAAGTGTATTTTTCTAAAATGGCACTATGTTGAAAAATAAAAACAATTTTTTTGAAAAAATGGTGTCTTCGTTTTTACACGCCTACTTATTGAGCCACCTCGTATGTATAGGAAATGATAAAGTCACACATCTGAAGATGTACAATTTTTTTTAAAATTAAATAGTTAAGTTATTTCCCTTCACATCGTCTTTATGTAGGTATGTTTTGTGAGACAATTTTGTACTGTATGTGCATTAAAATAATATCACTCAATTTTGTTTTCACTTTCCTTCAGTCAACTAAAACAAATTTGGCAAGCGTTTTTCTTTCAGTCTGAGCACTTTAGTACAGTTGACTGCCAGTTGAAGCATTTTTGTCGCCTCTTGCCATTTCTTTATTCGGTCTGGTACGATATTAAGTTTGGCTCACTTGAAAGCTTTCATAAATGTCCTTTTGCACATAGCACTGCTAACAAAAGAATGCAGGAATTGTGATCTTTGCACACAAGCTGATGGCGCCCTAAAAGGAAAAAGTTCTTTACTTACACATTCCATGCACACGATTAGCAAATTAAATTATTCAGAAGTTCTCGCAAAGTTTAAATACACATATCTAATAACGACTATAACAAAAAATAAACATCATCTGTAGTCGATATAGAATAATTAGAAAAGGAAGAAAAATGAACACATCAGCATTACCTTTTAGTGAGAAATTTTCATTTCAATTTAACCTATACAAAGGTCAAAAATTAAAATATATTCACACTTTTAAATATGCAGCCAGTAGCGCTTTTTCTTTATAATTTCTTCTTCTTCAAGAAAATGGCTTATGGAAGTGCAAACTGAAAGCAGAAAATACCTGCGTATTACAACTATGCGCTCCATCACTCTCTTCCAAGGACAATACTGAGTGCAAGGGTCGCCGCCTCAAGGCTCAATACGTTTCTTAAAAGATAGTTGGTGGTACCACATTAGCGTGCGCTATCACGTCTTCTGACCCATCAGCTCGAAGCATAAGTGATACTGCCGATATCTTCGGTCTCTCCACTGTCTCGAAGCTAATCAGACTGCAATGTGCGCGCTAATAGTTGGCACAAAAGTTGACAATTGTTTATGTGTATGAAATTTACAATTAACTAAAATTCCTAACTCAAACGAAGAAGAAATAGTTATTTGAAGAAAACATAAGCAATCGTAGCATTTATTTCACTATGTGAAGTTATATACGAAATTAATTGACCTACTCAATATTTAGTGCGATAAAATATGTACGACTATTGTATTATTACTTAATATTTTATAGCACAACCCTTATTTTTAATGAAATAAACGCATCTTCGTACAAGCATAGAAGCATATGAGTTATAAGGTAGTCAATGATTTCTGGAGGAATACTAAACCAGACTACACCAGTAGTCTCAATTAACTTATTTTTGTCCATATTGCCACCCTATTGGCCTATTCTCTGTTTACTATTTCTCAGAGGTCTTCGCTTAAGCTCAGCTGACTAACCCAAACACTTGAAAATATTGGTTTTCTCAGTTGTGATCAAATTTGAGGTGCGCTCCGGGTCGTTGAAATGTTGGAAACATACTTCATGGGGAGGTATTACACTCTCAATTTGTTTTGGGAAAAGAACTCTATTATTTTACTAAAATGCCGGTCAACTTCTCTTCTATCCACATATTCTTTAACATAAAAAATACCTGAACGGAATCGACGCAATCAAAATTGCCCGTAATTAGCTGTTAGAGTATAGGTTCCATAAACACCATTCACAATTTAACTGACTTGCATTTCCGCCTTTATTAAAAAAAACCTGTAAAATGTATGAAATTTTGTCTTTGTTGACTTACATTGTTAACACCCTGTAACTCACAACTGACTGGAATAAACAAAAAATTGTTAAAGAACTGTTTTTAGAATGAAATTTCACCTTGTCAACGAGCGTAAACTTTAATTTGTTTGATCGATTATTCTAAAATCGCTACATCTGTAGTATAAGAAATTACACAAAAACACCTTTGCATCAATATCGCAAAGAACGCCGGCTCAATTGGAGTTCTGTTACAAATAACGATACAGGTGAACGGAAAAGTAGTGTTTACTGACGAAAAGAAGTTCAATCTCAATGGGCCCGGCAATTACTATTCCCATGACTTACTCGTAAGCAGAAAGAAAGGTAGTTAAATCGACATTATAGCTCTAAGGTGGTGTTATGGTACAGGGTGCATTATCGTACTATGGCGCGTTCGCAATGAAAATTGTATAAAGCCCGAGATTCGTGAAACATTTGTTCCTTTTAGTAGAAAACATCAGAAAGTCAAAAAAAAGTACGAGTACAATATTTTTAATTTGAAATAATTAATAAAATTCGATATGGAAATAATTTATTTTGTGATAAAAAGTAATTTCCATCATCTTGTATATACTTACAACTCCATCGGCATTAAAAAAAAAATGAATCTCCAGCGTTTATTGTTTTCTGACTGGGCTTTGAACTTTTTATTGTGTAATTTATTTTTCGGTTATCAATTTTAAAAATGCTGATACAATTTTGAATCGCCTCGCTCGGGAGATTTGTTCTTATATGATACAAGTCGTGTTGTTTGAAATTACTTATACGACATGTCATTCCCCAGTACTGCTCATATAATTCCATGCGTTGTATAGCAAAGATTACGACATGTTTACCGGGTCTCTAAGAAAATATTTTGCTTCCTTCAGCACTTGAATTGTACTGCTTAAAATAACTTGTTCATTCCTTGAATGTACTGTGAAATGGTGAAACTGCAATCTCAGTCGAAATTTTTCACTCACATTTCATGTTTCATTGAGTGAAATTCAGCACAGATGTGGTGAGTTGAATTTGAATTGTATAGCTAGTGGCTGCATCTGATAGTGACATGCATTTTGGTTTATATAATTTATGTTTTCGATGCCAATTCCTCTCCGTTCAGTTATATGCAAATATATATACATCCATATATGTGCATGAACGAGCAGGCATTACTTTAAATAATTTGTTGTGAGGACACGGCCCTTTACCAATATTTTGGGTGCTAAAACGTAACGAGTTTGTGATTATATGTAAATTACTTTTTATATCCATATTTATAGCTGTACATGCATAGGTACATATATGTTTTTTTTTTTTTGTGTCGGGACAACTAGAGTGCTGCACATACTCAGATATTAATTAAGTCCATTGTACTACACTTGGATTTCCTTTTAATTTTATTTAAATCTACCCGATATCCGAAGAAATCTGAGTAGATCTTGCGGTGCCAAGGAGCCAAGGTGGTCGTTTCTCAACACATTAGGGCCAAAGACCTCAAACATGATTCGAGCGAAGGCGGCGCAGACTCACAGGAAGTGGTTCGTCTCCTCTTCACAAGCTGGGTAGAGTACACTGTCAGAGATGCCACCCTTTCCATGTGCTTCGCCCACAGAAAGTGGCCCGTCATCAGTCCAACCAGCTGTCTGCACTCCCTTCGGCTTAATGACAGAAGGGTTTGCGACAGTCGATCGGACAAGACAGGTAACATCAGTTTCGTCCATGTACAGCCTCTCTCAGCCTGCCAAGTTCGCTTGTGGGTTGTAGTAACCTATTTGCTAACCGTGATTTTGATCGCCACAGAAGGGAGTGGCAAAACAGGCCTTGGGCCAAAGAAGTTGGCCTCAGAGCCCATCTTTGCTAAGGAGTCAGAGGTCTCGTTTCACACGATACCCACGTGTCCCGGGACCCATGTTAGCATCAGGCTATTATGTCTACCGAAATATTTCAGCGTAGATTTACAGGACTACCCCTGATGTGGTTGGGGGGCTGTCTAAGGCCATGAGGGCAGTTTTGTTGCCGCTGCATACCCATATAGATCTGCCTCTCTATCGGTTTTCCACAACAAAGTTCATCGCTTCTTGAACTGCATACACCTCCGCTTGAAACACAAATGCATGCATTCAAAGAGCAAAGTGCAGTTTTGTCCCGCTGGATTCCACGTAAGCCCCAGAGCCGGAGCCATGCTTGGTCCTGGAGCCATCCGCAAAAATGCAAAAACAGTGTTTGCCGGGCTCATTTTCTGAGTTTGACCACAACTGATCACTGTATCTCTTTTCAAGTACGACTCTTGATGGCATGGAGTCAAGGGTCATGGAGAGAAATGTTGGATCGACGTCAATGTCTTCTCTGCTTTCCAATGCCGGACAGGGGCCGTACCAGTTCCCATTGTGTTTCAGCCTGCAGATGGCTTTGAAGGCCAATCCTTGGAAACCAATCAGAGCACCTAATGCCGGGCCTGAAGTAGTCGGAAAAGCTCCGACGCAACAGATGACCACAGTGAGTTGTAGTCTCGATAAGGTCCGCCTGACTCACACTAGAGAGAGTCTACTCATCCAAAACCCTGATGCATAGGTGATAATAGATATTATCATAGCCGTATAGATCCATAGAACCTTGTTAGGAGAAAGACCCCACGTTTTTCCTAAAAGACCTTTGCACTGCCAGAAAGCTGTCAATGCTTTCGATGTCTTAGTTTCAACGTGTGACTTCCGAAGAAGTTTACTATCGAGGATTACTCTAAGATATTTCTTTTCTTTGGATAGCTGGATTGTGACTCCTTTTAGCTTAGGCAGAACGAGTCCATCAAGTTTCCTCCTGCTGGTAAAGCACCATGCACCAGAGCAATGGAGACAGCGCACCGCCTTGGGAGCAACCTCTATTAACCTCGAATGACACCAGCAGATCCTCCTTCGTCCGCACCGTGACGATTCTTTGGGCTAGCATTGAATGAATCCAATTCCCCAGCACCCGGTCTACACCATGTCTGCTGGCAGAGCTGCACATACTGTCGAAAGTGGAATTATCAAAAGCCACCTCTATGTCCAAAAATATCCCATAGCGTAGTCTCTTCTGTCGATGGCCTGCTCTATTCTAGCAACAAGGTTTTGCAGAGCCGACTCGCAAGATTTTCCGCTTTGATAGGCATGCTGAAATGGAGAGAGTGGGTGAGCCTTCAGCGACTTCTGACGCATATGCAACTCCACTAGCCGTTCGATACTTTTCCACATGAAAGAGGTCATGCTGATAGGTCTAAAGCTTTTGGGGCTGTTGTAGTCATCTCTCCATCTCATCCAAAAAGTACCTCCAATGTGATCACCCTTTATTTACCCTATATGAAAAAAAGTAAAACGGCGACCTTTGTTTTTCTTAGGTGGTATTGTCTAATGTATTTATATTGGAGCCATTTATGTGAAGTAAATACGTGAATATTAGAAACTATTTACTTTTTCTTCTTGTAATATGAAAATAGACACCTGTGGAAGTATAGGGATAATGCGAGCAACATGAATTTGGATAATCAATATTATTTGCATAAATAATTAGTTAACACGTACAGAGTTCAGGAACAATACCAACGCGAGTCTTTAAATTTAATAAGGAATCACTCTTCTCTACCCTTTTCCATCCAACTATAGCGTTTTTCAATAGGTGCGCTTCAACTTTTTTCCGATAGGGAGGGCGAGCGACGCAATATTTTTTATTTTTCGCTTGTCATTTGTAAACTTCATTAGTATACATTTCATCATGGAACGCTACACACTTAGGCAACGATTGCAAATCGTGCAAATTTTTTATGAAAATAGTCGTGCCAATTTTTTAAGAAAATTTATAAATTTTCCAAAAAATCATCTTCACTTTTGGCTCAATGGCTTTGTCAACAAGCAAAATATGCGTTACTGTGCAGAAAGCAATCCACACGTGATTCATGAGGCACCGTTGCATCCCGAAAAAATCACTATTTGGTGTGGTTTACATGCCGGCGGCCATTGGCCCATATTTTTTCGTTGACGAGAACGATCGCCACGTTACTGTGAATGGAAATCGATACCGCGACATGATAAACGATTATTTTTGGCCGCAATTGAATGGTATGGACTTAGACGACATGTGGTTTCAACAGGACGGGGCCACAAGCCACACAGCACACGGTACAACTGATTTGTTGAAGAGTAAGTTCGATGAGCGCATTATTTCCAGAAATGGACCGGTCGAATGGCCGCCGCGCTCGTGTGATTTGACGCCTCTAGACTATTTTCTTTGGGGTTATGTGAAGTCATTGGTCTACAGTAACAAGCCGGCGACGATTTGTGAGCTCAGAGCCAATATTGAACGCGAAATTGCTGGAATTTCGGCCGATTTATGCAAAAGAGTGGTCGAAAATTGGGTTCAACGATTGGACTTCGTAAAACGTGCACGCGGTGGTCATGCAAAACAAATCGAATTTCATGCTTAAATGTATATGTTTAAACTCGATAATAAAAAAAAATTAGTTAAAAAAGTCAAACCGTTTGTGTTTTATTCAAAAAAAAAAAGTTGAAGCGCTCTTACTGAAAAACGCTTTACATACTCGTATGTGTATTTTCTGTCCAAGGCAATAAGAAACATACAAATAATTAAATTGTATTGCTATTTATATATGTATGAGCATTGTCTTGTGCACTCGAAGTGGAATTAGTGCACTGTCCATAAACGAGGAGTTTTCAAATTATGCAATTAAACAATTGATAATTATAATGATTCAATATATTGGCCCAGAGGGAGCGCTATTTGCATGCATAGCATCTAATTAACGATAAATGGAAGCCAATTTAGAAAGCAAATAGAGTAATTGCAAAATAAATGATAATAGTGCAAATTCATTATCATATTAGGTGGAAGAGTGAATTGCAAGTGAAGAAGGGCTCTCTATTTTCAAATTAAATTGAATATTTTTCATTGAACGTTAAAAGAATATAGAAGTAGGAGTAAGGAGCTTACAGTTTTTTGCAACTCAGATAACCATAATTTTGAAGACGCTCTAAGTCATTAATTAAAAAAAATATATTGTATATTGACAAATAAATCATTTAACATCACTCTAACTTAATTTAGTTATGCTTACTAATATTTTCACGTAATTGCCAGAAATGAAGCCGCGTACGGTGTTCCAACTATGAAAACGGTCTAATAAAAATAGCTATAATTAGTTGTAGCAATCAGCCTACACAGCCACCCTTATAGGGAACATAATAGAAAAGCCTTTTTTAACTGAAAGCGTTACTAGTAGCAATAGTAGCAAATAATACTTGAATACTTGAAGAGTAACGCGCGGTGTTAATGAAATGTTTGCTTATAAGTTGTTCTGTAAAACATCTTTCGATAATACTGTGTTTAATGCTTTGGATCTTTCACCAGAGGGTCAGTGTCACTAGGGAAACTTAAAAATCTAAATGCCCAGTACCTTATACCCTTCTGATCTTTGTGGAAAATTTAAGAATCTAAAAGTTAATAAAGAATAAAGGGCTTCATAATGCTTCATCAAACAAAATCGGGAGAAGCTGCAGGCTTAGATAGGACCTCATACGCATTTTTATAATTGTAGGTATACAATTTCTCGATGAGTTGCCTAAAGTCTACACTGGAACATCTAATAATCGACAAGCGGATTTTGCTTTTAAAACTCATATTCGTGTTCTTTAAGGAGGGTGAGGAATATATTTCATGAGCTGCATTGTCAGAATCATAATGGACATGAGCAACCCACAAATTGGCTAGAGAGTAGAACATAAATTACAGACTACTCTTTGAAAATGTACACCACATTGGACAACATTTACAACTTGACATCAATTATTCAAATAAAATTTTAAGAAAAAAAGAAAGTTCATGCATTTTTTATAGACCTCGAAGGAGCTTTTAACACAGCCTCAAAACATATTTTAATTTACAAATTGCATAACTTGGGCATTTCAACCAAAAAGGTAAATTACGTCAAAAAGGTTTATAGGAATAAGAATAATAATAAGAATAAGAATAAGAATAAGAATAAGAATACAAACTATGTGATCTGGACTTTGGAATGTCGGAAAAATTTAGTATTTTGTCAGGAGTGAGGCAGAGTTGTTTGTTGCAAAAAATGATTTATAATCTTAAAAATTATTGTGGCCTATGGAATATGTAAGTAAATTTAGCAAAGTCAGCAATAATGGTTTTCCGTCAAGGAGGAAGGTTAGCAAATAGAGAAAAATGGACGTTCAAAGGAGAACAATTATTAATATCGACAGAATATAATAATCCAAGTGCGAAATTCACTCCAGAGTTAAGCTTTAAAAAACATGTTTTAAATAGTAGCAGCGTAGCAAAAAATAGTATAAAGCCTACAGGTGAAATTTTTTAGCTAAAGACAAACAAAGTGGAATATCTTTTTGGTAGTATGGGCAACTATGGGGTTTTCACCTATTTGTTTAAGGAGATAAAGCTATGTTGTGCGATCTTACTTACCTTGGAAGCCACAAAAACTTAAACTGCTTTCTTTGTAACTTAAACGAATTAGAAAGCTTAGCACACTTCTTAGGAAGATTTCCTAATTTGAAAAAAAAACAGATATCGGTACTTTGGACGATTTTACTTAGACCAAGATGAAAAGGGTTACGTCTCAGAACTTTCTCGCTTTTTCACTGCTTGGAGATCACTCTCACTAGTAAAAAGTCAACAGGCAATCTATTTACAACATGGACGAAGGAAGTCGAGATGGATTTAAATATCCATATCGGTAGAGCACAGGTAAAGGTAAACTCCACTAACAGTTTTCTATAGCTTGCTTGCTTTCTCTTCGCATACGTAGTCGCAATTTCCAACAGAGGCGCAACAAAGTTCTTAACTCACTAATCGAGAGCACTTGGGACAAATATAAAGAAGTGTTGTTGGCAACGTACAAGCGAAACGACCAAACAGTATTTAACTAGCTCGCTTCAATTGAGACTCCGGTGACTAGTAGAGCGAAGATGCAGCCTCATCAAAATACTTATATTAACTTTATTAGTCCTATCTTCACATGACTGCCTAAACTAACTCATCAAGCAAATCCATCCCTAATGTGTGAGCTTAATAGACAGGGCTTTGGAAGGCTGCTTCAACAATCTCAGAGTGATATATTTATAAAAAACCAAGAGAAACAGAGTCCTCGAAATCGTTGGTATGCCAAACATAAAATCTGAAAATAATCTTTTTCTTCTCTCCTCCTATAAAGAGCATGGTTTAACTTCATGGAAATGAAAAAACGTAAATTAAAAACAATTGCAAAAGTAATGTATAATATTATAGTTCATTCCGACAAAGCTCAGATGCAAATAAATGAGATTTGCATATGCCTTCTTTTATAGGACACTTTTTCGTGTACCTGCTGAGTCGCAACAAATGATGGCAATATAATTCCAATGCTGTGTTTTTTCCATGCCAATGTAATATAAATAAACAGGAAATACAAAATTTAGAATTTATTAAACTGACGTTATTACGAAATATTCTATTATAGCTACGTTTGTAAATCTACTACCTTACACCAGACTACATCACACCCCCTTACCTTTTGGAACTAACATGATTGCACACAACCCCTACTGGGCCCTACATATGCGTGTTTGTGTGCACTATAAGCACAATAGGAAACGCAAGCGTATATGTATGTAAACAAAGCATCAAATATGCAAATCCGCATTTGAAGTATTCAGTGTGCTGCACTCCCTAGCTATCATTTATCAAATGGCTACTGCAACGGAGGAAGTTTGTGTTTGTAGGTAATTTATTTGCTACTAGCATTGCAATTATGTTTTGCTCCTTCGTGCTCAGAAATAAATATATGATTATCTTCTCTCAAATGAGAATTAGTAAACTAAGTAAGAGCAAACGTTTTGTTCTAGGCTTCCAAATTAAATAAAGGCAGGTTATGTAATCTTAAAAACGGTAGATTCGAGGTGGGGAGACTGACAACTTTTTAGATAACCCTTTTTTTCATTCTCTGCAAAAATTTCAATTTCGATATACATATGTACGTATGAACATGCGTGGTGAGTTTACTAAAAAACGACAAGAAGATGCAATAGAGAAGTACGAGAGGGCCAAACGCTAGCGATCGCATTCTGTTTAACGTGAATTATTCTCTTTCGAATGCAGTGCCTCTCGTTCCACCGGCATTTGGTTTTTCGTTACCGAACAACTGGGATTAAAATCTGACAATTCAATTGGCTGTTATAACACCAACAACAATGCAGTGCAACTCACTTCTGTAAATAAGTAGTACTCGTATAGCCATTGCCTTATCCGCCTTAGTGCTATTTTTGGTTTTACCGGCAGTAAATTTAGTGCTACAGTCGTGCCGCAAACTGTTGAGAAACTTCAAATGACACTTAAATTTAAATGAATTTATTGAAGAAAGCGTAAGGCAATGAATCTTTATTGAGCATATTTTGCCCACGTAAAACCATTAAAAAGCAATCTCTTGAGTAGAAAAATGAAAACTTAAATATTAGATATATATAAAATACTGATTCGACTAGTGGCGACGTGTAAATGTGAAACGCGGACACTGATGCATAAAGCAGATGAAATTAAGAGTATTAGAAAAAAGAATACTAAGTTCTTCTCAGTATTCACTGAGTCTAGCACCAGAAGAAAATGGTCTTTGTCGCATCAGATATAACAGAGGGCTTGATGAATTCTTAGGTACTAGGTAAGGGCACGTTTGCAGAATGCCAGGTGAAAGTACAATATACCTCGCAAAGTGCTAAATGCGCGTATGCTTGCTGAAAATCGAGGAAGGCGTCCGCAGGCGCGACCAACTATCGCAGTATGGCTATGGACCAAGATGCATAGAAAATAATTGAGGACAAAGTTAAGGCTCACAATGAGCTGTAGAGCTATGAATGATGCTGATGAAAACATCCTAGGGTTAAATCTTTCGACATTTTCGCTGGATATTGTGCAGTGCAAGTACGAACTATTTAATACGGTAAAATCTGTATTAAAAGGGATAAGATTGATGGGAAAGAGAAGATTTGGAAGCGCGCATTTTGAGGGAGCTGAAATAACAAAATTTCCAAAACCATTTCTAATAATGAAAGATTTGCATGGACCGTTGTAGGAAAAGATGAAGAGTGTATATTTGAAGTGATAAAAGATAAATATGTTGAAATTAGAGTAAAGTTTCATTTAAAAGCCGCATGTGTTATACGAGAGCTTATATTTATATTTCTGACTTAGGCACTTCTAGTATTGTCTGACACCATCTGATATTTCCATGGGAACGTTTGACATATTTTGCCATAAATGCATTCAGAACGTTTTGCAGTGAGCTATATTAGTCTAGTTTTCAATGGCATTAAAAAAAATCTCGACAAAAAAATGGAATTGAATTAAGGGGGTATTCTAGTCTAGAGGCTCGAATTTCGAGCATTTTTTGACGATGAATAAAAAGAAAGCTATTAATATTTTTACGAAACATTTTTTTATCATTTATTTATTCATATATAAGGAGCACACAAAATAAATTTGAAAAAAAAAAATGAATTTTCATGGAGTTATGCGTCCTTGAAGTGGAAGGGGGGGAAAGCAGTGTCCCCGTCGTCACGATTTCTACCCTTGTGCTCATCTGAAAAAAAAAAAAAATACAAATTCTTAATTAATATGAATGTCATTATCGTATGTACCAGAAAAAACGGAAAAAATTTGTTTTTCCATAAAATGGCGGCTACTCAAAAAATTGAGGTCGATTTTTCTCTTATTTTTAAGCTTTCTCGAATTGTTTACACATATTAAAAAATTGAAATTTCCAGTTTTTCGAGCTTCATACGATAGAGATATATTTAAGGAATATTCATGACAAATTTCAAGCAAATCGGTTGATTAGAACTTAAGATATCGTGCCGACCGTATCGAAAGAAGTAGTTTCGAGAAAAACACGCTTGAAGTTCGCCGACCGCTCAAACCAGTCCAGCTGTCGCGTCACTAAAATAGTTGTAGCTTCGAAAATAATTCGAATTTTGAAAAATCCTTTTAGGGAGATATTTTTGAATAGTTAAACTACCAAATTTTAAAAAAAATTTTTTTTCGATTTTTTCAAATTTCTAGACTAGAATACCCCCTTAACAAAAAGGGAATGCTTCGATGAACTATAATCATTACTCGGCGTTCGAGCACCGTTTTTCAGCACCGCAAAAAACTGGCAGAATGAATTTTCTCGTAGTTGTTGTTTGCTTAGAGACAATTTCCGGGGAGCTCGTCCAAAATCAGTTGTTTTGCCTGAAAGTATTAATGCTGCCCCCGAAATGGTTGTGCAAAATCGTCATGTGAGATTGGTATCATTGGATCATCACATTTACGATGAGCAAAAATAAAAATTTGCATGTTTACCTCCGGGAAAAAGTGAGTACGAGTTCAATCCCACACAATTCAAAAGACGCCTTGGTATCGCCATTGGACATTGTGCTTCCAAAATTGATTCAAACAAATGCAAAAGAGTATTGTGCATCATGGGGAATACTATGAAAAACAATAAACAATTCCAACCCCCAATGTTAATTTTTTCACTATTAGACCAGAAATATATATAGTTACCTTCGTATTTGTCAGATATATATATATATAATTGGCGCTTACGCCCCTTTTTTGGGTATTTGGCCGAGCGCCCCCTCCTATTTGTGGTGTCCGTCTTGATCTTGTTTCACAAATGGAGTGACTTACAGGTTTAAGCCGACTCTGAACGGTAGATATTTTTTTCAGAAGCCTTTTCATGCCAGAGATACACTCAGAGGTTTGCCATTGCCTACCGAGGGGTGATCCCTACTAGAAAAAACCTTTACTTCTTTTTGGTGTTTCACGGAGATTCGAACCAACGTACTCCGAATTCCGAATGGTAGTGACGCACCATTCGGCTACGGCAACCGTCGTATACCATACCATATCACAAACAATTTTTAGCCTCAACCCATATGAAATATTTTTTATCTTTAAGTGAAAACTGAGGTATTTCAGCAGGTTTTTGCTCAATCCTACTTTTTGGATATATTTGCCTCAAGTACACCTTAACAGGCCCTCTGCTTCGAAAAGAAAAAAAATGTTTTTAATAAGAATTTTGTGTTATTGATAAATAAGAAATCATCTTGAAAAATCTTTGAAATGGGATAATGATTTCCTCAAATAACTGAGTAAAACATTTTGAATGAGTCAAGGCAATTTTAACCAAATTAGTTCGACATACCACTCGGCATATTCATCTGATATAGTGGCTTGACACTTACATCTATTCCCAGAACTGCGCTTGGCGATTAAAAACATCTCGAAACAAGATTCCGAGAAGGCCAACATTTAAATAGTTTTATAACTTGGAAGAACGTGCAAATTTATGTATCGAAATAGATATTAATAATCATCAGACGATTGAAATTCTCTATACCTATAAAAAAATGTATTACACCTTCCTAAGTAATACTGACGCTCATATATCAGTACATATGCAGACAAATATCTAGGAATTCGTATCCACGCTAATCTAAATTGAAAAGTCGATATTATCCAAACCGAAATAGGTTTCATAATAGCTTTAGACAGATTTACTGACTCCGCGGAAGACCATCAAAATAAAAATATATAAATAAATAACAATTCTCACAAACTATAAACTGGTTGCTCCTGTTTGTAAAAAACCCTTTTTCTTAGCAGAGGGTGCAAACATATACGAGTATAAATATATATACTTTTTCTCTGTTTTTCTCTGTTGCGGGCGGTTGACAGTTTAATACTTTTCGGTTCTTATGTTCCTCCTGTTAATGTCTATCGACGAATGGGAAAATGTGGTGTCCGCTCGTAGTTGACTGTCCTTGCTGCGATGCTACATTTCGGCGTGTTGTTTATTCGTTCATGCGTATTGCCTGTTTGTCCACTATTTTGTCTGTTGATTTTCATGTTGCTTCATTCTGGCCGTTGGTTCCCACATGTATGGCGCCCACACATTTGCAGCGTGAGTCATATGCCGTCGAGTCCAGTCGTTACACTGTCGCCAAATTCAAAAAGTTTCTAAGCCCAATTTAACATTTTCTTCCTTGATCCGCTTGCCACTTCCTAAAACTTCTATTACATCTTGTTAGCCATGATTAATGTACATCAACAAAGCGGAGCTTCGCAGTAGCTTTTGCAATCAACAGAGGCGAACTTGTGTACATATGCACATACATATGTGACACTCTACAAAATGTTTGTATTACTTCTCTATTTATAACTTCATTCACATTTAGCTGCGAATGAGCGATTCACTTTGAATCTGCACGTGTCAATTATATCACTTTTACGCGAAACTTTGAAAAGTGCCAAACTTGTGGGTGCTGCACTATGAATTCTGTAAATAAAATCAATGTAACGCATTAGCCCATGTACACTTGCTTTGCTCAAGCGAGAACACCCATGGAGCTACTTACAATTTTCCGACATTTTGGTTCATATTACTATGGATTATGGTAGGTAGTGTATCGGCAGATTACGAAAGCAAAAATGTAATATAATATAATTGAAGAAATATGCTTGCGCTTTTATAGTGAGGTAGCTGTATGCGTTTTATTGTTATTTAAAACCTTAGAAAGCATTTTGCAAAAGCCGCCGCCTTTGCCGAAAGGGTAGTATCCGGATTCGAAACTCGCTCTGGGCACGAAACATCAAAGTTTTTCCAATAGCACTTGCCCTTCGGCAAGCAATAATATACCATGAAAAAGCTTCTCATAAAAAACCATTTGCCTTTCGGAGTCGGCATAAAACTGTAGGTCCCTCTATTTGTGGAAAAAACGTCAAGGCCCACACCTCAGAATTGGAAGAGGTGGCCGAGCTCCTAATAAAAGGGTATCAGTGCGAATTATAAATATATGTGTATAGAGCAGTAATGTGGGCCGTGTTAAAATAAAATTTGGAGAACACTAGGACACAATAAAGAATAATAAATGACGCTAAGAATTGTACTTTGTTTTGGGTGGTAATGAGTTAAAGAAAAACTAAAACACGTATTAAGATAAGAAGGTGCATTGCCCCCCTAATTGGTTCTAAGTTTACTATAACTACTTCCAATTCTTTTTTATGTGATGTAGGGTCGGGATTTCAGTTTCTTGCTTTATACATTCTTCTTCTTAATTGGCGCGATAACCGCTTACGCGATTTTGCCCGAGTTTAACAAAGCGCGCCAGTCGTTTCTTTCTCGTGCTAACTGGCGCCAATAGGACACACCACGTGAGGCCAAGTCCTTCTCCACCTGATCTTTCCAACGCAGAGGAGGCCTTCCTCTTCCTCTGCTACCACCAGAGAAGAGTGTTAGTTTTGTTCGTCGAGAGAGGACTTTACTGCCCAGTTCCCTTCTTAGTCCAAAGTAGCACTTGTTGGCAAGAGAGATTCTACGTTGAATTTCAAGGCTGACATTGTTATCGGTGTTAATGCTGGTTCCTAAATAAACCAAGTCTTTTACAACCTCGAAATTTTAATTGAGGAAAGTTACTGGTCGCCATTCACTTAAAAAGCCCCGCAATGAAAACAGCAACAAAGCCTCGGATGAGAATTACCCTTACTGATGACGACCCCTGCAAACGAAATAAGGAATACGATTTAAGGGCATGCATCTGGAATGTCCGGTCCCTTAATGGGGAAGGTGCCTTTGTCCGGCTGGTTGATGTCCACGTGAGAGTAAAGGCTGGCATCACTGCCATCCAAGAGATGCGATGGACGGGGCAAGGCAAGAAAACCATAGGACCTTGCGACGTCGTACAGCTGCCATGTAAAGGAGCGTAAATTCGGTGTCGGATTTGTTGTGGGAGAGAGATTTCGTCGCCAAGTACTGTCGTTCACTCCGGTGGACGAGCGTCTCGCAATAATCCGCATCAAAGCGCGATTTTTTAACATCTCGCTAATTTGCGCCCACGGCCCGGCAGAAGAGAAGAACGAGGCGACCAAAGATTCCCTCTATGAGCGCTTGGAACGTTCCTATGAGCGCTGCTTCCGCCACGACATAAAAATCGTGCTTGGCGACTTCAACGCCAAGGTGGGCAAGGAGCGAATTTTTAGTCCCACAGTCCGGCATGCACGAGCAATGGAGCAACATTTCTCGTTCCCTACGTACCGCCGCCGAAGAAGAAATCGGATTCCGGCGAGCCCGAAAAAACAGTTGGTGCGACGAGGAATGTCATGCTGCCGCGGGAAACGAGAGGCCGAAATACGTGAGTGCAAGGTAAAAACATAAATCAACCATTGCTCGCTGCTCCCCTCGCGTACGAATTGTTTGCTCAATAGAATAAATAATGAATAAATGTAGCCGATGATTACACCTTGAATATAGTCATCCCATCACAAAAATTACCTCAAAATCTAAGCCAGCCGAATCTACAAACCAAAAAATAATGAGTTCAACTTTGCCTGAGAGCAAGCAACTTTGTCTGGGTACAAGTAAGATCGTAAAATGGCTGCTATTCAAATGTTTCCTCCGAAATGGCAATTTCACTGAAGTAATTCAACTGTACAGCTCTGTAAAGTAGAAAAAAATTTTAGCTCTCATTGCCGCATTTTTAATATAATGAGATCGTTTTTCACCATTTTGATGAATTTTTTCTGTAGCTGAATAATTTTACATTTCGATGCTTAACAAACTCTTACCTTCCTATGACCGACGCTAAAACAAAATTATCCGTACGTCATCGGTTCCATTGGGCGGTAGGAGAACAATCCTTGGACTTTTTATTATTATAGAAAAAAAAACGAATCAATAAATAAAAGGGAGAACAGGTTAAAGGTGAGGTGAAGAGTTTTCGGAAGTTGTGTTAATTTAAGTCATTATTATATGCAACTGATAGAAGATCTGCTCGAAATATCTGTGGAGTATATGATTAAACTGCTCTTGCTTGGTATCATAATTTTCATATTTAAGTAATTATTATATACGGAACTTACTTGCATAGAAAATTCTGTAAACGTTTTTGGTGTTGGCGTTTACGCAGTTTTCTGTGCTAAGTGTCCTTTCAAGTAAGGACATTAATCTAATAACGCATCCTACTGTCATTCCTCTAAAAAGTTTCACACTTTACGACTGCATCCTTTTGAAAAATTAATGCTTTGCGAAATCTCCAGCATCTTTTTCAAACATACATATTTAAAAAACAGTGAGTAATAATGAGAGCTGGCAGCCAACAGAAGCGCCCGCTATACTAAACATACATTTTGCCATATGTTTATAGATATCCTGCAGTGAAAAGCTAAACTACACAGCAAAATATACAGTTTACAGTTTACAGCCATACTAGTAACTAGAGTGTTACCAGTTACAAAATGACCAACCAGAACTGTATATAAAACAAATATTCTGAAATTATAATATTTAAAAGGGTATATTTCCAATGATCAAAGGAATGTAAATGTTGATAGGGTCTCTCTTCTGCCTTTTTTGTCCATTGGCTGATCCAGAAGTTCGCAATGGCCATAGAATATCGTGTTATTAGAAATACCAATTCACCATCATCCATCAGTATTACAGCTCGGGGTGAGCTTTGGCTTCCTCACCGATCTTCTTCCGTTTACAGTTTCCTTCTTCTTCGAATTGTTTACATTAAATTTCTTCAGGTCTTCGGTGATGTTTTGTAGCCACATCAGCTAGGACCTATTCCCCTCATGATGATCGGATTGTAGTTTATTATTTTTTTCTGTGATCGCGATTCTTCCATACGCACTAGATGACCTGCCCAGCGAAGTCATTGCGTCTCAACCCCTTCCGGAAAAATGACGAGTTTAGCTCATCATTGGTTTTTCATGCCATATAACACAATGACGAGCGACACTCGTCATGCATACTGTTGAATATGATAATTAATTTAGTACAAAATTTCTAGTGTACTGAATTTGGCAACTTTTTTGCTTGTGGAAATATCACAGATCCCTATGACATACGAGTATTGTTTACCGTTAAAATTTCTTGGTACAAGTCGCGGACGAATTGTTGTTAGTCTGTAAGATTTCAGTCTTAAAAAGTTAATGTGAGCATCGATTAATATATATTTCTGTAAAGGAAAAACGTGTTGTATAGACCATAATGAATAAGAGTTTTGCAGGCAATGAAGGTCAAGGTGATTGGAGCGATTATGAAGAATCAGAAGAAATAAGTGTACCTGATACTGATAATGAAGATAATGATAGTGAAATATTTCCAAGAAAGCAATTACTTTGCACTTGCCAGAGTGTTTTGAAAAGTACCACACGCTTGAACACTATTAACTATGTAAATATATACCTTATTAAAGTTTTGCTCTGAGTTTTTCTTAATTTTACCGTTTTTAATGCCATTTAATAATATGTAAAACTGAATATTAATTAAGAATATGTATAAATGATAAAATGAAACAAGTTTTATGAAATAACAATAAAATGGTTATTTCATGCACTTTTTTCTTTATTAAATCATACCGGAAGGGTCATTGATAAACCGTTTTCGCTACTCTCCGTTGTCATCTAGCATGCGATCGAACGTTTTTCTCAAATAATTCGCTCGAAGATCCGAGGTCTCGCTTTTTCCGCCAGCGGCTTTACCCTCGTATAATATTTATATAGTAAGCTTACATTTTCTTCAGAGGTTTTTCGTTTTGAGTAATTTAATATTAACATAATTGGCACTGTTGGATACCATCTTTTCTTGATGGTGACACGCATATCGTCGCTGTTGCTTATCAACGCTTCAAGGTATTTGAAACTTGGCACACCTTCAAAATTATAAGCTCCGATTGAGATATTAAACAGTTTTCTTCTGCTTCATCTTTTGAGGTTTTCTTGTATTCTGTTTGATTTTCGATTATCATTACACCGAAGGCTCTCGTGCTTGGTTCAAATGATGTAAAATTATTGCTCATGCCCCTGCGGTTTCTTGTGATAATGGCAATATTTCAGATGGCCAGATACTACACAATCTTTGTAGTAGTTTCAATATTGAGGCTGACTTGCTTTACACCGCTTCAACAACAAAAGAGTCTGTCTTATTACATTACAGCTGTACTCTGGCGGTCGTATTGCAAAGTGTTAGCATTGTCAGACGAACTAGCTTTCTTGGTATATTTAGTTCATTCATTGCTTATGGTGTATATTATATTTGTATGCTGTCAGAAGCCTGTTTAAAACCGATGAATGGCGCATGCATGTCGAGGTTGTATTCGAGGCTTTCTTAATATTTTGTTTGAGAGGAAACGTCTGGTATTGCGGACTTATTGGGTCTAAAGTCACACTGATATTCTCCTAGCACCTTTTCGGCATCGGGTTTTATTTGATCAGAGAGTAGTCTCTGCATTTTGTTTTATAGCCTTTCTTATGCGGTGAGATAATAACTTCAGTAAGCCACTTCCTTGGGATGCTTTCCTCTCTCTAAATAACAGCTGCTGGAATTAAGATGGAAGATAAACCAACCAACTAAACCAACTGGTAGTGAGGTGAGGAGTTCAGAACTAGTAGGTTTGACTGCAGGGTATATCTAAATATTAGGGCGCATCACTCTCCATATAAAAAAATCGGTATTATTTTTCCTCTGGAATTATATATTATGTAAAATCGATTGCAAGTTTTACGTGAGGTGTACCGATTTGAAAATACGGCTAAAAATCGGGTTTTTATAAATAAAATTAGTTTTTATGAAAGTTTTTCTCAAAATCACGTGAGATGATAAGAAAGCTTAAACTTAAAAATTGTATATAAAAATGTTAGGACTGAAGAAAAGTAAAATTCTTTTACCTATTTTTGACTTATTTGAAGGATAAGTTTAAGCAAAGCTTAAACAACGAAGAGGTTAAAAAAAAAGTCATCAAGATTTGACTGAATTATTCAAGTTTTCCTCTAACCTACTTTCCATCATTAGAGTTGGTTTTTTGGGGGGAGAAAAAAATTGAAAAACTAACTTTATTTATAAAAAAAACTCAATTTTTCTGAGATATTTTAAAATTTTATAGATCCGTTGGAAAATCACACTTTTTCTATGACGCTCCCTACTGTATGCACATATGTTTGTATTATATTTATTTATTGTGATGCATACACACATCTGCAGTTCCTGAATACTGTGTTCGCTGTGAAGAGAAGGTTATTCATGCAAGTTGCATTGCAAACAAAGAACCGTTTGTAAAGCAAGTGCACTTTTATTAATGGTGTCCCATCCGAAGTGTGAAAAGAGGATACTTTTATGTACAAAAGACTAAGTGAGCAGAACAATTTGTTGATTACCAGTCACCTGGGAGAACTTAAAGTGATATCTTTGCATATGACTCAGCGACTCGACACATATATAGCAGAAATTTCAAAGTGAGGATAGAAGAAGTGTTACAAGTTAACTTCTTCAAATGCTTCTTGTGATTCTGAAAAATAGTACGAGAACCACTGCATACGTACCTATGTATACCTCTATGTTCTCAAAAATTATATACTGATAGTATAACTGGAAGAAATATGCCACTTGGAGCATCTTTTCTCATCTGCAATGAGATGGGGACTACCTTTCGTGCATAGTTCGTGGTCAGGAAGATACTTCAACGCCTTATCTCAATATTTATTTGTCTATTATGAACAAATAGCTACAACACAAGTTTGTACACACTTCACAACAGAGGAGAAGGAAAACGATATAAATGAGCGATTCTAGTGCGGCATTGAGAAGCCTCAATAAATATTTTTACAACAGAAGAACATCCGTATCGCACACACACGTTTGCAGTCGACCGACAGAGAGTGCAAAATTGTTACATTGGTTAGTTTCGCCAATTATAGCAGATGCCTAGGAAATTTCCGAGCTTTGAAAAGTAAACTTTGCATCTCTCTTGGAATGCGAAGCCAATAATGAACAATTTGAATACATCTCGAAAAGTTAATGTTTAATATTTAGTGGTTAAAAAGCTATTGAGTAGTCGAAAAAGTCTTTTCGTATTTCTAATCAAACTTCAACTCATTTTTTTTTATATTTATAATGAACTTTATTAAACCAAATATGTACCATTTTGGTCGACCACCTTTTGCCATTTTTCTTCTAGAGACATTATTCCAACAGTGTAAAACTTTTGTAGTTTCTCGGCGAAAAACTGCGACAAGTAATTTTCACAGGCTTCTCTTGAAGCCAACTTTACTCCATTAAGGGAGTTCTGCATTGACCGAAACAAATGGTAGTCCGATGGTGCAAGGTCAGGGCTCTATGGTGGATTCATCAAAACTTCCCAACGAAGCTCTCCCAGTTTTTGCCGAGTCATCAAAGATGTGTGTGGCCTAGCGTTGTCCTCATGGAAGACGACGGCCTTTCTGCTGATCAGTTCTGCCCGTTTTTTTCGATTGCTTGCTTCAATCTCATCAGTTGTTCATAGTAAAGTGTAGAATCAATCGTTCGAGCAGGCTGGAGCAGCTCATAGTGGATGATTCCTTTCCAATCCCAGCAAACACACAGCATAACCTTTCGAGGCGTCAATCCTGGCTTTGCGCCCATTTGTAGAGCTGCACCATCCTGCACCATGATCTTTTTCGCACATTATTGTCGTATTTGATCCACTTTTCGTCTCGACTTTTAAGTCGACCGGAGCGAGGTGCATCTTTCACATCGAAATTTCCAGAACGGAAGCGAGCGAACCATTGTTGTGCTACACGAACTGATACAGCATCGTCTCCGTAAACTTCACAAATTTCATTGGTGGCTTGCGTGGCATTCTTCCCTTTTTTATACAAAAATTTCAAAATATAGCGAATTTCTTCATTATTTTTACTCATTTTTGAACAGCTATAACTTTTTTTCAACTTCTCCGAATTTAATTTTTTTTTGGTTAAATGAAGCCTAAAATGTCACCTTTCTAACACCATATGTTATGACACAATGTGATTGGTAGCACTGGAGATAGATGACTCCAACGACATCTATTGAAAAAATACGAAAAGACTTTTTCGACTACCCAATATTATCTAACTTTCAGATAATACTGACCATAGTCTGAACTATTAATGAAAAAAAGACAAAAAAAAAACAATAATTTTACAAATAGCAAATCAAAACTGTTTTCCGAAATATTTAGAACAAAACAAAATATTAGAAAAAATTATTTTTAATATATTTTATACTAAAAAACATAGAAAAATGCTAAAAAGAACCAAACATATTTATTTATATATTATATATAGGCAAAGGTAGATTTGTTAGTCCTACACTGATACAACTTATACAATGGATGCATTTAGAGTATTTAATTAATTAAAAATAGTCCGCGAGAATCAAGCCAACAAATAAAACAATTTTGTGAAAAGTGTCCAAAATACTTGGATCACTTGACATGTAATCGTTCGGCAAATTTATTAATCTCCGAATTAGCATAAATACGAGGGGTGCCTTTTACATGTCGGGATTCGGCAACCCTGACATTTTTTGGCTTTCACGTACTCAGAATGTTTTGTAATACCAGCGCTATTTGTGTTGATTACAGTAACTTAAAAGATTCATCTCGGTCCAAAAATGGAATTAAATCGTGAACATTTTCGTGCGATTATTTTTTACAACTTTCGACGTGGATTAACTCAGCAACATTGCATGGATGAACTTAGTTCATTTTTTGGCGATGAAGCTCCATCAAGGACCAGTGTTTATCGATGGTATGGTGAATTCAATCGCGGTCGTAGTTCATTCCAAGACGAATTTCGTGAAGGTCGTCCAAAATCAGTTGTTGTTCCGAAAACCATTGATGCTGTGCGCGAACTGATATTGCAAGATCGTCATGTGACCTATCGTGAGATTGAGACAATCTTAGGCTTTAGTGGGACTAGCATACGTTCAATATTGCATAAACATTTGACTGTCAAAATAATTTGTTCGCGTTGGATCCCACACAATTTGTCAATCGCTCAAAAAAAGGCTCGCGTCGATTGGTCGAAGGAAATGCTCAAAAAATACGATCGCGGGGCTTCGAAACACGTCTATGACATAGTGACAGGTGATGAATCATGGATTTACGCGTATGATCCCGAAAGTAAACAGCAGTCGACTGTATGGGTGTTTCAAGATGAGCCAAATCCAACAAAAGTTGTTCGCGCACGAAGCACTTCCAAGCAAATGGTCGCCTGTTTTTTTCGGAAAAACTGGACATGTCGCAACCGTACCACTAGAACAACGCAGAACAGTAAATTCTGAGTGGTACACAACCATTTGTTTGCCAGTTGTCTTCCAAGAAATTAGGAAAACCAATCGCCAAAGACGGATCACTCTTCACCAAGACAATGCGAGCACTCACACATCGGCTCAAACAACTGCATTTTTGAGCACCCAAAACATCAAATTAATGGGCCATTCGCCGTATAGTCCTGACTTGGCACCGAATGACTTCTTTTTATTCCCGTACGTAAAAAGCAAACTGAGAGGTCAACTTTTTCGACACCTGAAGAAGCGGTTGCGGCATTCAGAATGCATGTTTTGGAGGTACCTCATTCAGAGTGACAAAAGTGCTTCGACAATTGGTTCAAACGCATGCAAAAGTGTATAGATCTTCATGGAGAATATTTAGAAAAGCAATAAAGTGTTTTTCGATGATTAAAATTTGTTTTTGTTCTCTAATCCCGAAATATAAAAGGCACCCCTCGTAGTACCAGAAATATCAGCCTGTAAATCAAACATAAACATAAGAAGTTTTTCCACATTTTTAAAAAGAAGCAATATTTTCTATGAAATATGACACACTAATGTGTTTCTATGTAATAACTACTTGTTAATTTAACTAGAAGTGAAAGATTTAAAAATTAAAATTTTATAATTTATTTACTGTTTCAAATAAATAATAACGATAATAAAATTTCAATCCCGAGTGTCAAGCACGTATGTTTTAATTGTCTCTCGTGTTTCTAGAAAAAGATCATAATGTAATATTTCGTATTCGTTAAGAAAAAAAAATACTATAAAACAATTCTCCTTCAACCGAAATTTCATAATACGCATGGAAATGGTTATTTCAGGTCAATGTGAAAACTGTTTGCGGAATATTTGACGTTGGAAAAGCAATAACTTTTTATTAGCCGCTTCTCACATTTGACACACGCTCACAATGGGGTATATCCCATAAAATTGCTTTCGCAAAAAGAAAAATGTTGCATGCGTACATACAAGTTCTGTAAATGCATTTTAATATGTGTGTATAAGAGTATGTTTCCCGTTACGAAAACTTTTGCTGCTGAGGACTGTTAGGGGGTTTCATACCCTTGAATTCGTTATTCGATGAGCTTCGCTAAGTATGAACGCCCCTCAGCTTTCTCTACTTTATCGTTAAAATTAAAATGCATCTTGTAAATCAGTTGGTTGTAATTGTGTCTGGCTGGCATTTCATTTAATGTTGAGAAGAACAAAATCAAGAGTACGCTACAAAATAAGACAAGTCTAAAATCTTTGAATATTTCGTCACCGATGCGGTTGAGAAAATGGCAATGATTGAAAGTGAGTTATTAAGTAAAATATATTATTGAGTTTACTTATTTTTTCATCTTATTTTGACGTTGATTTGAGCAAAGACGAATATTTGGTGGATGAAGTGCCTGACAAAGATTTGCGTGTGGTTACTGAACATGTTGCAGAGGTTACCGAAGTGTCATATTACCCGCAGCGCCCAGTGGGAGATCTCATATATCTAGCTGGAATAAATTTATAAAATCTGCAAATGATGAGATTTTGTTCTAAACATTTAGATTTGAAACAGAAATACGCTTGGATTTAAATACAGGGTCTTATACACACGATGTCTTTTGACATCGACCTCAAAGGCTTTGAGATTATATTCTGTTCTGTTCCGTTAATATTATGGCGAAACAGACCTAGAAGTTGGTGTTCAACTCCAATGCCATAAAGTTACATAACCGACTGTTGATAAATGTCAAAATAGTTGCATGTTTGCAACTCAATAAATAGATTAACAAGATTTTTTTTGTAATATTTTTACTCTGCCTGCTTGTTTGAAGAGACTGGATACTGATATAAAAAAAATCAACGTTTGCTAGTAGATAATTTAGTTTCGAATGATGTCGTCCACATAAGGCATCTAAATCAGAAGTTAGTATTTTAAGACACACCTTCATAGTGGAGAAAAAAAAATATAAATGGCGACCATTCCTAAAGCATACGAGTTGGACCTTAACTTTTGAGTATCTTTCGTCACGAAATTGACCTTAAAGCCTTTGTAGTCGGTAACAAAATCCATGCAAATTCATAGAGCCGGGCCGAACTACAAAATACCTTTGATTTTTGGGCAAGTTTTTTGCTCCGGCGTCACACCTTTTCTTTCAAACTAAATACATGGTGAAGTTTTTTATCTGATTGTAGATATTATCCTGCTTGCGAGCTTTTTTTCTCATGTAAGACCCTGAGTTTCGCCGAACTCGTCTTTGAACAATGTTTTTGTTATGTTATTTCAGGTGTTAGCCGTTCGATTTCGTCACCCACCAGGCCTATCGCCTTCTTGCACTAGCTCCTTAAGACGTTCGAGAATCCAAGGAGTTCAATGTTTGTGCGTTTTGTAGAAGATTATTCGTTCATCATTTGTATACATATATTATCCTGTCAGTACTACCAGTTACAAAAGGGTTGCTGCAAATCAATGAAGAAAAACGAAACGATCAAAACGATCATTGACCACTGTAACACAGCTAATATGTCTTGCCTCGAAACAGTTCGTCATAAACGTTATCGACTGGTTCTTCGTTTCTAAGAACACCGTTGTTTAAATACTTATATGTATACTATGGATGTCCATCCCGTAATCCAAGGGTTCTGAGAAATCACTCTTTTTTATATCCCGAAAATCTTGGGATGTTTTTTCTATGTGTAATCTCATTATTTTCGGAATTTGTCATTTTATGTGAAGCGTATGAAATGGAAGCAGAAGATTTATTTTTTATAGCAAAAAGACAAAGTTGACTTAAACTTTTTACCAAATATAGATATGCCTAAAAGCTGCCTTTTTCTTTTTATAAAAAAATATTTCTTTTCAATATTTTTATATTAAATATATTTTTAATAAAATATTAGATGCGCAACTAAGTTCCCGCTGTTTGTCAATAGGTGCCGCCGGCAGTGTGTGCTAGTCGATTCTAACATAACCGAAGCGTAAAAAACCAAGCTTAGACATATGGTAAACAAACTGCTTCGACACATTTACATGATACCTAATACATACTTTTGGTTTTGTGAAAATGTCTGATTTTGTGCCGAATAATCGTCATTTGCGGGAAGTATTGATTTTCCTCTTTCGTTTGAAAAAAAAAAAACGGCGGCTGAAGCGCATCGAGAGCTACAAAAAGTTTATGGAGATGCTGCTTTAAGTGAAACAACGTGTCGAGATTGATTACGTAGCTTCAAGGATGGTGATTTTAATGTTGACGACCGGCCGGGGCAAGAAAGGCCAATAACCTTCGAGGACGCTGAATTGGAGGCATTTCTCAATGAGGATCCGTGTCAAATACATAAAGAGCTTACTTCAGTATTAAGAGTTACCCGCGAATCCATTACCAAACGATTGCATGTTTTGGGAATGATTCAGAAACAGGGGACTAGGGTTCCTTGTGAGTTAAAACCAAGGGATGTTGAACGTCGTTTTTTCGCCTGTAAACATCTGTTCCAGCGGCAAAAAAGGAAGAGTTTTCTACATCGCATCGTGAGGAGTGATGAAAAATGTATTCGTTACAGCAATCAAAAGAAAAGAAAGTAATGGGGACTGCCCGGTAATGCTTCTACGACGTCGCCTCGGCCGAATATTTACGCTGCGAAGGTTATGCTCTGTATTTGGTGTGACCAAATTAGTCTTATTTATTATGAACTGTTAAAACCAAGCGAAACCATCACTGGTGATCGTTATCGACTTCAATTGATGCGATTGAGCCGAGCACTGCGCGAGAAGCGGCCGCAATACGCAAAGAGGCATGAAAAAGTGATTTTACAGCATAACAACGCTCGGCCTCACGTAGCGAAACCCGTTAAAACCTACCTGGAACCACTAAAGTGCGAAATCCTACCCCACCCGCCATGTTCTCCAGATATTGCGCCGTCCGATTATCACCTGTTCAGATCGATGGCACATGGTCTAGCTAACCAGCAGTTCCATTCATATGAAGCTATCAAAAAATGGCTTGATCCGTTGATAGCCTCTAAAGATGAACAGTTTTACCGCGACGGTATCTGAAATCTATCAGAAAAATGAAAGAAAGTAATAGTCAGCGATGGGCAATACTTTCAATGATTCACTTGTAACCATTTTTTCAGAACAAAGTTGTATTTTCATCAAAAAAAAAAAAAAACAGCGAAAACTTAGCTGCGGCGTCAGACCGGATGATTTAGTTTTTATACCGGAATGTTTGCAGTAGTATAACGTTGATTATCGTCGAAACTCTAGCTGAATAATTGTCGGATGCACTTTTCGATAAAGCTGCCAAGGATTTTGAGCGCAAGTATCTATCAGCCAGGAAAAAATGCTCGACCACCATTATTTTCCGATATATGCGATGCGGCATTGGGACAAATTTTGGTCAAATCGGTTTGCTCCGCACACATATTTATTGTATTCCGAGATCGCGCAAGGACGGGGCATATTTAGTTTGGCTGCACTTGTCTTGACATAATGCTGTGCCAGTGATTTTGGATTTTATGTAAAGATGGTAGATAAAATGCTAATATTGCATCTTAATCAAAATTTCGTAAATGTCGTCTGCTAGCCGTTACAATTTCACAACCGACTTTTAGCTGGGCTGCGCAAACATTATCTGGGACTCCCCCACATTCGTCTTCAGCATTACCTTCGCCAGATGTTTTTCCATTGTTTCCATGTTACAGGAGGCTCGACGTTAATGGCAGTTGGTAGGAATATCATCATCATCAGTTTCATTTTCTGCTTCATCGAGGGTAGTCAAGCAATTGTTGCAACTATAGCCTTTTGGAAGCACCTCAACATAACAATACAATAAACGGCAATAACGTGAAGAAAACATGTACCCTAGGCGACTCACTCAGTAAATATAATTTTTTACTGATTACTGGAAACAAATTGCATTACTAGTAAACTTTTACTGCTTTCCTCGACATTGAGGGGACTTTTAATAATGTCCTCCCGGAGGCAATCACCAGGTCGCTAGGTAAACCGAAGTCGGAGTCGGAACCGAACTCATAAGGCTTATCCACAAAATGCTTAGCGATAGAACGGTCGTGGCAGAATGGGGTGACACCTCTCTCCGCCGGCAAGTGAACAGAGGCACTCCGCAAGGCGGTGTTCTCTCGCCACTACCCTGGATTGCGGTACTTAACAGTCTGCTGGAGGAACTGGAGGGGAGCTGGGGGGGCTCTAGGGTGATTGCCTACGCGGATGACGTGGCACTTATTGTCAGAGGCAAGTTTCTAGATACTCTGGTGGAACTGATGCAGGGTTATCTGAATCTAGTTATAAATTCGACCGCAAATTGTGGCCTATCGATAAATCCTCTGAAGACGGAGCTCATCATATTTACGGGGAAATACAAAATACCAAGAGTGTTTCTCCAATAGCGGGTGCTCCGTTGGTGCTCTCTGACAAGGTAAAGTACTTGGGACTCATCCTTCACAGAGGTCTTACGTGGAAGCCAAACATTGAGGAGAGAATCAGAAAGACAACAGTCGCCTTGTATGGTTGCAGGGGCGCTATCGGCAAAAGATGGGGCCTCTCGTCTAAAGTCACTTTTTGGCTTTATAACACGATTATAAAACCAATCTTGCTATACGGAGTCCTTGTCTGGTGGAACTCGCTAGAAAGGATGGTATCAGTTAAAAAGCTGGAGTGGGTACAAAGGTCTGCCGACATTGGGATCAGTGGGGCGCCCCGTACCACTCCTACTCTAGCGCTTAACGCTATGCTGAATGTGGCGCCCGTGGACATTGTAGGAAAAACTACCGCTGCACGCGCCGCTATCAGATTAAGGTGTTCGAGCCATAGGCTAGACTTAAGTTACGGACACTCTAGCATTCTTAAAAACTTTGAGTTCGTCCCTATGGTGCTGGACCACTGTACACCCACGCTAGGTCCGAGCGGACCTTTTTCTACTCACATTCTCTCAAGGGATGAGTGGGCGGGGTGCAACATTTGGCGGCAAGGCATGGCAAACAAGTTCACGGATGGCTCGAAATTGGACGGAAGGGTTGGTGGGGGAGTATTCTGTAAGGAGCCTCCCATCAAACTTAAATTTAGGCTCGCGGACCACTGTAGTGTTTTCCAAGCGGAGGTATCCGCAATTAAGGAAACGGTGGACTGGTAGCTTAATGAGCTAATTACCGTTAAGGAAGTAAATATTTACTCCGATAGCCAATCGGCAATTAGGGCCTTGGGCTTGCTGTTTGTGCGTTCGAGATTGGTCGGGGAATGTCTGGCTTCTCTATCGATTGCATCCGAATACTTCGTCATTAGGCTCATTTGGGTTCCCGGGCCCAACGGCATAGAGGGAAACTGCTGGGCTGATGAGCTGGCTAGACAGGGAACTTTGGAGACGGTTTCGTCGCGTAATGAGAGAATTGGGGTTCCCCTGAGAACCTGTGGTCTGCTCCTGGAAAGATGGGCCTCGAGTCAACTCAACGAGTGCTGGGCTAGTGCGCAAACGTGCAAGGTCGCGAGATCCTTCTGGTCACGGGTAGATCGGGGACGCTCAAGGGAACTCCTAAGACTAACAAAGCCCCAGCTCTCGAATTTGGTGGGCATCCTTACCGGACATTGTCCGTTAGGTGTTCACGCCGTAAGACTTGGGATTGCCTCAAGTCCGTTCTGCAGAAATTGTCTGGAGGACGAGATGGAATCATCTCAACACCTTCATCTCAGCTGCCCTGCTCTCGTCTTGCAAAGACTTAGACATCTGGGCTCTCACTTTTTTGCTACGCCTGCGGATATAGCCGGTGTAAATATCATAGATTTGGTGAAGTTAATCAGTAGCTTGTTACGGCTAACTACGAACGCAAATCAGCCACCGTCGGCATCGTCGTAAAATGTATGATCATCATCGTCTCTAATCCCAAGGCTCCTTCTTCCTTCCTTTCTCCTTTCTCCTCTCCCATGTATGGCACCACAACGGACGAATTTTTTTCTTAACCCATCTTCTACCGGTAATAGATTCCGTGTAGATAATTGCGTGAAATTTTGTATGGTTGGTATTAAAGGACTCCTGATCACCTTTACAAATTTTCAGACCGATAGGTCTTCCGGATGCACCAGGACAGACTGTTGCGAAAACGCAACGCTTTTTGAAACGCTGTGATCTTATTCATAGAAATTATATAACTTACGCAGAGTTGTAGTTGGGTATTTCTTTGAATTCTCTTTATTAATATAGTTGTATTTTGTTAAGTTTACAATGTAATAGTTTTGCAATATTTAAAAAAAAACATTATTTTTTCTTATTTCCTAAATCTGTATGGTATTCATCATCATTACATTTTTTACATTCATAAACAGTTTGTGAGTGACACATAGCACATCTTTTACGTTTGTTGCCTGGAGGTTTCCATACCACATGATCACGAACATTTATGCGAGGTAAATGGACTGGTCTCTCTGCTTCTTCGATGTCTGATGAATCACTTATTTCATCAGAAACTTCTTCACAATATAAAAGTAAAGATTCTGCAATTTTAGTTTAAAAAGAAATTTGAGACATATGACGAGTTCCTTACAAATCAGGCAATGAATTTTCCATGCGTTAACAGTGGTACTATTGACTGAATTAGTCCATAACGGTCACCACCATTTTTTTCCACGAATACCAACGCGATAGTTAGCTACGGCATTATCATGTAGGTCTACCCCTCCCATGTGTTGATTGTAGTCATGAATAAGTCCAGGTTGTTCAACAGATACTTTTTTCTTCTAGACTTTGCACCAACGTTGTGAGACAGCTAGTGGGTCGACAGACTTGAAATTAGATATGACTGTTACTTCTGCATTATCTTGCCAACGAGCAACAAATAATTTATTATTTATCTCGGAGCAGTAGTCGTGTTGGTGTTTTTTCAGTTTTTTTCCAGTGCTTAGCAATTTCTCTTATTTGTATTCACGACCAGCATTTCCATTATTTCTTCGTCGAAGAACTGCAGAAACAATTCAAATGGTGTTTTGCCACCTGAAAGAAAAATTTTATGAGCCAAAAATTATCATAGCAATAAAATATTCAGACTCATAAAATCAACAATATTGCTTTTTAAAGATTCCACACCTGATTCGTCAGGGGGTCCAAATTTAAAATCAATTCGTTTGGTTTTTTTCCAGTTTGGTGTACCGAAATCTTTTTCTGCTGTGTACCTAGTTGTTTTTGCAGAACAGGATGGTCCATCATCAGGTATTCCAACTAAGCATGACGGCGGTGACGCAAAATCTACCACATCTGATTCATGTTCGACCTCCAACTCTCCACAAACATCCGTCATAGCTGGTACCTCTGTTATCATCTCATTATCGTCAATAAGTTTTTCGTCACTTACAGCATCAACATCTGCTGGTGGAATATATACGACAGAAGTTATTTTTTTTTCGCTGAAACTACTTCGCCTTCATCCTCACTGCTCGAAGTATTTATGTAGGATTCTATTTCCCCAATGGTTAAAAAACGTCGACGATCCATTACTCTTCAATAAAGAATTAAGTAAGGGTACAAAATTTTGACAAAAAATATTGTGCTCTTGATACTTTTAGTCTTACCAAAACGATAAAAGCTTTCAACGAAATACTTCTAAATGTAGTTTTACTTGCACAACTAAAAATAATAGCACTTATGGTACAAATTTCCATATGAAAATGACATAAACATCAATTTTCCCGCCAAAAATAGTGTCATCAAAACGTTGAAGTCATATGAGTCGTTTCAACCAGCGTTGCGTTTTCGCAACACCTGTTTTTAAGAGTTTATTTTTGCAAGAAAACTTCAGCTGCATTAGCAGCTGGTATGATAATGTTATTATTTCATATCTAATTTTTAAGAAACTAGTAGAAAACGTAAAAAAAAAAACTATTTTTAGTTCTCAAACAGTTTTATGAAAAAGTTATTATTTTGCACACTTTTTTCTACACTTGTCCTGATTTGGAACAAATCCGCACACAAAAAATCTTAGAGCATAATTATAAAGTCAAAAGTTCAAATTACAATATAAAATATAACATTTTAGAGATATATTTTTTTTACTGTAGCCACAAAGGTTCAAAGTTGCTGTTGCGAAAACGCAACGGCGGTAGAAAATGGGTTAATATTTGTCCAAGTGAACCCTTAGCTAGGGCAGCCATTTAACCAAAACTTTTACTGACTACTGAAAAAAATTGTAGTACAAAAATTTCAGTAAAAGTATTTTTTACTGCTTACTTTAAAAAATTTCAGTAAGAATATTTTTTTACTGATTACTGGAAAAAATGGCAGTAAAAATATTTTGTACTGATTAATAAAAGAACTTTCAGTAAAGTTATTGATGATATAATTTGATAAAGCATTATCAGTAAAATTTTTATTTGTTTATGGGTAGTCAAAATGTAATACCTCCTCATCAAAGAAATGAAATCATTAAAAATATTAGTTGATATTTTTGGTTTTGGCTCATCTTCTTTTCTGCAGAAAGAGAAAAGGAACATATGGCACACTAAATGTAAACGAGTCAGAACTTAAAACCGATAATATTTAGGAAGGATTTACCTTCTGCTCAAATATGAACGAGACGTTATCAATAAAACGGTCCGCGGATGACATATGGCAAAAATAAATTTTTTGTTTTTTGGTAGGACTGTTATAAGCTTACATGGCAAATTTCAGCGTGATATGTCACATAGTTTGTTTTCTGTGCTACTGTAAACAAGTCAAGTTCGAGTGTGTTTTTCGAATTTAACGATGGAAATTCAAGTTGAACAAAGAAAATCGAAAAACAACAAAATTTCGGCTTCAGACGCCTTAAAAATATTGCAGACAACCTATGGGGACTCTGCTCTATCGCGTGCACGTGTTTTCCAGTGATACAAATCGCTCAAAGAGGCCCATACATCAACCCAAAAAACCACGCCAAAGTCGCTCAAAAATTAAGGTTATGCTGACTGATTTTTTCGATTACGAAGGTGTGGTGCACTCGGAGTTCCTTCCGCAAGGCCGATCGGTTAACTCTGAATATTATTTAGACGTTTTAAAGCTTTTGCGCGAGAACATTCGTCTTAAAAGGAAGGAATTGTGGGACAACAAGTCATGGTTCTTGCATCACGATAATGCACCAGCTCACACATCACGTCTTGTTCGCGATTATTTGAACAAAAATAATGTTAATATCGTTCCGCAAGCACCGTATTCGTCTGATATGGCTCCATGTGACTTTTTCCTGTTTCCCAAGCTCAAGTTGCCGCTCCGTGGAAAACATTTTGAGACAATTGAAGTCATAAAAGAGAATTCGAAGAAGGAACTGAAATCCATACCAAAATCGGCCTTCCAGAAATGCTATGATGATTGGAAAAAACGTTGGCATATGTGTATCGCCTCCAATGGTGATTACTTTGAAGGAGATAAAATAAAAATTGAACAATAATTAACCGTTTGTGTTTTATTAAATCAGTCTCGTTCATTTTTGAGCCGAAGGTACATAAGAATGATGTGAAAATATAATATGTTAGTATTATGAACAGATTGAGATCATCAATAAAGGAAGTCTACTTTGACTGAAATATAATCTTAAAACTGATTTTTATTATTATATTTATTTTATATATACATATATCTACTGAAATATATACTAGCACACAATGTAAGTCCACTGACTCGGGAAATTATCTTTAAGCAACACTTTTTTACCTGGCAGAACGAGATGAAGCAACAAGTTGTCTAAATAAACATAAGGCTATTAAGGGGCACAAACTCAGCGATGTAAATTAGTTTTCTGCTTTTTTGAAAAAAATCTAATAGCGAATAAAGTAATTGTTTTTCTAGTGGTTGGGTATTTATTTGTATCTACCAGTAACTATTTTCAATAAAGATTAAATATTTTACTGATAGTGCAAATCAAATTACATTAACAGTATTTTTACTACAACTATTTTTAGTAAAAAACATCTTTACTGAAATTTTTTCCAGTAATCAAAAAAAGTTTACTGGTAATGCAAATTAAATTTCAGTATCAGTAAAATTTCACTGATTACTTCTCACGACTACCATGTGGTAACGATTTAAGTAAAATGAAAAAAAAAATAGAGAGATAACATTTTGTTCAAATTCGCATTTCATAGTTCTGTCGTTAGCTACCAATTAGTGTAATTATTATTAAAATCATTTGAAAAAGCATTGATACATGTAGATATTTACTTAGCAATGTGCCACGTCGGAAAATGAGAATCATTCAAGTTTGTTTGGTCACATTAATTTGACATGCGATAGCTTCCCTATTTAAACTCATTTTGCATCAAATAATCTTGTTATTTTGTTATGTCGCATTGAACTTATTCGTGTAAACGTAACGGTATGATTTGCATTACCACATGATTACTGAAGGTTTTTTCAGGTAAAAATGAAAAAGTATGATATGGTAGGAAGCTTCTGAAACAATATTTATGGAATTTTTTTAAATTTAATTTCTCCAACACAATGAATATATCTTCTTCTTCTCTTCTTAATTGGCTCCATAACCGCTTACGCGATTTTGGCCCAGTTTAACAAAGCGCACCAGTCGTTTCTTTCTCGTGCTAACCGGCGCCAATTGGACACACCAAATGGAGCCAAGTCCTTCTCCACCTGATCTTTCCAACGCAGAGGAGGCCTTCCTCTTCCTCTGCTACCACCAGCTGGTACCGCGTCGAATACTTTCAGAGCCGGAGCGTTTGTAACCATTCAGACGACATGACCCAGCCAACGTAGCCGCTGGATCTTTATTCGCTGCGCTATTTCTATGTCATCGTAAAGCTCATACAGCTCATCGTTCCATCACCTGCGATATTCGCCGTTGCCAATGTGGAAAGGTCAAAAAATCTTGCGCAGAATCTTTCTCTCAAACACTCCTTTATCGGATGTTGTCATCGTCCGCGCTTTTGTGCCATACGTTAGGACGGGCATGATGAGAGTCTTGTAGAGTGTTAGTTTTATAACCCAGAAACCCCTTTTTTTTAATGAGGAGATTCCGCAAATTTCGGGGTCGTTAAAATCGAAAAAATTGCCATCCCTAGTACAGATGTAAATTCGTCATTCCGCATACCCCGCATTGTATCCTGTAGGAGCAATAAAAACCAAATGGTCATAAAATTGTTCATATTGCATTAAAGTTTTCAATATTCAAATAATAAAAATACTCGTAAATAAGAGTGATACTGGAACGTAAAAAACAAAAAGGTCAAGTGATAACACACATTTGCAAATGATAATATATAACTCCAATAGCGTTTATGACTAGTGTTCATAAGTTTACTCCACTCCAACATTCTCCCTTTCGCTCGTCCTTCGTTGGTTTTCACGTTCCTGTGTGACCACTTCTTTGTTTACTGTTTTGAGAATTTATGTTCATACATATGTGTTGGGATGCCAGCTCATAAATCTTACGAATTTTCGCTTTACATACAAATGTTCATATATACCAAATGCAAGTTTAGATACATACTCTGGAAAACTAGTTATAAGGCGTAAACATTGTCAAACAAATGAATAAATGGATGGGATGGTAGCTGCAGTTCGAAAACTGCCTACAAGTATGTATGTGTATTAAAATATAACGTTGTCCATACTAAAACAAAAATAACTATATAAATACATACCTATATAGTGTATCGTAGCTTATTTCATCTCGGAGTAACTTAAAAACGGCGATAAAAAGCGTCAAAACTGCTCACAAAGCATAAGTCTGAAAATGTGCAATAAGAGGGGTGCCTTTTATATGTCGGGATTAGAGAACAAAAACAAATTTTAATAATCGAAAATCACTTTATTGTTTTTCAAAATATTCTCCATGAAGATGTGTACACTTTTGCATGCGTTTGAACCAATTGTCGAAGCACTTTTGCCACTCTGAATGAGGCACCTCCAAAACATGCATTCTGAATGCCGCAACCGCTTCTTCAGGTGTCGAAAAACGTTGACTTCTCAGTTTGCTTTTTACGTACGGCAATAAAAAGGAAGTCATTCGGTGCCAAGTCAGGACTATACGGCGAATGACCCATTAATTCGATGTTCTAGGTGCTCAAAAATGCAGTTGTTTGAGCCGATGTGTGAGAGCTCGCAATGTCCTGGTGAAGAGTGATCCGTCTTTGGCGATTGGTTTTCCTAATTTCTTGGAAGATAACTGGCAAACAAATGGTTGTGTACCACTCAGAATTTACTGTTCTGCGTTGTTCTAGTGGTACGGTTGCGACATGCCCAGTTTTTCCGAAAAAACAGGCGACCATTTGCTTGGAAGTGCTTCGTGCGCGAACAACGTTTGTTGGATTTGGCTCATCTTGAAACACCCATACAGTCGACTGCTGTTTACTATCGGGCTCATACGCGTAAATCCATGATTCATCACCTGTCACGATGTCATAGACCTGTTTCGAAGCCCCGCGATGGTATTTTTTAAGCATTTCCTTCGACCAATCGACTCGAGCCTTTTTTTGAGCGATTGACAAATTGTGTGGGATCCAACGCGAACAAATTTTTTTGACAGTCAAATGTATATGCCATATTGAATGTATGCTGGCCACACTAATGCCTAAGATTGTCTCAATCTCACGATAGGTCACATGACGATCGTGCAATATCAGTTCGCGCACAGCATCAATGGTTTTCGGAACAACAACTGATTTTGGACGACCTTCACGAAATTCGTCTTGGAGTGAACTACGACCACGATTGAATTCACCATACCATCGATAAACACTGGTCCTTGATGGAGCTTCATCGCCAAAAAATGATTTAAGTTCATCCATGCAATGTTGCTGAGTTAATCCACGTCGAAAGTTGTAAAAAATAATCGCACTAAAGTGTTCGCGATTTAATTCCATTTTTGGAACGAGATGAATCATTTAAGTTACTGTAAACAACACAAATAGCGCTGGTATTTCAAAACGTTCTGAGTACGTAAAAGCCAAAAAATGTCTAACTTTGCGATACAGCTGTCAGTTGCCAGATTGCAACACCAGGGTTGCCAAATCCCGAAATATAAAAGGCACCCCTCGTATTTACTTATTCCTCCATTAGCGACATTGAAATCAGTTGCACAATAAAATTCGTAAAATACCGAGGAAAGATGAGTTGAAGAAGGCTCCAATAGCGCCAGGAATGGCAAAAAGCCTCATCGTGTCGGTTTCAGGACATTGTTAAAGCAAGCAGATATACTGCCAAATATTAAATACCTCAAATGACATTTAAAGCCAAAGTTTATTGGTATCAAATAAATTACAACATGATTTTTCTTGTTATAATAGGCTTTTAATTTTTACTTTGTTTAGAAGTTTATTCTAAATAAATAAATTTGTTTTTTTCTAAATTTAATATATCTTCGTACACACGGAATTTCCAACTTTTTTGCTTTTTTATTTTTGTTATCATCGGAGTACGACGCAATGAGCGGTTTAGAAATGTGGGGCCTCCACGGTCGCTCCGATGATATATTTTAGAAATATAAAAAAAGTACAAAGGCATGTCACTGTTCAGTTGTTATCATTTGTTTTCAGTATATATGGCTTTAAAGCGTTTACAAATTGTACATATATATGTATAAAGAAATACGTTACCTACGTATTGTATTAATATAATAATTAATAACACAGGCCGACAAAATTTAACCAACATTCAGACCCAGAAACCAGACTATATATTTCCGAAGGTTTATGATGCGCTGAATCCAAATCTGGCCTCAGAATTGCTCTATTAGTTTGAGTTTTCGAGATATCCTAACCTAAAAGAGCAAAAAACCCCATTTTTGCCCATATTTGAGGTTATGTAGCCTTGCAGATGTTTTCTTTCACCAAAATTAAAGGATGGCATCTTTAAATACAATCCTTCTTTTTTCAAATGGCGTTTTGTTTGCTCAAATATCATTTTTTTTCGCAGAGATATCGCATTTTGAAATTTTCATGTTTCGAAATTTTCCTACACCTGAAAATCGATTAAGATAACATAGACATGATATAGTCGCTTACTAATTTTCTTGGGTTTGAGGGCCTGAAATATATGGATTAATAGTATGTAAATTTGGAGTTTGTGGGAAAGCCTGCTTGCGGTTATGTGGGTTAGCCTGCTCGCGGTATGATAGGGGTGGTTTCTAGGGGTTAGGGCTGTGTGTGACTCGGTACCCAAAGTGTAGGGATGTGGTGAGTCAGCACACTTATGGTGTGAGACAAAATTTTAAGAAAAATAAGACTCAATTCAAGAAAATTAGTAATCGAATATATCATGTCTATGTTATCTTCATCGATTTTCAGCTGTAGGAAAATTTCGAAACATGAAAATTTCAAAATGCGATATCTCTGCGAAAAAAAATGATATTTGAGCAAACAAAACGCCATTTGAAAAAAGAAGGATTGTATTTAAAGATGCCATCCTTTAATTTTGGTGAAAGAAAACATCTGCAAGGCTACATAACCTCAAATATGGGCAAAAATGGGGTTTTTTGCACTTTTAGGTTAGGATATCTCGAAAACTCAAACTAATAAATTAATTTTAGTTATCAATCCGAATTTTGCATGGACAGAGAAGCAGATATTAGTTTAAATTATTTCGGATACTTTTCCTTGTAGACTAGTGTAATTAATACGGATAGTTACCGGAGTCGGCTGACACGTCCTGATGATAGGATTTAAGAAATCGCAGTGACAGTTAAAATAAAAATTGAGGCGAAAGTAACCTTGCCGAACAGCTTTTAACACGGTAAACGTTTTAACTGTTTGGCGGGGAAATGCCAGGGTTAACGGCCTTCACGTTGCAGCGACTGGAAACGGTGGTTAGCAACAGTCGGAACGGTGGGCGCAGTTACCATTAGGGTGGCTAAACATTTTTTAAATATTAGGGTGTGGCCTAAACAATTTTTTTATTTATTTATTTGAAGAAAGCAAGAAAATATGATTTCAAAATGACCACTTAAACTAAAGAATAATGAAAATATACACCTACATAATTTAGTTGTAAACTTACACCTAACTAAAATAAAAGATAGAGTTCTGTAGTGCAGAAAATTGTTTCTTTGAAATTGAGAAATCTAAGAAGTATAGTAGCTGATCTCAGTAAAATGGCAAGAGTACTTCAATAGGAGCATTACGACCATAATTTGTGTTGAACTTATTTTAATAGAAAGGAACAGCCTTACGAAAAATTCTAGGAGATGTAAGAAAACTAATACTGTCAAGCAGTAATGGACAATCAATGATACCCTTAGTAGCATAATAAACGAGAGAGCAATATTCGATTTCCTACTTTCTATAGACCTCAAGTGGATTAATAGAAACTGGTATGTGTAAGATGGCATAGGATCGGCAAATTTTACTGATATTAGTAGAAATTTTAGGTACACCTTTTGCTCACGTTCGATTTTGTCGATTAAAAATTTATGGTATGGCCCACAAATAAGTGCGGCATCCAATCTAGAGCGCACAAATACAGTAAACTGCAACTTCAGAGTAAAAGAGGCCGTAAATTTGAGTTATTACGTCCCACAAAGCCTAAAATAAAGTATAATTTTGATTAAATGAAATTAAATAAAACACGATTTTGAAAAATTACACCTAAATTTTAGAATATTTAACTAATTAGAGTACAATATTATATATGCTATAAAATGGCGGCCGCTGTAGCCGAATGCGTTAGTGCGTGACAACCATTCGGAATTCAGAGAGAGAACGTTGGTTCGCATCTCGGGTAAACACCAAAATTAAGAAAAAGTTTTTTCAAATAGCGGTCGCCCCTCACCAGGCAATGGCAAACCAGTGTATTTCTGCCATGAAAAAGCTCCTCATAAAAAAATATCTGCCTTTCGGAGTCGGCTTGAAACTGTAGGTCTCTCCATTTGTGAAACAACATCAAGACGCACACCACAAATAAGAGGAGGAGCTCGGCCAAGCACCCAAAAATGGTGTACGCGCCAATTATATATAATATATACAGGGTGAACGATATGAAGTGTTACCAGCTTCACACTGATTGTATCTGTAAAACAGCTCATGACTTCAACGTCAAAATTGTTCTAATCACAGTTCAATATATTGTTTATAAGCTTTCAAAAGCATTTGCGTCTCAGTTTTGTTAAATTTTTTTTTTCTGTGATGGAGTTCAAACGCAATAGTGTGATTGCGTTATATTTGGGTGGAAAATCACAACCAAATCGTGAGCTCAGTCACCTCAAAGTGAATAAAATGTTTGTGTATCGCACTATAAAACGTTACAATGATACTGGTAGTATTGCAAAGCGCTATGGAGGTGGACCAAAAAAAACCGCAACAACGCCAGAAATGGTTCGGAAAGTGAAGGCTCGACTTGAACGGAATCCACGTCGAAGTGGAAGAAAAATGGCCAAAGAACTGAAAATGTCGCAAGACAGCATTCGACGCATATTGAAAAATGAGCTCAAGGTCAAGGCTTACAAGTTCCAAAAAGCACACGATCTTTCACCCCAGCAAAAAACAATTTTGTTGCGAAAGAGCAAAGGAGTTGTTGCGCTTGCACGAACTTGGCGAATTTCCTAACATTGTGTTTTCTTATGAAAAAAATTTCCCAATTGAGCAGTTCATAAACACTCAAAACAATCGTGTTTACTTGACCGAATGCTCATACGAAAATTTGACCCTACGTATGGCTACTCGAAGCAATTTCCCATCGCAAGTAATGGTTTGGGCCGCAGTGACCGCTGATGGACGCTCTTCAATCGTTTTTAACGAGCCTGGAGTAAAAGTGAATGCGACTTATTATCGAGAAAATATTTTAAAAGCTGCTTTAGAGCCGTGGACACGCAAACATTTCGGTCGTAGACCATGGACGATCCAACAGGACTCGGCACCGACTCATAAAGCTCGTGTGAACCAAGAATGGTTAAAAAATCATGTTCCACACTTAATTTCGTCCACACAATGGCTTTCGAATTCGCTAGACGCAAATCCGATGTACTATTCCATCTGATCCATTTTGGAGAGCAAGGTGAGGACTAAACAATATGCCAGTATGGATGCGCTGAAAAAGCGATTATACGAGAATGGGCCAAAATACCTCAAGATCACATTCGTGCAGCATGCAACCCAGTTTTTGACCGTTTGAAGGCTATAGTCAAGGCAAAAGGTGGTCATATCGAGCTAAAGTGAATATATGTTAAAATTGTAATCATTTTTGAACAATTTGGTCTTTGAAATCAATAAAAACTAATTTCACATAAAAAAGTTATGGTGTTTTGAATAGGTAACACTTCTTATCGTGCACCCTGTATATATAAAGTATGAAAAAAAAAAAATATATATTATTTAAAGTCATTGACTACAACGTTTCTGCTGACTTCTTTTCTGGATTGGCGCGATAACCCTTTACGTGATTTTCGCCGAGTTTAACAAAGCGCGCCAGTTGGAAACACCAGGTGAAGCCAAGTATTTCTCTACCTGATCTTTCCAACGCAGAGTAAGCCGTCCCCTTCCTCTACTACCACCAGCTGGTACCGCGTCGAAAGCTTTCAGAGCCGGAATATTTCTATCCATTCGGCCGACATGACCCAACTAAAGTAGCCGATGGATCTTTATTCGCTGCGCTCTGCCTTTTCCTCGCTTATACAGCTTATAGTTCCATTGTTTCCGATACTTGCCGTTGACAACATGCAAAGGACTAAAAATTTTCTGGAGAATCTTTCTCTCAAGCACTCCAAGCACTCTTTACATATTTTGTGGCAATTTATATATAGGTATAGGGTTGTTCATTAGGTGCGCTTCAACTTTTTTCCGATAGGGAGGGCGAACGACGCAATATTTTTTATTTTTCGCTTGTCATTTGTTAACATCATTAGTATACATTTCATCATGGAACGCTACACACTTGAGCAACGATTGCAAATCGTGCAAATTTTTTATGAAAATAATCGTTCTGTTGCTGCTACTTTAAATCCAAATAATTCCAAAAAAACATCTTCAGTGATGAAGCTCACTTTTGGCTCAATGGCTTTGTCAACAAGCAAAATATGCGTTACTGGGCAGAAAGCAATCCACACGTGATTCATGAGGCACCGTTGCATCCCGAAAAAATCACTGTTTTGTGCGGTTTACATGCCGGCGGCGTAATTGGCCCATATTTTTTCGTTGACGAGAACGATCGCCACGTTACTGTGATTGGAAATCGATACCGCGACATGATGAACGATTATTTTTGGCCGCAATTGAATGGTATGGACTTAGACGACATGTGGTTTCAACAGGACGGGGCCACAAGCCACACAGCACACGCTACAATTGATTTGTTGAAGAGTAAGTTCGATGAGGGCATTATTTCCAGAAATGGACCGGTCGAATGGCCGCCGCGCTCGTGTGATTTGACGCTCAGAGCCAATATTGAACGCGAAATTGCTGGGATTTCGCCCGATTTATGCAAAAGAGTGGTCGAAAATTGGGTTCAACGATTGGACTTCGTAAAACGTGCACGCGGTGGTCATGCAAAAGAAATCGAATTTCATACTTAACTGTATATGTTCAAACTCGATAATAAAACAAAAATTAGTTAAAAAAGTCAAACCGTTTGTGTTTTATTCAAAAAAGTTCAAAAGTTGAAGCGTTCTTACTGAAAAACCCATTATATGTGTTAATTTCAATATTACAGAATATTCTCAGGCATAGACAGCCTATGAGCAGGCACCGGCTTCGACGAAAGTTTCACCCATCGCGGCTATAATTATGTAAAATTTAGGACAAGCTTCTACATTTTTTAACATAAACAACTTAATGAAAGTTTTTCCTGTTCTATTTCCAAGCGTCAACATTTAGTACATAGGCAACGCGCTCCATTAGCTCTGATGCGGCTATGCAATCTTCAGCAGAGAAAGTTGTGGAGTAAAGGAATAGAATTGTGAAGTTAAGGAAAACAAAAATGTCTCATAATTTTAGGTTTAAGCTATTTTGTAGAACTAAGAGTCACTTATTTCGATTTTTATTTTATATTTGGCTTTAAACTTGAAAAAAAAACAAATAAAAAGCTATTTCAATTTACTATTTATATGGATGTAAAACGAAATGCAGGTAAATATAGTAAAACCTGTTGGGATGAACGCGATTAGTTATATTATTATGTTTAAAACACTTTTCTTTCTTCAAAATTTGCCATACGCTTTTGGAGCGATGCTCTTAAATTTGTTTGTTTACATTTCCTGAATTTATTTTTCACGTTTTTTTTTTTCATTTGACTCTCAATGTTGCTGGCGAAAATTCCTGGCTATTGTGATAGTATTAGCCTTAATATTAAAAGAGGTAATGCATAGTGGCTGAGAGCCACTCTATGCATGCAATACCTAATTCACTAAAAATAATTTTTAACTTAAATACTAAGAAACCTTAATACTAAAACTTGAAAACAGGTTTAATTATTATTGTTCAGAAATAAGTTGCAAGAGAAAAACGCCAAAAGTTGCAAACAAAACTTTTCTATTATCTGTTTTATAGCGTAACTTTATACATGCATGAGTACATATGCACATATATACTTTCCCATGGAGAGGCAAGGATTTTTAAGTTCAACACAATATCATTTAAGCAATGTCCTTGGACTTTCTGTTCCGTCGTTCTTAAAGCCAAGCAAGACTATTTTTATTATGATTAATATGAATTAACTAGCTCAATTTAATTCTGTTTTATACAGGGTATTAAAAAAGTAATGGAAAAAACTTGAACAAATGCAAAAAAGTCTTAATAAATAAAGGTTTTTGGGATACTATATCGAGTTGTTATTCGTTTTGGCTCCATTGGATATTCTTATCAATGCTGGCTGACGTTTTGTGAAATTATTTGTATTCGAGGAAAATATTCGTGGGCACTCCAACTATCAATTAGGGCTTGCAAACTATCGATGGCACTATCGATGTATCGAATATTTCACTTCTTTGCGTCACTTTTGATTGCTTTTTTACATTCTCACTTCTACTAACGCAAAATGCTTGGGAACTACAATTCGGGTACGCAAAATTCATAAAACTTGTATGTAATAAAATATCAACACAATTCCTTAGAAGATGGCTCTGACCATAAATATGTTCTTGATTGACCCCAACAAGGGTGAGAAAATATTCTTACGATTCAATATCACGAAATCTGAACGAGTGTCCTGCAAAACAGGTTTGATCATCAGTAATAGCCGGATTGGATCTCATAATAGAAAGGCTATTTATTATGTTTATACTTTGAGTGGATCTTTTTGTTTTTGGTTTTGCATTAGTTTGAAAATTTAAATCTCAAATTATCATAACAATAGTATTGATAACAAGAATTTCTTCTTTCTAAACATCAAATTTATCGAGTAAAGCCACTAGTTTGCGAGCTCTACCAAGAGTAAGAGTTTTAAGTGTTCTTCAAAACAAACCAACCGAAAAAACATTCCAAATACAGAAATTGATATGTTTCGTGGTCTATGGCTGTTTATTCTAGCGCAGAATTAACCGGCATGCCTTTCATGTATATTATAGACATTGTTGTCATTAATCAGCGTGCAGTCAGTGCAACTCTCTCCAGTCTGGAAAAAGAATCCCCTCGAGTGGGTTTTGCGGTAAACGAAGGCAAGACAAAGTAGCTTGTTTCAAGAACCAAAATGTCTACGCATGTTGGACAATACGTTGTAATTGACAATTACGAGTTCGGCGTAGTCAAGGACTTTGACTAACTAGGATCCAGAATTAACACAAACAACAACTTCAGCCAAGAGATCCAGCAAAGAATAACTCTTGCCAACAGGTGCCACTTTTTGCTGTGTAGACAAATGAAAAGCAGCGATGCACAAAAAAAAAACGCTCTATCAATCAATCATCCTCCCGATCCTACTGCATGACGCTGGGTCCTGGACATTGATGAGCACCGACGGGCGGTTACTAAGAGCTTTCTAGAGAAAAATTCCTCGCAAGATCTATCGTCCACTTCCAAACAAGATGGAACCACGAACTGTACGCCAACACTGACGTAGTGAAGCGCATTAAAATTCAGCGGCTGCATTGGCTGGGTCACGTTGAGAGAATGGACAATAACGCTTTATCAAAGAAGGTGCTCTTTTGAAACTCCCTCATCTACGTTGGAGAGATCAAGTCGACGACGACCTGACCGCCCTTAGTGTTTCTAGCTGCCGTCAATGCACGACATATTGGTAGCGGCCAAGACCGACCACTTCTTCTTCTTCTTAATTGGCGCTATAACCGCTTACGCGATTTTGGCCGAGTTTAACAAAGCGCGCCAGTCGTTTTTTTCTCGTGCTAACCTTCGCCAGTTGGACACACCAAGTGAAGCCAAGTCCTTCTCCACCTGATCTTTCCAACGCAGAGGAGGCCTTCCTCTTCCTCTGCTACCACTAGCTGGTACCGCATCGAATACTTTCAGAGCCGGAGCGTTTGTATCCATTCGGATGACATGACCCAGCCAACGTAGCCGCTGGATCTTTATTCGCTGCGCTATGTCTATGTCGTCGTAAAGCTCATACAGCTCATCGTTCCATCGTCTGCGATATTCGCCATTGCCAACGTGCAAAGGTCCAAAAATCTTACGCAGAATCTTACTCTCGAACACTCCAAGCGTCGCTTCATCGGATGTTGTCATCGCCCAAGCTTCTGCGCCATACGTTAGGACGGGCATGATGAGAGTCTTGTAGAGTGATAGTTTTGTTCGTCGAGAGAGGACTTTACTGCTCAGTTGCCTACTTAGTCCAAAGTAGCACTTGTTGGCAAGAGAGATTCTACGTTGGATTTCAAGGCTGACATTGTTATCGGTGTTAATGCTGGTTCCTAAATAGACGAAGTCTTTTACAACCTCGAAATTATAACTGTCTACAGTGACGTGGGTTCCGGTACGCGCCGACTGTTTGTTTGAAGACAGGAGGTACTTCGTTTTGTCCTCGTTCTCCACCAGTCCCATTCGCTTTGCCTCTTTATCCAGTTTGGAGAAGGCAGAACTAACAGCGCGGTTGTTAAGGCCAATGATGTCAATGTCATCGGCATACGCCAACAATTGTACGCTCTTATAAAATATTGTGCCTGAGCGATTAAGTTCTGCGGCTCGTACGATGCTCTCCAACATCAGGTTAAAGAAGTCACACGACAGCGAGTCACCCTGTCTGAAACCTCGTTTGGTATCAAACGGCTCGGAGAGGTCCTTCCCAATTCTGACGGCGCTGCTGGTGTTGAGCAACGTCATCTTACATAGCCGTATTAGTTTTGTGGGGATACCAAATTCAGACATCGCGGCATACAGGTAACTCCTTTCCGTACTGTCGAATGCAGCTTTGAAGTCGACGAAAAGGTGGTGTGTGTCGATTCTCCTTTCATGGGTCTTTTCCAAGATTTGGCGTATTGAGAATATTTGGTCGATGGTGGACTTTCCAGGTCTGAAGCCACACTGATAAGGTCTAATCAGTTGGTTGACGGTGGGCTTCAGCCTTTCACACAATGCGCTCGCTAGAACCTTATAGGCGATAATTAGAAGACTAATCCCGCGGTAATTGGCACAAATTGCAGGATCGGCCTTCTTATGGATTGGGCAGAGCACACTTAAATTCCAATCGACAGGCATGCTTTCATCCGACCATATTTTGCATAAGAGCGATGCATGCACCTTACCAGCTCCTCGCCGCCATGTTTGAATAGCTCACTCGGCAGTCCGTCGGCGCCCGCGGCTTTGTTGTTCTTTAGCCGCCTTATCGCTATTCTCACCTCGTCATGATCGGGTAGCGGAACGACAATTCCGTCGTCAACGATTGGGGTATCGGGATCTTCACGTTCTCGGCGACATGCGCAGCTGTCACTGTTTAATAGGTTCGAGAAGTGTTCGCCGTCTTTGTTCTTACAGGAAAACGCCCCGGTCTTGAAACCTTCTGTAAGCCGCCGAACTTTCTGGTAAAATTTTCGGGCGTTGTTCCTATTGGTCAGCATCTCAAGCTCCTCGCGCTCACGTATTTCGGCCTCTCGTTTCTTCTGTCGGATAATACGTCTCTCTTCCTTTTTCAGCTCTCTGTAGCGATCCCACATGGCTCGCGTTGCGCCCGATCGCAGCGTGGCTCTATAGGCGGCATTCTTTCTTTCTGCGGCAGAATGACATTCCTCGTCGTACCAATTGTTTTTTCGGGCTCGCCGGAATCCGATTTCTTCTTCGGCGGCGGTACGTAGAGAACGAGAAATGTTGCTCCATTGCTCATCCCTGCCGGTGTGTTGGGCAGTGCTCTCTGAGAGCAGGAGTGAGAGTCGAGTGGCGAATCTTCTAGCTGTCTGTTGTGATTGCAGCTTTTCGATGTCGAACATTCTTTGCGTAGGTAGATGCACGTTTTTTGCTGCACAGAGGCGTGTGCGCAGTTTGGCTGCAACAAGGTAGTGATCCGAGTCGATGTTGGGTCCTCGATGTTGGTCCAAGACCGACCACTGGTTGTATAAAATCAACGTGTTTGGATAAAATCACAAAAATTGATGCATCCCAGTTCATTGACCAAACGTTGCCATTTATCCGGAAGATGAAAGTCGGTATCTACTGCTAGAGCAGATGATGAAATTTTAGCATATGTAGAGCATACTCCGGGTACGAATATGTGGAGAATATCAACTTAGGTAAGTATTAGGGCTACTCTTGTTGGGGAAATCCTCCATGAGCATTTACTTGATCCATAACGAGTATAAGCCTTAAACCAACTTGATCATCAAGAACGTTTGAATTTTTGCCGCTGATTTCTACGCAATGCTGCTGAAAATCACCGCAATATCTTTACCAATATCCTTTCTACTGATGAGACTGGTTCACATGAAATGGTCTTGTTAATTTTTACAACACGCATATTTGAAATGACGAAAATTCTCTTGCTTTAATGGAATCTGAACTCATCCGTTCGTTTCCAGACTCCAGGCTAATGGTAAGTTGATCGATGTCGCTGTAATTAGAGAGCATGTAAGCATTAATCACTTGTATTATTAGCACACACGCTCTAGGCTTACACGCAACAAAGTGTATACATCAGTTTATAGTTTTGAATATTTAATCCGCACACAAGTCCATGGTTCTTGAATCAAGGCGATCATATTGTCCTTTTGACAGGTGAATTATATGACTGCCGGACATAACCTTTGATTGGTGAAGATGAATTTGAAGAGCCCGTAACATCATGCTTACTGGAGTTCATCTCCACCACCGTTTTGTTAGCATCGTCCAAGTCAGTAACTCTTCCTCATCAGTGAGAGGAGTACTCGTATCAAGTACTCTGTCTAACAAGGAAGAGATACTACCATCAGCATATGCCATTCGTCGAGCTGTCGCAGTATTAGGACCAGAGCCAGATTCCGTCGTGTGGCCTATCTTAGCTCCAGTCGGGTTTTTTGAATTAGTCGTCCTATCCTTATCGTAGACCCTCAGTGTTATGGACGACAATTTGTAGCTTACTACACTGTCAGAGCGGTCCAGTGCGTCCACCGAGCCCTTGCAGACTACGAAAGTAGCTCTTCGGTACTCACCCTTGTAATCGTCTAGCTTTGTGACCTTCCAACGTAGTAAGCTCCGGATTACATGGTAAACACGGAATATCATCCCCTGAAACTACCTCAATTTTAGACCCAGCTTTTGGGATTTTTGTAAAGATCAGTAGATCTCTGATTGGCACAATCGATAAGTTTCACGTGGTTTTGATGCCATCCATTATAGCGGCAGAAAGGAGCTGGACCAGAATTCTCTTTCAAAATTTGGAAGAAAACACTTGAGAGCCTGGCTTCCACTTTATTCCAACTGTCCATGCCGTGCAGGATTTGCTACTGCGGAGGTATCAGTCGCTTTCGACATGGTCTTGCCACTTTTACTAGCGCTAGTCCCGGTATTGGTGGTGCGAAAATTTGACTTCTTGGCCAAAAGTATTTTATTTGTATCGTCACTTCTGCTGTTGTTGCCAGGTTTGCCTTTAGCGCCAGCTTCCATCGTACGTAAAGGGCTTAGATGTACTGACACTTCCACTAGGCTTGATTATCCATGCTTGCGTCGTACTGTTAGAAATCTGGTTTGAGCCAGAGGTGGGGGTGGAAGCTATAGCTTCCTTTGCATTTAAGAGCTGCTTGTCCAAAGAAGTTGTATTTGTGAGAGATTCCATCTGTTTCTTACCATCACCGTCCACCGTGGTAGACGTGGTGATCTCATAAAGAGAAGGGGATGCATAATGGTCGAACGTAGCCAAACTTCCGAATAGGCACGGGTCGCAAGACACCTTGGGTTACGGGGGAAAAACAAGCCACACCTATGTCCAATGCACAATGAGATGATAGATCTCACTTCCACCGAAACTCAATTACGGCCTGAACCATATAGCGGGGCCATATAGCGTTTGCTTTTTGAACCACCAATTTTTTTGAGAATGGTAACACAAATTACATGTCAAATGTGTTCACAATTTACTTAAACGTTTTGACATTTACGAAATGGGACGCTATACGCTTGAACAAAATTGGGAAATACTGAAAACCTATTTCCAAAGAGGTGAGTCTTCTTCTTCTTTTCTGATTTTCACATCGGTGGCTACGTCAATAAGCAAAATTGTCGAATTTGGGGCTCAGAAAATCCACACGTTCTGTAGAGAAGCAAATGCATCCACAACGAGTCATTGTTTGGTCCGAGTTTTGGTCTGGCGGCATCATCGGGCCATTTTTTTTCGAAAATGAGCGAGGAGCCGCAGTTACAGTAAATGGCAAGCGTTACCGTGACATGCCCAACGAGTTGTTTCCAAAAATTTAAGAGGATGACATGGACGACATTTGGTTTCAACAGGACGGTGCAACTTGCCACACTGCCAAAGTTACACTCGAACTTTGGGCTACCGTTTTTGAAAACCGAATAATCAGCCGAAATTCCGATATCAATTGGCCGTCTCGCGCTGTGATTTAAGCCCGAAGGACTATTTTTTGTGGGGAGCCGTTAAGGACAAATGCTATGCGAATCATCCAGAGACGATTGATGCTTTAAAACACGAAATCGAAGTTGCCATTCAAGAAATTGAAGCCCAAACAATCGAAAATGTGCTTAAAAATTGGGTTGATCGAATGGCCTACTGTAAAGCCAGTCGTGGCAGTCATTTGAACAATATTATTTTTTATACATAAATGACAATGTTCAATCTTCAAAATAAAAAAAAAAGTTTGAAAACATATTGATTAGTTTTTTTTATAGCCGATTTAAAAAGCAAATTTTACATGGCCCGCCCTATAGTAGCTCGACCGCATTGGAACCCAGCAATTTAGTGGTTTACCACCAGAAAGTGTCAAGCCGCGGCAGATCTTTTTGTTGAAACTTAGAATTTTCCACATGAAACTAATTAAATTAAATTCAAACAAATCTTAAATATTGATACTTTCCACAACTGTTGGCTCAAATTGCAGTTGTATAATTTACACAACAATTCAGCAGTACAAATTCTCTGCACCCTCACACGAAGTTGGGCCAAAGTACTTTACACTTTAGCACTCAAGGCTATTCGCATAAAATGATTAGACATAATTAATTCCCCAACAGTTTCGCGCCAACTTAATGTTATCTCGCAAATAGCAGCCATAAGCTTTGTTTACATCAACTCCATTAGCTAGCGAGACAGTTATTTAATGAGCCTTGACGGCTGGGACAATCTTTACTCTGTACTTGTACTTACATACATACACATATATACATACATAGACATAATATATCTACAGTATTTTCATAATACATGCAAATATACACTTGTGTTCACAATAATAGCAGCGCGCCATTTTGAAAAGTTTTTAATTTTTTTTTATATAACTTTTATTAAAATATGGTTTGAACTACAGCAAAATTAATTTAACTAAAAGTTTAAAACTTTTAACAAATTCGAAAAAAAATCATCAAATTCGTAATAAATTTTTTAACTTTTTAGTTAAAATTTGCAGTATATTTTGAAGCCCACTCAACTTGGTATAATATTGTGCCAGTTTAAAGTGGCTCACAATTCGGATTGATTTTTGATCATATTTTATGTTGATAGTGCATTTTCTTATGTAAAACAAAGGCTCGAAACTTGTTTAATGGAGAAAATGCACAACACCACCAGTAAATAAGAAAACTTTGAAAATGAAAGCAATTTTCGACTTACTTCCAACTTGCAATTTATTACGCCAAAATTCGATATGCAATAATATTACATACTCGAAATTTCTCTCAATATTTTCGTTAAGGGTTAATTCGGTGTAAAACAAGCATATTTTTCGAAATTTTTTTTGTCGACACAGTTGATTTATTCAAAATTTTAAAATTACTTCATTATAAAGTCATATTTAAAGAATATTGTGTGAAATTTTCATTGATTTTTATGAAGAAATGAGTTGGTGGCAGCGAATCTTCGCGGACGTCTCATAAAAAAGTTTTATTGCGGTGTCCCTCAGAACTCATTACTGGATCAACTAAAATCAAAAAACCAAATTGATTTCATCAGCTAATAAAGTTTCGCAGGTAACAACGTCGAATTTTTTTTTTTTTTTTTTTTTTTAATTTTTTAAAGCGCTTTGAAGTCAAAACACCAATTTTTCATAAAAAAAACTTGAAAACTTTGTTGTTTTAAAATATGACAAAATTAAAAAAAAAAAAACTCGACGTCATTACCTCGTGAATAAAGTAAAGAAACAAAAAAACCAAATTTGAAAAGAATCGGTGCAGTAGATATGAATCTACAGTGGACACCGACCGTAAAAAAGGCAAGTGTGAGAAAAACGCGTTTAAAGATTTGTGAAGATTGTGAAATCCGGTTGGAGAGGTAGATACTTAATCCTTTGTGTCTTTGTCAATTTTACTCTAATGCACTTCAAACTTTCACACAATAATCTTAAGATGTTATAGAATAATTTAAAAAAAAAAAAAAAAAAATGAAAAAAAAAAAAAATACCATACTACCCCCTTAAACGAAATTAGGAATTTTGATGGACAATTTTTTATTTTTTTTTATTTCGCACAAACTTGAAAACTTCAAGTTACATATAAGACTTTTATTTATATTTTTGTAAAAAAATAGCAAAATTTAATAAAAATCAATAAACAGTCAAGCTTTATTATTGTGAACACAGGTGTACGTACGTCTATCCATATCATTTCATATGGAAACATGCAAGAAAACCAAGCAATCTCATTTGCTTTTACTTAATGTGCTTATGTGCTTATAATAATATTAAAAGCTTGATTTTAAATTTGTATAGCTAAGTGTATAGTCCTGAAAAAAATGCTTAAATAAAAATACTTTAAATTTCATTACAAGAAAGTAAGATTTCTTTAAAATGAAGTGTATGAGCGGAAATTAGCCTTTGTACAAGCTTACTTAGAAATCCATCTTCCAGACATTTTATATAGTTTGAGTTTATTAGTGCTGAAAACGAATAACCAAATCCTTCAGAGTGCTAGACGTGCCTACATAAAACTTTAAAATACTTTGAACCGATGACAAGCGCCATTGTGTTGATGATAGTTGTGCCATTTGTGTGAAAGATGTCAGTGTATTTCCACTTTGCGGCTATGTCATAAGTTTCGATTTCTGTGCTAGCCGGCGAAATCGCACCCACAGTATTAGCCTTGAGCCAACTTCGTTCAGTCGATATACATACACATATAAATAGATATGGTTTTCTTTAACTCCTAGTGGATCATAAGGACTGAAAATTTATTCATTCAAGCAAGAAATTAATTCACTACGTTTGTGCGGAATAAATTAGCTTTACTTAAAGATTTGCTACCAGCACAAATAACGCGCGTACATATCAACACTTGACGAGGTGTTCTACCTCAAGCAATACGGCTAAACCAGCTCTAAAGTTTGAGCAACGCAATGGCATGACTCCGGCGGCTATTGTGATAGCAGAATCGCTTAGTGCTAATTAAAATAATTTTAAAACCTTTTTTGCAATAGAATATCCTTTAATATTCTTATGTAAAACATGCCACTGTAAAGCATGACATCTTACTAACCTCGAAATATACTCCAGTGGAACTAGCAGATTTTGTAGGGGGGAAGATGAAACCACTAAACAAGTGTTAGAATCATGCCCAACACTGATGCGAAAGCGGCACAAACACATTGGTAAACATATATATTTTACCAGAGGAAGAAATAAAGCTCAATAAATTGGACGAATGCCAAGATTTATTGAGGAAATTGGGCTCAGAGAAATACTCTGAAACCATAAAGGAGATACAAAAGATCTTTCAGGTCGCAATACTAAATCCACTCATAACAATAACATAATAACATCTTTAAATAATCTTGCCTTTCCCTCTCTCTTATATAGGGTTATTCAATAGGTGCGCTTCAACTTTTTTCCGATAGGGAGGGCGAACGACGCAATATTTTTTATTTTTCGCTTGCCATTTGTAAACTTCATTAGTATACATTTCATCATGGAACGCTACACACTTGAGCAACTATTGCAAATCGTGCAAATTTTTTATGAAAATAATCGTTCTGTTGCTGCTACTTTAAGAGCATTACGGCCATTTTACGGTCCATTTATCAAGCCGTCCCGTTTTGGGGTTAAGTGAAGTCATTGGTCTACAGTAACAAGCCGGCGACGATTTGTGAGCGCAGAGCCAATATTAAACGCGAAATTGCTGGAATTTCGGCCGATTTATGCAAAAGAGTGGTCGAAAATTGGGTTCAACGATTGGACTTCGTAAAACGTGCACGCGGTGGTCATGCAAAAGAAATCGAATTTCATACTTAAATGTATATGTTCAAACTCGATAATGAAAAAAAAATTAGTTAAAAAAGTCAAACCGTTTGTGTTTTATTCAAAAAAGTTCAAAAGTTGAAGCGCTCTTACTGAAAAACCCTGTACCACGAACTAGACGAAAATATGATCAGAAAATGCAGAACAAGATGCGAGAGTCTTTCCACTCGCAGAAATGTAAAGATCATGTGTAAACAAGACGATCACAGTCGTACTCCATTTATACTGTCACTAACACGAAGAGATTGAACTATGTTAGGCGTGCTGATGGGACATAGTCAAGTAGCAGGGTAGGGATATAAGATAGGAATTTCGGACATCGTAGAATGTTGGAAATGTAGAGAGCAGAGCTCAAGGGAAACAATAAAGCATCTCTTCTGCGGATGTCTTTCGTTATTTTAAACACGCTTCAAATATTTCGGGACACCACGTTTTGACGTATTGGAAGACATTTCTGCAGTGGGTTGTCAATGTCTCCCTAAATTCACAATAGAAACAGGCACCATGCAGGTGGACTATTCCAAACGCATAACTAATCAACTGCATCTGACCACACTATGGACCGTACCGGTCCATGCATGAATGCAAGTCAACCTAACCTATAATATTGTTGGCATTTAAATTAAACTAAGAAACATTTCCTTGAAATACATTTAGGTTTAAAATATTTATGTTAAGGATAATATTTTTATAAAACATTTTTGGCTTGTTCAAAACGGATAATTCAAAAGAAAAAGTTATATTTAACCTTGATTAGAATTTTAGTTTCGACTGATACTCATAAATTCTAATTTTTTCAAACTATTATATTTGATGGCCTTTGAAAAAAAATCCTGGTAAAAACCAGAAACGCAGATTTTCTAAATATGAAGCCCTAATTCTGTAGGAATTATAATTAGTAACATGCTCAGAACAGAACTAACGTCCAAAATAGTAATAAATAATACGATAAGTGCAGAATGGAAAATGTTATAGTCGACAGACCAGCTTTGTTGTATATATATCCACTGCTAATAAAACTCATTTCCCTTAATCGTGACTTGAAAATAAAAAAAAATTCCATAATTCCAACCAATTATTTAATGCGGCTGTTGGATCACCCCAATGGCATTCGTAATGAATATTGAAATACTAAAATATTCACTCTGAAAAAATATAAACTGAAACAGAATATTTATGCATTTTAAGGTTTATCAGCACTTGTTATTTGTGAAAATAAGTAGGTTTTGTTTTTCAGTAAAAATAAGTAGGCTTTGATTGAAATATTTTCTGTATGTAACGGGGAACATTTTTGAAAATATATTGTAAAACGTAATTTGAAGTTCTGTAAGAATAAACCATAATTTTTTTCGTCGTTTCGTCTCAAGCAAGAGTACATATTTCGGTTTCTCCGTCATATTGTCTCGAGTTAGAGGATTTTGTCGTCATATCGTCTCAAACAACAGAATTTTGGTTTTCTTACTGACTAACAGCAGGATAATGGCTGCTTTCCTACAGGATTTTGATTTCTCTGGTCAACATTTGTGCACTCCCACTACCTAAGTTGTTTGCTGCCTTGGAAAAGAATCCTTGGTTCCACAGCGATTATTGAAAAATTATCGAAAAACGAATATTAAGAAAAAGATGGCAAAAACTAGATCACCTGACTACAAGAGAAAACTAAACTTAGCCACAAAAATGCTAAAAGATACTTTAAACAAAAGAAATAACAAAGAAATCGAAAACTATTTGAAGCACCTGACTCCCAAACAAGATACAAACTACTCTTTGTGGAAATGTGCTAAAACATTAAAAAGCCAAATAAGACATCAACCACCACTAAAGAAAGATGAAAATTCATGGGCCGTTACAAAAGACGAAAAGGCGAAAACCTTGTCAAATTACTTTGAAAAGGTTCCCTCAAATGACGAAGAAAAGAAAATCGACAGCCAAAACAACTACGATTATGATTTTACAAAAATAATATGGACGAATACACACGAAATAGCTTGCATCAGAAAAAGAATAAAACATAAAAAAGCACCCGGATATGACTTGATAACAGGAAAAGCATTAGCGGAGCTACCAACCAAGGCATATATATTTTTGCGAAACGTTTTTTGTTTTTTGCTGAAAAATTACTGCATGATTGACTAAGCCAATTACTGGAAAAAAACGTATAATACCGGATCATATATTTGGATTTAGCGAAAACATTCGACTATGCAAAAGATCCATTGAATTACAAATAAAATCCAATCAGATCTTGAAAACGATCGTTACTGTGCGGCAATATTCTTGGACGTAGCTAGAGCGTTTGACAAAGTGTGGCACAAAGGCTTACTCCACAAAATAAAAATAAAGATACCTTTTGACTACTATCTCATCATACAAAGCCAACTAACCGACTGAAGTTTCTATTATTAAATATGAGAATCAATGTTCAGATATTCATCAAAGTTTCAGCTGGAGTTCCGCAAGGAAGCGTTCTGGACCACTACTGTATGTTTTGTTCACCGCAGACGTACCACCTCCTGACGAAACGAATTCAGCAATTGCTACGTTCGCAGGCGATACAATACTATTGGCATCGGACAAAAGCTTAACTATCGCTACTGAAAAACTGCAGCGATACACAAGCGCAGTTAAGGAATGCTTCGATAATTGGTGCTCAAAAATAAATGAAGACAAAACCGGTTATATTTACTACCAAAACCAAATTCACTGCAATTCCAATTAAAATAAATGGAAAAGCAATTACAATTAGACCAACTACTAAATACCTTGGAATACATTTGGATTCAAAACTAAATTGGAATCTCCACATAAATCAAAAGATCAACTGAAAATTAACTGAATATTTCCTCTAGACGTCATGATTTGTGCAGAATCAGAGGCAGTCAAAGAGGCTACTCAGCCAGAGCCGAGATGATTCAATAACACCAGCGACATAAGCGATGTACATCATTTCACATAATATTTCATTCCACTTCCTTAGATCCAGTTCACTCAGTCGGCAAAATCAGGTTTGGCGCCATTTAGACATTCTTTTAATTTTATCCAACACCATAGTTGGTAATCATTCACGTGTTCTATTTCCTTGTGAACGAATATTATTGTCAAAGTAGCTGGAACTAGAAAATAAGGTCCTGAGGCCGATGCGTTTTTTTAGTTTTACAACTACTCTGTGACTATTTTTTGTGCAATACTTTCTGTCACACCGGAGTTCGTGTGTGGTGAAAGTTCCCAGTTTTCCCGAAAAGCTTGTTGCAGGTGTACTAAACTGATGCTTTTCCCTGGTTAATTATCGATTTTTGCAACTTGCCCTAAAGTGAGGATTAGATATCAGACGTTTGCAAGGTTAAATACCAACCTAGTCCAATCATTGAAGTGAATCTATAAAAGTCAATTCGCCAATGTAGACCAACTTCGTTCTTTTTACTTTGAAGGATTTCAAGATCTACAACTTAATTAGGAAAATGCAGTTTCCGGCCCGTTTCGATAAAAAATGCAATAGTTCAATCAATAAAAAATAAACAAATCGGAACTAAATATAATAATTTAGATACCATGGGTCAAAACTTTCAAATTGAGCATATTTTTGAATTATAGAATTTTTTGTATACGTTTTACGAAATTTAAGAGTGTTATAATTATGTATGTACATAAGCACTCTGCTCAAATGGTTGCTCTAAGTCGCTAAGCATACAAATGACATCTAATGAGATTTATGACTTTTTGTTGTTATGTTCGTTTATTACTGTCAAAGCAGCACCAGCCAAACCTCCTTCGCATATCCATGTGCATGTGTCTTAAATATCTCTACGTATCTGGGTATATGTAAGGAGTTCATGGGTCGCGTGTGAAAGGGTCTTAAATTGTCATTTAGTTAAGGCGATGTTTATGAATTATGAGACCACGTTGCTGTGAAATATTTGGACGATTTATGCTCGTAAGTTTTAAGCAAAGCTGGTATGTAAGCAGCTTGACTTTTGCGGTAAGGGAGACAGAATATGTGTGAGATCCCAAATGCATGATTAAAGTGTGTGTGGTTATGTAATCACGCAGATAAATACGTCTCAACATTCCGAATGAAGGTGCACATATTAATGGATATGGGATTCCGCTTTTGATTACATTCCACAATTATAATTTGGTATTGTCGTGGGTAAATTTTTTCTTCAAGAAAATACAATTTTACAATTTCTTTATTTTTTATTTCATTTTTAATTTATTCGTGCAATGAATAAAATATTCTACAAATATGCTTTAAATCAATCGAGCGACTAAATTTATGTAATCTTAAAAGCGTTTCAGGTTTCACAATACTTTGAAAGTGAAGAACTGAAGTTTTATTGACGGTTTTGGACACCATCTCTTTAAGCACAGAAGAATCCTAACGAGCAGAAGCAACAACATGTTTTACTTATGCGATGTGAAGGACGAATTTCCAAGAAAAGTGTGGGATACCCGGCGTTATTAGAGCCATTGACTGCACACATATTGCCATCAAAGTTCTCCAAAACAATAAAGAAAGCTATTTTGATCGGAAAAATAGCTACAGCTTAGTGCTTCAAGCAGTAGAGGATGCTGAAAAAAGATTTACCGACGTAGATTATGGCGAGCCTGGATCACTACATAACCGCAGAGTGCTTCGAAGTTCAATTCTGTTTCGTACAGCGCAATCAGTGTCACAAACTTTGTTTCCACACCACGCCTTCATTTCGGGTGACTCTCCTTTAACAAGGTGGTGAGCACTACCAGCATTACGGCAATTTGACTGCATCACAACGATATTTTAATAAAGTCCGAATTGTTGTAGAAACGACTTTCTATTATTAAAAAATCGATTCAGAAGATTGTTTCACTGTACAGAACAAACCAATATATATATTGTTGTTAACAACGAATGATCTCTTTCAGTTTTCGGCTCCCCGACTACTGTAGTGTCTTTCAGGCCGAACTGATGGCAGTAACGAAAGCTGCGACACTGGTACACTGGTGTGATGCGATATCCGGAAATGACATCTGCATTTTCACTGACAGCCAGGCGGCGATAAAATCCCTCACAAAGCAGTCGACAACCTCCAAGGTAGCCATGAAATGCCGCACATCTCTTAACGAGATGGCTGAGTCATTTCACTTAAAGGTAACATGGGTTCCTGGCCATCGCGACATTGAGGGTAACTGTAGAGCCGATGAACTAGCGAGACTCGGCACCAAGTTGACCGACGAGTGCATAGACAATGACATAGGCATTCCCTTACAAACATGTAAGCTACTTATCCTTGAAGAAATGGTAAGGAAAGCAAACGAAAGTTGGCGCAATGAAGCCACCTGCAAAATCGCCCATCAACTGTGGCCGACTCTTAGTGCTAAACGCACAGAATCTTTGCTAAGCCAAAATAAACACAGTCTTAGCACATTGATCTCAGTCATAACGGGACATTGCCTAATAGGTAGGCACGCCCAAAGGATGGGTGTGCAAGCACACGACTTCTGTAGAAGTTGTCTAGATGAGGAAGAGGAGGAGACAATCTTGCACCTTCTGTGCCATTGTCCTGCTCTATCCAGACGGAGATTTGCTATTATAGGCAAACAATTTTTTTAACGAATTGGAAGATCTCAGTTCCACAGAAATAGGAGGTCTTCTAAAATTTTTGAAAAGCGTACAATGGTTTTAGGAGAAATAGGGAAATCTCCCCCACGCGGCATCACAATGGGCTATGAGCCTGAGTGTGTCCCACAAGACAACCGCTTCAACCTAACCTAACAACGAATGATCAGGCGGAGAAATTTTTTTCAATACATTTTTATTGACAGATCACGTGTGACTACTGTCAAACTATGGTAATTACATACATTTTTTCCAGTATTTATTGACATTTCGTCATGGCAGGACGTACACCTCAACAACGTGACTAAATAGTAATGTGGTGTGAGAATCATAGCATGGCACGATTGAGTTAAAAGCAGCTTATCGTAGCCTAAATAATACGTTAGTAGCAATTTAAAATTTAATTTAGTAAAATCTAAGGTAGGCCACCGAATGAAAACAAGCTTTCCCTAGGACCTGGCAGTGGTGTACTTAGATGAAAGGCTTTGTAATAAAAATTGTGAGTCGAAAATCACATTTTAAGTATATTTTCCTTTGTTTTTAAGATATTAATTGTGATAGGAAAGAAGAATAACTTCGAAATCTAAATTAAAGTTTCCTTCAACGAACGAAACAACTGAAGATAGAATAAATTAGCATTGTGTTACTCCGACACAATATGTGTTGATTTTTTTGCCAAACTCAGCAACTCCCCTTGGTAGTGTTGTTGATGTAATTTGTGCGTACAATGCACAGACACGCACAAGATATACTAACATACCACCACAGATGTGGGTAAGCAACAAAAGAGGTTTTTACACAACTCCACTTCTGACAGGTCTGACAAATGACGTTACCGGTTTTGTAATCATTACAGTAAATAATATGCACCGTTCCATTGTGCCACGAGTAATTCCGCTCCTTTCACTGCAGACGAGTACAACCAATACAATACGTATATGTTTATGTGTTTGTGTGTCTGCAGAAATCCGCTTGCCATTAATTTTTGGTATTTCCTCTCATTTGAAAATGACTTGTTGAAATATCTCTTAAAATTATTTGATGCATGTTTAAGCCTGTATTATAATGGGACGTGGAAAGACTTCCTTCTGCTTTAGAGTAAATGAAGCCAAAAAATATGAGACCTCACACATGTATACGAGTATATTCAAAGAATGTGAGGAGCACAAGACGCTGTACTCGTATCTTACAAGTAGGAAAGAAAATACTAAGTAGGGTTGGCAGACGATACATTTCCAGTTACTCTAAGGTAGGTAAATGTCAAAAAAAAAGAAAAAACGAGCCACAAAAAGTGTAATACATCATCATTTAAAAAAATGGTTTCAAAAAAACTTGAATTTGCAGTGCCTTTAAATTAAAGGGAAGTAGGGATAGAATATAATGTACATAAATTTGAGCATTGGTAACAGAAATACTTTTTCTGCGCTGCTTTCAGAAAAAAAAAATTTAGGCTCGGATTGCAAAATCTTCACAAATAGAGCCTAGTCCATATATATGAAGAAGAGCGAAAACTTCACGCAGAAAAAATCGCACCCTTGAACAAACTTTTAAACAAAAAGGGACATTTTCGACATCAGACCAATAACGAAATTATCTAAATAATAATGTCCTTATGTATCAAGCACAGTTTTTCCGGTAAAATTGCATAAAAACGCTTGATAATTCTTTTGATGTTAAATGTTATTAACCCTAGATTCATTAGATGTGCTGCATAAAACGGACCGTTAAATTTTTATGTCACGCGCGGGTTCAGCAGTACTTTTTTATTCGGTGACTCATATTGAAAGCCGGGCAAGCACAGAACGCAGTTTTTACTTGAAATATTTTCGTTTCGAAAAAATATATTTAACTCAACCTTTTTTTAAGATTTCACAAAAAATCTTGGAATTAAAAGATAAACAAAATACATATTCAAAGTTGCGCGTTACCTTGATGAAAGATATTTTTATGTTAAATATCAGAACGAATGCTCTGATGTACTTCGTATGGAAGCAGGTGTTCCACAATGAAGCGTTTTGGGGCCACTCTTATACATTATCTATACACTGATATACCCTGCCCAAGTGACGATAGCATGATTGCAACTTTTGTTGATGACACCGTTTTAAAGACCTCTAACAAAAACATAAACGATGCCACAAATAGACTACAAAAGCTACTTAACACAACGCTGGCCTGGTTCAATACATGGGGAATCAAAATTAACACAGATAAAACTATCCAAGTAATATACACAAACAGAAAGTATGATCCACAAATATTGATTATATATAATAGAGTCGTTAAATATGATACAAAAGCCAAATATTTAGGCAAAATACATTTTTTTTTTTTGTTTTTTTTTTTTTTTGTTCCATAAAATATTACACCTGTCGTTAGACAATAAGTAATTTGATTTACAAAAAGATGGAATGAGAGTGATATTGAAGGGCCAATGCCCCCAAGCTCATATAGAAGAAATACATATTATTTAAAAACAAGTGGTTAACAAACAATGACATATACGATTAGTTGACAATTGATTACATGGATTTTGCAAGATCTGTTGGTGTTTGACGGTTAAGCCGACTTTGGGTAGATTTTTCTTTATTTGGTAGTCTTCTCATCATAGGATTTGTGTGCGTTAATAATCTATTTATGTGTCTTCTGCTAGCGCTTTGTATTGTTTCATCAATAGTATCGATGTCAAGGTCGCGATGAATATCTGCGTTAGGTATGTACCAAGGTGCATTAGTTAAGGTCCTAAGTATTTTAGACTGAACTCGTTGAAGTATACTTAGATTACTTTTTGCAGCAGTGCCCCAAATCTCAATTCCATATTTCCAGATCGGAGCAATTACCGTTCGATTAATTAGTACTTTATTTTGCAATGATAAATTTAAATATAATAGGACTATGAATAAGTTCGTGCGGTTTTTTTTCGAAATTTGAAACTTTATTGACGTAAAATGGTTACAAATTTAATATCCAAAATATTATCCATCGCTTACTACTACTTTTTCCCATCTTTCTGGCAATTCACGGATTCCCTTTGTGAAAAATTCGGTCGGTTTTGCCGCAATCCACGAATCGATCCATTTTTTGACTTCATCGAAATTACGGAAGTGCTGGTCAGCCAGGCCATGTTGCATCGATCGGAAGAGATAGTAATCGGATGGCGCAAGGTCTGGACTATACAGCGGGTGGGGTAGGACATCCCATTTGAGCGTTTCTAAGTATGTTTTGACCACTTGTGCAACATGTGGCCGAGCATTGTCATGTTGCAAAATAACTTTGTCGTGTCTATCGGCGTATTGCGGCCGTTTTTCTCGCAGTGCTCGGCTCAAACGCATCAATTGTCGTCGGTAGACATCCCCCGTAATCGTTTCATTCGGTTTCAGTAGCTCATAATACACAACACCCAGCTGGTCCCACCAGATACACAGCATAACCTTCAGGCCATGAATATTCTGCGCCGACGTCGATGTTGAAGCATGGCCAGGGTATCCATACGTTGCCCGACGTTTTGGATTGTCGTAATGGACCCACTTTTCATCGCCAGTCACAATTCGATGCAAAAAACCCTTTCTTTTGTGCCGTTGAAGCAGTTGTTCGCATGCCATAAAACGGCGTTCAACGTCTCTTGGCTTCAATTCATACGGCACCCAATGGCCTACCTTTCGGATCATTCCCATGGCTTTTAAACGTTTGGAAATGGTTGATTGATCAACTCCCAAAGTTTTTGCAACCTCTTCTTGCGTTTGAGCCGGATCTTGATCGAGCAATTCCTCCAATTCGGTATCCATGAACTTTGGCGGCGCACCCTCGCGTTCTTCGTCTTCCAAGCCAAAATCACCACTTTTAAAGCGTGCAAACCACTTTTGGCACGTTCGCTCAGATAGAGCATGCTCACCATAAACTTCCACCAAGATACGATGACTTTCGGCTGCTTTTTTCTTCATATTAAAATAATGAAGAAGAATTCCCCGCAAAAACACATTATTTGGCACGAAATTCGACATTTTCAAGTGTGGTAAAAATATTGTTGTTTACGCTTTAAATAAAAAACTTATACTGACGTTTGTGCCTTACGACAGTAGCTCTCCAATGAATGTTTGGAAATGTGGATCGATGGAATAATAATCAAGTTACGCCATCTGTTGTAAAACCGTAACGAACTTATTCATAGTCCTATTATAATTATAATAAATTTGTTATCCAGAGGATAAACAACACTTTTGGCTTTCTGTTTTGGGGCACAGATGAATAATTTATCCGGATTACAACGTTTTGAGTAAGCTACCGATAGTTAGCCACAGGAAAACAAAGATTTTTTATTATTTATTTTTATCGGTGGTATCATCGAAATCCCCACAACTTTTGATGCTGAGTTAAATTTTAATAAGTATAAACTTTTGTAAATGCAGTTATTATTGCAAATCTGGAATTTTACAAACTTTATTATCCTTAAAGCATTCGCTATCACATCGTTTATGGTAACAAGACTTCCAGTTTCTCGAAACGAATGTCAACGGCACGTGAAAGCTATCCGGCCTGTATGACTTAATGTAAACGTGGAAAGGCATGGAAGCGAATAGAAGAAAAAAAGCTGTTTGGATGTAATATAAATGTAAATAAGACTCTGAAACCAAGTCGGCTCAATAACTGATTCTGTAGAGATACTGTGATATATGCCACATTACTTCCATGGCGCTATCAGTAAAAACGATAACTTCTTATGGCAGCATCTACAAGTAACATACCAATTTTTCTAACTTTGTTCAAAAATTTGGTTTATATAAGCCGCAGTTAGCTTTGTTTCTGCAAAGCAGCACCCACTTTGGAAGCAAGTTTTCACTCAGCCTTATCGTAAGTTTCGCCCTCATTAAGAGAACAATTATATAGTGAAAATAGCTGCAACTTTCGCCCGGAATTTATGTTCAAAAGTGAAAAATTTAAGAGTGAAATTTTTATTAAACTGAAAGCGGAAAGTGAAATATTTCGGTCGAAAAAGATACTGATGGTAAGGTTGAAGATTTTAAAACATTACTCAAACATAAAGAACTGCTACCATTTTTTTAAGCCCGAAATAGATATCCATGCCAAAATGACATGCGATTTGAAAAGTAACTCTTCGATTACCTACTTTTTATATGTCATAGATGCCAGAGAAAAATGCATAAGTAATTTTCCAAATTCATGTATATACAAATATCGCTCACACGTCACAAAATTCTTGTTATGTCTTTGATAAAGAAATTATTTTTAAGTGGCGGGTGTCAGATAGACGGCGATAAGACAAGGGTTGCCTGATCCAAGATGTAAATAGCACACTAACAAGTTAAATGTGATTGAAATGAACTTTCCTTTTATTTAAATTAAATTTAAATTTAAATTTTCCACAAAGCATTGTGGAGCACATAGAATAGCACATGAAATATCTGCGCAGACAAAAGCAATACTAAAGACAAGATTATGAGAATGAGCGGCATTCTCTTAACCGGTTGGTAAAAGTGTTTTTGTGAATCCAACACCAACTGGACAGGGTTAAGCAGTCAAAAAGCATATCATCCTTGACGCCTAGTGCTGTGTGCTATTGTTTCTGAACGAAGCGAAGTTTGCCAAATGGCACAGCCGAACAAAATATAAATTCATACTAAGCACACACATACACAAAAACAAACATAGGTCTATGAGTTATGAGCCAACAGGAAGTGAGGCGAGGTCAAGCATTATTTTCTTTTTTATGTCTACGAAAAATGGCGGGAAAGAATAAAGGAAGAAGAGTCGTTTTGTAGCATAATGGCTTAATTTAAATAAACAAATGGGAAGTAGATGCGAAGCATGATGCGTTCGTTTTTATGGCAAATTGTGAAACCGTAACGGTACTATTGAGCAATTCGAAAATGGACTGAAAATTGCACTTTGTTTGCAAATTTATTAGCAGCATACGGCGGCCGCCGTAGCCGATTGGGTTGGTGCGTGACTACCATTCGGAATTCACAGAGAGAACTTAGGTTCGAATCACGGTGAAAACACCAAAATTATGAAAAACATTTTTCTAATAGCGGTCGCCCCTCGCCAGGCAATGACAAACCTCCGAGTGTATTTCTGCCATGAAAAAGCTCCTCATAATAAATAAATATAATAAATATAAAACAACCGCCGTTCGGAGTCGGCTTGAAACTGTAGGTCCCTCCATTTGTGACCCAACATCAAGACGCACACCACAAATAGGAGGAGGAGCTCGGCCAAACACTCAAAAAGGGAGTAACCGCCAATTATATATATAGGTATATATATTCGGTAGTTCTTCCTACAGGCATTTCGCGAAAGGATTTAGAAGTGTCGAGGATATATTGCACCAATTGCGTATATGTTCTACAGGGTGTCCGGTGGCTAAATTATGATTTAAAATGTAAATTAAAAAGAAATTACTATTTTTTTTTTTTTTAATGGAAATACTTTATTTGCAATCTATCTTAGAATACAGATATTCAGCAAAAGAGATCTTATTACCTAATGACAGCATAGTACTTACACTGGTGCAAAACTACATAGAAAACTATAGAATTTTTTCTTTTTACAATTCTTATGCATATTTTATGTTATTAGATTTAATTTTTACTCGAAAATTCTATAACTTACTTCATGTATAACTTATATTAGAACTTTAAAATTTATTGGAGGATTTTAACAATTTCATATTTAGCTCTTTTTTTTTTTTGTTTTTTTTTTTCCTTTTTTTATTATTATTATTAAATTGACAAATTTAAAGGAATGGCAAGTCTAAGACATGATTGCGCTTTAATCGTCTAATTTCATTGGTTGTGTCCAACAAGCAAATAGCATTTGTGTTTACATGATTTGACAATCGTTCAATGTATCTCTTAGAATATACTGAGATTTCTCTCTTAACAAATGGAATACCTAGATCCTTGTGTATGGCTTCGTTTGTGATAAACCAAGGTGCATTAACAATTGTTCGCAAAGTCTTTGATTGATACCGTTGTAAAATCTCCACATTGGACTTACTAGCAGTTCCCCAAAGCTGTATACCGTAGGTCCATATAGGCTTCAATATATATTAGCTTTATACAATCTAACCTTGTTTTCCAGACTAAGTTGAGATTTGCCACCAAGTAGCCAGTACATTCTCTTGGTTTTATTTTTAAGCTGTTGATGCTTAGCTTTAATATGATTTTTCCATGTAAGGCGTCGATCAAGATGCATTCCCAAGTACTTGACTATTGATTAAAGTTTATTCCAATAACTATTGCAAGGAGACAAGTGCGAATTTTATAGATTTATTTTAATAAATCCATTAATGTTGCCCGTTATGTCGTATACACTCCCGGAATCTGCCTTCCGTACTCCATGCCACTCTCTGGAGAAGTGTTGTCGGAATGCCATAAAGCTCGCGATAACGTCCCGCAGAAATTTTTACCCAAATTGTAATTGTTAGGCTTAAGCACTTGTACGATTTGAATTTTGATGATGCGAAGTCTAAGACCCTTCGTCAATATTTCATTGAAATAGTGTTAGGAAGTCCCAGGGCAGCCGATCTCTTGCGCACTGACCGACGCGGATAATCGTGTAAACTTTTAGCTCTGAGCTTAATATTTTTTCTGTTTGTCACCGAACTTATTGCCCGGAACCTTCGCACCCATGAACGAATCAAGCCTTCTCTTGGGGCATCACGTAAAGGTCTAATATTGCAATGTAAGCCACATCCACGACAGTCGCACACGACTCATTGGTCTTGAAATACGCTTCGATTGCAAATGCACGTCCACTGCGACAATAACCTGCACGAATAACGGAGCTAACGCCAGCTAAGACCAAGTGTTTACTATTACAGTAGTTCTATTTGCTTCACTGGCTCTATTAGGAATGACATTCCAAATCAAAAATATTTTTAGCATAATTTTTTACTGCGGAATTTCAATCACAAAAGTGAATATATTGGCCTGAAAGAAAAAAACGAGGTAAATTCACCAAAAAAATTACAAAAACTTAAAACGTGCAAGTTTTCATTCGCTAATAAACATTGATTTTTTATAATTTCTTTCTTCGATGGAGTTGCATATTCTCTTCATAATATACAGCTGATTGGAGAAAATACGTAGCAGCCTTAGGAAAAAATTAGTTTTTTCAGCAACTTCAAACTTCCACTTTATTATGCTAAAATATAATAAGCTACTATACAAAATTGTATTTTTCTAGAAATACAATTCAAAAATTATGGGATTGTGAAAGTTTGAGGAATTTTTCTAATTTCTGCAAGACTCCTGAAACTTGGATATATATGGTTTTTTGTTAGAGAATCAACTTTTTTATACAAAAATAAATGTATGGGAGTTAAGAACTCCCTTTTATAGTATGCTTTCCGCTGATCAAGAAATATAACCCAGTGGACAAAGCAAGCATAAATGAGTAAATTTCACACTAGGCGTTTTATCTGCGAATATTGATAATATACTAAACGCCTAACTTTGGGCAGTTAACGTTAGAATTAGAAGTAGCCTTTGCAAAAATAAACGGTTCAATCACGATCAATTAATTAATTTATTTATTCATTTCATCAATTGAAGTAGGTATAACTTAAAGAGATTATTAATACTAAAGCTTAAATATAATATATGGTAAACAATACTGTGAGATACATTAGTCACAATTCAAAAAGTGTATCTCCAGATTAAGTTTTGATTTGAAAGTCTCTCGTGAGTTAGAGAATATATCCAAATGTTTGCATAATTGGATAGACTGTCTTATACATCGTGCAAGCGGTTCATTTCGACTAAAATTGGTCTTGTGATAAGGTAAATGGAACATATTGCTGAGTCTTAGTTTTCGAGTGGGACAATTAAAGAGTATTAGCTCCAGCAAGAAGTGACATTTGATATGATTCGTAACTATGCCTCTTATAAACATTACCGATGAAGTTTTTCACCGCATTTCTAAAGTTGGCAATGCTAACAAAATACATCTACTTTTATATGCAGGCAAACTGCAAGGCCAACGAAGTGAATGAATAGCAAATCGAGTGAAATGTTTTTGAACCTTCTCAATTCTTAAAGATAAACCCATATAGAATAGATCCCAAACGATGCTGCAATATTCGAGGTTTGACCTCACAAGACAAAAACAAAATTTTTCAGCGTAGAAATATCCTGGAACTCCCTTGAATTCCTTATTACAAAGCCAATCATAGATCTAGACTTGGCAATCATAAAGTCTATATGTTTGGAAAACGACATTTTCGATGTAAATATGACCCCCAAGTCTTTCTTTTCGTAAATTTTTGTGAGGGTGGTAGTGCCCAACTTGTAATCGAAATCAATCGTAACTTTTCGTCTACTGAATGACATGTTCTGGCATTTACCAGCATTAAGAGGTAATGAATTATCATCACACCAAACTTCCAATCTTGTTAAGTCTTCTTGAAGTGTTATGCAGTCAGTTACGTTCTCTACCCGACTGTACATTTTCAGGTCATCTGCATACATCACACAACGTGATGTCTCGAAAACGTCAGGAATGTCATTAACAAACATTCAGAACAATAGTGGCCCAAGATGGCTACCTTGAGGTACGCCTGAAGTAACTTTGACGGCACTAAATGACTCTAGTGAAGTTACTGAGCTAAATAATGGGCTAAAGGTCTATTATCACAACATTTCGTCCGTAAGCACTAAGCTCATGAATATTTAATTTATCAGTTTTGTACTGAAGAGGCTTAAAACATGATTGTTATTGTGGATACGTGGTTGACCTCGGACTTTTATGATAGTGAATCTCTTCACTAAAATCTTTACTACGTTTTTCGTAAAGACCGTGATGCTGCTAAAGAGGTTGCGTTTTCAATTAGGCTTAAATATGATGGCTGGTTGCTGGTATTTGTTAACCTCGTATACCCCACCGAATAACGATTCCAAGTTATATAAGGCAATATGGACAATACTGTGGGCAAAAAGTAAGGCGAATTTATTTGTCAAACTTCGCGGGATTAAAATTTCGCTCTAGTTATTTTTTTCGTGAGTTGACAGCACTGTTAATAACATCTGGACCAACTTTCATGTGAATGTCATTATCAGTAAAATATTTACGCTTGTGTTTACCAAACGTCCAAGAGTGCATTTTTCGATTTTTACAATGTCTGATTTGATTGAGCAGAGAAGTGCCATCAAATTTTGTTTGCGGAATGAAATTTCGGCTGCGGAAACGTTTAGCATGTTGCAGAAGGCATTTGGTAATTCGACCATGTCGCAGAAAAATGTTTATAAGTGGTACAAAGACTTCAAAGAGGGTCGAGAACGTGTTGATGACTTGGAGCGCTCCGGACGACCATCGACGTCGACAGATGACCAACACGTCAATAAAGTGAAGGAGTTAGTGCTCAAAAATCGTCGGTTGACTGTTAAAGACCTTACTGATATGATCGGAATATCAGAAGGATCTGTGAAAACCATTTTGAAAGACCATTTGGGCCGACGAAAAATCAAATCTCGTTTGGTACCGAAAACTCTCAATTTCATGGAAAAAAGTCGTCGCGTTGATGTGTGTGAAACAATGCTTTCAGACTATCAGGACAAGCTCAAATGCATCATTACGGGAGATGAGACTTGGATTTATGTTTACGAAACAACCTGAAACAACCGACCAATCAAGCGAATATCGTGCTAAAGGCGAGGACAGACCGAAAAGAGCACGTCAATGTCGTTCAAAAATAAAGGTCATGATACAGTTTTTTTCGATTTTCGTGGTGTGGTGCACTATGAATTCCTTCCACCTGGCCAAACTGTTAATAAGGAATATTATTTGAGCGTTATGGGCGTTTACGTGAAGCAATTCGTCTAAAAAGACCAGAATTATGGGCCTACAGCTCTTGGTTTTTGCATCACGATAATGCACCGTCTCACACTATACATGCTCACATGCATATCGTTCCGCAACCACCGTATTCGCCTGATTTGGCTCCGTGTGACTTCTGGCTATTCCCAAAACTCAAGAGACCACTCCGAAGAACGCGGTTCGAGTCGATTGAGGAGATAAAAGCTGAATCGAAGAAGGTGCTGATGGCTATACCGGAAATGGACTATTTGGCATATTTCGGGGATTGTAAAGATCGTTGGCATAAGTGTATTTTATCGAGAGGGGATTATTTTGAAGGGGATGAAATTGATTTACAAGAATAAATAAAGATTTTTTTTACAACCAAATTCACCTTACCTTTTGCCCACAGTAGTAGTACTGCTCTAGTTGTAAATAGTTGTAAATAGTTTAAATGATGATCATCTTTGCGTGTTAGGTTATTTTAGTTTATACAACAAAATGTGGCGTAATAATTTTGCAAACACAGGTCTCTCATCTAGTAATGTCACTACTCATTTCAAAATCTATTTTGTAAATAGTCTCCTAAGCATATGTCTTAACGCAATTAATGGAATTTTCAATTAGTTAAACAAATTGCTAGATCTAATTTTTTCATGTGATAAAATAGCTTTCGTGAGTGGAACATGGTTTCAGGAAAATGGGCTCCGTGGCTCCAATCTAGGTGACGCATCCTTGAATGTCCCCTTTAGGTGACAGTGAGCTCAGCCACTTGCTCATTATCTCTATAGAATCACAGGCCTATGACACTGCCAGACCGAAATTCACTGCGAACAATGACTTCTTTGGAGTACAGAAGCAACTGGATAATCTCACGTTGCTTTTCGTTGCTACAAATCCGGTAATTTAGTGTGTTTATGAATGTTTGAATGTCAAGACTACATATACATATGAAACCATTCTCGCCAAATTTGCTAGCTTTAGCTATACAAAGATAACCTCCAAGTTTTAGCAGAAAAGTATACAAATATGAGACTCGAGGGTCAGGACTACAAAAATAGTAAAGTGCTCTTTTCTTTTTATTGCCCTTTGCTTCGAAGTACTAAACTTTCGCTCCCCAATTTGAACTACATAAAAATTCAGTATATTAAAAAGTAGAACAGAAAGCAACAGCAAAAGCAAATTGACAATCAAGTATGTCAGTAGCTCCGTTATGATGTCACGATGTCCGTGTTGTGTGTATGTTCGGTATCCAGAACTCTGAACCAGTGCACAGAAACTGGGACATGTACAACTGCTATCTCAACTACTCTGCAATGCAATGCTACTAGAGCTGCTGCTACCCATCTGTTTGAAACATTTAAAGTGAATTGCGTCCGTGCACTCAGCCAATTAAGCGAATAGTTTCTTCCAACATCCTTTAAACCACATGTGTATGGATGTATGTGTGCATCTGAATATTCTGCCAACACATTTTTCCTCATCATCCTGTCGTATTATTCTGGCCTTATAATCTCTTAAAATTGTGTTCAGATTTTTAAATTTTATAACATTTGCTTACAACTATAGTGAACATTTTTTTGTTTTTTTTTTTTTTTATAACTTACTTTATTTGCAATCTATCTACTATAAGACATTCAGCAAATTAGATCTTATAAGATAATGGCAGCGGTAGTTTTGCTTTTGTGCAAATCTACATAGAAATTACAACAGCTTATTAACTTGTACAGTTCGTTCTTAAATTATGAAAATTCATTAGTACTTCAAGATTGCTTAAATTCATTGTTTGTTAATATTATCACTTAAGATTAACTTACTTAATTTTACCTTAAAGTTTATAGGTTGAGTAGATTCATACTAGAGGAATGGCAAGTCTAAGATATGATTGCGTTTTAACCGTATAGTTTCATTGGTTGTGTCTAATAACCAAATAGCAGGTGGATTTATGTGATTAGATAATCGTTTCAGATATCTAGTACTATATTTTCGAATTTCATTCTTTACAAAAGGAATACCTAAGTCCTTATGGATAGATTCATTGGTAATAAACCAAGGGGCATTAACAAGGCTTCGCAATGTTTTCGATTGGTAACGTTGCAAGATCTCCACATTGGAGTTGCTAGCAGTTCCCCATAGCTGTATTCCGTAGGTCCAAATGGGCTTCAGAATAGCTTTGTAGATCCGTATTTTGTTTTCTAGGCTAAGTTGAGAGTTACGGCCAAGCAGCCAGTGCATACGTGTTGTTTTAATTTTTAGTTGTTGTTGCTTAGCCTGAATGTGACTTTTCCACGTGAGGCGTCGATCAAGATGCATCCCTAAATATTTAACTCTGTCACTAGTGGGAATTTGTTTATTATTTAAAAATACAGCAGGGCATTGCTCTCTTCTTAATGTAAAAGTGACATGTGTAGATTTTTCGGAATTAACTTTTATTTTCCATTTGTTAAGCCAAGACTCCAAAATTTGGAGTTGATTTTGCAAAAGATATGAAGCTTCTACAGGGGACTCGTTATAAGCGATAAATGCTGTATCATCAGCAAAAGTTGCTACTTCTACTTTTTCTGAATTGGGCATATCAGCTGTAAATATAGTATAAAGGACAGGACCTAAGACACTACCTTGGGGTACACCGGCATTAATGTTATAAATTTCAGATGAGGCATCCCCGTGCCTTACATAGAAGTGTCTGTCACTTAAATAAGATTTAAGTACCAGATAGAAATGTGCTGGTAATATCTTTTTTACTTTGAACAGAAGTCCCTGGTGCCATACCCTGTCAAATGCTTGTTCAACATCTAAAAAGGCTGCAGAACAGTATTTTTTCTCTTCCAGTGCAGCTGTAATTCTGTCCTTATAATATCTTAAAATTGTGTTCGTATTTTTAAATTTTATAACATTTGCTTACAACTATGGTGAAAAATGTTAGCAAATTTAGTATCGCTTTTTATCTGTTATGACGGAAAATTATTTAACTAAATAGTGATATTTGTAACGATGTGCTTTTGCCGTATTCGGGGAGAACCGTTATTCGATATGTGTGTAACTTTTAAGTTTTTTGAGCGAAAGACTGGTTGATTTACATTTGGCAGGCATATCAACTCTACTGCACTGATGAAGTTGAAAAAAACAAAACCAAAGCAATCTGAAAATGCATTGTCAGTACCACACCACGTTAAATAACTATAGCATAGGACGATTTAGCTCTTTTAGTTTTAATAATATTTCTTAATTCTCTTTTCTAATTAATCAAATGTATAGATTAGGTTTTTTTCGCGGCAATTTCAGCTTTGCTATATTATTATTTGACAAACCTCGGCTCAGTTTGTTCGTGATATCTTTTCATACACGTGATTTCTTTTTTATCACTAACAGTAATTCGCTTCAAATCATACTCAAATATTGTAGCACCCCATTCCAAGCTTATTTTTAGGCTTTTTCTATTCCCAACTTCCCCGCTCGCTATCTCTATGTCGATTAACTTGTCGAAAAATTTGCATGCGAAAGCAACAACAAAGTTATCGAGTAAGATTCGCCGTTAGCAAGTATGGTTATACCTCATTAGACTGGTATAACTCACTGTCATACAAGCACATGTAATTTTAGGCGCGTTGCCAATATTGTATGTTCATTTATACCAGTTGCTTCGTCTGTTCGCCACTTGCTAACGCTTGACGAAAAGAAGAGGTCTTTTGAATGCTGCTGATTTCAAGCAATGCTGTGACTACTTTTGTGGCCGTTTTCCATTCTTTAATAATGTATCATAACTATTTCATTGAATTGTCGTCTAGAGCGGGGTATATATTCGAATTTTCAGAACAGGACGAGGAAAACTAGTTCGCTGTGGTTTTCGATTAGATTATTAACCATTATCTTCAGTCCGTATTTGGCTGGTTTGAGAGGCATATACATTTTAAACTTACATCTGCCGCGAAATGCAACCAACATCTCATCTACACACACATTTTCTCCAACAGAGTATATAGATTGACAGTTTGCGATAAGTGCTTTAAAAACTTCCGAAATAGAAGCCAGTGGATCGGTTTTTATTCGTTCGTTTCTGGTTTCCAAATCATTAAACCTTATACAAGAAACAATTACTTGAAAACGGTTACTATTCGTTACACATCTGAAAATATCTTGGACATTTCCATCCGTAGCAAAAATTGATCGAATATTTTCGTGATTGGATTTAAATATCGAAGTTAAAATTAGTAATCCCAGGAATGATTTTAATTCTAAGAGATCTGAATCTCGAAGATCCGACATGCTTTCGCCGGTTTTATATCTCTGCCTTATTTTCGCAATTTTTGCATTGGTTGAACGAAGAATGATATTCAGGATATTATTGTCAAAAAATTGGTTCCAAACTTCCTCAGGATCTGCAGCATGTGCCGTGTGACTTCTAACGCCTGGGCACTTGACAACAATGTTATGTTGCAATGTTCTAGTATGCTTACGTACTGCAGGATCTTTTGACCATTTAAACCGATTTTTACCATAGAAACAGCTAATATTTTCACATACATCAGTAGGTGAATTATCAGTGTCCTCATCCTCTGCTTCTATTTCTGATTCAGTGTCATGGCCGTTTTCCACATAATCAGAATTCCACAGCTTCTTCAAAATTTTCTTTTCCTATTTTAACCCTCTTTGAAGGGCCTGGACTACTTCTTCCATCCATGACTTTATTCTAAAATATGACAGAGTTATAATATACATAAAATTAACTGTTATCCAGTCTAATTATAACACGAAATAAAAATATACAAACGTCAAGACAGACCACCGGTAATTTTTACCGGTTACAAAATTTAGATAGTGATAAATTAAACAAATGACACTGCACACGACTGATACTTCAGCAAGCAAAGTTATACTAAGTCCCGAAAAGGTACATAAACGTATAAATGCGTAACTAAAAGAGATCCCACTAAATTGAAGAATTTAAACTGCTTACCGGTTAAAAATACCGGCCGTCTGTAGTTAAGGGTTAAAAATCATAAATTTTTCAAGTGGTCTTTACCGCATACTTCCATTTTTCATAGTAAAAAAGGACAAAAATTTTCCAACTTTTCAATCATATCTAATTGGGAATCACTTTTCACTAAATAATCAGCACGAAGGTTTTTTAACTCTAAATCGATAAAGAATTTTCAAAATTTCAAACTTTTTAGTAAGAATTTTTAGAAAATCTAAAAGTGGAAGTATGTAGAGATCAAAAATTGCGTTGCTTTTTAAATTTTTTTCTAGGCAATATTGTAAATTTTCTCTATATAAAAAAGTTCCAACAATCGAATGAACGGGCTATAGAACTGCATTTTTACAAAAATTCTGGCAAATAAGTTTGAATTGTTGATGAAAGTTTGTTGTTTTTTTTAATTTTTTTAATTTTGCGCAAAGTTTGGAAATTTGAGTGCTATGACTTTTATTGTAGTATAAACTATATTTAACCCTTTCGGTCCGAACGGGACTTATATGTCCCGGCACATGTTTACAGATACCTAGCCTGGAAATTAAGCGAATTTAATAGGCTATATTTAACCCATTTCGTAGTTAATGCCATTCTTAACGGTATTTCCTTCCGTTATTTGAAGTTAAATGGTAAACACGTGTTCATTAGTCAAAAAACAAACGCAAAACTGGACGCGAATTTTGCAAGTGGTAGGTTTTTTTGCGATTTTTCGTGGTTTCTTATCTTCAAAGTTTACCGAAAATATATTTATTTATTGTGCTAGTGGTATATTGAGGTAAGTAAGTATAAGTTTTTGTGTTATATAAAAAAATACTGGCATTTTTATCCTGGTGGGACGTATATGTCCCATTAGTATTCTTGTCGGGCTCAAAGTGCCCCAGTCAGGATCAAAGATGCTTTTTCTTGGATATTTATTGGAATAATTTAAAACTATTTTTATATATGAACTCTTATTGTTACTTTTGTACGGACACATAATGCCTAAAGTGCTTGATAAGGATGCAATTGCTAGCATTTTGGAGTCATCTAATGAGGAAGATGGCTTTTCGGACGGCGGTAATGATAACTATGAGCCTTCTGATAGTGAGGTTTTATCTGCTGATGAAAGAAGCACGGAGGATGATAGTGAAGAGGATGCGGAAGAGGCTTTGCTAACAACGCACTCCACAGATTGTGCTCAAAACACCATATGGTCGTCTCCCAACCCAGAATTTGTACCAAGGCAAACATTAACCAGTTATCGACTTCCCGATATAAGCCAGCGCTTTGATAGGACGACAATCCTTATAATTTATTTATGAAAATTTTCCCAGAAAACCTCTTTATGCGTATTACCCAGTGTACCAATGAACGAATTGAGATAATGCGAAAATCAAAACCAGCATACAAAAACGTAAAACTAACAGATATTGGAGAAATAAAAGTCGTCATTGGTTGCATGATAATTAAGTCATATAATCGTTTGCCATCTGTGAAACACTATTGGTCGAAACATAGTTCTATGGGAAACGATGCTATAAAATCGGCAATATCGCGGGATAGATTTCTGTTACTGTCATCAAAAATGTATTTTGCTTCACGTGAAAAACCTGAAGGAGCATCCAAGCTGTATTATGTGGAAGATATTGTGGAGTGCTTAAAGTCTCGATTTGCAAGTGCAAGGAACGAAAGTCCTTACCAAAGTATCGATGAAAGCATGACGAAGTTCAAGGGCCGTTCTTCCCTGAAACAATACCTACCATTGAAGCCTACTAAGCGCGGTATTAAAAGAAGGAACTGTCGAAGGAACCCTAGGCGAGCGCGTCGTAAATCAATTAGCTGCAACAATTCGAGAAACAGATGCCACTTTGTGCTTCGATCGGTTCTTCACAAGTATCAATCTCCTAGAGACTACTAGTTATGCAGCGTTGGGAACCGTTATGACAAACCGCAAAAAAATGCCAATAATTGACGTAAAGCTGAACAAAGGTCAATGCGTTTTCCGAGCAAGCAACACAGGTTTGATGTATACCAAATGGCATGACACCAAGGAAGTAGTCGTTGTTAGTAATTGCCATTCGTCTGAAATATCGCAGTTAGAAAAGAAATTGAAAAACGGTCAAAAAATGAATGTGGAGTGCCCCGAAATTATTAAGTTTTACAGACAGATAATGGGTGGAGTGGACAGAGCTGATCAAATAACAGGTCAATATGAGCTGGATCGGAGATCTAACAAATGGTGGAAAAAAGTTTTTACCGATTATTGATGATGCCAGAGGGAAATTGTTGGGTAATCAGTTCCCAACTTGGACGGAGACAAAATCCACTCTCAGATTTTATGATCGTTCTGGCGGAAAATATGATAGCCGAAGGTAAAAAAGGAGCTGCTGTTAGTCGATCTGGTACATCTGGAAGAAAAAGGAAACTATTTGCAGGTCATCTTCCTGTTCCTATTGCTAAGCGAAGGCGTTGCACAGGTTGTGCACAACAAAATAGAGAAAGGCGAACAAAGACACTGTGCGAAAAATGCCACATTCCTTTATGCAAGGACTGTTTTGCTCCTTACCATAAGTAAAAACCAATTTTTTTATACTGTATTACTTGCTCATTGCTTTCTTCTTTTCACTTTACTGAAACTAAATATATGTTGAATGCATAATAAAACAAACTTTTATATAAAACCAAATGGTATTAATATTTTAGATAATGGATCATAAAATACTAAACGGGACAAATGCGTCCATAAAAATACTGACGGGACATATATGTCCCAGCCCCTCCCACCGCCCCTTTTTAACCGAATACAATTTTGATGGGAACTGCAACTATTAAACATATAAAATAATTTGTATTTCCGTTAGCGGCTTTCCGTACCGAAAGGGTTAAACGAAAATTAAAAAAATAATTAAATAATCACAACTTTGGCGAAACGTATTGGCACAGTTATTATTATGAACATAGGAGTACAAACATACATACATATATCGGCTTTTTGAAGGAGCCAACATGACATTCGGACTGTATTTCAGACATAAGGAGAAGCATACCAACTACAAACATTCAATTGAATTATCAATATTTTGCCAGTGGACACCACCAGTATGATTCACAACGTTCTTGCACACTATTAAAGAAAGTTTCGAAGTCAATTAGCAATTTATGCCAAACTGAAAGGAAGGCTTTGAAAGCGTTTTATGATTGACAAATACCTGAACTGGGTAACTCTCAAAGTAAAGAGGATTTGGATTCAATTTATGCAGTTATTCATAGAACCTTTGCGACTCAATGCAGTGGCTAAGCGCACGTAAATTGAGTATTTTAGATCATCAGCCGGGTAGTCCATCAGGTCGCGGGTACAATATTTTTGGTTGGCTTTTACGTGCACAAACACAAGAGCATTTTTCAGAAATGGTTAAAGGATCAGGCGAATGCTGAAAGTGGTTAGCAGTTAAAGTGCGTTTTTTGTTAAAAAAAAAAAATCGGTCGGAAGTAGAGATGAGATCGTGATATTCTGCCCAATAGAATGACCAAATGCCTCAAAATTCCATTTATGTTTTGGTCAAATAAAAGGAACTACTTGCAGATAATGCTCTTTGATTCTTGAAAGCAAATCAGTAACGACTTCTTTTTGATTTTTCAAAGCACAACAACTGTATTGATTCCCTTACCAGTCGTAATGTTGCAAAGTAAGTTTCTGCACTTCATAGCTTCCCTAAGAATGCCTTTCGAATGTGGAATTCTGAGTTATTTTTCGTTTTCATTCAACTTTGCGGAACAAACCATGCTCCCACTGTGTATCATCCCGAATTACTGTTAACAATACAATAAATTTATACACAATTTCAAAGCTTAATCGAAATACAGCAAATTGGCTGCTCGTTAATGCGTTAATCATCATTTATGACCTCGGGATCTCACGACTATTCGTCAACGTGCATATCAATCACGGGCTTTGAAGACTCAACCTTCCCAGATATGTACACAACAAACTAACAATCTAGCCGTCCTTTCGAAGTGCTGGATAAAATTATTTGAGACTTATAGACTTTTCACGGTGCACATAGGTAGATTTAAGCTATTTAGGTGGCCATAATTGGATTTCAGAAAGTTAAATATTAACAAAAAATTGAGGATAATTCTGGTTCGGATGCCAACATTTTTCTTAGCTCTTTTGTGCCACTACAAATCTCCTGTGGAAACAAAAACAGAAAAATTGTTTGGCAAAACCCATCTCCGTCATCTCATAGATTCTGTAGACCGATAAGATTTAGGTTTATCAAAGTAAGTATAGACGTCACGAAAGAAGAAATAAATTTTGTTGAATCCTCAGTAAACAACTTAGTTGCTTCTGAAATAGAGCTGTAAGGAAATAATTTGTTTTCCGGCATAGTTTTAGGATGACGATGATTGATGGTGAGGTTTGCAATGCTGCCACCGATACCAGATCCACTAGCCAATGTTATTTGTGTAAAGCAACATCGAAAGACTTAAACAATCTAGACAAAAAGAATGAAGTTAGCCTAAATTCCCTTGATTTTGACCTACCCTTCTGCCCGCCAGAATGGGTTACAAATTGCCAGTGAAAAAGTATAGAGCAAAGAGAACAGCTGAGGAAGAACTGTTGGAAAAAACCACAAAAGAAACCATTCAAAAAAGATTTCGGGATGAGTTAGGCTTACTTATAGACATGCCCAAAGCAAATTATGGTAACTCCAATGATGGCAATACAAGCCGCCGATTTTTCGAAAACCCAAAATTGGCTGCAGATATCACAGGTGTTGATTATAATTTCATTTACAAGCTTAAAATAATACTGGAAGCCACATCTAGTGGCTATGGAATTGATTCTGCTAAATATGATGAATATGCATTGGATACAGCTAAATTATATATAAAGCTTTACGCGTGGCATCCGATGACACCCACAATGCACAAGATACTAGTCCATGGCGCTGCTATAATTGAAAACTCATTATTACCAATAGGACAACTGTCAGAGGAGGCTCAAGAGGCGCGCAACAAGCACTTCCGGATGTATCGAGAAAATTATGCACCGAAGTTTTCACGTGAAGAGTGCAATCGCGACATATACCACCGATTGCTGTTAAGCTCGGACCCCTTTTTGAGCAGTATTTCCGTTCATCGCAGAAGAAAGAAAAAACCATCAAAGTCGTTTAGCCCAGACACAATTAAGCTGCTCGCACCCATTAAATATGTGGACAAAGATGTGACAGAACACCTTGATTCAGAAGGCGAAAACTAATAAATTAATCAATTTCTGTATATACCTACATATCTATTGTTCTTTTGGTGTATTTTTAACAAATATATCTGTAAATATTTTTCTATTATATTATATTATATATAAAACAATTTTTTCAAAATCGATTAAGGTAACTTTTATGCAAATACTAGTGAAATAGAGCCCAATTTTTACTTTGGAAAAGGTCAAGATTTGTTGTATAAAGTCAATGTGTAGCCCACAAAAAGATACAAACAAGTGATGACAGTTCTTGTCATACTACAAGAAAAGGAGCTTTACGGCTAAGGTATTTTTCAGTGTTACACAGTGTAATACATATACTTTTTTAATTTAACCGATTAGTAAAACAAATTATTATACATTTCTAGTTACTAAACAGTTTTAAGACGATATATGCAGTCAAATATTTTTGGCCGCCTAAATCTTCAAAATCTACCTGTGTGCGGTATTTGACAAAGTATCACATTGCATTTAATTGCGAAGCACTAGAGCATTGGATTTCATTCCACATTTCATGATTGCCTTAAGTCCAACTTTAGTAACCGACATTCGGTAGTAGTTGTGGATAACGCTAAATCCTTTCAATTCGGTGCATCGTCAGATGTTCCAATTTCCTCTGTTCATTAGTTATATTCCTCAATGTTTTGTAATTGCACAGTGTGCCTTATTTACCGATGATGTAATAATCTTCATAAGAGTATGTTATCGCAGTATGTATCTCGATGGTCCTTATAGTTGGTGCAACAAAAAAAAAAAAATCCCTAAAATCATCCTTTCTAAGCTTTGCTCATGTTTTTAGTCGTCGTACCATCTTGGAAGCATTGTTTTAGCCTTGGCATTGCTGAACTCCTTTAAGTTTTGTTTTTGAGTCTCGATTTTGTTAATACTAAAGCTTATTTGATTTGGTTCAACGTAAGAGCAATTTTACTGAATTTACTGATATTCACATTCTAAAACTCATTTATGTTATGTTTGTTTGCTCAAAGTTTGAATATTCCTCTTTGAGTATGTATAGGAACCGCCATAGAACTTTACGGAATTAAAAATGCTATAAAAAAAAAAACTACTCAATATTTTCCAAAATGTTTTTTTTATTTTGAAGTACAATTCTTCCGGTTAATGATGGAACACAACTTCATTCATATGGCATATCAGAATTTCGGCTGATAATGCGATCTTCGAAGACAGTGCGCAAAAGATTGTTCGGAGCATTCGCTGTGTGGCAAGTAGCGCCATCTTGTTGGAACCAAATGCCACCAATACCCTCCTCTTCAATTTCTCGGAACAAAAATTCGTTCAACATGGCTCGGTAACGCTCTGCATTGACGCTTACGGCCACTCCTCGCTCATTTTCGAAGAAGAATGGGCCAATGATGCCTCTCGAGCCCCAAATGCGGCAATTTTGTTTGTTAACATACCCGCTTCATACGCTTCATTCGGTGCTTTTCTTCTTCCCATTGCCGTACGTAATTTTCGTACACATTCTGCAACATTACCATGATTTTCAAAGTAATGTCGCAATATTTCCCAGCGTTCTTTGAGCGTATACTGAACCATTTTCGATCAGCGGAAGAATAAAATTAATTTTCTGTCAAATCAGATGACAGCAAAGTGTTACCATTCTTCAAATAATATCTAGTTCAAATCCGTAATGATAGATGGCGGGCCCTGTACTCCCGAATGGTGGTCACAAATCAACCATTCGGCTACGGCGGTCGCCACACATAACAATATTTGTATAAATTTACATTGAAGCACTTATGCTTTCAATGAACCCCACGCAAAAAAAAAATACTTTTTAGGCATTTCATTGCATGGAAATTTTATCAAATGGGAATTAAATAACGCCACAGAAAATTCCATTTAAACCTACTTATTGCTATTATAATTTTTATAATCTATATGAATTGTAATCTTAGTCTGTAAGGAAGTATTAATCCAGTGGCTTGACTAAATAATATCCGCGCAATCGGAACAAATAAATAAAAATCAAAAGTATACATCATTGGCGTTATTGTGTTTGCCGAAAGTAGGGAATAGGTCCCCCATTTCTTGATGCGCATCCATTCTGCATACGTGCATAGCTTACAGGAAATCACAAGCTTTGAAGCAGTAAATGCTTTTACACCACCAGCTGCAAGTTTGTCACATGAACAACGTACAGCTGCGAGCTGTTTCTGGCAGCAAAGGCAACACAAATCATATTCCTAGCAAACCATTTGGTTTGCCAACTAAAATCAATCAGTCAAACCACAGTGGCATGGTAAAGGGTGTTGACCTCATGCATGCAGTGCGGTATGCTGATGCAAGTTCATATGTAGTTGGATGCACATATATGTACAGGGTGAACCAATTCATCTTCATGGAAATTAAAATTCCTCATATCCATATCAAATGCATCCGAATAATTTAGTTACGTGAAAACACTGGATACGTGAAACTGAGGGATACGTGAAAACATTTCGGATAAATGACCCTTAAAATGCGCGGGCTTTTTAAACACAAACAACTATTACTAGCTGGAGTTTTGATATATAATTGTCAATATATAATAAATATTTGTTTGAAACTAATCAATCTTCTTACCTTCGCATTATATATATTAAGTAATGCCAGGAATAATATTTGTGGCTGGTATCACATCTGCTGTCTGAAGTTTGTCTTAATATTTCCTCTCGAGTATCAGAACACTCATACCTCCGTGTAAAACTAATTATAAATTGAATGAACCATCTCGATTTTTAAACGGTGATTCTAACTTTCCTGACCAACTAACTAAAAGTCTTAAATTCATTTTATATGTAGAGCTCACTTTCTAACGTTAAGAAACTGATGATATCCTTTCTCAATAAATGATTGACGAGATTATTCTTCGAAGTCCATTGAGCTTGTCAAGAAGGGGACTGAATTGGTCTCAAAGACCTCGTACCTGGTCATCGGCATCGCCTTGACTGTTATTAAAGGGGAATTGCAAAACTTATTTCTCATGAAAGCGCAGAAGAAATGGAGCGTCTTTTCCTCATGTGCAATTTTGAAAACTCTTTTGCCGCAGTACAATAGACGTAGGACTCAGAAAGTCCTTCAATCTACAAACTAATATGATATAATCATGGGACGATCGGTAAACATGTAGAAAAGTTTGGTTTTCCATTTAACCTCCATTGCAGAAGCTGTGCGGACCTTTCATATAAGGAGACTGTTGTGTACTTTCTCTTAACATGTCCGGGAATGGAAGCTAGACGGGGGCGGTGTGCTAACTTAAATTCCATCAATCTTCTCTATTATATCAATAGCTCTGGCTAAAGCACTAAAAATTAATATGTACTAAGATAGCCCGAACGTCAAAATTTCGACGTTATATAAATACGGAGAGCCAAATTTAGTCATTCCTTTTTTTAGTATTTATAGTCATAGAAAAAAGTTGAAACATACCTGTATATAAATGTGTAGCTTATGTTGAAACTTTTTACATGATATATGTTTATAGATGTAGTAAAATTATGTGAAAAATATCCCCTTTTACTTGTATTAAGCGATCCTATATTTGTGTATTTCATTTGCGTGGCGGACGCAAGCCGCATATCATACCCAAAAAAACAAACACCATGAAATTATCAACCAGAAAGAAAAAAAAATACTACTTTCAATAATATTTCGGTTTTGTATTATCATTTTAAATTCTACAGCTCTTAAAATACACCATCTACATTTTTATTTAATTTCATTTTCTTTCGTTTATTTCAAGTCTAAAATATTGTAAAGTTTTTTACAGACCTCTCAAACGTAATATAAGCTTAAATTATTAAAGATAGTTAAGTTAATAAATTAAAAAAAGTGAATGTAAAAGTTCAAAAACCTCCTTTCCTCACACCGAAAAGTCAAGCGGAATAGAACTCGATATCTCATTGAAATCTTTTAGTGCGCGGGTAAGTCTCCTAATACGCGCAGAATTTGCATTATAATTCCAAAATGAAATCAGGGATATCATTAACCAATATTAATTTATGCCAAAACATGCTCATGTAAATCTGCCTTGTCGTATACGTAACATCTCAGCAAGTTGCACTCCACCACTGCGCGGTATTCATACGCACCGGCTTACCTCAATACCTTCGAATTATAATTATTAATTTTACCTGAACCTATTCACTTATGTAGCTATTTTAAGGCCGGCGGGCCAATTAGATGTCCTAAATTCAGTAGTTTTCGCGAAGCGTTGTAGGATGAGAAAAAAAAACAATTAGCCAAATGAAGTTTTGGGGATAGTTTAATATATATTATATTTGAACTAAAAAAAAAAGTTTGTACAATCTCCAACAATATATTGTAAGCCGAGTTATCAATAGCTTCCCAGAGCGCCTTGCCACTGAAGTATCCAACTTCTGTACAAAATACAACTTGCAATTTTCATCTGAAAACAAAAAAAAAAGATTATTAATTTTGATGTAATTATCTTCGATGTGAACTAAGAAAATTGGGAGAAACACGTAAAATTCGAATTTTTGGGGAAGGTAGAAAAAAAAAGTGGTTTTTCAAGGAAAAAAAAAAAACTCTTCAACTGGGTAAAAAAGTCGCTTAAAAAAAGTTTTTGGATGTTTTTTTTAGTTCACATAGAAGAGAAAACAATACTGAAGATAACGCATTTTGAATGAAATGGATAGCTTGTTTAGTTTTTTTGCAATCGTGTACATAAATTAGGTAAAATCGTGAAAATGAAAAGCCGAGAAAACGCGCTTCAAAGAGACGTACACAGAAACAATACACTACAACAATAAGCGCACGGTTGCTCGACGCCGCACTACGCTCGGCTCTGTAGCTCTGCAAATACTTGGAATTTAACTCTGAAAATTTGTGTCTCATGTTCTTGAATATCTAAGCTATTGATTTCAGGAAAAAAAAAAAATCGATTTTTTTTACCTTTTAATTGGCCTGCCGGCCTTAATACTTGTGCAAACCGTCTCCACACACGCTATCCATTGGTATATGTTTCAACTGTTTTCTCTGACTGTAAATACTAAACAAAGGTACGACAAAATTTGCTCTCCGTATTAATATATAGATCTATCTACATCTCTCCAGGAAGGTTTTTTCTACATTGTTTGCATAAACTTACAAAAGAGGCGTGTCTGTAAGCCAAAATGTGCTAAAACTCATAAACTTTTTTTTTCAAATTGCAACCAATTATAAATTACTCAACTGATTTCAAAACTATTTTTTGTTATAAAACTATGAGATATTTAATATAACTATGCATTTATAAAAGTTGTTAATTATTTCCTACTACTATTACAACGTTTAAGAGAAACGGAACATTAAAAAAAAAAACATTGCTGTTTCTGTGGATTTGGGCCAAACTCTATTAAGCGGAATAAGCAGGCAAATGCATGCGCTGTGACGTCTATGTTATATCTGATTTTCTTTTTAACGGGTTGTCGGGTTAGGTTAGGTTAGCCTGGTTGGCAATAAGCCACGCATAGACCTTTTGGTCCCTAGCGATACCAGATGGAGACCGACCTCTATGAATACCTAAAGTAGACCTCATGTAGGATGTCAGCGCTTTTGGCGAATCTAAGTAGAGCTGGGAGCTCCGCTTTTGAGACGTCTTCCAGACCCTCAAACAGTGGGGTTCCCAGGCATCTTAGTCGCGTTTTTAATAATGCCGGACAAACGCACAGAAGGTGTTCTAAAGTCTTCTCAACATCCTCTCTGCATTTCCTGAATTTGTCCGTGTTAGCAATCCCTATCTGGTACGCATATGCAGCCAATAGATTGTGGCCTGTTAGCATACCTATGATAGTTCTGCAGTCCTTTCGCGGGAGCGTAAGTATGAATTGATTCAGTTTTTTGTCGTTAGTTCTACACATGACTTTTGCTGTTTTGTATGTGGTCAGGTTAGTCCACCTGGCTTCCACTTGACTTTTCATGTGGTCGTCCATTTCGTTGTATATTGTGTTTAGCGGTTTTGGTATGTCGTTCTCTTGTGCAAGTGGTAGTCTCACAGCAATTTTTGCTATCTCATCTACTATTTCGTTCCCCCATAATGCCTTTGTGACCAGGTACCCAGTAGATATGCAGCCTACTGTTTACGGCTAGCCTTTCTATGACCTCCCTGCTCCGTCGAACATTTTTGAACTTAATACAATATGAGCTTATTGCTTATTGCTAATTGTTGAGTTCTTTCTTGTTCTAGTTTAGGCTAGTTCCGCGGCTTTCCCCACAGCAAAAACTTCCGCTTGAAAAATACTGCTGTGGTCTGGCAGCTTGATAGGCTGCCTTATTCCTAGTTTTGAGCAGTAAATACCCGCTCCCACTCCGTCTGGAGCTTTCGAGCCGTCTGTATAGATGTGAAAAGTTCTATGGCCAGGCTTCATGCCTTTGTAGTGCGAAACCTTCTCTCCCAATTCAAGTACGGAGTAATGTAGTCCGTGCAACCTGAGCTCCTCCTATTGAGCTGTGACCGAAGGTTCTGCATGTGAATGCCCCCGCAGCCTCTAGCCTCCTCGCGGATTGCGCTGCCAGGTTCTCCGCCATAAGGTCAATAGGTGGCATGCTGAGTATCATTTCCAGCGCCGCCGTTGGAGTGGTTTTCATCACTCCTGTTATGCGCAGAGGAGCGAGTCGTTGAATCATTTCTAGTGGCATTAAGTATGCCAGTTTTCTTGTCGCAGTCCACCATACTAAGGTTCCGTACAGCAATATCGGTCTGACGGTTTGGTGGGCACCCGCTGTCAAAACTAGAACGCAATTAATAGCATGAAATTGCACAGAATTGCGGCGGGGATGGATTTCTTGCTGTCGGTTATTTTTACGGGGGAAAAATAATTAGACTCTTTTTTATTTTCTCCGACGGGTTAAAGACTCAAGGCTGCTTTTTTAATTACTTAATGTCAATTTATTTGTTTACGAACAAATAATATTCCATTTGCACAAAAGACCCTACAAATTATCAATAATTTAAACTTCTTTTTAAATTAATTAATTTATAACAAAGATTTTCCGAGTTTCAACGAGTTGCTTCACAAATATAACAAACGAAAAGATTTCACTACAAAGTTAATTTTATTGTAACTGATAAACGTCAACCCGGCCCGTCCTAATAGTGTTTTCTATCCCCATCGCAATTGTTTTTAAGCGGCCGAATTTTCCGACAGAAGTGGATCATCTCATCACTACCCGTCAACCCGTTATCCGCGGTCCCGCTGCATCTCTGCCGCGGTCCTTACTTTAATAGTGTGCGGGCTAATTATTTATATATTTATTTAACGTAAATAAGAGCTACATAAATATTTTTCAGTCTTTTTTTCTATTGGAAAGAGTAAAGCTTGGCATTAAACAAGAACCATAATTTCAATGAAATGGCTTCTACGTAATTTTTCAGTACATTTGCGCGCGTTTCGGCACTTCTCTCATCAATATCATTCTCGATTTCATTTCAGTCGTCCACCAAAGGCGGGCATGTTACAAATTTGAGATGACTTCGGATAATCTTATTGTTTTCTAATACTTTTTTGACTCAATAAAATTCAGTTTTGATTAAAAAGTGCAGCATTTGCAGTAGTTGCTTCTCAACTAAGTCACCCTGTTATACAAACACAAGTACATATGTTCCGTAAGTTGCAATGTTTGCATTAAGAATTAGATATGTTGATAAATAGTGATACTTGCTGTGGGTGTTCCATTTTGGTTTAATAACCATTATGGGAAATAAAGTGAGAAATATTAAAGCACTATTCATACAAGGAATTGGCTTCATTTTTACCCCATTCCCTGAAATGACTGATGACATTCTGAACTATTTTAGGAATGGCAGCAAAGTGCAGCAGCCATAGTAGTAAAGACAGACATCGACACTTTGCTCGGAAGTCACCGCTGGTAATTGCATTTTCTGGGCTTGCTCTGGTGTCCTTGTAAATTGCGCTCTTATTCAACTATACTGGCAATGCGACTGAACGTGCTAAACGTTCTAGTATCCTTCCTTGGAGCTGAAAATGTTTGTATGAACGATTTGTTTGCATGTATATATGTTTGTACTTTTAAACATTGGAAGCGTAAGGTCGAGTGTATGCATATATTTATTTATTGAAGCTGAAAGTAACTGAATGAAGTGTAAAATTGGAAATTGATTTCTGCCATGCAGCTGACAGTAGTTCTAATGATATTTTCATAGCAATACAAGTAACTGGGGAAGGACTACAACACACAGCGCCTCTAGGTAATTTCTGTTTTTATTCGAGATTAAAATAGTCTACATTTAAGTTCTTATATTTGTTAACTGGCTAATTCAAGTGGACTGGGTCGGCACAATAAAGAGGTAGTAAGACTTACGTGGGATTGTTGCATCATAGTACTACCAATTGTTGGTCTTTTGGTAATGCGTATACACTTTCCTAACAAGTTCTGAAGAAGTGTGAGCCTCGTTATCACTCTAGTATGAGTCCATGTCGTAGGAGCATCGAAGATAACGCGAAGATGGATGAATTTGCTGGGATAGGACCCTCATTAAGCCCGACCGATGTGGAATCAGTGGAACCTCCCTTCAGCCAGATTAAGGCGAAACAAGAGTTGCACTATTACAACGTACAATGACTTTGAAAGGGGCTAGCAACATGTGCTATATCCCGGAAGGTTAACCTCAAATACCAAACAACTGCTGACGATGGTCCAGATTAACCGCGGTTCTCACAGGACATATTAAGATAGCAGAGCGTGTAAAGAGGTTAAACATAACTCATAACAATATATGCCGCAGTTGTAGAGAAGTGGGGAGAAGGAAGCTCATCCCCACTATTTTTGCAATTGTTCAGCTTTATCAAAAGCAAAATTATAAGATTATTGGCAAATAATTCCAAAATACCACTAACGAAATTTCAGGCTTAAAACTTAGGTATACATAGCAAAGTGGATATACGAAATAATCCTCATGGAAACCCAACCACCAAAATAACAAGGCACTGTGGCATTAAAACGGCGCTAGATGCGAATGAAATGCCACCCAAAACAAATAATAACATCAGCATTCAAAAGGATCTGCGGCCGCCGTAGCCGAGTGGGTTGGTGCGTCATTACATTCGGAATTCACAGAGAGAACGTTGGTTCGAATCTCGATGAAACACTCAAATTAAGAAAAACATTTTTCTAATAGCGGTCGCCCCTCGACAGGCAATGGCAAACTTCCGAGTGTATTTCTGCCATGAAAAAGCTCCTCATAAAAAATATCTGCCGTTCGGAGTCGGCTTGAAACTGTAGATCCTTCGATTTGTGGCACAACATAAAGACGCACACCACAAACAGGAGGAGGAGCTCGGCCAAACACCCAAAAAGGATGTACGCACCAATTATATTGGGTAGTCGAAAAAGTCTTTTCGTATTTCTAATCAAACTTCAACTTATTTTTTTTTGTTATATTTATAATGAACTTTATTAAACTTTATTAAATATGTACCATTTTGATCGACCACCTTTTGCCATTTTTCTTCTTGAGACATTATTCCATCAGTGTAAAACTTTTGTGGTTTCTCGGCGAAAAACTGCGACAAGTAATTTTCACAGGCTTCTCTTGAAGCCAATTTTACTCCATTAAGGGAGTTCTGCATTGACCGAAACAAATGGTAGTCCGATGGTGCAAGGTCAAGACTACATGGTGGACGCATCAAAACTTCCCAGCCAAGCTCTCCCAGTTTTTACCGAGTCATCAAAGATGTGTGTGGCCTAGCGTTGTCCTGATGAAAGACGACGCCCTTTCTGCTGATCAGTTCTGGCCGTTTTTTTTCGATTGCTTGCTTCAATCTCAACAGTTGTTGACAGTAAAGTGCAGAAGCAGGCTGGAGCAGCTCATAGTGGATGATTCCTTTCCAATCCCACCAAAAACACAGCATAACCTTTCGAGGCGTCAATCCTGGCTTTGCGACCATTTTTTGAGCTTCACCACCCTTGCACCATGATCTTTTTCGCACATTATTGTCGGATTTGATCCACTTTTCGTCTCCTGTTACCATTCGCTTCAGAAATGGTTCGATTTCATTTCGTTTCAGCAAAGAATCGCAGATGGTAATTCGGTCCATTGAATTTTTCACAGACAATTCATGTGGTAGCCAAACATCGACCCTCTTTTTGTAGCCAGCCTTTTTTAAATGGTTCAAAACCGTTTGATGATGAATGTTTAGTGCCTTGGCGATGTCATGGCAGCTTATGTGACGGTCCTGGTCAATCTTTTCCATAATTTCATCGACTTTTTCAACGATAGGTCGACCGGAGCGAGGTGCATCTTTCACATCGAAGTTTCCAGAACGGAAGCGAGCGTACCATTGTTGTGCTACACAAACTGATACAGCATCGTCTCCGTAAACTTCAGAAAATTCATTGGTGGCTTGCGTGGCATTCTTCCGTTTTTATATTGTACAAAAATTTCAAAATATAGCGAATTTCTTCATTATTTTCACTCATTTTTGGGCAGCTATAACTTTTTTTCAACTTCTCCGAATTTAATTTTTTTTGGATAAAATGAAGCTTAAAATATCACCTTTCTAACACCATATGATATGACACAATGTGATTGGTAGCACTGGAGATAGATGACTCCAACGAAATCTATTGACAAAATGCGAAAAGACTTTTTCGACTATCCAATATATATATTGTATTGTACAATATATATATATATAATTATATTCAAAAATATCCAATTCGACTTAAAAACATAATTCTCCCATCATCTGAATCTTTTAAAATTTGTGTTTGAAAATAGTTTTGTAATTCTACTTGCTTCAAGCTTCTCTGTAAGTTTATGCAATTTATGTAGAAAAAACCAATCCAGAAAAGACTGAAAACTTCGAAACCCCAGATTAAGTTGTGCATAGTTATTAGCATGCACCGATATTGTATCGCCTTACTTTATAAGATGCAAGGATATAACATTAATAAAAAATGATCTACAAACAATAAATATCTCACAAGTTTTTATATACATAAATTGCTTGCATGACTGACGTCCACTCGAAAATTCTTCTATTCGAAATTGCCAAATGCAAAAATAAAATTCTGACTATTTCTTGCATTTAAACCCCTACAAACATTTAAGTGATTGTTATTTTATTAAATTTCTTTGTATATGCATAAAAATTATTTCAAAACCATAGACATTTCGTCATTTTCATTGTATAGCCAGGCAAATCAAATAAGAAATTACTTAATTGGTTTTTATGATGTCTAGTGTGTGTGTGTACGCTTTAAGGTGGTTAACCTTCTATAAGTGAAGCGCCAATAGGTATTTCGTGTCTGCGATAAAAAACTGTAACAAAAATGTGTCCGGGCTTACTCGCGCGAACCGCTTCAATAGCCGAGATACACTGTAGATATAAATCCATGTCTGTGTACGGCATCCAGGAACCTTCATACCTACATTTATGTTAAATAGTTAGGTCAACCTAAACTTACCACTATGGTGACTATGTGACCACTAGAGGGGACTGCACAAATTCAACTTCATGATATTACTCAGCGGCGACGTTACTTGGGTGAGTACAAATGCTTTCGAGTGTTTTTTTAGCGATTTACGTATAGCTGCACCCTTCACAGCTCTCGATGAAGCGCTTAACGATAAATGCTATAAAAATTAGCGTTTTGTGTTTAAATGAAAACGCATTCCTCATTTTCTATGAGCTGACTATTTTCATTATGGCGAAATGACTAAACTTTCTAAAATGATTAAACTTTCAAAAATGATTAAACATTACATTTAACATTAAACACACAGGCTGTGCCATAGCGCGCGTAAAAATAGTGTTTGGCTTTTTTTATTTCTTCTATTTATTAATGGTATCGATAGTTGTCTTAAATCTTCCAGGTTCTTACTCTATTTGGATGATAAGATAAAAGGAATTAGTGCTAAAAACATAAATATTTAGTTAGTCGACCCTTTGATTTGATAACAGTAGCAACGCTCGGGGTTGCTTTGCACATTCGGCTGCAGGTACAGTAAGTAAGTGGCGCTCTACTCATGAATTAAAGCGTTTTTCAGGACCATTTGTAACGGTATACTATGTTCCTTGATCTTACGTTTCAAAATAGCCCGCATTTGCCCTGTGGGGTTTGGATCTAGAGACTTCTGGCCATTCTAACAAAACATGTTATTGGCTCTGATCTAACGCATCGTAGTGGCTGATTTGTGACACGGATCATTGTCTTGTTGAAATTGAACTATATCTGAAATATTTTTGCATTAACAAAGCCAAAAGTACAGTTTCTAATACATTTATGAACTTTTGACTACTAATTCAATACAGCCGCAAATTATAATGCTGCCTCCCCCACGTTTGACAATGGATACCATGCAATCTGGATGGTATTCCTCGCCAACCGTTGCTTCACGAACGTCACGTCAGGTGTTCCACATACCTGTAGGCGAGGACAAAAATGAATGGTGAATGAAAAAGATTTGTGTGATTTCCTTGCATTGGACCAGGGTAAGAAGCTATGGTTGTTCATATTTTAAATTCATGTAAACTAAGCCTCCCTCGAAGTTCGGTTCATCAGAGTACACAACATTCGGCCAATCTTCCTCCGAAAAATGTTGGTATCAGATAGTCTGTTTCTCTCGGGCTTTTCGTCCTTATAAACCTGCTTCCAGAAGCATTCTTCTAGCTGTTTGCGCACTAACGTATTTTCCAATATCTTCCGACTGCTGCCCTGACAGAAGTAGAACAGGAGATACATTTTTGCGATTCTTGAGAGACTCCCGTATAAGTTCACTTTTTTCAAGATTGACTACCAAATTTAGAAAGCCAACATATTTTAAGTACTCTTTTGAAAATGCAACTTTTAAGACTTTACGCGCCAGGACTTTTCCCATTATACAATTTATTATTGTAATCAAAGGTTAAACGCTCAAGTGACACACTTGCAAAAAGAAGGGAGTATATGTACATATCCTTACATCCTTTGATAGCTGATTGGCCGAGCCTCCTAATATAATGACTTAGAGCTTTTTGCCACCTCCGAACGGTGTAAAATAAAACAAGCGGGAATAAACAGGCTACTAGTGAGGTACTAACGGAATTTCTTTTACATATTTAAATTGGCAATGGTTACCATATTGTATAGAATACAACATCATTGAAATGTCTGTCGAAGCTTTGTACATTGAATCGAATCCGAGTGTTCTAACTCTCAATTTCTGCTGTATTGTTCCAGCGGAATCAAAGCAGTGGCTTAGGTTATGTTGGCTTTGAAGAATTCGCTCGAGAGTGGCTTATTGGCAGCAACCTCAGAAAACTACAAGACCAGGGGGCTCAACTCATATTTCCTTGTTGGGCAATTTGCGCTACCTACCGTGAAAACTCATATATTAAGTTTTGAAAGTCTCAGTAAGTTCCGTGTCCTTCGCTCATCGGTTAAGAGTTTTGGTTAAAAGCTTCCTTAACTATTCCCGCACCTTGTGAAAGCAGGAACTGCAATTTGATTTATATGCTAGGGCGGGTGCTCCCAAATATTTTCTCAATCGATTTCCCAACGTCTCATTCGTAATTTTCTGAAGCACTAATATGTCACCGGGATATGCATTTCTGGTTTTTGTTATTCGTTCTTCCTATAAGAAGTTTGAAGGAAATTTTGTTAAGGTTAAATCTCATGTCCGGGCTTTGGAACATTTGGTTTTCCAAAACCAAATAGAGATTTATATTCTGCGAAGCCTGTCAATATTAAAGAAAGGTAGGATCTTTATTAAAGCTGATAATGCCACACCGCAAATTACCTTTATATATTCCGTGGCGAAATATAAAAGCACCACATATTGACAAGTTTTGACTATTTATTAAATTCGTTAGTGGTGTTTTGGAATTATTTGCATATAATCCTATAATTTTGCTTTTGATAAAGTCATTTACATAACTATGGGCTGAGAATAAATCTGGCATTTATCATACAAGCTCTTGTGGAGGTTTTCCATTTTCTTTCTACCCTTCTGCCCTTTTGGTTTGCAAGTGTGCTTGACTTAATGCACGAATTTCTACTTTATCGTTGGTTTCATTTAAGTTTGCGGCTTAACTTCCACTTATTTCAAGCGTAAAAGGGCAAGTGGCTATTGCAGATATGCCTTTAGCAGCCGACACCAAAATCTTTCAAGCATTTCTAATTTATTTTTATAGAAATTTATGAAATAAGTGTTCATTCTTCACGCTTTTCAGAAGCTCCAAGGAAGTTAAGTTTTTTGATTTTAAGTAATATTTAAGTAATATAATAATGCTCGTAACTTATTTTAATGCATTCACAAAATTTTATCTCATAATCCCTTAGAGAAAGTGAACGAAGGTAGCGGCATGGCATCACTTAGTACTCGTATTAGTCGGAAATTTATTTTGCCTTTAGGGATTTTTTAATTATTTGCAATCATTTGTTGAACATACCATTTTCTTATAGGGAGGAGCGAAATGAAATGAATTTGGAGTTGCCTTTTATACACTAGAGGTTGACGTGGCGTATACGTACTTTAAAGCTGCTCAAACGAAATGAAATATATTAGATTTATGGGCGCATAGTCGATGTCCTGAGTTACATCACACTTTAGATAGAGTAATAATAAATAGATAAAGTCAATTTTTTTAAGTTAAATGCCCTGCTCTACGGACTTCCGATATTTGCCAAATATATTGTTTAGTGCAAATGAGTTACTCAATACGTTTGGCGGCTAGCAAATGAGCTGTACATGAGGTGCGAATGCTAAAGCGTACTGGAGAGCACTCCGATAAGTTGCATGCCAATTTGTGTTGTGATAATAAAATGAATCCGCTGATAAAAGGTTTTTTTATTAAAACTTTTAAACCCCCACTGCTTTCCCCCTTTATTTTATACATCTGTCCATTGACAGTAAGTACGTTGTTTAACAATTTGGCCAAGATTTACATACGTCGTTTAATGACCAGTGCCAAAGCGATAAAAATTAAAATAAACGAAATAATATACAATTAAATAATCTATATATATAAAGCAAAGTCGAGTTTGTTACAACACTTATAACTCGAGATCTGCAGAACCAATTTTCATGGTTATTGATTCGTTAGATTTGTCTCCGCCCTGAATAGCAGAATACATCTTAAAAACAATGAAAACTCGATATGTGTAACGAATACTTAATCATTTCATTAAATGCTCATTTGTTTATTACATGTCAAACATTTGTTGTCAAATCTTGTCAAGTGTGAGTGTAAATGTCTTTTTGTAAATTGCCTTTATTGTCTATAATTTTTCTTGATAAGCTATTGTCTATGTCTCGAAAGTTCAGACGCTGTTATTATATTTGGTTGTGGTTTTGTGCGAGTGCATATTCAGTAATACCATTAATAACAATGCCGCGTCCTAGAAGATCTAATCTTTCCCAGCGGAGCCGTAATGCAATTAGGCAACGCAATATCACGAGTCAATTGCATAACCAGGCTTTGCTCTTGGTCGAAGATATGTGTTACCTCATGTGCGGCAGTTTGTTAGTTAGGTTAGGAATGCCAACGCCAGATCACGAAATGAATGACGCATTTAATAGAGAATTGGAACGTGAACGTGAATATGATCTACATGAATTAATCCAATCAGTTCAAAGGAATGTACCACTGTTGAATCCTAAGCAGAGGGAAGTCTATGATACACTGATTAATGCAATTGATGATGGAAATGGTGGCTTATTTTTTTTGGATGCCCCCGGTGGAACTAGGAAGACATTCCTCATGTCATTGATTTTGGCCACTGTACGTGCAAGATCCGAAATTGCGGTAGCAATTGTTTCTCCTGGAATAGCGGCCACATTGTTAGACGGATGCCGTACGGCTCACTCAGCCTCAAAATTGCCATTAAACCTTCAAACTACTGACCATCCAACATGTAACATTTCGAAACACTCCGCAATGGCCAAAGTTTTAGTAGGATCAAAAATCATCATATGGGACGAATGCACAATGGCGCACAAACGCGCATTGGAAGCATTAGACCGAACATTAAAAGATCTGCGCAATGACTCGAGATGTGTTGGTGGTGCAATGATTTTATTATTTGGCGATTTCCGACAAACACAAATAAATGCTTACCTAAAAGCATCAAATCTGTGGCGATATGTAAAGAAACTTCAACTGTCTGTAAATATGAGAGTTGCATTGTTGAACGATCTATCTGCTGATGATTTCTCGAAGCAATTGCTGACTATCGGTAATGGCCGTGTTCCTGTTGACGAATCGAGCGGTTTAATTTCATTTCCTCCAAATTTTTGCAATTTCGTCTCATCAAAAGACGAGCTTATCAACAAAGTATTCCCGGATATCATTGCTAACCACAAAAATACTAAATGGTTAAGTGAACGAGCAATTTTGGCGGCTAAAAATAAAGATGTAGATGACCTCAATTTTATAATTCAAAATCAAATCTTAGGTACACTGTATTCATTCAAATCTATCGACTGTGTAACAAACGTAGAAGAAGCCACTAATTATCCAACAGAATTTTTAAACTCCTTGGATGTGCCTGGTTTACACCGCACAATTTACACCTGAAGGTTGGCTCGGTAGTCATCATTCTTAGAAATTTAAACTAACCAAAACTGTGCAATGGAACGCGTTTGGTGATAAGAAAACTGATGAGCAATGTGATTCTCGTGTCGATACTTAAAGGAAAATTTAGAGATGAGGAAGTTCTTATTCCAAGGATTCCGATGATCCCAACGGATATGCCCTTTGAGTTTAAACGAATTCAACTCCCGATTCGTCTTGCTTTCGCCATAACGATCAACAAATCACAGGGCCTATCCTTGACTATATGTGGCCTCAATCTAGAAAATTCATGTTTTTCTCTTGGTCAATTGTACGTGGCATGCTCACGTGTCGGCAAACCATCCGCTTTATTTGTTCTTTCGCCTGACCACAAAACAAAGAATGTCATTTACCACAAGGTGATTGAATGAAAATCTGATTAATGAATTATTTCGAGTGTATCCGAATCTGCACAACATAGTTTTCAATTAATTTTTTCTGACATGTGTTTGAAGTACTTAATTATTATTATTTTTTTAATTTTTACTCTCATTCATAATTTTTGTATTCTTCATCATTCATCATAATAAAATACTTTTATATTTCTACTATATTAATATTATTTTGTATCATTGTATTACGTTCATCAAAGCATAAATTAGTTCAGCTAAAAGGTAACACGACATTCATTGGCTGTTAGGCGGTACGAAGTTCGCCGGGTCAGCTAGTATTCAATAAAAGTTTCACTCTACATAATTACAATTGTACAACAATTTAACAATATAAGAGCAATTTAAATCCCAATGAACAAATATTATTTTCTAGCATTCATTAAGTCGCTTGGTCGAGTTCTCTTTAAGCGTCTTTCAGTGTTTTTCCCCCTTTCCAGAAGTTTGCTGATTTCTACATTATTGTGTTCTTGTATTTTTTCAAAATGCCTTCTTGCTATTTTTTTGGTCTCTACGTCTACCTTTGCTATATTAAAAGTCCTGTGGATGTCATCATTTTTCGTGTACCTGTCAGACATGCTCAGAATTCGAAGAATCTTCGATTGTTGTCGTTGAATTTTTACTATATGAGACGTTTTAGCCGTTCCCCACACCTGTAGTCCATATAGCCAGATTGGTTTAATCATAGCTTTGAACACTAATAGCTTGTTCTGTATAGTAAGTCTGGATTTTGTGCTGATTAACCAATGAAGTTGTCGAAGTTTTTCTGTTATTTCTTTGACCTTTTGCTTAATGTGGAGATTCCAATTTAGTGTCGAATCCAAATGTGTATTTCCCAGGTATTTATTAGTTGATTTTATTGCAATTGCTTTGTCATTTATTTTAATTGGAACTGCAGTAAATTTTGTTTTGGTAGTAAACATAACCTGTACGGTTTTGTCTTAATTTATTTTTGAGCACCAATTATCGAAGCATTCCTTAATTGCGTTTGTGTATCGCTGCAGTTTTTCAGTAGCGATAGTTAAGCTTTTGTCCATTGCCAATAGTATTGTATCGTCTGCGAACGTAGAAATTGATGAATTCGTTTCGTCAAGAGGTGGTATGTCTGCGATGAACAAAACATATACGAGTAGTAGTGGTCCAAGAACGCTTCCTTGCGGAACTCCAGCGGTTATTTCATGAATATCTGAACACTGATTGTCATATTTAATATAGAAACTCCGTTCACATTTTTACTAAAGAAGCAAATGGAAATTTGCTCATTTAGAAGATTTAAATTAATAAATAAATAAAAATCAGTTAAAAGTATGAATTGTATTTTGCTGAGGACTAACTCAAATTATTTGTTGTAACAAAACTCCACAAAAATTGCTCCTTAGTATATATATGTATGTAAGGTAAAAAAAAAAAAAATTTAGAAGAGCGAATCGAAAAAATTATATTTAGGAACAAAATATTATCTAACCTAAATATTAAAATTATTTTCCTTCTTGGTAGAGCTTTACAACGTTTTTCTAACTAATGCAACTGCGAAACAAAATTCCTATTAATCTAACTGATCGCATCTGGCAAACGTTTTCATGCATAAAATGCCTACTCATACATACGTACGCGCATCAAACTTGAATTCTCAGAACTACTGATACTGATTAAACGAGTTTTTCACACATCAAGGTGTGCAAATATTTGATTTACAGATTTTGTTTGCAGTAGCAAAGTTCAATTTAACTTTCCCATACAAAAAACCAAAAAAATAATTTATGGGAATTCGTTAATGCGCAACAGAGAGTCAGAGAGTCGCGTGTTCAAAAATAATGGAAAGCAAACACATTGTAAATATGTAAATATATGCGAAGGGCGATAAAAATAACAGCAATACAAAATGCATACCTTGTTGTTGTTTTAATGCTGTGAGATAATTTGTAATACTGTATGTAAAGTGGAGAAACATTTTCTTCGTCCTGCGTTTACAAGACAAATGTAGAAGGTACTACAAGTAATCACCCAACACACTATGCAAAAGTGCAAAAGCTCATTTTTAAACAAGTACCAGATGCACTAACAAATACCCGGCAAGTGCTGCTCTGTCGTCAAGTCAACGTGTATGCGAAATTAAAGATATAAATCAGCAGATATAACGGTGATTTTTTAGCTATTATCTTTTTAAACAGTTGGTTTAAACAGCTTTCATGTTTTGTTTCACTGTCAAACATCTTCAGTTTGGTCTATAATTTAACCATGAGTCGTCTTACAAACGAACAACGCTTGCAAATCATTCAATTTTATAAAAATGCGTGTTCTGTTAAGAAAGTTTGTCGCGTGCTTCTTCCATTTTATGGCCAGTTTAATCGACCCACTGAAGTGGCTGTTCGAGCTATTGTAACTAAATTTAGAACCAAATTTACATTATTGGATATCAAACCACCAACACGCTTACTTAGAGTGCGAAGTGAAGAAAATATCGCAGCTGTATCGGCCAGTCTTAATGATGACCATCAATTATCGATTCGTCGCCTTTCGCAGCAATTGGGCCTCTGTTACTCAACAACGTGGAAAATTTTGCTAAAGGATTTAGGTGTGAAGCCTTTCAAAATACAGCTGGTGCAAGAATTGTAGTCGAACGACCTACCGCAACGCAGAACTTTTGGTGAATGGGCTCTTGGAAAATTGGCCGAAGATACACTTTTTTATCGAAAAATTGTGTTCAGCGACGGAGCTCATTTTTGGATCAATGGGTATGTAAATAAGCAAAATTGTCGATTTTGGAGTGAAGATCAGCCAGAAGAATTGCAAGAGCTACCAATGTATCCAGAAAAGGTCACAGTTTGGTGCGGTTTATGGGCTGGGGGTAGCATTGGACCGTACTTCTTAAAAGATGCGGCGAATCGTAACGTAACTGTGAATGGTGAGCGCTACCGTGAAATGACATCCAACTTTTTTTTTGCCCAAAATGCAAGAGCTTGACTTGCATGACATGTGGTTTCAGCAAGACGGTGCCACATGCCACACAGCACGCGTAGCAATGGACTTGTTGAGAGGCGAGTTTGGTGAACATTTTATTTCACGTTTGGGACCTGTCAATTGGCCACCCAGATCGTCCGCTATAACACCTTTAGATTTTTTTTTGTGGGGGCTATTTTAAAGCTCATGTCTATTCAGACAAGCCTGCTTCAATTAACGCATTGAAAGACAACATTAAAGCATTTATATGTGAGATACCGGCCGAAACATTGGAAAGAGTATGGCAAAATTGGACTAAGCGGATGGACCATTTGAAGCGCAGTCGCGGTCAACATTTGCATGAAATAATCTTCAAATATTAAATTATATGGATCGATTTAAATAAAAATTTCATGCATTTTTCTGAATTTTACGTGTGTTTTTTTCGTAAACTTTCCTATAGCTCTTAAAAACTCACCCGTTACTTCATTATTAGTCAACGCTATAACCTGGGGTGGGTTTTGGCTTACTCCCCTATTCTAAATCAGACTTCTCTAGCATTTGCTAGTGATATTTGGATTCTGGTGGTTTTGGTGTACAATTCAATGCTGATACTTTGACTTTCACAATTACACAATACCACCATGGTGCTTCAGTGCTAAATTTGAGTGAATTGCAATTTTTCTGCATTTTAAGCTTTGTCTGATACCTCATTTGGTGGCGCTGCTGGTAGTGAACAATGTCTTGTTGCCCAGCGGTTTAGTTTTGCGGGGATACTAAATCATCGCGGCATAGAGGTAACTCCTTTTCATGCAGTCGAATGCAGCTTTGAAGTCTACGCAAAGATGATGAGTGCCGATTCTCCTTTCATGCATCTTACCCAAGACTTGGACTATCGTGAATAAGTGGTTGGTTGTCGATGGTCCAAAGCTAGATTGATAGGATTTAGCCAGTTGGTTGTTGGTGAGCTTCAGCCTTTCACACAATACGCTCACTGGTAGAAGGCATGCTTTCATTCGACGATATTTGGCATAGGAGCTGAATAGCTCATGAATAACTTAGCCAACAGCGGCGGCTCCCGCTGCTTTCTTATTCTTTAAGGGGCAACGCCCAGAAAAACTTTTCAGACGCCCAAAATGCAAACTTTGGCCGCATCGTGCTTCTCTTTCATCGGGGTATGGGCGCAAATGAGCGAGATATTGAAAAATCTCTCTTTGACGTGGATTATTACAAAACGCTCGTCGACCGGAGTGAATGAAAGTACTTGGCGACGATGTTTCTCTTCCACTACAAATCCTACACCGAATTTGCGCTCCTTAACATGTCAACTGCAGTAGACGTCGCAAGGTCCAATCTTCTTCTGTTGCGTACGGTATGTCGCATCTCTTGCATGGCAGTGATGCTTTTACCCTTACGAGGACATCAACCAGTCCGGTTTTATAGCTTCCTATAAAATGGTAATTTTTGTAAAGGCGCGGTGCAAAAAATATCTTTTTTTTTCATGTGCGTGTAGCTTGGCTGTCTGCCTCGTTCAGCTACATTATAAGCCATATAAAATCAACGGGATTTTCAACAAATTCAGACTTGCCTTAACTGTGCATTGTAAAAGTGAAAAACCTATGGAATTTATCTAATATTTGTATAAAGTTTCAAATTTGAAAAATATATGGCGTTTGTTAAGCAATGAGTTATCCTTCAAAGAAGAAATAATCACCATACAAAACTGTTGGCAGGTAGTTCGGTAATAGTTGCGCTAGCGAGCAAAGTTGTAATGAAACGTGGGATCGTTTTAACACTTTGATCGGGACTGAAACCTAAAGATGAAGATCAATCTGTAATTAACATTTGGATGTTCATAAGCTCATGTAGCTTATTCTAACCATATGTTATACCGTACTCATGCTCCTCATGACAACATGTCGTACAGTAGAAAATATTTCAAATTCATTTTTAGAACTTATCATTTCAGTGAAAACCGCAAAAGAAAATGTCAAAACTGGTGTTGAGTGCTAGCATTTCGGCTGGATACACTGATCAGTATAAAGAAATATTAAAATATACATGTAACTTAAGTATTTCATGTTTTTGATGTGAAACATCTATAGGCTCACTTGTAAATCGCCCGCTCTGTGCGAAGAAATGACGAAGGTCAGTGTTTGAGTTGAAAAATGTCAAAAGGTCACAGAAAGCAGAGCCACAGCAGAAAGAAGTTTCATTACTCAATTATTTGAACCAAGTGGAACTATTTTGCAATGCCAAATTTATTGCTTTATTAATTCGAAATGAGAAGTGCAAACTTATTTAATAGCAAATTCGAGATATGCCAGTTGAAATTGAATAAAAAGTTTAAGCCTATGGAGGAAGGCATATTTTAAAGACACATTTTGATTATCATACAAAGTGACACAAAATTAATCATGCTATCGGATTATTTATATTTTTTACAAATAGTGCAGTACGTCAATCATATTTGAAATTTGTGAAGTGTAGAGCTGCTGTATAAAAACAAACAAGCAATGGCGGGCGTAAAGGTCAAAAGTCATCACTCAATATAATTTCTTTATTTAATTTTTTTTTAATTTTATTTAATAATTTTCAAATACAAAACTGGATGATTAATTTTGCGCCACCTGAAAATTCAAAAAATTTCAGCACTCAAAGCACACTTCAAAAAGAATTTCAATTGCAAATCAACAACAATCCAAGAGAATCTACTACCAAATATGGAACAACAATAGAAGCTGTACGAGTATTTGTGAGATATCTTGATAATATTTCATCCAATACTTTTGTAACGTACTTTAGTTATCATCGACCAATCGTCACAGTAATACCGGCAGAGGAAACATCGAATATAACTATTACTGAAGTCACAGATGAAAATATTTAAATTGTGGCTTGATATTAATATCGAATTTTGATATCACATGTAAATAAATGTTTATTAAATAAACTTACCATTTTCTGTAAGAAATTCGTAATACTTCATTTTTCCATCAGGCTATATTTGATTCCTGTAATAATATTATCTTTTATGCATATTACTTGTATACACATGATGTTTCTCATCTGCCAGGCGTCCCATAACGGCTCACATTTTTTTTAATACTGCGCTCAATTTGCTGACATCTCTTACGGCTTAAAGACATTTGACAGTTTATTGGATATAGCAAATGCATTGAACAATATGTATGTATATTATTAATTTTATATATAAAAATACTACAAGCGGCTTTAACATTTTTAAACAAAGAACATATAAAGTTCTTTGGTTCCAATTACATACTCATAATAAACTCACAAGTTGAAATCTCCGTGCATGAAACACCAAATAATAGAAAACGCTTTTTCTAAAAGCGTTCATTCCTCGGCAAGCAATAGCAAACCTCCGAATGTATTTCTGACATGAAGCGGCAACTCTGACCTGGAACGCTGTCCCTTTTATGCACCTGCGCATTGTAAATGTTCCATTCTAAGATATTTAGATGCGTAAGAGTGTTATTGTCTTTTTATATACCTGAAAGGTAAATTTTTATTTTGCTCCCCCCAGCTAAGCCAAGTTCGTGAAAATTAAGTCTTCTAGAAAAATGAAAAAATCTCTTAAGGGGCTATATACAGTTAGAAGGCCGAAAAAAGCGGATTTTCCTGAATTTTTTCTGAGAAAACTTTGAAATTTATTGATCGAAAAATTTGTACACATATTATGTTGTCTTTTAACTCTATTTTAAGACTTAGTATTAGTATATATATACCTATATATAATTGGCGCGTACACCCTTTTTGGGCGTTTGGGCGAGCTCCTCCTCGTATTTGTGGTGTGCGTCTTGATGTTGTTCCACAAATGAAGGGACCTACAGCTTCAAGCCGACTCCGAACGGCAGATATTTTTATGAGGAGCTTTTTCATGGCAGAAATACACTCGGAGGTTTGCCATTGCCTGCCGAGGGGCGACCGCTATTAGAAAAATGTTTTTCTTAATTTTGGTGTTTTCACCGATATTCGAACCAACGTTCTCTCTGTGAATTCCGAATGGTAATCACGCACCAACCCATGCGGCCGCCGTAGTATTAGTAAAAATATTTATTTGGAAAGGAGCTTCAGCTGATCTTCGCGAACTTCTCTCAAAAAACACGTTTTGCGGTGACACCTATATCTTTGAACTGGATCCGCTGAAATTGAAAAACCAAACAGATTTCGTTAAAGTGGTGTTGTCAATTGCATATAATACACCCTCCGCCGCTTCGGCAGCCTTTAATAAGTCGAGCCGATGTTATCTGCGGACCATTCTTCCATCTCGGGTGCTCTCACACTCTCTGAAATCGGAAATGTTCACGCACTGCTCATTTTCTTTTTCGGCATATAAGTGCGTATTGGGACCACGTGTAATTCCTATTGTCTTCATATAATACAATAGTGATGCCATCCCTTCATTAAATATACCGTCATCTTTGTATGCAGCGATTTGATTTCCGGAACAATTTAGCGAGAGATTTTCCAAATCAATTGATTGTAGCTCACGTTGTTGTTTTGTTTAAAACCACCTACATCTAAAGTCTCACTGCTGAGATCTGTATAAATCGGAAATATGGCCTCGGCAGCATCTTCTGGTAATGGCTCATAATCCTGTTTGAAAGTGGATAATTGATTGGCAGCTGCAGCCCTCTGCCAGATTCACCATGGGTCTGGTCCGTCCGGGCACTTATCGTGTTGAGGGTTTTGTCAGTTGAACAATAATGAAAATATGTGGCCCAGATAACATTATAAAGTTTTTTTAACGCAATCACAATTTCTCCGAATTGCTAAGCCATAATAAATTGTCAATTTATCGATCATCTTTCTAGTAAGTTTGCCTTTTCCACCGAGATTTTTTTTTTTTTTTTCTCCTTTTTTGTTTTCAACTTTCTCAACACTCTTTTGACACAATCTCGGAGTCGCCTGTCCATTCGTTTCTGTACGTGTCCAATACATTCTTTTTTCACAACTTCTTGATCACCGTAAGGTGCAGCATTTAAAATTACCGAGCAGTGAACATTGGAACATTTCGACGAATGAATCTACTTTCATTTTCCCAGAAGAACCAGAAGGATTTGCAGTGCAAGTATTTTTATTTCTGCATACCGTTAATTATATTCTTCGGTATGGAGTTTCTTCCACCAAGTTTCACACTGTTTGCAGTAGGCACTTTCTACAATAATTACCAGTATAGTATCCGATCAATGATGTTACACCGTACAAGGAAGGAAACTTTCGCTTTTTCCATGTACCATCGCCAGATGGTCCATCTGTCGAATGGTCATCACCTTGATGTTCGGAAGTCAAATTTTTTTCTTCATTACAAGCCTGTTAAAAAAGTTTTATGTGGCTGTTTTTACACTGGAGTGAATATTATTCATTATTAAATCGTAAGTGGGCTGTGATGTTAAAGCTCGCATGTCAATTACTTCATAAAATTTTGCTGCACCTTTTAACCGTAATCCGAGGACTCTCATGACAAATAAAAATCGTCGATTTATTTCACATGAGTGCGCGACAAAAGGGCTAGAATTTATGTTACGATCTGCACACTTATCACACTGCAAAACAATTTTAACACCAAGTCCTCGTTTATAAGCAGTTTGAAACTTAACATTTCCGTCACAGATTTCACATTTCACATATTCAGAAATTGCTGCAAACTCTGTTATTTCCTCTTGTTCTTTAAATTTTTTCGTTTTCATGTTTCCGTTTCAGCTCTTTTTGGATTAAGAACATTTTGCGGTATTTTGTTCTTGACTTACGTATGCTAAGAGCACGTTTTTGTTGCTCTTTATTACTTGGATGCTCAGCATTGTTGGAGTTCTGACAATAATAAAACAAGCAGAGATAGCAACAATTACAATTAACGCGCTCATGTGAACTTAAATTCCAAAGAAAGTGCAGAAACGCGAGATACCAGCTGCTATGCTTAAGTGGTTGTTTGACCCCCATATCATGGGGACCAACTCCACACCAGCTAAGAGGGATGCTCCATATGCGGATTGGCTAGCCATCCATCCGCTTTGCGCCGAAATCGGTGAACTTTTTATCAGATAATCCTTTAAACTACCGGATCACTGTAGTGTTTGTCAAGCGGAAATAAACGCTATTCATGAAGCTTAAAGATAAGTAGAATATTATCAACAGATATCTGCATTCTATCAGACAGCCAAGCTGCCCTGCGAGCCCTGGATGCATTCCAAATAGCATCATTGAGTGTCTTACATTGCCGCCAATCTCTTAATGAGATGGTCAAATAATATCGTATCATCTTATGCTGGGTTCCAGGTCACAGAGATATACCACGCCATTTGTTTATTTTGTTGTTTCTCAATGTGTTTTTCTGAGATCAGTGATTTTGATGATGTGGGACGGTAGGATATGTTCCCTCCTTCAGTCGACGTTCGATGCTGCTGATACCCACATCTATGCCCTTTTTGGCGAGAACTGATCGCGCTTGGCGTAGTTACAAACGATGGACGACTGGAAACGTTGGACGATCACTTTATCCGTATTTTTTGTCGCCTTCTTACTTCAAGCTGCGCTCGGAAAAGTCATCAATATTTTTATGCACCTTATACCGCTGATTCCACATCACAACAAACTTTTTTGATTTTTAATCGCTTTTGCAGCCGCGGCGTAAGATAATTTCGGCCCTTTCGAACGCGTGTTACGTATACCGCCTCAAAACGCTTCGCGTACTTCTCACTCATTTTCGTTTAGTTGCGTTTACGGGAAAGTTTCGAACGACACTTGAGTGGGACTATTATGAAGCAAAAAGCAGAATGAAGTATATCTTGAATATCCCCGTTCTTTTCTTCTGACACAGGCTGTAAATACAAAAATATTAAACATAAATTGAAGTAAAACAACTATCAAACATTGCAGGAGTTATAAAATTCAGCAGATAAAACGCTCATCATCGGACTCCAATTTTCCTTTATTAAAATAATTAAAATGTACAAAAATGCGGATCGAGACGAAGACTCTACTTCGAATCTTACTATCAACAACTGACCCGATTAAAGTAGTCGATTGACCAGAAGCGTCCAAAATAGGCACATGAGGAGGTTGTTGCACTCCATCAAGTCAATCGTAGGACATGCAAATCTTTAATAACGCACCAGAAGCTCTCAGAAATTAGATGATAGCCCACATCGCACAAGATGTTTACTCTAGATCTGGCATCAAGCACATGACCTTTTCAAGCGTTTGCAAAATGTGTGTGATGATACAAAACTGGACTTGTGAGAATAGGGACGGAAACCAATAGGGACGGGAACTTCTTCAATCATCATACGAAGAGAGATCAATAAGTACTCGTGAAAGAAATAAAGACACCATTTTTTCAAAAAATTTTTTTTTCTTTTTCACCATAGTCTCCTTATAGAAAGGTACACTTCTCCCAACGCGCCGGCCAATTTTTTAACCCCTCCAAAAATAAGATTTGTCGAACTCTCCAAAATATGTATGCCTCTTTCTCGGCGATGACTTCCTCGTTTCAATTACAGTTTTCCCCGCGAGCCATTTCCTTATGTTAGTGATCAAAAAAAAGTCGTAGGGAGCCATATCGAATGAATACGGGGGTGCGACGGCAATTCATAACGCAGTTCATACAGTTCGGCGACGACAACTCCAGATGAGTGTGCTGGTGCGTTATCGTGGTGAAACAGCACCTTTTTTTCGCAAAATGCGTTTCTCCCTAATTTTTTTGTGAAAGTTGTCCAATAACTCACTATAGTATTGTCGGGCCGACACTTTTTTCATCGCCAACTTATCATGTAAAATATTAATTGCCGTTTCGGTCGATCAGAGAGAACCATGCCGTGGGAGGTTTGAAAGATTTTCTCGGTAAAACAGATGTTCGCCCACGTTTAAATTCGTTGAACCAATATCAAACTATCATCTTAGATGGCAAAGCGCCCCCAATGACAGCATCGACCTTTTTCTCCCATCCAAAAACATAAAGCGAACTACTGAACGATACTGCTCTTTTTCCATCTTAGCGCAAATCATGAAACACGTCTTACTCAAATAACTGCAAAATCCAAACTGACCTATCAATTAGTCTGAAATTATACAAATTAGTCTTAAAATATATGCCATAAAAAAAATTGACAAATTATTAAAACAGGTCCAGAATTCTAACTAAGTCTGAATTCGTAGTGCTTCAATGGATCATAATTGCTTCCAACTTAACTCACTTGACTCACTTTGCCCGCTTGCGTGTCCTGTTTGTGTGTCTTTATCTGTTCATTACGAGTCTTTTGTGTGGGTTTGAATACATCTGTACCATTTGCGCCTTTTTGTTTTGCCACAATGCAATGCCGGCAAATGAAATGAGTACACAGAGAGCACACAAATACAAACGCACAATTGAACAGCTTTAGAGGCACCAAGCCTTTTGTGCTACATGACTGTCGCATATTGAAGGATGTCTTTCATGGCACTAAGTTACGTATACCGGCACAATGTACGCACATTTCATCACCTGCTTACCATCCTATATATCATTAATGAATGCACACCCGTCGCGTCGGCTCGGTTACTTCGCCGTCGGTGATGCAAATATTCACCAAAATCTGAACTAACTAACTAACTCTTGGTTAGAAGCCATATATTTTGCCTATAATATTGAATAATTTCTGGCGTCGACTCGATGAAACTGAGTGCGAACGTAAGATTTTGAGTGGAGGCTGCGCAAACTCGAGTAGAAACAGTTTGACCCAATTGTTCACCATAATTTTCTGTTGGTAAGTGCAATATAGATTTTTTTATATGAACTTAAAAAGGCGGAAAAGTGGCTAGGTTAGGTTAGGTTGAAGCGGGTGTCCTGTGGGACACACTCAGGCTCATATCCCATTGTGATGCCGCGTGGGGAGCTTGTGCCTATCTCTCCTAAGTGCTTTTCAAAATTTTTAAAATATCTCTGATTTCTGTGGAACTGAGGACTTCTAAATCATTAAAAAATTGTCTACCCAGAATAGTAAACCTGCGTCTGGATAGAGCAGGGCAGTGACACAGTAGGTGTGAGAAGTGGCTAAGCAATGCTCTATTTCAGACTGAACTGAAACCATGAAACCTTACAAACTGCACTCATTCTAAAAAAGTAAGACTGCTAGTGAAAATAATTGTATAATGACTTCTAAATTATAATAAACTTTAGCTTTAAACCTCCGAGCATTGATATAAATGTACAACGTTACAAGAATTATTACTCCACGACACATAAAGCATTTAATAGAAGTAAAGTGCAGTCAGCTGGCACTAATTTCGTTGCCATTCAAAGTGTTTAAGTTAATTTCTATCAAAGCAATAATTCTAAACACCTTGGTAATTTATGTTGGCACTCCTTGTCTCTATGCAAACTTGTAGCCTGCGGGTGTCGACTGTGCCAACGGCTTACATACTCGACACATTAGAACGAGCGATGGGTGGTTGATGACCTGTCATCTTGCTACTGATAAAAATTATAGGCATAACTCGTTGTTAGTAAATAAATTCTCTGTATTATGATAATATTGGTATAGCTCAATTACGTATGGAACAAAATATCAGCCAAATGGCCGCCACGACTTCGGCGGCACACCTCCATCCGATGGTCGAAATTTTCGATGACGCTGAGGCATAATTGAGGTTCTATGCCGTTAATGTGCCGAGTTATTTCATCCTTTAACTCTTGGATTGTTGCTGGCTTATCGACGTACATCTTTTCTTTTAAATAACCACAAAGAAAAAAGTCCAACGGTGTGAAATCACATCATCTTGACGGTCAATTGACATCGCCGCGACGTGAGATTATTCGGCCATGAAATTTTTCGCGCAAAAGAGCCATTGTTTCGTTAGCTGTGTGACAAGTGACACCGTCCTGTTGAAACCACATATCGTTCACATCCATATCTTCCAATTCGGGCCATAAAAAGTTCGTTAACCTCTCACGATAGCGAACACTATTCACAGTAACTGCCTGACCGGCCTCATTTTGGGAAAAATACGGTCCAATGATGCCGTCGGCCCATAAACCGCACCAAACAGTCACTCTTTGTGGGTGCATTTATTTTTCGGCAATCATTCTTGGATTATCATTCGCCTAAATGCGGCAATTCTGCTTATTGATGAATCCACTGAGGTGAAAATGTGCCTCATCACTGAAGATGATTTTCTTCGATATGCATTTTGATTTGAACGCCCGTTTTCATAATAAGTCTGAATAACTTCAACGCGTTGCTCGATTGTATATCTTTCCATGGTTCAAATTGAATTAGTCTGAAATTGGAAAATGTCAAATGAAATGCAGAAAAAAACTTGACGTTTAGGTGTGGTTCACATTCAACATCGGCCCTTAAGCCACCCTTTATTGTGGAAATGCAAGAAAAAGGGAAAGAAAATAAGCCGTTTGGATAAAAGCACCCGAACGGCAGATGATTTTTTATAAGAAGCTTTTTTATGACAGAATTATATTCGGAGGTTCGTCATTGGCAGCCGAGGGGCGATATCTATTATTTTGTGTATTTGTCCCGTGTGATAGGCGCCCCAATATTAGAGAAAAATGCTCGTTCTCTAGTTGAAAGAACTGGCATCGCTCTTTTTATGGTTTTGATTATTTGGTCATTAATAGGTAATCTAATTCAAGTTTACTGTAACAGAGTTTAAATGGTGTTCATTTTTGAGATCAACTATAAACTTTTTCTTAACTGCTGGAGTATATTTTAAATATAAATAGTCTTTAGCCCGAAAGGTTGACTTTCATATAGGGCCCAAGCTCGGTTCAGTAAAGCTTGCTTTTATAAGAATTCATTATAAATTTTGCTCACTCTTTAACAGCATCACATAGTAAATAAATAACATGACGATGTGATTGCCAATTGTGAATACACTTATCCGACGCTCTGTTCCGCTTTTCCACTGGAATGTTAATTCGATTCTTGTCCTAAACCGGTACAAGATTGAGTCTGTGCAAATGTTAATCCAGGTGGCGCTGCTTTTGGCAAGGAACCCAACAAATTTTACGAAGAAAGAGTTTCACCTATAAGTCTATGTATGTAAGCATGAAGGCACTTCACTCAGACATTAAAGAACACTGACGTTAATAATTGAAAAAAGCAGAAAATCGTGTAAACTAGTGATGGGCAAACTAAGCACATTTGCACTGTGCAGCAGCGTGTGCTTCTGCGTGCTTAAAAGTGCTAGGTGAAGGGGGATAACAAAGCACAGGGAAGAAACGGAAAAATTGAGCGAGTTGTGTCTGTGTTTGTATCCTGAATGAGAGAGCAATTATTCATGAATTCTTCCCAGGGATGCCAACTTTTAACTTCATATCAATAAATTTCTAAAAAAATAGGTTTTTTTGGTAGATTTTTCTTCAATAACTAAATTTAATACATACTAAACTTTCTATTATAATAATGAATTAAGATAATGAACAACAATGAACAAGCAATTAAACATTTCAAAAGTTCGCGTAATACTGTTTTTTAATTGCTAGATGTAAAGACGATTAAGGCCTCTGAAAATATTTAATTTGAGATTAAACTAAAATCTTACACATTGGAAAGCAATGTCAGTTAAATCTTCAATAATATTGATCACTGCATATACTGACGAATCTGTAAATTATTCACACTTATCTTATGATTACTTAAATAGTTTTTGAGATCGGATATATTTTTGTAAATTGATTTTTTTGAATTGAACTAAGAAATCCGGAAAATCAAACTTTTTAGCAAATTACTTTATAAAACTGCAAACTCTCTTCAGCTACCGAAGTTTGTCAAATGTTTCAGAATTTTTAGCTACTATATGATACCATTTCTTCTTTTATTTTTCATAAAAAGTGGACGTGATTGACAACTAATTTCGCCCATATAAATCCAATACACTCTGAAATGCACAACTGCGTATAAAAATAAACAACCAAGAGTATATACATATGTATATAAATCATAAATAATAAAATCAACAATACCCAAAATTGATTCCCACATTTAACAACTGCGGCAACTCTTACTCATAAGTTTTGACATTTCATAAATAAAATCCGTTTTTTCGTAATTTCTGCACTTTTTGACGATATTTTTTAAGACCGTAAGTTACGTATTATTTTCGCATAAAAAACCACTAATATTAAGTGTATTTGTATGGTGTGGATGCAGTGAAAGCGCTGAAAATTCTATTTAAAAATTTGAAACGGCGAACGGCAAAACAAAGTGCACAGTGTTCGACTGCCGACAAAAACATAATTTTATTTCTAATGTGTAATATATTACTCTGTTTTAACTTTTAATTTAGATAAATAAAGTTAAATAAAATATGCAATATAAAACATTTGGTTCAGCATGACCTCAAATAAAAGAACAATGTTAAATTTGAGTCCGAAGTGGAGTGTAACTTTTTTATGCAAATATGTAGACGGAGAATCATAATGCCTTGTATGTGAAAAACGTGAGGTGTGTAAGGTTTTTAACATAAAGAGACATTATGAGCTGCACAGGAGTGAATATGATGAATATGTAGGAGAAGAAAGGAAAAGTATGTACAAATCCTTAAGTCTAAATGAAGAGCCCGATTCGATGTGCCAAATTACAGAAAGTCGAAAAAATTCAAATTATTAAATTTTTTTTTTAATTTCTTAGGAAAGCGAAGATTACGTTGTAGATGCATAGCGTGCAACTTATAAAATCGCGTTAAATCTTGTTCGTGAGAATCGTGCATTTTCGGATGGTGAAGTCTTGTATATTAAAAGCAGTAGGAATTTTGTCCCCTTATCTCGTAGAACTCTAAGCAGACGAGTAGATGAAATGGCGGAAATTACAGAATCGCAGTTAAAAGAGCGTATAAAATCATTCACAGCGATTTCATTGGCAATTGACAAAAGTACGGATATATCCGACATAGCCCAATTAGCGATTTTTATCCGAGGAGTTGATGCCCACCTAAATATATGCGAAGAACTTTTGGACATTATTCCAATGAAAGGGACGACTAAAGGTGAAGATTTATTTCAATGTGTTAATGAACATGGTATTGAACGCATGGGTGTATCATGGCGAAAAGTGGTTTGCGTTGTCATCGATGGTGCGAAATCCATGAGCGCATTCAAACAAATTTCTCTAATCATTTTTGTGTACTTTGTCATACTGTGCGCATTGTCATATGCGTGTGATTTGAATTTGAGAGCAACTAAGTACTCACCAAGAATACCCACTCTGCTATGATAATTTCCTCAATGTTTTTTGAAAAAATCCTCTATTTTTTTTAATGGAAACATGTATAAATTGTCCTTTTTAACAAAATAAAATGTATAACATCCATTGTTTAAATAAAACATGGCTGGTTGAGATTACTGTTCGCTGTTCTGACCAGCATTCTTTAAAAAAATGCACTAACATAAAAACATACGATATACATACATACTTATATGTAAACGAAGACAATTTTTTCATTCAGAAAAATATACACCGATTTGTCAGTACAAATTTTTCTCCACATAGTTTGAAACTATGAAACTTTGACATGCGAATGTTCAAACTTCTTGATTATAAAATCGCCTATGCTTCTTGATTACAAAAATTATATTATAAAAGTAAATAAAATAGAAATTTGCAAAGATGATGTTAATATTCAAAGAAGCGTTTCCAATAAAAAAAACGAAAAGCATTTTATTATTTAATATGAACGATCTAGCAAATCCCAACACTTCAAAATCCCCTAACATGGTATGAAGTCCCCTTATCTGGTAACTTTGCTATTGGCAAAGCTTCACTCTCTTTTTTACAAACACATATGCGTTGCTCAGAACTGATTAATATACGTACACGCCTATTGCTTACCCTCCTGATGTAAGTTTGTCGCCCCCTCATCTAGCACTTTGCTAGCACGCTCTGCTGCGAGCGTGCCACTCTGCTGCCCGTCCCTAGTGTAAACAGAATAATTCATTATTAATTCTACAATATTTCAAAAACTTCTATCTGAACTTGGACATGAGCAGTTGGCCAGAAGAATATGACAGGTGGTATTATGCTCTGGAGCGATTGGAGGTTGAATGCTAACTTCAAAAGTAATTTTATTGATTTTTACTAAAATACTTTCTCAAATTCGATAAAACTCACACAATTAGAAAATACAGTTGACAACCAAGGATGATAGATTTACAAGTTTTGCTTTTCAGCTATGGTGGAAAAGAAAATTTGAGAGGAATTTCGGCTGATACGTCACTTGGCAGATTCCACAGCCGAACTCTGCACGATGATTTCACATGTATTCACACACTCGTCCAATCAGTCATTGTTCAGATAGCAACGAAGTGTCATTGGTTGATTTTTTCGTATATAACGAATACAATTTCAGTTTTTTTGTAAGATTCTGTAAAATTCGCTCAGAGCGGAATAACGGAATGTTAAAGAGCACACCTTCCCAATTCTCTTCACCATGCAAAGGTACATTAAAAATTCGCAATTGCACAAGGAACTGCGGCGCCAGAGTATTTCACTAGAACAGACTGAAAGAAATTGACGAAAGTTTTCCCGTTGCTCCTTCAGACTTCTGAGACTTCAGTAAAATAACCAGGAATATATGTACTATCGGCAGGAGTACCTTAGGAGTTCACATGCATAGTGATATTCGGGATCCTGTAATACTTAACACGTTGAGTGCCACCATACAACAAAAAAATGGGGTTCGTCCGGCCACGATTTTTTTTTTTTACATAATACAATAGACAACAATTCTGAATATCCGATTTTTCTTAAAATATATGTAATATTTGATAAATAGCGGTACTTTTTGTTTATGGTGACACGTTGGTCTCACAGGGCCAGGAGATTGACCTGTGCCACATGAGACCAACGTGTCACCAAACATTCTTCTTTGCGCTTTAAACCGCTTGCAAGCTTTAGCGTTTATTTTGATTTCAAATTGTTTGACTGAATTATTAGTTAGTGATTCTGTGTGCGTCGGTGAAAAAGTAAAAAAATGTCGTCTTATGAAAAAAACAAGAGCATACACTTGTGCTATGGCAAGAACTTATGTCCGATGAGGAAAATGAGAGGAGTGATACGTTTGCTAATAATGATACATCGGATGAATATCAACCAAGCTCAAGTGATTCCCACTGTAGTGAATATAGCGAACCACCTCCTCGTAAAAAAAGAGCAGAAGTAAATCCTGAGGATGAACCATCAACTTCAAGACGCGAAATGGACGCTATTGATCAAAAGTTTTCGAGTGTTATTGAAAATTTGCAATTTTCCGATTCCGAAGAAGAAAATGAAGAAGTAAATTTATCTGAAAATATAGCAAACATATCTCACACAAACGAAAGGAGTACCTTTGACTGGTATCCTGCAGATGGAAACAAATTTAAAACTTTTTCTTTCACCGAAGAGTCTTCTGGCTTTCAAAGTAAGCTATACGATATGTACAATAAAGAGCCAGTGAACTTCTTCAAATTGTTTGTAAGTAACGATATATTGGACCTAATTGTAAGTTGTCGCCATTGGAAGCAGGTAGATATATTCAATATCTAAAATTGTTTGTGTTTACTTACTGGAAACAAATCGCTATGCTTCTCAATGCACCCAGAAAGACTCTTTGCCGAATTCCCGTATTCAAAAATGGACACCAACTAATCGTAATGAAATTGAAAAACTTATCGGTATAATCATCTGGATGGGGTTGTGCCCATATCCTTCATTGCTATCATATTGGCAGAAAAAGTCGATTTATCAGAATTGCTTGCCCAGCATAATGCCAAGAAATCGTTTTCAATTATTGCTGAAAATGCTGCATTTCAACAATAATGAGGATCTGACAGAAAATAGGTTACATAAGCTTTCACCATTAATAGAAAAACTTCGGGAATCATTTCAGCAACATATTATTCCATCTGAATATGTCTGTATCGATGAAACACTTGTACCCTTTCGCGGAAGACTAAAGTTCCGCCAGTACATTGCAAATAAAAGACACAAGTTTGGAATTAAACTATTCAAGCTGTGATTGGAATACGGGTATACCTATGATTTCAAGGTATACTGTGGAAAATTGAAAGATGAAAACATGAGTGAACCATCTAAAGTTGGCATTGACCTTATGGAAAAACTACTTGATCAGGGTCGTACACTTTGTACATATAACTATTATACGTCTGTTAGCTTGGCAAATACTTTACTGCACGTTAAAACGCATTTGATTGGTACTCTGCGATAAAACCAAAAATTTAATCCAAGAGAAGTAATTCAAAGAAAACTGAAGATAGGAGAATGTATATCCATGGAATGTAAGGAAGGTATTGTGGTTCAAAAGTGGAAAGATAAGTACGAAGTATGGGGAAGAAATGATAAAAGTAAAACAAAGACAACGAGAAGTATTGAAACCAAAAAATGTAGTTGAATATAACAAATACAAATCCTACATAGATATATATGACCAAATGAAATCTTACAATACCTGTCTTCGCCGTTCTTTGAAATGGTATAGGAAACTTGCCACAGAACTAATAACAGGAACGGCTTTAGTGAATGCTTTTGTGGCTTATAAAGAAATAACCAATGAAAAACTATCAATAACAAATTCAAGGAAAAAATTGTTGAAAGTTTAATAGAAAAGGATCATGAATTGGATGTACCAGAACCAAAAGCTCATAGATTGGAAGATCTCGGTCGATCAAAACGCCGTCGGTGTATAATATGCTACAAAAGAATAGCTGAAGAGTCGGGTAGAGAACAGGCTACCAGGAAAACACCGCAAACCACATTGAAATGCGTAGCATGTGAAAAATACTATTGTCTTCAATGTTTCTTTGACTGCCATAAATAACACAAAATTCAATAAATTGATGTAAAAATGTTAATGTACTTGAAGTGAGTTTATTTTTTTACTTTTTTTCGTAATGAATTGATTTAAAATTATTTAGGTATATGAATTTGACTGTAACTAATAAGTCTATTTTAATCAAAACCTGTATCCAAAAGCTATTATTTCTCAATAAAAATATAAATAAAACCTAGACGAGTAAAAAAATCCGTTAATTTTAATCACTTTTTGAATAGGCCATATGATGCCACATTGGTCTCATACCCATAGGCCAAGCAGCATAAACAATGCAATGGCTCTAGTATGGCGGGAATACACTACTACTAATAGCCTCTTTGAAGCAGCTGCATCAGCACGAACCGAAATCTCACACATTATACCGTGAGACCAAGAGTCACCACGAGGCCTGAAAGTCTCTTCGCACTGTGAGACCAACCTGGACTCAAATGGCACTCAACGTGTTAATGTGCTGACTCCGTGTCTGTTTCAGTCTTAACAATCAACGGTTTGAATGGTGAGATTATTACAATAGCCGTTTTTCTAACAGCTCCCAAGGCAAACACCTTCACTGTGTTGTAACGTCTCCTCAATAACTCATCTATTCCTGTAAATATTTGCTGGGATTAAGTTTTGCCTCTGAAAGGGTAATGAGAATTATGCCAAAAATCTACTCAAATTTTCGCCATCGCTTAGCACATTCAGTGACCATCGTGCATTCACTGGTGATTGCTGAAACATAATATTATCATAAAATAAAAATAATTGGAGGATAATTCCGCTGATACCAACTTGTAATTATATTTGTTTAGGCAAATCCTTTTTAAATACCAGGATAAAGTTTCGCCAACAGTTTGTATGAAAAGCTGTTTTATTTTCTCAACTGGCAAATTTAATATTGCCGCATTTTGCTAGAATCAGAAAGAAGACAATAAATTTGACGCTTTCAAACTTTCACGCAAACTAATCTAAAAGGCTAATTAACCCAACGCTGTTGGGGTTAAAAAAGTTTGTTAACAGTGCGGTGGGACTTGCTGCACTCCAAAACCTAATGCGGCTTAAAAGAAACGAAACATGGCCACTAAGCGTAATTGATTCAATTTGAGCAAAGTGACTTTTATATGAACAAACTTTTACACTACAATAACAGTAATAATATTAGTAGACTACAAGCTTCCCTACTTGCAAGTACTGCCGCCTGGAAGACACTGCAGGCATTAGGGAGGCGCACCGATTTTTCAATTTAAAGTTAGAATATACACCAGCTCCAATACCACAATCCATTTTTGAGCCATCTTATAGACTGTAGTATCGAAGCTGTTAAGTGAGAGTCCCTTATTCTTTTCCGTCGGAGATGGAATGAGAGTGGCAAAGTTTCTATTGAATGTTACCCTCGGGATGATACGAGGGGTGCCTTTTATATGACGGGATTAGAGAACAAAAACAAATTTTAATCATCGAAAATTACTTTATTGATTTTCAAAATAATCTCCATGAAGATCTATACACTTTTGCATGCGTTTGAACCAATTGTCGAAGCACTTTTGCCACTCTGAATGAGGTACCTCCAAAACATGCATTCTGAATGCCGCAACCGCTTCTTCAGGTGTCGAAAAACGTTGACCTCTCAGTTTGTTTTTTACGTACGGGAATAAAAAGTCATTCGGTGCCAAGTCAGGACTATACGGCGGATGACCCATTAATTCGATGTTTTGGGTGCTCAAAAATGCAGTTGTTTGAGCCGATGTGTGAGAGCTCGCATTGTCCTGGTGAAGAGTGATCCGTCTTTGGCGATTAGTTTTCCTAATTTCTTGGAAGACAACTGGCAAACAAATGGTTGTGTACCACTCAGAATTTACTGTTCTGCGTTGTTCTAGTGGTACGGTTGCGACATGTCCAGTTTTTCCGGAAAAACAGGTGACCATTTGCTTGGAAGTGCTTCGTGCGCGAACAACTTTTGTTGGATTTGGCTCATCTTGAAACACCCATACATTCGACTGCTGTTTACTTTCGGGCTCATACGCGTAAATCCATGATTCATCACCTGTCACGATGCCTTAGACGTGTTTCGAAGCCCCGCGATCGTATTTTTTGAGCATATCCTTCGACCAATCAATCGACACGAGCCTTTTTTTGAGCGATTGACAAATTGTGTGGGATCCAACGCGAACACATTTTTTTGACAGTCAAATGTTTATGCAATATTGAATGTATGCTGGTCCCACTAATGCCTAAGATTGTCTCAATCTCACGATAGGTCACATGACGATCTTGTAATATCAGTTCGCGCACAGCATCAATGGTTTTCGGAACAACAACTGATTTTGGACGACCTTCACGAAATTCGTTTTGGAGTGAACTACTCCCACGATTGAATTCACCATACCATCGATAAACACTGGTCCTTGATGGAGCTTCATCGCCAAAAAATGAATTAAGTTCATCCATGCAATGTTGCTGAGTTAATCCACGTCGAAAGTTGTAAAAAATAATCGCACGAAGATGTTCACGATTTCATTCCATTTTTGGACCGAGATGAATCTTTCAAGTTTCTGTAAACAACACAAATAGCGCTCGTATTTCAAAACGTTCCAAGTACATAAAAGCCAAAAAATGTCAAACTTTGCGATACAGCTGTCAGTTGCTAGACTGCACCACCAGGATTGCCAAATCCCGACATATAAAAGGCACCTCTCGTATAATCAGTCCTCTCCGAGGTATACTGGGTTTGCCGCAGTAATAGGTTGTTGTCAAGTTTTTTCCTTCTAGCGACCCGCTTCATTTAACCTAAATGCACTCATGGTATGTAGATCTACTAGAATAACGTGTTTCAGTGTGTTGAGAGTCTCCCTAGGATATGATCTAATTGCAACGACCGCTTTGCACAGACTGATTTGTATTTTGCTAAGTAATTTATTGTTGTAATCTCTTCCAAGAGTTTTCCACTAAACTACCGAACTGTATAACAAAAATTCATCATGTAACCGTCTTATACAGCCATATGTACGAGTACTTTAAGTGGAAAATCCAGTATTAAGTGTGATTAACAAGAAAAAGATTCAGTATCGTTGTTTTGGGACGTTGACCTCTGCGAACTTGCTGCAAACGAAAAGTCGGCGTTAAAGAGTCTTCAAGATGAGTTTCATCAAGTGTTGTCTTGTCATTTTGTGGTCCTAGCTGATATATATCTAAGAGGTTAATAACAGAGTGGATATACTCAGAGCGCGCTAAGTACTGGGATTCATTGAGGGGCATCAGGCCAGCAAAACCGATTTAATATGGCTAACCTTAGGTGTTTTACAGGTTTCCCTTATCGAAAGTCGACTGCGTTTGCATTTGCATCATAAAGGACTGCATGTATGAGTAAGAATGCCGACCAGGTCTGGATCCGATGAAATGCCTCAACAAGTTGTATGTGAATGCCCGGTATTGGCTGGAGTCTAGAGCGATTAAGGGTATCTTAGCTTACATTTGGGGCTTAAAAGTGCCTTGAGTGCGGGCTAGTGATGTTGTATTGAGAAATATATATCTTCTAGCTCACAATATACCTCCGCTCTAGGGTTACTCAACCACTTAATATGCCATAAATGGTAAATTAAACCCTAAACATCCATTACCAGTAATTTATACCATGGCGTGGTAAAATTTAATAGAATGTGCACATTATATCCTGCCTTAAATTCAACGCTGAAAATCTTTATATAAAATAAAATCAAATAACTTCATGGCATGCGGTGATAGCATTCAACTGAAAAAATAATTTTCAACTCTTATTTTCATTGAAGTATAAAGCGGCTGTATAAGTTCTCTGACATATTCATACCGATCTGCGTGCATAAATTTAAATAATCCTACATATCTACGTATAAGCAAACTTTTGTAAAAAAATCAATCCCACATATTTAATTGCTTTGGTTTGCACTGTTGAAATTATTTATTCTCGCAGCTCAACTGCAATTTTTTTATGTCAAGTGTGTCACCACTGGTTAGCCTTTTGATGTCAAATAGTAGCTTATCCAGAATATTTTTCGAAATAATAGCGTCCGTACATCGAAAATTGTTATTACTTTTCACATATACATACATACATATATAAGGGCATAATCGTACGCCCAAAAGGCCGTGTATGCATGTAAGTGTGTTCAGTTACATACACACAAACAGTGGCTGTTCTGAAATTTGCCCTGAAGGTAATTTATAATTTTTATGGAAGTAGTGCAAAACATGTGCAGAGTGAAATGGTTGGCCACAAAGTCGTCAACATATTAAAAATTAAAATTAAATATAATTTGGTTGGTTGGTTGGTTCGAGTGGTGATTCTTCCAGAAACAAACTAGCGCTTCCGCACCATTTTGTTGCCACATCCTCGTTACCAACTTGTTTACCAGTTATTTACGGCATGACTATATCCAGCCTGTGCGATTTAAAAACGTTATTAGATTGTTGATATCTAAGCCAGGCAGTTGTTCGAGCCCATCGCACAGCGGTTTGCCCAGGGTTAACCCTTAACTGGTATCGTGGGGGCCGCGCAGACCCCACGCGTTTTATTTTTTTGAATTTCTTAAAAACTACGCATAGTACGCGGCTGCCATTTTGAGTAATCTCATTACGTCGCGACACGGGGCCCCAGTTCCGTAAGTGTTTAGTAAATATTTTATTTAACTTATTTGTTTGCTTTACAGTTATTTTGCTAAGATGGCGAGAGTAATAGGACTATAGAAGAAATACTGAACGAGGATTCTGACTCGGAATCAGTACTCGGTGGCCATCTAGAAGAACAAATCAGTGACATTGATGGAATTAGCGATTGTGAGGAGCCGTCAACACAAGACTCAGATAGCAGTGAGGATCTGGGTCCAGAAATTGAAGCATGTTCTTCAAAGAGTGAAGATGAACCTGTTGCAGGACCGAGTCAGAGCAGTTACTATGGAAAAAATAAATACAAATGGTCTAAAAATCCACCAGCAGCAACATAACATCGTTAGACAAAGACCTGGATTGATTGGTCCAGGAGCGTCAAAAAATGAGATGACTACCAAAGAATCATTTGAACTACTTATAGATGGTAATATTATACAAATTATATTATAACTAACTATACAAACGAAAAGATTACAGAGAGTTCAGAAAAGTATTCCAAAGGTGCGTTTTGGACAAATCATGTTTCTGAAACGGAGATGAAAGCTTTTATAGGTCTTATGTTACTGGCCGGGGTATTCAAATCTGGACATGAAGATGTAGAATCTTTGTGGGCCACAGACGGAACTGGTCGCGAAATTTTTAGAACAACCATGGCATTGAAAAGATTTTTGTTCATTTTGGCAAATCTACGGTTTGATGATATTGCATCAAGGGAGGAACGAAATACTGTAAATCGGGCGGCATTGATTTCTGAAGTGTTTGACAGATTTATAGAAAATTGTCAGAAGAATTACAGTTGTTCGGAATATATAACCATTGGCGAAATGTTATGTCCATTTCGAGCCGATGTTTGTTCCGGGTTTACATGAAATCAAAGCCTGCTAAATATGGCATCAAAATGTTATGCCTATCTGATGCTAAGACTCACTATTTATATAATGCTCTCATATATACTGGGAAACAGCACGATCGTACCAGGTGTCAACAATCCATACCTACACAATCCGTACTACAGTTAGCTACTCCAATTTTTGGATCAAACAGAAATATAACAGCAGATAATTGGTTTTCTTCAGTGGAGCTGGTAGATACATTGCTGGAAAAGAATTTGACTTATGTTGGGACATTTAGAAAAAATAAACGTGAAATCCCCTCCCAATTTCAAATACTGAAAAAAAAATGAAAAGGAAGAACTACATAAAATCAGCTGGGATGGAACTAATAAAAGAACATGTCATAAATCGGAAAGCTGAGTATTCAATGTACCCACGAGAACTGCGAGAAAAGATTGATCGTTTAGTAGCATCTTATAATATAACTGCAACATCTGTGACTAATTCCACGCCTGAAGTTGCCACCTGCCGAAATGATCTAAAAAGAGGGCGCTGTTACTTATGTGATAGAAAAAAAGACGGGAAATTTGTTACAAAATGCAATAATTGCAAGCATTTCATTTGCAAATTGCACAGTAGCACAAAAGTACTGTGTGATAGTTGTCAACACTGAAATTAGTCCACTTATAATGTTCCTAAACACTTCGGTTTATAATTTTGTGTTGATTTTTTTCTAATACGTTGAAATACTTATGTTTTAGTTTATTTTTTCAAAGTTGATTTTATAAGAAATAAGAAAACATATATATGTTAGCTAAAGACTTTCGAAATAATAGTTTTTTTTTTATTTTTATAGTGGTAAGAAAAAAATACCTAAAAATTTTCCAAATTTTCTGATCTCTTGTAGTAAATAAGTTAAAAGAAGTATATAAATAAAAACTTACAATATTAATTTCATAAAACAAGCTTGTTATTTGTCCTATCAAAATAATTCTTGAAAAAAATTGTAGACATTTGTATCCTAGAATCTAATTTTAATAGGGTGCCGCGCGGCCCCCACGATACTAGTTTCGTTAGTCAAATTTACGATACCAGTTAAGGGTTAACATTCTGTCTCTCCATAGGGCAGGGCACAGAGGAAGTGAGAGATAGTTTCCTTTTTCTCCGGTTGTTTAAAACTGTGACGGTGTATGTTGTGAGGGATGCCCGATTTGGCTGCTTGTTCTCCGACAGACCAAAAGCCAGTTATGACTGCCGACTGTCTCCAGGCGCCCCGTCCTTTCATGTTTAACAATGTTAACGATTGTTTGAGGTTGTAGGTGGGCTATAACGTTCTGGTAATTTTGCATTTCGTCTTGTCTCTCCATCTACAATCCGCGGTTCGGAGGTATTTTAAGGAAATTGTACTCTTGACTGCACCTAATGTTGTGAATACGGATTCCGCAAGAGCGTTATTCATGGCTGATCCCCTTTTTGCCAGTTCATCTGCTTTTTCGTTACCTTGAATATTCCGATGTCCCGGGACCCAGATGAAGTTAACATTATGGCTTTCACTTAAGGTGGAAAGGCTATTCCTACTTTGTTCCACACCATAGAGGTTGTTATAGCTGAATCCAGTGCCTGGATTCCAGCTTGGCTATCCGAAAGAAGAGCGATATTGCCCTTAAAAGAGAAATCTGCGATTACTAACCTACAAGCTTGCCTAATTGTCAGTACTTCCGCCTGGAAGACACTGCTGGCATTAGGGAGACGCTCCGGTTTTTAAATTTTAAGTCCATTAGAATATATACCAGCGCCAACACCACAGTGCATTTTAGAGCCATCTGTATAGACCATTCCTCCGTAGATGGAAAGAGAGTGGCAAAATTCCTATTCCTCACCGAGGTTAACTGAGTTTGTCGCAATAATGGACTGGCATGACCATACGTTTTTTCTTTACAGCGACCCGTCTTCTAATGTGTAGGTCTATTGGAATAATGTGTGTCAGTGCGTTGAGGGCCTGCTTAGGACATGATCTGATTGCACCGACCGTTATTGCACAGGCTGATCTTTGTATTCTGCCGAGTAATTTTGTGTTGTAATCTCTCCCTAGAGCTCTTCACTAGACTACCGAACCATACGATAAAATTAGGCGTACAACCGCCTTGTACAACCATAATGTATGCTTAAGTTGAAAACTCCATCTTCTTCCAAGCATACGCTTAGAGGCATATAAAGAAATTTCTGCTTACCCGTTCTTCGATATTTAATTTCCAGCTAAGTTTGAAGTCCAAAGTTATCCTAAGTACTCCCAGTGTGCAGTCAAAGTGAGAGGGTTTTTCCGTTAATATATGGTAGAGTAAAGATTGGTACCATATATCTGGTGGTAAAAAACATGAGTTCTGTTTACGCGGGTTTAAACTTAGAACACAGCCTGTTGTCCAAGAATTAAGCTTGCCTAGTGCCCTTTGAATGATCCCACTGATCATATTAGGACACAGTCCTGACGCCATTAGCACCACATCATCAGCGTACGCCACCGCTTTTACCCCAGCTCTGTTAAGGTTTACTACGATTTCGCTAATCACATATAACCAAAGAAATGGAGATGATACAAACGCTCTGGCTTTGAAAGTATTCGATGCGGTAGCAGCTGGTGGTAGCAGAGGAAGAGGAAGGCCTCCTCTGCGTTGGAAAGATCAGGTGGAGAAGGACTTCAAGATAAACCCTCTTTAAAACTACTTCACGTATCTATTGAACATTTGAGTCAAATTCGAGTGGGGCCAACCGAATCAGTGCGTCTGCATATATTCACACTTCACACACACACATACGAGTACATTGCTACAGATAACATAGATATGGTATGTTAGTTTATGCAAATAACATTTTGTGGCGTGGTGAGTGATACGCTGAAATCCGACACCTCGACCATTTGAGGTATTACGCATTATTATGTTGTTATAATTTTGCAAACGTGAAACCCTAATCATACAATTCGGGTATGACCCAATGCTTTTGAATAATTTACTATGCATAGTTGGGCATTTCAGACACACTCGTATGTAAGTATATAATATACACATATATGTACGTATGAGCATAAATGGGTGTGAGTACGCGTATACGTATGCCTTTACCCTTCACGTAGACCAAAACTCCAAATATCCCAAAGAAGAAACTTGAAATTATTTATTATATCTGCAAAAAAATAAAAAATTAAAAGAATTTGGTTCAACCGAAATTAACCGATTTTGGCAATTTCATTTTAGCACATTTCAATTTGATATCCTAAAGAAGAAACAGCCCTACTTACTTATATTTGCATACGAGTAAGGCATACAAATGGGACTTATGTATGCTGTAGAATATTTTATTTTGTTTGATACTTGTGTATTTGCTAAGTAAAGTTGTAACAACGATCCAACTAATCTAGAAGCTACCTATAAAATGTTAAATTTGATTGAACATTTTACCTCTTTTGCTTAAATAGTATTAAATAAAGTATAGTATAAAATATTATAGGTATCGACAGAATACAAAACAAAGTTTAATTAAAAAAAGTGCGTGTAGCGTAGTACACATAACAGAAGTGAAACTTTCAAGGCAGACAAAGAAAGAGGGAGAGACCCGAGCGAGAATGAGAGAGAGAGAGAGAGAGAAAGAATATATATCTAAATAAATTCACAACATTTGCAGAGAATACAAATAGACAAAATTTACAAAAACAAACGGAGAAGAAATGATTTGAGGGCATGCACCTGGAATGCCCGGTCCCTTAATGGGGAGATGCCTCTGTCCGGCTGGTTGATGTCCTCGTGAGAGTAAAGGCTAACATCACTGCCATCCAAGAGATGTGATGGACGGGGCAAGGCAAGAAAACCAAAGGACCTTGCGACGTCTAATACAGCTGCCATGTAAAGGAGCGCAAATTCGGTGTCGGATTTGTTGTGGGAGAGAGACTTCATTCCGGTGGACGAACGTCTCGCAATAATCCACAACAAAGCGCGATTTTTTAACATCTCGCTAATTTGCGCCCACGCCCCGACAGAAGAGAAGGACGATGCGACCAAAGATTCCTTCTATAAGCGCTTGGAACGTTCCTATGAGTGCTGCCCCCGCCACGACAAAAAAATCGTGCTTGGCGACTTCAACGCCAGGGTGGGCAAGGAGGGAATTTTTGGTCCCACAGTCGGAAAATTCAGTCTACACAACGAAACCTTCCGAAACGGACAGAGGCCGATTGACTTCGCCGGGGCCCGAAACATGGTAGTCTGCAGCACCAGATTCCAGCATAAAAAGTTACACCAAGCTACCTGGCTGTCCCCTGATCGAAATACGCGAAATCAGATCGATCATGTTGTAATAGACACGCTTCTAGTGAAGTGCGAGGAGCTTGAGATGCTGGCTAACATGAACAACGCCCGAAAATTCTGTCAGAAAGTTCGGCGGCTTACAGAAGGTTTCAAGACCGGGGCGTTTTCCTGTAAGAACAAAGACGGCGAACTGGTGACATCCAGAGCAACCTTAAATTATTGAGGGAACACTTCTCGAACCTGTTAAACAGTGATAGCTGCGCAAGTCACAGAGAATTTGAAGGTCCCGATACCCCAATCGTCGACGACGGAATTGACGTTCCGCTACCCGACCATGACGAGGTGAGAATAGCGATAACGCGGCTAAATAACAATAAAGCCGCGGGCGTCGACGGACTGTCAGCTGAGCTATTCAAACTTGGCGGCGAGGTGCGTGCATTAGCTCCTATGCAAAATACGTATAAAATATTTTATAAGAGCGTACAATTGTTGGCGTAGGCCGATGATATTGACATCATAAACGCGGCTATGACGTCCTTTGGAACTTTTAACACTCTCTACTTTCGCGCTAGCAACGACATGACGAAATGCAGGTGTATTTGCATATGCTTCAACGAATTCAACGAATTCACTTTAATTCAACGAACATGATACACATCGTCATGCACACAAAACCCCTGCAGCTAAAAATAAAACACTTAAAAAATTATGCATGAATTTCAAAAACAGCAACCGTCATCAAAAATGGAGCTTCAACTGAATTCTAATTTAGCACAGCGGTGGCCTGCAGAAGTTTTATCAGTTTTTTTGTAGATTTCCAAAAACAGTATTTAAGATTAAAACTTGTTTTCGATTTCCTCATATTTGCGTTTTTGTTGCCAGTTTTTACTGCCATACCTTTTTTTGAATAAGACCATTTCCAGGTGCAGCAACTTCATTTTTTCGCGATGCGATTCCCTAGGATTGACTTACATACCCGCAGAGTGTAGGTATGTGCATGCGTGTGCATATCAAGTTTCATTGTATTGTAACTGGAAAGCCTTTTCTGATTTTTTCTACTTCTAGTGTATTTTCACTCTTATCCGGTTGTCAGAAGTTGATTGGGGCAAAGAGTGAACAAAATCGAAATGGTGGCACGAAACAAAAAACAAAACATGGACGAAAAATATCAAACTGTGATAAGATTCAACGCTTATCCTTCCATTAAGCTCCATAAAACCTATATAAAGGGTGTTTTTTTAGATATTTATAATTATAAATTTAAACACCACCATAAGCGAATATTTTCTTTTAAGATGTATGGCATTGAGACCGAAAAAGATATTGAGGAAAGTTATGAAATCTTATGCTTCAATAGATTTTATTATGGACTCACATCATGCAGTGCCGCTCAACTGAATAGGTTTGAAAATCATTTCTTCTATTTTTGCTTCTCCCTTTGTTCCTATGGCATTTTTTCCTTCTTTCTTTTTTGTTTTGATTCATTTATTTATTTACTCATAATATGACAAAAAAATTGAACGGGTTCTATGCAACGGTAAATCAGAATTTTGCTTTCATCGTGAAATTCGCTAAATTGGTCTATTTTTGGCTCATCTGATTAGGTTTGACAACTTTGACTTCACTTTTTGATTGACTGCGTGATTGAAAACATATAATTTCTTTGGTCTACTTAAATTTAAAGTAATTGCTACCATTTTTTTTTAACATGGGTCGGGGAAAATCTTTAACCGATTTTGAAAAAGGTCAAATTAAAGGCTATATTGAATCTGGCCAAAACGTGGTAAGCAATTTTCTTCGTAATGAAGCCGATTACGGGAAAAAAATGAAAGGAGGAAAAAAATATGCAACAACGGCATCAGAGAGGCGACTAATCCTTCGAACTGTTTCGAATTCCCACCTCTCTGCCAGTAAAATCAGGGGTGAATGCGGTGTAAATGCTAGTTTGGCAACGGTAAAACGAGTTATTTGGAGTGCTAAACACTTTAAGAGATTAAAAATAAAAAAAACCTCCTCTCAATGATGCACGGAAGGAAGCGCGACTTCGAATTGCGCGGGATCACATGACATGGAACAAGGAGTGGAAGGCTGTGGCCTTCTCCGACGAAAAAAAGTTCAATCTCGACAGACCGGATGGCTACAACTATTATTTTCACGATATTCGAAAAGAGGAATGCTTTTTGAGTCGTCATCACTCCTGTACAGGAGGCGTAATGGTTTGGGGAGCCATATCGTTTTATGGAACTTGCGAGCTTCAGTAGGTTTCATCAAAGATGAATGCAAATGTCTACAAGGCTGTGCTCCAAAAAGCTTTTCCCCAGTTTTCCGAAATTTTTGGACCCATTCAATGGACGTACCAACAAGACAAAGCCCCCATCCATACAGCCCGGCTTACAAAACAGTGGATTAAGGACCAGAATGTCAACTTGCTCGAGTGGCCTTCATACTCCCCAGACATATATATTATATTATCGAGAACTTTTATCCAGGAGAGTGTATGAAGGGGAAAACAATTTCAAGACTCGGCGACCCTGGTTGAAGCGATTAAAAAAGCCTAGTCAACTATTTCACTGAGTGAGTTGGTATTATGATCGATCATTTGGCTGAAAACTTTTCATTTTGGGCTCATATATAAATCGTTTTCAAGTATTCAAAGAGTATTCTAATACAGGATTTTTAGAGTTTTCCATATATATTTTTAAGCCAAGGCACAGCCTACAATCACTTGCGCTTTATTTCATAGAGTTGGTCCCGCTTTTAGGATTCCAATTTTGGCCAAAATAACAACGGCTTCTAATATGCATGTGATTTTTTATTTGTTTACCTTTCAGCTATATTGTTAAGAGCTGAGCAAAAAAAGCGAAAAACATTTTGACTCTACCGACAGCAAAACTTGATGCCTTCTTCGTGAAAATCGGAAAGAGCAATTTGCTATCCAATGAGGTTGCAGACAGAGTGGGACATTATCGTGTAACTTTTTAAACAAATATTGGAGCAAGCGCCCGAGTTGTAGAACGCTTACTTCCGAACCATTACTCGGAACTGAGTAGGCAATTGAACAGGAACTCGCTTTTTCAATGAACGAAAATTACGAGATATACAGAATGCAGAACTGTGGCCAACATCAGACAGTTAACCTACTCTCAGCGATTTTGAAGGAATCAGCAGAGGAAAAAACTGAGATCACTAACATAATACTTCGTTGCCGTCTCAACAACGACTGATTGGACGAGTGTATGAATAGGTGTGAACTGAACGAGAAGGATTCTGCTGCCAAATACCCGATAATGTGGAGGCCGAGCTTACTCTAAAATGTGGCTTCGGATTGTAAGGCCCAAAAGCTTAGATAATAACATTCCTTGGATCATTTGAGAAGAAAATGCTGTGGAGGTTTTATACACATATAAAATACCCAGAGCTCAACTTCCCTCACTATGGGGCGCTCCTCTTATGCTTGCTGGTAAGGTGAAGTACCTAGGTATTATCCTTGACAGCAAGCTTACATGGCAGCCCAATATTGAGGAGAGGGTGAGGAAGGCAACAATCGCCTTGTATGGGTGCAAGGGCGCAATTGGCAAAAGATGTTGCCTCTCGCCTAGAGTTGTTTTCTGGATATATAATACTATTGTAAAGCCTATCTTGTTATATGGAATCATAGACTGGTGGAACTCACTAGAGAAGACGACATTGGTGAAGAAGCTGGAGAGAGTTCAGAGGTCGGCACCGATTGGAATCAGTGGTGGCGCTCAACGCAATGTTAAATGTGGTACCCGTAGATATCGCAGGCAGAATTGCCGCTACACGTACCCCAATCAGACTGAGGGGCTGGAGCTGTAAGCTCAACCTCACTTATGGGCACTCAAACATTCTTAGAAATTTTGAGTTCATCCCTCTGTCAACAGACCAGTGTATACTCTCGTTTAGTCCAACCGGAACATTTTCCACTCACATCCCGTCAAGGGAAGAGTGGACGGAGGGCTACACTTGAGGGCAGGGCCTGGTGAACTTGTTCACGGACGGATCGAAGTTGGAAAGAAAGGTTTGCGGAGGAGTCTTTTGCGAAGGGCTCCCCATCAGACTAAAATTCAGGTTACCAGACCACTGCAGTGTGTTCCAGGCAGAGGTAGCCGCAATCAAGGAGGCAGCTGATTGGCTGCTCAAATGTGTACTAACAGTCAAGAAAGTAAATATTTACTCCGACAGCCAAACGGCAATAAGGGCCCTCGGGTCTATGACGGTGCATTCGGAATTGGTCAAGGAATGTTTGACCTCACTTTCGACTGCGTCCGAATTCTTTGACATCAGTCTCATCTGGATTCCCGGTCACAGCGACACTGCGGGAAACTGTGAGACGGACGAGCTGGCCAGACAAGGGACATATGAGGTGATTTCCCCGCGGAGGGAGAAAATAGGGTCCCCCTGACTACCTGCGGTCTGCTCCTGGAAAGATGGGCATCGCGCCCACTCAGCGAGCGCTGGGCAAATACACAAACGTGTAAAGTCGCGACATCCTTCTGGCCGAAGGCGTTTGGGCGAGCTTCTGAGGCTGACAAAATATCAGCTCTCCAATCTAGTGCGTTCTCTCACAGGACACAATGCGCGAGGAATACATGCTGTGAGACTTGGAATCACCTCGGGTCCTTTTTGCGCTGGATGTATGGAGGATGAGGGGGAATCATCTCAGCACCTTCTCCTTCCCCTGCTCTGGCGGGGCTAAGATCCAGGCATCTTGGCTCTTACTCCTTTGCCACGCCTGCTGATCTCCCAACCATTCCATCACCACCTCTCCCCGCACTCTCCCTGCATCCCATCGGTCCTTCCCTTTCACCTCACTTCCTTCACAATGGTATCACAAAGGACGAATCCTTCTTCGTCCAAGTGAGCTTACTCCCTGGGCAACCATACCAACCTAACCTAACCTTCTACATGCCTTATGTGATAAAACGGATGAGCAGTGTAAGCTTTACAGATTCAAATAAATAATATGGTTAAATCAGATTCAAAGATATGGACATGGATGACATTACGCAATGACAAGTGAAGAAGAAGGTCATCAAATTAGTGGTCCTAATTCGCGCCAGTTAGCATGACAAAGATGTGGTAGAAAATTATAACCACAAAATTATATTATAATTTATGATTTAGTGCTGTCATATACGGGTAGCACCGAATTTCGATTTTATTAGGTCCTGATACTACTGTGTCTATACATAAACATTTTCACACCCTAAACGCCACATAAATAATACTTGGTTTTCACTTAGTCACACTTGACACCAAATGTGGTCATAGGTATAAAATCAGTTTGCAGTCAGATATGACCATCTATTGTCATATAAAATTACAAAAGAAAAAATTTCAAGTTGTTAGTAACTTAGTGCCACATACTTGCTCGTCACTGTGCAATAATGAATGTGAAAGAATGCAAATTTTTAAACGAGATTACCTTTTTTATTCAAAATAATCTGCTCCAAAATTTTGTTGTTGCAACAGCTTCTTCACTCGACGGGATAATGATTTCAAGGATCTGAAGAGATAGTATTCACTGGGAACCAAATCTGGTAAATAAGGTGATTTGTTAAACACTCCGGCACTTTAATTCATAAGGCATCGTCAAAATATTCGTGTAAACATGTGAATTATCTTAAAGGGAAATGATTTTAGTTTTTTTGCTGTGAAACAGGTATTTTTAACAAATTTTTTCATTCAGCTGATCTTAAAAGCTGTAACAATAACCAAAGTTTATTGTTCCACCTTTCTCAAGATAATCAATAAATAAAAGAAAACTGCTGTCATACCCTTTTTTGCTGATCGTTCTTACTTCACCCACGTTGGAGTTCAACAAACAGCATCAGTTCATTGTAAATGTTCAGGATCTGCAAGGCACCAACAAAAATGTCAGCCATAGTTGTAAAATACTGCAGAAATTCCCTTTTTTTCTGGTTAAAGCGCTCCAAATTGCACGGAGAACTTCGTTTTTGATTCAGTTTTTGTGTATGTAATCGCTAAGAAATGCGGCACTAATTTTTGGAATAGCTTTTCCACATGCACTTCGTTTGAAATATGGAGTATCCAATGATATGAGAGCCTATGGATATATTTCGTGTCAATTGATAAAAGTATTTCAGACATTGTCCTACAATCAAACCTGTTTTCCGAAAAATTTACGACGATTTCCAAAGTATGATACTTAGATCACTTGATATGGAATCGCGCTGAAGTGTTAGTATCAGCAATTTCACGCATAGCCAAACTTGGAAATTCACAATAAATAGCTTACAATTTCTCTATTCTGATTCAATTTCAACTGGCTTGTAAACAAAGAATGCGTTGACAGATCAATATAAAATTGTTTAGCGTTCAAATCAGAGATAAGTATTAAAAAGGTGTGTATATATATATAATTGGCGCGTACGCCCTTTTTGGGTGTTTGGCCGAGCTCCTCCTCCTATTTGTGGTGTGCGTCTTGATGTTGTCTCACAAATGGAGGGACTTACAGTTTCAAGCCGGTTTGCCATTGCCTGCCGAGGGGCGACCGCTATTAGAAAAATGTTTTTCTCAATTTTGGTGTTTCACTGAGATTCGAACCAACGTTCTCTCTGTGAATTCTGAATGATAGTCACGCACCAACCCATTCGGCTACGGCGGCCGATTGAATGCTGATTATTTACTGTCCATCTCCATACCCAGCAATTATTATGTTTTGTAGTGGATTCGCTTATTTTATTTGAATAAATCAAAAAATATAACCAGCAAATGCTACACAACACAGTTATACAAACAGGCACAGTTTTAGTGTTTTAATCTGAAAACAGGAAGATATCAATATCGTACAAAGCTGCATTTCGGGTCTTTGTCATTTCATATGTGTTTACAATATTAACATTATTATCATTAAATTACTTAATTTTACAACATAATATTAACATTAAATTACTTAATTTTACAACAAATGTAATTGATTTATAATAGATTCTATAAGTGGTTGCATTTGCCCAAATTCATAACCATGAATAATTGGGAATATATCAGTGGCACTCGCACTTTTGAACTGAATATTTTGAATATTTGCAAAAAGTAACATTTATATTTACAAACAACATTTTTGAAATTATGTGTGACTTAAATCTCCATAATTTTATTGCTCTGTTCTCTGGTATGTAGTTCGGGTTACGTATACGACATGTCCGCTTCCGAGTGTAAATCACGCGCACGACTTGTATGGTATACAAAGCATTTTGAAGTAGCTATGTAGCTCCTTTAAGCAGATAATTTTAATTGTTCAAAATAACTGTAAGTTTGTCAAATCATATCTGAGTTCATCAACATTTTCCTGCGCATGCGCCATTTCTCACTCTTAGCCATTGAGTGAATGTGCCGTCAATTCGTTGTCTTGAATTTGAGGAACTCAAAGGTGGGGTGAATATAAATTCAATTATTTGGTTTTCCAGTAAATAAGTAGAAGCACCCAATGTCGGGTACGTAGGCGACATGAATTTTTATTACCATAATTAATGTACTCTGTGCAAGTCTCATTCCAACAAAAAATTTAAAAATGGTTTATGTATGATGCCTTTGCAAAACAGGGTGTTTTGATGCGCCACATCGTTTTATCTTTTCTCTAGAAATAGCAACACAAATCAAAAAATGTTGCAGCCAAATATGGTACTACTAACTTTTTTTATTTATGTGCTTAGAAATATCTGAATGGTCGCATATATGGCACAAAAGCGTCTTTCCAGACCCAAATTTAAATTTATACCAGAGACTATTTAAAATTCATTTAACCGCAAATATAATTATCTAAGATGGTGGTTTTAGCTATATTTTATTCTGATAAATTATTTGTTCCTTTATTTTTTAAGCTGTTTTTCTTCAAATGAATGGAAATTTAAAAAAAAGTTTAAAAATAGTTAAAATAATCCCCTATTCCAATAAGTAAAGTTAAACTAGGCTTCGGGTTTTATGAAAATGGGCGTTCCACTTTGTGTTCAATTCGCACATTGCGTGGACTATGGATATTATTTGTCTTCATCAAGGCGGTGCCAATGGACCGTTAGCGAATGAAATGTCCAGAACACATTATTTCATAAAAAAAACTATAGTTTCGTCATAGAGACTTTTAGTATGCGCATCCTGCGTTGCCAGAGAACTCGTGTTTTTTTGTTTCATACATAACTAAACTAAACAATATGTTAAAATAAACAATTTATTTTGACGATTTTCGTTATTTAGAAAACAAAATCTGCGATCTTGCTGAATCACACTGACACATTAGTTTTGAAAAAAATTTACCTGATAGAACTCGCTGTGGCTAAATATTTCGAATACTCGTATACCGGGTCGTATTCGGTTCATGTTCTGAATGTCTATTACCTACGTATCTATTTTAATATTGAGAAAAATAGAGTTAAGGTTGTTGGAACAGCTTGTCCTTATAGTGAAGATGTAATGCTGTCACACATCCCAAGCTGTCCTTTGCCATAACCATTAGCACACCAGAAGGGCTGAGTAAGGATCTATTCACTAGATTAGCTGCATGGATTGTTGTATGTGACGAGATCACGAGTCGGAAAATATCCTGACCTAATTGTGTACGAACCAGACGGAAGGCAAAAAATAAGTAAGATTCTGTCAGCATCGCCATCATCATCAAGTGGTGATTATAGTTTGGCTGGTATTCAAGCCTATTCGGGTAAGGTTCGTTAGAGAACTTTTTGCTAATAAAGATTGTTGAGAGTTGCTGTTATGCATGTGCGCAGTGTGTCCTAACTATCGAAAGCTTTGGGATTTTTTATTTATAACGACGTCTTCTCAGCGGCATAAGGTCAGCAATTCGCCGTTGCCGCGTATGGATTCAAATAACATTCGGAGTACTTTTATTTCGAAAAATCTCAATCTCATTTCATCTTTGCTAGTCATTATACCACACTCGCAGCCGTAAGACAGCACCGGCATTATTATTGACTGGCGAAGTAGTAACAAGTAAGCAGTTTAGACTTCAGCAATTTTGTGTGTACGTTATACGTTTCATTTACTGCCATTATTCTGTCATGTATTGCGTCGTGGTATGTGGAGTGCTATAAATCTTTCCAAGAAGCTCTAGCCTGAACCGATGCGACGAATACAACTAGAACTACGCGCTTGCAAAGACAAGCTTGCGGAAATACTGCAAGACTTTTTTGACAACCTTATATATAAATTCACGTATTTGTATTTGCATATGCCTTCTTATTGATTATTATTAATTTGATTTACTTGAAGAATTTAAAATAAAACCAAGTTTGTTAATAATACCTGTTGTTTTAATGTTATTATTATTAATTTTTTTATTATATATGAAGGAAAAAATGTATGGTAATATTTACCATATACCTTATAAGATATGTTATATACTACATATATTAGTAAACATGCATATACATATACAATTTCGCGCAATTTTCAAAAAGAATAAATTTCTATGTAAAGATGCATACAAGTCATATGGGCATATCAAATATACGAATCTATTCCGTACGCAAGCAAATGTAAGCTAATGTGCTTGAACTGCAAGCGAGAGCGCGGAACGAACGACAAAGAGCACAATCGGTCCCCGCGTTCGGCAACGTTCGACATCTGGCTCTGTCCTACTTGAGTGAGCATATATATGTATGTATATGCGCATATGTAGGTATATAAATTCACATACTTGTATTTGCATATGCCTTCTTCCTGTGTGCATGGTAATGAACCAATTCTCTGTTGAGAATAAACGATGATAGGAAAAATAGGAAATGTAAGGGAGTGTTTCGAGTGTAAAGTGTCTTGAAAAAGGCAAATCGATGATGGTGCCTCTTAGTGTTGTTGACTTATTAACGTCTGATGCACAATCGAAATTGAAGATATCTTTCATGAATTTGATAAATGTTTCGTCATTTTTCACGTTTGTGTAAATGTAACTTGACCTATTACATTGCAATTCCATTTACCTCCTCCTCTATATCCATACAAAATATCTATCAAACAAATAAAATTAAAATTTTGTTTTGAAAATTGCAACCATTCCATCAATATTTTCTTATGACGTTGTCACGTTAAACTATCGTCAGTAAACCGACAGGCAACCTCTTTTAGCCCTAGAATACTAACCAGTCCACATTCAACAAGTTAAACATGATTTCAATATTTCTATTTTTCGAACTGCGAAATGACTATTTTTAACCCTGTTTCTCAATTTTAATTTTTTAATTTCAATTTCACATTGTGAGCTATGCGACTTATATATTTTAAATAATAAAATGAAAAGGAATTACAAACGGTGTGCTATGTAACATATGGGTAGCATAATACATTTGAAAGTCTCGTGGTGATAGAGTAGATTAGTACGAAGTGGCAGTAGTTGTGCATTCAGAATGTAGAATTTTAGAAGCGATTTGTCTAAAGAAATCTGTTCTTGCGTTTGTTTGCTGTTTCGCAATTTGAATAGTTGGTGTTAAAGTTCCCACGAAAATGTCAAACATAATGCTTCCGTAATTTCCAATAAAGTTTTCTCAGTATGAAACACTTTCAATTCTTTTGCTTTTCTCTGTGTATACAAAAGTGTAGGCGATTTTGGGTTAAGGTATAAGGTATAAAAGAACATTTGTTGCATCTTCCGGTCACCGTTTTTGAAAATGTAAATAGATTTTGAGATATATAGTTTATGTTTTCATTTAATTCCAATTTAGTTTTAGTGCTTTTGACAGAATCGATTCCATTATACAAAGGACAAAATAATGCCTTGCCACCAATTCGGATTCAGGCAAAAACATTCCACCATCCAACAACTTCACAGAGTTACAAATAAAATTTTTGAAGACATCGATAAAAAACGAACATGTGAAGCAGTATATCTCGACGTAGCCAAAGCTTTTGACACAGTATGGCACGCAGGATTTCTACAAAAACTCTTGACTTATTTACCAACACACTACCACGAACTGATGAAAAGTTATATAACTGGAAGACAATTTTATGTAAAATTCGAAGATAAGTATTCTAATATACTAACAATGGAAGCAGGTGTACCACAAGGTAGTGTCCTTGGGCCGCTTCTTTACCTTCTTTACACAGCTGATATCCCTACACCGGCAACTAAGAATTCTCTAATAGCAACATTTGCAGACGATACTGTCTTGCTAGCATCAGACAAAGATCCAAGAACGACTGCTTATAAACTTCAGCAATTACTTGACAACACCACTCAATGGTTCGAGAAATGGGGAATCAAAATAAACGGAGATAAAACCGCCCAAGTCGCATACACTAACAAGAGAAAAAAACAATACAATCCAATATTCATAAAGAATAAACAAATCCACCACGACACAAGGGCAAAATACTTGGGTATAGACAATAAACTTAACTGGAAGTTACACATTGGACAAAAACGACGCGAAATCAAGACTAGGTTTAAACAACTTCATTGGCTTTTGGGAAAAAATTCAACGCTCTCCCTAGAAAATAAGATACTAATATACAAAGTAATTTTAACACCAATATGGCAATATGTCTCAGAGCTTTGGAGAACTGCGAGCAGTACAAATATAAAAATTATACAACAAACGCAAAATAAGATACTCCGTATAATATCAAAAGCAGAGTGGTATATACTAAATGATAATATCCATCGAGAACTTAAAGTAAAAACAGTCCATGAAGAAATACGCAACAACAGCTTAAGACACACAAACCGACTACTAGAATATTCTAACAGGGAAATTCGGTAACTTCCATTAAAAGAGGAAACCGAGACGAGGAGGCTTAAGCGCAAACGACCAACTGACCTGCAGATGTAAATGGTGTCACAATTTTATGAATATATTTATTCATTAAATAATTAAATTAATTAAATAACGAGTTAATTTTTGTTTTTTTCTTAGATAAATGTATATAGTGGTATTGGCTTCTAAATACTGTTGAAACCCAAAAAGAAAGAAAAATAGTAAATATTTTAAGTTGAAATAGAAACAATAATAAAGGGTAAAAAAAACCAAAAAAAAACAAAAAAAAAAATTGAGTGCTTAAAGAGTTTAATTTTTTATTTCAAATTTCCACTTGAATATTTTCTAGAATTTTTCATTTTTTGGGAAGCTTTATGAGCTAAATACATAATATACAAATACATTGTATACAATATATTTATATATATAATTGGGGCGTACACCCTTTTTGGGTGTTTGGCCGAGCTCCTCGTCCTATTTGTTGTGTGCGTCTTGATGTTGCTCCACAAATGGAGGGACCTACAGTTTCAAGCCGACTCCGAACGGCAAATATTTTTATGAGGAGCTTTTTCATCGCAGAAATACACTCTGAGGTTTGCCATTGCCTGCCGAGGGGCCACCGCTATTAGAAAAAAGTGTTTCTTAATTTTGGTGTTTTACCGAGATTCGAGCCGACGTTCTCTCTGTGAATTGCGAATGGTAGTCACGCACCAACCCATACGGCTACGGCGGCCGCCATACATAGTATACAATACGTATACATATTGCTATGGGAATAAGTTCTTGACCTTTCTTAACCAAAGTTACGAATTATTTCAACAATTAAATATTACATGATATTATGTGAAGTATGTGCCACTTTACTACATCTTTCAGGCAGCATACGGATTTCTCTGACGAAAAATTAATGTTCTTTTGACTTGGTGCATTCATTGAGCCAGTTTGCGATGCTCTTGTAAGAAGTGAACCGCTCTCCACGAAGGGCTGACTGCATTGATTGGAACAGATGGTAATGCGAGGGTGCAATGTCTGGGGAGTACGGCGGGTGGGGCAAGAATTCCCAATTCAGTCCCTCTAAATATTTCTGGATCGGTTCAGCAACATACATATAGCCTGGCGTAGTCATGCAGCAAAATCAGTTTATCATGTCAACCGTCCCATTCCGGGCACTTTTCTTTGAGAGCTCGATTCAAACGCATTAGCTGCAGTTGGTAACGATCACCAGTGATGATTTCAGATGGTTGAAGGAGTTCCCATTAGATGACACCCTTTTGATCTCACCAAATGCACAACATAACCTTTGAAGCATGAATATTTGTTTCGCTCTCAATTGACCTGGTGCACCTGGCAGGCTTCAACATTTGCGATGCTTAGGTTTATCATAGTATATCCATTTTTCATCACCACTGAGGATGCGATGCAGAAAACCTTTTCTTTGCTGTCGATCAAGAAGCCTCTGAAGCCTGACTTCTCGCAAATGTAATAGGTATATTTATAAGTTCGTGCGGTTTTACAACAGATGGCGTAACTTGATTATTATTCCATCGATCCACATTTCCAAACATTCATTGGAGAGCTACTGTCGTAAGGCACAAACGTCAGTATAAGTTTTTTATTTGAAGCGTAAACAACAATATTTTTACCACACTTGAAAATGTCGAATTTCGTGCCAAATAATGTGTTTTTGCGGGGAATTCTTCTTCATTATTTTAATATGAAGAAAAAAGCAGCCGAAAGTCATCGTATCTTGGTGGAAGTTTATGGTGAGCATGCTCTATCTGAGCGAACGTGCCAGAAGTGGTTTGCACGCTTTAAAAGTGGTGATTTTGGCTTGGAAGACGAAGAACGCGAGGGTGCGCCGCCAAAGTTCATGGATACCGAATTGGAGGAATTGCTCGATCAAGATCCGGCTCAAACGCAAGAAGAGGTTGCAAAAACTTTGGGAGTTGATCAATCAACCATTTCCAAACGTTTAAAAGCCATGGGAATGATCCGAAAGGTAGGCCATTGGGTGCCGTATGAATTGAAGCCAAGAGACGTTGAACGCCGTTTTATGGCATGCGAACAACTGCTTCAACGGCACAAAAGAAAGGGTTTTTTGCATCGAATTGTGACTGGCGATGAAAAGTGGGTCCATTACGACAATCCAAAACGTCGGGCAACGTATGGATACCCTGGCCATGCTTCAACATCGACGTCGGCGCAGAATATTCATGGCCTGAAGGTTATGCTGTGTATCTGGTGGGACCAGCTGGGTGTTGTGTATTATGAGCTACTGAAACCGAATGAAACGATTACGGGGGATGTCTACCGACGACAATTGATGCGTTTGAGCCGAGCACTGCGAGAAAAACGGCCGCAATACGCCGATAGACACGACAAAGTTATTTTGCAACATGACAATGCTCGGCCACATGTTGCACAAGTGGTCAAAACATACTTAGAAACGCTCAAATGGGATGTCCTACCCCACCCGCCGTATAGTCCAGACCTTGCGCCATCCGATTACTATCTCTTCCGATCGATGCAACATGGCCTGGCTGACCAGCACTTCCGTAATTACGATGAAGTCAAAAAATGGATCGATTCGTGGATTGCGGCAAAACCGACCGAATTTTTCACAAAGGGAATCCGTGAATTGCCAGAAAGATGGGAAAAAGTAGTAGTAAGCGATGGACAATATTTTGAATATTAAATTTGTAACCATTTTACGTCAATAAAGATTCAAATTTCGAAAAAAACCGCACGAACTTATTCATAGTCCTATTGGTTTTTCCGGGATCTTCACGATTCACACGAATGTCAACTACTGCGATCGAAACCTAACATAGGTACTTATACACTTTCAAATCACCAGTATAGGTATTACTAGAGCGAACACAAAAATAGTATCAGCAGCGACACCTCTTTTACGAGGGTGGAAACTTATTCCCATACTCAATATATAACCTTTTTAACATTTATAACATTTTTAATAAAATGAATACATTTACTGAGATGGCACATAAAGTATATTGCTTATTTGATAGGTTATTTTGCGCGAAACGAACACAAACACGAAAATGCATCTACAGGGTGGGCCAAATAAGACCTTCTAATGTTAAACACAAATACCTTTTGCAATAATCATTTATTTTGGTTAATTATTTTTATACATTGAATATATTTTATGGAAATTATGTATGAAACATTACATCAGTCAAATGTCCACTATTTTTCTCAATACAAAGATTGGCTCTTTTTACCGCGTTTTCCATTCCACCACATAATGTTTCTGCTTGAAGGCTCAGTATTTCGTCTCGAATATTTTGCTCCAGCTGTCTTATAGTCTCTTGTTTATTAAGATACACTTTGTCTTTCAAATATCCCCATGAAAAGAAGTCGGGCGCCGTCAAATCTGGCAAACGAGGTGCCCAAGGGAAATCTGAATTTTTGGAAATCAGACGTTCGCCAAAAATTTCACGCAGCATGTCCATAGTTTGCCTAGCAGTATGCGCAGTTGCTCCATCTTGTTGAAAGCACAAATTAGGATACTGCTCCGCCATTGGCCGCAAAAAGTGTTCAATCAATGTTCTCTTAGAAGCTCCTGAAGTCGATTCCGGCGTTTCATTCTCATTTTCGAAGAAATATGGACCGATAACTCTAGTGACCATAACATCGCACCAAACTGTACATTTAGATGGGTGCAACTGATGTTGGTGTGTTGCCCTTGGATTTTCAGAGCCCCACAGTTATATTTGCTGACATAACCATTTAAATGGAAATGCGCTTCATCCGACATATGCCTATATTTACGCTGCGTTAAAACAATTGATCGTTGACAAGAATAGAAAAACTCGATGATTTAACGCGTTATGTTGTACTGTAGGATTCCATAATAAATTTCCAACAATTCAATTATAACCTACAAAAAGAGAAAAATAAATATGTCAGAAAATTAAGAAGTTAGTTTTTTATATAAGGCAATCAAACTATTACGTTTGAAATCCATGACTGATTTTCTTTTTCACATTTACTCTCGGCAAAACGCTTTCGCGCGCTTGTAAACAATAATTTGGACTGCCATTTAGTCTACTAACAGACAGCGGGCGGTCTGGACCCTGTAGCATACGAGGCCAACATTAACTGCTCGAGACAAAATTATAAACGTTGGTGTTTCCAACTGGCGCCATGTCTTTATACACCTGATCTTTCCAGCGCAGAGGAGGCCTTCCTCTACTACCACGAGATGATAACGTATTCAATACTTTTACAGCCGGAGAGTTTGTATCCATTCGGATGATATGACCCAGCCAACAAAGCTGCGCTATGTCTATGTCGTCATAAAGCTCTTACAGCTCACTGCTTCATCGGCTACGATACTAGCTTTCACCAACGGGAAAAGGTCCAAAATTCTTCCACGGAATCGTTTTCTCAAACTCTCCATGGAATACCTCATCGGATGTTGTCATCGTATAAGCTTCTGGGTCATACGTTAGGACGGGCATGATGAGAGTCATGTAGAGTGTTAGTGTTGTTCGTCGAGAGGATGGTTGCGTATGTAGAAGTTCTCGCAAGTGCCCTTCACCTGGGAGTGGACAGGCCGATCCTGCTGCATACAGTTCAAGTTGTTCAAAGCTTCCGAGCTTCGCCCAGGTATCCTATGGATAGCTCCAGGTCATCCGTTTGAGAGCGAGCTAATGTGAGAAAGCGAATCACCCAAGCATATCCAGTTGTGCGCTGGGTTTGAAACCCGCCACGTAGAAATCCTTCCCCAGTAAAAACGAAACCAATGCCTCGGATGTGAACTGCTTTTTCGTATCTATGCCATTAATATAAATATTAGAAAGGAATGGTATATCGAGCTTTGTCGTAAACCAATATCGAAGGTTACCTTTTTTGATCTCGGCAGTCACAGTTTAATGTTCACAACACTCCAGTTATTTCAGTTTTCCTGTAGGTGATTTGTAAAATCAAAATTTATTTAATTCTGTTTTTAAGAGCGTTTACCCCTTCAAAGTCAGTGGCAAACTTTCGATTGCGTTCCCTTTAATAAAAACCGCCTGCTCTGTGAATCTGCAGAAACACACATAACAAATTAGGGGAAAAACATGGCCAAATTCCCAATAAAGGATGTAAGAGTCAATGAAGTAAGAGTAATAAAATATATGTACATATGTATATGGTAATTTTCCATACCTTGCAATTCTTTATTTAATTTCTGTTGTTACTTTTCATCTTTGCACGCGCCATTGCTTAACCTAAGTAATGGTATATAAATAATTTCTTTCAGGAGTGTATAGAAATACTGGTACAGAATATTTTTCTCTTACCATTTATACACACTTTGTTAATTCTATTCAATTTTCATATCTGCATTTCTCGAATGTTTCGTTAATATCAAATGCCTCTGCTCTTATTAGGTATGTACAGTTGTGTATGTGTTAGTAAATTGTTTATTCACTCGATTAGATGATTGTAAAATTCCCTTTTTTATTCCTTCAACGCCCATTCATTCCAATTCTGTGCTTAATTAACTAAGTAAAGAGAAAAATCATTGGCATAGAATTTAATTTAAAAGCAGAATCGCATAGCAGCTTACACCTGTATTTCCATATAAATACATATATCTACTTATACATACATATATATTTGCATACGAACTTGCATTCAGTAATGAGCTACTATTCACTCTTTTAATATTAAATTTTTTCTGTGCGGATTTTTTAATGGGCTGGATGTGGTTTCGGTTTTTTACAGTGAATGTGATTGAGTGGCTTCAGCAACAGAATAGCGCAAACTCATTCAGCTCAGCCACCCCTCTGTTCTGAAGCTCACTGTATTTGGTGAACGAATGCACACTCACACTTACATAGTAGTAGTTATTTATTAGTTTTAGTTGTTAGCTTTAGAGCACTTTTGAGGCCTTCAACCGTCCGAATGCTTTATAACTTTGAAAAAAAAAAAAACAGCACAAAATATCAAACTCCTTGTTGGTTAGCTGCTCTAAATAGATATATACGAATCTAAATTTGGAATTTCAGTAAAGCTAATAGGATACATTGAAAATAAATGAAACAGTGAGAGAACTAAAGGAAGAGGGTTAACCTTAGATAAAAAACTCACTTGGGAATCACATATAAATAATATAACAAAAAAAGCCACGAAATCCTTGTGGGCAACCAAACAGGGAGATCCTCAGCCCTAGTATGGCCCTCTGGATACACACCCAAATGGTTAGACCAATCATACTGTATGGGGCACTAGTATGGTGGAGCAAATCTATCCCACAAACAGCGATAACCAAACTGGGAAAAGTACAAAGGCTTGCTTGCCTATGCATCACAGGGGCTATGAGAACTACCCCAACAGCTGGCATGGAAGCACTCCTTAATCTCCCACCACTTCATATAGCAATCCAAGAGGAAGCAACTACGCAAGCACATGAAAGAAAATTTCAAATTAGGCAACCTCACCGGTCACCTAAGTATCCTAAATAAAATCAAAAACACCATAAGCATGACTCAAGTCTCAGACCACATTGACACAACCCTCTGTTTCACATAAGGTTACACAGTTATCTTTCCCGAGAGGATCGAGTGGAAAACGAACCCGAAATGGATGAATGATGATTCACAAAAATGGCTCACTGATGGATCGAAAACACCTAATGGTGTAGGAACAGGAGTAGTGGGGCTCACAATCCACAAATCATTAACTCTCACCAGGGACACCACCATCTTCCAAGCGGAATTATACGCAATAATGGAAGCAGCAAACATCATGCAACGTTGAAACCACAAGAGAATAAAGATTAGAATACTCTCGGACAGCCAATCAGTTCTAAAAGCTATAGATAGCTATACCTACAACTCAAAAACCCTCTTAGAATGCCACAAGGCACTCAATAACCTGGCAGCCAAAAACAATGTCTCATTTATTAGGGTACCAGGACATGAGGGATATGACGGCAACAAAAAGGCAGACTTTCAAGCCAAAAAAGGGGCAGATGTAAGCTTCATCGGACCTAGTCCCATGTTTGGATTCAACAAGAACAACCTGAAACAAAAAGTAAAATACTGGGCCAAAACTCTAATAAATCAGCATTGGAACAACGTAGAGGGTCTTAGACACTCCAAAAAGTTCCTAAGTTTCAACGCTAAAAGAGCTAACATGGTCCTCACGTTAAGCAAAAAGAGCATTCGCACTCTCACAGGCGCCCTCACGGGTCACTTCGCCTGCAACAAACACCTACATAAATTAGGCATAACTAACACTAGCACCTGCGAAGATGAGGAGTCTATAGAACATCTCATTATCGAATGTCCGGGGTTGACGCATAGAAGGAAAAGGTTTTTAAACAAGTTCATGCTTACAGATGAAGACCTTCAATCACTCCCTCAGAAGGAGCTGGTACAATTCATAAGCTTACTTAACAGTCAATAGACAGCATTGGGTGCACAATAGATCAATATGGTAGCAGTGCTAAAGGCCCATACCTTAACCCTCTACTACCATTAACCTTTAACTATTAAAGCTAATAGGCCAAATAAAAAATACATTTGGTGAAGTGGTTGTTTGAAAACTGGCCGTTGAACTTAGCAAATGAAATTCTTTGGCAAAAGTCTAATCGACACAAAATCCATGTGGTAGTTGGTTAAATTCAGAGCAAAATGCATTTCAGTATGAAGTGGTGTATACAGGGTTAATGGGAAAGTCGTCCAAGATACTGCAGAGCATGATTACTAATTTCTGATCAATGTGGTTATAGGGCATGAAGTACAAAAGTGACAGTCGAGACATTTGATTTTAAAAATTATTTAAATAAATATAGTTTTTTACTGAACGTCCATCTTTTTTAAATGATGGTTTAAGAATCTGATTTTTTCTGTTTTTAGTAAAAGGGTATGTCAATTAATAAAATCAGAGGTAAATTTTAACTAAGCAGAGTTGCAACTTTATAAAGCTTTGAATATTAAATGTTTCACTAAGTACTGTAATGGAGGCTATTCTTTCCCTTTAACCCTGTACATGTAGGCATAAATAGTACATATATGTGTGCAATGTTATTAAATTTTATTGAACTTGTGTTGTTTAAAAAAATTGCAAGTAATGAAATAAAATATTTCCTGTGTTTGGAATGTAATTTTTTACTTTGTATGATAACGTATTGATTACCAAATGTACATCGTTGGTAAGAGGTTTCGTATGTCACTGATTTTTTTCTGGTTGTCTACTAAGCACCCTACTTGCATATGAACTAACAACAAAAACAATAAAAATAAAAGTTATAAGAAACGAAATATAATAATTTATAATACATTATTATTTATTATTGTCAAATATTAATATATATTGTCAAATAGACAAAAATTTCCATCAGTTTTAGTTGAATAAAATTCTTCTGACTTGGGCTGATTTCATTTTGTATAAAATTGTCAATTACTTACGAAGTTATAATGAATTGTGCGTATTCAAATATTACGTTGTGAGGTTAGTCTTTCAAATATAAAAATCAGATATTAAAAAAGATGTATTTTTTCCGCCAAAGTCGCACTGTGGCGCGTGTTCGCGACGTAGGTTGTCTTTCTTGGGTTAATGACCCTCGGGACCCACAAATGGAATGACACAATGTTTGCCGAAGGGCAACCGCTATTAGAAAAGACTTTGTCTATCTGTTGTGTACGGAGTTTCGAACATGGGCAATTTCGAATGGTAGTCAAGCACCAACCCACTGGCTATGGCGCCCGAATAGCTTATATCTTGTACTATATGTACTGTGGGCAAAAAGTAAGGTGAGTTTGGTTGTAAAATGAAAAATCTTTATTCATTCTTGTAAATCAATTTCATCCCCTTCAAAATAATCCCCTCTCGATGAAATACACTTATGCCAACGATTTTTCCAATCCCCGAAACATGCCAAATAGTCCATTTCCGGTATAGCCATCAGCACCTTCTTCGATTCAGCTTTTATCTCCTCAATCGACTCGAAACGCGTTCCCCGGAGTTTTGGGAATAGACAGAAGTCACACGGAGCCAAATCAGGCGAATACGGTGCTTCCGGAACGATATGCGTGGAATTTTTGGCGAAATGGTCACGAAGAACGAGTGCAGTGTGAGACGATGCATTATCGTGATGCAAAAACCAAGAGCCGTTGGCCCATAATTCTGGTCTTTTTAGACGAATAGTTTCACGTAAACGACGCATAACGCTCAAATAATATTCTTTATTAACAGTTTGGCCAGGTGGAAGGAATTCATAGTGCACCACACCACGAAAATCGAAAAAAACTGTCATCATGATCTTTATTTTTGAACGACTTTGACGTGCTCTTTTCGGTCTGGCCTCGCCTTTAGCACGATATTCGCTTGATTGGTCGGTTGTTTCAGGGTCGTAAGCATAAATCCAAGTATCATCTCCCGTAATGATGCATTTGAGCTTGTCCTGATAGTCTGAAAGCATTGTTTCACACACATCAACGCGACGACGTTTTTCCAAGAAATTGAGAGTTTTCGATACCAAACGAGATTTGACTTTTCGTAGGCCCAAATGGTCTTTCAAAATGGTTTTCACAGATCCTTCTGATATTCCGATCATATCAGTAAGGTCTTTAACAGTCAACCGACGATTTTTGAGCACTAACTCCTTCACTTTATTGACGTGTTGGTCATCTGTTGACGTCGATGGTCGTCCGGAGCGCTCCAAGTCATCAACACGTTCTCGACCCTCTTTGAAGTCTTTGTACCACTTATAAACATTTTTCTGCGACATACTAAACGTTTCCGCAGCCGAAATTTCATTCCGCAAACAAAATTTGATGGCACTTCTCTGCTCAATCAAATCAGACATTGAAACATCGAAAAATGCACTCTTGGTCGTTTGGTAAACACAAGCGTAAATATATTACTGATAATGACATTCACATGAAAGTTGGCCCAGATGTTATTAACAGTGCTGCCAACTCATGAAAAAATAACTAGAGCGAAATTTTAATCCCGCGAAGTTTGACAAATAAATTCACCTTACTTTTTGCCCACAGTATATGTTATTAGTCTTATTTGAGGTTATCGCTCATATAAATAAATGGACGGATGGAAATTAAAACCTTTTTTTTTTGTTTTTAATTATGGAGGATTTTCAGAATATTTATAACAAAAATTTTAAATTATTATAATTTTAAATGAGGCATATCTGCTTAGAATATTAACACACCCATTTTCAAAAGCTTTAAAGTATACATATATATAGATATTTTTATATCTTCAATACCATCGTTCGTATCAATCAGCATAATTATTCTTCACCAGCTACAGAAATATCACTCTTTTGCCTTTTTGTAAATTCACTGCTATATACCACCCATTTTAAACAATCATCTACTAGGCGAAGTGCAGTTCATGTAAGTAGTTTCATTAAGAGAGATATCTCATGAAGATATCTAAGTTGATCCTTCCTTGTTGAAAATTATCTAAATTTTCATTGTGTTTACAAATTTCGTTTAGATATACTGTATGTATGAAGTTTAAATGAAGTTATCGTAAAACGGCTAAAAATACAAATAGACAGGGTAAATGGGTAAATAAATTCCTCCTGTTCTGAATCTAACTTCCTACTGTGACAAACAACGTTTATGGGAACAATGTCATAATGTCTAAGGGTGTTTTTTTATAGAAAGCTGAACGAATTATTGAAAAATGTTCTGTAATGAGGATAGGCGGACGTTAAGAAGTTTAAATCCAGAATCAGAATGAGCTGCAGTGCAAGTCTGCCTACTTTCGAAATTCTTTTAACAGATATATTTGAAAATCATACCTCTTTTCTGCTTAATTCAGGCGCAATGTGAAACAAACAAATATTCCTAGTTGAATTGGGAATACTAATAAAAAAATTGCATTGAATGAATTGCCTAAAACCAATAGATCCAGGAAATTTTGATTGCTTTTGTGAACGTTGCATTTGTAAGTGAAATACAAGCTGAAACAGTCAAAAGCTTTTGAATGCAGCTACTTAGATGTTTTGGGGGAAAAATGTGGGGATTGAAAATACCGAACCATTTACAGTCAAGAATCGTATCCACCTGCTCAATCATTCAGACAGCCTACTTATGCAAATGTGAATGTGCATAGCTACCCACAAGGAAATTCTACATAGAACGAGCACCCAAAATCGACTGTTATGCCAGACAGAATCGATGCTATGCGTACTGCGCGAATTGATAACACAAGATCGTCATGTCACATATCGCGAGATAGAAGAATCCTTGGGCGTTAGTGGCAACAGCATACAGGCAATATTGCATGGACATTTGATCGTCAAGAATATTTGTTCTCTGTAGATACCGCATAATTTGAACATTTGCCCAAAAGGGACTCAAGTGGGTTGGTGTAAATAAACTCAGCCGTGGTGAATTAAAGCACCAACAAAAGATGTTCGCGGAAGAAGCACCTCAAAGGAAATGGTCACCTGTTTTTTCGGAAAATCCGGCAATAGTGCAACTATAGGGTGGGCCATGTAAAATTTGCTTTTTGAATCGGCTATAAAAAAAACTAATCAATATTTTTTCAAACTTTTTTTTTTATTTTGAAGATTGAACATTGCCATTTATGAATAAAAAATAATATCGTTCAAAAGACTGCCACGAATGGCTTTACAGTAGGCTATTCGATCAACTCAATTTTTAAGCACATTTTCGATTGTTTGGGCTCCTATTTCATGAATGGCAACTTCGATTTCGTGTTTTAAAGCATCAATCGACTCTGGATGGTTCGCATAGCATTTATCCTTAACGGCTCCCCACAAAAAATAGTCCAACGGGCGTAAATCACAGCTCCGAGGAGGGCAATTGATGTCGGAATTCAAAAACGGTAGCCAAAAGTTCGAGTGCAACTTTGGCAGTGTGACAAGTTGCACCGTCCTGTTGAAACCAAATGTCGTCTATGTCATCCTCTTCAATTTTTGGAAACAACTCGTTGAGCATGTCACGGTAACACTCGTCATTTACTGTAACCGCGGCTCCTCGCTCATTTTCGAAAAAAAAAATGGCCCGATGATGCCGCCAGACCAAAAACTGCACCAAACAGTGACTCGTTGTGAATGCATTTGCTTCTCTACAATAACGTGTGGATTTTCTGAGCCCCAAATCCGACAATTTTGTTTATTGACGTAGCCACGGATGTGAAAATGAGCTTCAGCAGAAAAGAAGAAGAAGACTCACCACTTTGGAAAGAGGTTTTCAATATTTTCCAAATTTTGTTCAAGGGTATAGCGTCCCATTTCGTAAATGTTAAACCGTTAAGTAAATTATGAACACATTTGACATGTCATTTGTGTTACCATTCTCAAAAAAATAGGTGGTTCAAAAAGCAAACGCTATATGGCCTACCCTGTATGTGTGAAATTTTAAGCCGGCTTAAGGCTTAGGAGTTCCGTTTAGAGCGTCAAGTTTGTAAACAAAATTTCATGGGAAAAACTTTATTTTCATTTTTGAAAAGTTCCCCTCTCAGAATTTTTTATTTATATTTGCTTTTAATAACAGCTGAGACTATTCTCAGTAATGACTGAAGATAAATAAGTAGTATTGGTGCCCACTGCATTATAAATATACTAACTAATAATTAGCCAAAGTAAATATTTGCCACTTTTTATAGTAATTCGGAAGTGCATGGTTTCGAAATCTGGGATACGGAACACAAAATAAGGGAACAAATTTTCTAATAGAGCTTAAGTGTATTTTATTTATCTAGGTATTTTTATTACAGTTAGAAATGAAAATTGTTGTTTTCGAAATATAAATATAGTGACAAACTATACACAAACTAAAATACAGTTGCTAGGCAACCAAAATTAAAATAAATATGCAAACGTTCAGTCAGGTTTCAGCACAGTTCAAAATTTTTTTTTTTTCAAAGTGAGAATGTGTAAGAGAATTCCAATTAACTTTTTTACTTCATAAATAAGAGTGAATTACACAAAATGCATTCCAATGCCATGGCTCAACTTGTAGTATTTCGTTAAAAACACCCTTTCTGCATCCTCATTCTCTTCTCCATCCACTTTGGTATGAGTCAAACTTAACAATTATTTAGGAATTTGTGAAATTTTTTTGATTTAGTCAAATTAAACATTTTTCTGTAAATTTTCTTTTTGCTGAAAATTCTCTACATTCCCATTATTATAAAAAATTTGTACTTTCCCTGCTACCCACCGAAATTCTCCATAAGCAGGGTACTCTCCCTATTTCTGGCATCACTGCTCGTATTGGTATGGCATTAATTTTACTTGACTATTTTGTTTTCTGGCGTGTATGCAAATTCATTCGATTTCAGCATTCAGCTCTGGTACATACCATGCGTACTTAATTTTGTTAAATAACTCCTGGATGTAATACTTCAAGTTCACCGTTGCTTTATTAAAGTTCGCTACATTTTGAACTTTTTAGTGAAGAACTTTATAAGGCATTTAACCCTCTACCGCATATAACGCCAAATATGGCTTTTACCTTTGATTGTGTTGTATTTTTATAAAAACGGGACTAAATCAAAAGAGAATAATAAATATCACATTCTATGCTTTGTTTTCTTCTCATACGCAAAACTAAATATTGTCAACAAGTGTTTTAGCTACCTTTTCCGTTATCTTTTTTTGAGTGCTTCAAGTGTGAGAACAAAAGCAAATTTTGAAGTGATTTATGTGCACTATTGCATAAAAAATAAAAGCAAGACTACAGCAAAAAATATATATTTGTATAGAAAGTGAAGTTATTTTTTGAATAAAAAAGTAAGTATCTTGTGTTTGATTTTTTGTAAAAACTGACGAAGCCGTATATGGCGTTTCATGCACTAGGTAAATAATGAACTAACATATGTGTATACATATTTCTGTTTTGTTTTTTGATAAATCGCAATGGAATTTCCTAGAATCGAATGTACGATCATTTTATGGTAACTTAAAGTATGTTCATGAAGTTAATAGAGGTGATCAAAGTGATGATGACTACATATCTGATACCGACGAGGAAGACTTTGTAAGTAAACCGCCAGAACAGGAGCATATTTATGTACCAGAGACTGATGATACCGATGACTCAGATGACTATAACAAGCCTTCTACATCAAGTGCAAAATCTGCTAAAAAGCCTAGACCTCCAATTTGGAAAGAAATTTGTTTGCCTCCTTATTCCAGTGAAAATTTTCCATTTCAAGGAGATTCAAACCTTCTTGACTTTATTGAGGAACTGGAGACACCAGCAGATATGTTTAATTTTATTTTCAATGACGATTTGATGAACTTTATTGTAGAACAATCGAATTTAATTGCATTACAAATGGATATAAATAAACCTGCCAATATTACTCGGAACGAGATTGATCAGTTTATAGGTGAGTTCAAGTAAAAAAGTTAAAAAAATTACTTATAAAAATTATTTCAGGCATAACAATATACATGTCTTTGATAAAACTACCATCATCCAGACATTATTGGAACACATTCATTGGCTAAGAATTTGTACGTAACGCAATGACATGTAACAGATGGGAAAACATCAAACGATTTTTACACTTCAATAATAATGAAAATATAAGATCACCAGGTGAACTCGGGTTTGATAAGCTCTTTAAGATTCGACCATTGTTAGACAAAATTCGTGCTCGATTGTTGCTTGTACCCAAAGAAGAAACATTTAGTGGTTGATGAACAAATAATTCCCACAAAGTGCCGCCATCACCTCAAACAGTACAATCCAGCTAAACCCCACAAATGGGGATTCAAAAATTTTGTCTTGAGCGGAGTTTCAGGTTTCAGTTACGATTTTCATATATTTGCCGGAGCTCAAAGCGATACATTCCCGGAAGGAGCACCAAATATAGTAGTAAGTGGAAATGTTGTAACGAGACTAGCAGCTACAATACCAAAAGGAAAAAACTATCAAATATTTTTTGATAATTGGTTTAACAGTCCGAAGCTTCAGGTGTATCTAATGAAAAATGGTATATTACCTTTAGGCACAGTAAGGTTAAATCGTGTAACAAATTTTTTTCATATGACTGATATGTGCGTTGTCAATGCTTGAATTTTGTGGCGTCGAAAGTCGAAAGAATATATGCCTTTGTTTGACTTCAAGCTTGCAATAGCTGAACATCTTTGCAAAGTTGGTAAATTGAAAAAACGAGGACCACCTATATCCACACCCTCAAACTCTCCATCGGCAAGTAGAGAAAATATACCTACCAGCAGTAAAAGAAGAAAGCGACAGGATTTCCCCTTGAGTTCTGCGCGGACGGACGGAATAGGCCATTTCCCGAAATGGATGAAAAACCGACAACTTGTCAAAATGATTGCTCTTTTCGCTCATACACTTTTTGCGAAAAGTGCAACGTGCTCTTGTGCTACAACGACAAAAGGAACTGTTTTACAAGTTTCCACACCCAATACATTTTTTTCCCAAAAATAACCCTAAACGCATATAAAGCCATATATGGCCTCATTTTTTTTTTCCAAACCACCATGTGAATTTTTTAATTTTTATTTATTTTCATTATTTTAAACACTTCCATGCAGTAGAGTCATAAATAACTATGACTGTCCGATGCGACAATTTGCTGTATGAAGAAATGTCAGGGCCTAAGAGTTTGCGGTCTTGGAATTAAAGTGTCACTATAAAAAACCTCTATTTTGAGAGCCCTGAGAAATCATATTAAGTTAGAAGCGCTGCTATAAGTCACCCTGGCATAATAAGCACCTTAAGAATTTAAAAAAGCTTAAAAATAAATATCTCAAGAAATTTAAAGAAATCAGTTATTTTTTGTGAAATATCAGCATTTTCAAAAGAAATTTAAGTCTTTAGATAATCTGCTTTTCAAAAATTACATGCTTAACACTGTGCATAACATCAAAGCTAATCCGAAGTCATTTTGGAATTTTGTCAAATCTAAAACATCGAGTTCGAGCATACCTGCTTCGCTGATGGTGGATGATAAATTTGCACCTACACCTGCCTCGGGTCAAAAGTCAGGGGACACATTATGAGCCGCGACATAATTTTACATGAAAAAGTCAAAGAAGTTAGCATTTGGGGACTTTTTTATGTAAAATGATGTCTCGACTCATAAGGCGTCACCTCACCTTTCACCCGAGATAACTTTGTTTCTAAATTTGGGCAATTTGCAAATTTCTTCTGGGAACCTTTTTTGAGGCGATGTTATCTCTTAAACCTTCGCCACATACAGATCTTGACGGTCTTTCACTTATCTTGCTCAAGAATTGTCCGATCTCAGTAATTCCTCTTGCGCTTATATGTAAGCACTTTCTTAAATTAATGGAAATTTATAATCATGACACCTTTTTTTTAAATCGGAAGAAAAAATGATGTTCGCAATTATGGGCTGATTTCTAAGACATGAAGCAAACTTTATTTTGCCGTTAAGTCTTTAATTAACCCAAACCAATATGGTTTTGTTACCGGCTTTGTTACTAACCGGGCTGCTGTTAGTGAATCCTGTACGCTACCATTTTTCAAAGTACTTCAAGTGGTTTATTTTACTCTGGTTTCTCTAAGGCATTTGACAAAGTGTCACACGAGATTCTATGAAACAAGTGGCTTTCTTGGGCTTTTCACTTCTGCAGTGGCTTGAGTTATATTTGACGGGCGAACGGGGTAAAAATCGACGGAGTTTTATCGAACCACTTTGTTGCTACGTCAGATGTCCCCCAATGGGATATCGTAGGACCACATCTCTTTGTCATTTTTATCAATGATATACGAAAATGTTTTTCCTTTTCGCAGATGATTTAAATATTTTCTGTTCAAGGCTCAGTGGATGCTAAGAAGATTTAACTCTTAACATTTTCGACGCGTCAGCATATTTTTAACACATCCTACAACATTTCTAATTTGGGGAAGTTGTATTCGATACGAAATTTTCTTTCAGTTTTCACTTTAATATTACTATTTTAACCCGAATCTTCCCACGATTACCATATGGTAATGCAAACATGCCGTTGCAATTTTACGTATTATGTCTGAACTGAATAACAAAAACAAAAAAGAATAACTGTATTTCACGCAGAATAAATGCAGCTCACGGAAAAACATAAGTTTTTTGTTATTTTTAGTGCAGCTAGCAAAGCTATAAGACGTCAAACTCAGGTGAAAAAAAAGTGAATTATTGTGGTTTTTAACATGGCACGTCGGTAAGTATATGAATAACTTTTTGCTTTTTTGATATATTTCCAAAAAAATTGCATCAGTTGGTAGCTAATGAAATAAACTAGTAGATGCAAGTTTAGTTTTGTTTGAAATTTGATTTTTTGTGTAACTTTTTTGTATTTTACTCAAGGCGTTACCATATGGTAACCGTGGGACGTCTAGGGTACAGGGTTTAGTTACGTTTGGTGTAGTTTTTTTTTGAGATTTTTGATCATATTTATTGATATTTTGTGAATTACAGCGGTTTATCGTTGCAAGAAATGCTTGATTTCATTCAAGAACTCGATGAAGCAGAAGATCAAAATCAACTGTGTGATATTCCAACCACTCTTTATATCGAGCCTCCTGTGGATGGCAACGAATCTGGCGAAGATGACGCTGAAGATGATTGTGCGGGCATTCTAGATAATGTTTGCCCGGCTCAGCTAAGAGGTGGCTGCGAAGTTGTTATGGCTAGTGGGCGACGTATGCAAGGTTTCGATGAAGAGGAGAATATGGGAGGCATGTTTAGAGACGATATAAGCATACCATCATTTTAATCTTATAAACTCTAAATTTTTCAGCACCAAATCCAGGAGATTTGCCTGTTATTGAGGTTGAAGACAATTATAATGAGAAGGAGAATGAAGAAACAACGGCTAATCGTTCAGAATCTCCAATGAAGAAGCGCTTACGTAAAATTGAACCGAAACCTTCAAACGTTGCATTGCCATCAGGAAACAAGGAAACTGTATTTGAATGGGTCAAGAAGAAATCGCCATCTCTAATTCCAAATTTTCCAAACGCAAATTACGAAGATTGTCGCCATTCACTGCCACACGAACAGTTTGAAAAATTGTTTGATGACACATTATTGGAATATATTTGCGAACAAAGTGCGTTATATTCGGTGGAACAGAATAGACCGAACCCAAATATAACAGTCAGCGAACTTAGAGCATTCACAGGCATATTGATCGTCACTGGCTACAATTATCACTCCAATTATAAACATTTGTGGAGACAGGATGAAGACATTCGGAACAATCTTGTCAGTAACACCATGCGTCGGAATCGTTTTCAAGAGATTTTGCAAAATCTCCACTTCAAAGAAAATTCCAAGTTCCAAATTCTTCAAAAGACGCCGCAAATCCTGACAAAATTTGGAAACTGCGTCCTCTTACGGATCTTTTGAAAGCAAAAATGATAGAAAATTTCCATCCGGAACAAAATCTTACTTTCGACGAAAGCGTGATATCCTATTTTGGTAAACATGGATGCAAGTAATTTATAAATGGCAAACCATTACGATTTGGATATAACGTCTGGTCCCTATGTACTCAATCCTGTTATTTGATGAATTTTGAAATTTACCAGGGGAAGAATCCTCGATCGAATTTGGAGTACGAAGCAAAGTTTGGAAAATGCGCCGCTCCTTTAGTCAGCATGATCGACGATTTTCCTGATGAATTGAAATCGCTGTCATTTCAGTTCCACGATTACCATAAGGTCCCACGATTACCATATGGTAACGCTAGTTTTCCGCATTTTCCGGAAAATCGAAGCGAGGAAAATGAAAATGGACTTCATTTTCGTGCTCAGGAGATCGAAATACATAAGTATACAACATTTCACAAAAATCCAAAACAAAAAAAGTTATGGGACTTCCCGGGTTAAAATGGTACTCGTTTCTAAGCTTCATTTGTCGCAATACGAACTTTCCGAATTTTCCGATCTGCATACCAATAACTCTCTTCGCACGTTGTTATCATTTGGATACTTTACGACTATAGTCGTAACATAGCTATGTTTCCTGCCATTTGGGGTCTCTGTTCAATCCTATAATTCTCGGCTAAGGCTTATTAATCTAGGATCTCCAGAATGAAGCGCAGTCCTTTCTTCTTCCTGATTGGCGATAACCATGTACGCAATTTTGGTCGAGTTTAACAAAACGGCCAGTCGTGCTAACCGGTGTCAGTTGGACACACCAAGTGCAGCCAAATCAGTCCTTCCACTTTCGTTTATTTTCAGTGTATTACTGGCATCGTCGACTGTATACTTCTACTGGAGTGGATAAGCTCCAATGTTCCACAAATAAGACTTCGCACTTTTTACTCTTTTTGTGGGAAAAACTTAAAGAGTCAATTTGGAGTAATGAACCCTTTGCTCGCATACTTCCAGACTATAATTTATTATCCAATTCCGGCCTGCTTGGTTCCCCTTTTTCTATTTCTGACTTTGTCAACATTTTTAAATTAGTTGCTTAATATTGTATTCATATTAATTGCTAAAATTTTAGTTACCAAATTCAGTTCGTTTTTATATTTTTTTTCTCTAGTCTGTAAGGAACTTTGTACTGTAGATGATTGCTAAAAATAAAAATAAAATGTAAAATAAAATAAAATAAAAATTCTACCATCAAAAAGCTTATCATTAAGAACTGCCGGCCATCGGAGGCGGTATATGGGAAACACTCAAGTGCTTTCAAGTAAATTAGAAGAGAAATTTAGTGGAACACCCAACAAAGGATGAGCGCGCTAATTATTTTTTGTATATAAAGGGTGGCCAGAGGTTTTTTTTTTTTGATAGATCACGTGTGACTACTATCAAACTAAATACATAATTCTTTTCAGTATTCATTGACGTTTAATCATGGAATGACTTACGCCTCAACAACGATTACAAATCATACAACTCTATTGGGAAAATCGCCGCGCTGTGAAAAGTGTTCATCGCGCGCTCAGGCCAATTTATGGTGGTCAACGACGAAGCCCATTTTTGGCTTGACGGCTACGTTAATAAGCAAAGTTGCCGTACTTGGGTTGGAAAGCAAACCGAAGTCATTCAAGACCAGCCATTACATCCATTGAAATCAATCGTTCTGTGCGACCTAAGGGCTGGAGGAATCTTCGTACATATTTCTTCAAAAATGAGACTGACGCCAATGTGATATGAATGACGAACGCTATCGCGCCATGATACACCACTTTTTGATGCCCTAAATGTATTTACTGCGTCTTCGCTTCGGTGAGCAATTTATCTCTCGTCTCGGGCCAGTGGGCTGGCCACCAAGATCGTGTGATATCACACCATTGGGCTTTCATTTGTAGGGGTATGTAAAGTCGAAATGCTTTGTGGATAAACCAGATTTGATTGAAATATTGGAAGCCAACATTACTTGTGGTATTCTCAAAATACCGCAGAAGTCCTCCAGCGAGTCATTATGCAATGCTGTTTACCGATGGCCGAGTTATGGCACAATTGCGGCCAACATTTGAATTGAAGACTACGAATACTAGTCATGATAGATGTTTCACATAAATCTCGGTATTTCAGATTTGGATGTAAATGTGAAAATGCATCTCCTTTAGGAAAGAGTTAGTATGAATAAGTGTGTCTTGAATAAATTTGAACTGATACAAATTAGGCGTATAATTTGACTTCAGACAAAGGTTAATAGTAAAACACAAAGGCGCATGTAGAAGCAGAGAGAAGCGAGTTGGCAATTGCATTTGATTTTGTTCGAAGAGATAAAGAGGAATAGAATGGAATATAATTATGGATGAAAGGAAGCACTCGGGTTTTATTCGCCATTGCACTTAAGGCTAAGAAGTAGTATTTAAAGGAAACTTTAGCAAGCTTCCCTGGTTTCTTTATGGGTCTTAGCAGTTTTCCGAGGGAAGCGAATCTAGCTCGTCCATTCTCAATACATCCGCCCCAAAAATGCACCGTCTAAGTCCCACGAAAGACGAACAGCAGGTAGAGAAAAATGCTTCGCACTATCTTCATGCCTAAAGCATAATCTACACAGGGATTGTCAATGATACATATGGTGACCATATGCCGTCCACGTGGATTGTGGCCGTAATTAGTCCTATTAGGGCTCGCAGCTCACTATGTCGGGGAAACAATTTTACTACCACCCTGCCATGCCTTTTCTGGAAACACTTGGTTGTTTTGCAGGTGTCAGTTCTGCACCAAGGAACCGCAGCTTGCCAATAATTCAGCTAGTTCATTGCCTTACATAAGTTCAAGCTTATTCCACCTTGCAACAGAGTTTAACCTGAACTTGCATTCCTGAACAACTTTTGAAGAAGTGCGAGCAATTTCTAAGGACTTAAGAGTAGCGTGGGTATCTCTACAAGAGAGTATGAGACTCCAGTAAGACCTTAATCAAGAACTGGTCGCTTACTTACTTACTTAGGTGGCCATAACAACCCGTTACCGAGTTACGGCCGACCTCACTAGCTCTCTCCAGGCGTCTCTGCTCCGCGCGCGCCTTCTCCAATTCTGTATACCAAGCGAGCATAGGGCCTCCTCCACCTGGTCTTTCCACCGGAGCAATGGTCTTCCTCTGCGTCGGCTCCCTTGGACTTCGTCCTCGAACATCTTCTTTGCTGGAGCTTCTTCATCCATACGCACGACATGCCCTAGCCAACGCAGGCGTTGGATGGCGATGCGTTGAACTACGTCAATGTCGGCGTAGAGCTCATACAGCTCGTGGTTCATTCTTGAACGGTAGTCTTCGCCAACGCGCACAGGACCGAAGATCTTACGAAGAACTTTTCTCTTGAACACCCCAAGAGCGGCTGCATCGCTTTGTGACACTATCCATGCCTCTGCGCCATAAAGCAAAATGGGTATGATGAGCGTCTTGTAAAGTGTCAGTTGATCATGCGAGAGAGGGCTCGACTACTCCATTGCCTACTTAGCCCATAGTAACACCTATTAGCAAGAGTGATTCTCCGTTTGATCTCCAGGCTAATATCGTTGTTGCTGTTAACGGCGGTGCCAAGATAAATAAATTCTGGCACAACTTCGAAAATATAGTTGTCCGCAATTACGTGCGTTCCTACACGCCGTGGACACATTTGTAGAAAATAGTGCCATTACGATGCACACCTGCTTTTCGGACCACCCCTTCTCTCACGAAGTTGAAGAGGTTGCATGACAGTGGATCGCCTTGTCTGAAACCTCGAACGGTACTGAATGGCTCGGAGAGGTTATTTCCTACCTTGACGGAGCTGGTTGTGTTGCTCAACGTCATTCTGCGTACAGGCAATCCCTTATCGGGCTATCGAGCGCAGCTTTATAGTCGACAAAGAGATGATGGGTGTCGACTTGCTTTTCATGGGTCTTTTCCAGGATTTGGGGTAATGTGAAAATCTGGTCGATGGTGGACTGAAGCCGCACTGAAAAGGCCCGATCAGTGTGTTGGCAAACGGCTTAAATCTTCCACATAGGACGCTAGACAGGACCTTGTAAGCGATGGTTAGAAGACTGATGCCCCGGTAGTTGGTGCAGATCGTCGGGTCACTCTTCTTCAGTATAGGACAAAGGACACTGAGATTCAAAGGGATATATGGGATTTAGCAATACAAGGCAACGACCTTGTTTAACATGGCAAACTCCAGGGATCTATCCTTGTCACTTGCTTTATCCAAGTCGTCACACAGCCTCCTGGTTTTGATCCTGTCTTTTCCTTGGCCATCCTGGATAGCTGCTGAGCACCCGCCGGGCAGTGAACGAATGTGTGAGACGAATGTCCCCCAAGACATTACATTTGGGTTGTGCGCTGGGTTTGGGACCCGCCACCGAAAACAAAAAACAACCAGTGAAGACCGCAATAGCCTCGGATAAAGAACTGGTCGCTACTGTTCCAAATATACTATTTTCTTACTTAGCAACCAGTTTTCCTACAGGTACTGTGCACTTCATTCTGGTGCATTTGTGCAACTAATATAATAATCTATGAATGGATGAGTTGTACCAATTTACACTGGTGAATTTGGTAGCGTGATTTATTCTTGCTTATATATACACTTAAAATTTCCTTCTTCAATATATAAGTTTGTGCGGATACATGTACATGCACATGTAAGTACACACATGCATAACTAGAATTAAAATGTGGGAGGATTTCCTTACTTCTGCAGCACTTTACACTTTTGTTACGAGTAGAAAGTTTGTAAGGCCAAAATAAACAAATATTTTACATTAGGAAGTAATCCAACAGATTTACTAGTTTGCCTTTCTTTTATGTCAGTGCGTGTATAATTAGTAATCAAGATAAACTGTTTCATTGTTCACAAACTCAGATGCATATTTTCACATTCGTGAGACGAATTCATTTAATATCTAAAATAAATTAAATATGGCATTGCTCTCTTAGAGGGTTAAAATATGTATGAATTTAAGCGAATGAAACACAAGGAATTCAAAAATGTATTTATGTAAATTAGTTTTATTACTCAAGTGCTTACCCGATCTAAAAGGCAAGGGTGACTCTCCATTGGATGTCAATGTTGGCGCGGTTGCCTATGTTAATGTTGATTTTCAACTGAACGAAATTATCTACCAGAGAATTCTAGAAATGTAATAAACTGTTAACTGTAACGTGTGGTCCAGGGCACCTATACACTGATTTTTTGTTCGATGTCACTTGATTTTTAGTTTTCAGATTGTTTTCGTCTTTATACAATTTTAGGGCGGCTGAAGTTCAGTCCTATATTTCGTCAGGGTATCAATGTTCATTTATAAATCACCCTTTTAATACTTGCTGTCATATGCAGCTCGCCATTTCTAGTCGCGCTTCACAAACCTACATCCCCACGGGCAAAAATGTATATCTTGATACTCATGTAAGGAAAACTCAGTTCACCTCGGGGAGGACTGATTACTTCATCTCAACGGTGACATCCAATAGGAATTTTGCCACCATCTTTCAATTTCGGGAGGAATGGAGTAAGGGACTTTTATAAAAGAGCTTCGACACTTCAGTCTACATAGATGGTTCAAAAATGGATTGTGGTGTTGGAGCTGCTATATATTGGCATAGACATAGAATTCCAAAATTTGTGAGTGTTACCAACACTTTCAATGTTTTGCAGGCGGAAGTATTGTTAATAGGGGAAGATTGTAGGCTACTAATCACAGAATCTTCCATATAGCCAAGCTGCAAGCACTGGATCCAGTTACAACAACCTCTAAACTGGTAGAGCAAAGCAGAAATAGCCGTACCATATTTTGTAAACCATAAAGTTACCTCAATCTTGGTCTCGAACTGGCACGAGGGGGATCTGCCATGAATCACATTCTTGCAGAATCGGTATTCACACCACTGAGTGCAATCAAGAAAGCAATTTCCTTAAAATATCTACAGTTCGCGGAGTGCAGATGAAGGGAACATACAACACGCAAAGTTAGCAGAACGTTATGGCCCACCTACAACCCCTAACAAATGTCAATACTGACAAATATAAAAGGGATGCCTGTGGCGGCGGTTACAACTGGCGATTTGTTTGATTTTATGCAAAGGGTAAGTATTCATTCGATATAACTCTCCCTGTTCTACAAAACTATGTTAAATGTATTTTTGAGATATTTAATTTTTTACTAATTTTTAGGCTTAGAAATGGAATACCCAGGAGGCAAAAATCAACATTTCCGACACCTGCTCTTCTTTGCTTTCCATCGAGGTCAAAAAGCTGCCGAAGCAGCCTGGAACATTTGCGTTGCGGGTGCGCCATCTCGAGCTTCGGTATGGAAATATTGAATAACTTTGATATCCATTGTCAGAAGGACTTGAGAAAAAATAATTTGGAAACGTCAGTTCAGTACAATTTTAACGATGAATAACTTTTCACCTAAAGAACGCGCGGAAATTGTGACCTTGTATTTGGAAAATGGTCGTTCAATTGTGCTTGCTCTACGTGCATACCGTCGAAAATACCGCGGTCGTAAAGTGCCTTCTGATAACACCATACTCGATCTGACTAAAAATTTTGAAGAATCGGGGTCTGTAGCAAATCATCAACGTGTTTCAGTTCGTAAAAGACGCTCCAATGAAATTGTTGAAACTGTCAAGCAGAGTGTTTTGAAAAGCCCAAATCTGTCATATCGTCACCGTGCCCAGCAGCTAAACATGAAAGGAACCACTCTTAGAAGGATTTTAAAAGAGGATCTTCACATGTTTCCTTACAAAGTGCAAATAACTCAACGATTATTGCCCACTACATTGGAAGCGCTCAGGACCAACATTAGATCTGAAATAGAGGCAATATCACCCGAAATGCTAGCAAAAGTAATGGAAAATTCGAAAAAAAGAGCACAATATTGTGTGGCTCGTAAAGGTGGTCATTTGTTAGATGCTGTGTTCTAAGTGCAGTTGAAACAGATTGCAAAGGACAAAATCAAATAAAAAAACACCAACAAACATTAAATTTTGCTAGTTGCTAAAGTTATTCAATATTTCCATATCGAAGCTCGAGATGGCGCACACTGTATGTATATGGAGAAGGTTTGCAAAGTTCAAAAATGGCGACTTTAACGTCGATGACACGTTCCACAGCGGGGTGCCATCCAAATTTAATGAAGAACGTCTCAAATCACTTTTGAAGGAGAACGGCCGCCAAACCAGTCGTGAATTGACGGAAAAATGAAATGCGATCATAAAACGATTCTCAAACACCTTCCTTCAATGGGATTTACCGAAAACCTGAGAACCTGGGTGCCTCACGAGCTCAACGAAGAAATCAAAGATAGTCGCCTTCAAATTGCTTCTCTTGAGCTTCATAATACCCTTGACGACATCAGAAACAGATAGGCACAATGCCCCAAAATTAAGAGGTGAAAAGCTATTAGAGGGCAAACTAGAATCGAAGTCCAAGTCGGGTTCAAAATTAGAGCAAAAAAAGTCAGCAAATGAATTGGCAGATTTTATAGCAGAATTTGCATATTTACTATTATAAAAAACATTGTTTTGCACCATTGAGCAAGACTTTTTTGATTTGATGAATTGCCACAAGGCCTTCGACTCCGAAATAATATTGTTTTCGAAATTCATGATGTAACTTCTATATAAGAACTTGTTCAAACAGTTAAATTCCTTTAAATGGCACTGAAATTTTGAGTAATACATTGGGTCTCCAGACCTTTTCACACAGTTTGGAAAATTGGTTTTTTAGATTTTTGGGTCAATGCTCGTTAAGTTGACGTAAAGCCCACATTCCTACGATCAGGCTCTCGGTTTTTAAGCGCACCGCAGTCTTCTCATTTTGCTGGGAAACCTTCTCGAGGATCCCGTGTCCAGATAGCTCATCCGCCAATTATGTTACCGCCCAGGAACTTAAATGAAAATAATGTCGAAGTATACTGATGCGGTCGAGAAGGAGGTCAGACATTCCCTGGGTATTTTCGAAAGCACTAACAACAGCAAACGCCTGCTTCTTTGGTTGCGGCTACCGCTGCGTGCAGGACACTGCAATAATCTGGTAGCCTCAATGTGCGCTTAATGCAGAGCCTCTCGCGAAGTACTCCTGCACCAACCCTTCATCCATCATCGAGCCGTCCGTGAACATATTTACCACTCCCAGCCTAAAAATGCTGCACTCCGCTCACTCCCATGAAGGAATATGAATGGAGAAACTGCCGCTTGAACTCAGCGGGGTCGAGACACTGATTAATCCCCAAAGGGCGAACTCAAAGTCTCGAAGGATACTGGGGTGTCCGTAGGTTAAGTCTTGATTACAGCTCAAACACTACAATCTGGTTGCATTACATGCAGTGGCAAGTGGCATTATTGCCTGCAATGCTAATAGCTATCAAATTCTTCAATGAGTTAAGCGCTACGGTAGGGGTCATCTGATGCGCCCCACAGATTCCAATGAGAGCAGACTCCGGCCGCTCTCCAGCTTCTTAGCTCTGCAGCGCGTTGAACCAGACGAGGTCTTCATACAAAGAAATCACTGGTATGATTCACAAAATGCAATATCACAAAATTGGATATTTCTTACGGGAAAATGGATTTTAAATACACTGTAGTATATTTTCGTTCCGGACTGTATCTACATATATATGTAGACCCCGCGAAGCTGATACTGACCACCGGTACAGGAATAGAGTTGTAGTCCTTAGCGCTCACATAAGGCTCACAGTACTAAGAATTAATAGCTTTACTTACACAGTAGCGACGTTTTCTGGACATCCTTTACTAGCTATCGGCGCGAAAATTATTACGTGGGCCGAACATTCTGCGAAGGGTAGCTATTTACGTTTATGTAAATGCATGAGAATACATACTCATATATGGTCGTTTATACATTAATACTTCTGCTCACATACACACGAGTGCGGTTCAATAAGTACCCGTTGATGACAAAGGGCATTTCGTGTGCTGCCATCTATCAAACGACGGCAAAACAAATTTGCGACTGAATGATAGGTTAGTTTGGTTTTGGCAGCTATTCGCTAAGACGTGTTTCGTGATTTTCACTAAGATGGAAAATGAGCAGTATCGTGCGATAATTCGGTTTTTGGTCGATGCTGTGTATGGGGACGCTTCGCCATCTATGATGACAGTTAGATATTGGTTCAACGAATTTAAACGTGGGCGAACATCTGTTTTTGATAAGGAGCGACGTTTTTGATACCGGCAGACGTGGTTACCGAGAAAATCATTCAAAACTCCCACGACATGCGCGAAGCAACTGGTGTCTCGACCGGAACGGCAATCAATATGATAAGTTGACGATGAAAAAATTGTTGGCCCGATGAGTGCCGCGATTGCTCACGATGGACAACAAGCGGATGTGGCTGTTAACTTTGAAACAGTGTTTGGAGCCATTTAAGCGAGATCCGAAGGAATTTTTGGGTTGAGTTGTCACCCTTGACGAAACCTGGATTCATCATAATACACCAGAAACTAAGCAACAAGCAAAACAATGAATTTTTCCCGCTGAACCTGCTCCAAAGAAGGCGAAGACAGTCCCATCGACCGGAAAGGTTATGCCGACGATTTTTTTAGAATGCGAACGGCGTCATCCTCATGGATTTTTTAGAAAAAGGAAGAATAATCACTGTACAATACTACAGTGAGTTATTGGATCGCTTTCACAAAAAACTGAAGGTGACACGGTCGCATTTGGCGAAAAAGAAGGTACAGGTTCACCACGACAATGAATTGCGTTATCAGTTGCTGCCGCACCCCCATAATCACCCGATCTGTCTCCCTGCAACTTTTTCTTGTTCCCTAACATGAAGAAATGGCTCATCGCCAAGACAGAGGCGTAGTTGGAGGGCTCGACAAATCCTATTTTTGGAGGGGTTATAAAAGTGACCGGAACGTTGGGAAAAGTGTACCTTTCTAAAAGGGGTTAGGTTAGGTTAGGTTAAATGGCTGCCCTAGCTAAAGGGCTCACTTGGACAAATGTTAAGAAATTCCTCCGTTGTGGTGCCATACATGGGAGAGGAGAAAGAAGATGGGAAGGAAGAAGGAGCCTTGGGATTAGATACGATGATGACCATACATTTTACGACGGCGCCGACGGGGGCTGATTTACGTTCGTAGTTAGCCGTAACAAGCTACTAATGAACTTCACCAAATTTATGATACTTACTCCGGCTATATCCGCAGGCGTAGCGAAAAAGTGGGAGCCCAGATTTCTAAGTCTTTGCCAGACGAGAGCAGGGCAGCTGAGAAGAAGGTATTGAGATGATTCCACCTCGTCCTCCAGACAGTTTAAAAGGGGACTATAATGCAAAATAAATAAAAAATTTTGAAAAAATGGTGTCTTCATTTCTTACACGGTTAATTATTGATCCGCTCTCATATGTATGTACTTATATATGCGAAAAAGTGGGTATTCAACATTGATGTTATTGCTTTTGAAGAAAATCACAAAATAGTGCAACCCATTGTTTGATATGCATGACATCCATTCTGCCTACACCTTTGGGGCGGTCAGCACCATGTACACGAAATGCTGTACTCGTACGTTAAAGCGTTGAATGTGTTATGGCGTCAACCACAATGTTGGCACATGAACGACATGCGGACCAAAGCCGATTCTGGCATTGTAGGCCACACAAATCATGTTTTTGCCAAACGATTACCTACCAACCAGCTAGTGAAATCAAACGAGTAAACATTTCTGACCACATTGGAATGCTAATGGGACCTCACACGCTTCACAGATTCCCCGCTAGATCCGGATGAACTGGGACAGATGTTGAATGCACCATTCCAATGGTTGCGTAATAGGATGCACACTTGAATATCTTGCTAAATAGTGAGAGTTCAAATGGGTGCTCTATTTGGGTAAATCTTCGGTTATTAGAACTGAAGTTAATACATATGTACATACATGCAAGTACACTCGTGTTACGGTTTCGTGAGAGGTGAAGAGATTCATTTCAACAATGCACTATGGGGTTTTTGGCGTTTTTTTTGGCATATATTAAAAAAATAACGTATCCTGTATTTTAAAATAAGCTTTATTTTTGTTTTTACCATACCCTAATTAGTTGAGAAATTAGTGGTTGAAATTTTTTACGGTCACACTGATTGAACGGTACGCCTTCAAAGTCAGCTGATTATCGTGTTCGCTTTGTGCACAGTTTGGTGGAATACATTGAAAAAAATTCGATTGCTCGAGTTATCCAAATAAAACAAAGAATCCAAATTTAAATGATGGAAGGTTATAGTCCAGGTATATAAGATTATAGTTTAGTAACATTTTTTCAATTATGTGTGTTTTAGATTTTGTATATCGTGTTTTATTCATATGTATTATTTAAATTAGTCTTAACAAGTATAGGTGCGTTTCGTATAATAGAACTTCCAAGGCGCACAGAAGTGCACAGAGTTTTAAATGTAGAGTTACTTACTAAAACGTGCACAATAATATGTAACTAACTTTGTTTGCACAAATTTGCCCCTTTTTGATAAAATCGCCTTTTACAGAGCGATATACGTTCGGAAATGTAGAGCTGCTAGATATTTATATCAAAAATAATCGGGCAGAGGTCGCAGTTAAGCAGCATATATTAAAAAAAATTGGTGAAAGTCTGAATGAATCTGAGGTAAATTCGAAATCTGAAATCATATATGTACGGGTATAATGGTAAAAAGATATTTGTGGAATATTTAGGACAAATGACCCTAATTGATGGGAAAGTTTTAAATATAATGTCGGAATGCAACTCATGCCAGTCTTGCCCCATCTGCGGAGCAAAACCAACACAATTACTTAATATTAAAGATAGTTATTCAGAAGTTTTCAAGGCCAAAACAAATGCCCTTCAATATGGAATCAGTCCTTTGCATGCTTGGATCCGCTTTTTCGAGTTTGTGTTGAAACTTTCATATAGAGTCGAGATGAAAAAGTGGCACGTTAAAGATTGCGATAAACCTCAATTAATAGCTCGAAAATAATTAATACAAAGGACACTTTTAAAGGAAATGGGCCTCAATGTAGACAAGCCTATTCCAAACGGCAGCGGAAACTCCAATGACGGCAACACAGCAAGGAGGGCAGTTTCTGACGTAGCCTTATTAGCCTCAATTTTAAATGTTGAAGAACAATTACTGAAAAACTTCTATATAATTTTAGTGAGCATTTCCTGTGAGCATGAAATTAGCTCAAGCAAGTTTGAAACCTTTTGTGGAAAGGTTTTTGAACTGTACAATTAAAATTATCCTTGGTATCCTATGTCTCCTACTGTGCACAAGGTATTAGTACATGGTCATCAAATAATAAAAAACTCCTTGGTTCCTGTTGGCTGTCTTGGGGAACATGCATCCGAATCCCGAAATAAGTTGTATAAGAGCGATAGAAGGGGGCATGCAAGAAAATGCAGTCGGCTGGATAATGTGACAGATGTTTTTAACAGAGCCTTAGATACTTCGGACCCATTTTTGTCCACTACCTTTTTAAAAGAACGACAAAACAAAAATAAAAAGAAAGACACACCAAAAGAAGTTTTCGCGCTGCTTCAATCGCCATTTTTAAATATTTTAACAAATAACGACAAAGATTATCAGGAGGAAGATGAAGAATATGACGAAGATATTGAACTTGATGTGATTACTTCTGACGAAGAATATATTAAAATAGAAGAAAACTAAGTTCATATTGGTAGTAAGTAGTCTCAATAAGCTGTTTGTAAGTTACGTAATATTTTTCTTTCTTCTTAGAACACATATCGCACCCTAAATACAAAAGGGTCACAACTCAAAATGAGCAGAAGCTCAAATATGAACGAGACGTTATCAATAAAACGGTCCGCGGATGACATTTGGCAAAAATAATTTTTTTGTTTTTTGGTAGGACTGTTATAAGCTAACATGGCAAATTTCAGGGTGATATGTCACATAGTTTGTTTTATGTGCTACTGTAAACAAGTCAAGCTCGAGTGTGGAAAATTTTGAGTTGTGCCCCTTTTGTATTTAGGGTGCGATATATGCAGTTTAAAAATGTACCTAAGCCATTTTGGAAGGGAATTATCCACCCAGACAAATTTAATATAAAAACAAAGAAATAATTTAATTAATTTTAAATAAATACTTATTGTTTAAGAATGCACAAATTCGCGAAATAAATGAAATATATGGAAACACAAATTTACTATAAATTGTCATATTATTTTAAAGATCATGTTCAGGGCGGAGGTGTAGGCGTAATCGAATGAAAAAATAAACAAAAACCGAAATTCTACTTAAATCTACGTGATACACCTGCAAAAATTTAAGTCATTATCTTTAAATTTGTGATTTATGCCAAAAAAAGTTAAAAAAACCCCATAGTGCATAAATTTCACTATATTCTCCTAAATGGCTGATGACATTGTGAACTATTTTAGAAATGACACTAAAGCACAAGTCTTACTCTCACGCAGTACATAATAAAGGAGACTTAAAAATATTCTTTGCTTGGCCGACACCGTACTTCAAATTGCTTTAGTTGCGATGCTCATTGCATTTTCTGCGCTTGCTCTGGCGTCCATGTCAAATTGCTATTTCTGTCAACTACACTGACATTGCCGACATTTCACTAACCTCAAATGCGAACGAACGTGCTGAACAGCAAGAGTTCTTCATTGTGGTAAAGGGTTATTTATTAAGAGGTGTAATTTTGATATTCAAAGAAAAATGATATTTTTTAATATAAATTATCGGATGTTTATTTCCTTATAGAGGGGAAGGTATGCTGTTAATAGTGGAAAATAACATCAGGTAAATGACCACGACGACCACTCTTACAGGACAATATCCTTTTCATGAAATTTTACGTAGCCGAATTGCAAAGTGGCTGCCCTATGTCCTCGATAGCCTCACGAATTCCATCTTTGAGGTCTTGAATCGACCCTGGGTTGTTGGCGTAGACCTTATCTTTCAAGTGGCCCCAAAGAAAAAAGTCACCAGGTGTTAAATCACAAGATCTCGGTGGTCAATTGTGATCACCTCTTCGAGAGATAACACGGTCTGGAAACTTTTCCTGTAAAAGATCAATGGTTTCGTTGCTTGTGTGGCACGTAGCGCCGTCTTGTTGAAAATAAACGTTGTCCAGATCAATACCATCCAATTCCGGCCATAAAAGTCGTTAATCATCTCTCGATAGCCTTTTATATATTTAAATAACACAATTACTTTTTTTTACTATTAAGATATTGTAAATTATATGAATAAATTAAATTGAAAAATTATATAAAAATACAATAAAAAAATAAGTAAATTAAAAATTGCTGGTACAGCTGGTCTGGTCGCACAGCGGCGCGGCCATAATCATCTTTTATAATACTTTGAAAAACATAAAGTTAAAATATATACTGTTTATGATATGTACAATAAAGGACTTATTTTAGATATTTATTTCATAGTCCCCCAGAATTATAAAATTACTTTATACTACAATTACTACAACTTTCACGTGCTGTACCTTTTATTTAGCCTCACCGCTGTTAAAAACCGGCAATTGGAATTCTTGTGCATTCGACGAAAAGTTTTGTTTTTAATATAATGATTTTCAGTCTATCTCACTCAATTTCAAATTAAAGTATAACCCTACCTTCTCGGCTAGTAAGGAGAAATTGTTTATGACTTTTAAAAGCTGTATTTATTCTTCAAAATCAATTTCATCATAATCAAAGGACCGCCGGTTTGTATATTTTATTCACAAGGTTAAATATGGTTAAGAATAACAATTTTAGTTTTAAAAAATCAATTAGTTGAAAATAGTAATGTACACCCGTTGGCTTGCAAATCGACCGACTTTCCATAATATTATATAAAACGCAATTTCCCTCTGCTAGCACTCGAAATTACACTTTCCCCTGATTGCCGATGTGTTCAGGCAAAATTGTCAGCACTACGGTAGTGTAATTGAGGATTATAGCCATCCCACAATACTTCCCCACTGATACAGAATTTATGGGTATATCTGTTTTATATCCTCAGTCGCGTTGAAAAAGTGTCCCAGTGCAGCCTGAAGGAATAGTCTTAGGTCATACGGTGCTAAGTAGGTTAAAAACGATTTGGAAGGATGTTTGTTAAATGTTTTGCTAAATTCTATCGAAGAAACAGTGGTGTGAACGCATGCACAGAGTTTTTGTTGGCGCCCGATAAGATTTAATTCACTAATTTTATAATTTCTCTGACACAAAATATCTTCAAAATACTGGCTGATTCAATAAGACCGCGGATTTGCTCACATAAATAAAACACAATAATTTTGTCAATTATTATAATTTTTCTTTTATTTCATTGTTCTCTTTCGTATATATGGCATTTGTGTATGAAGAAGGAAGTCCAATGTTGTCAAAATGCAAGATCTCGACGGCCATTTGACTTCGTAGTTTCGTGAAATAATGCGTCCTTGGAAATTTGTTTACAATAGCGCCATTTATTCTTGCGCTGTATGGCAAGTGGCTACGTCGTCCATATCCATGTCATATAACTCATATCATAAAAAGTGTGTTATTAAATTACAATCACGTTCAGCTTAGAAGCGTTACCGTCAAAAATTTTCAAAAAGTACGGTCCGATGACACCTCCACCACAAAACCACACCGAACAGTGGCTCGTTGCATAGCTTTTGTTTCTTAGTGGCATTTGAATTTTCTGTAGCCCAAACGACAGTCGCAATTGACAGAAATTTGGCAGTTACTACATTCTTCTCACTTCCCTTCGGTGTGGTGTATGAAGACGATTCCGATGTCGAGGTCTGAGCCCCGGTAATAAAGCCGACTGTGCTGCATTCATATTCTCTTCATGCCTTATTTTTCTTCATTTTCACGTGGTTTTTCACTGAGTCTGAGTCTCAAGCCCTCATTTTAGTCATTATGTTTTTATGCCTGTGTGGATTTGTACTCCATGAATCCATGTTCGAATTTTTATGCCCTGATCTGATTTGATTAATGTCTGAAAGAAAAAACAATAAGAATGCAAAGAGGTTATTTCATGGCAAGGCTTTCAAAATACGTAAAACACAAAAATTGATAGATTTTATTAATGATTATTTATTGCTGTCATTTTGTAAATTCTTGCTAAAACTAGTGCCGTTAGTTTTAAAATTTCGTCTTTTGCAAATTAATAGAAAAGTTTTTGATTTGGCAGATCTTATTCATAAATCTCTTGTAACCGGCTGAAAACGGACAACGCAATAAAATTTTTCAAAAAATGCCTGTTGTAAGGGAATTTTCAACGTATCAGGATTGCTGTAGCCATGGCAATTGAGAGCATTTATTATATACGCGGCCGATATAACCGAATGGATTGGTGTCTGGCTAACATTAAGAAGCGCGAAGGTTCGAAGCTCCGTGCATGAATCACCAAATGAAAGACAAAGTTGTTTTAATAGCGATCGCTCTTCGACAGGCAAAGGCAATCCTCCGAGTGTATTTCGGCTCCTCATAAAAGAACATTGTCGTTCGGAGCTGACTTACAACTATAGGTCAGCCCATTTGTAAAACAACATCAAGGCACACACCCAAATTGGAGGAGGAGCTCGTTAATTTTACCTAGTAATTAATTCGTTAGTTCAAATCTTTCGCCTTTCTCTTTAGTTGTTTGAGGGAAACCTTTAAAGAACGGTTTGTATATTTTGATCCCTAACCTGTTTCAGCCGAGCTTCAATTGATCAATATTTAGACCACTCATGACGCCAACTTTGCTGATCCCCATACCCAAAAGTCGTGAAGATTAAGATCTGACGACGCTGCAGGCGATTCTTTACTTTTTTTGAAATCTGGCAAATTTTGATTACACAAGAATGAGTGCGTTTTGTCTTGTGAGACGTAGCGCTCCTTATTGTAAGTGAAAATACTCAGCGCCATAAAACTCCTAGGTAATAGATGACCTTCTTAACCGTTTTGAATGTAGTAATTTGCGTCAATATTTACTAATTGATCGATACAAGGGAGCGGCAACTTACCCTTCATTGATGTTATGTTGCAGTTTAGGGAACGTGAAATCACAACCAATTATTCTTTTGCTGTGCGATTCGTAATATGACTTGTAAGGTACCTTGCCCTAAATATATTTTTAGCCTTTAAAGCTTATGACCTACAACAATACGACATTAACGACCCCCTTGTGAATGCCCCAGTTGTAAGGGAATAATCAAAAATCTTTGTGAAAATTCCACAAATTTTTTTTCCGATGCATACGAAAAATGTTGATTTACTTGATTCTCGTGGATACACAACTTGCCTGCGGGGGCCCCCAGTGTTGTCCGAAAACAGGCCAACCTCAAAAGGATGGGATGCTCGTTTGACTTATTTTCAGTATATGAGCTGTTTGGACATCACTGTACTAGTTTTAGAATCCTTGCTAAATAGACAAACCGACCGGCACCCACTACTTTTCGTTGTCTTTCAAGTCGCTAGGAGTACGCGATGTGATGTTCTGTCTTGCGGTTGTGCAAAATGTTTCTGAGCCGTTCCCGACCATAAGCTCTGTCAATCATCATCATAAATATCATATCATATTTGTTTTCAGAGAGAGTAAAACTTGCTAACAATTTGAACTGCAACCTCAACATACAAATTAAAGGACGATATTAACTTCGTTCAAGTAATAGATGTAGGTATACCATCAATTAGCATGTAACAAAGTATCTCCTGACAATATATAAACACAGTACTCGTATATTCAATCTGTAGAGACATTCATTGAAATCGTTTAAAAAAACACTCCGAATATAAAACATCTTATTATACCAAATGAAGAATTAGAAAGTTTTCGGATTGCAAAAAAAAAAACTTCTATATAGAAGAAAGCACCAGCACACAAAGGTATTCGGGAAACTCATATGTGGAAAAATGAAATTAGATGAAACATAAAAAATAAAGTGTACATAGCAAGAACTTGTGAACATATGTGGAAAATTTTGGTAAAAACAGCCATGATTTAATTAAAGTTGAGATTCACGTGATTTAGTAAGTTACATATATGACTGAGTTAGGTTAAGATTCTTGATAGACATTAAATGGTAAAGTAAACGTAATAAAAAAATAAGTTTCTTGCTTGTAATGATTTTTCTCTGTACACTTATTGTACGTAAAGTGGAAAATATTCCTCTTCGATGACTTATGCAAGTGAAATATTTTTAACAATACAGCATCTTAAAATAAAAAAAACTATAAAACACTTACTGTACTTTGGTATATCACACAATATGAGTCGTTAGAGTCGATATTCATCGAGAAGTTTACGTTTGTGCCCAAAAAACAGGGTTTTACTCAAAAAGTCATTACTCAAAAAGAACTGACTTTAGCAACTGGGCATTCAGCTCAATTGAAGTTTGAGATGTCCTATTGATTTGGAAAGAGTTAAAAAAAATACACATTTTGAAATATTGAATTTCGAAAAAATTGTTTTCGCAAAATAAAAAAATTTCAACTACTTTTTTTGCTATTGTTTGTACATGAAGTCGCTCGTACAAGTAATGACGATCATTTGACTAAGTTATGAGCAATTAAAAAAAATGTGTTATATAATTAAAAAAAACCTATTTTGAGTCGAAAAACAAAATTGCCGATAAATCTTGAAACAAAATTTGTTCGGGCGAACAAAAAAATACGTGTCTCATTATTTTGACCAGAGAGCAACATATTTAAGTTACATCAAAATCGAATAACATGTCCCGAATAGCCCGCTTGAATTGAAATGGAAAGCATCAATAGACAAAAGGTGAAGTTTTTGGGTTTTAAACAGACAAACTACTGTATAGGCACAAGGAGAATAAAATGTACTAACGTTAAATCAATACATCCAGCTTTAACTTCACGAACACCGCTATTCGTGTCTTTAACTTCTTACAATAATTCTGAAAATGGGTTTCCTTTCGTTGGAATAAAAAATCTATTAGAATGTTTTTGTTATGTTTGCGGATGCTAAAGGATGGCGCAAAATTGACCATTCAACTTTTTACTAAAAAAAACAAATTATTTTGAATGACGGAAATCTTTATTTTGACCATTACGTGCTCCATTGCTTGTCTGTTTGTATGCTGCAGCTGTCTAGCTCACAAGTGTCAAATATAATTGCCGTAGGACGATATTTGCAAATATTATAAATCTTTCCATAATTGATTGATTGCGCCACATGCTGGAAGAAATGTGAAGAAATTTCTCCGCAAACACTCACAAGTTATATACACAGAAATTGATTTCTACAAAATTGGTTTGGTGCTGAATGAAGCTGTACGTAGCTGTACTTAATGCAAATGTGTCCTTTTTTCTTTTTCGTTCCCAAAGCTATAGTCGGGAAATCATTTGTAGTTACGTTTGCGCGATGAAAGGCGTTCGCATAAAAGTAAAATCATTTAGCATAGTACAATCTAAAAATATTGTAATACTAAAAATATTGTAAAAATAAAGGGTGTTTTTTTTTGGAGGTTAGGTTTTCAAGATGAAATAAAACGGATATAATTTAATGTTATGGCCAAGAATTTAGCTTTATTATAAAGATAAGGGTTTGCCATTATGTTTTAAAAATGATTTCGGGCAAGTGGCCGCCGCGGCTGGCTCGAATAAATTCCAGCCGAGAGGCCCAATTTTCGACCACTTTTTGCAGCAATTGGGGCCGTATGTCAGCAATAACGCACCGAATATTCTCTTCCAAGACGTCAATCGTCTCGGGCTTATCTGCGTAGACAAGCGACTTCACATAGCCCCACAAGCAATAGTCCAGCGGTGTTATATCGCACGATCTTGGAGGCCACGCCGCAGGTCCATGGCGCGAGATAATGCGCTCACCAAAAGTTTCCTTCAATAAATCGATTGTTGCGTTGGCTGTATGGCAATTAGCGCCGTCTTGTTGGAACCAAAGGTCGTCCACATCAACATCGTCCAATTCAGGCACGAAAAAGTCATTAATCATGGCTCTATAGCGCGCCCCATTGGCTGTAACATTATGGCCGGCTTCATTTTTAAAGAAATATGGACCAATGATTCCCCCTGCCCATAGAGCACACCAAACAGTGACTTTTTGAGGATATAACGGCGTCTCAGCAATGCCTTGTGGATTATGTTCACTCCAAATGTGACAATTTTGCTTATTGACATACCCATTCAACCAAAAGTGAGCTTCATCGCTGAACAAAATTTTCTTCGATGCGTCGCGCGAACCGAACCATTATTTTCGTAATAAATTTGCACGATTTGCAAACGTTGTTCAGGTGTAAGTCTATTCATTATGAAATGGCAAACCAAACTGAGCATAAATCAAGTGACAGCTGTCAAAAAGACCATCTACGAAAAAAGTAGTGCCAACTTGAAAACCTAACCTCTAAAAAAAACACCCTTTAGTACAATCTGAAAACCCTTTTGAAAATATTAGTCGCCGCTCGGCATACATTGATCGTCTTCAGAGTGAATTTCTGCCATGAAAAAAGCTTAGTGTAACAACCATCGCAAATTTGCAAATCTAACAAATGTTGTATATATCCATATATACGCATACATACATAAATGTATATACTTATATACTGCTTTGGATAACTATACCAAAAGGACTTGCTGGCAAATTTTGACTATTTATCTAAATTGATTATTTTTTTTTACTACAAAAACCAACTTTGTGAAAATTAAAAAAAAATGAATAATTTTTCAAAAAATTTCACATCCTTTCACTGAGAAAAATGCACTTCTTCATGAATTAGGTATAAAATGCTTAAATATCGAAAGAAAATATAATATATTATATATCTCTTATATATATGTATATGCATGTATGGATATAAATATAGCCACTGTATAACCCAGGCATGGTGGAAATGCCGTGGAAAACCCGACTTCATCGCAAACTAGTAGTGGTGTGCAAAGTAAACTAAATTATTCCGTTCGTAATTTCTGCGAAGAGAATATGTCCTTGTGCGATGGACCGAAGATTTTATATGGTGTGATGAATACACTCATTTCGATTGCTCTTACAATGCCAAAAAAGGAATGCCACCTCACCATTAGCTACATAAAAGCATATTGGCTAAGGCCAATGAGTATAAATGTGCTTTTACCTATATTCTAACATTAGACATTATTAACGTCAGATAAAACATGATCATTACGCTTCAAACGAATGTCAATTACTGCGGTCCAGACATCACATACACACCTTCAAATCACCAGTATATTACTAGAGCGAACACAACAATAATATCAGCAGCGACACCTCTTGTTACGAGAAACTTTTTTTACGGAAACTTCTTCTCACACCAAGTAAAATAGAAATTTTTTCACATTAAATTCCAAATATCATAGCTCTCTTTCCAGTGATATGATCTGATTGCCCCTAGGTTAGGTTAGGTTGTGGTGGCAGTCGGTCCGTATGACCAACTCACTTAGACATCACAGGTCCGTTGTGATACCACTGTGCGACACGGGAACCTTGTTTATTTACTTTCGTGAAACCATTTTGAGGCTCTTATGAAGCGCAGGATTGGTCTAATCCCTGCGCCAGATCTGGTTGCCCCTAATCTTAATATTTGTTTTTGGCTGTGAACTAGTCTTTCATCAACAAGTTGCAAAATATTGGCCAAATATTGTCGTTATCAACACCTTTGTCAAAGTGCTAAACAACCAAGTTGTTTGCCAAAGAGCCATATGCAAAAACTAATATTAACTAACTGTCGTTTTTTCACTGTTTTCTGCAAATGAATTGACTGAAAATTTGTAATTATCTTAAGTCAACTAATCAAGATGCGTCATTATTTTTTTGTATTTTATCCATTGGCATTAATTTAAATTTCGATTAATAAAGACTTGGAAGTATTTGCAATAAGTTCTTTTTTATTTAGTCTTTATATTATTGTATTTATGGGACTTTATTCTATTTTATTTTATATTACTTTTTTCATTCTGCTATGTTATATTATAATTTCCTCAACTTTATTTTTTATTTTACTTTAGTCAATATTATTCTATTTTATTTGATTTATTTTTTAAACCATTTTACTTTATTTTATGATATTTTATTTTATGTTATTCTATTTATTTATCTTGTTTTACTTTACTTTATTATATTTCATTTTGTTTGTTGTGTTTTTATTTTATTCACTGCATTTTAATTTATTTTACTTTACATTATTTATTTAATTCATTCTTAAATTTAAAATTTTTATTTTTATTTTGTTTTATTGGTATTTTTTATTGTTTATTTTTTCAGTTAATTGTTAATGTTTTTTTAGTTTTTATTTTTTTATTTTATTTTTTTATTTATTATTGTTTACTTTATTTTATTTTTTATTTTTTAATTTTTTGTTTTGTTTTATTCTATCTTAATGCATTTTATTCTAATTATTTATTTACTCTATTGTGATTTGTCTTATTTCTTTTTCTATTTTTTTCATATTTTATTTTATTTCACTTTATTTTATTTTGATACGAGTGTACCTAATTGTATTTAGTTAAATTTTGTTTTAATTGACTTTTTAAATATTTAGATGTAATCATTTGCAATTTGGCGGCCGCCGTAGCCGAATGGGTTGGTGCGTGATTACCATTCGGAATTCACAGAGAGGTCGTTGGTTCGAATCTCGGTGAAAGCAAAATTAATAAAAACATTTTTCTAATAGCTGTCGCCCCTCGGCAGGCAATGGCAAACCTCCGAGTGTATTTCTGCCATGAAAAAGCTCCTTATAAAAATATCTGCCGTTCGGAGTCGGCTTGAAACTGTAGGTCCCTCCATTTGTGGAACAACATCAAGACGCACACCAAAAATAGGAGGAGGAGCTCGGCCAAACACCTAACAGAAGTGTACGCGCCAATTATTTATTTATTTAATCATTTGCAATGCAAAATGACTTTAGTTCTTGCAAGGTGATTAAATTCACATTTGTTTGATATTGAAAGAGCGCCTGTTCTTGAGTATTCCTTGCTGAACGATAAATATTTTATTTATTTGGCACTTCTGATTGTGTATGTCTTCTTTCTTCGACATATACAAAACTCCATTAGCTGCGCTATTAAAACTTTTCAGTACAATTATTTTTATTGATTTATTTAAGTCATTTCTCACTTGGAATTCAACTCCTATATCCGCTTAACTTGCAATATTTCCCATTGCATTTTAAATGTGAGGAGGAGTACATAAGTCTCACTTGCTACGCTTTGCAGTTTCCATTTTTCACTTTTGTTTCTTTATTTTCATTCGACCATTTTACGCTCCAACGCTTCGTTGTTATTCATAATTTTTTTCTTCCAAATATATAACAAAATACCACACATAACCGCTTTATTGCATCAAGAGGAAGACATGCTTGGGTACAACCATTTGGACGGATGAGGTGTTTTCTGATGTTTTGTATCCGACGTATGTGGTCTGAGTGGCTTCCGCCTTTTGACAGTTAACTTTTTATGATCGACAACGGCCTTTCATACACACAAGTTCATGAACAAGGGAACATTTACGCGACGAAATATTATCCGCGTTTATTCGCACGAACATCTTCAGAAACAGGAACAAACTGTTGTCACAAAACCACATCTGTATACGGCATCTCGTATTCTTGTGAAGTCATACCAAACTTACCACAGTGTTGACTAAGTGGTGGGCTGGACAAATTCAACTTGTTTTTATCACTCGTTTGCGAGTGTTATTGAGTGAGTATGAAAACTGTTGAGTGCTTTAAGGGGTTGATACCGAGCGACGGTCGCCGATTATACGAGTACAATAGCACTGAAAAACAAACCATAGGTGAAAAGAGCAAAGGGGTATACATACTTACATACATATGTTTGCTCCAAGTGGTTAAGATAGCTGCTGTTATTATACGCTGGATGCGTCTTTGCGTGCTTTTTTGCCTAAACGCTTTTATTCTATAAATCTTTTTGCACGTCACATCTATGCGGTTTCTGGTCTGCTTGGATGGTTTTAAATAGTTTTGATTCCTAGTAAAATAATAAAAACAATCTCATATGATATTATAATTCTGTAGTATTTTTAAACATATATTGTTATTATCACATATACTCTAATTTTTCGATTTTCCTGATCTAAACTCAGGAAGCAGTTTACCTGGACGCAGGCACGCCACTCTTAATTAATGCGAAAGCGGTTCCAAACTAGGTTGAGTTTTTTCGACGAGAGCAGCTTTGATGATGCATTACGCATTTTAAACCCGCTCATCCGCAAACACAACTACCAAAAAACAAAAAAAAAAACTCCGAATGTGCTGGCCTTATATTGCATGAGCATTTGACTATGAGAAAGCTCTGTTCAAAGTAGGTGTCGCGTTTGCTCACTGTTGACGAAAAACAAGAACGTGTTAATGACTCTGAACGGTTTTTGGCCAGGTTTAAAGGTAATATACCGGAATTTTTGCATCGTGAAACATGGATCCAGCACTTCACTCCGGAATCAAAACGGTTGTCATCTGAGTGGACAGCAGCTAGTAAACCTAGTCCAAAGCGCCCGAAAGCACAACAATCGACTGGAAAGATTTAAGCCTCGGTAATAAAGGATGTGCAGGGTGTAATATTTGTCGACTATTTTGAGAAGGACATACCATCAATAGTGAATATTCTATAGCGTTGTTGGAGCATTTGAAGGCCGAAACTGCAAAGAAACGTCCGCATATGGCAAAGAAAAAATTTTGTTTCTTCAAGACAACGCATCGTGTCACAAGTCAATCAAAACAGTGACGAAACTACATTAATTTGACTTCGAATTACTCCTACACCCACCGATTCTACCAGATTTGGCTCGCAGACGAGGTTATCCCTGAAACTGAGGCTTATGTTGAGGCAATAGATAAATCGTTCTACGAAAGTGGTGTTGAAATGTTAGAGCAGCGCTCGAACGATTGCGTGGTTCTTGATGGAAATTACGTTGATGAACAAGGTTAATTTGAGCGAAAGAAAATGTACTTTCTTTGTTAGGCCCTGAGCTTTTCAGCCCATGTGTTAATGCAGACACTTTCTCATTCACACTTGCTGAGAACCGAAAGACAACTAATCCAATGGTTTTTATGTAAAAGCATGCACATTTTGAAAAAATATAAAATCGCATTGACATTTTGTTAAAACATAAAATTATGATTAAATATGTAAGCCAAAATACCTTTATTTTCATTTCACTAATTTCAAAGAAACCTGCATTTACAAATTAATTAATCTTGTGTTGGTATTTAGACATCAGTGATCAATCACTATTACCAATAACATGGCTGTTAGCCTTTGCCAAAACTAATGACGTGTAAATAGTACAAATATTTATATGTATACTCGTATGTATAATGGTGCTCACACTCTCCAACGTAAACGTACGCCCATATCAGCTGACACGACAAAACAACGATCTACGTTACTACGGAACGGAACGATGCACAGTGGTCCCGCCGCGTAGGAAGAGCGGTCATAAGAACTTCTGGCGTGATAAATGACTTTTTAGTACGTTTTTAAGTTGAGAAATGTTTTTATTTGTTAAAAAAACATTAAGACATATAAAAAGTAATATATACCTATATAATAAGAATATATATAAGATATAATAATAATAATATATAATAAAGTAATATATAATTAATATAAAAAGTCAAAGGAAAATTAGGTACACACATTTTTATATATTATAAAATTTGTTTGTTTCGTTTAAAGTTTTGCCAGTTTTTTAAGGCTGCCAGTTAACTTATTCTTATTTATGAAAACAATAAAATATTCACTTCCAAAAAAGTTAATGTACTTAGAAATACAAAACTTTTAACTCCATAAATCTAACACTTCTCTTGACATCATAGATTTCTTTTTACATGGTAATTTTCGTAGACTAGATATAAATGGATCGGAATTAAGAAGAAGCCTGTGCAAAAGATCCGTGTTAGTTACAGTTCTTGAGTGCTTTCTGGTATTGTCACGTCTGAATTGTTTCACTAATTTATTACATGATTCAGCTGCCTCCTCTGATAATTCTCCAATTGATAATAAACAATGATCGATCACCTCCGACCAATGAATGAGCACTTTATGAACTGATGCAGGTAAATTATACCATGAATATTTACTAACTAGAATTTTAGCAGTGTCTATTGCGTATATTTTGAATTTATTCGAATTAATTTTAAAACCAGATGAAAGACATTGTAGGAGATAACTACATCTGTTTATAACGTGTTTGTCTATTCCTGTGATTTTGGATGATATGGTTAAATGAAGGAAAAATTGTCGTGCTGTTTTCCATCATTAGAGATGCCACTTCCTCCAATTCGCGGTTTGTCAACTATCAAGCCTAATTGTTCTCTAACTCCCTCTGAACAAATTCTTTTCTCTTAGCTTAAAGTGCTTTTTCCTCAGATGAACGTGCTTACCACCTTTTAAATTCGATTCTATAAGAAACATGAATAAAGTATTCAAAAAATCTAATCTAAGAATGCAGGGGTGGTAAACCAAATTCAAATCTACTGGAGTTTACTTGTTTTTTTCTAAGTCATTCATTTCTTTAGGTGTCGCACCACAAATATAACATTTACTCGTAGATGAGTCACTAAGAGCACAGCACATTTTACCATCAACCATAGTTAATTGTAAAGAATGACTTACTTTATAACTATGGTTATCGATTTTAACAACAGTCGGATTCAAGTCACTAATAGTTTTTTTAAAATGCTCTTCTTCTTGAACCCAAAGAGCTTTAGTTTCTTGAGCAAATTGAAAACGTATAGGCCGACAAAACCTTGTGGAGGATGGGCGAGGGTTTTTCCAAATTATCTTATCTGGGTCGGAGGTAATCGATTTACAAATTAATTTCAAGGGTATATAAGATGTAACAATTAAACTTCCATCTTCCGTTCTCGGATCAGAAAAACTTTGCTTGTATTCGCTCTGTCCAGTGCTGCCATCGAAACCCCATTTACCTACTAATTCATACTCAGTGCAACTTGATTTAGATATATTTACCAATACTGGTTTTTGAGATTCGAGAATGCGAGAGCAAGTGTGGTCCAACAAACATTGTAAATTAATTTCGGCAGATGATTCTGTAACGCTAATTCCTGTTGGGTAACATAGGTACAGATTAGACCCTATATCAAGCGCAATCGCAGGTCATCGCAGCTGGAAATTATTTTTCTTTAAGAGGACTTACGTAAGAATATTTTAATGTATGTTTCATTTGTGCAGATTCGAGCGAACTTAGTTAAAACTTTACAAACTTCTTATAAAAAAAAATAAACGGTAAATTTTAAAGTACCTATTTCGTACGGTCTGCAAACCTATTAAATAATAATTAAAAAAGATAACAAAACGTTTAACATGTCGTACATACCTTCAACTTGAATTTTCATTGTATAACAGGTCATAAACACAGAAATGCGTAGAAAAATAACACTTCCTGGAACTGCGTAAGTACGGAGCGGAGACCACGCTAACTATCACTTTTCAAATTCTCTTACTTTGGCGGCACAATTATAAGTGAATTGTTTGTGCAGTTGAAATTTCTTTTGTACTCTAAGTTACTATGACTAATGAACTAACATTTAGCTAAATATTGTTGCATAATTTTAACATGATTATTTTCATCCAATGTCTTACGGCGGAACCACTGTGCGATGGTGAGAATTAATTTACAAGGGGCGCTCTCACCTACTAATGCTGATGTTAGCGTTAATGTTACCGCTGCTATAAGTTCAATCAATTTACATACACATACGAGGCGTGTTGAAAAATAAACGCGAATTTTGAATTTTTGCAGGTTACGTATATTCGAATTTCGATTTTTTTGTGGGGATATGTTGGTTCTCATGTCTCTCACTCATCCCAACAAGTTCGGTCATTTTGAATGTTTAGTTAATTGTTGACAACTGCTTTGCTTGCACGTGTTTCGGGTCGTCTTCAATTTTTACCTATTCAAAAAGATGGCTCAAAGAACCTGTATCAAATTTTGTGTGAAAAATCAAATTAAGTGAGCGGATGCATTCCGAATGTTGATTGTGTCATACGGAGAAGCTACTTTGGACTAAAGCAACTGTTATCGGTGGCACAAAATTTTCTCAGAAGACCGAGAAGATGTGAACGACGAAAAGCGTGCAGGCGTGCCGGACGCCCGAGCGCTTCAACAACAGACGAAACAATTGATGAAGTAAAGAAAATGGTATTGGCCAATCGTTGAATCACCGTTAGAGAAGTTGCTGAGGATCTAGACATATCGATTGGCTCGTGCCATTCGATTTTTTTCAATGATTTGGGCATGAGACGAGTCGTTGCAAAATTCGTACCAAAACTGCTCTATTTCGACCAAAAGCAGCATCGCATGAACATTGCTAATGAGATGTTGGACTTTGTCCGCGACGACCCAAATTTGCTCGAGAAGGTCATAACTGGTGACGAATCATGAGTTCATGGTTATGACGTGGAAACCAAAGCTCAATCATCTCAATGGAAGCTGCCGCACGAACCAAGACCGAAAAAGCGCGCCAAGTTCGGTCGAATGTAAAAGTTTTGCTTAACGTTTTCTTCGATTGCAGGGGCGTTGTGCATCATGAGTTCTTTCCACGAGGTAAAACGGTCAATTAGGAATACGCCCGGATGTGTGGAAGAACAAAAATTGGCTCTTGCATCACGATAACGCCCTTGTTCACACATCGTTGAATGTGCACGACTTTTTGGCCAAAACACACACTTATGATGCCACTGCCACCGTATTCCCCAGATCTGGCCCCCTATGACTTTTTCTTGTTCCCGAAACTGAAGAGGCAGATGAGATGAAAGGATGACGCTACGCTACGATTGACGAGATAAAGACGGCATCGAAGGAGGAGCTGAACAAGATAAAAAGAATAATTTTTTGAAATGCTTCGAAGGTTGAAAAAAACGTTGGCACCAGTGCATGATATCTCATGGGGATTACTTTGTAGGGGACAAAATAGATATGAATAAATAAATAATTTTTGAAAAATCACAAAATTCGCGATACTTTTTGAACACACCTCGTGCGCGAAGGTTTCGGCGCCAGTCGATGCTGCCTCTAACGCTGCTCTTTTGCCCACTTCATGATCTGTGGCGGCTAATAATGCACAGTGGACGACGGTCAAAAATAAACGGAACAAAAAACATATACAAATTTGTACGCCAGCCGCTGCTGAACCTAACACCAGAGAATGTTAATGCAATGAGAAGGTGCAAATGTTACTGTGAGCTTTTTTTAGTACAATTGAGATTTGAAAGATTTGTAATAAGGTCATTTAGCACACCGAGTTTATAGACACCTCACTGACTTTTGCTCACACAAAAATTAGAAACACCACACATTTTTCCCCTCAACATTAAACCAATTAAATTTTTACTATTTTCGTATATTTAAAAAAAAAAACGATTTAGAAAAAAAATTTATAAAAAAAAGTTTGCGCCGGGAATTGAACTCGAGTCTAACATGTGGCGAGGAAAAATAGGCGGTGCGTTTATTTCTTCGACTGCTTATTTTTTGACCATTTTGTTACTTTTGAAATGATAAGCGGATACATAAAATGTATTACAAATTTTTTTACGATTACATTAAAAAAAACAAATTTAAAAACGAAAAAAAAAATTTGTGCCGAGAATTGATGGCGAGTCACGTGGGGAGGATAAATACGCAGAGCGTTTATTTCTGCGCCTGCGTTGTGAACAAAAGGTTTTGTGTATGCGCGCGACGCGAATAAATTTTAATAAAGTTCTGAAAGTAATTCATGAAGTTTTTCATTACACACATATGTACATAAATGAACGTATACTTTATATGTAAATAAATGATGGTATATGAAATATACATAAGTACATAATATGTATGTACATGTCAATAGGAGGTATTTGCATTCAGAAAAAAAGAAAGGTTTAAGATAAATCAACACTTATTTTATATTGTATGTCAATTTATAGTTTATGTATTCGACAGCATTTACATACATATGTATGTATGTACATTTGTATATGAAAAACAATAATGCACAAGCGCAAGAACATCATATCACATATGCAAGTACAGTGCACTCGGGAAAACGTCAACACTAGTTTACGTCAACATCCCAAAACGTCAACCCTTAATTTTTTACATTGTCTACTCTAAAACGTCAACCAAACCACAAAGCTCTAAAACGTCAACTTTAAATAAATCAAAATTTTGAATTAAGCAACAGTTAAAATACACAGTTTTGATCACACACACACATTTATTTCATGAAATTAGTTCAGAATTCGGGTATTCCCCTTATATTTAAGTACATACATATTTATGTATGTAGAATAGAAAAAAAATTCCATCTCAATGTGTTGCCTTTTTTATGTTCAGTTGATTTTTTGTTCTCGTAAGTGCCACATTACCAAAATGTGTTCAAAACAACCGAAAGTGCTTAAATTACAAGAAAAGGCAAACATTTTGGATTTATTAGAAAAGAGTGCAAGTGCGGTAGCTTTAGCAAAACAATATGGTATCTCAAAATCAACAATTAGCAAGATAAAAATGAAAAAAAAAAATTTTGGACTGTGTCAATAATACGCTTTCCGGCCCGGGAAAAAGAATGTCATTAAGAGCATCAGAGTTGCCGAAAATGGAAAAGCGCCTGTATCAATGGTTTGTAAAGCAGAGAGAAAAGCATTATCCGGTTAATGCATTAGCGCTCAAACAAAAGGCTAAAGAGATTCATCTAAAAATAAAAGAAAAGGAATGTTCTTTTAACGCAAGTGATGGATGGTTGCAAGGTTTTAAAAAAAGATATGGAGTTCGCCTGCTTAAAATAACTGGAGAAAAGCTATCTTCACAGCCTTTGCTGGTCGAACCATTTAAAATCAAACTTAAACAAAAAATTGAAGAAATGGGTCTTTGCCATGATCAATTGTACAATGCTGATGAGTCTGGCTTATTTTGGAAAATTTTGCCAGAAAAGTCTTACGTATCAAGTGCCGAAAAAACTGCTCCGGGCGTAAAGACAGAAAAACAACGCGTTACTTTTTTATGTTGTGCTAATGCTTCCGGAAATCATAAGCTTAAATTGTTGGTGATTGGGAAGGCAAAAAATCCACGCATTTTCAAAAACTTTAACTGCCCAACTGAGTACAAGAGTTCCAAGTCCTCATGGATGACATCAGCTATTTTCTACGATTGGTTTCACAAATCCTTTGTGCCACAGGTTAATATTTGTTCTGCTACAGAAAAAATATCGCTTTTAATAGCTAAGATTTTCTAATTTTAGGTAACAGATTTTCTTTTAAAAAAGGACTTGCCAGTTAAAGCGCTCCTTCTGATGGACAATGCTCCATCTCATCCAAGTGAATTAGAGCTTAAAACAGGAGATGGAAACATAGTTGCAATGTTCTTTCCTCCGAATGTAACCCCACTTATCCAACCAATGGATCAAAACGCAATGAAAATAACGAAGCTGTATTATAGAAACAGTCTTCTAGCCATGGCAACAGCAAAAAAATCAGATCTAGTAGATTCTATGAAAGCTGTTACATTAAGGGATTGTGTTATGCTTTTAGAAGCCGCATGGAATAAAGTTAGCAAAGATACAATGGCAAAATGCTGGCAAAATGTTTTGCGTTTAACGGAAAATGAGACAGGTCCGAAGGAAGATATTCCGTTAAACATATTGAAAGAAAAAATAAACTCGGAACTGCAACAACAAATGGAGCTCGCAGTTGATCTGCTTTATGAAATAAACCCTCAGGTTTGTCGCTTTATAAAATTATTTTAACGACACGACCAGTAACTTTATACATTTTTTAAAGTTGACTATACAGTATCATCCATTCAAAAGTGGAATAAAGATTTTCTACTGGGTAATGTTTCTAATTCGTGTGAAGCTGAGGAGTTAGAAGTGACCGATGATGAGACAACGATTTAGATACGAGTACAAATGTACATACAATAAAACCAAACGAAGCTGTCGAAATATTTAACCGGGCTTTGGATTGGGCTCAATGCGAGAATGTTGAGCAAAATGACCTAAATGTACTAAGACGTTTACGAGAGAAAGCTCTCCTCCAAGTATTGGAAAGGAAAAAACAACAGAAAAAAGATAACCGATTTTTTTAGATGCATAAGTATGTATGTGAAATGTGATCTCTTTTGAAATGCGTTCCTTTAGTTTTTTTAGGCTCAAAGCCTTTTTTGTTCTTTTTTTGTATTTGTTTATGTTTAGTTTAAGTTTATAGTCAATAAAAACGTTTAAAGCACACTATCAATATGTTTTTTTATTAAAAGTTTCTACATTCATAAACGTCAACAATTTGTTAAACGTCAACACTCGTGGTTTTAATTAGTTGACGTTTTCCCGAGCGCACTGTATGCCCAAATAACCTTGACTTATGTATGTACACATGTCATACCACATCACATTCTTACAAGAAATCAAATACACATGGGCACTAGTGAACGAGTTTCTTCCTAACAAGTGCAAAAACAATTCTGCTCTATGTATGCATATATACCGACTTTATGTCCTAGCATATATACATACATACATATGTACCTACTTGCCTTCTAAACTTCCTACAAAATAATTGTATTCATATGTTACAACATCCATGCACGTTCATACATTCAAGCATACATATATATACATATGCGCGAGCACAGCGCTCCCTTCTTGCTTCCGTGTACTTTTGTCTTTCACCAGTCGATATTCCTAATATTGTACTTACAAAAACACAATACTTTGATAGACGCAAAAGCAACAGCAAGCACAACGCGATGGCCGCTTTGCCACCACACATTCTAAAATGTTCTAGAACACAACAAAAACACATACATACCTCACATGCGCATGTCGCCCAAAGCTAAAGTCTAAGCCTAGCGACTACAAAAACAAAATACATTCGTAGACGCAGTCGCAGCGGCCATGATTCTATCAGCGACGGCGCTGAACAATTTAGAACAAAAACAAAAAGTTCATTCATAAGTTCGAGCTCATATTTCAATTTCATTCATAAAACGACCCGCCATATGCCAATTTTCGCGACCATTCGAAAATAGTCAATATTGGAATATTTCGCGTGGAATTATTTGCCAATATTTGATAAATCTTAAATTTTTGTCATGTCGAGTGGCCGCTCCTCCGTATGTATGTATGCACCCTTATATGTATGTAAATATGTCTTCTAACTGTGCGACAGTCGCGAGTTAATGTGACTTCCAGCGAATCACACATTGCTGTCCGCAAAGCCGCATATATGTACCTTATGATCAGAAAGTACCGGGAATGTTTAAATTAAACAAAACAGAGTTAAATTTAAGGCAAATTTATATTATCTCCTTTAAAATTTGACCCGTCTGAAGCAACACACATGTGCCAACGTTTAACCCAGTCCTCCAAACACCCCCGGCAGGCCGATTTGTATTCTCTTTGATCAGTGCGATGGCGCGATATCATCATGCAAAATCTGAGAATTGTTTGCTCACATTTCCGGGGGTTTCCAACACACAGCATCTCTCTAAGGTTTCAAAACGGATAAATAATATTCTCTATTGACTGTCTGGCCCGATGGAAGGTACTCATGGTGGACTATGCCTTGGCAATCGAAGGAAACAGTCAACATCACCTTCCCGGTTCTTTTTGCTCATAGGGTATACATATCCCATCTTTTCACTGACGGACAAGAAGACGGTCGCAGTTGCTGTTTTTTATATGCATACATTTTGCGTTCGTTGAAAGTTTGTATATATTTGTATACATATGCGTGTATGCGCGTTGGGCTTTCTGGATGCATCCATGGATATTAGAATATTTTCTCATCAATATGTGTATGTAAGTAGTTCAGATTTGACTGAAGAGATTAAATATAGGGATGCATATTCATATGATTGCCTTTATGGCTGTTTTACATATAAATTAATTCAAAAGAAGTATGAATAATGTTATATAGAAAATAAATTTCTAAATAACAGGTATTAGAAAAACCTGAATACACTATTTTAAATCAATTCTAATTAAACCAAATATAAAAAATGAAATATCGAACAAAAAACCGCGTACAAGATTTGAACCTGAGTCAAAATTGAGACTATGTACCGCACACACAACACGTCTTTCACGATTGCGCTAATCTATAATCACAAATAAAGTTTTCCAAATCACTCATTTATTCGATTCGCAGTTTTATATGCACATATTCTGCGTTAGTTGAAAGTTTGTATGCGTAATTATATGCATATGTATGTGTGTTTGCGCGTTTGGCTTTCTGGACGGATATTAGAATGATATTTTCTCATCAATATAATTTGGATTTGATGAAATAGATTATAGATATATGTACATATTTTCTGTTTTGATTGATTTATATAAAAGTCAGGTCATATCCAGTATGAACTATTTTATACCGAAAAGAAATTTCCATTTATAAAATACAAAAAAAAACAGTATTTTAAAGAAATTTTAATTAAAATAAACTCAAAAATTTTACCAAACTTTCCTGGTTTGAATTGTAAAAAAAAAAATGTGCAAGAAAAAAAATATGACTTCAGGACTTGAACCTGAATTATATACGTGCCAAAAAACAAAACGAACAATTCCGCCGACTTTAGCTTCTGCACCACAAACTAACTGCCGCGCGGCCTTCTTAATCGCAAATTTATTCGCTTCGATTTCCTTAGTAGTGTGCCGAAAAATCTTATGAACTTCCTCAGTAGTCTGGTAAGCGCAGAAAATATCTGAATTCTTGTCCTAGCGTGGTAAGTAAATATAGAAACCCTCCACTCGCGTCACTCGCGTGGTAAATATCTGCAATTCGCCACTCGTGAGCAAAGTTGAATTTGAAATGACCTTATTATGAATCTACAAATTAGAACTCGAAAAAAGCTCATTTAACATTTGCTCCTTCTCATTGCATTAACATTCTCTGCTAACACTTCGCGCTCTGTTCATTCGCCTGCTGTTCCGGTCAATAATGCACAGTGGACTAGTGTCCATAAGAAACGGAGCAAAAAACAAGTACGAGTAGTAGGTACAAATACTTGTAATGATCTGGATGTTGCGGTCAAATACAAATGGTTACACATGGCATCTTTATCTCCCTCCGTATCTGAAGATGATATTAAAGAGTACGTCTCTAGCATACAGGCTTAAGTAAAAATATGCTTTCTTCTTTCAAATTGATTAAAAAAGATGTTTCATTAACGAGCATTAAAATAGTCAATTTTAAGTTGAGACTTCCGGAGCCTTCGTATGAAAAGTTATTGAGCTCAGAAATCTGACCAACAAATGTAATTGTGAAGCAGTTTCGGTTTTTTCAAAAGGATTCCCCACAGCCGCCACCGGTATAATAGCATCTTCAAATATTCCTAGTGGTGTTCTTAAAGTCTATTTTCAGAACTTATCCGGCATATGTACAAAGGCTGATTACGCAATTAGATTACGACATCTTCGTTCTTGTTGAGACCTGGCTAACTTACTTAACGTTTTTCGCTAAGACAGGGATGCTGCAAAAACAGGGTGCTTGCGTGGAGGTGGCTTTCTTATTTCTAGCAAGTGTCACTTAAACGCATTTTTGTGCCCCTTCATGAACGGTGACTCTCTGTTGGATCAGATCTGCGTCTGCATAAGTTGTCCCAATTTACGAGGCTCTTTATATCTATCTCAATGACAATCATTTATGTGAATTCGGTGATTTCAACTTAAGTAAGATAAATTGATGAATTTGTGTCTCCAGCTCTATTCCCACACCAAATAATGTTACTGCCAATCATGAATTATAGTTTATTGATAATATTCTTAACCTTAATTTATTTCAAATTAATGATTTTGTTAATTTTCTGAATAAAATCTTGGACCTCATTTTTGTAAGTGACAACATAAACTACAAGATCAATGAATGTTTGAGCGTATAACTCCTAAAGATAAGCATTATTTACCCTTAGTTGTCAAACTCGACTTTTACGGTTTTGCTAATATTCCGTCTGCTGCCGGGTTATCATTTATTTATTCATTATGCGATTTTGCAAATTCCAATAACTTATACATTAATTGGGTTAATTTATTTGCTGAACTTGACATACCTAGCAGTTTTCCTGTCTTTAAGTCCATTTTGTCTAAACTCTGCTTAAATAACATTCGCTCAGAATGAAAAAGCCTTATAAATAACCTGGTATTCTAAGACTTTGAAAAAGCTTAAAAATCTTAAAAATAATTATTTCAAGAAGTTTAAATCTACGAAGAATCATTTGTACTTCGTTAAATATAAGCAAACGTTAAAGGATTTCTACGATTTAAATAAACCTCTCTATAATAGCTATATTAAGAACCTGGTGTTAAACATTAAAGCAAATCCCAAAACCTTCTGGAGATACATAAAATCTAGAAGGAGTAGTGTCAGTGCTCCCACTGGTATCTTTTTCGATAATAGTTAAGCGCGAAGCCCAATTGAAGCGGCAAACTTATTTACTGAGTTTTTTAAATCTAATTTTGTTGACGAAGAACTTGATCCTCCGTCCGACTTTTCCTTTGACTTAGTTTATGCCCTAAACTTTGGAGCTCTTTGCCTCTCTGCTGAGGATATTAGCAATGTGTTATTTAAATTGAAACTCTCGAACTGCTGCTGATGGAATTTGAGCAGTTTTGATAAAAAATTGTCCGGCCTTGGTCTATCACCTGAAAATTATTTTGAACAAATCTTTCTCGTCGGAATATTCCATTGCCGCGTGACAGCTCTCTTTTATTAGGCCCTTCTTTAAGCGTGGCAATAAAAATTACGGTATGAATTATAGGCGGTCAATGCAAAGCTGAGCTTTGCGGTTAAATCTTCAATATGCCTAAATCAGCATGGGCTTGTTGCTAACAGATCTACCTATATTATCTAATCTGGTTGCTTTTATTGAATACTGCATTGATTCTTTCTCGGCTGGTTTCCAGGCCGACTGTATATACATTGACTTTTCGAAAGCCTTCGACAAAGTCTCTCATCTTAGTTAAAAAATTAGCTTGTTTTGGCTTTCGTTCTGCATTTCTGCATTGGATAAACTCTTATTTTAGCAATAGCCGTTGTGTTGTTACAATTGATAGTACTTCATCTATGGTACTCCCTTTGCTGCCACCTCTGGTGTTCCGTAAGGAAGTATTTTGGGACAGCTTTTATTTGTGTTATTTATTAATGCCATCCAAAGTTATTTCTCATTTGCTAAGTTTTTGCTTTATGCTGATGACCTTAAGATCATCTCAGCAATCAAAACTCAAGAGGATGCCGTTAAACTTTATGTCGATATCGATAGGCTTTACGTTTGGAACAGAATTCACGTCTTTCGCTGAACTTATCTAAGTGCTTTCGAATATCTTTCATGAAAACATCAAACATTTTGTGCACTAAGTACAGTATCTCGACATGTGTCCAGCAGTATGTTAGCGAGTTTAACGACCTTCGCGTTATTTTTGATAACAAATTTTCTCTTAATAACCATATAAATTATATTACTTCAAAAACTTTCTCGACGTTGGGCTTCGTCAGACGTAACGCCACTAAAGTTCTCTCGTTTTTATTTGGAGACCTTTTAGTCAGCAAACTATCAATAGAACGTGTGAAAAAAATATTTCTCAAATATGCCCTTCAGTCTCTGAATTTTATTGATCCTTTGCCATCATATTCTGCTCGTCTAATGCTTATAAGTCTCAAGTCATTAGAAACTCGTGGGTCTCTCTGTGTCCCTTTTTCTTAGAATATTATTTCTGCAGTACTTGATTGTCCCTACTTGTTGGAAAGGATTCGATTTAGTGTTACCCAGCGATATATTAAAACAACCATCATCAAATGGTTCTTGCCTACATAGAGCCAATTGGAAGTGAAAATTTGATCGGGGCAGTAAATGCAGTAAACAGCGAAATTTCCCAAGCCTCTAGAAGATTAAGGCTTCACGTCAGTTAAGGACGTTTTTCTTGAATGGGGAACTGAATGAAGTACAATTTTTTAAAGAGAACTTCTCAAAAACACCTTATAATGGAGTTTGTAAATAAACACGAAATCTAGAAGAACAGAGTTTTTGAAAAATATAAAGCATGGATCATGAGATGATGCAGAAAATTGCTCGGAGGTTGAGGATATCTTGCCAAATATAATACGCCTTGAGTTAATGGCGTTTAAAGATTCTAAAAGTGGTAAATTAATCAAAGTAGTATAAAAACATGAAAGTATGTAAGTGAATAGGTGTGTTAACTGGACAGATTTAGATAAAATTTAGCAAGAAAATAATTTATAACATAGATCTACGTATAGGAATACAATTTTTTATATGGATGCAACCTATTTAAACATTTAAATGAAATTTTACTAATAAAACACAATATGGATGTCAAGCGAAAGAGGCTTAAGCAAGAAGAAGGTAGCCTCTTTGAAAAATTAATTATTAAGTTCAGGAAAATCGGTTCAACTTAAGTAGATACTCACTCCAAATTATGTAAAAAGCAGTTTATAAAAGAGTTCCTACCATTTTTCTGTTGGGGTCAAATGAAGTATAAATTACAATATGGGTATCAAACTAAAGAGTTAAAAAAATTAATTTGAAAACCTTTTCATGTGCGAGGGTAGCCACCAGTTTGAAAAGTTAAATAAAATTTATTTAGCAACTTAAATCAAATTTTATTTTCATACGTACTTACACTAAGTTCTTTTGAGAGCAATTTATAAAAGAGTTGCCACCTTTTTGAAATTTAAAAATATTTTTCTGTTCAAGCCGAATAAAATATAATATTACTATAATATTGTACAACAACATTACAAAAAAAAAGCAAAAACAACTTTTAGTTTCATTAAACACTTTTTTTAGTTTTTATATAAAGGTTGGCAAAAAAGTCTAGCGTCGCAAACATGGAGCAAAATAAAGAGAAAATACGGCATATTTTACAGTACTACTACGATAAAGGCAAAAATGCATCTCATGCTGCCAATAAAATTTGTGCAGTTTATGGACCCGATACACTTTCCATTTCCACCGCACAACGATGGTTTCAACGTTTTCGTTCTGGTGCAGAGGTGATCGAAGATGCGCCACGGTCCGGAAGGCCTGTCGTCAAAAATTGCGATAAAATCGCTGAATTGATCGAAAGAGACCGGCATAGTAGCAACCGTAGCATCGGCCAAGAGCTGGGCATGAGTCATCAAACCGTTATAAACCATTTGAAGAAGCTTGGATTCAAAAAGAAGCTCGATGTATGGGTGCCACACGACTTGACGCAAAGAAACATTTTTGCCCGTATGGATGCATGCGAATCGCTTCTGAATCGCTACAAAATCGACCCGTTTTTGAAGCGGATGGTGACTGGCGATGAAAAGTGGGTCACGGTGAAGCTGCCCAGACGGTGGCCAAGCCTGGATTGACGGCCAGGAAGGTTCTTCTGTGTGTTTGGTGGGATTGGCAGGGAATCATCCACTATGAGCTGCTCCCCTATGGCCAAACGCTCAATTCGGACCTGTACTGCCAACAACTGGACCGCTTGAATGCAGCACTCATGCAGAAGAGGCCATCTTTGATCAACAGAGGCCGAATTGTCTTCCATCAGGACAACGCCAGGCCACACACATCTTTGGTGACGCGCCAGAAGCTCCTATTTCTGTCCATGGCGAACGAGCTTGGTAGTCGGAAGTTGTCCACAAGAGAGTCCTGTGAAAATTGGCTCTCCGAGTTTTTTGACAATAGGGAAGCGAGCTTCTATAAGAGTGGCATTATGAAGTTGGCATCTCGGTGGGAACTCGTCATCGAACAAAACGGCGCATATTTGATTTAAATCGCATTATTATAACCAATTTTATGAACAATTGAAAATTCAATAAAAATACTTTTTTGCCAACCTATATTTATTGAAAAGCTATTTTTGAATAGTAACTTCGTCTATTTTAACCGAGGATTTTTCATATGTTTGAACTGGGACTTGAAAAATAATATTTAATAATGGATTTTGAATCTTACGCGAACTCATCGGAAGTAAATTACACTGTTCTTCAAAATGTATGTATTAGGTCCGAGAAAGCAAACTGATAATATCTAAGCTGGTAGAACTCGCTCAGAAGAGCATTTTATTTCAATCTGTTTATTAATTTCCGAGCGGAAAAAGTTTTAATAAAGCTATCTTCATTACGAAAATATACAACCGTAATTATGGAGCCTGACCTTCCATTCATAGTAGTCCGACCCACACTTTCATATTACATAATTTTTACTTAAAACTTACTTTTTTCTCCTTTCAAATTACTGGAGAAATTGAAACGAGACGAGTAATGCTGCTCTTACTTGATTGACACATGGCAAAGCTTCAAGACACAAAAAAAGTAATAAATACTTCAACATTAGATACATTTATTTTATATTTTTCAATTATATACCTACAAAAGTTCTGGAATTGCGCTACTTCGTGTTATTGGAGCATACAAGCATATAAGAAGTATGTATGTGTTTATGTATATAACTATTTAGCTTCCTAACAAACAATATGTCATAGTTAAAAATGTTCTTGCGAAATGTTTCGTGTAACATCCCGGCTGCGATTGTCCTCCAGCTTCGTTTTAAAGATACTAACCCACCGACTAAAGACACCAAAGCAACTCCCCCGCGACCTCCACAGAGTGCGAAACCTCCATCACCACCACCTACGGGAGCAAAAGGAACCACACCGGTCCCTCCCCAGGGCGCAAAACCACCAAAATCGCCACCACCTGGGACTCCTCCAGCTCAAAGCAAGACCACTTTTGGGCCCCTCTCAGATCAAGATCGCATTTTTACAAATCTGTATGGACGTCACGATTGGCGGCTGAAAGGCGCGCTAAAGCAAGGTGACTGGTATAAAACTCGGGAAATATTGCTAAAGGGTCCTGAATGGATAGTAAATGAAATAAAGACTTCTGGTTTGAGGGGTCGCGGTGGTGCAGGCTTTGCCACCGGCCTAAAATGGTCATTCATGAGCAAACCATCTGATGGCCGACCCAAGTTCCTTGTAGTCAATGCAGACGAAGGTGAGCCAGGTACTTGTAAAGATCGCGAAATATTGCGTCATAGTCCTCACAAACTTGTAGAGGGTTGCCTTTTGGCTGGACGTGCAATAGGTGCCCGCGCTGCGTTTATTTATATGCGTGGCGAATTCTACAACGAGGCATGCAACACGCAAACGGCCATTGCCGAGGCTTACAACGGTGGTTTTCTAGGGAAGAATGCTTGCGGATCTGGTTTCGACTTTGATGTCTACTTACATCGCGGCGCCGGAGCATATGTGTGTGGAGAGGAGACGGCATTAATTGAGTCATTGGAAGGCAAAGCTGGCAAACCCCGACTAAAGCCACCTTTTCCTGCAGACGTTGGAGTCTTTGGTTGCCCTACAACAGTTAACAATGTGGAGACCATATCCGTATCACCTACTATTTTACGACGTGGTGGGAAGTGGTTTGCTAGTTTTGGTAGAACTCGAAATTCTGGTACAAAATTATTTACGATTTCGGGACATGTCAATAAACCTTGTAGTGTTGAAGAGGAACTATCAATGCCACTTAAGGAAATAATAGAGCGACATGGGGGCGGAGTACGAGGCGGTTGGGACAATCTATTAGCCATTATACCTGGTGGCTCCTCAACACCAATCATACCAAAGAAAGTGGCTGAAACTGTCATTATGGACTTTGAAGGCCTTATGGCTGCACAAACTTCCTTGGGAACTGCTGCCATTATTGTAATGGACAAGTCTACGGATGTGGTGAAAGCTATAGCACGCCTATCTGCTTTTTATAAGCACGAGAGCTGTGGTCAGTGCTCACCTTGTCGGGAAGGTCTGGCTTGGATAAATAAAATAATGCAGCGGTTTGTTTCTGGCAGGGCAAAAATTGAAGAAATCGATATGATCTTGGAAGTTACTAAGCAAATAGAAGGTCACACAATATGTGCATTGGCCGACGGTGCGGTGTGGCCTGTGCAGGGCCTTATGCGGCACTTCAGACCTGAGGTCGAGGCTCGGATAAGACAATACGAACAGAAGACGCGAAAGAAACTAACAATTAATAGATGTGAAAGTTCCTAAATATAAGATATCGATTCTCTTTGGAAATATTATGACACTCTTGCGAGCTTTGTAATCCCTATTAAGAAGTTCGGAAATTTTGTACAGATATTAAAAAAAAACAAAAACAAAACCTTAGTGAACTACCGGAACGCTGCATTTCCCCTATCTTAGCATTTCGGGATAAGACGATATTATTAAATCTACTTGAATTGGAAAGGGAAGTCTAAAGACGAATCAACTAAACTGTCACTTGACCATAGACGTAGTTGATTTTTCGTCACTGTAGCTAATTCGCTGCTGCAAGTATGAGTGGTCAAATTAAAATGTTTGACTAGTGGATAGTGAATTTTCTTTTTAAGTAATAAATCTTACAACTGGCTCAATTTTAAGTGTAATTAATCTGACATTGGCAAATTATAGAGTCATGTAAATATATAGGGTGGGCCATGTAAAATTTGCTTTTGAATCGGCTATAAAAACAAACTAATCAATATTTTTTCAAACTTTTTTTTTATTTTGAAGATTGAACATTGTCATTTATGAGTGAAAAATAATATCATTCAAATGACCGCCACGACTGGCTTTACAGTAGGCCATTCGATCAACCCAATTTTTAAGCACATTTTCGATTGTTTGGGGTCCAATTTCATGAATGGCAACTTCGATTTCGTGTTTTAAAGCATCGATCGTCTCTAGATGCTTCGCATAGCATTTGTCCTTAACGGCTCCTCACAAAAAATAGTCCAACGGGCTTAAATCACACCTCCGAGGCGGCCAATTGATATCGGAATTTCGGCTGATTATTCGGTTTTCAGAAACGGTAGCCAAAAGTTCGAGTGTAACTTTGGCAGTGTGACAAGTTGCACCGTCCTGTTGAAACCAAATGTCGTCCATGTCATCCTCTTCAATTTGTGGAAACAAAAACTCGTTGAACATGTCACGGTAACGCTCGCCATTTACTGTAACCGCGGCCCGATGATGCCGAAAGACCAAAAACCGCACCAAACAGTGACTCGTTGTGGATGCATTTGCTTCTCTACAGTAGCGCGTCGATTTTCTGAGCCCCAAATCCGACAATTTTGCTTATTGACGTAGCCACCGATGTGAAAATCAGAAAAGAAGAAGAAGACTCACCACTTTGGAAATAGGTTTTCAATATTTCCCAATTTTGTTCAAGCGTATAGCGTCCCATTTTGTAAATGTCAAACCTTTAAGTAAATTATGAACACATTTGACATGTCATTCGTGTTACCATTCTCAAAAAAATAGGTGGTTCGAAAAGCAAACGCTATATGGCCCATCATGTACTAGTAGACTTTAGACGTATACCGAAGCTCATTCTCCTCAAGCAATAGGATTTTGGTTTTGCCGTCATTTCGTCTCAAACAACAGGATTTTGGTTTTCTTACTGATCAACGGCAGGGTTGTGGCTTCCTTACTACAGGATTTTGGTTTCCCTTGCCAACATTTGTGCACCCCCTCTATCTAAATTTTGTACTGCCTGGGAATATAACCCTTGGTTTAACGCTACTCATTTAATTTTCTACACAGTGTTGCCAAATTGTTACCAGTACAGACATTTACTATTTTTTTGTTTTGCAAAGCCATTTGATTGTCATTTTATGTCAAACTTTGCGATGACAACGTCAGATTAGATATATTCCATAAATAAATTGATTATTTTAGTAAAAAAAAAAACTAGTTTAAAAATGTTGTTTGGATTTTTCACAATACTATACTTATGTTGTGACAACGTTGTGTGAAATTTACTATGTTAACATGCTTGAACATACAAACATAATAGGAATATGAATAAGTTCGTGCGGTTTTTTTTCGAAATTTGAAACTTTATTGACGTAAAATGGTTACAAATTTAATATTCAAAATATTGTCCATCGCTTACTACTACTTTTTCCCATCTTTCTGGCAATTCACGGATTCCCTTTGTGAAAAATTCGGTCGGTTTTGCCGCAATCCACGAATCGATCCATTTTTTGACTTCATCGTAATTACGGAAGTGCTGGTCAGCCAGGCCATGTTGCATCGATCGGAAGAGATAGTAATCGGATGGCGCAAGGTCTGGACTATACGGCGGGTGGGGTAGGACATCCCATTTGAGCGTTTCTAAGTATGTTTTGACCACTTGTGCAACATGTGGCCGAGCATTGTCATGTTGCAAAATAACTTTGTCGTGTCTATCGGCGTATTGCGGCCGTTTTTCTCGCAGTGCTCGGCTCAAACGCATCAATTGTCGTCGGTAGACATCCCCCGTAATCGTTTCATTCGGTTTCAGTAGCTCATAATACACAACACCCAGCTGGTCCCACCAGATACACAGCATAACCTTCAGGCCATGAATATTCTGCGCCGACGTCGATGTTGAAGCATGGCCAGGGTATCCATACGTTGCCCGACGTTTTGGATTGTCGTAATGGACCCACTTTTCATCGCCAGTCACAATTCGATGCAAAAAACCCTTTCTTTTGTGCCGTTGAAGCAGTTGTTCGCATGCCATAAAACGGCGTTCAACGTCTCTTGGCTTCAATTCATACGGCACCCAATGGCCTACCTTTCGGATCATTCCCATGGCTTTTAAACGTTTGGAAATGGTTGATTGATCAACTCCCAAAGTTTTTGCAACCTCTTCTTGCGTTTGAGCCGGATCTTGATCGAGCAATTCCTCCAATTCGGTATCCATGAACTTTGGCGGCGCACCCTCGCGTTCTTCGTCTTCCAAGCCAAAATCACCACTTTTAAAGCGTGCAAACCACTTCTGGCACGTTCGCTCAGATAGAGCATGCTCACCATAAACTTCCACCAAGATACGATGACTTTCGGCTGCTTTTTTCTTCATATTAAAATAATGAAGAAGAATTCCCCGCAAAAACACATTATTTGGCACGAAATTCGACATTTTCAAGTGTGGTAAAAATATTGTTGTTTACGCTTCAAATAAAAAACTTATACTGACGTTTGTGCCTTACGACAGTAGCTCTCCAATGAATGTTTGGAAATGTGGATCGATGGAATAATAATCAAGTTACGCCATCTGTTGTAAAACCGCACGAACTTATTCATAGTCCTATTAGTAAAATAACTTGTAGCTAAATCTTCTCCCTAACATATTTATGTATCCGTAATATTAGGGATTTGTATAACAACAATAATGATTTATTTATATTCCATTTATGTATATGTCACAGACATTTCTGACTACAAAGTAAGCAAAACCGCACAGCAGCTTTCGGTAGCTTTGTATAAAAATAACATATCTGTGGGCAAAAAGTAAAGTGAATTTGGTTCTAAAATAAAAATCTTTATTTATTCTTGCAAATCAATTTCATCCCTTTCAAAATAATCCCCTCTCGATGAAATACACTTATGCCAACGACTTTCCGTTTCCCATTTCCGGTATAGCCATCAGCACCTTCTTCGATTCAGCTTTTATCTCCTCAATCGACTCGAAACGCGTTCCCCGGAGTGGTCTCTTGAGTTTTGGGAATAGCCAGAAGTCACACGGAGCCAAATCAGACGAATACGGTGGTTGCGGGACGATATGCGTGGAATTTTTGGCGAAATGGTCACGAAGCACGAGTGCAGTGTGAGACGGTGCATTATCGTGATGCAAATACCAAGAGTTGTTGGCCCATAATTCTGGTCTTTTTAGACGAATTGCTTCACGTAAACGACGCATAACGCTCAAATAATATTCCTTATTAACAGTTTGGCCAGGTGGAAGGAATTCACCACGAAAATCGTAAAAAACTGTCATCATGACCTTTATTTTTAAAAGGCTTTGACGTGCTCTTTTCGGTCTGGCCTCGACTTTAGCATGATATTCGCTTGATTGGTCAGTTGTTTAAGGGTCGTAAACATAAGTCCAAGTCTCATCTCCCGTAATGATGCATTTGACCTTGTTCTGATAGTCTGAAAGCATTGTTTCACACACATCAACGCGACGACTTTTTTCCAAGAAATTGAGAGTTTTCGGTACCAAACGAGATTTGACTTTTCGTAGGCCCAAATGGTCTTTCAAAATGGTTTTCACAGATCCTTCTGATACGAGTATTCCGATAATATCAGTAAGGTCCTTAACAGTTAACCGACGATTTTTGAGCACTAACTCCTTCACTTTATTGACGTGTTGGTCATCTGTTGACGTCGATGGTCGTCCGGAGCGCTCCAAGCCATCAACACGTTCTCGACCCTCTTTGTAGTCTTGGTACCACTTATAAACATTTTTCTGCGACATGGTCGAATCACCAAATGCCTTCTGCAACATGCTAAATGTTTGCGCAGCCTAAATTTTATTCTGCAAACAAAATTTGATGGCACTTCTCTACTCAATCAAATCAGACATTGAAAAATCAAAAATGCACTCTTGGTCGTTTGGTAAACACAAGCGTAAATATATTACTGATAATGACATTCACATGAAAGTTGTCCCAGATGTTATTAACAGTGCTGCCAACTCATGAAAAAAATAACTAGAGCGAAATTTTATTCCCGCGAAGTTTGACAAATAAATTCACCTTACTTTTTGCCCACAGTAGTATATATAAAAAATATTTTTGAAATCTTCGAGCAACCGAAGATAGTTGATTTTAAAAAATTTTGTACCAAAATAAAACTATGTACCAAAATGTTTAACATTGAATAAATCTGAAAAATATAGACTGTTTAATTCCTTCAATTTACTTTTTATTGTACTCAACCCTACCAATAAACGAAAATCGACGAGAATGTCAAAAATGCTTCAATCACTTGGTATGGATCACTCATGTGTCTTCTGATTTACCATAACCTATACTCAAGCATTAACAAATTTTTTTAAATTTTGTTGCATTGTGTAATCGTCAAGTGCCTTATTGAACCCTATACCATAGTTTGCAAGAGATCAAATAATTCTTTAAGCAGCAAATTTAATTTTGCTATTTTTTTTTCAAACAAACTACTTGTCTAATTAGAATTATTAGAGAATATATAAAAATAAGGTAGCATGCAAAACTCTTTCTCTTACTTTAGTGTACTCTGAAATAATTTTTGCATACTAGAGTATTATTTAATTATTATTTAATTCACTCAATCTCAAAACTAAAATGTAAATAACTAAAAAATATCACATACATATGTTGTTGTTGCTGAGTTTTTACATAAATATCATGAAAGCATCGCAATTTGCAGAAGTGTATGTCTACTAACTTTAAACTTTCATGAACACAACGAAATGCTTGTCTTCTTAATTCTGTTTAATCTTACTGTATTAGTAACACATACATACATCCACACAAGAAGTGTTTAACTTTTGGAAAATATTTGGTACCAGCTAGTGATGCATTTTAATCAAATCATAAATTTTCGAATATTTTTATTACCCAAAGTACCCAGTCAGTAATACTCGTACCCGTCATTAATACTCGCAACACCAATCCATTATTTAGCATGAGAATTTATATTTGCCATTCTGGGATCTTCCGTTTGTTGATATTAAATTAAAGAGAGCAATGGGAGGTATTAGAATCTCCACCGATTTTAACTTTACGTGCACTACATAATGCGGATAGGCATGGCGTATACGTAAAATACTTTAAGCCTGCCCATGGCTAGAATATTAATTTCCTCTTACGTTTAACGCCACGACGAGCTACTAATACGAACGTCTCATAAATTTATTTATATGTATGTTGTCGATATAAATTAGGAATAATTCAACAGCTGCGCTGCTGAAGTCATGCTACGAAATTTTGTGCGGCGTTTGGAATTTCATTTAATTCGGATATTAAAGAAAGACGCATGAATGTGTTTTAATGATTTGGGGTTTTATTTAAAATAGTAAATCTGGCCATTAAACATGGCCAACACTTTCATTCAAATGACACTTTCCACGCTTTGTTTATCCCAACCAATCTGTTAATCAAATTGTCAAATGAAAATTTTTAGTAATTTTTTAACCAAAGAAGTATATTTGAAAATTTTAGCTTCATTATTATTAGTATTTCGTTTAACCCTCGTAGCCGAATGAGTTGGCAAGTGACGACCCTTCGGTAGTGTCCTGGCTCGAAATCCCAGGCATGAAACACCAAAATGACAGCAAATGTTTTTCGAGTATCAGTCCACTCACTGCAGGCAATGACAATCCACCGAATGCATTTGTACCATGAAAAAGCTACTCATGAACACCCATCTGCCTTTTGGAGACGGCATAAAACTGTAGGTCCCTTCATTTGTGGGAAAACATCAAGACAGAAAACAAAAAGTGGAGGAGGAGCTGGGCCAGGCACCCATATTATGCATATACAGGGTCCGCCACATAACTTTACGGAATTAAAAATGCTATAAAAAAGAAACTACTCAATGTTTTTCCAAACTGTTTTTTTTTTATTTTGAAGTACAATCCTTCCGGTTAATGATGGAATACAACTTCATTCATATGGCTGCCTCGGCTACCATACCAAGGTCTTTACGCAAAATTCGTCTCAATGATGCCTCCGAAATGTCCAATTGTTGGGAACGACGGTGAACTGATGTTCCTGGTGATTTACGAACACTCTCGGCCACAGCAGCAATATTTTCGGGTGTACGCACGGTTTTTGGTCGGTCACGCGTTGGTTTGTCAATAAGCAACCCAGTTTCTCTTACTTTTTTCGCAAAGTAACGCACATATGCTTCATTCGGTGCTTTTCCTCTTCCCATTGCTGTACGTAATTTTCGTACACATTCTGCAACATGACCATGATTTTCAAAGTAATGTTGCAAAATTTCCCAGCGTTCTTTGAGCGTATACATAACCATTTCCGTTCAGCGGAAGAATAAAACTAAATTGATGACAGCTAAGTGTTACCATTCTTCAAATAATACCTAGTTCAAATCCGTAACGATAGATGACGGGCCCTGTATATGTATATTAGTAAATTCGCTGGTCCAAAACTCCTTCAATTATGTGCGGATATTCGATTTCATCCACGCTCAAACATTCCCAAACCAGCACTTAACAATTATAATTTTTAAAAGTCGTTGGCAAGTTTTTTTACTTTGAAAATATGTGCTTATCGTCACACAATACGTGAACCATCTGAAGCGTAGTTTTTGGGAAATTTGTATTGACATCTCAAAAACATTTTGGCTTATTGGCAGGCGGTTGTATGTAGGCGCTTTTTCTCATTTACTTTACTCATTTACTTTACTCATTTCTTGTTTCCCTTGTACTATCGATGATAGCCGGGCTCTGCCGAAGAAAGTGCAGATTTAAGTCTTTTGTAATTTATGGGAAGTGTCATTTTTTCCATTTTCAATTTTGAAATAAATATCTGTCCTCAAGTTGCGCTATAGAATATAGTATTTTATAAAAAAAAAAGCGCCAAAGACACAAAAATGCTAAAATAATGTAATATAACACTGAAATTGTTTGTTGTACTTTTGTGGAAGGACAGTTATAAAATTTTTTGTTGGGTGTTTGCTTTTTTTCCGGAAATTTTTCATTTATTTTGTTTTTGTATTGTTATGAGCGCTGACTTTTTGATGATACAGTACTTGTCCATTATTCAAAACTCTCGAAAGCCACCCCATTTTGTACACCAGAGTGAAATCAATTCAGGGATTAAGTTTAATCGGAAAATTTGTTATTGAACCAGCTTAATCTGGCTGAGAATTTTTACAAGGCTATTTTTTACAATGAAAAATGTATTTCTGTAGAAGCATTCGAGTGTATGCAATTAATTTTTCATTCGTATTTAGATACGTGTTCATTTACATACATACTTACATATGTAGGTTTCTTGCTATAGATGGCCTTGAATGTGTATGTAATATTTATATATTAATATGATATGAATCATATCAATATAATATGAAATGTATCGACGCACGTATAAAATGCCAACCAATATGAGGCTGGCCCAAATTAGAGTCTAGAACTAGAGTCGCTTTCTGTTTCTTGAGATTAGTTATTGTTTAATTACTATATAAAACCCTGTTAAGCGTGCTATATATACTCTTAGAAAAAATCCTTTAATTCAATTCAGAGTAAATAATACGAAATTAAGAATCAATTTACTTTTGCTCGATATTACCACCTTTTGCCTTGAGACGGCCCAGAAACGAATCGCGAGCTCCCGAATGTGACTTGCAGGTCTTTGGGCCCACTCCCGGACAATGCCTCTTTTCAGCTCCTCGCGACTGGTGAATCTTTTAGTTCGGACCTCGCTCTCCAAAATGGCCCAAATAGACTAATAAATCAGATGCGTGTCTGGTGAATTTGAGAGTAATTGTGTGGACGTTATCGAGTACAGAACGTTGGTGTGCCACCGAAATGTTTGTCTGAGCACGGCTTCAAAGCAATCTCTAGAATGCTTTCGCGATAATATTTTGCATTTACCTTGACGCCAGGCTCGATGAAAACGATTGGAGAGCGCCCATCTGCGGTTACATTGACCCAAACCATTATCTGTGGCGGGTGCTGCCTGCTTCTTGGTGGCCAATCGTTGACTCAAGTTCTCGTATGAACGGTCGCTCAAATAAATCCTATGGTTTTGGGAGTTTACGAATTGCTCAATTTGAAACATTTTGTAGTCAGAAAGCACAATGTTCAGAAATTGACCGTTTTCGGCGAAGCGAAGCAACTTCTTTGCTCTCTCAAGTTTGACTTCACTTCGAGTGCCGTACACCATCAGCAAAAAAAGTGTCAAAAATTAACCTAATTTTTGAGCTACTTAAAACTTGAATTTTACCAAAATTCAATGATAAAAAAATGTATACTCTAATGTTCTAAATTTTTAAATAAAAAATGTGAAATTTTGATTTTAATATATGGAACTTTCGTTTTTAATTTGCATTAAGTTTGACACTTGGATTTATATAGTTTTTGTTGAGTAATGAGCTACATAAACTTATCGAAATTAGAGAAGAGACAATTAAATCTTCCCATCTTGTCAATTATTGGCGCTTATGCTGATGTATATTACCTATTTGGTTCAGCTGCTCCTTCTATTCGTGGTGTGCGTCCAGATGTTGTTCCACAAATGGAGGGACCTACAGTTTTAATTTTGAGGAGCTTTTTCAAGGCAGAAATACAATCGGTGTTTTACCATTGCCTGCCGAGGGACAACCGTGATTAGAAAAAACTTTTAAATTTTTGCTTGATAGTCACGTCATATTTGGCTATGGGAGCCGCTTGAGTCCATTTGTGAAAAGTCTTTTTTGGTTAACATCCAAGCAATACAAATTTTTCTAGAGTTTCTAAAATGGCATCTCATCGAAAATTGAAATGTAAACTTGCGGCCTATGGTTTTCATTCTACGTTTTCGAAGTGAATCATGTCTTACTTATATTAAAGGCGTTTTATTGCTGTAGTTGATAGTATAGGATAGGCCATGTAAAATTTGCTTTTTGAATCGGCTATAAAAAAAAAACTAATCAATATTTTTTCAAACTTTTTTTTTATTTTGAAGATTGAACATTGTCATTTATGAATGAAAAATAATATCGTTCCATTGACTGCCACGACTGGCTTTACAGTAGGCCATTCGATTAACCCAATTCTTAAGCACATTTTCGATTGTTTGGGGTCCAATTTCATGAATGGCAACTTCGATTTCGTGTTTTAAAGCATCGATCGTCTCTAGATGCTTCGCATAGCATTTGTCCTTAACGGCTCCTCACAAAAAATAGTCCAACGGGCTTAAATCACAGCTCCGAGGCGGCGAATTGATATCGGAATTTCGGCAGATTATTCAGTTTTCAAAAACGGTAGCCAAAAGTTCGAGTGTAACTTTGGCAGTGTGACAAGTTGCACCGTCCTGTTGAAACCAAATGTCGTCCATGTCATCCACTTCAATGGAAACAACTCTTTGAGCATGTCACGGTAACGCTCACCTTTTACTGTAACCGCGGCTCCTCACTCATTTTCGAAAAAAAAAAATGACCCGATGATATCGCCGGACCAAAAACCGCACCAAACAGTGACTCGTTGTAGATGCATTTGCTTCTCTACAGTAACGTGTGGATTTTCTGACCCCTTAATCTGACAATTTTGCTTATTGACGTAGCCACCGATGTGAAAATGAGCTTCATCAGAAGAGATGATTTTTCGGTAAAAATGCTCATCTTCGGGCAAACGATTTTCTGCCCACTGAGCGAACCGAAAACGCATTGGATGGTCCTTAGGCTTCAGTTCGTGCACCAATTGAACTTTGTAAGCCTTCATACCGAGGTCTTTATGCAAAATTCTCCTCAAAGAAGTGCGTGAAATGTTCAATTCTTGAGAACGATGACGAGTTGAGGTTGTTGGATGTTCACGCACATTTTCGGCTACAGCAGCAATATTTTCGGGTGTACGCACTGTAGGTGCACGTTCACGTGTTGTTTTATCCTTTAACGATCCACTTTCACGAACACGATTAACATATTGATCCACAAACTGTCTTGTTGGCACATCTTTTTTTTTGGAATTTTTTTTTTCAAATTTCTCACAGTTTGAGTAAAAAGAGGTTGTCTGTAAAGTCGGTTTACTGACGATAGTTTAACGTGTCAACGTCATAAGAAAATGTTGATGGAATGGTTGCAATTTTCAAAACAAAATTTTAATTTTATTTGTTTGATAGATATTTTGTATGGATATAGAGGAGGAGGTAAATGGAATTGCAATGGAATAGGTCAAGTTACATTTACACAAACGTGAAAAATGATGAAAAACATTTATCAAATTCATGAAAGATATCTTCAATTTCGATTGTGCATCAGACGTTAATAAGTCAACAACACTTAGAGGCATCATCATCGATTTGACTTTCTCAAGACCCTTTACACTCGAAACACTCCCTTTCATTTCCTACTTTTTCTATCATCGTCCTATTCTCAACAGAGAAATGGTTCATTACCACAGGAAGCACACAGGAAGAAGGCATATGCAAATACAAGTATGTGAATTTATATACAAATGCGCATATACATACATATATACGCTCACTTAAGTAGGAGAGAGCAAGATGTCGAACGTTGCCGTTCGTTTGCTTTGTTTGCTTTGTCGTTCGTTCCGCGCTTTCGCTTGCAGTTCATTCAAGGTAACGGCAATGAGCAAGGTAACACTAATGAGCAAGGTAACGACACATTTTTTCGTGCGTGCAGCCTGTTAAATCGAATTATAAGACGTTATCACGTCAAAAACTCAACACTTTGGAAATCGGGTTTCAATATTTCCCAATTTTGCTCAAGCGTACAGCGTCCCATTTCGTAAATGCCAAACTTTTAAGTAAATTATGAACACATTTGACATGCCATTTGTGTTACCATTCTCAAAAAAATTGGTGATTCAAAAAGCAAACGCTATATGGCAAATTGAAATCCTTTCAGATTTCTCTAATTTTATTCAAAGTATGGCTCTTAACAATTATATGTGAAAAATTGCCTCATTTATATGTCCACTATGAGTCATCATTTAATGTCCAAAAAGTCGATTCATGAATGCGTCATTGTTGGGAACGTCGAGATATCGATGTTGAAGGTTGTTCAGCAACAGTTCATGCTACAGCAGCAATATTCTCAACAGAATTAATTAAATTTTTCTCTTTACTCGCTAATAACTACTTTTTTTTTCTTAATCTACCTTTTCTTTTCCTAGTATCAAAGCCGTATTTTATTATTGTTGTTAAGTTATATTGGATTGTTTTGTCAATGACAACTTCTAAACATTTTCATGTTAAAATAATTATAGTTGCATATAATAATGTTAAAGTACTTTTAAAAGACCTAAGTCTTTCTCTGTACTTCTTATTCTTAATTGGCGCAATAACCGGTTACGCGATTTTGGCCGAGTTTAACAAAGCGCGACAGTCATTTCTTTTTCCAGTGCTACCGGCGCCAATTGGGCACACCAAGTGAGGCCAAGTCCTACTCCACCTGATCTTTCCAACGCAGCGGAGGCATTCCTCTTACTCGCCTACCACCAGCTGGTACCGCATCGAATACTTTCAAAGCCGGAGCGTTTGTATCCATTCGACGACATGACTCAGACAGCATAGCCGTTGGATCTTTATTCGCTGCGCTATGTCCATGTCGTCGTAAAGCTCATACTGCTCATCGTTCCATCGCCTGCGATATACGCCGTTGCCAATGTGGAAAGGTCAAAAAATCTTGCGCAGAATCTTTCTCTCAAACACTCCTTTATCGGATGTTGTCATCGTCCACGCTTCTGTGCCATACGTTAGGACGGGCATGATGAGAGTCTTGTAGAGTGTTAGTTTTGTTCATGGAGAGAGGATTTTACTACTCAAATACCTTAGTCCAAAGTGGCAAAGTTACTCTGTACTACATATATTTAATACATATATAATATGAAATGAAAAGTTTTTGTTCTGCAAGTCCTTCTCTATCCTCGACATAACCTGTTTTTTTTAATTTTTTTAACAACGTTTGAATTGTCGACTCATTCGAATGATTATTTCCACCAAAATAATTACGAATTTTGCTATATGTTGTTCTTAAAGATCGACCATTTTCATAATAATAAATATATAATTAGCGTGAACCCTTCTCTAAGGTATTTGGCCGAGCTCCTCCTCCTATTTGTGGCGTGCTTCTTGATGTTGTTCTACAAATGGTTTTAATCAGTTTTAAGCCGACTTCATTTTTTATGAAAAACTTTTTGACGGCAGAAGTACACTGCCATTGCCTGCTTAGCGGCGATCGCTATTAGAAAAAAGGGTTTCTTTATTTTGGCGTTTCATGTACGGAGAGTCGACCCAACGAACCGCAGCAGGGTTCCCTCTTAATTTTCTCCTAATGAAGGAGATAATGGGTTTCTCCTGCTAGTTGATAATTCGCTGCTGCGGACGAAGATGAGACTATTTGTTCTGGGTCTTATGGATCTTTTGTTGAGATTGAACGCTGGGATTGAGTGGATTGTTTTTGACGCATGGCTTCTATTTTGTTCCATATTTGCTCATCAATGTCTTGATATACAACACTAATGCCACACCAGAAGGTAAACTCACCTCATTAAATTTTCGATTAATTGAGTATCTTTTCGTATTTGTAGAACCTCACTAAATTTTTTTAATACTTTTTTGGTAAATAGTACCAATTTTTCACATCCACAACGATGGCAAAAAAGAAAGGACTAATGAAGACGTGATTTTATAGAAGACGGCACAATTCCATACAAACTAAACGTTACGGGGTTGTTGCCAAAGTTGCTAACAAACGTGTAATCCTCTATTGAAACAAATTAGAGGTCTGAACAGAATCGCTGTATAAAACAATTTTCTTGAAAGATATTGCATCACTTTGAACTGCAAATCTATGGCGGTGGTGTAGAAAGTTCGTATGTTGTTTACATGAAAAATGATACAAAAGCGAGTTCGTTAATGTTGAAGTACTTGAATCGGAATCGTGCACGTATAAATATTGTATTTAAACTTGAAGTGTATCGTGAATAAATATCATGTGTATGTATTTCGTGCACAAAACCGCACACATACCATTCCCAGATACTTGGGTATGTAAGTATGTAAAATGTATGTATGTAAGTCTATTCATATGACCCCTGCAAATCATGACAAATTACTGGGGCCAGCAAAAGTTTGTAAAGGTTTTTATTTCCGTCAGCACGAGTAGCTTTTCAGCTCATTCTTCCTACCACTCTGACCCCGCATCAATCAATTGTGAACGTGCATCACTCAACGATACGAAGGATAATCTAAAAGGATGTGCAGGTTGAAGTTTATTTATGCGAATCAAAGCTGCAAAAATACATACATCTGAACAAATGAAATCGGAGCAAATGTTTGCATTTTCTTGATTTAGTATTGATCCTGCAAGGAAGTCTACTGATGTCGAACTGGTGTATTTCTGTTAATATCATATCTATTTTCTTACTCTGCCTTGGTTACTCAGAATGTTGGGAACAATGGCATTAAACTTTCATTCCAATAAAAATGACGAGGATGGCAATAATATTGATGAAATGATAGGAGCTTCAAATGGCCTCTTTCTGTTGCGAAGGTTGTAAGTGCATGGGATTAGTCTAATTTATTTCTTATACCAGAATAGTCCGGTATTCCAAAATCTCGCTATGACTAATGAAAAGCTTTCTATGTACAGTGCTCGCTCGGCAACGTGAACACTCCAAAATGTGAGCACCTCAAAACGTGCACAAAATATTTTGTACGTTGGCTACTTTAAAACGTGATCAAGGCGAGAATGTTCCTCAACATGAACAATAAGAAATACAATGTTTCAAAGTTTGCATGTAAAGGGTGGTTAAGTTTCAAGGGCCGGTATTGATTTTAAACAAAATACAATTTTTTTAGGAAATTATTGTCATTTCTCTTTATTATGATAACAATGGTATAGTTCAATTACGTACGGAACAAAATATTGGCCAAATAGCCTCGGCGGCACACCTCCATCCGATGGTCCGAATTTTCGATGACGCTGAGGCATAATTGAGGTTCTATGCCGTTAATGTGTCGAAATATCTCATCCTTTAGCTCTTGAATTGTTACTGGCTTATGAACGTATACTTTTTCTTTCAAATAACCCCAAAGAAAGAAGTCCAACGGTGTCGTTGACGTTTAGGTGTGGTTCACATTCAATATAGGCTCTTGAAATTTAACCACCCTTTAGTTTGCATTGACCTCAAATAATTCTGAGCTTGTGGAATCTTCCAAAAAAAAATTATGCGTTCTATTTGTGGCTGCGAGTAATGCATTTTGCCTGCCTTGGTATGTTTTTCCTTAGATTTGCTGCATAAAAATGAGTTTCAAAATAACGGTGTGCTTAATCTTAAAAGAAAAAGCTGAAATCCTCTTTTTTTTGCAAAAGGGATCGAGGGTAACTTGCTTAGAAAATAGTATGATGTTGGCAGTTTTAAAAGAAAAGGAAAGAGCTCAGAGCAATTATATATATTATATATATATAAAATATAAAACTCGATTCGTTCAGTGCAGAAGGCCCTTCCTAACTATCGCAATGCATTTATTTTGTCTGTCTAAAAATTAGCTTGAACGAAGCTTTTTTTTTGTCGGGACAACTAGCAAGTGCAGCACTCAGACATTAATTAAGTTCATTATTCTACACTTGGATTCCCTTTTAATTTTCTTTAAATCTACCTGATCTCCGAAGAAATCTGAGTAGATCTTGTGGTGCCAAGGAGCCAAGATGGTCGCTTCTTAACACATCAGTGCCAAAGACCTCAAACCTGCTTCGAGCGAAGGCGGGGCAGACGCACAGGAAGTGGGTCGCCATCTTACCCTCCTCTTCACATGCTGGGCAGAGTACACTGTCTGAGATGCCCCAGGTTTCCATGTGCTTCGCCCACAGAAAGTGGCCCATCATCAGTCCAACCAGCCGTCAGCACTCCGCTCTGCATATTGACAGAAGGGTTTGCGACAGTCGATCGGACATGACAGGTAACATCAGTTTAGTCCATCGGCAGCCTCTCTCAGCCTCCCAAGCTCACTTGTGGGTGGTAGTTACAGCATCAATCTATAATGTATACCGACATAGTTCAGCCTGGACTTACAGGACTCGACTACCCCTGATATTGTTGGGAGGCTGTCTAAGGCCATAAGCGCAGCTTGGCTGTCGCTGCAGACACATATAGATCTACATCTCCATCGGTTTTCCACAACAAAGTTCATCGGTTCTTGAACTGCATACACCTCCGCTTGAAGCACAGATGCATGCATTCCAAGAGCAAAGTGCAGTTTTGTACCGCTGGATTCTACGTAGACCCCAGAGCCGGAGACATGCTTAGTCCTGGAACCATCCGTAAAAATGCGAATACAGTATTCGCCGGGCTCATTTTCTGAGTTTGACCACTGCAACTCTTTTCAATTACAACTCTTGATGGCATAGAATCAAGGGGCATGGAGAGAATCGTTGGATCGATGCCCATGCTTTCTCTGTGTTCCAATGCCGGACAAGGGCCGTACCAGTTCCCACTGTGTTTCAGTCTGCAGATGGCCTTCAGGGCCTCTCTTTGGATGAAAGCATCAAGTGGTGGCAAACCCATCAGAGCACCTAATGCCTGAAGTAGTCGGAAAAGCTCCGGTGAAACAGATGGCCACAGTGCGTTGTAGTCTCGATAAGGTCCTCCTGACTCCCACGTGAGAGAGTCCAGTCTACTGATGCACAGGCAATAATAGGTCTTATCATAGCCGTGTAGATCCACAGCATCTTGCTAGGAGAAAGACCCCACATTTACCCAAAGACATCCTTGCACTGCCAGAAAGCTGTGCTTTGGATGCCTTTGTTTCAACGTGTGATTTTCATAGCAGCTTACTATCGAAGATTACTCCAAGACATTTAACTTCCTTGGATAGCAGGACTGTGACTCCTTTTAGCTTAGGCAGAACGAGTCCATCAAGATTCCTCCTTCTGGTGAAGAGCACAATACCAGTCTTGGTGGGATTTGCCGATAGCCCATTCGCACAGCACCAAGTGTCAATCCGATCCAGAGTTTTCTGCACTATCCTGCAGATGTTCATAAGCTAAGGGCCTGTTACCAAACAAGCAACATCGTCCGCATATGCTTGTGCGTAGACTCCCGAATCGTTTAAGGTGGTGAGTAGAGGATCGATTACCATGCACCAGAGCAATGGATACAGCACACCGCCTTGGAGGCAATCTGTATTAACCGCGGATGACACCAGCAGATCTTCCTCTGCTCGCACCGAGACGATTCTTTGGGCCAGCATCGAACGAATCCAATTCACTAGCACCCGGTCTACGCCATGTCTACTAGCAGAGCTACACATACTGTCAAAAGAGGCATTATCAAACGCTCCCTCCATGTCTAAAAAGATGCCCATCGCGTAGTCCTTCCTGTCGATGGCCAACTCTACCCTAGCAACAAGATTTTTCAGTGCTGACTCTCAGGATTTTCCACTTTGATAGGCATGCTGGAATGGAGACAGAGGGTGAGCCTTCAGCGACATCTGACGTATGCGAACCTTTCTTAAGCACTTTTCTTAACGCGTACGATATTTTCTGCTTCAGTGACTCCTCGTAAAATTGTCTGCGTAAAACTTTCGTAGAAGACTTTAACCCGTTCATTGCCTTTTTTAACGACTTTCATTATAGTTTTGACACAGACATTTTATTTGCAGTCGTTTTATACAGAATATTTTCGATAAATTAATTGCACTTTCAACCAAAATTTGAACCCCCAGTGAAAAAAAGGACTAATACTGCCTTCGGTAAAGTAGGTCTGGGAGATATCATATTTCATAATTACTAGCGTTTGTTCGTGTTGATTAATCACTGTTGGGCGGTGTTATTAACAAAGTATTAGTTCTTCCTATACGAGTAAAATAAAATATCGAGACCTGTGGAGGGCTATCACTTTCAACTCCACCGTGCTAAGGTGTGGCTTTTGTGGCATGGATTAAATGGGTTTAATGAAAAGCAATTTCAGAGAGTTAATTACAAATTTGAAGATTTTTATAAAACTTCGTTTGTTTGATAGACAAATTTATTGTATTTATTAAATGAATTACTCGTATGCAAAGGACTATCTGCACGTGTACTTCTAGGCGTGCATGCATACATACATACATAGGTATTTACATATGGCATTTTATCAACCATTCTCCCCTTTGAGCAAATTAAGAATTTTCAAAGAAAAAAAATAAACTCAACCGACGCAGAGATTGGGTAAGAAGGTCGTACCACCCTTCTCTTTTATCTTCAAACAATTTTATATTACCAGTCATTTCGAAGTATTGAAATTTGTTGAAACCTAACATTTAGATACACACAGAGGGATTTGCCTTAAGAATTTAGTTGATTTCAGGAGATTTTCCTTGTTGTGTGTAATAGCTAAGGAAATAAGTCTAGATGTATTTGTATGTATGCTTGTGGAATGATTGAGGATGCTAATATCATTTCTGACTGGACTGGCTTAAGTATTTTTAACCATTTTTTAATAGCTAAAAAGCTATTTCAGCATACACACTTTCCAATCGCTCAACTTGAATTCAGGTTAAGAATATCTTACATACCTATGTGCCTGTGATGGATTCAATCGAAATGAGTTTCATTTATTGATTTTAAGCACCCAAGCATGTGGAAATTAAAATCGGAAAAGCGAGGCAAGAAATTTTTCATTACATTCAAAGCGAGTAGAAAACCGGTGGAACGAATATAATATGGAACATGCAATGAGATGAGAATACCCCTGGCCTTGCAAGGTTATGAGTTTTTGTGGAAAAATAGTTAAGCACTTGATTTGGCAAATGGCTTCGAAGCATTAGCCTACATGCAAGGGACTTTTAAACATATGTATGTAGGTATTTAAAGGGAGACCAAGTAGGTACAATTCAACGGCACCAAGTACAACCTTCACTAATGCACTATTAAAATCTCATGGCATTTGGCGAGTACCTGTGGTTTGGCACACAAATAATACGATTTTTTCTTAAATCAGAATCTGTATTATTATTATATTCAACAGATTTATCTCGTCACCAGCAAGAAAGCTCTTATCCATTTTAATATACTTAGGATAACAACTTAGTTAAAACTCCGAGTTTTTATCAATTTTTTAGCTTATGGAATCCGTTATACGGTGTTCTAGAAATCTTGTTTATATATGTATTCAGTGACCCCAAAAACTATTTGCGTAAATCGGAAGACTTGAAAAAAATGCATCCACCATATGGAAGTCCACGGAGTTTCAAAAAAACCATTCTTTTTTAATTTTTTTGAAAGTTTCCGCCATTTTTTTATTTCAATTGCACACGGCATTCGAAAGGTATTTTTTCAGCATAAGCCCATTAGAAAACTGTTCTCATAACATGGAACAGTCCAAACATAAATTGTGTCTATCAAAAGGGCCAAAAGTTGCATGAATTTCAAAAAGTTTCTAATAAGTTGGAGACTGATTGACCGCCGACCAAAAACGTCAAATTGTGACGGTAACACTAAGAAGAGTTCGGGTGATATTGAAAAACATATTGAATAACTGCTGCTGCATTTCCGGCACTTTGGATGCTAAGGAAAGTCAAATACTAGTAAGTTATATGCAATCAAATATTTTAGTATGAAAAGCAGTATAAATTTTTGCACATAAATTTCTCAACTGGATACCTCAATAACTTGAGCTCCGAAAGGGTGTTTAAATACGAAATCAGCTTGTCAAATATATTCAGGATTGAATATAGAAATTCATGCAATTTCATGCCATTATTAGCGGCATATTAGAAGCATAGCATATTTTACATGCATAAGTGTGCCCACACACATACAAAAATTAGAGCAGATGCGAAAAAATGAAGATTCACAATTCACTAAAACCGCGCCATTTAGTAATTGTGTGACTTCCTCGCAGTGCACATACGAGTACAAACTCAAAAGTACATGGAATTAAAAATTTCCATAGTTATGCAATCTGCTTATCCGAGTACGTTCCCCAACACGAGTATAATTAACAGCACAATTTCTTTTATTTATTGTGCTGGGGAGATGCCGCCCTGAAGCAATAAAGCCAAAAGTAATTGCAAACAACTAAAGTAGTTTTGTCGTATCTTTTTCTCATTTTTAAGTGTAAGCGATAATAAAAAACATAAAGCAGTTACCGACCGTTATGATAAACATAGGAATTCAGAGAAAACTGAAAAGTAGAGCAATGCAGATTACCTTGTTCATGAATGAATATTTAATTCATTAAGAATACAAATACTCGGGTATGTTACATATGCTTGTACGAGTACGTTTGCTTAGTATATAGAATTTGCAGAGTTTGGGCACTTTTCGGATTTGCATAGTAACAAGAAAGTAGATTTTTGGATGCATTTAATTAATATCAAAATTTGATTTAAAAATATATGTACATACGTCTGCATATACATAAGTACATACATATGTAATCTTTAATTTGCCATTTTAACCAAAAAAGTTTCAAATGCCACGCTCCGAAACATTTTGATTTTATGCAGGACCGCCATGAAAACCCTTGGCTTCAATTGTATGCCTACGTAGATCTTTCTAAAATTAAAATTCGTTTTATATAAAAAAATTGTTAAAAGCACAAAGCCCTTGCATTCAAGGTTAATCCTTAGAATATGTTTACATAAATGATTAACCAGTGATATTCGAGTAGAGGTTCAAAAAAATCAGAATTATTTTTACGAAACCACAAATAACACCGCGTTAGACACATTCTGTCCTATGAACCAAATATACTTTTTCGGAAAGGGGATAGAAAATAAAAATACACGTGTATCGGCAATTTTCATGTACACGTCACAATTTTTGTATTTTTTAACTTTAAACGAGCAATTCTTGTATGCATATCTGTATAGCCACACGATCTCAGGATTATCTTAACGGATTTAAATGAAATTGGGCACACAGATAGTGTATCACATTTCTAGACTTTTCACCTAGGTGTTGCCACTGACAATGTTTCACAGGGTTGCCACCTGTTCGAAATTAAAAAAAAAAAATTGCTTGAGATATGCCGATGTGGGTATCAAAAGAAAGGTATTTCACTCCGCATTACAATAGAGATATAAAACCCCGATTTTTTTTATTAATTTTATTGTATTAAAATTAAAAATTGTTACATTAAAAATTTTAATGCTCTTATTTATTATTATTTATATATTATTTTAAAATCAGCCGCCACTATATTCCACTGCTTAAAGCGTGATGCAAAGAGTTCGGCTTTTCTCTTTGACAAATTTCCTTCTCGTACAAGGTCATTGAAGTCGGCTTGCGTTACTAAATGCGGCACTGCAGTCCCAAGTTCACTGGGTGTTGGTACAAATTCCAATACTTCTGGTTCCCCGCATCTCGCATTCGATGCAAGAAATGTTGATAGCATTGTTGGTGCTACTGTTGGTTCTCCATCCCTTAATTCGGGAACATCATCAAAAATCTCCATTGAAGCCGCTATACGTTCTTCTGGTGAGTACAGAACAGCTGGAATAACCGATTTTACATTAGCGTAGCGAATTTTGTTGCGGCGAAAGTATTGGTACCCTTTAGTTTGAATAAAAGTTACGCAAAAGTAGCACAGTTCACTGCAGTGCTCCGTACGTGGTAGCCAAATTGTTGGTACAGAGTACTTTATTGTTGACCTTCCATCAGTAAACTTGCATAAATTTCTATAGCAATAGTCGCACACGGCTTCCGGAGTATACCACAAGTAAGGAACATAAGCAGTATTGAATATTTTCTGAAACGAATTAACCACTGTTTTCGTAATATTTTTAAAATTTTTACTTGGTGCGAATAAGCCACAAACGTAACAAAAGTTATTTCGAGTCGGGCACTGCATTTTTCGTAAGATCAAATATACAGAAAGACGTTTTCGCGCAACAGAACTTAAAGCAATTGTCGAAGTATACGTCTCCTAGTAGCGCAACTGTCAGATGATCGGAGCTTCCGGAACTGTAACAAACACACAAACGGCACAGTGTGTTATACGAAACAATAAATAAAAGGTTAATAAGTTGTTTAAAAATTTGGAGTCCCTTCAAGTTATGCCGAAAATTTAGAAAAAAATTTTTTTTTTTAGAAAAAATAAAATTCAAGAAAATCTGAGAATTGATAAAAAATTTTTTTTTTAATTTTACATAATAAAAACATTTCCACGAGTCTGCCTGCGGAAATTCAGCGCGATTGGATCACGGAAAAAGGGTTAAAAATAGATCCAAAGTTTTTCACACAGGCGGACTACGAGCTCTATATTTTATACATATAATATATATATCGCCGATACACCTGTATTTTTATTTTTTCTCCCCTTTCCGAAAAAGTATATTTGGTTCTTAGGACAGAAAAAAAGTTAGTTTTTGTAGCGCAGTGTAATTAGAAATAATTAATTCACCCCTTCCCTACTCGGAAGAGAATTCCACTGCTAGCAAAGCGAAAAATTTGTACGTGGAAGCAACAAGAATTTAGGGATGATCATTGCCAAGTTGTTAATAAGCGTTTAGCTCAAGTTTCACTATTTGTATTCAAAATACGGCTCTTAACAATTATGTGGGAAAATGACATCATTTAAATACATATCCAGCATAAGCACGCCTACAGGCTGTTATACGAGAATTAAAATTAAAGAACTCGCTCATACATTGCCAAATTGAGTTCAGCAATTTCGATCCGAATGTTGTGTTTCAAATCTGGCATCGTTATTGGCTTACTCACATAGACTTCACTTTTGAAAAAACTCTACAAAAGTCTAGTGAAGGTAGATCGCATGATCAACGTGGCCAAATAATTACACCATTACGGAAATTAATCGACCGTGCATCTTAGATCGCAATTATTCAATACTTTCCCATGTTGTGTAACTTATAGCTCCGTCCTGTTGAAAAAAAGATCATCTATATGCATATATTCCCTTAAACGCAGGCTACAAAAATTCTTCAATCAATTGTCTATCGCGATTTCCCTTGACAGTAATAGCCCTTTCATTTCCATCTTAGAAGAGAAACGGGCCAATTATTACATGACTGAAAAAACCACACCAAATTTCCATTTCCCTATGCTTAGTGTTGCTTTTCCCTCTCTTTCTCCTTTGGGCTGGAGTAAGGTATCACACGACCCGTGCCGAGACTCAATCTGGTTGGGGTTCCAATTCATCAAATAGTCCAATCGTAAATTGAGTACACAGAATAACTGGAGACGTTTTGTATTAACCAGCTATTATTATTATTATATTATAGATAGATGCCAGATTATAGGAAAAGATGCCAGAACCAATGAAAACAATACTAATATGTAGAGATCAAGGCATCATGGAGGAAGCAATGGAAATATTGTTTCAAGCTGGGTACGCACATATTGGGAACAATAATGGGAACAGCCCAGAGTTTAAAACTCATTCAAGTTATAGGAATAATAATTATAGAAACAACACACAATACAATAAAAAAGATAGTAGGAATAGAGCTAAATACGAGAACCTCCAACAACCATTCCAAAACCACAGAAAGAATTTCCATTCAACGCCACAAAATAACGGAAGAAATTTTCCAACAACCATTCCAACAACACCGCCCATACCAACAAACAACTCCACAAAACCCCAATGCTCAAAATCCACCATTCCACAGACCAAATTTTAGGACCCAACCAGAACCGATGGACATAGCTAAATTGGAAGTGGCTGAAAATTTTCGGGAATCAGCCTCAAGAATAAATTACCATTTATAATAATAAAAACGAAGATAGGTTTTATAAAAATTATAATAGACACTGGCGCAACAAACTCAACTTTAAATCCGGGGTCTGTGACCCCAAAAGAATTCATTCAACCAACCCACTTTTAATTAAAACTCTTCAACATCAAATTTACGTTAGCGAAAAACGCATAATACCTATTTTCGAAGAATTTAGCGACATTGGAACAAATAAAACACTGGAATTTTATATAATAAGATTTCATAATTTTTACGATGGTCGTCTAATTGGTAACGATATATAGAACTGAATACCTATATCGATTATAGAAAGAAACAAATAGTCATCGGTAACAAGATACTCACTAAATAAGAAAATGATAATAGCACCAGATAACTCCGACCTATTGAAGAAAGTCTCAGTCATATAGATTTCCGTAGGTACATAAAAAAGAAGTTGCAGATCAAATCCAAGAGATGTTGGAAAATAAGATAATTGGGAATAACAATTCTCCCTCTTCAGCCCCAATTTGGATAGTGCCGAAGAAGGCCGATGCCAATGGAAAACCAAAGGCGAGCCTTGTAATCGACTATCGTAAACTGAACGAAGTAACGATCGATGGCAAGTTCCCCATCCCGAACATAGACGAGATACTTCAAAAACTGGGAAGAAGCCAGTATTTCACCACACTCGATCTGGCAAAGGGTTTTCATCAAATCGAGATAGAGGAAGAAGGCATCCACAAAACCGCTTTTAGTGTTGAAGGAGGACACTATGAATTTCTGCGAATGCCTTTCGGATTATAATATTCTTCAAGATTACATCAGTAAAATCCGCTTGGTATACCTGGACGATAAAATTATATTTTCAACATCCTTACAAGAACATATGGGCTCACTCAAACAAGATTACAGGAGGCAAACCTGAAAGTCCTACTGGATAAACCAGAATTTCTAAAAAAAGAAACGGAGTTCCTTGGGCACATAATTACAACGGAAGGAGTCAAGCCCAATCCTAAAAAGATAAAATGCGTTGTTAACTTTCCAATACCCAAAACGACAAAACAGATGAAGCAATTCTTAGGGCTCATAGGCTACTACAGAAAGTTCATAAAAGACTACTCATCTATCGCTAAACCAATGACTAAATACTTAAAGATTGATTCAAAGATTAACATAAATGACTCAGCATACGAAAAAAGTTTTAACACCCTTAAGATTCTACTAACACACGATCTAATATTAGCATATCCAAACTTTTCTAAAACATTTACATTGACAACGGACGCGAGTAATTACGCTTTGGGAGCCGAGCTTTCGCAAGACAATCACCCAATATGCTATGCAAGTCGCACCCTTAATACACATGAAATAAATTACCCTTATGACTACCATTCGGAATACATAGAGAGAACGTACGTTGGAATCTCGGTGAAACACCAAAATTAAGAAAAACATTTTTCTAATAGCGGTCGCCCCTCGACAAGCAGTGGCAAACCTCCGAGTGTATTACTGAAATGAAAAAGCTCCTCAAAAATATCTGCCTTTCGGAGTCGACTTGAAACTGTAGGTCCCTCCATTTGTGGAACAACATCAAGACGCACGCCACAAATAGGAGGAGGAGCTCGGCCAAATACCCAAAAAGGGTGTACGCGCCAATTATATATATATATACATATATATATGTATATATATTTCTAAGTAAGCCAGCACAAGTTTTATCCGTGACAATTGAATATTTATGAAAGTTTTACCAATAAAAGAGCATACGAGTACATATGTGAAATACGATTTGCTACTTTCAAACACCAAACAAAAACTCATGTGAACAATTTTACCTAGGCATATAAACATGCATGTACCTGCATAAAAACACTATGCAAAATGAATAAAGTTTTTATAAACACTTTTTCTTATATTTTCTTTGCGAAACTTTTGTGCCTGCTTTAGGCCTTTAGTATTCAAAGAACGCAAATTGTGTCGGAATTACATACGCACATATACATATTTCTATGTGGCATCCTTCGTAATAAACTTTTTTTCAAAGTATGTCGCTTAGATAGGAGTTGCACACTTTTTGCGATAGCGAATTTTACTTTTGAGGCTGGGTGATAATTTGACTATTCGTGGTTTTCGGGCCCAGTAAAATACTTTTAAAAATTTATTACTGCTATTGGTAACACTCTGCGACAAACTCAAACTTTTTCCAAAATAACAAGATTCCAGCAATGGAAAAAAATCGGAATATTTGTATGATAACTTGCATGTATTGAAATGTCATCAAGAGAATTAACTAAATTAACCTTAACTTTTATATTCCGTTTCGACTTATTTTTGGCGTTTAAATTGAATTTGAACTGTGTTGTATTAAAGGACTTATAGTAGAGATTTATGTCAAATATTTTTGTAGATCATTTAAACCCTTTATATTCTTCTGTTACTAGTATTTTTTACTCTTCTTCCACAAAACTGACAAAACCAGGCCCATCTATTGAAGAGTTATATAAAGTGTATTCGAATAACAGGTGTTACAGGTGAATGGATTGCGCTATCGAGAGATGATTAATGATTTTTTATGGCCGGACTTGAATGGTATTGATCTGGATAGCGTTTATTTTCAACAAGGCGGCACTACGTGCCACACAAGCAATGAAACCATTGATCTTTTACGAGAATTGTTTCCGGACCATGTTATCTCTCGAAGAGGTGATCATAATTGGCCATCGAGATCTTGTGATTTAACACCTTGAGACTTTTTTCTTTGGGACCACGTGAAAGAGAAGGTCTAAGCCAACAGCCCAGAGTCGATTCAAGACCTCAAAGATGGAATTCGTGAGTCTATTGGGGACATAGGGCAGCCACTTTGCAATTCGGTTATGGAAAATTTCATGAAACGGATATTGTCCTGTAAGCGTGGTCGTGGTGGTCATTTGCCTGATGTTATTTTCCACTATTAACGCCATACCTTCCTTTTTATAATGAAATAAACATCCGATCATTTATGTTAAAAAAAAACATTTTTCTTTGAATATCAAAATAACACCTCTTATTAAAAAACCCTTTATGTATATAATTGGCGTGTACACACTTTTTGGGTGTTTGGCCGAGCTCCTCCTCCTATTTCTGGTGTGCGTCTTGATGTTGATCCACAAATGGAGGGACCTATGTATTCACATTCAAGTCCGCTCCGAACGGCAGATATTTTGTATGAGGAGTTTTTTCATAACACAAATACACTCGCAGGTTTGCCATTGCCTGCCGTGAGGCGACCGCTATTAGAAAAAACTTTTTCTTCATTCTGGTGTTTCACCGAGCTTCCAACCTACGTTCTCTTTGAACTCCGAATGGTAGTCACGCACCAAGCCATTTGGCTACGGCAACCGCCGTAAATATTCCGTAAAAATGTTTCCCATTGTTTTGGTTATAGAGCAGCTCAACATATCATGTGAGGATTGCTATGAATATTTCTGGACTCGGGCACTTCTAGTATTGTCAGGCACTAACTGACGTTTATATTGACAATTTTGACATAATTTACCATAAAAATACGTTCTGATATATGAGCAATATTATTGCTGTAGAGGTTTTAAACGTTCATGTCGGTAATGAAATTTAACTGTGAACATTTTCGTACATTTATTTTTCACAATTTTCGACGGATAAGATAAGAATTCATCGATGAACTGAAATCTTTATATAGCGACCAGGCACCGTCTTTTAGTACCGTAAACAAATGGTAGAATGAATTGTCTCGCGAGAGTAGTTCACCTGTTCCGGAAAGGTTGTCCGAAATCAGTTGTTGTGCCAAAAAATGCCGATGTTCGTCTCCCACTATGGCGAATACTTCAGATTCATAACTCAGCTCAAGCACATAAATTAATGTGTGAATTGCGATTAATGAAGTAGTATGCATTTAAAACCAAATATGCCAATATGTATTTCTAACAATAAAATAGAAAATGCTCATATTTTTGCACAAAAAACAACTATTTCTTTAAAGGGGGGGGTAACGTTTTTAATTTTTTTTTTTGCATTTTTTTTTATTTGATTTTTTAAATGAAGAACTTTTCAAGAATATTCTGTGAAAATTTTAGATTAATCGGAGCAAAACTTACAAAGATACAGCCATGTAAGTGTTGCTACCTACTCTGATTTTTGTTTGTATTTAAAACTTTAAAGCGTTTTTCCCACAACTTACATTTTCAAAGTCGGTGCCCCTCATAACTTTGAAACTACTGCACCGATCCTTTTGAAATTTTGAACACTTTTTCAGTAGCTGTTTTACAAGGTAACGCCGAAGAGTTTTTTTCGAATTTGTTGATACTTTTGTTTTTACGGTAACTAATTCACCGATTTTTTTCGCGAAAATCGTGTTTTTGACTTTAACGTGTTCCCAAAAATCGAATTGAGATGCGTCCGAATAATTTCTGCCATTGCCGCATTTTTAAATATTTTTGGATGAAAATTTCACAAAATATACTTCAAACGCTATAGTTTTATGTAGTAAAAGATTTGATGAATAAATTTTAACTGTGTCATCAAAAAAAAATCATAAAATGTGCCTTTTTTCCATGAATTAACGCTTAGCACACACAATTCTTCCTAAAATGGAATAGGTGCGATTATACATAATTTAACAATATTTTTATATTATGTAAGGGTGTGCAACTAAGTTTTAAAGGATTTAAAACATATAGTAATACTAATGTCAAATTGTACTGAGTATTTGTGTAACGAGTTTCATGTGAAAGCGTCATCATTAAGTGTCGTTTCTTAGTTTGTGTCATTTCGTCGAAGTGTAAACAAAAAAATTTTTTTATACAAAGACTATGTCAGCTTTTGTGCCTACAAAACTTCATTCGCGGGAAGCATTGCTATTTTGCTTCCATCTGAAGAAAAGTGCAGCGGAAAGTTATCGGATGCTGTGTGAGGCTTACGGTGAGAATGCTCCATCAATTTCAACCTGCGAGTACTGGTTCCGACGATTCAAAAGTGGTGACTTTGACACAGCCGACAAGGAGCGCGAAGGAAGGCCACCAACTTTTGAAGACGCCGAATTGGAGACAATTTTGGACGAAGACCCGTGTCAAACCCAAGAAGAACTTACGACAACGTTAGGCGTGACTAATCAAGCCATCTCAAAGCGGCTGAAAGCCATTGGAATGGTCCAGAAAGTCGGAAACTGGGTGCCTTACGAACTCAAACCAAGGGATATCGAACGCCGTGTCACTGCTTCCGAAATGCTGCTTCAACGATACAAGCGAAGTCGTACGCAAGGCAGCGTATGTTAAGCGTGGCGAACCCGCACCATCAACGCCAAAGCCAAATATCCATGGCAGCAAGGTAATGCTCTGCGTTTGGTGGGACCAGAAGGGAATCGTTTACCACGAACTACTGAAAAGTGGTCAGACGATAAACGGAGCTCTCTACAAACAACAACTTATGCGATTGAAGCGAGCGATTGCGGAAAAACGTCCGGAATGAGAAACCAGACATGAGACATTGATCTTTCATCATGCCAATGCTCGGCCGCATATCGCATAAGTGGTCAAAACCTATCTCGATGGTAGCGGATGGGAAGTTCTACCCCACCCGCCTTATAGCCCAGATCTTGCACCATCAGATTACCATTTGTTCCGGTCGATGCAGAATGCCCTTACGGGAGTGCGTTTCACTTCGGTTGAAGGTATCCAAAATTGGCTTGATGAGTTCTTCGCTTCCAAAAGCGAGCAGTTTTATTGGGACGGAATCCATGCATTACCAGAGAAGTGGGAAAAAGTTATAGCTAGTGATGGACAGTATTTTGGATAAAATAGGTTGTACCAATTTTTAACAATACATTTTTGAAATCGAAAAAAAAACCTTTAAAACTTAGTTGCACACTTTTATATATTTAATTAACTGATTATATATAATTAAACTACATGGCAGAAAATGACATGACAGGACCCGGCACCGAGAATCAGATGGTTTGATTCTTGACTAAAAACATAATTAATTCTTTCGAAATCAGTGTAATCGGCTCTGAGCTGCAAATGGACAAACATTTTCTTATAGCCTTGTCAAACGGCGGCGTTAATTGGGACTACCGGTGCAGTAAATTCTGATTAAAATTGTAGTGTGACAGTCGTTTGTTAGCCGGATTGGTGAACAACTGGTTTATTTATTGGATAATTTTGTCAGTAAAAGATGGATTGCAGGTGACAAATACGGGTATTAGCTGCCCTGATACTAATTAAAAAATAAGTATTTATTAAAAAAAGTATTAAATTGGTATGTTTCAAACTGCTCCGAAATATCAAAACAATTAATTTAATTTTGAATGTGTTAGTGCAAATCAGCATTACATTCAATCTTTTCTGTTCCTCTCTTTAAATTTTTACTTCATTATTTTTCATTCCATAGATATTAACTGTCATTTTTCGGTAATGTTGCCTTAATCCGCCTAAATTATGAAAATTAAGTCTAGTTGTCAATTCGCATTACTTGCTCTTATTTCCTGAGATAATTACGAATAAAGTAGTTACTCACGATTACCGCCACCGCCTGTCTAAGCAGTAAGTCTTACAGCCTCAATTCGTAAACCGGTTTTCTTGCCCATATATCATTCCTGTCTCTTCTCATCACTCCGTAATTGTTTTGTGATCAAGTTGATTTCACGCTTTCTTCTGTCAAGTAATCTCGGTTCATCGAGTCCAATCATCAAGCCTACCCCAACCTAATCTAAGATTTTTCGGCACTCATAAACGTAATTTTTCAATATCCAGTGTCTGCAAAACTCTGTGACTCAGCTCCAATATATAATATAAGTATATACCTACTTAAAATGTGTGTGTGGATGTGTAAGTAAAATTTCAAATCAAAGACCAAAGGGAAAAATCAGGCACCTGAAAATTCTTTTACTGGTAAAAGTTAACTAAATCAACAAATAAATTTATCAAGCGTGAAATTCTCTTCCATAAGGGATAGTAAACAAAATCATAAATTTCCTTTGAGAGTTGCGGAATTCACATGTTTACAAATTCATTCAACGACCTGCTGTTGTAGTCTTTTAAGCTGGAAATGCGGGAAATTCTGTTGAAAAACGTTTGATACCACCAAATTGTGCCCAAGAGTGCAAGTACGGTAAACATGCTGCCACTTACATTTGTATGTCTGAATTTAAGTCATAATCAAATACATATGTTTATATGAGTACATACATATAATTGTGCCATATTTCTGAGCTTGTATACAAATTTATATTTATATATGTAGCTGTATACATATACATAAGTACCCTGTAGGGAGTACCTGGACTATTGTAGAAGCCATGAAAGGTACCGAGCATTCACCCTCAATCATTACCACGCATCGTATATTGGATAAATAAGATTTCAGCCATGGATAGAATATAGAATGAAAACCAAATGAGGCTAATTTGTGCCATAGAATTGCATGAGAAACTCGATCGAAAGCCTTAGAAAAGTCCTTGTAACCACAGTCCACTTGAAAACCATCAGCAAAGGTTGAAAAACAAAATTCCCCAAACGCAGCTAGGTTGGAAACTGTAGACCTACCCATTACAAAACCATGCTGATTGGGCGAGATTAAACTCTTAGTCGCGAAGTACATCTTATCTTTTACAATTCCTTCGAAAAGTTTTGATAAAATAGAAAGCTTCGAGATTGGTCTGTAATTGCTCACATCATTCTTTTTACCACTTTTGAAAATTGGGGTAATAGTTGGGATTTTCCCATCATTAATAAAAACTCCCGAGGATAAGGATTTATTGAAAATAAATTTGAGAGGAATAATGATAGCCGGACAATTTTTAAGAAAGATTGCGGAAAGCCCATCCTTATCAGTCTTAGAAGAAGTTTTTAAATCTGAGATCCCATTCTCAATGTCACCAGAAACAAGTTTTAAGTCTCCGAAATTTAAGGATGAAGGAAGATTAATATGACACGAAGAAAACAAGTCTGGATCATCCTGACTGAAATTAGATTTGAAAAAATCGGCAAAAAAGTTAGCTGCACCCGCAGGTGTAGTAGCAGATTTACCATTGAAATGAACGGCAGGGGGGACTCCGGTACTTGACTTTTTAGATTTAACAAATCTCCAAAAGGCTTTTGGATTCTCTTCAATCCTAAGAATGTAGTTCCTGTACAGAAAATTATTTAAACAGTTGAATTTTTTCAAGCATTGCTGATAAATAAATAAGATAGTTTGATTCTTAGATTCTAAAAATTTTTTATGAAGCTTATTCCGCTTGTTTTTAAGTTTATTAAGTTGATTAGTATACCATGGAAGCTTGAAGGGACGTTTTTTAAATAGTGGTACATATATCATAAAAATTTCAAGCAACTTAGCTTTAAAGGCAGAATAGCACTCAACAACATCTAACCCTGAAAGCAAATCTTCCCAGTTGATGTCAAGAAAAATGCCGTTCAACCTAGAAAAGTCACAAGAAGAGAAATTGAAACAAAGTGTCTCGTCTTGTTTACTATATGTTCCAAGTGTGACTGTGTCAAAGTATCATAGCAATCAAAAACGAAAAAATAACTTAAACTAGTTTAAAATTTGTTTCCTAGTCACTACATAAAAACCTTAAATCTAAATCATTGTTTTTGTTAATTTATTAGAAAAGTTATTATATTAAATTTTGTTCTTACTAGCTAAATTTTGTTCTTACTAAAAAATTGAAATTTAAAACTTTCACACCAAAATTGGTTTTTAGTCCGAATTAACAGCTACCCTTTGCCGCATTTGGGCCCATATACGGTCTTGCAGTTTTGATTAAATTTTATTTCCAAATAAAGTATTATAAAATAATTACAACTGTTTTAGTGCATCAAATTTATATTCAGCAATAATAAACCGCAAACAAAATTTTATGATTTTATGACATTTCGAGATAACCTCCCTTCTGTACAAGTGGGCGAAAAAGCAGAATTGAAGTGCGAGTGATTCGTTTTCAAAAAAAGATAACAGAGTAAAAGGTAAGTATTTTTTGGCACAAAAAAAATATTTTCATGGAGTCGATTTATTCATATTTCTCGACGGATAATAATTTTTCCGCCTCTCAAACATGATGGAAAGAATAATGAGATGGCGCCTATCGTGGTCCCGCTACTTTGCTCTCAGCGAATTTGACAATGAGTGACGTGATTTTAACACCAATATGGCCAGATTAATATTTTCGTAACTTGATTTGGCATGTTTTTTTTTATTGTTATTTAGACTCGGAGTTTTAGTTCTTTCTTCATGACATATTTCTAGCCTATTCTAATTAAAATGTAATGTTTATAATTTTTTAAGAATTAGTTAAATAATTCACTCAGTTTTATTTCGCTTTACTTTTTTTTAACATCTGGTGGCATTGCCCGCGATTGCAGGTGTTGTTGGTGTTCTTCTGCTTTCGGCAGTCAAATCTTTCTCTCGCTACTGCAGTGTTGCCCAGCTTTAGATATAAAAACGCACTAAAATACCCATTTAAAGAAAATAAAACACCATTTTTTTATTGAATCACTTAAAGAACTTTGTATGCGTGACAAATTATATTTAGAATGTGCGTTTTTTTTTATTCAAAGTGTTGTGCTTATCCACAATTTAATATATGGATTTTTATTTTTTTGTTAAGCGAAACTCTTTTGTTAAGGGAACGACTTATTTGAGGTTATGTAACTAGATAAGGTATTCTTTTTATAAAAATGTCAATATGATTTTTAAGTATTTTCTGACTTATTTTTACAATGAATACATCTCTTGATGCCCTATACCCCACTAAGGATTGATGGCCGGAAGAAACGATTACACCTGTATGGTTTTAATCCGCATTCAGTAAATTCAAACGCCTTTTCAAATATGTAAAAAGGTTTTCAATCTTAAGAAGAGTTAAGAGAGGGCATTTAATATTCTTGCATAACCTTAAAAGGAGCAACAAATTAAATTCGCTCTTTCAAAATATCAAATTTTATAAGAACCAACTAATTTTCATTAACACTAAAACCTTCTTAGAGTGGCCTTTTTTAACCTTCTTTTGTATAATTATACAGTTTTTTTTAATTTAAAGTTTCGGTAGCTTTAACAAAAAAAATAGAAACAAACACGAAACTTCAAAATGTTCGCTTTTTCGGTATAAAAAGGCACTAAATTTATTGCGAAGAGCAAATGGTTGGCAATACTGCACAACTTGGAAAAACGTGACGTCACGTACTCTCTGATGGGCGCAATCTTCTTTCTATCATTCTTGCTTTTCAACTGTTTTCTATACTTTACAACTGGTTTTTATATATGGTTCCATTATAAAATACATCAAAATATAAAACTTTTTCATTATTTTTCTTCTGATTAATATGTCTTATTGGTAAATAAATAAAGATATTTCCGCCGTGAAAAAAAAATTTAACGCTTTATTAATTCATGAAGTCAAGGGTTAATATTTTTGTTCCATTGATGTGTGACTAGTCAAAAAGATTTTATGGAGTAAAGCTTCTTATTAAAACCAAGTGTGAGATTTAAATATTTTGCGAAGGATACCATTATGGGTAAAGGGGATGAAGTTTATTATTCGGCGCGCCTTTATAAAAAGAGGTTCTGACGCCTGTGCTACATCAGCATGACAGATATTAGGTAGATTTTATTTATTATATAAATATAACTCTAGAGATTAATCAGAATCACCATTAATACAATATTTATCGAAAAACATAGTAGTTAAATCAAAGAAAAGAATGACCTTGGTTTTCTGGGCATAATTTTTCTACTTTTGTATTTCGATTTGATTATATAAATTAATTATAATTTCGAGCGAGTATTGAGCCGTTAGTATTGCCTTTCTGATGAATGATAAGATTTTATCCATGCCAGAAAAATTGCATAAAAACCTAAACCAGATAGTTTAGTTATGAGGAGCGAATGACTAACTTAATCAAACGCTTTCATGGAGTCTGTATAAATAGTGTTGACTTGCCGACAAAATTCAGAAAAAACGGCAAGGTTTGCTGCAGTAGATCGACCAGACATAAAGCCATGAGTCTTGCGCACGGCCCTGATCCCAAATATAGCATAGACGAGGCATTCTAAATAATCAGCTAGCAAATTAACTTATAAACTTCAGTCTACTTCAAAAACAAAATGATTGCATTTCCTAACGCACGTCACGTCGTATCGAAGTTTGATTGACACGCTTTTGATGCTCAACAGTTTTTTTGACGAGTGGTAAATATGAGTGAAAAGCTATACGGAAGCATGAGCTCTGCCAAAAAAATTCAATTCGTAGCTAAATTTACTTCAAGAGTTTAAATCCGTATAAAGAAACTGTGAAAAGCCGTTTCAGATATTTTTTTATCTGGTTTAGAATTTTAAAGAGCAAATGTAAATGCCATTGAAATGGTATTAAGTCAGTAAGCAAGAGTATACGTATGTAAAGGGTGATAAATTTAGATGTATCGGATTTCAATTTGAAGTAAAATTACAAAAATTCAAATTGATTCGGCAGTCTTTACTATTTTTGTGTAGAACCAGTCATAAGATCTATTTTTTGAAGATGATCCCTTTACCAATGGCTGCCGCAACTGCGCCGTAATTCGCCCATCCGTAAACACCAATTTTGAATGACTCGCTGGACGACTTCGATCAGTGTCTCATGAAAAACTTTAGTAATGTTGGCTTTCAATGCCTCAATCGAAGCTGGTTTATCCATAAAGCATTTAGACTTTACACACCCCCACAAGTAAAAGTCTAAAGGTGATGATAATCTTGGTGGCTAGTCCATTGGTTCGAGTCGAGAGATAAATTGACGACGCAGTAAATCCATTGTTTCACGGGCTGTATTGCAAGTAGCGCCATCTGCCGTCTTATTGGAACCAAATATTGTGGAGATCACGGACTTCCGACATCAAAAAGTTGTTCATCATGACGCGATAGCATTCGCCATTCACTGTTACACTGGCGCCATCGTATCACCCTATATAGTACATATACAAATAAACTTGAACTTGAACTTGGTGGTATATTTGTTTGCATACACATTTCGAATCAGTAATTTATTAGAAGTATGTGAGTACGTGAAAAACATAGTAATTAAATAAGCGCAGATTTTGCTTTAATTCGTTTTTTTCCGCAAACGGCTAACACTTTGCAATGCCATCTGCATTGCCTTTCGAGGCAAATGGTTTTATGTATTTGACATTTGTTTAGTAGCAGAAGAACACTCACTGAAAGGGTTTTCATTTTATGCCGAGTGGTGTAAAATAAAAACTTTTTTATGTGTTGTGTGAAAGAAATTAAGATTGAGCCCAATATCTCCAAGACGACAGTGAAAAATGGCAGCATCCAACTAAGTTTTTGTTTTTGTTGCTGAATACTTAGTAATTAGTAGCATGAATACATCTTTTAAGCTGTGACATCTCTCAACTGGTATTCCATGCCAAGCTTTCTTCTTAATTCCCTGCTGTTTTTCGAATAAATGAATGTACCAGATAATTTTATCAAGGAATTTTTCGCAAGCTACATCAACGGCATAAAGCTGAAAAATTAATGAATTGGCCTTGCACCAAATGCTCTCACTTGCAATTGAGAAAATCCTTTAATTTGTTGTGGAAATTTTGTGTCGTGCAATTAATTTTAGTAGAAGGGTCAAGTGAGTTTTATGCGATAGCTACATATATAACAAATACATACATACATGTCTACGGCGTTTAACCCAATTGGAAACCGCCACTTGACGGTATGGATGTTGCGTACATGGCATGTGAAGTAATCGCTTCCCTCGCGCTGACATTTCCAAAGCGCCTTCAACGATTTGTTTGAGCAAGCGAAATTAGTTTGGGGAGAAATAAGTCCATTATTTTCTCTATAAATGACTGTAGTGATCGATATCTCGTAATAATTTCAAGTTTATGCTCGTTGCCAAGGTAACTTTTCACACTAAAAATATTCTTTTGCTTTTTTTTTTGTTTCATTCAGATATGAGTTACAGGGTGTTAACTATGGGAAAATCCGGTACATTTTATAGTTCTTCTTTGATAAAGGGTGAAATGCAAGCCAGGACACTGGAATTGTGTATGGGGTTTATGGTGCCGAAACTGTAACAGCTAATTACGTGCAATATTGGTTTCGCCGATTCCGTTTAGGCATTTTGATGTTAAAGAAAATGTCGATAAAATCAGAGAGGTACAGTCGCTACAAAAGTTACACCGTCTTGAGTAAATCTACCTCTGCACATGTTGTCGATTTTCTATAGTGTTAAAAACGGATTTGAGTTTGATAAAACGAGTTTGTATTAAATTTACATTAAAAATTAATTCAATAGAGCGAAAATTGTAGTAATGCGATACTCTAAAGAAAACAGCCCTTTACGAGAGGCATGAACGCTGCAGAAGAGATCGTGAGACCATCGAGGACGATGTAGAAAGAACGTAGGCAGTAAACATCGAAAACTGATAATAACATCAATAAAGTGAAAGAAAAATTGATCAATAACCGCAAATTAACCATCAGAGAGCTGGAAGAGGGCTTGAACATTGCTTATAGATCTGTACAAGACTTTGTAGTTAATGATTTGGGAAAAATGGACCGCATTAATATCGTTAAATCCGACTCAACATTCATCAAACGCACCACTACTGAAGACGAGACATGGGAAACGTGAGTTTATGAACGAAAACCAAAAAAACCATGTCGTTGTCTGTCAAAAAACAAAGCGATGCTCACGGTTTTTATGGATTACAAAGGTGTTGTACACCACAAATTTTTGCCAAAAGGTCAGACAGATAATAAGTACTATTATTTGGGCATTATGAGACGTATACGTGAATAAATCTGTCAACAAATAAAGGATTTGTGGGAAAAAACTCATGGATTTTGTACCATGGCAAAGCACCGTCGCACATCATTTGTGAGTTTCCGACCAAGAACGAAAAGAATACCATCCAATAGCCATCGAATTCACCTAATATGGTTCCCGAATCGAAAAAACCTCAACGATGCAGCAATCTCAATATCGAACCCTTTACAGGGTGTTTGGCCAAGCTCCTCCTCCGATTTGTGGTTTGCGCCTTGAGCTTCCACCGCAAATCGAGGGACCTTCAGCTTTGCGGCCTCGGTAGTCTAGCGTAAGTGCTCTAGCCTGGCATCCCAGAGGTTGTTGGATCGAATCCCACGCAAAGCACGGTCCTCGCACTTTTCCAAAATTACCTAAAAAACACAAAAACAAAATCCTCCAATTCTATTCCTTGACCCCAAAAATGTATCCTTTCCATCGTTACTCCCGCACAATAGGCTGCTAAAGCAAGCAAACAACAAAGAAAAACACACAGTTAGACATTGCATCAGTGGCGCCAGCAAGAGGAAGCGGGCGACCGCGGTAATAGCGCAGACACACGAGATTTAGCGAATTCCTCAAACATATGTGTTATCCTTCTGCCAGAAAAATGTGAGACACAGATGGCGCTGCAAGCAGTAAGAAGGCGTTGTTCCTAAGCAACGACAGGTGGGCCTTCCCATTAGAATTAATTAGAATAATTAATATGTAGGTATGTAGAATTACTCTTAATTTAAAAATATATGAAAGTTAATTTAATTAAAATACATAGGGGAGGGGGCCCAGTTGTGACGCAGGCCCAGTTGTGACGCAGCTAAATATTTTTGACATGCGGTATGAAAATGACAGTTTGAGCCCTGCCAATCATGTTCGTTTGACGTTCAGCAGTTTTTGTGCAGACACCAACGTTAGTAGTCGCATTGTGTATACACGCACCAAACATCGTGTTGAAAATCGTGCGAAAAAGTTATTTTGATTTTTTTCAAAGTACCAAAATTTTGTGAAATTAACAGTGAAAAGGCGAGTGTAATGCATCAAAATATTGTATTTGCCGTATATTTTGTGATTCTATATGGATTTATGTGATTATGTGGTGTCTATAAAAAACTTGCTTGTCATACACAAAATAGCATCGTGACCCGGTTGTGACTCAGCGGGTGGCCCAGTTATGACGCACCTTTTTTTTGCACTACGATCATATAGAACTGCCGAATTCCTACATTTTTGTTGTTGTTTAAAAAAAACCAACTGCCAACTCGATCAATTGTAACGTATGCAAGCGTCCAGTTCATTTGAAGTGCGCCAACATGCAGGCAAGTTATTTCACTTGCAAACACTGCGAAAGTGACGTGGACGACGACTAGGAATATTTAGATGACGATGATGAATAAAAATCGTTGTCATTTATGGCCATTGAAGGACATTTTCTTTTGTATTTTTCATTATTTTTGCCATTGAAAGCCTTCAAAATAAATAAATCATTAAATCACAACAATTGGTGTGACATTCCTTTCATATTTTCTCATTTCCAGTAAATTTCTTGAGGTGCGTCACAACTGGGCCACTTTTTTTTTGTCCTAAAAAAAGTTATCCTGAAAAAATGTGTTCCAAAATTTTTTGAGTAACTCAAATAAACATACTTTCTTTGGAGAAAAGTTGCGTTTGGTTAATAGTTAAATGTTAAACTTCTTCATTTTTCAATTTGCGGAACTGAGGAAAAAATTTTAATTTTTTTCAAAACCCGCGTCACAACTGGGCCCCCTCCCCTACCAGTTGTTTCAGAAATATTTAATAATTCAACTAACGTAGAAGATAGCCATTTATATTATTTAGAGCTTATCATTAAGTATCTATATTTGGAAAACCATTTATAAATATAAATGCAACAGACTATTAGGTTAGGTTTGGCAGCCGCATCGCACATAGAGACAACGATGCCACTTAGACCACGAAATGGGTCCGTTGTGAACCGCGGGGGCTGAGCTACATTTCCTTCTCCATATTAAACCATCCTGAGCTTTTGACAAAGCGTAAAAGGTTGCTGATACCTAAAGTGTTTAGATTATTTATATTCGTTAAGAAATATGATTTTAAAAATCGGTTTCTGCTTCTGGCTAGAGCCGGGCATGGGCAAAAAAGGTGTTGAATTGTATCAAATTCCTCCTCATTTCTGCATCTACGACAGAAATCATGCGTGTAAACGCCTAATCTCCTTGCATGATTTCCTATGAGACAATGTCCTGTGAGGGCCCCTACTAAGGTCCTGATTTGAAGTCTTTTCAGTTTTATAATACTCTTGGACAGACGTAAATTTAGCCTAGGCCAAGTTTGCCTAGTACAACAGACTATTATTGGCTGACTATTTTTATGTTTAAATAAATTATTGTATAAATTATTGATATTTAAAATGCAATATTTATAAATAAATAAAGAAATTATTTCTACTTACTTATTTAATAATACATTTTACTTTGGATTACCATATGAACAAACATATATATGACTCTAAAATCATCATGGTTAGGTTATACAGTAGAAGCCCGATAAGTACAATTGGAAAATTTCAACAATGATTGCACTTAGCGAAAAATTGCACTTTTGCGAATTTCTCCTGTGGATCGAGGAATACCTAGGGAAAAATATTTTAACTCTATTCAATGCAATTAATGAGCTCAAAAGGTCGATATTCAAGAAAAATGAACACATATTTATTGAAATTAATATAAAGAGATCAATGCGGAAGGACATATGAGTGTGTGCTCCAAAATTCAATTATTTTTTTTGGAAAAACTTTGTTATTTTCGATTGCGTTTTCTCGTAACACTTTTCAAGTGCTTTTGATCGGATATCATGCAAACAAGCGATCTGATTGAATGACAGTACATCGTTCTGTTCACCCCATTTCAAAATTGTATAGACACAGCCAAAAATCGATTCATGCTGGACTTTTTCGGTTGTTTCTCTTGAGTAGTATCTTCGGGTTCATTGGCTTCACTATCACCTTCATCTATTCCTAATTCCAAAACCCAATTGCGGATTTCATCTGTGTCTGCTTCACCCACATAGTTTTCGACCATCTCATTTAACCGTTGTAATCCTCCAACAAGAAGGGGGTCGTCACTTTCGACATCCAATGGCATATCGTCTGGATTAGATTCAATAGTCGCGTCAACTGTTGGCTTGTACCCAATACACTTTTCCAGCATTTAGCGATCGTTTCAGGGAGCAATTTCCCCAATGCTTGGCTCAACAATTTTCTTCAAATCAATTTTCTTCAATAGTTCATGTAATGAAGAATCTTTTTCACTAATTATGGTTTCCATTAGCAATGTTTTGCATTGAATTTTTGTCAAGTTAATAACACCTTGATCTATTGGCTGTAAAATCGCTGTGCAATTGGCCGGAAAATACATCACTTCGATCTCACCACAAACTAATTCTTCTTCGGGCGGATGAGATGGGGCTTGATCCAGCAAGAGTAATGCTTTGGGTGGAACATCATTTTCTTTGGCGAATTTTTTCACTTCTTCGACAAAATTATCAAAGAACCACTTTTTGAAAATATCCCACGTAGGTTTTATTTGGCAAAAGTTTCCAAAAGAGCCCCGTTTCATCAGCATTATATATTTGTGATGTTACATATCCTTTTTCAGCGATTTTCGCCGTCAATTTTTCCTTAAATGGCTCAATGGCTTCTGGATCACAAGATAATGATTCACCAGTCACAGTCAAATAGCGAAGTCCGAAGCGTTTCTTGAATCGCGAAAACCATCCATCACTTGCATTGAATTGTTCTCCATCCTTTTTTATTTCATCAAATATTTTTAATGCTTTGCTTTTCAATATCAAGCTAGAAACAGGAGCATTTCGTCGCCGCTGATTCATGAAAAACTGGTACAAACGCTTCTCGAGCTCTGGATGATTGCCAAACCGCAAAGTTTTCCGTTTATTTCCAAGTGAAAATGAATTGTATGCATTTTCTTTTAATGAACGGGATTTTTTTTTATTCGGCAAATCGTTGCGCAATCAACTTTGTATTCGAATACAAGATCTCGTTGTTTAACGCCTTTTTCAATTTTTTGGAGAATCTCATCTCTTTCTTTCAATGTAAGAAAATGTAGATTCTTTTCACTTTTCCCATGATTTTATTTGATGAAAGCAAAAAAAAAATGATTCAAACTCCGAACGATTGTTTTACTCTCAAGAACCAGCTTGAAACAAACGCGTGTTGAATGTCACAAACGATTCGATGCCATATTTTATGATATCAGCGCTACAATTTTACAGTTATTTGTAAAAATCAAAAATCACAAAGCGTGAGAACAGTGTTTTTGGTCGCAATAATTCCCAGAACCACAACTGTGCACAGCTATAAAGCTGAGTCTTCGCGCGTGATGAACGCAAATACATTGCCGTATTAAGTAAAAAATTTTTTCGAACAAGAATTCTTTTGCGCCCGAAAATTGCAATTTTTTATTGCTCTTTTCGAGTTTTCTATGGACTCAAAGTCGAATTGTACTTTCCGCGAAATTGCAGTTATCGGTATTGTACTTATCGGGCTTCTACTGTATATGTATATATATAATTGGCACGTTAACCCTATCTGGTGTTTGCTCCTCCCTCTACGGCGGCCGCCTAAAATAACATTTAACCCTCCATTAGGCGCGAGGACTTTACTCATGCGGTTAGGCGCGCCAACTTATTTTTCTGTTGTAATATTTTATAAAAAAAATGTTTATTGTTTTGCTGATAAATGTTTATTTATATTATTTTAAATGGCTAAAATATATTAACACTTACTTTTACTTACTACTGTGGGCAAAAAGTAAGGTGAATTTATTTGTCAAACTTCGCGGGATTAAAATTTCGCTCTAGTTATTTTTTTCATGAATTGGCAGCACTGTTAATAACATCTGGGCCAAATTTCATGTGATGTTTGCGGAATGAAATTTCTGCTGCAGAAAAATGTTTACAAGTGGTACAAAGACTTCAAAAAGGGTCGAGAACGTGTTGATGACTTGGAGTGCTCCGGACGACCATCGATGTCAACAGATGACCAACACGTCAATAAAGTGAAGGAGTTAGTGGTCAAAAACCGTCGGTTGACTATTAAAGACCTTACTGATATGATCGGAGTATCGGAAGGATCTGTGAAAACCATTTTGAAAGACCATTTGGGCCTACGAAAAGTCAAATCTCGTTTGGTACCGAAAACTCTCAATTTCTTGGAAAAAAGTCGTCGCGTTGATGTGTGTTTCACAATGCTTTCAGACTATCAGGACAAGCTCAAATGCATCATTACTGAAGATGAGACTTGGATTTATGCTTACGACCCTGAAACAACCGACCAATCAAGCGAATATCGTGCTAAAGGCGAGGCCAGACCGAAAAGAGCACGTCAAAGTCGTTCAAAAATAAAGGTCATGATGACAGTTTTTTTCGATTTTCGTGGTGTGGTGCACTATGAATTCCTTTCACTTAGCCAAACTGTTAATAAGGAATATTATTTGAGCGTTATGCGTCGTTTACGTGAAGCAATTCGTCTAAAAGGACCAGAATTATGGGCCAACAACTTCTTGTTTTTGCATCACGATAATGCACCGTCTCACACTGCACTCGTTCTTCGTGACCATTTCGCCAAATATTCCACGCATATCGTTCCGCAACCACCGTATTCGCCTGATTTGGCTCCGTGTAACTTCTGGCTATTCCCAAAACTCAAGAGACCACTCCGGGGAACGCGTTTCGAGTCGATTGAGGAGATAAAAGCTGAATCGAAGAAGGTGCTGATGGCTATACAGGAAATGGACTATTTAGCATGTTTCGGGGATTGGAAAAATCGTTGGCATAAGTGTATTTCATCGAGAGGGGATTATTTTGAAGGGGATGAAATTGATTTACAAGAATAAATAAAGATTTTTCATTTTACAACCAAATTCACCTTACTTTTTGCCCACAGGTAAAAAAAGAAAATATTAATCCTGGCAATCCTAATAAGGATAATGGAAAACTTTTATCAAATTATTGCATTGTCATCGGTCCTTGATAGGTGTGCAAAATTCCAAGTCTATCAGATTTTTAGAACCCAGTGAAAATTAAGCTCAAAGACACCGTTACATACATACATACATACAACCCGACCTAATAAAAGTGTGTTAAAAATTACTCCTCTCATACAAAAATCCTATACGATAACCCTGTGTTATTTGTTTACATCTGGGAAAATGCCAAAAGTCCGTTTTATAATCAACAATAATTAGTAATGTAATTAACTTATTGTTTGTATTATAGTCTCAGCTAATAATGAAAGGAAATAAAAAAAGTCTGTAGGGTGGGTGCTTCCGACAAATGGCAAAACAAACTTTCCGTAAAATTTGTAAACAAAGTAATACAATTTTTTCAGTTTACATCTTATTATACTCAAGCCTAAAAATAAACAAATTTTCAGCAAAATTGAAGACCATATTAAAAATACTAGAATCTTTTGGCTTGGAGTCGCTCCATACAAATATTGATGCCATAAAATTATTTGTCAAATAAAGCCAATTTCATGGATATTAATTTTGTCTGTGTTTTTTTTTCGATGTAAGCCTCTAAAAACAGTCTTTACTGCATAATAAATTGAAATAGCTGCATTATTTTGCTCCCGCCGCAACTCGACTGTACAATTCTATTCAACTACACTAAATAACAATCTCGGTAGAATTCGCCACAAAACATAGGATTTGTCAACAGAAATCAAAACTAAATGAATAGAATTTTTGGTAAATATATTTACTTAATTACTAGCCATACACGGCGTGCGTTGCCACGACACGAATTTTTTGTTGTTGAATTGTTGGAACCTGGTTTTTGCATTTAAAGTTCGTCCTTCTTCTAATAAAAGTAGAAGTAGAAGTAGCAAAGCTATTCACTTACATGGGTGCGAAAATGTTGTGCTATGAGAATGCAAAACTTTCACTTTTATGTGAACAGCTTGAATAAATGTGTAAAATGCCAGCACTTTCTATTCCAAGACAATGAGCTTCACATATGTATTATATGTTTATACATATGTAGAGTTGTGACGTAAATATTATAAAGGGTGATTTTTTAAGAGCTATAGGAAAGCTTTTCGAAAAAAAACACACGTAAAATTCAGAAAAATGCATGACATTTTTATTTAAATCGATAGTACAGCCCATATAATTTAATGTTTGAAGATTATTTCATGCAAATGTTGACCACGACTGCGCTTCAAATGTTCCATCCGCTTAGTCCAATTTTGGCATACTCTTTCCAATGTTTTGGCCGGTACCTCACATATAAATGCTTCAATGTTGTCTTCCAATGCGTTAATTGAAGCAGGCTTGTCTGAATAGACATGAGCTTTAACATAGCCCCACAAAAAATAATCTAAAGGCGTTATATCGCACGATCTTGGTGGCCAATTGACAGGTCCCGAACGTGAAATAAAATGTTCACCGAACTCGCCTCTCAACAAGTCCATTGTTACGAGCGCTGTGTGGCATGTGGCACCGTCTTGCTGAAACCATGTGTCATGCAAGTCAAGCTCTTGCATTTTGGGCAAAATAAAGTTGGATATGATTTCACGGTAGCGCTCACCATTCACAGTTACGTTACGATTCGCAGCATCTTTGAAGAAGTACGGTCCAATGATACCTCCAGCCCATAAACCGCAACAAACTGTGACCTCTTCTGGATACATTGGTAGCTCTTGCAATTCTTCTGGCTGATCTTCACTCCAAAATCGACAATTCTGCCTATTTACGTACCCATTGATCCAAGAATGAGCTTTGTCGCTGAACACAATTTTTCGATAAAAAAGTGGATCTTCGGCCAACTTTCCAAGAGCCCATTCACCAAAAATTCTGCGTTGCGGTAGGTCGTTCGGCTTTAATTCTTGCATCAGCTGTATTTTGAAAGGCTTCACATCTAAATCCTTTCGCAAAATTTTCCACGTAGTTGAGTAACAGAGGCCCAATTGCTGCGAATGGCGACGAATCGATAATAACAGCTGTTTAGAATATTTGATATCGCATGAGAGGTACCGTGCAATTACTTTACAAGCTTCCCGTAAACACAGCAGAGCACGAAATTTAAAATATCTTATAACTGTAGCCTGACATCTATTCCACGTGCTGCAATATTCAGGGAAGCAACAGCAAATGTTTTTGTGAAATCTTTTTTATGATGAAAAGTATTTTTGAAAAAATTTAAACTGCTATGTTTGGCCTTGATTTGTTTTATTTTTCTCACATTAAAAATACGCATTTTTTTTTTTAATAATTTGTAAGACAACTAACATGGGGCTAGAGAAGAAGAAGGGGAAACTATCAAGATTCGACACAAAAATTGGCTCTGGGTTTAAGGTAGGCGGACTTATTGATACACCCTCTACTATCATAAAGATAAATGAACAACGGGTTCCTATTCAAAATCAACCAGCTTTTGAACAAACGTGAAATTCGAATGGCATTTATTCTGTTCTGAGCATTAACATGGCAAACCCTCTGCTAATGAAAAATGTTATCTTAAACGAGGCGGAACTAAACCGAATGTAACTCGTGCACTCTCATTTATGCTTGAACAAATGCTACTACTAAGGTGTCTTCGAATGCGAGAACAGATATGCGCATATAATTCTATACATACATATTTACATATATGTATACATATAATCGAGTATTATGAATTTGTATTTTGATCTGGAAAAGCGTTCGACATGCAGGTAGTTAACGCCCTTTGTAAGTATTCAGGTGTGCATTGGTGCATACATACACATTCAATATTCTACGAACTGGGAGGTTAGAGTAACCTCTCCTCCTCCGCTTTCTCTTGCCAAATTTGCCTCTAGTTGAGTACTGTAAAGCATTTTCATTGTGTATCATTGCTTATTGAATAAAGCTGAACTTCGGAGAGGGAATTCCTTGGCTATTCTAAAGCTAACTGCTCGGGGATATTTTGTTGTACGTAGAGCCATTTGTAATAAAATAAAAAATTTGAAACACAAATCAGATGAAATAATTCTCAGCTCCAATTTACCCTAAAAAGTACTTTGACTCCACTCCATTCCCAGTACTGTCTCATAAGCGTTCACCGAAGATTACCTCATCCATTTATAAATTCGAAATGTACATAAAAGACTATGTGGTGCCTCCAGAAATATATCTACGTTACCGTATTTAAAACCAGCCGTGCCTAATTAATAAAATGAGGCGTTGTACATTAATGATCTGGTTCGTCTATGTAAATTCAGTCCTAGCATGGTATAAAAATTCGCTTCTTAGAAGCAGCTGCTCAAATCATCTAGCGCCAACCTATTCTCACAGACATTTCAAAATTAACCCACATCACCTTCGCTGCAGAGGTAGAAAATTAGAGCCCCCTGCAATTCTTAAAGTACATCCACTGCACTGACAGCTTGTCCTGTTTCCAAACTTTAAAAAACTGTGGTATTCCATCCTATTCTTATTTGTATCATTAGATTGCAGCCTTATCTGCCAAGGAAACCAGTTACACCCCCACTATAACCTTCGCTTTCTTCGTTATCGGTGATATCTATCGGCTTATATAGGGTTTTTCAATAGGTGCGCTTCAACTTTTTTCCGATAGGGAGGGCGAACGACGCAATATTTTTTATTTTTCGCTTGCCATTTGTAAACTTCATTAGTATACATTTCATCGTGGAACGCTACACACTTGAGCAACGATTGCAAGTCGTGCAAATTTGTTATGAAAATAATCGTTCTGTTGCTGCTACTTTAAGAGCATTACGGCCATTTTACGGTCCATTTAACAAGCCATCCCGTTCGACAATCGACCGTCTAGTGAAAAAATTTGTATCTACGTTTTCGCTACATAATGTTCCGGTGCCAGTGAGAGCAAGAAGTGCACGAAGTGTTGAAAATATTGCTGCCGCCAGGGCTTCAGTTCAAGAAGACGCAAATGTGTCGCTCACACGACGTTCTCAACAATTGGGCCTTTCTGTGTCGTCATTGTGGCGAATTTTGCGAAAAAATCTTGGCCTACATCCATACAAGATCAAGCTGACACAAGAACTGAAGCCGTTTGACCATTTGAAGCGACGTCGATTCGTAAATTGGGCTGAAGATCGACTCGAAAATGATCCAGATTTTTTCCAAAAAATCATCTTCAGTGATGAAGCTCACTTTTGGCTCAATGGCTTTGTCAACAAGCAAAATATGCGTTACTGGGCAGAAAGCAATCCACACGTGATTCATGAGGCACCGTTGCATCCCGAAAAAATCACTGTTTGGTGCGGTTTACATGCCGGCGGCGTAATTGGCCCATACTTTTTCGTTGACGAGACCGATCGCCACGTTACTGTGAATGGAAATCGATACCGCGACATGATAAACGATTATTTTTGGCCGCAATTGAATGGTATGGACTTAGACGACATGTGGTTTCAACAGGACGGGGCCACAGGCCACACAGCACACGCTACAATTGATTTGTTGAAGAGTAAGTTCGATGAGCGCATTATTTCCAGAAATGGACCGGTCGAATGGCCGCCGCGCTCGTGTGATTTGACGCCTCTAGACTATTTTCTTTGGGGTTATGTGAAGTCATTGGTCTAGAGTAACCAGCCGACGACGATTTGTGAGCTCAGAGCCAATATTGAACGCGAATTGCTGGAATTTCGGCCGATTTATGCAAAAGAGTGGTCGAAAATTGGGTTCAACGATTGGACTTCGTAAAACGTGCACGCGGTGGTCATGCAAAAGAAATCGAATTTCATACTTAAATGTATATGTTCAAACTCCATAATAAAAAAAAATTAGTTAAAAAAGTCAAACCGTTTGTGTTTTATTCAAAAAAAAAGTTGAAGGCTCTTACTGAAAAACGCTTTACATCAGTGAATATGTGGAAACTGAGAATTCCCAATTTTTGTTCAAAAAATACCCAATCGGTGTTTCTTGCGTTGTGGCATTTCTGACGAATGGTATGAAAAATGTGCATTTCAACAGCGCTCTCACGAGAAAAAAGTTTGCATCTATTGTAGTTGTCTTTGCAGCTCATTCGGCAATATTTTTCAATTTGTCCATGCGCAGGTATTAGAGATTAATAAAATATGTGTAAATGTGTTGGAATTTTTGCCGAAAGTACTCAGCACTTTCTTGTAGGGATAAAGCATGTTTATTACTATTCATGAAGGAGCAAATCCCTTCGATATTTTCGTAAACTTTTTATAAATTTCTGTTGCTGATAAATTGTCCAAACCACAGTAAAAATTAATTTTGCATGCTATTAGCCCGTAAAATTTAAAAGACAAAAACATTTTAAGTTGTTTAATTAATTTTTATTTTAAAATCAAGAATGTGTAAAATATTTTTGAACGTTTAAAGACTAGTATTCGGTATTTTCGTTATCATATTCATCGTCACTACATACTTTTATTGTCATTAGAAGTATTCAATATTTTAGATGGTTGAACATACTCATATGTCAGATGTGTATACATTTACATATATTTAGGTTTTTCAATCTCACTGTTTTGCGGAACGTATCCTAGAAATCAAGAGATAAATCGAAAGAAATGCCATTTTTGCTATTTTGAAGCCAATTAACTTTATAACGCTCAACGCGCGAACGTAAGATGGTTACGCTTTTTACATTTACTTTCAATCATTACTTTTCCTTTGAGCTCCATAAAAGAGCGTAATTTTGGCCGGCTGAACTTGAGTTTGTGGGTGCATTGGTTTTTCGGTAATCACTCTTGGATTATCATTCGCCCAAATGCGCCAATTCTGCTTATTGACAAATCTGAGGTGAAAATATGCCTCATCACTGGAGATGATTTTCTTCGAAAATTGGTCATTCACTGTTGCCATTTCCTGCCACCATTCTGACCATTGACGACGCTTGAAATGGTGAAGAAGCTTTAGTTCTTGAGTCAATTGCACCTTGTAAGCGTATAAATGCAAGTCTTTATGCATAATGTTCATCAACAACTAGCGTGAGAGCTGCAATTGTTGGGCACGACGACAAGTTGAGGTGGACGGCTCTTCAACCACACTATCGCGAACAGCAGCAATATTTTCTGCAATACGAGCTGTACGAGCATGCACTGGTGTTTTCACATCTCCTACAGACCCGATTTGCTCAAACTTTTGCACAATTTTTCCGATTGCACGCACATTTGGACGATTAAATTGACCGAAAAAATCACGAAGTGCGCGATATGCAGTTTGATTTGAAAGCCCGTTTTCATAATAAGTCTGAATAACTTTAACGCGTTGCTCGATTGCGTATCTTTCCACAGTTCAAATTGAGTTAGTCTGAAATTGAAAAATGTCAAATGAAATGCAGAAAAAAACTTGACGTTTAGGTGTGGTTCACATTCAACATCGGCCTTTGAAATTCAACCACTACTATTACGAAAAAATATTTTTTTTTGTGTTCAAATGATAGATGAAATATTAAAATAGCGTATAAATTTTCTATTCTTCTACTGCCTTAGGTATCGATCTTAATAATAAGTTAACTTGTACAATTCTCCAAAGCTAAATGCTCCATAAAATTTCCTTGCTATAGTAAATAGACAAATAATAATTAATTCAACTGACAACAAAATTACTCATCTAGGGAGATGTACAAAATTATGAAAAGCCCTTCTCTTTGTTGCTGCAGTTCTGACAGGAAGGCTTAAAAGTGCATTAAAAACGTATATTGTTGTTGTTGGGTACTGAGCATTCCCCATGCGCATAGGTACATTCATATGTTTGTATGTACATTTTTTTTCTTCCGCCTTTTTTTTGATTTTGGTTTTCCACGTTTAAGCTACCCGTTGGGGCTTCACAATTTTCGAAAGGGGATTTTATGCCGAATTTATAACAAGCCTTTTGTTTCATTCGATAGTTTTTATATGTAGTTGTAATAAAAACTGTTTTTACGATAAAAATTTTCAATAAACTCATGGATGATGGAAACTGAGGTGCTGCTTTGCGAGCAGACAGCGCGGAGTGCATCAAGCACATGAAGCTTTTGCCAAACAATTTTATGCTTCAGCGCTTTCTTTTTTTATGCGTAAATAAAGTGAAAAAATGAATGGAAGGAGGAAACTGAATATAAAGTATTTACTTTTTTAATGATATTTAACGTTTGCTTGTCACCCCAAATGTGCATGGAAGAAATTCATCAGGCACACGAAGATTCCTTATTTTGGGAAGCCTTAAATTAATTTTCAAATTTAGCAATAAAGCTATTTTTCAAGCGAGGTAAACTTTGGTAAGCTAATTGGAAAGTATTTAAAGACTAAAATAAGCGAACACTACCGAGTTAACTCAATTTTACAGGTCGGTTTAAACCAACAATGCGTTCTAATTCTGTCAGCTACAGATATGTGTTTATGTACGTATGCAGAAATACACTATCATTGAATATTAACAAATGTTCCGTAAATCTATCTCTAGATCTATCGAAGTTTGGCAATCGTCTTACACTATCTTTAATCACCAACTTATTTCAGTAAAAGGTTTTGTTTGGAGTTGTGCTCGATAATCCGTTTACGTTGCAAAATCATATCTTATGCCCTTCCAAAGATTTGCAGTAATATAGCATTTTTGCTCCGCTACTCAAATGCAGCTACTCACTACAATACTTTAATTCATCCAAAACTCGAGTATGCCCCCTTTATATGGAATCGGATTTATATTTTCCATGCCAAGAGAATACAAAGGGTTCAATCATTATTTATGTATTATTATTACTTAAATAACATAGAGTCACTCTCGAAAAAATTTTGCAAATAGGGTACTCATACCAGTACTCATGGTAAACAGATTTTTAAAGGTGTACTAGGTAAAATACCGTTATTTGGCTCTGAGCGAATTAGGCAGGTGTGCTGACGTCAGAAAAAAACCTATTCTAATATACCAGGTGCAGAGATCAGCGGAATTAGCAATATGTGGCGTCATCTTACATCTGCCACCCCTGTATCTCTTCTGGAAATACTCAACGGCCTGCTCACATCGAGCTCACAATGTCAGACTATCACCCATGGACATTCAACCATCTTAGACTCCCAAACGGATATACGCAGTTTTTGTGATTATCACCCTCCCATTCTCTGCTTCGGAAGTAGGTTCTCAATGAAAATACCTTCTAGACTGGAATGGCTTGAAGAAGATGCACACCCAACGCACCCATTAAGAACTACACCGACAGATCTAAAATGGACATCGGTGTAGGATCAGGTTATATTGCGAAGAACTTTTTATCAGAGAATCCTTTAAACTACAGGATCACTGTAGTGTTTTTCAAGCGGAAATAAACGCTATTCATGAAGCCTTAAGATCGTTAGAAATAAACAGAGCCCTGGAGCATTCCATTTAACATCAAGGAGTGTCTTAAATTGTCGCCAATCTCTTAATGAGATGGGTAAACAGTATCGTATTATCTCATGCTGGGTTCCAGGCCACAGAGATATACCAAGGAACTGTAGGGCTGACCAACTTGCAAGAGAAGATACCTGTATACCAAACATAAATAATTGTATGGGGGTACCTCTCCCAAGCTTATTGTTATGGACGCACTAATCAGTTCTGTAAATCAAAGATAGATTAGTGCCAATACCAGTGAAATTGCAAGGAAAACATGGCTAAGGCAAGACTATTATAAAATTGAATATAATTCAAATTAGGACCTTAGTAGGGGCATTGTCTCATAGGAAATCATGCGAGGACATTAGGCGCTTACATGCATGATTTCTGTTGTAGCTATAGGAATAAGGAGGAGTTGGAAGCAATTTGTATGCAACAGGAATCTGCATAAACCCCCATTTAGTTTACGTTATTCCTACAGGCATTCTTTCTTTGTTATACCTACAGGCATTCCTTATAAAATAACAGTAGAAACATCCGATTTCTGTAACCGTACCAAAAATTAGCATGCACATACATATAATATTGTAATCATATTTGTTTTCCTATCTGTATTTTTCGTTAGGTTAACAGTGCCTGCTTTGCAGATTTGATACTATAAATAAGGTTGCGAAAATACATTGCACCCTCTTCTACTTGGTGCGTGAACAAATCCATACATTGTTTTTCACTCGGAAAAAATAATTAACAGGATTAAGAAAATACTTAATTCCTCAAAACACAATTCAACACTTTTTTTGCACATGCTTGGCTCTAGCCAGAAGTAGGAACCGATATTTAAGATACTACTTCTTAATGAATATAGATAACCTAACTTTATATATCAACAACCTTTTACGCTTTGTCCAAAGCTCAGGATGGTTCAGTCTGAAAGAGGAAATGTAGCCCAGTCCCTGCGGCTCACAACGGATCTATTTCATGGTCTAAGTGGCATCGTTGTCTATATGTGCGGCGTTCGATGTCCACTCACCAAGGGACAGCGTGAAACTAAAATTGTCAACAAATCCACACGTGTGTGGCAAAATGAGTTTCAACCATAGAAAAGAGCTGCTTTCCTTGGGCTACTTATTTACACAATACATCGGTTTGTGTGTGTTTGTGTTTCGTGGAATCTACACAATGTTGCCATTGATATTTTTGCATTCACACATCAGCGTTATCAGTTGTTCATTGTTTAATAAACCAAAGCCAAAAAAACAACAAATACAAATAGTTCATTTATCTATAATTAACATTATTCACATTTGTTTTTAAGTTATTTTAATAAAAATTTTAATTTTTCTAAGAAGATTTTAAAAATGATTTCGAAATCTACTGTTTGGCAATACTGTGTGGTAAGAGAGCAATCAGCTGACACGTTTTTACGGAACAATCCAAAATTTTATATTTATCCACGTCAACGATCTACGATTATACGGAACGGAACGGTGGTGATTTTTAATTTACATGGGGCTCTCATAAGGTTTTCGTGTCAGCTGACACGGAACGTACGTTTACGTTGGTGAGTGTGAGCACCATTAGTGACCGCCATTGCGCTCCGCAGGCTGCTTCTTCTGCGCCTATGAACATCTGTACGTATGAATGTATGTTTACCGTACGCTTGCTCAGTGCAAAGACAAATCGACTACGCAAGAATGATAGAAACAAGATTGCGCCCATCAGAGCGTACGTGACGTCACGTTTGCTGAGTTGTGCAGTATTGCCAACCATTTGCTCTTCGCAATCAATTTAGTGCTTTTTTATACCGAAAATGCGAAAATTTTGAAGTTTTGTGTTTGTTTCTTTTTGCGTTTAGTTTAAAGCTACCGAAACTGTAAGTTAAAAAAAACTGTATTATTAAAGCAAGAATGTTATAAAAGGTCACTCTGAGAAGATTTTAGTGCTAATGAAAATTAGTTGATTCTTATAAAATTTAGTATTTTGAAAAAATGGTGGGTAAATCTTAAATACTTTGCAAATCATATTAAGTTGTTCAACCAAGTCGTGGATCTACACATTTTATAGTGTCTAATATTGTTGCGCAGCCACTGATAAGATTGAACAATGTGTGAATGTGGATTTTAATAGTGCTAATGGAGTTGCGCCAGGAGAAGTGCCTTGAACGGATGATGCCACTGGATGGATGGCGGCGGCAGTGTACTCAGTCCGTGGATCGGTGCTCAGTTACTATTCCTATAGACATTTTAAAACATTTAACTTTAATTTAATTAAATATTATAAACATATGTATGCAAATAGACTTATGCGTGCACATATTTGTGATCACAAACAAACCTCTCTCAACTCTTCTTAAGATTGAAAACCTTTTTACACATTTTAAAAAGCCTTTGAATATTTATTGAATGCGAATTAAAACCATAGAGGTGTAATCGTTTCTTCCGGTCATCAATCCTTAGTGAGACATAGGACATTAAGAGTTATATTCATTGCAAAAATAAACAACAAAATACCAGAAAATACTAAAGAAACCATCCTGACATTTTAACAAAAAGAGTACCTTATCTAGTTACATAACTTCAAATATAGCAAAAAAGTCGTCCCCTAATAAAAGAGTCTCGCTTAACAAAAAAACTCATAAATTAAATTATACATAAGCATAACACATTTATTTAAGAAAACGCACATTTTAAAGACAATTTGTCACGCATACAAAGTTCTTTAAGTGATTCAATAAAAATGTGTTGGGTTATTTTCTTTGAATGGGCATTTTAATACGTTTTTATATCCAAAGCTAGGCAACACTGCAGTAGCGAGAGAGAGATTTGACTGCCGAAAGCAGAAGAACACCAACAACACCTGCACTCGCGGGCAATGCCACCAGATGTTAAAAAAAGTAAAGCTAAATAAAACTGAGTGAATTATTTAAATAATTATTAAAAAATGTATATTTTACAAAATTATAAACATGACATTTTAATTAGAACAACTAAAAAAATGTCATGAAGAAAGAACTAAAACTCCGAGACACAAAATAATAAAAATAACAAAAAAAAAAAAGCTAAATCAAGTTACGAAAATGGTAATCTGGCCATACTGGAGCTAAAATCACGTAACTAGTTGTCAAATTCGCTGAGCGCAAAGTAACGGGACCACGATAGGCGCCACCTCATTATTCTTTCCACCATGTCGACTACGCACTTGCTTCGTGTCGCATCATATTTGTGTATACGAACAAAGACATGGTTCTCGCCAATTAGAACTCGTAATACTTATTACTTACTCAATGGTTGAACCATAGTAACATAGAGTCACAATCAAATTTTCTGGGGAGTGATTTGCCAGCCGATCTGCACGGTCATTTGCATTCACACACTCGTCCAATCAGTTGTTGTTTATTAGCAACAAAGCAACATGAGTGAGACTGTGTTGATTTCTTTTCATATTCACACACTCGTCCAATCACTAGTTGTTCAGACGGCAACGAAGTGACATTATGTTAATTTTGTTCGTATATCACTAACACATTCTTAGTTTTTTCGTAAACAAACCGATTCGTAGCTCCTACTACGTCAGCTCAACGGCCGATTCTATCAAATTCGCCGAGAGCCGAATAAGGGTCTAGTATCGGCCACACCATTAAATCTTTTCACCAAACCTGAATAGTATTTCTTTTTTACAGATGATTGTACAAAATGCTCCCATGCATATATGGTTAGTGTTGTAATCATAGTAAACATTTTGTTTCTTTAGAAGGAACAGTTATGCTCAGTATTTTTTTTTTTGTTTTGTAAGTATTTTATTTGCAATCTATCTTAATATAATGATATTCAGCAAATTAGGTCTTATAATCTAATAGCAGCGGTAGTATTTGCACAAATGCAATACTACTTATAAAATTACGATATTTGTTCTAATATTTGATCTTAAATGTATTAAATTTCAATTGTACTAATGAGTTGCTTATCTTCATATAGGAACTTATGTATTTTGTTTTTTATTTAGTGTTGAATAAATAATTTAATTCAGCAAAATTAGAGAAATGGCAAGTCTAAGATATGATTACGCTTCAGTCGTATTGTTTCATTACTTGAGTCTAATAAGCATATAGCATTCGTATTTACATGGTTTGACAGCCGTGCAAGATATCTGTTAGAAAAGTTTGGAATTTCACTCTTTACAAATGGGATATCTAATCCTTGTGTATTGCTTCATTTGTGACAAACCAAGGGGCGTTAACAAGTGCACGCAAAGTTTTTGATTGGTAGCGTTGCAGGATTTCTATATTCGATTTGCTAGCAGTTCCCCAAAGCTGTATACCGTCGGTCCATACAGGCTTTAAAATAGCTTTATATAGTCTTATTTTGTTTTCAAAACTAAGCTGAGATTTACGACCAAGCAGCCAGTGCAATCGCTTGGTTTTATTTTTAAGCTGCTCTTGTTTGGCCTTAATATGGGATTTCCAAGTAAGGCGTCAATCTAAATGCATTCCTAAATATGTTACCTTGGTATTCATTGGTATTACAGCATTATTTAAAAATATTCTAGGGCAGTTATCTTTTCTTAACGTAAAGGTGACATGGGTAGACTTGTCGGAGTTAACTTTGATCCTCCATTTATCAAGCCAAATTTCTAATATATTTAATTGGTTTTGCAGCAAAGAGGATGCTGTTGCAGGTGAATCGCTAGAAGCTATGAAGGCTGTATCGTCAGCGTAAGTAGCCACTTCCACTTCTTCTGTTATTGGCATGTCGGAAGTAAATATTGTGAATAGGACGGGGCCCAACACACTACCCTGGGGCACACCAGCGCTAATATTATATATTTCTGAAGACGCATCTCGGTGTCTAACATAAAAGTGCCTTTCACTCAGATAGGATTTAAGGATCAAATAGAAATGTGCTGGCAGGAGTTTTTTAATTTTGTATAGAAGTCCCACATGCCATACTCTGTCGAATGCTCAGTATGATAACAATTTTACTTCCGCATTGGACCGACTAGAATGACCGATCTCCTTTAACGATTTCACAATTTCCAGAAAGTGATGACTGCATAAGTTTTTGAGTCATCAACTTCGCAATAGTGTTGTTTATTTTAGCAAACAAGGATTAGTATTATATCCCTCTTTTTGACGTATTACAGAAAATTTATTCTCAAGCCGATCTTGATTAAGAAATTTTGTCATAATGCAAAATATTTGAACTTTACCCTTCAATACCTCTTCTGACAAATGCAAAACAGCATTTAGAGCAGTGCTGTCCAGAACGAAAAATGTGAGTGTATAAGTGAGAACGAGAGAATGGGAGCAGCCCAGTAGGAAATTCTAGCATAAAAAAATTCTCACAGGGCATTGTATTGCATACACTAAGCGTCGCGGACAAACTTGGTGTTTATTCGTTGCTGGTTTGCAAACGACTGAACGATAGAGAGTAAGAATACGTGTGATCAATTGATGTATGGGATGGACAGCACTGATTTAGAGTGAAGATTTCTCTCTGGCAAAAAATACTAATAAAAATACAAGCGCAACATCGCCGAAATATGTTAAGATAATGTTGGATCTATAAGATCTAACTTTTCATTGTATCTTAGTTCAACCGTGATAGCCAATTTTATCTAAAAGCGTAATCGCATAATCTTTATCTAACTGCCTAAAGAAATTTGAATTGCTTTCTAATACTTCAAAGTCAGCATTTACTACTGTGGGCAAAAAGTAAATAAAATTTCGCTCTAGTTATTTTTTTCATGAGTTGGCAGCACTGTTATTAACATCTGGGCCAACTTTCATGTGACCGAGAGTGCATTTTTCGATTTTTACAATGTCTGATTTGATTGAGCAGAGAAGTGCCATCAAATTTTGTTTGCGGAATGAAATTTCGGCTGCGGAAACGTTTAGCATGTTGCGGAAGGCATTTGGTGATTCGACCATGTCACAGAAAAATGTTTATAAGTGGTACAAAGACTGCAAAGAGGGTCGAGAACGTGTTGATGACTTGGAGCGCTCCGGACGACCATCGACGTCAACAGATGACCAACACGTCAATAAAGTGAAGGAGTTAGTGCTCAAAAACCGTCGGTTGACTGTTAAAGACCTTACTGATATGATCGGAATATCAGAAGAATCTGTGAAAACCATTTTGAAAGACCATTTGGGCATACGAAAAGTCAAATCTCATTTGGTACCGAAAACTCTCAATTTCTTGGAAAAGAGTCGTCGGGTTGATGTGTGTGAAACAATGCTTTCAGACTATCAGGACAAGCTCAAATGCATCATTACAGGAGATGAGACTTGGATTAATGCTTACGACCCTGAAACAATCAACCAATCAAGCGAATATCGTGCTAACGTCGAGGCCAGACCGAAAAGAGCACGTCAAAGTGGTTCAAAAATAAAGGTCATGATGACAGTTTTTTTCGATTTTCGTGGTGTGGTGCTCTATGAATTCCTTCCACCTGGCCAAACTGTTAATAATATCGTTTCGCAACCACCGTATTCGCCTGATTCGGCTCCGTGTGACTTCTGGCTATTCCCAAAACTCAAGAGACCACTCCGGGGAACCCGTTTCGAGTCGATTGAGGAGATAAAAGCTGAATCGAAGAAGGTGCTGATGGCTATACCGGAAATGGACTATTTGGCATGTTTCGGGGATTGGAAAAATCCTTGGCATAAGTGTATTTCATCCAGAGGGGTTTATTTGAAGCGGATGAAATTGATTTACAAGAACAAATAAAGATTTTTTATTTTACAACCAAATTCACCTTAGTTTTTGCCCACAGAGTACATACATGTATACATATAGATATATATGTAATTGGCGCGTGCACCCTTTTTGGGTGTTTGGCCGAGCTCCTCCTCATATTTGTGGTGTGCGCCTTGATGTTGTCTCACAAATAAAGGGCCTACAGTTTCAAGCCGATTCCGTACGGCAGATATTTTTATAAGGAGCTTTTTCATAGCACAAATACACTCGGAGGTTTGCCATTGCCTGCCGAGGGGCGACCGCTATTTGAAAAATGTTTTTCTTAATTTTGGTGTTTTCACCGAGATTCGAACCGACGTTCTCTCTGTGAATTCTGAATGGTAGTCGCGTACCAACCCATTTGGCTACGGCGGCCGCCTATACATGTATATATACATTCATTTATATAGGTATGTATGTTTACAGTACTCTTGCTCAGTGATTAGGCAAAGAAAAATCGACATCGCATTTGCTTCGTGTCGATTTCTTCTTGTATATACGAGCAAAGACATCGTTTATTGCCTCTAGAACTCGTTACAATGGTTCTCCCTTCCTCTCTTCACCCAACCTACCACATCAAGAAGTACGTTGCCAAAAATTGAAGCCAAGTACTATGTTAACTTTTGCCTTTTTAAAGTTTCAAACAGTTCCTTTTTAATTTAATAAAATAATTTAATTTACTAAAAGATTTTATATACATTCCAGTAAATTACTAATTATAACTTTTTGTGTTCTTGCGACTAGTTCATAAATATTTACAAATGACTAACAAGGAACTTAAATATGACAACTTTATACAATTTTCACTCTACACAACATAAAGCATGGAGGTATGGGATCGCTAGGTTTAGTGGTCTGAGGCTTCGTATCAATACGCCGGTTTCAATTGGATTATATGCCTGCTCATTGAGGTGGTTTATTAGTCCTTTTTTATGGGCTACTGCAATTTTTGCGATTTCAGTGTTTACGGAGTTTATTTTAAGGTCGCCCTCAATGTCGGAACTTCTGCAGTACCATGGTGATGGTGCCTTGACAATGCACCTAAGGAACTTATTTCGGAACTGTTGAATTTGGTTTTTCGTACTTTGACTGGCACACCCCTCAGCTGCGCACCATATCAACATACTGATCTTAGATTTTTTTTTATATGAGCCATTGCATGTTTTTGAGTTTGATTTCCAATTGTTCCACCTTTTTCTTCACACGTTCTTTCTATCAAAGTTTACAATCAAGTATCATACATAGGTATTACTTCGTGGAGTTTGAGAATGTTACCTGTTGGTCATCTACGTATGTATGTGGTATATGTTGTATATTGTGAAAACTACGTGTACAGATTTTGTTTGGTTTAGTTTAATTTTACCTTTTTAGTCCACTGGTTTTAAAGCGATTTGTAATGTTGCTATCGATTCTATTTTAGTTCACCAACTGCAATCAGTGCAATGTCATCTGCAAACATTCCTGTGAAGTAATTAGGGTCAGACGGTAGGTCATGTGTGAAGATAAGGTACAGTAGAGCCCCAAGGTGGAGAGCCAGATCTATATGTGTCTGCAGCGACAGCCAAGGTGCGCTTATGGCCTTAGACAGCCCTCCAAGCACATCAGGGGTAGTCAAGTCCTGTAAATCCAGGCTGAACTAAGTCGGTAGACATAATAGCCTGATGCTAACATGGGTCCCGGGACACGTGTGTATCGCGGGTAACGAGACCTCTGACTCCTTAGCGAAGATGGGCTCTGAGGCCAACTTCTTTGGGCCAGAGCCCGTTTTGCCACTCCCTTCTGCGGCCATCAAAGCCACGGTTAGCAAAGCGAGCTTGGCAGGCTGAGAGAGGCTGCAGATGAACTGAATTGATCTTACCTGTCACGTCCGATCGACTGTCGCAAACCCTTCTGTCATTAAGCAGAGGGGAGTGCAGACAGCTGGTTGGACTGATGACGGGCCACTTTCTGTGGGCGAAGCACAATGAAAGGTTGGGCATCTCAGACAGTGTACTCTGCCTCGCTTGTGAAGAGGAAGATGAGACGGCGGAGCACTTCCTGTGTGTCTGGCCCGCCTTCGCTTGAATCAGGTTTGGGGTCTTTGGCACTGATGTGTTAAGAAGCGACCATCTTGGCTCCTTGGCACCACAAGATCTACTCAGATTTCTTCGGAGATCGGGTAGATTTAAAGAAAATTAAAAGGGAATCCAAGTATAGTACAATGTACTTAATTAATGTCTGAATGCTGCACTTGCTAGTTGTCCCGACAAAAAAAAAAAAAAAAAAAAAAGAGGCCCAAGAACGCTGCCTTGAGGTATTCCTGCCTTTATTTGTCGAAGACTTAAATAAGCATCTCTTGTTTGGTTCGAAAGTAGCGATCTGATAAGTACGACTCCAAAATTTCGTAGTATATGTAGTTTAGGAAGTATTAATTTTAGTTTAGTGAGCAAACCAGTGTGACAAACTTTACTAAGTGTTTTTGCACATCGAGGAATACGCCAGAACATACTTTTTGCTTTCGAGTGCTTTTTCTCTTTTGTGCATGGTCCTGTATACCTGATCAATTGCAGAGTGTTTACTTAGAAAACAAAACATGATAGCTTGATTGGTTTTGAACTTTTATGTATGATTGCAAATGTATTTGAGATATCATACAGCCCATCCGCATTCTCCGAATTGAGTGTAATCTCCAGGTCATTTTTGTGCTTTAGTAGACCGTTCGAGTTCCATAGAAGTATTTTTAGAATTTTAGAGATAGTTAGATTGTGATAACTACATCCCAAGTTTAGATAAGTGTCTTTCCAGTGATTTATTAAAATTCATTTGCTCACTCAGCTTCTGCATTATCTGTGCTAGTGGATCTTCAGAGCAGCCAATATCATTCGTTTTAAGTGAAAATGTTATTAATACTAATAAAACGCAATAGTCTTATGTATCTAATATCGATTTTAATATAAGAGAGATAGTCATCATATGCATCAACTCCGCACTCAGTTCACCAAAAACCGGGCATACCATATAAAATTCTGTTCGAAATTATTCACCTCTTCATTTACTTATTTTTTCAGTATCTCAATTTTGGTCGCTCAAAGACCATAGTAAGTTAGCCGAGTGCCAATAAAGCAACTCAAGTGGCATAAAATGCATCAAAATGACAAAATTGCGTGTAATAACCGCAATGGTGGCACAACACTTAGGCGGCATACACATTTAACACTCCAGGGAAGATAAAGTTTCATTGCTTTATAATTAACGGACAATTATGCAACTAAAAATTACATTCAAAGCCACGAGTATTTAACATTGCCACTCTATCTCATGCTGTATTTTCATGCAACAAAAGCCTTTTCATATTATAATCAGCATGGGAAATGCCACAAAACAATTAGTAGAACTCAAACCGCTAACAAAGCCCTAAATGTATGAATGCAAAATAGCTGCCGGGGAACGTTGCGAACAACAATGCTGAATTTGAGCCCACCCAGCCAGAGAAATAACTGCAACATTGTTACCACATAATATCATATATCCGTATGATTCTGATGTTTATTTCTGCTACTATTCGTAGAAGAAAATAAGATCTATAATTTCACTAGATGGCTACCACAACCCGCATAGTGGAAAACTTTTAAGAAATTAATTAAATACCGCCAATATCTTAACGATAATAACGTCCTAATGTAGAACACCATTTTATAGGTCTTTACAATATTGCGGAAAATGGTATGGCTCACGAACTTTAGCAATTTGATCAATTTTTTTTAAGTTAGCAAACTCCAAAAAATTACTAGACACGGACCTGTTAGGTAGTTACCTCTCGAAACGAGAGGAATGTAGTTCATTTGACTCAGCGATCGCTGGGAATTACACACACTTATAAGGTCGCGAAATCTTTCAGGCCACGAGTGAATCGGAGGCGCTTGAGATATGTCCAGAGATTAACAAAATCTCAGCTCTCGAATTTCGTAAGTACCTTACAGGAAATTGGCTGTGAGGTATATATGCTGTGAAACTGGGCATTACTTCGAGCCCTTTTTGCGTCAGTTGCATGGAGGATGAGGTACAGCGTGTTTTTTTTAGAGGTTAGGTTTTCAAGTTGGCACTACTTCCATCAGAGTCATTAATTCGATTAACCATGGATCGGTTTCGCACCACGTTTGCTCTAGTGGATAATACGCATCCTCAGAGACGTCGTACAGTGCGCACCGAAGACACTATTGCTGCTGTGGAGCAGAGTATCGAAGAAGACCCGAATGAGTCCATCCGGCATCGCGCGCAGCAATTGGAGATGTGCCCATCCACTTTGTGGAAGATTTTGCGGAAGGATCTTGGCTTGCGGGCTTACAAAATCCAACTCGTGCAAGAATTGAAGCCGAACGGCCATCAAGCGCGTCGCACGTTCGGTGAATGGGCCCAAAACGAGATGGCCACCGATCCCGATTTTCACAAGAAAATTTTGTTCAGCGATTAAGCTCACTTTTGGTTGAATGGGTATGTCAATAAGCAAAATTGTCGCATTTGGAGTGAACATAATCCACAAGCCATTGCTGAGACGCCGTTACATCCTCAAAAAGTCACTGTTTGGTGTGCTCTATGGGCAGAGGGAATCATTGGTCCATATTTCTTTAAAAATGAAGCCGGCCATAATGTTACAGTCAATGGAGAGCGCTATAGAGCCATGATTAATGACTTTTTCGTGCCTGAATTGGACGATGTTGATGTGGACGACCTTTGGTTCCAACAAGACGGCGCTACATGCCGTACAGCCAACGCAACAATCGATTTATTGAAGGAAACTTTTGGTGAGCGCATTATCTCGCGCCGTGGACCTGTGGCGTGGCCTCCAAGATCGTGCGATATAACACCGCTGGACTATTTCTTGTGGGGCTATGTGAAGTCGCTTGTCTACGCAGATAAGCCCGAGACGATTGACGTCTTGGAAGAGAATATTCGGCGCGTTATTGCTGACATACGGCCCCAATTGCTGCAAAAAGTGGTCGAAAATTGGGCCTCTCGGCTGGAATTTATTCGAGCCAGCCGCGTCGGCCACTTGCCCGAAATCATTTTTAAAACATAATGACAAACCCTTATCTTTATAATAAAGCTAAATTCTTGGCCATAACATTAAATTATATACGTTTTATTTCATCTTGAAAACCTAACCTCTAAAAAAAACACCTTTTAGAATCATCTCCGCACTTTCTCCTTAAGATATAACCGTCTTGGCTGTCAGTTTTTGCTACGCCTGCTGATGAATTTTATCAGTAGTATGAAACCACCAACACTACCGTAAATCAGTATCCGTTCGGCGGTCTTCCTCCTCCCTTTCTTCCCAGTCTACTTATCTCCTTTACAATGGTATCACAAAGGACGACATTACAACCTAACCTAACCCCCTTCCGAGCGTTTTGAAAGTATAGCATCACAACAGGAAGCTGACAATATTACCGACGCAAATGCGACCCACATCTATACAGATGGAAGCAAGTTTGAAACTGGCGCTTGTGGATCAGCTTTTGTCCTTCATAAACAAGATGACGACTGAACGTCACGTAACGTTTAAATTACATGACACATGCACTGTCTTCCAGGCTGAAGCTCTAGCAATTGACGCTGCACTGAAGTCGGCTCAGAAAGAATTGAAAACGGAGAAACTAGTCATATATAGCGACAGTCGCTCTTGTTTGGAAGCTATCCAAAATCGGAGCAATCCTAATCCCTTAATAGCATCAATTCATCAGCACCGGCACCTTCTTCGCCAGGGACACAGAATTGACTTTTACTGGGTCAAATCTCACATCGGTATTTAAGGAAATGAGCGCGCAATTAGCAGGCAAAAGAAGCTGCAAATCAAGGAGTTGATCGAGTATACACTGCATTTCCTTTAAGCTACGCTATACGGCACATTCGTCTTAAAATATTCGAGTCATGGCAACAGGAGTATGCCGACGATACCACTGGCTCCATTACGAAGACTTTCTTCCCAATTCTTGAAGATGCGCAACTATACCGACAACTCTTTGGGATATCATTCGAATGGCACAGCTCTTTACCAAGGCCATGGTTTCAATAAGGCATACTTGAAGCGATTCAAAATCATTGACGAAGCGAGGTGCCCGTGTGACCAACTCACTGTGCAGAGTATGCATCACGATTTTTGACCTAAATTTGATAGAATACATTTTAATACATATATAAGTGCATATGTATGTTCACGAGGAGTCTCCATAAAACGAACCCAATTTTTCAGCACATGATGCGCCGATGAAATCAGTGTCTATGTCCACGGTTAAATAAACGGCCCGAAATTTGTTTGCATGCTTCCCCTAACTTGGTAGGGATAGTGTTGAGTTCCTGCCATCTTTTGGCAGTTTAGGTCGCACATATTCAACCACAGCAGAAACCTTCAAGTTGTATTTGTTTGAGCCTAGTTGTCACTATAGTTGTCCACTAATATGACTGACATTATTCCGATTACACATCCTTTGGTGTGGAAATAAATTCTCAACACTCACAAACTTCAACCAAGCGACGTTGCGCCCATTGCCGAGATATGATAATAGCGTTTGCAAACACAAAAGAAAAGTAATTGTTGAGTGGAAAGAGCCATGAGTCATTGAAATATTATATGTAGTACCTTATGCAAATAATTCGAACGGAATACCACACGATTTCTCATCTTATATTAGGACTACTTCAATTTATTTGATGCTGGGATAGCATAGGCAAGAGTCAGAGAAAAATGTAAATGTATTATGTGGTTTGAATGCACTCCGCACACACTACTTACGCAACTTGAGCATAGAAAGTTGCTGCTGAAAAACCGAAACAATAAAAAAACTCAAACATGGTTGGGCGAGCAAAGTAAAAAGCTGGCGTCAAGAAGAGGGGACCTTCAACCTAATTTCAACGCCTTGTAGCGCAGCTAGCATTTAAAAATATTTTACTTACTAACATATGTGCATTCATAAAATTACATTTATAATTATTTGCATAAATTCTTGAAAAGCTCCTTTGATTATTTTGGGAGTTTTAAAATCATGACCTTGGGCGATCACTCTGGAAGCGCTATACTATCTTGAACCAAATGGCTATCTTGTAAATCTTACATAATAACAAACTACACGGTAGTGAGCTCGGCGTAAATACCTTTAATAAGGCTACTAGATGTATGTCAATGCATGAATAGATTAGATGTAGGCTATACGAGTATAATATAGCAAGCTGCTAAATTAAAGCTGGGTTAAATTGAAATTTGAAAAGGTCGAACCAAGGAGCATCCGGCTAAAAAGGCCATTGTATTTAAAGATAGTAGATAGTCAAGGAAGGAAGGAGAAAAGTATCAGAAAAAGAGATAGGAAAGAATAGAGGACAGAGATAGAGATAGTTAGTCTTGTGATAACTTTCCAGATTCTTTGGCAAATCTGTAAATATCCTCCAGTTTTAGAGAACGAATATTACTCATTCTCACGACATCGGAACCCAAAACTCGTAGCCGTGCTCTAGCAAAGGCAGGACACTTACAGAGAAAGTGCTCAGTGCTATTCGCCTCCTCCAAGCACGACAGGCACATTGAGTTTTCAATGGTTCCTATGGTGATCATATGCTGACCCCATGGGTTGTGTCCTGTAATGATGCCGACCATCAACTGAATGTCTTTCCTTCTAAGTTTTAGTAGAAAGTTTGACAGTTTTCTGTTCGGATTTGTCACAAAACACTTTGCAGTTCTGCAGCGTTCTAGAGCGGACCATCGCTCTTTATGTAGATTGCCTACATAATCGCTGATCCAATTCTTGATTCCGGCGGAACTGATTCCGATTATTGGCTCTGCCCTTTGTGGAGGAACCGCTTATCCACGGTTGGCCAATTCATAGGCGATTTCGTTTCCTTGAACACCGGAGTGTCCTGTAAACCATAAAAGTACAATCCTGTTTTGTCTTGCGACAGAATTGAGCTTCTTCTTACATTCTTGAACACTCTTTGAGGTTTGCTTCGCGTTCTCCAGGGTCTTCAGTTTAGCCTCACTGTCATTGAAAACTCCAATCTGTTTCCCGCTCCATCTCCTCTCGATTATCCATTCGGCTACTTTCAGGATGGCAAAAACTTCTGTGTGGAAAACGGTTGCCATTTCCTCCATATCATAGTGATACTTATTACTATCGTTTAAGTACCATCCGGCTCCAGACCCTATTTCATTCTTGGACCCATCGGTAAAGAAAATATCCGGCAAACCTCACTGCATGCATTCTGGGTTGCTTCAATACTCACGCAATGCAAATCTGGCATCAAATTTCTTTCCAAATGAAACTGTTGGTATCAGGTCGTCTTTAGGTGCCAAAAACAGTGGATACTGCTCCGACAGCAACTTAAAGATCTCTCTGTGTCTCGAAGTTCCGTCTTCATGCCAGAAACAAATATTTATGGAATCTACACATTGCTTTTATTGCTTCCTGTTGTATCTTAAAGAGCCAAGGGGAGCAAATCAAGCATAGAATGGGGGAACACCAGAGGTTGTACTCATGGCACCCGTAATGCATAAACATACACTTCTTTGCAACCTGTATAGTTCCCGGATTGTGGACTTAACCATGCTCCGTCGCCACCAGACCACAGAAGCGTAAGTGATGAATGGTTTGATAAGTGTTGTGTATATCCATAGGACCACAGCAGGTTTCAGACCCCAAGTTTTTCCAAAGGCTCTACGGCATTGCTGAAAAATCTTGAATGCACGATTCACCTTCAGTGAAACGTGTGTCTCCCAAATCAGCTTCTTTTCCAAGATTACTCCTAGATATTTAACTTCATCGGAAAGACCAAGTGTCACACCTTTCAGTGTTGGAAGACTGAGTCCATCCAATTTCCGTTTTCTCGTAAACAAGACTATGGTTGTTTTGTTCGGATTAACGGAAAGAACTTGTCTCACGCACAAGTCATAGATTTTTTCCAGAATCCTCTGCACTTTCGGGCAAAGCCTCCTTAAGGATTTATCCGATGTTAGCGCACAGACATCGTCCGCATATGCGTGGACATGAAAACCGAGCTCCCGCTTCTCCACTAATAGAGAGTCTACGACTAAGCACCACAGCAGCGGAGAAAGAACCCCCCCTTGGGGACATTCTTGCTTGGCCCTGACGGTGATTAGTTCGTCACTGTTCTCACCAGCGGTTAACAATCTCTCAGAGACCTTGGAATATATCAATTTTACCATGGATTAATTAGCTTTGTGTGGCTCGGGAGAAGAACATATTGAGCCGAAAGTGGCATTATCAAAAGCCCCCTCAATGTCCACGAACACGCCCATTGTGTATTCCTCAGCTTCCAACCTGGCTGCAATCTTGATTTTCCACTCCGGTAGGGGTGTGTATTTCTACTAAATGGACTTCTCGGCGATACCCCCACTCGAATATGTTTCTCCACCACTCGTTCTAGACTTTTAACACGACCGATGTCAAACTGATTGGTCCAAAACTTTTTGCTAGGGAATAGTCGTCTTTTCCTGGTTTCGGAATAAATACTACTCTACGCTCTTGCAAGACAGGCTGTGAAGATCCTTTTCTGGGCTTCACGCAGCCTGTCTCCTCCTTTTTAAAGCATTGCTGAATATATTCCATCAGATCCAGGGTTGCTAAAGTCGATTCTTTTGTCACTATCCGACTAGCAATATATCAGCTGTACCTAGAGGTTCCACCGTTGCTACCGTTATTGTTCATGCCACTCTCTTCTTCAGAGAGAGTACTACTGCCCGGAAAATGGGTTTCGAGTAGAGCATTAAACGTTTCCGATTTGGGATGGTGTATGAACCATCAGGTTTTCGAATGGAGTTCAGCCTTACTGAGCGGTCTAGATGAACGTTACTGCAGAATTTTCTATAGGATTCGAGTTTGGCTTTCCGAACTTTTTTCTTATATTCTCTCTGTGTAAGTCGATGATTAGCCCAGTCCTCTTCTGTTTGGGTTATTAATTCTTTATTAAGAAGTTTTCAGGACCGTACACAAAGCTTCGACAGTTTAGGCTTCCACCAAGGAACCGCCTTCTCCTGTCTACTTTGCTTGAGTGAGCACAGTTCCTCAAAGCAATTGATTAGAGTACAGAGTGGTGTTACAAGCTCACCATACCTGTCCCAGTGCACATTTTGAGGATTCCTACCGGAAGGCATTGATATTGTTTCAATCCCCAATCGGAATTCGATAAGACGATGATCAGAAAGCGAGTCCTCTTCCAAAACTCGCTATGGGATGGTTTGATTTCCAACTGATCTATTGGTAAGTGTGAAATCAATCACCGCCTATCTCCTTTTGGTCGCAAAAGTGTTTGTTACCAGTGTTTTGAATGACTAAATCAGATGGCAGTATAAAATCCAGTAACTTGAGACCTCTGGGGTTGCATTTGCTGCTTCTCCATACAATGTTCTATGAATTTGCAGCACAGCCTACCATTAGCCCTGGATTATTGGGCTTAACTATGTACTTCTCTTAGCTCCCTCGAAGGAGGTGGCTGTAAAGAGTCGTAGGATTGGTAGGCCGAAATTATGATAGCTTCGACACTGTTCCCACTCTTCCAGTACTTTATTATTGCAACGACGATATATTCGGAGCATAGCTCTTTTAACATTGTGGGTTCTATCAAAATCGGCATGATAATACATGCTCGCGGTCTCACATTCTCTTCACAATGAAGTATTTGTCCCCGCGACATAGCACCTATTGTATTAGTATTATGAGTGGGGTTGTTTGCAGTTTTGCATGCCTACGGCACAGGAGAGCCGTAGACGCTTTGCTATGCTGCAGATTTATCTGGGTAAATATTACTTCAGTCATGAGTCTGAGTATATTTACGCTTTGTCCTCCACCTTATCCTGGACACGGAAATGGATTCGCCCTAGATGTAGGTGAGGACGGTACCTGTACTTCGACTTAAGAACCTTGAAGGACCCAAGATCGATACCCAGTACCAGGTGGGAACCCGAACCGAAGTAGTAGCGGATTTCTGCCTGATGCATGAGCAAGTGTTGATTCGCCTGGAACTCTGGTTACCGACATGAAAGGGATTGCATTCATTTTCTTTTCTTCATTTTTTCTTATGCAATTTCCAAGTGTAATATAAATATGAATAATTGCCAGATATGCGTGCATAGCAGCCACCCCGGTTGGTTCCTATGTCCCTTCTTACGTCGTTATTACATTTCTTAATTCGTCTTATTAGATTGCAAATATTTAGGTGGCGTACAGCTTATTTCATACAACTTGAATTTAGAATGCAATACCATGAAAAACAGCAGCAGCTAACATTAACGTTTTTCGAAGAAGCAAGCAGCTTTGTAAAAATAGTCAATTTGGAAGGATGAATTCGCTTTAATTGGGTACACTTTGCAATTTTAGGCTCTCTACCGGAGATCTTTGAGCGAAATAATCTTCAAAGATGAGTATGCAAAAAACTCGTCTATACATTTTCTTCTAAAACAAAGAATCAAAATTGATTGGGGACTAATAAGTAAAATTAAAAATAAGGAAGCTTGAAATTGGTTTTAGAGCATTGCTTCTATTGATTTTTTTATTCAGAATTGCCAGTAGAAGACTTCCATCGTCGAACCAAAAACCTTATTTTAATAACAAATTTGCCCGCCCTATTGTCAATATTTTACACATTTGCTGATTAACTTCCCATATTAATACATAGGTACATATGTATGCACATACCTGCATACATATGTTGATAAGCATACAGATTAAAAATCTGTTAAGCATTCCATCGACCTCCCACTGAGTTATAAAAAATTGTATTTCAATTAAAAATATTTCACAGCAATGGCCATTAATTAAACAGCTCTGTGTATGATTTTCTGTCAAATGGATCAGAAGTGGATTAAAAATTATTGGCTTTTCACCAAGGTTATCAGCATGCAGAGGAGTGTAAAATGGTTTCAATTGATTGTCGCTTGACTTTTAATTTTCTGATATTTATTAAAGATGAAACCTTGGAAGCTATTTAATGTTTAATTTATTTTATATGGCCTTAAATAAGATTTATGTAAATTTTTATGTAACCGTTATTTATGCAAACCAATGTAAGTGAAATATGCACACATCTATGTACATACAGTTTACCAAGAATGACTTTTGACTTAGAAAATAAATTCAATTTCTTTAATTCATTAGTAGAAAATAGCAGGAATTAATAAAAAAAAATTTAATTCTTTGGAAAAACAGCAACTAAAGTACAAATAACAAACTATTTCGACACTGTCGATAAACTGTGTGGCGACGTTGTATTTTGCGACGAGACAAAGAAGCAAATCTCCGGTATTCATTCCTGTTGCTCAAAGTTCTCTTATAAAAACATCTGCAGCCGTCCATTGTGAATGAATCATGTGGCTTGCCCCAAATCAAATATGAGTATGCACCACACAGTAATTATTATTGTTATATAATTTAATAAATCAAATTGTTAAAATAAATTTATGTTCAAAACCGTTACGATTTATGTCTGTACACACATGCATAGAAGATTTGCAATACGTATGTAAGTAAACAACTACATTCGCCTACATATTATACGGCCATGTTCCGTTAAGCAAACATAAAACGTTTTGACACTTTGCCACAATTGCCACAACAACATCCAGAGTGACAAAAGCTGAGCATGAGTTTGATTTTCGCAACCAAATTTCAACCATCCACTAGAAAATTCAAGTTGTACACAGTTCGTACGAACATGCATATGTATATGTGAATGTGTGCATGAAGGTATGCAGATAACAACATTTGCATATGCAATCACGTATGCACGTACTGGTACATGCTTGAATTTGTATAGTTGCGAGCAAGACGATAGCAGCACCTAAGCGTAATTTTAATCAAAGGTGCAGATATTTTTTTGATTATCAAATATAAAAAAATGAAAAAATAAGTTCCGTAGCAAGTTTCACTATTACATACATAGTTACATATGATGTGCTTCTCGAGATCGCGCACTCCCTTACCTGCAGTGTACACACTCAATGGTGATAAAATAAGGGAGGTGGATGACATCAAAGACCTCGGTGTCACGATTGACACAAAACCAACTTTCCACAAGCACATAGACGGAATAACTCAGAGAGCTTTTAAGTTACTCGGATTTATAACGAGGAATAGTAAGGACTTCAAGAATCCCTACTCCCTGATTTGTCTTTTCAAAACTCAAGTTCTTCCAATACTGGAGTACGGATCCATAATCTGATCTCCATACACTGAAGCAGGCATTACTAGACTTGAAAGAGTGCAGCGTAAGCTCTGCAAGACCTTAGCCTTCCGACATTCATTATCAACCGTTTCAGCTACAGAAGATATCTACATTCGGTACAACATCAACAGTCTGCGGGCTCGCCGTCGCATAACTGATCTGGCGTTCTTCTATAAAGTGGTAAATGGTATTATTGATGCCCCGGAAGTACGCAGCTCCTTCGAGCTTGCCCCGGCTGGTCTCACTCTTAGGAATAGTCGTCTACTGAAAACAGTCGCTACTTACAAAAGCTACGTCTATCACGGTCCGTGCAATAGAATAGCCATCAGCGTCAACTCACTTCATGGTGTTCTCGATTTCTATGGTGGAACCTACGATACTTTTCTGCGAAATGCCAAAAATATCATCCTATAGATTGTAAATATGGCTGACCTTGAATACGACACTAAATAATTTAGGCCTGCCCGGTATTCCTGTGCAATCTTTGATCTTAGTATAGCCACATTCATTGGTTTAATGCCAGGCGGCCATGCTATCCGAGGAGTATAGGGATGGGCTCCTGGTTCGATTGTCTCCAGAGTTCTTCATTACTTATTATGTTGGGCCGGAATATTCTGCATATTATCCTCAAGCATTTGTTGGTGAAGTTTCTACGTAATTGGTTTCGAAACAAACCACGGTTCGCAGTACATTTACTTTGTTTATAGCAATCAATACAGCATAAAAAAGAAGACAGTTCTCGGAGCAAAAGCAATAAAGAAAAGGCTAATGTTTTGGCTGAGTACGTCGAAGGCATCTGTAAGCCATATGATACATCGAGCGCGGCCGGAATGCAGCCACTTAACTATGAAACGTATGCCTAAATTTCCCGTGTTACGGATTCCGAATTGCTTGGTGAAATAAATAAGCTAAAATCAAAAAAAAAAAAATGCCTGGGTATGATCTTATTACTGGTGTAACTCTAAAACAACTTCCTCAATGCAAAATATCCAAGATTACTGAAATAATGAACGTCACATTCAAACTGCACCACATCTCTATATATTGGACAATTGCTGAAATAATTATGTTTATTAAACCAGGGAAGCCAACGCATTATGTTGCATCTTATCGGCCTTTCTCGCTCCTACCAATCATAACAAAACTGATGGAAAAGTTTTTAGCCAAACGTCTCAATATAATTATTAAGCAAAGAAATATATATAATACCAGTACATCAATTTGGTTGTCGCACAAAACAAGTGCACAGAATTACTCGCATCATTGAAAACGCCTCTGAGGAAAAAAAGGTGTGCTCTGCTGTCTTTCTGAACGTGTCTAAGGCCTTTGACAAAGTTTGCCACGTTGGGCTCCTCAACAAAATAAATGCGCTCCTACCAACACAATATTTTAATATTCTAAAATCGTACCTATCGGATCGTTTCTTCCGAATAAAATACGAAGACACTTATTCCGAACTTAAGGAAATTGTCATGTCGGTCGCCTTGCCGCGGGGATGAGGCTTAGGTGGTGATTTAACCCCATGCTAAGAGACGAACTAAGACGAACTAAGAGGGCAGCTCCATATAGGAATTGGGTATCCACCCATCCGCAGAACGGCGGAATTGGTGGCCACCCAAGTACTATGTGAAAAGTACCGTACCGACAACCTGGCAGGAGGTATAAAATGCATTTTTCTACAATGTGGAGGTTGACGTTGGATGTTTCTGCACGAGGTAACCCACTTTCGAGCAATCGACGGCTCGGGTATCGGATGTGTAGGCCCGAACCCCACACCCCCCTATGACCGGAACTGACACCCAGGGCTCCGGAGGAAGCGAACTACTAGTGGTGAAACATGGAACATTGGCTATGCCAATGTAGAGCTGAGTGAGTGTAAGCGATACACCGTCGCCGAAACGATCCGAAGCAACTGAATAAGTTGTGGAGGATGTGGAGATGCCGGACAATCTCTAAGTAGGCTCAGACGGATCTCTGGTACCGATTAAATCTTTGACAACGGTTAAACCTGGTGCGAATAAGGTAAGTATCGGTAAAAAGACTGTTATTGGAGATACGAAAGCAGGTGTTGGTCTATCCGCAAAGCAGATCAAACGAAGACTACAGAAGGCGAAGAAAGCCGAAGCATCAGCTTAGGTAAGTACTCAAGCTCCGCCAACTTCGACACCTGTAACGGAGACGGGAAAGCGTGGCAGAACAGAGGTTTCCTCTGTAACGTTGCACTCTTCCGGAAACGAAACGGGGTCTATGCCAACGACCGGGAAGAGAGAAAGGCAAAGAAGAGGAAAGTCGAGAGACGGAATTCGGAAATGCCTGCATCCTCGACCCAATCCAAGGCAGATAAACCTTCACCTGACAAGGCAAAGGCTAAGGGACCTGAAATGTCAAACACTCTTCCGTCAACGTCTGGCGAATCATTCACGAGAATGGCAGCAAAGGCAATGACGGTGGCGATACATACCGACAAACAAGAAGGTCTACTGTCCAAAGGGCAACAAGACTATCTTGATAGCTATCTTTGGAAAGCTATCGGTGAGTCGAAAGACGCGCCTGGAGAACGCGAAGCAAACCTCAAAGATTGTTCAAGAATGTAAGAAGAAGCTCAATTCTGTCGCAAGACAAAATAGGCGTGTACTTATATGGGTTCCTGGACACTCCGGTGTTCAAGGAAACGAAATCGCCGAGGAACTGGCCAACCGTGGATCTGCGGTTCCCCCACAAGGGCCAGAACCAATAATTGGAATCAGTTCCGCAGGAATCATGAACTGGATCAGCGATTATGTAGGCAATCTACATAAAGAGCGATGGTCTGGTCTAGAACGCTGCAAAGTGATTTGTGACAAGTCCGAACAGAAAACTGTCAAACTTTCTACTAAAGCTTAGAAGGAAAGACATTCGGTTGATGGCTCCTTGGCTTGACCTTTTTAAATTTCAATTTCAAGGAAATTAAAGCTGGCATCCTACAGGGCAGCGTGCTGGAGCCCATTCTTTATGTTTTTTCACATGTGATTTGCCTAATGACACAAATTGTTCCACAGCAACTTTTGCTGACGGCACAGCCATCTTATGGGTAGGAGAAACCCATATTGACTCCATCAAAAACCTTCAAATTCTTTTATATAAGCAGGTGCTTAAGCCAATTTGGACTTATGGGATCCAGCTATGGGGCTGCTCAAGCTCAATCAATATAAAATCTATACAAAGATTCCAAAATAAGGTACTACGATGCGCTGTTAATGCACGTTGGTACGTCCGCAACACCGATATCGAACACGACCTTTGCATCGAATCAGTTGCTACTTCGATCAACATAAACGCTAAGTCTCATATGGAAAGACTACGCCACCATGTAAGTAGCGAAGCCTCAACGCTAATTGATCCCGGTAAATGGAAAGAAAAGCTGAAACGAAAAAAACCGCACCAACTCACGCAGTAGCCCATTTCTCTGCAAGTCTGATGCAGAGCATTATTAAATTTAGTTGTATTGCACAAAATTAAATCCAAATTGTCCGTTAGTTTATAATTTATTAACTAGTTACAATGGAAATAATAAAAAAAATAAATAAAAAATATATATTTATTTATTCATTATCCTTAGTTATTATTTGTCATAGGTGGGCACTTTGCAGTAACAGTAAGAATGCAGTAAATATAATATTTTACTGATATTGCAATTTAATTTTCATTACCAGTAAACTTTTACTGATTACTGAAAAAAATTTGCATTACCAGTACACTTTTACTGATTACTGAAAAAAATTTCAGTAAAAATATTTTTTTACTGATTACTGAAAAAATTGCAGTAAAAATATTTTTTTACTGATTACTGAAAAAAATTTCAGTAAAAATATTTTTTTACTGATTACTGAAAAAAAATTGCAGTAAAAATATTTTTTTACTGATTACTGAAAAAAATTGCAGTAAAAATATTTTTTTACTGATTACTGAAAAAAATGCAGTAAAAATACTGTTGATTTGCTATTAGCTATTAGCCTTTCTTAACACAAGCATTTCAAAATTTGCATCGCTGAGTTTTTGCCTTCTAGACTGATTTACAATTCCAGCGAATGAAAACAACCGTTCTACAGGTGCAGATGACGGTAACGGGGTATTATATTTTAAAAATACGTTTTTAATAGCCTGATATTTATTTAGGCAACTTGTTGTTTCTTCTCGTTCGGCCAGGTATAAGAGCGTTTCTTGAAGATAATTTTCCGAGTCAGTGGAACCACATTGTATGCTTATATCTATTTAAGTAAATATATGCATAAAACAAATATTTAATTGAAAACCAAGTGTAAAAAGTTTACCATTACTTTCATCCCCGAAGTCAAAAAATGTTTTTTGAGGGGGTTGAGGTAGAATACGAGTTTTGGCACAGGCTACTTTTCCATACTTGACCACATACATGTTGAACATTTTTTTAACTTCCTCTTCTGTTTGCGTTTTAGCTGTTTCTAAAAGAGCTTTCACAAATCGCAACTTAATATCAGGGACAGAAATAGCGGCATCCCAAGCGTCAGGCTGAATCAGGAAGTAATTTTCAAATCTTTTAAGCAAAGCTTCATGCATTTTTTTGCTACTTTCGGTTAAATATTATTATTACTTAAAACTTTTAGGCTCCAAACGACGCATTTTTATTCTTAAGGACACTATAGTGGGTATGAAATAACCAAAATACATGGTCTTTTCACCCTGAAGGAAGTCGATTGCTTCTGCAATAGGTCTCATAAGCTTTACGTATTCCTCTAAGTACTCAAGCTCACCACTGAGAATGGTAGGAATTTTTAAACGGAAATACAATTCCGCTAAATTGGTTTTGTGCTCCAATAACTTATTTACGGAATCATAAAGCGAGTTCCACCTTGTTATGCATGGAGTTATTAAATTCGCATTCATCACTCCATTAACTATTTCTGCAGATTTCGGTCTATTGCATTTATTCCAAAGTTGTGTGCATATGTGCAGTAAGAAAATATGTAAATATAAAAAATTTCAATTAAATTGAAGGATTTTTTGCCTTTGGAAAGATCTTTTGTGAATATCTTTTATATCCTGACTTGAAGAATTCATAATTTTGTTGAAATCGGTTGAAGCCAAATATTTAGAGTGTGGCTCGCACAAGGAAAATGTTTCGACAGACGTGGAGTTACAGATCGAAATTGAGGACCTGAAACAATTGTCGAGTCATCTGAATCGGAGTCAGTGTAAGTTTCCTCATCACTGTCATGTTCATTTATAGATCCTAAATCATTGTAAATCATTAATTCAATATATTGACTGGGAATAAATACGTGTATCTGATATATATATTTTACATAAATGATTGAATTTCGTGATGAGAGTGTATTACATTTTGACTTCCCATAAACAGTAAATATTATACTGATAATGCGAATCAAATTATATTAACAGTAATTTTACTGCAATTTTTTCAGTAATCAGTAAAAAAATATTTTTACTGCAATTTTTTTCAGTAATCAGTAAAAAAATATTTTTACTGTAATTTTTTTCAGTAATCAGTAAAAAAATATTTTTACTGCAATTTTTTTCAGTAATGAGTAAAAAAATATTTTTACTGTAATTTTTTTCAATAATCAGTAAAAAAATATTTTTACTGCAATTTTTTTTTCAGTAATCAGTAAAAAAATATTTTTACTGCAATTTTTTTCAGTAATCAGTAAAAAGGTAATGCAAATTTTTTTCAGTAATCAGTAAAAGTTTACTGCTTACTGCTATTTGTAATGCAGTAAATTTATAATGCAGTGTGCCCACCTATGTTATTTGTGTATCCTTTATTACTTTATCACTTGTCTTTCCAAACCAACCCTTTTCTTTTACTATAGTTTTCTCCTTCAAAGCACCTCTTATCATAGGTGATATTGGATGATTGATGGAAAATTCGTATGGATAAACTATTACAAATACAAGAACACCATTTACCTGCCACGTCTGACAATAACACATTGCCAATAGAACTCCTGCTCTCGAATCATAGGCACTTAATTGATGATATTTTAGTTTTCTTGACTGAAGCCCTATATCGTGTGTGTGTATGTAGGTATGCATTGAAACTTCTATTATATTTTTATTTTATTGATGGACAGCGAAACAACATTCCCATCTGCATATTTTACTTTATGAATACTGGCATGCTCAGATTCGTAAAATTCAAATGCGCACAGGCATCTGAATTATCATACAATCCATGCAAACTCAGGATTCGCTATTCAAATGGTGCTGTGGAGAATGAGAGTGGTATTTTGAGTAGAAATTGTAAAAGACGACTACAGCAATTCAGATAAAGATAATTTGGCGCTAACGTAAATATAGGAAAAGAACACGACGAGGCTACAATTATTTTCCTGATCGAAATTTTGACAATGTGAAGATTCGCAAAGCTTACTTACATAGTCAGCTTTCTAGCAAAAATAGGGCATGGTGGGTTAAATCTGATCTTATTTATAGCTGGTTTAACCAACCGACCGTGCGTGATTACCATTCGGAATTCACAGAGAGAACTTTGGTTCGAATCTCGGTGAAACACCAAAATTAAGAAAAACATAAATAACATATTCCATAATTTACTTGATGATATATCTCTCTGGGCACTTATTTCTGGAGCTAGCCTATCATATAATAAGTGCAAAACTCTGCATATATGTAAGAAAAAACCCTATTGTAATTTTAACTTGACCTATAATAATCAGACAATAGAAAATGTTACTAGCCTGAAAATATTAGGCATAATTTTTGATAAAAATCTTAGCTTTAAGGAACATTGTAAATACCTTAAATTTAAACTTAATAATAGATTAAATCTCATTAAATACTTTGCTTCAAAATATAGTAATGTTACCCAAAATTCTCTAATCAATCTAACAAAATCATTAATAATATCTTGCATTGATTACGGTCTACCAATATATGGACAGTGTTCAAAAGGCACCCTCGCGAACATATCAGCAATCTACTATTCAGCCGTTCGTAAAAGTCTTCGAGCTTTTCCAACCTTCCCGACAAAAAATATTTTAGCCGAAGCTGGACTTCCCGAAATGAGTGATAGAGTAAGGTATAATACACTTCGTTTAATTCCAAGGATATATTGTTCCAGTAACCCAATTATAAACAATGACTTGAAAAATATCATCAGAAGAACCTCGAAATTGAAGCGTGAATCAGCTATATACAGAGCGGTGGAAGAAACCGCGAAATTCGACGTTTCCATAAAGCCCATGTTAACTTTTCAATCGAGATTCCCAGCCTGAGAACTTCCTCCATCCATTTTCATCACCAGCCTACTGATGTATTCAAAACAAAACACCTCTAAACTTGTTTATCAAATGCTATTCTTATAAATCAAGAACTATTGGGATGCCAAAGGCTGGAAATTTCTTTACACTGACGGCTCTAAAGAAACCGACTCAACTGCATTTGCTGTGGTATCTGATAAGGGAAGGATACTTAGGACTGGTCTTCTATTCCCACAGAACTCGATATTTACTACCGAGGCGATTGCTATAAACTTCACCATTGACTACGCCTCCTCAACTAAAGGAAAATATACCTATAATCTGTACATCCAGTAAATCTGCAATCGCAGCTCTGTCGAGCGCAAACAGCAGAGAACATTTAATTGACAATATTCGAAATAAATTTTCCGAGCAAAAGGCAAAAATAAAAGTTATTTGGATCCCTGGACCAGCGGAATTCTTGGCAACGAAAACGCTGATAAAGCAGCGAAAAATGTCAGCAATATCCCTACATTCTGTTTCGAAACCTTCGTTAAATCCGACATTCTCAGGATAATCGATAGTATCTATCACTCAACCGTAAGGGAGAAATGGCTTACATACCATCACAGCTACAAATCCATAAATCCATAACGACTAAAAGCAATTATTCCAACAGGAAGGACACTGCAGCAGACAAAAATCTTTACCCGACTCCGGCTAGGACACTCAAATATTACTCACCAACACCTTCTAAAAGGAATGCCTGCCCCGATTTGCTCAGCATGTAACTGTCCACTGTCCATTATTCATGTAATAGACTACTGCACCAAGTATAACAATGGCAGAAACAATATCTTTAACGGCAGGAAACTTTCCGATTTACTGAAAGAGATTTCTCTAGAAAATATGTCGAATATTTATGATTTTATATATCAAATTGGACTAGTTTATCTTTTATAATTTTTTTATTAATTCCCTACACATAATAATTTTTATTCTAAAATTTTTTTTATAAATAAGTAAAAAATCTATTAGTATTATTTTAGACCGATAGTCCTATCTACTAGTGCCTTTCGTAATGTAATGTAGTTATTTATAATTATATTTCTAATAAATAAATAAATAAAGAAAAACATTTTTCTAATAGCGGTCGCCCCTCGGCAGGCAATGGCAAACCTCCGAGTGTATTTCTGCCATGAAAAAGCTCCTCATAAAAATAGCTGCCATTCGGAGTCGGCTTGAAACTGTAGGTCCCTCAATTTGTGGAACAACATCAAGACGCACGCCACAAATAGGAAGAGGTGCTCGGCTAAACACCCAAAAAGGGTGTACGCGCCAATTATATATATATATAATATAACCAACCGACGTCGTCCGCGATAGATGGATGTGATGCGTGATGCTGAGGCAGTAGGTCCTGGTTTTTGTGCCAATTGTTAAGAACAAACTTCAAATGCACTCTTATGAAGAACTATATACCATTCAGAGCCCTTTTAAATTGTAAGGTCTTCCAATATTGAGAAAACTTCAAAAAACCACAGCACAGATTTGGCAATATGATTGGTCTAAACATATTTCAAGGACCTTTATTTGAATGATTTTTAAACATTGAATCACAATAAAAAATGTAGTTAAATTAATAATGATAATTTTTCCTCTGCAATTTTCATATATTACTTTACATATCGAATGCAAAAATACTAAACCTCGGTTTCAGATCAGTCACATCATAAACAACTCTTTGTCATTCTGACGGGTTCTGTAATTAATTTAGTTTGAATTTAAATGCAATTGTCATAAAATTTTAATAAAATTCTTTTGGAAGTGAATAAAAGAACTTACCCGATTATATTTGTGAAGTTTTATCGATGTGAAATTGAAACTACAATAAAAGAAGAATCTAGGGCGGAAAATGAGAGGTGCTCATATCTACATACTTTCAGATAGCCAAGCGGCTCTAAAAGCCCTTCTATCAACAACTATCACCTCTAAATTGGTAAATGATTGCCTAAACCTTCTCAACACGTTAGGGAACCTCAACATAGTAACACTATGCTGGATTCCGGGACATGAAGGACATGAGGGAAATGAAATGGCTGATGATCTTGCAAAACAAGGAGCAAATATGCAACTTACTGGCCCTGAGCTTTTCTGTGGACTCACAAAAGGCCACATTAATGAATTCCTTAGGAAATGGGAAGAAAGAAAGGTCAAGCCAAACTATTCCTAAGTCCCAACAAAGGAATATCTGACAAGCCTCTCTCACTAAGCAGAGTAGATCTGCGTCTTTTAACAGGATATCTTACAGGTCACTGCAGCCTGAGGTATCATCTAAATAATATTGGTCTATCTGAGACCAATGTCTGCCGCTTTTGCGAAATGGACATAGAAAGCTCAGAACATGTGCTTTGTGAATGTCCTGCGTTGGGCAGACAGATACTTCATCACCTTGGTGGTATAGTAGTATCTCGATGCTATCTTTGGAACAACAAACCCAAAATTGTGCTAAAATTTTTAAAAAGCCTAAAACTCCAGGGTTAAAAAAAGGCCTTTCACAATAGATCAGCTCTGGTCGCAGTGCGTAATGGCCTTCTAATAATAATAATAATAATCTTGGGCGCTATCCGAATTGAGGTTAAACAACGTTTTTTTTTATGAGCGAGCAAGAGGTTTTTTCATCGAACTGTGATTATCGATTAAAAGTGGATCCATATCTGACGGGTAAAAATCACAATACGCACGCAGAACATCAACAGGCAAAATAAATATCAGAAAATCTGAACTAATGACGAAGATTTTGTATTAACAAGAAACTTAATAGCCTGTCTCTCGGCGGTAAAAGTTATAACGTTTTCTCAGATATAAGAGTCTGTTAAAAGTTGACTTTTATTTTTTGCGGTAAAAATAAAAAGTTTGGTTAAATAAAAAATAATAAAAATTTTGATAAGGCGTTAGGATTGGAACCAAAGAGATCCCTGCAAATCTCCCATTATGCCTGTATTTTATAAAGACTAGTCCTATCCTCTTGAGCTATGGGAACCAAAAGAGATCGGACGACAAACTCTGAGATTGATATTTCAGAAAGTAACACTCTGCAATGTCCGATGAATCATATACAGTACTCCCTGGATTATCCGTCTCTCTGTTCTCCGTCACCTCGGTTAACCGTCACCGTTTTAAGATTTTCCACAATACATATTGCAATAATAGCCATGAAACGGTCGAAATCGGTTGGAACAAAACTCCTCGCGCAATACTTTTGTTTTTCACTTTATTCATTGATTTTCTTTTGTTTTCGTTCGCTCGATAGAAAAGCGTGTGAACGCAGCAGAGCAAAGTAACTGTTTGTCCATTCTACCCAAAACAAATTCTTGGAATTCTTTTTTGATGTGACATTCAGTTCAATGAGATTTTCAGTTTGATTTGAATTTCATGATGAGCAGACATTTAAAATGGAGCCTTCAACAACAAAAAAATACCGAAGCGTAAACGAGTAGTGGTCACTATTGAAACGAAATTACAAATTATTGAGGAAATAGAAAAAGGTTCAACAATTGTTTCATTAAGTGAAAAATATGATATTCCACGCACGAAATTTTCAAGATTTTAAAAAAGATGCCACTCAAATCAAACAATATTCTGCGTCGATGGAATCTTTGGGAGGTCGGTCAAAAAAACGCAAAACGATGAAAAATACATTAAATGAAAAAGTCGATGAAGCATTATTCTTGTGGTTTATTCCAATTCTGAGTAAAGGCGTTCCATTATCTGGTCAAATATTGAAAGAAAAGGCATTATTTTTTAATGAAAAACTAGGAGGTCCGAAGGATTTCAAAGCTAGCTCAGGTTGGATGTATGGCTGACAAAATCGACATGGCGTGAAGGAAGTTTCGATACAAGGTGAAAAGATGAGCTCCATAGGTGCCAACGAAATCGAAAAATGCACAAAAAATTTCAAAACTTTCGTCGAAAATCATGGTTTTACCCGTGAGCAAGTTTTCAATGCTGATGAAACGGGTCTGAACTATAAAGCACTCCCAAAAAAGACACTCGATTTTTGTGTGAATAGCTGCACCTGGATAGAAAATGCAAAAGCAACGAATAACATTGATGGTTAGCGCAAATTCAAGTGGTTATAGGCTCCCATTAGTTGTAGTTCATACGGCTAAACGTCCACGTTGATACACAAAATCAAACATGAATGCTCTTCCTGTGGCTTATTATGCTCAAAAGAATGCTTGGATGGATCGAACGATTTTTCACGACTAGTTCATGAACAGTTTTGTTCCAAATGTTCGAAATTATTTAATTACGGAAGGATTATCACAGAAAGCAGTTTTGGTTCTGGATAATGCCCCATCACATCCAGTTGAAGATTTAACAAGTGATGATGGTAATATTTTTTGTTATTTCCTGCCACCGAATTCAACTGCAGTTCTACAACCCATGGATCAATCAGTAATTGAAACTCTAAAGCGTCGATATCGGAAAAAATTTATTCAGGACCTCGTTTCGCAAGAGAATATTGATTTGGCAGATTATTGGAAGAATTACAACATTAAAAACGCAATTGATAATGTAGCTGATTCATGGTCTGAGTTATCGTCGACAACATTGGAAAAATGTTGGAACAATCAATGGCCAAATACAGAATCACCTTCGAATAACAGTGACGATGTCTCACAGGTGACTAGTACATCTTCGGTTTTGCCATTGGAAAATAGTGAAACGATCAATGAATGGTTGAATTGTGACGAAAATGATTGTGGTTATGAGCTTTTGACTGATGAACAAATAATTAATGAAGTGAATGATGAAGAAGAAAATAATGATGATTACGATGGAACAGATAACAATAATGAAAATGGTCACAATCCTACTGCTTCATTTCTAAGACAAGAAGCCAAAACTGCTGCATCAAATTTAGAGAAATTTATCGCCTGGTATGAAATGCAAGATGAAGCCGGCTTTGCTGACACGATTCATATCACCAATTTTGTGCCATATCTGATACGCTCGTGTATCGCATATGTGCAGTTTGAACATATTTTTCCTAATACAAATTTCTTGCACATGGCGATATATGAATCATAAAACTTACAGCGTGGAGATTGTTGTTCTTGTATTAATTGTTTTTTCTAAAATCGTTCTAAAGCTTGCTTCCGCAATATTAGTTCTAGTGTAACAGAGGATCTTGGGAAAAATAATTGAGCGTAGAGCTCTTCGGTGATATTATTATATGGGGACAGGACATATTAACATTCATTCGTATGGTCATATGAACACGACGAAATCCTCTTAAGTTACGTTTTAGAAAGGAATTTATACTTAAAAATTATTTATTTTAAGATAAAGGGAATTTTGAATCGCAAAAACTATGTAGAATTTTATCCTCAACCTATTCGTCTTTCACACTCATTCTAAAACTGATTGAAACTGTATTTTCCGTTAAATATTTCGAGCATACTAACAGTATGTGGCCACTGACTTGTGAAAAATTCATTGCGAATCTGTTTCTGAAATATAATATTTCCATTTGGCAGGCATAACCACACAAGCGTTCGTATTTTTGTTGACTGCGCTCCAGCTCGAAATCCAATAGGGGAGCCATAAATCAAATTGTGCATGGTTAATCAATATTTACAACGGCAATCCTAGCGAATGGTTGTGGCAACATGTACATTTGCGTTTAACAGTTTCGATAATGAAGGTATTTCTTCTCTTCCTATGAAAATTATTTTCGCAGGTTTGTTTTGTGCAAATACATATGGTACATATTATACATACACCCCTATGCGACTTCTGTAAATTTAACAAGACTATATAGACTGGAGTATAAACACACTCAATTGACATGGGCTTTTGTAAATACAAATTGTGCGCCATTCTATAAATTTTACAGGAATTGTTTATAGTATTGTATCTCTCAATTAATCAAAGAAGGAGTATATACATTTATACATATATGTATTGTATATATCCAACAATCATTTATATACGTATGTACAGGAGGGCCGAAAGTACGAACACATTTTTGCAATGCTATCTGGCAAAAAACGCCAATGCTAAAGATTCGCTATGCTTTAGCATATGACTTTTTTGATCAACCGAACTATTTGTATCGGGTGATTTTTTAGCTGCATGAGAACTATCGATATGGATATCTATGGTTTGGCAGCTGAGAATGGTAAACTTTGTTCAGTTAGGTTTGACAAGTCATTAAGTCAAGTCGGTAGACTGCCATTGCCTTCGGAGAAAAAGCTTTCTCTATCATTCGGCTCTTTATGCCCGGGCCTTCGAACTCGAGCACTACCGAATAGTAGGCACTCATCAACCCATTCTGCTAAAGCGGTCGTCATATTTCCAATTTGGAAGCAAAAGAAATATTCGGACGACTTTACTCAATTACTCGCAAAATGCTAAATTAGTAAATTATGTGTTCTAAAATATGTATAGAGCATCTGTATTTCGATTAGAACTACTAGGTGATAGATGAAGAACAAATGTCTCCATACCCTGTTGTACATTTCACGCTTTTGACAGCGTTAGTTGTCCGGCGGAATCACAGTCACTAGAAATGATCGCAATTAGGTAGTGCACGGTGGGCTGTGGTTATATTTTTATATCAGCAAAAACAAAATATTATATGTTGTAGAAAAATATTCAACCAAGAAAATGTACATTTTCTTACAAATTATGTGGTTATTGATTTATTTTTAGTGTTGGAAATTCAAATTCAATTAAATGGCAACTCAAGAGATAAACAGCCTTAAGCAAAGGCCACCACAATTTAGAGTTTCATGCCCGAAACGGATTTGCACCGGATAGCGGGTAACGGTTTGATGGGTGGTGAGCAGTTGATCTACTCCCGTCGGAAAACTCCGTCGGTTAAACACATTGCGACGGGGACGGTTTTCAGTTATGTGAATCTGTTGCACAGTTTAATTTTGTGGTTAAAATAAAATTAGTTTTGCAGTGCAATCTTTTCGTTTCCTATATTTGTTAAGCAACTATTTCAAGCTCATTGTTACAAAAAACCACACATGGTATTTCTGCCATGAAAAAGCTCCTCATAAAAATATCTGCCGTTTGGAATCGGCTTGAAACCGTAGGTCCATGTCGGTCTGATTATTGATTTGTATATCATATGTTTATTAAATAAGCTTAGGGTTGATTGTTTTCCTAGTAGCCAGTAGAGTTGTAGGAATTTGTTTTTCATCTCGTTTCTCTTGTTCAGTATGTGTTTTTTCCATGTGAGTTTTGAGTCAATCGTTATGCCTAAGTATTTTGCACTTGAGTGTATTTTTATGTCTTCCCCGTTAATTTGGATTGGATATCTTGCAGATTTTCTCTTCCCGTATATTACATGTTGTGTTTTGTCTTTATTCAATGCCCCATTTTTCAAACCATTGTGTTGTAGTTGATAGCGTATCTTGCAGTGTTTTTGTTGCTGCTTCTTCATTGTGGTTAGCTGACATTAAAACTGTATCGTCTGCAAATGTAGCTATCATTGATCCTCGAGTAGTTGGCGTTGGTATATCTGCTGTGTATACCAAGTATAGTATGGGGCCCAGTACGCTTCCTTGAGGTACTCCAGCAGACGCCGTCAAGACAACAGAGCACTCATCATCATATTTTATGAAGAAGTGTCTATCATTTTAAGGATATTAAATATGTTAAGTGGTAAAATGGTTTTTAGCTTATATAGAAGTCCTTTGTGACATTCTCTGTCAAAAGCTTTTGCGATGTCCAAATACACGGCATTGCAATATTTCTTCTTATCGAAGTCGTCTGTAATTTTGTTTACTACTCTGTGAATCTGTTGCACAGTTGAATGCTGTTTTCGGAAACCGAACTGGTGTGAGGGGATAGCGTCTTTTTGTTTTAGGACCGGGTCAATTCTGTCAAGCAGTATTTTCTCACACAATTTAGAGAGGATGGGGAGCAAGCTAATTGGTGTGTAAGAGCTAGCAACAGTGGCGTTCTTGTTTGGCTTGGGGATCGCTATAACTTGTGCAACTTTCCATGCTTTTGGGAAGTATTGTAACCTAATTATTCCGTTGAAGAGGTCTGGTATGTAGTTTATTATAGTATCGGGTAGCTCCTTTAATATTTTTCCATTTATTTGGTCATATCCCGGTGTCTTTTTGTCTTTAAGTTTCTTTATATAATATTTGATTTCTTCTTTTGTCGTGTTTTGTATTGTGTGGTCTGCATTCTCAATTGTGTTTGGCACCTCAATGTCTTTATTATCCATGCTATTTGTAAATATTGTTTTAAAGTGGTCAGCTAATGTTTCAACCTTTTCTTTGCTTATTCTAGCCCGTGTGTTGGAATTTGTTTTTATTGGAGGCTTGTGTATGGTTGTTTTAGTGAGTTTTTTAGTTGCTTTCCATAGGGAATAGTTGGTAGCTGTAGTTGTTTCGAGGCTGCTAAGGTACTTCTTCAGTTGATTGTCATTATGTTCTTGGGGAAGTTTTTTGAGTTCATTTGATGATTTGTTTAGTTTAGTTTTATCGGCTGTGTGTTTGGAGCGTTGCCAGTCTTTTCTGAGCTTGCGTTTTTGTTTGATTTCGCCTAAAATAAAAGCAGGGATGTTCTTTGTTATTAAGGTGTCGAATATTCGTGTCGATTGTGTTACTGCTTTTATTATGTTATCGTTTAAGTATACGATTGCATTGTCTAGTTCGGAGGAGGATTTCAAAGAGACTCGAGTTTCCATGTTTTCTTTTATCACATCACGAAATATATTCCAGTTCGTCTTATGGTTATGTAACGAGGTGATGATTTTTCTAACAGGTCTATCCTGGAGCGTTATTATTAATGGTGAGTGGTCTGATGATAAGTCAAGGCATGATTTTATTGCAATGTTTTCATGAGTCAGGTTTTTCGTAATACAGAAGTCGATTAAGTCAGGAAGTTTTTTAGTGTCAGTTGGCCAATACGTCGGTTCTCCTGTGCTTAATATGCTGTTGTTATTTGCCTTAATGGCCTCATATAGGTGTCTTCCTTTCGTGGTGGTTATCCTAGACCCTCATGTTACGTGCTTAGCATTGTAGTCTCCCCCTGCTAGGTATCGATTTCCAACTGATTTAAGATAATCAAGGTATTGGTGTTTTGTATTATTTTACTTGGGTGGGCAATAAACAGCTGATATATTTATTGGGCCAGTCAAAGTGTTGATGCAGACTGTAGTCGCCTGTATGTGTTCTGCTTTATAGCCATCCATTTCTACGCATTTTATTGCTCTTTTTATTATGATAGTTGTGCCTCCATGAGCTTTGTTGTCAGGGTGATTTGTGTAATAAATATCGAAGTTTGGTGTGTTTATATAGGTCTGCTCAGTGGCATGGGTTTCGGAAATGAGCATGATATCAATTGCATTGTCGGTTAAAAATATTTTCAATTCTAGTAAGTGGCGGTGTAGTCCGTTAGCATTCCAGATAGCGATTATTAATTTATTGTTTATCAAGTTTAGTTACAAGCAAGGTTATGATATTCATCATGTTGGTCATTTGAGCAATTAGTTGTTTCATCATTTGTTTCAATTCTTGTAAGTCGTCTTGTTGTTGCGTCGGGTAAGTGTTAGTTGTGGGAAAAGCAAAACTGAGTTTTCAACGCGGCGGAGAAAATATTGTATAAAAGAATCTAAATATTTTCCAGCAGGAAAAATTAACGACGGGAAGAAACCCGTTCCCGCCGCAATTTTGTGCAATTTCATGCGATTGGATGCATTCCAATTTTGCAGGGGTAACGGGATGACGGGTAGTCGCTGTTCACTGCAGTTCAGTAGTTCAGAAAATTCCTTCTTGTATGTTATACTGACTTCCAAGCATCTGCATCGCAATATCTACAATCTTGTGTATTCTCGCAATTATGGTATTTTACTTACTTATATTAATTATATTAGTTTTATGTATATTACTATAATATAGTACAATCGTACGCGTCAACATGCCTGATTAGCTAAATAAATTAAACAGCTAAGTAAATGAAAAACCCTTCCGCACTCCTATTTAGTTAATATACCTCCACTTTGGCTAAGCTAAATAGGAAACAAAAAGGTTTGTAGTTCGTTTCTGCCACTTGGAAATACATACAATTGTTTCATTTGTGGAAAAGCGACAAAATATAGACAAAATATTGAATCATCTAAAACTTGTTGTATATAAGTCATAAGAATAATAATCGCTTAGATTAATTAAACTTTGGTGTGCATCTAAAGCTTATCGCCTTAATATATATATATATATATATCAAAAAGTTTTTGCAATTCTGCGCTGTTACTTAATACTTAACTAAAAATATAGTAATACGCCATAAAATATAAGCCATCTAATCGCCAATGTGTAAGCATTGAAGTTCTTAGCAGAGTCATAAATTTACCCTTAAAATTTTACATTATATTTATGCTAAAAAAGGAGCTCCACTCAAAGGTAAATTATAAATGTACCATTAATACAAAGAAGAGAAACAAGTTGCCTATTTCGGTTAACCTCCATAATTACTGTTGTGCGCGCCTAAGGGGTTGGGTAATATCATACAATTATTCTGGTATTATAAATTCAGGCCACAGGTCGTTATTATTATTAAAGGAACATACCATCACATTCATCAGTAAGAAATGATGAGAATGTATTTTCACATTTCAACTTACCAAATACTTGTCTGGGAATGCACCAAAGTAAATGCGTGTACATGTGGGCGTATGCATTTGGCATATGCTTTATTGTTATCAACATGCACCCGCTTGCCACAAAACTCAACTCACAATGCAAAATCCTGCCAAACATGCCAAGGCGAACGCGCAATTGAAAAGATTTTTTTCTTTCGACACCCCAAACGAACAGCTATGACGTTTCCCTTCGACACACCAATACAAATACATTGCGTAATGTGTACGACATGTTCACACCCGTCTAGCTGGTATAATTTATTTATTGTGCTAGGTTGCCATACGATATGTTCACCCTCTTTATATATGTACGTCGGTTGCTTATTCTCTTAAAGAGTTAAACTGGCTCGAATTTAATTTTAACATGCAATGGAATTACGTAAGGCTCACACAAAAAGCTTTGCTGCGCGTGCGCCGGTTTGCGCTCTTAATAAATCAGTAACTTAGGTGCCTTCTGTTGATCTGAAATCTCTCGTCTGTGGTGAATAGGAATTCTGAGTTTGATTAACTCTAGTACGAATGCTCAATTGTTGGATCTGTAGAAGACATGCATTTTTAATTCCGTAATTTTTATATATTCTAAATCTATTAAATGTTAACAAATGCCTATTTATTTATATATTTAATTACTTTATTATGCAATTGTATATATGTATATGGAGTAAAAGATATATCAATCTAGCGTATACATCTGACTCTGAATTGGAGATATTGAATTTAGCCATGAACATATTTTCATCAACACAAGAATGTTCTTCCGTCCCGTAAAACCTTCGGCTAAAAAATTTTTAGACGAATGCTACAGCTTAGACGCATTAGCAAAAACCAACTTTGGACCAATGGCTCTATCAGAAATGCTAGTGGAGACTTAAACTCCAAGATCAGTGAGGTTAAGATTAAAGAATGAGTCTTAGAGAAAGGCACTTAAAAACATTTATTAATTATCAAATAAAGACTATTTTTTCAACACCATACAGCCACGTTAATAAGATCCGACTGCAACGTGATTGTGTCGGAGAAACTGGAGATAGTGGCCCCTATTATGAGTTACATTCGATCTTCGATATTCGCTGGTTGTCGAAGATCGAAAATCGAATGTCAATTTGGTATTATGAGCGGTGCAACCCTATCGAAATTTTCGTTGTTTACCGAATTTAGAGTCGAATGCAATTTTGCTTTCGATTGTGCAGCGTATTGTGGGAAAACTTGTTAAAGTGTAAGTTGTTTGCGATTATTTATGGTTTTATAGTAACCAAATAATAAATATATATTAATTTTGTTAATATTATGCAGGGCGAAAGTCGTGAGTACCAAACAACAATTAGAAAGGCGAATCCACAATTCGCAAAAGGGATTTGCACCAAACTTCAAGCAGCAAAAAAATTGGAGGAATTTACAACGGAGCTGAATTGCTTGGGACCACCAATGAGAACGGCTGCAAAATGGATTAATCTTAAATAATAATGGTTTTTTTGTGATGTTTATAGAAATACATTTTTGTTTTCCCTTGCCAGGTATGGGCTGAAATACGTAGAGGAACTGAAATACATATTTTTTTCGAATGACGAATAATTGAATAAAGAAAATTTATAACAAAAATAAAACAGAAACTGTGGCGTAAAGGTTTCTATTTAATACTTTTTAGATTTTTCTATAATATTCTCAAAATTTCATTTCTTATGTTTTCTGCTTCTCCGTTATTTGACTCCACTTCAATATCTTCAGCATCTCATACACAATGGGAGTCCTAGCATACCTTCATTACCAATACTCAATTGGTACGATCCCTGAGCACAAAATCGCAGAACTGTGGCTAGCTTTAACATATTTCGAATGGATTTGTATCGGGTGCACTGCTGCAACTGGTTTTCTTTACTGGACAGTAGGTTCATAAACGCCTCTTTAGATAATCTAAAGTTCTATAAAAATCTGTAAGGAAATTTCTGTAATATTAAGTACGTCCACACATTTTGAAAATTCTAAACTTACTCAGTGGAAGCCATTTCTAGGGGGTTGGATGCGCCCCTCAACTGTTTTCTACTTCTAGCTAGTTCCATTAATCTTTCATAGTCCGATGAATCGTCGAACCACAACTCCGTTGTACTCATTTTCACAAAAAATACTTTTTTTAGCTTTTAAAAATGTTGTTAGCAAAGAATTTCAACACAATCGGTTGTTCTTTTATTTTGATTTGCTGTATCAGCTGAGAAAAAATGATCTAATGTAAATGCGTCGAGCGATCGAAATTCACAATAGTCCTATTCTTCAACGAATGAGCACCATAATACCAAATGAAAATTCGTTCGATCAGCACTTTCGACTACAGTCGAAGATCGAATGTTGCTCATAATAAGGGAAAATTGAAATGATTTGCACGCAAAACTCAGAAATATCAATAATGAAAATAGCAAAGAGCAGGGGATCCAAGATGATACCCTATGTTGCATATTGCCAACAACAACAACACATTATAATGAAAGACGCACGATCTTAACGGAATGAAACCCCAAGCTATGTTAATTCAAAAATAAAATAGAATTTTTGATTTTGTCGACTGCTTTCGAGAAGGCGATGAACCAAAATCACCCCGAAGTTGATCATTGAAAGCGGACAGAAAAAATTAGTATCTGAAGCAGGATAAGGCAAGATAAGGTTTCCTTTCATTTTTTTGATTAATTTAATTTTTGGTATGATAACCGTTAGCTTTAATAACATTTTGCAGGCGCTATTTCAAGGAATTGACGAATTTCTTTAGTCGTATAAGTGCGCTATATTCTGCCATTCCTCCATTATTGCAGTTTTTAATGCTTCTGCATACGGCGGCCGCCGTAGCCGAATGGGTTGGTGCGTGACTACCATTCGGAATTCACAGAGAGAACACCAAAATTAAGAAAAAGATTTTTCTAATAGCGGTCGCCCCTCGGCAGGCAATGGCAAACCTCCGAGTGTACTTCTGCCATGAAAAAGCTCCTCATAAAAATATCTGCCGTTCGGAGTCGGCTTGAAACTGAAGGTCCCTCCATTTGTGGAACAACATCAAGACGCACACCACAAAGAGATGCTCGGCCAAACACCCAAAAAGGGTGTACGCGCCAACTATATATATATATTATATTCTTTGGATGTCTTTGACCTCTTCAAAACGACGCACAAATTTTCAATCACGTTTATGTCGGGTCTCTGAGCTTGTGTGTTTATAACTTTATCGTAATTGTAGAGAAGCCACATCCGCACATTATGCCCCTGATGCTTTGGGCCGTTATCTTGGTAAAACTTAAACTTTGGTTCATTCTCAGTGATAGACCCAAATTTTTTGGCACTGCCCACTAAGTTTTTTTCAATACATTTAAATATTGTTTGGCGTGGTTTGTGCGGTCAATGAACACCAATTCTCCTACTCCTTTATTTAAAATGCACAACTAAACCATAACGATTTTTTTTTTTGAAATTTAACAGTGGGAATTATATTTCGATTTTGTAAAGCTGTCAAGGGCTTGCGCCATACGCTAGTCGGCCCTTCGTTATAATACAGTACTATCTTTGTTTCGCCGCAAATTATAACTCGGTCCCAATAATCTCGGGTTCGGAAATTTGGTTCAAAGCAAAAGACAGGCGTTTTTTTACATTTTGTGCAGGCAGCAATGGCTTTTACGTGCTGATCTCGATAATATTTGTGGTATAGTATTGCTTGACGCACTTCTTCATTAGATACAACAATACCACATTCCTCGTTGAGCTCCTTTGCAAGTATTCTCAAGGAAATTCTCGGGTTTTGGTCCAATTTTTAGATCATCAAGAGTTCTGCACGTCCAGTAATTTTAATTTAAGACTCACCTGCACGCTTTAGCTCTAACCTGCCCTCTCTTTCCGCTCGCTTTATGACATTATATACTTTCTGAGATAAAGGAAAATCGAAGCTAAGCGCGCAATACTTTCTAAAGAAATCGAAAAAGCAAAATTTAAAAAATGTTTATTGATAGTGTCGAAATAGTGTGTTATTTGTTTTTGTTGCTGTAATTGTTTTTTTTCAAATTTGCAACTATTCATCGATGCTCCGTAACAAGCATGCACCTTTATTACGGACTGGACCAAAAATGTTATCATTAAATATTGGGTAGTCGAAAAAGTCTTTTCGTATTTCTAATCAAACTTCAACTCATTTTTTTTATTTTTATAATGAACTTTATTAAACCAAATATGTACCATTTTGGTCGACCACCTTTTGCCATTTTTCTTCTTGAGACATTATTCCATCAGTGTAAAACTTTTGTGGTTTCTGGGCGAAAAACTGCGACAAGTAATTTTCACAGGCTTCTCTTGAAGCCAACTTTACTCCATTTAGGGAGTTCTGCATTGACCGAAACAAATGGTAGTCCGATGGTGCAAGGTCAGGGCTATATGGTGGATGCATCAAAACTTCCCAGCCAAGCTCTCCCAGTTTTTTCCGAGTCATCAAAGATGTGTGTGGCCTAGTGTTGTCCTGATGGAAGACGACGCCCTATCTGCTGATCAGTTCTGGCCGTTTTTTTTCGATTGCTTGCTTCAATCTCATCAGTTGTTGACAGTAAAGTGTAGAATCCATCGTTCGAGCAGCTCATAGTAACACACAGCATAACCTTTCGAGGCGTCAATTCTGGCTTTGCGACCATTTGTTGAACTTCATCACCCTTGCACCATGATCTTTTTCTCACATTATTGTCGTATTTGATCCACTTTTCGTCTCCTGTTACCATTCGCTTCAGAAATGGTTCAATTTTCTTTCGTTTCAGCAAAGAATCGCAGATGTTAATGCGGTCCATTAAATTTTTCACAGACAATTCATGTGGTACCCAAACATCGAGCTTCTTTTTGTAGCCAGCCTTTTTTGAATGGTTCAAAACCGTTTGATAATGAATGTTTAGTGCCTTGGCGATGTCATGGCAGCTTATGTGACGGTCCTGGTTAATCGTTTCCAAAATTTCATCGACTTTTTCAACGATAGGTCGACCGGAGCGAGGTGCATCTTTCACATCGAAGTTTCCAGAACGGAAGCGAGCGTACCATTGTTGTGCTACACAAACTGATACAGCATCATCTCCGTAAACTTCACAAATTTCATTGGTGGCTTGCGTGGCATTCTTCCCTTTTTCATACAAAAATTTCAAAATATATTCTTCATTATTTTCACTCATTTTTGAACAGCTATAACTTTTTTTCAACTTCTCCGAATTTAAGTGTTTTTGGCTAAATGAAGCTTAAAATGTCCACTTTCTAATACCATATGATATGACACAATGCGATTGGTAGCACTGGAGATAGATGACTCCAACGACATCTATTGACAAAATACGAAAAGACTTTTTCGACTACCCAATATGTATCTGACAAGACTATAACAGATATATCCAGCCCATTTGTCGAGTTTTATTTAAATTATTAATGACTTCAGTTGACTTTTCCATTGTAAAAAAGTCTGCTATTAGTGACTAGTTTTTGCCTATAAATGCCTATAAATATTATTCACGCTTCCAAACTATGATAGACTGGTTACAATATTCATGTATATAAATTAATAAATAGACATAAACCTTTTGTACAAATTAAATTAGTAATTACATCTGGAGAATTATTAAGGTTTTCACCATATCCAAGCATATACAACCGCATCAACCACCAAAAGCAATTTAACTGATTTATTTTCAAACATAAAAATATATAAATAAATACAACGAGTTAGGCTACTTACGTATTCACAAACACATATAAATCGCTGTATTTCAGTTAATAGAATCAAGAATGTATGTCATACAAATTTGTATGTATGTATGTATGTACTTTACATTATTATTATAAACTGGCTGATTGCCGCGACTCTGTTTTGTGGTTGACTAAGCATAACTAAATTAAGAAAATGTTGCATTTATCGATAACGGAAGAAAAACTATATTATATAAATAAAATTCCAAGCAAAAAATATTTATTTACAAAATTTCCGTGAAAAATATTTCACGTTATTCTATTTGTAACTAAAATCTCACATTATCAAAACTTTTAATGCAATTGGCCATGCAAACAAAGGAGGGGTAGTAAACTAGTTCTAATCGCAGCGCTTTCAAATTTCAAACGTAGTACAATTATTTGTGATTGTATTTGATTCGCATAAATAAATAAAATAACTCTAACTGTGACGCAGCTGGTTGATATTTATTTAATTATTTATTTCAAATTTGTCCATGAATTTAAATTCTTAATTTCTGGTCGCAAAAGCAATCCGGACAGTAATATTATTAAAGATATTGGGTATGGGAACAAGTTTCCGTCCTCTCTTAGCCAAAGTTACGAACTATTTAAACAATTAAATAATACATGATGTGATGTGAAGTATGTGCCATTGGCACCTATAACTGTACTTCATCTTTCAGGCAGCATACGGATTCCTCTGACGAAAAATTCGTTTGCGATGCTCTCGTAAGAAGGGCACCGCTCGCGAATAAGGGCTGACTGCCCTGATTGGAACAGATGGTAATGCGAAAGTGCAATGTCTTGAGAATACGGCGGGTGGGGCAAGATTTCCCGATTCGGTCCCTCAAAGTAATATATATATTTCTAGACCGATTTAGCAACGTGTGGTCTGGCGTTGTCATGTAGCAAAATCAGTTTGTCATGTCTACGTCCCATTGCCGCCGCTTTTCTTTTAGAGCTCGATTCAAACGCATTAACTGCAGTCGGTAACGATCACCAGTGATAGTTTCAGATGGTTTAGGGAGTTCATAATAGATCCCACCAGATGCACAACATAACCGTTGATGCATGAATATTTTTTTTCGCTGTCGATGGGCTTGGTTCACCTGGCAGGCTTCAACATTTTTGACGCTTAGGGTTATCATAATCCATCGCCAGCGACGATGCAATGCAGAAAACCTTTTCTTTTCTGCCGTTCAAGAATCATCGACACGTCACCAAACGTCTCTCGATATCCCTCTCCTTTAATTGATGTGGGACCTAGTTACCTGCTTTATGGACCATTCCCATCGCGCGCAAACGTTTACCAACAGTTGATCTGTATTTGATGGAGCGTGATTACCGTAAATATTGAGCAATATAGGACACGTTTCAGCTGCGCTTTTCTTTAAAAAGTAATAACGAAGCATAACTTCCCTCAAATGCTGTTCTTTCGGGATGAACGTAGAGATTTTTGATGTTAGATAAAAAAGGATTTTTACGCTTCAAACGAATGTCAACTACTTTGACTGATACCTCACATATACACCTTCAAATCACCAGTATTTTTACTAGATTAGTACATAAAAATAGTATTAGCAGCGACACCTCTTTTGCGAGGGTGGAAACTTACTCCTCTACCCAATAAATTTAAAAACAATTTTTAGATAAAAGGGTTCCCATATCATAGTCCATTCTACGATTCGCTATACGTATTTTAATATAACTCGAAAAGTTATGGGATCCCATTACCAACTCGCAGTGATAGCATAGCCTAAACTATAACTAAAACAAAATAAGAAAAAAAATATGATGAGGGTGTTTTTCAAAAATGGAAAAAAATTCACAAAAATTAAGAAACCAAAAAATAATTTTTGAAAACCTAAAAACTAAAAAAAAAGTAATTCTAGCTAATACTCAGCATGACTTGCTACGCCTATATAAAGAAATAAAAAACCACTAGTTAGAAAATTATTAATAAAGGTTTTTATTAGTTTTATATAAACTCAGCGGATAAACAACATTTTTGGCTGTCCCATTTGGAGCACAGATGAATAATTCTTCCGGGGTACCAAGTCTAGACTAAACTATGAATAGTTGCCTATAGGGAAACAAAGATTAAATCTAATTTTATTTAAAGACTGTTTTGGATTTATTTTTCATCGGTAGGTATGTAAGTTAAACTCTTTACTCTGGCAAAGAGTAAAAAAAAAAAATTTATGGAGCTATGCTACTTTTTTGAGTTGCTATTAACAAACTAAAGTTTATAATTATTTCTACCCTACTTATATCTAAATCTTCTACCCTACTTATATCTAAATGTAGCCGCTGCCGCTCGATACTCTGCTGCTTTTGTCGTTCCCACAGGCGGTGTTGTTTACTTTAACGTGACCACTTTCTTTCGTTGTCCATTCTCACAGGTGATGTTGTTTTCTTCAACGCGATCGAATTTAATCAGAATGTGGGAATTGCACTTTTAGGTGCAATACGTTGGCTTTGCGTAAGGGTGTCTTATGGCCAGACGTATCGTCAGCAGTTTTTGCAAATGCGCGATCAATAGTATGATATTTGATGCTTGGCTCTGCACGCGCTGCAACGTCAGCGATTTTATTTGTTTGTTGGGTTAGCGTGTAGATTTGTATACTGTGTTATGCTAACATGTATAACTGAAATACCTGAAATCAGCATATTTTCTCATTTGAAAAAAGTTTAACCCTTTCGCGTCTACTGAGACAATATGTCCCAGTCTCGTACAAAGTTATTTATTAGTTTTGTTATGCAATAAAACTTCCATCTTAATTGTCCCAATAAAAGTTCTTCGTTTCATTTATAAAAAAAATCCCAAAAAAATTCGTAATTATAATACACGCGGCACCACTGATCCAGTTAACAAGCACGTGTTGAGAAATTTTGACGATATGGCAAGACAAACGATGTCAAAAACATATGTTCCGCGATCGTCATTGCGTTAGCATCGAATCAGTAAATAGTGCACTTAGAGTTCTCCCTATATTGCATTTAATACATTCTTAGAATATCAGTAAAGGTGAGTAGCATTTAATTTTGTATGTCTTGGGATCTATTGTCCCAGGTTGCATTTTACGTGGGACTTATTTGTACCAATATGGTTTTTCCCAGATGTCGAAGAAAAAGTACACTGTGGAAGAGGTTGCAGATATTTTATATGAAAGCTCTGAAGAGGAAGATTTTAGCCCGTCTGAGAGTAGCTACAAACCATCGTCAAACTCTGGGAACAGCGAAGCAGATGGATATAATACTTATGAAGGGGAGAGTGATGCTTTCTATTCCGAATCAGACGAAGAATATGCTGCCGATGACATAAATTCGAGTGTGAATGAGGAAGAAGAATTATGCGAGAATGAGGTGAGTGAAGCACCTGCCGTTGCCACCTGGACTAACATCATAGAAGATGGATGTTTCGAACCCAAATTTCGAATTCCATTAGAAAGAGATTCTCAAGTTCTGGTAGATCTTCCCAGAGGGTCTACCGAGTTCCGTGTATTTAGAGAATTTTTCCCAAAAAGTTTGTGTATTTTTATTGCACAGTGCACAAATCAGCGATTAAAAAAACTTATTAAAGCGAAGAAAACTAATAGAGCATTAACCGATGAACATGAAATAATGGTGTTTTTAGGCGTGGCTATGATTATGCACTACAACCATTTGCCATCATTACATGATTATTGGAGCAAACACGCATCAATGGGAAACGAAATGATAAAGCAAAGTATTTCTCGCGGTCGGTTCACTCTACTTTCTTCGAAATGATTGTGACAAACCTGATAATGCTCGAAAAGATTACTATATTTCCGAAGTCGTTTCATGTATGAAAGAAAAATTCATTTTTTTTTTTTTTTAAGTTGATTATTTATTTGGTATTAATAATGTTATGTACTAAAATAAACAATAGTTTTAAGTATATGATATGCTTATACAATGACTCTAGACGAGTTCTCAAGTACATGAAGAGCTTCTTATAGATATATATAGTAACATTTTATTAATTGATGGTATTTTAGATGTGTCTGCTTTAATTTGAAGCTTTTATAATATTTTATGATTATATTGCAGAGAAAAAAACCTGTAAAAAACAGTGCATTCTTAGCTTTTTTAATAGAAGATAAAATGGTTTAAAAGGAAGATATGTCGGGTATTCGGCATGAAATAGTGTTTATGTTTGTGTATTGTTTAGCCACCAGCATTTTTTATTAATATCAAGGGCTTCTATTTTGTCTCTGGGGGAGATGTATGTATCAAAACGTTGGTTTTCTCTGTTAAGGGCTTTTGACGTGACTGTTTTAACGTTGGCTCTTCTATGAATGTGATAAATTATCGGTATATGGTCCTTATTTTGTATAAAACCGTTCTTATCAAGATAGAGGAATGTTTCCGGTGGTGTAAATCCTTTTTTAATGGTTGACAGGAAATATTCATCGCTTTCATGGTAAGGTGCCCTTATTAGAGTGTTATTATTATTGTGAAGACAGCGCATTATGTGTCTCCTAATTAGATTTATTATATGACAGTCGATTCTGGGTACTTTGGCTGTGTTATATACTTTTGCATTCGTTACGTATTTGGTGTAGTTGCTTTTTGCTGTCCTATATAAGGAAGTGCATGATCTTAGAATCCTTCTTTCCAGTTTTCTTATCCTTTCCATGTAAGATGGTGACAAGTTATACCAAATAGGACACCCATATGTGAGTATAGGTCTTACCAATGCCTGATACATAATTGATTTTAGCCTGTTATGCAGAAATTTCGTCGAGAACATTTTCTTATAAACATAATATGCTCTAGTTGTTTTCTTTATTTGGTTGTTAATGTGGTGATTGTAGTACAAGAACTTATCTAAGTATATGCCGAGGTATTTGACTTTATCGGTTTGTTGAATTGTGGTATTTGTGCTCTCAGATTTAATTTTGAAATTTTTCCAGTTTTTTTTATGTTAGTGTTGCATTTTTTGATAGGGGGACGGAATAGCATATTTTCACATTTGTTGGTGTTTAATTTGAGGTGCCAGTCCGTTGTATATTCTTCTACAGTATTGTATTTAAGTTGGAGATGTGTGTTTATGTTGGCAATTGTATTGTCTGAGTGGTAAATAACAACATCATCGGCGAAGGCTATTATATTGTCAATTTTATGCAGTAGGTCTAGTATGTATATGTTAAAGAGGGTGGGGGCATTTACAGTTCCTTGCTGTAGTCCATTTTTTATATAGTAATCTCGACTGCTTTTTATATTATTTATCCATACCGAGAATGTTCTATTACAGAGCATATTGTAAATTAATATAACCAGATGGAGAGGAAATTTGTATCCGATAAGTTTTGTTATAAGTCCTTCTATCCATACTTGGTCAAACGCTTTTTCGATATCTAGGAAGCAAGCTCCTGTGACGTATTTTTTATTCCAGTTCCAGTTTATTTCCGAGACTAGAAGGTTGATAGCATGAGTAGTCGAATGTCTATATTTAAAGCCAAATTGTTTTTGGCTGATCAGGTTGTTATTTTCGAGTATTCTATTGATGTTCATATTTATTACCACTTCGAAGACTTTGCTAATATTTGGAAGCAAGCTGATTGGCCTAAGATTTTTAATACTATTTTTTTCTTTGTCTTTTTTGGGTATAACAATCATTTTAGCCTTTTTCCAACAAGGTGGGAAATATGCATTGTTCAACATGTTGTTAAATAGAGTACAATATTCTAAAATTATCTCTGAGGAAAGATTTTTTAGAATGATATTTGGTATTTTATCTAAACCTGCTGACAATTTACTTTTTAAATTTGCGAATACCCTAGCGAGGTCATTAGGTAGAATGAAAAAGCTTTCAGTCTGTTCCTCGTGAAGGTCATTAGCTCTTTTTTCGTTGCTAAATGTTGTTTTCTGCGATTCGATGCTATCAAATAAAGTTTTTGTTCTTAAAAACTCATTGAAGCATGCATCTACTTGTGAGTGAACTAGATTAGTACGCAAATTCTGTTTTGAAGAGTGGATTGCTTCGAAGTGGACGCCAATCACATCAACTACGTCTTTGTTGTTTTTAATAATGTAGCTGTTGGTTGCCAGATTCTTTTCAATTAAAGAGCTATCTATTCCCGATTCTTGTATCAGTTCGGATGAAGCAAAGGGAATAGAAAGGTGACTGATGGTTTCATCTTGATTTTTGAGAAACGATTTTTTAACAGTAGATATTTTTGAAGGATCGCTAGTATTAATGTGAGAGAGTTTATGTTCTAATTGATTGTTTATATGTATTTTGATATTTTCCTGGATAAGTTTCTTGATTAATTTTAGTTTTGTCTTTTCTTGTTGTATGTTGCTGAGAGAGCACTGTAGTTGTAACCGGTTATATTTTTTTATATTAGTTAGAATTTTGCTTTTTTCTAGAAGTAATGTTTTTAACACCGGTATTTTGGCTAGGTTATGAGTAATATTGCTAGTTTTTCTTTTCGGGACTCTCTTTTCTATGGCAGTAAGTATAATATTGTTTAGCTTGTCCAAGTGGTGGTCGATCTCAATATTAGCTAGGTTTCTGTTCTCTGGTGTTCGGTTTGCTTTCTGGAGTTCAGAAGTCAAGGTGCTTTTGAATTTTTTCCAATTGGTTTTTTTGTAGTCCAATGTTCCTTCTTCTGTGTTGGCCAGTAGTGTGAAAAAGTTATCGACTCTGCGAGCTATAATTTCTATGGCGTTGTGATCGCTGTCATAGTGAAGGCATTTCAAACAGTTGACGGTGTCGTTGGATTTTAGTATATTTAATCTGTGGTCGGCAATGCAGACATCCAAAAATGAGCTTGCACTCATGTATGAGGGTGATACAGAGGCATACATACTGCATCTAAATTTGAACTCATTTGTAGTAAGCCAATCTTTTAAAGCTCTGCCCTTAGGATTAACTTGGGCATTTCCCCAGTCCATGTGTTTACTGTTAAGGTCCCCTGCTAATATGTAATAGTGATTGAGTTGCTCGAGATTTAAGGCTTCGAAAACTGTGTTAAACTCTGTCTTAAATGCATCGTTGTTATTTCCTGCTGGGTAATATGCTGCTATTAAATATAAAATGTTATTCGGGGGCATATGTATTTTAACTATGCAAGTTTCAAGGCATGACAGCTGGTCAATTTTGCGGTTAAAGACTTTGGTGAATTTAATGTTTTCTTTGATTAGTATTGCTGTGCCACCACCTCTCATGCCGGCCGACCTATCTTTCCTTATCAAGTTATATCCAGAAAATTTTAGTTTGTGCTTTGGGTTTAGTTTAGTTTCATTAAGTAATAATATGTCTGGGTTTTTGTTTTTCAAAAATTCACTTAAATCTAGTCTCCTGCATAAACTTATGAGAGAGTTGACGTTGAGGGAAATAACATTTAATTGGGTTTTAGTAAAAGTTTGCGTGGGTAAAGCGCTCATACTGAATTCATTAAACCACATATTGCATCGACTCTAGCCGTCTGCAACTCTAATTGTTTTTGAAGGTTTATTATTTGATTGCTTAAAGTTAAAATTGTATTTTTTAATTCTACTAGGAATGAATTTTGGATATTTTGATCGTTGGTAGTGTTTAGTGCTCCGTGAGCTTCTCTAGTTACATTTGCATAGCTTAAGTTAGGGTTAGTGAATCTAATTGGGTTGCTAGTCTTAGTTATAGTTAGATTTTGCTTTTTCAGTCTTAACTTCTGTTGTAGCTCTTTATATCGTTCGCATCCCCTGTAAGATGCGGGGTGCCCTGATTTTTTGCATAATACACAGTATAGGTTTTCCTTTCCTGTATTTTCTCCGACTGAGGAAGGGCATTCTTTGCTGTTATGTGCTCCGCTACATTTCACGCACCGCGGTGGCATATTACAGTTGGCGGCGCTATGGTAGAAGTTTTGGCAATTTCTGCACTGTGGGATCTGAGGTCTACGTAGGTGCTCCCACTTAATGCAATGGTATAAGATACAATTGATTGCTTTCAATTCATTGATATTGCTTTCGGCGGTTACTTGGACCATGAATATCGGTAGCGATATATTTCGTTGTATTGATTTTTTAGTGGTAAATGGGCTTACTTTAAGAATTTTGAGATTGTCGTTTTGGTAGCTGCAAAGCTCGTTGAGAATTTCTTCACAGTTGGTGTTGCCGTTTACGCCTTTCAGTAAATATGTTTTTGTTTTTAGGCATTTAGGTGTATATGAATAATATTTGACGTTGGCTTTTTCAAGATAGCCGCGGACTCTTTTATAATCTTCGAGGTTTGTTAAGTATATCGCTAATTTATTTTGGTTATATTCTTTTATTTTAAATTGTGTTATCTTTAGACCATTTTTAATAAGTTTTATTATTTCTTTTGATTCTACATCAAGTGTATTAATAGGTGGTATGTTTTTGTTATTACTCTTGCTTTTGGCATTTGTAGTTGCTGTCGATTCATTGTTTTGTGTTACATTAGCCAGTGCAGCTTCGGCTGCTGCTGCGCTAGTTGATGGTGTATTGTTGTTGTTTAGAGGATTATTAGCTCGTGTTTGTTCGCTCTCGTCATTTAGTTTGTGTACATATTGTTGAAATTTTTCAAATGCTTCATTACACTCTTCTAGATCATCGTCTAGTATAGCATAGTAATTGTTTTTGGAATTTTTTGACATTGTGTTCTCGGTTATGTTGTCATTTTTCCTTTTTCTATTTAACACGTTTTTTTCAGAGTTTTTAACTTTATTAAATACAAAATCAAGCGCATTGCGCTCGCTCATAATTCTTATTCACTATTTCTGCACGTTTGAAACCACTGCCGTTGTTTTTTAATAGTTAAGATGTATTTTTTTATTTAGGTTTTTACTTTTGCACAAGGCAGAAAAAAGTAGAGAACTATCCGATTACGTGTTATTCGCTCCGTGTGCACAATCGAACTCGAAAGAAAAATTCATGCGAATACGAAGTGATAGTCCTTTTCAAACAATCGATGAATGTATGGCAAAATTCAAAGGTGGGTCCAGTCTAAAGCAGTACATGGCTATGAACCCAATCAAACGCGGTGTTAAAATTTGGTTGCGATGTGATGCAAAAACAGGATATACCTACATACGATTTGAATGTATACACTGGTAAAGATGTCACCACTAATCTTTCAGGAGCTCTTGGAGAAAGAGTGGTTTTGAAATTAGCAGGTACTATCCGTGATAATGATGAGGCTGTTGCATTCGATCGATTTTTCACATCAATAACATGGATGAAATCCATTCCATTTCCTGATATTGGTACATATATGAGAAATCGAAAAGAAACACCGGAGTTCGGGTGACGACTAGAACGTGGGCAAAGCCAGTTCCAAATAAACTGCGATGGTCTACTAGCTACTCGTTGGATGGACTCGAAAGAAGTACTTGTTGTCTCCAACTGTCACAAGCCGAGCATAGGAGAAGTAGATAGGAAGCAAAAGGACGGTAAGAAGAAAAATGTTGCCTGCCCCTTAGCTATTGTGGACTATAAACGTTTGATGGGGGGCGTAGATCTAGCTGATCATAAAGCAGCGGTATACGATATCAACCGGAAATTCCAAAAGTGGTGGAAAAAGGTTTTTTTCAAGATTCTGTTAATGCTTGGATTGTGCATAACGACCTGAACCGTAAGAAATCAACACTGATACAGTTCATAGTCCCATTAGCAGAGTCCCTTATTGCGGAAGGAACCAAGCACAAGGAGTTAAAAACTCGGCGAACTGGTGGAAGACCATCTAAACGCCCACGTAACGAGCTCTTGAATATAGGTGATCATTTACCATTAAAAGGTAGTTCTCGACGTCGTAGCGTACGTTACACTTCCCTGCAAAAAGAAACGAGAACAAATTACGTTTGCTCTGGATGCAACAATGCACTTTGTTTCAAATGTTTTGCCTCGTACCATAAGTAAATACTTTTTCTGTAATAAAACACAAAAATACTAAAGTTTTCAAATAAATTTTTTAAAACTAAATTCGACGCTTTATTAAACTGTCCCAATATAAATCCTTATTGGGACAATATGTCCCAGGATAATGCAAGGAATTAAGGACTTTTTAAGTATGCAGAACATATTTTTTCTATTCTATTTTTCGTCTTTTTTGAGTATGCGTGCAAGAAGTATTCCGGTAGCGAAAATAAAACTCCGGCGCGAAGGGGTTAAAAACAATTGGTTATGATTATGTAGAATGGTGATTCTCTGCCCACAATTCTGATTAATTTAATACATTTTAAAGTATCAAAACTATCGGTTATTGCAAGTTAAGGGTTAAATTTAATGATACTAATCCTACGGTCAATCACCAAAAACCTTCACCTTTCCTTCACCTTTCCTTCACTTGTTTTTATTTTTATTAAACGGATTCCATCAACCACGTAACAGAAGAGTTGTAATTAAAGTTTTTTCCCAAATTTTCAGAATTTTGCATTTTGTGATGATTTTCGATTTGTTATTGGTAATTGCTGCAAATATTTTAATTGCACACTGTACTCAGTCATTTTCTTATTTGTAGTTGTTGTATACTGTTGAAATAAAAGCGATTGATAGAAGTGTAGTTGAGCAAATTTCTGTCACGAAAAAACTTCTTTTTAAAAAAAACTTCTTTATTCAATACGGCATACAGCATTTGGGCTCTTTTTTTGTGACTTAACTACGTATCAGCGATGAAAGCAGAAACTAGTAACTCATTTCAGCAGTAAGTAAATTAATTTTTACCAATTTTTTTATTGTATTTGCAAAGTAAGTTTAAAAAAATCTCTACGTCAGAATTTATTTCAAAAGACTTTCTTCAATTCGATTTCTATAATCATCAAATAAATGTAGGAAAAAGGGAAGCTGTGTTGGAAACATTTTTCAGTTATCAATACATACATTTTAAACACCGCAGTAAATATGTATGTAAATAATCGGTACGGTTTGGATGTTAGCCTTCAAGCCTCGAGCAATTTTATGATTTGTGAAGCAAATAATTTGCTTCTACTGAAATTTTAATTTAGATTTTTATTTATTTAGAGCGCCAATAAATGAAGAGGCAATTTTTTTGTCCTATAGTTTATAATCGAACCTTTTATGACCTCAAAATTTCACAATGGACAACAAAGGCATACCAAAGGGTGCTTCCAAATGAGCTGACATGAATAGTAGTTATAAAATTAATTTCAAGTTCAAATATTTCATTAAGTATTAGATTCAAGCATTGGAGTTGAGATCTACTACTTTCAGGTGAACATTCGATGGTTAATAAGGGTGTCAGATTACTAAAGTATTTTTCGGGCGGAGTTCTTAGTTGTGAGGAAAACCGCCAACAACCCCATTAAAGACAGGACGCAACTCCAATATAAGCATATTCGAAATCAGCCAGTTAGCTGTACTGGTAGTCGTATCATAGAGCATTTCGTCCAAAAATGCCACTCATGGGAGGGAAATCATTGTTAGGCTGGGCGCAAACAGACGGAACGTGGTCACAAAGGAATAAAAGGAAACGAAGTGGCAGATAAGAATGCCGGAAATGGTATTGGTTTAACTTGGAAACTACAGAACTCCAAAAACGTATATGTATATTACTTGTACGATAACTATCGATATTAAAACAAAATGAAATGGGTAAGCCACCTGAAAACCTGCGAAAAATATATCCAAAGATAGCGATGCAGAACATATTCGCTTCTTGATCTTAATCAATAATGACATTTGAAGGAAGTGTAGTGAGCAAGGAGGAATGGAATAAAATTCTAGGGTCATCTCTTACATCTTATGTCATGCACTGCCAAAAACGCAGTATAAGTTATTAGGGGCCTTGAATTTAAGAAGCTAAGCTAGCATCTGAAAAGTAGAGCTGAAAGCAGAAAGCCTTGATATACTAAATTATGTTTACTAGCTACAACTCACTAAGTATTGGATTCTATTCGGTATCATTAGGGTCCAAACAAGGTATATGTAGATTCAAGCTAACCTAATATAAACTAGCTCTAACCAAACCTAACCTAACCCAACCCAATTCGGTTGTGTGCGAACTCGAATCTCCGGGCAGGAAACGCCAATTGATAGAACAAGTTTTTGAAGTGAAAACTTCTTTAGAATCGTTGGGAGTGATTTGAGAAAAAGTGAAACGAAAAAGCGACACCAAAAAGAAGAAGAAAAAAGATATACGTATATATATGTATGTATAGAAAATGCTTCATTACCAGGCACACAGAAGGATGGCATAAGCAAATTTAAATTTGTGAAATTATATATGTATGTATATATGCGGATATATGTATATATGTTGTGTGTATGTACATATGTGTCTCGCCACAGCAAAACATACGGTAAAATTTCTCAAGAAATCCAGCGCGCATTCATAGGCACAGCATTGCATGTACAGTAGGGCGGGTCGATTTAAAAATCGCTCATTGCTCTATGAAAATCGTATTCTAGGGATCAAAATAAGAAACTTTGCCGAAGGAGCCATACCTCTAAAACGAATTCTGATGTCCCCCAATTTCAAAATATCACCATTTTTGGCCTTTACATGAAAAAATCAGCTAAATGGCTATGTTTTTTTCTTTATTTTTATTTATTTATAATATTATCTATTTTTTCTCTTAAGAAATTTATTTAGTCAGAACATATGTAAATGAATGAATGTGAGTTATAGAAAAGAAACTAAAAAGTTCGACCCATATTGGGGGACATCAGAAATCGTTTTAGAGGTATGGTTCCTTCGGCAAAATTTCTTATTCTGATCCCTAGAATATGATTTTCACAGAGCAATGGGCGATTTTTTTGCCTTCCCACAAATCGACCCGGCCTAATGTACAGTAACCGTGAACAGGCAGCTGCGGTTGTCGAGCATTTAGAAACATATATGGGTGCAAACATATTTACGGAGCCGCGGGCACTCGACTTGGCAAAAATTGAATATTGGCAAATAATTCTACGCGAAATATTCCAATATTGACTATTTTCGAATTGTCGAGAAAATTAGCATATGGGCGGCTCGTTTTATGAATGAAAGTACTTACTCTTAGAACTATGAGCTCGAATTTATAAATCAATTTTTTGATAATGAGTTTTTGTTGCACAGTACAATAGTTGAAACTGTTCGGCGCCGCCGCGACTGTTCAGCGCTATGGCAACTAGGATGATGGCCGCTACGCCTGCGCCTATTAATGCATTTTGTTCTTGTAGTCGCTAGGCATAGAATTTTAGCTTTGGACGACATACGCATTTACAGGAATAAAGTGAGTGGCCTGTGTGTGCGGTTGTATGTAGATGCATATGTGTATATTAATAAGCATTGTTTTGCTGGAAGTTCTGAACACAAATATGTATGTACGTACATAGGCTAGGCCATAGTATAGCATACATACATATGTATAAAAAATTCAAACCAAGCGTCCTACGAATGTTTGCGTGTATGTTAGTACGTCTGTGTATTATACGCGTTACGACGCTCATAATAGCAACCGCGTGTGCTGTATTGTGTCCGTATTTTTATATTCGTAAATATTTTCATTTTTAAATATTTACCGCAATTATTATTTTAACGTAAATTTTGCATTGAGCACAGCGGTTCCTTTAATTGATTTTCTCAATACAACATACAATTTAAAAATGTGTAACAATCGAACTGAATCGACAACACGATCAAAAACAACAATTGACGCGGTATTTCAAAGATATGTTGACAACATCGAAACCAAAGCATTTGTATCATATTTTAGCTATCATAAGCCACTCGTATCATTTGTTGAAATTGAAAACATTGAGGATGAAGATCAATAAAATGAAGAAAATAAAATATGAACTTTATAGCAAAAATTATAATGAACCTATAATTATCCCGCTCCTAATGCTGCTTTCGTCTCATTCTCTCTCAGTTTGTTTTACGGAAGGTTTCCCTTCTATCGCGTCTAACCGTTAGACTGGTATTTTTTTTTTCTAATAGCGGTCGCCGCTCGATAGGCAATGACAAATCCTAGTGTGCATTTCTGTCATTAAAAGAAGCTCCTCATAAAACCATTTGCCGTTCAGAGGCGACTTAAGACTGGACTTCAGTTATGGCACAACGTCGACATAATTTGCATAAGCTTACAGAGAAGGCGTTTCTACGAGCAAAAATGTGTTAAGAATAGATGAAATGTATTTTCAAACTGCAACAAATACTGAGTCCATTGTACTGATTTGTTGCTATAAAACCTTGAAATTTAACTATCACTCAACATTAACCAAATTTATCAACTAACAGGTGGCGCTAAAGTAATACTCCTATCAGGAAATGCTATAAATTTTGCGATTGTCCCCTAATGTCAGTTCTGTTTTGACATTTGTGTAGTAAACACATGCGAAATACACGTTAATAAACAATGTTACGCTACACTGCTCCAGAATTCGGAATATTGCTGACTATTTATTTGACCAGTAATCGGTCGGTGACTTTGGCACAACGTGAATTTCGTCACAGATTTCCTCGCCGTCCAACGCCTACTGGTGAAACACTGCGACGTTTAGCCGCTCGCCTCGAAGAGACTGGCACAACACGAGATGCTGCCAGGCGTAGCAGACCCCGGAGTAGCCGTTCTGCAGAGAATATTGCTGTTGTAGCCGAGGATGTCATGGAAGCGCCGTCGACATCGACCAGACGACGTGCCACGCAAATGGGTATCAGTCGACGGTCTTTACAGCGAATTTTGGTACAAGATTTGAAGATGTTTCCGTACAAAGTCCAGACGGTGCATCAGCTGTTAGCTGCTGACCGCCAATCCTGTCTAACATACACTCAAGCCATCCTTAATCACCACCAAGAGGAAGATGATTTTTCATCAAAAATAATCATGAGTGATGAGGCCCATTTCCATCTTAGCGGGTACGTAAATAAGTAAAATTTACGCTTCTGGGGCATTGAAAATCCGCGTATAACCCACGAAGAGCCATTACACCCGCTCAAAGTCACTGTATGGTGTGCTGTTTTTGCTGGAAGAGTCATCGGACCTTTTTTCTTCGAAGACGTCGCGGGCCAAACGGTTACTGTGAATGGTGAGCGCTACAGAGCAATGATCAACGAGTTCTTTTTGCCGCAACTTGATGAATTGGGATTGGAAAACATGTGGTTCGAACAGGACGGTGCAACGGCACACCTGCACGTGCCACAACCGATATGCTGAAGGATGCATTTCCCGGGCGCCTAATCTCCCGTTTTGACGATTTGCACTGGCCAGCAAGAGCTCACTAGTTTTCCCCGAATATTTTGCCTCAACGGCAGTTACGCGTATGTTAGGTATTTGCTAGTATTAAAAAATTGCGCAGATTAAGCCCCAGATATTGTCTGCTACAAGATCTTTTAAGCGAGCTCAGGGACATCTTTCATCGAAATTCTTCACTGATGTGCACTGCGGGATGGTGCATTAAGAGGAAGAAAACTAGTGTGAATTTTCGGAACCACTTTTGAAAAGTATTAGTTATTTTTGTAGCTGATATCTAAGTATTTCAGAATTATATAATTTTCTACACTCCCTTAGTTGCCAAAGAAAATTATTTCCCATCCATCACACTCATTTCGAGGCACCCATTATCACATCAGATTCGTTGAGTACATTAGGCATCAAAGCGGAAAATTGTAAGCAGCTTGCGCTGAAACCATCCTCGTATTCGTACTGTTTAGACATCTGAAATAAAACAAATAAAGAATGAATTACTGCGAATGTGCAAATAAACGTTTGGTTAATACTGTGATATTCCGAAAATCAAATTCGATGCCAAATAACTTCCTTTTCCTCATTAGTTAAATAAAAGCAGTTATCAAATAAAAGTATGCACGAGTGGGATGTGGTTGAATTTCACGTTAATTAAGCATACAAATGAAAGAATCGCGGCATCGCATATTGACTGGCTACATTCAATGTACTAAGTACACGTGTAAATGTATGGATGAACATATTTACTCTTTTTCATTTACAAATGAGACCCTCATACCAGAGGGAAAAATTAAAATTAACGAAGCGTAAAAGGTAGAACACAGCATATTTTCTCTTTTTTTTAACTGATAAGTAGATTTTTTCCTTTGCTATTTTCCTTTTTAATATCCCCCAAGCGTAAAACCACACACGTTGCATGTTTTTGCTGGCATTTCATTAAATACAATAAGGGCATATTTTTAAGTGCGAATAATATGATAATTAAACAGCAAAACGCTTTAAATCGGCAAATAGATTCACAATATGTCAAACCGACAATGTCATATGCCCAAGTTATTTGTAACAACCCACAATCGGGTGTGACAAATTCTGAAGCAACTTCAAATGACGACACCAAAGAGTTAAAAGAAATGATGAAGCAGGTCTTCGCACAAATGTCAAATATAATGAATATTATAACACTGCTCGTGAACAAAATAGATGGACAGCACAAGTAGACTGAAAATAGTCGCTTGGAATGCAAACGGCTTGGACCAACACTTGAAAGAACTGATTGTGTTTATAAACCATAATTCAATAGACGTATTACTCATTTCTGAAACACACTTCACTGACAAAAGCTTTGCAAGAATACCTAATTAGAAAATATTTGTCACAAACCACCTTGACAACAAAGCCCATGGAGGCACAGCGATAATAATTAGGCAAGACATTAAATGCATTGAATTAGAAAAATACGAAAAAGAAAACATACAAGCGACATCAATCCAAATTGAAGATGTAGGCGGCAAACTAACAATCTCTGATGTATATTGTCCCCCAAAATACATAAATTCCATACCGCAATACTACGACTTTTTGAAATCACTTGGCGATACTTAGCTGACGGGGATTATAATGCTAAAAATGCAATTTGGGGTTCAAGATTGACGAACTCCAAAGGACGTAATTTACTGGACGCCAACTGATCCAAAAAACAGTTCAGATCTGATCGACTTTTTTATAACCAAAAACGTTAACCACGAAGATATGTCAATTAAATCGTTAATTGAATTATCGTCTGACCATTCTCCAATAATAATGATATATCAGAGCTCATATACGAAGGAATCCTCGAATAGAAACATATATAACAAAAAAACCTGCTGGGATACATTTAGAGAAATAGTCATCCGTAATCTTAACAATAAAATAAGCTTAAAGACCTTTGAAGAAATCGACAGTGCCACTATGAAATCAACTCCACAAGAAACTATCTGTTCCTCGAGCTACAATATACCTGCACACATCCAAGAAAAAATCAAAATCAAAAACCGCTTATGTAAACGCTGGCAAATAACAAGGCTGCCACTTGACAAATGCTATTCGACCATAAAAATATGAAACTTAAGAGACGCATCGAAAAACTTGGACCCGGTATAACGACAAACTATTCACTATGGAAAGCTACAAACAAAATCGAAAATAAAATTTTATACAAACCACCTATCAGAAAACTTGATGTCAGCTGGACTAGAACAAATCTTGACAGGGCTGAAGTTCTCGCAAAACACTTCAAAAGTACTTTTACGAACAATACGCCTAATGTAAACCTTTTCCCGACCCAAGCAAAAAAAGATCCATGCAAACCAAAAAATGTTACATTAGAAGAAATAAAACAATGCATATGTAAGAGAACTGATCCTAAGAAGTGGCCAGGATACGACCTAATAACTGGAAAAATTTTAAGAGAAATCCCAGAGAAGGGGCTTATCTATATAAGGAACTTGTTCAATCAAATCTTGAACTTGAAATATTTCCCAAAAGTATGGAAAATTGCTCAAATTATCGCAATACCAAAACCATGCAAAGATCCTACGCAAGTAACTTCGTACAGACCTATAAGTCTACTACCAGTATTATCAAAAATGTTTGAAAAGTTACTTTTTGACAGAGTCGATCCCATTATACAAAAGGACAAAATAATACCTTGCCACCAATTCGGATTCAGGCAGAAACATTCCACTACCTAACATGTTCACAGAGTTACAAACAAAATTTTTTGAAGACATCGATAAAAAACGAACGTGTGAAGTAGTATATCTCGACGTAGCCAAAGCTTTTGACACAGTATGACACGCAGGACTTCTACAAAAACTCCTGACTTATTTACCAACAGACTACTACGAACTAATGAAAAGTTATATAACTGGAAGATAATTTTATGTAAAATTCGAAGATAAGTATTCTGATATACTAACAATGGAAGCAGGTGTACCGGAAGGCAGTGTCCTTGGGCCGCTTCTTTACCTTCTTTACACAGCTGATATCCCTACACCGGCAACTAAGAATTCTCTAATAGCAACATTTGCAGACGACACTGTCTTGCTAGCATCAGACAAAGATCCAAGAACGGCTGCATATAAACTTCAGGAATTACTTGACAACACCACTCAATGGTTCGAGAAATGGGGAATCAAAATAAACGAAGATAAAACCGCCCACGTCGCATACACTAACAAGAGAGAAAAACAATTTAATCCAATATTCATAAAGAATAAACAAATCCACCACGAGACAAGGACAAAATACTTGGGTATGATTACAGACAATAAACTTAACTGGAAGTTACACATTGGACAAAAACGACGCGAAATCAAGACTAGGTTTAAAAACCTTCACTGGCTTTTGGGACAAAATTCAACGCTCTCACTAGAAAATAAGATACTAATATACAAAGTAATTATAACACCAATATGGAAATATGGCTCAGAGTGGTATATACTAAATGATAATATCCATCGAGAACTTAAAGTAAAAACAGTCAATGAAGAAATACGCAACAACAGCTCAAGACACACAAACCGACTACTAGAACATTCTAACAGGGAAATTCGGCAACTTCCATTAAAAGAGGAAACCGGGACGAGTAGGCTTAAGCGCAAACGACCAACTGACCTGCAGATGTAAATGGTGTCACAATTTTATAAATATATATATTTATTCATTAAATAATTAAATTAATTAAATAACGAGTTATTATTTTTTTTTTCTTAGATAAATGTATATAGTGGTATTGGCTTCTAAATACTGTTGAAACCCAAAAAGAAAGAAAAATAGTAAATATTTTAAGTTGAAATAGAAACATTAATAAAGGGTAAAAAAAAGAAAAACAAAGCGATTCACCCACTTGATTACCAACCAATCGAACTTATCCGTGTGTTTAGGACAATATTTCCATAATATAAAAACATCACTGTGAAATGATTAAGCTTCTGGCGGTAACGGCGACTGCGAGCACTCGTACGTGATAGACAGTATTTTGGATGTTGATCTCTCCTCCAATATATTCCTGAAAGAGAAAACCATTCTGAAATATTTTGCAAAACAAAGTTATAGTTTTTCTGGTCTGAATTTTTAAAGGGCTAAGGTGGTGATAATGGCTCTATGTACTTGTAATTGCAGCTGATGAGTATAAGAAGTTTATTGTAAACTGTCTGCATTTATTAAACGTCTAATTGTACATGGAACCCTTCTATCATAATCATCAAAATAAAAGTTTAAATAACGCCCGCTTTCTATTTTGTTAAGTAGTAAATACTGATATTTGATAATAGATTTTTTTAAATACAAATAATACACTACAAAAAATACACTACATATGGACATTCGCTCAAATGATTCTGTTGTGAAATACAGATTGATGGTATGGCTACATTTCCGTGTAAGATATTCAGGCATTTACAAGGTTTGGTTGGAAACAATATTTCAAATAATTAATCCGGAGTTTTTCCACAAATGTGAAAATATTAAAAAAAATCTTACAACGAAAGATTGTTTTAATGATCGAAAAGTGAAGTTGCGTGAGTTAGCTGGCATCGTAAAGTTATCAAAAGAAAGTTTTGGCTTTATATTGCAGGAGCGTTTGACTATCAGAAAGCTCTGTTTAAAGTGGGTGCTGCGTTTGCTCACTGTTAACCAAAAACAAGACAACGAACCGTGTCACAAATCAATCAAAACAATAACAATAACTTGAATTTCGAATTGCTCCCACATCCACCGTATTCATCAAATTTGGCTCCCAGCGACTACTGGCTGTTCGGAGATCTAAAACAAAGGTCGCCATTAAGAATTCTGATCAGAAAATACGTGATGTTGGTAAAGTAGGCTTTCCTAAGTTATGTATGTATGTATGTAAAATTATGCCTAGGCTAACAGAACTCTAAAGACCTCTAGCGGAAAATGCTTCGATTTTAATTCAAACTGTTTTAATGGCCTTCAAATATTTATCTTTCGTATTTTTCTTTTGTTAGCTTAAGGATGGAAACAATAAAAAAACGAATTACTTCGATTTATCGGTCGACCAGGCACCAAGAGTTTTTGTAGACGACTTCTAATTAAGGTCAAAAGGGAATACTGCCACTTAATTTTGTAAAAGTTAACCTTAACCTTGACTCATGGGCTGAAGAGTCCCGGACCCAACAAATAGATGACACTAGTTGTACTAATAGTATAAAAATCCGTCGCTGTTTTTATCTCTTAGATTCATTAAATTTTTCACTAAACCGATTAATATGTACATACATATATATAATTGGCGCCTACACCCTTTTTGAAAGAGTAAGAAGTGCTAAATTCGGTCCGAAACCAACTTTTAAAACCCTCCTACATTTTATAATAGTAAAATTTAATTTTTGAACAAAAGAAACTCATACACGTATGTTCAATAAATAACAGAGCTTTTTATTTAAATCATGGAATACGTAGAGCTATCTATTAAACTTTGACCATATCGAAAAGGTACAAGCGTCAGCTTTCAACCGCAGCCAACTTCATGTAAATCGTTTGACAGGTTAAAAAGTTACGTGCCTTTTATTGACAGTATGTTTCGTGCTTGTATCGTAAAAATACAATGGATCAAAGAGCAAATATTAAATTCTATGTTAAACTTGGAAAAACATTTAGTGAGACGTACGAATTGATGCAAAAAGTTTATAGTAATGATTGTTTAGCTCGTTCAAATGTATATAATTGGTTTGAACGATTTAAAAATGGTCGTGAAGATTTGAATAATGATGAAAGACCTAGTCGTCCAGAAGCAAGTAATCGTGCTGAATTGGTGGGAAAAGTCCGCGAAATCATTGCTGTTGATGGAAATTTCACTACGAGAATGTTGGCTGAAGAATTAAATTCATCTACTGGTATTATTTGGAAAATTTTAACTGACGATTTGGGTAAAAGAATGGTTTGTGCACGCTTTGTTCCACACCAATTAAATGAAGAACAAAAAATCGCTCGTGTAGAGCATTGCAAAGACATCATTTCAACAGCTAAAAACGATCCAGATTTTCTTGATTCGATCATAACTGGTGACGAAACATGGTGCTTCAAATATGACCCTGAAACTAAGCGTCAATCTGCAGAATGGAAGACGAAAGGGGAGCCAAAAACAAAGAAATTGCGTTTTCAGAAGTCAAGAGTCAAAACAATGTTGATCACGTTCTACGATTCCAAGGGTATTGTACACAAGGAATTTGTCGCAGAAGGTCAAACTATTAATGGAGAATACTATTTACAAGTTTTACATCGTTTGTGGTCAAGAATTGTTCATGTAAGACCTGAATATCCAGAGGGGAACCAGCTGTTTTTATTGCACGACAATGCACCACCTCACAAAATCAAAAATGCCCATGAATTTTTTATGCAAAAACATATTTGTGTCATCGACCATCCTCCGTATTCTGCTGATCTATCCCCATGCGACTATTTTCTGTTCCCTTAATTGAAAACTGCCATGAAAGGTGCGTTTTATGATGATATTCCAGCCATTCAAGCAGCCGTAACACAGGTGTTAAAGAACATTCCCTTAGATGACATAAAAAAGTCCATGCAGAAATCGGTTGATCGTTCTGAACATTGTATCGAGTTAAATGGGGACTATTTTGAATAAAAAACAACTTTCAAACAGAGTGCGATACGTGTTTTATTCTACATCTGAAAAGTTATGTTATTTATTGAACATACTGTGTAGACAATGAGAGTAATAGCTTGTAAATTTAGATACAGTGTACCACTTAAGTCACCGTACTCTTGTTATATTTGCACAAATCACTGTAACTTCACCAAATTTTTATTAAATTTAAGAAACTTCGATGCAGGCTAACAAAACAATATATTTTCTTTTAAATAATGAAATAAAAATAGTAAGATTTCAAACTTAATGTAATATTATTGATTAAAAACAAAAGGAACTTGAATATCTGCGTCAACAAAAGTCTACGTACTCTTACACAATTAACTATAAGGAACATTATTTTCATTACAACTTTTAACTTAGTATCTAGTGGGATAACGCTTCATCTTAATCCCCTCGTTGAGACGATTTGGCATTGACATCACCAGTTTTTCAATCTGATTGAAGTGCGAACCCCAATGCCTCTCGTAAGAGCTTTTTATTTTTTTCCAGCATATTCCACACGTGTTCAATCGGATTGATATCCGGCCTCTGTGGCGGCATCTCCAAAAGGTGTGGTGTGTTGTACGCGAGGTACAGCCTGGTGTTCATTGCTTTGTGTTTAGGGTCGTTGTCTTGCTGAACCTATGCCCAATTTTTTGGCGCTGCTCGTCATATATTTTTTTTTTTCAAAATATCAATATACACGTATTGGTCCAGCACTCCGTCGATAAATTTCAAATTTGCGACACCTGCTGCATCTATGCAGCCCCAACCCATAATACCTCCGCCGCCGTGTTTTACAGTTTTTATGGTATTTTTTGGATTTAGAACTTCTCCTGGTCTCCTTCATACACGGAGACGCTCATCTGAGCAAAAAATATTGTACTTCAAGAAGTCAATTGGTTTGTCTACATATGCTTTGGCAAACTCTAAGCGCTTCCTCCTATTAATTAAATTTACGTGCTGCTACTTGCGAGGATTGTAGACCTAAAGTTATATGTTTTTATCGCTCTACGGACTGTTTCCGAACGCACCTCCTTGTCAATGTTGCGATCTAGTTGCTCTGATGCTTTATTGTGCGCCTGTCATGATCGGAAAGTGCAGGTGGCCGGCTAGATCTTTTGTTATTTTTAATGCGCCCTTCGTATTTGAATCGCCCAATGACAGTCTGAACAGTGGATTTACTTCTACCAGTAATCTTAACTATCTCTGCATAAGATTTTTGCTTTTTTCCATCTTTCCACGATCATCGAGTGATAACTCTTTTCGAGGCATTTTGTCTATAAAAATCGAATATTTTGTCCAGCTCAAGTAAAATACGCCAACTATAATGAATTTACTCATTACTGCACTCATTTATCAAAAATCCCCATTATTTCTAAGAAGAATGCTGGCGCCAGACAGCGCAAGAAATTAAGAGTGATAGGTTTTGGACAAAATGTAAATATTTTTTTTTTTTTTTTTTATTAGCGATATTAGTACTTGAAATGATATTGACATCATTGGCCTTAACAACCGCGCTGTTAGTTCTGTCATTTCCAAACTGGACGAAGAAGCAAAGCGAATGGGTCTGGTGGTGAACGAGTGCATATTATATTATACATATATTTAATTGTGGAAGCGGAAACTAATTGCTTAGGTATTGCATAAAGCGGGATTATTTACTTCCTCATTTACATCTTCACTAGACATTTAGAAAAAGAGTAATTAATATTCAATTCGTCCTCGGAAGTAGAGTATGAATTAAAAGCTCTCCACCCATTTAATTATTCACTCAGATTACTTGAAGTGAAATGAAAAAAATACTATCTGAATACATACATTTGACTGTATAATTTATGCAAGCCGCTATTCTATATATGTGTATGTACATATATATACAACATAAGAATTCGTTTTAGAGGTATGGTTCCTTCGGCAAAGTTTCTTATTTTGATCCCTAGAAAATGATTTTCACAGAGCAGTGGGCGATTTTTTTGCCTCCCCACAAATCGACCCGGCCTAATATACATGTAATTGGCGCTTATATCCGTTTTGGGTGTCTGGCCGAGCTCTTCCTCCTATTTCGTGTGATGTGCGGTGATGTTTTCAACCCGCAATAATTGCATAATTAATTAATAAGGCACATTTGTACCTTAGCATTTTAAAGAACATTTGTGTAATTGAATTTGACATAATTAATTCGGCGAGCGGTTCGCGCCAATTAACTATTGTCACAACACTTCGCAGTCTCATTTGAATATATTGTGTAAATCTTTAAGACAGTTATTTAAAGATCTTTTAGGGCTCAATCAACATTCAGCAAAAGTTTTAAAAATCATTGTATAGAAGATTCGCTCTATTGGGAAAGAGAAATGCTAAAAATTCATACAAATTGTAAACAAACGCGTAAACAATGAGCTGAAATTGTAGTTTTGGTACGAATTTTGCGGCAACCCGTCTCATGGTTAATGGTTAATGGTTGTAAAGGGTTAAGGTATGGCTCTTTAGCACTGCGACCATATTGATCTATTGTGCACCCTATGCTGTCTATTGACTGTTAAGTATGTTTATGAATTGTACCAGCTCCTTCTGAGGGAGTGATTGAAGGTCTTCATCTGTAAGCATGAACTTGTTTAAAAACCTTTTCCTTCTATGCGTCAACCCCGGACATTCGATAATGAGATGTTCTATTGACTCCTCATCTTCGCAGCAGAATCTGCAGGTGCTGGTGTTAGTTATGCCTAATTTATGTAGGTGTTTGTTGCAGGTGAAGTGACCCGTGAGGGCGCCTGTGAGAGTGTGAATGCTCTTTTTGGTTAACGTGAGGGCCATGTTAGCTCTTTTAGCGTTGAAACTTAGGAACTTTTTGGAGTGTCTAAGACCCTCTACGTTGTTCCAGTGCTGATTTAATAGAGTTTTGGCGCAGTATTTTACTTTTTGTTTCAGGTTGTTTTTGTTGAATCCGAACATAGGACTAGGTCCGATGAAGTTTTCATCTGCCCCTTTTTTGGCTTGAAAGTCTGCCTTTTCGTTGCCGTCATATCCCTCATGTCCCGGTACCCAAACTAATGAAACATTGTTTTTGGATGCCAGGTTATTGAGTGCCTTGTGGCATTCTAAGAGAGTTTTTGAGTTGTAGGTATAGCTATCTAAAGCTTTTAGAACTGATTGGCTGTCCGAGAGTATTCCAATCTTTACTCTCTTGTGGTTTCTACGTTGCATGATGTTTGCTGCTTCCATTATTGCGGACAATTCCGCTTGGAAGATGGTGGTGTCGCTGGTGAGAGTGAATGATTTATGGATTGTGAGCCCCACTACGCCTGCTCCTACACCATAAGGTGTTTTTAATCCATCAGTGTACCATTTTTGTGAATCATCATTCATCCATTTCGGGTTTGTTTTCCACTCGATCCTCTCAGGAAAGGTAACTGCGTATCCTTTTGTGAAACAGAGGGTTTGGTCAATGTGGTCTGAGACTTGAGCCATGCTTATGGTGTTTTTGATTTTATTTAGGATACTTAGGTGACCGGTGAGGTTGCTTAATTTGAAATTTTCTTTCATGTGCTTGCGTAGTTGCTTCCTCTTGGATTGCTATATGAAGTGGTGGGAGATTAAGGAGTGCTTCCATGCCAGCTGTTGCGGTAGTTCTCATAGCCCCTGTGATGCATAGGCAAGCAAGCCTTTGTACTTTTCCCAGTTTGGTTCGCTGTTTGTTAGATAGATTTGCTCCACCATACCCGTCTCATGCCAAATCATTGAAAAAAATCGAATGGCACGAGCCAATCGATATGTCTAGGTCCTCAGCAACTTCTCTAACGGCGATTCGATGATTGGCTAGTACCATTTTCTTCATTTCATCAATTTTTTCGCCTGTTGTTGAAGTGCTCGGGCGTCCGGAACGCCTGCACGCTTTTCGTCGTTCACATCTTCTCGGCCTTCTGAGAAAATTTTGTACCACTGGTAAACGTTGCTTTGGTCCAAAGTAGCTTCTCCATATGACACAGTCAACATTCGGAATGCATACGCGCACTTAATTTCACTTTTCACACAAAATTCGATACAAGTTCTTTGATTCATCTTTTTGAATAGGTAAAAAATGCAAGCAAAGCGGGTGTCAACTGAATATTCAAAATGGCCGAACTCGTCGGCATGAGTGAGAGACATGAGTACCAACATATCGCCACAAAAAAAATGGAAATTCGAATATACGTAACTTGCGAAAATTTTAAATTCGCCATTCCTTTTGAACACTCCTCGTATGCATTTTAAGAAATAAACTCAAACATATCAAAACCGGGGCTTTGTCAAATTACGCACGAAGCAATTTACATACATAGCTTTTTGGAATTTTTGCAAAGTCTATGAATACTCGTATTATGTGATAACATCATAAATCCTCTTATTATGAGTTGAAATGAAAATGTATTTGCTGCTGTTGCCTCTTATCGCAGCGAGCCAGCACGAAAGAGCTGAGCTAGAGGAAGAAATTTCTGGTTCAGAACAAGTACAAGTGGCCCCATTTCGGACTACATCCCTATCCCCATGGTGAGTTGCGATATCTGGGTACAGAGTGTTATGGCGTGAAGTAGAAATTGTGCCCTTCTTGTCTGTTGGAGTAAGTTTGCCGGTTCGAGACGGACTGTAAGGTAATGCGTTTTTCTAAGTTCAAGGGATAAGTAAATTAATTTTAAATATTTTAATTTTAGTAAAACGCAAATCGTTAAGTTTTTAAATTCAAATATGTATAATCACTTAATAAAAAATAAATAAAAATAATGTTGCCTATCTCACGCTTTGAACCTAGGGTCCGAATACAACCACACGCTAAATTCGTATAACAAAACCAAGTAGCAGTAAGTAAATACTTCGAGTATAGGGCGTGTTCGGTTATGTAATATTATATAATGCGCAAACTGGTTTTGCAGCGTCAGCAGTATATTCAGAAACGCTAAATGCCAGCACTGCAAAAGCCGAGCTTTTTAAAACGCCATATTTCTGTCAAGCGGTGCTCGTAATTTGCAAAAATTCTCACTGCCGCTGATTACGCTAATATTGTATTATATTTTTATTGTTTTCGGCGAAAATCTTATTACGCCTGAATTTAAATTTCTGAGTGCCTCGGAGTGTGATTAAGCATAAAGGAGGAATTTGCTTATGGAAGGAGCAAAAATAGTGTTCTTTGGAATAAGGTGGTGGAAGAAATTAAAAAACTCAGCAGAGGTATTGCCATAGAAAGGCATATCGCGCCAAATAATTTGTAATATGTTGACATCGTATAAACGCATACAAAGCGCACTAATTCCTTCGGTAGGGAACCAACATCTCGGCGATATTTCGGAGATTTTGACGAAGTGTGCGGTACCAGGCACTCCATTAATCCTCCGACACAAAACCCGCCAACATCGTTGGAATTGCTATCATCACCGCCGTTAGGCGAATGTTATGGTGAGTCGCCAAATTCTCCACTGACTTCAAACTATGAGGCCTCGGTTCACAAATATCGTCCATAATTAAACTGAGTAACACTTGTACGAGTATTTTAGTAGAAGAGAACCTGTTCAAAAATGCTACAAACCTATTTGCTGTTTGACAACAATTCCAGCAGCTATACCAATCATCAAAACGTTATGTAGGGCTGCCGGCTCTGCCTCTGCACGTCTTAATACATTACTGAACTCACCCATAAATTCAACAGATGGTGTCTCTGGAACAAATAAAATGTTTTTTTTTTCGTATAAAAATGGATTTAAAAGGTTATTTAAAAGCTGAGTTATGACTCACAGTTGCGACCATTAGAAACAAATTCTCAGCCTGCTACATGATCACAAATACGAGTATAGCAAAAAATCGTGCACTCTTCACCCGGATATCTCGAAAACGTGACGTGCTGTGGCTATCTTGCCCCTACATTCGCGTTCAGCACGGCAAGAACCTTTGGGCAATTGTAGCTTAGTTTTTGGTTCTGAAAGTCATTAAAATTTTCCGATTTGTCCAAGGCACATCAGCAAGATAGTAGCAGGCAGATTCCAGGACATTGTCGCTAATTTTTCTATACATTTTAGAAAAAAACGAAAAAAATTTAACTAGTTCGAGATCTATTCAATATTTAAAATTTTGGCATAGATTTTTCAGAGTGAAATATCTCCTGTTCCTTTTAAGGTTTTTAAAACATTTTGTGATAAAATAAAGGAAATATACTTATTACAATTTTTTTTTAATTATTTTAATTTTTTTGCTCTAAATTAACCCTCTAGTGCCCAAATTTTATTTTTGAATGAAAAAATTGCTTTGGGTGGGGATTATGGTAAAATTATAGGTTCTTTATCAAGAAAGTGAAATTTTGTTCCTTGATCCGATTATATAGGGATAAAACCTTACCCCGCCTACAGGCGGCTTTGGGAAAGAACGCCAAAAAAAATCTAAATGAAAAACTTGCAAATTCAGTGTATTACGTACTTTTATTGAACAAAACAGAAAGATTTTAACAGAAATCAATACAAAACAAACAGTCAGTCTTATTTCAAATAGTTTTAGAAAAATGTCTGCAAAAGAAAGGCATGCTTTTGGGCATAAATAGGCAGTTGGTGCAAATTATTTATGGTGAAAATTGTGAAAGCAGTCCTTTTGCTGGGAAAAACAAAGATTCAGATTCCATTTTCGGCACACGATTTGAGTTTCGGAAGTGCAGCCAGGATATTCGCACCTTTTTTTACCGGTGCGTGATAAAAACTTTGCAAAATGTCCAACTCCGTCGTAGCGAACGTCGTCAGGAGGTAAGTAAGCTTTTCTTCCAGTAAATTTTACTTGAGGAGTTTGTCATGGACGACCTGGAGCTCTTGGTATTGAAGAATATTGTTGTTTGCATAGTACATATGCGATCTCTGCCCGGAAGTTCGGCAGTTGGTACTGCCTAGCATGCGTGTCAATCTTGTTAATTCTTCTGAACAAAACATAAGCGTTTATCATGGCCATATCAAGCAGGAGTATAAAAAGTCGGTTTGTGTACTTATTGCTCTTTACCGGAATTTTATATCGCCCAATTACTATTATATTCACGGACTACATTGGGGCAATCGACATCAACAAATTTTTTTTCTGAGCGGACGAACCGCGACACCTTGTTTATAACATTTGTTTCATTCAGGAAGGGCTTTTCGCCTGCGTAACTCGATGCGCGTCACACTATTTTATTGTCCTTCCAAACTGATAAAGAAATGTCAACTCCTAAAGCAGATCCACAAAATTCAGTTGAATATCCACGGGGTTGTTTCCTGAGATCAAGATCTGTCGGAAGTTTGCAATTCGGAATTCGATTTGAACGAATAGTTCCCAGCGAATGTATTCCACGTGATTTTAGATAAACCAGAAGTGGCAGTGACGTGCAATAGTTGTCGAAATATGTTATATGGTTTTTAAAATCTGGAATATTACGGGACAATCAGACCACCACATTCGCTGATGCCCCAAGATCTGGTGTATCAGTCAGAACAGCATTGTCTCCTGCGCCGCAATATATTTCGAAGTTATAACAAAATCTGAAGGAGTCACACAAAACGAAGAGTTTTATACCCCATTTATGTGGTTTATCTGGCAGATATTGTCGAGGAAAGTCCTCATCTTCGGTGCGCACATTTGTTCATCGTCACATAAACGTTGAGTCATCGGAATGGACTGAAACTTGTTATTGAAATGATCAACGAGACATAAATTGACACACACTTCTGATTCCAGCATAGAATCTGACAAATTTACCGCCCTGTTAATCACCTCGTCAATTCCAGTGTCGATAGGTAATTATGCATCGTCCACATTTTCGTCTAAAAGATCTTCGAAATCTTCTTCCACGTCTGTATCATCGTCGATTTCTAGTAAATCCAAAAATGTTGCAATATCTTCATCATTGAGGGATGATAATTTAGACTTTTGTCGTTGATCCATTTCCAAAAAACCAAAACTTTAAGCTTAGCCCCCCTCTAAAAATATCGAAATTTCAAACTTACCGCATAGTGTTATTTATTCCGAGTTATCCCAGAACCGCCTCTAGACGGGCTGTCTTCAAAGGTTTATAAAATACAGGAAACACTTTTTTTTTGTTATTATTTTTAACTTTCGTATTTTGAACACAACCAGCAACACTATGATAATTTTTATTATAAGCTAAATACACTTCTAATATTTTTATTTAATTTTTAAAATACACCACTTTTGCAGAATAATTAATTTGATCGCTTTTCACTATTTTCCGACTTCAAATGACTATGACGGCTGATTAAAAAACAAGACGCTGCTGCAAATGCACCAGCAATAATTTTGGGACTTTCCGGAAAGAGTTTAAAAAGAAAGAGTTTAAAAAGTAACGAAATGGTATTTTAAAAGGGAATAAGCGTGAAATAAACTTAGGCCGTCTACAGGCGGTCTTGGGTACTAGAGGGTTAAACATAAATGCTGTCCATTTCAAATATTTTTCTGTTTCTATTCATTAATAGGTGAGACAAAGATAGGTGAGATCACAGTTTCATAGCGGGGTTCCTAGAATTTTTTTGAGTTATATTCAAATACGTACAGCGAGCAATGTTTGTAGCTATTGAACTATACATGCAAGTACGTATGTCATTTAACGAGTAAAAACGTGACGGGCGATTGAGTTACAAGTTCGTTCGAGAGAAAAATGAAAAGAGATAGCAATATGTTCACTGTGTTAGTGTCTCAGAGGCGTAGGCTCTCCTTCTACTCTTTATATGAATAAATTTGTTCTTTTAAAAGAATCGGTTGAAAATAAATGATTTTAATGCTGCAAATAATAATTTAAATTAAAACGCGGTATAGAAACGTTTCCTGGAAAATCAAACAAAAATGAGAAGGTTATTTTCGGCTTGCAAGCTCATTACATTAGAATTTTGTGCAAAGTTTGCTACGGTTTCTATGGCGCTTTTATGATATGATTGAGTTCATATGTGGGGTAGAGGCATTCATTACTTTTTTCCCTGATTTATATCCAAAACGCAAATAAAAGAAATTCTAACAAGTCATGGTTCAAAATTCACTAGAAGGGCCTCAGTTCGGTAGTAGTGCATTTGCTAGCAGGGCTTCACAGCCAACCCACTTAAATGCGTATATGCACATGAATGCGTGTACGCACACATACTCGCACAAGAGCATAGGAGCACAGGATTGTTTGGTACCATTTCTTTTGAGTTGCCCATGACAGCGTCTTAAAATATCATTCCGTTGAGGCGACATTTATGAATTAAGCATACAGGAAATATGGTACAGAAAAGCGTTATGCATACGTGTAAATATGTCTACATGTAAATGAACAAAGCTCGCACGTAAGCAGTTTGACTTTTGTGGGTAGGAAATAAAAAGCAAGCGTGAAATTTAAAATACGCTTCCGAATGTGGGAGGATGCAAGCATGAAGCTACAGGGTCGGGCACGCGAAGTGTGTAAAAAGGAAATAAATTTAGTTTGGAAAATTACATTTAATCAATTCAAACTAAAACATGTGCGAAAATAATACAAAATTAAAAATCAATATACTATATATGACCGCCTTTTGCCTTGACTATGGCCTTGAGTGATGTGATGCCCCGTGCATCAGCTGCGCGAGCTGTCTGAAGTTGGTTACACGTCGAAAGCCGGACCCTGTAAATAAGCAAGAAGTGTTATCATGCTGAAAATTAATTTGTCTTAGCAATTACGTATCTGTGGCCACATAAAATAAAAGCTTAGTGGTGTTTACTTTTCTTGTAATGATGTTGAAATTATTCTGCGCAACACCCTCTGTATATTTATAGGTTTGAGCATACTTTTCTCAAACTGTTGTACTCTGGCCCGATAAATGTGTGGCATTTTCTGAGCGCTGTTCAGTTGATTTTTATTATATGTGTACGTACTGTACTCTTTTCGAAACAGTTTTGTGAAAATTTTAGTTCTCAGAAAAAATGGAAGTGAATCCTTTAGTTTTTTCTGTATTCAATGCATTCTTTCTGAACGTTAAAAGGAATTCTCCAAATCAAAGAAGAAGGAAACAAATTAAAAAAAATTAAAAAATTACGGAATCGAGCGAAAGAAATCGAAAAAAAAGTTTTTATAGCAAGGCGTCATACATTTATTTTTAGATATTTTTTTTGGAGCGCTACGTTAGAGATTATCAGTAGGCTGATGAAAGTAACTTACGGCTGAGGCGAAGGCTATTTTATAACTTGTATCCGGGTTGCGAAAAAAGTATAAAACCTATGCGCGGAGTACTTAATACCATTAGGAACGAGATTGGGAACATGGCAACTGTCACATTTAATTGCGAATGTGTCGTGTAAATGGAATAATTCGCAGCATTAATTGCGAAAAAAACCTATCTGCCGTTCGAAGGCGGAATAATATTTTAGGGCCCTCCTTTTATGACCAACATCAAATCACACCACAAATGGGAGGAATAGCTCGACCAAACACCCAATAAAGGAGGTAGGCGTCGATTATTATATAAATACGTATGTGTGTGTATAGTGCGTATTATATATTGAGCAAATAAAAAAAAAATCAACACATTTTCATAAAAATCTAAAATTTTTAATTAGACTTTTTAGAAAAATATCGAGTACGCCACTTTTTAACCCCTTGCATTTTTCGAATAAAGTGCAAGATTTAAGTTGTTCAAAAATTCCGCTGTTTTTATGTGTTTTTATGTTGGAGATCATGTGCTTTTCTCCATGTAACGAATGCTCGATATGTTTTTTATATACACACTTATCAGAAAATGAAATTATAACGATACTCAAATAAGTTAAGCAGAAAAAGTCGACGCTTACTTTAAGGAAAGGAAAGGAAAGGCAATAATATTATACAAATTCGGGAATTCAATAGATAGTCGGATAGCCATGCCTTATTATGACCTTAGTCGGCGATTTTTCATTGACCCAACTAATTTTGCATTTATTTCTAGACTTGTTGCTTCCTATTCTTCCTTAAAGACGTCTTTTAGCATTTCCTTGCTGGTTATAGTACGCTGCCGCATTTTCTTCTCGAGTACGCTTTATAAGTGCTCTATGGGCCTTAGGTCTGGTGATTGTGTGGGTATATGTAATTATTTTTGAACATTATAGAGCAATTATAGTTTAAAAATTTCTGCCGTAGCTTCGGATCGTTCTCGTGTTGGAAAATAAATCTGTCGCCCTGACCCATTTATTTGCACTTTCTCGTAAATTTGTTTTCAAAATATCAACATAATCATATTTGTTCATTGTCGATTCCATAAACAGCATTTTACGAACGCCCGGTCTTGCCATCACCATCGCACCTCCACCACCGTGCTTTACCTTACGCACCAGATTTTGATTATCGAGTGCTTTTCACGGTTTTCGCCAAATACCTTGCGGCCTTTTGTACCAAAAATGCACAATTTGCTTTCATCTGAGAAAATAGTTCCATTCCGAAACTCAGCAGTCCTACTTAAGTGGTCCTTTGCAAAGCCGATTTACTCTTGAAATGAAAGAATTTTTTCGACCGACCCTTCCGTGAAATCCCGTATTTTTAAATTTTCTTCGTACTATACCCGGAAATATCTGCTTATGGAACTTTTATTCTATGTTCTTTGCAATCTGGTTGCTGTCAGTGGTGGATTAGTCCTCACAAGGGTGGTTACTTTGGACTATTCTCTCTCCGAAAGTTTCGATTGGCGTCCAAAAGGAGGCTTGGATTCGTAGTATTTTGTTTGCTTGAAGTTGTTAATCACTCTTTGGATTGATGAGTACTGCCTGCTAACAATTTGCGCGATTTTCTGACGACTTTTAGCATTTTTCCAGCGGCACTATGTATCTTCTTTTTGTTTTTATCCACAGTTAAACGAAATATCGTTCGTCTATCAATGATTTCTTTTAAACCTTGCTTCTTAACCGCTACTACTACTCAAATGTTAAAAAAATAAAAAAAAGAACTGAGCGACTTGAAACCTGCCCTTTATTAAAGCCAAATTCAATGGCCTATTAAAATTTTTTCTGAAAATCCTGATTAAATTGTTTGAAATTTCGATGGAAATTTTTAAATTATTATTTTTTTTTCTTAAATTAGCATAAAGCCTGAAACTTAAATTTATATGGTTTTTGTGGGAGATTGAATATTTTCATAAATATTATAATATTAAAATTGAATAGAAATGATAAAATTGTCAAAACTTATTGTCCTGCGCTATAGTTCTTTAAAGCAATGTACTTATATTTTTAATTGGGTGAGCGTGCCATGAAGTGGCGATGATCGTGGAAGCATACCATTAGGACAAAAGTTTTTCTCCCCTAATCGATGTAGTGTCACATTGGAGGGGCAGGGATATTGAAATATCTGGGTTCAACTTGTGTTGTTTACAACTTTTTTAAAATGCGAGTTAAATAGTAATGATGAATGCAGCATTTATTATAAATTTGGTCACAATTCTATGAATGAGTGTATTCCTCTTTAATATACATTCTGTCGAAAAATTACCGGGAATTGTTCAATAAAACGCAAAATAATTGTTTAATCATCAATATTTATTTTATCGTCTGCAAAATAGGCCACATTCGAAGCAATATACTAGGCCAACGATTAGTCCAGTCATCGAAGCACCTTTTAAACGCGTTTGAAGAGATCTTCTTCAGCGCCTTCAGCGAATTCTACTTAATGGCCTCTATCGACTCAAAGCGGCCCCCGCGGAGTGGCAATTTAAGTTTTGGGGAAAGGGAAAAGTTACAAGGGGCTAAATCCGGCGAATACGGTTCTTCCATGATATTTGTCGAGATTTTGGTAAAAAAAATTTTCACAATATGAGCCTTGTGAGACGGTGCGTTATCATGGTGCAAGATCCATAGGTTTTCTTTCCACAAATCCCATAACTTCCAAATAATATTCTTTATTTACCGTAGAACCATTTGGAATGAATTCCGATTGCACAACACCATGATAATAAATAAAAAAACGAGTAGCATGACTTTCACTTTTGATCGACTTTGACGTGGTTCTTTGGGTTTTTGCTCACGTGGATAGCCCCGTTTAGCCGCCTGTTGACTGTTTTGCATGTCAAACTCATATACCCAGATCTCATTACCTGTTATGCTGTGCTGGATAAACGGTGGGTCCGAATTCACTTACTTAAGCATGTCTTCTTCCGATGAATTTTTCGCCACACGTCTCATGCCCAATTAATGGTGTAAAAAGTTGCGAATTTATTCGCGAGACACGCTAAGGTCACGAGCTACCTCCTTCAAACTTTAAATGATAGTTTTCCAGCAGCATTTCCTTGACTTTGTCTACGTTTTCATACGTTGAAGACGTTGATGGGCGACCAGATCGGAGCAAATCTTCAACGACTTCTCGGCCCTCTGCAAAACCCTTATACCACTTGCAGACCTGTGTTTTTGATAAAGCAGACTCGTCATAGGCTTTCTGCAACATTTTCAACGATTTGGTATACGAAAACCCGTTCAAAGTACAAAATTTAAGGCAAATTCTTTGTTCGATATTTTTATCCACAGTGAAAATCGTAGAGCAGACCTGCGGCTGACTGATAAAGTCAAATGGCAAAAACAAGCTAACAAATGTAGTCATGTGTGTAACGCGCGCTTTTTGAATGAACAACTCCCGATATTTTTTGACGGAATGTATACGTATGCATGTATCTTAGGGCGGGTCGATTTAAAAATCGCTCATTGCTCTGTGAAAATCGTATTCTAGGGATCAAAATAAGAAACTTTGCCGAAGGAACCATGCCTCTAAAACGAATTCTGATGTACCCCAATTTGGGTCGAGCGAAAAATCCCACTTTGACTCATTTAGAGTGCTCCAATCGAATCCAAATGTATGACCGACCCCCACTAACTTTGGACGGCCGATCCACCCATGCCAGTGGCACACCCCCTGGAACTCCCATGGGGGGTTGCCCATACAATCATTTCAAAATATCACCATTTTTGGCCTTTACATGAGAAAAGAAACTAAAAAGTTCGACCCAAATTGGGGGACATCAGAATTCATTCTAGAGGTATGGTTCCTTCGGCAAAGTTTCTTATTTTGATCCCTAGAATAGGATTTTCACAGAGCAATGGGCGATTTTTTTGCTTCCCCACAAATCGACCCGGCCTAATGTGCATGTAATTACATGAGTGTGTGTATTCAAAATCGTGGGTGCAAATGAAAGACTTGATAGCCTATAGTTACATAGAATCCTTTTCGTTCTATGTTTAAGCTGGAAGCAAAAGTGGAAATTAAGGTCACATACATATGATCGATGGCAAAAAGGAAATAAATGAGGAGTTAAAAAAAGTTTACATAATTTTTTTTTGAATTTCTTTTATAAAACGAGCCTTTAGAAAATATTTAATCTCACATGTAAATACTGTTTTTGAAATAATAAAAAACGACAATTGTTCAATTCCACAGATAGCCAAAAATGAACTTGTCACATGCACTTTCTTGTTATTTTTGTTCATTTTGACTTTTTAAGGTGAAAAACAATACGCGAAAAAATTTGGCGCCACTTTTGTTTATCGAAAATATTTCTTTTATCGATTGATTTGCTTTATAGTTGCCGAAATAGATTTGCTTTGTCCAAATCAAGTGTTTTTCTAAAGTCATATATTGCGAAAGCCATCAGACACCCAATCCTGATCTTAATGAGCCACAGAGAAACTAAAATAACCGCAATAATACAGCTTCAACAATTCAGTGAAATTTCGGCGCTGGCTTTTGAAAGTCAGCTCACCACCTTCTTTTGCATGCTGAAAAACTAACAAAGGCTAGCTTATGTAGGCTAAGCTCTCAATTTGACACGGTTGAAGCTTAAAAAAACTTAATACTATTCGAAACTACGTACAACAATATTAGCGGAAAAGACATGAAAATCATATGGGACTGAACCAAAAATCTGTGGGCGACAGGAAAAAAGTAATTTTAGTTTTAAATTCAGGGTTAATATTGTATATATATATATATATATATATAATTGGCGCGTACACCCTCTTTGGGTGTTTGGCCGAGCTTATACAGTCAATGTCCTTATTACCCTAGAACCAATGCCCGCCGTAGCCGAATGGGTTGGTGCGTGATTACCGTTCGGAATTCACAGAGAGGTCGTTGGTTTGAATCTCGGTGAAAGCAAAATTAATAAAAACATTTTTCTAATAGCGGTCGCCCCTCGGCAGGCAATGGCAAACCTCCGAGTGTATTTCTGCCATGAAAAAGCTCCTCATAAAAATATCTGCCGTTCGGAGTCGGCTTGAAACTGCAGGTCCCGCCATTTGTGGAACAACATCAAGACGCACACCACAAATAGGAAGAGGACCTCGGCCAAACACCTAACAGAAGTGTACGCGCCAATTATTTTTTTTTTTTTTAATTTAGATTAAAAAATGTGTTTTTTAAACTCTCGTCACCTGTTGATGCCTTTGAGAATTGAAGAGTTGACCTTCCTGATTCTTCTTTATTTTTCTTCAATTCGCCCAATCAGTTTTTATTTTATCGCGTTTTGAAGTTATTAGCGCATAAACGTTGCGCCGATCTTACAGAAAGGTTAAGATTGGGTATTGGGAGCACCTGCTTAAAACTAGTCCAGATTGGGGCACAAAACGTGGCATTGCTGCATAGAGCCAATGAATCAAAATACCCGTTTAAACATACTCAACCCTGTGCATAGCCCGCTTTGTCGCATGGTACCTTCGATGTTTGTATGTATGTACGCACAATAGGTATATATATATATATATATAGCATATATAATAAGGGAGAATGGGGAGTTGTGAGACGGGTTTTGTTTTTGGACCCGTATTACTCAAAATCTTAATATTCTGCATATGTCAACGATGGAATCTTTAGTCAATGAATACTGGAAGCTATTGGTATGGCCTATTTAACAAAACTGCAATTTTCCTTAAAATTAAAATTGTATATAATAATATAAAATATAATACAAAATACAAAAATGTGGGGAGTTGTGAGACACCATGGTTTAAATGAATAAAAATGACTTATTTTAGTTGTTAGTTCGTTATTAAGATGAAAAATAGAAAACAAAAGACAATTGTTATAAAAAAGTGCATAAAAAATGCAATGCCATCAATCTGATGATTCGCAGTGAGAACATGTATAATAACCAGTTCGTAAATTGGCACACTTTAGGTGCACAGCTCGATCGCATGCATTGCAATGAATGGAGTTGTTTCTGCTTAACTTTTTCGGCATTTGCAGAAAATTTTCATGATATATTATATTTGTATATATGATAATGCATGAATATTGCGAGGTACTTATGACAGATGCGTTAAAACGTCGAAAAAAACGGTGTCTCACAACTCCCCACATTTGTTGTCTTACAACTCGCCAAATCGTTTTTTTTATAAATGGCCGCGTAGTCATAAACACATCGAACGTTCATGCCCAAGTGAATGTGTAAATTCAAAGCTAATAGGACAATTATTAATTGGTATATATTAACATTTGCAATTTGCTTCAACAACTGATCGAATGTATCGCAAAACAAATGATGAAAAACACTTACCGAGAAATTCCAAAACACAGTAACTGGAGAGACGCGTCGAACGCGTGTAAATATGCTAGCTAAAAAGTGAGATCGCATCGAGAACACTTGTTGACACTTAAAATCGAATGTAAACAAATGAATAATGCCGAACGGTAACAATGTCTCACAACTCCCCATTCTCCCCTACATATACGAAAGTAATGGGATCTTATATGCCTTATTAGTTATTTGGCCGAACTGCTTCTCCAATCTGTGGTATACATCTTGTTGTTGTCTTACTAAACTGCAGATCGGGCACCTTCGAACGGCAGGTGGGAGAAGCGGCTTATGTTATCTCTTCCCACTATTAGGAAATATTTTTTTTATATTTTTGAACACCTAACGCCCGCAGTAGGCATCACACTTGAAACTAACCGAATTTCAGCAAAATACAAGTACGTTCCTCCGCCACGGTGGTCGCCCACAATACAATAGTCCTTTTAATACTTGTGCTCTTTTTATTCGCGCCTACATACATACGTACTTATGCCCATGCCTACATATAAGTACACTGAATCATGTATGAATGATTGAGCAGCATCAATTGGCACGATGTAATTTGCTGAGCTTAGTTATACACTCTGACGCATTCGAAGTTCGCTTCTTGAATACACAAACACTTATACGTTGAGTTCCATACACACGCGCGTACATTAATATCTAAATGTGTTGGGTGATTTACTCCAGGAAATTCTGCTCGTCTTTGTGTAGACATAAAAGACTTAACGCCAAAGTGAACAAAAATTTGCGATATTTATGCTGTGAAGTTGTTGAATTTTCTTTTGAGTGATATATTCCAAACAAACTCTGGCAATTGTTCAGAGATTCACATTTGCATTTTTTTTTACTCATATCTTGATTTGCAGCATCATTTATATTCGAGTTAAAAATTTCCTTCATTTTAAAGCTAAACCAATGAGTTGAATAAAAATACAGGCGTATGCACTCTTTTTATTTGAGAAGAACTTGAGAGTAACACTAATAATATTTTATTTTGAGCGAAGTTTAATGAAACTTCTCGAGTTCTTACACAAGATTAACGTATTAGATATTTATAAAATCATTCACTAAAATTTTCACTAGCTGCAATAACCTCCTCGATCATGGCCCGAAAACGATTGCATGCTCGAATCAATTATTATTCATATTGAGCACGACGGTATTGACTGCAGTCGAAGAAATGGTGTTATGAGGATGCTTATTGGTTTCCCGCTCAACTACGCGCCATTCGTAGTAATCCATTGAATTAAGGCCTATCGAGTTAGGTGGCCATAAGTTCGGTGTTATGTGGTCATGGAAATTTTCAGCCATCCAATCTTCAGCTGCTTTGTGTAAAGGGAGAACAAAGTTTTACTGAAAGATGTGTGGGCTGTCACCCCCTACACTATCAATCACTACTGTCTCTAGAAAATCGATACATGCAGCAGAGTTCACTCGCAATCCTTGAGTAAAGAAGTGTAGTGGCATGACATGCTCTTTATTGCTCACAACATCTTAAACCACATCAGTGGCTGGAAACTTAGTGTACTTGACAACAGGAACCTCTATAGAATTTCAACATAGCCATCTTTCGTTCTGGTTGTTTCTGCGGTTGCTATTTTGGTAGGATTTATACTGGAGAAGTCCATGCACAAAGCAAACCAAACACTAAGCTCCCAAGCTCAGAACGTTCCTCCTGTTGTTTACGTTTTGCACCGTTTTCACGTTTCTGCATCGCCGGCTAATGCTTCTAATTCACGGCGAACCTTATGAAAGAAAGAACGGCCGCACTTAATAAAATTAAAAATGTCTCAATCATTTGATTTGCACACATAAATAAATAAATAATTGGCGTGTACACTTCTGTTAGGTGTTTGGCCGAGCTCCTCCTCCTATTTTTGGTGTGCGTCTTGATGTTGTTCCACAAATGGAGGGACCTACAGTTTCAAGCCGACTCCGAACGGCAGATATTTTTATGAGGAGCTTTTTCATGGCAGAAATACACTCGGAGGTTTGCCATTGCCTGCCGAGGGGCGACCGCTATTAGAAAAATGTTTTTATTAATTTTGCTTTCACCGAGATTCGAACCAACGACCTCTCTGTGAATTCCGAATGGTAATCACGCACCAACCCATTCGGCTACGGCGGCCGTTGCACACATACTGACGATAAATGTATGTATCTTCCTTTTTTCAGTTAAGTTGGAGCCCTCTATGTCTTATCTGGAAAAGATCAAAATGAAAAATAATGGTTTAAATAAATCTAATAAAAAGATAATGAGACAAATTACATGCAAATCAATTTTAGCATTTCTTGCAGTATAATCAGCGCATTCCACGTCCGATTTTCGATTAGATATCTTACTTGAATTGAAAAAAGTTTCAAGCTCCAATAGAACGGAGACAATCCATATTTCAAAATGGGACCCCAATATATGTATAACTCGAGCTCATAAAAATATTGAAATCAAATCCAAAAATGGCTCGCTCAATTTTTGCCCGAACTTGTTCGGTTCTGAAAACATGGGACATTGTATGCATGTGAGGATTTCCTTCAAGTCGAACGTGACCATCGGGCACTTTCAAACCGAAAAAAACAGTCATCGCCTTTGTTTTGTTAATTTTGACAGTCAGCTTAAATTAATATTCTTAATTAGTCCTATAATTGATTTAAAAATGAATTAAGGAAATGTTTTGTTTTCAAGATAATTTCAAAAAACTAAAGCATTTGCTGGAGAAAAAATATTTCAAAAGCGGTTGGGATTTTATGCGAATATCATTTTTACTTTTTTTAAATTAAATTTGCATTCGAATATCTCGACATGGGTTATGAAAACAAACATTAAATTTTACAACTCCCCTATGAAAATATGCTGAAATAATGTAATTTTATTAACTTTTAATATTTTGTCTGCGATGGACCTTCCCGAAGAAATGTAGGTGTGAGCGATATTGATTGTACTACATACATACAATGTTTCACAAATTCTCTTAGTATTTCGCATTAATAAAATATATGATTATGCTGCATTACTCATAGAAAGTTGACAACTGACGAAAAAGTAGCGGAGCACTTTGATTTTCATGGGATATTTAATAGAATAAAAAAAAGTATTGACGAAATATCGAAGTACATACATTTCATTCAAGTTGCCCAAGAGAATACAAATTGAAGTCATAAATTGCCAAATAACAGTTCTAGTGAGCCATTTAATTTCTCATAATGGAACGCATATGGCATAGTTATACCTTGCTTGGGTGTTTTCCAAGGGAAACAGAGCCTTGTGAAACTTCAAAAACAAGTTTTTCGAATCCTTAGATCCTCTACTTTTTCCCAAAATTTCACGACAATTGAACTTTTCTGTTTGCTGCTAATATTTTTTTTAATTAGTAAAACGTTTATCGAAATGGTTCAATGGTTGAACCAGTCTATGGGTGATGATTAAATATCTTTTGTTATAGTAAAGACAGACGGTGGCGTTAATTGGAATTAACGGCAAAATTTTGAATTATCTCAGGAATTAAGTGCAGCCAACATACAAAGCCTCCTTTGTATGGATTCGTCACTGTTGTCATCCGCGACTATGAATTGGTGAAGGACTTTGTTTATTTAGGTACTACTGTTAATAGCCAGAATGACATCGGCCTAGAGATTAAACGAATGATAACTCTTGCCAAAAGGTGCTACTTTGGGTTCAGTAGACAATTGAGAAGTAGAACCCTCTCTCGAAAAACGGAAACAACGATGTACAAAATGCATAATCATCCCGGTCCTTTTATACGGCGCAGCAGAATATTCTTTTTTGGTTTTGGCCCGCGATGTGGCGGAATGGTTGCTTCTACCTATAAGAAATTCCGCTAGCGCCACAGTAATTTACTCGGACAGCAGCGACTTTTGCCATGGAAGAAATAAGTACGTACACACATACATTCAAGTGAAATATTGTAAAAGAATTGTGCAATAAATAATGTTGATTGGCATTGAGAAAGTATGAGTTTCTTAGCTCTAACGTAACTCGCCTAATGGTGTGCGCTTCATAGCCTTGGTTACAGAATATTGAATGGCCTGTCATCTTAGCGGCCGCCGAAGCCGAATGGGCTGGTGCGTGACTACCATTCGGAATTCAGAGAGAACGTAGGTTCGAATCTCGGTGAAAGACCAAAAGGAAGAAAAAGCTTTTTCTAATAGCGGTCGCCCGTCGGCAGGCAATGGCAATCCTCCGAGTGTATTTCTGATATGAAAAAGCTCTTCATAAAAAATATCTGCCATTCGGAGTCGGCTTGCTACCGTAGGTTCCTTCATTTGTGGAACAACATCAAAAGATTTGTGGCGTATGTCCCACCCGGCCAATACCCAAAGTGGGTGTACGCGCCAATTACATATACATATGTATGTACAAGAATGACGTGGCTACTATCTAATTTAATTATTAAATTTATAACTTAATGCCAAGGTTAATCGAACACACGATGTTAAAAGAGCTATGCTCCGCAGATACATTGTTGCAGAAATAAAGTACTAGAAGAGTGGGAACAGTGTCGAAGCTATCGTAGTTTCGGCTTACCTACCCTACGACTCTTTACAGCTACCTCCTTCGAAAGAAATAAAAGAAGTGGTCAAGCATGCAGATTGCAATAATCTGGGGCTAATAGTGGGCTGTGATGCAAATTCGCATTGTATGGGGAAGCAGCAATGCAATCCCAGAGATGTTAAGTTACTGGATTTTATTCTCTCATCTGATTTGGTTATTCAAAACACTGGTAATGAACTAAGTTTCGTGACTAAAAGAAGAGAAGAGGTGATTGATTTCACACTTACCAATAGGTCAGTTGGAAATCAAATCAACCGATGGCGAGTTTTGGAAGAGGACTCTCTTTCTGATCATCGTCTTATCGAATCCCGACTGGGAATTCATACAATATCAATACCTTCCGGTAGGAATTCTCGAAATGTGGACTTTGACAGCTATGGTGAGCTTGTAACAGAGCGATTACCAAACCTGAAAAAGTCAAATCAATAGAAATGATTGAAGATGCTACTGAGAAATTAGAAGGTACTTTAATCAATTGCTTAGAGGAACTGTGCTCACTCAGGCAAGATAGACAGAGGAAAGCGGTTCCTTGGTGGAACCCTGTAAAACTATTTAGTAAGGCTTTAGTAACCCAAGCAGAAGAGGACTGGATCAATCATCGACTTACTTAGAGAGAATATAGGAAAAAAGTTCGGAAAGCCAAACTCGAATCGTATAGTAACCTCAAAGAAATGAGGAAAACAGGGAGACTTTGTAAGCTCCTTCATCTAGACCGCTCAGTAAGGCTGGATCCCATTTGAAAACCTGATGGTTCATACACAATCCCAAATCGGAAACGTTTAATGCTCTACTCGAAACGCATTTTCCGGGTAGTAGATCTCTCTCTGAAGAAGAGAGTGTAATGAACAGTAACGGTAGCAACGGTGGAACCTCTAGGTACAGCTGGTATATTGCTAGTCGGATAGTAACAAAAGAATCGACTTTAAGTCCCCTGGACCTGATGGAATATATCCAGCAACGCTTAAAAAAGGAGGAGACAGTCCCAGCCCCAGACAATCCCAATGGCGACGCGTAAGAGTAGTACTTCTTCCAAAGCCAGGAAAAGATGACTATTGCCCAGAAAAAAGTTTTAGACCAATCAGTTTGACATCGTTCGTGTTGAAAAGTCTAGAACGAGTGGTGGAGAAACATATTCGGGTGGAAAATTATGTGAATAAGCCTTACACGATCTTGTTAGCAAGATTGAAACAGGGCTGTAAGCTGACGAGTACACAATGGACGTTTTCGTGGATATTGAGGGACTTTTGATAATGCCACTTTTGGCTCAATAGCGGCTGTTAACCGCCGGTGAGAACAGTGACGAACTAATCACCGTAAGGGTCAAGCAAGGATGCCCCCAAGGGGGTGTTCTCTCTCCACTGCTGTAGTGCTTGGTCGTAGACTTTCTTCTAGCGGAGATGCAGGAACTCGAGTTTCATGTTCAAGCATATGTGGACGATGTATGTGCGCTAACATAGGATAAATTCATAAGAAGACTTTGTCCCAAAGTCTGATGGCGACGGATCACGATTAAGTCCTTACTCCGGGAACTATACGGGCTACAAAGAAGTGTATGCTTATGCTTTACGGGTGCCATGAGTATAACCTCCGGCGATGCTCCAAATGCAATGCTTGATTTGCTCCCCTTGGATCTTCAGATACAACAGGAAGCAATAAAAATGTGTAGACTCCATAAATATCTTTTTTGGCACGAAGACAGAACTTCGGGATACAGAGAAATCTTTAAGATGCTATCTGAGCAGTATCCACTATTTCTGGCACCTAAAGACGACCTGATACCCACAGTTTCATTTGGAAAGAAATTTGATGCCAGATTTGCATTGCGTGAGCAATGGAGCAATCCAGAATGCATTCAGGAAGGTTTGACGGATATTTCCTTTACCGATGGGTCCAATAATGAAATAGGGTCTGGGGCCGGATGGTACTTAAAAATGAAAAAATAAATAATTGGCGCGTTCACTTCTGTTAGGTGTTTGGCCGAGCTCCTCCTCCTATTTGTGGTGTGCATTTTGATGTTGTTCCACAAATGGAGGGACCTACAGTTTCAAGCCGACTCCGAGCGGCAGATATTTTTATGAGGAGCTTTTTTCATGGCAGGAATACACTCGGAGGTTTGCCATTGCCTGCCGAGGGGCGACCGCTATTAGAAAAATGTTTTTCTTAATTTTGGTGTTTCACCGAGATTCGAACCAACGACCTCTCTGTGAATTCCGAATGGTAATCACGCAACAACCCATTCGGCTACGGCGGCCGCCAATGGTACTTAACCGATAGCAATAAGTATCCCTATGCTATGGGGGAAATGGCAACCGTTTTCCAAACAGAAGTTTTTGCCATCCTGGAAGTAGCCGAATGGATAATCGAGAGGAGATGGAGCGGGAAACATATTGGAGTTTTCAGTGACAGTCAGGCTGCACTGAAGGCGCTGGAGAAGCGAGGCAAGCCTCGAAGATTGTTCAAGAATGTAAGATGAAGCTCAATTCTATCGCAAGACAAAACAGGCTTGTACTTACATGGATTTCAGGACACTCCGATGTTCAAGGAAACAAAATTCCTCATGAATTGCCCACCGTGGATCAGCGGTTTCTCCACAGGGTCCAGAGCCAATAATCGGAATCAGTTCCGTAAGAATCATTAATTGGATCAGCGATTATGTAGGCAATCTACATAGAGAGCGATGGTCCGGTCTAGAACGCTGCAGAACTGAAAAGTTTTTTGTGAAAAGTCCGAACAGAAAACTGTCAAACTTTCTAGTAAAAATTAGAGGGAAAGACGTCCGGTTGATGGTCGGTATTATTACAGGCCACAACACATGGAGACAGCATATAACCACGATTGGAATCATTGAGGACCCTCTTTCTAGACGTCTTAATACAATGGGCTTTTGAGCCTGACCAAATCTCTCGGTGCTCCTTGGCTCGACCTTTTCAAATTTCTATTTCAACTTTAGTATCTTATCAAATATTTTCGACCGGCTCCCATACAGCATTCAGTACAGCCTCTGCAGAATTTAAATTGAAATTTAAAGACGGTTTCTAAATCGCGAGTACAACGACAGACGAATAAAATTAATAACTTTACATTCAGTGTTGGCATTTGAGGCGAAGTGCGTGCTACTTAACGTGCCCGCCAGTAATGTTGGTTCTAATTTATATACCAATTTATGTACCTGTGTATGTTCCCATGTTAAGTTACTTCAACTTACGAGTGTGCTTCGGTACATACAAACATACATAAGTACCTAATTATTTGTAAGTGTTAATGCTAGCAGTTTCCACTAGAGCCAATTGATATTGGCTTGAAAAGGCTATAGAGCTAATGAGGCGACACCGATTTACTTAGTATTTTAAGCATTAAGCCTGTGGACAGAGAAACATATACAGGTATATATGTCACATGCACCGCCCACAAAATTCGATTTTCATGGACAATGGATGCTATCTTCTATGGGTTTTCCAATAACAGGTATTATTGGTGAATGGATTGCGCTATCGAGAGATGATTAACGATTTTTTATGGCCGGAATTGGATGGTGTTGATCTGGAAAACGTTTATTTTCAACAAGACGGCGCTACGTGCCACACAAGCACCGAAACCATTGATCTTTTACAGGAAAAGTTTCCAGATCGTGTCTGATCACTCGAAGAAGTGATCACAATTGGTCACCGAGATCTTGTGATTTAACACCTTGTGACTTTTTCCTTTGGGACCACGTGAAAGAAAAGGTCTACGCCAACAGTCCAGGGTCGATTCAAGAGCTCAAAGATGGAATCCGTGAGGCTATCGAGGACATAGGGCAGCCACTTTGCAATTCGGTTATGGAAAATTTCGTGAAAAGTATATTGTCCTGAGAGCGTGGTCGTGGTGGTCATTTGCCTGAGGCTATTTTCCACTATTAACGGCATACCTTCCTCTTTATAATGAAATAAACATCCGATTGTTTACATTAAAAAATAGCATTTTTCTTTGAACATCAAAATACCACCTTTGTTTGGAAAAGCCTTTACTTTAATCGGAGGGAAGCTCAATAATGCAACTACGACTGTTACATTTTAGAGATCAAATCTACCACCTACTTTGCAGCCACATCCTTATTGAAACTAACTGGGAATCGAGTGTTGTGCATGATTCTAAAAGGTATAATGGATTTCACTCCTGCTATGAACCGTTCTGAATTACTAGATACCTAAGATTATAAGTTTTCAAGTAGTTAACCTTGGCAGGGTAGCGAAACTGTTGACCAACATACTGACACTCATTAGCTTCACATTAAGTTCTTAACAACGAATTGGGTCTAAGTAGTTTACTGAGTAGCAAATGCCTCTCTCGTGGAACAAAATTTACACTTTATAAGTCTCTCGTATGCAAGTTCTATTAAATATATGGCGCAAAATCTTGGACAATGACAATATCCGATAAAACGTCTCTTGGAATATTTGAGAGAAAGTTTCTTGGATCTTTGCATGTTGGCGATGGCGAGATTCATAGGCTGACACAATGAGCTTCATACAGCTATTTAAACGTAAAGCGATTTAAATATAGTGCACCGAATAATGAACCAGTTTAGTTTTATATAATCACTAAACAAAATGTAAGCAAATATCAGCAACCCATTTGATACAGAAAACTAACGACAACAATAGTTATAATAAAAAAAAGTTTTAATGCCTCCCAAGATGATTACTTTAAGTTAAAATAGTTTCTAATTTGTTTTAAAATATCGTTAAAGAAAAGGAGTTTTCAACCACACTCGAATGCTGGAGTATTCACAAATGTTTTTGAGGTGGACTGCGAAAGGGCAATTACCGGTTGGTATGGTAAACGTCATTCAAAGATCTAACACATGATCATATCGAAAAGTGGTTCTTTGGATGCAAAGGTGTATGGGTTTTCAAAGCGAAGCAGTTTTTGCGATAGCGTATGTGCTTTTTATGTTTTCCGGAAACACACGTCACATTAAACAGGCAGCATCAGCAAAGCAGCTGATTTGATTTTTTTCGTTGTGTTTAGGTAAAATTTGGTTTAAATGACCCAAAAATGTTAATATTTGTTTACAGATCTTGAAAGTTTGGCAACAAAATACAATGCCCTTGTTGGTTTTGCTCTATTTAAGGGTGATTTTTTAAGAGCTATAGGAAAGTTTTTCAAAAAAACACACGTAAAATTCAGACAAATGCATGACCTTTTTATTTAAATCGATATTACAGTCCATATAATTTAATGTTTGCAGATTATTTCATGCAAATCTTGACCGCGACTGCGCTTCAAATGGTCCATCCGCTTAGTCCAATTTTGGCATACTCTTTCCAATGTTTCGGCCGGTATCTCACATATAAATGCTTTAATGTTGTCTTCCAATGCGTTAATTGAAGCAGGCTTGTCTGAATAGACATGACCTCTAACATAGCCCCACAAAAAATAATCTAAAGGCGTTATATCGCACCATCTGGGTGGCCAATTGACAGGTCCCGAACGTGAAATAAAATGTTCACCGAACTCGCCTCTCAACAAGTCCATTGTTACGCGTGCTGTGTGGCATGTGGCGCCGTCTTGCTGAAACCACATGTCATGCAAGTCAAGCTCTTGCATTTTGGGCAAAACAAAGTTGGATATCACTTCGCGGTAGCGCTCACCATTCACAGTTACGTTACGATTCGCAGCATCTTTGAAGAAGTACGATCCAATGATACCTCCAGCCCATAAATCGCACCACTCTGTGCCCTTTTCTGGATACATTGGTAGCTCTTCCAATTTTTCTGGCTGATCTTCACTCCCAAATCGACAATTCTGCCTACTTACATACCCATTGATCCAAAAATGAGCTTCGTCGCTAAACACAATTCTTCGATAAAGAAGTGGATCTTCGGCCAACTTTTCAAGCGCCCATTCACCAAAAATTCTGCGTTGCGGTAGGTCGTTCGACTTCAATTCTTGCACCAGCTGTATTTTGAAAGGCTTCACATCTAAATCCTTTCGCAAAATTTTCCACGTTGTTGAGTAACAGAGGCCCAATTGCTGCGAACGGCGACGAATCGATAATTGATGGTCATCATTAAGACTGGCCGGTACAGCTGCGATATTTTCTTCAGTTCGCACTCTACCTAAGCGTGTTGGTGGTTTGATGTCCAATAATGTAAATTTGGTTCTAAATTTAGTCACAATAGCTCGAATAGCCGCTTCAGTGGGTCGATTAAATTGACCATAAAATGGAAGAAGCGCGTGATAAACTTTCTTAGCAGAACACGCATTTTTATAATAAAATTCAATGATTTGCAAGCGTTGTTCGTTTGTAAGACGATTCATGGTTAAATTATAGACCAAACTGAAGATGTTTGACATTCACATGTAGTAAAAATGAACTATCCCAACAAATCTATCGAAATCCGCTGAACATTTAATGAAAAATTAGTACGTGGCAAGGCACAATGCACAGGTGGTAACCGTAGAGCAAACACCACAAGGGCCTTGTATTTTTGTTTTGCCTTTGGTTGAGGGCCTTAGTGTAGTGGATGTAGCTAAAAAACTTCCCATGGGTAGTACATACATAGATTTGGATTATGCCGTACATAGAGCTCTTAGTGCTGTACCGACAGCAACCACCTACCAAACATATTAAGAGACGTATATATGAGCTCAAACGCAGGGTCTTATTATCTGTATACGAACTGTGGAATAAAAGTTTTGGCCGAAATTAGCTCTTACAATAATACACTGTTTTGCTTTGCTCTCATCAACATCAGAACCAACCCACAGGCCCTGTCTTGCTGGGAAAGGTGGTCCCTCACCTGGTTCCACTCCAGAGCCCTGTAGAGGTAGCGGATTTAAGTTCTTCCTCTCCGCAGTCAGAAGAGTATACGGTCTCAAAAAGGAAGTATTGACCGCCCTTTCGAGAATCAGCGACGCAAAAGCTCCAGGCTACGATGGTGTCCCTAATGTTGCTTCCAAGGCAGCGGTCCAAGCAAGTCCAGAAATTTTTTCTGAGCTCTACAGTGCTTGTGTCAAGTGTGGTATATTTCACAGGAGATGGAAGCGACAGCGGTTAGTGCTACTACTAAAACCGGGTAAATTGCCAATGATCCATCAGTATACCGACCTTTATGTCTGTTAGATACAGTGGGAAAGGTACTAGAAAGAATTATCTGTGAGTGTTTGCAGAAATACCTAGAGGGGCCAGCAGGACTTGTGGAGCGAAAATTTGGTTTCAGGCGAGCAAGATTCACTGTCGACGCCATTCGACTGGTGGTCGAAATAGCGAGTGAGGTTATTAACAGGACAGGTGGGGCAACCTGCTCTATGAAATATTGCGCTGTCATAATACTGGACCTAAAGAACGCTTTTAACTTGGCAAATTGGACACTAATTCTTTCAGCACTGACTGGTCTTGCAGTGCCTTCGTACCTGCTTCGAATTATCCGAAGCTAATTTGATGCCAGGATCCTTGAATACGACACCGACGACGGACCCTAGAAACACACAGTGTCAGGCGGAGTATGGCAAGGTTCGGTTCTTGGCCCTACCTTGTGGAACGAAATGTACGATGGCATCCTCAAAATGGAGCTGCCCATGAATGCGACACTGGTAGGATGCGCAGACGATATTGCGCTGGTTGTAACGGGGAAACGGGTCATTGATGTGGAACTCAACTGGAACGAGCGCTGGTTATACAATGCCAAACTCCAGCTAGCAGCGCAAAAAACTGAAGCATTCTTGTTGAGCAAAAATAAGAAGAGGGAGAGTTTGACGGTAAATGTCAGAGGACTCAACATCTAGTCTAAGCGACTATACAGTACTTAGGGGTTATGATTGACTGCCGCCTGACCTTCAGAGAGCACGCGGTGAAAGCGGTCATTACGAAAGGCGCCGAGAACGTGTACCGTCCCTATCGAGGGCAAGGTGAAAAACCTACAAGAGACCAAAAGTTGGCACAGCGATTGGTATCACTGGACGAATGGCAGCGAAGATGGAATCATTCTTCTAAAGGCCGCTGGAAGCACGCACTTATCCTTAACCTTGACACGTGGTTACGGCGAAGACACCGAGAAGTGGATTACTCCTTCTGCTATATGCTGAGCGGACACGGCTGCTTTCAGTATTATCTACACAGGTTTTGTCTCTCCGCATCACCACTTTACCCTACTTGCCCAGAGAAGGTTGAAGACGCGCGACATGTACTCTTCTAATGTCCAAGATTCGCAAGAGAACGTGAGGAAGTAGCCATTATCCTTAAAAAACAGCCAAGTGAGACTAATTTAACTGGCAGTATGTGTATTTCAAAACATTGCTGGGATGCTGCATGTAAGTTTGCCAAGCATGTATTGCGTACGCTACACAAGCAGGGCGAATAAAGGCGAATAATAGAGCTTTCTCTGTATCGACAGCTCGAGCAAAATAATAGTAATGCCCTGTGCCGCTTTTGATCACACCGAACTTCCCGACAAGTGCATAAGTTACCATGAAACAGTGTACCAGAGGAGGTCTACTCAGACATACCGATAAAACATACGGATGCTTGAGTTCACGTGTCACGACCATATCATACGCAGACAAGACGGTAATGCACATGACATTGCGGCACACTTTCGAAGTTCCATTTACTTCTTAATGGAGTAATACGTATAACTTCCATACGTCATAGGTATAGAGCCTGGACGCGGTTTCCTTTGTGGTTGTTATCCACAATCACGGCTTCACCCTCGATGCAGTGCACATGCGGTTTCGGGGTGGAAGTCAGCTGAAGAGAGGAGGTATGTTTTAGTGGTCCACATATCATTGACGCGACGGCGTAAATTGAATATTTCTAATATTTTTATCCTCCCCTCCCCAAAAAAAAAACAACATAATTATATATATTACTGTACTATTTACTACCGCAGTTGCAATAACGACAGACGAAAATTTATTTGGGCTCAGGTGCAGCGCAAACAAAGTTCATTCCGAACATTCCTCGTACTCACCATAATCACGAACGTACTTCCATGAAAACACCGTTGAATAAAGAAACCATTAAATAATCTGTAAGCAAATGATCCAACAAATCCCCGCACAAACTTGTCTACTCACTGGTCGAAGCGTCTAATAATAAATTTTGGTTCTAGCGAACTCTTTTGCAATTCACTAAATTTCTCGGAAATCTCGTAACATACTACGAAAAACCAACAACACATGCAATATACATGCATACATACATACGAGGTGTGTTCAAAAAGTAACGCGAATTTTGAATTTTGGCAGATTACGTATATTCGAATTTCGTTTTTTTGTGGCGATATGTTGGTACTCATGTCTCTCACTCATGCCGACGAGTTCGGCCATTTTGAATGTTCAGTTGACACCTGATTTGCTTGCACGTGTTTCGGCTCGTCGTCGATTTTTACCTATTCAAGAAGATGAATCAAAGAACCTGTATCAAATTTTGTGTGAAAAACGAAATTAAGTGAGCGGATGCATTCCGAATGTTGACTGTGTCATACGAAGAAGCTACTTTGAGCCAAAGCAACGTTTATCGGTGGTACAAAATGTTCTCAGAAGGCAAAGAAGATGTGAACGACGAAAAGCGTGCAGGCGTGCCGGACGCCCGAGCACTTCAACAACAGACGGAAAAATTGATGAAATGAAGAAAATGGTACTAGCCAATCATCGAATCGCCGTTAGAGAAGTTGCTGAGGACCTAGACATATCGATTGGCTTGTGCCATTCGATTTTTTTCAATGATTTGGGCATGAGACGGGTCGCCGCAAAATTCGTACCAAAACAGGTCAACTTCGACAAAAAGCAGCATCGCATGACCGCGGCGACCCAAATTTGCCCCAGAGGATAACTGGTGACGAATCGTGGGTTTATGGTTATGACTTGGAAACCAAAGGTCAATCATCTAAGTTGAAGCTGCCGCACGAACCAAGACCGAAAAAAGTGCGCCAAGTTCGGTCGAATGTAAAAGTTTTGCTTACCGTTTTCTTCGATTGCAGGGGCGTTGTGCGTCATGAGTTCTTGCCACAGGGTAAAACGGTCAATAAGGAATATTACCTGCAAGTTATGTGCAATTTACGCAAATCAATCCACCAGAAACGCCCGGATTTGTGGAAGAACAAAAATTGACTCTTGCATCACGATAACGCCCCTGCTCACACATCGTTGCTTGCGCGCGACTTTTTGGCCAAAACACACACTAATTATGCCACAGCCACCGTATTCCTCAGATCTGGCCCCATGTGACTTTTTCTTGTTTCCGAAACTGTAGAGGTCCATGAAAGGATTGACGAGGATACGCTACGATTGACGAGATAAAGACGGCATCGAAGGATGAGCTGAACAAGATAAAAAAAATGATTTTTTAAAGTGCTTTGAAGATTGGAAAAAATGTTGGCACAAGTGTGTAATACCTCATGGGGACTACTTTGTAGGAACGAAATAGATATTAATGAATAAATAAATAATTTTTGAAAAAACGCAAAATTCGCGATACTATTTGAACACACCTCGTACATGTGTATTTATGAAATGAAGCTCCTACTGTAAAACCAGCTTAATTAGATATTAATACTTTCATGCTCGTATGTACATATGCATACTTATCTACATATGCATGAATAAATAATGACAATGACATTGACAGCACGGAATTTGATATACAGCTTCCTTTAGCGAACATGTGTACATATGTACGCGTATATACCCCGCAAGAAATGCGGCTTGGCCTTGATATGTCCCTTTGTATTATATATATATAATAAATTGTTCGCTTGTGCCTGGGTATGTCCTATGAAGAGATTAATTTAATTTCATTAAGATTGGAATACCTAACGCGGCCGAAAAAAAGGTATGAAGACTATGTCGGCAACTGATTTTTGTATAGATAAAAATGTCTGGTATACACATCTTAACCCTGGGAAGTCATACCTCGTCGTTTCGACGACGCGAGTTTTTATTTTACCGTTATCGCACTGTTCCTTTGTTTGTAAGGTGCCTTTCATTTTTATAGCGTTAGTCGCTGTTGAGCTGTTGACGTTTGCAGTTGGTTGGCTTCGGACGATCTCTATAAGTATTTATTTTTTTAAAATGCGTAGTCGAAAAGACGAACGATGAACTTTGTGTGAGTTTTTCGTTCCGAAGCTATTTTTCTTGATTATTTATCTGTTTGGTATGTACAGTTGTAATACAATATGAGTGGCAGCAAAATTAATACTGACGAAGAAATTCTAAAATTTATTGCAATGTGCGACGACGAGAATGGATTAGACGATGAGTTAGACAACAGCGAGAATCTGATGCAGAAATCGAACAAAACGAAAGCTTAGGGAATGCAAGCTCTTCAGAAGAATCAACCGACACAGATGAAGGTAACATACCTTTACATTTATTGAGAGACAAGTCAAATATAATTTATTTTAATAAATCTATTTTGTGGGGCAAAAATAAACATAAGTGGTCAACAAAAAAGGGCCAATCTTATCGTTATGGTCTAAATGTAGTACATAAAACTCGAGGACCAACACACCATTGCAAAAATATAACATACCCACTGCAATGCTTCCAAATGTTCATTACACTAGAGATCGTGGAGAAAATTGTTCAATGGACATTGAGATTGCTAATCGGCAGTCCATCTTACTTGTGACTACAGATGAAGCTCAAAGGAAAGCAACATCTTCAAATGAAATTTCTGCCTTAATTGGACTCTTGGTACTAACAGCAGTCAAGAAAGATCAGCATCTGTCTGCAGATGAATTGTTTGACAGATCTTATGGTGGAACAACATATATTTCAATAATGACAAAAGCAAGGTTAAAATTTCTTATGTCGTGCCTTCGATTCGACGATAAATCTGCACGTCTTCAAATAGTTGAAGACAAATTTGCCCCCATTAGAAAAATTTGGGAGACGTTCATTACAAAGTGCCGTGAAAACTATACGCCTTATTCACACAATGTATTTCAAACAAACCTCTTAGTCGTCAAGCTTTTATGAAAAAATTGCATTCTGCCCTTATTCAAAGTCACTTGACAAACATACTTGAAGTACCAGCATTGTTAACGTCGTTGCGATGAAATATTGAAAATGTTATTTCTTATGATGAAAATACCGCAGATACTAATCGACAAGAAAATTTAACAAAAAAGAGAAAGATTTGCGCAATTTGTCCCCCTGCTAAGCGACGGATGACGAAATTATTTTGGGCAAAATGTAAGAAAAGTCTTTGTGGGGAGCATAAAATAGAGCTTTGTGCCTCTTGTACAAAATAAGAACTTTCATACCTTAACGTATTTTAATTTTTTAGTTAATAGTATTATCTTTATGAAAAAATACCATTGAGTGAATAATATGTTATTAAATTGTTAATTTTTTTTGTTTCTTAGTTTGTATTTTGTACAAAAGCCAAATGAATCAGAGCTGTGAAAATTTTATTTACAATAAACATATTTAAGAAAAACTATTTGATTTTGTTTTATTTAGAAGACATATAAACAAGACAATGTAAATATATTGATTTTCGTAGGTTTTGATAGGTAGTATATTATCCTAATGACTTTGAGTAATGCCGTCGTCGAATCGACGAGGGATGACCTCTATGTTATAAAAATAACGATGACCTTCTAGGGTGAAAAAAAAAGGAACAAATCAAAATGTGCCATTCGGTTTTTAACAATTACTTTAGGGACATTTCAGGGTATCCTTTTGTACCTGTGCAGCACTGGACGTTCTCCGAATTCGAAATTTATATTTATGGGAAACAAAATAGAAATTTGGCTCACTCGTCTGTGATGGATGGCACTTGGCGTCCATAGTTCAAATCTTAGCACAGACAAACAAAATGTATTTGTTATTTGTCTGTTTTAAATACTTTGTAACTTTTAATACATAATTGTTTTTGTAATTCACTTGATTTGAAAAATTCACTTGCCCGAGAACGGACTTGAAGCAGAGTCTTGAGAATCTTAAACCGTTGTCTTCACATCATATCATTGTCATCATGCGTAAGTGGAGTGCTTATTACATTTTCCTCTTAGCCTTGTTGCTTTCATGCTTCGAAGAAGTGATACGAAATTGTCTAATTACTTGCACCCCTTGGAGACTAATCCCAGAATACTCTTTTTAGATATTGTCGTACTTTTCTACCTAAACACATTCATTTTTACTTTCGTATGTATGTATAATGTGTACACTTGTTAAATATAATTGTCACGCGTATCCTCTTCCTTGCATTACATGGCGTGGCGACTGCTATCTAATTTGGTGCTCCATGTGGATATCCACTAATAGTCACGGCTACGGGCGGATACTTTTAAGTTTTTATGTATCATAATTTTAATATTTTACCTGTTGAGACTATTTGATACAGCTACCAGCTACAAATTGTTACCACGCCTATTTTCCAAAAACTTTAGATTGCATATTTCTTTCAACATGTAAACATTTAAAAAATGTATGTACCAGAACGTTCAATAATGTGTGTGACTGACACATAGATGGCGGCACTAGTACTAAATCAATATTTTTTTCGAAAGTTGGCAACCTTTTTAGGCTTACTGTCAAAATCATATGTTAATCCGCCCATTTGTTTACAAGTTACAGTGCTTTAAGTGACGCTACTTTTGAGTTTAAAAAAAAAATTAATTCAAAGCAATTCCGTGTGCTGATTTATCATTGTCTTTTAATGAAAAAAAAAAATACTGTTCAATGCCAGGAATGGCTTGAAAAACATTATTCGGACTCTGCTCCATCAAAAAGAAGCATTTGTTATTGGTATGCCGAATTCAAACGCGGTCGTACAGACTCCGATGATTTCCATCTTATTCCGGAAAACGTTGAAAAAACACTGAAAATCATTATGTCCGACCGTAAAGTGAAAGTGAGGGAGATTGCTGACATTCTAAAGATATCAGCAGGCAGTGGACACACCATAATACGCGAGCATTTGGGTATGAAAAAGGTGTTTTCCAAATGGGTGCCGCGTTTGCTCACACCGGAGCAAAAACAACAACGAATCGAAGATTCAAAGAGCTGTTTGGACATGTTTACGCGCAATAAGTCGGAGTTTTTGCATCGGTACATCACAATGGATGAAGCATGGATCCACCATTTCACTCCAGAGTCAAATCGGCAGTCTGCTGAGTGGCATGCAGCCGGTGAAAGCCGCCCAAAGCGACCAAAGACGCAGCAGTCGGCTGGCAAGATTATGGCGTCTGTATTTTGGGATGCGCATGCAATAATATTCATCGACTATCTCCAGAAGGGGCAGACCATCAACAGCGACTATTACATAGCGTTTGAAAGACGAAATCGCAAGGAAACGGCCTCATATGGCGAAGAAAAATGTGTTGTTCCACCAAGACAATGCACCGTGTCACAAATCAATGAAAACGATGGTAAAATTGAACGAATTGGGCTTCGAATTGCTTCCCCATCCACCGTATTCTCCAGATTTGGCCCCCAGCGACCATTGGCTCTTCGCAGACCTCAAAAAGATGCTCCGTGGTAAAAGATTTGGCTCAAATGATGAAGTATTCGCCGAAACTTAGGCCTATTTTGAAGGCTAAGGAAAATCGTTTTACAAAGGCGGTATCGAAAGATTGGAAAATCGTTGGAATGATTGTATCTCCCTAAAAGGGGAACTGATGAATTAAAACGAATTTTGGCAAAAAAATGTGTTTTAATTAATTAGTCACACACATTATTGAACGAAATTCATCCCTAGAAAAATAAAAATTAATATCTTAAAACTTTAAACCTATGTTTTTCGATAAATATATTTTTATATAATATTATATTATAATGAAGTATTTTTAAAGCTCGGTCTATAGTTAATGGCCGAACTTGCTTGCACTATTACTGAGGCTTCGCTTTTTTCATTTTTAAAAATAACTGTAATATTGAACATAGAAGTAGATTTTTGGCGGAACGGTATCAACAAATTGGTCGAGGGGTGGGAAGATGTAAATAGCAACGCCGGATATATAATTGATTAACTTATTGATATAATTATTGCTTTTTGCTTTTCGCTACGAACTTATTCCTCAACCCAATACATAAATTTAAAAAATATAATATATATATTTTTGAGAAATTTTATTGTGTTTTATATGAGAAAATGTGCGTAATTTCTTCAAAAGTATTAAAAATTAAATAAAAGTCTTATTGGTTTTAAACACTTACTTTAAGAGCATTTCAGAAATGCAAAAATTTTTGTCGGCACCCTGTAAAAAATTATTTCATACAACTTTTCTATTTGTTATTTATATATTACATATTGTTGAATATAAGCAAATATCTGTTGGGTAAAAATTTCATATCGTTTTATTGAGTTCACTTTTATGATGAGTATGGGATACGTACATATATCGCGATACGGTCTACTGAATATCTTAACTATCCTTTACCTTGGTCAAAGCCGATATAACGGGTGATTTTTTAGCTATTATCTTTTTAAGCAGTTGGTTTAAACAGCTGACGCACGTTTCGTGTTTTGTTTCACTGTCAAACATCTTCAGTTGGGTCTATAATTTAACGATGAATCGTCTTACAAACGAACAACGCTTGCAAATCATTGAATTTTATTATAAAAATGCGTGTTCTGTTAAGAAAGTTTATCGCGCGCTTCTTCCATTTTATGGTCAGTTCAATCGACCCACTGAAGCGGCTATTCGAGCTATTGTGACTAAATTTAGAACCAAATTTACATTATTGGACATCAAACCACCAACACGCTTACGTAGAGTGCGAACTGAAGAAAATATCGCAGCTGTATCGGCGAGTGTTAATGATGACCATCAATTATCGATTCGTCACCGTTCGCAGCAATTGGGCCTCTGTTACTCAACAACGTGGAAAATTTTGCGAAAGGATTTAGGTGTGAAGCCTTTCAAAATACAGCTGGTGCAAGAATTGAAGTCGAACGACCTACCGCAACGCAGAATTTTTGGTGAATGGGCTCTTGGAAAGTTAGCCGAAGATCCACTTCTTTATCGAAAAATTGTGTTCAGCGCCGAAGCTCATTTTTGGATCAATGGGTACGTAAATAAGCAGAATTGTCGATTTTGGAATGAAGATCAGCCAGAAGAATTGCAAGAGCTACCAATGTATGAAGAAAAGGTCACACTTTGGTGCGGTTTATGGGCTGGAGATTTCATAGGATCGTGCTTCTTCAAAGATGCTGCGAATCGTAACTTAACTGTGAATGGTGAGCGCTAACGTGAAATTATATCCAACTTTTTTTTGCCCAAAATGCAAGGGCTTGACTTGCTTGACATGTGGTTTCAGCAAGACGATGTCACATGCCACACAGGACGCGTAACAATGGACTTGTTGAGAGGCGAGTTCGGTGAACATTTTATTTCACGTTCGGGACCTGTCAATTGGCCACCCAGATCGTGCGATGTAACGCCTTTAGATTATTTTTTGTAGGGCTACTTTAAAGCTCTTGTCTATTCAGACAAGCCTACAGCAAGTAACGCATTGGAAGACAACATTAAAGCATTTATATGTGAGATACCGGCCGAAACATTGGAAAGAGTATGCCAAAATTAGACAAAGCGGATGGACCATTTGAAGCGCAGTCGCGGTCAACATTTGCATGGAATAATCTTCAAATATTAAATTATATTAATCGATTTAAATAAAAATTGCATGCATTTTCGTGAATTTTAAGTGTGTTTTTTTGAAAAAACTTTCCTACAGCTCTTAAAAAATCTCCCTTTATATAAGTGCAAACAAAATGTACACAAATGTGGGAAATGACGGATGGGGCGAGCGCATACAAAAGCGAACAGACAAAAGGTGGGCCACAGAGACTATACAAGCGAACGAACAAACAAATTGCGCTGAGGAATGCAACATTGCAAAAACGACAGAGAACTAAGAACGGACACACACATTGGCAAGACGAAAAGAACAATTCAACATCATTTGAGGCATTCACTAGGGCGTCGCATGTGTCGCTAAGTTGTATGTTGTATATTTTGAATGGCTAAAACTCTCTTTACGGGGTTCGCAAAGTGCGACACTAGTAATAATATATTATGATTTTTTACATAGTTGGAGTATATTTAATTCAAGTCCTCTAATTATTTATTTGACAGTTAAAGTCTTCACGACACTTTGTGAACCTCCTAATTGTTTCATCAGTCATCCTTAATGGAGCTGCTTCGTTGGTTAAGTTATCTGTTTTTATTTTTCTAATAATTTAATTCAATAATAGTAGTAGAACTGTGCTGTAACTCCAGTTTTCGTAATTATGAACATGTAATTCGAGTTTCGCAATTTGCGGTTTTTCCAGAAATAAATAAACGAATATTATTGCAGGTGACAAATGAAATTTAAAACCAGAGTTTATTAGACATTTGTAAAGTGTTTGAAATTAATTTATATAAATTTGTAGATTCTGTAGCCGCTGACCAGAAATAGTGATAATATTTAATTTAGTTATTAGTGGTTTAGTCATCAGCCTTTAATTCGTTGTGCAATATTTATAATGAAATAATTTTAGAATCTGTTGTGTGTACAATGGCCGACACTTCGACCTATATGATCTTTTGTGTCCTACTACATTCTTCAGAAGTATTTAATACTAGTCCCATCGATTGGCACTACTACCATTAAATGTATTACAACCGGATCTAGTTAACCTAGATGTTCGCTGCCTCAGACTAATGGAATACGTCCAGTTTTTTTTTGCCTAGGCAATACAGTTGCACAAGATAGATCCTGGAGTACCAAATCTGGTAGGGTGGATGAATAGGAATCATGGCGATATTGACTACTACCTATCTCAGATATTCACCGGGCACGGCTATTTCCTGGCATACCTACATCGTTTCCAATGACCGACAGCCCTTTTCGTTCGAGTTGCTAGAATACAGTCGAGAGCGCAGAACATGTGGCTTTTCACGGCAAACGTTTCAGTGAAGAACGAGTAGTGCTGGAAATTGCAAGGCGGGTAAGCTGGCTAGATAAGCAGTCTGTGAGGTAGCTTTCCCGCAAAATGAGAGGATTGGGATCACGTAGGCTACCTACGGTCTGCTCTTGGAAAGGGGGGCGTCGGGTCAACTCAGCGAGCGCTGTGAAAGTACACAAACTTGTAAGGCCACGAATGGTTAAGACATGCTCGATGAATCTTCTGAGGTTAAAAAATCTCAGCTCTCAGATTTCGTGGGTGCCCTTAGAGGACTTTGTCCGCGAGGTATACCTGCTGTGAGACCCGGCATTACATCGAGTCCGTTTTGTGTTGGTTATGTAAAGAATGAGATGGAATTATCTCACCACTTCTTTCTGCTTCGAGGATCTAAGATTTAAGTATCTTGGCTCTCATCTCTTTGCTACGTCTTCTGATATTTCAGGCCTTGATATTAAACACCTGATGAGCTCCAACTGCAGTACGAAGAGCTTAACAGCACAAATTCAGTCATTGTTCGGCCATCGTTAACAAATATATCTACTCATATATGTGGAATTCGTTTTCCGTTCAAATAAAAATCGGTTTAAACGTTTAAAATTTTTTATTTAATTTTATGTTATAATACAAACGCGTCCGGCCAGTCCTGTGCTTCTATTCGAAAAAGAAAGTTCGTTTTAGTTCCGAGCCCTTCTCGTTCGGTCAGTGATGCCCATTACAATTAAATTCGTTCAATATGCACAGATGCATTTACTTCCGTTATAATCTAAAAATTATGTTCACTTCTGGTAGTCCCTTGTTCGTCTGTTAATCCCACACATAAATGCAAATGTTTTGCCAAAAAAAAAAATTCAAAATATCAGCACAGTGTAATTAAGAAGTCTCGGACTGAACATACATATGTAGAGAGAATGTGAATTTGATCGAAATTTTTGTAAACCTGTAAAAGGAAATTTTATTTTTTTTTCTTCTTTTCTTTTGGTACACATTATTGATTGGAAACATAACAATCAAACTTTTGTATTTTTAACTCTTTTTATTCTTCATCCTTTCAACAATACTTTCATATGTACATACATATATGTGTACATATGTACAAGTAGCAGAAAGAACCATGCGGGAGAGGCTACGAATCGGTCGTCTACTGACTTGTGGGCGAAAAGCAATGCTTAAGTCCAGAGTAAATACGAGGGGTGCCTTTTATATGTCGGGATTAGAGAACAAAAACAAATTTTAATCATCGAAAATCACTTTCTTGTTTTTCAAAATATTCTCCATGAAGATCTATACACTTTTGCATGCGCTTGAACCAATTGTCGAAGCACTTTTGCCACTCCGAATGAGGTACCTCCAAAACATGCATTCTGAATGCCGCAACCGCTTCTTCAGGAGTCGAAAAACGTTGACCTCCCAGTTTGGTTTTACGTACGGGAATAAAAAGAAGTCATTCGGTGCCAAGTCAGGACTATACGGCGGATGATGTATATGAATTCAATGTTTTGGGTGCTCAAAAATGCAGTTGTTTGAGCCGATGTGTGAGAGCTCGCATTGTCCTGGTGAAGAGTGATCCGTCTTTGGCGATTGGTTTTGCTAATTTCTTGGAAGACATCTGGCAAACAAATGGTTGTGTACCACTCAGAATTTACTGTTCTGCGTTGTTCTAGTGGTACGGTTGCGACATGTCCAGTTTTTCCGAAAAATTTGAAAACTTCCATTTGCTTGGAAGTGCTTCCTGCGCGAACAACTTTTGTTGGATTTGGATCATCTTGAAACACCCATACAGTCGACTGCTGTTTACTTGCGGGCTCATACGCGTAAATCCATGATTCATCACCTGTTACGATGTTTCGAAGCCCCGCGATCGTATTTTTTGAGCATTTCCTTCGACCAATCGACACGAGCCTTTTTTTGAGCGATTGACAAATTGTGTGGGATCCACGCGAACAAATTTTTTTGACAGTCAAATGTTTATGCAATATTGAATGTATGCTGGTCTCACTAATGCTTAAGATTGTCTCAATCTCACGATAGGTCACATGACGATCTTGCAATATCAGTTCGCGCACATCATCAATGGTTTTCGGAACAACAACTAATTTTGGACGACCTTCACGAAATTCGTCTTGGAGTGAACTACGACCACGATTGAATTCACCATACCATCGAGGAACACTGGTGCAATGTTGCTGAGTTAATCCACGTCGAAAGTTGTAAAAAATAATCGCACGAAAATGTTCACGATTTAATTCCATTTTTGGACCGAGATGAATCTTTTAAGTTACTGTAAACAACACAAATAGCGCTGGTATTTCAAAACGTTCTGAGTACGTAAAAGCCAAAAAATGTCAAACTTTGCGATGCAGCTATCAGTTGCCAGATTGCAGCACCAGGGTTGCCAAATAAAAGGCACCCCTCGTATCATACAAGTGAGAAAAATTGCTTTACCCGGATGGCGGTAAAGCAAAATGGGTTTCGATTGCCAGCACAATATGGAGTTAGGAGCCAAAAAACAACTTATCTACGATAACTAGCGATTGAAAGTATATAAATATCATGGCCACGGAACAATGCACATATAAACTTTTGCCAAACGGCTCTGGCAAACAGAGAGAGATGTATGTAACTCGAATGCTGGTAAAGTCAAGACGAATGTACAAGAGCTGGTGTAAATATTTTGGAGCAGACACAACCTGAACCGGGCGTTACGCGGTAAAGCATTTTCCAAATTTATGTTGGTGAAAAGAATGCATATTGGAAATATCAAGCAACAGTCATTTAAAAATTAAGTTTAAGCTATATTGCGCTTGTTACCGCTACTTTATTCGTTGCAAACTGCAATCGATTTGGAACTGGTTTGTGTACATAAATTATGCTAATAAAATACAGAGTGCTCCTAAACACTTTTGCAAATACAGATTGGCAGAAAAATATTTGATCAGTTATTAGCCAGTAGAGGAATCAAAATTTATACGTCATTTTCATATCTCGTCTTTCATTTAAACTCACCAAAATTTTTATCTTAATCTGTCATCTTTATTAGCAAGCCATTGGAAGTTGACGTGCCAATAGTTACAGGAATCTACTCTTTCATTTCCAACTATGCATCAATGGGTTTCAGAGTTTAAACGTACATATACGCACAGTGCAACAACACCAGAAATCATTGAGCAAGGTGTATACCTAATTTGGTTTACTTAGATTTAGGTTTGAATAAGCGTGAAACTGGTAGGATCCGATTTCAGAAACTATGAAAATGTCAAAAAAGGCCTTCTCTAATAGCGATCGCTCCTTGGCAGACAGTGACAAACCTCTGAGTGCATTTCTATCAAAAAAGAACTTCTCATTAAAACTATCTGTCCCTTGGAGGCGGCACATATTTGTTGTTCTCTTCATTTATGGAAAAACATCAGAATGCTCATAACAAATGGGATTATACTTTTGGACGAAATTGTATTTGTTGATCGAGATTTTCAGAATTTTGGGCATCGCCTTCTATTACACGTAAGCATACAATATCCTTTTTTCTCCAAATTAACACCTTTCCAGGTCAAATTGGTATGTTTTGTTCGTCTGGAATTTTTAATTTGCTTTCATTTCAGCCTATTCTCCACTCTTTTGGACGAAGTTTTTGTTGATTCATACTTTCCAAGTTAAGATATACTCAAAACCTGCTACATACACATAAGCATATCCTCGTATGGCTAGTTTGGGCTTTTAACGTAGTCTCTAATTTCTTTTCATTTCAGGATTGGTTGTCGTTGTATATATTTTAAGCAATTGGAAATCCTGAAGCTGCACAGATGCCATTTTAGCCGAATGAGGTAAAACTTTTATTTAAAAAAAAAAAAACAAAAAGTCTATTAAAGAAGATTCTTATAAATAGTACAGCACTAGTTTACACGATTAAGTGTTTTAAGACTTTGTTAACGAGTTACCACCGGTTAAGAAAATTTTTGAATACCAGTGTAGTTTGATTGTTAAAAAATATTTAAATATAATTTTGTTATTTAATTCTTTAAAAAACAATAAGTCTCCTGGGTATGAGGGGATTACAGAAGAAATGCTCAAAGCCTGTCCCATAACTACCGTTAAAGTGATATACCCTATTTTCTACAAATATGGGATGAGAATAATTTTCCAGATGATTGGTTACAGGGAGTCTTAGTTACTGTAAAAAAGGCAGACCTAAGTAATTGCCGAAACTAAGGGGAATTATGTTGCTATCTATCCCATTGAAAGTTTTTACAAGAGTATTTTTGGACCGCACAAACAAGAAACTCGGCACCGCAATACGCAATCAACAAGCGGGACTCCGGCCACATCCATCGTTCTTGTGTTAACCAATTAACACGCCAAGAATAATTGTTGAGCATTCGGCGGTATGGAGAGCGACGCTACACCTCGTTTTCGTCGACTACAGTACCGCTTTTGACAGTATTTATAGAGGATGCATTTGAGACGCCCTATATCGTCAAGGCATTACCCCGAGAGTTCAACATAATGGAAGTCTACGGTCCGCCTTTGACTCTATATCTGGTACTCGGCAAGGTTGCCTGATTTCTCCTATGCTGTTCCTAATCGTGCTGGATGGCGTTCTTTCAAGATCTGTAGACGGAGCTTGATGGTTTGGTAGAAGAATCAAAGGAAGTGGGGCTGAGGATTAATGGGAAAAAACTATATCACTTGTAAAGTAAATGTCGCGGATCCAAGCAGTAGCTTTATCAGTAATCAGTATAAATTTCAGCATTCAAAACATCAACAACTTCACCTACCAGGGAAGTGTAATTTCTACAGCAGCAGACGACATACAAAGCAGAATCGCAAAAGTTCGTAGCGCGTTTGCTCAGCTGAACAAGGTATAGACTTCTACATCGATATTCACACATCCAAGGCTGCGTATTTTCAACTAAAATGTAAAATCAATCCTTTTGTATGGCTGCAAGACCTGGCTTCTGAGAGACTTGATATCAAAAAAGCTGCTAAGTTGTTGTCAACAAATGTTTGAGACGTTTATTGCAAATTTGGTTGTCCAGAACAATCAATTAAAGCGAGCTTTAGCTGATTTGTAAGCAGATACCCATCCAGAATAAAATAAAGCAGAGGAAGTGCAGGTAAATGGGCCATACTCTTCGAAAGGATCCCACAGAAATAGCATTCGATTGGAACCTGCAAGACAGTAGAAAAAAAGACGCCCTAGGTGTACTTGGAATAGAACTCTCGAAAAAGAACTAAAGGCTGCAGGGAAATCTTTCAAAGAAGTCAAAGTCATCGCTTCGTGCCGTTGGAAGCGTTTTGTGGAGGCCCCAGGACACTTATAATAAGACATAGCAGACGTTTTCATATGCCCCAAAACCTCTACTCACCTATCAGAAACGAGAGACGTAGTCTGCATGACGCACGGATTGTTTTAGTTTTGGCGACGGGCCAAGAAAGTCGCGTGAGTGTCGAGATCTAAAAATGTTCAGCTACAGAAAAAAATCAACAGTCGATAAAAAACTAGAGATATGGCATAGTAAATCGTTTATTGAGAGAGAACAGTATAGGCTTATCTATAAGAAATATAAAAATGAATCGCAAAATGTGTTGGTAAGCGCATAACTCAACAACGCATGAACCAATAGTAACAATTATTTTTTTAAATGTTCCTTGAAGTCCAAGGATGGTTTGTACGGCGGAAAAAATTCGAAGAATTTCCGGGAGACCCCTAAAACAGCCCTTTTCTTTCTCCCAAGAGGAGACAAGAGGTGATTGATTTAACACTTACCAATAGATCAGTTGGAAATCAAATCAACCGATGGCGAGTTTTGGAAGATCATCGTCTTATCGAGTTCCGACTGGGAATTGATGCAATATCAATACTTTTCGGTAGGAATCCTCGAAATGTGGACTCGGACAGGTATGGTGAGAGACTTTCAAACCTGATAAAACTCAAATCAGTAGAAATGATTGAAGATGCTATTAAGAAATTAGAAGGTACTTTAATCAATTGCTTTAGGGAACTGTGCTCACTCAGGCGAAGTAGACGGGAGGAAAGCGGTTCCTTGGTGGAACCCTGAACTGCCGAAGCTTCGTGTACGGTCCAGAAAACTCCTTAATAAGGCCTTAAAGACCCAAACAGAAGAGGACTGGGCTAATCATCGACTTACACAGAAAGAATATAAAAAAAAAGTACGGAAAGCCAAACTTGAATCCTATAGAAATTTCTGCAGTAACGTCGAAGAAATGAGGGAAACAGCGAGACTTTGTAAGGTCCTTCATCTGGACCGCCCAGTAAGGCTGAACTCCATTCGAAAACCTGATGGTTCATACACCATCCCAAATCAGAAACGTTAAATGCTCTGCTCGAAACCCATTTTCCGGGTAGTAGAACTCTCTCTGAAGAAGAGAGGGGAATGAACAATAACGGTAGCAACGGTGGAACCTCTAGGTAAAGGTGGTATATTGCTAGTCGGATAGTGACAAAAGAATGGATAAGGTCTTCCTTGTCTTCCCTTGGGAATCTTAAGTTCCCTGAACCTGACGGAATATATCAAGCAATGCTTAAAAAAGGAAGAAACAGGCTGATTGAGGCCCTTAAAAAAGATCTTCACAGCCTGTCTTGCATTTGGTTATATACCATCACAATGGCGACGCGTAAGAGTAGTATTTATTCCGAAACCAGGAAAAGATGACTATTCCCTTGCAAAAAGTTTTAGACCATTCAGTTTGTCATCGTTCGTGTTGAAAAGTCTGGAACGAGTGGTGGAGAAACATATTCCAGTGGGAGTATTGCCGAGAAGTCCACTTAGTAGAAATCAACACGCTTACCAGAGTGGAAAATCATGTGAATCAGCCTTACACGATCTTGTTAGCAAGATTGAAGCCGGGCTGGAAGCTGACGAATACACAAAGGGCGTGTTCGTGGACATTGAGGGGGCTTTTGATAATGCCACTTTCGTCTCGATAAGTTCTTCTGCCGAACGACACAAAGTTAATCAAACCATTGTAAAGTGGATATATTTCACGGTCACTGAGAGATTGTTAACCGCTGGTGAGAACAGTGAGGAATTAATCACCGTCAGGGCCAACCAAGAATGCCCCCAAGGGGGTGTTCTTTCTCTGCTGCTGTGGTGCTTCGTCGTAGACTCTTTACTAGCGGAGATGCAGGAACTCTGTTTTCATGTCCAAGCATGTGCGGACGATGCCAGTGCGCTAACATCGGATAAATTCATAAGGAGGCTTTGCACGAAAGTGCAGAGGATTCTTGATAAAATCGATGACTGGTGCATGAGACAAAGTCTTTCCGTTAATCCGAACAAAACAGTCATAATCTTGTTTACAAGAAAACGGAAATTGTATGGACTCAGTTTTCCATCACTGAAAGGTGTGACACTTGGTCTTTCCGATGAAGTTAAATATCTAAGAGTAATCTTGGATAAGAAGCTGACTTGGGTGACACACGTTTCACTGAAGGTGAATCGCACATTCAAGATTTTTCAGCAATGCCGTAGAGCCTTTGGTAAAACCTGTGGTCTGAAACCTGCTGTGGTCCTATGAATATACGCAGCACTTATCAGACCAATCATCACTTACGCTTCTGTGGTATGGTGGCGACGGAGCATGGTTAAGTCCACAATCTGGGAACTATACAGGCTGCAAAGAAGTGTATGTTTATGCATCACGGGTGCCATGAGTACAACCTCTGGTGATGCCCTAAATGCTATGCTTGATTTGCTCCCCTTGGATCTTAAGATACAATACAAGCAATGTGTAGACTTCATAAATATCTGTGTCTGCCACGAAGACGGAACTTCGGGACACAGAGAAATCTTTAAGTTGCTATCTGAGCAGTGCCCTCTGTTTTTGCCACCTAAAGACGACCTGATAGCCACAGTTTCATTTGGAAGGGAATTGGATGTCAGATTTCCATTGCGTGAACATTGGTGCAATCCAGAATGCATGCAGGGAGGTTTGACGGATATTTTCTTTACCGATTGGTCCAAGAATGAAATAGGGTCTGGAACCGGATGGTACTTAAACGATAGTAATAAGTATCACTATGCTATGGGGGAAATGGCAACTGTTTTCTAAACGGAATTTTTTGCCATCCTGAAAGTAGCTGAATGGATAATAGAGAGGAGATGGAGCGGGAAACAGATTGGAGTTTTCAATGAAAGTCGGACTGCACTGAAGGCCCTGGAGAACGCGAAACAAACCTCAAAGATTGTTCAAGAATGAAAGAAGAAGCTCAATTCTGTCACAAGACAAAACAGGCTTGTACTTATATGGGTTCCGGGACACTCCGGTGTTCAAGGAAACGAAATCGCAGATGAATTGGCCAACCGTGGATCAGCGGTTCCCCCACAAAGGCCAGAACTAGTAATCGGAATCAGTTCCGCAGGAATCATGAATGGGATCAGCGATTACATAGGCAATCTACATAAAGAGCGATGTTCCGGTCTAGAATGCTACAGAATTGCAAAGTGTTTTGTGACAAGTCCGAACAGAAAACTGTCAAACTTTCTTCTAAAACTTAGAAGGAAAGACATTCGGTTGATGGTCGGTATCATAACAGGACACAACCCATCGGGTCAGCATATGACCACCATTGGAATCATCGAGAACCCAGTGTGCCTGTCGTGCTTGGAGGAGGCGGATCGCACTGAGCACTTTCTCTGTGAGTGTTCCGCCTTTGCTAGAGCACGGCTACGGCGTACTATTCTTGCTGGGATCCGTTTTAATATGTACTAATATAAGTATCTGCACAAAACATATTACATACATATATGCATTTGAACATACTTGAGTTTCTACAGGCATTCACAAAACCTCCGCCTTACTGGATTCTGGTGCTCTCTTACGCAATTAGCAGCGTATAAGTTGAGCTCACCATATGTTTTGCATAATTGGAAGCAAATAATCCGGTGCAAGCAAACGCGATATTGAACATTACTTAACCCTCCGATGTTCATATGGGTCTGGCCAGACCCATTCGATCTTTAAATGTATGTAGATCTTTTATTTTTAATATCTGAGGCTTCTTAGTCCATGACTTCCTAAAATGTAGTGTGCTAAACACAATGAAGTAGCAAAATTGAGATTTTTGCTATATTTCTTGTAAAAATAATAATTTTAAACTAATTTCGTTAATTAAGCTCACATGGGTCTGTGCAGACCCATATAAGCTTCTCATGTAAATTGGTTAACCGTTACGTGTAAACAACTAAACTGTTAGCGGAGGCAGCGGCAGAGATAATTTTTTAGTTGACATTTGAAAATTAAAGTGAACACGTGTTTTCTAATTAGTGGAAAGTGTTTTTTTAAATAAAATGGAACAAGTAAATATGGATGAAGTTGATGTGATGACGCGTTGCTTCGTAAGCTAAGTGCAGCAAATGTGAGTCGGGAAGAACGTCAGCGAATTTAGGTACAAATTGAAGAAATTATGGAACAGGAGTCCGATCCATTTGAAGCAAGTGGCGAGGTAGAAGATGATGAATATTTTCCAGATGAAGATGACTTCGGCGAAGCATCAGATATAGAACAGGAAATCGAGTTAGAGGCTGTTCTGGATGAAAACCATGATGATATTGAGGATTTGTATAGAGAAGCTGTCGCCCTTCAGGCTTCAACCACAATGGAATCATGCAGCACATCTATTACCCAGGGCCTTATATACAGGTCGAAAGATGGGAAGATGTGGAATTCAAATCCTCCACCACCTGGAAGGCCTCGTTGTCACAATGTTACAACTTTTACTCGTAAAGGGCCACTACGAGGAGCGTCACCGTGTCATAAAGCTCTTTTCAAGCTATGGCTGTCTCCTGAAATCGTGAGTATCATTGTGCGGGAAACCAACAGAAATGCCGTTGAAGCGTTTCGTCTATGGAATGAAAAGCATCCCAGTAATAAACAGCGTTCTTGGGTAATGACTAACGAAGACGAAATGTATGCTTTTTTTGGGATGCTACTTATTGCTGGTGTATTTCACTCGAATTCTCAGCCAGCGAAAGAATTGTGGGCCAGTTACAATATGCCAATTTATAAGGCCACTATGTCATTGAATCGGTTCAATAGCTTAACTACTTTCATCCGTTTCGATAACAGTGGTACTCGTGCTGAGAGGTTGTAGCAAAGCAAATCTGCTGCCCTGGACGGTGTATGGCTCATGCTGATGGCCAATTTAGAGAAAGCATACACTCCGGATTGTCATGTAACCGTCGATGAACAGTTATTTCCATATCGGGAGCGCACTCGATTCACCCAATATATTCCGAGTAAGCCGGCAAAATATGGCATGAAAGTGTGGAGGATTTGTGACTCTGTTTCAAACTACCCTTTGAAAAGTATAATTTATACCGGAAAAGCACCAGGTGGCGAGCGAGAAACGAATCAAGGTGAACGGGTCGTCATGAAATTGATGGAAAATTATATGGACAGCGGTAAGACTGTTTATGCTGACAATTTTTTTTCAACATAGTTGCTTCAACACGGTCATCGTGCTACCATTGTGCTGCTTCTTCTTCGAAAAAGCGACATAAAACTCGTTATAACTGCAGCAAAAGTAATCGTCCCATATGTCTTAATGAACATTCCATGCAACTATATAGTTGTAAATCCAATTGCTCTTCGTAATTAATACTAATCATTTCAAATAAACAAATAAAATTATTTTTAAAACCGTATTTCTTACATTATTTGTATGGGTCTGGGCAGACCCTTATGATGCACTTACCGCATCATAAGGCACCGAACATCGGAGGGTTAAACACATACATACATACATGTACACCTATGATATATTTCTGAAAAACACGCATTCTTCGCTCTTCGTTCTCGTGCCTACTTATCCTTTTTACGAGCCAACAGCTAGAAAAATAAAGTGAATATTACATACTACAAATTACATACATACATAGTATTCCACTTACAAAAGTTTCCCATTTCACGCCTTTTGCTGTGTAAATTACTTCCAAATTAATAGCATGAAGAAATTTCATAGTATGTTGAATATAATTATTGTCAATATTTAATGAATTTAGACCAAATATTATGAGGACGATAGCTTCCGACACTTCCGACAATTGTCCACCCGGGGATGGTGGTAAACCGACTTGTAACGTTAACACTTTATTGAGTAACGAGCAGTTTCGAGTGTTTCATTAATAAAAACTAAATATTTTTAAAATTATACTAGCAATACCGGCGAACTCCGTTTCGCCACCAGATGGCTTCGTTTTTTGTAACATTTCGTTTGGGGATTAAAAGACGAAGAAAAATTATTATTTTTTGTTTTATATTTGAAAAGGAAAAATTTTATTTCATTTCACAACAGTAATGAATTCATTCCGATTACAAAAATGAAGTGTAATTTAGTTAAATTTCTATAAGTAAAAATGAAAGTGAATTTTGCATAACGTCTTTTGTATATTAAAAAAATATTGCTACCGCTTTTGGAATGCATGGTTGCCCTTGAAAGTGACACAAGCCAATTTTCTTACTCCTTGAGACCCCAAATTAAAAAAATAATTCTGACACAACTTAATCTTTTATTTAATTTTCCGATTTCTCCTTGAGAAATTACTATAAGATTGGATGAAAATGTATTTCCATCAAACATCGCTAACAAGCAAACTTGCAATTCAACAGACTCATTTATTTGCAGACGCAGTTCACGAGTAGAACTCAAGAATAAATCTCCCGTATACTCTGCTTTGTGCAATTGCTTCATCTGGTTTTTACTGCTTTGCTCTTTTGATTAACAAGTGTTCTTGATTTTAGGTAAAGTTTCTATTTTGTCGTTGGTTTTATTTATGTTTCTCTTTTCAAGCGTAAAAAAGAAATCAGGTGCTTATTGAGGATATGCCGTTTGCAGCTGCTACGGAGTCTCTCAAGCGGCAAATTTGCTTTTGCAATTTACATTTATATAAACTATTTGTCTAGGTTAGATTTGTATAGGGAAATGTGTTTACTTCCTTTAATATGTTTGCAAATAATTGTTCACAGACCAAGTAAATTTACGAGTATATTTTATTAAATCAACGAGACTGAGTTTGACTGCATACTGAGTTATGATCGCCACAGACCAACTAATGGCTAATATTTATTTGTATACTTACTTGTGTTTGATAGTTGCTGAAGCCCTTTTGTGGCGGGTTTGAGGAAAATAAACCCTCGTTTCGGCAATAAAAACCAAAAACAGCGAACTATGCAAATGAAAAAGAATTCACACATGAAAGGAAATTAACAAAACTAACATAAGAACGCAATCTTTTGGAAAGTTTTTAAGTCTGAATTGAAGTAGTCTCCAGCATTGGCATTCTGTGAAATAAGTATGGCATTTGTTAAATATATAACTTTGTATTGTTATTTTAAAGAGCCACACTAAGTTCTATGGAATTTTTCAAATCACTGCAGATGGCAGCTGTCAAAATTGATTCAGTAATAAAAAATGTAATCAACTTTGCTTTTCGGAATAAATAAGCTCCAGTGAAAGTGATGTGGATGAAAAAATAGTGTGGAGCCTGTTAAGAGATCGGAGTTACGCATTGGTATTGTCGAATACAGCGTAAGAATAAAACCAATACAGTAGATTTCTGAATTGAATTCACTTTCCTAAAGAGATGTTTGAGTTCGTGCTGCAAGATACGTTCTGAGGTGAACGCAGTGCTTCCCGTGCAGTTTTTCTTTCACTTCTAGTGAGTTGACTCTTAGGCTCTACTCAAAATAGAAACGAGCACGCATGAGCATACAGCATTGTAAAATAAGTGCGTTACAAATAACATATTGCGTTACTAATACATATTTTTAGTTCGAAACTTCGACACAGCTTATCTAAAAGCAACGTATTACAAAGTCATCACCAATTCCTACTCCTACAACATTCCCAAAAAAGCAGAGAGAAGTAAAACGATGCACCAAAAAATAGTGCAATAAATATTTCTGATACTCTACACATTTGTGTCTTCGTTTGTAGCACCTAGAATGAGTAGTAATACTTCATACGAAAGATCAGACACTTCAGGAAAAACAATTTCCATATACGAGGGGTGCATTTTATATGTTGGAATTTGGCAACCCTGGTGTTGCAATCTGGCAACTGATAGCTATATCGCAAAGTTTGACATTTTTTATCTTTTACGTACTCAGAACGTTTTGAAATACCAGCGCTATTTGTGTTGTTTACAGTAACTTAAAAGATTCATCTCGGTCCAAAAATGGAATTAAATCGTGAACATTTTCGTGCGATTATTTTTTACAACTTTCGACGTGGATTAACTTAGCAACATTGCATGGATGAACTTAATTCATTTTTTGGCGATGAAGCTCCATCAAGGACCAGTGTTTATCGATGGTATGGTGAATTCAATCGTGGTCGTAGTTCACTCCAAGACGAGTTTCGTGAAGGTCGTCCAAAGTCAGTTGTTGTTCCGAAAACCATTGATGCTGTGCGCGAACTGATATTGCAACATCGTCATGTGACCTATCGTGAGATTGAGACAATCTTCGGTATTAGTGGGACCAGCATACATTCAATACTGCATAAACATTTGACTATCAAAAAAATTTGTTCGCGTTGGATCCCACACAATTTGTCAATCGCTAAAAAAAAGGCTCGTGTCGATTGGTCGAAGGAAATGCTCAAAAAATATGATCGCGGAGCTTCGAAACACGTCTATGACATCGTGACAGGTGATGAATCATGGATTCACGCGCATGAACCCGAAAGTAAACAGCAGTCGACTGTATGGGTGTTTCAAGATGAGCCAAATCCAACAAGTGTATAGATCTTCATGCAAAATATTTAGAAAAACAATAAAGTGATTTTCGATGATTAAAATTTGTTTTTGTTCTCTTATCCTGACATATAAAAGGCACCCCTCGTATCCGTCTGTGGAATAAAATTAACTTTAAAGTAGTAACGGCAGTTTAAATTTGAAAGAGTGAATACTTTTACTTTTAGAGAGCCACATCCACAGTTTGCTATTAAGCTGGATGAAATTTAGTGTGCGTAACTGATGTGTGGTCAGGTGGAAATATGTTTTTTCGTTACATTTGCCATTGGTTAGTGCTGAAAATAGTGAAAGGAAGTCAGTAGTACTGGCACTTCAAGTGTTGCTAGGCGCCATATGATATAGATCATAAGAAACTTAGTACTGTTTGATATGTGAGCCATATTAGTGTTCTTTGCACTGGCTTTAAAAATTCATCCCGGCAAAAAAAAAAAATTTAATTAAACCATGAAGATTGAATTAACCAGATAATAATGCATTTAATATCTAAAATCATTATACAGCGAGCAAGCACCATCCTTCGGCACTACAAACAACTGGCACAATGAGTTTTCTCGCGGTCGCTGTTTACTTACCGCCATCCTTGGGTCTTATTTTGCAATAGTGTATGGAGTGTCATGTAGAATATTTTAAAAAACAATAAAACTGTTTTCAATTCCCAATGTTCACTTTCATTGTTATGCCAGAAATATACATAGTTACATAAAAAAATCATTCCAAAAATATTGTGAAAACTGGTCAAAATATTGGTATGTGAAGTACGACAACGCGACGAATAACGAAGCTAACCCGATCCCCTCCCTATTCATACGGTCAGCGGTTAGGGTGAAACTTTAAATTTAAAACCTGATTCTGCCACCGGACACTCTGTATTTTGAATATGAGAATATGAGACAGCTGCTTGCTTAAGTACCAGGATGATAGGTTTTAAGGTTGCTTGATAGGTATGGTGAAAAAAATGTGAGGGGAACTTTGGCAGTTACGTCACTTGAGTGGTGCATGGAATGAAAAGAAAGTGCATAAAAAGAAGTGTAAAGTGTGGTTAGTTGAATACAAAACGAAAACCAACGTGGTTATCAAATTGTGAAATTGTGAAATTGTGAAAGTTCTGTGTTTTAAATTTAATTTAGAAATTAAAGAAAAACAGCATAATTCGTATATTGTTTTCAGCAACGTTGGCACATTATTTCGCAGCTATATTCGAGTTACACACAAGAGCAAGAGCTAAATGTGACTATATGTGAGTGAGTGGGAAATAGAAAAAACTTAAATATTGGTTCCCCACGGTTTTTACGCTATCAGAATTTAAAACCGAGCACTTCATTTATACAAAAAATATCAATTTTAATTAAACAAAGCTCACTTCAAACAGGATAAGTTAGACCGCATTTGTACTCACCGTATTCGCAAATAATCCGTTACCATGGTTTTTTTTCATATGTCACTAACACAAGCGAAATTTTGTTAAACGCATTCCAAGTGACATCAGCCCATCATTCGATTCTGTCAAATTCGCTCAGAGCTGAATAACGGTCTGCTATGCGGTGATGCACTCTATCAAAGATCAAACATTGTGGGTAACATTTCTTACTAAAAGGCAAATTATAAATTTCTTCCCACAATTCGCCGTATTCTCCTAATTACCTATATCTGACCATTATCTATTCTCGAGATTGCATGTGGCGGAGCAAAAATATCGTTTGATTTAATTGTAACTAAATTTTATTAAATTACCGAAAAGGATGGTGTAATGGTTGAAGTACCACTTTGGCACTCCCCAAGTAGCTCTAGAGCGCTGTGAAATACTCTTTTACCAACGATTTTTTCAATCCCCGAAACATGCCAAATAGTCCATTTCCGGTATAGCCATCAGCACCTTCTTCGATTCAGCTTTTATCTCCTCAATCGACTCGAAACGCGTTCCCCGGAGTGGTCTCTTGAGTTTTGGGAATAGCCAGAAGTCACACGGAGCCAAATCAGGCGAATACGGTGGTTGCGGAACGCTATGGGTGGAATTTTTGGCGAAATGGTCACGAAGAACGAGTGCAGTGTGAGACGGTGCATTATCGTGATGCAAAAATCAAGAGTTGTTGGCCCATAATTCTAGTCTTTTTAGACGAATTGCTTCACGTAAATGACGCATAACGCTCAAATAATATTCCTTATTAACAGTTTGGCCCGGTGGAAGGAATTCATAGTGCACCACACCACGAAAATCGAAAAAAACTGTCATCATGACCTTTATTTTTGAACGACTTTGACGTGCTCTTTTCGGTCTGGCCTCGCCTTTAGCACGATATTCGATTGATTGGTCGGTTGTTTCAGGGTCGTAAGCATAAATCCAAGTCTCATATCCCGTAATGATGCATTTGAGCTTGTCCAGATAGTCTGAAAGCATTGTTTCACACACATCAACGCGACGACTTTTTTCCAAGAAATTGAGAGTTTTCGCTACCAAACGAGATTTGACTTTTCGTAGGCCCAAATGGTCTTTCAAAATGGTTTTCACAGATCCTTCTGATATTCCGATCATATCAGTAAGGTCTTTAACAGTCAATCGACGATTTTTGAGCACTAACTCCTTCACTTTATTGGTGTGTTGGTCATCTGTTGACGTCGATGGTCGTCCAAACGCTCCAACACGTTCTCGACCCCCTTTGAAGTCTTTGTGCCACTTATAAACATTTTTCTGCGACATGGTCGAGTCACGAAATGCCTTCTGCATGCTAAACGTTTCGCAGCCGAAATTTCATTCCGCAAACAAAATTTGATGGCACTTCTCTGCTCAATCAAATCAGACATTGTAAAAATCGAAAAATGCACTCTTGGTCGTTTGGTAAACACAAGCGTAAATATATTACTGACAATGACATTCCCATGAAAGTAGGCCCAGATGTTATTAACAGTGCTGCCAACTCATGAAAAAAATAACTAGAGCGAAATTTTAATCCCGCGAAATTTGACAAATAAATTCACTTTACTTTTTGCCCACAGGTATATCCAACACGGGTAGAGGTGAAAATCATAAACTCAATGGAGTTAACATCAAAGTCACAACGCTTTGAAATTTTTGGCATAAATTCGACTTTTACACTTGCTCAAGAAGTACACCACCTGAACTAATTATTGCTATGGTAATTTTAATATTTTTTAATGTATTTTTTTACGCATTAAAAATATAATACAAAATATATAAAGTAAATTAATTAAATTGTGTTTGCAGAGTTCTTAAAAATGCGCATTGATTTATAAAAATATAAAAACATGAGACTACAAAAAAAATATTGCATTACCTGTAATGTTTGCTGATACTTCAATTGAAAGCCCACCTGGGAACGATAGAAATACCGTCAATAAAAGCTCGATGGAAAGAATGAACTTCTTCATTACAGGGTTTGATTGAAAAGTAATGAGCCTTACCGCGCGGAGCTCCTGCCAAGCGATCAACCGAATCGGCTGGTGGGGGAAAATTATCGTTGGACCTTCCCCTTCCACTAGAAACCGGTCCCAGTTCGCTGGAAACAGCGGTGCAGTCAACATCACTCCGCGCGTGAAAGCTGTTTTAAAAGTGTGTTAGGATTTTGCAGTGGCGAAAATGCAGCGATCGTTGGAGCAACGTTACTCCATCAAATTTTGCGTAAAGCTAAACAAAACGAGTACCGAAACCATTGGGCTACTCAAGGAGGCTTACGGGGACCAATCTCTGTCCAGTGCCCAGGTAAAACAGTGGCACAAGTCGTTCAAGGAAGGCCGTGAGGACGTTGAAGACGAACAGCGATCTGGAAGGCCTTCGACGACGCAAACAGACGAATATGTGAACCGGGTTCATGAATTTTTGAACATTGACCGTCGTGCTAGTCTACGTGAGATCAGTGAAGAGTTAAATTTAATTTATTACTTCTTCTTGTTCCCGCGCCTGAAAAGAAATGAGGGATGAGTTTAAATGAAAAGGGATGAGTTTAAAAAATGTTTCCTGCAGTGGAAGGACCACTACTAGCGGTGTATTGACGCTCAAGGGTCCTATTTCGAAGAATATTAGTTATATAAGCTAAAAGGTTTAATAAGACTGCTTAAAAAAAATAAGGCTCATAACTTTTCAATCAAACCCTGTATATTGCAGGATGTAGTCCATGATGAATTTCAACATCTTCCTTATTTTGTATTTGGTGTCTGAAAATAACAGATTTCTCGTATTCGGTATTAAAGATACTTCTAGACCTGCTGGTTCCGAATTTTGCTCCGATTCGGCACAACAAACGAACACACAAACGATTCTGTTGGTAAAACGTCTGCGGCCATCCATTACGAATTATTGATAGAAGTAAATGCGTTCTTACATGCAATGTAATATTTCACTTGCCGTCTTCTTTATATTTAAGTTTAAAATACAGTTTCGTTCACGCTATTAGAAACACTTTTTTTTATTTTGGTGTTTCACCGAGATTTGAAATTACGTTCTCTCTGGATTCCGAATGGTAGTCACGCATTAACCCATTCGGCTACGGCGACCGCTAAGGAATACTTATTTCATGTCAAAAGAAAAAGGCAAAACTACGGTTGACGTAAAATAGTGGCAGAGGTGACCAAGAAGGAAAGTGAAACTACCTTTAAATTTTTCTATTACGGGCCGACCTTTCTTTGAGCTTTAATTTTTTTTTTATATTGTACGAAAAACCTTTTGTTATTTGATTTTATTTTCTTCTATTTTGAACATTTAATTTGAGGCTAAAGCCAACGAGAAAACCGTTTGTGCATAAATTTCAAACCGGATTAAGGCTTCTACTGACCTAGAAAAAATGTGCAATCAACACAAGTTTTACGGTTAACTCGGTTCAAAAATCGTTTATGCATATGGGCTCAATTCAGCCGTACTGAATACATATAAGAGAGATGAAGTGAAGTATAAACATAACATTAGATAGCTCATTTGATAACTTACAAAGGCATGCAAAACTGTGTATCGAAGCAGAAGCCGAATACAGGGGTTAATAAAAATATGTATGTGTTCTATTAAAAACAAATCTAAATTCTACAAAAAAATTCTAAATTCACAAAGCGACTAGTGCATTGTTTTTATTCTCGGAAGTATGGGATGAAAACTATTATTCACTTCTAAAATGTTTTTGTTTTAGTGAGAAATGCAATATAAATTTCCTGTTTGTCTCGCACAGCTCTAATTCAACTGATTCCTGGTTACAGTTTGGCATGAAAAATTAAAAAAAAAATGAATAGTATTTGTAAAAAAAATAGTAATATAATAAAATACGCGTTTCATTTTCCGATATGCATATAAATATAAATAAAAAAGCAAAAACTTAAAGAAATACAATAAAATGGAATTTAATGGGGTTTCATGTAAATTTGAGTTTTAGATTAACGTAAAAAAAAGTTGATGCTGTGGCTATCTAAATCATGCTTTGGAGTGAGGCTTCATATCCTGGTCTTGATACTTTTGTATGTCGGGAAATTTGACAATTTCTATCACAGACTTATAATGAAAATTTTCCCAGTTATTTCTTACCAAATATAGTAAACTGTTGTTCAAAGGATGAAAATGGCGGATAATGTAGCGAAGTTATTGTAGGCTAATTCAAGTCCAGGTGATCGTTGAAAGAATTTATAATAAATCGAATAAAATACTAGTCATTTTGACTGGCAAAGCTTAATAGAATCAGAATATGTTACTAGTAAAAATTTACGAAGAAAGACAATTGGTTTCGTACATCATTCTGTGGAATGTCTGTATCAAGTTACCGACTTAAATTTTATATCGTTTGACTGAAATGCTTGCAAACAGAAAGAAGGCCAAATTGCCTGAAAGGGGTTTTCATGTTTAATAATCGTAATTTCATTAACGCTTATGCTGTCATCTGGTTTTGTTCAGACGATGTTGATGTTTAAACAAATTTTTAGTCAGTAAATGATTTCGGTTCAGTTTTGTCATTCAAAATATCCACGAGTTTCCATTTTTATAAAAGGTAAACTGTTGAAACGTCGGCTGTTTCAATATTTTGCGCTTCGTCTGCGAAAATCTATAATTTTATTTCGAAAATTAGTTTACAATTTGTTTAATTTTACAGTTCATATTTACATATAGATATATGCTTATATTATATATATATATATATAGGTACTTACATTTGTGCTTCAGCGCACTTGTCTGCACGCGGCGATGGCTCCAAAGTAAAAGAACGAGCTTTCTTCGTTCGCTTTACTTTGAACCGAGCTCGTGAAGTGCAGCGCAAGTATGCATTTTTAAGCACCAAACAAAGGTAATTGTTAATTACAACGCAATTACACCGCGTTGCAACAGTAAACATTAAAAAACGGCGGCCGCCGTGGCCGAATGGTTTGGTGCGTGACTACCATTCGGGAGTACCTAGGCTCGAATCTCCGTACACAAAGCACCAATTGGCCAATTGATAGAACAAGTGTTTTTTAATAGCGATCGCTGCTTGACAGCCATTATCAAACCTCCGAATGTATTTGAAATGAAATCCATGAATAAATAAATGAAAAATCTCCTCATAAAAAACCGTCTCCCATTTGGAGGTGGCGTGTAAATGTAGGTTTCTCCATTTGTTGAACAGCATCAAGATGCACACTATAAGTTGGAGAAGGAGCGCGACTAAACACTAAGTAAAGTAAAAAGAAATTCATTATTTTTGCATAAATGGCTTAAAACTGTTTTATAGACCAGTTAGCTCTTGGCGACTTTTAACAAGTTCAATTATTTTTGTGATTTTATCAACATTATCGACATTTTCTTTCGTTTTAAGCGATTCCTAATATATTTTAGAATATTCACACAAAGTTACAGAGCCTAATTCTCAATATTTCCGTAGATACAAAGCCAAAGGTAGGCGAGCGTTAGGTAGTTACGCTGTGACCGGACAGATATAGTACAAACTTTATCTTCTTCTCTCGACTTTTCATTTTTATGATTTCTTTGAATTTGATAAAAAACAAAATAGATAAAAAAAATTTTTCAAGATTTTTATACTAAGTTGAAGTGATCTTTTTTTTATACATAGAAAGGCATTTTTTTTTTTAAAACCTCCAAAAAGTTGAAATTTTGGAATTTCTTTCAGTTTTCTTAGTTCATCTAGAATAAAAAATCATGATAATTGGAAATCCATTTGAATTTTTTGCTTTACATAATAATTATGAGCTGTATTTTGTACGCCAGTTGGAAACTCCAGCGTTGCAGCACTCTACTAATTTCTATGTTAAACATTTTTTTCAACTTATTTTAACCAGTACAAAAATTTTTTATACTTTCTAAATTATCATTAAAAGATAGAAAAAGCTTTGCAGTGCTAAATTAATTTTTTCCTTAAAAAAAAAAATCGCAAAGAGATCCAATTTTTAGACCTCATAAACGAGGCTTTCGCCTTAACATCAAAAATACCTGAACGGAATCGACGAAACCAAACATGCATGCAATTAGCCGTTACAGTACCGGCACTTTAAATACCATTCACAATTTCAGTAACCTGGCTTGCATTTTCGTCTTAGCAAACAAAAACTGTAAAATGTACCGGATTTTCCCTTTGTTGATTTCCATTTTTAACATCCTGTAACTCACAAGTGAATGGAATAAAAAAAAACTAGGTCAAGAATTTTTTTCAATGAGAAACGTCACCTTGACAACGACTATAAACTTTTAATTGTTTGATCGATACTTTACAAGATATCGAATACTATAGCCAACTACCGAGAAAATAATGATTTTTTCCCCCAAAACTAATATGTCGGGCCTTCCATTCCCGGTATGTAACGATTCGTTAGTGACTAGACTATTCTGCGTTTCACCTCGTTACCGACATACACTCTTCTTTTAATCACCAAATTCAATGATATCAAGTATACTGTGGAATAACAATTTATCAGACCCCTTTCATTTTTTTAGTCTACTTCTTACATTTCGCTTTTAATAGGTTCCCATGTTTTTAATTTCCATAATTGCTCAAGGGTTTTTCTAGTAAGTGTTTTCTATACTACAAAGTGCACCACCATTGCTTCACTCAAAGAATGCATTATTGGTGGCATATCTATAAGCCTTCCGACATATGTAAATATGTATATAATTTCTAGTTTTATTATTTTTAATTTTATTTATTGTATTCAGTTTATTTTTATTAATTTATTACCGCCACCAAGCGGATATCTTAAAGGGTACGATGTTTGCTATGGTGGTACAAAATTGCGGGCCCGTAATATAATTTAGTACATTTGTTGAACTTAAACATACACCCTTAAAATTTTTAGTACTCTTATTATCCGATTTGTGCAGCCACAACACCAACGTCAAGCATTTCTAAGTATTAAAAATTACATTTTGCCTTTTGGGACCTTTTCGTCGTTATTTTTAATTTATGGTAAAATGTGTTTTGTTGTATGAACACTCTATTAACGTGCTGTGCGGGCGGTGGACGGACGTGGCGTATACGTAACGAATTATAAAGCTGCTCAGGTCAGCTGCAATATAATTTTAATTCCATCTTAAATTCGATAAGAGTACACAAATCTAATGCATATACATATTTATAGCCGAAATAAATTGCAAATACTTTAATAGAATTCATAATTGGTTCTCGAATTTCATACTGAAAAATTGTATTTGTATGCACTGGTACAATAAACGAGTAAGTAACATCGCTTAATGCGTAATTGCGCTTTGGGATTTGTGATGGTAGTGAATATATAATATATTTATGTATTCATATATATTTACTGTAATCTTAGTATATATAGTGTATTATAATATACAAACAGTGTTTATAAATACTTATATATTGATGTATTTCTGCCATAAAAAGCTCGTCATAAAAAATATCTGCCGTTCGGAGTCGGCCTGAAACTGTATCTCCCTCCACACGAACACCACACATAGGAGAAGGAACTCGGCCAAATACCCAGAAATGGTGTACGCGGCAATTATACATACATATATTTGGGCTGGTCGATTTAAAAATCGCTCATTGCTCTGTGAAAATCGTATCCTAGGGATCAAAATAAGAAACTTTGTCGAAGGAACCATACCTCTAAAACGAATTCTGATGTCCCCCAATTTGGGTCGAACGAAAAATCCCATTTTGACCCATTTAGAGTGCTCCAATCGAATCCAAATGTATCACCGACCCTCACTAACTTTGGACACCCGATCCACCCATGCCAGTGGCACACCCCAGGAACTCCCCTGGGGGGTTCCCCATACAATTATTTGAAAATATCACCATTTTTGGCCTTTACATGACAAAAGAAACTAAAAAGTTCGACCCAAATTGGGGGACATCAGAATTCGTTTTAGAGGTATTGTTCCTTCTGCAAAGTTTCTTATTTTGATCCCTAGAATATGATTTTCACAGAGCAATGGGCGATGTTTTTGCCTCCCCACAAATCGACCCGGCCTAACATATATATGTATGTACATATGTGTGTATTTTCATCTATTCACGCATATCACCCCATTCTGACGTCCTTTGCAAATACTTAGCTGGCCCTCATTCTGACGTCCTTTGCAAATACTTAGCTGGCCCAACTTTTTGTGCTGGTTTTAAGCAAGTTTTTGAAAAAATAACAGTTCTCAGTCCCTTGCCAATTCTTACATCCACAGCTAGAAGATTTCGCTTGCCCCAAAACCGTGTGCATTTGATGATTTTCAAATTCCCGCAGGCGTTTATACACTCCAGCGTGAGGAAGCGCAGTTTAATATTATGCAAATGAAGGAATTTGCTTTTGAATAAAAAGTAAGTAAGGAAAACATGTTTCGAAAATCAACAAATTCTTCTGCGTACTTGAGTAAATGAGCCGTGAAGCAGAAACCATGACCTTCTCCCCAAATGACCAGATCAGCAGGATGTCAAATACAATACACACTAATAAAGTTTTGGTTTATATGAAATATTTTAATAGAACATAGATTTGGATTCATGTACGAAAAATATACGATTGAGTTCATCTCCTTATATACGAGGTGCGTTTAAAAAGTAAGGTGACTTTTCTAATTTCGATTTTTTTGTTTTGTTGTTTAGGTAAACATGTCCTGAGCATATGCATGTTCACAGTTTATGCCCGCTTTATGGCATATCCGGTTGGGTTTGTTTTTGCCAAATACAAATGTTAGACGTGTTTTGGTGGGCCCAGATTTTTTCCGCTTTCGAAAAAATTTGATTTTTTAACTAACAATAGTATCGCAGTCATGTAGCAACAACGGTATCCATCGGACTTGGCCCATTAAGTATTGTTCTGAAAATCAGAAAACAAAATTGTGGGGATAAAGCTAGCATCGTTGAGAAAGCATATCAAAGCGCTTTTTGGTGAACGGTGATTCAAGTATTTGGGAAAAGATGGCACAAGTGTATTATATCTGATGAGGATTATTTTTAACAGGACACAATAGATGTTTTCGAATAAATAAATTTTTTGAGAGAAATGTAAAGTCATCTTACTTTTTGAACACAGTTCAGTGAACACCAGATTATGAAATAATATGATGAATAATTTCATTGGGCTCAACAAATATTGAGAATTTTCGTTCATATAAATCATTGGCTGGACGTATTTTATATGGAAGAAAATTTCCTCTGGAAACAAGAACGACCTTGTCGCAAAAACTAAATACGCTTAGAAGCGACTATAATAGACTGTTTAACTGGGTTAAATCCACTGGTCTGACAGACGATTAGTCTTAGAATATTTAAAAGTGCTCTTAGAAGAGAAAAATATAGTTTATGGCGTAATTTTTGTAGCTCAGTTAATGGGTGTACGGAAACTGTAAGGCTTAGGAAAGTATTATCCTCGAAACCCATGTCTCCAAGTTTTGTAAAAGGGCTGGATGGTTCGTGGGCCATGTCTAGTGGGGAACCTTAGGATCCCCTAATATATTTACTTTCCTGGCCCTTCCGAAGGACTTTTAACCAATTAGCATGGCATCGTTCCGTCTAACAACTCTGTAATATTTGATTGGTCTTCACACGAAAGGTTGCTTGAACAGTGGTAATTTCGTAGAAACTCAACATGGTTACACTAATGGTAGGTCAACCGATATTGTTCTGAGCTCACTTCTGGGTACTATTGTGAAATCTTTCTCGGTTAAAGAATATACCCTACTAATTTTCCTAGACATTGAAGATGTGTTTAATACAAATACCTTCGGTCCTTTGTATAGTTGGAGTTGATATGTCAATTAGACAAGTAGTACGTAAGTTACTAGATAATCGAAAAATAATTTATGAATAAGGTGCTTCTTGCACCACTCGCACAGACTTCAGAAAAACTCCTCAAGGAGACGTTCTTTCTCCTGTTCTATGAAACCTGACCGCTGTAAATTAATTGCTTATACAGGCGACATAGTTATTGCCACATGTGGCAAATATCTTTCAACTCTAAGCGATATCATGCAGACCGCTCATAATAAGCTGTCTAGTTGGGCTCTAAGTAGCGGTTTGGGTGTGAACCCACTGAAAACTGATTAAGTTTTGTTCTCGAATAAAAACAAAATTCCACAATTTACGAAGAGAAACAGGTTTCAGAGTGTTCAACGTATGCCCCTTGCATGTATCAGTGGCGCTCTTAGCACCGCATCCTCTGATACTTTGAACTCTTTTTTTCTTACCTGTCCTAGAACCATATTTTCCTGAGCAATATTTTAGTAGGTTATTTAGTACTACAATTCCAGCTAGATGTGAAGGGGGTTTTCCTGCTTACGATTCTTTCGCGATGGCTTAACTATAAAGTTGGCTTTGGTGTCTTCCTAATCCCTGTAACGTATTTCAGTCAATTCCAGCCATTTATGTCTGGTTAAGTAAAAATATGACTACCTTTAGAGAAAACGATATTTACTCCGAAAGCCAAGCAGCGATTAAATCTTTTGGTGTAGTAGTCACTAATTCCATCATTGCTCGCAAATATCGGGCATCCATTTGATATGAGTGCCAGGGCATAGTGACCAGGGAATTGTCCGGCAGACAAATTAGCGAGAGTGAGCAGTACCACTCGCCTCCCTCTTGACAAACTACGTGGTGCAAGTAGCACTGTCCCTTCAGCCAACGCGAGATGGGTTGATAGAAATCAGTCGTCAGGCGCTATTTAATTGGTCAAGAAAAAATGTATCTGTGTAAGTTTCTTTATTTACAGTCTGTCTCCTAGTCTCTGTATCTGTCTCCTAGATCGACATGCTTAAAGATTGAACATACTTTATTTCAACTATTGCAGAAACTGCAAGAGCGAGGAGGAGGACGAGTCTGTCAGACATCTTCGCTGTTACTGAAACGCGTGGCATGCAGCAAGGTTGAGATAATTTGACTCGTCGTTTTCGAATGTCGCTGATGGCCTGAGGTATGTAAGTGTCCAGCCAAATCAATGAGTTTGCACTTAAAACAGAACGGTTTAACGAGGTGTCGCAGATAAACTGCTTCTGTGGTATACAATGGATCGGCAACTGTCTAAATGAGTTGGTTTAGAGACCGACTGTCCCTTCAAATTACCTATATTTTCTCGGCTTATGTTATGCAATTAAACATGGAGAAGAACCGGACCTCGTGCGTGTGATTTGTATTACGAGAAACGCCACGCTCTCTTCGTTTTTCTATTTTTATAGGTATATATATAATTACTGTGCTTATCATTCTTTGGCGACTTGGCACTCGCAACCTACAAAAATTCAATATATCAAACAATATTTCTCTTTACTTGCCGTTGTTTTTTTATGGAGCTGGTCTAAATTATGAACTGAAACTTGAACCAAGTCTGTGTTTAGCCAACTGAGAGGCTTTACATTTTCCTTTTTAAGATAAGTTTTTTTCTAACGAGGCAATGACGAAAAAGAACAAAATTTATTGCACAAGTCATAAACTTTTTAATTTTTAATATTTTTTTTTCAAATTAGTATATAAAAACGGCAGCTGCCCATATAAGAAGGGCTCGCGGTAGACCAACTAACTTATATACAGGGTGGGCCATATAGCGTTTGCTTTTTGAACCACCTATTTTTTTGAGAATGGTTACACAAACGATATGTCAAAGGTGTTCATAATTTACTTAAAGGTTTGACATTTACGAAATGGGACGCTATGCGCTTGAACAAAATTGGGAAATATCCAAAACCTATTTCCAAAGTGGTGAGTCTTCTTCTTCTTTTCTGATTTTCATATCGGTGGCTACGTCAATAAGCAAAATTGTCGGATTTGGTTCTCAGAAAATCCACACGTTACTGTAGAGAAGCAAATGCATCCACAACGAGTCACTGTTTGGTGCGGTTTTTGGTCTGGCGGCATCACCTGGCCATTTTTTTTTTTAATGAGCGGGGACCCGCGGTTACAGTCAATGGCCAGCGTTACCGTGACATGCTCAACGAGTTGTTTCCAAAAATTGAAGAGGATGACATGGACGACATTTGGTTTCAAGAGGACGGTGCAACTTGTCACACTGCCAAAGCTACACTCGAACTTTTGGCTACCGTTTTTGAAAACCGAATAATCAGCCGAAATTCCGATAACAATTGGCCGACTCGGAGCTGTGATTTAAGCCCGTTGGACCATCCAGATACGATTGATGATTTAAGACACGAAATCGAAATTGCCATTCATGAAATTGGAGCCCAAACAATCGAAAATGTGGTTAGAAATTGGGTTGATCGAATGGCCTACTGTAAAGCCAGTCGTGGCAGTCATTTGAACGATATTATTTTTCATTCATAAATGACAATGTTCAATCTTCAAAATAAAAATGTAAAAAAAAGTTTGAAAAAATATTGATTAGTTTTTTTTTTATAGCCGATTCAAAAAGCAAATTTTACATGGCTCACCCTGTATTTACGTACGAAAATTTGTTTCATTGAACCAACAAGGCATGCTCTGCAAATTTGTGCATTATAATTCTTTGTAACGAAAAAAGAAAATCTAATGCAATCATCTACAATGTGCATTAAATTGATTTTTTGTTCGTGCTTCGATACATTTCCCACAGTGGAGTTTTCTGTCTAACAGAAGCGTGACCGAAAAAATTCGAACTTATTGCTCCGTTATAAACCAAATCTAAATGCTGTTTAACAGGTGTATCCTTTTTACAATACGATTTGTGAACTTTGTTGGGCTTGTGAGAAATTTAGCGAGCGTACGTTGCTTTTATAAAATTAATTCCGCGTGTGAAAATCGATATGAAGCAGTAATCTCTATGTACCCACCCAAAAGGTCCAAAAATGTCACGTACAGCAAAATATTTGAAGAACTCGATGACGTTCATAAATAAATGGAAAGTTAGAAATGTTAACGACATCCCCCGACGAGGCCAAAAACAAAAAAAAAAATCTTCAAACCAAGGTCAACAGATCATTGACTCGTTCGTAACAAAACCAAAAAGACTTGCATGGGTCGTGCATAGTTGCATGTGTTAGTTCCGGTATTCTCCTGATAATCGACAACTTCAATGTAAGTTAAGTTAAAAATATAATTAAGGTTTGTATTGAATGCTGCTTCTCCGAAAAAGGATTTGGCCTTTTATTTGTGTTTTCCGTCAATTTGAATGCAGTTTTGACGAATAGAATTTACCAAAAAGCTGTGAAGATATTTGGAAGAACTGTTCAACCTTGATTTTATAAGAAGACAACGATCCCAGTTATCGAAGACGAAGGTGTGTAGAAACAGCAAAATAGGATTCAAATGACGGATTGACCTTCACAGTCGCCTGATGCCAATGAAAATGTTTGGGTAAATTTATCGAGAAAATATCGAAACTAAATAAGAAAGAAATAAATTGTCAAAACTTGTCTATAACGCCCTGTGCTATAGTTAAGAAATTTACTTATAAGTCAATTATGGCACTTTTTAGATGCTAAATAAAAATCTGAAGTCAGTTTTGCTTGCGTTGTACCGCCTCGTATTGCAGGTAATTCGCCTACAATAAATATATTTTCCAGGTACCACAATGACACGTTTACAGTACTACTTTTGGACCCATTTTTCTTTTTTATTTGTAATTTTGTTTAATTTAATTATTGGTTTCTTTAATATTTATATATAATAACTATTTTTTATATTTTTTTATTCCTGTATTATATTTTAAATATTTTTGTTTCTTGAATGTTTATATATAATATAATATTTTTTACTTACTTACTTACCTTACTTCAGATTCGTAATCAGTCACCTCAAAAACCCCTTTATGCCAAGTTTCACTAAAATCAGTCCATGGCTCGATATTTACGCTACTTTTGTGAGACTTTTGTCAATAGTGAAAGGTAACGAAGAGACATCTCTATTTTTGAATGACTTAACGCTAGCACGGGGATATGGTGGTCTGGTATAAAAAACTGACAACAGAGTTACAACTCTCCTTTGCGATAGTAGTAGGAAGAAAATTTTTTAAATAAACGCGAAAGCAAAATTAGCCATTCTTGTAACTATAAAAAAAGTAAAGACTCTGATCGCTATTTTTGTATTACCAACAGTTTTTGAAATCTCAAATTTAATTTAACTTTTCGGTATATTGTAACTGTAGTCATAGCGATTCCTAAGTATGTATGTTTGTATAGCCAGTTATGTGTTTGTTTGTACTTATTCAGAACTGTGTTTGTAGTGGAGCCTGCGGCATGTGAAGTTAAGGAATTTTCGTTCAATTTTCGACGTTGGAAAAGCAATAAAAATTTATTAGCCACTTAAAGGCACTTGGGTCGGAACAATCAAAAATATCTCCAGGGCGCCTGTGAAAATTGATGTCCTTTTATAGGTTCATAAATGCAACGAAAATATTTTTCAGAGCATTTGTTGATTTTTAATAGAGAATTAGTTGAGGGATAGAAAATGAGGCAGGAAAACGCGAAATTCGACTTCAGCTGGGGCCACTTTTCACAGGCAAGATAAGAAAGGCGTTGTAAGAAAATACAAACACATATACTTGTACAGTTGACATTACTTTGGGTAAACACGTAGAATTATGTATGTTTATATAGGAATCATAATTTATTTTATGTAACAATATTTACAAAAATAGATGAACCCGCAATTGGATAAACATTGCAAACAGTTTTCTCTCTGAAGTCACCTCTCCACCTTACCACAGAAGTGTTATGTCCGGGGCGAAGAACACCCTTTTCAACTACAATCTGAACTTAAAATGTGCTTATGTACATACGTGACACACACACATGCATAGGTACGTACGTATGTTTGTTGAATGTATTTGCACACACGCAACCCTTGCAAATTGTGGAAAATAGTTGAGGTCAGCGGAAGTTTGTCAAGTTTTTTTCTTTTCGTCTGGATGAACAGCTTTCTAATGCTTTCTCCCCTCACATCTGACCTAGAATCAATCAATTGCGTAGGTAAACCCCTCAGCGCAATAAAGACTGATCTAGAGAATGTAAAGTTTCATGTTCGTTTAGAGTAGCAAAAGCAAAATAAAATGTAAAATGCAATAGAAGCCAACAAGGTTGAAGCGAAAAAAATATATTTAACACAACATTTATTTTCAATATTTTTAAAGATGTAGAGGTAAAGGTCGATGTAAAATATCAACGAGCGATTTTATGGGCATTGTCGTCGATTCTTCTAAAAATTGGTTTATTTGTAGAAAAAAATAAGAAAGAACGAATTCAGTAAGTCTACCGACTACTATTTGTTGGCCAAAAGTGGAGATGTTATCAAATTGATTTGAAATTGATGTTTGGCGGATTTTTTAAGTTCAGAATGGTGCGTTTAATGTGGCAACCAAATGCAATAATTTTTACCTTTCACATTTTACCTTTAATAGATAAGTTGTACTTGATCAAAAAGTTCTCAGAATAGTACTCATAAGCCCACATCTTGTCTTCAGTAATGATACGTTTGATGAAAGTTGAGTCGGATTCAGCCTTGGAAATCTTGTATTTTGGGACCAACTTTGCAGCACCACGGCGCAAACCCTAATCATTACTATAATTTCCTGAATGGATAATGATTAATTTGCGGTTATGGATCAACATTTCATTCACTTTATTGATATTTTCATCAGTTTTCGATGTCGACGGCCTGCCACTATGTTTGTCATCCTCGGTTGACTCACCATCTCTTCTGAAACGCTTTGGCCAGGTGGATGGAATTCATAGTGCACCACACCACGAAAATCGAAAAAAAACTGTCATCATGACCTTTATTTTTGAACGACTTTGACGAGTTCTTTTCAGTCTGGCCTCGCCTTTAGCACGATATTCGCTTGGTTGGTCGGTTGTTTCAGGGTCGTAAGCATAAATCTGAGTCTCATCTCCCGTAATGATGCATTTGAGCTTGTCCTGATAGTCTGAAAGCATTGTTTCAAACACATCAACGCGACGACTTTTTCCCAAGAAATTGAGAGTTTTCGGTACCAAACGAGATTTGACTTTTCGTAGGCCCAAATGGTCTTTCAAAATGGTTTTCACATATCCTTCTGATATTCCGATCATATCAGTAAGGTCTTTAACAGTCAATCGACGATTTTTGAGCACTAACTCCTTCACTTTATTGACGTGTTGGTCATCTGTTGACGTCGATGGTCGTCCGGAGCGCTCCAAGTCATCAACACGTTCTCGACCCTCTTTGAAGTCTTTGTACCACCTATAAACATTTTTCTGCGACATGGTCGAATCACCAAATGCCTTCTGCAATATCCTAAGCGTTTCCGCAGCCGAAATTTCATTCCGCAAACAAAATTTGATGGCACTTCTCTGCTCAATCAATTCTGCCAACTCATGAAAAAAATAACTAGAGCGAAATTTTAATCCCGCGAAGTTTGACAAATAAATTCACCCTACTTTTTGCCTACAGTAATGTTGAGGTACTATTCAAATACTCTTAATTTGTACTATTGATATAAATAAATAAATAAGATAAATAGAATAAATAAAATAAAGAAAATAAATAGAAAACCAAAATAAATAATCATTGCCGAGATTTTGAAGGTTTTCCTTTTTTAACGCAAAATTTAATACAAAAAAATAAATAATCATTGCCGAGATTTTGAAGGTTTTCCTTTTTTAACGCAAAATTTAATACAAAGTCTTTGTTGCAAATTCAACTCAATTTTTAAAATTGTAAAAAATCGAAAACATGACTTAGAGCGTCACCTGGCGGGGATTCCGGGATCTTTTTTTATCCATGTAGTTTATATTAAAATATGAATTTAAAGTAACAGAAAAATCTAGTTGTTACATGACAAGGAAGTCATGTTGTCTTCTTCGTTTGATAAACAATAATCATCAGCGGATTTTGACAAACTGCTCTCAGAGTAACAACTAAATTCGCTTGGCCTCGTTTTGAGCAGGCGCAGAAGTAGCGCTAGACAATAAATCTACATCTTTTTCCTGATTTTCTGCTAGCTCCAGCTTGTCTTCTTTGCGACCAGTCCGATTTTCGTATATAAGCGGTTTCATTTCCGTTCTCTTTTTCGAAACAGTTCTATTAATGGAAAAATCATTCCAATTCTAATTACAGGGATGTTGTCAGTCGGACATCGATTTATCGATACTTTAAAAATGACTGTAGATTAGCAAACAGTAGTTTCCGAAGCATAGACGAATATCTTCCATTCTTCTCAACACTTTTATAACTTTTTATGATAAATAAAATTCAAAAAAAAATTATTTTGGAAAAAACTATATATTTTTGTTGAAAATTGTTGGCGCGAATTTTTGTTGCCATTTGTGAAAAGCACCACCGCTTAGATTGCTTTCTTTCTGTCAAGAAGTCTTATAATGGGATTCCAGTAACTTTTCGAGTTAGTTTCAAAAATGTACCTACACCGAAGCGACGCTTCGAACGATTTGCAAAAGTACGTATTATATGAACATGCCAAAGCTTCGCTAGAACAGTATTTCGCACGAATTTTTCAAAATAAAAATTTTTAAATTTTTCCTTTTAGTTCTTATCATTCTCAAGGCCAGAAATAAACCTGTTTTTAGAAACATTGTCGACGATGTCCAATATACTTTAAACCGTGCCAAGGAATAACTCAGTGCTGGTAATCCAGTTCAATAAACATCGCCGCTTGCCATCAGGTAGTAATGAAGTGGTGCGAAACTGATTTTTACTCCTAATTTAATTTAAACTCTTGTATGTTGCATTTAGTTTTGAATTGAATTTTAAATTTCTACAAATTTTAATTTTCTTCTAGTAAAAATTAAATGTTTGTGTTTTACAAGTAGGTGTGATGCAGGGTTGCCAATATACGACGGACCCATCTGGCAACCCTGCATCTTTTGACAGAGACGTCAGATCGCTTACTGACATACTGCGTTGGAAGCGTCAGTCTAAGCAGATTTTTACCATGGAACAGTACACGCTACGTAAGCGCTCCCAAATTGTTGAAATTTACATTCAACAAAAGAAGTCAAAAGAAGGAGAACAAAAACATCATGTCCGATGAGGCTCATTTCTTATTGAATGGGACGGTAAACAAGCAAAATTGCCGTATTTACGCCACTGAAAATCCTCACGAAATTCAAGAGGTACCTCTTTACGACGAAAAAGTCACTGTTTGGTGCGGCGTTAGTGCGAAAACGATTATTGGGCCGTTTTTCTTCGAAAATAAAGATGGTCAAGCTGTTACCGTCAATCAGGAGAGTTAATGCGATATGATAATCACTTTTGTGATGCCAATTATTTGTCGAAAGCGTATGAGGCAGTTCTGACAAGACGGCGGTCCACCACACACAGCTCGCACCACAATCGATTTTTTGAAGAAATTGTTTCCTCGTCGTTTGATGTCGAAAAATGGCGATTTTGACTGACTACCGCGTTCGCCAGATTTAACGCCACCTGACTTCTTCTTGTGGGGATATTTAAAATCAAAGGTTTATTTTAATAAGCCAAAGACCATAGAAGAGCTCAAGAACAACATCCGTGAGGAAATAGCCGCTATTCCAGCCGAAATGTTAGCTAAAACTATGGAAAATGCTGCAAAACGGGCACAATATGCCGTACAGGCTCAAGGCGGCCATTTGAGAGATATCATATTCAAAAAGTGATGTCAACAAATCTACTTGAACCAAGTAAAATGATTATTATCGTCAACTTCAAAAAAATTGTCTTTTTCTTTGATTTAAAAAAAAACACATGGGTCCGTAGAATATAGGTAATCCAGTATATACTTAATTTGCCATACGAGGTGGGTTAAAAATATAAGGCGCATTTTAAAATTTCGCGGGCTCCGTACATTCGTCTTTCGATTATTATTTTTTAATGTGGGTACACTCGTCTCGAAGATATGTTCACGGTTATAGCAATATAGCCAGTTTAGTTTGTTTGTGAGAGGCATATATAAGAGAAGTGTTTGCGCGTTAGGCGATTTTCTGCAATCTAATCTTGGTTCTCCTGGACACTTCCATTGGGATGATTGGCCTTTGGTTTCGATGTCATAACCATACGAGTATACCCATGATTCGTCACCAGCTATGTCCTTTTTAAGCAGATCTGGATCATCGTTGACGTCATTCAACAATTCCTGAACGATGCTTATGCGACGTTGTTTTTGGTAAAAATTCAGCAATTTTGGGATGAACTTCTCTGCCATACGCTACATGCCCAACATTTCCGAAAATATATAGATATAGAAAGAGATACCGATATGCCGACATCCTTAGCAACTTCTTTAACTGTTATTCGACGATTCTCCATAGCAATTTTCTTCACTTTCTCAACATTTTCATGGGTTGTTGATGTGCTGGGGCGTCCAGAGCGAGCGTCTTCATTCACATCTTCTCGGCCTTCAGTGAACAGCTTGTACAACTTGTAAACATTTTTTTGACTCAGAGTACTATCACCCTATGCTACTGTCAACATTTTTAGTGTTTTTGAGCACTTAATTCCATTTTTGATGCAAAATTTGACTCAAATTCTTTGATCCATTTTTTTCGATAGGAGAAAATCGCCGAACACGAGAAGCACTTGCCTTATTTATGCCTTTCACAAACAAACTAAACACGCTAACATATAGCAATGCGTCTTTTTTATTTTTATTTCTAAGGTTATGCCTATCGAGGCGACCTTTATTACAAAAAAAATTAAATTTTTTGCCTACAGTCTGCAAGGATTCGAGTAATCAAGCGCATATTTTTCACACACAAGTCGATACGGCTACGGTGGTCACCACTTACACAGCTTGGCTTTATATGAGAGGCGAAATTGCTCTGTGATAGATTGTGTATACAGTACAGTCAACCTTGATACAAAAAATTAAAGCCAGTCGTGAAAATTTTAGTGGGTTGATTTTAAATGACTTCCCACACCAATTAAACCAAACTTTTGCTAAGAGAACACAATTTCAAGACAAACCTTTCGGTCGGTTTACGAATTCCAAAATTGATGCTGGGAAGAAATAGATTTGGTGCGATATGCCGTGAGAGAAAGGCATTCATGGTCAATATTTTGGAAAGCAGTAAAGCAATTTTTCATTATAAATGTATATTTTTAGGTGACAACCCTCGTACGAAATGAATCCCCATATTGCTCCGGGATAATATTTCCCAATCCGCATATGCAACCACTTATTCTTAAATATTTATTTTTAATAAAATAGTCTGAGAATATATTAACTCTGCGCTGTATACCAATAAAAAATAAAAGTAGCACAAGACCTACTTTTTATTAGTTACGGTTCCTTTGCAGCAATCAAGCACGAGTTTCACTAACTTAATAAATACCCAATAACTATTTTGTAAACAAGAAGTGACTTTACTCCTCAAGTACTCACGTACATTAATTAACTTTGAAAGGCGCAATGTGTTATGCCTCTCAGCACTTATTAACTTCCAAAGGCACATCATAACTAAACAACGTTCGATTGTGCACGCCGCCAAGCATCCATCAACCCATAACTTTCGAAGCATAAATGCTAAGTACCTGTGATGTATTGCAAATTAATTAAATGAGTTTGTTCATTACTTCGTAGTCCTCTTCTTGATTGGCACAGTAACCAACTAAAGGCTTTATTGATTGTTAATTCTCCTGTTACCTGGCAATCAATTTGATTGGCAGACCGACAATTTATGAGTATAGTTTGTTTGATTCTTCTTCTTAATTGGCGCTATAACCGCTTACGCCATTTTGGCCGAGTTTAATAAAGTCTGTCAGTCGTTTCTTTCTCGTGCTAACCGGACACACCAAGTAAGGCTAAGTCCTTCTCCACCTGATCTTTCCAACGCAGAGGAGATATTCCTCTTCCTCTGCTACCACCAGCTGGTACCGCATCGAATACTTTCAAAGCCGGAGCGTTTGTATCCATTCGGACGACATGACCCAGCCAACGAAGCCGCTGGATCTTTATTCGCTGCGCTATGTCTATGTCGTCGTAAAGCTCATACAGCTCATCGTTCCATCGCCTACGATAGTCGCCGCTGCCAACGTGCAAAGGTCCTAAAATCTTGCACAGAATCTTTCTCTCAAACACTTCAAGCGTCGCTTCATCGGATGTTGTCATCGTCCAAGCTTCTGCGCCATACGTTAGGACGGGCATGATGAGAGTCTTGTAGAGTGTTAGTTTAGTTCGTCGAGAGAGGACTTTGCTGCTCAGTTGCCTACTTAGCCCAAAGTAGCACTTGTTGGCAAGAAAGAGTGAAACACACAATACAGTATCGCACAGAAGATAAGACGGTAGTGAGTTAAGATAACACTTCTGCAAGTTTTCCGATGTGTCTTTTACTTTGGAACCACCCATAAACACAGTGGGAGTAATTGGGACTATCGATGGTGTATAGCCTTCATATGCCTGCAGGAGAGTAACCTAGACGCAGGTAACTGTTGCGTCTTCGGACATGAACTCTGCTTAACCCAGAAGTTATACTTTTGTGGTTCTAGGGCAGAATTAGCCGAGGGGGAGGATTGTTATAGTATTAGTGGGAGCGTGCTCCACATACCATTGGTGTGACGGCACCTTTAAGATGTTTCTGAAATGTTTATTTCAACCTCCTTCAAAAAAAAAAAAACAAAACAAAAAACTGTCCAAAGGGCAACAAAACTATCTTGACAGCTATCTTTAGAAAGCTATCGGTGAGTTGAAAGACACACCGACTTTCGAGGGTAAAAGCATGGCGGACGGCATCTCAAAGTTGCACTGTTCTAATCTTCTCTCAGGCAAAGTAGACAGGGGAAAGCAATTCCTTGGTGGAACCCTGAATTGTCGAAGCTTCGTGTATGGTCCAGAAAATTTCTTAATAAGTCCTTAAAAACCAAAACAGAAAAGAACTGAGCTAATCATCGACTTACACCGACAGAATATAAGAAAAAGGTACGGAAATCCAAACTTGAATCCTATAGGCATTTCTGCAGTAACGTCGAGGAAATAAGGGAAACAGCGAGACGTTATAAGGTCCTTCATCTAGACCGCTCAATTAGGCTGGATTCCATTCGAAAACCTGATGGTTCATACACCATTTCCAAATCGGAAACGTTTAATGCTCTACTCGAAACCCATATTCCGGCTAGTAGAATTCTCACTGAAGTAGAGAGTGGCATGAACAATAACAGTAGCTATGGTGGAACCTCTAGGTAAAGGTGGTATATTGCTAGTCGGATAGTGACAAAAGAATCGACTTTAAGTCGCCTGTACTTGACGGAATATATCAAGCAATGCTCAAAAAAGGTGGAGACAGGCTGATTGAGGCCCTGAAAAGGATCCTCACAGCCTGTCTGGCAAGAGCGTAAAGTAGTCTTTTTTCCGAAACCAGAAAAATACGTCTATTCCCTAGCAAAAACTTTTGCACCAATCAGTTTGTCATCGTTCGTGTTGAAAAGTCTAGAACGAGTGGTGGAGAAACATATTCGAGCGGGAGTATTGCCGAGAAGTCCACTTAGTAGAAATCAACACGCTTACCAGAGTGGAAAATCATGTGAATCAGCCTTACACGAACTTGTTAGCAAGATTGAAGCTGGGCTGGAAGCTGACGAATACACAAGGGGCGTATTCGGGGACATTGAGGGGGATTTTGATAATGCCACTTTCGGCTCGATATGTTCTTCTGCCGAACGACATGGAGTTAATCAAGCCATTGTAAAATGGATATACTCCATGCTCTCTGAGAGGCTGTTAACCGCTGGTGGGAGCGATGACGAGCAAATCACAGTCAGGGCCAAGCAAGGATGTCCCCAAGTGGGTGTTCTTTCTCTGCTGCTGTGGTGCTTCGTCGTAGACTCCCTATTAGTGGAGATGCAGGAACTCGGCTTTCTCGTCCAAGCATATGCGGACGATGTCTGTGCACTAACATCGGATAAATCCCTAAGGAGGCTTTGCACGAAAGTGCAGAGGATTCTTGACAAAGTCGAAACGAGGTCTTGGTGCATGAAACGAGGTCTTTCCGTTAATCCGAACAAAGCAACCACAGTCTTGTTCCAACACTGAAAGGTGTGTCTTGGACTTTTGGATGAAGTTAAATATCTAGGAGTAATCTTGGATAAGAAGCTGACTTGGGTGACACACGTTTCACTGAAGGTGATTCGCGCACTAAGGATTTTTCAGCAATGCCGCAGAGCCTTTTGTAAAACCTGAGGTCTGAAACCGGCTGTGGATTGCAGTTTTCAGTGACAGTCAGGCTGCACTGAAGACCCTGGAGAACGCGAAGCAAACCTCAAAGATTGTTCAAGAATGTAAGAAGAAGCTTGTTTCTGGCGCAAGACAAAACAGGCTTGTATTTATATGGGTTCCAGGACGCTCCGGTGTTCAAGGAAACAAAATTGCCTATGAATTGGCCAACCGTGGATCAACGGGTCCCCCACAAGGGCCAGAACCAATAAGCGGAATCAGTTACGCACGAATCATGAATTGTATCAGCGATTATGTAGGCAATCTACATAAAAAGCGATGGTCTGGTCTAGAACACTGCAGAAGTGCAAAGTGTTTTGTAACAAGTCGGAACAGAAAACTGTCAAACTTTCTACTAAAACTTAGAAGGAAAGACATTCGGTTGATGGTCGGCATCATTACAGGACACAACGCATAGGCAGTATATGACCACCATTGGAATCATTGAGGACCCAGTGTACCTGTCGTGCTTGGAGGAGGCGGATAGCACTGAGCACTTTCTCTGTGAGTGTCCTGCCTTTGCTAGAACACGGCTACGAGTTTTGGGTTCCGATGTCATGAGAATGAGTAATATTCGTTCTCTAAACTGGAGGATATTTACAGATTTGGCAAAGAATCTGGAAAGTTCTCACAGGACTAACTATCTCTGTCTCCATTCTTTCCTATCTCTTTCTCTGATACTTTTCGCCTTCCCTCCTTGACTATCTACTTTCTTCCCAGAGCTCTAAATACAATGGGCTTTGTAGCCTAAGTGTTTTAATAGGAACCAAATCTCCTGTGCTCCTTAGCTCGGCTTTGTCAAATTGCAATTTCAATTTCAAGTCCATGATACAGCTTAGTGTTATGCTGCAGCACTTTTGTAGTAAGGGTTTTAGAGCCTCAAAACAAAGAAAATAATTTTCAACTGTATTACAATTTATGGTTTTACGTGCACATTTGCTGGTACGAAGAGAGTAGTAATAAAATTTTACGCTTCTCTCGCATATACGCAACATTAATTATACGTTGAAAACACGCTTGCCGCTGGCCATAAGCTTCCCACATATTGAAAACCAACGTAATCTGTGCAAATATTTACTTAGCACGTTCGCGGACGTGAATGCTATAGCATTCATTTTTATAGTGATGCAAAATGACCTGAGTGCTACAGCATTCAAATTTTAAAGCCAAGTTTTGTTCATTTAATTTCACGTATCTTTAAGTTTTTGTAATTAATATACAAAGCAGTGGCCACTTGATTCGTTAAGTACTTTCATATAACAGTTAAAATACGATGTTCCGACTACTCTTATAATATATGTATATTACGTATAATCAGATTTTGGATATTACAACTAATTACCTGTCTATGTTTGCAGCTCCCTGAAAGTTTTAGTGTCCGCGAACGTGTTAAGCGATTCCCTGGAGCAACGGCGCCGTTCAGACTCATTCAGCACTTTTATTCACACCACGTGCTTGAAATCAGCTATACTGGTACAAAAGACAGGCGTACTATTTTATGTATGTATGTATGTGTGTGTGTTTACCCATGCAAATTCATATGCTTGAAAACATAAGGTTCCAGCTGTGGTGAAAATTTATACTTTCACCCCTACTTACTCAACTTTGCGTAGCCACCACTCAAAATCTTCGGCTCATACCCGTTTGAGCAGAGTAGATGCTCCGTTAGATTTTTCTCTCGGATTCCAACAAGGTGAGTAATCTGTAATTACGACTATACATTGTAAAAATTGTGCCATCTGCTTTTCCGTTTACAGGTCTGTTGTGTACCATTAGCAACTTTTACAGCATTTTCGAATTCCACACACAAATTTTACCAATGAATTCCCACACCGCCATCTTAGGAGGTAACAACCACTATAAAAAAGCGGAGGCTTCTGTACTTTTTGGAAGTAAAAGAATAATAACAAAATCAATTTTGAAAATTAAAAATATAACTATATTTATTTTTAATACTTTATTTATTATAATTTGCATGGCTGGAAAGGATGAATTCTTAGATTTTATTGGAAAAATATAAAATAATGTTGATAAAGGAACGTAATTGTCCAGGGTCTGGGTTTACCTACTCATTTTGGGTCTTTCACCGAGATTCGAACCTACGCTCTCTCTGAACTCCGAATGGTAGTCACGCACCAAGCCATTTGGCTACGGCGGCTAGTGACGCGAAATATTGTTTGGAGTCCTATGGCATATATCTTCATATACCTACATATCGCACCCTAAATACAAAAGGGGCACAACTCAAAATTTTCCATACTCGAGCTTGACTTGTTTACAGTAGCACAGAAAACAAACTATGTGACATATCACGCTGAAATTTGCCATGTAAGCTTATAACAGTCCTACCAAAAAAAAAAAAAAAATTATTTTTGCCATATGTCATCCGCGGAACGTTTTATTGATAACGTCTCGTTCATATTTGAGCAGAAGTACATTTTGAGTTGTGACCCTTTTGTATTTAGGGTGCGATATGTATCTTTCAGTAAAGACAAGTTTACTGAACAAAATAACATGACCGTATTTTTTAGACCGAATTTTTCATTAGTAAAAAAGTAAAAAGCGAAAGTTGCTTGGATTAAAACTGACTGCAAGCAAAATAGATAGTCAAATTAAATTCTGCGTGTTTGACTCCATGGAAACATTGTTAAAATTTAATACTCACACACACTCAGTTACTTGTTTTATTTATCCAGAAGGCATTACATGCCTGTACGAGCTTATTTCGCCATCATTTGGTTTTAACTGCCGCTTAAATTGCACAAAAGTTTGTAATTTATTAGCTTTTTAATGTGGCAGCTTCCGGCCAAAATAATAATTTTGTTTTAAGTGTTGCTAAAAATGAACAAAAACGATAATTATACGAACTGTACACTAAAAGGTCATGCATTTTAACAGGGATTATATTATAAATATTTGGAATGCAAAGTTGATAGTTTTAAAACTTTAACTTTTTACTAAATTCTAAAATAGCAAGTTCCATATAGATTCTTAATTTGAATGACGCTTTGCAACTTATTTTCCAAACCATCAAACTGCTTCCTCAGTTACTAAAGTTTAGGTTTTTACAACAAACAAAAACACGTTGTTTTGTACTGCGGTCCGAAGACGAGTTTCTTATAAAAAGCAGCAATTGATTTTTATGTTAAACTCGGCAGATTTTCAAAATACACAAAATGTTTCAAATAGCAAATGGTGTGGAACTTTTTTTTTAACGAGTACCTAAATTTATGAATGAGACAATCAATTTTCATGGGGTAGAGAAAAGCTTAGTGCCCAGGGCGTCGGTCGTCCACAGAGCCAATTATCCCCAGAAATCATAGAGGTGGGATTTCATTAAAGTTCATTGAAATAGAATTGGAGCAGAGGGCACATAGTATGTACATATATCGCGAACAAGCGCGCATTCAAAATTTTTTTTGGGTTATTCTGTAAAACGTGTTCTAAAAACATTAAAAATAAAACAAAGAAAACATTTTTTAGATGAAAAAAATTAAAAATTATATAAATTACAATGAAGAGATTATTTGCTCTATAGGTATAAAGATGTGCCAACTCATCCTTTGCCTCTACTGATATCTTCCTTCTAAAATACATTCCCTTTCACATGACTAAGGCCAAATATTACCTATTTGTCTGTCAGCGTTTGTTATAACGATAGCATTTAATCCGGTCACAAAACACGAAAAAAATCCCAGACAGGAAAGTTGACCAGTAGATATTTTATGGGAATTATTGTCAAACGCTGGACGAAAGTCCATATAAACGTTGACTGCGTCGACTGGTAACCAGCAGAGAAGGTATCAATGAAATGGATACAGGAAATACAGATAGTTTCGAAACTGGTGACCTATTGGAAACAAATCCCTGTTCATTAAGGCTGATATATTTGGTTGGCGAAAAAGTCTTGCGGTATTTTTATTGAATTTTCAATTGTTCATAAAAATGGTTATAATAATGCGATTTAAGTCAAATATGCGCCGTTTTGTTCGATGACGAGTTCCCAACGAGATGCCAACTTCATAATGCCCCTCTTATAGAAGCTCGCTTCCCTATTGTCAAAAACCTCGGAGAGCCAATTTTCACAGGACTCTCTTGTGGACAACTTCCGACTACCAAGCTCGTTCGCCATGGACAGAAATAGGTGGTAATCACTTGGTGCGAGATCCGGACTATACGGTGGCTGCAAAAGAACCTCCCATCCGAGCTCCCGGATCTTCTGGCGCGTCAGCAAAGATGTGTGTAGCCTGGCGTTGTCCTGATGGAAAACAATTCGGCCTCTGTTGATCAAATATGGCCTCTTCTGCATGAGTGCTGCATTCAAGCGGTCCAGTTGTTGGCAGTACAGGTCCGAATTGAGCGTTTGGCCATAGGGGAGCAGCTCATAGTGGATGATTCCCTGCCAATCCCACCAAACACACAGAAGAACCTTCCTGGCCGTCAATCCAGGCTTGGCCACCGTCTGGGCAGCTTCACCGCTTTTCGACCACGACCGTTTGCGCTTCACGTTGTCGTAAGTGACCCACTTTTCATCGCCAGTCACCATCCGCTTCAAAAACGGGTCGATTTTGTTGCATATATACGGGCAAAAATGTTTTTTTGCGTCAAGTCGTGTGGCATCCATACATCGAGCTTCTTTTTGAATCCAAGCTTCTTCAAATGGTTTATAACGGTTTGATGACTCATGCCCAGCTCTTGGCCGATGCTACGGCTGCTACTATGCCGGTCTCTTTCGATCAATTCAGCAACTTTATAGCAATTTTCGACGACAGGCCTTCCGGACCGTGGCGCATCTTCGATAACCTGTGCACCAGATCGAAAACGTTGAAACCATCGTTGTGCGGTGGAAATGGAAACTGTATCGGGTCCATAAACTGCACAAATTTTATTGGCGGCATAAGATGCATTTTTGCCTTTATCGTAGTAGTACTGTAAAATATGCCGTATTTTCTCTTTGTTTTGCTCAATGTTTGCGACGCTATAACTCACGAACGACTAAAAGCAAACAACAATTAATCAAATACGTGTTAGCACGTGAAAAGAGCTTTCCAAAAAGCTCTAGCGTGAACCGATGCGACGAATACAACTAGAACTACGCGCTTGCAAAGACAAGCTTGCGGAAATACCGCAAGACTTTTTGGCCAACCAATATGATTTAACAGCGATAGACAATCTGTCACAGATAAAACAGTCGAATAGCTTTGAAATCGCCGAATGTTTTGAAATTAGTCTATAATTGTGTACGTAATGTTTTTTACCATCCAGAAGCTTGGTTCCAATATTTCGTATGGAAGGAGCCAGGTGAGCAAAATTAAAAAAAATCTCCTTTATAAAGTCAAATAAGAAAACTTGGATTTGCTCATTTTACCATAACAAGCCGTAAAAGCCGTTTATTCCACAATAATACATTTCGATTGAAACTTGTGGTCGCTTCGCGTGGCACCGCCTGAGCCATGAAAGAAAAAGGTGTTAGTCCAAAAGCCTTCCTTAAATCCGACTATATATGCAGTTTGAGTACTAACTGGATATTCTGACAAAAGGATCGGGACATATGGAAAATGCAAAGAAATTCATATACAGTCCGGTTGGCAATTAGGCGATGCAATAACTTCTGTGTACCAGATTAGCGAACGGTTAATTCACAGTTTTTCAGGCCATGGCATTGAAATTTTGTGCAGGGAATGCCTTCGAAGAGGAGCAAATTTTGAATACATCTTAATTTTTCCAGTCAGATAGACTTATGTGCAGTGCAGTTTCACATAATAACATTCAAACACGTTGAGGAACACTTCACTGTCCTCAGTACCCCAGGAGTAAAGAAAACACCGTTTCAATAGGTGCTACTTCCAAATTGTTCATAAGACGGTGGCTGGAGAGTCCAAGACAGCGGCAAGCTTAATAGAAAACTCTTTTTTTTTGTTTTTGTCGGGACAACTAGCAAGTGCAGCACTCGGATATTAATTAGGTCCTTTGTACTACACTTGGATTCCTTTTTAATTTTCTTTAAATCTACCCGATCTCCGAAGAAATCTGAGTAGATCTTGTGGTTCCAAGGAGCCAAGATGGTCGCTTCTTAACACATCAGTGCCAAAGACCTCAAGCCTGATTCGAGCGAAGGCGGGGCAGACACACAGGAAGTGGTCCGCCGTCTCATCCTCCTCTTCACAAGCTGGGCAGAGTACACTGTCTGAGATGCCCAACCTTTCCATGTGCTTTGCCCATAGAAAGTGGCCCGTCATCAGTCCAACCAGCCGTCTGCACTCCCCTCTGCTTAATGACAGAAGGGTTTGCGACAGTCGATCGGACATGACAGGTAACATCAGTTTAGTCCATCTGCAGCCTCTCTCAGCCTGCCAAGCTCGCTTGTGGGTGGTAGTTACCCATTTGCTAACCGGGGCTGTGATGGCCGCAGAAGGGAGTGGCAAAATGGGTTCTGGGCCAAAGAAGTTGGCCTCAGAGCCCATCTTAGCTAAGGAGTCAGAGGTCTCGTTACCAGCGATACTCACGTGTCCCGGGACCCATGTTAGCATCAGGCTATTATGTCTGCCGACATAGTTCAGCCTGGATTTACAGGACTTGACTATCCCTGATGTGGTTGGAGGGCTGTCTAAGGCTATAAACGCAGCTTGGCTGTCGCTGCAGACACAAATAGATCTGCCTCTCCATCGTTTTTCCACAACAAAGTTCATCGCTTCTTGAACCACATACACCTCCGCTTGAAACACAGATGCATGCATTCCAAGAGCAAAGTGCAGTTTTGTCCCGCTGGATTCCACGTAGACCCCAGAGCCGGAGCCATACTCGGTCCTGGAGCCATCCGTAAAAAAAAAAATTCTGAGTCTTCCCACAGCTGAGCCTCTGGTAGCACTACACTGTATCTCTTTTCAAGTACGACTCTTGATGGCATGGAGTCAAGGGGCATGGTGAGAATCGTTGGATCGACGTCCATGCCTTCTCTGTGTTCCAATGCCGGACAGGGGTCGTACCAGTTCCCATTGTGTTTCAGTCTGCAGATGGCCTTCAAGGCCTCTCCTTGGATGAAAGCATCAAGTGGTGGTAAGCCAATCAGAGCATCTGAAGTAGTCGGAAAAGCTCCGGTGCAACAGATGACCACAGTGCGTTGTAGTCTCGATAAGGTGCTCCTGACTCCCACTAGAGAGAGTGTACTCATCCAGACCACTGATGCACAGAAAACTCTGTGCGAATGTGAAGCTCTCGCAAGACAAAAACTTGTACACCCAAATCTCATCACTCGAAATCCATTAGTGATATAGAACAAAAGGCCTATGGAGGCACGCAAGCTCATCATAAGACTCCAATTATAGCACTGCGGTGACACACAATAGACCACAACAGAGGTCCTAGCGCAATATGGGCCAATAATAATGGTGGCTTTGTTTCTGTTGCAAACCAAAACACTATCAATAATTCTCCCAACAGCTACTTACGTACTTATGTATGTGTGGATGTAAAATTCTTCGAAGCATAAACACTTTATAGCCCACAATCCATTCGAGACATATGGGTTTTAAAACTAACCGCTTACCAGAAATTTGTAAGTGCTTGAACATTCTATTGATGACAAAACTAAATGGCAAACGATTTGTCAAACGTGAAATTCCACACCGAAGGTGGTAGTAAACCAAACCGTAAATTTTATATTAGCGGCATGAAAGCCACTTATTTTTGAAAACACTTAGAAATTCAATACTGTGTGACGAAGTCTTGGGTGAGCAGAAAAAGGAAAGGTTAAGTGCCGTTGTGGGTGTTCGGATACCCAAGTGCGAGTGCAAAGCTGCTGTCTGAATCAGAAAAAGTAATTTCGCTTTGCTGCTACGAGTATACTCGTACACTTCTACATACATATCAACGGTGGGTGACTACAGTTGTAGCACAAGCAAAACGGAATGGAATTAAATTTCTTCAATGTGATAAGACGGGTAAATCTTGAATATGCATGATGACATTTATGCATAAACATGCGATTATTATGACCATTTTAAGTATTTAGCCATGTGGTACTCAAATGAAATATGTTTGTTTTTTTTGTCATAAATCACCAGATCGGAGTCAGCTTAAAATACTTTCCAATAATGTTGTTCACTAGTGAAGGTATTATTTAAGCAGATTTCGGGCTTTAAAGAAATGCATGCATTAAAGCGGGTAAATTTTTGTTTCGACATCGCTCCTCGTACAGTTAGGGAGCTACATAAAAAAAGAAGAAAAAAAGTCTACCAGCGCATAGCACTAAAGTCAATTTTGAGCTTCCCAAATTTTAAAAGAACCCATGTCTAATTAATATGTTAAAATGACGATTAAAATTGACCAAAATATTTTAATTACTGTTTTCTTTAATACATACTTGTATTTGGGAATTTTTTGGTACGAGGAATTTATTTTGGATGTAATTTTTTATTTAAAGAAGGTCAGACCGTTCATAAGGACTATTATTTGGGTCTTATGAGACATTTATGTGAGACACTTCGCCAAAAAAGACAGGATTTGAAGAAAAACAACTACTAGATTGTGCACAATGTATACCAGCTCCTATTCCTGTTCATTAAAATCAGATAAAATCATATTACAACATTCTAAACAAACTTTGTCACATTTTCGTAGACCAGGCCACATTCATAAACAATGAACACTTCTAAAGCAATCACAGATGCAAGCCTCTAAATCAGGGGTGGGCAAAAGCCGGCCCGCGGGCCGGATCCGGCCCTCTTGCTAATTTTATCCGGCCCGTTGAAAAATTCCGCACATAAATTTTTTTAAACTCTTTTATGAGATTTTGTTGACATCAGCATTATTAGTGTGCGTACTGTATATATAATAGTCTTAATAAAATGGGCGGTCGGCTAACTACACTAGTGTGGACGATGTCGTGAGCTTGAAACAATCCTCGTGTGTTCCACACGGGTCGCTCGCGACGATCGCTCTCAGGGCAGTTTTTTCGTCAAACACAAAGGAGATCGCGCTAGGTTCGAAATGCCTGTGAGTACGGCATATGCCATAGATGACTAGATGTGAAACTCTTTTTCTCGTGAGAGCGCTGAAAAATGTGCATTTTTTATAACATTTTCCAATATTGCCACACCGGTAGAAACATGAATTGGGTATTTTTGAAGCAAAGGTCTGGAATTTTTAGTTTCCACACCACCATTGAGGTTAGTATTTAGTGTGCGGTTGCCCAATAGCCTTATATCACTCGTAAACACCTACATATACTAAAAATAAGCACAATCCGTACGAAATATGTTCATAAATAAGCAAAAAATTTAAAAATTTATATGTAAATGAAATTATTTAAAACTGATATACAAAAGTAATTTAATAGTAATAAAGTTATGAACCCGAAAAACATAAGTTATAATTAAAAACATGACTTATTGCGATTTTTTAATATAACACAGAAAGTGGGTAACAAAAAAAAATTCTCAAACAACGAACAGAATAAGTTAAAGCAGATTACCTTTAATTTTTGTAAAATATCTCAAACACAAATTCAGTTCCCTTACCTACGCTTTTCAACCATAGAATATTTACGTATATAATAGGACTATGAATAAGTTCGTGCGGTTTTTTTTCGAAATTTGAAACTTTATTGACGTAAAATGGTTACAAATTTAATATTCAAAATATTGTCCATCGCTTACTACTACTTTTTCCCATCTTTCTGGCAATTCACGGATTCCCTTTGTGAAAAATTCGGTCGGTTTTGCCGCAATCCACGAATCGATCCATTTTTTGACTTCATCGTAATTACGGAAGTGCTGGTCAGCCAGGCCATGTTGCATCGATCGGAAGAGATAGTAATCGGATGGCGCAAGGTCTGGACTATACGGCGGGTGGGGTAGGACATCCCATTTGAGCGTTTCTAAGTATGTTTTGACCACTTGTGCAACATGTGGCCGAGCATTGTCATGTTGCAAAATAACTTTGTCGTGTCTATCGGCGTATTGCGGCCGTTTTTCTCGCAGTGCTCGGCTCAAACGCATCAATTGTCGTCGGTAGACATCCCCCGTAATCGTTTCATTCGGTTTCAGTAGCTCATAATACACAACACCCAGCTGGTCCCACCAGATACACAGCATAACCTTCAGGCCATGAATATTCTGCGCCGACGTCGATGTTGAAGCATGGCCAGGGTATCCATACGTTGCCCGACGTTTTGGATTGTCGTAATGGACCCACTTTTCATCGCCAGTCACAATTCGATGCAAAAAACCCTTTCTTTTGTGCCGTTGAAGCAGTTGTTCGCATGCCATAAAACGGCGTTCAACGTCTCTTGGCTTCAATTCATACGGCACCCAATGGCCTACCTTTCGGATCATTCCCATGGCTTTTAAACGTTTGGAAATGGTTGATTGATCAACTCCCAAAGTTTTTGCAACCTCTTCTTGCGTTTGAGCCGGATCTTGATCGAGCAATTCCTCCAATTCGGTATCCATGAACTTTGGCGGCGCACCCTCGCGTTCTTCGTCTTCCAAGCCAAAATCACCACTTTTAAAGCGTGCAAACCACTTCTGGCACGTTCGCTCAGATAGAGCATGCTCACCATAAACTTCCACCAAGATACGATGACTTTCGGCTGCTTTTTTCTTCATATTAAAATAATGAAGAAGAATTCCCCGCAAAAACACATTATTTGGCACGAAATTCGACATTTTCAAGTGTGGTAAAAATATTGTTGTTTACGCTTCAAATAAAAAACTTATACTGACGTTTGTGCCTTACGACAGTAGCTCTCCAATGAATGTTTGGAAATGTGGATCGATGGAATAATAATCAAGTTACGCCATCTGTTGTAAAACCGCACGAACTTATAAATAGACCTATTATAAATTTACATAAACCAACACACAGTTTTCAATAAAATTACATTATGTACACAAGACTAATTAAAAGTAGAAGTCGAAAAGGATATAACGAGCTTTGGACCCTACAAACTCACTTAAATTCAAATTATTAATATTTAATATTAATTATTACATTTCAATTGAATTAATTTTAAGACCAATAATTATAAACATTTCAACACGTCATTTCTCCATTAAGCAAAAACGAACCGTGTTCGTCTGTTATTTTTGGCGCGTTTCTTCTGGCAGCCTGCCATTCCGCCTATCAGCTGTTCAAAATCCCATAATGTGTGAATGCTGCCAAGTTTTGAAACGTCCCCATTGGCGCGCTCTCTCTCAAAATGAATAAGTTTCACATCTAGTTATCTATGGCATATGCTGCACTCCTCTCACTTTTCGAGGAACGACAGGTCGCACCACGTGTATTGTTAATTTTGATTTAGTATTGATCGCATACTCTTTTTTGTTCGAGTCTAATATTAGTTTGCAAATATAAAATTGAAAAAGTGGACTTTTTGTAAGTAAAATTTTAAAACATTGGTTTTATTTTATTGTATTAATTAAATTATAGGTTTGTAGACCTTTGTAAAATGAGTCAATCTAAAAAAAGAAAAGTTGATTTGGAATGCAGAAACTTCAATGAAGCTTGGACGGTAAAATATCTTTTTACAAACATAAATAAGAAAGCAATTTGTTTAGTTTGTCAGGAAACAATGGCTGTTTTTAAAGAATACAATTTAAACAGGCACTTTACAACAAAACATCCAAAATATGCATCACATTCATTAAAAGAACTTCAAGCTGTAGCAGAAAACTTGGCAAAAAACTTGAATAAGCAAGAAAATATATTTACCAAACAAAGTAATATAGAGAAATCTACAACAAAAGCAAGTTATGTTGTCGCACACAAAATTGCTAAGTTATGTAAGCCGTTTTCTGAAGCAGAATTTGTTAAACAATGCATGGTACAAGTGTCGGAGATATGTTGTCCTGAAAAGAAACATATTTTTGAAAATGTAAGCCTTTCAAGAAGAACAATAGTACGACGGATTGAAAATATTTCAGGAAACTTACTTGACCAGCTAAGAACAAAAATTGCTGAGATGATACAATATAAATGTTAAATTGTAATAGGACTATGAATAAGTTCGTGCGGTTTTTTTTCGAAATTTGAAACTTTATTGACGTAAAATGGTTACAAATTTAATATTCAAAATATTGTCCATCGCTTACTACTACTTTTTCCCATCTTTCTGGCAATTCACGGATTCCCTTTGTGAAAAATTCGGTCGGTTTTGCCGCAATCCACGAATCGATCCATTTTTTGACTTCATCGTAATTACGGAAGTGCTGGTCAGCCAGGCCATGTTGCATCGATCGGAAGAGATAGTAATCGGATGGCGCAAGGTCTGGACTATACGGCGGGTGGGGTAGGACATCCCATTTGAGCGTTTCTAAGTATGTTTTGACCACTTGTGCAACATGTGGCCGAGCATTGTCATGTTGCAAAATAACTTTGTCGTGTCTATCGGCGTATTGCGGCCGTTTTTCTCGCAGTGCTCGGCTCAAACGCATCAATTGTCGTCGGTAGACATCCCCCGTAATCGTTTCATTCGGTTTCAGTAGCTCATAATACACAACACCCAGCTGGTCCCACCAGATACACAGCATAACCTTCAGGCCATGAATATTCTGCGCCGACGTCGATGTTGAAGCATGGCCAGGGTATCCATACGTTGCCCGACGTTTTGGATTGTCGTAATGGACCCACTTTTCATCGCCAGTCACAATTCGATGCAAAAAACCCTTTCTTTTGTGCCGTTGAAGCAGTTGTTCGCATGCCATAAAACGGCGTTCAACGTCTCTTGGCTTCAATTCATACGGCACCCAATGGCCTACCTTTCGGATCATTCCCATGGCTTCTAAACGTTTGGAAATGGTTGATTGATCAACTCCCAAAGTTTTTGCAACCTCTTCTTGCGTTTGAGCCGGATCTTGATCGAGCAATTCCTCCAATTCGGTATCCATGAACTTTGGCGGCGCACCCTCGCGTTCTTCGTCTTCCAAGCCAAAATCACCACTTTTAAAGCGTGCAAACCACTTCTGGCACGTTCGCTCAGATAGAGCATGCTCACCATAAACTTCCACCAAGATACGATGACTTTCGGCTGCTTTTTTCTTCATATTAAAATAATGAATTCTTCTCCGCAAAAACACATTATTTGGCACGAAATTCGACATTTTCAAGTGTGGTAAAAATATTGTTGTTTACGCTTCAAATAAAAAACTTATACTGACGTTTGTGCCTTACGACAGTAGCTCTCCAATGAATGTTTGGAAATGTGGATCGATGGAATAATAATCAAGTTACGCCATCTGTTGTAAAACCGCACGAACTTATAAATAGACCTATTAATAACTATGTGTCAATATAAAATAATTTGTATCATTAAGACATAAATAAGTAACAAAATAAAATGTTTCATTGACTGGTTCATCTAATAGGCATTTATTTATAAAAATATTTCTTTAAAAATTACGTGACATATTTTATTCAAATTGAAATGATACTTAGTGTTTTTGCCAAAAAAAATTGCCAGGGAAAAAACTCCATCCAAAACATCCGCTTGTGCAAAGCATATGCGGTATAGTCCTCCGGCCCGGGAGACATTTTGAAAATTTCATTTTGGCCCGCGCTTTAAAGTATTTGCCCACCCCTGCTCTAAATGATAAATATATATAGTAAAACCATAATCTGGACTCTTCCTTGTAAGTAATGTAAATTATTCATTTTCAAATATGTCAAAAAAAAATAATATTGGCAATAAGTTTCTGTACCGGAGTCATCCGGAATTGTCATATCAAATAAAATTATTTGTGTTTTCGAGTTAGCGATGCAATACGAAAATGGGGTATACATTTTGATTCCTGTACCTGTTAGTAAGTGCCGTTTTCAATACTTTTCAGCCAATCTATCAAGTATACATACATGCATACTTGTGTTTAGTTCTAGGTTGAATTATTGTTTTACATTTTTTCTCAAATCGTTCGCGTTAAACAAATTTTCTAAGTTTGCATTGAACTAACCACGCTACCATCCGCAAAATAAATCCACCACACTACTAATTGCAATCCTATTAGAGTACTGGTATTAAGAACGGGTATGCCAGTATGTACGTATGCTAGTATATGTGTACAGTGGTTATTTGATTGTTCAGTCGTACGACAGGTGCATTGGATTGTTTGTAAAACAGATGGGAGGATTGTACCCGTAATTTAGTGGTCGTTTAAGGCTGCACTTTAAGCACTTTGCATGTGTATGGGTATATGTTAGTATAACGCTAATTAGTCCTACTGGCTTACCAAAAGCTGGGTATTTGAATTGGCTTGAATTGCATAGTGTTTGGGAAATGTACAGGTATGTATTATATTTGTTTGTATTGGGTGAGTAAAGGCCGGTTGTGAGGACAAATGCGGGGAGCTAATCCGAGCTGTGGGGGGAACTCGTTTATTGATTTATTTATTTCAGCTGAACGGCTTGTTGTGGGGACTGAGTCTAACGCAACTGCGGAGAAGTAGAATTTTGCAATATGCGAATGCATATAATTTCAATAAATTATCTTATAAGCCTTTGAGCATAAAATAATTTTAAAATAACTCAGGGCGATTATAAAAATGATAAGATATGCAACTCCATGAGACGAGTTTAAGCTTTATTTCACATCGACAACAATTAACCGAATGCAGAATTCAGAATTTGGGTTTCAAATTATTTAGAATATTTATTTGGCTCAAATTGGTGAATTATACAGGGTGGACCATACAGCGTTTGCTTTTTGAACTACCTATTTTTTTGAGAATGGTAACACAAATGACATGTCAAATGGGTTCATAATTTACTTAATGGTTTGACATTTACGAAATGGGACGCTATAGGCTTGAACAAAATTGGGAAATATTGAAAACCTATTTCCAAAGTGGTGAGTCTTCTTATTCTTTCGCGGTTACAGTAAATGGCGAGCGTTACCGTGACATGCTCAACGAGTTTTTGTTTCCAAAAATTGAAGAGGATGACATGTACGACATTTGATTTCAACAGGACGGTGCAATTTGTTACACTGCCAAAGTTACACTCGAACTTTTGGCTACCGTTTTTGAATTCCGATATAAATTGGCCCCCTCGGAGCTGTGATTTAAGCCCGTTGGACTATGTTTGGTGGGGAGCCGTTACGGACAAATGATATGCGAACCATCCAGAGACGATTGATGCTTTAAAACACGAAATCGAAGTTGCCATTCATGTAATTGGAGCCCAAACAATCGAAAATGTGCTTAAAAATTGGGTTGATCGAATGGCCTACTGTAAAGCCAGTCGTGGCAGTCATTTGAACGATATTATTTTTCATTCATAAATGGCAATGTTCAATCTTCAAAATAAAAAAAAGGTTTGAAAAAATATTCATTAGTTTTTTTTTTATAGCCGATTCAAAAAGCAAATTTTACATGGCCCACCCTATAAGTAATAGTTATGCATACAGTGCACATTATCACTAACGGTTTTCATATTCCAATCCTTCAAAAACGAATGCATATGAAAAATCGCTTTTAAGTAATAGTTCAGGAAATCACCTATGAAAAAGTAGAAAAAGATCTCTTATAAGTTAAATCAAAACGTGAGCAAAAGGCGTGTGAAAAACAGGTGTGAAAGTATGCTAAGTTGTGAAGCGTAGGAGCCAGTCCGATTACATTAAAAAAAACTACAAAAGTTTCATGGTGTGCTGCTAAAACGGGGAAAAAAGGCAACAGCTGGAAATGAAAAGACTCGAAGGCTGCATTTGTATTTGCTCAACAGTTGATTTGAAATGGGTGACCATATAAACGAATGTAAGAAATAATGGAAAAGTTCTGATGGCGTCCGATATATTTAGTCAAATACAGCCTAAATTCATCAAGTATTCAATAGAAACTGTGAAGCACTGTTGTTCATTTACGCCATCCTTCTTCCACTAATAGCAGTACAAGTAATATTGGCATAGGGAATTTGTCAAAGGCATCACGAAATTTGTATAGCAGTAGTAGGCCAAATAGAGTTCACGGAGGCTAAACATTTTTTCTCAAAAGCCAATAAGGTCATACTACATATATATCAGAACTTATAGAAAATTAGCTAAATAGACAAAATAAGATATTAAATAAAATAAGAGCTCGGCTTGAGTTCTATAAACAAAATGTTTGCTCCATATGAAACAATATGTGTGGTGTTTTGGTGATGCCCTACGCTAGCACGTAAGCTGTTTAGAGAAGGAATCACGAAAATTGAGGAAAAATAATATATCAGGTGTTTTTAAGAGCCTGCGAAATTAAAATGATAATACAAAACAGGATTATTGTTTCAATGAGTTATTTTTATAATAATCTGGTAGATAATTTTAATGCATTTATTTTTTGAATATGATATCCAGCATATGTCCATCGCGTATGGCGTCAATGGGGGCTTGAATATTATGGCAAATAAAGATGGAGGCCTGGAACTAATTCTTATACGTACATATATATTTGGAATTATATTATTATATTATATGGAGAAAATCCACAAGTCGGTTTTATGTGAAAAGGTGGTTAGTGTCGTGCGGGGTGCCTTCACATGCCGGACATATGTTTGGTATGTCGGGGTCGATTCTGGATAAGTAGGAGTTTAACCTGCTACAATTTCCAGAACGTAATTGTGCCAGTGTTACACGTGTTCCACGAGGAAGCTGGAGCTCTTCATCTACTGTAGGTGGTGGTTGAACTCCGATTACGGAATTCACAGGACGGGAACTTTCGGTCAGTTTTGTCCTGGATTTCGTCAGCGTAGTTTAAGAGATGTCTCCTGGCGTGCCTGGGAGGCGGCTCAGGCTCAAGCAGGTGTCTCCAGGGGTGAAACCTGCGGTGGCATCCCAGCAGGAACTGCTTGCTGAGCAGTTTGTTATGCTCCATTACTGGAAGCATTTGTGCCTCGTTGTGTAGGTGTTGAACCGGGGACATCAGGAGGCAACCGGTCGCTGTTCCTGCCATTCGGAAATGTCTGTAGCTTTATCCACTGCGTGTCTCTAGTTCCAGGCGACCAGACAGGTGCTGCATAGTTCAGAACCGGCCGACCAATTGCCTTAAATGTCGATAGCAACAGTTCTTTGTCTTTGCCCCAAGTGCTGCCGGCAAGCGATTTGAGGACCTTGTTGCGGTTTTGGACTTTAGTGGCAATTGCGGTTGTGTGCGCAGAGAAGGAGAGCAAACTGTCAAAGATTACACCCAAAATTTTGGGGTTGTTTACCGTCGGAATTGGTGTGTCGTCGACTTTTACCTTAAGGGACAGCTTGACCTCCTTTGTCCAGGTGGTAAAGAGGGTCGCCGTGGATTTAGTGGGGGAAAGTTGGAGATTCCTCGCAGTGAAAAAGCGAGAAAGGTCGGTGAGGTAGTCGTTCACTTTGGAACACAGGCCTTCGATGTCATTGCCCGACGCCATTATCGTACAGTCATCAGCGTATGAGACCAGGGAGACTCCCGCTGGTGGTTGAGAGAGCTTCGAGATGTATAAGTTGAACAGCAATGGTGAGAGGACACCACCCTGCGGTATAACTTGCTTTATCTTCCTCTGCTTTGATGTTTGATCTCGAAAAATCACTGACGAGTGCCGACCGCTCAGGTAGTTCGCGGACCACCTCTTCAGCCCTGGCGGGAGTGTCGACTGATAAATATCATCTAGTAGCGTGGAATGGCTGACTGTATCGAAAGCCTTCTTTAGGTCCAACGCTACTAGGACAGTCCTCTCACAGGGGCGGTTTTGGTCAAGCCCGCGGTTTATCTGGGCGTTTATGGCGGTGAGTGCAGTGGTGGTGCTATGCACTCGTCGGAAGCCGTGCTGATGTGGGGCTGGGGCCAGGTGTTTCGTGAAGAGTGGGAGTAGGAGGGCTTCAAGTGTCTTCACTACTGGAGAAAGGAGAGTTATCGGCCGATAAGATTCCCCTTGGTTGGCGGGTTTCTCAGGTTTCAGTAGTGGGATCACTATCCCTGCTTTCAACTTGAAAGGGATGATGAGAGTGGCCAAGGACCCAGGATTGAAGACCGTTGTGGGAAATCCTACTCCCAATGGTCCCAGGTGCTTCAGCATCAGCGCGTTTACTCCGTCAGGGCCAATAGCTTTAGATGTTTTTGATTTGTTGATAGCCCCCTGAACCTCATCACCGGAGAAAGTAAGTGGCGCACTGTCGTTCGTCAATTTGTGCAACCTTTTGGTAGCACGACGCTTGGATCTGTCGGCCGGAGGATGCAGTATAAAAAGCCGGCTAAAATAGCCCGCGCATCTCTTCGGATCCGACGAAGCAACGGTTCAACGTTTGGCAGGCTTGAATGCCAAATATCGTGATGCGCATTGAAGTCACCTACAACCAATCGGTTTTCACCTCTGATGAGCGCACCTATATCAGGGTGATATCCTTCCAGGCAGCAGGTGACAGGGGGTATGTATATGTTAAAAATTTCAAGCTGTCCTGACAGCTATGCTTCGACATTCTAAAGTGCTGTCCCTGCGGACGATCCCTTCATCAATGAGACGATACTGCACTGTGTGTTGGACTGTAAACGCTAGGCCACCACCGTTGGCTCGCTCGCGATCATGTCTGTGCACGTTATAGCCATCCCTGGTGATCAGAGAGGACCTAGCGTGCAGCTTGGTTTACTGGACAGCAGCTATTTTGATACTGTGCCGGCTCATGAAATCGACTATCTCATCGACCTTACTCGTGAGTCCGTTACAGTTGAATTCTAGAAACTTGAAGCTTCTAGGTAAGATCGTTGTAACTCGGGTGGTGAGGGACGCGTAGGGTTGCCTATGTTGGGCCTGCTGTGCAATCCGCTGTTATTGTTGCGGCCTGATGATGGTGGGCGGCCGCGCCACAGGGTGGGGTGCAGAGCTCAGCAGCAGGGGGCAATGTAGTCAGTTGTCCACTCACGGGTGGTGCGCAGGCCGGAACATGACCGAAAATGGCACCAGCCATTGTCAGAATTGCATTCGACTGACGCCAGATTCCGAGGTATTACGGCCTGACACACGGAACAGGCTGTGCAGGGGACCAAGAGCTGCTGGTTTGTCCCCGTACTGGGGTTGGAGCAGGAAGGAAGAGGATGGGTTAAGTCGGGGGAGTTGTGTTGCTCCGATAGGCTCCTTACCGTAGAGGTGTGGGTTGTGATGGCGGTTGGTGGTGCCGGCCGAGGCCAATATACCGCACCAAACTGTGACCTTTTCTTCATACATTGGTAGCTCTTGCAATTATTCTGGCTGATCTTCACTCCAAAACCGACAATTCTGCCTATTTACATACCCATTGATCCAAAAATGAGCTTCGTCGCTGAGCACAATTTTTCGATAAAGAAGTGGATCTTCGGCCAACTTTCCAAGAACCCATTCACCAAAAATTCTGCATTGCGGTGGGTCGTTCGGCTTCAATTCTTACACCAGCTGTATTTTGAAATGCTTCACACCTAAATGCTTTCGCAAAATTTTCCACGTTGTTGAGTAACAGAGGCCCAATTGATGCGAACGGCGAAGAATCGATAATTGATGACCATCATTAACACTGACCGATCCAGCTGCGATATTTTCTTCAGTTCGCACTCTACGTAAGCGTGTTTGTGGTTTGATGTCCAATAATGTAAATTTGGTTCTAAATTTAGTCACAATAGCTCGAATAATCGCTTCAGTGTCTCGATTAAACTGACCATAAAATGGAAGAAGCGCGCGATTAACTTTCTTAACAGAGCACGCATTTTTATAATTATAATATAACTCAATGATTTTCAAGCGTTGTTGGTTTCTAAGACGATTCATGGTTAAATTATAGACCAAACTGAAGATGTGTGACAGTGAAATAAAACACGAAACGTGCGTCAGCTGTTTAAACCAACTGTTTAAAAAGATAATAGCTAAAAAATCACCCGTTATATATATATATATATATATATATATATATAGGAATTGTGTTTTGAACTTCTTTTGAAGATACGTTTTTGATTTTGGTCGTAGATAAGGGAAAAATATTCGAAAAAAGTACAGCGCTTCATGGCAAGAAGTATCAAAACAGCTGTCAAAGTCTCACGAAAAAAAAAAAAAAATAATAATGGAAATGACTTTTTCCAAACTACACGTCTTGTCCAAAATGTGTTCATTTGAACTCTCCTTAAGGGGCTTGTCTTTGCGTTTATTGTTTTTTGATTTGTTTTTGGCTGCACTGAAAACCTAGCAAAACGATGATGGAAGAACCATTGACCGTATCGGAGAAGAGATACTATCATCGATTTCGTGCTCAAGAGATGATGACAAGTACGTTCTGTCATTAGATTTCTTCCATTTTGCACAGATGCTGACATAAACGATGACATTACTTACGCTGCTTGAAAGAAAATAATATGCTTAAAAAAACGACGACAATAAAATTGAACCTGAAAAATCTACTGCAGTTGGGCGGATCCCTAATATTCAAAAATCGCTACCAATTTTTCAGATTGGGAATGGGATTGAACGACTCATCAAACATTGCGTGATCAGCCAGACGTGATCATGCGAGGTCTCTCGCTTTGAAGACGATTGCGAAAACATTATCAGCTTACAAGCCAAAAGTGGAGATGTGCCTGCTGAGCGGCAAACTGACGTTTTGAAGACAGAAAGCGTGAAGCAGGTCCCGAGAAAATTTGTACCGCAATGACAAATGACCATTATTGGGAGTTTTTCAAATAATTGTTGCTGTGGATAAAATTACAATAGTTCGGGTTTTTCATAAATAGTTTTCTTATTAGTTGCTGTTTTTTATTAGGACTGCGCCTTGTAGTAAAAAAGCTGCGCTCGCGTTGAATCCCTGACAATTTAAAATACGTCCTGGAAACGTGACTGGACAAAGTGCTTCGGAAATTGTTTCAAACAAATACAAATGAGTATTGATCATCGTAGAGAATATTTTGAAAAACAATAAATCTGTTTTCAAACGTCTTTGGCTTTTTTCTTTTGTTTTATTATACCGGGTTGGCCAACCCTTTTGCTCTGCATTGTGAGGATGCCTGATTTAAAGGTCTTGTGGCGAGTTTAAATTTTCTAAATTTGGTTTGCGGAATAGATATGTATACCTTTAAGCCAGGCAAGTCTTTCGGGATGATAAAATGCCCATTTCGAATTTTCACATTTGAATAGTTAAGACAATAAGAATGTTACACTCTTTCCCAGAATTTTATGACGTTGTACGTCAGACATCAATATTTCGGTCGCTAGTGAAGACTTTCAGCTTTAAGACGCCGTTAGTTGATATTTTCCATAGGGACTGCTCTTAAATCAATTTCAATGATTCGTGCAAACTTCAGTGAGATCTCAATAATGTCTAGCCATGGTCTGATAAAAACCTTATTCTCCTAAATCTCAGGGAACGTTTTCAGATATCGTTTCCTAGATCTGGGTAGTTATTTCGTACCTCATATTGAATTAAGGGATTGCGTTTCACTGTAATGAATGAAGTTTCGGATATGGATGCTATTTCTGATTAGAGATTTCTATATCTGAGTCATTTGCATCATGTAATTTCTAGGTCATATTCCACACTTACCTCTATCCTTCGCTTTGGTTCAGACTTTACTGATTCATACACTATATATATATAATTGGGGCGTACACCCTTTTTGGGTGTTTGGCCGAGCTCCTCCTTCTATTTATGGCGTGCGTCTTGATGTTACTCCACAAATGGAGGGACCTACAGTTTCAAGACCGACTCCGAACGACAGATATTTCTATGAGGAGATTTTTCATGGCAGAAATACACTCGGAGGTTTGCCATTGCCTGCCGAGGGACGACCGCTATTAGAAAAATGTTTTTCTTAATTTCGGTGTTTCACCGAGATTCGAACCTCGGTTCTCTCTGTGAATTCCGAATGCTAGTCACGCACCAACCGTGCGTTTTTGGAGCGGACTAGAACAGTTTATACCTTTTACGCTGCGATATGTAGTTTAATAAAACTTCAAATTCTTCGGCTTTTGACTTTTCGTCATTTAAGTGGCCTCCGTAGCCCAGTGAGTTGGTACGTGTCTACAGAGGTTCGAATCTCAGTGCATGAAGCATCAAATGATAGAACGTTTTTTCTATTAGCGGTCGCTCCACGGAAAACAATGGCAAACATGCGACTGTAGTAGTAGTAATTCTATTTATAAATATTGCATCTTACATTTCAATAATTTGTACAATAATTCAATACATAAATACATAAAGAAAGAAGTAATAAATTTGCGGCAATAACAATGTTGTCTGTCGCAGCTCAAAAATTAATCAAAAATTAAACTCTGCAATAAGAAATTCTCTATAGCGTAAGGCTGAGTATATAAATGAAGAATTTCTGTCATTAAAAATCTACTCCACAACACCAAGACGCACATCAAAAATAGGAGGAGCAGCTCGGCCAAACACCCAATAAAGGGTGCAAACGCCAATGATATATATAAGCAACCTTTTAACTGAAATTATTATATAGATAAGTATGAACAATTGTTGTCAAATTACTAAAAATAATGAAATAAATAAATAATATATAAGGACAGGTTCGAGGATAGATGTGGACCGATTTTTGCACTTGTACTTTAAATCGTCCCTGCCCTCTACTCTTCCCAAAACCTCATCCACACTCAGTTCTTTCATTAAATTCAGGATGGCCCAGGGTTGGGCTGAGCCTGTGATTAATGATTAACTCAAACTGATTATGAAGGTGAATGCAATAGAAAGTAACCCGTTTGTAACCAGTCGATTTTCTGACTGGGTACTTATTGGCTTTGTTGCTATTTAAATACAACCATTTCACAAAAACACGTGCTTACAAGTATACAGGAGTAGGCTTATGATTGAATTAGTTTTTGTATGGATATGAAACACTCGCATACTAATAAATGTTTAATGTTTATAGTAGACAAAGTAAAAGTTTGCACTGTGCACAATTGAATATTAAAGTTCGGCAATAAAAAAGCATCCATCTAATACATATTTACAAACACTATTGAGTATATTTATTAAAGTACCAAAATGTGAATAAAGGAGATTGTGTGAATATTTTGGGTACAAAGTTTTTTACCCAAACTTTATTTTGTATCATAGCCGCGAAACTTTTGTGCCTGCTTTTAACGTTAAGCGAAGGCAAAAGTTGCGACAAGCAAAGGTAAATGCAATTATACAGTTTTCTTTCTACCCTAAGCACATAAAACACATATGACAATTTGCTTATTTTCAAGGCATGTCCTCAGCTATTTGGTATTAGCGACTAGGTCAACTTTATGGGAGGGCCATATTTATTGCCCTTTTCAAGTTAGAACTACAGGACTAACTTTACGACCAGTAAATAGGACGATATGCAGGTATACGTACACATTTAGTAACGTAGATATTTGGACAATGTTCAGATATTTCTACTTTTAATTTTACAACATTAATGGAATTTCAATTTTGTTCGCACATTTAAAACGCAGTGCTTTGTTGGCTCAAGTACATATATAAATATAGAGTGAGCCATGTAAAATTTGTTTTTTGAATCGGCTATAAAAAAACTAATCAAGATTTTTCCAAACCTTTTCTTTTATTTTGAAGATTGAACATTGTGATTTATGAATGAAAAATATTTTCGTTCAAATGACTGCCACAACTGGCTTTATAGTAGGCCATTCGATCAACCCAACTTTAAGCACATTTTCGATTGTTTGGGCTCCAATTTCATGAATGGCAACTTCGATTTCGTGTTTTAAAACATCAATAGTATCTGGATGATTCGCATAGCATTTGTCCTGAACGGCTCCCCACAAAAATAGTCCAACGGGCTTAAATCACAGCTCCGAGGGGGCCAACTGATATTGGAATTTCGGCTGATTATTCGGTTTTCAAACACGGTAGCCAAAAGTTCGAATGTAACTTTGGCAGTGTGACAAGTTGCACCGTCCTGTTGAAACCAAATGTCGTCCATGTCATCCTCTTCAATTTTTGGAAACAAAAACAAACGTTGAGCATGTCACGGTAACGCTCGCCATTTACTGTAACCGCGGCTCCTCGCTTATTTTCGAAAAACAAAATGGCCCGATGATGCCGCCAGACCAAAAACCGCACCAAACAGTGACTCGTTGTGGATGCATTTGCTTCTCTTTAGTAACGTGTGGATTTTTTGAGCCCCAAATCCGACAATTTTGCTTATTGACGTAGCCACCGATGTGAAATAAGCTTCATCAGAAAAGATGATTTTTCGGTAAAAGTGCTCATCTTCGGTCAAACGATTTTCTGCCCATTTTCCCAATTTTGTTCAAGCGTATAGCGCCCCATTTCGTAAATATCAAGCCTTTAAGTAAATTATGAACACATTTGACATGCCATTTGTGTTACCATTCTCAAAAATATAGGTGGTTCAAAAAGCAAACGCTATATGGTTCACCCTGTAAATTTAAATTTACGATGCAAACACAAAAATATCAGCAGCAAAAAAATATTAGATGTTTTCAAAAAAAGTTTAATCTTTGAAGTGACTAGAAAGTTTTTATTATTTTTTTGAAATATTCTCTCTCTCTCTCTCTCTCTTAGCTTCACAGTTTGTGGTTGACCATAACTCCATCAACAATCGTCTTCCAATTCAGTCTCTTTCTTGCTTCATTTCTCTAATTACGAACGTTCATCGCTTTTAAGTCTTTTTCTTCGTCATCAAGCCATTTCTTTCTTGGTCAGCCTCTCTTTCTTCCTCCTATTGGACGCAAGGTAAACACTCGCTTTTGTATTCTTTCGTTGGGCATTCTTAGGAGGTGGCCAATCCATCTAAGCCGCTGCGCTTTAATAAAACGTATTACATTTTTTCCACCAGTAAGGCTTTAAATTTCGTTGTTGTAACGGATGAGATGCGTGCCGTTTTCAAGCCGAATAGTAGCGTAGATTTTTCTAATTTTGGTTTTTTCGAATCGCTATAACTGGTTTACAGGTATCATTTACTTTCAGTGCCCAGATTTCAGCACCATAAGTAAGAACCGGACGTATCAAAGTTTTATACATCTTGATTTTCTGCATTCGTGATAAAACCTTTGATCTGAGATGCTTTCCATTTCAATTCAACCGGGCTATTCGGGTCATGTTCTTCGATTTCGATGTAACTGAAATATGTTGCTCTCTGGTCAAAATAATGAGACACGTATTTTTTTGTTCGCCCGAAAAAAAAATTTTTCAAGAGTTATCGGCAATTTTGTTTTTCGGCGCAAACTCGATTTTTTTAAATTATATAAGAAAAAAATTTTTTTAAATGCCCATAACTTAGTCAAAAATGAACCGATTTTAATAATTCTGGGTTCAAAATAATCGTAATTACTTACACGAGCGACTTCATGTAGAAACAATTGCAAAAAAGTAGTCGAAAAATTTTTATTTAGCAAAAAAGAAAAAAAATTGAAATTGTTTCGAAATTCAATATTTTAAAAACTGTATTCTTTTTTTCTTTATTACTTTTTCCAAATCAAGAGGACACCTCAAACTTCAATTAAGTTGAAAGCCAAGTAGCTAAAAAGAGTTGTTTTTGAGTAATGAATTTTTGAGTAAAAAACCTGTTTCGCACTTTTATTAAAATCGGTTCATTTTTGACTAAGTTATGAGCATTTAAAAAAAAAAAATTTTTATATTATTAAAAAAAAATCGATTTGGAGCCGAAAAACAAAATTGCCGATAAAGCTTGAAAAAAAATTTTTTCGGGCGAACAAAAAAATACGTGTCTCATTATTTTGACCAGAGAGACACATATTTCAGTTTCATCGAAATCGAAGAACATGACCCGAATAGCCCGGTTGAATTGAAATGGAAAGCATCCTGAACAATTTTATATTTGCATAGTACGTCTTATTAGCAGATTTAATTCTTTCATCTATTGCAATTGATGTGCCTTTACTCGCTGATAGAACGAATCCTAAGTATTTGAATTCGAATCCTAAGTTTTGCCACTTTGTTGGCATTGATATTACGAGCTAAGCGAAGCATAAACTTAGTTTTTTCGGCATTGACATTCAGTCCTATAATTTTTGCTTTTGTTTCTAGTAGCTTAAATATGCGAATTAGTTGGTTTTGGTTTTTTGACATGATGAGAACGCCGTCAGCATAAGCTTTGTCAAATATTGTTCCAGACAAGTTAATTTCTTTTACAACTGTGTGCAATATAAGGTTGAAAATCAGGGCGGACAATGAGTCTCCTTGTTTAACATCAGGCAGGACCTGGAAGGGTTCAAACATTTCGCCTTGTACTAGCACCTTGCTAGTGCGATGGTATTCTTCAACGTGCAGAAATCCTGTTTAGTTAGCTTCAACGGAAAGCTAAGTTCGTGTGATTTGCTTTCTGCTAGACTATCGAGCGCTTGCTTAAAATCAATAAGTAGGCAAAATATATCAATGTTATGCTCCAAAATTTTTTCAAAAATTTGGTTTACTTGATCAATTGTCGATCGATTGCTTCTAAAGATGCACTGGTACTCATCCATAATTTTATCAGCATAAACTTTGATACGCTCGTACATAATATTTGGGAAAACTTTATAACCGACGTTCAATAGCGATATTCCTCGATATTATCGACAGTCAGTCTTATGACCCTTCTTATGTATTGGCACTATTACACTTGTTAATGAATGGCTGCATTTAGTATTTTATTCTTTTCCCAAATGATGTATTTTTTTTTTTTTTTGAAATATTATTTTATTCTTTACTTGAACACATATTTAGATAAATTCTATAACGAAAACAAAACCTTTTATAACCAAAGATAGAAATTCAGGTTTAGCATTCAAATAGCACTAGCTATATACCTACATATGTATAGAACAAATTCTGAAACGTAACATGAATGCGGTTTTCCCGAAAATCTTAGCAACATCACCATATATTCAGGGTTATAGTTAGACGTAGTTGTTATTTGGATAAAATATTGGGTAGTCGAAAAAGTCTTTTCGTATTTTGTCAATAGATGTCGTTGGAGTCAACTATCTCCAGTGCTACCAATCGCATTGTGTCATATCATATAGTGTTCGAAAGGTGACATTTGAAGTTGAAAAAAAGTTATAGCTGTTCAAAAATGAGTGAAAATAATGAAGAAATTCGCTATATTTTGAAATTTTTGTATAAAAAAGGGAAGAATGCCACGCAAGCCCCCAACGAAATTAGTGAGGTTTACGGAGACGATGCTGAATCAGTTCGTGTAGCACATCAATGGCTCTCTCGCTTCCGTTCTGGAAACTTCGATGTGAAAGATGCACCTCGCTCCGGTCGACCTATCGTTGAAAAAGTCGATGAAATTATGGAAAAGATTGACCAGGGCCGTCACATAAGCTGCCATGACATCGCCAAGGCACTAAACATTCATCATCAAACGGTTGTGAACCATTCAAAAAAGGCTGGCTACAAAAAGAAGCTCGATGTTTGGGTACCACATGAATTGTCTGCCAAAAATTTAATGGACCGAATTAACATCTGCGATTCTTTGCTGAAACGAAATGAAATCGAACCATTTCTGAAGCGAATGGTAACAGGAGACGAAAAGTGGATCAAATACGACAATAATGTGCGAAAAAGATCATGGTGCAAGGGTGGTGAAGCTCAACAAATGGTCGCAAAGCCAGGATTGACGCCTCGAAAGGTTATGCTGTGTGTTTGGTGGGATTGGAAAGGAATCATCCACTATGAGCTGCTCCAGCCCGCTCGAACGATTGATTCTACACTTTACTGTCAACAACTGATGAGATTGAAGCAAGCAATCGAAAAAAAAACGGCCAGAACTGATCAGCAGAAAGGGCGTCGTCTTCCATCAGGACAACGCTAGGCCACACACATATTTGATGACTCGGCAAAAACTGGGAGAGCTTGGCTGTGAAGTTTTGATGCATCCACCATATAGCCCTGACCTTGTACCATCGGACTACCATTTGTTTCGGTCAATGCAGAGTTCCCTTAAGGGAGTAAAGTTGGCTTCAAGAGAAGCCTGTGAAAATTACTTGTCGCAGTTTTTCGCCGAGAAACCACAAAAGTTTTACACTGATGGAATAATGTCTCTAGAAGAAAAATGGCAAAAGGTGGTCGACCAAAATGGTACATATTATTGGTTTAATAAAGTTCATTATAAATATAAAAAAAAAAAAATGAGTTGAAGTTTGATTAGAAATACGAAAAGACTTTTTCGACTACCCAATATAATAGTTGTCATATCAGGATTCGCTACAGCCTATTTTTACTTGAGTATGGTATTGCATTGTGAATTCCTACGTATTGGAGGAAGTTGATAATTTCATTATTGTTTCGAGACACTTTAAGAATATTCCTATGGAAGCAAAGGTAACATAGTATGCTGTCCGACAGACACACATACCCTCACGCATATATCTGTTTGTGGATATTCGCATAGAGTTCAAGGTTAAATACTGTTTTGAAAAACATGTTTTTATTATTGTATAAATATTTATTGCTTATTGTATTTGTACTATTTGTGCCAATATCTGCGTACATAAATTCAACAAACATAAGGCCAACAGCAAACCAAAAATTGACTAACATCTGAAAATGGCAAGAGTAAATTGCGCATAATTGGTGGAAAATTGTCGTGAAACTCTTTTCCATGAATGATAGTAAACAAAATCATAAATTTGCATTTGGGTCTTTGGTACTCACTTGTTAAAAAATTCATTCTGAGTCTTAATGGCAAATGCTTCTGAACTGGAAATGTAGAGGTTTGAATAAGAACAATTTCTCTAGACTAAAAAGATATGTACTCGTATGAGCAGAGCTTGTACCTAGATATATATAAAGTACAATACGTACGTATACGTAGTATTAAAAAAAAAGGTGAATTTTCATTTTTCTCAAAAAATATTTATTTATTCATCAATTTTTATTTATCTCCTTAAAGTAGTCCCCTTCAGATATTATACACTTGTGCCAGCGTTTTTTCCAATCCTCGAAGCATTTCTGCATATGCACTTTCTGGTATGACCTTAAGCTCTCTCACCGATTCGGTTTTCATCTCCTCAATTGTCGTAAAATACCATTCTTCCATGGGCCTCTTCAATCTTGGGAACAGGAAAAAGTTAGTCGTGGCCCTCCTGGACTCTTCCATTGGGACGATTGAGCTTTGGTTTTGATGTCATAACAATATACCCACTATTCGCTGTCATAACTGTATGTATGTATACCCACTATTTTTGGAACGATCTTCGCTGCCACACGCTTCATGCCTACACTTTTCGAAAGAATTGCATGGCATGAGCCAACCGATATGCCGATATTCTCAGCAACTTCTATAATTGTCATTTGTTGATTCTCCATAACAATTTTCTGCACTTTCTTTGTATTTATCTAACAATTTTCTTTCACTTTTCAAGGGTTCTTGATGTGCTGGGGTGTCCAGAACCAGCCTCGTCATTCACATCTTCTCGACCTTCTGTGGAAAGCTTGTACTCTTACTGTATACCACTGTCAACATTTTAAGTGTTTTTGAGAACATAATTCAAAAATTTGAATTTTTACGCAATTTTTTTTTCGATAGCAGAGAATCACCGAACACGCCCAACACTTCCCTTATATATGCCTCTCACAAACAAACTAAACAGGCTATATTGCTAAGCTGTGAACATATATTCGAGACGAGTGTACCAACATAAAAAAATAATAATCGAAAGTCTAGTATACGTAGCCCGCGAAATTTGAAAATTCACCTTATTTTTTGAACTTGCCTCCTGCATTGTCAAATTTGAAGATGTGTATTTATGTTTATATTCACATAAATATGCAAACAAGTATACCATATGGCAGACTCCTTCAGCGGATGTACGTGTGTGTGAAGAAAGATGAGCGTTGTATACACGAAATGCAACCGTTTAAGTCCTCTTTCGAATTTTATATGAACTAGGATAAAAAAATTTAACTTCTTCTGCTATTTTCCCCAAATTTAAAAAATTTTTAACGGATGATCTTTTAAATAACTTTTCAGTAAAAAAAAAAAAATTTTGAAATATCCTTTGCTTAAATTTTTTTAACGATTTCGACACTCTGCAGATAATTTATTAAAATTAAAAAAAAATATCTTCACTTACTTCTTTTAGATAGCGGTGCCTAACACGACTACCATGAACGAGTGTCAGAGAAAACTTCCATTCAAACAATTTTCTTTTTTTATAATATACAGGTTGCAGGGTTAAATGGTAACCCTAGTTTTTCCGCGTGTATGTTTTATTTAAAAGCAGTTTTAAAAGATTTCTTTAATATTTTCCCTCCTTTTTTAAAAAAAAATTCTAAAAGATTTATTTCGAAAAATTAAAAATAATAAGATTTATCAACATGCAACAAAAATAAAACACTAAAAATATTTTGGAAAATAGGCGCGTAGCTCCTCAGTGGATTTACTGCAATTTGTCGCTGTCTAACGCGGCGCTTTGCAAAGTTGAGCTTGGCATTCCCAACTGCAGGCACTAAAGAATCTGTGAACAAAATAGACTTGAGTAGGCATATATTATATTTTATTTTTTCAAGTATCTTATACTTTAATACCTGGATACTCGTGAAGAACACAGCCACACAAATTTGCCGATGAGAACTGCGTGATGCGGCTGTCATTTACTCAGATAGCCTTTATTTTAAAAGCTAAGAACTTTGTGATATCTGCAGAGGCGCGTGTTGAACTCTATAGCTCTCTTATTGACTTTTGCATTTAATACTCAGATATTTATGACTTAACCACTCTCTCCGCATGCCACTGCCTGATTTCCAGCTCTGACCTAAGTAAAATACTTCAACCATCGTAGTCTATGATATCTGTGGTATAAAAGCTGTTCTCTGTTTTTATGTGAAAAAACAAACTCATAGAAGCATGTATTTTTCATAGTTTGAAGCCCTGTGTAGGTAAATAACAACTTCCTAAGAATCGTTTAAGATGTATCATAGTTTCCGGATGTTTGGCCGAATCGTTTTTATACAATTCGAAGAAAATTATCCGCTGTCAATTCGTTACTATTCGACGCACTCGTGTCCAACTAACTCACTATCGGACGAACGTTACAGGTTGCTTAAAAGGCAGTCGTCATTCTGTTTTATATACATAAATGCATTTGTATGTAGATAAGTATTTACCGTTAACGCAAATCAAAATTTCATATTATTTTGCATAAATATATTTACGTGTATATCCAATAAAGTGGTAAGTAGTCCCTGAGATTTATACGTGAAAGTATGTACCATAATTCAAAAACAAGATAATTAAATTTCCTGTGGCTCTTCACGTCGCATCGAAGTTTGATTGACGCGCTTCTGACGAGTAGTTGATTTTGAGGGCGAAATGGGCGATTGATGGGCAAAATGACAGTAGGCGGCAAAATACCACTTCGAAAATATAATGCCTTTGCCCGTGCTCTATTAAAAATCAATATAAACTGAAACTTGTTTAAGGATGGTGAACCCCAGTGGCCGACGAATGTTGAAACGTTGCAAACTAACCAGTTTTTGCAGATTGAAAACAAAACTTAAAAGAAATGCTCGCTGGTAAGAAATTTCGCTCGAATGAAAAGGTTATAGCTGAAACTTATACCTATTTGAGGCAAAAGATAAATCGTTCTACAAAATTGGTATCGAACTGTTAGAGCGACGCTGGAATGATTGCGTTGTTCTTGCGTTGAAATTACGTTGATGAATAAAGCTAATTTTGAACAAAAAATACGTGTTTCCTTTGTTAGGCCGGGGACTTTTCACCCGGTGTGTCAGTCCATGGGCTCTATAAGAACAGTACGATATTTCACCATCACTACTTACCCTTTAGCCTCTGAATCAAATATTCCGTGCAAGTATTCTTCAAAAAAGGCCAATGTCAGGCACCCTATTTTTTTGAACTTCATATTATTTAAGTCCAGGGTTCGACTTAATAACCGCCGAAGTTTTGAGAAATATATCAACTAAGGCGCTAATGAAATTGACTTTTATAATGAATGCATGCCTAGATTGGAAACATATATCCGAAATAGTAAACCAGGCAAAAATCCGAATGAAGTGTCATCTTACCGGCCAATCGCTCTGCTTCCAGTAATGGGTAAACTATTCGAAAAGCTGTTCTCCAAAGGCTTAAAATCTATAATTGCATGTAGAAACATCATACCCTCACATCAGTTTGGCTTCAGGATAACACATACAATAGAAGACGCGCTAGAGAGTAATAAAGTCTGCTCAGCAATATTCCTTGACGTTGCCCAGGCATTTGATAAAGTATGGCACGAAGGACTACTTTGTAAATTAAAAGCCCTTCTTCCGTTGAAGTTCACTGACATTTTGAAATCGTATATAACAAATAGGTACTTTAGAGTAAAGCAAAAGCAGGCGTATTTGGAAATAAAACAAATATTGGCCGGAGTACCACAAGGCAGCATACTCGGCCCAGTACTGTACCTACTCTATACCGCAGACCTGCCAGTACCGAAAATGTGCAAAGTAGCTACATTCGCTGACGATACATGCATCTTAGCTGTTGGATCAACTGAAAACGAATCCATCCAGAAACTGCAGAAGTCCATTGACGAAGTAGTCACATGGACTGAAAATTGGAACATAAAGCTAAACGAAACCAAATCAGTTCACGTGGATTTTACTAATAAAAAAATTATCTACAAACCAGTTCATATTTTGTCAGCAATAGTCCCAAATGCTAATAGTGCAAAGTATCCAGGCATGACTTTAGATGTAAAGCTCAAGTGGAAAGAGCACGTGAAAAGCAAAGCTGCTGAGCTGAATCTAAAGACGCAAAAACTCCAATGGCTAATTGGCAGAAACCCTGAGCTATCAACTCAAAATAAAATCCTCATTTACAACCAAGTGCTAAATCCGGTGTGGACCTATGGTCTTCAATTATGGGGATGTACTGCAAAGACCAACATCGACATTATACAGCGCCTCCAAAATAGAGTAATCAGGGGAATCGTTAAAGCTCCCTGGTACGTGCGTAATGAAGATCTGCACAAGGATTTAAATTTAAAAATCGTCTCAGGCACAGCCAATCTCTGTGCAGTTAAGTATGCCGAAAAGTTAAAAAAACACATTAACGCAGAAGCTTCCGTACTAAGGGATGAAGCAACTGTAAAAAGAAGATTAAAAAGAAAGAAACCTCAGGACTTAGTTGTCAATATTGTTTAAGCTACTTCAAATTCTGAAATGAAAATTACTTATTACTTGTATACTAGGTGTAATCTTTATGGAATGTAGATAAAAATTTATAACATTTCAATGAAAAAAAAATTTAAAAAAAATATTATTTAAATAGCGGGATGAAAATCCACAAAATACAGTTTTTATTTTTTCATCTTAAAACTTCTTCTTATACTTAACATAAAGTACAATATATTAAAAACGTCGGGTTCAAGTCCCTTTATTCACTTTGCAAAAGTAAATTTTTAAGTGAAGGTAGATTTAATGATTTCTCAATAACTATTATATTAATTTTACCTTTTGATTTCCAGAGACGTACGTACAAGAAGTAAATGTTATTGTCTTGTTTACTGATTTCGTTTTCGGCAGCCAAGGTTTTTCTTGAGCGAACAAAACTTCTATCTTGTAAAAGCTTCCAAAATTTGCATATTCATCGGAATTGTATATTTCTTCCTTTCTCAAGCCTAAATCGAAAATTTTTCGATTAGTTTTTTCAAAAATGAGTGCACCGAACCTGTCTTATTCGACAGTATTGTCCGTCATCCGTCTTCGAATTCCAAATATTTTATTAAGTTTGCAGACCAACCTTTGCTAGCATGGAAACTACCTCATTTTTTCTGGATTTTGGCATGGGACAACTTGGTTTTTGACGTGATAACGTCTTATAATTCGATTTAACAGGCTGCACGCACGAAAAAATGTGTCGTTACCTTGCTCATTAGTGTTACCTTGCTCATATGTAGTTACCTTGCTCATTAGTGTTACCTTGCTCATATGTAGTTACCTTGCTCATTGCATTGAATGAACTGCAAATTCTTTCACCATTCGAAAGCTACATCCTCCACGAGTAACATGGATTATATTTTATTTTGGAAATAGGGCTCGAGATATAGGTCAAAACGTGGACCCGGGTAACCTTCGTATGTGTATGTACAATATGGGTATCAAATGGAAGCTGTTGGTGAATGCTTTAGTTCAGAGTATTTTTCATGCCGCTCCGTGACTAGGGTCTCGAGATAGAGACCAAAACGTGGACCCTAGAATGTGTTTGTACAATATGGACATCAAATTGAAGCTGTTGGTGAATGCTTTAGTACAGAGTATTTTTCATGCCGCTCCGTGACTGGGGTCTCGAGATATAGGTCAAAACGTGGACCCGGGTAACCTTTGGTTGTGTATGTACAATATGGGTATCAAATGAAATCTGTTGATAAGTGCTTTAATACGGGGTAATTTGTTATGTTATGTTATGTTATGTTATGTTATGTTATGTTATGTTATGTTATGTTATGTTATGTTATGTTATGTTATGTTATGTTATGTTATGTTATGTTATGTTATGTTATGTTATGTTATGTTATGTTATGTTATGTTATGTTATGTTATGTTATGTTATGTTATGTTATGTTATGTTATGTTATGTTATGTTATGTTATGTTATGTTATGTTATGTTATGTTATGTTATGTTATGTTATGTTATGTTATGTTATGTTATGTTATGTTATGTTATGTTATGTTATGTTATATTATGTTATGTTATGTTATATTATGTTATGTTATGTTATGTTATGTTATGTTATGTTATGTTATGTTATGTTATGTTATGTTATGTTATGTTATGTTGTGTTGTGTTGTGTTGTGTTATGTTATGTTACATTGTGTTATGTTAATGTTAACTCATTCTTTATATCCATACAAAATATCTATCAAACAAATAAAATTAAAATTTTCTTTTGAAAAATGCAACCATTCAATCAGTATTTTCTTATGACGTTATCACGTTAAACTATCGTCAGTAAACCGACTTTACAGACAACCTCTTTTTCTTGAGCATATCAGATGCATCTTTAATTTGCAAACTCCTTAATGGTGGGTTCCTTCCCCTTAACACGTTTTTAATACGTCAGCATTCTCTTTAAATAATATCAACTTTAAATTTTTCACGACCGCAAAACTAATTGTATGGATCAGGCGAGTCTCATCATTTCACCAGCAGAACTTCCCCGAACTTTATTTGGTTTAAACTCAATTAAACTAACGCAGCATACAAGAGCAAGGCCAAAATGACACAAGTATGGAGTTCAAAATTTTCGCAAATGCTGAGTATGTAAGGGAAAACATTTCTGTATTGCAAGAATCGAGTTCTATTAGTCAGGTATTTTCAGTTGTTACGCAAAATAAAACATTAACAACGAATTGTTCTGCTTATTATATGAATATTTCTTTATGGCTTTTTTGGCTTTTGCAATAAATGCGATTGGCGATACGCCAAAGGCATTAAATTGCATTTCAGCCCATCTATTAATTTTTTGCTGAATGCGTGATGTTTCCGGCGCACAATTGTTTTCATAACGGCCAAATGAGAGTAATACGATATCACTTCATTTCAAAATTTACAGCAGTAAGTGGATATGCATACACATACATGCATACTTATTATGCGAGTACGTGTTATTGCTTTATAAGTATGTAAAAGACACATAGCTATAGTCAGATCAGGCTGAGAGTGTGATTCCAGTTTTAATACCGATTAAATTGAGTTATTGACATTTTCCTCAATTTTCTTTCCATTTCCAAAGGTAGGAGGAAAGTACAGAATTCAGGCTCAAAATCTGTTTGACTCTGAGGAAGATTCCTTTAATTCGCATTTTTAAGAAGTGTTTATGCCTTAAATTGATTCACTTTTTTATACGATTTTGCTATGCCTTTTAAAATCAGACATTATATAAAATTAGATGCGGACCTTGAGATAAATTTGTGTTAAATGTACTTTCGTTCGGAAACTAATATATTGAAAATCACTTCCTTTCCTTCCTGCATTAGTGAATATTTAAGGAGTTTCCCTCACAAATGGCGTCTACTAGGTAGCAAAAATAAGAATTAGTGATTTTAAATAAAACGTTGAAATTACATTAACAAGAGGTTTCTAATTATTTGGTTTATGATTTATCGCATGGAGAGAAGGCAGTGATCCCACGAACAGTAAATCAACGTTCCCTTTGAGATGTAGACAATCCTTTCAATTAGACTACAGGGGAATTTCAAAAACTTTTCCAGTTAATTCCAGAGTCGGCTAAGAACCTAACTTCTCAGCTTGTCAGTCAGCTTAGAGCTTCCAGAATAGCAGCGATTAGGACTGAAAAACAGGTAAATATCTTCTAAGTTATTTATTTCTAAATTTTGCGATTTTGTTATTGACGACCTGAAGGTGAGCAATGCGAATATCCATGAGCAAGTGGGCTGTTAACCGTAGCATTCAATGCAAACGTTTCATCTTTGCGCAAAGTTTATATTTCCTATGACCCAAGTGGAGTGGCAAGCTGCAAAAGAAATGTTTGATTGAGCAACTCAACAAACTCTGGCGTGGTTTCGTTTACCAGCTGTGGATGTCATCCTAAAACAATACACAAAAAGTATCAAGTGAACATTAATTTCAAATAAACAGTTATTTTATTTCACTTACTTTGTGTAAATATATTTGGAAAAACAGTCAAAATTGCATTTAACAACTGGGCTAGTATGCCTTTTTGTTCTTCTTATTTGCGCTACTCGCCCATTTGGATATTTAAGTAGACAGAGGTGCAACTCTCTATCGGTTTGAATAAATATCCGTTTAGACAGCTGTTTAGTGAAAACGACAAATACTGTAGACAAAAATAACAAATGTCGAATCGTTAAAAGTTAGTGAATTGCACTACAAATTGTGTCCAATAGCGGTCGTTTCTCGGTAGACAATCGCGAAGGCAAACCTCATGAAAAACCATCTGTCGCTCGTAGTCGGCTTAAAACTGTAGGTTCCTCCATCTGTGGAACAACATCAAGACGCATCAGCCAAACCCAAAGCAACGGGTGTACGCGCCTATTATATATATAGTATACATAAATATACCTCTTAGATTGGGTTAACTTATTGAGGCATAAGGCGTCAAGGAGTATTTATTAGGGTCTGGTAGCACAGCTTGTTTTGCGGACTACCAGGCACTACTACATAGAATTGAGCCAACATGACTTGTGGGCACAAACCAAATTATAAGCCGATGGGGAATTGCAGACATGTGTGTCAGACGAATGAAGTAATAAGCAAACCATAACCCAATTAAACGAATTGCATTCGTATTATTACCGTTACACATTTCCATTTATGTCCATACATACAAGCTTATGTACATTCGCATAAAAGCACAAAGTTTTCTGTCTGTGCGAGTTTCCTGATATTTAAATTGTTAATACTTTCCGCCGATTAAATGGAATACATATGAAAATTGTTATGAAGTATGCAATAATGAATCGGATTTATCTGCCAACAATGTGCACTTGTGTAAGTAAATTATGTTAATAGGACTATGAATAAGTTCGTGCGGTTTTTTTTCGAAATTTGAAACTTTATTGACGTAAAATGGTTACAAATTTAATATTCAAAATATTGTCCATCGCTTACTACTACTTTTTCCCATCTTTCTGGCAATTCACGGATTCCCTTTGTGAAAAATTCGGTCGGTTTTGCCGCAATCCACGAATCGATCCATTTTTTGACTTCATCGTAATTACGGAAGTGCTGGTCAGCCAGGCCATGTTGCATCGATCGGAAGAGATAGTAATCGGATGGCGCAAGGTCTGGACTATACGGCGGGTGGGGTAGGACATCCCATTTGAGCGTTTCTAAGTATGTTTTGACCACTTGTGCAACATGTGGCCGAGCATTGTCATGTTGCAAAATAACTTTGTCGTGTCTATCGGCGTATTGCGGCCGTTTTTCTCGCAGTGCTCGGCTCAAACGCATCAATTGTCGTCGGTAGACATCCCCCGTAATCGTTTCATTCGGTTTCAGTAGCTCATAATACACAACACCCAGCTGGTCCCACCAGATACACAGCATAACCTTCAGGCCATGAATATTCTGCGCCGACGTCGATGTTGAAGCATGGCCAGGGTATCCATACGTTGCCCGACGTTTTGGATTGTCGTAATGGACCCACTTTTCATCGCCAGTCACAATTCGATGCAAAAAACCCTTTCTTTTGTGCCGTTGAAGCAGTTGTTCGCATGCCATAAAACGGCGTTCAACGTCTCTTGGCTTCAATTCATACGGCACCCAATGGCCTACCTTTCGGATCATTCCCATGGCTTTTAAACGTTTGGAAATGGTTGATTGATCAACTCCCAAAGTTTTTGCAACCTCTTCTTGCGTTTGAGCCGGATCTTGATCGAGCAATTCCTCCAATTCGGTATCCATGAACTTTGGCGGCGCACCCTCGCGTTCTTCGTCTTCCAAGCCAAAATCACCACTTTTAAAGCGTGCAAACCACTTCTGGCACGTTCGCTCAGATAGAGCATGCTCACCATAAACTTCCACCAAGATACGATGACTTTCGGCTGCTTTTTTCTTCATATTAAAATAATGAAGAAGAATTCCCCGCAAAAACACATTATTTGGCACGAAATTCGACATTTTCAAGTGTGGTAAAAATATTGTTGTTTACGCTTCAAATAAAAAACTTATACTGACGTTTGTGCCTTACGACAGTAGCTCTCCAATGAATGTTTGGAAATGTGGATCGATGGAATAATAATCAAGTTACGCCATCTGTTGTAAAACCGCACGAACTTATAAATAGACCTATTAATTAAATAGTAATTGTAATGGTGCTGAGCAAAAAAAATTAAAACAAAAAAGAATTTATAGCATTCGGACTGAGATAAAAACGCAAATTTATCAACTCGTATATGTGTGCACGTGTAAGTAAGTATAGGAACTTTTTATGTAAGCTTTATGCCGCATCATTGACATATATATTTGCTAGTAAATTGAAAATGTTCAGTGGCACGTTTGAATTATAAAACCATGTCAATTACTTTCCTCGCGAATTGTGAAATGTCGAGTTTGTACACACAAAGGAGTTGGGAAGTTCACAAATTGTATCTTTTAGTGGAACATTTACAATGCGCTCCATTTATCTCTTATTAAACTAAGTCCGTAGTGCACCAATTAAAAACAAATAATTAAATATACGGCAACAGTAAATCACTCTCATCTCTACAATGCTTGAACAAGCGCGAGCAAAAGGACGTTTTGATTCACATACAGAACATAAAATAATTCAGTCTTATCACGAATTGTTCTTGAAAAAAAAGAATGAAACTATAAATAAATCAACCAGTGAAAGATAAAGAATACAAAATTCAATTTAGAGTGGGTTTTAAAAGCTATATTAAAGAACGATATATAAAACCGCCTGTTAAATGCCAATTTTTTTAACCGCTTCATCTAACTATCGAGAGATTACTGATGCAAATCATTTTCCTTCATGTGCCCGGCTTACTACATTTGTAGAAAATTGTGAAAAAAAGTGAGATTAAAAAAATGTTTCAGAAACAACAATGCCCGAATTTTTTAGTAGCTTCCAGATTATCAAATCAAAGTCAATTAAGAGTATAAGACTACCCAGGGTCTAATTGAGTCTGACGTCTTTGAGTTGATATTCACTCCATCAATGCTTCAACAAATTCCAGTAGATACGAATGAAAAAGCATGAAAAGCCTATGAGACTTGGAACGAGAAAAACTGCACTGGAGATAAAAGAATCTGAGAGAAATTAACCTTAATTGAACTAAGAGCATTTATCGGTCTTGTGTTACTAGGAGGTGTAAATAAGTCAAATGACGAAGATGTTGATGTGCTATGGAGCCAAGAATGCATTTGCTTTTATCGAGCAGTAATGCTTAAGTCACGCTTCAAAGAAATTGTTCGATTCATTAGATTTGACAGCGAGCGTACAAGAGCAGTTAGGCTAGAAGCCGATAAGGCTGCTCCAATATCTGAATTGGTGACAAAAATGAACGCAAATCTGCGCAAATATTACCAAACATCTGGAGAAATTACAATTATGAACAATTATTTGCTTATCGCGGTCGAACTAGGTTTACTCAGTACATACCCTCTAAGCCTGCCAAGTATGGGATAAAGGTTTGGTTTGCATGCGATTCCAAGTCGTTCTATCTACTCAAAAGTGAAATATATACCGGAAAAAACTCAAATGCTGGTCGAGCAAATAACGTAGTGAAGGTGTTGTCCAAAGGTTAGTATGCCATTGGGAGAACACCGGAAGGACTATTATTTGTGACAATTTTTTTACATCGCTAAACTTAGGCAAGTATTTAATGTCCAAAGGTCTTGCTATTCTTGGTACTGTTCGTCAAAATAAAACGTTTGTACCATATGACCGCAATCGTGCTGAAGAATCTTCCATTTTCGGGTTTCTCGATAGAAAGTTTTCTTTGGTATCTTATGTTCCAAAAAGAGGCAGATCAGTTATAATACTTTGTAGCACACCTTTGACAAATTCAATTGTAGCTGAAAAGAAAACCAAGCCGCAATACATCCTTGATTACAATGCAAACAAAGGAGGCGTCGACGCAATGGATAAAATGCTTTCTGCTATTCAACGAAACGCAAAACATTGCGTTGGCCCTTGGCCATGTTTTATAACATGCTGGACATAAGTGCACTTGCATCATTCATCATTTACTCGGAAAACAATCCAGACGCACAGACGCGCGACGAACATTCCTGCGGAGCTTGTCTAAGCAGCTTTTTATGCCAGCAATTGAACAGCGCTCTCAAGTTCCCCGGGTGCTGGGATTCCATCAAGCACGTAAAGCTATCGAAATGGCACTGGATCGATCCCTTTCTGCTACATCTAATGTTGATTCATTTATTTTACCTGATATTTCCAACGATAAACAACCAAAATATCCTGTACCTTGTCAATACTGTGAAATAGGAAGTCGTAACAACACACGAAAAATCTGTAGTTGGTGCAAAAAAGCAGTGTGTAATGTACATGCCGAAACACATATTTTGGGAAAATGCTGTTCAACTCCTGAGAATTAAAACATTTTTTGTATTAAAATTATGTCCTGAATTCAATATTTTTAAATGAAAAGGTTATTACACACGTACAAGTAAAAAAAAACACCATACAAGTTTTTTTTTCTTAACATTACATTGGTTTTGCATGCAATTACGTAGTTACTACAAATGTACAATAGTAAGTCGACCGGGTACGTAAGTTCTATATCCCGGGCACATGAAGGTTAAAGTGAATCAGCAATTCTCGACATTCTTTTTAATCATTTGAAGCCGTATTTCAATCTGTGTGTTGGCTTAGAGGGCGGCAATCGCTGAACAGTCTATGAATAAAATCATGAATTCGAATATAGACTGACCAGGTAAGAAGTAAATTCAAAAAAAATTTCGCTGGCTGTTTTTGGAATCAAATAAACTCATAGAAAATATGTGTTCTAGCTCGTGAATTCTATAAAAAGTGGAAACATATAAAAAATGGAAACGTATAAAAAGTGGATGTGAATTTTATCTGATTCCAAAAGTATTTTAGTCCTATCTAGGTGAAGTGTGGAACAAAATGTGGACCAAGTTTAGGGGAGCTTAATTAAGTCGTTATCAAGACGTCAACCATTTGTCAAAATGTTACTTGCGTCGTATATATGTATTTGCGTTCCTCATTGTATCAATTTGAGTTATGCATTTGGCTTCTTTCCGAAAACTACTCTATGTTGAAGGTGGACGTTGTAATTTACTGATTTCGCTCGTTTTCAATGTCAAACTACCTTGGAGGAAGAGTAATTTGCGCACCGAATTTCAGTAAAATATATTAACGCTCAATTTTTGTAGATTCAGTGGAGCTTGGTCAAACAGTTTTGAATTCAATTTGCTTCAATGATGGTAATTGCCATAGTTGACATAGCCGCTGAGCCAAAGCGCGCCTTGCCTGAGAAGACAATTTTTTGACCAAAATCTGGATCTGCGTGTTTACAACTGAGCCGAAGTTTCGATAACGATTTGTTTATTTGATAATTTCTATATGTTCGACAAGTATGAACCGTTTCATGAAGAGAAGGTAAACCGTTTTTGACAGCTGATTATCATTGGTAACTTTGACAGCTGCTGAAGCATAACATTTGGAGAAACTATCATTGATATATAGCCATTCTATACATATATATCATACAAACAAATATGATATTCCATTTTATGACGAATATAAAGAATTATAATGATTATGGCACTAAGCCGATTAATACTTGCAGGTTCACAAAGCTGGCAGTCTGGTAATCTTAGTTCGCTGATTATGTAAAATATCTTCAAATAAAATAAAAATGGTCCGATAAAAACAGTCTCTCTGTACATTCATTCAGAAAATATCGAACATCATCAACATAAAACGAAGTGTGGTGTAACTAAAGAACTGTAGTGAAAGAAATCTTCTCCTGACCATCCAAATAAGCCTCTGTGACTATAAAGAGAATTCTTTTTAAGATAGCAGATCGCCCCATAGATATTGCATGTTTTTTACAACCATTTTAAATTACGTTTAATAATTATAAATTTTTTTATGTCAATAGTGATTTACTCACAAATCTATGTACCTTGCCTTAAATATTATGAAAAAAAATTCTAATATTCGCTATATAGACCGTCGGAAGAAGAAATTGCCAAAAAATCAAGGGGAGCTTTAAGCCACTTGAAACTTGCACGTTATTGTGCAATATCAAAATTCAATGGGCTTAAACTAAAAACCAAATTTTTTCTAGAAATTGAAAAGTTTGAAATTGTGAGGAAAATTTGTAAAATTTTTTTAAATCTTCATTAATTTTGAAACTTGGCCCTATCTTGTTCGTGTAGAAAAGTGAGTTATATTTTCATTAAAAAGAGGTTGTCTGTAAAGTCGGTTTACTGACGATAGTTTAACGAGACAACGTCATATGAAAATATTGATGGAATGGTTGCAATTTTCAAAACAAATTTTAATTTTATTTGTTTGATAGATATTTTGTATGGATATAGAGGAGGAGGTAAATGGAATTGCAATGGAATAGGTCAAGTTACATTTACACAAACGTGAAAAATGACGAAACATTTATCAAATTCATGAAAGGTATCTTCAATTTCGATTGTGCATCAGACGTTAATAAGTCAGCAACACTAAGATGCACCATCATCGATTTGCCTTTTTCAAGACACTTTACACTCGAAACTCCCTTTCATTTCCTACTTTTTCTATCATCGTCCTATTCTCAACAAAGAAATGGTTCATTACCATGCACACAGGAAGAAGGCATATGCAAATACAAATATGTGAATTTATATACAAATGCGCATATACATACATATATATGCTCACTCAAGTAGGACAGAGCCAGATGTCGAACGTTGCCGTTCGTTTGCTTTGTTTGCTTTGTCGTTCGTTCCGCGCTTTCGCTTGCAGTTCATTCAAGGTAACGACAATGAGTAAGGTAACGTCAATGAGCAAGGTAACGGCAAATGAGCAAGGTAACGACAAATGAGCAAGGTAACGGCAAATGAGCAAGGTAACGGCAAATGAACAAGGTAACGACACATTTTTTCGTGCGTGCAGCCGGCTAAATCGAATTATAAGACGTTATCACGTCAAAAAATATTAAAATTAGATGAGAAATACATAAATTGTCAAAACCTGAAAATAAGCCGTTTCTCTATAGTATTTTAACTACTTAAGTTCATAAAAAAAGTTTTATATGATATACTTACACACCCACCGTAATTCATTTAAGTCCTTATGAACAGTAACTCAGAAGGATGTCTTTCTTTTTTGCTGTTTTTATATTTTCATTACAAACCTCCAATGGCTGTTTCAATGCATTTGGGCGCTTCCATTTTGCAACTATGCAGTGTTGGCAAGTGATATGAATTAAGCGAACAAAGCTACAAACGTAAAACTGAACAGGTCTCACAATGAGTTCTCCAACTTCAGCCACGCACCAACCACTTTGTAGTACGTGGCAGCCAGATGTTCCTATTGTACGATTTTATTTCATCACACTTCGTATTCATTTTGCCTTTTGATTTCTTGTCTCTACTCGGTGATGCAAATAGTCACCAAAGTCCCAGCGAACTGCGTGAAAGCAAACACCTATCAAATTACACTAGTCTACAAGGAAAAGTATCCGAAATAATTTAAACTAATATCTGCTTCTCTGTCCATGCAAAATTCGGATTGATAACTAAAATTAATTTATTAGTTTGAGTTTTCGAGATATCCTAACCTAAAAGTGCAAAAAACCCCATTTTTGCCCATATTTGAGGTTATGTAGCCTTGCAGATGTTTTCTTTCACCAAAATTAAAGGATGGCATCTTTAAATACAATCCTTCTTTTTTCAAATGGCGTTTTGTTTGCTCAAATATCATTTTTTTTCGCAGAGATATCGCATTTTGAAATTTTCATGTTTCGAAATTTTCCTACACCTGAAAATCGATTAAGATAACATAGACATGATATAGTCGCTTACTAATTTTCTTGAATTGAGTCTTATTTTTCTTAAAATTTTGTCTCACACCATAAGTGTGCTGACATCCTACACTATCTAACCTTTGGGTACCGAGTCACACACAGCCCTAACCCCTAGAAACCACCCCTATCATACCGCGAGCAGGCTAACCCACATAACCGCAAGCAGGCTTTCCCACAAACTCCAAATTTACATACTATTAATCCATATATTTCAGGCCCTCAAACCCAAGAAAATTAGTAAGCGACTATATCATGTCGAATTTTGACTTAGCTGGTAATATACTTAACCTAAGAAATAATCTAGCGGGTCTTGTTACCTAATTAATTTAGTATCTTAATAGTATTGAATACTTAGTCTATCTTTCTATGTCTACTGCTGCTGCCGCTGTTATTGCTGAAGTAGCAACTGTTGCTGTCGTTTCCGGGCTTTCCTTTCCCAGTCAATGCGGTTGAGCCTCGTCACGACTGATGCCGCGAACGTTTTTGCGGCGTCTCATTTAGTGATGGTCGAGCACATATCCTGGACAAATCTTGCGTGGCATGGCGGGTGTTCGAATGCCTTCGCCAGTATTGTTCGTTATTCACTGAAACGTCTGCAGTGAAAGGCCACATGTTCTGCGCTCTCGACTGTATGCGAGCAACTCGGGCAAAAAGGGCTGTCGGCCAGCTGGAAACGGTGTAAATATTCAAGGAAGCAGCCTCTATTTGGACTGCTGGTTATCGTCCAGATGTGTCCTTCGCTTTCGGGGGAAACCATCTAACTTAACCTCTATTCATGAGTTTGTTTTTCGTTTACACAAAAACTGTTGAAATGAGTAAGTTGGCTTCTATACCTCTTTATCGCTTAATCCATGTTTTCCCATATAGGGATATTATTGTACAGGCTTTATTAAAAAGTATTTCGAAATAGTTATCTTTAAAAAATATATGTAAGTAAAACGTACACACACATATAAAGAATATCCTTACGAGCAGTATTTTTAACTTAGTTTCAATGGCAGTAATTTTACTAATTTCAACGGGTGCGCAATTAGGCACAAAGCACTGTTACTAAAAAGGGTGTATGATTTCATTTGCTTGTGTATTTTCGCTTGGAACTATTTATGATTTAAAGCAAACATTTAGATTGTTTACTGCTTTCATTGGAATGTGAAAGCTTTTTGCGCCTGCACTCTTCAAACGTTAATTCAAGTGCCCACTCTGAGCTCTCCAAACACAAGTTTCCTTTTGAATTATTTCTTTGAATGAGTATTTGCGGCGAATAAATCTAATTCAGATTTCTCTTTGATTACACCTTGACCTCTTTTTGCCGCTGCTTTGAGCTTAAGTGGGTGGAAATAAGCTTTGATTCTTGATTTAATTTTTCAATTTTTAGCTAAGAAAAATGCTAAAGAAAACATCAATAATTAATTATTTAAGGGAGTCAAATACAAACCGGTAAGTTCAACTACCATCACTTGTAGGTATATCCGTTACTGCATCGGTGGGAGTATTGTACTGATGGGTTTGTAAGCACAAAGGCTGAAAAGGCAGTAAAAGCGAGAAGACGTCCTCAGTTGGAAAGTCGCTCACCCTACTCTTATTTAGGTATAGAAGAAATATTTTTATTTATAATAGGTATCTTACACCTAGGACCGAGCATGCAAAAGGGGGGCGGTAGCCTATAGGACCTTCCGCTGGTTTAGATCCTTTTGGAATCAGCACCAGTTTCTGTAACTGCCACTGAGTTGGAAATGTGAATTCTTTTAGGCATGTATTGTAGAGATCTACAAAAATATCGGTATGGCTTCGAATTGCCACTTTTGGTGCCTCGTTGGGGACTCCGTCTGGGCCTAAAGCTCCTGGGCCTTTGATCCGTTTAGTGATCATCTGTCAACTGCATATTTTGGTCCCCTTCACAACATTTTTCCAAATCGTAGGCTCGTAGAGCATCTTGTGTTGGGAACAATGTTTCAACTACATTACGCCGGGCACGTTGTTGGGAGTGGCTTGAAAACTTTCAGTTTTTTCATGACTAGCCTATACCCGAGCCCCCAAGGGTTACTATAAACATATGTAATAATGTATGTGTACCATACACATTTTCCACACTATTGTTGTGGAGTGGGGCATGAAGTAAATTTTTAAATAACATTTGTTTTACAAAAATAAAAATATTGCATTAATACATCATGTTTCATCTTGACTTTAGCAAAATTAAAAAAAAAAAAAACAATAATAATTGTGAAAGTTATCGATGTTTGTTCGCAGCTTGTTTGTCCAGAAGTCCCTTGCGGTGATTATCACAAGTCCTTGGGGATTCACCTAAAATCAATCGAACAAGAAAATTTGTCTTATTAATAGATAATCTTCTGCCTGAGCGAAGCTTTTTTTTTAAATTAACTATATGGCGGCCCAGGAACTATTTTTCGGATTTTTGAGAAAAAAACCGACAATTAATTGTTTAAAAAAATCGTAGTTTAAAAAAAAATTCTTCGATCAGTATATACTTTATTGAAGCCAATCGGTTTTAAAGTTACAGTGATCACCAGCTCGTTAGTTCGTGAGTATTTGTTATTGTGTAAGAGTGACGCTACTTTTGATGGGTAAAAATACCGCTCAAATGAAGCAATGGCTTGGAAAGTGTTATGCGGACTCCGCTCCATCAGAAAAAAAATCGAAACGATGGTTTCCTAACCTCAAAAGTGGTCGTAGAGGCACTGACGATGCACAACGCAGTGGACCTCCAAATGAAACGGTAACACCAGAAAATATCAAGAAAATCGTTTTAAATGGTCGAAAAGTGAAGTTGCGTGAGTTAGCTGACATCATAAATATATCAAAAGACTGGTTATATTGCCTGAGCATGTGCCTATGATAAAGCTCTGTTCAAAGTGGGTGCCGCGGTTGCTCAATGCTGGCCGGCCATCATCAAGATGAGGTCGAGGTTTGAGGTTGAATCACTCCTTCGTACGATTTGGAATATTCCATTTCATGGATGTTGAAAACATGTTGCTGCATTAAATCCTTTTGAGTCTCTTTCTCTCTAAAACAACACCCTTTACATGCATCAATGCTTAACTGTTTCACCACAATTCTTTTGGCGCTCACCACACATCATCGCCATTGCTGATCTGGGAATGAACGAATAACCGCCACATAAACAAAAATAAACATTTAGAGTGGTGCGCTACTGAACGAGTATTAAAAGTTGTGACAATTTATGTAGCCTTCACGCAAGGCCAACAACACGTTGCAGCAATAACAACTAGAATGCCAAAAGGTGAATAATGGATTCGCACCTAACTCTCAGTCAACCACCCGTAAATAGACACATGGAATGTAATATGTACGCAGCGTGACACGAATTCATGAGCATCGGCATTCACATAAACAAAAGGTTAAAGTTAACGCCACACGTTATGTTTTGTACCGTAGACTGATTTCTCTTTCTAAAGGGTATTTCAATAAGGGCGGGTAGATGTTGAAATGGAATAGAATGGCGTTTGCTGTGTGGCACGTAGCGCCGTCCTGCTGGAACCACATGTCGTCTAGGTCCGTATGGTTCAATATGGGCCATAAGAAATTGGAAAGGCCACAACGTCTGCCGAAACATGGGCGCAATGCGCGAAACGTTTGCGTTAATGAAAACTCATTTTGATAATAAAGTTTTATCATTTGAACGTGCTGTTGAATCGTGTAACTTGCCACGATGATTTGGCATAAACAACTGAATAATAAACAAACGATTTGACAGATTGCACCAAAACAAAATGGCTGCCACAGGGAGCCAAAATCGACCCGCGCCAATTGAAAAACCCTTTAGTTGGCAACGAAACTAATTTCAAACTTGTGTGTTTCGTTTTTTTTTTTTTTTTTGTTTGAATACTTGCTAGTACTCTGATGCTCTGATGCTCTTCTTTTGTTTTTTGTCGACCAATAATCTCTGTCACAATTCGTGCATTTGTTTTACTTGCGCTTTGCAAATTTTTATTGCGTAACTGGCATTGGTGTAGTTAGAGGTCTGACGCCACAGATATTTTTTGTATACCTTTGAGAAATATACATTTTTGAACAAAATGGACAGAGAAGATAATAAGAAAACATTATCCGAAAATCTAGATTTTTTTGAAGGCGGCACATAATTTTATTTAAAAAAAAAAATAATTAGGTCTTAATTGTCTCGCCTCTTTCTGGCATGGCTTTTGACAAAGGCATCCTTAATGGTTTTGAATCGCTCTCTGAACCACGGGAGTTCTGACAAAGTATAAGTACATATGGTAAATAGACCTGTCAGAATTAGGACAGATTGCCTGACTACTTTGTGTTTTATTTCAATATAAAAAACAACAAAAACGATCACTAATCAACCAAATTTCCCAACAGCTTTGGAGGTTGCAATGAGCAGTAAAGTTCTCTCTCGGCGAACAAATCTAATACTCTACAAGACTCTCATCATGCCCGTCCTAACGAATGGCGCAGAAGCTTGGACGATGACAACATCCGATGAAGCGACGCTTGGAGAGTTTGAGAGAAAGATTCTGCGCAAGATTCTCGAATCTTTGCACGTTGGTAACGGAAAATATCGCAGACGATGGAACGATGAGCTGTATGAGCTTTACGACGACATAGACATAACGCAGTGAATAAAGATCCAGCGGCTACGTTGACTGGGTCATGTCGTCCGAATGGATACAAACGCTCCGGCTCTGAAAGTATTCGATGCGGTACCAGCTGGTGTAGCAGAGAAAGAGAAAGACCTCCTTTGCGTTGGAAAGATCAGGTGGAGAAGGACTTGGCTTCACTTGGTGTGTCCAACTGGCGCCGGTTAGCACGAGAAAGAAACGACTGGCGCGCTTTGTTAAACTCGGCCAAAATCGCGTAAGCGGTTATCGCGCCAATTAAAAAGAAGGAGAAGAAGAAAATCAATGCAAAGCACGAGAATAATCCTATCTTTATCTTGAATTTTTGACTTAATTCGTGGTGCTGTTGACTGTCTGTTGACGGTGCTTTTTGAGAGGATTTTCTTTAATATTCCGGCCAGAGCTCTGCGTAGGTCGCAGTTCTTCTGTGTTGGTCGTTCAAAATCCCTTTATGTGCAGAATGCTCCTATCATCAGAACCTAAAATTTAGTTTAATAAAATCTCCAGCTTTGTTGAGATAGATTTTTCGTTTTCAAAAATTCACCTATTGAAGTCTTTGAATATTTATTATAAATAGTTTAATTGTACTTCGCACTTTTTTATTACCTATTAACCTTAAAATATGTTCACTTAGACTATTAAAATCTATTATATTCATTGGCTTAATAAATAAATAAATAAAGTATACTTAGGCTGAAAGCCCCATCTCATTCCAAGCTTACGTTTACAGGCATACAGATCAATTTCTGCTTACCCTTTCTTCGATATTTAATTTCCAGCTAAGTTTGGAGGCCAAAATTAGCCCTAACTACTTTGCATTGGGCGAGAGAGTTTGTCTGTTAATATAATATTTGGTAGGGTAAAATTCGGTGCGTTGTAGCTGGTGGTAAAAAGCATACGTTTTGTTTTACGCCGATTTAAGGTAAGGCCACGGTTTTTAGCCATAGAGCTAAGCTCGACAAAATATACGATTTTTTAATTTATAATCCTACAAAGCGCATCTTTACAACCCTCTTTACTTCACTAAGTACGATAAAAAATAAGTGTTTCAAAAAAAGATAATACTATTAACGTAACAGAAATACAATGAGAAATCAAATAATTCTCTGGTTAACTAGGAAGTAGTGAGAAATTAAATTAAAACCTTTTTTTAGCTGTTTCATATTGCCGATTATTTTCATGCTATTTTGAAGTTGTACGGTTTATGTTTCATCCAAACATTTTTTGGACAATCATCGCAAAGTTTAATTAAAGATTGCATTGTCAGAAAAGTAAGAGCTGCACAGAACGAGAATTAAGTTTGTGAAAATCTAACACCGTTATCGCAAATATTTATATATTGCAGAGACTCCTGATGATGAAGGTAATTTTGGTAACTATTACCATAGATGCTTTCCATTTCAATTCAACCGGGCTATTCGGGTCATGTTCTTCGATTTCGATGTAACTTAAATATGTTGCTCTCTGGTCGAAATAATGAGACACGTATTTTTTTGTTCGCCCGAAAAAATTTTTTTTCAAGAGTTATCGGCAATTTTGTTTTTCGCCTCAAACTCGATTTGTTTTAATTATATAAGAAAAAAGTTTTTTAAATGCCCATAACTTAGTCAAAAATGAACCGATTTTAATATTTTTGGGTTCAAAATGATCGTAATTACTTACACAAGCGACTTCATGTAGAAACAATTGCAAAAAAGTAGTTGAAAATTTTTTATTTAGCAAAAAAGAAAAAAAATTTAAATTTTTTCAAAATTCAATATTTCAAAAAGTGTATTTTTTTTTTTATAACTTTTTCCAAATCAAAAAAACCTGTCAAACTTTAATCGAGCTGCATGCCTAGTAGCTAAAATGAGTTGTTTTTGAGTACTGAATTTTTGAGTAAACACCCTGTTTCGCACTTTTTGTTTTTTGCAAAATAAAAAATTTTCAACTACTTTTTTGCAACTATTTGTACATGAAATCACTCGTGTAAGTAATGACGATCATTTTGAACCCAAAAATATTAAAATCGGTTCATTTTTGACTAAGTTATGGGCATTTAAAAAACTTTTTTCTTATATAATTAAAACAAATCGAGTTTGAGGCGAAAAACAAAATTGCCGATAACTCTTGAAAAAAAATTTTTTCGGGCGAACAAAAAAATACGTGTCTCATTATTTCGACCAGAGAGCAACATATTTAAGTTACATCGAAATCGAAGAACATGACCCGAATAGCCCGGTTGAATTGAAATGGAAAGCATCCATATATATCAGATTAAAAAATGGAAAACTATATTGCTTTTCAATAAAATAAAATGAAAAAAGTTTGAATACAAGTTTATTGCAATCTTTTATACAAATTACTTTAAGAAATTCGAAATAATTTATTAGCAGCTCCTTCTCCTATTTGTGGTGTGCGTCTTGATGTTGTTCCACAAATGGAGGGACCTACAGTTTCACGCCGACTCCGAACGGCAGATATTTTTATGAGGAGCCTTTTCATAGCAGAAATACACTCGGAGGTTTGCCATTGCCTGCCGAGGGGCGACCGTTATTAGAAAAATGTTTTTCTTAATTTTGGTGTTTCACTGAGATTCGGACCTACTTTCTCACCGTGAATTCCGAATGGTAGTCACGCACCAACCCATTTGACTACGGAGGCCGCAGCTGATTTCCCTTAATTTCAGCAAACTTTTTTATGCGGTTTTAAGTTAATTTTCAATCGTTGTTTTCATTTTATGCGATTTTAGAAAATTACCCAACTTATCCCTACTTTTTCAAGGCAAATAAAGTATTTTTTAATGCGAATTTTGTATATGCGTCTTTCTGTAGAACGTATCCACCGCGTATCTCAAATCTTGCAGATTCAAAAATTGTTTTGTCTGCGCCGTGAAGATATCTTTGGCTTACAGACTTATGGCGGGGCAGATTAGACGTTCCTTCTTGCCTTTGTTTTTACTTCTTTATACTGACACTATTTTACTTATAGTGCACTAATGATATACTTCCGAATCTCATCAATTCTCATCAATTTCTAGCCATTTCACACCTAGAACTTTTGGTAACACTCCACTCTCCTGGCTTCATTACATTGACTCCTACTGTGAGCCAAGATCATAGATATATCTCAAGTTTCGGCTCCAATAAAAAGCCATAATAGAAATGCTTTTCCATTTCCTGTAAATAAATTAGCCACTCGCGTGAAGACTCCAAGAGCTGTTGCTTTTCGACATACCAATATGATCATGAGGCTGTTCAAATTGGTCGTAGATTATAATCCAACTATTCCTGGCATTTTTTTCTGAACCTTACGGAACCTTTAAACTTTTCAATTAATGTCGGAGAACGTCGCTGCACTGAAAGTTGTAGAATGAAACAAAAAAATAAATAAATGAAACTCAGCAAGTATTTATTGAAAAAAATACCATAGATTCAGCCCACCAAAAGTAATAGGGATATATACAGGTCATGCCGCTGCAAGAAGGGTAATATCGAAAAATGATAAAGTCACACATCTAAAGACGTGAAAATTGTGGTAAAAATTATTATTTTTTCCTTCGATGCATTTTTAGGTAGTTATGTGTGTACGAGTATGTTTTGTGAGACAAATTTATATTCTATATGCATTAAAGTAATAGCACTCAATTTTGTTTTCACTTTCTTTCAGTCAACTAAAACAAATTTGGCAAGCGTTTCTCTTTCAGTCTGAGCACTTTAGCACAGTTGACTGCCAGTTGAAGCGTTTCTGTCGTCCCTTGCCATTTCTCTATTGTGTCTGGTACGATATTAAGTTTGGCTCCCTTGAAAGCTTTCCTAAATGTCCTTTTGCACATAGCACTGCTAATAAAAGAATGCAGGAGTTGTGATCTCTGCGCACAAACTGATGGCCCCCTAAAAAAGAAAAAAGTTCTTTACTTACTACATTCCATGCACACGACTAGCAAATTAAATTATTCAGAAGTTCTCGCACTGCAAAGTTTACTTCACATTTTCAAATAAACATACACATGTAAATATGTATACATTAGGCCGGGTCGATTTGTGAGGAGGCAAAAAAATCGCCCATTGCTTTGTGAAAACCATATTCTAGGGATCAAAATATGAAACTTTGCCGAATGAACCATACCTCTAAAACGAGTTCTGATGTCTCCCAATTTGGGTCAAACTTTTTAGTTTATTTTCTATAACTCACTTAAATTAATTTTTTCATTTACATATGTTCTGACTAAATAAATTTCTGAAGAGCAAAAATAGATATTATTATAAATAAATAAAAATAAAGAAAAACATAGCCATTTAGCTGATTTTTTCATGTAAAGGCCAAAAATGGTGATATTTTTAAATTGGGGGACATCAGAATTCGTTTTCGAGGTATAGTTCCTTCGGCAAAGTTTCTTATTTTGATCCCTAGAATATGATTTTCACAGAGCAATGGGCGATTTTTTTGCCGCCCCACAAATCGACCCTGCCTAATGTATACATATATGTATGTACAAATGTGGTTGAATCTTAAGGCCTAATATTTCATAATTATGCTAGATTTTCTTGATGGTGATGGCGATGTGGAAAGACGTTACCCGATTGTGATAATATGAGTAGCGTACATGAATGAAAGCAAATCAAAGGCACTTACATAGAAATCGGTTTCACCACACTTTTTATACCCACACTTTTTATATTCGTTGATATTATAAGTGGAATTATTATCAATATTAAATATTGTAATTAGAAATATGTACTAGGTTGTTCAATAAGTTTTACGATTCAATAATAAAGGCACAATTTCATGGTTTAAAATACAATTTTTTATTCAGTTTAGTCTCTCTGAACATTAATACACTTGCTCCAACGGGACTCCACTATATGAATTCCATCCCTGAAGTGAGAATCTGGGGGGACTGCAAATTACGCATCCACAGCTGTTTTGAGACCATCATTTAATAAAAAACGCTTTCCATAAATATATATTTCTTTAGGTCTTGAAACAAATGGAAGTCCGGGGCCAAATCTAGTGAATACGGTGGATGGTCCAACAATTCTTAAAGTTCCCATTATGGATTTTAGCCATTGTCAAGATGCTCTTGTGACACGCTGCATTGTCCTGATTTTTTTTTTTTTTTTTTTTTTTTTTTTATTACTATTGCCATCTAGTTAACAAAACTAATAAGCAATTCATTTTACATATATTTAATTAAATTAAAACATCTCAAGTAAAGACAAAATTTTATGAAAAGAGATCATGCGGTTTCGTCCTTTTTAATCTTCTCGTGAGGTCATCAGTTACAAGTAGTTTGGCTGCTTCTTCATTGATGTGCTGCTGAAGTCTCTCTTTATGTTTATTTGCGAATTTTTTTATGATATCCGTAATGGTGTCTATATTAAGATCCTTATGTAGATTGCAATTACGAGTGTACCATGGCGCTCTAACGATGTCGCGTAATATTTTATTTTGGAATCGTTGAATGATGTTTTTGTTGCTTTCACTGGTGCAACCCCAGAGCTGTATGCCATATGACCACACTGGTTTCAGTATTTGATTGTATAAAAGTATTTTGTTATAAATAGAGAGTTTAGAATGTCGGCCTAACAGCCAATACATTTTCTTGTATTTAAGAATTAACTCCTCGTGTTTTTTCTTGACATGTGCTTTCCATCTCAGCTTAGCATCTAAAGTCATTCCTAGATATTTTGCCGTATTTGCATGCGGTATTGCCGTATTATTGATAAATATTGGTTTATAATTTATATTTCTATTAGTGAAGTCAACATGCACAGACTTGGTTCCGTTTAACTTGACACACCATTTTTTGGTCCAATTTTGAATTGCATTTACTGATGCTTGTAACTTCTGAATTGCTTCTAAGTGTTTTTCATCAGTTGCTAATACTGCAGTATCATCGGCAAATGTTGCGGTTGTTGTATTGCTGCATGTGGGTATGTCATTAGTATACAAGAGATACAAAACTGGCCCGAGTACACTGCCTTGCGGGACACCTGCATTAATATCTTTCAGTTCTGAATAGACAACTGCTTGCTTCTGCTTTATTCTAAAGTATCTGCTCGTTGAGCAAGATTTTAAAATGTTTGAGTACTTATGCTAACACCTTCCTGAACGATTTTTGGACACGAACTCGTTTGGGAGCCGAAGCACGAGGTTCACACCATTCTTTAGCCTCTTGTTTGGATTCAGGATTATGGTGGTCGACCCAAGTCTACCAAATTCACTTTATACTTTTGAAAATGCCTTAAATGTTGCTGTGAAAGTCGGATTCGAATGTGACTTTGTTCCATTGTTAGCGAATGCGGCACTCACTATGGATACAGCTTTCTAAAACCCAATACTTCAGTCAAAATATTGCTTACTCTGCACAATGAGGTGCTTAGTCCCTCTACTAAAGAAAAGGGTAGAATAACAGGTGTTACGTGTTAAACAGGAATGATGATTAACGATTTTTTATGGCCGGAATTGGATGGTATTGATCTGGATAACGTTTATTTTCAACAAGACGGCGCTACGTGCCGCACAAACAATAAAACCACTGATCTTGTACGGGAAAAGCTTCCAGACCGTGTTATATCTCGAAGAGGTGGTCACAATTGGCCAACGAGATCTTGTGATTTAACACCTGGTGACTTTTTTCTTTGGGGCCACTTGAAAGAGAAGCTCTACGCCAACAGCCCAGCATCGATTCAAGACCTCAAAGACGGAATTCGTGAAGCTGTTGAGGACATAGGGCAGCCACTTTGCAATTCGGTTATGAAAAATTACATAAAAAGGGTATTGCCCTATAAGCGTGGTCGTAGTGGTCATTTACCCTATGATATTTTCCACCATTAACGGCACACCTTCCTGTTTATAACGAAATAAATATCCGATCATTTATATTAAGAAAAAAACATTTTTCTTTGAATATCAAAATAACATCTGTTATTACAGAACCCTTTATCTTTCAGTCACTCGCCGGTTTTCCAAAACGATATCCGGTATCTTTTCCAGGTTGTGCATTTTGTCCGACCACTACATTGCACTACCACGGACTTCGGTGTTTAACTATTCGCTTATTGCATTCATTATTTAGTGCACTATGATTTTTTTAACGATTTCTGGTGTCGTTGCTGTTTTTGGACGTCCTTGACGTTGATCGTCTTCAAAGCTTGTACGACTACGTTTAAAGTTAGCAACTCATCTACATAACAAAAAAAAAAATTGGCTAGTAGCGATGCTCTTTCATCGAACCGTAAAACTTATTGAACAACCTAGTATATGCAGTAATTCTTCATTAAATGCACCAAATGAAGTGGAAACCACCGGTAACATTGCTGTGTCGGACATTTCGATTAATCGTAAGCACAAGAATTTCCGTAATCAACGAATAACGGGATGTGGTTGCATATGTGCAAATGTTTAATAACAAATAAAACGTCTATAATAAAAAATAAACATACAACTGTAGTCGCTATAGACTAATTAGAAAAGGAGGAAAAATTAAAACTTCAGCGGTAACTCTTAGTAAGAAATATTCATTTTGATTGAATTTATACAATACCAAAAACTAAAAAAATTGAATTTCTTTCACGGATTTAAGTATGCAGCCAGTTGGTGAGCAAATGGCTTATGGAGTTGTAAAGTGCAAACATATACTGCCTGGGTACAACAGCCGTGCACTCAAGGCAAGCTCTTCCAAGAGCAATACTCAGTTAAAGAGTCCACACCTCAAGGCTCAATCAATTTTTTAAAAGATAGTTGGCGGTACCACGTTAGTGTGCGTTATCACGACTCTTCTGACCCATCAGCCCGAAGCCCAGTTGAAACTGCCTCTTTCCTCGGCTTCTCCCTTGTCCCGAAGTGAACTAGGCTGCAATGTAGTTTCCCTAATATAAATAAAATATCAGGTTAGTTCATAAGTTCGTGCGTTTTTTAAAGGTGGGTTTCAAATTAAGAAAAAAGATGTTTAAAGTATTTATGAATCAATAATATTTTTTCCTTCATTATTTACAATATCTTCCCAACGTTTTTGTAAATTTTTAATTCTCTGCCCAAAAATGTGTTGTCCTTGGAGCCAAAATACGCTTCGATATCCCTTTTTATAGCTTCTTTTGAGGAGTAGTTCTTGTTACTCATATGGGATTGAGGTCCACGGAAAAGGTGGCACCATATCCGGAGAGTATGGTGGATGTGGCATTAGCTCCCATCCAAGCTCGTCCAGCTTGCCTGATGTTTGCCTTGCGGTATGAGGTCTTGCGTTGTCGTGGCGAAACAAAACTTTGCGTCTATTCACTAAAGACGGTCGATTTTTTTTAAGTGCCTCATTCAGGTTTGATAGCTGATGGGAGTAATAATCAGCAGCTATCGTCTGGTTTGGTTCCAGAAGTTCATAATAAACAATGCCGGCCATATCCCACCAAATAGACAGAAGAATCTTCTCGGGGTGAAGGCCATCTCTAGGGGTCGGTTCTGGTGTTTCATTTTTATCTAACCATTGGCGTTTGCGAACAGGATTATTGTAAAGGACACATTTTTCATCACCAGTAACGATACGGTTCAAAAAATTTTAATTTTCAAGCCGTTGCAGCAGCTGAGAACACACATTCACTCTCTGTTGAAGGTTGGCGACGAAAAGTCTATGCGGAACCCATTTTTCCAGCTTTGAAACCTTTCCCAACTGAACCAGGTGCCTGTGAACTGTTCTATGCGATGAATTTAACCTCATATCGACTGTCAAATTTGGCTCAGCAAGCGACGATTTCGAGCAAAGCATCGGAAAGAAAATGTAAATAGTTATATTTTGTTTCCATGCTTTATTTGATTTGAATATTTTCTCCTCATTCCCAATAAGTTTCATGGTCGTTATTAGAAATTGGTTTATACAGCGCCTTTTATTTGAGTTCACTAACAGATGGCAGAAAAGTTGAAAGCAATTAATGTGTATGAAGTTTGCAATTTTCTTAATAAGTTCACAACACAAATAGAGCAAAACCAGTTATTTTAAGAAACCATAAACAATCGTAGAATTTATTGCACTACGTGGCATTATGAACGAAAATAATTGACCCACCCACTCAATATTCAGTGCGACAAATTGGATTATTATTTAATATTTTATAGCACAACTCTTATTTTTAATGAAATAAACGCATCTTCATAGAAGCATAGTAGTATATTTGTTATAAGGTTGTCAATGATTTCTGGAGGAATACTAAACAGGGCTTGATCAGCAGTTTCAATTAACTAATTTTCGTGCATATTTTCACCCTCTCTGCCTATCCTCCTATTTATTATTTCCCATTGGTTTTTTTATTTGGTTCAGCTCAGCCGACTAAGCCGAATACGAGTATATATTGATTTTTTAGCTGTGATCCAATTTCTTACAAATTTTGAGGTGTGCTTCGGATCACTGGCACTTTGGAAGAATTCTTCAATAATATTTTCGAACACAAATATTAGCTTGAAAAAAAAGAAATCCATTATTTTTGTATACAATTTGTACATAAAATTTTTGCGCAAATTGTTTAACACTATTTTATAGTCGATCTTTAGCTCCTGGGCGTTGCTACGACTACTAACATGCCGGTCAACTTCCATTATTCCTGTGACTTTATCGACATTTTATTTAATACTAGCTGACCCGACGAACTTTATTCCACCCTAGAGGCAATAAAAAAGCAGACTTTTGATTTTATTAAGTTAATTTTTTTATTAATCAAATATTTCAATCAAGCTTTAATACATTAGATTGTACTCTTCAGTTAAGCACCTTGTGATACACGACACTTTTGTTTTATTATCAGGTGCAAGAACAAACAACGCAGATGGTTTTCCGACCCGTGAACATGCCACATGTAATTGACCATGTGAGAAACATTGATTTTCTAGATTCAGACCACAAACTTTCAAGGATTGGATTTGTGATTTGTTAGTGGTCATGGCGAATACAAGACGGGTCGGAAATTGAAGTCTTTTAAACTCAAACGGAAGATCGGTTGGGATCATCGGGATCCTCGGAATGAGAAATTCTTCCCCTTCGAATTTTCCTTTGAGTATCGTCGCGTAAGTCCCATTGTTCATCAATTTGTTTACCACCAAACGCGTACCGTTGCAAAGTTTTGGTGGGCTTATGTTTCGAAGCATGATTACTACGGAGCCAACTTTTAGGCGTAAGTTGTGCGGTGGTAAGTCAGGCACATCCAAGGAGTTTAAAAATTCAATTGGATAGTTCGTGGCTTCATCTTCATTTGTTACACAGTCAATGGATTTGAATGAATGCATTGTTCAAATGATATCATTTTGAATTATGTAGTTTAGGTCCTCTACATCTGTATTCTGAGCCGCTAAAATTGCTCGCTCACTCAACCATTCATTATTTTTGTAGTTATTAATGATGCTTGGGAATACTTTATTGAGAAGTTCGTCTTTCGATGAGACAAAGTTACAGAAATTCTGAGGAAAAGAAATCAATCCGCTCGATTCGTCGACAGGTACTCGACCATTACCGATAGTCAGTAATTGCTCAGAAAAATCTTCAGCAGATGTATCATTAAGTAATGCAACTCTCATGTTTGTTGTCAGCTGAAGTTTCTTCCCATAGTGCCATAGATTTGATGACTTGAAGCAAGCGTTTATTTCGTCAGCAGCCGATGATCTTGGAATTACTGGCAGTATTTGGCGGAAGTCGCCAGACAGTAAAAACATTGCGCCTCCAAAACATCTCGAGCCATTGCGTATATCTTTCAATGTTCGGTTAAGTGCTTCTAATGCATGTTTATGCGCCATTGTGTATTCGTCCCAGATGATGATTTACGATGCTGATAAAACCTTGGCCATTGCTGAGTTGTTTGAAATATTACATGTTGCTTCTTCAATTTTTTGAAGATTTAACGGGAATTTTAATGCTGAATGAGACGTACGGCATGCTTCGAACAATGTGGCTGCTATTCCAGAAGAAGCAACTGCAAGCGCAATGTTGGATTTCGCACGAACAGTGGTTAAAATTACTGACATGAGGAATGTCTTACCAGTTCCACCAGGGGCATCAAGGAAATATATTGTAAACCACCATTTTCATCAGCAATTGCCTTCATTAATGTATCATAAACTTCTTTTTGTTGGCGATTCAACAGTGGTACATTCGTTTGAACTACTAAATCTACTTGTTCGCTCGATGATTTCGCATTGGCAACCGAGCCGTTTCACGGGCTGCCTCACTGCGCTCTTGTGATTGAGAAGCACGAAGTCGAGCCATACTAACGCGGCGCTCTTCACGGGCAATTCCTTGTGCTTCTTCAGTCGTTTCATTCGCAATGTTTCGTATCTTTCTTGCATTACGGATTTGTCGGGAAAGACTCGATCGTCTTGGTCGCGGCATTGATGATGATGATTTAAAGAGAATACAAATTACTGTGATTATGTATTATATTTCTGACAAAACTTATATTATCAAATTTTCTACTTAACCATAGACAAAATTACGTTTAGCTGTCATTTGCGTTTTGTTATTCCATATCAGATGCGTTTTTGTTATATCACATTTTATAGTGACTTCACGGAAACCGTTCGAATGGGATAAAAAGTATCCTATGTCCGTCTCCTGGTCCTAAACTACCTTTCCACCGGTTTTCAGCCAAATCGGTTCAGCCGTTCGCGAGTTATAAATAGTGTAACTAATATGACTTTCTTTTATATAATAGGACTATGAATAAGTTCGTTACGGTTTTACAACAGATGGCGTAACTTGATTATTATTCCATCGATCCACATTTCCAAACATTCATTGGAGAGCTACTGTCGTAAGGCACAAACGTCAGTATAAGTTTTTTATTTGAAGCGTAAACAACAATATTTTTACCACACTTGAAAATGTCGAATTTCGTGCCAAATAATGTGTTTTTGCGGGGAATTCTTCTTCATTATTTTAATATGAAGAAAAAAGCAGCCGAAAGTCATCGTATCTTGGTGGAAGTTTATGGTGAGCATGCTCTATCTGAGCGAACGTGCCAGAAGTGGTTTGCACGCTTTAAAAGTGGTGATTTTGGCTTGGAAGACGAAGAACGCGAGGGTGCGCCGCCAAAGTTCATGGATACCGAATTGGAGGAATTGCTCGATCAAGATCCGGCTCAAACGCAAGAAGAGGTTGCAAAAACTTTGGGAGTTGATCAATCAACCATTTCCAAACGTTTAAAAGCCATGGGAATGATCCGAAAGGTAGGCCATTGGGTGCCGTATGAATTGAAGCCAAGAGACGTTGAACGCCGTTTTATGGCATGCGAACAACTGCTTCAACGGCACAAAAGAAAGGGTTTTTTGCATCGAATTGTGACTGGCGATGAAAAGTGGGTCCATTACGACAATCCAAAACGTCGAGCAACGTATGGATACCCTGGCCATGCTTCAACATCGACGTCGGCGCAGAATATTCATGGCCTGAAGGTTATGCTGTGTATCTGGTGGGACCAGCTGGGTGTTGTGTATTATGAGCTACTGAAACCGAATGAAACGATTACGGGGGATGTCTACCGACGACAATTGATGCGTTTGAGCCGAGCACTGCGAGAAAAACGGCCGCAATACGCCGATAGACACGACAAAGTTATTTTGCAACATGACAATGCTCGGCCACATGTTGCACAAGTGGTCAAAACATACTTAGAAACGCTCAAATGGGATGTCCTACCCCACCCGCCGTATAGTCCAGACCTTGCGCCATCCGATTACTATCTCTTCCGATCGATGCAACATGGCCTGGCTGACCAGCACTTCCGTAATTACGATGAAGTCAAAAAATGGATCGATTCGTGGATTGCGGCAAAACCGACCGAATTTTTCACAAAGGGAATCCGTGAATTGCCAGAAAGATGGGAAAAAGTAGTAGTAAGCGATGGACAATATTTTGAATATTAAATTTGTAACCATTTTACGTCAATAAAGTTTCAAATTTCGAAAAAAAACCGCACGAACTTATTCATAGTCCATTATATAGATTAAAAATGCCCGAACGGAATCGCCGAAACCAAAAATGCACGTAATTACCTTTTACGAGTACAGCATTGGCACCATAAACACCATTCACAATTTCAGCGGCCTGGCTTTTATTTTCGCTTTTATGAAAGAAAAATCGTAAAATGCACCAAATTTCCTCTTTGTTGATTTCCATTGTTAACACCCTGTAACTCACAACTGAGTGGTATAAACAAAAATCATCAAAATTTTTCTTAGTATCATCTTGAGAACGCGCATAAATTTAAATCAAATTGTTTGATCGATGTTTTACGAGATATCGATCACTACAGCCATCTGCTGAGCAAAATGGATTTCGTTTTAATTTTAAAATTAAACACATGACAAAAGTTGCAGTCAGGAAGTTCATTGTTCGAAGGGCTATATTAAACGCTCTACACCTCAAGCAAATAATGATCCCGGTAAAAGGAAAAAGTAGTATTTACTGACAAAAAGAAGATCAGTCTGGATGTCCGGAAAATTACTATTTCAATCACTCACTCGTAAGAGAGGTAGTTGAGCCAACGTCACATCCGTAAAGTTGATGTTATGGTACGGAGTGCATTATCGTATTATGGCGCTTTCGAATTGAAAATTGTAGACTACAAAATGATAGGAAACAGTTATACTAGTAAAGCTCTGTTGGAATCGTCTTTCACCTAGATTCGTGAAACACTTGGACCTTTTAATTGGGTCTTTCAACAGGATAATACACCTCTACACTAGGCCGGGTCGATTTGTGGCGAAGCAAAAAATCGCCCATTGCTCTGTGAAAATCATATTCTAGGGATCAAATAAGAAACTTTGCCGAAGGAACCATACCTCTAAAACGAATTCTGATGTGCGATTTTTAAATCGACCCGCCCTACTCTACACATTTCAAGTGTGGATAAATCTGCGATTGCGTCACAAACCGTTGAGTCTGTAGGATGTCTAGCGTATTCTCCAAATCTTAGCATTACTGATGGGGATGGCTTGCTCGCAAGGTTTATGAGAATGGACAGCAATTTAAATGCTTTAATTCGAATCATTAAAAAGGCTATCTGGAGAGCTTGTAGAAATCCATTATCAACGTATTTACGAAGTAATTTATAAACAAGGTGGCAGCACAAGCTAATAAGCTTTAAATAATAATTCCCAAAAAATAATAATATTTTCTATATTTGTTATTATTTGTTCATATTTGGTTAGTGCCTCTATTTAAGTGAGCCAATAAATCAAGCACAGTATAACAGCTGCTGCAGTTTTCTTCTTCTTTATTTGCCAATTCGATTTCGAATATAGGCGATCATACAATTTATACAATATATATTACAATTAATTATCGAACTACAAACATATTTTACGTTAAAGGGGTAACACCACTGTAGAAATTTCAAAAAATTGATTTTTTTTTTATAAGCTTAAAAAATTCTTTGAACCTTTTAAAATAGAGAACAAAAAGTTTTGTACGTTACCGAAGTTTATTTCATAAATGTTTTAAGCTTTTAACCAAGCGCTAGTGACTGCTACCTAACGACTTCTCCAAATTTCCATACTTTAAATCCTTTTTTCTCAAAACAAGTTAACTCAAACAATTTTTAATATTTTTAATCAGGTTTTTCACTACGTCTGTATAATAACCTTCTTAAGAGAAGAGCGTAGGGGTTTTTCGATAGATTAATTTAAACGATTGTTATAATTATTTAAATGGCGTTTTTTTAGTCCAAAATAGAATTTTTTCCTTCAAATGCTTGCTAATTCCACAAAAATAAATATTTTTTAAATCCCCTACGTGTTTCTCTAGCTATTTTTATCTAGATTAAGAAAAAAAATGTTTCTTTGTTCCAGATTAAAATTTGCACCCTCTGTGCTGCGTGCCGCGGAGCTCCTTCAAGAGAAACCACATTACAAAAATGTCTCCAATGTCGCCATTTTGTAAAGTTTTTCGATTAAACTTTGTAGTTTTGTATTTTAGTATATAAGTAATAACTTCCCGAATCAGAGTAATTCCTTTCCCTTTCCTTCTGTACAAAAAAATTCTTTAAAAATCGTGTTTATTTTAGGCGTGTACAGTGGTGTTACCCCTTAATATAAATTTCTTATAATTTCATGATAAAGGTCTCGATTTCTCGCTGTCTCCAATAAATGTAGGAAACATTGCCGATTCCAGTGCAATATCTTATATTTCTCAGCCAGGATAGTTGTTTTCTGCCTATGCCTCGTTTGCCTTCTATTTTGCCTTGCAGGATTAGTTGAAGTACATGATATTTGTCGTTTCTCATAATATGACCCAAATACGCAGCTTTTCTTCTTTTTATGGTGGTTCGTAATTGTCGATCATGCTGAATTCTACGCAATACTTCAGCATTTGTTACTCTATCTGTCCAGGGTATTCTTAGAATTCTTCTATATATCCACATTTCAAATGCGTCTATTTTATTCATTTCAGTGGTTTTAATGGTCGATATCTCCATAGCATACAGAAGTACAGACAGCATGCTGAAGTTTTATTGCTGAGACAAACCGTTAGATGGAATATTATTTTAATACTTGTCTATTTTCGAGTAAAATACAGTCTTCACTTGAATTACCAAAAAACTTTCAATTACTAGATCAAATACGGCAGCTTTAGAAACCCTTTTCTTCCATAAAAATTATTGCTTCTAATCAAGTGAACCGGACTGCGTATGCTCCAAAATCACCGACTTTAACGTATGAAAGAGAAAGTAAAAAGTACGAATACAATACTTTTAATTTGAAATAATTAATAAAATTCGATATATAAATAATTTATTTCGTGATAGAAGGTAATTTCCATCATTTTGTGCTTACAACTCTTTCAGCATTAAAAAAAATTTATCACGCTGGAGTTTTTTGTTTTCTCACTGGGCTCTAAACTTTTTATTGTATAATTTATTTTGCTGTTATCAATTTTAAAAATGCTCATACTCATAATTTTGAATCGCTACGCTCGAGAGATTTGCCCTTATACAAGTCGTCTTATTTTAAGTTACGTATACGACATGTCATTCCGCACCACTGCTCATATGCTTCGATGTATTGCATACCACAGATTACTTATACGACATGTATCTCGAATTTCTGAGAAATGTTTTTGCTTTCTTCAGCACTTGAATTTTACTGTTTAAAATAACTAGTTCATTCTTTTAATGTACTGTGAAATGGAGAAACTGCAATCTCAGTTCACCAAAACTTTGCTGCGCATGTGGAAATTTTTACTCATATTTTCACAACCTCTCTGTACTTCATTGAGTGAAATTCAACAACTCACAGCTGTGGTGAGTTGAATTTGAATTTTATAGCCAGTGACTTTGTATAGCCAGTAGCTGCATCTGCACGCGGCATGCATTTTTATTTATATAATTTATGTTTTCTATGCCAATCTCTTTCCGTTCAGTTATATGCAAGTATATATATAAGTAAGTATATCCATATCTGTGCATGGATAAGCAAGCATTACCATAAATATATTGGGATAACACGGCCCTTTACCAAAATATAACAGCCGTAAAAAACCTATTTTCCCGCCGAGTTTGACACTATCTTTTATATCCATATTTGTAGCTGCATATGTATAGCTACATATATACTTCATCTGTATATGTAAAGGGCGCATATGGCGCAATCGCTTCTTTGCATATTTAAATTTCTATTTGTACTTGAGATGCATTAGAAATTCTTAATATCGCAGATATATTTACCTGAGATGGAAGCTTTGTTATGGAGATAAGGTAAGCACACAGGTGGTTCGATTACATTGGTACCTTTAACGTTGGGGAGAGTGTGGATTTGTAAGATTTTTTACACGCGTAATTGAAATTTATAGCTTTTTAAAACAACTCTGAACAATAGAATCCATTTAAACCACTTGATTTCTTTTTTAAGGTTGAACTTTTGCTAAGCAGCTGGCTTGCTGTATTATGTGCTTGTGCGTGTGATAATGTGAATGTGTTTTAACCAGTAAGTCACTGGTTTTGACAAATTTTCGGGAGCAATGCCGAAAGGCAGCCGGCCACCCTAACCGAATGGGTTTGTGAGTGTGACTAACATTCGATTGAAGCAGATTCGAACCCAACTGTGGCTATTAAATATCAAACCATAGAGACAGAGTTTCCTGATACTGGTTGTTCCTTACGACTCAAACCTCCGAGTCCATTTGTTACATGAGAAAGTTGTTTCTAATTGTTGTTTCTAATATTCACAATTTATTGTTTTACTAGTTTGCAAGTAATCCACACAAAAAATTCCTTCCGCATACTTTTTTTACGGTCCTCTCTTTAGCCTGTAGTTTTAATTAAGAATCATGGTGATAAACGTCAATTTAGTACTGAATCGATGCACAAAATCCAGTTTATCCCTTCGGAATATCCTGTACTTTTTCCAAGTTGAGCATTTTGCCCTACCACCAAATTGCACTGCCATTAATGTTTTAGTGGTAGTTAAAACACGGATTTCAGTGTTTGGCTATTCGCCTATTGCAGTAATTATTTAGCGCACTATGATTCTTTCTACGATTTCACTTGTTGTTGGTGTCTTAGGGCGTCCTTGACGCGAATCGTCTTCAAGGCTTAAATTCAGCAAAACCATCTTTCTACTGTTCTAATTGATGGCGAAAAGTCCTTATACACTTTCGACATTTGTTTATAAATTTCTATTGCTTTTAAACTTTCCAAAAACAAAAATTCAATCACTGCACGACACTTGATTTGTCCCATTGTAGAAAATGCTTTGACACGTCAATACTAAATGGCTTGTAAATAAAGAACGAATTGAGATATTAAAATGAAACTTCACATACGTTCATATAATGAGTGTACATAATGCATGTATTTTCCATATACTTTTTATTTCGCTCATAGCGAAGCCACTAATTGTGTACCTGTATATATTTGTAACCCATGCCTATGCACGTGCGTGTATTTATAAATGAATTGGCAGGTAACAACAGTATCACCAGCTGACCTGTATCCATGGAGCCTACTAAATGTTGCTATGGAAAAATATAATATGCAAAAATCTGCTTCCAATTTAAAATTTCATCCTTCTCCAGAATTCTTGAACATATATTTTTCCTCTCTTTTCAGAATTTTTCTCTTTTTGTTAGAAATAAATTCCCCACTGAAACGACGACGCAGTGACTCCATTGTTTCACGGGCTGTATGGTAAGGAGCGCCGTCTTATTGGAACCGAATGTTGTGGAGACCACCGGCCTGAATTTCCGGCACCAAAAAGTTGTTTATCAAGGAGCGATAGCGTTCACCATTCACTGTTACATTGGCGCCAGCCTCGTATTTGAAGAAATATGGGTCGATGATTCCTCCAGCTCATATGCCGTACCAAACGATTGTTTTCAATGGATGTAATGCTGTTCGTGAATGGCTTCGGGTTGCTCTTCAGCCTAAATTAGGTAATTTTGTTTTCTGATATGTTGCAGAAGAGTGTTTATAAGTGGTACAAAGGCTTCAAAGAGGGTCGAGAACGTGTTGATGACTTGGAGCGCTCCAGACGACCATCGACTTCAATAAAGTGAAGGAGTTAGTGCTCAAAAATCGTCGGTTGACTGTTAAAGACCTTACTGATATGATCGGAATATCAGAAGGATCTGTGAAAACCATTTTGAAAGACTATTTGGGCCTACGAAAAGTCAAATCTCGTTTGGTACCGAAAACTCTCAATTTCTTGGAAAAAAGTCGTCGCGTTGATGTGTGTGAAACAATGCTTTCAGACTATCAGGACAAGCTCAAATGCATCATTACGGGATATGAGACTTGGATTTATGCTTACGACCCTGAAACAACCGACCAATCAAGCGAATATCGTGCTAAAGGCGAGGCCAGACCGAAAAGAGCACGTCAAAGTCGTTCAAAAATAAAGGTCATGATGACAGTTTTTTTCGATTTTCGTGGTGTGGTGCACTATGAATTCCTTCCACCTGGCCAAACTGTTAATAAGGAATATTATTTGAGCGTTATGCGTCGTTTACGTGAAGCAATTCGTCTAAAAAGACCAGAATTATAGGCCAACAACTCTTGGTTTTTGCATCACGATAATGCACCGTCTCACACTGCACTCGTTCTTCGTGACCATTTCGCCAAAAATTCCATGCATATCGTTCCGCAACCACCGTATTCGCATGATTTGGCTCCGTGTGACTTCTGGCTATTCCCAAAACTCAAGAGACCACTCCGGGGAACGCGTTTCGAGTCGATTGAGGAGATAAAAGCTGAATGGAAGAAGGTGCTGATGGCTATACCGGAAATGGATTATTTGGCATGTTTCGGGGATTGGAAAAATCCTTGGCATAAGTGTATTTCATCGAGAGGGGATTATTTTGATGAGGATGAATTTGATTTACAAAAATAAATAAAGATTTTTTATTTTACAATCGAATTCACCTTACTTTTTGCCCACAGTAGTAGCCATTAAGCTGAAACTGGCCCTCATCGCTGACCATCATAAGTTGACCTGAGCGCGCGATGAACACTTTTCACACAGCTTCGATTTTCGTATCACAGTTGACTGATTTCTGGACGTTCTTGGGGCGTAAGTCTTTCAATGATAAAATATCAATGAGTATTGAAAAAAAAAATAAAGCATTTAGTTAAACAGTCACGCGTGATCTGTCGAAAAACCCCTATTGGAAAAATTACCTCGAATTTGATCACGCTATATGAAGGAAAGTGGAACAGTGGTCCCTACGTTCGACGACCTTTGTTTTTGGTAGTTGGTATTGTCTAATGTTTTTAAATTGCAGCCATTTATACAGAGTAGACATGTGATTATTAGAAACTATTTACACTTCTTCTTAACTGGCGCTATAACAAAGCCCGCCAGTCGTTCCTTTCTCATGCTAACCGACGCCAATTGGACACACCAAGTAAAGCCAAGTCCTTCTCCACCTGATCTTTCCAACGCAGAGGAGGCCTTCCTTTTCCTCCACCAGCTGGTACCGCATCGAATACTTTCAATGGCGGAGCGTTTGTATCCATTCGGACGACATGACCCAGCCAACGTAGCCGCTGGATCTTTATTCGCTGCGCTATGTCTATGTCGTCGTAAAGCTCATACAGCTCATCGTTCCATCGTCTGCGATATTCGCCGTTGCCAACGTGCAAAGGTCCAAAAATCTTACGCAGAATCTTTCTCTCGAACACTTCAAGCGTCGCTTCATCGGATGTTGTCATTGTCCAAGCTTCTGCGCCATACATTAGGACGGGCATAATGAGAGCTTTGTAGAGTGTTAGTTTTGTTCGTCGAGAGAGGACTTTACTACTCAATTGCCTACTTAGTCCAAAGTAGCACTTGATGGCAAAAGAGAGATTCTACGTTGGATTTCAAGGTTGACATTGTTATCGGTGTTAATGCTGGTTCCTAAATATACGAAGTCTTTTACAACCTCGAAAGTTCTGCGGCTCGTACGATGCTCTCCAACATCAGGTTAAAGAAGTTACACGACAGCGAGTCACCCTGTCTGAAACCTCGTTTGGTATCAAACGGCTCGGAGAGGTCCTTCCCAATTCTGACGGCTCTGCTGGTATTGAGCAACGTCATCTTGCATAGCCGTATTAGTTTTGTGGGGATACCAACTTTGGCGTATTGTGAATGTTTGGTCTATTGTGGACTTTCCAGGTCTAACGCCTCCCTGATAAGGTCCAATCTGTTGGTTGACGGTAGGCCTCACCCTTTCACACAATACGCTCGCTAGAACCTTATAGGCGATATTTAGAAGACTAATCCGGCGGTAATTGGCACAGATTGCAGTATCGCCCTTCTTATGGATTGGGCAGAGCACACTTAAATTCCAATCGGCAGGCATGCTTTCATCCGACCATATTTTGCATAGGAGCTGACGCATGCAACTTACCAGCTCCTCACCGCCATGTTTGAATAGCTCAGCCGGCAGTCCGTCGCCGCCCGCGGCTTTGTTGTTCTTTAGCCGTGATATTGCTATTCTCACCTCGTCATGGTCGGGTAACGGGATCTTCACATTCTCTATGACATGCGCAGCTGTCACTGTTTAACAGGTTCGAGAAGTGTTCCCTCCATAATTTAAGATTGTGTTGGATGTCAGTCACCAGATCGCCATCTTCGTTCTTACAGAAAAACGCCCCGGTCCTAAAACCTTCTGTAAGCCGCCGAACTTTCTGGTAGAATTTTCGGGCGTTGTTCCTATTGGCCAGCATCTCAAGCTCCTCGCACTCACGTATTTCGGCCTGTCGTTTCTTCTTTCGGATAATACGTTTCTCTTCCTTTTTTAACTCTCTGCAGCGATCCCACATGGCTCGTGTTGCGCCCGATCGCAGCGTGGCTCTATAGGCGGCATCCTTTCTTTCTGCGGCAGCATGACATTCCTCGTCGTACCAAGAGTTTTTTCGGGCTCGGCGGAATCCGATTCCTTCTTCGGCGGCGATACATAGGGAACGAGAAATGGTGCTCCATTGCTCGTGCTTGCCGGTTTGTTGGGCAGTGCTCTCTGAGAACAGGAATGAGAGTCGTGTGGCGAATCTTCTGGATGTCTGGTGTGATTGCAGCTTTTCGATGTCGAACATTCTTTTCGTAGGTAGATGTACGTTTTTTGCTGCGCAGAGGCGTGTGCGCAGTTTGGCTGCAACAAGGTAATGATTCGAGTTGATGTTGGGTCCTCGGATCGTACGTACATCTAATACACTAGGAGCGTGTCTTCCATCTATCACAACATGATCGATTTGGTTTTGCGTTTTTCGATCAGGTGACAGCCAGGTAGCTTGGTGGATCTTCTTATGCTGGAATCTGGTGCTGCAGACTACCATGTTTCGGGCACCGGCACCTGTCCGTTACCGGATGTTTCGTTGTGCAGGCTGAATTTTCCGACTGTGGGACCAAAAATTCAGTCCTTACTCACCCTGGCGTTGAAGTGGCCAAGCACGATTTTTATGTCATGGCGGAGGCAGCACTCATAGGAACGTTCCAAGCGCTCATAGAAGGAATCTTTGAGCGCATCGTCCTTCGCTTCCGTCGGGGCGTGGGCGCAAATTAGCGCGATGTTAAAAAATCGCGCTTTGATGTAGATTATTGCGAGACGCTCGTCCACCGGAGTGAACGACAGTACTTGGCGACGAAGTCTCTATCCCACAACAAATCCGACACCGAATTTGCGCTCCTTTACATGACAGCTGTAATAGACGTCGCAAGGTCCCATGGTTTTCTTGCCTTGCTCCGTCTATCGTATCGCTTGGATGGCAGTGATGTCAGCCTTTACTCTCACGAGAACAATAACCAGCCGGGCAGAGGCGCCTTCCCCATTAAGGGACCGGACATTCCAGGTGCATGCCCTCAAATCGTATTCCTTATTTCATTTGCAGGGGTCGTCATAAGTATAGGGTGGTCTTATCCGAGGCTTTGTTGCTGTTTTCATTAGGGGGCTTTTTAAGTGGCGCGTCCCAAACCCAGCGCACTACCAGCTATCCTGGAATAATTCGCCTTCTCACGTTAGGTCACTCCCGAATAGGTGTTCGGAAGCTACCCAGAGGATACTTGGGCTAATCGCGGACGTCGTGAGCTGCTTGAACCATATGTAGAAGAATCGTCCTGGCCACTCCCATGTGAATGGCGATCAGTCCCCTTACGTAGACTTCTACACATGGAACCATTCTCCTATTTACTCTTTCTTCTTGTATTACGCAAACACCTGTGGCTGTATAAGAATAATGCGACCAACATGAATTTGAGTAATCAATATTATTTGTATAAATAATCAGTTAACATTCACTTACAGGAATTAACAACGATACCAGAGCCAGTCTTTAAATTTAATCACTCTTCTCCACCCTTTTTCACCCAACTACATATATGAGCATTTTCCGAAGTGAAGATGGTGAGCTGCTGCAAGGCCATGAGAAACATGCAAATAATTAAATTGTATTGCTATTTATATATGTATGAGCATTGTCTAGCGCACTCGAAGTGGAATTAGAGCATTGCCCATAAACGAGGAGTTTTCAAATTATACAATTAAACAATTGATAATTATAATGATTCAATATATTGGCCCAGAGGGAGCGCTATTTGTATAGAACCTAATTAACGTTGAATGATAATAGTGCAAATTTATTATCACATTCGGTAGACGAGTGAATTGTAAATGAAGAAGGGCTCTCTAGAAGCAAATAGCGTACAGGTTCGCGTAGAACAGATAACCGTAATTTTGAATACTCTCTAATTTGTTTATAAGTTGTTCTACAAAACATCTTTTGATAATACTGCATTTATTGCTTCGGATGTTTCACCAGAAGGCCAGTGTCACTAGGGAAACTTAAAAATCTAAATGCTCAGTACCTTATACCCTTCTGATATTTCTGGAAAATTTAAGAATCTAAAAGTCAATAAGGATTAAAGTGCTTCATATTGCTTCATTAAAGAAAATAAGGAGCAGCTGCAGGCTTAGACATGATCACATACGAATTCTTTATTAATGCAGGTATATAACTTCTCGATGAGTTGCCCAAATTCTACAATGGAATATATAATAATGGGCAAGCAGAGTTTGCTTTTAAAACTACTGTCATATTCCTGTTCTTTAAGGAAGTTCGTAAGTACGAAGTTTCGATCTACAGAGGTATAACTTTCAGGAACTGCATTGAAAAAACCACGTGAGCAACCCACAAATTGGTTAGAGAGTAGAACATTAATCACAGACTACTTTCGGAAAATGTACACTACGGCGGTCAATATTTACAATTTGCCAAATTATAAATTTCATCAAAAGTTTATAAGAAACCAAACGCTGTGATCTGGACTCTGGACTGTCGAAATATTTAGTATATTGCCAGGAGTGAGGCAGAGTTGTTTGATTTTGCCGTTATTATTTCCATTTATCTGAGCGAACTACATGACAGCTTGAGAGGTGGTATCTGGTTCTGGATTCAGGATATAAATGTTAGACTTCTTCTATATGCGGATGACATAGTTATGTTATCTGCAGCTGTAGATGAGCTGCAAAAACTGATTTGTAATCTTGAAAATTATTGAAGCCTATGGAATATGCAGGTAAATTTAGCAAAGTCAGCAATAATGGTTTTCCGTCATGGAGGAAGGTTGGCAAATAGAGAGAAGTGGACGTTCAAAGGAGAACAAATGCCTATGTCGATAGAATATAATAATCGAGATGCGAAATTTACTAAAAAGTTAAACTTTCAAAAACATGTTTTAAATAGGAGCAGCGTTGCAAATAATAGTATAAAGGCTACATGGTGACCTTTTCTGGCTAAAGACAAAATAAAATTATCAAAAAAAGTGAGTGGAATATCGTTTTGGCAGTAACAAGAGCAATACAAAGTTGCGCCATTCAAATTTGGGACTTTCACCTGTTTGATGAAGTAGATAAAAGGCAGTTTTGCCACAAAACCTTAAACTGCGCTCTTCGTAACTTTAACGAATGGATATTGACATCAGTGGACTTAACAATCGCGCTGTCAGTTCTGCCTTCTAGAAACTGCATAAAGAGGCAAAGCGAATGGGTCTAGTGGTGAACGAGGACAAAACGAATTACTTCCAGTCATCAAAAAAACATTCGGCGCACTCGCGTATCGGCACCCACGTCATTGTTGACAGTTTTAATTTCGAGACGTCGTATACTTAGGAACCAGTATTAACACCGATAACAATATCAGCCTTGAAATCCCACGTAGAGTCTCTCTGGCCAATAAGTGCTACTTTGGACTAAGTAGGCAAATGAGTAGTAAAGTCCTCTCTCGACGAACAAAACTAACATTCTACAAGGCTCTCATCATGCCCTCCTAACATATGGCGCAGAAGCTTGGACGATGACAACATCCGATGAAGCAACGCTTGGAGTGTTCGACAGAAAGATTCTGCGCAAGATTTTTGGACCTTTGCACGTTGGCAACAGCGAATATCGCAGACGATGGAACGATGAGCTGTATGAGCTTTACGACGACATAGACATAGCGCAGCGAATAAAGATCCAGCGGCTACGTTGGCTGGGTCATGTCGTCCGAATGGATACAAACGCTCCGGCTTTGAAAGTATTCGATGCGGTACCAGCTGGTGATAGTAGAGGAAGAGGAAGGTCTCCTCTGCGTTGGAAAGATCTGGTGGAGAAGGACTTGGCTTCACTTGGTGTGTCCAATTGGCGCCGGTTAGCACGAGAAAGAAACGACTGGCGCGCTTTGTTAAACTCGGCCAAAATCGCGTAAGGGGTTATCGCGCAAATTAAGAAGAAGAAGAATATGTTAAACTATATATGTAAATATATAAATGGAGCGTACACCCTTTTTAGGTGTTTGGCCGAACTCCTTCTCCTATTTGTGGTATGCGTCTTGATGTTTTTCCACAAATGGAGGGACCTACAGTTTCAAGCCGATTCCGAACGGCAGATATTTTTATGAGTAGCTTTTTCATGTCAGAAATACACTCGGAGGTTTGCCATTGCCTGCCGAGGGGCGACCGCTATTAGAAAAAATTTTTCTTAATTTTTGGTGTTTGGTGGTATTCTTGCGATCTACGAAAACTTGAATAAAGATATATTTCTACTTAAATTAACGAATAATACTATATACTTACAATAGCGGTCGTGATATATCCTAATGGCCTGTTCCAAACGAAAGTATTTCTTGCAATTCCATTTCCTTTTTTTTTAGTTTTCTTTGCCTGTCATTCTTGATCTGTACCACTGCTTACTTCCTCTATAATAATACATAATAATACAAACAAAAAAATATTAATATACAAAGTAATACGCAAAAGAGTAAAGCCTATACCTGCGTCGGTTTGAGGGACCAATTTAGACCATGTGTGCTAACACCTGCTACATATTTAATTTAAAGGCAAGGTTGGATGCGTTGGGCTTAAAAAGAACGAATGTTTTTCATTCATATCTCCACCTCTTCTTCAAGTAATTCTCAGATTCAGATTTTAGATCTGTTTTTGTTTTTTGTTTGCAAATGAAACAAATCTTTCCAGTGAGAATTTCAATCACCTGTGGGCATGAATCAATAAGTGGAATGCTGTTGAGACATACTCAGGAAAAATTTTATTTTATTTTATTTATTTCTTTTTATTGTCTTTGAATGGATACATTCTTACAGACTATGTTAAGCTAATGTACAATTGTTTGTAGTTACTAAGAAAATAACGATTTAAGATGGTTGACTAAGATGCCATACGGCCATGTAAAATCAGCACCAGAAGAATTGAAAAACATATTTAAATCTGCACATGCTCTAGGAATCGGAGCATTCACCCCGTAGTTGGTTCTCGAGAAGCCAATTTTAAAGGTTTCGTACTGTCGGAGCCTCATATTGGGTATATTAAATTGAATTTTACTTAAAAGGGAAGGGCAATCAATAGATCCAGAAACGATACGAATAATAAATGAGCGCGATAGAATAGATCGTCTCCTATCACGAGGTTTTAAGTCAATCAAAAAACATCGAAAGCGGTACGATGGTACAGGTTCAGAAAAATTTAAAGATCGGAGCGCAAAACGAAGAAAAACTTTCTGAACTCTTTCAATCCGATTAGACAGACCTATTTGGTACGGTCTCCAAATAACAGCGGCATACTCTAATCTTGATCGGACAAAGCACAATACAATGTTTTGAGAGTGTGTGGGTTGGTAAATGCAGAACATTTACAGAACTGTAAATATACTTTGAACATAAACAAACTATTAAGGAAGTTATTTCCAAATATAAAAATCAAAAAAATAATGCCTCCGATATGCGGAGTGGGCGGCTGAAGAAAAGGAACTCTTGAGTAAGGACGCACTAACTGTTTGACTCACGACGACATCAGATGCAAACAAATTTGATATCGCATGACATAAAACCTCCATGTGTCAAAAGGAGAGGACACAAGAACCAATTGTGGTCAATAGACACAATTACTGTAACATCCCTTTTCCCGCACACTCCACTGCTTTCTCATTTCCCGGAACACCATTATACCTCAGATTCCTGCTATCCTCGTTCATTCTTGAACACACTTCAATAACGACGCAGCGACCTTGGCAGCAGCGTAACTCTATAAAAAGTAAGATACATATAATATTTTAAGATCCAAAACTTATCAACTTTGCCAAAGGAGAGGTAAACAGAGGACGCGTAGCATTTTTTAAGTTGTAGTAAAATTTTATATAGACATTATTTCGCTATAACTTTGATATCACTTAAGAGCAGTTAAGTGATTAACTTCTCAACATTCTTCTCTTCCAATGAATTATTTAGAGCAGTTTCAAAACTAGGATTTTTTAATCTTTTTTGCTCTTTTCTCATGACTTTATGTTTGGAATTTAAATGGCCTCAGAAGTGCACAAAAGCCAACAACTTTATATTTGTATGTATGCACGTGGAACAACTGTACGTGTGTTCATTTACAAGTATTCATCAAATAAAGTAGGCATCGCAGTCGAAAGCTGACGAAGGGGATACACCACACTGCTTAGCCAACCTAGTTACATTCATTGAAGCTGCCAAAGCCACATCCAGGCCCTTAAAAAATCTGTACAAAATAAATAATATATATAAAAAGTAAGTGAATATAAACCCATAATTATATGCCAATTTAGTTCAAATTTTAGTGAAAATATAATAGGACTATGAATAAGTTCGTTTCGGTTTTACAACAGATGGCGTAACTTGATTATTATTCCATCGATCCACATTTCCAAACATTCATTGGAGAGCTACTGTCGTAAGGCACAAACGTCAGTATAAGTTTTTTATTTGAAGCGTAAACAACAATATTTTTACCACACTTGAAAATGTCGAATTTCGTGCCAAATAATGTGTTTTTGCGGGGAATTCTTCTTCATTATTTTAATATGAAGAAAAAAGCAGCCGAAAGTCATCGTATTTTGGTGGAAGTTTATGGTGAGCATGCTCTATCTGAGCGAACGTGCCAGAAGTGGTTTGCACGCTTTAAAAGTGGTGATTTTGGCTTGGAAGACGAAGAACGCGAGGGTGCGCCGCCAAAGTTCATGGATACCGAATTGGAGGAATTGCTCGATCAAGATCCGGCTCAAACGCAAGAAGAGGTTGCAAAAACTTTGGGAGTTGATCAATCAACCATTTCCAAACGTTTAAAAGCCATGGGAATGATCCGAAAGGTAGGCCATTGGGTGCCGTATGAATTGAAGCCAAGAGACGTTGAACGCCGTTTTATGGCATGCGAACAACTGCTTCAACGGCACAAAAGAAAGGGTTTTTTGCATCGAATTGTGACTGGCGATGAAAAGTGGGTCCATTACGACAATCCAAAACGTCGGGCAACGTATGGATACCCTGGCCATGCTTCAACATCGACGTCGGCGCAGAATATTCATGGCCTGAAGGTTATGCTGTGTATCTGGTGGGACCAGCTGGGTGTTGTGTATTATGAGCTACTGAAACCGAATGAAACGATTACGGGGGATGTCTACCGACGACAATTGATGCGTTTGAGCCGAGCACTGCGAGAAAAACGGCCGCAATACGCCGATAGACACGACAAAGTTATTTTGCAACATGACAATGCTCGGCCACATGTTGCACAAGTGGTCAAAACATACTTAGAAACGCTCAAATGGGATGTCCTACCCCACCCGCCGTATAGTCCAGACCTTGCGCCATCCGATTACTATCTCTTCCGATCGATGCAACATGGCCTGGCTGACCAGCACTTCCGTAATTACGATGAAGTCAAAAAATGGATCGATTCGTGGATTGCGGCAAAACCGACCGAATTTTTCACAAAGGGAATCCGTGAATTGCCAGAAAGATGGGAAAAAGTAGTAGTAAGCGATGGACAATATTTTGAATATTAAATTTGTAACCATTTTACGTCAATAAAGTTTCAAATTTCGAAAAAAAACCGCACGAACTTATTCATAGTCCTATTACAAATTTACGTACATTAGAATAAAGCTTTCAGATGCGGTTTCTAATTAAATTACAGATTTAGCTTTCATAAAAAATATCTGGTCAAAAGGCAGATAAAAGCTGAAATTTGTGGTTAGCTGAGCTACTCCTTAATTAAGCATACAAATATTGAAAACAAAAATAAATTTTTACAACAAGCAAAGCAAATAACACTAGTCTACAAGGAAAAGTATCCGAAATTATTTAAACTAATATCTGCTTCTCTGTCCATGCAAAATTCGGATTGATAACTAAAATTAATTTATTAGTTTGAGTTTTTACGATAATCGTATCTTTCGTGTTTAATGGAACTAGGCCGACAAAATTTAACCAACATTCAGACCCAGAAACCAGACTATATATTTCCGAAGGTTTATGATGCGCTGAATCCAAATCTGGCCTCAGAATTGCTCTATCAGCTCTGGTTTTCGAGATATCCTAACCTAAAAGTGCAAAAAACACCATTTTTGCCCATATTTGAGGTTATGTAGCCTTGCAGATGTTTTCTTTCACCAAAATTAAAGGATGGCATCTTTAAATACAATCCTTCTTTCTTCAAATGGCGTTTTGTCTGCTCAAATATAATTTTTTTTCGCAGAGATATCGCATTTTGAAATTTTCATGTTTCGAAATTTTCCTACACCTGAAAATCGATTAAGATAACATAGACATGATATAGTCGCTTACTAATTTTCTTGGGTTTGAGGGCCTGAAATATATGGATTAATAGTATGTAAATTTGGAGTTTGTGGGAAAGCCTGCTTGCGGTTATGTGGGTTAGCCTGCTCGCGGTATGATAGGGGTGGTTTCTAGGGGTTAGGGCTGTGTGTGACTCGGTACCCAAAGGTTAGATAGTGTAGGGATGTGGTGAGTCAGCACACTTATGGTGTGAGACAAAATTTTAAGAAAAATAAGACTCAATTCAAGAAAATTAGTAATCGAATATATCATGTCTATGTTATCTTAATCGATTTTCAGGTGTAGGAAAATTTCGAAACATGAAAATTTCAAAATGCGATATCTCTGCGAAAAAAAATGATATTTGAGCAAGCAAAACGCCATTTGAAAAAAGAAGGATTGTATTTAAAGATGCCATCCTTTAATTTTGGTGAAAGAAAACATCTGCAAGGCTACATAACCTCAAATATGGGCAAAAATGGGGTTTTTTGCACTTTTAGGTTAGGATATCTCGAAAACCAGAGCCGATAGAGCAATTCTGAGGCCAGATTTGGATTCAGCGCATCATAAACCTTCGGAAATATATAGTCTGGTTTCTGGGTCTGAATGTTGGTTAAATTTTGTCGGCCTGTGTAATTAAACATTGAACCGTACATTCTGTGGTGATTCTTCTTGTGGATTATTTGTATTTGGTCTTTTAATTTTTTTTACATCAAGTCGAAAATACGATGTCATGTAAATGGCCGCCGCAACAGTTGATTGCCATTTGAGCCCTTTTTATGGCATTTTCCATCACTTTGGCCAACACTTCCGACGATAGGTCCTCACATTCTTCACGGATATTGTATTTAAGAGCTGCAAGAGTCTGAGGCTTGTTGACATAATCCCGCGACTTCAAAAAGCCCCACAAAAAGAAGTCTAGAGCGGTCAAATCAGGCGATCTTGCTGGCCAGTGCAAATCGCCAAAACGGGAGATTAGGCGCCCGGGAAATGCATCCTTCAGCATATCGGTTGTGGCACGTGCAGTGTGTGCCGTTGCACCGTCCTGTTGGAACCAATCCCAATTCATCAAGTTGCGGCAAAAAGAACCCGTTGATCATTGCTCTGTAGCGCTCACCATTCACAGTAACCGTTTGGCCCGCGACGTCTTCGAAGCAAAAGGTCTGATGACTCCTCCAGCGAAAACAGCACACCATACAGTGACTTTGAGCGGGTGTAATGGCTCTTCGTGGGTTACACACGGATTTTCAGTACCCCAGAAGTGTAAATTTTGCTTATTTACGTACCCGCTAAGATGGAAATGGGCCTCATCACTCATGATTATTTTTGATGAAAAATCATCTTCCTCTTGGTGGTGATTAAGGATGGCTTGAGCGTATGTTAGACGCGATTGGCGGTCAGCAGCTAACAGCTGATGCACCGTCTGGACTTTGTACGGAAACATCTTCAAATCTTGTACCAAAATTCGCTGTAAAGACCGTCGACTGATACCCATTTACGTGGCAAATGTCAAAACAGAACCGACATTAGGGGCCAATCGCAAAATTTATAGCATTTTCTGATTGGAGGATTACTTTAGCGCCACCTGTTACAATACTTCACATGCACAAACCTGTATAAATATACTAGGAAAGTTCTTAACAACTGAGCGATGTTTTTAGTCTCACCCTTTAATCGGTAATACCACGAGAAGATGCCAGAAATAATTTGGCATTGATTGAAAGCGGTTTGGTACTTTTAAGTACAGCGTAAAGTCGAACTTCGATAACTCGAACTATGACATGCCACAAAAAAAAATCGAGCTATCAAGACTTCGAGTTATCAAATATAATATACATATGTACATACCTACATACATAAAAATCCATAAACAAAATAAAACCTGATGGAAAAATAAAACAATCCATAAAACTCAACGGTTAGCAAACAATTTTATTGATAAAACAGTACCTGCTTCAAATTATGTACCTATAGTTGCTATATAATATTGTATGTGAATATTTTAAAATTATATATACATAATTAAGAACATTGTATGAATAGATGTATAGCTTTCATTGGTTTAAAGTAAAAAAGTCAGTTATTTGGGATTGACGAGAGGATTTTTTATTATGATCTTCAAAAAAAGCTTCAATATTATTTAAACCATTGTACAGAGAATCGGTTGTATGTTCATTGGTTTTTAAATATGACCGCAAAATCTTGAACGAATTTGCAACTAGCTCGTTTGAAACCGGTTGCAGCATATCATCTTGCAAATCATCTTCTATATCACTTTCGTTATCATGCTCAAATTCGGATTTAGATCCCAATAGCTCTACAATATCTTCATCTGTGGGAAACGCTGAAGTAACAATATCGTCATCCACATGGATAAAATCATTAAAGGAGACACCTTCTGTACCTTTGATATTTTGCCAAGCTTCATATTCATTCTGCAGTTGAATTTCTTCCTTACTCCTTTCTTTTATGCGTTCGCTTATGAAAACCAAAGGAATGTCATCTTCTTCCTCCCATTCAGAATATTGACCAAAGCCGGCTTTTCTAAAACAATTAGAGATGGTTTCAGGCTTAACATCGATATTCCATGCATTAGTTATTTCATCAACACAGTCCATTAATGTAATGTTAAGATTTTTGTTTACTTCAAAGCATTTTATAGTATTTTTTAAAATTCTGCGACGATAATGACATTTTAAATTTTGTATGACACCTTGATCGAGTGTGGTGGTGTTGATTGAATGGACCAAATGTTTGCGGAATATCCAACACAAAGACAAACGAAACGATGGCCACTAGCGATGTTCTTCAACATGTTGGACATTACAGCTCTTGCATCCTACATTGTCTACGATTTGAATAACCCTATGTTGCCTTGGAGAACAAATAACAAGCGTAAGCAGATCCTGCGCAGCTTGGCTGAAGCATTGTGTATGCCCATTATTGAAGCCAGAGCCATAAATCGTCAAGTGATGCGAAATTTTTCGACTAAAATTGCTATTGAAGCATATTTCAACCGACCGCTGGAATCCATGGTGTCAACAGCAGCATCAACATCTGCCGCAGCGTGCACGCCAAAACCTGTGTCCGGATCTTGCTATTTATGTTACGCACAAGAGGAAAAACGCCGTAGAAAAACCAGAAAGCTGTGCGCCAAATGTAAGAAGCCAATGTGTCTTGAACATTCGGTCACATCAACAAATTGCTCTATTCGCCATGATTTTCCTTAGATATAAGATGCATTTTTATAATTTTTATAATAAAAGTCAATAATATAATGTGTGAAATGAATATTTTTAATTTTTCAAATAAAAAAATAATATAAAAAATGTTTTTTTTTGATTATTATGAGGATTTTTACTATTGGGGTACAAACGTATCCCGGGTGTGTGTTTACGTATATAATGTGTTTGGAAGGCTGTAGCTCCTGAACCAATGGTCCGATCTGGTTCAAATTTTGAATTTGAACTCAAAACTAAATAATCTTCCTAGATCCGAAGTTAGCGGTATAGAGGTATAGCGGTTCAAAAGTTACAACACTTCAAAGTTGAAGTGGATACATTTGTACCCGGGTGTGTGTTCTAGGGTTAAGAAGCCATTCTTCATAAAAGGCTCCCGTCATCCACGCCTTTGAATTTGCTTTATAGTCGAGAGGTAACCATTTAACACCTCTAAAACAGCGGGGTTGATTACTTTTACCTATCAAGAGTAATTTCAATTTTTCTGATCCATCCATGGTTGCGGCAATCATCAACGTAACTCTCTGTTTGCTGTGCTTTCCTCCATGGCATTTCTGGTTTTTAAAAGTTAAGGAGTTATCTGGAAGACATTTAAAGAATAAGCCCGTCTCGTCTGCATTGAATACGCCCCGTGCTTGAAAACCTTCTAATAAATGAGGTAAAACATCACGTTGCCATTTCATACAGTATTTTTCGCTTACATCATTACTCTCACCACACGCCTTTTTATGACATATATACCAGATCTTAGAAAAAAAACTAACGTTAGGTGCCAGCTTGCACATTTATTTTATGAATGTACATACCTTCGTTTCCAATTATCGAGCCAACCAGTGCTTGACTTGAAATTCGGTTGTTCTAATTTTTGACTAAACTCTAATGCTTTTTCTTTAAGTAATCCTCCGGATATAGGCAAATTCCGTGTTCTTGCCGATTTAAACCATTCTAAAACTGCTTTGTCCACATTTACGTATGTTGGCTTTTTTAGTCTCTTTGAATTCCCACTTGCACCACCACTTTCGATTGTTTACTTTTTAAAATAGTTGACACTGTATTTGCCGGAATAGCATACTTTACAGCTACATATTTTTTTCTCGCACTCATTTCTACTTCCTTTATTAGTTTAAATTTTTCATCAATAGATAAAGTTTTTAAACAACGTTTTGATGACATGTCAACAGAGTTTATTTTCGCGTAAGAACTACTAATAAAATACCTGTGGACTTAAACAACTGCTGACATCTGGCTGCTATAAAATAAGCAACACGTAATAAGGGGATTCCCCCGGAAATTCGACTTATCAAAGCTGGCGCCAAATATTCTGTTCGAGTTATCAAGATATTCGAGTAATAGAAGTTCGAGTTATCAAGTAAAAATTACACACAATTCTCACTCTAAACGCCATTGCCAAGCAATTTGATTCGATTTATCAAATATTCGAGATATCGAAGTTCGAATTATTGGGGTTCGACTGTAAATGGTTGGTTTTTCTACATATGTATATAGCTAATTTACAAACTTTTCTTTGCAGATGCCTAAAACGGTTCCGCTTGCCCAAACAGGACTTTTCACTTTTAGCTAGCGATGGGTGCCAGCGCAGTGTCGGCAGGGATAATTTGATCGGTATGGGCCAGGGCACGTACTAAAAGAAATGGGAACGAAATTCTGTCCGCAGTTAATACGGTTTGCGCCAGAAGATTCGCTTAACTGCAAGGAGTGATTTGTGGAGCAGTATAAAATACCCGTAGGTAAATAAACACCACTTAAATCTTTAGTTATAGGGTGTGTTGTCGATACTCTCACCGGCTTACAAAAACCCACAGCAAATGAGCATATGTATTTCAATTCCCAATACGGTGCAATTTTCTCGAAATTAAAAATATATGCACATATACAAGTAAAATCTTGTAAATAGTCTTTAAACTATTTTTTAAGTGAAATGGAAAGTCTTTGTAGCATATTTAAGGTGAAATAAAAAGATGATAGTCATGCAAATTAATTTTTTATTTATTATTATTACAAACTTCATTAATGGTCACTTGTTGCATTGAAGTGTATGCTGACGTGGATGGGCCTGATAAGGAGCTATGACAAGAGTTTCCCTCCTCGTCACTGAAATCCCTGCCACTCATAATTTTGGTGTTTGCGTAGTTGAGGAACTTCCAAATGCTAGTACATTTTCAATTCCCTCTACGCAAGCCTCAAGTTCAACTGCCTAGAAAATCATCTCTTCACTGACACTAACTACTGGTGGTAGTAGTAATTTTCACTAAAGGGTCCTTCACCAGTCCGCTGTTTGGATGCCATGTTGAAGCAAATATTTATTTCAAAACCAAAAATAAAAATCATAATCATCATCAAGTAGCGATTACAGCTCAGGATCTGCTTTAGCTTCGTCCACAATCCACTTCTAATCTGCACATTTTATAACAACAGGCTTCCAGCTCCTAACTCGTAGCATTTTCAGGTCGGCTATGACTTGCTCAAGTCAGGTTAACTTTGGACGTCGAAGAATAATAATAATTTTTGAAAATATTTTATATCATTTATATGCACACCTTCCTGCACATATTGGCATCTTTAACTGGGGGCCCAATAGCATTCAGTTTTCTTCCTAGCTCCTCTCAAAGTCTATTTGTGGTACCTCTACCTTGCACGGTATTCGATTTATTTTTAGCCATTAACATTCGTCCTATAATAAATTAATTACAAAAATCATATTTAAGTTAATTATATTGTATATTTTTACAATTTACTTATACACTTGGTTAAATTCGATCATTTACGGGCGGATGTCGATGTTCGAATGACAGTTGGGTCAAACAAACGGTCGAGTACGTTCTGCTCTCGATCACATATGCCATAGTACGAAATATGATTCGAACTTGAACTTTGCCGCTTTGTGACAATCGGCACTAAAATTTATATGTGATATCTTCGCCTCAGGTGTTGATGCTTAAGCAGTCTGGAGCAAACATCTGTTTCCTACATTTAAGAGCCTCCCCATAGTGCATATTTACTCATATAAGTAAAGGGTTTTTCAATAAGGGCGCGTAGATGTTGAAATGGAATGTCGTGGCGTTTGCTCTGTGGCACGTAGCGCCGTCCTGTTGAAACCACATGTCGTCTAGGTCCATATGGTTCAATATGGGCCATAAAAAATTGGTTATCATCGTTGTGTAGCGCTCGCTGTTGACGGTGACCGCCTCACCAACTTCGTTTTCAAAAAAGTACGGACCAATAAGGCCGCCGGCCCAAAATCCACACCAAACGGTAACTTTTTGAGGATGCATTATCACCTAGTGAACCTCGTGTGGATTGGTGTCGTCCCATATACGGCAATTTTGTTTGTTAACGCAGCCATTCATCCAAAAATGCGCCTCGTCACTAAAGATGATTTTTCGCCCAAACCTGGAGTTCTCTTCCAAACGATTCGAAGCCCAGTCAGCGAACGAACGGCGTTGTCAATGGACATCAACTTTGAGCTCCTGGGTCAGTTGGATCTTGTACGGGTGCAGGCCCAAGTCCCGACGCAAAATTCGCCAAGTTGAAGACTGCGAAAGACCAAGTTCTTGTGCACGGCGAGAAATAGACTGCCTCGGGTTCTGCTGTACACTTTCACGGACCGCGGCCATGGTCTCAGCTGATCTTGCGTTCCTTAACGTACGGGTATTGGCTGATTGTTTACTGACCCGGTCGTCTCAAATTTGGCCACCAAACGGTGAAAAGTCGACTTTGAAGGGCCACCACGCCTACCGAAAAAATGGGCGCAATGCGCGCAACGTTTGCGTTAATGAACACTCATTTTGATAATAAAGTTTTATCATTTGAACGTACTGTTCAATCGTGTAACTTGCCACGATGATTTGGCATAAACAACTGAATAGTAAACAAAAGATTTGACAGATGTCACCAAAACAAAATGGCTGCCACAGGGCGCCAAAATCGGCCCGCGCCAATTGAAAAACCCTTTATATTCCTTCTAGCTATTCGAAATTTAATTATTTTACATTCAATATTAGTGAAACATTCAAGAACTCCTGACATGAGAAATTAAAATTAACGAAGTATAAAACGAAACCACTACATTTTTATACCCTGATGAATAAATATTTATAATTAACTCAGTAATGCGCCGAACTTAAATGTAACTAAGGAATTGTTGTTTTTCCTGGGAAATTTTGACGCGAAAATCAGACTTTAAGATTTGTGATAACAGTTATAGCACAGATACCAGGGAGGCTAATCTGAAAGATATCGGAATGCGAACACTCAAGGTTTACTTATTATTCTATTCTACTAACTGATATTGAACTATCAAAGGTTATACTTTTTTTGAAGACTTGAAATAATTAACTACTCAACACAATACTAAAAATATATTTTTTACTTTTGCAAACAATTTAATGAGTAGTTTTCGAGGAAAATGGAAAATGCTCCACTGCTATTAACAATTCATTTCAAAGTTGGCGTAATATGTAAGAATTGATAGTTCCTTTGATTCTTTTGCTATACCATAATCTCAGTAATTCCTCAGAGTAGTTCCATTAGTCTTTGTTTTGATGTCTTTGTGACCAGACTTAAATTATACATCTTTGGGTCGGATGTATTGAGAATGAGCTACCTTCTCTTTCCCAAAATAAACGGCTGAAATCCTTAAAAAGTGGTTGTAGTGGAGCAACGGAGCATCAAACTTATAATCGCTTAGATGGTTTTTCCACTTGGAACGATGATTATGTTATTGTATGTTTTTATGCATGTTATATAATAACACTGTGGTTGAGGGTCGTACATTTTTTTAACGTCGAGAACATTTTGAACGTGAATTCAAATTGATACGCCCCTCACAATTTAAATTTGCCTTGGAAATGATAAGTTCTTAGCAACAGGCGCTCTACTGATATTTCAATATTATCAATTCATTCAAAATGTGTCAACCACTTTCAAAATATTTTGCAATTTAATTGAAAATTGTGTTATTCATTAAGGCATTATTTTTTTAGTCTCGTTTTTTCAATTAAGATATTGGCTTTTGCTTTGACTTAAATTTTGTATATACATATATAAATTTTTTGTATACACTTTAATTCGTTTTCTTTTAAACATATCCCTTAAATCCTGACTCTGGGCCTTAAGTGCAATAAGAAAAATTTCCTGAGTGGTTGAAAAATGTCCACCCATCGCCTATTCAACTTCTCGATGAGTGGTGAGGATATTTTTCATTGCGCTTAATCCCATCCCTTTTGCATTCGAAAGTTAAGTTTCTTTTTTTGTATAATGTAAGTGCATATACTTGGCCCACAGGTTGGGTAGTAAAAAGTGCAAAAATTCGGATTTTTAATAATTAGTTGCTGTGAAAGCCTGATAACATGCACACTCATGCAAATAATGGTAATAATAAATCATAATATATATATTTTTTAATATAGCTTTACAAAACAGCAATTGCAGAATTCAACACCTCAATCACAAATGCTTTTCTCACATTGTACGAGTACTACTTATATGTTTCTTTTGATTTTTTTAATTTCCCTTACGGCGTGGAGGGGAAATGAGACTATTGTATGCTACTCGTATACGAGTACATATGTACGGCAAGCGCAGGTGTGTTCAAAAAGTATCACGAATTTTGAATTTTCGCAGGGTACGTATATTCGAATCTCGTTTTTTTTTTGTGGCGATATGTTGGTACTCATGTCTCTCATCCATGCGACGAGTTCGGCCATTTTAAATGTTCAGTTAATTGTTGACAGCTGCTTTGCTTGCGCGTGTTTCGGCTCGCTCTCGATTTTTACCTATTCAAAAAGATGGCTCAAAGAACCTGCATCAAATTTTGTGTGGAAAACGAAATTAAGTGCGCGGATGCATTACGAATGTTGACTGTGTCATACGGAGAAGCTACTTTGGACCAATGCAAAGTTTATCGGTGGTACAAAATGTTCTCAGAAGGCCGAGAAGATGTGAACGACGAAAAGTGTGCCGGCGTGCCGGATGCCCGAGCACTTCAACAACAGACGAAAAAATTGATGAAGTGAAGAAAATGGTATTGGCTAATCGTCGAATAACCGTTAGAGAAGTTGCTGATGACCAAGACATATCGACTGGCTCGTGCCATTCGATTTTTTTCAACGGTTTGAGCATGAGACGGGTCGCCACAAATTCGTACCAAAACTGCTCAATTTCGACCAAAAGCAGCATCGCATCAATATTGCTAATGAGAAGTTGGACTCTGTCCGCGACGACCCAAATTTGCTCCAGAGGGTCATAACTGGTGACGAATCGTGGATTTATGGTTATGACGTGGAAACCAAATCTCAATCATCTCAATGGAAGCTGCCGCACGAAGCAAGACCGAAAAAAGCGCGAAATGCAGTCAAGTGTAAAAGTTTTGCTTACCGCTTTCTTCGATTGTAGGGGCGTTGTGTCTCATGAGTTCTTGCACAGGGTAAAACGGTCAATAAGGAATATTACCTGCAAGTTATGTGCAATTTGCGTGAAGCAGTCAGCCAAGTGCATAATATCTCTTGGGATTTACTTTGAAGGGGATAAAATATATATTAATGAATATATAAATAATTTTTGAAAAAAACACAAAATTCGCAATAGTTTTTGAACGCACGTATTACTCGCCATAACTGTTCTAAATTTGCACCCTTACGATTTCTGCTCATATGCACCACTCTGAAAAATTATAAATTAATTACTACCTTTAATTATATAGCTTATACTACAACAAAAATCAAGTAACGCAAAGTTTAAAATTTTGTACACAATTTGTTCTACTTTTTAATCAGAAATAATTCAAGCAAGTACTTTGTGTGGAAGAAAAGGTGTGCCGCCTCAGGGAAATTTTGTTTTAATTATCGTAATTTTATAGATACTTTAACATTTCACTCTGTTATACCAAAATTCAATGGGTGTAGCCCATAAATTGCGTAAACTCAAAAAAAGTTTAGCTTTATCAGACAGATTAAAAAAACTATGAAAGATCACCTATCATTTTGCGGAAACTTGACTAACATACCTGTAAAGCTCTCGCAGATTTTCCCTTGTTCCAAACTTGCCTACTTGGAGAGATTGTCCTGGCACGGCCCTCAATCTCCAGTTTGCGTATCCTTTAGCTGAATTTGAGCATCGATGGAAATAACGTGAAAGTCGATGGGAAGTAAGTACAAAACTGCTTATGCACCGAATGCACTTTTGATTAGAACATTGAATGAGTTGAATCATATTTCAAATACTTGGCATCTTCACCTTTATCCAACCCCTGCCATTTCTACATAAGAATAATGACCTTCGTATACCAACTGTGACTGAAGTAACGAACTAATTTGCCATAGTTCACAAACAACGACTAAAAAACCGACCTTATTGAGAGCGAGTACCGATTATTTTGTAAAAAGCTTTCTTAAAACAATTACACTGTGCGACAATTTTGGGGTCATCAAAATCAAACCACACCGGACCTTTCTTTTCTGAAAATATACCTATTCAATAGCAAAACCCTCGCTGTGTTTTTAAAAGTTAGCTCGATTTTTTTTTTTATAGCGTTTTGAAGTTTTCTATTTTCATGAGATTTTGGAGTTTTACCTGTACGCTAAATTTGACTTATAAATCGACCTTTGTTTGATTTAATCGATTTATTTTGTCAATGTAAAACAATGATTGAATTGTTCTTTCCTATTTCGATACGCAGTAACTTTCGTACCTCTTTCTAACAAGTTATTTGATTTTAACATTGATGCTAATATTTCTGATTTCCGCTGTGTTAGTTCCAATTTAGCAACAATTCATCTAATTTACTTTGCGTTATTAGAATCGGCTGGTCTGACGTTGATGGTTCGGGAACATACTCGGAATGTATATCAAATAATGATGGCTGTGTCATAACAGAAAAAGATTCACTTAAAGCATCAAAATTGGGCCTTTTTGCACTGGAATATTTTCATTATGATCAAGCGGTAATTGTACACACTGGACTGAAACGTATTTTTTGTTTTTCGCTTTCTTTTTGTTCAATCCGATCACAGTATTTGCACAACTATAACAATTTTTTGGATCATGTTCTTCTGGATTGTGCCATAGCATTGGCATTCCAAAAGGCATTCTGCTTTGTTTTTTGTGCAACCAATTAACTAAACCAACATAACAAGCTCTACACACTATGTTTGGCGCCCAAGGTACATTCAAAATAACTTCACGATCAAAATAATGTCTGTATGCCACAGTAAAATCATCACTGATTGATCCATGCTTTTCACTCGCTGGTGTGAAACGTCCACAACAGTAGCAGAAAACGTTAATATTTGCAGGACAATTGTACATTTTTTATTTTCTTAATACATAAAAAATTCACGTAAATGAAATTAATAAATATGTTAACAAAAACCGTATTGTTCACAAAAAAATATTTCACATCAAATTAATTTAACCCTACGTGTATTTTTATAGAAATAAGTGCCATTTTTAAAAGTGTAACTTATAAGTATATTTTTTATTTTCGGTTTTTTATTATTTTTACTGATAGTATAAAATATTTAAAAGAATTTAACTATGGAAAATATTTAGCGCGTCAAATGTGTTTTAGGAGTTGTTATGCACGAACCTGATCTCGCAAGACTGCTGCGATCTTAGAACAGGTAAAATCGTTGGGAACAAATTTTGGAATTTCTAAAACAAACATTTCCTGATAAGACAGGCTACAACCTTCTTTATACTTTTTATTTTGGAATGTGTGCTAGCCACTTTTCTATGTACTTAACAGGCTAAAAGTCTTGTGAGACCAATATTGCTTATCACTACTCACGATCACATTTTGTTACATCCAATATTCATTGGAAAACCGTATCTGGAAAAAATACTAGCAAAAATAGAAAAATCTGAAAATGTGTGTAACGGGTGGTTACGTATAAAATTATTTTCATAATTAGAGTAAAAAATGGTAAAAACATACAATTTTTCGAAATTTTGGTATTCAAAATTGCGTATTGAGATATAGGTTGTTCTCAAAATAAGTTTATTTGTACATGTACGACATTTTTGCATCAAGCTATGACAAAATAAATCGATTAAATCAAACAAAGGTCGATTTATAAGTCAAATTTAGCGTACAGGTAAAACTCCAAAATCTCATGAAAATAGAAAACTTCAAAACGCAATAAAAAAAAAATCGAGCTAACTTTTAAAAACCCAGCGAGGGTTTTGCTATTGAATAGGTATATTTTCAGAAAAAAAAGGTCCGGTGCGGTTTGATTTTTGATGTCGCACTGTGTTATTGAACGAAAATTGCTTATTAGTATACTTGTATATATGTACCTATATGGTACAACGCTTCTAAAAAGTTAATAAGAATCGCTAATAATAAAGAAATAAAAAATTCCAGGTTAAACATTTAATCTACCAAGTAAAGAAAGTCATGTCTGTTGGAAATATAAATAAAAATGATGGTCAATATCACATGCAATATACTCGTATAGAGAATTCCCTTCTCGCATGGTGCTGCATTCGAAATGAACTTTTTAAGTGCCCTGGCCTAGGTCGTAGATTTCATCGAGTAGTGCACCAGAGCGTGTTTGAAAATATTCGAACGTATAATTTCAATTAAATTTATGTAAGTTGTCTTTAAAAACAAATGCCTTATAAGTGAGGATTATAATCGCCAGAAAGCCACCGGAAATTGGATATTGTCCAATCTGAAAAACTCATTTTTCTACATGAAGGAAAAATGATCAAGCAAATATTTCCAATAAGTATTTTATATAATCGTGTAATCGTATAATCGTTCCAAAGTTTTAGGTAAAACCCGGAATTTGGTATAAAATGACATAATTTCAAATGAATGCCTTAGTTAATTTTATAGACTGCTACAAATCAAGTGCTTAGAATAAACCGGTGTTTACAAAAAATTACTTAAATGTAAATACTTTGTTGTTAAATTGTAAAAAAAGCTACCAAAATTTAAAATACAAAAAATTGCGATTGCGAATTTATTCCAAATATTCAACTATTTCACAAATCCATTATTGAATAAAAAAAGACAAATTTTTCTTTATAACGATATATTAGAAATTAAATTTTTTAGATAAATGCAAGTAGCTAAAGCTTTTTTTTTTTTGTGGGTAAGGCGAAGCCAAATTGGCTTTTTATGAATAAAACGAAAAAATAAGGGTGTTGAAATATCTACTCGACCAGATACCAGCTACTTGAAAAGTTCGTGTAATTTTTTTGATTTTATGCCACTAATCTATCATCATTCTTAGATAAATTTTAGTTTGATTTGATTCGACGAGCATTCATTACTCACAATCTAACACTGACCTGAACCATAAATGCGGCTACGGCACCTTCAAGACATCAATTCAGCAAATTGCCATAATTTAGGTTCAATGAAGAGTGAACCAAGTGATGATAAATGGAGAAGCTGTGCATGAATCTGAATCAATGACAGCTGAATGAAACAAATTTCGCACCTAGACCACTTTTTATGTGAGATTTAAAGATTAATGACTAAAATGAAAGGTGGTTTCCGCAATACAAATAAAATATAAAAAATTTGTTATCTAATTTCTATTTATAACTCAATACGTACTTTATTGCGTGATTGCGGATCAAGTAGATATAGCCTCATTTACATGTGCTAATTTTGAGAGAACAGTGCCTTACTTTTGTATCTTAACAAAAGTCTCCCTCCACTATTTGATATCTGTGATATTCTTCTGGGGTGAGAATTTTTTATTACTACTGCAACTAAAAGTGTCAAGGAATATATACGACTCCTGTTGTCTCTTCCTGAAACGCACTACATGTAGCGAGAATTCACTACATGTAGCGCGTACTGAATTTGAATATGTTTCCAATTTATTTTGTGTTGAAAAGAAATACAAATGGCACAATTTTTTATTCAAAATGTCACTCGTAACAATTAATGGGAAAATTAGCATAATTTAAATGTCCACGCCTATAGGTTCTCATACGAGAATTAAAGTTTTCAGGGACTCGCTCACACATTATCGCATTTAGTTCAGCAATCTAAATCCGAATGTTGCGCTTCTACTTTGGAATCATTGTTGGCTTGTTCACATAGACTTAGTTTTTCAAAAACCATTTTCTGGTCTGGCAGTCGTTTTTTCTTTTCTCGGCTGAACCAGTTTCTTGAACTTTTTTCACTAACCTTTCAATTATCGACTCACTCAGACGATTACTTTGACACAAACATTGAACAATGAAAAACGTAAAATTGAGCATTGCCTACTTGACAAATATCGAAGATGAAATATCAAAAAGGAACCGTCTAGGAATTATTCCCTACGGACATCTAGGCGTCGCTTTTGAAAGACCATTTTATATATACTCAGGTACCTCGTTCAGCTCAGCACTTAGCTACGAATAAGCGAAAAGTTTACCCATTCTCTGACGGTGGATTCGATAGGAGAAAGAATGGGTACTGTAACGGTTTTCGGTCCAGGGAAAGCCTGAGTAAGGCCTACTCTACTCCAAATCCGTAAATTGGGTGCGTTTTACATTGCCGAACATGTTTTGAATTCTTCGGCAAGCTAGCCAACGTTTTGAAAGCAACCGCCTTTCGAACCACTTTCCACTGCACAATCTAAGGTCGTAGGGTACAGTGAAAAATATTATCTCAGGGCACAAGCTTGGTGGCAAAGTTAGGTTTTCTAAACAGTGAAATGTGTGAGGTTATATGCAATGACTAGATGTATAGTATAAAAACTCCTCTCTTAATATCCCTGCACATTTTTCGAAAAAGTTGTATCTTATGATTTATTTAAAGAAAAAACTAATTAAATTCTGTGGGGAATCACAAAACCTCCGAGAATTCACAAAATGTTAAAAACTAAAAAAACAGCTTGTTTTTATGCCTTTTTGAGCTTTTTGCGAAAAAACAAGGGTACACTTAAATTGACTCAATTAATTTCATTTCAATTTATTGTTTGTTATTTGAAAAAAAAAAACCGCAAAAGAATTTGTATGCTCCGAATGGCAGAAGTTGAAAGTTGCCACCTTTTTTGCATTCTAGCATGACATAAGGCACGTTTTTTACTCAAAAGTAACTAATCTATTTATAGGTAAAGCGTTAATTTTTTTCACCGAGGGAGAACTTAACAGCTCATTTGTCTACTTAGTCCAAAGTAGTACTTGGTTGGATTTCTAGGCTGATATTGTTATCGGTGTCAATACTGACTCATAGATAAACTAAGTCCCTTACAATTTCGAAATCATAACTGTCAACAGTGACGTGGGTGCCGAAACGCGAGTACGCCGTGTGTTTGATCGATGAGAGGATGTAATTCGTTTTGCCCTCGTTCACCAACAGGCACATTCGGTATACTTCTTTCTCTAGTTTGGAAAAGGCATAATTAACAGCGTGGTTGTCAAGGCTGATGATGTGAAAAGGATGTTGAGAGAAAAGAAGAAACAGACTCCCACAGCTTACAGACTTTATTTCATCGCTCTTTGCTTAAATTATGTAGATTCCTCTGACGGATTCAAAGTCTAAGTACGGATTGCTTGGTATCTGAATGAATTTTTAATACTAAGCTTAGTAGAAAAAATTACATTAGTTATGTTAAGGAAGTACTTTCCAAACAATTTCTACTGAAAGTTCTACAGAAAACGCTGCTTAGATATTGCACACCACTATATTGCCATGCGCTCGTATGCTGCATTGACGCATTGGTTTATTTTCAGCCAGCTAGTTGTACATGTGAACATACCAAGTAATTGTTCTCAATTCACTCATGCATTCGTGTGTGAAAGCGAGGAAGGCTTTCTATATAAAGCTTAACTATATGAATTGTGCCCCGTTTGTCAAGCCGTGTGTAGTAACGGAAAATTATTCTAACTCAGGTCGCATAAAAAAAGGACTAAATTAAAAATATGTTCGTCACGCCTCAAATAAAGCCCATTACTAAATGTATTTACGTAGTTGACCTCCTCTTGGATATATTTAATTATGTAAATGCACACAAACATACTCGTATAATAAGAAGAAACATATTACTTTGTAAGGCTTTGAAGGCTTGTTTAGCAGAGTTAGAGTGATCGCTTTGTTTGCCGACTCCGAACGGCAGTTATTTTTTTATGAGGAGCTTTTTCATGGCAGAAATACACTCGGAGGTTTGCCATTGCCTGCCGAGGGGCTAGGGCTATTAGAAAAAACTGTTTCTTCATTTTGGTGTTTCACGGAGATTCGAACCTACGTACTCCGAATGGTAGTCTGGTGCGTGACTCATTAGGCTACGGCGGCCTCCGTATACTAATCATAAAATCCCGAAATAATTTTTTCCTTCTCTCTCCCTACAACGGAAATGGCTTAACTTCATGGAAATGGAAAAGAAAAATTAAAAACAAATGCAAAAATAATGCAGTTCTTTCCGACAAAATTCAGTTAAATGCAAGCAAATGAAATTCTTCTGTTATAAGCTACGTTTTCGGGCTTCTGCAAGTTTGTGTTTGTGGTAATTTGTTTGCTACTAGCATTCCAGTTCTGTTTTGCTTCTTCCTGCTTAGCAATAAATACAGTCTGTGTCAGAAAAAAGGAACCGCGATTATTCATGAAGTATAAAAGGTATATATTTAAAATTTCTTTTTTATGAAAGTATGTACAAAACTACGAGTCGCAATTACTCAATAGGCCGTGTAGTCTTCATCGTTTTCGGATACAGCCTGGCATCTTCTTCATGCTCCTTTTCTGCGTAGCTCATCGACAAACAGGACTAGATTTTGCAAACTTTACGCACGAGTTGCTTTAAATGATGGAGGAAGGCCGCAAGATGAGGTTGGCGTCTGGGGACTGGGAAGCCCAGTCCAATACTGTGACGCCACTTTCTGGTTTTCTTGTTTCTCACTGTGTTTTTCTGAGAGCAGAGGTTCAATGGTGTTGATACTCACATCTATTCCCTTTTTAGCAAGAACTGATTGTGCTTGGCGTAGTCATTAAGAAGAGTCCCGTTTAAAAAGTTGGACGATTATCTTATCCTGCTTTTTTGTCGTCGGAAAAGTCATCAATATTTGTGTACACCTTATACTGCTAATTCCACATCACAACAAACTTTTTTAAATTTTTTATCACTTTTGCAACCCGGGGTAAAGTAATTTCGGCCCTTTCGAATGCGTGCATAAAAATACCGCCTCAAAACGCTTCGCGTACTTCTCACTCATTTTTGTTTGCTTGCGTTTACGGGAAAGTTTCGAACGACACTAACCTGAATTAGCACTGGCGCAGTAGCCATTGCATTATGCAGCAAAAAGCGGAACAAAATGTATCTTGAAGTTACAAGAAAAAAAAAAAAAACGGCCATTTTCACAAATGAGAGTTAGTAAACTAAATAAGAGCAAATATTTTGTTCTAGGCTTCCACATTAAATAACAAAAGGTTTGTAATCTTAAAAACTGTAGTGGATTAAAAGGATCGAGGTGGGGATACTGTGAAAAAAGGACCATTACTTGGTCTCTAAATGGACTGTTTTTTTGTTTCTCTGTGACAATTTTAATTTCGATATATGTTATGTATGTATGCACATGCATGGTGTATCTACTAAAAAACGACAAAAGGATGCAATAGAGGAGTACGAGTGTGCCAAGCTCTAGCGATCGCAATTTGTTTAGTATGCAGTGCCCTTCGTTCCACCAGCATTTCGTTTTTCGTTACCGAACAACTCATTTTTAAATCTGAAAATTCAATTGGCTGTTTCAACACCAGCACCAATAAAGTGCAATTCCCTTTGGTAAATAGGCAGTACATTCGTCTTAGTACTATTTTTTGTTTTACCGGAAGTAAATTTAGGCCAACAATCGTACCGCCAACTGTTGGAAAGCTTCACATGAGAGTTAAAAACAATTAAGCGTATTAGAAAGAAGAGTACTAAGTGCTTCCCAGTAGTAACTGGGTCCAGTACGAGGAGAAAATGGTCTCTGTTTCATCGGATATAACAACGAGCTTGATGAATTTTTACAAGGTGAGAACGTCGTGTGGTTAGTTAAATCGTAGCGCATCCAATGGTTAGGGCAGGGTTGCAGTTGAGAGATGAAAGAATATCTCGCAAAGTGTTAGATAAGTGCATGTTTGGTGAAAAGTGAAGAAGGTGTCCGCTAGACGACGTTGAGGGCGATATAAGAAGCACAGGAGCGACCAACTATCATAATATGGCTATGGACCGGGATGCGTGGAAAAGAATTGTGGAGGAAACTAAGGCTCACAATGAGCTGTAGTGCTATGAAGGGTGATGGCGACAACATCCTGGTGTTAAATTATTCGCCTTTTTCGCCGCATCTTATGCAGTGTGAGTTCGAACTTCTTAATAAAGGGTGGTTAAATTTCAAGAACCAATGTTGAATGTGAACCACATCTAAACGTCAAGTTTTTCTCTACATTTCATTTGCCATTTTTCAATTTCAGACTAACTTAATTTGAACCATGCAAAGATACACAATCGAGCAACGCGTTAAAGTTATTCAGACTTATTATGAAAACGGGCGTTCAAATCAAAATGCATATCGAAGAAAATCATCTTCAGTGGTGAGACACATTTACACCTCAGCGGAAGCAGAATTGCCGCATTTGGGCGAATGATAATCGAAGAGTGATTGCCGAAAAACCAATGCACCCACAAAGAGTGACTGTTTGATGCGGCTTATGGGCCGGCGACATCATTGGGCCGTATTTTTTCCAAAATGAGGTGGGTCAGGCAATTACTGTGAATAGTGTTCGCTATCGTGAGATGATAACGAACTTTTTATGGCCCCAATTGGAAGATATGGATGTGGACGATATGTGGTTTCAACAGGATGGTGCCACTTGTCACACAGCTAACGAAACAATGGCTCTTTTGCGAAAAAAATTTGATGACCGAATAATCTCATGTCGCGGCGATGTCAATTGGCCGGCAAGATCATGTGATTTGACACCGTTGTACTTCTTTCTTTGGGGTTATTTGAAAGAAAAGATGTACGTTGATAAGCCAGCAACAATTCAAGAGCTAAAGGATGAGATAATTGGGCACATTAACGGCATAGAATCTCGATTATGCCTCAGCATTATCGAAAATTTGGACCATCGGATGGAGGTGTGCCGCCTATGGCCGATATTTTATTCCATACGTAATAGAGCCATACCAGTATTATCAAAATAAAGAGAAATTACAATAATTTCCTAAAAGAATTGTATTTTATTCAAAATCAACACCGGCCCTTGAAACTTAACTACCCTTTATGGTAACATACGTATTGAAAGAGTTAAGACTGATGTAGAGAAAACGTGTCACGTATTCTGAAGAGCTGAAAGAACAGTACTTCCAAGACCATTCCCAATAATAGAAGATCTGCGTGGATCGTTATACTGAAAGAAGAAGGGTGTATATTTTATGTGATATGTATTTGAAATTAGAATAAAATATTTTATTTAAAAGCTGCATATGTAGAGTAGAATGGGGTAAGATAGGTATGGGGGCACAATAGGTAGGTGGGGTTTTCGTCGCACTGTTTTTGCAGAGGTCACTCGTCTTATGTGAATTGAATACGTGGTGGGGAACAACGTTCGCGACTGTCATTTCGGCCGTCACCATTGATTAGTTATCCTAGTTCTGGCGTCGTTTAGTTTTTTGTGAGGTTTTCTCCGACATAGCATTTTTTTATTCTACGGTCCAGTGCATTTAATGTATGTAAATATTTGTCAGGTGAGTTTTATTTTACGTAGAAAAAAATGCTGAACACGAAAAATGTGTTAGTTTTTTGTCGAAGCACTTTTGCCACTCTGAATGAGGTACCTCCAAAACATGCATTCTGAATGCCGCAACCGCTTCTTCAGGTGTCGGAAAACGTTGACCTCTCAGTTTGTTTTTTACGTACGGGAATAAAAAGAAGTCATTCGGTACCAAGTCAGGACTATACGGCGGATGACCCATTAATTCGATGTGTTTGGTGCTCAAAAATGCAGTTGTTTGAGCCGATGTGTGAGAGCTCGCATTGTCCTGGTGAAGAGTGATTCGTCTTTGGCGATTGGTTTTCCTAATTACTTGGAAGACAACTGGCAAACAAATGGTTGTGTACCACTCAGAGTTTACAGTTCTGTGTTGTTATAGTGGTACGGTTGCAGCATTTCCAGTTTTTCCGAAAAAAACAGGCGACCATTTGCTTGGAAGTGCTTCGTGCGCGAACAACTTTTGTTGGATTTGGCTCATCTTGCTGTTTACTTTCGGGCTCATACGCATAAATCAATGATTCATCACCTGTCACGATGTCATAGACGTGTTTGGAAGCCCCGCGATCGACACAAGCTTTTTTTTGAGCGATTGACAAATTGTGTGGGATCCAACGCGAACAAATTTTTTTGATAGTCAAATGTTTATGCAATATTGAATGTATGCTGGTCCCACTAATGCCTAAGATTGTCTCAATCTCACGATTGGTCAGATGACGATCTTGCGATATCAGTTCGCGCACAGCATCAATGGTTTTCGGAACAACAACTGATTTTGGACGACCTTCACGAAATTCGTCTTGGAGTGAACTACGACCACGATTGAATACCATACCATACCATCGATAAACAGTGGTCCTTGATGGAGCTTCATCGCCAAAAAATGAATTAAGTTCATCCATGCAATGTTGCTGAGTTAATCCACGTCGAAAGTTGTAAAAAATAATCGGACGAAAATGTTCAAAAAATGTCAAACTTTGCGATACAGCTGTCAGTTGCCAGATTGCAACACCAGGGTTATCAAATCCCGACATATAAAAGGCACCCCTCGTAATTTTGCCCTCAACGCATATGAATTATAACTTTTCTTTAAGTGATTTAAATTAGGTAGAGCTTCCAGAAAAGATCAGAAAAGTGATAGATCTCATGAAAAATAATAAGAAATAATCATGAAAAATCTTTAAAGTGGAATTGTTGATTCCTTTAACAACTGAGTATAGTATTTTGAACGAGTAAGCTTAATTCAAGGCAAATTAGTCCGACATATGATTTAGCCTTTTCATCTGGTTTAGCGTCTTGACACTTGTCCAAGAACTGCGTTTTGCGATTAAAGTGTCATGAAGTGATTGAAGACATTTCTAAACGAAACTCCGAAAAGGACAACAGTTAAATAGTTCTATAACTTGGAAAAGCGTGTAAATTTGTGTATCGAAACTGATAAGCAAAATGCGCCACGATAAAGAACTTTTTGAAATTGTAGCCCTTGATCTCCACAACATCTTGTCATTGGTTCTAACAAGACGGCGCTACTTGCCATATATCTTGTGAAAAAATTAACTTACTGCGCCGTCGTTTCGGTGATCAATTTACCTCTCGTCTCGGACCATTGTGACCAAGATCGTGTGATACCATACCTTTGGACTTTTATTTGGTGTCCAAGGTGTGTAAAATCAGTATGCTTTTGGTGAAAGGAGCTTGGATTGTAGCAGTAATAAAGTTATTCACGCGATTGTTTTTACGGAAGACCGAATCACAGCGCAGTTGCAGCCAACATTTGAAAGTGATTATCTTTAAAAAATAAATGTCATGAATGGTTCTACACAAAAATAATAAAGATTGCTCAATCAATTTGAATTATCGTTGTTTTATTTCAATTTAAAATCCGATACCTCTAAATTGATCACCCTTTACATATGTGCATTAAGGTCAACTATCTAGGAATGGCTATCGACATGAAGCTAAATTGAAATGTCCATATTATTCAAAATCAAAATGAGTTTAATAATCGTTTTAGAAGCTTGACTGGCCCCGCGGAAGAGCATCAAAATAGAAAATATATAAAAAAAATAGTTCTCACAAACTACAAACTGGTTGTTCCTGTTTGTAAAAAACCCACTTTTAAGCATGCTTGCGGATGGTTGAAGGTATATACGTAATACTTTTTGGTTCTTATGTTCCCTTTGTTAATGTCTATCGACGGATGTGTAGATGTGGTGTACGTTCGTAGTTGACTGTCCTTGCTGTGATGTTACATTTCGGCGAGTTGTTTGTTTATTCATGCATATAGCCTGTTTGTCCACTATTTTGCCTGTTGACTTTCATGTTTCTTCATTCTGGCCGTTGTTTCTCACATGAATGGCGGCCACACATTTGCAGCGTTAGCAATATACCGTCGAGCCTAGCCGTTACACTGTCGCCAAATTCAAAAAGTTTCTAAGCCCAATTTAACATTCTCTTCCTTTTCTTGTTCCATGAGCCACTTTCTAAAACTTCTAAGCACATCTTGTTAACCGTGATTAATGTACATCAACGAAGCAAAGCTTCGCAGTAGCTGTCGAATAAAAGCACTAACATTCATATGTATGTGTGTGTGTAATATGTAGTACCTTACACCGCGCGGCTACTGAAGACTCCGCTACATAAGCAGAAGCGCTTTCGGAACTAGCAGTTGCGAACTTTTGTATGTTTGAGTTACTTCTCTATTTATAACTACATTCACATTTAGCTGCGAATGAGCGACTAACGAATCTGCTCGTGTCAATTATATCACTTTTACGCGAAACTTGAAAAATTGCAAAACTTGTGGGTGTTGCACTAAATAAAATTAATATAACGCATTAGCCCTTGCAAGGGCACCTATGGAGTTACTGACATTTTTCCGACATTTTGGTTCATATAACTATGGTCTATTTTAAGCAGTGTATCTTCAGATTACGAAAGCAAAAATGTAGCTAAAGAAATATGCTTGTGCTTTTATAGTGCGGTAGTTTAAGGCGCAAATGATGACCAAAAATTATTTATTTATTTACGTCTTATTCCACGTCATTTCCTTATATGAAGGTAGGTAGGTAGGTAGGGTGGTTGTCATAAGACGACACACTTAGACCTTTCGCAGGTGCATTGTGATACCACTGGAGCTTATCCTTACTCTACGTGTTCCTTTTCAAACCATCCGGTTGCTTTAATAAACGAGCAGAGCTTCGTTAGTTTTAGATGGGCTATGTCCGCTACATCGGTTAGAAATGCTGTATCAAGAGTGCGCAGCCTTCTCATAGCTAGGCTTTCACACTCACATAAAAGGTGTCTGACTGTTTCCTCTTCTTCTGTATTTAGACAGCTTCTACAGAAATCGAAGTACGGGAGTCCTAACCTTCTAGCGTGGCTGCCTATTAAACAATGACCAGTTAATACACCTATCATTTTCCTTATAGATCTTAGCAAGATCTTCGATCGACCGCTGTTCCAGTTCGGCCATGTCTGTCTGCTTAGTTCGCATGTTGTGAGGTTTTGCCAGCTTGTATTTACCCTTTTGATGGTTTCCCTGTCTATAAGTAATTTACAAGTTTCCTGCAGTGTTCCTGTGGCCTGGCACCCAGATAAGGTGAACCTTGTAGCACTTAGATACGTCATCTAGTAGTTTAAAACATTCTAGACCTGTTTTTGACGAGTGCGTTTTTGATTCAAGCGCTTTTATTGCTGCTTGACTGTCCGAGTAAATGAAGACTTCATTTGTGGGTAATATCTACTCTCGTTTTTATTTCTTTAAGGCCCTCTTTTATGGCAGTGACTTCCGCTTGAAATACACTGCAATGATCAGGTAAGCGAAATGATTGGCATACTCCGAGTTTGTCGGAGTAGACCCCTCCACCTACTTTGTTGTCCAGTTTTGAGCCATCTGTGTAGATGCTTAAGTCATTTATCTTACCAATGAGCCCGTTATCCCATTCCTCTTTGGAAGGAAATACTGTGACGAAGGATTTATACAAATTGATATCCTTGGCCCTACAGAAATCCGTTGTGCTGGGAATGCAGGGGAATTGTTCTAAAATTGAGGAGTGCCCTCTTTGGTTCGTTCTGAGTAGGCCGATTTCTCTTAGTCTGCTTTGGCAGCAGTTTGCTTACCGTATTGCTCTATTGGTAAAATGTTAAGCATAATATTTAGTGCATCTGTGGGTGTGGTTCTGAGGGCCCCGCAGATGCAAAGACTGGCCATTCTTTGTACGTGTGCCATGGTTCTTTTAATGTACAATTTATCTAGAGCTGACCACCATACTAATATGCCGTATGTTAGGATAGGTCTGACAATTGCCGTGTATAGCCAGTATACGATAGATGGGGAGAGACCCCAACTTAGTCCGAACAAAAAAGACATGGCTTGATGACGTAGAAGCAAACTTAAAAGCGACGAACGTTCGTAATTGGAAAAATGAGGCCAGAGAGAGACTGAGTTGGAGGAGAATTTTTGTGCACCATAGTCCACCCCAGACTGTGAAACTAGAGAGAGAGAGAGGGTGGTTTCCTTCACCAACAACCGCCAAAAGTGTACTACTGTATTTTTGTTATCGGTATATATGCGGCTGCCGTTGCCAATATTATATTCGGTTTTCCTGTTGATTCATCAATAGTACCTTTCTCATTATTAAATGACAGTAAATAAACCATTTTTGATGGCTTAGGTTCATATGAAAGGAGTGTTAATGGGCCGTCATAGCAAAACTTCGAAATTCCAACAGGTTGTGTTCGTGAATTTTTCATGTCTTCGGGTATTTCACGTTTGTTTAATCTTATTTTGCCGACAATAGTTAATTTGTATAGCTCTCTTCGCCAAGGGGATCGACGTGAACCAATTATCACATGATATAATTATTTCTGCATGTACCTTGAATTAATCGTGAAAGCTCTTTTACATAGTAGATACTCTCCCAAAGGGAGATCGCAAGTTTCCGTTGTTTTTCCAAGATAAGGTATCGCATTAAACATGTATTTCGTAAGGCTGTCGCATATCATAGGTATTTCGATTCCATACTTTCTTGGTTTATTTGGAATGAACATTTTAAAGGGAAGCGACCAAAAGCTGCTCGTTAACAGTTGTATATGAGCCAGGAATGTAGCTGGATTGGCACTGCTTTATAAAAATATTCCATATATATCTAACAGTAGTAAATGCGTCGTTTGGTCGAAGTGATTGGCACAATACCTTGTCATCAAATCTTCGATGTCTAATGAGATAGTCGAATCTATCTCGACTTAATGCTGCTGCATACCGTGTTTCACAGTACGTCATATTAAACACTTCTTCAGTTGTGAGGTGATTGTCTTTTAAAACTGCAGTTAGTGTAAGAACTCCAATTAAAGCACGAAATTCAATGGCATTTGTTTCTCTAAATGTTGCAGCTGTCATATCGGCACGACGATTTACAGAGATTTCAGCGTTAGTCCATTGAACCACTTCTGTAATTATTTCGTCAGTAAAAAATACGTTGAAGCATTCCTGTGGATCATAAAACGGTTTGCATTGTCGAGTAGGTCCTCTTGCTGTTCTAACTATGTTTGTCAACACAAATCGGGAAACACTATTTCCTTTTGATGTACTCGAGAAATGCCCACTTTTACTTCTAAGGGTTGGTATGGATACTGTTATAATGCGTGAATCGGAAGGAGTAGTATTTGGAGTTTGTGATGGTGACACATTCTCGTCTTGCTCCTGAATATCAACGAGATCATCTTCTAAATCACTTCATCCTCCAGTAAGGTATTTTCTGTTTCACTTCCATTATTAGATGGAATAGAGTCATCACATAACTGCTCTAATAGACTTCTTATTTGTGAGTCATCTAATCTACATGTAGATGGCATATTTTCAACAAATCAAAACTAAACAAAAACAAAAATAGAACATTAAGATAGTGAAACGAACCCCAAAAAGTGCTAATGAACTATATAAACAATATGCAATTCCAAAACCAAAAAGTAACACAAAAGATAATGGTACGTCTTTTCGACGTATGTTATGATCATAACTCAGAAAAAACAAACTCACCTCGAAAAAACAACCACCACCAAACAACTGCAGTTACTGACTGAGCAAACTGAGCGTGTGAAGTTTCTCCGACAACAAACAACAGATTGAGAGTGTAAGAGAAAAAATGGCTACGTCGTTTCGACGTGCGTTATCTTATTAGGGTTAAGGATTAAGTGCATAGATTCCAAGACCTTTAGTTCAACCTGGCAAATAAAATGTGATTAATATATTAAAAGCAAAATTAAATAGAAATAAAAGTAAATATTAATGCATATAATGGAAAGGTATACCCCGCCTCTTTGCGTTGATAAATTCGTTGTGTTAATCTGTATAGTAGTTTTTGAATTACATGCGCTAAAGTTAAAAAATAAGCGCACTTGCAATTTTTTTAATTTTTATTCACCCCTTTTAGTTGATCAATTTTATACAAAAAATTAAAGATAATTCCATTATGAAACTAGTTAGCCTAGGAACATTAAAATCAGACAGGAAATGTAAAAGTTATGACAAATTAAATAAAAGCGATCATTTTAAAATGTTTACCCCATTCATTCACAGCAAGATTTTGTACACTCTGGTTACATGTAAGAAGATAAAATACCTACTGTTCCAATATTTCCTCCGAAATGGCATTCTCACTGAAGTAAATTAGCTGTGCAACACTGTAAAGTAGAGACAAATTTTAGCTCTCACTGTAACATTATTGATATAATGGATCGTTTTTCACCGTTTTGATGAGTTTTTCTGTAGCTGAACTATTTTACATTTCGATGCTTAACAAACTCTTACCTTCCTATGACCGACGCTAAAACAAAATTATCCGCACGTCATCGGTTCCTTTGGGCGGCAGGAGAACAATTGTTGCACTTTTTATTGTTATAAAAAAAAAACTAATCATTAAATAAAACGGATAATGGCTCCCATGTAGTCAAGAATTTTCGGTAGTTTTGTCAACGTGGCCATATGCAACTGGTACAAAATCTACGTCAAATATCTGTGAAGCATATGATTTAACTGCTCTTGCTGGGTACCATATTTTTCATATTTAAATCACTTGTCTGTAAACGTTTTGGTGTTGGCGTTTACGCAGTTTTCTGTGCTAAGTGTCCTTTCAAGTAAGCACATTAATCTAACAACGTATCCTAGTGTCATTACTCTACAAAGCTCCACACTTTACGTTTGAGTCCTTTTGCACAATTAATTCTTTGCGAAATGTCCACCACTTAAAATACAGTGAGTAATAACGTGAGCTGGCAGCCAACAGACGCGCCCACCATACATACATACATTCCTTCATTTACATATGCAATTGTACATATCCTGCAGTGAAAAGCTAAACTACACAGCAAATATTGTAGTTAACGAAATCCTATTTGAAGCAGAAGTCATACTAGTTCGAGAGTAGCTAGAGTGGTACCAGTTACAAAATGACCAGCCGGCCAGCCGGAGCTGCATATAAAATAAATATTCTGAAATTATAATAAATAAGCATATTTCCAATGATTTAAATAATGTACATGTTGATGGAGTCACCACTTAACTTTTTTTGTCTATTAGCTGATTCGGAAGTTGGCAATGCAAATTTGATGGAACCTCGTGTTATTAAAAATTACTAATTCATCATTATCATCATCCACCAACGTTAAAGTTCGGGGCGAGCTTTTGTTTCCTCAACGATTTGCTTCCATTTAACTCAGTCAAGAGCTTCCGTCATCTACAAGGTCCGGCACTCGAAGTATAACCAATTAAACAGGTCATAAATTTAGTTTGGAAAATTACTTTTATTCAATTCGAAGTAAAAAATGTGTGAAAATAATACAAAATTAACCTGTTAAGTGATTACGTCGTATATATGCGTAAATTTCAAAAGTTTATTTTTTAGTTAATGTCGCACAGCGGCCATATAGCGTTTGCTTTCTGAACCACCTATTTTTTTGAGAATGGTAACACAAATGACATGTCAAATGTGTTCATAATTTACTTAAAGGTTTGACATTTACGAAATGGGACGCTATACGCTTGAACAAAATTGGGAAATATTGAAAACCTATTTCCAAAGTGGTGAGTCTTCTTTCCCTTTTCTGATTTTCACATCGGTGGCTACGTCAATAAGCAATAAGGAGGTACTTCGTTTTGTCCTCGTTCACCACCAGACCCATTCGCTTTGCCTCTTTATCCAGTTTGGAGAAGGCAGAACTAACAGCGCGGTTGTTAAGGCCGATGATATCGACATACGCCAACAATTGCGCCTGGGCGATTAAATTCTGCGGCTCGTACGATCCTCTCCAATATCAGGTTAAAGAAGTCACACGACAGCGAGTCACCCTGTCTGAAACCTCGTTTGGTATCAAACGGCTCGGAGAGGTCCTTCCCAATTCTGACGGCGCTGCTGGTGTTGAGCAACGCCATCTTGCATAGCCGTATTAGTTTTGTGGGGATACCAAATTCAGACATCGCGGTATACAGGTAACTCCTTTCCGTACTGTCGAATGCAGCTTTGAAGTCGACGAAAAGATGGTGTGTATCAATTGTCCTTTAATTGGTCTTTAAAAGAATATTGTCAATATTTGGTCGATGGTAGACTTTCCAGGTCTAAAGCCACACTGATTAGGTCCAATCACTTGGTTGACGGTGGGCTTCAGCCTTTCACACAATACGCTAGCTAGAACCTTATAGGCGATATTTAGAAGACTAATCCCGCGGTAATTGGCACAGATTGCAGGATCGCCCTTCTTATGGATCGGGCAGAGCACACTTAAATTCCAATCGGCAGGCATGCTTTCATCCGACCATATTTTGTATAGGAGCTGATGCATGCACCTTACCAGCTCCTCGTCGCCATGCTTGAATAGCTCAGCCGGCAGTCCGTTGGCGCCCGCGGCTTTATTGATCTTTAGCCGCGTTATCGCTATTCTCACCCCGTCATGGTCGGGTAGTGGAACGTCGTCGGCAAATAGGGTATCGGGATCTTCACATTATCTGCATCATGTGCAGCTGTCACTATTTAGTAAGTTGGAGAAGTGTTCCCTCCATAATTTAAGAATGCCCTGGATGTCAGTCACCAGTTCGCCGTCTTTGTTCTTACAGGAAAACTTTCTGGTAGAATTTTCGGGCGTTGTTCCTATTGGACAGCATCTCCAGCTCCTCGCACTCACGTATTTTAGCCTCTCGTTTTTTCTTAGCTCTCTGTATCGATCCCACATGGCTCGTGTTGCACCCGATCGCAGGGTGGCTCTATAGGCAGCATCTCTTCTTTCGGCGGTAGCATGACATTCCTCGGCGTACCAATTGTTTTTTCGGGCTCGCCGGAATCCGATTTCTTCTTCGGCGGCGGTACGTAGGGAACGAGAAATGTTGCTCCAATGTTCATGCATGCCGGTTTTTTGGGTAGTGCTCTCTGAGAGCAGGAGTGAGAGTCGTGTGGCGAATCTTCTGGATGTCTGTTGTGATTGCAGCTTTTCGATGTCGAACATTGGTTTCGTAGGTAGATGTACGTTTTTTTGCTGCACAGAGGCGGGTGCGCAGTTTGGCTGCAACAAGGTAATGATCAGAGTCGATGTTGGGTCCTCGGATTAAACGTACATCTAATACACTAGAAACGTGGCTTCCATCTATCACAACATGATCGATCTGGTTTCGCGTTTGTCGATCAGGGGGCAGCCAGGTAGCTTGGTGGATCTTTTTATGCTGGAATCTGGTGCGGCCGCCGTAGCCGAATGGGTTGGTGCGTTTTTACCATTCGGAATTCACAGAGAGAACGTTGGTTCGAATCTCGGTGAAACACCAAAATGAAGAAAAAGTTTCTTCTGATAGCGGCCCGCCCCCCGGCAGGCAATGGCAAACCCCCGAGTGTATTTCTGCCATGAAAAAGCTCCTCATAAAAATATCTGCCGTTCGGAGTCGGCTTGAAACTGTAGGTCCCTCCATTTGTGGAACAACATCAAGACGCACACCACAAATAGGAGGAGGAGCTCGGCCAAACACCCAAAAAACGTTGAAGTCGCCAAGCACGATTTTTATGTCGTGGCGGGGGCAGCGCTCATAGGAACGCTCCAAGCGCTCATTGAATGAATCTTTGGTACCATCGCCCTTCTTTTCCATCGGGGCGTGGGCGCTAATTAGCGAGATGTTAAAAAATCGCGCTGTGATGCGGATTATTGCGAGATGCTCCTCCACCGGAGTGATCGACAGTATTTGGCGACGAAGTCTCTCTCCCACAACAAATCCGACACCGAATTTGCGCTGCTTTACATGGCAGCTGTAGTAGTCGTCGCAAGGTCCTATGGTTTTCTTACCTTGCCCCGTCTATCGCATTTCTTGAATGGCAGTGATGTCAGCCTTTATTCTGACGACAGCATCAACCAGCAGGGCAGAGTCACCTTCCCCATTAAGGGACCGGACATTCCAGGTTTATGCCCTCAAATCGTATTCCTTATTTCGTTTGCAGGGGTCTTCATCAGTAAAGGTAGTTCTCATCCGAGGCTTTGTAGACTTATGAATTACGTATTTGAAAATCCATTATAATGTTCTCATAATGAACGCACCAAATCGTAGTTATATTTCTATATAAAAAAAATTCAAATTCTTTCAATGTCGCTAAGGTGTCTACTGAGGCAATCAGGAAGAAGAAGCAAAAACAAATTACATAGCTACAGATAATATAAATTTGGGTTTATGCAATCAGGTTTTACGAAGTGTCATACTACTCTGGTATTTGATAATGCTTCGTTACGCTATTGAGTACCATTATCAGAAAGAATATTGATGTATGTAGCAGAAAAACTTAGAATCGCGAGTTATTACGGATACTACATATTTAAATACAATAAAATTGTTAAATATTCAGCTTAGTTACAATTATTTTTAGATTTTGGCAATTTTGCAAATGAGTTAGCGAAAAAGAATCTTAAGAAACCTAATAATAATAATTATGTCCCTCGTATCCTCTCAAAGTTCCTAGAAATAGATCATTTCACAGAAATCATTGAGTGCGTTATTGTGTGCACACTGATGTGCATAGTAATATTTGGTATTCGTTAACAACAAAAAGCTATTGCTATATATTTTAAAACGGATTTCAGTTAATGCAAGTCTCCTTCAACCGAAGTTTCATAATACGCGGGGAAATGGTTAGTTGAGGTCAATGGGAAAAATGTTTGCGGAATATTTGATGTTGGAAAAGCAATAACTTTTTATTAGCCACTTTTCACATTTGGCACACTCTCACAATGGGATATATCCCCTAAAATTGCTGTCGCAAAGAGAAAAACGTGGCATGGATATATACAATTTCAATAAATGCAAATGTGTGAATGTGTAGAGTAGTGTGTTTCCCGTTACGAAAAATTTTGCTGTTGGCGGCTGTTGGAGGTTTGTCCTACGAGGTTGACTAGAAAAATTGAAAGAATCCTGGTTAAAAAATTGTAAGGAAATTTTTAAAAATTGTAAATGTTTATAAAAAGAATAGTAGTGTTTATAATTTTGTAACAGAGTGTTTATAATTTTGCAATGTAAAGATTTCTTCGAGACGAGTTTACCGACATAAAAAATAATAATAATCGAAAGTCGAAAATGAGTATCGAGTAAAAGTTCTAAAGACTCTTTACTGGTTGTAGTGAAAGTGCCATCAATTTTTTTTCAACCTCTTCACAAAAGGATTTCCAAGATTGCCTTTGGGCAATTTTGATTTCCTTCTTGTAGATTTTCAGAGCATCTTTATAGCCTTTCCAGTCTTCTACGAGACGTGTTTCTTTGTCTTATTAAAAGCGCATCTGCTTGTTTTTTGAAGCTTGCTTAGTTCAACCGTCCACCACTTAGGCTTGGGTTTACCCTTCAGTCTTCTTATGGGTCAGGCTTCCGCTAAGGCAGCATTCATGTTGTAGGTAATCTTGACAACCAAATTTTCTAGTTCTTCTATGCTTTGTGGTACCACAGGTGGACATGCTCCTAAAGTAACCCCTATACAATCTACATACTTTTCCTAGTCTGTTTTCCTGATATTTCTACCAGGCTTAGGTTTCGGTAGATTTTTACTAACCTCAAACGAGATATATCTATGATCAGAGAAGGAATGTTCTTCCAAAAGTTTCCAGCTCCTAATTCTGTTAAAAACGGAGTCAAAACAAAAGTAGGTTTATTACCTTTATTGCAAATCTGTATCAGATAATCAAAGAGACACTAACCTGTAGCGTTAGTATCAGTACTGCCCCATATCTCGTGATGCGCATTTACATCCACACCAATAATTAGCTTTGCACCAAGCTTCTGCGCCTGCGCTACCAGATCTTTGAATAATAATATCGGTAGCTCCTCATGGTCATGTGCGAGGTAACAGGAAGATAGCCACATCCGTTCATTTCCCGACTCCAGGCTTATGGTCAATTGATCGGTGTCGCTGTAATTAGAGAACATCAAAGCATTTATCCCTTTACTTAGGATTACCTTTGTTGCGAGCATATATCAGTTTATATTTTTGGGTCCTTAGTCCGCACACAAGTCCATGAAATACCCATGGTTCTTGAATTAGGGCAATATGATGCCCACCTTTGGCCAGGTGGATTATAAGGTTGGCGGACGCAACCTCTGAGTGGTGAAGGTTAATTTGAAGAACCCGTAACATCATGGTTACTGGGCTTCCTCTCCACCACCGTTTTGTTAGGATCATCTGAGTCTGACGCCAGTAGCTCTTCCCCATCAGTGAGAGTAGTATCAAGTCCTCTATCTAACAAGGAAGAAATACTGCCGTCAGCAGATGCCTTTCGTAGCGCTCTAGCAGTTTTGGGGCCGGAGCCAGATTCCGCCGTGAGGCTTATCTCAGCTCCAACCGGGTCCTTAAAATTAGACGTCTTGTCCTTATTATAGACCCTCAGTGTTATGGACGAAAACCCATAGCTTACTACACCGTCAGATCGCGCCAGTGCGTCCACCGAGTCTTTGCAGACTACGAAAGTAGCGCTTCGGTACTCACCTTTGGGATCGTCCAGCTTTGTGACCTTTCAAGACGATGTAGGAAGCTCCGGGTTACATACCCGGAGCATTTCAAGTATCATTTGAGGGTCTGATGGCTCCGCTGGTAACCAAGCCCTAGCTCTTGGTAAACTGGGGATGTCAACCCTTGAAATTGCCTCGAGTGTAGACCCAGGCCATACTTCGCCGATCCTTGAAATGGCTATTTTGTAAACATCAGTTCATCTCTGATCGGCACAGGCGATAAACTTCACGTGGCTCTGATGCCATCCACCATCGCGATAGAAAGGAGCTGGACCAGGATTCTCCTTCAGAATTTGGAAGAAAACGCTTGAGAGCCTGGCTCCCACTTTCTTCCAGTTGTCAGGTGAAATAGTGCCGTCAGGATTGCTTTTGTCAAAATTGCTTATGAATACAATTCTAAGAGGTTAGACCCAAGTTGAAATATTTTCTTCAGGTTTTTTTTATACTAAATATATTTTATTCATTTACACATTTTACAAATTAATATTGGCAACAGTACTTCTATAAATTTATTTAAGTTATTTATTTTTAATGATATGTAAACCCTTCTAGTATGGCTCCCTGAAGTTACTCCTATTGAAACGCGGTTGACATGATATCTCAAGCTTGGAGGCTGGAAAAAAAAAATTATTAGTAATTATTAGACTTGAGGCTTTGAAGTGGACTAAAATTTGTGAAATTTTAAAGAGATAGCATTCAAAAGGGTGGACTTCAAAATTTTGAAACTTTTTTAAATGATTTTTTATTTTTATGAATTATTATGATCGCAGCTCATGCCTCATTTTGAGTGCCCAAATTTAATTAACCCGCTCGGAAAACGTTATTACGAGAAAAACGCCTTTACGATTTCAATGCACGTTGTGAGTGTTACAGACGCCTGCGTTCTTTCGCGTTGTACTCGTTCTATTTTACCAAAATACCCTTCTCCTAAGAATTCTACGAATGTTTACTATAAGAATTTGCACTGTCTAGGAAAACTCGGCGCGGAAACACAAGAGCAACCATTCAAAAAATTAACAAAATGGATTTGATTTTCAAAATTTTAGCAGTATTTCATATTTTCACTTTTATGTGCATCATGTGCATTTGTAGGTGCAGAAATATTTATATTTAGTTATGTCGTCATATACATGCGAACGTGCCTGATATAACAACAGCGGTACAATATACAGATTTAAGTCATAAACCTTAGCCAAACCACGGATATCTTTACAAATATCAAATAGAGAAGTGTATAAGTGCAGAACCAAGTTTTTTCAAATAGAAGATGGTAAAAAATAAGTGTATGCAACAATAAAGAAATATTTCATTATTAAAGAGAATGAAACATTAAAAAATATTTAAAATCGAAAAGCGGATTTGATGGGTTTGCTACAATTAGTATATCCACTTTGGCCTCCAAAATCGATTCTGTGCTATAATTAGGGGTATATGACAGCCCACCTCAATCAATTGAAAAATTAAGTCCGGCAAGGGAGTTATATTCCACTACTGAGTTATTTTAGCCTTAAGAGCTGGTGTAGAGTTTTGCTTAAGCTAATTGTTCTTCAAAAAAGTGTGCTTGGACCCACGGCGGCCCCGCGGTTTCCAAAATATTGTAAATGTGCACTTTGCGCTAATTTTAACACTTTCCATCACAAAAACTATACCACCCTTAGGTGTACGATGATTAAATGAGTTCAATGTTTCATTCATTCATCATTTTTATGCATACATTCACCTGTCAGTACTACCAGTTACAAAAGGGTATGCGGCCAAATCAATGAAGAAACACTAAACGATCAGAATATTCATTGACCATTGAACCGTCTTATCTCGAAGCACTTCGTCATAAATACATTCGACTCTCTCCTCATTTCTAAGATCACCATCGCATAAAGTACTTATGTACCTACTAGTGCTGTGGATCCCGAGTTCCATAGGTCTCGAGAATTCAGTATTTTTAAGTCCCGAAAATCACGGGGTGTTTTTCCTATGTGGCTTCTCAAACAATATTTATGCAACTTTTTTTAGTTAAATTGCTACAAAATAAAGATAAAATATAAATACCATAAACTCTGAATTGTAGTAATGAGATTCTGAAAATTCCGGGATCGTAAAAATCCAAAAAATTGGTATCCCTAGTCCAAATGTAATTCCGTCGAACCGCATATCTTACATTGTATCATGCGGGTGCAATAAAACCGAATGCTCATAAAATTATTCATATTGCATTAAAGTTTTCAACATTCAAATAATAAAAATCAATAATAGTGATACTGGAACGTAAAGCACAATAAGGTCAAGTGAAAACACACATTTGCAAATGGCATGAAACCAACAGCGTTTATGACTATTGCTCGTAAGTTTACTCCACTCCAACATTTGCTCTTTCGCACGCCCTTCGTTAGTTTTCACATTCCTTGTTTGTTTACTATTTTCTGAATTTATGTTCATGCATATGTGTTGGGATGCCAGCTCATAAATCTTACCAATTTTCGCTTTACATACAAATGTTCATACATACCAAATGCGAACTCAGGAAAATCATCGGGCGTAGACATTGTTGAACAAATAAATAAATGGATGGGATGATAACTGCAGTTCAGACACTGCATATGTATGTATGTATGTATGTATATAGAATATGGCATTGTCCATACTACAAGGATATAAATACACAGTGGCTCCCAGCTTATCTGATATAGGAGTAACTTAAAAGCGATCTTGGAAAGCGTGATCTGATTTTGAATATTTATAAAAATTGGCACACTGTCGTCAGAGAGAGAGAGCCTCATAGAGTTCCAGTTTTGTCCGACGAGAGAGGACTTCACTATTCAATTGTCTATTTAGTCCAAAGAGCATTTGTTGGCAAGAGAGGTTGGATTTCAGTGTTGGTGTTAATACTGGTGCCTATATACACGGTCTTTTCCAAGATTTGGCGTATTGTGAATATCTGGTCTATTGTGGACTTCCCAGGTCTAAAGCCACACTGATTAGGTCCAATCAAATGGTTGATAATGAGCTTCAATCTTTCATACAATACGCTCCCTAGAATCTTATAGGCAATATTTAGAAGACTAATCTCGCGATAATCGGCAGGCAATGGCAAACCTCCGAGTATATTTCTGCCAGAAAAAAGCTCCTCAATAAATAGGTGCCTCCATTTGTGGAACAAAATTAAGACGCACACCACAAATAGGAGGAGGAGCTCGGCCATACACCCAAAACGGGTGCACGCACCAATTATATATGTATACATATATATATGAATGGAATTGCTGGTCAGCTAGGCCATAAGCCATCGATCGGAAAAGGTGGTAATCAGACGGCGCAATATCTGGAGGATATGGCGGGTGGGGTAGGATTTCCCATTTCAGTGTTTCCAGGTAGGTTTTAACGGGTTTGGCAACGTAAGGCCGAGCGTTGTCATGGTGTATAATCACTTTTTCATGCCTCTCCGCGTATTGCGACCGCTTCCCGCGCAGTGTTCGGCTCAATCGCATCAATTGAAGTCGATACCTACCCCCAGTGATGGTTTCGCTTAGTTTTAACAGTTCATAATAAATAACACCAACTGGGTCCCACCAAATACATAGCATAACCTGCGCAGGGTCTATATTCGGCCGAAGCGACGACGTAGAAGCATGACCGGGCAGTCCCGATGACTTTCTTTTCTTTGGATTGCTGTAATGAATCCATTTTTCATCACCCGTCACGATGCGATGAAGAAAACCCTTCCTTTCCTTCCTTTTTGCCGCTGGAGCAGTTGTTCACAGGCGAGAAAACGACGTTCAACATCCCTTGGGTTTAACTCATAAGGAACCCAAGTTGCCTGTTTCTGAATCGTTATACTGAAGCAAGTTCTTCTTGCGTTTGACACGGATCCTCATGGAGCTGGAGGCATTGGAGCATTCAGCGTCTTCGAAGGTTTTTGGCCTTCTTTCACGCGGACGGTCGTCAACATTAAAATTACCGTAGTTGAAGCAATGGAACCAATCTCGGCACGTTGTTTCACTTAAAGTGGCATCTGCTTAAACTATTTGTAGCTATCGAATCGCTTCAGCCGCCGTTTCTTTCGAATGAAAGAGGAAAATCAACACTTTCCGCAAATGACGATTATTCGGCACAAAATCAGACATTTTCACAAAACCAAAAGTATATATAACCAGAGTATGGTGCCAAAAGAAAATCACTAATGTGTCGAAAAAGTTTGTTTACCATATGTCTAAGCTTGGTTTATGACGTTTAGGTTATGTTAGACTCGACTAGCACACACTGCTGGTGGCATTTATTGACGAACAGCGAGAATTTAGTTGCGCACCAATATTAACCATAAAAGAGAAAAAAACCAACTTATTTGAATTTGGCAATTTCGCTTTTATATCAACAAATTCTGGTATTTGGAATACAACTTTTATTGGTATTAAGTACTTCTCACGCAAAAGCTATGAATAGCTACTAGTTGAAAAATTTCATTAGAACCCAGCAATTTAGTGCTTTACTACCAGAAAGTGCCAGGCCACGGCAAGCCCTTTTGTTAAAACGTAAAAAGTTCTACATTAAAGTAATTTTAAGTTCAAGGAAAAGGAAATCTGAAATTTTGAATATTGATAGTTTTCGCGACTGTTGGCTCTAATTGCAGTTGTATAATTTACGCAGTCAAATCAGCAGTGCAAATGCACCCTCTGACGAAGTGGGACCAAAGTACTTAACACTTTAGCACTCAAGGCTATTCGCATAAAATGATTAGACATAATTAATTCCCCAACGGTTTTGTGCCAACTTGCAAATAGCAGCCATAAGCTGTGTTCACATCAACTCCATAAGCTAGTGAGACAGTTATTTAATGAGCCTTGGCGACTGAGGAAATCTTTTCTATGTACTTGTATTACATAGGTATATACATACACACATATATCATAACACATGCAAATACACACTTGTGTTCACAATATTAGCAGAGCACCATTTTGCAAAGATTGGACTATGATTTTATTTTTTAATTTTTTTTATAAAAATATAGTTCGAAATACAACAAAATTTATTTAACTCAAAGTTTCACACTTTGTACAATATCTAAAAAATCAACAAATTTGTATTAAAATTTCAAACTCCCAGCTTTGCTATTATTGTGAACACAGGTGTGCATAGGTATATCCATATCAGTTCCATAATAAAGGGTTTTTCAATAAGGGCGGGTAGATGTTGAAATGGAATAAAACAAGCTGTGTGTGAGTTATTGACAAAATTATATTTTTATTTGAAAGCCGCATATATGCCATTAAGTGTGGAATATGACATCATTCAAATGCCCGCCTCGGCTTCTTACGGTGGAACGGATCCGAGTGGTCCAATTTTCAATGACTATTCCGCATAGATCCGGCTGAATTTGAGCGATGGCCTGTGTTATGTTCACCTTTAGAGCATCGGTCGATTGTGGTTTATTTGCATAGATCTGAGACTTCAAGAAACCCCACAGGAAAAAGTCCAGCGGGGTCAAATCGCAAGACCTTGGTGGCCAATTCACATCACTCCTGCGAGAGATAACCTTGGCCTCAAATCGTTCATGCCGAATGTCAATCGTGGCGTTTGCTGTGTGGCACGTAGCGCCGTCCTGCTGGAACCACATGTCGTCTAGGTCCATATGGTTCAATATGGGCCATAAGAAATTGGTTATCATCGTTGTGTCGCGCTCGCTGTTGACGGTGACCGCCTCACCAACGTCGTTTTCAAAAAAGTACTGATCAATGACGCCGCCGGCCCAAAATCCACACCAAACGGTAACTGTTTGAGGATGCATTATCACCTGGTGAACCTCGTGTGGATTGGTGTCGTCCCATATACGGCAATTTTGTTTGTTAACACAGCCATTCATCCGAAAATGCGCCTCGTCACTAAAGATGATTTTTCGCCCAAAACTGGGGTTCTCTTCCAAACGATTCGAAGCCCAGTCAGTGAACAAACGGCGTTGTCTATGGTCATTAACTTTGAGCTCCTGGGTCAGTTGGATCTTGTACGGGTGTACGCTCAAGTTCCGATGCAAAATTCGCCAAGTTGAGGTCTGAGAAAGACCAAGTTCTTGTGCACGGCGAGGAATAGACTGTCTCGGGTTCTGCTGTACACTTTCACGGACCACGGAAATGTTCTCGGCTGATCTTCCGTTTCTTGAACGTACGGGTGTTGGCTGATTGTTTACTGACCCGGTCGTCTCAAATTTAGCCACCAAACGTTGAAGAGAAATGGGCGCAATGCGCGCAACGTTTGCGTTAATGAACACTCATTTCGATAATAAAGTTTTATCATTTGAACGTGCTGTTCAATCGTGTAATTTGCCATGATGATTTGGCATAAACAACTGAATAATAAGCAAAAGATTTGGCAGATGTCACCAAAACAAAATGGCTGCCACAGGGCGCCAAAATCGACCCGCGCCAATTGAAAACCCCTTTACATGCAAGAAAACAAAGCAAACACATTTGCTTTTACATTATGTGTTTATGCGTTTATATTGCCGGTTTGATTTTATATGTCAATAGCTAACTTTACATTGTTGAAATATTTGCAAAACTAAAAATACTGGCCTTTAAATTTGATAACAATAAAGTAAGAGTTCTTTAAAATGAAGTGTGTGAGCGGAAATACGTCTGCCTTCGTATGCTCAAACTTACTTAGAAATCCATTTTATAGCTTGAGTTTGAGTTTATTAGTGCTGAAAAGAAATTCCCTAATTTGAAGGAATCCCTGGCATGCCTGCATATCTTTAAAATACTTTGAACCCCATGAAACGCTCAATTGTGTAGATGATATTTGTGTCATTTGCGTAACAGTTGGGAGTGTATTTCCACTTTGTGGCAATGCCATAAGTTTTGATTTCTGTGCGAGCCAGCGAAATCGTTTCAACAGAATTAAATTTCATTTCAATATAATGTTGTTTGTAATTCATCCACTCAGTCGAGGGCTTCTTCAAAGTTTTGAGCCAATTTCATTCAGTTAATATACATACAAATATAAACAGATACGCGTTCCTTTAACTCCTAGTGGAGCAAAAAATTAATTCTGTGCGTTGCTATGCGGATCAAATTAGCTTGACTTAAAAACTTGCTACGTGTACAAGTAATGCGTTTACATATCAACACCTGACGAGATGGTCTGCCTCAAGCAATACGGCTAATTCAGCTCTAAAGTCTGAGCAGCACAGTGGCATGTCTGCGACAGCTATTGTGATATCGGAATCATTTCTTTCAGCAAGTGAAGTGCAGATTTAAGTTTTCAAGTTTAACACGTTAAGTGTCATGGCTACACGTTTTCGTGCGACACCAAAAACTTCCTGGGGTGCCACGTCGTACGAAAACGTGCGACAGACATTGTCTGGCCTTAGATATTGTCGTGCGTTTCTGTTTGACTCTAAGGGTTTTTTTTATTGTTTTTCTAATGTTTGCCCTAAATTTTGGTCCAAGCTTCATAGAGATATCTTCATTTGTGCAGTTTTTATGATAAAAACTCGGAATTCATTCAAAAAAAGTATAAAAAAATAGAAAAATATTAAAATTAAGATATGATAATTTCAATTAACATTAATTTTTTAAATGCGTATATTTTGGAAAGCAATCAATGCACAATTGGGGAGTGTTGGGGCATTGCGGACAGTACGTAGTTGTCCTTTTTATGTTCTTTCTTGCTTCCTTTCGACTAAATTTTCTTTTTGCCTCAGCGTAGCATAAAACGCAAGCACGTCGGATGGTTTTATTATTTTCATCTACTCTTTTGGTGATGATATGCTGCGATTGCGGTACAGGCTGCGGGTATGTAAGGCCTAGTAGGTTCTCAGCAACGCGTTTTCGGAATGTTCGTATACTCATGGTTTTGTAATTCGACACTGCTTTATACACAGTAAAGGCATTAACCACGGAAAGTCCGAGTAAAAGTTCAATTCCCAGCTTTCGATACCATTTTAACCCTTTGCGAAGGGTATTTGAGTAAGAAGCCATTTGGTCGGAAAGATCAATACCTGCTTTCCCCTTATTATATTCTACCACAGCCAATGGATTTTCTGTTGCTCGTCTTTTACGTCTCGCTCCTCGACTAGTTGAAGACTCTTCAGGATTACGTGCGCCATCTGTTGTGGATACCATTATCGGGGCATGTTTCGTAGATAGCATTCTGACGTCGCGTTTATCTTTCCACTTCAGAACAACTATACCATTGGGATCTTCTCTAGCCACTACTTCGCCTTTCTTTATAGGTGCAATCATAACTTCTTTTGGGAAATGTTTCCTGTTGGCACGGAGTATACCGACAACATGTGTTTTTTGATCTAGCATTGAACGAACCAATTCATAGCTTGTGTAAAAGTTGTCTACATATAAAGTTCGACCTTGACCTTTCAAATCAATAATCAGATCCTCGTAAGCACTTTTTGCCAAACCGACTTGTCTCAATCCACTGGATGACTTTCCGGAGTATATTTTCAACGACCAGGTGAATCTTTCAGTAGCGCATGGCTTAAAAAGCTTTATACCACATGGATGAGCTTTATTTGGTACATATTGTCGGAATGATAGTCTTCCTCGCCATGGAATAAGGGTCTCATCAATTACTATGTGTTCACCTGGTACGTAAATTCTTTGGTATCTCATTTGTAGCATGTCCAATAGTGGTTTTATTTTACCAATCCCATCACCTGGTACAATTGAGTTATTGTCTGTGAAGTGCAGGAAACTAAGCAATAGTTGAAAGCGGTTACGTCTTTTAAACTCCCGACCTTCACCAAACCCATCCACAAAAGAAGGCCAAGGAACTTCTTCATTTCAAAATCTGTTGTTGGTATCCAATTTTTGTTTTCGAGAAAATCTGGTAAGATCACCTTTATTTACATATTCCTCAGCATATTTATTTGTTTCTGATACAATTACTTCAATAACGTCGTTGTCAACCAATAGGAGAAATGCATCGATACAGGAAATATCTGTTGGAATAGGCTGTTGCAAGCCTGATCGCCCAGTGAATGTAAAAGTTTTCTGACGAGAACTAAATTCAGTCCAAATGTTTGTTTAGGAAGAATCGACTACGTTTTGCTGTTGGTTCGTCCTCATCCATGTCCCAGTCGTCTTCAGTATCGCTGTTATAAATGTTATCAATGTTATTAGTATCATTGTTATTATCAGAGTCAGTGTCCGAATCATCTGGTAGCCAGTTCTCATCAATGAAGTCATCGCCAGAAAAATCATAGTCATCATCACTTTCTTGCAACGCTTCAAGTATTTCAAGATCTCTAAGGTTTCGCTTCGCCATTTTTCTAACTCAAATCTACAAAAATAAAAGAAAATAAAAAAAAATAAAAATAAAAATAAAAAAACAAAGACAATAAAGAAAAATAAATATAAAGAAAACAAAAAAAAGACAAATGAAAATAAGCAAAAATACAAAAAAATTCAAATAAAAACAGATATAATAAAAAATTTAAATAAATGTAAATGAAAATGCGTAAAAAAAATTAAGAAATAGCAAACAAAATCGCGTCGCACATTTTCGTACGACAGTGATTTTTACGATTACAATTCCGTCGTGCAGTGCCATGTCGTACGGAAACGTGCGACATAAAAAAAGCGCTATCAAATCCAAAATAAACCACAAAATCATCCGAGATTGGAGCAGAACTGAATATTTTCTACTTTTACACCAGTTCATAGCAAAAAATGTTCTTGACACCCGGGGAAGGTTCTCGTCAAAACCCCTTGGCACTCAATGTGTTAAATGGATTCGTACAAGGCGTATCAATGCAGGGTTACATCCAAACCACCAAATTGCAAAAACAAAGTACACGTTGTTTCTATAGCGAAGTTACGTTCTATGAATTCGCCTTGGGTTTTATCATAAATTTTGTTCGGCCTGCATTTTTTCTGTTCTTCAGGATCGGTGAGTGATTTTCTATAGATTTTGACAAGTTGAATATGAATGGGTGTAAAAAAATCACGACATCGGAATATTGGAAAATATGTAGGTAGAGCCAAAGATCACGGTTTTAGACACATTTCAATACTAACTAAATTTGACTTGTTCTCAGCGTCAAATTCTCGTTTTAATTTATCATCGACTAGCGTTATTTAAAAAAAAATCGAGCTGGTAAAAAACAGAAACACAGATTTTCTAACTATAAAGCTCTACTGCTGTAAGGATTATAATAACATGGTCTTATACAGAAGTAAAATGAGTAAACTGCGAACGACGCAAAGCTTTTGGTAATAGCTTTAACTGCTTCTTGGGACGGGATGCCGTTGTGGTGCGAAGTGCATAACATTTACTTCCTTTTCTAATACAAAATGCGTAAAATGAGGGGTTAAGCGTTAAAAATAAATATCTTTGGGTTGTTGGGTTCCGTACACACAGAACTAACGTCCAAAATAATAATAAATAATGCCATATGTGCAGAATCGAAAATGTTTAAGTCGACAGACCAGCATAATTGTCTGTACATCTACTGCAAACAGAACTCGTTTGCCTTTATCGTGGCTTGAAAATGCGAAAATTCCATAATTTCAATCAATTATTTAATGCGACTAGACACGCAATTTTATAAATATTACTCATACGACCAGATGATCCAAATATGTGAATGATATGCAGACTGAATTTTTTTGTTCTGGTGAAAATTGTACACACCAGCGAAAGTTAATATAGTTATAAAGACAATTACCTGAATACTTTTCTTCCAAGCGAAATGATTTTTGCAGGAGGTTGTCCTTCTGGCCGGGATAAGAGGTAGTCAAAAGGGCTACTCAGCCACAACCGAAATGGCTCAATAACACCAGCGACATAAGCGCCATTATGTGCATCATTTCCCATAATTTTTGATTCCACTTCCTTAGATACAGTTCACTTAGTCGACAAAGCTAGATTTGGCTCCATTAGGGCATTATTTTAATTTTATCCAACAGCTCTGCTCCACAGTGTTCCATTTCATTGTGAACGAATTCTAGTGTCGAAGTAGCTGGAATTAGAAAACCTTATCTTAAGACAGACGCATCTTTTTATAGTTTTTTTACAACTACTCTGTGTTTATTTTTTAAGCAACATTTTTTATCACACTGGAGCTAGTTTGCGGCGAAAATTCCAAGTTTTCCCGAAAGGCTTGCTGCAGGTGTATTAAGCTGCTGTTTTTGGTTGCTTTATACTCGATTTTTGCAACTTGACGTAAAGTGAGGATTAAAAATCAGACCTCTGCAAGGTTAAATATCAACCTCGTCCACCTGAAACGTTATGCGGTGCTGTTTCCATCAGCTAACTAACCATTGAAGAGCACTATAAGAGTGAATTCGTCAATGTAGACCAACTTCTTTCTTTTTACTCTGAAGGATTTCAAAATTTGATTTACAAGAGTCTGATTTCAATCGATAATACTCCAGTTCTCCAGTCAAGTTGATGAATAATCTCCAAATCACTGAATCCATTCATTAATTAGGAAGGTGCAGTTCCCGGCCTGTTTCCTTAAAAATTTGAAAAACTTAAAACAAATTGGGACTAAATAGAATCAGTTTAGATTCCACTTTTAACGCAGAAGTGAATTCCCCAACTTTGAAATTCGAATAGATCAAAACCTTCAAATTCCTTTCTGTCAGTTTTAAATTCAAACAAAATGGATAAAAACTTTCAAATTCATCATATTTTTCAATTGTTGAATTTTTTGTAAAATGTGTATGTATGTAAGTATTCTGCTTAAATGGTTGCACCCTAAGTCGCTAAACATACAAATGACATCTAATGAGATTTATGACTTTCTGTTGTTTTGTTCCTTTATTACTGTCAAAGCAGCTCCAACCAAACTTCGCTCGCATATCCATGTGCATGTGCCTTAAATACCTCTACGTATCTGGGTATATGTAAGGATTTCATGGGTTGCGTGTGAAAGGGTCTTAAAATGTCATTTAGTTAAGCCGATGTTTATGAATTATGAGAACACGTTCCTTTGAAATATTTGGACGATTTACGTTCGTAAGTTTTAAGGAAAGCCGGTATGTAAGCAGCTTGACTTTTGCGGTAAGAGAGACAAAATATGTGTGAAATCCTAAATGCACGGTTAAAGTATGTGTGGTTATGTAATAACGAAGACAAATACAATGAAATAATAAATATTTTGTGGTCATAAACGAAAATGTCTTAACATTCCGAATGAAGGTACACATATTAATGGATATTGGTTACCGATTTTGATTACATTCCACTACATTCCATTTGATTACAACGACAATACCGTGGGTGATTTTTTTCTTAAAGAAATTTACAATTTATTTATTTATTTTATTTTATTTTTAATTTATTTGTAAAATATTTGTAAAATAAATTAAATTTTCTACAAATCCAATTTACCTTTTACACAAGTTGTACCTTTTCAGTCATCTTTCTGTTGCCTCTTCAATCCTTTTATTGGCTCTTCCGGTACCCTTAAGGGCATCTTTTTAGGCTCTTCGTTCTTTGCCATTTTTATTAATGACATATCTGAATATTTCCATTTCTCTGAGTGTCTTTTATATGCAGGATTGTGAGAAAAAGAATTTAATTAAATTGATTTCTTTATTAATTTGTTTATTTATACATTTAACTAGCGTACCTCGCCCGCTTCGCTAGGCGATAAATTCAATGATTTGCTGAAAGAGAATAAAATTAATACGAAACAAAGCAAATTCTTTGATAGAATTTCATTCGAACTTTATTGTAACACTTTTTGGTAGACAACGTTTTTGGTTTTCCCATCTTTCGCGTAAATTAATAATGACGATGGTTTGCCTACTCGTGAGCAAGCTACATACAATTGTTCATGAGAAAAAATTGAGTATTCACAGTTGTAGAGACTGTCCTTGCGCCTTATTAATTGTCATAGCGAAGGCAAGGCGAATCCGTCGGAATCAGTGGAATTCAGGGTATCAAAACGTCTTCTCCTTTGTACTTCCCTTTCAAAACTGTTGCTTCGATAACGTTACCCATTAGCTTCTTCACAGCGAGTCTGGTACCGTTGCAAAGTCGTGGCACATTAATGTTGCGCAGCATAATAGTCAGTGCTCCAATTTTTAATCGTAAATTATGAGGTGGTAGGCCTGGCAAATCGAGTGAGTTTAAGAATTCAGTTGGATAATTTACGACATCATCTTGATCAGTAATAGTGTCCATTGACTTACTTATATGCAACTCTGTTACCAGGTATTTGATCCAAAATAGCTGCATTTATATCATTGACGTCCTTATTTTTCCCAGCCGAAATTGCTCTTTCGCTAAGCCAATCATGGTTTTTGTAATGTTGAATTATGTTTGGAAATACACTCTGTGTCAATGCCTCTTTAGACTGTGCAAAAGTGCAGAAATTGTTAGGCAATGTAATCATTCCTGTTGGATCGACAGACATTTGGCCATTTCCGATTTTTAGTAATTAGGTGTGAAAATTCAGCTGCTGACGGATCGTTCTGTAGTTGAACACGTACGTTTGTAGCAAGTGTAAGCGTGTTTACATGTCTCCATAAATACGATGATTTTAAACATGCATTGATTTCATCTGCAGCCGTAGGTTTTGGGATCACAGGTAACGTTTGCCTGAAGTCTCCAGCCAATAAAATCATGGCACCTCCAAAGACTGTTTGGCTTCCTCGTAGATCTTTCAAAGTTCTATCAAGTGCTTCCAATGGTTTCTTGTGTGCCATAGTACACTCGTCCCATACGATGAGCTTACATACTTTAAGAACTTTTGCCATTCCAGATGTTTTCGAAATATTACATGTTGGTGTTTCATTTACCTGCATATTCAAGTAATGTAGCCGGTCTTTTCTGTTCCCCCAGGAGCATCCAAGAAAAACAATCCACCAGTTCTATGGCTAACATTATTCATGATTGTATCATAAACATGTTGTTGTTTATGTTTACTCTCCGTCGAAAAAAATTTGCAACTTAGCAACACGACACAAATCGTTTCACAATAACGAAAAATTCGCATATTTATTCAAAAAAAGTTGTACATATAAAATGAATGTTAATTCGAAACTTAATCTAAGAATCGAGCAAGTTCTGCGGCCATTGTCACTAAAAATACAATTAGTACAATATTTTGATTTTTTCTTTTTTTTTTATATGAAGAAAATATTAAAAAAAAAATTTTTTTTGCTAAAAACCTTCCCCTAGTGGATCCCTATAATATGAAAAAAGAACGAATAAAATTGGCCTCGTATCGGCACAAAAAAATGCGTACAAACGAACATCATTTCATTTATATATATATAGATAATCTAAAAATACAGTATTTCTAACAGACTATGAAAAACAGATGAATGCTAAATAATTCAATCAAAAATAAATTAAACTTATAATCCATTTGTTTCATTGTAATAGAAAGAATATTAGAGAATACTTAGAATTTAGTTAAACAAGTCGTATCTTGAGGAATGCCCAAGTTTTTGCTAGCAACAGTCAATACAATTCCACATACGAGTATTGAAGTGCGTGCGAAATTAATATTCTAATTGCCAGTACTTTAGGTGTTAGTCACGAGACTGACGCTAAACAAGAGGCTTTTTTTGATTGCATAAATACATATTTACCTCAACTCTAACATCACTAAGCACCCCTTCTCTGTCCTCACAAAACTCAGAAGTTGGAAGTTTCCTTCTTTTTAATCCTAGAATTAAAAGTTGAACAGAGTAAGATTCGGCGAGCAAACAGGATAATCTAACACTGGGATGCTGTGCTTGATTTCAAGTCTCTTGGCATGCAAAACGTAATCAGTCTGCGCGTTTTATTGTCACATTGTTAAATTTAAAATTTTCAGGCAAGGCAAAAAAGAAGAAGTAGAAGAATGCTAGCAATAGCAATATGAAAGTAATATTACAGGGTGTGTATGGTATTTGAGGACAACTTGAGAGTAAAACTAACTAGCATTTACTTTGAACAAAGTTTACAACATTAACATGTTAAATATGGATAAATTTTCAGCTATCCATTCTTGTGTGAAGGAGCAGAGTCTTGGTGAAAGATGTATGGATTATCACCGCGTACACTATCAACACAGAGTTTCATTACTGACTCAAGAATCTCGATGTATGAAGTGTGTATGTATTCACTTCATGACACGAGCAGCAAAGCTCCCAGCACTCAAAACTATAACAGAGGCTGGAAACTTGGTGTACATGACAACAGGAACCTCTGTAAGATTAGACCATAACCAACTGCCATTTCTGCGGTTGGTCTTTTGGTCTTGGTCAAAATTTTGTTCGTCAGAAAAAACCATATCACCTCAGGCGCTTCAGAGCGCTTAGAGAATTGCACATATAGCGACTTTTCATTTCTTGAGTTTAGTTGCAGTCCTCCATGTCTTATCTGAAAAGGAGCATAAGTAAAAATAATAAAAATAATGGTTTCCGAAAGTCACAGTCACGTATCTGCCTGTCTTCAATCCATTATATTATAATAATATTTATGGCTACACTGCTCTCAGGGTCAACTCCTAACCTCTTTTTTCCGGTCGAAGTTAACTTTAACGTTTCGTGTATGAGTGAATTTGATCTGCGAAACGCTAATAATGAAGATGATTCTGAGATGCTTCAGCCTTCTTATATGGTATGACATTACAGAACACGATTGAGTTAAAAACAACTCTTTGTAGCTGAAAAATATCAGAGTAGTATAGCAAAATGCACGGATGAGTAAAATCTGAGTTAAAGGACCGAATGAAAAGTAGCTTTCGGTAGGACCTGACAATGGTGTACTTAAATAAAAGGTTATGAAATAAAAATTATGAATCGAAAATAACATTTTGTGTACATCACCCTTAGTCTTTGAAATATCATTCGTGATACGAAAGAAAAATAGTTGCTAAAATTAAATTAAAGTTGCCGTTTAAAAACGTTACAACTGAAGACAGAATATATTAGCAATGAGCTACTCGGTCACAGTATGTTTTGATGGGTTTTCTGTGCCAAAATGAGGAACTTCCTTTGGCAGAGTTGTTGATGTTATTTGTGCGTATAACGCGCAAACACTCACAAAGATATACAAGCAAAAAATTGAGTAAACAACGAAGAAGTTTGTACACAACTCCAATTCTGACAGGTCTGACAAATGACATTGCAGTAAATGATACGCACTACTCCATTATGCCACGAGTGCTTCCGCTCCTTCCACTCTAGACGAGTACAACCAATACAATACGTACACGTTTATGCATGTGTGTGTCTGCAGAAATCCGCTTGCCATTAATTTTCGGCATTTCCTCTCATTTGAAAATGACTTGTTGAAATATGTCTTAAAATTATATGATGCATGCTTACGCCTGTATTGTAATGGGATGTGGAAAGACTTCTTTCTTCTTTAGACTAAATGAAGCCAAAAAATATGAAATGTCACACAATAAGAAAAAATATAATCCACGAATATATTTAAGGAATGTGAGAAGTATAAGAATCTATTTTGCACAAGTAGAAAGAAAAACGTTAAATGGGCTTGGTAGACGATACATTAACAGTTGTTTTATTACTTTAAGGTTGGTGAATGACAATCAGAGAAAAAAATCAAAACAAAAAAGTATTATTATTATTATTATTTATTAGAATAATAGAAAATATTACACTAACTTAAAAACAAACTAAAAAGAGCACACTAGCTGCTTGGGCTTTTGGTGAAAAAAAAGTAATATATCATCATTTAAAAAAGTTCTGATAAAAAACACTTGTACTTGCAGTGCCGTTAAATTAAAGAAGAGTAGAGTTAACATAGTATTGATAAGATAAATATATATATTTTTTCATCAAATGAGGTCATAACAAATCAAATGAGGTGGAACCGTACTTTGCAGCCCTTCCAGATTCTCACTTCAGGGATGGAATTCATAAATTGTAATCTCGTTAGAACAAGTGTATTGGTGTGTAGGGAGACTGTACTGAATAATAAAGCGTATTTCAATCCATGAAATTGTGTTTTTCTTATCGAATCGCAAAATTGATTCAACAACCTAGTATATGAACAAAATCAAATACTCCAAGCAGGAAAAATCGGACTCCTGAACAAACATTTAAACAAAACAGAGGCGTAAATGCAAATAAAAACGTTTTTTAAATAATCTTGTAAAATCGATTATTCGGAAAAGGAATGTCCCAAAAAAAAATTTAAAAAAAAATTCTTTATACCTTGTCAGCCCGAAAAATGGATGATTGTCATAATTTTTTTTATATATTTTTTAGAACTTTTATTCAAATCAGGCATATATCATACTGAAGGGTAACTCTAGAAGAACATATATTTGTGTCTTTATTTAAAAAAAAAAATACCAGTCTAACGGTTAGACGCGATAGAAGTGAAACCTTCCGTAAAACAAACTGAGAGAGAATGAGACGAAAGCAGCACTAGGAGCGGGATAATTATAGGTTCATTATAATATTGCTATAAAGTTCATATTTTATTTTCTTCACTTTATTATTATTCATCTTCAATGTTTTCAATTTCAGCAAATGATACGAGTGGCTTATGATAGCTAAAATATGATACGAAAGCTTTGGTTTCGATGTTGTCAACATATCTTTGAAACACCGCGTCAATTGTTGTTTTTGATCGTGTTGTCGATTCAGTGCGATTGCTACACATTTTTAAATTGAATATAGTATTGAGAAAGTCAATTAAAGGAACCGCTGTGTCCAATGCAAAATTTACATTAAAATCGCCACTTAAAATCGCTGGAACTTTATCGTAATCTTTTCTAAGTATCCGCGATACTTCTGGTGTATACCTTATTAAATTTTCGTGAAGGAATTCCGTGATGCTATTTATTGATTGATTCGGTGAAATATAAATTGCCACAATTAAAACTGTTTTTCCATTGCTCAATCTGGTTTCGCATGCACATATTTCTCCCACTTTAGAGAGCTGAACAGACAGTGATTCTAGTTGCTGTGCATTAAGACCTATCTGTCGAGTTACAATACGATCACCGTCATTTTGATTGTGGTATATTGCAACACCGCCTACAATTGCGGTAAATATTTAAAAATGAAAATATTTACGAATATAAAAATACGGACGCAATACAGCACACGCGGTTGCTATTATGAGCGTCGTAACGCGTATATTACACAGACGTACTAACATACACACAAACATTCGTAGGACGCTTGGTTTAAGCAAGTATTAGGTAGTGTAGTATAGGTATACATAATGCCTTCTCGCTCACCGTCGCTCCGTAATACGCAGGCGCGCACACATACGTACTAGCATACATACAAACATACATACGTATGACGCTTGAACTAAACACCAAAGGAAGTAATAGGCAGTTTAGTATACATACTACAATACTCACTATACTAGCGTGGCTCAGCAGTACGCATCCACACACATATACGTATATCAACATATAACGCTTCGTAGCCAAGAGTGTCGCTTTTTCGTTTCATCGAGTGTCAAATCACTTCCAACGATTCTAAAGAAGTTTTCACTTCAAAATGTTTTATTTATTGTTGATATCGCCCTTCCCCCGAAAGGCCGCTTTTTAGAAGAGCCTCGCGGTGATAAAGATAGCGCATGAGCAGCTCAACTGAATAAAAAAAAAGTTAAATGATTATTGTATTGTTGGGAGGTTGAATTAGTTTTAAAGGTGGCACACAGATGGCGCTATTTATCACTTTATCGCGTTGGCAATACTGAATATATATTCATGACAAAGCCTCATCCCTAGGCTTTGTTTATCAGTATCTGTCATTTCGCTGAAGTATAAACAACGCAGTGTTTTTGTGCTCCGAGTATGTCAACTTTCGTGCCGTCGAAACGCAATTTGCGGGAAGCTTTGCTTTTCTGCTTCAATTTGAAAAAAAATACAGCCCAAGTCCGTGAATTGCTGCAGGAGGCCTACCCAGACCATACTCCGTCGATTTCAACATGTGAGTACTGGTTTCGACGATTCAAAACTGGTGATTTTCACACCGAAGACAAGGAGCGTCTTGGCCAAACTCGTGCCAAACCCAAGAAGAGCTTGCTGAATCATTGGGCGTTGATAAATCAACCGTTTGCAAGCGTCTAAAAGCGATGGGAATGATCCAAAAGCAAGGACATTGGGTCCCGTACGAGTTGAAGCTGCGCGACGTCGCACGGCGATTTTTTACGTGCGAATTGCTGATCGAGCGACAAAATCGGAAGGGTTTTTTGCATCGGGTGGTGACTGGCGATGAAAAATGGATCCACTACGATAACCCAAAACGCAAAAAATCATGGGGTTTGCCCGGCCACGCATCAACGTCGACGGCCAAGCAGAATATTCACGGCAAGAAAATCATGCTCTGCATTTGGTGGGATCAGGTCGGCGTCGTATATTTTGAGCTGCTCCAACCGGGCGAAACATTCACGGGGGATCGTTACCGACTGCAATTGATGCGTTTAAGCCGGGCATTGAAAGAAAAACGGCCGGAAACGGTAAAAAGGCACGACAAGGTTATTTTGCAACATGACAACGCTCGGCCGCATGTTGCTCAACCTGTCAAAAAATACCTTGGAACGCTTGGCTGGGAAGTGTTACCCCACCCGCCGTATAGTCCAGACATAGCTCCCTCCGATTATCATTTGTTCCGGCATGTGAGTCTCGATTTGGCGGACCAGCGGTTCTCCTCGTACGAGGCTACCAAAATATGGGTTGAGTCATGGATAGCCAAGCAGCGGCCAGAATTTTGGAGAAACGGCATCCGGAAGTTGCCCGAAAGATGGGCGAAAGTTGTAGCTAGCGATGGCCAATACTTCGAATAAAATATTTTGTACCGTTTTTTCACAATAAAGCCCCAAATCTTCGAAAAGAACCTTTAAAACTAATTCAACCTCGATAGAAAAAAGTTTTCTAGCGAATCTGAACGCAACGGAGATTTTCAAGAAAGACGACTTCGAGATAATCGCGTCTAAAGTTTTGCGTGTACTTTATTTATTGATCATTTGCGCGCTTCCACGGTCTGTAACTTTCTTTCTAGTGATCCGATCTTTATGATTTTTGGAATTTATATTTTTAAGATGATGTACTTTTACAATATGCCATAAAAAAAGTTTCGCTTTTTTAGTCCAACACAAGGTATATAACTCCTTAATTTGGACATCATATCAAATAACGACATTACTCATAAATTACCTGAACAATAATGTCTTTAAATATCGAGAATAGGTTTCTCGGTAGCATTGCATAAAAATGCTTGAAAATTCCTCTGATCCTTGATGTTATTAAACGTAGGTTCATGAGCTACGCTGCAAAAAACGAACAGTTAATTTTTTATGTCACGCGCTGTTGTTACTGAACCCCAGAGTAATGCGTCTTTATACACTGACTTATATTGAAAGTCGGGTAAGCACAGAACTCAGTTTTTAATTGAAATATTTTCGTTTTGGAAAAATAGATTTATCTGAACCTTTTTCTAACCTTTTTTTTATATTCAAAATTGCGTGAAATAATATTTCACAGTCTGCCTTAGAAGTATTTTTTTAATAATAATAAAGTTTCTGAAAATGTGAGCAATGTTTGAGTCAAAGCTCTTTCTTCAAAAAAAAGTTATATCAAATAGAAATTTTGTTCTGCGTCTGCCGGACTTTCACTGTTTCTGTGTTCGATGACGTCTGTCTGTTTGCTTTTATGGTAATCGCCACAAAATCACTATTTAGAAAAGCAATAAGAACTATATAACATTTATTTTCCCATATGTAAGGAGGCTCTCTTGTGTGGGAAACACCGAAATATGAAATTCAAGTATAAAAAATTTTTATAAATTAAACAAAAATTACTTTTTTACTCAATTAAAGGAGGGAAATCAATTTAAGAGTAGGAGAATAAATTTTATCCAAACAATATTTTATATGTATTTAATTGAAAATCTATTGTAGATGTTATCATTATATGATTATCGCATTCATCTGGCCAGAATAGGATGCTCACACCGATTGAGGCTTTCTGCAATAATCTTAAGAGGTAAAACAAGTAACCTCCTGGAAACCAACAAGGAGTTAATCTTTCGCAAATGGCTCGGTTTTAACAAATTGCAAAGCTCTTAAAATATGTATTAAGAAATCCAAGGAAGAATCACTCATGCAACCAAATCCTCCTCGGGTTTAAGTACTTAGCTGAACAATTCTTGGATACTTCTCTCTTAACAAAACACAAACCACACTTTAACAGTCATCCACATAAACCAAATATCTTCCCATCCTCACGATGAACAGGTAAGAGATTTTCAGAAAATATTATTAAGAGATAAACAACGAATTCCGTTAATTCTCGTGAATTCAAATTAATCGTCAAAAAGAACGCTACAACTATACAAAGGTGGTTATGCAGTCTAATGGAAATTCTCCACACGTGTTTCTTGTTTCATACCGACAAAAATACTTCAATTCCTATTACAACTGTCAGGCGTGCATGACTACACGGCTGATAATTCCACAAAGCTAAAAATTAATTAGAGCTGCGAGCAGCAAATACCTAATTCATTTAGAAGTCACTAAGTAATTTACATTAACTTCTTGTGAAAGAGCGCACACACCCGTACGTGTTTTTAAAATTTACATATATGTGTATATGTATGCACACGTACAGGTGTGGATTCAAAGGAATACAGCTGAGAGGCCCGGGAGACTGCTAAGTAGGAAAAATATCAACCTAGGTATGTAAATAAGCCAAAACATTTTATATGAGAATTTTTCGCAGGTAAACACTCATTGGCGGCCGCCGTAGCGGAATGGGTCCTAAATATATGCCGTTCGGAGTCGGCTTGAAACTGTAGTTCCCTCCAATTGCGTAACACCAGGAAGACGCACGCCACAAATAGGAGGAGGAGCTCGGCCAAACATCCAAAAAGGGTGTACGCGGTGTATATTATATATGTACAGGGCCGTCGAGGCAAATCCGGAATGTTGAACTTAAAAAGATTGAATATTTACTCAAAAATAACTTAACTTTGTATAATGTGAGTACACATATCATAGTTGAAAATTATTCAATGTAACCATCTCGTGCAATTACCTGCTCCAGCCGGGACCTGAAGCGCCCATATGCGCGCGCCACCTCCTCTTTGTCCATTGTGGTCATCACTTCCTCGATGGTTACCTTCAGAGCGTCCTTAGTGTTATGAGGCTTCGCGTTAACTTTTGCTTCAACTGTGCCCCACACGTAATAATCAAGAGGATTGCAGTCTGGTCTTGAAGGTGGCCAAAAATCTGGTGACCAGTGGTAGGATATGTTGTTCTGGAGCCAAGCCTGAGTCTTCCTTGCCTTGTGAGCAGGTGCGGAGTCCTGCTGAAACACATATTCTCTTCCAGCAGCCACGCGGTCCATCCAGGGTTGCGTTTTTTTTTGTAGCCAAACCACTCAATTATCTCTTTAGGGCTTTTTCCGGCGCGAAGTGACTCTAGTAGCGCAATTCTTCTGTCCTGCTCTCGACTCATCGTTTCACTTTCACTTACTCCGGCACTCCAATGTCAATCAGATAACAATACACTAAAAATATGTCAGCGGTTTTAGACTTAACGCTACTGCTCCAAAGCTTTCAAAATGTTTTCCGGATTTACCTCGATGGCCCTGTATGTGTATATAATTGGCGCGTGCGTCTTGATGTTGTTACGCAAATGGAGGGACCTACAGTTTAACTCGGAGGTTTGCCATTGCCTGCCGAGGGGCGACCGCTATTAGAAAAATATTTTTCTTAATTTTGGTGCTTCACCGAGATTCGAACCTACGTTCTCTCTGTGAATTTCGAATGGTAGTCACGCACCAACCCATTCGGCTACGGCGGCCGCCAATGAGTGTTTACCTGCGAAAAATTCTCACATAAAATGTTTTTAAGTCGGCGGTACGCTAGTGAATATCCATAAAAGACTTGAACGTGATTTTCAAATAAAAATCTGAAGGCGGAAAGAGCTTGGCGGTCATGCCTGGTTCGAAAAAGTGTCACTGAAAGTTCATGAGAGTATAAAAAAGTAGTTGTTAATCCCAAATAATTTTGGAGTAAAAAAGACGTTTTCTATGCCTTCTTTGGATCTCTTTATAACCACCATTTTTTATTAGAAAAATACTCATAGATCCTATCTGTTAAATCTTAATGAAAAAGGTGCACCCAAATTTCTTTGAAGTATCAATGAACAAGTAGTAATGAGTTTGTAGCTAATTATTTTTTGTATATTATTGTAGTTAATTTTTATTATTCTAAGTCTAACGAAATGTTTACACAATAAAATCTATGATGAAAAAATCTACATGAAAAAAATTTCTTTACAAATTTTAAATAAGTTCCTTTCTTAACTTCTTATTTATCTGCCTTTTGCCGTCAAAGATACGTTTGCAGGCAATTTAATAGGAAAAAACCTTTTTTCGACTGGAGAATTAACTCCAGTTTTGAATTGCTTGCAACTAAAGCAGATAACTAGCGCGTCGTTACATGCTTACTACCACAGTAAGACCACTCCCTTCTGCACCCATGAAAGCCACGGTTACCAAACGGGTTACTCCAACCCACAAGCGATATTCGCAGGCTGAGAGAGACTGCAGATGAACAAAACTGATGCTACTCATCACGCCCGACCGACTCTCGCAGATACTCCTGTCATTAAGAAGAAAAGACTTTAGGCAGCTGGTTGGACTGATGACGGGCCACTTTTTATGAGCGAAGCACATGGGAAGGGTGGAGATCTCAGACAGTGTACTCTGCCTAGCTTGTGAAGAGTACGAGTATATATGACAAGGAGGTGTGCATTTACTAGCGTAAGATAAAAAGGGTACTTCATATAGTGGTCTAGTTTTAAAAATTAGAAAAATTAACAGAAATATATTTGGTGCTATATTAATTGTTGATGCACGTCTGGCTTTGCAGTAGCGCATCCTCCTAACCCAGTTCTCCAAGACTTTGGTGACGATTCCTGGCTCTTTCCCATGAATGACTTGTTCGATATTCGCATAACCAATGGTGGCCTGAATCATTAATGAATTCTTCACATAAAACCACTGTTGACCATTACTGTTGACCGAAATGGAATTTCCAGCAACATTTTCGAAGACAAAGGGCCAATTGATGCCACCGTCCAAGAATCCGCACTAACTTTTTGAGGATGTATAGGCTTCTCGACGATCATACGCCGAGTTTGTGATCACCACATGTGGTGGTTTTGCTTGTTAATCTCCCCTAGTCCAATCTATCTATCTATGTACATGCACAACGCCCCTGCAATCGAAGAAACGGTAAGCAAAACTTTTACATTCGACCGAACTTGGCGCGCTTTTTTCGGTATTGGTTCGTGCGGCAGCTTCCATTGAGATGATTGAGATTTGGTTTCCACGTCATAACCATATATACACGATTCGTCACCAGTTATGACTCTCTGGAGCAAATTTGGGTCGTCGCGGACAGAGTCCAACATCTCATTAGCAATGTTGATGCGATGCTGCTTTTGGTCCAAATTGAGCAGTTTTGGTACGAAATTTGTGGCGACTCATCTCATGCCCAAATCATTGAAAAAATCGAATGGCACGAGCCAATCGATATGTCTAGGTCCTCAGCAACTACTCTAACGGTGATTCGACGATTAGCCAATACCATTTACTTTACTTCATCAATTTTTTCGTCTGTTGTTTTGAGAGGTGGTACATTATCATGCAATAAAAACAGCTGTTTCCCCTCTGGATATTCAGGTCTTACACGAACAATTCTTGACCACAAACGATGTAAAACTTGTAAATGGTATTCTCCATTAATATTTCGACCCTCTGCAACAAATTCCTTGTGTACAATACACTTGGAATCGTAGAACGTGATCAACATTGTTTCGATTCTTGACTTCTGAAAACGCAATTTATTTGCTTTTGGCTCCCCTTTCGTCTTCCATTCTGCAGATTGAGGCTTAGTTTCACGGTCATATTTGAAGCACCATGTTTCGTCTCCTGTTATGATCGAATCAAGAAAATCTGAATCGTTTTCAGCTGTTGAAATGTCTTTACAATGCCCTACACGAGCGATTTTTTTTATCTTCATTTAATTGGTGTGGAACAAAGCGTGCAGAAACCTTTCTTTTACCCAAATCGTCAGTTAAAATTTTCCAAATAGTACCAGTAGATGAATTTAATTCTTCAGCCAACATTCTTGCAATGAAATTTCCATCAACAGCAATGATTTCGCGGACTTCTCCCACCAATTCAGCACGATTACTTGCTTCTGGACGACCAGGCCGTTCATCATCATTCAAATCCTCACGACCATTTTTAAATCGTTCAAACCAATTATATACATTTGAACGAGCTAAACAATCATCACCATAAACTTTTTGCATCAATTCGTACGACTCACTAATTGTTTTTCCAAGTTTAACACAGAATTTAATATTTGCTCTTTGCTCTATTGTATTTTTACGACACAAGCACGAAACATACTGTCAATAAAAGGCGCGTAACTTTTTAACCTGTCAAACGATTTAGATGAAGTTGGCAGCGGTTGAAAGCTGACGCTTGTACCTTTTCAATATGATCAAATTTTAATAGATAACTCCACGTGTTCCATGATTTAAATAAAAAGTTCTGATATTTATTGAACATACTGTGTATATACTATAAATATGTGTAATATGTATAAATATTATAACCCACAGTTTTAAATACTTGAGTTTCTTTCGGAACTCCCCGGCACTGTGAAGGCTCTAAGCAAGTTCTTCATTTTGGTGCTCTTCAAACGCAATTAGTGCCATATATGTACTCGTACCTAAGCATACACCGCCACAAGTTTTGCATAATTACGAGCAAATAAGCCGCCGCGAGCCTATCGTGTTGGCAAGGCATTGTATGCAGACATACATATGTATAAAGTACAAATGCTCGGCGGCAACATGCGTGCCTCCTCATCTAAAACATTTTTATCTGAAAACACCTTGACGTTTGTTACTCACACCTTACCCCGCCTACCCTATCTTATTTTGCATCCGGAATTTCTAACATAAGGAGTTTGAAGCAGAGAGTGCAAGGTGAGCAGAAAAGTTCCTAACTGTAATGCGGTATGTCATAGAAGTATAATGCAATATTCCACATGCCTACCACGCCAAGCAGTAAGCGAACCAGGCAATAATATCGGAGTCAACCCTTCTAAGATGTTTGTTCAAATAAAACCATGAATATGCAAAAAGTTTCGTTCAAATCAAAAAAGCTTTAGTCCGCCGTTAATTGATTTATGATATCGAACTCGTTTACGTTTGGTTAGACGAATACTTACTTAAATAATCCAGTGCTTATTGCTTTTGTATTTTGAGGCACAAACGTTAATTACACCACCGTAGCTGAATTGGTTGGAGCCATTTGTGGAAGAACGTCAAGACGGGCACCACAATTTGGAGGAGGGCTGTGGCTCCATTGAATTAAAAAAATTTTTTTGATTTACTGGGTAGTCGAAAAAGTCTTTTCGTATTTTGTCAATAGATGTCGTTGGAGTCATCTATCTCCAGTGCTACCAATCACATTGTGTCATATCATATAGTGTTCGAAAGGTGACATTTGAAGTTGAAAAAAAGTTATAGCTGTTCAAAAATGAGTGAAAATAATGAAGAAATTCGCTATATTTTGAAATTTTTGTATAAAAAAGGGAAGAATGTCACGCAAGTCACCAATGAAATTTGTGAAGTTTACGGAGACAATGCTGTATCAGTTCGTGTACCAGAACAATGGTTCGCTCGCTTCCGTTCTGGAAATTTCGATGTGAAAGATGCACCTCGCTCCGGTCGACCTATCGTTGAAAAAGTCGATGAAATTATGGAAAAGATTGACCAGAACCGTCAAATAAGCTGCCATGACATCACCAAGGCACTAAACATTAATTATCAAACGGTTTTGAACCATTCAAAAAAGGCTGGCTACAAAAAGAAGCTCGATGTTTGGGTACCACATGAATTGTCTGTGAAAAATTTAATGGACCGAATTTACATCTGCGCTTCTTTGCTGAAGCGAAATGAAATCGAACCATTTCTGAAGCGAATGGTAACGGGAGACGAAAAGTGGATCAAATACGACAATAATGTGCGAAAAATATCATGGTGCAAGGGTGGTGAAGCTCAACAAATGGTCGCAAAGCCAAGATTGACGCCTCGAAAGGTTATGCTGTGTGTTTGGTGGGATTTGAAAGGAATCATCCACTATGAGCTGCTCCAGCCCGCTCGAACGATTGATTCTACACTTTACTGTCAACAACTGATGAGACTGAAGCAAGCACTCGAAAAAAAACGGCAAGAACTGATCAGCAGAAAGGGTGTCGTCTTCCATCAGGACAACGCTAGGCCACACACATCTTTGATGGCTCGGCTAAAACTGGGAGGGCTTGGCTGTTTTTCGCCGAAAAACCACAAAAGTTTTACACTGATGGAATAATGTCTCTAGAAGAAAAATGGCAAAAGGTGGTCGACCAAAATGGTACATATTTGGTTTAATAAAGTTCATTATAAATATAAAAAAAAAAATGAGTTGAAGTTTGATTAGAAATATATTACGAAAAGACTTTTTCGACTGCCCAATAGATTGCACTCTTCAGTTAAGCACCTTGTGATACACGACATTTTTTGTTTTATTATCAGGTGCAAGAACAAACAACGCAGATGGTTTTCCGACCCGTGAACATGCCACATATAATTGACCATGTGAGAAACATTGATTTTCTAGATTCAGACCACAAACTTTCAAGGATTGGATTTGTGATTTGTTAGTGGTCATGGCGAATGCAGGACGGATCGGAGATGGAAGTCTTTTAAACTCAAACGGAAGATCGGTTGGGATCATCGGGAATGAGAACTTCTTCACCTTCGAATTTTCCTTTGAGTATCGTCGCGTAAATCACATTGTTCATCAATTGGTGGGCTTATGTTTCGAAGCATGATTACTACGAAGCCGTGAAATATACTCGTTGACCATTCTCCAGATGAACCGCCAAAAGCACAACAGTAGAATGACGTCCGTGAATAGGGAATGCGCCAAATCGCTTCATTGCAGTTCACATAACGACCAACTTGATAGCGCGCACTTTCATCGTTGGTATTGGAGGATTGGATGCCAAAAACCGCCATATCGCTGCCTTTCGTGACATATTTGCAAATGTATTTTACGGACTTTTTTGGGCGTTTCTCCGCAGAACTTCAATGCGCCACAATACTCGCAAACAACGTTCATTGGCCCAATGCAAATGCTAGGGTGCAAGCAGTAATCAGTGTTGCAATCATATCGAAAAGCTGCTCGATTCAAATCAGTACTTGATAATTCTCTTCTTGTGCGTCGAAAATGATCTACTTGTTGATCTCTGTTATTCGCTCGACGTTTTCGCATTGCCAACCGAGCCGTTTTACGGGCTGCCTCGCTTTGCTCTTGTGATTGAGAAGCACGAAGTCGAGCCATACTAACGCGGCGCTCTTCACGGGCAATTCCTTGTGCTTCTTCAGTCGTTTCATTCGCAATGTTTCGTATCCTTCTTGCATTACGGCTTTGTCGGGAAAGATTCGATCGTCTTGGTCGCGGCATTGATAATGATGATTCAAAGAGAATACAAATTACTGTGATTATATATTATATTTCTGACAAAACTTTTATTATCAAATTTTCTACTTAACCATAGACAAAATTACGTTTAGCTGTCATTTGCGTTTTGTTATTCCATATCAGATGCGTTTTTGTTATATCACATTTTATAGTGACTTCACGAAAACGCGTTCAAATGGGATAAAAAGTATCCTATGTCTGTCTCCTGGTTCTAAGCTACCTCTCCACCAACAGTGCGCAAAAGATTGATCGTAGCATTCTATGTGTGGCAAGTAGCGCCATCTTTTCAAAGTAATGTCGCAATATTTCCCAGCGTTCTTTGAGCGTATACACAACCATTTTCGTTCAGCGGAAGAATAAAACTAATTTTCTGTCAAATCAGATGACAGCTAAGTGTTACCATTCTTCAAATAATACCTAGTTCAAATCCGTAACGATAGATGGCGGGCCCTGTATATATAGATTTTCGAAATTATTAAATTTTCAAAAGTATTAATTTTTTTTTTACTCTTTTCGGTTTATTTTTGATTACATTCAAGCCTACAATTAAACTAATTTTCAGGAAAATTTATGACCTTAAGTCTAAAATACTTGGATCACTTGACATGAAATCACTCACCAACTAATCATAAATGCTCAGTGCAAATAATATATTAAACACGATGAGATTACAGAAGAATCCTCCAAATTGCTACAAAGTAGAGCAAATCAGCTTGGAGATTTCCACCACTTTTAGAATCTATATGGTACTCGACCATTGTAGCTGGCCTTGCTCGAAGGTAAAGGGATGCCCACATACTGGCCAGAGTTAACTGGTTTCAAATGATTTACTACTTTAGAGTAATTACTATTGATTGACAAATCTTCATCGGAGACGGAACCAAAATGTTCAATGTTTCTTTATGCATCTATTCGGTACTGCTTAGCGCTGATATTCGTTTAGCGTTAATTAAATTCGCTGGTCGGGAAGATTCTGTGCTAAGAGATAGCAGGCTTTGAAAACAACTATCATACTTTGCCATTGAGAATTCGTGAGATATTCTTCATTTAGAATTTAAGTTAACTAAACCAGTTGGTTTTTAAAAGGTAATCGCATAACCACTCACCCTAATATGGGTGTACATACACCCATGTGTTGGTATGTATGATGAGTGTGATACGCAAAAGTGTAAACATTTTTGACAGTGAGGTAGAAACGCAATATTTTGCGTTATTGCTATGAATACTAAGTATTTCAGTCCAGTTTGAAAGCGCGTGAAATTATGTAATGAAATTTCCATTTTACGCTTGGAGAGCTGCTTTTCACACATTTTTTTAATAATCCATCATCTTTGAGTTCATGGAAAAATTATAAGATCTTTCAACGGGGCTGTATACTTTTGTATCTCCAAATCTTATGACTGACGTGCACTTCACGGCTTGCCTTTGCCTACCGAGGGTTGAAATTTTATATTTGTTGTTGTATTGATATTAGTCTTTACAAAATTAATCACCTGCCCTAATAACGTTTCAGTAAAACTTGCACAGGAAATTTGCATTGCGGTTTCGCTTAAACTCAGGCACTTGTGTTCTTGCTCTCAACACTAATTCATTTTTGTATTAGTCCCAAATTACTTTCATTCAAAATTAATCTGCGCCGAAGAATGGGCAAAACTTACATTTAACTGAAAGCCTAATCAAGTTTATAGCAGCCAGCTCAGACAGCTAATACAATAATCCAAATGTGTTTCATTTTGAATTTCGTACTAATTACCGACTAACTAGTAAAGGAGATGTTTATTCATTGAAGAGGTAATTACAGTTGCATGCTTACAACGGGTGTTTCGTTTAGAGACATAGCAATTTTAATGAAATGGCTACGGCTGGAAAATTGTATGGTATTCGATGCTTATAACGAACATGCGACTATCTCAACAGGGGCTTAAAAATATATTATTCCCTCGGTTAAATTGTATATCTCTTTCCAGCACAGTCGAACATTTTGAACCATTTCAGTACTCAGATTGGGTTTGTTTTCGAGCAACGAAAAATGCGAATCATTTGCACGTAGCGCTGATAATGGGCTCCATTTACAGTTTGGAAAAAGTGTGGAATATCAAGAGCACTAAACCCGTAAAAGTTGTTGTTTGCCCAAGCCAAAAATATCTGATCGTAAGTTTAAAACCTGCAAATTGAATTAAAAAAAAATTCAAAATGTTAAGAAGACTTGATTACTTGGGCAACTATTTTGACAGATATACAAGGTGAAGTCCGAAATAAAGAAGACTGAGCTAAAATAGAAACCACAGGAGCTTTGTTCTGATAACTTCGACTTTATTTATTCAAAATAGTCCCCTTTGGCTTCGATACTCTGTTTTGAGCAATCTAAAAGCTTTTCGAAAGAGTTTTTCAGGTCATTGGCCGGAATGTCCTTCCGTAAGTCGGTACAAGCTTTTGGACGACCTCTACGGATGCAGAAGGTTTTCCTTTTATGGCCAAATGCAATTTTCCGAATAGGTAGAAGCCACAGGGAGCCATATCAAGGAAATACGGTGAATAATTGATTTCTATTCAAAAAATTAGTTACAAGAGTGGATCGATGAGATGGTGCATTATCATGCAATAAGCGCCAGCTTCCTCCTTCGCAGTATTCAGGGCGAATTCGACGAGTCCGATGCAATAAACCCTTCAAAACGCCAAGATAGAAAATTGCATTGACGGTTTGGCCTGTTGGCACGAACTCAATTTCCTTCGAAACGTAAAAACAAATGAGGATCGTCTTGACTTTTGACTTCTCCAAAAGCAATTTTTTGGGTGGTGGCTCGGGTCTTCCATTCGGCACTTTGACGCTTAGTTTCGGGTTCATGTTGGAAACACCTCGTTTCATCACCAGTTACAATGTTATAAAGGAAGTTATCGTTTTTTCTCGCCTCTGAAATGAGGTCTTTCGAATTTTCTGACCTATTTTTGGTCCTCAGTTAAAGTGTGCGGAACGAAACGTGCGCAGACCTGTCGTAATTGCAAATGATCAGTTAAAATGCAATAAATCGATGTTTTGAAGATATAAAATTCCGATTCCATGAATTTCAACGATGATTTCGGTTCATTTTTGATAAATTTACGAACAATTTCGATGGAGTTTTCGGTGATTACTAATTTTGGGCGGTTGGGTGATTACTGTTCATTGTCATTTATGTCCTCACAACCATCTCTGAAACGTGCAAACCACTCATGAGCTCTGGCACGATGGACAATCATCACCATACAATTTTTTTCATCAATTCAAATGTTTCGGTGAACGTTTTACCGATTTTAAAACAAAATTTTATATTAGCTTTTTGTTCGAAATTCATTTTTGTACCAATGACGCACTGACACTTTAGACGCAATAACTTCGCTTCCACTAAACCAAATGTCACCAAGCTTTTTACTGCAAGTCAGCTAAGGATGTAACTTCCAACGCACTAAGTCAATAAAAAGATGGCGGTATGAAAAACATGTTTATTACGCCAGTCTTTTTTATTTTGGACTTCACCTTGTAGTTATTTATATGTAGATCTACTCATCAAAAAGAAGCACCCGGTAAATAGTGCATACATCACCGAAAATATTAATTTTAAGATTCAGCTACTCTCCAAACTTTCACGCTTTTTCACAGCGTATAACCTAACATTTTTTCCTATGGCGTTCCGACAATGTTAAAAGGTATTTCTTTCGAAAGTTTGTGTTTCTTCCCAGCGAACACCAGTAAAATGCAGAACTGCTACCAACTTCTTCAAATCACTAGCCGATAGCACTAAAGAGCAAGTTCAGGAAAATGTCGACTGTCGGTGGGTTCTAAAGATTGTGCCACTAATCCGGTTGCCAGAAACTGTGGTTTTGAAGGACGCAGTAGATGTTTCTATAAACCTATCAAGACAGCTTATTAAGTAATGGAACATTATATCCAATTCAGATGCATACAAAATGCTCGGTATGCAGTTTCTCCTAGATTGTCTCCATAAGAACCAACCTGATCAAGCATCTGTTGAAAGTCGAGTCACCTTCTCCAAATCTGCCAGCTCATTGGCGAGTTATAGACGTTCCTATACTGGAACTACTTTCGCAATACTTCAGAGTGGCGTTCCATCTTGCTCATTATAAGGTGTTTGCTTATGTGCCTGCGTCGAGGTTCCGCTTTTTCGGCCGGAAATTTTTTCCGCGAAACCACTGATGATTTCCCATGTTTCTTTTCTGGTGAGTATCTTGTCGATTGCATTTCCAGCGCTCGACGTTCTTGTTCCCAGCGCATGCACTGGAAAGGGTGTGTTCAGGGTTTTAACAGGTATTTATTTAAATTCCCGTGCCCCGAAAGAACGTTGTGTGAAACGAGGTTGCATAAAAATTAACTTCACCGGAGTACCTGCTGGTACCTGCTGTGCCATGTAGTGATGCATTTTATTATTCGGGTCTTCAGCGGTACTGCCATAGCTTTCATAGCGTTTCATCTTACTTTCGCGCGCTGCAAGTTTGCTTACCCTCTTATACATTCTCTTGTTCTTTAGTACCCACTGTATGTGGTAGCCATCATTATTTCCCGTTTCTTTTGGGTTAACCCTCCTATGTTTGCCATCAGTCTACTGAGTAGGGATACCATCTATGTATGTTCTATGTGAACCCGGAACCGTTTTTGTGGTTAGCGTATTTGAGCAAGTTTTCATGCTACCTTCTAACGCGTTGTGCTTCTTGGTTAGAAGTATTAGCTCTTTCCTCCTCTGTGGCTATTTTGAGGCGACGTGAATCTAGCTCCATTTGCGTCCATATCATAACTTGGTTAAATTTTTTCGAGCATTTTCGAGTATTATCAGGCAATTTCTATATTGAATATCTATTCTATATTGAATACCTAGTCCTAGCAGATATTCCACCAATCGGGACCAAGAATTTATCGTTGTGCCGATCTTGATGTCACATTTATACATCGAGACTTGATCAATCTTTCAAGGAGCTTTCCTGCTGTGTTGAGCGTGCATTACAGCCGATATACTGATGGAAGATTCGGGTAACCTTTTCTCTTGCTTATTAGCACGAGCTGCTGCTTTTTGCAGATTTCTGCGAAAATTCCATCTGCTAGAGAGGCGTTGTACATTTCTAGCAATACTTCAATCTTCTTGAGGTATTCCATCCAGTCTTGGTGTCTTGTTATTTTAGAATGTACTCTCGGCTAACTGGAGCTCATCACTTATGAATAGGGGAGGCTCTTTTGTCACATTTATTTGACACTCACTCACTCCGTGATTTTGTAACTTTTAAAGAGTTCTGGCCGTTATAATAAGCAAAATACCAGAATGTTGTGAATTTCGCATGGCAAAATACCGCGTATCTGCTTATTAATGTAAATCTGTAGTGACGCTTCGATCAATGTGCACTGCTTCACCTAAGATTCTAAAATAGCGCTATGAAAGTATATAAAATATAACCTGGCACAGTAAATGCTATTGATGGAGAAATAAAAATCTGAAGTGAAGTGTTTTCACAAATGACAAAAAAAATTTTTCCAAAAAATGTTATCAAAAAGATTTCCAAAGCATTAAAGAATATTCGAAAGAAATTTTTTTTTAAAGTATATTTCATCCCAAAAATAGAAAAATTTATATACATGTTCAAGAGAAGCAGAAGATATTTGATATTTGTCCAACATTTTGGACATTGAACAAGTCTCAAAATTATCACGTTTTTGAAGAGAAACCTCTTAGGCGTCGATGGACGAACGAGAATGGAGAGTAAAATTTCAAGGCTATGCAACGTTTTGGACATTTTTGTTCCGCGATAAAGAAACAAGATATAACGTAGAGGAAAAGGAGAGAGAGAGCTATACCTTATATGTATATCTTAGATACACTTTATGCTATTTCTCCCAAGTTTTTACTTGTGGTTGCTAATTTCTAGTGAGAAATAACACTGCCTACTTTTTGGTGCTTGTTTGTTGGAAATATACTTTTGGTTCCTACTTTTTGGCGTTATTTTTCCTTGGCGTCTACTGTTTGGGGCGTTTTTTGGTCCCAACTTTTTTGGCGTTTTTTTTTTGGTGCCCACTTTTTGGCGCTTATTTCCATTTCCTGGCTAGTGCCTGTGCGTACTATAAAGTGCTATCCATTCCGGCGTCGGTTTTTTTTGGTATTACCTTGCGGTAATTTATGCCGTTGCTGCGGTCCTGGAATCGCTGCGTTTGCGCGGATGATAAACGCTCGGAGTAATGCGCGCTGTTGCCACGGTTTGTGTCCGGCGTTTACCTACACCGGCCGGTTTGTCTATTTGGCTTCTGTGCAAATGTTGTGAATTTATTTAGATATATATTCTTTCTCTCTCTCTCTCTCTCTCTCTCTCATTCTCTCTCGGGTCTCTCCCACTTTCTTTGTCTGCCTTGAAAGTTTCACTTTTGTTATTTGTACTACGCTACACGCACTGTTTTTTTTTTTCTTCTTTGTTTTCTGTTTACTTTTTATTATACACAGTCTTCAAATATTAGGTTGTGCAATAAGTTTTGTGGCTCGATAAGAGAGAGCATTGCTAATAGCCAATATTTTTTTAAAGGATGTGAAGTTTCGTTTCAATCCTTCAAATCATTCTTTGTTTACAAGCCATTAGTATCGACGTATTACAGTCATTTCCACAACGGAAAAAAATCAAGTGTCGTGCAGTAGTTGAATTTTTATTTTAGAGGGCTTAAACGCAAAAGAAATTTATGAACGAATGCTCAAGGTGTACCTGTATGAGCACGTTTCACCATCAATTAGTACAGTAGAAAGATGGCTTGCTGTATTTGAACGTGGTCGTACAAGTCATTTCAAGATCGTCCAAAAACAACAACAACACCAGAAATGGTAGAAAAAATACAGGTACAGTAGTTGAGGGCAGTGAATAAAATATTTGGCTTGTTTACAACTTGTATTAAGTCTCAAAATAATGCATGTGCTGTCATTTTTTCTAATCAAACGCACCTTTAACGAGCTCATTCAGTACGCCGTACGCTATCGGCCCCCAACCAAATAGACCTAACAAAGTATTAATTAAATACAAATTTGTCTGGTATGTAAAGTTGTAATCAAACTCATTTCATTTATTTGCAATCCATAACAGGTACTTGGCGTAGATGCTTCGAAAGTTGTTAGTTGGTGGATGCCTGTAGGCGAGCACACTCCTACGCTTTGCATTTATGATGCGCCTGTCGAAGTTAATGAGTGCCAAGAGGTATAACACATTGGGCCTTTCAAAGTTGATTAACGTACGTGAGTTCAGGAATTTGTGGTTGTTCACAAAGTCACTTCATGTTTACAAAATAGTTATTAGGTATTTATTGAGTTAGTGAAACTCGAGCTGCAAATTTTCACTTCATATAGAAATTCCCCTGGTTAATGCAAAAGGGCAGAAACTAAAGGCAAATATTGGATCGGTGCAAAGTAAGGCAAGCTAGGCATAACAAGGGTACTGTCAAGGTCATTCAAAATATTGGAATATAGCCGGAAAAAAGGGATTTTATAGTTTCGAAATAGCATCCGAAACCTACACATGCATACACTGCCTAGGTAACACCAAGGACTAGTTATGGTATAACCCCAAGGCTGGTTGAATATAAGGCTTGGGGACTTCAACTGTTATCTAATTCACTAGATACGGCTGCTTTCTGGAATACCTACAATATTTTCAGCTGACTGACAATCCCTTTTGACCAAGTTCTTCGCATACAGTTGAGAGCGCAGAAAAGAACGCCGTAAAAGCGTCCGCGGCTACAGTCGTGATGAAACTCAGCCACATTGACTGGGAGAGGAAAGCCCAAAAACGATAGCAGCAGTTGCAACTTTAGCAGCAACAAGTCAGGGATACGGAATAACTGTATAATGGCCAACTTTGGAAAATATACAATACCAACAGCAAACTGGAAAGAGTACAAAGGGCAAAATCCACGTTTACCATAGAAGCGCTCCCGTTTACCCCCATCAAGGTTCTTCAGACTGTTGAGCTCGGACTAATTGCAACGCAATCTGAAAAGATTTAGGCTTTAGGCATTTCAAAATCGTAATCCTACCGAGAACACATAGGTAGTTGGGTTACACTGTTTCCCAATTCTATTTTGGAAATAATTTTTCCACTGGAATATCAGAAAAATGCAAATAGGATAACCTTACGGTCAATGTCCGTGGCTGTCATCGCTGATGGCTCAACGCTACCTAATAAAGTCCGCAGTGGCATCCCCTCAGAAGTATTGCAGCATAACCTAAGCCTATGGTCAATTCAATACTTCAATGTCTTTCAAGCTGAGTTAGTAGCTTTAAAAGAGGCTGCGTTGTGATTCAGGGACTCAGGTTGCAGCACAACCGATAATTATTTTTTCTAACAGTCAAGTAGTCATAAAATCTTTACAGTGCGACAATACTTCCTTTAAGGGAGCATTTGAATATGAACTAACTAAGCGGTGCAGCACGAGCTGGTTCTCTGGACATAGATCCATTTTCGGAAATTTTATTATGGAGGAGCTGGTTTCCATCAACTCTGCTCGCTATGCGGGCATCTCGGAGTAAGGTAGGTCTGCATCGCGTAAGCCATCAGTAGATAATGCCACAGAGGCTATTCGCGAGGTAACTATGTAGACAGGTCTGACTTGAAAAGAATGAGCACAGAATCATGTCGCTGATTAATCTAGACCGGAGCTCCATTAGTATGTTCATACTGGCACTGCCTAATGGGCGCATATGGGAATCGCGTGGGGTTTTACTGTAATGACTTCTGTTGCAGTTGCAGAAATGAGGAGGAAGAAAAATATACTATAAAACACTTTCTCTGTCAGTATTTTGCCCTTACCAGATTACGACATAGCCGTTTGAACTCTTACTTCTTTAGATGTCTGGCAGATCTAGTATCTGTAGCCATTCATAGATATTCATGTTTATTACAGAGACTAAGCGGTTTAACCCCTTTCGGGATTTGAATAAGCCAACGGCGTCCAAAGTAGTTTTATCACAATAGGCTTCCAGGCCTAAGTGGGCCCCTATGTACCATTATGGACAATGGCAGCCACCTTTACCTAACCTAACTTAAAGGAGCATTGGCACAAATAAAACAAACCAAATTGCATTGAATATTTTTTTTTTAAACTCTAACAATCAGCAAATCCGCCACAATGTCAATACCCAAATACAAAATCGCTGTACAAACCGCAAATGCAAAGAGAGTCATGTGAAATTATTGTAATTAGTTTGCGGCTACAAGCTGCTGTTTAGATACGAGAAGATACTATTAGTGAAAGGAAAGTATTAGAGTAACCTTGAAATAAAAACACTTAAAAAAGGAAAGTAATAACTAAAAAAAAAATTTTCCAGAAAAACAAGTATTGGTTTTTGTAATAAATAAAGTAAAAATAAAAAAACAAAAATTTATGTAAGAAAAATATCTTCAGCTTAAACCACATTTTACAAATTCAGTCATTGGGACACTTCTTGTGCCCTTCACTATAAATGCGAAATTCCTGAGTTGAAATCCATCGCCCTCCCCGTTTGCTTAGGCTATAATAAGTATATAATCTAAAATAGATTTCACAGCTTATTACCAACAATTATTTTTTATATCGTAAGTGTAAACTTAAATTCAAATCAATAAAATTTAAATAGCATCTCAGAAACATGCACTTATTTGCTTAGTAAAAGTTAAAGGATTTTCAAATACTTGAATCAAAAAAACTTAGTAGGTTAACTAGTCTTTAAACCAAACCGTCAAATAAAAATGTAAACACACAATTATTACAATACGCCCGAGCAGTTGCTGCTCCATGCAGTCGTCGTCGCTACCCTTAAGTAGGGGCGATTGCACAGTTCGAATATGAGTGGCTTTGGCCTTGACATGCCACCAGAGCCAAGTATCAACGCTAATACAGTGACACGTCGAGTTGCCGATCGGTGGAGCAGCGCAAATAAGTAATAGCTGGGCGCGAAGAAAAAGAGCTGTTTTTGGGTGTAATATTTTTTTTTTTATTTATTTAAAAGAGTAACAGTTATTAAGGGGGTAGTATGGTATTTTTTTTTTTTTTAAATTATTCTATAACATCTTAAGATTATTGTGTGAAAGTTTGAAGTGCATTAGAGTAAAATTGACAAAGACACAAAGGATTAAGTATCTACCTCTCCAACCGGATTTCACGCTGCCGAAAATCTTTAAACGCGTTTTTCTCACACTTGCCTTTTTTACGGTCGGTGTCCACTGTAGATTCATATCTACTGCACCGATTCTTTTCAAATTTGGTTTTTTTGTTTCTTTACTTTATTCACGAGGTAATGACGTCGAGTTTTTTTTTTTTAAATTTTGTCATATTTTAAAACAAAAAAGTTTTCAAGTTTTTTTTATGAAAAATCGGTGTTTTGACTTCAAAGCGCTTTAAAAAATTAAAAAAAAAAAAAAAAAATTCGACGTTGTTACCTGCGAAACTTTATTAGCTGATGAAATCAATTTGGTTTTTTGATTTTAGTTGATCCAGTAATGAGTTCTGAGGGACACCGCAATAAAACTTTTTTATGAGACGTCCGCGAAGATTCGCTGCCACCAACTCATTTCTTCATAAAAATCAATGAAAATTTCACACAATATTCTTTAAATATGACTTTATAATGAAGTAATTTTAAAATTTTGAATAAATCAACTGTGTCGACAAAAAAAATTTCGAAAAATATGCTTGTTTTACACCGAATTAACCATACTACCCCCTTAATAACTATTCTACTTACGGAATAAGCACTGGCTGCCAGGGCCTTTGGCTTATGGTATCTTAACTAGAGTAATAATATAGGTAAGTAACTATACAAGAGGATGGGAGAGAGCAGGGAGTATTAGAAGATTAGGGGGCTAGTTGTAGTTGACAAGCGACTGGATCATCTAGAAGCAAAATGCAAAGATGCGGCAACGAGAGTACAGCGTTGGTTCAGCAATGCACGTCTAGAGCTGGCAGCCTAAAACACGGAGGCAGTGCTGATAAGTGCTCGGAAGAAAAATGCGACCATGAAACTCTCAATTGGTGGACACGAGATACTCTCAATGGAGGCAATAAAATACCTAGGAATAATGATCGACACGAGATTGAGCTTTAAGCAATATCTAGTAGCAGTTAATAACAAAGCAGCGGCGGTAATGGGCGCTCTCACAAAAATACTACCGAATATAGGTGGTCCACAAGAGGAAAGAAGGAAATTGTTATCAACAGTCGTGGACTCAATCATACTCTTCGCGGCACCGGTATGGGCAGAAGCAAAGAACATTCACATGCGTGAAGTGGTGCGCGCACACAGGCGGAGTGCATTACGGGTTTCATGTGCATATTGGACGGTGTCAGACGATGCAATATGTGTTGTAGCCGGAAAATTGCTAGTTGATATTCGCGCAAGAGAGCTTCGCCGCCTCTATAGCGTGCAAGGAGCTAAACCAACGGCAACAGAAAAAGCCATCGAACGAGAGCGAGCTATGTATGAGTAGCAAAGAAGATGGGAAGAGTCACTTAAAGAGCGTTGGACGTACAAATTAATATCACATCTCGAGCAGTGGGTAAAAAGAAAGCATTGAGAAACTGATTATTACCTTACGCAGAGCCTGTCATGGCTGTTTTAGGGAATATCTCCACCGCTTTCAGCTGGCAGAAAGCCCATTTTGCCCAAGCTGTGCTAATGTAATCGAAAGCGCGGAACACGTGGCTTTTCATTGTGATCGCTTGCCACGAGATCGTGCAATACTTGAAAGGGTTTTGGGACACTCAGCTAGTCCTAATGCTGGAAAAATTATGCTGCGCCTCCAATTCATCGAATGGGAGCGCAAGACCCAGCAACAGCAGCTACAGTTGCAATTACGAAATGGAGATGAACTGTTTCCGGACAGAATGACGATAAACAGAGACACTTGAGTCAATCACTCACAATAATATCAGACAGAAGACAAGACGATAGTTCGTAAATACTGCGCTAACGCAAATTTTCCGATGTTCCATTTCCTCCAGAACCACGTATGAAAACAGTGGGGGGAGTGGACACCATCGCTGACTTAAGATCTCCATACGTCCACAAGAGAAGGACCTGGACGCAGGTCAATACACATAAACGCGGCTCCACCTTGATGAAATGTTTACAGCGGTCCCAGGGCGCAAATCAGCCGAGGAGGAGGAATGTTATAGTGTTAGCGGGAGCATGCCTCACATACCACTGGTGCGACGGCGCCTTTGATGATGTTTCTGACATTTTGATTTTAACCTCCTACACAAAAAAAAAAAAAAAAATTAGTGGGTAGTGTGAGTTTGATCGGAGTATAATCTTATATATAGTTTTCGCAAAGAGTTAAAGTTTTAATTTAGTTAGTTTAATAAATTTACAAATTAAGTTAATGCTATTGTCATCTGCGTTGCTGAGTAGCTTCGAAAGTTCAAGATTAGGATGAATTGCATTTCTAGTGCATTTCAAACCTGGGCAGGTATCGAGGGGGTTTGAAGTCGTGTAGTCGTCTGAGTTGCAAAAAGGGCAGGCTGGTTTGACTGTGCTGTTTAGGATTTGAGCATGGGTGGCTATAGTGTGACCGATTCGAAGGCGTGTAAATATCTTGAGGTTCTTGGAAGGCATGTGTGTAGGATATATCGGCTTGATGCCAGTAGGGTTGTACTTTTTGTAGTTGTGTTGATAATTAAACCATTGGCTATTGTATGCATCCTGCAGAGATTTTAGTATAATTTTCCGCATATCTTTGGTAGTAAAATGTGCACTGAAGTGAAGGGGTTCTTGGGCAGCTTCTTTGGATCTAGTATCAGCGCACTCGTTGCCTTGTATTCCGGCATGACCCGGAACCCATATGACTCTTATGGAATTTTTATTTGATACGATGTTATTTCGGATTTCAGTGATTATTGCAGTTTCGTTAGAATAGTTCAATATAGCGTCCATTACGTATTTACTATCGCTGCAAATAATGAATTTTCCGCCTTTGTTGGAGGTACCTATAAACTACCGCTTCAAGCAATGCAGCCGCTTCCGCTGTGAATACTGAGCAGTAGGAAGGTAAAACCCCGACTGAGATTGTGACACCAAGCTGGTTTGTGACTGCAAACGATGTACTGGTGTCTGTTTTAGATCCATCGGTATAAACGAACTCCCATTCATTTCTTAAAGGAGCAACGCTTTCATTGAAATGTTGGACGTATTCATTAGAGGAGGTGGACTCTTTGGGGAATTTTAGCAAATCCGCGATAAAAATAATTTTTGGATTCAGACCTGGTGGGAAAACTGGGATTGGTAGCGAAATCGCAACTGATGTGATATTCAGTTTGTGCATTAGTTCAACACAACGTTGTATGGTGGACGGTTTGCGGCTATTTTTATATTGTTGCTTCGCTGAGTTTTCCAGTCCAAGTAATATTTTATTTCTGCAGTGAAGAAGCTTGGGTAGGAGCATTATTGTTTTGCGTTTGACTCTGTGTGGTATATCCGGTAATCCGGCTTCTGCAAGAACAGCTTTTGTTAGTGATGTTGGAAACGCGCGGATAATCCTTCTAGCTGCCGCATGGTAAGGGGCATTTAATAGTTTGATGTTTTCTTTGGCACAATGTCCGTAAATACAAAGTCTTAAATCGGCCTTTTTTACGTTAGCAAGTGTGTGTGGATGAACAGGGGAATGCTTAGAAGATAAAAACTTAATTAAAATAAGCTTATTCTAATAGCTTTACAGTGTTCCTTAAATGTACGTTTTTTGTCGAATGTTAAGCCTAAAATCCTTAGTGTGTTAGAATGTGGGATTAGTACATTGGAAAAGGACAAACTGGGGAAGCAACATTTACGTTTTCCACATATATGCGCTACTTGCGCATTTATTTGCTGAGATGTTGGCGCTGCCTGATATTTCTGACTATTTGCTTATACTGTTTAAAATGTTCAGGTAAGTATAAGTGACTTCGTTAAGGTTTTTTAATTTGGAAAATACTAAAACATCATCAGCATATACGAGTATAACATGTTCCACCTCGGCATTACAGGCGATAATTGAACTAATTTCATTGAAAGCTGTAGTGAACAATGCCACTGAGAGAGGTGAACCTTGTGGTATACCATTAAAGAGGCTATGAGCCTGTGATTTACAATTATTAACGCTGACTGAAAACTTGCGATTACTTAAAAAGGATTTAACGAATGTATATATTTAGTTTTCGATTTTCCAGCGCTTGAGTTGGTTAAGAACAACATGAATGCCGATTCTATCGAATGCTTTCTCGAAGTCTAAACTTAATACAGCAACGTGATTACCTGACGCTAATGCCCTGAGGATGCGAAATGTTCAAAGTATAAAAGCGACTCGGTCACTCCTATGCCTTTTTGGAAGCCAAATTGGTTGGGACTAAGAAGTCCCTTTGCTTTAGCGAACCAAAGAATTCGGACGGAAATGATCTTCTCAAGGATTTTGGGCATGCAAGGGAGTAAGGAGATAGGTCTAGAGTTCGTAATGAGGGTAGAGGGTTTATTAGGTTTAGGGATAGGGACAATTAAAGCAGTTGTCCATTCTTGAGGATAGATTCCAGCATTGAAAACGTCATTGTAAAGATTCAGGAGTCGGATTTTGAGGATGCTGGGCAGGTTTTTTAGTATTTCATAGGATATTTTATCCAAGCCGGGTGTCTTTCCTGTCATTTTTGAGATCGTGGAATCGAATTCAAATAGAGAAATTTGGGATTCTATGAGCGAAGCTTCAATTGAAGGGTGTGGGTTGGAGTAATTTTCAGGTAGAGTCAGATTTTTTTGCGAGTTGAAGGCGGAATGAAAATTGAAGTCGTGGGAGTAGGTCGACCAGGATTTGGCAAATTCTTCAGCAATATCTGGTGGAGTGTAGATTGGTGCTTGTTCATTATAAATAAATGGTATGTTAGAACGACGCGAGCTGCCTGTCAGCATTCTAATATCTGACCATATTTGTTTAGGGCTTGAAGAGGGATTTATATTTGCTGTGAGTTTTTCCAAGGAATGGCTTTTGCTGATTTAAGCTCTTTTCTGAAAACAGCGTTCGCCTTTTTATAATTAACGAGGTTGGTAATGTTCATGTGGTACTTGCATTTGGACCACAGTTTTTGCTTGCTATTTCTTAAGATGGTAAGTACGTTAGACCAGTATGGTAGTTTGGCGGAAAATTTTCTTGTGTTTGTTTGTGGTATTGAGAGGTGGGCTGCCGAACGAATTATTGTTTTAATATTAGCAGCTTCTGCGTTGATGTTTTTTGAAACCGCTTGATTTTTTGTTAGAGTTATGGATAAGGAATGCAATTTTTTCCAGTCAGTTTTTCCCAGGGATGGAAAAAGATGTTATAAGCGGGAAATGGTCGCTGTTGTGGAGTTCGTCCAATGTACGAGAAGAAAGGCTGGGAGATATAGAACTGGATGCAAGAATGATATCAGGATGGGTAAAGGTTTGGTGTGTGGAAAAATGTGTGGGTAGGCCAACGTTCAGGACAATGAGATTTTGGGTCAAAATTAAATCTTCAATAGTATTTCCTCTTCTATTGGAATGCTCGGAGCCCCACAATGGGCTCCAGGCATTGAAATCGCCTAGGACTATAATTGGGAAGGAAAATTTGTTAATTATATCGGTAAGCTCTTTGTAAGTAAAATGTTGGCTAGGAGGAATATAACAATTAATTAAAGTGATTTTTCTTTCAATATCAATCTCAATAGCTAGGCAGGATATATTAGATGAAATAGGAATATCTCTATGATTTAAGGACTTTTTTTATAAAGAAAGCGATTCCTTGCTTACACAAAATATTTTGAGGCAAATTGTGGAAATAGCTTTTATATTTATTAGGTTCGTATGTTGTTTTATTGGATGGAATATGTGTTTCTTGCAGTGCGACAATTGCCGGGTTGAACTCATTGATTAGTATATTTAAATCTATGTAGTTATTAAGTAGTCCATTAATATTCCATTGTATTATTTGTATGATCTATTCTTCTTCAAAATCTATTCTTCTTTTTGGGGTGGGCTTTCTGTCATAACAGGTGGAAAAGGGTGGGTGGGAAGCTGGTTAAGTTGAGAAAGGAAGGAGAAAATAGTGGGGTTTGTGTTGTAGTAATCGACTGAATTATTATGTGCGTAGTCAACAGCGTCTTTCAGGCAGAGGTCTCCGCAATCCTGCAGGTATGCAAATGCTTCGGGATCGTTGTTGGGAGGGAGACATTCAAATTTTTTCCCGATAGCCAAGCTGCAATCAAGGCACTGTCGTCGCCGTAATGCAGCTCTCTTCTCGTGAACTCCTGTAAGGAGGAACTCAAACGTCTCGAACGTGCAGGAAAGATTTCCCTCATCTGGGTTTCTGGGCACAGGAACATAGAGGGAAATGAAATTGCCGATGAGCTTGCCAGGAAGGGGGCGGCAGAACCGGTTCCAGCTGATCCCTTCTCAGACATCGGTATCCCCTTGGCCGTCGTCAGAGGGAAATTACACAAATTCTTGCTAAAAAAAGCGCAAGACAGATGGAGGTCTGACTCATCGTGTGCTATTTCAAATGCACTATGGCCTCAATACGATAGAAAAAGAACGCTTAAGGTGATGGGAATCCCCCGCCATTCAATTTCCAAACTCATTGCGGTGATCACTGGTCACTGGGTGATCGACGCTCATGCGGAGAAGCTTGGAATTCCATACAACCCCTATTGCAGAAGCTGTGGGGATCCTGCAGAAAAAGAGACTGTGGAACACTTTCTCGGCAAATGTCCGGCTCTGGCAACTAGGCGCTTGAGATTCCTCAGCGTGCCCTTTGGGGACGACTTGATGAAATTCTCCAGCCTAGATCCCTTTTCTCTCCTCCGCTACATCAACAGCACTAGATGGCTGTAGACGGTTTTCTCTCCTCCCTAAATTCTTTCACAGGTCCACTTTATGGTATCAAAACGGCACGTAAGTGCTACTTGTAGTGTACCTGGGGTTCTCTTGCCATCCTACCTACCTACCTACCTAGTCAGTGCCATCGATATTCGCCTTATATTCATTTGCGTTTATGTTTGCTGTGTTAGCATTGTTGGTATTAGAAAATATTTGCTTGGTTTGTGGGTTACTATTGTTATATTATTGCTGGTGGAGAGTAGAAGAGTGTCAACAGTGGGAGTAGGTGATGCTGGCTTGAATGATGTATAATATTTGTTGTATTTTTGTTACTTCCTTTTGTGGTATTATTTGTTTTGATGATATTAAAATTGTTGGGGTTTCTGGAGGTTTGTTCTGCTTGGTGATTAGTTATATTTGTTGTGTTTATATTGTTTTGTGGATTACTGCCGGTATTTTTGGTTATATTAGAGAAAGAGGGTGAAGATTCATTAAGAGTGGGGGGTATTTGCATTTTATGTATTCTAATAGCCTAGCGCATGCTGCATTTCTTTTCAGTTTTTATTGTAATTATTTGCTTCATTTGAATGAATTTTGGTCATAATTTACTGGAGGCAGCATGATCGCCTGAGCAATTTGCGCAAAAATTACGTGAGCATGGAGTTGGCGTGTGAGGTGGAAGTGCATATGAGTCGCATACTGGCGTTTTGTTGCAACATTTAGTTGTGTGCCCATTTTGAAAACTTGTACACCTCATCGGGTTCGGGAAGTAAGGTCTGATTTTGGTAGTGTACCATGCGACTTCTAGTTTTTTTGGGAGCTGATACAGTCGAACGTGAGCAACACGACTCCACTAGCAACAGTTTGGCCATCATAACGTTTAAGGAATTTGTATGCTGAGACAACACAAGCTGGCCACAAACCGTCAAATATATTAAAAAAAATAAAACATTTATGAAAAAAATTTAGCACACGAAGTCAATTTATTTCATTTTATTTCAAATACAAATTTTTTTTTGTTGTTTTTTTTTGATAGAAAAGTCAGCTTACAAATTTTTATGATAATCATCAAAACATTTAGTATGTAAATGAATATTACACTTTTTGCAAGTAAAAATAGTATGTTTCTTGCAAAATTTACACCGCCGAAATTTGTTTTCAATGCTTCTCATGACGGCGTGTACCCTCTCATTCATCCGAGGAATGTTCGATGGACCTTCATCTCCATGTTCGTTTTCATACTCGTCCTCGTCCTTGTCGTAATTCAATAATTCTGTTGTGACTTTGGAACGAAAATCAATTTGTGACAGTGGTTTTATCTTTTCAATTTTTGCCATCATACAATGAAGTTTCCATGCATTGACCATTGCGTTACCAAGAGCATTTGTCCATATTGGCCACCACCATTTTTTTCCTCTCATGCATATTCTATAATTTCATTATCATGGGGATTCACACCACCCATGCCATGATTATACTCTTGAATAACTTTTGGCTGCGGGATAGTGCTAGTTTGTTTTTTCTTCCGGCAATATCTTTTAGTGCTAATAATTGGATTGACTGTGGAGTTATTAGTTATAACATTGACTACAGCATTATCATTCCACCGAACAGTCAATATTTCTTGCTGATGATCAAGTAGTTGGTCAAATGTTCCTCGTATTTCTTTTTTTAAATTTCTCAAAGGAGAATCGCCCATTCTATTTTCGCGTATAGTACCAGTTGCGAAAAATCGACGTTCGTTCAGAAGGCACATTAGATGGTATGAAGAGAAAAAATTATCAAAGAAAATGATGTGGCACTCAGGGTCAGACACGTTGGCAAGTAAGTCTAAGACTGTTTGTGCGCCTAGACCAATAGTTTTATCGTGAGGGGTTGCTGCTCCCCCGTACAATGAACTAGAAAATAAGTACCCACTTTCAGAGCATAAGCACCATGTTTTAAACCCAAACTGGATTGGCTTTCCCTTGATAAACATTTTGCAGGATTGGCGTCCAAAGTATGGAATCATCTGTTCGTCTATAGAGAGATTATGGCTAAAGACTCCAAACTGCAAAAACTTTTTGTTGAGAGCGTCAGTAATAGGACGAACCTTCGCAAAACGGTCTGCTGCGTTTAAATTGTGTTGTCGGCGAGATGGAAAAACTGCTTAATTTTTTTAAACCGATTACGACTCATAGCCTGCTTCACAATTGGAACCCCCATGTCCGGTCGAACAGACCAGTAGTGGTCAATGTGTGGCAAAGTATGGTACCCCGATAGGTACAATATTCCAATAAACCTACGTATTTCGATTGGCGTGATGTTAATTGGAGCATTGTGTTGGTTTGCATACTCATTTGTGAAAGTGGTAATATTTGTGATAATATTATTATCAAAAAACAATGTAAAGGGATCATAGGGGGATTTTGAGCATACGAAATGGTTCAATTATATAAACGTATACAAAAAGGATTGATTGCTTACCAATTTCAGAAAACATTTCTTCCAACTTGATTGCTTCCACATTTATTGGGGTCCTTGTGTATTGAAAACCTCTGGGTTTTCGCCATATGGGACGGGCAAAATCAGATTTACTTTTAAGCCTACCGCGTTGGAAGTTGATGGATTTTCAGTTCCAATTGGAAAATACCTGCAATATAGGACAGGTTCGATTTTGGAGGTAAGGTACTAGTGCTGAACCAGAATTTTGGTTCACTAGTAGTGATTTTCCCTGCAGGGGTAGTACCTTTCTTATACCACAAAGACACTCACTTCCATCTCACTTCAATAAGAAAAAAATATTGCTAGATTCTGTTCTATCCTACATGACAGTTCCTGGCCAGCGGTCGATTTCTCGACCACTAAAGTTTACGTCCATGAAACAGTGAAAATTATTGCAATATCGGAATGTTACTTTTTTGATTCTCTTAATTTCATCTTTTCTCTTCATAATAAATTAGTAATAATTATTTGTTTTTTTGTTTTTCATTATTTTTTCATCTGCACAAAAACACGTAAAAATAGTGATAATTTCATTCTTTTACAAAAATCTGCCCTGAACCTTTTTTTCTTAAAAAATTATGCTCTAGAAATTAACTAAATTCCAAATTTAAAACTTGTGAAAACTGATCAATAAATTTACATTTAGTTTCTGAAATATTGGAGTCCGAAGTTGGTGGTCGAAAAATCGACCAGCTGCCGAAAATGGGTTAACAAACAGCACAAAGCTGCCGTCTCTGAGATTTGAAATTTCTATTTTCTGCGTTGAGATATTCTTTAAAGCCTTGTGCACGACAAAACATGAATATTTATTTAGTTGTTTATTGGTGTTTATTGCGCTAGCCACAAGGTATTTTGGGTTGTCCTTTATATTTAAAGGGAATATTTCTCTGGTGATTGTTGGCGCTTTTTTTCTCTTTGGTGTTGGGGTGGTGGATAACAGGGCGAACCTGTTATCTCCAAGAGGAGGTCCCTGGAGGGACTTTCAATTTTTTCTGCCTCCACAGAAAGCACTTATACTAAAATTTTCTTACCAAAAGAAACGAAAAGTCGCTAGGAAAAAAAAAAGAAACACTCACGAATATAACTCAAAAGAAAAAAGACCGATACCACTGCTGAGCACAACCGTACGCTTTAAGTGTCATGCTGAAAACAGTGAACACCGTAAACGCAATTCAGACTCACCTGTTCCGATCAAACTAATGAGAACCCCATATAAATGAAAAGTTCCTTCCTTCCGTATCGTAGTACCGTAGATTTTATTTCATGATTTTTAAAAAAGTCACGTAATACCGACTCAGCTGATTGCTCTCTCACCACACAGTGTTGCCAAGCAGTACATTTCGAAATCATTTACAAAATAAGCTTAGAAAAATGATAATTTTTGTTAAAATAACTTAAAAATACTGTTGAATAATGTTAATTATAGATAGATGAACTATTTGCATTTGTTGGTTTTTGGATTTAGTTTATTAAACAATGAAAAATTGTAACTGATAACGCGGATGTGTGAAAAAGTGTGTAAGCAAAAATATCCGATGTATTGTGTAAATATGTAATTAAAAGAACGCAGTTGTTCTCGAGGGTGAGTTTTTGTGCACGGTAAGGGACTGCGGTAAGGGACTGCGTGCGGTGTTCACTGTTTTCAGCATTAGTCGATGACTGTTGGGTGTAATATACTCGTACATGTAATATGCGACATTCCTTCCATGACGTCATAAGCCACAACAGGAACTACTTATGGCAGCATCTACACGTAACATACCAATTTTTTTAACTTTCCTTACAAATTTGGTTTATATAAACCGCAGTTAGCTTTGTTTCTGCAAAGTAGCACCCACTTTGGAAGCAAGTTTTCACTCAGCCTTATCGTGAGTTTCGCCCTTGTAAAGAGAATAATTATAGTGAAAATTGCTACTACTTTCGCCCTAACTTGTTGTGCCGATAAGGAAATTTATGTTCGAAAGTGAAATATTTCAAGGTGAGATTCATAGTAAGCGAAAAGCGGAAAATGAAATATTTCGGTCGAAAGTTAAAATGATGATAAGGCTGAATATTTTAAAAGTTGCTCAAATATAAAGTAGTCCATTACGAACCGCGCAAGTACGATACTGAACTGCTTTAATTTGTTTAAGTCCGAAATATGTAGATGTCCATGTCAAAATGAAATGTGCAGTAAAAAGTTGAAAAGTAACCAGCGGAGGTTCCCTTTCTACAATACATACCTATATGTGCAGGTCTCAGAGAGAAATGAATAAATAATTTCCCAATTTCATGTAAACACAAATATCGGTCGCATTTCTTGCTATATCTGTGTTACCCACGATAAAGAAAATACTTTTAATCCTTTCAATACTAACGGGACACATACGACCCAATGAGTGTTTTCGTTTTACTAAATGCCAAATATTTCTTTGCATCGCTGTGTATTTTCTTCCCATCAAATTTTTACGAGATATATCATCAATTATGCTCCTTATGACCCGTTATACTTTGTATTTTTCTATACACATGTTTTGCAGTCGTAGTTAAATCGTAGCACGTGCTAGGTCAGTAAGTGGAAAAACGACAATTATAGATCTACTGAGTGTGATTTTTTTGTGAAATTGGTGGACAGGTAATATCGTGCGAATAAAAATATACATTTATGAAATTGATAGTGTTAAAACTGTATATGATATAGATCATAATCTAAATCTGGGACATATATGTCCCAGCAGAGCTTGCCATTGGGATGCATGTGTCCCAACAGTATCATATTATACAATTACAATTTTCAACTTTTTTCAACCAGCGACACAACCCGGGATAGAAAGCGTTTACGAATAAATGATGAAGACGTAATACGAAGCTTATTAGAAGAGAGTGATTCTGAGAGCTACAGTGACTTCGACGACGATAGTGTTATTGACCCAAATTATTCAGATGAAAGTTCGTACGAAAGTGATTCGGATTTAGATTATGATCTTACTTTGCCAGTGCAACGTGTTGAGGAGATGCAAGAGCCAGTCTCAGAACACTTAGTATGGGACAACAATAATTCCAATTTCATTCCCAGAAAAACTATTCCGGCTTTGGAAATGCCGACCATTCTTGCTAAAATTGATAGAAGTTCAAGAGAACTCGATATATTTTTAAAGATTTTCCCAAGAAGCTTGTTTATACAAATTGCCGACTGCACAAATAAGCGAATCGAAATACTTAACAATAAAATAAACAAAAGTAACCGAAATGCTTCTACATCTAAGAAGGGAAAAGCCTTAGTACAACCAACTGATCAATACGAATTGATGATCGTTGTCGGTGTATACATGGTCATGTCATATAACCAACTACCCCACATGCATATGTATTGGTCACAAAATCAATCTTTGGGCAACATGGCTATGAAGAACTTTCATCAAAAATTTATGTCACTGATCCAATAAAGCCATCAGATGCTACTAAAACTTATTATATTGATGAAATGGTGTCTTGCCTAAAATATACTGACTGCGTTTATCAATCGATTGACGAAGCTGTGGCAAAATTCAAAGGAAGATCTACTTTGAAACAATACAACCCAATGAAGCCTATCAAAAGAGGAATTAAAATTTGGGAAAGATGTGATTCCTTAACTGGGTACAGCTATGATATTGATATTTATTCTGGGAAGGAACAGGTTCAAGCAGAGTGCAAAATTGTGTGCAACAATATCGAATCCAATGGCAGTAATTTGCTCTGATCGGTTTTTTACTACCGTACATTTAGCACAATCTTTGGAGTTTGGTTTAGTAGGCACCATTATGAAGAATAGGAAGCTATTACCAAGTACTGATGAACCAAAAATGGGAAGGGGTGCCTACGTCTTCGAATTTAACAATCAAGTGTGTTTGGTCTGTAAATGGCAAGACACCAAAGAAGTTTTACTGATCAGCAATTGCCATACTGATAAGATGACCAACCGTACAAAGAAACAATAGACAAGAAGAGAAATTAGATGTTCCATGCGCATTTTGACCTTTTTCATCATTTTTCAGTATGTGGCGAATGCTACGGTCAGATATTTTCAGTCCTTTCGCCATTTGATTGGCACTTCGTCGGGGTTCTCGTTCAAGTCGCTTCTTCACTTCTTGAATCATTTCACGTGACGTTGCAGTCTTTTGATGACCACCTCCATGACGTTTCGCGATGCTACTGGTATCATTGTAAGGAGTAATGGTGCGATAAACTAAAGCTATATTTACTTTAAGGTTCTTTTAATCGGTTGGTGAAAGTGTTTTTGTGAATCTAACACCAACAGGACAGAGTGAGGCAGTCAAAAAATAGTTTATCCTCCTTGATGACGCCTTGTATTGGAGTGGAAGATTGCCAAATAGCCCAGCTGAACAAATGCGAGTATATGTAGTGGTATACACATTTATCCTACGCATACACATACACAAAAATAAACATGGGTTTTTGAATTATGAGCCCACAGGAAGTGTGGCAAGGTTAAGTATTATTTTCTTTTTTATGTCTACGAAAAATGGCGGGAAAGAACAATGAAAGAAAAGTCGTTTTGAAGCATAATGGCTTAATTTACATATACAAATGGGAAGCAGCTGCGAAGCATGATGCGCTCGTTTTTATGGTAAATTGTGAAACCGTAACGGTGAAAGTGAGCAATTCGAAAATGGACTGAAAATTTCACTTTGCTTGCTCTGTAAATTTATTAGCAGCTTCTGGTAGTTCTTACTACAGGAATTTTGCGAGAGGATTTAGAAATATCGAGGATATATTCCACCAGTTGAATAGGTATATGTTGCACAGGGAGTCCGGTGGCAGAATTATGATTTAAAAGCTAAATGAGAAAGAAATTACTACTGATTAGAGTTTATTCCAATAACTATTGCAAAGAAGACAAGTACGGATTTTACATATATTTTTAATATATCATTGAATGTTGCCCGTTATGTCGTATACTCTCGTGGAATCTGGCCACCGTACTCCATACCACTCTCTGGAGAAATGATGTCGGATTGCCATTATGCTCGCGATAACGTGTCGCAGAAGTTTTTACGCAAACTGTAATTGTCAGACTAAAGCAGATGTACGATTTGAATTTTGAAGTAGTGAAGTCTCTCAATATTTCATGCGCAATAGTGGTAAGAATTCCCAGGGCAGCCGATCTCTTGCGCACTGACTCACGCGGATTATCGTGTAAACTTTTAACTATGCGTTCAATATTTTCATTTACTAACGGAGCCCCGGCCGTGGACTGTTCTTAACCGAACTTATTGCCCGGAATCAAGCCTTCACTTGGGGCATCACGTAAACGTGTAATCGTGCAATGTAAACAACAGCCATGACGAGCAGTTGCACACGACTCATTGGTCTTGAAATACGTTTGGATTGCGAGCGCACGTCTACTGCGACATCGCTACTAAATAACCCGCACGAATAATGGAGCTAATGCAGTCCCCTCCCCGCTCATACGCTCAGCGGTTATGGAAAATCTTCATGCATTGTGTAAAATATTTTTTAAAAGTATGAGTTTAAATGATTATTGTTGCTTATCGCTTTCAGGTTAAATGCTGAGACTAAATGTATGAGACCATTCTCGCTAAATTTGCAAAGATGACCGCCAAGTTTTAGCAGAAAAATATACAAAAGGATACGTTACTACCTTTTTATCGAAAAACGACAACCGCCGAGATAGACGGAAGACGTGATTCCAATTGAAGTCCCACTATAAATGTTTGAAGAAACTTCTCGTTAGATAATAAAAAAAATAGATATATATAATCTCTGAATTTTGCTTTCCAGCATTTCTAAATAAATTTTGCTCCCCCAAATGTGAGACTCACGGGTCACGACTAGAAAAATAGTAAAGTGCTCTTTACTTTTTATTGCGCTTTGCTTCGAAGTACTAAACTTTTTCCCTCGAATTTGAACTACATAAAAATTCAGTATATTAAAAAAGAGAACAGAAAGCAACAGCAAAAGCAAATGGACAAACAAGTATGTCAGTAACTCCGTTGTGATGCTATGATGTCCGTGTTGTGTGTATGAACTCTAAACCAGTGCACAGAAACTGGGACATGTGCAACTGCTATCTCAACTACTCTACATTGCAATGCTACTACAGCTGCTGCTATCCATCTGTTTCAAGCATTTAAACTGAATTGCGTCCAGGCACTCAGCCAATTAAGCGAATAGTTTCTTCCCACATCCTTTAAACCACATGTGTATGTATATGTATGTGTGCATGTAAGTACATCTGAATATTCTGCCAACGCATTTGTATCATTTTATCATCCTGTTGTATTATCCTTTTTCTTTCTTAAAATTGTGTTCATATATTTAAATTTTAACAACGTTTGCTAACAACTACATTGGTTAGTGAACAATTTATCACATTTACCGCTTTTCATGCGTAATGACGGATCTTCGGGGAGAACCCTTGTTCGATATGTGTGTAACTTATAAAATTTCTGAGCAAACACTTGTTGAATTACATTTTGCAGGCATCTCAATTCTACTGCACTGATGAATTTCAAGACAACAGAACCAAAGGCAATCTGAAGTCAGTACTACACTGCGTTAAATAACTATCACACAGGGTCTTACAATAAGTTTTACAATATATTTGTTTCTCATTTAATTGCAATAATATTTTTATAGGAAAACATAGCTACTGTTCCTACCATAATCATATAAATGCAGGTTTAAAACTTTGTGCAAATTCAAAATAATTTTATCAATATTTCACACTTTTGCTTGCTAAGGCAGGCTGACGCTTGCCTCGGATGAGTACGTCGAACACATATCAATCACCAACTTTATTTTATCACTCCCAAGGAAGGAATATAAAACATTGGTTGGAGTACTGATGAGGCATTGTCTCACTCCATATCACGTAGCTAAAATGGGAATGATCCAGTGCGGTTATGCGAAGAAGAAAAAGGTATGTTAGAACACCTCCTTTGCCACTGCCCTGGTCTAGCATCACTCGCTACAACTGCCTGGGATCGGTATAGTTTTCAGCTCTGAAGGATAGTGCTAACAAAAGCTTAAACTGTTTTTTAAAACTTGCCAAGACATGTACGTATCACGAACTATCTTTAGCACGAGTCCAACAACACTGGTAACACTACGGGGACCTTTGTGATCTATGTGAGATCTTTTCAGATCAACCAATTATACCTAACCTAACCTTCACATTTTTTAATCAGGTTCCTTGAAAACATCGAGTATGCTGTTTTATAGCTGTTGGCTAACAAATGGCATTAATTTTTGGCAAGTTTTTTGTTGAAGATGTTGAGTGTTTTCTTCCACAAAGGAATATGTCGAACATTTGTTATATGGAGAGAATCGTTAAAAAAAAAATTCAATTATCAACGGGATCTGTGCGCCACTGAAACTTGCACTTCATTTTACCAAAATTCAATGAGCTTAGCCTCCATGCCTGTTGCGATGATAAAAGTTGACATATGCAACGCCGTTGAGGCGAAAAAAACTAAACGTACTCCGATTTCGCTGAATCTATGTACCTGCTTTACTTTCACTTAGGAAAGAAAAAATATGAAATATAGTAAAGAGTGACGAACTGTCACTACTTCCTCTTCTATTTGCGAGAAAATTAATTGTGATGAAATTCGGTTTGCTCATTGCTTTTACTATTACCCTGAAATATGGTATTGGGCTTAAGTGTTAAATACCATATGACCCAACTTTTATGAAATTTAGTGTTGAATTTTCTGTGGAGAATCGATATAAATAATGACAAGACGATCGACGGGAAAAATGGGGCTGGAACACAGAATAATGTATTGGCTCTACTCAGCAGCAGCTAGGCCAATTCTCTACTATGGTATGGTAGCATGGTGTAATGCGCTTTAAATTAAAGGAGTTGAAAAATACTCGCATTGGTTCTCATAACCGGTACAATGTCCACCACACCATTGAGCTATGTTCACAATTCTGAAAAGAACTTTCTTTATGTAAGCCATTCGCCCTTTCATTTGCTTGAAGCAATTAACTGTTAAATCTGTTTGATGAGTGAAATTGGCTCAGACCGTACATCTGGTGCTAGTATCGATACTTTCGAACTGGGTGCAGCTTGTAATCAACTAAAAATATAAAATTTTTTTTAGAAGATTTTATTGTTTTTAACCCTTGTGTTACATTCAAAAAAATTTACACATTTGATATTCGAGTGACGAAATGACCTTCCCTGTGTTTTGCTTAGATATCAGTATAAAAGTTTATAATTTTAATAGAAGTTTTTAAAATTCATTAGTTTTATTGATTATTAAGCTGTTATATATACATATTTAAATACATTAGATACATTTTTTTTTAATTGAATGCTCCAAACAATAGGTTTTTGAAACCGTAACCGTTGAACGATGCTGTGAACACACAGGTTTTTTGCAATTGAGCTTGGGCAAACTGCACAGGTGGCTAGCTGACTAGGTTTTCTTTTTTTCGGAACAGTTCCTGCCGAAGTGATTGGTTGCTCTGCGTCCGCTTTCACATTGCTTACAATATCTGCTGACGGTTGAGTTCTTGGCAGCGTTTTTCTGCGTTCAATTTCCCCATGAACAAGGTCTTAGCCAAGATTTTCGAGGAAAAGTCCACGTTTATATGTTTTTGCAGCATTCCACGAAGGATTAATTTCTGTCCATAATACAAAGGCATTCAATGCTGAGATATCTACGATGTTTGCAAAAATTGCTACAGGCCAACGATTAGTTTGTCTCTTGCATGTATATGTTTCTACATGTTGATCAATAATGTACACTCCAGATTTTGTAGAGTTGTAGAAATTGATGATATCTGGCAACTTTTTTGGATGGTTTTCCATAACGCTTTTATCATGGTGCAAGGTACTTAAAACAGTCACCATCTTATATTTTTTGGGTATGTATTGCACAAGTGTAACTGATCCATTAAAGAAATGTCGACTGCTTAGCACTGGTAGACTCCTTAACTCCACTTTAGTACCACAAACCGGTAAAAATCGTTTATTACTCCTTACGGTGCCTACCAATACCATTTTTTCAATAACTTTTTCTTCAATAACTCCATTTCTTCAATAACTCCAGTGCCAAATCCCGAGTAGTAAAAAAGTTGTCGGTTGTAATATTCCGCCCTTCATGCTCACTTACGAGATCCAACACAACGCGCTGGCCTTGGTTCCGTTCCGGTGGAGCGGAAGCTGACTCCTTCCCTAAATACATTTGGAATTAAGGCAAAATTTTGTACGCACATCCGCAGCTACCCATGTTTTCATTCCATATTTGCTTGGTTTACTTGTATACTCTGCCCCTAAAAGGAATTAAACGCTCGTCTAATGTAATATTTTCGTATGGAACAAAAAGTAGCGGTAAATTAGCCACCCACTTCTCATACAAATCGCGAATCGGAGCAAGTTTGTCGTTCATTCTTTGAGCCCTTCGATTGTCTCTGTCATCGAACCTCAAAACACGATAAATTTCAAGAAACCTGCCAAGTGGCATTTGTCATATGATTTTGCTACCGTGCTACAAGATATTACTCCTGTGGCAAGGCCATAGTAACAGATGATTCTGCGTAAGCATACTACAGCACCGCTTATCGAGTACCTACCACTTCGTACGCAACGTTTCCGCCGAGTAGACGTGTTAGAATCATAAACGGACTTTATAGAAATATTTTTACTTGCTTATTATATTCATTTAAGAGAGCTGTACTAAATGTTGTAGTTAAAGAAATGTTAATAGAAAAACACTTGAATTCTATGAATTAACTAATAAAAAGACATCCTGAAAATAAAGTGAAAATAAAGTGTTTGATTTTGTGACACATTGTTTCACGGAATAATGGTCGGCCGTGCACTTCATCCCAGAAGCTTCGAGTACTTTCTCCGTGTGAACGATATACTCCTGTAAAAGAATACATTTATGTCTTCATTTTAGCCATAAATACGGAAAATTATATTGATTTAACTACCTGCTAAAATTAAAATACCCAAATATGCATCGAGTTCTATCTCATCTATTTTTTTATATGCAGCTCCAATTTTTTTTTCGCCCTCTATATTGCTGAATTGGATTATAATTTGCTTATTTGGTACGTAAAGAATTGATCGAATGATTCCTTGATAGAAGAAATACGATGTACTGCATATGCAGTAACTCCCTGTCTTCCGTGGATTATATTTTCTATTCTGGCCCTGCCACTATTGTGCCCAACTGGTTCCATTGACCACTCAGTAGCTCTATCCTTGCAATAATACATAGGAACATTTTCCAATGCAGGTACTATATCTTCATCGTTATCAGAATCTAAATATTCGTCAGAAGATCCTTCTGATTCAAATTGTTCCACTATATATTCTTCATCCCCATCTTCACTACACTCATCAAAATCCTCATCACTGTCAATAATATGCTCTATTTAGCCTTGAGTCAGACGATTTGGCCTCTAAACCAAATTTTCATAAATAAACACACCAATAATAATTAAATATTATAATAAAAATACTTACAGAAGCTTGGAATCTTTCCATTTTTATAAGAATTTAACAAATACAAGCTTTTGCAGCAAAAACCTAACCACACTGAATGACCCGAAGGTGCGCGCACGTAATTTTTGATGTTACCACCTGTTTATTAAATCAAAATTATTTTTTGTATGCTTTTTCTATTGGATTTATGTCAATACACAAAGTCATGAAAGGAAATTGTTAATATTAGCAGATATGATGAAATTCAACAAAAAAAAAGGTCATGAAATGACCGGAAAGTAACAGAGGGGTTAATCTTTCTTTTGAAGGCTATACAATTTATGTAACTAGTACACAATTATAAATATATTCTGGAATTAGTAAATTTTAAATATTTAGAGAAACTACCATAGTTTTTTCTTTTAAACATTTTTAATTTGCAAAGCCGCTTCTTTTGATTAACTCCACTCGCTTTAATTGACTTGCTTGCTTCAAGCAGTTGTCGACAGCAGAGTAGATCAAAATGTGCTACTCTCTTTTAACACGTTGACTGCCGCGCCGGCACCCATTGCCCGGCGCATGGCTTTTCAATGGCGCCGCGCCGGGCAATGGGTGCCGGCGCATTGTACTGCCGCGCCAGGCAATGGGTGCCGGCGCATTGTTTTTGGTGTAATATTGCGTCAATTATATTTTCTGTCGTTTGATTTTAAAATTGAAAACATATAACAGGATATATATATATAATGTATGACAATTCAAATATAAATATGTGATGCACACTTGCGGCGCTGTGTGATAACCAGCAAATTTCGCTCGGCAGTCAACGTGTTAATAAATCAAACGTATAGATTAACCTTCCTTGGCGACAATTTCAGCTTTGCTATTATTTGACAAGCCCCGGCTCAGTAGGTAGGTAGGTTTGGCAACCGCATCGCACATAGAGACAACGATACCACTTAGACCACGGAATGGGTCCGTTGTGAGCCGCGGGGGCTGGGCTCAGTTTGTTCGTGATATTTTTTCGTACATGTGATTCCTTTTTTATCACTAGCATTAATTCGAAAGCAACAACAAAGTAATCGAGTAAGATTCGCCGCTAGCAAGTATGGTTATACCTCATTACAACTCACTGTTGTACAAACACATGTAATTTTAGCAGCTCTATTCGTGCGTTGCCAATACATGCTCATTTATACCATTTGCTTCATCTATTCGCCACTTGCTAACGCTTGACGAAAAGAAGAGGCCTTTTGTATACTGCTGATTTCAAGCAATGCTGTGACTACTTTTGTACCCGTTTTCCATACTTCAATAATGTAATCTTTCATTGAATTGTCGACTCGACGGGGTATATAGCGGTTTTCGAAGCCGCTTTAGATTAGTAAAAATCATAAATTTTTCAAGTAGTCTGTTCGCCATACTTTCACAACTACAAACATTCAATTCAACTACCAATATTTTGCTAGTGGACCCCACCTGTATGATTTCCAACGTCCTTGCCCACTATCAAAGAAAGTTTCGAAATCGATTAGCAATTTATGCAAAACTGAAAGGAAGGCTCTTAAAGCGTTTTATAATTGACTAATACCAGAACTGAGTAACTTTCAAAGTAAAAAGGATTTCGATTCAATTTATGCAGTATACTCATAGAACCTTTCCGACTCAATGCTGTGGCTAAGCGCACGTAAATTGAGTATTTTAGATCATCAGCGGGTAATCCATCTGGTTTCCGGTACAATATTTTTGGTTGCCTTTTACGTGCACAAACACAAACACATTTTTCAGAAATGGTAAAAGGATCAGGCGAATGCTGAAGGTGGTTAGCAGTTAAAGTGCGTTTTTTCGTTTGAAAAAAAATGGGTCGCAAAATGAAAATCGAGGACGATTCCATTTACGCTTTGGTAAAATGAAAGGAACTATTTACAGTTAATGCTGTTTGAGACTTGAAGGCAAATCAGCAAAGACTTTGTTTTTGGTTTTCCAAAGCAAAACAAAAACTGTATTGATTCCATTACCTGTCGTAATGTTGTAAGGAAAGTTTTGCACTTCATAGCTTTCTTAAGAAAGCTCTTTGAAGGTTGAATTCTGAGTTATTTTTAGTTTTCATTCAACTTTGCGCACACTTTGCACAACCCGAATTTCTGTTAAAAATACCATACATTTATACACAATTTCAAAGCTTAATTTATATACAGCAAAGTGGCTGCTCTTTAATGCCTTAATCACCATTTATGACCTCGTGATCTAACGACTATTCATCAGTGTGTATATCAATCATGAGCTTATAAGACTCAACCTTCTCTGATATGCACACAACCAGCTAATAATCGATTTAATACGAGTAGTCTACCTAAAAGTACGTGATTCTGGTGATATGCTTCGCTTACAAACAGATCTCGATGGTCCTCATAGTTGGCGCAACAATAAAAATTAGCAACAAATAAATAATATCAAATATATTCCTGTTTGGCGTTATTGTGTTTCCCAAAAAAGGATATAGCTCTGCCATTTATTGATGCACATCCGTTCTTCATAGGTACATATCTTACATGAGACCACAATCATCGAAGTAGCAAATGCGTTATAGCGCCAGCCGCAATTTTATCACATGAACAACGTACGGCTTCAAATTGTTTCTGGCAGCAAAGGCAACACAAATGATGCTGCTGACAAACAATTCGGTTTACCAACTAAAATCAATCAGTCAAACCACAGTGACATAGTAAAGGGTATTGACCTCATAAATGCACTGCGGTATACTGATGCTTGTTCATATGTACTTGTGTGTTTGTACGTATGTATGTGGGTATGTGAGACTCCCTGCCATTTCAACTTTGCCCCATTTAAAATTTCATATAACCATATAAATTGCATTCGAATCATTTAGTTATCATTTCAATCCTATACCCTGAAATGGGGTTAGAAATGAGGATAATATTTAAAATATGAAAATATTTATTAGGAATAACCCTGAAATGGGCACACGAGTTGCATACACACAAACAACCTGTTACTAGCTGGAGTTTCTAGATCGTCGATTTCTAGCTCGTATCTGCTGGCTGTAGTTTGCCTTAACATTCCTCCTCGAGTATTAGAACGTTTAAATCTCCCTGTAAAACAAATCAAAATCAAGTGCACCATTTGGATTTTTAAAACAATATTCTAACTTTCCTGACCAACTAACTTAAAGTCTTAAAATCCTTTGATATCTTATGCTCCCTTTCTGACGTTAAGAAAACGATAATATCCTGTCTCAATAAATGATTGGCTAACTTTTTATTCAGCTCTTATTGAGCTCTTTCATTCTCCAATCAGTTCAACATCTAGATCTTTAACACTAAACCTATCGTATCGTATATATTCCTATTCCTACCAAAGTGGGTCAAATGACCCGTCTTTAAAATTTTATATATATTATTAAGTTTAGCGAAAAATATATCAATTAGGCCAAGTTGGTGTATGAATAAAACAATTGTTTTCAATTAATGATTCAAAATATTATAGTTTATATATTAAATTTAAGAAACATAAAAAGAATGTATGGTATTCAAGAAAAAAATTAAATATTTCTTGAATTGAATCTCAAATTTGGCAAATAAATAAATAATATGCTAACTTTATTTATATTTATCGCATATTTTGCAAATTATTGGGCTCAATGGTACATTTTCCACATTTTGTTGGATTTGAAACAGTTTTTCGTAGTTTTCTTTGCAAAAACTTATTTGGCACCTTCACCGCATTTGCACAATAGAATCCGAACTTGAATTTGTAGATGTTTTCTGTATATTTCTGGCCATGTGATCCGTCGTGTCTACACCGTGCTTAGTATTATTGTAAAATCTTATCGTTTCAGTTTGCCATATGTTTCAATGCTTTCAGATTTAGGTTTTGAGCTTTGTAAAAACACTTTTATGTTTGGCTTACTTTTATAAATGGTAAGTGAACAATGACTCGATTAGTTTTGTTGACAAGCGTGTCATACCATCTCTCTTCTGCTTGGCTAATTTGGGCAGTTCTATTTTGTTTTCGCGGATCGTTCCAACAAGGGTGGTTCTTCTGGTTGTTTTTCTAAAAGTTTCGTAGCTAGTGATGCGCTCGTAAAGAAATTATCTGTAGTGACGCTTCTTCCGCATCCTGTGAACGGTTCCATTAGTTTGAGAAGAACGAATTCCCCAAGCGGAGTTGAAGCGCCTCTGTTTTCTTCCTTTCCCAAATATGGAAATCCATTTATGATGTATTTAGTGCTGACATCAGATGCTAGCCAAAATTTGATACCAAACTTATTCGGTTTGTTCGGCATATATTGTGTAAATCTACACCTACCTTTGGTTGAGAAGGGCTGTATGTTCCACAGGCTTGTAACAATTTTGGTTATTCTCGATGAATTTGTACCATACTTCCGAGGTGAGAACGAATTTATCATTGTGTAAACGCTGGCTTCGTTGACTTTTTTTATCAAATCTGATAAACCGCATAATTTCACAAAAATCACTCTTCTCATGGTTTTAGAAAAAAAGAGGGATCCCATTTAGTGTTCCATAGATATGAAATGTTCAAATTGTTTGTATGAAATGCGCCACTTGCATGTAGAAGACCAATAAATGCATTTATTTTTGCAGGAGTAGGATTGCATTGAGCTCCTAATACTCGAGAGGCTTCTTTTTCTGTGCATTTTCTTATGTGCTCCATTACACGATTGGCAATAATCAAAGAAAATGCAGTTCTTACTTTGCCCTTCATTATATTTCGTTTGGCATATGCTGTTGGGCCTACAACCTGCTTAAAAATATTATAAATTGAAGAACGTCGAGGCTTTGTTGAGCTTTGTTCTATTTCTTGCCAAATTGCACCATCAGCCGCAATTTCAGTACATCGGTCTTCCACATCACTTTCACTTTCTGAACTCGATAATGGTCTTTTTCTTTCCTGTCCTCTTCGCCTGTTCAAAATATCCTCGTCTTCACTTTCTCTACCTGAGGACTCACATTCATGAATCATTGATTGAATCATTAAATTGTTCTATGTTATCCACTTCACTTTCAGACAGTTGCTCTTCACTAAATTCCGAACACTCTTCAGCTTTGTTATTTATAACTTCCAACGATTTCAAACATCTTGAATGTTTCCACATTTTTCGGATAAGAATTATAAGTAAAATGATCAAATAAGAATTTTTGATGCGCAAAATAGCGCTATAACTTGAAATTTTTACTGCTCTCTTGTAGTAGAACAAAATTGGATATTCATCTGTCAGCCTGCAACAAATATAACTCAATGGAGCAAAATATATCACGCAATAGGAAAAACGCCGCAATCAAGACACACAATCTGTGCACGGGTCAAATGACCCGTTACGGTAGTTAGAGCTGATCACATATATTTCTCGGTAAAACAATTAGCAAGAGAGGAGTAAATCTTGAAAAATACATTCGATGTATTTTTTAATAAAAGTCGTGAAGGCAAACGGCGGTTTAATAATATTATTTCTAAGAACTTCTGACAAAAAGTTTAAAATGGGTTATTTGATCCGTCATGGTAGGTTTAGTGTTAACAAACTCTTACCTCTCACGACACGTCGCCGGAAACAAAAATATCCATTCATGCGAGAGTGTTGAGCTTATTATTATTAAAAACAATTCATCTTTTTGGTTGTCGTTTGAACAAGTTTCAAAAGCTGGCAGAGTTTATTTACACCATCACCAAATACGAAACCTATTAGTCTTCGCACCATTTTACAGCGAAGACTATTACTAAACGAAGACGGAAGGTGGCAAAAAGTGTAGAGAAGATCACGGCGGGCTAGTCATAAACGCACCGTCAGCGAAATCGAGTAATTTTTTTGAAATATTTACTATAAGTCTGCGTTAATCAAATGTATTAATTATTTCCTACTACTATTAAAATATTAAAAGCAAAAGACAACATTTTTTGGAAAATGCTTGTGTGTATTTTCGTAGTGTGTCAAACACCACTAAGCGGGATAAGCAGGCAAAGCAAAGATGGCAAATATATGCTCTGTCTATATCTGCTGATTTGTTGTTGTATAGAGGGGTGGGCACCTCTTTCATTTATAATTTACTACTTGAACAGAATTGCAGAGTATTTAATAGCATGAAATTGCACAGTATTGCTGCGCGAACAGAAATCCGTCGATTATTTTTACAGTGGAAAAATAATTAGATTCATTTCCATTTTCTCCGAAGAGTTGAAGACTTAGCGTTGCTTTTCTGATTATTATTATTATTAGAAGGCCATTACGCACTGCGACCAGAGCTGATCTATTGTGAAAGGCCTATTTGGTAACCCTTGAGTTTTAGGCTTTTTAAAAATTTTAGCACAATTTTGGGTTCGTTATTCCAAAGATTGCATGGAGATACTACGATACCAGCAAGGTGATGAAGTCTCTGTCTGCCCAACGCAAGACATTCACAAAGCGCATGTTCTGAGCTTTCTATGTCCATTTCGCTAAAGCGGCAGACATTGGTCTCAGATAGACCAATATTATTTAGATGATACCTCAGGCTGCAGTGGCCTGTAAGATATCCTGTTGAAAGACGCAGATCTACTCTGCTTAGTGAGAGAAGTTTGTCAGATATTCCTTTGTTGGGACTTAGGAATAGTTTGGCTTGACGCTGACCGGCACAGTTTAGCCAGTGTGCGGCAAGTTTTCTTTCTTCCCATTTCCTAAGGAATTCATTAATGTGGCCTTTTGTGAGTCCACAGAAAGGCTCAGGACCAGTAAGTTGCATATTTGCTCCTTGTTTTGCAAGGTCATCAGCCATTTCATTGCCCTCATGTCCTTCATGTCCCGGAATCCAGCATAGTGTTACTATGTCGAGATTCCCTAACGTGTTGAGAAGGTTGAGGCAATCATTTACCAATTTAGAGGTGATAGTTGTTGATAGAAGGGCTTTTAGAGCCGCTTGGCTATCTGAAAGTATGTAGATGTGAGTACCTCTCATTTTCCTGCTAAGGCATTCTCTCACACATATTTCAATGGCATGTATTTCTGCCTGGAATATTGTTGGGTAGAATCCCATCGGAATCGATTTTTTGAATTTAGGCCCTTTGATTCCTGCCCCTGTTCTACCATTTTCCTATTCGGACCCATCAGTAAACCATAGCTGGGAGCCAGGTTTGAAAATGATAGAGTTAGTTCTCCAGTCTGTGCGTTCATTAATTATAACTTGGAAGTTCCTGAAGAGTATTGGTTTGGGTGATAGTATATCATCCCTATGAAGAATGGGACTATGTAGAAAGTCTTCTAAGATCTTTAAATGTCCTTTCATATCCCCACTTTTAAGTTCAGATATACCTTTTAATCTTAAGGCACTCGAGCGAGCTTCCCTTTCAATTAAGATTGGAAGCGGTGGTGTGTTCAAGAGCACACCCAATGCATCCGTGGGACATGTTTTCATAGCCCCTGTAATACCAACACATATCAGGCGATGCAGTTTGTTTAATTCGTTTGCTGCCTTTCTTTGCTTGACCTTGGGCCACCATGCTAAGGATGCATAAGTGACTATGGATTTTACAACTGTGGTGAATGTCCAGAAGGTCATTCGAGGGTTTAGTCCCCATGTCTTACCACAAAGCCTTGTGCAGGCAAAGAATGCCCTTGTGGCTTTTGAAGTAACTCTCTCAATATGGGAATTCCACATAAGCGTTTTGTCAAAACTACCGCCAAAATAGTTCGCTTCTGTCGAGAGTTCAAGTGTTGTTCCATTAAAGGTCGGACATTTGAGATTTATGTTCCTTCTCCTAGTAAACGGTAGAAGTGTTGTTTTGGATAGGTTAATGGAGAGCCCTTTTTCCGTGCACCATTTGTTTATTATTGTAAGGGCTTGCTGCATGCGATCCGAAATGGTTTCCTCATGCCAGCCTAATACATAAACTACTGGGTCATCAGCTTTTCTGATTACTTGTAGACAATTTTTTTGTTTATGAGCAACAGCAGGCAAATAACAAGCAAATAATATTCGATTTTCACAAGAAACCCTACGAATTATCAATAATAATAAAAAGAAGTGGTTAATTTGTAACAATGAGCTTCAACTAGTTGTTTCACAAATATGGCAAATGAAAAGATTTCACTACAAAATTAATTTGATTGTAACTACAAAATGCAGGCTGAAAATCAGTCCATCCCAATAGTGTTTTCCATCCCCGTCGAAATTGCGTTTAACCGACCGAATTTTCCGACGGAAGTAGATTAGCTGACCACCGCCCGTCAACCTGTTACCCGCGCGAGCAACAGCTCGATCAAGCTCCTAACAGAAGTTTGGACCTAATTATTTATAAATTTATTTAACATATGGCGTATTTATATATTTATTTAAAGTACCTCATTGTACCATTAAGTACGAGTATAAAAATTCCGAAATGGCGAAGTCGTACACCAAAGGCGGACATGTTGCAAATTTGGGATGAATCTTATTGTTCTCTAATATTTTTTGGTTCAATAAAATTTGGTATCGCATAAAAAGTACAGCATTTGAAGCAGTCGCTTCTCAATTAAGTCACCCTGTTATATAAACAAAAGTACATACATATGTTTAGTAGGTTGCGGTGTTTGAATGAAGAATTAGATATGATGACAAATAGTTGATGGGAACTAAAGTGAGAAATATTAAAGCACTACTAAACTACCCATACAAGGAATTACCTTCACTTTGCATTCTTTTTTACTCCAGTCCCTCAAACGACTGATGACATTGTGAGCTATTTTAGGAATGACAGTAAAGGGGAAAGCAACCATTGCAGCAGCAGTGATGCAAACATTCACCGACACTTTGTTCGGAAGTCACCGTACTCGCCTACGCTCCAGTTGCGCTGTTCATTGCATTTTCTGGGCTTGCTCTGGTGTCCTTGTAAAGTGAGCTTCTATTCAACTATACTGGCATTGCGGCTACATGGTTAATGGCATACGACCGAACGTGCTAAACAGCAAATATCCTTCCTTAGAGCTGAAAATGTTTGTGAGGGCGATTTGCTAGCATGTATATATGTATGTATACATTGAAAGAGTAAGATCGAGTGTATGCAAATATTTATTTATTGAAGCTGAAAGTTACTGAATGAAGTGTAAAATTGGAAATTGATTTCTGCCATGCAGCTGACTCTAGTTCTAATGATATTTTCATAGCAATTCAAGTAACTGGAGAAGGACTACAACACACAGCGCCTCTCGGTAATTTCTGTTGTTATTCGAGATTTAAATTGTCTGCATTTAACTACTTATATTTGTTAACTGGCTAGTTCAAGTGGACTGGGGTAGTGCAGTAAAGAGATAAACCTCGTTATCACTCTAGTATGAGTCCCGGCAACAGGAATATCGAGGGTAACGAGAAGGAGGATGAACGTACCCGGTTAGCACACTCCTTAAGGTCGACCAAAGAGGAACCAGTGCAAGTTCCTTCAACCGGGTTAAGGCGGGCGTACAGACGTCTCAGGTTAACCACAATTCTCACAGAACACAGTAAGATAAGGGAGCGTGCAACGAGGTTAAGCATACCACATAACAATATATACCGCAGTTGTAGAGAAGTGCGTGAGAAGAAACTGTGGAAATATTTTTGCAATTTTCCAGCTTTGACAAAAGCAAAATTATGAGCTTTTCGCAAATAATTCCAATACAACACTAACGAAATTTCAGGAATTATAGGAAATAAGACTTTTGGAAACTTAACCACCAGAATAACAGAGCATTGTGGCATTAAAACAGCGCTCGATGCAAATTAAATGCCTCCCAATTCAGGAAAGACAGCCAATTAGAAAACATATAATAACATCAGTATTCAAAAATATCGGTTTTCGCTTAAAAAAGGGTTCCATGTATAGAAGTCCACGCAAGTTCGGAAAGTTACTGATCGCCATTCACTTGGGAGTGGCCAGGACGATTCTTCTATACATGGTTCAAGCAGCTCACAACGTCCGGGATTAGCCCACGTATCCTCTGCGTAGCTTCCGAACACCCGTTCGGGAGTCAGCTAACGTGAGAAGGTGAAGCATTCCAGGATAGCTGGTTGTGCGCTGGGTTTGGGACCCGCTACTTAAAAATCCCCCCCAATGAAAAGAATTACAAAGCCTCGGATGAGAACTGCCTTTACTGATGACGACCCCTGCAAACGAAATAAGGAATATGATTTGAGGGCATGCACCTGGAATGTTCGGTCTCTTAATAGGGAAGGTGCCTCTGCCCGGCTGGTTGATGTCCTCGTGAGAGTAAGGGCTGACATCACTGCCATCCAAGAGATGCGATGGACGGGGCAAGGCAAGAAAACAAAGGACCTTGCGACGTCTACTATAGCTGCCATGTAAAGGAGCGCAAATTCGGTGTCGGATTTGTTGTGGGAGAGAGACTTCGTCGTCAAGTACTGTCGTTCACTCCGGTGGACGAGCGTCTCGCAATAATCACCATCAAAGCGCGATTTTGTAACATCTCGCTTAGAGAAAGACAATGCGACCAAAGATTCCTTCTATGAGCGCTTGGAACGTTCCTATGAGCGCTGCCCCCGCCACGACATTAAAATCGTGCTTGGCGACTTCAACGCCAGGGTGGGCAAGGAGGGAATTTTTGGTCCCACAGTCGGAAAATTCAGCCTGCGCAATGAAACATCCGGTAACGGACATAGGCTGATCAACTTCGCCGGGCCCGAAACATGGTAGTCTGCAGCACCAGATTCCAGCTTAAAATATACACCAAGCAACCTGGCTGTCTCCTAATCGGAAAACACGAAACCAGATCGATCATGTTGTGATAGATGGAAGACACGCTTCTAGTGTATTAGATGTACGTACGATCCGAGGACCCAAGATCGATTTGGATCATTACCTTGTTGCAGCCAAACTGCGCACACGCCTCTGAGCAGCAAAAAATATACATCTACCTACGCAAAGAATGTTCGACATCGAAAAGCTGTAATCACAACAGACAGCCAGAAGATTCGCCACTCGACTCTCACTCCCGCTCTCAGAGAGTACTGCCCAACAAACCGGTATGCACGAACAATGGAGCAACATTTCTCGTTCTCTACGTACCGCCGCCGAAAAAGAAATCGGATTCCGGCGAGCCCGAAAAAACAATTGGTACGACGAGGAATGTCATGCTGCCGCAGAAAGAAAGGATGCCGCCTATAGAGCCACGCTGTGATCGGGCGCAACGCGAGCTATGTGGGATCGCTACAGAGAGCTGAAAAAGGAAGAAAGACGTAATATACGACAGAAGAAACGAGAGGCTGAAATACGTGAGTGCGAGGAGCTTGAGATGCTGGCCAATAGGAACAACGCCCGATAATTTTACCAGAAAGTTCGGCGTCTTACAGAAGGTTTTAAGACCGGGGCGTTTTCCTGTAAGAATAAATACGGCGATCTGGTGACTGACGTACAGAGCAATATTAAATTATGGAGGGAACACTTCTCGAACCTGTTAAACAGTGACAGCTGCGCATGTCACTGAGGATGTAAAGATCCCGATACCCCAATCGTTGACGACGGAATTGACGTTCCGTTACCCGACCATGACGAGGTGAGAATAGCGATAACGCGTCTAAAGAACAACAAAGCCGCGGGCGCCGACGGACTGTCGGCTGAGCTATTCAGACATGGCGGCGAGGAACTGGTAAAGTGCATGCATCAGCTCCTATGCAACATACGGTCGGACGAAAGTATGCCTGTCGATTGGAATTTAAGTGTGCTCTGCCCAATCCATAAGAAGGGCGATCCTACAATTTGAGCCAATTACCGCGGGATTAGTCTTCTAAATATCGCCTATAAGGTTCTAGCGAGCGTATTGTGTGAAAGGCTGAAGCCCACCGTCAACCAACTGATTGGACCTAATCAGTGTGGCTTTAGATCTGGAAAGTCTACCATCGACCAAATATTCTCAGTACGCCAAATCTTGGAAAAGACGCATGAAAGGAGAATCGACACACACCATCTTTTCGTCGACTTCAAAGCTGCATTCGACAGTACGGAAAGGAGTTACTTGTAAGCCACGATGCCTGAATTTGGTATCCCCACAAAACTAATACGGCTATGCAAGATGCCGTTGCTCAACACCAGCAACGCCGTTAGAATTGGGAAGGACCTCTCCGAGCCGTTTGATACCAAACGAGGTTTCAGACAGGGTGACTCACTGTCGTGTGACTTCTTTAACCTGATATTGGAGAGGATCGTACGAGCCGCAGAACTTAATCGCTCAGGCACAATTTTTTATAAGATCCAATTGTTGGCGTATGCCGATGATATCGACATCATCGGCCTTAACAACAACAAGGTTGTAAAAGACTTCGTTTATTTATGAACCAGCATTAAGACCGATAACAATGTCAGCCTTAAAATTCAACGTAGAATCTCTCTTGCCAACAAGTGCTACTTTGGACTAAGTAGGCAGCTGAGCAGTAAAGTTCTCTCTCGATGAACAAAACTAACACTCACAAGGCTCTAATCATGCCCGTCCTAACGTATGGCGCAGAAGCATGGATGATGACAATATCCGATGAAGCGACGCTTGGAGTGTTCGAGACATAGATTCTGCGTAAGATTTTTGGACCTGTGCATCTTGGCAACGGCGAATATCGCAGACGATGGAACGATGAGCTGCATGAGCTTTACGACAACATAAACATAGCGCAGCGAATAATGATCCAGCTGCTACGTTGGCTGGGTCATGTCGTCCGAATGGATACAAACGCTCCGGCTCTGAAAGTATTCGACGCGGTACCAGCTGGTAGTAGCAGAGGAAGGGGAAGGCCTCCCCTGCGTTGGAAAGATCAGGTGGAGAAGGACTTGGCTTCAGTTGGTGTGTCCAATTGGCGCCGGTTAGCACGAGAAAGAAACGACTGGCGCGCTTTGTTAAACTCGGCCAAAACCGCATCAATTAAGAAGAAGAAGAAGGATAACACATTAATAAAGAAGGATCTACAAATAATACATATCGCAGAAGTTTTTATATACTTAAATTGCTTGCACGACTGGCTTCCATTCGAAAATTCTTCAATTCGAAATTGGCAAATGCAAAAAATAAAATCCTCACTATTTGTTGCTCTAAGAACTTTGTAAACATTTACATGTTTTGGTTGTTGGTTTATTGAATTTTGATATATATATATATTGTGCATAAAGAATATTCGAAAACCATCGACAGTTAGTCATTTTCATTGCATACCTAAGCAAGTCAAATAAGAAATTACTAATTTGGTCAAACTGCAGATACTATTAGATTTTACAAAACACAGTCTAGTGAAGGAAAATTCAGATTGAGTGCATAAATCTTTTGCGTTTACTGTATCCTACAACGCTCACTGCTCTAATTTATTTGCTATGCCTTATTCCTATTCAAATTTGTACGCCTTTCACCTACTCAATTAAGTTCTTCAGCATCCGACAAAAAGCGCAAGGCGATGGCGTAGGATAAATTCTATGTATGATGTATGTGTGTGTGTGCTTTAAGATGGTTAACCAGGTATAACTGACGCCAAACTTTCGTACTCGTACCTGCGACAAAAATTGTGATAAAAATACCGCCGGGCTTACTCGCACGAACCGCTTCAGAAGCAGAGATACGCTGTTGGTACAAATTCATTTCTGTGTAAGGCATCCAGGAACCTTCGTACCTATACTTGAATAGTTAGGTCAAGTTAAACTTACCAAGTGTTGAGTAAATGATCACTAGAGGGGACTACATAAATTCAATTTCAATGAAGAAGCAGTGTTTAACGACAAATGTTATAAAGATAACTTATTTTGTAGTTATATGAAAACGCATTCTTCACTTTTTTATGAGCTGACTTTACAACGGTTAAGTTTTAGACCTTGTGTTTGCTTTCAACGACTTGAAAATTACTTGCGCGAAGTGTGTCACACCAATTTCAAAGAATACTTTGTATCACAGAGCTTTATGTATAATTTTAAATTTTATAATTTTGATACTCAAACAGCTGCGGATGTGGCGAATCGCAATTATTTAAAGGCTGATTATAAGGGCATTAGAAGTTCCTTTGATGAAACCGATTGGAGCTTTTTAGATTCACCAAGTGATTCTTCTTAATCCTATGGAACTTACGTCGGAAAATCTCAAATACAGTTTCTAAATTTGTGCCTTTAAACAACTCAGTAATCAACTATTAACCACCATGTTTTAATCCCAGGATAGTGAACTTTAAAAAACAGAAAAGGCAAAGCTTTCAAAAAGTTTAAGGTCAGTAATTCAAGAGACGACTATGTACAATTTCTTAAGTTGAGGAAGAAGTTCAACTTCTTGTCGAAAAGGTAGGAAACTACTAGTGAAAATTGGTACCATTGAGTCAATGCATGATCTGGTATACCGCAAGGAACTTATTGGGAACCATTTATTTCTGAATGTTATAGTGGAGCGTCTGGAACGTTAAAAGCATTAAAACCTAGGATGCCTTAGGGACTAGATGAAATTAAATTATCTTTGCGAAAATATGTTCTGAATAACATAAATAATAATCTCTACCTATTTAAAAGTTGTGTATTTGATTTTTAAATAGCAAAAATCTATGATTGCAATAACTTATGTGCTATAATGCAAATAACGTTGTAGAATTTATTTTTTTTTTGTAACAGAAGTGGAAGCAACTGAAAAAATAAAAAGATTATGGATAATTAAATGTTAAAAAAAATATTATGTAAACTATTTGTTTATTTAAATAATTAGCATACAAAAAAAAAATAAAAAATTGTTTTCTGTTATTATAGCACGAATTAATTATTAAAAAAAAGAGGTTGTCTGTAAAGTCGGTTTACTGACGATAGTTTAACGTGACAACGTCATAAGAAAATATTGATGGAATGGTTGCACTTTTCAAAAAAAAATTTTAATTTTATTTGTTTGATAGATATTTTGTATGGATATAGAGGAGGAGGTAAATGGAATTGCAATGGAATAGGTCAAGTTACATTTACAAAAACGTGAAAAATGACGAAACATTTATCAAATTCATGAAAGATATCTTCAATTTCGATTGTGCATCAGACGTTAATAAGTCAACAACACTAAGAGGCACCATCATCTATTTGACTTTTTCAAGACACTTTACACTCGAAACACTCCCTTTCATTTCCTACTTCTTCTATCATCGTCCTATTCTCAACAGAGAAATGGAATTTGGAATGAATGGAACGTGAATTTATATATGTACATATCCGCATATACATACATATATACGCTCAACTAAGTAGGAGAGAGCAAGATGTCGAACGTTGCCTTTCGTTTCCTTTGTTTGCTTTGTCGTTCGTTCCGCGCTTTCGCTTGCAGTTCATTCGAGGTAACGACCATGAGCAAGGTAACGACGAATGAGCAAGGTAACGACGAATGAGCAAGGTAACGACAAATGAGCAAGGCAACGGTGAGCAAGGTAATGACACATTTTTTCGTGCGTGCAGCCGGCTAAATCGAACTATAAGATGTTATCACGTCAAAGCAAAAAATTATGACTATTTAAAAGAAAAAAATTTGTCTATTGAAAAATTTACATTTTTTCAAATATCAACTTCAATTTCACTGATGTTAATCATAGGCGCTACATTTAGACAGCTGTTGTCGTTGCACTGTAGGCATGCTACACTGCAGTATAATCCACTTTTTCGGCATCCGCATGCAGCTCCACATCCTTTTTTGCAATTGCAAAATAACATTTTTAATAAATTTTCCGGAGCAGGTAATTGATTCGTAAATATTGGATGATAGGTATTATTGGAATAATTCCATCCCTAACCACATCTGGATTTGTAGGTAAACCCGTTTTGTGTTTGATCCAAATTTACATGATATAATGATATCATCATGGTAGCGATCTATTAATCGCTTTCGAATAGTTTTTGCATCCGGGACATGATCAGTTGTTATTATATTTTTGAGCTGTTGCATCGCAAACTGGAAAGCTTCATTTTCTTCGATGTACTTAAATATTTCTTCCATTGCTGCGTCTATTTTCAAAACTAATGGGTTAATTTTATTCTCAACATCTTTCTGCTCCACGGATTTAAGAAGCGATTTTAAACAGTCTTTGTGATATTTTGCTTTAATTGCTTGTAAATCTATTACATCCGAAATTATTTTATGCATTTCTCTATAATAATCATCTTTCTGTACAGCGATAAATTTTCGGACGTCATCGCTCAAAGTAGGAGTATTTACATATGAAATTATTCGTCGCCTATTCTTATTCAATTTGGCTTCTTTTATTGGATTAGCTTCTTGTCCACAAATGAAACAGTTGTTTTCCCAATCGAAGTGAGACGAATGAATGGAACTTCGGAGCTTTTTTTTTTGGAGAAGACGATGCAGTAATATTTTCCTTTTTATAGGCATCAATATATTTTTGGGGAACATATTTTCCACGACAACCTGAATGAGCGTATACAAATTCAGCTTGTAAGTGAGGTAACAAACCATCCTGTCGCTCACTTGAAGCAGCTCTCAAAGTTGTTATCCCTCTACTGATTTTCACTATTTCTCCAAGATTTATTACATTTGTACCAGAAAATGAACCAAATTTTTCGCATATTATACAGCTACGTTCATCAGTAAGGCTGCTAGTCGATGGTTGATCCATTATCGGAAAGCTGAAATAGAAAACAATTTAATACTCCTATAATAAAGTTATGGCATTTTAGACATGATTAATTTTTATTTATTTTAATGAATAACATAATAATCAATTGAAATTTTTAATTATAAATAACTTACTAAACAATGTAATAAAAACCACTCGGTAAAAAAACAATTGTTCATGAAACTTGCGTCAGAAATATGCGAGGGTTCAAGTTGCTCCGTTAACTACACACTTGAGCAAAATTTTGGAAGTTTTAAATAAAATCACAAAATTTTCACTATTACGTATTCACAACATTCACTCAACACGTGTCACGCCGCAGCTTCCGTTCCCCTCTTCAAGTTTGACTACCTGCTCAAGATCTCTTCTACCCTTCAAATAAAATGGAACGTTGGGAAGATGTTTGTCTTTACCTATTTAAGTTAAATTTAACGTAGAACTGAAAAAAAATTATTTCCAACTAAATATTATGCTCCAATATATTAATTTTTCATATATTTTTGTTTAAACAATGAAAAAATTAATTGCACAATATAATATTGGTAGAAGTTACAATTTAGAGCATACAAAAGAAAATCCTGTTGGTTACATGGCAATTCATTCAATCCCTATGCGATCCGAGGTCAAAACCCCCGGGCGCTCCTCTATTAATAAATATTTTATTTTAACATATACCAGGAAGCCAAATTTATTTTCTGCTAACTACAAATTGAATAAATATATCCTAAGTAGGGAGTGGGAAATGAAAGATCTTGGTATCGTTTTTGATACTAAACTTTCTTTCACCAAGCATATTGATTATATGATATCTAAAGCATTTGCAATGGTTGGTTTCATCAGAAAAAATTCCACTGATTTTAAAGACGCCCAAACTTTGAAATCTCCCTATGTTGCCTCAGTACGATCTTGCATTCAGTCGTTCAGGCGAGGAAAATCGAAAAAATTTAAAAAATGTTCACAAACATAGTGTTTTTTAAAATGGGCTGGCAATATTACTCGGCCCTTTATAGAAGTCGCCGTAAATTACTTGGATTATAGTTCTTACATGATAGGCGAATATACTTCCCACTAATCTTTGTCTATTAAGCCGGGTCGATTTGTGGGGAGGCAAAAAAATCGCCCATTGCTCTGTGAAAATCATATTCTAGGGATCAAAATAAGAAACTTTGCCGAAGAAACCATACCTCTAAAACGAATTCTGATGCCCCCCAATTTGGGTCGAACTTTTTAGTTTCATTTCTCATGTAAAGGCCAAAAATGGTGATATTTTTAAATGATTGTATGGGGAACACCCCAGGGGAGTTCCAGGGAGTGTGCCCCTGCCATGGGTGGATCGGCCGTCCAAAGTTAGTGGGGGTCGGACATACATTTGGACTCGATTGGAGCACTCTAAATAGTATTCGAAATTATTTATCATTAAATATCAAGAAATGATTTCGAAGATGTGTTTCAAAGTTCCCAATAAAGTCTCACTCAATAAAAATAAAATTATTTTTCTCTTACAAAACATAAAATCCCCAAAAAAAACATATATAAAGTTTTTGACGCAGGGATCTTTACATTCTTAGAGAAATTTATACATAATTATGTATTTATATTTCGTTTCTATGCAAGACTGTCATAGACATAGTTAGCCGGAAATATCGTACTTCAGTTCAAATTAATTTGAATCAGTTGAATCCGCAATATTCAGAGAGTCCTGGATTATCTAGTCCTCATTGTGGTGAATTTTTCGTAAAGATCTTAACAATAAATACTTGGGATTTAATTCATATTTGTTTTCAATAAAAATAATGTTAATTTTTTAAGACAGTACATATGAATCAAAGTTCCAAAGTTTGTATGAAATTCTATCAAAATTTATTAAATTTCTATCAAAATTTTCATCAGGATTTTTAAGAACCCCTGAGCATGCATTTTATTCGCCCTCTAATTTGTTATAAAAAAGTGAATATATGAAGCATCCCAAAGTCGTTTTGAGTTTGATAAATTTATTATTTGTTTCTGTAAGACTTATTACATATTCAGTCGAAATTACTTAACAGCCGTGGCTAAAAGTATTAGGCACCCCATTTTTTACTGAATTTTTCATTTAATAAAGAGAAGTAATGATATTTTATTAATAAATTTGTACAAATAAAAAGAATTAGTGATAAAAACATTAATATTTAGTTGGCTTACTCTTTGCTTTGATAACAGCAGCAATCCTCAAGGTTGCTTTGCATATGCGGCTGTAGCTACGACGCTCTACTAGTGAAACAAAGCATTCTTCAGGACTGTTTGAGATATTATACCGCGTTCCTTTATTTTACGCGACGAAATAGTCGGCATGTGCTCTATGGGGTTTAGACCTACAGACTCTGCTGGCCAATCTAACAAAACATGTTATTGTCTCTACACCAACGCATCGCATTCGCTGATTTGTGACAAGCAGCATTTTCTTGTTGCAATTTAACTCTATCTAAATTAGTGTCTCCGAGAATGTGACTGATCAAACCAAACGTTTCTAACGCACTTATGCACTTTTGACTGTCCGTGCGACCTTCGCAAATGGACATTTCACCGACATCATAAACAGCCATCCAGCCTCAAATCATGCTTGACAATGGGTACCACGCAATCTGCATGTTAAGTTAAGGAATGCAACCGCTTTCCCACCGAAACTGTCAGTAGTGACTAGTCACTGACTAAAATATCAAATTCTCTGGAATAACAAAGCGACAGCAACCGACAGCAGCTTAGGTTAGAATAAGAATTGTATAATAAAATAAAGTTAGACTCAATTTGGAGTTTCGACTGACAAGTCAACCCGTCAATTTTTAAATTGTTATTCCTCGCCAACCCGTCGCCTCACGAACGTCACACCAGGTGTTCCAAATACCCGAAGGAGGGGAAACAAAAATTTGTGCTATTTCCTCGAAATTGGACTTGTGTAAGAAGTTATGGTTGTTGATATTTTAAAATGATGTACACTAAGCCTCCCCAAGTTCGATTCATCAGACCACACATCATTCGACCAATCCTCCTGTGGTTTATGAAAGCCATGGCTTCTTTCAGGCTATGTGTCCTTTTAAACTTTTCTTCCAGTAACCTTTTAGCTGTTCGAGCATTAACGGATGTTCCAATTTCTTCCGACAGCTAGAAGCAAAATTGCGGTGAGATGAAATTTCTCAAGTAAAAAAATATCCTTATAGTGAAAGAGACTATTCTAATTAGGATGAAAATAAACTAGGCTGCCTGTGAGGTATTAACGGAATTTCTTTTCTTTTCCCATGTATCCCATTTTTATGGAATGCATATATAAATATATGTATACATACTTGGCACTTACACCCTTTTTGGGTGTTTGGCAGAGCTCCCTCTTCTATTTGTGTCATGCCTCTTGATGTTGTTCCACAAATGGAGAGCAAAACTGAACGGCAAATATTTTAATGAGGAAGTTTTTCATAGCAGAAATACACTCGGAGGTTTGCCATTGCCTGCCGAGGGGCGACCGCTATTAGAAAAAAACTGTTTCTCCATTTTGGTGTTGCACGGAGATTCGAACCTAAGTCCTCTCCAAATTCCAAATGGTAATCATGCACCAACCCATAAGACTACGGCGGCGTTCCCACGACAGTCGGTTCTACGTAACCGGAACGACCTGGATTTATCTCCGGCCAAGGACTGCCACTTCAGAAGCATTTATGGTATATGCACGGGGAACGTTTATGCTGCTACAACAACAACAACTACGGCGGCCATGGCGTCATTGGCACTCGATGTTTTATAGTTCTAATTTTCAATCTGTACTTCATTGTTCCAACGGAATTAAGGCGCTGGCCTAGGTTAGTTGGCTTTGAAACTTTCGCTTGATTGTGGCTTATTGCGGCTTCAGAAAATTACACAACTAGAAGCCTAGGGGGTTCAAATCGGTCAATTTACACTACCTACCGTGAAAACTCATACATTTATTTATGCAAGCCTAAGTAAGTTCTGTGTTTTTCGTGCATAGGGTGAAGGTTAAGGGTTTCGTCAACTTGTGAAAGTAGGAGCCTGACTTGTATGCTGGGATTTGTGCCGCCAAGTGATTTCTCAATCTCATTACCCATTCTCTGAAACACCAGTATGTCAAGGGGTACTGTGCTGACGCTGTGCTTTTATAGGGATTGGTTGCTTAAACAAAAACATTATGATGAAAAATACGTTTCAAAGTCATTATGATGAAAAATACGTTTTAACTTACCTATTTTTTCCTTTCGAAATAAAACATATTTATCTTAAAATATTACCGTCATTGAATAAACCAATTTAATAAAGTCGTTTACACAACTATGGGCGGAGTTTTGAGTACCACTCACGAATAAATCTGACACCTAAACGCTCTAGTGGATGTTTTCCTTTTCTCCCTACCCTTCTGCTCTTTTGGTTCGCAAGTGTGCTTGATTTAATGCAAGAATTTCTACTTTGTCGTTGGTTTCATTCATGTTTTGAGCTAAACTTCCACTTATTTCAAGTGTAAAAAGGCAAGCCGTTATTACAGACGTGCCGTTGGCAGCCGACACCAAAATCTCTCAACCGGCAAATTTGCTCTTGTAATTTATTTTCATAGAAAATATTGATCTAGGTGAAATTTTCTACGGAATGCAGCATAAATAAAAATGCCTTTTAATTCATTCCATGTATTTGCAAATTAACGAGCATCTGTTGTTTTAACCATGAAATTGTGGTTTTTCTGGCCAAAAGTAAAATAGCAGCGTAACAGCGTAACTCTTTGTGTTAATATCCCTACAATAAAATGCAAAGAAAATTGTATGTTCAATACTTTTTATACGCAATACTTTTTTATGAAATAAGTGTTCATATATAAGTGATCTTCAGGCTTTTCAAAAGCTCCAAGGAATTTAATTTGATTTGAAATAATATTATAGTAATATAACAATACAAGCATGTAATTTATTTTAAAGCATTCACAAAATTTTATATTATAATCACTTAAAGAAAGTGATCAAAGGTAGCGGCATGGCATCACTAAGTATTAGTAAATTGTTTTTTTAGCTTTTGGTTATTAGCATTCATTTGTCACACATACCTTTTTGATATACGGAGGAGCGAAATGAAATGAATTTTGAGTTGCACACTACCCACTAAAGGTTGAGGTGGCGTATACGTAACAAACTTTAAAGCTGCTCGAACGAAATTGCATGTATTAGAATTATGGGCGCATAGTCGAATGTTCTGAGTTACATCACACTTTAGATAGAGTGATACCGAATTGGTAATTTATTTTTTGGTATTTTATTTAACTATATCATAGTCAGTTCAGTGTCTTGCTCTACCAACTTGCGATGCCTTACGATATTGTGAAATATATTGGTTCGTGCAAATTAGTTACTCGTTATATTTGGCGGCTAACAAATGAGCTGCACATGAGGTGCGAATGCAAAAGTGTACTGAAGAGCACTTCAGTAAGTTGCATATCATTTTGTGTTGCGCTAACGAAATTTGTCCTCTGACAACAGGTTGTTTTAATAAAACTTTTAAATCACCACTGCTTTCTCTTAAAGCTTACAATTATCTGGTGCAATTCAGATAGAACAATCTTTTAAATGCCACTCGAAGTGTATCCAATTAAAAAGGCTATAAATTTAGTTTGGAAAATTATTTTTTTCAATTCAAAGTAAAAAATGTGTGAAAATAATACAAAATTAAGAATCAAAGTGACTAGCAGGCATTTTGGCCAACTCGCGGACAAATGCTTATTTCAGCACTTCGGGACTGGTGAATGTTTTAGTTCGCACCTTACTCTCTAAAATCGCTTAAAGAGAATAATCTATCGGATTGGCGTCTGGGGAATTTAAGAGCCATTGTTATGGAATTCAGAACTTTGTTTTTTAGCCATTCTTGATTCACTCGAGCTGTGTGAGATGGTGATGAGTTCTATTGCAACGTCCATGGTATGCCACCGAAAAGTTTGTCAGCTCACGGCTTCAAAGCAATCTCCAGAATACATACTTTTCTGATTATATTTCGCATTTACCTTGATGCTAGGCTCGATCAAAACGATTGGAGAGTTTCCATCTGCAGTTACAGAGGCCCAAACCATTACATGTGGCGGTACGTGCCTCCTGGTGGCCAATCCATGAGGTGAGTTCAAAAAGTATCGTGAATTTTGAATTTTCGAAGGTAACGTATATTCGAATTTCGATTTTTTTGAGGCGATATGTTGGTACTCATGTCTCTCACTCATGCCGACGAGTTCGACCATTTTGAATGTCCAGTTAATTGTTGACATCTGCTTTGCTTGCACGTGTTTCGGCTCGTCTTCGATTTTTACCTATTCAACAAGATGGATCAAAAAACCTGTATCAAATTTTGTGTGAAAAACGAAATTAAGTGCGGGACTGTATTCCGAATGTTGACTGCGTCATACGGAGAAGCTACTTTGGACCAAAGCAACGTTTATCGGTGGTACAAAATGTTCTCAGAAGGCCGAGAAGATGTGAACGACGAAAAGTGTGCCGGTGCCCGAGCACTTCAACAACAGAAGAAAAAATTGATGAAGTGAAGTAAATGGTATTGGCTAATCGTCGAATCACCGTTAAAGTAATTGTTGAGGACCTAGACATATCGATTGGCTCGTGCCATTCGATTGGTTTCAATGATTTGGGCATGAGACGGGTCGGCACAAAATTCGTACCAAAACTGCTCAATTTCGACCAAAAGCAGCATCGCATCAACATTGCCAATGAGATGTTGGACTCTGTCCGCGACGACCCAAATTTGCTCCAAAGGGTCATAACTGGTGACGAATCGTGGATATATGGTTATGACGTGGAAACCAAATCTCAGTCATCTCAATGGAAGCTGCCGCACGAACCAAGACCGAAAAAAGCGCGCCAAGTTAGGTCCAATGTAAAAGTTTTGCTTACCGCTTTCTTCGATTGTAGGGGCGTTGTGTATCATGAGTTCTTGCCACTGGGTAAAACGGTCAATAAGGAATATTACCTGCAAGTTATGTGCAATTTGCGCGAAGCACTCCGCCATAAACGCGAGGATTTGTGGAAGAAGAAAAATTAGATAACGCCCCTGCTCACACATCGTTGGTTGTGCGCGACTTTTTCGCCAAAAAAAAAAAAAAAAACGAACTAATGATGCCACAGCCACCGTATTCCCCAGATCTGGCCCCTTTGAACTTTTTCTTGTTCCCGAAACTGAAGGGACCCATGAAAGGACGACGCTACGCTATGATTGATGAGGTAAAGACGGCATCGAAGGACGAGGTGAACAAGATAAAAAAAAATATTTTTTGAAGTGCTTCGAAGATTGGAAAAAAAGTTGGCTCAAGTGCATAATATCTCATGGAGATTACTTTGAAGGGGGCCTACTAGATATCAATGAATAAATAAATAATTTTTGAAAAAACACAAAATTCGCGATACTTTTTGAACACACCTCGTATGACTCGAATTCTCGAACGGTCGGTCGAATAAAGCCTTTCGTTTCGGGAGCTTACGAATTGCTCAATTTGAAAATTTTTCTCCCCAGAAAACACAATGTTCGGAAATTGACCGCCTTTCGACCAAGAGAAGCAACTCCTTCGCTCTTTCAAGTCAAAACAAAACACGAAACGTGCGTCAGCTGTTTAAACCAACTGTTTAAAAAGATAATAGCTAAAAAATCGCCCGTTAGTTGGAATAAGTAGTCCATTTGGCTTTTATGAATTATGCAAACGTCCTGCGTATTCGAGGATTTCCAAGCAACCGTAAGCGTTTATTAGCACGAAAAAGATTATGCAAATTAAGCAATTTGCCTTTGCATAAATGTTAATAACGTAAATGTGTTTTAAAGCATATTTTGAACGCCAGCAGGATTTTTGCGAACTTCATAAAATGCGGCAAGAGGGGAAAATAGCCAGATCAGTACGACGCCAAATAAAAGTATGCTGAGAAGAATATCCGGAATTCATGGAAATGACTCATTTTATTGCACATATTTACTTTTTTACATAAGTATGTATGGGGTGTGGACATGAAAATGGTATGGTACTTAAAATAAGTTATATATTTTTTATATGTAAAACATTTGGGCGACCAGCTGTACTACAAAAAAAAACTCTTGAATGGCAGAATCATAAGAGCTCGGAGGGACTATTCGTACGGGTGCTGCAAGAGCTTTTACATTGGAATATCAGACACTCAGTGTTTCATTTTGTTGTTTACTTAGAATATTTTAGAAATTTTTGCCATAACAACCGGTTCCATGTTGAAGTACTAAAAAGCGGGAACCTGACCCACTTATAAATTCAAAATGTTTAAAGAGTAAAAATTTAGTATGACAACAGAACTAGGTAGACAGAGTTGTGAATCAATGGGTGTGGCACGAACGTTATGAGCGAAATTTTTAATCAGCTATCACTCGTAAGTCACATCATATGCCTCTGCGTTCCACCACTTCTGTGTGAGTGCATTAAACGTAGGGTCTGTGTAATAGAAGCATGACCGCCATAACTTAGTAGGTAGGTAGGTAGGTAGGGTGGTTGTCATAAGACACACTTAGACCTTCCGCAGGTCCATTGTGATACCACTGGAGCTTATCCTTACTCTACGTGTTCCTTTTCAAACCATCCGGTAGCTTTAATAAACGAGTAGAGCTTCGTTAGTTTTAGATGGGCTATGTCCGCTACATCGGTTAGAAATGCTGTATCAAGAGTGCGCAGTCTTCTCATAGCTAGGCTTTCACACTCATAATAAATTTGTCTGACTGTTTCCTCTTCTTCTGTATTAAGACAGCTTCTACAGAAATCGAAGTACGGGAGTCCTGACCTTCTAGCGTGGCTGCCTATTAAACAATGACCAGTTAATACACCTATCATTTTTCTTATAGCCTTCGGAATAATAGAGTTAATATGGATAACGGAGATGAATCACAAATAACACCAAGATCACGAGATTGAGACAAGAGTTACATTTGAAACATAATAAGTTGACGAAATGGACTTGGAAAACGTCATGCGATAACACTTACTCGTATTAAGACATAGTTTCAATCATTCAGAAAATTCCAGTCTTCCTGTAAAAAAAAATGTATTCGACAGACAGGACTTGAAACAACAACCAACATAGTGGCATAAGAAAGGACCAAGAGTGTCACCTTGTGGTACTCCAGAAGTTGTCACAAATGTATAAGATTTGATATTCTCAATTTTAATATAAATATATGTAATTGGCGCGTACACTCTTTTTTGGTGTTTGACGGAGCTCTTCCTCCTATTTTTGGTGTGCGTCTTAATGTTCTTCCACAAATGGAGGGACCTACAGTTTCAAGCCGACTCCGAACGGCAAATATTTTATGAGGAGCTTTTTCATGGCAGAAATACACTCGGAGACTTACCATTGCCTGCCGAGGGGCAACCGCTATTAGAAAAATGTTTTTCTTAATTTTGGTGTTTCACCGAGATTCGAGCCAACGTTCTCTCTGTGAATTCCAAATGGTAATCACACACCAACCCATTCGGCTACGGCGGCCGCATTTTAATGGCTTCCTGTAATATTACGCATAGTGACTAACAAAGGCTCCATGTCGATAGTTTACATCTGGATTCGATTTACTGGTCTCAGTGATCACCTTTCAATGTGACGGCATCCATGAGCAATAAAACCTTGCGTACCTTCGGCTTTGGCGAGTAATATGAACCGTGTCCGTTAAAGGTCGAAGTGCAATTTGCTCCAAATACTATGAATGACTAATTTACACTACCAATGAATGATGTTAAATCAGTTAAATTTACAAACGAAGTCTGTCGGGTGCGCCCGTTTTCTTATAAAGCCAATCTTAACAACCAATAGTAACAGGTAAAACCATTTGTTATACTCAGCGCTTTCGACCATTGTTAAGAAATCTTGTGCAAAACTAAGTCGAGCTTCTTTCTGACTCTCATCCCACAATTCTCACGATACTGCTTTTCCATACAACACTTATTCATAATATATAATTTCTTGTGCAATTCGTGGATCTTTATAAATTTTTGCCCTTCACATGTCACATTTATCTCGTCGGCCGAAGATTTTAGCCGACCTCTCCGAGGCACGTCTTTCACGTCAAAAGTATGCAATCATTGATACCACTCACAAATGGTCTTAAGAGATGCTGCTTTTGATTTATATGCACTTTGAAATTCGCTGAAAGTTTTAGCTGACGTCGAAAAACGTAACGAATGGCATACCGGATTTCTTGCTTCGTTGGAGAATTCGGAATTTCTAACCACCTTTCATTAGTAATTTTTCGTTTTGTCTTCTCCATTCTCACCGATTTTTCTGAAATTTAGCATCAAATATTTTAAGAGTATTACGAAACGAATACCATTTTCGAATTTTTTCAAAAACATATAAAATATAATCAATTCAGCGAATCTGTGTTATTCCCTTCATATGAGCAATTGCCATTCGTTTGACCTTCCCTTCACCAAACTTGCGGTACACCCTTCACTGCACGCATTAATGGTCAACTGTAGCCTTTCAACGCTAGATAAGTACATTAGTAATTATTAATATTCACCACAATACAGATATATACGCGAAATGTGTTTCCATGTGAGGATCTCAAGTGAGTCATTAATTAAGGGCTTCCCATTTCCATTTAAACGAATATGCGTAAGTACGTGCATATATTTTCGCTACTCAATTCATCTGAAAGGACTCAAAAATACTATAATGACAAGTGTTGCATAAAGGGTGCGTGGCATTGAGGAGCGAATTAACGCAAACAATCTCGCAATAGTTGAAATCAAAGAGATTTGTGCGTATAGAAATTTGTAAACAAGTACGAGTATATCGACTAGTATTTGCATGAAAACGCGGGACGAGACGAATCACTAATGTAAGTGCTGGAAATGAAAGTGATGGGTGAGCCAGATGTACAACAATTTTTACGCTAATCGGCGAGATACTTGCGCTCGTTATATAAATCCACAGTAATTTCTGGGACCCTTACTAAAAATACTATTTACAAGCGACGAGGAAAAAAGCTGTTGGATATTTATGACACCATAGCAAAAAAGATCACGGGTTGTTCACCCAAAAATTCAGCGTCCACTTTCAAGTCTTTCTGAAGCGAAGGAGGCTATCCTGAGGAAGACAAATACAAATTTCGGAGATGAAAGGTATCTGAGTTTTAGGATGATCTAAGAAACCAATATCCGGATATAGCAATTCAAAAGAGCACCAATTCTATAAATAATAGGGCGGGTCGATTTAAAAATCGCTCATTGCTGTGAAAATCGTATTCTAGGGATCAAAATAAGAAACTTTGCCGAAGGAACCATACCTTTAAAACGAATTCTGATGTCCCCTAATATAAAAATATCACCATTTTTGGCCTTTACATGAAAAAATCAGCTAAATGGCTATGTTTTTTCTTTATTTTTATTTACAATATTTATTGTATAATATTGTAATATCTATTTTTTTTCTTAAGAAATTTATTTAGTCTGAACATATGTAAATGAAAAAATTAATTTAAGTGAGTTATAGAAAAGAAACTAAAAAGTTCGACCCTAATTGGGGGACATCAGAGTTCGTTTTAGAGCTATGGTTCCTTCGGCAAAGTTTCTTATTTTGATCCCTAGAATATGATTTTCACCGTGCAATGGGCAATTTGTTTGCCTACCCACAAATCGACCCGGCCTTATAAATAAGATTCAAAACGGAACTTTCTAAAAATAAACTGAGTGGACGTTTCTGAAATGTGCAGGAATATATTTCCACCGAGTGTACTATACTATATTCCACGGGATAACCGATGATCATCTTTCTTGTACGATATTTATGTACGGTGTTACAAATAAATTGATTTCGATTATAGTTTCTGCTTTCAAAGGCCTATTCTAAAAGTTAGCATTTTAATCTCCCCGCTTATACTTCAATGACCTTTTTTGTACTACCTTTAAAATACGTTTTATAGTATAACAGTTCAACATAGCAATATTAGTAGTAGTAGATCACACTACTAGGTGTGTAGGAAAGGTGTTCATATTGTCGACTTAATCAAAGCACAACACAAGCCTTTTGAATGCCAAATTATGTACGAAGAAATCTTATCGAAGCCTATACGAACTGAAGCCGGCGTGAGGCAGGTTTGCATTTTATCACCACTTCTTTTCCTAGTCGCCATTAATGGAATTCTAACCACTTCTATTGATAATATAGAAAGAAGGAGATTGTTGTGGCACCCTATTTCAATCGAACATCCTGAAATTTAGATTTTGCCGACTATATAGTACTGCTTTCTCAGCGCAGGCGCTCTAACACTACTGGACTCAAAATCTATATAAAGAAAACAAAATATAATATTTGGCGATAAATGCGGATGACGCGTCCTTTAATATTGACAGTTAGGGGATGCAAAAGTGATGTTTTCACAAGGCTGCAGAAAGTCTCCGACCAGTGTGGCTGTCCTGGCAGATCAGCGTGCATACCAAACTTCGAATCTTTAATTTAAATACAAGTTAACACGCTGCAGTCGCATTTGTTGCGACGCTCCCACGGCTGCTCGCTACACGTGCCGCAGTGTCAGCATATTTCAATTTCGCAATGCAACGCAACAGGAGACGTTACCTGTTACACAATTACATTCAATAACGCACCCGTGGGAAGTCAAGGCCAAGTCCGGTCTCAGACAAATTACACAACGACTGCGCCGCAGCTGGGGAAGGAAGGTGTAAAGTAAGCGATCGTCACCACGTCCAGTTAGTGGAGTTTGAGACGGGTTCCGGGTTAGCTGCATTAGATTAAGTAATTTGTGTAGAATAAAAATAATTGTGAACTATCAAAAGAATTATAAGTGTTTCTTTCCTGGGCAGCTGGCCCTTAATTTTTTTTAGTGTAACGGACCCAAGATCCGTAACTGGCGCCCGAGCAGGGACCCAGGAGTGTTAAAAGTGAGAGTGGATGAAATAAAAGAAAGTGTATTAAATAATAATAAAAATAAATTAAAAATCGATTGCCAAAATTAAAAAAGTGAAAAAGGGTTTTTGATAAACCTGCTCAGCAAAAAACTAAAGGATCATAGGGCGTAAGGCCAAGGAGAGCTACAATACGCTGAACATACAATAAAGGCGCTGATGAAACTAGAGTGTATCCTTGCGTAAGTTGACTTAAGCATTTCCTTTTATATTTTCTTTTAAAGATGGAAGATTTGAGGGCCACGGTTACAAATTTAACGGGGGCAGTTAACGCCCTGCTTGAAAAAATGAACACCATCGAAAGACGGGTATCCCGCCTGGACTCAATAAGCTCCAGGATGTTTACACCAACCGCCAATGACCAGACGGAACCCAGTGAAGAGATGGCAGCACAAGCCCCTAAAACGGAAGCCGACATAAGGGACATCAGTCGACTCCCTGACTGTGTCAAGGAGCTGCAGATTTTTGATGGGAATCCTGTCCACTACGTGTCCTGGGTGCACTCGGTAGAAGTCATCCTTTCGGACTTCGAGGTCGTGAGGGGTAAGCCCCTATATCGGGCAATTTTACAGCACATTAGACAAAAGGTGAGGGGTGCTGCTGATTCCGCACTAATTTCGTATAACATTTTCGATAGCAACTGGTCGAAAATCAAAGAGTGCCTTTCTCTGCACTATGCAGATAAAAGGGATATTCGCACCCTTGAGCACCAGTTGCATCAACTTCAGCAAAAGGGAATGAGAATTGATGAATTCTACGCGAAGGTGAATCATCAATTCTCTCTCATAATTAATAAGATAAAAACCGAGTCCTACACGGACGAAACAGTAAGAGTTTTAGTTGAAACTTACCGCAACCGTGCGCTAGACGTATTCATACGCGGGTTGAATGGGGAAATGTCGAGAATGATGCTTATACAGCGTCCTAAAACATTGCCGGAAGCTTACTCGGCATGCTTAGAGATCCAAAACGTCGACTTTAGAAATTTTACAATTCATTCTTCCACGGCTAGCAATCGTGTGGTGGTGCCCATAAACAACTTACCGAGCACCCCTTACTACCCAAATAGGATCAAACCTCCACAATTGCCACCAAAACCTACATGGCACGCTCAAGAGCAGCGTGCACAATATCCAAAAAATTATCGTCCTTTTTCAAGAGATGACATCCAAAGTTCCACGTCGCGTCCGCCAGTTGAGAGGATGGAGGTTGATCCTTCAGTGCAGACACGCAAAGTAAACTATATCAATCGACCCAATCCTTTTAAACGTAGTGCGAGGTCTGAAAATCTCCCACGGAAGCAACAAAGGCTGTATCACACTGTGCAGGAGGAACGCGAGGAGCAGGACGTCAAACAGCAAAGTCTGTATCACATAGCTCAAGGGGTGAGCGAAGAACAGGATGCCAATCAAGAACCTAGCAATGACGAAGAATCTGAGGATTTTCTGTCCTCCGGCCATCTAGCGTACCATACCTAGAATATACGATGCCGGATGGCCGCGTTTTAGATTTTTTAGTAGACACCGGTGCCAACAAAAACTTCATTAGACAAACCATTACGAAAAAAACGACTCCGGTGCAGAAAATTTTTAGTGTGGCATCTGTGGGGGGTACTGTGCCAATAAAAGATAAGGTACATGTAAAATTATTTGAAAGCATTGGGAACTCCACTGAATTTGATTTCTTTGTATTACCTACTCTAAGTGGATTCTGCGGGATCATTGGGGACGACACCTTGAGAGAATTAGGTGCGGTAATTGATAGGAAAAATAACTTACTAAAAATAGGGAATTACAAAATTCCACTCAAGGCACGCACGTCTTGCCATGTCAATTTTACAATAGGCAAGGATTTACCTCTGGGAATTCATCGGAAGGTCGAAACCTTATTAAAAAAATATTCGGAGCTCTTTAAACCTTTAAATGGCAATGAGCTCGTAGAGACAAACATCCGTGCTGAAATAAAAACATCAACTTCCGAACCAATATACAGTAAAAGCTACCCGTACCCAGCGTGTATGAGGGACGAAGTTGAAAAACAAGTGAATGAGCTGCTTGAGGAAGGTGTCATCCGGCCTTCAAAGAGTCCTTATAATTCACCAATATGGGTAGTGCCTAAAAAACCAAAGGCGAACGGGGAAAAACAGTACCGAATGGTGATCGACTACAAACGACTAAATACAGTGACGATCGCTGACACTTACCCAATTCCTGACATAAACGCGACCCTTTGCAGCCTTGGACAGGCGAATTACTACACGACAATAGACTTAACGTCTGGATTCCACCAAATACCAATGAAAGACTCGGACATCTCTAAAACGGCTTTTTCTACGATGAACGGGAAATATGAATTCCTCCGTTTACCGTTTGGTCTAAAAAATGCGCCCGCTATTTTCCAGCGAATGATAGACGATGTGTTGAAGAAATACATTGGCAAAATTTGCTATGTCTACATCGATGACATCATCGTAATTGGCAAAGACCCAAACGAACACCTGGATAATGTTGAGAAGGTTTTTTCAAGACTCCTAGAAGCGAACTTGAAAGTTAATCTTGAAAAAACATGTTTTTTTGAAAAAGAAGTCGAATTTCTTGGCTATATAATTACTCCCGAAGGAGTACGCGCTGACCCTAAAAAAGTCGAAGCAATTAAAATGATTTCACCTCCAGAAAACCTGAAGGATTTAAAGAGTTTCCTTGGTATGACCTCATACTATAGGAAGTTTATTAGGGACTATGCCAAGGTAGCTAAACCCTTGACCAACCTCACACGAGGGGTAAATGCACAAGTGAAAGCCAACGCCTCTAAAAAAGTAAAAATTGAGCTTGACAAGAAGGCTCTGGAAGCTTTCCATGATTTGAAACAACTCTTAGTGTCTGCTGATGTCTTAGCCTTCCCAGATTTCGCCAAACCCTTCAACCTGACGACAGACGCATCGAACTACGCTATTGGTGCGGTTCTATCACAAGGGGTGATAGGCGAAGATAAACCTATAGCGTATATTTCGCGATCCCTGAATAAGTCAGAAGAGAACTACGCCACGAATGAAAAAGAGCTCCTCGCTATTGTTTGGGCACTTGACAATCTACGTTCCTATGTGTATGGTGCAAAGAAAATTAAGATTTACACAGACCACCAGCCGCTGACCTTTTCAGTGAGTAATCGCAACTACAACGCAAAACTCAAGCGATGGAAAGCTCGAATAGAGGAGTATAATTGTGAAATAATTTATAAACCAGGAAAAACGAATGTGGTCGCCGATGCACTCTCCCGTCTTAAGACGGAAGTGAACGCACTCACAGACTCAATCGTTGCTCAGCCATCGGGTACTGTAGCTGGCGCACCATCTGATACAGATACTGCATCGGAAGGTACTATGCATTCTGCCGAACAGGATAGCTCAGACCTCATACCCCACGTAGAAGCACCCATAAACGTGTTTAGGAACCAAATAATACTTAGGCAGGGGGCGAGTTGCGAATGTAGCGAAGAACCGCATAGGGGCTATAAAAGATACTTTATTACGATGCCCATACTAAATTGTGCAAACCTGGTGCCTCTTCTCAAAAAGAATCTTAACCCAAACGTAATAAATGGAATTAAAATACCTGAAGGTTCAATTCATAATTTGCAAAATGCGTATGTTAATAACTTCAGTAGATACAAAATCAGGATCACGCAACGCATAGTAGAGGATGTAACGATTGCTGATAGGGTATTCAACATAATCGAGCAAGAACACAAACGTGCTCATCGAAATGCTCGCGAAAACAGGGAACAAATCCTTGAAAAATTCTATTTTCCAGCAATGTCCAAGCAAATCAGAGAGTATGTTAGTCAATGCGAAACATGTAAATTAAATAAGTATGATAGGCACCCTTCAAAACCGTATCTTCAGCCAACCCCAATTCCTAGTTATCCGTGTGAGATCCTACACATCGATATTTTCGAAATAGAGCGACAAAAATATTTGAGTTGCATCGATAAGTTTACAAAATTTGCCAAACTATTTCCAATAAAAAACAAATCTTCCACCCATTTGCGAATAAAACTAACAGTTGCGCTGCACTACTTCACAGTGCCACGGGCTTTAGTTATGGACAATGAGCGCGGATTTGTGACACCACTTGTATTAAACTATATTAGATCCTTAGGAATAGAGGTTTACCAAACGCCAACGCAGCGAAGTGAGGCCAATGGTCAAGTCGAGAGATTACATTCCACTCTGATTGAAATATATCGCTGCCTTTGCGTTGAATTTCCTAGATTAACACCCGAAGAGCGCGTTGCCATAACGGTAGACAGGTACAATAATACAATACATTCGGTAACAAAACGAAAGCCCGCTGATATTTTCCTTAACAGAACTGCGAGAATAAATTACCAAGAATTGACAAACTTTAGGGAACATACTAATGATGACGTAAAAGCCCTTCTATTACACGAACAAGAAAGTAGAAATACAAGACATAATAAAACTCGCTCGCCCCCTCGCAATTTTCATAGTGGTGATGAATTATTTATCGCCAATAAACAAATTAAAAGCAAAAAGAAACCGCTTTATAAAAAAGAAGCTGTCGCTGAAAATAGAAATGCGACAATTATCACGCAAAGTGGGAAAAAATTCCACAAATCAGACATAAGAAATGTCTAGTAATATAAAAAAATACTAATGTTATCCAAAGTGGGAAATCCCACACACAAATGAGACATAAAAAAAAAAAAATGTCAAGAATATTTCAACCAACATTGGTCAAGAGACAAAAAACTCATGCATAGATCCTTAAGTCCCAGGCGTTTGGGTACAAATTTTGTTTGTATTCGATCAAGTCATATTGGTTCAATTCCAGTTTACTCGATGGTTCGAGTGGCGACAATCGAAGTGGTTCAACTCCACCAAAAGGCTATGGCTTTAATTGACGTGAAGTCACTCGTGCCATGAGTAGGCCATTTGCAATCATTAACGCTTATGGCTAAAAGGGATCACCGCGAGCCTTCCAATGTCATCTGAGTTTACGTCTGTATTCCTATGGTAAAACAAAAAAAAAAAAAAAAAAAAAATTGTGCCATGGCAAACAAAAGCGATGGAAATATGAAAGGTTTAAGACCATAGAAATAAAACTGCATGAATTGCACACGAATAAACGCTATAAAGCGCAAAAAACAAAAACAAAAAAAAAAAACAAAAAAAAAGGGAAAGCATTCCTAAAGGAAAAAATAAAGAATCACTAACTCGCTAACTAAAACTAATAATAATGAAACTAACTTATTAATCTACAGAAACTACTACAATTCCAAAAGGATAAAATTAGTCTAACTTACTAACGTTTACTAATGAAACTAACCAATAATAAAATACTAAAAAATAATTGTCAGAGAAAGTTCCACTCTTAACATCACTTCCTGAGTCCTCACGAACTTCCGATAACCCTTAGCCTCCCAGACTCCACTCACTAGTAATAGTATTAGAAATTTAAAGCCTTATTACTAAGTTTGATTGCCAATGAATGGAGAAATGTTTTCGAAGGTTGTAACTACAATAAATTTCAAGTAGCTATAATTAAGTTTAAAAATCAATTGCATTCTATTTAATTGTTTAATTGGTATTTACGTTTAAATTTCCCTCTTTCGTAATTTCCAACCAAATGTGTAAACATTACTTAAGAGAAATACTAGTGTTTTAGTCTAAATTCAATTTATAAAATGTAAACTGTGTGGAAAATAAACTAGGATTAAGTTAACATTTTGTAATTTAATTTGTAGAATCTGCCTCTGTGCAAACGCACAAGCATATGTTGTATTCAACCTAGATTCCCCTGTTCTAACTGTTCGTGATGGGTACGGCTGGATAATCAACGGACACTTCAAACTGGTCCACATCATCGACTTAATGCGCTACGAGAGGGTTGCAAACCGGCTAGAATATGAAACTGCCAGGACGAACGAGACCGATCCAATTACAGATGTCACCATTTATCAGTTACAAAAAATTCGAACTCAACTTGAAGGGCTGAAGGGTCCTACAGCCAAAAGACCAAAGCGTTCAATCAACTGGATCGGGTCAGCTTGGAAGTGGATTGCTGGCTCACCTGATGCTTTAGACTGGGATGAAGTCCTGCGGAGCCAAAATGAAATAATAGACAACAATAATTTACAGTATAAGGTAAATTCTGAAATTTTCAAGAAAACTGAAGAGTTATTACAGGTCGTGAACGGGATTGCAACGGCCACAAATGACGTCCTGGGACGTACCCACCAAGCCAAATTTTCACAGGAGATTCAGCACAAATTGATGATTCTCAAGGATGACGTTAGTGAATTAATACGGGCATGTCAAATGGCCAAAGCAGGCGTTGCAAACAGCAATCTTTTGAATAAAGAGGAAATAAATAGCCTAATAAGCGAAATCGAAGTCCTTCCGTACAGTAACGTCGTCGAAGCCATTGAATATAGTGAACCATCAATCTACACGAACGGTACTCTTCTACTTTACGTGCTGTCCATGCCTAAGGTGGCTCAAACGAGGTTTAATCACTTGATCACACGCTCTATTTTGAAGGATGGTCATAGAATTGATCTGAAGTACAAGACAATCTTAATTAATAAACAACTGACATATGGTATTAAAAACAGCTGTCTCCACCTCGCCACCGCCATGGTCTGCAAGCAGGAAGCCCTAGATTTATTGTCCGAAGATGAATGTCTACCACGTCTACTCAAGGGTGGGCAAACAAGTTGCCGCTACGTAATTGGCACGGAAACAACGGTTGAGGTGCTCAAGGAGGACACAATATTCTTGGATAATTTCAACAGCAGCATATGGTCAGGTAAAACACATAAACACTTGTCTGGCTCTTATATCCTGCAGATGGAGAACGAGACTATTACAATAAATAACCAAACCTACTGGAGTACTAGCAGCTCAGGCGTGCAGGTGCTCCCACCCGTGTTGTCCACCATAACGAATAGAAGCCTGGCTGTGGATCTCAATCTCGTCCACGAGATGACCTCCGGAAACATACGACTCTTGGGTTACCTGAAAGATAAAACCAACTGGTTTGCAACATCCGAAGCCCTAGGACTTATTTTGCTAATGGTCTTCATTTTGCTAATTTGGAGAAAGCTAACAACTGGAGCAAAACTTCCTGAGCTGAATATGTCGATACTGCAATCAAGTTCTCGGAACCGACCAAAAAAGGTCACCTCTCCAAATCATGATCTGCGGGACGCAGATCTTTAGAGGGGGAAGAGTTAACACGCTGCAGTCGCATTTGTTGCGACGCTCCCACGGCTGCTCGCTACACGTGCCGCAGTGTCAGCATATTTCAATTTCGCAATGCAACGCAACAGGAGACGTTACCTGTTACACAATTACATTCAATAATGCACCCGTGGGAAGTCAAGGCCAAGTCCGGTCTCAGACAAATTACACAACGACTGCGCCGCAGCTGGGGAAGGAAGGTGTAAAGTAAGCGATCGTCACCACGTCCAGTTAGTGGAGTTTGAGACGGGTTCCGGGTTAGCTGCATTAGATTAAGTAATTTGTGTAGAATAAAAATAATTGTGAACTATCAAAAGAATTATAAGTGTTTCTTTCCTGGGCAGCTGGCCCTTAATTTTTTTTAGTGTAACGGACCCAAGATCCGTAACTTACATATAAAGTCTGTCCTTCTCTATGCTTGTGAAACATGGTGTCAATCAGAAGAAACCGTTCAAAAGCTGAAAGTGCTTGTAAACCGCAGCCTGAGGTTTGGTTCCTGAACATTTGGTGCTCAGACAATTGGATATCGAATGCTAACTTACACCGACGATGCCATTCGGGCAATAAATCAGAGATGTGGCTCGGCCATGCACTATGCATGGAGTGCACGGATGTTAGCAGGCAGGCAATAGTCTGGAATCCGCAGGGTCCGCGGAACCGAGGCAAATCTAGCGGCTCATGGCGCCGTACATCGAAAGTGCAATAAAAGCTGTGAACAAAAACCTGACGTGGCAGCATGTAAAAGCAAAAGTAGGGAACAAAACGGAGTGGCAAAGTTTTGCTTTAGCCCTATGCCCCTCAACGGAGCTCGAGGAACTAAATATAATGATGAAAGGGCACCTAGAAGGTTTAGTAAGGGCGAACGCTCTACGGATAAGATAATTAATTATTTCTGTTAAAAGTGTTATTTGTGTTTAAAAGTCGCCAGGAACACATTTTGTCATATTTCATTTACACTTTATATGTTAAGCCAAGTTTTGTAAAAAAAAGTAAATGAGGTGGAACAAATCTTTTTGTGAAATTAACATTTCCAAAATGCTATAATTTGTTTCGGGTTTCAAGAACTCCCTTAAAGAAGTAGTAAACAGTTACCCAGTTTAATCAAATACGCAAAGGTTGTGGCCGCAGTAGCCGACTGATGGGCAATGTCAATCCTCCGAGCGAATTTCTGTTCAAATAAAACCATCTGCCGTCCGGAGGTGACATTAAAACGGAGAGCTCTCTATTTGTAGAGCAACATTGAATTGATAAAGAAAGTCTGCCAGACGCCAAACAAATGACACGAGCGCCTGCCTATTACACTGTACAACGAAATTCAACTTTTCAACTTTTTTTTTCAAAACAAAATCAGGAATGGATTTCCAACGTAATAGTGTGATTGCATTATATTTGGCTGGAAACTTACAACCAGCGATTGTTCGTTAGCTCGAGCACCTTAAAGTAAATAAAGTTTTTGTTTATCGCACCATTACTCGTTACAATGATACTGGCAGCATTGCGAACCGTCATGGAGGTGGTCATCAAAAGACTGCAACATCACGTGAAATAGTTCAAAAAGTGAAGAATCCGCCGCATACTGAAAAATGATCTCAAAGTTAAGCCTTATAAGAACCAAAAGGCGTTTGATCTCACACCAACAAGTCAGACATGAGAGGACGAAGGAGTGTCTTCGCTTGGCCGAAAGCGGTAAATTTCCGAACATTGTGTTTTCTGAGGAGAAAATTTTTCCAACTGAGCAAGTCGTAAACTCCCAAATCGATAGGGTTTATTTGACCAATCGTTCATACGAGAATTTGAGTCATCAATTGGTCACCAGAAGGCAGCACCCGCCACAATGGTTCGCGCCCCTTTAACCGCAGATGGGCGGTCGCCAATCGAGAGCCCGGCGTCAAGGTAAGTGCGAAATATTATCAGGAAAGTATGTATTCTGGACGTTGTTTTGAAGCCGTGAGCAAACAAACATTTCGGTGGCAGACCATAGACGTTTCAACAGGACTCGGCACCACCTCACCAAACTCGAGTGAACCCAGAATGGCTAAAAAACAACGTTCCGAACTTCTTAACATCCACATAATAGCTCTCAAATTCTCCAGACGCGAATGCAATGAGTTATGAGTTATTCTCTTTGTGCTATTTTGGAGAGCAAGGTCCGAAAAAAAAAGATTCACCAGTCTCGAGGCGCTGAAAATAGCCATTGTCCGCGTGTAGGCCAAAATACCTGCAAATCCCATTCGGGCAGCTTGCAATTCGTTTCTGGACCGTTCAAGGCCATAGTCAAGGCAAAAGGTGGTCACCTAGCAAAAGTAAATTGATTCGTAATTTTGCATTATTTTCACACATTTTTTTATTTGAATTGAATAAAAGCAATTTTCCAAACTAAATATATGGTATTTTTATAATTAATATAAGGTTTTTTTATTGGTTACACTTCGAGTGCCGGACTCTGTATAGTGTGCCCAATGGCCGACATCTCGACTTACAAGGTCTTTTGTGCCCTACTATATATTTTTGGAGTAGTTAATAGAGTAGAGTAGTAATAGAGTTTGGAGTAGTCCTTCATTTTAAACGGTTACATGGTGCTATTTTCTTTGACAAAAATGGAAAGTTGGCATTGTTAAAGGATGTAGACGATTACAAATTTATAAAAAATAAATAAAAATAAATAATTGGCGCGTACACTTCTGCTAGGTGTTTGGCCGAGCTCCTCCTCCTATTTGTGGTGTGCGTCTTGATGTTATTCCACAAATGGAGGGGCCTACAATATCAAGCCGACTCCGAACGGCGGATATATTTTTTTTTTTATGAGGAGCTTTTTCATGGCAGAAATACACTCCGAGGTTTGCCATTGCCTACCGAGGGGCGACCGCTATTAGAAAAATGTTTTTATTAATTTTGCTTTCACCGAGATTCGAACCAACGACCTCTCTGTGAATTCCGAATGGTAATCACGCACCAACCCATTCGGCTACGGCGGCGATTACAAATTTATAACCCTTCCATATGAAACACAACTTATTTTACATATTTCAGATTTAAAGATCTTGTGACTTATTTTGGCGTTTTGTAACCAGGAGAGCATTATCTTTGACTGCCCCTCCCTAAAAAACTGAAGACATTAACTTTTAAAAAGAGCTCATGGCAGATATTCTGTTTGCCAGATATTTTTGAAATTTTCTTTGTTGCACAGGGTACTTATACTCGTAATTACTTATACATACAAACGTGTGCTTGTGTGAAAGCACTAAGCGAACTGTTCCTCGCCCGTCTTCAGTAATAATTATGTGGGTAATGTTAAGAAATGATGTAACTCAATTAATTAAATTCGAGCTTCTCAGATATAGTTGACGCTGGCATTTCAAAAGTTATGGGATGGTGTTGTGTATAAGTGTTGTATATGTACATATGTATGTATATAACTTGAAGGCTACTGATTGCCAAGAAGAACAATGCATGTTGTACTCGTACTTCGAAGCTGATTTATGAAAGCACGTGCGTAAATTTATTATTTTTGATGAAGTAACGGAATGTTTACTTATCAATTATTCGGATATTATTGAGTTGAATATAGGTGTGATCCAATTCTGTTAATCTGATTACTAAAAATGTATACATTCAGCGGTTAAACTAAGTAAAATATTTTAAATTATTATTTTAAAACAAGCAAACCCGGCCCGCTTCGCTGAGCTCACTAAAATATAATAGATATGGTTTAGAACAGAAAAGATATGTTTTTCATATTATTAATTTCTTTATTCTTTATTCAACAGCTTTGGCATAAACAATATTTTTTGGTTTTCTATTTGTTTTTGAGTAAATATATAATGTTGTTGGCTTCCCAACACGTGAACAGCCAACGTATAGTTGACCATGGGTGAATACTGGTTCTTCTAAATTCATCCCGCATATTTCTAAAGTTTGCCCTTGTGATTTATTGATAGTTATTGTAAATGTTAAACGAATGGGCAGTTGCAAACGCTCGAATTCAAATGGCAATTCAGGTGGAATCATTGGAATTCTTGGTATTAGAACGTCTTCATTCTTGAATTTGCCAATTAAAATAGTTGCTTGGATAACATTATTCATCAATCGTTTGACTACTTCATTTTGTTCTTGACGTTCTTCTGATGTCGCGTTATTCCGGGCATTTCTCATGCGCCTATTATTATTTGTCGAACGACCAATATGATTACGTGATTGTCTTGGCATTTGTACTGTAATAAACATGATTGTAGTTATGGTATTCTGAGATTTTAAAACATGGTTTTTTTAATTTTATGGATTATATTTTCGATGCATATGTGTTTAAAAGCCCAAGTCCATATGGTCAGGATTATTTTATTTTGTTGTGATTTTCTTAAATCATCTCTTTTCTTCTGAAAATTGTTGACAATTTGCATGATAAGACTATTAATTTTTTCATCAAAGTTACGCATTTTTTGTGCTCTTCTTTTGCATCCTTTAACAATTTCTTTTGTTTTTTCATTTTTTTTTTATCATTTTTTTCACTCATGGTGTATCGTAGCTTATCGCATATGAACCGAAAAAATAAATCCACAAAACATAATTTCATTCGAACATTCGGGTTTCACATTAAATTCTCAAATTTCGTAAAAAAATATTCACTGTTGCAAAATCCACTCCAAAAAAATTCACAAAAAATGTTTACACTTTGCACTTACGTCTTCTCCTTATGGCGTCCAAATCAGAAAGAAATATTGACACATTGTAATTCACACTGTCAATTTGACAGTTCAGTTCCGCCCCAAGCGTTAAAAAAGTAAACGACATAATGGCTGGTTCAAAAGAACGCTGTACCCGTTGCCGGTGTTCCGAATTACAACCAAACTTTACGAAACCCATTTTCAATACTTACTTAACAATGCGTGTAAGTTTGGTTTAATTCGGTGCAAAGAGACGTATTCGTATTAAAGCACTTATCAACAGCTTTCATTTGATACCCATATTGTACATACGTAACCAAAGGCTACCCGGGTTCATGTTTTGACCTATATCTCGAGACCCCAGTCACGGAGCGGCATGAAAAATACTCTGTACTATAGAAATCATCAACAGCTTCCATTTGCTACCCATATTGTACAAACACATCCTAGGGTTACCCGGGTCCACGTTTTGGTCTATTTCTCGAGACCCTGGTATCCGATTCTTAAAATTTCAAAACACAAACCTTCTCCACATGTGTCTCTTCAATGTGGCAAAGTTTGGTTAAAATCGGTTCAGCCATTCTCCGTTCATCACAACGCGAAAAACGGCTGAATTTTTATATATACAGATTTTCAAAAATTTTTAATCTCTGTGCCTGTTTTCGCAATATTTAAATTTAATTGAGACAATCCGCTTTGGTAAAAACGTTAATTTTCTATATTCAATCCAGCAATTTTTAGTGATTAACTTGGGCTGTGAAAATATTACCAATGATCGAATAAAACTAAAATGTGTAAATGGGATCGTTACACCCCGAAGTCCATTCATCGAAAACTGTATATATTCCAAAAAATCGCTTGCATTAAAAAAAAATCGCATGTAGATCTTTTTTAATTCCTAAACACATCGTCGACTAAGGGAGGTATAATCCTTACGGAGGTCTGTAGAACTGCGCTAAACAAGGCTTGCCCTTTAATCAAGTATAAGGGGATGAAAAAGCCGCCCTGGTGGTCAGAAGACCTGACTACATTAAGAAACGACAGCAGAAGACAGTTTAATAGAGCGAAAGCGACACGAGAGAGTAAAAACTGGGACTGCTATTACAGTAAGCTAAAAATTTACAAAAAAGAAGTTAGGAAAGCGAAGAGGTCTGGTTGGAGAACGTTCTGTGGAGAAATCGAAGGAACCACAGAGGCTTCCAGACTGCGTAAAATCCTTTCAAAAAACACTATCCCCCCGAATACTTACAAAAACCGGACAGGAGTTGGACTACTTCGAGTGACGAAACTCTGAAGTTGCTAGTGGACACACACTTTCCCAGCAACGAATCATCTAACGTATTAATCAACAATGGTAGAGAAAGACCAAACTCTGACATTGAAAAAATAATCACTGAAACTAGGATAACCTGGGCAGTGAACACGTTCAAATCATTTAAATCACCGGGCCCAAATGGATTATTCCCGGCCCAAATACAACATTCACTCAACTACATCATGGAGTGATTGACGGCCATATTTAAGGCTGCTCTGAACTGAAAAGTGTCCCATCAGTATGGAAAGAGGCAAAAGTGGTATTTATCCCTAAAGCGGGAAAAAGTTCACACACAACACCTAAGGATTTCAGGCCAATTAGCCTATCCTCCTTTCTGCTAAAAACATTAGAAAGAATTTTAGAAAAGCATATTAGGGCTAACATCAGCCCTAATAAGCTCAGCATCTCACAACATGCGTACTGTAAAGGGAAATCTACTGAAACAGCACTTAACTCACTTGTTACAGAAATCGAGAAGTCAATGTATAATAAAGAATTCACACTGGTAGCCTTTCTAGATATCGAGGGCGCATTCAACAACATCCTACCGGATACCATAATAAAGGCACTGACGGATTTCGGGATCTCTGGCGCTCAGGTTGAGTTCATCAAAAACATGCTCTTGAGCAGATTTGTGATCGCAACCCTACGGGCCTCAGAGATCAAGAAAAAAGTTAGCAGAGGAACACCTCCTATGGGTGCTGGCACCAAACTCATTGCTAAAGAGCCTAGAGGAGAGAGGACAACACGTCGTAGCATATGCGGACGATGTTGCAATGGTTGTAAGAGGGAAATTTCCCAATAAACTTAGAGAAGTCATGCAAGATTTACTAAATATGGTTGAAAACTGGTCAAAAGCAAATGGGCTAGGCGTCAACCCCAACAAAACTGAACTCATCCTAATTACCAGGAAACACAAAATTCCAAATACATATAGCTCCTCCGACTCTGGGTGGAACGGCACTGTCATTTAGTGATGAGGCCCGCTACTTAGGACTAATACTAGACCGAAAGCTAACTTGGAAGGCAAATGTCGAAGATAGAGTAAAAAGGGCGACAATAGCACTATACTCTTGTAAACAGCTGATAGGACTAAGTTGGGGTCTGTCCCCATCTATCGTATACTGGCTTTACACGGCAATTGTCAGACCAATCCTAACATACGGCATATTAGTATGGTGGCCAGCTCTAGATAAATTGTACATTAAAAGAACCATGGCACACGTACAAAGAATGGCCAGTCTCTGCATCTGCGGGGCCTTCAGAACCACACCCACAGATGCACTAAATATTATGCTTAACATTTTACCAATAGAGCAATACGGTAAGCAAACAGCTGCCAAAGCAACTCTCAGGCTAAGAGAAATCGGCCTACTCAGAACGAACCAAAGAGGACACTCCTCAATTTTAGAACAATTCCCCTGCATTCCCAGCACAACGGATTTCTGTAGGACCAAGGACGTCAATTTTAATAAATCCTTTGTCACAGTATTTCCTTCCAAAGAGGAATGGGATAACGGGCTCATTGTTAAGATAAATGACTTAAACATCTATACAGATGGCTCAAAACTGGACAACAAAGTAGGTGGAGGGGTCTACTCCGACAAACTCGGAGTATGCCAATCATTTCGCTTACCTGATCATTGCAGTGTGTTTCAGGTGGAAGTCACTGCCATAAAAGAGGGTCTTAAAGAAATAAAAACGAGAGTATTATCCACAAATGAAGTCTTCATTTACTGGGACAGTCAAGCAGCAATAAAAGCGCTTGAATCAAAAACGCACTTGTCAAAAACAGTTCTAGAATGTTTTAAACTACTTAATGACGTATCTAAGTGCTACAAGGTGCACCTTATTTAGGTACCAGGCCACAGGAACATTGCAGGAAACGGTAAGGCGGATGAACTTGCACGAACCGGTACAACGCTCGATCTCGAACTGGATAAGGCGCTGATACCCATGCCCATTGCCACTTGTAAATTACTTATAGACAGGGAAACCATCAAAAAGGTAAATACAAGCTGGCAAAACCTCACAACATGCGAACTAAGCAGACAGACATGGCCGAACTGAAACAGCGGTCGATCGAAGATCTTGCTAAGATTCAACAGAGAATCTATAAGAAAAATGATAGGTGTTTTAACTGGTCATTGTTTAATAGGCAGCCACGCTAGAAGGTTAGGACTCCCGTACTTCGATTTCTGTAGAAGCTGTCTTAATACAGAAGAAGAGGAAACAGTCAGACACCTTTTATGTGAGTGTGAAAGCCTAGCTATGAGAATGCTGCGCACTCTTGATACAGCATTTCTAACCGATGTAGCGGACATAGCCCATCTAAAACTAACGAAGCTCTGCTCGTTTATTAAAGCAACCGGATGGTTTGAAAAGGAACACGTAGAGTAAGGATAGCTCCAGTGGTATCACAATAGACCTGCGGAAGGTCTAAGTGTGTCTTATGACAACCACCCTACCTACCTAAGGGAGGTATAAATAAAAACAACTACTTCTGATTGCGCTGCAACTACACTTCCATAGCTGCACGATAACTAAAGTTATGAAAACAATAACAAATTCAAGCATCTAAATGTCATAATGTTTTATACTTTCTTTGCTCTAATTTTCCATTTACTCCCATTTAAATAGCCCCAAAGTATATAATTTATTGGCCTCTTGATGTAACAGCTTCAGGCGGATAACTTAAAAGTTGTTTTAAAGGCTGGCAAAAAACCAACAAAAACGGAAATTAAACGCACTTCAAAAACAAGAGAACGACTATGGTCGCGTATATACTTATGTATGTATGTATATATATATGCATGTATATATGTATGAATGTATATATGTATGTATAGAAAACACTCTGTATTCTCTGTTTGTGTTTGTACACAGCGAAGCCTGGAAATCTACGAGTATCTTGTTAATTGCACTCGCACGTGAACACAAAATGGGCTGCCACCGGATATTTACAGCTATGTTCAGAAAAAGAGGAGCATCATATCCTAGGTTGAGAAAGTATTACTTTACAACTTTGCGTAGAATATTAAGCTATGCTTTAGGTGTAAAAATCTGAGATGGAAGAAAATACTCAACACCTCAGCCAAAAAGAATTGTGAAAAATTAGCAAGAGTATTGAGCCACTGGGAAACTGCACTTTGTTGTACCAATATTGAATGGGCTTTAAAAATATGTACCCAGACTTTTCCTAGAGATTTTCAATAAAAAGTAGGTTATTGTAATACATTTTATAGAAAGTTTGGAGATTTGTGTTATGCCGCTTTGTTGTTTACAAAAATTTACAAAAATCAATTATAAAAAAAATGTAACACTTAATAATTCATCGCGCTCGTATAAATTGGAACTTTTGTGTACGCTGCGCTGTTAGAATCTCCTGTAAGATAGCATGGGAGGTTGCTTTCTCTACGGTGATATACCTCTTAAGTGGAGACAATTACTGCAGCACTCACTGATCTTAGGGTAGAACCGGGCTAGGTAGGCTTCATTGGCAAAATGCTAAAGCAAAATTATTGAAGCGAAACTAGGAGAATAGGTGCTCAGGAGATTGGTAAGTAGAGGTACACCGCAAGGTACTTCTGTTAATACCCGAATCGGTGGGCTGTAAGGTGATAGCTTACGCCGATGATATTGTTATTGCTGCCTCTAGTAAATTTGTATCTACATTAAGAGACCTAATACAAAATGCTCTAGATATATATTCTAGGTGGGCAGAAAAGTGTAGTCTAGGAGTCAACCCAAACAAAACACAACTCATATTTTTCACTAGAGAACACAGAATCCCTCAGCTAAGTCCAATTATGCTCAAGGGGGAAGCTCTTGTGATTTCGGAAGAAACCAAGTACTTGGGACTAAACATAGATAGGAAACTGACTAGCTTTTTATGCCTGTAAGAGAGCTTTAGGTAAGACCTGGGGAATTAAACCTAAGGTTGCTCATTGGCTCTACACTGCTGTCGTCAGACCCATTCTTCTATATGGAAATGTTGTTTGGTGGTGTGCTATGTAGAAAAAAACCTATTCTAATTTATTGAATAAGGTGCAGAGATCAGCGGAATTAGCAATATGCGGCGTCATGAAAACCACGCCATCCATCTGCCACCCCTAGATCTCTTCTGCAAATACTCAGCGGCCTGATCCGCTTTAAGATTCAAATCGAGCTCACAATAGAGGAGTGTCACACATGGACATTCAACCATCTTAGACTCCTACACGGATATACCCAGTGAATGTGATTATCACCCTCCCATTCTTTGCTTCGAAAGGAATTTCCTAATGAAAATCCCTTCTAGACTGGAATGGTTTGAAGAAGATCCAACACCCAGCGCACCCGTTAAGATCTACAAGGACTGATCTAAAATGGACACCGGTGTAGGATCAGGGTTGGATATCTGCATTCTATCAGACAGTCGAGCTGTCCTACGAGCCCTGGATGCATTCCAAACAACATCAAGGAGTGTCTTACGTTATCGCCAATCTCTAAATGAGATGGCCAAACAATATCGTGTAATCTTGTGCTGGGTTCCAGGCCACAGAGATATACAAGGGAACAGTAGGGCAGACCAACTTGCAAGGGAAGGTACCTGTATGCCAGACATAAGTAATTTTATGGAGATACCTCTCGCAACTTGTAAGCTTCTCATTAAGGACGCACTAATCAATTCTGCAAATCAGAGATGGATTGGCGTTAACACCTGTGAAATTGCTTGGCAAACATGGCCAAGGCTAAATTTACGTCTGTCCAAGAGTGTTATAAAACTAAGTAGACTTCAAATTTAGTAGAGTCCCTCACAGGACATCGTCTCATAGGAAATCATGCAAGGAGATTAGGCGCTTGCACGCATGATTTCTGTCGGAGCTGCAGAAATGAGGAGGAGTTGGAAACAATTCAACACCTTTTTTGCCCATTCCCGGCTCTAGCCAGAAACAGGAAACGATTTTTAAAATCCTACTTCTTAACGAATAAAGATAATCTATACACTTTAGGCATCAACAACCTTTTACGCTTTGTCAAAAGCTCAGGATGGTTTAATATGGAGAGGAAAATGTAGCCCAGCCCCCGCGGCTCCCAACGGACCCATTCCGTGGTCTAAGTGGCATCGTTGTCTCTATGTGCGATACGGCTGCCAAGCCCACCTGCCTAGAATGGGAGATTGCTTACTGAATGATCGTTTCCAAACCGATTTTGACCATGTTCGCTGGCAGGCCTTTCCATACATACATACATTTCCCCAGAACTAGGGTGCAAATTGCATTTGACACACGTTTTAAATATGGGTGGTGACAAGTAGATGCAACTTCTGACGTATTGCATCAGGACAGTAACGGATGTTGAGCTTAGTGATAGGTAGGAGGATTAATTCAGCTTAAAGTCTCACACTGACGAGGTTAGGCTTTCGACTCTTCCTGCTCATAAAAATACATGCACGCATACAGTTTTTCTCAATGGCCCAAGGCCCTTGGACAGAAGCTAGTTTCTATTTTATTTAGACAACTTCTACCAAGACCAGTAACAGTCTATCTTTCCACAGTCCAAACCTGCTATGAAATACTAAACCATCTATGCGAATGGCTGCATTTTGCACTCCTTTTCCTGAATGTACGGTGTTAACATTACTAGAGAAGAGCATAGAACTCGCAAAGATTCCAAAACAATCGCTCAGTATATGACATAAAGACAACAATGCCCGTTCGCCCTTCTCGCTCGGTGGTGAGTTCGCTAATATGATTTGTGCTATTGAGCAATTTGATGCCTTTGCGCCATGCCCCACATCCAACGACACAATCACTTTATTGAAAATGAAAATATCGGTAATAGTTTCGTGTGCTATTTTATGTGGGTCATCTAAAAGATAGTGTTTATATGAATAAACCGAAAACGACTGAATTTTTCAACCTAAGTTGCAGCGAAAATTTCATTACTCGATAGTTGTCCGGGCTTCTCCACTTTTTGTAAATATACGGTATTGACCAGACAGAAATGCTATATACCAAGATCCTTTAACATTTATTGGGGAGCTTAAGTTGGGGCGTAAGGGTTACATTAGATTAGATTAGATTTTTGGGGGGGTTGGACAAGTCCAAGCACTCAGTCAGTAGACCATTGTACTACACCCGGATAGAAATCAGTAAAAAGAATAGAGATAGGAAAGATAGAAGGTGGATAGTAAAAACGGATAGATTAGTTTGAGGTCACTCTTCCGAAAATCTCTTGGATTCATTGATGAATTTTAAGAGATCAGGAAGAGGAAGAGTATGAACTTTGCCCATACTCAATGTATCGCAACCCAATATCCTAAGTCTGATTCTGGCAAATGCAGGACAGCTACTGAGAAAATGCTCTGCAGTGTCGCCATTCTCAAGACAGGATAGGAACATCGGGCTGTCCAAGACCCCCATGGTAGCCATATACTCACCACAGACGTTGTGTGATTACACTCACCAGTACTCTCAGGTCCTTCCTGCTGAGTTTTAGGAGGAAGTTTGCTGTTTTCCTGATTGATTCTTTGACAAAGCACTTGGCTACTGTGCACGAATTCAACTCAGACCAACGACCTCTGTGAGTCGACCTCATGAAGTCGTCAATCCATAGTTGAATCGATGCGGAATTGACACCTAGAAAGGGTTCAGGGCCTAGTGGCATACTTGCAGAGCCCTCATTTGCCAATTTATCAGCCAACTCGTTCCCTGCAATACCACAATGTCCAGACACCCAAATAAGACTAACTTTGTTGTGTTTTGTAACACTGTTCAGTTTTGTCTTACATTCACCGACCAACTTCGAAGAGCAGCATGGGTTAGCAAGGGCTTTCAGTGCAGCTTGACTGTCCTCAACCAGTAGTTTGCTTCCTCCAGGGCCCTGAATTTCAGCCCTGATCGTCTTGGTGGTGAATGAGTTTTGGGCCTGCACATCCGATGCCCAAGCCGCTGGAGATCCAGCGGGAGGATTGCCACTAGTGTGGGTACCCCATGCAGAGTAGTCCTTGTTTGAACTTATTTCCATTTTTTTGGCCCTATTCTTCAAGGGAGCCACTGTTGAAGAGGAACCGCTATCGACAGTTCAAGTCTAGATCCGTAGTGTCCTGTTTTAACTCATAAATCACTCTATTTGTCATTCGACAGCAAGGGATCTTACTGAGTTAAGTAGCAGGGTTACCTCGCGCAGGATCTGATTCTTCATCACGCACTAACGGTCTCGGCTTAGTAGAGGCTATCCACGCCCTGTGTCGTCCTCATAGTAGTCATACTCAGTCCTAAGAAAGACTCATACAGTGAGAACAAAACACTTAGCCCCGTAAGGGTTACAAGGATACAAACCCAATTTTTTTGCGTAGTTTTGTATTTATCTATCCATCTACACATAACTAGGTCTACTGTCCATTATACAAGTAAAAACTAAAACTGATTTTACATAGCTTTTTTTAATCCCATTTTGGGAAATTAAGTCCGAAGATATTACTTATGTGAACATATTATATGGGTGCATAGACTTGACATTTTGCTACGAGGACTCAAAAATTATTTTCCATATACTCCAAAGTCATCCCTTTCTGATTAAACGTGTAGGTAGGTAGGTTAGATGGCAAGAGTACCACAGGCGCACCACAAGTAGAACTGGAGTGACGTTTTCATACCAGAATGTAGACCACTACCTGCGAAATACACAACTTAACGGAAAAAAAACCATCTACAGCCATGTAGTGGAGGAAAGAAACAGGATGTAGGCTGGAGAACTGCCTCAGGCTATCCCCAAAAGTCACACTAAGGAACCTCAAGCGCCTAGCTGCCAAACTCAGATATTTGCAAAGAGGGTTCAACAGTCTCTTTTTCGGCAGGATCCACACAGCTTCTGCAATGAGGGTTGTATGGAAGTCCAAGCTTCTCTGCATGAATCCCGTTCACCGGTTAACACAGCTGTAAGTTGAGAAATGGAACGGCGGGTATCCCCAGCACTTTAAGCTTCCTACCTCTGACGTACTCAGGCCAAAGTATTTTTGAGAAAAGGCCACGATAAGATAGAACTCCATCTGTCCCATGCTTGTTTCAGAAAGAAATTGTGCTGTTTTCCTTTAACAACGGTCAAAGGGGACACCGATGTCTGAGATGTGGACAACTGAAATCGGTTCCGTCGACCACTTGCTGGGAAGCTAATCGGCAATTTCATATCTCCCTATGTTCTATACCCTCGAACCCAGATAGGGGAAATGTTTCCTGCACATTCGAGACATATGATCTCCTCCAACGGCCCTAATACTTGAAGGTCTCCCGAGAGGCGACCACCATTAAAAACAAACTTTTGCTGTAATTTGATCTTTCATGTCCACAAGCGACAGACAAAACCACACAAAACCTACTCATAGCTGAGCTGACAGCCACTTCTACTTATGACAATAAACGGAATTGACTTGAATTGACGTCCAAAAATGTATTTGATTCGAACTTAAATAAGGAGCTCGTACTTGACAGAATCTAGAATCTATGATGTCTTTCCTAGCTTGAAATTCACCGACGCCATGCAATATTTTGGTATCTATGTATCTGATGCCTCGTAAAAATGCCAACACCTTCAATTTACTATTCTCCACTTCACTATCAGCTTTCGTACTATGTAGCTGTAGCAAACTCTTCGACGTACATACATAAGTCCATATGCATGTAAATTACGTGGAATTCGAAAATACATACGTGCAGGCTAGCACTGAGTGGAAAATTTATTGTTCATAAAAGAGCTGTTGGGCATCACTTTCGCCGAAAGTACAGCGATAAAAAAATATAACCAAAAAACCTTTTCGTATATTGAGTTTAGTGATGTGTGTATCGATTCTAATATAGAGCGTTTCCATGTCAAGTGTTTTGGACATCGTCCATGTCGGACCGTAATTGAGATACACAGAAAGGCAATTTATTTGCTAAATTTCCCAATCAACAGTTAATGATAAGATCTCAAAATATTTCTTCACTTTGAAAATATCTGAATAAAGCTTTCCTCTATGAATTAAATTAAATTTACGTATGTATATTCTTACTTAGCACATCTTGGGCTAATAAGGCCATTTTTGAGAAACTCCTAATTTCTATTTCAAGAAGTTATAAAGGAGTCAAGTGGGCCCCGAATTTTCCATCAAATTCCCGATTTTAAAATCAAATGCATTTTTGGCTAGAGAACTTGTCACATAATAATTGCTGTGAATAGTTTTTTTTATTTCGCTTTTTGTTTATGTTATTGACAATTGAATTTTTTTACAAGATATTCTTGTAAAATCAATATCTCAGAAACTACAATTGATAATTTGATGAAATTTATTTCGGTTACCGAAAAATGTTTACTCTATCGATTTAACGTTCATAGACTGTGTATTTGTTGAAACAATAGTTTTTAATAATACTTTTTTTATAAACAATCACAATTATTTTTGCGTTCTTCACGCTCTAAATGGACAATATTACATTCAGATTAAGCGCACAATGCTCACTTTTAATATTATGTAAAAAAACTTTGTTCATCCAATCCGTTCTGAAGATATCGAATTTTTTGTCAAACTGTGTAAAGTTTTGATGCGCAGTATAGTCTGCAACGCGCCGCGCTTCGCAGTTGGCCTTGTATTGTCCCATGGGATCATACGCTAAAACGTATAGCACTTAAAAAGGCAAAAACGGATTAAAGATTCAAAAATGAGGTGTTTCATTACTAGAACTTTTATTACATACATCAATATCTACATGAAAACATAAAGAATTTAATTAGCAATAATACTCTCGAAACAAGATGTGAAGAGAAGATTTTACTTCGAATCTTTTTGTTACTTGCAGGCTCGAAGTGATGAAATTGCCGCGTTTTTTTTATAGCTATTGCCTCATTGAAGCTTTTGGAAAATCTTTTTTCATGTGCATCATGATCTTTTTGCGAACAAAAAACAAAATCTATATCTATCTTGTATAGTATACCTATATTATTACTCTAAGATACCATAAGCCGAAGGCCCTGGCAGCCAGTGCTTATTTCGTAAGTGGAATAGTTATTAATAACTGTTAGTCTTTTAAATAAATAAATAAATAAAATGTTAATATTCTTTAAATTTTTGTATGTGAGTACGATACACTTGGTGGTGGAAAGCTCTAGAGAGAGAATGCAACATCAAAATACTTGGCAGGATACAAAGATCAGTCTCTGCAATAACAGTCGGTGCAATCAGACCATGTCCTAGGGGGGACCTGAACGCACTGACACACGTTATTCCTGTAGATCTACATATGAAGAAATTAACAACAACAATGAATGACAATGAATGCATTTAGGTTAAATGAAGCGGGTCGCTGGAAGGAAAAAACTCATGGCCATGCCAGTCTATTACTGCGACAAACCCAGTTAACCTCGGCGAGCATTGACTACATCGTCCCGACGGTGACATTCAGCAGAAATTTTGTCAATCTCTTTCCATCTCGCAAAGAATGGAATAAGGGATTCGCACTAAACAAGTTCGACACTACAGTCTATACAGATGGCAGTAAAATTGATTGTGGTGTTGGAGCTGGTTTATATTCTCATATACTTAAAATTGAAAGATCTGTGCGTCTCCCTAATACCAGCAGTGTCTTCCAGGCGGAAGTACTGACGTTTGGGGAAACTTGCAGGCTACTAATCGCAGATTTCTCTTTTAAGGGTACTATCGCTATTCTCTCGGATAGCCAAGCTGCAATCCAGGCACTGGGTTCGGCCACAACAACCTCCAAAGTGGTGGAACAAAGTAGGAATAGCCTCACCATCTTGAGTGAAAACCATAAAGTTACCTTAATCTGGCTCCCGGGACATCGGAGCATCGAATGTATTGAAAAAGCGGATGAACTGGCAAGAAGGGGATCTGCCATGAATAATGCTCTTGCAGAATCGGTATTCACACCATTAGGTGCAGTCAAGGGTGCAATTTCCCTAAAATACCTTCGAATCGCGGATTGCAGATGGAGAGACCAGACGAAATGCAAAATTAGCAGAACGTTATGGCTCACCTACAACCTTACGCAATCGTCAATATTGATAAACATGAAACGACGGGACGCCTGGAGACTAACGGCAGTCATAACTGGCTTTTGGTCTGTGGGAGAACAAGCAGCCAAAATGGGCATCCCTCACAACACATACTGTCACAGTTGTAAACAACCGGAGAAAAAGGAAACAATCTTCCATTTCCTCTGCGAATGCCCTACCCTATGGAAGGACAGAATGTTAACCCTGGGCAAACCGCTGTTCGAGAGTCTTGAACAGCTGTCTGCCTGAACCGCACAGACCGGATATAGTCATGCTGTAAATAACTCGTAAACAAGTTGGTAACGAGGATGTGGCAACAAAATGAAAGCGCTAGTTGGTTTCTGGAAGAATCACCACTTAAACCAACCAACGATATACTTAATTAACAGCACTTTTTTGTTGTTCTTTATTACATTGGAGGAGCAGAGTAACCCACAACGTTTAACTGAGAGTAATTATATATATATATATATATAATTGGCGCGTAAACCCCTTTTAGGTGTTTGGCCGAGCTCCTCCTCCTATTTGGGGCGTGCGTCTTGATGTTGTTCCACAAATGGAGGGACCTACAGTTTTAAGCCGACTCCGAACGGCAGATATTTTTCATGAGGAGCTTTTTCATGGCAAAAATATACTTGGAGGTTTGCCATTGCCTGCCGAGGGGCGACCGCTATTAGAAAAATGTTCTTCTTAATTTTGGTGTTTCACCGAGATTCGAACCTACGTTCTGTCTGTGAATTCCGAATGGTAGTCACGCACCTCATCCATTCGGCTACGGCGGCCGCGAGTATAATTGCATACGATTATTATAGGTTTCGATAGATGCTTAGCATTGTTTGAGGTTTGAGATAGCAAGCAGAGATAGCAACAATTAAAATTAAGGCGCACATGGAAATTTAAATTACAAAGAATGTGCGGAAACACAAGATACCAGCTTTTATGATTTTTTTTTTAGTTTATTTAAAAATGCAAATAAAATTAAAATAACTATCAAGCATTGCAGGCGTTATAAAATTCAATAGATAAAACGCTCATCATCGGATTAGGTTAGGTTAGGTTGAAGCAGTTGTCCTGTGGGACACACTCACTCCCTATTTCTCCTAAAACCAGGGTATGCTTTTCAAAAATTTTAGAATACCTTCTATTTCTGCAGAACTGAGATCCTCCAATTCGTCAAAAAATTATCCGCCTTGAAAAGCAAATCTCCGTCTAGATAGAGTAGGTCAATGGCACAGAAGGTGCAAGATTGTTTCTTCTTCTTCCTCATCGAGACAACTTCTACAGAAGTCATGTTTTTGCACACCCATCCTTTGGGCGTGCCTACCTATTAGACACTGTCCTGTTATGACTGAAATCAGTGTGCTAAGACTGTGTTTGTTTTGGCTTAGCAAAGATTTAGTATTGAGAGTTGGTTACAGTTGAGGGGGCGATTTTGCAGGTAGCTTCATTACGCCATCATCGGTTTGCTTTCCTTACGATTTCTTCAAGGATAAGTAGATTACATGTTTGTAAGGGTATGCCTATGTCATTGTCTATGTACTCATCGGTCAACTTGGTGCCGAGTCTCGCCAGTTCATCGGCTCTGCAGTTACCCTCAATGTCGCATCAGATTTAAATAATTAAAATGTAAATACAATACATTCATCTGTGCTTATTGAGACAAAGACTCTACTCCGAACTCTACTATAAGCAATTAAACAGATTAAAGCAGTCGACTGACTAGAAGCTTACAAAATGGGCGAGTGAGATGGTGACCATTGGTCATACAAACCTTCAACAAAGCGCTAGAAGCTCTAAGAGACTAGACATGATTTATGGCCCTCGCCTCATTTGAAATGGTGTTTTTGGCGTGTAAAACGGATCGAAAAAAGATTTTTGTTTTGAGTATCTTTTTTTTCTTTTTTTTTTTGTTTTGATCTATTGTTAAAAAATAAAAAATTGTTTGGCCATACGAAGTTCGTTCAAATATATTAATATAGTTGTCAACCTTCAAAAAATGGTCTTCCAAAAAAATGTATGTCGCTGGCGTCACGGATTCCGGGACTCACACGTATCTGAAATCAAAAAGACAAAAAGGTTCTTGTTCAGTATGAATGTCGTTATCGTGTGAACAACGATCTCACAAAAAACATAAAACTTTACAAAACGGTGGAGATGATTTTTCAACGTTTTTTTATCCTATTTCTTACTATATGGTTCAAGAAAAATAATGAAAAAATTGTTACCAAATGATCGTAGTTCGCAGGATATCGACATCAATTCTACGTCATTGAAATTTTATTTTATCAAAATCGGTTCAGTAGAACCGCCAGCTCGAAAAACGTGGTGTCGAGAAAGTTTAAAGTTTTCGATTCATATTTTGCATAAGTCATAAGAACAAATGTAAAAATGGCCATAAAATACTTGCATATCGCTAATCAACTATCCTGGCACCTCGTTCATAAAAACTGGCTTCTGCTGCTTTTTCAATTCGGCGAGCAGATCTACTCTCTTTTGAGCATAACGCGGCATCAACATCAGAGCGGTGTAGACGATGTTCATCGCTTTTTAATGCATATGAATATGGATTATGTCCAATTGTAATGCTCATAATGGCCATGCTTTAGAATTTGCATGAAATGATCATTAAAAATGGAGGTGGCGAGATAATTAGCGACTTCCACAGTATGCGTCTCAATGTGCTTTGGAGCAAATATCCAGAGCAACGATTTATATGACTCATTATTATTTTGCATATTTCAGCGTAAGCACCTCCGAAGCAAATTTTCTGAGGACAGTGCTATATTGGCTTCAGCGCTTGTAGCACATTGTCTTACAGGGGTTTTTATGGGTGCACGGAGTCATCGACCGTACCTTCTGCAACAGATTTTTGATAAACGCACCAACTGCTCTCACCAGTGAGGCAATTCGCATGTTGTGGGCTAGTCTCAGTTGAACTTTTATGGAAATATGTGACCCATATTGCCTGCGCATATCCTTTGCCACCGATGGCTTTATTTCCTAATGAGAACTGCTTTTGAAGTTTTGCTGTAGAGGTTGCGTCATTAAAATGGCTATATCTCAGCAAATATTGGGAGTTTCGAAAAATCGTTTGGGGACGATATTTTTGAATATTGACTCTACATAAATAAGCAAAACAAAAATCGAGTTTTTTTTTTTCAAATAAGGCGAGGGCCTTATATCGCACAAGATGTTTAGTCCAAATTTGGCGCCTAAGACCCTTTCAAGCATTTGCAAAATTTTTTTAAAATATGATACAAAGCTGGCCTTGAGAGAGTCTACTATTTCTCCAATAGGGACGGGAATTTTGTCAATCATAACATTATGATGTTTCCTTGAAAACGGGCAAAAGTTATCGAACCCAACGACGTACATTATGCAACGAAAATTCCTCAAAATAGGACCCTTGAGCGTCAATATACCGCTGGTAGCGGTCCTTCCACCGCAGGAAACATTTTTTAAACACTTTTAAAACTTGGCTGTCACAGTTTTTTGGATCGCCTTGATGGAGTCGAAACGCCTTCCCTTCAGCTTTCTTTTTAGGCGCGGGAACAAGAAGAAGTCCGGAGGAGACAGGTCTGGGCTGTAGGGAAGGTGGGGAAGCACCGGAACCCCCATCTTGGCCAATGCAGAGGTGCAGAGGAAGGCGGTGTGCGCCGACGCATTGTCGTGATGAAGGGTCCAATTGTTGACGAGGTCGGGCCGAACCCGGGCGACGGGGTTTTCAGCTGAAGGAGCACTTCTTTGTAAAATGCCGCGTTTACAGTGCTTCCTGGAGGTAAAAATTCCTTGTTTGTCTGTTTGCGTTGTCGAAGGCCTTCCAGATCGCTGTTCGTCTTCGACGGCCTCCCGGCCTTCCTTGAACGACTTGTGCCACTGTTTTACCTGGGCACTGGTTAGAGATTGGTCCCTGTAAGCCTCCTTGAGTAGCCCAATTGTTTCGGTACTCGTTTTGTTTAGCTTTACGCAAAATTTGATCGAGTAACGTTGCTCCAACGATCGCTGCATTTTCGCCCCTCCAAAATCCTAACACACTTTTAAAACAGCTTTCACGTGCGGAGCGATGTTGACTGCACCGCTGTTGCCAGCAAACTGGGACCGGTTTCTAGTGGAAGGGGAAGGTCCAACGATCATTTTCCCCCACCAGCCGATTCGGTTGATCGCTTGGCAGACGCTCCGCGCGGGAAGGCTCATTACTTTTCAATCAAACCCTGTATATTTCATTTAATACGGATGATTCTAACAGCATACTTATGTGTCATACATTCATAGCTTTATCGTCAAAATAAAGCGAAAAACTGTTCAGCACCATTCACTTGACTTAAATGTATCTAAGATAGCAATTGACTGTGTATTGCACCATATTGGAAAATAACGAAGGCGATAACTTTGATGTTAATATACCAAAATATGTAATGCCATAAAAAAATGGACAAATCATTAAAACAGTTCCAGAATTCTAACTAAGTCTGAATTTGTATTGCTTGACAACGCATAGCCAAATACATGGATCACATTTTGCTTCCAACTTAACTCGCCTGACTCACTCGCTTTGCCCATTTGCGTGTTCTCTTTGTGTGTCTTTATCTCTTCATTAAGAGTCTTTTGTGTTTGAATACATTTATACCATTTACGCCTTTTTGTTGTGCCACAGTGCAATGCCGGCAAATGAAATGAGTACACAGAGTGCACACAACTACGAACGCACAGTTGAACAGCTTTAGAGCCACCAAGCCTTTTGTACTACATGACAGTCGCATATTGAAGGATGTATTTCATGTCACTAAGTTACTCATAACACTGCGAGTATAATGTAACACACGTACATTTCATCGCCTGCTTAGTCCTGCTCTTGCCATCTTATATATATATAATCTCATCAATTAATGCACATCCGTCGCGTCGGCTCGGTTACTTCGAAGTCGGTGATGCAAATATTCACCAAAATATGAACGCTTGCTTAGAAACCATATATTTTGCCTGTAGTGTTGTATATAATTTCTGCAGTCGACTCGATGAAACTGAGTGCGAACGTAAAATTTTGAGTGGAGGCTGCGCAAACTCGAGTGAAAACAGTTCGACCCAATTGTTCACCATCATTTTCTGTTGGTAAGTGCAATATAGATTTTTTATATGAAATTAAAAAGGCGGAAAAGTGGCTAAGCAATGCTATATTTCAGACTGAACAGAAAAATCGAGACCTTACAAACTGCACTCCTTCTAAAAAGGGAAGACTGCTAGTGAAAATAATTGTATAATGACTTCTAAATTATAATAAGCTTTAGCTTTAAACCTCCGAGCACTGATATGAATGTACAATGTTACAAGAATTATTACTCCACGACACATAAAGCATTTAATAGAAGTAAATTGCACTCAGCTGGCACTCATTTCGTTGCCATTCAATGTGTTAAAGTTAATTTCTATCAAAGCAATAATTCTAAACACCTTGGTAATTTATGTTGGTACCCGTTGGCTATATGCGAACTTGTAGCCTGCGGGTGTCGACTCTGCAAATATCTTAACATACTCGACACATTAGAACGGGCGATGGGTGGTTGATGACCTGATAAAAATTGCAGGCATAACTCGTTGTTAGTAAATAAATTCGAGGGTCGTTTGAAAAGGCTGTGCAAAAATAAAATTTTCTTCACAGTCTCCGACTAACACTCATAGCGATCGGTTCTCTGAGTTCTTGTCTGCGTATTGCTCTTTCTTATGCTAGTCCGCGTGTGTGGTGTTTAAGAATTTTCATTTATTCAACTACTCAGTGCTATTTAATATTTCTCACATAGAGACCTAGTGTATTAGTAAGTGAACGAAATGGCCTCTGGGTCTCCCATTTTTGGGGGCAATCGGTTTGCTATTCTAGCATCCAGTCGCACAGCAAAAAAAAAAGCTTTCCAGTAGCAAACTAATAGACGCTTTCCCTGCGCTCCCCAAAGTGCAATCACCAAATCCGAAATTTGTGGTAATATCTTCCCTCGAGGAAACCAAACCCATATCGGACTTCTCATGTTTTGCAGTTCAGCGATCACTACAATTAATCAGCAAAGAAATAATATCAATTTCCGAGTTGAGAGATGGCAGCCTATTACTGCTAGTGCAAAATAAACTTATCGCCAAAAAATTTCTATCTGCCAGACAACTACACGGACTTTGCAAAATCAAATGCACATTGCATAATTCTCTTAATTTAGTTAAAGGCACTATTTACGCCCCCTACCTCAATAAAATACCCGATGATGAAATCACGAAGGAGCTAAGTTCATAAGGTGTTGTATCCGTATTTAAATTCCCTAAAATCGTTGATGGAAAATCACAACCAAGTGGGGTACTCCTACTTTCTTTTGACCTTTATAAGCTCCCTGACAAAATTGACATTTCTTGGCATTCAGTAAAAGTACGTGAGTATATACCTAATCCAATGCGTTGTCGCAATTGCCAATTACTCGGGCACACCATGAAGCGATGCAAAAACGCATCAACTTGTGCTAACCGCAATCTGCTCAATATTTACAGCCGAAGCTTTAGCTTTAAAATTAGCTACCGATTCCGGAAAAAAAATAAGGGGAAATTTGTAATTCGTTCCGATAGCAAATCCGTAATCAATGCAATACGCAACATAGGCAACGCTAACAATATCGTATCCGAAATCAGAACGACATGTATTAAAAACAGCAATAAAATCCGAATCATGTGGGTACCAGGGTACAAAGGCTTAGAAGGAAATGAACTTGCAGTCCACGCTGCAGATGATACACATTTAACACCTTGCTTCACGTTTCACACAACAAGCAACAATGACATTTTAAACGCAATTTACAGAACATTAGCCCTTGATAAACAAACTAAATGGCTTAATTATAATAATAAGTACACATTGATTAATAAACATGGAGAAAAAGCTATTTTCCCAAGCACATCTACTCGACAGCAAACACAAACATTCATTCGCCTTCGTATTGGCCATACTCACCTCACACATGAACACTTATTACAAAATTCACAACGTACGGCATGCCCCTTTTGCAACAGCACACTGTCCACAGAGCATATTTTAAACGACTGCAGTCAACTAAATGTCTTTCGACTAAAATTTTTCGGAATTATTTCACCCAGCACACTTCTAACTACTATAAACCTTGAAAACATGTCTAAATTCATAAACTATCTTAAAGCTTGTAATATATAGGGTTTTTCAGTAAGAGCGCTTCAACTTTTGAACTTTTTTGAATAAAACACAAACGGTTTGACTTTTTTAACTAATTTTTTTTTTTATTATCGAGTTTGAACATATATATTTAAGTATGAAATTCGATTTCTTTTGCATGACCACCGCGTGCACGTTTTACGAAGTCCAATCGTTGAACCCAATTTTCGACCACTCTTTTGCATAAATCGGCCGAAATTCCAGCAATTTCGCGTTCAATATTGGCTCTGAGCTCACAAATCGTCGCCGGCTTGTTACTGTAGACCAATGACTTCACATAACCCCAAAACGGGACGGCTTGTTAAAAGGACCGTAAAATGGCCGTAATGCTCTAAAAGTAGCAGCAACAGAACGATTATTTTCATAAAAAATTTGCACGATTTGCAATCGTTGCTCAAGTGTGTAGCGTTCCATGATGAAATGTATACTAATGAAGTGCACAAATGACAAGCGAAAAATAAAAAATATTGCGTCGTTCGCCCTCCCTATCGGAAAAAAATTGAAGCGCACCTATTGAACAACCCTATACTACATAAAATCTAAATAATTTTAAACTTTGTATTTAGATATTAAACACAATATATGTATATGTACATTTTACAGGATTAACGAAAACGCAATTTTAAAAGAGAGTCGAAGGCCTTGGCTGCTAGCACTCCTGTTAGTTATTAAGTGTAATAATTGTATAATTGTACCTAATCATAATAAATAAAATAAAAAAATAAATAAAATTTTCCTAATTGTTTGGGGTACATTTTTTTATTTTTCGACATAGTCTCCTTTTAGGCTAATACATTTCGTCCAAAGCTTTGTTGATCCCTCCCCAATGATATAATAATAATAGGATTTGCCTAAATCTGTTAAACGAAAAACTATTCGTTTTTGCAACCTCCTTGTTTGAAAAAAATATTTTCCCGCCAGCCATTTCGTCAAATTAGGGAACAAAGCGTAGTCCAAGGGATCCGAAGGTAGGGATGTGAAATGAGTTGAAACCACATTTCTATTCTATTTTTGCAACCACAACTGCTAAGGCGTGAGCTCGACTTCCTCGATTCAAACGAATTCCAAACACAAAGAAATGAGCCGATCTGGCTGAAACTGTGTGTTTTTCCAAGACCTACTACTAACTAAACATCTCGCTCCATACGGGTCAGTAGTGGGATCTCATAACATCTCCTTTTCTATTTGGTTCATTAACAGATATCCCTGGAAGAAGCCACACTGCCATGTCAACGAAAACTGGATATGTTTGCGATATGGAGCACCTCGCTGTGATTAAATTCTAATTAAAAAGCAAATGCGACGAAACGAATTTTTGAAGAAGGCACTCTCCACTTTGATATATGGACTTGTATAAAGGCAAAAAAATTAGATTTGCTATTCAATCAACGAGAAGAGACATATAAAGACTGCCCAGGTTGCTCACGATTTTGTTTCGTTTAGTTTTATGTGCCATTTAATGGTCGATTCGGAGATTTTATTTAAATAAATTATAAGGTTTTGATTGAGTCAGCCTGAGTTTCTCCTACCGATGAATGGTGTTCATTTTTAAGATCAACTATAAACTTCTTCTGCAGGAGTATATTTTAAATATACACATAGTAGAAAAAGTCTGCGTTTACCTATGCAAATATTCTTTGCATTAGAAAAAGTTCAAAACAATAAATATTTCAGAAATTTTTTTTAATGAGTTTTATTTAATTCACTTAAACGTAACTATCATACATATTTCGCTACCAATAACAAAATCAAATTTAAAATGAGATCACATAAAATTAAAAGGCCATTCAAACTAAACGGAAAAAGTTTGCGTTCGCTTCAATAATAATAAAATAAAAGGCTTAAGATCACAGAAATGTTTTAAAATTAATAGCTAGTTGGATATCCACGCCTTTTTATGACTTCTATGGTAGAAGGCGTCTTTTCATTGGTCCAACTAGTTTGGCTGTTATTTCTGGACTTATGGTTTCGCATTCCTCTTTAAGCGCGTTCTTAAGCATTTCCTTGGTAGTTATTGTACGCTCTCGTATTTTTTTTTCTAGAATATCCCATAAGTGCTCAATGGGGTTAAGGTCAGGTGATTGTGGGGGTGTGCGAAGTTGTTTTGGAACATTAAACATTATACACAGCCTAACAATCTCTGCTGTGTGTTTCAGGTCGTTGTCCTGTTGGAAAACAAATCTTTCACCGAGTCCCAGTTTGATTGGACTTTCTCTCAAATTCGTTTTTAAAACATCGAGATAATCATGTCTGTTCATTATCGACTCAATAAACTGTATATTTCCAACGCTCGAACTAGCCATACACCCCCATATCATGACACCTCCTCTCCCATGCTTTACCGTAGGTACCAGATTTTGCTTTCCAAGTGCCGTTCCGTTTTTCCTCCAAATAATTTTACGACCTTTTATTACGAAAATGCAAAACTTGCTCTCATCTGAAAAAATCACACTATTCCAAAACCCAGGTGGCTTGTTTACGTATTCCTTGGCGAAAGCCATCCGCTTAAGTCGATTTACTCGCGATATGAAGGATTTTTTTCGGGCCACTCTGCCGTGAAATCCGATTCTTTTTAGAATTTTTCTTACTGTATCTGGATGTACTTTCTTTTGGTATTTTACTTCTATGTCTTTTGAAATTTGGCTTGCTGTTAGTCGTGAATTAGACTTCACAAGAATAGTTATGTTGTGTTCTTCTCTTTCCGTCAGTTTTTTTGGACGCCCAGAACGAGGCTTAGACTCCAAACAATTCGTTTGCTTGAAGTTGTTTATCACTCTTTGGACCGAGGGGTATTGCCTCCCAACAATTTGCGCGATTTCCCGATAGCTCTTACTATTTTGCCACAAACTTACAATGATTTTCCTTTCACCAATATCTATTTCTTTTCGCCTTTGGTCCATAGTAACAAAAAATGTATTTCTAATACCAATTTTTCCCTCTTTAGATTTGTTCTTAACCGCGTCAACTACATGAATGATTTAAAATTTAATTTAACGTAATTGCCATGCAAATAATCGTCACTATTCGAAATGAACGCACACTTTTTCTTCTTAGCCTATTTAAGTAACTGTACTACAATCCCATTGTCTGAACATGACGCAGCTCAAACTCCAAAAAATTTTGTTCATAACCTCTATGAATAATTTTCTTTGAAATAAGTGAAAAGAAATAACTGAGAGTTTTAAGATAAACACGTTAAATTATTTTAATACAGTAGGTTCTGTTTTTATGCGGTAGATACGTTCCGCAAGAAACAGCATAAAAAAAACAGCATAAAAAAAGCTACTAGTTCTATAGTAAAACTATAGATACGTTTCAAATGCTAAAACCGCATAAATCTAAAATAATGTAATAAAAACGCATAAAAAAGGGCACTAGTCCCATATTATAACTATCGATACGTTCCATAGACCGCATGAATCTGAAATAATTAAATAAAATCGCATAAACAAAATATTGTATTTTTGAAAATTATATCTTTATTTAAGAAACGTCAGAATCGAAAAATAAATTTAAGTTAGAAATAAAATCAGACAATACCCACATGTTGCGCGTTCGTTTAGGATTTGGCGTAAAATCACTTTCGTCACTTGAGGAAATGTACACGTCTGATCTAGATAGTTATGCAGGCGGTTCCATACTTGTAGGGTTAGCATTTCTGATGTAATCTGTGATGAGTTTTTGCTTAGCTGGTTTAGAATCTTGTTTATATGTACAATTCCCGATAGGTCGACATGCATTTTGTAATTTAAAAAAAAACCGCACTATTTCAAAACCGCATAAAAAAAGCCGCATAAAAACAGAACCTACTGTACTTTATAACAGTGGGTGAACGCAGACTTTTTCTACCATGTGTAATTAGTGTGTAGCCCGAAATATTGAATTCCACATAAGGCCTAAGCTCCGTTTAGTAAAGCTTGCCTTTATAAGAATTTATTACAAATTTTGCTCACTCTTTAACTACATCACATAGTACATAAAGAACATAACGATGTGATTGTCAATTGTGAATACACTTATCCGCCGATGTGCTCTGCTTTTCTACTAAAATGTTCATTCGATTCCTATCCTAAACCGGTACAAAATTTAGTTCGTGCGGATGCTAATCCAGGTGGCGCTGCTTTAGGGCGGAAACACAACGCAATATATCACAACCTACGAAGAAAAAGGTTCACCCATAGGTTCCATATGCAATAATAAAAATCGCAATTGTAACTTATTTGTATGTATGCGCTGCACTCAGACATTAAAGAACACTGGCATTAACAATTGAAAAAAAGGAGAAAATCCTGTAACAGAATAGCAGTTGGAGGTTGAATGCTAACTAAAAACAAATTTTATTGCTTTCTAAAGTACTTACTCAAATTCGATCAAATTCACACAGTTAGAAAATGCAGTTGACCAATCATGATAGATTTAAGAGATTTGCTCTTTACATGGAGAAACGATTTTTAGAGCATTCCGCTCTGAGCGAGTTTGACAGATATGCCGACGTCATTAATTTTGTGTTTCACTAAGCTAAAGCTAAATTTTGTGAAAAACAAACCGAGTGACATAAAATCCAAAGTTCCCTAAAAAAATTTTTTTTTCACCATACCTAACGAGCAAATCTGTTACCTATCATCCTTGGCTCTTTAGCTATGGTAAAAAAGAAAATTGTGGGGGGAGCTTCGGCTGCCATGCCACCTGGCGGATTCGGCAGTCCAATTATGCACGATCATTTCACGTATATTACATTCACACACTCGTCCAATCAGTCGTTGATAGAGACGAAGTGTCATTGGCTAATTTTTTTCATATATCACCAACACAATCTCAGTTTTTTGTAAACACATCCCATCAGCTGATTCTGTAAAATTTGCTCAGAGTGAAATAACGGTATGTTAAAGAGCACACCTTCTCAATTCTTTTCACCCTGCACACTCGTACAATAAAAATTCGCTACTGCAAAATAAACTGCCGAGTCACGGTATTTTACTCTCAGACCTCAGTAGAATAACCAGAAATATATGTATGTAGTATCGGAATATGTGCCTTAGGAGTTCACATGCATAGGTCCTGAGTGATATTCGGGATCCTGTAATACTTAGTGTGCTGATTCCGTGTCAGTTTCTGCCTTAATCAATCGACGATCTGAATTTTGAGATTATTTCAAAAACCGTTTTTATATCAGCTCCCAAGGCAAACACCTTCACTGTGGAGCAACGTCTCCTCTGAATATTTGCTGCTATTTAATTTTGCCTCTGAAAGGGTGATGAGGATTATGTCACAAATCTACTAAAGCTTTCACCAGACACCAGCTCATTCAGTGACCATGGTGACATTGCAAGATAATGCGGCTGATACCAACTTGTAATTATATTTTTTAGGCAAATATTTTTTAAATACCAGGATAAAGTTTCGCCAACAGTTTGTATGAAAAGCTGTTTTATTCTCTCAACTGGCAGATATGAAATCCGCATTTTGCCGGAAACAGAAAGAATACAATAAATTTGACGCTTTGAAACTTTCACGCTAACTAACCTAAAGGGGTAATTAACCCAACGTTGCTTGGGTTGAAAAAGTTACAATATGTAATCCGTGCGGTGGGATTTGCTGCACTCAACAACCTAATACGACTTAAAAGAAATGAAACAGGGCCACTAAAGCGTAATTGATTCTGCTTGAGCAAAGCAACTTTTATATGTACAGACTTTTACACTACAATAACAGTAATAATATTATTTTAGACACTTACGAAACTACTTCAAAACATTGAGCTAAAACAAGGAAAAGAAAATTAAGATTAATATAGAGCTTTAGTTGATTTGGCTGAAGTAAGTCGCTACGGTTTGATTCATCAATAATCGAGTTTTTGTTGTAGCCAAATCCAGTGCTGATATTGTCCTTAAAGGAGAAACCTGCGATTGGTAGCCTACAAGTTTCCCCTATTGCCAATACTTCCGCCTTGACGACATTATTAGTATTAGGAAGACGCACAGAGTTTTCAATTCTAAGTCTATGGAAATGCATACCTGCCCCAACATCCTAATCTATTTTTGAATCATCCGTGTAGACTGTTGTATGTTGTTGTTTAGTAAAATACCCTTCTTCTATTCCTCACGAGATGGAAAGAGAGAGGCAAAATTCCTTTTGAATGACACCGTTAGGACGATGTAATCAATCCCCCCGGAGGTGAACTGAATTTGCCGCAATAATAAACTGACATAACCATACGTTTTTTCCTTTCAACGAGCCGCGTCATTTAACCTAAATACACATATCATCATATCATAGTTGTCATCTTCTTTTCATGTAAGTCTATTGGAATAACATATGTCAGTGCATTAAGAGCCTCCCTAGGGCATGATCTAATTGCAAAGACAGCTTTTGCTCAGACTGATCTTTGTATTCTGCCAAGCAATTTGATGTTGTAATCTCCTCCAAGATTTTTCCACCAAACTACCAAACCGTATGATAAAATTGATCATGTAACCGTCTTATACAGCCTTATACCTACCTTACGAGTACTTTAGGTTGAACACCCAGTATTAAGTGTGAATAAGAACAAACTCAGTACCGCTGTTTTGGGAACTTGACCACTGCGAACTTTCTGCAAACGAAAAGTCGGCGCTAAAGAGTATTTTAGATCAGTTTCATCAAGGGTTGTCCTGGAGCTGGAATCATTTTGTGGTCTTGGCTGATATATATCTAAGTGGATAATAACAGAATGGATATACTCCGAGCGCGCTAAGTACTGGGATTCATTAAGGGTCATCAGGCAAGCAAACCCGAGTGAATATGGCTAACCTTAGGTGTTTTACAGGTTTGCCTTATCGAAAGTCGACTGCATTTGCATTTGCATCATATAGGTCTGCCTGTATGAAGATTAATGGCATCTTCTACCGGTAATACTATTATAGATTCCGTGTAGATAAGTGCGTGAAATTTTGTATGGTTGGTATTAAAGGACTCCTGATCACCTTTACAAATTTTCAGACCGATAGGTCTTCCGGATGCACCAGGACAGACTGTTGCGAAAACGCAACGCTTTTTGAAACGCTGTGATCTTATTCATAGAAATTATATAACTTACGCAGAGTTGTAGTTGGGTATTTTTTTGAATTCGCTTTATTAATATAATTGTATTTTGTTAAGTTTACAATGTAATAGTTTTGCAATATTTAAAAAAAACATTATTTTATTCTTATTTCCTAAATCTGTATAGTATTCATCAAAACATTTTGGATGTAATCTCAAAGTACATTTTTTACATTCATAAACAGTTTGTGAGTGACACATAGCACATCTTTTACGTTTGTTGCCTGGAGGTTTCCATACGACATAATCACGAACATTTATGCGAGGTAAATGGACTGGTCTTTCTGCTTCTTCGATGTCTGATGAATCACTTATTTCATCAGAAACTTCTTGACAATATAAAAGTAAAGATTCTGCAATTTCAGTTTTAAAAGAAATTTGAGACATATGGCGAGTTCCTTCTGCCTTACAAATCAGGCAATGAATTTTCAATGCGTTAACAGTGGTACTATTGACTGAATTAGTCCATAACGGCCACCACCATTTTTTTCCACGAATACCAATAGTCATGAATAAGTCCAGGTTGTTCAACAGATACTTTTTTCTTCTCGACTTTGCACCAACGTTGTGAGACAGCTAGTGGGTCGACAAACTTGAAATTAGAAATGACTGTTACTTCTGCATTATCTTGCCAACGAGCAACAAATAGTTTATTATTTATCTCTGAGCAGTAGTCGTATTGGTGTTTTTTCAGTTTTTTTCCAGTGCTTAGCAATTTCTCTGCACCTCTAAGACGATTTGATCTTACAGTTCCTGTTGCTCTGAAAGGTTTTTCACTCAACAAACAAAACAAATAGTATGACGAAAAAAAATTATCAAAATATATGGCATGGTTATCTGCATTTCGAACGTTTTCTAACGATGATAGAACAACAGAAGCGCCTAAGCCTACATTCTTGTCATAAGGTACACTCGATCCTCCATATGGTGCTACTGCATATAAATAACCGCTGTCTGAACAAAGAGCCCAGTACTTGAAACCAAATCGAATTGTTTGTTACGAATAAACATTTTGCACGAATGTCGACCAAAATATGGTATCATTTGTTCATCAATGGACAGAAACGTTTCAAAAACTCCAAACTGCATGTACTTACGATTCAGTGCATCAATAAGTGGACGAACTTTGACAAATCTGTCTGTGGCATCAATGCCATAATTGTCCATTAGATGAAATATTCTTTTGATCAACTGGAAGCTATTACGTGATAAAGCTTGCTTTACTATAGGTATACCAAGTGTTTGCTGTGTACTCCAATAATGTTCAACGTGATGTACTTTATGATAACCACTTAGTATCAAAATTCCGATGAAACGATATATCTGTTGTTTGCTAATATCCACTACGATATTATTTTGGTGAGCATACATATTTGTATTCACGACCAGCATTTCCATTATTTCGTCGTCGAAGAACTGCAGAAACAATTCAAATAGTGTTTTGCCACCTGAAAGAACAATTTTATGAGCCAAAAATTATCATAGGAATAAAATATTCAGACTCACTCATAGAATCAACAATATTGCTTTTTAAAGATTCCACACCTGATTCGTCAGGGGGTCCAAATTTAAAATCAATTCGTTTGGTTTTTTTCCCAGTTTGGTGTACCGAAATCTTTTTCTGCTGTGTACTTAGTTGTTTTTGCAGAACAGGATGGTCCATCATCAGGTATTCCAACTAAGCATGACGGCGGCGACGCAAAATCTTCCACATCTGATTCATGTTCGACCTCCAACTCTCCACAAACATCCGTCATAGCTGGTACGTCTGTTATCACCTCATTATCGTCAATAAGTTCTTCGTCACTTACGGCATCAACATCTGCTGGTGGAATATATACGACAGAAGTTATGTTTTTCGAAATAGGCTTAACAATTTTCATTCGTTTAGCTGAAACTACTTCGCCTTCATCCCCACTGCTCACAGTATTTATGTAGGATTGTATTTCGACAATGGTTAAGAAACGTCGACGATCCATTACTTTTCAATAAAGAATTAAGTAAGGGTACAAAATTTGGCAAAAAATATCAAAACGATAAAAGCTTTCAACGAAATACTTCTAAATGTATTTTTACTTGCACAAATAAAAATAATAGCATTTATGGTACAAATTGCCATATGAAAATGACATAAACATCAATTTTCCCGCCAAAAATAATGTCATCAAAACGTTGAAGTCATATGAGTCGTTTCAACCAGCGTTGCGTTTTCGCAACACCTGTTTTTAAGAGTTTATTATGTTATTATTTCATATCTTATTTTTAAGAAACTAGTAGAAAACGTAAAAAAAAAACTATTTTTAGTTCTCAAACAGTTTTTTGAAAAAGTTATTATTTTGCACACTTTTTTCTACACTTGTCCTGATTTGGAACAAATCCGCACACAAAAAATCTTAGAGCATAATTCTAAAGTCAAAAGTCCAAATTACAATATAAAATACGACATTTTAGAGATTTCTTTTTTTTTTTTAACGTAGCCACAAAGGTTCAAAGTTGCTGTTGCGAAAACGCAACGGCGGTAGAAAATGGGTTAAGGGCTTAACAGTGTCCTTGAGTGCGGGCTGGTTATGTTGTATTGAGATTTGTATATCTTCTAGCTCACAGTATTCCTCCGCTCTAGGGTTACTCAACCACGTAATATGCCATAAATGTTAAATCAAAACCTAAAATTCATTGACAGTAATTTGTTCATGGCACTGTAAAATTTAATACAAAGTGCACATTATATCCTGCCTTAAATTAAAATCTGAGAATCTTTATACAAGTTGAAATAAAAATACTCCATGACAGGCGATGATAGCATTCAACTTACAAAATAGTTTTCACCTTTCATTTTCATTGAAGTATAAAGCGGCTGTATAAATTCTCGAGCACATTCATACAGATCCGCGAGCATAAATTTAAATAATCCTACGTATCTACGTATACGAAAACCAATCCCACAAATTTAATTGCTTTGGTTTGCATTGTTGAAATTATTTATTCTCGCAGTTCAACGGGAATTTTTTCATGTCAAGTGTGTCACCACTGGTTAGCCTTTTGATGTCAAATAGTAGCTTATCCAGAATATTTTTCGAAATAATAGCGGACGCACATCGAAAATTGTTATTACAAGCTTTTCACATATCACTCGTACGTGCATGGGGGTCCGTTAATTCATGTATGGATAGGCAGGCGTATGCATGCGAGGGTGTATGTAATTGAAATAGTGGCTGTTCTGAAATTTGCCCCGAAGATAATTTGTAATTTTGTTTCTGATTTCCCCATCGCTTTAATTTTTAAAGGACTTTAAAGCTAGAAAGGACGAATGAAAATTACATTTACTCATTACTCATTTAATGTCTATATTAATATAATAAAGTGAAGACAAATACAGGGTGCGTACAGAACAGAAATGGTGTTATGAGAAGCCTTATTGGTTGCACTCAACTACGCATCATACATAGTAATCCAAGGGATTGATGTCTGAGGAGTGAGGCGGCCATAAGCTCGGTGTTATTTAGTTATGGAAAATTCCAGCCATCCAATCTTGTGTTGACATTGCTTTGTATGAAGAAGCAGAGTCTTGCCGAGAGACGTTCGGCTATCCTCGCATACACTATCAATCCAGGGTTTCACTACTGGCCCTCGCTGCTCAAAAACGGATCAGACTACACAGTCCCCGACCTCAACTTCAAGAAAGGCTTTACGGTACGTTTTCCACCGAGAACCGATTGGAGCAAAGGAGAGGTGATTGGAAGACACGATATCGAAATTTATACCGATGGATCTAAGATGAACTGTGGTGTGGGAGCTGGCTTCCATTCAGAGCCACTCAACCTATCTCAGCCAATTCGTCTTCCTGATTATGCCACCGTGTTCCAGGCAGAACTTTTAAGGATCAGAGAAGCATGCAAAATCCCTAGAGCTCTACAAGGAACTTGGTGCAAGAGTAGCTATCTTCTCAGACAGTCAAGCAGCTATTAAGACCTTAGACTCCAACTCCATTTCATCCAAACTGGTCTTACAGTGTAGAGAGGAGCTGGAACTACTCAGCCATTGGCTTGAAATTACTCTGATATGGGTTCCTGGTCATAGGAACATACGGGCCAATGAGATAGCGGATGAGCTAGCAAGAAAGGGTTCGACACTAGACATAGCAGAGGCGGTGGCAGTCTCCACCCCACTGAACACTCTAAAAGCATCATTGCTTCACACTATCATGCTTTAGCCGAAAGAAGATGGAAGCAAATACCTACATGTATTACAACAAAAAACACATGGCCGTCATATAAAATCCAAAGGACGAATGACCTGCTAGGATGTTCTCGGCCAAACATTTCACGCATCACTGCAACCTTTACAGGTCATTGGAAAGTAGGGGATCATGCAGCTAGACTCAATCTACCCTTCAATCCTATCTGCAGAAGCTGTCAAGCGGAAGAGGCGAAGGAAAGTCTTTTCCACTATTTATGTGAATGTCCGGGACTAACCAGGGCATGACTCCGATCCTTCGGTAAGCCATTCCTACAGCAAATTAAGGAGATCTCAGACATCGAGATAAAGGATTTGCTGTTATACTTGGACCTCACTAAATGGAAACAAAAAAAAAAAAAAAATACATCATCACACGAGATAGTGGTAGTAAAACGGTGCTAGTCACTAATTAGCAGTATTTCAGTGGAAATGTTCAACCACCTCAACAACAGCAACAACTGTCGCAACAGAATTAACTCGAAATCCTGGAAAAAAAGGACTGTGGTGCAACGCCATGTCCTTTTTTTGCTCACAACATCTATAACCACAACAGTGGCTGGAAGCTTCGTGTGCATCGAAACAGGAACTTCTGTAAGATTGGAACACATCCGTCTATCATTTCTCACAAGGGCTCTCATTAAAATTGAGGGGTCCTCGTCATTGATCACTTGAACTTGTTGAATAAATTGTGCAGAACGGGTAGTGTCAGAACGTTCCTCATATTTTTTGTATTTTGCTACAGATTCTGCATTGCTGCCTGATGCATCCAATTCACAGCGAACCTCATAAATGAATGAATGGAAGCACTTAAGAAGATTTGAGATTTGTATATATAGCAATGATAATTGCATTTCTCTTCATTTCTTGAGTTAAATTGTAGACCTCTATGTCTTATCTGAAAAAGAGCAAAATGAAAAATAATGATTTCGGGAAGTTACAGCCTCATATATTCTGCTATACACATCTAGCCACACACCGTATGCACCCTGTATTTAAAAAAAAATGTTTTTAAAAATTTTAATTAAACCTGCGTTAGAGATGGAATTAGTCGAGTGGTCAATGAAAGTTGTTTTTGGATATTTGAATATGATTTCGCGACCGTAAACCAAATTAGCAGAGAGAAGAGTGAGGAACAGTTATTAAAAGTGTGGATGGCGGGCGATGTTATTATTGCTGAATATGCTCACTCCCTGCGACTGTTTGTTACACCCCAAAATGAAGGAATAAGGTAACTCATCATTTACTTACATGTTTGTGATTTTTGATATTGTTAGTTTTTGAAATTTTATAAGTAAATACCTACAATTAAAAACAAATTTTTCGACAAATATTTTTATTAAATTATTGTCTCACGAGCGTAAACGCTATTATAGTGCACTGCTTCTAGTAGCTTTTATGTTTCATGTCCGATAATTTTGAATTCAACTAATTCGAAACATATTCTCATCTTTCACCCTATTATTAAGTGCCAGGAGCCCATCAAGAGTAACCTCTTTTAAACTATTTTACCTATCTATTGAACGTTGGAGTCAAATTCGAGTGGGCCGACAGCCCCTCAGTAACCTCATGAATCAGGGCGACTGCATATATTTCTGCACACACACGCAAGCATAGCTACATAGAGCATAAATATGATAACATAGGTACGGTATGTTAGTTTATGCAAATGACATTTGGTGGTGTGGTGAGTGATGCGCTGAAATCCGACACCTCGACCATTTGTGGTGTTACGCATTATTATGTTGTTATAGTTTGCAAACGGGAAACCCTAATTATACTATTCGTGTCTGATCCAATGCTTTTGAATAATTTATTGTGCATGGGTGGGAATTTCGGATATGCTACATATATGTAGAAAAGTACAGGGTGGCGCACGAATCGTGCTACAAAAACAAAAAGTAATAACTTTTTTTCCAATCAATGTATTTAACTTTTTGTTTTTTTATTGTATAAATAATTCAATTTTATTTTATGTAACTAATTAGTTTTGAAAATAATGGAACGTAAATGACCTCCATGCTCATTCACGCATATGCGACACCTGATGAGAAAATTGTTCATTGCGCACTGAAGGGTTGAAGTCGGGATCGCCTCAATTATTGTTGTGATGGACTGCTTCAATTCAGTCAAATTACTTGGTTTTGCTTTATACACCTCTTGTTTGAGATAACCCCATAAAAAAAATCTGGTGCAGTGAGGTCAGGTGACCTTGGGGGCCAGCGGAAAGTGGAATTTCTGGATATCAATTTATTTCTAAATTTTCGTTGGAGCTCCTCCATAACCGGTCTGGCTATATGTGCAGTTGCTCCATCTTGCTGGAACCAAATGCTGTTAAAAGGGATACGTCTTCGCCGCAGTTCTGGATAAAAAAACTCCTTCAACATGTTTAAATAACGGTCCCCATTTACAGTCGCTGTTACACCGTTTTCTTCGAAGAAGTATGTCCCGACAATGCACCTTGATGAAATTGCGCACCACACTGTGACTCGTTCTGGGTGCAGTTCCATCTCATGGAGTATTTGCGGATTTGATTGACTCCATATACGGCAATTTTGCTTGTTTACATTTCCGTTTAGATCAAAATGGGCCTCATCAGACATAAACAAGCAATTTATGAAGTTGTTGTCTTCTTCGGCCATTTCAATAATTTTTTGGCAAAATTCCAGGCGAATAGGCAAATCCAGAGGGTTTAATTTGCTTGTGATTTGAACTTTGTACGGAAACAAGTTTAAGTCATCATGAACTATCCGCTGCAATGACCGTCTGCTAACTCCAATTTGCGCCGACAAGTTACGAGTCGAAACTCTTGGATTTGCCTGAATTGACGATGCTACGGCCGCGATTGTGGCTTCGACCCGAACATGGGGATCTCGATGGTACGGTCTGCGTGCGGTGCTTCCAGATTCAGCAAACATGTTCACCAGCCTCATAATGGTCCATCTGCTCGGGGGAGTGCCGCCAAACTCCCGCCTAAATTCCCTTTGGACGGAAATGATGGACTGCAAAGCATGGTACCGCTGCACTATCCAAATCCTCTTTTCGGTATCCCAAGCCTCCATTTTTTGTAAATCTAAATACTAATCTGCAAAATAAAAAAAAAAAAAGCCGATTACTCACACAGAAAAAAAGTTATTACGTTTTGTTTTTGTAGCACGATTCGTGCGCCACCCTGTATATAACACATAATATATGGAAGTAGATTACATACGTATTTACGCTTCACGTAGATCAAAAACTCAAATATCTAAAAGGAAAAAGTTTAAGTCAAACATATATTATAACGTCAAGAAAATAAAAAATAATAATTTGGTTCAACCAAATTTTACTGATTTTGGCAATTTAGTTGTAGCTCATTTCAATTTGATATCCTAAAGCAGAAACTTCCCTACTTATTTATGCATGCATTGGAGCAAGGCATACAAAAACGAGGTAATGAGACTTCTGCTGTAGAATATTTTATTTAGATTTAATACACAAGTATTTGCTAAATAAGGTTGAAAAGTAAAGCATCGATCCAGCTTATCTAAGAGCTACCTATAAAATGTTAAATTTGAAAAGGAAAGGATAGTTTACAGGAAATGTGTCTTTTATACTTAACCCAATGCCACTTTTTAAATTCAAATATTTGTGTGAATTATAGGTATCGGCAGAATACAAAACAAAGTTTAATTTAAAAAAAAAAACAAAAAAAGATTTTTTTAGGTAAGGACACCTTTAATGGTATATATCCAATATCCTTAAATTATCTTTCACTCAACCCAAATCTATGTTCTTTCTAATCCTTTGAACACAAATAGGAGTCTAACAGCACTTCTCGTCGAATGAGGTGAATAATCTGAGGATCTAACCGTTTCACAGTTTACGCGGAATGAGCCGACGATTTGAAAAATCCTCACTTTTCCTTCCACAATTCGAGTATTTTTTTTTTTTTAACAAGAACTTGTAGGTAGTATTGTAATATTGACTAACAATTTGGTAATCTAGATATGCTGATCCCGCCCGACTACCCAATATTTTTATTTTATTTATTTTCTATAAATTTGAACTTTTCAATTTTTCGAAGTAAAGATTTATTATAAAGAGAAGAAATACATATATACAATCAGAGGATTAACAACTAAATCACACAAGCAAAGTTGGGCATGTTGAGATATGTATCGTTAAGCAAGCATTAAAAAGTTTTGACACTTTCCGTAACCTTCATGGAAACGTAGCAACGCATTACAAAAACAGCAATCAGAGTGACAAGAGGTGAAGATGGGTTTGACTTTTGCATCCAACTTTCAGCCGTTCACAGGAAAATTAAAAATATATACTTGTATTTGTGGGCAGAAACTTATGTACGTACATAGGTAGATACAGGTATATCATACATATCTGTCAATACATATATACAAACATAAATATCACCGCTTGCATGATGTTTTTATCTGGTGAACATCGAAACAACTTTGAAACTTGCATGTTTTGCTTTATGAATCTTTATGTGTTCGCATTCCAAAAACTCAACAACATGAAAGTGTTGGCAAGCCATTTATTTGCCAAAAATATGTGCATGGGATTGCAAGGAATTGCAAAAATTCGGCAGAGAATAAACTACGGAATGTATCAAGAAGTTGACGCGATATGAAATTTCGTTTGTCTACATTGTGTTCTGTAAAGTTCAAATCTTTTGCCATGATTTAAAAAAAAATTTAATTTTGAACTACATGCACACATTAAGATGATGTACACTGCTGGTCTTAGGTTAGACGCACCATCGTTTTTTTTTTTAACAAAATCAATTATTTATTATCATGCTTCTTCTAATTGTCCAAAATGCTTTTCTTATCAAAGTGCGAATCTTGTTCGAAAAAAAAAATGCGGACAGCTGGTTGATTTGCGAAAAAATAACTGTAGATACATTCGGAGATTATAGAAATTTCTATGACAATCACACGTGTTTTCGGTTGGTCATTGAATTAGACACAGCTTAAATTTCTTCGAATTGCGTGGACAAGTGTAAACTTTCGTATTGAAAAAATATCAAAAATAAACAAATAAAGTGTTTTCGAGCTACATTTGAAGAAAAAAATGGGAAAAGCTTCTGTTATGAGCTTATTGGAACGTCAAAAAGTAGATTTTCTTCACTCGCAAGGACTGTCCAATCTGAACATTGCCAAACAAATAAATCGCAGCTCCAGAACTGTTGATAGATATTTGAGGGATCCAGAGGCATATGGAAATAACTTCAAAACAAGCAGTACGCCAATTTGTTAGAAATGCTTCGAATTCGACTAAATCTGCTGCTAAGATCAAGGAATTGGCCGGAGTAAAAGCAAGCCTATCAACTGTTCAGCGTACGATCAGAAATGCAGAACACCTGAAGCGTCTAAAAATGAAGAAAAACCCCCTTTGAATTCAATACGCAAAGAAAACCGGCTTCAATTCGCGAAAGAATACATGACGGGGACTGTTCAATCTGACACTCGACTAAATGATTGGCGTTCAGTTGTATTTACTGATGAAAAACGTATTAATTTAGATGGCCCTGATGGATTTCAATATTATTATCACGATTTGCGGAAAGATGAGCTATATTTAAGTCGCCACCATAGCCGAGAAGGGGGAATAATGGTGTGGGGTGCTATCACGTTTTATGGAACAATTGACTTGATTTTTATCGATCAAAAAATGAACGGCGATCGCTTCAAAACATTGTTGGAGTCCGTATTTCCAAAATTAAAAGATCTCTTTGGACTAATTCCTTGGATTTTTCAACAAGATCATGCTCCTATTCATAACTCTCAAGTAGTAAAATCTCTTATTTCGAGTCAAAACGTTAATATCATGACCTGGCCACCATATTCCCCAGATCTTAACATAATTGAAAATGTTTGGGGCTGGCTAACATGGAAGGTATACGAAGGAGGAAAGCAGTACGAAGATAAGGAAACATTAACTGCAGATTTCAACGTGCTTGGAGCGAGACTTCCTTGAACTACATAGATTCCTTTTATCATTCTATGAAGGACCGGATTTATGAAGTTATTACTAACAAAGGAGGCAGTACTCATTACTGAAATTATTATTATTTTTTATTTCAAATAAATAATAAATTAAATAGTTAAGTTAAAATCCAAATACTTTTCTTATAAAAATTAAAAAAGCCAAAGTGCGTCTATTCTAATGACCAAGAAAAAATCGCCTTATTTTGAGTAGCTTTAAGAAAATGTTTGAAAAACACAATTTTGTTAAATATGTATAATCATTTGAATATTATATTTAAAGTATCATTAAATAAGAAATGTTTTTGCATATCAACTTCTTTTCTTTCGTCCTTTAATAAATAAATATGAAGCAAAGTTGTATGCAACTAAACGTGCGTCTAACCTAAGACCAGCAGTGGTATACTCACGTGTACTCTTCTCCTGGTTGACATCCGCTTAGGGAGCTGCTCTCATAAATAAAAATAATATTCCTTTTTGCGTTTGTATCAGAATCAAATAACAAGGAGTATTGCAAATGAACCTCCTGGTATCAATGTAATTACAAAATACCTTTACATACAAAAACGTGTTAACCTAAAGCAGCTGGAAGTCGACCAACTGTTCGCTTCATTTACGTCTAGCCGCACACTGGCCGCTGATGAAGTCGTACGCCTCTAACTCAATGCACCTTCCAACCCAAGTTCCATACGTATATGCTAGTGAAAGAGTTGATGGACACGAGCAGCCAACATTGTACTTATACTATATATGCTCCAGTGCGAGCGTTGGGTAATTTAATGGACGCGGTAATCATACTGAGTGCATAAATTAAAATGTCTATTCACTGCTATTAGTTATGTATGAGGCCAGCTGCCATAAGACGCCTGTTCATAACTAGGTATGCTTAGCTGGTTTCAATTACATAAGTATCGTTAACTTCCACATATAACTATCTCTGAAATTTAATTGCTAAGCTCTGCTTTCTGGGGAATTTCTAGTCGAGGAGGAAATAGCAAACTATTGGCTTATTGGTGAGAGATAGGAGAAGTATGGCTTAAATAAAAATGGAGGTCGAAAGAACTGATTGAGAGAGATGAACTATTTTCAAAGGAAGCGCAAGTAAGCCTTTATACAGGGTTAGAGGCTATTTGCATATTCCCATAACTACATCAACAAGAATTATGGCAAAATTAGGACTAATCCTTGACTTCCTCTTAGACACAAGTTAACCAGGCTGAAACCCGTAAAGAAAAGGTATTAAATAGCCTACTAACTTGATTAATAACTGTCATGGAAGTAAATATCTACTTCGACAGTTAGCCAATGATTAGGATTCTGATCTTGACGATGCTGCGCTCGAGACTGGTCGGGGAATTCATGATTTCACTTTCAAATGCTTCCCGGATATTTGATCATCAGCTCATCTGGGTTCTTTTCACGGTGATACTGCCGGAAAATGCCGGCCAAATGAGCTGGCTAGGCAGGCTAGCTGTGAGGTAGTTTCTCCGCGAAATGAGAGCATTGGAATCTCCTTGACTACCTATAGTCTGCTTCGCATCAACTCAGCAAGCGCTTAGCAAATATACACATTCGCGAGATTCTTCTAGCCACAGGTGGATGGGCGGCGGTCGAGAGAGCTTAGCAAAGCTTCTGCTCTCGCATTTTGTGGGTGTCCTTATAGTACATCGTCTGCGCGATATCCGAGTATCCCAGATAATGGAGGCTGAGATTGAATCATCTTGGCAGCTTCTGCTTAGCTGCCCTGCTCTAGTGTGACTAAGTTTTAGATATCTTACTTCTTTGCTATACCTGCTGATATATCAGACTTCAATATTAACCGATTAATGAACTTCACCAGTGACATGAAACGGTTAACACAACGTACTTCGATCATAGTTCGATCACCATTCCCATCCCCTCATTGTCTGTCCTTTTGTTCCTCCGTCTTCTCCAATTTTCAATGGTGTCAGGCGAATTTGATTTTTCTTCAAAGTTGGCTTTCTTCGTCTTATCATTTAACCCACGCTTCTTTAGTATATCGTTAATTCATTGTTCACGGTTCACAACATGCTGTACACGGGAGGTGCTCCAAGGTATCTTAAGCAATACTTGCGCTTAATTTTGCGAGGGTGTAGGCACAATCCTGTAAGCATGCCATGCACCAGTCTACTATCTCTACTCTTGAAATTCTTATAGTATGCTTTATATTGTATGAGCAAAGCATTATTTTCACAACCCTTGAATATCTTATAGTAACCCCCAGATAGCTCGCACTTGGTTTACCTAATACGTCGATATACATATATAATGTGTGCGTATACCCTTTCTTGGTGTTTGGACGAGCTTCTCCTCCTATTTGTGGTGTGCGCCTTGAGGTTGCTCAACAAATGGAGATACCTACAGTTTTAAACCGATTTCGAACGGCAGATATTTTTTATGAAGAGCTTTTTCATGGCAGAAATACACTCGGAGATTTGCCAATGTCTGCGCAGGGGCAACCGCTATTGGAAACAACTTTTTCTTCATTTTGGTGATTCACGTAGATTTCAACCTCCGTACCTCGACTTGTACTCACGCATCAACCCTTTCGGCTACAGCAGCTGCCTGCTTGCTCATTACTTTCTATTCCTTTATTCCATTCACCCAGTACATTGTATAGTGGCACGTCTTTATTGGTTCTTCAAAACGAATTAGTCATTTCAGCCAGAATGGGGCCTGTCAGGCTCTCAATGCAGATATTTACATTAGAAATGGGAATGGTTAAATCAGCTCATCTGCTTTGGTTATGGGACTATTGAACATGAAGTTCTGTACAGAAAAAGCGCTCTTGCCCCTTCAGTATTTAAAGATATTGTAGGTGGAGCATGGAGTCTCTCAGTGAAAAGAGTCCTCAATTGCTATTTAATACAAGTACTGTAACTCTAGTGCAATAGTGTGAGATATTTGCTTCACAAATTTGATAGGAAAATGGATTTTCAGTTTCGAAATGAAACAGTGTTAGTATGGTTGAAGGTCCATAATATACCGTTCCTAAACCTAGGGACTCCACTACTGCTAATTGGGAGGCGATTACAATGCAAAGCACGTTCATTAGGGATCGGGGCTTACAACAACAAAAGGTCGAGAACTTTACAAAGCTGCAAGAGAAACCGGTTGTTTCTCCCAAATTTATTAGCCAACAGATCAAACTAAAGCTCCAGGCTTAATTGATTTTTTCAATGCCAGAAAAATTTGCAAAAAACCTTTACAAGTATATGGAGAATCAGGCCTAAATTCAGATTTTCTCCTGTTTATATAAAACTAAGAGAAGTCATTGAATTTATGCAACAAGCGGTTACCTTAAACAACAAGTCTACTTACTGTTAGTATCTCAAATAAAAACTTAACTAAAGTGCTGAGCAACAAAATTCTCTAACGTCATATAATGAACGTCATCGGTGAAGAAGTACTTTTGCTTACCCAACCAATTCAAAATGCTGCGTGGCGTAGCGCATCAGTTCACAGAGCAAATCAAATTGGATTTCGTTATCTGAGTGAAATATTTTCAGTTATACCCGTAAAGAGAAAATTAAAGAAAAAATGGCATCAAAACTGGCAATCAGCACTAAAAACTTTACTCAATAAAATGACCCAAACAAATTACGAATCTATAAAGCCCGTCTTTCAATCACTTTTTAAAGGGTCTAAGGCGGAAAAAGCACTGATTGTTCTCTGTTGAAATCTTCAAAGTACCTAAATAGGCCAACTGTACAAAAGCCTCCTATTAAAAAATTGAATGGATTATGGGCTGAAATCATCACTGAAAAGGCAGAAGTTTTTGCTGCTCGTTTGGAAAAAACCGTTATGTGAGGCTTAACATTATCATACATCAAGTTGAAAATCAATTCTCTTTGACTTCGCTGTTGGAGCTTAAGCATGAAATAAGTCTCCTGAAAACCCAAAAACACGGCTTTTATCTTTTCACCGCAGCAACTTTGAAACACCTCCCACAAAAAACTTTAAGGGGCGAGTTTTCTGATCATTTTTTGCAAAAAACTGAAAGTATTTATTATTTTAAAATAAATTACATACTAATATTCATGCTTAAATAAATATACAAAAATTGTTCTGACATAAAAAAATGGCGACTCAAACGTGGCTCCTTTAATTTTCGCCGTGGAATGTGGAGCCTTTTGTAATCAACTGAAATCAACCAGACAATAATGTTTCACTAAAATAAGTTATTCCGCTTTGCACTTAGCTATTTTTAAGGATAAAAAAACAAAAACAAAAATGTGAAAATTTTAAGTGAAAAAGAAAAAAATGCACTTTTTGTATAAACAAATTGATCAAAACAATATTTTGTCAACATTAAATTTGAGGTACATGCAATATGTCAAGGAATATCCCTGTAAAATTTTAAGTTGATATCTTCACTACTTTTTGAGTTATATTCGACGGCGTGGAAAAAAACGCATTTCGAGAAAAACGCGATTAAAATTTTCGTTCTTACTCATTTTACACTGACGGATCCAAAATGGAGTCTGGAGTGGGAGCGGGGGTCTACTCTAAATCAGCCAGCATTTCGGTCTCCTTTAAACTGCCGGAGACAAGCAGCGTCTTTCAAGCAGAGGTCTTCGCCATCCTGCAGGCATGCAAAATGCTTCGGGATCACTGTTGGGAGGGAGACATTAATATTTTTTCCGATAGTCAAGCTGCAATCAAGGCACTGTCGTCGCCGTGTTCCAGCTCTCTTCTCGTTAACTCCTGTAAGGAGGAACTCAAACGTCTCGAACGTGCAGGAAACATTTCCCTCATCTCCTGGGCACAGGAACATAGAGGGAAATGAAATTGCCGATGAGCTTGCCAGGAAGGGGGCGGCAGAAGCGGTTCCAGCTGCCCCCTTCTCAGACATCGGTATCCCCTTGGCCGTCGTTAAAGGGAAACTACACAACTTCTTTCTAAGAAAAGCGCAAGACAGATGGAGGTCTATCTCATCGTGTGCTGTTTCAAAAGCTCTATGGCCTCAATACGATAGAAACAGAACGCTTAAGGTGATGGAAATCCTCCGTCATTCAATTTCCAAACTCATTGCGGTGATCACTGGCCACTGGGTGATCGGCACTCATGCGGAGAAGCTTGAAATTCCGTACAACCCCTATTGCAGATGCTGTGGGGATCCTGCAGAGAAAGAGACTGTGGAACACTTTCTCTGCAAATGTCCGGCTCTGGTGCTAGGCACTTGAGATTCCTTAGCGTGCCCTTTGTGGATGACTTGTAGAAATTCTCTAGCCTAGATCCCGTTTCTCTCCTCCGCGACATCAACAGCACTGGATGGCTGCAGACGGTTTTCTCTCCTCCCTAAATCCTTTCACAGGTAGTGGTCCACATTATGGTATCAAAACTGCACATAAGTGCTACTTGTAGTGTACATGGGGTACTCTTGCCATCTTACCTACCTACCTACCTACTCATCTTTCGTTCGACGCTCATCACTTCATTGACTTTTTATGGGCTGTTTAGACTTTCTATTCAGCTTAAAACATTGAAAAGGTATTCTTTAGATTGCAAGTGAATTTTTAAATAAAAAAAGGAAAACTTGAAAGTGCTGGAGGATAGCAGAATTCAACAAAAGTCCTCAGAAAGAGTCATCATACCGTTCGATCTCCTTGCTACTAATAACGTCGAAGTTACTCGAAAAAATAATTATTTTCTTCGGCAATTGCAACCTTTTATTGAAAACAAACGGCTGGTTCCTACTCACCAGTTCGGATTTCGGCCAAATCAAGTATATAGATTCATAAGCGTAATGGAAGACTCAATCGAAAAAAAGAAAGTATACTTGTCCATATCTCTCGATGTTGCTCAGGCCTACGATAAGGTATGGCATGAGATACTACTCCATAGGCTAAATATCTTGCTTCCAAAGGAATTTTTGGACGTTTAGCTTCACATCTAAACTGTAAATACTTAAGAATCAAGTGCGATGCAACTTATTCCAGCCTTAAGCCAATAAATTCCTTGCTTGTGGTAGAAGTATACTTGGACCTATTCTTTATGTGCTTTTCACATCTGACCTTCCGGTTGATGTGACGGTAACGATGAGACTCATTCCTCTCGTAAGCCCCAAGTTAACAAAATCGTTGAATGGACTATGACGTGGCGTATAAAACTTAATGACATTAAATCAATCCATGTATATCCTGTAAATGTCGCATTCTAATTAATAAAAAAATATTCGTTGATAGTTGTAGGGGCAACTGAATTAAATGTATTTAAGAATTTATAGCATTTCAATAACAAGAACAAAAAAAATTTAGCAAGGCTTTAATAAATAAAAAATACTCAATAGATGTTTGAATTTCTAATATACATGAAACGGGTTTCTATTAGCAAAATTGTTTGGATTAAATAAATACATTTTTGAATAAATTAATAGCATAAAAGTTATAAACATATTCTTAGTGTCCAAGGGTTAACCCAGAAATGATGCTGCGTTCAACGCGTTGAAGGTAACCGCAAGGTCTGCACATTCCAATTTACTCATTTCGAGAATTCATTAGAATCGCATGTACACTTATTGCGTAAATTCAGTTATGTCTAAATAGGTAAAAACTCAACTTCTAAAATTGTAGTAAAGGCGAATAGTCGCGCCTTTCTTAACTTTGAGTATAACAGGTGGCAAAAACGCTTGCCATCTTCAAACACTTAGTTTTCTAAACACTATTTAGTTTCGTGTTTCCAAGCTATTACAAATGAATAATAAATGTACAGTCTGTGTCGGAAGAAAATAACTGGTTTTCTTCTTGTAACATCAAGATATATTTCGTTCTGCTTTTTGTTGCATAATAGTCCCATTCACGGACTACGACGCTAGTGCTAATTCAGGTTAGTGTCGTTCGAATCTTTCCCGTTAACGCAACCAAACAAAAATGAGTGAGAAGTACCCGAAGCGTTTTGAGGCGGTATTTTTATGCACGCATTCGAAAGAGTCTAACTTTTCTTACGCCGCGGCGTTTGTTGTGATGTGGAATCAGCGGTATAAGGTGTACAAAAGTGTTGATGACTTTTCCGAGCGTGGCTTGAAGCGAGTGACGACAAAAATCAGGATAAAGTGATCGTCCAACTTTTTAAGCGGGACCCTTCTTTGTGACTACGCCAAGCACGATCAGTTCTTCCTAAAAAGGGAAGAGATGTGAGTATCTACTGAAGGAGGCGAACATATCATACCGTCCCACATCATCAAAACCATTGCTCTCCGAAAAACACATCGAGAAACAACTAAACAATGGAGATAATACTTATGAAGGTGAGAGTGATGCTTTCTATTCCGAATCAGACGAAGAATATGCTGCCGTCGAATGCCATTAGAAAGAGATTCTCAAGTTCTTGTAGATCTTCCCAGAGGGTCTACCGAGTTCCGTGCATAATAGAGCATTAACCGATGAACATGAAATAATGGTGTTTTTAGGCGTGGCTATGATTATGCACTACAACCATTTGCCATCATTACATGATTATTGGAGCAAACACGCATCAATGGGAAACGAAATGATAAAGCAAAGTATTTCTCGCGATCGGTTCACTCTACTTTCTTCGAAACTATATTTAAATGATTGCGACAAACCTGATAATGCTCCACAAGATTACTATATTTTCGAAGTCGTTTCATGTATGAAAAAAAATTCATGCGAATACGAAGTGATAGTCCTTTTCAATCAATCGATGAATGTATGGCAAAATTCAAAGGTAGGTCCAGTCTAAAGCAATACATGCCTATGAAACCAATCAAACGCGGTGTTAAAATTTGATTGCGATGTGATGCAAAAACAGGATATACCTACGATTTGAATGTATACACTTGTAAAGATGTCACCACTAATCTTTCTGGAACTTTTGGAGAAAGAGTGATTTTGAAATTAGCAGGTACTGTCCGTGATAATGATGTGGCTGTTGCATTCGACCGATTTTTCACATCAATAACATTGATGAAACTCATTGCATTTCCTGCTATTGGTACATATATGAGAAATCGAAAAGAAACACCGGAGTTCGGGTCGCGACTAGAACGTGGGCAAAGCCAGTTCCAAATAAACTGCGATGGTGTACTAGCTACTCGTTGGATGGACTCGAAAGAAGTACTTGTTGTCTCCAACTGTCACAAGCCGAGCATAGGAGAAGTAGATAGGAAGCAAAAGGACGGTAAGGAGAAAAAAGTTGCCTGCCCCTTAGCTATTGTGGACTATAATCGTTTGATGGGGGGCGTAGATCTAGCTGATCAGAAAGCAGCGGTATACGATATCAACCGGAAATCCCAAAAGTGGTGGAAAAAGGGGTTTTTCAAGATTCTGATGCTTTCAACTGTTAATGATTGGATTGTGCATAACGACCTGAACCGTAAGAAATCAAGACTGATACAGTTCATAGTCCCATTAGCAGAGTCCCTTATTGCGGAAGGAACCAAGCACAAGGAGTTAAAAACTCGGCGAACTGGTGGAAGACCATCTAAACGCCCACGTACCGAGCTCTTGAATATAGGTGATCATTTACCATTAAAAGGTAGTTCTCGACGACGTTGCGTACGATGCACTTCCCTGCAAAAAGAAACGGGAACAAATTACGTTTGCTCTGGATGCAACAATGTTTGTTTCAAATGTTTTGCCTCGTACCATAAGTAAATACTTTTTCTGTAATAAAACACAAAAATACTAAATTTTTCAAATACATTTTTTAAAACTAAATTCGACGGTTTATTAAATTGTCCCAATATAAATCCTTATTGGGACAATATGTCCTAGGATAATGCAGGGAATTAAGGACTTTTTAAGTATGCAGAACATATTTTTTCTATTATATTGTATTTTTCGTCTTTTTTGAGTATGCGTGCAAGAAGTATTTCGGTAGCGAAAATAAAACTCCGGCTCGAAGGGGTTAAAGCAACTCGTCCGTCAAGTTCACAAAATCTAGTCCTGTTTGTTAAACAGCTACGCAGAAGAGATGGTTCAAAGCATGAAGAAGATGCCAGGCTATACTCGATAACGATGGAGACTACACGGCTTATTGAGTAACTGCGACTCGTAGTTTTGTACATACTTTCATGTAAAAAAATTTTAAATATGTATACTATATATCTTTTATACTTCATGAATAATCGCGGATCCTTGTTTCTGACACAGACTATACATATGTATGTGCCTTCGTATATTCGTGTAAACTTATACAGATATTTAGGTAATAGTCATAGCACTCAATGTTGTTTTCACTTTCCTTCTGCATCTAAAGGGATCAGAGAAATTTGGCAAAAGTGGCATTGTCTGTTTATTTGTGCACTGAGTGCATTTCACCGGCATTGAAGGGATTTGTTTTTGTGTCTGGCACAATGTACTTAAGTGCTCTCATAAATGTGCTTTCCACATGACACCGTTAACAAAGAAATGCAGAATTTATTTAACAACAAAAATTTAATTATGCAAAAGAGAGTTAATACTGAAAAGCTTGTTATGTGTTTCTATCACAGGTTTTATGGATTTTTCTGAGCCATGTCGAAGAATCGTGCAGGGAAATCAGAATACCGTATGAAGTGAGACACAATTTTGTTTCAGTATTGGTAATGACCAAATTGCGATACTGACCTACTGACCACATTCTCATGTGTGCAACATATTCAACAAGTGGCACCTACAAATAATTCGCTTCAAGTTTAACAAATTAATTTTTTAGTAGTACTGAATATATTTTCCTGTATCTTTTAAATGTTTTTGATATGCAAATGAGAAAAAGTGAATGTTTGATGTTGTTTTTCCTGCGCTATTATTTCAGTGTGACATGAGTAAAATACGTAATTGGTTATGTGATACGTCTTGTCAAGCGCTTTCATGGGCGAGCGTGGGCGACTTTGAGAGAAAGTCACGTAGCCTCCTTGAGCGTCTGTAACTGAAATGTGTGCATGCGTAAACAAGCATGGCCGAGATTTTTCCGTCAATGACGTAATTGTCACATACTCAAATGCATATTTTTAGATAAAAGAAAATCGCAAACTCGCTGATTAACTTTCAACCAAAGTTTGGTCGGTGGCATTATTTATATGTTTAATATGATAAGGAACTCTCCAACTCCTCTGCTAAGAGGCGGCAGTGATGGTTACATTGTAGGAATCCCATAACTTCACGTATGTATTTATTTTCCCCCCTTTCGCATTGAAGGAATTATGTAAAACTTTAAATTCATATACATATGTAGATTATTATGATTAAGAGAAGAATTAGCGCGAAAGGAAAGGTCTAATGTGTTATCTTGCAGTCGAACCTTCAACTAGTTTGCATTGCTTATAGCGCGGCGTTTGGCAGCACACACCGCGGAAGTATTTGAGAGGCACTCAGATCTAGAGGTGTTCCTAAGAAGCCGACAGCTTCAGAGCACAATATGCGGATTTCAAGAGCCTAGAAGAGCGAGTCGACTTCTGGCTAGGCCGGGACAACTGCACAGCAAATGCCTGCTCGATACTTCCTCATCTTCGTCCTCGCAGTATTTTCACAGGTCGTTTTGAGGAACCCCGAGCCGACGTGCGTGAGTGCCCAAAAAGCAGTGGCCGGTGATAAGAGATATTATATGCCTTAGTTCGTGTTTCGAAAGGTTTATAAGGGTTTTTGTCTGTTTCAGATTGTAGGATGCCCAGATTTGTCTGATCGTAACGCAAGTAGTTTCCACTCGCCACCTCCGATCAGCAATGCTGTGAAATTCTCGATCAATGATCATTCTACATGTTGAGAGCGGATGACATTTACTTCTTATCAGTGAAGCACTCTTAGATTGGCAAGACGAAATCAATAAAAATTAACACCGTAAATGACAACTGCTTTACGCTTCATGGGAAATAAATTGAACAAGTCGAAGATTTTACCTACCGAGGCAGTGTAATATCTGCTGAGAACAGTGCGAGAAAGGACATCTTGACCAGAATAAATAAAGCAACAGGCGCGTATGCTCAGCTGCCCCAAATTTGGAACTCATCACAATCATCCTTCCATACAAAAATGGGACAATTTAAACCAAATTTCAATTCAGTACCGCTCTATGGATGCGAAACCTGGCTTGTAACAGAACATCTAACCGAAAAAATTCACAGTTTTGTAAACAGATGCTTCCCTTGTATTCTCAAAGCGTGGTGGCCAAACGCAGCACAAAATTAAACTACGAAACGTATTCCCTCGATTAAAATTTGGAATTTGAAAGTTCAAATTTTGTAATGAATTTAATTCAAAAGGCTTTTTTTAAATAAACAGAATAATAAGAAAGTGTGCAATTTGTTTTATATGAATAAATCACTTCTTTGTTTTTTCCTTTAGGTGCCAGCACTTTTAATGAATTCGCCTTGGTTTGACATGGGACTCGCAAAGTTTTTTTAAATCTGCACAGTGAGTGAAAGGAAATCTAAGCCCCCACATTAAACTAGAATGAAAAAAATTATGCTGAAATAAACATTCAGATAAAGGCAAGTTTTGCTGTGTGTATAGTATATTAGTGTATTCAGTTCCGATCTCAAACTGTATTGGGTATGGGAATGAGTTTCCATCCTCGTAAAAGAGGTGTTGCTACTGATACTATTTATGTGTTCGCTCTGGTGATTTTAAAGTGTATATGTGAGGTATCAATTGCAGTAGCATATAGAAGCATAAAGATTAGGCCGGGTCGATTTGTGGGGAGGCAAAAAAATCGCGCATTTCTCTGTGAAAATCATATTCTAGGGATAAAAATAAGAAACTTTTCCGAAGGATCCATACCTCTATAACGAATTTTGATGTCCCCCAATTTGGGTCGAACTTTTTAGTTTCTTTTCTCATGTAAAGGCCAAAAATTGCGATATTTTGAAATGATGGTATGGGGAACCCCCCAGGGGAGTTCCAGGGGGTATGCCACTGGCATGGGTGGATCGGCCGTCCAAAGTTAGTGGGGGTCGGTCATGAATTTGAATTTGAATTTGAAGAGGTCGAGCCAAGGAGCACCAGGAGATTTGGTGGCTCCTAAAACACTCAGGCTAAAAAGCCCATTGTATTTAAAGCTCTGGAAAGGGGGTAGATAGTTAAGGAGGGAGGGAGAAAAGTATCAGAGAAAGAGATAGGAAAGAATAGAGACAGAGATAGAGATAGTTAGTCCTGTGAGAATTTTCCAGATTCTTTGGCGAATCTGTAAATATCCTCCAGTTTTAGAGAACGAATATTACTCATTCCCATGACATCGGAACCCAATACCCGTAGTCGCGCTCTAGCAAAGGCAGGACACTCACAGAGAAAGTGCTCAGTGCTATCCGCCTCCTCCAAGCAGGACAGGCATACCGGGTCCTCGATGATTCCAATGGTGGTCATATGCTGACCCCATGGGTTGTGTCCTGTAATGATGCCGACCATCAACCGAATGTCTTTCCTTCTAAGTTTTAGTAGAAAGTTTGACAGTTTTCTGTTCGGACTTGTCACAAAACACTTTGCAGTTCTGCAGCGTTCTAGACCGGACCATCGCTCTTTATGTAGATTGCCTACATAATCGTTGATCCAGTTCTTGATTCCTGCGGGACTGATTCCGATTATTGGCTCTGGCCCTTGTGGGGGCACCGCTGATCCACGGTTGGCCAATTCGTCGGCAATTTCGTTTCCTTGAACACCGGAGTGTCCCGGAACCCATATAAGTACAAGCCTGTTTTGTCTTGCGACAGAATTAAGCTTCTTCTTACATTCTTGAACAATCTTCGAGGTTTGCTTCGCGTTCTCCAGGGCCTTTAATGCAGCCTGACTGTCACTGAAGACTCCAATCTGTTTCCCGCTCCATCTCCTCTCGATTATCCATTCGGCTACTTTTAGGATGGCAAAAACTTCTGTTTGAAAAACAGTTGCCATTCCCCCCATAGCATAGTGATACTTATTACTATCGTTTAAGTACCATCCGGCTCCAGACCCTATTTCAGTCTTGGACCCATCGGTAAAGAAAATATCCGTCAAACCTCCCTGCATGCATTCTGGATTGCTCCATTGCTCACGCAATGGAAATCTGACATCAAATTTCCTTCCGAACGAAACTGTGGGTATCAGGTCATCTTTAGGTGCCAAAAACAGTGGATACTGCTCCGACAGCAACTTAAAGATTTCTCTGTGTCCCGAAGTTCCATCTTCGTGCCAGAAACCATATTTATGGAGTCTACACATTGCTTTTATTGCTTCCTGTTGTATCTTAAGATCCAGGGGGAGCAAATTAAGCATAGCATTTAGGGCATCACCAGAGGTTGTACTCATGGCACCCGTGATGCATAAACATACACTTCTTTGCAGCCTGTATAGTTCCCGGATTGTGGACTTAACCATGCTCCGTCGCCACCAGACCACAGAAGCGTAAGTGATGATTGGTCTGATAAGTGCCGTGTATATCCATAGGACCACAGCAGGTTTCAGACCCCAAGTTTTGCCAAAGGCTCTACGGCATTGCTGAAAAATCTTCAATGCACGATTCACCTTCAGTGAAACGTGTGTCTCCCAGGTCAGCTTCTTATCCAAGATTACTCCTAGATATTTAACTTCGTTGGAAAGACCAAGTGTCACACCTTTCAGTGTTGGAAGACTGAGTCCATCCAATTTCCGTTTTCTCGTAAACAAGACTATGGTTGTTTTGTTCGGATTAACGGAAAGACCTTGTCTCATGCACCAATCATCGATTTTGTCAAGGATACTCTGTACTTTCGTGCAAAGCCTCCTTAAGGATTTATCCGATGTTAGCGCACAGACGTCGTCCGCATATGCTTGGACGTGAAAGCCGAGTTCCTGCATCTCCGCTAATAGGGAGTCTACGACGAAGCACCACAGCAGCGGAGAAAGAACACCCCCTTGGGGACATCCTTGCTTGGCCCTGACTGTGATTTGCTCGTCGTCGCTCCCACCAGCGGTTAACAGCCTCTCAGAGAGCATGGAGTATATCCATTTTATAATGGCTTGATTAACTCCGTGTCGTTCGGCAGAAGAACATATCGAGCCGAAAGTGGCATTATCAAAAGCCCCCTCAATGTCCACGAACACGCCCATTGTGTATTCGTCAGCTTCCAGCCCAGCTTCAATCTTGCTAACAAGATCGTGTAAGGCTGATTCACATGATTTTCCACTCTGGTAAGCGTGTTGATTTCTACTAAGTGGACTTCTCGGCAATACCCCCACTCGAATATGTTTCTCCACCACTCGTTCCAGACTTTTCAACATGAACGATGTCAAACTGATTGGTCTGAAACTTTTTGCTAGGGAATAGTCATCTTTTCCTGGTTTTGGAATAAATACTACTCTTACGCGTCGCCATTGGGATGGTATATAACCAAATGCAAGACAGGCTGTGAAGATCCTTTTCAGGGCCTCAATCAGCCTGTCTCCTCCTTTTTTAAGCATTACTGGATATATTCCGTCAGGTCCAGGGGACTTAAAGTTGTCAAAGGAAGATAAGGAAAACCTTATCGATTCCCTTGTCACTATCCGACTAGCAATATACCAGCTGTACCTAGAGGTTCCACCGTTGCCACCGTCATTGTTCATGCCACTCTCAGCTTCAGAGAGAGTTCTACTACCCGGAAAATGGGTTTCGAGTAGAGCATTAAACGTTTCCGATTTGGAAATGGTGTATGAACCATCAGGTTTTCGAATGGAATCCAGCCTTACTGAGCGGTCTAAATGAAGGACCTTACAAAGTCTCGCTGTTTCCCTCATTTCTTCGACGTTACTGCAGAAATTTCTATAGGATTCAAGTTTGGCTTGCCGTACTTTTTTCTTATATTCTCTCTGTGTAAGTCGATGATTGGCCCAGTCCTCTTCTGTTTTGGTCTTCAAGGCCTTATTAAGAAGTTTCCTGGACCGTACACGAAGCTTCGACAGTTCAGGGTTCCACCAAGGAACCGCTTTCCCCTGTCTGCTTTGCCTGAGTGGACACAGTTCCTCAAAGCAGTTGATTAAAGTACCTTCTAATTTCTTAGTAGCATCTTCAATCATTTCTGCTGATTTGAGTTTTTTCAGGTTTGGTAATCGCTCTGTTACAAGCTCACCATACCTGTCCCAGTCCACATTTCGAGGATTCCTACCGGAAGGTATTGATATTGTGTCAATTCCCAGTCGGAATTCGATAAGACGATGATCAGAAAGAGAGTCCTCTTCCAAAACTCGCCATCGGTTGATTTGATTTCCAACTGACCTATTGGTAAGTGTTAAATCAATCACCTCTTGTCTCCTTCTGGTCACAAAAGTTGGTTTGTTACCAGTGTTTTGGATGACCAAATCGGATGACAGGATAAAATCCAGTAACTTGAGACCTCTGGGGTTGCATTTGCTGCTTCCCCACACAATGTTCTGTGAATTTGCGTCACAGCCCACTATTAGCCCCAGATTATTGGATTCTGCGTACTTGACCACTTCTCTTAGCTCCCTCGAAGGAGGTGGCTGTACAGAGTCATAGGGTAGGTAGGCCGAAACTATGATAGCTTCGACACTGTTCCCACTTTTCCAGTACTTTATTTTTGCAGCAACGATATCTCCAGAGCATAGCTCTTTTAACATCGTGTGTTCGATCAACCTCGGCATGATAATACATGCCCGCGGTCTCACATTCCCTTCACAATGAAGTATTTGTCCCCACGACATAGCACTTAGACCACAGATACGCTTGTGACATACCCATGGTTCTTGTATAAGTATTATGTGTGGGTTTGTTTGCAGTTTTGCATGCCTACGGCACAAGAGAGCCGTAGACGCTTTGCTGTGCTGCAGATTAATCTGTGTAAATATTACTTCAGTCATGAGACTGAGTATATTTACGCTTTGTCCTCCACCTTATCCTGGACGCGGAACTGGATCCGCCCCAGATGTAGGTGAGGACGGCAACCGTACTTCGACTTAAGCACCTTGAGGGACCCAAGATCGATACCCAGTACCAGGTGGGAACCCGCCTCCGAAGTGGTAGCGGATTTCTGCCTGGTGCACGAGTATACTCTCCAGAGAGTCGTGTCAAGATCCTTATTCTGAACACGGATGCGTTTGAGGAGTTCTGCTGAATTACAGGAAGGACCCGGAATCCAGACACTCGCTCGTACCAGCCTTTCCTTGCTACTCTCAACAAGAATAAACTTGCTGTTTTCGCAGGCTGGAATCTTTGCTATAACTTTTTCTAGCCATTCTCGGGAAAAAGCATTGGAACAGTGCACCTTTACGATGCCGTCTACCACGCTTTTCCCCTCGAACGTCGGCGCGTCTTTCGACTCACCGATAGCTTTCCAAAGATAGCTGTCAAGATAGTCTTGTTGCCCTTTGGACAGTAGACCATCTTGTTTGTCGGTATGTATCTCCACCGTCATTGCCTTTGCTGCCATTCTCGCGAATGATTCGCCAGACGTTGACGGAAGAGTGTCATTCGACATTTGAGGTCCCTTAGCCTCTGCCTTGTCAGGCAAAGGTTTGTCTGCCTTGGATTGGGTCGAGGATGCAGGCATTTCCGAATTCCGTCTCTCGACTTTCCTCTTCTTTGCCTTTCTCCTCTTCCCGGTCGTTGGCACAGACCCCGTTTCGTTTCCGGAAGAGCGCAGCGCTACAGAGGAATCCTCTGTTCTGCCACGCTTTCCCGTTTCCGTTACAGGTGTCGAAGTTGACGGAGCTTGAGTCCTTGCCTTAGCTAGTGCTTCGGCTTGCCTCGCCTTCTGTCTCCTTCGTTTGATCTGCCTTGCGGTTAGACCAACACCTGCGTTCGAATCTCCAATAACTTCGGTCTTTTTACCGGTACTTACCTGATTCGCACCAGGTTTAACCGTTGTCAAAGACTTACTCGGTACCAGAGATCCGTCTGAGTCTACTGAGAGATTGTCCGCCATCTCCACATCCTCCACAACTTGTTCAGTTGCTTCAGATCGTTTCGACGGCGGTGTATCACTCACACTCACTCGGCTCTCCATTGGCATAGCCAATGTGCCATGTTTCACCACTAGTAGTTCGCTTCCTCCGGAACCCTGGGTGTCAGTTCCGGTCATAGGGGAGTGTGGGGTTCGGGCCTGCACATCCGATGCCCGAGCCGTCGATTGCTCGACGGGAGGATTTCCCAGAAGTGGGTTACCTCGTGCAGAAAGATCCTTGTTAAGCCTCCACATTGTAAGAAAATGCATTTTATACCTCCTGCCAGGTTGTCGGTACGGTACTCTCCACATAGTACTTGGGTGGCCACCAATTCCGCCGTTCCGCGGTTGAGTGGATACCCAATTCCTATATGGAGCTGCCCTCTTAGTTCGTGGTAAGTTAATCTCCATAGAATGGGGTTAACTCGCCACTTAAGCCTCATCCCCCGCGGCAAGGAGACCGACATGACAAGGGGGTCGGTCATACATTTGGATTCGATTGGAGCACTCTAAATGGGTCAAAGTGGGATTTTTCGTTCGACCCAAATTGGGGGACATCAGAATTCGTTTTAGAGGTATGGTTCCTTCGGCAAAGCTTCTTATTTTGATCCCTAGAATACGATTTTCACAGAGCAATGAGCGATTTTTAAATCGACCCGCCCAATAAAGGTCCTTTTTTACCTGACGTCATAAATATCCACGCTTGTTCCGAAAAAACAGCGGGCTTCAATTTTACCTTTTAAAGAAAAGTGCAGCTGCAACGTGTCGTATATTGATCAATATATACGGTAATCACGCTCCATCCAATACAACTTCTAAAGAGTGGTTTCAACGCTTCCAAAGTAGCAATTTCGAAGTGAGGGATAAAGATCGCGCAGGGGCAACGAAAATATTCGAAGATACTTACCTACAACAATTATTGGATGAAGAAGTATGTCGAACCTTTGGTGAAGTGTCTAAAGAGTTGGATGTTGACAGATCAACCGTCGGTAAACGTTTGCACGCAATGGAAATGGTCCAAAAAGCAGGTAATTGGGTGCCACATCAATTGAAGCAGAGGGATATCGAGAGACGTTTGGTGAAAATTGTGTAAAGTTGCATTTCGGGTCCTTGTCGTTTTTAAAAAATCGACAGAAAATATAATTTTATGATACTAGGGTGGGCCATATAGCGTTTGCGTTTTGAACCACCTATTTTTTTGAGAATGGTAACACAAATGACATGTCAAAGGTGTTCATAATTTACTTAAACAATTTACTTGAACAATGGGCAGAATATCGTTTGACAGAAGATGAGCATTTTTACCGAAAAATAATCTTTTCTGATGAAGCTCATTTTCACATCGGTGGCTAATCAATAAGCAAAATTGTCGGATTTGGGGCTCAGAAAATCCACACGTTACTGTAGAGAAGCAAATGCATCCACAACGAGTCATTGTTTGGTGCGAGTTTTGGTCTGGCGGCATCATCGGGCCATTTTTTTTTCGAAAATGAGCGAGGAGCCGCGGTTACAGTAAATGGTAAGCGTTACCGTGACATGCCCAACGAGTTGTTTCCAAATTGAAGAGGATGACATGGACGACATTTGGTTTCAACAGGACGGTGCAACTTGTCACACTGCCAAGGTTACACTCGAACTTTTGGCTACCGTTTTTGAAAACCGAATAATCAGCCGAAATTCCGATATCAATTGGCCGCCTCGGAGCTGTGATTTAAGCCCGTTGGACTATTTTTTATGGGGAGCTGTTAAGGACAAATGTTATGCGAACCATCCAGAGACGATTGATGCTTTAAAACACGAAATCGAAGTTGCCATTCATGAAATTGGAGCCCAAACAATCGAAAATGTGCTTAAAAATGGGGTTGATCGAATGGCCTACTGCAAGGCCAATAGTAGCAGTCATTTGAACGATATTATTTTTCATTTATAAATGGCAATGTTCAATCTTCAAAATAAAAAAAAAGTTTGAAAAAATATTGATTATTGTTTTTTTTTATAGCCGATTATAGCCGAAAAAACAAATTTTACATGGCCCTCCCTATAGCATTACATTACTTAATTTCGCAACACAATCGATTTATAATTGATTCTATAAGTGGTTGCATTTACTCAAATTCGCATTCATGATTGATTAGGAATGTTTCAGTGATACTCGCATTCTCACCTTATCGCATTTCGTCCGCACACTGAAGATTTTTGAACTGAAAATTTTCGATATTTGCAAAAAGTAGCTTTTATATACACAAACAATAAAATTTATGAAATTATGTGACTTAAATCTCCATCAATTGAATAATTTTACTGTTCTGTTCTCTGGTAAGTAATTGGGGCTACGTATACGACATGCCCGCTTCCAAGTGTAAATCACGTATACGACATGTATGGTGTACAAAGCATTTTGAAGCAGCTGTGTAGCTCCTGCAAGTAGTGAAATTTACCTGCTGAAAATAACTGTCAATAATATATCAGTTTAAAAAAATTGTCCTGCGCATGCTCCATTTTGCACTCTAAGGCATTGAGTGAAAATGCCATCATTTCATTATCATGAAGTTGAAAACCTCAAATCTGGTGAATATAAATTCAGTTACTTGGTTTTTTCTGTGAATAAGTATAAGCGCCCAATGTCGGATACGTAGGCGGCATGAATTTTTATTGCCATAATTAATGTCCTCTGTACCAGTCTCGTTCCAGACAAAAATTCAAGAATATCTAGCATGCGTTTGCCTACCCAGTTTTGATGCGCCACATCGTTTTATCTTTTATCTAAAAATAGCAACGGAAATAAAAAAATGTTGCAGCCAATTACGGCATTACTAACTTTTTTATTTATGTGCATATAAATATCTGAATGGTCGCCCATATGGCACATAAGCGTATTTGCGGGCCCAAATATAAATTTTTACCCGAAGACAATTTTAAATGCATTACACCGCAAATGTAATTATCTAAGATGGTGATTTTATCTATATTTCATTCTGCTTCTAAATTATTTGTTCTTCTGTATTTGAAGTTGTCGTTTTTCCTAAAAGAAATGAAAATTTAAGAAAAACTTTAAAAATAGTTTAAAAAATCTCTGTTTCAATAAGTTAAGTTAAATTGGGCTTGGGCCCCAGTAGTCCCACACTAAGCATTTGACCTTTGTGCAGCCGCACTCACTAACGCTGAGCTCTGTCGGTTCTGCACTACCTGAAGCGCCCGGACTTATATTTGGCCAAGGACTGTCACTGCAGCAGTGTTCCACAAACATTTGGGCATATCTTTGATGTAACAACAGCAACAATAATATTACTTCTGTCCCCCAAATCCAATTTCCTCGCAAACTAGACTTCGCTCAGTTTTCCAAAGATGTGTCTATCGAGTACTTGAATCTTTCGCCTAGATTGCCCCAGAGATAAGGCTTTAAAGTATCAGCCTTTTTTCACATCGTGGTGTTCCCTAGGAAAAGCGCTACTGTAGATACCCCTTATACTGAGACAAAGTTGTCCTGCAATTTGGCACGTAGATTCTGCATAATCTGCTCTGCAATTGCTACCTTATAGTTCTCTAAAGTTAGTAATAGATAGGGTAGTAGTATGAAACAGAAAACAGAGGCCGTGCTTATAAGCGCGCGGAAGCAAAAAAGGATTATGAGAATCACGGTTGGCGAACACGAAATATTCTCAAAGGAGGCGATTAAGTATCTCGGAGTCGTGCTCGACACGAGGCTAAGCTTCAAGCATCACCTGGCAGCAGTTAATTGTAAAGCAGCGGCTCTCAATGGCGCACTAGCGAGAATTCTGCCTAACATAGGTGGCCCGCAAGGAGAGAGGAGACGACTCATATCGACGGTGATGGACTCTATCGTATTATATGCCGCGCCGATATGGGCTGAGGCTAAACATAGCCATATGCGCGAGGTAGTTCGCACCCACAGACGCGGCGCACTACGTACTGCATGCGCTTATAGAACGGTATCAGACGACGCAATATGTGTTATTACTAGAAAGATACCAGTGGATATTCATGTGATGGAGCTGTATCGTCTCTATGGAGTAAAAGGAGTGAAACCGACGGTAGCAGCAAAGGCCGTAGAAAGAACGCGATCGATGGTCGAATGGCAAAGAAGATGGGATGAGGCAACCAAAGGCCGGTGGACTTACAAACTCATACCGAACCTTGAAGGGTGGATGAATAGGAAGCATGGCGATATTGACTACTACCTCACTCAGATATCCACCGGACACGGCTGCTTCCTTGAATATCTACACCGTTTCCAGCTGGCCGACAGCCCTTTCGGTAGGTAATGTACTTAATCCAGCTAAGTCAAAATTCGACAGTTCTTAGGAGAAAAGGAAGGAGAAACAAAAAAAAATAGAAAACAACCTTATAAATATAAAGCCTATTCGTTTATTACAAAGTTTTTGGTACCTTTGCTAGCAGGTGGACAGTGGAGATGAACTGTTGCAGACAAACCGACGACAGACACAGACACTTGAGCCAAACACTCACAACAGTACCGAACTGAAGACAAGACAATGGTTTGTGAGTATCGGACTATTGCATTTTCTCAGATGTTTAACTCCCCCCACAACCGCTTTCGAAGCCAGTGGGAGAAGTGAATACTATCGATGGCGTAAAATCTCCATACGCCCACAGGAGCGGAACCTGGACGCAGGAACCTGTTGTGTCAATAGACATAAACGCGGCTCCACCTTGAAGAAATGCTAACGCGGTTCCAGGGTGGAAATAAGCCGAGGAGGAGAATGTTATAGTGTTAGTGGGAGCATGCCCTACATACCATTGGTGTGACGGCACCTTTGATGAGATTGCAGTAGTACCTTCTGCTCAAATATGAACGAGACTGATTTAATAAAACACAAACGGTTAATTATTGTTCACTTTTTATTTTATCTCCTTCAAAGTAATCACCATTGGAGACGATACACATATGCCAACGTTTTTTCCAATCATCATAGCATTTCTGGAAGGCCGATTTCGGTATGGATTTCAGTTCCTTCTTTGAATTCTCTTTTATGACTTCAATTGTCTCAAAATGTTTTCCACGGAGCAGCAACTTGAGCTTGGGAAACAGGAAAAAGTCACATGGAGCCATATCAGGCGAATACGGTGCTTGCGGAACGATATTAACATTATTTTTGTTCAAATAATCGCGAACAAAACGTGATGTGTGAGCTGGTGCATTATCGTGATGCAAGAACCATGACTTGTTGTCCCACAATTCCTTCCTTTTAAGACGAATGTTCTCGCACAAACGCTTTAAAACGTCTAAATAATATTCAGCGTTAACCGATCGGCCTTGCGGAAGGAACTCCGAGTGCACCACACCTTCGTAATCGAAAAAAAAGTCAGCATAACCTTAATTTTTGAGCGACTTTGGCGTGGTTTTTTGGGTTGATGTACGGCCCTCTTTGAACGATTTGTACCACTGGAAAACACGTGAACGCGATAGAGCAGAGTCCCCATAGGTTGTCTGCAGCATTTTTAAGGCGTCTGAAGCCGAAATTTTGTTGGAATAACAAAATTTCAAACAAATTCTTTGTTCAACTTGAATTTCCATCGTTAAATTCGAAAAACACACTCGACCTTGACTTATTTACAGTAGCACAGAAAACAAACTATGTGACATATCACGCTGAAATTTGCCATGTAAGCTTATAACAGTCCTACCATCCAACAGAAAATTTATTTTTGCCATATGTCATCCGCGGACCGTTTTATTGATAAAGTCTCGTTCATATTTGAGCAGAAGGTATGACAAGATATATCGTCTTTCTTGTAATTACCCTCTATCTGAGAAAAGAAAATTGCCAACTATAGCCTTAGGAGGATGTATGAATAACATGGTGATGCAATTGTTTTTATTTTAATTTTTTTTTCAGACAACTGATACTACAGGCTTTGCAGACTTAATGCAATACTCAGTTGAAAAACGCGTAAATGTGATCCAAACGTTTTATGAAAATGGTACTATGGGCTTATACAATCTAAATTACTATTATATATATGATATACTCGAAAACTCCGAGGTTAATGCATATAAAAATTACTTAATAAAAACACTACTAAAACTCGTCCGCTATTAATTTTTCTACAATGTCTATGTTGTCCGTCAGTAATGTCGGTGCGTCGTCTTCGGTATCATCTTCATCAATATCGTAATATTAATATTATTATCTACAAAAAAGTATCTTCCAAAATTTTCGTAACTTTCGGAATTCACGAGATAAACGCAAAAAACCAGTTGCACCCTTATTTCTAAGATGGCGGCCGCGGGACACAACCCCCGACTCCGAAAACTTCAAACTTAAGTTTTACATAATAAATCCATAAACTCGCATACTCCTAAAATTACTTACTTAAATGTTCTTTTTACTGGACTATACAATTTGTTAGAAGATTAACCGTTTTCCTATAAGAAGTGAAAGTATGACTTTTTGGTTTCAAACATGTTGATATTGAAATAATATCGAGTTAAATAATTTTATTCTCTTTTTTATATAGCGGTAAGGCGGTATAGTATAGTAAAAGAATGCTGGGCGTTACTTGGGGTATATCTCCCTCTCTGATGCATTGGTGCTACACAGCAGGAGTCAGACCGATATTGCTGTATGGAACCTTAGTATGGTGGACTGCGACAAAAAAACTGGCATACTTAATGCCGCTAGAAAGGATTCAATGACTCGCTGCTCTGTGCATAACAGGAGCGATGAAGACCACTCCAACGGCGGCGCTGGAAATGATACTCAGCATGCCCCCTATTGACATCATGGCGGAAAACCTGGCAGCGAAATTCGCGAGGAGGCTAATGGCTGCGGAGTATTCACCTGCGGAACCTTCGGTGACAGCTCAATAGGAAAGTGGAGCTCAGGTGGTACGGACTACATGACTCCGTACTTTAATTGGGAGAGAAGGTTTCGCACTACAATTGAAGAGGGGGGATGGCACAAAGGCATGAAGCCTGGCCATAGAACTTTTCACATCTATACAGACGGGTCGAAAACTCTAGACGGAGTGGGAGCGGGTATTTACTGCTCAAAACTCGGAATAAGGCAGTCTATCAAGCTGCCAGACCACAGCAGTATTTTCCAGGCGGAAGTTTTTGCTGTGGGGAAGGCCGCCTACACTAGAGCTAGCCTACACTAGAACAAGAAAGAACTCAACAATCAATATATACGTGGATAGTCAAGCAGCAATAAGAGCAATAAGCTCATATTGTATTAAGTCCAAAAATGTTCGACGGAGCAGGGAGGCTATAGAAAGGCTAGCCGCAAACAATAGACTGCATATCTACTGGGTACCTGGTCACAAAGGCATTATGGGGAACGAAATAGTAGATGAGATAGCAAAAAGTGCTGTTAGACTACCTTTTGGACAAGAGAACGACATACCAAAACCGCTAAACACAATATACAACGAAATGGACGACCACATGAAAAGGCAAGTGGAAGCGAGGTGGACTAACCTGACCACATGCAAAACAGCAAAAGTCATGTGTAGAACTAACGACAAAAAACTGATTCCATTCGTACTTACGCTCTCGCGAAAGGACTGCAGAACTATCATAGGTATGCTAACAGGCCACAATCTATTGGCTGCATATGCGTACAAGGTAGGGATTGCTAACACGGACAAATGCAGGAAATGCAGAGAGGATGTTGAAGAGACTTTAGAACACTTTCTGTGCGTTTGTCCGGCATTATTAAAAACGCGACTAAGATGCCTGGGAGCCCCACTGTTTCAGGGTCTAGAAGACGTCTCAAAAGTGGAGCTCCCAGCTCTACTTAGATTCGCCAAAAGCGCTGACATCCTACATGATGTCTACTTCAGGTATTCATAGAGGTCGGTCTCCATCTGGTATCGCTAGGGACCAAAAGGTCTATGCGTGGCTTATTGCCAACCAGGCTAGCCTAACTTAACCTATATAGCGGCAGCTTGAACCTAATATACTAGTAGTATATCCAGAGTGAATATGTGGATATATCATTTATGCATCGTAGATTATTGCTCAGATAACTCGGGAATTATCAATAAATAAGACCGTACTATATAACGTAGAAACCAAACGAACTTAAAAAACGGTAATTTGCTGTACCTTGCAATTATTTATTAAATTTCTGTTCTTACCTTTTCATCCTTACACGCGCCACTGCTTATTCTAAGTTATGGTATATAAATAATTGCTTTCAGAAATGTATAGAAATACTGGCAGAGCAAATTATTCTCTTACATACTTTCTTAATTTAATTCAATTTTCATATCTGCATGCCTTGAATGCTTCGATAAAATCAAATGCCGCTGCTTTTATTAGGTATGTACAGTTGTGTATGTGTAGTAAATTGTTTATTCACTCGATTAGATGATTGCAAAATTCTCTTTTTTTTACTTCCACGCCTATTCATTCCAATTCTATGCTTAATTAACTAAGTAAAGAGAAAAACCATTGGCATAGAATTTTATTTGAAAACAGAATCGCATAGCGGCTTATATTTACATATACATATAACGGGTGATTTTTTAGCTATTATCTATTTAAACAGTTGGTTTAAACAGCTGACGCACGTTTCGTGTTTTGTTTCACTGTCAAACATCTTCAGTTTGGTCTATAATTTAACCACGAATCGTCTTACAAACGAACAACGCTTGCAAATCATTGAATTTTATTTTAAAAATGTGTGTTCTGTTAAGAAAGTTTAAGATCCACTTTTTTATTGAAAAATTGTGTTCAGCGACGAAGCTCATTTTTGGATCAATGGGTACGTAAATAAGCAGAACTGTCGATTTTGGAGTGAAGATCAGCCAGAAGAATTGGAAGAGCTACCAATGTATCCAGAAGAGGTCACAGTTTGTTGCGGTTTATGGGCTGGAGGTATCATTGGACCGTACTTCTTCAAAGATGCCGCGAATCGTAACGTAACTGTGAATGGTGAGCGCTACCGTGAAATGATATCAAACTTTTTTTCGCCCAAAATGCAAGAGCTTGACTTGCATGACATGTGGTTTCAGCAAGACGGTGCCACATGCCACACAGCACGCGTAACAATGGACTTGTTGAGAGGCGAGTTCGGTGAACATTTTATTTCACGTTCGGGACCTGTCAATTGGCCACCCAGATCGTGCGATATAACGCCTTTAGATTATTTTTTGGGGGGCTATGTTAAAGCTCATGTCTATTCAGACAAGCCTGTTTCAATTAACGCATTGGAAGACAACATTAAAGCATTTATATGTGAGATACCGGCTGAAACATTGCAAAGAGTTTGCCAAAATTGGACTAAGCGGATGGACCATTTGAAGCGCAGTCGCGGTCAACATTTGCATGAAATAATTTTCAAACATTAAATTATATGGACTGTACTATCGATTTAAATAAAATTTTCATGCATTTTTCTGAACTGTACGTGCGTTTTTTTGAAAAGCTTTCCTATAGCTCCCTTCACCCTTTATATACTTGCACGTATTTATTTACATACGTATTGGCATTCAGTTATGAGATAACATTTACTCTTTTAATATTACATTTTTTCCGTGTGGATTTTTAATGGGCTGAATGTGGTTACGGTTTTTTACATTGAATGCCATTGAGTGGTTCAGCACCCCTGTGCTTTGATGCTCACTGTATTTGGCGAACGAATGCACACTAACACTCACGCAGTGGTTACGTGTGCCAGCGCATAGTAGTTGTTTACTTTTAGTTGTTGGCTTTAGAGCACTTTTGAGGCCTTCGACCGACCGAATGCAAACTCCTGAATAAATTTGAAAAAAAAAAAACAAAAAAAAATATACTCCTGGTTTGGTAGCTGCTCTAAATAAACACAAATCTAAATTTGGAATTTCAGTAAAGCTCCCAGGACAAATAAAAAACCACATTCGCTGAAGTGGATACTTCAAAACTGACCGTTAAGCTTAGCAAATGAAATTCTTCGGCAAAGGTGTAATCAACACAAAAACCATGCGCTAGTTAAATAAATTTAAGGAAAAAAATTCATTTCAGTATGAAGCGGTATATACAGGGATACCGGTAATGCCGTCCTGGATACTGAAGTACATTAGTACTTGGGTAATTTCTAATTAATGCGGCTATATGATATGATGTCCAAAACCTAACCGATCTCAAGATATTCGATTTTAAAATTTATTTAAAGAAATACAGTTTTTTTCTTAGCGTCGACTTTTTTTAAATGTTGCCTCAAGAACCCGATTTTCCTGTTTTTATTAGAATTGTATGTAATTAATAAAACCGTAGATAAAATCTGAACTAAGCACTGATAGTTAAGAACAGCTACTTGGTAAAGTTTTGAGTAACAGATTTTTCACTAGGGCTTCTACTTCACACCATTAAAAAATATATTGTTATAGAAAGTACAATATTCTTTCTCGGTAACCCTGTATGTACATGCAGTCCTGTATAGTATATGCAAATGTTATGAAAATTTGATTGTATTATGAGTTGCTTAAAAAAATTACATTTAATTAAATAGCAACATTTCCTGTGTTTGGCACGTAAAAGTATTGAAAACCAAATGTAATTCCTCTTTTCAGTGGTATATTTATCCTCAAATAATGATTGTTTCAGGAAAGAGTGGAAGCATGCATATTAGAGCGTATCACCAAAAAAAAGTCGCCCGTACCTCTCCTCATATGAAGTGTTTTTGAAAAACATTTAAAAACAATTTTTTTCTCTGGCAACCCTAGATGTCGCCCAATTGCATTTTTCTTCATATCTTCGGCATTTATTGTCGGATTTTAAAGTGTGATACACCAATTTTTTTGTCTCATAAAGTGGGGTTTTCCTATAAAAGCTCATTGATCACAGGCGCTCCGTTGTGGTACCTACCCACCATATCTCAGTTGCTACCACCCTAATGTACAGATCTAATAACAGCAAATTAAAGACCGTAAAAAATCGTAAATCTCTTGCGAAAAAAGTATTTCGATTCAATTAGTAGAACCAGAAATATAAACAATTTATTTTTAGTCTAAAGCCATACAAGAAAAAGTAAATTTTATTTATTTTCCTCGCTCGCGAAACAGTTAGTGAATTGTTTGTCCTGTAACGGAAATTTTAGTCCACAAAATTTTGTCGGGATTCAAGCTTGCGGTATTTCTGCCGCCTCTCGAGCTTAGATAAAATGTGGCCCATGCGTTGTTCATCGGTGACCGCCATTGCAGATTCATGAACTGTATGAACAAATCGCTCGGTATTTTGGGAATGACAAGGATATGCTGTGAAAAAGATCAATGAAAATGCCGATAAAAGAGAAGCAAAGAAAAATTAATGGTTTTCGTTGTGCATACCTGGTAATTCAATTATTTCATTGGAATATTGTAATACTTCGAGGTGATCTTTCGCGAAGAACTGCAAGCATGGTGCTTCAGCCGGTTCGAATCTATCCCATGGATGTTTCACTACGTTATAGTACTTTTTCACGTAACACTGTTGTCACAAAAGACGCACTTTCCTTAAAATTTCTTTCTTATAAACTCCCAACTTTCTACGCCGATCACTTCTATGACGAAGATATAACCCGAAATTAATAATATCGCGTTTAGTTGGCAGTTGGTTTTTTAAATCACAATCAACAAAACGCATTTTTAAAGTTTTTGCAGTTTTTAACACGCACCAAGTAAAATGATAATTGATTATGATGTCAAGGGCAAAACATAAAACAGAAAAAAGTAGATAAACAATAGTCCAGTTAATTTATAAAAAATTTGGTGAAGCATTCCGAAAAATGTATAAAGAAAATAAGGCACCTAATGTATGGCTTTCAACTAAAAACAAAATTGGTTTTATTTCGAGTTCTACTAATTGAATCGAAATACTATATGAGGGGAGGTACGGCGACTTTTTTTTTTGCCTGTAGGGCGAGATGCTCTAATACATATGTATGTTTGCCAAGTGACCCAAGTATTTCGCACATGGTTCTCAATTTTGCAGAAAATTGAGTTAATTACAGGCTTCAGTATAAGAAGCAGTAAACTAAAAACAATTTAAAAATAATTTAACAATTGTCAGTCTTTTATCTACACCATTCTCTCTCATGGATTGGGCACAGAGCACACTTAAATTCCAATCGGCAGGCATTCTTCTACTCGACCATATTTTACATAGGGGTTGATGTATGCACCGTGTCAGCTCCTCGCCGCCGGCAGTCCGTTTGTTGTTCTTTAGCCACGTTATCGCTATACTCACCTCGTCATGATCGGGTAGCGGAACGACAGTTCCGTCGCCAACGATTGGGGTATCGGGATATTCACATTTTCTGTGACATGCGCAGCTCTCACTATTTAACAAGTTCAAGAAGTATTTTTTAAGTGTAATTTAAGTACGCTCTGGATGTCAGTCAGCAGATCGCCGTCTTTGTTCTTGCAGGAAAACGCCCCGGTTTTGAAAGTAAGTCCTGTAACTTACTCTGTAAGTCCCCAAACTTGATTTTTATTCCTAATTTTAATTTGAAGTGGCTACTTGGGTGGCACTCGAAACAGTCATTGTTGAATAAAATATTATATTTATACACAAACTTGTGATCGTGTCAATCGGGGCAACAACTACAATCGAAAATATACTGAACAGTAACCAATGCTCTTTGGTACGTCCCAAATGACGATATTCATCACAACCTCAGCATCAATAAAGCAGCAGGAATCATCCGCAAACGCAGCACAAATCTTATTCTCCGTTTAACGAATCATACGATTACTGACATGCGTCAACTCTCGTCAATAGAAAGCCCAAAATCCAGGCGACTCAATTGAGCAACACCAGCTCAGCTGATAATTAGAAAAATTGAATATTATGTATGTAGGGGATACCGGCGGATGGTTGGATATAGGGGCAGGTAGACAAAGTAACAATAACTCGTCATTATCACGTGATTTTCATCAACCAATCATGAATATCGATGCCTCCCCATGACCCGCGAACTTGTGCGAAGTGAACCGCGGCAGTCGCAAGGCGTTCGTGAGTGAAATCACATGTTGTGTTTTTGTTCTCGGTAAGTAATTTTTTTAGCTCGTACTTTTTTTGTTATTGTACCTATGTATCTGTTAGAAACAATTTTGTTCTTATGCCAAATAAAAACATAATAGTTCTATTATATATAACGCAGTATTGCTCCTATGTTAGTGCCAGAGTTTGCATATTATGAGCAATTAAAATGCAAAATGCCGGGGCTGGTTGCCAAATTTTGTTCGGGGCAGGTTGACTAATTAGTCAACCAACCCCAGTCGCTCCTACTTTCATGATCATCTCTCATGGAATTGCTCTATAGTCTCCTGTCACATTCTAATTTACTGTTGTATTTTTACAGACAATGAGGACTTACAAAAGAAAATCTGAAAGGGGTAATTCTACAAAAGATATCATAGAAAGAGCTTGCCACGCGATTATCTTCGATAATGAAAGCATAAACGGCACGTCAAAGCAATACCAAATCCCGTACAAAACGTTGCATCGTTATGTAACTAAGCTAAAAAATATGTTAGAAAGTAATCCTAACCTCACGAAAGCTGATTTGACCCTGGACACGGCCGGGTACATAAGAAATAGGCAGATATTTAGCGATGACGAAGAAAACAAACTGGCAGCTTATTTGAAGACGGCTGCTGATATTTTTTATGGATTGACACCGTATAAGACACGCCAGTTTGCATTTGAATACGCAAAAAAGAACAATAAAACTATGCCTGAATCTTGGAAAACAAAATTAATGGCTGGCGAAGATAGGCTTGGTAATTTTTTAAAACGTCATCCCTCATTATCAATAAGATCGCCTCAAGCAACGAGCCTGTCTAGAGCTATGTCGTTCAACCAGAGAAACGTAAATGATTTTTTTTGGTAATTTGAAAACAGTTTACGAACGATTAAATCTTACCCCAGATGATATCTGGAATGTTGATGAGACGGGACTTACAACAGTTCACGTGCCTAATAGAGTCATAGCTCGCCGAGGCATTAAAAACTTGGGGAAAATGACATCGGCTCAAAGAGGCACTTTAGTAACGATTGCAGTAGCTATATCAGCTCTCGGCAACATGGTTCCTCCTTTTTTTGTTTTTCCAAGGGTTCACTTCAAGAACCAAATTCTTACTGCGGGTCCTGTAGGTTCAGAAGGTGACGCTAACCCATCTGGCAGGATGAAAGAAGAAAATTTCATAAAATACGCAAAGCATTTTGTGAAACACGTCGCACCTAGTAAAGAAAAACCTATTATTCTGCTCTTGGATAACCACGACTCGCATTTATCTATAGAGGTGCTTGATTTTTTCAAAGACAATGGGGTTACTATTTTGACATTCCCCCTCACTGTAGCCATAAGCTACAATCACTTGACAGAAGCGTTTACGGCCCTCTCAAGAAATATTTCAATAAAGCCAGCGACAACTGGCTAGCCAGTCACCACGGAAAAACGATCACAATATATGATATTGCGGAATTGTTAAAAACTTCTCTTCCAATGGCGGCCACAATCGATAATATACAGTCTGGATTCAGGGTCACCGGAATTTTGCCGCTTAATGAAAACATATTTCCTGAGTCTGAATTTAGTGGAGCCTTTGTGACTGATAGGCCATTACCAGACGCGCAAGATGATGCTAGATCCTCGACCATTGTTAGTGCGGTCACAGGTCCATCAAATTCGCAAAATATTGCAAACATTGATAGTACGATTGCTATTCCATCAAGCTCCAAAACAAATTCATCGGTTTCTTTACCTTCTATCCTTGATAAAGAATTGTACGTGCAGAACCAGAAATAGGAAACATACTCGTATATCAGTCAGGTATTGCTGCACATCCATTTGAAATTCCACGTCTACCTGGATTAAATCAAGACATATCTCAACAAATTGAACCATATCCAAGTGTAACACCACCTCCATCTAGATCTAACCAATATTTTTTTCTCCTGAAGAGATAAGGCCTTTTCCGAAAGCAGCACTACGAAAGAATACTTCAAAAAATATGAAAAAAGAAAAAATTACTCTAAAACCAAAAGAAAAAAATAAGGCAACAGGCGAGGGCAAAGGTAAAGAAAAAGGGAAGAGCAAGAAAACTACGAAAGACGATGATTATTCAGATTTAAGCGACGACTATGATGCCCTGGTGAACAGTGGATTCAGTGCATTACATGTAAGTTATGGGTTCATTCTAAATGTGCAAAAGGTAATTTGCTATTTTACCAATGTAAGAACTGTGATTCTGATTTAGAAGACTGATATGAGGGACTGAACTGAAAAGAAAGTACAAAGAATTAATCTTACTTATGGTTATTTTAAGGTCTTTTTTAAGATTTAAAGGGAGAGAATTAAAGATTATTTGTTAGATTTATCAAAGTTTTTTTTAATGCAATCGAAAAAAAAAATTTGTAATAAATTTTATGTATGCGCTCATAATTTCAAAAGTAACAAAAAAGTAAAAAAAAAAGCAATCGCAGAAATAAACGCACCGCGAGTTTTTCCTCGCCACATGTTAGACTCGATATCAATTTTTTTTAATTTTTATTTAATGTGTTCGAAAAATATGTGTGTAATAAAGTTTAGATATTCGCTTATTATTTCACAAATTAATAATTATTTAATTAGTTTAATGTCGAGGTGTGAAATGTATTGTGTTTTGAGGTGAGGGATGTGCAGTGTTTTAATTTTTTGTGTGGGCAAAACTCAGTGTGGTGTTTATAAAGTCGGTGTTCTAAAATCCCTCACTACAAACCTTTCAAATCTCAATTGTACTAAAAATTCTTAACAGTGACATTTGCGCCTTCTCATTCCATTAACATTCTCTGCTGCAGGAATTCAGTTACTGTCGGACAAATTAAAATAACATGTTTACTATTTTTAATAATTATATTTTGTAGACACACACTTATATACATTCAATGCATACAAATTCTGAAATTGTTACATTTATTCCTTAACTATAAAATATTAATAAATAGCACATATAAAGTATTATTGTACATCATAAAATAATTAAATCGCAACAACTACAGTTCAATCCATGATATAAAAAGGAAGATAGTTTAATTGCCACTTTCCGGGTGTGGTGAAACATTTTAATAAATAAAAATATCAAAACATTTTTTATTATTTCCTTTAGGATCTTTTATTTTATTTCCTTAAGGATCTTCTAAAGGAAGAACTTTTGATCTCGTTTTTTAATCACATCATATTGCCATTTTTGATATGCCAATGTCATTCTTGTATAAAATTCCAAATATTTCATAAAAAAAACACCTTCATCTAAAATTCTAATGCGGCAAAGATAGGTTTAATGTTTACGTCTGGAGAAATGTCAAAAATCTGCTTTATAACCAAAAAATAATCGTAATGAAACTACCTTTTTTTTGTATCATGATTGAATCTACAGCTTTGTAGTGGAAATTTACAGAGTTTTATACATAGACGGGAAGCGTTAGCTGCAGTGTTAAAAGTGCCTCATAATCATCAAATACGTAATTCTGAGACCTGCCTTACGGAACAAAATAAACTACTTTATACGGTCATAAGTGGGGTTAGAATTAATGGCACTTTTTAAAAGTAATACAAAAACTAAGTACATTTTTTCTAGGCAGTACATAACAATTATATCTAAGTAGTACTCCATAACCAGAAGTTTGAAATATTTTTATACTGTAATGTATATCACAGTGTTATTGTCACACAGTTTGAGGCAAGAAAGTTAAATATACAGTTACAATATAGTTTCATCTCTACAACATTCAAAATGCATTTGTGCTGGACTTAAATAATAAGGATCTTTCTGTAATTGTTTTGGGTGGTGGATACTTTGGGCAATAACCTTCTTGTGAGAATATTTAGATAATTGATTCATAGAAATACTACCTGGCGAACGTCGTTGTGAATAAGCATTTAATGCGGGTCGTATAGTATGATAAGATGCCGTGCTGTAATTATAGTTATGGTTTGTATTACGACTAGTTCATTGTGAAATTGTAGAAGCTGGTACTTCTTTTACATTACGAATCTCCAGCTGTTTTTTATACATCATGGAAATTCTCGGACCTAGAAACCATGCAAAACATATAATTCCCAACATTATTTCCGTAAATGCTCGCGCCAGAAATGGCCACATTGGTGTTGTAAATCCCTCTGAGGCAACCAAGTAAGGTGGTATGTTAAGCCAAATGTCAATGTTTGCAAACTCATAGATCACCGAAAACAAAAGTAAAGCACAAGGAACACAATATATAAACAAAAATGTACCAAAATCGTAACTTGGGCATATAGCCTGGAGTTGCTGCTTCATCAAAGGTGTTGAAATGTTTCTTAATATAGCCTTATAACGACGATATACAAGATAACCCGAGCCAAGGTTCATTGAACCAAAAATCCAATACCAAAAGAGCGGTGTCGCTACCAATATTTGCAGCCCTTTATCGGATTGATTTCCCACAAAACAAGCACCTGTAACAGACATAACGTGGTGACACAGCAACTAAGCCAATAATTGTAAGTAATTATTTACCGAGTAGTTCATCAGCATCAACAAGTCTAGCCACAATTACTGCAGCAGACTGAAATGCTGGAAGACCCCAAGCTGTAAAACTAGCCAAGTTGCTCTCCATTATAGTCTAATTCTCATTTCGTTTATCGTTATTTGTTAAATTACTTCTGTTAATTCTACTATGATGCAGGTCTGTACAGGCATTTGACCTGTCATGAGATATGCATTCCAAATCCTCTGGATTGATACGTCGCACATCTCGATGCCAAGTAAGACAAAGAATCGCCCACCTTTAAATAATTATAAATTGTATTGAAATTTGCTACAATCATTTCCAGCGAACTCACCAAGCACAAGAGGCCAGGAAAAAATAATACCGAAGCAAAAACGTTGTAGCACAAGCTGCATTTGAAAGCCCATCCACAAGTAAAAGAAGAACATTTGGTAGTTGCGGATCATATCCACACGATGTTGCTGTTCTTCCCATTATAAAACGTACAGTCCATCCCAAAGCAACCATAAAATGGCACCACACAAAGGGAGTATGTGTAATTGTGACCTGAAAAAGGATCTTGAATTTAAGTTTGTTCATTTTAATTAAAAAGTTTCTATCATTTAGTAAATTTTTGTGTTTTATTTTATACCAATCCTCTTAATTTATACTAATTACTGCCTAAGTCAACCTACCCCATGCCCCGGATATGGGGTAGGTTGACCAAGCGTCAGAGGTTTATAAAATCAGCCAAATAAGTATTATAATAGTGAATATATAGGTCATATTATAGTATTTTAGGTACCTGAATAGTTATTTTATCGGTAGCAATTGTTGTTTTTGTTATATTAAATTAAACATCAGAGATATACGAGCTTAAGTCAAAAGTTAGTCAACCATCCCCGGTATCCCCTACATCGCAAACTCTCACAAATAATCAGCCAAATTGTAACATTGGTAAGGATTAATATTATGAAATTTAAGCTGTAAAAAAATTAGTTAGTGTCATAAAACAGGTGTAATTAATAAAAGAAGCAACTAAAAAAATATCCTGGAATGCTTCGCCTTCTCACGTTAGCTCACTCCCGAACGGGTGGAGAAGAACTTGACTTCACTTGGTGTGTCCAACTGGCGCCGGTTAGCACGAGAAACGACTGGCGCGCTTTGCTAAACTCGGCCAAAATCGCGTAAGCGGTTATCGCGCCAATTAAGAAGAAGAAGAAAAAATATGCAGTTGTTTATGTTTTGTACTGATGGTTTGAATTTTCACTGAACACTAATTCAATTTTTTTGTTATAAAAAAGAATTGCTTTTATTTTATAAATACTTATGTAATATGGATTTCATTATTACTTCTCTTGAGAAAATGTTTAGAGTTCTTTCATCATACACAATTAAAGCTGTGGAACAAATCACCAAATTTACCATATGGCGCATGTACTTTTTCACACGATTTTATTTTTATTTTTATTATTATTAATTGTTAACGCATCTCGAATATCTTTATGCGTACCTTAATATAGTTTGCCAGAAAAACTCTACCTAATTATACATCTGCGCTCAATTTTATCCACACAATTGACTTTAGGATCAACGTAACTTATGTCGGCGTTTTCCAGTTGCATGGTGTCAACTTATACTCGTATAAGTATATTGGCGATAGGTGTCGGTCGATATCTACAATTTCATTTCAAGTAAAGTACTCAACATTAAATTTTGCTCTACCAATCAATCAAGATAGCTTGCCAATATGTGCTTGTAGTACGATCCCAATAAAAATTCAAGACACATCTGTTACTTGCATCTGCTTTTACTATATACACGTATGTACATGCATACATGCTTACACACATTAAAATTAAATAGTAAATATCTTTTAATGACTGAGCGCAAACGTGCACGCTTCAATCAGTAATCATTATTGGGAAGGTAAATGTGATTTATATGAAATAAATATAGGCTGCAATGATGCAGTGGTGAAGCCACGAGTTGATGGTGCATATTGAAAAATTTATAAACACACAAACATTTGCAAGACACATTCAGAGACTGTCGTGAAAGTAAAAACTCACATCGTTCTTGAAGCCAAGTGAATGTGTACGTTCCCTGCAGTAAAAGAATTAGTATAGAAGAGGCGCGAAACTAGTTGCATAACCACCAGTACTGGGGCTCACTATTAGCACTAGACTATTCTTCTTTTCACTTCTGCAGAGCTTTGGAAATTTCTACTTCGAGACATTTGTTTTCAGTCCAGAGAGTATAGAGAATTGAAATCGATTTCGGAAAATGTATTTATAGATGTTTTGGTGGTTGGATTGCACTGTACGACAAAGTGGAGGTCAATGTTTTGTGGTCAAATTAAGATTTCATGTTAGTGACCCAGATTGTTTCGAAAAATAAGAAATAATATTCGAAGCATCAATTTGGGTTAAATATTATATAATATTAATTTAGGAAGCAATTTCGTAAACATTTAAACCCATTTTTGTCTCTCACAATGCATCCTTTAGCCAAATACTTAAGTAGAAAGTTAACGGGTTGTACAAATATATACTTACTTAGGTGGCCATAACAACCCGTTACCGAGTTACGACTGACCTCACTAGCTCTCTCCAGGCGCCTCTGCTCTGCGCGCGCCTTCTTCAATTCTGTACACCAAGCGAGCATAGGGTTTTCTCCACCTGGTTTTTCCACTGGAGCAATGGTCTTCCTCTGCGTCGGCTCCCTTGGACTTCGCCCTCGAACACCTTCTTTGCTGGAGCTTCTTCATCCATACTCACGACATGCCCTAGCCAACGCAGGCATTGGATGGCGATGCGTTGAACTACGTCAATGTCGGCGTAGAGCTCATACAGCTCGTGGTTCATTCTTGAACGGTAGTCTTCGCCAACGCGCACAGGACCGAAGATCTTACGAAGAACTTTTCTCTTGAACACCCCAAGAGCGGCTGCATCGCTTTGTGACACTATCCATGCCTCTGCGCCATAAAGCAAAACGGGTATGATGAGCGTCTTGTAAAGTGTCAGTTGATCATGCGAGGGAGGGCTCGACTACTCAATTGCCTACTTAGCCCATAGTAACACCTATTAGCAAGAGTGACTCTCCGTTTAATCTCCAGGCTGACATAGTTGTTGCTGTTAACGGCGGTGCCAAGATAAATAAATTCTGGCACAACTTCGAAGGTATAGTTGTCCGCAATGACGCATATACTTCGTTTTACCTCGTTCACCACCAGACCCACTTGCGATGATTCCTTTTCGATAGCAGAAAACGCAGCCGTGACATCTCGCTTACAGAGGCCGATAATGTCAATATCATCGGCGTACGCAAGGAGCTGGACACATTTGTAGAAAATAGTGCCATTGCGATGAACACCTGCTCTTCGAAACACCCCTTCCATCACGAAGTTGAAGAGGTGGCATGACAGTGGATCGGCTTGTCTGAAACCTTGAACGGTATTGAATGGCTCGGAGAGGTTATTTCCTACCTTGATGGAGCTGGTTGTGTTGCTCAACGTCATTCTGCAAAGCCGTATGAGCTTCGCTGGTACACCGAACTCAGACATGGTGGCGTACAGGCAATCCCTTAACGGGCTATCGAACGCAGCTTTATAGTCGGCAAATAGATGATGGGTGTCGACTTGCTTTTCATGGGTCTTTTCCAGGATTTGGCGTAATGTGAAAATCTGGTCGATGGTGGACTTACCACTTCTGAAGCCGCACTGATAAGGCCCGATCAGTGTGTTGGCAAACGGCTTAAGGCTAGACACGACCTTGTAAGCGATTGTGCAAATATATTCCTTGCGAAATTTAAGGATGGGTTTTTTCTCACAAAAACTTCGTGCTGATATTTATTTAATATTTTTATAACTCTGGTTACTTATACTTATTTTTGCTTTCGATATTCAGTCGCACAAATTTGTATTTCGAAAACGGGACACTCTGTGTTTTATTGACCAATTTCAGGTACTTCTTGGGCAGAATATATTTATTGAGCTTGAAGATCTGCAGCACTGCTACACCACGATTGGAACTAACAATTTATCGCACTTCTAATTTACTCACGAGGCTGCTGTCGCCATGTGCTAGAAAGGGGATTCTGTACCCTCTTAACTGACAGTTGTGCCAAAAATGAGATTTGCTCACCGAAAACACCTGGCGTTAATTCTTATCCATTCAATCATAAAAATGTATTATGAAACTACCCTGAAATATATTTGTTTTATAAAATAGAGAATCGTTTGCAAATAAGACAGTTTTTACGATCTCCTGTAAAATGTGGGTAACCTCACCTTCTGCTAGGGAAACCCTACATCTGTCTCAATCTGCTGCCGTTTTGGTCTCAAATGGTCTTAAAGCATGTGGTATGCATGCAGCGCTTTAGAAAACTGGTTTAATGTTTTACTGTAGGGGTTTTACATACTTCCTACCTTTACAAATGTTTATATTTGCACAATCGGTGAATGTATTTTATGTATACAAGTGTGTGTGTGTATGCGATTGCACGTGGCTGTATTTGTATTTGCGAATGAATGTATCTTTATTTGCGCTTCTCTTTTGGAAAGAGATAAATAAAATAAAATGGAATAAGAAGTGCGAGTTTGGTATAAAAGTTTTAAGGCTTTCATGCGAATAAAAGGGCGGGTGAAAGTATTGCGAAACTACATGCCAAAAAAGCAAATAAGTTCTTACGTAATCTTACTTTTACGACCCATTTCCAATCAGTATAAAATATATCTATACTGAACAAGAACCTGGTCGTGAGGAAGTCGTCACAAAACCTAACTTTTGTTACATGCCCGATTAACAGGAATAAAGCCCACCTTCAGGAATAAAACGAATGGTGCAATTCATTAGACAGTCTTGGATAAAATGTGCAAAACCCGACCCTTGAATTTTAAGTTTATGTTGAGAAGATTTCGGCGCCATAAAAAAGTTGCCATTTTTAAATAAAATGCAATCTTATTCCAGATTTTTGTACAATATTGTAAATACTTTTAGACATAGATTATCAGAACCCTTATAAAACAGCAAAATGGTCATCGAGCGGGCGCTCAGTCGTACAGCTTCATACATTTTCTTTTCTTTAAGTAGGAGTAGTCCTCGGTTAATGAAATATTGTATGCAAGTCCTCTCTAAGCTAATTAAAAGAATTACACCTTTAATACAAAATTTTTAAGTACAGTTTGTCAAAAAACTGTTTGGACATATTAAAATATTCCTGCCCTTTACATTTCTTTAACCAAAGCCATCGCCTCTTATTGAATTTGGAAAGCCTTTAAAAATTATTGCGTTAACTCCTATAGCTGCCAGTACTTCGTAACGCTAAACGCTGAATTCACCAAAGCAAGCAAAAACAAAAATATAAAAACGGAACAAATACTTCTCTCAGCTGTCAAAAACAAGTTTTTGCATGTAGATTTTCGGCATCGTTTGCTAAGATGATTCCTTAGTCATCAATCGATCATAAAGTGATCGTAAGAGTGATTTGTTGATCAAAATATCTAATCGTGCGTAAATTATAGAGAACGCATAAATGCCCGGAAATAGGCCATCTTTGAGGTGATTCAGTTGATATATTATAATTATCCAATAGAAATTATCAGAATGTTTTATTTATAGCTTACTTATAGCGGATAGCTACTGGAATGATGTGATATTCTGCGATGAGACTAAAATCATACCGCATTACAACGATGAGCCCAATAGAATGTGGAAGCAGCCATTGAAAGAATATTATACCGACAGTGAAATCTGACAAACTCTCAGTCATGGTGTGCGGATCCATATCCAACAAGGCAATGGGTGATTTGGTGTTTATAAAGGGTGAGTTTTTAGCTATTATCTTTTTAAACAGTGGGTTTGAACAGCTGACGCACGTTTCGTGTTTCGTTTCATTGTTAAACATCTTCAGTTTGGTCTACAATTTAACCATGAATCGTCCTACAAACGAACAACGCTTGCAAATCATTGAATTTTATTATAAAAAAAAAGAGGTTGTCTGTAAAGTCGGTTTACTGACGATAGTTTAACGTGACAACGTCATAAGAAAATATTGATGGAATGGTTTCAATTTTCAAAACTAAATTTTAATTTTATTTGTTTGATAGATATTTTGTATGGATATAGAGGAGGAGATAAATGGAATTGCAATGTAATAGGTCAAGTAACATTTACACAAACGTGAAAAATGACGAAACATTTATCAAATTCATGAAAGATATCTTCAATTTCGATTGTGCATCAGACGTTAATAAGTCAACAACACTAAGAGGCACCATCATAGATTTGCCTTTTTCAAGACACTTTACACTCGAAACACTCCCTTTCATTTCCAACTTTTCCTATCATCGTCCTATTCTCAACAGAGAAATGGTTCATTACCATGCACACAGGAAGAAGGCATATGCAAATACAAGTATGTGAATTTATATATGTACATTTGCGCACATAGATACATATACCTACATACATATATATGCTCACTCAAGTAGGACAGAGCTAGATGTCGAACGTTGCCGAACGCGGGGGCCGATTGTGCTCTTTGTCGTTCGTTCCGCGCTCTCGCTTGCAGTTCAAGCACATTAGCTTACATTTGCTTGCATACGGAATAGATTCGTATATTTGATATGTCCATATGACTTGTATGCATCTTTACATATAGATTTCTTTCTTTTTGAAAATTGCGCGAAATTGTATATGTATATGCATGTTTATATACATATATTAGTATACAACATATCTTATAAGGTATATGGTAAATATTACCATACATTTTTTCCTTCATATATAATAAAAAAATTAATAATAATAACATTAAAACAACAGGTATTATTAACAAACTTGGTTTTATTTTAAATTCTTCAAGTAAATCAAATTAATAATAACCAATAAGAAGGCATATGCAAATACAAATACGTGAATTTATATATGTACATATGCGCATATACATACATATATACGCTCACTTAAATAGGAGAGAGCAAGATGTCGGACGTTGCCTTTCGTTTGCTTTGTCGTTCGTTCCGCGCTTTCGCTTGCAGTTCATTCAAGGTAACGACAAATGAGCAAGGTAACGGCAATAAGCAAGGTAACGGCAAATGAGCAAGGTAACACTAATGAGCAAGGTAACGACACATTTTTTCGTGCATGCAGCCTGTTAAATCGAATTATAAGACGTTATCACGTCAAAAAATAAATAAAAAGTTTAAATACAGAATCAAAATGAGCTGCAGTGTAAGTCTGCTTACTTTTGAAATTCTTTTAACGGCAATATTTGAAAATCATACCTCTTTTCTGCTTGCTTCAGGCGCAATGTGAAACAATCAGGTATTAACCAGTTTAATTGGGAGTACTAAGAAAAGAATTTCGCCTTTTAGACTCCACATTTACTGTGCAAACGAACCTAACCTAATCCAATCTAGCCGCATAAAATTGCATTGCATTTGCATTACCTAAAACCAATAAATCAAAGCAATTGATTGCTTTTGTGAACGTTGCATTTGTAAGTGAAATAAAAACTGAAACAGTCAAAAGCTTTCGAATACAGCTATTTAGATGTTTTGGGGGAAAAATGTGGGGATTAAAAATTCCGAACCGTTTACAGTCAAGAATGGTATGCACTTGCTCAATCATTCGATCAGCCTACTTATGCAAATGTGAATGTGCATAGCTACCCACAAGGAAATTTTACATACAACGAGCACCCAAAAACAATTGTTGTAGCGAAAACAATCGATGATGTGCGTATTGTGCAAATTGATAACGTAAAATCGTCTAGTGATGGAGGCATTCTCGGACATTAGTGGCAGCAGCATACATTCAATTTGCATAAATATTTGGTCGTCAAGAAGACTTGTTCTCGATAGATAGTATGGCTGTTCCCAGGTTTGGTTACTCCAACAAAAGTTGTTTGCGCAAGAAGCACCTCAAAGCAAATGGGCGCCAGCTTTTACGGAAAATCTGGCTATATTGCAACTGTACCACAAGAAAAACTTGAAACGGTCAATTCTGGGTAGTGAACAACTTATTGTTTAACAGAAATTTCCAGAAAATTAAGGAAAACCAACCGCCATAACGAAAATAGACATAGTGCGTCATATCGTCCGAATGGATACGAACGCTCCGGCTCTAAAAGTATTCGATGCGGTACCACCTGGTGGTAATAGAGGAAGAGGAAGGGTTTCTCTGCGTTGAAAGGATCAGGTGGTGAAGGACTTGGCTTCATTTCAGTGTTTTCAACTGGCAACGGTTAACAGGAGAAAGAAACGAGTGGCGCATTTTGTTAAACTCAGCCAAAATCGGTTATCCCGCCAATCAAGAAGAAGAGAACTGCCGAAGACAAATCATCCTTTGCCAAGACAATGCGAGCTCTCACGTACCGGCTCACACAAGAGAGTTTTTTAGCACTCGAAATGCCAAACTAAAGGTTCATCCGCCTAACACCTAATGATTTCTTTTGCTCCCACACATCAAAGAAAAAACGCGAGTCAAGGTTCTTCAATGCCTCAAGAAGCTGTTGAAGTCTTATAACAGCTCGTTTTGGTGCTATCCACTGCTGAGTGGCATAAGTGTTTTGTAAGTTGGTTCAAGCGAATGCGGAAATGCATTGACCTCCAAGGAAAATATTTTGAAAAACAATAAAGCCATTTTTATAATTATTTTACTGTGCTTTCATCAAACAAATGATTGTGTACCACTTAGAATTTACTGTTCTGCGTTGTTCTAGTGGTACGGTTGCGACATGTCCAGTTTTTCCAAAAAACCAGGCGACCATTTGCTTGGAAGTGTTTCGTGCGCGAACAACTTTTGTTGGATTTGGCTCATCTTGAAACACCCACCAGTCGACTGCTGTTTACTTTCGGGCTCATACGCGTAAATCCATGATTCATCTCCTGTCACGATGTCATGGACGTGTTTCGAAGCCCCGCGATTGTATTTTTTGTGCATTTCCTTCGACAAATCGACACGAGCCTTTTTTTGACCGATTGACAAATTGTGTGGGATCCAACGCGAACAAATTTTTTTGACAGTCAAATGTTTATGCAATATTGAATGTATGCTGGTCCCACTAATGCCTAAGATTGTCTCAATCTCACGATAGGTCACATGACGATCTTGCAATATCAGTTCGCGCACAGCATCAATGGTTTTCGGAACAACAACTGATTTTGGACGACCTTCACGAAATTCGTCTTGGAGTGAACTACGACCACGATTGAATTCACCATACCATCGATAAACACTGGTCCTTGATGGAGCTTCATCGCCAAAAAATGAATTAAGTTCATCCAGGCAATGTTGCCGAGTTAATCCACGTCGAAAGTTGTAAAAAATAATCGCACGAAAATGTTCACGATTTAATTCCACTTTTGGACCGAGATTAATCGTTTAAGTTACTGTAAGCAACACAAATAGCGCTGGTATTTCAAAACGTTCTGAGTACGTAAAAGCCAAAAAATGTCGAACTTTACGATACAGCTGTCAGTTGCCAGATTGCAACACCAGGGTTGCCAAATCCTGCCAAATAAAAGGCACCCCTCGTATGCCTTACCAAGGACATCGGCATGAAAAAGTATGCAGAGGCGCGATAGATTCTTAAACGCGATATAATCCTCGGTATATGACTGCACGTGACTTTTCCGACTGAGTATTTAAGCCCAACAAGTAAAATACTCTAGACATTTCATCGTATGCAGTGTGTAAATGATTCCGATCATCAAATCGCATCTCACAAAGTAGATTTAAATTTTCATTTAATGCTTATTAAAAATGGTGACAGATCCGCCATAACTATTATTGGGATCAGGTAAATACCATGCCCCCTTTTTATATAATTAAACTAACAGCCAACCGAAATTAGATTTTACTGAACTATACGCGGAAATATAAAATTCTGTCCGAACCGAATTTAGCCTTTCCTACCTGTTTAGTTTAAATAGAGGTATACATTTTGTAGATGCCAAGTTTGGTTACAACTCAATCTAGACTTATTTGTGGTTTATAAACAATTTTGTAGGCTGGGTGACAAAATTTTCATTTTACGTTTCTCATTTTGAATCAACCAAAGGTTCTGTTGGAATTTATGATATATTACTCATAGAGCAGCAATGGCAAAAAATAGTGAAATCACTTGCTTACGAGTATGTGCCCATAAATACAAAATATGAAGTGAATACCATTTTCACTTTCCAATTAGCCTTTGGTTTACTTTCGGTTTAACAGAATGCCTCCAAAATTAAAATAGCCTTTCGCTATGAAGGCGAATCTGAGATGTTAACTTCAATTGCGTATATGAAAATACATATAAACATATTACTACTATTCGCGCAAAGTACGTTACCGTAAAAATTAATAAAATTACGGCTGAATGGTGACACCACGCCATTTAATTTTGAAACTCGTAGCTGTATTTACCGATCATTGGACGATCGACACACACGCTGAAATGCTATGCTTACCATTTCACCCCCATTGCAGAAGTTGTGGGGACCTTTCAGTAAAGAAGACTGTTGATCACTTTCTCTGTAAATGTCCGGGTTCCAGTGCTCCTTTCTGCTACAGCCTTGGGCAGTGCGCCAACCTAAATCTCATCAATCTTCTCCATTATATCAACAGCTCTGGCTGGCTGTAGATATCTGCCTGTTGGAGGTCTCATAATGATATCAAAACGGTGCTTTGTTGCTACTTGAGGAGTGTCAAAGTTATATTGTACTTTAACGATTTCACCTGCGTCTAAATTTCTTAGGACGGCTTAAAGAATTTGGCCACTGTAGAAATTTCAAAAAAGCGTTACTTTAGTTTTACATAAAACATGCAATTATACCTTAAGAATTACAAACTTAAAGGCCAAAGATGGGAAGAATATCAAAATTCTTCTGTTTTGAACTTTCACGCAGCCCCGATCAGTCCGATGCGCACCGTAACGAAAATTTGAAACGCATTTTTCTCGATACTATGTATTTTCGAGCCAAATGAATCTTGACCGAATCTTGATCATATTATATTTTGGATATTTGATATCGTTTCGAAGACACTTGGTTCTTCCTGATCCGAATTTATGGCCGGTTCAGCACCGTCACATGAACAGCATTCTCCAATTCTATGGCAAATTGTTTATATTAGTAAACAAACAGCAATATCGATCGAATTTGAACTGGCCATATGTGTGAATGGCGAAAAGAGGGTCATAAAAAGTGATAGATTAGGGCAGTTTGTTGCGGTTGTCCACTATGGTATACATTTAAACTCATGGGTTATTGTGATGCCTCATGGGAACTATCCGCGATCTCTCCTAAAATCAATATGAACTTATCAAACACTTCGGAAGATCCCTCATTGATAGACCAAGTATGTTATGTGACCTTCAAGCTAATTGAAGAATTGTCTACCTATTAGAAAATAACGGATCCTTGTCTAGATAGAGCAAAACAGTGGCATAGAATGTGCAAAATCGTCTCTTCCTCTTCATCACCTTAACTGCGTGGTGCAAAGTGGTCAAGTGGCCCGACATTTGAGGTAAAGCTTCATATATTCGTCAACAAATGACATTGGAGCATTAAAATCCAAAGGGACAGATGTTTACATTGAACAGATGTTCCGTGGTGAACGCTCAAAAGTGCCATTTGTCGGGACTCGCGCGAGACAGTACGCGTGCACGTTTTCGAGCGCCACACAAAAATAGTTGCAGATTCACCATTTTGCAACGAAAAAGGGCAAACTAAAATGGATGTTGTTCAGAAAGGTATGTACATTACGAAAATACTTTACTGTAACCATATTGTTGTATTTTTAGAGGCAATATGAATGACGCAATACAAGCCTTTTTTCCCCTTTTTTTCAATTGCACTTCTTCTCGTAGAAAATTATTTTTATTGCCGCGGAGATATTTACGTTTCCTAGCGCAGAAGAGTATACAGATTTCGAATCCGTTTAGATCTTGCTCCCGCGCTATCCCCGCTCATCAAAAATACGCTTTCTTTGCAGCAGGTCGCTGCCGAGCTTGAAGCGCGTGTTGGGGCATTTGAGCCGCGGGGGGGCAATCGAAACTGGTTTTATTCGTGTGTATGCCCAGGAAATGTTAGGAATGAATGTAATATATGCAGAGTGTTTATTTCCACTTTCCCAAAATCTCTACTACTTCTCCCAAAATAGGAAAAAGTTTGTCCCCGGAAGCAATTGCCCTTCTCAGTTATGAAAGGTATGATTTCGCAGATGCTGAGGTAGACAGCATCCTTGATGTGAACAATGACGAGGAGATATGAATAAATGTATGTTCTTCCTATTAAAATTTAAGTTCATTTCATAAATAAATGTATGATACGTCACTTTCAGTTTAAACGTATTATTTTTCACGACATATTTTCCCCCCTTTTAATGAAATCGAAGACCCTAAAAAACATTGGTAATGTGAATTTCAGTAAAATCTGAACACTTTTCGCGAAAAATGTCCGCCATTTTGGGTCCGCCATTTTGAATTTTGAAATTCTGATTTCATTTTCAGAGTCAGCGACACAAAAAACCTTACATGTAAAAATTTCATCAAAATCGTACTATTTCTCTTTGACTTATTGTTTTCTGACCAAAACGTCTGGGTAGTTGACCACTGCGCGTTGAAGAATTTTTTTTTTAAATTCCATATATTCCCCTAACTGCGCAAAAGATATTCCTGTAAAATTTATCCACATATTTTTTTTAATTCAATAAATATTTACAAAGAAAAAAAATATACATACGAGGTGTGTTCAAAAAAAAGGTAAATTTTGAAATTTCGCGGGCTAGGTACATTTGACTTTCGATTATTATTTCTTTGTTGTTGGTACACTCGTCTTGAAGATATGTTCACGGTTCGAGCAATGTAGCATATTTAGTTTGTTTGTGAGAGGCATAAATAAGACACGTATTTGCGTGTTCGGCGATTTTCTGCTGTCGAAAAAAATGGATCAAAGCAGTTGCATAAAATTTTTTGTAAAAAATGGAAATAAGTGCTCAAAAACACTTGAAATGTTAACAGACATATACAGTGAGAGTACTCTGAGTCAAAAACATGTTTACAAGTGGTACAAGCTTTTCACAGAAGGTCGAGAAGATATGAATGACGATGCTCGCTCTGGACGCCACAGCACATCAACCACCCATGAAAATGTTGAGACAGTGAAGAAAATTGATATTTGGGTAAGGCTTTCTCAAGTGGGCCACAAAATTACCAAAGTGAATATTTTGCGATGAAATTCAGCCAGAACTGAGTTGTAAAATTCTAAATAGTTTTTTTTTATTAACTATCGAAGTTTTTTGCAGCGCTTGAATAATTATCACATTTCTCGGAAAGTAAGTATCCGATTACAACGATTTTTCAACGGCAGGTTGATAAAGGATGATATTTTCCAAAAACGTTATTTTTGTTCCGAAACTTGATGTTTTGTTGTTGTAAATAATTATTTTTAATAAACAATTAAAAATTTAACTAATTTCTGCGCCTCTGGGATGAAAATTATTTAAGGATATTAACGTAATAAACATCTGTGCATTTATGTGTGGAAAAAAATGCGTGCAATTCGAAAAGGATTAATTACAATTAATTTTTTTGTGCCAGGATGCGCGCTTCGACTTACGCGGACGCGCACGAACACACAAACGACGGCTCGCGGGCGGCTTGCGAAAAACCGTGTTTTGGACACGTCTGAACGCGAAATGCTTCCAGAAGATCAGTTTTGCCGGCATTGTCATTAGTTGTGTCTAGACTGCTGTGGTGATGTGTTTCGGTGATAATAAAAACTGTGATATTATGTAAATCGCGTACGTTAATGTGTACAAAACTAAGTATAGACTAATATAATGCCACATGCAAATCGTTGTTGTAACCCTTTCGGAAAACAAAACCATAGTCGTGTTTACACAAATCTAATCCGAATAAGTGACCAAAATGCGAAATTTAGTGAAATAGCTGAACGATTTGTGTGCCATTCTTGCAGGACATCTTTATACCAAGGAAAAGTTCACGTCTCCCCTATTGTATGTTCCACATACTTGTTAAAATACCGTTTTAAGTGTACTTATAATTATAAATGCATCATTTACAGGTTGGCCTAACTTTCAAATATGATCCTCCGAATCCCATTGAAAATTTCCCAATCGAAATTATTACTACTGAAGATAATGAACAAGAAGATCATAATTTCACTTGTGCGGCTGTTGATAACAAAATTCAATTTTTATTTATTATCAATAATTTACTAGAAAAATTTGGCGTGAGCCCGGTAAAAATTCGCCGAGTCTCTTGTCCAACAAACAAAGAAAAAGTAAAATTAGCTGCGAGCGTTGATGAGTTGAAAAAAGGGACTGACTTTAGTGTGCGTCTTTATAGAAATTCTGAAATCGGAGGATTTGACAAAAACCTTGAAGAATTGCTGGTATTGCTTAATAGTAAAAACAATCGTATAGATAAAATACATGTGCTCACTTTCACCCCAGACTCATGGACGATTAAACAAATTCGTGAATATTTTCATGTGTTTCGACGAATGGCCGCTGCAGCTAAAAAACTTCGGAAATCGAAAGGCATTGGATCGCAACCAGAGAGAAAAAAAGGTCGCCTAATCGATCCAAATATAATTGAAGCTGTTCAGAATTTTTATCGGTCTGATGAAGTAAGTCGCATGACTGCAGGTGTTAAACAATATAAAACAGTAACAAATATAAGAGCTGGCCATCGTGAACAGAGAAGATTATTATCAGATAAAATCGAAAACATCCATAAAGAATTCCAAGAGAAATTTCCAGGAATTCAAATATCACTTTCAAAATTTAAAAAATTTCTATATCTGTTTCACTTTTTGTGTTCGTCCGTGAATTGTTGTTGTTTTTCAGCGAGAAATTTTAAGGGCATTTGCTGACTGAACTTACAATGTATAGATCTGATATGTAAACATAAACGTGAGTAATAAAGAAGTATATATGAAACCTTGCATGACAGCTTATACATTCCTTTGAACACATTTGATTTAATTATCATTACGCATTTCTGCGACAGTCAAAGCGCAAATTCTGTTATACGTAAATTATTTATATGGCCAATCTTTAAAAACAAGTAAACACCAGTAATGGAAAAGTCGGCAAAACTGATCTTCTGGAAGCATTTCGCGTTGAGACGTGTCCAAAACACGGTTTTTCGCAAGCCGCCCGCGAGCCGTCGTTTGTGTGTTCGTGCGCGTCCGCGTAAGTCGAAGCGCCAGGATGCGCGTAGTTGTAATTTGTAATTGTAGTTAATCCTTTCCGAATTGCACGCATTTTTTCCACACATAAATGCACAGATGTTTATTACGTTAATATCCTTAAATAATTTTCATCCCAGAGGCGCAGAAATTAGTTAAATTTTTAATTGTTTATTAAAAATAATTATTTACAACAACAAAACATCAAGTTTCGGAACAAAAATAACGTTTTTGGAAAATATCATCCTTTATCAACCTGCCGTTGAAAAATCGTTGTAATCGGATACTTACTTTCCGAGAAATGTGATAATTATTCAAGCGCTGCAAAAAACTTCGATAGTTAATAAAAAAAAACTATTTAGAATTTTACAACTCAGTTCTGGCTGAATTTCATCGCAAAATATTCACTTTGGTAATTTTGTGGCCCACTTGAGAAAGCCTTACCCATTTAGAATCGTCGAATAACAATTAGAGAAGTTGCTGAGGATGTCGGCATATCGGTTGGCTCATGCCATGCTATCTTTTCGGAAATTGTGGGCATGATGCGTGTGGCAGCGAAGTTCGTTCCAAAATTGCTGAATTTTGACCAACAACAACGTCGCAGCTTGCCAATACTTCAGCCAGTTCATTGCCTTCAGCGCCGCAGTGTTCCGGCACCCACATAAGTTCAAGCTTATTCCCCCTTGTAACAGAGTTTAACTTGATCTTGTATTCCTGAACAAATTTTGAAGAAGTGCGAGCGATTTCTAAGGTCTTAAGAATAGCTTGGGTATCACTACAGGCTCTTATTTTAATTGCTATGCTAATTTCATTTTCGTATATTGAGTATGAAAGGCTAGTAAGAGCTTGCTCAAGAACTGGTCGCTACTGTTCCAAATATAAATTTTCTCACATGGCAACCCTTTTTCCTACAGGTACTGTGCACTTCATTCTGGTGCATTTGTGCAGCGAATAATCTATGAATGAATGTGTTGTACCAATTTACACTGGTGAATTTGGTAGCGTGATTTATGCACTTAAAATTTCCTTCTTCAATATATAAGTGTGTGCGGACACAAGTGCATGCACATTAGGGCGGGTTGATTTAAAAATCGCTCATTGTTCTGTGAAAATCGTATTCTAGGGATCAAAATAAGAAACTTTGCCGAAGGAACCATACCTCTAAAACGAATTCGAAACGAAAAAAATGATGTCCCCCAATTTGGGTCGAACGAAAAATCCCACTTTGACCCATTTAGAGTGCTCCAATCGAGTCCAAATGTATGACCGACCCCCACTAACTTTGGACGGCCGATCCACCCATGCCAGTGGCACACCCCCTGGAACTCTCCTGGGGTGTTCCCCATACAATCATTTCATAATATCACCATTTTTGGCCTTTACATGAGAAAAGAAACTAAAAAGTTCGACCCAAATTGGGGACATCAGAATTCGTTTTAGAGGTATGGTTCCTTCGGAAAAGTTTCTTATTTTGATCCCTAGAATATGATTTTCACAGAGCAATGGGCGATTTTTTTGCCTACCCACAAATCGACCCGGCCTAATGCACATGTATGTGCACACATGCTGAGCTAAAATGTGGGAGGCTTTCCTTACTTCTGCAGCGCTTTACACTTTTGTTGCGCGTACAAAGTTTGCCAAAATATACAAATATTTTACATTAGGAAGTAATCCAACAGATTTACTAGTTTGCCTTTCCTTTAAGTCAGTGCGTGTATAATTAGTAATCAAGATAAACTGTTTCATTGTTCACAAACTCAGATGCATATTTTTCCATTCATGAGACAAATTCATTTAATATCTAAAATGAATTAAATATGGCACTGCTGTCTTAGATGGTTAAAATATGTATGAATTTAAGCGAATGAAACACAGGGAATTCAAAAATGTATTTATGTAAATTAGTTCTTATTACTCAAGTGCTTACCCGGTCTAAAAGTCAAGGGTGACTCTCCATTGGATGTCAATGTTGGCGCGGTTGCCTGTGTTAATGTTGATTTTCAACTGAACGAAATTATCTACCAGATAACTCGAGAAATGTAATAAACTGTTAACTGTAACGTGTGTCCCAGGGCACCTATACACTGACTTTTTCTTCGATGTCACTTGGTTTTTAATTTTCAGATTGTTTTCCTCTTTATACAATTTAGGACGGCTGAAGTTCAGTCCTATATATATTTCAAGGAGCGATAAAACATCGTCAGTATATCAATGTTAGTATGTAATTGTAAAATCCTTTGCAATCAAAATTTGTATGGAACGTTCACCCTTTTAATACTTGTTGTCATATGCAGCTCGACACTTCTTGTCGCACTTTTCACGGGCAAAAATGTATATCTTGATACTCATGTATGGAAAACTCAGTATGGAAAACTCAGTTCACCTCGGGGAAGACTGATTACTTCATCCCAACGATGACATACAATAGGGATTTTGCCACCCTCTTTCAGTCTCCAGAGGAATGGATAAGGGACTTTTACAAAAGACTTTTACTTGGACGCTATGGTCTACATAGATGGTTCAAAAATGGATTGTGGTGTAGGAACTGATATATATTCGCATAGACTTAGAATTCCAAAATGTATGCATGTTCCCAATACTTGCAGTGTATTCCAGATGGAAGTATTGGCAATAGGGGAAGCTTGTGGGCTACTAATCGCAGACTTCTCTTTTAAGTGCAACATCGCTGTTCCTTCAGATAGCCATGGTGGAATAAATTAGAAATAGCCGTACCACTTTGAGTGTAAGCCATAAAGTTACCTTAATCTGAGTTCCGAACTGGCAAGAGGGGGATCTTCCATGAATAAAATTTTCGCAGAATTCTCACTTGAGGACTCCATATGGGGTCGATTCTTGGACCCCTACTGTTTGTTTTGTATATTAAAGATCTGCTTAATTTGCTGAAGTGCAATAAAATTCAGATTCACACCGATGATGTTCGATTAGACTTGAGTTGTACTTTTCACTCATTAACCTTAGCATACATAATCTCAACAAGGACTTAGACCTAGTAAACGTGTGGGTATATAACAATGGGCTGGTCTTGAATACAAATAAGTCGCAATGTTTTGCTATCTTTAAAAAACAATTTGATTGACTGATGTGCATATGATAAAATTTTATTAAATAGATCGGTGATACCGTAAAGCGACGTAGAACCCATGTTCAATAGAACACTAACGTAGGATAGTGATATCTGTAGTAGAATTGGTAAAGTATACGGGGAGCTGAGGTCTTTATGGGTAACACAGCACCTATCACCAATGCCCACAAGACCGCTCATGGCGAAATATTATTTGCTACCCACGTTGTTGTACGCATGTGAAGTCTACGCTAGCACTGATAGTCAATGCCATAAAAAACTCAATGTGATTTAAAATAATATTGCCATCTCTCTATGGGCTCACAAGAAAGCCTCGATATCACTGGACGAAACGCATTCGCAACTCAAAAATTCTCTTCGAATTACTCCATCGTCACCGTTACAGTAGCTTTTACACTTGAAATTCACCTATGGAACAAACTAGCCTTAGGCTCAGGATTACTAAAGATACATAGCACTTTAAAATAGCATTGGGTAAATACTATGCACAGCAAATGATAATTTGCACTACTTAATCCATGTCATTTGTCTTACTCTACTTCGCAAAGTTCCTGTTTTACTCTTTCTTCTAATCTTATCCTTGTAATCTTACCCTTGATGAATAACACAAAAAAACAAAATCACACTTTTTGTCTGATGAATGACTTTTGATACTTGATGTTTACTAATTTGACAACGCTGATTCTAAATATACCCTCGTTTTTTTTGTAACAGCTCTTGTTTACGAGTTATAGCTATCACAAAAAAATCACTATATTTCAGTGTTAAATGACGAATATTTAAATCAATACGAGTTTGTATAAATGACCGGAATAGTTTTTAATATATTTTATTTGCGGAGAGAATATGGTATGTTTGAAGAAAACCGTTTGAATGTGACATCGTTCGTAAATGAGGCGTACAAAAATTACTTCGGTCACCCAATGGAAATGAAAAATAAGCCTTGGATTCCACAAAAGGTATGCAAAACGTGCGTTGAGTTTCTACGTTTGTGGACGAATAAGAAAAGGAATAAATTTAGATACGAAACTGCTATGATCTGGATTGAACCTGTAAACCACCACGACGACTGTTATTTTTGTATGGTAAAAATAACTGGCATTAACCAAAAAAATCGAGGCAAATGGGAATATCCTCCATACGATCGGCACATAGACATGTTTTGAGCCCTACGATGTCATCTGAACCTCAACCTGGTGCTTCACAGGAAGAACCTTTACATTTTGAGGCAAAAACAGACAATAGCGATAGTGACTTTGATTGTGACCTGGGAACTCCAAAACCATTTAACCAAGACGATTTAAACGACCTAATTAGAGATCTGGGACTGTCAAAGACTGGTTCAGAAATTTTGGCGTCCAGATTAAGAGAAAGAAACTTAGTCACAAAAGAAACTAAAATTTCTTACTATCGCAGAAGAGAATAAACTTTCCTTGAATATTTTGCTGAAGAAGATGACTTTGTATTTTGTAAAAATGTACCTGGTTTAATGGCTGCAATGGGATTACAAAATTACGTTTCTAGTGAGTGGCGTTTATTTATAGATTCATCAAAACGGAGTTTAAAATGTGTTCTCTTACACAATGGGAACAGATTGGGCTCATTGCCTATTGCACGTTCTACTAAAGTAAAAGAAGAATATACAACTATTGCTCTGGTTTTAGACAAAATTAAATATGCGGAACACAATTGGGTCATATGTGTCGATTTAAAAATGGTAAACTTTCTTTTAGGCCAACAAGGTGGTTACACAAAGTTCCCCTTTATTCTTTGCTTATGTGATAGTAGAGCTAAAAATCAAGATTGGATTAAAAAAAATTGGCCTGCTCGGGAAGCGCTAGTACCAGGACAACAGAACGTGATAAGCCCACCTTTAGTATCAAGGGATCGTATAATTTTACCTCCGTTACATATAAAACTGTGGCTTATAAAACAATTTGTTAAAGCTCTTAAAATGGAAATTGTTTTCTTTTTCTGTCTAAACAGTTTCCAAAATTGAGTGCAGAAAAGATAAAAGCGAGTATTTTTGACGGGCCACAGATAAGGTCGTTAATAAAAGACTTAAATTTCATAGACACTATGACAGTGATTGAGAAAATGGCATGGAATGAGTTTGTTTGGCTTGTTCAAAATTTCTTAGGAAATAAGAAAAGTTCTGACTATTCTCAGCACGTCGAATAACTAATGGGTCACTTCCAAAGGGTTGGATGTAATATGAGTATTAAGTTACACTTTCTTCACAACCATCTGGACTGTTTTCCAGCCAATCTTGGGGATCTCAGCGAAGAACAGGGCGACCGATTCCACCAGGACCTTCGTACGATGGAGGAACGCTATCAAGGTTACTGGAACACACACATGATGGCCGACTATTGTTGGAGCATTAACAACAGTTCTAAGCCTTCAACTGCAGCAAGGAAATCATAAAAAGAACATTTTTTTAAACTTAAGAAGGCAATAAAATAAAATAATCTTTAAATCTATAGTGTTTTATTACAAAAAGTCAAACGTGTCATATAGAGTCATATAGATCTGATACTGGAATTTCAGTTACAGATTTGAAATTGTCATTAAAAATTGGACTAAAAACATGTATCATAGCCCAATCATCAGAAATGCTGTTGTGCAGTGTAAGGTATTTTAATTTTAATTTAATAAATTTTAGATGCTAATTCAAATTACATAATTTTTGTGTTGTTTTGCATTATATTGTAACACCATTGGTACCTATCACAGAAATATAACCTGTGGTTTTGTGTTAGACTAAATAAATGAAAAATAAACATTCAGGCGAACTCGTAAAAGTGTAGTTACTAGAGCAGCATCATTCACTCACTTGTGGCAAAAGGTTGTATTTAAGAGGGAGAAAAAAGTGGGACAAATTAAATCCTATGGTATTTTTTAGTATTTTTGACGTAAATGGAAACAAACTGCAAACGGTTTTAAAAATAAATTTTAATTAATATTTGAATACCCTGACTTAAGCGGTTCATATGTCAGGATGTATTCCACATGGTACTAGTCCAGACAATTTTGAAAATGAAATGCTTTTTCTACAAATTTTACTTTACAGTGTCTTGCTAAGGGAGCGGATTTGTCAAGAAGAAATTAAAAAGCTGCTTACTGAGCAAACCTTTTATTATTGAATCATGCTAGAGCAGCTGATTGTTTTCTACTTTGGCTTTGAGTTTTGATGATTTGAATGTCAAACCGATTTTTGATTTTTTTTTTTGTTTGTTTGTAAATACAAACGTGTGATAGACATTTTGACTTTCTGACATTCACTTGAATTTTGTTTCCGGATTCCGTTATACCGTTACACATACAACCGTTATATATACACTGTTAATATGCCTCAATGCAAATTTACAATTTACCACTGTTGAGTTCTCATTATGTAGCTGGCCACAAATTCAAAAACTAAGTAGATGAGCTCCCTTTACAAACTTCAAAATAGATTTCTCGACAAATTAAGCAACATTAAATTAAGAGAGTAAAATTGAACTTTTATATTATTGCATTTAACTCAATTCACTCTTCAATTTCACAACAATGACACAGTGTAGCACACGGGATAAATTTCGTGTCCGCTGTGTGTTGACTTGCGAGCATAAAAATCATACTAAGGCCGAGAGTGCGAGTGCGCGGGCGGCATTCTTTTTCCCGGGTGGTGGCTCATACAAGGGCTACTGGCTTCGAAGTCAACATCATCCATATGGAGTTAAGGAGACACAAAAGCACCTTATCTACGATGGGGGTGGCGGAATGGTAAGCGCCAAAGATATGGAACGATGCGCAACCGTTTGCCAAATGGCACTGCCGAGAGAATATATGTATATTGGTGAATGGCAACACGATATGAAATGGGGTAAGGGAAAACAGTTTTTCCTTGACAGTGTCTACTATGGATGGTGGCACAAGAACAGACGACACGGATTGGGTGTTATGTGGTATAAAGATGGTTCAATTTACATGGGCGAGTGGGAAGCAGATGTAAAGCATGGCGTCGGCGTACACTTCTACGAGTATGGTCAGTTGGGAATTCTAGAGTCGACAATTTCATAATGAACTAAAATTTGCGTTATGCACGCTCTTCTAATTCTATTGACAACAAACGGTAATCGCTATGAGGGGCATTACGCGAGGGAATTCAAAAATGGCGAAGGTACATTCTATCACATGCATACTGGTCAGGCACAGAAAGGTATGTGGGTGAACGAAGTGTGTAAGACTTCGATTGTCATGGATGATTTCCGCAATCAGGTGGAGAAACCAACACCGTATCCAATACCAATGGTAATTTCGTGTAATGGATAGCGAAGTGTTGTTTTTAAGTATTGGGTTTGGGAATAAGTTCATATCGTTTTTATATTTTCTTTTATTTTACAAAGATTTGTTCGCCGTTTGGCAAAGAGTATGTATTCATTCGATAGAACTCTTTCTGCACTACAGTCTTTGTATTTCATTGTGGTGAAAAAGCTGCCGAAGCAACCCGGGACATTTGCGGCGAGTGTGGAGAGGATTTCATAGGCAAGTCTACAGCACGGAAATAATTTTTCATTTTGCTGAGAAACCTTCTCGAGGCTCCCTTGTCAAGACAGCTCATCCGCCAATTATGTTACGGCAATGACACTACAAATATTCAATTCCAGCTTGATGGAGAGCTCATCGCAGAATAATCCTTCACCAATCCTTCATTCAACTTCGAGCCATCCGTGAAGATATTTACCACGCCCACCCTCCAAATGCTCCACCCCGACCACTCATCCCTTGAAGAAATATGAATGAAAAAATGCCGTTCGAAGCAAGCCGGCGGAGGCATTGATTACTTCCCAAATGGATGAACTCAATTCTTCTAAAGGCATTGGGGTGTCCGTAGGTTAAGTCTTGGTTGAGGCCCGAACACCACCATCCGGTTGAGTTACAAGCAGTGGTATAATTGCCTACAATGCCAATGGCTATCAAATTCATCAGTGTGCTGAGCGCTAGATTAGGAGTGGTCTGATGCCCCTCATCAATTCCAATGAGAGCAGGTTCTGGGATGCTTCTTAGTGCAGCGCTTTGTTCCAGACGATAACTTCATATAACGAAATTACTGGTATGATTTACCAAACGAAATATCACAAAGTCGGGTATTTCTTACTGGAAAATGGGTTTTAAATACACTGTAGTATATTTTGATTCGGAACTGTATCTACGTAGACTCCGCTAAGCTGATACTAACCACCGGTACGGGAACAGACTTGTAGTCCTAGGGCTCACATAAGGCTTACAGTTCGAAGAGTAAGTAGCTTTCTTTTAGACATTAGCAGCATTTTTTTACATCCTTTACTGGCTATTGGCAGGAAAATTATTACTTGTGCCGAAAATTCTGTGAGGTAGGTACCCTTCTCAATCCACTCCTTATATACCCCTTCAAAGGACTTCTAAATATGTGCATACATTTGCAATATTCACTGTTGTGTCTTTTGCTTGTTGACTTTGCACTCGTACTTTATATATTTATTTATAAATAAAAGCATACTCGTACATAGTTTTTTATATATAAATACCTGTGCTCATATACATATGTACGTATAAGAATATAAACGAAACGGTAGGTATTCAACATTGATGTTATTGCTTTTGAAGAAAATCACAAAATAGTGCAACCCATTGTTTGATATGCATGACATCCATCACGAAATGTTCTTCGCTAAAACGTTGAATGTGTTATGGCGTCAACCACAATGTTGGCGCATGAACGACATGCGGGCCAAAACTGATTTTGGCATTTTAGGCCACACAAATCATGTTTTTGCCAAACGATTACCTACCAACCAGCTAGTGAAATCAAACGAGTAAAAATTTCTGACCACATTGGAATGCTAATGGGTTCTCACACGCTTCACAGATTCACTGCCAGATCCGGATGAATGAGGACAGATGTTGAATGCACCATTCCAATGGTTGCGTAATTGGCCGCAGAATTGAATATGTTGCTAAATAGCGAAAGTTCAAATGGGTGCTCTATTTGGCTAAATCTTCGGTTACTAGAATTGAGGTTAATACATATGTAAATACATATATATATTATATTTATTTATTTATTTATTTAATATACTTAAGTCTATGAATTACAATCCTTACAGACTATGATACAAAAGTTGCTTAGATTAAGCTACAAATATATTATATGTATTTAAAAACTATACTAGCTACTAACTAACTATAATATAGAATTCAAAAGATTTAAAAGTGCTGTTCTTGAAAGCGAGAAATCAAGAAGAACATCATTATGAACGGCATTTAATTCCCGTAAAGCACGAGTAATGGGAGCATTGCTGGCATACGTAGTTTTAAAGTTTCCCCCATAATAAGGGTAGAAGTTCCTAAGAGATCGCTGGGGAACATTAAATCGAATCCTTTCCAACAAGTAGGGACAATCAATTACTCCAGTAATAATATTATGAGTAAAAGACAGACACAGTATAGTCCTACGAATCTCTAAGGACTTGAGACTTATAAGCATGAGACGAGCAGAATATGATGGCATGGGATCAATAAAATTGAGGGATCGAAGGGCATATTTGAGAAATATTTTTTGCACACGTTCGATTCTATTAATAGCTTGCTGACTACAAGGTCTCCAAATAAAAGCAGCATATTCTAAATGAGATCTAACAAAAGATGTATACAGTAACTTAATGGTATAGGGATCAGAGAACTTAGTGGCGTTTCGTCTGATGAAGCCCAACATCGAAAAAGATTTAGAAGTAATATAATTTATATGGTTATTAAAAGAGAATTTGTTATCGAAGATGACGCCAAGATCCTTAAACTCACTAACACACTGCAGGATACATGCCGAGATCCTGTGCTTAGTGCACAAAATATTAGATGTTTTAGAGTAAGATATTTGGAAGCACTTAGATAAGTTCAGCGAAAGTCGTGAATTCTGGCACCAGAAATAAAGCCTATTTATATCGGCTTGAAGTCTAATGGCATCCTCTTGCGTCTTGATCGCTGAGAAGATCTTAAGGTCATCAGCATAAAGCAAAAATTTAGCAAATGTGAAACAACTTTTGATGTCATTAATAAATAACACAAATAAAAGCGGTCCCAAGATACTTCCTTGCGGAACACCTGAGATGGCAGCAAAGGAGGTAGATGAAATACCATCGATTGTTACAACACAGCGTCTATTGCTCAAATAAGAGTTTATCCATTGCAGAAATGTAGAATGAAAGCCAAGACTAGCTAATTTTTTAACTAAGATTCTATGAGAAACTTTGTCGAGGGCTTTCGAAAAGTCGGTGTAAATACAGTCGACCTGGAAGCCAGCGGAGAAAGAATCAATGCAGTATTCACTAAAAACGGCCAGATTAGATACTGTAGATCTGTTAGCAATAAACCCATGCTGATTGGGGCAAATTAAAGATTTAACGGCAAAACTCAGCTTTGCATAGACCGCATGCTCAAAAATTTTGGAGATAGTCGACAGCTTAGAGATAGGTCTATAATTTCTAACGTCATTTTTATTGCCACTCTTAAAGAAGGGCGTAATGAAGGAGAGTTTCCATGCGTCAATGAAACACCCCGACGATAAAGATTTGTTGAAAATAATTTTCAGGGGATAGACGAAGGCCGGACAGTTTTTTATCAAAACTGCTGAAAGTCCATCAGCATCAGTTTGAGAGGATGATTTCAATTTAGTTAAAGCATTATTAATATCCTCAGAAGAGAGGCAAAGACCCCCAAAGTTCAGGGCATAATCTAAGTCAGAAGAAAAGTCGGATGGGCGATCAAGTTCGTCGTCAGCAAAATTAGATTCAAAAAATTCAGCAAACAAGTTTGCCGTTTCAGTTGGGGTTCGCGCTTGGCTATTATCGAAAAACATACCAGTGGGAACACTGGCACTGCTCCTTCTAGATTTTATGTATTTCCAGAAGCTTTTGGGATTCGCTTTAATGTTTAACTCTATATTGGTAATATAGTATAGTATATATAAGTACACTTGTATTATAGTTTCGTGGGAAGTGAAGAGATTCATTTCAACATTCATCTACATAAATTTCACTGCATTCTTCTAAATGGCGAATGACATTGTGAACTATTTTAGAAATGACAGCAAACCACAAGTCTTGCTCTCATGCAGTATATAATAATGGAGACTTGAAACTATCCTTTGCTTGGCTGAGACCGTACTCTCCTTTGCTTCAGTTGCGACGTTCATTGCATTTTCTGCGCTTGCTCTGGCGTCCATGTCAAATTGCTATTTCTTTCAACTACACTAACATTGCCGACTAAGAGGTTAGTGAAATGCGGTATATGTATGAATTGTATATGTATACAGAATGCGCAATAGGGTGCTTCATTTTTCTCAAGCTATCGTATTATATACGGCGGCCGCCGTAATGGAATGGGTTGATGCGTGAGTATTATTCGGTAGTGCTCTGGTTCGAAACCCAGGAGATGAAACGCCAAATGATAGAAAGTATTTTCTAATAGCGATCGCCCCTCGGCAGCCAATGGCAAACCTCCGAGTGTATTTCTACCATGAAAAAGCACCTCATAAAAATATCAGCCGTTCGGAGTCGGCTTGAAACTATAGGTCCCTCCATTTGTGGAACAACATCAGGACGCACACCACAAATACGAGGAGGAGCTGAGTTATGAATCTGAAATATTCGCAATAGTGGGAGAGAAACGATAAAATAGCGCACATGAAAACGCCTACCGCCCGTTTTGAAATATATAGATGTACTTAATAAGCGCGTACACCTTTTTTGGGTGTTTAGCCAAGCTCCTCTTTCTACTTGTGGTGGGGATCTTCTTGAATGGGCTGATGTGTGACTACCATTCGGAATTCACAGAGAGAACGTCGGTTCGAATCTCGGTGAAACCCAAAAATTAAGAAAAACATTTTTCTAATAGCGGTCGCCCTCGGGAGGCAATGTCAAACCTCCGAGTGTATTTCTACCATGAAAAAGCTCCTCATAAAAAAGAAAATATCTGACGTTCGGAGTCGGCTTTAAACTGTAGGTCCCTCCATTTGTGGAACAACATCAGGACGCACACCACAATTAGGAGGAGGAGCTCGGCCAAACACCCAAAAAGGGTGTATGCGCCAATTATAAAAAAAACAAAAATGACTAGAATATGAAATTTTAACAGCTGTCTTTGTAAAGTTAGTAGTAACCGAAAAAGAGTTGAATGCAATAAAACTATCTACCTCCATCTATGTGTGAGGCCCGGGCTTTACAGCCTATGTGTCCGCGTTTACTTAAAAAACGCAGGGTAATTCCTTTTCTTTAAGTCAAATCAACATTTTTAGTAATTTTTTAAACAAAAATTTCAGGCTCTTTTTTTAGCTTTATTATTATTAGTATTTCGTTTAACCGTCGTCTAGCCGAATGAGTTGGTGCGTGGCTATCCTTCCTTAGTGCCCTGTTTCGAAATCCCAGGCATGAAGCACTAAAATGATAGCAAATGTTCCTCGAATATCGGTCCACTCACTGCAGGCAATGGCAATCCACCGAATATATTTGTACCACGAGAAAGCTACCCATGAAAACCCATCTGCCGTTCGGAGTCGGCTTGAAACTGTAGGTCCCTCCATTTGTGGAACAACATCAAGACGCACACCACAAATAGGAGGTGGAGCTGGACCAGGCATCCAATAAACGATTTTGGTTTTGTTTTTTTTTTTTTTGTTTCCAATTTATTACATCTGTCAACTTTTGACACTTAGTAATTTTTATAATAATTATGGAAATGTAAGCGTTACATTAAATCATTATTTAAAGTACATTTCTTTTTACAACATAAGAGAGATAATGCAAATAAGAATTATATGACATAAAACATAGAACAGGTTGATGTTCATTTAATTTTGTGTATATCGTCATTGGTTATGTACCAGGCTGCGTTTGTAATAGTCCTTAGGATTTTTGATTGTAGTCGTTGCAGTATTTAAAGGTTTGATTTGCTTGCTGTTCCCCATAGTTTGTTGCCATATTTAAAGATCGGAGTTATACTCGTAAGAGTTTTGTAGATTAACAATTTATTACCAAGTGAAAGTCGCGAGCCGTTTCGTAGTAGCCAGTAGATTTATCTGAATCTGTTTTTAACTTCGTTTCTCTTTTGAAGTATGTATATGCTCCTCCAGATTAGTTTTGCTTCAATTATTATGCCTAAATATTTGGCTTTTGTATCATATTTAATGACTCTATTATTTATAGTCAATGTTTGTGGATCATATTTTCTGTTTGTGTATATTACTTGGATAGTTTTATCTGTGTTAATTTCGATTCCCCATGTATTGAACCAGGCCAGCGTTGTGTTAAGTAGCTGTTGTAGTTTATTTGTGGCATTATTTATGATTTTGTTCGATGTCATTACAACGGTGTCATCAGCAAAAGTTGCAATCATGCTATCGTCACTTGGGCAGGGTATATCATGTGTATAGATAATGTATAAGAGTGGCTCCAAAACGCTTCCTTGTGGAACACCTGCATCCATTCGTAGTACGTCGGAGCATTCGTCCTGATATTTAACATAAAAATATCTTTCATTAAGGTAACTCCGCAAGAGTAGATAATAGTCAGTTGGAAGTATTTTTTTTTTTAATTTGTGCGCAATAGTCCGGGATGCCATACACTGTCGAAGGCCTTAGCCACATCAAGATAGACTGCGACGCAATAATTTTTGTTGTCAATTTCCTTTTGTGTTTTGTTTATTACTCTGTGTACCTGTTGTATGTTTTCGCCGAAAGCCAAATTGATGAGAAGGAATGATGTCGTTCGATTGTATTAGGGGATCAAGGCGGTCATAAATCAGTTGTTCAAATAGCTTCGACAAAATAAGCAAGAGGCTTATCGGCCTGTATGATGAAGGCTTGTTGGCATCTTTATTTGGTTTTGACAGAGCAATTATTTCAGAAACTTTCCAAGGCAAAGGGAAATATTTGAGTCTTATTGACGAGTTAAATATATTCCTTAGACACTTAATTCCATTCCTGGGTAGATTTTTTATAATTTCTCCATTATTTCTGTCGTAGCCTAGTGATTTTTTATTGTTTATATTATTAATTTTTGTCAGTTTTTCATGTATGGTTACCTTTCTGATTTTTCCACCTTTGAATTCGAATAATTCAGGTAAGTTATTTTGTTGCCTATTTTTTGGATTGTAGAAGGTATTTTTGAAGTGTTTCGCAAGTGTACAAGCTTTATCCAAATGTGTTTTAGCCCATGTATCATTTGCGGTCAGAATTGCATGTCGGTGAAGTGTTGTTTTGTTAATGTTCTTCGCCGCCTTCCATAGTGAAAATTTGTAATTTTTTGTAGGGTCTAAATTTGCCAGATAAGATTGTAGCTTTTTATTTTCAAATTCCTTCAACATCTGTTTAATATCTTTAGTCATTTTGTTCAAGATTGTTTTGTCGTCTGGATTTATTGTTGTTTGCCATTGTTTCCTTAATTTTCTTTTAAGTTTTACCTTCTGTCTAATATAGTCCGGAATATATTTTCTTTTGGTTGTGTGTTTGACTGTTGGTGTTGATAAGATTATTGCGTGAATAATTGCATTGGTGAAAAACGCCGATTTGGCGCCGTCGATTTGTTCTTCAGTCTTAAGTGGTACATTGCAGTCAATTGCGCTTATAATAGTTTCTCGGAAAATTTCCCCGTCCGTGTTTTTATTCTATAATTTTGAGAAACGTACTTGGGACTCAATAGTTCTTTGATACCATAAAAATATTGGCGAATGATCTGATGACAAGTCGAAGTTAGGTTTAATTGTGAGTTGATTTCTATATACACCTTTGTACATAAAAAAGTCGATAAGACCTGGCTTTTTATTCATATCGGTGGGCCAGTAGGTAGGGTCATCTGTATTTATGTAGTCGCTTTTCCTTTTTTGTATTGCATCCATTCGATTTTTTCCTTTGATGTTTGTCAGTCTTGATCCCCATGCTGTGTTTTTTGCGTTATAGTCACCTCCGCAAATAAATCTGCTGCCGAGAGTTGTGAGATAGTCCAAGTATTGGGTCGTCGAGTTGTTGTGTTTCGGTGGACAATATGCAGCTGATATCATCAGGAGCCACATTTGGTCTTCAATTTGGACAGTTGTACCTTGGATGTTGTCTTTTTTGTACGGTCTATTATAACACATTGAACTGCTTTTCGTAATATTATAGCTGAACCCTCCTGTGCCTTTTTGTTCGGATGATTAGTGAAAAATATATTGTAGTCTGGAATTTGTATGTAGCTCTTTTCCGTAAAGTGTGTTTCTGAAACTAGTAGAATGTCTATTCTATTTTCAACTAGGAAAGTTTTAAGTTCCAAGACATGCCGACCAAAGCCGTTTGCATTCCATAGAGCCAGTTTCAGATTATTTATTTTGTCCATCTATTTTCGAAACAAGCAGGGTGATAATAGTCATCATGTTTGACATTTGGGATATAAGTTGCTTCATCATTTCTTTAATTCCGTGGAGTTCGTTATTTGTCGGCGGAGAGTAAGTTTTCGTGGCTACTACCTGTGCAAATGTTTTACTTTGTGTTACCATTTGCAAGTGAAGATTTTGGCCTTTTCCTTTTTGTGCTTGCTTTGGAAGCTCATCGGCATTTAATGTTGTGCCTTTTGGTTTTAGTGCTGGGAGACGCTTAATGTTTAAGGACTTGTAGACCATGCATCCTTTATAGTTTGCGGTATGATTTTCTCGGTGGAGAGGGCATTTGATTTTACTGCTGTCCATATTTAATTTACATTCACTGGTTTTGTGTTCTCCTGCGCATTTAACGCATATTGGAATTTTGGAGCAGAAGTTTTTTGTGTGTCCATATTTTTGACAGTTTTTACATTGTGCTATAATTTTTTTTTTGTGAGGTGGTTCAAAGCTTATTTTACAATGTAGCAGGGATGTTAGGGAATATATGTATATGTTTTTATTGTTTGGGTCTGGTTTGAGTTCGATAGAAAACATTGGAAGAGGCTCTTTAGTTTGTGATTGCAAGATGTTTTGGATATAAACTACTTCGAGGCCATGTTCGCTAAGCTCTGGAGTTATTACTTTAACATCAGTTGAGTGGTGCATATTACGCAAAATTACCTTAAAGCCCCTTTGTTCCTTTGGCTTGAAATTCTACTATTGCGTTGACTTCTTTTTTAAAAATTTTATTATTGATGTGTAGTTCACTGAATCTATGGCTTGTAGTTTTATTTCGTTGTTACTTAAAACCTTCATTTCATATTTTATTTGTTTGATGCAATTTAGTGCTTTGGTAAGATTGTTGATATTTTCAACAGTTTGAATATATAGGGGGAGTGGTTTGGGTGTAGAATTTTGCTCCGTTAAAGTTGACATTGTCCCACTGTCACAATCTGAATGATCCCCGTCAGCGAGAGCAGCGAATTTATTTGAATCGCTCAACCAATATGATGTGAGAGACGTTTGCTTTGTTTGCGCGTGTGTTTGCGATTTTTGTTGTTTACTTGTTACTGAGCAGGCCTTGCTTGCATTCAAAAATTTATTTCTCTTGTAAAATTCAAAAATTAATTTCTCGAGAACAAAAAAAAAACACATCTCTATAATTTGCAGTATCTTTTAAGAAGGGTTCAAGCTTTGATAAAAAATTTTTTTTACGAAATTCCACAGTGTACTTCGAGTAAAAAACCAACAATAAAAAATTATTGTTTAAACAAATTAGCTAAAAATTATTTTTTTTATTTTTTAAAAAATATATTATGAAAATTCAACTTTTCCCCTATAATTTTTATAAACAACTTTTTTTTGTATCACTAATATATTTCAAGATAAAAATTATCGAAAAAAATTTAGCATAAAAATTCAATAAACAATAACTTGCAAAATAATTGAAATTTTGCAAAACCCTTTGGCATGCTTCCAAAGAGTCACAAACACAACAAAATTCCAAAGTATAAAGAAAATTGAAGGACCAACTGGTACTACTTTCATGGTGACGGGAGAATTTCGCGTGCACTTTGGTGTATAGTTTACAGTATGTGCTTGGCTTTGCAATGTTGAATAATTACCTGTGGACATTATTGGTATTCCTGATGAAATTACTAAGTTTGTTACTGTGGTTATGGTGTTAGATGCAATTGTTGTACCTGGAGTATTTGTTGTTGTTATAGTATAACTGATTGGAGTTGGTTTTTGGGGTTGTGCATTGGTCGCTCCAGCTGAGCGTAGCTGATGGTGCTGGGGTAACAATTGTTGGTACAGATCGAGCAGATTTTTGCGTGCACAATGCATGCAAATTTGAGAGAGATGAGTTCCCATTATTTTTAGGTTTTAGCGCGAAAAGTAGCGGGTCACTCCACTCGCAAGGCGGAGAGCGCTCTACAGGCATTACGCGAGTGTTTTTGTATTTTTTTTTCCTTTAATTTATTTAGTTACTTTAGTGTTGATAAACAAAATATGCTGCTAAGATTCACTTAGCAAGTTAAAGCGTCTATTTCACTGAGTTTATTTGCTTTGTTTGGATTTTTACAATGCACTTTGTTGGCACTTTACGATCACTATTGAAAAACGCGTCTGCACAGTTCGATAGTTTTAAACGAATGACTATAAGCGATGACATAAAACGATGTAAACACTATTTATACAAATACTTGTATCTACTAGTAAATTCGCTGGTCCAACACTCTTTCAATTACGTGCGGATATTCGATTTCATCCACGCTCAAGCATTGCCAAGCCGGCACCTAACAATTATAATTTTTAAAAAGCTGTTGGCAAGTTTTTACTTGGAAGCGCAATTTTTAGTAAGTTTATGGGTATCTCAAAACCATTTTGGCTCATTGGCGGCCGACTTTGCGTACTGAAAACGCTTTTTTTCTTTTACTTTGCTGATAAATGGCTTTTCTTGGTCTATCGATGGAAGCCGGGCTCTCTCGAAGAAAGTGCAGATTTAAGTCTTTTATAATTTATGTTACTGGTATTTTAAGTTTTTTTTCTTAATATGTCACATACACATGAATATACAATTTTCAATTTAAATTTCCGAAAACTTGACACTTCCTTTTGCATTTTTTCCATTCACAATTTTGAAATAAATATCTGCTCTCACCTTGCGCTGTAGAGTATAGTATTTTATTAAAAACAAAGCGCAAATGCTAAAATAATGTAATATAACACTGAAATTGATTGTTGTGCTTTTGTGGAAGGACGCCAGTTATGAAATTGAATAGTTACCGAAAAGCAGTTAGTGTCTTTTTTGTTGGGTTTTTGCTCTTTTTCCGGAAAAATTTCATTTATTTTGATTTTGTATTGTTATGAGCGCTGACTTTTTGATGACACAGTACTTATCCAAACATTTTTCGGAACTGTTGAAAGCCACCCCATTCTGTGAACCAGAGTGAAATCAATTCAGGGGATTACGTTTAATCAGAAAATTTGTGCTGGTGCACCAGCTTAATCTGGCTGAGCATTTTTTTACAATGAAAAATGTATTTCTGTAGAAGCATTTGAGTGTATGAAATTGATTTTTCATTCGTTTTTAGATACATTCATCGTATGGAAAATGTATCCATTTACATACATACATATGTAGGTTTCTTGTTATAGATGATATTGAATGTGTATGTGTATTTATATATAAATATACAATAATATGATTGTATTCACGAGCATACGAGTATAAAATACCTCCCAATATGAGGCTGGCCCAAATTAAAGTCTACTTAATTCGCGTTGTTTTGAGATTAATTGATGTTTAATTACAATATAAAAAACCGTTAAGCTTACCACCTTCGTTCAATAATGTGTGTGACTAATTAATTAAAACACATTTTTTTGCCAAAATTTGTTTTTATTCATCAACATAGTCCCCTTCATCAATCCCCATAGTCCCCCCGCAATCATTCCAACGCTTTTCCAATCTTTCGATACCGCCTTTGTAAAACGATTTTTCTTTGCCTTCAAAATAGGCCTCAGTTTCGGCGATTACTTCATCATTTGAGCCAAATCTCTTACCACGGAGCATCTTTTTGAGGTCTGCGAAGAGCCAGTAGTCACTGGGGGCCAAATCTGGAGAATACGGTGGATGGGGAAGCAATTCGAAGCCCAATTCGTTCAATTTTGCCATCGTTTTCATTGATTTGTGACACGGTGCATTGTCTTGGTGGAACAACACTTTTTTCTTCGCCATATGAGGCCGTTTCTTTGCGATTTCGTCTTTGAAACGCTCCAATAACGCTATAAATAGTCGCTGTTGATGGTCTGCCCCTTCTGGAGATAGTCGATGAATATTATTCCATGCGCATCCCAAAATGCAGACGCCATAATCTTGCCAGCCGACAGCTGCGTCTTTGGTCGCTTTGGGCTGCTTTCACCGGCTGCATGCCACTCAGCAGACTGCCGATTTGACTCTGGAGTGAAATGCTGGATCCATGTTTCATCCATTGTGATGTACCGACGCAAACACTACGACATGTCCAATCAGCTCTTTGAATCATCGATTCGTTGTTGTTTTTGCTCCGGTGTGAGCAAACGCGGCACCCATTTGGAAAACACCTTTTTCATACCGAAATGTTCGTGTATTATGGTGTGTACACTGCCTGCTGATATGTTTAGAATGTCAGCAATCTAGCTTAAAAAGCTAGAGAGAGTCCAGAGGTCGGCGCTTCGAACTACTGTAATGTTAAATGTGGTACCTATAGACATCGCAGGCAGAATTGCCGCTGCTCGTACCGCAATCAGACTGAGGGGCTTGGGCTATAAGCTCAACCTCACATATGGGCACTCAAGCATCCTCAGAAACTTTGAGCTCATCCCCTCGTCGACGGACCAGTGTGTGCCTTCGCTAAGTCCAAGTGGAACTTTCTCCACCCATATTCCACCAAGGGAGGAGTGGACCGGGGGCAACACCTGGGGACAGGGCCTCGTTAACCTGTTCACGGATGGCTCGAAGTTGGATGGTAGGGTTGGAGGAGGAGTATTCTGCAAAGAGCTCCCCATCAAACTCAAATTCAGGCTACCGGATCACTGCAGTGTGTTCCAAGCAGAGGTAGCCGCAATCAAGGAGGCAGCTGATTGGCTGCTCAAATGCGTAATAACTGTTAAGGATGTAAATATTTACTCCGATAGCCAAGCGGCCATTAGGGCCCTAGGCTCTATTATGGTGCATTCGAAGCTGGTCAGGGAATGCCTGGTCTCACTCTCGATTGCATCAGAATTCTTCGACATAAAGATAATTTGGGTACCTGGTCACAGCGACATTGCAGGAAACTGCGAAGCCGACGAGCTGGCCAGACAGAGGACCTGTGAGGCAATGTGCCCGCGAAAGGAGAGGATCGGGATCCCCTTGACAACCTGCGCTCTACTCCTGGAAGGATGGGCTATGCACCAACTCAGCGAACGCTGGGCAAGTACACGAACGTGTAGGGTCGCGAAGTCCTTCTGGCCACGTTTGGATAGGAGGCGTTCGAGGGATATCCTGGGAATGACAAGATGTCATCTCTCAAATTTCGTGGGCATCATCAGATAACAAAAATCTGATGAACTACATCAGCAGCATAATGAGGTTAACACAACCGCGGACTAGTCACCGTTCGTAGTCCACAAACACTCACCACTCCCCCATCCCTGCCCTTCCTCCCCCTTCTCTGTCCTTAAATGGTATCACAAAGGACGAACCAAACTATTTCGTCCAAGTGGGCCCTGCTCTCTGGGCAACCATTATAACCTAACCTAACCTTACCTACGGCCGGCCGCCGTAGCCGAATGGGTTGGTGCGTGATCACCATTCGGAATTCACTGAGAGGTCGTTGGTTCGAATCTCGGTGAAAGCAAAATTAATAAAAACATTTTTCTAATAGCGGTCGCCCCTCGGCAGGCAATGGCAAACCTCCGAGTGTATTTCTGCCATGAAAAAGCTCCTCATAAAAATATCTGCCGTTCGGAGTCGGCTTGAAACTGTAGGTCCCTCCATTTGTGGAACAACATCAAGACGCACACCACAAATAGGAGGAGGAGCTCGGCCAAACACCTAACAGAAGTGTACGCGCCAATTATTTATTTTTTTTTTAACCTAACCCTCACTTTCACTTTACGGTCGGACATAATGATTTTCAGTGTTTATTCAACGTTTTCCGGAATAACAGCGTCATTTGGCCTTCCAGTAGATGGAATGTCATCGGTGTCTGTACGGCCACGTTTGAATTCGGCATACCAATAACAAATGCTTCTTTTTGATGGAGCAGAGTCCGAATAATGTTTTTCAAGCCATTCCTGGCATTGAACAGTATTTTTTTTTTTTCATTAAAAAACAATGATAAATCAGCACACGGAATTGCTTTGAATTCTTTTTTTTTTTTTTTAACTCAAAAGTAGCGTCACTTAAAGCACTGTAGCTTGTAAACAAATGGTCGGATTAACAAATGATTTTGACAGTAAGCCTAAAAGGGTTGCCAACTTTCGAAAAAAATATTGATTTAGTACTAGTGCCGCCATCTATGTGTCAGTCACACACATTATGGTATATACCCGGTATCCACATTACACCTAAATATTAGAAGTTCTGTTCTGAACGAAGAAATGCACCATAGAGTCCACACTCAACACCGTCAGCAAAGAGATCGTCAAAAATTAACCTGATTTTTGAAAGTAGTAAAGTGAAACTTGTAAAGTGAATTCAATGATAAAAAAACTCATACTCGAATTTTTCCCAAATTTTTAATTAAAAATGTGAAAGTTTGATTAAACTGTATTGATTTTCTTTTAATTTGCACAAAGTTTGAAACTTGGACTTATTCGGCTTTTGTAAGGGAATGAGCTACATGAACTGATCGAAATTAGAGAAAAGACAATTAAGGGGGGAGCCTGGTTTATAAGGTCAAAAAAATCATTTTTTTTTTTTTCGTTTTAAGCGATTCCTAATATATTTCAGAATATTCACACAAAGTTACAGAGCCTAATTCTCAATATTTCCGTAGATACAAAGCCAAAGGTAGGCGAGCGTTAGGTAGTTACGCTGTGACCGGACAGCTATAGTACAAACTTTATCTTCTTTTCTCGACTTTTCATTTTTATGATTTATTTGAATTGGCGTACATGAATGAAAAAAAACTAATTACCCTTTTGAAATGAATCATAACTTGTTCCCTTCAGTATTAAATTCTCCTCTATTTGAACTAACAAAATAGATTAAAAAAAAATTTTCAAGATTTTTATACCAAGTTGAAGTGAATTTTTTTTTATAGAAAGGCATTTTTTTCTTTAAAACCTCCAAAAAGTTGAAATTTGGAATTTCTCTCAGTTTTCTTAGTTCATCTAGAATAAAAAGTCATGATAATTAGAAATCCATTTGAATTGTTTGCTTTAGATAATAATTACGAGCTGTATCTTGTACGCCAGGTGGAAACTCCAGCGTTGCAGCGCTCTACTAATTTCTATGTTAAACATTTTTTTTTCAACTTATTTTAACCAGTACAAAAATTGTTTATACTTTGTAAATGTTCATTAAAAGATAGAGAAAACTTTGCAGTGCTTAATTACTTTTTTCCTTAAAAAAAACGCAAAATGCAATTTTTAGACCTCATAAACCAGGCTCCCCCCTTAAATCTTCACATCTTGTCAATAATAGGCGTTTACGGCCTTTGTGATGTGTTTGGCCGAGCTCCTCCTCCTATTTGTGGTGTGCGACTTGATGTTGTTCCACGAATGGAGAGACCTACAGTTTTAATCCGACTCCGAACAGCAGATATTCTTTATTAAAAGCATTTTCATGGCAGAAATACACTCGGGAGTGTGCCATTGCCTGCCGAGGGACGAACGCGATTAGAAAAATGTTTTTCCTAAGTTTGATGTTTTCACCGAGATTCGAACCGACGCTCTCTCTGTGAATTCCAAATGGTAGTCACGCACCAACCCATTCGGCTACGGCGGCTGCATTTGTTGCTTCCTCAAGGTAATATTTGAGGCCCTTTATTATTTGCGCTCTTCACTAATGATATTTACTCTTTCTAAGTGTGATTTCTTTTGGTATAACCCATTATCTTCTTCGAGCCAGTAAGTATTTTCAGTTTGTCGTCAGGGAGGTTTATAAGATGTTTAAATTTCTTCTGGTTATAGCCTCTGAGTAAGGACTTTGCATGATGTACTCGTATACCAGAGTTTGCTTGTAGCTTAAATACTGTAGCTTTAGCTGTTCACCTTTGAGCTCTTCCTTAATGATATACTGTCGCTTGGTCAGAAATGACTCAGTTCTTGCCTCCGCTGCTTTAGCCAATGTAGCCGCTATCTCGTTCCCGGGCTTTCCCTTATGTCTCGGGAGCTTTAGAAGCTGAATAGCACTACGAGGCCTTGAGTGCCCTTATCTCTGCGCGGGGACAGTGGTACGCATGGAGGACATCGTCAGCCTTTAACTTTGTGTGTAAGAAACTTTGCCGAAGGAACCATACCTCTAAAACGAATTCTGATGTCCCCCCATTTGGGTCGAACGAAAAATCCCACTTTGACCCATTTAGAGTGCTCCGATCGAGTCCAAATGTATGACCGACCCCCACTAACTTTGGACGGCCGATCCACCCATGCTAGTGGCACACCCCCTGGAACTCCCCTGGGGGGTTCACCCTTTTTGGCCTTTACATGAGAAAAGAAACTAAAAAGTTCGACCCAAATTGGGGGACGTCAGAATTTGTTTTAGAGGTATGGTTCCTTCGGCAAAGTTTCTTATTTTGATCCCTACAACATGACTTTCACAGAGCAATGGGCGATTTTTTTGCCTCCCCACAAATCGACCCGGCCTAATGTGCAGCTAATTCAGAATATGTACGGACGTTGGAAATTTCTTTGCACACCAAAAAAATAGGTAACAGAAAATAAATTTTAGTTGTAAAACAACTGTAGCAGCGCTCAAAAAAACCAGGAAAAAAATACCAATTGTGTTAACAACTTTTCCAATTTCACGGCAGAGAACAAAACTTTGGATTCTAGTGCTTTGGTTTTGATATTCGCTATTGTTGTAGCAATTTCCGCAACAAGTTTTGCTGTGGACCAGAACAATGTTGGTCGAGTATAAATATAAATATTTGTTAGAAATCCATGTTATTGGCATTTCAAAGTTGATTCCTCATTGTACGTTTGTTCTAAATGTACGATAACTTAAATGTGGAAGCCAATAGTTGTTAAAGTTTGACTTTTCGAGCATAGGTGGGCATTGAGGTAAAGCGTCAAGTAGAAGTGTCAAATTCATTCCCCGTTCTTTCTGAGATATTCAAATAATAAAATTAACCAAATTTTTTTGCATATACGAAAATTGGAAATTTGGTCGAAAACATTGTGCATTGAACAAAAATGGCTAGCAACATTATCAAACAAACCTCTTTCAAAATTGTACGCTATTTTGCAGCTACTTGCAACTGGCAATATGTTATATTAAAATTTAATGAGCTGTAAAACTGTGGAGTTCCTCGGTTTGCCTTTTGTATTGACCCTCCATTCGGCCATCACCATCCGACCGTTTAATAGGCTACACCAGTGGACTTCAGGCCTGAGTTGTTTCAATGGAAGTTCCCTCCGTGTAATCATGCCGATTTGACGACAATAGGTTAGTATGGTGTTTTCCGTAATGTACAAATCATGCAGTCTCTTGAACGTTTTCAATACGAATATCGTGAAACTAATTAGCCTGCAGTCCTAGGAAAATAAGTGACTTCTTTACCCGGTTTAGGTATAAAAACAACCTCAGCTAATCTCCATCTTCTAGGGACGTAATTTAGCCTCAGACGGTTCAGAAATATATCTTGGGTAGTCGAAAAAGTCTTTTCGTATTTCTAATCAAACTTCAACTCATTTTTTTTATATTTATAATGAACTTTATTAAGCCAAATATGTACCATTTTGGTCGACCACCTTCTGCCATTTCTCTTCTAGAGACATTATTCCATCAGTGTAAAACTTTTGTGGTTTCTCGGCGAAAAGCTGCGACAAGTAATTTTCACAGGCTTGGCTTGAAGCCAACTTTACTCCATTAAGGGAGTTCTGCATTGACCGAAACAAATGGTAGTCCGATGGTGCAAGGTCAGGGCTATATGGTGGATGCATCAAAACTTCCCAGCCAAGCTGTCCCAGTTTTTGCCGAGTCATCAAAGATGTGTGGCCTGGCGTTGTCCTGATGAAAGACGACGCCCTTTCTGCTGATCAGTTCTGGCCGTTTTTTTTCGATTGCTTGCTTCAATCTCATCAGCTGTTGACAGTAAAGTGTATAATCAATCGTTCGAGCAGGCTGGAGCAGCTCATAGTTGATGATTCCTTTCCAATCCCACCAAACACACAGCATAACCTTTCGAGGCGTCAATCCTGGCTTTGCGACCATTTGTTGAGCTTCACCACCCTTGCACCATGATCTTTTTCGCACATTATTGTCGTATTTGATCCACTTTTCGTCTCCTGTTACCATTCGCTTCAGAAATGGTTCGATTTCATTTCGTTTCACCAAAGAATCGCAGATGTTAATTCGGTCCATTAAATTTTTCACAGACAATTCATGTAGTACCCAATCATTGAGCTTCTTTTTGTAACCAGCCTTTTTTAAATGGTTCAAAGCCGTTTGATGATGAATGGTTTAGTGCCTTGGCGATGTCATGGCAGCTTATGTGACGGTCCTGGTCAATCTTTTCCATAATTTCATCGACTTTTTCAACGATAGGTCGACCGGAGCGAGGTGCATCTTTCACATCGAAATTTCCAGAACGGAAGCGAGCGTACCATTGTTTTACTACACGAACTGATACAGCATCGTCTCCGTAAACTTAACAAATTTCATTGGTGGCTTGCGTGGCATTCTTCGCTTTTTTATACAAAAATTTCAAAATATAGCGAATTTCTTCATTATTTGCACTCATTTTTGAACAGCTATAACTTTTTTTCAACTTCTCCGAATTAAATTTTCTTTTGGTTAAATGAAGCTTAAAATGTCACCTTTCTAACACTATATGATATGACACAATGTGATTGGTAGCACTGGAGATAGATGACTTCAACGACATCTATTGACAAAATACGAAAAGACTTTTTCGACTACCCAATATTTCAGCCTTGGTATTAGTAAAGACCTTCCTTTCTTCAAAAGCGCTGGATAGATTCCGTCTTGACCCAGAGATTTAACTAACTGATTGATTTCAGTGCCCAATCCAACCTAGTAGTTAATAGCAGGCTCATCACTCGCATTCTCATCACTCCTTATGTTGTGCATACTCGTAGCTAATTCATTAGGAACATCACTGCAACCAGGAAAGTAAGTGTCTATCAGAACTTCCAGTGCCTCCCTACAATCATGTGTCTATTCTCCTGTATGTTTGCAAATTAAAGTTAAAACCTTGGGAGGTTTAGCAAGGATCTTCCTAGGTATTGATGGTTCTGAAGTATTGTATATACTGCCACAAAAACTTTGCGAAGAGCTTTTTTTGTATCTTCTTAAGAGAGCAAGGCTTTATATTCTCACCAGCATTCAACACAGTCGGCGATTTTGGCCAGCGGAAACAACTCCTTAATCTCTTGTCTTTGCTTACCAACGGCTTCGTATCAGCATGGAGGTTTTGGTCTATGCTTATGCCCTGAAAGTGGACAAGATCTTTTGTATGCAACAACAGTTTTGGATGTAAGTAGTTCTATTGCACTAAATTTGAAAAATGTGTATCAAGAACTAATAGGTAGACACTAACTAAACAAAAGTAAAATAATTGGTAAACATTTCGCTAAACTATTTTATTTCCCAAGGGTGTATATTTCGTGCCTTATCTCATGATGTGTACATTTATTGCATTGGGCTATATCGGGTGTTTTTTTTTTCAATACTTTTCCAATAAATCTGGCCATATGGCGTCAAAGGCGGTTTGAATATTGCAATAAGTCGATTGTTAAGCGCGCTGTATGGTAAGTTACGCCATCTTGGTCGAACAAAATGTGGTCGATGTTTAATTAATTAATTTTTGAAGACAAAAATTCAGTGAACATGGCTCGATAGCGCTCACTGTTCACCGTAACGGCAGCTCCATCCTCATTTCTAAAGAAATTATGAATCTAAAAATCTGTTACTTCATGATACGAGTACCCTCAACAAATACAAGTAACTATAATGAGTGCTGCTATTAGAAAACAAATTTTCAAAAATGCATGCAAATGGAAATTTTATGATGTTTTGAATTAGCCACGATCGCAATGCTCGTTTTTTATTCGCAGCTGGATTTATAAGGAGTAATGATTCGCCAAGCTTTGTGGAGCCAATTATAGCACCTAACAACTGCTAGTTATACAAAAACCATTGATAAGAATTTTAGTCAGCGTCCGTTCAATGTGCGATCAAACAAGGATCACTAGATCTCGATTAGCTTATTTTGGTTTACATTTGTCACAATTTTTTTTACAATATATACTTATATATATGTGCATATATGCAAACAGCCATATTAGTTATTTAGTCCAAGGATGACCGAACGAATTATGACGACTTCAAAACAACATTTAGCATCTACAGAGTATATTTCGAAGTGGAAAGCGCTTCTGAAGATTGCGATGACAGCGAAGTCCGGGAAGACTTTGTGGCCTTACATAACTCAACATATTTTTCGCGGCTGCACAATATTTTACAAGAAGTTGGTAAATATGTCAAATTTGGCAAAAGCAACGCGGCTGCTGAAAACCAATGCCAATGACTTGGTGAAGTGACGACAGTCGGTTCTACGTTACCGAAACGACCCGGATTTATATCCGGCCAAGGACTGTCACGCCATACATGTATGGGGAATGATTTTGCTGCTACAACAACAACAACTTGGTGAAGTGATTAATTCGTCGCTAAGTCGAGAGTTCTATAATCAGCCGTTGAGGCTATTTCGGTGGTCCTATTGATACCTTGATTTAAATTGTGTCAAATATTCCACAATAATTCTCTATTTCAAAGAAAAACTAAATTTATTTATAAAGAGTGGTTAAGTTTCAAGGGCCGGTGTTGATTTTGAATAAAATACAATTTTTCTTTTTTAATTATTGTCATTTCTCTTTATTATGATAATATTGGTATATTGTAGGCAAAAAGTAAGGTGAATTTATTTGTCAAACTTCGCGGGATTAAAATTTCGCTCTAGTTATTTTGTTCATGAGTTGGCAGCACTGTTAATAACATTTGGGCCAACTTTCATGTGAATGTCATTATCAGTAATATATTTACGCTTGTGTTTACCAAACGACCAAGAGTGCATTTTTCGATTTTTACAATGTCTGATTTGATTGAGCAGAGAAGTGCCATCAAATTTTGTTTGCAGAATGAAATTTCGGCTGCGGAAACGTTTAGCATGTTGCAGAAGGCATTTGGTGATTCGACCATGTCGCAGAAAAATGTTTATAAGTGGTACAAAGACTTCAAAGAGGGTCGAGAACGTGTTGATGACTTGGAGCGCTCCGGACGACCATCGACGTCAACAGATGACCAACACGTCAATAAAGTGAAGGAGTTAGTGCTCAAAAATCGTTGGTTGACTGTTAAAGACCTTACTGATATGATCGGAATATCAGAAGGATCTGTGAAAACCATTTTGAAAGACGGTTTGGGCCTACGAAAAGTTAAATCTCGTTTGGTACCGAAAACTCTCAATTTCTTGGAAAAAAGTCGTCGCGTTGATGTGTGTGAAACAATGCTTTCAGACTATCAGGACAAGCTCAAATGCATCATTACCGGAGATGAGACTTAGATTTATGCTCACGACCCTGAAACAATCGACCAATTAAGCGAATATCGTGCTAAAGGCGAGGCCAGACCGAAAAGAGCACGTCAAAGTTGTTCAAAAATAAAGGTTATGATGACAGTTTTTTTTTCGATTTTCGTGGTGTGGTGCACTATGAATTCCTTCCACCTGGCCAAACTGTTAATATGGAATATTATTTGAGCGTTATGTGTCGTTTACGTGAAGCAATTCTTCTAAAAAGACCAGAATTATGGGCCAACAACTCTTGGTTTTTGCATCACGATAATGCATCGTCTTACACTGCACTCGTTCTTCGTGACCATTTCCCCAAAAATTCCACGCATATCGTTCCGCAAGCACCGTATTTGCCTGATTTGGCTCCGTGTGACTTCTGGCTATTCCCAAAACTCAAGAGACCACTCCGGGGAACGCGTTTCGAGTCGATTGAGGAGATAAAAGCTGAATCGAAGAAGGTGCTGATGGCTATACCGGAAACGGACTATTTGGCATGTTTCGGGGATTGGAAAAATCGTTGGCATAAGTGTATTTCATCGAGAGGGGATTATTTTGAAGCCGATGAAATTGATTTACAAGAATAAATAAAGATTTTTCATTTTACAACCAAATTCACCTTACTTTTTGCCCACAATTATGTATGGAAAACCTCCATCCGATGGTCCAAATTTTCGATGACGCTGAGGCATAATTGAGGTTCTATGCCGTTAATGTGCTGAATTATCGCATCCTTTAGCTCTTGAATTGTTGCTGGCTTATCGAAGTACACCTTTTCTTTCAAATAACCCCAAAGAAAGAAGTCCAACGGTGTCGTTGACGTGTAGAATTCACATTCAACATCGGCCCTTGAAATTTAACCACCCTTTATAATATATTAGTGAGAGAGAGATCAAATATAGAGAGAGATTAATTGGTCTGTGGATAAATCAAATTTATCACAACAGCCGCTGTTAAATTGGAATTCACCAATATTAACAGAGTTCAAATGCCGGCTTTTGCTGGATTTTGTTAAAAACAAATGCGAGTGCTTCCTATGAGTGAAACCCTCTGCCAAACATTGTAAGTCGTTTCCTTGTTTCTATGTGCAACTTGTTATGTTTTCGATAATATGTGCGCTTTGTACAACGATATCTGCCTATTTTTCGTATAGCCTTCTGAGTTTTCTGACTGAAAAACTGATTAAGTGCAAATTAATATATTATATAACGATTATTATTGGTGTTGGTGATTATTCGCGTGTAATTTGTGCGTGTTCTGAACAGGCCACAGAAGTGAAAGAATTCGAAACAATCGTTTGAAAGTCATTTCACCCCACACGTGTAGATTTTTTATTGCTGAGTGAACAGGGAACGCGAAAGAAAATTATTGCTATGTATGGTATTTATTTCTGTCTGAAAAAAGGAAAAAAATGTCGTTCAATTTGGATGCAGGACTGGTTTAGAAGCCGACATGAGTTTTCGCATTTAAATTTTTTTTCACACCTTCTATATTTAAAAAGAAATTTCGAAGTGTTCACATGAGCAGACAAATAGTAACATTAAGCAATACTTTTATTAAGGAACTTATAGATTTGATCAAAGGCAGCGATTACTGTGAAAAAATTAGAGCGATAAATATAAGAACAGAATTAAATCTAAAACTAAAAATGAAATTAAAATCGTGCATATTTATTAGAAAATATAAAGAAGTAGACAAAAACGCGAAATTTAATAACTTTACCTTTTTTGAGAGCTCAAAAACCTTAATTTTAAAATATCACGAAAACCGTTCTACTTTTATACGACTATCATATTTAGATTCAGAAGAAAATTTTTCATAAAATTGACACATCAAATGCCGTGGTTATAAGAATTTTTAAAAATTTGTTCCCTTGTGTTACAAGGGGTGCATTTTATATGTCGGGATTTGGCAACCCTGGTGTTGCAATCTGGCAACTGACAGCTGTATCGCAAAGTTTGACACTTTTTGGCTTTTACGTACTCAGAACGTTTTGAAATACCAGCGCTATTTGTGTTGTTTACAGTAACTTAAAAGATTCATCTCGGTCCAAAAATGGAATTAAATCGGGAACATTTTCGTGCAACATTGCATGGATGAGCTTAATTCATTTTTTGGCGATGAAGCTCCATCAAGGACCAGTGTTTATCGATGGTATGGTGAATTCAATCGTACTCGTAGTTCACTCCAAGACGAATTTCGTGAAGGTCGTCCAAAATCAGATGTTGTTCCGAAAACCATTGATGCTGTGCGCGAACTGATATTGCAAGATCGTTATGTGACCTATCGTGAGATTGAGACAATCTTAGGCATTAGTGGGACCAGCATACATTCAATATTGCATAAACATTTGACTGTCAAAAAAATTTGTTCGCGTTGGATCCCACACAATTTGTCAATCGCTCAAAAAAAGGCTCGTGTCGATTGGTCGAAGGAAATGCTCAAAAAATACAATCGCGGGGCTTCGAAACACGTCTATGACATCGCGACAGGTGATGAACCATGGATTTATGCGTATGATCCCGAAAGTAAACAGCAGTCGACAGTATGGTGTTTCAAGATGAGCCAAATCCAACAAAAGTTGTTCGCGCACGAAGCACTTCCAAGCAAATGGTCGCCTGTTTTTTCGGAAAAACTGGACATGTCGCAACCGTACCACTAGAACAACGCATAACACTAAATTCTGAGTGGCACACAACCATTTGTTTGCCAGTTGTCTTACAAGAAATTAGGAAAACCAATCGCCAAAGACGGATCACTCTTCTCCAGGACAATGCGAGCTCTCACACATCGGCTCAAACAACTGCATTTTTGAGCACCAAAACATCGACTTAATAGGTCATCCGCCGTATAGTCCTGACTTGGCACCGAATGACTTCTTTTTATTCCCGTACGTAAAAAACAAACTGAGAGGTCAACGTTTTTCGACACCTGAAGAAGCGGTTGCGGCATTCAGAATGCATGTTTTGGAGGTACCTCATTCAGAGTGGCAAAAGTGCTTCGACAATTAGTTCAAACGCATGCAAAAGTGTATAGATCTTCATGGAGAATATTTTGAAAAACAATAAAGTGATTTTCGATGATTAAAATTTGTTTTTGTTCTCTTATCCCGACATATAAAAGGCACCCCTCGTATAAGCTGAATATGTCGACTTTAGCGAAAACGCTGTGTTTGAATGGCACACATAAGTTGTCCCAGATGTTTGGTTGAATGGGAAAGCAGATAGCACTTGAGAGTGTGAATTAATTGGTTACCATTAGTGACTTTGAACGGAGTTCGTGTGTTACCAGAGAAATTCCAGCTAATGCAGCTAAAAATAAGTCCCCAATTTACTTTGGCTTTTTCGATATCTAAAATTTGAAAATACATGCACACATACACATACATACACACAAAAGTTTTGCACCCGCATCTGTGCTTGCAGAGTTAGTTAAACGTAAGTTTGTATGATAGCTATTTTGCCTTAAGCAATTTAAAAGCCAGTAAAATATTTGTAGTGGAAAATATAGAGTCTACGTCGAGGTTGCCTAAAGAATTTCCGTTGAATTTTCGATGCTAGAAAAGCAATAAATACGTACTTACACATATATCACTTGAAAAGGCTCAGCTGAAAGAATGAGAAAACATATTGATGTGCTTTAAGTGTTCATAAATAAAAGGAATGAAAATATTTTGAGAGATTTTGTTGGTTTTTCATATCGTAAGAAATTTATGGCCAAAAATGTGGAACAGTAAAAGTCACATTAATCGGCTTTGAACACTCCTGGAATTGAAGATTTTAGTTGCTTCATGTAGGTAATCGAGGTAGACTTTTGTCTACCAAATCATACTGAATATACATACATAAATATAGGAATGTATGTGGTGTTTTAATAAATTATGTTCCATCTAGGAAATGTTTCAACACACTTTTATAATAATAATAGTATTGCGCTTACGACACGTGTCAGAATCTTTCTCTGTCCTTCCCTTTCATATTCTCTCTTCTTCTTAATTTGCGCTACAACCGCTTCGCGATTTGGCCGAGTTTACCAAAGCACGCCAATCGTTTCTTTCTCGTGTTAACCCGCGCCAGTTGGACACACCAGTGAAGCCAAGTCCTTCTCCACCTGATCTTTCCAACGCAGAGGAGGCCGCCCTCTTCCTCTGCTACCACCAGCTGGTACCGCATCGAATACTTTCAAAGCCGGAGCGTTTGTATCCATTCGGACGACATGACCCAGCCAACGTAGCCGCTGGATCTTTATTCGCTGCACTATGTCTATGTCGTCGTAAAGCTCATACAGCTCATCGTTCCATCGTCTGCGATATTCGCCGTTGCCAACGTGCAAAGGTCCAAAAATCTTACGCAGAATCTTTCTCTCGAACACTCCAAGCGTCGCTTCATCGGATGCTTCTGCGCCATACGTTAGGACGGGCATGATGAGAGCCTTGTAGAGTGTAAGTTTTGTTCGGCGAGAGAGGACTTTACTACTCAGTTGCGTACTTAGTCCAAAGTAGCACTTGTTGGTAGGAGAGATTCTTCTTTGGATTTCAAGGCTGACATTGTTATCGGTGTTAATGCTGGTTCCCAAATATACGAAGTCTTTTACAACCTCGAACTAATAACAGTCAACAGTGACGTGGGTGCCGATACGCGAGTGCGCCGACTGTTTCTTTGGTGACAGGAGGTACTTCGTTTTGTCCTGGTTCACCACCAGACCCATTCATTTTACCTCTTTATCCAGTTTGGGGAAGGCAGAACTAACAGCGCGGTTGTTAAGGGCGATGATGTCAATATCATATCAACAATTGTACGTTCTTATAAAATATACCATAAATATCGTTTATTTTTAATTCAGCGATATTTTAGGTACATCTTACCGTACAGTTGAGAAATTCTACTGAAAAAATGATGAAAGTTTTGCGGCGACGATTTAAAAAAATTGTTCTCTCGAACCGAAGTAAAGTGAAATGGCCACCAGGATAATATCATTTGGGGCCGTTTGATTTCATCCTTTGGTGCTTTTGAAAGAAAGACTTCAACATTCCTTTTCAATACAATAATTACTTTAAATTTGCCTACGCTTCATAAGATAGAAGAGAGATATTTAGCGTTTTATTGTTAATTGACTTACTGAATGGCATGGTTAATAGTCCCGTTTTAGGTAATGAGATTGGTTTCAATACTTCTTCAAAACATTCGATACATTTTGAACCATTACGCTAATGACGCCTTCGATGATGAAATATGATGCATAAGTAAATCTATACTAAATCTCTACTAATGTATAAATATTTTATGTTTGCAAAGCCCGAAAACTGCTGAACACATTTTTTTGAAATTTTGATTATGGCTTCTTAAAAATGAACTTGAAAGACCTTTAGAATCCAAAGGGTGCCCAAAATTAACCACCTTACCGAAAGATTTAGAATTTTTGCTAATGGCGTCGTATATTAATTATATTTGACATTTGTGAACTAGTCATCTGTAATATACGAACAGGCATGTAATGGAGCGCGTAAAGAGCATACACGCCCACATAACAGCGCTGCTCACCTCCCAGCAAAACCTGCGTGACCGAAACTCTAACACAATTACACTTTTTTATTTGTTACAAACACATATGCACGCAGGTTTTGCTGGGGCGTCACCGAAACTCTAACACAATCGACTTTTTTTGATTCTCCGTCACCTTTGGAAAATGTGTAAGCAGTAAGCAAACTTCATTCATATATTTTTTCTCATTTTTGCATCAATAGAAAAAAAAAAAAAACGGCAAGTGGCTGTCAAAGCAATAAGTCAAAAAGATATCTTTTCTCTCTTTTTGATATCAAAGTAGGCCGAGAATCACATTGTCAACCTTTGGCAAATGTGTAAGCAGTAAGCAAACTTCATTCAAATATTTTTCCTCATTTTTGCATCAGTCAAAGTAAACAAACGCCGTAGCCGAATGGGTTGGTGCGTGACTACTATTCAGAATTCACAGAGAGAACGTCAGTTCGAATCTCGGTGAAAGCAAAATTAATAAAAACATTTTTCTAATAGCGGTCGACCATCAGCAGGCAATGGCAAAACACCGAGTGTATTTCTGCCATGAAAAAATTCTCCTCATAAACATATCATAAAACAAAATAAAATAAATGTATAAAAAAATTTTTTTTTATGATTCGAACCAAGGATTTTGGATCGGAAGCCCACATTGCTAGCCGCTAGGCTATCGCGCTGTGCTGCCGGCGCTGGCCTAAAAGTTATTTTGTTCGTCGCTACGTTTATATGAAACTGGCACTAGCAAACGAATCCATATGTATGAAAGGGATAGAAAATCACACGTACACAAAGTTTTTGGCACGATTTTCCCAACGCTTTTAACAACGTGATTGTAAAGGGGCGTGGTTAGTGACAGTTTAACGGCCACGCGTGGCGGTTACGTGAAGGGTAACGGGACCGCCACTCTTCTTGCTGGGAAATAAAAAAGTGTAATTGTGTTAGAGTTTCGGGCACGCAGGTTTTGCTGGGCAGAGCGCTCTACCGCTGTTAATCCGTATGGAATACTATACCACAAAGCTGTTGATTTTTATGTTATGCACAGATCATGGAGAAATAATGTTGGGAATTACGTTGAGTTACTTAAGTTACCGCAAATTAATATCTAAATACAACAACTAACATCGCAGTCGGCACTTACGCATTAAAACCTTGCTGCTCTCTTTTTTTTGTAATAATGGTACAGTATGTATGTAAGTATAGAGATGTGTGTACAGCGCAAATTGCGATTGAGTACATTTTAATGAAGAAGTATTTTTTGAAAGGCGTATCATGTTTTTTTTATTTCAGAGCGTATTGGAGTTACCCCACAATATAAAATATGCCGTAAGTATGTACAAGTATAAAACAGGAACCGCGATTATTCATGAAATATAAAAGATATATGTATATTTAAAATTTCTTTTACACGAAAATATGTACAAAACTACTAATCTCAATTACTCAATAAGCCGTGTAGTCTCCATCGTTGTCGAGTATAGCCTGGCATCTTCTTCATGCTTTGAACCAGCTTTCCTGCATAGCTCGTCGACAAACAGGACTAGATTTCATATTTCAATTCATAATTCCCCACATATTATCAGGGAGGTTGACGCCTAGGGACTGGGAAGGCCAGTCCATTGCTGTGACCGCATTTTTTTTGACGTGATAACGTCTTATAAATCGATTTAGCCGGCTGCACGCACGAAAAGATGTGTCGTTACCTTGCTCATTTGTCGTTACCTTGCTCATGATCGTTACCTTGAATGAACTGCAAGCGAATGCGCGGAACGAATGACAAAGCAAACGAAAGGCAACGTTCGACATCTTGCTCTCTCCTATTTAAGTGAGCGTATATATGTATGTATATGCGCATATGTACATATATAAATTCACGTATTTGTATTTGCATATGCCTTCTTATTGATTATGATTAATTTGATTTACTTGAAGAATTTAAAATAAAACCAAGTTTGTTAATAATACCTGTCGTTTTAATGTTATTATTATTAATTATAATTAATGAAGGAAAAAATGTATGCTAATATTTACCATATACCTTATAAGATATGTTGTATACTAATATATGTATATAAAAATGCATATACATATACAATTTCGCGCAATTTTCAGAAAGAACAAATCTATATGTAAAGATGCATACAAGTCATATGGACATATCAAATATACGAATCTATTCCGTACGCAAGCAAATGTAAGCTAATGTGTTTGAACTGCAAGCGAGAGCGCGGAACGAACGACAAAGAGCACAATCGGCTCCCGCGTTCGGCAACGTTCGACATCTGGCTCTGTCCTACTTGAGTGAGCATATATATGTATGTATATGTATGTGTATGCGCATTTGTATATAAATTCACATATTTGTATTTGCATATGCCTTCTTCCTGTGTGCATAGTAATGAACCATTTCTCTGTTGAGAATAGGACGATGATAGAAAAAGTAGGAAATAAAAGGGAGTGTTTCGAGTGTAAAGTGTCTTGAAAAAGTCAAATCGATGATGGTGCCTCTTAGTGTTGTTGACTTATTAACGTCTGATGCACAATCGAAATTGAAGATATGTTTCATGAATTTGATAAATGTTTCGTCATTATTCACGTTTGTGTAAATGCAACTTGACCAATTCCATTGCGATTCCATTTACCTCCTTCTCTATATCCGTACAAAATATCTATCAAACAAATAAAATTAAAATTTTGTTTTGAAAATTGCAACCATTCCATCAATATTTTCTTATGACCTTGTCACGTTAAACTATCGTCAGTAAACCGACTTTACAGACAACCTCTTTTTTTTTTTTTTGCTTTTTCGGAGAGCAGTGGTTTTGACGGTGGGACGGTATATGTTCGTCTCCTTCAGTCGATACTCACATATATTCCCTTTTTAGCTAGAACTGATCATGCTTGGCGTAGTCACAAAAAAGGGTATCGCTTAAAAATGTTGGACGATCATCTTATCCTGCTTTTTTGTCGTCACTCGCTTCACCCGCGCTCGAAAAAGTCATCAACACTTTTGTACACCTTATACCGCTGATTCCACATCACAACAAACTTTTTTGATTTTTTAATTACTTTTGCAGCCGCGGCGTAAAAAAAGTTCGGCTCTTTCGAATGCGTGCATAAAAATACCGCCTCAAAACGCATCGCGTACTTCTCACTCATTTTTGTTTAGTTGCGTTTACGGGAACGTTTCGAACGACACTAACCTGAGTTAGCACTGGCGTCGTAGCCCTTGAGTGGGACTATTATACAGAATGAAATATATCTTGAAGTTACAAGAAAAAAACCGGTTCTTTTCTTCTGACACAGGTTGTATATACCGAAAACGCTATACGCCTCGAAAAGCTATATAATTTTTTTTCTTTGTATGAAAGGTTGGTTCGACAAAATTCAACGACCTGATAGCAGAATACACAAATGCCTTACAAATGATTTGAGGTACATATAAAAACATCATATTCCAGCTAAGATTGCAGTAAATAATAATTTTATCGTGTACGGATCATTAAAGTCTGTACCAAAACTCCTATTGAAGGTAAGTGTGGAATATGGCTAATCAATGGTGTGACTTGTATGACTATTAAACAAGAATTTTATGTGAAAAACTATGCCATGATAAGAATTCTCTGCATGGTTTTTTTATTGCATAACAACGATAGTAAGTGGACACTTTTTTGTATTTAATGGTAAGAAATTAAATAAAACCAAATAAATAAAATCTCTGCATACTCTTTTTTCCATTTCTCCAAAATATTATGAAATATAGAACACTTTACAAAAATTGTGCCTTTATCAAATAAGCTGCGAGTGACTGTACATATAATATGATTCGCGCTTAAACCCTTTTTGGGTGTTTGGCCGAGCTCCTCCTCCCATTTGTGAGGTGCGTTTTAATGTTGTTCCACCCACTGGTCCCACTTTTAAGCCGACTCCGAACGGCAAATGGTTTTTTCTGAGGCGCTCAGAGGTTTGTCACTGTCTGTCCAGGGGCGACCGCTATTAGCAAAAACTTTTTATATTTGCTGTTTCATGCACGGAGACTCGAACCTACGAATCAACTTAGGTTAGGTTGTGATGGTTGCCCAGAGAGTAGGGCCCACTTGGACGAAATAGTTTGGTTCGTCCTTTGTGATACCATTGCAGGACAAAAAAGGGGGAGGAAGGGAAGGGATGGGGAGTGGTGAGTGTTTGTGGACTACGAACGGTGACTAGTCCGCGGTTGTGTTAACCTCATTATGCTGCTGATGTAGTTCATCAGATTTTTGTTATCAACACCTGCTATATCAGCAGGCGCAGAAAAGAAATGAGAACCAAGATACTTGAATCTTAGTCCCGCGAAGGCTGGGCAGCTAAGGAGCAGGTGCTGAGATGATTCCACCTCATCCTCTATACAGCTGACGCAAAATGGACTCGAAGTAATTCCGAGTCTCACGACATGTGTACCTCGCGGACAGTGCCCCGTGGGGATGCCCACGAAATTTGAGAGATGACATTTTGTCATCCCCAGAATATCCCTCGAACGCCTCCTATCCAAACGTGGCCAGAAGGACTTCGCGACCCTACACGTTCGTGTACTTGCCCAGCGTTCGCTGAGTTGGTGCATAGCCCATCCTTCCAGGAGTAGACCGCAGGTTGTCAAGGGGATCCCGATCCTCTCCTTGCGCGGGCACATTGCCTCACAGGTCCCCTGTCTGGCCAGCTCGTCGGCTTCGCAGTTTCCTGCAATGTCACTATGACCAGTTACCCAAATCGAACGAATCAACCAACGCTTATAAATTTTAAATATTTAAAAAAAACTCTCAAAAATATGCCTGTGTTTAATAGCTTTTTGGGTGCCCACAACATATCAACACTTCCCTCAGTCTGTTGGACATAGAGTTTCCGAATTTGGTAGGCATTCGATGGTAGGTATTCGACAGTAATCTTCTCTCACTCCTCCCACATAACATCCTTCAAGATCTCTTTGCTTGTAATTTGGTCTTTCTTTATATTTCTTTCCAGAAGCGCTCACAAGTGTTCACAAGAGATAAATCTGGCAATTGTAGCGGTGCTGGCGATGGTTTAGAGATATTATAAAACAAGCTACAACTTTACTATAAGAGCTGTAGGTTTGGGGTCGTTGTCTAGAATTATGACACATTTATAAAAATTCAACACATCCCAAAAATTGGATACTTCTTCCACGGTTCAGTAAGTATGATAGATCACCAGTTTTGGCCAAAGGTAATGTTGAAAAACGAAATTGAGTGAGTAACTTCGACTGCTACAACACCAGTTAAGAATAATAGAATACAAGATTGCGCCTTCCGAATTCGCTGCGGCGTCGTGCCTCTAGAATATACAAACAAAAGGCTGGGAAATCACTTGTTTGTGAAGGGAAAGCTTAGGCGAAAGCAAAGCAACCTATCAAGCTCAAGAAATTATACACACACAAGCACACTTTCTTGCCACGGCATCATCCGCGAAAAAACGCTGAAAAACAGCATTTGGAGGTATTTTTATAATTCGTGCTTTCACAACGCGTGGCATTTCGTTTTCATTACTTTATTTAGTTTAAATATCACAAATTACAGTATTGCCAAACCATTCTCTAAATAATGGTTTTAGGAAGCCGCCACTTTCTATATTCTATTCGCCTTGGTCACCGGCAGCAGAATTCTGCCCGCTCAGACGGCGGTGAAGTAAACTTGGGGCTGGTGATTGATTGGTGATATTTCGTATATCACCAGCACAATCTCAGTTTTTTCGGAAACAAACCGTTGATGGCCTCGCTTTCACCAGCCAATCAGCTGATTCTTTCAAATACCCTGAGAGCCAGTTAACGGTCTGATATTGACCACATCTTCTAAATTGATTTCACCATAGTTCTCTGTTACTATTTTTATTGTGGTGCAAAGTTGAGTTTTAAATTCAGTCCAGCTAGAAAATCAACATACACTTGCACTGTAAAACTGACCTTTATTAAAAATCGTAAAATTTATTGGCGAGAGGCTTTTTGATGCAAAATACTTTATTTTTCTAACAAAAATCGGATAATTCATCAACATCTCTTTCTGATAGGATAGGTAGGAAGGAAAAGGGCGATTGGTCTTATTTGATGCTTCTTAAATAAATATTACTGACCCTGTTAAAATGCAACAAAGTAATTTAGCTGAGCCTTTTTATTGTTAAGACTCAAACCGAGTACGTTCCTATAATTTTGAGTGAATGCTGCACGAAGCTGTGGCTATTTCCTAAAATTGAAAAAGCAGAACTTCAGACAGCTCTTAATTTTGCTAAAAAGTACCCTTCTGATGTGTCGGAAGAAATCTCAATTGAGATGTGTCACTTGAAGAGTGTGTACAAGGCGAATTTTACTGGGAATTCGGAATGTTGTATGCCTCCGTTCGACTTGTTGAATGCCATCACAGCTAAAAACTTGGATACTCTTTGCTTTGCGAATATTCTGCACCCTGCCAGTATCGGTTGCCGGCGTCGAAAGATCGTTCAGCGCTTTATCAAGGATCAAAGACTATCATCGTTCTTGTTGAACTCAGAGTCGAGTAACAGGACTGGCAACTTTGTATTTGGAATCTGAATTAGCAAGGAAACTCGACTTCGATGATATTATAAAAGCTTTTGCCTCAGCTAAAGCAAGAAAAGCAAAATTCTAAGCATCGTAGCAGTCATTTTCAAATATTTGTAAGGCTCACAAAATGAATAAAAAATGTTAACTTTTTTCAGCTACGTTTTTTATTTCAGATCTGCTGAAGAGTTTTCTAAAATTCATTTTAATCAATATTTCATAATTAATTCTACCAAAAATTGTATCAATGAGTTTTTCAATGTTTAGATGTTATATCACTATAACATAATACGCATTTTGATAAATAAAAAAAATTTGAAGGGGCCGCATCTCAAGTTTCTCCAGGGCCCGAATACTCTCTCCACGGCCCTGGTTACAGTAAATGGCGGGCGTTACCGTGACATGGTCAACGAGTTTTTGTTTCCAAAAATTGAAGAGGATGACATGGACGACATTTGGTTTCAACAGGACGGTGCAACTTGTCACACTGCCAAGTTACATTCAAACAACAAAGTTATATTCGAACTTTTGGCTACCGTTTTTGAAAACCGAATAATCAGCCAAAATTCCGATATCAATTGACCGCCTCGGAGCTGTGATTTAAGCCCTTTGGACTATTTTTTGTGGGGAGCCGTTAAGGACAAATGCTATGCGAACCATTCAGAGACGATTGATGCTTTAAAATAGTGATGGGCAAACTAAGCACATTTGCACTGTGCAGCAGCGTGTGCTTCTGCGTGCGTAAAAGTGCTAGGTGAAGGGGGATAACAAAGCACAGGGAAGAAACAGAAAAATTGAGCGAGTTGTGTCTGTGTTTGTACCCTGAATGAGAGAGCAATTATTCTTGAATTCTTACCATGGATGCCAACTTTTAACTTCATATCAACAAATTAAAAAAAAATAGGTTTTTTTGGTACATTTTTCTTCAATAACTAAATTTAATACATATTACACTTTCTATTATAATAATGAATTAAAAAAGTTCGCGTAATACTGTTTTTTAATTGCTAGATGTAAAGAAAGTTAAGACCTCTGAAAATATTTAATTTGAGATTAAATTAAAATCTTACAAACTGCATATACTGACGAATCTGTAAATTATTCACACTTATGTTATGATTACTTAAATGGTTTTTGAGATCGGATATATTTTTTATATATTTTATATTTTTTTTAGCAAATTACTTTATAAAACTGCAAACTCTCTTCAGCTACCGAAGTTTGTCGAATGTTTCAGAATTTTTAGCTACTGAATGATACCATTTTTTCTTTTATTTTTCACAAAAAGTGGACGAGATTGATAACTAATTTCGCCCATCTAAATCCAATACACTCTGATATGCACAACTGCAAATAAAAATAAACAACTAAGAGTATATACTTATGTATATAAATTATGAATAATAAAATCAACAATACCCAAAATTTATTCCCACATTTAACAACTGCGGCAACTCTTACTCATAAGTTTTGACATTTCATAAATAAAATCAGTTTTTTCGTGATTTCTTCATTTTTCGACGATATTTTTTTGAGACCGTAAGTTACATATTATTGTCGCATAAAAAACCACTAATATTAAGTGTATTTGTATGGTGTAGATGCAGTGAAAGTGCTGAAAATTCTATTTAAAAATTTGAAGCGGCGAACGTCAAAACAAAGTGCACAGTGTTCAACTGCCGACGAAAACCTAAATTTATTTCTAATGTGTAATATATTACTCTGTTTTAACTTTTAATTTAGATAAACAAAGTTAAATAAAATATTAAATATAAAACATTTGGTTCAGCATGACCTCAAATAAAAGAACATTGTTAAATTTGAATCCGAAGTGGAGTGTAACTTTTTTATGCAAATATGTAGACGGAGAATCACAATGCCTTGTATGTGAAAAACGTGTGGTGTGTAAGGTTTTTAACATAAAGAGACATTATGAGCTGCACAGGAGTGATTATGATGAATATGTAGGAAAAGAAAGGAAAAGTATATACAAATCCTTAAGTCCAAACGAAGAGCCCGATTCGATGTGCCAAATTACAGAAGGTCGGAAAAATTCAAATTATTCAAATTTTTTTTTTAATTTCTTAGGAAAGCGAAGATTACGTTGTAGATGCAAAGCGTGCAACTTATGAAATCGCGTTAAACCTTGTTCGTGAGAGTCGTGCATTTCCGTATGGCGAATTGGTGAAGTCTTGTATATTAAAAGCAGTAGGAATTTTGTCCCCTTATCTCGTAGAACTCTAAGCAGACGAGTAGATGAAATGGCGGAAATTACAGAATCGCAGTTAAAAGAGCGTATAAAATCATTCACAGCGATTTCATTGGCAATTGACAAAAGTACAGATATATCCGGCATAGCCCAATTAGCGATTGTTATCCGAGGAGTTGATGCCCACCTAAATATATGTGAAGAACTTTTGGACATTATTCTAGTGACAGGGACGACTAAAGGTGAAGATTTATTTCAATGTGTTAATGAATGTACTGAACGTATGGGTGTATCATGACGAAAAGTGGTTTGCGTTGCCACCGATGGTGCGAAATCCATGAGCGGATGCAACAAAATTTCTCTAATCATTTTTGTGTACTTTGTCATACTGTGCGCATTGCCATATGCGTGTGATTTGAATTTGAGAGCAACTAAGTACTCACCAAGAATACCCACTCTGCTATGATAATTTCCTCAATGTTTTTTGAAAAAATCCTCTATTTTTTTTAATGGAAACATGTATAAATTGTCCTTTTTAACAAAATAAAATGTATAACATCCATTGTTTAAATAAAACATGGCTGGTTGAGATTACTGTTCGCTGTTGTGACCAGCATTCTTTAAAAAAAAATGCACTAATATAAAAACATACGATATACATACATACTTATATGTAAACGAAGACAAATTTTTAATTCAGAAAAATATACACCGATTTGTCAGTACAAATTTATCTCCACATAGTTTAGCAACTATGAAACTTTGACATGCGAATGTTCAAACTTCTTGATTATAAAATCGCCTATGCTTCTTGGTTACAAAAATTATAAAAGTAAATAAAATAGAAATTTGCAAAGATGATGTTAATATTCAAAGAAGCGTTTCCAATAAAAAAACCAAAAGCATTTTATTAATATATTTCATATGAACGATCAACACTTCGAAATCCCTTAACATGGAATGAAGTCCCCTTATCTGGTAACTTTGCTGTTGGCAAAGCTTCACTCTCTTTTTTACAAACACATATGCGTTGCTCAGAAGTGATTAATATACGTACACGCCTATTGCTTACCCTTCTAATGTAAGTTTGTCGCCCCCCCATCTAGCACTTTGCTAGCACGCTCTGCTGCGAGCGTGCCACGCTGCTGCCCGTCCCTACTTTAAAACATGAAATCAAAGTTGCCATTCATGAAATTGGAGCCCAAACAATCGAAAATGTGCTTAAAAATTGGGTTGATCGAATGGCCTACTGTAAAGCCAGTCGTGGCAGTCATTTGAACGATATTATGATTCATTCATAAATGACAATGTTCAGTCTTCAAAATAAAAAAAAAGTTTGAAAAACTATTGATTAGTTTTTTTTATAGCCAATTAAAAAAGCAAATTTTACATGGCCCACCGTATATTAGTAAGTTCATAAGTAAATGAATTTGCAGAGGTTCATCACAATTAAAAAAATTTAATTCGCCCTAATTAAAATTCTACTGAATTCTGTGCATGCCTATTTTGCCTATTTGGTTATAAAAGTGAAACCTAAAAATACAATTTGTAGCAAAAATATTCCTCTTCTGTTTATAAGCTGAAGTGATTAATTTTTTTTTTAAATATCTTCGTTATCTGACCAACGCCAGTTGAGACCACTCATAGTCGTTATTTCAATTTGAAAATTAAAGGGTTCACACTAATAAAATTTTTTGCCTGATAATTGAATAAACCGATAATCGCTTTGGCGGAAAATTTCCTCGAAAGGGAAGCTGTTATCCAGTTAAAGTATACACGTTTTTCTTTCTTCCATTCCCTCAACCCATTTTTTCAGTTTTTTTCATTTTGGCCTCAGCCTTGCGGTGCTGATGTTCGAAATACATACCTACACACATATCTGACGTTATTGCTATAGTTGGTGTGAATTGATATTTTAATAGCGCGCTCCATGTACAACCCACACATATACATATATACAGCCACTCACACCTTATTTGAGACCAGTTGTTTATAAAGTGTTCTGCTTTTCCCAGTGCTCTTTTTTAATCGAATCATTTAAGCTGCGGCGTGAATTCTATGTCTGTTTTTCGATGTTTTGCATTGCAATGAAATAAGTGGACACTTTTTGTGTATTTTATGTTGAGAAATGAAATTAAGCAAAATAAGTAAGATGTCTACATACTCTGTTTTTCCATTTTCTCTTAATATTATGAAATATAGAAAATTTTACAAAAAACTCGTATTTGCATCAAATAAGGTGCGGGTGACTGTATTTGGACGGATGGCCTCCTGTAGATCTTAAATTAATAAAACCACTTTATAAACTTTCAACTTAGCTCTTCTATGAACGAAGTGCTGATGTAGGCTGTGTATAGTCTACTAAAATTTTGAACACAGAATTGAACCTCCTAACACCACTTAGAAAATGGGATGACGGTTTAATTAAAAATATTTTTGAAACCTGATCCACCCATGTAAATGCACTTTCGAGCTTTTATGATGTTTTACATACATACGTAGCTTCAGCTGCTTGATGATTTACCCACCAATGCACTCTAGAGAGTCTTCTTACAGTACTTCAGAGACATCCGAATGTAAAAACTAAGCGCATCATTAATATCCGCCGCCATTTCCGAATCAAGTTTACAATTAGTATCAGGTCCGTCTAAATCAGCAACCAACAAAGACTCGCTTAGAACGCTTGACTTCAAATTTTGGGACTGCTGAGTCACTTGTGTGAAGGAAGCCAGCTCTTCACAGAAGAACGAATCACTAATAACGCTAGAGTTAAGCTGTTATGATGTGGTTTCCGTGAAATGGAGTCATTCAGTGTCATCGCCTTTCACATCTCTCCGTCCTTGCAGACATTCCGTATTGCAAAAAAGTTTTGAGAAAATATCATGTTAACCAATATTTAAAAGCAATATTAGAAATTATATTTTACTTTGTTTTTTTTTTTTTAAGGAGGTTGAAATCAAAATTTGAGAAACATCTCAAAGGTGCCGTCACACCAATGGTATGTGGGGCACGCTCCCACTAATACTATAACAATCCTCCACCTCGGCTATTTCTACCCTGGGACCACAAAAGTATAACTTCTGGGTAGAGCCGCGCTTATGTCCGAAGGCACAACAGGTACCCGCGTCCTGGTTCCTCTCCTGTAGGCGTGTGAAGGCTGTACACTAGGCCGGGTCGATTTGTGGGGAGGCAAAAAAATCGACCATTGCTCTGTGAAAATCATATTATCGCCTTGTCTTCTGTATAATACTGTATTGAGTGTTTCACTCAAACGTCTGTGCTTGTTATCGGTTCGTCAGAGACTGTCCGCCTTCTCTGTTGCTGAAACGCTTTGCGTACCCAATCAATATGGCAAAGTCGCGTCATAATCGTACCTGCAAACGTTTGCGTTTATGATATGATACTTAGGATGTATTTTTGAAGCCTATGTTTGAGATAAGGATGATCATTTAGACCACCTTTACTGCGAATGGCTCCAAAAACAATTTCCAATAAGCCTGATTTAGCCAGTTGGTCAAAATGTATTCAACTTTTGAAATCTTTTGAACATACTAATAAAACATTACGTACGTAGGCTTTATTTTAATGTTCGAGTAAATTCTTGTTCGGAATGTTGGATTCAGAGATGATCTCGTTTCTCAGAAGGTTAGTTATTAAACGCCTAACTTATCTCTAATTTATTATTAGTACCTTCCCAAAGGTTTTCATGGGCGAATTAAAAACGTCAAGCCAATCATTGATGAGTTGAACAAAATCCGTCAGTTGGATTATATTATATGTACATATATGCAAAACGAATCCTTACGCAATGCCTTATTGTACAAGCAGTGTACTTTATACATAATTATCTGGCGTTTCATTTAATTCAACGTTGGACATTTCTTTTGCTATCGCAATCATCAATCAAGCCTATATTTGAAGCATTTCCTAAAATTTTTCTTATTAGAATATCTTCCCTTATAGGGCTGTCACAATGGTTCCGTTGCGGCAACTGAAGTGACATCTCAAACGCACCGTAGTGCCACAATGAAAGGATTGCTTCATTTAAACAAAAACAATGAAACCGATGTTCTTGTCGTGAAAGCAAATATCATATTTCCTTGTGTATAACCAGGTTTTTGTTGGTTGTGAAATATATTATAAAATTAATGCTTCTTGAAGCGAAAGAGGGATTTTAATAGATTTTATGGTAGTCGTACCCGATGGATGCGACCACAACTTCGAGATCGGGACACGCATTTATTTTTCAGGACAACTTGGTTAAGCCTAGCCTTTTCTCTACTGTTCAATTGTTCGGCTCAATTCATTTTAATTCTATTCATTTTCTGTATTTAATTTGATCCAATATAAACCAACATCGATACATCAGGTGTTCAAAAATATAATAAAAAAATCATGTGCAGCTTATATTTGATGACGCAATTGAAATTTGGTATACTAATATCCTCGTTATTGTTTAACCAAGTTTCGGACAAAAGTACTATACTCGATTTGCGGATGACAGAGTCTGTTAAATCTGCGGAATGTGCTCATAGGCTCTGAAAATAAAGAGTATATACAGATAGCCTTTTTCTCTGAGTCATGAAATCGATTATTTGTTTATCCACAGTTTCCAGTCTATTTAAAGATAGTCTCCGGAATTCATCTTGTAAATGAGACATACTGACTGATGCTCGTCGACCATGGTAGAACCTAAAATCATTTCCGTTCGTTAGAATCCACAAGCCTTCAATACAAGTGACTCGTGATAAAGCAACGTAAACTAATGGTTGCGAATGTTTTTTAGCACATTCGTAAACAACTTCAGAATACGTGCTTCCCTGAGACTTGTGAATGGCCGTCGCACAAGCACAAACTAATGGTAAATGTGATCGTTTAGCGTTAATCGTTTTGTTGTTGTTAAGCGGGATTGTTGATGTGCGTCGTCCGATTGGTGCCGCTGTTTTACTGATATTATGCGCTGCCATGATTCAATTATTAAAGGTTTGCTCACTAGTGACATTCGATTTTTGACACTCCCTTACAAAAGGTTGTATTTCAAAATGTGAATAAAGTGGAACAAATTAAACCCTTTTTGGTAAAAATGGTAGCAAAACAGTATTTTCTTGCTTAAATGGAAATAAACTGCGAACGCTTTAAAAAATTAATTTTAATTAATATTTGAGTGTAAATAACGGTACAAACAGAAGTTATAAGCGGAAATTGCGTCAAATATTAAAACAAGAAATTATTTCACTTAATCCAAGATTTTATTTTGTGAATTTATTATTAAATTTAAAAGCGATCGCGAAGTTGCGAAGCTTCGCCAATATGAAACTGTTTTGTTAAAAATAAATAAATAATTGGTACGTACAATTATGTTAGGTTGGACGAAATCCTTCTCCTATTTGAAACGCGTGTCTTGATGTTGTTCCACAAATGGAAGGACCTACAGTTTTAAGACGGTTCTGGCAGATGGTTTTTTATAAGTAGCTTTTTCATTCTGGTACTGTGCTCTACTAAGCCTCCTCTGGACACTTCATTCATTCATGGTAAGGTGGGCTATTTGGAAACAAGCTCCGTCAATCCTAACTTTTTATAGTGAAGTATGCAATGCTATCGGTCGCGTCGGGACTATCCAATTATTCTCCCTGTCGTAATTCTTTGGGAAATGCTAGCAAAACATGAATTCCTTCTAAATCAACATATCATAAGAAATAAAGCTTTGTAAATTCTCCACTCATCGATCTTGGATTATGTCAAATAGTCTATCATGTCCTAACTTAAGCGGTATGTATTCCATGTCATACTACCATAGTCCTGAACATACCGATAAAAACTCTTGAGCGAGTGGCTGCTCGTAACCATTTTGAAAATGAAATGCTTTTTCTACAAATTTTACTTTTCCTCCACTTTCTTTCAAAATTTCTAGAGCTAGCAACCCAATGTCTTGCTAAGGGAGCCGATTTGTCAAGAGAGAACGAGAAAGCTGCTTACTGAGCAAACCTTTTATCATTGAATCATGATGCGCTGCAACATGCGCTGTATAGGTCTCCTTCTCTTTCTCTCTATGTTATATATCTGTATACTCTGTCTTACAACGAAGCCTATGTCTTAGGTATAGAACATGTATAGCTCTCTTTCTCCTTCTCTCTACGTTGCATCTTTTTTTCTCTCTCGCGTAACAAAATCTCTAAACGTTACATTTTTCCAATTCACTCTCCATTCTCGCTCAAATATCAGACCGCCGCTAAAGAAGCTTCACTTCAAAAATGAGTCGTTTTTGGGTGTCTGGATTTCAAAGGCTGCAATACACGCTTCCAATTTATCAAGAAAAAGAACTAATAGAAGAGTTGAACTTGCAAAGAAAGTGTTTCAAATTTATTTGGCAATATTTATTAGCTTATGGGGAATTATGATTTTCTTCTCTCTTCTTCTAAGTATTGCACGGATGTTCCATAATTTTTAGAACCTCTTCGTCAATGCATTAGTTGGTCCTCATTGAATTTTAAACCTTTACGAAAAACTTGACACTATAACTGTAGCTAAACTTTCATTAGTATTTGATCACAAGGGAACGGCACTAAATTTCCAGAATTAATTCTTCATACAAAATGGAGTACTCATTCAGCTTAAAAACAACAATTCACGCTAAATCCAACCTGAAAGTTCACAACCACTATTATGTGTATACACATGTACATATGCCCTTGCTGAAGGATTTCTGGCGTTGTTCCACTTGTTGGGCGTACACCACGTAGAGCATCTTCAACTCTTGCAAAACCACATTTGAAATATAAAATCCACTACTTGAACTATCATTTTAGCACCTCTAATATATCATATCTCATTAAATGTTTGACGATGGAAGACTCCTAAATTTGTATTCAGCTGGTCAATTTTTTCTGTAGCTGAACAGTTTGAGATTTCGCCATAACCTGGTGAATTTCTTAAAATGACGCGTATTACGTCATGCGACGTGTCTTCTTCTGCCGATTAGGCAGGACTAATTAATTTTGTTTGCTTTTGTTGTTGCTGATGCTCCAGCACGTTATTCTGCTGTTACTAACAATTAGGCTGTCGTGCATAAAAGGAAATGCGCGTGGCTGGACAAAACAACGGTACCGTAGATTTAAAAAAAATATATACTCCTCTCTTCATTTGAATCATATGTTGGTGCTGACAATATGGCTGCTTATCTGTGCATACACATGAACTCTTGTAATTATGTTTAGAAGTGTAAAGAGTCACGAACTTTACACTATAAAATTGGCTAGCAAGTTACTAAACGACCACAAAAAAAGTTCAGTTTCAAGTTTATTTTATAATACCAAACACAAATTCATGAAAAAAATACACAAACACCCAAGTACGCCGATGCGTCTGTGAAATTCAGCTACAAAATCTCTAAAGAGCATTTACATAAACATAACTACACATTTTCGAACCTATTATAGACATACATACATACATATATACATATGCATATAATTTCTTAAACTAACTACTAAGTGCCAAATAATTCGTCAAGCAGGAAATTCTATAACATTAGCCGCAAGTATTTGAATTTACTTACGAAACTTTTGGGCTAAGTACCGTTGTGGGGCTGTTTGGACTAGCGTTGGCACTCAGACTTTTTTGTTTTTTTTTTTTTGTTTTTATTTTACATTGCTACTAGTTATATACCTTTTAGAAGGTATGGGTGAGTAATATTTGTGTGTCCAACTGGCGCCGGTTAGCACGAGAAAGAAACGACTGGCGCGCTTTGTTAAACTCGGCCAAAATCGCGTAAGCGGTTATAGCGCCAATTAAGAAGAAGAATGTAGTGTAGCATAATTTATTTTAAATGTGGCATAAAAATGCATCTAACAAAACAAAAACGAAGAGTGCACAAATACAATACGTTTATGGTAGCTACGGGAGTAGTAGCAGAGCAACAGAAACGAGAGGATAGCCGCTAAATGGATGGCTTTAGTGGCAAAACAAACGAATAGACAGACGTAACCCTTGGAAATAGGACTTCCTCTGCCTCGTAAGCTTTTTATGTCGAATGTACCTGCAAAATCTGTTCCTGAATTGGTGAAAGCACGCGAAAAGATGATGCCCTGGGGAAAGGGTTCCCATAAATTGGATTTGTGATCGTTTTCATAGACCGTGCAGATCTTGCAATTGTGGATAATGGATTTTTTGGATTGCCCAGACGACCGCCTGCCCTCATGATGTATCTTTGTCGAGGAATGGATTGAGGAGCAATATTTCACTCTTTGTGCCGACTGTTTTATTTTGTTTCAATTTCGCATATTCTTCGCCGTAATATTGTTGAAATTAAGCAAGACTTTGCAATTTTTATGTTCGGGCGAGTTCTTTGAGAAAATCGCATAATGTATGATAAAGCTTTCAAAACCCTTGGTAAATTAGAGGAACGATCAAGAATCTCGCTGAAATCGGTTGTTGTTGTTGTATATACCTGTATCCTTTTCTCTTCAATCGGTGTCTTGTACTCACTTTATGATGCAGGCCATCGCGATTTGCCTTCTTGCAGCCAAGAAGGACCCTGCCACCACAAAGAATTGCGAAACAGTCCGTTGGCTGCAAGTCCTCTGCTTGCTAAATCCGTGGGACTCGTTGCCGAACCCACATGACGCCAATTATTGTTGCCAACCTTTTCCACTATTTTTGTTACTCGATGTGTTGTCGAATCTGTTCGCAGGTGCACATTTAACTGGCGTATGCTGATAGCTTCTTCTTACTCCGCTAATGGGACTGCACCACAAAGTTCCAGACGTGGAAGGGATATTGTTTTAACTGGAGCTACTCTGGTTTTCGCGGAGAGTAGACTGAGGTATACCTCGCCCTGTTTCGTCACATGCTCCAGCCGCGTATGCCGTTTCCAAAGCGTCACAGAACCAGTGGATTTCGGCGTTGTCCGCTGGTAAATGATATGCGAATGTTATGGATTTCCGCATAAATATCTGCCGGCGGTCTAATGTAGCTGCAGACACGGTCTCGTCTCAATCAGTACCTTCCACTCAAATATTTTGCATGCTCTCTTTCTTCATGACAGCATGGTGAGGTAAAAAGTAATGGTCAGTTGTATCTGCTGGTACGTTGGTTTTAATTTTGTCCACAGGACCTAATGCTTATATTCTGCCACCACTCTAATATATTCCTTTTGCAGGGAGGGATTTTTCGCGAGATGCTTCTCATTCCAGAAGAATTGAGAGCAGGTGTTCTTAAGTGATGGCTCAACTTACTGTTTGATGGAAAATCCTGTTTGAAGGGCGAGGAAACGATATACTTTCCATCTTGGTTGCGCTTCGTAGCGGCCCGGTTATTCTTCTTTTTTCACGCGGCGGGATCCTTAGGAGCAAGTGTTTCAGCTCTAAACAAGTGATCATACGGCACTTTAGCCTTTTCCCACATTTCTTTCAACTCTTCCTGTTGGATCCGTAAAGAATATTTCGAATGGTCACTTGACGGTGTGCCATTCAAGTTGGAATCGAACTCCGTCACGGTATCTATCTTTCTTCACTTAAGTCCATTTCAGTTTCGCTAATTTTTTTGTTTTTACATTCTTTATAATCCCCTCAGCCATTTCCAGAGTTTCAAGTTCAGATACTGTCCGGATTTTGTTGTCCTTTTGTTGTCAAAAATTTTACGTACTTTTCGAACATTCAACTGTTGCAAGTTTAATTTGTCGGTACATATCCTATTAAGGAATTCATAAGAATGCCTTCCTTTAATATACCCTTTACAACTACATTTCGTTCTTTCCTTTTTTCTACTAGGCGATTTAATTTTTTTTGGCCGCTTTCTCTATGGTTTTTTAATTGGATCATTTCAGCTTTCAGGTTTCAACTTTTTGTTTTCTGTTTTTAGCTCTTTTAGTTGAGAATCCAGTTGCATACTAAGGATTTCAATGTCCTTTTTCGACGGAACCCCTTCGAGTTTACTTTTTCATCACATTTTAAATTTGCAATTCCTGCATTTACATCTTGGAGAGACGGGTCGAGCGACTTTTTAGAGAGCTTCCCTTTGACAAGTTGAGTTCGTGTAGATAGACCCAAGAGATCCCTTGACGGTGACCTCGGCAAAAGAATTATTTGTTTTTGGCGACATGGTGAAGCTGTATTTACAAATCGAAAATTGACGAAGATCATAAAAAACGGATGAGCATTGATAGCACATATCCTGGTGCTTTCGGAAAGTTATTGTTATTGGATTTCAGCGCGTCTTAAGGAAAAACTGTTACGGCGTGAAATGTTTCTCCATTACATAAAGAAAGGGCTCAATGAGAAGAAAACGGGCACTGCCGAGTGTTAAATAAGAAGAGATAAACATTTTTTTGGGGGAGGTAAAGCGAGAAAGAAAGATATGTAGTGTAAAGAGCATTCGATGTTGTCTGGCAAAACAATTTTTTGAATATTGTATCAGGGTGTAAAAGGTTTCAAGACCGGGGAGATTATGAAGATGCCATTCCTCACTCTGGTAAATGGCGAAACGACTGAAAATGGTGGAGATGATGTAGAACCTAAAACTCAATTTTGGAACCCAGTATCTGCCAATAACGAAGTGGGAATAGCTAAAAACATATCAAAGCAAATGCATTGCTTTCTGAGCCGTTCTAATATAGCGGCAAGAAGCTGTTGCGATGCGCGCACTCACCAACTCGAAAGCCGAATCTGATTTAACGTTTCAAATTAATATTTTTTATTGTATTTGGAAAGAGCCCACAAGAGTTTCGCCGACCGATTTAATTTGATTAGTTTTTATTCTACTACTAAGCCAGAATCGGTAACTCCGTATCATAAGATCTAAGGGGACTAAAAGTGAACTCTTTCAGAGCTACTTGATATTTTTATGATTTCTTTTCATAGGTTTTTTATGTTTACTGCTATTTTATAAGCTAATGTAATTCTAGGTAAGCCAGCACAAGTTTTATACGTGACAATTGAATATTTATTAGAGTTTTGCCAATAAAAGTACATACATATAAACATACGTAGAAATACGATTTGGTACTTTCAAACACCAAAAAAACTCAGGTGAACAGCTTTACCTAGGCACATACACATGCATGTACCTGCATAAAAAAACTATGCAAAATGAATAAAGTTTGTGCCTGCTTTAGGCCTTTAGAATTCAAAGAACGCAAATTGTGCGAGAATTGCAGTTAAACTTCGTTAAACACTAAACGTATACGCACATATACCTACATATTTAAGTGTAACATCCTTCGTAATGAACTTTTTTTTTTCAAGGTATGCCCCTTACAGAGGAGTTTCACTCCTTTTGCGATAGCGAATTTTACTTTTGAAGCTGTGTTATAGTTTGACTGTTCGTGGTTTTTCGGCCGAGTAGAATACTTTAAAAAATTTATTGCTATTATTGATAACACTCTGTAACAAATTCAAATTTTTTCCACATTAACGAGGCTCCAGCAATAGAAAAAAATCGGAAAATTTGTATGATAACTTGCATATATTGAAATGTCATCAAGAGAATTAACTAAATTAACCTTAACTTTTATATCCCGTTTCGACTTATTTTTGGCGTTTAAATTGAATTTGAACTGTGTTGTATTAAAGGAGTTATAGTAGAGATTTATGTCCAAATATATTTGTAGATCATTAAAACCCTTTATATTTTTCTGTTACTAGTATTTTTTTGCTCTTTTCCACAAAACTGACAAAACAAGACCCATCAATAGAAGAGTTATATAAAGGGTTTTCCAATAACAGGTGATACAGGTGAATGGATTGCGCTATCGAGAGATGATTAATGATTTTTTATGGCCGGACTTGGATGGTATTGATCTGACAACGCTTATTTTCAACAAGCAACAACGAAACACTTGATCTTTTAGGGGAAATGTTTCCGGACCATCTTATCTCTCGAAGAGATGATCACAATTGGCCACCGAGGTCTTGTGATTTAACACCTTGTGACTTTTTTCTTTGGGGTCAAGTGAAAGAGAAGGTCTACGCCAACAGCCCAGGGTCGATTCCAGACCTCAAATATAGAATTCGTGAGGCTATTGAGGACATAGGGCAGCCACTTTGCAATTCGGTTATGGAAAATTTCATGAAAAGTATATTGTCCTGTAAGCATGGTCGTGGTGGTCATTTGCCTGATGTTATTTTCCACTATTAACGGCATACCTTCCTCTTTCTAATGAAGTAAGCATCCGATCATTTATATTAAAAAAACAAAAGCATTTTTCTTTGAATATCCAAATAATACCTCTTATTAAAAAAAAATAGGTTGTCTGTAAAGTCGGTTTACTGACGATAGTTTAACGTGACATCGTCATAATAAAATACTGATGAAATGGTTTAATTCGGCTAAATCGAATTATAAGACGTTATCACGTCAAAACCCCTTTATACGAGTATATATAATTGGCGCGTACACCCATTGGGTTTTTTGCCCAGCTCGTCCTCCTATTTGTGGTGTGCGTATGGATGTTGATCCACAAATGGAGGGACCTATATATACAGATTCAAGTCCAGCGCCAGATATTTTGTATGAGGAGTTTTTTCATAGCACAAATACACTCGGAGGTTTGCCATTGCCTGCCGTGAGGCGACCGCTATTAGAAAAAACTTTTTCTTCATTCTGGTATTTCACCGAGATTCCAACCTACGTTCTCTTTGAATTCCGAATGGTAGTCACGCACCAATCCATTTGGCTACGGCAACCGCCGTAAATATTCCGTAAAATGTTTCCCATTGCTTTGGTTATAGAGCAGCTCAACATATCATGTGAGGATTGCTATGTATATTTCTGGACTCGGGCACTTCTAGTATTGTCAGGCACTAACTGACGTTTATATTCACAATTTTGACATAATTTACCATAAAAATATTGTACGTTTTGATGTGTGAGCAATATTATTGCTGTATACAGAGGTTTTATTTTTCACAATTTTCGACGGATGTTCTTAAGATAAGAATGCATCGATGAACTAAAGTCCTTATATGGCGACCAGGCACTATCTTTTAGTACCGTAAAAAATGGTAGAATGAATTGTCTCGCGAGAGTAGTTCACCTGTTCCGGAAAGGTTGTCCGAAATCAGTTGTTGTGCCAAAATATACCGATGCTCGTCTCCCACTATGGCGAATATTTCAGATTCATAACTCAGCTCAAGCACATAAATTAATGTGTGAATTGTGGTTAATGAAATAGTATGAATTTAAATCCAAATATGCTAATACGTATATCTAGCAATAAAATAGAAAATGCCTTCTTTTTGCACAAAAAGAACAAATAATATTTCTTGAAAATTCTTGAAAACGGTTAATTATAATGGACAATGTAGAATGAACGGAGCTTTTTATATAAGTACATTTCATTTGATATGCATATCATTTGTTTTGATGGGATTCTCCAGAAAAGGGGTATTTTCGTTAATCCGAAACAGTTATTTGATTAAACTAATGGTTCGATTCTTGATTAAAAACATAATAAATTATTTGGAAATCAGTGTAATCGGCTCTGAGCTGCAAATGGGAAAACACTCTCTCATAGCCTTGACAAACGACGGTGTTAATCGGGATTACCGGCGCAGTAAATTCTGATTAAAATTTTAGTGTAACAGGAAGTTGTTAGGCGGATTAGTAAACAGCTGGTTTGTTTATTGGATAATTTTGTTAGAAAAAATGGATCGCAGGCGACAGGCTGCCCTGATACTAAGAAATTATTATTTATTAAAAAATTATATTTGGGTCATATTATGTGTGGTCCTAAATATGAATTGTTGCAACTAATTCTACATTCTGTCAAATTTTGTACATTCTGTCAAAAAAGTACCGGGAATTGTTCAATAAAACGCAAATTAATTCTTTAATCATCAACATCTATTTTGTCGCCTTCAAAATAGGCTCCATTTAACGCAATACACATGTGCCAACAATTATTCCAGTCATTAAAACATCTTTTAAACGCCCTTGACGAGATCTTATTCAGCGCTTTAGTGAATGCTCCTTGATGGCCTCTATCGACTCAAAGCGACGTCTGCGGAGTGGTAGGATAAGTATTTGGGAAAGGAAAAAGTTACGGGGCCCAAATCCGGTGAATACGATGGTTGTTCGATGATATTCGTCAAGTTTTTGGTCAAAAAAGTGTTCACAATATGAGCCTTGTGAGACAGTGCGTTATCATAGTGCAAGATCCATGAGTTTTCTTTCTACAAATTGGGCCGTTTCCTATACACATTCTCTCTCACACGTCACATAACGTCCAAATAATACTCTTTATTTACCGTAGAACCATTTGGAATGTATTTCGAGTGCACAGCATCATTATAATCAAAGAAAACGAATAGCATGACTTTCACTGACCGACTTTGACGTGGTTTTTTGGGCTTAGCTCATGTGGATAACGACATTCAGTCGCCTGTTGACTGGTTTGCATGTCAAACTCATATATCCACGTCTCATCACCTGTTATGATGCGCTGGATAAACGTTGGGTCCGAATTCACTTGCTCAAGTGGGTCTTCAGCCCTCTTCATCCGATGAATTTTTTTAAAGAAAATCAATTCTCTTGGAACGAGTCGAGCGGCCACGCGTCCCATGGCCATTTGATGGTGTAAAATGATGCGAATTGATTCGTGAGGCACGCTTAGGTCACGAGCTACCTCCCTCAAACTTAAATGATGGTTTGATGGTTTTTCAGCACCATTTCCTTGACTTTGTCGATATTTTCATCTGTTGAAGACATTGATGGGCGACCCGATCGGGACAAATCTTCCACGATTTCTCGGCGCTCTGCAAAAGCTTTATACCACTCGCAGACCTATTGAGACACCTGCAGGTGACTGATATTTTATAATTAAATGCCCAAAAAACTAATTGCCAAATGACGCTCAAACTCTGCGACACCATAGAGGGCAGTTGTACCAACATTCCAGCAAAAACAAATTTAGACATGTCTGTAACGCGCGCTTTTTAAATGAGCAATTCCCGAAATTTTTTTGCCAGAATGTATACTGGATTTAAATAACTATACCTACTTTTATAACTTTACTGCATTTACTGTTATATAATCCTGCTATAGCATAGACGATGTATTCTAAATAATCAGCTACCAAATTAACTTATAAACATGAGGGAACTTCAAAAACAAAATGATTGCATTTTCTAACGCACGTCACGTCGCATCGAAGTTTGATTGACACGCTTTTGATGCTCAACATTTTTTTGACGTGTGGTAAACATGAGTGAAAGGCTAGAGAGAAGCATGAGCTTTGCCAAAAATTCCAATTCGTAGCTAAATTTACTTCAAGAGCCTTAAATCCGTATAAAGAAACTCTGAAAAGCCGCTTTAGATATTTTTTATCTGCTTTACAAATTTAAAGAAGAAATTGTAAATGCCATTGAAATGGTATTAAGTCGATACAAGAGTATACATATGTAAAGGGTGATAAATTTAGATGTATCGGATTTCAATTTTCAGTAAAATTACAAAAATTCAAATTGATTCGGCAGTCTTTACTATTTTTGTGTAGAACCAGTCATAAGATCTATTTTTTGCAGATGATCCCTTTACCAATGGTTGCCGCAACTACGCCGTATTTCGCCCATCCGTAAACTCCAATTTTAAATGACTCGCCGGATGACTTCGGTCAGTGTCTCATGAAAAACTTTAGTAATGTTGGTTTTCAATGCCTCAATCGAAGCTGGTTTAGCCATCAAGCATTTAAACTTTACATACCCCCACAAAGAAAAGATGTGATATCACAAGAACTTGGTGGTCTAGCCACTGGTCCGAGATGAGAGATAAGTCCCTCACCGAAATTACGACTCAGTAAACCCATTGTTTCATGGGCTGTATGGCAAACAGCGCCGTCCGCCGTCTTATTGGAACCAAATGTTGTGAAGATCACGGGCTTCAATTTCCGGCATCAAAAAGTCGTTCATCATGACGCGCTAGCGTTCACCATTCACTCTTACATTGGGGCCAACCCTGTCTTTGAAGAAATACGGGCCGATGATTGGTTGTTCTCGAATGACTTCGGGTTGCTCTTCAACCTAAATACGACAATTATGACGTAGCCATTAAGCCAAAAATGGTCCTCATCGCTGAACGAAATTCGATTCCTTAGCGCGCGGTGAACACTATTCAGAGAGCGTTGCTTTTCGTAATAACAGGTGGCGCTAAAGTAATCCTCCTATCAGAAAATGCTATAAATTTTGCGATTGGCCCCTATGTCAGTTCTGTTTTGACATCTGTGTAGTAAACACATTCAAAATACACGTTAATAAACAATGTTACGCTACACTGCTCCAGAACGCGGAATATTGCTGACTATTTATTTGACCAATAATCGGTCGGTGACTTTGGCGCAACATGAATTTCGTCGCAGATTTACTCGCCGTCCAACGCCTACCGGTGAAACACTGCGACGTTTAGCCGCTCGCCTCGAAGAGACTGGCACAACACGAGATGCTGCCAGGCACGGCAGATCCCGGAGTAGCCGTTCTGCAAAGAATATTGCTGCTGTAGCCGAGAATGTCATGGAAGCGCCGTCGACATCGACCAGACGACGTGCCACGCAAATGAGTATCAGTCGACGGTCTTTACAGCGAATTTTGGTACAAGATTTGAAGGTGTTTCCGTACAAAGTCTAGACGGTGCATCAGTTGTTAGCTGCTGACCGCCAATCGCGTCTAACATGCGCTCAAGCCATCCTTAATCACCACCAAGAGGAAGATGATTTTTCATCACAAATAATCATGAGTGATGAGGCCCATTTCCATCTTAGCGGGTACGTAAATAAGAAATAAATAAAAAGTTACGCTTCTGGGGCACTGAAAATCCGCGTATAACCCACGAAGAGCCATTACACCCGCTCAAAGTCACTGTATGGTGTGCTGTTTTCGCTGGAGGAGTCATCGGACCTTTTTTCTTCGAAGACGTTGCGGGCCAAACGGTTACTGTGAATGGTGAGCGCTACAGAGCAATGATCAACGAGTTCTTTTTGCCGCAACTTGATGAATTGGGATTGGAAAACATGTGGTTCCAACAAGACGGTGCAACGGCACACACTGCACGTGCCACAACCGATATGCTGAAGGATGCATTTCCCGGGCGCCTAATCTCCGGTTTTGGCGATTTGCACTGGCCAGCAAGATCGCCTGATTTGACCGCTTCAGACTTCTTTTTGTGGGGCTTTTTGAAGTCGCGGGTTTATATCAACAAGCCTCAGACCCTTGCAACTCTTAAAGACAATATCCGTCAAGAATGTGAGGACCTATCGCCGGAAGTTTTGGCCAAAGTGATGGAAAATGCCATAAAAAGGGCTCAAATGGTGGCGGCCATTTACATGACATCATATTCTCGATTTGATGTAAAAAAAATTAAAAGACCAAATAAAAATAATCCACAGGAAGAATTAAAGTTTTTCATTTTTTTTTTTTTTTGAAAAAAAATATGTATTTAGTGTAACAGTAGTCAGGCTTAATCTGCCAAAAAACCCCTATGGGAAAAGTAACTCCAATCGTATCACCCTATACATATTCAAATAAACTTGAAGTTGAACTTGGTGGTATATTTGTTTGCATACACTTTTCGAATCAGTAATTTATCAGAAGTATGTGAGTACATAAAAAACATGGTAAATAAATAATCTCAGATTTTGCTTGAATTCGTTTTTTTTCACAAACGGCTAACACTTTGCAATGCCATCTGCATCGCCTTTCGAGGCAAATGGTTTTATGCATTTGACATTTGTTTGGTGGCAGAAGGACACTCACTGAAAGGGTTTTCATTTTATGCCGAGTGGTGTAAAATAAAAACTTTTTTATGTGTCGTGTGAAAAAAATTGAGATTGAGTCCAATATCTCCAAGATGACAGTGAACAAATGGCACTATCCAACTAAGTTTTTGTTTTTGTTTTTGAACACTTAGTAATTAATATGAATGAATACAGCTTTTAAGCTGTGACATCTCTTAACTGGTATTTCATGCCAAGCTTTCTTCTTCATTCGAATCCATGAGTTCACCAGATAGTTTTATCAAGTAATTTCTCGCAAGCTAAATGACGCTGCTTTCACTTGCAATTGAGAAAATCATTTAATTTTTTGTGGAAATTTTGCGTCGCGCAATTATTTTTAGAAGAAGGGTCAAGTGAGTTTTGTGCGATAGCTGTATTACAAAGGCATAGGTACATACCTATGGCGTAAAACCCAGTTGGAAACTAACACTTGACGGCATGCATGTCGCGCACATGGCATGGAAAGTAATCGTTTCCCTCTCGCTGACATTTCCAAAGCGCCTTCAACGATTTGTTCGAGCAAGTGATATTAGTTTAGGGAAAAATAAATCCATTATTTTTTCTATAGAAAGCTACAATTTTTGATTTCTCGTAAACCATCGACCAAACAATTTAAAGTTTATGCTCGCTGTCAAGATGACGTTTCACATTAAAACAAGTTATTTTGCTGTTTTTTGTTTATACCATCCAGATGTGAGTTACAGGGTGTTAGCAATGGAAATCAACAAAGCGAAATTTCAGTACATTTTACAGTTCTTCTTTGATAAAAGCGGAAATGCAAGCCAGGCCGCTGAAACTGTGAATCGTATTTATGGTGCCGAAAGTGAAACAGCTAATTACGCGCAATTTTGGTTTCGTATATTCCGTGCAGGCATTTACGATGTTAAAGAAAATGTCGATAAAATCACAGAGCTAAAATAGCTACAAAATTTACACCGTCGTGAGTAAATCTACCTTTGCACTTATTGTCGATTTTCCGTAGTTTTAAAAACGAATTTGAATTTGATAAAACGAGTTTGTATTGAATTTGTGTTAAAAACTAATTCAATAGTGCGAAAATGTTTGAAATATGATACTCTAAAGAAATCAGCCATTTAAAAGAGGCATGAACACTTCAAAAGAGGTCGTGAGTCCATCGAGGATAACGTAGAGAGAACGTAGTGGCAGGCCGTCAACATCGAAAACTGATGATAACATCAATAAAGTGAAAGAAAAGTTGATCAATAACCGCAAATTAACCACCAGAAAGCTGGAACAGCGCTTGAACCTTGCTTATGGATCTGTACAAGACTTTGTAGTTAACGATTTGGGAATAATGGACCGCATTAATATCGCCAAAGACATGATTTCCAACGTTGAATCCGACCCAACACTCAGCAAACGCACCATTACTGAAGACGAGTCGTGGATTTATAAGTACGGCACACAATCCATACATCAAGCAAGTGAGTGGAGAGGTCCGAATTAACCAAGACTAAAAAAAACATGTCATTGTCAGTCAAAAAAGAAAGCGATACTTACGGATTTTATGCATGACAACGTAATTGTACACCACGAACTTTTGCTAGAAGGTCTCACAGTTAGGAGTGGTCATTATGAGACGTTTACTTGAAGTCATTCGCCAAAAACTAAGGATTTGTGGGAAAAAACTCATGGATTTTGTACTATGATAACGCATCGTCGCACAGTGCCATCATTATCTGTGAATTTTTGACCATGAACGAAACGAATACCATCCAATAGTCATCGAATTCACCTGCTATGGGTCCGGATGAAAAAAACACTACGGTCAGCAATCTCGATCCGAATGTTGTGTTTCAGCCTCGGAATCCTTGTTTTTATTTTTTTTTATTTAGTTTATTTGTCTTTCTCCACAAATTGAGGGATCTACAGTTTTATGCCGATTCCGTGCGAGAGGTTTGACATTGCCTGCCGAGGGGCGACCGCTATTAGAGAATGCTGTTTTTCAATCATTTGAAGTTTCATGACTGAGGTTTTGAGCCCGGGCAATACCGAATGGTAGGTAGGTAGGTGGGTAGGCAGGATGGCAAGAGTACCCCAGGTACACTACAAGTAGCACTTACGTGCCGTTTTGATACCATATAGTGGGCCACTACCTGTGAAAGGATTAAGGGGGAGATAAAACCGTCTACAAGGTCGCTGAGGAATCTCAAGCGCCTAGCCGCCAAAGCCGGACATTTGCAGAGAAAGTGTTCCACAGTCTCTTTCTCTGCAGGATCCCCACAGCTTCTGCAATGGGGGTTGTACGGAATTCCAAGCTTCTCCGCATGAGTGCCGATCACCCAGTGGCCAGTGATCACGGCAATGAGTTTGAAAATTGAATGGCGGGGGTTCCCATCACCTTAAGCCTTCTGTTTATATCGTAGTCACGCACCAATCATTCGACTATTGCCGAATTACGCATGGTATGTAAATAAAAAATGGCTGTTAGAATTTGCTTAATTTGAATTTATGTATATGTATGTATGCAAGTTAATTTAATAAAATTGCGACTACAAAGCTTTGACACCAAGCTCAAAAATATATATGAGTTGTCGCAGAAATATTTAATAATTCAACTAACGTAGAAGATAGCCACTTATATTCTTTAGAGCTTATCACTAAGTATATTTGGAAAACCAGTTATAAATATAAATGCAGCAGACTCCCCCGCAAACTAACACAATTCATCTAAAGTAAAAATGTATTTTGGCTTCAGCATCTGAACGACATGTGAATAACAGTTTGAAGAAAACATCACCGCTACAGTCTGGCAAGATCACTGTGTGCAGCTTCTTACCGAAATGAAGTTAAAAGATCTTAACATGTCAAGGCAAAAAGCGCAGCGTTTAGACTACTCAAAAGGGGAATAATATATTTAATAAGATGTGCGGGTAGCTGAAATTACAACAATTTTCAAAGCAAAATATGGTTCACTAAAGTTAAGTGCAAAGTTAAGCACTTAACTGCAACTAATGTCTCTTCTGTAATGCCCCTACAAGCGTTCTCCATCTAATTACTTTCTGCCTAGGACAACAGAATTTCGTTGGAACTGACCCCACCACAGTTCTTATGAACCAATCTGAAAAAAACATATGAACAATGTATGGATTCCTAAAAGACGCCGACCTACACCGAAGGATTTAAAACCGTTCACACTTGCCGGACAGCTGATAGCCTCTGATGCTAGTGGTGCATGACAACCCCAGTTTATATAATAGTTATTAACATTGTATAAGCTTAATTAAAATAAAATAAAAAATAAAAATTAAATACGAATGTAATTAACTTAGTTTTTGTATCGTGGTCTCAGCTTATAATGAAAAGAAATAAAAAAGTATGTAAGGTGAGTGTTTACCACAAATGGCAAACCAAAATTTCCCTAAATTTGTGAACAAAAAAAAATTAAAATTTTTCAGTTTACTTCTCATTATACTCGAGCCTAGAAATAAAGCCAATTTCGTAAGTATTAATTTTTTCTGTGCTTTTTTCCATTTAACACTCTAAAAAGCAGTTTACTGCATATTTAATTGAAATAGCTACATTATTTTGCTCTATTCAACTACACTAAAAAACAATTTCGGTGGCATTCCCCATAAAACATAGGATTTGATTAGAGAAGTTTGTCAACAAAAAGCAAAACAAATAATGGAATTTTTTGTAAAATATTTACTTAACTACTAGTCATACCCGGCGCGTTGCCACGATTCGAAGTTTTTGTTATTGAATTGTTCGAAACTGGTTTCTATGATACATTTAGTGTTCGTCCTTTTTCTAGTAAAAGTAGCTAAGCTATTCTTTAACATGCGTGGAAAAATGTTGTGCTATGAAAACAAACAAAAACAAACTTTCACTTTTATGTGAACAGCTTGAATAAATCTGTAAAATACCAGTACTTTCTATTCCACGACAATGAGCTTCATATGTGTATGTTTATATGTAGATTTCTGACGTAAATATTATATAATTGGGGCCTACTCAGCGAAAGGAAACTGAAGTTAGAGGCTTAGAATGCCTCATTCCATGGTGGGTGCCCCGTCTACTGTATTATTAGATAAATAGGAAACGGGAAAATATGAATTGAAGTATTGAATATGGAAAAATGAGCAGACATGACGATGTAGGAGAAGAAGATTTATTCGAAAAGCTTCTTTGTGTACAACGTTTGATGTAGGTATCTATTATTGTTATGCTATGACTAGTATGTGACCCTTCGTGCGTTGCTAGGGTTAACATTTTTTGGTTTTTAATAGCTCAGAATTTAATTCTCGCAGAAATGGACACCGGGTAGGAAATGTGAGCTTTGAATGCGTTTATATGAGCAAATGGAATAAATCTGCGATAATATCAAGATTTTATATTATATGTTATGCCGCAGTTCTATATATTTGTAGATCAGTAATAGAAACCACTGGAGTGAAGCTTAGAATATTTCATATCGCATGGGAAGTACCGGTCACAGGTTGGGAGATTGAGTAGGAATCTTAATGATTTTCGTTTAGTAGTTATATAATTCACAATTTTTTCAGTTGTCTAGTATGGGCTTTGATTCTGTGTTTCTAAAATGGATTAAGTCTTACTTATATAAAAGAAATTGCGTTGTAACAACGGCATTTCCTTTAAACTTTTTCGCCTCTTCTGCTGCTCCCCAAGAGAGTATACTAAGTCCGCTACTGTTTGCTTTTTTATAAATAATACAAGTAGATACTTTCCTTCAGCGAAAATTTTGCTCCAAAACCAGATTACACACTTGAGCTTCAAAACGACAAAGACAGCCAGGAACTACGGTGTGTTAGTTCTCGGCATCATCAAAAGTACTTTAAAGCCACGTTTCCAAAAATCACAACATCTTGCCGTAATTTTATAACATTTGTTATTCTTTGTTGCTAAATTTGTATACAATTAAATATCTCGGCATTATTTTTTCGGCTAACTTTTCATTAGATAGGCAAATAAGTCGTTTTATTTCGCGATATTAATCGGTATCAGGGCTTATGAGGCAAAATGGCTCCAAATTCATTGACCCTTATATTTACTATATATGTATGTATATAATATTTTATTACATAGATCTGTGGTTTGTTATAATTTGGATTGGAGACAAAGTCTTAAAATCTGCATAAACAGAATTGAGAAAATGAGAAGACCTCTCGCTTTCATTTGCTTATAAAATCTTCAGTGGCAGTATTGACTGCTCATTTCTTTTGAAAATAATTAATTTTAATATACCACAGGGTAATCTTGATAGCTCCTCACTTTTCTATGGGGTTAAATGTAAAACGGAGTATTCGCGTAATACTCCACTCGTTCGAGCATTAAATAAATTTAATTTAATCTGGAGTTGATTTTAACTAACCAAGACAATCTATTCTCATTCATCTGCAATACTAGGTACTTTTGACTCTAATAGAAAGTTTGACTCTTATAGAAAGAAAGAACCCAGACAGCTTCGTGTGCTCATATATTGGCTGTAGAGAAATGTATGGCTAACCTTGACTTTGGGAACAAATCATCTTCAGCGATAAGGCTCATTTCTTGGTAGGTAGCTTCAAAAATAAGCACTAACTGTCTGATCTTGGATCTTGGTTCGCTGTCATCATCGACTCTTCTTCGAATATACGCAAGGCTCTGCGCTCCCTGCTAATACCGACTGATATCGGATGATAATATACGAGTAACAAACTTTTTGTGGCGTAGGATGGATGGTATGGAAATCACAAACAAGTGGTTTAAACAGAATGGCGGCACTTGTCACACCGCATATGACACATTTAATTTATTCGATGAGATTTTCGAGAGCTTCGGTATCTTGCATGGTGGCAACATTCATAGACTACTGACATCGTGAGATTTAACGCTACTCGACTATTCTCTGTGGAGCTGCGTGAAATTTCCAGCAGTTAAATCACAGACTATTGCACTGCATTTAATGTAATACCCAAGGGTGATGTAAATCTTTTTTTTTTTTTTTTGTGTAAATATTTTATTTGCAATCTATCTTAATACAATGATATTCAGCAAATTAGGTCTTATAATCTAATAGCAGCGGTAGTATTTGCACAAATGCAAAACTGCATATAAAATTACGATATTTGTTCAAATCTTATATCTTAAATGTATTAAATTTCATTTGTACTAATGAGTTGCTTATCTTCATACGCTTACCTTTAACGCCAATTTGTGCAGTGGGTTATTTTTTCAGACGAGTGATATTATAGGCTTTGGCATGATGTACATTTTCACCTACGTTAACAAGTAAAACTGCCACATTTGGAGAACTTAAAATCCAAGAAAAATTATACAGCACGAATTAGTCACTGCGTGGTATGATTTTGGAATGGCGATATAACGGTAACCCTGTTACGGTGAGTATCGTGTCATGACAAAAAAATTTTGATTTGCACATTCTGTGCTGTCAGAGGAGTCATAGGTGACATTTAACGGATATTGTGTTTCATAGAGAAATGCCGCCGACTGAAAGATATAATGAAATAAAAAATTAAATTTCGACAAATTTTGTTAGAATTTATTTATAAAAGTAAATAATTATGTGGGTACTTTCGATTAAAATTTCTATGGTATTTTGCATACTAATGGACTATGGATCATAAACCAACATATTTAAATTGAGCAATATTTTTACTTAAAGCTATTTAGTTAATTTAACACTAGATTTACCAGAGCAGTCATTTTGACTCGTTGTGCCATTTCAATTCAAAATTCCTACTACATATGCATAGCATTTGCTTTCCGAAATGATGCTATGACTTTTGTAGCTATAAGTGGATTATACATTTTATTACCTTAATGTTACTTTATATATATCACCGCGTTACACACATTCTGTCCTATGAACCAAATATTCTTTTTCGGAAAGGGGATAAACAATAAAAATGCACGTGTATCGGCGATTTTCATGTACACGTCACAATTTTTTGTTTTTGTATTTTATAACTTTAAACGAGCAATTCTTGTATGCATATCTGTAAAGCCACACGATCTCAGGATTAGCTTAACGGATTTGAATGAAATTGGGCACACAGATAGTGTATCACATTTCTAGACTTTTCACCTAGGTGTTGCCACTGACAATGTTTCACAGGGTTGCCACCTGTTCGAAATAAAAAAAAAATTGCATGAGATATGCCGATGTGGGTATCAAAAGAAAGGTATTTCTCTCCGCATTACAATAGAGATATAAAACCCCGAGTTTTTTTTATTAATTTTATTATACAATATTAAAATTAAAAATTGTTACATTAAAAATTTTAATGCTTTTAAAGAAACTTAGAAACTTGCGTGATGCAAAGAGTTCGGCTGCCCTCTTTGACAAATTTCCTTCTCGTACAAGGTCATTGAAGTCGGCTTGCGTTACTAAATGCGGCACTGCAGTCCCAAGTTCACTGGGTGTTGGTACGAATTCCGATACTTCTGGTTCCCCGCATCTCGCATTCGATGCAAGAAATATTGATAGCATTGATGGTGCTACTGTTGGTTCTCCATCCCTTAATTCGGGAATATCATCAAAAATCTCCATTGAAGCCGCTATACGTTCTTCTGGTGAATACAGAACCGCTGGAATAACCGATTCTACATTAGCGTAGCGAATTCTGTTGCGGCGAAAGTATTGGTACCCTTTAGTTTGAGTAAAAGTTACGCAAAAGTAGCACAGTTCACTGCAGTGCTCCGTACGTGGTAGCCAAATTGTTGGTACAGAGTACTTTATTGTTGACCTTCCATCAGCGAACTTGCATACATTTCTATAGCAATAGTCGCACACGACTTCCGGAGTATACCACAAGTAAGGAACATAAGCAGTCTTGAATATTTTCTGAAACGAATTAACCACTGTTTTCGTAATATTTTTAAAATTTTTACTTGGTGCGAATAAGCCACAAACGTAACAAAAGTTATTTCGAGTCGGGCACTGCATTTTTCGTGAGATGAAATATACAGAAAGACGTTTTCGCGCAACAGAACTTAAAACAATTGTCAAAGTATACGTCTCCTAGTAGCGCAACTGTCAGATGATCGGAACTTCCGGAACTGTAACAAACACACAAACGACACAGAGTGTGTTGTATGAAACAATAAATTCAAGGTTAATAAGTTGTTTAAAAATTTGGAGTCCCTTCGAGTTATGCCAAAAAAGTATATTTGGCTCATAGGACAGATAAAAAGTTAGTTTTTGTAACGCAGTATATTAATAACAAAGATATTTTTTTGCTATTGACATTTATACCAGTACCAGTAAAAATGACTGGTGCATGTTTCTATGCAGAAACGTATGATTTTGGAGGAATCATGAGGAATATATTGCCAAGTGGCTCCGTTCATTTCGTTATCGGCATTGAGCCGTTGCTATTGTGTTCCTATTACAACCATATTTTGGAACATATAAGTATTTGTACTGAGGTAGAAGCCTCTCGAGTTTTGGGGAAAAACTGGATAATTACGCAAGCAAAATTCAAGGTATTTATTGCAATATTTTTCGCACGTGGGGCGTCTGGAGGAAATACTTTGAGGCTTCAATATCTGTAGAACAATAAGTGGGGACCATCATTTCTCTCCAGCTCTCTGTGTAGACGAGATTTTATTCAGATTCTGCGTTACACTCGTTTCGACAAAAGAAGCCAGAGGAGTCAACGTTTGCAAACAGACGGATGCTCTAGATTGAGCAGTTTGGGACAAAATTATTGAAAACAGTCAAAACTGCTTTAAACCGGGAGCTCATATTGCCGTGGATGAGCAACCAGATACAGATTTACTTCGTATATGCCAAACAAAGCACATAAATTTGGCATGAATTTTTGGCTGCCGTCTGAAGTAGAGACGAAATGTGGCTAACCGTATTTAGAAAAAGACGAGTCTCGAAATGCACCAACCTTTTAAGCGAGTTTGTCGTAATGAAACTTCTTGAAACGTATATCAAAGTATTCCTTTGGCGTTTAAATTAAGATCTCAAAATACTTCGTTGCTTGGAACAATACGTGCAAACAAAAGGGAATTTTCGAAAACTTCCACGTTCCTCAACCTTGTTGTACCAATCCAATAGATGCACACTAACCGAACTATACTAAGTATCAAGCATAAACACATCAAAATTGATTATACTGCTAAGAAATTACCTGAAACTGTTTCGTTTTGTAATGTTACCGGAATAAACAGCTGAATATATTGTACAAAAACACAACAGGAGAAAATGTTTCACACTCTCATAGACTATCTGTTTAGATTAGTGGTTGTTGTTGTTGTAGCAGCAAAAACATTCCCCATACATGTGCGATTAAAGACAGTTGATTAAAGTACCTTCTAATTTCTTAGTAGCATCTTCAATCATTTCTTTTGAGTTGAGTTTTTTCAGGTTTGGTAATCGCTCGGCTATAAGCTCACCATACCTGTCCCAATCCACATTTCGAGGATTCCTACCGGAAGGTATTGATATTGTATCAATTCCCAGTCGGAATTCAGTAAGACGATGATCAGAAAGAGAGTCCTCTTCCAAAACTCGCCATCCGTTGATTTGATTTCCAACTGACCTATTGGTAAGTGTTAAATCTTTTGGTCACAAAGGTTGGTTTGTTACCAGTGTTTTGAATGACCAAATCGGATGGCAAGATAAAATCCAGTAACTTGAGACCTCTGGGGTTGCATTTGCTACTTCCCCACACAGTGTTCTGTGAATTTGCATCACAACCCACTATTAGCCTCAGATTATTGGATTATGCATACTGGACCACTTCTCTTAGCTCCCTCGAAGGAGGTGGCTGTAAAGAGTCTTAGGCTGGGTAGGCCGAAACTATGATAGCCTCGGCACTGTTACCACTTTTCAAGTACTTTTTTTTTGCAACAACGATATCTCCGGAGCATAGCTCTTTTAACATCGTGTGTTCGATCAACCTCGGCTTGATAATACATGCTCGCGGTCTCACATTCCCTTCACAATGAAGTATTTGTCCCGACGACATAGCACCTAGACCTCAGATACGCTTGTGGCATACCCATGGTTTTTGTATTAGTATTACTCGTATGTGTTGGTTTGTTTGCAGTTTTGCATGCCTACGGCACAGGAGAGCCGTAGACGCTTATCCTGGACACGGAAATGGATTCGCGCCAGATGTAGGTGAGGAGGTTACTTTCGAGAGAAACATGTGAATTTCGATGCAGTAGCCAATATAGACTCCTGAGTTTTATAGGCTGCAGTCTGCTGAAGGACCGATATGATTCAGCTTGTTCAGCGCTCTTTGCTGGTTTGAGTATCATTGAGGTACTTAAGCACTCAAGCATACTTGCATTGAGAGCGAACAAACCTTAATGTAATAGAATTATATATTATATAATATACAATATAAAAAGGAAAAGTGAGTCCTTCTTCTGGAAGAGTTTCAGTACTTCTACTGTTATGAGCTCATATCAAGGGACCTTATTTTTTTAAGTTTTTTTATTACTTCTTTGACTTCATTTTGTGAGCATTTTGTTATGGGTGGGTCCATCTGGTGTGCGTGTTCTAGGGTATCTCTAACTTTTTGAGCAGTGCTTGGAGAGTGTTCGATTTCGCGGAAGCAAAATTTTTAGGTTAAGTGACGAGCAAATATGTTTGCCTTGTCGAAATCTGTTTTAGCTCATTTATTAGTTTCTATTTTAATGGATGTTTATTCTATGATTGGTCCTTTTAAATTTTTTGTTGCTTTCCATAGATTGAGTTATTAGTATACATTTTTCCTTTCAAAAAACTGAAAAATACATTCAACAGTGTCATATTTTCATTGTTTTCGCATTTCGATAGTGGATTTTTATACGTTTCTCTGTATCGTCCATGCGCATACACGAATCTCCATAATTAAAACTCCTGAAAGCTGTGAAATGATAACACTGTAGGTTCGACACCCTAATGAAAAATTGTTTAGAATACCGTGGCATAAAACATATCCTTACGAAGTATACTAGAAAAATAGTCGAGATATAGCTCCCACATCACTGATTGACCCGATATAAGCAAAATGGTGGCTTTACATATACATATGTTAGAGACTAATGACGACAATTTTTTCGTGACCAAGTACCTCAACTTAATTAGTGGAGTGACAGATGCAACCCCTCTAGGTATGTCAGATGTCGCCCTCCTGGTGAAGCTTCTAGAACAGTAGAACTCATATCGGACGGAGGTTAGCGGAGCATTCTGTTTTTAAGCTTTTCCCCCTCTCTCCCCTCAAAGCAGAGAGTAATTTACTATATTTACTACGTCGCAAACGCCTCCCTTAGCAATTGTTGTGCAATTCGTTCGAAGCCTACCTTAAACACAGGAAAGCAGAAAGGTTCTAGAGGGCGGACTTATTGATACACCCTCTACCATCAGTAAGATAAATGAATAAGGGTTTCTTACTCAAAATCAACCGGCTTTTGAATAAACGGGGAAATCAAATGGAATTTATTCTGTTCTGAGCATTACAATGGCAAACCTTCTGCTAATGAAAAATGTTATCTTAAACGAGGCGGAACTAAACCGAATGTTTCCCGTGCACTCTCATTAATGCTTGAACAAATGCTGCTACAAAGGTATCTTCGAATGTGAAAACAGATATGCGCATGTAATCCTATACCTACATATGTGCTTATATATAAATGTAATCGTGTTTTATGCATTTGTATTTTAATCTGGAAAGCGTTCGACATGCAGGCAGTTAACGCCCTTTGTAAGTATTCTGGTGTGCATTGGTGTGTACAATATGCATACATGCATAGCAAATATTGTACGAACTGGGAAGCGATTCTAACACTGCGAGGTTAAACTAACCTCTCCGCCACAGCCCGCAATTTGCAGCACGCTATTGCCAAATTTGCCTCTAGTTGAGTATTGTAAAGCATTTTCATTGTGTATCAACTACAGTATACCCATAATCACGATTAAGCATCGAATTTAATTGCGCAGACTCTCATGAATTTGTTGCTGCATTAAAACGCGCCGATTCACCGTATTGGGAAAGTTTGGATGCTTAAAATTAATGTTTTTTTTTTCGAATAGAAGAACCAGGCGAAGCCTATTAAATAAAGCTGGACTTCAGAAAAGAAATTTCTTGGCTATTCTAAAGCTATATTCACGAGAATATTTTATTATACGTAGAGTGATTTGTAATAAAATCAAAAATTTGAAACAAAACTCAAATGAAATAATTCTTAGCTCCAATTTACCCTAAAAAGTATGACCACCTTTCGCCTTGACTATAGCCTTCAAACGGTCAAAATATGACCACGAATGTGATCTTGCGTATAATCGCTTTTTGCAGCGCATCTATACTGGCATATTTTTTAGTCCTCACCTTGCTCTCCAAAATGGACCAGATGGAATGTCCATCGGATTTGCGTCTGGCGAATTCGAAAGCCATTGTGGGACGAAATGAAGTGTGGAACATGATTTTTTAACCATTCTTGGTTCACACGAACTTTATGAGACGGTGCCGAGTCCTGTTGGAACGTCCATGGTCTACGACCGAAATGTATGCATGTCCACGGCTCTAAAGCAGCTTCTAAAACATTTTCCCGATAATAAGTCGCATTTACTTTGACACCAGGGTTGATAAAAACGATTGGAGAGCTTGCGATGGGAAATCGCTTCGAGTGACCATACGTAGGCTCAAATTCTCGTATGAGCGTTCGGTCAAGTAAACACGATCGTTTTGAGTGTTTATGAACTGCTCAATTGGGAAATTTTTTTCATCAGAAAACACAATGTTAGGAAATTCGCCACGTTCGTGCAAGCGCAACAACTCCTTTGCTCTTTCGCACCGAACTTTTTTTGGTGGGGTTAAAGATCGTGAGCGTTTTGGAACTTATAAGCTTTGACCTTGAGCTCATTTTTCAATATGCGTCGAATGATGTCTTGCGATATTTTCAGTTCTTTGGCCATTTTTCTTTCACTTCGACGTGGATTTCGTTCAAGTCGAGCCTTCACTTTCCGAACCATTTCTGGCGTTGTTGCGGTTTTTTTTTTTTGGTGCACCCCCATAGTGTTTTGCAATGCTACCAGTATCATTGTCACGTTTTATAGTGCGATACACAACATTTTATTCACTTTGAGGTGACTGAGTTCACGAACAATGACTGGTTGTGATTTTCTAGGCAAATATAACGCAATCACACTACGGGTATTATGTTTGAATTCCATCTCAGAAGAAAAAAAAATTCAACAAAACTGAGACGCAAATGCTTTTGATGGCTTATAAACAATATATTGAACTGTCATTAGAACAATTTTGACGTTGATGTCATGAGCTGTTTTACAGATACAAGCAGTGGGAAGTTGGTAACACTTGATATCGTTCACCCTGTACATAAAAGACAATGTGGTGCCCCCTGTCGTGGCTAATTAATGAAATGAGACGTTGCTTATTAATGATCTCGTTAATCTACGAAAATTCAGTCCTCTTAGCATGATATGAAAGCTCGGTTCTTGGAAGCAGCTACTTTGCTCAAATCAACTGGCGGCCAACTTATTCTCGCAGACAGAAGCCTACACCACCTTCGCTGGAGAGGTTGTTAATTAAAACCAACTGCAATCCTTAAATCCGTTCAGTGCTCTAAATATAATAAAGTACATCCACTGCCCTGACAACTTGTCCTGTTTCCAAACTAAAAAAAAACTGTGGTATTCCATCCTATTGTTATTCGTATCACTAGAAATATGCTTGCAGAAATATGCGATGCTTTGAAAATAAATGCACAAAACTCATTTAAAGTCTTCTATGGCCCAAGTTTCCCCAACTAGTCTAATTCGGATAAAGTCAAGAATCTCCGTGGGCGTTTCTCCGATTTACTTGAAATTTTGCCACAGTATTTAGGAAGTATTTTGCGTTAGAAGAGAGTAAAAAACCAAAAATCGATGCTTGGAAAATAAATACACAAAACTCATTTAAAGCCTTCTATGGCCCAAGTGTCCCCAACTAGTCTACTTCGAATAAAGTGAGGATTCTCCGTAAGTATTTCTCCGATTTGCTCGAAATTTTGGCACAGTATTTAGGAAGTATTTTGCGTTAGAAGAGAGTAAAAAACCAAAAATCGATGCTTGGAAAATAAATACACAAAACTCATTTAAAATATTTCTTCAAAGACGAGGCTGGCGGCAATGTAACAGTGAACGGCGTACGTTATTGCGCCATGATAAACGACTTTGGATGTCGAAAATTGAAGCCCGTGATTTCCACAATATTTGGTTCTAACAAGGCGGCGCTACTGGCCATAAAGGCCGTGAGACAATGGATTTACTGCGCCGCCGTTTCGGTTAGCAATTTATTTCTCATCTTGGACCCGTAGATTGGCCACCAAGATCGAGTGATATCACACCTTTCGACTTTTATTTGTGGGGCATGTAAAGTCTAAATGTCTGATGGCATTGAAAGCCGCCAACATTACTTAAGTTATTCACGAAATACCGACCGAAGTACTCCAGCGAGTCATTTAAAATTGGTTTTTAGGGATGGCCGATTTACGGTGCAGTTGTGGCCAACATTTGAAAATGATTATCTCTAAGAAATAAATGCCATGATTGGTTCTACACGGAAAGAATAAAGATTGCTCAATCATTGTGCAAATTAATTCTTTGCATGCCCGCTTTAGGGTAAACATTTCACGCTATTGTAGTCTGTAATTTTTGCACAAAATCTTTTGTATATTAAAAAAATATTGGTATCACTTTTGAAAGGCATGGTTACCCTAATCTTTTAGTTAGTTTTCCGTTTTTTCCTTGAAAAAATACAATAAGATTGGATGAAAATGTATTTCCGTCAAATGTCTTGTTAGTGTTGCAATTCAACAGACTCATTTATTTGCAGACGCAGTTCATGAGTAGTACTCAAGAATAAATCTCCCGTATACATTGATTAACAAGTGTTCTTGATTTTAGGTAAAGTTTCTATTTTATCGTTGGTTTCACTTAGATTTCTCTTTTCAAGCGTAAAAAAGAAATCAGGTGCCTATTGAGGATATGCCGTTTGCAGCTGCTACCGAGTCTCTCAAGCGTAAAATTTGCTTTTGAAATTTACTTTTATATAAACTATTTGTCTAGGTTAGATTTAATATATTTGCAAATAATTGCTCAAAAACCAAGTAAATTTACGAGCATATTTTAATAAACCAACGAGACTGAGTTTGACTGCACACTGAGTTATGATGGCTAATATTTATTTGTATACTTACTTGTGTTTGATAGTTGCTGAAGCCCTTTTGAAGCGGGTGTGAGGCAAATAAACCCTCGTTTCGACAATAAAAACCAAAAACAGCGAACTATGCAAAAGAATTCACACATGAAAGGAAATTAAAATAACTAACGTAATAGCGCAAGCTTTTGAAAAGTTTTTGAGTCTAAATTGAAGTAGTCCCCAGCATTGGCATGCTGTGAAATAAGTATGGCATTTGTTAAATAAATAACTTTGTTGTTGTTATAAATATTATTATTTTAAAAAGCCACAAAAAGTTTTATGGAATTTTTTAATCACTGTAGATGGCAGCTGTCAAAATTGATTAAGTAATAAAAAAAAAAAATTAAAAATTTAATCAACTTTGCTCTTCGGAATAAATAAGCTCCAGTGAAAGTGATGTGGATGAAAAAATAGTGGGGAGCCAGTTAAGAGATCGGAGTTACCCATTGCCATTGTCGAATGCAGCGTAAGAATAAAACCAATACAGTAGATTTCTGAATTGAATTCACTTTCCTAAAGAGATGTTTGAGTGCGTGCTGCAGAAGATAAGTTTAAAGCATTTTGAGGTGAACGCAGTGCCTCCCGTACAGTTTTTCTTTCACTTCTAGCAAGTTTACTCTTAGGATCTACTCAAAATAGAAAAGAGGTAATTTATTCCGTTCCGAGGTAGATGTCCTTTCAAAGTATACATTCCAAGTAGGCCTGGGAAATATGGCATGAAAGCGTGGATAGCAGCGGATTCTGACACTGCATTTTGCTTACGGTTCCAAATATACTTGGGCAAAGTAGGAGACAATGCTGAAAGGAATCAAGGCGAACGGGTTGTTCTAGATTTAGTGTCTTCATACCGTGGACGAAATGTGACTACCGATAATTTTTTTACGAGTCATAACCTTGCATTAGAACTGCTAAAGCAGAAAATTACTATTGTTGGCACAGTAAGGAACAACAAACGTTTTCTGTCGGTTCATGCAGCATAACAAGAATTGCGTAAGCTTCCAATACACTCAAATAAATTTTTTTTTTCATGAAAAAGAAACTGTAGTTTTGTATGTGCCTAAAAAATACAGAATGATTTATTTGCTTAGCACCCTTCACGATAATAGCAACATTTTGGAAGATCATCCAAAAAAAATTCCGGAAATAATTGAATACTACAACTCGACAAATGGTTCGTACATATTCGTGCAAAAGGAAAACCAATCGGTGGTCAGTTGCACTGTTTTCTAATTTATTAGATATTTCTGCTCTAAACGCTTTTATAATATGGACCGAAATATATCCTGAATGTCAAAAAAATAAATTGCACAAAAGGCGCCTATTTTTAGAGCAACTCGGTGAAGTTTTAGCTCAAGAACATATCAAGAGGCGTAGTCGGCTTCCTCGCGCAGAAGCCTCTGCATCATTGGTACGAAGAATTCGAGAAGAAGACAGTGCATCAGCATCTACGAATTCGCCTTCTCCAAAACGAAAATGCGCTAGTGAACGGAAAAGGTGCAAATTTTGCCCGTCGAAAAAGGAAAAAAGACCTTTACTGAGTGCATATCTTGCAAAAAACCTGTTTGTCCGTCACACCGACACACAACCACTCTAACGACGACATATTGCATTGATCACAAGCCTTAAAAATATTTTTGAACTCTACAAATTTGAATTTTCTCAATAAAAAAATGTGGGGTCAAAATAAGACCCAAACATAACATGTGTATTTTTTTTCTAACATAGTAGCAGGGTTAAAAAAGAGCGTATTACATCACCTCATAACTAGAAATCAGCACCTCTTTTATTACCCAATTCCTACTCCTGCAACATTCCCAAAAAAACAGAGAGAAGTGAAACGTTGCACCAAAAAATTGTGCAATAAATATTTCTTATACTCTACACATTTGTAACTTCGGTTGTAGCACCTAGAACGAGTGCACCATCACACAAACGATCAGACACTTCCGGAAAAACAATTTACACATGTCCGATCGTCTGTCGAATAAAATTGACTTTAAAGTAATAACTGCACTTTAAGTTTGAAAGAGTGAATACTTTTATTTTGTTGGCTTGACTATAGCACTGTTTTGGGATGTTTTTCATTGGTATCGACAAATAATAAAGCAAGTAAATTCCAGTATTGAATCATAGTTTTATGAAAGTATCTGGTAAAAAATTTCATGGCATTTGATTCTTGAATATGATATCCGGCATATGTCCGTTGCGGCCAGGATTTACATGGTTGATCCGATCAATGCAATTCTTGACTACTTTTTCCAATAAATCTGGCCGTATGCCGTCAAAGGTGGATTGGGTATTGCAATAACTCGATTGTTAAGCGCGCGCTATGGCAACTTGCACCGTCTTGTTGGAACGAAATGTCGTCGATATTTAATTGATTAAATTTTGGACACAAAAATTCAGTCAACATAGCTCGATAGCGCTCGTCATTTACCGTAATGGCAGCTGGTTCTAGATTTCGATAAATCGGCACTGCTCAATGGACTTCGTGAACAGGTTAATTTTTTTAAAGTAAATTTCCACAATTTGGAAGTGGTCTTCTAGCGTTAAACGATTCATGATGAGTTATGAAACCTCACTGAACAGAAATGGCAGCACAGTTTGTCATTCTGAGCTTTCAAACCCTAGTTATCGATATCGTTAGTTCTCATGCAGGTAAAAAGTACCGTTTATATATTTTATTTATTATACTTCGATAGTGAGGATTTCATCAATGCTCTAAATTTTGTTTGCGAACAGTGAAGAACTGATTAGTTTAAATAAGCTTCTCTTTGGTGAATTTTTCTTCCAAAATTGTTGTTAATTAAATATAATAATATAAATGCCATTGGTTTTTATCTAATGCTTTATAATTTTATTAAAATGTAAATGAATCAAAATCCTCTTCACAGAAAAACGTATCGTGCATGTCGTGCATTCGTTCTATGGAGGAAATGCGCAGCATCGTTAGGGGAAAAACTCGACAGGTTTTTCCATCAACTTCAAACTTGCACTTTCTTGCACTAAACTTTAATACACGATGAAACTGTAAGCCAAAAACTCTTATTGTGTTGTGGCCTTGGGCACTTCAGGCGCCAACTGACCTTTTCACTGGAATAGCCTAGACTTGACGTATTATATCATAAACAAACTTAGAACTTTTTAATATGTGAGTCATATTAGTCTTGTTTGCAATGGCTTGAAAACTTCATCCCGGCTGAAGTAACCAGATAATAAGGCATTTATTAACTAAAATCATTATACAGCGCACAGTGCAAACTCGTAATCAGCGACCCTGAAAACATAAATTAACATGCATCTTGATTATGTTCTAGAATATACGCTATTTCACGTGAGCGGGTGGCCAATAGGGGTGGAAGGGGGTGGATTTTCAAAATTTTCAGATCAAATTCGTAATCAGCGACCCCAACAACCCCCGAGTAAGAAATTTTGAATCAATTACTTAATTTTTTGAGTTTTGGCCAGCTTTTCGGGAATCGGCCGCACTGTGCAGCGAGGAAGCACCATCCTTCGGCACCAGCTCTTCCTCCTATATGTGGTGTGCGTCTTGATGTTGTTCCACAAATGGAGGGGCCCACAGTTTTAAGCCCATTTCGAACGGCAGATATTTTTTATGAGGAGCTTTTTCATGGCTGAAATAAACTCGGAGGTTTGCCATTGCACCAACTCATTCACCTACGGTAGCCGTAATATACATAACTACATTACATAAATATTGTGAAAGCTGGTCAAAGTATTGATATATGAAGTACGGCAACGCGGCTATTAACCCTCAGGAATAACTAAGCTAACGCGGTCCCCTCCCTATTCATACGGTCGGCGGTTAGGGAGAAAATTTAAATTTAAAACCTAATTCTGCCACCGGACACTCTGTATTTTGATAAAGTATATGAGACATCTGCTTGCTTAAGTACCAGAATGATAGATTTCAAGGTTTGCTTGATAGGCATGGTGAAACAAAAATGTGAGGGAAACTTTGGCTGTTACGTCACTTGAACGGTGCCTGGAATTAAAACAAAAATGCATATTAAGAAGTGTCAAGTGTGGTTAGTTGAATACAAAACAAAAACCAACATGGTTGTGAAACGTTGTGTGTTTTAAATTAAATTTGGGAATTAAAAAAAAACAGCATAATTGGCACATTGTTTTCAGCAGCGTTCGCGTGCCATTTTGCAGCTACAGGTATATTCGAGTTACACACAAGAGCAAGAGCTAAATGTGACTATATGTGTGTGTGTGGGAGACAGAAAAAACTTAAATACTGGTTGCCTACGATTTTTATGCTATCACAATTTAAAACCGAGCACTTCATGTATATAAAAAATATCAAATTTAATTAAACAAAAACTCTCTTCAAATAACGCACAATAAAGTTAAACACTTTCGCAAATTTGTACTCGCCGTATTCGCAAACAAGCCGTTGCCATGGCATGAGCATTGGCTGTGTTAGTTTTTTCGTAGCCCACTAACACAAGCGACATTTTGTCAAACACATTTATTTGCACATTTCGTCGTATTCTCCTAATTATCTATATTTGCCCATTATCTATTCTTGAGCTTGCATGAGGGGAAAATAATCATTTGATTCGATTCTTACTAAATTTTATTAAATTATCAAAAAGGATGGTGAAATGTTTGGAGTACCGCTTTGGCACTCCCCAAGTAGCACTTGAGCGCTATATATCCAACACGGGTAGTGGTGAATATCATAAACTCAATAGAGTTATCAGAGGCACAGAGACTACAAAAAAATACTGCATTATCTGTAGTGTTTGCTGATCCTTCAGCGGAAAGTCCACTTGTGAACCATAGGAATACCGTCAATAAAAGCTCAATGGGAGACATAAACTTCTTCGTGATATTGCAGGATGTAGTCCATGATGAATTTCAACATCAACAATAAGGATTTATATTGGGACAATTTAATAAACCGTCGAATTTAGTTTTGAAAAATTTATTTGAAAAATTTATTATTTTTGTGTTTTATTACAGAAAAAGTATTTACTTATGGTACGAGACAAAACATTTGAAACAAAGTGCATTGTTGCATCCAGAGCAAACGTAATTTGTTCTCGTTTCTTTTTGCAGGGAAGTGTATCGTACGCAACGACGTCGAGAACTACCTTTTAATGGTAAATTATCTCCTATATTCAAGAGCTCGGTACGTGGGCGTTTAGATGGTCTTCCACCAGTTCGCCGAGTTTTTAACTCCTTGTGTTTGGTTCCCTCCGCAATAAGGGACTAATGGGATTATGAACTGTATCAGTGTTGATTTCTTACGGTTCAGGTCGTTATGCACAATCCAAGCATTAACAGTTGAAAGCATCAGAATCTTGAAAAAAATCTTTTTCCACCACTTTTGGGATTTCCGGTTGATATCGTATACCCCTGCTTTCTGATCAGCTAGATCTACGCCCCCCATCAAACGATTATAGTCCACAATAGCTAAGGGGCAGGCAACTTTTTTCTTCTTACCGTCCTTTTGCTTCCTATCTACTTCTCCTATGCTCGGCTGTGACTGTTGGAGACAACAAGTACTTCTTTCGAGTCCATCCAGCGAGCAGCTAGTAGGTCATCGCAGTTAATTTGGAACTGGCTTTGCCCACGTTCTAGTCGCGACCCAAACTCAGGTGTTTCTTCTCGATTTCTCATATACATAGGTATGTACAAATAGCAGGAAATGCAATGGATTTCATCAATGTTATTGATGTGAAAAATCGATCGAATGCAACAGCCTCATCATTATCACGGATAGTACCAGCTAATTTCAAAACCACTCTTTCTCCAAGAGTTCCAGAAAGATTAGTGGTGACATCTTTACCAGTGTATACATTCAAATCGTATGTATATCCTGTTTTTGCATCACATCGCAAGCAAATTTTAACACCGCGTTTGATTGGTTTCATAGGCATGTACTGCTTTAGACTGGACCTTTGGACCAGGACCTGGAATTTTGCCATACATTCATCGATTGATTGAAAAGGACTATCACTTCGTATTCGCATGAATTTTTCTTTCATACATGAAACGACTTTGGAAATATAGTAATCTTTTGGAGCATTATCAGGTTTGTCACAATAATTTAAATATAGTTTCGAAGAAAGTAGAGTGAACCGATCGCGAGAAATACTTTGCTTTATCATTTCGTTTCCCATTGATGCGTGTTTGCTCCAATAATCATGTAATGATGGCAAATGGTTGTAGTGCATAATCATAGCCACGCCTAAAAACACCATTATTTCATCGGTTAATGCTCTAGTAGTTTTCTTCTCTTTACTAAGTTTATTTAGTCGCTGATTTGTGCACTGTGCAATAAAAATACACTAACTTTTTGGAAAAAACTCTCTAAATACACGGAACTCGGTAGACCCTCTGGGAAGATCTACCAGAACTTGAGAATCTCTTTCTAATGGCATTCGAAATTTGGGTTCGAAACATCCATCTTCTATGATGTTAGTCCAGGTGGCATTGGCAGGTGCTTCAGTCACCTCATTCTCGCATAATTCTTCTTCCTCATCCACACTCGAATTTATGTCATCGGCAGCATATTCTTCGTCTGATTCGGAATAGAAAGCATCACTCTCACCTTCATAAGTATTATCTCCATCTGCTATGCTGTTCCCAGAGTTTGACGAAGGTTTGTAGCTACTCTCAGATGGGCTAAAATCTTCCTCTTCAGAGCTTTCATATAAAATATCTGCAACCTCTTCCACAGTGTACTTTTTCTTCGACATCTGGGAAAAACCATATTGGTACAAATAAGTCCCATGTAAAATGCAAACTGGGACAATGGATCCCAAGACATACAAAATTATATGCTACTCACCTTTACTGATATTCTAAGAATGTATTAAATGCAATATAGGGAGAATTCTAAGTGCACTATCTACTGATTCGATGCTAACGCAATGACGATCGCGGAACATATGTTTTTGACATCGTTTGTCTTGCCATATCGTCAAAATTTCTCAACAGGTGCTTGTTAACTGGATCAGTGGCGCCACGTATATTATAATTACGATTTTTTTTTTTGGGATTTTTTTTTATAAATGAAACCAAGAACTTTTATTGGCACAGTTAAGATGGAAGTTTTATTGAATAACAAAACTAATAAATAACTTTGTACGAGGCTGGGACATATTGTCGCAGTAGGCGCGGAAGGGTTAAATTATTTTTACCGACCACACAAACGGTTCTTTTGGTGCGACTTTCTACTTTTCTCGCATTTTTAAAATAACCAACTACTTTCTGACTTTTGTTAAAGAAATTGGTAGCTTGCTTTTGTATTATGGGCACACATTTTTTCGAATTTTTATTTTAGTTTTTTCATTTTGTACAAAAGACCTTTTGTTATTTGACTTTATTTTCTTCCATTTTGAATGGTTTAAACTAAAGTCAACTAGAAAACCGTTTGAGCATAAATTCCAAACCGAATTAAGGCTTCTACTGACCTAGAAAAAATGTGCAATCGACAAAAGTTTTATGGCTAACTCGATACAAAAATCGTTTCAGCCGTACTGAACACATATAAGAGAGATGAAGTGAAGTATAAACATAACATTAGATAGCTCATTTGATAACTTACAAAGGCACCCAACATTGTGTATTGAAGCAGAAGGCGAATACAGGGATTAATAAATATATATTTGTGTTCCATCGAAAACAAATTTAAATGCGACGACACAAAGCGGCTAGTGCATTGTATTTCTGCTGTGAATTACGGGATGAAAACTATTGTTCACTTCTAAAATATTTGTGTTTTAATGAGATATGCAATATGAATATCATGCTTGTCGCGCACAATACTATTGTAATTCAACTGATCCCTAGTTACTGTTTGTCATGCAAAATTTAAAATAATCAACAGCGTGTGCAAAACAAAATATTAATAAATATAAATAAAAAAGAAAAAAACTAAAAAAAATAAAATAAAATGAAATAGGTTAATGGGCGTCCCATGTAAATTTGAGCCTTTGTATTACTTTAAAAATTAAAAAAATAACTTGATGCTGTGGCTATGCAAAGCCATGCTTGGTATACGCCTTTATATCCTGTTCTTTACATGTTTTATTTGGGGAAATTTGAATATTTCTATCACAGATTTGTAGTGAAAATTTATATTTTTCTCAATTATTTCGCACTGTCACATAAAGTAAACTGCTGCTGAAAAATAGAAATGGCTGCTAATGCATTGAAGTCATACTAGGGTGCCTTTTATATTTCGGGATTTGGCAACCCTGGTGTTGCAATCTGGCAACTGACAGCTGTATCGCACAGTTTGACATTTTTTGGCTTTTACGGACTCAGAACGTTTTGAAATACCAGCGCTATTTGTGTTGTTTACAGTAACTTAAAAGATTCATCTCGGTCCAAAAATGGAATTAAATCGTGAAAATTTTCGTGCGATTATTTTTTACAACTTTCGACGTGGATTAACTCAGCAACACTGCATGGATGAACTTTATTCATTTTTTGGCGATGAAGCTCCATCAAGGACCAGTGTTTATTGATTGTATGGTGAATTCAATCGTGATCATAGTTCACTCCAACACGAATTTCGTGAAGGTCGTCCAAAATCAGTTGTTGTTCCGAAAACCATTGATGCTGTGCGCGAACTGATATTGCAAGATCGTCATGTGACCTATCGTGAGATTGAGACAATCTTAGGCATTAGTGGGACCAGCATACATTCAATATTGCATAAACATTTGACTGTCAAAAAAATTTGTTCGCGTTGGATCCCACACAATTTGTCAACCGCTCAAAAAAAGGCTCGTGTCGATTGGTCGAAGGAAATGCTCAAAAACTACGATCGCGGGGCTTCGAAACAGGTCTATGACATCGTGACAGGTGATGAATCATGGATTTACGCGTATGAGCCCGAAAGTAAACAGCAGTCGACTGTATGGGTGTTTCAAGATGAGCCAAATCCAACAAAAGTTGTTCGCGCACGAAGCACTTCCTAGCAAATGGTCGCCTGTTTTTTCGGAAACACTGAACATGTCGCAACCGTACCGCTAGAACAACGCAGAACAGTAAATTCTGAGTGGTATGCAACCATTTTTTTGCAGGTTGTCTTCCAAGAAATTAGGAAAACCAATCGCCAAAGATGAATCACTCTTCACCGGGACAATGCGAGCTCTCACACATCGGCTTAAACAACTGCATTTTTGAGCACCCAAAACATCGAATTAATGGGTCATCCGCCGTATAGTCCTGACTTGGCACCGAATGACTTCTTTTTATTCCCGTACGTAAAAAACAGACTGAGAGGTCAACATTTTTCGACACCTGAAGAAGCGGTTGCGGCATTCAGAATGCATGTTTTGGAGGCACCTCATTCAGAGTGGCAAAAGTGCTTCGACAGTTGGTTCAAACGCATTCAAAAGTGTAAAGATCTTCATGGAGAATATTTTGAAACACAATAAAGTGATTTTCGATGATTAAAATTTGTTTTTGTTCTCTAATCCCGACATATAAAAGGCACCCCTTGTACTAGATCAGTTCAAGTCTAGGTTATTGCTGAACACATTTATATATGTACATATTATATATATATATAATTGGCGCGTACACCCTTTTTGGGTGTTTGGCCCTGCTCCTCCTCGTATTTGTGGTGTGCGTCTGGATTATGTCACACAAATGGAGGGACCTACAGTTTCAAGCCGACTCCGAACGGTAGATATTTTTATGAGCAGCTTTTTCATGGCAGAAACACACTCGGAGGTTGCCATTGCCTGCCGAGGGGCGACCGCTATTAGAAAAATGTAGTCACGCACCAACCCATTCGGCTACGGCGGGCGCACATTTTTAATAAAACAAATAAATCGTAAAAAATAATAATCTTTTACTGGCAAAGTCTAATACAATCGAAATTTGCCAGTATAGGGTTTTTTAATAGGTGCGCTTCAACTTTTTTCCGATAGGGAGGACGAACGACGCAATATTTTTTATTTTTCGCTTGTGATTTGTAAACTTCATTAGTATACATTTCATCATTATGAAAATAATCGTTCTGTTGCTGCTACTTTAAGAGCATTACGGCCACTTTACGGTCCATTTAACAAGCCGTCCCGTTTTGGGGTTATGTGAAGTCATTGGTCTACAGTAACAAGCCGGCGACGATTTGTGAGCTCAGAGCCAATATTGAACGCGAAATTGCTGGAATTTCGGCCGATTTATGTAAAAGAGTGGTCGAAAATTGGGTTCAACGATTGGACTTCGTAAAACGTGCACGTGGTGGTCATGCAAAAGAAATCGAATTTCATACTTAAATGTATATGTTCAAACTCGATAATAAAAAAAAAATTAGTTAAAAAAGTCAAACCGTTTGTGTTTTATTCAAAAAAGTTCAAAAGTTGAAGCGCTCTTACTGAAAACCTCTATAGTAAAAATTTATCGAGGAAAGCAATTGATTCCGTAATTGCGATACATCATTCTGTGGGATGTCTATATATAGTTAGCGACTTAAATGTTATATCGTTCGACAAAAATGTATTTGCTTGCAAACAGAAAACAGGCTAAATGACCTGGAAGGGGTTTTCAAGTTTAATAATCGTAATTTCATTAATGCTTATGCTGCCATCTGGTTTTGGCCAGACGATGTTGATGTTTAAAACAAATTTTTAGTCAGTAAATGATTTTAGTTCAGCTTTATCATTGAAAGTATCCCCGAGTGTCTATTTCTATAAAAGGTAAACATTAAAATATGACAAAAATTAAAAATAGTTTACAAATTAGGGTGGAATAAGTTATTACCCCTTATACGGTTGACCGTACATGGTACGGTCCTTGTATTTTATACAATTTAATATAACTTATCATTTCCAGCAAATTTGTTTTCATTATTTTTCGTATAGTCTTTTTGATTATTTTCTTTTTCTTTTTTTTTTTTTAATTTTTATTTCGAAATGTATTTTACGAACCGCTTAAGTTAAATTGTGTGACTATTTTACTTTGTGACAATTGAATGGAGGGAATTTCCGAAATTCAGTTGAACGGGTTGTAAAATAATTTACATTTTTTATTAATTTTTTACTTAGCTTCTTACGGGTTTAAAAACCTAATTTTTAGTTGATTTCTGAATGGTTCAAATTTCAAAGTTGAATTTGGGAGAAAATAAAATATAAATATGGAAGAAAACGGAAAGTTTGTTGAAGAGATAGATGTGGCTATAACCTAAGACAACAAAAACGGATAAGTGGGGAAGAATTCCTGAACCAAATTGATAACAAAATTTCGAACGCTAATGAACTCGTTTCAAGACAAGATGGAAATAACGATGATGTGGAATGTGGCGTAATTAAAGGGTAAAATGAAGGAAAATAAATAGATTTATTGAGAGCGATGATAATAAGGACGAAGAGGAAGAGAGAATGAAGTTATTCAATCAGAGAACTCGTTTCAGCGAAAAGCTAATGTATTTATTAGGCAAAAGATAGAGGAAAATTGGCAAAAGGAGATTCTCTCACTGGTCGCATTCGTATATATAATCATTAAGTTGATTGTGGCCCAACTGAGAGAAACTCAACACCAGTTGAAGTGTTCCGGAAAATTTATTTACTGATCAAATGAGTCGGGTTATCTTGTCAGCAACTAATCGCAAAGTAAAATCTGTATATGAAGAATGCAACAGTAAAAGACCAACCAGAAGTAAAAAAGTCTGGAAAAAAGTATGAGCGCAGCTGTTGAACTAGAAGCGTAACTGAACCAAGCTGAGAAGGTTTTGCTATATTTAGTTTCACTGTTTTTAAATTCCGACAGAAAAGTTTGTGAATAGAAGGTGTTCACAACCAACAACGAATGTATTCGGCTAATGAGGTCTGAACGGAGCTACGTTTTTTTATTTTTTTGTTGTTTTCTTTTTGTCGGGACAGACTAACAAGTGCAGTCCTCAGACACAATTAAACCCATTGTATTGCACCCCTCTTTTTAATTTTCTTTAAACCTATCCGACCTCCGAAGAAATCTGAGTAGATCTTGTGATTCCAAGGAGCCAAGATGGTCGCTTCTTAACACATCAGTGCAAAAGACCTAAAGCCTGACTCGAGAGAAGGCGGGGCAGATGCACAGAAAGTGGTTCGCCGTCTCATCCTCCTCTCCACATGCTGGGCAGAGTGCACTGTCTGAGATGCCCACCTTTTCGATGCGCTTTGCCCCATAGAAAGTGACCCGTCATCAGTCAAATCAGCCTCTTGCAGTCCCCTCTGCGTAGCGACAGAAGAAACTGCGACATTCGGTCGGATGTGACAGGTAGCATCAGTTTTGTACATCTGCAGCCTCTCTCAGCCTGCCAAGCTCGCTTGCGGTTTAGATTAACCCGTTTGCTAGATGTGGCTTTGATGGCTGCAGAAGGAAGTGGCAGAACGGGATCCGGGCCAAAAAAGTTGGCCCCAAAACCCAGTCTGGCTAAAGAGTCAGAGATCTCGTTTCCCGCGATACCCACGTTGGTACATGTAGGAATAAGAAACTATAAGCTCCTCATGAATTCAAGACACATCTTCCAAGCTTGCCCTTGGTTTGAACGAAACAAATAATGCTAAAAAACAAACAAATTCATTATTAATAATTCTACTGTATATTATGACTCAAATATTTCGGCTTTGTTGAGAAATGGGCACAAATCTTTTTCTTCATACTCCATACTCTTCATACCATCAACTGAAATAAATTCTAAATCAAATTAGGAAATGATCCGTAAAAATGAGAAAAGACTGATATTTACTATATATTGTACTTGTAATTCTTCTTCTGAGGAGTACGTACGAGTATGATGAGATTTCCAGAAATCCCTCTATATTCGCAAATCTATTGCAACGCGTACGCTTGATTTTAATAAATTTTAACTTCATTTGGCCACCGTAGTCGTATGGTTTGGTGCGTTATTACCATTTAGGAGTCCCCAGGTTCGAATCTCCGTACACAAAGCACCAATTGACCAACTGATAGAACAAGTATTTTTTTAATAAGTGTCGCTGCTTGGCAGCCATCCGAGAGTATTTCTGCTATGAAAAATCTCTTCCTAAAAAAATCTCCCGTTCGGAGGTGGCGTATAAATGAAGGTTTCTCTATTTGTGAAACAGCATCAAGACGCACACAAGAAATAAGAGAAGGAGCGCGGGTAAACACCGAGTAAAGTAAAAAAAAGAGGTTGTCTGTAAATTCGGTTTACTGACGATAGTTTATCGTGACAACGTCATAAGAAAATATTGATGGAATGGTTGCAATTTTCAAAACAAAATTTTAATTTTATTTGTTTGATAGATATTTTGTATGGATATAGAGGAGGAGGTAAATGGAATTGCAATGGAATAGGTCAAGTAACATTTACACAAACGTGAAAAATGACGAAACATTTATCAAATTCATGAAAGATATCTTCAATTTCGATTGTGCATCAGACGTTAATAAGTCACTACACTAAGAGGCACCATCATCGATTTGACTTTTTCGAGACACATTACACTCGAAACACTCCCTTTCATTTCCTACTTTTTCTATCATCGTCCTATTCTCAACAGAGAAATGGTTCATTACCATGCACACAGGAAGAGGCATATGCAAATACAAGTATGTGAATTTATATACAAATGCGCATATACATACATATATACGCTCACTTAAGTAGGACAGAGCAAGATGTCGAACGTTGCCGTTCGTTTGCTTTGTTCGTTCCGCGCTTTCGCTTGCAGTTCATTCAAGGTAACGACAAATGAGCAAGGTAACGATACATTTTTTCGTGCGTGCAGCCGGCTAAATCGAATTATAAGACGTTATCACGTCAAAAGAAATCTATTATTTTTGCAAACAAATTTTGCGTAAATGGTTTAAAACTGTTTTATAGTCGATCTTTGGCGACCTTTAGCAAGTTCAATAATTTTTGTGATTTTATCGACATTATGACATTTCCTTTAGCATCAAAAATGCCTGAACGGAATCGACGAAACCAAACCACGTAGTTAGCTGTTATAGTATCGGCACTATAAACACCATTCACAATTTCAGCGGCCTGGTTGCATTTTCGTCTTGTCAAACAAAAACTGTAAAATGTACCGAATTCCCCCCTTTGTTGATTTCCATTTATAACACCCTGTAACTCACAACTGAATGGAATAAACAAAAACTAGCGAAAGAACTTTTTTAATGAGAAACGTCACCTTGACAACGACTATAAACTTTTAATTGTTTGATCAATACTTTACAAGATATCGAATACTATAGCCAACTACCTAGAAAATAATGCATTTTTTTCCCCCAAACTAATATGTCGAGCCTTCCATCCTCGATATGTAACGGTTCGTCAGTGACTAGACTATTCTGCGCTTCACCTCGTTACCGACACGCACTCTTCTTCTAATCGCCAAATTCAATGATATCAAGTATACTGTGGAATAACAATTTATCAGACCCCTTTCATTTTTTATAGTCTACTTCTTATATTTCGCTTTTAATGGGTGTCTATGTTTTTAATTTCCATAATTCCTCAAGGGTTTTTCTAGTAAGTGTTTTCTATACTACAAAGTGCACCATCATTGCTTCACTCAAAGAATGCATTATTGGTGACATATCTATAAGCCTTCCGACATATATGTAAATATGTATATAATTTCTAGTTTTATTATTTTTAATTTTATTTATTGTATCCATTTTATTTTTATTAATTTATTACCGCAACCAAGTGGATATCTTAAAGGGTACGATTTTTTCTATGGTGGTACAAAATTGCGGGCTCGTAATATAATTTAGTACATTTATTGTACTTATACATACACCCATAAAATTTTTAGTACTCTTATTATCCGATTTGAGCAATCACGACACCAACGTCAAACATTTCTAAGTCTTAAAAATTACATTTTGCCTTTTGGGACCTTTTCGTCGTTATTTTTAATTTATGGTAAAATGTCTTTTGTTGTATGAACACTCTATTAACGTGCTGTGCGGGCGGTGGACGGACGTGGCGTATACGTAACGAATTATAAAGCTGCTCAGGTCAGCTGCAATATAATTTTAATTCCATCTTAAGTTCGATAAGAGTACACAAATCTAATGCATATACATATTTATAGCCGAAATAAATTGCAAATACTTTAATAGAATTCATAATTGGGTCTCGAATTTCATACTACAAAATTATATTTGTATGCACTGGTACAATAAACGAGTAAGTAACATCGGTTAATGCGTAATTGCGCTTTGGAATTTGTGATGGTAGTAAATATATATTTATGTATTCATATATATTAACTGTAATCTTAGTATATATACAGCATATTATAATATACAAACAGTGTTTATATATGCTTATATATGTATGTATGTGTGTATTTCTGCCATATAAAGCTCGTCATAAAAATATCTGCCGTTCGGAGTCGGCTTGAAACTGTAGGTCCCTCCACAAGCACACCGCAAATAGAATTAGGAGCTCGGCCAAACACCAGAAAGGGTGTGCGCGTCAGTTATATATATATATATTATATATATATATATATATATATGTATGTATGTATGTATGTGTGTATTTTCATGTTTTCACGTATGTCTCACCATTCTGACGTCCTTTGCAAACACTTAGCTGGCCCTTATGTATTAAATTTTGCGCTAGTCTTAAGCAAGTTTTTGAAAAAATAACAGTTCTCAGTCACGTGCCAATTCTTACATTCACAGCTAGAAGATTTCGCTTGCGCCAACGCCCTGTGCATTTGATGATTTTCAAACACCCTCAGGCGTTTATACACTCCAGCATGAGGAAGCGCAGTTTAATATTATGCAAATGAAGCAATTTGCTTTTGAATAAAAAGTAAATAAGGAAAACGTGTCTTTAAAGTTCATTTCGAAAATAAGTAAATCCGTGAGCGGACTTGAGTAAATGAGCCGTGAAGGAAAAACCATGACCTTCTCGCCAAATGACCAGATCAGCAGGATGTCAAATATAACCACACTATTAAAGTTTTGATTTATATGAAATATTTTAATGCAATATAGATTTGGATGCATGTACGAAAAATATACAGCTGATTTTATATCTTCATATACAAGGTGCGCTCAAAAAGTAAGGTGACTTTTCAAATTTCGATTTTTTTGTTTTGGTAAAACATGTTTGAGCGTATGCATGTTTGCAGCTTATACCCGCTATATGGCATATTCAGTTGAGTTTGTTGTTGCCAGATACAAATGTTAGACGTATTTTGGTGAGCTCGGATTTTTTCCGCTTTCGAAAAATTTGATTTTTTAACTAAAAATAGTATTAGTGGTAGTCATATATCAACAACGGTATCCATCGGACTTGGACTATTAAGTATTTTCTTGTTCTCAAAAGCAGAAAACAGAATTTTGGGAACAAAGTTTGCATCATTGGAAAAACATACCAAAGCGTTATTGGTCAGCAGTGTTTCAAGCATTTGGGAAATAGTTGGCGCAAGTATATTATATATGATGAGGATTACTTTTAACCTGACAAAATAGATGTAATTGAATAAATAAGCATTTTTTGAGAAAAATATGAAGCCACCTTTCTTTTCGAACAGAGTTCAGTGAATACCATGTGAATACCAGTGAATTATGAAATAATAAGATAAGGCAGTTCAAGGGTTTAAAAGAATATTGAAAATTTTCGCTCACGTATGGAATTATTTTATTGGGAAGAAAAAGTGCATTTCATATTAAAAAAATGTATAAAAAATCAAAGTGACTTTTTAGTGACTTCAAGCTTACTCTCTATTATCCTAAAATACAAAGAACGTACAATTGTTGGTGTATGCCGATGATATCGATATCATAGGCCTTAACAACCGCGCTGTTAGTTCTGCCGTCTCCAAACTGGAAAAAGAGGCAAAGCGAATGGGTCTGGTGGTGAACGAGGACAAAACGAAGTACCTCCTGTCTTCAAACAAACAGTTGGCGCACTCTCGTATCGGCACCCACGTCACTGTTGACAGTTATGATTTCGAGGTTGTAAAGGACTTCGTATACTTAGGAACCAGCATTAACACCGATAACAATGGCAGCCTAGAAATCCAACGTAGAATCTCTCTTGCTAACAAGTGCTACTTTGGACTAAGTAGGCAATTGAGCAGTAAAGTCCTCTCATGACGAACAAAACTAACACTCTACAAGACTCTCATCATGCCCGTCCTAACGTATGGCGCAGAAGCTTGGACGATGAAGCGACGCTTGGAGTGTTTGAGAGAAAGATTCTTCGTAAGATTTTTAGCGGCGAATATCGCAGACGATGGAACGATGAGCTGTATGGGCTTTACGACGACATAGACATAGCGCAACGAATAAAGATCCAGCGGCTACGCTTGTTGAGTCATGTCATCCGAATGGATACAAACGCTCCGGCTCTGAAAGTATTCGATGCGGTACCAGCTGGTGGTAGCAGAGGAAGAGGGCGGCCTCCTCTGCGTTGAAAAGATCAGGTGGAGAAGGACTTGGCTTCACTGGTGTGTCCAACTGGCGCGGGTTAGCACGAGAAAGAAACGACTGGCGCACTTTGCTAAACTCGGCCAAAATCGCGTAAGCGGTTATCGCGCCAATTAAGAAGAAGAAGAATTAAAAATTTCGATGACTATTTTTTGAAATTAATTGATCTGCTTGTTTTATAATTTGTACAAAGTTTAGAACCTTGATGTATAAGGATTTTTTTATAAAAAACTTGCGAAAAAAAATGTATATAAAAATATTGCGAATACTGTGAAAAGATAAAGTGATGATGTGAGCAAAAGTGTAATTATAATAAGAATTGGAAAAAGAATTAATTTGAATCCATTTTGTTTCATAAAATTTTAAGTCTGTAAAGTGTTTATTCCCGAAGTAGGGAAGAGTTCGCATGTCCTTTCGGATCTCTTTAGACCAACCAGCTTGCCATCGTTCCTTCTAAAAACTCTGGAATGTGTGATTGATCTTCACAAGAAACGTACTTCTTGAGCAGTGGTAATTTCGCAGAAGCTCAACATGTTTACACTAAAGGAAGGTCAACCGTTACAGCCCAGCACTCACTTGTGGGCACTATTGAGAAATCTTTAACGGTTATGGAATATACTCTAGCAGCTTTCCTAGACATTGAAGGCGCGTTTAATACTCGTAATATCTCTCCAGAGAAAATACGCTCAGTATTTTGTAAGATTGGAGTTGATATGTCAATTAGACAAGTAGTACATAACCTGCTAGTTAATCAGGAAATAATTTCCAAATAAGCTTCAGAGAAACCCCTCAAGGAGGCGTTCTTTGACAATATACCTAGTCGGAAAAACTGCTTACGGTTCTTTTTACTGATGGCTCAAAACTTGACAATAAATCTGGCTTTGGTGTCTACTCTCAACCTACAAACTGTGTGGTGCAAGAAGCTTTTTCACTTTACTTTTTCAGCCAGCACAAGATTTGTTGTTAGTCTGATATAATATATTATGGTACAAAAAAAAAAAACTTGGCCGAAATAGGACGCCAGGCGCTCAAAGGCGGTACTTAATTGGTCAAGAAAAACGTCTCTATATTACATAGTTGCTTTGATCACAGGCCACTGTCTTCTAGGTCGACATGCTCAAATATTGAAGGTACCTCATTTCAATTATTGCACTTAAAATAAAATAGTTTAACGAGGAGTAGCAGATAAACTGCTTCTGTGGTATGACAATGGATCGAAAACGGTCAAGTGAGTTGATTTAGGGACCGACAGCCACTTCTACCTACCCACCCACCTATATTTCCTCAGCTTATGTTACGCAATTAAACATGGAAAAGAGTCGTTCTTGTGAGTGTGATTTCTAAATGCTTTTCTATTTTGTTGGTTATATACTCGTATATAATTACGGTGCTCATCATTCTTTAAGTTTTATCGAGTTTGTCTTGACTTTGCCCTATAAAGGAGGGAGCTACAGTTTTAGGTAGCTTTGAAAAGCAGATACCTTAGCTTTTCTCGCACTAAGATGTTTACCCTTGCCTGTCGAGTGGAGACATCCATTAGAAAAAACTATTCTACGAGATTTTATATCTCTAGCGGACATCGAACCAAGAACTTACTACGTGCTAATCACACAAAATCTACCCGACTTTGCATTCGCATCCTATAAAAATTAGTTTTTATGTATTTCAAACGGCACTCCTCTTTACTTGTCGTTGGTTTTTTATCTAGCCGGACTAAATTACGAACTGGAACTTGCCACAAGTCTGTGTTTAAGCAACTGAAAGGCTTCGCATTTTCCTTCCTAAGAGAAGTTTTTTTCAGCGAGACAACGAAACGAATTAAAATTTTGAAAAGGAAAATGTATTGTAAATGTCTATGGTTACTGTTTTTTGCAAATGCTACGTGATAGAAATGAAATTACAGATTCCGCTAAGCGCGTCATAATTCGGCTTACTTCCAATCTGCTTTTAAATTATTCTACAAGTATATCGTCTTATGCTACTTATACGAGTATATTAGGGCGGGTCGATTTAAAAATCGCTCATTGCTCTGTGAAAATCGTATTCTAGGGATGAAAACAAGAAGCTTTGCGGAAGGAACCATTCCTCTAAAACGAATTCTGATGTCCCCCAATTTGGGTCGAACGAAAAATCCCACTTTGACCCATTTAGGGTGCTCCAATCGAGTCCAAATGTAAGACCGATCCCCACTAACTTCGGACGACTGATTCACCTATGCCAGTGGCACACCCCCAGGCACTCCCCTGGGGGGTTCCCCATATAATCATTTCAAAATATCACCGTTTTTGGCCTTTACATGAGAAAAGAAACTAAAAAGTTCGACCCAAATTGGGGGACATCAGATTTGGTTTTGCAGGTATGGTTCCTTCGGCAAAGTTTCTTATTTTGATCCCTAGAATATGATTTCCACAGAGCAATGGGCGATTTTTTTGCCTCCCCACAAATCGACAAGGCCCAGAGTATACATATGTAAATAGCCGAATCTTCGTATTCGCTTGAATTTGGAAACTGAAATTTGAAATGGTCGAGCCAAGGAACACCAGGAGATTTGGTGGCTCCTAAAACACCCAGCTAAAAAGCCCATTGTATCTAAAGCTCTGGAAAGGGGGTGGGTAATCAAGGAGAGAAGGAGAAAAGTATCAGAGAAAGAGACAGGAAAAAATAGAGACAGAGATAGAGATAGTTAGTCTTGTGAGAATTTTCCAGATTCTTTGGCAAATCTATAAATATCCTCCAGTTTTAGACAACAAATATTACTCATTCTCATGACATCGGAACCTAATACTCGTAGCCGTGCTTTAGCAAAGGGAGGACACTCACAGAGAAAGTGCTCAGTGCTATCCGCCTCCTCCAAGCATGACAGGCATATCGGGTCCTCAATGATTCCAATGGTGGAATGATTCCATGGGTCGCGCCCTGTAATGATACCGACCATCAACCGAATGTCTTTTCTTCTAAGTTTTAGTAGAAAGTTTGACAGTTTTCTGTTCCGACTTGTCACAAAACACTTTGCAGTTCTGCAGCGTTCTAGACTGGAACATCGCTCTTTATGCAGATTGCCTACATAATCGCTGATCAAATTCATGATTCCTGCTGAACTGATTCCGATTATTTGCTCTGGCCCCTGGGGGGGCACCGTTGATTCACAGTTGGCCAATTCGTCGGCGATTTCGTTTCTTTGAAAACCGGAGTGTCCGGGAACCCATAGTTATAAGTGAGCTTCTTCTTACAGTCTTGAACATTATGTGAGGTTTGCTTCGCGTTCTCCAGGGCCTTCAGTGCAACCTGACTGTCACTGAAAACTCCAATCTGTTTCCCGCTCCATCTCCTCTCGATTACCCATTCGGTTATTTCAGGTTGGTAAAAACTTCCGTTTGGAAAACAGTTGCCATTCCCCCCATAGCATAGTGATACTTATTACTATCGTTTAAGTACCATCCGGCTCATGATAAATGATATGTATATACATAGGACCAATACAGGTCTCAGACCCCAGGTTTTACCAAGGGCTCTACGGCATTGCTGAAAAATCTTGAATGCACGATTCACCTTCAGTGAAACGTGTGTCTCCCAAGTCAGCTTCTTATCCAAAATATTTAACTTTATCGGTCGCTCCTTTCAGCGTTGGAAGGCTGAGTCCATCCAATTTCCGTTTTCTCGTAAACAAGACTATGACTGTTTTGATAGGATTAACGGAAAGACCTTGTCTCATGCACCAATCATCGATTTTGTCAAGAATCCTCTGCACTTTACTGCAAAGCCTCCGTAAGGATTTATCTGATGTTAGCGCACAGACATCGTCCGCATATGGTTGGACATGAAAACTGCGTTCCTGCATCTCCGCTAGTAGAGTGTCTACGACGAAGCACCACAGCAGCGGAGAAAGAACACCCCCTTGGGGACATCCTTGCTTGGCCCTGACTGTGATTTGTTCGTCACCGCTTCCACCAGTGGTTAACAGCCTCTCAGAGGGCATGGAATATATCTATTTTACAGCGGTTGGATTAACTCCGTGTCGTTCGGCAGAAGAACATATCGTATTCGTCTGCTTCCAGCCCGGCTTCACTCTTGCTAACAAGATCGTGTAAGGCTGATTCACATGATTTTCCACTCGGTAAGCGTGTTGATTTCTACTAAGTGGACTTCTCGGCAATACCCCCACTCGACACGAACGATGTCAAAGTGATTGGGCTAAAACTTTTTGCTAGGGAATAGACGTCTTTTCCGGGTTTCGGAATAAATACTACTCTTATGCGTCGCCAATCAGCCTGTCAGGATATATTCCGTCAGGTCCAGGGGACTTAGAGTTCTCAAAGGAAGACAAGGAAAACCTTATAGATTCTTTTGTCACTATCCGACTAGCAATATACCAGCTGTATCTAGAGGTTCCACTGTTGCTACCGTTATTGTTCATGCCACTCTCCTCTTCAGAGAGAGTTCTACTACCCGGAAAATGGATTTCGAGTAGAGCATTAAACGTTTCCGATTTGGAAATGGTGTATGAACCATCAGGTTTTCGAATGGAATCCAGCCTTACTGAGCGGTCTAGATGAAGGACCTTGCAAAGTCTCGCTGTTTCTCCTATTTCTTCGACGTTACTGCAGAAACTTCTATAGGATTCAAGTTTGGCTTTCCGTACTTTTTTCTTATATTCTCTCTGTATAAGTCGATGATTAGCCCAGTCCTCTTCTGGTTGGGTCTTTAAGACCTTACTAAGAAGTTTTCTGGACCGTACACGAAGCTTCGACCAGGGTTCCACCAAGGAACCGCTTTCCCCTGTCTACTTTGTCTGAGTGGGCGCAGTTCCTCAAACCAACTGATTAAAGTACCTTCTAATTTGTTAGTAGCATCTTCAATCATTTCTTTTTTAGGTTTGGTAATTGCTCTGTTATAAGCTCACCATACCTGTCCCAGTCCACATTTCGAGGATTCCTACCGGAAGATATTGATATTGTGTCAATTCCCAGTCGGAATTCGATACGACAATGCTCAGAAAGAGAGTCCTCTTCCAAAACTCGCCATCGGTTGATTTTATTTCCAACTGACCTATTGGTAAGTGTTAAATCAATCATCTCTTATCTCCTTTTGGTCACAAAAGTTGGTTTGTTACCAGTGTTTTGAATGACCAAATCGGATGACAGGATAAAATCCAGTAACTTGAGACCTCTGGGGTTGCATTTGCTACTTCCCCATACAATGTTCTGTGAATTTGCATCACAGCCCAGATTATTGGATTCTGCATACTTGACCACTTCTCTTAGCTCCCTCGAAGGAGGTGGCTGTAAAGAGTCGCAGGATAGGTAGGTCGAAACTATGATAGCTTCGACACTGTTCCCACTTTTCAAGTACTTTATTTTTGCAGCAACGATATCTCCGGAGCATAGCTCTTTTAACATCGTGTGTTCGATCAACCTCGGGATGATAATGCATGCTCGCGGTCTCACATTTCCTTCACAATGAAGTATTTGTCCCCACGACATAGCACCTGGACCACAGATACTCTTGTGACTTACCCATGGTTTTTGTATTTGTATTATGTGTGGGTTTGTTTGCAGTTTTGCATGCCTACGGCACAGGGGAGCCGTATACGCTTTTCTATGCTGCAGATTTATCTGTGTAAATATTACTTCAGTCATGAGACTTTGTCCTCCACCTTATCCTGGACACGGAAGTGGATGTAGGTGGGGACGGCACCCGTACTTCGCCTTAAGCACCTTGAGGGACCTAAGATCGATACCCAGTACCAGGTGGGAACCCGCCTCCGAAGTGGTAGCGGATTTCTGCCTGATGCACGAGTATACTCTACAGAGAGTCGTGTCAAGATCTTTGTTCTGAGCACGGATGCGTGTGAGGAGTTCTGCTGAACTACAGGAAGGACCCGGAATCCAGACACTCGCTCGCACCAGCCTTTCTTTGCTACTCTCAACAAGAATGAACTTGCTGTTTTCCCAGAATTTTTGCTATCCCTTTTTCAGCCATTCTCGGGAAAAAGCATTGGAACAGTGCACCTTTACGGTACCGGCCACCATGCTTCCACCCTCGAAATCGGCGCGTCTTTCGACTATCCGATAGCTTTCCAAAGATGGCTGTCAAGATAGTCTCGTTGCCCTTTGGACAGTAGACCGTCTTGTTTGTCGGTATGTATCTCCACCGTCATTGCCTTTGCTGCCATTCTCGCGAATGATTCGCCAGACGTTGACGGAAGAGTGTCATTCGACATTTGAGGTCCCTTAGCCTTTGCCATATCAGGTAAAAGTTTACCTGCCTTGGATTGGGTCAAGGATGCAGGCATTTCCGAATTCCATCTCTCGACTTTCCTCTTCTTTGCCTTTCTCCTCTTTCCAGTCGTTGGCACAGACTCCGTTTCGTTTCTGGAAGAGTGCAACGTAACAGAAGAATCCTCTGTTGTGCCACGCTTTCCCGTTTCCCTTACAGGTGTCGAATCGACGGAGCTTGAGTACTTACCTTAGCTGATGCTTCGGGTTTTTTCGCCTTCTGTCTTCCTCGTTTGATCTGCCTTGCGAATAGACCAACACCTGCTTTCGTATCTCCAATAACTTCAGTCTTTTGACCGATACTTACCTGATTCGCACCAGGTTTAACCATTGTCGAAGACTTACTCGGTACCAGAGATCCATCTGAGTCTACTGAGAGATTGTCCGCTATCTCCACATCCTCCACAACTTGTTCAGTTGCTTTGGATCGTTTCGGCGACGGTGTATCGCTCACACTCACTCGGCTCTTCATTGGCATAGCCAATGTGCCATGTTTCACCACTAGTAGTGCGCTTCCTCCGGAACCCTGGGTGTCAGTTCCGGTCATAAGGGGGTGTGGGGTTCGGGCCTGCACATCCGATGCCCGAGCCGTCGATTTCCCGAAAGTGGGTTACCTCGTGCAGAGAGATCCTTTGTTAACCTCCACATTGCGATGAAATGCATTTTATACCTCCTGCCAGATTGTCGGTACGGTACTCTTCCCATAGTACTTGGGTGGCCACCAATTCCGCCGTTCTGCGGATGGGTGGATACCCAATTCCTATATGGAGCTGCCCTCTTAGTTCGTGGTAAGTTAATCTCCATAGCATGGGGTTAAATCACCACCTAAGCCTCATCCCGCGGGAAGGAGACCGACAGAACAAGGTCGTATTCGCTTACCATACTCACCTCACACATGAACACTTATTACAAAATTCACAACGTACAGCGTGCCCCTTTTGCAACAGCACACTATCCACAGAGCATATTTTAAACGACTGCAGTCAACTAAATGTCTTTCGACTAAAATTTTTCGGAACTATTTCACCCAGCACACTTCTAACTACTATAAACCTTGAAAACATGTCTAAATTTATAAACTATCTTAAAGCTTGTAATATACTACATAAAATCTAAATAATTTTAAACTTTGTACTTAGATATTAAACACAATACATGTATATGTACATTTTACAGGATTAACAAAAACGCAATTTTAAAAGAGAGTCGAAGGCCTTGGCTGCTAGCACTCCTGTTAGTTATTAAGTATAATAATTGTATTATTGTACCTAATCATAATAAATAAATAAATAAAATCGCTTACTTTTTCAGCTTACGCTTGACGTACTTTCTTTTAATTTGGTATTTTAAAGCCGCTGAGCTTCGATTTCTACAGCAGTAAAAAACAGGGACTGTAGCTTACTACTCACATATTGGTATTTTATTAAAGTCGTATAAACACGGCCTGAGCTGAGATGTGTATAAATATATATATAAATATATTTAAAAGCTAATGTATGGTATCTATACGTACGTTTGAATAATTTATTGGAAATTGCAAAGCGTTATCGCCGCCACATTGCCACACGAAATCAATTCAGAGGATTAGGCTTAATACGTACGAAAATTTGTTTCATTGAACCAACAAGGCATACTCTGAAAATTCGTGCATAATGCAGCAGTGAAGTATTCTGCGTTATTTGTATGTACAGTCTGTATAATAAAAGCGTGACAGGAAAAATTCAAATTTAGAGTTCCATTATAAAAAAAATCTCTTTCACAATCTGCGCTGTGCATTTTGTTGGGCTTGTGAGATATTTAAAATTGATATTGATTTTAAAAAATGAGTTATGCGTGTGAAAATCGATATGTACCTACCCCAAAGGTCCAAAAATGTCACGTGCAGCAAAATAATCTTTGAGGTTCATAAATAAATGGGAAGTTAAAAATGTTAACGACCTCCGACGACGAGACCAAAAACAAAAAAATATTGGAAACAAGGTCAACAGATCATTAACTTGTTAGTGACAAAGCCATTAATCGTTACGTGAAGCTGAAGCAGAAAAAGGGGAGTTTTGGTAAATAGCAAATTAAAAACCTTCTGCTTATTGTAACACAATGAAAAAAACTTGCATGTGTGTTGCATAATTGCATAAGTTGGTTCTGGTATTCATCTGATAATCCTGCTTTAGCCTACTATTAAGCTTCCAGTTGAGAATTATGTTTGTAGCTGCTTCTTCTCAAAAGGATTTGGCCGTTCATTTGCGTTTACCGCCAATATGAATGCAGTTTGTTAGAATAGCTAATACTAAATAGGTAATACTAAATAGCGAATACTAATAGCGGTCATGCTTCATGTACGGATCATACTGCTTGCTAAAGGTATACCACATTAGGACCACGCCCAGTCAGTAATTATCTTACTTTGCTGGATTTGCAGAACATAACGCCGGCCTACTAAGCCCCAAACTCCGTCTCCTCTACCACTCTTCGTGCGGGACTGCTTGGACGTATTACTTAACAGTGCTCGTTAGCCATATAGATTCGTCAATATCTATCCGCTGCAGCCTCTCGCGATTTCATGGAACGAATGTAGCTACTTCCTCTCTCTATATGTATATGTGTATGTTCGCCATAGCTAGGCAGGTTGGTGCGGGACAACCATTTGGAAGTGCATAGGTTCGAAAATCCAGGCAGGAAAAAACAATTTTCTCCAACAGCGGCCCCCCCCCCCCGCAGACAATGATGAACCTCCGAGTGTATTTCTGTTATAGAAAAGCTCCTCATAAAAACCGATGTGTAACTGTGGTTGTTTATATGCATTCATGCACTATACAAATGCTTATAAATGTATTTATGTAGAGAATCATGTTTTATTAAAAATTGCATTGTATTAACTAACACAATACATACAAAGTGTTCATTAGAAATATTTGGGTACTCTTCATTACAACAAACAAACCTTACTGGTTAGCCCTGCAGTTCAGTGTTGGTGGATATAGCGCAAATTTTGATGAATCAAGACGAGCTTTAAAAACGGTAAAACATTCGATACATTTGGATGTACGCGATTAATGACAAAATGTTGGATATATTTCCAAGAAAAACTCTTTCGAATATCCGGTTGGAAAACAGCGGTGTAGCTGTAAATTCGCATACATTTTTTGACATATCTTTTCATTTATTCATACAATCTCTTGAACATTTCTCAGTCACGTCGGTATTTCATTAAATGTTGAGTACATGACTGAAAATCAACAGTATTTTGTAGTCACTTGAAACTTGCACTAATATTCAATCGGCCATACACCGAAGCTTTCTGAAAATTCTGGACATATAGTTGAAAGTTTTGATGGAATATGTATAAATTTAGAAGAATCTATTTATTATTTTTACTTTTATAAGGATTGTTCAGCGCACTGTATGGCAAGTTGCGTCGCCTTGTCGGAATCAAATGACGTCGCTGATTAGTTGCGCGAAACAAAAATTCAGTCAGCATGGCTCGATAGCGCTCGTCATTCCCCGTAATGGCAGCACCTTTCTTATTTCGATAGAAACCGATGATGCCTCTAATATCGATATCGATCATCGATATCATCCAACTAAAGAAATACACGATATAATAGACTATGAATGTATATACAATATATTGTTATAATTGGGGCGTACACCCTTTTTGAGTGTTTGGCCGAGCTCCTCCTCCTATTTGTGGTGTACGCCTTGATGTTGTTCAACAAATGGAGGGACCTACAGTTTCAAGCCGACTCCGAATGGCAGATATTTTTTATGAGGAGCTTTTTCATGGCAGCAATACAATCGGAGGTTTGCCTTTGCCTGCCGAGTGGCGACCGCTATTAGAAAAATATTTTTCTTAATTTTAGTGTTTTCACGGAGATTCGAAACGACTCTCTGTGGATTCCGCATGGTAGTCCCGCACCAACCCATTCGGCTACGGCGGCCGACTATACTGTCATTAAAAATATCGAATTTAAATAAGAAATAAATAAATTATTGTATCAAAACTTGTCCACAAGGCCCTGTGCCACGGGTAAGAAATTCACTTAGAAGGAGATTATGCCACTTCATGAAACTTTTTAAATTCACATCCTAAACTACGTCTTTAACGTGTCTACTTTAACTGTGCTAAATAAAAATATAAGATCAATTTTACTTGCCTTATACCACCCCGTATCGCAGGCAATTCGCCTACAATAAATGTATTTCCCAACGTCCACAATGAGGAGTTTGCAGTAATATATTTGGAGTCATTTTTCATTTTAATTTTTTTTCTATTTAATTTTGTTTTAATATTATTAATATAATTATTACTTTTTTGTATTTTTTTATTCTTAATTTTTAAATATTTTTGTTTTTTAAATTTTTATACATTTTTTACTTACCTTACTTCAGATTCGTAATTCTTCTCTTCTTAATTGGCGCAATAACCGCTCACGCGATTTTGGTCGAGTTTAACAAAGCGCGCCAGTCGTTCTTTCTCGTGCTAACCGGCGCCAATTGGACACACCAAGTGAAGCCAAGTCCTTCTCCACCTGATCTTTCCAACGCAGAGGAGGCCTTCCTCTTCCTCTACTACCACCAGCTGGTACCGCATCGAATACTTTCAAAGCCAGAGCGTTTGTATCCATTCGGACAACATGACCCAGGCAAAGAAGCCGCTGGATCTGTATTCGCTGCGCTATGTCTATGTCGTCGTAAAGCTCATACAGCTCATCGTTCCATCGCCTGCGATATTCACCGTTGCCAACGTGCAAAGGTGTAAAAATCTTACGCAGAATCTTTCTCTCAAACACTCCAAGCGTCGCTTCATAGGATGTTGTCATCGTCCACGCTTCTGCGCCATACGTTAGAACGGGCATGATGAGAGTCTTGTAGAGTGTTAGTTTTGTTCGTCGAGAGAGGACTTTACTGCTCATTTGCCTACTTAGTCCAAAGTAGCACTTGTTGGCAAGAAAGATTCTTCTTTGGATTTCAAGGCTGACATTGTTATCGGTGTTAATGCTGGTTTCTAAATAAACGAAGTGTTTTACAACCTCGAAATTATAACTGTCTACAGTGACGTGGGTGCCGATACGCGAGTGCGCCGACTGTTGTTTGATGACAGAAGGTACTTCGTTTTGTCCTCGTGCACCATCAGACCCATTCGCTTTGCCTCTTTATTCAGTTTGGAGAAGGCAGAACTAACAGCGCGGTTGTTAAGGCCGATTATATCAGAATCATCGGCATACGCCAACAATTGTACGCTCTTATAAAAAATTGTGCCTAAGCGATTAAGTTTTGTGGCTCGTACGATCCTCTCCAACATCAGGTTAAAGAAGTCACACGACAGTGAGTTACCCTGTCTGAAACCTCGTTTGGTATCGGCTCGGAGAGGTCCTTCCCAATTCTGACGGCGTTTCTGGTGTTGAGCAACGTCATCTTACATAGCCGTATTAGTTTTTTGGGGATACCAAATTCAGACATCGCGGCATACAGGTAACTCCTTCCCGCACTGTCGAATGCAGCTTTGAAATCGACAAAAAGATGGTGTGTGTCGTTTCTGCTTTCATGGGTCTTTTCCAAGATTTGGCGTATTGTGAATATTTGGTCGATGGTAGGCTTTCCAGGTCTAAGGCCACACTGATAAGGTCCAATCAGTTGGTTGACGGTGGGCTTCAGCCTTTCACACAATACGCTCGCTAGAACCTTATAGGCGTTATTTAGAAGACTAATCCCTCAGTAATTGGCACAAATCGCAGGATCGCCCTTCTTATGGATTGGGCAGAGCACACTTAAATTCCAATCCGTAATTAGGCACCTCAAAAAACCCTTTATGCCAAGTTTCACTAAAATCAGTCAATTGCTTGATATTTACGCTACTTTTGTAAGACTTTTGTTCATAGTGCAAGATAACGAAGAGACCTTTCTGTTGTAATATGATTTATTTTTCTTATGGACGTATGAGTGGTCTGGTATAAATAACTCAGAACCAAGTAATAACTCTCCTTTGCGATAGTAGTAAGAATAAACATTTTTGAAACTTTAGTTAAATAAACGCAAAAGCAAAATTTGCTGCTCTTGTAATTATAAATCAAGTAAAGACTTTCATCGCTATTTCTGTATTACCAACAGTTTTCGAAGTCTGAAATTTAATTTAACTTTTCGGCATATTGTGACTGCAGTCATAGCGATTCGTAGGTATGTATGTACATACAGCTACTCTATTTGTTTGTACTTATGCAGAATCGTGTATATAGTGCAATTTTCGATGTTGTAAAAGCAATAAAAATTTATTAACCACTTAAAGGCACTTGGGTTGGAACAATCAAAAATATCTTCAGGGCGCCTGCGAAAAATTCATAAATGCAATGAAAATATTTTTCAGAGCATTTGTTGATTTTTAATAGAGAATTAGTTGAGAGATAGAAAAGCTAGGCAGGAAAACGCGAAAATCGACGACAGCTGGGATCACTGTTTACAGGCAAGATAAGAAAGGCGTTGTAAGTAAGTGCAAACACATACAATTGTACAGTTTAGATTACTTTGGGTATACACGTAGAATTATGTGTGTTTATATAAGAATCATAATTTTTTTTATGCAATAGTATTTGCAAAAATAGATGAACCCGCAATTGGGTAAACATTGCAAACAGTTTTCTTTCTGAAGTCACTCCTCCACCTTACCACAGAAGTGTTATGTCCGGGGCGAAGTACGCCCTTTTCAACTACAATGTGAACTTAAAATGTGCTTATGTACATACGTGACACACACATATGCATAGGTACGTACGTATGTTTGTTGAATGTATTTGCACACATGCAACCCTTGCAAATTGTGGAAAATAGTTGAGGTCAGCGGAAGTTTGTCAAGTTTTTTCTTTTCGTCTGGATGAACAGCTTTTTAATGCTTTCTCCCCTCACATCTGACCTAGAATCAATCAATTGCGTAGGTAAAGCCCTCATCGGAATAAAGAGTGATCTAGAGAATCTAAAGTTTCATGTTCGTTTAGAGTAGCAAAAGCAAAATAAAATGTAAAATGCAATAGAAGCCAACAGTAATGTCCTAGAAAACTAAAGCATTTTGTTTTTATGTATACACGAAATGTGGAAGGTGGAAGCGAAAAAAGCCTATTTAGCACAACATTTTAGTTTCAAGTTTAAATTCAGAATGGTGGATTCAATGTGGTGACCAAATTTTTTTTTTTTTTTATTTTATTGAAGCGTTATAAATATTTAAATACATTTCATGCTATTACACCTCGTTCACAACTATCAAGTAATATTATTTTATTAAATTCGACAGTATTTACAAAAAATACGTATATAACTGGAAGACAGCTGACAGAAATTTACATATATTTGTCAGTCATCAAAATTTCTGGAACAAGATCATTTGGTTTTTTTGGTTTAAGTCTCCGGCATTGGTCGTCTAAATTGGCAAACCGCCGAGCCTCCGGGTTAGTATGTTTTTCGAGCCTTTCGGCATGAGCTACAGCGTAATGTTTGACAACTTCTGATACTAATGACTTCTTTAGGTCACTATGTAAATCAGTGTTCCTCACATATCATGGTGCGTTTACTGCGTTCTTTAGAAACTTGTTTTGAAATCGTTGTATTTTTTCGATATGAGTTTGTTTGGCACAGCCCCATAGCTGTATACCACAAGTCCACACACGTTTAAATACTTGTTTATAAGTTAAAAGTTTGTTTTGTATGGAAAGAGGAGACCTCCTTCCAGTAAGCCAGTTTAATTTTTGCATTTTGAGGTTTAATTCCACGTGTTTTATTTTAACGTGCTCTTTCCAGCATAGTTTGGCATCAAGCGTCATCCCTAAGTACTTTGCCGTATTGGAGTAAGGAATTTTCGTGCCAGAAATATATACAGGATGGTATTGAATTTTTTGGTTTGTAAAATCCACATGAAGTGACTTGGCTTCATTAAGTTTTATACGCCACTTTGTAGTCCATTCGGTGATTTTGTTAACATCTTCCTAAAGTTTGCGAGAGGACTGTGTCTCATCGTCTCCAATTGCTAAAATGCACGTATCGTCAGCAAAGGTAGCTATAGTGCTAGTCTCAGAGACCGGTAGGTCAGATACGAAAAGCACGTAAAGTATAGTTCCAAGGATACTGCCTTGTGGAACCCCGGCTTTAATTCGCTTTAGGCTTGAATAAGAGCTATCGCACTTGATCCTGAAATATCTGTTATTTAGATACGAAGTAAATAGGTCCGAAAACTTCCTTGGAAGCAAGGTTTTAATTTTATGGAGTAGTCCGTCATGCCATACTTTGTCGAAGGCCTGAGCAACATCGAGATATATGGAAGAGCACACTTTTTTCTTTTCAATTGGTTCTTCTATCACATTTGCGATCCTTTGCACTTGTTCGATTGTTGAGTGCTTTGCTCGAAATCCGAACTGGTGCGTACGAATAAGACGTTTGTTTTCAATCAAAGGCTTTAACCGCTGCAGAATTATTTTTTCGAGTAGTTTGGACATTATAGGTAGCAAGGAGATCGGACGGTATGATGACACTGCGTGAGGACTTTTGCCAGGTTTTGGTATCATTATTACCTCTGAAATTTTCCAGTACGTTGGCACATATTTTAGCTTAAGGCATGCATTTATAATTTTTGTTAGCCTAATCAATGTTTTTTACGGAATATTATTTAAGGTTTCAGCGGTGATAAGATCGAAGCCGGGTGCTTTTTTAGGTTTCAGGAGTTTTATTTCACGCTTTATCTCTGCAGGCGAAGACAAACAGAACTGGTTTTCAGCTTGATGAATATCTGTAAGCAATGGTGCATGATGTGCTTCATGAGGCTTAAATGTTTTTTCTAAGTGATCAGCAAAGACTTCCGTTTTTTCAATATCGCTCTTAGCCCACAAGCCATTGGGTTTTCTAATTGGAGGGTTTTGTATAGTTGGTCTTTTCAGGTATTTTGTAGATTTTCATAGGGAGTAGTCAGTATTTTTTTCCGCTGTTAGTTCCTATATATAGTGATTGAAGGATACATTTTTTAGTTTATTAATTTCTTCTCTTAAATGTTGAGTCACTTTATTTAACAAAGTTTTTGGCGATGGTTGTCGGGTTCGTTGTCACTTTTTTCTTAACTTTCTTTTTTCGGCGATAAGGGAAAATATTTCATTTGGATAACGAAGTATTTTGCTGTTGAGTTGGTGTGCTATACCATGCGGCATTTTGGATTTATTGTACTTCTTCATCAATTTCATTATGCGACGAGAGTGAATTTTGTTTTTCAACGTTTTGATTAAGCGTATATTTGAAATACTCCCAATCAGTAAACTTGTTGGTCAGAGTAGGCGCTTGTTGTTTAAATTGAATGCCTTCACTCAGTTTTAAATATACGGGTGAATGATCTGAATTAAGGTCTGTTCCTTCATATACTAGCAAGGATTTTTTGCAGATTTTTCTTACAATGAAGAAGTCAATTAGATCTGGAGTTTTATTTTGGTCTGTTGGTCAATAAGTAGGTTCGCCGGTGCAGTTTCTCTTGCAACTTTATAGAGTTCACAACCTTTAGTTGTTGTGAGTCTCGAGCCCCAATGAACGTGTTTTGCATTGAAATATCCTCCTATTATGAGCCTCCCCATATGCTTTTGAAGTAGCATGATCAAATGAAATAATTTTTTCCTTTTCACCTTTTACCTTTTATATATAAGTTGTACTTGATCATGAAGCTCTCAGAATAGTACTCATAAGTCCACATCTCGTCTCCAGTAATGATACGTTTGATAAAAGTTGAGTCGGATTCAGTCTTGTAAATCTTGTATTTTGGGGCCATCGTTGCAGCAACACGGCGCAACCCCAAATCATTACCCACAATTTCCTGAATGGATGATGATTAATTTGCGGTTATGGATCAACATTTCATTCACTTTATTGATATTTTCATTAGTTTTCGATGTCGACGGTCTTCCACCACATTTGTCATCCCTCGTTTGACTCACTAGCTCTTCTGAAGCGTTTGTGCTAATTCTAAACGACTTTTTCGACAGGTTTTCCTTTTTTTAACGCAAAATTTAATACAAACTATTTTTGCAAATTCAACTGCATTTTTCAAACTGTAAAAAATGTTAAACAATCGCAACAAAATTTTAGTACAAGTTCTAATCACAGGTATGGCAATCTAACACAAAAAAAACAGAATTCTAATCTGTTGATTTAGAGCGTCACCTGGCTGGTTCCGGGAACTTTTTGATCAATTTGGTTTCTATTAAAATATGAATTAAAGGAACAGGAAAATCTAGTTGTTACATGCCAAGAGAGGCATGCCGTAAAAAAGCGCATATAGAAATATAGGGTGGACCATGTAAAATATGCTTTTTGAATCGGCTATAAGAAAAAAAACCTAATCTATGTATATTTTTTCAAACTTTTTTTTTATTTTGAAGATTGAACATTGTCGTTTATGAATAAAAAATAATATCGTTCAAATGACTGCCACGACTGGCTTTACAGTAGGCCATTCGATCAATCCAATTTTTAAGCACATTTTCGATTGTTTGGGCTCCAATTTCATGAATGGCAACTTCGATTTTGTGTTTTAAAGCATCAATCGTCTCTGGATGGTTCGCATAGCATTTGTCCTTAACGGCTCCCCACAAAAAATAGTCCAATGGGCTTAAATCACAGATCCGAGGCGGCCAATTGATATCGGAATTTCGGCTGATTATTCGGTTTTCAAAAACGGTAGCCAAAAGTTCGAGTGTAACTTTGGCAGTGTGAAAGTTGCACCGTCCTGTTGAAACCAAATGCCGTCCATGTCATCCTCTTCAATTTTTGGAAACAACTCGTTGAGCATGTCACGGTAACGCTCGACATTTACTGTAACCGCGGCTCCTCGCTCATTTTCGAAAAAAAAATGGCCCGATGATGCCGCCAGACCAAAAACCGCACCAAACAGTGTCTCGTTGTGGATGCATTTGCTTCTCTACAGTAACGTGTGGATTTTCTGAGCCCCAAATCCGACAATTTTGCTTATTGACGTAGCCACCGATGTGAAAATCAGAAAAGAAGAAGAAGACTCACCACTTTGGAAATAGGTTTTCAATATTTCCCAATTTTGTTCAAGCGTATAGCGTCCCATTTCGTAAATGTGAAACCTTTAAGTAAATTATGAACACATTTGACATGTCATTTGTGTTACCATTCTCAAAAAAAATAGGTGGTTCAAAAAACAAACGCTATATGGCCCACCCTGCATGTAAGTGAAAGCAGAAAAAGAGCTTATGAGGAAAATTGTACAAAGTGCGTTTACTGTTTACAGTTGTGGCGCAAATATAGATAAAATTGATGTTTTAGACGAGTTTTTTATATCTTATTTTCCAACTCCCTGCCTTATCTTCCAAACCTCATGGAATTCATTGCTACCCTGTCTTCTCCACCTTTTTGTCTTCTACGTTTGTTAAAGATTAATCAGCAGTGTTCAGCGAATATCTTACTTCTGATGGAAGTTACATTCGAGTTATCATTTTGCTCCCCCTAGAAAGACCTATGATGATCAGACCCTTTGACATAACCAAAGCTCTGCAAAATGCATCCGTTAAATTGTTAACTCTGTTACTTTATCGAACATAGTGTAACCTATTGAGTTTACAAATTTTGCTTCAGGACTCTGGCTCCACAAAATATCCAAAATATCGCGGGATTTTGACAAACTGCTCTCAAAGTAACAGCCATATCCACTTAGCCTATTTTCTGCTTTCTTATTATTCTCACCCCCAGAAATAAACCAATTTTTAGAAGAATGGGCGACAATGTCCAAAATACTTTAAGTCATGCCAAGGAATCCCGCAGTAGGGTAGAAGGGGGAGGCTTCGACAGGTTAAGAAACAATACTGTTTTTAGAGAAACTGGAGTACGAAGCAGTTATTTTCTTTCATAATTATTGATTTTATGCATGTTTGTGTCACTCTCAATTTGTCATTTGTAGAGTACCTTCACTTCACTTTCAAACTTCTTTCGAATTCTTTAAATATATTTTTAATAGATAAATGAACTCAAACTTAAGTTATTTAAACCATTTCAATGTCAATGCCATTGTTGTCAAATAAACACTTTAATTTCAATATTCGAAAAATAAATTTTGTGTGCGCCCGTGAAGTTCCTGGGGAATGTTCAGGTGTTGGCAAAGTACACAATATGTCCTGCTTTGAAACCAAGCTTTTGTCTTCAATAAGGGGTTCATAAAATAGTTGTGTTTTGAACTGCCGTCTAAGAAATTTGACTATGCACGTAGTAATTCCCACTTCCACGACTACACCAATGTAAAAGAAATCGGCTTTGTCTGTGAATTTAACCAGTACAAATTTGTTTTCCTCAATTTGCATTTCGTTCTCCACACATAGTTGCTCCTTCATAGGATCTTTGCCCTCAATATGAATTTCTTTAGCAACCTCCAATGGCGTTTCCTCGTTGCTGAGACCCTCACCAAAGTCAAATGAGTTATCAGAATCAGCCAAGCTATAGGAAGTGTTTTCACTAGATGGTGAGGAACTTATTCTTCGGTGTTTCTTAGCTTTTGGATTTCGCAGTGTTTTGACTTTCTTACACAATTTTAGTTTCGGTAACTTAAATTTATCAATGCTTTGCTGTTTCAATTCCTCTAAGCGTAACTTTTCTGGAGAATCCGTATAAATTTTCGTCTTTCCTTGGTTTTTGGGTAAGATTTTCTTCTTCCACAATACGGGAATTGGACGGATAACTTCTGGAGAAAAACAATTCGGTTCAGATGACGTCCTCTGAATATTCTCCGACGACAAGCATTCGACTTGGTGAGTTTCGGCGGCACTATCTGAGTTTAATTCGATTTCGGAGTGGGAAAAGTCTGGCTGAGGAAAGATTAGTGAATTGTAGGGAAAGATCCCAGTGGCTGAAAATAACTTTACAATATTTTTGGGAGAAAAAGCTCTCAAAAATGGATTTTTTGTGAGCTCTGCGATATGGGAAATGCATATTTTCTTTCCAGGATTATTTACCATAAAATCGTTAAAGGATTGTTTACAATATTTTTTGAAAGGTCCAAAAACTGATACATCCAGTGATTGAAGTTTATGTGAGGAACATCTGTGCATCTACGAAGAGCTCTGAGTTCATCCATCCGTTCTTCGATAAAAGTGCTTTTGACCCTGGCACTGATCCATTAAGAAAATGCGGGTTCATTCGCTTCCGGGGGAAAACGTAAATCGGTGGAATATGGTCACCAGACCCGCTGACAATCCCTACCACAGTTATTAAAGTTCCCCGCTGTGCGGATGCGACTTGAGACACCGTTCGCTTTCCCTTCTCAGCAATAACCTAAGAATTTTTATATATGTACTGACATTAGGTGTATTTGAAACACAAAAACAGAGCAATGCTTACTTTAGGAGAATCTAACACAGTAGTTATTCCAGTCTCATCTACGTTGTATATTCGATCAGAAGTAAAGTTGTGTGATTCGTATACTTTTTTTAAGTTTTAAAAAAATATTGAAACCGCTTCCTCGGAAAATCCAGAAATGCGCAATATGCTAGTGTTTTCAGGTTTTCGTAGACTTATATCATTATTTCTATGCATGAAACACTTCAGCCGATCTACCCCAGTTCTCTTTTCTTTGTCCCAGTTTGCTGGATGTTTTATTTTGTATCTAGACACGAATTCGTAAACGAATCGTCTAGCTAAGTCGTAAGTTAGTCCGTGATGAACATTTGAACATTTTTTAAAATAAGCTGCTAAATCTCTTTCTTGCGATGCCGTAAGAACTTGGTTCGACGAAAATTTGGATTGAAAATCTTTTAAAACTCCCATATTTGTTTTCTGCTTTAATAATCGGGATGTAAGAGTTGTCTGCTTCATTCCATATTTGCGAGCAGCACTTGAAGGGGTTTCTCTCTTTTTCTTAACATCCTCCAGGGCTTTTTCCATATTATCCTCGTCGATCACTCTGTCAGGACACTTCCTTTTATATACATTCGGCATCTTGGTAGCTGCAAAATATTATGTACTGAGTAAAATAGGACAGAAGGGTGGCTTCGAAAATTTGTCGAAACCTCCCAAAAAACGTTGTCGAATCCTCCCTCGTGCACTTGTTTCAAGTTTCCGCTTAAAACTCTATTTGCTTATGTTTCTTAAAACATCATCAAAAACCCCAAATCACACTTCTAATATAATATTGTTTGGCGGAAAACGAAACCTATACGTCGTAATTTGCGCTTTTTACACACTAATACTTGCACGCACTATTTTACATGTTTTGCACGAATATTTTGGAAAATAGTTGAAGTTATTTCTTGTTACACAATTTTTTTAAGCTGTGGAATGTAACGATTAATTTACCATTTATCGCATGCATATTTTGCATTATATTTTTTGTGTGGCTTTTCAAGGAACGTATCTACGAGGGCGGTTCAATAAGTACCCGTGTTTGATGACAGGGGGCGTTCCTGAGGGAAGTTGGTGCTATTTATCAAACGATGGCAAAACAGATTTCAGACTAATTGATAGGTTAGTTCGGATTTGGCAGTTATTCGAGTAAGGCGTGTTTCGCTAATTATGGTAAAAGAGCAGTATCGTTCGGTAATTCCCTTTTTGATTTTGGATGGGAGAAAGTGTGAGGAGATAAAAGCAAAGTTGGATGCTGTCTATGCGGCACTTCGTCAGCTATGACCAGATTTATATACATATTGGTTCAACTAATTTAATCGTGGGCGAACTTCACTTTTTGATGAGGCAGGCAGGACGCCCGGCAGACGTGGTTACCGAGGTTAGGTTAGGTTAGGTTGGTATGGTTGCCCAGGGAATGGGCACACTTGGACGAAGAAAGATTCGTCCTTCGTGATACCATTATGAAGGGGTGAGGCGGGAGAGAAAGACCGATGGGATGCAGGGAGAGGGCGGGGAGAGGTGGTGCTGGGATGGTTGGGAGCGTGCGGATTTTAAACGATGACTATGTTTGCGTCGACCGCTTTATGCTGCTGATGAAATTCATCAGATTTTTAATGTCAGCGCCAGCTATATCAGCAGGCGTGGCAAAGAAGTAGGAGCCAAGATGCCTAGATCTTAGCCCCGAGGAAATCATTTAAATTGTACTTCGTAAAAATAGTTGCAGGGGCATAAAATAGCAGAACGATAAATTTCATTGAATTTATACAGCTTTAGAAAGTGTGATGCATATGAAAAAATTAGGTTCGATCTCTTCCGTTTTTGAAAGAAACAAAAAAAATAAAAAATCAGAACTTAATTTGTAAGAAAGTGTCTAAGTTTAAATAATTACTAACCAAATTTAAAAGGCAATTTGATGAAAAGTATACGATAAACATCATGATTTTGTTAGCGTTTTCAGAAGTGTCAATTTCAATTTAATTTAGTGGTTCATTGCTTCCGCCGGTATCTACGTGGAACTGAAAATTGCAGTTGTGGCTGAAAGTATTTATTCATGGAAAATTTACCGCCTACGCGCTGCAATAAAATGTTATTATCAAAATTTATTACCACTTTTTGTAACTAAAACTCTAATGCACTAGTAATCGTACAAGCAGCATGAAATACGCTATGAGATATGGTGAAGATGTTTTCTTATAACAAAGCAATCATCTAATGTTGCATACTTTGGAGCGCTTTTATTTCAGTGCCACTTCAGAGCCATGAACAAAGTTTGACATTTTATATTTAAAACTTGCCATTGACACTGAAATAATCCTTTAGAGCCATTTAAAGCTAAATATTTTTAATTTTCAAAATTGATTTTGTTATTATTCTTTTGCTTCCAAAAAGTAAAGAAACATCAGCTGTTTTATCATTGTTACTTCCTAAGATGGCGGTGTAGAAATTCACTGGTAACATTTGTGTGCAGACCCCGAAAAGGCTGTGAAATTTGCCTCAGTTTTTGTTAATGAGGCGCGGAAAGCAGCTGGCACAATGTACAGTAGTAATTACAGATTACTCACCCTGTTCGAATTCGAGAGAACACAGAGCATCTACTCCGCTCAAACGGGTAAGAGCGCAAGACTTTGAGTGGTGGCTGCGCAAAGTTGAGTAGGTACGGGTGAAAGTATAAATTTCCACCGCAGCTGGAACCTTATGTTTTCAAGCATACATACATGCATATGTATTTATTTATATGCAGATTTCAAGCACGTGGTGTGAATAAAAGTGCTGAATGAGACTGAACGGCGCCGTTGCTTCAGGGTGGGTAGGTGCTTAAGTATTTGCACGGATTATGTTGGTTTTCAATATGTGAGAAGCTTATGGCCAGCGGCAAGCGTGTTTTCAACGCATAATTAATATTGCGTATATGCGAGGCAAGCGTGAAATTTTATTACTACTCTCTTCGTACGAGCAAATGTGCACATAAAAGCCCAAATTGTAAAACAGTTCTAAATAATTTTCTTTGTTTTGAGACACCAAAGCCATACTACAAAAAGTGCTGCAGCATAAGACTAAAGCTGCATCATGGACTTACTCGTGCATATTTAACAAAACAACTGAAGGGTTGATGCATTGATTATACCGGCTACAGTAAAAGTTATTCAGGAAAAATTTCATATGCACATGAAGCTATTGATTTTATGTACCATAGTATTAATGCATACTCAGTTTTTAATTTTCTCGCCGATTTGATTTTTTAAATGATTTTAAAATTTCAAAAAATTGTTATAAAATTGGCGTGCTTGTTATTAGCGTGGATATCCAACGAAAGAGAATACATTAAGCTATTTAAAACAAAAAGTTTTTTTACTTTTTGCCAGTAAAAATATGATAAAATAATGTCCTCCGATAACTTTGTCCTCAAATATCCTTGAAATGACCCTATGGCTATTTTGAAAAAATGTGCTAAAATAAAGGGTCTTTCAAAAGACGCGCCTAAATGTTGCTTTAAAATAATACAGTAAAAATATGTGCAAATTTAGGTTACTTTATGTTTCACCATTTTTTTTTTTTTTGTTTCAAAATACGACGCTTAACAATTATATGTGAAAAATTACTTTATTTAAATGCCCACCCTGAACATGTCTACAGGTAAAATCATGTATGCCTTTGTTGTTGTTGAGAACGTCGAAATATCGATGTTGAAGGTCATTCAGCAACACTTTGCGCTACAGCAGCAATATTCTCAATAGAGCGCACAGTGCGGCCGATTCCCGAAAAGCTGGCCAAAACTCAAAAAATTAAGTAATTGATTCAAAATTTCTTTCTCGGGGGTTGTCGGGGTCGCTGATTACGAATTTGATCTTAAAATTTTGAAAATTCAATTTACTCCATTACAAAATTTTTCAAATGTGTACAACTTTCACTATTCATCGACAGTAATACGATGCTCAAACGAAGGCCACGTTGCGACTGAAAATACAGAGGATACTTAGGGTACAGGACGTTGCTATGAACGGTTTTCACTACTCAAGGCATTACTGTAGCCAACCCAAAGACAAAAAAACTCTATCTAGAAACTTTTTTTTTCGACTTTTGGCCAGCTTTTTGGGAATCGGCCGAACTGTGGAGCGTCTAGTTTTTGGTCTACCAATCCTTTTTCTATTCTCGACTGAATCAGTTTCGGGAAATTTTTTCACCAACCATTGAATTCCGACTCATTTGAATGATTATTTCCTCACAAAAAATCACGAATTTTGCGATATGTTGCTCTTAAAGATCGATCATTTTCATAAAATAAAAATGGAAAAACCCGAATTATTAAATGAAATCTATAGTACAAATATTATATAAGTATAGAGTCGTATTCCACACATATGTAGATCCACACATAGTTTTTCCCCCACTTTCATCACTTCGTTTGTAATTTCGCTTTATTAAGTTTCTTGAAGGTCGTGTTAAATAAGAATACTACACAAATCGTCTCAAACGCAGACATTGTCAGCAAAAAAGTTTCCGGGTACTGAGAACTGTGAAATTACTCTTATAAGGCATAACTATCATTTTGAAGGGTTCCGATTTACTCGCACTTACTGTTCCATTTATTATAAGTATATTATAGCCAATTTCGTGACGCAATGAAGCGAAACAGCCTATATCGTAGCATTCACCGGGTTTATTTAAAATCTACTACATACCATTTGTCAGAGCCAAATGTGGTAATGGGTCTAAGTACAATAATTCACCTTTTTTCAATTAATACTAATCTAATTTTGGCGTTGTTTATCCCAGGGTATACATTTTTTGCGCATTTGCGTTGGTCAAAAGCGTAGCAAAAGCAGCAGGATACCGATCTAATAAACTCTATCAATCAATGACTTGAAGTCTTTGATGTACAGGGCCCGCCATCTATAGTTACGGATTTGAACTAGGTATTATTTGAAGAATGGTAACACTTAGCTGTCATCTGATTTGACAGAAAATTAGTTTTATTCTTCCGCTGAACGAAAATGGTTGTGTATACGCTCAAAGAACGCTGGGAAATATTGCGACATTACTTTGAAAATCATGGTAATGTTGCAGAATGTGTACGAAAATTACGTACGGCAATGGGAAGAAGATAAGCACCGAAGGAGGGTATGTGCGTTACTTTGCGTTTGGCTGCCTCGGAGCTGCGATTTGACGCCGTTGGATTATTATCTTTGGGGTGCCGTCAAAGACCAGTGTTATGCCAACAAACCAGCAATAATTGATGCACTGAAGACCAACATACGCGATGTCATAGCTGAAATACAGCCGCATACAATCGAAAATGTCTTGAAAAATTGGACCGATCGTATAGGATGGTGCATGGCTAGCCGAGGCAGCTATATGAATGAAGTTGTGTTCCATCATTAACCGGAAGGATTGTACATCAAAATAAAAAAAACAGTTTGGAAAAATATTGAGTAGTTTCTTTTTTATAGCATTTTTAATTCCGTAAAGTTATATGGCGGACCCTATATATACTGTCACCGGGCATTTTTTTACCGTCGTCGTCTGTGAACTCTCTTCTAATATCTTTGACAGTTCAAAATTTGTGTCGCAAGCTCATGCGTTTCAGACAGTCATATGCTTCGAGCTGGGTCGTACGCACACTCCTACTACTCTAATATTTTTTCAAAAAAATCCTACGTGGGTTTCCTTCCCTAAATCCTACTTTTTAGATGGTATGCATATTTGCAGACAAATTTTCAGATGGTATGCATATTTCGGCTGCCGTAGCCGAATACTGCATGACTACCATTCGGAATTCAGAGGTTCGAATTCGGTGAAAGATCGAAATGAATAAAAAGTTGTTTCTAATAGCGATCCCCCTCGGCAGGCAATGGCAAGCTTACGACTGTATTTCTGCCATGGAAAAGCTCCTCATAAAAAAACATCTGCCGTTCAGAGTCGGATTGAAAGTGTAGGTCCTTTCATTTGTGGAACAACATCAAGAGGTATGCCACAAATAGGAGGAGGAGCTCGGCCAAACACTCAAAAAGGGTGTACGCGCCAGTTATATATATACTTGTATATATATGCATATTTTTTCTTACCACTTAACTTTCATAGTATCAATTTAATAAGGCAAACATTGCGTGTTTTTATACCATAATAGCAGTCCATAACTGAATTTTATTCTTACTAAACTCTTAAACTCTTGAATGTAAACCTTCTATCCGCCACATTTTTATGACCGCAGCTGTAAGTTTTAGTAGGCCCATTGCCAAATATTGCCGGGGAGTTGTATTACCGAGTATTTATTTTTTCGTAAGAAAAAATCCGTATGTAATTCATAATGCACGTCTTCGCGAGTTCTTCAGTCTTTTGTCAGCAATATCCTTCAAGGATGAAAAGTATGTTGATTCTAGGCATACTTGTCCAGTTCTACAAAGAGCAGGGCAGTGGAAAATAGGTGTCCCAAAGTAATCCTAGCATTTGCTTCGTTGTATCTTTTAAACGCATCATTCTGGACTAATCATGTTTGGCTGCGTGATGTGTAGTGAGACAGTGTTTAGTTAGTACTCCAACAAATATTTTGTAGTCTTTGCTTTTTTTTTTAATTGGCACGTACATCCTTTTTGGGTGTTTGGCCGAGCTCCTCCTCGTATTTGTGGTGTGCGCCTTGATGTTGTTCCACAAATGGAGGGACCTACAGTTTCAAGCCGACTCCGAACGGCAGACATTTTTTGTTTTTTATGAGGAGCTTTTTCATGGCAGAACTACACTCGGAGGATTGTCATTGCCTGCCGAGGGGCGAACGCTATTAGAAAAATGTTTTCCTTAATTTTGGTGTTTCACCGAGATTCTAACCGACGTTCTCTCTGTGAATTCCGAATGGTAGTCGCGCACCAACCCATTCAGCTACGGCGGCTGCCTAGAGAGTGATAAAATGAAGTTTGTAGTTTTCGTATTCTAAATCCTTAACATAATTAGACAGTTTTTTAAGAGGTTGAATGTGTCCATATCGACTGCGTTTAAAGAGCTAGTTCCTCATTTGCTTCCGTTTTCAGAAAGTTTAATAGTAGTGAAGTTGATAAAATTTGGCTGAATTGATATGTATTAGTGCTTCAGTAATTATTTTCTCTAAATTTTATAAGCGGTGGTAAAATTTATATTTCCACCAAATAATAGTTATTATGTGCTAGTATGGGAGGGATGATGGATTTTTTATCATATGTATTGAAATAACAGGGTGTATTGACTGTAATATGTAGCCACTAGTCGGTGGGTTTGTTAAAACCAAATTAATGAAGCAATTTTATTTACATAAGCATGGGAGTATATCGCTAGTTATGAAGGAAAAAGCTCCAGTACCACTATTTAAATTTTACCACAGATTAGTGTGATGAGATAAGAATGGCTTCACTATTTTGATGTACTTTAATATATAATTTATAATTCATAATATTTTTATTAGTGGAGCTTAAAATGTAATGCACATCCCCATGTCTGATACAGTTTATTTGAAATTTTGTCATATTTTATTGTATTGCATATTTTATATTTTTATGTACTACATACAGACACATGTATATACTTATGCTTTAGTGCATGTATGATTCAAATATTCATTAAATTTTTCTCATAAAACACACCTTTGAATGAGTTAATCAAACAAATTGTATCAGAAATTATCGGTCTGCCAATCAAATTGATTGCCAGGTAACAGGAGAATTAACAATCAATAAACCTTTGTGTTGGTTACTGTGCCAATCAAGAAGAAGACTACGAAGTAATGATCAAACTCATTTAATTAATTTGCAAGCTACTTTCACAGGTACTTAGCATTTATGCTTCGAAAGTTATGGGTTGATGGATGCTTGGCGGCGTGCTCACTCCAACCTTTTTTATTTACGATACGCCTTTGGAAGTTAATAAGTGCTGAGAGGTATAACACATTGCGCTTTTCAAAGTTGATTAATGTACGTGAGTACAGGAGGAGTAAAGTCACTTCTTGTTTACAAAATAGTTATGGGGTATTTATTAAGTTGGTGAAACTCGTGCTTGAATGCTGCAAAGGAGCCGTAACTAATAAAAAGTAGGTCTTGTGCTATTTTTATTTATTTATTGGTATGCAGCGCAGAGTTAATATATTCTCAAACTATTTAATTAAAAATAAATATTTAAGAATAAGTGGTTGCATATGCGGATTGGGCAAATATTATCCCGGAGCAATATGGGGATTCATTTCGTACGAGGGTTGTCACCTAAGTTTGGGGAGAAATTAGTAAAAATAAACACTTATGATGAAAAAAAGGCTTTACTGCTTTCCAAAATATTGACCATGAATGCCTTTCTCTCACGGCATATCGCACCAAATCTATTTCTTCCCAGCATCAATTTTGGAATACGTAAAACGACCGAAAGGTTTGTCTTCAAATTGTGCTCTATTAACAAAAGTTTGGTTCAATTCGTGTGGGAAGTCATTAAAAATCAACCCACTAAAATTTTCACGACTGGCTTTAATTTGTTGTATCAAGGTTGACGGTACTGTACACACAAATGATCACAGAGCAATTTCGCCTCTCATATAAAGCCAAGCTGTCTAAGTGGTGACCACCGTAGCCGAATCGACTTGTGTGTGAAAAACATGCGCTTGATTACTCGAATCTTTGCAGACTGTAGCATAAAATTTAAAATTTTTTTTAATAAAGGTCGCCTCGATAGGCATAACCTCAGAGGTAAAAATAAAAAAGACGCATTGCTGTATGTAATTTGTTTTAGTCTACTACCTATGAAATAATGTTAGCCTTATTTCCATATACAATATAAGTAAAGTCAAACTGCTATAACTCGAATCTCCATTATCCGATGATTTTCATTTGACTTATGGAGACTTCGAGTTATAGAATATTATTATATTTTGTAAGAAACTGAAAATTTAATTAAAAGTTACAATGCACTAAAACAGAGATTAGTTGAAAAATTCTGAGTTTTCATTAAAAAGAGATTATAATTGGTTCAAAACCTTATATGAATTGTCTGCGAAAGAATCATTCGTTTGCAAATATAAATAATTTCCTCCTCATCATCTCTTTCCATTCCGTTCAAATTCGAATCTACTAATATATATTACTATAGTTATTATGCGTCGTCTGCTGGAAAACCTGCTATTAGAACTGATACCTGTTAGCAAACGCTACACAAAGTATAAATTTCAAAAAGAAGAAAGAAGCATCCGCCGTACAAATACATAAGTACTTCCCTGGATGCATTGAAAACAACTAAACAAGTGCATAATTTGGGATTCCCTCTAAATAATTCGACTTAGAGAAGCATGTGCCAAAATTCTTCTTCGAGTTGTACAGAAATTTGGAGTAGCGAAGTTCGAGTTATGGGACTGAAATTGAGCTCTTATTGCTCTCTAAAACCAATTACCACCCGATTTAGTTCGAGTTTTAAGAACTCAAGTTTTGACTGCATTCAGATAACATTTAAAAGCAAAGTTGACACTTTACTCATTATTTAAGAGCACTAGCACACTAGACGCGTGTAGAAGTATAAAATATTCGGATTCGGATTTTCTCTTGCTGATTCTCTGCTCATTTACAATTTCTTTTTTGAAACATACTAAAAATATTTTTAAAAATTTTTGGACTGATCGGGTTCATGTCAATAGATCAAAGTACTTTGAACATAGTCCAAATTTTTTAATATTAAATTCTCAGGGATTACTGTGCATAGTCTTAGCTTTTATTGAAAAAATAAGAAATAATGTTGATAAAAGGTTTACTGGGCTTACCTGTTCTATTATACTTATTTCCGACTTGTGAACTTACATTATTGTTTGGCGCCATCTGAAGTTTCCATAGGGAAGTTTTACATATTATACCGCAAACACTCTCAGATCGCTTTTATGACTCACAGATGTAAGTGCAGGTTACTGTGGTGAACATTTTCGTGCGATATTTTTTGCAATTTTCGTCGTGAACTAACCAGATAAGACTGAACAAAATCATTATACGCCATGGCTTAGCACCTTAAAAAACTGGTGCAATTTATTTTCTCATGACTACTGCTCGCCCACTGACGAATTCTGGGACGGTCGTGAAAAATGAGTTGTTGCGCCAGAAAAAAACGATGCTGTGCGCGAAATGATTGAGGATGGTCACATACCGTCAAATTGAGGCATCCTTGGACATTAATATGAGTATAGCGGGCATCAATAAGATTTTGCGTAATCACCAAGTGGTGAAAAAGATCAGTTTCCATTGGATCTCGCAACGCAATTAAAAATCGCCCCGAAAACTTGACGGGACAAAGTGCCCAAGAATTGGTTCAATCGAGTGGAAAATTGTATTGACCATAATGGAGAATATTTTGAATAACAATAAAATCATTATCAACCAAGAGAGTTGATTTGCCCCTTTTTTGGACCTCGTAAATGTAGTATACCTACTGTGCTTGAACATCATAAAACCGCGGACACATTAACTGTATGTTGTTGTTGTTGAGTATTTCCCCTGAAATAATCCTAATTAGTGACTCTTTATCTCGATGTCTGAGATCTCATTAATTTGCTGCAAGAAAGGCTTACCAAAGGAGCGGAGTCGTGCCCTAGCTAGCCCTGGATATTCACATAAGTAGTGGAAAAGACTTTCCTTCGCTCTTTCCGCTTGATAGCTTCTGCAGATAGGATTGAAGGGTAGATTGAGTCTAGCTGCATGATCCCCTACTTTCCAATGGCCTGTGAGGGTTGCAGTGATGCGTGAGATGTTTGGCCGAGAGCATCTTAACAGATCATTCGTCCTTTGGATTTTATGACGGCCATGTGTTTTTTGTTGTAATACATGTAGTTAGTTGCATCCATCTTCTTTGGGCTATAGCATGATAGTGTGAAGCAATGAATGCTTTTATTGTGTTCAGTGGGGTGGAGACTGCCACCGCCTCTGCTAAGTCTAGTGTCGAACCTTTTCTTGCTAGCTCATCTGCTATCTCATTACCCCGTATGTTCCTGTGACCTGGAACCCATATTAAAATGATTCCAGGCCAATGACTAAGCATTTCCAGCTCCTCTCTACACTGTAAGACTAGTTTGGATGAAATGGAGTTGGAGTCTAAGGCCTTTATAGCTGCTTGACTGTCTGAGAAGATAGCTACTCTTGCACCAACTTCCTTGTAGAGTTTTAGTGATTTGCATGCTTCTCTGATCGCCAACAGTTCTGCCTGGAACACGCTGGCATAGTCAGGAAGACGAATTGACTGAGATAGGTTGAGCGGCTCCGAATGGAAGCTAGCTCCCACACCACAGTTCTTCTTAGAACTCCATTCGGCTCTCGGTGGAAAACGCACCGTAAAGTCTTTCTTAAAGTTAAGGTCGGGGACAGTGTAGTCGGATGTGTTTTTGAGGAGCGGGGGTCCTTGTAGGAGAATCTTACTGTGACCGTACGACCTTGTTGTCCAGCTTCCTATGTCTCTGAGTCTCGCCGAACTGCAAGTAGCGATTGTTTTAATGTGTAAATTTAATGGCAATAGATGTGTTAGTACATTGAGCGCTTCAGTAGGACTGGTGTTTGTGTAGTTAAGATACACGCTGTTCTTTGTATCTTGTTCAGCTTAGTTTTGTTGCATTTCTTTTCTGGGGCAGGCTAACCTAACTTTCTCTTAATTGCTATATTCACATTCTTTACCCTGAACTCTACGTTGGACTTCCAGCTGGCGTCTAGGATAACACCTAGGTATTTTGCCTGTTGGGTTAACGTTAGACTAACGCCGTTTAGTTTTGGGAAATTAAAGTTTGGTACCTTGGTTTTCTTGGTGAATAGCATCAGTTCAGTTTTTCTTGGGTTCACACTTAAACCACAGTCCGTGGCCCAATTGCTGAATAATACCCGACCTCCTTCCATAGTCTAACTGATTGTGGTTGGAAACATTCCTGAAACCATAAGCACTATTATATGTCGTCCGCGTACGCCACTACTTTAATTCTTCCTCTTGTTTCGCTTGGGTTTTGTTTTGATGCTCGGCAGACATCCAGGCTTTGGGATAGCGCAATCTTGTATCCTATCATTCTTAGCCTGGGCTCTGTGAATTTCGCAGTTGCCATAATTTTATTTGTTGTTGTTCGTTCTTTGCTCCTAAATTTGATGTAACCGTTGACAAGTACGTATCAAGTCAAGTGTTAGTCAGTGTTAGTACTCCGATTATCAAACCTGTCTAACATTTCTAAATAATAATGAATGATGATAGATTTTTCCGTACTAAAAATTGATGCCATAAACTATTAAGTTTCGTTCCCCCAATGTTGGTCAGCTTTGACCGTCGAGAGTAACAGTGCAATCATTAGTAAAAAATTAAAAAGTGAAAGCTGCGTGGATTAAAACTGGTTGCAGGCGAGATAGTCAAATTAAATTCTGCGTGTTTGACTCTATTGGCAATACTGATAAAATTTAATACTCACCCATACTCAGTTACTTGTTTTATTTATCCAAAGGGCCATTACATGCACGTACGAGCTTGTTTCGCCATCATTTGGTTTTAACTGCCGCTGAAATTGCACGAAAGTTTGTAATTTATTAGCTTTTTAATGTGGCAGCTTCCGGCAAAAATAATAATTTTGTTTTAAGTGTTGCTAAAAATCAACAAAAACGATAATATACGAACTGTGCACTAAAAAGTCAAACATTTTAACAGGGATTATATTATAAATATTTGGAATGCAAAGTTGATAGTTTTAAAACTTTAACTTTTTATTAAATTCTACAATAGCAAGTTCCATATAGATTCTTAATTTGAATGACACCTGGCAACTTATTTTCCTAACTATCAAACTGATCCCTCAAATCCTAAAGTTTAGGTTTTTACAACAAACAAAAACATGTTGTTTTGTACTGCGGTCCAAAGACGAGTTCCTTATAAAAAGCAGCGATTAATTTTATGTTAAACTCGGCAGATTTTCAAAATACACAAAATGTTTCAAATAGCAAATGGTGTGGAACTTTTTTTTAACGAGTACGTAAATTTATGAATGGAACAATCAATTTTCATCGGGTAGAGAAAAGCTTAGTGACCAGGTCGTCGGTCGTCCACAGAGTCAATTATCCCCAGAAATCATAGAGGTGGGATATCATTAAAGTTCATTGAAATAGAATTGGAGCAGAGGACACATAGTATGTATATAGCGAACAAGCGCGCATTCAAAATTTTTTTTGGGTTATTCTGTAAAACGTGTTCTAAAAAACATTAAAAATAAAAAAAAATTTTTTAGATGAAAAAAACTAAAAATTATATAAATTACAATGGAGACATTATTTGCTCTATAGGTATAAAGATGTGCTAACTCATCCTTTGCCTCTACTCATATCTTCCTTCTAAAGTACATTCCCTTTCACATGATTAAGGCCAAATATTACCTACCTATTTGTCTGTCAGCGTTTGTTATAACGATAGGACTTAATCCGGTCACAAAACACGTAAGAAATCCCAGACAGGAAAGTTCACCAGTAGATATTTTATGAGGACTAGTGTCAAACGCTGGACGAAAGTCCATATAAACGCAGTCAACCTGGTAACCAGCAGAGAAGGCATCAATGCAATAAATACAAGGAATACAGATAGTTTCGAAACTGGTGACCTATTGGGAACAAATCCATGTTGATTAAAACAAAAAACTAATCTGTCATAAATAAAATATTCGAATAGTTTGGAAACCGTCGAAAGTTTTAAAATTAGTCTATAATTGTGTACATAATATTTGTTACCATCCAGAAGCTTGGTTCCAATATTTCGTATGGATGGACCCAGGTGAGCAAAATTCAAAAAAATCTCCTTTATAAAATCAAATGAGACAATTTGGATTTGCTGATTTTACTATAACAAGCCGTAAAAGCCGTTTATTTCACAAGAATACTTCACGTGGCACCGCCTGAGCGATGAAAGAAAAAGGTGTTAGCCCAAAAGGTTTGCTTAAATCCGACTATATATGCAGTTCGCATACTAACTGGATATTCTGACAAAAGGATCGGAAATTTCACAGGATTTATGGAAAATGTCAAGAAATTCATATACAATCCCGTTGTGCAATTAGGCGATGCAATAACTTCTGTGTACCAGATTAGCGAACGGTTAATTCACAGTTTTTCAGGCCACGGCATTGAAATCTTGTGCAGGGAATGCCTTCGAAGAGAATCAAATTTGAAATAGATCTTAATTTTTTCCGACAGTCAGTAGCCTTTTGTTTACTGCGGTTTCATATAATAACATCCAAACACACTGAGGAACACTTCACTGTCCTCAATATCCCAGGAGTAAAGAAAACGCCGTTTCAATAGGTGCCACTTCGAAATTTCATGTACCAGAAACCTTCTGTCGACTCACCAAAACCCATATAATGGGAGTTATAAAATACAGGGAAGACAGGAAAATCATAAGACGGTGGCTGGAGACTACAGGACAGCGGCAGGCTAACGGTTTATCTTACCAGAAGAGCATTGAGTTGACTGCTAAGCCTGGACATAGAAGGCTTATGAACTCTCGCTGGATACTATATGGGGCATTGCATTCTTCGTTATCATTTCAAGAAACTAGAATTAGTTAAGGGAAGCATTTGCATTTTTGCGAACTGGATGATGAAAATTCAGAAAACTCTGTGCGAATGTGAAGCTCTCGCAAGACAAAGACTTGCACACCCAAATCCCATCACTCGAAATCCATTAGTGATATAGAACAAAAAGCCTATGCAAGCTTATCATAAGACTCCAATTATAGTCTTACGGTGACTCACAATAGATACCTCAGAGCGCAATATGGCCCAATAATAATAATGATAACTGGGCATTGTTTAAGGTTTTTCAAATCACTGCATTGAGATGCATTGAATAAAGGAAATCTGTTTTATAAAAAGGTTACATTGGAACATTTATTGCTTGCAATTTTATATAAATACCGACGTACTTTGCTCTAATTGAATCCATTACTACTTTGCAACCGATTAAATGATTTAATTAAAATTTTACTTAAATTTTACTGATGTTAAATTGTCTGCAGTAGAAATAAAGCCACCAACCCAAAAAACCATCAATAATTCTCCCAACAGCTACTTACGTACTTATGTATGTGTGGATGTAAAATAATCGAAACATAAACACTTTATAGCCCACAATCCATTCGAGACATATGGGTTTTAAAACTAACCGCTTACCAGAAATTTGTAAGTGCTTGAGCATTCTACTGATGACAAAACTAAATGGCAAACGATTTGTCAAACGTGAAATTCCACACCGAAGGTGGTAGGAAACAAAACCGTAAATTTTATATTAGCGGCATGAAAGCCACTTGTTTCTGAAATCACTTAGAAATTCAATACTGTGTGACGAACTCTTGGGTGAGCAGAAAAAGGAAAGGTTAAGTGCCATTGTGGGTGTTTGGATACCCAAGACCGCAAGCAAGGCAGCTGCCTAAATCAGATAAAGAGATTTCACTTTGCTACTACACTCGTACCCTTCTACATACATATCAACAGTGGGTAACTACAGTTGTAACACAAACAAAACGGAATGGAATTACATTTCTTCAATGTGATAAGATTGGGTAAATTTTTAATATGCATGATGAAATGTATGCATAAATTACGATTATTATTTTCTTTTGGGGAGAAAACATCATAAATCGCCAGATCGGAGTCAGCTTAAAATACTTTCCAATAATGTTGTTCACTAGTGAAGGTATTATTTAAGGTGAATTTATATGTCAAACTTCGCGGGATTAAAATTTCGCTCTAGTTATTTTTTTCATGAGTTGGCAGCACTGTTAATAACATCTGGGCCAACTTTCATGTGAATGTCATTATCAGTAACATATTTACGCTTGTGTTTTCCAAACGACCAAGAGTGCATTTTTCGATTTTTACAATGTCTGATTTGATTGAGCAGAGAAGTGCCATCAAATTTTGTTTGCGGAATGAAATTTCGGCTGCGGAAACGTTTAGCATGTTGCAGAAGGCATTTGGTGATTCGACCATGTCGCAGAAAAATGTTTATAAGTGGTACAAAGACTTCAAAGAGGGTCGAGAACGTGTTGATGACTTGGAGCGCTCCGGACGACCATCGACGTCAACAGATGACCAACACGTCAATAAAGTGAAGGAGTTAGTGCTCAAAAATCGTCGGTTGACTGTTAAAGACCTTACTGATATGATCGGAATATCAGAAGGATCTGTGAAAACCATTTTGAAAGACCATTTGGGCCTACGAAAAGTCAAATCTCGTTTGGTACCGAAAACTCTCAATTTCTTGGAAAAAAGTCGTCGCGTTGATGTGTGTGAAACAATGTTTTCAGACTATCAGGACAAGCTCAAATGCATCATTACGGGAGATGAGACTTGGATTTATGCTTACGACCCTGAAACAACCGACCAATCAAGCGAATGTCGTGGTAAAGGCGAGGCCAGACCGAAAAGAGCACGTCGAAGTCGTTCAAAAATAAAGGTCATGATGACAGTTTTTTTCGATTTTCGTGGTGTGGTGCACTATGAATTCCTTTCACCTGGCCAAACTGTTAATAAGGAATATTATTTGAGCGTTATGCGTCGTTTACGTGAAGCAATTCGTCTAAAAAGACCAGAATTATGGGCCAACAACTCTTGGTTTTTGCATCACGATAATGCACCGTCTCACACTGCACTCGTTCTTCATGACCATTTCGCCAAATATTCCACGCATATCGTTCCGCAACCACCGTATTCGCCTGATTTGGCTGCGTGTGACTTCTGGTTATTCCCAAAACTCAAGAGACCACTCCGGAGAACGCGTTTCGAGTCGATTGAGGAGATAAAAGCTGAATCGAAGAAGGTGCTGATGGCTTTACCGGGAATGGACTATTTGGCATGTTTCGGGGATTGGAAAAATCGTTGGCATAAGTGTATTTCATCGAGAGGAGATTATTTTGAAGGGGATGAAATTGATTTACAAGAATAAATAAAGATGTTTCATTTTACAACCAAATTCACCCTACTTTTTGCCCACAGTAGTACATTAGATAAATTTTTGTTTCGACATCGGTCCTCGTTGATTTGGGGATCTACATGGAAAAAAGAAGAAAAAAGGTATACCAGCGCATAGCACTAAAGTCAGTTTTGAGCTTCCCAAATTTTAAAAGAACCCATGTCTAATCAATATGTTAAAATGACGGTGAAATATTTTAATTACTGTATTCTTTAATACATACTTGTATTTGGGAATCTTTTGGTGCGAAGAATTTATTTTGGATGTAATTTTTTTATTTAAAGAAGGTCAGACAATTCATAAGGACTATTGTTTGGGTCTTATGAGACATTTACGTGAAACACTTCGCCAAAAAAGACAGGATTTGAAGAAAAACAACTACTAGATTGTGCACACAATATCCAAGGATCCAAAATAACGCACCGTTGACGGGACATGGATACTACAGAGAGTATCTTCAAAGACTCGGCCATGAAGACGCCGCAGATTGTTCGTTCTGCGGCAACGGTAGTGAGAACGTGGAACACATCTTCTTCTCCTGCCCGAGATACGTATCTGAGAGAACGTTGATTGAGGAAATGATAAAAGAAAGAATAACTCCAGGCACGGGCATGTCGCTGCAAGCTTTATTTTGATTTCATTTCACATTTTGTACATAATCGGGGTGCTCCGATTTTCCGGGCATTTTACTTGTGCCTCTAAAGCTGATAGACTAGTTTTTTTTAATCATTCTATTAAAAATTTTCATGGGTCTATCTGATATGCTTCTTCTGCTTACAAACATCGGATGATAGTTAATATACCATTTCATCTTCATAAAAAGTAAAGAAAATTAGTTTTCTTAAATTCATTATCATCTGTACTTTCTAAAAATGTATATACCTGGTCTACGAAAAGGTACCTTACGTGCGAAAACAAGTTTTCGAGAAAACAGCAGTTAAAGTTTAAACTTCTAAAAACCCTTGTAACTTTTTTAAATATTAATATTTTTCAATCCGGTTTGGCTTATTTTCTTCAGCATAGATCTCAGTATCAATCAAATCACAGAAGCAGTGAAAAACATTTCTTTATATATAAATAAATAAGAAAAAGTTGATGCAAATCGCAGAAATCGTTTTAAAAAATAAGTTAGCTTTTGTACCGACATCCATGCCAAAAAAAAACTTATAAGACCCGGTGACAAAAATTTTTCGAAGTACTGAATACGATTCTGGTGTCAAATTTGAAACATTTTAAATGGCATATCCAAGATGGCGCTCCAAACATAGAAAAAATAATTTAAGTTTTCCAAATAGCAACAATAACTATAAATAAGTGACACATGTTTGTAAAGGTTTTTAAAGCCACTGACTACGAATATGATGTCAAATTGACAATTTTACAGTTGACAGCTGCGTTACGTCTCCTTATTCTACTTCGTGGCTTTTCTGTTACTACGTTTATGTAATCATTTCTGTTAGTCTTTTGTTCACAAAATAGTGAAAAATGAGTGTTGAGGAGGAGTTTAGTACCGTTCACAGTAAATATTTTCCTAAAAACGATGAAGACGATGATGTTAGTTCGAATAGCGATGATGATGGTGAACTATATTTGACTCATTCAGAAGATGATATGGAAAAAGCTTTCGTTAAGATAGATTTATCTACTGTGGATGAAGAGGAACAGGAGCTGGTAACCAAATTTCTCTCTAACAATTGTTGTACTAACAAATGCCAAACAATTGTACCACGAAACTTTGATTCTTTTCTGTGACAATTGTGTTGGTCAGAATAAGAGCAACGTTCTGCTATTCTGCTCTTGGACTTAACAAAACTATTTTATTAAATTTTCTCCTTACGGGTCATACAAAGTTCGCACCAGATCAACATTTCGGCATTTTCAAAGCTAAGTACGCAGTAAGTAACATTGACACGTATGAGGATTTACTACAGTGCGTTGTTGAATCATCACCTGGTGGTTATAATAAAGCTGTATCGGCCGAAACAGTTGTTTGGTATGATTGGGACAGCCACCTTAAATCCTTCTATAAATCACTCGTCGGCATTGCGCAACTTCATCACTTTATAATCTGCAATGGCTGTGTAAAAACGAAAAAATTCGTAGACAGTAAGGATATTGAGTCATTTTATCTTCTATTAAAACCTATAGATCGTCAAATGCCAAAAGTTATAGAGCCTGTTGGTTTATCTCTGGAGCGTCAGTGGTATATTTATCGGAATATTCGCAGCTTAGCTTCAGATATAAGTAAAGCAGATATTTTGGCTCCATTACCAAAACAGCAGTTGGCAGCAGTTGACATCAAAAAAGGAGTCTGCATCGAAGAAACGTGTGGCTGCATCATCAAAAAAAAGTTGTCATCGGAAAAATGCATTGCTTCATTACCGATGAAAGAATTAGCACCAAAGAAACGAAAGGCAAAGGATAGTTTAGATGTTCTCAAACCTGACGCAGAAAAAAGTCCATGTTCTTTATAACCAATACGTAAAAAAATCCTGAGAAAGACGGCGACGAAAAAAAAAAATGAAAACTTGAAAAACGTAAATTTTTGTGCATAATATTTTATAATAATGTTTTTTTATCTTAGAAGTCAATATATTTTCATTATTTTAGTTTTTAAATAGAATCAGTTTTTTTGTACTTGTACTATTCTTTCTCTTCACTCTGAAAACCCTTTTAATAAACTTGTCAAAAAAAAACTTGTCCGCCATATTAGATCAGCTATTTTGATTTTTTTAAATCTCACAACAGATTCGTAATCAGCGACCTCCAAAGCCCCGAGTGAAAAGTTTCAAGCGGATCTGATGAATTTTGAAAAAATATGTCCGCCATATTGAATTTCTGAAATCTGATATCGGAGTCGTAATCAGCAACGCCACAAACCCCCGTGTATTGAATCTTAAGAGGATCCGTTAAATTTTAAAAAACTTGTCCGACATATTGGATCCGCCATTTTGATTTTAAATAATCTCACTTCATATTCATATTCAGTGACCTCGCAAACCCCCGAATAACAGTTTTTAAATATTTTAATTAACTTTTGATGTTGAAACAATGCCACGATTCGTAACAAAAATTTTCACATATCCTTAAAAACCACTATTTATAAAGTTATGAATACATTTTTTTTTAACAAATTTTTTGAAAACAGACTTCAGTCTCGTATTCATTACACCTCAGACTGTCCAGGAATGTTACAGTTTTTAATATGCACAAATTATTGTCTTCGTTATTCTAATTGGTATAGTGAAAAAAAAATCAGTCTTTTTCGTATTTGTATTTTTCTTTTTTTTTACTTTTAACAAACTTTTAAACAAATTATTGTATGACTTTCTGGTTTTCACCATTTTAAAGAGCCTTTCACACACTATTCGAATCAACAAAAAAGTGAAAAATGATTTTTTGATACGTAAGGTACCTTTTCATAGACCAGGTCACATATGGTAAATTCCACTTAAAACGGCCCTATGCAGAAAAAAATTAATTTAGTTGTTTTTAGTTAAATTCAGTCAAATAATGTCTGCCAGAGAATAATATATATGGGAAAATCAAAAACTATATTTTTGCCTTAAGTTTAATAAGTTTGGGAACACTGTGAACTTCGCCTATACTGAAAAGTGAGTTTACATTCTTTTTACGATGTGTCTTTATTTTACATTTTCTTGTTCTTCTTTTATGACTATTGACAAACCCCCATTATATTTGAATATAAATGCTATTGCTTCCATTCTTTCAAAGTTTCGACATGGGACATTGTAAAATAAAACTTTTATCGATTTTTTAAAACTTTAAAATTTTCGGTCACACCCGTCCCACTAAACATTGAAAAATTTCAATTAAATTGATACTGTACATTATAATCACTTGATACTTTGAAATGATAACAAAGTATGCGTAGTAAATAGTTTGGTGACATTTTACTAATTTTTTATTCGCGTTTTGGCGAAGTGTATTTCGCGAAGTGCTTGTTTTTTTAATGGATTCGAAAACCAGAAAGCGAGAACAATGGAAAAAACTTAAAAACAATAAAGAAAAATATGAACTGCATTTGGCTTTAGAGAGAACAAGAGATAAAAAAAGAAGAGATGCCAAAAAAATTACAATGGATGAAGCGGCGTTGGAAGAAAAAAGGAGAAAAGATAAAGAAAGAAAGCGAAAGAGTAGACAACACAAAAAGGATGAGCAGAAAGTATCAAGTGTTTTGAATACATCTGAAATTGGTAGCTTCAAATCACGTCGTTCATTGAAAAAAAACAGTCAGATGGTATAGGGGCAACAGTAAAAAGAGCATTATGGACAGCCATTAAAGCTAGAGAATGTATTATGAAAACACCGCTGGACTGTTTCAAATATCTTGTTGCAAAACACAAATTGAATAAGATCAACGTTTTTTACGCATCAAAAGACGACATCGATCAGAATAGTTCTTTCTTAAACGAAAGATGAGAAAGCGTTAAAATGGTAAAGAACCTTCAAAAAATGCATGCCTTTAAAAGAGCAGATGCGGTCTCTGTATATGCTTCCTATTCATATTTATCTGAATTTAAACAAATTTCCTTGAAAAATACAGGTCTATGGTATTGTGATGTCAATGATAGCGAATAAAAAAATGAAATGTTATTTTATGTGTTTTTATTCATAATTGGATTCAATAAAAAGTTTTAGTTCAGCAAAATTTTTGAATTTTCCTACTAGGTCACACCCGTCACATAGCTTTTTTTAAGCTTTTTTTTTAAGAAAAATATGATTCTTTTTAGAAAAGTAAGTATGACATACAACCAGAAAGACTTCAAACAATGTGCTCCTCCAACATTTCTATACGTATTCTTTGGGAAATTTTACAAAAACTTCTATGAAGGTAAAGTTTTGTTGAAAGCTTAAATATGTAAGGTCACACCCGTCACAGTCTTCAAATGGCAGTTATGGTCGGAAATGATGCATTTTCAGTATGTACTTGGTATCAAACAACTTTAATATTCACATGGCAGGGATTACTGTCCTTTAATTTAAGTGACAGTTTTAAATTCTAAAATTATAACGAAAAATGTCAGTACCACGGTCACACCCGTCACAATGGAAATGGCCATATACATATATAGTTTTGATTTATTTATATTTAATATTTTTCCAATAAGATGAGGAGAGCACTTTTACTGGTGTCCGAAAAATACATAAGAGTTATAGTAGAATGGGGTTAGATAGGTCATTTTTTTTTTGGAGAGCTCTTGCTACGGTATTTTTGCATTGATTTTGAAAAATAAACAAGGTTTTGAAAGGTTATTTATCCGCTAACATTTTGGTTATAATGACTTATGTTTGGCTAAATATTTTGGAAGCTGCATTCAATAAGACAAAAGTACTTTTTTTCGATATTTTCAAAATCAAATCACTATATGTGAGGAGAAAAGAACAATGTACATGGCTTGGAAATTAATGTTTTAACTTTTACTTATAGAGTATGAACACTGCACATGTTATAAAAGTTAGGAATTTTTCTTTAATTCATCACGCAAGCACGTAATGTTTCGAACGGAATTTTAAATTGTTTAGAGGCTGATCGAACACTAGCGCGATCTCGGACTGCCGCGATTGCGTTTTTTACATCCTCTTCACTTCGTTTCGGCGTTTTTCGCACATAATTATGCACCATTTTGCTGCAAAAACAATTAAAATTTATTTTATTCCATTAAAAGTAGTGACTTATAATGCCCCCAGACGGCTGACCTATAGTGCCCCCAAGCACATGTTTTATGTTCGTGTCGATATTTTTTTAAAAAACAAAAATATCAAAAAACTGACACATTATTCGTGTTCAGCATTATTTTCTACGTAAAATAAAACTCACCTGACAAATATTTACTTACATTAAATGCACTGCACCGTAGAATAAAAAAAATGCTATGTTGGAGGAAAGCTCACAAAAAACTAAACGACGCCAGAACTAGGATAACTAATCAATGGTGACGGCAGAAATGACAGTCGCGAACGTTGTTCCCCACCACGTATTCAATTCACATAAGACGAGTGATCTCTGCGAAAACAGTGCGCCGAAAACCCCACCTACCTATTGTGCCCCCATACCTATCTTACCCCATTCTACTCTACTCAATAAAATTTTGACATAAAAAAATGTTGGTATTATACCTTTCATTGCTCCAAACACAATTAAAACTCACTCGAAAGCTGATAATATGTGTGAAATAAGTAGCCCTCATTTGATGCTAAATTAAAATACTTATTGCCACTAACTGTCGAAAATTGTTAGTTTAAGAGTTACAGAACGATAATCAATTCGATCGATTTCACACCAGGTTTTTGATTTTAACGAAGAAATATCCAACACCATCAAGGAAAAACATTTTCCAACATCAGCGCGAACTTCAAATTTGCAGTTTGTTATAGCAAAATTTAAAGGACTATAAAATTGCATACTCGAAACTTTTCTAAAAATTCCGATTTAAAAATGAGAAATTTGTATAAGAATCTGTTGTATTTCTTTAAATTTGCACAATTTAATTTTTAATAACTATTTATTATCGATCTTTCATATTTCTTAACCACCAATCTAAAAAAGAAAAGTTTTGTAATATATTAGTTTGCAGGGTGAACGATATTAAACCAATAACGGATATTGACAGATTTATGTTAACGGTTTTTAACCACTGTTCGTTAGAACCATTTATTTGCACTTAGTAAATCGGAGATGCAAATACTCACTGTAAATGGAAAATGTTTTAAGGTGTCTGCTTCATGGAAGTAGTTTGCAATTTTTCATTTGAGATGCCAATAACTTATGGTGAGCAATCAGTCTCGCATGCAGTAAATATGTGTGCCTGTACGTGTATATGTAAGCAAACGCGTTCATAAAATTAATGTTTAGTTAACTTAAAGTAGAAGTATTGAAGTGAGCCCCTAGAATATATCATAAAAATGGGAGCAAAAGAAGGGCAGTTTTCTGATTGTAAAGGACGTTAATAAAGCAATTAAGCAAAATGTGCAACTATCTCTCATGTAATAAAATTAAAATATTCAATAAAGAACTTGAGATTTTAAAATTAATAAACAAATGTGGATCACTAATCTAGAATCTACAGGTAAAAATATATCCAGAAATATTGAAAACAAATAAGGCTTTACGGCTAGTCAGTATAAAGGCATTTCACGCCAAAGACGAAATATTGAAGATGTTAGGTAGGTAGGTAAGATGGCAAGAGTACCCCAGGTACGCTACAAGTAGCACTTACGTGCCGTTTTGATACCATAAAGTGGACCACTACCTGTGAAAGGATTAAGGGAGGAGATAAAACCGTCTACAGCCATCCAGTGCTGTTGGTGTAGCGGAGGAGAGAAAAGGGATCTAGGCTGGAGAACTTCATCAAGTCATCCCCAAAGGGGACGCTGAGAATCTCAAGCGCCTAGCCGCCAAAGCCGGACATCTGCAGAGAAAGTGTTCCACAGTCTCTTTCTCTGTAGGATCCCCACAGCTTCTGCAATGGAGGTTGTGCGGAATTCCATGCTTCTCCGCATGAGTGCCGATCACCCAGTGGCCAGTGATCACCGCAATGAGTTTGGAAATTGAATGGCGGGGGGTTCCCATTACCTTAAGCGTTCTGTTTATATCGTATTGAGGTCATAGTGCTTTTGAAATGGCACACGAGGAGACAGACCTCCATCTGTCTTGCGCTTTTCTTAGAAAGAAGTTGTGTAGTTTTCCTTTAACGACGGCCAAGGGGGTACCGATGTCTGAGAAGAGGGCAGCTGGATTCGGTTCTGCCGCCCCCTTCCTGGCAAGCTCATTGGCAATTTCATTTCCCTCTTTATTCCTGTGCCCAGGAACCCAGATGAGGGAAATGTTTCCTGCACGTTCGAGGCGTTTAAGTTCCTCCTTACAGGAGTTCACGAGAAGAGAACTGCAATACGGCGACGACAGTGCCTTGATTGCAGCTTGGCTATCGGAAAAAATATTAATGTCTCCCTCCCAACAGCGATCCCGAAGCATTTTGCATGCTTGCAGGATCACGAAGACCTCTGCTTGAAAGACGCTGCTTGTCTCCGGCAGTTTATAGGAGACCGAAATGCTGGCTGATTTAGAGTAGACCCCCGCTCCCACTCCAGACTCCATTTTGGATCCGTCAGTGAAAACAGAGGCATCTATATCCGCAACAACTCTCCCCTCTTTCCAATCTTGCCTGCACGGAAAGATAGCCCTAGCACAACCCTCAAAGCACAGTTTGCGGATGGAGAGGTCGGTGCGAATATCAAAGAAGGAAGGGGAGATCTGCTTCAAGATGCCGCTATGTCCTACAGGGAGTTGTCTCCAAAGGCCAAACTCCGTCAGTCTAATAGCACGTGGCAGCTTCCAGTGAAGCTTGGGGTCAAGTATTACACCAAGATACTTGACCTCCGATGAAAGTGTAAGACACTGGTTGTTAAGTCTAGGAAGCTTAAAGATGGAGGCTTGTATTTTCTGGTGAATAGCATCAACTCCGTTTTGTCAGAGTTGACTCTGAGACCGCTACTGGCGGCCCATCTGCTGAGTGTAGCCAGTGCACCTTCCAAAATTTCAGCCACTACTGATGGGAAGGGACCTGAGACCATCAGGACCAAGTCATCGGCACAAGCTTGAAGATGTTGTAAATCCAAAAAATATTTTAAAATATAATACGTATTGGCTGAAAAGTAAGAAAGCAAAAATTTAAGAATGTGCATTTTTTAATGAAATAAAATTTTTTTGCTCGATATAAACCTCCTTAACTTTAATACGCGTATTTCAATGATACTCCAACATTTCATATTTCATTATTATGAGATCGTTTTATTTTGCGCCTATCCATCGGTGCCTAAGCCTACCTTTGGGAGTTTGGCCGAGCTTCTCGTTCTTCTTGCGGTGTGCGTCTTGTTGTTGTTCCACAAATGGAGGGACCTCCACTTTCAATCCAACTCCGAAAGGCAGATGTTTTTTTATGAAGAGCTTTTCCATGGCAGAAATACAGTCGAGGGCGACTGCTATTGGAGAAAACTTTTTATTAGCTTTGGCGTTTCACGGAAATTCGAATCTACGTTCTCCGATTTCCGAATGGTAGTTACGCACCAATCCATTCGGCTACGAAACTGAAAAGGCAAACCCTGTAACAGCAGCTTTCTTGAAAAGTGTTTTTCGAATGGAAATTTTATTTTATTTTACTACCTTGGAGTAGTTTTCGAAAAAAAATTCCTTTTAATAGGCATATCAACTAATATATTTTTCTGTAGCGGAATCATCCTGAATTGACAAATCAAATAAAATTGTTTGTGTGTTCGAATTAACGGTAAAATATGAAAATGGGGTATAAACTTTGATTCCTCTACCTGCTACTAGGTGTCGTTTTCAATACTTTTCAACCAACCTATCAAGTATGCATACATAGGTATATACATATGTATTAATGTTTCTCATTAAGCTGAAGTATTGGTTTAAGTTTTTCCCAAACCGTTCGCGTTAAACAAATTTCCTAAATTTGCATGAAACTAACCACGCGACAAACCGCAAAATAAATCCACCACACTACAAATTGCAATCCTATTATGACAGGCGTTGTTCGGTTATTCGATTGTACAGTCGTACGACCGCTGCATTGGATTGTTTGTAAAACAGATAGCAAGATTGTACTTGTAATATAGTGGTCATTTAAGGTTGCACTTTAGTTGTCATATACAAATCTTTGTATGTGTATGTGTATATGATAGTACAACGCTAATTAGTCCCACTGGCTTACAAAAAGCTGGGTATTTGTATTAGCACGAATTGCATAGTATTTGGGAAATACAAGTTTGTTTAGCTTTGGGTGAGAAGTGGTAGCAGAGCCGGTTGTGGGGAAAAATGCGGACAGTTAATCCGAGATTCGGAGTGACAACGGTTATTGATTTATTTATTTCAGCCGAACGGTTCGTTGTGGAGACGGAGCCTATTGCAACTGCGAATGCACATAATTTCAATAAATTATTGAAGTGAAACTTCTTTAGGCGCGTCGGGGGTCCCAAAGCAGATTGAAAATAGGTGAGTGAAACGGTAAGTTCGGAGCGTTACCGAAATCCGTCAAATGGGCGGGGCCAAGGAGCAGCTGCTCCTTCCCACTCTCGCCTATTCGCTCTCTTGCATCGCAAGCGCTGAACGATGTGAGGGAGTCACCGAGACACGCAATTATCTCTTTTATATACAAGTAAATAGCGTGTGGAGACTATAATAGAGGATTTTCGCTTTAAAAATTAGTTTGACACTGGTACTTGAACAAATTTATATTGAAGAATACTTAGTTACACAACGAAATACTTCGTCTGGCCTTCTTCTTCTAGAAGATAAACCAGTGCAAAAATGCAAACGTCTCTAGCACAACCTGTAGCGAATAATTTCGAAATAATATGAACTGAAATGTATATAGCACACAAGTAAGCATTGAAGTAGACTGGCGACATGCAGGCAACCGAGAATCGACAACCGACAACGGGTATTATAGATAGCCATAGCCCGTGCAAATGAGTGCTGTGTGTGAGTATCAGATAAAGCGCCGATTGAATGTGTGTAAGCGGGAAAGCAATAAGAAACTGCTGTGAAGTAAATAGATGGTAGGTATGGAGGAGACGAAGCGATACAATGAGTGCGTTTGCCAAACGAGTGACGATAGTTGAAGTAGAAGGTTGTAAAATGACATTTCAACCATTTCGGTGATCAAAGCAAATTGATTAACGCGCCAAAAGTAGGCAAAAAATACCATTGGAAGTGCAAAGAAATGTCAGCGTCAAGTGCAACACTGCACCCAAGTGTCAAATTTGAAGCTAATACGGACAAAAATAAATAGTACAAATTTATGTGGAGTGATATAGAAAAAAAAATATGAAAACCTGAATTTAACACGAGAGAGGGGGGAGAGATCTAAACCGGGGCTCCCATGCATGGAACAACCAACTTAGAAGTTTCAATTCTACCGTGCGTGAGTCTGACAGACCCTAGTTTTTTTATAAACCTTTAAGCATAAAACAATTATAAAATAACGCAGTGCGCTTAAATAATGCTGTTGGTCGATTATTAAAACTATAAAATATGTAACTGAATGAGACGAATTGAAGCTTTATTTCACATTGGCAACAGTTAGCCGAACGCAAAATGCGTTTTTTGGATTTAAAACTATTAAGTATACGGCCGCCGTAGCCGAATGGGTTGGTGCGTGACTACCATGCGAAATTACCAGAGAGAACGTAGGTTCGAATCTCGGTGAAACACCAAAATTAAGAAAAACATTTTTCTAATAGCGGTCGCCCCTCGGCAGGCAATGGCAAACCTCCGAGTGTATTTCTGCCATGAAAAAGCTGCTCCTAAAAAAAATTTCTGCCGTTCGGAGTCGGCTTGAAAGTGTAGATCCCTCCATTTGTGGAACACCATCAAGACGCACACCACAAATAGGAGAAGGAGCTCGGCCAAACACCCAAAAATGGTGTACGCGCCAATTATATATGTATATATAGGTATATATTTCCGTTTTCGCAACGTAGATAAATGAGAATTTTTACTTGGGCCTACAAAGCGCTGTGTTTTAAATATGTGAACAAAATTGAAATTCCATTAATGTTATAAAATGAAAAGTAGAAATATCTGAACATTATCCATTCGAGTATATCCACTTTACTACTTTTACTTGTCCACTTTATTGTATTATGAGACAAACAAAAGGAAAACAAAACAGAATTTGCGTAAATGTGTACTGCATACCTGCATCCTATTTACTGGTCGTAAAGTTAGTCCTACAGTTGTAACTTTAAAACGGCCGCAAATATGGCCCATCCATAAAGTTGACCTTGTCGCTAATACCAAATAGCTGAGGATATACCTTGAAAATAAGCAAGTTTTTATGTGCTTAAGGTAGGACGAAAACTGTAAAGTTGCCTTTACCTGCGCTTGACGCAACTCTTGCCTTCGCTTAGCGTTAAAAGCAAGCACACAAGTCTCGCGGCTATGATACAAAATAAAGTTTGGCTAATCAACTTTGTACCCAAAATATTCACACAATCTACTTTATTCACATTCTAAATAGTGTTTGTAAATATGTATTAAATGAATGTCCTTTTATTGCCGCACTGCCGACACACGCACATACGCATACGCATATTCAATGGCGCAGAGTGCAAACTTTTACTTTGTGTACTATAAATATTAAACATTTATAAGTATGGGTGTCTTTCATATACATACAAACACTAATTCAATCATAAGCCTACACCTCTATCCTCGCAAGAATGTTTTTTTTTTTTCTTGGGCATTGTGGTAGCGCGCTACCCTCAAGTGGCCCTTTGAAACCAGGACAAGCCTGTTGTTTCGTCGAAACTCCGCACCCCACGGGACAACCGCCAGGTATTACATCGCGGGGGGGGAAGGACGAGTTAGTAGCCGGTCCTTCGTCGTATTCTTTCGAGGGTCCTTAGTTGTTTCATAGTCTCTGCTGTGACATCGCATGCTACCGTCCATTTTTCCCTGCTTTGTAACATTGATTGCACGAATGTATCTGGGTCGTAGTTTCCCCCAAATATTCTCCGAATATTCGATCTATATCCATAAAAACGCTTACATTTGAAGAATACGTGGTGAACGTCTTTTATCGCGTTTACCCCACAGTGATCGCAAGTGGGATCCGATTCATGTTTGAACCGATGGAGCTATGCTTTGAAGCATGCATGCCCGGTTAAAAATTACGTCAGATAAAAATCCACTTCTCCGTGTTTTCTTTCAATCCAGCTTCGCAAGTCTGAAATGCAGCGATGTGTCCAGCGGCCCTTCGTTGTAGTATTCCAATTTTGCTGCCAAGTTTGGGTACTAGTTCCCCGCGCGACGTTGCGTTGCGTTTCAGCCAATACTGCAGCTTCGTTTGCCAATATCTCTATTGGATACATTCCAGCGATAACCAGCGCTGCTTCTTCTGAAACCGTTTTAAAGGCGGAACAGACTCGAAGCGCACATAAACGATACGCCACCTATATACCGCGTAAATAGGAAGGATGTTGCGTAGCCATCTACCAAACAGGGGCACCGTATAGTATTTGCTTCTTCACCACGCCTGCTAGGAGTTGGCGTCGCCGTTGTTTTGGCCCGCGGGCGTTTAGCATTATTCGCGATAAGGCTGCTACAGTTACGGATGCTTTTTTGGTCGCATACTCCAGGTGAGTTTTAAAAGATAACCTCCTGTCTATCATTATTCCCAGATATTTAACTTCTGGTACTGTCGTGATGCTGCGATTGCCAACTTGTATAATTGCCACTTCTACTTTTTTCCGGCTCGATATGAGAACGGACTTCGTTTTTTGCTCGGCGAGTTGAAGGCCGTTTTGCACCAGCCATGAATTAACGGACGCTATAGTCCGATTTGCTTTTTCGCAGATGTCGCTCAGTTTCTTCGCCGTAATAACTATTGCGATATCGTCCGCAAATCCGATAATGTTGGCACCATTGGGTATATTGAGGCGCAATGCACCATCGTACATGATGTTCCAGAGCAATGGTCCAAGGACTGAACCTTGAGGGACCCCGCCTGAAACCTTATAGATCTTTCTGCCTACTACTGTGTCGTAATCCAGTACACGGTCTTCGAAGTAGCTTCGTATCATTACTCGCAGGTAAGAGAATACTCCGATCTCGTCCAGTGCGTTCAGTATTTTGGCCCAGCTTGCGGTGTTGAATGCATTTCTTACATCCAAGGTTACTATTAAGCAGTATTCTTTGGCACCTTCGAGCCATCGGGTACCACTTATTGCCTGTTGTGCAATTTTTTTGGCAGTATTCACGATTCCTCAGTGCCTAATAAAAAACATATAAAATCAGTTTTTAAATTTTTGTATATAGTTTAGAATCTGTTGATAAAAATTTGAAAAACTCCACCATTTCATGGATTTTATGTTTTGTAGAATCTCTGGAAACATTTTTGGCAGGCAGTTTTATAGACTATAAAATTCCAGTACCCAAGTTTGAAGTTGCCAAAAACTCCCGCTGGTTTTTTATAATATTCCCCTAACGTTTTTGTGGATTTTCTCCATATAGTATAAGAATATAATTCTTAGTAAATCGTGTTTGTATAAGAATTAGTTACAGGTGTCCGTCTGTAATAGCCATAAGATCTGATATGACAGTATTTCTGGTATGTGTCGGGATTTTTTAGCAGATAACTATGGTTTGACAATTGGAAATGGCAAACTGTGTAAGCATTTTCGTTCAGTAAGGTTTGGGCAGTCATCATGAATCATTTAACGCCAGAACAACGCTTCCAAATTGTGAAAAAAAACAAAGGAAAATCCATTCGCTAAGTTCATAAAGCACTGGTAGTATCATCGGTCTTTATTTCTTTAGAAATGAGCAAGGAGCTACAGTTACGGTGAATGGATTGCGCTTAGCAATATTCATATTAGTTGACAAACTCATTGACGCCATATGGCCAGATTTATGGGGAAAAAGTTTTAAAAATTAAACTGATCAAATGCACCACGTAACTCGTAGTCGCGGTGAACATTGGATATCATATTGCCATAAAATTATTTACCAGCAGCTTATGTGCTAGCGTAGGGGGTCATTTAAATACCCCACATATTGCTTGAGCAAATTTTTTTTATAGAACTCAGTCCGGGTTTTTATTTTATTTGATATCTTATTTTGTCTATTTAGCTAATTTAGCCATAAGTTCCAATATACGGTATACAGGCCCGAACGCTCATACGAGAATTTGAGCTTACGTGGGCCACTCGCAGCAATTTCCATCGCAAGTAATGGTTTGGGTCGCAGTGACCGCTGATGGACGCTCTCCAATCGTTTTTATCGAGTCTGGTGTCAAAGTGAATACGACTTATTATTGGGAAAATGTTTTAGAAGCTGCTTTAGAGCCGTGGACACGCAAACATTTCGGTCGTAGACCATGGACGTTCCAACAGGACTCGGCACCGTCTCATAAGCTCGTGTGAACCAAGAAAGGTTAAAAAATCATGTCCCACACTTCATTTCGTCCACACAATGGCTTTCGAATTCGCCAGACGCAAATCCGATGGACTATTCCATCTGGTCCATTTTGGAGAGCAAGGTGAGGACTAAAAAATATGCCAGTATGGATGCGCTGAAAAAAGCGATTACACGAGAATGGGCCAGAATACCTCAAGATCACATTCGTGCAGCATGCAACTCATTTTTTGACCGTTTGAAGGCTATAGTCAAGGCAAAAGGTGGTCATATCGAGCTAAAGTGAATAAATAATAAAATTATAATCATTTTTCAATAATTTTGTCTTTGAAATCAATAAAAACTAATTTCACACAAAAAAGTTATGGTGTTTTGAATAGGTAACACTTCATACCGTTCACCCGCATATAATTGGCGCGTACACCATTTTTGGGTTTTTGGCCGAGCTCCTCCTCCTATTTGTGGTGTGCGTCTTGATGTTGTTCCACAAATGGAGGGCCCTACGCTTTCAAGCCGACACCGGACGGCAGAGTTTTTTATGAGGAACTTTTTCATGGCAGAAATATACTCGGAGGTTTGCCATTGCCTGCCGAGGGGAATTCCGAATGGTAGTCACGCACCAACCCATTCGGCTATGGCGGCCGCCGTAGTTTAATTTATTTAATTTAAATTTTTTAGTACGGTATTTACCCGAGATGGAGCATACTTAATATTTACTGGGAATGAAGTTAGCGTATAGCGCAGAAGCTTGGGCGATGACAATATCCGTTGAGGCGTCCCTTGCAGTGTTTGAGAGAAAGATTCTGTGGAAGATTTTTGAACCTTTACACGTTGGCGACGGTGAGTATCATAGGCGATGGAGCAATAATATTTTCAAAAAAGCACAAGCGGCGAATTCCATCTAATGATATATTTCCGAAACTTTTAGGTAGTCCACGTATACATTCTTAACACAAATCAGATTAAAACGTAACATGAATGCTGTTTTCCCGAAAACCTTAGCAACATCACCTTATAACGGTGAAAGAAAACTCTGCAAAGACTTAATTGTTATTTAGATAAAATATAACAGTTGAGATTTTGGAATTAGTTGACAAACTCACGATTCGGCACCGCTCATTACTATACTTATAAATTCAAACGTATTGGAGGAAGTTGATAATTTCATTATTGTTCCCGGACACTTTAAAAATATTCCTATGGAAGCATATTCTGTCCGGCACACGCACATACACATACACATATGTCTGTTTGTGGATATTCGCTTAAAGCTTACCACTTTTTTCAAAAACATATTTTTGTTATTGTATAAATTTTTATTATTTACGTACATAAATTCAAATAAGCCAACAACAAACCAAAAATTGACTAGCATCTGAACATGTTTATAATGGCAAGAGTAAATTGCGCAAAATTGGTGGAAAATTGGCGTGAAATTCTTTTCCATGAATGATAGTAAACAAAATCATAAATTTGCATTCGGGTCTTTGGTATTCACTTGTCGACAAATTCACTCTGAGTCTTTCTGGCAATTGCTTCCAAGCTGGAAATGTAGATGTTTGAATAAGAAAAAATGTTCTAAAAGATATGTACTCATATAAGCAAAGCTTGTACTTAGAAGCATATAAAGTATATACGAAGTGTGTCAAAAAAATTTATTTATTCATCAATTTCTATTTTATCTCCTGCAAAGTAGTCTCCCTCAGATATAATATACTTCTGCCAGCGTTTTGTCCAATCCTCAAAGCAGTTCTGATATGTACTTTTTGGCATAGCCTTGAGGTTTCCGATTCGGTTTTCATCTCCTTAATCGTCGTATAACGCCGTTCTTTCATGATTCGTATACCCATCAATCTATCCATATTCCCATGATTCGTCACCAGTTATGACCCTTTTAAGTAAAACTGGATCAACGTTGACGTCATTCAACAATTCCTGAGTGATGCTCATGCGACGTTGTTGTTAGTAAAAATTCAGCAATTTTGGAACGAACTTCGCTGCCACTCGCTTCATACCCAAAATTTCCGAAAGGATTCAAAAGTTTGAATTTTTATACAAAATTTGTTTTCGATAGCAAAAAATCGCCAATCACGCAAAACACTTGTCTTATTTATGCCTCTCACAAACAAACTGAACATGCTACCGTGAACACATATTCGAGACGAGTGTACCAACATAAAGAAAGTAATAATCGAAAGTCGAATGTACGTAGCCTGCGAAATTTGGAGGATTGAGTAAAAAATGGAGATTAATTTCTCTGGGCTTTCTAGTTACGTAAAAGTTATTTTCTTAGGTTATCAATTAGTCGTAAAAAATTCGTGTAAATAAAGCTACGAGGGCGGATCAATAAGTCCGTGACTTTTTGTATTTTTTTAATTCACAGTCGAGGTTTGGCGTTGTTTAATCGCAATATGGAGGAGTTTTTGCGCCGTTTTGTAACCGTGGGCGAAACATGGATCCATCACCACAAACCAGAAACCAAACAACAGTTGAAACAGTGGGTTTCTAAGGGTGAATCGGCTTAATAATCCCATGAAATTAAGTTTTTTCCATTTTCTGATCCAATTTCTGGGTAGTCTGATAAAGGTAGCTGTAAAACACAAACTAACTGACGCAGCACGTTCAAATTTTGACAGGAGTCAACTAACAGAAGCCTGTTGACAGGAGCAGTATTTCTTGTTCAGTAAAGAGGTCAGAAATACAAAAAGTCACGGACTTATTGGATCGCCCTCGTATTTGAATATTTGTTTAATATGATAAAAAACAAACACATGTATGGTTCAAATTGTTTCTTTTCTTTAGGCGCACTCTTTTATATTTAACAGTGGGTTGAGAGCGAAAAATAATAAGACAATGCAGCAAAAGAAGTTAAACCATTAAAATTATTCTAGTTTTCCCCAAACTCAAATAATTTTTAACGGATGATCTTTTAAATAACTTTTTAGAAGAAAAACAAAATTTTAAAATACCATTTGCTTACATTTTTTTAACAACTTCGCAGCTCTGCAGATAATTGATCAAAATTAAAAAGAAAAGTTTTCACTTACTTCTTTTAGATAGCGGTGCCTAACACGACTACCATGAACGAATGTCAGAGAAAACTGCCATTTAAACAATTTTCTTTTTTTATATATTAATATACAAGTTTGGTTAAAAAATAATTTTTTATTATATGTATTATGCGCACCAAATCTCTTAAAATCTTAACGAAATCTCTAAGAGTGTCGAAAATGTGTTCTGAATTTGAACGATTCTATACGAATTTTTGAAGGAAAGCGTATGAAGAGGCGAATGCAAAATTTCTGTATGATTTTGAAGGTAGATAGATAGATGAAATGGTTGAAGTGCCAGTCTGGTGCCCCTCAAGTAGCACGTTTTGATTCCATTATGAGACCTCCAATAGGCAGATATCTACAGCTTGCCAGAACTGTTGATATAATGGAGAAGATTGATGGGACTTAGGTCCCCAAGCTGTCGCAGAAAGTGACCTTAATCGTTTAGCTGCCAAATCCGGGCATTCACAGAGAGAATGCTTAACAGTCTCGTTCTCTGAAAGGTCCCCACAGCTTTTGCAATAGGGGTTAAATGGTAACTCTAGCTTTTCTCCGTGTTTGATTTCTTAAGCACAGTTCCAAAAGGTTTCTTTAATATTTTGCACCCTTTTTTTTAAAGAAAATTCTAATAGATTTGTTTCGAAACATTTCAAAACATTGAAAAAAAAATTTAAAATAACAGGATTTATCAGCATGCAAAAAAAATAAATCGTTAAAAATATTTTGGAAAATAGGCGCGTAGCTTCTTAGTGGATTTACTGCAATTTGTTGCTTTCTAACGCTTTGCAGAGTTGAACACTAATCTATTGATGTATTCAGTGTCGTTCAGCTTGGACAGGCACTAAAGAATCTGTGAACAAAATAGTCTTGAGTAGGCATATACTATATTTTATTTTTTCAAGTATCTTATACTTTAATACATGGATACTCGTGAAGAACACAGCCACACAAATTTGTCAACGAGAACTTCGTGATGGGGCTGCCATCTACACAGATAGCCTTTATATTAACAGATAAGAACTTTTCCATATCTGCACTTGAATGGCAGAGGAGCTTGTTGAACTCTAAAGATCTCTTATTGACTTTTGCATTTAATACTAAACTATTTATGACTTATCCACTGCCTCCGTATGCCACTACCTGATTTCCAGCTCTGACCTAAGTCAAATACTTAAATTTCGTGGTCAATCATATCTGTGATAATAAAGGCTTTCTCTGTTTTTATGTGAAACACAAAATCATAGAAACATACAATATTTTTTTTATAGTTTGAAGCCCTGCGTAGGTAAATAATATAATAACTTCTTAAGAATCGTTTAAGATTTCTTTGCTATTAAGATTACTCTGTAAGTATGGTTTGCTGGGCAAATACAAACAAAGCCTACTATATTAGCTGCCAGGGCTGACGAATGTTAAATATTTAAGTAGGTTATAATAATGGATCAAAATAAGCTAGCAATTTTATTTAAGGGCCTGCAGACTAACGGTTTATGAGATGTGGCTAGTTATTCTCTTTTTTTTCTTTTGTTACTTGGAGATATTTTTATCATAGTTGCCGATGTTTCGGCAAATTATTTTTGTACAATTCCAAGAAAATTATCCGCTATCAATTCGTTACTGTTCGACACACTCGTGACCAACTCACTATCGGACGAACCTTACAGGTTGCTTAAAAGGCAGTCGTCATTCTGTTTCATATAATAGGTCTATTTATAAGTTCGTGCGGTTTTACAACAGATGGCGTAACTTGATTATTATTCCATCGATCCACATTTCCAAACATTCATTGGAGAGCTACTGTCGTAAGGCACAAACGTCAGTATAAGTTTTTTATTTGAAGCGTAAACAACAATATTTTTACCACACTTGAAAATGTCGAATTTCGTGCCAAATAACGTGTTTTTGCGGGGAATTCTTCTTCATTATTTTAATATGAAGAAAAAAGCAGCCGAAAGTCATCGTATCTTGGTGGAAGTTTATGGTGAGCATGCTCTATCTGAGCGAACGTGCCAGAAGTGGTTTGCACGCTTTAAAAGTGGTGATTTTGGCTTGGAAGACGAAGAACGCGAGGGTGCGCCGCCAAAGTTCATGGATACCGAATTGGAGGAATTGCTCGATCAAGATCCGGCTCAAACGCAAGAAGAGGTTGCAAAAACTTTGGGAGTTGATCAATCAACCATTTCCAAACGTTTAAAAGCCATGGGAATGATCCGAAAGGTAGGCCATTGGGTGCCGTATGAATTGAAGCCAAGAGACGTTGAACGCCGTTTTATGGCATGCGAACAACTGCTTCAACGGCACAAAAGAAAGGGTTTTTTGCATCGAATTGTGACTGGCGATGAAAAGTGGGTCCATTACGACAATCCAAAACGTCGGGCAACGTATGGATACCCTGGCCATGCTTCAACATCGACGTCGGCGCAGAATATTCATGGCCTGAAGGTTATGCTGTGTATCTGGTGGGACCAGCTGGGTGTTGTGTATTATGAGCTACTGAAACCGAATGAAACGATTACGGGGGATGTCTACCGACGACAATTGATGCGTTTGAGCCGAGCACTGCGAGAAAAACGGCCGCAATACGCCGATAGACACGACAAAGTTATTTTGCAACATGACAATGCTCGGCCACATGTTGCACAAGTGGTCAAAACATACTTAGAAACGCTCAAATGGGATGTCCTACCCCACCCGCTGTATAGTCCAGACCTTGCGCCATCCGATTACTATCTCTTCCGATCGATGCAACATGGCCTGGCTGACCAGCACTTCCGTAATTACGATGAAGTCAAAAAATGGATCGATTCGTGGATTGCGGCAAAACCGACCGAATTTTTCACAAAGGGAATCCGTGAATTGCCAGAAAGATGGGAAAAAGTAGTAGTAAGCGATGGACAATATTTTGAATATTAAATTTGTAACCATTTTACGTCAATAAAGTTTCAAATTTCGAAAAAAAACCGCACGAACTTATTCATAGTCCTATTACATAAATGCATTTGTATGTAGATAAGTATTTACCGTTAACGCAAATCAAAATTTCATATTATTTTACATAAATATATTTACATGTATGGCCAATAAAGTGATAAATAATCACGTGAAAGTATGTAATAGGACTATGAATAAGTTCGTTTCGGTTTTACAACAGATGGCGTAACTTGATTATTATTCCATCGATCCACATTTCCAAACATTCATTGGAGAGCTACTGTCGTAAGGCACAAACGTCAGTATAAGTTTTTTATTTGAAGCGTAAACAACAATATTTTTACCACACTTGAAAATGTCGAATTTCGTGCCAAATAATGTGTTTTTGCGGGGAATTCTTCTTCATTATTTTAATATGAAGAAAAAAGCAGCCGAAAGTCATCGTATCTTGGTGGAAGTTTATGGTGAGCATGCTCTATCTGAGCGAACGTGCCAGAAGTGGTTTGCACGCTTTAAAAGTGGTGATTTTGGCTTGGAAGACGAAGAACGCGAGGGTGCGCCGCCAAAGTTCATGGATACCGAATTGGAGGAATTGCTCGATCAAGATCCGGCTCAAACGCAAGAAGAGGTTGCAAAAACTTTGGGAGTTGATCAATCAACCATTTCCAAACGTTTAAAAGCCATGGGAATGATCCGAAAGGTAGGCCATTGGGTGCCGTATGAATTGAAGCCAAGAGACGTTGAACGCCGTTTTATGGCATGCGAACAACTGCTTCAACGGCACAAAAGAAAGGGTTTTTTGCATCGAATTGTGACTGGCGATGAAAAGTGGGTCCATTACGACAATCCAAAACGTCGGGCAACGTATGGATACCCTGGCCATGCTTCAACATCGACGTCGGCGCAGAATATTCATGGCCTGAAGGTTATGCTGTGTATCTGGTGGGACCAGCTGGGTGTTGTGTATTATGAGCTACTGAAACCGAATGAAACGATTACGGGGGATGTCTACCGACGACAATTGATGCGTTTGAGCCGAGCACTGCGAGAAAAACGGCCGCAATACGCCGATAGACACGACAAAGTTATTTTGCAACATGACAATGCTCGGCCACATGTTGCACAAGTGGTCAAAACATACTTAGAAACGCTCAAATGGGATGTCCTACCCCACCCGCTGTATAGTCCAGACCTTGCGCCATCCGATTACTATCTCTTCCGATCGATGCAACATGGCCTGGCTGACCAGCACTTCCGTAATTACGATGAAGTCAAAAAATGGATCGATTCGTGGATTGCGGCAAAACCGACCGAATTTTTCACAAAGGGAATCCGTGAATTGCCAGAAAGATGGGAAAAAGTAGTAGTAAGCGATGGACAATATTTTGAATATTAAATTTGTAACCATTTTACGTCAATAAAGTTTCAAATTTCGAAAAAAAACCGCACGAACTTATTCATAGTCCTATTACCATAATTCAATAACAAGATAATTAAATTTCCTGTGGCTCGTCACGTCGCATCAAAGTTTGATTGACACGCTTCTGACGAGTAGTTGATTTTGAGGGCGACATGGGCGATTGAAGAGCGAAATGACAGAAGGCGGCATAAATATCTCCTCCTTTGCTCGCGCTTTATCAAAAATCAACATAAACTGAAACTTGTTTAAGACTGCTGAACCCCAGTGGCCGACGAATGTTGAAACGTTGCAAACTAACCAGTTTTTGGAGATTAAAAACAAAACTTAAAAGAAATGCTCCCTGGTAAGAAATTGCGCTCGAATGAAAAGGTTATCGCTGAAGCTGAGGACTATTTTGAGGCAAAAGATAAATCGTTCTACAAAATTGGTATTGAAATGTTATAACGGCATTGGAATGATTGCGTTTTTCTTGATGGAAGTTACGTTGATGAATAAGCTAATTTTGAACAAAAAATATGTGTTTTCTTTGTTAGGCCCGGGACTTTTCAGCCCATGTGTCAGCCCATGGGTTATATAAGAACAGTACCTTATTTCCCCATCACTATTAACCCTTTAGCTCGCTTTTCTTGAGATGGAAAAATGGATTATTATCAATAAGTAAAAAAGCTTTTCGAGAAGATTTATCCGCCTGCGGACTTAAGTGATTTTAAATTAATAATTCTTAGAACCTCTGAATCAAATATCTTGTGCAACTATTATTCAAAAAAGGCCAATGTCATCCTAGCACCTTATTTTTTTCAACTTCAAATTATTTAAATGGCGCGATGAAAATCGGCAAAATACCAGGGTATTCCACTTTTTAACTTTTTCATCATAAAACTTCTTTTTATAATTATTATAAAGTATATTAAAAATGTCGGGTTCAAGCCCCTTTATTCACTTTGCAAACAAGTAAATTTTTAAGTGAAGGTAGATTTAATGATTTCTCAATAACTATTATATTAATTTTACGTTTTGATTTCCAGACGCTTACGTACAAGAAGTAAATGTTATTGTCTTGTTTACTGATTTAGTTTTCGGCAGCCAAGGTTTCTCTTGAGCGAACAAAACTTCTATCGTGTAAAAGCTGCCAAAATTTACATATTCATCGGCTTTGTATATTTCTTCCTTTCTCAAGCCTAAATCGTAAACTCCTGGATTCGTTTTTTTTTCAAAACTGAGTGCACTGAACCTGTCTTATTCGACAGATTTGACCCACATATTTTGAGTCGTCGAATTCCAAATATTTTATTAAGTTTGCAGACCAACCATTGTCGGCATGGAAGCTACCTGATTCGGTCTTGGTTTTTTTCATGAGACAACTTGGTTTTTTTCATGAGCATATCAGATGCACCTTTAATTTGCAAACTCCTTAATGGTGTGTTCCTTCCTCTTAACACTTTTTTTAATACGTCAGCATTCACGAGCGCAAAACTAATTGTTTGGATCAGGCTAGTCCCATCATTTCATCAGCAGAACTTCCCCGAATTTTATTTGGTCTAAGCCCAATTTAACCCTCTTGTCTATAACCAACTTTTTCGAACATTGTTCTATAACCGGGGTACCCGGGTACCCACCTTATATAAAATGCGGATATGCGTATTTAGAGCTGACGTCATAAGGTACCTGGATTGTAATGTGACCCCGTCTTTGGTGTCTATTTCATTTAGTATTCGCTGAGTAGTTGAGAAGTGTAGTTGATTTCAGTGTGACTGAAAAAAAAAACATCATTGAGAAGAAAATGGAAGAACTATCTGAGCAAGAAGTCGGAAGGTAAACTTACAGTGAGTCACAGTCAAAGTGAGCCACCAATTCCTTGAAGATATTTGTTTGAACAACTTTTGTAAATACTTTCAAACACCCATTATTTTTTGTCAACTTTATCAAGTGAGCATGCTTGTGTAATCTAACTGTATTTTTGAAGTGAAAACTTCTTTAGAATCGTTGGGAGTGATTTGAGAAAAAGTGAAACGAAAAAGCGACCATCTTGGCTACGAATATTACATATAAACGTAGCGACGAACTAAATAACTTTTAGGCCAGCGCCGACAGTATGGCGCGATAGCCGAGCGGCTAACAATGTGTGCTTCCGATCCAAAATTCTTGGTTCGAATCACAAGAATGCATTGTAGGACATTTCTGATTATTTATTGAAAACAGTTTTTTGGCTTTTCTATTTTTGGTTTAGATACTGAAAGTCAGTTTAAGTGAATCGGTATAAATATTTCGTACATTAATTTTTGTGAGCGTGTAATTCTCAAAAGGTTTATTAGAAAATGTATTGACTAGGTAGTTTGTTGGTTGTGTATGGTTATCGCTTCTCGGCCTTATGGCTAAGATCAAAGTATAGTATCTGTTCTTATCAGCTTAACATCTGATAGATCCTCCATCGGAGGACAACAAATGTTAAACTGATTTTTGGAAATGGGCGGAGTGTTTTAGGGGCTTGCTCCACCTCTGCCACGGGTTGGCCCGGTATTGCAGTACGGCCGGGATTTCGGCCCAAATTATTGAATAAATACAAGAAGAAATATACTAATACATTTAGCTTTGGTGGGAAGAGACATAAATTTTTATATGAATACAAGTAGACGAAAATGGAAGAAATTTGTAAGTCTGTTTCTTCGGTCCGTTTGGGTATTTTTTTTGACAACATCGAAACCAAAGCATTTGTATCATATTTTATCTATCATAAGCCACTCGTATCATTTGTTGAAATTGAAAACATTGAGGATGAATAATAATAAAATGAAGAAAATAAAATATGAACTTTATAGCAATATTATAATGAACCTATAATTATCTTGCTCCTAATGCTGCTTTCGTCTTATTCTCTCTCAGTTTGTTTTACGGAAGGTTTCACTTCTATCGCGTCTAACCGTTAGACTGGTATTTTTTTTCTGTTTGTTTGCTGCCGAAGTAAGAGTAATAATGAAGAACAAAAACAAACGCATAAACTAACGTCACACTCAAAGTGAGCCACCTAACATTGTTTCTTTTAAAATAACGGGATATGTATTTTTGGATATTAATTTTCGCTTGCATCTTATTCTAAGTGTTTTAGTTGTTTATTATCAAGCGGGTTATAAAGATGGGTCGAAAAACAAGTGTTGAAATTAGACAGTTAGTAATTGATCTTTTTAAAAAAGGAAAATCCCAAAGAAAAATTGCGGAATATGTGAATAAAAGTCGAGGAACTGTCCAGCACATCATACATCGCTTTACTAGAGGAGGAAGAGTAGGAAACAAGCAGAAAGAAAGCAAAAAAAAGGCGTTTGCAGAAAGGGACGAGGCATTTATTTTGCGGGTAGTGAAGAAAAATCCTCATCTTAGTGCTCCAAAATTGACGAAGATGGTTGAGGAGCAGCTAAATATCCACGTTAACCCCGAAACTGTAAAAAGAGTTCTCAGTAAGCATGGTTATAATGGTCGTACGTCCAGAAACAAGCCATTTATTAGCAGCAAAAATCGGAAAGGTTGGTCTGATGAGTAGGAAGCGTGGCTCACTTTGACTGTGACTCACTGTATATAAGATTAGTATTTCGGTATAAATTAACGACCTTGATGAAAGTAAAAAAATGATCTGCTATGTATTTCATTTTGAGGTTGATTGCTGCAGAGAGGTCAGCGTATTTGGCCGCGTTACTGAGAGATGAGTCAGGCCCTGAGAGTTCCACGTCAGATAGTGACAGTGAAGAGATACCAGGTGACCGTGATAGCGAAGTCGAGCAAGAGGAATATGACGACGAGCCTACGGAAGTGGACACATCACATGAATCGGAGCCTGATTTTCTTGTAGCCAAGGACGGTACAACGTCAACGTCAAGCTGCAGCTCCAAATATAATTCGCCAGAGATGTGGTGCTCATCGAAGCACGGAGACATTGTCAATCTTGGCCACTTTCGAATTGATTGCCACGAATGAAATGCTTGATATCATTATACGACACACTAACAGGAAAGCAAACATGGAATACCAGAAGTATAAAGCAGAAAATCCTGAAAAAAACAGTACGTGTGGAAAGATTTGACGCCTACAGAAATGTACGAATTTTTCGGAATTCTCAGATTCACGCAATACCTTCCATCGAAACCCGGAATAAAGGTTCGCTGGATTTGCGACTCCGATACTTCATATCCACTTCATGGGCAGATTTATACGGGGAAATAAGCAGAGAATCGTGAGACGAATCAAGGCGAACGAATAGTGAAGGACTTAGCCGTCGCTTACAGAGGGTCCAATAGGAACATCACAATGGACAATTTTTTCATGACGTTACCTGTTGCCAAGCATTTATTGTCATGGAACTTGACTTCAGTCGACGGACATAGAGAAGAGTATTCTTTGCTATTTGGATTCCAGGATCAAGTTACCATCTGCTCATACGTGCCTAAGAAATATAAATCGCTTGTACTTCTATCAGCAATGCATTCAGATATGATCATTTCAACAGATCGGAGAAAGAAACCATAGATAATTTCCTATTATAATAAAACAAAATTTGGTATTGATACAATGGAGCAGATGCTTCGGAAGTACACCACTCAGCGAAGAACGTCGAGATGTTCATTAGCTTTTATTTATAACATCCTGGACATAGCGGCTCTCGCAACATACATCATATACTACGAAAATAACAAAATGATACCAAAAAAAAACTAATCCGAGGCGATTATTTTTACGCCAACTTAGCGAAGAATTGTGCCGGCCTATTATTGAAGATCGATCAAGGAGTGCTCAGATAACAAGACATTTCGCTACACGAAATGCAGTTGAAAGTGTCATTGGACAACCTCTGCCACCTCCGACAATTGCATCGACCAGTCAACATCAACCACAAGCACCCGATAATTGCGGACGAAAAATTGTTGTACATATGCTACAGAGATATACTGTGGGCAAAAAGTAAGGTGAATTTGGTTGTAAAATGAAAAATCTTTATTTATTCTTGTAAATCAATCTCATCCCCTTCAAAATAATCCCCTCTCGATGAAATATACTAATGCCAACGATTTTTCCAATCCCCGAAACATGCCAAATAGTCCATTTCCGGTATAGCCATCAGCACCTTTTTCGATTCAGCTTTTATCTCCTCAATCGACTCGAAACGCGTTCCCCGGAGTGGTCTCTTGAGTTTTGGGAATAGCCAGAAGTCACACGGAGCCAAATCAGGCGAATACGGTGGTTGCGGAACGATATGCGTGGAATTTTTGGCGAAATGGTCACGAAGAACGAATGCAGTGTGAGACGATGCATTATCGTGATGCAAAAACCAAGAGTTGTGGGCCCATAATTCTGGTCTTTTTAGACGAATTGCTTCACGTAAACGACGCATAACGCTCAAATAATATTCCCTATTAACAGTTTGGCCAGGTGGAAAGAATTCATAGTGCACCACACAACGAAAATCGAAAAAACTGTCATCATGACCTTTATTTTTGAACGACTTTAACGTGCTCTTTTCGGTCTGGCCTCGCCTTTAGCACGATATTCGCTTGATTGGTCGGTTGTTTCAGGGTAGTAAGCATAAATCCGAGTCTCATCTCCCGTAATGATGCATTTGAGCTTGTCCTGATAGTCTGAAAGCATTATTTCACACACATCAACGCGACGACTTTTTTCCAAGAAATTGAGAGTATTCGGTACCAAACGAGATTTGACGTTTCGTAGGCCCAAATGGTCTTTCAAAATGGTTTTCTCAGATCCTTCTGATATTCCGATCATATCAATAAGGACCTTAACAGTCAACCGACGATTTTTGAGCACTAACTCCTTCACTTTATTGACGTGTTGGTCATCTGTTGACGTCGATGGTCGTCCGGAGCGCTCCAAGTCATCAACACGTTCTCGACCCTCTTTGAAGTCTTTGTACCACTCATAAACATTTTTCTGCGACATGCTAAACGTTTCCGCAGCCGAAATTTCATTCCGCAAACAAAATTTGATGGCACTTCTCTGCTCAATCAAATCAGACGTTGTAAAAATCGAAAAATGCAGTCTTGGTCGTTTGGTAAACACAAGCGGAAATACCTATATTACTGATAATGACATTCACATGAAAGTTGGCCCAGATGTTATTAACAGTGCCGCCAATTCATGAAAAAAATAACTAAGGCGACATTTTAATCCCGGGAAGTTTGACAAATAAATTCACCTTACTTTTTGCCCATAGTATGTTATAAAGGTGAATTTAGAAGGAGGAGGAAAACACGAAAATCCTGCTCAGAATGTAATAAGCCTGTTTGTGACGAGCATTCAAAATCTATTTGTAAATGTCTTAAATGTTTTAATGTTTAATAAGTATTTTTCATAAATTTTTTTATCAATAATAACGAATTGTATGTAATTCTAGATACCCTTTCTTCAATTATACACTTTCAATATTGATTTTATTACAATTACAGCACGAACAATACACAGGAATCAAGTGCGTACCCGGGTACCCCTGTTAATGAACAAGCGCGTTAATTAGTTGAACTCCCAGGAATCAAAAGTTATTTTAATAAAATAAATAAGTTGAAAGCATAGATCGATGTAGAATTGACCAAATAATGAGGATCCGGGCGGAAAATTTTTTTATCAAGCAGTGTTTGAATTGTACTATCTCAAAGATGGAGAAGGGTACCCGGGTACCCGGTTATTGACATAGGGTTAATTAACTCAGCATACAAGAGCAAGGCCAAAATGTCACAAGTATGGAGTTCAAAATTTTCGCAAATGCTGAGTATGTGAGGGAAAACATTTCTGTATTGCAAAAATCGAGTTCTATTAGTCAGGTATTTTCAGTTGTTAAGCAAAATAAAACATTAACAACGAGTTTTCTGCTTATTATACGAATATATCTTAAATTTTTTTGTCTTTTGCAATAAATGCGACTGGCAATACGCCAAAGGCATTAAATTGCATTTCAGCCGGTCTATTAATTTTTTGCGGAATGCGTAATATTTCCGTCGCACAATTGTTTTCGTAACGGCCAAATGAGAGTAATGCGATATCACTTCATTTCAAAATTTACAGCAATAAGTGGATATGCACACACATACATACTTATTATGCGAGTACGCGTTATTGCTTTATGAGTATGCAAAAGACACGTAGCTATAGTCAGATCAGGCTGAGAGCGTGACTGCAGCTTTAATACCGATTTAAATGAGTTATTGACATTTCCCTCAATTTTCTTTCCTCTTCCAAATGAGGGAGGAAAGTGCAGAATTCAGGCTCAATACTTGCTTGAGTCTGAGGAAGACGTCATTATTTCAACATTTTTGACACGTTTTTATGACTTAAATTGAAGCGCTTTTTTATACGATTTTACTATGCCTTTTAAAATCAGACATTATATATTATAAAATTAGATGAAGATCTTTAGATAAATTTGTGTTAAATGCACTTTAGTTCGGAAATTAGTGAAACTCAACTTTGCATTAATGAATATTTAAGGAGTTTTCCTTACAAATGGCGTCTACTAGGTAGCGAATTTATAGGACATACAACTGCATGAATTTCAAAAGACGCGCTTAGAAGTTGATTTGATTTTATTCAAAATACGACTCTTAACAAATATTTGTGAAAAATACATCATTTTATTAAAAATTACACCATGAGTACGCCTACAGGTAAAATTCGCCAAACAGTCAATTCATGAATGCCTAATTGTTCAGAACATTAAGAAATCGATGTTGAAGGTGGTTCAGCAACACCTTGCGGTAGGTCAACAATATTCTCATCAGAATGTCCTGTTTTTGGGTTGCAAGTCCTTTTTATTCTGGTTTCAGTAATCAATTTATTTGGGAAAGATGGCGGATTAGGCCAGGTTTTCCAGTCCAATGGTAGGTGGGGCTGCTACCCTTGATAGTATATAGCCAGTACTTGGCCTATGGACATGAACTTGACACACAACAGAATCATTTTCTACAAATTTCCCACTCTTTGAATTGGCGACTCATTCGGACGATTATTTCCACTAACAAATCACGAATTTTGCGACATATTGTTCTTAAAAATCGACCATTTCCATAATAAATTTCAATAATTTTAACGAGCTGAATCCATGTTCGAAATCGAGTATCTTCCTACTTGGCAAATGTCAAATATGTCATAAAAAAGTTACCGTCTAGGAATTATTCTCTGCTTTTGAAAGATATAACTTTTAAACGTAGATACACTGACATTTGTAGTACATATAAAACATTAATCTCAAAAGCAGTAGTGCCAACTTTCCTCATTGCCAATTTTCCAAATTTCTAGAACTTAGCTTGTCCCAAAACAAAGGCAAGCATTACTTCAATAAAGAACTTTATAGCCTGGGCAGCCGGCGGCGTTAACAGATATTAGTGTGACCGACGGTTGTTACGCAGATTAGGGAACAGCAGATTTGTTTATAGGATAGTTTTGTCAGAAAAAATGAGTCGCAGGCAAAAAACTGGAGGATGGTTCCATGTGTATAAGTCCACGCAAGTGGGGAAAGTTACCAATCGCCATTCACTTGGGAGTGGCCAGGACGATTCTTCTGCATATGGTTCAAGCAGCTCACAACGTCCGGGATTAGCAAACGTATCCGCCGGGTAGCTTCCGAACACCCGTTCGGGAGTGAGCTAACGTAAGAAGGCGAAGCATTCCAGGATAGCTGGTTGTGCGCTGGGTTAAGGACCCGCCACTTAAAAACAGGTGGTACGACGAGGAATGTCATGCTGCCGCTGAAAGAAAGGATGCCCCTATAGAGCCGCGCTGCGATCCGGCGCAACGCGAGAGATGTGAGATCGCTACAGAGAACTAAAAAAGGAAGAGAGACGTATTATCCGATAGAAGAAACGAGAGACCGAAATACGTGAATACCAACAGGAACAACGCCCAAAAATTCTACCAGAAAGTTCGGCGGCTTACAACAGGTTTTAAGAACGGGGCGTTTTCCTGTAAGAACAAAGACGGCGAACCGGTGACTGACATCCAGAGCGATCTTAAATTATGGAGGGAACACTTCTCGAACCTTTTAAACAGTGATAGCTGCGCATGTCACTGAGAATTTGAAGATCCCGATACCTCAATCGTCGACGACGGAATTGACGTTCCGCTACCCCATCATGACGAGGTGAGAACAGCGATAACTCAGCTAGAGAACAATAAAGCCGCGGGCGCCGACAGACTGCCAGCTGAGCTATTCAAACATGGTGGCGAGGAGCTGGTAAGGAGCATACATCAGCTCCTATGTAAAATATGGTCGGATGAAAGCATGCCTGCCGATTGAAATTTAAGTGTGCTCTGCCCAAACCATAAGAAAGACGATTCTGCAATTTGTGCCAATTACCGCGGGATTAGTCTTCTAAATATCGCCTATCAGGTTCTAGCGAGCGTATTGTTTGAAAGGCTGAAGCCCACCGTCAACCAACTGATTGGACCTTATCAGAGTGGCTTTAGACCTGGAAAGTCGACCATCGACCAAATATTCACAATTCGCTAAATCTTGGAAAAGACCCATGAAAGGAGAATCGACACACACCATCTTTTCGTCGATTTCAAAGCTGCATTCGACAGTGCGGAAAGGAGTTACTTGTATGCCGCGATGTCTGAATTTGGTATCCCACAAAACTAATACCGCAATGCAAGATGACGTTGCTTAACGCCAGCAGCGCCGTCAGAATTGGAAAGGACCTCTCCGAGCCGTTTGATACCAAGCGAGGTTTCAGACAGGGTGACTCGCTGTCGTGTGACTTCTTTAAGTTGATGTTGGAGAGCATCGTACGAGCCGCAGAACTTAATCGCTCAGGCACAATATTTTATAAGAGCGTACAATTGTTGGCACTGTTAGTTCTGCCTTCTCCAAACTGGATAAAGAGGCAAAGCGAATGGGTCTGTTGGTGAGCGAGGACAAAACGAAGTACCTCCTGTCTTCAAACAAACAGTCGGCGCACTCGCGTGTCGGCACCGACGGCACTGTTGACTTCGTTTATTTAGGAACCAGCATTAACACCGATAACAATGTCAGTCTTGAAATCCAACGTAGAGTCTCTCTTGCCAACAAGTGCTACTTTGGACTAAGTAGGCAACTGAGCAGTAAAGTCCTCTCTCGACGAACAAAACTGATACTCTGCAAGGCTCTTATCATTTCCGTCCTAACGTATGCCGCAGTAGCTTGAACGATGACAACATCCGATGAAGCGACGCGTGGAGTGTTTGAGAGAAAGATTCTTCGTAAGATTTTTGGACCTTTGCACGTTGGCAACGGCGAATATCGCAGGCGATGGAACGATAAGCTATATGAGCTTTACGACGACATAGACATAGCGCAGCGAATAAAGATCCGCCGGCTACTTTGGCTGCGTCATGTCATCCGAATTGATACAAACACTCCTGCTCTGAAAGTATTCGATGCGGTACCAGCTATGGTAGCAGAGGAAGAGGAAGGCCTGCTCTGCGTTAGAAAGATCAGGTGGAGAAGTACTTGGCTTCACTTAGTGTGTCCAATTGGCGCCGGTTAGTACGAGAAAGAAACGACTGGCGCGCTTTGTTAAACTCGGCCAAAATCGCGTAAGCGGTTATCGCGCCAATTAAGAAGAGGAAGGCAAAAAAATGGGTAGGAGCTGCCCTGATATATATATATATATATATACACTAATCAAATTATAAACCGATGGCGAATTACAGACATTTGTGCCAAACGAATGTAGTTACGAGCAAACCATAACCCAATTAAACGAATTGAATACGTCATATTACCGGTACACATGTCCATTTATGTCCAATCATACAAACATATTGCATAAAAGTGCAAAGTTTTCTGTCTGTGCGAATTTCCTGATATTTAAATTGTAAATTATTTTCGCCGATTAAATGGAATACATATGAAAATTGTTATGAAATATGCAAAAATGAATCGGATAAAATTGCCAACAATGCGCACTTGTGTAAGTAAATTATGTTAATTAAATAGTAATTGCAATAGTGCTGAGCAAAAACTAAAAAAAAACACAGTTTATGGCATTCGGACTGATGTAAGAACACAAATTTATCAAAATCTGTACATGTGTGCACGAGTAAGTATGCCATTTGTGCATTGTAGTTGTTGTAGCATCTTTTTATGTAAGTTTTATGCCGCATCATTGACACACATATTTGCTATTAAATATTTCGCAAAGCATTGTTGAAAATTTTCAGTGGCACGTTTGAACTATGAAAACCATGTCAATTACTTTCCTCGCGAATTGTGAAATGTCGAGTTTGTACAGACAAAGGAGTTGGGAAGTTCACAAACTGTATCTTTTAATGGAACATTTACAATGCGCTCCATTTATCTTTCATTAAGCTAAATCTGTAGTGCACCAATTAAAAAAATCATTTAATATACGACAACAGTAAATCGCTCTCACATCTCCAACGCTTGAACAAGCGCGAGCAAAAGGACGTTTTGATTCAAATACAAAAAATAAAATAAATCAGTCTTATCACGATTTGTTCTTGAAAAAAAAAAAATATAAATAAATCAAGCAGTGAAAGAGAAAGAAAACATAATTCAATTTAGAGTGGGTTTTAAAAGTTATATTAAAAAACGATATATAAAAGCGCCTGTTAAATGCACATTTTTTAGCCGCTTCATCTAATTATCGAGAGATTACTGATGCAAATCATTTTCCACACAGTTTCATTACGCGACTATTTGAGGTACATTAAAGAGAAACAGCAATTCTGGACATTCCTTTCAAGCATTTGAAGCCGTAGTTCAATCCGTGTGTTAGCTGAGAAGGCGGCAATAGTTGAACAATCCATGAATAAAATCATGATTTCGAATATAGACTGATCAGGTAAAAACGATAGGCAAGTAAATTCAAATAAAACAATTTCTTGCTTGCTAAATTCTGCACGGAACATTTTATTAAATTTAACTTTCGCTGTCTGTTAACACTGTGGAACAAATTCAGGTTAGCAAAAATTAGGTCCATTCTGAGAGTGGCGGGTGAAAATAGAGACGAAATTAGAAGACCCGTATCGCGCCGTATTTTTATGTTAGTTCGAATTTTTTTTTAATCGACCTTCGAAGTTCGAAATCGGAGCAAAATTGTTTATATGGTTTTTTGGATATAACTCGTCGACTAATTGATATTTTTTCAATCTGTAAAAGCCAAATTATTGTTAGAGACCTGTGCAACAATTACAATTTTTGAAAAAATTGATTTCGAAAATTTTTGTGGTACTTATGAAACAATATACTGAAAATCGGCATTTGACTGCAAACTTCGAAGGCCGATTAAAAAAAAATTCGAACTAACATAAAAAAACGGCGCGATACGGGTCTTCTAATTTCGCCTCTATTTTCACCCGCCACTCTCAGAATGGACCTAATTTTTGCTAACCTGAATTTGTTCCACAGTGTAATTTTAGGAATCAAACAAAATCAGGGACGATGTGAGTTGTAGCTTCTGAAATATATAAAAAGTGGGCGTGGGCGTCAATAATATTTTAGTCATTTTTCAGTGAGTTGGAGAACGAGCCTTATTAAGTCGTTATCGAGATACACGCATTGCCCCAAACGTGGGCGTAACACCAACCATTTGTCTAAATGTTACCTGCATTATATATATTTTCTGGGTTCCTCATGTGTACCAATTTTAGTTGTTTGGTATCGTTTATTACAAAGATACAACGTTCTTTTTCGAAAATTACTGTTATATTGGAGGTGGGCTTGGTTATTAACTTATTTCGCCATTCTAAATGCCAAACTATCTTGGATAAAGAGTAATATGCACATAAAATTTCAATGAAATATATTAGCTTCCGCTTGAGCTATCGCCTGCCCGTACGGATAGACGTGGCTAAATCTGCTTCCCTCATTTTGGTATATATATCTCTTTATCTATTTAAATTATTTGGTACCGTTATATATAACCGTTATGTGAACAAAGTGCATACGCATTACAAAAGTGATATAAGGCATCAAATTGGCTCTGACTTTGTTCTGAAGTCACATCTAATGGAAAAGCACATCAATCAAATGACCACCTCGGCTTAGCAGTGCCACTATCGATCGATCCAATTTTTGATGACTGGGTTCAATATGTGTGGTGCTCTTCTGGCAATAGAATCCTGAATATTGTCCTCGAAATTGTCCAAAGCATTTGGCTTGTTAGCGTAGCCTAAGGACTTCACGTAGCCCGAAGGAACAAAGTGGAGTTTGCAGACCAATTGACGGACGCTCACCGTGAGTTTACGCAGTCGCTAAATTGCTCTTTCAAAACTTCCAGCGATGTGCCCCTTGCATGGTTCGAATATATGTATATTGTCCAGCCCTGGTTAAACAGTTGTGAATTGCATCCGCTTCAATAATGACAATTTGCTTTTGACATAGCAGCTGAGTCAAAAGAGTCTTGTCTGAGAAGATAATTGTTTTGGCCAAAGTCTGGATCTGCGTATTTACAACTGATAATGATTTTTTAATAATTTCTGTACGTTCGACAAGCATGAAAAGTTGCATAATGAAAACGCAAACCTTACTAAATATTTCGACAACAGGATGTGGACTTTGAGAGTTGCTAAAGTATGAAAAGTGGAAAAACTATTATATGTATATATATATATGTATAATTGGCGCGTACACCCTTTTTGGGTGTTTGGCCGACCTCCTCCTCCTATTTGTGGTGTGCGTCTTGATGTTGTTCCACAAATGGAGGGACCTACAGTTTTAAGCCGACTCCGAACGGCAGATAATTTTTATGAGGAGCTCTTTCATGGCAGAAATACACTCGGAGGTTTGCCATTGCCTGCCGAGGGACGACCGCTATTAGAAAAATATTTTTCTTATTTTGGTGTTTCACCGAGATTCGAACCTACGGTCTCTCTGTGAATTCCGAATGGTAGTCACGCAGCAACTCATTCGGCAAACTAAATATTACTGCTGTCTAACCACTCAATAGGTATATATGAAAAAAATGTTGCAATCACATATATATTTCTGAAGACCAATGTCCATTTTTTGAAAATTATAACGAATATTTCCAGCAATAAATCTTTGGTTTCCTGAGTAGCGCGGATGTGTTACCATCCACTGAAATCAAAGGTTTGCCAATTATGTTCACGCACATTTGGTCGACATTAATGGTGACAGCTTCAACACCGCCAAACAATAAATTTTGCATAGTGTATCAATTGGTTATAAGCTCCTCAGTGAATTAGTTTGCCAAACGTAGCAATTTTGCAGGTTCACAAAACTCTTAAGTATGCCAATTTCATCGATGATATACCTAAGTACACATACATAGAATACCTTAAAATGAGCGCAGCCCTCTGTGAACGAATTTTATTAAACACTGATTTCCAAATAGATTTTCCAAATTTGTGCATTATGAAGTGTGACTTAATATAGAATAAAATCACGTTTTGACTCATGAAATTTCTTCTCATGATGCTAGAATTGCCCTCTGTAGAAAAAATGGTCAAATAAAAACAATCTCTATGTACATTCATTCAAAAATTTAACATCGAACATCATCAACTTAAAACGAAGTGTGGTGCAACTAAAGTACTATAGTGAAAGAACTGAACAAATCTTATGCTGAGCATCCAAATGGGCCTCTGTGACTATCAAATGATCTCTTGTTAAAAGAGCAGATCGCCTCTCCTCATCTCACTTACAAGTAAAGCCCGCATAAGTATTTTAAATTCGTTTTGATAAATTATATTTTTTTCTTGATTTCAATTTACTCAGAAATCTATATATCCTGCATTAAATATATTATTATAAAACAATGTCTAATAATCGTTGTATGAGAAAATGTGCAAGACCGTCAGAAGAAGAAATTGTCGAAAAAATCAAGACGAGTTATGAGCTACTTCACATTTGCACCTTACGAGGGGCGCCTTTTATATGTCGGGATTTGGCAACCCTGGTGTTGCAATCTGGAAACTGACAGCTGTATCGCAAAGTTTGACATTTTTTGGCTTTTACGTACTCAGAACGTTTTGAAATACCAGCGCTATTTGTGTTGTTTACAGTAACTTAAAAGATTCATCTCGGTCCAAAAATGGAATCAAATCGTGAACATTTTCGTGCGATTATTTTTTACAACTTTCGACGTAGATTAACTCAGCAACATTGCATGGATGAACTTAATTCATTTCTTGGCGATGAAGCTCCATCAAGGATCAGTGTTTATTGATGGTATGGTGAATTCAATCGAGGTCGTAGTTCACTCCAAGACGAATTTCGTGAAGGTCGCCCAAAATCAGTTGATATTGCAAGATCGTCATGGGACCAATCGTGAGATTGAGACAATCTTAGGCATTAGTGGGACCAGCATACATTCAATATTGCATAAACATTTGACTGTCAAAAAAATTTGTTCGCGTTGGACCCCACACAATTTGTCAATCGCTCAAAAACAGGCTCGTGTCGATTGGTCGAAGGAAATGCTCAATAAATACGATCGCGGGGCTTCGAAACACGTCTATGACATCGTGACAGGTGATGAATCATGGATTTACGCGTATGAGCCCGAAAGTAAATAGCAGTCGACTGTATGGGTGTTTCAAGATGAGCCAAATCCAACAAAAGTTGTTCGCGCACGAAGCACTTCCAAGCAAATGGTCGCCTGTTTTTTCGGAAAAACTGGACATGTCGCAACCGTACCACTAGAACAACGCAGAACAGTAAATTCTGAGTGGTACGAGTACACGACCATTTGTTTGCCAGTTGTCTTCCAAGAAATTAGGAAAACCAATCGCCAAAGACGGATCACTCTTCACCAGGACAATGCGAGCTCTCACACATCGGCTCAAGCAACTGCATTTTTGAGCACCCAAAACATCGAATTAATGGGCCATCCGCCATATAGTCCTGACTTGGCACCGAATGACTTCTTTTGTTCCCGTACGTAAAAAACAAACTGAGAGGTCAACGTTTTTCGACACCTGAAGAAGCGGTTGCGGCATTCAGAATGCATGTTTTGGAGGTACCTCATTCAGAGTGGCAAAAGTGCTTCGACAATTGGTTCAAACGCATGCAAAAGTGTATAGATCTTCATGGAGAATATTTTGAAAAACAATAAAGTGATTTTCGATGATTAAATTTGTTTTTGTTCTCTAATCCCGAAATATAAAAGGCACCGCTCGTATTATACCAAATTCAATGGATCTAACCTGGAAACTCAAATTTTTCGGGAATTGAAAGGTTTGATGAAAATTTGTTGAATTTTTTTTTTAATTTTCATAAAATTTTTAACTTGGCTGCAAATGGTTTTTATATGAAAATTAACTACATATATTTTGGTGAAAAAATTATTAAAATTAAATGAGAAACGTATAAATTGTTAAAACCTGCCAATAAGTCGTATTGCTATAGTCTTTACCGTAGTGTGGTTGAGTTCATAAAAACAATCTATATGACATATTTCACCACCCACCGTAATTCAGTACCATTCTGATGAACTGTAATTCAAGGGAATGTCTGGCCTTTTTGCTGTTTTTATATTTTCATTTCAAGCTTTCAGTGGCTGCTTGAATGCATTTACGCTATTTGCGCCTTTTCATTTTGCAACTATGCAGTGCTGGCAAGTAATATGAATTAAGCGAACAAAGCTGCAAACGTGAAATTTAACAGGTCTCACAATGAGCTCTCCAACCTCTTTGTAATACGTAACAGCCACTAGGAGTATATTGTATGACTTTATTTCATTACACTTCACATTCCATTCGCCTTTTGATGTCTTGCCGCAACTCGGTGATGCAAATATTCACCAAATTCCCAGCAAACTGTAGAAAAGCAAACAACTATCACATATCCTTTACAACGCAATCACAATTAACACATTTAGAGTGAATTTACTCACTGCTATGAGCAAACTTCTCAACAGCCTCTAGCAGTAGAACCGAGTGGAAACGCAAGATTTTGAGTGAATAGTGCGCAAAATCGAGTAGAAACGCAGTGACTCACATTTTTGTCTCAACAGCCTGCTAACGTACTCAAATTTAGATTTTAACCCCTTTTGGACCTCATGTTCAGAATTATGGACGTAATGTTTAAAGCCTTATAATATTTTTATTTTACTTTGTTGACAACACTTGGGACCTAATGTGCATAACTGTGCACATGCCGGAAAATTCGGAAAACTTAATAAATATGTAATTACAGGGGCTATGAAAACATGTCCCACGGATGCACTGGGTGTGCTCCTGAACATACCACCGCTTCCAATTCTAATTGAAAGGGAAGCTCGCTCGAGTGCCTTAAGATTAAAAGGTATATCTGAACTTAAAAGTGGGGATATGAAAGGACATTTAAAGATCTTAGAAGACTTCCTACATAGTCCCATTCTTCATAGGGATGATATACTATCACCCAAACCAATACTCTTCAGGAACTTCCAAGTTATAATCAATGAACGAACAGACTGGAGAACTAACTCTATCACCTTCAAACCTGGCTCCCAGCTATGGTTTACTGATGGGTCCAAATTGGAAAATGGTAGAACAGGGGCAGGAATCAATGGGCCCAAATTCAAAAAATCGATTCCGATGGGATAGGTTAGGTTAGGTTTGGCAGCCGCATCGCACATAGAGACAACGATGCCACTTAGACCACGAAATGGGTCCGTTGTGAAGCCGCGGGGGCTGAGCTACATTTCCCTCTCCATATTAAACCATCCTGAGCTTTTGACAAAGCGTAAAAGGTTGTTGATACCTAAAATGTATAGATTATCTATATTCGTTAAGAAGTAGGATTTTAAAAATCGGTTCCTGCTTCTGGCTAGAGCTGGGCATGTGCAAAAAAGGTGTTGAATTGTTTCCAACTCATCCTCATTTCTGCAGCTACGACAGAAATCATGCGTGTAAACGCCTAATCTCTTTGCATGATTTCCTATGAGACAATGTCCTGTGAGGGCCCCGACTAAGGTCCTGATTTGAAGTCTATTCAGTTTTATAATGCTCTTGGACAGACGTAAATTTAGCCTTGGCCATGTTTGCCTAGCAATTTCACAGGTGTTAACGCTAATCCATCTCTGATTTGTAGACCTGATTAATGCGTCCTTAATGAGAAGCTTACAAGTTGCGAGAGGTATCTCCATAAGATTACTTATGTCTGGCAAGCAGGTACCTTCTCTTGCAAGTTGGTCTGCCCTACAGTTTCCTGGTATATCTCTGTGGCCTGGAACCCAGCACAAGATTATACGATATTGTTTGGCCATCTCATTTAGAGATTGGCGACAACGTAAGACACTCCTTGATGTTGTTTGGAATGCATCCAGGGCTCGTAGGGTAGCTTGGCTGTCTGATAGAATGCAGATATCCGTTGATGATATTCTGTTTATCTTTAGCCATTTTAAGGCTTCATGAATAGCGTTTATTTCCGCTTGAAAAACACTACAGTTATCCGGTAGTTTAAAGGATTCACTAATAGAAAGCTCTTCGCAAAATAACCCTGATCCTACACCGGTATCCATTTTAGACCCGTCCGTGTAGATCTTAACGGGTGTGTTGGGTGTTGGATCTTCTTCTAACCATTCCAGTCTAGAAGGGATTTTCATTAAGAAATTCCTTTCGAAGCAGAGAATGGGAGGATGATAATCGCAGTCACTGGGTATATCCGTGTAGGAGTCTAAGATGGTCGAATGTCCCTGTGTGACAGTCTTCCATTGTGAGCTCGCTTTGAGCCTTACAGCGGAGCAGGCCGCTAAGTATTTGCAGAAGAGATCTAGGGGTGGCAGATGTAGTATGATATCCAAAGCCATGGATGGCGTGGTTTTCATGACTCCACATATTGCTAATTCCGCTGATCTCTGCACCTTATTCAATAAATTAGAATAGGTTTTTTTCTGCATAGCACACCACCAGACAACATTTCCATATAGAAGAATGGGTCTGACGATAGCAGTGTAAAGCCAATGAGCAACCTTAGGTTTAATTCCCCAGGTCTTACCTAAAGCTCTCTTACAGGCATAAAAAGCTGGGTTCGCTTTCCTGACTCTTTCTAAGATGTTTGACTTCCAAGTTAGTTTCCTATCTATGATTAGTCCCAAGTACTTGGTTTCTTCCGAAATCACAAGAGCTTCCCCCTTGAGCGTAATTGGACTTAGTTGAGGGATTTTGTGTTTCCTAGTGAACAATATAAGTTGTGTTTTGTCTGGGTTAACTCCTAGACCACACTTTCCTCCCCACCTAGAAAGTATTTCTAGAGCATTCTGTATTAGGTCTCTTAATGTAGATACAAATTTACCAGAGACAGCAATGACAACATCATCGGCGTAAGCTATCACCTTACAGCCCACCGATTCCAGTATTAACAGAAGTTTATTTACAACTGCGTTCCATAGAAACGGTGAGAGGACTCCGCCTTGCGGTGTACCTCTACTTACCGATCTCCTGAGCACCGATTCTCCCAGTTCCGCTTCAATGATTCTGCTATTAAGCATTTTGCCAATGAAGCCTACCAAGCCTGGTTCTACCCCAAGATCAGTGAGTGCTGCAGTAATTGCCCCCCCCCTTCGACATTGTTAAAGGCCCCTTCAATATCAAGGAAAGCGGCTAAAGTAAACTCCTGTTTGTGCAGTGAACTCTCTGCCGTGTAAATAAGGTTATGTAGAGCCGTCTCTACCGATTTCCCTTTCGTGTAGGCATGTTGTGACGTAGAGATAAGATTTCTATCTATAGTTAGGCTTAAATGAAATTCTATCAACCTCTCCAAAGTTTTCAATAGGAAGGAAGAAAGAGATATCGGTCTTAAGTCTTTTGGATGGGTATGTGAGTTTTTACCCGCTTTTGGGATGAAGACAATTTTGACTTGTCTCCACTTAAGAGGTATATAACCGTAGAGAAAGCAACCTTTGAAGATTGCTAGCAGCCAGTGTGCTAGATATCCGGCGGTCTTTTGCAGTTCCACTGGGTAAATTCCATCTGGACCCGGTGATTTAAAGGGTTTGAAACTTTCAATCGCCCATAAGAGCCGATCCTCAGATATAGCATCTATTCTGACTTCACGACAGTGTACTGTATCTTCCATATCATGCCCAGTAATGTCTGAGCAGCCTGGAAAATGAGTGTCGAGTAAAAGTTCTAAGGACTCTTTACTGGTTGTAGTGAACGTACCATCACTTTTCTGTAGCAGTTCCCAATTTTGAGGACTTCCCGCTAAGATCTTACGAAGTCTGGAGGTCTCAGTTGCCCCCTCAACCTCTTCACAAAAGGATTTCCAAGATTGCCTTTGGGCCTTCCTGATTTCCTTCTTGTAGATTTTCAGAGCATCTTTATAATCTTTCCAATCTTCTGCGAAACGTGTTTTCTTTGCCTTATTAAAAGCACTTCTGCTTGTTTTTTGAAGCTTGCTTAGTTCAACCGTCCACCACTTAGGCTTGGGTTTACCCCTCAGTCTTCTTATGGGACAGGCTTCCGCTAAGGCAGCATTCATGTTGTAGGTAATTTTGTGCACCAAATTTTCTAGTCCTTCTATGCTTTGCGGTACCACTGATGGACATGTTCCTAGGGTAACCCCGATACAATCTATATACCTTTCCCAGTCTGTTTTCCTGATATTTCTACCAGGCTTAGGATTCGGTAGATTTTTGCTAACCTCAAACGAGATATATCTATGATCAGAGAAGGAATGTTCTTCCAAAACTTCCCAGTTCCTAATTCTGTTAATAACGGAGTCAAAAGCAAAAGTAGCGTCTAACACTTCCTGTCTATTACTAATGACAAAAGTAGGTTTATTACCTTTGTTGCAAATCTGTAGTTTAGTACCTATCAGATAATCAAAGAGACACTCACCTCTAGCGTTAGTATCAGTGCTGCCCCATATCTCGTGATGCGCATTTACATCCGCACCAATAATTAGCTTTGCGCCAAGCTTCTGCGCCTGCGCTACCAGATCTTTGAATATTAATCTCGGTAGCTCCTCGTGGGCATGTGCGAGGTAACAGGAAGATAGCCACATCCGTTCATTTCCCGACTCCAGGCTAATGGTCAATTGATCGGTGTCGCTGTAATTAGAGAGCAGGAAAGCATTTATCCCTTTTCTTATTAGTACGCACGCTCTAGGATTACCTTTGTTACGAGCATACATTAGTTTATATTTTTGAGTCCTTAGTCCGCACACAAGTCCATGTGATACCCATGGTTCTTGAATCAGGACAATATGATGTCCACCTTTGGCCAGGTGGATTATGAGGTTGGCGGACGCAACCTTTGAGTGGTGAAGGTTAATTTGAAGAACCCGTAACATCATGGTTACTGGGTTTCCTCTCCACCACCGTTTTGTTGGGCTTATCTGAATCTGACGCCAGTAGCTCTTCCTCATCAGTGAGAGTAGTATCAAGTACTCTATCTAACAAGGAAGAGATACTGCCGTCAGCAGATGCCTTCCTTAGCGCTGTAGCCGTGTTAGGACCGGAGCCAGATTCCGCCGTGGGGGCTATCTCAGCTCCAACCGGGTCCTTTAAATTAGACGTCTTGTCTTTGTTGTAGACCCTCAGTGTTATGGACGAAAACCCATAGCTTACTACACCGTCAGATCGCGCCAGTGCGTCCACGGAGTCCTTGCAGACTACGAAGGTAGCGCTTCGGTACTCACCTTTGGGATCGTCCAGCTTTGTGACCTTCCACGACGATGTAGGAAGCTCCGGATTACATACCCGAAGCATTTCAAGGATCCTCTGAGGGTCCGATGGCTCCGCTGGTAACCAGGCCCTAGCTCTTGGTAAACTGGGGATGTCATCCCTTGAAATTACCTCGAGTTTAGACCCAGGCCATACTTCGCCGATCCTTGAAATCGCTATTTTATATAGATCAGTTGATCTCTGATCGGCACAGGCGATAAGTTTCACGTGGCTCTGATGCCATCCATTATCGCGACAGAAAGGAGCAGGACCAGGATTCTCCTTCAGGATTTGGAAGAAAACGCTTGAGAGCCTGGCTTCCACTTTCTTCCAGTTGTCAGGCGAAATAGTGCCGTCAGGGTTGCTTTTGTCAACCACCGCCCATAGTTGTTGGCCTCTGACAGCTTCACTGTATGTGGCTGGAGAAGTCTTGGAGTTTCGGGGATTCTTCAACGTGCTGGGGTTGCTGGGTGGGTCGTCCGACAACTGACGTTTTGGGTTCGGTTCAGAACCCCGAGGGATCCTACCCAACAATATTCCAGGCAGAAATACATGCCATTGAAATATGTGTGAGAGAATGTCTTAGAAGGAAAATGAGAGATACTCACATCTACATACTTTCAGATAGCCAAGCGGCTCTAAAAGCCCTTCTATCAACAACTATCACCTCCAAATTGGTAAATGATTGCCTAAACCTTCTCAACACGTCAGGGAACCTCAACATAGTAACACTAGGCTGGATTCCGGGACATGAAGGACATGAAGGAAATGAAATGGCTGATGACCTTGCAAAACAAGGAGCAAATATGCAACTTACTGGTCCTGAGCCTTTCTGTGGACTCACAAAAGGCCACATTAATGAATTCCTTAGGAAATGGGAAGAAAGAAAATTTGCTGCACACTGGCTACACTGTGCCGGTCAGCGTCAAGCCAAACTATTCCTAAGTCCCAACAAAGGAATATCGGACAAGCTTCTCTCACTCAGCAGAGTAGATCTGCGCCTTTTAACAGGTCAGTGCAGCCTGAGGTATCATCTAAATAATATTGTCCTATCTGAGACCAATGTCTGCCGCTTTTGCGAAATGGACATAGAAAGCTCAGAACATGTGCTTTGTGAATGTCCTGCGTTGGGCAGACAAAGACTTCACCACCTTGGTGGTATCGTAGTATCTCCATGCAATCTTTGGAACAACAAACCCAAAAATGTGCTAAAATTTTTAAAAAGCCTAAAACTCAAGGGTTACAAAATAGGCCTTTCACAATAGATCAGCTCTGGTCGCAGTGCGTAATGGCCTTCTAATTTTCATGCAAATGTTGACCGCGACTGCGCTTCAAATGGTCCATCCGCTTAGTCCAATTTTGGCATACTCTTTCCAATGTATCTCACATATAAATACTTTAATGCTGTCTTCCTATGCGTTAATTGAAGCAGGCTTGTCTGAATAGACATGAGCTTTAACATAGGCCCGCAAAAAAAAATCTAAAGGCGTTATATCGCACGAACTGGGTAGCCAATTGACAGGTCTCGAACCTGAAATAAAATGTTCACCGAACTCGCCTCTCTACAGGTCCATTGTTGCGCGTGCTGCGTGGCATGTAGCACCGTCTTGCTGAAACCACATGTCATGCAAGTCAAGCATTTTGGGCAAAAAAAAGTTGGATATCATTTTACGGTAGCGCTCACCATTCACAGTTACGTTACGATTCGCAGCATCTTTGAAGAAGTACGGTCCAATGATACCTCTAGCCCATAAACCGCACCAAACTGTGACCTTTTCTGAATACATTGGTAGCTCTTGCAATTCTTCTGGCTGATCTTCACTCCAAAATTAACAATTCTGCTTATTTACGTACCCATTGATTCAAAAATGAGCTAAAAAAGTGGATCTTCGGCCAACTTTCCATGAGGTCATTCATCAAAAATTCTGCGTTGCGGTAGGTCGTTCGGCTTCAATTCTTGCACCAGCTGTATTTTGAAACGCTTCACACCTAAATCCTTTCGCAAAATTTTCCACGTTGTTGAGTAACAGAGGCCCAGTTGCTGCGAACGGCGACGAATCGATAATTGATGGTCATCATTAACACTGGCCGATACAGCTTCGATATTTTCTTCAGTTCGCACTCTACGTAAGCGTGTTGGTGGTTTGATGTCCAATAATGTAAATTTGGTTCTAAATTTAGTCACAATACTACGAATAGCCGCTTCAGTGGGTCGATTAAGCTGACCATAAAATGGAAGAAGCGCGCGATAAACTTTCTTAACAGAACACGCATTTTTATAATAAAATTCAATGATTTGCAAGCGTTGTTCGTTTGTAAGACGATTCATGGTTAAATTATAGACCAAACTGAAGATGTTTGACAATGGAACAAAACACGAAATGTGCGTCAGCTGTTTTAACCAACTGTTTAAAAAGATAATAGCTAAAAAATCACTCGTTATATGTATTGACATCATTGGCCTTAACATTCGCGCTGTTAGTTTTGCCCTTTCCAAAATGGATAAAGCGGTAAAGCGAATGGGTCTGATGGTGAACGAGGACAAAAAGAAGTTCCTCCTGTCATCAGACAAACATTCGGCGCACTCGCGTTTCACATCCACGTCACTGTTGACAGTTATATTGTAATTTCGAGGTTATAAGAGACTTCATTTACCTAGGAACCAGCATTAACACCGACAACAATGTCAGCTGGAAATCCAATTTGGAATCTCTCTTCCCAACAAGTGCTACTTTGGACTAAGTAGGCAACTGAGTAGTAAAGTCCTTTCCCGACCAACAAAACTAACACTCTACAAGACTCTCATTATGCCCGTCTTAATGTATGGCGCAGGAGCTTGGACGATGACAATTATCGATGAGGCATCCATTGGAGTGTTCGAGAGGAAGATTCTGCGGAAGAGTTTCAGACCTTTGCACTTTGGCGACGGCGACGGAACAATGAGCTGTATAAGCTTTCCGACGAGATAAACATAGTGCAGCGAATAAAAATCCAGTGACTACGTGGCCTGGGTTATGTCGCTGAATGAATGCAAACGCACCAGCTATGAAAGTATTTCTATGTGGTACGTTGGAAAGATCAGGTGGAGAAGGACTTGGCTTCCTTCCAAGTAGCGTCGTGCCCACCCAAAACAAGAATACATTTAATCTTGCCGTAAATTCTGTGGCAACATTTATAATGCACACGACGAGAACAAATTCGCAGAAAATAGTTCCGTTATTTCTGCTTTTGTTCGTATGCGTTGTCTACTCGTATACTCAATTCCGTAGCAAATTTCGCTTCTTAACAATGGAGTGGGGAGCTAAGGAAAATCACATTGCAGTGATTACGTTACAAAGTGTGGTAAAAGTGCAAGGGAGATTTACGAAATGCTGAAAAAACTTAATATTTCGAAAATGTTTGTTTACCGTACGATCAATCGTTTTTCCCAAACGTCTAAAGTGACAGACAGAAAAAAAGTGGTTGTTCTCCTGTGGCTTGAACCAGTGCAGCCATAAAATCCGTTCGAGAAAGAGTTGGTAGAAATACCCCTAAGAAAGCAAAAAATCATATCCAGGGATATGAATGTATCGACCTGATCCACGTCAAGACTAATTAGAGATTATCTCCACATGAAATGAATGGAGAGCATTGATCTTCCAGCAAGATTCCGCGCCAGCCGATAAGGTAAAAACCGCCCAGCAATGGCTAAAAGTCAATATTCTTGAGTTCATAGTCACAGAAGATTGGCAGTCTGGAAGCCCAGATCTGCATCCATTGCATCAAAATTTCTTTCTTTGTATATTTAGATGATAAAATAAAGCTAACTTCATTTAAAATTATTATAATTTCATATCTATAAAGGACTTAACTCGTAACAGAACTAATGACAGGACTTAGTATATATTCCACAGTAATGCTGGACTAGTATGAGAAATTTAACTTTTGTTTTTCAAAATTATGAAAAATAAGTACTTTTTGCTCACAAAAATATACATTTTTTGGAAGATAGCAGATATTTAAGCCGATTTTGGTTATAGGTAAAAGAAATTTTTAGAATTTTAATCCTTTGCCAAGTCCATAATATATACCCAAAGCTATTGTCTAATGCAGACCTATGTGAACCTAACTAGAGGTGAAAAACCGATAAAAAATTATAATACAATTGCATTATATACTTATACATACATAGATATATATCAATAACTTGGAGCTTAATTGGCTACAATTGCAATTTGATTCGTTGAGGTATGCGCTTTGAATGCTAATTTAATTTAATTAATGATAAAAATTCCGCAAATATTTGAATGTAAGGCCATTAAGCGTTATATAATAAATACTTGCATACATATATATATATATATACAATACATATATATATTGAAATTGTAGGTCCCTCCATTTGTGGAACAACATCAAGACGCACACCACAAATAGGAGGAGGAGCTCGGCCAAACACCCAAAAAGGGTGTATATATTATATATATATTCACTGCTGGTCTTAGGTTAGACGCACGTTTAGTTGCATTCATTTCATATTTATTTATTAAAGGACGATAGAAAAGAAGTTGATATGCAAAAACATATCTTATTTAATGATACTTTAAATATAATATTCAAATGATTATACATATTTAACAAAATTGTGTTTTTCAAACATTTTCTTAAAGCTACTCAAAATAAGGCGAATTTTTCTTGGACGCACTTTGGCTTTTTAATTTTTATAAGAAAAGTATTTGGATTTTAACCCTTAACTGGTATCGTAAATTTGACTAACGAAACTAGTATCGTGGGGGCCGCGCGGCCCTCTATTAAAATTAGATTCTAGGATACAAATGTCTACAATTTTTTTCAAGAATTATTTTGATAGGACAAATAACAAGCTTGTTTTATGAAATTAATAAGATTTTATTCATATACTTCTTTTAACTTATTTACTACAAGAGATCACAAAATTTGGACAATTTTTTGGTATTTTTTTCTTACCACTATAAAAATAAAAAAAAACTATTATTTCGAAAGTCTTTAGCTAACATATGTATGTTTTCTTATTTCTTATAAAATCAACTTTGAAAAAATAAACTAAAACATAAGTATTTCAACGTATTAGAAAAAAATCAACACAAAATTATAAACCGAAAAAGGTATTATTTACTATTTTTTAAATTTTATTTATTTTAAAACATCACTAAGTTACACTTCTGCACGAAACTATTTAATTTCAATTTGAATCAGCCCTGTTGGTCCTGGTGGCAATGAAGAAGCAACTACAGTAAATGTTTGAGTATTTCAATGAGAGAAAATTCCATGGAGTATATTACTTAATCTGTTGGCATAGAGCGTTAAGCCTAAAAGCAAACAGTAAACCCTTTAGGCGTAAGTATTTTATAATTAACGGTGCATTGTGCAACAACTGCATTCACTACACCCATTTAACAATTTTACTAAACGTATCTTAGCTTCAGCAAAGGTAATTATCATATTGCGTTCAAAATGGGGGGAATGCTAGAAAACAATTACAATAGCGGCACTGCTTATTTTAGCACAAGCCATGAATTAAAAAGCGCTGTCGGCACACATTGTTGAAAGCAACCTTGAATTTATAGCAACCCAGCCATCAAATCAACACTAAGTTTAACTAATTGCAACCTTTATAGAAATCAGAAGTCAATGGGAAACTTATTTGATTCCTACTTAATTTGATTATACCCTATGTCTATATGACATATTATTAGTTGATTGGGTAAGTCTGCGACTAACCCATAAAATAAATTTGTGAAAAAATTGTTATTCAAAACTTTTCCTGATGATGTATTCGAAATGGCAAATGGAACGTTGGAAGACATTCAAGAAGAGTATCTCAATTGCACCACCTGCGCCATAAATGAACAGAAGTTTTTACGGGCTATAGATCGGATATTAAATTTTCTCTTGCAATAATGAGTTAAAAGCATCGTAAATGTCTGTTGTATTAATCATTCTACAATGCCTAAAAAATATCATAGTAATATATATTTCATAATCAGGGTTATTATCATTATTTTTTTTATTTGCTTCACCTAATTGCATATTTAGTATGCCGAAAATACAAGAAGTTTTTTTTATTTCCTTTTTAAATAGCAATGGAGCGCTTCTGAATTACGTTCAAATTGCCTGGCATCAAGTTATTTGTCTACGGGACCAGGTCCATGAAAACGGGGCTTAGGTGCCAAAAAATCATTTTCCACTTTTTTGGCAATTAGAACAGAGTTTTAGTCGGTCTTTCACTTGGTGAAAAGTAGAAAGTCTAATTTTGTTGGAAAGTTTACTAAAAGTGAAGAAAAAGAAGAAGAAAGAAACGAAACGAACTGCATATCTTTAACAAGTCTTGCTTTTCGAAATGCAATAAAATAGGCATGAATTGGAATATTCCCGCTTGTTTGTCAATTGGTTGTTGTTGCGTCCATAGCTAGCCCGTAGCTACTCGTTGATAATTATTCTAGGCCACCATATTTTTAAGATTTGTCTGAAGCATCTATTAATAAATTATGTTTGATAGAAACCGTCACAAACCAAGCTTCGAAACCATAAAGCAGCACTGACTTGACGCAAACATTAAACATTTTTAATTTAGTATTTAGAAGCAATCCTAAAGTTCTCGAGATGTTATTTAAATTGGCAAAAGCACATCTGCCCTTTTTTAATCGGTTGGTGATGTCAATGACGGTACCCGCCTCACTAATAACAATACTCCTAAGGTACTCAAATCGAGTAACGTCTTCTATCAGATTGCCACAAATATTAAACAGAGCGTGATTGTTGGAATATAGAAATATTAGGGCGGGTCGATTTAAAAATCGCTCATGGCTCTGTGAAAATCGTATTCCAGGGATCAAAAAAAGAAACTTTGCCGAAGGAACCATACCTCTAAAACGAATTCTGATGTCCCTCAATTTATTTTCATTATTACCATTTTCTTTTGCAACTGTCATTTAAATTTTAGTACTAAACTACACATAAGCTAACTCGCACATAGATTAATCACCGGTTTAACGGAATAGTTCACAGATTTCACAGTGAATTTGTATTTTTAAATTTCGTGCATTTTTTTTTTTTTTGGCGGTGAGGTTGGGTTAAAAATGCCTTAGCACCATATAGTAACCGTCGCTACTACGTGTGTGGTGATTCCACTAAAAATATCCCTCCTCTTCTCTTGGAGTTTTCCTTCCACCCCGGGACTGCTTCCGCATTGCTTCGGGGTAGAGGGCCAAGACGGCGTCCTAAGAAGGACACTTACTTACTCACCCTGCGTCCAGGGCCGCCTGTTTTGAGAAACCTATGCTCAATACTCTTCAGCATAACTTTCCATTTCACGCTTCTTTTTTCGGATAATAGCCTGTTCTCTCTACGTTCCACCTCTCGCATTTAAAGAAGGTGTGCTCCGCATCATCATACTCAGTATCTCCATATATGCAGTTTGGTTGGCTCACTTTACCCATTCGCCACAAATACTTGCGAAAGGACCCATGTCCGGATAAAAACTGTGTGAGGTAATAGTTAACCTCACCGTGCTTTCTTTCTACCCACTTTTTTAGATCGGGTATTAGTCTCGCTGTCCATCTACTATACCGTTCAGAGTTCCATCTTGCCTGCCAAAGTGTGAGCGTTTGAACTCTAATATCGGAGAAACGTAGTACTGGGATTCCTGTGTTTTTTGCCTCCCATCTCCGTTTGTGCTAGAATATCTATATGGATGGTTCCGCTGATAACTAACACCGCTGCTTCAGATACTGTTCTGTATGACGAAGCCACTTTGAGAGCACAGGTGCGTTGCACAGATTGCAAAGTTTTCCGCCGGCATTGCACCCTTAGCGAATCTGCCCATATTTTGCATCCGTATAAGAGAATCGAGTCCGTCGTGTCCATTAAAAGTTTTCGCTTGTTCTGCGTTGGACCTCCAAGGTTTGCCATGAGCTTACTTAACATGCCGCTTACTTTGGCAGCTCTTGTGGCAGCATGGTTTATATGCGCCCAGTAGGTTGGCCTTGTGTCTAATTGCACTCCCAGGTACTTGACTATTCTTTTTGTCGATAAAGTGGCATCGAGTACTTGTATGTCTACTTCTAATGGGATACGTCTGTTCGTTAGAAGGATTAGCTCTGTTTTCTCTGTGGCCAGCTTTAATCCATGGTCTTCTAGCCATGTCTGAACTTGGATCATCACCTGATTTAACTTCCATTTGGCTTCGTCAGTGTTTCGGTGCAATATCATCTGCGTATCCCACTAAATGCACATCCTCAGGCATCTCTATTCGAAGGATTTCATCGTAGCTTATATTCCAGAATTCAGGTCCGAGTATTGATGGGCCGCACCCGCTGTTATTTGTTTGGTCTTACACCTTTCTCGCGTTTCGTATAAGAGCACGCGATTGCTTAGATAGCTGCGAATAATCTTCAATAGATTATTCGGGATCTTGAATTTTACCTTTAAGGCTTCAATTACGTCGTCCCAACTTAAACTGTTGAAAGCATTTCTAATATCCAGTGTGGCTAGTAGTACTAAGCGTTTGGAGTATCGATTACCTGCCTGGGCATGATCTACGCTAGCTATTACATCTTGGATGGCTCCTAAGGTAGATCTGCAACTTCTAAAACCATGCTGCCTGTTGGAGAGGCCGCCGCTGTTCTCTACGGCTTCGCTAAGCCTATGCTTTATCAGTTTCTCAAAGAGTTTTCCTGCGCTATCTAGCATACATAACGGTCTATAAGCGGACGCTAATGTTGGGTCTCCCTTTTCTTCCCTTACTGATTAGTACTAGTTTTTATTTTTCCCATATTTCTGGAAAAATTCCTTCTTTTAGGCATGCGTTGTACATGTTTAGCAGCAAAAAAGGGCGTTCGATTGCCAATAGTTTCAATATTTCTGCAACTATGCCATCAGGTCCTGGCGCTTTATTGCATTTCATTGCTTTTGCAGCTCCCTAAGGTCTTCTTCTGTGAATGGGACAGGTTCCGTTGTTTCATACCCGAGTTCTTCGCTCTCAGCGCAGTGTGTTGGGAAGAGTGTGTCGACTATTTTGCTTACCATTTCGGTTTCCATATCAGCAGCAGAGGATTTGGCCCTAGCTTTTTCATAACGATTTTGTAGCCCAACCCCCATGGGTTATTGTTTAGATCGTTTTGTAGCTCTTCCCATTTGTCTTTTTGGCTTTGGTTTATAACTTTCCTCAATTCATTTCTGCTCTTTTTGTATTCTTCGGATTCCGTTATCGCCGGGCCTATTCTTCTGGCTCTAGTATACTTTCGACGCTAATGGATAAATTTCCTGCATTAAATTCTGTTATAAATGCAATACTTTATTTTTATTTATTTTGTATACCTGTGATCGCCTTAACTCGAAATCTGATGGGCGAATAAAGAAGAAGAAAAATAATAAAAAAGAATAAAATAATATTGTAGTTTTCGAATTCCTGAAAACGAGTGAACCATATTCGCAGCATTGTTAAGTAAAGCGCAAGATGAATCTGAGTTAGAAGCTCAAAAAACTATTGAATCACTGTGGATCTTCAATGGCTATGAAAAAATTTCCAACGATTTGTCAATTCTCCATGAAGAATATGGTATACCCGCTGCGTTTATTAATTGTAGTTTCTAAATATTCTCGAGCAGATTCTAAATCAAAACTTACAGTTTTATAAGCAGTGCCTTTTCGCTATCAGAATATTTTTACAATGTATTTTCTCAAATTCTATAGTTTTCTGAATGGCGCAATTCTTGATTGATTAACTCTCAACACTCTCTGTTGGTGCATATCAGATTGTTTGGGGACACTTGCCGCGTTCTCTGCTGGGATGGCTAGACGAACAGCAGAGCGAAATGCACGTGTGTTTGCCTATGTTTGAATGCACATTGTACACACTCTTAATCACACAAAGCCCCTGTTGCAAAAACCACAACAATAAGAAATTCAAATACAGTTGGAAAAGCACAGTGAAAGGCTGTTTTCACGCTCAACTTAATTTGAATTTAACAAAGCAAACGCTTGCAAAAGCTTTTCACACTACACACATACGTACACATACATACATATATGCATTTAATACCCTGCGGTAAAAAATCGGTACATTTGCTTAATGTGCTAGTTCTGTTGTACTAAGTACGCACTCGTATACAGGTCCTTGGTTCTGCGCTAACAGCGCAGCTCATGCTGTAACTCACAGAGTCGAAAAGTAAAGGCAAATGCCGCTCGTCTCATATACCTAGAAAGGTAGTTGTCTAGTGAGAGAGTATTATTTATTATTAAATATTATTTTATTTATTTATTAATAAATGTACTAACACTTATTTCGAAGAAAAGTACTTTTAAAATGTGAGAGTCTGAAAAAAGGTTAAATAGTAAGGACATATATTATTAAATTTACACATAGATAAGCCAATTAACTAAACAGTAGAGGATAAATTACTAGATTTACGTGAACTCCTTCTAAAGGTAACATATACCTATATGACTGCCTTTTCGATTAACCAAATCTAGCACTTACAAATGAGTGGCTTAGTGCCATCCTTGCCTAAGCCTCAATTTAGTCATTTCCTAATAATTAGTGACAAAGTTAATAGGTATATTAATTAAAAATTAAACAGCCTTTTTAGGAAGGTTTGAGACATTTAATCAAACTGAAAATACATTCCTTAAATTCTACAAATTAACTTAAGAAAATAAATATTTTATTGTCTCATCATGACTTTGGTACAAACGTATAGGCACTTTTGGCGCTTACTAAGCAAATCGGACGTGATGGTTAGGCATCCTTGAAGTGATGAGAAAAATTGCTATTCGTCATTTTCTTCAATTTCTGATTCTTCATTTTGCTCAACAACCCCTACATTAAGTGATTGGTAAAAGTCGTGATGCACTGGAGGCACAAATTTCAAAAGATGTATCAAATCCTTTTTCTTCTGTTTAGTTATAGCGCGTCCATTTGGAAACAGGGCCGGTAATTGAGATAGAAAATAAAGCGAAGGGCGACCCCTACCAGATTTTTTTTTCAGGTCTAGTGTACTGAAAAGTAGATCATTTTCAACATAATTGTACTTATAAAACATTTTCTTTGGCTCTACTTTTCGCAACTGAATCTATTTAATTTTAAGCCATTCGACCTTCCCCTTTTTAGTTGAAACCTTCCTATGTGTAATAGATTCTTCCAAAGTTTTTATACTAAAAAGTTATCTGATGAACATTGAATTTAGAACTTTTTTTCTTAGCGGAATTAATTACATTTAACCAATCATCGGGATGGAAAATATGGGGATGGTGCTTTTTCTCCCTTTCTATTATTCCAAAATCTTGGTCGCATGTTGAAAAACTGTGCCCTGGTACAAAAAATTTCATGTCAATTTTTTCAATTTTCGAATGTTGTAGAACATAGAAAGAGCCAACAGCACTTTAACATTTCAGTTTTGGCCCCCGCAACTGTCACTATAAAGAGTTATTTCTTCTGTAGTTGACGGCAAGCAGTTTTTTATGTGGTACAAAAGACAAGATGCGATTTCTTGTGCGCCTCTTGATGCGCCAGCTTCTGTCTGCAAAGAATTTATTTCTAGCTTGAATTCGTCGCATGTTTTACAAGTGTCTTTCTGCGGTTGGTGAAAATGCAGGTTAAATTTTGTACTAAAAATGTGTCGGAAAATAAATAAGCAAACTGTATGGTGCTTATTGTCAATGGACCAATTTTTATACATATCATACATCATTTTCATGTTTAGGTCTGGATTTAAATATTTTCTGTTACTATCTCGCCTGCAATAATGACTATCGTACGATGGAAATTGTTGTACAAAATCGCAAACCCTTTGTTCATCTGCCAAGCTAGTTTTATTATGTGGAGTATGTTTTCCTCTTAAGTCACCTCTCGGCGTACCAGATTGCTCCTCTCTCTTTAATGCATTTGTAATGGTTCCGTCGCATATAGCCAGTGCCCCTTTAAAGAATTTTTTGCAAACAATTTTGTCTTCCCCTTGTTCATCTCGGAGCCCTTAGATTCTTGTTTTAACCCTACGACTGTTTTCATTTTTGGTATATTTTCTTTTAATATCTGTAACCTCAATTTGACCAGCAAGGGAAGAGTGTTTCATGGGCCCATCCATACTGTAAAATCCCTTAAAAATATCTCTTCTTCGGTCTTCAGAAATCTGTTGAGAACAGTGAAGTACACATCCACATTCTGATAAGTCACACCGTTTTTGTGGAATGAGTCGTCCTTTTGTAGATAGATATTCTTCACCACGTGCACGCTTAGTTTTCTAATATAATATATTGTTTATGTTTGTGAGGCTGCCTGACTCTCTTTCGCCCTTTATTATTCTCCACGAGCTGCTCATCATTCTCTCCCATGGAACATAACCTAACTTAAACACATAAAATATTTTGTAAGCCATGAACTTGGTTAAGAATAAATGAAACTTACCTGAGACCTCATCTGAACGTAAGTAGTCTTTTTCTTTATCACTATCGTCACCTGAAAAGTCGGATAACGAAAACAGCATGTCGCTCGCGGCCGCCATGTTTTGATGGCTAGGCAGAAATGGCCCAAATAACTTTTGACATATTGAGATTGCCAAAACTGCCCATAGATGTCAGCCTTGTCTCGTTCAAAAATTAGGGATGTGCAACTTTAGCACGGATAGTTTGGAGTATTTCTAAGTAGTGTCCCATAATAACTCCAAATATGAAATTTCGAGGGTTAGGCAAGGATGGCACTAAGCCACTCATATATCGGCTATACACCCATAGAACCAGGGTGTGCCTTTAATTAGGGATTTGTTTTCCCTACATTTTAATGTAGTGAACCATCTAAGAATAGAGTTAAGTAGTTCATGACTCATTCTAAAGTTCTGCTAAAGGTGCCAATTGTGCAGAAAATGACTATGTTAAAAATGAGGCAGTTGAAATTGTTATCAACGTCAACACTAAAGCAATAGAATCCAATTAAAGTTGTTGATAGCCCAGTTGGTTAAAATTATTACAGCAGCTTCAAAGTCGCTGAACGCACAAGCTTACAAAATAAATAGCACAATAAAAGTTTTCTTTGCAGCGCATCAGAGCAAATCAGAGAAACTCCCAAAGTTAGACTATCACTTTGCAGCCCTTTGCGGATATATATTTTAGCAAACTTTGCAGTTGCCACTTTGAACTTTTATCGAATGCCACAAAATTGAGACAAGTAAATGCACGCATTGTACACCTTTCGCATCAGCGAATGCGGCAACTTCGCTCGTAAAGCCCAAATTAATGATTGTCATCACTCAGAATCATTGTTATTTAGAAAAAAAGTTATTCGAAAACCAAAATGATAATTAACTTTGTGCCACCTTGTACAATAAGAGAGGTGCCTGAAGAGAATTACTGATTGTAGTTTTGATGGAAGGGAGACGACTTGATATCCCTATCGCCCAATTCGCCCAAAAAGTTGCACTTGCTGGTAAGAGTGTCCCTGCCTGAGATTCCAACGCTCGCATTAATGTACATGCAAAATTTTTGTAAGGCCCACATAAACGAAGACCTCTACCACTTCCAAATAATAACTCTTAACAGTGATGTTGGTGTGAAAGCGCTACCTGTTTGTTTAACGCTTTTGCCTCGCTTACCGCCAGCTCCTTCGCTTTATTTTTTACCCAATTTGGGGTAATTATTCAACTTTATGTGTATTGGTTAAAAATCAATTAGCGTTTTCGCCGAGTTGAACCTGAGTTAAGGAAAATTTAATTTCATTTAAAAATGTATGCAGTAAATAAATGACCATTAATTACTCTGTTATGCGCACGGCTTTTTATTAAATGAACAAAAGGTAGATCAAACATCATTATTTCATCAAGGGTGGACAACATGGCCTGAGTTGGAGGCAGTGTATTAATTATCAGGTTTTTAACCATAGATGAAATGACTTCGAGTCATTTAGTTAAACACTTATTTTTTTATGCTTCGATCCCGTTTTGTGCAACGCCCATGGAGAAGCCATTAAGCTGCGAAAAGTTTGCAGGATTTTTAAGTCAATCAAAATTACAAAAAAACTTATCTTACAGAGTAATTGCGAATGTTTCAATATTACAAGCACTTTGTATGTATACGAGGGGTGCCTTTTATATGTCGGGATTAGAGAACAAAAACAAATTTTAATCATCGAAAATCACTTTATTGTTTTTCAAAATATTCTCCATGAAGATCTATACACTTTTGCATGCGTTTGATCCAATTGTCGAAGCACTTTTGCCACTCTGAATGAGGTACCTCGAAAACATGTGTTCTGAATGCCGCAACCGCTTCTTCAGGTGTCGAAAAACGTTGACCTCGGGGTTGAGCTGACCAGTTTGTTTTTTACGTACGGGAATAAAAAGAAGTCATTCGGTGCCAAGTCAGGACTATACGGCGGATGACCCATCAATTTCATTCGCTCAAAAATGCAGTTGTTTGAGCCGATGTGCCGACCGTCTTTGGCGATTGGTTTTCCTAATTACTTGGAAGACAACTGCCAAGCAAATGGTTGTGTACCACTCAGAATTTACTGTTCTGCGTTGTTCTAGTGGTACGGTTGCGACATGTCCAGTTTTAGCGAAAAAACAGGCCACCATTTGCTTGGAAGTGCTTCGTGCGCGAACAACTTTTGTTGGATTTGGCTCATCTTGAAACACCCATACAGTCGACTGCTGTTTACTTTCGGGCTCATACGCGTAAATCCATGATTCATCACCTATCACGATGTCATAGACGTGTTTCGAAGCCCCGCGATCGTATTTTTTGAGCATTTCCTTCGATCAATCGACACGAGCCTTTTCTTGAGCGATTGACAAATTGTGTGGGATCAAATGTTTATACAATATTGATTGTCTCAATCTCACGATAGGTCACATGACGATCTTGCAATATCAGTTCGCGCACAGCATCAATGGTTTTCGGAACAACATCTGATTTTGGACGACCTTCACGAAATTCGTCTTGGAGTGAACTACGACCACGATTGAATTCACCATACCATCGATAAACACTGGTGCTTGATGAAGCTTCATTGGCAAAAAATGAATTAAGTGCATCCATGCAATGTTGCTGAGTTAATTCACGTCGAAAGTTGTAAAAAATAATGCCACGAAAATGTTCACGATTTAATTCCATTTTTGGACCAAGATGAATCTTTTAAATTACTGTAAGCAACAAAAATAGCGCTGGTATTTCAATCGTTCTGAGTACGTAAAAGCCAGAAAATGTCAAACTTTGCGATACAGCTGTCAGTTGCCAGATTGCAACACCAGGGTTGCCAAATCCCGACATATAAAAGGCACCCCTCGTAGAAGAAAATATCTATGGAAAAAGATAATTGGTGAATTTAAATGCATAATCATTTGATTACTATTTTTCTTTCAATTAATCTTTACTGAGAATAACTTAAGGATAATCGACAAACATTTTCTCAAATGAGCTCGTTGCACACATACCGACGCAAAATTAAATAGAAGAACAAAAACATTCCCAAGTAAACTGCGCTTACATTTATAAGCATTGTTTTACGAAGAAAATGGAACGTGTCCGACTTGCCTGTGAGGCCAAAATACCCATATTTGTAAAAACAGTGCAACGTAGGTAAGAGAGGTGTGAGAAGACTTTATTGCACTTTTAAAATAAGTGCCAAGAATTTCTTCTTAATTGAAATAAAATGAAGTATATTACATTTTTTTATTGAATATTTTATTTAATTGTTTAATTGGTTTTTTGAGACTATTTTAAATCTTACTTACTTAATTGACCGTAACAACCCGTTGCCGAGTTTCAGCCTGCCGAATAATGGCTCGCCAGGTGTCTCTGTTCTCCGCACACCTTTCTCAGCCCAGAGAGTCATCTTTAATTTGGTCTTTCCACCGGACACGTGGGCGTCCTCTTCACCGCAGACCGCCAATTACCGTTTCAACCACCTACTTCGCCAGAGCAGTTCCTTCTATACGGACGACATGATACAGCCACCTTAGTCGCTGCAGGGTTACTCGTTTGACCATGTCAATATCTCCGTAAAGCTCATACAGCTCGTGGTTCATTCGAACACGGTAACCGTCATCTACGTGAGCAGGGCTAAAGATCTTGCGAAGTATTTTTCTTTCGAAAACTCTAAGAGTGGCTGCATCTGATTGTTAGCATCGGAAGCTGACATTATTGTTGCTGGTAATAGCGGAACCAAGATATATAAAGTCCTTGACCCCATCAAATTTATAGTCGTTAACTAATATACGATCTGCGATTCAAGACGCCATGACTCCCTGCAGGACGCCAGTATATACTTGGTTTCGTCCTCGTTTACAAGGAGCTGGACACTTTTATAGAAAAACCCGAAGTTTCGTTCTAACCCCATCCTGCAAACCACACTCTCCATAACAAAAAGTTGAATAGATCGCCTTGTCTAAAACCTCCTTATAAAATATATACTGTTATATTATATTAATGCAATTCACGGGGAAATACTACGCTGGCTAAGCAGCAAAGAGCAGCCTTCTTTGGAATCAGGGGGACACTTCGGTCTACTCTTACTTACGTTGTGTTAAATGTGGTACCCGTTGGTTGGTTGGTTGGTTAGAGTGGTGATTCATCCAGAATCCAACTAGCGCTTCCACGCCATTTTGCTGCCACACCTCGTTACTAACTCGTTTACCAGTTATTTACGGCATGACAATATCCAATCTGTGCGGTTTAAGAACCTTGTTAGGATGTTGCCATCTAAGCCAGACAGTTGTTCGAGACACTCGAACAGCGGTTTGCCCAGGGTTAACATTCTGTTCTTCCATAGGGCAGGGAACCCGTAGAATGTAGAATATCTGAAAACGGAGCCCAGTGATTTGTTTATGACGGTGGTAATTTCGACGGAAAATTTAGATATTACTCTCCTTTTGAATTTCATTAACAGCATGAAGCGGTTAACATAATAATTTTATATCTGTAGTGTGTCCAGAACTTTTACGTTCTGCGGTTAACATAACTAGTAATCATTCAGGGTTCTCCCTCTACCTATCCCTTCTTTTATACTCACAATGGTATCAAATGTGCCATAACCATACAGCCAACTTAAACTTACCTAACCTAGACCATGATGAAGTAGACTAAAATAATTCCCCAATAAGTTTAAATTTATGCTTCCGTATAACTGAAACAATTTAAAAGGAAGTGAATTACTTGAGTCATTGATGGTGCACTCGGTAATATTCGGAGAATGGTTGACTTCGCTTTCCATTTGAAACTTTGCTCTGAAACCAGCTCAGTTCTGATATAGAAACCAGCTCGTATTGGTACTAAAGTACACTGCAAGGCTGATAAACTGGCGAAATGGGGTAACCATAGGGTGAGAGTCCACTGAGCTACATATCTGTGTTTTGCTTTTGTGTAAATGGATCTTGAATCAGTTCAGCCAGTACTTAATGAGATCAACGACATGTGGATAAGAGGCGTTTCAGCTAAGGCTAGCAGAATTGCAGATCTCAAGAGTAACATTTTTATATTATTTAACTTAGTTTCTATTAGGCATTAAGTACTATAACTAAAAGGGTTTTTTTTAATTTTTTTTTTTTACGACGAGGAAGGATCGAAAGCCTAACTCCGTCAGTGTGGGACTTTAACCCGAACTAAACCTCCTACTGTCAAAGTACCGATCCCCCCGGTACAACCGTTAAGTATTCGTCGGGAGGCGGTTTGAGCACTAAACTCAACGTCCGTTATTGTCCTTATGCAATCCGTCGAAAGTAGCATCTGCTTACTGAAACACACTGATTAAGTCATGTGATGAGAGAGCCACCCCTGTCATAACAGTACTCCCCCACCCACCATGTCTTGATTTTTTCTGCGTTCAATAAGTACCCTGCTTCTAGCGCTGGAAGACGTATAGCGGCTGTTTGGGTACCTGCATATGCCGGTCTTACATTTTTAATTGAGCTTTCGCTGAAGTTACTGAGTTCCTTGACTTCTGAGCGGATGGCATCGACTATATCATCCTTCGTAGTTATTTCGTCTAGGTCCCGTATTTCTAGTGACTGCTCGTGTGTTAGCGCTTTTACTTCCGCCTGATCTCCCAGTAACTTAGCAATCCCTTCTTTGTATTCTCGGGCACGCCCTGTCTGTACTCTCATAAGTTGCAGCAGTATCTCTCCTTTGGCTGTCTTTCTGATTCGTACCACGTTTTCACCAAGCTGCTGGAGACCATCATCTTTTTTGACCGCCCTCAATATGTCGCTATATGACATGTTGCTAGTTTTTGTGATAACTATGGCATCAGGTCTCGGAGTGGGATACATCTTCTTCTTGCTTTTGTTTTTGCTCTTTCGCGTCTTGTACTTGACTTTCACCCAGTTCTCGTCTCTTGGAATTTCCACTCTCGCAGTTTTAGCTGGGCTCTTATCTTTTTCACAGGGCGTAATAACGTCAGCTTTTCTGGCCAGTTCTTGCGATATTCTGCTCCGTTTTGGGGGCGTCTTTCGCCGTGTAGAGTTATTCTCACGTGGCCTCTTTGGTGTTGCTTCGACCATTTTTCTGGTCACCAGATTCTGGCTAGCTTTCTTCCTTAGCTCTGCATGCAGCTTCGTAATAGTGCTAAGAAGGTCCCGCATGATATTATTTATCGAGCGCTGAGGATGTCGCACCAATTCAGAGAGTTTGTTAATGCTCTCTCCTAGTTTACCAAGGTAGTCCCGTTCGGCTTGGACTGGTGTCTCTGCAGGTCTATTTTCGCTTAAGGCGGGTGGAGATGACCTTGATCTTATATCATGCACCATAGGTGATGTCTTCTCTGGGGTTCGTGCCAGCTTTGATGCCCGTTGGAAGGGATTTATAGCTGGGCTATCTATTTTCCTTGTAGTGTTATCTGATACGTTAGCCAAGTGCACCACCATCGTATCATTGCAGTCGTTGGATACCGACTGCCGGGAGCCTGCTTGCTCACTCCTCAAAACCGCCAGTACTAGGCTTTTTACACCCTGCACCGTAACTTTAACATCTTTTCTACTTCCATCCATGTTTTATTATTCAGGGAGCCTACCCATATCATTTTAGACCTACTGACAGGTGCTCATTCAGCCGCTCCTAACATAGAGGAGGCAGACGCTGCCTAAGAAGCCGCTCAATTTAAGTCAGGGCGACACTTATTTTGGGCGGTATCGACTCGCCCCACCACAGAGATTTCACCGAGCAGAATAGCCTATTCAACTATGCCCTCCATTTCTGCCGCTTTTGGTCGGGGACTGCTTATTAAGTATTCGCAGCTAACCTACATATCTATAGGCCGTTCAGCTATCCGCCACCTTGCTGACCCCCACAGTAGCCTAAGCTCAGAAACTAAACTAAAATGGGTGTATGATTTCATTTGCTTGTGTTTTTTGCTAGGAATTATTTCTGATTTTAAGCAAACGTTTAGATTGTTTACTGCTTTCATTGGAATGTGGAAGCTTTTTGCGCCTGCATACTTCAAACGTTAATTCAAGTGTCGACTCTGAGCTCTCCAATCACAAGTTTCATTTTGATTTATTTCTTTGAATGAATATTTGCGGCAAATAAATCTAATTCAAATTTCCCTTTAATTACACCTTGACCTCTTTTTGCCGCTGCTTTGAGCTTAAGTGGGCGGAAATAAACTTTGCTTCTTGATTTCATTTTTCAGTTTTTAGCTAAGAAAAATGCTAAAGAAAACAGCAATAATTAATTATACTAATATAATATATATAAGAGAATCAAATGCAAACCGGTAAGTTCAACTCCCATCACTTGTATATCCATTACTACAGCGGTAGGAGTATTGTACTGATGGGTTGTACGCACAAAGGCTGAACTCAAGGTGAAGGTCAAAGTGGAGTAGCTGCTCCAGTAAAAGCGAGAATACATCTCTAAACTGGAGAGTAGCTCACCCTACTCTAATTTAGGTGTATAAAAAATATTGTTTTTTAGATAATAGGTATCTTATACCTAGGACCTGAAAAAAAGTTTGGACATTATCAAACAAACTCCTTAATCGGTTTATAGGCCACACCCACAAATAACTTCGGAATTATAGCCTGTTTATGTGAATCTTTCATAATCTTTCATAAGGTTTGTGTTTATGAAAAGTGGATATATCAGTCCGGACAGGTGCGTTGACAATATTTCACATTGAATTTGTGGGAAGTCGTGCAATGCACGTCGACTTAATATCTGCTTTAGACTGGCAATGACGTGCATTGTTCGCCTGCTGAATTAACTGTAGAAAAGCATACGGTTTATTTCGAAAAGCAAAAATTTCGGCTAGACATTTCAGAAGAAATTATACAAAATGTTAATAGACCTCAATACACAACACGCGGAAGAACTTCTTTAGATAACACACAATTGCGTTTGCAGGCAAAACTGTGTGGGCACTGCCCAGGAGAAATTCCTCACACAGGTAGCAAAAGCGTCAATGAAGTTGTCAGGTATGTGCAAAGCAGTATAAACGCATTCAAACTGTATGGGAATATAAGAAATTCCTTGCTGCACTGCACATTCCCGATTGTTCTGAAATAGAATATATCATATTGTACACAATTATTAATGAAATTCTTTAAAATATTAATAATTTTATTGATATTCATTTAAATGTTGTGACTGTATTCCCCGTCATAAATTGGTTTATACGATATAGTTAATTTCCAGCGCAAAAGGTTAAAAAGCTGAATTCTGGAGAAGATTAGACGGACAGATGATAGAATTCATGTGGTGGTGATCGAAATCAATACCTCTCTATTTGTAGGCTAGAATATAATAAGAAGTACACTGAAACAATTTAAAAAAAATATTTATACATATATGAAAAATGTAATAATTTTGAAATTTATTCATTTGGTTATTTTTACGTTTGATAAGCAAGTAGAATGAAGATACTTAGCACATTCCCACGACATTCGGTTCTACGTTACTGGAACGACCCGTATTTATATCCGCTCAAGGATTGTTACTCCAATACATTAATGGAGAATGTTTCTGCTGCTACAAAAACAATAAAAAATGCTTAGCACTACCACACGGGCCACATTCGATGAATGAAGATTCTGTTCCTTTATTCATTTGCAGTAGTATGTCCAAAAAATTGTTTTTCAAAAAAAAGCAAATGAGGTCAAAGTTTCTACTCTTTTGGACATTCTGGTATGGCATAGAAAATACGATCTTTACATTTTAGTTAAATGTAATGTCCAGTAGCTTCATGCATATAATAAGGAGAACACTTTTTTGGAACATTTTATCCCCCTCTAACTCCGCAATAGATGGGTATCTTTTGTCGTTTTTGCGGGAAAGGGCTAAAAGTACAAGTAACAGTGGGATACAGCAGGCAAATATTTTTTTTTTTTTTATAACTTACTTTATTTGCAATCTATCTACTATAAGACATTCAGCAAATTAGATCTTATAAGATAATGGCAGCGGTAGTTTTGCTTTTGTGCAAATCTACATAGAAATTACAACAGCTTATTAACTTGTACAGTTCGTTCTTAAATTATTAAAATTTATTAGTACTTCAAGATTGCTTAAATTCATTGTTTGTTAATATTATCACTTAAGATTAACTTACTTAATTGAAGTTTATAGGTTGAGTAGATTCATACTAGAGGAATGGCAAGTCTAAGATATGATTGCGTTTTAACCGTATAGTTTCATTGGTTGTGTCTAATAAACAAATAGCAGCTGGATTTATGTGATTAGATAATCGTTTCAGACATCTAGTACTATATTTTCGAATTTCATTCTTTACAAAAGGAATACCTAAGTCGTTATGGATAGATTCATTGGTAATAAACCAAGGGGCATTAACAAGGCTTCGTAATGTTTTCGATTGGTAACGTTGCAAGATCTCCACATTGGAGTTGCTAGCAGTTCCCCATAGCTGTATTCCGTAGGTCCAAATGGGCTTCAGAATAGCTTTGTAGATCCGTATTTTGTTTTCTAGGCTAAGTTGAGAGTTACGGCCAAGCAGCCAGTGCATACGTTTGTTTTAATTTTTAGTTGTTGTTGCTTAGCCTGAATGTGACTTTTCCACGTAAGGCGTCGATCAAGATGCATCCCTAAATATTTGACTCTGTCACTAGTGGGAATTTGTTTATTATTTAAAAATACAGCAGGGCATTGCTCTCTCTAAATTTCAGATGAGGCATCCCCGAGCCTTACATAGAAGTGTCTGTCACTTAAATAAGATTTAAGTACCAGATATAAATGTGCTGGTAATATCTTTTTTACTTTGAACAGAAGTCCCTGGTGCCATACCCTGTCAAATGCTTGTGCAACATCTAAAAAGGCTGCAGAACAGTATTTTTTCTCTTCCAGTGCAGCTGTAATTACATTTGCGACCCTGTGGCACTGTTCTGGTGTACCATGTCTTACTCTAAACCCAAACTGATGTTCAGGTATGATGTTATGATCCTCAATTACAGGCAACATTCTTTGCAAAAATATTCTTTAGAATATTTTCGAAAATGTTACCAGCAGACTAATAGGACGGTAAGACTTGACACTATTCTCGGGTTTATTGGGTTTTGGTACCATGACCACAATGGCACATTTCCACTGGGTGGGATAATGGTATAAATTAAGGATAGCATTGTATATTACGGTTAGGAATTGTATAGCTTTTCAGGAAGAGCCTTAACTACTTTGCTATCGATGTAGTCATATCCAGGTGATTTGTAGTTATTTAATCTATGAATTTCTGTAGTAACTTTATTATTTGATATCTTACTGATAGGTAAGTCTATTTGACATGGAGATTCGAGAAAGTTCAATAACTCTACCTCATCACTGCTGGTACCTACGGAATTAGGTTGAAAAGTTTCAAAGAGGTGTTTTGCAAATGCCTCTCTTTGGCTTCGTCACTCCTACACCATACGCCGACTGAATCCGGTACTGCTACTTTACGTTTGGTTGGTCGCTTAAGGTATTTGGTAGCTTTCCAAAGACTGCGATCATCATTTTTAGTGGGTTCAAGGTTCTTAATAAACGAGCTAAAAGTCTGGTTTTTAAAATCAGCAAGCTTTAATTTCAGTTGTTTCTTTGCTCTATTAAGATCTCTCTTTTGAGCAGGGTATCTATTTTCCTGCCAGGCTTTTCTTAATCTTCTTTTGGTATTAATGAGCAGCAATATCTCAGATGGGACTTGGGAATGGTTATTAGAAATGGGTTGGTCCTTTGGCGGGCTAGACAGGTATGCGGCCTCATGAATAAGGTTCGTAAATGATTCTATTGCTGCTTCTAGTTCAATTCCCGTTTCTAACGGCGCATTCAGATCAATATGTTTATCAATCCAATATTGAAAAGATTCGAGGTCCGTTTTTGGTCGAAGTATTTTATTCCTAATACCCCAAGATATAAGATAAAAAGAAAAATGTGTAAGGGTTAATTTCATTAGTACGTATTGAGAATATTTTTCTGGTAAAATTTCAGTATATGTACAAAAAGTAAGGTGAATTTGGTTGTAAAATGAAAAATCTTTATTTATTCTTGTAAATCAATTTCATCCCCTTCAAAATAATTCCCTCTCGATGAAATACACTTATGCGAACGATTTTTCCAATCCCCGAAACATGCCAAATAGTCCATTTCCGGTATAGCCATCAGCACCTTCTTCGATTCAGCTTTTATCTCCTCAATCGACTCGAAACGCGTTCCCTGGAGTGGTCTCTTGAGTTTTGGGAATAGCCAGAAGTCACACGGAGCCAAATCAGGCGAATACGGTGGTTGCGGAACGATATGCGTGGAATTTTTGGCGAAATGGTCACGAAGAACGAGTGCAGTGTGAGACGGTGCATTATCGTGATGCAAAAACCGAGAGTTGTTGGCAAATAATTCTGGTCTTTTTAGACGAATTACTTCACGTAAACGACGCATAACGCTCAAATAGTATTCCTTTTTAACAATTTGGCCAGGTGGAAGGAATTCATAGTGCAGCACACCACGAAAATCGAAAAAAACTGTCATCTTGACCTTTATTTTTGAACGACTTTGACGTGGTCTTTTCGGTCTAGCCTCGCCTTTAGCACGATATTCGCTTGATTGGTCGGTTGTTACAGAGTCGTAAGCATAAATCCAAGTCTTATCTCCCGTAATGATGCATTTGAGCTTGTCCTGATAGTCTGAAAGCATTGTTTCACACACATCAAAGCAACGACTTTTTTCCAAGAAATTGAGAGTTTTCGGTACAAAACGAGATTTGACTTTTCGTAGGCCCAAATGGTCTCTCAAAATGGTCTTCACAGATCCTTCTGATATTCCGATCATATCAGTAAGGTCCTTAACAGTCAACCGACGATTTTTGAGCACTACCTACCTTCTTCACTTTACTGACGTGTTGGTCATCTGTTGACGTCGATGGTCGGCCGGAGCGCTTCAAGTCATCAACACATTCTCGACCCTCTTTGAAGTCTTTGTACCACTTATAAACATTTTTCTGCGACATGGTCGAATCACCAAATGCCTTCTGCAACATGCTAAACGTTTCCGCAGCCGAAATTTCATTCCGGAAACAAAATTTGATGACACTTCTCTGCTCAATCAAATCAGACATTGTAAAAATCGAAAAACGCACTCTCGGTCGTTTGGTAAACACGAGCGTAAATATATTACTGATAATGACATTCATATGAAAGTTGGCCCAGATGTTATTAACAGTGCTGCCAACTCGCGAAAAAAATAACTAGAGCGAAATTTTAATCCCGCGAAGTTTGACAAATAAATAAACCTTACTTTTTGCCCACAGTAGTTTGTAATAATGTGTGTGACCATACACATTTTCCGAGCGCATTTAGTTAAACTATTGTTGTGTGTGGTGTATGTGGTGTATGAAGTAAATTTTCAAATAACACTTAAAACTTGAGTGCACCTTAATTGATGATTGCCTTGTCTATCTATTTAACAAAGGAAATGATTTTCTGTTGTTTATATTATATTATATGTATATAACACATGGGCTGAAAAGTCACGGGCCTAACACATAGGTTGCACTAATTTTATTGCATTCACCTCTTTTACAGTTAGTACCCACCTTAGAAAGACAACAGTTAAAATTTTCATTATATCATATTCGTTAGCTCGTGAGTTATTGCGCTAAGAGTGTCGCTGCTTTTGTTATTTTCAAAACAATGGTTCAAAAAGAATTTTTTGTTTTAATTTTACACAGCTTCCTGGTGTGTAAAAATACCGCTCAAATGAAGCAAAGTGTTATGGGGGCTCCGCGCCATCAAAAACAACAATAAAACGATGGCTTCCTAACCTCAAACGTGGTCGTAGAGAAACCGGCGATGCACAACGCAATGGATATCAAAAAAATCGATTTAATTGATCGAAATGTGAAGTTGCGTGAGTTAGCTGACGCAGTAAAAATATCACTAGAACTTGTTGGCTTTATACTGCATAAGCATTTGACTATGAGAAAGCTCTGTTCAAAGTGGGTATAGCGTTTGTTCACTATTGACCATCATCAAGACGCACCGTGTCACAAGTCAATCAAAACAAAAGTAAAACTCCATGAATCGAAGTTCGAACTGCTCCCACATGCACAGTATTCGTCAGATTTGGCTCCCTGTGAGTAGTCACTAGGCTGTTCAGACCGAAAAAATGCTCACCGGTAAGAAATTTCGCTCGAATGAAGGGATTATCGCTGGAACTGAGGCAGGTATTGAAATGTTGGGGCGGCGCTGAAATGATTGCCTTGTTTTTGATATAAATTACGTTGATGAATAAAATTAATTTTGAACAAAAAAAAACGTGTTTTCTTTGTTCGGCCCTGGACTTTTCAGCCTATGTGTTATATAATGCTTATGGTGTATAACCGCTAATAAATGGTGAAGATTCAGAAGAAATTTAGTTCTATATGTGTGTAAAAGTACTTTTTTTGCCTTCCCTGTTCCATCCTCGCGGGAGCATAGGGCCTCGTCAAGACTCAGTCTTGCGTTGGTTCCGTTAATCTGTTTTAATTTCTGACAGGGTCCAAGTAGTGCGAATGCCCACCTGTCGTTGCTTAGGAAGAACGCCATCTTACTGCTTGGAGTGCCATCTGTATCTCACATTTTTCTGACAGAAGGATCGCACAGATGGATGAGGACTTCGCTAAATTTAGTGCATCTGCGCTATTACCGCGGTCGCCCGCTTCCTCTTGCTGGCGCCACTGATGCAATGTGTAATTGTGTGTTTTTCTTTGGTTTTTGCTTGTTTTAGCATCCACAATGCAAATAATGCGCAGACTACAGCGCGCGAGTAAGGATGGAAAGGATAAATTTTTGGAGTTGAGGAATGGAATTGGACTGTTTTTGTTTTTTGTTGGTAAATTTGGAAAAGTGCAAGGACCGTGCTTTACGTGGGACTCGAACCCACAACTTCTGGGATGGCAGGCTAGTCTAAAAGCATAGTTTTGCTTAATAAAAGTCTTTTACAGGCGAAGAATTTGAGATTGGCGCTTGTTTCCTTTCACAACCGATTTCAGAACTGTTTTTGGACCGTTCTGAGGTTTCGCAATTTATCACGAATAGTCTCACTCGGGAGCAACGCTTGTATATCGCTAAAATTTGTTTTGAATACCAAGAAGATAATCTACATGCTATGAAAGAAATACTTTTACATCCTGAAAAACTTACAAGGCAAATACTTTGAGTCGATTTCAGGTCGAGGTTTGAGGGTGAATCACTGGCCAACTCGTTCGGACGATTTGGATTATTCAATTTAATGGATATTAAAAATATTTTGTTGCATTTATTTCCATTTGAGTTTATTTCACTCTAAAACACCCTTTACATGCTTCAATGCTTAACTATTTCACCACAATTCTTTTGGCGCTGACCACACATCATCGCCATTGCTCATGATTCAATTATTAAAGGTTTGCTCACTAGTGACATTCGATTTTTGACACTCCCTTGTATTTAAGAAGGTGAATAAAGTGGAACAAATTAATCCCTCTTGGTAAAAATGGTAACATAAATGTATTTTCTTACTTAAATGGAAACAAACTGCGAACGATTTAAAAAATTAATTTTAATTAATACTTGAATGTAAATAATGGTACAAATAGAAGTTATTAGCGGAAATCGCCAAGTCTAATATTAAAACAAGAAATTATTTCACTTAACCCAAGATTTAATTTTGTGAATTAATTAATATAAATTTAAAACCGATCGCGAAGTTGCGAAGCTTCGCCAATATGAAACTTCTTTGTTAAAAATAAATAAATAATTGGCACGTACAATTCTGTTAGTTGTTTGGCCGAGATCCTCCTCCTATTTGTATCGCGTGTCTTGATATTGTTCCACAAATGGAAGGACCTGCAGTTTTAGGCCGATTCTGGCAGATGGTTTTTTATGAGGAGCTTTTTCATGCTGGTGACTGTGATTATCACCCTCCCATTCTTTGTTTCGAAAGGAATTTCCTAATGAAAATCCCTTCTAGACTGGAATGGCTGGAAGAAGATCCAACACCCAACACACCCGTTAAGATCTACACGGACGGATCTAAAATGGACACCGGTGTAGGATCAGGGTTATTTTGCGAAGAGCTTTCTATTAGTGAATCCTTTAAATTACCGGATCACTGTAGCGTTTTTCAAACGGAAATAAACGCTATTCATGAAGCCATAAAATGGTTAAAGATAAACAGAATATCATCAACGGATATCTGCATTCTATCAGACAGCCAAGCTGCCCTACGAGCCCTGGATGCATTCCAAACAACATCAAGGAGTGTCTCACGTTGTCGCTAATCTCTAAATGAGATGGCCAAACAATATCGTATAATATTATGCTGGGTCCCAGGCCACAGAGATATACCAGGGAACTGTAGGGCAGACCAACTTGTAAGAGAAGGTACCTGTATGCCAGACATAAGTAATTTTATGGAGATACCTCTCGCAACTTGTAAGCTTCTCATTAAGGACGCACTAATCAATTCTGCAAATCAGAGATGGATTAGCTCTAACACCTGCGAAATTTCCAGGCAAACATGGCCAAGACTAAATTTACATCTGTCCAAGAGTATTATAAAACTGAGTAGACTTCAAATCAGGACCTTAGTAGGGGCCCTCACAGGACATTGTCTCATAGGAAATCATGCAAGGAGACTATGCGTATACACGCATGATTTCCGTCGTAGCTGCAGAAATGAAGAGGAATTGGAAACAATTCAACACCTTTTTTGCACATTCCCGGCTCTAGCCAGAAGCAGAAATCGATTTTTTAAAGCCTACTTCATAACGAATATAGATAATCTATACATTTTAGGTATCAACAACCTTTTACGCTTTGTCAAAAGCTCAGGATGGTTCAATATGGAAAGGGAAATGTAGCCCAGCCCCCGCGGCTCACAACGGGCCCATTCCGTGGTCTAAGTGGCATCGCTGCCCCTATGTGCGATGCGACTGCCAAACCTACCTACCTACCTACCTTCATGCTGGTACTGTACTTGGCCAAGCCTCCTCTAGACACTTCATTCATCCATGGTAAGGTGGACTCATTGGGAACAAGTTCCGTCAATCCCAACTTTTTTATAATGAGGTTGGCAATGTTATCGGTCGCGTCGAGACTATCCAATTATTCTCCCTGTCGTAACTCTTGAGGAAATGCTAGCTCTTTGCAAAACATGAATTACTTCTAAATCAACGCATCACAAGAAATAAAGCTTTGTTAATTCTCCACTCATCGATTACTTCAAATACTATATCATGTCCTGACTTAGACGGTATGTATTCCATGTCATACTGCCATAGTCCTGAACATACCGATGAAAACTCTTGAGAGAGTTGTTGCTCGTAAGCAGTCCATTTCAAAAATGAAATGTTTTTTCTACAAATTTTACTTTTCCTCCACTTTTAGTCAAAATTTCTAGAGCTAGCAACCCAGTGTCTTGCTAAGGGAGCCGATTTGTCAAGAGAGAAGAAGAAAGCTGCTTACTGAGCAAACCTTTTATCATTGAATCATAAGACTCCTCTATACATTAACGTACTCTGAGCAATAACAACTAGAATGCCAAAAGGTGAATAATGGTTTCGCACCTAACTTTCAGTCAACCACCCGTAAATAGACACATGGAATGTAATACCTAAGTATGTACGCAGCGTGACACGAATTCATGAGCATTGGCATTCACAAAAGATTGAAGTTAACGCCACATGTAATGTTTTGTACTGCAGCCTGATTTCTTTTTCTAGTTGGCAACGAAACTAATTTCAAACTTGTATTTTCTGTTTTTCGTTCTTTTTTGTTTTTCTTTGTTCGAATACTTGTTATTACTCTGATGCTCTGATGCTCTTCTTTTGTTTTTTTATCGACCAATAATCTCTGTCGCAATTCCTGTATTTTTTTACTTGCGCTTTGCAAAGTTTTTATTGTTTGCTGTGCTCTAGTTAGAGATCTGACACCACCGATAGTTTTTTTTATATACCTTTGAGAAATTTATATTTTTCAACAAAATATACAGAGAAATCATTATCGTTTAAACTTGATTTAATGAAGTCGGCACATAATTTTAACTAAAAAAAAGTTAATTATGTCGTGGTCTTAATTGTTTCGAGTTTTATTGGCGTGGCTTTCGACAAAGGCATCCTTTGTAGTTTTGAACCCAGGGAGTTAATAAATACAAAGTACATAAATAGGCTCGTCAGAGTTATGATAGTTTGCCCGAATGCTTCGAGTTTTATATTAGGACAATCACGCTTGACTGAGCTGGTACAACTATTATTCCTTTTGCTCATGCCGGCTAAGTATCTGAAATATACCTAATGAGTTCTTGGTCCTCTTTAATATCCGCACACATAGTCTGCACTCGCAGTGCCAGCAGCTTCAGTAGTGTGGGCACCGTTGTTTTATTGAATTTGGAAGGAACAGGATAATCACAGTCAAAAAGGACTCATAAGAGAAACGTCTGAAGTAACACACAGAGAAAAAGTTGTTGTTCTCGTAAGCATGCCACACGACGGCAAAACAATTTTTCAGATTGAACGGCAATTCATATTTACATACATGATAAGTTGGCGATGAAAAAATTGTCGACTCGATGGGTGTCGCGATTGCTCACAAGCAACAACAAGCGGTGGAGCAGTGTTTGGAGCAATTTAAGCGAGATCCGAAGGAATTTTCGCATCGAGTTCTCACCGTTGCTGAAATCTGGATGCATCATTACATAACAGAAACTAAGCAACAATCAAAACAATGAATTTCTCCCGGTGAGTCTGCTACAAAAAAGGCGAAGACAGTCCCATCGGCCGGAAAGGTGATGGCAACGATTTTTTGAACAGCGTCATCCTCATGGATTTTCTAGAAAAAGGGAGAACGATCACTGGACAATACTACAGTGAGTTTTTGGACCGCTTTCACAAAAAATTGAAGGAGACACGGCCGCATTTGGCGCAAAAGAAGGTGCTCTTTCATTACGATAACGCACCAGCATATTGCATGAATTGCGTTATGAATTGCTGCCGTACCCCCGTATTCACCCAATCTGGCTCTCTGTGACTTTTTCTTGTTCCCTAATATAAAGAAATGGCTCGCGGGAAAAAAATTAGTTCAAACGAGGAAGTCACTGCCTAGACAGGGGCGCATTTTGGAGAGCTCGACAAATCCTATTTTTTGGACGGGTTAAAAAACGGCGAGGCGTTGGGAAAAGTATATCTTTCTAAAACGAGGCTACGCTGAAAGAAAAATTGTTTGAAAAAATGGTGTCTTCATTTCTAACACAGGTGTTTACTGAAACCCCTCGTATGTATAGGAAGTGATAAAGTTACACAACTGAAGATGTGAAAATTGTATTAAATATTAAAAAGTTAAATTATTTCTCTTCGATGCGCTTTTATGTATATTAGATATGTATGCATGTTTCTTGAGACAAATTTATATGATATATCTATGCATTAAAGTAATAGCACTCAATTTTGTTTTCACTTTCCTTCAGTCAACTAAAACAAATTTGGCAAATGTTTCCCTTTCAGTCTGAGCACTTTAGCACAGTTGACTGCCAGTTGAAGCGTTTCTGTCGCCCCTTGTCATTTCTCTATTGTGTCTGATACGATATTAAGTCTGACTCACTTGAAAGCTTTCATAAATGTGCTTTTGCACATAGCACTGCTACTCGTAACAAAAGAATGCAGGAATTATGATCTTTGCGCACAAACTGATGGCGCCCTAAAAAGGAAAAAGTTCTTTACTTACTACATTCCATGCACACGACTAGCAAATTAAATTATTCAGAAGTTCTCGCACTGCAAAGTTTACTTCACATTTTCAAATAAACATACACATGTAAATATGTATGTACATATGTATGTGCAAATGTGCTTGAATGTTAAGAACTATTTAATATTTTATAATTATGTTAGTGTTTCTTTATGGTGATGGCGATGTGGAAAACGGGTACTCGACTGTGATAGTGTGAGTAGCGTAGATGAATGAGAGCAAATCCAAGTCACTTAACTCGAAATCGATGGCACCGAATTTTTTATACCCAGAGCAGGCAGTTATTGGTCATAGACCTGTGGAAGGATTTGTATACCCAGTGCACTTCAAGCACACCATAGCTTAAACCCAATTGAATTTTCAATTGTTCATAATATAAAATTGGTTAGATTAATGCGATTTAAGTCAAATATGCGCCGTTTTGTTCGATGACGAGTTCCCAACGAGATGCCAACTTCATAATGCCCCTCTTATAGAAGCACGCTTCCCTATTGTCAAAAAACTCGGAGAGCCAATTTTCACAGGACTCTCTTGAGGACAACTTCCGACTACCAAGCTCATTCGCCATGGACAGAAATAGGTGGTAATCACTTGGTGCGAGACCCGGACTATACGGTGGATGCAAAAGAACCTCCCATCCGAGCTCCCGGAGCTTCTGGCGCGTCACCAAAGATGTGTGTGGCCTGGCGTTGTCCTGATGGAAGACAATTCGGCCTCTGTTGATCAAAGATGGCCTCTTCTGCATGAGTGCTGCATTCAAGCGGTCCAGTTGTTGGCAGTACAGGTCCGAATTGAGCGTTTGGTCATAGGGGAGCAGCTCATAGGGGAGCAGCCCGTCTGGGCAGCTTCACCGCTTTTCGACCACGACCGTTTGCGCTTTACGTTGTCGTAAGTGACCCACTTTTCATCGCCACTCACCATCCGCTTCAAAAACGGGTCGATTTTGTTGCGATTCAGAAGCGATTGGCATGCATCCATACGAGCAAAAATGTTTTTTTGCGCCAAGTCGTGTGGCACCCATACATCGAGCTTCTTTTTGAATCCAAGCTTCTTCAAATGGTTTATAACGGTTTGATGACTCATGCCCAGCTCTTGGCCGATGCTACGGCTGCTACTATGCCGGTCTCTTTCGATCAATTCAGCGATTTTATCGCAATTTTCGACGACAGGCCTTCCGGACCGTGGCGCATCTTCGATCACCTCTGCGCCAGAACGAAAACGTTGAAACCATCGTTGTGCGGTGGAAATGGAAACTGTATGGGGTCCATAAACTGCACAAATTTTATTGGCAGCATGAGATGCATTTTTGCCTTTATCGTAGTAGTACTGTAAAATATGCCGTATTTTCTCTTTATTTTGCTCCATGTTTGCGACGCTATAACTCACGAACGACTAAAAGCAAACAACAATTAATCAAATACGTGTTAGCACGTGAAAAGAGTTTTCCAAAAAGCTCTAACGTGAACCGATGCGACGAATACAACTAGAACTACGCGCTTGCAAAGACAAGCTTGCGGAAATACCGCAAGACTTTTTTGACAACCCGCAAATTGGGGGGCATCAGAATTCGTTTTAGAGGTATGGTTCCTTCGGCAAAGTTTCTTATTTTGATCCCTAGAATATGATTTTCACAGAGCAATGGGCGATTGTTTTGCCTCCCCACAAATCGACCTGGCCTAATATATATATATATATATATACATATATATGTAGTAATTCTTTATTAATAATCTGATTTAACCTCGTTGAAAAAGCTGACCGTTCAGAGGAAGAGGCTGTTCAGCATTTTCACTGTAAATGCCCGGGTTTGGCAGCTAGACGATTAATGTCACTGGGTGCTCCTTTTTTCGACAGCCTGGGGCAGTGCGCCAACCTTAATCCCATCAATCTTCTCCATTATATAAACAGTTGCGGCTGGCTGTAAATATCTGTCTGTCGAAAGTTGTGCTAGAGGGTTGTACTAGAATGGTATAAATGTGTTATCAAGTGCAGGTCATTCACAGAGGAGGTGTTCTACCGACTCAATTTCTTTTTTATCTTCACAATTTCTGCAGAAATCATCAAATGGGTGTCATTTTATTGGCTGTGGTGCCAATGATGCAGTGAGCCTCACAGCTCGTAAAAACTCCATAAGTCAAGTTTCAGACCACATTTTTCGCAAAATGTTCCCTTACAAATAAAAAGGGCAATAAAAACTTTCTTCTGCCTTTTCTCGATTCTCCTTTTCCAATAAAGCTTTGAGTTCAGAATCAGTCCATCTATCGACCCTAACTTAAAACTGAGTATCTAATATCTTCTAGTGGACAGAAGTAGTTCGGTCTTGGCTGGGTTAACGATTAGACTGTTTGAGGCCGCTCTCCTAGAGGGATTTCTTAACGCTGATTGCATGAACCCGCTGATAGTCGAGAGAAACTTCCCTGTTATTAGGATGAGTACGTCGCCCGCATTCTTTCCTTGCTCATGATTAAACGCAATTCATTTAAGACAAGGTTCCACATTAAGAGTGAGATAACCAGAAGTACACATATCAACCATAAGCAGTAAATTTGTGAAAATATCGCAAAAGGAGGTAAACTTCAATTTCAATCCATTCATTTTAAATTCATTCATTTAAATTTTCGTTTATATCTAAACTATTTTAATACATAGTCAGACCGTGGGTATATTTTGCAGTCAAATGTCTCACCTTTTACAACCAACTGGGCTTCATGACTGGTAGGCCACATTTGCAAGTTAACACTATTTATATCGACTTTTCTGAAATATTTGACAATGTGAGTCACTCACACTTGTTTACCAAACTAGGTGGACTTTTTTTTCATTAAAATGTTTTATTTGGAATAAAATCGGATCTCGCCCTTCGATACCGTGTGGCGGTTGTGGGTAAAACTTCTCCTATTCATTCAAAGCTTCGTCTGGGGATTTCCATGTTAGTATTTTTGTGCGTTACTCTTTGTTATTTTTATTAGATATTTCTGAATGCCGGCTGTCATTATCAACTGTGAGCATGAAACACCAAATGATAGAACAGATTTTTTCTAAAGCGGTAGTCACTCGGCAGACAATGGCAAACATTCGGGTGTATTTCTAGCCACCGAATAATGACCAGTTATATCCTAAGGAATAACAGAGGACTGAGAACCAAGATGGCCAAATCCAAGCTCCACGAGAACAGCATATATAAGAAGAAGGCACCAAGATGATACCACCTTATACTCAAGGGGATCCCAAACCTTTAATATCACTCGATATTTAAGTTTTTATTGTGGTGAAATTCTCTAAGAAAATTTTAAAAAATTTGACAGAACTAAAATAGTACACAATTAGTTCCATCAATGGGTAAGGATGTGAGAGGTATTTGTGTAATGGGCTAATGAGTGGACAATGGCAATATCCGCAGTTCTCAGGAGAAATATTTTGTGGAAGATTGGTTGCCCTTATGTGCTTGTGATTCGAATATCGCAAACGTAAATGCTGAGAGTATTGATGTGGCATCCATGGGCAGTGGAATGTTTCGAGAAAAAGAGTTGGCCCTACTTGGTGTGGTTAATACGCGCTGTTTAGCATTAGAAAAAAGAGACCGACGCATTTTTTAACTAGCCCAAAATCACTTAACCTATAATTCTGCAAGAGTGTAAAATTTAGCCAACACAAAATGCAAAAAGTACATAAATACATACATACATACATGCATGGATGCGTCATGTAAGGTATCATATGCATATTACTCTTTATATATGTAATTGACTTATATTTGGTAGAATTATCCTAAATATTTATTTGTTATTACTATTTTTTTACCTTGTAACCAGTCACTGCAATTTCTTTGTGAAATCGGTAGTAAAGTATACAGGGGTTGATTGAAAAGTAATGAGCCTTCCCGCGTGGAGCGTCTGCCAAGCGATCAACCGAATCGGCTGGTGGGGAAAAATGATCTTTCGACCTTCCTCTTCCACTGGAAACCGGTCCCAGTTCGCTGGCAACAGCGGTGCAGTCAACATCGCTCCGCGCGTGAAAGCCGTTTTAAACGAGTGTTAGGATTTTGCAGTGGCGAAAATGCGGTGATCGTTGGAGCAACATTACTTGATCAAATTTTGCGTAAAGCTAAACAAAACGAGTACTGAAACCATTGGGCTACTCAAGGAGGCTTACGGAAACCAATCTCTGTCCAGTGCCCAGGTAAAACGGTGCCACGACCCAAGAAGGCGCGCATATCGAAATCCAAGGTCAAAACCATGCAGATCATCTTTTTCGACTCTCGATACATCGTCCACAAGGAGTTCGTACCTCCAGGAAGCACTGTAAACGCGGTATTTTAGAAAAGTGCTCCTTCGGCTGAAAAACCGCGTCGCCCGGGTTCGGCCCGACCTCGTTAACAATTGGACCTTTCATCACGACAATGCGCCGGCGCACACCGCCTTTCTCTGCACCTCTGCATTGGCTGAGATGGGGGTTTCGGTGCTTCCCCACCCTTCCTACAGCCCAGACCTGTACCCTCCGGACTTCTTCTTGTTTCCACCCCTGAAAAGAAAGTTGAAGTTGAATTTAACGCGATTCCGGCGGATGAGTTTAAAAAATGTTTCCTGCAGTGGAAGGACCGCTACCAGCGGTGTATTGACACTCAAGGGTCCTATTTTGAAGAATATTAGTTGTATAAGCCAAAAGGTTTAATAAAACTGCTTAAAAAAAATAAGGTTCATTACGTTTCAATCAAACCCTGTAAATGTATAATATATTATAAAATTTACGCATTTCAACATCTTTTTCATACTGTCACATGCGATGGTTTCTCATTTCTTTTATGCAGCGGTTTTAAGCCTTAATTAAGTGCTATCAAAAAATAGAGGCCATCATTAAGAACTTTCAATGCTTATTTGTTCAAATTTGATACTTCCATTCTTGCTGTTTATTTGTAAAGATGTTATTAATATATTGTTTTATATGTAATCCCCATTTATTACCCTTAATAATTTGTGACTGTGGCGGCCGCCGTAGCTGAATGGGTTGATGCGTGGCTACCATTTGGAATTCACAGAGAGAACGCAGGTTAGAATCTCGGTGAAACACCAAAATTAAGAAAAAGTTGTTTCTAATAGCGGTCGCCCCTCGGCAGGCAATGGCAAACCTTCGAGTGTACCGAAATACCGTTCGATGGAATAATATTTTGATGCATGTTTATTTTCGAGCACTGTACAGTCTTCACTTGAATTATCAGAAAACGTTGGATCACCAGATCTAATATGGTAGCTTTAATAACCATTTTTTGCCATAAAATTTATTGCTTCTAATCATGTCAATCGGACTGTGTATGCTCTAAAATCTTCGACTTTAATGTATAAAAGTAGGAGAGTAGAGAACATCAAAACCAGAAAGCCAGAAAATGTACGAGTACAATATTTAATTTGAAATAATTAATAAAATTCCATACATGAATAATTTATTTCGTGATAGAAAGTAATTTCCATCACTTTGTATTTCCAACTCCTTCAGCATCAAAAAAATTAATCACGCTGGAGTTGTTTGCTTTCTTACTGGACTTTAAACTTTTTATTGTATAATTAATTTTTCTTGTATCAATTTTAAAAATGCTTATACTCATAATTTTAAATCGCTACGCTCGGGACATTTGCCCTTATACAAGTCGTCTAAGTTGAAGTTACGTATACGACATGTCATTCCCCATGACTGCTCATATGCTTCGATGTATTGCGTACCACAAATTACGTATACGACATGTATAACCGAATTTCTGAGAAATTTTTTTGCTTTCTTCAGCACTTGAATTTTACTGTTTAAAATAACTAGATCATTCTTTTAATGTACTGTGAAATGGTGAAACTGCAATCTCAGTTTACCAAAAATTTACTGCGCATGCGAAATTTTTCACTCATATTTCACAATTTCTCTGTACTTCATTGAGTGAAATTCAACATCTCACTGCTCTGGTGAGTTGAATTAGATCTTTATAGCCAGTGATTATGTGTAGCCAGTGGTTGCATCTGCAATCGGCATGCCTTTTTATTTATATAATTTATGTTTTCTATGCCAGTCTCTTTCCGTTCAGTTATATGCAAGTATATACACTTACAAGTGCATGAACAAGTAATGCTTTAAATATAAGTATATTATTGTGATGACACGGCCCTTTCAAATGTAACAACAATAAAAAACTATGTTTGTCATCAAATGTAAATCTCTTTATATATCCATATTTATAGCTGTACATATATAGGTACATATATACATATAACAGCATATGTGAGGGGCGCTATAGCGCAATCGCTTCTCTGCATATTCAAATTTCTATTTGTACTTGAGATGCATTCGAAATTTTTAATACCGTGGGTATATTCACCTGAGATGGCAACTTTATAATGGAGATAATGTTAGCAGACAGGTGGTTTGATTACATTGGTACCTTTTTACGCGTTTTTACATGCGCAAATGAAATTTATAGCATTTTAAGACATTTTCGTACACCAAAATGCATTTAAGGGAACCAGGTGGTCTAGTTATTTCAAAAAATCAATTTTTTGTTTTTTTGATATTTCGAAAGTATAGTATCTTAAGAATATACTGTGAAATTTTCGTGCGGAAATTCTTAATAGTATAGCTTCTACAGTCTATTAACTAGGTAGAGAGTGGTCCGTGCGCTCTTGTAGCTCAAACTTTGAGCTCATTTATCTCGAAACGACTTTTTTCGCCACGGCGGGGATGAAAACAAAAAAACTATTCAACCGAATCACTTGAAATTTGGATATGTTGTTCACAACATGTGTTGCTGTTGTCGGAACTAGAATCATAATTTTATTTAAATAATTTCTTATTTTTTAAACTAAAAAACTAGTGAAAAAACCCCGATTTTACGAACCTCTTTTTCAAAAGTGCGCCATTTTGTCAATTTTTCATTTTTTCGATTTATTCTAGTTCCGACCATAACTGCACTCTTTCTGATGAAGAATCTTCTTGAGTTTTGTGTTTCAGTTGAGTAAACGTCTCGAAATCACCTACGCCGTCCGGGTTCGATTTTTCGAGAGGGTCATCTTCAAACAATAAATATTGTTTCGAAAGTAAAAAAAAAAAATGTATGCTCAATAAACGTACTAATAAGCCCGAAAAGTTGAAACATCGTTTTTTAAATTTTTAATGGCAAAAAAAAAAATCGTGAAAATAGGTAAAATTTTCGTGCTCTAGACCACCGGGTACCCTTAAACCACTTTATTTCTTGGTTTTAAGGTTCAATTTTGGCTAAGCAGCTCACTTACAGGGTTAATGTGAATGTGTTTTAACTAGTAAGCCACTTGTTTCGCAAAAGTTTCGCGAGAAATGCGGAAAGGTAGCCAGCCGCCATAGCCGGATGGGTTTGCAAGTGACGATTCTCATTCGATTAATGCAGATTCAGGGTTTCCTGACAGCGATTGTTCTCTACGACTCATACCTCCAACTCCACATGATAGATGAAGAAGTTCTCCATAAAATGTTTGACCATTTCGAAGTTGCATTTCATTTAGATTTACTTTAGATCCTAGAGATATATAAACTTATCTTACATAAGAAAAACACAATTTTATAGTTTGAAATACACTTTACTATTCAGTATAGTCTTCTTAAACATCAATACAGTTGTTCCGATGAGATTCCAATTTATGAATTCCATCCTTGAAGTGAGAATTCGGAAGGGCTGATGACTTCATCACATGATGGAAAACGCGTTCCACGCATGTTTTTTTTTAGGTCTGGGGCCAAATATGCTGAGTACGGTGGGAGCTTCAACAACTCGGACTTTAATTCATGGATTTTAACCATTGTCAAAATGCTCTTGTGACTCGGTGCAAATGATGAAAAATAATTTCTTTTTGCTGCAAAATGGGTTTCTTCATGAATTTTTTCCTTCAGCTGGTCTAAAAAGCTACACTTATATTCAGAACTTAGTGTCTTACCATTTTGTAGGTAATTTTCAAACGAAATTCCTTTCGCATCCCCCTAACACCTTCTTGGCCAATTTCTGGACTCGAACTCGTTTCGGGGACGAAGAACCAAGTCCCATTCATAGTGTTGAATCGGTGCACAAAATCCACTTTAACCTTTCGAAAACATTCTAAATGTTGCTGAGAAAGTCGCACTCGAATATGTTTTTGTTCCATTCTTAGCGAATGCGGCACCAATTAAGCACACAGTTTTCTGAAACTCAATACTTCAGTGAAAATATCACTTGCACTGCCCAATCAGATGCCTAGTTCTTCTACTAAATGTCTTTCAGTCACTCGTCAATTTTTCAAAACGATATCCTGTATTTTTTCCAGGTTGTGCATTTTGTCCTACCATTAAATTTCACTACCACTAATTTTTTAGTGGTTTATAAACCACAGGTTTCAGTGCTTAACTATTCGCTTATTGCATTAATTATTTAGTGCCTTATGATTTTTTCTACTACTTCTGATGTTGTTGCTGTTTTGGGGCCTCCTTGACGGGGATCGTCTTTACGTTTAAATTTAGCAACCCATCTTTCTGTTATACTATTTGAGGACGAAAAGTCCTTATATACTTCCGACATTCATTTATAAAAGTCCATTCTTTTTCAACCTTCCAAAAACAAAACTTCAATCACTACAGTATACTTGATTTTTTCCACTGTAGAAAATACTGTGACAAGAACGAATTGATAATTAAAAGGAAGCTTCACATACATTCATATGAAGAGTATACCAATATAACAAAAAAACTTATTGAACAACCTAGTTAGTGCCCTTATTCTTGTATATCACATAATCTATTATGTATTTTCCAAATACTTTTTATTTGGCTTATAGCGAAGCCACTAATTGTGTGCTTGTATCACCAGCTGCACTGTGCTGGGTATCACCAGCTGCATTGTATACAAGGCGCCTACTAAACGGTACTATGGAAAAATATAATATGCTTGAATATATTTTTTCCTCTATTTTGAGCGTTTTTCTCTTCTTTTTAGCAATAAATTGCTCACCGAAACGACAAGGCAGATACTCCATTGTTTCACGGGCTGTATGACAAGTAGCGCCATCTTATTGGAACCAAATGTTGTGGAGATCCTGGGCTTCAATTTTCGGCATCAAAAAGTCGTTTATCATAGCGCGAAGGCGTATTTAAAGAAATATTCCTTCTGACCATAAGTCGCCCCAAATGATTGCTTTCAATGGATATATTGGCTGTCCTTGAATGTCTTCGAGCTGCTCTTCATTCTAATTAATGCAATTTTGTTTAGTGATATAGCCATTAAGCCAAATGTGGCCCTCATCGCTGACCATCATAAGTTGGCCTGAGCGCGCGATGAGCCCTTTTCACAGAGTTTCGTTTTTCGTATTACAGTTGACCGATTTGTGCACGTTCTTGGGGCGTAAGTCTTTCAACGATGAAATGTCATTGAATATTGAAAAAAATTAAGTACTTAGTTAAATAGTAGTCACGTGTGCTCTGCCGAAAAAACCCTATTTGAAAAAGTACCTTCAATCTGATCACCCTTTATTCACACTATATGGAAAAAATTAGAACGGCGGCCCCTACGTTATGCGTCTTTTGTTTTTGGTAGTTGGTATTTATATTGGAGCCAATGCAAAGTAGATATGTGAATATTAGAAACTATTTACTTTTGCTTCTTGTATTATGTAAACTCCTGTGGATGTATAGGAATACTGCGAACAACATGAGTTTGTATAATCAATATTATTTGAATTTAATCACTCTTCTCCACCCTTTTTCACCCAACTATATAATATACATATGTGCGTTTTTCGAAGTGAAGATGGTGAGCTGCTGCAAGGCCATGAGAAACATGCAAATTATTAAATTGTATTGCTATTTAAATATGTATGAGCATTGTCTAGTGTACTTGAACTGGAATCAGTGCACTGTTCACCAACGAGGAGTTTTCAAATTATACAATTAAACAATTTGTAATTATAATGATTCAATATATTGGTCCAGAGGGAGCCGCTTTACATAGAATCTAATTAACGATAAATGGAAGCCAATTTAGAAAGCAAATAGAGTAATTGCAAAATAAATTATAATAATGCAAACCCATTATCACATAAGGTAGAAGAGTGAATTGCAAATGAAGAAGGGCACTCTATGTTCAGATTACTAAGTAGAAGGCTTTCCCAGCTGCACACATTACCCCACATAACAGCAGTGCAAGAGCCCTGGGTCTTTAGGGGTCATCTCTGTGGCTTAAGTGCGCTGAAAGGGGCCATGTTATTATATGACAGACCTAGTAGACCTAGGACCGGTCTTATAGTATCATCCCATCTCACTGTGATGGGTCTTGAGCAATTCTGTTGCCAAGACCTGGTAGCGGCTGAGGTGTGTTACAGAGGTAGACGCGGATGGTCGAAGTTCGTGATTGCATCTGCTTATTTTCCTTACGATGCTCTGGAAGGGCCACCACCCGGGAAGGCCACTAGTCTCGTGAGGTTCTGTGAGCGGCGCAGTCTGGGCCTCATCCTATGTTGCGATGCTAATCTGGGGCAGCAGCAAGTGCAATGGACGGGGCTCTCGACTATTCGAATTTATCGCGATCTCCTGCCTAGACATACATAACAAGGGCTCCCAGCCAACGTTTGTAACGGCTAGAAGGCAGGAGGTGATTGATCTAACCCTATCAAACTCAAAACTTGGGTGGTCAATCAAGAACTGGAGAGCCCTTGCCGAAGATTCGTGCTCGGAACACAGGTACATTGAGTTTCAGTGTGGCGAGGAGGCACAAATGCCATTGCCCTCTAGAAACCCAACAGACTGGCAGAAGTTTAGGCAGGCGTTGCGGGACCTTGACGTTACACCACCAAGACTTCGAAAAGAACAGGCCATTGAGGCGGCTGTTGAGAAACTCAACGCTGCCCTAACCGAATGTTTTGAGTCAGCCTATCCAATTCGACCTCTCCCTAGCCGGACTCCCGTTCCTTGGTGGAATCGAGAATCGGGCCCTCAAGACTAAGTTTACAGAGGACTGGGAGCGATACCGTGATGTTCAGAAGAACTACAAGAGGCTTATTCGGGAATCGCAAAGAGCCTCATTTAGGGAATTCTGCAGCGGTATTGAATATCTGAGTGACACGGCGAAATTGGTTAGGATCCTGAAAAGGGACCCAACTGCAAAGCTGGGACACTTAAGAAATCTGATGGCTCCTTCACGGAGCGGAAAAGTGACACACTCAGCTTGCTGATGGACTCTCAATTTCCTGGTAATCAGATAAGCATCAGCCGGCAACAGCCCTTATTGATAGAGGCAGTAGTCAGAGCTGTTACACCTTCTCGGCATGCCTGGCACTGGCTTACATACCACGCTCTTGGAGGATGGTGAGGGTCGCTTTCATCCCAAAGGTTGGAAAAGACGACTACACCAGCCCCAAAAGCTTTAGACCCATCAGCATGACCTCTTTTATGCTGAAAAGTCTCGAACGACTGGTGGAACTGCGCATACGTCAGAAGTCGCTGAAGGCTCACCCTCTGTCTCTATTTCAGCATGCCTATCAGAGTGGAAAATCCTGCTAGTGGGCACTGCAAAACCTTGTTGCTAGGGTAGAGCTGGCCATCGACAGGAGGGACTACGCTATGGGCATCTTTTTAGACATAGAGGGGGCGTTTGATAATGCCACTTTCGATAGTATGTGTAACTCTGCCAGTAGGCACGGCGTAGACCGGGTGCTAGTAAATTGGATTCATTCGATGCTGGCCCAAAGAATCGTTTCGGTGCGAGCAGAGGAAGATCTGCTGGTGTCATCTGGGGTTAATAGAAGTTGCCGCCAAGGCGGTGTGCTGTCTCCATTGCTCTGGTGCATGGTAATCGATCCTCTACTCACCACCTTAAACGAGTCGGGAGTCTACGCACAAGCATATGTGGACGATGTTGCTTGTTTGGTAACAGGCCCTTCGCTTATGAACATCTGCAGGAAAGTGCAGAAAACTCTGGATCGGATTGACGCTTGGTGCTGTGCGAACGGGCTATCGGCAAATCCCGCCAAGACTGGTATTGTCCTCTTTACCAGAAGGAGGAAGCTTGATGGACTCGCTCTGCCAAAGCTAAAAGGAGTCACAATCCAGCTATCCAAGGAAATTAAATATCTTGGAGTAATCCTCGATAGTAAGCTCCTATGGAAATCACACGTTGAAACAAAGGCATCCAAAGCACTGACAGCTTTCTGGCAGTGCAAAGGTGTCTTTGGGAAAACGTGGGGTCTCTCTCCTAGCAAGGTCCTATGGATCTACACGGCTATGATAAGACCATTTATCACCTATACATTAGTGGTCTGGATGAGTAGACTCTCTCTAGTGGGAGTCAGGAGGACCTTATCGAGACTACAACGCACTGCGGCCATCTGTTGCACCGGAGCTTTTCCGACTACTTCAGGCCCGGCACTAGAGGCTCTGATTGGTTTGCCACCACTTGATGCTTTCATCCAAGGAGGGGCCTTGAAGGCCATCTGCAGACTGAAACACAGTGGGAACTGGTACGGCCCTTGTCCGGCATTGGAACACAGAGAAGGCATGGACATCGATCCAACGATTCTCTCCATGCCCCTTGACTCCATGCCATCAAGGGTCGTACTTGAAAAGAGATACAGTGTAGTGTTACCAGAGGCTCAGTTGTGGGGAGACTCAGAAAATGAGCCCGGCAAACACTGTTTTCGCATTTTTACGGATGGCTCCAGGACCGAGCATGGCTCCGGCTCTGAGGTCTACGTGGAATCCAGCGGGACAAAACTGCACTTTGCACTTGGAATGCATGCATCTGTGTTTCAAGCGGAGGTGTATGCAGTTCAAGAAGCGATGAACTTTGTTGTGGAAAAACGATGGAGAGGCAGATCTATATGTGTCTGCAGCGACAGCCAAGCTGAGCTTATGGCCTTAGACAGCCCTCCAACCACATCAGGGGTAGTCAAGTCCTGTAAATCTAGGCTGAATTATGTCGGTAGACATAATAGCCTGATGCTAACATGGGTCCCGGGACACGTGGGTATCGCGGGTAACGAGACCTCTGACTCCTTAGCTAAGATGGGCTCTGAAGCCAACTTCTTTGGCCCAGAGCCCGCTTTGCCACTCCCCTCTGCGGCCATCACGGCCACGGCTAGCAAATGGGTAACTACTACCCACAAGCGAGCTTGGCAGGCTGAGAGAGGCTGCAGGTGGACACAACTGATGTTACCTGTCATGTCCGATCGACTGCCGCAAACCCTTCTGTCATTAGGCAGAGGGGAGTGTAGACGACTGGTTGGACTGATGAGACGGGCCATTTTCTGTGGGCAAAGCACATGGAAAGGTTGGGCATCTCAGACAGTGTACTCTGCCCAGCCTGTGAAGAGGAGGATGAGACGGCGGACCACTCCCTGTGTGTCTGCCCCGCCTTCGCTCGAATCAGGTTTGAGGTCTTTGGCACTGATGTGTTAAGAAGCGACCATCTTGGCTCCTTGGCACCACAAGATCTACTCAGATTTCTTCGGAGATCGGGTAGATTTAAAGAAAATTAAAAGGGAATCCAAGTGTAGTACAATGGACACAATTAATGTCTGAGTGCTGCACTTGCTAGTTGTCCCGACAAAAAAAAAAAAAAATGTTCACATTAAATTGAATAAGATTTCCATTCGACGTTAAAAGGATATATGTAGAAGTAAGGGGTGATGGGTTCTTGTAACACAGACAGCCATAATTTTGAAAGCGCTCTAAATCACTAGGTAAGAAAAAAATGTTTAGAAATAAGGCATCTGACACCACCTTAACTTGATTTGACTATGTTCATTAATATTTTTACGTAATTGTCAGAAATGAAGCCGTATATTTAAAGAGCTTGCGAAAGTTATTTATTGTTAATTATGAGAACGGTCTAATGAAAATAGCTATAATTAGTTATAGCAATCAGCCTTCACAGCCAACCTTATAGGGAACAAAATTACAAACCCTTTTCCTACAGCGTTACAGTAACAAGCACTATATTCGAGACTTAATGAAATGTTTGCTTATAAGTTGTTCTACAAAACATATTTCGATTATACTGTATTTAACGCTTCGGATATTTCACTAGAGGGCCAGTGCCACCAGGAAGACTTAAAGATATAAAATGCTCAGCACCTTATACCCTTCGGATCTTTCTGGAGCATTTAATAATCTAAAAGTCAGTAAAGATTAAAATGCTTTATAATGATACATCAAACATAATCGGGAGAAGCTGCAGGCTTAGATAGGACCTCAGGAAACACAATGACGTGTTTTATTACCCTACCCTCAACTGGAATTTCGCAAATGTTCGTTTATCCGAAAAATCGATTATCCGAACACCCTCAGCACCAATTGTTTCGAATAATCGGCGCTCTGCTGTATTGTTTGTATACAATTTGATATACAAAAAAATTTATATATTAAAATAAATAAATATATTATAAAAAAAAACAAAACAAAAAAACAAATAAAAAACACCACCGACAAAAACTGGCGCGATAAAGAATTGTTCTTCTTTAAAGAGTTGCCATTTGCTCCGGGCTTTCCGTACGGCAAAAATAGAAAGTGGTCAGCCAAGAACTTGAAACTATTGTTGTTTAAATTAGTGGGTGTTCTTTCATACTTTTAGCAATCTGCCTAAAAAAACTGTATTTTACTGGAAGTTCCAAGTCTCTATAAAATACCGGTGATTTAAAAAAATGTTTCGCTAAGGTGTCCCATAAAAAGGACTTCATTGAATTCTTTCTGGTTAAAAAGGGCATGTAATGAATATATACAATAGACGTATCGTTTGTATTTCTTTTCAACTTCAAATAAATTGGAAACTTTTTTCAATTCAGTAATCATTACCAGTAGTGCATTTCAGAAGAGGCAACTTAATGTTGTACATATATTTTACTTGGCATTTTTCAGTTTTAGTGGCAACTATGATATAATAAAAAATACTCACCCCAACAGAATATCGCAGCCATAAAATAGTAGAAGGAGGATTTTGTTAAGATATAAAACTAAGGCACTGTTCTCTCAAAATTACCACATTCAAATAAGGATATACCCATTTAATACACAATCGCACAACAAAGTACGTATTGAGTTATGGAAATAAGGAAGCAAATTGTTTATATTTTATTTGAATTACGGAAACCACTTTTGGTTTTGTTCATTGATCTTTCTATGTTTCATTTAGTAGTTTGAGTGGGAAGTGTGTTCCACCCAACTGTCATTGATTCATGTTCGTTTACAGCTTCTTCATTTATCATTACTTGGTTCTTAACGATTACCCACCAGCCCTTGATTGAAAGTAAATTATGGCAATTTGTTGAATTGAAGTCTTGAAGACACAAAGGCCGCATTGATGGTTTCAAATCAATCCAACGTTGCTTGTGAGTAATGGATGCTCGTCAAATCAAATCAAATCAAAATTTCCCTGAGCACGAGATAGCTCAGTGCCATAAAATATAAAAAATGACATGAAATATTCAAATAACTGGTATTTGATAAAGTAGATATTACAATACCCTCAAATTTTCATTTTATTCATAAAAAAACAATATACACAAAAATAGATTCAGCTACTTAAATTTTATCGAAAACTATTACTTTAATTTTTTAGAAAATTTAAATCCTAATATAACGTTACAAAGAAAAATGTTGGTATTTTTTTATTCAACAATGGCTTCGTGAAAATACTTTGATTATTTAGAATAAGTTCGCAATCAGTGTGAAATTTGTACAGCTCTTTTTACGGTTTAACAAGAAAATATTTACATTTAAGTATTTTTTTGTAAAGAGCGAAACACGATAGTCTAAGAGTTAAGCAATTATGACATCTTATATACAAAGCTTTTTTTTTTTTTTTTGTTATTCCTACATTAATCATACATCTGTCATACTGACATCTAGTACATTTTTTAACAATTAGTTAGGAAAATTATTAAATATATTTCATCATGGCCAGTGCCAAGACGAATACAGCGATTACATTTTAGGAAAACAATTACATTTTATATAGAACAGGTCTTTTAGCATACGAGAATTAATATTTCATAGATCTATTGGTCGGTTTCTCTTCACACGTCGTAAAGTTTTTCTTTCAAGTTGTGAGAGTGTATTGATTTCTCTATTTTTGTGCTGGTTTATTTCGTTAAAATACCTTGTTGATATCGCTTTTATTTCTTCGTCGATTAATGGTATATTGAACGTAGTATGGATGTCCTCATTTTTTGTGTACCTGTCGGACATTGTTATTATTCGTAATATTTTTGATTGTTATCGCTGTACTTTGTTTATGTGAGTTCTTTTTGCAGTTCCCCACACTTGAAGTCCATAGGTCCAGATTGGTTTAATGACCGCCGTGTATACTATTAGCCAATGCAATTGTCGAAATTTTTCCCTCATTTGTTTTATTTTCTTTTTGATATGATCTTTCCAAGTTAATTTTGAGGCCAGATGGATTCCAAGATATTTTGCAGATGTTTCAATTTGTATATTTTTATTGTTGAGTTTAAACGGCATAGCAGCAATCTCTATTCTTGTCGTAAATATTACTTGTACAGATTTGTCCTCGTTTACTTTAAAACTCCATTTGTCAAACCACTTCGTTACATTGTTGGTGTACATCTGTAATTTTGTTGTTCCGGTTGAGAGGTTTTTGTCAGACGACAATAAAATTGTATCGTCTGCGAATGTTGCTATAGTAGATTAAGCTTCGTCTGGTAGTGGTATGTCAGAGGTAAATAAGACATATAGCAGTGGTCCTAGAACGCTGCCTTGAGGAACTCCTGCTGTTATTGGATGTATATGTGAGTATTTGTCATTGTATTTAATGTAGAAGCATCGGTCAGTAAGGTAGCTCTTGATAATTAAATAACAGTCGAGTGGTAATATTGTCCTAATTTTATACAAGAGGCCTTTGTGCCAAACTTTGTCAAAAGCTTTTGCGACATCCAAAAATACAGCAACGCAATATCGTTTATTTTCCATGTCTGAAATTATTTTTTGTGTAACTCGATGTATTTGTTGGATAGTTGAGTGTTTTTTTCGAAATCCGAATTGATGATTTGGAATGATGTTTTTCGTATCAAGTATTGGGGTAATTCTGTCATGTAAAAGTTTTTCTGCAATTTTAGATATAGTCGAAAGTAGGCTTGTAGGTCGATATGAAGTTAAAGCTATTGGGTTTTTACCCGGTTTTGGTAGCGCAAAGATTTCTGCGACTTTCCATACTTTTGGGAAGTATTGTAAGCGAAACATTGCATTAAATACCTTTATAAGGTATAGCTAAGTCTCAATTGGTAGCTCCGTAAGTGCTGTGCCTGTCAGCATATCATATCCGGGTGCTTTTTTATGTTTAATTCGAGTTTTGATGCATAACATCACTTCTTGTCTGCTTTTTTTTCTTATTTTTGTGATGGTATCAGTATTAACATTACTAATCGTGTCAATTTGTTTATGTTCATAGTTCGATAGGACATTTTCAAAATAATTTCCCAATGAGGCTGCTTTTTCATCATTTGTAAAAGCCCATGTGTTGTCATCTTTTCTCAGTGGGGGTTGATGCTTTATCTGGTTTTTAAGTTTTTTTGTAAATTTCCATAAGGAATAATTTGTGTCATATGTAGGTGTTAAATTTTTTAGATATTTTTCAATTTCCTTTTTTTTATGTCACATAAACAAGCCTTCAAATTTTTTGTAGCTAAGTTTAACCTCTGTTTGTCTGCAGGAGATCTGGTTGTTTGCCATACAAAGTGAGAAAATATAAAAGTTCTTAACTGCAATGAGAATTTTAGGTTTCCTTCAAAACTTTGAAAAAATTTGCATACATTTCTACATACATACTAAAAACGATAACATAAAATATTTATTCAAAATATTTGCTTGATATCTTCCCTTTCATTCGGAAAAATTACTTTTTCAGACTGGACTATCTCCAATTTCCGCCGGCTTCCTGGCGATTACGATTCCCACACATAAGGTATTTGTTCGTAAAGAAAACTTTGTTTCAATTGGAATTATATATTGGAATATTTCTAAGCACGTTCTGGTGCACTACTCGATTAGATCTACGACCCCTACTACAAGAAGGTCACTTAAAAAGTTAATTTTCACTGTAGCACCGTGTAGTTAGTGGAAAATCATAATCTCTTCTGCGAGCGCTCCTTCCTGTATATACTTCTATGACATGTCATATTGACCATTGTCATGTACATCCGACCACTGAGTCTGCTACTGCAAATCGCTTACCAAATCATGCACCTTTGACAAATTATCAACTCTCTACTTCGTATTTAAAATGATTCTGTAGGGAAAACACTACATGAGTTGACTTGCTTTTGTTTATTTTATTCCCCATTTCTTAGCCCATGCAGGTTAAGAGCTGGTTTTCAACAGGCTTCTACATAGTAGCTTATTCGTTGGGTTTTCTGTAGTATATAGTATCTATGTTATCCGCAAATGTTCCAGTTACTTGCCGATTGGTATACAGGAGATATAGCAGAGGGCCCAAAATGCGTCTGCGTTTATATTTATTTTTTAGAGACGAATATGTATTTTCCTGTTTTACCCAAACGTACCCATCATTAAGATATGACGAGAGCACATTGCAGTAATGTGTTAGCATAATGGACTTGAACTTTTGGAGGAGCCCTTCGGGCCATACTTTGTCGAAAGCGTGTAATGCATCAAGAAAAACGGTTGAACATACTTTTTTCATTTCCATAGCGCTTTCTATGGAACGTCCAACTCCCTGTATTTAATCGAGCGTTGAATGATGTTTTCTGAAACCAAATTGGTGAATGGGAATCAGACGATTATTTTCAATAAGTGAAAGAGGACACTTCGTTGGGTCATTTAGCAGGCTTATGTATCACGGTAACTTCGGCGAATTTCCAATATGTATAAGTGGACAAGTACGTACCTAAAGCTTGTTAAAGGAGCTGATCAAATAGACAATGCATTTTTTTGGCAGATCAAGAAGGACTCCAGCCGTAATTGAATCATATCCAGTGAACTTTTTAAATTTCATTTTGTTTGTTATCTTATAATTTCTCTAAAAGCCCAATAATTTTCCCAAAATATCCAATAAATTTTTTCGTTTAAACTTTGTTTGACTGTTTTTGACCAATTGCTTCTTCAGAACATATTAAAAAAAAAAAATAAATAATTGGCGCGCACACTTCTGTTAGGTGTTTGGCCGAGCTCCTCCTCCTATTTGTGGTGTGCGTCTTGATGTTGTTCCACAAATGGAGGGACCTACAGTTTCAAGCCGACTCCGAACGGCAGATATTTTTTATGAGGAGCTTTTTTCATGGCAGAAATACACTCGGAGGTTTGCCATTGCCTGCCGAGGGGCGACCGCTATTAGAAAAATGTTTTTATTAATTTTGCTTTCACCGAGATTCGAACCAACGACCTCTCTGTGAATTCCGAATGGTAATCTCGCACCAACCCATTCGGCTACGGCGGCCGCCGTATTAACTTAAGATTAATATTAACTTGCATTTCCTTCGTCGTGGATGAGGTTGTTCTAATTTTTTTTCAATTCAAGTTGGAATCCCTTTAAATATGAATTCTTTGTCGAGTTTTTTCAAATTAGCTATTCTTGCTTCTCGAAGCTATCTTCACATCAAACTCTAGTTTTTGGTAGGCTAAATATATATAAATATGTACTTATAAAATTGTTCATAATAAATTTTTCAGAGGACCAATATATTTTGTTGAATTGGAAAATGTGAGCATATTTAGCACTGGACCTTAGTGTTGACTTGCTCTAACTTTTAAGTTATTAAAGCGGTGAAACTATGCATTTCTTTTAATTTTGATTAAAAATCAACTAAGCATAAAAATAAAATCCATTGTGCACAGGGTGAACGATATGAAGTGTTACCTATTCAAAACACCATAGCTTTTTTGTGTGAAAATAGTTTTTATTGATTTCAAATACAAAATTGTTCAAAAATGATTACAATTTTAACATATATTCACTTTAGCTCGATATGACCACCTTTTGCCTTGACTATAGCCTTCAAACGGTCAAAAAATGAGTTGCTTGCTGCACGAATGCGATCTTGAGGTATACTGGCCAATTCTCGTGTAATCGCTTTTTTCAGCGCATCCATACTGGCATATTTTTTAGTCCTCACCTTGCTCTCCAAAATGGACCAGATGGAATAGTTCATCGGATTTTGCGTCTGAAGTGTGGAACATGATTTTTTAACCTTTCTTGGTTCACACAAGCTTATGAGACGGTGCCGAGTCCTGTTGGAACGTCCATGGTCTACGACCGAAATGTTTGCGTGCCCACGGCTCTAAAGCAGCTTCTTACACATTTTTCCGATAATAAGTCACATTCACTTTGACACCAGGCTCGATAAAAACGATTGGAGAGCGTCCATCAGGGGTCACTGCGGCGCAAACCATTACTTGCGATGGGAAATTGCTTCGAGTGGCCATACGTAGGCTCAAATTCTCGTATGAGCGTTCGGTCAAGTAAACACGATCATTTTGAGTGTTTCTGAACTGCTCAATTCGGAAATTTTTTTCATCAGAAAACACAATGTTAGGAAATTCACCACGTTCGTGCAAGCGCAACAACTCGTTTGCTCTTTCGCACAGAACTTTTTTTTTCTGAGGTGAAAGATCGTGTGCTTTTTGGAACTTGTAAGCCTTGACCTTGAGCTCATTTTTCAATACGCGTCGAATGCTGTCTTGCGATGTTTTCAGTTCTTTGGACATTTTTCTTCCACTTCGGCGTGGATTTCGTCCAAGTCGATCCTTCACTTTCCGAACCATTTCTGGCATTGTTGCGGTTTTTTTTGGCCCACCTCCATAGCGTTTTGCAATGCTACCAGTATCATTGTAATATTTTATAGTGCGATACACCAACATTTTATTCACTTTGAGGTGACTGAGCTCACGAACAATGGCTGGTTGTGATTTTCCAGCCAAATATAACGTCATGACACTATTGCGTTTGAATTCCATGACAGAAAAAAAAATTCAACAAAACTGAGACGGAAATGCTTTTAATGGCTTATAAACAATATATTGAACTGTCATTAGAACAATTTTGACGTTGATGTCATGAGCTGTGTTACGGATACAAGCTGTGTGAAGTTGGTAACACTTCATATCGTTCACCCTGTACATAGTCGAAAAAATTGCATCCCTAGTGCATAGGCAGTCGCTCGGCATAGTTAATATAGTTGGAACTTGAACGAATTATATGCAGTCTGTCTACGAGTAATAGAAGCCTTACCGCCATAACTTAGAAACTATTTTACCAATTCGATCCTAACAGCTTTGATAGGCTTATAATATTAATTATACGCAATATGTTCAATAAATTGTATAGTCACCACTCTTCGAGTTTTAAATTTTGCGCAAGTTGTGAATGTAATAGGCTCCAAGTTAGCCGAACTTGCTATGATAACTCTTAGTCCAAAGTAGCACTTGCTGGCAATGAGATTCTACGTCAATACTGGTTCCTAGATAAACGAAGTCCCTTACAACTTCGAAATCATAACTGTCAACAGTGTCGTGGGTGTCGAAACGCGAGTGCACCGACTGTTTGTTTGATGACAGGATGTAACTCGTTTTGACCATCCTATTCGGTATGTTTCTTTATATAGTTTGGAAATGGCAGAATTAACAGTGCGGTTTATAAGGCCGACGATGTGAAGAAGATGTTGAGAGAATTAACGGACTCGCGCAACGTACAGACTTAATTTCATCGCTCTTTGCTTAAATTACAAAGTCTAGGTACGGATTGTTTGACACTTGAATGAATTTTTAATACCTAAGCTTCATAGAAAAAATTACAGTAGTTATGTTAAGAAAGTACTTTTCAAACAATTCCTATCAAAATCTCTACAGAAAAAGTTGCTTAGATATAGCACACCACTGTATTGTCATATACTCGTATACTCCCTTGACGCATTGGTTTATTTAAAGCCAACTAGTTTTCCATGTAAACATACCAAGTAATTGTTCTCAATTCATTCATGCATTCGTGTGTGAAAGCGGGGAAGGCTCTCTATATAAAACATAACTAATTGAATTGTGTTACGTATGTAAAGCTGTGTGTACCAACGGAAAATTATTCTAACTCAGGTCGCATGAAAAACAGGACTAAATTAAAAACATGTTCCTCACGCTTCAAATAAAGGTCATTACTGAATGTACATACGTAGATGACCTCCTTTTGGATATACTTAATTACGTAAATACACACATACATATAATAAGAGGAAATATATTACATATAAAGATTTAAGAGCGCATTTAACAGACTTAGAATGAGCGCCTTTGTTTGATAACTTGATGCTATTTTTAAAGTTATTCCATTATAATTTCTCTCCTAGAAACCGTCGACCTGATTGGCAAGCAAACCGGAGCAGTGGATTTTTTAAAGCCTTTTTTTAGGCGGATTTCTTTCCCAGCAAAATCATTTGTTCATGGTAGAAACAACGGATAATCACTAGGAGATTCGCACAATAAGATTCATGTATTCATAAACTAAGATATTGAGTTTTTTCGCGTCACCAGCAACACGCCCTGACAACGCTTGGCATTGTCCTGATGGAAGAGAATTTGTTTCTATTAGCTATAACGGGAACTTTTGGGCGTTTGTTTCTTCAGACGGTCGAATTGTTGACAGTACAGGTCAGCATTCAGTGTTTAGCTGTAGGAGAATAACTCATAGTGCTTAGCTGATTCCAAAGTCATGAGGGTCGGACTCAACGATTTTCATTCGACATTCCATTGATCATTAGCATTTGAGAGTGTAGTGCATCTTAAACATTAAAAGATGTATGACCTGAGTGGTCGTCAACCATCAGTTTAAATATGCTGCTGCCTGAACAAAGTAAATAAGAGTTCCTGCTAGATAGCACTGCTAATTTTTATATTGTTTAACTATATATTGAGGCTCTTCCGACCACCAAAGGGAGTCTTCCTAGCCTCATTCGCTGATGATTATTCAACAATGGCATTGGCGATATGTATTCGCAAATAAACGGTTACATCTCAAAACTTTCTCGCTTTTTCACTGCTTGGAGATTTACCCACACTAGTAAAAAGTCAACAGCCAATCTATTTACAACATGGACGATGAATTCGAACTGAAGTTAGGTATATCGATAGAACACCTTTACACGTAAACTCCACTAATTATTTTCTATAGCTTGCTTGCCTTCTCTTTACATAAGTTAAATGTATAGATGGAATGTGCGTTAGAACAATTACTGATTTATTCAAAATATAAAAAATCTTATCTCACTTAAGTTAAGTGGGGAGAAAGTTTGGAGTTGTTGGAAGTGGAGTGGGGAAGTGTGGAAATATGAGAGAATATGGTGTATGAGTGTCGGAGGTTGGGAATGTGGAAGTTGTTGAGAGTGAGAATATGTTGTAACAGTAATATATATAAAAAGAAAAGAGAAAATATATGTAACTCATACGTAGTCGCAATTTCCTACAGAGGGGCAACAAAGTTCTTAATTCACTAACCGAGAGCACTTGGAACAAATACAAAGAAGTGTTGTTGCCAACATACAACCGGAATGACCAGTCAGTATTTCACTAGATCGCTTCAATTGAGACTCCGGTGACTAGTAGAGCGAAGGTGCATCCCCATCAAAACACTTAACTTAAGACAGCCGGATGTCTACAATGTTACCTGTGCGCCTCCTCCAAAGAGCATTCCTATTATTATATTTTGCTTCACAAGCAGTTTACGTAAGACCGGTGATACTTAATACAAACAAGGCTGCCTCCCAGATCTCTCAGGAACGCAAAGTCGAGGTTGAGCAATAAATAAGCCAACTGGAAGGTCCAATAGATACCCGACAAGTTATGAACGTAATTTATTGCGAGTTAATAAATACTTCCACACACTTTCGTGCCATGATTGTTGTTAAAGGAGATCAACCACTATCCTTCGCAGACAAATAGACCGAGTGGCCGCGCGAGACCCACACTTAGGAATCTATAATTAATAAGAAACGAAGAAAGAAAGAATATACCAAACCTAAAATCCCAAAATATTTTTTTTCTTCTCTCTCCTAACAAAGAGAATGGCTTTACTTAATGGAAATGAAAAAGCGCAATTTTAAAAACAAATGCAAAAATTATGCAGTCATGAGTTTTGCAAATGCCTTCTTTAACAAAATATTTTTTCGGGTACCTGCTGCGCGTAACTTAATTTCCTAAATAAAAAATCGTATTGCAACAAATGATAGCAATATAAATCAAATACTGTGTTCTTCATGCCAATGCAAATAAGTATTATATAGTATACAAAATGCGTGGATAAAATGGATTCAACTGCATTGACATTGTTACGAAATATTCCATTTTTGCTACGTTTGCAAATCGACTGCCTTCCATTAGACTACATCACCCCACCTTACCTTTTGGAACCAACATGATTGCACACAACCCCAAGCGTATATGTAAACAAAGCATCAAATATGCAAATTCGCATTTGAAGTATTCAAATAAAGAGAGAAGCGCTGCAGATTCAGTGTGCTGCACTCCCTATCTGTCATCTATCAAACGGCTACTGCAATGGAGGAAGTTTGTGTTTGCGGGTAATTTGTTTGCCCCTGCATTGCAGTTATGTTTTGCTCCTTCGTGCTCAGCAATAAATATATGCTTATCTTCTCACAAATGAGAGTTAGTAAACTAAATACGAGCTAATGTTTTGTTCTTGGCTTCCAAATTAAATAAAGGCAGGTTATGTAGTTTTAAAATGGATTAAAAGATTCAAGGTGCGGAGACTGTATGAGTGGTGTGTTTACTAAAAAACGACAAGAATATGCAATGGAGAAGTACGAGAGGGCCAAAGCCTAGCGGTCGCAATCTGTTTAAGGTGAGTTCTTCTCTTTCGAATGTAGTACCTCTCGAACAACTCGGATTAAAATCTGGCAATTCAATTGGCTGTTATAACACTAACAACAATGCAGTGCAATTGACTTCTGTAAATAAGTATAATAGTGTAGCCATTGCTTTTATTCGCCTGAAGAAAAATTAGTGTCACAGTCGTGCCGCAAACTGTTGAGAAACTTCACATGGAACTGGAAAAAGCCGCCACTGAAAGACATAATTTATTGAAGGAAGTGTAAGGCAATGAAGCTTTATCTCGGTCATTGAAAATAATTAATTTCCAAATCACTATGCGATGTAAAAATTAAAATTCATAAATATTTTTTTCGATATTTGTAGATTGTGCATATTCAGTGGATACTTGAAGGTCAAACTGTTTGTTGACATTACTAGCTTCTCATTCTTGCTGAAATTCTAGAATAGTCATGGGTGTTACCGCTGGCTCAGGCCTATTTTACTGTCAAGAGGTTTTCAGCCTAAGTAGTACAACATCCCAGTTCAACGAAAACAAAACGAAAAACCTCGCAAAACTTATAAGAATAGATCTAGACCTTAAAATTGACGATCATAAAGTTGAATTCGTTAAACAAATTAAATACCGATGACTGTTTTTAGTAGAATGGATGATACAACGATTGTTATTCAAAAGCATGTGCAGGCTGCAAACATAGCATATTTTGCCCACGTAAAACCGTTAAGAAGCAAGCTCTTGAGTAGAAAAATTAAAACTAAAATACATAACATAGCATATTTTTCCCACGTAAAACCGTTAAAAAGCAAGCTCTTGAGTAGAAAAATTAAAACTAAAATACATAAAACACTGATTCGACTAGTGGCGACGTATAAATTCGAAACGCGGACACTGAAAGTAGGTGCAATTAAACAATTAAGCTTATTAGAAATAAGAATACTAAGTTCTTCTCAGTATTCACTGGGTGCAGTACGAGAAGAAAATGGTCTCTATCGCATCAGATATAATAGAGGGCTAGATGAATTCTTACTAGGTGAATTCTTGTAGGTGCTGAAAAGCGACGAAGGTGTCCGCAGGAGCGACCAACTGACATAGTATGGCGAATTGTGGACGAAGTTAAGGCCTGCAATGAGCTGTAGTGCTATGAATGATGACGATGACAACATCGTAATGTTAATCATTCGACATTTTCGCCGGATCTTGTGCAGAGCGAGCGAACAGTTTAATATGGAAAAATCTGTATTAAAAGGGATAAAATTGATGTGAAAGAGAAGATTTGGAAGCCAACGTGGCGCGACTTCTGAAGAAGCTGAAATAACAAAACTTTCCACACCATTTCTAATAATGGAAGATTTGCAGGGACCGTTGTAGGAAAAGAAGAATATGTACAGGGTCCGGCATATAACTTTACGGAATTAAAAATGCTACAAAAAAGAAACTACTCAATATTTTTCCAAACTGTTTTTTTTTTATTTTGAAGTACAATCCTTTCGGTTAATGATGGAACACAACTTCATTCATATGGCTGCCTCGGTTAGCCATGCACCATCCCATACAATCGGTCCAATTTTTCAACACATTTTCGATTGTATTGTTGAGAACGACGGTGAACTGATGTTCCTGGTGATTCACGAACACTCTCGGCCACAGCAGCAATATTCTCGGGTGTACGCACGGTTTTTGGTCGGTTGGTCGCGTTGGTTTGTCAATAAGCAACCCAGTTTTTCTTACTTTTTTCGCAAAGTAACGGACATACGCTTCATTCGGTGCTTTTCTTCTTCCCATTGCCATACGTAATTTTCGTACACATTCTTCAACATTACCATGATTTTCAAAGTAATGTCGCAATATTTCCCAGCGTTCTTTGAGCGTATACACAACCATTTTCGTTCAGCGGAAGAATAAAACTAATTTTCTGTCAAATCAGATGACAGCTAAGGGTTACCATTCTTCAAATAATACCTAGTTCAAATCCGTAACGATAGATGGCGGGCCCTGTACTTAAGTGATAAAAGATAAATATGTTGAAATTAGAATAAAATATTTTATATCGCCGGTCTCATTATTCAAAAGCCGCATATGTTATATGCTAATTATATTTCTGGTGTTAAGCACTACTAGTATTGTCTGACACCATCTGATATTTCCATGGGAATGTTTGACATATTTTGCCATAAATGCATTCAGAACGTTTTGCTTTGAGCCATATTAGTGTAATTTTCAATGGCTTTAAAAATTAATCTCGGCAAAAAAAAGGAATTATTAAATTAACAAAACAAGAATGCATCGATGAACTAAACTCATTATTCGGGGGGCGAGCACCATCTTTCAGCACCGTAAAAAACTGGCACAATGAATGTTTCCGTAATCGTTGTTTGCTCACAGACGATTTTCGGGGAGCTCGTCCAAAATCAGTTGTTGTGCCAGAAAATATCAATGCTGCGAGTTATATATATTTTCTCTTTTCTTTTTATATATATTACTGTTACAACATATTCTCACTTTCCCCAACTTCCACATTGCCAACCTCCCACACTCATACACCACATTCTCTCATATTTCCACACTTGCCCACTCCACTTCCAACAACCCCAAACTTTCTCCCCACTTAACTTAAGTGAGATTAGATTTTTTATATAAGGTTGTCAAAAAAGTCCTGCGGTATTTCCGCAAGCTTGTCTTTGCAAGCGCGTAGTTCTAGTTGTATTCGTCGCATCGGGTCACGCTGGAGCTTTTTGGAAAGCTCTTTTCACGTGCTAACACGTGTTTGATTAATTGTTGTTTGCTTTTAGTCGTTCGTGAGTTATAGCGTCGCAAACATGGAGCAAAATAAAGAGAAAATACGGCATATTTTACAGTACTACTACGATAAAGCCAAAAATGCATCTCATGCTGCCAATAAAATTTGTGCAGTTTATGGACCCGATACAGTTTCCATTTCCACCGCACAACGATGGTTTCAATGTTTTCGTTCTGGTGCAGAGGTGATCGAAGATGCGCCACGGTCCGGAAGGCCTGTCGCCAAAAATTGCGATAAAATCACTGAATTGATCGAAAGAGACCGGCATAGTAGCAGCCGTAGCATCGGCCAAGAGCTGGGCATGAGTCATCAAACCGTTATAAACCATTTGAAGAAGCTTGGATTCAAAAAGAAGCTCGATGTATGGGTGCCACACGACTTGACGCAAGAAAACATTTTTGCCCGTATGGATGCATGCGAATCACTTCTGAATCGCAACAAAATCGACCCGTTTTTGAAGCGGATGGTGACTGGCGATGAAAAGTGGGTCACTTACGACAACGTGAAGCGCAAACGGTCGTGGTCGAAAAGCGGTGAAGCTGCCCAGACAGTGGCCAAGCCTGGATTGACGGCCAGAAAGGTTCTTCTGTGTGTTTGGTGGGATTGGCAGGGAATCATCCACTATGAGCTGCTCCCCTATGGCCAAACGCTCAATTCGGACCTGTACTGCCAACAACTGGACCGCTTGAATGCATCACTCATGCAGAAGAGGCCATCTTTGATCAACAGAGGCCGAATTGTCTTCCATCAGGACAACGCCAGGCCACACACATCTTTGGTGACGCGCCAGAAGCTCCGGAAGCTCGGATGGGAGGTTCTTTTGCATCCACCGTATAGTCCGGATCTCGCACCAAGTGATTACCACCTATTTCTGTCCATGGCGAACGAGCTTGGTAGTCGGAAGTTGTCCACAAGAGAGTCCTGTGAAAATTGGCTCTCCGAGTTTTTTGACAATAGGGAAGCGAGCTTCTATAAGAGGGGCATTATGAAGTTGGCATCTCGTTGGGAACTCGTCATCGAACAAAACGGCGCATATAAGTCAAATATCGCATTATTACAACCAATTTTATGAACAATTGAAAATTCAATAAAAATACCGCTAGACTTTTTTGACAACCTTATATTTTGAATAAATCAGTCTTGTTCTAACGCTCATTCCATCTATACATTTAACTTGCGCACGCTATGGTTGTGCAAGGTCGTCATGTGAGATATCGTTGTGAGTATCGTTGGACATCAGTGTGATGTTTTGCATGTTTGTCTCCGTGAAAAAAGTGAGTACGCGTTCAATCCCACACAATTTAAAAGACGCCTTGGTATCGTACCTGCACAAAGTGCTTTGAACATTGATTCAAACAGATGTAAAAGTGTATTGATCAACATGGAGACTACTTTGAAAAACAATAAACAATTCCAAGCACCAATTCCAATCACCAATTTTAATTTTTTCATTATTAGGCTAGAATATATTGTATTTAGCGACCCTCATTTTTGTTACATAATATACCTATATTATATATGTAATTGGCACTTATACCCTTTTTTGGGTATTTGGCCGAGCTCCTCCTCCTATTTGTGGTGTGCGTCTTGATGTTGTTCCACAAATGGAGGAACCTACAGTTTCAAGTCGACTACGAACGGCAAATGGGCTGAAGAGGAGCTTTATATGGCAGAAATACACTCGTTGCCATTGCCTGCCGAGGGGCGACCGCTATTAGGAAAAAACTTTTTCTTCATTTTGGTGTTTCACGGAAATTTGAACCAACGTACCCTAATAGGCCCTCTGTTTCGAAAAGAAAAAAAATAGTTTCAGTAGGCATGCGGTGGTATTGATAAATAAGAAATCAACTTGAAACATCTATGAAGTGGGATATGAATTTCTCAAATAACTGAGTAAAGCATTTTCACGCAAAGCACAGTTCTAAACAAATCAGTTCGACAAACCACTCGGCATATTCATCTGATTTAATGGCTTGACACTTACATTTATTCCCAGAACTGCGTTTGGCGATTAAAAACATTTCTAAACAAGACTCCGAGAAGGCCAACAGTTACATAGTGTTATAACTTAGAAGAACGTGCAAATTTATGTATCAAAATAGATATTAATAATCACCAGGCGATGCAAGTTTTCTATAGCAATGAAAAAATGTATTACACCTTCCTATGTAATACTGACGCTCATATATGTATGTATATACCTAGGAATCCGCATCGACGTTAAGCTAATTTGAAAAGTCGATATTATTCAAAACCGAATTAGGTTTCACAATCGCTTTAACAACTTTATTGACTCCGCGGAAGTCCATCAAAATAAAAGTATATAAATAAATAATAATACGCACAAACTATAAACTGGTTGTACGTGTTTGGAGCAGAGGGTGCACGAGTATGTAAAAATGTATATTTTTTTTCTCTGTTTTATTATCACATCATTTTCACCATGGTTGCGTGTGATTGACAGTTTAGTACTTTTTGGTTCTTATGTTCCCCCTGTTAATGTGTATCAACGGATGTGTAAATGTGGTGTCCGCTCGTAGTTGACTGTCCTTGCTGTGATGCTACATTTCGGCGTGTTGTTTGCTCGTTCATGCGTATACCCTGTTAGTCTACTATTTTGTCTGTTGACTTTCATGTTGCTTCATTCTGATCGTTGTTTCTCACATGAATGGCGGCCACACATTTGCAGCGTGAGTCATATGCCGTCGAGTCCAGTCGTTACACTGTCGTCAAATTCAAAAAGTTTCTAAGCCCAATTTAACATTCTCTTTCTTTTCTTGTTCCGTTCACCACTTCCTAAAACTTCTAAGCATGTCTTGTTAGTCATGATTAATGGTACATAAACAAAGCAAAGCTTCGCAGTTGTTGTCGAATTAAGAGCACTACAACGCGCAGCTGCTAGAAACTCCGCTACATGAGGAGAAGCGCTTTCGGAACTAACAGATGCGAACTTATGTATGTACATATGTGACACTTGACAAAATGTTTATATTACTTCTCTATTTACTATATTACTTCATTCACTTACTATATAGCTGCGAATAAGCGACGAACTTTGAATCTGCACGTGTCAATTATATCAGTTTTGCGTGAAACTTGAAAAATTGCCAAACTTGTGGGTGCTGCACTAAATAGAATTAATACTCGTATAATACATTACCCCATGTACATTTGCCTTACTCAAGCGAGGACACCTATGGAGTTATAATTTTCCCACATTTGGGTTCATATTACTATGGGCTATGGCAAGTGTAGCTGAAAAAAATATGCTTATGCTTTCATACTACGGTAGCTTAAGACGCAAGTGATGATTCGAAATAATTTATTTATTTACGTATTATTCTACCTGGTGTGCTCGTTTTCTTAAATCAAACACATGGCTACATTGCACACTATAAAATAAATGTTCAAAACTCAACTCAAATTCCAAATTCTTAAAATTTCTTGATTTTTAATCCATTTGTACTCCATTTGAAAGTTTATTTTGACTAGAATTAAAAAACTTGAATGTGTTTTCCTTAACCAACAATCGTCCAAAGCGTACGTACAAGATTTACGCCACCCGTCAATTTGAGGAGACTCAAACTTTGGAATAAAATATCTTGAAAAGCGCTTCACGGGTAGTCGAAAAAGTCTTTTCGTATTTCTAATCAAACTTCAACTCATTTTTTTTCATATGTATTTATATTCAACTTTATTAAACCAAATATGTAATATACCATTTTGGTCGACCACCTTTCGCCATTTTTCTTCTAGAGACATTATTCCATCAGTGTAAAACTTTTGTGGTTTCTCGACGAAAAACTGCGACAAGTAATTTTCACAGGCTTCTCTTGAAGCCAACTTTACTCCATTAAGGGAGTTCTGCATTGACCGAAACAAATGGTAGTCCGATGGTGCAAGGTCAGGGCTATATGGTGGATGCATCAAAACTTCCCAGCCAAGCTCTCCCACTTGTTTGCCAAGTCATCAAAGATGTGTGTGGCCTAGCGTTGACCTGATGGAAGACGATGCCCTTTCTGCTGATCAGTTCTGGCCGATTTTTTCGATTCTTTGCTTCAATCTCATCAGTTGTGTACAGTAAAGTGCAGAATCAGTCGTTCGAGCAGGCTGCAGCCGCCGCTCATAGTGGATGATTCCTTTCCAATCCCACCAAACACACAGCATAACCTTTCAAGGCGTCAATCCTGGCTTTGCGACCATTTGTTGAGCTTCACCACCCTTGCACCATGATCTTTTTCGCACTCTATTGTCGTATTTGATCCACTTTTCGTCTCCTGTTACCATTCGCTTCAGAAATGGTTCGATTTCATTTCGTTTCAGCAAAGAATCACAGATGTTAGTTCGGTCCATTAAATTTTTCACAGACAATTCATGTGGTACCCAAACATCGAGCTTCTTTTTGTAACCAGCCTTTTTTAAATGGTTCAAAACCGTTTGATGATGAATGTTTAGTACCTTGGCGATGTCATGGCAGCTTATGTGATGGTCCTGGTCAATCTTTTCCATAATTTCATCGACTTTTTCAACGATAGGGCGACCGGAGCGAGGTGCATCTTTCACATCGAAATTTCCAGAACGGAAGCGAGCGAACCATTGTTGTGCTACCCGAACTGGTACAGCATCGTCTACGTAAACTTCACAAATTTCGTTGGTGGCTTTCGTGGAATTCTTCCCTTTTTTATACAAAAATTTCAAAATATAGCGAATTTCTTCATTATTTTCACTTATTTTGAACAGCTATAACTTTTTTTCCACTTCTCCAATTTAAATTTTTTTTTGGTTAAATGAAGCTTAAAATGTCACCTTTCTAACACCATATGACATGACACAATGTGGTTGGTAGCACTGGAGATAGATGACTCCAACGACATCTATTGGCAAAATACGAAAAGACTTTTTCCACTACCCAATATAATTTGACCAGATGGTATGCAAATATAGCGTAAAAGCAGGCAATTTGTGATAACCTCTTCAAATATTTTTAAATATATTAGATTTGGCAGCGATAAACGCGTGTATACTATATAAACTGTGCACTGGAACCTCAATATCCAGGAAACATTATATTTTTAGCTTAGCCAAGGAATCAGATGAGGAAAACAAGGAAAACAACCGCTAACGATCAGGCGCTTCTTCATCATTAATAATATTACAAGAATGAAAAAGTTTCCGCAATTGTTGCATATCTTGCCAAAAAGTGCCATGTAGAAAATAGAGAGGTAAAGCGGAATCACCTGGAAAAAATATACTAAGCTAGTAAGATTACCCGTTAGGATTATTGTTATTATTTTCACTATATTTTTTGAAGGACTTTTTATTTCTTGATACTTTATTTAAACGTGAAGGCAAATATTGTGCAATTTGGAGTTAAATTGAATAAATTTGTTTTTTTTAATCAGTGCGTTATTTTATTTACCCGTCAATTTTACAGTTGTCATAGAGAGAAATGTCCATAAACCCAGTGTCAAAACCTTAGTATGATGGTATATAATATATGCGGTCGCCGTTTCCGAATGGGTTGTGTCCAGGTTCACTGTGGGCACGAAATACTAGAGTTTTTTCTAATGGCGCTTGCCCCTCGTCAAGCAAGGACAAGCCTTCGAGTGTATTTCTGCCATGAAAAAGTTCCTCATAAAAATCCATCTGCCGTTCGGAAGCGACATAGGATTATAGAAAGAACATCAAAGCGCACAACTCAGAATTGGAAGAGGATCTCGGCCAAACGCTTCCTCCGAAATGGCAACCTCACTGAAGAAATTCAACTGTGCAACCCTGTAAAGTAGAGAAAAATTTTAGCTCTCATTACAGCTTTTTTTATAATGAGATCGTTTTTCACCGTTTTGATGAATTTTTTCAGTAGTGGAATAATTTTGGCTTAACAAACTCCTACTTTCCGATGACCGACACTAAAACAAAATTATCCGTACATCATCGGTTCCATTGGGCGGCAGGAGAACAAAACCAATGAATAAATAAAAAGGATAAAGGCTCCGATGTACTCATGAGTTTTCGGTAGTTTTGTCAACGTGGCCATATGCAACTGATAGAAAATCTACTCGAATGTCTGAAGTATATGATTTAACTGCTCTTGCTGGGTACCATATTTTTCATATTTAACTCATTATTATATTATATAAAGGGTGGTTAAGTTTCAAGGGCCGGTGTTGATTTTGAATAAAATACAATTTTTTTAGGAAATTATTGTCATTTCTCTTTATTATGATAATATTGGTAAAGTTCAATTAAGAATAAAATATAGGTCAAATGGCCGCCGCGTCCTCGGCGACACACCTTCATCCGATGGTACAAATTTTCGATGACGCTGACGCATAATTGAGGTTTTATGCCGTTAATGTACCGAATTATCTCATCCTTTAGCTCTTGAATTGTTGCTGGCTTATCGACGTACACCTTTTCTTTCAAATAACCCCAAAGAAAGAAGTCCAGCGGTGTCAAATCACATGATCTTGGTGGCCAATTGACATCGTCGCGACGTGAGATTATTCGGCCATCAAATTTTTCGCGCAAAAGAGTCATTGTTTCGTTAGCTGTGTTACAAGTGGCTCCGTTCTATTGAAACCACATATCGTCCACATCCATATCTTCCAATTCGGGCCATAAAAAGTTCGTTATCATCTCACGATAGCGAACACTATTCACAGTAACTGCCTGACCGGCCTCATTTTGGAAAAAATACGGCCCAATGATGCCGCCAGCCCATAAACCGCACCAAACAGTCACTCTTTATGGGGGCATTGGTTCTTCGGCAATCACTCTTGGATTATCATTCGCCCAAATGCGGCAATTATGCTTACTGGCGAAACCACTGAGGTGAAAATGTGCCTCATCACTGAAGTAGATTTTCTTCATGCATTTTGATTTGAACGCCCGTTTTCATAATAAGCCTGAATAACTTTTACGCATTGCTCGATTGTGTATCTTTCCATAGTTCAAATTGAGTTAATCCGAAATTGAAAAATGTCAAATAAAATGCAGAAAAAACTTGACATTTAGGTGTGCTTCACATTCAATATCGGGCCTTAAAATTTAACCACCCTTTATATGGAACCTACTTGTATGTACAATTTTGCAAACGTTTTTAGTGTTGGCGTTTACGCAGTTTTCTGTGCTAAGTGTCCCTTTTTCAAGTAAGCACATTAATCTAACAACTCGTTCTAGTGTCATTACTTTAAAAAGCTCCACACTTTATGACTGCATCCTCTTGCACAATTAATGCTTTGTGAAATGTGCAGCATATTTTTCATACCTATTTAAAATACAGTGAGTAATAATGTGAGCTGGCAGCCAACAACCACTCCCGCCATACATACATTTCTCCATTTACATATACAATGTACATATCCTGCAGTGAAAAGCTAAACTACACGGCAAATATTATAGTTAACGAAATCTTATTTGAAGAAGAAGTCATACTAGTTCGAGCGTAGCTAGAGTGGTACCAGTTACAAAATGACCAAGCGGAGCTGCATATAAAATAAATATTCTGAAATTATAATAAATAAGCATATTTCCAATGATTAAAATAATGTACATGTTGACGGAGTCACCACTCTGCTTTTTTTGTCTATTAGCTGATTCAGAAGTTGGCAATGCGAATTTGATAGAACCTCGTGTTATTAAAAAATACTAACTCATCATTATCATCATCCATCAACGTTACAGTTCGGGGCGAGCTTTAGTTTCCTCAACGATTTGCTTCCATTTAACTCGATCAACAATTAAAAAGGTCACAAATTTAGTTTTGGAAATTACTTTTATTCCATTCAAAGTAAAAAATGTGTAAAAATAACACAAAATTAAAAATCAATTTACTTTTGCTCGATATGACCACCTTTTGCCTTGACTATGACCTTGAAACGGTCCAGAAACGAATCGCAAGCTGCCCGAATGTGATTTGCAGGCATTTTGGCCCACTGGCGAAATATGGGTATTTTCAGCGCCTCGAGACTGGTGACCCTGTAGTTTTTATATTTAATTTCTACAGGTCTTCGGAGATGTTTTGTATCCAAGTCAGCTTGGGTCTGCCTTTGCCCCTCTTGATTATTGGATTATAGTTTTTCATTTTTTTTTCTGTGGTCGCGATTCTTAAATACGCACTAGGTGACCGACCCAGCGTCTTAATAAAATTGACAACATCTTCGCCATTGTATGGGCCAATTAGTTCGTTGTTATACCGGCGAGTACCGAAAGCCATTGCCATCTCGTCTGGGACTAAGACCCGAAGCCTTTCTTTTTCTTCCACCGTCATTTTATCATTGTATGCTATAATAAAGAGTGCTCATATTTCTTCAAAACTAGGTTGGCTCCAATGTAACAGTGAATGGGGTATGCCATTGCGCCATGATGAGCGACTTTTTGATAGCGAAAATTGACATTTGGCTCTAACAAGACGGCGCTACTTACAATTTATCTCGTGTTTCGAGCCAGTGGATTGGCCACCAAGCTTGTGTGATATCCAACCCTTGGACTTTCGTTTGTGGGAGTAGTCTAAATACTTTGTGGAAAAACCAACTTGAATTTAGGCATCGGAAGCTAACTTTACTAAAGTTATTCACGAGATACCGACTGAAGTCCTCCATGGAGTCACTCAAAATTGGATGGCCGAAGTACGGCGCAGTCGCGGCCAACATTTGAAAGTGAAATACATATAGCGCGTACACCCTATTTGAGCTCCTCCTCCTATTTGCAGTGTGCGTCTTGATGTTGTTCCACAAATGGAGGGACCAACAGTTTCAAGCCGACTCTGAACGGCAAATATTTTTTATGAGGAGCTTTTTCATGGCAGAAATACACTCGTAGGTTTTGCCATTGCCTGCCGATGGGCGACCGCTATTAGAAAAAAACTTTTTCTTACTTTTGGTCTTTCACTGAGATTCAAACCTACGTTATCTCTGTGAATTCCGAATGGTAAACACGCACCAACCCATTCGGCTACGGCGGCTGGGAAAGTGATTATCTTTAAAAAATAAAGATCATGAATGATACTAAACAAAAATAAACAAATGTTGTGTTGCTTAACAACGTTCCAACATCTTTAAAATCGCAAGCACCGATTGAGATATTAGACAGTTTTCTTCTGCATTCACCTTTTGAGATTTTCATGTATTTTGTTCTGTTTTCGTTTATAATTAAACCGAAGACTCTCGTGCTTGCTTCAACTGATGTAAAAATATAGCTCATGCCTCTGCGGTTTATTGTGGTAATGGCATATAATCTGCGTAAGCGATAGTCAGACATGATCGGCTGAACAGTATAACACTAGGTTGAATATTGCATTTCACAGTGTCTTGTCTTGACTGTGGCTTTGTGTGTTATGACTTAGGACTTGACACATATAAAGCGGAAATTCCAAAGAAAGGATAGAAGAAACGTCATATGTTAACTTCTTCAAATGATTGTGTTTCTGAGTACGAGAACCATGATACCAACCTCGATGTTCTCATAAATAATATATTGACAGTATAACTGGAAGAAATATGCACCTTAAGACATCTTCCCCTATTTGATCTGAAATGACGACTAACTTTCGTGCATAGTTCGTGGTTAGGAAGATACTTCAACCCCTTGTCTCAGAATTCACTCCTATATAATGAGCAAATATCTGCAACACATCAACACAGAGGAGAAGGACAATGCGATCAACGAGTGACTCTGCGATTACCTCAGAAGAACGTGCATGTGGCTCAACGCACGGCTGCAGTCGAGCGATAGAGAGTGAGAGACTAATCACATTGGGCTTAGTTTCGCCAATCATAGCAGATGCCTAAGAAATGACTAAACTTTAGAACTCTCTTGGGCGGCTAAGCCTATAATGAACAAATTGAATACAACTTGTTAATAGAATTCTACTATCGAACTTTCAGGGAATACTGATCATAGTTCATCAGCTATTAATGAACAAACAAAAAAAAAAACCATTAACGGGAAACAAACCAAAATTCTTTTTCTAAACATTTAGAATAAAAAAAAAAAAAATTGTTTAAGTAAATTTATCCTAAAAAGTAAAAATGTTTAAAAGAATCAAATATACTTATTTATTGGAATTGAAAAATCTGTGCGTCTCCCTAATACCAGCAGCGTCTTCTAAGCGGAAGTACTAGCAATTGGGGAAGCCTGTAGGTTACTAATCGCAGATTTCTCTTTTAAAGGCAATATCGCTATTCTTTCGGATAACCAAGCTGCAATCCAGCCGCTGGACGCGACTATAACAACCTCTTAAGTGGTGGAGCAAAGTAGGAATAGCCTCACCAACTTGAGTGAAAACCAGAGAGTAACCTTAATTTGGGTCCCGGGACACCGGAACATAGAAGGTAACGAAAAAGCTGATGAACTGGCAAGAGGGGGATCTGCCATGAATAGCGCTCTTACATTACCAGTATTCACTCCACTAGGTGCGGTCAAGAATGCAATTTCCCTAAAATACCTTCGAATTGCAGATTGTAGATGGAGAGACCAGACGAAATGCAAAATCAGCAGAAAGTTATGGCCCACCTACAGCCTCAAGCAATCGTCGACATTAATAAACATGAAACGACGGGACACCTGTAGACTTACGGCAGTCATAACTGGCTTCTGGTCTATCGGAGAACAAGCCGCCAAAATGGGCATCCCTCACAACACATACTGTCATAGTTGTAAACAACCGGAGAAAAAAGAAACAATCTTCCATTTTTTCTGTGAATGCCCTGCCCTATGGAAGGACAGAATTTTAATCCTGAACAAACCGCTGTTCGAGAGTCTCGAGCAACTGTCTGGCTTAGGCGTCAACAACCTAGTAAGGTTCCTAAACCGCACAGACTGGATATAGTCTTGCTGCAAATAACTGTTAAACAATTTGGTAACGAGGATGTGGCAACAAAATGGTGCGGAAGCGCTAGTTGGATTCTGGATGAATCACCACTCTAACGAACCGACCAACTTATTTATTTATTATTATTCTTTTACATAAATTCTATTATGATAATTAAACACTTTATATAAGTTAAATTTAAAGCTGTATATATTTAAATTGAAGTAAGCAACTTGGGAACTATTATTTTTGTTATAGTTTGCTTAACCGCCGATTATGTGGTGCATAGTGCCAAAGTTAATGATTTTCACTTATTTCTATCGTTTACGTTTTGCCTCAGTTGAGTCCAGGTTAGATCATTGCGATTTATTTCGTCATGCAGGCTGCATCGCCAGGATCCGCTTGGTCTACCCCTGCGTATATATCCTTGTGGGTTCCAATCCAAAGCCATTTCTTGGACTGGTTTTTTGAGGGTGTGTCCAATCCGTGCCCACTTCATCTTACGGATTTCGACGACAATTGTAACTTGCTTCCACTTTTTATGCAATTCAGAGTTCGCCATACAGTTTTCTGGCCACCAAGCGGATATTATTGTGCGGAGGCATCGATTTACAAACGTTTGCAATTTAAAAAACATTCTCCACTGATGCTGGTTAGGATTCACAACCATACAATAAGACCGATTTAATGTTAGAATTAAAAATACGTATTTTCATTTTCTCCGTAAGCTGCTGGAATACCACACTTTCCGAGCATCGCAAAGGCTGCTTTTGCTTTGTTTAATCTTGCTGTTATATTAGCGAAAGCACCACTGTTTGCAATAATTGGGCTACCAAGTTACGTGAACTCTTCAACTTCTTCAATGGTAATATTATTAAGCTGGGTAGCATTTATGTTAATTGCTCTCGTTTTTTTTTATTTTTATATTGAAACCGTACCTTAAAAATTGGTGTCGCGAATCATTCAGTTTCGACTACAGAGAGGAAGGAACGATGTCGTCAGCATAATCCAAATCGTTTAGATTCTCAACTGTTAGAGAATTCCAAACAATACCTCTTCGGTATCATTGGCAATTGCATTGTGTATAATTTCGTCAATTGAAATTACGGACAGTAGAGGACAAAGTATGCATCCTTGTCTGACGCCTGTAGCTACAGGCTTTGCTTCATGCATTATTTTACATTTGAAGTTGAAGTACTGCGCTTTTATCAGATTGCAGAGTTTCTCGGGTATGCCTTTTTGATCCTGTGCTTTGAATATGCTTTCGTTCTCAATATAATCGAATGCCTTTTTCAAAATCTGTAAATGTCATATAGAAAGGTTGCTGCATTTCATTGATTTACTCCATATTGATTATATGCACAGCGATGGTCAAAACATAAATGCGCGGCACCGAAACTAGTTCCTGGTTCATTCTGGAGTGTTTTTTCAACCTTATCTTGTATGCGGTTAAGCTAAATTTTCCAGAAGACTTTCAATATTGAGCTAAGCAGCATGGTTCCCTTCCGGTTATTGCAATCAGCACGCAATCCTTTTTATTTGATTAGAATTCCCTTTGCCCAATCAGATGGTAACTCTTGGCTTCCTAAATGGCTTTGAAAAGAGGCTGCAGAATATTAAAAGTGCTTGGGGCTTGAAGCTTTATTTATTTTCATAGACTCTATTGCAACTTTTATGTCTATGCTGTCTGAGCAACGGCTATTGATCTTATTTATGCCCTTTATACCAGTAACTGTGGCTATATTTTCAAAAGTGAGTTTGTGCGCGAGCTCAATAATTGGTTGAAAATGTTCAAACTACCTTTTAAGTTGGATCAGTTTACAGAACTCCGCTCAAATTTTTTACTGGTGAGCTTGTGGGTGTTGGGAATACTTAGTGCGTATTCAAATGCATCTTGATATGAGCTCATAATAAGCACAGGTAGATTTGTGTAAAGCGGTCGTAAAGAGTCTAACATGCTTAAAATCGCGATTAGGATAATGCAAAGTGAAAAATACATCAATTTCATTACAATTGTATAAAAACAAACCTGAAAAAAAACCTTTGTAACAGGCAAGCTTTGATTAAATCTCAAAACTATTTAATTTTGTTCACAATTTCTTCAGTTTCGACTAAACAAGTTTCAGACTGATTGACTGAGGTACGTTTGAATTTGGCTCTATGCGAGTAAGACGTGCTTCGTGATTCTCGCTAAAATGGAAAAAGAGCAGTATCGTTCGGTAATTCGCTTTTTGTTTTTGGATGGGAAAAAATGCGCGTAATGCAAGCAAGTTGGATGCTGTCTATGGGGGCGCATTGCCAACTATGGCGACAGTTAGATATTGGTTCAACGAACAAAAATGCTCCGTTTTTGATGAGGAGCGACGTGGACGGGTGCTTACCGAGAAAATCATTCAAAAAGTCCACGACTTGATTCTCGCTGATCGACGAACGAAAGTGCGCGAAGTAACAGAGGCCATAGGAGTGTCGACCGGAATGCCAATAAATATTTTACATGATAAGTTGGCGATGAAAAATTTGTCGGCCCGATGGGTGCCACGATTGATCACGGTGGGCAACAAGTGGATACTGCTATTAACTCCGAAGCACTTCTTGGATTCATCATTACACACCAGAAACTAAGCAACAATCAAAACAATGGATTTCTCCCGGTGAATCTGCTGCAAATAAGGCGAAGACAGCCCATCGGCCGGAAAGGTCATGGCTACGATTGCTAGGGATGCGAACGGCGTCATCCTAATGGATTTTTTAGAAAAAGTAGGAACGATAACTGGACCTTACTGCAGTGAGTTAGTGGACCACTTTCACAAAAAATTGAAGGAGACATGGCATTTGGCGAAAAAGAAGGTGCTGTTTTACCACGATAACGCCCCAGCATATTCATCCGAAGTTGTCGCCGCCAAACTGCATGAATTGCGCCCCATATTCAGCCGATCTGGCTCCCTGCGACTTTTTCTTGTTCCCTAATAAGAAGAAATGGCTCGCAGGGAAAAAATTTTGTTCAAGAGAGTTCGACAAATCCTATTTTTTGAAGGGGTTAACAAAATGGCCGGAGCGTTGGGAAAAGTGTATCTTTCTAAAACGGGACTATGCTGAAATAAAAATTGTTTGAAAAAATGATGTCTTCATTTCTAGCACGGGTACTTATTGAACCCCCCTCGTATCACCACAATTATCAGTCTCAAGCGAACATATGTTGCTCTGGGTTATCTAATAACATCATAATCACACAACTGAGGTCTCTTTCCATTAATCATTCAATTCTTTACGAACTTCGTGTTTGAAAATCCATTATAGTGTTTTCATAATGAACGCAGCAAATCTTAGTTATATTTCTATATAAAGACAAATTCAAATTTGGCCAATGTCGCTAATGTGTTTACTGAGGCAGTCAGGAAGAAGAAGCAAAAACCAATTACATCTACACATAATAATATATAAATTTGTGTTTATGCAATCGCGGAGATAAAACAATTAATAAAAACTCTAAAGAACAATAAATCGCCTGGATACGATCAAATTTCGGGAACAATTATGAAGCATATGCCTGACAAGGCAATAATTTAGGGACATCATATCGACCAATCAGCAACTACCGACAATATCAAAAATTTTCGAAAAAATATTATTTGACCAAATAAATCCTATTATAACAAGCATGAATCTGATACCCCAACACCAATTTGGATTTAGGAAAAACCACTCAACAATCCAACAGATTCATAGAATAGTTCACAAAATTAATGATGACCTGAATAAAAAAAGAGTGTGCATGTCCATATAACTCGACGTAGCTAAAGCTTTTGACAAAGTGTGGCACCCTGGGTTACTCCATAAATTAAAAACACAACTACCTAATGACTTTTACCTTATGCTTAAGAGTTACATGCAAGACAGGAAATTCTATGTTAAATATTATATAACGACGCATGTTCCGACATTCAACCTATGAACGCAGGCATTCCCCAAGGCAGTGTCTTAGGACCAACATTGTATCTATTGTACACGGCTGATCTACCGGAAACGAAGTCAGAAAACAGCATGATTGCAACATTTGCGGATGACACAGTCCTCATGGTATCTCATAAAGATACAAAAGTCGCAAAACAAAATTTACAAAACGAATTAAATGTGACATTAAACTGGTTCAAAAAATGGAACATCGAAATCAACGCTGACAAAACAATACAAGTAAACTACACAAACCGAAGGACAACCATTGGACCAGTTAGCGTTGGTAATTCTGGCGTGCATATTAACCCCAAAGCGAAATACCTGGGTATTACGATCGACTCGAAGTTAAACTGGCAGGAGCATATAAATAAAAAGCGAAATGAGGTTAAAAATCGTTTTAAGAAGTTGTACTGGCTACTTTAACCTCAGTCCAATCTATCATTGCAAAATAAAGTACTTATTTATCGAACGATAATTGCTCCAATCTGGAAATATGGAATTGAGATTTGGGGCACTGCTGCAAAAAGTAATCTAAGTATACAGTAGAAGCCCGATAAGTACAATTGGAAAATTTCAGCAATGATTGCACTTAGCGAAAAATTGCACTTTTGCGAATTTCTCCTGTGGATCGAGGAATACCTAGGGAAAAATATTTTAACTCTATTCAATGCAAGTAATGAGCTCAAAAGGCCGATATTCAAGAAAAATGAACACATATTTATTGAAATTAATACAAAGAGATCAATGCGGAAAGACATATGAGTGTGTGCTCCAAAATTCATTTATTTTTTTTGGAAAAACTTTGTAATTTTCGATTGCGTTTTCTCGTAACACTTTTCAAGTGCTTTTGATCGGATATCATGCAAACAAGCGATCTGATTCAATGACAGTACATCGTTCTGTTCACCCCATTTCAAAATTGTATTGACACAGCCAAAAATCGATTCATGCTGGACTTTTTCGGTTGTTTCTTCTTGAGTAGTATCTTCGGGTTCATTGGCTTCACTATCACCTTCATCTATTCCTAATTCCAAAACCCAATTGCGGATTTCATCTGTGTCTGCTTCACCCCATAAAACAACGCGGATTCATAGATTTGCCGATCGTTCATGGTTTTATTTTGTGGCTGCCATCACCATTTGCACACAAAAGAACACTGATTCGATCTTTGTTGCCTGGAGCACTCTTTTCATCTTTTGAAACGTAGGTTTTATTTGGCAAAAGTTTCCAAAAGAGCCCCGTTTCATCAGCATTATATATTTGTGATGTTACATATCCTTTTTCAGCGATTTTCGCTGTCAGTTTTTCCTTAAATGGCTCAATGGCTTCTGGATCACAATATAATGATTCACCAGTCACAGTCAAATAGCGAAGTCCGAAGCGTTTCTTGAATCGCGAAAACCATCCATCACTTGCATTGAATTGTTCTCCATCCTTTTTTATTTCATCAAATATTTTTAATGCTTTGCTTTTCAATATCAAGCTAGAAACAGGAGCATTTCGTCGCCGCTGATTCATGAAAAACTGGTACAAACGCTTCTCGAGCTCTGGATGATTGGCAAACCGCAAAGTTTTCCGTTTATTTCCAAGTGAAAATGAATTGTATGCATTTTCTTTTAATGAACGGGATTGTTTTTTTATTCGGCAAATCGTTGCGCAATCAACTTTGTATTCGAATGCAAGATCTCGCTGTTTAACGCCTTTTTCAATTTTTTGGAGAATCTCATCTCTTTCTTTCAATGTAAGAAAATGTAGATTCTTTTTCACTTTTCCCATGATTTTATTTGATGAATCGCGACCTTGACATCGATACTATTGATGAAACAATACAAAGCGCTAGCAGAAGACACATAAATAGATTATTAACGCACACAAATCCTATGATGAGAAGACTACCAAATAAAGAAAAATCTACCCAAAGTCGGCTTAACCGTCAAACACCAACAGATCTTGCAAAATCCATGTAATCAATTGTCAACTAATCGTATATGGCATTGTCATTGTTTGTTAACCACTTGTTTTTAAATAATATATATAGGTATTTCTTCTAAATGAGCTTGGGGGCATTGGCCCTTCAATATCACTCTCATTCCATCTTTTTGTAAATCAAATTACTTATTGTCTAACGACAGGTGTAATATTTTATGGAAGAAATAAAAAAAAGAAAAAAAAAATGCAATCGCGTTTTACGAAGTACTACTTTCGTATGTGATAATGCTTAGTCACGCTATTGATTAGTGTTGTCAGAAAGAATAATGATGTATGTAGCAGAAATACTTAGAATCGCGAGTTATTAGGGATACTACATATTTTAATACAATAAAATTGTTAAATATACAGCTTAGTTACAATTATTTTTAGATTTTGGCAATTTTGCAAATGAGTTAGTGAAAAAGAATCTTAAGAAACCTAATAATAATAATTGTGTCCCTCGTATTCTCTCAAAGTTCCTCGAAAAAGATCATTTCACAGAAATCATTGAGTGCGTTATTGTGTACACACTTTGTGCATAGTAATATTTGGTATTCGTTAACAACAAAAAGCTATTGCTATATATTTTAAAACGGATTTCAGTTAATGCAAGTCTCCTTCAACCGAAGTTTCATAATACGCGGGGAAATGGTTCGTTGAGGTCAATGAGAAAAATGTTTGCGGAATATTTGATGTTGGAAAAGCAATAACTTTTTATTAGCCACTTTTCACATTTGGCACACTCTCACAATGGGATATATCCCCTAAAATTGCTGTGGCAGAAAGAAAAACGTGGCATGCATATATAGTATACAATTTCAATAAATGCAAATGTGTGTATGTGTACAGCCGTATGTTTACGTTTACGGAAACTTTTGCTATTGACGACTGTTAGTGGGTTTGTCCTACGAGTTTGCCTAGATGAATTAAATTAAATTAAATAAATTTTAACGAAATTTTTAAAAATTAAATTTTTTATAAAAAGAATGGTAGTACCGACATACAAAAATAAAAAGTCGAATGTTCGTGGTCCGCGAAATTTGAAATTCACCTTATTTTTTGAAATTTTTATTCCTAAGGGAGGTAACAAACCCCCTGATTCTCCAAAATCTTACAGACCAATCAGTCTATCGTCGTTTATGTTAAAGACAATGGAAAAACTACTTGAATACCATCTAAGAGAAGAAGTAATCTTCAAAAAACCCCTCCATAAGCTGCAATTTGCTTACCAAAAAGGGAAATCCACAGTCACAGCACTGCACACACTCGTTATCAATATAGAAAACGCTCTAAATCAGAAAGAAATAGCCCTCTGTTCTTTTATGGACACAGGGGGAGCCTTCGACAATGCAAATTACAAATCCATGGAAACAGCACTCGAGAAAAGAGGTGCAAACCCTGTATTAACACATTGGATAAGCCAAATGCTTAATCAGAGGATTATTAAAGCCTCGTTAGGCCAAGCTGAACTTAATGTCACAACAGGAAAAGGGATGTCCGCAAGGAGGAGTTCTTTCTCCACTGCCATGGTCCCTACTAGTTGATGACTTGGTGCAGCACCTAAACAAAAAGGACACTAGCAGACTTAATGCAAAATGTCTTGAACGCAACATGGGAATGGTGTAAAAAGGAGGGGCTGTCGATCAACCCTAACAAAACCACAATTATCCCCTTCACAAGGAAAAGAAAGTTGGAGTTTCCTATATTGAAAATAAATGAAACAGTGATAGAATTAAAGGAAGAGGTCAAGTATCTAGGTTTAACCTTAGATAAAAAACTCACTTGGGAATCACATATAAATAGTATAACAAAAAAAGCCACGAAATCCTTGTGGACAATCAAACAATTACTAGGAAGATCCTGGGGCCTCAGCCCTAGTATGGCCTTCTGGATATACACCCAACTGGTTAGACCAATCATACTGTATGGGGCACTAGTATGAAGGAGCAAATCTATCCAACAAACAGCGATAACCAAACTGGGAAATGTACAAAGGCTTGCCTGCCTATGCATCACAGGGGCTATGAGGAAGCACTCCTTAATCTCCCACCACTTCATATAGCAATCCAAGAGGAAGCAGCTACGCAAGCACTCATGCTACACATGAAAGAAAATTTCAAATTAGGCAACCTCACCGATCACGTAAGTATCCTAACTAAAATCAAAAACACCATAAGCATGGCTCAAGTCTCAGACCACATTGACCCAACCCTCTGTTTCACAAAAGGATACACAGTTACCTTTCCTGAGAGGATCGAGTGGAAAACAAACCCGAAATGGATGAATGATGTTTCACAGAAATGGTACACTGATGGATCAAAAACACCTTATGGTGTAGGAGCAGGAGTAGTGGGGCCCAGAATCCACAAATCATTCACTCTCACCAGGGGCACCACCATCTTCCCAGCGGAACTATACGCAATAATGGAAGCAGCAAACATCATGCAACGTAGAAACCACAAGAGAGTAAAGATTAGAATACTCTCGGACAGCCAATTAGTTCTAAAAGTTTTAGGTAGCTATACCTACAACTCAAAAACTCTTTTAGAATGCCACAAGGCACTCAATAACCTGACATCCAAAAACAATGTCTCATTGATTTCGGTACCAGGACATGAGGAATATGACGGCAACGAAAAGGCAGTCTTTCAAGCCAAAAAAGAGGCAGATGTAAACTTCATCGGAACTAACCCCATGTTTGGATTCAAGAAAAATAGCCTAACACAAAAAGTAATATACTGGGCCTAAACTCTATTAAATCAGCATTGGATCAACGTAGAGGGTCTTAGACACTCCAAAAAGTTCCTAAGCTTCAACGCTAAAAGAGCTAACATGGCCCTCACGTTAAACAAAAAGAGCATTCGCACTCTCACAGGCGCCCTCACCGGTCACTTCACCTGCAACAAACACCTACATAAATTAGGCATAACTAACACCAGCACCTGCAGTGGGGCTGCGAAGATGAGGAGTCTATAGAACATCTCATCATCGAATGTCCGGGGTTGACTCATAGAAGGAAAAGGTTGTTAAACAAGTTCACGCTTACAGATGAAGACCTTCAATTACTCCCTCCGAAGGAACTGGTGCAATTCATAAGCATACTTAACAGTCAATAAACAGCATCGGGTGCACAATAGATCAATATGGTCGCAGTGCTAAAGGCCCATACCTTAACCCTTTACTACCATTAACCATTATGCTTTGAACACACCTAGTATATGACCAGAAATCATTGAGGTACGAATTAATATTGTTGAGGGCAAGTAAAAACACCAAGGACTACCGCGTCTTAATATACTGAAACAATTGCACACTAAGAGAACAAACAATTTTACATGAAAGATTTTTGAAGAATACATTAAGTTTAAGATTACACAGCTAAAAGTGAAGATGTCGAGCAGCAAATTTAAGTCACAGATTTATGGTATATCATATATATGAAAGAAATTATCAACATCTCTTTTAAAATGAGATCAATTCCAATTAGATCTATAGAAGCTCCCACTCTACAGCGCGTCGAAATCGATTTACTGATGCGAAGCTATTTTAACGTATTTAGATGGCAAGGGCCTTTGAATATACATAATAATAAATGAAAAACACTTAGCTGCATTAATTACTCAAGATTTCTAAATCTAAAGGCGAATAAGTTCTTATCCGACACGTCACTTACTTGTTTAACACTTCATAAGTCTCTCATCATGTCCATCCTATCGTATGTCGCAAAATCTGGGACGATGATAATATCCGATGAGGCGTCCTTTAGAGTCTTTGCGAGAAGGATTCTGCAGAAGATTCTTAGAACTTTGCTATTGGAAATGGCGAGTATCGAACAAATAGCTGAATGAATTTTACAGTGACATAAAGACAGTGCAGCGAATAATGATCTAGGGCCTCCGCTGGCTAGATCATGTCGTCCGGATAGATACAAACCCTCCGGGTCCGACAATATTCGATGCGGTACTCGCTGAAGGTAGCGGAGAAATAGGAGGCCTACGTTGGAACAATTAGATGGAGAAGGACATGGCTTCACTTGGTGTGCTCAACTGGCGCCGGTTAGAACGAGAAAAGAACAACTGGCGCGATTTGTTAAACTCCCAACACATATTAGCTTAGGGGTTAACGATTTTAGTTTAGATATTTTTTACGGTAACTCCATAAAATTTTATTCAATAAACCAGAAATTTTACAAAAACAAAACGCACGGCAGATGCTAGCGAATACGATTCTAAGAGCTTAGACCCAAGCTGTAATATTTTCTTAAGGTTTTTTTTTCAGTAAAAAACATATTTTATTGATTTAAACATTTTACAAATTAAAATTGACATCAGTACTTCTATAAATTTTTTTTTTTTTTTTTTTTTGAATGATATAATATGTAAGCCCTTCTAGTACGGCTCCCTGAAGTTACTCCTATTAAAACGACGTTGACCTGATATCTCAAGTTTGGAGGCTCGAAAAACACAAATTATTAATAAAGGGTAGACTTGTGGCTTTGTGGACTAAAGTTTATGAAATTTTAACTCAATAACGCAATTTATGGTTTGATTTTTGTGCAAATTTAGTTCTTGTGGTGTGTTTGATACACAGTGGTTGCTTTCTTGCTGAAATTTGGATTATTTTACGAATATTTTTTATAATCAGTGGTGGTTAGCAACAATAACCACCGTGACATAAGTATTCCTAGAATTTTCTTTTTTATACGGTCACTATGAGTGGGACTTTCTTTGGTATTTACAATATTTTAGGCAATTATTTCAATAATGCAACGATCATTGAAAACGACGATGAGGATGAAAATCTAGACACGCCTGAGTGGCGAGTGTCAAAATCGATATTGGATGTGTGTGGGGCAGATGTACAGAATATCCATGAAGAGCTATTCGACGACGAGGATGACATACCATTATCAAACTTTGTAAGTCAGAATAATATTGTTAGCTCTACGACCTTGCAGCCTCCTAAATGGAAAAGGACCTTCTCTATGGATATACCTGGCGAGTTTGTTGAGAGTGTGGGCTTAGCTGATCATATAATCAGCTGGGAAGATGTGACACCACTCCGATTGTTTCGCATGTTTTGGACAGAGGACTTGGTTGAGGTCATAAGCTTTCAAACTAACCTATATGCAACACAAGGTAAACCTTTTCTCCTACCAGTCCTTCTGAAATACAAACTTTCTTGGCTGTAAATATGGTGATGGGTATAAAAAAGCTACCGAGTTACAAAGATTACTGGTCTTCTGTTCCTGATTTACGTGACTCCTACCTTTCCTCTCTTATGCCCCCAGATCGCTTCAGCTGGCTTCTTGGATGCTTGCATCTGAATGACAATAATCTCATGCCTGCTAGAACGCATCCAGACTATGATAAGTTATATAAAGCCTTGCGTGCCTGCTGAAATCCACCATGAGAGTAATCGACACCAACCGCTTAGAGGCACACCTAGAAGATGCGCCTTTTGCAGTACCAAAAGCGTCCCTGTCCGCACAGTATGGCAATGCAGAACATGCCACGTCCCACTTTGCCTCCGAAAAGGAAAGACATGTTTTTCAGATTTTCACAAAAAGTAATTATTTGTAAATTTATTACCGAATTTTGTATTGTCTTTTTTCTAAAAATAAATAAAAAAGTGAAGTAATTGAGTGCATTAGTTTTAATAAATTTTTGTACCCTTCAGTCATGGTGATTACTGGTGGTGACCACCTTGTTTCTCAAAATCCTAACGGTAAATATTTTTTTTTTTGCATTCGTGTGTTATTTGTATTCCATATTCACCAATTAACAACAAAACATAAATTTTTTATGTCGCAGTAAAGAGCGTGACGGAAAGAGTTAAAGAGGTAAAATTCAAAATGGGGGACTTCAAAATTTTGAAACTTTTTTAAATGATTTTTTATTTTTATGAATTATTATGATCGTAGCTCATGTTTTAAAGTCATATTTTGAGTGCCCAAATTGAGTTAACCCGCTCGGAAAACGTTATTACGAGAAAAATAAAGTTTTCCTGAGAATTCTATGAATGTTTATTATAAGAATTTGCACTTTCTGGGAAAGCTCGGCACGGAAACACAAGATAACACAAGAGCGATCCATTCGAAAAAATTAACAAAATGGGTCTGATTTTCATGATTTTAGCAATGTTTTATATTTTGATTTTTATTTTCAATTGAAAAACCAAAAAGCCGAAACATTAGAAAATATCGCTGAATAAATTAGCTCATTCATTGGATTGGAAAAACATTTATATGAGTTACTCACGATTTCAATCGCTTTCCTACATACCTGATGCGCATTTGTATAAGATGCAAAATATTTATATTTGTTTATGTCGTCATATAAACGCGAATGTGACTGACATAACAACAACGCCACAATATACAGATTTAAGCTATAAACCTTGGCCAAAACAGGGACCTCTTTACAATCACCCACCCAGATCAAAAGGACAAATACCAAAAAGAGAAGTGTCTAAGTGCAGAATCAATTTTTTTATAAATTCCTCTAAGTACCATAGTATTTTTCATATAGAAGGTTTTTTTTTTTTTGTTTTTACACTTTATTTTGTATTCTGTCTATACTTACAATTCTTAGAAGACATTTTACAAATATTTGGTTACATTTAAGAGTGGCTTTGATTTTAGTATTTAAGGAATATTTCCAGTGAAATATTCTTTCTAATAAATAAATTCAATATTTTATAGATGACTCTTGCACGAGCTGAATTGGTGTTTTTCTTTTCAACCTTAAAAAGACACATGATGGTGATATGAGGGTGGAGGCCAGTTTATTTGGGTGCGATTGAAGCCGATTTCGGTATTTACTGGTTACATTTTGTATTTCCTCTTTTATTGAAGGAATGTCTAAGTCCCGATGAATTTGGGCATTTGTCACACACCACGGAGCGTTGACTAGGGTGCGTAGAGTCTTGGACTGGAAACGCTGCAGAAGTTCCAAGTTTGAATTGGACGCAGTACCCCACAGTTGGATTCCGTAAGTCCAGACTGGTTTGATCACAGATTTGTAGAGGATAAGTTTGTTGTCCATTGAGAGGGTGGATTTGCGGCTTAGCAGCCAGTACATATTACGAAATATTAAACCTAGGGCTTTCCTTTTTGTAAAGATATGCGTTTTCCACGTAAGCCGTTTATCCAAATGAATGCCTAGATATTTAGCACTATCACATTGCGGAATTGGAATGCGGTATAAGTTGATTTGTGGGCATTTGGTTCTTTTTGTGGTAAAGGTTACGTGTTGAGATTTATGTTCGTTTACTTTCAACCGCCAGCTCCGGAACCATTTGGAGATTTTATTTATGCTTATTTGGAGCATAAAAGAGGCTTCTACGGGATCCACTGCTGTCGCCATAATAGCGGTGTCATCGGCAAAAGTGCCAGTTAGTAAACCTTTTGTGGTTGGCAGATCGTGTGTAAAAATTAAGTACAGGATTGGACCTAATATACTGCCTTGTGGGACCCCAGCTTTAATTTGTTGGAAATTGGAAATTTCATTTTCGTAATTTACGTAGAACATTCGTTGGTTTAGATATGATTTAAGGAGCAAATAGGCATTTAGTGGTAATTTCTTTTTAATTTTAAAGAGTAGGTGCCACACTCGGTCGAAGGCTTGTGATATGTCAAGGAAAACTGCTGAACAGATTTGTTTTCGGTCGAGCGCTGTTTGTATTTTTTCGACAAGTCTATGGACTTGCTCAATTGTCGAATGCTCATTCCTGAAACCAAACTGATGTTTCGGAATTATTTGTTTGCGTTCGATAAAAACCATTAAACGTTTAAGGAAGATCTTTTCAAAAACTTTTGACAGTATTGGTAGAAGACTGATAGGGCGATAGGATTTCACTTCATCGCCTGGTTTTCCCGTCTTGAGCACCATTTTAATTTCTGCTACTTTCCATTGAGCTGGGAAAATGTTTCTGGTTTAGCACGCATTAACCAAATGGGTAATGAAATTATAGGTAGGGAGGTAGTTTTTTGAGAATTTCGGCCGTGATGCAATCATATCCTGGTGCCTTGTGATCTTTTAGCTTTTTAATAGTGCTAACTATTTCACTTTTGGTGAACTTCTTCATCGGTAGCTCCATTTGTGCTGTCAAAACAAAGATCAGCTTCAGTATCATTTGGTTAGATATTTAGAAAAAAGCTCAGATTTCTCGATTGCGGTTTTCGCCCATGAACCATCTTTTTTACGAAGTTTTGGTCGGTACTCTTTTGTGGTACTTACTTTTTTGCTGACTTTCCACAGGGAATTAGTTGGATCATCGTCGGCTGCACTTTTCGATAAAGCTGCCAAGCATTTTGCACACAAGCATAATATTGGGACAAATTTTGGTATAATCGGTCTTCTCCGCACATATATTTATTGTACTTCGCGATCGCGCATTTTGGATCCACTTAACTCGGAGTTTTGGATTTTCATGCAAACTACATATATTATTATTTTTACATTTCATTTTCTTCATCAAAATTTTGTAAATGCTAGCTATTACAATTTCAGAACCGACTTTTAGCTGAGCTGGCCAAACATTATCTGGGACTCCCCCATATTCGTCTACAGCATCATCTTTGCCAGATATATAACCATCTGAAAGAGGCTCGATGTAAATGGCAGTTGGTATATCAATTGGTTGATTTCCATCTTCTGCTTCATCGGGGGTAGTCAAGCACTTGTTGGAAAAATAGCCCTCTTGAAGCACTACATTTATAAATGCAACAAAATATCAATGAGTATATTAGATACGTTTACAAATAAAAGCACAGAAACGCGAAGAAACCATATTCCTTAAGTTACTCACGATTTCCATATGGTAATGATTTAAGTAAAAATGTAAAAAAAATAAGGCAAATTCGCGATTTAATTTATTAGCTACCAATTAGAATAATTATTATTACAATTTTTTCAAAAAGTATTTATATACCTATAATATTTATTTACTTAGCAAAATGCCATATCGGAAAATGGGAATTATTAACTTTTTTTGTTCACCTCATTTTGACAATGACAGAAACTAAGTTTTTTTCTGCAAACCAAAAATACTTTGCATCAAATAAAGTTTTTGTTTTGTTATTTTGTTATGTCGTGTTAAATACGTGTAAATGCAACGATATATTTTTCATTACCACATGATTACTGTGGGGTTTTTTCAGGTGAACATGAAAAAATATGGTAGGTGGCTTCTCAAACAATATTTATGCAATTTTTTTTAGTTAAATTACTACAAAATAATGATAAAATATAAATACCAGAAACCCTGAATTGTAATAATGAGATACCGAAAATTCCGGGATCGTAAAAATCGAAAAAAATTGGCATCCCTAGAGCAAATGTAATTCCGTCAAACCGCATATCCCACATTGTATCATGCGGGTGCAATAAAAACCAAATGCTCATAAAATTATTCATATTGAGTTAAAGTTTTCAACATTCAAATAATAAAAATCAATAAGATTGAAACTGGAACGTAAAGCACAATAAGGTCAAGTGATAACGCACATTTGCAAATGGCATGAAACCAACAGCGTTTATGACTAGTGTTCGTAAGTTTACTCCACTCCAACATTTGCTCTTTCGCACGCCCTTCTTTAGTTTTCACATTCCTTGTTTGTTTACTATTTTCTGAATTTATGTTCATACATATGTGTTGGGATGCCAGCTCATAAATCTTACCAATTTTCGCTTTACACACAAATGTTTAGTACAAACTCAGGAAAATCATAGGGCGACATTGTCAAACAAATAAATAAATGGATGGGATGGTAACTGCAGTTCACACACTGCATATGCATGTACAGTGAGTCAATAAAGTTTAAGTACACCTTGTTATTTCTTACAAACACTAAGAATTATCATAGTTATGTTAAAAAAAACTTCATGCAATATCTTTGTATCATTAAAAGAGTACATTGTTGTCATGAAAACCGGTTTTTTTGTTGTTCCTGTTATACATTTTAGATGCATACGTAAAATAACCCTCAATGAGCGCTAAAATTACGCAAAAAAAGTTTAAGTACTACACGCAAATATGTATTGTTGCGTTGTTGTTTTTGTAAAAATAACGGATTTAAATTTGTTTGGGTTTTAGCAAACAAGTGTAGAAATGCGTTTGAAGCATTTTATTATTGATAATTTGTACATTTGTATACAGGCGCTAGTTCAAAGTGAACGAAATGGGAAAAGGTAAAGAAATATCGATGGAAATAAGAAAACTGATCATCAAATTGTATTTGGAAAAAAAATCATTGCGTGAAATTGGAATAATTGTTGGAAAAACACATTCTAGTGTACAAAATATTATTAACTTTCACAACAGCAATGGAAATGTGCAAAAGAAACCACGTTCTGGTCGTCCAAAAAAAATTTCCGAACGGGAAGTGAGATATATTTTGAATGCCATCAAAGCTGATCCCAAAAAATCTGCTCCAAAAATACGTGATCCTCAGACCATTAGAAATGTACTTCATAAAGCTGGTTACAATGGAAGAGTTCCACGTAGAAAACCTCAAATATCACCTATTAATAAAAAAAAACGTTTGGTTTTTCAAAGGAGCACTTAGAAAAGCCAGATTCCTTTTGGGATAACGTATTATTTAGCGATGAATCTAAATATAATATTTATGGACCGGATGGAGCGACAAAAATATGGAGAAAGCCTAATGAGGAGATGCAGATAAAAAATTGAATACCGACTGTCAAACACGGTGGCGGTCACATAATGATTTGGGGGTGTATGGCGGCAGCTGGTGTGGGTAAAATGGTCTTTATTGAAACTACTATGGATAAGCATTCATATCTAAGCATTTTACGCAGCAACCTTAAGCTAAATGCAACGCAATTGGGGCTTGATGAAAATACATTTCTTTTTCAGCAGGATAACGACCCCAAGCACACGTCATATTCAGTCAAGGAATGGCTCCTTTACAACTGCAAACAACTGCATACTCCCCCACAATCACCGGACCTAAATCCCATTGAACATGTCTGGGATTTGTTAGAAAAAAGAATTCGGAAACATAATATAACCTCAAAGGGATCGCTTAAAAATGCGTTATCAGAGGAGTGGGGCAAAATCGCAGAAAATTACACTAAAAGGTTAGTGAGAGCATGCGGAGACACTTACAAGCTGTTATCGATGCAGGTGGAGGACCAACAAAATATTAATTTATTCCACGTTTTTTGTTTTTGTTCTTTTTTTAATATTATTTATAAAGTGTACTTAAACTTTTTTTATGTGAAATCCCGATAGTGCAAAGTTTTTTGTTTATTATTTTTTAAAGCTAGTATGTAATGAATTGAAAAGAATGATTTTATGTTCCTTACTTTATTTACAATGTGAAATATACAAGCTCTAATAAATTTTAATGTAAATTGAATGAAACATATGAATTTTTTTATCTGACTGATGAGTGTACTTAAACTTTATTGACTCACTGTATGTATGTATATAAAATATGGCATTGTCCATACTACACGAATATAAATACACAGTGGCTCTCAGCTTATCTGATATAGGTAGGAGTAACTTAAAGCCGATCTTGAAAAGCGTGAACTGATTTTGAATATTTATAAAAATTGGCAGGCTGTCCTCAGAGAGAGACAGCCTTACAGAGTTGTAGTTTTGTCCGACGAGAGAATACTTTAGTATTCAATTGTCTATTTAGTCAAAAGTAGCATTTGTTAGCAGGGTAGGTTCTTCATTGGATTTCAGTGCTGGTTTTAATGCTGGTTCCTATATACACGAAGTCTCTCACAACCTCTAAATCGTAACTGTCAACAGTGACGTTGGTGCCGACAAGTGAGTGCGCTGTTTGATAACAGAAGGTACTTCGTTTTGTACCCACTCATCACCAGATCGACTCACTTTGTTTCTTTTCCCAGTTTGGAAAAGGCAGAACTAACAACGCGGTTGTTAAGGCCGATGATGTCAATATCATCGGTATACGCCAGCAATTGTACACTCCATAAAAAACGCTTGAAAATTCCTCTGATCCTTAATGTTATTAACACTAGATTCCTGAGAAACGCTGCAAAAAACGAACAGTTCATTTTTTGTCACGCGCTGTTGCTACTGGGCCCCGGAGTAGTGCGTCTTTATACACTGACTCATATTGAAATCGGGTAAGCGCAGAATTCAGTTTTTAATTGAAATATTTTCGTTTTGGAAAAATACATATATTTAGCTCAACCTTTTTCTAACCTTTTTCTTATATTCAAAATTTCCTGAAATAATATTTCGCAGTCTGCCTTAGAAGTATTTTTTTAATATTGGGTACTCGAAAAAGTCTTTGCGTATTTTGTCAATAGATGTTGTTGGAGTCGTCTATCTCCAGTGCTACCAATCACATTGTGTCATATCATATGGTGTTAGAAAGGTGACATTTTAAGCTTCATTCTTCAAAAATGAAGAAATTCGCTATATTTTGAAATTTTTGTATAAAAAAGGGAAGAATGCAACACAAGCTACCAATGAAATTTGTGAAGTTTACGTAGACGATGCTGTATCAGTTCGTGTAGCACAACAATGGTTCGCTCACTTCCGTTCTGGAAATTTGGATGTGAAAGATGCACCTTGCTCCGGTCGACCTATCGTTGAAAAAGTCGATGAAATTATGGAAAAGATTGACCAGGACCATCACAAAAGCTGCTATGACATAGTCAAGGCACTAGACATTCATCACCAAACGGTTTCGAACCATTTAAAAAAGGCTGGTTACAAAAAGAAGCTCGATGTTTGGGTACCAGATGAATTGTCTGTGAAAAATTTAATGGACCGAATTAACGTCTGCGATTCTTTGCTGAAACGAAATGAAATCGAACCATTTCTGAAACGAATGGTAACAGGAGACGAAAAGTGGATCAAATATGGTGCAAGGGTAGGAAGCTCAACAAATGGTCGCAAAGCCAGGATTGACGCCTCGAAAGGTTATGCTGTGTGTTTGGTGGGATTGGAAAGGAATCATCCACTATGAGTTGCTCCAGCCCGCTCGAACGATTGATTCTACACTTTACTGTCAACAACTGATGAAATTGAAGCAGGCAATCGAAAAAAACGGCCAGAACTGATCAGCAGAAAGGGCGTCGGCAAAAACTGGGAGAGCTTGGCTGGGAAGTTTTGATGCATTCACCATATAGCCCTGACCTTGCACCATCGGACTACCATTTGTTTCGGTCAATGCAGAGCTCTCTTAATGGAGTAAAGTTGGCTTCAACAGAAGCCTGTGAAAATTACTTGTCGCAGTTTTTCGCCGAGAAACCACAAAAGTCTTACACTGATTGAATAATATCTCTAGAAAAAAAATGCCAAAACGTGGTCGACCAAAATGGTGCATATTTGGTTTAATGAAGTTCATTATAAATACATATGAAAAAAAATGAGTTGAAGTTTGATTAGAAATGCGAAAAGACTTTTTCGACTACCCAATATTAATTAACATTAGTTTCTTCAAAAAAAAGTTATATCAAATAGAAATTTTGTTCTGCGTCTGCCGGACTTTCACTGTTTCTGTGTTCGATTGACGTCTGTCTGTTTGCTTTTATGGTAATCGCAACAAAATCACTATTTAGAAAAGCAATAAGAACTATATAACATTTATTTTCCCATATGTAAGGAGGCTCCCTTGTGTGGGAAACACCGAAATATGAAATTCAAGTATAAAAAATGTTTATAAATTAAACCAAAATTACTTTTTTACTCAATTAAAGGAGAGAAATCAGTTTGAGAGTAGGAGAATATCAATATTGGATAAAACAATATTTTATATTTAATTGAAAATCTAGATATTATTATGATATGATCGTCGGATTCATCTGGCCAGAACAGGATGCTCACACCGATTGAGGCTTTCTGGAATAATCTTAAGAGGTAAAACAAATAACCTCCTGGAAACCAACGAAGAGTTAATCTCTCGCAAATGGCTCAGTTTTAACAAATTGCAAGGTTCTTAAATCATTTGTTATGAAATCCAACGAAGAATCACTCATGCCAACAAATTCTCCTCTGGTTTAAGTATATACTTAGCCAAACACTTCTTGTATACTTCTCCCTTAACATATGACAAACCACGCTCTATCTGTCCTCCATTAAACCCATCCACATCAACCAAGTATCTTTCCCACCCTCACTATGAACCGGTAAGAGATTTTCAAACACATCATTCAGAGATGAACAACAACTTTTTTTAATACTCGAGAATTCATATTAATCGTCAAAAAGAACGCTAGAACCATACAAAGGTGGTTATGCAGTCTAATGGAAATTCTCCACACGTGTTTCTTGTGTCATACCGACAAAAATACTTCAATTCCTATTACAACTGTCAGGCGTGCATAACTACACGGCTGGTAATTCCACAAAGCTAAGAATTAATTAGAACTGCGAACAGCAAATACCTAATTCATTTAGAAGTCACTAAGTAATTTACATTAACTTGCTTGTGAAAGAGCGCACACACCCGTACGTGTTTTTAAAATTTACTTATATATGTATATGTATGCACAAGTACAGGTGTGGATTCAAAGGGATACAGCTGAGAGGTCCGGGAGACTTCTAAGTAGGAAAAATATCAACCTAGGTATGTACATAAATAAGCCAAAACATTTTATATGAGATTTTTTCGCAGTTAAACTTTTCAATTTTTCAATTCCAGTAGAGGAAAGAATATCATACTATTTTCTTCTTTAGGTCGCTAATGAATATCCATAAAAGACTTGAACGTGATTTTAAAGTACAAAATTGGAATCGGTAAAGGGCTTGGCGGTCTTGCCTGGTTCGAAAAAGCTCGCACTGTCAGTCATAGTTCACGAGAGTTTAAAAAAATTGTTTTTGATCCAAAATGATTATAAAGTAAAACAGACGTTTGCTGTACCTTTTCGGGCTCTTTTTCTAACAACCATTTTCTTAGTATAAATGAGTATAAATCCTATCTGTTAAATCTCATCAAAAAAGGTACACCCAAATTTGAATTATCATTGAACAAGAAATAAGAAATAAGTAGTAACTTTTTTTCTATTATTGTAGTTAATTATTATTATCTGTATTATTCCAAATATTTACGTATAACGAAATTTTTACATAATAAAATCTATTACATGAGAAAAATTTCTTAAAAAATTTTACTTAAACTTCTTTTAACATCTTATTTATGTACTATTTGCCATCAAAGATACCTATACAGGGAATTTAATTCGAAAACAAACTTGTTTTTTCGACTGGATAGTTAATTCTAGTTTTGGATTGCTTGCAACTGAAGTAACTAGAGCGTCATTCCACGCTTGCTACTACAGTAAGGCCACTCCCTTCTGCACCCATGGAAGCCACGGTTACCAAACGGGTTACTCCAACCCACAAGCGATATTGGCAGGCTGAGAGAGACTGCAGATGAACAAAACTGATGCTACTCATCACGCCCGACCGACTCTCGCAGATACTCCTGTCATTAAGCAGAAAAGACTTTAGGCAGCTGATTGGACTGATGACGGGCCACTTTTTATGGGCGAAGCATTTGGGAAGGGTGGAGATCTCAGACAGTGTTCTCTGCCTAGCTTGTGAAGAGTACAAGTATATATGACAAGGAGGTGTGCATTTACTACCGTAAGATAAAAGGGTACTTCATATAGTGGTTTAGTTTTAAAAATTAGAAAAATTAACAGAAATACATTTGGTGCTATATTAATTGTTGATGCCCGTCTGGCTTTGCAGTAGCGCATCCTGTTAACCCAGTTCTCCAAAACTTTGGTGACGATTCTTGGCTCTTTCCCATGAATGATTTGTTCGATAGTCGCATAACCAATGCTGGCCTGAATCATTAATGAATTCTTCCCATAAAACCACTGTTGACCATCACTGTTGACCGATATGGAATTTCCAGCAACATTTTCGAAGGCAAAGGCCAATTGATGCCAAAGTTCAAGAATCCGCACTAACTTTCTGAGGATGTATTGGCTTCTCGACGATCATATGCGGAGTTCGTGATCACCATATGTGGTGATTTTGCTTGTTAGTCTCCCCTAGTCCAATCTATATATCTACATGCACAACGCCCCTGCAAACGAAGAAACGGTAAGCAAAACTTTTACATTCGACCGAACTTGGCGCGCTTTTTTCGGTCTTGGTTCGTGCGGCAGCTTCCATTGAGATGATTGAGATTTGGTTTCCACGTCATAACCATAAACCCACGATTAGTCACCAGTTATGACCCTTTGGAGCAAATTGGGTCGTCGCGGACAGAGTCCAACATCTCATTGGCAATGTTGATGCGATGCTGCTTTTGGTCGAAATTGAGCAGTTTTGGTACGGATTTTGTGTCAACTCGTCTCATCCCCAAATCATTGCAAAAAATCGAGTGGCACAAACCAGTCGATATGTCTAGATCCTCAGCAACTACTCTAACGGTGATTCGACGATTAGCCAATACCATTTACTTCACTTCATCAATTTTTTCGTCTGTTGTTGAAGTGCTCGGTCTAAAGTAGCTTCTCCATATGACACAGTCAATATATATACACTAGGGCGGGTTGATTTAAAAATCGCCCATTGCTCTGTGAAAATCGTATTCTAGGGATCAAAATAAGAAACTTTGCCCAAGGAACCATACCTCTAAAACTAATTCTGATGTCCCCCAATTTGGGTCGAACGAAAAATCCCACTTTGACCCATTTAAAGTGCTCCAATCGAGTCAAAATGTATGACCGTTCCCTATACAATCATTTCAAAATATCACCATTTTTGGCCTTTACATGAAAAAAGAAACTAAAAAGTTCGACCCAAATTGGGGGACATCAGAATTCGTTTTAGAGGTATGGTTCCTCCGGCAAAGTTTCTAATTTTGATCCCTAGAATATGGGTTTCACAGAGCAATGGGCGATTTTTTTGCCTCCCCACAAATCGACATTGTACACACATATATAAATATGTGTAAAATGTATAAATATTATAACCCACAGCTTTAAATACTTGAGTTTCTTTCGGAACTCCCCGGCACTGTGAAGGCTCTAAACAAGTTCTTCATTTTGGTGCTCTTCAAATGCAATTAGTGCCATATATGTACCCGTAACTAAGCATACACCGCCACAAGTTTTGCATAATTACGAGCAAATAAGCCGCCGCGAGCCTATCGTGTTGGCAAGGCATTGTATGCAGTCATACATATAAAGTACAAATGCTTCGGAGGCAACATGCGTGCCTCGTCATCTAAAACATTTTTATCTGAAAACACCTTGACGTTTGTTACTCACTCCCTACCCCGCCTACCCTATCTTATTTTGCATCCGGAATTTCTAGCATAAGAAGTTTGAAGCAGTGAGTGTAAGGTGAGCAGAAAAGTTCCTAAATGTAATGCGGTATGTCATAGGAGTATAATGCAATATACTACAATACATGCCTAGCACGGCAAGCAGTAAGCGATCCAAATCGAGAATCTAGGAAGGCAATAATATCATAGTCAACCCATCTAAGATGTTTGTTCAAATAAAACCATGTATATGCAAAAAGTTTCGTTCAAATCAAAAAAGTTTTAGTCCGCCGTTAATTGATTTATGATATCGAATTCGTTTACGTTTGGTTAGACGAATCCTTACACGCACTAAAACAAATAATCCAGTACTTATTGCTTTAGTATTTTGAGGCACAAACGTTAATTACACCACCGTAGCTGAATTGGTTGGAGCCATTTGCGGAAGAACATCAATTTGGAGGTAGAGCTCAGCCAAACACCTAGCATAAGTGTACGCGCCAATTATATAATATATCTAAGGTATACGAGATTGAACTGCTGTAGTTCAACCTACATGAACTCGAGGTCTTTTTAATACTTTTTATTTTGCACCTTACTTTTTTAAAAGTATATCGGGCCTCATGCGGAAATCGAAAATCGAAAAAACCCCTTAATTTCTTCTTTGCGTATCCGCTGTGGCTCCATTAAATTTTAACAATTTGAAGTGTGGATCAGCTTACGCTTCCAAGTTACCATTTCATAAACTATTTCAGAGCTGCAGGATGTGCTAAGTGAATGAAATAAGTTAAAGCCAGTAAGTTAAGCTGCATAACTTAGGCGAAAGAAATATTAAGCGCTTCTCAACCGACGTTTCGATTGATTTGCAAACGGACGTTTGTTAGCAATTCACTACAGCGGTATTTTTCGTTGGTTTGTTGCAGGCATTTAAATATAACTTGAAAAACTATTGGAATCTCACTATGAAGCTTTCAGGAATTTCTGAGCATAGTTTCAGCTATTAATGAAATAATATAATAAAAAAAATCTGAGCAAAACTAACAAGAAAAAGTGTCTTTAAAAGTGTATTTTATAGTAAAAACTGGAAAAATTAAATAAAAAGTAAAAATGTTAAAAAGAGCAAAATATATTTAACTTTATTATTATATTTTCGAAATTATTAAATTTTCGAAAGTATTAATTTTTTTCTTACTCTATTCTGTTTATTTCTTATTACACTCAAGCCTACAATTAAACTAATTTTCAGGAAAATTTAAATACTTTTAAATATTAAAACTAAAATACTTCAATCACTTGACATGAAATCACACACCAAATAATCATAAATGCTCAGTGCAAATAAAATATCAAACACGATGAGATTAACGAAAAATTTTAGAATCTATGTGGTACTCAGCCATTGTTGCCTTGCCAGCCTTGCTTGAAGGTAAAGGGATCCCACATACTGGCCAGAGTTTACTGGTTTCAAATGAATTACTACTTTAGAGTAATTATTATTGAGTAACAAATCTTCATCGAAGACGGAACCAAAATGTTCAATGTTTTTTATGCATCTAGTCGTTACTGCTTAGCCCTGATATTCGTTTAGCGTTAATTAAGTTCGCTGGTCGAGAAGATTTTGTGCTAAGGGATAACAGGCTTTGAAAACAACTATCATACATTGCCATTGAGAATTCGTGAGATATTCTTCATTTAGAATTTAAGTTAACTAAACCAGTTGATTTTTAAAAGATAATCGCATAACCACTCACCCTAATATGAGAGTACATACACCCATGTGTTGGTATGCATGATGAGTGTGATACGCAAAAGTGTCAAAACTTTTGACAGTGAGGTAGAAACGCAATATTTTGCCTTATTGCTATGAATACTAAGTATTTCAGTCCACTTTGAAAGCGCGTAAAATTATGTACCGAAATTTCCATTTAACGCTTGGAAAGCTGCTTTTCACACAGTTTTTTAATAATCCATCATCTTTCAGTTCATGGAAAAATTAGAAGATTTTTCAACGGGGCTGTATACTTTTGTACATATCTCCAAATCTTATGACTGACGTGCACTCCACGGTTTGTCATTGTCTACCGAGGGTTGAAGTTTTATATTTGTTGTTGTATTGATATTAGTTTTCACAAAATTAATCACCTGCCCTAATAACGTTTCAGTAAAACTTGCACAGGAAAATTGCATTGCGGTTTCGCTTAAACTCAGGCACTTGTGTTCTTGCTCTTGACGCTAATTCCTTTTTGTGTTAGTCCCAAACTACTTTCATTCAAAAATAATGAGCACAGACCATACAGTTCATGCGGTTGGCCATTAGAATGGACAAAGCTTACATTTAACTGAAAGCCTAATCAAGTTTATAGCAGCCAGCTCAGACAGCTAATACAATAATCCAAATGCGTTTCATTTTGTAATTTCTCACTAATTACCGACTAACGAGTAAAGGAGATGTTTATTCATTGAAGAGATAATGCATGCATACAATGGGTGTGTCGTTTAGAGACATAGCAATTTTAACGAAATGTCCAGTATTTGGGCTACCACGGCTGGAGAATTGTATGGCATTCGGTGCTTATAAATAACGTCGAACATACGAATATAATTGCCTCGGTAAAATTTTGTATCTCTTTTTCCCGCACAGTCGAACATTTTTGTAATCGAGCACCGAAAACTGCGAATCATTTGCACGTAGCGTTTCCATTGACGGAAACTTCCTCTATCCATAGTTTTAAATTATTGGATTATCAGGGGCATTATTTTTATACTAGACATGAAAAGGTTGTTATTTTCTCAACCTCTCTTGTTCCTTCCTCTTAAAAAAAAAACTGATGGGTAAGTTTAACACCTGAAAATTGAGTTGAGATAATTTGGCAAATTTACCGCATGGCAAAATACCGTATATCTGCTTATTAATTTACAGCCGTAGCGATCAATCAATTTGCACTAATCGGCCTATGATACTGGAATCGCGCTATGAAACTATCATATGTTACTGAGCATAGTAACTGCAATTGATGGACAAATATTAAAAACATGTGAGTTGGAGTGTTTTCCACAAGTGACAAACAAATATTTGTTTTTAATTTTACCAAACAAATTTCCGAAAGCAATAAAACATTTTTGTTCATATTATATTTTATCCTAAAAAATAAAAAAAATGTACAAGTAATATGCATAAAAGATAATAATATTACAGGAATTAAATATAGCCTATTGAAAAATGAAGTATTACGAATTTCTTACAGAAAATAGTAAGTTTATTTAACCCTATACACATAACCTTCTAAGCTGCCCTTTTAAACATAACCATTCGTCATTTCGACGAGCTATTACTCGCGATATATAAAATCGGTTGAAAATATATACATATTTCTGAAAGTTTCAACACACAGTTATATTAACCAAGTATATCTTAAGTAAAACACACAATAAATTTAATTTTTTGTTATATTAATAGGACTATGAATAAGTTCGAGCGGTTTTTTTTCGAAATTTGAAACTTTATTGACGTAAAATGGTTACAAATTTAATATTCAAAATATTGTCCATCGCTTACTACTACTTTTTCCCATCTTTCTGGCAATTCACGGATTCCCTTTGTGAAAAATTCGGTCGGTTTTGCCGCAATCCACGAATCGATCCATTTTTTGACTTCATCGTAATTACGGAAGTGCTGGTCAGCCAGGCCATGTTGCATCGATCGGAAGAGATAGTAATCGGATGGCGCAAGGTCTGGACTATACGGCGGGTGTGGTAGGACATCCCATTTGAGCGTTTCTAAGTATGTTTTGACCACTTGTGCAACATGTGGCCGAGCATTGTCATGTTGCAAAATAACTTTGTCGTGTCTATCGGCGTATTGCGGCCGTTTTTCTCGCAGTGCTCGGCTCAAACGCATCAATTGTCGTCGGTAGACATCTCCCGTAATCGTTTCATTCGGTTTCAGTAGCTCATAATACACAACACCCAGCTGGTCCCACCAGATACACAGCATAACCTTCAGGCCATGAATATTCTGCGCCGACGTCGATGTTGAAGCATGGCCAGGGTATCCATACGTTGCCCGACGTTTTGGATTGTCGTAATGGACCCACTTTTCATCGCCAGTCACAATTCGATGCAAAAAACCCTTTCTTTTGTGCCGTTGAAGCAGTTGTTCGCATGCCATAAAACGGCGTTTAACGTCTCTTGGCTTCAATTCATACGGCACCCAATGGCCTACCTTTCGGATCGTTCCCATGGCTTTTAAACGTTTGGAAATGGTTGATTGATCAACTCCCAAAGTTTTTGCAACCTCTTCTTGCGTTTGAGCCGGATCTTGATCGAGCAATTCCTCCAATTCGGTATCCATGAACTTTGGCGGCGCACCCTCGCGTTCTTCGTCTTCCAAGCCAAAATCACCACTTTTAAAGCGTGCAAACCACTTCTGGCACGTTCGCTCAGATAGAGCATGCTCACCATAAACTTCCACCAAGATACGATGACTTTCGGCTGCTTTTTTCTTCATATTAAAATAATGAAGAAGAATTCCCCGCAAAAACACATTATTTGGCACGAAATTCGACATTTTCAAGTGTGGTAAAAATATTGTTGTTTACGCTTCAAATAAAAAACTTATACTGACGTTTGTGCCTTACGACAGTAGCTCTCCAATGAATGTTTGGAAATGTGGATCGATGGAATAATAATCAAGTTACGCCATCTGTAAGAAACGAAGAATAGATTCCTCAGATAACACTCCTCTTGACGACATTAAAAAAATCATTAAAAAAAAAGCACACAAATACTAACCATTCGTCGAAATGACGAACAATTTCTCGGAATCTCAAAAAACTACACAACTACGCGCCTCACACGTAAGCTTCTCAAAAGAGCTCAATGAATACTGAGTTGACAAGTAAAGGTATGGCGATCATCCTGCATATTAAAAAGTTACAACGATATTTCTATCTTCTGTTCGACGATTCGACGAAGGTTATGCGTATAGGGTTAATAAACATTTATTTATATTACATGTTTAAATTTAAATATTTTCATCTGTGACTTCAGTAATAGTTATATTCGCTGTTTCCTCTGCCGGTATTACTGTGGCGATTGGTCGATGATAACTAAAGTACGTTACAAAAATATTGGATGAAATATTATCAAGATATCTCACATATACAGCATCTATTGTTGTTCCATATTTGGTAGTAGATTCTCTTGGATTGTTGTTGATTTGCAATTGAAATTCTTTTTGAAGTGTGCTTTGAGTGCTGAAATTTTTTGAATTTTCAGGTGGCGCAAAATTAATCATCCAGTTTTGTATTTGAAAATTATTAAATAAAATTAAAAAAAAATTAAATAAAAAAATGACTTTGAGTGATGAAATTTTTTGAATTTTCAGGTGGCGCAAAATGAATCTTTCAGTTTTGTATTTAAAAATTATTAAATAAAATTTAAAAAAAATTAAATAAAAAAATGACTTTGGATGATGAAATTTTTTGACGTTTCTGGTGGCGCAAAATTAATTACCCTGTTTTGTATTTGAAAATTATTAAATAAAATTTAAAAAATATTAAATAAAAAAATGGTTTTGAGTGATGGAATTTTTGAATTTTCAGGTGGCGCAAAATTAATCATCCATATTTGTATTTGAAAATTATGAAATAAAATTAAAAAAATAATAAATAAAGAAATTGTATTGAGTGATGGAATTTTTGAATTTTCAGGTGGCGCAAAATTAATCATCTAGACTTGTATTTGAAAATTATGAAATAAAATTTAAAAAATAATAAAAAAAGAAATTATATTGAGTCATGACTTTTGACCTTTACGCCCGCCATTGCGTGTCTGTTTTTATACAGCAGCCCTACACTTCACAAATTGGAATTATGATTGACGTACTGCACTATTTGTGAAAAATAAAATTAATCCCATAGCATGATTAATTTTGTGTCACTTTGTATGATAATCAAAACCTATCTTTAAAATATGCCTTCCTCCGTAGGCTTAAACTTTTTATTCAATTTCAACTTTTGCTCATTACGAGCTGGCATATCTCGAATTTGCTATTAAATAAGTTTGCACTTTTCATTTCGAATTAATAAAGCAATAAATTTGGCATTGCAAAATAGTTCCACTTGGTTTAAATAGTTGAGTAATAAAACTTCTTTCTGCTATGGCTCTGCTTTCTGTGACCTTTTGATATTTTTCAACTCAAACACTGACCTTCGTCATTTCTTCGCACAGAGAGCGCGCCTCAAAGGTGCCCACTCTAGCCAGCCTTCCAGTTTCCCATGAATTCTCTGTAATCGAATTCCTATTATCTACATAGCAAATTACCGAACACATTCAAAAACACATAACGCACCAACATTTACTAAGAACTCACGAGCATCCAACTTGCCGCTCTTTAGCAACTCTACATTTGTCTCTCTAACATGGCACACATACTAACACACTTTAAGCCACATCATTTGTGAGTTGTTCCTTTGAAATTGGCTTAGCACTTCTCATACTACAACACATAAAATATATATATGCATACCTTAGTATAGCGTGGCGACCCGTCGCCACGCTATGCGTCGCCACGCCAACGATTCGGTTTACAAGTGAGCCTATGGATGTTTCAAATCAAAAGTTATAAACCTGTTAATAGAGCAGGAGATATTTTATTTTTATAAAAGATTATAAAATGTCTCAAAATTATGAAATGTTTTTCAAAATTTTGTCTGTTTACTTTTTATTAAACACAGTCTTCAGATACTAGGTTATGCAATAAGTTTTGCGGCTCGATAATAGGGGACGTTACTACTACTCTAAATCTTCATATGAACGTAAGTGAAGTTTCACTCCAATCTGTCAATTAATTCTTAGTTTACAAGCCATTTAGTATCGACGCATCACAATACTTTCAACAATGGAAAAAAAGTAAGTATCGTGCAATGGTTGCATTTTTATTTTTGCAAGGTTTAAATGCAAAAGAAATTAATGAATGAGTGTTGAAAGCCATAAGAACTTTGGCCATTAGTTAGCTCATTAAAAATATGGGTTGCTGAATTAAAATGTGGTCGTACAAGCCTTGAAGACGATCCTCGTCAAGGACATCCAGAAATCGTAAATCATAAAATACGAGATATCGTACTGGAAAATCGACGAGTTACTGAAAGAAATTTAGTAGAAGGCACCTAGGCACCTCACTATGGATGAGACTTGGGTCTGTCACCATACTTCTGAATCGAAAAAAGAGCCTAAAGTATGGTGTGAACCTAGTTCTTCGACTCCGAAACGAGTTTGTGTCCAGAAATCGGCCAAGAAGGTTTTATATATTTACACTAGGTTGGGGAATAAGTTCGTAGCGGCTTTACCGTAGTCTTTTATTTAAATAAAAAACAATAATTATATCAATAAGTTAATGAATTATATAGTCGCCGTTGCGGTTTACAACCTTTTCTTGCCTCTCGACTATCTTGTTGCACTCGTCCCGCCAAAACTTGGACCTTTTCGTTATCAAAGAAACTACCGCCAGAGAGCGAAAAAGATGGCAATCGGTCCCAATCGGTAATCCCATTCGAGCTCTTCGAGAGCGGCTTTGACGACTTGTGCAAGATGGGATCTGTCATTGTCGTGAAGTAGTATGGTTTGATCATGTCGATCATGCCTCATTTACGCGGTGTAGTTGGGCAATGTAGAGCTCCTTGTTGACCGAGGTATAAAATGCATTTTCTACAATGTGCACGAGGTAACCCACTTTCAGGAAATCCTCCCGTCGAGCAATCGACGGCTCGGTCATCGGATATGCAGGCCCGAACCCCACACCCCCCTATGACCGGAACTGACACCCAGGGCTCCGAAGGAAGCGCGCTACTAGTGGTGAAACATGGCACATTGGCTATGCCAATGGAGAGCCAAGTGAGTGTGAGCGATACACCGTCGTCGAAACGATCTGAAGCAACTGAACAAGTTGTGGAGGATGTGGAGATGGCGGACAATCTCTCAGTAGAGTCAGATGGATCTCTGGTACCGAGTAAGTCTTTGACAACGGTTAAACCTGGTGCGAATCAGGTAAATACCGGTAAAAAGACTGAAGTTATTGGAGAGTCGAACGCAGGTGTTGGTCTATCCGCACGGCAGATCAAACGAAGAAGACAGAAGGCGAAGCAAGCCGAAGCATTAGCTAAGGTAAGCACTCAAGCTCCGTCAACTTCGACACCTGTAATGGAAACGGGAAAGCGTGGCGGAACAGAGGATTCCTCTGTAGCGTTGCACTCTTCCGGAAACGAAACGGGGTCTGTGCCAACGACCGGGAAGGGGAGAAAGGCAAAGAAAAGGAAAGTCGAGAGACGGAATTCGGAAATGCCTGCATCCTCGACCCAATCCAAGGCAGACTAACGTTTGCCTGACAAGGCAAAGGCTAAGGGACCTCAAATGTCGAATGACGCTCTTCCGGCAACGTCTGTCGAATCATTCACGAGAATGGCAGCAAAGGCAATGACGGCGGAGATACATACCGACAAACAAGACAGCATCTTGACAGCTATCTTTGGAAAGCTATCGGTGAGTCGAAAGACGCGGTCACTCATTAATCTAGGACTTCCCCTAGTACGGTTGTACTGCTTAATGGGAGCATATGAGAAACACGTAGGATTTTCCTCTAATAACTTCTGTTGCAGCTGCAGAAATGAGGAGGAAGAAATATGCAAACTTTCCCTGCTACTATCTTACCCTTACCAGAATACGGCATCGCCATCTGAACTCTTACTTCTTTGGATGTCCAAACTAGGCTTGCAGTGGTGGACCCTTCTGCACCACCTTTACCTTACCTAACTTAAGGGATTATTGACATAAAATAAAACAAATGTGTTAAATATTTCTTTCTTAACTTTAACAATCAGCAAATCCGCCACAATGTCAATACCCAAATACAAAATCGCTGTACAAACCGCAAATGCAAAGACAGTCAAGTGAAATTATTGTAATTAGTTTGCGGCTACACGCTGCTGTTCAGATACGAGAAGATACTCTTAGTGAAAGGAAAGTATTAGGGTAACCTTTAAATAGAAACACTTAAAAAAGTAAAGTGTAAGTAAAGTAAAAGTAATAACTAATAGAAAAATTTAATAGAAGAACAAGTATTGGCTTTTGTAATAAATAAAATAAAAATAAAAAAACAAAAAAATTGATATAAGAAAACATGTCTTCAGTTTAAACCACATTTTACAAACTCAGCCATTGGGACCCTTCTTGTGCCCTTCACCTGAGGTGAATTCCATCATCCTCCATATAATATATATGTATAATAGATGAGATTACCAATAATCATTCCTTATATCGTAAGTGAAAACTTAAATTCAAATGAATAAAATCGAAATAACATCCCTACAAATGCATATATTTGCTTAGTAAAAGTTAAAGGATTTTCAAATCTTTGAATCCAAAAAATATTGTAGGTCAACTAGCGTTAAATGAAACACTCAGTTGCGCATTAGAAGCAAACTTTATTTAACAGAAACAAATACTGCAACTAAGTGTACGCCCTAACAGCAGCTGTTTCATGCAGTCGTCGTCGTCTTCTTAAAGCTCTCCGCTTCGCTACCCTTAAGTAGGGGCAATTACACAGTTCGAATATGAGTTGCTTTGGCCTTGACATACCACCACAGCCAAATATCGTAGCAATGCGAAATGCACTGCACTTGTGATTGTGTGGATTGCAATTATGCTAATACAGTGGCACGTCAAGTTGCCGATCGGTGGAGCAACGCAAATAGGTAATAGCTGGGCGCAAGGTGCACAATGGGGTGTTTAGAACACATCACCTTGGTAGTGCGTTCTTGCTTGAAAATCGAATATTTTACGATAATGCGCTCTGTACACGACCTGGTATTTGAAAGTTTCTTTACCCAAATGAAATGATGTGTGGCTCTAATCAATGCTTGAATGGAACAAAAAAAAAAAATATTTATAGGGTGGGCCATGTAAAATTTGCTTTTCGAATCGGCTATAAAAAAAACTTAACAATATTTTTTCAAACTTTTTTTTCTATTTTGAAGATTGAACATTGTCATTTATGAATGAAAAATAATATGGTTCAAATGACTGCCACGACGGGCTTTACAGTAGGCCATTCGATCAACCCAATTTTTAAGCACATTTTCGATTGTTTGGGCCCCAATTTTAACTTCGATTTTGTGTTTTAAAGCATCAATCGTCTCTGGATGGTTCGCATAGCATTTGTCCTTAACGGCTTCCCACAAAAAATAGTCCAACGGGCTTAAATCACAGCTCCGAGGCGGCCAATTGATATCGGAATTCAAAACCGGTAACCACAAGTTCGAGTGTAACTTTGGCAGTGTGACAAGTTGCACCGCCCTGTTGAAACGAAATGTCGTCCATGTCATCCTCTTCAATTTTTGGAAACAACTCGTTGAGCATGTCACGGTAACGCTCGCCATTTACTGTAACCACAGCTCCTCGCTCATTTTCGAAAAAAATGGCCCGATGATGCCGCCAGACCAAAAACCGCACCAAACAGTGAGTCATTGTGGATGCATTTGCTTCTCTACAGTAACGTGTGGATTTTCTGAGCCCAAATCCGACAATTTTGCTTATTGACGTAGTCAACGATGTGAAAATCAGAAAAGTAGAAGAAGACTCACCACTTTGGAAATAGATTTTCAATATTTCCCAATTTTGTTCAAGCGTAAAGCGTCCCATTTCGTAAATGTCAAACCTTTAAGTAAATTATGAACACATTTGACATGTCATTTGTGTTACCATTCTCAAAAAAATAGGTGGTTCAAAAAGCAAACGCTATATGGCCCACCTTGTATTACTAGCTAACACCAGGCATGCGGCGGCCGCCGTAGCCGATTGGTTGGTGCGTGATTACCATTAGGAATTCACAGAGAGAACGTTGGTTCGAATCTCGGTGAAACACCAAAATTAAGAAAAACATTTTTCTAATAGCGGTCGCCCCTCGGCAGGCAATGGCAAACCTCTGAATGTATTTCTGCCATGAAAAAAGCTCCTCATAAAAATATTGCCGTTCGGAATCGGCTTGAAACTGTAGGTCCCTCCATTTGTGGAACAACGTCAAGACACAACTAGGAGGAGGAGACCGGCCAAACACCCGAAAAAGGGTGTATGGGCCAATTATATATATATTAGGGCGGGTCGATTTAAAAATCGCTCATTGCTCTGTGAAAATCGTATTCTAGGGATCAAAATAAGAAACTTTGCCCAAGGAACAATACCTCTAAAACGAATTCTGATGTCCCTCATTTTGGGTCGAACGAAAAATCCCACTTTGACCCATTTAGAGTGCTCCAATCGAGTCCAAATGTATGACCGACCCCCACTAACTTTGGACGGCCGATCCTCCCATGCCAGTGGCATACCCCCTGGAAATCCCCTCGGGCGTTCCCCATACAATCATTTCAAAATATCACCATTTTTGGCCTTTACATAAGAAAAGAAACTAAAAAGTTCGACCCAAATTGGGGGACATCAGAATTCGTTTTAGAGGTATAGTTCCTTCGGCAAAGTTTCCTATTTTGATCCCTAGAATATGATTTTCACAGAGCAATGGGCGATTTTTTTGCCTCCCCACAAATCTACCCGGCCTAATATATATATATATATATAATATAATACCAGGCATGCATTGCTACGCCTCATCAAATAAACTAAAAACAACGATATTAAAAAATTATTTTTATTAATTTTTTATTTCTATCCAACATTTTTGGGGATAGATGAATCATTTATCCGGATTACAACGTCTAGAGTAAGCTACCGATAGTTGGCCATAGGAAAAACAAAGATTTTTTATGTTCAAGCCAACTTTTTCAAATATTATGCTTGGAAACAAAATCTCACTCAGCCTTATTGTGAGTTTCGCCCTCGTTAAGAGAACAATTATAGTGAAAGTGGCTGTTACTTTCGCCCGAAATTTATGTTTAAGAGTGAAATTCTTATTAAGCCGAAAACAGAAAGTGAAATATTTCGGTCGAAAGTTAAACTGATGATAAGGCTGAATATTTTAAAACATTGCTCAAACATTAAGTATTCCATTACGAACCGCGCAAATACTATTCTAAACTGCTACCCTTTTTTTAAGCCCGAAATAGATGTCCATGTCCAAATGCCATGTGATTTGAAAAGTAACCCACCGATGTCCTCTTTTTATATGTGCATGTGTCAGAAAAAAATAAATAAGTAATTTTCCAAATTCATTTAAATACAAATATCGCTTGCACGTCTCAAATTTCTTGCTATGTCTTTGATAAAGAAATTTTTTTTAAGTGGCAGATGTCAGATGTGCGGCGATAAGACTAGGGTTGCCTGACCCCAGATGTAAATAGCACACCGACAAGTTAGATGTTATTGAAATTAACTTTCGTTTTATCTAACCCATTACACTTCTTAAATTTTCCACAAAGCATTGTGGAACACATAGGATAGAACATATGGAATATCTGTGCAGACAAAAGCAATACTAAAGACGAGGTTTATGGGAATGAGTGGCATTCTCTTAACCGGTGAAAGTGTTTTTGTGAATCCAACACCAACTGGACAGGTTTAAGCAGTCAAAAAGCATATCAGCCTTGACGCCTAGTGCTGTTCGCTATTGTTTCTGAACGAAGAGAAGTTTGCCAAATGGCACAGCCAAACAATTGCGAGTATATGCACTCGTATACGCATTCATACTACGCATACACATACACAAAAACAGGGGCGAGCTTAAGCAGTCTTTTCTTTTTTATGTCTACGAAGAATGGCGGGAAAGAACATAGGTAGAAAAATCGTTTTGTAGCATAATGGCTCAATTTCAATAAACAAATGGGAAGCAGATGCGAGACATGATGTTCTTCTTTTTATAGTGAATTGTGAAACCGTAACGTTGAAAGTGAGCAATTCGAATGTTCTGAAAATTGCACTTTGATCGCCTCTGTAAATTTATTAGCAGCATGTGGTTTTCTTCCCACAGGCATTTCGCGAAATTATTTAGAAATCTCCATGATATGTCACCAGTTGCATAAATGTTGTAAAAGCTAAACTAAAAAGAAATTACTATCAGTGTTGCCAATTTAGCGACTTTGTCGCTAGAATTGACGACTTTTGCTTGAGTCTCGGCGACAAAAAAAGTTTTGACGACAAAAATGATTTAGCGACTTATCTGGCGACTTTTGGAGAGCAAATCAAAACCGTTTTAGGCAATAGATACTTTTCTGTCAACTTGATTACCCGTGAATGCCCTTTACCTTCCATACTCTAGAGTAACAATTTACTGACTATAGATAAAATAACGCACTACCTATTGGTGTGTTATTGTCGATAAATTATCGATCTATAATTGAAATTTTAAATTTATTTTTTACCTTAAAAGTTTTTATGAAATTAACAAAAATCATACGTTGTATTAAGAAATAATAAAATATATTCCAATTCAATTACACCTTGTTTCACACAATTGTAATGAGTAACCAAATTATTTTTACCACTGATCATATAAGAGCAAAGCGGTTGGGGAATCCCCGGATTTTATTATATTCTGTACGTGAAACAATTGAATTGATATCGGCTCAGTTGATTGTTTACTATCCTCTAGCTTACTTACTTTTTAATTCATTTTAATCTATCTCGAGGTTGCTTAAATAATGGATTTACCTCTGAAAAAAAGCAGTATTTCCACTGCGTTACAAAAACGAACTTTTTTTCGGTCCTATGAACCAAATATACTTTTTCGGAAAGGGGAGAAAAAATAAAAATACACGAGTATCGGCGATTTTCATGTACACGTCAGAATTTTTTTTTTTTTTATGTATAAAATATAGAGCTCGTAGTCCGCCTGTGTGAAAAACTTTGGATCACTTTTTAACCCTTTTTCCGTGATCCAATCGCGCTGAATTTTTGCAGGCAGACTCGTGGAAATGTTTTTATTATGTAAAATTAAAAAAAAAAATTTATCAATTCTCAGATTTTCTTGAATTTTTTTTTTTTCTAAAAAAACAAGTTTTTTCTAAATTTTCGGCATAACTTGAAGGGACTCCAAATTTTTAAACAACTTATTAACTTTTAATTTATTGTTTCATACAACACACTCGGTGCCGTTTGTGTGTTTGTTACAGTTCCGGAAGTTCCGATCATCTGACAGTTGCGCACTAGGAGACGTATACTTTGACAGTTGTTTTAAGTTCTGTTGCGCGAAAACGTCTTTCTGTACATTTCATCTTACGAAAAATGCAGTGCCCGACTCGAAATAACTTTTGTTACATTTGTGGCTTATTCGCACTAAGTAAAAATTTTTAAAAAATATTACGAAAACAGGGTTTAACTCGTTTCAGACAATATTCAAGATTTCTTATGTTCCTTACTTGTGGTATACCTACTCCGGAAGTCGTGTGCGACTATTGCTATAGAAATGTATGCAAGTTTAGTGATGGAAGGTCAACAATAAAGTACTCTGTACTAACAATTTGGCTGCCACGTACGGAGCACTGCAGTGAACTGTGCTACTTTTGCGTGACTTTTACTCCAACTAAAGGGTGCCAATACTTTCGCCGCAACAAAATTCGCTACGCTAATGTAGAATCGGTTATTTCAGCGGTTCTGTACTCACCAGAAGAACGTATCAAAATTGAATGCTATCGAACAACGTGCATGGAAAGGCACAGTTGCCGTTATTGAGCAGTTTCTTGGCAACAAACGAGCTGACAATTATAAAAATATTGTTGCAGAAATGATTTCAGCATATGGCGAAATGGGCATATTAATGTCGCTAAAGATCCATTTCTTTCACAATCATTTAGATTGTTTCCCTGGTGATTTAGGAGCTTGTAACGATGAACATGGCGAAAGGTTCCATCAGGACATTGCGGCTATTGAAAAGCGCTTTAAAGGACAAGACATTACGCATATGCTTGGCGAATACTGTTGGTCTATTTGCCGCGATACTGACACAAATGCTTACAAACGCAAAAATAAAAGGCCTAAGTTTCTTTAAAAGCATTAAAATTTTTAATGTAACAATTTTTAATTTTAATATAATAAAATTAATAAAAAAAATTAGGGGTTTTATATCTCTATTGTAATGCGGAGTGGAATACCTTTCTTTTGATACCCACATCGGCATATCTCATGCAATTTTTTTTTAATTTCGAACAGGTGGCAACCCTGTGAAACATTGTCAGTGGCAACACCTAGGTGAAAAGTCTAGAAATGTGATACACTATCTGTGTGCCCAATTTCATTCAAATCCGTTAAGCTAATCCTAAGATCGTGTGGCTATACAGATATGCATACAAGAATTGCTCATTTAAAGTTATAAAATACAAAAAAAAAAAAAAAATTGTGACGTGTACATGAAAATCGCCGATACAAGTGTTTTTATTTTTATCCCTTTCCGAAAAAGTATATTTGGTTCATAGGACAGAATGTGTGTAACGCGGTGTTATTATTCATCTAAAACTTTTAAGTCCGCAGCTGGCCTCTTGTGCACCTCTCAGAATGAAATTTAGGATCCGCCCCTGATGGAGTTAGCGACTTTTGGTATTGGCCCTAGCGACTCAGATTTATTGGCGTTGGCAACACTGATTAAAGTTTATTCCAATAACTATTTCAAAGGAGACAAGTGCGAGTTTTATATATTTATTTTAATATATCCTTTAATGTTACCCGTTATGTCGTATATTCGAACACTCTTGGAATATGTCCTCCGTACTCTGTGCCACTCACTGGAGAAATAATGTCGGAATGCCATTAAGCTCGCGATAATGTCTCGCAGAAATTTTTGCGCAAATTGTAATCGTTAGGCTTAAGCTCTTGTACGATTTGAATTTTGAAGGAGTTAAGTCTAAGATCCTTCCCCAATATTAAATGCGCAAAAGTCCCAGGGCAGCCGACTTCTTGCTAACTAACTAACGCGGATTATCGTGTAAACTTTTAGAGATGAGTTCAATATTTTCTTTTGTTCACGGGGCCCCGACCGTAGGCTGTTTGCCAACGAATTTATTGTCTGGAACCTTATCACCTAAGAGCGAATCAAGTCTTCGCTTGGGGCATCACGTAAAAACCTAATATTGCGATGTAAACAACATCCACGACGAGCAGTTGCCCAAGCCTCATTGGTCTTGAAATACGTTTCGATTGCAAACGCACGTCCACTGCAACATCGCGACTAATTAACCCGTGCGAATATCGGAGCTAACTCTGCCACCGGCACCTGTGTATATGCATAGTGTAAAATATTTTTGAGAACGATGTGTTTAAATGAGTATTGTTGATTATCACTTTCAGAATGAGAATTCAATACAGCCCATAACTTTTACAGAAAGTGATAAGTTACAGCAATGGTTGCTATGCAGGAGGGAGTTTTGAAAAAGTGTTTAGCTATTTCCTGGCTACTGAAAGTGAACCAAAAGCAAATTATTTTGCCGAATTTTTCGATAATAGAAGCCAAAGCCAAATAATCGTATAGAGACTACTTTCGTGTACATTACAGGCTGGCCTTTGAGGAGTGTTTCATGCCCACTTGCAGCGTCACTTTTTAGCTTTTCTATGCCCTCAAATTGTCCAGATCCATTTGAAGACTGCTGCATCAGATATATTACAGATTGCCAAAAACAACAAAAACAAAAACTTTAAGTCATCTGCGAACCTTAATCATTTTGCTTTAAGAATTGATTTAGGTTATCGTTAATAAAAATGATGAATAGCAGTGCTCATTGGTGTATGCCAGGCCAAGCGCTTCTTCTTTTTCTTAATTGGCGCGATAACCGCTTACGCGATTTTGGCCGCGTTTAACAAAGCGTGTCAGTCGTTTCTTTCTCGTGCTAACCGGCGCCAATTGGACACACCAAGTGAAGCCAAATCCTTCTCCACCTGATCTTTCCAACGGCTTCCTCTTCCTCTGCTACCATAGCTGGTACCGCATCGAATACTTTCAGAGCAGGAGCGTTTGTATCAATTCGGACGACATGACCCAGCCAACATAGCCGCTGGATCTCTATTCGCTGCGCTATGTCTATGTCGTCGTAAAGCTCATACAGCTCATCGTTCCATCGCCTACGATATTCGCCGCTGCCAACGTGCAAAGGTCCTAAAATCTTGCGCAGAATCTTTCTCTCAAACACTCCAAGCGTCGCTTCATCGGATGTTGTCATCGTCCAAGCTTCTGCGCCATACGTTAGGACGAGCATGATGAGAGTCTTGTAGAGTGTTAGTTTTGTTCGTCGAGGGAGGACTTTACTGCTCAGTTGCCTACTTAGTCCAAAGTAGCACTTGTTGGCAAGAGAGATTCTCCATTGGATTTCCAGCTGACATTGTTGTCGGTGTTAATGCTGGTTCCTAAATAAACGAAGTCTTTTACAACCTCGAAATTATAACAGTCAACAGTGACGTGGGTACCGATACGCGAGTGCGCCGACTGTTTGTTTGATGACAGGAGGTACTTCGTTTTGTCCTCGTTCACCACCAAACCCATTCGCTTTGCCTCTTTATCCAGTTTGTTATCCAGTATCTCTATCACTATTCATCACCTATCACATCCAGGTTGGAGAAGTGTTCCCTCCATAATTTAAGAATGCTCTGGATGTCGGTCACCAGATCGCCGTCTTTGTTCTTACAGGAAAACGCCCCGGTCTTGAAACCTTCTGTAAGTCGCCGAATTTTCTGGTAGAATTTTCGGGCGTTGTTCCTATTAGCCACCATCTCAAGCTCCTCGCACTCACGTATTTCGGTCTCTCGTTTCTTCTGTCGGATAATACGTCTCTCTTCTTTTCTTAGCTCTCTGTAGCGATCCCACATGGCTCGCGTTGCGCCCGATCGCAGCGTGGCTCTATAGGCAGCATCTTTTCTTTCGGCGGCAGCATGACATTCCTCGTCGTACCAATTGTTTTTTCAAGACCAAGCGCTTACTATTACAAAAAATTCCGATTTAATTGTTCTCTTTGTTTAACTGGCTCCATTAAGAAATGATATACCAAATAATAAATGTTTTTATTTTAATTTTGTACTGTGAGGTTTCAATCACAGAAGTGATTAAAGATTTGTTAAGAATGAAAAAAAGAAACTATTGTAAATTCACAAAAAAAATACGAAAACTAAAAATGTGCAAGTTTGAATTTGCTAAAAAAAAATCCGTTGATTTTTTATAATTTCTTTCCTTTATGCATATTTTCTTCATCAAAAACAAATAATTGGAGAAAATACGTAACACCCTTACGGAAAAGTATTACAAAAACTCAATTGGAATTTTCAGCAACTTCAAACTTTCTCTTTATAATGCTAAGATATAATATAAAATTGCATTCTTTTGGAAATTCAAAACTCGTAAGATTGTGATGGAAAATTTGTGAAATTTTTCTAATTTCTGCATGAGTCCTGAAACTCGGATTTATATGGTTTTGTAGAGAATCAAATTTGTTTATACTAAAATAAATGTGTGAGAGTTAAGAACTCTGTTTTGCTTTCCGCTGACCAAGAAATATAACCCAGTGGACAAAACCAAGCATAAGCGAGTCAATTTCAAACTCTGCGAATGTTGATAAAGTACTAAACGCGTAACTTTGAGCAGCTAAGGTTAGAATTAGAATTAGCTTTTTCAAAACTAAACGGTTCAATCACCACCAATGTGACACTAAATGACTCTAGTGAAGTTGCTGGGCTAAATAATGAGCTAAAGGTCTATTATCACAACCATTCGGACGTAAGGACTAAGTCATGCATATTTAGTGCATCGGTTTTGTACCGAAGAGGCTTGAGACAACATTGCTATTGTTGAGTCAAGAGAGCAAATCCTTTGGTTTAAATCTTTACGATGTTTTTCGTTTGCTAAAACTGGTTGCTTAAGAGAAGGCGGCAACAGCCTTGCCGAGTAGGTTCAAGCTTCTACAATTTAATTGTAACGGACTAACGAGCAAGGTAGATAAGACAGTCGACTATATCCAAGAAACCAAGATGCACGCTACCTCTTCTCTGATAACCAAGGATGGCTATAACGTGCACAGACAAGATCGCGAGCGAATCAACGGTGGTGGCCTAGCATTCATAGTCCACCACACAGTGCAGTATCGTCTGATCGATGAAGGCATCGACCGCAGCGGCAGCACCTTAGAAAGTCAGGGTATAGCTATCCCGTCAGGCGATTCTGAGCTCGAAATTTTTAACATATGCATACCCCCTGCCACCTGCTACCTTCCTCCTGATACTGGTGCACTCATCAGAGGTGAAAACCGATTGGTTGTAGGTGACTTCAATGCGCATCACGATCTTTGGCATTCAAGCCTACCAAATGGTCGTAGGAGAAATCTATTGGCAGAGCAGATAGACGATTCGACATTCAGCACTGCGAACGATGATGTCCCATATATATATGCTATCGCTTGCATCAGACCGCTTGCTCATTATCGTCTCGATTGAGATACCTGCCAACTTTCTTTCCGCGAATCACCCGTCATATATAATATTAACTTTAACAAAGCAAATTGGCCCGCCTTCGCGAAATTCACCGAAAAACACCTGCGCTACTCTTCCCATCCCCACTGATGTGAGCGTAAGCGAACGCGCATTCCACAAAGTGCTCACAGCTGCTGCAGCTCGCTTCATCCCTGCTGGAACACTCAAGAACATACGTCCTAATTTCCCAGTCGTAGCAGCCAGTTTAGCAAACGAGTATGACTACCTACACCAGGTCGATACCGGGGATCCCTGGGAGTAGGATTTCTCACAAGGGTTTTCAATCTGTCCGTGACCACTCTCATTATTCCTGAAGTGGAAAGCAGGGAGAGTGGCCCCGCTACTGAAACCTGAGAAACCCGCCAACCAAGGGGAATCTTAAAGGCCGATAACTCTCCTTTCCCCAGTAGTGAAGACACTTGAAGCCCTCCTACTCCCACTCTTCATGAAACACCTGACCCCAGCTCCACTTCAGCATGGTTTCCGACGCCCAGAAAAACTGCGGGTTTAACCAAAACAGCCCTTGCGAGAGGACTGTCCTAGTAGCGTTGGACTTGAAGAAGGCTTTCGATACTGTCAGCCATTGCAAGGTACTAGATAATATTTTTCAGGGCTGCAGAGGTGGTCCGCCAACTATTTGAGCGGTCGTCACTCGTCAGTGACTTTTCGAGACCAACCATCCAAACACCGGAAGATCAAGCAAGGTGCTCCTCAGGGTGGTGTCCTTTCACCCTTGCTGTTCAACTTCTATCTTTCGAGGCTCTCCCAACCACCAAAGGGATGACCCTGGTCTCATACGCTGACGACTGCACGTTAATGGTGTCGAGAAATGCCATTGATGGCTTGTGCGCCAAAGTGAACGTCTTTTTACTGCAACGAATCTCCAACCACGGCGACCTTTTTTACCACCTGCACAAAGAAGGTCAAACTGCAACTCAAGGAAAAAGTCGATGACACACCAATTCCGTGTTGCCGCCAATAGTGTTTTTTTTTTTTGCACAATTACGATCTGGATATTGTAGCAGGTTAAACTCCTACTTGTCCAGCATTGACCCCAGCATACCAAACATATGTCTTGTATGTGAAGACACTAACCACCTTTTCACATGCCCCTTAAGAATATAAAAGTACTATATCTCTGAATTTTGCTTTCCGGAGTTTCAAAATAAATTTTGCTCCCCCAAATATGAGACTCAACGGTCAGGACTAAAAAAATAGTAAAGTGCTCTTTACTTTTTAGTGCTCCTTGCTTCGAAGTACTAAACTTTTTCTCCCCAATTTGTCATGATGTCCGTGTTGTGTGAATGTTCGGTACTCCAGAACTCTAAACCAGTGCACAGAAACTGGGGCATGTACAACTGCTATCTCAACTACTCTGCAATGCAATGCTACTACAGCTGTTGCTATCAATATGTTTGAAGCATTTAAAGTGAATTGCGACCATGCACTCAGCCAATTAAGCGAATAGTTTCTTACCCAACATCCTCTAAACCACATGTATATGTATGTGTGCATGTAAGTACATCTCAATATTCTGCCAACGACTTTGAATTATTTTATCATTATCATCCTGTTGTATCATCCTTTTTCTTTCTTAAAATTCTGTTCATATATTTAAATTTTAACAACATTTGGGTAGTGAAAAATTTTAGCAAATTTCATACCGTTTTTTATGCGTTATGACGGATCTTCGGGGAGAACTGTTATTCGATATGTGTGTAACTTATAAAATTTTTGAGCAAACACTTGTTGAATTACATTTTGCAGACATCTCAACTCTACTGCGCTGATGAATTTGAAGAGAACAAAACCAAATGCAATCTAAAGTCGGTACTACACTGCGTTAAATAACTATCACACAGGGTCTTACAATAAGTTTTACAATATATTTGATTCCCATTTACTTGTACTTACTTACTTACTTAGGTGGCCATAACAACCCGTTACCGAGTTACGGCCGACCTCACTAGCTCTCTCCAGGCGTCTCTGCTCCGCGCGCGCCTTCTCCAATTCTGTACACCAAGCGAGCATATGGTTTCCTCCACCTGGTCTCTCCACCGGAGCAACGGTCTTCCTGCGTCGGCTCCCTTGGACTTCGCCCTCGAATACCTTCTTTGCTGGAGCTTCTTCATCCATACGCACGACATGCCCTAGCCAACGCAGGCGTTGGATGGCGATGCGTTGAACTACGTCGATGTCGGCGTAGAGCTTATACAGCTCGTGGTTCATTCTTGAACGGTAGTCTTTGCCAACGCGCACAGGACAGAAGATCTTACGAAAAACTTTTCTCTCGAACACCCCAAGAGCGGCTTCATCGCTTTGTGAAACTACTCATGCCTCTGCGCCATAAAGCAAAACGGGTATGATGAGTGTCTTGTAAAGTGTCAGTTTGATCATAAGAAAGAGGGCTCGACTACTCAATTGCTTACTTAGCCCATAGTAACACCTATTAGCAAGAGTGATTCTCCGTTTGATCTCCAGGCTGATATCGTTGTTGCTGTTAACGGAGGTGCCAAGATAAATTAATTCTGGCACAACTTCGAAGGTATTGTTGTCCGCAATGATGTGCGTTCCTACACTCCGTGTGTTCCGCGTTGTAGACAGCATATACTTCGTTTTACCCTCATTCACCGCCAGACCCACTCTTCACTGGTCTTCACTGGTTGTTTTTTGTTTTCCGTGGCGGGTCCCAAACCCAGCGCACAACCCAAATTTAATGTTCTGGAGGGGCATTCGTCTCGCACATTCGTTCACTGCCCGGCGGGTGCTCAGCAGCTATCCAGGAAGGCCAAGGAAAAGACAGGATCAAATCCAGGAGCTGTGTGTCGACTTGGATGAAGCAAGTGACAAGGATAGAGCACCGGAGCTTACCATGTTAAACCCAGTCAAGGCCGTTGCCTTGTATTGCTACATCTCATACATCCCCCCATTTACTTGTAATAATATTTTTTTAGAAAAACATAGCTCCTGCCTCTACCATAATCAGATAAATGCAAGTTTAAGGAAGGAATATAAAACATTGGTTGGCGTACTGATGGGAATGGTCCAGAAAGGCTATGCGAAGAAGAATGGGGTACGTTAAAACACCTCCTTTGCCACTGCCTTACTATAAGCTTAACCCTCTAGTACCCAAGACCGCCTGTAGACGGCCTAAGTTTATTTTACGCTTATTCCCTTTTAAAATACCATTTCGTTACTTTTTAAACTCTTTCTAATTCGGGGAAGTCCCGAATACAGTTACTGTATTTTATAAACCTTTGAAGACAGCCCGTCTAGAGGCGGTCCTGGGATAACTCGGAATAAATAACATTATGCGGTAAGTTTGAAATTTTGATATTTTTAGAGGGGGGCTAAGCTTAAAGTGTTGGTTTTTTAGAAATGGATCAACGACAAAAGTGTAAATTATCATCCCTCAATGATGAAGATATTGCAACATTTTTGGATTTACTATATAGAAATCGACGATGATACAGACGTGGAAGAAGATTTGGAAGATTTTTTAGACGAAGATGTGGACGATGCAGAATTACCTATCGACACTGGAATTGACGAGGTGATTAACAGGGCGGTAAATTTGTCAGATTCTATGCTGGAATCAGAAGTGTGTGTCAATTTATGTCTCGTTGATCATTTCAATAACAGGTTTCAGTCCATTCCGATGACTCAACGTTTATGTGACGATGAACAAATGTGCGCACCGAAGATGAGGACTTTCCTTCGACAATATCTGCCAGATAAACCACATAAATAGGGTATAAAACTCTTCGTTTTGTGTGACTCCTTCGGATTTTGTTATAACTTCGAAATATATTGCGGCGCAGGAGACAATGCTGTTCTGACTGATACACCAGATCTTGGGGCATCAGTGAATGTAGTGGTCCGATTGTCCCGTAATATTCCAGATTTTAAAAACCATATAATATATTTCGACAACTATTACACGTCACTGCCACTTCTGGTTTATCTAAAATCTCGCGGAATACATTCGCTGGGAACTATTCGTTCAAATCGAATTCCGAATTGCAAACTTCCGACAGATCTTGATCTCAGGAAACAACCCCGTGGATATTCAACTGAATTTTGTGGATCTGCTTTAGGAGTTGACATTTCTTTATCAGTTTGGAAGGACAATAAAATAGTGTGACTCGCATCGAGTTACGCAGGCGAAAAGCCCTTCCAGAATGAAACAAATGTTATAAACAATGTGTCGCGGTTCGTCCGCTCAGAAAAAAAATTTGTTGATGTCGATTGCCCCAATGCAGTCCGTGAATATAATAGTCATATATGGGGGGCGTCGACCTCATGGATGGACTAATTGGGCGATATAAGATTCCGGTGAAGAGCAATAAGTACACAAACCGACTTTTTAATCACCTGCTTGATATGGCCATGATAAACGCTTATGTTTTGTTCAGAAGAATTGACAAGATTGACACGCATGCTAGGCAGTACCAACTGCCGAACTTCCGGGCAGAGATCGTATACGTACTATGCAAACAACAATATTCTTCAATACCAAGAGCTCCAGGTCGTCCATGACAAACTCCTCAAGTAAAATTTACTGGAGGAAAAGCTTACTTACCTCCTGACGACGTTCGCTACGACGGAGTTGGACATTTTGCAAAGTTTTTATCACGCACCGGTAAAAATAGGTGCGAATATCCTGGCTGCACCTCCGAAACTCAAATCGTGTGCCGAAAATGGAATCTGAATCTTTGTTTTTCCCAGCAAAAGGACTGCTTTTACAATTTTCACCGTAAATAATTTGCACCAACTGCCTATTTATGCCCAAAAGCATCCCTTTCTTTTGTAGACATTTTTCTAAAACTATTTGAAATAAGACTGAATGTTTGTTTTGTATTGATTTCTGTTAAAAACTTTCTGTTTTGTTCAATAAAAGTACGTAATACACTGAATTTGCAAGTTTTTCATTTAGATTTTTTTTGGCGTTCTTTCCCAAAGCCGCCTGCAGGCGGGGTAGGGTTTTATCCCTATATAATCGGATCAAGGAACAAAATTTCACTTTCTTGATAAAGAACCAATAATTTTACCATAATCCCCACCCAAAGCAATTTTTTTCATTCAAAAATAAAATTTGGGCACTAGAGGGTTAACTCGATGCAACTGCTCGGTATAATTTTCATCTCTGACGGATATTGCTGATAAAAGTTTAAACTGTTTATTAAAACTTGCCAAGACATGTAACACGAACTATGTTTAACACGATTCCAACAACACTGGTAATCCAACGGACCCTAGTGATCTATGTGAGATCTATTCAGATCAGCCAGATATACCTAACCTAACCTTTACACTTCTCAAATACAATTTTTTTAAATATCGAGTATTACTGCTACTGTTTTATATTGTAGCTGTTGGCAATGGCATTGATTTTGGCAAGTTTCTTGTTGAAGGTGTTGAGTATTTTCTTCCACAAAAGAAAATGCCGAACAGTCGTTATATTGAGAGAATCGGTAAAAAAAAATTTCAAATATGAACGGGATCTGTGAGCCACTGAAACTTGCACTTCATTTTTCATTTTACGAAAATTCAATGGGCTTAAACTCCATGCCTGTTGCGATGATGGAAGATGACACAATGTAACGCCGCTGTGGCCAATAATAGTAAACGTACTCCAATTTCGATCAAACTTTGTATCTTCTTTACTTTCACTTTGGATTTGAATTTTATGTGGAGAATCAATATATATTAATAGTTACAAGACGATCTACGAGAGACCAATTGGAGAAAAATGGGGGCTGGCACACAGAATAATATATAGGGTCTACTCAGCTGTAGTTAGGCCAATTTTCTACTATGGTGTTGTAGTATGGTGCAATGCCTTTTAAATTAAAAGAGTTGACAAGGTTAAAAAACTCGTAATTGTTCTCATAACCAGTGTAATGTCAACCACACAATCGAGCTTTGTTTAGAATTCTGATAAGAACTTTCTTTTTCGCACTTTCATTTGCTTGAAGCAATCAACTGTTAAATAATTTAATGAGTCAAATTGGCTCAGACCGTACATCTGGTGCTAAGTTACGGTACTTTCAAACTGGGTGCAGCTTGTAATCAACTAAGAAAATACATTTTTTTCAGAAGATTTTATTGTTTTTAATCTTTCTCTGTGAAAGCTATAAAATGTATGTAATTAGTACACAATTATAAATATATTTTGGAATTAGTAAATTTGAATTATTTAGAGAAACTACCACCGTTTTTTCTTTTAAATTCAAACACCAAAATTTTTAATTTGCAAGGTCTTTCCTTTTGATTAACTCTTCTCGCTTCAATTGACTTGCTTGCTTCAATCAATTGTTAACAGCAGGTTAACTTTATGTCCAAGAGGTAACAGGAGGTCCACGAGGTAACCGATCAAAATCTAGTTAATCAACTGTATAGATTAACTTTCCTTGGCGGCAATTTCAGCTTTGCTATTATTTGACAAACCCCGGCTCAGTTTGTTCGTGATATTTTTTCGTACACGTGATTCCTTTTTAATCACTAACAGTAATATTCGTACCTGTAGTCTGTACCGCTACTTCCACAACTACAAACATTCAATTCAACTACCAATATTTTGCCAGCGGTCCCCACTTGTATGATGCGTTGCCATCCACCACTTTTGAAAGCGTTTTATAATTGACTAATACCAGAACTGGGTGACTTTCAAAATAAAGAGGATTTCGATTAAATTTATGCAGTATACTCGTATAACTTTTTCGACTCAATGCAGTGGCTAAGCGCACGTAAATTGAGTATTTTAAATCATCAGCCGGGTAGTCCATCAGGTTGCCGATACAATATTTTTGGTTGGTTTTTACGTGCACAAACACAAACACATTTTTCAGAAATGGTAAAAGGATCAGACGAATGCTAAGGTGGTGAGCAGTCAAAGTGGAGATCGCGACATTCTGCCGAATAGAATGACCAAACGCGTCACAATTCCATTAACGCTTTGGTCAAATGAAAGGAACTCTTTGTAGATAATGATTTTGTAGTTTTCAAGGCAAATCAGCAAATACTTTTTTTTAATTTTTCAAAGCGAAAAAACTGTATTGATTTCATTACCAGTCGTAATATTGCAAAGAAAGTTTTTGCACTTCATAGCTTTCTTAAGAATGCACTTCGAATGTTGAATTCTGAGTAGCTTTTCGTTTTCATTCAACTTTACAGAACATACGACTACCATGCACACACTTCGCATTAACCCAAATTTCCGTTAAAAATACAATAAATTTATACACAATTTTAAAGCTTAATCTAAATACAGCAAATTGGGAGCTCGTAATGCCTTAATTACCAGTTTTGACCTCGTTATCTCACGACTATTCATCAACGTGTGTATCAATCACGAGTTTTGAAAACTCAACCTTCCCAGATATGCTCACAACCAGCTACCAATCTAGCCGTCCTTTCGCAGTACTGGATAAAATTATTTGAGTTCATTTGTCGATAGAGTAACAAAAAAAAATTCCCTAAAAACATCCTTTCTAAGCCTCGCTCATGTTTTTAGCCGCCATACCATCTTCGAAACAATGTTTTATCCTTATCATTGGTGAACTCCTAGCTTTGGGTATTGTGTTTAAGTCCCGTTTCACATTCATTTGCCACTTAAACTTCCTAATACTTAAGCTTATTTGATTTGGCTCACCGTAAGAGCAAGGAATTTACTGATATTCACACTCTAAAACTCATTTATGTTATGTTTGTTTGTTCAAAGTTTGAATATTCCTCATTGAGTTGGAGTCTTTTTTATACTTTTCACATTGCTCGCCCGTAACGCACTCAAAGGAAACTCGTACGCTTCCCTTTAAATTATTTACACTTTTATCAGTTAAGTTAAATAAAGCCATTGAAAACTCCATTGAAATCGTACCTACTGCTATTATTAATTTTATAATCTCTCTGAATTGTAATCTTATTCTGTAGGGAAGTATTAATATATTGGCTTCACTAAATAAATTCCGCGCAATCGGAACAAATAAATAAAAATAAAAAAATCATGTGCAGCATCGTACACGTGGTAGAAGTGAAACTTCTGTGTGTGAATGAATGTGAATAAGAGAGAGAGAGAGAAAGAGCGAGAGAGGAAGAGAAGGAGACAGGGATATTTTCAAAAGAAATACAACAGTATACAATTTGTGTAACCAAAATTCGATTTTATTAACTATATATGCATTATGCTATCATCTGTTGGTGGTTCAATTGGTAATACTGATATAATTGGTTTGTGATAGCTGAAATATGAAATATATGTACGTGATTCAATATTTTCTAGATAACGTGTGAAAATTGCATCTAGTGTAGTTCCGGTTTTGTTGTTGATTCTTTAGGGTTATTGTTTATCTGCAGACCGAATGTTTCACGAAGAAATTGAATCAACGGCAAAGAATCATTGGATCCGAAATTTACGTTGAAATCTCCCCCGAGAATCAATGGAATTTTGTCTTCGCCTCTTCCAAGTGCATTTGCACCTGCGTGGCTGTAAACCAGTAGTAAGCGGTGAATGAAATATATTATGTCATCAAGATTTTGGTTCGGTGAGATATAGATGGCGGCTATGACAATAGTTTTTCCATTCAGCGTTTGACATTCTGCAATGCAAACATCGCCAACTGGTGTGACTGTTGATGAATATGACTGAAACTGCCTTGCAGTCATTTCCATGTTTGGTGTGACGATATTTACGCTATCATCTTGATTGAGGTAGATTGCCACACCGCCAGCTCTAACATTTAGTCGCTTACATTTGATGACGCAATTGAAATTTGGTATACTAATATCCTCGTTATCGTTTAACCAAGTTTCGGACAAAAGTACTATACTCGATTTGCGGATGACAGAGTCTGTTAAATCTGCGGAATGTGCTCGTAGGCTCTGACAATTAAGAGTATATACAGATAGCCCTCTTCTCTGAGTCATGAAATCGATTATTTGTTTATCCACAGTTTCCAGTCTATTTAACGATAGTCTCCGGAATTCATCTTGTAAATGAGACATACTGCCTGATGCTCGTCGACCATGGTAGAATCTAAAATCATTTCCGTTCGTTATAATCCACAAGCCTTCAATACAAGTCACTCGTGATAAAGCAACGTAAACTAATGATTGCGAATGTTTTTTATCATATTCGTAAACAACTTCAGAATACGTGCTTCCCTGAGACTTGTGAATGGTCGTCGCACAAGCACAAACTAATGGTAAATGTGATCGTTCAGCGTTAATCGTTTTGTTGTTGTTAAGCGGGATTGTTGATGTGCGTCGTCCGATTGGTACCGCTGTTTTACTGATATTATGCGCTGCAACATGACCAGCAACTTTTTTTCTGATTTTTTTCTCTGTCGCGTAACATTATGATGTATAGCTCTCCTTCTCTTTCTCTCTATGTTATATATATGTATACTCTGTCTTACAACGAAGCCTATGTCTTAGGTATAGAAAATGTATAGCTCTCTTTCTCCTTCTCTCTACGTTGTATCTTTTTTTCTCTCTCGCGTAACGAAATCTCTAAACGTTACATTTTTTCCAATTCACTCTCCATTCTCGCTCAAATATCAGACCGCCGCTAAAGAAGTTTCACTTCAAAAAGTATTCATGATTGGCGTTATTTTATTTGCCGAAAGAAGGAAATAGCTTCACCATTTCTTGATACGCATCCATTCTTCATACGTGCAAAGCTTATAGGAAATCACACTCGTTGAAGCAGTAAAAGCGTTACAGCACCAGCCCCAATTTTGTCACATGAACAACGTACGGCTTCGAGCTGTTTCTGGCAGCAAAGGCAACACAAATCATGCTCCTAGCAAACCATTCGGTTTACCAACTAAAATCAATCAGTCAAACCATAGTGGCATGTCAAAGGGTGATGATCTCATGCATGCACTGCGGTATACTGAGGCATGTTCATATGTACTTAGGTGCACTTGTATGTTTGTAAGTATGTTTATACAGTGGGACTTACCTCAACTTCGTTCAATTTAAAATTTCATATATCCATATAAATTGCATTCGAATCATTTAGTTATAATTTCAATCCTATACCCTGAAGATGGGGTTAGGTCTGAGGATAACTTTTAAAATATGAAAATATTTTTTTAAGCATAACCCATAACCCACGCGGGTTTCATTCACGCAAACAACTACGAGTATTAGTAAATGGAGTTTCGTTGCGATCTTCTATAAGTTATCGGCACATACTCTGAATGTGGGCTCCAAAACTGCCCACGTATAAATACGTAAATATTCATACGACACCACATGCGAAAGCATGCGACCAACAAATAAGTCGCTATCCCACGGGCATACGACACCACATGCGCAACTATTCAATAGCTGACCGTGCATTATCATTCTTGGGAACCAACAGAAGTCACCTGTCAACCCACGTGCCTTCGTAGAATAGGTAGAAGTAAGAAACATATTTTAGTTTAGTTATTAAGTTGCTTTGAGTGAATAAAGAAGCTTATGCTTCCAAAAAAATATTATTTTTTTAGTTCCTCAATAGAGAAACCAATAATGGCGCACAAACGGCCCAGTCGCGTAAAGTTCACCGCAAGTAGTAAAAGGCCCTCAAATAGTGCCTCGTGATTCGTTGCAAAAGTGTATACCTACAATAAATAAGTGGCCCTAAAGAAGCGCCCCAACGCACTGGACAAGAACCTTAAATACGGTGATAAAGCTCGGAGGAAATACAACCACCAACCCGCAAAATAAGCCAGCGAGGACTACCAATAGTAGAGATATGCAAAAAGGATTACCAGCTTCGTTAGCCGCGGGACTACTAATGTAAGACTAAATTTAAGTGCTCAAGTAAAATGTTCTTTTAATTTTTAAGAAAAAGTAGAATACTTTAATACAGTGCAAATCTAATAATTAAAAATTTGAATTTCAAGTGAAACTTTAACTAATGAAATTAAAGTAATTAATTTAAATTTAGAAAAGAAAAGATAAAATATATTGTACTATTTTAAATAGAAACTCTAACAGCTAGTAAAATTGTTTCCCTTTTTTCAAAAGTGAAGATCTAACTTCTTTTGTGATTAATTTATTATTACATGAACAACAGGCTCGTACAGCCTATAAAATAAAAATAATATAATATTTAGGATAATAATAAAACAACTCTGCGATTCACCACAAAAGGGACCCTCCAGAGATTGTTAAATTAAAATAGTTAGCGAAAAAGTATAAAATAAAATAAATTAAAATGGTTCAAAATAATTTAATAAGACTTTCTATGCTAGGCAACATTAACACATCCCCGGCAGGACCACCACCGCCACCACAACCCCCTGGCGACCCTATCCAACAATTAGCTAATCCAACTCCTGAAATCAGGAACATTATAAAGGACTTAATGAAAGAAATTTTAGCTGCGGACGAAAACAGGATGATTCGGGATGATATGCACCCAACTCAACAACCTATGGCCGATCAAATTATCGAGGATCGATTTAGGAATAACCTCTCTGGCATGGACAAGGTACCCGACATGGTTAGATCCTTGCGAGAATTTGGTGGAAACCCAGCTGAGTTCAGCAACTGGAAGAAAAGTGTTGAACGAATATTAAGGATTTATGAGCCATGCGCAGGCTCACCGAAATATTTCGGCATCCTCAATGTAATTCGTAATAAAATTGTAACCCGCTTAACTGGAAGGCTATTTCCCGAGCCTTAAAGAGAGATAAAAGAGATTTTAGCACACTTGAATATCAGATGACTTGCATAATACAAGGTCGGAAATCCTCCTTCTCACTAATATTAAATAAAATATCCTGCATGGAAATCAGCGAAGAGTGCATGCGTGTCCTCACATACACATACCGCGACAAGGCGCCAGACACCTTTGTCAGGCGATCTATCGAGACTTCTCGGCGTGAAAGAGCCGGCTGATCTGCCTGAAGTATATATTACATTTATGATCAAATTAGAAAATCAAAATTTCAGGGCAACACATGCCAACAGCCAACAATACGGCTTGCCCAAACGGCTCACATTACCACCACATCGGCAAAATATGCGTTGTCTACATAGACGACATTATAATTTTCGGAAAAGACGAGGACTCTCACTTGAAAAACGTGGAAATTTTCAGGACCCTACAAGATGCTAATATGAAAATTCAACATGATAAATGTGAGTTTCTCAAAGAAGAGGTCGAGTTTTTGGGATTTGTTGTCTCCAAAAATGGAATAAAAACGAATCCAGCAAAAGTGGAAGCAATTTTAGACTCTTCGCCGCCTCAAACTATAAAAGAACTTCGATCCATTCTAGGACTTTTCGGTAATTCCCGACGTTTCATTAAAGACTACGCAAAACTCGCCAAGCCCCTGACGGTACTCCTGTATGCCCAAAAATCTTTCAGCTAAAATAAAAATTTCTCTCGACAATAACGCAATGGAAGCGTTTAACAAACTAAAAAGTTCGTTAGCATCCTCTGACGGCATGCTACAATACCCCGACTTTGAAAAAGAATTTCACTTGACAACCGACGCATCAAACCACGTCATAGGAGGAGTCCTAGAGCAAAGTGGTTAACCCATAATCTTCATTTCCAGAATGTTGACAAGGACCGAGGAAAACTACGCAACTAATGAAAAGGAACTTTTGGCCATAATATGGACTTTAAAAACCTTTAGAAATTATTTGTATGGTTCAACCACAGTCAAAATTTTCACATTTCGCAGAAATACTAACAGTAAACTAAAAAATGGAAATCAATACTAGACGATACATATTGTTGTTGAAAGAGACTTTACAGAAGAAAGTCTTACCACATTGCTGAAAAGGTACCTCAACCCTACAGTAACAAATTGCATAAAAACCGAAGACAACATCTTAGGGAAGATACAAACAATTTACCAAATCCATTTTATCCGGTACAAAATAAATAGTCGTGGTTCTATTGCTCGCGGTGTCGATTTCTAGCTCATATCTGCTGGCTTTAGTTTGCGTTAACATTTCCTCTCAAGTATCAGTAGATTTAAGTCTCCGTGTAAACCAAATTATAAATCAAGTAAATCATCGGATTTTTAAACCAATATTCTAGCTTTCCTGACCAACCAAAAAAAAGTTTTAAAATACTTTTATTCAGACTTTATTAAGTTCTTTCTTTCTCCGATCAGTTCAACATTTAGATCTTTAACAAACTCTTACCTCTCACGACACGTCGCCGAACCAAAAATATGCATTCATGCGAGAGTGGTGAGCTTATTATTATTAAAAACATTTCATCTTTTTGATAAAAGAGTTGACGTTTCAACAGGTTTCAGAGGCTGGCAGACTTTATTTACACCATCACCACATACGAAATCTATTAGACTTCTCACCCTTTTACAGTGAAGACCATTACTAAACGAAGACGGAGGGTGGCAAAAAGTGTAGAGAAGATCACGGCGGGCTAGTCATACACGCACCGTCAGCGAAATCGAGTCATTTTTTTGAAATATTTACTATAAGTCTGCGTTAATCAAATTTATTAATTATTTCCTACTACTATTAAAATATTAAAAGTAAAAGGCAACATTTTTTGGAAAATGTTTGTGTGTATTTTCGTAGTATGCCAAAGACCACTAAGCGGAATAAGCAGGCAAAGCAAAGATGGCAAATATATGCTCTCTGATTTTTATATCTGCTGATTTGTTGTTGTGTTGCCACCCCTCTTTCATTTATAATTTACTACTTGAACAGAATAGCAGCGTATTTAATAACACGAAATTGCACCGAATTGCTGCGGGAATAGAAATCCGTCGATTATTTTTACAGCAGCAAAATAATTAGATTCATTTCTATTTTCTCCGACGGGTTGAAGACTTAGCGTTGCTTTTCTGATTACTTGTTGACAATTTATTTGTTGTTGACAATCAACAGCAGGCAAATAACAAGCAAATAATATTCGTTTTGCACAAGAAACTCTACAAATTATAATTTAGAAAGAAGTTGTTTATTTGTAACAAAGAGCTTCCACGCGTTACTTTTCAAATATTACAAACGTAATGATTTCACTTCAAAATTAATTTTATTGTAACTACAAAATGTCAGCTGGAACCCGTCCCAATAGTGTTTTCTATCTCCGTCGCAATTGTTTTTAACTGAACGAATTTTCTGGCGGAAGTGGATCAGCTCATCAGCACCCGACAACCCATTACCCGCGGACCCGCTGCAACTCTGCCCCAGGTCTTACTTTAATTGTAGAGCAGCGTATGCCAAGATTGGAGTTTAGTTTAATTCGACTATAAATAAAGAACACAAGAATATTTTCCAAAAATGTTTTATATTCGAAAGAGTAATCCTTGATATTAAGCAATGACTATAATTTCAATTAAATTGCTTTTACCCAATTTTTCAGCGCATTTCCGCGAGCTTCGGCCCTTCTCTCATCAATATCATCTTCAACTCCTGTTTCGTATCTGCATAGTTGGCGTAACATTTACTTTAAAAGGCGCCTAACAAAAATCAGTCTTAAAATGTCTAATTGTATAAAAATTCCGAAATGGTGAAGACGTACACCAAAAGCGGACATTTTGCAAATTTGAGATAACTTCGGTGAATCCTATTGTTTTCTAACACTTTTTTGGCTCAATAAAATTCAGTTTCACGTATAAAGTACAGCATTTTGAGTAGTTGCTTCTCAATTAAGTCACCCTGCTATACTTGTATATAAGTATACATAATTACATATTGTATGTTCCTTTCATGTTGCAATGTTTGCATTAAGAATTAGATATGATGATAAATAGTGATAGTTGCTGTGAGTGCTCTATTTGGGTTTAATAACCATTATGGGAAATAAAGTGAGAAATATTAAAGCACTACTAAACTACTCATATAAAGAACTGCCTTCACTTTGCATTCATTTTTACTCTATTCCCTCAAATGACTGATGACATTGTGAGCTATTTTAGGAATGACATCAAAGTGGCAAGCAGCCATAGTAACACAGACAGACTTCGTCACTTTGGTCGGAATTCACTATGCTCGCCTATCCTCCAGTTGCGCTGTTCATTGCATTTTCTGGGCTTGCTCTGGTGTCCTTGTAAAGTGAGCTTCTATTCAACTATACTGGCATTGCGGCTACATGGTTAATGGCATACGACCGAACGTGCTAAACAGCAACTATCCTTCCTTAGAGCTGAAAATGTTTGTGCAGACGATTTGTTTGCATGTATATACCTATTTATGTACTTATATACATACATTGGACGCGTAAGCTCGAGTGTATGCACATATTTATTTATTGAAGCTGAAAGTTACTGCATGAAGTGTAAAATTGGAAATTGATTTCTGCCATGCAGCTGACTGTAGTTCTAATGAGATTTTCATAGCAATACAAGTAACCAGAGAAGAACTGCAACACACAGTGCCTCAAGGTAATTTCTGTGATTATTCGAGATTAAAATAGTCTGCATTTAAGTACTTATATTTGCTAACTGGCGAATTCAAGTGGACTGGGGCGGCGCAATAAAGAGGTAGTAAGACTTACGAGGGATTGTTGCTTGATTGTTCTACCAATTGCTCGGTCTATTTTTACTGCGTGTGGTCATTTCTAATAATTTCTGAAGAAGTGTGAGTCTCTTTATCACTCTAGTATGAATCTAAACATCGAGAATAACGATAACGGATGAACTTGCTATGTTCGGACCCTCATTAAGCTCGACCGAAATGGTGGAAGTTCCCTTCAGCCGGATTAAGATGGAACTAGAGTTGCACTATTACAGCATTGCAAATGGCGGGACTAATGGAAGGTCTAGGCACATGTGCCATGTTCAGGAAGACAAAGCGTGGCTATAACCCTTCAAAGACCCAACGCTGCTGACGTACGGACAGCCCAGATTGAACGCGGTCCTCACAGGGCATAGTAAGATAGGGCAGCGTGTAAGGAGGTTTAACGTACCACATAACAATATATACCGCAGACTTGTTTACAGTAGCACAGAAAACAAACTATGTAACATATCACGCTGAAATTTGCCATGTAAGCTTATAACAGTCCTACCAAAAAACAAACAATTTATTATTGCCATTTGTCATCCGCGGACCGTTTTATTGATAACGTCTCGTTCATATTTGAGCAGAAGGTATATAGAGAAATGTCTATAAGAAAATACTAAGTAGAAAATACACTTTTTTGAAATCTACATGGTTGGAATAATATATATATATATTGAAACAAAGATGTTTATGAGTTTTGCAAAAAGTTCAATGAATGTTATTGAAATTTCTGGCTCAAATTGAGTATACAGGAACAAAGGGATCATATAGGTCGTATTATACGAACCACGGCCGCCGTAGCCGAATGGGTTAGTGCGTGACTACCATTCGCAATTCAGAGAGAACGTAGGTTCGAATCTCGGTGAAAACACTAAAATAAGAAAAACATTTTTCTAATAGCGGTCGCCCCTCGGCATGCAATGGCAAACCTCCGAGTGCAGTTCTGCCATAAAAAAGCTCCTCATAAAAAAAAACTGTAGGTCGCCCCATTTGTTGAACAACATCAAAACGCACACCACACATTTTTTTTTGGTCGAAAACTCATTATGGTTTTTTGCTTTGAAAATTTTGCAAATTAATAAGAGAAACGATCTGTAACACTGTGTGTGAGAGTACTAAGACGAGAGAGTCAAAATAGTCAGCGTTTGTAAGCAAAAATAAAATGTTTGGTTAGGTTAATGTGGACATGCGCATATCACAGAGAATGTGAAGATCCCGATACCCAATCGTTGACGACGGAATTGTCATTCCGTTACCCGACTATGGCGAGGTGAGAATAGCGATATCGCGTCTAAAGAACAACAAAGCCGCGGGCGCCGACGGACTGCCGGCTGAGCTAAACATGGCGGCGAGGGGCAGGTAAGGTGCATGCATCAGCTTCTATGCAAATAAAGCATGCCTGCAGATTGGAATTTAAGTATGCTCTGCCCAATCCATAAGAAAGGCGATCCTGCAATCTGTGCCAATTACCGCGGGATTAGTCTTCTAAATATCGCCTATAAAGTTCTAGCGAGCGTATTGTGTGAAAGGCTGAAGCCCACCGTCAACCAACTGATTGTGTGGCCTTATCAGTGTGGCTTTAGACCTGGAAAGTCCACAATAGGCCAAATATTTACAATACGTCAAATCTCGGAAAAAGCCCATGAAAGGAGAATCGACACACACCATCTTTTCGTCGATTTCAAAGCTGCATTCGACAATGCGGAAAGGAGTTATCTGTATGCCGCGATGTCTGAATTTGGTATCCCCACAAAACTAATACAGCTATGCAAGATGACGTTGCTTAACGCCAGCAGCGCCGTCAGAATTGGGAAGGACCTCTCCGACCCGTTTGCTACCAAACGAGGTTTTAGACAGGGCGACTCGCTGCCGTGTGACTTCTTTAACCTGATATTGAAAAGGATCGTACGATCCACAGAATTAAGTTCGCTCAGGCACAATTTTATATACGAGCGTACAATTGTTGGCGTATGCTGATGATATTGACATCAACGGCCTTAAGAACCGCGCTGTTAGTTTTGCCTTCTCCAAAATGGATACAGAGGCAAAGCGAATGGGTCTGGTGGTGAACGAGGACAAAACTAAGTGCCTCTGGCCATCAAAGAAACAGTCGGCGCACACGTGTATCGGCACCCACGTCACTGTCGACTCTTATTAGTTCGAGGTTGTAAAAGACTTCGCATATTTGGGAACCAGCATTAACACCTATAACAAGGTCAGCCTTGAAATCCAATGTAGAACCTCTCTTACCAACAAGTGCTACTTTGGACTAAGTAGGCAATTGAGACAACATCCGATAAAGCAACGTTTGGAGTATTTGAGAGAAAGATTCTGCGGAAGATTTTTAGACCTTTTCAGGTTGTTGGCGGCGAGTGTCGCAGGCGATGGAACGATGAGCTGTATGAGATTTACGACGCCATAGACATAGAGGAGCGAATAAAGGTCCAGCGGCTTCGTTGGCTGGATGATGTCGTCCGATTGGATAAAAAGGCTCTGAAAGTATTCGATGCGGTACCAGCTGGTGGTAGTAGAGGGAATATGGGTAAGAACCTCACCTTTCTTGATATGAAGGTTAAGGTTATGATATAATATGCCCGGCGGGCCACTTTTGGTAAGCAGAACTGGCGCTGTGGGATGAACCAAACGTAATGTTACAATGACTTTCCTCTGCGTTGGAAAGATCAGGTGGAGAAGGACTTGACTTCATTTGGTGTGTTCAATTGGCGCCGGTTAGCACGAGAAAGAAACGACTGGCGCGCTTTGTTAAACTCGGCCATAATCGTAAGCGGTTATCGCGACAAATAAGAAGAAGAAGAATGTGGACAAGGAAGATAATAGAAAAAAGAATAGAAATAACTAAATTGCTCTAGATGTCAAAAAATTGAAGCAAAGCTTTACAATTACGTCAGCTTAACACCTGATGTCAAATTCAGCGAGAATCTGGGAGATGTGCAACATTCTGTGTATGTACTATCAATCAACCTATTTCCAAAAAATTTTAACCCAGTTGCTTGACGAAAATTTGTGCATAAGTTTGCGAGGTTTGCTAATAAACAATACACATGGCAGTCTCATACAGTGTGTCAAAGTTCTCGGACTATTAGCTTTCAGGACCCATTGGGCTCAGCAATTAAAGGCAATCAACCATCAACTGAACGTCACATTTGACTGGAAAATCATTTTTATTGGGGAGTACCATTTCCATCCGGATGGCTAACAAATTAGCTGCTTAAGAGAATGAGAAAAAGTGATCATCGTCTATATTATGCGGGCGAGCAGTTTAGATTTATAATCTTATAATTTAATTTAGACGACTATAATTTTATTTCGATGACCATCGTCCGATCTCTATATGAGAAAGAGTCAACAAGACTTAGAAATTTGCATTACCAGGAGGCGCTACTGTAAACCTAACTGAGGTAGCAACATTAATAAAATATTATCATAAATAATATAAATAATAGGGTGTCTTTCAAAAGTGACGGCTAGATGTCAGTAGCGAATAATTCATAGTACCGCCTTTTTTTACATTATCTTTGACATTTGTCAAGTAGATAGATGTATAATTTTACGCGATAGAACAAGGCGTTAAAATCACTGAAACTTACTATAAAACTTCTCGGCCTTTAAAAATAAAATATAGCGAAATTCGTGATTTGTTGGTGGAAATAATCGAGCGACTGAGTCGAAAATTCTAAGTAAGGCGAAAAAGTTTGAAGAAACTGGTTCGGTGGAGTCTTGAAAACGGGCTGGCAGACTAAAAGCTGCACGTTTTGTTGAAAATATTGTTGCAGTAGCGCAAAGTGTTGCTGAACAACTTCCAACATCGATATATCGACGCTCTCAACAAATAGGCATTCATGAATCGACTGCTTGACGTATCTTACCTGCAAACTAACTCATGGTATTTATATGATATCATGTTTCTCATGTAATTGTTGTAGAGTCCTATTTTGAATAAAAATAGTAAAACCTGAAAGAATTTTAATATTACTTGTTGGATTTGCAGCATCTAGGCGCTTCTTTTGAAAGACCCTTTTTAAATAATAAAGATCCTTTTTAATAATAAGTATGCCCTTTTATTTTTATATTACGTGGGCTGCTCTGCCGTTAAAGTAAAGTATATGGGAAAGAGTAGTGAGTAACAAATAATAAAACCGCAGGCATAGAAATCAAGGATATATTTTTCATACTTGCGTTACCTACTTATCCCGCTTGGCGGAGTTGTTACTGTTTGTTATTTAATTAAATTTTAATGTATGTACATAAAGAATATTTCAAAACCAACGACATTTAGTAATTTTCATTGCATAGCCAAAGAAGTCAAATAACAAATTTATAATTTGGTCAAACTATTACATTTTACAAAACAAAAAAACAGTCTAGTGCAGGAAAATACTGATTGAGCACATACATCTTTTGTGCTTACTGTATCCTGCTGATTTCACTGCTCTACTTTATTTCTATTCTTTCTTTCTATTCAAATTTTTTACGCCTTTCACCTGACTCAATTAAATTCTTCAGCATCCGGCCTAAAGCGCAAGGCGTATGGGAAATTTTATGATCTAGTGCGTGTGTGTGTGTACTTTAAGAGGGTTAACCTTGTATAAGTGACACCAACATTTCGTATTCGTATCTGCGATAAAAAATTGTGATAAAAATATCTCGGCGCTTACTCGCACGAACCGCTTCAGCAGCCGAGACACACTGCTGGTATAAATCCATGTCGGCATCCAGGAACCTTCATACCTATACTTGAATAGTTAGGTCAAACTAAACTTACCACTGTGTTGACTAAATGGTCACTAGAGGGGACTACACAAATTCAACTTGATGCTTTTACTCAGCGGTGACGTTGCTTGAGTGAGTGCAAATGTTTTCGAGTGCTCTTTTGAGTGATTTACGTATGGCTGCATCCTTCACAGCTCTCGATGAAGCAGCAGCGTTTAACGATAAATGCTATAAAAATTACCGTTTTGTGTTTAAATGAAAACGCAATCTTCATTTTTTTATGCACTAACTATTTTCATTATGGTGAAATGATTAAACTTTCAGAATTGATTAAACATTACACAACACACAGGCTGTGCTATAGCACGCGTAAAAATAGTGTTTGGTTCTTTATATTTCTTTTATTTATTAATGGTATCGGTAGTTGTCTTAAATCTTCCAGGTTCTTACTCTTTGTGGACGACTTTAATTTTTCAAAGAGGATTACCTGCGCGCCTGACGCACTTGTCATGCAACATGTAGTCTTAGAAAATATTTTTATTCAAGATTAAGGAATGGTTTGATATGGCTTTTTCTAAAACTTCCAATCCTATGCATTCTTTTTGCTGTATTTCCAATATCCAGCTCACCGCAGTTCAAGATGTGTTTCAATATTCCCAATTATTTTGCTCATATAAAATATAAAATCTCAAAAAAAATGTTAACTTTTGGATGGAGGGATTATTATACTCTCAGATTATTTTTTGTAACTTACTGCTTAGTTTCTAATCCGATCTGCAAGACTATTATAGACTTCGTCAGCCGTTAATGCCTCAATTTAAATTTATTCGAATCAGTTAAATTCACGCCATTCACAAGAATATCCAGTCCTTTGTGGGGAATCTTTCATAAAAATCTTGACAATTAATACTTTGAATTTAATTTAAACTAGTTTTTAATGAACATATGTTGTTGTTGTTGTTGAGGTGGTTGAACATTTCTGAGCTGAAATGCTCCTAATTAGTGACCAGCACCGTTTTACTACCACTATCTCGTATGATGATGTATTTTTTTTTTCCAAGTCAGATCCATTTAGTGAGGTCCAAGTATAACAGCAAATCCTTTATCTCGATGTGTGAGATCTCCTTAATTTGCTGTAGGAAAGGCTTACCGAAGGATCGGAGTCGTGCCCTGATTAGTCCCGGACATTCACATAACTAGTGGAACCGACTTTCCTTCGCCCCTTCCGCTTGACAGCTTCTACAGATAGGATTGAAGGGTAGATTGAGTCTAGCTGCATGATCCCCTACTTTCCAGTGTCCTGTAAGGGTTGCAGTGATGCGTGAAATGTTTGGCCGAGAACATCCTAGCAGGTCATTCGTCCTTTGGATTTTGTATGACGGCCATGTGTTTTTTGTTGTAATACATGTAGGTATTTGCTTCCATCTTCTTTCCGCTAAAGCATGATAGTGTGAAGCAATGGATGCCTTTAGTGTGTTCAGTGGAGTGGAGACTGCCACCGCCTCTGCTATGTCTAGTGTCGAGCCCTTTCTTGCTAGCTCATCCACTATCTCATTACCCCGTATGTTCCTATGACCGGGAACCCATATCAAAGTAATTTCAAGCCAATGGCTGAGCATTTCCAGCTCCTCTCTACACTGTAGGACCAGTTTGGATGAAATGTAGTTGGAGTCTAAGGCCTTAATAGCTGCTTGCCTGTCTGAGAAGATAGCTACTCTTGCACCAACTTCCTTGTAGAGTTCTAGGGATTTGCATGCTTCTCTGATCGCTAGAAGTTCTGACTGGAACACGGTGGCATAATCAGGAAGACGAATTGATTGAGATAGGTTGAGTGGCTCCGAATGGAAGCCAGCTCCCACACCACAGCTCATCTTAGAACCATCGGCATAAATTTCGATATCGTGTCTTTCAATCACCTCTCCTTTGCTCCACTCGGCTCTCGGTGGAAAGCGTACCGTAAAGACTGAGTTTGGGGTCCAAGATAACACCTAGGTATTTTGCCTGTTTGGTTAGCATGAGGCTGACGCCGTTTAGTTTTGGGAAATTAAAGTTTGGCACCTTGGTTTTCTTAGTGAATAGCATCAGTTCAGTTTTTCTCGGGTTTACACTACCAAGTCCGTGGCCCAATTGCTGAGTAATACCAAAGCTCTTTCCATAATCTCACTGATTGTGGTTGGAAACATTCCTGAAACCATAAGCACTATGTCGTCCGCGTACGCCACTACTTTAATTCCCTTTCGGTTGAATTTGGTAAGGATGTTGTTGGCGACTAGTAACCACAGCAGAGGAGATAAGACTCCTCCCTGAGGGGTTCCCCTATTGACAGAGCGTTTTATCGTGCTGCTGCCTACCTCACCGATGATTATTCTAGTTTTGAGCATGTTCTCTATCCATTCGTTGAGACCTATATCTATGCCTAACATGTTAAGAGCCTCAATTATAGATGTTGTGGTAACATTGTTGAAGGCCCCCTCTATGTCGAGAGAAGCGACTAGTGAGTATTGCTTGTATTCTATGATCCTCTCAATTGCACTTACAACCTCATGAAGAGCTGTCTCTGTGGATTTTCCTTTGAGATAGGCATGTTGAGATGGTGAAATCGTTGAGTCTGTAATCTTTTCCCTGAGATATACATCCAACAATCGCTCGAGAATTTTGAGGATGAAGGAGGATAGGCTGATGGGTCTGAAATCTTTCGCTGTATCATGACCGCGTCTACCAGATTCAGGGATAAAGATGACCTTAACCCTTCTCCAGCTTTCTGGTATGTGCCCCAGCATAAGGCTTCTCCTGAAAAAGACCTCCAGTCAAGGAATCGACGTTTCTCGAGTGTTCCACAGCATGGCTGAATTTTTGCTTCACCCTTCAACAAAAGTCATATGAATCAAACTTTGTACAAATTCCCATCAAAATCCATCAAACTTTCCAAAATTTTGATCAGGGTTTTTAAAAACTCTTGAGTTTGCTTTCTATAGCCCCTCTATGTTAATTCGTTATAATAAAGTGAATAAAAGTCGCTTTCATTTTTGAAAATGTATTACTTGTTTCTGTCATACTTATTAAATATTCAGACGAAATTGTTTAACAGCCGTGGCCAAAAGTATCAGGCACTCCGTTATATCTATATAATAACGAAGTGAAACACGTCTTCTTCTTCCAAGAACTTTATTTCAACTCCCCGTTTAACAAAAACTCTTCTTAACCTCAAGCTTAACTAATATTTAACATTTATGAGAATGGGAGAAAGTATGTTGAGTGTATGTTGAGTACGTGAGTAAGCGTGTGGGTGTAGAGTGTGAGAAAGTATGTAAAACAGTTGTTGGTTTAAATAACAGTTAGCATAAGTAATTAAATATAAGAGTAAGATTAAGTTAGAATTAAGAGTAGGTATAATATAGGAATAGGGTGATCATGTAACTAAGTATAGTAGTATGTAACATTATAATATAACTATATTAATTACTGATTTTTTCGTTTGATGTTTTATTAATAAATCATATATCATATAAAAGGAATTAGTGATAAAAACATTAATATTTAGTTAGTCCCTTTTGATTGGATAACAGCAGCAACGCTTCGGTTGTAACTACAGTAAGTAAGTGGCGCTCTACTCGTGAATTAAAGCATTTTTCAGGGCCATTTGCGATGGTATACTGTGTTCCTTTATCTTACCTTTCAAAATAGCCCGCATTTGCCCTATGGCTGGCCAATCTAACAAAACATGTTATTGACTATAAACAAACACTGTCTTGTTGGAATTGCACTTTATCTAAATTAGTATCGCGGAAAATGTACCTTATCGCAGCCAAAAGTACAGTTTCTAATGCATTTATGCACTTTTAACTGTACATGCGACCCTCGCAAATGAACATTTCACTAACACCATAAGTAGCCATGCAGCCCCAAGCAATAATGCTGCCTCCTTCATGCTTGGCAGTGGATACCACGCAATCCGGATGGTATTCCTCGCCAACCCGTCGCCTCACGAACGTTACATCAGGTGTTCCACATACCTGTAGGCGAGGAAAAAAAATGAATAATGAATGAAAAAGATTTATGTTATTTCCTTGAAATGGACCAGGGTAAGAAGCTATAGTGGTTGATATTGTAAAATCATACAAACTAAGCCTTTCTCGAAGTTCCGGTCATCAGAGAACACAACATTCCACCAATCATCGTTCGTTCGTTACTAAACAATATATTTAAGAAGCTCGTGTTAAAATTTGAGACTTTGAAAGCACCATTTTGAGAAAAACGCGTTTAAAGTTTGAAAAGCACTTTCAAGCACTGAAACGACATTAAATTTTCTGGGTGTAAATAAACATATGTACATTAAGGAAAAAATCGATTTTTTGAAAATTCTAACTGTATATAGCCCCTTAAAGTAATAATAAAAAAATGTGGTTATGAAGTTCCTATCTCATTCAATTTTCATTTAGCGTTGAAGCAAGAGTCTGAAGCGGCTCAAAGCTTGCCTTGATTTTAAACAATTTTGTTTTCTGTTTTGTTGACGTGTTGCGGCTTTTCGTCGATATCAAAAAAAAATTCTTCTTCTTCTTCTTAATTGGCGCGATAACCGCTTACGCGATTTTGGCCGAGCTTAACAAAGCGCGCCAGTCGTTTCTTTCTCGTGCTAACCGGCGCCAATTGGACACACCAAGTGAAGTCAAGTCCTTCTCCACCTGATCTTTCCAACGCAGAGGAGGCCTTCCTCTTCCTCTGCTACACCAGCTGGTACCGCATCAAAGCCGGAGCGTTTGTATCCATTCATACGACATGGCCCAGCCAACGAAGCCGGTGGATCTTTATTCGCTGCGCTATGTCTATGTCGTCGTAAAGCTCATACAGCTCATTGTTCCATCGTCTGCGATATTCGCCGTTGACAACGTGCAAAGGTCCAAAAATCTTACGCAGAATATATCTGTCAAACACTCCAAATAACGCCTCATCGGATATTGAACTTAAATTTGCCTACTTAGTCCAAAGCAGCACCTGTTGGCAAGAGATATTCTCCGTTGGATTTCAGGGCTGACATTATTATCGGTGTTAATACTGGTTCCTAGATAAACGAAGTCTCTTACAACATCGAAATCATGCCAACACTATTAACAGTCACGTGGGTGACGATACGCGAGTACGCTGACTGTTTGTTTGAAGACAGGAGGTACTTCGATTTGTCCTCGTTTACCACCAAACCCATTCGCTTTGCCTCTTTATCCAGTTTGGAGAAGGCAGAACTAACAGCGTGGTTGTTAAGGCCGATGATATCGATATCATCGGCATATGCCAACAATTGTACGCTCTTATAAAATATTGTGCTTGAGCGATTAAGTTCTGCGGCTCGTACGATGCTCTCCAACATCAGGTTAAAGAAGTCACACGACAGCGAGTCACCTTGTCTGAAACCTCGTTTGGTATCAAACGGCTCGGAGAGGTCCTTCCCAATTCTGACGGCGCTGCTAGTGTTGAGCAACGTCATCTTGGCTAGCCGTATTAGTTTTTTGGGGATACCAAATTCAGTCATCGCGGCATACAGGAAACTCCTTTTCGTACTGTCGACAGCAGCTTTGAAGTCGACGAAAAGATGGTGTGTGTCGATTCTCCTTTCATGGGTCTTTTCCAAGATTTGGCGTATTGTGAATATTTGGTCGATGGTAGACTTTCCAGGTCTGAAACCACACTGATAAGGTCCAATCAGTTGGTTGATGGTGGGCTTCAGCCTTTCACACAATACGCTCGCTAAAACCTTATAGGCGATATTTAGAAGACTAATCCCGCGGTAATTGGCACATATTGCAGGATCGCTCTTCTTATGGATTGAGTAGAGCACACTTAAATTCCAATCGGCAGGCATGCTTTCATCCGACCATATTTTGCATAGGAGCTGATGCATGCACCTTACCAGCTCCTCGCCGCCATGTTTGAATAGCTCAGCCGGCAGTCCGTCGGCGCCCGCGGCTTTGTTGTTCTTCAGCCGCGTTATAGCTATTCTCACCTCGTCATGATCGGGTAACGGAACGACAATTCCGTCGTCAACGATTGGGGTATCGGGATCTTCACATTCTCAGTGACATGCGCAGCTGTCACTGTTTAATAGGTTCGATCAGGAGACAGCCAGGTAGCTTGGTGTATCCCTTTATGCTGGTATCTGGTGCTGCAGACTACCTTATTTCGGGCCCCGGCGAAGTCGATCAGCCCCTGTCCGTTACCGGATGTTTCGTTGTGCAGGCTGAATTTTCCGACTGTGTTACCAAAAATTCCCTCCTTGCCCACCTTGGCGTTGAAGTCACCAAGCACGATTTTTATGCGGCGTGAACGATAGTACTTGGCGACGAAATCTCTCTCCCACAACAAATCCGACACCGAATTTGCGCTCCTTTACATGGCAGCTGTAGTAGACGTCGCAAGGTCCTATGGTTTTCTTACCTTGCCCCGTCCATCGCATCTCTTGTATGGCAGTGATGTCAGCCTTTACTCTCACGAGGACATCAACCAGCCGGGCAAAGGCACCTTCCCCATTAAGGGACCGGACATTCCAGGTGCATGCCCTCAAATCATAGTCCTTAGTTCGTTTGCAGGGGTCGTCATCAGTATAGGAAGGTCTCATCCGAGGCTTTTTTATTCTTTTCATTGGGGGGGATTTTTAAGTGGCGGGTCCCAAGCCCAACGCACAGCCAGCTTTCCTGGAATGCTTCGCCTTCTCACGTTAGCTCACTCCCGAACGGGTGTTCGGAAGCTATCCAGCTAATCCCGGCAGTTGTGAGCTGCTTGAACCATATGCAGAAGAATCGTCCTGGCCACTCCCAAGTAAATGGCGATCAGTAACTTTCCTCACTTGCGTGGTCTTCTACACATGGAACCACCGTCCAAAAAATTTACATTCGCTAAATAGAGAAAGCAGTCAGGAAAAAGAATTAGTGCAAGTCCACGGGAGCTGTGAACTTCTAAAACTTTCACTTTGTTAGACTAAAATATAAAGAGCTATAAAACTGCATAACCAGAATTTTTTTTAGAAATTCAGACTAAAAAATTAAAATTGAACTTTTGCCGAATACAATAATTGAAATCAATAAGGACATAAATAAATAGTCAAGACATGTGAACCCCACATTACTTACAATTTTGAAACAGAGTGTAGATATAAGAGAAACTTCTGCTGAATTATAAATAATTATAACAAATATTCATATATTATTTTACAGCACTAATGCTAACGAGGGCTTAAAACATAAAACTATAAATTCGGTTAGTTCCGTTAAAATGGATTCGACTGCAGTGGAAACCGTTTACAAATTTGATTCTCCTGCGATTCTAATCGAATTTAATGACCAAAGTTAATACAAAAATCTTGGCATAAGTCATTATGATGAAAAATATATTTGAGCTTTTTTTTCGTTCGAAATAAAACATATTTGGCTAAAAAATGGTCTTCATCGAAGAAACTAATTTAATATAGCCATTTACATAACTATGGGCGGAATTTCGAGTACCACTCATGAATAAATCTGACAGCTAGACGCACTTGTTTTTCATTCTACCCTTCTGCTCTTTTGATTCGCAAGTGTGCTTGATTCAATTTAAGAATTTCTACTTTATCGTTGGTTTCATTTAAGTTTGCGGCTTCACTTCCACTTATTTCAAGCGTAAAACGACAAGTGGCTATTGCGGATATGCCTTTGGCAGCCGACACCAGAATCTCTCAAGCGGCAAATTTGCTCTTGTAAATTATTTTCATAGAAAATATTGATCTAGGTGAGATTTTCTACGGAATGCACTAACAATTATAAATAAAAATATCTTTTACTTATTTCTATGTATTTGAAAATTAACGAGGATCTGTTGTTTTTACCATGTAGTTGTGGTTTTCCGGTCCAGAAGTAAAATAACAGCGTAACAATGGAACTCTTTGTATTAATATCGCTACAATAAAATGCAAGGAAAATTTTATGTTCAATACTTTTTATACGCAATACTTTTTTATGAAATAAGTGTTCATATATAAGTGTTCTTCAGGCTTTTCAGAAGCTCCAAGGAATTTAACCCTTTCGATCCGATCGGGACCTATGAGTCCCGGTATATGTTCGACGATGCCTAGCCTGGAAATTAAGGGACAGAAATGGGTTTAGCTTATCCCATTTCGTAGTTTATGGTATTCTTAGCGGTATTTTCTTCCGTTATTTGATATTTAATGATAAACACGTGCTCATAAGTTGAAAAAAGGTCGGAAGTTTGGACGCAAATTCCGTAAGTGACACAGTTTTTTGCAATTATTCGTGGTTTTTGAGTTTTAAAACCAACCAAAAGTATAGTAATTTATTGTGTTAGTGGTTTCGTTATATACTGAGGTAAGTAAGTATTGGTTCTTTTGTTTATTTTAAAAATCATTAGCATTTTCATTTTACTGGCGTAGGTGTCCCACCAGTATTCATGGTGTCCCAGTCAGTATTGAACATTCTTGGAAATTTATTAAAACATAGGTACTGATATTATTTTTCATTTATAAACTCACATTGTTTGTACAGACTCATAATGCCTAAAAAGCCTGATAAAGATGCCAATGCTAATATTTTGGAATCATCTTATGAGGATGACGACTTTTCAAACGGCAGCAGTGATAATTATGAGCCTTCTTATACTCGTAGTGAGGTTTCATCTGCTGATGAAAAAGATATGGATGATAGTAATGAGGAGGATGCAGAAAATATTTTGGCAGTAACACGTTCTACAGCTGATTCTGCAAATATTGCCACTATATGGTCTTCTCCCCGTGCGGAGTTTGTACCAATAAAAAGAATAACTAGCTATCGACTTCACGATATTGCTCATAGCTTTGAGAGGACTGACAATCCTTACAATATATTTATGAAAGTTTTTCCTGAAAGCCTTTTTATGCGTATTACCCCGTGCACGAACGAACTTATTGAGATAATTCGAAACTCAAAACCAAGCTAACAGATATTGGAGAAATTAAAATCGTTATTGGTTGCATTTTTATGTCATATAACCATTTTCCATCTGTAAGACACTATTGGTCAAAACATAATTCTATGGAAAACGATGCAGTAAAATCGCTATAACGCGGGATAGATTTCAGTTACTATCATCGAAAATGTACTTTACTTCGCCTGAAAAGCCTGAGGGAGCATCCAAACTTTATTACCTGGAAGATATGGTTGAGTACCTAAGTCTTGATTTGCAAGTGCGCGGAACGAAAGTGCTTACCAAAGTATCGATGAAAGCATTACGAAATTCAAGGGACGCTCCTCTATGAAACAATACTTACCATTGAAGCCCACTAAACGTGGTATCAAAATGTGGCTCCAGATGTGACGCTCTTACTGGCTAGATTACGATTTTAATATCTATTGTGGGAGAGAAGATGGAAATGTCTAGGGGAGCGCGTGGTAAATCAGTTAGCTGCAACAATTCGAGAAATGGATGTGACTCTGTGTTTCGATCGGTTCTTCACAAGTATCAATCTTCCAGAGACTATTAATTACGCAGCGTTAGGAACTATTATGTCGAATCGCAAAAAATTGCCAGTCATCAGAACAAAGCTAAACAGAGGTCAATGCGTTTTCCGAGAAAGCAACACGGGTATAATGTATGCTAAATGGCAAGATACCAAGGAAGTAGTAGTTGTAAACAATTGTCACTGAAATCTCCATAATAGAAAATAAATTAAAAAATGATCAAAAAGTTAACGTGCACTGCCCCGAAATGATAAAATTTTACAGACAGATAATGGGGGGAGTTGATCGAGTTGATCAAATTGCAGGGCAATATGAGTAGGATCGGAAGTCTAATAAATGGTGGAAAAAAGTTTTTTACCGATTGTTAATGATGTCAGTAGGAAATTGTTGGGTAATCAGTTCGCAACTTTCACGGAAACAAAAACCACTTATAGACTTTATGATAGATCTGGCGGAACACATGACTGATGAAGGGAAGGAAAGAGCAGCTATTGTAACGATTGAATACGTAAAACAAGTTTCCTTTACCTCAGCGGCTTTTCGGATCGAAAGGGTTAAGTTGTTTTATTTTAAATAATATTTTAGTAATATAACATGCTAGCCTGTAATTTATTTTAATGCATTCACATAAATTTTCTCTCTTAATCCCTTAGAAGAAGTGAAGTAAGTAGCAGTGGTGGTAACTGCATTAGTGATACTATGTAGCAGAAGTACGAAATTTATTTGCCTCTTGGAATTTTTTAATTATTGGCCTTATTTGTTGCACATACCATTTTCTTATATGGAGGAGAAAATTGAAATGAATTTTGAGTTGTACACTACACACTAAAAGTTGACGTAGCGTATACGTAGTAAACTTTAAAGCTGCCCAAACGAAACGAAATGTATTAGAATTATGGGCGCATAGTCAAAGTCCTGAGTTACATCACACTTTAGTCAATATATACCATATAGATAAAGTCATTTTTTTAAGTAGGTATAACATAGTCAGTTAAGTGTCCTGCTCTACCTACTTGCGATCCCTTGCGATACTGTCAAATATATTCAGCCCAATCCTAAATAAGATTTCCTAACGAGTTTTTTCCCTTTCCGTAATCCTACTATCCTAAATAAAAACGTTTTTGCGGAATATCCCACTTTCCGCTTTCCTCCTATCCTAAACATCTTCGAAAATTTTCGAACACGAAAAGTAGGTATTTTAAACATGAAATAATTGCGGAAACTGTTCACATTCCGTTAGAAATTTTTCATCTGTATTTTGAAAGGGAATTTGCAGCCAAAATGTGAGTATTTTAATAAAATGAGAGAAAAATACAAAATTTGTTTGTTTAAGGACGAAATCAACAAATAAAACGCAAATGGGAATGCTGGTAAATATGATGGAAGGTAATCCTGCTATTCCGCGGGGATTTTTTAAGGGAAGTAAGGAGGAGGCCGCCAGATTTTGGGAAAAGGTGAATGTGGAGCTGAATGCGGCAGGTCCCGCAATTAAAACAATTGTGAAATGGAAAAAGGTAACTTGAAGATTTATAAATTCTTAGTGGCAATGATTCGTTAGTTGCCAATGTTTCAAATAGTTAATCAGTGTATGCATTCAAAATTGGGAGAATAATTTGTAAATGCCTTAACTATATAAATGCGTACATTGTTTAATTGTTGAATCCTTTATTTAGGTATGGGCAGACCAGAAGAAATATGTTCTCCAAAAAGTGGCGAATAATATAAAAATGCAAAAAGGTACTGGGAGCGGCCCAAATATGGAGAAGGTACTTTCCCCCCTTGAAGAAGCAGTTTTCAAATTGATTGGCATTAAGCAGTCAGTAGAGAGGCTGGCGGTTAAGAAGTTTGGAATTCAGGAGAACTTGGATATGTCCTATGAAGAAAACTGCCCAGAAGTGGAGTCACTAAATCTGACCCAAACTGGCGCATTGGATGGATTTATGGACTTCAGCGGAGTAAGTCCTATAAGTCCACCACTTGTCTCTCTAGATTCGTTGGCGTTTACGAATGAAGACCCCTCTGCAGATAAAAGCGAAGTGGCATCATCAAGTAAAAAAGCATATTCTAGCCAAAAGGCTTCGAAAAAAGAAAGTTCCTTATATGCACTAGAAGAGGAAATAACAAAGGGAGATTAGCGCTAACATAAAGACTGCGGTTACAAACCAGGACGAGCAACGTGAAAACTTAAAACAAATATACCAGAGGTTAATATTAATTTTACAAAAATTTATAAGTAATTAAACATTTTCCTTCATGCAGGCTAGATAAATTATATGAGCTAAAGAAGACGCATTTGAAGGCAATCGACACTATTAAAAAGGAGAAACTGTGGGAAATCAAAATTGCTAACGCTATCAAAAGAGAAAAGCTGGAAGAAAATAAAAGGCATAACTATGTAATGGAACAAATGAGAAGGAAAGAGATTGAACACAAATTAGAAAAAAATAAAAGACTGCTTGGAATACAAGAACTGGAAACATGCAAACGCCAAAACAATTAATTAATTTAATAATGAGACTAATAAGCTAAGATTTTATGCAACTGAATTGCCTGTGTTTTGTTTTTTATTTAATCTAATTTTTTATTTAACTGATTTTTATTAGAACATAAGCATTTTACTTATAACTAAACTTACGAAAATTAAATGATCGAGCGTAGAAATAGCAAACATTTCTGTTCTTACATTTTAGTTATTGAGGGAATCACGGATATTATTTCTTATTGATCTCGCAACCTCCATATTTTGTGTTGGTATGTTGGAATGGACGTCGTGAATTTCAGGAAGGTTTAACTCCGCTTCGGCATCGGGTGTATCGGGTATATTCGCTCTGAAATGAATGCAGATGTATTGCAAGCAACAAGTAACATTTACAATTTGTGCTGCTTTCTCTGGAGCGTAGTGTAGTTCTAGTCCACCAAGAATGCACCTCCATCGGTTCTTTAAAACACCATTAGTTCTTTCAATTATGTTGCGACATTTTGAATGCATTTCGTTCAACTTAATTTCTGCTTGGTTCGGCGTCCGATAAGGAGTAATACGAGTAAGCCATGGTTCTAACGGATAACCAGCATCACCTTAATAAATAATTAGAAATAGATTTTCTCGGTTAAGATATTGTACATTTATAAATATGTGAGTATATAAATTTATAAAATAAAATTTAATAAACAATTTTTACAAATGTAAAATTTTACCTAACAACCAGAAAGTTCTTTAATGGTTTGAAAATTGTGTCTCAAAATGTGAACGTAATTCGCTAACGTTCCAAATTAGCGAATCTTGACTAGCACCCGGATGAGAAGCGTCGACGCAGCGTATTTTTAATTCATGGTCACATTCCTATTATTTATTTAAGAATCATTAAATGTACATCAGAAAGGATTTAATAACTTACCAGCATAACATTTAAGCTGTAATAACCCTTTCTGTTGTAGTATAGGTGACTATTTTCGGATGGCGCAATTATCTTAACGTGCGTTCCATCAACGCAACCGACAACAGATGGAATTTTATGCTTAATGTAAAAAGCAGTCGCAATTTTACTTTTTTCTTCGGGTGTCACTGGAAACTGTATCCTCCTTGGACATTGATATTGTTCGAATATAAAGAGGACGTCCGCAAGTGCTTTGCAGAAACTGGACGGCGCTAGCCCCACGTCGTGGTCTTTTCCCACACCCGTCTGATAACCGCCTTCCGCAAAGAATCGCAAACATGCACTTAACTTTACTACTGGAGTAACAGCAAACTGCTTCCTAGCTGGTTGTGTATGAGTCGTCACCACTTTTAGCGAGTACTCAAACGCTGGTTTATTCAACCTGAAATACTTCTGAAATCTGTTTAAACAATTAAAAAGAGTTGAATATTTAGTTATTTTAACACACTTTTCTTCACTCGTTTACTTACAAAGATTGAGGCATCTCCGAGGGGTTCATTAAGTCCCAGAGTTTCCTCCTCGCCACTCGTGACCCGTTTAATTGCTCTCTTTCCTCTTCATTTATTTCACTCACTAACATATTTAATGCTAAGGTATTCATTTTTCAGTTTCCTATTTAAATGCAATTTATATTTCGCAAAAATAAACAATATTCACATTTTGAACGCATTGCAAAATTGACAACAATAAGCAAAACAGCTGATTTCGAAAAACACAAGTGAGAAAAAATCCCTTTCCCTAAGGGTTTAAAATTGGAGGAATTTTTCTTGGGGGAATTAAAAATGCGGAAAGGAGAAATTCCGCGAGAATATTTAGGATTGGGTTGATTGTGTAGTGCAAATTAGTTACTCGTTACGATTGGCAACTAGCAAATGAGCTGAACATGCGGTGCGACTGCTAAAGCGTACTGGAGAGCACTCCAATAAGTTGCACGCCAATTTGCATTGTGGTAATAAAATTAATCATTTGACAAGAGGTTTTTTTAATAAAACTTTTAAATCTCCACTGCTTTCTATTGAAACTTAAAACTATCTGGTGCAATTCAGATAGAATAATCTTTTAAATACCACTCAATGCATAGAGTTTGCAAGGGCTCTACCTACAGTGTTGCTATACCAGTTCGCATAAAAATTTGCAGAGATATTATTAGTCGTAGTTTTATAATTTGAATTTATTGTCCTAATCAATTTATATCTTTTTTTTTACTTTACAAGCGTATGGCCAATGCAAATCTGAGTTATTTTATTCTCAAGCGAATAATTTCTACTTATCTACCCTTTTTAATACTGCTATTTTGAAGAAAAATTTTCGGAACATCGATTTCTTACATATTTCTCAAAATATAAATCCAAAAATGTTATGATTTTGCTAAAGAAAATTCACTTTTTGAACAATTAAAATAATTTGCAAAAGTTTGATTTTTTTTTTTAATATAAATCCAAAAATTTTATGATTTTGCCAAAGAAAATTCACTTTTTGGACAATTAAAATAATTTGCAAAAGTTTGATTTTTTTTTAATTAGGTAGAAAGATAGAAAATCGAAGCGCCTTTAATTTTTTTTTTTGTTTGTTAATGGAAAATCAGAAATGTTTTTTCTTTAATCCAAAACCGTTAGTTGACGATATATATAATTGGCGCTTACACTCTTTTTGGGTATTTGGCCAAGCTCCTCCTCCTATTTTTGACGTGCGTCTTGATGCTGTTCCACAAATGGAGGGACCTACAGTTTCAAGCCGACTCCAAACGGCAAATATTTTTTTATGCGTAGCTTTTTCGTGGCAGAAATACTCTCGGGGGTTTGTAATTACCGAGCGGTGATCGGTATTAGAAAAAAATATTTCTTCATTTTGGTGTTTCACGGAGTTTTGAAATTACGTCTTCCGGTAGTGCCACTAAGCTAATTATGCCACTTATCAATAACTCTGAGGTACTTGTCAGGATACTTAGTAGAATAAGTTTACAGTCAAGGGGTGCCTTTTATATGTCGGGATTAGAGAACAAAAACAAATTTTGGTCATCGAAAATCACTTTATTGTTTTTCAAAATATTCTCCATGAAGATCTATACACTTTTGCATGCGTTTGAACCAATTATCGAAACACTTTTGCCACTCTGAATGAGGTACCTCCAAAACATGCATTCTGAATGCCGCAAACGCTTCTTCAGGTGTCGAAAAACGTTGACCTCTCAGTTTGTTTTTTTACGTACGGGAATAAAAAGAAGTGATTCGGTGCTAAGTCAGGACTATACGGCGGATGACCCATTAATTCGATGTTTTGGGTGCTCAAAAATGCAGTTGTTTGAGCCGATGTGTGAGAGCTCGCATTGTCCTGGTGAAGAGTGATCCGTGTTTGACGATTGGTTTTCCTAATTTCTTGGAAGACAACTGGCAAACAAATGGTTGTGTACCACTCACAATTTACTGTTTTGCGTTGTTCTAGTGGTACGGTTGCGACATGTCCAGTTTTTCCGAAAAAACAGGCGACCATTTGCTTGGAAGTGCTTCGTGCGCGAACAACTTTTGTTGGATTTGGCTCATCTTGAAACACCCATACAGTCGACTGCTGTTTACTTTCGGGCTCATACGCGTAAATCCATGATTCATCACCTGTCACGATGTCACGTATTTCGAAGCCCCGCGATCGTATTTTTTGAGCATTTCCTTCGACCAATCGACACGAGCCTTTTTTTGAGCGATTGACAAATTGTGTGGGATCCAACGCGAACAAATTTTTTTGTCAGTCAAATGTTTATGCAATATTAAATGTATGCTGGTCCCACTAATGCCTAAGATTGTCTCAATCTCACGATAGGTCACATGACGATCTTCAGCAATATCAGTTCGCGCACAGCATCAATGGTTTTCGGAACAACAACTGATTTTGGACGACCTTCACGAAATTCGTCTTGGAGTGAACTACGACCACGATTGAATTCACCATACCATCGATAAACACTGGTCCTTGATGGAGCTTCATCGCCAAAAAATGAATTAAGTTCATCCATGCAATGTTGCTGAGTTAATCCACGTCGAAAGTTGTAAAAAATAATCGCACGAAAATGTTCACGATTTAATTCCATTTTTGGACCGAGATGAATCTTTTAAGTTACTGTAAACAACACAAATAGCGCTGGTATTTCAAAACGTTCTGAGTACGTAAATGCCGATACAGCTGTCAGTTGCCAGATTGCAACACCAGGGTTGCCAAATCCCGACATATAAAAGGCACCCACTGGGATCAGTATTTATGATCATATTTCTGTTTGGCGAACTACTTGATTGCTGCCTTGAATGTTGCTTGTCTGCCAGGAATTGTATTTTCATGAAGAAACTTCTACTTATTTATTTGAAGTTGCTGCAAATATGTCTACGTGCATTGGCGAATGCTTTTCAATTAACATTAACTTTCAATAATATTAGCTTTTCAATATAAATTCGTTTCCTAGAGTTTAATCTTTTTGTAAAAAAAACAAAAAAAAAAAAAGAAACACAATTATCTGTCACATAGTTGGAATAAGTAGTCCATTTGGCTCTTATGAATTATGCAAACGCCCTGCGTTTTTGACGATTTCCAAGCAACCGCAAACGTTTATTAACACGAAAAAGCGTAGTTTAATATTATGCAAATCAAGCAATTTGCCTTAGCATAAATGCTAATAACGTAAATGAGTTTTAAAGTACATTCTGAAAGCAAACAGGTTTTTTGCAAACTTCATAAAATGCACCATGAGGGGAAAATGTCCAAATCAGTAGGACGCCAAATAAAAGTATGCTGAGAAGAATATGCGGAATTTATGGAAACGGCTCTTTTTATTGCACATATTTACTTTATGTGGCATATATGCATATAAAGTATATTATATGCTAACCCACGCTGCTCTTCGAAGTTGGTCGGTGAATGTAAGACAAAACTGAACAGTGTTGCAAAACACAACAAAGTTAGTCTTATTTGGGTGCCTGGACATTGTGGTATCGCAGGGAATGAGTTGGCTGATAAATTGGCAAATGAAGGCTCTGCAAGTATGCCACTAGGCCCTGCACCCTTTCTAGGTATCAATTCCACATCGATTCAACTATGGATTGACGACTTCATGAGGTCTACTCACAGAGGTCGTTGGTCTGAGTTGAACTCGTGCAGAGTAGCCAAGTGCTTTGTGAAAGAACCAAACAGGAAAGCAGCGACCTTCCACCTAAAACTCATCAGGAAGGACCTGAGAGTACTGGTGGGTGCAATCACAGGGCACAACGCCTGTGGTCAGCATATGGCTACCATAGGGGTCGTGGACAGTCCGATATGCCTATCCTGTCTTGAGAATGACGACACTGCAGAGCATTTTCTCTGCAGCTGTCCTGCATTTGTCAGAATCAGGCTTAGGATGTTGGGTTGCGATACACTGAGTATGGACAAAGTTCATACTCTTCCTCTTCCGTATCTCTTAAAATTCATCAATGAATCCAAGAGATTTGTGGAAGAGTGACCTTAAACTAATCTATCCGTTTTTACCATCCACCTTCTATCTTTTCTATCTCTATTCTTTCTACTGATTTCTATCCGGGTGTAGTAAAATGGTCTACTGACTGAGTGCTTGGACTTGTCCAACCCCCCACAAATCTAATCTAAAAGAAAATATTATATGGACTCACTGAATCACCTATATATTTTTTTTTCTATATACATTAGGGTGACCAGCTGCACCAAAACAAAAAATCCTTTAATGGCAGAATCATCACAGCTACGTGGATCTATTCTAATGGGTTCAACAAGAGCTTTTTCTTATAATTACCTATCACGCACCGATTGCTTCATTTTTTTTTTACTTGGAATATTTAGAAACTATTGCCATAGCAACCGGTTCCATGTTGGAGAACGTAAAAGTCGTCATGGAAAGGAAAGCATGACACCACGCATAAATTCAAAATGTTTAACGAGTAGAAAATTGGTATGAAAACAAAGCTGGGTACGCAGAGTTTCACATCAATTGGTGTGCAAGACACGTCATATACTACTGTGGGCAAAAAGTAAGGTGGATTTGGTTGTAAAATGAAAAATCTTTATTTATTCTTGTAAATCAATTTCATCCCCTTCAAAATAATCCCCTCTCGATGAAATACACTTACGCCAACGATTTTTCCAATCCCCGAAACATGCCAAATAGTCCATTTCCGGTATAGCCATCAGCACCTTCTTCAACCTTCAATCGACTCGAAACGCGTTCCCCGGAGTGGTCTCTTGAGTTTTGGGAATAGCCAAAGCCATAGAAGTCACACGGCGCCAAATCAGGCGAATACGGTGGTTGCGGAACGAAATGCGTGGAATTTTTGGCGAAATGGTCACGAAGAACGAGTGCAGTGTGAGATGGTGCATTATCGTGATGCAAAAACCAAGATTTGTTGGCCATAATTCTGGTCCTTTTAGACGAATTGCTTCACGTAAACGACTCATAACGCTCAAATAATATTCCTTATTAACAGTTTGGCCAGGTGGAAGGAAATCATAGTGCACCACACCACGAAAATCGAAAAAACTGTCATCATGACCTTTATTTTTGAACGACTTTGACGTGCTCTTTTCGGTCTGGCCTCACCTTTAGCACGATATTCGCTTGATTGGTCGGTTGTTTCAGGATCGTAAGCATAAATCCAAGTCTCATCTCCCGTAATGATGCATTTGAGCTTGTCCTGATAGTCTGAAAGCATTGTTTCACACACATCAACGCGACGACTTTTTTCCAAGAAATTGAGAGTTTTCGGTACCAAACGAGATTTGACTTTTCGTAGGCCCAAATGTTCTTTCAAAATGGTTTTCACAGATCCTTCTGATATTCCGATCATATCAGTAAGGTCTTTAACAGTCAACCGACGATTTTTGAGCACTAACTCCTTCATTTTATTGACGTGTTGGTCATCTGTTGACGTCGATGGTCGTCCGGAGCGCTCCAAGTCATCAACACGTTCTCGACCCTCTTTGAAGTCTTTGTACCACTTATAAACATTTTTCTGCGACATGGTCGAATCATCAAATGCCTTCTGCAACATACTAAACGTTTCCGCAGCCGAAATTTCATTCCGCAAACAAAATTTGATGGCACTTCTCTGCTCAATCAAATCAGACATTGTAAAAGTCGAAAAATGCACTCTTGGTCGTTTGGAAAAAAGCAACGTAAAAACTTATTTACTTCACTCTTAAACAAAAAAATGGTCAAAAAGAATTTGAGTTCTGATTTAATTTACGAGAACGTTGATAACTCGCGAAACCTCCTGGACACATAAATAGCACATTCTAAAAAATTCCAAATAAAAGCAAAAATAGTAAACACATCAGTTAGTAAAGTAATAATATTCTTTTACCAGATTAGTAAGTATTTCGTACTATATCCACCGTTTTTGATTGCTTCTTCAAGCCGTCGCTCCATGCTTTCTACAAGCTTGTGACATCTTTCCTTTGGAATTTTTCAAAATTTTTAAAAAATTTTGTTAGCGATGTTCACCTTAACGTCATTTCACAAGTTTTCTATTGGATTGAGATCAGGGCTCTGCGCCGGCCAATCCGGCACGTTAATTTTTCTCTTCTGAGCCATTGCTTCGCCTGTCTTTGCAGTATGCTTTGGATCATTGTCAAGCATAAATGTCCAATTTAATGCCATAAACTCAAACAAAAATGGCTCCATTTTATTGTGGAGCATATCCATAATCGTCTTTTTTGTGAACCATCCTAGGTTAGCCCTGGATTTTTTGGACGACGTACAATAGTTTTTCCATTTGGTCCAATCCTATTTATTTTGGTTTCGTCAGTCCAAAGTACGTTTTTCCAAAACTGAATAGATTTGTCTTTTTGGGCTTTTGAAAAGGCAAGTCGGTGTTTGATATGTCTTTTTGAGAGAAGTGGTTTTTTCTGCTTATGCGGCCAAGCAGCTGGGCTTCATTAAGTCGCCTTCCTCCAAGCTTTCTGTACCTGTAGACACCTGCAGACCAGATTCTTGGTTTATTTCAAGCATTATTTGCCGCGCCGACTTAAAAGGGTCTGCTTTGCTCTTGCGTATTATAGCTCTATGCACATTAACACCAGTTTTTCGTAGCTTTGGTTTTCTTTCCGTTTTTTTGCTTAGATAGGATGAATCTTTCTTAACTAAATTAAGAGCATTAGAAACCATTTTCCGAGAGCACATCATCATTTCAGCTATTTCTGCATAGTTTTTCCCGTTTTGGCTCATACGGTATATAAGAGCTCTTTTCTCCGGCGTACAATGTTTTCCACATCCGATTTTTAGTAATTACTTAGAAATTTTATTTAAAAAACAAAAGATTATACTACAATAAAATTTCTTTCTGCATACTATACTTTCTTTTTAAGAACAAAGTTTATCACAGTGCGTTGCTCCAAATGACGAGATTTTACAGTTTTCATTAACATGGTGTTCTTTCTTCTTATAGAAATCAATCTCAATGAGTCGCACTATTAATGATATCATTATCGAGGAGGTGAGTTATCGCTAGGTATCTTAAGTCGTAGAATCATTAGCCGCTCCTCGTAGTTTCTTACGTATAGGAATATAACTAAGGTATATTGAAAAGCAAAAGAGTAGTTCTCTCCTACACATATATATATAGTCTCCGACTACGCTCTCCGCTACCGTACGATGTTACGAAACCTACTTTACCAATGCTCATATTGTGTTTGGAAAGCTTCTATAAAATTGTTTAAGCATTGTTTATTGAGAATCAGGCAGTATTATTCTGCTAAGTACCGAAAGTGGGAGAATAAGTGATGTTTAAATAAAGTCTCCCCTACTTCACCACATCTGTAGCTTCGACAGTTATACGGGTATCATGCGATAACTCTCAATGTGTAAAAATACTTGTAAAAAAGTATTCTTCTACTAAGGTCAAGGAAGATGATCATTTGCATTTTAACACTTTTTTCACCGATCACAAGCTAACTCGTGTACTTCCATTAGCCAATCAAAAGTTACATAGGTAAAAGATATGTCGAAAATTTCGCTTCAATTCATTGAGTATGTATAAATTTATATTGTTTCACTTCCACGTTGAATTGCGAAATAATAGCTAGATTGACTTGCGATAGATTCAGCTTAAAATTGCCGGTCAACAATGTGTTAAAATAGGAGGATCATGCGAACCCTGCCGTTGCACACAAACAGTCTCATCAAACACAAGACTGTCGCAGCAATTATTTCGAAGCGTAATGTCACCTTCAAATTGTCATATGGTGTGTTCCGATGTGATATATGCAACGTGACATATGGCTCACTACAGATATCTGGTTGAAAGCATTCCGAACTTTTTATCTCACCTAATATGTTTTATATTTATTGGCGCGACGTCTATATACAGGTACATGTGTATCCCTACTACAAATACATATTTTCTTGTTTATATACATATGTGCATGTGTGTAATTTGGCTCTTAAAAGTAATGAGAAATAGCGAAGCTGAGTGAATGCTTTAAAGATTTTGATTATCGCTTACACGAACAGCCTTCAGTACTTCCTTTCACATCAAATGCTTAATCAATCACTTGTAATAATAAATTACTAATCGAAACGAAGGGTGGCAAGAGAGAGCAAATTCGAAGTGCAACAGAAGCCAGCAATAATGGGCGGAGAAATGATGAAGCCCGTTTATGTTACTTCAGCGAATTAGTGCTTTATTGAGTACTCAGGTTTACATTATGTGTTTTAAGCGAGGGAAGTTATCGCTCAAAACGCAATAAAAACCAATCGCAACATTAAAACATATTGCGTTTCTTCCCATTTGTAATACAATTTGTCATTTCTTCAACACAAGAATAAAATGTTTATATGAGTAATTGGGATTAATAAATGTTATATCATTGTTCATTGATTGAATATTTATTACGGAATAGCAGTTAACAGTTTATATGCAAAGCATAAAGTGTATTGAGCAATCAAGCCAATATATTTAACATCCCAATGAACAGTAAAAAGTATTCAGAAAAAATTTCACATACAAGTGATGTTATGTTTATCATCACGATGATCAGCAATTTAATTTTTTAAAGAAAACTAAAGTTTCAAAGGACCACATTTTCAGTAAATGAAATTACTCGTAATATGTCCATAAGTGGTAAAAAGACCTTTGTTGAACTTTTTTCCTATGAAATGAATTTCCCCCAATGGATAGTATAAAAATCTATATTAGAAAATTTAAAAACTCTATATTAATGAGTCAATATTGTTCAATATATGGAATTACAAGTATTTGCTTTATTTAACGGTTATAAAAATAATTAGCAAAACTAGAAAATATAGTTTGTTTTAAACAATTAATGCAACTAATCTATGTCTCAGGATGGACTTTTTTTTTAATACGAAAATAAGAGATATGAAGCTTATTATGTTTGATTCAAATTTTAAATCTTCTTGGTAAATCAATGTATAACTTTCTTAGTCTATGCGGGTCCATGTAACTTTCAGATCAGAAGCTAATATATCCACTTTTTACCAAACAGTTCTGACTTTTTTCGCAAGATGTTGTATATATTTTAATTATGTAATATAAAGCTTTTGAAACAACCAAGTCCAATATTTATGACCGTTGGTAGCATCCTCAACCTAAAATGTCTAAATAAATGGAGTGTTGGAGACAGTTGCAAGTTGTCTGCAAATATAAACCAAAGGGACCATATTGTGCAATTGTGATTATTTGAACTTTTTTTGAATAAAAATGCACATAACAGCTGTGGGTTCGCATGTCAATAACAATTTATTTATGTGAATTTCAGTAATCATTTTACTACTATTTCGACATGATTCAATTATTAAAGATTTACTCACTTGTCAGATTAGAATTTTGACACTCCCTTACAAAAGGTTGCATTTAAGGTCAATAAATTGGAATCAATTAAATCATGTTTGGGAAAAATGGTAGTAAAAAATGGAAACAAACTGTGAACGGTTTAAAAATATTTTTTTATTAATATTTGAAAGTAAATAACATTTTTTATTGAATATAAATATTTCATGTATGTACCTACATATTTATGCGTATAAATATAGTTATACAAATCGAAGTTATTAGCAAAAAGGGCCAAGAGTGATATTAAAACAAGAAATAGTTTACCTTCATCCAAAATTATATTCTGTGAATTAATTTTCAAATTTAAAACCGATCGCGAAGTTTCAAAGTTTCGCTAATATAAAGCTATTATAATGCACAATCAAAATAGGGGCATAATAAATTCTTTCATAGAAGAAATTAATTCATTATAAATTTTATTGACTAAAAACAAACTGCTAAATATTTCGACAGCTTCGTTGGTTTTATTGTCTGTACATTTGTACTCGTATCTAAATCGTTGTCATCATCATCGGTCACTCCTCAGCTTCACACGAATTAGAAACATTACCCAATATAAAATCTTCATTATACTTTTGAATGGATAATACTGTATAGTCAACCTTAAAAAATGTATAAAGTTACTGGTCGTGTCGTTAAAATAATTTTATAAGGCGACTAACCTGAGGGTTTATTTCATAAAGTAGATCAACTGCGAGCTCCATTTGTTGTTGCAGTTCCGAGTTTATTTTTTCTTTCAATATGCATAACGGAATATCTTCCTTTAACATTTTGCCAGCATTTTGCCATTGTATCTTTGCTAATTTTATTCCATGCGGCTTCTAAAAGCATAACACAATCCCTTAATGTAACAGCTTTCATAGAATCTACTAGATCTGATTTTTTTGCTGTTACCATGGCTAGAAGACTGTTTCTATAATACAGCTTCGTTATTTTAATTGCGTTTTGATCCATTCGTTGGATAAGTGGGGTTACATTCGGAGGAAAGAACATTGCAACTATGTTTCCATCTTCTGTTTTAAGCTCTAATTCACTTGGATGAGATGGAGCATTGTCTATCAGAAGGAGCGCTTTAACTGGCAAATCCTTTTTGACGTGATAACGTCTTATAATTCGATTTAGCCGGCTGCACGCACAAAAAAATGTGTCGTTACCTTGCTCATTTGTCGTTACATTGCTTATTAGTGTTACCTTGCTCATTAGTGTTACCTTGCTCATTTGTCGTTACCTTGCTTATTGCCGTTACCTTAAATGAACTGCAAGCGAAAGCGCGGAACGAACAAAGCAAACGAACGGCAACGTTCGACATCTTGCTCTCTCCTACTTAAGTGAGCGTATATATGTATGTATATGCGCATATGTACTTATATAAATTCACGTATTTGTATTTGCATATGCCTTCTTATTGATTAATATTAATTTGGTTTACTTGAAGAATTTAAAATAAAACCAAGTTTGTTAATAATACCTGTTATTTTAATGTTATTATTATTAATTTTTTATTATATATGAAGGAAAAAATGTATGGTAATATTTACCACATACCTTGTAAGATATGTTGTATACTAATATATGTATATAAACATGCATATACATATACAATTTCGCGCAATTTTCAAAAAGAAAAAATCTATATGTAAAGATGCATACAAGTCATATGGACATATCAAATATACGAATCTATTCCGTACGCAAGCAAATGGCTCTGTCCTACTTGAGTGAGCATATATGTATATGTATGCAAGAACGATAGAAAGAAGATTGCGCCCATCAGAGCGTACGTGACGTCACGTTTGCTGAGTTGTGCACTATTGCCAACCATTTGTTCTTCGCAATAAATTTAGTGCTTTTTTATACCCAAAATGCAAAAATTTTTAAGTTTCGTGTTTGTTTCTTTTTTTAATTTAAAGCTACCGAAACTTTAAGCTCAAAAACAAACTACATTATTAAACAAAAAAAGGTTAAAAAAGGTCACTCTGAGAAGATTTTAGTGCTAATGAAATTTTTTTTACTCTTATAAAATTTGATAATTTGAAAGTGCAAATTTAATTTTTGGCTCCATTTAAGGATATGCAAAAATATTAAATGCCCCTCTCTCAACTCTTCTTAAGATTGAAAACCTTTTTACACATTTTAAAAAGCCTTTGAATTTATTGAATGCGAATTAAAACCATAGAGGTGTAATCGTTTCTTCCGGTCATCAATCCTTAGTGAGACATAGGACATTAAGAGTTATATTCATTGTAAAAATAAACAAGAAAATACTAAAGAAACCATACTGACATTTTTACAAAAAGAGTACCTTATCTCATAAAACCTCATAATTAAGTTGTACATACAGCATAACACATTTATTTAAAAAAACGCACATTTTAAAGACAATTTGTCACGCATACAAAGTTCTTTAAGTGATTCAATAAAAATTTGTTGGGTTATTTTCTTTGAATGGGCATTTTAGTTCGTTTTTATATCCAAAGCTAGGCAACACTGCAGTAGCGAGAGAGAGATTTGACTGCCGAAAGCAGAAGAACACCAACAACACTTGCAATCGCGGGCAATGCCACCAGATGTTAAAAAAAAGTAAAGCAAAATAAAACTGAGTGAATTATTTAAATAATTATTAAAAAATGTATATTTTACAAAATTATAAACATGACATTTTAATTAGAACAGCTAGAAAAATGTCATGAAGAAAGAACTAAAATTCCGAGACTAAATAACACAAAAAAATGCTAAATCAAGTTACGAAAATGGTAATCTGGCCATACTGGAGCTAAAATCACGTAACTAGTTGTCAAATTCGCTGAGCGCAAAGTAACGGGACCACGATAGGCGCCATCTCATTATTCTTTCCATCATGATATGTATGTATATGCGCATATGTAGGTACATAAATTCACATCCTTGTATTTGCATATGCCTTCTTCCTGTGTGCATGGTAATGAACCATTTCTCTGTTGAGAATAGGACGATGATAGAAAAAGTAGGAAATGAAAGGGAGTGTTTCGAGTGTAAAGTGTCTTGAAAAAGGCAAATCGATGATGATGCCTCTTAGTGTTGTTGACTTATTAACGTCTGATGCACAATCGAAATTGAAGATATATTTCATGAATTTGATAAATGTTTCGTCATTTTTCGCGTTTGTGTAAATGTAACTTGACCTATTCCATTGCAATTCCATTTACCTCCTCCTCTATATCCATACAAAATATCTATCAAACAAATAAAATTAAAATTTTGTTTTGAAAATTGCAACCATTCCATCAATATTTTCTTATGACGTTGTTACGTTAAACTATCGTCAGTAAACCGACTTTACAGACAACCTCTTTTTAAAAGAAAATCTGTTACCTAAAATTAGAAAATCTTAGCTATTAAAAGCGAAATTTTTTCTGTAGCAGAACAAATATTAACCTGTGGCACAAAGGATTTATGAAACCAATCGTAGAAAATTGCTGATGTCATCCATGAGGACTTGGAACTCTTGTACTCAGTTGGGCAGTTAAAGTTCTTGAAAATGCGTGGTTTTTTTGCCTTCCCGAACTCCATATCTTTTTTTAAAATCTTGCAACCATCCATCACTTGCGTTAAAAGAACATTCCTTTTCTTTTATTTTTAGATGAATCTCTTTAGCCTTTAGTTTGAGCGCTAATGCATTAACCGGATAATGCTTTTCTCTCTTCTTTACAAACCATTGATACAGGCGCTTTTCCATTTTCGGCAACTCTGATGCTCTCAATGTCTTTCTTTTTCCCGGGCCGGAAAGCGTATTATTGACACAGCCCAAAATTTTATTTTTTTTTTTCATTTTTATCTTGCTAATTGTTGATTTTGAGATACCATATTGTTTTGCTAAAGCTACCGCACCTGCACCCTTTTCGAATAAATCCAAAATATTTGCCTTTTCTTGTAATTTAAGCACTTTCGGTTGTTTTGAACACATTTTGGTAATGTGGCACTTACGAGAACAAAAAATCAACTGAACATAAAAAAGACAACACATTGAGATGGAATTTTTTTTCTATTCTACATACATAAATATGTATGTACTTAAATATATGAGGAATACCCGAATTCTGAACTAATTTCATGAAATAAATGTGTGTGTGTGATCAAAACTGTGTATTTTAACTGTTGCTTAATTCAAAATTTTGATTTATTTAAAGTTGACGTTTTAGAGTAGACAATGTAAAAAATTAAGGGTTGACGTTTTGGGATGTTGACGTAAACTAGTGTTGACGTTTTCCCGAGTGCACTGTATTGGTTTATAATAATAGAATTTCCGTTGCATAATTTCTTTTATATTTTCGAAAAAATTCAGCCAATGAAGGGTTAAATTACTTCACGGTGTAAATTACTTTTAAGTCAAGGTGTATGAATTCATTGCAGTGCATTTGTACGTATGCGTACGTACTATTTTGAAATGAAACTTCTGAAGGATTTATATGTTTGAATATGTTATTTATATATATATTACTTGAAACCCATTTGCCCATATTGGCTTAAGTATAGATTTGTAGCTCAAGTAGCAATGCTGATTTTATATATAATTCCAGTTGCCTACATTTAAAGAATATATGTGGAAGCCATCTAGCCTTCTATCAAGTTGAATACCCAAGTATTTAGCTTGAATAGCTTAAAGTATTTGGCAAATCAAGAAGAAGAATCTTCCAGAATTTTTTTCTGACTCGTATGTTCCTTCAGATAAATTGGGGTCAAAAACACATTAGTAGTATGTATATCCCAGGGTACAAGACAATATCAAAAATGTTAAAATTTTAACATTTTTATCATTTTAACTCAAAAATTTAACATTTTTACCATTTAACTCATTTTTTTAACTACAGTTACTCAAAATTTTAACATTTTTTAACATTTAACTCATTTTTTTAGCTTATATTATCTCACAAAATAAACGTTTAAATTTTGATGTGGGTCGAAGAGTCCAACCCTAAATTATTGTTACTCGTAGTTAATATTTTTAAGATATTAAAGATATCTATTTTTGATGTACTAGTAATCAATATTTAGGTTGGTACAGTTAAAATTTTGTGTTGGGTCGATGTCTATTAAGTGAAAAAATGTTAAAATATTGATTACAAAATATTTAAAGTAATCTATTCAAAAAAAAAAAACAAAAAAGGATACATTTATTTTTTAAAGTACCTTTCAAAAAAAACGACGAACTCCTCAAAACAAGAGTCTTTGAGTCAGATTTGAACTTGCAACAAAATTATTGTTATAATTCCAACTGCTTAACCAACTCATCTAAACATCATATTCTGAAGTAATGTAATTACAGCTGAGTAGTATGCAAAGCAAGCAATGCTGATCTTATCAACATTGCTCACAATCTATAAATAGAATAAGCATAAGCACAAACCAAAAAAAAATGAAATACTGTTGAATACGAGTCACAAACTGCAAGATAAGCATAATATTTGATAAGCTTTTATACATCAACACATGGTTACAAGTGCAGTATGTATTTAGCGTTAGAAGAGGGTGGACGCAAAATAATTGAAACTTCAAATTTGAACTCTTTGAAGTTCAAATTTATAAAATTTACCCAATATTGGTTCATAACTTAAATCTCTTATTAAATATGTTATTGGATTAGATGGATAAATTTTACTAATATAAAATATTTCTCGAGTCCAATTATTTTTATATTTGTTTTCAAATTGTTTTTTATGTGATTGAATTCTTACTTTTTCTCCAATTTTAAAAACTGGTTTTTCTAAATTGTTTCTATTAATTTTAAAACAATTATCAAAAATTAATTGTTCATTTTTTTCATTTACTTCACATGGTTTCATACCAATAGTTCTATGTACATCTTTGTAATTATATTCATATAATATTTTATCAATTACATCAATCCAATTAGTATTTTTCTGAATTTCAAATCGTATTTTTAGTTTTTCATTAATGGTTCTATTAAATCTTTCTACAATTGATGATTTATTTTCACTAAATGTTTGATACATGTTAATATTGTATTTATCTAAAACTTCTTGGAAATGTTTATTTAAAAATTCTTTACCAGAATCTGTATGAAGTAATTTTGGTGCACAACCTGCTTTTTTAATAATATTTAAAAATGCTTCAGAAGTTGTTTTTCCATCTTTCTTTTTTAATGGTTCTATATAAGCAAATTTAGAAAATGTATCAATTACATTAAGCATATATTTGTATCCTCTATTAATTCTAACATTAACTGTTGTCATAATTAGTAAATCTGCTGCCCATAGTTCATTTATGCCTTTAGTAATAATTTTTCTTCTTTCAAAATTTTTTCTTACTGGTTTATGCAACTCTTTTGCTATTTTAAAATCATTATTTTTAGTATCAATAAATTCATCTTTATCCATTTCAAAAATATTTAAAATGTATTTTAATTAAATAACAATGATATCAGATAAAGTTTTAAAAGAATATATTAAAACACAAAAAGACTTAAAAAATAAACTTCAACAATTTAATTTAAACAAAGTAATAAAACAAGAAAAAATTAATGAAGATCTTCAAGCAATTATTCAACCATTAAATCAATCAGTTATTAATGTTCACAATTTAAATGATAGCTTTAAAAATTTAATAGTAGATTTAAATCAATCAAATCAATCATATAAAAAAACAATAGATGGACATTCACAAAGTGAACATGTTTCAACGGAGTCGAAACCGTTTGACAATGTCAAGCAAGTTTCCAAAAGAAACGACACTGAAAGTGAATATACTTCCAAAGGAAACGATTCACAACATGAATATAAACCACCTAACAATAATGTGAATTTACAAACTAATGAATTTAACGAAAAGCAACTATCACCAATTAGAAAAACAAACAAACAAAAATTAGTTGAAAGTACACCAACAACTAGCACAGGTTCACGGAGCGAACAGTTGACTCCATCAACATCAAAAGACGCTCTTTTGCGTAGTGCAAATGAAACGTTATCTACACCAGTACAATTTATTTCCGAAAAAATTGGAAATATGGCAATGAAATATTTAAATTTAAATAATTCTGATATGAAATTATGTGACAATATTTTTGGTCTAAGATCTGAAGATGGAAAAGATTTATGGATTGGTAATACTGAAGTAAAAATTAGTAATAATGATATTATTTTAAGTAATAAAACTTATAATGGAACAAAAGGGTTATGGGAATTAATAACTTTAAAAGAACCATCAACAGCTGTAACAAATAATGATTTACAAAATTATGAAGAAATTATATTATCAACATATGCTTACATGCAAAATAATGACAAAAGTTCTAAACGTATTAAATCTAGCGTTGGAAATAAATATATGAATTTTATTAGACCAATATTGATTAAAAATAAAATTATAAAAGAAAAAGTAGGATCTGGTTTAAATTCAAAAAATAATCTTTCAAAATCATTACAAAATTTTAAAATTAAAACTAGTTTACCTACTGAATATGTTCGTTTTGCGAATCGTTCACAATGTGAACGTGTTTATTGGAATGATATTAATGAATTAAAAGATAGATTAAATTTGTTGTTAGGAGAGTATAATGCAGGAAATGATAGTCCAGAAATACATAATGAAATTATGAATATTATTGAGGAACTAAGAGAAGAAAATATGTTGACTCTCTCCGAAGGAAACGTATTAACTGTTTAATTAAATTACATATAAATTTAAATAAATTAAAAAATTTTTTTCTAATAAATGGGAATTGATAAGTTTGGACAAAAATCTTTTTCAGAAATAAATTCATCTAATGAATATTCTCTTAATAGAATAATATCATTAGAAAATGAAGTTGAAGAAATTCGTTCAAATAGTGATCAAATGAAAGATATTATTAGTAAATTAATGGAATTAAATCAACTACTTCAAAAAGAAGTTGAAAAACAAGAAAAAGATAATGTGGTAGCTTTTGGTGTTGTATATAAAGAAATAGAACAATTAGAAAATAATTTAAATCAAGATATTATTAACATAACTAAACAAGTAGATTTTATAGAAACAAATATTGAAAATTTTAAAAACAGTTTAGAAAAACAATTGGATAGTTATTCGGAAAAACAAATTTTAATTGATAATTATCTTAAAGATTTAGTTTTACAAAATAAAGACAATATTAATCAAAATAATATTACTAAACAAAATGATGAAACTAATAATAAGATTGATAAAAGTATTCAAGTAGATGAATATATAAAACAATTAAATATTGAAGAAAGTGAAACAGATATTGAAGAAAGTAAACTACAAATTGAAACAAATATAATTCAAAAATAATTTAAAAAATTCATACATATATAAATGATAAACAAAAATAATAAATCAAAATAAAAATTCAAATATTCAACATCGTTGAAATATGTTCACATCATATTTCATTTGAAATTAAAAAAAAAACTTAATCTAATATAATTAATAATTTAATGTATAGTAAATAGGAGGGGTTCGTTTTAGTTACCTACATTTCCTATTTCATAATGTCCCCAGGGTAATTTGTAAGTCTTATTTAACTTATCGTTATCATTATTATTCAACTTTTTATTGAAATAAAACTTATCATCATAGGGTGACAATCCTATTTTATTCTCTTCTGTAGTATATAGTTTATTATCATATGATCTAATATTATGAACAGTTTCATTTTTATTTTTTAAATTAATTAAACAATTCTTATAATCTTCAATTGTTAACTTTTTAATATTATTTTTCTTTATTCCTTTACAAACTTTTTTATCACAAACATCGGTCTTAAATGCATACATTTTACTTCTAAGTCCACAAAATTCTCTAATTGGTATTCCATTATATTCATCTTTAAATTTTCCTGGTACTTTTTTATTAATATTAGATTTTAAATCTTCAATTGGAAAATTATCTATATAATCACTGGTATCATAATTATCTAGATCATCTTTCATTTCAGAATAAATATCAAAATCATCATCAATATGTTTACCTTCAAAATAAAGAATAAATGAATCAGTATCTGTTCCTAATAATTTCATTCTATTACCATATTTAGTTTTAAGTTGTACATACATTTTAAACATTAATAATTTTGATAAATCTAAAATATTTTGACCTCCAAAGATAGGTTTATTTAATTTAATATTTGTATTTTTACCAAACACTACACACATATTATGATCTATTATTTTTCTTGATTGATATGTATTTCTACTTATTAGTTTTCTCATAATTTTTTCAGTTTTAACTATTCTAACATTAAGTCTATTTCTAACATTTTCCATTTGCTTACCATATACACTATTATTCATAAGTTTGAAAAAATCTTTTTCAAAATCGTTTTTAGCTTCTTTTCTAAGTGTTGTATTTTTTTCAATATAATTTTTTAACCATGCTTCTTGTCTACATTTAATACCTCTATGAATTTTAGTTAAAATTACACCATTATTTAAATATTCTTTTAATAATCTTATATCAATTATATAATTTTTCTTTGGTAACAACGTACACATTAATTTTTTAATTTTATCATTTGGTTTACTACCAATCCCTTTATTAATTAAGTCTGTTTGATTTGGTGATAAATCTTCAAATTGTGGAACATAATGATGAGGTGCTGGAGCATAATCATTATAAAAGTTGTGTAATTCCGGAGGAATACTTATATCAACTTCTAATGTATATCCAATATTATTATCATCAAAATCTTTATTTAAAATATTATCAACATTACAAAAATATTTAATTTCATCTTCATTTAACCATTCATGATTACCAACACTTAATTTTTGTGACATGGCCCATCCATATAAATTATTTGCATCTAAATATAAAATATAACTTGTTAATTTTTTAGAATCGTATATACCTTTAAGAGAAGCTTCCTCTTTACTTAATTTATAAACTTGTTCTACAATATCAGCATGTTCCTTTCGGTAACCGTTGACATGGTCAATATGTTCACTCTGTGAACCGTTTCCTTCGGAAATGTAATAATAACAATTATTAGCTTTAGCATAGTTATGTGCAATTTGTGATATTCCACCTCTAGTTCCACTTTCATAAAATTCATACATATCTTGATCTGTTAATAATTCTAATTTTTGTTTGGTTAATTTTAAAGCAGATGAATTACTTAAATGTGGTGAACTTATATAATGTATAGGATCTAAATTATAATTTTTAAAACATTCTTTTCTAAAATTATCAAATACATCACTTAAAAGTATAACATCTAATTTCAAATACCAGTTATGATAGTCTCTAAATGTTTTACAATTAAAATGTTTCCAAAATTTATTTGCAAATTTATAATCGTTAATATTAATATTTCCATTTAATGATGAATTAAAATTTTCAAGATTTGGAAATTCTGTTATACTTAATTTTTTATAATCATCAATAAATTCATATGGATATACACCTTTTCTAAGTAAATAACATTTATTTTTTAATGATAGATTTTTAAAAATATTATTAAAGTTTTCTAAATGATCAAAATTAATAGGTTTTATATTTTTAGTATTACAAACTGAACAAATACTACAAGCATATATTTTATTCTCAGTATTTTTACCAACTTTATAAGATACATAATCTATATTTCTTATTTTCTTACATGTTACACAATATATATCATTAACATCTAATAAATTTTTAACAGCTTTATCTAATGAAGTATTTATAAATTCCATTGAATCTATAAATCTTAATTCTATTTTTTCGACAACTGTATATAATTCTAAATCTGTTGAATTACAATTACGACAAGTGTTTCTTGTCTTTAAATTATATTGATATTTACATTTTTCATTTTTACATTTTAAATATTTAGTTTCACCTACAATAACTGGTTTTTTAATTTGTTTAAATTTTTCAGTACTCGTTGCTAGAACACTAGTTTCAGTTTCAGGATGAAATTCATCTAAATATTTTAGAAATAATTTTGAATCATAACCTTTTAAATTATGAATAATAATTGGTAAAAATTTTGGCATCTTTAACTTTAGATTACATTTATTACATAAAGCCATTCTATATTTACCAGTTGTATGGTCATGATCCCAACATTTTTTATTTTCTTCAGAAAATGGAATATCACAAATTTCACAATTGTTAGTATTATCAAACTTTAATATCGATTCTTTATCCTGAATTATATTATTCAATTTTCTTACGTCATAATAATCTTTAGCATATTTTATTAAATTATCTAAGAATGATTTCAATAGCACTTTTCTATTAGAAGTATTCTTTGAAATATATTGTTTGTTATAAGTGTTATAAATACCATAACTATTTGGAATGTGTTCATGAAGTAATATTGTATTTTTACATTTGTCAGATTTTTTTTTATTAATTTTTTCCAAAGTACATTCAAAATCAGCATATAAAGTATATGGATGAAATAATTCTGCACCATTAGATTTATATTTTAAAATATTTTCACCCTCTTTAGGTAACTTTATATTTTGTATTATATTATTATCATCTTTTAATAAATAACATGTTTTTATATGTTCTTCTAATTTATCAGATTTTTCAAAATGTTTAAAACATTTATTACAAATATGTAGATGCTTATCATATTTGTGAATTTTACCACTTAAAAATCCAGATAAATTTTTAATTAATACAAAATGAGATTTGTAATTTTCTTTAGTAATATTTTCTTCTATATATAAAATATTAATATGTTTTCTGAACAATCCATTAACTAAAGAACCAAAAGAATTACTTTTATATATTAATTGAATTTGTTCAGTTGTATCATTTTCTTCTGAATCAAAATGATAAAAATTCATGGTAATATTAAAATAATCTTCTAATTTTTTAACATTTTCTTTACTAACTATAAATGGAAATTCTAAATTTAGATTTTTAAATTTATCATCATTTTCTAAATCTTCAAGATATTTTTTATATTTTGTTGGTCTTTCTGGATGAATTTTTAACACATCTTGATAAATAGAATATAAGATACAATATAAAATACATTTATTATCAGTATTTTTAATATTAACACAATTTCTATTAGTAAATGGAATATATGATCCAGCAAGAATTTGAGACTTATCTCTACTAATATGTGTTTTTACTATTCTAACAAAGCTAGTAGCAGATTTTATTGTACATTTTTCTGAGAATTTATTATTTATTTCCTCTATCATTAAATAAAATTCTTTTGTATAGTTTAATTTATTAACATAATGTATTTCTGATCTATACCAATATTCATATTCTTCAATTTCATTAGTTTTTTTATTAATAGTCGTAAGAATTACCGCTGTTCCTAAAGACACTTTAAAATTACTATATTTTTTAAAACCTTTGAAAAAATATTTGAAACAATTTCTTTTTATTAATTCTAAATGCTTTTCAATATCAAATTCTTCATTATTTGTAAACTCTAAATCAGCAACCATATTGTTAAAACATGAACCATTTAATTGTTTTTCTTGAATATCAATAATATCAAAATCATAATCATCAAAATTTTGAAATATATTTTGAATAACATCATTATTATGCTTTTCTATTAAAACACTTATTATGTTTAATAAACTATTTTTATTTTTATTGTACCAATATTTTGGCAATTGAAAAATATGTTTATTTGCTCTAATATATTTTTTTAAATTTTTTAAATTTTTAGATTTCAATTCTTTAATATTAAATGGATTCATTTTTATTTGGTTGATATTTTTACTTAATTTTTCCTTATTTATATAGAAACATTTTTTTTAAATAAATTAACTTCTCGTCTTTATACAATATAAAATTATAATACTTTAAAGTGTGATGTAAATACCAATTAATTTTATTAAACTTAATTGGATATTAATTTTTATCATTAATTTTTTCATTATTTTCTTTATTATTAATAAATTTAATATGAAATTGAGATTTAAAATGACGTTGTTTATTTGATAAAGTATAATTTACACCACATTCACACTCTATTTTTTTATTTCTACTTGGTAATGTGTTACGATATGCAAATTTTTGATTGTAACATTTTTTACAATACCCCTTATTCAAATTAGAAATATTTGTTTCTTCCAAACATGAAAAACATATTTTTTTACTATTTATAATAGATAAACATATTTTTTCACCATTTACTATTTTATGATATAATCTTTGTTGTTGTTGTATTATTTCACCCATTGTTTCCAATTTATTAACAAATATTTTTTTTAAATTTTATATCAATTTACATTTCTAATATTTAATCTTATACTAATTTTTTCTTTTCTAAAATCAATTAAATTATTATCCTGATCAACAATATAAATAGTTATATTTCTAATAGTATTTGTATTTACTGGATAGTATATTAAATTTTTAGGTATTTCATTTATTTTTTCACCAGGTTTATCATTAATAAAAAATTCATGAATAATATTTGTTTGTTTATTATTTTCATAACTACCTCCTACAATATTACATTTTATTCTAATAGAATTAACATTCATAATATTTACTGGTAAATCAGATGATACTAATGTATTAGGTTGAATAATTTGTTCACTAAATCCTAGTAATGAAGCTATGGAATTTTTTTGTGTAAAATCAATAATATAATTACTTTTAATTTCAACTTTTAATGTTGTCATATTTGGTTTAATAGTAATACCCTTTATTTTCTCTTTTATAAAATTGTTTATATCATTTATTTCATATGAACCAGTTGGAAATGTAATTTTTTTGTTAACACTGTTAATTGTATGTAAATTATCTTGTGAATCATTTCCTTCGAAAATATGTTCACTTTGTGAACCAATGACAGAGTCAACATAATGTAAAATATTATTTTTTAATTTTTCAGATATGTTCGGTATAGAATTATAAGTAGAAAAATTAAGCAAACACATTTCAAAATCATGTTTAACTTCATTTGACTCTGTTGAAATATGTTTATTATCTAAAATTATTGGTTCATCAAAATTACATGAAATTATTGAAGTATTTCCATCTAATGATATAGTCGGCATTATTTAATTAAGTAAAAATTTTAAACATAGATGACCACAAATTATTTCATTTATTTCTTGATCAATATTATTATTAAAAATTACAGTATTTTCATTAGTTTTGAAATATTTTTCTATTAATATTGGTAATTTATTTATAGCAAAGGAATCATAGTAAAAAATATGATTATTATATTTTTTATATGCTACCCAGTGTGTACCATTACCATTATTATTATCTAAATTTATTATTCCACATTCTATATCTTTTATCTTTTTTGGTAATCTATCTTTCATGAATACACCTCTAAAATTTGCTATATTAAATTTTCTAGCATATTTTTTTAAATCATAATTACTTAATGGTTTAATTGGAATTAATTCAAAATCAGATTTTTTTTAAGTAACATACCATTACCAGATTTTTTAAGTAACATACCATTACCAGATTTTATATTTTTTTCTTCTAATGCTTTATTATGACGTATTTTTTCTTCTAATAATTTATCGTTAGTTTTTTTATCATTATATGCTCTATATAATGTTGTTCCTGCAGTAACTGCAGCTCCTATTGCTGGAATAAGTGGTAATAGTGCTGGTAAAAATCCGCCAATTTTTTCATTATTAAAACTTTGTAACTGAGACATAGATAATTTTAATATAAAAATTTTAAAAGTAGTTTTATTATTATCTAAATGTTTTTTTATTGAATTAATTTGTTTTCTAGTTAATGGTAAATATGTTTCATTCATTACACTTTCTTTAGTTCTTTGTAATTGAATTGGTTCTAATTTTATAGTAATATCTGTTTTATTTTTCATAGCATCATAAACTTGTTTTTGTTGATCCTCATTTAGAGATATTGGATATTTAATATATCGTCCACATTTTGGAATAAAATTAATTTCATTTTCATTTGTATTATGTTCACTTTGTGAACCGTTAACAGAGTCAACATTTATCAATTCTTCAGTTAATGAATTGTGAGTTGTTAAACCCATACCCATTTTTCTTTTAAATTTCATAGCATTAGTAGTTAAATATGCATTTACTTTTTCTGATAAACTAGCATCTTTTGCTGAAACTCTTGACCATGCTTTATCTTCTAAAATTTTATCAGCTTCATGTCTTTTCTTTATATCGTTACTTTTAGAATATGCAATATCATGTTCTTTAGCTGCTTCATCTAATTTATTAATTGGATGTATATCTTTTTCAAGTTTTAATTCAAGATTAGTACCAGGTCCTAAATAATTATATCCTGGAGAATGTAATTCAAATGGAAGATTATTTATAAGATTATTTATAATACCACTACCATAATATCGCACCATTTATTATAATAGAAAATGTGATGTATTTATTTATTTATTTGGATAATTATTAATCATGAACTGAAGGTAAACTTGAAATATCATCATCAACTTTTTTATTAATATTAGACAATTCGTTTTTATTTTTCTTATTTATTTTAGTTACATTCTTTAAAAGTTCCTCTGTTAAACTATTTGATTTAGTCTGTCGAGAATTGTATTCATTTGTCGAGAATTGTCGAGAATTGTCTTCTTTTGTCGAGAATTGTCGAGAATTGTCTTCATTTTTAGTGTTTTTGCTAATAATTTCAATACCAAGTAATTTAAGTCCATTATTAAGAGAATCGCGTGAAATATGATTTTGTTCGCAAAATTTTACTTTAGTTAATTTTAAAGTACTAGCTTGTTCTAAATAATTAATAGCTAAATTTCTTTCTCTAATTTGTTTAAGTTCTTTAGCATTTTTTGGAATATGAATATTTTTTGAATTTCTAAAACTTTTTGTTTTCCCTTGTAGTGATACAAGTGGTGAAACAGTTCTAGTAGAAGGGCTTGGACGATTGTATAAATTAGTTATATTCTTATACATTTTATTAATTTTAATTTATTTATAAAAAAATTTTTTAAAATAATTATATTTTTCTTAGTGTTTCAATATAAAAAAATATTAAAAATTTTTATTATAATAAATGTCGAATATACATACAATTGAAGAATTTAAAACAAATACTGATGTGCCTATCTTGAAATTAAGAGGATCTAGTATAAAACTATTAAATAAAGAAGAAATAGAAAAAGAGGTTAAACAAACACAAGAATTTATTAGGCAACATAAATCTCAGTTTAATAATAGAAGTGGTTTTGTTCAATGTTTAAATGATGCACTTAAAAATAATGATCATGTATGGCATGAATATGCTGTTTGTATTATGAAAAGTGTTAAAAATATTAAAGATTATAATATTGAATTACATTCAGAATCAAATAAAATATTAGTAAATGAATTATTAAATGAGAAAGCTATATTAGAATTTAGTTTAATGAGTTATGAAGAAATTATTGGCAAATTAAATGATGATATGTATGAGTTACAAGTAAATTATGATATTCTTGAATCAGAACATAATAACCTTATAAATAGCATTGAAAATAAAAACGCTGCATTAGCTGAAAAATATAAGAACAATTTTATTAAAAGACAAAAAGCTATTGAAGAATCTAAAACAATGAAGATTGGACTAGTAAATAAAAAAATTACAACACAAAAACTCAATGATTTATTGAAAAGTGTAAGTAAAATGAAATAAAAAAAAAAAATATTGTTAATAAATGAATACTTGTGTTAATATTATTCCATATCAAAATGATTGTATATCACAGTTATACATAATTGATGCTAATAATAAATATAATGGAGGATGTAGATGTGTCATAATGGATCCGTCTTTATTAAAATTAATTTCTATTGTAATTTTTATTGTAATTGCAATTCTTATATTTTATGCAATATATTTAGATATACAAAAAAAGGTAATTGAAAATGAATGTAAAAAGATTAACAAAAAAAAAAAATATTAAAAATATTTAGGATTTTTTCTATTGCATTAAATGAATAATTGTAAAAACAATTTTGATAAAAATAATCAATTATCAAAAATAGATTTTATTATTTCAAATGGAATAGATAAAATAATGCAAAATGAATACATTTCAATGGTACTAATTATTATTCTATTAATAATGTTTTTTTATAATTTGATAAGACAATTAAATACAAGACTACAATTATTTTAAACATAGGTTTCGACCTAGTCAAAACATATTAGTAAATTTTTAATAATATTTTTTAGTTAAATAAATGAAAGAAGAAAAAGGTATCGAATCTTATGACTTTTATGAACATTTGCCATCTAATTCTACACTATTAAATGAATATGGAAGACCAATAGAAATAAATATTAATAATCAAGACATTAAAACGTTACCATCAAAAAGTTTACTTAATATTAGAGGTCAAATTATTGCTAAAGATAAAGATGGTAAAATATTAGATAAACTTAATCCTGATAAAATAAATTTTGTGAATAATGGTATAATAAATCTGTTTAGTAAAATTACATATTTTATTAATTCAGTTGAAATTGATAAAATTGAAAATCCTGGAATAACAACAACAATTAAAGGCTTAGCATCATTTTCTAATGATTTATCATTAAATAATGCTGGTTGGCAAATTGTAAATAAAGGTAGTGTTTGTAATAAGAAAGGTTATTTTTCTGTTAGCATTCCATTATGTATATTAATTGGGTTTTTTGATGATTACAAAAATTTCATTTTTAGAATTAATCAAAAATTAGAATTAATAAGATCAAATGATGATACAAATTGTTTAATTATTGATAATAGTTTAAGTGATCATACTTTTTCTATTGATATTAATCAAATTATATGGAGAATGCCTCATGTTAAATTTTCAGTTGAAGTTGATCATGAAATTAATAAAAAAATTTCAAATAATACAAACTTTCAAATGTATTTTAGAAATTGGAGATACTATTGTACTACTGCAATTCCAGCTGTAAAGACTTATACCTGGAATATAACATCATCTAGTGCTAAACCTAGATATTTTCTTATTGCATTTCAAACATCAAGAAATCAGAATAATTATGAAGACAATAGTAAATTTGACCATTGTAATTTAGAAAATGTTGTAGTTAAATTAAATACAAATAGATATCCAAACTATGATATGCAACTATCTATTAATCAAAATAAATTTGATACATTATATAATATGTTTCTAGATTTTAAAAATTCATATTATGGTTCTAGTATAAATAATTTACCAATAGTTAATTGTGATACATTTTTAAAAGAATATCCAATAATATGCATTGATACATCTAAACAGAATGAGGTAATTAAAGAGGCTGCTATTGATATTAAAATTGAATTTAAATGGACAGAAGATTTTCCATCAAATACAGTCATTCACTGTTTAATTATTAGTGATGATAGTTATTCATATAATCCACTAACAAATCAAGTAATGCATGTTTGACTTGTTTTTTTTTAATTTTTATAAAATTTAAATTAACTAAAAATTAATTGAAATAAATATGTAATTAATTATATTAATAGATTAAAAAAATTTGTCTAAAATTCTAAATTATGGATGGTCATTTAAAAGTTACTAAATTAGATAATAAAATTAAATTAACTATTCAAAATTTTGATACTCATAAACCAATAAAAAGATTAAATGAAATATTTCCGAATATTATTAGAGCAATTATTTGTGGACCAAGTAATTGCGGAAAAACAAATGTATTATTAAATATATTATCAAAGATTTATTATTCTGATATAATAATTTGTTCAAAAACTTGCTATCAAGAAAAATATAAATTTTTAGAAGATATGATAATTCAATTCAATAAATTGTGTGTTAAAAATGATTTGGAATCTAAAGATATAAAATGTTTATCAATTCAATCTCTACCAACACCTGAAAATATTAAACCATATTCTGTAATAATATTTGACGATATCTCTACAGAACAACAAGATAATATTGCCAATTATTTTGCTTATGGTAGACACAATAACATTTCTTGTTTTTATTTATGTCAAACATATTCAAAAATACCTAAACAATTGATAAGAGATAATGCAAACTATATAATTTTATTTAAACAAGATAAGACTAATCTGAAACACATATTTAATGATCATTGTAATGATATTGATTATGATATTTTAAAAAATATGTGTATTCAATGTTGGAAAGAACAGTTTGGATTTTTAGTAATAGATAAAGAACAAGAAACAAATGATGGTAGATATAAAAAAATGTTTGAATTTTTCTTTACAATATAAAAAAATGTTTGAATTTTTGTTTGAATAAGATTTTTATTTTTTATTATATCCAGTTATTTTGGAAATCTTTATATTTTTCATTTTTTTCATCAAAAACTATATCTAATATTTTTCTATATTTATATAATCCATCAATGGTTATATCTAAATTTTGCAATTTTTGGTATTGTGTTACCAAAAAGCCTATATAACGTAATTTACAAGCATAGCTTTCGCTTATCTTAAATTTTTTATATATATCTTTCATAGTTGTATATTTACATTTTACACCAATTTTTTTATAACCTTTTTCTAATTGCAATTTTCTTGCATATTCTTCTAAAATTAATCCTATTGTACAATTTATATAAAAAGTATTTTTCTTATTTTGTAATAATAATTTATTAATTTTATATAATTTTGTAATATTATCATCAATACTATCTTTTTGTAAATTTTGTATAAATTCATTATCAATTTTAAAATCTAAACCAACTGGTTTAGATTGGTTTACACGTTTTGATTCCAATAATTCTTTTAAATCGATGAAATCAAATTCTCTTTTATCTTTCTTATAATTTTTTTTATCTTTTTTATCCATAAACATATTATCCAAAAAATTTTTATATTTTTCATTTTTTAATTTTAGGCCATTGCCTTCAAATATATATTTTTCTTTTAGTTGATTAAAAGAAGAAATACGTTTTTCTATACAAAAACTGGTGAAGGTTTCAAGATCTTTAAAAAATTTTTCCCCTTCTTCATCAAATCCATCCTTGCTTTCATCGAAATCCATACTTTCTTCTGAAACAAATAAATAAATTAATAAAAACTTAAAAAATTACAAAAAAAAAAACTTACCAGCCATAGTTATAAAATCTTTTTGTTTTGTTTTTTTTTTGCGTCCACCCTCTTCTAACGCTAAATACATACTGCACTTGTAACCATGTGTTGATGTATAAAAGCTTATCAAATATTATGCTTATCTTGCAGTTTGTGACTCGTATTCAACAGTATTTCATTTTTTTTTGGTTTGTGCTTATGCTTATTCTATTTATAGATTGTGAGCAATGTTGATAAGATCAGCATTGCTTGCTTTGCATACTACTCAGCTGTAATTACATTACTTCAGAATATGATGTTTAGATGAGTTGGTTAAGCAGTTGGAATTATAACAATAATTTTGTTGCAAGTTCAAATCTGACTCAAAGACTCTTGTTTTGAGGAGTTCGTCGTTTTTTTTGAAAGGTACTTTAAAAAATAAATGTATCCTTTTTTGTTTTTTTTTTTTGAATAGATTACTTTAAATATTTTGTAATCAATATTTTAACATTTTTTCACTTAATAGACATCGACCCAACACAAAATTTTAACTGTACCAACCTAAATATTGATTACTAGTACATCAAAAATAGATATCTTTAATATCTTAAAAATATTAACTACGAGTAACAATAATTTAGGGTTGGACTCTTCGACCCACATCAAAATTTAAACGTTTATTTTGTGAGATAATATAAGCTAAAAAAATGAGTTAAATGTTAAAAAATGTTAAAATTTTGAGTAACTGTAAGTTAAAAAAATGAGTTAAATGGTAAAAATGTTAAATTTTTGAGTTAAAATGATAAAAATGTTAAAATTTTAACATTTTTGATATTGTCTTGTACCCTGGGATATACATACTACTCACATTCAATTTAGGAAATTTCATCTTCACTAAAATTATCATTTGGTAGTCCATCGTCCAAATAAGAGCTTTCTGAAATAGATTTAAATACTTCTCTGATCATATTTACATATTAAACTCACCACCGAACAAAACAGAATCTCTTCACGAATGCACACAATATTGTCGACTTCATTTCAATACACAATCGTCGGCACAAACATTGATAAGGGGTATCCACTTCTATCAAATACATACACACAAACCAGTCTGCTCTTCAGATGGTTTGCTGTTGGCTGCCGCTACTGTCTCACCTTTTCGATCCCAGACAGTCAACAATGTAGCTATGGGTTTAATCACAGTTTCGATATCGAGTTTAGGTGTCCTGCTGGACATAACTTCAGACTTGGACCATCAATTAGAGCGCAGACTGTTCCAGAATTTCTTCAGTGCCTGGCATTCGACACCTACGGACTACGAATGTGGAATACAGGTTTTGCTTACAAGGCAGATATTGGTACCTCAGCAGCCGAGTTGGTCTATGGAACAGCCTTACGGTTACCATCATAGTTATGCACAAATTGTAGCTGTCCGTGGAATGAAATAGCAGCTTTTTTGCAATATGCATGACCTAAGGCCGGCGGATACATCCTGGCATAACAAAAAACACCACTTATATATTCAGATATGTGACCAGGCCAATGCTACTGTCATTGTCGACGTTAATAAAGGATTATACAGGGTTCTTCAACAACATTAAAAATACCCAGCAAAGAACATTGGCGATAACCCGGTGAAAGTGCCTTTCGACCGATTGAGGCTCCATACTAAGAACCAAAATCACATATAAATCACACGAATAGAATGCAACCTTGCAATATCTTGCATTCTTCTTTACATTGTAGTGTTTTGCCTTATCTCTCCTGTTTCAACTGAACCACAGCTATTTTATAACAAGTTCTCTTCAGTTATTTGTAATAAAATGTGGGTGCTTTTAAGCTCGTGGTTAGTCGAAGGGAGAGAAAGGCAGATACATACAAGGGAACCGGGTATTTTGCTCACCTACATATGTTCCCACTTTTTCAATACGTATTTTTGTGCTTCCATTACTAGCAAAACTTTCACCACAACGATTTGGTTTTGAAGCAAGTAACAGGTAAAAAGTTTATTTCCAATCAGAGGCTACTTATTTTTGCCACTGAAATCTCAAAGTTAAACCACTAAATAGTGTCCACACACCAACCCGTACGAGTGGCGTATCCTAATTGAGTAATTTCGATTACTTATTGATTGGTCTAGCCAGTGACATATTGATTGAGTGCGGCAAGCATAGAGTAAAACATACACGCGTACTTATATTACAAATTTTAGTTTAGCTTACACACATGTCCGAATTGCCGAAAATGAACATCAGCGCTTAAGATTAATTAAAGGCATAACAGTAGATTTCCAACTCAATCCCATATCTTCTCAAACGTTGATCGAATAGCTTCAAGAGCTGCATCATTTGGATCTTAAACGGGTGCATACCAAAATCTTTTAACCCCGCCTTCGAATAGCTGTAATTGGGTTGTTGTTATTGGAACAGTATAAGCATTCCCCATACAATTTCGGGGAATGCTGTTGGAGTGACAATCCCTGGGCGGATAACGTAGAACCGACTGCCGTCGGAAAGATATAATTACCGAGGTCATTGGTCATACTTTCTGGTACAGAGTGTTTTTGACTGAGTACTATGCTCATATATGGGTGTGCTTTTCTACAATGTGAGCAGGAGTGCTTCGTAATTTGGGCGCGCTGAATATGAATTTTGCCAACAAATTTGAACGATTTGTAAAAATTGTTCGTAAGTGTACCTTCTCAATTTGTCAGATGTCTAAAGCTCGCAGGTAAAACAAAAGCACTATCGTAAGATCTACCAATTAAACAGCACCCATTATGTATGTTATTAAGAGGAAAATAAATTCCGTTGGTAAGTGAAATAAATATTCAGTTCTCAAAACAGTGTGTATGTGCTTAAAATTTATATACGAGAGGACTAACAAAAGTTCGCTAACTTGTTTGGAAAAACAATACAAAAATATTTTTAATTTCATAAATAATTTTACTCTTCACTATTTTTAGCTTTTGCGCATAATTAATACTTTTAATACATTGAGTTACTATATTTCTCAATATTTCTTTCATCTGTAGATCCACCGTTGAAAGCAGTTCTCAAAATTACATATTTGTATCTTCTTAAGTTATGCATTCACCACATTAATTATCTCCGCATTGCTACCAAAGACTTTTCTTGTACAATTTTTCTTAATTTATGGAAGCAACCAGAAATCACAACCTACCAAATATGGCCAATTTGTCGTCAGTCGAATTTCCTTTTGCGATGTAAAAAGTAGCCTTTATTATACTAATTTCCCAATAAATTTTCGCACACATTTGGTAAGCAGTTTTCGACATACTGTTTGACGATTACTGCCTACTAGCAGCTATACTTTTTACTCTAGTTAAGTACACTAAGATCACCTCTTTCGTTATTGACTTTTACTATCTGACTTTAATGGATGGATGGATCACAGGGAGCAAGCTTCATACTCGTACCATGGGCTGTTGTTTAGTTTCCGGATCATTATCATTATCCGGTATGAATTATCATGGCCTCTTTCCGCAACAACCATAACTGATCACATTGCCAGACAGGTGATCACACGACACATGCGCCTGGGAAACACGATTTCAACATATTGATTACTTACTATACTATACATAAATTAGGCATAACTAACACCAGCACCTGCAGCTTCTGCTGCGAAGATGAGGAGTCTATAGAACATCTCATTATCGAATGTCCGGGGTTGACGCATAGAAGGAAAAGGTTTTTAAACAAGTTCATGCTTACAGATGAAGACCTTCAATCACTCCCTCAGAAGGAGCTGGTACAATTCATAAGCATACTTAACAGTCAATAGACAGCATAGGGTGCACAATAGATGAATATGGTCGCAGTGCTAAAGGGCCACACCTTAACCCTTTACAACCATTAACCATTACTATATAATTGGTGGTTAAACCCTTTTTAGGTGTTTGACCGAGCTCCTCCTCCTACTTGTGGCGTGCGTTTTTCATGTTGTTTCATCTCTTATAAGGGATTTTTCATGACAGAAATACACTCGGAGGTTTGTCATTGCCTGCCGAGGGGCGACCGATATTAAAAACAACTTTTTCTTAATTTTTGTGTTTCACGGAGGTTCGAACCAACGTACTCTGAATTCCGAATGGTAGTCACGCACCAAGCCATTCGGCTACGCCTACCAAATAATATTGGGGCAGCCCTGGCAGAATATTTAATAATATTTAAGTGAAAAATTATTTATTTCTGAACGTGCAATGCCCACTGACATGAATTTTATAATACAGGTATATTATACGAGTAGTCATTTTAATTCCTAAACACATCGACGACTAAGAGAGGTATAAATAAAAGCAAATATGTACTTCTAATTGCTCTGCAACAACACTTTCATAGCTGCAGGGTATCTAAAGTTATGAAAATAATAACAAATTTAAGCATCTAAATGTCATAATGTTTTATACTTACTTTGCTTTACTCCCATTTAAATAGCCCCAAAGTATATAATTTATTGGCCTCTTGATGTAACAGCTTCAGGCGGATAACTTAAAAGTTGTTTTAAAGGCTGGCAAAACCAACCAACAAAAACGGAAATTAAACGCACTTCAAAAACAAGAGAACGACTATGGTCGCGTATATACTTATATGTATGTGTACCCGTATGTATGTATGTATAGAAAATACTCTGTATTCTTTGTTTGTACTTTGATACAACGAAGCGTGGAAATCTACGAGTATCTTGTTGATTGTATTCGCGCGCGAACACAAAATGGGTTGGCACAGGATATTTACAGCTATGCTCAGAAAAATAGCAGCAACATTGTGAAAGTAAAAGTATTACTTTACAACTTTGAGTAGAATATTAAGCTATGATTTTGATGTAAAAATCGTATATGGAAGGAAATGCCCAACACCTCAGCGAAAAAGAATTGTGAAAAATCATCAAGAGGCGTGAGCCACTTGGGAATGGCATTTTATTGTACTAATATTGAATGGGATTTCGCATAAAATGTCGGTTATTGTGATCATTTTTTTTTTAATTTTGTAGAAAATTCGGATTTTAAAGTTATGTAGTTTTGTTGTTTATAAAAATATAAAAAATCAAATATAAAAAAGTTAAAGCTTTATAATTCATCACGCCCGTATAAATTTGAATTTATGTGTGGGCAAAAAGTAAGGGGAATTTGGTTGTAAAATGAAAAATCTTTATTTATTCTTGTAAATCAATTTCATCCCCTTCAAAATAATCCCCTCTCGATGAAATACACTTATGCCGACGATTTTTCCAATCCCCGAAACATGCCAAATAGTCCATTTCCGGTATAGCCATCAGCACCTTCTTCGATTCAGCTTTTATCTCCTCAATCGACTAGAAACGCGTTCCCCGGAGTGGTCTCTTGAGTTTTGGGAATAGCCAGAAGTCACACGGACCCAAATCAGGCGAATACGGTGGTTGCGGAACGATATGCGTGGAATTTTTGGCGAAATGGTCACGAAGAACGAGTGCAGTGTGAGATAGTGCATTATCGTGATGCAAAAACCAAGAGCTGTTGGCCCATAATTCTCGTCTTTTTAGACGAATTGCTTCACGTAAACGCGCATAACGCTCAAATATTGTAATATTCTTTATTAACAGTTTGGCCAGGTGGAAGGAATTCATAGTGCACCACACCACGAAAATCGAAAAAAACTGTCATCATGACCTTTATTTTTGAACGACTTTGAAGTGCTTTTTTCGGTCTGGCCTCGCCTTTAGCACGATATTCGCTTGATTGGTCGGTTGATTCAGGGTCGTAAGCATAAATCCAAGTCTCATCTCCCATTATGATGCATTTGAGCTTGTCCTGATAGTCTGAAAGCATTGTTTCACACACATCAACGCGACGACTTTTTTCCAAGAAATTGAGTGCGTGTTGATGTTGTTCCACAAATGGAGGGACCTACAGTTTCAAGCCGACTCCGAACGGCAGATATTTTTAGGAGGAGCTTTTTCATGGCAGAAGTACACTCGGAGGTTTGCCATTGCCTGCCGAGGGGCGACCGCTATTAGAAAAATGTTTTTTTTTTATTGACGTGTTGGTCATCTGTTGACGTCGATGGTCGTCCGGAGCGCTCCAAGTCATCAACACGTTCTCGACCCTCTTTGAAGTCTTTGTACCACTTATAAACATTTTTCTGCGACATGGTCGAATCACCAAATGCCTTCTGCAACATGCTAAACGTTTCCGCAGCCGAAATTTCCTTCCGCAAACAAAATTTGATGGCTCAATCAAATCAGACATTGTAAAAATCGAAAAATGCACTCTTGGTCGTTTGGTAAACACAAGCATAAATATATCACATGAAAGTTGGCCCAGATGTTATTAACAGTGCTGTCAACTCATGAAAAAATAGCTAGAGCGAAATTTTAGTCCCGCGAAGCTTGACAAATAAATTCACCATACTTTTTGCACACAGGTATGCTGCGCTGTTAGAATACCCTGTAAGATAGGATCGGAAATTGCTTACTTAATGATCGTTTCCGAACCCATTTTGACCATGTTCGCTGGCATGCCTTTCACCAACTTGTCCATTCGTACATTTCCCTAGAACCAGTTTACAAATGGATGGTCTTAGTCAGATCCTACTTCTGACGTATTGCATCAGGACAATAACTGACTTTGAGCTTAGTGAAAGGTAGGAGGTTTAGTTCGGTACACACTGACGGGGTTAGGCCTTCAAGTTTTCCTCCCCATAAAAAAAATCATACACATTCTTGGGTGCAATGTTTCTTTTAAATAAAAGCCGTTTAGTTTTTCTCTATGGTCCAAGAGCCTTGGACAGAAGCTAGTTTATATTTTATTTAGACATTTCCAGTCCATCTTTCAACTATCCAACCCTGCAGTCAAATACTAAGAAATCCATGTGAATGGTTGTATTTTGCACTCCTTTTTATGGATGTGTGGTGTTAAAATTACTCTTAGAAACCGAGACCACAGAAGAACATTCATCCCAACATAATTATAGCCGACAATTTTAAGTGTATAAAATCAAAAAAAAAACAAAAAGGTTCGTGCTCACTATGAATGTAAATATCGTGTGAACTAGTTAAAATCATTAAAATCACCTTTAAAGTAAAAAAAAGGTAAAAAAACGGGTTTTCATCTGTAAGTCCGCGCCATTTTGTCAAATTTTGTTTTTAAATCTTGGTTCATATTGAACAAAAACCAGTTTATATTTTTGATTTCAAATACCTGTGAGCCCCGATATTCGTATCGCCAGGATATACCTTTTTTTGGAGGACCATTTTTTGAAGGCTCGCAAAGACTTCGTATGGTGAAAAAAATTTGTAGTTTGTTAGTTGTAGTCCAAAAATATAATTGTGAAAACAGAAATAAAAAATTCTTTTTTGTTTCTATTTTACACGCTTTCAAAGAAATACCCAAAAATGGCCATTTGAAATGAGGCGAGGGCCTGAAGCCATTAGGAAGATCTACAAGGTGAAAGCCAAAATAAACAAGACTGACATAAAAAATAAACGACGGGAGCTTTGTTCTGATAACCTCGAGTTTATTTATGAAAGATAGGCTCATCTGGCCTCGATACACAGTTTTGCGCGATCTAAAAGCGAAAATAGCCTGGCGACACGGATATCGGGGCTATTGATCGGAATGTCCTTCAGGATGTTGGTATAAGCCTTTCGGATGACTTCTACGGACGCAAGACGTTTCCTTGGCCAAATGTTATTTTCCGAATAGATTGAAGTTACAGGGAGCCATATCAGGCGAATCCGGTGAGTGATTGATGCTTAAAATGCGATTTCTAGTCAAAAATCAGTCACAAGAGTGGATCAATGAGATAGAGCATTATTATAAGATGGCGCATAAGCACCAGCTTCCTCCTTCGCGGTATTCTGGGCGAATTCGATGAATACGATGAAATAAACGCTTCAAAATGCCAAGTTAGAAAATTGCATTGACGATTGCCGGTTGGCACGAACTCCTTGTAGACAATTCTCTAAACGGGATTCGGAATTCGGCACTTTGTCGCTTAGTTTCAGGTTCATCTTGGAAACACCACGTTTCATCACTGATAAGGTATTTTAATGGAGACTTATCGCCGACTTTGTCTTGAAGAATATGGAATGTCTATGCATACTTTATTTAAATATGCGGCCTCCGTCAGACGGAAATGCTTTAAATCTTGTGTAGTATTAAAAGTGAGGAATTTGTCTACCATGATCATTTTGCAGTCATTAGGGAGATTGAGTTGGGACGCGAGCATTACAGGGATAAAAAAACAATTTTTTGGCGCAGTACTATATTTGTCTATTCATCTACACATAACTAGGTCTATCGTCCATAACACAAGTATAAACTGAAACCGAATCCTCCACAACATTTTTGACGGCATTCCATTTTTCTTCGTCTATCATTATTTTCTCGATATTTTCTCTATAATTTCTTGAGGTGTAAATACACCAATAGCTTGTTGCAGACCTGTTCTTTCTACGTTCCACCTCGCGCATTTAAAGAAGGTGTGCTCCGCATCATCATACTCAGTATCTCCATATATGCAGTTTGGTTGGCTCACTTTTCCCATTCGCCACAAATACTTGCGAAAGGACCCATGTCCGGACAAAAACTGTGTGAGGTAATAGTTAACCTCGCCGTGCTTTCTTTCTACCCACTTTTTTAGGTCGAGTATTAGTTTCGCTGTCCATCTACCATACCGTTCAGAGTTCCATCTTGCCTACCAAAGTGTGAGTGTTTGGACTCTAATATCGGGGAAGCGTGGTACTGGGATTCCTGTGTTTTTTGCTTCCCATCTCCCTTTGCGCTCTTGTGCTAGAATATCTATATGGATGGTTCCGCTGATAACTAACACCGCTGCTTCAGATACTGTTCTGTATGACGAAGCCACTCTGAGAGCACAGGTGCGCTGCACAGATTGCAGAATTTTCCGCCGGCATTGCACCCTTAGCGAATCTGCCCATATTTCGCATCCGTATAAGAGAATCGAGTTCGTCGTGTCCATTAAAAGTTTTCGCTTGTTCTGCATTGGACCTCCAAGGTTTGCCATGAGCTTACTTAGCATGCCGCTTACTTTGGCAGCTCTTGTGGAAGCATGGTTTATATGCGCCCAGTAGGTTAGCCTTGTGTCTAATTGCACTCCTAGGTACTTGACCACTCTTTTTGTCGATAAAGTGGCATCGAGTACTTGTAGGTCTACTTCTGATGGGATACGTCTGTTCGTTAGAAGGATTAGCTCTGTTTTCTCTGTGGCCAGCTTTAATCCATGGTCTTCTAGCCATGTCTGGACTCGGATCATCACCTGATTTAACTTCCTTTTGGCTTCGTCAGTGTTTCGGGCGATTATTACAGCTGCAATGTCATCTGCGTATCCCACTAAATGCACATCCTCAGGCATCTCTATTCGAAGGATTTTATCGTAGCTTATATTCCAGAGTTCAGGTCCGAGTATTGATCCTTGGGCCGCACCTGCTGTTATATGTTTGGTCTTACACCCTTCTCGCGTTTCGTATAAGGGCACGCGATTGCTTAGATAGCTGCGAATAATCTTCAATAGATTATTCGGGATCTTGAATTTTACCTTCAAGGTTTCAATTACGTCGTCCCAACTTAAACTGTTGAAATCATTTCTAATATCCAGTGTGGCTAGTAATACTAAGCGTTTCGGGTATCGATTACCTGCCTGGGCATGTTCTACGCTAGCTATTACATCTTGGATGGCTCCTAAGGTAGATCTGCCACTTCTAAAACCATACTGCCTGTCGGACTTAACTTAAACTTTAAGCTTCCTACTTCTGCCGTGTTAAGGGAAAATCGCTTTTGAGAAAGGACACAATAAGATATAACTCCATCTGTCTCGCGCTTTTTTAAGAAAGAAATTGTGCAGATTCCCTTTAACAACGGTCAAGGGGACACCGATGTCTGAGATGAGGGCAACTGAAAACGGTTCCGATGACTCCTTCCTGGCAATTTCATTTCTCTCTTTGTCCTATGCCCTGGAACCCAGATAAAAGAAATGTTTCCTGCACATTCGAGATGTTTGATCTCCTCCAACGGTCCTGATACTCGGAGGTTTTCCGAGAGAGAACCACCATTACAAAAAACACATTTCCTATAATTTGATGTTTCATGTCCACAAGGGACGGACAAAACCACACAAAACCTACTTGTAGCTGAGCTGATGCCTCGTAAATATGTCAACACCTTCAATTTGGCATTTTCCACTTCACTATCAGCTTTCGTACATTGGAGCTGTAGCAAATTCGTGTACGTATCTACATTAGTACATATGTAAAGGGTATTCCAATAAGAGGTTTTATTTTGATATTCACAGAAAAATTCTGCTTTTTAATATAGATTATCGGATGTTTATTTTATTATAAAGAGGAAGGTATGCCGTTAATAGTGGAAAATAATATCAGGCCCATGACCACCACGACAACGCTTACAGGACAATATCCTTTTCATGAAATTTTCCATAACCGAATTGCAAAGTGGCTGCCCTCTGTCCTCGATAGTCTCACGTATTCCATCTTTGAGGTCTTGAACCGACCCTGAGCTGTTGGCCCCAAAGAAAAAATTCACAAGGTGCTAAATCACAAGATCTCGGTGGCCAATTGTGATCACCTCTTCGAGAGATAACACGGTCTGGAAACTTTTCCCGTAAAAGTTCAATGGTTTCTTTGCTTGTGTGGCACGTTGCGCCGTCTTGTTGAAAATAAACGTTGTCCAGATGAATACCATCCGACTTCGGCCGTAAAAAATTGTTAATCATCTCCCGATAGCGGTAAATAACACCTGTTATTGGAAAACCCTTTATGTAAATTACGTGGAATTTGAATATGCTATTGACGTACGTGTTCGAGTGCAGTTAGCAGGCTACCACAGCTTGGAAAATTTATTGTTCATAAAAGAGCTGTGAGGATTCATTTTAGCCAAAATTACAGCGATAAAAAATATAGCCAAAAACCTTTTCGTATTCTGAGTTTAGTAATGTGCGTATCTATTCTAAGATAGAGCGATTCCATGTCATTGTCCATGTCGGGCCGTAATTGAGTTACACAAAAAAGCAATTTATTTCATCAGATTCCCAACCTACAGGTTATGATAAAATCTCGAAATATTTCTTCCTTTTAAAAATTTCTGAAAAAAGAATTATTCTATGAATAGAAATGAATAGAACTCTTCCATTTATAAGAAAATTTCAGCGAAACACAATTTGCTCCGATAAGCTTATATTTATATATTGGGTAGTCGAAAAAGTCTTTTCGTATTTTGTCAATAGATGTCGTTGGAGTCATCTATCTCCAGTGCTACCAATCACATTGTGTCATTTCATATGGAGTTAGAAAGGTGACATTTTAAGCTTTATTTAACCGAAAAAACTTAAATTCGGAGAAGTTGAAAAAAAGTTATAGCTGTTCAAAAATTAATGAAAATAATGAAGAAATTCGCTATATTTTGAAATTTTTGTATAAAAAAGGGAAGAATGCCACACAAGCCACCAATGAATTTTGTGAAGTTTACGGAGACAATGCTGTATCAGTTCGTGTAGTAAAACAATGGTTCGCTCGCTTCCGTTCTGGAAATTTCGATGTGAAAGATGCACCTCGCTCCGGTCGACCTATCTTTGAAAAAGTCGATGAAATTATGGAAAAGATTGACCAGCACCGTCACATAAGCTGCCATGACATCGCCAAGGCACTAAACATTCATCATCAAACGGTTTTGAACCATTTAAAAAAGGCTGGTTACAAAAAAAATATCGATGTTTGGGTACCACATGAATTGTCTGCGAAAAATTTAATGGACCGAATTAACATCTGCGATTCTTTGATGAAACGAAATGAAATCGAACCATTTCTGAAGCGAATGGTAACAAGAGACGAAAAGTGGATCAAATACGACAATAATGTGCGAAAAAGATCACGGTGCAAGGGTGGTGAAGCTCAACAAATGGTCGCAAAGCCAGGATTTACGCCTCGAAAGGTTATGCTGTATGTTTGCTGGGATTGGAAAGGAATCATCCACTATGAGCTGCTCCAGCCTACTCGAACGATTGATTCTACACTTTACTGTCAACAACTGATGAGATTGAAGCAAGCAATCGAAAAAAACGGCCAGAACTGATCAGCAGAAAGGGCGTTGTCTTCCATCAGGACAACGCTAGGCCACACACATCTTTGATGACTCGGCAAAAACTGGGAGAGCTTGGCTGGGAAGTTTTGATGCATCCACCATATAGCCCTGACCTTGCACCATCGGACTAACATTTGTTTCGGTCAATGCAGAACTCCCTTAATAGAGTAAAGTTGGCTTCAAGAGAAGCCTGTGAAAATTACTTGTTGCAGTTTTTCGCCGAGAAACCACAAAAGTTTTACACTGATGGAATAATGTCTCTAGAAGAAAAATGGCAAAAGGTGGTCGACCAAAATGGTACATATTTGGTTTAATAAAGTTCATTATAAACATAAAAAAAATGAGTTGAAGTTTGATTAGAAATACGAAAAGACTTTTTCGACTACCCAATATATCCTCATTGTGTTCTCAGAACACTCCGCCATCAAATTGGGCTCATGGGCTAAGGTTCACTTCTAGGTAGAAAACTGTTATATTATAAATTTAACTGATCTTTTAAGATACCTGAACATCAATGTCGATTTCCGTATTTAAATAAAAAAATTCCAGCTTCCCTGCACGGAACTGTAGACACTGGTGCGGCTTCGAGCTCTCCGGATCAAAACCCGCAGGCATTCATAAAACAAAACAATGTACTACAGTTTCGAAGTTGTTTCCTTGTTCAGCAGATAAAATGTAACGCAAGTTGCGATGTATTCGTAGCAGGCAACATGGCATGCGGTGTCAACTAAAGCTCTCCGCTTTTCCATTAGGGTGGTTACAGTATATACGAGTATAATGCTAAAAATAACAGTTTCGTTTTAAGATCAAATTTGAATGAAAAACTAGGATGTTTTGGGAGAAATCGCTTATTCTCCCAACTTTAGCCTCAATGTGGTATGTGTTGACATAATCAGACTGGACCGAAACTTTGTCAATCACATTTTCAAGCTTTTCGGCACATCTTAGGGCGAAAACGAAAATTGATATCTCGTGAATATATGTTTATAAAAGTATGCTGGACATCAGAATTCGTTTTAGAGGTATAGGTTCCTTCGGCAAAGTTTCTTATTTTGATTCCTAGAATACGATTTTCACAGAGCAATGAGCGATTTTTAAATCGACCCGCCCTACTACTCATACATACATTTCTATAGCTGGGGAAAACATCAATGTTCGGAAACATCGATTTTTGTTAATATTTGATTATAAAAAATAAATTTTTTCAAAATAATACAAAAATTAACAAAACTATTTTATTTTTATGAAAATTGATTTCCTTCTAGGAAACTAAATTCCTTTTCTTCTGCGAAACTAAGTTCCTGATAAGCTGACTGATCTGATCTGGCCAACGTCGTCATACAGACAATGCCTACTTATACATACATACATACATACATATGTGCTTCAAACTTGAGTTCTCGGAACTACTGATACTGATTAAATGGGCTTTTCTTGCACACATGATGGTGTGATCAATTTAACTTTCCCATAAAAAGTGCAGTGTGCAAAAATAATGGAAAGTAAACACATTATACATATGTATGTATGTGTGAAGAGCGATAAAAATAGCAGCAATGCAAAATGCATACGTTGTTGTTGTTTTAATGCCGTCAGATAATTTGTAATACTGTATGTAAAGTGGAGGAACATTTTCTTCCATATACTTGAAGGTACGAAAAGTAATCTACTTAACACAGAATTCTGCAAAAGTGCAAAAGCTCCTCCTTAAATAAGTACCAGATACACTAGTAAATACCCGGCACGTGCTGCTATGTCGCCAAGTCAAAATGTGTGCGAAAGAGAAAATACAAATTAGCAGATATATCATAGAAATCTTCTTTGCTTTGCCTGCATTTTCTCGTTGGTGATAGATGGTTTCATAACTATATATGAATGATTGTGATTTATACTGCATGAAAAAAAAGGCAGAGGCTTATAATAAACCAAACAAGAATTTAAATTATAGTGAGTTGACTTTGCTCTTATTGTTTTACCAGAAAATATCAACAAAAAAAAAGCGACCAAAAATATCATTTTTGAAATGTTTTAGTCAATAGCAAATATTGTGAACTTCTTTCCGAAGTAGGTACTGCTTTGCGTTATGTGAAAGAAATTTAGGCCGAAATTAAGTTTGTAATACTGATAGTGAATACGAGTAGCGTTCATATTCCCGTCATCATCCCGTTTGAAGGACGCACTAAATATATTCAGGCACGATTCATCTCTAAATTCATAATACCGATATGATACGAGGGAGGGCTTTTTTATTTTGCTCCCAATAATGGAAACACAGTCAAATAATTACGAAAATAGCTTTATTGGTTTTTAAAATATGCTATTGCAAGTCAATACACTTTTGCATTATGTCCATTATGCAAATTATGTTTTCACATTCTCTGTGACAGTTGTGAGTAGAATCTTACACTTTAGTCCCATAAAAATCTTTATTTTAATAACTATTGTATTACAAAGTATTAAAGAATTTTCCAACCTTTCTTTTCTTCTAACTGCAGCATTGTTTGTTTATTTTCGATAGTCTCTGCCATGCGTTTTACTAGATTTTGGTTTTTATATATTTCAACTAACTCCGCTTTTTTCGTGGAATAAATTTTTCTTTAATTAGACACAAGTTACTTTTAGCCAAAGGCACCTCCTCATTGCATTTGAAAATTTTATACTCGTACATTTTCTTCCTAGAATTTTTGAATAAATCGACGTTTAATGGTGATAAGTGGTAAATAATTTTTAAGTTACTCGGCATTACACCAACCTGAAAGTCTCTGAGGAGTTTTGTAGACCTTGCTGTATTTATATGTGACTCATTAGTTCATCTCTTAATCTCCAAGCGTCTCTGTTGCGCCTTTTGTTAATAGTAATTAAATATTTATTCACTTAAATTAATTTTAACGAATTGTAAACTTTTAGCCTCAACTATTTCGGCGCTACAATTGAGAAATTAAATTATTGTATCTTATTTTAATAATTAATTTATTAATATTTCAGGTACATGAAACCTCTATTTATATGCGGTATTTGTATGCGTTTTGCTTCCTGGACATTCAAGAGAAGTATCACTTTAATTAATAGACCAACAACTGTATTTGGATATGTTTAAGCAAATAACGAACGCATTCGAGTGTATGCAATTAAATGAGGATTAAAACTTTTGACACTTTGTGTAACCTTCATGAAATACCAGCAGTACAAAACAACAATAACAACAGCTAAAGTGACAAGAGGCGAACATGGGTTTGATACCCAACTTTTAGTAAGAAAATCGAAAATACACATAAATATCTACATATTGGTTAACTCAAGCCGCCGTCGCCGAATGAGTTGGTGCGTGACTACTATGCGGAATTCAGAGAGAATGTAGGCTCGAATCTCGGTGAAACACCAAAATTAAGAAAACGTTTTTTCTAATGGCAAACCTCCGAGTGTATTTCTGCTAAGCCAAAAAATATCTGCCGTTCGGAGTCGGCTTGGAACTGTAGGTCCCTCCATTTGTGGAACAACATCAAGAAGAACGGCACAAATAGGAGGAGGCGCTCGGGCAAACACCCTAAAAGGGTGTACGCGCCAATTATATATATACATGTATATAAACTCAAACATATATATATATTAGGGCAGGTCGATTTAAAAATCGCTCATTGCTCGGTGAAAATCGTATTCTAGGGATCAAAATAAGAAACTTTGCCGAAGGAACCTATACCTCTAAAATGAATTCTGATGTCCCCCAATTTAAAAATATCACCATTTTTGGCCTATACATGAAAAAATCAGGTAAATGGCTATGTTTTTTCTTTATTTTTATTTATTTATAATAATATCTATTTTTTCTCTTAAGAAATTTATTTAGTCAGAACATATGTAAATGATAAAATTAATTTAAGTGAGTTATAGAAAAGAAACTAAAAAGTTCGACCCAATTTGGGGGACATCAGAATTCGTTGTAGAGGTATAGGTTCCTTCGGCAAGGTTTCTTCAATGGGCGAGGTTTTTCTTCTTCTTCTTAATTGGCGCGATAACCGCTTACGCGATTTTGACCGAGCTTAACAAAGCGCGCCAGTCGTTTCTTTCTCGTGCTAACCGGCGCCAGTTGGACACACCAAGTGAAGCCAAGTCCTTCTCCACCTGATCTTTCCAACGCAGAGGAGGCCTTCCTCTTCCTCTGCTACCACCAGCTGGTACCGCATCGAATACTTTCAAAGCCGGAGCGTTTGTATCCATTCGGACGACATGACCCAGCCAACGTAGCCGCTGGATCTTTATTCGCTGCGCTATGTCTATGTCGCCGTAAAGCTCATACAGCTCATCGTTCCATCGCCTGCGATATTCGCCGTTGCCAACGTGCAAAGGTCCAAAAATCTTACGCAGAATCTTTCTCTCGAACACTCCAAGCGTCGCTTCATCGGATGCTTCTGCGCCATACGTTAGGACGGGCATGGTGAGAGTCTTGTAGAGTGCTAGTTTTGTTCGTCGAGAGAGGACTTTACTGCTCAGTTGCCTACTTAGTCCAAAGTAGCACTTGTTGGCAAGAGAGATTCTACGTTGGATTTCAAGGCTGACATTGTTATCGGTGTTAATGCTGGTTCCTAAATAAACGAAGACAACAGTGCCGTCGGTGCCGATACGCGAGTGCGCCGACTGTTTGTTTGAAGACAGGAGGTACTTCGTTTTGTCCTCGTTCACCAACAGACCCATTCGCTTTGCCTCTTTATCCAGTTTGGAGAAGGCAGAACTAACAGCGCGGTTGTTAAGGCCGATGATATCAATATCATCGGCATACGCCAACAATTGTACGCTCTTATAAAATATTGTGCCTGAGCGATTAAGTTCTGCGGCTCGTACGATGCTCTCCAACATCAGGTTAAAGAAGTCACACGACAGCGAGTCACCCTGTCTGAAACCTCGTTTGGTATCAAACGGCTCGGAGAGGTCCTTCCCAATTCTGACGGCGCTGCTGGTGTTGAGCAATGTCATCTTACATAGCCGTATTAGTTTTGCGGGGATACCAAATTCAGACATAGCGGCATACAGGTAACTCCTTTCCGTACTGTCGAATGCAGCTTTGAAGTCGACGAAAAGGTGGTGTGTGTCGATTCTCCTTTCATGGGTCTTTTCCAAGATTTGGCGTATTGTGAATATTTGGTCGATGGTAGACTTTCCAGGTCTGAAGCCACACTGATAAGGTCCAATCAGTTGGTTGACGGTGGGCTTCAGCCTTTCACACAATACGCTCGCTAGAACCTTATAGGCGATATTTAGAAGACTAATCCCGCGGTAATTGGCACAAATTGCAGGATCGCCCTTCTTATGGATTGGGCAGAGCACACTTAAATTCCAATCGGCAGGCATGCTTTCATCCGACCATATTTTGCATAGGAGCTGATGCATGCACCTTACCAGCTCCTCGCCACCATGTTTGAATAGCTCAGCCGGCAGTCCGTCGGCGCCCGCGGCTTTGTTGTTCTTTAGCCGTGATATTGCTATTCTCACCTCGTCATGGTCGGGTAACGGAACGACAATTCCGTCGTCAACGATTGGGGTATCGGGATCTTCACTTTCTCGGTGACATGCGCAGCTGTCACTGTTTAACAGGTTCGAGAAGTGTTCCCTCCATAATTTAAGATTGCTCTGTACGTCAGTCACCAGATCACCGTCTTTGTTCTTACAGGAAAACGCCCCGGTCTTAAAACCTTCTGTAAGCCGCCGAACTTTCTGGTAGAATTTTCGGGCGTTGTTCCTATTGGCCAGCATCTCAAGCTCCTCGCACTCACGTATTTCGGCCTCACGTTTCTTCTGTCGGATAATACGTCTCTCTTCCTTTTTCAGCTCTCTGTAGCGATCCCACATGGCTCGCGTTGCGCCCGATCGCAGCGTGGCTCTATAGGCGGCATCTTTTCTTTCGGCGGCAGCACGACATTCCTCGTCGTACCAATTGTTTTTTCGGGCTCGCCGGAATCCGATTTCTTCTTCGGCGGCGGTACGTAGGGAACGAGAAATGTTGCTCCATTGCTCGCGCATGCCGGTGTGTTGGGCAGTGCTCTCCGAGAGCAGGAGTGAGAGTCGAGTGGCGAATCTTCTGGCTGTCTGTTGTGATTGCAGCTTTTCGATGTCGAACATTCTTTGCGTAGGTAGAAGTACGTTTTTTGCTGCACAGACGCGTGTGCGCAATTTGGCTGCAACAAGGTAATGATCCGAGTCGATGTTGGCTCCTCGGATCGTACGTACATCTAATACACTAGAAGCGTGTCTTCCATCTATCACAACATGATCGATCTGGTTTCGCGTTTTTCGATCAGGGGACAGCCAGGTAGCTTGGTGTATCTTTTTATGCTGGAATCTGGTGCTGCAGACTACCATGTTTCGGGCCCCGGCGAAGTCGATCAGCCTCTGTCCGTTGCCGGATGTTTCGTTGTGCAGGCTGAATTTTCCGACTGTGGGACCAAAAATTCCCTCCTTGCCCACCCTGGCGTTGAAGTCGCCAAGCACGATTTTTATGTCGTGGCGGGGGCAGCGCTCATAGGAACGTTCCAAGCGCTCATAGAAGGAATCTTTGGTCGCATCGTCCTTCTCTTCCGTCGGGGCGTGGGCGCAAATTAGCGAGATGTTAAAAAATCGCGCTTTGATGCGGATTATTGCGAGACGCTCGTCCACCGGAGTGAACGACAGTACTTGGCGACGAAGTCTCTCTCCCACAACAAATCCGACACCGAATTTGCGCTCCTTTACATGGCAGCTGTAGTAGACGTCGCAAGGTCCTAGGTTTTTCTTACCTTGCCCCGTCCATCGCATCTCTTGGATGGCAGTGATGTCAGCCTTTACTCTCACGAGGACATCAACCAGCCGGGCAGAGGCACCTTCCCCATTAAGGGACCGGACATTCCAGGTGCATGCCCTCAAATCGTATTCCTTATTTCATTTGCAGGGGTCGTCATTAGTGTTGGAAGTTCTCATCCGAGGCTTTGTTGCTGTTTTCGTTGGGGGGGCTTTTTAAGTGGCGGGTCCCAAACCCAGCGCACAACCAGCTATCCTGGGATGCTTCGCCTTCTCACGTTAGCTCACTCCCGAACGGGTGTTCGGAAGCTAACCAGAGGATACGTGGGCTAATCCCGGACGTTGTGAGCTGCTTGAACCATATGTAGAAGAATCGTCCTGGCCACTCCCAAGTGAATGGCGATCAGTAACTTTCCCCACTTGCGTGGACTTCTACACATGGAACCATCCTCCAGGTTTTTGCCTCCCCACAAATCGACCCGGCCTAATGAGTAGGCATTGTGTTCATGTACATTTTTGTATGATGACGTTTCCTCAAATACGATCAGTTAGATTAGCAGTCACAATGCGGTGCAGTCACCGATCGTTATCGTCCAACTCATCTAATGCTCGGCCAAGAAAGCGTGCTGTTTCGACATTGTATGGTACAGAAGCAGAGGGGTGTTAGGTGAGTGGGTTTGAGAGCGCCCGGACATACATGTATGGAGTATGCCGTGGTCGATTCTGAAGAAGTATGAGTTTAACCTGTTACAACATCAGAGGTGATGGTTGGATTCCGATAATGGTTTTCGGCGGTCGGAAGCTTAGGAAGGTGGTGAGAGTCTAACGATGAATTTCATTTGATGTTTGTCTATGTACTGTCCAATCCAGCAATTGCAGTCGTGTTTGGTCCTGGATCTCGTCGGTGTAGTCGAAGCTCCGGCTCTAATAAATGTATGCACGGGTGATTCCTGTGGTGCTTGCTGAGACTGAATTGCTTGCTGATAATTATGCTGTGCTCGTTGACCAGAAGCGTAGAAGCCCAATTGAAAAGGTGTTGCAGGGCAAACATCAGAAGGCATTCCTTGCCTGTTCTGATAGCAGCATTTTGACAGGTCTGGAGCTCTGTCTACTGCAAATCACTAGTACCAGGCAGTGGAAGTGTAATTTAGTACCAACCGGCATTAAATATATATCGTCAGCAATGTCTTTAAATTTTTTTGCCATGTGCTGCCGGCTAGCGATTTGAGAAACTTGTAGCTGGTGCAGTTTTGGACCTTAGTGGCAACTGCAGTTGTATGCGCCGAGAAGGAGAGCAAACTGTCAAAGGTGACACCCAAAATTTTGGGGTTGTTAACGATCTATATTATGTGTCCTCGACTTTCACCTTTAACTGCAGTTTGAAATCCTTCATCCTGAGAGTTGTCGTGAACTTGGTGGGGGAAAGCTGAAGATGCCTCTGTCTGCCTGTCTCTGTAGAAACGGAGTCGCCTTTTTGCTTCTTTCCCCTCCTTCCCCGCTTTTTAAAATATAGTTCATTTGCGGTAAAATCTAAGTTCTGGGGTGCCACTTGTTGTGATTACTTTGCACAACTTACGCTTTTGCGCGAAAACCTGGCAGCACTTCACAGTCTGATGTTGATGAAATAATAAATAGTATCACAAATTAACGTAGACACAAAAGTCTAGAAGGCTCCGATCACACATCAGAGAAAATGACTCACAGGATTCACCAGCTGCTTATTTTTCAAGCTTCGAGTATTGAATGACTAATATTTTTAATCACCTGTAAACTTAACTTTTAAATAAACTTATTACTTTAAGGGGTTATATACATACAATTAGAATTTTCAAAAAACCGATTTATTTTTATTTTATTTTCTTAATGTACATATATTTAAGAATACACAAAGAATATGTAATATCATTCGGGTAACGTATTTAGATGATTAAAGCCAAAAAACACTATCACACGTTTTTTTATACCCGAAAGGTAAATTTTTATTTTTTTTCTCCCAAACTGGAAAATATTTAAGAGTGGTAGTTAGTATAAGCAGGTAAGCCAAACATTAAACTTGTAGGTTTGTTCATATCTTTTTCTGTAATTTCGTGAATATGAAGTATTCTAGAGAAATGAGAATATCTCTTAACATACGTAAGTCGAAAACATAAAAGCGCAAAAAATGTGTTTAATCTAAAAACAGCTGAAATGGATGAAAGTAGTTTCTGGCGTTGGCACATGCAAAAAGTGAAGGTTTACTTCCTTGTACGGTGTGAGATCATTGATCGGCCACTATTCTGGTAAAATCATTGCTGTTCGGATGTGCGATTAGTTCATTTTCGGTGTGATATTTGTATTAAGTGCGATTGCAATTGTTAATTTTAATTTTTACTTTGACACTTTTAGCATGCCTTGCACTTGCAAGCAAAAAGTCGACCGCGGTCAGCCAAAAATTCAATGTTCCAAATGCAAGAAACTTTTCCACTTAAAATGTGTTAACTTATCAGAAGCTGATGCAGACTTTTTTGTGAAGTCAGATCGTGAATTTTTCTGTGCAGTTTGTACTAAAGCGCGACGAAACTCAATGGTCAGCAAATTGACAAAAGGGTGGAATCTTCGCTCACTGCTGTTTTGAAAGAATTAGCTGGGCTTAGAGCAGAGAATGATCACATACTACTCTGTTGTGATATCTTTATGATGAAAAACAAGCGCTACTGGGAAAGGTTGATAACCTTCGAACGGAACTTCTCTCTATAAAGAGATTATTTAAGAACTGCTTTACTGCAGTAAATCCTGTGCCTATTTGTGCTGATTCTAATACTGGCCGTATCTCGCGCGCTTCCAACACAACCAAATCAACGACAACAACTGTGCCAACTTGTTCTGCTTCCAGCAGTTATTCCGCTGCCCCTAGTCTTCAGCTAACATCGAATGCTGCTGCTGACGCCCCTGCTGCTGTCACATACGCTGCTGCCTCTGCCTCTGAGAATTTGTCGCCGCCTGTTATGCCTGTAGTTCGCAATAGCTCTCCGTTACTACTTCGCCCGATTGTTGGTGGTGGAATTGATGCTCGCTCCGTTAATGTTAAGAGTGTTAATAATATTATAATTTACCTTCGCGGATAATTGCTGCACAACAGAAAAACTCTACGCTGGCTCCCACTGATTCTGCTTGGGTCTCTGTTGAGAGTAAAAATAGTAAGCGTAAGAATAATCGAGATTGTCTCAAAAAAATGTCGAAACAGTTAAAAACCAAAAAAGGAAAAAAAAAATACAAAACGAAATTCTTGGTGGTAAAGGCAAACTTCTGCAAAGTTGAACTTCTTTTTTAGTAATTAATCGAAGATGTTTTCTCATCTACAAAAATATTTTTTTTATAAATAATTTAAGGCCGAAATTTCGGAGAAAAATCAATTTTTTTTAGAAACCGCCATTTTGTCAAAAAATGTATTTAGCTTATTCCTTCGATTAATAAACTATAATATGTTTTACTGTAATAAACTATGTTGTGTTAGTAAAACCATAACTAAATACCACCAAAGGCAATAATGTTCTCTTCCAAAGGGAAGGGACATTTTAATTCGAAGCCCCCACACCAATAACCTATTGTTAATATTAACAGAGAGTAATTTAGAATGGAAATCATAAAAAAAAATTACTAGATTTAACATTCTTCTTCTTCTTAATTGGCGCGATAACCGCTTACGCGATTTTGGCCGAGATTAACAAAGCGCGCCAGTCGTTTCTCTCTCGTGCTAACCGGCGCCAATTGGACACACCAAGTGAAGCCAAGTCCTTCTCCACCTCATCTTTCCAACGCAGAGGAGGCCTTCCTCTTCCTCTGCTACCACCAGCTGGTACCGCATCGAATACTTTCAAAGCCGGAGCGTTTGTATCCATTCGGACGACATGACCCAGCCAACCAAGCCGCTGGATCTTTATTCGCTGCGCTATGTCTATGTCGTCGTAAAGCTCATACAGCTCATCGTTCCATCGTCTACGATATTCGCCATTGCCAACGTGCAAAGGTCCAAAAATCTTACGCAGAATCTTTCTCTCGAACACTCCAAGCGTCGCTTCATCGGATGTTGTCATCGTCCAAGCTTCTGCGCCATACGTTAGGACGGGCATGATGAGAGTCTTGTAGAGTGTTAGTTTTGTTCGTCGAGAGAGGACTTTACTACTCAATTGCCTACTTAGTCCAAAGTAGCACTTGTTGGCAAGAGAGATTCTACGTTGGATTTCAAGGCTGACATTGTTATCGGTGTTAATGCTGGTTCCTAAATACACGAAGTCTTTTACAACCTCAAAATTATAACTGTCAACAGTGACGTGGGTGCCGATACGCGAGTGCGCCGACTGTTTGTTTGAAGACAGGGAGTACTTCGTTTTGTCCTCGTTCACCACCAAACCCATTCGCTTTGCCTCTTTATCCAGTTTGGAGAAGGCAGAACTAACAGCGCGGTTGTTAAGGCCGATGATGTCAATATCATCGGCATACGCCAGCAATTGTACGCTCTTATAAAAAATTGTGCCTGAGCGATTAAGTTCTGCGGCTCGTACGATGCTCTCCAACATCAGGTTAAAGAAGTCACACGACAGCGAGTCACCCTGTCTGAAACCTCGTTTGGTATCAAACGGCTCGGAGAGGTCCTTCCCAATTCTGACGGGGCTGCTGGTGTTGAGCAACGTCATCTTACATAGCCGTATTAGTTTTGCGGGGATACCAAATTCAGACATAGCGGCATACAGGTAACTCCTTTCCGTACTGTCGAATGCAGCTTTGAAGTCGACGAAAAGGTGGTGTGTGTCGATTCTCCTTTCATGGGTCTTTTCCAAGATTTGGCGTATTGAGAATATTTGGTCAATGGTGGACTTTCCAGGTCTGAAGCCACACTGATAAGGTCCAATCAGTTGGTTGACGGTGGGCTTCAGCCTTTCACACAATACGCTCGCTAGAACCTTATAGGCGATATTTAGAAGACTAATCCCGCGGTAATTGCCACAAATTGCAGGATCGCCCTTCTTATGGATTGAGCAGAGCACACTTAAATTCCAATCGGCAGGCATGCTTTCATCCGACCATATTTTGCATAGGAGCTGATGCATGCACCTTACCAGCTCCTCGCCACCATGTTTGAATAGCTCAGCCGGCAGTCCGTCGGCGCCCGCGGCTTTGTTGTTCTTTAGCCGTGATATTGCTATTCTCACCTCGTCATGGTCGGGTAACGGAACGATAATTCCGTCGTCAACGATTGGGGTATCGGGATCTTCACATTCTCTATGACATGCGCAGCTGTCACCGTTTAACAGGTTCGAGAAGTGTTCCCTCCATAATTTAAGATTGCTCTGTACGTCAGTCACCAGATCACCGTCTTTGTTCTTACAGGAAAACGCCCCGGTCTTAAAACCTTCTGTAAGCCGCCGAACTTTCTGGTAGAATTTTCGGGCGTTGTTCCTATTGGCCAGCATCTCAAGCTCCTCGCACTCACGTATTTCGGCCTCACGTTTCTTCTGTCGGATAATACGTCTCTCTTCCTTTTTCAGCTCTCTGTAGCGATCCCACATGGCTCGCGTTGCGCCCGATCGCAGCGTGGCTCTATAGGCGGCATCTTTTCTTTCGGCGGCAGCATGACATTCCTCGTCGTACCAATTGTTTTTTCGGGCTCGCCGGAATCCGATTTCTTCTTCGGCGGCGGTACGTAGTGAACGAGAAATGTTGCTCCATTGCTCGCGCATGCCGGTTTGTTGGGCAGTGCTCTCCGAGAGCAGGAGTGAGAGTCGAGTGGCGAATCTTCTGGCTGTCTGTTGTGATTGCAGCTTTTCGATGTCGAACATTCTTTGCGTAGGTAGATGTACGTTTTTTGCTGCACAGAGGCGGGTGCGCAGCTTGGCTGCAACAAGGTAATGATCCGAGTCGATGTTGGGCCCTCGGATCGTACGTACATCTAATACACTAGAAGCGTGTCTTCCATCTATCACAACATGATCGATCTGGTTTCGCGTTTTTCGATCAGGAGACAGCCAGGTAGCTTGGTGTATCTTTTTATGCTGGAATCTGGTGCTGCAGACTACCATGTTTCGGGCCCCGGCGAAGTCGATCAGCCTCTGTCCGTTACCGGATGTTTCGTTGTGCAGGCTGAATTTTCCGACTGTGGGACCAAAAATTCCCTCCTTGCCCACCCTGGCGTTGAAGTCGCCAAGCACGATTTTTATGTCGTGGCGGGGGCAGCGCTCATAGGAACGTTCCAAGCGCTCATAGAAGGAATCTTTGGTCGCATCGTCCTTCTCTTCCGTCGGGGCGTGGGCGCAAATTAGCGAGATGTTAAAAAATCGCGCTTTGATGCAGATTATTGCGAGACGCTCGTCCACCGGAGTGAACGACAGTACTTGATTTAACATTACTTTAACAAAATCTGTTTGGTCTTTTAATTTCAGAGAATCCAGTTCAGAGATATAGTGGTCACCGCAAAACGTTTTTTTGAGAGAGCTCCATTCCAAATAAATATTTTTACTAATATTAAGTCTTAAAATACATTTAAAAGATCACTTAAGATGTGCACAAATTTTTAGATCAGTTTATAGTTTTCCCAGAAAAAATTCTGGAAAATTCGCTTTTTTTTACCTTCTAACTGTATAACCCCTCAAAGCTATCATCAACCGCTCTTGTGCAGGCATTGGCGCCCTTCAATTTGTGTGCTGCTTTGTAATACCAGTCCTTATTAAATTTAGTATTTGACCAAAACATTCAGGGAGCATGCGGAAATATTTGTAAAATCTTTCTTCGTGGTTCCTCAGCTGGGGCATCAATTCAAAATATTGCGAATGCAATATTTTTAGGTGATACTCATTTTAGAAAGAATATGAGAATTGTTTTCTTTCTTTGTAGAACTTTTTAAAATTTTTCTAACTAATGCAACTGCGAAACTAAATTCCACCGCCCAGTGAACTGCTACAACAACAATATGCTTACATGGTAAATCGGATTCGAGACAACGCACTCTCTTCTAAAAAAGTTAATAAAAGCCAGTACAGTAATAACACTTTGTGTATTTTAATTTCATATTCAAAAAATAAATTGAGTTCAGTGCATTTCACAGTCCTTTATTTATAGATAACAAAAACAAAGAATTAACGAAAAGGCTTCATACAGCAACTACACAGACAAATTATTGATTACTTTATTAAGTTTTTATTTTATTGCAAATCGTAATTAAAATGAGGTTGCTCTAGTTTTAGCATCTGAATCTCTGTATCAATATTTTGCTTTAGTAAGGGAGAAGCGCCTTCCCAGTTCTCTTTCTTTTCTGTGCAGGTTACTTACTTTACTGGTTGATTGCATGTCATCTGAATCATACAAACAAGCAGAAAGATCTGAAATGTGTGCACCATCTTGAACATTTACTCTATCCAACGCATCTCCTATTCCACTTGTACACCTTACCAAGCGCATTGATTTGACAATTTTCTACTCAACTGGGCTTATTCGCTGGAAACGGCTTCCTCCTAATCTAATCAATCAGGATTCAATCATATGTGCTGCATTTGAAGTATTCTTAAATGTTTTCCCCTTTTCCCATTCGAAAATATTATTACCACACTAACAATAAAATTAATTTTATTCTGAAGAAAAGGAAAATAATTCCAAATATCGTAAAGAAATATTTTTGAAGCTTAATTTGCGTGTTTATTTCGTACCAGCTGGTGTCGAAACACTAAAATCTGGCAACGACTTTTCCGAGTTCAAACGAACTCAGGCACAGAACTTTAGGGGAATCCACTAACACATTTTAACGGCATTTTTAGGAAACCCATAAAGAAAATCGCTAAGACAAAATCAGCTGTGTTAGTTAACAGGTCGATTATCGCACACTAAACTACAACTGTTTAGATGTGGTTACATCAAACCAGAAAACTGGAATTAGTACGGGGTGGTTTCCAAAAGTATCGCAAATTTTGTATTTTTTTCAAAAATTATTTATTTATTCATTAATATCTATTTTGTTCCCTTCAAAATAATCCCCATATTAGAGATATTATGCACTTGTGCCAACGTTTTTTCCAATTTTCGAAGCACTTCAAAAAATCATTTTTTTTATTTTTTTCAGCTCCTCCTTCGATTACGTCTTTACCTCGTCAATCGTAGCGTAGCGTCGTCCATTCATGGGCCTCTTCAGTTTCGGGAACAAGAAAAAGTCACAGAGGGCCAGATCTGGGGAATACGGTGGCTGTGGCAACATTAGAGTGTTGTTTTTGGCCAAAAAGTCACGCACAAGCAACGATGTGTGAGTAGGGGCGTTATCGTGATGCAAGAGCCAATTTTTGTTCTTCCACAAATCCGGGCGTTTCTGACGGATTGCTTCGCATAAATTGCGCATAACTTGCAGGTAATATTCCTTATTGACCGTTTTACCCTGTGGCAAGAACTTATGATGCACAACGCCCCTGCAATCGAAGAAAACGATAAGCAAAACTTTTACATTCGACCACATTTCGCGCTTTTTTCGGTCTTGCTTCGTGCAGCAGCTTGAACTCGTCGGCTTGAGTGAGAGACATGAGTACTAACATGTCGCCACAAAAAAATCATAATTTGAATATACGTAACCTGCGAAAATTCAAAATTCGCGATACTTTTTGAACACACCTCGTATGTGAAATTATGAAAAGATTTCAAAAGAAAGATGTGTTAACGATTTACGAAAATCATCTGCAGTTGGGAGCCAGTTTATAACTGTAGGCTCCTCGGCTAAAGATACTGCTAATTTCCCTTTCAACTTTCTTATTTGAATTGGCTGTACGATATACTTAATTAACAACACGTTCCTGTTGCTCTTTATTACATTGGGGGAGTAGAGTCACTCAAAACATTAAACTAAGAGTAATTACATGCGATTATTATAGTTTTGCGGTGGATGCTCAGCATTGTTGGAGTTGTGACAGTAACAAAACAAGTAGAGATAGCAACAATTACAATGAAGGCGCACATGTGAATTTATATTACAAAAAAAGTGCGGAAACGTGAGATACCGGCTACTATGAATTTTTTAATTTATCTGAAAATGCAAATATATCCACATTCAACTATGGTCAGACATTTAGCGCACTTTATATTATACTGATAAATAATGCAGTTACTTCTAAGAGAGTGCAAATTTTCCTAATTTTGTTTTCAGCATGATAAATAACGGGTCTCTTCAAATGCCCAAAAAATAACCGTTATAATTCTTTCGTATTTGTTATTGCTTATTTTTTCTTGAGTTCTGTCTCAATTACGTTGGACAACTATTTAGCGCACTTACACGTGTTTTTCTCTTACATGCGATCGGTTCGACAAATAACTATTTTTGTGGTGAATATTTAATTAATAACGTCTATTATTTAAATATTTGCTAAAATGGCTAGAGGAAAGTGTTGTTCAGTTGATCAAAGAAAAATAATAATTTACCAAATGGGGGCCAATCAAGTGAAGATTTCCAGAATAGTACATTGTTCAACAAAAATGGTATACAATGCCATCAGAGATGTCAAGTCGGATGCTAATTTATTAAAACAAAAAAAAATTCGTAAAGCTCCGCCACGTAAAAGTTCCCCCCGTGAGGATCAAATAATTGTAAGGAAAAGTCGATCGGATCCTTTTATGTCTTCACGAACGATAGCGGCTGAAGTAAGGGCAGAATTAGGCTTAGTTGTGTTCAGTAAGCTCGTGCGAAGGCGTCTGAATGAAAATAAAATATTTGGTCGCATAAGCAGAAAAAAACCGCTCCTATCAAAAAAGAATATTAAAGCGCGTTTATCATTCGCGCGTAGGCACCTCTTCGAAAAGTCAGAGTTTTGGAAACGAGTACTTTTTACGGATGAAACTAAAATAAACCGCATCGGTCCTGATGGAAAAACGTATGTACATCGTGAAAAAAATCAGGAAACCAATCCACGGTACACAAAAAAGACGGAGAAGCATGGCGGTGGGAATTTAAAAGTTTGGGGGTCTTTTTGTGGCGCGGGGTTGGGCCGCTGGCCAAGATAGAAGGAAATATGGATATGCATATGTATCTGAATATACTTAGAAATAATATGGAGCCATATTCTTTCGAGTTTATGCCAGTAAATTGGATATTTATGCACGACAACGATCCCAAACATACTGCGGGAGTGGTCAAAAACTGGCTTTCGCAGGAAAATATTACCCAGCTCGATTGGCCAGCACAAAGTCCGGATTTAAATCCAATCGAAAACTTGTGGAATGATGTGAAGACGATGGTTGGACAAAAAAAAATTTTTAAATATCGATGAACTTTGGGAAGGTGTACAGGCAGCATAGAACTATATTTCTTTGGACAGGTGCCAAAAGTTAATAGAGAGTTTACCAGGTGTGAAGCAGTTATACAGAATAACGACTATTCTACCAAATATTGATATGGTAAATAATAATAGTCAACAATTTTTTCTCAATTCTTCCAAATATTTCATATTTTTTACAGAAATCGAAACTGCGCTAAGTCTTTGTCCAAATCCCACTATGACCAAATAAGAATTACTTCTATTTTATCATATTTTTACTAGGGAAAACTGTATATTTTAAGTTATTTTGTCTTATAATAAAGTGTTAAATATATTTAGTTAAAAAAACTGGATTTAATTTGGTTTCATATCATTTAATCGAGTATTATATTGAACTCTTTTTAAGTGCGTTAAACGTTTGACCATAGCTGTATATAAAAATTAATACTATACTAAATTCAATAAATATTGAGCATAAATGAAATTAAAACAACTATCAAACATTGCCGGATTTATAAAATTCAACAGATAAAACGCTCATCATCGGACTTGAATTTTCATTTATTAAAAGAATTAAAATGTACAAAAATGCTGCATGTACTTATGCCGTGCTCATCAAGACGAAGACTCTACTTCGAGCCCTTTTCTTTAAAACGGGCAAAAGCTATCGAGCTCAACCGCGTATATTTCATCTTAATCGGATGATTCTAAGCACCTTTGCTTGACCTAACTGTATCTAAGATAGCAGCCGATTGTGTATTACACCACATTGGAGAAAAAGACAAAAATATTAATATACTAAAATATATAATGCAATAAAATAATGAAAAACATAAACAAATTATTAAAACAGTTCCAGAATTCTAACTAAGTCTGAATTTCTATTGCTTTATGCTGGTTCATATTTTGCTTACAACTTCACCCACTTGACTGCTGTTTTGCGTGTGCCCATTTGCGTGTGCTGTTTGTGTGCCCTTATCTCTTCATTAAGCGTCTTTTGTGTCGGTTTGAATACATTTGTACCATTTACGCTTTTTTGTTGTGCCACAGTGCAATGCCAGCAAATGAAATGAGTACACAGAGAGCATAAAACTACAAACGCACAATTGAACAGCTTTAGAGCCACCAAGTCTTTTGTACTACATGGCAGTCGCATATTGAAGGATGTCTTTCATGTCACTAAGTTACGCATACTACAACGAATATAATGTAACAACATACGTACATTTCATCGCCTCCCCTTGCCATCCTAAATATGATATCATCGATTAATGCACACCCGTCACGTCGGCTCGGTTACTTCAAAGTCGGTAATGCAAATACTCACCAAAATCTGAACTAACTAACTAACTCTTGGTTAGAAGCCATACATTTTTCCTATAATGTTGAATAATTTCTGCAGTCGACTCCATGAAACTGAGTGCGAACGTAAGATTTTGAGTGGAGGTTGCGCAAACTCGAGTGAAAACAGTTTGACCCATTTGTTCACCATCATTTTCTGTTTGTATGTGCAGTGTAGATTTTTTGTATGCACTCAAAAAGGCTGAAAAGGTACTCTGCGACACATAAAGCAGCTTGATAGAAGTAAAGCTCACTCAGCCGGCACACTTTCGTTGCCAGTCAAAGTGTTAAAGTTAATTTATATCAAAGCAATAATTCTAAACACCTTGGTAATTTATGTTGGCACCCCTTGTCTCTATGCAAATGTGTAGCCTGCGGGTGTCGACTCTGCCAACGTCTTACATACTCGTCACATTAGAACGGGCGATGGGTGGTTGATGACCTATCATCTTGCTACTGATAAGAGTTATAGGCATAACTCGTTGTTAATAAATAAATATGGAAAATCCATGCAAAAATAAAATATTCTTAATTGTTTGGGGTAAATTTTTTTATCCTTCGACATAGTCTCCTTTTAGTCTAATACACTTCGTCCAAGGCTTTGGTGATCCCTTCCGAATAATAGGATTTGTCTAAATCTGCTAAACGAAAAACTATTCGTTTTTGCAATCTCCTTGTTTGAAAAAAATATTTCCCCGCCAGCCATTTCGTCAAATTAGGGAACAAAGCGTAGTCCAAGGGATCCGAGGGTGGGGATGTAAAAATGAGTTGGAACAACATTTCTATTCTATTTTTGTAATCACAACTGCTAAGGCGTGAGCCCGACTTCCTCGATTCAAACGAATTCCAAACACAAAGAAATAAGCTCATCTGGCTGAAACTTGATGTGTGTTTTTCCAAGACCTACTACTAACTAAACATCTCGCTCCATACGGGTCAGTAGTGGGATCTCTCTGATTTCGAATGGACTTTTCAAAAGACCCTCGTAACATCTCCTTTTCTATTAGGTTCTTTAACAGATATCCCTGGAAGAAACCACAATGCCATGTCAACGAAAACTGGATATGTTCGCGATATGGAGCACCTCGCTGTGATTAAATTCTACTTTAAAAGCAAATGCGACGAAACGAATTTTTGAAGAAGGCACTCTCCACTTTCATACATGGTCTTATACGAGTACTAAGGCAAAAAAAATTAGATTGGTTATTTAAACAAGGTCGAGGGACATATGAATACTTCCCTCGCCCAAGTTGCTGAGCAACGGTAGTGATCGAAGAAAATGTCAAACAAGTCGAAAAGATATTACTGACTAAGCAAAGAATTCAATTTTCGCACATAGCCGTGAATTTACCCCTTGCCGTGCTTTAACGAGTCTGACTCGTGATGAAAATTTTGGCCCATAGATGAATATGACGAGTCAGGCTCGTGAATAGATCGTAGTGTAATGAATCGGTTTCAAATAAATAATAAATACAAAAGGTATTAGAGTTTATTTCTACAACAGCAATATTATGCAAAGTGTCGATATCAGAGTTATTTAAATTTCCGCTCGTATTGTGACTTTTCTCGCGCATCGGTCTGATCTGTTTACCACGCGTTGAAACGTAACACTTGGGCTCGAGTTTCGTCGAACTAAATGACACGGGAACGGTCAATATTATGATAAGTTACTCGATGAGACACGTGAGTGGTTCATTTCATTGTTCGTTTTGCGAAGAATGCCTTAAAAACTATAGGATTCGCAAAAATTTACCCGTCAGCCTACAGTCCAAACCTAGCGCCCGTTTTTTCTTTCTTCAAATTTAAGAAAGAAGTTACTCGGTCGAAGATTCTCGGGCGTTGAAGTGGCTGTAGTAAACCATTTTGAGCGAGACCTAAAGAATGCATTCTAGTGATAGAAAGTCGTTATGTTCACGATGTGAATGCCTAATTTACTTGAAGGGGGTGACAAAAAAAATTAGAAAACGTAAACCACAGTTTTCCATTAGTAAGTGCTCTAGATCGCGAACTTTTCAATCTCTCCTCATATAATATAATGAACAAAGTAAGTGTTAGTATTAAATAAGCTGATAAGCTGTAATAATGGAAAGAATCATTCATCACACTACTGTAACTGCTCTATGTATCGGGTGCTTTTTTAGCTTCATAAGAACTATCGGTATCTGCATATAACTATGGTTTGACAACTGCAAATTGGAAACTGTGTTGGCATTCCTGTTCAGTAAGGTTTGGCAAATAATCACAAATCGTTTAACGCCAGAACAGCTCGCGAAGTTCATAATGCACAGAAGTTCGTTATCATCGGTCCTTTTTTCTTTTTAAATGAAAAAGTAACTATCGTTGCGATGAATGACGAGCGTTATCGAGCCATTTTGCCTAAATTTTTGTTTCCAAAAATTAATCAGCTAAATATCGCCGACGGAAGTAAAAGTGGTATTCATTCCCAAAGGAGGGTAAACCACACATACGAAACCGAAGGACTTCAGGCCAATTAGCTTATCATCCTTTCTGTTAAAAGCGCTAGAGCGTTTACTAGATATGCATATCAAAGGAGAAATTGGCAATAAGATATCACCGTCCCAACACGCATACTGCAAAGGAAAAGCAGTGGAAACAGCGCTCCACGCGCTAGTTGACACGGTTGAGAAATCACTTCACTATAAGGAATACACCCTCGCTGCCTTTCTAGACATCGAGGGTGCCTTCAATAATATATATTCGGAGGCTATTACAACTTCGCTAACGGAAATGGATGTAAACAGGGCACTAGTCTCGTTTACAGAACGAATGCTAACTGGGCGAACAAATTTGGGTGACACATCCACCAAGAAATTCCCGATCAGGGGTACACCCCAAGGTGGGGTAATCTCTCCACTTCTGTGGAACTTAACTGTCAATAATCTTCTTCAAGAACTTGAAAAAATGGGGGGGAAAATAATCTCATATGCCGGTGATATTGTTATACAATCTCGGTTAAGCACCTTCCAACTTTATGCGATCTTCAACAAAGATCCCTCAATAGACTATCACTTTGGTGTAAAAGTCGAGGACTTGAAATAAATCCGAAAAAAACGGATCTGATACTATTTAGAAGAAAACATAAAACACCTGCTCTTAAACACATATTCCTAGGAGGGAAGCCACTTAGAATAACAGAAAAGGCGAAATATCTAGGACTTGTACTGGATAGGAAGCTAAATTGGGGGCTCACTGTTGCAGATAGAGTACGCAAATCTATGATGGCGTTGTACTCCTGCGGAAGGCTAATTGGAAAGAGATGGGGATTGGAACCCAGAATGATACACTGGCTGTACACAGCAGTGGTTAGGACTTTTCTCTACTATGGCATTGTAATATGGTGGAATGCCCTTGAGAAGGGGGTGAACATCGAAAAACTTGACCAGGTTCAGAGATTAGCATCTGTTCTCATAACTGGCGCGACGTCAACCACACCATCGAAAGCTTTATATGCGACATTAAACTTCCTGCCGGTAGATCTGCAGGCAAAATACATCGCGCGCAGCACGGCAATAAGGCTGAACACTCTAAGTAAGTGGTCAAATAAGAGCTATGGTCACGGCAAAATCCTGGCTGGCTCTTCGGAGATTCCCGGATTGGTGGACTATGCACTCCCGCCCACACTTGCCATTACATCGTTCACGACCCTCCTACCCTCAAGGGAAGAGTGGGAACGGGACGATGTAAGACAGGGCGAGTCTATCCATGTATATACAGATGGCTCAAAGCTCAAGGGCAAGGTCGACTCGAGGTCGACTTATTAATCGGATAGCATTTTCAAGAAATAAATGCCAAGAAATTATCTACCTATCTACTTATAGATTATAATAAGAAAAAATCCATTTCAACAATATTCTGTTTGTATTACATTTTAAGTACTCAAGGTCTTAAAAAAACACCCAAAGCAAAGACTTCACACCGAAAGTAACTCTTAGCACATTCAAGCTGATTGCAACAAAATAGTAACTAAAGAATTAAATTGTAGACCCAGCGATAAATAACACAATTACATACATATGCGCCAATACCGAATATGAACGAAACGGCATAAGTAGATATGCTTAGGAATAATAAAAATCAGGCAAGTGGAGGCATAAAAAGAAGGGCAGTGAACTTATCTTACGTTCTAATTAGAAATCATCTAAATGAATAATACTAAACAATAATGGCCGAGATTTAAACCCCTGGCTGTTTTCTATTACAGAGAAATAATTTATCAAAGCCCAACGCTAGGACCTTATCCTACCACCGTAGGACTGGCACAAATAAATTTAATAGCAAAAAGATTCGCAAGTAGCAGAAGTTCGCTTAAGGCAATTTTGGAGCAATTCATTCTTCATAATTTATTAATTAAACTAATAATACCTTCTAGTCTACTCCCCGCTTAAGGGGTTATATACCTTGTGGTCCGGTGAAATTAGCGAAAGTTGGTTTTTTTTTAAAGATATGTAGCAATTGTATAAAAGTTTTTATTATTGGATATTACAATGTTTAAAGAAAAAAAAAGGCTTTGTTTGTGTAAAAATATTTAAAAATGGCGGAGTTATGGCGTTTTCCCCCAAGACCCTTTTTTTGGAAGAGGCTTGCGGTGAACGCGATTCAAGTCCACCAAGTCAACTGAAATCAAAAAATCGAAAAGATTTCATTAGTATAGGGTTATATCTTCTTAGTGAACGATCAATATATTAAATATTTTGATTTTTGTGAAAATAGGAACATGTTTTTAAAAAACTCCACTTCTACAGTCCTAAAATTGGCATTAAAAAATTCATATCTGCAAAATAAAAATTTATACATAAAAAGTTGATCGTTCACTAAGAGGCGACATCAATTACAAACAATTTAAAAAAAAAATTATAAAAATCGGTTGAATACTTTTTTTGCAATCGCGTCCACCGCAAAAGCATTTTTGGAAAAACACGTTTTTGAGATAATCGCGTTTAAAGTTGCAAGCGCCGCATGAGGCCGTACGCTCAGGACGTGACGACGCACAATTTAAAACGCTGTAACTTTCGATCTATTGCTCAGATCTCTATGAAATTTTTGGAAAATGTTCTCAAGGGATTGTACTTTACGATAAAGAAATAAAATTTATTTTGATTTTTTTGAAAAACACAAGGTATATAACCCCTTAATGCCATAAAACCACCAATTGTATCAAAAGTATCATTTCTATTTTTGTTCACTGGCAGAATATAATAATATTATAAAATGTGACAGCTCGATTTCGTACTGCCTTAGTTCAATATTGTATGTATCAGGTCAGACCATAAGTTCGTGCGTTTTTTAAAGGTGGTTTAAAAATTAATAAAAAAGATGTTGAAAGTATTTATTAATCAATAATATATTGTGTAGTCGAAAAAGTATTTTCGTATTTTGTCAATAGATGTCGTTGGAGTCATCTATCTCCAGTGCTACCAATCACATTGTGTCATATCATATGGTGTTAGAAAGGTGACATTTTAAGCTTCATTTAACAAACAAAAAATTAAATTCGGAGAAGTTGAAAAAAAAATTATAGCTGTTCAAAAATGAGTGAAAATAATGAAGAAATTCGCTATATTTTGAAATTTTTGTATAAAAAAGGGAAGAATGCCACGCAAGCCACCAATGAAATTTGTGAAGTTTACGGAGACGATGCTGTATCAGTTCGCTCGCTTCCGTTCTGGAAATTTCGATGTGAAAGATGCACCTCGCTCCGGTCGATCTATCGTTGAAAAAGTCGATGAAATTATGGAAAAGATTGACCAGGACCGTCATATAAGCTGCCATGGCATCGCGAAGGCACTAAACATTCATCATCAAACGGATTTCAACCATTTAAAAAAGGCTGGTTACAAAAAGAAGCTCGATGTTTGGGTACCACATGAATTGTCTGTGAAAAATTGAATGGACCGAATTAACATCTGCGATTCTTTGTTGAAACGAAATGAAATCGAACCATTTCTGAAGCGAATGGTAACAAGAGACGAAAGGTGAATCAAATACGACAATAATGTGCGAAAAAGATCATAGCGCAAGGGTGGTAAAGCTCAACAAATGGTCGCAAAGCCAGGATTGACGCCTCGAAAGGTTGTGCTGTGTGTTTGGTGGGATTGGAAAGGAATCATCCACTATGAGCGGCTCCAGCCTGCTCGAACGATTGATTCTATACTTTACTGTCAACAACTGATGAGATTGAAGCAAGCAATCGAAAAAAAACGGCCAGAACTAATCAGTAGAAAGGGCGTTGTCTTCCATCAGGACAACACACATCTTTGATGACTCGGCAAAACCTGGGAGAGCTTGGCTGGGAAGTTTTGATGCATCCACCATATAGCCTTGACCTTGCACCATCGGACTACCATTTGTATCGGTCATTGCAGAACTCCCTTAATGGAGTAAGGTGGCTTCAAGAGAAGCCTGTGAAAATTACTTGTCGCAGTTTTTCGCCGAGAAAATAATGTCTCTAGAAGAAAAATGGCAAAAGGTGGTCGACCAAAATGGTACATATTTGGTTTAATAAAGTTCATTATAAATATAAAAAAATGATTTGAAGTTTGATTAGAAATACGAAAAGACTTTTTCGACTACCCAATATTTCCCTTCATTATTTGCAATGTCTTCCCAACGTTAAGCCAAATTTTTAATTCCCTGCTCAAAAAATTGTTTGTCCTTGGAGCCAAAATATGCTTCGATATCCCTTTTTATAGATTCTTTTGAGGAGTAGTTCTTGTTACTCATATGGGACTGACGTCCACGGAAAAGGTGTTAATCACAAGGTGCAATATACGGAGAGTATAGTGGATGCGGCATTAGCTCCCATCCGAGCTCGTTCAGCTTGCTTAATGTTTGCCTTGAGGTATGAGGTCTTGCGTTGACGTGGTGAAGCAAAACTTTGCATCTATTCACTAAAGACGGTCGATTTTTGTTAAGTGCCTCATTCAGGTTTGGTAGCTGATGGGAATAATAATCAGCAGATATCGTCAGGTTCATAATAAACAATACCGGCCATATCCCACCAAATAGACAGGAGAATCTTCTTGGGGTGAAGGCCATCTCATTATTAATGCTATTTTAAAAACCTTCATCTAAACTTGGACATGAGCACTTGGCCAGAAGAATAATACAGTTCGTACTATGCTGTGGAACAGTTGGAGGTGGAATGCTAACTAAAAAACAAATTGTATTGCCTTTTATTGAAATTCTTACTCAAATTCGATAAAATTCACACAATTAGAACATACAATTGGCAACCAAGGATGATAGATTTACAAGTTTTGCTCTTTAGCTATGATGAAAAAGAAAATTAGGGGAAAAAGGGAACTTCGGCTGCCACGTCACTTGGCGGATTCGGTACCCGCACGATCATTTCACATACATACATTACATCACATACAATTCGCTCAGAGCGGAATAATGGTATGTTGAAGAGCACAATGAGTACCTCAGAAATTCACATGCATAGGTCATGAGTGATATTCGGTGTGCTGGCTCCGTGTCAGTTTCTGCCTTAGTAAATCAACGATCCGAATTGTGAGATCATTTCAAGAACTGTTTTCCTATCTTTGTTCTGAAAAGCAATAACTTCTTAATCACATTTTGGGTTAATTTTTAAGGCATTTTCGTTACTGATAATTGTTGTAAAGTTAATCGTGAAACACATGGATGCCATCGCGGAACTATTTTGTATTTTTCATTTATTTTATATGCTAGAAAAGTTTATTATCCGAGTTGCGACTCTTCAATATCACTGCACTTCACAACCTAATACGACTTAAAAGAAATGAAACAAGGCCACTAAAGCGTAATTGATTCTGCTTGAGCGTTTTTTTTTCTTTGTCATGTGTGTCAGTACATTAAGAGCCTCCTTAGGACATGATCTAATTGTACCGACTGTTATTGCAAAACGTGATCTTCTTATTCTGCCAAGTAGATGGTTAATGGTAGTCAAGGGTTAAGGTATGGCCCTTTAGCACTGCGACCATATTGATCTATTGTGCACCCTATGCTGTCTATTGACTTTTAAGTATGCTTATGAATTGTACCAGCTCCTTCTGAGGGAGTAATTGAAGGTCTTCATCTCTTGTTTAAAAACATTTTCCTTCTATGCGTCAATCCCGGACATTCGATGATGAGGTGTTCTATAGACTCCTCATCTTCGCAGCAAAATCTGCAGGTGCTGGTGTTAGTTATGCCTAATTTCTGTAAGTGTTTGTTGCAGGTGAAGTGACCCGTGAGGGCGCCTGTGAGAGTGCGAATGCTCTTTTTGTTTAACGTGAGGGCCATGTTAGCTCTTTTAGCGTTGAAACTTAGGAACGTTTTGGAATGTCTAAGACCCTCTACGTTGTTCCAATGCTGATTTAATAGAGTTTTGGCCCAGTATTTTCCTTTTGGTTTAGGCTGTTTTTGTTGAATCCAAACATGGGACTAGGTCCGATGAAGTTTACATCTGCCCCTTTTTTGGCTTGAAAGTCTGCCTTTTCATTGCCGTCATATCCCTCATGTCCTGGTACCCAAATTAATGAAACATTGTTTTTGGATGCCAGGTTATTGAGTGCCTTGTGGCATTCTAAGAGAGTTTTTGAGTTGTAGGTATAGCTATCTAAAGCTTTTAGAACTGATTGGCTGTCCGAGAGTATTTTGATCTTTACTCTCTTGTGGTTTCTACGTTGCATGATGTTCGCTGCTTCCATTATTGCGTATAGTTCCGCTTGGAAGATGGTGGTGTCCCTGGTGAGAGTGAATGATTTGTGGATTCTGGGCCCCACTACTCCTGCTCCTACACAATAAGGTGTTTTTGATCCATCAGTGAACCATTTTTGTGAATCATCATTCATCCATTTTGGGTTTGTTTTCCACTCGATCCTCTCAGAAAAGGTAACTGTGTACCCTTTTGTGAAATAGAGGGTTGGGTCAATGTGGTCTGAGAATTGAGCCATGGTTATGGTGTTTTTGATTTTATTTAGGATACTTTGGTGACCGGTGAGGTTACCTAATTTAAAATTTTCTTTCATGTATAGCATGAGTGCTTGCGTAGCTGCTTCCTCTTGGATTGCTATATGAAGTGGTGGGAGATTAAGGAGTGCTTCCATGCCAGCTGTTGGGGTGGTTCTCATAGCCCATGTAATGCATAGGCAAGCAAGCCTTTGTACTTTTCCCAGTTTGATTATCGCTGTTTGTTGGATAGATTTGCTCCACCATACTGGAGCCCCGTACAGTATGATTGGCCTAACGATTTGGGTGTATATCCAGAGGGCTAAACTAGGGCTGAGGCCCCAGGATCTTCCTAGTAATTGTTTGGTTGTCCACAAGGATTTCGTAGATAATTGGATGTTGTAATCTCTTAAGAGCTTTCCACCCAACTACCAACAAATATGATAAAGTTGGTCGTATAACCGTCTTATACAACCATGTACTCGTATACTTTAGGTTGAAGACCCAGTGTTAAGGGTTTTCAAGATGAGTGTCATCAAGTATTCTCTTGGACCTGGAATCATTTTGTGGTCCTGGTCGATATATACCTAAGAGTGGATATACTTGCGGCAAGGAAAACCGATTAAATATGGTCAACTTTAGATTTTTTACAGGCTTACCTTATCGAAAATCGACTGCGTTTGCATTTGAATCATATAGTTAGCTCCGCCTGTATGAGTAAGAGTGAAGACCAAGTCTGAAGCCCGATGAGATGCATCAACAAGTTGTATGTGAAGCCCGGCTTTAGCGGTATTGTGGACTAATATTTTTTAAGAACTTTTTAGCATACATTAGGGGTTTGAAGTGGCCTTGCGTGCGGGCTAGTCATGTGGTATGGTGATGTAAATATCCTCTATAGGGTTTTTTAATAAGAGGTGCTATTTTGATATTCAAAGAAAAATGATATTTTTTAATATAAATGATCGAATGTTTATTTCATTATAAAGAGGAAGGTATGCCATTAATAGTGAAAAATAACATCAGGCAAATGACCACCGCGACCACGCTTACAGGACTATATCCTTTTCATGAAATTCTTCATGAATGAAATTCTCCCGAATTCCATCTTTGAGGTCTTGAATCGACCCTGGGCTGTTTGCGTAGACCTTCTCTTTCACGTGGCCCCAAAGAAAAAGTCACAAGGTGCTAAATCACAAAATCTCGGTAGCCAATTGTTATCAATGGTTTCGTTGTTGTGTAGCACGTAGCGCCGTCTTGTTGAAAATAAACGTTGTCCAGTTCAATACCATCCAATTCAGGCCATAAAAAATCGTAAATTATCTCTCGACAACGCAATCCATTCACCTGTATCACGGTACATACCCCTTTGCACTCGTGTTACCCAACCACTTACATATTTTATCTTAATATGCCATATATGTATGTATATTAAAACAAACCCACTGCCAGTAATTTATACCTTGGCGCTGTAAACTTAATACAATTTGCAAATTATATTCAGCCTTAAATTCAACCCTGAGAAACTTTATACAAATTAAAATAAAGCAACTCCAAGACAGGCGATGATAGCATTCAACTGACAAAATAATTTTCAACCTTTATTTTAATTCAAGAAGAAATGTGTAAATTCTCGCGCACATTCATACAGATCTGCGTGCATAACTTTAAATAGTCCTACGTAAGTATGTACGCATATGAAAACTTTTGAAAAAATCAATCCGAGATATTTAATTGCTTTGGTTTGCACTGTTGAAATTATTTATTCTCGCAGCTCAACTGCAATTTTTTCATGTCAAGTGTGTCACCACTGGTTAGCCTTTTGATGTCAAATAGTAGCTTATCCAGAATATTTGTCGAAACAATAGCGGCCTCTCATCGAAAATTGTTATTACGAGCTTTTCACACACACATACACACATATGTAGTTGAAACAGGGGCTGTTCTGAAATTTGCCCTGAAGGTAATTTATAATTTTTATAGAAGTAGTGCAAAACATGTGCGTAGTGGAATAGTCGGACACTAACTCGTCCACCCACATGATAATGGCATCTCAGATAATACATAATCAGTAGCACATTAGGTGGGATGGGGGAAAATATCGTTTTTCGCCTTGAAAACATAATAGTTACACTTAAGAGTTTGCATTTTAGTTAAATACAAAATATTAAATTTCGATGTAAATTCGAATTAAATTTAAATACAAGCTACTCAGTTCGAAATATTCGAAATATAGTTTGAAATATTCCCTGTACGACTAAAATCAATTGTAATTTTGTATAGATTTTCAGTTCCTCCTTTTCACATCACTTTGATTTTTGAAGGGCTTTAAATCTTGAAAGTATCAGGTCAGTCCATAAGTTCGTGCTTCTAATACCTTGTTTTACAGCTCCGAGTTACAGACTCATATATTCTGCATATGGCTATAGCTATACACATCTAGACACGCACCCAGTATTTAAAAATATATTATATGTATATTTCTCTAATTTATTCCTTAGCGGTGGTCATTCGAACTCGGCAGGTACCTCCGAGTACATTTCTAGCACGAAAAGTCCCTTAAAAATTATTTGCTATTCGAAGGCGTCATAAAACTTCAGAATTCATCATTTGTAGGGCAACATCTAGACCAATATTCGATATTGGTTATTAACTAGAAAACTCATACCACTGCATCGTTCATAATCATATGTCTGCAAAGAGGAAGTTTTCGTTTAGTTCCAGCCGCAGCTTGAAGTCGCTAAGTTGAAATTCGTTTTATGCATGTTCTTCGGATGCCATTTTTGAGTGGTTTCGTGGAAATGAGCGAAAGTCGACCTGCGAGGAATTATCGTGATGATGCTTTGAAACCAAGCGGCAGAGATTGAATTAGTCGAATGGTCAATGAAAGTTGTTCTTGGATATTTGAATATGATTTCACGACCGTAAACCAAATTAGCAAAGAAAAGAGTGAGGAACAGTGAACAAAGGTGCGGATGGCGAGTGGTGTTATTATTGCTGAATATGATCACTTACTGCGACGTGTTGTTATACCCCAAGATGAAGGTATAAGGTAACTCCTCTTGGAGGCACTAGAGTACTATACTGTACATGAGGTTAATGAAGCTATAACGGGTGCTGAACTTGATAACTTCGCGTGAATATAAGAGAGAATCGAGGTACCGACGCTGGAATCGTTGTGTTAAGTTGGAAGGAAACTTTCGTAAAGGTCGATAATAAAATTTTGCGTGTATTTCAATGCTTGTCTTTATTTTTAATTATCCCACTTTGCATAATTTATTTTATATTTGAAAAACGGGGTCGTTTACATTTCACATTTTTTATTTACTGATTTTTGAGAATTTATAAGTAAATATTGTAGCTAAAATTGAGAATAATTTTTCATTGACTATTTTTATTAAATTATTGTCTCATGACAGTGAACGCTATAATTTTCTATAATGCATCGTTTCTAGTAGTTTTTACATCTCATGTCCGATAATTGGGAATTCAACTAATTTGAAGCATAGTCTCATTTTCTACTCTGTTATTGAGTGCAAGGAACTCATCAAAATAAACCGCTTTTAAACTATTTTCCGTATCCATTGAACATTTGGGTCAAATTCGAGTGGGGCCAACCGCCCCTTAGTGACCTCATGAATGAAGGCGTCAGCATATATTTCTTTACACACACACACATGCGAGTACATTGCCACATATATGAAAACATAGATATGGCATGTTAGTTTATTGCAAATGACGTTTTGAGGCGTGGTGAGTGATGCGCTGAAATCCGACACCTCGACCATTTGTCGTGTTACGCATTATTATGTTGTTATAATTTTGCAAACGTGAAACCCTAAGGCGACCGCCGTAGCCGAATGGGTTGTTGCGTGATTACCATTCGGAATTCACAGAGAGATCGTTGGTTTGAATCTCGGTGAAACACCAAAATTAAGAAGAACATTTTTCTAATAGCGCTCGCCCCTCGGCAGGCAATGGCAAACCTCCGAGTGTATTTCTGCCATGAAAAAGCTCCTCCATTTGTGGAACAACACAAGATGCACACCACAAATAGGAGGAGGAGCTTGGCCTAAAAAGGATGTACGCGCCAATTATATATATATATATAATTCGTGTATGATCCAATGCCTTTAAATAATTTACTGTGCATAGTTGGGCATTTCAGATATACTCGTATGTAAGTATATAACATACACATATACATATGAGCTTAAATGGGCGTGAGTACGCATATGCGTATACCTTTACCCTTTACGCAGACCAAAAACACAAATATCCAAAAGGAAAAACTTAAAGTTTTGTATTATAAATGCAAAAAATAAAAAATAAAACTAATTTGGTTCAACCGAAATTAACCGATTTTGGCAAATTCGTTTTAGCTCATTTCAATTTGAAATCCTAAAGGAGAAACAGCCCTACTTACTTATATTTATATGCATGCAAGCAAGGCATGCAAATGGGACTTCTGCTGTAGAAATTTTGATTTGATAATTACATATGTATTTGCTAAGTAAAGTTGAAAAGGAAAACATCTATCCAACTAATCTAAAAGCTACCTATAAAATGTTAAATTTGTTTGGATATTTTACCTGTTATGCTTAAATCAATGCAGGTCTTCAAGGAATTATAGATATCGACAGAATACAAAATGCAGTTTAATAAAAAAGCTTGTTTTTCGAAAGGATATCTTCTATGGTCCACTATCCCTAAATTCCCTAAATTCTCATTCACTGAACTCAAATCTATTCTCTTTCTAATGCTGATTTCACCTTAGTACACAAATAGGAGTCTCACGGCACTATTCATGTCGATTGAGATGAATGATCTAGCACTGGGATATTGCAGCTGGTAATACCTAGACCATTTCACAGTTTACACAGGAATGAGTCGACAAATTGGCTTGATGAAGAAGCCCTCACTTTGCCTTCCCCAATTCGGGTAATTTTTTTCTTATTTTTTAACGTAGCCTAAAAAGAACGAGTAGGTAGTAATGTTGACTAATAGTTTGATCTTCAGTAATGCAGATGTGCACAATCCTACGAATATTGAAGACAAAAAGTAGCATTGCCTTAAGCTTTGATTTGCTTTTGGAGTTGGTTCGGTGCAGTGGAGATTTTTCGCAAATAAAACCCACTTTTCGCCATGCTATCATTCCTAATAAATTTGGGTAATATTCATTGCAAATCAAAATGTCTGGCTCAAAGGCTCATCAAAAATGGAAAAACAAAAATAAGTGCTTAAATTAAGACCATAAACTCGAGCTTGAACGAAGGAAAAAAAAGAAAAGTAAAACTTGGAATTTTGACAGACATTTTTCCAAAAAAATGAAAATTTCGGTCAAATTTGCTTGACATTTTGTTTTTTTAAATAGTTGTAATTGAAAAAAAAAACAAAGTACTTCCTTCAAGCACGAGTAAATTGTATTTCGAACACCTGTGTAAAATTTCATCAAGATCGGTTGAGTAGTTTTCGAGAACATTTGACAACCGACTTTCAAAACACAGTTCCGAGAAAAACGCGTTTAAAGTTTGAGTAACAATAAAAGTGGCTTGGAGCGCACACATTCCAAAGGCTGTATCTCCGAATTTATTATTTGGATCAACTTGAAAATTTAGGATAATATTCCTGAGATGTTGTAGAAATTAATAAGCCAAAAAAAAATAAATCGATTTTTTGAGCCAACGAAACCCATGTAACCCCTTAACACTCGCTACCTTCGTTCTACCAACGACATGACGAAATGCCGGTGTATTTTCATATGTTTCAACGAACATGGTACACATCCTCATGTACGCAGAAGCACTGCAGCTAAAAATAAAACACTTAAAAAATTATGCATTAATTTCGAAAACAGCATGAAAGCAGTTGTCATAAAAAATAGAGCCCCAACTGAATTCTAATTTAGCACAGCGGTGGCCTGCAAAAATTGTATCCATTTTTGTGTAGATATCCAAAAACAGTATTTAAGATTAAAACTTATTTTCAATTTCCTCATATTTGCGTTTTTGTTACCACTTTTTACTGCCAATGTTTTTTTTTTTTGCAATAAGACCAAATATATCGTCATCTCTAGGCGCACTAACTTCATTTGCTCGCAATGCGATTCCCCTTGAATGCGATTGACTTTCACACACTCAGGGTATACGAGTATGTGCATACGTGTGCATATCAAGTTTCATTGCAAGTGGAAAGCTTCCTCTATTTTTTCTACTTCTAGTGTATTCTCTCTTTTATCCGGTTGTTAAGAGTTGATTGGGGCAAAAAGTGAAAAAAATCGAAATTCGGCACGAAACAAAACACAAAACATGCACGGAAAATATCAAACTGTGATAAGATTCAACGCTTATGCCTACATTAACCTCGATATATCCTATATAAAGGGTGTTATTTCAGAGTTTTATAATTATAAAAAGCAACGACAACATAAGTCACTATTTTCTTTTAAGATTTATGACATTGAAAATGAAAAAGGTATCGATGAACATTTTGTAATCTTATGTTTTCATAGATTTTATTAGGGACGCACTTCATATTTCGTGATACGGTAAGTAAGCTCAAGGTGATAAGTTGGTATTATGACCAATCATTTGGCTGAAAACGGTTCATTTTGGGCTCATATATAAGTCATTTTCAAGTATTCTAATACATTATTTTCATATTTTCTTTATATATGGGTGGGAAAGACCGAATGTAGAAAGATTTGATCACATTAGTGGTCCTAATTGGCGCCAGTTAGCATGATGTGGTAGAAAATTTTATTACATATATGATTTAATACTGTTATATACGGGTAGTACCGAATTTCGATTTTATTTAGCACCTAATAATTTTGGGTCTACACATAAACATTTTCGATCCCTAAACGCTACAGAAATAATACCTGGTTTTCATTTAGTCATACTTGACGCCAAATGAGGTCATGTAATATAATTTTAGTTTGCAGTCAGATATGACCATCTATTGTCATATAAAATGACAAAAGAGTGAAAACGGTCTAAAATATGATACAATCCGAAGCTTGAGAAAATTTCATGATCTGAACTACTTATTGCCACATATTTGCTGTCATTGTGCAATATTTACTATCAGAGATCATATTGAAAGTAAAAATAATCTGAAAGAATGCAAATTTTTAAATGAGACTAGCTTTTTTATTCAATATAATCTGCTCCAAAATATTGTTTTATAACTGCATGAGCTTCTCCATTCATTTCAAGTTTTCGAAAAGGTAGTAGCCGCTCGGAACCAAATCTGGTAAATAAGGTGATTGATTTCGGTACGTTAATTCATTCACTTTAGCCATCGTCAAAATATTTGTGTAAACATGTGAATTATCTTAAGGGGAAATGATTTTTTTTTTTTTTTTTTTTGCTGTAAAAAGGTATTTTTCACGAATTTTTCATTCAGCTGATCCCAAAAGCTGTAACACTAACCAAAGTTTATTGTTCCACCTTTCTCAAGATAATCAATAAACAAAATACCTTTCGCATTCTAAATAAAAAATAGTTTAAAAAAACTAAAAAACACGCTTTTATTGCTAATCGAACTAAAAAGTAGAAAATAAAACTTAAACATTAAAATTTATTTTCTACTTTTTAGTTCGATTAGCAATAAAAGCGTGTTTTTTAGTTTTTTTTATCTATTTTTTATTTATTCTTAATTTCTCCCGATCTAAAGCATTCAAAAGGAATGTAATGATGCAATTTTGTTTTAAGTCTAATTATTGTAACAGTCTAACAAATGTAAAAAAAAAAATATTTTCAGTAGCTACTTTAAAAGTTATTCACCAAAAACCAAAAAAATGCACTGACAAAAGTGTACATAAGTTATATTAGGACACTTATTTTGCTCTTCTTTTCTGCGAATACTTAACTGTAAAGTACCGTTTATTTCATTTTGTGGTTCTACTTTGCATTCTTCTTAAAATTCATGGCATTTTATCTTATCGATCGGAATAATGTCGCTCCGCAAAGAAATCTCTACTGATTTGAGAAAATTAGTTGTTGAGTACAGAAGTAATAAGACATCCTTTGGTTAAATAGCTGATTTATTGCATTTAAGCAAGTCTACGGTACAAACTATTTGTAAAAACTTTGAAACAACCAATTCTGTGGAGATTAAGCCGCGTAGTGGTCGGCCCAAGAAGCTCAACCGGAGAGATATATTCTTTATTCGCAAAGCAGTGAATCAGAATCCGAATACATGCTACTGATTTAGCCCAGGAGGTAGCCGAGAGGTATCAAATTGTTGTCCACCCACGTACAATAAGCAGGACCCTTAATAATGAAGGTAACAACTGCAGAACTCCTCGCAAGAAGCCCCTTATAAGCGAGAAATACTGAAAGCTTCGTATGGAGTTTGCAAAAAAGCACCTTATAAGGGAATAGAATTTAGGAAACTAGTTTTATTCACTGATGAGTTCAAATACAACATATTTGGATACGACGGCAAAGCCAAAATTTGGAGAAAACCAAACACTGCCATGGATCCTAGGAATCTGATTCCGACTGTAAAGCATGATGGTGGCAGTGTCATGGTTTGGGGAGCAGTTGCAGCCACAGGAGCTGGAAACCTCGTTTTCATTGAAGGAAATATGGATCGCTTCTAATACAAGCACATTTTGGAACAAAACCTGATGCCATCCGTGGACAAACGAGGCCTAGGCTCGAGCTGGATCTTCCAGCAAGATAATGACCTGAAGCATTCTGCGCAAATCGTCAAGGACTAGCTGCTGTATTACGTTTTATAATAAGTAATAAGAGGACAAAACGTTCATGGACACACGCTTTTTTCTGTAAAATGAATCCCTATTTAATAATATTTGACAACAATTTTATTAGAATTATGTTTACAGACCTGTTTTTTTTCCCGGCATCCATTTCATTTAGTTTTTATTTTGATGTTTCTCCTTACATTCGTAATAATAATTATCGATAACACAGTAAACACAGGGTTGTATGCCAAAAAATATCGTTATTATCTAGGATTATTTTATAATCTCAGATTTTGGGAAACAAATTTTGTATGGGAAATCGCGCTTTTTAATTACAGATATTGAGTTAAGCGCGAAAAAGTAGATCATCTACTTATATGTGAACGTATTATAAGACACATTTAGTAGAAACGGTAGATGTTGGGGTTAAATACGCATAAAAGACGGATTTCATTAGAAATAAAGATTTTTCATTTTACAACCAAATTCACCTTACTTTTTGCCCACAGGTAAAAAAATAAAATATTAATCCTGGCAATCCTAATAAGGATAATGGAAAACTTTTATCAAATTATTGCATTGTCATCGGTCCTTGATACGTGTGCAAAATTCCAAGTCGATCAGATTTTTAGAAGCCAGTGAAAATTAAGCTCAAAGATTCCCTTACATACATACATACATACAACCCGAGCTAATAAAAGTGTGTTAAAAAAATGCTCTTATACCCTTTTCTTGCTGATCGTTCTTATGTCACCTACTTTGGAACTGAACAACCAGCTTCAGTCCACTGTAAACGTTCAGGATCTACATGGCATCAACAAAAATGTCATCCATAGTTGTAAAATACTGCACAAATTCTCTTTCATTCAGCTTAAAGCCCTCGGAGAAACTCGTTTTTGATCCATTTCTTGGGTATGTAATCGTTGGCCGCGGTCGCCGTAGCCGAATGGGTTGGTGCGTGATTACCATTCGGAATTTACAGAGAGAACGTGGGTTCGAATCTCGGTGAAACACCAAAATTAAGAAAAACATTTTTCTAATAGCGGTTGCCCCTCGGCAGGCAATGGCAAACCTCAGAGTGTATTTTTGCCATGAAAAAGCTCGTCATAAAAATATCTGCCGAGGAGCTCGGCCAAACACCCAAAAAGGGTGTACGCGCCAATTATATGTATATATATAATCGTTAAGAAATGCGACACTAACTTTTCGAATAGCTTTTGTACATTCATTTCATTTGAAATATTGAGTGTTCATTCATATGAGAGCCTATGAATAGATTTCGTGTCAATTGATAAAAGTATTTTAGAAAGTGTCCAAGATACTTCACTTAAAAAAAATATTATAGCAAATTTTTCAACGTCGAATAAATTTCAGAATTTTTTTTTTAAGTTTTTGGAGTTTCTTATCATATTTGAGCCTGCAAACCTGTTTTCCGAAAAATTTACGACGATTTCCTAAGTACTTATGTAGATTACTTGATATTGAATCGCTCTACGGTGTCAGTATCATCACTAAATTCACGCTTAGCCAAACTTGGAAATTTACAAAGAATAGCATACAATTTCTTTATTCTGGTTCAATTTCAACTGGCTTGTAAACAAAAAATGTGTTGCCAGATCGAAATAAAATTCTTTAGTGTTCCTCCCATGTGAAGTATTTAAATTTTGATTATTTACTTAGTAATTATTAATTTTCAATAAATTTATTTCAACCCTAAAAGCTGTAAGAACATTGAAGGCACCATTTTTTACAGCCAAAAACCGTTCTACACCAGCTTTATCCAGAATTTGTAAATTTAAGATGGTTCCCACACCGTTAAGCATAACGTCGTCTTTTTACTTTAGCACCAGGCCACGAAAGGCAGAAGTTTGTTAAGCGTCGAAATCTAAAGCTGTTCAGTTACAGAAGGTAATTCATCAGCTGAATAATAAGATAGAGTTAGTATACCTTCCTCAGTCATTTAGTGTAGCAGGTCAATATCGTCAGAGTTAAAATATTGGAATACGGATCGAAATGGTTCATTAAGGCGGTAATTTGTTGTAGACGGTGTAAAAACACAGGCCCCAGTGATTGAAACTCGAGAGGGAATATTAAATTTAAAGGTAGAATTCCATATTAAGTGTTCCAGGCGCTGTAAAATTTATCAGCTGAATAACACCCTGAAAGCCATAGCACCAGAAGGGTGGAAATGGAGTTCTAGCTTAATTTCAAACCAGTCGAATTTTGCTGGTAGTGCGTCCTATGAGCCATAGATCAGATAATGGCCTACATTTGTCTACGACTAGCCCGAGTGCAAAGATTGATGAGATTTAGATAACAGTTGCAGGTGGGAGATTATTTAGCGAGTTCCTTCGAAAATCTCTCAAAACAAAAAGTCAGTAGCCATTCATAAAAATTAGAATAGCTTTGAATTTATTTCTTTATTTATTTATGTATAATTTTTACAACAAATACTAGGTAAACTCCTTAATTATTACATAAAAATTACCTTTTTTAATTTTGTCTGTACTACACACAGACGTAACATATAAGGTTCGATCTAAATGTATATTAAAAAATTTGAGAAAAAGTTAAATTTAGATAGGGCTCCCTTAATCAGAGCATTAGTAAAGATCAACATGAAACACTTCATAACTACGGAGATTACCGCATGAAACAATAAAATATATTCGCTGAAAAAGAAAAGGTCAATAAATTTGGCCGAAAACTTCGCAAAAAAATAAAAACCTGACACGAAATTTATCTGTCTGATAATAACCTAAGACGATGGTTCCATGTGTAGAAGTCCACGCAAGTGGGGAAAGTTACTGATCGCCATTCACTTGGGAATGGCCAGGACGATTCTTCTGCATATGGTTCAAGCAGCTCACAACGGCCGGGATTAGCCCACGTATCCTCTGGGTAGCTTCCGAACACCCGTTCGGGAGTGAGCAAAAGTGAGAAGGCGAAACATTCCAGGATAGCTGGTTGTGCGTTGGGTTTGGGACCCGCCACTTAAAAATCCGGATTTGTTGTGGGAGAGAAACTTCGTCGCCAAGTACTGTCGTTCACTCCGGTGGACGAGCGTCTCGCAACAATCCGCATCAAAGCCCGTTTTTTTAACATATCGCTAATTTGCGCCCACGCTCCGACGGAAGAGAAGGACGATGCGAGCAAAGATTCTTTCTATGAGCGCTTGGAACGTTCCTATGAGCGCTGCCCCCGCCACGACATAAAAATCGTGCTTGGCGACTTCAACGCCAGGGTGGACAAGGAGGGAATTTTTGGTCCCACAGTCGGAAAACTCAGCCTGCACAACGAAACATCCGGTAACGGACAGAGGCTGATCGACTTCGCCGGGGCCCGAAACATGGTAGTCTGCAGCACCAGATTCCAGCATAAGAAAATTCACCAAGCCACCTGGCTGTCTCCTGATCGAAAAACACGAAGCCAGATCGATCATGTTGTGATAGATGGAAGACACGCTTCTAGTGTATTAGGGGTACGTACGATCCGAGGACCCAACATTGACTCGGATCATTACCTTGTTGCAGCCAAACTGCGCACACGCCTCTGTGCGGCAAAAAACGTGCATCTACCTACGCAAAGAATGTTCGACATCGAAAAGCTGCAATCGCCACTCGACTCTCAGTCCTGCTCTCAGAGAGTACTGCCCAACAAACCGGCATCCACGAACAATGGAGCAACATTTTTCGTTCTCTCCTACCGCCGCCGAAGAAGAAATCGGATTCCGGCGAGCCCGAAAAACAATTGGTACGACGAGGAATGTCATGCTGCCGCAGAAAGAAAGGATGCCGCCTATAGAGCCACGCTGCGATCGGGCGCAACGCGAGCCATGTGGGATCGCTACAGAGAGCTGAAAAAGGAAGAGAGACGTATTATCCGAAAGAAGAAACGAGAGGCCGAAATACGTGAGTGCGAAGAGCTTGAGATGCTGGCCAACAGGAACAACGCCCGAAAATTCTACCAGAAAGTTCGGCGGCTTACAGAAGGTTTTAAGACCGGGGCGTTTTCCTGTAAGAACAAAGACGGCGAACTGGTGACTGACATCCAGAGCAATCTTAAATTATGGAGGAAACACTTCTCGAACCTATTAAACAGTGACAGCTGCGCATGTCACCGAGAAAGTGAAGATCCCGATACCCCAATCGTTGACGACGGAATTGTCGTTCCGCTACCCGATCATGACGAGGTGAGAATAGCGATAACGCAGCTAAAGAACAACAAAGCGGCGGGCGCCGACGGACTGCCGGCTGAGCTATTCAAACATGGCGGCGAGGAGCTGGTAAGGTGCATGCATCAGCTTCTATGCAGAATATGGTCGGATGAAAGTATGCCTGCCGATTGGAATTTAAGTGTGCTCTGCCCAATCCATAAGAAGGGCGATCCTGCAATTTGTGCCAATTACCGCGGGATTAGTCTTCTAAATATCGCCTATAAGGTTCTAGCGAGCGTATTGTGTGAAAGGCTGAAGCCCACCGTCAACCAACTAATTGGACCTTATCAGTGTGGCTTCAGACCTGGAAAGTCTACCATCGACCAAATATTCTCAATACGCCAAATCTTGGAAAAGACCCATGAAAGGAGAATCGACACACACCATCTTTTCGTCGACTTCAAAGCTGCATTCGACAGTACGGAAAGGAGTTACCTGTATGCCGCGATGTCTGAATTTGGTATCCCCGCAAAACTAATACGGCTATGTAAGATGACGTTGCTCAACACCAGCAGCCCCGTCAGAATTGGGAAGGACCTCTCCGAGCCGTTTGATACCAAACGAGGTTTCAGACAGGGTGACTCGCTGTCGTGTGACTTCTTTAACCTGATGTTGGAGAGCATCGTACGAGCCGCAGAACTTAATCGCTCAGGCACAATTTTGTATAAGAGCGTACAATTGCTGGCGTATGCCGATGATATTGACTTCATCGGTCTTAACAACCGCGCTGTTAGTTTAGCGTTTTCCAAACTGGATAAAGAGGCAAAGCGAATGGGTCTGGTGGTGAACGAGGACAAAACGAAGTACCTCCTGTCTTCAAACAAACAGTCGGCGCACTCGCGTATCGGCACCCACGTCACTGTTGACAGTTATGATTTCGAGGTTGTAAAGGACTTCGTATACTTAGGAACCAGCATTAACACCGATAACAATGTCAGCCTTGAAATCCAACGTAGAATCTCTCTTGCCAACAAGTGCTACTTTGGACTAAGTAGGCAATTGAGTAGTAAAGTCCTCTCTCGACGAACAAAACTAACAATCTACAAGACTCTCATCATGCCCGTCCTAACGTATGGCGCAGAAGCTTGGACGATGACAACATCCGATGAAGCGACGCTTGGAGTGTTCGAGAGAAAGATTCTGCGTAAGATTTTTGGACCTTTGCACGTTGGCAAAGGCGAATATCGTAGACGATGGAACGATGAGCTGTATGAGCTTTACGACGACATAGACATAGCGCAGCGAATAAAGATCCAGCGGCTTCGTTGGCAGGGTCATGTCGTCCGAATGGATACAAACGCTCCGGCTCTGAAAGTATTCGATGCGGTACCAGCTGGTGGTAGCAGAGGAAGAGGGCGGCCTCCTCTGCGTTGGAAAGATCAGGTGGAGAAGGACTTGGCTTCACTTGGTGTGTCCAACTGGCGCCGGTTAGCACGAGAAAGAAACGACTGGCGCGCTTTGTTAAACTCGGCCAAAATCGCGTAAGCGGTTATAGCGCCAATTAAGAAGAAGAAGATAATAACCTAATCAAATGGCATCTTGATTCAAGAGAATGCAGAGCAAGACGGAAAACCCTTGAACTCTTTGTAATCGGTCTATGTGGATTGCATGATATTTGCTCCATATAAAGGGTCCTACAAAAGTGATGCCTAGATGTCAGTAGTGAATAATTCTTAGACGGTACCATTTTCATATCATATTCGACATCTGTCAAGTAGACAGATGTATAATTTTACGCGATAGAACAACGCATTAAAATTAATAAAACTTATTATGAAATGGTCAATCTTTAAAAACAAAATATCGCACAATTCGTGTTGTTTTTAGTGGAAATAATTATCCAAATGAGTCGATATTTCAAAGGTTGGTGAAATTTTAAGAACCTGGATCTGTCGATAATAAAAAAAGGACTGGTGGGCCAAAAACTGGACGCTCTGTTGAGAATATTGCTGCTGTAGCGCAAAATGTTGTATCTCGGCGTTCAGGAATTGTTTGTTTGGCGGATTTTACCTGTAGACGTCCTCATAATAGATTTTTAAATAATGTAATTTTTTACATATAATTGTTAAGAGCCGTATTTTTAACAAGAATAGTGAAACCTGAAAGAATCTAAATTGTTCCATCTTTTATTTTAAAACAACATCAAAGCGCGTCTTTTTAAAGCTCCTGTATGCATACATATACTCGTATGTATATATGTATGTACATTCTGTCAAAAAAATATCGGGAATTATTCATTTAAAAAGCGCGAGTTACACATATGTCTAAATTTTTGTTTTGCTGGAATGTTGGTACAACTATCCACTATAGTGTAGCAGAGTTTGAGCGTGATCTGTCAATTAGCTTGTATTTGGCATTTAATTATATCAGTTAACCGCAGGTGTGCTCCACTATCTTCACTATGGATAAAAAATATCGAACAAAGAATTTATCTTACATTTTGTGTGTTGAACGGGGTTTCGTCTGTGTGCTTTATAAAAAACACGGATCTACGAGTGGTTTAAGGCTTTTGCAAAGGGCCGAGAAGTCGTGAAAGATTTGCCTCGATCTGGTCGCTCATGAACGTCTTCAACGGACGAAAATGTTCATAAAGTCAAGGAAATGCTGCTGGAAAACCATCATTTAAGTATGAGGTAGGTAGCTTGTGATCTTAGCATGCCTCGCGAATCAATTCGCAACATTTTACACCATCAATTGGGCGTGGCTTCTCGACTCGTTCCAAGAAAGTTGAATTTCTTTCAACAAATGCATCGGAAGAAGGTGGCTGAAGACATGCTTGAGCAAGTGAATTTGGACCCAACGTTTATCTAGCGCATCAAAACAGGTGATGTGACGTGGGTATATGAGTTTGACATGCAAACCAGTCAACAAGCGGCTGAATGGCGCTATCCACATTAGCCGAAACCCAAAAAACCACATCAAAGTCAGTCAAAAGTAAAAATCATGCTACTAATTTTCTTTTATTATTATGGTGTTGTACACTCAGAATTCGTGCCAAATGGTTCTACGGCAAATAAAGCACATTATTTGGAACTGATGCGACGTTTAAGAGAGAATGTGCGTAGGAAACGGCCAAATTTATGGAAAGAAAACTCATGGATCTTGCACATAATGATGCACCGCCTCACAAGGCTCATACTGTGAACACCGGACGCCGCTTTGAGTCGATAGAGGCCATTAAGGAGAATTCGCCGAGGGAGCTGAAGAAAATCTCTTCAACGCCTTTAAAAGGTGCTTTGATGACTGAACTAATCGTTGGCATATGTGATTTGCTTCGAATGGAGCCTATTTTGAAGGCGACACAATAAATTTTGATGATTAAGCAATTATTTTGAGGTTTATTCAACAATTCTCGGTACTTTTTGAAAGTAAGTCCATTTAAAAAATTTCAGCATTTTATAAATAATTTCAAATCTATTATATTATATTATTAATTTTTTTTTTTTTAATTTGAACTTTTTAACTTTTCGAAGTGAATAAGTGTAGCCTCCTGTACGTAGAGAATTAACAACACAATCACACAAGCAAAGTTAGACATGTCGAGAAATGTATCGTTAAGCAAGCATTAAAAAGTTTTGACACTTTCCGTAACCTTCATGGAAATCCAGCAACGCATTACAAAAACACCAATCAGAGTGACAAGAGGTGAACGGTGAACATGGGTTTGACTTTTGCAACCAAGTTTCAGCCATTCACAGAAAATTGAAAATATATGCATGTATTTGTGCGTACGTACTCACCAACCTGTGCATATACGACTCACACATACTTGCTCATACATATTATACACATTTATGTACGTAGATGCCTGTCAATACATCTGTACAAACATAAATACCATAGCTTGCATGATGTTTTTATCTGGTAAACATCGAAACAACTTTGAAACTTGCATGTTTTGCTTTATGAATCCTCATGTGTTCGGATTCGAAAAATTCAACAACGCAAATGCGTCTGCACTATCACGCGTAAAAATCGAAATTCCTTCATCTAGCTAATGGAATTGCAAGCCATTTATTTGCCAAAAATATGTGCATGCGATTGCAAGGAATTGCAAAACTTCGTCAAAGAATAAATATCAAGAAGTTGACGCGATATGAAATTTCGTGTGTGTCTCACATTGTGTTCTGCAAAGTTCAAATCTTTTGCCATGATTTAAAAAATAATAACATTCGAACTACATGCACACATTAAAATGATGTATGTGGAATAACATCAAGACGCACACCACAAATAGGAGGAGGAGCTCGGCCAAACACCTAACAGAAGTGAACGCGCCAATTATTTATTTATTTATTTTTTATGTTCATGTGTACTCCACTCCTGGTTGCCATCCGCTTAGAAAGCTTCTCTCTGAAATAAAGATAACACTCCTTTTTGCGTTTGTATCAGAAGCAAATAATAAAATATGCAGCAAATGAACCTCTTCGTATCATAGCCGTTCAATGTAATTAAAAAATACGTAATTTTGACCGTTTGAGGGAAAATCGATATTATTCAATCTCTTCGCCAATACATGTTTATGTTGTTTCACCACTAATTTTTGAATTTTTGACCGTTTGAGGAAAAATCGAAATTATTCAATTTTCCAAAAAAAATATTTTCCCCAAAATTTTCGCAAAAAATTCGTCAAAAATTTCCAAAAAATTTTCCAAAAGAAACTTTTTTCCCAAAATTTTCCAAAAATTTTTCCCAAAAAACTTTTTTCCAAATTTTTCCCAACAAAATTTTTTTCCAAAATTTTCCAAAAGAAAAATTTTTTTCCAAAATTTTCCAAAAAATTTTTCCACTAGGTCTCCCCAAGTTAGTCAGTTCAGAAATATACGGAAAACTTACTGGGGGGTTACAATAAAAAATTGAGAGCTTTACTGCCAAAGAGAGCCCCCAAAAACCCCACTACTTGTGGGAAGCTGGATAAATTGGTTAATCAGGTAACTAAAGCAATGAACAGCTACTTAGCAGCCAGCTGTACGGTTGTCCGACCCAGAGGGAAGTCTAAACCACCTTGGTGGTCCACGCAGCTAACCTCGCTACGAGAACCCCATAGAACACTATCTAATCTGGCCCAGGCAAGAGGAGATCAGAGGACTGGCAAGCCTATAAGGCTGAATTGAAAAACTACAAAAAAGCAGTTAGACCTGGGCAGCGAGAATCTTGGCAAATTATCGCAAAAACCGAATGGGCACTTTTGGTCCTTATAAATCACCAGGATAGACGGCATCTAATCTGCTGAGCTGCAGCAATCACGGGACATTATAGTACAGTTTATCAAAATTGTTATTAGAAGTTGTCTTAGCATGGGCTACATTCCGCTAGGCTGGACGGAGGTAAAAGTCTCCTTCATACTCAAGGCAGGTAGGTCCTCACACACTAACCCCAAAGACTTCAGACTCATTAGTCTAACGTCTTTTCTTCTCAAGATCTTGGAGAGAATAATGGATGAATACGTACGGGGTGTCGTGCCTTTAAATAGGCTCTCCTCGGTGCAACATGCCTATACTGTAGACTTCCCACAGAAACCGAATTACACTCACTCGTCGGGTAGGTGGAAAAAAGTTTATCAGACACAGAGTTTGCATTGGTTGCTTTTGTAGACATAAAAGACCCCTTCAGCAATATAAATGCAAACGCTATAGTAGACTTAATAGAAGATTTTGGAGTTGAACCACATGTCGAAGCCATGATAGAAAATATACTCGTCAAAAGAAAGGTAACGGCTAAATTAGGCAGCACTACTCTAAGCAGACAGGTCTGTAGAGGCACACCGCAAGGCGGAGAAGAAGGGAGAGTTCTTTGGATTTTTGTAGTAAACTCCCTATTGCTGACCCTGGAAAGAGGGGGTTGCCACATCACAGATACGCAGATGACTTAACAATTGCCGTTAAAGGCAAATATCCTAACACCCTTATGGATATTCTGCGCTCTAACATGGCCACACTTAGAAGCTGGACTGAGAGCAAGGGACTCGATATAAACCCCTCAAAAACTGAAATAATTCTCTTCACAAGGAAACATAGGCTCCCTATAGTCTCCCCGCTAATTTTTAAGGGTGTGGAGATTCCTTTGAAAGAGAATGTCAAGTACCTAGGACTCATATTAGAGAGGAAACTCACTTGGAAATCTAATATTGAGAAAAGAGTAAAGAAGGCCAACGTTGCATTATATACTTGCAAAAAAGCGGTCGGTATCAAATGGGGACTAACACCTCGTATTACGCACTGGCTATATACTGCTGTGGTTAGGCCAATCTTAATGTATGGAATACTTGTATGGTGGCCATTTGCTCAAAAGGCGACTTACGCTAAAATCATGAGTAAAGTTCAAAGACCAGCTTTTTTATATATCTCTGGCGCTTTAAGGACTACCCCAAACAAAGCGCTGGAAGTGCTAATCAATTTACCTGCCCTAAATCTGGTAGGGAAACACGTGGCCGCCGTCTCGGCGCTCAGACTCAAAAGTATGGCGCTATGGAAAGACCGATGGTTTGGCCACGCTTCTACTTTGCACTCTCTGAATAGTCACAAACAAGAAATAGACTACTCTATCCCTAGACTCACCTTTGAAAGGCTCTTCAAGACGAGTATACCGCCAAAAAGGGAGTGGCAGACACCAAGGCCATGGAGAAGGGGGGAATTAAACTTTTAAACAGATGGTTCGAAGCTAGACGACGCTATGAAGTTTACTCGAGGGAATTAGGACAGGAACTACCCGTTCGACTACCAGACTACTGCAGCGTCTATCAGGCAGAGGTACTAGCTATAAAAGAAGTGGCTACATATCTAAATACGCACGCCGTAACAAAAACGACTTTAAATATAATATATTCTCGGATATCCAGGCAGCCATCAAATCAATGAATGCGGCTTTACTAAGATCGAAGGTTGCACAGGAATGTCGGGCAGCTCTAAATGAGGTCAGCCTTATTTGGGTTCCGGGACGTAGAGATATTGAGGGAAACTGTAAAGTTGATGAGCTAGCCAGAAAAGGTACTGCTCTCCAACTGCTCTGTGATAAAAGTACCATTGGAAAACCCATAGCCACGAGTAGTAAACTAATAATAAAAAATCACATTATCCAAGAGGCCAATAGGTCATGGAGAAATGAAGATACGTGTCTAACTGTCTAACAGCTAGGCTACTATTTCCGCAAATGAACACGAAAAGAACGAAGGAATTGCTTAGTCTCTCAAGAGACAATATCTCGAAGGTGGTGGCTTGTTTAACCAGTCACTGGCTATTTGGCAGGCATTCCTCGAGACTACTAGTTTTCTCCCTTGAATATTGCAGAAGTTGCAGAGATGAGGAAGAGGAAGAAACAATCGAGCACTTCTTTAGCAATTGTCCAGCTCTAGCTGAAATCAGAGCAGGTTGTCTAGGTAAATACTTTTTTAATTCTCTTACAGAACTGTCTGGCGTGGGGTTGGCATCCATACTACGTTTCATAAAAGCCACAAAATGGTTCCACGAAGGAAGATAAATGAGGTTCCCGTGTAGCACAGTGGTATCACAACGGACCTGTAAGGTCTAAGTGAGTTGGTCGTACAGACCGACTACCACCATAACCTAACCTAACCTATTGAACGCCCCGCGTATAGCAGAGCACATCTCTCTATGGGCTCGTAAGAAAACCTTGATATCACTAGACAATATGTTGAAGCTCAAGTACCTTATAATGCTTCACAAAGTCAAAGTTTTTGAAGAGCATCCGCAACTCAAAAATTGTTTTCAAATTACTCAATCGTCACGGTTGCAGCATCTTTTGCAACTGAAATTCAATTCTGCAGCAAATGATTATTTGTAATATTTAATTCGGGTCCGCCGCCGTGCAATTCGGCTGTCACAGTTTTTTGGATCGCCTCGATGGAGTCGAAACGCCTCTTCTTCAGCTTTCTTTTCCGGAGGGGACAGGTCTGGGCTGTAGGGAGGGTGGTGAAGCACCGGAACCCCCATCTTGGCCAATGTAGAGGTACAGAGGAAGGTGGTGTGCGCCAGCGCATTGTCGTGATGAAGGCTCCACTCGTTGACGAGGTCGGGCCGAACCCGGGCGACGCGGTTTTTCAGCCGAAGGAACACTTCTTTGTAAAATGCCGAGTTTACAGTGCTTTCTGGAGGTACAAATTCCTTGTTTGTCTGTTTGCGTCGTCGAAGGCCTTTCAGATCGCTGTTCGTCTTCGACGTCCTCCCGGCCTTCCTTGAACGACTTATGCCACCGTTTTACCTGGACACTGGACAGAGATTGCTCCCCGTAAGCCTCCTTGAGTAGCCCAATGGTTTCGGTACTCGTTTTGTTTAGCTTTAGGCAAAATTTGATCGAGTAACGTTGCTCCAAAGATCGCTGCATTTTGGCCACTGCAAAATCCTAACACACTTTTAAAACAGCTTTCACGCGCGAAGCGATTTTGACAGCACCGCTGTTGCCAGCGAACTGGGACCGGTTTCTAGTGGAAGGGGAAGGACCAACGATCATTTTCCCCCACCAGCCGATTCGGTTGATCACTTGGCAGACGCTCCGTGCGGGAAGGCGCATTACTTTTCAATCAAACCCTGTATTGTAATAACCTCAGGGTCTAACATTGAAATAAGGCGTTTTTCAATAGGTGCGCTTCAACTTTTTTCCGATAGAGAGGGCGAACGACGCAATATTTTTTATTTTTCGCCTGTCATTTGCAAACTTCATTAGTATACATTTTATCATGGAACTCTACACACTTGAGCAACGATTGTAAATCGTGCAAATTTTTTATGAAAATAATCGTTATGTTGCTGCTACTTTAAGAGCATTACGGCCATTATACGGTCCAATTAACAAGCCGTCCCGTTTTGGGGTTATGTCAAGTCATTGGTCTACAGTAACAAGCCGGCGACGATTTGTGAGCTCAGAGCCAATATTGAACGCGAAATTGCTGGAATTTCGGCCGATTTATGCAAAATAGTGGTCGAAAATTTGGTTCAGCGATTAGATTTCGTAAAACGTGCACGCGGTGGTCATGCAAAAGAAATCGAATTTCATACTTAAATGTATATGTTCAAACTCGATAATAAAAAAAAAAATTAGTTAAAAAAGTCAAACCGTTTGTGTTTTATTCAAAAAAAAGTTGAAGCGCTCTTACTGAAAAACGCTTATAACCTGTGGTTGTGTGTTAGACTAAATAAATAAATATATATCCAGGCGAACTCGTAAAAGAGTAGTTACTAGACCAGCATGGTTCAATTATTAAAAGTTTGCTTTTGACACTCCCTTAAGGTTGGATTTAAGAAGGTGAAGAAAATTGAAAAAAGCTAAATACTTTTTGGTAAAAATGGTAGCAAAAAAGTATTTTTTTTTCGTAAATGGAATCAAACAGCGCACGGATTAAAAATAAATTTTATTTAATATTTCAATTTCACGATGAATTCCATGTTATACTGGTCCTAGACATACCGATACAAACTCTTCAGCGAGTTGTTGCTCCTAAGCGTACCATTTTGAAAAGGAAATGTGTTTCTACAAAATTTACTTTTCCTCCACTTTTACCCAAAATTTCTAGAGCTAACAACGCAATGTCTTGACAAGGGAGCCCATTTGCCAAGAGGTAACAAGAAAGCTGCTTACTGAGTAAACCTCTTATTATTGAATCATTCTAGAGCAGCTGATTTATTTGTCTGTTTTTGTTTTGAGTTTTGAAGATTTGAATGTCAAACCGATTTTTGTTTTCTTGTTTTGTTTGTTTGTTTACAATTACAAATGTGTGATAGACATTTTGACATTCATTTAAATTTTGTTTTCATACTATTTCTATCACTTTTTCCAGATTCCGTTATACCGTTACACATACAACCGATGCATATACAATGTTTTTATACCTCAATGCACAATTACAATTTACCACTGTTGAGCTCTCATTTGTAGCTGGCGACAAATTCAAAAACTAAGTAGATGAGCTCCCCTTACAAACTTCAAAATAAATTTCTCGTCAAATTAAGCAACATTAAATTAAGAGAGTAGAATTGAACTTTTATATTATTGCATTTAACTCAATTCACTCTTCAATTTTACAACAATGACACAGTGTAGCACACGGGATAAATTTCGTGTCCGCTGTGTGTTGACCTGCGAGCGTAAAAATCATATTAAGGCCCAGAGTACGGGTGCGCGTGCGGCATTCTTTTTCCCGGGTAGTGGCACCTACAAGGGCTACTGGCTTCGAAGTCAACATCATCGATATGGAGTGAAGGAGACACAAAAGCACCTTATCTACGATGGGGAGTGGCGGAATGGTAAGCGCCAAGGGTATGGAACGATGCGCAACCGTTTGCCAAATGGCACTGCCGAGAGAATATATATTGGTGAATGGCAAAACGATATGAAATGGGGTGAGGGAAAACAGTTTTTCCATGACGGTGTCTACTATGGATGGTGGCAAAAGAACAGACGACACGGATTGGGTGTTATGTGGTATAAAGATGGTTCAATTTACATGGGCGAATGGGAAGCAGATGTAAAGCATGGCGTGGGCGTACACTTCTATGGTCAGTTGGGAATTCTCGGGTCGGAAATTTCATAATGAACTAAATTTGCGCTATGTACGCTTTTGTAATTTTATTGGCAGAAAACGGTAATCGCTATGAAGGGCATTACGCGAGGGGATTCAAAAATGGCGAAGGTACATTCTATCACATGCATACTGGCCAGATACAGAAGGGTATGTGGGAGAATGATGTGTGTAAGGCCTCGATGGTCATGGATGATTTCCGCAATCAGGTGGAGAAACCAACACCGTATCCAATACCGAAGGTAATTTCGTGCAATGTGAAGCGGAGTATTTATTTTTTTTTTTTAATAAAATTTTTATTGGAATTCCTATAGCTCGGTCTTGAGGAGCCAGATAAATACGTCTGTCAGTTGTTCCAGCAGTATATTCCCAATGCATTTAAACCAACAAAATCATTCAACGTAAGTTATTAGATTCATCAAACCTAGCATTTTAAATTAAATGTAGCTCTGTTTGTTCACAGGAATTGAAGTGCCTTAGTTTTGCGCACAAAATGAAAAACTTCACCAAGTTTGAACCAAAATCAGTTACGACTTCAAAATTGAAATTCGATGTCAAATTACCTTGCACTTGTAAGGCAAGAGAAAAATGAATTCAAGCAAATAATAAATGAGTGCTGAAAGCAAGGGAATGAATAACGGCAACAATGAAACCAGATGCATACATTGGAGTTTTTTTTTATTTTATTTTATAAAGGTTTACATAACAATAAAATTATTATACGAACTGAAGGTAGTGCAGCGCTAGCATCGGAGGCTTTCGGCTGGTAGGTTGATTATGGCTCGATTAGATCCGACGAAGTACATTGGAGTTATTTGCATTGGAGTTAAATGCGTTTGAAAACGAGAATATATGTTCTGATGCTTTCCATTTCAATTCAACCGGGCTATTCGGGTCATGTTCTTCGATTTCGATGTAACTTAAATATGTTGCTCTCTGGTCAAAATAATGAGACTCGTATTTTTTTGTTCGCCCGAAAAAATTTTTTTTCTCAAGAGTTATCGGCAATTTGGTTTTTCGGCTCAAACTCGATTTTTTTTAATTATATAAGAAAAAAATTTTTTTAAATGCCCATAACTTAGTCAAAAGTGAACCGATTTTAATAATTCTGGGTTCAAAATGACCGCCATTACTTACACGAGCGACTTCATGTAGAAACAATTGCAAAAACGTAGTTGAAAATTTTTTACTCCTTGAGTTTTTTTTCGGGGATACATGAGGTCCTTATTCCTCACTGCCGGAATAGCGCCGCAACAATGATGAACGGAGCTATAAAATTGGATCGACTGCTTATGGCACTACCAGCCGAGCCATGGCATCAATTTTAATGGCGTGCTCTTTCATACATATTATCCTTAAATCTAAACAGTCTTGGTTGCACTTAAACGATTTGTTAAACAATTTTCCCCCTTCCTCTGCAAAAACCTAAAAAGCATTGTTTCTGATTGCATTAACGGCTTTTTTCCCGAAGAAAATAATTGTTCACGACGAAATCTTTATTGGGCTAGAACTAGAAGAAGCTAACTAAGTGGTGTAATCAGGACTATAGAGTCACTTGAACTCTGACTAGATTAACTTTGATGTGATCTAATGTGCTCTCTTGCGAGAGATGCAATTTTGCAAAGGAGATGCTTTTTCGTCCAGCTCGCAAAAACGACAGACGCTTGTTTCTACTAATAATAAGAGGTGGCGCTAAAGTAGTCTTCCAATCAGAAAATGCTATAAATTTTGCGATTGGCCTCTAATGTCAGTTCTGTTTTGACATTTGTGTAGTAAACACATGCGAAATACACGTTAATAAACAATGTTACGCTACATTGCTCCAGAACGGGGAATATTGCTGACTATTTATTTGACCAATAATCAGTCGGTGACTTTGGCACAACGTGAATTTCGTCGCAGATTTCCTCGCCGTCCAACGCCTACTATTGAAACACTGCGACGTTTAGCCGCTCGCCTCGAAGAGGCTGGCACAACACGAGATGCTGCCAGGCGTGACAGACCCCGGAGTAGCCGTTCTGCAGAGAATATTGCTGCTGTAGCCGAGGATGTCATGGAAGCGCCGTCGACATCGACCAGACGACGTGCCACGCAAATGGGTATCAGTCGACGGTCTTTACAGCGAATTTTGGTACAAGATTTGAAGATGTTTCCGTACAAAGTCCAGACGGTGCATCAGCTGTTAGCTGCCGACCGCCAATCGCGTCTAACATACGCTCAAGCCATCCTTAATCACCACCAAGAGGAAGTGGATTTTTCATCAAAAATAATCATGAGTGATGAGGCCCATTTCCATCTTAGCGGGTACGTAAATAAGCAAAATTTACACTTCTGGGCCACTGAAAATCCGCGGGTAACCCTCGAAGAGCCATCACACCCGCTCAAAGTCACTGTATGGTGTGCTGTTTACTGAATTGATGACGAAGACTACAATGTCCCGTATAACAACTAGAGAAAATTCGTAAGCTTCTTTATACAGATTTAAGAGCCTACTTGGCTTCCCTCTAGAAGGAAGGATAAATAATATAGTTTTCTTTGAATTCTTTGAATTACGTGTTTTTCCAGTCACACTCTTTTAAGTGGCCTTTGGTAGTAGACAGAAGGGTTCTAGTCCATGGAATTTTGATGTATCGCCTTCTTGGCACCCAGCCCAGCAAGACAATTTTTCTTGCTCACAGAGTCCTGAACGAGTTTAGATATTATATTGTGCTTCGAAGTAGCATAACACCTCTTTGTAGTCATTCTCTCAATAGAATCTACCTAACGGCAAGCTTTGTTTATTTATCCAAACACTTCTTGCAAACAAATGGTTGTATACTATTCCGAATGGTTCGCTCTTAATTACTCTAGTAACACTGTTGCGCGAACACCCTTTGTTAAATGGACTAGTTTTTAAACTATCATACAAAGATTCTCAATTTAATTTCAGGCTCAAGCCATGACTCGTCAGTTGAAGCGATAAATTACAATAATTTTTTCCCCTAAAAAATTATCAAAACTATTTATTGGACTAAAATTCATTAAGGTGCGAGGAGAGTGAGCGCTGATGCCGAGCGGAGCCGAGCCGAGCTTATTGACGCTTATTTTCATGCGAGAAGAAAATTTGTATATAACACAGTGAATGCGAGAATCAGCGCTGAAATTCTGTTTATTCCATGTGTTTTGCTCTTATGTCATTTAATTTTGTTGTTCATTTGTGTTTATAAAATTGCTGTACACGGTAATGGATTCATCTGATGACGAGTATTTTGCTTCTCCTAGTGTGATTAATGCAATTATTAACACAAAAGAGTTTGGAAAACATCCAAAAAAGCAAAAAAAGCGCGCAAAACGCTATGAAACTGTTTTCTCGCACTCATCGGCTTTGCTCTCTGCTCTTGTCGGCGTTCACTGTGTTATACACAAGCTTATTTGTATTGACTTGTAGGTAATCAGTTTTATCGCACTGACAATCTCGGCTCGGCTTTCAGCGCTCACTCTGGTCGCACCCTTAGGCTATGAAACTTTTTTTTTTTTTTTATACAATATCTCCCCTTTATTTATTACAGTCTGTTATATATTAACAATACGTAATTTTTGTACAATTAGGGTATATTATATTCTTTTACCAATGTAAGAAGAATCTGTAATAACAGATTGTTGTTTTTTGTGATTACACTGTAAATCTTATAGTTAGATCAGTCGGTGTGAGTCGCTTTAATCTTCGTTTGATATTTTCTGCCGGTGCTATTTTACGCATTTCTTCGTTTTGGTGGACTGATAGTCGCTGTATATGCTTAGTGCTACATTTTGTGATTGTTTCTTGGATAGTATTTACGTTTAAGTCACGATGTATGGCTTCATTGGAAATAAACCAACCAGCATTTGTTATATTTCGTAATATTTTGGATTGTGTTCGCTGTATGAGCTGAATATTTGTGTTTTTAGCCGTTCCCCATATTTCTATTCCGTATTTCCAGATAGGATAATAATTGTTTTGTATATAGTCACCTTACTATAAAGTGATAGTTTTGATGCTCGTCTGATTAGCCCATTTAATTGCCGGTACTTATTCTTAATTTCATTTGTTTTGTTAATGATATGCTGCTTCCATGTTAGTTTTTCGTCAATAGTTATTCCAAGATATTTTGCTGCTGGGCAGATTTTTATTTTGTTGTTTTTTAAGGTTAGATGTCTTTTTGTTTGTATATATAACTTGCATAGTTTTGTCTTTATTAACTTCTATACCCCATTCGTCAAACCAATTTACAATATTGTTTATTAATTTTTGAAATGTAAAGGTCGCCAGTTTTTCGTCATTGTTTGATGCCATTAATACAGTATCATCCGCGAACGTTGCTATCATTGTATTTATTATCTGTTGTCGGAGTTGGTACATCTGCGGTGTATATTAGATATAAGAGAGGACCTAATACACTGCCTTGCGGTACTCCAGCTGTCATTGGTAGAATATCGGAATATTCGTCTTCATATCTTATATAAAATTTTCGATCAGTTATGTAGCTCTTCAAAAGTTCAAAGTAGTTTTATGGAACGATTCGTTTGAGCTTATGCAAAAGTCCTTTATGCCAAACTTTATCAAAGGCTTTTGCAATGTCTAGGTATACAGCTACACAATATTTTTTGTCATTCATATCGTTAAGTATTTTGTTAGTAACCCTGTGGATTTGTTGGACTGTTGAGTGTTGCCGTCTAAATCCGAATTGATGGCTTGGTATTACTTTTTTTGCTGTCAAAATTGGTTCTAGTCGGTCGAACAATATTTTTTCAAACACTTTTGAAAGAATTGGCAATAGGCTGATGGGTCGATATGAGGCAGTTTTGGTGGCATCTTTTCCTGGTTTGGGTATGGCGGTAATTTGAGCAATTTTCCATAGTCGTGAGAAGTATTTAGTCTCTAACATGCAATTGAATATATTTCTTATGAATTGCAATGCTATTTCAGGTAACTCTTTTAAAATTTTTCCATTTATTAAATCATATCCTGGAGCTTTTTTACCGCTTAGCTGTCTTATTTGATTTTTAATTTCGCTTATGGTGGTCTTTCTTGTTTTAATTTGCAGAACGTTTATTATGTTATCAGATTTAATGTTAATGTTTTGATTATCCATTTCGCTTGTAAATGTGTCTAAGAAGTGTCTGGCTAGGGTGTCGGCTTTTTCTTTGCTTGTTTTTGCCCATGTGCCGGCTTCTGTTTTGATGGGAGGTTTATGTATTACAGCGCCATTAATGTGCTTTGTTGCTTTCCATAAGTAGTAATTTGTAGATGCTGCTGTTCCCAGGTTTGCCATATAATTTCGAAGTTTACTCTCCTTGTGTTTTGTAAGTAATGCTTTTAGCTCATTTGTCGCTTTATTAAGTTTAGTTTTATCTGCTGGACGTCTGGTCGTTTGCCATGTTTTGCGGAGTTTTCTTTTTTCGCCGATTTTCTCTTTAATGTAAGTTGGGATATTTTCTTTATTTGTCATTTTCGGTGTGGGTGTAGAGGAAGCAACTGCTTGTATTACGCTATCATTGAAATATACAATAGCGGAGTCAATTTCATTTTGAGTTTTCAGTGATATATTTATTTTGAGTTTTTGCTCTAATATTTGGCAAGCATTAGTCCAATTCGTGCTAGAATTATATAGGCCCAGAGATTGTTTTATTTCAATAGGTCCAAGTAAGGTCATAATTAATGGTAAATGGTCTGAAGATAGCTCTAAACATGATTTTATTGTCAGATTTTCATATGGCATATTTTTAATTATGCAAAAGTCAATTAAGTCCGGTTGTTTTTTCGTATCTGTTGGCCAGTAGGTTGGCTCACCTGTGCTAATAAACCGACTATTATTTTTTCTAATGGCTTCAATTAATTGCCTCCCTTTTTTATTTGTTAACCTTGACCCCCAAAGTATATTTTTAGCATTTTAGTCTCCTCCGGCTAAGTATCGATTCCCTAGCGATTTTAAATAATGCAGGTATTGTTCTTTTGTGTTGTTATATTTGGGGGGACAGCAGACTGCAGATATTGCTATTTGCCCTTGTGTGTCTTCTATGGCTATTGTGGTGGCTTGGATGTTTTTTTCTCTGTATACCTCCAGTTCATTGTATTTAATATTTCTTTTGAGAATAATTGCTGTCCTACCGTGCGCTTTGTTGTCGGGTTCATTTGTGTAATGTATATTATAGTTCGGTATGTTAACAAAAGTTTTGTCAGTGGCATGAGTTTCAGAGATCATCATTATATCGATTGATTTGTTTATTAAGAATGATTTAAGTTCCAGAACGTGGCGAGCAAGTCCATTCGCATTCCATTGGCTATGAAACTGCGTAACCAAATTTTTTCATAAATTCTGTTAAAAAAATGTTTAATTTTGGTGAAAATTTGTTGTAAATCTCATTTAAATTTAAATTAAAAATCTTGTGTTAAATTTGTACAAAGTCTGGAACTTAAATTAATACTTTTTTTGTTATAGAATGGACTATAGTTCTATAAAAAATATTTGAAAATAAAAATAAATAAATAGTCAAAACTTATCAATATGTAATGGTTCAATAATTTTACATCAGACTTTATTAGATGTACCACCTTGATCCACCTTTTTTACAGCATTTACTCAAGACTCACTCGGCCCACCCACCTACCCAGGTGTAAGACTATCATTCGGAAATGCACAGGTTCGAATTCCCGGGCACGAAACACCAACTGATTGTAAAAGTTGTTTCTAATAGCAGTCGCCTCTCGGCAAGCAATGTCATACCTCCGAGACGCATACCATAAATTGAAAGAGGAGCTCGGTCAAACACCCAAAAAGGATGTAGGCGCCAATTACAGGGTTGCCCATATTCGACGGACCCATCTGGCCACCCTGTATCTTTTGACAGAGACGTCAGATCGCTTAATGACATACCGCGTTGGAAGCGTCAGTCTAAGCAGATTTTTACCATGGAACAGTACACGCCACGCGAGCGCTCCCAAATTGTTGAAATTTACATTCTACAAAAGAAGTCAAAAGAAGAAGAAGAACAACAAAATCATCATGTCCGATGAGGCTCATTTCTTATTGAATGGGACGGTAAACAAGCAAAATTGCCGTATTTACGCCACTGAAAATCCTCACGAAATTCCAGAGGTACCTCTTTACGACGAAAAAGTCACTGTTTGGTGCGGCGTTAGTGTGGGCCGTTTTTCTTCGAAAATGAAGATGGTCAAGCTGTTACCGTCAATCAGGAGCGTTATCGCGATATGATAACCTCTTTTGTGATGCCAATTATTCGTCGAAAGCGTATGAGGCAGTTCTGGTTTCAACAAGACGGCGCTCCACCACACACAGCTCGCACCACAATCGATTTTTTGAAGAAATTGTTTCCTCGTCATTTGATGTCGAAAAATGGCGATTTTGACTGGCCACCGCGTTCGCCCGATTTAACGCCACCTGACTTCTTCAAAGGTTTATATTAATAAGCCACAGACCATAGAAGAGCTCAAAAACAACAGCCGTGAGGAAATAGCCGCTATTCCAGCCGAAATGTCAGCTAAAACTATGGAGAATGCTGCAAAACGGGCACAATACGCCGTACAGACTCAAGGCGGCCATTTGAGAGATATCATATTCAAAAAGTGATGTCAACAAATCTACTTGAACCAAATAAAATGATTATTATCGTCAACATCAAAAAAATTGTGTTTTTCTTTGATTTAAAAAAAAACACATGGGTCCGTCGAATATGGGCAGCCCAGTATATATATACATATATATTCCCGTTTCGAAGTGCAGCCCGTCATTTGCAACTGTTTTTCCCATCTCTTGGGCAGCACAATCTCACAACAATTCAGAAGACCTCCTAACCTTTCGAGGCAATACATGTATTGATCCATGTTTTCACAAATAAGAGTGAAAATACTGCTCATCCGGCATATGTGCCATGAACTAAAACAAACGACAGTCGGAAGGATAAATGTCTAGGGAGTATAGTGGATAAAATAGGGTTCCTAAGTATATTTTCACCCCTTTTGTGATATAAGCGGGTAACTTTGACACTTCTATTTAACACATTGACTGCCAAGGCCATTTTCAGAAAACTGGCCAAAAATGGCATTTTGATTTTTTCACATTATATCACTAAAAACTCTATTTCTAGATCATTGGTATCATCAAAAATCAAAAATGATGTTTTTTAAAGGAGAAAAAGGACCTACGAGGTATCTCGTAGTTGGCGTCTGGGAAAGAACTCGCTACGAATTATCTCGTAGTAGGTAGGTCCTTTTTTCCTAAAAAACATCATTTTTGCTTTCTATAGTATTTTGTTTTATAGTTATTATTATTTATTATAATTATCATAATTTTTAAACTATTTTTTTTTCTTTTTAGATTTATAAACATTCTCTAAAATTACTGTTCTAATTATCAAGAACCCAATATGGATAAGAAAAGGTCACTGAATCAAAGTGCAATTGAGTACTACGCAAATCTAAGTGATTCAGAAGAAGATTTCAGCGATGGTAGTAACGACATTTATAAGCCTTCTGAGAATACAAGTGATAGTGAAGATGAAGTCATCTCTGAACCTGAAGACGTCTCCGAATCTGATAATAATGACGATGATTTTCAAGCAACAACGTCAAATGAGAATTATGAATTATTTCTTTTCGAAGAAAATGTTGGTGTGAAATTAGATACATCAAATTTTACAGTACAAACGCTGGTGGATTTATTTTTTTCGGATGAGTTTCTTGCATTACTGGTAGAACAAACTAATTTATATGCTGCGCAAGAAATTGCAACATTGGAAAATGGGAATCAAAATGCTATAAAAAATCTAAAAGGATATCAAATTGGCAAGACGTAAATGCTACAGAGATGAAAGTTTTTATTGCACTTTTATTGCAAATGGGACTTTGTACTTTTCCAACAATAGAACATTACTGGAATACAAACTAACTGTATAATATAAACTTTTGGCGCACACATATGAGCCGCAATCGATTCCAGTTGATACTTCGTTATTTTCATTTGGTTGATAACTCACAACCATCTACCGACAGATTACACAAGGTGAGACCAAACCTAAATCATTTCAACGATGTTATGCGTGAAAACTATGCACCAAGTAAAAATATTTGTATTGACGAAGCCATGATGCTATGGCGGGGAAGATTGCTTTTCCGCCAATACATAAAAAATAAAAAACACAAATATGGTGTCAATCTATACGAACTATGTGAGTCCGACGATCTTGTAATAAAAATAAAAATTTACAGCGGAAAATCTGAGGAAACTACCCATAATGTAGGTCACACTGCTGACGTTGTTTTACATTTACTTGAGGACTCGATAAAGGCAACGCGCTTTACATGGATAATTTTGATAATTCGGTTAGTCTTACAAAACCGTTATATACACGAAAAACTTAAGTGTATGGAACCCTACGAAGTAACAGAAAAGGAAACCCCAAAGATGTGGTAAATCGTAAACTAAAAAGAGGGGAGTGTTTTGGCAGACAAATGGTCCTGTTACTGTATGCAAATGGAAAGACAAACGAGAAGTCCTTTCCATTTCAAACATGCACGCTATTGAAATGGTCCAGGGGCCCAATCGCAATGGAAGAATTTCTATGAAACCGAATATAATTCGAGATTACAATAATGGAATGTCTGGCATTGACCGATCAGATCAAATGATTTCGTACTACTCATCTCTAAGAAAACTATTAAATGGCACAAAAAGGTTTCACTTCATATTATAGAGATATATGTATATACAAAATGCTCACATAATTGACCAAAAAGTAACTTCATCTAAAATAAAACTGATAAAGTTCAGAGAAGAATTCGTTTTGGCGTTGATTGGAGATTTTCAACCAGTTTTTAAAAAAATAGATCTAAAGAGCTCCATTATTTAGAGTGTTTACCACCAACGGAAAAAAAACAGCGTCCGACAAAGCCATGTCGTGTATGTACCCAAGAAAAAAAAACGCCGAGAAACGCGTTACTTCTGTCCAGCCTGTCCAGAGAAGCCAGCCCTTTGTGTGGAAAATTGTTTTAAAAACTTCCACAAACAATAATATATTACTTTGGCCCTTATTATGAGCAACATTCGATCTTCGACTGTAGTCGAAAGTGCTGATCGAACGAATTTTCATTTGGTATTATGGTGCTCATTCGTTGAAGAATAGGACTATTGTGAATTTCGATCGCTCGACGCATTTACAATAGATAATTTTTTCTCAGCTGATACAGCAAATCAAAATAAAAGAACAACCGATTGTGTTGAAATTCTTTGCTAACAACATTTTAAAAAGCTAAAAAACGTATTTTTTGTGAAAATGAGTACAACGGAGTTGTGGTTCGACGATTCATCTCAAAGCGAATAATGTAAATTTTAGGTTTGTGATCATACAATGAAAATAACTTATATAAATCCGAAAAATCCAGGAGCTACTCATGATTCTATAGCTTTCAACATGTCGCCATTGAAAGCACATTTAGAGGAGCAACATCTCAATGGTCGTCGCAATACTTGGCTCCTCGGTATGTAATAAACTCCAATTGAAATTCCGTTTTTAAAAATGTTTGTCTGTCTCAGGTGATGCTGGATACGCTCTAAAACCATATTTAATGACGGCGCTCAGAAACTCTGAGGGAGGGTCTCCACAAAGGGCATACAACAAACAACTTGCTAAAGCGAGAAGTATCATTGAGAGAACAATTGGAGTCTTGAAAAACCGATTTAGATGTTTGTTGCAGGCAAGAGCTCTCCACTATTCTCCAAAAAAGCAACACAAATGATTAATGTGTGTGCAGCTTTGCACAACAGTTGTCTGCTTTACAGTGCTCACCTTCCGGATGAAAAGTTATCCGATGAGACCCTCAACGATGATGCTGGAGATATTGAAGTGGAGTCAAATAACGGAAAAGCAGAAAACATAAGAAATGAAATTCTTAGAATATTATGAAAAAAACTAAAAAGTATTAAATAAACACCTTTACGCCATAGTTTCTTTTTTATTTTTGTTATAAATTTTCTTTATGCAAATATTCGTCATTCCTCAGCCCATACCTGCCAAGGGAAAATAAAAATGTATTTCTACAAACATCACAAAAAAAGCGTTTATTAACCTTAATCCATTTTGCTGCCGTTCTAACTGGTGGTTCCAATCAATTCAGCTCCGTTGTAAACTCCTCCCATTTTTTTGCTGCTTGAACTTTTGTGCAAATTCCTTTTGCGAATTGTGGATTCTCTTCCATTAATGCAACTAGCCTTTCTAATTGCTGTTTGGTACTCACGACTTTCGACCTGCATAAAATTAATAAAATTAGCATATATTTATTATTTGGTTACTATAAAACCATAAATAATCGCAAACAACTTACATTTTAATAAGTTTTCCCACAATACGCTACACAAACGAAAGCAAAATTGCATTCGACTCTAAATTCGGTATACAACGAAAATTTCGACAGGCATGAGCCGCTCATAATACTAAATTGACATTCGATTTTCGATCTTCGACAGCCATCCATTGTTGGTATTCCCGCATATCTCTTCGCTATCGTTCTAGCGCGCTACAATAAAATTTGTGCCGGGAGGAAACTCAATGGAATCACGCTTGGTACTTAACGTGTTAAGGAGCATTTGATTCGGGCATGCCATCTTTTCTTGGCCCGGATCGAGGAGTTATCGCACATAATGTAAATTTTATTGAATGCTTTTATAGAATGCGGCCGCTGTAGCCGAATGCGTTGGTGCGTGATTACCATTCGGAATTCACAGAGAGAACGTCGGTTCGAATCTCGATGAAACACCAAAATTAAGAAAAACATTTTTCTAATAGCGGTCGCCCCTCGGCAGGCAATGGCAAACCTCCGAGTGTATTTCTGCCATGAAAAAGCTCCTCATAAAAATATCTGCCGTTCGGAGTCGGCTTGAAACTGTAGGTCCCTCCTATTTGTGGTGTGCGTCTTGATGTTGTTCCACAAATGGAGGGACCTACAGTTTCAAGCCGACTCCGAACGGCAGATATTTTTATGAGGAACTCGGCCAAACACCCAAAAGAGGGTGTACGCGCCAATTATATATATGTATGTATATATTTTATAGAATGCTTAACCTAATATGTTGTGTAGAAAATTCGTGAAGTTTCATTAAATTTTGTTCGAAATAAAAACGAATTAGCTTTAATTTCAACACATTTTAAATCTTGAAAATTAAATACAATAATTCCTTACCTTCATATTACTATAAAATTTATAAAAATCATAGGGAGACAACTTCATAAAATTTCATAATAATTTATTTTCAAGACCGATTTATTATTTACGCATAGTTTATAAGTATTTGTCCACACTTGATTTAGTGGCTATTTTAAATAAGTTCGTAAGCAATAATAGTAATGATGAGAAATAATTAAGCTCATACATATTAAATTACAATTAAAATTGTTAGATATTATTGTGTTTAACGAACACCCTTCATCCCATCTGCTCGTCATATACTTTTACAAGCTGCCTCTGCGCTAACTCCGAATGAAATACATACAACTGTGCAATTTAAGTTTACGAAAGTTTTAAGTCACAGAGCGGGAATACCTTCACCACATTGTCTAAGTATGTATGCGCATTATGTGAATTTACAAAAAAATGCATTATCAGCAATGGTATGTTTTACATAAATATTAAGAGATTTACAACAAAGTGGCGGTGATAGCAAAAAATATAACAAATGCATAAATATGTATACCCCGAAATACCCGTTTAATTTCAAAATATGTATTATTGTATAATATTTAAAATCTCAATTTTAAGTGACGTAAAATCTAAAAAAAATTTACTAATGTAAAAACTTAGCAGGGAACTTCAGAATCAGAATCAGAATCATGTAGGGAACTTCAAATTAAATAAGTTTGCCCTTAGTTTATACAAATACAATAGATTATGCATACCACCAATTGACTCTATCTCTCTTTAGCATTCCCTCTATTTAGCACGAAGTAACGGTTGAATGACTCTCCGAGAGGTTCTTAAATCATTGCACAAATACTTGAGTACAAATTTAAATCGTGTGTGTTGTATGTGTGTGTCGGCGCTAAGAAAACCAAATGCTTTGTGTTGAGTGTTGTCAGCGTGTGGCAATAACAACAACCTACGCCGACATGCGTTTTAGTTATGCTTCTCTGTGATACCATTGTCTTGCATTCTGTTTGGCATGCCGTGTTTGTTTTGGGCGCGCCATAGCCTTTCTACTTTCTATCCTAACTATTTGTATAATTTCAAAATTGGTATATCAGAAAAGACATTACAGTTTTATCGCTTAAATCGAGATTTCCAAATTCTCTGTATATCATAAAACGAGCATACGTACATATGATGATTTCATAATTATCATATAAAGTGATCATCAACATCGTTGTTTGTCTATTTTTCATGTTTCGTTTCAGTTTAACATCTAATAAATACGTTCGTAGAACAACAAATAAGCTTGAGCTCTTAGCACAGCTTCCTCATTTACCTCTTGTACTCGGGAGTCGGACACGTAATACCATTTGCCAATTGGCACCTGAACATCGCGCGCCTCTTCTTCCCTACCGTATGCACGGCTGGTGTCAGCTGCAGCCGACTCAGCCTCATCTGGATCGGAGGAACTTGTAGATAAGCTGTCGCTACTGTTGGAAAAGTCGTCGCTGTCATTGGCTGCCTTCATGCGCAATTCCCGCGCCTTTTCTTTTGCTAGCAGCTCTTCTAGTTTTTTACGCTGCTCGTCGTCCTGGTCAAGCTCGGCTTTGCTGCCCTGTGGCAAGAAATTCCATCGTCTGTCATCTCGCGATAACTTAGGACGCACTTTTACGTATGCTGTATAATGGCCACCATACATGCCGCCAGAGTGCTCTACAATGCCGTAAAGAGCATACAAAAGTTTCTTTTGCTTGCGATCTATATTTGGCAAATTTTTTACTTTGGACCCACAGAATGGGGCGATGTCGAGTACCATTGGGAAGCTAACGGCCCGTGTTAATTTGCGAAAAATGCATCGTGGGCCAAGTTGGAAACGTTTTAAATGTAGGATTAATACCGCTGGCGGACTAGATATCAGAAATTGTTTTGTTGCATTTGTGTTCACGGTCTTTGCCTTTGGATCGGTGCCGTTGATGCGTTTGGTACAATTCTCACATCCCACTTTGTTGTTACCCGTCATTAACTCAACGCCGGTGAAGTTATTAAGGCAGGATTGTACTGAACATTCTCCATCTTCGCATTGATAACGCGGTGCTATTGTCGTACTCCAATCGGAGTGGCTTTGCGTTCGCACGCGCTTAGCCTTCATACGTGCCGCCTTTTGTTCGTTAAGTTGAAGTTGTTCCAGTTGGGCAGTTAAGGCTGCTTCGTCTTTTAATTCACCATTAACCAATCCAACGGCGCCACTCTCTGCTGCGTCTGGCTCCGTTAATGTTAGCTGACGAACAATCGTGGCACCTTTCTCACTTATCCCAACTGACATTAGACTATTATTTGTGGTTGCGGAGCCGGCGTGACAACCATTCGTCTCAGAGCAGGGTAAAAAGTTGCTGCCAGCATTCGCTGGGCTATTGGCGATACCTGAATCTGAGAAATAAATAAATTAAGTTTAATAAGCATGGCACATATTTTACTTCGGTACCATTTTCATCTTCATCGAGTGAATCTTTGTCCATATTTTCTGGTGAATCATCGCGCTTCTCTGGTTTGCCGGAGTTAGGCAATTGATTGTTTCCATTTGTATCATAAGATGTTGCAGTAGAAGTTCGCGATGTTTTTGTGGCCGCATTGTCATCTACGAGGTTGTCTTCCACATCAGCGTCTGAGTGCTCAGATGAAGATGATGAGGAGGAAAATCCAACGGCATCTTCGCGTTTAGCACATCCGATTTCAGGAGCCGTATCCACAATCTCTCCGGAGGCGCCTATCATATTCTCAAATGAAGCTTTTTGCTTAAGTTTATTTTCATGATGTTTGGCTGCGCGTTTTGCTTTGCGTTCTTTCTCCTTTTCTTTTTTTATTTGCGCCTTAGAGGGACCTGCAGGCGGAGCATTTAAGAAAAACGAGCATGCATTGGGCGAATTATCAGGGCTGGCTTTGCGTCTAATAGGTGGCTGTGGCTTTTCCACGCTAACTGGTAGCGACATGTCCAAAAAGTATTCATGGCGTGAAGACACATTGAAACACTCTTGACAAGTCAGAGTCGATACAAGAAACCCCCGAAACACTTGCTCTGGGCGGAGTATGCGATCCGCAGCCTGATTTCCATATATTTTACATTTTTGACGCATCTCTTCCGAAACGCTGTTAATGTCCTGATCCTTGTAGCCAAGGTTGGTTAGTATTACTCGCTGATAGCGTTTTAAATCTTCAGACCTGAAATGATGAACGATTACGACAAATTTTTTAATTATATTTGTTTAACTTACCTAACACTCTCCAGCAAATGTCGCAGCAGTTCATGGGAGTCGTGTTGATCACCACCTCGAAATTGTGGACATTTTGTACAGAGTTTATCGAATAATTTGCTAGGGGTAAAAACACCACCTAAATGAAAGCAAGTTTTTATTAGTTATATTTACAATGAATAGATACTGCTTTCAGGGCAGTACTATCCCATTAATCTAATCTATGGTAAGGGAGTTTTCGATATTAAATTCTGTTAGGACATAAAATCTATCAAAAACGCAACTGTTCGACCTCCGCTTGCCAGATATATAATTATTTTTTTTTTTAAATAAGAAACAATAACAACGCTAATTATATTATTTCATAATTTTAATCACCTCCTAATTGCAACTCCTCCAACGCTTGAGCAAGAGCAGCTGTTAGACCTCCCCACGATGACAACGTCCCTTTGATCATTGGTAGGTGCACATCTTCGTCGTCTTTGAACTTAAAAGTACCTCCTGGCAAAATGAATCTAAAAAATAGAAATTTATTTTAAGAGTGCTTTTCGGAATTTTTTTCACATACTCTTCGCCTGGCTCAGCCAGCTCCTTCAGTACATCTAACAAATATGGTGTTTGGGCCAGACATTGCATTACTGCATTGAAGAAACATGTGTTGCCAAGATTAGTCAAACCACGCACGCGCGGCAATGTCTCGATAAATTGCGGGTCAACTGTATTTGATGTATTTAAACTCATCAAGGATGGAATGGGCGCCGTTGCGGCCGGAACAGATACAATTGAGGGAGCAGTTACACGCTTTGCCATGCCAGGTATGGGCGGCGGCGGCGGTGGCGGTAGCGGTATTGGTTTGTTCGGTGTCCCTCCGGGTTGAAGCTCAACTAGTGGGCGCAAAGATTCCCACGTGGCAATTATTTTCCCCTCTATATTGGTAAGAGGTGTATTTGTAGTTGGTGAGGCGATAGGAATGGGCTTTTGCGCGACCTTTTTCACTAGTTCAACACATTCCAAAAGATTTTTCCGCGAATTAGGTTTAACCTCGTTATCGCAATCATAACACCATATCTCAAACGAACGTGTATTCATTGTGAGGGCATGTGAGTCGGAATGAGGTGTCTAAGAAAGATTAGAATAATAATTCCAGAATGATGCAATTGAGATGATTATATATGCTTACTTTGTAATGTTGCAAAGCATGTTGGTTCCTGGACCGACCACATAGTTGAGAACCACATTTCAAACATAACCAGAGTGTATTATCATACTCGAAACCGGAAATGGATTCATCTATGGAAGACTCCTTAACCTCTGCAGCAGGTGAAGTACCGCCTTGCTTAGAGCATTGCATACAATCCGTGGCCAAGCCACTAGCTTTTAGTACCTTGCGCAATTTAGTGGGGTCAACAGCCTTCTTTACATGTTGGCAAACACCAACGCCCGATGTAGGACTATGCAATGGACCCACAGAGGAGTCTGTGGAGGAGCCATCCTCATGCACATCTGATTGACGTTTCTTCTTCACCATAACTAAGTAAGTCGCTGACCTTGGTTACAATAACACAGATATTATCCGAAGTAGTTTCGAGAATGAGGTTAATACAGAATTTCCTGCAGTTGCTGAAATCCTTCTGCAAAGAAACAAAATACAAATAGTATTTATTTGCTAACGAAGTCACTTTAATTTATATAATTTCATTAGTATTTTTATATTTTATAACTCCTATTAATCAGGATATCAGTTTTTTTTTTTTTTTTTTTGGATCAAACAGCGAATTGAGGTTAAGATCACACGTCTGCAGAAAACATTTAAACCAACAAAAAGTAGAAGCAGCACATCACATACATATACTATGAAATATAAATTGTATATTAGAGAGAACAGCAAATTGCTCGACTCCACAGTTTAGAGCATAACTACTCCATTTTCCGATTAACTATCATATTGCTAAATTTTTCAAGCGCTTTCTTTTGTGACATGCATTCGCTTATTGGTATTCGTATAATACAACCAAACAAGAATTGTTCTTTGTCCCAGTTTTCGTCTATAACACGTTTAGTAAAATGCACTTCCAACCGTCAGCCATAGCACGACCTATAAGTAATTTTCAATTACATACCACAGTATTTTTTCCTAATTTAACAAGAACCTCCCAAAAACGAAAATCAGAGCATATAAACTTTTTTGTTTAATTAGAGCAAAATTTCCCAATTTGTATTGTTCCAATGTTTCATAAAATATGACAGTCACATATCGTCAATTGTCAAAAATTATTTGGCATGTCAGTCCTTACGCACGAATGCATTGCGAAGGCAGTAATTACAGAATCTTAAAAAATTAACCAATATAGGCGTACTGATTGGGATTTGTATGTGCGACAAAACGATTACTTATTATAGTTAAGAAGAGGTATACAAGTATGAAAATACAAACTCTTAATTCTCCAAAATCGAAAGCAAATTTTCAGATAATAGAGTCACAGCTGTGCAGCTCTGTGTCATACAGCAGCGCCATCTCTTCGTGAAATCTGTCGGCAATCTATGAGCACAATTCTTAGTGTAAGTGGTAGGTTTTCAGGTTGTATTCAATCAGAGAATGTTAATGGAATGAGAAGGAGCAGATGTTACTGTTAACTTTTTTTATTACAATTGATATTTGAAAGATTTCTAGTAAGAGATTTTAGAACATCGACTTTATAGACACCACACTGAGTTTTGCCCACACAAAAATTGAAAACACCACACATCTTTCACCTCAACACACAACACATTTCTCACCTCGAATTAGTTTTTGAAATAATAAGCGAATACGTAAATTTATTAGAAAATTGTTTTTCGATTACATCAAAACCAAAACAAATTCAAAAAAAATTGAAGCCGGGAATTAATATCGAGTCTAACATATGGCGAGGAAAAATACGCGGTGCGTTTATTTCTCCGACTGCTTATTTTTTTACTATTTTGTTACTTTTGAAATGATAAGCGGATACATAAAATTTAGGTATTACAAATTTTTTTACGATTACATTAAAAAAGGGATAAAGGAAAAAAAACTTTGAAAAAAAAAACCTTTGGCGCCGAGAATTGATGTCAAGTCATGCATTTGGAAAGGGATAGAGGCGCGGTGCGTTTGCTTCTGCGGCTACGTTGTGAACCAAGGTTTTGTGATGTTTATGTATGTACATACATACATATGCGTGCGCGCGACGCGGATAAATTTTAATAAAGTTCTGAAAGAACTTCATAGCGTTTTTTCATTACATGCATAAATGAATGTACAAACTATGTATTTACATATATAACATTATCAAATGTAATACATACATACATATGCATATTCACAAATAAAATAATGGTTTAGAAAAAACCAACACTTATTTTATATTCAATGTCAATTTATAGTTTATTTATGCGGCTGCATATTACATACACATGCCCCACAAAATCTGCGTTCACCCGAATAGCCTTCTTAAATTTATTAAAAACAAAATAGAATATTATGATTAAATTGAAATCTTTACAATTGGTTTATTCACTACATTCTCAACTTTTAAGGGCAAAAAAACAAGATTCCTCACTTTACTTTTTAGATAACGGGAAAATAATTTCAGCAGCATGTAAATGTGGCACCAAAAAGTCTGCGTTCAGTCTGTTTATTTTAATGATACCGTTAATTTTAAGATATTTTTCCTTGTTTATATTAATTTTTGATTGCGCATTACTTCGACTGAATGTTAACAAAGCTGAGTTGAACATTTTATTTATAACTGGAGATAATTACAGAACATGGAATGAAAGGGAAAAGAAATAAGCGTATCTGAGAGGAAAATATTATAATTATAAAAATGTGGAAAGACGGAAAAAGTTTCCGAAATATTGGAAAATCTATTGGGAGGACGTATTCCTCTATTCAGCGAGTTGTAACAAATTTTCGACAAACTGGAATTTTTACATCTAAGCCCAGGTCAGAGCGTCCGAAAAAATTATCGATCCGGGAAGAGCGTTCTATAATCAACTTGGCAAAGGTTAACCCCCGGATTACATCCTGAAAATTAGTTGAAAACATAAATCAAACATTTAAAAAAAGTATTTGCGCTGAAACTGCCAGAAAAGTTCTACGTCAAGCTGGATACCATGATAGAGTCGCCCGAAGAAAGCCTTTCATTTCTCTTGTGAACAGACGTAAACGCATTCAGTTTGCTAATGAGTACATAAATAAGCCTCCCGAGTTTTGGAAAAAAGTAATATTTTCAGACGAAAGTAAATTTTGTATATTCAGAATAAAAGGCCGCCGAATTGTTTGGCGAAAACCTGAAACTGCTCTTGAAAATCAAAATCTTGTTGGCACGGTTAAGCACGGAGGTGGCGGGATTATGGTTTGGGCTGCATGGCGGTAAATGGGGTGGGTCAGTTAGAATTTATTGATTCGACGATGGATAAATGGGGATACTTGAACATACTAAAACGAAATTTAAATAAAATCTCGGCTTATCAAGAACGTTTTGGTTTCAAAAAGATAACGACCCGAAGCACACAGCCGAGATCGTTAAGCTTTGGCTCTTGTACAACGCCCCAAAACAGCTTAAAACCATCAACATCTGTGGGATTTATTGGAAAAAAGAATTCGTCAGCAAGTGATTACTAGTAAAGAGGTTTTGCGGAGTGTATGCCGGGAGAGCTTGGCTGGGAAGTTTTGATGCATCCACCATATAGCCCTGACCTTGCACCATCGGACTACCATTTGTATCGGTCAATGCAGAACTCCCTTAATGGAGTAAAGTTGGCTTCAAGAGAAGTCTGTGAAAATTACTTGCCGCAGTTTTTCGCCGAGAAACCACAAAAGTTTTACACTGATGGAATAATGTCTCTAGAAGAAAAATGGCAAAAGGTGGTCGACCAAAATGGTACTTGGTTTAATAAAGTTCATTATAAATATAAAAAAAATGTGTTGAAGTTTGATTAGAAATACGAAAAGACTTTTTCGACTACCCATATGTATAGGGGTTTTCAGTAAGAGCGCTTCAACTTTTGAGCTTTTTTGAATAAAACACAATCGGTTTGACTTTTTTAACTAATTTTTTTTTTCATTATCGAGTTTGAACATATACATTTAAGTATGAAATTCGATTTCTTTTGCATGACCACCGCGTGCACGTTTTACGAAGTCCAATCGTTGAACCCAATTTTCGACCACTCTTTTGCATAAATCGGCCGAAATTCCAGCAATTTCGCGTTCAATATTGGCTCTGAGCTCACAAATCGTCGCCGGCTTGTTACTGTAGACCAATGACTTCACATAACCCCAAAACGGGACGGCTTGTTAAATGGACCGTAAAATGGCCGTAATGCTTTTAAAGTAGCAGCAACAGAACGATTATTTTCATAAAAAATTTGCACGATTTGCAATCGTTGCTCAAGTGTGTAGCGTTCCATGATGAAATGTATACTAATGAAGTTTACAAATGACAAGCGAAAAATAAAAAATATTGCGTCGTTCGCCCTCCCTATCGGAAAAAAGTTGAAGCGCACCTATTGAATAACCCTATATAAGTAGGTATATAAATGTACACAAACCTTCATCGAACGCAAAATGTATGCATATAAAAAAACAACAACTGCCACCGTCTTCTTGTCCGTCAGTGAAAAGATGGGATATGTATACCCTATGATCAAAAAGTACCGGGAAGGTGATGTTGACAGTTTTCTTCGATAGCCAAGGCGTAGTGCACCAAGAGTACCTTCCATCGAGCCAGACAGTCAATAAAGAATATTAGAATATTATTTATCCATTTTCAAGCATTTGAGAGATGCTGTACGTCGCAAACGGTCGGAAATGTGAGCAAACAATTAACATCCCATAAACATTCTCTGAGTAAAGTTTATCTTATTTATGGTAAAGTTATAATTGTCTGTAACTCTCTTTTCTGCAAAGTTAACAAAATTCGTGCAACAGTTTTGGAAACAGTGGATTCTTACAAAAGCGCTCAAAATGTTGTTCGAATATACGAATTTTTCGAAGACTACAGATTTGCTTTCAGCCTTTAGGTTCTTAATGCAAACAATATTTAGCATTTAGTCGCATTTGGGAGAAAAATTTTCAAATTGTAAGGGCAAATGAACAGTTAGAGCAGCATTAAGAGCCAAATATATATTTAGCGTTCAGCAATAAAAGCCTATAACCCAGAAGAATAGGTTAGGTTAGCCAGGTTGCTTGTCTAAGACAACCCCAGAAGACTAAAATTTCATTTAAAAATTCACCACAGTTAAGGTTAAACTACATAGGTATGTATGTGTATCTGTACTGGCATAGAACTTTTAACAAATAAGGTCTAGTTCCCGGTTAGGTCCAATAAAAAACTTGGTTAGAAAGTTTCTTCATACAAAAACTATTGGGGTCTAAAATCGTTATAATCAGCTCCGATTGGGTTTTTGTGTGTCAAAGGTTTTTAATCGATTTTTTTAGAGGAATAGACCGGATTTGCAACTTCTTGTTTTTATACGTTCTTTGCTTTTAAACACAAAAACAATGCTCAGAAACAAGTTGCCCGTTCCTATCCGATTTTCGTTAGAGAAATGGGCGAAATTGCATTTTTTGTTCTTATACATTATTTGGCACTGGTAATACTATACAATTGACGGCCGTCGTAGCCGAATGGGTTGGTGCGTGATTACCATTCGGAATTCACACAGAGCACGTTGGTTCGAATCTCGGTGAAACCAAAATTAATAAAAACATTTTTCTATTAGCGGTCGCTCCTCGGCAGGCAATGGCAAACCTCCGAGTGTATTTCTGAAATGAAAAAGCTCCTCATAAAAATATTTGCCGTTCGGAGTCGGCTTGAAACTGTAGGTCCCTCCATTTGTGGAACAACATCAAGACGCACACCACAAATAGGAGGAGGAGCTCGACCAAACACCCAAAAAAAAATGGTGTACGCGCCAATTATATATATATATATATAATACTATACAATAGTACAATTTTAAAGGTAAGGTACATACATATATTTCAAGTTTAACTATTATAGATTAGACTGATTCTGTAAAAATATTGCAATACAATTTTTAATTATCCTAAGGCGGGATTTGTCGGTAATGAGAGAAATACTATAAAATTTTCGCCACGTTGGTAATAAGGAATTCGTAGAATCAGCGGAAATAATGATTTACTTTAAGGTCTTTGCGTTTTGCGGGAATTGTACGTAAAGCTACTGGAGCTGCTGAGTTGTTTTTTTGCGCGCTTTTCGTGGTTTCACTGTCAAAGTGGTCTGCTTTGATGGTTTGTTTACATTCTGATGAAAATTTTGACATTCAAACCCCCAATTTGCAGAGACAAAATGCATGGAAATGTTTTTGTTGTGCTGCCGAAGTTACCTTCATTTAAGTGATGAGACCAGTGCTACCGCTTTCGTTTTTTTCAACCAAAGTTGGTTATTTATTTTTCTTTACAAGCATTTGGGTTATTTGATTATGATTCTAAAATAGTTTCTTTTAAGTCAAACTTTATAAAAATGCGTAGTTGCAATAATTTGGCTACATTATGAATTTTATTTTTGTACTCTAAATTTTATGTTTATATTACATTAGGTTTTGGTGATTGTCACTCTCCATAAGGATACAGAGGGGTCCACTTAGGCTTGAAGACCCACTTTAATTTATTTGACTAAAGTCTCCTCCTCTAATTCCCGATGCGGCGGAACTACTTTATCTCTCTGATAAATGAGGAAATATTATGAATGATTTCAAATTTCAGGTCTGCCAGAGATCCAAAGAAGTAAGAGTTCAGACAACAGTGGCAGAGAAAATGTTCAACACTCTCCACTTTATCCACGTTTCTGCAGCTGTGACAGAAGTAACTTGAAAAAACCCCTTATGCTTACCGTGCATTGCAACTAGGCACAGCGATGATGATTCCAACTTCTGTACTACTGGACGGCCGGTATAGGTTGTTAAGAGGCCTAATTCTGTTTTCATTCCTTTAAGGCTACACCTGACTAGTTACCTCATAGGTGGGCTACGTGGTCCATCTGTATTGTGTACTTGTAGTCTGTGCCTCGTTCACAGCTGCTAACCCAGCTTGAAAGGCAATGCAATAGACAGGTAGCCGTAGACTTATTTTCAGCTGCAGCCCAATAATCTACTTAAACGGATGTTGATGGACTGGATGACTTCACAAATTATAGGCTATTTGAGAGCTTAGAGATTCTCAAATACCTCCAAACTTTTTGAAGGAATATTTAAGACAGAGGCTAAAGCTACGGCACCAAAAAAATAATTTGGTAACATCATTCTGAAGCTGTGCTGCATAAGACCAATTTAAGTTGAAATGAAACACATACGCGTTGTATGCGGCAGTCTAACTAGTTTTGTAAAAATATAGATATGTATGTATATTCTCTAACTCACGACAGACTTTCAAGTCCAACCTTAATCTGGAGATACGCGTTTTGAATTGTGACTAATGTATCTCACCGTATTGTTAACCATATACAATATTATATTTAAGTATATTTTAGTACTAGTAATCTATTTGAGTTCTACTTCAATTGATGAAAGAATAAATAAATAAAAATAGTCAAAATCATTTACATACATATACTCATACAAATGTACATCTGCAATGTTTTGGGACATACACCACAAACTATTACCCTGAAAGTATGGGAACTTTAAGTAACCTTTGCTTTTATGGATCTAAAAATTTAATATTAAGAGGTTCGTGCAACTTGTGGTTTAACCATTCAATAAAGTGACTTCCTGTCGGCGTTTGCTAATTTCTGCCAAATGTGACCCAATCCCATTGTAAGTTTTTCTTGCGCATCGCACGTCAAGTGGAGTATAGAGGACTGCTGTCTGGCTGCTAAGGCAATTGAGTGGACCGCAGTGCATGATAAGCATGCAACATCTTATCGGCGCTTATCTGCAACGCTACTTGAAGGCTTTTGCGGCACTGCTTCTCTTTGCCACACCAACAGCTTTCTGGAAAGCATTCGCCCATCATAAATGCAACAAAATGCGCAGTTGAGGATGCGCTGCGAACGAAAAAAAACTTGCTTACGGATATATGTACATACCAACATACGAGTGCGAGCAAATGTGTGAATAAGTGAAGATGGAATAAATGAAGTAAAAACAAAAGCTGATCAGATAGGAGGGAAAACCTGCAAATGAGAGACGCAACCGATCACAATACGTACGAGTATAAAGACGGCGTTGGCCATGGTTGGATGGCCTGCGATCGGCGGCAGTTGATGAAAGAATTGTGCCGGCGTTGGAACGTCAAGTCGATATCATTGGCAATGACGTTGACGACGAAAAGCGATACAGGCAATAAATACGAAAAACAAATATTGTAAATGCTTGCATTGCTGGCGTATCTGACGGATACAATAAATGCATTTTAATTGTAATTAAAATTACACGAAGCTGCAGCAGTGTGGGGCGCTGGTTTTTATGTGCTATGAGAGATATTTTGCTATCGCTATTTCTTCTGCTTAAATTATCGTGGCAATTAATCGTGGAACTCGTTTCCATTTTAATTGACGTTTCATAGAGGTACGATTATGTGGGGACTTATTAAGCGAGTTTGATTACTTAATAAGTAGATGATATAAAATCCGTCACAATTCACATCTTTTATACATTTACATACATACACGCACTTAAGTGGAACAGTTCTCTCTTGGCATACTTTTATGGCTCATGCTTTAATCTAGCGTAAGCTTACGGCATCAACGACCAGTGCGGTTTGCTCTAAGTCGTATTTAGAAGCAAAGTGGTTGGGGCTGGTGGGAAACAGGAACAAATCCATATGTATCTTGGCATAAAAAATCGAGTATTGACATCCATTTTACGGTTGAAGGTATAATTAAAAAAAAAAATACTACTCACACGACCTGACGGAAGTTAAACCCAATGCTCTTTCTCCAGTACCAAAGATAGCATTTTTTCTGTAGCTGCCCAATTTTAGGCCTCGACACTCAGCAAACGTCTGCCTTTCTTGGCCTGGAAGTGCAAAATAAAATGCCTGGGCAGAAACAATAAGTTAAGGGAAAGAGAACAACGTTTAATTTAAGGTAGTCTCAAAGGTGATAGATTTTCAAGGCTCGACCAATAATTATGGGGAAAGGAAAGTTGTGAGGGGAACTTTGGCTACCACGACTCGGGGGATTCGGCAGCCGAATTCTGCCCGATCATTTCACATGTATTCACACACTCGTCCAATCAGTCGTTATTCAGACGGCAATGAAGTGGCATTGTGTTGGTTTTTTTTCATATGTCACTACTCAATCTTAGTGTTTTCGTAACCGGTTTGTAACCCCAGTTACGTCAGCCTGTCAGCTGATTCTGTCAAATTTGCTGAGAGCTGGATAACGTTCTGTTATTGGCCACACCTCAATTCTTTTTACCACGAGGTGGGCTAGTAGCAACACTTGCTCTTAATTGGAACAGTGAGTCAAACATAAAAGGGTTAACACGTTCCCGCCGGCGACCGGATTTTTTTGTTCTCGGCATCTGGCTGCTCTGTAACTCCAAGATTGTTTCATCGGACGGCGCTGTTGTAACCGTAATTGCATATCGCTCAGTGAGAGCTGCCGACTATGCCTGCGTTAGATGTAAACTATTTCTCTCCTTTTTGCTCAGAAAACCGTTACCAGCCATGCCACCCATGGTACAAGCCGTCCAATGAGACAGGCCTCAATGTACCACTAGTGGTACATGCCGGCGGGAACGTGTTAAAGTGAAAAATAAGGGGGAAACTTAAGTGGAGCCCAGAACAAGAATGAAGTCAGCTTATTCTAAAAATCTGCCGGAAATATATATGGACACAAAATTGTTTCTCCTGAAGAGTAAGCAATCTTTTTAAGTAATAATTTCTTAGGATGTCTGCTTGAGCCACTTGAGAAATGAGGTTTATGTGATAACATGGATGGCCTTTATTAATCAAAATAAGTGTTGAACCACATCATGTAATGCAGGCCTAATTCCTGTCTCTACTCCTCTTACGTCCTTATTTCCCATCTACGTCCCCTTCCTTCGCGCACCTCGTACACAGTCCCAAAAAAGGTGTCATTGGCGTTGTGTAGCATTCTTTGGTGGAGACAGCAATCGTCTTCGGTGTCTCCACGATGATAACCTCCATCTCTGGATTAATTTCAGTTACACGGACTGGGGATGTCGCTGTTTTTGTGCCTCTTTTAAATGGTGATGGTACCTCGATGTCTTTAGTTAGGTGCCCCGGTGTTTGCTTTAGAGGATTATTTTGTGTTGTTGTTTTAAACTATTCATGGATGTTGGGTCCTCCCTTGAGTCCGCTATCCCAGTTCGTACATACAGTAACCTTCATGACCCCGTGGTTATCTTTGCAATGCGGGGAAGTTTACGCGAGGGTTGACACATGACCTTATGAGTGCACAGGTTAAAAACACAATAAGAAAAAGTTTAAAGATAATGGCATGGAACGCGAATGGAATCTTAAAGCACAAAAATGAACTTGAGCTTGTACTTAATCAAAAAAGAATTGATATTTGTTTAGTATCTGAAACTCATTTGACCACCCAAATGTACTCTACATTCAACGGATTTATAATGTATTGCTCAAATCATCCTCTAAACAACGCAAGAGGAGGTAGCGCAATTATTATTAAGAATTCGATTGAACATTTCGAAGAAGAAAAGATCAGCTCCACTGAGTTTCAAGCGACAACAGTTGGAATCAAGTTTTGCAATTACCAACTGTCGGTAACAGCAGTATATAGTCCGCCGAGACATAACATAAAGTCTACAGAATACACACAACTTTTAAATAAACATAAAGGAAGATTCGTTATGGGAGGCGATTTCAATGCAAAGCACATTAACTGGGGATCTCGCCTAACGACAACTAAAGGTCGCGAACTGTGGAAAGCGGCACAACAATGTGGTTGTGAAATATTCTCAACTGGCAGTCCAACATACTGGCCAACAGACATTAATAAGACTCCAGATTTGATTGATTTTTTCGTAGTCAAACAACTTCCATACAACATCATAACTCTGGAGGATGGTTTAGATCTGAATTCAGATCATTCACCTATATTCATGATTCTTGATGGTGAACCAAAAATCAATGAAAGTAACCTGCTCCTTTCAAATAAATATACAGATTGGCAATACTTCAAGACTAAACTAGACACATATGTAAACACGACAAATGAAGGCGATAATGTTGACGAAATTGAGAAGGAAACAATAAAGCTGTCAGCACAGATACAAAAAGCTGCTTGGTTAAGTACACCTGTAAGAGTCCAAAAAATTAATCGCCAAAGATATCCTTCGAATATAATTGAACTCATAAAGGAAAAAAGAAAAATCAGAAAAAAGTGGCAGTCGATTAGGTCTCCATCACTTAAAACACAATTAAACAACCTCACCAAAACAGTGAAATATGCTATTCAAGAAAATAAAAACAGAACTTTAAATATAAAGCTACAAAACCTATCTGCAGATAAAACCTCTGATTACTCTCTATGGCGGACTACGGCACATATGAAAAGACCAATTCAACATAATCCCCCAATTAAACAGCCAAATAGCAACCAACCTTGGGCAAAAACCGATTCGGAAAAAGCTGAGTTATTTGCACAACACCTCCAACAAATTTTTAAGCCATTTGAAACGATAAATTACACTTTGTTTCCCCATACTGTGCAAGAATCTGTTGAAATTACAAGTTTTACCACTGATGAGGTAGCAAATGAAATCTCCAAACTAAAACAAAAGAAAAGTCCAGGATTTGACTTAATCACAGCCGAAGTGCTAAAGAACTTATCTTACAAAGCGCTAATCAAACTCACTTTAATAATGAATGCATGCATTGAATTTAAATACATACCAATGCATTGGAAAATTTCTGAAATTAAAATGATCCCAAAGCCAGGGAAAAATCCCAACGAAGTCACATCTTACCGCCCAATAGCATTACTCCCAGCCATCGGAAAGCTATTTGAAAAACTATTTTCCAAACGATTAAAGGATATAATTTCTAATAAACAATTAATACCATCTCACCAATTTGGATTTCGAGAAAAACATTCAACGATAGATCAGATACATCGTATAGTACACATCATAGAAGAGGCCATAGAAAACAATCAAGTGTGTTCAGCAATATTCCTTGATATCGCACAGGCGTTTGATAAAGTGTGGCACGAAGGTCTAATCCGTAAGCTCAGAGCGATGCTCCCATATCAATATACTTTGCTATTGGAATCATATCTCACAGACAGATATTTTAGAGTGAAACAAAGACAAGCATACTCAAACATTAAAAAAATTGAAGCTGGTGTACCACAAGGCAGCATTCTTGGGCCAGTACTGTATTTGCTCTATACTGCAGATCTACCTGTTTCAAATACAAGTAAGATAGCCACTTTTGCTGATGACACGTGTATCTTAGCCTATGGAAATAACGCAAATGAATCAACTAGAAAGTTACAGGCATCGATAGACGAAGTTGTCGCATGGACTGAAAACTGGAGAATCAAATTAAATGAAAGCAAGTCTGTTCACGTAGACTTTACAAACAAGAAAATAGCCTATAACCCAGTGAAAATATCATCTGCTACTGTTCCATATAGTAATACAGCAAAATACTTGGGTATGACTTTGGATGCAAAGCTCAAATGGAAAGAACATGTCAAAATTAAAGCAACTGAAATCAACTTAAAAATTAAAAAAATGAAATGGTTAATTGGCAGAAAGTCTACATTGTCAATACAGAATAAATTATTAATATACAACCAAGTAGTTAAGCCGGTATGGACATACGGCATTCAATTATGGGGATGTACCACTAAATCAAACATTGAAGCTGTACAACGCCTGCAGAATAAGATTCTCAGAGACATGGTCAACGCACCTTGGTATGTGCGAAATCACGACCTGCACAAGGATCTGTCGGTGAAAAAAGTCGCTGATATAATCCAAATTCTTGCAAGTAACCATGAAACCAGGCTGAAAGAGCACATAAACCCGGAGGCCGCAGAGCTTACCAAAACAGTCTGCACAAGAAGACTTCGAAGAACTAAGCCACGAGATTTAGTCGCCAACGCTGTATAATTGTTTGTAAAATATTTATAATTGTTTTTAAATTTCAATGTTAAGGATAGAATAATGTTACTTGTTAGCTTATGCTAGGCGTAATACCATGAAATGTATACCAATTTTATAACGTTTCAATAAAAAAAAAAAAAAAAAAAAAAAAAAAAAAAAAAATGTGTTCAGAGCCGGAGCAAGCGTTAAAAGGGAGCAAGCTCAACCTAACGTGCACCACTAACTTAATAGCGACGAATTGAGAACGTGCCTCAAGCTTTGCGACGGTTTTACCAGGAGGAGGGCAATTGTAGCAATATCCATACCGCAGTTTCTGTGATGTTTCAATCCACATACTAATGACTGACCCACTACTACTCTGCTCCGCTCTACCCAGGAGACGGAAGTTGAGTAGGGCTCTGACCATAAGTCAAACAAATGATGCGGCGAAGGAAAAATACTCAAACTTGGGTAATGAAAACGTGAAACGGCTCTACACTTCAGGAAGGGTGGTTGCAGGAAATACTGCCGATCTTCCCTGATATTTCTAACTATTCTAGCAAGGTTAAGTAGACATCATTTCTTCCCAGCCAAGAGTAAAGCATCGCGAAACTCAGTGCAAGTCTGTAGAAGAAAGACTGTTGGGTTAAGGTTTTTATAAAATAATTAACACTATTCCTTCATTGAAATTGGTTTACTTGTATTTTAAGATATTGAAGTTAGATTTTACATACAAAAAATTTACTTCTTACTCAACTAAATATTCTAAAATGCTGAAGTTCTTACTCACACTTTCGCATCTACTACCATATTTGTGTTTATGGATGGACTATATTTGCATACATATAAAAAAAAATATTATATTGCAAGCCATACATAATCATCTACATACTACGAGTATATGTACCTACTCCGCAGCTTTTATGCCATTGATTAAGCATGTAAAAAATGAAATCAATGATTTAATACCAAGAAACATTGAAGTAATTGAAGAAGAATTACCTTAGTCATGGCTAAACTTGGTCTTCTGTGCAGTTCTCTATTTTTCTCCCGCTGCATTTCGAAGTGATTCGTTACGCATTCGCTACGCTCATATTTTTCTTCGCCTTATTCTTTGCGTATTGGCCACGACACATATTTCATTGTTTCTGTTGTTGTTCGTGGTGAGGCTATGATTGCCTTTGTGCTCTTTCTGCTTAATTCAGCAATCAAAGTGAAACAAAACGAACGCAACATAATGAAGCCTCAGACATAAACTCCCTATAATTACCGACACCCGGGACGCTGTAAATGCATCGAAATGGTACCGCCCCCAGGGTAATAATTCATGAAAACGTGCGCGATTTTCAAAATGCCCACAACGAAGGTAAGATGCATATTGACTTGTTGAGATGCGGTGGTAGAGATGGCTGAGAAACGTAGATTACCCGTCTCCCGATGCAAATACGCGTAGAAGTAAGAGTAGTTATTCACAGGACTTGGCACTTGTTCGGAGCCGATCTTAGTTTTCTGGCTTGTGCGCTTGTACTCATGTGTGCCACTTCACAGTGCCGCAGTGTCATTTTTTTAACTAAAATCGTTTAAAAAGTGTGTAAAATACTATTTTTGTTAATGGAGTATACACAAGTTTTCTTCAGTTTCTTTCAGTTTTCTAAGTCCAAATGTTTCTTTATAATTAACTTCAATAAGACTACTTAAAAGATAACTTAAATCCAACAAAAAAAGAAATACAATAAATGATCTCAGTCTTTTATATTCACTTTTTTAACTGGGATCTGCTTGGAAAAATTTTTCCACTAATTTCTAGCGTCATTCGTAAAATGTGTTTTGGACAATTGTTTCCTCCAATTTGTAATAGGCGCCTTGTTTCTGTTCTACAAATGGCGGAATCAATATAAATTTAGCCAGTCATTCAGTAAAAAAAATGGGCAGGTGATTTTGAACTTAAGCCTTCCATTGTGCTCTGTGACAAATTTATTTTCGTTTTATACCCATGTGACCGAAGTAAGAGTATATATGTACGAGGGGTGCCTTGTATATGTCGGGATTTGGCAACCCTGGTGTTGCAATCTGGCAACTGACAGCTGTATCGCAAAGTTTGACATTTTTTGGCTTTTACGCACTCAGAACGTTTTGAAATACCAGCGCTATTTGTGTTGTTTACAGTAACTTAAAAGATTCATCTCGGTCCAAAAATGGAATTAAGTCGTGAACATTTTCGTGCGATTATTTTTTTCAACTTTCGACGTGGATTAACTCAGCAACATTGCATGGATGAACTTAATTCATTTTTTGGCGATGAATCTCCATCAAGGACCAGTGTTTATTGATGGTATGGGGAATTCAATCGTGGTCGTAGTTCACTCCAAGACGAATTTCGTGAAGGTCGTCCAAAATTAGTTGTTGTTCCGAAAACCATTGATGCTGTGCGGGAACTGATATTGCAAGATCGTCATGTGACCTATCGTGGGATTGAGACAATCTTAGGCATTAGTGGGACCAGCATACATTCAATATTGCATAAACATTTGACTGTCAAAAAAATTTGTTCGCGTTGGATCCCACACAATTTGTCAATCGCTCAAAAAAAGGCTCGTGTCGATTGGTCGAAGGAAATGCTCAAAAAATACGATCGCGGGGCTTCGAAACACGTCTATAACATCGTGACAGGTGATGAATCATGGATTTACGCGTATGAGCCCGAAAGTAAACAGCAGTCGACTGTATGGCTGTTTCAAGATGAGCCAAATCCAACAAAAGTTGTTCGCGTACGAAGCACTTCCAAGCAAATGGTCGCCTGTTTTTTCGGAAAAACTGGACATGTCGCAACCGTACCGTACCACTAGAACAACGCAGAACAGTAAATTCTGAGTGGTACACAACCATTTGTTTGCCAGTTGTCTTCCAAGAAATTAGGAAAACCAATCGCCAAAGACAGATCACTCTTCACCAGGACAATGCGAGCTCTCACACATCGGCTCAAACAACTGCATTTTTGAGCACCCAAAACATCGAATTAATGGGTCATCCGCCGTATATTCCTGACTTGGCACCGAATGACTTCTTTTTATTCCCGTACGTAAAAAACAAACGGAGAGGTCAACGTTTTTCGACACCTGAAGAAGCGGTTGTGGCATTCAGAATGCATTTTTTGGAGGTACCTCATTCAGAGTGGCAAAAGTGCTTCGACAATTGGTTCAAACGCATGCAAAAGTGTATAGATCTTCATGGAGAATATTTTGAAAAACAATAAAGTGATTTTCGATGATTAAAATTGGTTTTTGTTCTCTAATCCCGACATATAAAAGGCACCCCTCGTATAAGTAGTTTGCACTTATATGACTCAGTAGATTTGTACTAAGTCTGTGAACAGTTTGCTTTCTTTGATGCCCTTCCCCTGCATAAAGAAGAAAGGTTTACATGCACCTACGCGCTCCCGAATGATAGTCACGTACCAACCCATTCAACTATTGTGACCGCTACCAATCGCCAAGATATTACATACAAAAAACTATTCGTCATAATGCCTCATATAGATGAAAATCACAAAGAAAGGTTAGCCTTCTGAATGTAGAAACTGGAGGGGGATCATACTGTTGTGCGTAACACTCAAAGTCCTCTGAAAAGTCATTCTTAACCGCATCAGCGAAAAGACTTATGGCACTTTACGAAGACATCAAGCTGGATTTAGGTTGAAAAAATCGTGAGTGGATCAACCCTTTCCATCCTTCGGATGATTGCTGAAATCATTGTCGAAATGCAGGAAACTCTCTACTTTGTCTTTGTTGACTTTAAGAAGGCTTTTGACTGGTTGCAGCATGATAGAGTATGGAGCACGCTATGTCGTAAAGGAGTTGCACATAAATTGGTAAACCTAATACAGACTCAATATATTGGTTTTCAATGTAGAATGCTGCATGATTGCCGTAATTCGACTCAATTGACCCAGTTACAGGAGTGAGGCAAGGCTGCTTCTGTCGCCACTCTTGTCTGTAATCGTAATCGATGATGTGCTAAGCAATGCCCTTCACGATCAGCCTGGCAGAGGCATCCTCTGCATCAGCCTAGATCCCAACACCTAGATGATCTTGATTATGCTGATGATATTGCTTTACTGTCACAACAACGGGGATATATGCAACACAAACTAGACGATGTGGCTACCTACGCAGCGTTAACATTGAAAAGACAAAGTCTATGCCATTAAGGCACTCGACCTGACGTATTCACAGTGTACGGACAACCCATCGAAAGTGTAAACAAATTTGTCTACTCGAGGCAGCTAACCACCAGAAAAACCGAAGGAACGTTTTCAACAACATGAAAGCTCCAAACTGTTATAAACCGCTGTTTAAGAGCTATATCGTGGCTAGATAACTGGATGACGAGCTCCGTGCTTGAAGCGAACAAAGTCCGGTTGAGATTGAAATACGCGAACGAAATTGGAAATGGTAGGCCAGACAATCCGTAAAAGTGCGACTGACATTAGCAGAATGTCCGTATACTGGAATCGGCAAAGCTCTCGCCGAAGAGGACGGCCGAAAAGAACACGGAGGCGAAGCCCGTAACAAATTCATGACATCTGACGACTCGCTCAGTTGGCCGCAGATAAAGTTAAAAGCTGCAATTCAGCCCAGTGGAATTTATTTGTATGGGCACTTTGCGTGCCCAGCCGGCGCGATACTAAATAATAATAATAAAAATAGTGGTATGATGCCACGGAAGATCATCCAATGCTATGCCTACAGCTTGAACCTTCAGATGTCGGGTAATCATAGCTCTGCACTTCTCAGCATTGAACGAAATCGGCTTTTCCAGCATATTTTCCTTGGTTTTCAGTCTTCCTCATGACTACTTGTCCAATAGCAAATCAGAATAACGACCTTTTTGTAAAATTCTAGAATATTTTCAATGATTTTCAAGCATAAAGCGATTTATCTCATTCCTTGGGTATACGGCAATAAAAATTTGACTAACCTATGTAAATACGATACCATTTGATTCAAATTTGGAAAATATAAAAAACTTTTTTTGTCTAAAAATTCTTTTCAAAGTCTTCTTACAACTAAGATGGGGCCGAAAGCCGTCGTCAACTTCACTCTGAATAGTCACATGAGCTATTTATTACTTACATATGTATTGGGTTGGGGGAAAAGAAATGTCGTATTTGTGATTGAAATTTGACGCTTTATTTAACGTACTTAGAATTATCCGATTCAAGTCAAATATGCCCCGTTTTGTTCGGAAACTTGTTGCCATTTAGAAGTCAACTTCATTATCCCCCTTTATAAACCCCCCCCCCCCCCTCCTTATTTGCAAAAAACTCAGACAACCAGTTTTCGCAAGCCTCTTCTGTGGCCAACTTGGTATCACCAAGGGCGTTTTGCATGGACCGGAAGAGATGATAGTCACTTGGTGCCAGGTCCGGACAATATGGTGGGTGCGATAGGACATCCCATCCGAGCTCCCGTAGCTTCTAGCGGGTCATCAAAGATGTGTGAGGACGGGCGTTGTCATGGTGGAACACAGCACCATTCCTATTGACCAATTCTGGCCGCTTCTGGTCAATCGCCTGCTTCAAACGGTCAAGTTGCTCACAGTAGAGGACCGATTTAAGGGGCTGGCCATAGTTGAGCAGCTCATAGTGGATAATTCCCTTCCAATCCCACCAAACACACAGCAAAACCTTTCTGGCGATCACTCTGGCCTTGGCGATGGTTTGGGCCGGCTCGCCGCTTCTTTTTCGCTTGGCGTTGTCGTACGTGATCCACTTTTTATCGCCAGTCACCATCCGCTTCAAAAATGGGTCAAGTTCGTTCCGTTTTAGCAGAGAATCGCAAGCGTTGATTCGGTTCAAGAGATTTTTTTGCGTCAACAAGTGTGGCACCCATCCAATCTTCTGCAAATGATTCCAAACGGGTTTGTGATCTACACCTAGTTCCTGAATAATCGAGCGAATGCTCACATGAGGGTCTCTTTGGATAATTTCAACGATTTTATCAGTCTCACCAGTACAGGGTGCATCTTCGACATCTACTACACCAGAACGAAATCGATCGAATCAACGCTGTGCTGTGCGAATGGTTACAGTATCGGGCCCTTAAACTTCACAAATTTTTGCCGCCGCCTTCATCGCATTGTTACCTCTGAGGTAGTAAAAATGTAAAATATGACGAATTTCTTGCTTGGTGGACTCCATCTTTGACGCGCTATAACTTAAGACTGAAACGTACGATCACAACACTGTCAAAGAGACACTTGTAGTACAGATTGTCGCCTTCAAATCGCCGTTGAGTGTGACCCGATGCAATAAGTAGAACGCAAGATCTGTTTAAATGTCGCGCTCAATTAACAAAATACGACATTAGTTTTCCCCTAACCCAGTATATAAATTAGACCTGAGTTTATTTAGTTGCGCCACACTGTTTTACTCGTATAAGTGATTGCTCTGAGGCAGACAGTTTTGTTATTGAAACTTGGCTGGGTGGTTCGGTGGTAAAAGAGAGAAGATATAAGATTGGATATAGTTTTTGCGTAGTGTTTGCTTTGCACCGCTCAGATCACGACGAGTAAAATGATTTTAACCTTTACCTCTTATTACACTTTTTTTTTTTGCAACAGAAGCAACGATCTTGATTGCTCTGTTGGTGTGAACGATTTCCCGATATGCTGCGACATCTGTAAATTTGAAGTGGCAATGAAATCGTAAAATGCTCCACATCTTTTCTAACCCATTTAATTTTAACACTTTTGAATTTTTTTTTTTTTTGCTGGCGGTGTCACGAACCTTCTATCATAAAAAGCACATGCACGTTCGAAAAGGTTTACTATATACAAGTATACGGAGGAAAATGACCAGCAACTTATGGTCATGCCAGTCTATTATTGCGACAAACTCAGTTAATGGTGAAATTCAATAGGAATTTTACCACCCACTTTTCCTCTCGGGAGGAATAGCGTAAGGGACTTTTACTAAACAATTTCGATACTATATACAATCCACACAGATGGTTCAAAAATAGATTATGGTGTTGGGGCAGATATATATTCCCATAGACTTAGAATTGAAAAATCTGTGCGTCTTCCCAATACTCCCAGTGTTTTCCAGGCGGAAGTATTGGCAAAGGGGAAGCCTGTAGGCTACTAATGGCAGAGTTCTCTTTAAGTACAATATCGCTATTGCTTCAGATAGCCAAGCTGCAATCCAGCCAATAGATTCAGTTACAACAACCTCTAATCAGGTGGATTAAAGCAAAAATAGTCTTACCACCTTGAGTGTAAGCCATAAAGTTACCTTAAACGGGTTCCAGTACATCGGAGCATTGAAAGAAATGAAAAAGGGCACGAATTTGCAAAAGGGGATCTGACATGAATAACATTCTTGCAGAATCGGTATTAACACCTGCGGAATGCAGATGGAGAACCAACAACAAAGTTAGTAGAAGGTTATGGCCCACCTATAACCATAAATAAACGTCATTACTTACAAATATAATATAAAACGAAGGAATGCCTGCAGACTCACGGCAGTGATAACTGGCTTCTGGTCTACCAGGGAACAAGCAGATAAAATAGGAAATGTAAACAGCCAGAGAAAAAGGAAACGGTTTTCCATTTCCTGTGTGAACGCCCTACCTTATGTAACGAGAGAACGTCAATCCATGCCAAACCACAGTTCGAGAGTCGCGAAAAAAAACAACCTAATAAGATTCTTAAACCGCACAGATTGGATATAGCCATACTATAAATAACCATTAAAGAAGTGGGTAGCGAGGCAACAAAATGGTGCCAAAGCGATAGTTGTACCTAATCAACCAACCAACCTGATTAAGAAGTTTGAAATTTTCGTAAATATTTTTAGAACTTTCATAATTTTTGTGCAAAATTTAAAGAGTTTATAAAAAATTATATAGGTACATTAAATAACTAAAAGCAGAATACTGAAAAAAATGAAATACCTCCTATTATCAATCGAAAAGTCGACGCACTCGAGCATCGGCTCCCACGACACTGTTGACAATTGATTTCGCGGTTGTAAACGACTTCGTTTCTTTAGGATCCAGCAGCCTTGAAATCCAAAGAAAAATCTCTATTGCCAGCAAATGCTATGTACTTTGGACTAAGTAGGCAAATCAGTAGTAAAGTCCTCTCTCGACGAACAAGACTAACACTTTATAAGGCTCTCATCATTCCCGTCCTAGCATACGGCGCAGAAGCTTGACGATGACAATATCCGATAAGGCGGAGTGTTTGAGAGAAAGATTCTGCGGAAGATCTTTAGACCTTTTCAGGTTTTTGGCGGCGAGTGTCGCAAGCGATGGAACAATGAGCTGTATGAGCTTTACGACGACATAGACACAGTGCAGCGAATAAAGATTCAGCGGCTACGTTGGCTGGGTCATGTCGTCCGAATGGATACAAACGCTCCGGCTTTGAAAGTATTCGATGCGGGACCAGCTGGTGGTAGCAGAGGAAGAGGAAGGCCTCCTCTGCGTTGGAAAGATCAGGTGGAGAAGGACTTAGCTTCCCTTGGCGCATCCAACTGGTCCGATCGTCTTCGTCTAACTCATCTAACAGTAGGCCCAGGAAACGTGATGTTTCGGCAGGTTGGATCCAGAAGGAGAGGGGTGTTAGGTGAGTAGGTTTAATGGGGCATGTGAATAGGGAGGCTATGATCGTGTGGTGTGCCATCACATGCTGAACATAAATTGTGTATGTCGGGGTCGATTCTGGCGAAGTACGAGTTTAACCTACTACAATGTCCAGAACGTGATGGGCCAAAGTTATACGGATCTCGGGAGACAGCTTCAGCTCTTCGTCTGCAATAGGTGGTGGTTGGGCTCCGACAACGGCATTCGGTGGTCGAGAGTTTAGAAAGGTAGTAAGAGTCTCCCGATGGATATCGTTTAATTTCTGTATATACTCGTATACTGCCTGGTTCAGTGGTTGTAGTTGTGACTTGTGTTGGATCTTGTCAATGTAGTAGAAGAGATGCCTACTGGCATACCTGGGAGATGGTTGGACATCAGGGGGCGTACCCTAGCTGTCCTGATTGCAGTATATTGACAAGTTTAGAGCTTTCTTCGTACACTCCTTTGGCTGATCTGAAACGAGTCAATAAGTTTCTCCGCATTTCAATGTGATCAGAGCTATAAAATGTAGTAGACCTGCTTACCTCAGTGCAGGTATGAAGCGTCATCTGGAATGTGATTGTTGAAATAAATCAGAGGTGATGCACGGAAGATAAGAGCCGCCATTTTGCCTTCTTAACTAACGCTAGCCGAGGCATACTGGGGTAGTTTATAGAAACCAGGGGTAGGCACAATTTCTCATTGCCTGCATTTGAGTAGATAAAAACCCTTCGAGTAATACTTACACTGCCGAGGCAATTCTTTGCGGTTACCTGTGGAGAAGATGGTAGTGGGTGTAAGGCAATTTAGTGCCTATAAAATTCCATATTGACGAGCTTACTTTGGTGTTTCTAGCTCTGTAGATGCACAGTGTACCACTTTCTCAACCGCAAGTCATCGTTGTCTGAAGTTGTGAAGTCTGATGATTATTTGCGATGCATAGCTAACAAAACAAATATTTACCTGGGAATTTCGTAACTTATCAAAAAAGAGTGGCTGTATGTAGTAGGGAAGTTTAAACAAAAAAAATTTAAATGAGAAAATGGCTAAAAAGAAAAAAATTTGAAAGTAAAAAAACACAAAAAAACAGAGGTTAAAATGCGCAAAGGGGAAACGTAGAAAGCAAAGTGAAACAGATGTACGTTACTATATCTCATTTATATACTATACAATGTATGTATGTATGCAACTTTTCCTAAACGTGCCAAGAGCTACAAAAATGAATGCATCTTAAGGTGTTGTAGTTTCTTCATATGCTTCGCAGTCCTCGCTATGAAACGAATACCAAGGGTTTCATTAAGCCGTGCGACTGCTTATAAAAACATATTGTTGCGTTTGTGCAAGCACAGCTCCCCACTTCCTCAGATCATTTAGCCGTCCGTCCGTTTGTCGGCCTCCGTGTGCAGCCATTAAGTCGCGCATATGCAATGCTGTGTAATTTGCAGCGCTTGAATTAAGAACAGTGCAGGCTATGCTATGCATACATACATACAACAACATATGTGTGGATTAGGCCGGGTCGATTTGTGGGGAGGCCAAAAAATCGCCCATTGCTCTGGGAAAATCATATTCTAGGGATCAAAACAAGAAACTTTGCCGAAGGAACCATACCTCTAAAACGAATTCCGATGTCCCCCAATTTGGGTCGAACTTTTTAGTTTCTTTTCTCATGTAAAGGCCAAAAATGGTGATATTTTGAAATGATTGTATGGGGAACCCCCCAGGAGAGTTTCAGGGGGTGTGCCACTGACATGGGTGGATCGGCCGTCCAAAGTTAGTGGGGGTCGACCATACATTTGGACTCGATTGGAGCACTCGAAATGGGTCAAAGTGGGATTTTTCGTTCGACCCAAATTGGGGGACATCAGAATTCGTTTTAGAGGTATGGTTACCTCGGCAAAGTTTCTTATTTTGATCCCTAGAATATGATTTTCATAGAGCAATGGGCGATTTTTTTGCCTCCCCACAAAAGACACTAAAAGTTCGACCCAAATTGGGGGACATCGGAATTCGTTTTAGAGGTATGGTTCCTTTGGCAAAGTTTCTTATTTTGATCCCTAGAATACGATTTTCACAGAGCAATGAGCGATTTTTAAATCGACCCGCCATAATGTGGATACTAGAGTGGGTAAGATTGCTCGGATGTAAGTTTCTCGGCAAATCATATGGTGTTTTCGGCTTCTTTATATAATTTTAAGAGGAAGTGTACAATAAACAGTAGGCGGGATCCAGCCTGTCCATTTGAAAATGGAAAAAAATATATCTTAACAAAATTTAATTTTTCTTATTATATGCCAGTTTTACAATGTTTGGTTTAGCCATTTGTTACAATTATATTTTAGTTTATAAAATTTTTAGTTGATTTACCATATTTACCTTTCGAAAATACAGCACACGCTCGATAACGTAAACGCTCTAAGGCGTGAATACCCCAACACGTGAACAGACATTTTTGTGCATTGACTACTCTAAAACATGAACAAACCCAAAACGCTCCATGATATCAACAATAAAGGTTTCAATTATTTGAATGTAGTTTACATTGATCTCAAATAATTCTGAAATTGGGGAATCCCCTAATTAGAAAATATGCATTTTATTCGTAATTGCGTGTAAGGAGTAAAATATTTCAGTCGCAGTTTTGGTTTTGCAAAGAGCGTTTCGTCTTATGTTTTCTATATTATATTAGTAAAAATGAATTCTAAAAAACCCGTGTGCTTGACATTAAAACAAAAGGCTAAAATGCTTGGCTTTTTAAAAAAAGGCTCATCTGTGACGATTTTAGCAAATAAATGTAATGTTGCTAAATCAACAATTTTTAACATTAAAGCGAAAAAGCAAGTGATTTTAAAATGCGTAAGCAACTTGTATTGTGGACCTGCAAATAGAAAACCACTGCGTTCTTCAGAGTTGCCCAAAATGGAGAGAGCTCTTTATCGCTGGTTTATCCGAATGCGAGATAAAAACTGGCCAGTAAGTGCTCTAATGTTGAAAGAAAATCCAAAACCCTGTATGCAAAATTTAAAGAAAATGAAGCAAGCTTCTTCGCTAGTGATGGATGGCTCCAAGGATTCAAGAAGAGGTACGGTATTCGTCTTCTTAAAATATCAGGCGAATGTCTTCGAAAGCTCAGCTGGTGGATCCGTTTAAAGAAAATCTTAAAGCTAAAATGACCGAATTGAAGTTGTGCAACGATCAGTTATACAATGCTGATGAGTCGGGGTTATTCTGGAGACTTTTGTCAGAGAAAACGTACGCGTCAAGTTTGAAAAGAGGCCCAGGGTAAAGTCCGAGAAGCAGCGAATCATGTTTTTATGTTGTTCAAACGCCACTGGATCCCACAAGCTTAAGCTTTTGGTAATTGGAAAGGTGAAGAATCCACTCTGCTTTAAAAACTTTCAGTGTCCCACCGACTATAAGAGCTCGAAATCCGCCTGGAGTCATTTGTTCCACAGGTGAATATTCCTTTTACATTTTGTCCGATTTTTAAGGTTAAGTGGTTGTTTTTTAAGGTTACATCGTTTTTAAAGGAAAAAACCTTACCAATTAAAGCTCTCCTCCTAATCGAAAACGCTCCTTCTCACCCAAATGAAGCTGAACTGACAACGGAGAATGAGCAAATTTGGGCAATGTTTGTGCCACCAAACGTTACTCCCGCATTCAACCGATGGATCAGAATGCAATAAAAATCACTAAGTTGCATTACAGAAACAGCCTTCTAGCTTCAATAGCAGCGACAAAGTCTGATTTACGCGAGTCGTTGAAAAAAATTAACTTAAAAACAGCTATCGGCTTGGTTTCGTGTTGGTGAAGCAACATTAGCTAAGTGCTAGAACAGTATTTTAAATTTTGTGGTAAACAATGATGATCCCGAAGATAATGATAAGATTGAATTCACGTTACCAGCCATTCATGGATGGAATGAAGATATCGAGGAGGGCAATGCAGATGACGATAATCAACAAGAGGACGAATCCGATAATGACAGCGTATCAGAGAAAATTAAGCCGACTGAAGCAATTGAAATTTTCAACAAGGCGTTAATATGATATGAGAAAGCTGTGCTTCAAGTTTCAGAAAAACAGAAGATCCAAAAAAAAGATGACGGATTTTCAATTAATATGTCACGAAACCAAGAATAAAATGTGAATTTAAATGTGAAAAAAATATATTTACTTAGTCTTTTTGGGCATTCCAAAACGTGAACACTTTTGTTAACGTGAACTGCCTTGGTTTGAATTAGTTCACGTTATCGAGCGTGCGCTGTATATGTACGTTTTTTTTATCATTTTCTATATTTACAACTTTTTGTGTGTTTTGTTGCAAAGTAATTGGGATCTACTTGCTAATGTTGCCAGAGAACTCCATCCCGATTCTTATATTCAACACGTTGCAAAACACTATTTAACAGTTCAACGTTTCTTTCCGTTCCTTGTATGTAATTTTTCATTAAAAAATACGGAACATTTTTCATTTCATAACTCATTTCTAATCAATCGAAAATTTCATACAAGCAAAAAAGAAAAAAAAAACATCCCACACTAATGCATTCTTATTTGGGCACTATAAATGTGTGTATTTGTGCCCGCGCCTAGAGTGGACGGACAAAACAGAAAAAGCATTGGCACTTACGTCGTGTGCCGCATTCTTTGTCAGTTCCCGGAAATTATTGCTACACCTCACTGGACTACTGCAATACACCTCAATATTCGCTTCTCTATGCGAACTTCCTTACGCACAGGCGTCCGTAGGGCGGCGGCAAGTGTGAAGGGTTCCCAAATACATTGAATATGCCTTTTTTACAAAGGTATAAAGGTATTTATAACAATATATAAAAATTAAATTATTAATATTATATATTATAAATTTAATAATATTCAAAATGAAATATTTAATCAGTCCTCAAAGTAAGAGAAATATAAATTTTGCAAATGTATGTATGTATGCAGAAGTGAAGAGTTTAAAACCCGTTTCATTTCTTATAATATGGGTAAAAAACATTGATTTAATGAGAAGTTTGATGCCTTATTTTAATGATACAGGGTCCGCCATATAACTTTACGGAATTAAAAATGCTATAAAAAAGAAACTACTCAATATTTTTCCAAACTGTTTTTTTATTTTGAAGTACAATCCTTCCGGTTAATGATGGAACACAACTTCATTCATATGGCCGCCTCGGCTAGCCATGCACCATCCCATACGATCGGTCCAATTTTCCAACACATTTTCGATTGTATGCGGCTGTATTTCAGCTATGACATCGCGTATGTTGGTCTTCAGTGCATCAATTGTTGCTGGTTTGTTGGCATAACACTGGTCTTTGACGGCACTCCAAAGATAATAATCCAACGGCGTCAAATCGCAGCTCCGAGGCGGCCAAACGATAATGCGATCTTCGAAGACAGTGTGCAAAAGATTGATCGTAGCATTCGCTTTGGGGCAAGTAGCGTCATCTTGTTGGAACCAAATGCCACCAATATCCTCCTCTTCAATTTCTCGGAACAAAAATTCGTTGAACATGGCCCGGTAACGCTCTCCATTGACAGTTACGGCCACTCCTCGCTCATTTTCGAAGAAAAATGGACCAATGAAGCTTCTCGACCAAAATCCGCACCAAACAGTAACTCGTTGTGAATGCATCGGCTTTTCTTCGAGTGCGTGAGGGTTTTCTGAGCCCCAAATGCGGCAATTTTGCTTGTTAACATACCCGCCGAGATGCAAATGAGCTTTATCCGAAAAGATGATTTTTCGGTAAAAGTCTTCATCTCCTTCAAGTCGATCCCAAGCCCATGAAGCGAAGCGAAAACGCATTGGGTGGTCGGTTTGATTCAGCTGCCGAATCAATTGGACTTTGTACGGCATCATACCAAGGTCTTTACGCAAAATTCGTTTCAATGATGTCTCCGAAATGTCCAATTGTTGAGAACGACGGTGAACTGATGTTCCTGGTGATTCACGAACACTCTCGGCCACAGCAGCAATATTTTCGGGTGTACGCACGGTTTTTGGTCGGTTACGCGTTGGTTTGCCAATAGGCAACCCAGTTTCTCTTACTTTTTTCGCAAAGTAACGCACATACGCTTCATTCGGTGATTTTCTTCTTCCCATTGCCGTACGTCATTTTCGTACACATTCTGCAACATTACCGTGTTTTTCAAAGTAATGTCGCAATATTTCCCAGCGTTCTTTGAGCGTATACACAACCATTTTCGTTCAGCGGAAGAATAAAACTAATTTTCTGTCAAATCAGATGACAGCTAAGTGTTACCATTCTTCAAATAATACCTAGTTCAAATCCGTAACGATAGATGGCGGGCCCTATATATCTGTCCCTATTACACTTAAAGAAGTTCCTACTCCAAGGATTTTGAAAGTACTTTACCAACTTCAGAGCGAAAATTTTAAGCTCCGGGCGTTTTGCAAACATGCTCACGGAAATAAATGCGAACTCGAAATCAATTGTCAAGTGCCTCGCTACAATAAGTACTGCTCTAATACCTGTACCAGCTGGAATTATCTCCCTAAGATTGGTAAAGGATTCGCAGAGAAATACACAAATACTCGTAAGCTCCAAGTGCTAACAGTTCTACTGCTTCAAATTAACACAGCTATTGCTTGCTCATATTGCTTCCTTGCCGCTTGAACAACGACTGATTGGATGAGTGTGTGAATATGTGTGAAATGAGCGGGCAGAATTCCAAGGATGATAGATTTACGATGTTAGTTATGGTGAAAAACAAAATTGCGCGAGTAACTTCGGTTGCCACGTCACAGAGCCCTCGACAACCGTAAGTGAACTAACTTATAGTTGCATCGAGGGAAGCGCAGAATAAACAGGACCTCCAAGCGAAAAAAAAACCAAAAGAAATAATTCTTTTGGCACGTTGGACTAACGAGGAAGTTACATTACTTATTTTTACAATTGGGTGCAGCCGTAACTGGTGAAATCCACTACACGAAATTAATAATAAGGCGCTCATTTTTACTAATTTCTTTCATTTTTACGATTTTTAAAAGAAAATTTGGCTGCACCAGTAGTTAAGGCAGGACCACTAATAAGTACTCGTAGCACCTACTTCAGAAATTGCATTGAATCTCTTTAAGGATTGGCGTGGCATATTTTGCTTACCTGATCATTGGAAAATACCATCGATGCGTATGAGCGAATTATTTGGTCTTAATGATCTCTATTTTAAATAAAATTAAAGAACTTGGGATTATTTGCGTTTATACGTTCGATTTTACTAGGTATATCAGTTGAAGTTATACTTTCTACTAGGTTTTTTAAGGAGAAATACCAAAGCTTCTCTTTACATCATTTATTAGACCACATTTTGAGCAAGCTGATTTTGTGTGGATACCAACCAAACAGCTGGCCACCAAAAAGGGTTGAAAGTATTCAGAAAATGTGTCTTACATTTTTTCCTCGCATCATATCCTTCTCGTCTATTAATCACAAATCTTACATCCTTGAAATTCGTATATTAATCTAAGGCTTTATTTTTCCTATCAATTCATCAATAACGCACGAATCAGATTTAATGTTCCCCAACGTCTTCTTCTTAACTTACTTCCGTTCTATGGGAATAACCCGAAAACTAACTATTTATGTAATGAAACTATCGCTTGATCTGTTCGTGAATTTTAACTAATGCTATAGTCATTAGTTCCTTGACTTTTCTGTTTCAAGTGCAGCTTGTTTTAATCTTTTGAATGCCGCTTTTAGGGTTTTTGAATTACTACAAGTAAATAGTTTTAAGTTACTTGTGCTATTCGTCGTCTGTAAGATTGAAAATTCTTAGACTAAATAAATAAAAACAAAATGTATAGTCGCTCGTTGCGCACGTGTCGGCTTCCCCATAACAACTATTATAAATAACACACCAATAAGTCAAAACTTCGCGAACAGACGGCCACGTTGCAAAGTTGAATATGTGGATTTACGTCATGCCTGGCCGAAGTGCTAATGATCTTCACTATTGCTAAATTTAACTTTGGAAAATGGGCAATTAAGGCTCTCTAACCGCACGTTATAGCTAATACTACTATTGATGCCTTTATAATCCTTCTTTAGGAGTAACAACACCTACATTACTTCTGGACGCAAGCAGCTGGTTATGGTCATCAGATACCAAATAGCCTACATTTAGGTTTCTAAAAGTATTCTCCGAGATTTATAGATCTTTGCTAGGTCGGTATACGATATTCATTAAATAGTCAGAGGGGCCATGCCGCTTACAAAAAGTTTAATATCACCTGCTTTGAGTTGATATTAGGAATGTCGGAAAAAGACCGATGCATTGAAAAATGTCCAGTTTATAAAAAAATAGACTGGAGATTTTTTGAGAAAATACCGATCGTAATTTGTGCAAAAAGACTATTTAGAGTGCTGGAATCAGGTCAAACTTAATAGGACTAGGATTTTTTGGCATTTATTTCTTGAAAATGCTATCCGGCATATGTCCGCCGCGGCTGCTAGTTACATAGCCCATTCGATCAGTTCGACTAGTTTTTCCAATAAATCTGGTCTTAAGCCATCAAAGGTGGCTCGAATATTGCAATAAATCGATTTTTAAGCGCACTGTTTAGCAAATGGTGCCAAATGTGTCTATGGCATTGGAAACAAAAATTCAGGCAAAAATTCACAATAACGGGAGGTCTTTTGTCATTTCGAAAGATATAAGGGCCGCTGATACCACTAGTGCGCTATTAATATTGCGAAAAGATGTATGTTTATTTTTTTTATTTTTTGTTCTAGCATTAAACGATTCATGATGGCTTGTCAACCCTTGGTGACCAGAAATGTCAATACAATTTGCCATTCTCAGCTGTCAAACCATAGTTATCGATAGTTCTCATGCAACTAGAAAAACACCCTATATTATAAAATACTAAAAAACCAGAAAATACAGATACAGCCTCATTTGTTTCTTAATAAATAATTAAATATAAGAACGATGTTGAAATCTACGAGTGTAAATGTAGGTTAGGTTAGGTTAAATGGCTGCCCTAGCTAAAGGGCTCACTTGGAGAAATGTTAAGAAATTCGTCCGTTGTGGTGCCATACAGGGGGAGGAGAAAGGAGATGGGAAGGAAGAAGGAGCCTTGGGATTAGAGACGATGATGACCATATATTTTACGACGACGCCGACGGTGGCTGATTTGCGTTCGTAGTTAGCCGTAACAAGCTACTGATGAACTTCACTAAATTTATGATATTTACACCGGCTATATCCGCAGGCGTAGCGAAAATGTGAGAGTCCAGATTTCTAAGTCTTTGCCAGACGAGAGCAGGGCAGCTGAGAAGAAGGTATTGAGATGATTCCACCTCGTCCACCAGACAGTTTCTGCAGAACGGACTTGAGGCAATCCCAAGTCCCCGATCTACCCGTGGCCAGAAGGATCTCGCGACCTTGCACGTTTGCGCACTAGCCCAGCGCTCGTTGAGTTGACTCGAGGCCCATCTTTCCAGGAGCAGACCATAGGTTCTCAGGGGAACCCCAATTCTCTCATTTCGCGACGAAACCGTCTCCAAAGTTCCCTGTCTAGCCAGCTCATCAGCCAAGCAGTTTCCCTCTATGCCGCTGTGCCCGGGAACCCAAATGAGCCTGATGATGAAGTATTCGGATGCAATCGAGAGAAAAGCCAGACATTCCCCGACCAATCTCGAACGCACAAACAGCGAGCCCAAGGCCCTAAATATTTACTTCCCTAACGGTAATTACCGAATTAAGCAACCAGTCCACCGTTTCCTTCATTGCGGATACCTCCGCTTGGAAAACACTACAGTGGTCCGGGAGCCTAAATTTATTTATTTTTATTTATTTTTTATTTATTTATTTATTGTCTTTGAATGGATACATTCTTACAGACTATATTAAGCTAATGTACAATAGTTTATTAGTTACTAAGAAAAGAACGATTTAAGATGATTGACTAAGATGCCATACGGCCATGTAAAATCAGCACCAGAAGAATTGAAAAACATATTTAAATCTGAACATGCCCTAGGAATCGGAGCATTCATCCCATAGTTGGTTCTCGAGAAGCCAATTTTAAAGGTTTCGTACTGTCGGAGCCTCATATTGGGTATATTAAATTGAATTTTACTTAAGAGGGAAGGACAATCAATAGATCCAGAAATAATACGAATAATAAATGAGCACGATAGAATAGACCGTCTGCTATCAAGTGGTTTTAAGTCAATTAGTAAACATCGAGAGCGGTACGATGGTACAGGTTCAGAAAAGTTTAAAGATCGGAGCGCAAAACGAAGAAAGACTTTCTGCACTCTCTCAATCCGATTAGACAGACCTATTTGGTACGGTCTCCAAATAATAGCGGCATACTCTAATCTTGATCTAACAAAAGCACAATACAATGTTTTGAGAGTGTGTGGGTTGGTAAATGCAGAACAATTTCGGCGAACGAATGCTAGCATCGCATATGATCGTCTTATGACGTGGTTAACATGGCTGGTGAAATTCAGCTTAGAGTCGAAAATAACGCCTAAGTCTTTAATTTCCTCAACGGATTGCAAAGGTAAGCCAGCAATATTATACGAAGTATGCAAAGTGTTGTTTGATTTAGCATATTTTACGTGAAAGCATTTGCTAATATTTAGTGACAGATGGTTTAAATAGCACCAGTTCCGGACATTGTGCAAGTCGGTTTGCAACTTTTCAGAGTCCCTAACACTGTTAATCACCGCAAATATTTTAAGATCATCAGCATACAACAAGTGTTCTGCAAATGAAAAGCAAGAACCAATATCGTTAATAAAGAGTATAAAGAGGAGGGGTCCTAGAATACTTCCCTGTGGGACACCGGAGGATGCAATAAATGCACGGGATGTCGTATTATCGACGGCTACAACGCAGTGTCTGTTGGACAAATATGATTTGATCCAAGACAAAAAAGTGGAGTGTATACCCAATGATGCAAGCTTCGACAAGAGTATTCGGTGCGATACTTTGTCAAACGCTTTAGAGAAGTCTGTATAAGTTGCATCAACTTGAGATCTGTTCTGGAAGGCTGAAATGCAGTAATCATTGAAAATAGACAAGTTAGTGACAGTGGAGCGACTTGCAACGAAACCATGTTGGTTGGTAGATATTAGGCCTTTGACAGCAAAATATAACTTATCATTTACTGTTATCTCAAAAAGTTTTGAGACAGACGAAAGCTTCGAAATCGGTCTGTAATTGCTAACATCGTTTTTATTTCCACTCTTAAATATAGGCGTAATGGAAGTAAATTTCCAGTCGTCAACAAAGATACCAGAGGACAACGATTTATTGAATATAATTGTAAGAGGCTCAGCGAGACACAAGCAATTCTTCAGCAAAATGCCCGAAAGGCCATCCGAGTCAGTTTTCGTTGTAGACTTAAGCTTCGTAATACCCTTGACGACATCAGTAACAGATAGGTACAAAGTCCCAAAATTTAGAGGTGAAAAACTATTAGAGGGCAAACTAGAATCGGAGTCTAGGTCGGGTTCAAAATTAGAGCAAAAAAAGTCAGCAAATAAATTGGCAGATTCTATGGCAGAATTTGCATATTTACCATTATAAAAAACATTGTTTGGCACCATTGAGCAAGACTTTTTTGATTTGATGAATTGCCAAAAGGCCTTCGAATCCGAAATAATATTGTTTTCGAAATTCAAGATGTAATTTCTATATAAGAACTTGTTCAAACAGTTAAACTCTTTTAAATGGCATTGAAATTTTGAGAAGTGCATTGGGTCTCCAGACCTTTTATACAGTTTAGAGAATTTGTTTTTTAGATTCTTTAGGTGCCTAAGCCGTTTGGTATGCCAAGGTGACTTATATACTTTCTTATGATAAATAGGAATGTGCTTCAAACAGAGCTCAGAAACCTTAGTTTTAAAAAAATGAAAACAAGAGGTAACATCATTGTCGTGGAAGGCATTACCCCAGTCAATACTTAATAAAATTTCGTTAAAAATTGAGAAGTCGCATAAGTTGTAGTTAAATTTGATGTTAGGCTCATCGGATACCTCAGAAAACTCATAAAATTCCAACTCAAGAGAAAGAGGAACATGATGTTTATCAGTTAAAGATATGGGAGCAATGCCTTCAGACAATGTGTAGTTGATGTTATTTGAAATGAACACTAGATCTAGGATTCTATTAAGGCTATTATAAAAACCATTGATTTGTGATAAATCAATGCTTAAAAAGCTATCAATGACATGAATTTCGGCTGAAGAATTTACATTAGAAGCCATAAAAGCAGCCGAGTTTCTAAGTGGGGACCAATTCAGGCGACATAAATTAAAATCACCGAGGACACAAAGATGACTGTCACCAGCTATGCTTGATGCTAATGACACAACATTGTCAGAATGTGCAAAGTATAAATGATCCGGACTATTCGGCGGAATGTAGGATGCACACACATAAACTGTTCCAGATGAGCCATAAACACGTACACAAAGCTGATCGATGAGTGTGTCAGAATTGGTAAGTGTAACCAATGATGCCCGAAATTTTCTCCGAACAGCAATGAGAACACCACCTCCTCTGGAACATCCAGATTTGACAGGGTCACGGTCTTTACGGAAAACATCGTACAAATTGAGGTCAAAAATTTCACAGTCGAAGAAATTTTCATTCAGCCAAGATTCAACGAATACAAAAATATCAAAATCTAAGAAAGAACTTTTCATATATACCGTGGAGCATTTAGTCCGAAGTCCAGATATATTTTGAAAATACAATTTTAATAACTTATTACTAGCGATGGAGTTAGCTGCAGAAGTTACGGATTTAGAGGTGGAGTGACGTCTTTTTGAAAAAAAGTGAATGGCCGAATTTTTACGTTCGTAGGCCATATATCCGCATTTAAAAGCTTATCATAGGAAAATTCAGATACGCCTAGCTTAAAGTTGATTTTCTTGAAATCCTTTACGAGGGTATCCTTTTTGATAAGCATATAGCAGGAAAGAAATTTGCGGTCAATTTCTGCATGTTTCGCAACATAATCAACAATATCGGCAGCTGTCACAGTGTTTGAGAAGGACGATATGTGCAGCCACTTCATGTTAGGAACTACACTTAATTCACTATTTTGGTTTGAACCAATAACTAAAGGTTGCTTAAGCTTTTTCCTATTAGCTCTAGTTACGGTTTTCCATTCACGTGTACGATTTGATGTAGGTGCAAGAGAAGTCGGCAATGCCGACGCTTTTCTGCAAGTTGATGTTGATGGGAGAACGGACGTAGTAGCAGCAGCAGCAGCAATTGGCGTCAGCTTCACTTTAGCTGTATTAGTAACAGCAGCGCTATAAGAGAGCGGCGCATCACCAGCAGCAGCATGAGAGTGCGAAGCAGAGGAAAACGAATTAGTCTCACCATGCGGAGCAGCAACAATAGGCACGTTTACAGGCGACGTAGCAGCAGTCACTGATAGTGATTCCTGTCTCTTCGATTTGCTTTTCGCATTTTTTGTGTTCCTTGCATGACACTCACATGCAAGAACACAAGCATTAAGGTCTTTCACCTCAGCGGTTAGCTGTACCAGAGCAGAGGAGACATCAACCGTTTGATGTTTTCGTAACTCCTTCACTTCTGCACACAATTTAAGGAGGCTCCTTACAGAATACTCCCCCACCAACCCTTTCGTCCAACTTCGAGCCATCCGTGAACATGTTTGCCATGCCTTGCCGCCGAATGTTGCACCCCGGCCACTCATCCCTTGAGGGAATGTGAGTAGAAAAAGGTCTGCTCGGACCTAGCGTGGGTGTACAGTGGTCCAGCACCATAGGGATGAACTCAAAGTTTTTAAGAATGCTAGAGTGTCCGTAACTTAAGTCTAGCCTATGGCCCGAACACCTTAATCTGATTGCGGCGCGTGCAGCGGTAGTTTTTCCTACAATGTCCACGGGCGCCACATTCAGCATAGCGTTAAGCGCTAGAGTAGGAGTGGTACGGAGAGCCCCACTGATTCCAATGAGGGCAGACCTTTGTAAATGTAACAAGAAATAGATTAAGGGACGTTTTCTTGACTGCTTGTTAAGGTCATGAAACAGGCAATTAAATTTGTTGACATGATAAATTCGATTTAATTTTCTCAACAAACGATTAAACATTTATTTAACCCTATAAAAACGGTGGCAGCACTAAAGAAGGATAGCAAAAAACTGTCAAAATCAGATGCTTAAAAATAAACCAATGGTAGAATAAAAAAGAAGGCAGCAACTTCACTGCAGACGAAGTCCTTCTGGATTTGAATGAGAAATACAAAGAAGTAATTAAAAATAATATTTCCTCAAGCGCATCAGCATAAAAAGCACTTTTATTTTCCATAACAATTTATTATACAATAAGAACATACCATCAACGGAAATAATTTAAACCAGTCAATCAGCTGTTTTACGTTTACAAACAATGTGCAGTGCGGAAGCGAAAAATGTTAACCAGTGAATTGACTGCCTGTTCCATTTGTCGACAGTTTAGTAAGCGAAAATGTGTTTAAAGGGAAGGTAAATTTTAACGCAAAGTCGAGCAAATGTCACAAATGAACCAATTTTCAGTAGCCTAGATGTTGTAAGGCTCTTTGTATGGCACATTTTCTCCAAATAAAATTAAATTACATTTTAATTTATATCGGGAAGTAATGATATAGAACGAGACCAGCAATGAAGAGTTTTTTACAAAACCTAAAAAATAAGAAGAATTTTTATTGGCTTAAGTATTTATTTATTTACTTGAATTATAATTATAAATAATCATATTCATAAATCAGCAACTCGAAGCAAAAGCTATCAGCCTTTAAATTTTTGTGATTCTATGGTTTTAAGAAAAAGTTAAGCATGTACACTGCCAGGCTACTCTTTTCCACAACTACATCACCAAGATTTAGGCTCAAAAAACGCACGAGTCAACTATTTTTAGGTCCATTAAAGACATAATTAGATCAGATGTGGTAACTGATTTCAAATTTTGCAAAATTCTGCTAATAACAGGCAGAAATAATATCTGAAAAACCCTATGCAAATCGATATTATGAATAAGTATAGTATGCAGGCGGCCGCCATAGCCGAATGGGGTGGTGCGTGATTACCATTCGCAATTCACAGAGAGAACGTCGGTTCGAATCTCGATGAAGCACCAAAATTAAGAAAAACATTTTTCTAATAGCGGTCGCCCCTCGGCAGGCAATGGCGAACCTCCGAGTGTGTTTCTGCCATGAAAAAGCTCCTCATAAAAATATCTGCCGTTCGGAGTCGGTTTGAAACTGTAGGTCCCTCCATTTGTGGAACAACATCAAGACGCACACCCCAAATAGGAGGAGGAGCTCGGCCAAATACCTAACAGAAGTGTACACGCCAATTATTATTTTTTTTTTTTTATAGTATGCACCCAATGTATCGGAAAATGTCGACATGCAATTAGCTGCATCGAATCAACGATAGTTGATGATCTGAAAGATATTGTTCATGTACCCTCTCAGGATAAAATTCTCACTACGTCCATGTTTATATGCATTTATATGATTTACATGTTTGTATGTATGAACGTGTGCACGTACGTTTGCCTATAACAGATCGCACCGATCTCCCATCGAAGCTATCAATTCATTTCATTGTTGGCAAATGCGCGGCTTTTGGTATCTTAATGTGTCCAAATGAATTTAAACATTTTTGCCGTTGCCTTCGGTTCAGCCCATCGACCTGCAAGCGAAGTAATTCATAAAGGTGCTTATGTGCAGGTGTATGTATATTCATTTATTCATTTGTATGTATGTATATATGTAGGACCAGTTCAGTGTTCAGTGCCGCTTGGCTGTCTTCACGTCTTCTTGGTACCCACTCTTTTGTGAATGTGTTTGCGGGCAAATAATTTCACTAAATTAGTGTCTACCGGCAGACGGACGTTGGTCCCACAGGGCGTTCTTGTACGAGTACGAGTACAACTTGCACCACAGAGTTTAATACTAAGTATAATTTGGGTGCTAAGCTGCTGCTCCTTTTTGCTCTATATTTATGTAAGCACAAATGTGCACATGTATTTAGGAATGTATGTACATATATACAAAACTCAAGGTTGTGTACATTAGAGTGGTCCGTCATTGTTTGCTTTAGAAGTTTTTATTTATCGCTTGACTAAAATGGTCCATTATATAGTCTTGTTCTCAGTCTAACAAGAGTGTCAGGAGCGACTGAAGTATATCCAACCTAGAGATGTACTTCCAAGCGAATACCCTCCACTGATACTCAGAAGGGTTGATACTCGTATATGACTGCTCTATTTGAAGACTCTGTTTTGCATAATTTATTTTTCAAGAGAGAAAATAAGAATGAAAAAAAATAAATATAAAAATGTTCTACTATATATTTCAAAATTTCGTGCAGAGTATTTTTATTTGTATTTATATATTTTCAAATTAAAAAATCTTATTGTAGCAAATTTCCCGCCCGCTACATGCACACGTCAAGTGTCTCCCAATAAATATTAGCAGTAATAGTGGTAAACTATACTTCTCTTCAATATTTATACAGTTCGCGCTGAAAAACTCGAAGAAATTTTTGGCGCGGTAGCATAGAATAAGTGCAAAGGGCTATTGGGATTCAACAGGATTAGATGAGTTACTCGTAAGCAGGTAAATTTTTGTTTCCGCTCGAATGCCGAGCAATTTGGAAATAATTTTTCAATGATCTCTGCGCTGAAGTCTGACTTCATTTTGTACATTAAAGGCAAATTTTTGGTTTAGCCCTGAAGTCTGACTTAATTTTGAACATTGTTAGACTACACTTTCCACAACTCTGTCCAATGATTGAGTCTCAAAATATATGGACAAGTCAAGTGTTTTTAATAATAAACATGCAGGTATTTTCTATAAAAGTTACATGGATTACTTAAGGCACAGCTTACGAAGAAGTTGAAGTGTTTGAATAGTTGCTTCTTTTTATGACGAATTAATCTTTGAATTAGGAAACAGGAAAGAGCTAAACATTGTTGAGTGGATGAACTAGCTTACTTTAAAAAGTTGATACTTCCAAATATCAGATAGTGCAGTGGTTAGATTGTCATAAACCAGCTGAAGAAAGATGTGCGGGCATTTTTAAGCATTTTACAGAGATAATGTAAATTTTCTATACATAACAATGATAATGTTTTCACAGAAGAAAAGGTGGGGATGAAGATACAATGAAACGTATTTTTATAGCAAAATTCTTCTCTTATTTAAAGTTTAAAAAGGAATACAAAAATAAGTATCTAGAGTTCATCGCTCGAAAAAGGTTTTGGGTACCGCGTTATTCTGCTTTATTTATTGTTCTACTTTTATGGTAAATTAAAAACTTTATAATATGAACTGCAACTTTTTTCGTTTATGCATTATTTATTTATACTCTTATGTAAACTGAACATTTAAGAACTGTCTACAGGCGTATCTTAGTCTACTCAAGATCTCATAAGTATGTACGAGTATTAATTATATTTATGTATAAAATGCAATTAGATCCTTAAATTTATAGTAAAAAGTAAATATATATAATATTTGTCTGCTGTTTTGTAAAAAAATATGGTTACCGTAATAATAAGCAGGTTGTGAAAGAGAAACCGAAATGCTGAACTACAAATTCATTTAGATTACAATTTTATCATTGATATAGTAATTTATGCGCTTAACTCAGATACTCAGCGGATGCGGCTGCTTCCTGGAATACCAAAACCGTTTCCAGCTGGCTGACAGCAATTTTTGTCCCAGTTGCTCGAATACTGTAGAGAGCGCAGAACACGTTGCCGCCCATTGCGAACGTTTTAGTGAAGAACGAGCTCAATGCTGGGACGCTGTAAAACGTGTAGACTCAGCTACAATCACGATGAGGCTCAACCTAATTGACTGGGAGAGGAAATCTCGAAACGACAGCAGCAGTTGCAACTTCAGCGGCAACAAGTCAGCTGCAGTAATAGCAGTTTGGTAGTGCAGACGAACTGTTTAAGACAGACCGAAGGACAGATACAAAACGATTGAGTCAATCACTCAGGATAGCATCAAACAGTAAACCAGACAATAGTTTGTAAGTATCGGACTACTGAAAATTTCCGATGATTCTTTCCCTCCACCACCATTTATGAACCAGGGGATGAATGGATACTATATGGTAGATGGCGTTAAGTCTCTATATGCCATCTGGAGGGACCTGCACGCTGGAAGCTGTTGTATCAATAGACATAAACGCGGCTCCACCTTTAAGAAATACTAACGCGGTTCCGTGGTGGAAATCGTCCGAGGTGGAGGAATGTTATAGTATCAGTCTTAGTGAGAGCATGCCCCACATTTTACTAGTATCACGGCAGCTTTAAAAATCTCTCTGATATTTTGATTTCAGCCTATTTACCAAAATAAGCAAAAGAAAAACTTGATAGTCTATACATACATATATGCACATAAGTTCATGTAATCATATGTAAAATGTTTATAGATATAGGGGAAAAATATGAATAACGCACAAAACTCCTTTTGAGTATAAGGAATACTTTTTAATATTTGTATTAGAAGCGTTTCTACCAAAGACTTTTATTTAAACAAAAACAATAATTATATCAATAAGTAAATTAATTATATATTCGCCGTTGCTCTTTATAACTTTTTCCCACCGTTCGATCAATTTGTTGATGCTGTTTCGCCAAAAATTGCCTGGTCTGGTGTTGTTGAGCCAGTTTTTAATGACCTCTTCATATGGTTTGAAAGGGAGCGAAAAAGATGGTAATCGGTCGGTGGAAGGTCCGAGGAATACTGGGGATGCTAAAGGACTTCCCAATCGAGTTCTTGAAGCGAGGCATTGACGACTTGTGCAATATGGGGCCTGTAGTTGTCGTGAAGCTGTATAGTTTAACCATGTCAATCGAGTCTTTTCAGTTAATAGTTTCATTCACGCGGTATAGCTGGGCAATGTAGAGCTCCTTGTTTACTGTAGCATTCTTTTCGTGCATTTCCCAGTGCACCATGCGCTCCCAGTTCCACCAAACACATATCATGATCTGTTTTGCATAAAGGTCCGACTTGACTCCCGACTTTGGTGTATCTCCTTTTGCTTTATATTGATGTATAGGCACCATTTCTCATCTCCTGTGACGATTCTTTACAAAAAACACTATTTATGACCGCGAGTTTCTCGATGGCGAGCAAATGCTGAGAAGAAATTTGAATACGACTTTCCTTGTTTTTTTTCGTTGAGCTCGTGAGACACCCAATTTTTGGTTAAATCTTCTTTAGTTAAATTCTCCTTCAAAAGTGATTTGAGACGTTCTTCATCGAATGCAGAAGGCCTTCCGTTGCGTTACGTGTCATCAATGTTAAAGTCGCCAAACTTTGCAAACTATTTCCATGCTGTAGACTCGTCTATGACACCTTCTCCATACACGTCGGAATTGTCCCGTGCCTTGACCTCGATCAAAAGCAAAGAAGAGCAGGTGTCGAAAATGTTGATTTTTGAGCTGTCCCTTTCTGAAGTGGTCATTTGTTTGTAGGTAAACTGGAATAAATATTTAGAACTACACCTTACGATATTGGAAGAAGAATGATCAGGAAGGTAGTGCAACCTCCAGAATAGTACACAGAGACAGCTTCTCGTTATTTTTTGATAGAAATATGATAAAGGTTTCTGCGATCTTAAATACCAACAGAAAGCTTCGTAGAAATTTTTGTTTTGTTTTTTAATTCATTTCTTTATTGCGATCTATTTTTTAAAGATTAAGCAATATTTTCATTTAAAACTATTTAATTAATTTAAGAGACACTTATGGAATGCAGTGATGTAACCATTTACTAACTTTATGATAAATAATAAATAGTCTGTTGTAGATTATCTCTTGAGTCTGGTTGGTTATTTCTTTGACATTGGAGTCGAGAATTGTGTGATGTAGCATACTTTCTTATTTCTTCAATTATTGTAGGTACTTTGAGATCACGATGAATTTGGGCATTTGAGATATAATAAGGGCGTTTGAGATCATTCAGAGGGTTTTCGACTGGAATCTTTAAAGTATTTCGATGCTTGAGTTAGCTGCAGTGCCCCAAAGTTGGATGCCATATATCCATTTGGGTTTCAAGATAGCTGAGTAAAGTGAGTAGAAAATGAAACCTCACATATTACATGCATACCATGTATTTGCTTGCTGATAGATTCCGAATTTTGGAATTATGATATTGCCAAAATAGAGATTGGCAGGCAAAAGCGTTTGCAACGAGTTGTGGCGAAGGCTATTGTTCGCATGAATTTTATTCAAATCAAATAAATATTGCTTTCCAATCAATACTATTACACTTTTTTCCATGCCACCATGTGGGACTTTAATTTATAAAACTAGTTTTTTAATGGTCAGAATCAGAGAGGTCTAGAACCAGAGGCCTCTGCCACTTTTCTTTCCTATATTTATATTCCTAGGAGCCTACATATATATATTCCAGTATATTCCTATATTCTGTTTATATTCCTAGGAACCGTAGAAATTTCACTTTCCACGAAATACTTTGTTATAAGTAAACATAAAATGTATTTCAAAAGCAGCGCCTAGAAGTTGTTTTAAAATAAAAAATGTAGAAATTTAGATCTTTTCAGTTTCCACTATTTTTATTACAGAAACTAAATGAGCAAATGGATTTCAATAAAGCACTGGAAATACGCTTATCTAAACTTCTTATCAGAATCTAACCATGTCTAAAACCCTAAAAATACCACTATGGAACTCGAATGGACTACTAAAGCACAAAAATGAGTTGTAGATTGTACTCAATTCGGAAAATGTTGATGCTGTATGATATCTGAAACGCATTTCTCAAATGAAACGCATTTCTCACATAAAAATTAAAAACTATGAAACCTATCATGTGATACATCCAAGCAATAGTGCCCGAGGTGATAGTGCAATAATAATAAAAGGCTGCATCAAGCACTTCGAAGAAGAAAAAGTTTCTGATGATGACTTCCAAGTTACAGCAGTAACCATCAACCAAGTTACAGCAGTAACCATCAAAACCCCCTTTCGCTTATCGCACTATACAGCCCCCCAAGATACCAGATCAAATGTGAACAATATTATAAACTATTAAAAAGATATAAAAATAGATTCATCATGAGTGGAGACTTTAACGCTAAAACCATATACTATGGTTCAAGACTAACTACAACGAAAGGAAGAGAATTACATAAGGCAATGCAACTTGCTGGATGTGATGCGGTCACAACATGCAAACCAACGTACTGGGCAACTGATTCCAAAAAAATGCTTGGCCTTATCGATTTCTTCATAGTTAACAAAATATCTCGAAACTTTCTAGAAATTGAAGATAGTGATTATCTAAACTCGGATCACTACCAATATTTTTGTCTCTCAGCGAGCATATCACTTTTAAAGAACATATGGACAAATTGAGTAACCGATTCACAGATTGGCATTACTTCAAGAAAATTCTACAAAATTGCAAAAATAATGCAGCACAAATAGTTAATGAGGAACAATTAGATAGTGAAGTTCAAAATTTTACGTCCAACGTGCAACTTGCCGCATTAAAAAGTACTCCAACTATTAAAAAAACCGCAGTCATTACTCAATACCCAAAGGACATCAGAGATCTTATTTCACTAAAGAGAAAACTTCGCAGTAAGTGGCATCAAACACGAGCACCAATAGATAAAACTAGGCTAAACAAAATGACCAAAGACCTTAGTCGGAAAATAAAGAAATTTAAAAATGATGGATTTTCTCGTTACTTGCATTCATTGTCCAACGATCGTCGTGTGGATTACTCTTTATGGAAATGCACAAAGTACTTAAAAGGGCCACAAATGCACTGTCTTCCTCTCAAAATAAAAGAAGGAAAATGGGCGAATAACAATTCGCAGAAAGCAGAACTATATGCAGACTATCTAGCTGATATTTTTACACCTCATGAGGCAACATCCGAAAGCCTGTCTACATCCGTGCTCCAAGAGTTTGAAGAAATTCGACGAGTCACGAGCGCCGAACTAAAAAGAGAAATTAAAATGCTAAAAAATAAAAAAATCCCCTGGTTTCGATATAATCACTGCAGAAATACTCAAGCAGCTTCCACTTAAAAGCATCCAAATTCTCACTAGCATAATGAATGCATCTTTTAAGTTTCTTTACGTTCCTATTCTCTGGAAAACTGCGGAGGGTATTATGCTCCAAAAACCTAGGCAAACCTGGACACGAAGTTTCATCGTATAGACCTACATCACTCCTCATCTATATCACTCACGAATTTTGCGATATATTGTTCTTAAATATCGCCCATAAGTTTGAATAATTTTAATGCGTTGCTCTATCGTGTAAAACTGTACATCTGTTTACTTGACAAATATCAAATATCAAGTATGAAGGTACCGTCTGGGAATTATTCATTACTAACTTCTAGGCGTCACTTTTAAAAGACCATTTATATGTGAGAAATTTTCTATTACCTAAAAAATAGGAACCTACCCTAATGCACATGCATACTCACAGACATATACATATATGTAAAGTATAAGTAGTATTTTTCGTTGCTTTTACCTTTGTAGTGCTGTCTGGCAGTGATAAAACTGATATTTAAGTAAAAGGGTTCCTTAGCATTAAATAGATATGAGCCAAAATGATTTTTTATTGAATTCCAATAGTGGAAATTCGGGTCGGTACTTTGAAGGCAAGAAGTATGCATTTACATTTTTAGAACACCCACAAATATGCATATGATGTTGAATACAAATTTAGCGTAGATAAGTTGAAATAGATTTAGATAAAACAAATCCGTATATTTTAATTTTTTCAATGAATTTAATTGAAAGTTAAAAGTTTTTTTTTTATTGGAACGTATTTAATAATTATTCATTTACATTTCATATCATTAAACCGAGTCTTAAAAACTAAGAAGTAATATTTTTTAACAATAAATTTAGAAATTCAAACTATATGTTGTTAACCACTAAATCCTGTGGTTTTTTCCTTTTTAGACGTCTTGTGTATAGCTCTTTATCATTTAAAATAGAAGCTTCGGAGTTGAGGTGATTTAGCAGCCGTGTTGCATGTTTCGCTGCCATGATGGTTATTGCGTCAGACCCAGTTGATATTTTGGTAGGTTGATATTTCCCACATACCAAGGTGCATTACCAGGGTGCACACCCCCAAAGCGCCAAATGTCCATGTTCTGTTTTGAAATTGCAAACTTGCTACGAAATAATAATTAATGGCTTGATAGGCACCGAAAATAATCAGCATTTCCAAATTGTTAATGAAAATCTTCCAAATATCGCAGAATAGTTTCGAGATATCTCTGTTACGAAGAAAAACTTTTAAAATTTAGCGTATATCATGAGCCCAAGCAAAAAAATACAACACAAGTAAAATTTAAAAAATTAGCGGTGACGCGCCCTCTGCGACTTAATAAATCGCGCCCAAATTTTCACCTATTCCTCCCTACCTAGATAAAAATTAAATAAAATTGAAATTTGGGTTAGTTAAATATTTGTACACAGAAAGATACACGCCACTAAATATTTCTACCATTTAGTTAATTTTATTTCAATACTTTCTTTCAAATACTCGTAGATCATATTAGAGCTGCATAAAAAATGATAATTTTTCACAAGAGAATAAATAAAGCAAAAAATACTAAGGGTCTTTCAAAAGTGACACCTAATTTCTAATTTCTATACGATACCTTGTTTTATATCATCTTTTGACATTTGACAAGCATGATATACAGATGTACAATTTTGCGCGATAGAACCACGCATTAAAATTATTGAAATTTGCTATGAAAGTTGCCAGTCTTTAAGAACAGTATATCGCAAAATTTGTGTTTTTTTTTTGGAAATAATCGTCCGAATGATTTTATCAAGGATAGAAAAAGAATTAGCAAATCTAAAACTAGACTTCTGTTGAGAAATTGCTGCTGTAGCGAAAAGTGTTGCTAAACCACCTTTAACATCGATATCCCGACGTTCTCAACAATTAGGCATTCATGAATCGACTTTTTGGCGGCGACCCCATGATGAACATTTAAATGATGTAATTTTTCACATATACCTAATTGTTGAGAGCCACCTCCGTAGCCGAATGGGTTGGTGCATGACTACCATTCGGAATTGAGAGAGAATGCACTTAAGCCAGTGGTTGATCCAGCTCTCAAAACATTTCTGGAGCTATATTTTCGGTACTGCCATCAGAGCCGACTTCGATTTTTCCATTACTTCCTTTCGGTTGTTAAAATACCTTCGTCCTAGTGGTTTGATGGCTCGATCAAACGAGAAATCACAGGCAGCCGTATCAGATGAATTCGATTTGTTTTGTTCTTTTTCAAAAATTCACAGATAAAGATATCACTTTGTGACGGTGTCTTATCATGGATCAAGATCCACGAGTTTTTTTCCACAAATTGCTTCACGTAAACATCTCAAAATGTCCAAATAATAGTTCTTATTAAGTGTCCATAACCAGACATCGGCCCCCCCTGTTGTTGAAGGGTAATTGCACAACTTATTTTTCAGAAAAGTAGATGGAACCCGATTCCTTCGTGTGCTTTTTCGAAAATCCTTTTCTGGAGACTCCTTGCCAATCAATTTGCAATCTCGTAGCTGCATTTCCAATCATTGGAAGATCGGCAGAAACGCATAAACGCTAGGTTTCCCATTTAATCCCCATTGCAGAAGTTGTGGGACCTTCCAGAAAAGAAGACTGTTGAGCACTTTCTCTGAAAATTTCCAGATTTGGCTGGGTGGTCCTTTATTCGACAGCATGGGGCAGTGCTCCAACCTCAATCCAACCAATTATCTCCATTACATCTACAGCTCTGGTTGGCTGTAGGTAACTGCCTGTTGGCGGTCTAAAAATGGTATCAAAACGGCGCTTTAGTGCTTCTTGGGAACTACCAGACTAGTACTTCAACCATTGCACTTAACTACCTAAAATAGCTCTCAACTCACTTGCCTGGTATCGGATTCATCCTTGGATTTTATGTCTAATCGGTCACTCAAGCCACGGTTAACAGATGGGTTACTCTAACCCGTAAGCGAGCTTGACAGGCAGAGAGCGGCTGCATATGGACAACTGATGTTACCTGTCATGTCCGACAGACTGTTACAAATCCTCCTCTCATTAAGCAGAGGAGACTGCAGGCAACTGGTTGGACTGATGACTGGCCACTTTCTATGGGCGAAGCATATGGAAAAGGTGGGCATCTCAGGCAGAGCACTCTGCCCAGCATGTGGAGAGGAGGATGAGATGGCCGACCACTTTCTGTACGTCTACCCGGCCTTCGCTCGAATCAAGCGTGAGGTATTTTGCACTAATGTGTTAAGAAGCGACCTCCTTGGCTCCTTGACACCACAAGATCTACACAGATTTCTTCGGAGGTCGGGTAGATTTACAGGAAATTAAATGGGAACCCGAGAGCAATACAATGGACTTAATGTTGTCTGGGTGCTGTACATGCTGTACTATGTCCAGAAAAAAACCCAATGACCTGAACGGGCAATGTACAAGTCCGCTGCCAGCTCTTTAACAGTTAAGTTGCGGTTGTTGATCAACTTTTCTTTCACTTTATTGATGATTTCTTCAGTTTTCGATGTCGACGTCCTGTCAATACGCCATCCTCGATGGACTCACATTATCTTCTGAAGCGTTCATGCCACTCGTAAACGGCTGTTTCCTTTAGAGTATCATTACCGGAAAGGTTTCACAACATTTTTAAGCATTTCGCACCAATGAATCCATTTTTAATGCGAAATTTCAATTCCGTTCTGAAAACTGTAAAAAATTGAAAAGACGTGCAGAGTTAGATTTACTAACTTTTACAAATGTCTTGAAATGGCGATAAAAAGTTGGTATGAATATTAATCACAGATGTGGCCACCCAACAAAAAACTTAACTTAAATTAGTTGATTTCGAGCGCCGCCTGACGGTTGTTTCCGGAACATTTTGATCAAGGCGGCACCGAGTTCGACCCGTTTCGAACTTAGCACTTTCTCGTTTTTTTTTCAAATACTTTGGCTTGATTTTAAAGATGTACCATCGCCAGCAGTCTATAGGTATATCCAACACCCTTTAATTACCGAAAAAACCTTTGTATCTGCATAAATAATCCCTGAAAAGCGGAAGGAATTCGACTAGTCCGTCGAATAGAAATATATAGATTTCAAAGGCAATATTTCTATTTAACTGTATTAATAGTTAATTTTATTCAACCTAGTACGGCAATTTCCATGTACATATTTATTTTCATTCAGGTTTTTTATTTTGCTTTTGACGGGCTCCTTTTGATGCCACTTATCTCACTTACATGAATGTATAAACATATGCCCATACGTGTGTACATACTTTCGCTTGAGGGGCCGTTGTTCTGTTTATGGACACGTGTTATCTTGAGTAAACTCAGCGAAGCATCCAATATGAAATACAAACATACATACATAGCCGCATATTGACGGTACAACCTTCGAGCCTTAGCTGGCGGCTGTGACAGTGGCAGCCACAAGCGTAGAGCTGCTCGTCGCTTTGGTCCATCCAACTGCGAACGCCCATATTAACGCGACGTTAATCTCGACTTCATCTACTAATTAATTGACTCTTAGTGTTTTTTCTCCCTAAACTCTCCTCTTATTCAGCTTTGGCCCTGTTTCAGCTTTGGTTATTGGAGTCGCGGACTTCATCTTCGAGTATTTCTAGCTTCAAGTCATTATCATTTGTATATGTGTTTGTACATGCACCGCTTTTATTTTATATTATTTTTATTTAAAAGCCACTTTTAATTTTCTGCATTTTACTGGCTGATGCACTTTGGCATCTTTGGCGGCATGACGGCAACGGCGACCACAGCGACCGCAATCGCCATGGCGCGAGTGGCAATTGCAGTGGGATTCTATGCGTGTCGTACACACATGTGCATGTCGAATATATATTTTATTTTCCCTCTTGAATTGCGAAACCTGCGTCATTTTTGCAATCTCCATTTCCAGGCATACATACATATATATATGTGCTTGTGTGTGCGCGTGAGCATTGGTATTGGTACGTTCATAAGTCTACTAAAGGCAATCGCACTTCGCAAGTCTTGCTTCATCTGCTCTTTTCGGTTCATTTGTGGCGGCTACATCCTTTAATGCGCTCAATTGAAGTGTGTAGATAATTTTGACATTTCTTCCTTATCTGAAGTTTATTCCTTTTGAAAAGGCAAATCTTGTCGTTACTCTCAATTTGATGTGTGGTGGCAATGTGTATTAGCAATGGCAGTTTGCGGTTAAGTGAACCTCTTCGGGTATTGGAATAGGTAAATATGAACTACTTTAGGAAATAAGTACGAATAAATCGAATTCATAAAAATATCTACTGTTCGTACTCTTTTGGTCTTTTTGTTATGATTTCGGTCACACGAATACAAATTTCATTCAAAAAAAACTGGTAACTTTTAAAATTTCGCTGTGCGTTGGCGCTACTGGCGCGCATCGAGATAATGTTTAGTTAATATAATCTCTTTGAGGAATACACACCCAGTTTCAGCCAGATCGGTATATTTCTCTGTGTTTGGCATTCGTTTGAATCAAGGCAGTCGAAGGGTTTTCCTTTTTCACCACGACACGCTCCATCTCAGGTCTCAGCAGTTGTGGTCGCAAAATTATTAGAAATAGGATTCCAACTCGTTTCAATCCCCCTATTCTCCAGCCTTGGCTGTCTTGGACTACTACTTGATATCCAATTTGAAGAAATGGCTTGCCGGAAGAAGATTTTTTCCAATCGAGGAAGTTATGGCATAAACAAATGGCTACTTTTCAGACTTCGACAAATCCTTTTATTCGCTAGAGATCCCTAAGTATAATAGATAAGACTATGTCGAAAGTAAAAAAAAGTTTTACAACAAAAGAGCAATGGTGCCAACAAGCCAACCACTTTGACAGCATTAAATCAGATTAAATAAATCTGTATTTCGTATTGGTTGTACAATTACATAAATGCAACCAAGGGACGGGGTCTTGGGGTTCGAAAGTTTCATACTTTTTGTATGTTATTGATGACTTAGAAGGAGATTTTGAGGAAGTTAGGTTAGGTTGAAGCGGTTGTCCATTGTAGGACACACTCAGGCTCATGGCCCATTGTGATGCTGCATGGGGAACTAGCCCCTATCCCTCCTAAAACCAATGTGTGCTATTTAAAAATTTCGCAAGGTCCTTAATTTCGACAGAGCCGAGGTCTTCTAACTCGTTGAAGAAATGTCCGTCCAAAATGGCGAGTCTACGTCTGGATAGAGCAGGGCAGTGACACAGAAGGTGCGGGATTGTCTCTTCCTCTTCCTCGTCTAGACAACTTCTGCAGAAGTCATGTGTTTGCACACCCATTCTCTGGGCGGTGCACGACCGGATTGCACAGTTTAGTTGGTAATACAATGCTGTACGTTAAGTACCTGTGCTCTGAGAAGGAGTTGCCTTTAGAAACTCCCCAGTCCTTTATAATTTGTGCCCTCCGTTCGTTGACACATGTAATGTCCAGAACTTCCCTCCTAGTAGCTGTTGAAAAGGTAGGGGTATCGCCTATATTACTAATATGAGGATTGTTACACATGATGAATTCAAAAATGTATTCACAGCGTTCGTTGGTGTCTGTACTACCCCACATATGATGATGAGCATTAGCATCTTCGCCCAGTATGAATGGAAACCACGTCTCGCGGCTTCCTCGGCTGCACCTCTTAGGAGTGGTGACGGGGGTGGTTGCACTGCATCTTGTGCCATGTAGGACGAGACAAGCCACATTTTCCTAGCGCAGGACTCCACTGATATTATTGCGTTGTCCGCATCGCTAAATTGCAACAATAAGAACATTTATATGTTTTTTCACTAGTATACACGACCTGGGTTTACCTTTGGCGGTAACGTAGACCAGTTTAAACTCTTTGTTGCTCAACCCGCAAACCCGATCTTTTACGACCCATGGTTCTTGGATGAGCGCGATTTCCTCTTCTCTTTCAGCGAGACGGAGGATGAGTGCTGCCGAAGCCGCCTTACTGTGGTGGAGGTTGATCTGTACAACCCCCCCCCCCCCCCCCATAGCTGGTATACGTGTTGGATGGCAGCCAACCACGGTTTGGTCAGCGATCTCTTCGTCGTAAGAAGTTGGAAAACACTCCTCATCCGCCAAAGCATCTGAGAGCTCGGAGAATTCTATCCCATATCCTCTAGGGTGACCCTACGGAAGAGTTCGCCTACCATAGCGGAATTGAATGCCACCTCGTCGTCCGTTTGGTTGTCCACCGCAACTGTCGTCTCCTCCGCAGATAAAGTCATGTTTTCTGCGGAGCTGCCTTTACTGGCCACATCCTGTCTGTAGACATGGAGTGTCAGTGATTGGAAGCCGTAGTTGACATTCCATTTCTGGTTGGCGAGTGGATCCAGTGATTCCTCATTTAGGATGATCACCGCCAGCCTCCTCTTGCCATCAACTTCACCAATCTTTGCTACTTTCCAGTCGGTGGTTGGTAGCTCAGGGTTGCCTAGTTTTAGCAGTTCCAACACATCCTCTGGGTCTGTGTGGAAGTCTGGTATCCAGGCTCTAGATCTTGGCCGATTGGGGATGTCTTCTCGGTGGACCACGGCGAGGCGGGCACCTGGCCAAGGCTCCCCTATGCGCTTTATTGCCAGAGTGTACAGGTCTACCGATCGTTGATCAGCGCACCTGATTAACTTGACGCGTGATTGAAACCAGCCCGCGTCCGAGCAGCTGAGTGTCTCTGTAGACTTTCCTGAGACTTCTGTTTATCACGTCCCAATTTGCTTGTGTGATCGCACCGGCATGGAAACTGCGATCAATCACCGCTCTTATGTGGCTGTCTTTCGCTACTTCCGCAAAAGATTTCTGGATGGAGTTGGTTGTTTGAGTGGCGGACACCTTAGATCTTTTGGCTTCGGCCGATGCCCCCTCACTCGATATTTTGCGCTTCCCTTGGGCAGAATCCATTTTAGCCTTCCCCCGGTGTTCGGCTATGAAGGCTTCAGCCCACGCTTTGGAGTCTGACTACTCCTCCGCCAGATCGTCTAGTTTGGTATCCTTCAGTCTCTCTAGGACCCTGAAGGCTGAACGCTTGGTACGGTAGTACCTTTCTGAAACACTAATTTGCTTCCGGGGGTGGGTACTACCCGGGGCAGTGATTGTGTCAGAAGGGCGAGCTCCAGAAACCATTGGCTGAGCCATGTGGTCTGATGTCACCGACGTTGACATGGGTGTTTCTCCTTCTGGAGTTCCCGTGACACCTGGAGTGACAGAGACAGCAATTTCGGCTTGTCTGAAGACCGGGCCGTCCTTGCTTCCCGAAAGTCTCGTCACCAACTTGTCTTGAGAGAGGTTTGGGGTGGTGACCAGTGGTAGGCCTCGCTGCCGTGGAAGCAGTCCCTGAAGGGACGGAGTGAGAGCCGGGCCCTGGCTTAGCCACAGGCTTGGCAATACTCGTGTGTGTGGTCTTTCCTGTCGAAAGACCTGACCTTCCCGTAGGAGTGGGTCTTGTTTTGATTGTGCCTTTTTCCGAGGCAACGATTTTTTTATGCATGATCAATTCATATTCGTCCGCGTTGCTCGACATGGCAAGCGTGGCAGACTAAACTTTTTAGGGGGGAAAGGGGAAACGTCCACCATGACAGTCCCCTCTACCATGGCAAGATCATTCAACGTCCTGAGGTGACCCGGTTTCAGGAGAGTGCCGTTAAAATACAGCCGGATACCGCTGGCTACAAACCATCCAGTGGACACGGTGACGCATAACACCCTGGATTAGAGGGGAGTAAGGGAAGGATATGATGGGAAGCCAGGGTTAGGAACAATGAGAGGACTATCGTCGGTACGGTGATCTCCTCATAGGGATTGGATTGCCAATTCCGCCGTTCGGCGGGTGAATGGCTAGCCAAACCCCATATGGAGCTTCCATCTTAGTTCGTGGTGAGTTAGTTGATATGGGGGTTAAATCACCACTTAAGCCTCATCCCCGCGCCAAGGAGACCAACATGATGAGGTTCAAATTGAATTAAATCTTCGGTATAGGATAATAATAACAAAGTAATTTGCAATATGCAGTCCGAGAATAGACAAAAAAAAATCTCAAAGCTAGTAAACTGTAAACTGTAAAAAGATTTACTAACTATTCCAATAACTCTTCCTATAGCAACTTAAGATAATGAGAGAAATATGTATGTAAATAGAAAACCATTTGAAGATAAAATTTTATTAATTCTTGGAATTAAAGCAGCTTTGTTCACGATTTCTTTAAAATATATTAAATCACTTTACGACTCTATTCGAAGTCACATTGAAGTACATAATTGGAGAGACTGGTAATCAAACACATCATTAAATAAAACAAATAACAGCAAAATACCACAACAACAATAACAACTGAATAACAATCAAAATGTCCTTTTCTCTTAACATTTTCCTCGGCGGCTTTAATCAAGTGAATCAAAAATGATCACTTGTCGAGGTAAAATAGGTTTTAGTTTACAAATACCATCGAGAACAGAGAATTCTATTAACAATCACTTTTCTTAAAATATAATTACATCTTTGGCATGAACAAATATTTGGCCAGATCAAGTAAGAGGACGTGTATTTGAGAAGTACGATGTCACAAGAGGAACTAAAGCTCCCACGTGGGAGAGAATATTACAAAAAATTGCTGAAATATATCGGGAGGTTATTGATTATATTTTGATTTGAACTTAACTTATTTTCTTTAAAAAAATTTGTTTATTTTTTCGTCTTATTGTTAATTTTTTAGAGGGTTTTGTACAAGTTTTATACTCTGAGTATTAGGGTGGGTCGATTTAAAAATCTCTCATTGCTCTGTGGAAATCGTATTCTAGGGATCAAAATAAGAAACTTTGCCGAAGGAACCATACCTCTAAAACGAATTCTGATGTCCCCCAATTTGGGTGCCCGATCATTGCAGTATCGTTCAAAAAGGCGTCTTTGCTGTAGGAAATATATATATACGTTGACAGTCAAGCGACGATAAAACCAATAGACTCATACAAAATTTCACCTAAAAATGTTCAGGGAAGCCAAAGAAAGACAAGTCACAGACAGACGGCTGCACATCTATTGGCTACCCGGACATAAGGGCATTGTAGGAATCGAAATTGTAGATGATATTACCAAGAGCGCTGTTTACATATCATTTAAACAAGAAAACTGCGTACTGAAACCTTTAAATACGATATACAATGACGTCGTTGCGTACGTGAAAATACGCATAAAATAAATCCGTCAGGTTGTTATTAGCCTCGCCCAGAAAAAAAGCCAGAACTATCATAGGTATACTAACAAGCCACTTTCTAGTGGCACACGCATACAAGATATCATAGAAATTGCAAACAACAAAAGCTGCAGATGTTGCAATGACCTGGAAGTGAGGGAAACGCTAGAACACCTTCTTTGTTCTTGCCCTGCGTTAGCTAGAACAAGATTGAAAAGCCCAAGAGCTTTACAATATGAGAAATTAGAATGCCTCTTGGGGTTACAGTTTCACAGTTTACTTAAATTCGCCAAAGACGCAGATGTATTACAAGATGTCTGCTACAAATAGACAATATCTCTACTACGTAAGGGGTAGCTCCATCTGATAATACTAAGGGTCGAGGGGTCTATGTGATAGCTTTCATCCAGCCAGGTCAACCTAATGTTTAAGGTTTAAAAATTGCGGTTCATATGAACATTTAGGCTGGATCGAACAAATACACACAATAATGCGCCACTCTAATGTAAGTATTTCTGTACGATTATGCGCTTATAAGAGTTTATGGCATGCTGCGGTAGTTCAGAAATAAATGAATAATAATGGTTAATAATTGTAACAACGTCTATTCCCTTTGCCTTTTAGACCAATTTCACCCGCAACTCCTGTTTTCCTTTTCAATGTTTTCCTCACAAGCGGAGAGATGGCTGGGATGGGCTTTTAAAACTTCTTTCACATCAGAAATGCACCTCTAGACTTGCCATTGACTTTTAAATGTTTTATATTCGCTTTTTGGGGTCAAATTCAAGACTTTCCGTAAGTATATCACGCACAACAACACTCAGCTGGGGCAGCCGTATCAAAATTTCAAATCATCAGTAAATTATCACCTTTGGAGATTGTGCATCTCTATTAACATACCGCTAAGTTCTAACGTAGTGTCTCGCATAGTGCCTATGATTCTTAGTTTTATTTTTTACTTAACGCTTGAACGACTAATTAAGGCTTTGATCTTAAGCCGACAACCCTACAAAAAATGTTTTGCGGTGCATACCCACATACAATTACGCCAATCACCCAGTATTAAATCTGACCTGTTCAAATCTAACTATTGATGGTATTAAGGTGAAATCAGACAGCACTTAATTTTTTTGTAAACTATTTTAACTAAATTTATTTTATGTCTAAGATTTATTCTATATATATATATATATATATATATATATATACATATGTATATATATTAGGCCGGGTCGATTTGTGGGGAGGCAAAAAAATCGCCCATTGCTCTGTGAAAATCATATTCTAGAGATCAAAATAAGAAACTTTGCCGAAGGAACCATACCTCTAAAACGAATTCTGATGTCCCCCAATTTGGGTCGAACTTTTTAGTTTCTTTTCTCATGTAAAGGCCAAAAATGGTGATATTTTGAAATGATTGTATGGGGAACCTCCCAGGGGAATTCCAGGGGGTGTGCCACTGGCATGGGTGGATCGGCCGTCCAAAGTTAGTGGGGGTCGGTCACACATTTGGACTCGATTGGAGCACTCTAAATGGGTAAAAGTGGGATTTTTCGTTCGACCCAAATTGGGGGACATCAGAATTCGTTTTAGAGATATGGTTCCTTCGGCAAAGTTTCTTATTTTGATCCCTAGAATACGATTTTCACAGAGCAATGAGCGATTTTTAAATCGACCCGCCCTAATATATATAATTGGCGCGTATACCCTTTTTGGGTGTTTGGCCGAGCTCCTCCTCCTATTTGTGGTATGCGTCTTGATGTTGTTCCAGAAATGGAGGGGCCTACAGTTTCAAGTCGACTCCGAACGGCAGATATTTTTATGAGGAGCTTTTTCATGACAGAAATACACTCGGAGGTTTGCCATTATGTGCCGAGGTGCGACCGCTATTAGAAAAATGTGTTTCTTAATTTTGGTGTTTCACCGAGATTCGAACCAACGTTCTCTCTGTGAATTCCGAATGGTAATCACGCACCAACCCATTCGGCTACGGCGGCCGCCATTTTTTTCTATGCCTCTTGAAAATTCATTAAAACGGAGGTGCCTCACTATGTTGCGTAAAATATTGTAGGCGTAGACTACAGTCTAGCGCTACAAGAAGTTGAAAAATATTAAAAACTCACTGCGTTTTAAAAACGAAATTCGGAAACATTTTCCCAATTGATAAATACTTTTTTATGTCTCTTATCTTCTTTTCCATTATGTAACTTAACTTTTTCGTCTTTACTACTCAACTTTTTTCTCTCTCTGATATTTTAAATGTAGGTCTTATCTTACCTATATCCGATGCTGAAATATAGCGAAAAGTTGTTGTATTGGAATAGTAAAAATAGATTAATAAAAACGTCTACGTGTAAATGTATTAGAATGCTAAACATGGAGATGATACTATCGGGGGTACCGGTGGTTTTTTCCTATGATGAAACTATCGATAGTTATGTGTGGATGCGTTGGCTTTTAGTTTATACTGATCACTCCCTTTTACCGATGTATCTAATTGTGATTTTTCGCTTTTATTTCCTAAAAATTAGATCTGTCGATATGAAAATAAATAATTCGAAATTTATGGGCACGTATAGTATAAGGCCAGCGCCTCTCAAGGTCTTTTGCAAAAGTGTAATTTGCTATATATTAAATAAGTTAACAGGTACGTAGGTAATTATTTTGTATAATACTATTTACTAACGAAGGAAACGAGAAGGCAGACTTTTATGCCAAAAATAGGGCGAAAAGGACCAAACCCTTCGGCTTTAACAAAAAAAAACATAAAACAGGAAACCGAAAAATGAACCCAAATGAACCAAGGAATACTAGAACGGCACAAATGACCTTAATCACTCCAAAAAGTTCCTGAGCTTTAATGTCAACAGAGCAAAATCTGCTCTAACACTAGACAAAACGGGACTCAGATTACGCTGTAGAGCACTTACTGCCTACTTTGCCTGCAATAAATATTTCAATACAATAGGTCCATCTAGGTCACAGGAGATACAGAAACCTGGGCTCGTACCAAAGACTTGCAAATGCTCCCCCTAAGAAGCTGGTTCGATGCTTCGCCATTCTAAATAATTAAAATTAAGCACTTAAAGCCATGTAATAGATCTATTTGGATTTGGATCTGAGGCAGTGCGTAACAGCCTCAGCCGAAACCATACAACACTTACCATTACCATTACCATTTATTAAAGTTAGTTGAAGTTTTACGGCCCAGCTTTTTTCTACCGTCTTCTTAATTAGGAAGATTCCTCATCGATAGATTTGGATCTATAATCTATCCATGTGCCTTTTGCTGTTTAAGTCACGGTGGATATCGGTGCCCTAAGTATTTTGGACTAGACTCTTTGCAGCATAGTTAAATTGGATTTGGATGACGTACCCCAGATTTCTATTCCATACGTCCAAATCGGAGCAATTGTCGTTTTGTAGACTAGCACTTTGTTTTAACCCATTAATGACAAAGTATGATATATCATACGCAAAAAGAACTTTTTGCAAAAATTCATCAAAAACCCAATATTATATAAAAGCTTTTTATATTTAAAGGGCGAGTGAGATAAAAGAGTTATTTGAAAAGAAAAGTTTTTTAGTTGTCATTTAAAGCTCTTTTATTTACATTTTTCGCGCCAATTCATGTAGTGTTTTTCGGAAAACTGAATAATGCCACGCAGGTAAGTTTTATGTCTTAAAAAAACCAAGCAACAGTATTATATACATAAATACGTGCATTAACTCAAAGTTGAAACCATGAAGCATCGAATACATATAAAATGCAGTGAAATATTCGCCCCGAAATATGTTTTAGCTTTTTGTAAATCATTGCGTATGTTTTATCATACGTAAACGCTACCCCAGTTTGGCTTTACGGGCATTCATATATAATACCTTTTTATAGACAAGCAACAACTGAGGAGATAATTGGATGGCTCGAAGATCTGAATGAGGACGATAATGCAGTTATTATAAACGACATCAGAAATGCCAATTCAATCGATGTGAACTTATTTCAACCTGAAGAACAAGAGTTATCCGATTGCGATGATGCAGATGAGAACGATGAAGGTATACTGGGCGACTTGGGCCGTGAGGTTCTAAAAAGGCCATGCGCGATAAAAATTGCCAATTCAGAAGTGGATAATGTACAGTTGTTTTAATGATGTGATCAATTCAAGAACCTCGCAGTCAGTGACTTCCACTCAAAGGAAAAAGAAAGAACCCACAATTCGTCGAAAGTGGTCCAAAAAAGAACTAAAAACAAGAGAAGGCACAAACACAGCAATACGCGTTAACACTCCTGATATTATAGCAGATATTTCGAATAACGATTTAAATCCATTACAACTTTTTAAACTAATTTTTGATGATGATTTTATGAAATATATACAAGTACAGGCTATAAAATACGCTGTAAACAAAGGAGATGAAGCGTTCACATTAAAACTTGAGGAATTGTACACATATGGGGTGGGTACAACAAAGTGACTATTCTCAACCATAATTTCACTTGATTACCTGATAAATTTATTAGTTGCATTTTTAGGTACCAGCTATTCGGATGTACGGGGGGACAGAAAGTGAGATGTATATACAACCATTTAGTGGCAGGTTCAATGGCGTGGAATAAATTCAAAAAAATACATCGGTACCTTCATTTCAATAATAATACACAAATTGTAGTGAATAATAAAGCATTCAAAGCACAGCCCTTTCTGGATCATTTAAATACAAAGTTTAAAGAGCTTGGAAAACCATTTGGAACTTTATTTTCTGTAGACGAATCGATGGAGCCTTTTTTGGTAAGCATTCTTTCAAAACCAGTAGAACTTCGTCCAGTTTCAGCGCGAAAGAGGGAACGAGAAAACGAAACTAGATAAGATGGAGTCAAGCACTACGTAAATAACTCAAGAATTCAACGCCGATGCAAATTTTGTGGCAAGTGTACGAAACTTATATGCATGAAAGGTAGTTTCGGATTGCACCCAGATAACTGTTTTTACAAATAGCATGTAACTGACTTATCAAATAACTAAGAAATTTAAAAATGTATAGATGTATAATATGTCACTTTATAAATAAAATGTTGATTTGAATTCAAAACCTATGTATATATTGAAGTTTTATTTTCATAGAAGTAGCTCTCCGAATACCCTTAGGTATGATATGTCATACGTTTTGCCACGCCCACATTTTTTGAGATATTTTTTTGAAAAATGGAAATGACCCGTTTAACATCAGCACAAATACTTGGTGAACATTTCAGTCATCTATCTTAACCCGTTTTATGTGTGAGCATTAATGGGTTAAAGTGACAGCATTGACTGAGGTCCTAAAAGCCAGTAAGTTGTCGAAAGCGATTTTTAATTCCAACAGGTTTTTGTAATACCTATGGACTAAGGTATCAGTGAAGATCAATGGTCAGCTGTCTCTTATTGTAGCTAACTTCGTCTTGTCACTATGTTTGTTGTGATTTAAAAGTTTAACCCTATTAGGTTAGGTTTTCTGTGGTTGCCAATAAGAAGGCCCACTAAAATTAAATTCGTCCACTATGAAAACAAAATTCCCTTACGTGAAGAAAGGGAGCAAAATCAGGAAAAAACGAAGAGGGTAGGGATAACATTGAAAATTAGCATCAACTTATTAATTAAAGAAGAGGGCAATCCGTAGAGCTTAAATTTTAATATTTTACATTTGCCGCGATTGATTACTCCGCAGCGAACGGTTTCACAAAGTATGACAGATATGCACGTAACTCGAAAGTATTTTTAACAAGACAGCCTTTGAATAAAAAAATAGATTAGAATTAAAAATTAGCATTTGTTTAAGTAATGTTGCTTAAAATATATCTAATTGTGCCGTTAATTATTTTTTTTTATAGTTCATTGTTCCCAAGTTCTCATTATAGATTTCAATCTCTAAACTTGAACGTTCCTCTATTCATAAGAACTCAAGAGAAATGAGTAACACGCATCGCACGCTCCAACCATTTGGCAGTAGTTGGAAACCAGTCAGGAAATGACTTCGTTATTTTTAACCTTCAGAATTTTTAGTGCAGGATAAATATGTAAGTATGTTTGTGCGAACAGTTTTTATGCCATTTTTTATTTTTTTTGCTCTCAATATGCTCAGCAAAGTACCATCCATCGAGTATTTGTTCCACTTCTTGTTGTTGACATACAGAGAACGTTAAAATTCATTAACGTTCTCTGTGACATAAGCGTAAAAACAAGCAAAAAATGCAGCCATGCAAACGAAGAGATTGGAAAATAATATAGTGGATAAATATGTACATACATACGTACATACGTCCGTTCGACAGTGAATGAGTGCAGTGTTCATAATAAAAGTAGGTAAGGCACCCTTGTCAGATTATTACGCATATGAGGGAAATGCGAGGATATGGCAAATTATGTGCGATTTGGTTTTTTTTTTGTTCTTTTTTCTGCTTGCTTGTCGAACTTCCATTATGAATTAACTCAAGTAATTTTACATACATACATTTTTGTATATGAAGGTACATTTGCAGTTATTTGGCATTTAAATTTTACAGTTTTTTGATCCGTCCTCTTTTCCATTCGATTTGATCTATTTTATAAAAACTTGGAATGGACACCGTTAAAAAAATATGAAGAACTGAATTAACAGTCTTGACTATTCTGTGTTATAAAAAAATGACAGAGAAAGAAAGACTAAGCGAAATAAGTGCATTTATATCAACTTAAAGAGGAAGGTGACAACTATTTTTTAATGGTTTTTCTTTCGATTGGTACACCTGGGGTGGTTCCATTCAAGGCACTTCTTAACGCTCTAAATTCTACACATTACGGCAGGTTCTGTAAGTACTTACAGTGCTGGACTTAAGTATAGGCACAATCCGCTTTATAAAAAGAACTGCAGTTTTATTTGTATTCAGTAAAACGATATATTTATTTTGTAGGTATATTATAGGTGTAGAGCTTATATATTACATTAAAAAATAGCTTTGAAAACTAAATACATTTTCTTTGCAAATAAAGTTCAAAAATAAAAAAAATAAAATTAATTCGATATTTTACTGGACAAAAGTATAGGCACAACTACTTAAACGATAACCAAAATGCGTTGAAATTTTAATTTAATATTTTGTTGGTAACCCTTTCTGTTTTATGACGGCCTTAAGTCTATTTGGCATTGAGTGGACAAGTTTTTTTTGTTACATTTTCGCCAATATTAAGCCACTCTTCCATTAAAGCTGCTTTTTGCTCAACTTTATTTGAAATTGTGCGTTTTCGAATTCTTCTCTCCAATTCCTCCCACAAATGTTCTATCGGATTTAAGTCTGGTGACTGCGGGGGGTGTGGTAAGACGTGTGAAACGTTATAAGCGAGCCACATCTTGACGTCATGGGCTGTATGCTTCGGGTCGTTGTCATGTTGAAATGTGAACGACCCGGGTAAGTTCAGTTTTTCAGCGCTTTTCTTCACATTTTCCTTTAAGATGTTTAAGTAAACTGTCTTGTCCATAATCTCATTAATGAAAACAAGCTCTCCCATACCCGCAGAAGACATACAGCCCCATACCAACATCCCCCCACCACCATACTTAACCGTTGGCAAAAGATTTCGAGATTCCATTGCAGTGTTACGTTTTCGCCATACCCTTGTGTGTCCATCAGGCCGGAAAATGTTGAACTTGCTTTCATCAGAAAACAATACCTGATCCCAGAAATCGCTTGGCTTGTTTTCAAACTGTTTGGCGTGATCCAATCGCTTCTTCTGATTGATGGCAGATGTTAAGGGCTTTCGTCTAGCCACACGAGAGTTATAACCAGCATCATGCAACACTCTTTGTACAGTTTTAAAGTGTACATCTTTGCCAATTTCTGCCTTTACCTCTGCAGCAACCTGTGAAGATGTAATTTATGGATCACGCTTCACTTTTCGTATGACCTGAGCACGTTCTCTCTCTATTAATTTGCGCGGACAACCACAGCGACTTGCATTTTCAAAGTTTGTTTCACCTTTGAAGCGATTTACAATGGTCCGTATGGTAAAACGACTACGATCCATTAATTCACCGATCTCTGCAAACGATTTTCCTTGGCTATGCAAGTGTAAAATGATTTTACGCTCCTATACTGTTGTTTCAGTTTTTTTTGGGCTCATTATAAAGAGTTTACAAACAAAATAATTATTTACAAAAATGTTATCAACTTTTCGCTTGTTTGAATCAATAAAAAATAATAACGGTACACATAGGAATGTGCTGAATATAAAAATGTTGCCTGATAATTGAAACAGATACTGAAACAGACGCGCACAAAAAATTATGTAAATAGTTGTGCCTATACTTTTGTCCAGTAAAATATCGAATTAATTTAAATTTTTTTATTTTTGAACTTTATTTCCAAAGAAAATGTGTTTAGTTTTCATAGCTATTTTTTAATGTATAAGCTCTACACCTATAATATACCTACAAAATAAATATATCGTTTTTCTGAATACAAATAAAACTGCAGTTCTTTTTATAAAGCGGATTGTGCCTATACTTAAGTCCAGCACTGTATGTATGTACGTCAATTCAGGCTCATCTAAGGGATCGGAATTGTCGTATAAAGCTTTTCTGTTAAATATTTCTTCTAAAAATCTCACATTTTCTATTAAAGGAACCGTAAACGTTGTAAAGATGGTTGGTTAACAAATAGAATTGTCTATTTTGAAGATCAGAACTGAAAAGTTATGCAGAAGTGAGTTACCGTTTTTTGTAAATTTTGATCGGGCGGCACTATTGGAATTTTGTTCAGGAAATAAGCAAGAAGACTTCATTACAGTGAATGGGAAATTATTATTTCTCATTTTTATCAACTTTTTTGTTTTACAAATTCAAGAGGATGGCATAGACGACAATTAGATTCAATAAGGCGACGCAACGTGACGCAGAGTCAACCTAACTTTCGATTTTTTGCGTACTGTCTACGAAAATAAAATAATTAGCTCAAACTTTTTCTTCTTCTTGATTTGTGTAATAACCGCTTACGCGATTTTGGCCGAGTTTAACAAAGCGTGCCAGTCGTTTCTTTCTGGTGCTAACCGGGGCCAGTTGGACACACCAAGTGAAGCCAAGTCCTTCTCCACCTGATCTTTCCAACGCAGAGGAGGTCTTCCTCTTCCTCTACTACCACCAGCTGGTACCGCATCAAATATTTTCAGAGCCGGAGCGTTTGTATCCATTCGGACGACATGACCCAGCCAGCGTAGCCGCTGGATCTTTATTCGCTGCGCTATGTCTATGTCGTAAAGCTCATACAGCTCATTGTTCCATCGCCTACGATATTCGCCGTTCCCAACGTGCAAAGGTCCAAAAATCTTACGCAGAATCTTTCTCTCAAACACTCCAAGCGTCGCTTCATCGGATGTTGTCATCGTCCACGTTTCTGCGCCATACGTTAGGACGGGCATGATGAGAGGCTTGTAGAGTGTTAGTTTTGTTCGTCGAGAGAGGACTTTACTACTCAGTTGCCTACTTAGTCCAAAGTAGCACTTGTTGGCAAGAGAGATTCTACGTTGGATTTCCAGGCTAACATTGTTATCGGTGTTAATGCTGGTTCCTAAATACACGAAGTCTTTTACAACCTCGAAATTATAACTGTCAACAGTGACGTGGGTGCCGATACGCGAGTGCGCCGACTGTTTGTTTGAAGACAGGAGGTACTTCGTTTTGTCCTCGTTCACCACCAGACCCATTCGCTTTGCCTCTTTATCCAGTTTGGAGAAGGCAGAACTAACAGCGCGGTTGTTAAGGCCGATGATGTCAATATCATCGGCATACGCCAATAATTGTACGCTCTTATAAAAAATTGTGCCTGAGCGTTTAAGTGCTGCGGCTAGTACGATCCTCTCCAACATCAGGTTAAAGAAGTCACACGACAGCGAGTCATCCTGTCTGAAACCTCATTTGGTACCAAACGGGTCGGAGAGGTCATTCCCAATTCTGACGACGCTGCTGGTGTTGAGCAACGTCATCTTGCATAGCCGTATTAGTTTTTTGGGGATACCAAATTCAGACATCGTGGCATACAAGTAACTCCTTTCCGTACTGTCGAATGCAGCTTTGAAATCGACGAAAAGATGGTGTGTGTCGATTGTCCTTCATTGGTATTTTCCAAGATTTGGCGTATTGTGAACATTTGGTCGATGGTGGACTTTCCAGGTCTAAAGCCACACTGATAAGGTCCAATCAGTTGGTTGACGGTGGGCTTCAGCATTTCACACAATACGCTCGCTAGAACCTTATAGGCGATATTTAGAAGACTAATATCGCAATAATTGGGACAGATTGCAGGATCATCCTTCTTATGGATTGGGCAGAGCACACCAATCGGCTGGCATGCTTTCATCCGACCATATTTTGCACAGGAGCTGATGCATGCACCTTACCCCTATGTTTGAATAGCTCAGCCGGCAGTCCGTTGGCCCCCGCGGGATCTCTACATTCTCTGTGACATGCGCAGCTGTCACTGTTTAACAGGTTCGAGAAGTGTTCCCTCCATAATTTAAGTATGCTCTGTACGTCAGTCACCAGATCGTCATCTTTGTTCTTACAGGAAAACGCCCCGGTCGTAAAACCTTCTGTAAGCCGCCAATCTTTCTAGTAGAGTTCTCGGGCGTTGTTCCTATTGGCCAGCATTTCAAGCTCCTCGCACTCACGTATTTCGGGCTTTCGTTTCTTCTTTCGGATAATACGTCTCTCTTCCTTTTTTAGCTCTCTGAAGCGATCACACATGGCTCGCGTTGGCGGCAACCTTTCTTTCTGCGGCAGCATGACATTCCTCGTCGTACCAACTGTTTTTTCGGGCTCGCCGGAATCCGATTTCTTCTTCGGCGGCGGTACGTGGGGAATGAGAAATGTTGCTCCATTGCTCGTGCATGCCGGTTTGTTGGACAGTGCTCTCTGAGAGCAGGAGTGAGAGTCGAGTGGCGAATCTTCTGGCTGTCTGTTGTGATTCCTTGCGTAGGTAGATGTACGTTTTTTGCTGCACAGACGCGTGTGCGTAGTTTGGCTGCAACAAGGTAGACATCCGAGTCGTTGTTGGATCCTCGGATCGTACATCTAATACACTAGAAGCGTGTCTTCCATCTATCAAAACACGATCGATCTGGTTTGATGTTTTTCGATCAGGAGACAGCCAAGTGGCTTGGTGAATCTTCTTATGCTGAAATCTGGTGCTACAAACTACCATGTTTCGGGCCCCGGCGAAGTCAATCAGCCTCTGTCCGTTACCGGATGTTTCGTTGTGCAGGCTGAATTTTCCAACTGTGGGACCAAAAATTCCCTCCTTGCCCACTCTGGCGTTGAAGTCGCAAAGCACGATTTTTATGTCGTGGCGAGGGCAGCGCTCATATGAACGATCCAAGCGCTCATAGAAGGAATCTTTGGTCGCATCGTCCTTCTCTTCCGTCGGGCGTGGGCGCAAATAAGCGAGATGTTGAAAAAACCTACTTTGACGCGGATTGTTGCGTGACGCTCGTCCACCGGAGTGAACGACAGTACTTGGCGACGAAGTCTCTCTCCCACAACAAATCCAACGCCGAATTTGCGCTCCTTTACATGGTAGCTGTAGTAGACGTCACAAGGTCCAACGCTTTTCTTGCCTTGCCCCGTCCATGGCATCTCTTGAATGGCAGTGATCTCAGCCTTTACTCTCACCAGCCTTTACATCAACCAGCCGGGCAACCAGCCAGAAGCACCTTCCCCATTCAGGGACCGGGCATTCCAGGTGGATGCCCTCAAATCGTAATCCTTATTTCGTTTGCAGTGGTCGTCATCAGTATAAGGAGGTCTCATCCGAGGCTTTTTTAATCTTTTCATTGGGGGGGGCTGGGTACCAAACCCAGCGCACAACCAGCTATCCTGGAATGCTTAACCTTCTCACGTCAGCTCACTCCCGAACGGGTGTTCGGACGCTAACCAGACGAAACGTGAGCTAATCCCGGACGTTGTGAGCTGGTTGCACCATATGGAGAAGAATCGTCCTGGCCACTCCCAAGTGAATGGCGATCAGTAACTTTCCCCACTTGCGTGGACCTCTACATATGGAACCATCCTCCACCATAGCTCAAACCGTCATGTCAATTTATTGAAACTCTTTCCATTATTCTATTTACATAGGGGCAAAATAACGGATAGATGTTACACCAACCCTCCAGAGATAGTTTAAGAGTTAAAATATTCAAGTGAAGTGAAGACCATTGGTGAGATAAATGCCGAAACTCGCAAAATTTAGTTGGCGAAATGTGTGACTCGCAAGTGTCCTTTGTATTAAATTGTATTTGAAAAATATTCAGGTGTCTTTTATTTGTAGCTGAATTGAATTCTAAACGCTAGTGGGCCACCCTGTACAATTAATATCAGGGTTATTTGAATAAGAGTACTGTCTATTGCATTCCACTGTGAAAACTTCTATCATTTTACGTTTGTGTTTTAATTATATTCCCTCACCACTGGCTTCCGAACTGCCTGGTATTATTTTCTATTATTTTGTGGTAAGTACTCTAACATTGATAGCCACCGGTAGCAGGCAATATGTTTCAAATTCTCTTCACCAGGCGACGTTTGTACCTTACGAAAGCTTAGGAAGCCGACAATGCGATTGTATGCGCTTAATTGTACACACACGAGCAAATTCATATACATAAGTAGTACGTATATGTGTAACTATGTTCAGTGCGCGTGCAGTAATTATTACTATGGCTTCTGCAGCACCGCCACAACTATTGTCATAGTCACCGCCACCACTGAAGTTGCCTTTGTCACCACCGATGTTGAATGCGGATATACACGAGTATGCATACATATGCACCTAAGTACGACTATTATTGCAGTAGAAACGTTCCTTACAACAGAAGTCGAGTGCAGACCCTTTGAAGTGTGATGAGTAATACGATACGTTGCCGCGGCAATTATGCGTATGTATATATGTACGTTTCTGTAATCGTTTAAGTCTTTTTGAACTTGAAAAATTACAAACTGTACAGTAGTAAAACGCAAAAATCCCCTATTCCTAAAACCTGATTTGACAAAGCCGCATTTGAAGTTAATTCTTGTCGAATACTCATATCCAAAGCCCTATAACTCTGCCTCCCTTGCCTCCATCTATACCGTATATATGGCATATGGACATATCGCACCCCCGCAAGAAAAGCGACACAACTCAAAAATTTTCAAATTTCATATTATGTGCCCATTATATTCTAAAGAAGTCAATAGTCAATCAGGAAAAATGTCACAAGTTAAATTTCTGTAATTCTCCCGAGAGGCCACTAGTGTCGTTTTGTACTTTCCCGCCAAACAACTTTGTTGATTCAAGAAAGGTGACACATTACAGTTGTGTCTAGATCTCCAACGAGTGAGGTTGTTACGCTGCTCCGGAAAACCGACATATTTTAAGTTGTGACAGTTTTCGTGTTGCATCCTGTTTGCTTTGAAAGTGGAAAATAGACATTATTTTGATTTATGACGTTTTTCCTGTTTTAAGTGAAAGTAACAAGAAGACATTATAATAATATTTTGGATTAGGACACTTTTCTTGTTCCATGTAAGTATATTGTTGACGATTTATTTTGTGATATGTCACTTTTTCTGTTATGTCATTTTTATTTTATTTGCATTTATGACAGGAATGCCATTAAAAAAACTCTTCGTTTATGTTACAACCACATAATCGTATATAATACAACGTGTTATGTGCAGTTATTTTATTTTTCTAAATAAACGAACTAATTAAGGGACAGTTCAATAAGCATTGATTTTAAAACTATCAAATATTTCATTTTGTTTTAGATAAAATGGATTCGTCTTCTCGAGCTTCGAGAATTTTACGATTGTGCTTGGAAGATGAGAATAACACCGATACCTTGGAAACATCTGTTGATATTGGGAGTATTGAAGTTCAAAACCCCAATTATGTTGAACTTGAAAATATTGAATCTGGGGAACCCATGCAAGCTGCTGAATCCTCGGCTGTTCCAGATAATTTACAGCAGTATACTATGGAAATGGACGAGAAAATAGATACAAAATTCGTCTTAAGAAAAATAGAAAATGGTGTAGTATCTAAAGTATCTGATCATGAAAATTTAGAAACTGTATCAGATGAAAGCAATGCTGATTTAAACCTAAGCGATGATTCAATAGCCGACCCCAGCTTTTCTTCATCTGAGTCAACATCAAGTGATGAATCAACATCAAGTAATGAATTAACATTAAGTGACGAATCATCACCACCAAGTTCGTCTTCTAAACGTGGTAAGAAGAGAGTAATTAGAATTTCAGCAAGAAAAAAAGAGACAGCGAAACGACTCAGAAATATGGGAAAAGAATATCAATCCGTTTCCAAGACGTCCAAAATAATCAAAGCCAGAGAAATTTTAGCACCATGCACAGACAAATGCAAACTTTCATGCTCAACCAAGTTTTCAGAAAATCAAAGAAAGACCATTTTCAACAACTATTGGGCACTTGGCAACTTAGAACAACAACGATCTTTTATTGCTGGGAACATTGAAAGTATACAGCCCAAATATAGGTACACGCGCACGGAAAACCACAGAAAATTGAACAACGCATTCTACTTTCAGATAGAGGCAAAAAAATTGAGAGTTTGCAAACTATTCTTTAAGAATACGTTGGTAATCAACGACAGACCTATAAGAACAGTTTTGGAAAAAAAAGAAAATGGATTTCTTAAACCAGAGAAGAGGGGAAAACATTCAAATCATTTCACAGTTGCACCTGGTATAAAAGAATCCGTAAGAAACCATATCAACTCGATACCACGCATGGAAAGCCATTACCTCCGTGCCACTACTTCCAGAGAGTACATAGATGGTGGTAAAAGTTTAGCTGACTTACATAGAGACTACATGAAAGAACAAGCCGAAAAAAAACAACCAGCAGCAAATCTTATGATGTACTCACGTATTTTTAATGGGGAGTTTAATATTTCATTTTTTTCCCCGAAAAAAGATTTATGCAATTTGTGCGAATCTTACAAAAACGCACCAGAAGTACCAGGCACAAAGGAAAAAAACGAGAAGCATCAGGAAGAAAAAAGGTTAAGTCGTGAATCTAAAGAACAGGATAAAAGATGTGTTGGTGATAATTTTGTTCTTGCAACTTTTGATCTTCAAGCGGTGATGCCGTCTCCTAGAGGAAATTTATCAATATTTTATTACAAATCGAAAATAAATTCTTATAATTTTACGATTTGCGAAGTTGGTAACGATTCTGTGGAATGTTTTTTTTGGCACGAGGGCGAAGGACATCGTGGTGCGAATGAAATCGGATCTTGCATATTAAAGTATCTGGAGAAGAAAGCTTCTGAAATTAATAATGACAATTTGGAATTCACGTTCTACTCGGACAACTGTTGCGGACAAAACAAGAATCGGTATATAATTGCAATGTTTATGCATGCAGTTAAAACACTGAAAATAAAAGCTATTACACACAAATTCTTGATTTGCGGCCATACTCAGAATGACGGTGATGCAGCCCATTCTGTAATTGAGAAACAGATAAAAAAGTCACTCAAAAGTGGTCCAATTATTACTCCCCAACAGTATGTCACAATAATACGAACAGCCAAGAAGCGTGGAAATCCATATCAGGTGAACGAAATGAGTCATTTAGATTTCTTTGATTTAAAACATTTAAGTAGTATGACAGGCACCAATTATGCTAAAGATGTGACTGGCAACACTATAAAAATGACTGATTTTAAAGTTCTGAGGTTTGAGAAGTCTAGACCAGATTCATTTCTTTTCAAACTGTCATACAAGGACGAATTTGCAGAAATTGAAGTTCGAAAGAGAAAACCCCAATCTTCTTCTGTTACTCTGAAGAAAGCTTACTCTAAAAAAATAGTGATCGAAGGAAAAAAAAAAGAAGACTGTTTGGAGTTGATCCGTTCAAATCACATCCCGCAAAGTTATTTCAGTATTTTTAATTCACTATTTTCTTAAATGTATGTACCTATTTAACAACAGTAGTTTTGTTTAAATTACATACTGCTTTGTAAGCAGAGTTATTTTTTGTTGTACCTACTGATGTTTAAAATTACATTAGTCATAAATAATAAAGCTAAATAAAGTGAAATATTATTATGTTTTTTATTACTATATTCAATACTGTCACAAATAAAAATACATCAATTAGCAACACAAGAAAAATGACACAAGTTAAAATAGGGGTAGTTTTGAAGACTCTGTATGCTTCAAAGTTGCTTAAAAATCTAAATTATACTTTTGAGTCTAAAAAACAACACAAAAAAATAAGTTCATGTGGACCAAGGATAAGTTTTGACTAAATATAGCATTTTTATTTTTACAGTTTTTAATTTTTACTCTCCTGCACAATTTAATGTTTTTGACTTGTGTCACTTTTCTTGCGGGGGTGCGATATGTACTTCCTTTCCTAATTGGCAGAGTGACCGTTTTAGCTAATTTCGCTGAGTTCAACTAAGACCGCTAATTATTTATTCCTTTTCGTGCTAACCGGCGCCAATAAAAACTCAAATTAAAGCTACTGCTTGCTTCACTTGGGGCAGAATAGGTCTTCTTCTACCACCCCAAGCACCGCATCGAATACTTTTAAGTCTGGAGAGCTTGTGTCCATTTGCACAACATGAGCGAGTTAGCGAAGTCTCTGGATCCTTAAGTCAATGCCGCTGTGAAGCCCATATATATATATATACATATAAGTATTGTACATATACAGGGTGCACCATCTTTTATGTCGGTATGAAAACATTGAATAACTTTGGCAAAAAAAACTGAAAAGTAAAAAAAAAATTTTTTTGTATGCTCAATAAACGTAATAATAAGCCCGAAAAGTTGAAACATCGTTTTTTAAATTGTTAATGGCAAAAAAAAATCGTGAAAATGGGTGAAATTTTCGTGCTCTAGACCTCCGCCTACCCTTAACAGATATGCCAAATAGAATAAAATAAAAATGTAAAAACAAGAAATAGTGTAAAGTTCTGTAATTTTGAAAAGCGGAAGCGGCTAATAATTCCTCACTCACACTTACAAATTTTATTTGTTAATTTTAGTAAAATCACATGCCTAAAAACTATTGTATGCAGCCGGTAAAAATTACACTCATTAAGAAAGTACGCCTTTTCTTAGCGCAAAGTGTTTCGGGGTATAGCTGTAATATCTGCCAGAAGACTAATTATTAAAAATTCATAATTGGGAGACTGGAACGTATTCCATCTCTACTTTTAAGGTTTTAGATTTATATGGGAGGTGGGCGACACAATCCTAAATCTCAATACAAAAGCGCCCTATGTTAAATTTCAACTTGATCGGACAACTCCTTCCATGTTTTGCCGGTATTTATACTAAGCCCACTCGCTTTGGGTTGTTAATTTACTGTCGTTATTAGTGGCTGACTCGAAACATCGATGTTATGTGTGTTATGTACTACTGTGGGCAAAAAGTACGGTGAATTTATTTGTCAATCTTCGCGGGATTAAAACTTCGCTCTAGTTATTTTTTTCATGAGTTGGCAGCACTGTTAATAACATCTGGGCCAACTTTCATGTGAATGGCATTATCAGTAATATATTTACGATTGTGTTTACCAAACGACCAAGAGTGCATTTTTCGATTTTTACAATGTCTGATTTGATTGAGCAGAGAAGTGCCATCAAATTTTGTTTGCGGAATGAAATTTCGGCTGCGGAAACGTTTAGCATGTTGCAGAAGGCATTTGGTGCTTCGACCATGTCGCAGAAAAATGTTTATAAGTGGTACAAAGACTTCAAAGAGGGTCGAGAACGTGTTGATGACTTGGAGCGCTCCGGACGACCATCGACGTCAACAGATGACCAACACGTCAATAAAGTGAAGGAGTTAGTGCTCAAAAATCGTCGGTTGACTGTTAAAGACTTTACTGATATGATCGGAATATCAGAAGGATCTGTGAAATCCATTTTGAAATACCATTTGGGCCTACGAAAAGTCAAATCTCGTTTGGTACCGAAAACTCTCAATTTCTTGGGAAAAAGTCGTCGCGTTGATGTGTGTGAATCAATGCTTTCAGACTATCAGGTCAAGCTCAAATGCTTCATTACGGGAGATGAGACTTGGATTTATGCTTACGACCCTGAAACAACCGACCAATCAAGCGAATATCGTACTAAAGGCGAGGCCAGACCGAAAAGAGCACGTCAAAGTCATTCAAAAATAAAGGTCATGATGACAGTGTGGTGCACTATGAATTCCTTCCACCTGGCCAAACTGTTAATAAGGAATATTATTTGAGCGTTATGCGTTGCTTACGTGAAGCAACTCGTCTAAAAAACCAAAATTATGGGCCAACACTGTACTCGTTCTTCGTGACCATTTCGCCAAAAATTCCACGCATATCGTTCCGCAACCACCGTATTCGTCTGATTTGGCTTCGTGCGACTTCTGGCTATTCCCAAAACTCAAGAGACCACTCCGGAGAACGCGTTTCGAGTCGATTGAGGAGATAAAAGCTGAATCGAAGAAGGTGCTGATGGCTATACCGGAAATGGACTATTTGGCATGTTTCGGGGATTGGAAAAATCGTTGGCATAAGTGTATTTCATCCAGAGGGGATTATTTTGAAGGGGATGAAATTGATTTACAAGAATAAATAAAGATTTTTCATTTTACAACCAAATTCACCTTACTTTTTGCCCACAGTAGTATGCATGTTTTTGGCAGTCACAAAGTGATTCAACATAAGTAAGACGTAAATGGAGATGGAGCCAGAAATCGTCAACGAGGTCTTGGAAAATGAAGTTACAACATCCACATGAATGAAATCGCGTTCCTTATTTACTGAATTGCTTCCAACTTGTCATGATAAAGCAATAACATTTTTTTCTTGCTATGCTCTCATATATCAAAAATGGCTTTCCTAACTTCTTTATTTAAGCAAAATTCTTTGAAAACCTGCGAAACAAAATATCAAAAAAAAAAAAATTCTTTAAAAACATAATTTTGTGCTTGAAATTTCATTCATTTTAGAATTTGTTTGAAATCAATTAATTTCAGAAAATGTACTCTAAGTGAAACTCGCTCTAAAATCTCCAAACAATATGAAAATCGTCATCTCTTAATCCTCTACGCAAGCATACTAATCTTCTGTAATATATTTACATACATACTTATGAGGATACGTACTTGTACAGACCTAATTGTACAAATACAAATGTATGTTTGTAAGTAAATCTCATTCGGCGACCCTCCGTATTTCAGTTGCTTTGTTATTTTTTTTTTTTTTTCACAGACAAATAAACTACACTACCCAAGCCCCATTTCGTATTTTGTGCATTTGAAATTAAAGTGAGTATTGAATCAATCTTTGTCTCACAGCATATGTATGTATGTGTGTAAGTACCATGTACCTGTGTAAATGGTTTATTTCGTTAAGCCAATCTTAACAACTCTTTGCAGTTCACAATTGCATTGTCTGTTTTGCTTTGTGTAAATTTGAGCATTGCGTGCTGAGCTCCTTTGAAAACATATGGACCTGCAGTGACAATCAGCCGTGGTGAGATGAAATCCTAAGTGCCTCGAAACTTATTTTATTTAAGCATATGCGAATCAGTTTTGCTGAGACTTTATTTTCTTTAGTTGAAATTAATCTAAATTGAGCTAAAATAAACGTTACGAGCAAAAGGCAGCAAAAAACAGTAAAAGAGAGGTTCCTATAGATGTGCGCAGACGACATTGAACTTATAGTCAACTCTATGGAAACCGACTCGACAATTGCCTCTTAATCCTCATTATGCAGAGTGGACTCGGTTCAGCAGAGCGGTGATTGAGTACAAGCTCGAAGGTAGGATTGGAGAGATCTGTATTCACATTTTCTTTCCGCCTACCTGATTAATGTGGCTTATTACAGACCAAGCTGTTGAAATGCATTTCAAAGGTATATCTCAATAACGTGGAGAGTGTGAAGTCATTTAGTGCCAAAGCATCCGAATTTTCGCTTACTGCCAGCCAGGCAGCTAACCTATTCCAGAAAACAGTCGCTGACCCTAAAAGTGGCACAGAAATGACGTCAATCTCATAGCAATTTGGTTGACACATTTCGTATGTGCATTGTTTGGGATCCGGACTATTTCGGTGTAGAGCGTAAAGCAAAGCTGACGGATTAGCTTATTGTGGCACTACACTACTTGATAGTATACAGCAAGTATTTCTTAACAAACCTCTATTTCTGTTATTTCTTAAGAAATCTGCGAAGTTCTAATTAATGAAACGTTTTTTTGCGATTGTTAGGCAAAATTTGCCTTCGGGATTTGCATGTAGAGTGGCTCGGCTTTGACTGCCAATAGGGGCTTAATACACAAAATCTCTATTTACTTCCAGCAGGTACGATTAGTCTATTCGTCTAATAGGTTAGGTTAGGTTAGGTTTGGCAGCCGCATCGTACATAGAGCCAACGATGCCACTTAGACCACGAAATGGGTCCGTTGTGAGCCGCGGGGGCTGGACTACATTTCTCTACCCATTGAACCATCCGGTGCTTTTGACAAAGCGTAAAACGTTGTTGATACCTAAAGTGTATAGATTATCTATATTCGTTAAGAAGGAGGATCTTAAGTATCGGTTCCTGCTTCTGGCTAGAGCTGGGCATGCGCAAAAAAGGTGTTGAATTGTTTCCAACTCCTTCTCATTTCTGTGGCTACGACAGAAATCATGGGTGTAAACGGCTTATCTCCTTGCATGATTTCCTATGTCCTGTGAGGGCCCCTACTAAGGTTTATAATACTCTTTCTGATAACAGCAGTATAAAACCGATGAGCAACTTACGGTTTAATTCCCTAGGTCTTACCTAAAGCTCTCTTACAGGCGTAAAAAGCTAGGCTCGCTTTCTTAACTCTTTCTAAGATGTTTGACTTCCAAGTCAATTTCCTATCAATGTTTAGTCCCAAGTACTTGGGTTCTTCCGAAATCACACGAGCTCCCCACTTGAGTATAATTGGACTTAGCTAAGGGATTCTGTGTTTCCTAGTGAACAATATGAGTTGTGTTTTGTCTGGGTTTACTCCTAGACCACACTTTTCTGCCCACCTAGAGAGTATATCTAGAGCATTTTGTATTATACAGGGTGGCGCACGAATCGTGCTACAAAAACAAAACGTGATAACGTTTTTTCTGTGTGAGTAATCGGCTTTTTTTGTTTTTTATTTTGCAGATTAGTATTTAGATTTACAAAAAATGGAGGCTTGGGATACCGAAAAGAGGATTTGGATAGTGCAGCGGTACCATGCTTTGCAGTCCATCATTTCCGTCCAAAGGGAATTTAGGCGGGAGTTTGGCGGCACTCCCCCGAGCAGATGGACCATTATGAGGCTGGTGAACATGTTTGCTGAATCTGGAAGCATCGCACGCAGACCGTACCATCGAGATCCCCATGTTCGGGTCGAAGCCACAATCGCGGCTGTAGCGTCGTCAATTCAGGCAAATCCAAGAGTTTCGACTCGTAACTTGTCGGCGCAAATTGGAGTTAGCAGACGGTCATTGCAGCGGATAGTTCATGATGACTTAAACTTGTTTCCGTACAAAGTTCAAATCACAAGCAAATTAAACCCTCTGGATTTGCCTATTCGCCTGGAATTTTGCCAAACAATTATTGAAATGGCCGAAGAAGACAACAACTTCATAAATTGCTTGTTTATGTCTGATGAGGCCCATTTTGATCTAAACGGCAATGTAAACAAGCAAAATTGCCGTATATGGAGTCAATCAAATCCGCAAATACTCCATGAGATGGAACTGCACCCAGAACGAGTCACAGTGTGGTGCGCAGTTTCATCAAGGTGCATTGTCGGGCCATACTTCTTCGAAGAAAACGGTGTAACAGCGATTGTAAATGGGGACCGTTATTTAAACATGTTGAAGGAGTTTTTTTTATCCAGAACTGCGGCGAAGACGTATCCCTTTTAACAGCATTTGGTTCCAGCAAGATGGAGCAACTGCACATATAGCCAGACCGGTTATGGAGGAGCTCCAACGAAAATTTAGAAATAAATTGATATCCAGAAATTCCACTTTCCGCTGGCCCCCAAGGTCACCTGACCTCACTGCACCAGATTTTTTTTTATGGGGTTATCTCAAACAAGAGGTGTATAAAGCAAAACCAAGTAATTTGACTGAATTGAAGCAGTCCATCACAACAATAATTGAGGCGATCCCGACTTCAACCCTTCAGTGCGCAATGAACAATTTTCTCATCAGGTGTCGCATATGCGTGAATGAGCATGGAGGTCATTTACGTTCTATTATTTTCAAAACTAATTAGTTACATAAAATAAAATTGAATTATCTATACAATAAAAAAACAAAAAGTTAAATATATTACATTGATTAGAAAAAAAGTTATTACGTTTTGTTTTTGTAGCACGATTCGTGCGCCACCCTGTATATTATATATATATATATAATTGGCGCGTACACCCTTTTAGGGTGTTTGGCCGAGCTCCTTCTTCTATTTGTGGTGTGCGTCTTGATGTTGTTCCATAAATGGAGGGACCTACAGTTTCAAGCCGACTCCGAACGGCAGATATTTTTATGAGGAGCTTTTTCATGACAGAAATACACTCGGAGGTTTGCCATTGGCTGCCGAGGGACGACCGCTATTAGAAAAATGTTTTTCTTAAATTTGGTGTTTCACCGAGATTCGAACCAACGTTCTCTCTGTGAATTCCGAATGGTAATCACGCACCAACCCATTCGGGTATACAAATTTACCAGAGACAGCAATAACAACATCATCGGCGTAAGCTATCACCTTACAGCCCACCGATTCCAGTATTAACAGAAGTTTATTTACAACTGCGTTCCATACAAACGGTCAGAGGACTCCACATCGTCTAATAACCGCGATCCTTATTGGGTATTGCTTGATTGGTTGCACGCTACCAAATTTATTTATTAAAGTCAATATTACAACTATAATATATAATATGCTCTTAGTGCACTGAGACACGTTATCCCGGTATATCTACATATCAAGAAGATGGGAACCATGAGTGCATTTAGGTTAAATGAAGATTATTGCTGAAAGCAAAAAACTTATGGCCGTGACTATGGCATTCAATAAAAAAACTTTGCCACTCACATTCCATCTCAGGAGGAATGGAGTAAGGGATTCTCACTTAACAACTTCGACACTACAGTCTATACAGACGCCTCGAAAGTGGATTGGCTCATAGACTTAAAATTGACAAATTTGTACGTTCGGCTACAACAACCTCTAAACTGGTGGAACGAAGTAGGAATAGCCTTACCACGTTGAGTGAAAACCATACTTTAATCTGGTGCCCGGGCCATCGGTCGAAATGAACTGGCAAGAGGGAAATTTACCATAAATAACGTTCTTGCGGAATCGGTATTCACACCATTAGGTGCAATCAAGAATACAATTTCCCTAAAATACCTCCGAATGGCGGATTGTAGATGGAGAACATTAAATTGAATCCTTTCCAACAAGGGGAGGGCAATCAATGCCTCCAGTAATGATATTATGAGTAAAGGACAGAAGTGTAGACCTACGAGTTTCTAAGCACTTGAGTCTTATCAACATGAGACCACCAGAACATGATGGCATGGGATCAATAAAGTTCAGAGACCGAAGGGCTTATTTGCGAAAAATTGCTTGTGCACGCTCGTTGTATTGATAGCTTGCTGACTACTTGGTCTGAAAATAAAACTATCTAAATGATGTAATCGTATAGAATAACTTGATAGTATAGGGATCAAAGAATTAGTTCTTCGGAGTGCCTTCTGTATACGTTGCAAAGATGTGAAGACGGATGATTAGTATTTGCTATTATGCGGTCCTATGTAAGCCAAGTGCTCAAAGGCTCGATAGATAAAAATTATTTTGTATAGAAGTTTCGACGTTTATTCGAAATGTCGTTGATGCACAGCACTCACTGAATATTTAAATTAAAAGCCTATTAAAATTTTCTAAATGTTTATTTAATACTAAAATATGTGTTCAGGCATAAGCTTTGCAGTTCTACTTCTTGCACATTCTTCGTTTTAGTAAAACTAGTTTTGGTACCAATCCACCTATAAGTCTAGCGGAAATTGTCCAAAAAAAATTATTTTATCATAATAGGACTATGAATAAGTTCGTGCGGTTTTTTTCGAAATTTGAAACTTTATTGACGTAAAATGGTTACAAATTTAATATTCAAAATATTGTCCATCGCTTACTACTACTTTTCCCCATCTTTCTGGCAATTCACGGATTCCCTTTGTGAAAAATTCGGTCGGTTTTGCCGCAATCCACGAATCGATCCATTTTTTGACTTCATCGTAATTACGGAAGTGCTGGTCAGCCAGGCCATGTTGCATCGATCGGAAGAGATAGTAATCGGATGGCGCAAGGTCTGGACTATACGGCGGGTGGGGTAGGACATCCCATTTGAGCGTTTCTAAGTATGTTTTGACCACTTGTGCAACATGTGGCCGAGCATTGTCATGTTGCAAAATAACTTTGTCGTGTCTATCGGCGTATTGCGGCCGTTTTTCTCGCAGTGCTCGGCTCAAACGCATCAATTGTCGTCGGTAGACATCCCCCGTAATCGTTTCATTCGGTTTCAGTAGCTCATAATACACAACACCCAGCTGGTCCCACCAGATACACAGCATAACCTTCAGGCCATGAATATTCTGCGCCGACGTCGATGTTGAAGCATGGCCAGGGGTTTGGATTGCCCGACGTTTTGGATTGTCGTAATGGACCCACTTTTCATCGCCAGTCACAATTCGATGCAAAAAACCCTTTCTTTTGTGCCGTTGAAGCAGTTGTTCGCATGCCATAAAACGGCGTTCAACGTCTCTTGGCTTCAATTCATACGGCACCCAATGGCCTACCTTTCGGATCATTCCCATGGCTTTTAAACGTTTGGAAATGGTTGATTGATCAACTCCCAAAGTTTTTGCAACCTCTTCTTGCGTTTGAGCCGGATCTTGATCGAGCAATTCCTCCAATTCGGTATCCATGAACTTTGGCGGCGCACCCTCGCGTTCTTCGTCTTCCAAGCCAAAATCACCACTTTTAAAGCGTGCAAACCACTTCTGGCACGTTCGCTCAGATAGAGCATGCTCACCATAAACTTCCACCAAGATACGATGACTTTCGGCTGCTTTTTTCTTCATATTAAAATAATGAAGAAAAATTCCCCGCAAAAACACATTATTTGGCACGAAATTCGACATTTTCAAGTGTGGTAAAAATATTGTTGTTTACGCTTCAAATAAAAAACTTATACTGACGTTTGTGCCTTACGACAGTAGCTCTCCAATGAATGTTTGGAAATGTGGATCGATGGAATAATAATCAAGTTACGCCATCTGTTGTAAAACCGCACGAACTTATTCATAGTCCTATTATATTACTCTAGCAGGGAGTGCTCTACATTTCGAAAAATCCATTAAAAGAAAACTGAAACTAATAATTAAAAAAAAACCATTACAACAAGTCAACACACTTATGTATGTATGTAAATGGAACCCAGAATCCTCTATCGGCAAGCCATGCCAAAGCATACGTCGCGTACAACGGCCACCATATGAACTTCGATAATGAATATATAAATACTTGTTTGATAAAGAAAATGGAATTCATTATAGCATTCTGTTATTCTGTGGATTATTTTGATCCTACATCTTTTTTTTTAGTACGATTGCACTTGTGCTCATTAATTGACTCTAAGAAGACTAATTGCATAAATATTAAGATATGATAGTTCGATTACAAATTCAACCTTTTTTGGATGCGGCTTATTGTAATTTCAGGCGACAGATTTCATTTTTTTAAATTTCGGACAGTATTCCGGTCGAACAGTATTTGTCACCATATTTTTTTTTGAACATGTATCTCTCTTTCTCTTCAACTCACGATATACTCCTAAGCAATTTGGTTTGCGCTATTAGTTCTGCCTTTTCCAAACTGGATAAAGAAGCACAACGAATGGGTTTGGTGGTGAATGAGGACAAAACGAAGTACTTCCTGTGGTCAAACAAACAGTCTGCGCTCTCGCGTATCGGCGCCCACGTCACTGTTGACAGTTATGATTTCGAGGTTGTAAAGACTTCGTTTGTTTAGGAACCAGCATTAATACGGATATCAATGTCAGCCTTGAAATCCAACATAGAATCTCTCTTCCCAACAAGTGCTACTTTGGACTAAGTAGGCAATTGAGTAGTAAAGTACTCTCTCGGCGCTTAAAACTAACACTCTATAAGACTCTCATCATGCCCGTGCTGTCGTATGGCGCAGAAGTGTGTATGATGACAATATCCGAAGTCACGCGTGATCTGTCAAAAAAATCTGATAAAGAACGATTTCAATACCACCTGTAGATAAGAAAGTCAAAGCAAGATGTGGATATTGTTTTAGTAGAATGAATATTCATTTGTAGGATCCACATGTGCAGAGCCTTAATTTTTTGCTTGTCGCAAACTACACTGTACCATGGTTGGTTGGTTGGTTTAAGGGTGACCCCGCATCGGAGTGCCACATAGACCGCCAGTTGGGTCCGTTGTGTTGCCCTAGAGCTCATTATATTATATGATTTCCCCACCTAACCGAGATTTTTGCTATAGATTTTGGTCCAAAATATTAATTCGTTTCGAGAATTTAATGAGAGATTCGATTTTCAGGTCCGAGAGTACTGAAAGATTGTCAATTGTTGGAGAGCCTAGAAGAGCGAGTCGACTTCTGGCTAGGCCGGGACAACTGCACAGCAAATGCCTGCTCGATACAGGTCGTTTTGAGGAACCCCGAGCCGACGTGCGTGAGTGCCCAAAAGGCAGTGGCCGGTGATAAGAGATATTATATGCCTTAGTTCATGTTTCGAAAGACTTATAAGGGGTTTTGTCTGTTTCAGATTGTAGGATGGCCAGATTTGTCTGGTCGTAACGCAAGTAGTTTCCACTCGCCACCTCCGATCAGCAATGCTGTGAAATTCTGGATCAATGAGCATTTTACATGTTGAAAGCGGAATGTGGATTGTGGGTAAGTTACTAACATTTGATTGCGCAGCTCCAGCTCTCGCGAGCTCATCAGCTTTGCAGTTACCTTCGAATCCACTGTGCCCCGGTATCCAGATAACTTGGACAGAATTCTGAACACTTATCTCGTTAAGAGATAAGAGACAGGATCGAACCACATCTGAGTGGGTATAAGAGGAGCTGAGTGCTCGAATGACCGCTTGACTGTCAGTGAAAAAGCAGATATCCTCCAGTGATATTCTCTTTTCTACGATAGTTTTCGCAGCATACCAGATAGCGCATACTTCCGCTTGGAATACACTATAGTAGTCGGGTAATCTAAATGATAGATTGATGTGAGGGGAATTGGAAAAGATTCCAAATCCCACTTTACCGTTGTTCGCGCCCCTCTATATAATTCATCGACGCCGCCCCTGAACTTCCAATTGTCGTTACAGCTATCAAATTTACATTCACACTCTCTCATCACTGCAGTTGTTGTTGTCGTCGCTAACGTCGCTATTTTCGTCGCTGGAGCTCCTGTTTACTTACTTCACTATCTTCGCACCTTTCGTTATGCATTGTTTTTGCGCAATAAATTACAGCATTAGCATAAGTTTGTCAAACTATTTTCGCTCATTGTATTTTTGTCCTGCTATTTCAGAAAATCATACGATATGTGACCTTCATATTGTAACAGGTAAAATAGCAGGACCTTTCCAATATATTGTAACATAAGCGCCTTGGCTTATGCATAGATTTAATTTAGTAATAAGAATCATTCTATTGTCATGGCTCAAGAAATAAACGTCGGTAAATTTTTAAGCGCTTGTTTTTTTGATAACTTAAAATCGTGAAAAAAGCTTCACGATTCACCAACCGTCTTGTTTTGAACCATCTGTATATATAATCAGAGGGCCATCGATTTCGGTAAGATTTGTCTTCCATTCTTCCCTGGTTGGGAGTCAACAGGAGAATAGCAAGGGTGGTGATGGAAGACTTACATGAGAGTCTATGTCCTGTTCAGTATGGCCGAATGGCCAAGGTACTTTTTCCATTTCGACATGGCATTCATGCGTGTCTCTGCTTTTGCCGTAATCGCTTTCCCATCCACTGGACCATGCTTTGGACTGTTTAACTGAACAATCGACATCTGTTTCGTGGATATTTGGTCTGCGAACGCCCTAAGAATGTCATCGAATGCAATGTTGCGCACATTGAAAGAGGTATCGCCGCAATCTCTATAATACTGTATTTGCTCAACGAATATGCCTACGCCGCAATCACGCTGGAGGACACTCATTGTCAGTAATAACTTGTGTAAAGCATGTGATTACACTCATGAGACTTCTATACGATTTCAATTCGACGCAAATTTTACGTTCGTACACATTTTTCATACGGCCAACTTACAAACGGCAGTAAATTCGTCCGCAATGCAAATAACATCTAGTAATATTGCTGACAATATTTCTTCGATTCACGCACAAACGGATGTACATATATAAGTACGTATTTGCACCGGTTTTAAGTCTAACTCACTCTCGGTCCGCTGGCAAATTTGCACAAATAGAAAGAAGCGTATCCAAATGATGGGGCTTGAAAGGTTTGCGTACTCGTATTTGCCCACTCATTGCGATATTTTTTCGCATTCTTATTGCTCATCTTTTCTCTTCTTCTATTTTTTAATATATTTCTTTTAGTGCTTTTTGTTTTACATATAATACTCGTACTTGCTACAGTTTAATGCAAGTTTCTTGTGAGTATTTTACTGTTTTTATGTGGTTTTATTTTTCTTATTTTGCTTTTGACTTCGGTCTCGATATGCTGTTGCCTTCTGCTGCCTAATGCCACACATTGCCATGTTGCGTTGTCGTTGGCTAGCATTAACTAGTTTTCTGGTCGGCTGACTTCAAAAGTGATTATTAATCTCTGTACTTGTGTTTAGTACTTTTAAATACGTTTGAGTACTTTATTTAGTATCGTTGATATTTCGCCGACGAAAGGCAATGGACGCTGCACAATGTTTTTTTTCTAGCCGGCACGACTTCACGCGATGTTATTGATACGTATGAATGCACATTAGGAGGGGTAAAATTTTTCTCTACTTTGCTGCGCTGACTGAAGTATTCTACGGACAATTCTAAACAAAAAAGGCAATGACAGCAAAAGCTCTAAAATTTGTTTCGAGATTCCTTATTTCTAATTTTATTTATTAACCGCCAAAAATTTTTTTTTCATTTTTTCGCAGGAAAATGTATGTGTAGGGTTTTTGGGAAGGTAGGTAGGTGAAATGGTTGAATACCAGTCTGTTACTCCCGAATTAGCACTAAATCCCCGTTTTGATACTATTATGAAACCTCCAAAAGGTAGATATCTACAGTCAGCCAAATTTGTTGATATATTGGAGATTGACGGGATTTAGGTTGGTGCACTGTCCCAAGCTGTCGAGCTCGGATATTTACAGAGAAAGTGCGCAACAGTCTCCTTCTCTGAAAGCTCGCCACAGTTTCTGCAGTGGGAGTTAAATGGTAACCCTAGTTTTCCCGGTAAAGTTACGCAAGTTACAGCTACGAGCTTGGAAATTGAATCGCGTGGAGTCCCCAGGAAATAAAATATCTTCATACTATGTTTTTCCATTTTCGCAATTCTGTAGCAAATAAGGTGTGAGTGACAGTACATGTTTCTTTATCGTGCTAACCGGCGCCAGTTAGATACACTACAGGGTTTGATTGAAAAGTAATGAGCCTTCCCGCGCGGAGCGTCTGCCAAGCGATCAACCGAATCGGCTGATAGGGGAGAATTATCGTTGGACCTTCCCCTTCCACTAGAAACCGGTCCCAGTTCGCTGGCAACAGCGGTGCAATCAACATCGCTCCGCGCGTGAAAGCTGTTTTAAAAGTGTGTTAGGATTTTGCAGTGACGAAAATGCAGCGATCGTTGGAGCAACGTTACTCGATCAAATTTTGGGTAAAGCTAAACAGTGTGTACCTCCAGGAAGCACTGTAAACGAGGCATTTTACAAAGAAGTGCTCTTTCGGCTGAAAAACCGCGTCGCCCGGGTTCGGCCCGACCTCGTCAACAATTGGACCCTACATCACGACAATGCGCCGGCGCACACCGCCTTCCTCTGCACCTCTGCATTGGCCAAGATGGGGGTTCCGGTGCTTCCCCACCTTCCCTACAGCCCAGACCTGTCCCTCCGGACTTCTTTTTGTTCCCGCGCCTGAAAAGAAAAAAAAAACTGAAAAAACTGTGACAGCCGAATTGAACGCGATTCCGGCGGATGAGTTTAAAAAATGTTTCCTGCAGTGGAAGGACCGCTACCAGCGGTGTGTTGACGCTCAAGGGTCCTATTTTGAAGAATATGAGTTGTATAAGCCAAAAGGTTTAGTAAAACTGCTTAAAAAAAATAAGGCTCATTACATTTCAATCAAACCCTGTACGCGTAGCTGTTTCTACCTGATCTTTCCAAAACAAAAGCGGGTTTCTTCTTCCTAACACCAGCACTTACCTCTTCGAATATTTTTAGAGTTGATGCGTTTTTGTCCATTCTGAGAACATAATAGCCAACGGAGCAGCTGGATCTTTATTCGTTGCGCTATGTTTATGTCGCCGTAAAGCTCATACAGCTCATTGTTTCATCGTCTACGATATTCATCATCAACTACATGAAAGGGCGCAAAAATCTTCCGTAGAATCTTTCTTTCTAACACTCAACAAGAGAGTAAAGATTAAAATACTCTCGGACAGCCAATCAGTTCTAAAAGCATTAGATAGCTATACCTACAACTCAAAAACTCTCTTAGAATGCCACAAGGCCCTCAATAACCTGGCATCCAAAAACAATGTCTCATTAATTTGGGTACCAGGACATGAGGGATATGACGGTAACGAAAAGCAGACTTTCAAGCCAAAAAAGGGGCAGATGTAAACTTCATCGGACCTAGTCCCATGTTTGGATTCAACAAAAACAGCCTAAAACAAAAGATAAATACTGGGCCAACAGCATTGGAACAACGTAGAGGGTCTTAGACACTTCAAAAAGTTCCTAAGTTTCAACGCTAAAAGAGCTAACATGGCCCTCACGTTAAACAAAAAGAGCATTCGCACTCTCACAGGCGCCCTTACGAGTCAGTTCACCTGCAACAAACACCTACATAAATTAGGCATAACTAACACCAGCACCTGCAGTGGGGCTGCGAGATGAGGAGTCTATAGAACAACTCATCATCGAATGTCCGGGGTTGACGCATAGAAGGAAAAGGTTGTTAAACAAGTTCACGCTTACAGATGAAGACCTTCAATTACTCCCTCAGAAGGAGCTGGTACACTTCATAAGCATACTTAAGAGTGAATAGACAGCATAGGGTGCACAATAGATCATTATGGTCGCAGTGCTAAAGGGCCATACCTTAACCCTTTACTACCATTAACCATTAACATTCTCTCTAACACTCCAAAGGACACCTCATCGGATGTTATCATCGTCCAAGCTTCTGCGCCATTATACATAGGAGAACTGTGATGAGAGACTTATGAAGTGTGATTTTTGTTCGTCGAGAGAGAACTTTACTACACAATTCCCTACTAATTATTATTATTACCCGCATTATTATCGGTGCCATGCTGAGTCCTAAATAAACGACGCCCCTTTCTGTGGCAACATAGCGTTTTGTGCTTTTTCTTTTGAAAAGAAATAATTTAGTTAGGCTTAACCTAAATGAGTGGTCGCAATGATATGCATGCACTTGGATCTGACTTTCAAGAGATGTGTGTGGTCGTCTCTTTTGGGCGTCTCATCTGAAATCGCAATGCACAGAGTAAATGTTGCGACTGTTAAACACCATAATGAAAAGAAATCAAACTTAATAGTTATACTCAATACTACTCTATAAGCACACCTTCGCCGCTTTGTGATTCCCATTCCTTTTCATTCTCTTAGCATACGTTTACATCTTCATCTACTACGTTTTTGCCCACACTCATCATCATACGGCGCTTCTGCCTTCCGCCTTTATTTCATACAATTGTTCATTCCTGAGTGCTCCCGCATGCACTCATCTCGCCTTTCCTCACGCCTACATTCCCCTATCCACCGCTTTCCTTTTAGCCTTATGTGCCAGTCGGGCTAAGTTGTGGCAAATTACAAAATTCGTTGCACATTTGCAACGCAAGTCCGCGCCGCCATCAACGCCCCTTTGCCAAGACGATTGCACGCCGATAAGCATCTGCTCATTGCATTCGCAAAACAATACGAGCAAAAAAAATGTACGAGTATATATGTATGTATACAGGTATATGATACGTGGGTATCTGTGCGCACCGTGTGTTATGCTTACACTCCTCCAAAGCTATTGTGGCCATTTTCCCAACCCATGCGCTAGCGGATCGCCGCAACAGCCGCAACAGACACTTTGCTGGCGCGAACAATGCGCAAAAATTAAAAAATTAAGCTCGCAGCAATGCGGCAATTCATTTTCGATTTGCAATTTGTTGGCATTGCAACAGCAACGAAGGAGTAATACATAAAAAAAGTGTAGTTGTTAATGCAATTGTTGCTGGTTTTTATAGCTAAGCGTAAAGTCTTATCTCCCCGCCGGAAATCAAAGCGGACTTCAAAGCGTGCCGCTACCATTGCCAGCGCGGCTAATTCGCTGACGGAATGACGGCGACGTATCTGTTTTTTTATTAACAGTTGTTGTGGTTTTTTGCTACTAGGTTTTGCTGTAACTGTTGTTGTTTTTTATTGCTGGCAACGTGGTGAGCTGCTGTCTTTGCGATTCGCGTTTTAATGCTGGTGCTGCCGGTGGCCAACATTGTAGCTGCGTATTCATAAATTTGTGTTTTTTGATACAATGTTTTATGGCCAGGCGTCACGTCTGAATTTTCCAAGCATGTTTTTTCTGTTTTCAGGTGGTGCGATGCAAACTCGCAGGTGTGAATGTTTTTTCAGCTACCCTTTACAAATTTAGTGGCTATTGTTTTGTTCGCGAATGCGAATATTTTATATTAATTTAAAGATCTATGCACATAAATGAGCGCATGTTTTTCGTGTTTCAATTTTATAATTATTATGTACATATAGTGCATATTAATAGGCAATAAGGCAGAGCCCTCCAGAACCATGTGTACCTGAGTGCGTGGTGTATCGCTTTATGGCCCACAAGAACACCGGTTTGATTCGCCAAAGGGAAGAAAATGTTTTAACGAAGGGAGATCTAAGCAAACATTTCAATGCATTAAATTGTAAATGGGGGCCTTAATTGCACAGGGACATTCAAATATAAGCACACTTTCAAAGCAAAGCGAAGAGAAAAAAATTATTTAGTACGTGGTAACTTTTTTCAAACAAATATACATAATTCTCTAAAATGTTTTTTTATGATTTTCTTACCAATGGCTCAGAGTATATTCACATTAAGAGTCTGCATAATTTTTTGACTGTTCCTTGGTTAGGTAGTGCTGGCTGATCTGTAAAAAGATCTCACTTATACCTCTAGAGTCCATTGTGTTGCCAGTCTTTCTATGAGGACGCTTCGCCATCTACGACCACAGTTAGGTATTGGTTCAATGAATTTAAACGTGTGCGAACATCCGTTTTTGATGAGAAGCGATCAGGATGCCAGGCAGACGGGGTAACCGAGGAAATCATTCAAAAAGTCACAACGCGATTCTCGCTGATCGACGAACGAAAGTGCGCGAAGTAACAGAGGTCATAGGAAACGGCAGTTTATATTTTACATGATAAGTTGGCGATGAAACAGTGTTTGGAGCAATTTAAGCGTGATCCGAAAGAATTTTTGCGTCCAGTTGTCACCGTTGATGAAACCTGGATTCATCATTACACACCATAAATTAAGCAACAATGGATTTCTGGCGGTGAATCCGCTCCAAGGAAGGCGAAGATAGTCCCATCGGCCGGAAAGGTCATTGTTACGATTTTTTGGGATGCGAACGGCGTCATCCTCATGGATTTTTTAGAAAGAGGAAGCACGATCACTGTGAGTCATTGGACCGTTTTCACACAAAAATTAAGGAGACTCGGCCGCATTTAGCGAAAAATAAGCCGCTGTTTCACCACGATAATGTTCCAGCACATTCATTTGGAGTTGTCGCCGCCAAACTGCATGAATTACGTTATGAATTGTTTGGGGGTGGCCCCGTATTCATCTGATCTGGCTCCCTCCGACTTTTTGTTCTTCCCTAACATGGAGAAATTGCTCACGGGGAAAAAATAGTTTACACGAGGAAGTCATCGCCGAGACAGAGGCGTATTTTGGAGAGAAGTGTATCTTTCTAAAAGGGGATTATGTTGAAAAATGAAAACAATTTTTTTTTTTCTTTAAATAGTGTCTTCATTGCTAACATGGATACTTATTGAACCCCCCTCGTATGTTAATCCTAGGCACATTTAACGATTCCTACAAAGAGCAAGAGAGTGGAAAAGTAGGTATCCCTAGCTTTCGCTTCGTACGCATCGTTCTGGACTAATTGACCATTTGGCTGCATGATGTGGGGCGAGACTGTACCCCGTCAGTATTCCAACCAACATTTTGCAGTCTTTCCTAGAGAGTGTTGAAATAAAGTTTGTAGTTTTCGCATTCTAATTACTTAGTTAATTTAGGCAGTTTTATACGAGGTTGAGGGTTTCCATATCAACTGCCGTTCAAGAGCTAGTTCCTCATTTAGTTCCAATTTCAGAAAGGACAGTGATGAGTATATTTCTGACGTGATCAATTTCGGTAAGCAAATACCTACCTTAGCGAGCTCATCGGGCCTCTTATTTCCTTCTCCCTCCTGTGTGTGGGGTATCCAGTAAATAGTGACTCACCGATTTCCCCAGAGTTCATCCATTTTGGATCTGCACTGTTGAACATATTCCTAGTTAGTGCAAGGAGCCGTAGTTTCTTTAATAGCCGTTTGGCTCCAAAGCTAATTCCGCTACTTAGATTTCACCTTGAAATATAATTAGGGGGTCTGAAAGGCTTTTGGAGATCCAATTGCGGACAAAAGTCGGCTGCTCTTACTCCTTCCGCCATTTTGGGACTTTAGGACCTGTGGATTCTAGACCTTTCGGCCATCCATTTTCCTTATAATGACGCATAGCGTTTTGCCAAAATTAACTCGTGGAATTACGTAGTCTGACCTTCCGTTTGATCCAAAATTTCACTGTCACCAGAAAGCCTCTGTGAGAATGGCGCTGACATCTTCAATCTTAGAGCAGATCTTTTGACTGAGTTTCTTACTACTAGTTTGATTGGATGCCAGTTGAGAATTCTTTCTATGGCCGCTATTGAAGTTGTGCCCATAACGCCATATTTCTGCTATCCTTTGCACGCTTTCCAATATTTTAATGTAAGTCACTTTATCGTCCGCCGTCCATGGTGAACTAGCGAACCGTAGAGCATTATTGGTCTAATGACCGCCATGTATGTATATCCAATATGTAAACCATGGAGATAAGTCCTAAGTCTTATCGAGCACGAGTATAAGGCAAAACATTTAATCGCCAGGACAGTTGGCTATCCACAACAATGCCTAGGTATTTAGTCGATGTTTTTAGTATCAACTCAACTCCTCCCACTTTTGTTCTTCTGTCAAAGAGTACTAAGTCTGTCTTTCCTGGATATAGTTCTAGTTCGACCATTTCCTTCTTCTTCTCCTTACAGCTCTCTGTGCGTCCTTGTGAGAGTCCTTGGGGGCGAAGATAGAAGTAAAAGCGCACTAGTCTCCTGTATAGAACGAATACTAATCGGGTGGGCGATATGCGCAGAATTAGGCGAAACATCTGCCAAGAAATTTTATGTGAAGGCTACGCCTCAGAGAGAAAAAATCACACCACTGCTGTGAAACTTGCCAGTCAACAGGGTCCTGCATGAACTTGAAAATATTGAAGAAAAATAATTGCCTACGCCTATGACTCGGGAAAACACTATCCAGCATTGTGCTCTGTTTAGAGAGAATCCGGAGAAAGCGGATATGATACTTTTCAAAAGGAGTCATAACACAACTGTCTTTAAACAAATATCCTTAGTGGGGAAAACTCTTAGAGTAAGAAAAGGGCTAAATTTATTGGCCTGGTGCTAGATAGAAGTCTCGCAGTTGCAGGTGCGATACGCAAAGCAACTACAGCGACGTACTGCTACAGCAAGTCAATTGGTAGAAAATAGAGAACGGAACAGAGAATAATACGCTGGCACTACGCAGCAGTAGTTGGGCTATGGCGTTTCAAGAATGATAGAATACAAGATTGCGCCCATCAGAGATAAGTGCCGTCACAATGTTCTAGTTGTGTGAGAAAAATTCGAAAATGCAAGAAAGAAGCAGAAATTACGCGAACAATACATGAATAAATTGTACTTTAAGTGAATTCACATATATAGCAGTTCTGTCAAATTCCGTATAGCGGTGCGAGGTGACCGCCCCCTTTTTATTATGTGCATTGTAATGGCATTGTTGTGTTTTATTTTTTTACGTTTCTGCCGCTGTCCTTTTCACTAAGAGTACTGAGACAAGGCATACGAAAAGCATTGGTTACGGTCATGGCCAAATTTAACAGCGGTTCCTGGCCATTGCGACATGGAGAAGAATTGTAAGGCCGAGGAGCTTCGTAGCAAGAACATGGAAAATATTAACATGCATAGGTGTACCCCTATCAAAAATTTATTATATAATAGTGCACAGCGCTTGCAGTTTCATAACATAAAAATTCGGCAGTCGTTGCTTTATGGAGTTTACCGACAACTAAAATGGGCCCATAATATCACCTCTGCACATACATTGGGTTCTTAGCAATTATGTTCGTCGGCAAAAACCAAACACTCTTCGTTTGGGAAAATGGCTTGCCGAACGGGTTTGTCACCCGAAATTCAACTGTTGTTCGGACTGCATTGAGAAGCGACAACGAAGTGGCTGCTCGTTTGCTTTTAAGAGATGAGTTTTTTAATATTTTATAGCGAATTTTCTGAGATATTTCTATAAATTTCTTAACAGACATCACACATTAGGAAATTTTGAGTTGATTAAATCGCTGTTGAGTTGGTTATTCTGGATTGAGTTGTAATCTCTAGACCACACCAGCTACATTGATCACAAAATTTACGGTCAGATCGAGCGTCTTGTCACTGAAACAAGATGATGTCAGAGAGAATGACAGAACTTAAGATCTCCTACCGCAAAATTTAATTTGAAAAATGAGGAAAAAACATTTTGGGGAGCTCTGAAAAATGAAGAGGAGCAACACTTCAAAATGTTTATAGCGAAATTATCTCCTCATAGAGTCTAAATTATTATCTATGGGAAGCAAATAAAAACGTTAAGCCACTAATGGACACTGAAATGCTACTAAGGAGAGATAATAGCATTTGGGAATTCGAATTGCAGAGGAAAAAATCAATTGCTTTGCAAAACATCTCTAGACGGGGTTTTCAACTAAAATGGCCTTAACAATTTTTTCAATCCCCTCTAAAACCACATTATAAAAGGTGTTGATGATATTAAACAACAGTGTCCGAAATTAGAAGCACAAAAGAAATGTTAAATCCAAAAAAAAAAATCACTTGGATATAACCGCATTTAATTAGTTTACCCACCACTGCTGCTTTTCCAATCACAAATCTTTTCGAGACTTACCTAAAATTTGGATATTTTCTAAAAGGATTAAAAAGGTCGAATATTATTACGTTAGCCAAATCAGGAAAGGGTGCAACGCGATGTGATCATATAAACCAATCAGCTTTCTGCCTTGCCCCTCGAAACTTTTTAATTTTCTTAATAGTCAGAATATAATACTAATACATCAACTTGGATTTTGTGAGTAACACGGAAATATTGAACAAGTTAAATGCATTATCAATGAAATAAGTAATGCATTTGAACAAAAAGAGTATTGCTCGGCAATCTTCTTCAACGTATCCCCAGCATTTAACATTGTTTGAACGAAGGGCTTTTAGATAAAATTAGCTAATCACTACCTTCACGGTAAATGTAAACGATTTTATTACAAAAAAATGTCCGTTAACGGCTGGAGTGCCTCAGTTTGTTTACGTTATTTGCGTATTGAAGCTGTGAAAAGGGATCGTTTTTTAAGCATTCATTGTGTTCGATCGAAAACTTTTTAATTCTTATAAAATGGGAAAGAGGTTTAACAGATCGCGAAGAAATACAAATTGATATCAGATCGCCAAATTGCCAAAAAGATTAGTCGAAGTCCCAACTTGTGGATCTTTACGTGAAACAAGGTGCCTTCTATGGTAAAAACTATATAACTTAATCAAAAATGAACCGATTTTAATGATTCTGGGTTCAAAATAATCGTCAAATTTACAATATTATTTTGCAAAAAACAAAAAGTGCGAAACAGGTTTTTTACTCAAAAATTCATTACTCAAACACAATCGATTTTAGCTACTGGGCATTCAACTCAATTGAAGTTTGAGTTGTCTTCTTGATTTGAAAAAAGTTAAAAAAAAATACACTTTTTGAAATATTATCGCTCGTGCAAGTAATGACGATCATTTTGAACCCAGAATCATTAAAATCGGTTCGTTTTTGACTAAGTTATGAGTAATTAAATAAAAATTTTTCTTATATTACACTGCGTTACAAAAACGAACTTTTTTTCTGTCCTATGAACCAAATATACTTTTTCGGAAAGGGGAGAAAAAATAAAAATACACGGGTATCGGCGATTTTCATGTACACGTCAGAATTTTTTTTTTCTAAATTTTCGGCATAACTTGAAGGAAAATGTTTAGTGTAACAATTTTTAATTTTAATATAATAAAATTAATAAAAAAATTCGGGGTTTTATATCTCTATTGTAATGCGGAGTGAAATACCTTTCTTTTGATACCCACATCGGCATATCTCATGGATTTTTTTTTTTTTTATTTCGAACAGGTGGCAACCCTGTGAAACATTGTCAGTGGCAACACCTAGGTGAAAAGTCTAGAAATGTGATACACTATCTGTGTGCCCAATTTCATTCAAATCCGTTAAGCTAATCCTGAGATCGTGTGGCTATACAGATATGCATACAAGAATTGCTCGTTTAAAGTTATACAATACAAAAAAAAAAATCGTCACATGTACATGAAAATCGCCGATACACGTGTATTTTTATTTTTTCTCCCCTTTCCGAAAAAGTATATTTGGTTCATAGGACAGAATGTGTGTGACGCGGTGTAATTAAAAAAATCGATTTTGAGCCGAAAAACAAAATTGCCGATAAATCTTCAAAAAGAAAAATGTTTCGTGTCTCATTATTTTGACCAGAGAGCAACATATTTGAGTTACACCGAAATCGAAGAACATGTCCCGAATAGCCCGGTTGAATTGAAATGGAAAGCATCAAGATAAAAATGTTTCAATTGAAATCATTAAAACGGTCTGGTCATTAATTTTATTAAGCTATCCCGGGATTTTGTACAAATCCATTCATCAACGTATTTACGAAGTAATTTATAAAAAAGGTGGCAACACAAACTTTATGCTTTAAATAATAAATGTAAACAAAACAAAATTTCCTATATATATTAATATTTCCTCTTATTTGGTTAGTGCCTCTATTCACGTACAGCTGTTGAAGTTTTACTGCTGCTAAATACCGTTGGATGCAATAATATTTTGATGCATTATTAATAACCATTTTCTTCCTAAAAATGCATTGCTTTACACATTTTATTTTGATTATGAATCAAAAAGTTGGACGATGTTAGTTAATTCTTTATGCCAAAATTGTCGAACAAAGATTTTGACTTCGGCAATACCAATCAGGACACCCATTATCTGCAACACCTGAGCATTCTAAATGTGTGTAGTATCAATCCGAAAATTTTTACTTTGAAGTTTACAATCAAGTTCCATCGAACCCAAACAACACAACAATAATCAGAATTCTGTTCGAGGCACCACCAATCGAACGTTCTCGGATCGACATAAACAACTTTGCCGGAAAAATAAACAAAACCGGTTCAAGAAAAAGATAAAATAAAGTATGACAGATGAAAGAATTTCTGCCGCAATCCAACACAACAGTACAAGTTGCTTGCTGATCGATGGTTGTATGCAACATGTGTGAAGCGCCATTGGCTTGAAGCGCGTGTGTCGTGCGGCTGAGGTATATTAACAGCTGCCTTGTGGAAATTTGAAGAATTATTCAAACGAATATTGAGTGGAGCGAACGTTGTGATATAAGTGCGCTCGGTGCAAAAATGAAAAGCGAGAAATAGTGACGCGAGATAGCAATACAAGATATTTAAAGCAAACAACAAAGTAGTGATACGAAACAAAAACTCGTGTACATGTTTGCCTGGGTTTATGTGTTGGAGTGCGTGTGCGAGATTTTTTAGTTACACACTTTAGAAAAAAAAACTTATAATTGGACTGTTGCTGATTGTGTTAGTGTACGCACAAAAACTCGTTGACTACCTGAGGAACCGCTTCTTGACTCAATTACTCTGGCGGCTGTCTTCTTTGTGCCTATGTGTGTAGTTGCCACTTACTTTTTTGTGTTGTGTATTTGCTGCGCGTGAGGGAATTCCATAGTCTTTGATGGTATTTTCATGCGGCTCAACAACAATAACAAAACAGGCGATATTGTCGGTGCGGCACAAATTCGTGTGTAGATATGTATTTGTTGTAGCAATGAATGTGTAGAAAGGAGGCAGAGTATAAAGAAACATAAATGGTCGAGAGTAGCCGCAAAACAATAAGAATACAATAAAAATAGTTAAAAGATAAATGAAAAGTGTTTAGTATATTCAAAATGTAAAAAATGTGCTAAAGTACCAACGGAAATTGTTTACTTAAAGGTGAAAGAGTTTCTGAAAATAAGTGAAAAAAGCAGTGGATTCGAGCAAAAAAGTGCTTTAGGGTTTTTGTAGCATATGTGGAATTCCCGCTTGAAACATACATACATGTATGGAGTTATTTGCTTAAAAATTTGAATGAGAATTTTTCATCTCGCGTAAAATACGAATTACGTCCACACTCGAAAATAAGCAAAAATTAACGGCAGCAAAAATTTAATAATCCACCAAGTGTCACAAAATGTGCCGCTCTTTCAACATCGCCCTCCTGCCTATCCTTTGCATTATCCTGCAATTAGTCGCAGCAGTGCTCACTGCGAGCGCCGGAGCTGCATCGAATCAACTTCTGTCCAGCAACAGCGGCAGCGGTAGCAGCAGCAGCAGCAGCACTGCTCATGGCAACAATGGATTACAGTGTCAACGGATCACAGTGCCAGCATGTCAGGGCTTAGGCTACAACATGACGGCTATGCCAAATTTGGCTGGCCACACTAATCAACTGGAAGCCGAGCTGCGGGTGGGTACTAAAAGCAAAAAAAAAAAAAAAATGAAATAGAATAAAAAAAGATCTACAGAAATATGTATGTTCATATGCACGAGTATGTAACCAATACACAAAAGGCAATAATGATTGGGCATTACTTGTTCTAAATCGGGTACTGCGTATCGATTTAGGGCAAATTAGTGCCGGTTGAGAACTCACACAGAACCAAATGGAAGAAAGTGATTTTCACATTTTCGTAGCAACAATTTACGCTCACCGGGGAACGAAGAACTTTTGAGACATATTTCTTTCGTAGAACTCTTATTGACGGCATCTTCATAATTGCATGTAAGCCAATTTTCTTTGTGCAACTCGGTTAGTGTAGGAGCGTCTAAAGAACTTTCGATAGCCTTTAATTCGAGAATAAAACTATTTGAATACTAAAATGGGTTTGAAATAAAGATGGATATGAAATAAATTAGGACGTATGATTTATTTCATATCCATCCTTGTTAGTATTGAAACAACAACACTGAAAAAACATAGATATTAAAAAAAAAAATACAAGAATAATATAAAAAATTGATAATAAAAACCATTGAAAAATATTTTAAAAATCCAAAACTTTGCATTAATTCAGGCAAAGAATACTACAAATTTCAACGCATTGACATTCACAGAAGCAATCAGATCGAGAGTCAAAGAATGAATTAGCATACAACTAATTCTCTTTTTACTCGATAGATATGTATGTTCCCAAAAAATTCGTGTAAAAAGGGAATTAGGTGAAAACATTATTAGAAATTTCTTTTTAGTGTTCACTTAAGAATTTATTTCGTGCTAACACATTTTCATTCATTAAATATATTATAAGAAATGAATTGTTAAACGGCGAGAGAAAATCTACCCACCGTCAGAGACTTTTCTTCAGACTAATTTAAACGCTTCGCACATGCGCACAGTGCGGCCGATTCCCGAAAAGCTGGCCAAAACTCAAAAAATTAAGTAATTGATTCAAAATTTCTTACTCGGGGGTTGTCGGGGTCGCTGATTACGAATTTGATCTTAAAATTTTGAAAATCCACCCCCTTCCACCCCTATTGGCCACCCCCTCACGTGAAATAGCGTATATTCTAGAACATAATCAAGATGCATGTAAATTTATATGTTTTCGGGGTCGCAAGGTAGCAACTGGTAGCAGCTGAATCTTGTTTTATTCAGTAACCATTACTTTTTTGAGTAACCTTTAATAGGTTTCAAAGCAGCATATGACGGCGTTGTATCACTATACAGTTTGAAAACTCAAATTTTATAAAAAAAATTGCAAAAAATGTATCTACGTATTGCTGCAGCTAAAAATTTTGTGTCGAGGTATTGATATGTACTAAAGATTTCTCGTATTTTACTAATCTTCCGAAGATGATTCCATTTGGTTTTGTTCAATTTACTCCATTACAAAATCTTTCAAATGTGTACAACTTCCACTATTCATCGACAGTAATACGATGCTCAAACGAAGGCCACGTTGCGACTGAAAATACAGAGGATACTTAGGGTACAGGACGTTGCTATGAACGGTTTTCACTACCCAAGGCATTACTGTACCCAACCCAAAGACAAAAAAACTCTATCTAGAAACTTTTTTTTTCGACTTTTGGCCAGCTTTTTGGGAATCGGCCGCACTGTGATGCGTCAAAAAATCTCTTTCTATTTGTTCTATGAGATTCAAGAAAAATTCATAAAATATTGAAAATCGTGTTAAAACAAAATAATTTGTGTGAAAAAAGATTTTTTTTCTTTTTTATGAGATTCAAGAAAAATTCATAAAATATTGAAAATCGTGTTAAAACAAAATAATTTGTGTGAAAAAAGATTTTTTTTCTTTTTAACTCGTGTTAAATCAAATTCGTGTAAAAAAATTTTGTGTCAAGAGGAAAAGTTGCTATTATTTGGCATTATCGTTAGCCTTTGATATGTTTTTCGCCGTTTGAAATCCGTTTGGGGATGAAAGTGTGATGTTTTACAACTATTTAAAAGTGTTTGAATGCTAATAAATTGGGAATGATATGATGTCTGCAACAAATTTCTTCAGGAAACTCTAAAATTTCTGGAAATTCTGAAATTTCAAAAGGAAACATCGGAAATGAAAGGAAAAATTGGTATTAGTATTTCATTTTCGGCAAAAATAGTAATTAAATAACTAAATTTTCAATTTTTTTTTTTTAAATTGATAATATAAATAAAAATTTTCGGAAATAAACCATTCTATTATTTGTCATTAGACCATTTCAGGAAAATGTGACACTACATACACAGATTGGCCCACATTTTGGGCGAATACAACACATGCTGGAACAAAAAAATATAAACTTGATGCAGTGAACAACCTGGTTACAGTGAACAGGCCTTGTAATAAACAGTTCACTAAATTCAGACACGACTGTATTAACCAACATCCCACATACGTTGCTCTGCCGTCGAAGCAAAACATTATCTTCTAACGTCTTAGGAGACATTATATATTTTTTTCCCATTTTATTGTAAAAATAATAATATTTTTTTTAATTTCCCACTCGAGAACAGGCGACATACATATACTTGTACCTATAGTAAACTTTTTTATTATGCGGAGTGTTCATAAAATAGAGAAAAACATTAGGAAATATTTCCGGTGCAATTTCTGACTTCCCTAAATGCAATAAATACCGTATCCCCATTTACTTAATACGTAGATATACAATTTTTATGGACTACACCTTGATCGGAGTGGTGGTAGTGGCCGTACCGTAAAGATTTATTTTCATATCTGTACCCCAATGGCAATGTGTTAATTTTCTACAAAAACATTAAGAAGTACACAACTTAAATTCCGTCCAAACACACCACTTTTAGAAAAAATGAATCCTGTGCCACTTTGTGGAATTTAGCATACCCAGTTGGTATTTGAGTATGAGTAAAACTTAGTTCGGTGTGAGTAAAACTTAGTTCTAGAACGAATTTTATTAATTTTTAATAGAAATATTGAACTTCACAGTGAACACAGCCGACCTTTGTTGGCAGCCTGGCTTTGTTCAGAAAAAGAAAGATAACTTGCTAATTCTTCAAAGTTTAAGGAGGCAGCAGGCGAATGAAGAAAATGCAAGTCAAAGGTCGTTGTGGATGCTGGTGAAACAAATGAAACTGAATTTTGTTTATTTAGAGTTTCCTTTAGTATCGAATTTGTTCAAATTTACTCATCATAAATTTTGTCCGTCATCGCTATTTTGTTTTTCTCGACTCGATTGTCACGTCTTTCGTTTTTTTCTCATTTCGTTTTCAAATTTATTGCCAATTAAGTGTTAATTAGCAATTAATAATTTCAGTTTCTTTTAGTAAACTGGGTTACAATTAAGGCTTGCATTGTTGAAATGCTCCTAATTCTCAATTAAATGCCTGCTTGAACATAGTTTTAGATTGTAAAAAACAACGATAACCAAACTGGGAAAAGGCTTGCTTGCCTATGCATCACACGGGCTATGAGAACTACCCCAACAGCCGGCATGGAAGCACTCCTTAATCTCCCACCACTTCATATAGCAATCCAAGAGGAAGCAGCTACGCAAGCACTCATGCTACACATGAAAGAAAATTTCAAATTAGGCAACCTTACCGGCCACCTAAGTATCCTAAATAAAATCAAAAACACCATAACCATGGCTCAAGTTTCAGACCACATTGACCCAACCCTCTGTTTCACAAAAGGATACACAGTTACCTTTCCTGGAAAAACAAACCGGAATGGATGAATGATCATTCACAAAAATCGTACACTGATGGATCAAAAACACCTTATGGTGTAGGAGCAGGAGTAGTGGGGCCCAGAATCCATAAATCTTTCACTCTCACCAGGGACACCACCATCTTCCAAGCGGAATTATACGCAATAATGGAAGCAGCAAACATCATGCAAGGTAGAAACCACAAGAGAGTAAAGATTAGAATACTCTCGGACAGCCAATCAGTTCTAAAAGCTTTAGATAGCTATACCTACAACTCAAAAACTCTTTTAGAACGCCACAAGGCACTCAATAACCTGGCATCCAAAAACAATGTCTCATTAATTTGGGTACCAGGACATGAGGGATATGACGGCTACGAAAAGGCAGACTTTCAAGCCAAAAAAGGGGCAGATGTAAACTTCATCGGACCTAGTCCCATGTTTGGATTTAACAAAAACAGCCTAAAACAAAAAGTAAAATACTGGGCCAAAACTCTATTAAATCAGCATTGGAACAACGTAGAGGGTCTTAGACACTCCAAAAAGTTCCTAAGTTTCAACGCTAAAAGAGCTAACATGGCCCTCACGTTAAACAAAAAGAGCATTCGCACTCTCACAGGCGCACTCACGGGTCAGTTCACCTGCAACAAACACCTACATAAATTAGGCATAACTAACACCAGCACCTGCAGTGGGGCTGCGAGATGAGGAGTCTATAGAACAACTCATCATCGAATGTCCGGGGTTGACGCATAGAAGGAAAAGGTTGTTAAACAAGTTCACGCTTACAGATGAAGACCTTCAATTACTCCCTCAGAAGGAACTGGTATAATTCATAAGCATACTTAACAGTCAATAGACAGCATAGGGTGTACAATAGATCAATATGGTCGCAGTGCTAAAGGCCCATACCTTAACCCTTTACTACCATTAACCATTAGATTGCAGAGAGCGTCCGCTGTTTTTCTACTCCATTGCGCATTATTATATTATATCAAATCGAAATATTCTGCAGTACTCGCTGAGAGTGCTGCGTTACTTGGGAAGCTATAGGGTTATTCAATTGGTGCGCTTCAACATTTTTCCGATAGGGAGGGCGAACGACGCAATATTTTTTATTTTTCGCTTGTCATTTCTAAACTTCATTAGTATACATTTTATCATGGAACGCTACACACTTGAGCAACGATTGCAAATCGTGCAAATTTTTTATGAAAATAATCGTTCTGTTGCTGCTACTTTAAGAGCATTACGGCCATTTTACGGTCCATTTAACAAGCCGTCCCGTTTTGGGGTTATGTGAAGTCATTGTGAAGTCATCTACAGTAACAAGCCGGCGACGATTTGTGAGGTCAGAGCCAATATTGAACGCGAAATTGCTGGAATCTCGGCCGATTTATGCAAAAGAGTGGTCGAAAATTGGGTTCAACGATTGGACTTCGTAAAACGTGCACGCGGTGGTCATGCAAAAGAAATCGAATTTCATACTTAAATGTATATGTTCAAACTCGATAATAAAAAAAAATTAGTTAAAAAGGTCCAACCGTTTGTGTTTTATTCAAAAAAGTTCAAAAGTTGAAGTGCTCTTACTGAAAAACCCTATACTTCGTTTGAATTATCCAGTCTTCTAGGCGATTTGAATTGGAGTTCAGGTTAACGATGTTGATCGTTTATACCGCATTTCGTATGTTATGTGTATTGTTGTTGTAGCAATTTATAGACCCCGTGTAGGGTAGACCATTATTCACCATTCTCAACATACAATAGGCCTCTTAACATGCTCTGCGCACTTACTTACATATATAGTTGCTAGTTCAAGAGTTTCCCTCATTTGTTGTTATTGTGATAGTCAAAAAAAAAAAAAAAACTCTGGGCTCAATTTTAGAATGTCAGTGCTTGGCCGTATATAAATTCGAGTTGTTCCGGCAGCGTGCATCTGACTGATATGGGAACCTGTTTCAGTCCTACCTTTCTAGGCATTTTTGTTCTCATAGAAATGCTCACATGCGGGAAACTATTGCTATACTATTCTAGTGATCTAGCAAGTTATTAATTACTTGCATTATTTTATTGTTTTAATACCAGTTTTAATGGTTGAACTTCGGTGCTTCAAATAAAATTTGCCGCACAATGTTTTATTCAACACAAAGCACAGGCCTAATTAAGATTTAAATTTAATACATTTACACACGAACACCACATTTTCCTCCCCTTCCAAAACTCTCCATTTAATTGTACGACTATATGTATGTACGTATGTATTAGCTTTTCTCGTGTTCACATAGCTGCCAGTCGCCGTGCCGCTAAGTTGCTGAATCGCTTTGATGAGTTGGATTGAGATGCGTTCCTCTGCGTTCTACACGCGCGGCTAAGGCAAATGGAAAACCACGCCAGCACAACTGGCGCGAATGCTCGTATAAATATAAAGATCAGACACTTTAGATAAGCACGCACAGCGGCCAGCGGTTGAATGGCAGCTCAAGTAGTCAATGACGGACCGACCGCCCGCTCAACTCGATGCGGTGGATGGCTCTGTGGGACGACGCGTCGACATCGAGTCCAACACTGACTTTATCGCTCGTAAAAGGAATTCCTAGAAATTACAGACGTGTTCGTAAAGTTTTCTTTTTACTCTAATATCAGCAGACATTTTATACCGCAATATTTTGCGTTAATGTCGCGCAGTGCATTGGGTTTATTCGTTCAATTCAGTTGCCCTATAAAATTCAGCGGCGCAACACGCATATTTAATATGAAATTATTTGCGAAAACTTACAGTATTACTTGAATTTCCATATGAAAATTAAACCAAATGGAAAACAACTAATAATTATCAATGAAATCTACGTTTAGCTGATTTTTAATGCTACCGCGTAGCTCCAGAGTAGCTGAGTTCTTTGTGTTATATTCATTATAGGGCAATTCAAAATTAAGGGGGGAGCCTGGTTTATAAGGTCAAAAAAATTAAGTTTTTTTTCGTTTTAAGCGATTCCTAATATATTTCAGAATATTCACACAAAGTTACAGAGCCTAATTCTCAATATTTCCGGAGATACAAAGCCAAAGGTAGGCGAGCGTTAGGTAGTTACGCTGTGACCGGACAGCTATACTCGTAGTACAAACTTTATCTTCTTTTCTCGACTTTCCATTTTTATGATTTCTTTGAATTAGCGTACATGAATGAAAAAAAACTAATGAACATTTTGAAATGAGTCATAGCTTGTTCCCTTCAGTATTAAATTCTCTTCTATTTGAAATAACGAAATAGATAAAAAATAATTTTCAAGATTTTTATACCAAGTTGAAGTGAATTTATTTTTTATAGAAAGGCATTTTTTCTTTAAAACCTCAAAAAAGTTGAAATTTTGGAATTTCTCTTAATTTTCCTAGTTCATCTAGAATAAAAAATCAGGATAATTAGAAATTCATTTGAATTTTTTGCTTTAGATAATAATTACGAGCTGTATCTTGTACGCCAGTTGGAAACTCCAGCGTTGCAGCGCTCTACTAATTTCTATGTTAAACATTTTTTTCAACTTATTTTAACCAGTACAAAAATTGTTTATACTTTTTAAATGTTCATTAAAAGATAGAAACAACTTTGCAGTGCTAAATTAATTGTTTCCTTAAAAAAAAAAAAATCGCAAAGAGATGCAATTTTAAGACCTCATAAACCAGGCTCCCCCCTTAAGTGCGTGGCATCATGGCAATTGTAAATGATGCTTTCCATTTCAATTCAACCGGGCTATTCGGGACATGTTCTTCGATTTCGATGTAACTCAAATATGTTGCTCTCTGGTCAAAATAATGAGACACGTATTTTTTTGTTCGCCCGAAAAATTTTTTTTTTTCAAGATTTATCGGCAATTTTCCTCTTCGGCTCTAAATCGAATTTTTTAATTATCTAATAACATTTTTTTTTAAATGCTCATAATTAGTCAAAAATGTACCGATTTAATTGATTCTGGGTTCAAAATGATCGTCATTACTTGCACGAACGACTTCATGTAGAAACAATTGCAAAAAAGTAGTTGAAAATCTTTTATTTTCCAAAAAACAAAAAGTGCGAAACAGCTCATTTTAGATACTGGGCATTCAGCTCAATTGAAGGTTGAGGTGTCCTCTTGATTTGGAAAAAGTTATAAAAAAAAATACACTTTTTGAAATATTGAATTTCGAAAAAATTTCAATTTTTTTTCTTTTTGCTAAATAAAAAATGTTCAACTACTTTTTTGCAATTGTTTCTACATTCAGTCGCTCGTGTAAGTAATGACGACCATATTGACCCGGAATTATTAAAATCGGTTCATTTTTGACTAAGTTATGGGCATTTAAAAAAAAATGTTCTTATATAATTAAAAAAAATCGATTTTGAACCAAAAAACAAAATGTCAATAACTCTTGAAAAAAATTTTTTTCGGGCGAACAAAAAAATACGTCAAATATACAGAAAATTTAAAATAAAAGTTTATTCCTGAAAAGTGACATTCTCGCCTTCAAAGTTTTCCACATCAACAGACGCCTGCGTTTCATCCAGCTCTCGAAACATTTTAGAACTCTATTTTCGGTATAGCCATAAGAGCCGTCCTCGCTATTCCCATTACTGCTTTACGGCTGATAAAATGCGTTCCCGTAGTGTTTTCATGATTCGATCAAATAAAAAAAAAAACGCAGGGACCCATATCAAGTGAAGTCTATGGCTGTTGGATGGTATTTTTATCATTTTTGTTCAAAAATTCACAGATAAAGATGGCACTGTGCAACGTTGCGTAATCATGACGCAAACTCCACGAGCGGTTTTCCCACAAATCCCGTTTATTTTGGCGAGTTGCTTCACGTAAACATTGTACATCGTACTCATAAGCCTACGTTTCGTCTCCAGTAGTGATGCATTAGATGAATGTTGCACCGGACTTAGATTTGATTGATCATGTCCTTGGCGATATCAACGCGGCCCTTTTTTTGCATGAAATACAAGTCCTTTGAGATCAACTTTGCAGCAACACTGGGTAAACCCAAATCATTAACACAATGTCCTCAACGGACCAATAGCAATGATCCAGGTATCTGACTGTTCATTTGCGGTTATTGATCAACTTTTCTTTAACTTTATTAACGTTTCATCCATTTTCAATGTTGAGGGCCGATCCTTCTCGATCAAGTAATGGCAATAAAATTTTGTAAGGATTGTTAGTCAGAGATTTGTCAACTTAACAAAACAAAATAACACAACTCAAATCAGTTGACTAAGAGCGTCACCTGGGGGTTCTTCTAGGAAGTTTTTGATCAATGTGGTATTTATAAAAGAATTCATTAAAGCCATATTGCGCTACTAAACACAATTCGATGCCATTCGCTATTCCATGCCAGGTGATTTTGGGAAAATTTTGTACTAGCACTCTTAGTAGATCATTATTTTTTTTCTAATAGCGGTCGCCCCTCAGCAGGCAATGGCAAACCTTCGAGTGTATTTCTGGTATGAAAAAGCTTTCATAAAAAACCATTTGCCGTTCGGAGTCGACTTAAAACTAACAGCTGAACACTGATCCTTACTCGCGGTCATAAGGGATCAAAGAAAAAAAGAATAAAATCATAACAATAAATAATAATTGAGAACCTGCTATTCTATTATTGTGTACTTCAAAATATGAAAAACTCATTACAAGAAATGGGAAAATTGCATACCTGTATATGACCCCAAACCTTGATTCTATATTCAAGTGCATTATTGTGTTTGTAAAAGTAGTAAATGTATTGTGAAATAAATATATTTACATACCTCTGAAAGGCCACTGTTAATATTAAATAAAGTCATCATTCAATATGTAAGTAATGATAAATGTTTATAGGCAAGTTAAAGTATTAGGATCATTTTTATAGCCAAGGAGCTGGCACACAAATTAGCTTATATTTATATGTAACTTATTTAATAAAATTCGCACTAAAATCTGTACTGTATTAAAATCCATTTTAGTTTTAGTTCATAAAGTTTAAAACAAAATATACCAATACAAATATCTTCGATAAATTAAAATAATTACAGTGCACTCGCGGTAACTCGAATAGCCGCTAAGTCGAACGACGTGCTAACTCGAACACATTTTTTTCCCTATTGACTAGTTTGTAACTCGAACAATATTAAAGCGCTATAACTCGAACAAAAAAACAAATTTATTTGTACACACATTCTTTTCAAACATGTACATTTTGTACATACATACATATGTAATAGTATATGTATATAAATTATATGTATACTAGTGTATTGTCCATATGAATATTTCGACGTTAATATCCCGTTAGTTTTCTGGGAACAACATCTTGCATTGACCAAATTGCTTTAAATTTGTCATTTGTAGTGTATCAGTGCATGTGAGTAATGGATCGTAAAAGGTTGAAGTGTTTAACATTAAAAGAGAGGGCTGAAGTCCTTAACAAAATTAAACGTGGATGTAGTGTTACTTCTCTAGCGAAGGAATATGGGGTAGCCAAGTCCACCATAAGTCTTATAAAAAAGAAAGACAAGGCAATTTTAAAAGCAGTAAACAACACGTTTTTGGGTCCTGGGAAGAGGAGAACTTTAAAAGCTTCTGAGTTTCCTAAAATGGAAGCCGCTTTATACAAATGGTTTCTGTCCCAAAGAAAAAGAAAAAAGAATTACCCAATAAGTGGACTCATCTTGAAAGAAAAAGCGAAAGCTTTTCATACCCAGTTGTGTGGGGAAAATTCTACATTTTTTGCCAGTGACGGGTGGCTTCAAAACTTTAAGAAACGTTATGGAGTACGTTTGTTAAAAATTTCTGGAGAAAAACTGTCATCACAGCCAGAGCTGGTAGACCCTTTCAAAATGGCTTTACAAGAAAAAATAAAGGAAATGGAGATATGTGCCGACCAAATCTATAACGCCGACGAGTCCGGATTGTACTGTAAACTTCTTCCTGAGAAAACTTATGTTTCGTTGTCGGAAAAACAAGCACCGGGAAGAAAGTCTGAAAAGCAGCGTTTTACATTTATGGCATGCACTAACGCTACCGGCAACCATAAGCTTAAACTTCTCGTTATTGGCAAAGCAAGAAATCCTCGTATTTTCAAAAATTTTAACTGTCCGGTGGAGTACAAAAATTTCAAATCAGCCTGGATGACTTCGGCGATTTTCAAAGACTGGTTTCATAATTCGTTCGTGCCGCAGGTAAAATCCAGATTCATTAAAACAATTTTTTTAACCAAGTTAAATGACTTTAATATTTAGGTAAGAAAATATTTGAAAGATGGGGGACTACCTGAGAAGGCTCTTCTTCTAATTGATAATGCCCCATCACATCCCAACGAAATCGAATTAAAGTCCGAGGATGGTTTAATTTTAACTATGTTTATGCCGCCGAATGTGACACCATTGATCCAGCCAATGGACCAAAATGTAATTCGTATAACGAAACTATACTACAGAAATTTTCTACTGGCTTCCATTTTCAACAATAATTGCGATATAACCCAATCTATGAAAAAAATTAGTTTAAGAGACTCAGTAACTTTCTTAGATGCAGCTTGGAGTCGGTTAGAAAAGGAAACTGTATCCAAATGTTGGAAAAACATTTTGAGTTTTGCCAACTTAGGCGACTCAGATGAAGATAATATTCCATTGAGCGTTTTAAAAAAACAATTGTTGGAAGAAAACCAGATAGTAACAGACTATCTTCTTAATAAGCTTAACAATTTAGCCCCACAGGTATTCTGACTGGAATATATGTTTTAAAACTTTGACTTCTTTATGAAAAACATAATTTACAGGCCGAATTTACGCTTCATGATGTTAACAAATGGAATGATGGTGCCGAATTTACCGACACAGAAGTAATAATTGAAACTAGTGATTCTGAGTCTGAGTTTAACAACACAACTGAGACATGTGAGCGGATATCATCTGAGGAGGCAGTTAGCTCTATCAATAAGGTAATTCAGTGGGCCACAACTGAACAAGTAAGCCCCGCAAAGGTTAACACTCTTCAATTGCTGCGTGAAAAAGTCATATTCAACATTGCTGCAGGCAAGGAAAGACAAACACACATTACAACTTTCTTTTCGGCCTAACTTTTCTGTTAAAGCTGACTTTTTTGAGTAACTGACACAAAGACTGCCAAATATTTGATGAAAAATATTGAAACGAATTAATTATTTTAAACATATTCATGTTCATATCCATATGTAAATAAATAAATAAATTTAATTGAAAAAAATCGATATCGATGACTGTTTTTTTAACATAGCACACTCAATTGATAAGTCGAACAAATTCGATACATCGAACAGCGCCTGTTTTAATTAGTTCGAGTTATCGCGAGTGCACTGTATTTGTAAATTTATTATTCTTAAAAATAAATAAAATATAACTGTTAATTCCCGTGTGGTCCGATAGATAACTTTTTTGCCTGTTGCTGTCGCAAAGGCCTCTGACAAAACATCTGAAGCTCACCTATTTTTCTAATTTTTAATGATTGCTTCAGCTTCAGATCGCTGTCTGAAGAGCTCATTACTAAAATGCCGACATAAAATTCTTTACCAGTACAGAGAAAACAATCGTTTCAAAAAACACAAAAAGGTTATCGAAAAGTTGACACGCATTGAAGTTTCATAACTTTCCATTATACAATAATATTCTTACTGTAAAGGGAAATAAGAAGAAAAAAAGAATGTGGAAGTAACGCATGTTTGTGAAAGATAAGATTGATCAAATTATCTTAGGAATTCAAACAAAACTCGACACTAGCCAGACAATGGGACCAACAGTTTACTAGCTCACAATAACCGTAACCAAGGCAACGACAATGTCAAACGAAATGAAAGGCTGTAAATGGATGCCTGCTTTTTTAATCCAGTACATGCACAGTATTTCTCGCTTTTAAACACTCGAAAAACTGTAAGAAAATTTCACCTACTTAAATGTACGCAAAATACCATGATCTGTTATTGGCAGTTTCCACTTACTAGCACCTAAAAATTAGTAGTCTTCCCACTAATGGCACTGAAATTTAATTTTGCATTTTCCCTACAAATAAGTTTATGCCCGGGATTAATACTCGTAATACTGAGCAATACTATTTCGGTCCCAACGACAATAAAAGTTCAGTCGAAAATTACTGGTTAACGAATTTGTACATATTGTAAATATGTGAAACTCCGTGACTGAACCCAAATTCAGTATAACTGCAAACTAATAAAAAATCATATCATCACAATCAATCGCAAAAAATCATTCAGCTTTAAATACAATGCCAAATGCACTCGAAGCAAAGAAGGTATGCTCTACGACCTTTCTCAATGTTTAAAAGGCTTTGACAAAGTATGCAATGGCGGTCCCGGGCGGCTGCCCGAACAATATTATCATGTACTTCTTTCGGATAAAACTAAATGATGAGTACAGTGAGCTGAAAGAAACAGAGCCTGAAGTTTCTCAGCGGGTGTGTTTATATAAAATTTTTACATGTGATTTACCAGCCACCTAAAACTTTCTGTTGGTAATACAGAAACCGAGGCTAATACATAACTTCAATGTGCTCTAAATGATATGCTTGTGTGGTCAAAAACATGGTGAATTAAGCTTAACGAATCGAAATCAGTCCTTATAAATTTCTCTTATGTTTATTCCATTGTACCTAAATAGCGTCCAAATATCATAACATAAAACAGTGAAATACTTAGGTATGCCTTTAGATTCTAAGCTTGAAGAAAAAGAGAGAAGAATTGAAATCAAATATAAAAACATTTATTGGCTCATGTTCAAAAGGTCCAAGTTACCGATATTCAACAAAGTCCTACTGTACAAGAAAATTCTGAAACCTAAATTGACATATGGAATACAACTTTGGGCTTGCTCAAGTTCCAGTATTAAGGAGCGCCGCTAATGCTCCTTGGTGCATACGCTATAACGACCTTGAACGCGATCTTTGCATCGAATCTGTCACCGCCATAACACAAAAGTATGCTAAGTCACACATGGATAGACTTCAATAGCATATCAACAGTGAAGACAAGGGTTAAACGAGAGAAGCCCAATAATCTCCTGTAGTAAACCACATTTCTGCAACTTGGCAAATTAATGAATCGAATTCATTCAAACACAGTTTTTATTTCTTGCCTTAAGAGATTTTCTAGGGATTCGCTATATGGTCTTCCTTCACGCAATAGTTGGCTTACTAAGCTTATTAACCTTCTTACCCTTGAGAGTCGTACACAAATGCTGTGAAAAGTACTTATAGTTAAACTACTCGCTCACTTCTTCTAGCGGAAGTTAACCTTAATTTTCTCTCATAGTATCAATACTCTTAAGAATATTTTTTAAACTATTTAAACCAAATTACGACCTTAATGAACCATTTTGATCTTTAATGTATCGGACTCGCTTTTCACCGTTAATAAAACGAAACTATGCTACCTCAATAACTGACCATGACGGTCAGCCGAAGCATTTTTTCTGTAACATGCACAGTTTTAAAACTCGATGCTTAAAAAACATCCTGCGTTTCTGCGTGTGTTTTTGCACAAGCCCATTTGAAATTTGGAAGAAACTGATAATAAACCAGGAAGTTTTATATATTTATATTAGATTTAAGAAAAGCTAAGTTCAAATAAACTTCACTTAAGTAAATTTATTTCACATACAGGGTTTGATTGAAAAGTAATGAGCCTTCCCGCGCGGAGCGTCTGCCAAGCGATCAACCGAATCGCCTGGTGGGGGAAAATGATCGTTGGACTTTCCCCTTCCACTAGAAACCGGTCCCAGTTGGCTGGCAACAGCGGTGCAGTCAACATCGCCCCGCGCGTGAAAGCTGTTTTAAAAGTGTGTTAGGATTTTGCAGTGGCGAAAATGCAGCGATCGTTGGAGCAACGTTACTCGATCAAATTTTGCGTAAAGCTAAACAAACGAGTACCGAAACAATTGGGCTACTCAAGGAGGCTTACAGCAACCAATCTCTGTCCAGTGCCCAGGTAAAACAGTGGCTCAAGTCGTTCAAGGAAGGCCGGGAAACGCATGTCGAAATCTAAGGTTAAAACCATGCTGATCATCTTTTTCGACTCTCGAGTCATCGTCCACAAATAGTTTGTATCTCCAGGAAACACTGTAAACGAGGCATTTTACAAAGAAGTGCTTCTTCGGTAGAAAAACTGCGTCGCCCGGGCTCGGCCCGACCTCGTCAACAATTGGATCCTTCATCACGACAATGCGCCGGCGCACACCGCCTTCCTCTGCACCTATGCATTGGCCAAGATGGGGGTTCCGGTGCTTCCCCACCCTCCCTATAGCCCAGATCTGTCCCCTCCGGACTTCTTCTTGTTCCCGCGCCTGAAAAGAAAGCTGAAGGGGAGGCGTTTCGACTCCATCAAGGCGATCCAAAAAACTGTGACAGCCGAATTGAACGCGATTACGGCGGATGAGTTTAAAAAATGTTTCCTGCAGTGGCAGGACCGCTACCAGCGGTGTCTTGACGCTCAAAGGTCCTATTTTGAAGAATATTAGTTGTATAAGCTAAAAGGTTTAATAAAACTGCTTAAAAAAATAAGGCTCATTACTTTTCAATCAAACCCTGTATTTAGTAATAAATAAAGTTTGTGTTTTTTGTCTTTTTTTTGTTTTATTTCTTGGAATCTATGTACTGATGACTATTTATGTAGTTGCCCGTGAGATCTCACTTTTTAAAATTACTTTCAGTAAATTCGCAAATGAGTTGACAAATGCGTTTTTAATTGAGCATTCTTTCCAAAGTTAATTCGAATTACCTTCAAGTGCAGTTGGCTGAGCACAAAAACAAAACAAATTAAAATCTCATTCATTTATGCTCTGGGTATAAAAAGTGTGATATGCAACTTATCAGAATACAAACACTCTTACTGCGACTTCAATGTTGGAATAGAGGGTAGAGTTGTAAAATGTACTTTTCAATTGTAGTTGTTGCAGTTCTTGCAAGTATTTGTTCAAGTTGTTGCTGTCAAATTAAAAGACAATTTCATTAAGTACGCGCGTACATACAAACGATGCCGCTTACATGTACTTATGTACATATATTCCGCTATGTACGCATATACAGTTAATGTGAGTATATTTGTAGGCCCAGTTGTAAAAACGACTCGCTCTTAGGTGCTGACAGTGTGCGCGGGTGTTGAATGTAGAACCATATTTAAGCAGATTCCCTTCACATATAATACAATACAACAGGTGAGTTTTTATCCTTTACTGGTGGTAGCTGTACTTTTGCATACATACATATGTACATATTTACTTCCTTTCAATATGCACCGAGAACATTTATCACTGTATGTAGTACTATATACTAATGTATATAGAAATATAGTAAGAAACCCGGGAAATTTATGTCATGCGTCGATATTAAAGTTCCTTACTTCTGAGGTATAAAATATTTTGCACAATTTTATATGGGATACTGCGGCGACAATGCTGATCTACTGCCAGGGCGGTCTTTACTGTCACTTTCAAGAAAAATCACGCTTAAAACTTGTGTAGAAGGGCTAGAGTATAGAAAAAAAAAGGTTTGTCTTAAAAATTTCGGCACATATATTTGTGCAGATGTATTAGGGAATATATATACATATATATATATAGATATAGATATATTTTCAACAATACAAAATTTTTCCAAATAAAAAGCAGGTTTAGCAGGGAAGAGCTGCACTTCAAGGCATTGTTATGACATAAAAAAGTAGCTGGTGATGTTATATAATACCAAATATAGTCAATACTAGTCAAAACTTTGACGTGACGCGCATATTCTGAGTAGAGGTCCGAGTTCAGTACATAAAAAAAAAACTTTGAAAAAGTGTAGTAGTACCTGTCTAGATTCCTTTGTTATTATTCCATATAACCAAAACAAAAAACTGTTTTTTGGTAACCCAAAGATGCCCCCAATAAGATGCAGAGTGAAAATATTTGACTCAAGAATGGCCCAAGACGAAACCAATAAATGCAAGTTTCAAACTTTGTGCAAATTAAAAAAAAAAATTTTTTTTGAATTTTCATCAAAATGTCAAACTGTTTTATGTAGTTTTATATCACAGCTGTATGGAAAGCGGTATGTAGTTTAGCTTCTGGTATAATAAAGGGTGCATTTGATGTGGCTCAAAAATAGCGTTGGTTTTTGACAATACGCGGTCTTGTACATTTTCTCCAAATAACGAGTTTTTTTTTATGTGAAAGAAAACGGCGATCGCGTAGCCGAATGACTATACAAACATGCATATGCACATATACTTTTTTGTACTGAAAATAATTACTCTGTCGATTATTTTATGATGTAATGTGTCAATAGTTATCTGCTGGCTAAATTTAGGACGCTGAAAATAAATGTTCAAAAGCCGCATACATACAAAAAATGTATGTTTTCATAAAACTTACATGTTACAGCAATTGAATACCTAAAAGCCCGCAAGATGTGTAATGTGTTTGAATAGAGCTTAAGTGTTAACATACAAAAAGTTTATTTTGGTTGTTTGTTTTTAATTATTTACAGCTGCATTTATAGTAAAGCGCCACCTTTTTGTCGCTGCGGCGGATTAAATGTTTACACTTTTAAATAGATAAATACACAAATACTTACATATTGCTGCTTCTCTGCTCAATCAGGATTAATCAGTCAAAATCAATACTAAAATGCTATATCCCTGATTTGTTTAATTCATCTAGAGCCGTCAGTCCATAAACAGATATGCTCGTACATGTATGGAAACGTACATTTGAATAGATATATATGCATGCATAGCTCTTTCTTATTCAATGCTCTGCGTACGATTGACCCTCGTGTTGCTCGTCTTAGGTACGAGTATTATTTGTTTATTGGCTTTTCTGTCAGACATTTTTTTCGGCCACTTACTATGCAAACAGATTGCGCTCCAACAGGTGATTGCTAGATGTGATGAAGATGAATACGACGCCGATAATATTGCTAGTGTACATATTTATGTATGTTTGTGTGAAGATAGTGTGAGATCGGCACAATTGTACAGAGTGTGATTTCGAAGAAGGTGCGTCAAGTATTGTGTATACAAACAACACCTAAGCGCTTCTACATATTTGCTCTTTCCGCATCGTCGTGAAGAAACGAACAGTAACGATGCGGCCAAAAAAACGTTTGCTTTGAAGAACGTTATACACATACACATACCCATATACATACACACATGCATACATGAAAAATGATAATTACGATAATTTGCAATAATAATTACTCAAAAAAATTGTTGTTTCTAGTGTTCTCAGTTCAAGTATTTGTTGCCACTCATATAAGAAATTGATTGTATTAACAAAAATGCCAAACAATAGCGTGGTCTGAAATTGCTGGCAACAACATGGCGATTTGTTAACTATTTGGCTACTTTTTGTTTTTTGAGTTTTTCTATTCTATTTGTAAGAAAATTCAAATGAAAATATTTCAAAGATTGATTGATTGAATCATTTGGTACGCAATAAATAAGATTTCATAGAATTTAATAGGTCTATTTATAAGTTCGTGCGGTTTTACAACAGATGGCGTAACTTGATTATTATTCCATCGATCCACATTTCCAAACATTCATTGGAGAGCTACTGTCGTAAGGCACAAACGTCAGTATAAGTTTTTTATTTGAAGCGTAAACAACAATATTTTTACCACACTTGAAAATGTCGAATTTCGTGCCAAATAATGTGTTTTTGCGGGGAATTCTTCTTCATTATTTTAATATGAAGAAAAAAGCAGCCGAAAGTCATCGTATCTTGGTGGAAGTTTATGGTGAGCATGCTCTATCTGAGCGAACGTGCCAGAAGTGGTTTGCACGCTTTAAAAGTGGTGATTTTGGCTTGGAAGACGAAGAACGCGAGGGTGCGCCGCCAAAGTTCATGGATACCGAATTGGAGGAATTGCTCGATCAAGATCCGGCTCAAACGCAAGAAGAGGTTGCAAAAACTTTGGGAGTTGATCAATCAACCATTTCCAAACGTTTAAAAGCCATGGGAATGATCCGAAAGGTAGGCCATTGGGTGCCGTATGAATTGAAGCCAAGAGACGTTGAACGCCGTTTTATGGCATGCGAACAACTGCTTCAACGGCACAAAAGAAAGGGTTTTTTGCATCGAATTGTGACTGGCGATGAAAAGTGGGTCCATTACGACAATCCAAAACGTCGGGCAACGTATGGATACCCTGGCCATGCTTCAACATCGACGTCGGCGCAGAATATTCATGGCCTGAAGGTTATGTTGTGTATCTGGTGGGACCAGCTGGGTGTTGTGTATTATGAGCTACTGAAACCGAATGAAACGATTACGGGGGATGTCTACCGACGACAATTGATGCGTTTGAGCCGAGCACTGCGAGAAAAACGGCCGCAATACGCCGATAGACACGACAAAGTTATTTTGCAACATGACAATGCTCGGCCACATGTTGCACAAGTGGTCAAAACATACTTAGAAACGCTCAAATGGGATGTCCTACCCCACCCGCCGTATAGTCCAGACCTTGCGCCATCCGATTACTATCTCTTCCGATCGATGCAACATGGCCTGGCTGACCAGCACTTCCGTAATTACGATGAAGTCAAAAAATGGATCGATTCGTGGATTGCGGCAAAACCGACCGAATTTTTCACAAAGGGAATCCGTGAATTGCCAGAAAGATGGGAAAAAGTAGTAGTAAGCGATGGACAATATTTTGAATATTAAATTTGTAACCATTTTACGTCAATAAAGTTTCAAATTTCGAAAAAAAACCGCACGAACTTATTCATAGTCCTATTATTAATTTTCTCTTTTTTTTTTTTTTGGAAGCGAGTAGTCGGCGGCGATGTAGCCGAGTGTGTTTGCGCGTGGTTCCTTGCTCGAAGGCCACTGTAAACATGAAACCCCGAATTATAGGCGCTAGTTTTTAATAGCGATTGCCTCTTGACAGATAAATGGCATACCTCCGGGTGTAAATCTACCATGGAAAACCATCTATCATCTTGGAAGGTGGCTTAAAATGTATTGATTGGATAAAATCAAGACAGTCCTGAAGGAGAAGCTTGGTCAAAGATATATCTAACAAAAAACACATCAAGGATACCCTAAAGTAGAACACAACAAGAAAAAAATATGGGTTTGTGGTTTTGGTTATTCGAATTGTGGCTATGAAATAAAGAGACTGGGTCGTATGATGTTACGTACGCAATAGAGCAAGACAATTCGTCGCTTCATTAGACTTTCTATCTCTTTCGAGCAATTGAGAATTCGAATGAAACATTTAGGGGTAGTGGAAGGGGAGAGATGTTTACTGAAGACTATAATAAAATATAAATCAAAACAAACTGTTTTTCAGTATTACTCTCGTATTTTAATAGCCACACTTCACAGAACATCATTTGTGAACAAAGTGGATGAGTAGAGGAGAGCTAAGTGACTGAGATTTCAATATAAGGGCCGCAAACGAAACACAAAATGCGGGAGATTAAAAAGGCAAGCATGAATAAAGAACTAGGCGTTTCAAGGTCACAATCGGAGAAGAGTCGAGTAAGCAAGTGTATATAGACAGTTAGAGGCTATAAAATCACAATAAAAAATACACAAAATTCAAAATTTGATATTTCGCAATCTTCTTATTATTCGGTCGTAAACAATTCAATAGTATTATTTGAGTGCAATTTTGTGAACGAAAAGTGTTGAATCACTCTTATTAGATTTTTGAGGGTTGAATTTATTTCCATCTTGGGACTTTTTGATCAAGTTAAGATCTGAATAATTTAGGCGAAAGTATGGAAATTAATTTTTGTTCGAATTTAAAAATAATAAGTGAAATGAATAAATTCAATAAAATCAGTTAAAATTTATATCTGTGACAGAATTTGGTCGGGTGTGAAACTCTTTTGCAGAAGGATGGTGCCTGAAGCTAAAAACTTTATTTGGAGGTCAAATTAAATTTTCATATTTCTGTTTCGAAGAGTTGGAAATAAAGTTTTAAGCATCAATTTGAGCTTAACATAATTTTCCGGCAATACAACAAAATTTTAAAATTTTAACCTATGGGTTCTTTATTTGACAAATATCTAAAATGGTCTGTTAAAAAAGGAATTGGGGATTAAAAGTTTCCAAGTATTCAAAGTATTTCCTGGGAAATTTCATTATGGGTCTTCTCTCACAAAAATTTAATGCAATTAATAAAAATCTACCAAAAATTAAAAAAATTAACATCTATGATATGATTTTTCTATTTTATGATTTATACATATCTCTCTCTACCTATATATGCGCATATACTATTTATTTTATTTCTCTTAATTTAATCAAAAACAAAAAAAATCTGACTTCCATGAATCCCTTTAGGGGTTTCAGTAGACTCACCATCGTTTTGAGACGACACAGCTTGACTTACAAATTTGTCGCACAGTGTTCCTTGAATTCCTTTAGTATGTAGTTTGATATTCGAAAAAGGATATCTGATTCTTATATACACCTGTCGATAAAAAACCCACGCATCCCTTACGATTATAGATTTTGACACTTAATTTGTTAAAATTAGTTTTAGCTAGCTTTTAATAAAAGCATAGCTCATTTTTTCACAATGAATGAATGAAAGTTCCAAACTTTGAACGAAATTCAGAAAAATTATGAATTACGAAAAAAAAAATTTCAACTTTTCAAACAGTCTTTAAAACTTTTGAGTATACAATATGTTTACTTAATTTTTGTATAATAAATTGAATGTTTGAAGTGCCCCAAACATTTTTTTTAGTTTTCCTCCATATAAAAAATTTGTTTTATATGCACAATACCATCAAAAAAATCGCGTTGATTTTTGGAAAACTTGTTTTTGTTTGTATTGAAGTTTACCACCATATAAAAAATGTGCCTTATATGGAAGAAAATGCAAAATACCATCAATAAATAAAACTACATTTTTCTGAAAATATAAAGTTAATTGCATATGGGAGCACCCATTCTTTGCCTTGAGTTTGGTGAAAACATGTTATATGGGAATTACTTCTAAATCTATTTTTGTTGTTGCTGTAATGTCATAAAATATTTACCAAAGTTGTTAAGAGAATGCTGCTGCTCGGATCTAAATCCTGGTCATGCCGGTGAAATAGAACCCACTGTTGAGCGAACTAGTAGGAGTAGTTTTCAGGCGGCTAGTAAATTCAATTATGAGAAAGTAGGTATTTTTTGCAAAACGCTTGTCTTCTTTGCGAAAGCTTTGAACCATCCCTTTCATTATATCTTATTCGCCACTTGTTTTTACCAAAAGCCAGCATTTATAGTTCAAATTTGTTGCTCTGCGTATTCTTTTAGATTGTGCCAAGTAACGCGTTTAGACTAATAAATTCTGGTTTTTAACAGACGCATTTAATATTTTGATTAATTTGATATTAATGATATTGAAAAGGTTTCTGGAGCTACACCTATTAACAGTTACTATGTCAAATGTATCAACAAAAAAATCAAATTAAGTCCTTTCTACAGGTACAAAATGTTAAGTCGAGACAGGTCGTTTTTTCAAAAGCCCACAGATATTTAAAGTTACAAAATATGATGTGTACTTGTGTATGTGTGTATGTACATCTGAAGCGCTGCAAACATTATCTAGTTGACTAGTCTAGTAGTCAAGTAATCATACAATACATACACTCATACACTCGCACACATGTACATATGTATGTAACTGATGTAATGATCCCTAATGCGCAAGGGAAATTTCGAATTTTCCTATCTTTAACGTCACAAATTGCTTTTATCTTTTACTTTTGCCGGTTGCCTAGATTTATAGAAGCATGTCGATGCCGGCATATGTACGTACATACATATGTACACACAAGTGTACCAGCCAAAGAGATAAAAAAGTGATAGTCTCTTTCCAACTAATAAACGCCTCTACATGGCGCATTCTTTAGGTAACACAAAAGAAAAAAAATGAAGAAACAAAGAAAGAAGAAAGGTTCCCGTTCCGCTCAGAGCGCTAGATTCGAATAGTCGCGATTGCAGTCCGAAAAGTTCATTAGCACCTTCCGTTACGGCTAGCAGCCACTGGTCTGTTGCCGCTGAGTAACATGCAATTGCATGTGCTTCTTTAATTTTTTTATTGTTGCCCTGTCGGCATCTTCTTTAGGAAGACTTGCCTTTCAAATTGTCCGAATGACGGTCTGTCGGTATTTCAGCCGTCTGCTAGTGCTTACTTTGCTGCCCATCTCTCTTGAACCGAAAAGTCAGTTTGCTTGCATGTGTTCGTTCGCTTGGCCGGTGTGCTGCAATCAAAAATTGTTTCAATCCATACAAGATTTTCTTCTTTTCTTGAACGGCTCTGCTGCAGCAGCAGTAAAAGCAATGCAACTGTAGTATCGAACAACGACCAACGCTCCATTTCTTTAAAACCCATTGCCATTTGTTCCTCCATTCGCTTTGTCTTATTGCAGGCACATCAGCATTGTTGCTGCTGTTTTTGTTGCTGTGGTTTGTGAAGTGCACCTTTGCGATGCCAGAGGTTGGTGTACGCCTCTCTTTATGTTTGTTAGCCGACTGCCGGACTCTTCGTTTCTGTTTTCTTTTGTTTAAATTTTTTTTCACATCATGTAATTTTTCTGCTGTATTGTTGCTGCTTTCCTCAGTTTTTTTAAGTGTTTAAATTTCAGTAAATTAGCGTTTTTCGCTGCATAATGATTATATTGCGGCCGCTTGTGCACCCCTTCATGGCGCATTAAGGCTTCGACGCTTGTCCCTCTGTTTCACGTGCCCCTTCAAGCCTTCTCTTTCAGTTTGAGCATATTATTATTTGTGTCCGTGTGCCCTTTGGTCTAAATTTCGTTTTTATTTCTCAAAAGCGATTTTAATTCTGAATTCTTCGGAAATCGTCATGCAATAGAAAACAACAACAAAAGAAACTCCCTTAATGACCTATAATTAGTGTTCGACGTTGGACGAACGAGAAATTACACTGACTCATTGTCTGGCATGAGTGTGCAATATTTTTTTAGCTCTCTTTCATTGGTGCCCGCAGCATTGCAGGAACATTCTGAACTGGTGAAACGAATTTTGCAGCATAGAACTTATATTTTTTATGCAATTGCCTGTTGATCAGGAATGAGTGATTGGAAAATCGAAAATCGAAGAGGATTAATATATATAATATTTTAAAATTTTAAATTTATTCAAATGAACTGTAAATGTTTTGAGAGTGTCTCAAACTACTACAGTAGAAACAACTCAGAGTTTATGGCTGTAATTTATCTGTAGAGATGACCATATCCCGTCATCACACTTTTTTATATACTTAAGATGGAGTTCATCCAAGTCACTGACCTAACTGTGCGCCATAAAAATTTATTATTCCTATTCATATTTTATATCCTATTAAGCAGTTTAATGAAATGGATTTGGCTTACAGTAATTTTACTTATATTTGCTGTTATGTGTCTGCAAAAAAGTGGTCCTTGCAAGGAAGGACACAATGTTATTAATATTAAAAAAGCATTCCGCAATATTAGACTTTGTTTTGACTTACTGTCTGTCACTGAATTTGCATATTTTTCATTAACAAACAAATTTTTTTCTGCTTAATCTGCTTGGTTTTCATGAAATCAATGATGATCAAGATGTGGCCACTTAATGTGTTTTAGGTACTGAGTTGACATTCTCTCCAGTAAGAACCAACTTTGTCATTATGATTGTCAAGTAAACTGTCAAGTCAAAGCACTTCTTTATTATGTTCTGTTTTGTTTTGTTCTTTGACATTTCGTGACAAAAAGGGCCAAGAAAAACAAGAATTAAAACAAGAATTAACAAAGTTCTTCATTTATTTTAAATTGTTTCTCCTTGATGAATTGTATTGTTATATAAACATATCTATATAATTGACGCTTACACCCTTTCTTCACCCTTCTTTCAGTTTATGTTGTGCGTCTTGATATTTTTCCGTAAATGGAGAACTGCCGGAGGCTATCCCCGAAAGGGACACTAAAGAACCTCAAGCGCCTAGCCGCCAGACCCGCACATTTGCAAAGAAAGTTTTCAACAATCGCGCTCCCTGCTTCTGCAATGGAAACGAAACGAAACTCCAAGCTTCACCCAGTGATCGGTGATCAGCGCTATGAATTGGGAAATTGAATGCCGGGGGATCCCAGCACTTTAAGCGCCCTGCTTCTGCGTAATGAGGCCAAAGTGTTTAAGATAGAACTCCATCTGTTTTTTGCATTTGCAGTTACCCTTTAACATCGGTGAATGGAACACCGATGTCTGAGATGGGGTCAACTGAAACCGGTTCCGTCGCCACCTTCCTGACAGGCTCATTCTCAATTTAACACTAAACCTACCATGGACGGGTCAAATGACCCATTTTAAACTTTTTGTCAGAAGTTCTTAGAAATAACATTATTAAATCGTCGTTTGCCTTCACGACTTTTATTAAAAAATACATCGAATGTATTTTTCAAGATTTACTCTTCTCTTGCTAATTGTTTTACCGAGAAATATATGTGATCTTAATAATGTATATAATATTTTTAAGACGGGTCATTTGACCCACTTTGGTAGGAATAGGAATACATAAAATATCGGTAGGTTTAGTGTTAATGCCCTAGAACCCAGATAAGAGAACCCTATAACCTTGATCGCAGCTTGACTATTGGAAAAGATATTTATGTCTCCCTCCCAACAGCGATTCCTAAGCATTCTGCAGAACCACGTAAACCTCTGCTTAAAAAAGGAGACTGAAATATTGGGGGATTTAGAGAAAACCCTGCTCCAACTCCAGATTCCATCTCGGATCCGTCGATGAAAGCAAATTACCTCTGTTGGAGGAAGTACACGACGCTAATACTATTCACGTAACTATACATGCTCACAGTCTTACAAATTCAAATGATTTTATGTCTCTGAACGATTTTTAGAGGTTATGTGAGGTCGTTAGTCTACGTAAATAAGCCAAGAGCTATTTCGGTCATTTAATAAGGTATCTTATGCTAGGAGAGTAAGCAATTGTTGCTCTGGGATAAGGCATCTCTTAAGCTCTTATAAATAGTATTGAATTCAATCAGAGCTCTCGTGACAGGTACATGCCCAGCATTTATAGTTCTTATAAAGCTTATATGGAAACAATCTAAATTACGAAGTGCTCTAGATGGGGTATTAAGATAGATTCTCTCCAGAAGGGAGGGACAATCCACAACACCTTGAATAATATCAAATACGAAAGTAAAGGACAAAATAGATCACCGAGACTGCAGAAACTTCATACTGATAAGCAGGCAACTAGAATGGTATGAGGGTACGGCGTCATGAAAATGAAGGAAAAGTAGACCAAAGCCAATGAAAACTTTTTGGATACGTGCAAGTCGAGTTATGTGACGGCATGAGTAGAGTAAACAAATGATGTGTAGAGCAATTTAAGCGTATAAGGTATTGTAATTTCTGTGCTTTTGCGCCTTACAAACGCTAATATGGTCTAAGATTTTGAAATTATATAATTGATATAACTTTGCGTCAAAAATGACTCCCAAGTCCGGAAGTCAAACAACAATTAGAGATAAAATAAGATGCAGAAATGGCTACTAATTAACGCTGCTGACGCTATTACAGAATAAGTGCATTTGTGGAAACCAGATGCTAGCCTGAAATCTTCGCTTTCGAATTCAATACCTCTCGCTTCTGCTACTACTCTCGCTTAGTATAGCTATAGTCTCTATTTACATTAGAGTTTTTTTTTGACTTGGTAAGTCCTGAAAATCCCGAGATTGTTTGTGTTTTCTTTTCGTATGACAAACAATAAATGCATATGTATTAAACACTTCGTTTATTCCGAAAATCCCAGGATCATAAAAATCGAAAAATGACCATTCCTAGTAGGGATAGAGGAGGCGCGTACTTGTATATTAAAGCTGATAATAAGTAAATACTGATGAGTTTGAATACGATGCCTTACTGCGATGCTCTTTTTACCTAATATGCCCGTCTTGGTCCCATAATTTTTTTGTATAAAAGGAATTAAGAAAATGGAGTGGAGGTATAACACTCACACCCAATTCAAAATCAAAAAATTAAAAACTGGTTTTGCTTGTTTATTTTCCCCTCACTTGTTTCTTTTATGGTTTATTAATAAAGGGTGATTTTTTTAGAGCTATAGGAATGTTTTTCAAAAAAAACACACGTAAAGTTCAAAAAATGCATGACATTTTTATTCAAATCGATAGTACAGTCCATATAATTTACTGTTTGAAGATTATTTCATGCAAATGTTGACCGCGACTACGCTTCTAATGGTCCATCACTTTAGTCCAATTTTGGCATACTCCTTCCAATGTTTCGGCCGGTATCTCACATATAAATGCTTTAATGTTGTCTTCCAATGCGTTAATTAAAGCAGGCTTGTCTGAATAGACATGAGCTTTAACATAGCCCCACAAAAAATAATCTAAAGGCGGTTTATCGCACGATCTGGGTGGCCAATTGACAGGTCCCGAACGTGAAATAAAATGTTCACCGAACTCGCCTCTCAACAAGTCCATTGTTACGCTTGCTGTGTGGCATGTGGCACCGTCTAGCTGAAACCACATGTCATGCAAGTCAAGCTCTTGCATTTTGGGCAAAAAAAAGTTGGATATCATTTCACGGTAGCGCTCACGATTCACAGTTGCGTTACGATTCGCAGCATCTTTGAAGAAGTACGGTCCAATGATACCTCCAGCCCATAAACCGCACCAAACTGTGACCTTTTCTGGATACATTGGTAGCTCTTGCAATTCTTCTGGCTGTTCTTTACTCCAAAATCGACAATTCTGCTTATTTACGTACCCATTGATCCAAAAATGAGTTTGGTCGCTGAACACAATTTTTCGATAAAAAAGTGAATCTTCGGCCAACTTTCCAAGAGCCCATTCATCAAAAATTCTGCGTTCCGGTAGGTCGTTCGGCTTCAATTCTTGCACAAGCTGTATTTTGAAAGGCTGCACACCTAAATCCTTTCGCTAAATTTTCCACGTTGTTGAGTAACAGAGGCCCAATTGCTGCGAACGGCGACGAATCGATAATTGATAGTCATCATGAACACTGGCCGATGCAGCTGCGATATTTTCTTCAGTTCGCACTCTACGTAAGCGTGTTGGTGGTTTGATGTCTAATAATGTAATTTTGATTCTAAATTTAGTCACAATAGCTCGAATAGCCGCTTCAGTGGGTCGATTAAACTGACCGAAATGGAACGAAATGGAAGAAGCGCGCGATAAACTTTCTTAACATAACATACATTTTTATAATAAAATTCAATGATTGCAAGCGTTGTTCGTTTGTTACAAGATTCATGGTTAAATTAGAGACCAAACTGAAGATGTTCGACAGTGAAACAAAACACGAAACGTGCGTCAGCTGTTTAAACCAACTGTTTAAAAAGATAATAGCTAAAAAATCATCCGTTATTAGTCCTAAAAGCCCACTAAAAGTATTCGCGTACAGCCACCCTACACTGCACGTACCGCAGATCAAAGAAATTTGAAATATAATTAAACAGAAATTCTGAAAAGGTCATAAAAGCTCAAAAGCACGCAAAATGGAAAGAAAAACTCGATCTGAACATATTTTTCAAATTTATCATATCAAAGTATGGGGAATAAAAACCGATCAGCTGCATTAATTTGGTGCCGTACCTACACTTAATTTTTATTTCGGACTTTGAAGTGAAGATAAACGCAAATAAGCAATCAATGCGCTTTTGAATAGAAAAACAACAAAGATCGCTGAAACTACACGCATTATCAGCAAAGATCAAAGCAGATGCTATTTCCCACAAGAACACAAATTACAGCAGCACAAATATATGCGTAAGAATTTATGCATATACACATACATACAAATAGCTTACGAGTTGTGTTATGAAGCGTATTTAATAATAATTGCCATAGTTGGTGATGAACATGATCCTCAACAGTTTGATCACAAAGTTAGAGCAGAAAACCAACAGCTAGGCATCTAAATATGTGATCGACTGCGAGCAGATTATAAATGAAAGCAACCTCATAAAAAAAATAGGAAATAAAAGAATAGAAAAACAGAATCATGCGTTGCTCATCATGCCTTCATTTAGACGCATTTTCATTCTATTATTACCATTCTTTTTGATCTTTCATTTTTTGTTTTCGTTTTATAAATGATGTTGTGGTAAGTAGTCGGAGGTTTTGTTGTTGGGCACTTTATTCAACGAATGCCTTGCCGCCAGTTCCATAATACTACGCGCACAATAAGGAAAATTCATTGATGTTCATACATACATACATGCATGCAACTTCACTTCTGCATATGTGTATGTATGTATGTATGTATGTATGTATATGCTAGACTATGATTTACTTGGCTGATCCGGTTGGCTCCCTTCCACAATTAGCGACGGTTCGTTGGTTATCTAAGCATTCAGGTCTTTGCGTTCTTTGTTTTGTTTTCATTTATAGGTAAATAAAGGATAGGAAGTGGGCTCGTTGAAGTTACACAAAAAACAAAACATGCAGCAAAATTTGTCATGCCCATCGAGATGTGCTTCCTGTCGAATGCTGATAAGTGATTCTAATTTGATGGTTAAGGCTAAGCTATGACAAAATTGTCTGCCCACTTCGTTCGATGGCTGTAGGCATTCCCCAAAATAGAGTTTTGCGCCACGTTTAGAAATCGTCACTCAAACAAAGAATAACAAAATGAACTCCGAAAATGCTGTGAAATGATAAAATAAGTACTTTTGACAAGGACCAGGTCCAATGTTCGAAGAAATTTTGCAGAGAGTCCACTCATGGTTGATGATGTAAAAAAACCTCTGACAGTTATTCCAGCAATGCATTTGCCTGGGCTAGCTTTGTACGGCATTGAGTTATATCAATGATGATAGGTTATAACAGAAAATCAGGAAGTCAATATTTTTTTATTCCACTTTAAAAATCCAGAAATCCAAGCACCGATCAGTTTTAACTAACTGACATGCCAAAGAAATACTCAAAAGTGCTGTCACCAATTTGTAAATAATTTTAAAGAATTATCAAGAGACGTAAAATAAATAAAATAAATGTGTTTAATTTTCAATATTTTAATTTAATGCAATGTGCGTATTTTTATTTAAATATTTTCAATAAATATAATTCCTGTGAACAAATTTTTTAATATCTTTAAATACGTTTTTAATTGCGGCTTGCAAAAAATATCAAATTTTGAAAAATGACTTGGATTGTCAGCAGCTTGGCTACCCCTTATATACAGGGCCGTCGAGGTAAATCTGGAATGTTGAACTTAAAAAAAAACTATTGGATATTTACTAAAAAATAATTTTATTTGCATTTAACTTTGTAAAGGGTTTTCCATTTTTCGGTAGACGTGTTGGCCCTTCCAATTTCTTATGACCCATATTGAACCATATGGACCTAGACGACATGTGGTTCCAGCAGGACGGCGCTACGTGCCACACAGCAAACGCCATTTTATTCCATTTCAACATCTACCCGCCCTTATTGAAAAACCCTATATAATGTGAGTACACATATCATAGTTGAAAATTATTCAATGTAACCTCCATCTCGTGCAATTACCTGCTCCAGCCGTGACCTGAAGCGCCCACATGTGCGAGCTACCTCCTCTTTGTCTATTGTGGTCATCACTTCCTCGATGGTTGTCTTCAGAGCGTCCTTAGTGTTATGAGCCTTGGGGTTAACTTTTGCTTCAACTGTGCCCCACACGTAATAATCAACAGGATTGCAGTCTGGGCTTGAAGGTGGCCAAAAATCTGGAGACCAGTGGTAGGGTAGGTAGTTCTGGAGCCAAGCCTGAGTCTTCTGTGCCTTGTGAACAGGTGCGGAGTCCTGCTGAAACACATATTCTCTTCCAGCAGCCACGCGGTCCATCCAGGGTTGCGTTTTTTTGTAGCCCAACCACTCAATTATCTCTTTAGGGCTTTTTACGGCGCGAAGTGACTCTAGTATCGCAGCTCTTCTGTCCTGCTCTCGACTCATCGTTTCACTAGCACTTACTCCGGCACTCCAATGTCAATCAGGAAATATGTCCCTTTATCTGCGGTTTTAGACTTAACGCTACTGCTCCAGAGCTTTCGAAATGTTTTCCGGATTTACCTCGACGGCCCTGTATATAACCCGCATTCTGTGGTAAGATGAGAGAATGGCCCTTAATATTTCATATTGGTGTAAATTTTTCAAAAAGCGGCAAGAAACTCACATTATTAATGTTGGGTACGCCTGTTGATGGCATAGAGCTATAAGTATTTAAGTAAAGGGTGTGTTTGTTTATGGTGTTGGTATATTTATGTCAAACGATCCAATAAAACTTTCCGTTAAAACTATAAACTATGAACACTACTATACTAGGGCACCTATCCCATAAGTTCTTAACACACCTTTTTGTCAAAATACGATTTACGATAAAATTGTCGGTAATTAAATTTTTCGGATATTTGCGAAATGAGTTTTCAATTTGATTGCCGTAGTTTATAGCCGTAAAATTTTATGAATATATGTACATACATACGAGTACACACATGCATACGCAAATCTTAGTTGTGTTTAAGCAGCCAACTGAAAGCAAAACGATTTGCCGCGAATGCACCTCACTTTGCAAATATCCAATCATGAATAGAACAACAACAGCTCATACCCTGGAGCTATTTATTGCTGCGAATAATAAATATAATCATAAGCAAATATCTAGTTATGTACATATTTACACACATACTTGTGCTTTTGTATAATATATTTGCAGTCATAAAACGACTATTTGTGCCGCTTTTAATGTCGTTGTTGTTGTTGTTGTTGTTGTTATTGTTGCCATTGACTTTCCTTTTACCTTTGGCGGTTGCGTGCGGTAAATTTTGTCAAGCGCGACCGGGCGGCTTTATTTGTCTGCATATTTTCATTTCACATGAAAACTGTCAAACACTTTGCCGCCTCTACAAAGCACGCAACAATAATAGTATAAACATACGAAATACCGCACAACAATAACGAAAAGAACTGCGAGAACAACAATAATAACAATTAAAGCCGCTGTAACAAAAATGAACAAATTTTTAACGGCGGAACTGATATTCTACCACGAGTGACAATCGCTGGCAAAGCACGGCTACGAGTAAAGCTCCATTGTTGACGCTGCCACTAACATCGCCTACGACAACGACGCGCTTGTCAAATCTGTCATTTCGTCGGCATAACTACACCGCAATGAAAACGAAAAAATGTTGATAAAAGCCAAACTAACCGCCCAGTCTTCGGACGCTGTAGCCAAGTGTTGCTCTGCATAGGCTACCAGCGATAGGTCTTGGATTCGATACACACCGCATGGATAAAGTGATAGTGAAATAGTATTTCTAATAGTGGAGCTCGTTTCTGCTGTAAAAGAACTTCTCATAGAACCTCTGCGCCACTCGAAGCTGCCTAAATACATTGAGTGCAGCGCAAGCAAAAGGAGAAGCTCGGCCTCAATACCTGCTAAGGCTGTATCTGTCAAGTAGCACTATCACCTACCCCAAATAAAAAATAAAATTTAGTCGCTTTGTTGCAGCTACGTTGCCCTTTTCTTCTAATTCTATATTCTAGCACACATAAACACGTTGCTCTTGTTGGGTCTAAAGTGTGGCATACGTATTTGACTAGCGCATTTGTCAGTCTTATGGCATTATGATTTTTTAAACATGACGGATAGCCTGATTTTTATTGCAGAGATTATTTTGTTCGGTTGTGTGGCTGCAATGACGCCCTTACAAACCCATATTCATATGTATAGACATATACAGGGCCCGCCATCTATCGTTACGGATTTGAACTAGGTATTATTTGAAGAATGGTAACACTTAGCTGTCATCTGATTTGACAGAAAATTAGTTTTATTCTTCCGCTGAACGAAAATGGTTGTGTATATGCTCAAAGAACGCTGGGAAATATTGCGTTTTCGCTTCGCTTCATGGACTTGGGATCGACTTGAAGAAGATGAAGACTTTTACCGAAAAATAATCTTTTCGAATGAAGCTCATTTCCATCTCGGCGGGTATGTTAACAAGCAAAATTGCCGCATTTGGGACTCAGAAAACCCGCACGCACTCGAAGAAAAGCCGATGCATTCACAACGAGTCACTGTTTGGTGCGGATTTTGGTCGAGAGGCATCATTGGTCCATTTTTCTTCGAAAATGAGCGAGGAGTGGCCGTAACCGTCAATGGAGAGCGTTACCGGGCCATGTTGAACGAATTTTTGTTCCGAGAAATTGAAGAGGAGGATATTGGTGGCATTTGGCTCCACAAGATGGCGCTACTTGCCACACAGCGAATGCTACGATCAATCTTTTGCGCACTGTCTTCGAAGATCGCATTATCAGCCGAAATTCCGATATCGTTTGGTTGCCTCGGAGCTGCGATTTGACGCCTTTGGATTATTATCTTTGGGGTGCCGTCAAAGACCAGTGTTATGCCAACAAACCAGCAACAATTGATGCACTGAAGACCAACATATGCGATGTCATAGCTGAAATACAGCCGCATACAATCGAAAATGTGTTGAAAAATTGGACCCATCGTATGGGATGGTGCATGGCTAGCCGAGGCAGCCATATAAATGAAGTTGTGTTCCATCATTAACCGGAAGGATTGTACTTCAAAATAAAGTTTGGAAAAATATTGAGTAGTTTCTTTTTTATAGCATTTTTAATTCCGTAAAGTTATATGGCGCACCCTGTATATATATATATATACACAAGGTGACCCATTATTGCCGCTTGTTTGGAAATTTAAATAAGCTCAAGACGCATTTGGAAAGCTCTGGTGTTTTTTTCTTAATAAAGAATATGGGTATGTGAGATAGAGCAACGTGTTCGATAAAATGTCGCCTCGTTGCATTAGGTTTTTAACGAGTTTTTAGAATACGTGTTAGCATTGTCCCTTATTCAGACTTTTTGCATCCCGATTTTCAGTTTAAGAACTATTTGCGTACTCTTGAAAGTGATTGCAAACAAAAAATCACAAAGGGAAATCGGCATCAAATCGTTCCTTCTTGGTGGTCCAATGTTGTTGTTGCTGTTGTTGTTGTTGTAGCAGCATAAACATTTCCCATACTTACATACGGTGAATGCTGCTGAAGTGACAGTCCTTCGCCGGATATAGATCCGGGTCGTACCGGTTACATAGAACCGACTGTCGAGGGAACGTTGGTGGTCCAATCCAACCAATCACCTACACAATGCGCTTAATTCAAAAGCAAATGAGGTCTTATTAGAACACCCTTTATAATATGGGCGTATCATTAAAACGATGGCTGGCTTTATTTTACTACTGTGGGCAAAAAGTAAGGGGAATTCGGTTGTTAAATGAAAAATCTTTATTTATTCGTGTAAATCAATTTCATCCCCTTCAAAATAATCCCCTCTCGATGAAATACACTTATGCCAACGATTTTTCCAATCCCCGAAACCTGCCAAATAGTCCATTTCCGGTATAGCCATCAGCACCTTCTCGATTCAGCTTTTATCTCTTCAATCGACTCGAAACGCGTTCCCCGGAGTGGTCTCTTGAGTTTTTGGAATAGCCAGAAGTCACCCGGAGCCAAATCAGACGAATACGGTGGTTGCGGAACGATATGCGTGGAATTTTTGGCGAAATGGTCACGAAGACCGAGTGCAGTGTGAGACGGTGCATTATCGTGATAAAAAAACGAAGAGTTGTTGGCCCATAATTCTGGTCTTTTTAGACGAATTTCTTCACGTAAACGACGCATAACGCTCAAATAATATTCCTTATTAACAGTTTGGCCAGGTGGAAGGAATTCATAGTGCACCACACCACGAAAATCGAAAAAAACTGTCATCATGACCTTTATTTTTGAACGACTTTGACGTGCTCTTTTCGGTCTGGCCTCGCCTTTAGCACGATATTCGCTTGATTGGTCGGTTGTTTCAGGGTCGTAAGCATAAATCCAAGTCTCATCTCCCGTAATGATGCATTTGAGCTTGTCCTGATAGTCTGAAAGCATTGTTTCACACACATCAACGCGACGACTTTTTTCCAAGAAATTGAGAGTTTTCGGTACCAAACGAGATTTGACTTTTCGAAGACCCAAATGGTCTCTCAAAATGGTTTTCACAGATCCTTCTGATACGAGTATTCCGATCATATCAGTAAGGTCTTTAACAGTCAACCGACGATTTTTGAGCTCTAACTCCTTCACTTTATTGACGTGTTGATCATCTGTTGACGTCGATGGTCGTCCGGAGCGCTCCAAGTCATCAACACGTTCTTGACCCTCTTTGAAGTCTTTGTACCACTTATAAACATTTTTCTGCGACATGGTCGAATCACCAAATGCCTTCTGCAACATGCAAAACGTTTCCGCAGCCGAAATTTCATTCCGCAAACAAAATTTGATGGCACTTCTCTGCTCAATCAATCAGACATTGTAAAAATCGAAAAATGCACTCTTGGTCGTTTGGTAAACACAAGCGTAAATATACATATTACTGATAATGACATTCACATGAAAGTTGGCCCAGATGTTATTAACAGTGCTGCCAACTCATGAAAAAAATAACTAGAGCGAAATTTTAATCCCGCGAAGTTTGACAAATAAATTCAACTTACTTTTTGCCCAAAGTAGTATCTTAAAATATTCGCATACACATATTGGAATCTAGTACTGAAATTTGCTTTAGAACTAGGCTTTGCATAATGAATTCGATAAATTTAGTTTCATTGATTTTACAGGTACTAATAGGTCTATTTATAAGTTCGTGCGGTTTTACAACAGATGGCGTAACTTGATTATTATTCCATCGATCCACATTTCCAAACATTCATTGGAGAGCTACTGTCGTAAGGCACAAACGTCAGTATAAGTTTTTTATTTGAAGCGTAAACAACAATATTTTTACCACACTTGAAAATGTCGAATTTCGTGCCAAATAATGTGTTTTTGCGGGGAATTCTTCTTCATTATTTTAATATGAAGAAAAAAGCAGCCGAAAGTCATCGTATCTTGGTGGAAGTTTATGGTGAGCATGCTCTATCTGAGCGAACGTGCCAGAAGTGGTTTGCACGCTTTAAAAGTGGTGATTTTGGCTTGGAAGACGAAGAACGCGAGGGTGCGCCGCCAAAGTTCATGGATACCGAATTGGAGGAATTGCTCGATCAAGATCCGGCTCAAACGCAAGAAGAGGTTGCAAAAACTTTGGGAGTTGATCAATCAACCATTTCCAAACGTTTAAAAGCCATGGGAATGATCCGAAAGGTAGGCCATTGGGTGCCGTATGAATTGAAGCCAAGAGACGTTGAACGCCGTTTTATGGCATGCGAACAACTGCTTCAACGGCACAAAAGAAAGGGTTTTTTGCATCGAATTGTGACTGGCGATGAAAAGTGGGTCCATTACGACAATCCAAAACGTCGGGCAACGTATGGATACCCTGGCCATGCTTCAACATCGACGTCGGCGCAGAATATTCATGGCCTGAAGGTTATGCTGTGTATCTGGTGGGACCAGCTGGGTGTTGTGTATTATGAGCTACTGAAACCGAATGAAACGATTACGGGGGATGTCTACCGACGACAATTGATGCGTTTGAGCCGAGCACTGCGAGAAAAACGGCCGCAATACGCCGATAGACACGACAAAGTTATTTTGCAACATGACAATGCTCGGCCACATGTTGCACAAGTGGTCAAAACATACTTAGAAACGCTCAAATGGGATGTCCTACCCCACCCGCCGTATAGTCCAGACCTTGCGCCATCCGATTACTATCTCTTCCGATCGATGCAACATGGCCTGGCTGACCAGCACTTCCGTAATTACGATGAAGTCAAAAAATGGATCGATTCGTGGATTGCGGCAAAACCGACCGAATTTTTCACAAAGGGAATCCGTGAATTGCCAGAAAGATGGGAAAAAGTAGTAGTAAGCGATGGACAATATTTTGAATATTAAATTTGTAACCATTTTACGTCAGTAAAGTTTCAAATTTCGAAAAAAACCGCACGAACTTATTCATAGTCCTATTAAATATTTTATCATAGGACCTTTTATAAGTAAGTAATAAAACAGTTAACTCGAAAATGGTGTGTAAGTCACTCATGGCAACAAAAGTGGCATTAAGATGTAAAATTTTTCGAAAGCGCTCTTTAAATATTTATTATCATAAATTGTTTAACAAGCTAACAAAACGGCACATCCGGAAATGTACGAGTATGTACGTAAGCACATAAAATGTTGTAGAAAGCGGTGTGACTGTGATTGAAAAATTAGGAAAGACCCCACACAGCAGAACTCACACAAAATGTCACAAAGTCATAAAAATATATTCATATGTACTTATGTATGCATACAAAGTCTTCCAAGATCGGGTTTATTTTTTCAGTACTGTTTTCTGTGAGAGTTGCCACAGTTCGGTGGCTCCACAAAATAATAAAAACGTAGAAATTTTTTTTTGACAGGAGCAATCGTAAAACCTTCCGCCTCGGTTTTAGAATGGTTTACCGTTGGAAAGCTTAAAGCTTATCAGATAGGTTGTATGTAACACTCATTTTACTGGAGAGTTGCCACCTGTTTGCATGTACTACATTATTTATAGCATGGATATTAATGCAAATATTATTGAGAGAGCCGCTGATTTGACTTTTTCTATTTATTTGGTCTCTAACTGTCAATCTTTTTTTATAGATTTTTCACATTCAAGGTGCCATTACCAAAAGCAAAATACATTGCTCTTGTTGTTTTCGCTCTATTACTATTACCTAATGTACTGAAATTTATTACTAACTTTACTTACATCTCACCTTGCTCATAAAATCAGGATAAATACTTTGTTAAGTACTACTGCCTGACATGAACTGTCAGTTTGGCAGCCGCATTTTCACGTTAGCCAACATTTTTTTATAGCAACATCATTGGAACGTCCGCAAGATTTTAGTTTGCGGCATCTTGTTTTTGGTCATTTTCTTTATGTGGGTTTTATTTGCGTTCCCCTTGCAATAAAAATGGATGGTTTGATGATGCATTGAATTTTGGTTTTTTGTGGACATCGGGAACAAATGAAAATATTGAACTAGTCGTTACAAGTTTGAACGATAACCAGGCAATCAAGCAATTTTCATGAACGGTGTCTCTTATGGGCGCATGCTGAACGACTATTTTCTGCCAATATGGAGAATACATCCTTCCCTCAGCACACACACATAGATTTAGCAATATTGCGTCACGTCGCACACGGCTAGAAAGACCATAGCGTGATTTCTTCCCTAACCGACTCGTACGCCGTTTCGGTGACATATCGCCTCACAAATATTTATTGTGCTACAGCGCTTATCTGTCGGTGCACCTTTATGTGTTAAACTGAAATTTAAAAAAGTGGCTCTAACTGTAAAAAGAAGAAAATTTTACCTAAGTATTTGTTGTAATTTCTTCAGATGGTTCTCAGGATTGAACATCTATTTACTATTATGATTTTGCGGTTGTCCACATGGAGGTGCATATATACCTCTATAAATACATATTTTTTCGGCGTCTATGCATTGGTTTTTTGTTTTTTTGCATTTCCCATTACTATATTTATCAAAACAAAGTTAAGTCCGCACACATCTGATAAGAATATCGAAGTTAAGCGTCAAGCCAAAAATAAAATTAAATGAAAAAGCAAGAAGCGCCATTATCAGCGCGCGATTTTATCCTCATTAATCCAGCGAGCTCTGATGGCGGCAAGGGTACATTTGTGTTGGAAATAGCGCCAGATATTTAGATAAGAAATGCGGTGCCTCAGCTGGAATGAAAAAAAAAAAACGTTAGCGCACATGTCAATGTTTGTTTACGTCTCAAGTGGCGTGAAGCGGCATAGGAAAGTGAACTGAGCTTGGTTGGTTGGTTGATTGGTTGGTTAGAGTGGTGATTCATCCAGAATCCAACTAGGGCTTCCGCACCATTTTGTTGCCACATCCTCGTTACCAAATTGTTTAACAGTTATTTACAGCAAGACTATATCCAGTCTGTGCGGTTTAGGAACCTTACTAGGTTGTTGACGTCTAAGCCAGACAGTTGCTGGAGACTCTCGAACAGCGGTTTGTCCAGGGTTAACATTCTGTCCTTCCATAGGGCAGGGTATTCACAGAGGAAATGGAAGATTGTTTCCTTTTTCTCCGGTTGTTTACAACTAGGACAGTATTTGTTGTGAGGGATGCCCATTTTGGCGGCTTGTTCTCCGATAGACCAGCAGCCAGTTTTGACTGCCGTTAGTGTACAGGTGTCCCGCCGTTTCATGTTTATCAATGTCGACGATTGCTTGAGGTTATAGGTGGGCCATAACGTTCTGCTGGTTTTGCATTTCGCCTGGTCTCTCCATCTACAATCTGCAATTCGAAGGTATTTTAGGGAAATTGCATTCTTGACCGCATCTAATGCTGTGAATACTGGTACTGCAAGAGCGCTATTCCTGGCAGATCCCCCTCTTGCCAGTTAATCAGCTTTTTCGTTACCTTCTATGTTCCGGTGTCCCGGGACCCAAATTAAGGTTACTCTATGGTGTTCACTCAAGTTGGTGAGGCTATTCCTATATTACTCCACCACTTTAGAGGTTGTTATAGCCGCGTCCAGTGCCTGGATTGCAGCTTGGCTATCCGAAAGAATAGCGATATTGCCCTTAAAAGAGAAATCTGCGATTAGTAATCTACAGGATTCCCCAATTGCTAGTACTCCCGCTTGGAAGACGCTGCTGGTATTAGGGAGACGCACAGATTTTTCAATTCCAAGTCTATGAGAATATATACCAGCTCCATCACCACAATCCATTTTACTGCCATCTGTATAGACTGTCGTATCGAAGTTGCTTATAGAGAATACCTCATTACATTCTTTCTTAGATGGAAAGAGTGCGGCAAAATTCCTATTGAACGTTACCATCGGGACGATGTAGTCAGTTCTCACCGAGGTTAACTGAGTTTGTCGCAATAACAGACTAGCGTGACCATAAGTTTTTCCTTTCCAGCGACCCGCTTCATTTAATCTAAATGCACTCATGGTTGCCGTCTTCTTTATATGTAGGTCTATTGGAATAACGTGTGTCAGTGCATTGAGAGCCTCCCTATGGCATGATCTAATTGCACCGGCCGTTATTACACAGGCTGATCTTTGTATTCTGCCGAGTAATTTGGTATTTTACTCTATCCCTAGAGATTTCCACCAAACTACCCAACCATACGATAAAATAGGTCGTATAACCGCCTTATACAGCCATAATGTACCTTCTGCTCAAATATGAATGAGACGTTACCAATAAAACGGCCCGCGGATGACATATGGCAAAAATAAATTTTTTGTTTTTTGGTAGGACTGTTATAAGCTTACATGGCAAATTTCAGCGTGATATATCACATAGTTTGTTTTCTGTGCTACTGGAAACAAGTCAAGCTCGAGTGTGTTCTTCGAATTTAACGATGGAAATTCAAGTTGAACAAAGAATTTGTTTGAAATTTTGTTATTCCAACAAAATTTCGGCTTCAGACGCCTTAAAAATGTTGCAGACAACCTATGGGGACTCTGCTCTATCGCTAACTTCCAGCTAAGTTTGGAGTCCAGAATTACCCCTAAGTGCTTTGCACTGGGTGATAGTGAGAGGGTTTCTCCGTTGATATTTGGTAGGGTAAAAGTTGGTACCTTGTATCTGGTGGTAAAAAGCATAAGTTCTGTTTTACGCGGGTTTAAACTTAGCCCACATCCTGTGGCCCAAGAGTTAAGCTCGCCTAACGCCCTTTGGATGATTCCACTGATCCTATTGGGACACAGTCCACATCATCAGCGTACGACACCACTTTTACCCCACCTCCATTAAGTTTTATTAAGATTTTGCTGATCACACATAGCCAAAGAAGGGGAGATAATACTCCCCCCTGTGGAGTGCCCCCGTGGACCTTCTTGGTTATGTTGATATTAAGAAGGTCCACGGGGGCACTCCACAGGGAACTGAGCTTACTTACTGATGTTAAATTTGCCAATTTTAAAATTTACTCATGCCGTTGCTCCGAAATTGACAACAAACAAAAAAGTCGCAGCATAATTGAAAAAAAAAACACTGAAATTAGGGGAAACTGCAGGGGACGGCCATTGATGTCTAAGATTTTCTATAGAAAATTATATTTGCACACGCCACCTCTTCGCCCCACAACCAAACCGACATGTGCGTACAAATATTTGTCAGTTTATAGTTACACGCTTGTGCCAACGGTTCCATGTGTAATAACGGCAAATGAAAAAATATCAACAGGTATTAATGCGGCAGCTTAAAAGCGATAATGTCTGTTCTTTTGTCGTATGTAATGAGTTGTTATCGCGCACTCATGCGGCACACATAACATAAAAGCGTGCATAACATATATGGCGTACATACATATGTACTACTCAGAGAGTCAAACCACACACAAATATATATAAGTACTTGTATATATCTGTATGTGCAATAAAGGCGCACCAAAAACAAAAGTAGTGACATGAGCTTGGAATTTGCATTTTCACATATAAGCTCACATACATATATAATATATATATTTATATACATATATGTATATGCATCTACACACTCACACATCCACATTCTCGCATATGCACATTTGGTAGCGGGTTAACCCAGTTACCAGCTTTCGAGATTTGTCAACAATATTTGCTTCACAACAGCCAATAATGCCTTGTTCGTCTTCTGTTCCCACAGCACTTGGCAAACATGGCAGCTGCATGCACACATGCGTACAATTGGCAGCCAGCTTCATACTCAGCATACTTGTTTGCTTGCTACCTTCTGATTTGTGTCTTGGTGCGCTTGGTGCGTGCTGAATTCACATCACGTTCCGGAATGAAATACTTGGCCGGAGAACTTTGCCTATTCTGCACATTGGCTTTGTTTACGAGTCAACTGCCGCAGTCGATGGCAGTATGTGGCAAAAAATATGTTGTAAAATAGCGAATAGTTAGAGACCATTTACATATGTATGTACTTAAGTAGGTACATGCATATAAATGTAGGTACGACTAGCAGCGATTAGACCAATAGACTTGGTCAATTGCGTCATCAGGCCATGCTTTCCTCAGTTCTAAGTGATGCACTAAGATGTTTGTGATCCTTATATAAAACTCATACGAACATACATACGAGTATATGCAAATAAAATTAAAATGGAAAATTTAAACTACATAATTCGAAATCGTTGTTCTTTTAACTATGCGTGTTTTTTGGAGTGTTGTTTATATTAGTATGGGGAAAAAGAAATGCATTATTTTTGCGTAAAAAGTTTACGCAAATGGTTTAAAACTGTTTTATGATCGATCTTTCGCTCCTGGGCGATGCTACTTTCGATTATTTCTGTGATTTTATAGAGATTTTCGACGACGGATCTTCCTGTGCGAGATGCATCTTTAACATCAAAAATGCCCGAACTGAATAGACGAAAACAAAATTGCACATAATTAGCTGTTACACTATCGGCACCATAAACACAATTCACATTTTCAGCGGCCCGGCCTGCATCATTCGCCTTTATCAAGCAAAACTTAAAATTGTACCGAGTTTTCTTTTTGTTGACTTCGATTATTAAAACCACGTAATCTACAACTGAATGGAATAAACAAAAAAACAGCAAAAGAAGAAAAGTGTGAGCTGTCACCTTGACAATGAGTTTAAACTTTAAATTGTTTAATCGATACTTTACGATATACCGATCACTACAGCCATCTGCGAGAAAGTAATGTGTTTCTTTTTCCCCAAAGTAATACTTCGGTCGGCCGCCGTAGCCGAATGGGTTGGTGCGTGACTACCATTCGGAATTCACAGAGAGGTCGTTGGTTCGAATCTCGGTGAAAGCAAAATTAATAAAAACAGTTTTCTAATAGCGGTCGCACCTCGGTAGGCAATGGCAAACCTCCGAGTGTATTTCTGCCATGGAAAAGCTCCTCATAAAAAATATCTGCCGTTCGGAATCGGCTTAAAACTGTAGGTCCCTCCATTTGTGGAACAACATCAAGTCGCACACCACAAATAGGAGGAGGAGCTCGGCCAAACACCCAAAAAGGGTGTACCTGCCAATTATATATACAGTGCACTCGCGGTAACTCGAATAGCCGCTAAGTCGAACGACGTGCTAACTCGAACACATTTTTTCCCCTATTGACTTCTTTGTAACTCGAACAATAAAAAAGCGCTATAACTCGAACAAAAAAACAAATTTATTTGTACACACATTCTTTTCAAACATGTACATTTTGTACATAGATACATATGTAATAGTATATGTATATAAATTATATGTATACTAGTGTATTGTCCATATGAATATTTCGGCGTTAATATCCCGTTAGTTTTCTGGGAACAACATCTTGCATTGACCAAATTGCTTTAAATTTGTCATTTGTAGTGTATCAGTGCACGTGAGTAATGGATCGTAAATGGTTGAAGTGTTTAACATTAAAAGAGAGGGCTGAAGTCCTTAACAAAATTAAACGTGGACGTAGTGTTACTTCTCTAGCGAAGGAATATGGGGTAGCCAAGTCCACCATAAGTCTTATAAAAAAGAAAGATAAGGCAATTTATGGCTTGCACTAACGCTACCGGCAACCATAAGCTTAAACTTCTCGTTATTGACAAAGCAAGAAATCCTCGTGTTTTCAAAAATTTTAACTGTCCGGTGGAGTACAAAAATTCCAAATCAGCCTGGATGACTTCGGCGATTTTCAAAGACTGGTTTCATAATTCGTTCGTGCCGCAGGTAAAATCCAGATTCATTAAAACAATTTTTTTAACCAAGTTAAATGACTTTAATATTTAGGTAAGAAAATATTTGAAAGATGGGGGACTACCTGAGAAGGCTCTTCTTCTAATTGATAATGCCCCATCACATCCCAACGAAATCGAATTAAAGTCCGAGGATGGTTTAATTTTAACTATGTTTATGCCGCCGAATGTGACACCATTGATCCAGCCAATGGACCAAAATGTAATTCGTATAACGAAACTATACTACAGAAATTTTCTACTGGCTTCCATTTTCAACAATCGATCGAAAAATCGATATCGATGACTGTTTTTTTAACATAGCACACTCAATTGATAAGTCGAACAAATTCGATAAATCGAACAGCGCCTGTTTTAATTAGTTCGAGTTATCGCGAGTGCACTGTATATATATATAATATATCGTTTTTTTCAGTAAACGTTGTAAAACCTGAATAACAACCCGCGATCAGTGGAAACCCGATAAACCATATCGCTAGCCTCCACTACCTTGCTGTATTGCAGCAGACCCTTCAATCAGTAAACTTAGGTTATGTCGTTCTTGCGATTTCACTTACGAGTATGTTTAATTTTTTTTATAACACGATTTGCTTTGAATATTTTTCTAGTCTTAGCTAAGTTCTTTGGTATCGTTCCTTGTCTTACATGGTCAACTGGCCTACTCTTTACCTCAATATCTTTGAGAAATAACACTCATAAACAGTGGATACTTAAATCCTTACCCACTTTGTTAAACTATTTTTGGCACTCCATTAAAGCTTTCCATTTATGCAATAAATCATAGTGCACTACGAACTCCATCATTACGAGGGTTGCTATGTAAATTTCTGGACACCTCTAGTGTTGTCAGGCATTGGAAAGTTTGGCATATTTTACCATAAACGCACTCGGAACGTTTTGCTGAATGAACTATTAGTGCTGTTTACAGTAGCTTTAAAAATTCATTTTGGCAAAAATAATTCCATTTTCACAATTTTTAATGTGCACTAAAATCATTATATGACGAGCGAGCTTCATCTTTTTGTACGGTAAATAAACTCAAGTTTTGTGCCTGAAAATATAGATGATGTGCGCGAATTGATTGAGCAGGATCACAAATCATGAGATTGAGGTATTCTTGAACATTAAAGCAACACCTTGTGGTAAAAACAGGTGTGTTCGTGTTGGATCACACACAATGTGAAAACCTGACCGGACATAGTGTATCGAAAGTTGGTTGAAAGGATGTATTGATTATCGTACAGAATACTTTGAAAAACAATAAAACCGTTTTCAACCACCAATATTAATTTTTCTATTGTTAAGCCGGAAATCAAAATAGCTACCCTTCACTCAAGTTTCTGTATTTGCTCGATCTTATATTAAGAGACATCGGAAAGATTAATATAGATAACTCTAATTTTTGCATGAAATTCTCTCCAAGAAGTCAATAGTATATCACCCGACTAAGCCAGTTCAGAACAATTCTTAAATGTGAACAATTCATAATTTTGTAGTGTTGAGAATTCAAGTGTTTTCATAAGGTTATCGTTGGTAATCTATGTTTATATATGACACCATTTCATTTATTTAATACGGGTCAACTCTGACATGATGGAACTTAATTATAAAAGTAAAAGTCATATAACCCTCTTTCAATATTAGTTGATATTTCATAATGCTTAGATTGATCGGGCTCAAACTGCTTTTACAAAATCACTCTTAAGTCACTTGAAGCCTTGAAAGCCAACATTTAGCACAAGCTTTCTATAATATGGGACCGTTTACTCGAAAAATATGTATTAGTATTATATCGTGTGGGGAAAAAATTTCTGAACGTTTTTCCACTTCTTTTCGACAATGAAATTATTGTAATATAGCTAGAATTATCCCCAAGTAAATGGTCCCAAGCAGTTTTCTGAATAATCTTCAATTTCTGCGTAAGGCAGCTACAGCTGAAGAATTTCGACGAACGGTATATCCCAACGGATTTTTTTTTGAATCACCGTTTTGCTGTTGTATTCAATACTGTATTGACTTCATTAGACCTCCTTTTTGGTTCTGAAGCATGCACCGAAATTTCACTTTTTTCGTCTTTTAAGCACATCACGTGTGCTAGCGAAGCTACTTTTATGCCACATGCAAAAAACAAAACTAAATACTCTCTTCAGAACACTACAAAGAATAGTCGAAACCATCGGTATTCTGTTATTCCAGTAGTAATTACTCTTGAAACACCCATAGATTAATATAAAAATATCGCATGCACAACTCACAAAGTAAAAAAGGAAAGTTAAGGAAAAATTGCGAGAAGTGCAGAGCAAAAATAAACAACAAAAATAAAAACAAGAATGAATGGTATTCTGATGTCAAACTAAATCCAAAATTCTTCAAGCTAGTGGTGTAGCAAAAACACAGCTGTAGCTTACAATAGGCACAAAAACACAACAATGAAACCGATGGCATGCCACTGACAATAAAGTTGGCAATGACGATGGCAATATTTTTGCTGAAAAAATAGCACAGTAGACACTGCGTAGTAAACTAGTACTAAATATGCAGCTTGCAAAATGTATAATCAAATATTTTCTTAAAAATAATGCTTCTTTATTATTATAAACATTTTCATGTCGGTCTTAATATATTTTATTCTTACATTCAATTCCAATGTATTATCCACTAAAATAAAATAACTATAACTAACTATAATAATAACTATAAAAATAAATATTTGAATGACTTGTAGATGATGCTTTCAATTTCAATTCAACCGGGCTATTCAGGACATGTTCTTCGATTTCGCTGTATATATTATATTATTAGAAGGCCATTACGCACTGCGACCAGAGCTGATCTATTGTGAAAGGCCTATTTTTGTAACCCTAGAGTTTTAGGCTTTTTAAAAATTTTAGCACAATTTTGGGTTTGTTGTTCCAAAGATTGCATGGAGATACTACGATACCACCAAATCTCTGTCTGCCCAACGCAGGGCATTCACAAAGCAAATGTTCTGATCTTTCTATGTCCATTTCGCAAAAGCGGCAGACATTGGTCTCGGATAGACCAATATTATTTAGATGATACCTCAGGCTGCAGTGACGTGTAAGGTATCCTGTTAAAAGACGCAGATCTACTCTGCTTAGTGAAAGAAGCTTGTCAGATATTCCTTTGTTGGGAATTAGGAATAGTTTGGCTTGACGCTGACCGGCACAGTTTAGCCAGTGTGCAGCAAATTTCCTTTCTTCCCATTTCCTAAGGAATACATTAATGTGGCCTTTTGTGAGTCCACAGAAAGGCTCAGGACCAGTAAGTTGCATATTTGCTCCTTGTTTTGCAAGGTCATCAGCCATTTCATTTCCCTCATGTCCTTCTTGTCCCGGAATCCAGCCTAGTGTTACTATGTTGAGGTTTCCTAACGTGTTGAGAAGGTTTAGGCAATCATTTACCAATTTGGAGGTGATAGTTGTTGAAAGAAGGGCTTTTAGAGCCGATTGGCTATCTGAAAGTATGTAGATGTGAGTACCTCTCATTTTCCTGCTAAGGCATTCTCTCACACATATTTCGACGGCATGTATTTCTGCCTGGAATATTGTTGGGTAGAATCCCATCGGAATCGATTTTCTGAATTTAGGCCCATTGATTCCTGCCCCTGTTCTACCATTTTCCAATTTGGACCCATCAGTAAAACATAGCTGGGAGCCAGGTTCGAAAGTGATAGAGTTAGTTCTCCAGTCTGTGCGTTCATTAATTATAACTTGGAAGTTCCTGAAGAGTATTGGTTTGGGTGATAGTATATCATCCCTATGAAGAATGGGACTATGTAGGAAGTCTTTTAAGATCTTTAAATGTCCTTTCATATCCTCACTTTTAAGTTCAGATATACCTTTTAATCTTAAAGCACTCGAGCAAGCTTCCCTTTCAATTAAGATTGGAAGCGGTGGTATGTTCAGGAGCACGCCCAATGCATCCGTGGGATATGTTTTCATAGCCCCTGTAATACCAACACATATCAGGCGATGCAGTTTGTTTAATTTGTTTACTGCTTTACTTTGCTTGACCTTGGGCCACCATGCTAAGGATGCATAAGTGACTTTGGGTTTCACAACTGTGGTGAATGTCCAGAAGGTCATTCTAGGGTTTAGTTCCCATGTCTTACCAAAAAGCCTTGTGCAGGCAAAGAATGCCCTTGTGGCTTTTGAAGTAACTCTCTCAATATGAAAATTCCACGTAAGCGTTTTGTCAAGACTGGCGCCAAGATAGTTCGCTTCTGTCGAGAGTTGAAGTGTTGTTCCATTTAGGGTCGGACATTTGATTTCGATGTAACTCAAATATGTTGGTCAAAATAATGAGACACGTATTTTTTTGTTCGCTCGAAAAATTTTTTTTCCAAGATTTATCGGCAATTTGGTATTTTTTTATAATCGATAAATCTTGAAAAAAAAGCTTTGACGGCTAGACGGTCCTTTTTTCATGTCATTTTTGATATTTGTCAAGTAGTCAGATGTACAAGAGGAATGCATTAAAATTTAGCAATATATATATAATATATATATAATATATATATATATATAATATATTATATATATATAATTGGCGCATACACCCTTTTTGGGTGTTTGGCCGAGCTCTTTCTCATATTTGTGGTGTGGGTCTTGATGTTATTCCACAAATGGAGGGACCTACAGTTTTAAGCCGACTCCGAACGGCAGATATTTTTATGAGGAGCTTTTTCATGGCAGAAATACACTCGGAGGTTTGCCATTGCCTGCCGAGGTGCGACCGCTATTAGAAAAATGTTTTTCTTAATTTTGGTGTTTCACCGAGATTCGAACCGACGTTCTCTCTGTGAATTCCGAATGGTAGTCACGCACCAACCCATTCGGCTACGGCGGCCGCCAAAATTTAGCAAACTTATTATAAAAATGGTCGCTCTTTAAGAACAGAATATCGCAAAATTCGTGATTTTTTAAGGGAAATAATCATCCGAATGAGTCGAGAATACAAAGATTGGGGAAAAAATTTCAGGACTGGTTCTGCCGAGGTTAGAAAAAGGACTGGCAGACCAAAAACTAGACATCCTGTTGAGAAATTGCTGCTGTAGCGCAAAGTGTTGCTGAACAAACATTCACATCGGTATCTCGACGTTCTCATCAATTAGACATTCATGAATTGTTTGTTTGGCAGACTTTAACTGTAGGCGTGCTCAAGGCGGACATTTAAATGATGCTATTTGTCACATATAATTGTTATGTTGAATAAAATAGTAAAATCTGAAAGAAGGTAAAGTTTTACATATTTTATTTTAACACAACATATAGGCGCGTCGTTTGAAAGACCTTTTACTATACTACGCGCTATACAAGTAAATACCAATTATATCAGTGGGTCTTTTGTATCTTTAATCAAATCCTGCCTGAAATGTTTTTCTTGACATAAATTGTATAAATATATTAATTTATCATACAATTTATTTTTAGACTACAACAATTCAAAAATGACTTAACCGATTGGAGTACTGTTTTTTCGCTATAGCTCTGAAATGTTTGCTATCACTCTGCATTAATCAAATTTATCAGGTATTTCCTATGACCATTAAAATTATGAAAGCAAAAGGAGTATTTTTTTTTTAAATATTGCTAGCTATGTTGGCATATACGGGCGAAACAGAGGTGAGAATTGATTTCTAGTTCTGCTGATTTGCTATTGTGTTGCTCAGTACTCTGTCATATATTCTTTGCCTTAACGGCAGAGCAGCGCATGCCAGGTATTTGCTAATAAAAATATAAATACATGGTTTATAAGGAAGCAATTCCACTTTGTAGTAAATTTTTCTAATTTGAAAGCTTGAATGCTTGAATGCTTGAGTATATTAAGAGATAAGCTGAAAAAAATGTATAATGTTGAAAACTGTGGTTTTAAAGTCAAATATTTTCGGTTCTAATAAAACAAAGAACTCCACAGTTTCAGGCTGCTTTCATAAGCTAATAAGTTTTATTATCGTGAGAGAGCTTTCGACAATTTTTTTTTTGCCTGCAGAAAGTACTAAAGCCTACAGTAGATATACTGAATGAAAGCTGAGTGAAGGTATAATTTTTTCAAAGCCTAGGATCATCCCCCTGTTGCTCTGGCTGCTTAATGTTTCTGATGGATAATAATAAGAACAACAATTTATGAATCATGAAACTCAAAGCCGAAAAGCTATAACATGCACAATTTATTAGTGCGCCACTTCGTCTTTGAATAATACAATTCCACCTCTCTCGAGTTTAGAGATACATAAGACCACCAGAAAGTACTTAAATAATGTGTTTGCTTTCCGAGAGAGTAACAAGTGAAGTATTTTATGCAAGTACAAAGTCAACTGAGTACCACTGTACAAAATTATCAACATCAGGTTTGTGGCAGTACTTCACAATGATTACCGATCGTCATTTCAGTCGGAATTCCAGCGTAACTCAAATTGACGAATGTTTCCAAGCGAATAGCAAAAACCCCAGCAAAATATCGTCGCGGTGAAGACTAAAACAGCAACAATGCAAAGACGAAGTCAACATCAAAGTTAAGCAGCACTGGAACAGCATTCAGATATTTTAGAGGGGGAAAAGGTAGACAGAAAGAAAAAAAACATGCTCGTCATTCTTCAAAAGCAAGCAAACTGACTTTACCGCCATTGCAATAGTCGGCTGTTTATGTGACTGGTTGACTGCGATGCCGCGAAAAAGGTATGTAGGTTGATGATGGCAAAAGTTAATCGGCTACAGTAGAATTCATCCGCCAAAAGCACACATATAAACACACAAAAGCTGCAGTTACATTGGAATGGCTACAAAAAATAAGGTTTATCTGCCACGTTGCTAAAGCTATGGCGTTCAGTCAACAATAACTCAGCATGTCAACAAAAACCGCCGGCAAACGCAAAAAGGAAGGGAAAAACGCAGAAGAAGGTAAATTCGAGAAATAAAATAAACTCCTCATTACATAAGGAATGCAAGACATGCCACACAAGGTAACAGTAGCTAAAGTGAATGCAGCGCAGCAGTTTACTCGTTTAGTGATAATTACAACTACTAAAGGGGATAAGAATTAAAACCTAAAAGAGCCGAAGTAAGAAACATTAAGTGAAATGTCTAAGACGATTTTGTTGATTTAATTTTGTGTAATTCTGCATTATAAATTAAAAGACGAGGCGAGTGGAGCAGCAGTGAAAGGATCTCCAGAAATGCAAGTAATGCCAACGAAAGAACAACGAAGGAAAAGGAAGAATCTATGCAAGTTTGCCAAGTGTCGCACAAGTGTAAATTTTACCAACCGAAATCAGAAGAGGACTAAAAATGATATGCGACATAGACAAGTTTATCGAGTTCGTTGCTTAAGTCCTTTGTTTTGCTTCAGTTTCTTGCTGCTGGCTTGCATTCCCGACCAAGCGCAAATTTCGGAGTTAAAGCAGTGAACCAGCATAAAAAAGGGTCCACTAAAAAAACAAAAGCAACAACAAAATGTATGTAGTAGCCGCAAGGCAGCTGATGATCCCGCAAAAGAGAGAAGACAATCAACGCGAGCAAATGTACCAGCATAATTACATGGCAATTAAGTTAATTGAGCCTGCGCGCCTTCGCGTGAATTTCCAAGTACGCCTTATGAATGATAAAGCATTTTTTTCGAAAAGCTGCAGAGTATTGGACCTGGCGTGAAGGCAAATCAGTGAAATGGTGCTACTGTGAGCAACGTTAGTGCAGATGTTTGCGCAGTTGCGCGTGTATTAAAAAATGCATACACACGCTACCTTTGTACAGAATTAGACACTTTTATGCCGGATTGTTGTGCGTACGTTGTTGAGCAAAAGAATGTACAGAAAGAAAGAATGCAAGTCTCGAGAGTGTAAATAAAAAAGTGATAATTATTGTTAACTCGATTTTTTTTTTATAAGTTCGAACGATTGAGGGTTGAGCAAACGCATATAAGTCAAATGCATAACATATACGATATATTTTATTATCCTCACCCTCCGCTTAGTTTTCCACATCGTTCATCTCCTGCATTTTCTGCGTCCCATTAACTGCTTTAAAATAAATCCTTGATGCTGAAAGATCTACTTTCGGATTTAGCTTGACAGCCGATGCCCCAGTAGAATTCACTGCTCGCATATATCCACGTTTAATTGACGTTTACTGTCAAAGTGCCAATGACAAGACCAGTCAACACGCTAAACAACCAACAACACTGTGTACTTGTACTTACAACAACATAGTTCAAGTATATCTAGATGCAGTTAACATTTGGCAGCGAAGAAGAGATATAAAATCGAGTTACCAAAACGACACAAGTCGGCATACATACCGACACATGTGGCATTCATGTAAAGCTACAGAAGCTAAAATCTTTTTATGTCGCACTGACTCATGGCTGCTGGCTATTGGCTGGTGGCTGTCATTCAAAGGCAAGATGTTGCAATGTTGAGAAGTTGCATAGTCAAAGTTGAAGTTGAAGTTGAAGTCGGCGATGAAGTTGAAGCTGAAGCTGAAAAGTGGAAATGAAAAGCAATGCACCAGCAAAAGCCGCAAATCAATGAAATGCTATTTAATTCGTGCAAAATTCAACTGCAAATTCAATAAAAACAAAAACACTCCACGGCGTATATGGTGAGCGCGCGCTTCTTTGACCAGCAATAAACTATAAATAATCCACAATAAGATAATCTGCAATCTGGTAAGAAAAATCGACTCGTCAAAGAAAAGCAAATCAGCCAAAGATATAAAATGCACGGCAAAGCCAAAGATGCGACTATGGCATTTGGAGAATGGAAAAAGCAAGCAAACCAACAACAACAATATCCGCAACAGCAACATCAAACCACACATTTTTAGCTTAAAGTCAAAAGGGGACCTTAGTCGGTTTGTTCGAGTTTCGCGTTTCGCGGTCTGCTTGCCGCTGACGTGGCTGTTCAATTGAATGGCACCGACACCGACAGTCGTCGCAACAACAAAAGCAATAGCAACCGCATTCAATGTAAACGCAATTGACGTTTGCAATGTTGCATTCAACTTGTTGCACAGCCTGGTTTAAACGAGTGTATTTGTACCTTTGAATAGGGATTTGCTGGCACTCCTTGCGCGCTGTAGTCGCTGATGGCGGCATGCTTACATGAGCGGTGTTGTTGTTCGTTTGGTATTATTATTTTCTTTTTTGACTATGCTTTTATACCTGTTTACATCTTGCTTTTCAGCCAAGTGCCCAGAGTAGGCTCTGAGGGTTATTCTTATTTTGCGATTGCGTAATAGTTTTTGGTATTTTTTCGATGACCTGGTCAGCGACAGTAATAGACGATTTTATTTTAAATTATGTGCTTGAGTTTGTGTTAATTAAAAAGCTTTATCTTATCCCTTTTCATAGAATAAATTCTGCATCATCTTACGCCTAAAAGCAAGCGTAATTTCATGCATTAGGGTATGCTGGAAGATATGTTTTTCCTAGGGTTTGTTTTATTTTGAGGCATGGAGTTGTACTCGTATAATAATATAAATATAATAAATATAATAATTGTAAAATAAACAAAACGAGACTTATTGCAATTAGCACTTTCGGACACATGTCCACAACCTAACCATCCGAGCTAAGTCCACTTGCAGCACCAATTTTCCACAATATTTTGAAGAATTTCAGACCGCATTACAACTCTTGTGCTCGATGGTAGTTTCCATGGCTGCAGTAGTAATTACGTCGCTCCAATAACTTGATAATAAGATTAATCACATAGCTTCATCTTAAAGTCCACCCACTGATTCGTTTGTGGAAGTAACCGCATCACAAAAAACTTGCATTAATAAAGTGATTATTTTTCGGGAATTACGACTCGCCACTCTAGCACCGTTCTAAGCTTTCAGGCCGCTTTTCTCACTTTTTTGAGTTGTGGCATTCTTCCAGCAAACCAGTGATATCGTAAAAATCTTCCGGTTCCCCTAAAACAGCTACCCGTTACCATACATTTTCGTTACAAAGAAAATAATGCTTGAGTCTGAATGCCTGACTTAGCGTAATGTAAGTAAATGCATTTGAAAATTTACACTTTATTAAAAATAATAGCATACTAACATACAAGTAAAAAGTTAAAAAAAAAAAAAAAATCTATCCGCACATAAAAAAGTTGGGCAGCATGGTGAAAAAATGCATAAGGTGTGGCGTATTTGAAGGAATCAATTGATCGGCTGACGTAATCGGGGTCATTACAGCGGTTTATTTACGAAAACACTGAACAAAAAAAATCAACACAGTCTTCGCTTATATCGCATCGTTGATGTCTGAACCCGGTGACATGGCAACCGAAGTTACTCGCCCAATTTCGTTTTCCACCACACCTGAAGGCCAAACCTGGGAATCTATCATCCATGACTCAGCGCAGGTTAAGCTCAACCCATTAAAGAGACAGCTCGTTTTTAAGTAGATATGACCAAAACGTTGTATTTGTAATGCAATTAATGAAATGATTATAAACATAAGGAGCGCATACATACATATTTCCTAGATCGTTTGTTTTTTTGTCAAAATCATGCCATGTCTAGTCTTTAACAACCAAATAGAAATTTTTAAATTGTATTTGCCCACTAAAATCCCATCGCTACTAGAAATATGCGAGCAACTACGTCGTGTTTTATTTAAGTTTATATGCAACAAGTTTCAGGGGTTCATAAGCTGTCGTTTGCATAATTAATGCGCATAAATTATAACGGCTTATCTTTTGACTTTTAAATTGTTCAATGCTGAGTCACTGATTTACCTAATAATAATGAAGTAGGAGGATGTCCAATAAAAACACCAAGGCAAATTAAAAGCTTAGCTTAGGTAATTGATAAGTGGGCAAATGGCACTCATTTTGCTTCGTTGATCCCTATTCGGGGTCATATAAATAAACTAATCTCAGTAAGAGGCATACTGGTTTATATTCCAAACCTACTTTTATTCCATTTCCTACTTCTGATATGTCTTTTAAGATGGTTGCTCCCACTGTGTGAAGCGCGATTCACCAAGTTAATTTTTGCTATGTGTCATTAAAGTGCGAAATCGCCATGAAAAAAAACATCGTTTCTTGAAAAAAAGGAAAGGAAAAAAAATTTAACCCTCGATGAAAATGTTGGACAAAACTGAAATAGGAATATGAGCTCTGACTATTGCATAGTCGCCAGTCCCAGAAAAATAATATGATTCCTTTTTGAATTACACTCTCCACTACGGGTTCAGCCTGGCAGAGATTTCCCATAGCGCAACCATTACTAAGAGTGAAGAATGTAAGATGATCATCGCCACTAAGCTTAATTTCATTTCGTATTTTCTTACCAGCTTGGATTTGAATACAGGAGATAATACTGCAAATAGTGCCCACTGTATCTCAGAATATAGGTATTACTACTTAGATAGAAGTAGCAGTCGGTATTTAAAGCAACTCACTTAGGCCGTTGCCGAACCGTTGTGATTCCACACCAACAGTTTATCTGCTACTACTTGTGATTCCACACCAACAGTTGAGTAGCAGAATAATTTCTTGCGGAATAATTTTCAATAGGATAATTCTAACTATGTTCATTTTATCGTCCAATTAAAGTGGAAAGCAGTTCAGAAAAGTTTACTTCACATGATATAATCCTGGTTCAGAAATCAAACCGAAGCACAACCTTCCGACTATCTGCTTTGGGCTCCAAAAGAGTTACTAATATAAATTAAATGAAGATTAAAAATTGGTTCTCTCGTCCACCAACTACATACCTGTACCTGTGGGCACCACATTCAGGCTCTTCTGCAACCAACTGAACGGGGATAGTAACTACTATTAATCCAGTTTTCAAAAGTGGTAATTACAAAAATATTGCCAAACATGAACCAATCCCCAAATTATCAACGGTTTCAAAATTATTTGAACTTATTGAAGATACAATTTATTCTGCAGCTAATCGTTCAATATCTGCAGGCCAATCTAGGCATGGTTTCATGAATGGTGGATCACATTCACTTACTCTCCCTGCGTTCTGGGTCGCCTGTTTTGAAAAACATATACTTAATGCTCTTCAGCATAAGTTTCCATTTCACTCCTCTTTTTTTCAGATAATATTCTCAACGAAATTCGCGACAGCACTCCATCTTTCTTCACCTATCATCTCGATTATTTCTGCAGGTGTACCAGTGCCAATAGCTCGTTGCAGAGCTGTACTCTCTTTGTTCCTCTCTTTGGAGAAGGTGTGCTCCGCATAATCGTATTCCGTATACTCATAAATGCAATTTGGTAGGTTCACCTTCCCCGATCGCCGCAAATGCTTGCGAAAAAACCCGTGTCCGTACAAACATTGTGCGAGGTAATAATTAACGTCACCCACTTTTTTTAAATCGGATATTAGTCTCGCTGTCCATCTACCGTACTGAGTTTTTTGCCCCTCTCCGTTTGCCTTCTTACACTAGGAAATCTATAGGGGTGGTTTCGCTGATAACTAAAATCGCTGTTTCTGATACTATTCTGTATAAAGAAGTGCCTTCTTGTGCGAGCGCTGGTGTCTTGCACAGATGGTAAAGTTTTTCGCCGGTATTTCACTCTTAGCGAATCTGCCCATATTTCGTATCCGTATAGAAGAATCGAGTTTGTCGTGTTCTTAAAAAGTGTCCGCTTGGTCTGAGTTGGAACTGCAAGGTTTGCCATGAGCTTACTTAACATGCCGCTTACTTTGGCAACTCTTGTGGCAGCTTGATTTATGTGCGCCCAATAAGTTTATCTTGAGTCTAGTTGCACTCCTTTTCTGGTTGGGCATGGTTAGAACTATTTATGCTTCCAATGTCCCGATTTTTAGAATTTTGAGGGAATTCAATTCGCTAATATTTCTTCCACAAAATATTGGTTGGAGGTTGAATTAGTTTTAAAGGTGACACACAGATGGCGCTATTTATCACTTTATCGCGTTGGCAATACTGAATATATATTCATGACAAAGCCTCATCCCTAGGCTTTGTTTATCAGTATCTGTCATTTCGCTGAAGTATAAACAACGCAGTGTTTTCGTGCTCCGAGTATGTCAACTTTCGTGCCGTCGAAACGCAATTTGCTGGAAGCTTTGCTTTTCTGCTTCAATTTGAAAAAAAATACAGCCCAAGCCCGTGAATTGCTGCAGGAGGCCTACCCAGACCATACTCCGTCGATTTCAACATGTGAGTACTGGTTTCGACGATTCAAAAGTGGTGATTTTCACACCGAAGACAAGGAGCGTCTTGGCCAGCCCAAAAAGTTCGAGGACGCGGAATTGGGGGAATTGGTAAACGAGGACTCGTGCCAAACCCAAGAAGAGCTTGCTGAATCATTGGGCGTTGATAAATCAACCGTTTGCAAGCGTCTAAAAGCGATGGGAATGATCCAAAAGCAAGGACATTGGGTCCCGTACGAGTTGAAGCTGCGCGACGTCGAACGGCGACTTTTTACGTGCGAATTGCTGATCGAGCGACAAAATCGGAAGGGTTTTTTGCATCGGGTGGTGACTGGCGACGAAAAATGGATCCACTACGATAACCCAAAACGCAAAAAATCATGGGGTTTGCCAGGCCACGCATCAACGTCGACGGCCAAGCAGAATATTCACGGCAAGAAAATCATGCTCTGCATTTGGTGGGATCAGATCGGCGTCGTATATTTTGAGCTGCTCCAACCGGGCGAAACAATCACGGGGGATCGTTACCGACTGCAATTGATGCGTTTAAGCCGGGCATTGAAAGAAAAACGGCCGGAAACGGTAAAAAGGCACGACAAGGTTATTTTGCAACATGACAACGCTCGGCCGCATGTTGCTCAACCTGTCAAAAAATACCTTGGAACGCTTGGCTGGGAAGTGATACCCCACCCGCCGTATAGTCCAGACATATCTCCCTCCGATTATCATTTGTTCCGGAATATGAGTCTCGATTTGGCGGACCAGCGGTTCTCCTCGTACGAGGCTACCAAAATATGGGTTGAGTCATGGATAGCCAAGCAGCGGCCAGAATTTTGGAGAAACGGCATCCGGAAATTGCCCGAAAGGTGGGCGAAAGTTGTAGCTAGCGATGGCCAATACTTCGAATAAAATATTTTGTACCGTTTTTTCACAATAAAGCCCCAAATCTTCGAAAAAAACCTTTAAAACTAATTCAACCTCCCAATAATATTTCAAAATTTTACTAAATTTCTTGCTTAACTACCTTCTAAGTATTCTCTAATTTATTTAATTTAATTAATTTGTAATTTGTAATAAATGCTTCAATTTCTAAATTAAAACGAAGTAATTTAATAAAACTAATTTTATTTTTAAATGAAACAACTTATTTGAAAAATTAATGTGCTTTTATAGTCTTTAAAAAATGCTCCAGTCTCTAGATTATTGTTAATTAATTAAATAAATGAATTCAAGAAAAAACGTGGCCCAAAACTTTCGGTTTCATATAACCCATATTTCTATTTTATTAGTACTGAATCTCCCACTCCAAGTCTTCGCCCCTTTCTTTTGGAATACTGCACGAACTCATAGTCAATGATAAAGAAAATTATTGTTTTAAAATGGAAATCGATATAATCAATCGATTTATCATTCTGTTGAAATCGTTTTAATTAGGCAGAGTGCGAAGATTTGTGAACTGGTAGCTGTCAGCGCAAATAAAACGAAAAAAGAAAACAAAAAACAAAAAGCAAAACTAATATTAATAAACGACTTTTTCAGAATACCAAAGTCGAAGACAGTAAAAAGATTTTAAAATAATTAAAATAAAATTAAACTCTGGACAGTAAAACGGTCAACCTACGCAAAGTTCGGTCCGCTTTGAGTTTCGATTTTGAATTAGATTATTATTTTATGAGATTTTTATTGACTACTGCTTTGTCTGTGGCTATTTTAATTTCTCATAAATTTAAGACTAAAGTCAGTTTTATACACACACACATACATATAAATACATGCCGCTGATTAGCATTCGGCTGCAAGACTTTCAAAGTTGATTTCAATGATTTTGTGTTTTTTTAATCCAATCATCATTATTTGATTTCCCATTTGATTTCATTCATTATTGTCAATTTTTTGCCTACCGCTAATTGAAACTCTTTGAGAAGTCTAACCAAATGCCGCACTAACTTGTTCTCTAACGAGCGCTGTTTAAGCAGATTGGCGCAATCGATCGATTGAATCGCGCTTGGTTTGTGCGACGCTGTAGATCAAATGTCAAGGCGCTGGTGCTAAGAAAGCCAAGCGATGTCGCACAAATACAAAAGCCAGCAATGCTTTTAATTGCAAATTTCAAATTGCTAATTGCAAATCGCAAATCGAAAATCGCCACTTGACACTGCATCAAATTAAGCATCGCCGCTATAAAGCGACTTATGAATTTTAAATGCGGCTGCGTACAAAGCAACTCACAGCTGTGCCGCAAATATCAATATCGATATTACGAGTATACCCGTAGAAGTAACTAGTCACCAGCTACCTGTGCTGGCCGGAAGAAACGTTAGTTTTTGTTAGCAGCGTGAGATACGAAACAAAAGTACCGCGTATCTAACGCGGCCTGTCACAGCTATCAACTATCGCCGCACACTTGAGTGTTCACATCACCGGCGCAGAATCAATGGATTTTTTTTGCACGATGGAGTGCGCAAGTCGCTGACTGGCTGGCTTTGATGTGCGCCGCCGCGGCACATATGTATGTGTGTGTGTGTTACTGGCAGACATTGAACGGCTGGTTGGCTCGCCGCTTGGCAGATTGAATTAATGTTGGTTTAAATGTACGCTTTTATAATCAAATAAAATGACTGAAAATTGTCATTACGCGTTGATTGTCATTTGGACACACATGCACACACACAGACACACTAGCTGGCACTTCTGATGTGCCGCATAGAGCTAAAAGCGAAATACAATAAATAGAATAACCAGTATGGCATGAATTGTGGTGGTGGTGGTGGTGTTGGTAGCAGCAGTGGAAGGTGGAACTTGTTGCTAAAGCGGTCATTTGGTAAAGTCATAAAATGCAGCCGCGAGAGTCGTGCGGCAAATGTGAAAATCGTGCGAGGTTTTTACGGACTTCGCTGCGGCAATGTGTTTGATTTTATTACACAGCGGGAGGCGTGCAAATGCAGCGCAGAAAATATATCCATACATACCATATGCTGCTCCATGTGTGTTTGTGTGAGTGTGTGAACATTTCTTGTGCACTTGCTTCTTATTTACTTACCGCTTACTTGCTTCTCACATCTATTCTCTACTATTTAATTGTTTTATTTGCACTTGCCGCCTTGACAAGCGGAAAATTGTAAACCGCACTAAAAGCAGCCATGCAGAGTGCAATCAACTAACAACAACCAACAACCAACAGCCAACAAATGCCCATACATCAGCGCGTTGTAGGAAATGACTTATGCTGCGTCGTTGGAGTGACAGCTGCGAATGACAGATGCCGCACAGTGGTTGATTGCCGCCGATGAAGTTGCATCGCAGCAGCGGCAATAATGTTCATACGGCAAACGATAAAGTTTCACATTACCAGTGTGGCAAGCACATGTGAAAATAGGCAGATGAACAAAAAAGCATCAGAGGCGAGGATAAAGTAAAGAAAAAACGGAGAATATAAAAGTTAAAAGCACCGCCTGATTGTCATGCAAAGGCACTTTCACACTGCGCCAACTCAGCTCCTTTACAATCTACCCTGTGTGCGTGTGACTTGTGTGCTAGAGACCATTTGTATGACTCTAAGCTGTGTATCATACACTTCAGTTACTTACTCTTCATCATCTGCCTATAGACCACTTACACACTCAAACGCATTTACTCTTCTGCCGATTGTCTGGACAATAGTTACTAGTTAGTAATCCGGCTACCAGACCTACCACCAAAACAAATTATCTAAACCCCTTTGCGCTTACAAAGTTTGAGTTCACATTTTGGGGCCCGAATATACGAGTATGTGATTTAACTGAGTCATAGTAAGCCAAAGTATTTTTCACCTTCACCAAGTGGTAGCAAACTCAAACATTTTTGACTACCTTCTGGCCATAGATAGATAGGGGATGCTCGAGAGAGCTTTTAAGGCTAGCAAAGCCTTAGCTCTCGAATTTGGTAGTTATCCTTACCGGACATACCCGTTAGGTGTCTATGCGGTAAGACTTGAGATTGCTTCAAGTCCTTTCACAGTGGATTCGAAGGTAACTGCAAAGCTGATGAGCTCGCAAGAGCTGGAGCTGCGCAATCAAATGTTAGTAACTTACCCACAATCCACAATCCGCTCTCAATATGCAAATTGCTCATTGATCGAGAATTTCACAGCATTGCTGATCGGAGGTGGCGAGTGGAAACTACTTGCGTTACGACCAGACAAATCTGGCCATCCTACAATCTGAAACAGACAAAAACCCTTATAAGTCTTTCGAAACACGAACTAAGGCATATAACATCTCTTATCACCGGCCACTGCCTTTTAGGCACTCACGCACGTCGGCTCGGGTTCCTCAAAACGACCTGCGCAGATACTGCGAGGACGAAGATGAGGAAGTATCGAGCAGACACTTGCTGTGCAGTTGTCCCGGTCTAGCCAGAAGTCGACTCGCTCTTCTAGGCTCTCCAACAATTGACAATCTTACAGTACTCTCGAACCTGAAAATCGAATCTCTCATCAAATTCTCGAAACGGATTAATATCTTTGACCAAAATCTACAATAAAAATCTCGGTTAGGTAGGGAAATCATATAACATAATGAGCTCTAGGGCAACACAACGGACCCAACTTGCGGTCTATGTGGCACTACGATGCGGGGTCACCCTTAAACCAACCAACCAACCAAGTCCTTTCAGCAGAAGCTGTCTAGAGGATGAGGTGGAATCATCTCAGCTGCCCTGTTCTCATCGGGCAAAGATTTAGATTTAGATATCTGGGCTCTCACTTTGTTGCTACACCTGCGGATATTGCGGATTTAAATAACACACATCTGGTGAAATTCATTAGTAGCTTTAAGCGGTTATACAAATGTAATTAGCCACTGTTGGTCGTGAACCTTTAACCCAAAGTCCCTTCTTCCTTTTTCAACCAGTTTGGTTTTTTCCGACAAGCTTTTTGGTTCGTCGAGTAGTTAATGTATCGTCAAAGTGTGACAGCTTGGAGCGAATTTTGGAGCGATTGCATTACAGGCGCTTGAAAATATACGAGAAAACACGTTTTTTGTTTTTGCTAGGATAAATCTGCAGAGAAGCTTCCAAGAGAAAACTTCAAGGCTTCAACATCATTTTAGGTTAAATTCTCATTTTAGGGACGCACAATCGCATTCATTACTTATAGGCACATGGGTTTCGATAGGAAAGAGAGCGCATAGATGGGAAAGGGATAGCTGATGAAGAGGCAGAGGCGTCAAAACTAGTAGCATCTGAGTCTTTTCTGGCACCATCAATTGAGAGCTCTAACTGGCCAAAATCGATATTTCCAATTTTCAAACGAATCAATTCTTAATAATTTTAGCAAATCTTTTTTCTACTATGACTTTTAGTACGTAGAACTAATTGTGGACTGATTAATTTTTAAAGAAATTTAGACCATGGAATTTTGAAATTTGCAAATGTGAAACAAATTTAGAATTTTATAACCTCTACAACCATAATTAAATTGCTAATTGAGCAAAGTTGTGATTACTTTTGCAAAGGAGGCCAAACTTATTTTACATGTAAACATAAATATTAATGCTAAAAGTGTACATTCTTCGTTTAACATAAAATTAAAAATGGTTTTCCACTCAGCTCTACAGCAACAGAAACCACGAAAAATTTTAAATTAATAAAGTTTTTACAGCGAACCAACTTTTCCCGCAGCATTGCGCTTCTCTTACAAAAGTTCAGCTGTAACGAATTTTCTCCCAGTAGCAAAGAAACGAAGAAACAACATTTAGTGTTATTGCAAACCTGTTTTTTTTTTGTTTGTGAATATGCTGCAGCTACAAATATGCTGCAAATACACCATGCAGCGGGCAAGGGCAATAAAGAAAAAAACACAAGATAAAAATTTCCTTATGCCATGGCAAATCCTTTCCACATGTACGCGCAGCATATGACTGGCTTACTGGCCATCAAGCTGGCTTATAGGCTATAGGCATTAAGCTTGAAGCGTTGCAGATTGCATTCGTTACGTTTTCGAAGCTCACCAAATTGCCTACAAGTACAAAAGACTAAGCTCGACTGCAGGTTGGTTGTAGAAACACAAACAGTCGCTGTATGTACGTATGTATGTATCAGTATATCAGTATATGTAGATGTACGTAAATACAAATATGTATTGTCAGTTGGGTGAGATTGTCTTCAGTTGGTCAATGGCATTTTTGAATATGGTTGGGCTGCTCAAGTACAGCAGCTTACCAACTTAGTTAGCGTACTGATGCACCGGCCCATGATCACCAGAATCAATTACTGGGACACGTGGAGTTGTCTGGCATATTCGATGAGGATCAATGAGAACTTTTCAATGATGTGAGCATTGCAGTTTTGTTAATGACAAATGACGATAGTCGATGACGTTTCCTACATGCGTGCGTAGTGATAATGGAATCAGTGATAATAGAATCCATGACATAAAAATACAAAATTTGGTGTTCAACTTAGATTTGAGCCTATACTATCAAAAAAAGAACAATATCTAAAAACACTTCTTTGAATTTTTTTTCTAAAATGATTTCAATATCTTTGACATTATATTCTAAGGTTTTGTTAAATTGTTCAATACTTTCATGAAAGTACCGATTGATAACTAGAAAGTCACACCATCTGTTTTCCACTTTCAATTTTCAATACACTCTTACCAGGTATATACCTATGAAGCGAGACTTTCAGCTATTAGTCCATAGATGTCGCTAGGAGTATTTTTAAACCTTCCCAAACGTCTTGTTTTTTTTTCGTCTGTCATCTGTCAACAATGTTCAGTTCATTGTTTGATACGTTTCAAAATGTCGAATTTCGTGCCTTCAAATTACGATTTGCCGACATCGTTGATTTTCTGTTATCAATTGAAGAAAAACGCTTCTCCCGGTTCAAAAGGAAGTCTTTTTTGCATTGAATCGTTACGGGTGATGAAAAATGGGTGTATTTCTTCAATCCCAAGCGTAAATGATCGTATGGTCCGCCCGGCCACAAGCCATAAACAACGGCCAAACCAAATCGCTTCGGCCGCGAGGCAATGCTGTGTGTTTTCTGGGATCAGCATGGTACGATTTGGGACGAGATACTAAAACCAGATGAAACAGTTGACGGTGCACGCTACCAACGACAATTGGCCGATTTGAACACCGCTATACACCGAAAACGCCCAGAATATGCCGATCGGCGTCACCAAGTAATTTTTCTTAATGACAAGGCACCGCCACATCGAACAAGAGCGACCCGGGAATTGATGGAGACGTACGATTGGGAACCGCTGGTGCATGCGGTTTACTCACCAGTCTTGGCGTCTTCCGATTATCATTTGTTTGCATCGATGGGCCACGCACTTTCCGAGCAGCGCTTCAATTCTCACGAAGAAGCCAAAAAATGGCTCGATGATTGGTTTGCGGCCAAAGATGGACAGTTTTTTTGGCGCGGTATCCACAAATTGCCTGAGATATGGGAAAAATGTGTCGCTAGCGATGGCTATTATTTTGAAGATTAAATTTGTAACCATTTTTTTGTTAATAAAAGTTTTAAATCGAAAGAAAAATTCTCACTTCATAGGTATACCCCTGGTACTTTCTCTGCAACACATTATTTTATTACTTGATTTGGCAACTTCCCCGCGAACATGTGCGGAACACTCCGAATCCGAGCACTTATGAATCCGAAAGGAATCCTGCTATGTAAAAAAAGCGAGTACATTTTTCTTTTACCTCATATAGGAAGCATATAGGATACAAATTATTAGCCGGCACTTTGTGGAAATAACAAAATATTACAACTTCGCCAATTATATTTAAAAATTGTCTTATTACAATAATTTTTTCTCGTCATAGGTATATGAAATGAAGACTTCACTTGACCGCCAGCTCGTCTCGAAAAACGATTGAAAATTTTATGTGTGTGTAATTTGTGTGTGTTATATCTAAGATGTACTGAGTGATGTTTCCGATTAAGTTGATATGGATTTTTTAGTTGAATAAATATTTCTTTATTTATAACATACTTTTGTATTCTTTCTACGAAGAGGAAGCTATTGAGTGTCATAAATGAGTTAGCCAGGAGTCCAACAAAATTCGTTTATGCGGCCAATAAGAGTTATTTAAAAGTCTAGTACAAGAATCTGAAAAGAGCCGCATATGACGAAAATAAGAGTCATATATGACTGATGTATGAATTTAAACTCATATAGAATGACCTTTGCCTGAAGGGAAACAGTTTCATTTCGGACGCAGCGCTTGTTAATGACGCAATGAGCGTAAAAGTCCCGAAATAGGGATTTCATGGTTCCAAATGTTTGCTGGATGGTTTCCTTTCAAATGATTTCAAATTTTACTTTGAATATGTTGTGTTCAATTTGTTCTTGAAGGCGCCATGTTGGTAATGAAATTGCTTCTTAATTGAAGATTTTTGACGAAATTATTCATGCATACTCCAGCTACCGCTACTCCTCTCACTTCTGTTGTGCTGCTATTACTCCCATAGCAGTATTCGGTTTTGTTAGATGCATTTTGTATGCAGTTTTGCCGAATTACACTGAAAATATAACCGACAAATTAAATACATTTCTCAGTATAGTGTAAGTTGCAGGTAAAATTACATGTTTTATAGTTTCTGAGCTCTTTAACTTTTTATGTTAAAAAAATCCATAAATAGCGTGGCTATTTTGTAAAAGACTTATTATTTGTATATGTCTGTAAATTGGAAAATGGCGCAATATCATATGAACTCATATGTATATCCCATGTGGATAGCATTACATAGTAGTTTCGGAAAAATCAAAAACGTTTGAAAGCACTTTAAAAATGGCAGTTGTCATTAAACAATTAACGTTTGTTAAAATAATCGTAAACTCATAGTGAAGCTATCCACATAAGCCATCCAATTACCACTATTTGTATAATGCCACTGCAAGGGAACGGATACATTAACTAATTTTTCAGCAAACTTGTGACTGTAAAAAACACGTCAATACTAACCCGGGAATGATATTTGCATTGATGAATAGTCCTAATGTTTTTTCTCGAATATTCAACTTCAATACTGCCTTAAAGTTTTCAATCATATTCCAGCGAGAGAAGGGGAAAGTTTGTTGGTGTTGTGCTGTTCCCTTCATACCTGCCGCTAGGCAAGCTACGAGTACTTCGAAGTTTCGGATAGTTCTGCTCTTGCTGTACTGAAGTGAAAAATGTTTTTTGAAATTTTCATATTTCAATAGCCTTAAAAATTTCAAGTGATTTATTTGAAAAAAAAAAAAAATGTAATAAGGACCGTTATGAACAGTTTTTCAAGCATAAGTTAAGGGGGGAGCCTGGTTTATGAGGTCACAAAAATTATTTTTTTTTTTCGTTTTAAGCGATTCCTAATATATTTCAGAATATTCACACAAAGTTACAGAGCCTAATTCTCAATATTTCCGTAGATACAAAGTCAAAGGTAGGCGAGCGTTAGGTAGTTACGCTGTGACCGGACAGCTATAGTACAAACTTTATCTTCTTTTCTCGACTTTTCATTTTTATGATTTCTTTGAATTAGCGTACATGAATGAAAAAAAACTAATGAACCTTTTGAAATGAATCATAGCTTGTTCCCTTCAGTATTAAATTATCTTCTATTGGAACTAACAAAATAGATAAAAAAAAAATGTTTAAGATTTTTATACCAAGTTGAAGTGAAGCAATACTACGAAATCTTGGAGTCGTACTTATCAGAGCGCTACTTCGAGTCAAGCAAGATGATGCTTATTCAAGTCTTCGACAAATAAATGCAGGAGTACCTGAAGGCAGCGTTCTTGGGCCTCTGCTGTACCTTATCTTTACACATGACCTACCGTCTGATCCTAATTACGTCACAGCAACGTTTGCAGATGACACCGCCTTTATTGCAGTTGGTAAAACTGAAAACGAATCGACAGCCACATTACAAACCGCGTTAAATAAGATCTTCCAGTGGACTAATATATGGAAAATCAAACTTAACCAAATAAAGTCTGAGCAAAGAGCATGTCAAGAAAAAGAGGCAAGAATTGGACATCAAACTCAAAAACATGCAATGGCTCATGGGTAGCAGATCAGCTCTCACGATAGAAAACAAGCTGCTAATTTACAAGCAGATACTAAGATCAGTATGGAGTTATGGTGCGCAGCTATGGGGGTGCGCCAGTCAAAGTACGAAAAACGAAATCCAACACTTCCAAAATAAGGTCCTTAGGTGCATTGTCAAAGCACCATGGTACTGCAGAAGTTCCGACATTGAGCGCGACCTTAAAATAAACTCCGTTAACACTGAAATCGCAAAGATTGCAGTTGCCCACAAAGAAAGACTATTAAATCACATCAATGAAGAAGCACTTAATTTAATTGAAACCAACGGATTGATACGAAGGCTCAGACGCACTAAACCTACCGATCTCATACCTCCATAGAAATGCTTTATGTCATGTAGAGTGCAAATTGTGTAATGTTATCATAATTAAGTTGCTTGTTAGTCATTTGTAAATATTTATGAACTAGTTGCAATAAAAAAAAAAAACAAAGTTGAAGTGAATTTTTTTCTTTAAAACCTTCAAAAAGTTGAAATTTTGGAATTTCTCTCAGTTTTCTTAGTTCATCTAGAATAAAAAATCATGTTAATTAGAAATCCATTTGAATTTTTTGCTTTAGATAATAATTATGCGCTGTATCTTGTACGCCATGAAAAAGCTCCTCATAAAAATATCTGCCGTTCGGAGTCGGCTTGAAACTGTAGGTCCCTCCATTTGTGGACGAAAACCACTAATGGGAGGAGGAGCTCGGCCAAACACCTAACAGAAGTGTACGCGCCAATTATTTATTTTTATTTTTTATCTTGTACGCCAGTTGGAAACTCCAGCGTTGCAGCGCTCTACTAAGGGGGCGTCCATAAATTACGTGAGATGTTTAAGGGGGGGAGGGGGTCGAGTCAAATCTCATCTAATCTTACGTTGGAGAGAGGGGGGGTCTCGGCAAATATCACGCAATTTTTTTTCTGATTGAAACAAAAAAATTGTACATGCTTAAGATTTAATCTCAAGCGTAATCGTAGTATGATTAAAATCATTCACTAATTCGTTCGAAAGAAAATAATTTCATTCATACTTCGACGTTATACATTACTTCTGTCAAACCACCATATTTGTTTTATACCAAATAGCTCAATTTAATCTGAATTTGCGGTACAGTGTAGCCCGTCGGTTGTTTTCGCGCCACTATGAGCCGAACGCCCTATCACTCAGGTTGACGTTTGACAATTCCGGACTTTAAAGAACATGACGGAAAATCATTTGCTCCATTTCTAATACGCGTACCGATTCAACCGCTGAATGCCTTCATCAGCACGCCTATTGATCTCTATTGCCCAAGTATACGTGATGATTTAGAGAAAATATGCTGCAGTACATGCGGTATTTACTTCGCATCTATCACAAGAGCTGCAGAGCACAGGAGAGCAGCTCACATTGCACCAGCTAAGCAAGCGCGTATGTTCCGCAAAGTGCGACCCTCACGGATTGTCACAAGACGAGCTAATGAGTTACTGTGCGCAAGCGTCAACGGCTTAGAGTGGCTAGATTAGAACGAAGTTGAAGGAGCACATGATTTTACTGAAAATCATATGGACATGTTGGTCCCAATAGTCTCTCTTGAAACCGCGCATGATTCTCCATAGACTGAATTAGAGTATATATTCTTTTTTTAATCGCAGTAGTTACGATTTAAGTCTTCTATTGTTAAATTTTTATTACACTTATAACTCTCAGCAATATTGATTACTAGTCGTAAATAAAAGCACGAAGCAAATTTTTTTTCTTTTTACAATAACAATCCAACGCGTTTACATAAGAAACCCACATTTTGAAAAATCTCACGTGAGATTGGTGGATGGGGGAGGGGGTTGAATAAAATCTCACGACATCTCACCAGGGGGGGAGGGAGGGTCAGAAAATTGAAAAAAACACCTCACGTAATTTATGGACGCCCCCTAATTTCTATGTTAAACATTTTTTTCAACTTATTTTAACCAGTACAAAAATTGTTTATACTTTTTAAATGTTCATTAAAAGATAGAAAAAACTTTGCAGTGCTAAATTAATTTTTTCCTTAAACAAAAAATCGCAAAGAGATACAATTTTTAGACCTCATAAACCAGGCTCCCCCCTTAACTAATAGATTGCATTTAGCTAAAAGTTATGCAGTTATATAGTTAACCAATACACCTCCATTAGTTAACCAGTAGTTAAAAGCATGTGGATTTTTGAAGACGAAAATTTAAAACAAAAAAAAATTGTTCACACTCTTTGTAACGGGTTGTTTTATATTAAAATATACTCTTGACTTGCTTTTTTCATTTGATAGCCATTTGTATATTATATGCCGAAAATTTCAAAAATTAAAAAAATTCCTGATGTGATGATGCTGCAAAACTAAAATTGTAATTAAATAAACACAGATTTACTATCACTGAGTTGTGACACCGTACACATGTCAATTTTCTGATGTGTGAAAAAAGTTACAATTTCTAGGACTGTGTAAACACAGTTTTACAAGTTTCTTGCAGAAATAACAGAGCGATCCTACGATTCTGAACTAATTTTGGCATAAGAAGTGGAAGAAATAACAGTTGGCAAAGTCACTTGGCTATATTTTTTTCTTTAGAACTGTGCCGCTATGAAAGTAAAGTACTTTTTACAAACTCAGAAGCCTTTTTCCCCCATGCAGCAGAATGAAAATGGTAGTCCCGTGATCGCTTATTTATTTACATTACGAGCAATATAATTGTTTATGAATCTCTAATGGTATTTCTATGATCTTAGATGTCTACTTGTAATTCACCCCTCCACCATGCTTCTCCTCCATCAATTGAATCCCATATGTGAGTTTGTTTGCTTGTTTAGCCGAGTGCGCATCGAGTGGCGAGCGGTGCACTTTGATGTTGGCAGCACAGGCTGCGCGTTCACTTTATTACGGGTATGTTTTCTCTCTTGGACTCTACCACTCGAACTCTGTACACTCCTACATTTGTATATATGTGTATGTGTATGCACATGCTTGTAAAGATATGCAAGCGTATCTAAATGTCTAAAGTACGCATACGCCTGTGTGTGGCGCTAAAAATTTATACTTTTCTTACATAGCCACTTCCTTTCCAAATGGCTTTTCCATTCACCAGTCGTGTGCAAAACAATAAAAAAATTAAAAGAAGTAAACCGCTCGTCGCATCGGTTTTATAGCCACTTTGTAGATAAGTTTTCATATTTTTATTCTCACGAATTTAATAAAAAGTGATCTTATGGCGAAAAGCCGTTTGTAGTCAGTTGGCTGTCAGCCATTTGTTGGCCGCACTGCTTCAACGATTTGTGCGCTAATTGCATCAACACATTTATTTTTCAAGCACGGTGAACATCAAAGCTTTTAATTTCGTGGACATCCGTCGCTTTGTACGGGCAAAGTGTTTTTGCCTCTCATATATTTGTATATTCTATAGCGCGCAATATACTTAATTAGCGTAAATTAGTGCAAATTTGTGTTATTTTTTAGCAATTAGCAGGCTTTGAAGTGTGATATTTTTATTTAGAGCAAGGTGGGGTATTCATGCAATCCCACTTTCCTACAAAGAGGACCAGATTTGACTACAAACTCAGGACAAACAACTGGCTTACTGAGGTTAGACCAGTGCACAACTAAAGTCTTCAAAGGCTGTAGTGTAAATTGTGGATCTTGTGGCTGCTTGTGGTTTTCATGTTTCTTAAGGGGGAGCCTGCCGTAGAAGGTCTCAGACAGGCGTTTCTGGTCCAATATATATATATATGTATATATATATGTGGCAGCTAGTGAATAGCGAAAACGATGTGTTCACTTGTACGGCTCGATCCAAAAAGAACGATACCGAAAATTATTTCGTTTATTAGCTCAACAGCGCAAAGCGAAAGAATGAGAAGTTAAAAGCAAATGAAAAGTCACACATGGTTACATTTCAAAGTATTAAGAATGAATAAATAAAAGGATAACTATTAAGAATGTAATTAGCTCAATCTATATTAGTTGTGGTGTCCCCACATATATATACAGGTATATACCTATGAAATGAGACTTTTTTTCAATTTCAAACGTTTATTAACAAAAAGTGGTTACAAATTTAATCTTCAAACTAATAGCCATCGCTAGCGACACATTTTTCCCATCTCTCAGGCAATTTGTGGATGCCGCGCCAAAAAAATTTGCCGTCTTTGGCCGCAAACCAATCGTCTGGTGAGTAAGCCGCATGCACCAGCGGTTCCCAATCGTACGTTTCCACCAATTCCCGGATCGCTCTTGTTCGATGTGGCGCTGCATTGTCATATTGTGAGTTCATGCGGCACCCATCTTCCGACCTTTAAAATCATGTCCATGACTTCGTAACGTTTGGAAATGGTTTTTTGGGTCACTTCCAACTGTTCTGTCATCATTTCTTGCGTTTGACCATCATCTTCGTTCAACAATGTTTGCAATTCGGCGTCCTCAAACTTTTTCGGTGGTCGGCCACCACCACTTCGGAATTTTTCAAACCACCTGAAGCACTGTGCTCTACCTAGAGCATGCCCACCATAAGCTTATATAAGCATTTGATGAGCTTGAGAAGCGTTTTTCTTCAATTGATAACAGAAAATCAACGATGTCCGCAAATCGTAGTTTGAAGGCACGAAATTCGAAATTTTTAAGAGCGACAAAAATGCATTGTTGTATGAAACGTAACAAACAATGAACTGAATATCTATGGACTAATAGCTGAAAGTCTCATTTCATAGGTATATATAATTGGCGCGTACGCCCCTTTTGGGTGTTTGGCTGAGCTTCTCCTCCTATTTCTTGGTGTGCGTCTTGATGTTGTTGCACTAATGGAGGGACCTACAGTTTCAAGCCGACTCCGAACGGCAGATATTTTTTATAATAAGCTGACAGAAATGCCTTTGGAGGTTCTCTATGGTCTGTCGAGCGGCGATCGGTGTTGAGATTTGTTTAGGCTTGAGCGCCTCTAAATCAATGTACCTTCCAGACGAAGCTAACCTATTCCAGTATGGATTGCTAGCAATCAGGGCATCCTACAAAGCCGTCTCCGACAAAATGCAATCTGGAGGCAAAGTAACTATCATCACGTATAGTCAGGCTGCTTTAAAGACGGTAAACTCAAACAATATAACTTCCAATCCTGTAATGCCGTGTATAGAGGAACTGAACTCTCTCAGTCAATGGCTCGATATCACTCTTGCATGGGTTCCAAGCCACACGAGCATCGAGGGTAACGAGAAGGTGGATGAGCTTGCTAGGCTCAGATACTCCTTAAGCTCCACCGAAGCAGAACAAGTAGAAGTTCCCTACAGCCGGATCAAGGCGGAACTAAATTCGCACTTTTTACAGCACTTTATTTATTTTACAGCATTGCAAGGAGACGTTGGAAGAGGCTACCTACATTTGCCATGTCCAAGAAGACGTGGCCCTACTATAACGTATCGAAGAAGAAATAACTGCTTGGATACGGACGACCCACCTTCTCAAGACTAACCGCGATTATCAGAGGACACTGTAAAGTAGAAGAGCACGCAGTTGTAGAAAACTATGTGCGAAGAAAAATCCTATTCACTATCATTGCAGACTATTTAGCTGATGTTTTTCCAACTCATGAAGCAACATGCGAAAACCAGATTACATCCGTGCTCCAAGAGTTTCAAGAAATGCCACGAGTGACGAACGTCGAAACTAAGAGAATTTAAAATGCTGAAAAATAAAAAGTTCCCTGGTTTCGATTTAATCACTTCAGAAATGCTCAAGCAGATTCCACCTAAAAGCATCCAAACTCTCACTAACATAATGAATGCCTCTTTCAAGTTTCATTACGTTCCAATTTTTTTTGGAAAACTGCGAAGGTTATTATGCTTCAAAAAATAGTCAAACCTCGACACTGGAAACCTGGACGCGAGGTTTCATCGTATAGACCCCTACCTGTGATCTCAATATTATTGGAAAAGCTGTTGCTTAACGACTCAACAAAATAGTAGAACAAAAAAAAAATAATTCCGAAAGTGATAAGTATTAAGACGGCGCTAGAGGCAAATTAGGTATCTTTCAGCCACTCCAACAACAACAAAATACCCTCTGTAAAGACTGAACCAAACACCTATTCCTGGGATGTCACGCGCAAATGTTATCCGCTATGAAGTTCTCATATATGGAGTGGTTTTAGGAAGAAATTAAAGATTTGAAGAGAAGGTAGGGTAGGTAGGGTGGTTGTCGTAAGACACACTTAGACCTTCGGCAGGTCCATTGTGATACCACTGGAGCTTATCCTTACTCTACGTGTTCCTTTTCAAACCATCCGGTTGCTTTAAAAAACGAGCAGAGCTTCGTTAGTTTTAGATGGGCTATATCCGCTACATCGGTTAGAAATGCTGTATCGAGAGTGCGCAGCCTTCTCATAGCTAGGCTTTCACACTCACATAAAAGGTGTCTGACTGTTTCCTCTTCTTCTGTATTAAGACAGCTTCTACAGAAATCGAAGTAAGGGAGTCCTAACCTTCTAGCGTGGCTGCCTATTAAACAATGACCAGTTAAAACACCTATCATTTTTCTTATAGATTCTCTGTTGAATCTTAGCAAGATCTTCGATCGACCGCTGTTCCAGTTCGGCCATGTCTGTCTGCTTAGTTCGCATGTTGTGCGGTTTTGCCAGATTGTAATATATTTACCTTTTTGATGGTTTCCCTGTCTATAAGTAATTTACAAGGGAAAGTGTCACTTATAAAAATCCATTAACTGCCGACGCGTACGAAAACAGAGCTCAAGAGACCTATCCGTTTTTAAAATTACGCTTTTGTAATGCAAATCTGGTAATCCTTTTTGATAAATCTTCATGCATTCACATTTATTTAAAGACTTTATCGCGCAAAACTCTTGGGATGGTTGTTCAATTCATACGTTTATTGTGCCACTTGAGCGCTGAGTGCGCATGTCAACAAGTCCTTGTTCATTATCTCTACTTAATGGGAAATGTATACACTGATCATGAAGATTATTAAGATATTAAATGCCATTGTCAGCGTGACAGCAGCCAAGTAAGATGACTATGGGGGGCTAAAAGTGTTAAATTACAGTTGTAGTAAACTTTTGAAAGCCCAGCATGTGGCACAGTTTTATGCAAAAGGTGAAAATTTAATATAATTTTTTTATATATGTAAATATTTATATGTATTTTTTTAATTACACTTACAATTTTACCCGGCTTCGAAGCCACATTTCTGGCATTCGCGAATCTCGTCAACCGTCAACTGTGTCATTCATGTGTCCAAGTCAATCACGCACACATTTCAAACTCAAATGCCAGGGTACGAGTACTCGTATGTTTGAGTGTTTGCCTTTCTTAAGAATCGCTGATCATTTCATTGTTGTCTGCTACACTAATTTCATTCATAAAAAAATAGTAAGGAGGGTGCGCATTTTCCCTGCACCAGCTCGCTTTTTTTGTTGATTTACCATAAAAACATTTAATCCAAGTTTTTTGTGCTTTAGTTTCGCCTTTGCATTTGATGGGTTGTCATAGTTGGTTGCTGCTATTGATGCGTTGATGCGCTGATGCAACAAGAGTAACCAAAGAAACCGAGGCATGCCTTAGTCGGGTTTAAGTGCGCGGCCTATGCCTTTTTACGTCGTGGGTTATACAAAAACCATGAATTATTTAACTTTTCCTTAACTTTTGATACATCTTTTTTACTTTTGCACTCGTATTAATAAATTGCTTTTTCTTCTCTTTCATTTCAGATGACGAAGCTTCTGCCACTCATCGATTCGACCTGCTCGAATCGTGCTCGCTTCCTGCTTTGCTCTTCGCTTTTTCCACTCTGTACACCCGATGTACCACGACCTGTCACCGCCTGCAAACAACTCTGTGAGACTGTTAAAACTGAATGCGAGTCACGTGCGGAACTCATGCAATTATGGCCTGACTTTCTTAACTGCGACACTCTGCCACAGCCAGAGAAACATGAGTTGTGTATGCAGATTCCGCAGGAGTCGGATAAAGAGCACGCAAACCTGCAGTCGCTTCCACCATCACCACAACCACACTACCAGCAGCCATCACAATTTTATTGGCCCTGGTCTGCTTGGAAAATGCCACCACATCTTAGCAAAACCATTGCGCCTACAGCCATTTGTCCGTTCAACTTCACCGCCGATCCGTTAAATGCTGAGTTGTGTGTACCTCAATGCAACCGTGATGCGTTTCATTCAACTCAACAAAAGAAAATCGCCGAAAGTCTCATACTGGGTCTTTCGGCTGTTTGCTTTGTTTTGACACTATTTTCGCTGGTTACTTTCTGGGCGGAACCAACACGTTTCGGATATCCCGAACGCCCTGTGCTTTTTCTCTGCCTTTGCTACAATCTCTTCAGTGTTTGCTATTTGGAACGCATCATCTTTCACAACTCTACGCGCACGTTAGCTATGCTAGAGGAACCATTGGGCAAAATCAGTCCATCCTGCACCATCTCGCCACCTTGCTTGGCTTCATACATAACAACGAGTTACCTGAGTTTGTGCGCAGCCACTTGGTGGCTTATATTTGCGCTTTGCTTCTTTCTCTCATCACACCAGAAATGGTCAAGTGAGGCGCTTGAGAAGAAATCCGGACTATTTCACGTACTGGCATGGGTGCCACCATTGGCGCCACCAATCGCTGCACTGCTCATGGAGAGAGTACGTCCAAACGAGTTGACTGGCATGTGCACAGCCTTCGGTTTCGTTGAGATACCCGCTTTGGTGTTGTTGTTGCTTGGCATCTTCTTCACCGTACGTGCCTCCAGATCGCTGCATACACTACAACAACAAATGAAACCCACATTTGGACATCAGCGCTTCGCGGAGATACGAAAACGCTTTCTCATCTTTTCATTGCTGTTCTTCATGCCTACAGTAGCTGGCGTGATAACCTCCTTTTTTGAGCGCTATCTTGACTCGGTACCTGCTTGTTCGACCCACGAAGATTGTGCTCCTCCAGAACAGCGCACAGCCTGGCCAACACTTATAAGAATATTTTTCCAATTGGCAGGCGGCACCCTGACCGGTATGTGGGTGTGGTCACGAAAGACGTGCGAGTCGTATCGCAGCCGACTGGTAACGGCGCCCACCACTGCCACGACCACAAAATCGCTGTCCTCATTGCCGAAGAAGCATTTACACACGAATGGCAAATCTGTGAGCAGCACCCTGTATAGCGGCATTAACTTCCACAATGTACCAATGTATAACCCGAATCAAGTACGCGTGTAGCGGTCAATGGTTGGAGTTGGAGCAGGCAATGAAGCTAATCTGGCACAGCAACAAAAGCTGGTGCAACCCAATCAAAGGGAGGGTGTATATACTTTGGGATTATATTTTTAAGGCGTCGACAACTGAGAAGTTCGCGACGAAAACATATTTACATTTATTTGTATTATAAACTTCAATAAGTTAATTTTTGTTTAACTTTTTAAATCTCGAATGCTAGTTTCTATTTATATTTATAATGTTGATAAAGGGGTTTCCAATAGGGACTGGTCGTTGTTGTCATGCTATTTTAGCGGCATCTGTCAAATCTGCTGTTTATTATGCAATCTATATGGCAAGTCACAGGTTTGAGCAGCACAGACTCGTCAAAAAACTTTAATGTGAACAAGTTGGTGTATGGTCATCTCGAGGTGGCGTGAATAGATACCCAGATTGTGCGATTTGGCCCGGCTAGGATCTTTCTTGTGGGATTTTACATGCCAATAATCGACTGACGCCCTCGAAGTCAACATAACCTGCGCCAACGCGCAAATTGAGCCGGATCATGTCGCAACGACATCGAAAGTTAAACCTTTTGAATCAGTGCGACCGCACAAAACATACATAGTGTCAGAGATCGACCTTTCTTAAAAAAAAAATGGTTTTCTTAGTACCTCACACACAGCTTGTTTTAATCTATTTCGGCCTTCCCCTATTGGAAAGTCCTATATTTGATACTTTAAATATATAATACCTGTAAATTCTATTATTAGCTGTAGTTGTACATACTTATATATATAAATATTGTTAATCCTGTATACTTTGTATACCATTCTTTAGTTTTTCGAGTAGTTTTTCATGGCTTAGTTTTTATTCTTTGTGCTGGTACATGTTTAGAAACTTTAAAATATTTAAATGAAATGTGTTAATAGCTTTAAATTATAAATAACTGTATATACATAGATATGATGTATTTATTAAATCCTTATTTCGATTGATTTCCGTGATGAAATCATCTTTGAAAATAAAAACTAGTTGTAATAAGTCGCTACTAGTGCTTAAGTACTTATATATAATACTTACATACATATATCGATGTATAAGAAAAACGTCAAATAAAATATATATTTTTAAAATTATTCTAAAAATCTCCGTTTTTTCCTAAATCGAGTATTAAGGGTTCCAATTACTTTTTCTATGCACTGAAGACATTTTTGAAACACATCTAATCTCTTTCGAGAAATGCCTATCAATGAGAAATGGGAAATCCTTGAATACTTAGTAGCCAGTTCTTCTAAGAACCTCCTTCCTTTTTAGGGGCCTAATCATTGGCGTTTAAAAGGCGCAGAAATAAACAGTTTTCCTTAAACATGAAATGAAACACAATTGCTGACGAAACGCAAACCCTTTTTTTTAATTTGAAGCACAATATAGCACATGAGCTGAAAAGTCCTTGAAAACACGTTTTTTTTTTTTCTATATTAGCTTTATTCATCAACGTAAATTCCATCATGAACATCATTCCGCAATCATTCCAGCGCCCTTCTAACATTTCAATACCACTTTTGTGGAACGATTTATTTTTAGCCTCAACATAGACCTCAATTTCAGTGATAACGTCTTCATTCGAGCGAAATTTCCTACCTACGAACATTTTTTTTTAGGTCTTCGAACAGCCAGTAGTCGCTGGGAGCCAAATTTGGCGAATACGGTGGATGTGGGAGCAATTCGAAGTCCGATTCATGTAGTTTTGCCACTACTCAGATTCATCAACACGTTTTTTATTTTGGTCAACAGTGAGTCATAGTAAAATGCTCATGCACGATACGGCCAACACGTTCTTTTGATATCTTTACGATGTCAACTAACTCACACAACTTCACTTTTCGATCATTTTAAACGATTTGGTTAATTTGTTTGATGTTTTCTGGTGTTACCACCGAATTTGGGCGTCCACTGCATTGTACATCGCCGGTGTCTCTACGATCACGTTTGGCGTTGAGCAAACCATCGTTTTATTGTTGTTCCTGATGGAGCAAAGTGCACATAACACTTTTAAGCCATTGCTTGGCTTCGAATGCGGCAACAATCAATTTGCATTAGCCACGGCCAAATCTTTGATACACCTACAGTGGCCGACATAACTATGAATACCCCTTGAAGAAATATTTTGTTATGGAAATAAGCCCGTAAGCTGCTCCTCGAATTTAAGATTGTACACATTATTTTTCTAATTGTGAGCTAGCAAACCAGCGTCGTTAAAAATGTGCCGTTATCTTTTCACATGGCAGAACAATTTTAACTAATTGCGTCTCAGTTGCTTTACAAAAGTGTGCATACCACTAAAATACCCGCGTGTGTTGTCCTTCGTTTTAAATATTATCCAAATTCGTAGTGAAAAGGTAATGGAAACAATCTTTTGGTGTTTATTTTACCTTGTATTTTACAACAAATATACTTTTAGCATATTGTAATGCCTAAGTCGAAGGAAATAAGCATTGATTTATGAAAGCTAATTGTTCAGGGCCACAAAAATGGAATGGAGTATGGCGAAATTGCTAAAATTATAATAGATGCAAGTCAACAATCCAGAGAGTTATAAAAAGCTTCAAAAAAAATGGCAGCTTTGCGAGCGCTCCAAGAACAGGTCGGCCAAGGGTAACCAATTCTCGCGATGACACGCAAATAGTAAGGGAAATTAAGAAAGACCCGACAACTTCGGCAAGGTTTATTAAAGAAAGTCTTCAAATTAATGTAAGCGAGCGAACAATTCAGCGGAGAATTCGTGAAGAGGGGTTTTCTAGTCATTACAAGATCAGGAAACCTTTCATCAGCAATAAAAACATGAAAGCGAGACTAGCATTTGCCAAAAAGTACTTCAATATGCCATTGAGTTTCAGGGAGAGTGTTATATGGAGCAACGAGGGTAAGTTTGAGTTTAAAAATAGGAAAAGGAAGCGAAAAAGTGTGGCGAAAAAGTAATGAGAGGATCCAATCAAAGTGCGTGCAAAGCACAATTAATATTGGCGGAGGAAGTGTGCTTATCTGGGGCTGTTTTTCCTATAACGGTATATCAGATCTGGTACGTATTGAAGGAAAAATGACTGGGGAGTCCTACGTCAATATGCTAAGCACTTGCCTAGAGCCCTCGGCTCGAAGAATGGGTCTTGGACACAATTTCATCTATCAACAAGACAACGACCCCAAACATACCAGTCGCGTAGCAAAGGAATACTTTAGACAAAACTCAATAGAGCTTTTAGAATGGTCCGCTCATAGACCCGACTTAAATCCTATCGAGCACTTATGGCAATATTTAGACGAAAAAATCGATCGATCAAGTTGGCGCTCAAAGAAAGCAGAATTTTTTCAGAAACTGCAAGAGACCTGGAATAAAATACCTGAAGATCTTCTTAAGAGATTAGTTCACAGTATGCCCCGCCGCCTTTTGGCTGTAATTAACGCAAAAGGCGGCAACACTAAGTATTGAGTCATTTGCATAACCTTATTACTTTTACTATTACTGTTAGGGTAAAAGGGTACGCAAATTTTGTCGCTACAAGTTTCTGCGCATTTATAAAACAAAAATATGAAAATAATATTTTGTTTTTGGAATTGAAATATTTTGATTTGAGTATTTGTAATGTTACTATACTATAAATAAATAAATAAGTTAATCGAGATTTGAATGATATAATAGAAAAAAATATTTGTGTTTGAATTTTCTCTTAGGTAGAGTATGCTAGTTATGTCGGCCACTGTATATTGTTTTTCGGCATCTCCTTTGTGAGAGCATCCGCATAGCTTCAGTTGGCATGATATCACCGTTTTGATGCTTTTCGCGCATGAAGTGATGTCGTACATCTGTTTGGTATGCGAGCCATAAGCGCTGCTCTGCGCTAACTTTTGTGCACCTTGACTGTCATTAAAGATCATGATCGAGCTATATCTACTCCAATCCGATTTCATTTGGAAGTTTACGTAGGTAGAGAGTCTCTCTTGTTGCTTCACACAAATCCATATAATCGGATTTAGCGTTAGATAGTGAAAGAGCCCTCTAATTGCGTGCCTCCCGAGATATTGCTGCTCCAGCTAGTATAAAGGCGGAACTAGAATACGATCGTCTATCAGCTATATTGGTGCCCCAATCCATATGAGCATTTTCACACAATTTCGCATTTGATTCTTCGTAGAATATACCGTATACCGTGCCTTCCAAAGAGTCGAGTTGTAGGTAGAGTTGCATTGACTCAAAAAATTAATGCCGAAAACCAAGTCGTGGCGTGTTAATACAGCCAATTAACCTTTGGTATGCAAATTTTTTCATTTCAGTTTTATCACGTACAACGGGTTTTTCTAGTTTAGTGTTGAATTCCGGAATTTTAACTATTTTGCAGTACTCCATTTGGAATCGATTTAAACTTTGTTCTGCATGCGAACGTTGATTTGAAAATGCTCACTGTTTTTTGAGATCTTGGTGAAACTTTATACCCAAACAAGTTTTGACTGGACCTATGCCTTTCATCACAAAGCTTGTGGTGAGAGATTGTAGGTTTTCTATTAAGTGCGACCGATCATTTGTAGCTATTAATAAATCGTCCACATAAACAGTAATCAGCGCAAAGCTCGAACTCATACACATAATAAAAGTTTATGGATCACATTTGGATGAGTGAAATCCCATTTCACGTAGTTTTATGCTAAATTTCTGGTACCACATACGGGGTTCTTGTTTTCAGATAAAACTGTCAAGCTATTTTCTGCTCTAGCTCGAGTTTTTAAATTTACGCGACCAGTTGGTTCGGTGTTCGTAACATTTCAAAAGATTAGAATGAACGTCTTGTATTATAATACCTGGTGTGTATGTATTATGAAAGTAATATCTTCAAGGCCTGAATAGGATAAGATTTGATATTAGCTACAGCTAGTATTTCGTCACTTTTTACATTTCTTCTGGCTGCAATTGGCCGAGATGTGCATTGGAGTCTCCTGTGATTGGTCGCAGAAATGACAAGAATCAGTGGGCCATATTCCGATCATGTGCATATGACTGTGCAGTCTGCAGGGCCACGTATTCATTATCAATTTATCGTTGGTGAGGGTTAAGAGCTTTCTAAACCTCTTTTGGTTGTAGCCCCCCAGTAAGGATCTCGCCTAGCATAGCCGCATAGTTTGGTGCCAGCTAACCTTCCTTAGCCTTAGCTCTTCACTCTTAAGCTTCGCTTTGATGGTGTGTTGTGCCGTAGCAAGGAGGGGCTCGGATCCTGTTGATGACGAGGCCTCAGTCTGTCTTGCCCATGGATCCGCTACCCTTGTTACACCCTTGTGTCCTGGGACGCAAATTAGCCGGGAACGATTGTTAGTTCCTAACAGATTCAATTTCTCAATGCATTTAATTACCCTATACTGAGGACGGAAGCCAAGTAAAATTATCGATCACAACGTCAGGAATGTGAATACATTTAGAAGGTCAAATTTGTCCATTCATCGAATACTTCAACAGTTTTGAAGTACTTTAAAAAGCAGTAAATAATCTTAAAATAAAAAAACTACTCAGATAAATAACACTAATAAACTTTTTTTGTATTACTTTAGTCAATTAGAAGCTATCATACTTCTCATCTGCTCCACCCTTTATTATTTTATGGTAAGCATTTATAAATGCGCAAGCGCATCATCTGCGCGCATTAGCCACGTTTCGATGCAAGTCAAAAAGATAGACTTACAGACACTGTCAGAGGAAACACTACAAGAGTAATTGCATAAACATTAGGGTAGTCAGAAATCAGAAGTTAGTTAGTCGATAATTAGGAAGCCGGAGCATCCCCAGAAAGGTTGGGAGTTATAATTATGCAGCTTGGCTGAGTTGGTCGGTATGTGTGCGTTTCTGTAAAGTAGTATCTATCAGCTTCCACTTTTACCCAGGGCCGTGGAGAGAGTATTCGGGCCCCGGGGGAAACTTAAGATGCGGGCCCCTTAAATTTTTTTTTATTTATCAAAATGCGTATTATGTTATAGTTATATAACATTTAAACATTGAAAAACTCATTGATAAAATTTTTGATAGAATTAATTATGAAATATTGATTAAAATGAATTTTAGAAAACTCTTCAGCAGATCTGAAATAAAAAACGCAGCTGAAAAAAGTTAAAATTTTTTATTCACCTTGTGAGCCTTACAAATATTTGAAAATGACTGCCACGATGCTTAGAATTTTGCTTTTCTTGCTTTAGCTGAGGCAAAAGCTCTTATAATATCATCGAAGTCGAGTTTCCTTGCTAACTCAGATTCCAAATACAAAGTTGCCAATCCTGTTACTCGACTCTGAGTTGAACAAGAACGATGGTAGTCTTTGATCCTCGATAAAGCGCTGAATGATCTTTCGGCGCCGGTAACCGATACTGGCAGGGTGCAGAATATTCGCAAAGCAATGCAGATGTTCGGGAACAGAGTATCCAAGTTTTTAGCTGTGATGGCATTCAACAAGTCGAACGGAGGCATAAAAAATTCCGAATTTCCAGTGAAATTCGCCTTGTACACACTCTTCAAGTGACACATCTCAATTGAGATTTCTTCCGAAACATCAGAAGGGTATTTTTTAGCAAAATTAAGAGCTGCTGTCGGAAGTTCTGCTTTTTCAATTTTAGGAAATAGCCACAGGAATGAGAAAATGTTGTTTATGTTTTTAATTGCAGTAAACCGATTTTCAATACTAGTGATAACTGAGTCCATGATGACGAGAAATGTGTTCCTCTTGAAATCAATTTCTTCGGCGGTCATATTTTCCGCTGAATTCTCAGGTTCTTCACCATTACGTTTCTTCTTTCGGCTTGCTGGCAATGTTGACGACGTGTTTGGCGAACCTTTTGCAACAGTTTGACATTCTTTAAAATGACACCAAAAAAAGTCTGGGACGGAACTCTGGTAGAAGTATTATTTACTATATTTTTTCAAGCAGGAAATTTCTTGGAATTACCCTCGAGTCCGGGCCCCTCTGAAAACTCCGGGTCCGGGGGAAAAAGTACCCGATCCCCCCCCTCTCGACGGGCCTGCTTTTACCTATGTATTTAGTTGTTACAGGCTTCCTGATTTCTGCAAAATTTGCCTGTAAAAACAATAGGCTGGACTTTCTTGGGAACAATAATCAATACAATATTACTAAAATTGCAAAACAATCAGCTATTAGTTGGTTACTTAAATATTGATTGTTTTGATTTTAAAGGTTTATTTTCAAATTGACTCTCAATATTTTTGATGAGTTAATAAGCTACAAAGAAATTTTTGGCAAATTGTTTTAAATTCGCATCAAATTTTAACGTCTCATCGTATTTGTGCCCGTCGTATGCTCTTCAAACTGAAATTCTCTGTGATTGTATTCAGTGCAGACATTTTAATAAATTTGTAGAGAACCCTCGAAATCATGTGCTAAGTCGAGTCCTTGCGGAAATTTACCATAGATTGCCAGTGGAATGTCATCTTTGGGATCAAAAGCGGGAATACTCTCATCAATCTCGTATAACCTTGATTTACGGAAGCTGTCTTGGGTTGTCGTTGCTTCTACCTTATCCCAAGACGTTTTGATGAAATACACAGTATTTGACGGCTCTAAGGCAGAGCTTGTAGTGTGCACAAAATTTTAAAATTTTAGAGGCAAAAAAATGTATGTTAATTAAATTTAATCCCTTTGATGCTGTGGTATCCAAAGATAAGGCATTTTTATATTTTTGAGCGTTAATTTTTCTTGCTTGGTTGGGATTTTTTCTTTATCAGTTATTTGTGTGGAAAGAATTATGAAACATCTTTGTGCAGGCAATTTGTCCAGTTATTGAAGCTGTTTGGTTGCAAGGACTATCTGTATTGAAGAATTTTACTAAATACCCAAGTAGTACTGCCATAAATTCTGTTACAAGATTGTCAAAGCAGTAGACTTTAACTTTAAACTGAAAGTTTACGTTATTAATTTTTTTTTCAAAATAACTACGATTCGATGGGTCTGAATCCTAAAGCCTTTTATTCGAAAATGAATTCAATTGAATTCGTTTACAATTTCATGTGATTAACAGCGAGTGGGGTGGTAAGGAAATTCATATCTCTGTGGAAATATCAAATGTAGGAATAGCGCGGGACAAATATTCACGTTCCACAAAACAGCGCGGTATGCTCAATATGTTTATGTAACTTACCATCAATCGGTTATTAGAATCATCTAAAGTGAAAGACAGTACCATAAAGCCATGAAATATGTGCAGGAGCGATTACGTCGAAATTACTTGGGGAAGCGAAAAATCAGGGGCAGAAAGATGGGCATGTGTTCCATACACTTGTTACGATTAAACCATGATGACCTCCACATGAAAACTTTTCGCAGGTGCACTGCACATTTTGCAACTACACTCTTAAAAAAAAATAAGATTGGAAAGGTGTAAAAACTTTTGCGTAGTACACCAGCAACGGTCAGGAAAGTATTCTTTTCACGGAAGGAAAAATATTAAAGGTGGTAAAAGATCTCAATAAATACAATAGAAAAATCGGTGCAATAACATCGCAAGGAGCGAAAAATATCATACCAAGGGTGCAGGAAGATCATCTTTCAGCGTTTCTCATGACTTGCCGGGAGATATCCCATAAAGACGCCACTTCTTTGCATTTCTGCGTAAAGGAGCAAAAGTGTAATAAATTAGGCATATTGAAGAATTCAACAGGAACCCTGTTCAATGGCGAACACTGGATCTTTCAACAAGACTCTGCGCCGGGCACATAAAGCTAACACAATTCGGGAGAGTTTACGATAGAATATTCAAGATTTTATTAATGCTAATTTTATTATTAGCTCTCAAGCATCCAAATTAAAATTATCTCAACTACAAATCACGGTCTCAGTTAAAGGGTATAGCCTAAAAGGATCACCAAAGAAATTTGGAGGGTTTCAGTAACCACTTACACATCTCTGGAAACAATGCCTGTCGTTATAGCACAATAGTCGTACCATTTAAGAGCCCGCATTGAAATAAAATTCGGAAATTTCGTGTGCTAAACTTTTACACTATGATAATTTATCGCTGATCCAATATCTGGTTTCTCCTACAACATGGGTCTCCCTAATGTATACTATTCAATATGCATTTATGTATATGTATGCATTTAATAGCACTTCATAGCGAAACGCAATTCGAAGGAAACCGTGATCTTTATACCCAATGCACATACAACTTTATTACTAGATTTTAATGGCTTAATGGTTTGCATTCTTTTGCGCCACCGAGTTGCCGAGCGGGTTTGGGCGTAACTACAATTCGGTGGGTCCGGACTCAAAAGCCATTGCCGTTATGAAATACCCAAATGATGGAAAGCGTGGTTTTGATGACGTTTGAAACTCGTGAAGCAATGAAAACCCTTGGAGTAGCGCATCCATAATCGGTCCAATCTTGTAGTGTTTAAGAGGAAGGTATCTTGTTTAATACGAGGGCAGATCAATAAGTCCGTGACTTTTTGTATTTCTGACCTCTTTACTGAAAAAGAAATACTGCTCCTGTCAACAGGCATCTGTCAGTTGACTCCTGTCAAAATTTGAACGTGCTGCGTCAGTTAGTTTGCGTTTTACAGCTATCTTTATCAGACTACCCAGTAATTTGAGGAGAAAATGGAAAAAACTGAATTTCGTGTGCTTATTAAGCCGATTCACCCTTAGAAACCCACTGTTTCGACTGTTGTTTGGTCTCTGGTGTGTGGTTACAAAACGGCGCAAAAACTCCTCCATATTGCGATTAAACAACGCCAAACCTTCCTGTGAAGTTGTTACACGATTGCGTTTGTGGTCGACTGTGAATTACTGGGTAGTCTGATAAAGGTAGCTGTAAAACACAAACTAACTGGCGCAGCACGTTCAAATTTTGACAGGAGTCAATTGACAGATGCCTGTTGACAAGAGCAGTATTTCTAATTTGGCAGGATATATTGGAAAATGGATTCGTCAATATTGCCCAAGTTTTGCCAAGAACCTTGTAACCGGTATTTTATTATAGAGACTTTGTTGATTGGGTGAGGGAATTACCCCTCAACTCTGAGCTGTTTACAAATGAACAAAATTTCAAAAAATTATTAAAGCTTATATCAAGCTTTTTGGAATTTCTGAAATTCTCAGCTATTTTAAGCTGCGAAGACCATTTAAAAGTATAGGCTTGAAGGAGCTTTTTACTGAAAAGGAATACCAAATATGTAATAAATATTCAGCATTAAAGAATAAGCAAAATTTGTGAGTTTTTTAAGCATACGGAAGCGAGTGCAAGATTCCAGCTTTTCCTTAACCCTCTATCCAGCAGACTATAAATAATCGTCAAAAAATCATGTAAAATTCATAAACGAACATTTTTAATCACTTTTACTGTACCAAAAAGTGCACAAAAAGTATCACATGTGTATATGAAAAATTAGCCGTAATGCGGAATAACCGTCTGTAGACGTTTAATAAAAACTTCACAAAAATCACTTTCAGTTTTTCAGTTTCACTATAACTAATAGCTGCATTGAAAAATATACAGAAAAACATACCTGTTTTGAATTTTTGAAGAAATTTCTGCACCACAAATTTTTCACAAACGAAAAGATGAAATTTGTCAACTCTAAGATTGATTTCAACGACGGCCATTACTAAACTGACGATAAACATCAAAATGAACACTATAAGCGATTGGGAATCGTTCCGTCATAGTCGTTTCAAGCCAGCCATGCCGGCTCACACGAAAAAGAAAATTACATATAAAATCTGTGGACGGTTTTACTGGATAGAGGGTTAACAGGACCATAGTAGATTTTTTTAAGTGCATTGATATATCCAAAAATATCCGCCTAAAACGTTCATCGCTTCGATTTTGAAGAAATTTAGCAAAAGTAATCTACTTCACAGTGGCACAAATTGTGCAAAAGCTAAGAGAGGAAATATTGTGTGATTGCCGAGATGGGATTATATTTTATTGTTTTTTTTGTGTAAGTATATTTTTTTTAATTAATCAAATAATTAAAAAATACATGAATATTTGTATATTTCTTCATTATTTCTTATAAAAAAAGTTAAAAAAAAAGAAAACTATTTTTTGGTAAAAATGTTTCCCTATTAAACACCCTAATTCAAAATTTTCAATTTTTTTAGTTATACTCAAATAAAAGCATGGAGTTTTTGCTTTAAATTATACCTAAATTTTTATGGAGAGCTAAGATTTCATAAATGATTTTTGATCTTGAACTCAACCATTCGTTACAACGTACAATTGTAGGAAAACCCTCAGTTTTGTGTTGAAAATTTGCTCATTCTTTCTTTCACTAAATTTCATTAAAGTAACAGCAATGAAGTTTTTAGCCGGATCCACTTGACATATTTTGCTCCTCTGTGAGTAGTAAAGCTGAAATTTTAATATAGCAGACTTTGCGTGGCTTTCAAAAGTCAGTACAATCATGTCATTTTCCATATTTTTTGTTATAGTCAATTGGTTACAATTCATTTACAAGCGAAGTAAACTCGAATCTACTCATTCACAAGCGATTTCTCTAAATAGGGGCACAATGAGTTTGAAATGCATCCAATTTAAGTTCAAAGTCTCACTGACCCATCTGTTTTATTTTGTTCTTCTCGAACTTTTTCGTGCGCGATACACAATTTGTAGCACCAAGCCCCTTCATTTATGCATTGGGTATAAAATTGAAAAAAACCACATCAAAAAAGTACAATGCCAATGGCAATATTATAGTGAACGCGCGAAACATTAAATGCGGCAGTCGTGCAATTAACTCTGAAAGCGCTAAGATCAAAGCGATAAAACCGCAGCCGCAACCGCAGCGAAAGGAAAAGCAAAAAACAAAAACTGCTGATATTGAGTGGTGTATAGGTAAGTAGGAATGTATGTATGTATACATAATCTCCAATGTACGTATGCACACGCACACTTACCTGTATATGGCGCATGCGCTCAAGTTCACTTGTACGTCCACAAGGAAATTCTTACAACAACTGAGAAAGCTCATCGCGAGGTGCTGCGGTATTGGCAAATTCGTCAGCACTGGTGTTGACGATGCCAGTGATGGCGATCTGTGTAAGCGCGCGGTGACTTTCAGCCAAACAGACCAACAGGTGTACCCAGCTACATACAGACACACACACATACATATGTATGTATGAGATGGGCGAATAGTAAACAAAACGGAAGGCATCTGATATCGAAGGTGGAACAGCAGCGACTAATTACTGTTGTAAATTCGTAATACAGGCGTTAAAGTCAACAACGGTGTTGAAACAAATAGCCTAGGTCAATAATTTTTTTCTGTTTCTTAAATTCACATACAAATTGTTATTTGGCCATATATAATATTATTTATATATACATACATATGTACGCACATTTCCTACTGCAATCGAATTGAAAGGTAATTTTGTTTCACAATTTTTGCTTATTCTTCTACCGCTAATTCTATATTGACTCACAGTGCTAGATTAGGTTAGATTACAGTGGCTGCCGCTCTCCTCGGAGTGCAGAGAGCTACACTTTCAAAGGGTCGCAATAAGACCCGCTCAGATGACATGACAATGGGCCCTTTGAACTATGCGTTATAAGGTGTCACCAGCGAGTTTCTTTTAAGAAACTATGGAGATCCCAAATGTCCATTAATTTCAAGTGTAAAAGGCATACAAAGAAATGCTTGCCAAGTTAAAAATGTCGCGATTTATTTCAGAGCGGGGTTAGTGTTCGACGCCCTCCACTTACTCCCCATTTCTGTTGCTTCAAAAAAAGACATTTTTGATGGAGCCGATGGACGCACGTCAAGCCAGCGTCCTAAAAACGCAGTGTTCAGTGGCGGTACCATATAAAGGAGGAATTGAGTAATGCTATCGACCTAAAGAAAATAATTCTGAATTCAATATATTGGGTTGGGGAAAAAGAAATGTTGTATTTGTGATCGAAATTTGACGATTTATTTAACGTACTTAGAATTATCCGATTCAAGTCAAATATGTCCCGTTTTGTTCGCAAACTTGTTGCCATTTAAAAGGCAACTTCATTATCCCCCCTTTATAAAACCCCCCTCCTCCTTATTTGCAAAAGCTCAGACAACCAGTTTTCGCAAGTCTCTTTTGAGGCCAACTTGGTATCAACAAGGGCGTTTTGCATGGACCGGAAGAGATGATAGTCACTTGGTGCCAGGTCTGGACTACATGGTGGGTGTGATAGGACATCCCATCCGAGCTACCGTAGCTTCTGGCGGGTCATCAAAGATGTGTGAGGACGAGCGTTGTCCCAGTGGAACACAAAACCATTCCTATTGACCAATTCTGGCCGCTTCTGGTCAATCACCTGCTTCAAACGGTCACGTTGCTCACAGTAGAGGACCGAATTAAGGGTCTGGCCATAGTTGAGCAGCTCATAGTGGATAATTCCCTTCCAATCTCACCAAACACACAGCAAAACCTTCCTGGCGGTCAATCCGGCCTTGGCGATGGTTTGGGCCGGCTCGCCGCTTCTCGACCACGATCTTTTTCGCTTGGCGTTGTCGTACGTGATCCACTTTTCATCGCCAGTCCCATCCGTTTCAAAAATGGGTAAAGTTTGTTCCGTTTGGGCAGAGAATCGCAAGCGTTGATTCGGTCCAAGAGATTTTTTTTGCGTCAACACGTGTGGCACCCAAACATCCAGCTTTTTTTGGAATCAAATCTTCTGCAATGGCTATGGTCTACACCTAGTTCCTGACTAATCGAGCGAATGCTCACATGCCGGTCTCTTTGGATAATTTCAACGATTTTATCAGTCTCTACGACGATTGGTCTACCAGTACGGGGTGCATCTTCGACATCTACTACACCAGAACGAAATCGATCGAACCAACGCTGTGCTGTGCGAATCGGTGCAGTATCAGGCCCATAAACTTCTCACATTTTTGCCGCCGCCTTCGCTGCATTTTTACCTCTAAGGTAGTAAAAACGTAAAATATGACGAATTTCTTGCTTGGTGGCCTCCATCTTTGACGCGCTATAACTTAACACTGAAACATACGATCACAACACTGTCAAAGAGACACTTGTAGTACAGATTGTCGCCTTCAAATCGCCGTTTAGTGTGACCCGATGCAATAAGTACAACGCAAGATCTGTTTAAATCTCGCGCTCAATTGACAAAATACGAAAATACTTTTTCCCCAACTCAATATATATATTTCAGTGTTTACATTATACTTTCTGACTCAGTTCACAATTCAGTCTTGTATTAGGGTAATAACATTCACACCAGGGAACTTGTCGTTCCAAGTTCGATCTCGATCATACCATTTCTTTGGACTGATCGTGACTGGATCGTGATAAACACTACACTTCAGACCCGTGAAGAGATGACTGCTCTCCCATCGGCGCATCCCAGGTGGTGGCCTCGTGTGATGACTCAAAGTCGACATAGAATCAGGGTACCATCCGCGAACCAAACTGACTAGGGAGGAGTCCCGAATTAAAACCTTCTGAAGGTAATGGACAACAATAGGATTTTTACTTTCTCTACTCTTTAGGTGGAACCCACACACATGGCAATCCATGCGCTTCGGCGGCAGGGGCAAGCACTTTGGAATCTATTGGAAATACCTTCTCTGTATTTAATTAGTGAGAAATAAGTGCAGACCTCGTCCACATTTGAAGTTCTATTTATTTTTTGGTTTTGTTTGTTTCGCCGGAAAAATGTCAAATGTCAAGAGATTTCAAGCCAAGTACAGCATCCAAGTGTTACACCTACCGCCTTATGCCTGTAGCGCTGCGGGGTGATAAATGAGGGGTGTATCTACATACATAGATAACATTTATCGAAGGTGGTAATAAGTAAAAATATATCAAATCAAAATAAAAGTTTTCTAGCGTCGTCCAACGTGTTTTATCAGCCACATCTCCAAAAAAACAACAAAATTACCCACAATTTTAACCATTTATTCTAAAAGAGAGTTCGACAAATTTGGGCACTCGGTTAAACTTACTTTTACTGCTGCGTTAGCTTCTTCGACACAGTGTGAATCGAGTGCGTAATACAAACACATACGAATGAATGTATACATAAATAGATCTGCAGTGCTCCTATTAACCTATGCACCTCAATAATAATACTATATTAATAATAACGTGAATGAAGGTGTCACAGAACGTAAGTTTTGGGAAAGTGCTTCGAGTGTATTGATTTGGTGTCAATTAGAGTGAGTATATGAAATAGAACTGTTAATATAGGTGTTAGGATGAAACCGGAAGTAGTTTTAAAAGTGTAACGAAAGGAGGCAATTCATAGTAAGCGTGGGAGCTGAAACTGCAACAAAAATCGTGGGTGAAGACGCAAATTGGACTGAATTTGAGTGGATGAGTGCAAATTACTTATTTTAGCGACTTAATGTCGTATGTCAGAAGTGAGTGTTTCAGAGAAAAGCAAGATCAAGCCACGGCCTAAGACAAGTGATTGTAATAGAAGGAATGGCAAACCCAATTAAAAAAATATGAAGAAAATTCAATACTTTCAATTATAAAGTGCACTTCGCACGTATATGATCTTCTTTTTCCGGACGTTTCTGAGCCCCATCAGCACGTAAAAGCTATGGCTATAATTTTTGACGTGATAACGTCTTATAATTCGATTTAGCCGGCTGCACGCACGAAAAAATGTGTCGTTACCTTGCTCATTCAACGTTACCTTGCTCATTTGTCGTTACCTTGCTCATTGCCGTTACCTTGAATGAACAGCAAGCGAAAGCGCGGAACGAACGACAAAACAAACAAAGCAAACGAACGGCAACGTTCGACATCTTGCTCTCTCCTACTTAAGTGAGCGTATATATGTATATTATGTAACGCGCATATGTACATATATAAATTCACGTATTTGTATTTGCATATGCCTTCTTATTGATTATTATTAATTTGATTTACTTGAAGAATTTAAAATAAAACCAAGTTTGTTAATAATACCTGTTGTTTTAATGTTATTATTATTTTTTGACGTGATAACGTCTTATAATTCTATGTAGCCGGCTGCACGCACCAAAAAATGCGTCGTTATCTTGCTCATGCGTCGTTACCTTGCTTGAACAGCATGTTATGTTATGTTAAGTTATGTTATGTTATGTTGTGTTATGTTACGTTTTGTTATGTTATGTTATGTTATGTTATGTTATGTTATGTTATGTTATGTTATGTTATGTTATGTTATGTTATGTTATGTTATGTTATGTTATGTTATGTTATGTTATGTTATGTTATGTTATGTTATGTTATGTTATGTTATGTTATGTTATGTTATGTTATGTTATGTTATGTTATGTTATGTTATGTTATGTTATGTTATGTTATGTTATGTTATGTTATGTTATGTTATGTTATGTTATGTTATTTTATGTTATGTTATGTTATGTTGTGTTATGTTATGTTATGTTATGTTAATAGGACTATGAATAAGTTCGTGCGGTTTTTTTTCGAAATTTGAAACTTTATTGACGTAAAATGGTTACAAATTTAATATTCAAAATATTGTCCATCGCTTACTACTACTTTTTCCCATCTTTCTGGCAATTCACGGATTCCCTTTGTGAAAAATTCGGTCGGTTTTGCCGCAATCCACGAATCGATCCATTTTTTGACTTCATCGTAATTACGGAAGTGCTGGTCAGCCAGGCCATGTTGCATCGATCGGAAGAGATAGTAATCGGATGGCGCAAGGTCTGGACTATACGGCGGGTGGGGTAGGACATCCCATTTGAGCGTTTCTAAGTATGTTTTGACCACTTGTGCAACATGTGGCCGAGCATTGTCATGTTGCAAAATAACTTTGTCGTGTCTATCGGCGTATTGCGGCCGTTTTTCTCGCAGTGCTCGGCTCAAACGCATCAATTGTCGTCGGTAGACATCCCCCGTAATCATTTCATTCGGTTTCAGTAGCTCATAATACACAACACCCAGCTGGTCCCACCAGATACACAGCATAACCTTCAGGCCATGAATATTCTGCGCCGACGTCGATGTTGAAGCATGGCCAGGGTATCCATACGTTGCCCGACGTTTTGGATTGTCGTAATGGACCCACTTTTCATCGCCAGTCACAATTCGATGCAAAAAACCCTTTCTTTTGTGCCGTTGAAGCAGTTGTTCGCATGCCATAAAACGGCGTTCAACGTCTCTTGGCTTCAATTCATACGGCACCCAATGGCCTACCTTTCGGATCATTCCCATGGCTTTTAAACGTTTGGAAATGGTTGATTGATCAACTCCCAAAGTTTTTGCAACCTCTTCTTGCGTTTGAGCCGGATCTTGATCGAGCAATTCCTCCAATTCGGTATCCATGAACTTTGGCGGCGCACCCTCGCGTTCTTCGTCTTCCAAGCCAAAATCACCACTTTTAAAGCGTGCAAACCACTTCTGGCACGTTCGCTCAGATAGAGCATGCTCACCATAAACTTCCACCAAGATACGATGACTTTCGGCTGCTTTTTTCTTCATATTAAAATAATGAAGAAGAATTCCCCGCAAAAACACATTATTTGGCACGAAATTCGACATTTTCAAGTGTGGTAAAAATATTGTTGTTTACGCTTCAAATAAAAAACTTATACTGACGTTTGTGCCTTACGACAGTAGCTCTCCAATGAATGTTTGGAAATGTGGATCGATGGAATAATAATCAAGTTACGCCATCTGTTGTAAAACCGCACGAACTTATAAATAGACCTATTATGTTATGTTATGTTATGTTATGTTATGATATGTTATGTTATGTTATGATATGTTATGTTATGTTATGTTATGTTATGTTATGTTATGTTATGTTATGTTATGTTATGTTATGTTATGTTAAAGTATATTATGTTATGTTAATGTTACCTCATTCTCTATATCCATACAAAATATCTATCAAACAAATAAAATTAAAATTTTCTTTTGAAAAATGCAACCATTCAATCAGTATTTTCTTGTGACGTTATCACGTTCAACTATCGTCAGTAAACCGACTTTACAGACAACCTCTTTTTTTTCAATTACTTATATGTAGTTCAGGCAAATTATTTGATTAATATTTTTCTATCATTCCTATGATGCTTTATTCAACGCAAAAAGTTATTTTTCAGAAACTAGGACTCAATAACTATTCAACAACTTCTATCTAAGCCCCATCAAACTATTTTGCATTTCATCAAAATATAGGCAACAAAAACGAGGCCTAAACTTTAACTGGATATGAGCCACCAAGTGTTTTACCATTCCTAGGTACGAATTCGAAGTCGAGCGCATTTTTGCAATGTAAAAGGTTGTAAAAATTATTAGCACAACTTCAAGGTCCGTCGCTTAAATTGAAAGAAGCTTGATCCAGAGAATGCATTTGCACCTTTTCATCTTTTTTACGCTCTCTACTAAACCGAACCAAAGCACATAAATTGTACTTTTTTACGCTCTTTATATTATATTATTTACGTTCTTAAGTAGTAGACTTAGCCAAGTCATGATCCCATGGAGAGTTTGTATTGCATAAACGGATGTTTAAAATCTATTACAAAAGCAATAAACGGTAAGAGATTTGGAAGACGGTTCGTGTCTTTGCTAAATCTATACATTAAAAACAACAACCGGTTAAAGAAGATGCTATTTTTAAAGGCAATCAAGTGTAAATTATATTGATCACACGTTCCAAAATTTAATAAACAAAATAAAATAAACTTTACATGAAACCAAAGTCATTATTTGTGAATACCCTAATTTATCTTCGCTGAGGTATAAATCTACTCCCTAACAAATATATGTATTTAGAAAAGCATTAAATACCCAGCAGCAAAACTTCAATTACGTGATAAGGCCATTAATATAAGACAGCCGATCTCAAAAAGCCTAATGCATCATCAAAGCTGCCACCGGTTTTTAAGTATGTGGGGTTTTAAGCGAATAAATTATATTGTAATACAGTTTCGGTTGCAGCGAGAAGAATTAGTTTTCAATTTCCCGAATCAGGGGGGATAATTCAATTGTGTATTACTTTGTGATGCTTTCCTGTATTTGGCATACAGGTACCTTCCCTGCAAGTTGATCAGCCCTACTGTTTCTGTGGCCTGGCACCCAGCATAAGATAATACGATACAGTTTCGCCTTCTCAATATAAGACACTCTTTGATGTTATTTGGAATGCACCCAGAGCCCGTAGGGCAGCTGTTGATGATATTATGTTTATCTCTAACCATCTTACGGCTTCATCAATAGCGTTTATTTCTGCTTGAAAAAGTGATCCGGTAGTTTAAATGATTCACTGATAAAAAAGCTCTTCGCAATATTACCCCCATCATACACCGATATCCATTTTAGATCCGCCCTTGTAGATCTTAACAGGTTTGTTGGGTGATGGATCTTCTTTAAGTCATTCCAGTCTAGAAGGGATTTTCATTGAGAAATTCCTTTCGAAGCAGTTCTCTGAGGGTGATAATCACAATCTCTGGGTATATCCGTATACGAGTCTAAGATGGATGAATGTCCATGTGTGACAGTCTTCCACTGTGAGCTCGCTCTAAGCCTTAAAGCGGAACAGACTGCTGAGTATTTGTAGAAGAGATCTAGTGGTGGCAGATGTAACACGCCAATTGCTAATTCCGCCGATCTCTACACCTTATTTAATTAATTAGAATAGGTTTTTTTCTGCAAAGCACACCACCAGACAACATTTCCATATAGAAGAATGGGTCTAATAACAGCTGTATAAAACCAATGAGCAACTTTAGGTTTAATTCCCCAGGTCTTACCTAAAGCGCTCTTACAGGCATAAAAAGCTAGGCTCGCTTTCTTTACTCTTTCTAAGATGTTTGACTTCCAAGTCAATTTCCTATTTGTAGTTAGTTCCAAGTAAGTGGTTTCTTCTGAAATCACAATAGCTTCCCCTTTGAGCATAATTGGACTTAACATAAGGGATTCTATGTTTCCTAGTGACTAATATGAGTTGTGTTTTGCCTGGGTTGACGCCTAGACCACATTTTTCTTGTCACCTGGAAAGTAACGGGTGGGCCATATAGCGTTTGCTTTTTGAACCACCTATTTTTTGATAATGGTAACACAAATGGCATGTCAAATGTATTCATAATTTACTTAAAGGTTTGACATTTACGAAATGGGACGCTATACGCTTGAACAAAATTAGGAAATATTGAAAACCTATTTCCAAAGTGGTGAGTCTTCTTCTTCTTCCGCGGTTATAGTAACTGGCGAGCGTTACCGTGACATGCTCAACGAGTTTTTGTTTCCACAAATTGAAGAGGATGACATGGACGAAATTTGGTTTCAACAGGTCGGTGCAACTTGTCACACTGCCAAAGTTAAACTCGAACTTTTGGCTGCCGTTTTTGAATTCCGATATCAATTGGCCGCCTCGGAGTTGTGATTTAAGCCCGTTGGACTATTTTTTGTGGGGAGCCGTTAAGGACAAATGCTATGCGAACCATCTAGAGACGATTGATGGATTTAATGTGCTTAAAAATTGGGTTGATCGAATGGCCTACTGTAAAGCCAGTCGTGGCAGTCATTTGAACGATATTATTTTTCATTCATCAATGACAATGTTCAATCTTCAAAATAAAAAAAAAGTTTGAAAAAATATTGAAGGAAATTATTTGTTAAAATAGCATCGTCTAAATCTACATTATTAATTAATGCTTGGTCTGGAATACCCCAAGGGACTCAATGTGGGCCAATTCTTTTCCTAATATTCATAAACGACTTACCTAAAATATTTCAATATGTAAAATGCTTAATGTTTGCAGATGATGTTATTTCTACAAATCAGCTGTATTGAAGATTGTTCCAATCTTCAAAAGGATCTCAAACATCTTCAAGATTGGTGTACCATGAACCACCTACACTTGAATATCGACAAATGCTGCGTGGTTTCATACAGGAAGAAACCTAATCCATTCATCTATAATTACTTTTTGAACAATATTATACTTAGTATATTAGAAAAGAGGAAATCAAAGACTTGGGCATAATCTTCGATTCAGGACTTACGTTCTCGAAGCATATTGATTATATTATCTCTAAAGCTTTTTCTATGATTGAATTTTTACGTCCTAATACGGAAGACTTTTCAGATCCCTTGACTTTGAAAGCACTCTACGTCTCCTTAATTCGAAGCCGACTAGATTATTGTTCTCTAATATGGAACCCATTCTACCAAAGTCATATAAATAAGATTGAAAGAGTCCAAAAAGTATTTACCAAATATGCGTTGTGTAAGCTGCGCTGGCCTAAAGGGCTCCCTAGTTATATAGGCAGACGCAAATTGATTGGACTGCAAAGCCTTGAGGACAGACGAATCTATTTTTCGATTCTCTTCGTGTATAATCTTTTAAATCTCAGTATAAATTGTTGTGAGTTACAGAGTTTAATTACATATCAAACAAAGCACCATGATTTAAGGCAGATTCGTTTATTTGTAGATCAACGGTATAGAACTAACTATGCCCTCAATGAACCAATGGTGAGATGCATTCGATTCTGCAATTTATACAATTTTAGGCAACAATTGTTTATAATCTTTAACTAATAATTAATAATTGTCTAATATATAATAGTATGTAAGAATTATTTTTAGACTGAATAAACGAAATAAATAAATAAAAGTCACGGGGAGTCCAGAAAAAATGAAAAGTCTCAATGGAAAGCAATGTAGCAGAAGCCCTCAACCCTTAACGCTAATGTCCGGCAAAGCTAAATTAAATGTATATTTCAATGGAACTATAATCAAGAACGTATTGAAATATCATTGATTGGCATCGATAAGGCATCTACATATACAGAATGCGTTCCCTTCGCTGCTGGGATGGCTCAATACAGTATAAATATGTATGTATAATACAGAAAGCGGCTACAACAACAAATTAAATTGCCTCAGCAAATATATTTATGGAAATATCAACAATAAAAATAACTATAATCACACCACCTTTTCGCATTTTGAAACTCGGCGAACGAGCATAGAGCCCATGAAGCCTCTAATCAACGGTTCGCTGAATCGATAGAACCTTATTTAGCTGATAAAGTGGCATTTATTCGATTGTAGGTATATGCATTAGGGGCCCTCTTAGAAATGTGCATTATCAAAAAAGTATTAGCATTGAAACTTTTAGTCACTCAGTCTCAAATTTAATTAAAATGATTCAGAGTTTTGCAGAAAATCTAGTCAATTTATGGTATTTTTCGCTCTCTTCGAAATGATTTTTAGGTAGAGTTTCACTGGTACCATTAGAAAGCTTTGAATACAGCTGATACATTTTGAACGGCCACCACCTACTACTTCTTCATTTGGTTTTGATAACAATAGCTGGTCAAATATGTATTGTGGTGCATCATTTATATCTATAAGTAGTCATAGAGCCTCAACTTCCATAAATACATAAACATCTGGAATAGAATCTTTTCCTTGAGATCTTCATGACCCGTCTCATCCGATATTAATACCAGTGTGGGCACAATATCAGTATTGGGTTTTTAACCACGGAGTAACTTAACTACTCAATATCTTACACCAAAGTAGTGCACTTATCCCTCCAACTTTTGGAGGAAAAAAACCATTAGAATAATATAAAAAATTTTTTTTTATCGTGTTCCTATTACTACAGCTTTTACCTTACGAAACAGATATAGCGCTAAATCCGGATAATAAGATAAATAGTTAAGTTTGATTGGTTTAACTATGGTTGTCCACACTCAGGCTCGTGGCCCATTGTGATATGGCATGGGAAACTTGTCATTATCTCTCCTAAACCAATGCGAACACTTTAGAAACATGATAAGATCTCTGATTTCCCAAGAGGCTTAGATCATCCAACTTAGTAAAGAATTGTCTACCTAAAGTGGTGAATCTGCGTCTGATAGAGCAGGATAATGGATCTACACTTAACACTTTCCCGACGAAGTAAAAAGAAACACTTTTCTAATGGGTACGCAGGCTAATTTTTTCATGGGCGTTGTGGTAGCGCGCTACACTCAAGTGGCCCTTTGAAAACTGGACAAGTCTAATGCTTCGCAAAACTTCTCTCTAGATGGGACTGCCGCCAAGCATTACATCTTGGGAGGGAAAGGCGAATTAATCGCCGTTCCTACGCTGTAGTGACTCGACTGCCCTTAGTTTCTCATAGTCTCTGCTACATATAACATCGCATGTGGCCGTCCATTTTTCCGTGCTAGTACTCAGGGTAGTAATTTCCGCCAAATATGCTGCAAAGCTCCAGTCTAGAGTCATTGAATCGCCTAGGTTCGAAGAATACGTGGTGGGCATCTTCTATCGTGTTTTCTCCACAGTATTCACAACTGGAATCCGATTCGTGTTTGAACCGATGGAGGTATGCTTTGAAGCATCCATGCACGGTTAAAAACTGAGTCTGGTAAAAATCCACTTCCTCGTGTTTTCTTTCAAGTCAGCTTCGCAAATCTGCAATGTAGCGATGTGTCCAACGGCCCTTCATTGTGTTATTCCATCTCTGTTGCCAAGTTTAGATACTAGTTTTCCATGCTACGAAACGTTGCGTTTCACTCCCACTCCCAGCCAGTATGTCCACTGGATGCATTTCAGCGATAACTGGCGCTGCTTCTTCTGGCACATTTTGCAAGGCGGGCCATACCCGAAACGCACATAAAAGATATGCTGCCGTAGCTAGATACCAGACAGGAGCACCGTGTAGTATTTGGTTCTTCACCACGCCTGGAGACGTTGGCGTTGCCGTTACTTTGGCCTGCGCGCGTTTAGCATTGCCCGCGTTGATACTCCAGATGTATTTCGAATTATAGCCTCCTGTCTATCATTATTCCCAGGTATTGGGATGTGATTTCCAACTGATATAGTTGCCACCTCTACCATGATGCGTTGCCACTACGCATGAATTAACAGTCGCTATGCCCTGATTTTTCGCAGATGTCGCTTAGTCTCTGTCGCTTAGTAATGATTACTGCGATATCGGCAGCGAGCCCGGTAATGTTGACGCCATTGGGTATATTGAGGCGTAGAACGCCATTTCACATTATATTCAAGAGCAATGGTCCAACCACAGAAACTTGGGCGACCCCACCTGATATCGTACAACTCTTCCTACCTGCTGTTGTCTCGTAATCCAATACGCTTTCTTCGAAGTAGTTTCGTATAATTGTTCGGAGGTAAGGGAATACACCGATCTTGTCCAGTATGTTCAGGAATTTTGCCCAGTTTGCGGTGTTGAATGTATTTTTTACATCCAGTGCCACTTATCGCCTGTTGTGAAATTTTTGTGGCAGTATTCACAGCGCCAACGGTGGACCTTCTTTTTCTAAATCCAAACTGGTTGTCAGATATTCCCCTGGTGGAATCGGTGTCGTTCTTGAACGAGTACGAAATCTGAGAATACACTGATTTGCTAACAAAAGCCAGCGGTACCGCATGCGAAAGAGAAAGCTTGAAACTCAACAGCTGGAGCTTAACTCTTCTATAGCATCGTACGAAAAAGTGCATTTCTTGCTTTCCAACTTCAGTGATAACTTTCAGGGGGTAATTTTCAATTCGGGAAAATATTAAATTAAAAAAATTTAGTAAAGGTAATCCATTTTTTTGGCTTTAGAAGAAATTTAGGGGAAAGCCTAAAAAATAATAATTTCTTATTTGGGCCATCCAAATATGCATAGTTATACGAGGTATACTATAAAACAACTAGATTGAGGATGCTATAGGAGAGGTACGCAGGCGCCAAACGTCTGCAATCACCGACTGTTCAGCCATAAACCTTATCTTTCAAATATAGTATATTACCTCTCGCTCTTGTAAACGAATCAGTATAACCACAGCCTTGGTTCGGTTATTTGGTTTTTATTTATCCGAAAATATGTTAACTGTACATGTACGAGGGATGCCTTTTATATGTCGGGATTAGAGAACAAAAACAAATTTTAATCATCGAAAATCACTTTATAGTTTTTCAAAATATTCTCCATGAAGATCTATACACTTTTGCATGCGTTTGAAGCAATTGTCGAAGCACTTTTGCCACTCTGAATGAGGTACCTCCAAAACATGCATTCTGAATGCCGCACCCGCTTCTTCAGGTGTCGAAAAACATTGACCTCTCAGTTTGTTTTTTACGTACGGGAATAAAAAGAAGTCATTCGATGCCAAGTCCGGACTATACGACGGATGACCCATTAATTCGATGTTTTGCGTGCTCAAAAATGCAGTTGTTTGAGCCGATGTGTGAGAGCTCGCATTGTCCTGGTGAAGAGTGATCCATCTTTGGCGATTGATTTTCCTAATTTCTTGGAAGACAACTGGCAAACAAATGGTTGTGTACCACTCAGAATTTACTGTTCTGTGTTGTTCTAGTGGTACGGTTGCGACATGTACAGTTTTTCCGAAAAAACAGGCGACCATTTCCTTGGAAGTGCTTCGTGCGCGGACAACTTTTGTTGGATTTGGCTCATCTTGAAACACCCATTCAGTCGACTGCTCTTTACTTTCGGGCTCATATGCGTAAATCCATGATTCATCACCTGTTACGATGTCATAGACGTGTTTCGAAGCCCCGCGATCGTATTTTTTGAGCATTTCCTTCGACCAATCGACACGAGCCCTTTTTTGAGCAATTGACAAATTGTGTGGGATCCAACGCGCACAAATTTTTTTGACAGTGAAATGTTTATGCAATATTGAATGTATGCTAGTCCCACTAATGCCTAAGATTGTCTCAATCTCACGATAGGTCACATGACGATCTTGCAATATCAGTTCCCGCACAGCATCAATGGTTTTCGGAACAACAACTGATTTTGGACGACCTTCACGAAATTCGTCTTGGAGTGAACTACGACCACGACTGAATTCACCATACCATCGATAAACACTGGTCCCTGATGGCCTTCATCGCCAAAAAATGAATTAAGTTCACCCATGCAATGTTGCTGAGTTAATCCACATCGAAAGTTGTAAAAAATAATCGCACGGATCACGATTTAATTCCATTTTTGGACCGAGATGAATCTTTTAAGTTACTGTAAGCAACACAAATAGCGTTGGTATTTCAAAACGTTCTGAGTACGTAAAAGCCAAAAAATGTCAAACTTTGCGATACAGCTGTCAGTTGCCAGATTGCAACACCAGGGTTGCCAAATCCCGACATATAAAAGGCACCCCTCGTATTAATGAATGTGGCGACTCAGTCCGCCCCTTTCAAGGTGTATCTAGCCAAATACAACTTTCCAGTGTTAGACCATCCGCGGATTATTCCCCGGCGCTCTTCGACTTCTATCTATTTTCCTTTGTTGAAATCTGCATTAAAAAGAACAAGATTTAAGTCCGCTTAATCTATGTAAGTAAATGCCTCAAATTCTGAAAATACCCACCTGAAATTTATATTTGTTATCTTGTATACATAATTTAATTTTTATTTCACTTAATTATTATGCTATTAAATTATGTATTTACTTTTCGTTCGAGCGTAAAAATATTGAACTGATAAGCTCATGCGTAAAAGCGATTACGTATTTGCGTAGGTAGTTTAATTGCACTGTTTTTATTACTTTTATAATACACAAAATTCTATTATTTTTCGCAATTCAGACAAAGCACATTCTGTGTAATCTGCAATTCCTTACTTAATTTTATCAAAAGAAAGCACCAGAAGCAGGGACGAACGTACTCCGCTTTGTTGAGCAGAATCTCAGAAAGCATAAGCGGAAGTTGAGTTGACGCTGACGTCTTTAAATATTAAAACTTTTTCTCCAAATTATTTTTTAAACTTATTTTATCTAAAAAATAAAGAATTGAAAAATATTGAAAAGAACCGAAGATATTTGACTTTACAAAACTCCATGCCAAAATTTTCAACATTGAATATAACTCAATATTATGAAACTATTTCAGTTTATGCACTTCTTATTATGCCTCACTTGGGTCTCTTGGCATGGAATCGTCCATTAATCTCTGACTTTATGTTCATCAAAAATCATGAGATAGAAAAATATGGAACACGTATTTCGCTTATCAACTGCTCTGACCGTCATGAAATTCGTATACCTCATTTCCGCCGAGCACACATCTACAACTACACGAATCTAAGTCAAGTTCAATTTTTTTGTTTTCAGAAAATAAGAAACATCTGTTGTATTTTCGTTAATATTTATAATTGTTTGTGTTTTATAATTAGTGATATTGATGTAACAATGCGTAAAATAATCTATAAGCTATTATATGTACAAGTGTACAGATAGAATTTCGATTGAAAATGGAAAAATCCGAAGGCAAAATCGATAGTTAAATTATGTATTTCGTCACTCCGATGTTTTGTTTTTCGGTACTATGCATTGTTTTCCTTTTATACGCTTGTTTAGATGTTTTATGACTAGCTTTAAATTTATTACAAAATATGCTACCTCCAATTTTTTGGTATTAAATACTATAGTACAAAGTGGATGTTATAAACTTGCCTGTGGATATTTAAACTACAGCAGTCTTAAAATGGAACCAACTAGGAATCAGCATTAACCCCGATAACAAGATCAGCCTCGAAATCCGCCGAAGAATCTCTTTTGCGAACAAATGCTACATTGGACGAAGTAGGCAATTGAGTAGTAAAGTCTTCTCTCGACGAACAAAACTAATACTCCACAAGGCTCTCAACCTGGCCGTCCTAACATATGGCGCAAAAGCTTGGACGATGATAACATCCGGTGAGGCGTCCCTTGGAGTGTATAGCGTAGCGAATAACGATGACTGGGGCCCAGAATCCACAAATCATTCACTCTCACCAGGGACACCACCATGTTCCAAACGGAATTATACGCAATAATGAAAGCAGCAAACATCATGCAACGTGGAAACCACAAGAAAGTAAAGGTTAGAATACTCTCTGACAGCCAATCAGTTCTAAAAGCTTTAGATAGCTATACCTCCATATACCAAGGCACTCTATAACCTGGCATCTAAACACAATGTCTCATTAATTTGGGTTCCAGGACATGAGGGATATGACGGCAACGAAAAGGCAGACTTTCAAGCCCAAAAGGTGGCAGATGTAAACTTCATCGGACCTAGTCCCATGTTCGGATTCAACAAAAACAGCATAAAATCAAAAAGTAAAATACTGGGTCAAAACTCTATTAAATCAGCATTGGAACAACGTAGAGGGTCTTATACACTCCAAAAAGTTCCTAAGTTTCAACGCTAAAAGAGCTAACATGGCCCTCACGTTAAATAAAAAGAGCATTCGCACTCTCACAGGCGCCCTCACGGGTCACTTCACCTGCAACAAACACCTACATAAATTAGGCATAACTAACACCAGCACCTGCAGATTTTGCTGCTAAGATGAGAAGTCTATAGAACATCTCATCATCGAATGTCCGGGATTGACGCATAGAAGGAAAATGTTTTTAAACAAGTATGCTTACAGATGAAGACCTTCATCAGAAGGAGCTGGTACAATTCATAAGCATACTTAACAGTCAATAGACAGCACAGGGTGCACAATAGATCAATATGGTCGCAGTGCTAAAGGGCCATACCTTAAACCTTTACTACCATTAACCATTAACCATAACGATAACTCATGATCGTCGTCCGAATGGATACCATCAGTCCGGCTCTGAAAGTATTCGTTGCGGTACCAGCTGATGGTAATAGAGGAAGAAGAAGGCCTCCTCTGCGTGGGAAAGATTAGGTGAAGAAGCACTTGGTTTCACTTAGCGTGTCGGTTAGCGCGAAAAAGGAACTACTGACTCGCTTTGTCAAACTCGGCCAAAATCGCTTAAGCGGTTATCACGCCAATTAACTCCCTCCCCTTCTGTGGACTTTAGTAAAGACATTTCCTACATATGCTGGGTTACCAATGGTTTGACACACAAGATTCTGGGGATTGTGCGTTTCAGAAAAACTATTATAGCGTCTCATACAGCGAATACTGCGCACCACACAGAAGTCGGGCAAAAATAAAGGACTTTCCCTGAATCTTAAAAATGCAATTCCCGTCACATTCGCCCGGAGAAGAACACTTTCTACAGAGCCTACTCTATCAGTTATTTTAGGAAGCAACATATCTTTGAGTGGTGCTTCACTGAACACTTTTCTGGAATGCGTAATTAGATGCTGTTACCAACAAGGCGACGAGATCCTTTTTCGCCTGCACACATATTTTTGGCAAACCTACCTCATGTGTCCACCCAGCCATTTACTACTTTTGTAAAACCAATAGTCAGTCACCTATACTTCCTTAGCATGGTGGCCTAAAACTAGGCAAAGAACTGCAAGAACTAACTTCGCTACGACTGGCGTGCGTCGGCACAGCTGGGCCAATGGGAGCCTGCCCATGGATTCACTAAGATCACTTATAAGGAAGGTATCATGAATCATTAACGCTACCTTAGGTACGTGAAGCCTGTTATATGTGATGTAATAACTCCTGAGCTAAAGGGCTCTAAAAATTTCAAGATATCTATTGCAGATCGTTTGCGCTGGAAACGTGTACCTCATATACTGAATCTGACGCTAAAATCTGGTACACAGATGGGTCGAAGCTTGCGGGTGGTAAGAAAGTGGGTGTTTTTGGACCAAATTTTAAAAGAACGTTACTCAAGGGTGGTTAATCCACAGATGTGTTACTTAGAAGCGCATCACCAGGTAGTCTTATGTGTACTGAAGTCTAACAATAACAACATCCAAACTCGTTGAGAAAAAGTATGAAGATCGTCTGAGAGAGGAGTTTTTCACGTATGACAAAAAAAAAATTTTCTTGAAAATTAAAAACGAAACTATTAATTTTTTTGCTAAAAAGTATATTTTATCATAAAAAATAAAGAAATTTGAATTTTACAACAGTTAAAAAATCTTAAAATTATTAAATTTTGCTCAAAATATTTTTAGTTTTCTTCCTATTATGCTACAAATATGCCTACAAATAAACCAATTTTTGGAAACATTTAAGAACGTACCCAAAATACTGAGCTCACTTGACATGGAATCGCTCTGAAGCCTTAGGAGGTCAGAAGCTTCTAATTATAGGCTCGAGGACAAGCACAAGAATAATCGAAAAATTACCTATTTTTCATATGAATTTACTTCAAATGAACGAAAATAAAGTGAAATATTTATATTTAAGTAAATGAAAATTGTATTGGTTATTGAAGAATTCCGGGTAGAAGTTCAACTAAATGTATGTATATGCAAGTGTATGTAAAAATGTATATCCACCTTTCATCATTATTTACGAGTGTGTTGCCAAAAACCTTCAAAACATCCATCTCTTATATATTTTTGTTTACTTTAATGTGCAAAATAAAAAAGGCAACATAAAACACATTTGCAAAAAATACGAATATTCACATGTTTTTTAGATTCTAAGTATAGCTAAGCAGAGAATCCCATATGTTAAATTTTGCTAAGAGTAAACAGAGCCATAAAAATTATGAATATTTTGTTTTTTAATTTCAAACGTATGCGTATATATATATATATTTCTATATATAAAAACCTATGTACCTCCACGCATTGATTCATCTAAGTTCCACGCCCAATGTTCGTCAGAGTTTTTTAACGCGTACAAAAATGGAACCATTGTAATAATAAATAGTAACTTATTTGTCGTAATATTAAATCAACGATTAATCTTCGCGGTATTAGGATCACAGTCCGCATGACGTACAGATCCGCTTTCGTTTGGGCTCGACTTATTCAAGGAAAGATTTTCTTCAGCGCGATGTTCTAAAACTGATCAGCTATAGGAGAAACTCGTCAGCTGATCAAATTAGTTTTCTAGCGATATCTACATAAGTATTAACAGTATTTATTTATTTATTTAATTTAGTCATAAAAAAAGCAAAGGCTCTTACTGAGTATTGGCTAAGTGCTAACATAAACAATATACGGGTATTATTAGAATAACAAATAAAACGAGCTAAAGCTCAAATAAAACTTGATTGAAAAGAATACAATTATATTAGCGAATTAAATGATGCAACAAAGAAGAGAATTGATTTTTAGTTATTGTAAAGTCTAACGATATGGAATTCTAGATCTCATTAAATTCGCGTTTAGTTCGAACAACTCAAAAGATAAGTTATACGAAACTGCTGAGCAAGGTCCAAAGAACTGCATTTTTTGCAACACTGCTCAAGGTGCTAGTCAACTTACGAGTACGTGATCTAAATCTGGTAGGAAGACACGTGGCCGCCGCTTCAGCGCTTGGACTTAGGGAAGGTTGATACAAAAATCATATTTTGACTCTCTTACGGAACTATCCGGTGTTGGGATAAAACCTATCGTACGCTTCATAAGAGAGTCTAACTGGTTCCATGAAAAATAAACAGTAGGTTCCCGTGTTACATAGTAGTAGCACCACGGACATACCGTGGGCAAAAAGTAAGGTGAATTTATTTGTCAAACTTCGCGGGATTAAAATTTCGCTCTAGTTATTTTTTTCATGAGTTGGCAGAACTGTTAATAACATCTGGGCCAACTTTCATGTGAATGTCATTATCAGTAATATTTTTACGCTTGTGTTTACCAAACGACCAAGAGTGCATTTTGCGATTTTTACAATGTCTGATTTGATTGAGCAGAGAAGTGCCATCAAATTTTGTTTGCGGAATGAAATTTCGGCTGCGGAAACGTTTAGCATGTCGCAGAAAAATGTTTAGAAGTGGTACAAAGACTTCAAAGAGGGTCGAGAACGTGTTGATGACTTGGAGCGCTCCGGACGACCATCGACGTCAACAGATGACCCACACGTCAATAAAGTGAAGGAGTTAGTGCTCAAAAATCGTCGGCTGACTGTTAAAGACCTTACTGATATGATCGGAATATCGGGAGGATCTGTGAAAACTATTTTGAAAGACCATTTGGGCCTACGAAAAGTCAAATCTCGTTTGGTACCGAAAACTCTCAATTTCTTGGAAAAAAGTCGTCGCGTTGATGTGTGTGAAACAATGCTTTCAGACTATCAGGACAAGCTTAAATGCATCATTACGGGAGATGAGACTTGGATTTATGCTTACGACCCTGAAACAACCAACCAATCAAGCGAATATCGTACTAAAGGCGAGGCCAGACCGAAAAGAGCACGTCGAAGTCGTTCAAAAATAAAGGTCATGATGACAGTTTTTTTCGATTTTCGTGGTGTGGTGCACTATGAGTTCCTTCCACCTGGCCAAACTGTTAATAAGGAATATTATTTGAGCGTTATGCCTCGTTTACGTGAAGCAATTCGTCTAAAAAGACCAGAATTATGGGCCAACAACTCTTGGTTTTTGCATCACGATAATGCACCGTCTCACACTGCACCCGTTCTTCGTAACCATTTCGCCAAAAATTCCACTCATATCGTTCCGCAACCACCGTGTTCGCCTGATTTGGGTCCGTGTGACTTCTGGCTATTCCCAAAACTCAAGAGACCACTCCGGGGAACGCGTTTCGAGTCGATTGAGGAGATAAAAGCTGAATCGAAGAAGGTGCTGATGGCTATACCGGAAATGGACTATTTGGCATGTTTCGGGGATGGAAAAATCGTTGGCATAAGTGTATTTCATCGAGAGGGGATTATTGTGAAGGGGATGAAATTGATTTACAAGAATAAATAAAGATTTTTCATTTTACAACCAAATTCACCTTACTTTTTGCCCACAGTATTACATGGCCTAAGTGAGTTTGGCTACTCTAAGCCGCCACGAAAACCTAACAGCACCTAGTCCGAACAATAGATTTTTGAATATCTTGAGATAAAAAGAGTAAGAGCTGCGTAAAGTTCTTGCCGGAATAAGACAATCCATGTCACCTTGAATTAAATTAAATACAAAAGAAAACCATAGAATCGATCTTCTGCACTCAAGCGACATCAATCCAATTAATAACAAGCGGGAGCTATGAGAGGCATATTTAGACATCTTAGGACATATTTGAGAAACATCTTTTGTACCCGTTCAATTCTTATGATAGCAAATTGGTGATAACAAATATTAATTTCATCGTGTAAGGAGTTGAACTGTTACGTTTAACAAAGGCCAAGATCGAATATGATTTCGAGATAATATACTTAATAGGTATGACTTGAGAATGAAAAATTAGAGCCAAAAATTAAACCAAGGTCTTGGATTTCATCCACAGATTGGAGGATATTATCAGAGATATAATACGACAATTGTAGAATATCACGATATTTAGAGTGACATGAAAAATTTCTAAAATTTAAAGAGGCACTTGAATGTGTACACCAAGAACCGAGTTCAATAAGGTCAGCCTGAAGCCTAAGCACACCCTCACAAAATTTAAATCGTCTGCATACAATAAGTGCCAGGCAAATGAAAAGCACCTGCTAATATCATTTATAAATCAGATATATAATATAGTAGGGGTCCCAGAACACCACCTTGAGGTACCGCAGAAGTTGCAATGAAAGGGGCAGAGGAGTTACCTTCAGTCGTAACAAGTCAATTCCTTTCACTTAGATAAGATAAGAACCTTAAAAGGAAAACAGAGTGCAAGTCAAATGAGCCAGTTTACACACAAGAATTCTATGTGACACAGTGTCAAAGACCTTAGAGAAATCAATTCGTAGCAAATTAGATATAATTTTTCTTTAACAAAAGCTTCGAATAATTTGGAAGTAGTGGACAGCTTTGATTGGTTTATAGTTAGGCAAATGATACTTAATGCCACTTTTAAAGATTGGAGCAACTGCTGTCACTATTCAATCATCAATGAAAATTCCGTATGCAAGTGATGAGGTCCCAAAAATATACCTCTCCAAAGCAAGATCAGAAGATAATTGATTAGTTTGGAGCAAAGCCGGACTTATCGTTAAGTAAAGCTGAAGCAGTTTTATGAAAAAGTCGTGTTAATGTATCGAAAGACACGATTCGGGGATGTTTGCGTGCAGAAGACCTCAAATTCCGGAGCACATTAAAAAATTAGCACCTCTCATTATCACATTTTGAAAAAGGACTTGCATGGGCTGCAAGCAAATTCAGAACGAAATTGGGCAAACGTAATATTCACGGGTGAGTCTTTCCTTTAGGTGAATAGCTGCATACGTCGGTTTCGGTGTTCTGCTGATAATCGACAACTTCAACGAGCTCTTAAACATTTAGTTAAGGTTCATATTTGGAGCTGTTTCTTCGAGAAAGGATTTGACTGTTTATTTGCGTTTACCGTCAATTAAATGCATTTGAAGCGAGTGCAGTTCTGATGCATAAAATTCACCAAAAAGCATCATTGCCGTCAGGCGCGAAGATATTTGGAAGTATTAACTAGCCTTGGATTTTACTACAGGACAATGATCTCAGGGTGGAAACTGCAAAATTGGATTGATATGTGACTACGCATTTCATTGAATATATTGCGTATTATAAATATTATAATCCCATATAATGCATTTCGTTTGAATCGATTTGGTCTAGTAGTTTCCAAGTTATAGCGGTCACGCTTTTATTAAACAGACTGTATCTCCTTAAGGTGTCCTCCTGAAAAAAGCGTCTCACCCGGCACTGCCCGGCAATTTAAATGCTTCCGATGTGTCAATGAAAATACTTATAACGTATTACATAGCCTTTTCTATATAAAGCACTACATGAACAACAGCACACTATGCACAACAGTCTCTCTGGTCTTCCCTTCATAAAGGCCTGCTGATTGGTTGATGTGGAGTGTGGTGAAATCCTCTACTTATTTTAAGAGTCTACTAGCCTTTCAAACGTTTTTAATATAAAGGTGGAATTTATTGGGTCCAAATGGATGCTTTGCCTGGTTGTAGTATGAGTAGAACATGTGCGACTCGCTCATTCCTAAAAATTGATATAAACCTCGAAATCAAGCTCGTTTATCGTTTTATCTGTTCTGCCAGCGACATCTACAATGTCAATACAACAAGGAAAATGAGATTCTAAAAGCGTTTCGAGCATTCTCTTACTCGGCAAAAAAGACCACGAGGTCGAAGTGCAAACCTCATGTATGTATTATCTATTTCCTTACTCTATTTGGTCTTTTCACTGGCCTATTTTCATATCAGTGAAGAGTTAGTGGAAGCATAAACGATGACAACATCCGATGAGGCGTCACTTGGAGTGTTTGTGAGAAAGATTGAGCGGAAGATTTTTGGACCTTTGCTTGTTGGTGAAGGCGAGTATGCAGGTGATGAAACAATGAGCTGCACGAACTTTACGACGATATAGACATAGCACAGCGAATAAAGATCCAGCGGCTACGTTGGTCATGTCGCCCGAAGCAAACGCTATGGCTCTGAAAGTATTAGTTGCGGTACCAGCTGGTGGTAGCAGAGGAAAAAGAAGGCCTCTTCTGGAGAAGGTGGAGAAGGACTTGGCTTCACTTAGTGTTTCCAACTGGCGCCGGTTAGCACGAGAAAGAAACGATGGGCGCGCTTTGTTAAACAAGAAAATGTCGATTATGTTGAAAATGGCGCTAAATTACAGAAATATTCTAAGTTTACCGACATTTTAGTAGTCGTAGCATCACCCTGAAGCTAAAGATCGACCATGAAACAGTTTTAAACCATTTGCGCAAAAATTGTACGCAAAACAAATAGATTTCTTTTCTCCGAATATTTTCTTTCTTCAATAAAAATACAAAAGAGTTATCAGAAATCAATTATTTTCGGTATATTATTGCTATCAATTTCTGGTCACAAAAATGCGTTTATCGCGCCTCTGTAACGCTCACCGTTGGTCGAAATGGCGTTGCCAGTACCATTTTCAAAGAGAAATTGGTCACTGATGGCACTGGTAATATTGAAAATAGAACTTCAATGTAAGAAGGAAGCGGAGTTATTTTCAATCAAATTTGTTGAGTTGATAGAAAAATATGATATTAACGTAGCGAAAATACTATACTAATCTAAGCTATAAAGGTGAATGTCTGTACGTTGTCCACGCATCACTACGAAACGACAACATCAAATGACGTAAAAATTTGTATACATTCATATTTTCACCCAATGAAGGTTAAAGGCATGTTTTTATGATGGAACTCCATTCCCATAGCCCCCAGGCCGCGCCACCACTCTCATTCGTCACTAATATTCGAATATTTGCTTAAATTTAATCTAAAAAATCTTAGTTTTTCCTATTTCCCACTATTTATAGCACACTCTAGACTTCATAATCCGCATAAGATGTTCAACTATGACCCAAATGCAAAGCTCAAAAACGGTTTGAGATTGAGAATTAATAAAAATAAGTTTGCTTGATTTTATTCAACGAGGCATAGCAACGTGGCGGCCGCCGTAGCCGAATGGGTTGGTGCGTAATTACCATTCGGAATTCACAGAGAGAAGGTAGGTTCGAATCTCGGTGAAACCAAAACTAAGAAAAATATTTTTCTAATAGCGGTCGCCCCTCGGCAGGCAAGCCTCCGAGTGTATTTCTGCCATGAAAAAGCTCCTCATAAAAATATCTACCGTTCGAAGTCGGCTTGAAACTGTAGGTCCGTCCATTTGTGGAACAACATCAAGACGCACACCATAAATAGGAGGAGGAGCTCGGCCAAACACCCAAAACGGGTGTAAGCGCCAATTATATACATATATATATATATATATAGCAATATTATGTAATATTGTAATATTATGGTTATTAATAAAAAATTATTTTCTATGAAATTATTGTTTGTAATTCTTTTATATACATATCCCAAATCCCTCAAAACTACTCCTACGCGAGCGGGGCCACGGGTTAAAGCTAGTTATATATAATTTTTAAAAGTTATTGAAACATTTTTAACACAGAACAAATTATTTTCAATAAAAACTCAGCTGTCTTATTTTTTTTTACTTTTTTATTTTTATTTTTTTGCAAAACCCAGAGTAATGGAAGCCCACAACTGTTTGGTTGCCTATCACGTCTCCATTTGCTAGGCCAGCTTTAAGTGGCAGAAAATGTGCATGTGTTTGTGTAAAAAATGGAGTGCCGCTTATCCCTAAGTGATTGGCACAGGGTGTTTTGAAGATAGGCAATAATCAACGCAACCCTTTTACTTGCTTTCTTGATCTTTCTTTCTACACTGATGCTGATACTCAGTAGATAAACTGCTCGGAAATCTCTCTGAAATTATTTTGCACAGGACGTCATATTTGAGAAAGTGAAAAGAATGTTTGAAAATTTGGTAAAAGTTATCTTGGAGTTTGTGTCCATGTTTAAGAATTTCGTTTTACTTAAAGTCCAATCGACAACTGGCCAATAACTTGGCTCCAGGCGCGCTAAGTTTCACATGGATTAAGTGATGGAAATTTTTCGTAGTCGCAGTGGACGTTTATATTCGTAACTTCCCTATATAAGTATATATATATTGTACGAGGTGTGTTCAAAAAGTATCGTGAATTTTGTTTTTTTTTTTTTCAAAAATTATTTATTTATTCATTAATACTTATTTTGTCCCCTTCAAAGTAATCCCCATGAGATATTATGCACTTTGTCAACGTTTTTCCAATCTTCGAAGCACGTCAAAAAATCATTTTTTTTTTATTTTGTTCAGCCCTTCGATGGCGTAATTAACTCGTCAATCGTACCGTAGCGTCGTCCTTTCATGGGACTCTTCAGTTTCGGGAACAAGAAAAAGTCACAAGGGACCAGATCTGGGGAATACCGTGGCTGTGGCATCTTTAGAGTGTTGTTTTTGGCCAAAACGTCGCGCACAAGCAACGATGTGTGAACAGGGGCGTTATCGCGATGCAACAGCCAATTTTTGTTCTTCCACAAATCCGAGCGTTTCTGGTAATATTCCTTATTGACCGTTTTACCCTGTGACAAGAACTCATGATGCACAACGCCCCTGCAATCGAAGAAAACGGTAAGCAAAACTTTTACATTCGACGCAACTTGGCGCGCTTTTTTCGGTGTTGGTTCGTGCCGCCGCTTCCATTTAGATGTTTGAGCTTTGGTTTCCACGTCGTAACCATAAACCCACGATTCGTCATCAGTTATGACCCTCTGGAGCAAATTTGGGTCGTCGCGGACAGAGTCCAACATCTCATTAGCAATGTTCATGCGATGATGCGATTGGCCAATACCATAATGGGACACATACCCAGAATATTCCGCGGCTTAGACGCATCATCAGTCTTAAGCTACCACAGAAGTTTTGCCAAGAAATTAATTGGAGCGAGAATCACATAATTTCTTAAGACTCAATGACATATAATTTTCGTTGCCCTGATCTTAATCTGTATGTGAGAGATGAAGAAAACTGATGTCATATCCGACCGACTGTCGCAGTTCCTCCTGTCCTTAAGCAGAAGAAACTGGAGGCAGTGGGATGTATTGATGACGGACCACTTTCTATGGGCAAAGCACATTGAAAAGGTAGGCATCTCAGACAGTGCACTCTGCCCAGCATGTGGATAGGAGGATGAGACGGCGGACCAATTTTTGTGCATCTGATCGGCCTTCGCTCGATTCAGGCTTTGGCACTTATGTGTTAAGAAATAACCACCTTGGCTCCTTGGCACCACAAGATCTACTCAGATTTCCGGAGGTCGAGTAGGTTTAAAGAAAATGATGGAACCCGAGTGCAGTACAATGGACTTATTTGCGTCTGAGTGCAGTACCTGCTGGTCTGTTCCGACAAAAAACCGTGGGAAACCTATATTTCTTCAATTGAATCGTACGATTAGGACTGAAAGAATTTTACTTAAGGAATATACATCACTGTTTTTGAATAAATTGTGGCAGTAGAAATACTCATATCGTTTATAAGTAGCCTGAAATAGTCCCAAGATGGGTGCATTGCGTAATTCTTAAAAAAATTGTGTAAAACTAACTCGATGTATTCTGATACAAAGATAAGAAAAGATCCCAGGGTTGGTCAGGTTAAAAACCAAGAAGATGAGTGTATGTAATTGCCTACGTACATATGTCTAAAATTTGATCAATTCTCATGCAAATTTCGTTTATTTTAATATTATTATTGTATTTACATAGGATTGGTTAGCTGTTTGTTGATAAGCTTTAAAGAGGGCGAAGGTTATCAGTTATCCGTTAATTTATTTGACACGTCATCAGTATTATTATTATTTGCTCTTAAAATGCTAATTATGTATGTTTGTATACACATTGATTTCTTGTAGTGTTGCCCCTGTGTATGTAAATATGAATGTGTGTATTTCAAGACTTATCAAGGCGATTTTAATTTTAATTTTAGTTTTTTTTTACTTTTTCGCCTTATTGCAGTGTTAATGTTAAAACAAAATTAATTTTTCTGGTTTTTTGTTTTTCTTTAGGTTTTTGTTTTTCGTTCCGTTTGTTTAATGATAAATATTTATGCGTGTTGACCTTGAAGGCTAAAGCGCCGCTGGGCACTCTGAGCGGAAATTTCATCGTTGGTGTCCTTATGCGGAGCAATTAACGCTGTTTCCAGTACATTTCTGTTCAGATGTATGTATGTATGTATGTATGTATGTATGTATGTATGTATGCACGTAGATATGTATACTCCATGTTGCATGTCGTGTGTACATTGTGCATGCCCTTATTAGTATGCAGGCCATCATGCAGGTTCACCATATTCGATATTTTCGTTTCGTTTTTCTTCTATATTTCAGAAGGCTGACAAAGCAATGGACCAAGCAAACAGTTTGGATGTAGCAACAGTGCAATAGTGGGTTTACTACATAGTTCTATAGAAAATTCCAGCGAAACCCCTTATATTGAAAAGTATGTAGATAGCTTATTTTTCACATCATAGAAATAAAAGTTATAATTTTGCGGTTAAAAAGCTTTGAATAACTAACACCAGTCGCTCTTTTCAAAACTACTTAGAAATTGTCTTATAGTCGTGAATTTTCTTTTTTTTTCATTTTTTTTTTTTTTTATATTTATATTGGGTAGTCGAAAAAGTCTTTTCGTATTTCTAATCAAACTTCAACTAATTTTTTTATATTTATAATGAACTTTATTAAACCAAATATGTACCATTGTGGTCGACCACCTTTTGCCATTTTTCTTCTAGAGACATTATTCCATCAGTGTAAAACTTTTGTGGTTTCTCGGCGAAAAACTGCGACAAGTAATTTTCACAGGCTTCTCTTGAAGCCAACTTTATTCCATTAAGGGAGGTCTGCATTGACCGAAACAAATGGTAGTCCGATGGTGCAAGGTCAGGGCTATATGGTGGATGCATCAAAACTTCCCAGCCAAGCTCTCCCAGTTTTTGCCGAGTCATCAAAGATGTGTGTGGCCTAGCGTTGCCCTGATGGAAGACGACGCTGTTTCTGCTGATTAGTTCTGGCCGTTTTTTTTTCGATTGCTTGCTTCAATCTCATCTCGAGCAGGCTGGAGCAGCTCATAGTTGATGATTTCTTTCCAATCCCACCAAACACACAACATAACCTTTCGAGGCGTCAATCCTGGCTTTGCGACTATTTGTTGAGCTTCACCACCCTTGCACCATGATCTTTTTCGCAAATTATTGTCGTATTTGATCCACTTTTCGTCTCTTGTTACCATTCACTTCAGAAATGGTTCAATTTCATTTCGTTTCAGCAAAGAATCACAGATGTTAATTCGGTCCCTTAAATTTTTCACAGACAATTCATGTGGTACCCAAACATCGAGCTTCTTTTTGTAACCAGTCTTTTTTAAATGGTTCAAAACCATTCGATGATGAATGTTTAGTGCCTTGGCGATGTCATGGCAGCTTATGTGACGGTCCTGGTCAATCTTTTCCATAATTTCATCGACTTTTTCAACGATAGGTCGACCGGAGAGAGGTGTATCTTTCACATCGAAATTTACAGAACGGAAGCGAGCGAACCATTGTTGTGCTACACGCACTGATATAGCATCGTCTCCGTAAACTTCACAAATTTCATTGGCGGCTTGCGTGGCATTCTTCCCTTTTTTATATAAAAATTTCAAAATATAGCGAATTTCTTCATTATCATATCATTTTTAAACAGCTATAACTTTTTTTCAACTTCTCCGAATTTGATTTGTTTTGGTGCAAATAAAGCTTAAAATGTCACCTTTCTAACACCATATGATATGACACAATGTGATAGGTAGCACTGGAGATAGATGACTCCAACGACATCTATTGACAAAATTCGAAAAGACTTTTTCGACTACCCAATATAGTAGCAATGTTTCCTTGAATAACCATTTATTTATAAATAGTTGGTCATCTGTTGTTTTCTTTTTTAAAAATGGTGTTAAGAAAAAAAAAACAGTTCAATATTTTTCAATACTTTTCACTTAATACGTAATAAAAAATTAGGAATTGTCGTTGAATACGAGTATAACTTCAATAATTTGGCTTCACCTGTCGAATCGCAACTTTGTGCTGGCCAACTGGCATAATTAAGCGGCTGATTTCACGACTGCCAAACAAATTGCGCAAGAGATCAATTTTTGACTGACGCGTACATTATTCCGTCTTCAACTTCTATCCATGAATAGTCGGTCATTACAGTTCCGTAACGGAAGCAGCATTACACTCACTTTGGGAGAAAGTTGTCAATAGGTTTGTTCAAAAGATTTTATTTTGTCCACATTAATTTGTTCCTTTTCATCATCGTTGACTGATGAAGAACATTCCATTAGCAATAGAATTGTTGTGGCAATCACAGCTTTTTTTCCTTGCTTCCGTCTATGCATGCATAATATGTACGAGGTTTGTTCAAAAAGAATCGCGAATTTTGAATTTTCGCAGGTTACGTATATTCGAATTTCGATTTTTTTGTGGCGATATGTTGATACTCCTGTCGACGAGTTCGGCCATTTTGAATGTTCAGTTAATTGTTGACAGCTGCTTCGGCTCGTGTTCGATTTTTAGCTATTCAAAAAGATGAATCAAAGAACCTGTATCAAATTTTGTGCGCGGATGCATTCTGAATGTTGACTGTGTCATACGGAGAAGCTACTTTGGACCAAAGCAACGTTTATCGGTGGTACAAAATGTTCTCAGAAGGCCAAGAAGATGTTAACGACGAAAAGCGTGCCCGAGCACTTCAACAGACGAAAAAATTGATGAAGTGAAGAAAATGGTACTAGCCAATCGTCGAATCACCGCTAGAGAAGTTGCTGAAGACCTAGACATATCGATTGGCTCGAGCCATTCGATTTTTTTCAATGATTTGGGCATGAGACGGGTCGCCACAAAATTCGTACCAAAACTGCTCAATTTCGACCAAAAGCAGCATCGCATCAACATTGCTAATGAGATGTTGGACTCTGTTCGCGACGACCCAAATTTGCTCCAGAGGGTCATAACTGGTGACGAATCGTGGGTTTATGGTTATGACGTGGAAACCAAAGCTCAATCATCTCAATGGAAGCTGCCGCACGAACCAAGACCGAAAAAAGCGCACCAAGTTCGGTCGAATGTAAAAGTTTTGCTTTCCGTTTTCTTCGATTGCAGGGGCGTTGTGCATCATGAGTTCTTGCCACAGGGTAAAACGGTAAATAAGGAATATTACCTACAAGTTATGCGCAATTTGCGTGAAGCAATCCGCCAGAAACGCTCGGATTTGCGGAAGAACAAAAATTGGCTCTTGAATCACGATAACGCCCCTGCTCACACATCGTTGCTTGTGCGCGAGTTTTTGGCCAAAAACAGCACCCTAATGATGCCACAGCCAGCGTATTCCCCACATCTGGTCCCTTGTGACTTTTTCTTCTTCCCGAAACTGAAGAGTCCCATGAAAGGACGACGCTACGTTGCGATTGACGAGATAAAGACGGCATCGAAGGAGGAGCTGAGCAAAATAAAAAAAAATGATTTTTTGAAGTGTTTCGAACGTTGGCGCAAGTGCATAATATCTCATGGGGACTACTTTGAAGGCGACAAAATAGATATTAATGAATGAATAAATAATTTTTGAAAACCACAAAATTCGCGATACTTTTTGAACATACCTTGTATATACTTTGTATTGCAAATTAATTAATAACCTAGAAGTACAAGCATAAAACACAAAAAATACCTTCAGTGCTTTCGATATGTGTTTCAGAAACTGCAGTAGCGGTGACTGGAGGATGTGGTTCAGAAGTACATATCATTGGCCATTCCTATTTAATATAAACTTTATAAATTTTAACTAAAACATAATTACTTACATTCTCCATTTTAATCACATTTTTTATTTAAAAAACTTTGACCCAAATCGCCACTTTTAATTCGTGTCTAATTTTATTTCGCGAGCAGCTATTTTTCTAACTTGCAAATTCTTACAAGTAAAAATGTATCCAGTAAAAACTTGGAACTTCCCCTCAAAATGAATTGTCTTTTTGCACTCTCACTTTCCCCTACATCACAAGTTTTTGGGATACATGAACATCAAAACTTGATAATTTGTAACAATTGATGCTGCGTAGTGGGCAAAAGATACTAAGCTTCTGTTACTTTTCCAAAAGAGTTTGTATTTTTCCCAGCGGCAACCCCTGTTGCAACATTTGCAGCAACTTCTGGGATATGTGTTATATAAAATAGTGTTTTTTGTTTTTATGGTTTAGAACATTTTGTTTGAAACAAATATAAATACACCCATTCTATTTAAGCTTAAATTCTTATTTATTCTTTCAAATTTTTATTTTGATGTGGCGTGTGTTGTTATATATTCATTAATACTCGTAGTAGTCCTTTTTTCATCACCACTCTTTTTTCAGAGTTTCGAAATTTTTCAATGGTAACCCTAATCAGCGTATGCGGTATTGATATTGTCGCTATTGACCGCGCCATATGTTTAACGTACTTCAGTCTGGAGAAGGAAACGGAGAAAGATGGTCTTGCAGTGAACGCGAGTAAAACGAAGTTCCTGCTGTTAACATGCAAAGAGTTCTCGCACCTTGGACAACACGTTACTGTTGGCAATCGGGCATTTAAAGTGGTGAAAGACTTTGTAAAATCTATGAGTAAATTATACCCAGGGGGCCAAAGATGATATCCAGCAAATATCTTAACCCTCTAGTACCCAAGACCGCCTGTAGACGACCTACGTTTATTTCACGCTTATTCCCTTTTAAAATACCATTTCCGTACTTTTTAAACTCTTTCTAATTCCGGAAAGTCCCAAAATTATTGCTGGTGCATTTGCAGCAGCGTCTTGTTTTTTAATCAGCCGTCATAGTCATTCGAAGTCGGAAAATAGTGAAAAGCGGTCAAATTAATTATTCTGCAAAAGTGATGTATTTTAAAAATTAAATAAAAATATTAGAAGTGTATTTAATAGGTCTATTTATAAGTTCGTGCGGTTTTACAACAGATGGCGTAACTTGATTATTATTCCATCGATCCACATTTCCAAACATTCATTGGAGAGCTACTGTCGTAAGGCACAAACGTCAGTATAAGTTTTTTATTTGAAGCGTAAACAACAATATTTTTACCACACTTGAAAATGTCGAATTTCGTGCCAAATAATGTGTTTTTGCGGGGAATTCTTCTTCATTATTTTAATATGAAGAAAAAAGCAGCCGAAAGTCATCGTATCTTGGTGGAAGTTTATGGTGAGCATGCTCTATCTGAGCGAACGTGCCAGAAGTGGTTTGCACGCTTTAAAAGTGGTGATTTTGGCTTGGAAGACGAAGAACGCGAGGGTGCGCCGCCAAAGTTCATGGATACCGAATTGGAGGAATTGCTCGATCAAGATCCGGCTCAAACGCAAGAAGAGGTTGCAAAAACTTTGGGAGTTGATCAATCAACCATTTCCAAACGTTTAAAAGCCATGGGAATGATCCGAAAGGTAGGCCATTGGGTGCCGTATGAATTGAAGCCAAGAGACGTTGAACGCCGTTTTATGGCATGCGAACAACTGCTTCAACGGCACAAAAGAAAGGGTTTTTTGCATCGAATTGTGACTGGCGATGAAAAGTGGGTCCATTACGACAATCCAAAACGTCGGGCAACGTATGGATACCCTGGCCATGCTTCAACATCGACGTCGGCGCAGAATATTCATGGCCTGAAGGTTATGCTGTGTATCTGGTGGGACCAGCTGGGTGTTGTGTATTATGAGCTACTGAAACCGAATGAAACGATTACGGGGGATGTCTACCGACGACAATTGATGCGTTTGAGCCGAGCACTGCGAGAAAAACGGCCGCAATACGCCGATAGACACGACAAAGTTATTTTGCAACATGACAATGCTCGGCCACATGTTGCACAAGTGGTCAAAACATACTTAGAAACGCTCAAATGGGATGTCCTACCCCACCCGCCGTATAGTCCAGACCTTGCGCCATCCGATTACTATCTCTTCCGATCGATGCAACATGGCCTGGCTGACCAGCACTTCCGTAATTACGATGAAGTCAAAAAATGGATCGATTCGTGGATTGCGGCAAAACCGACCGAATTTTTCACAAAGGGAATCCGTGAATTGCCAGAAAGATGGGAAAAAGTAGTAGTAAGCGATGGACAATATTTTGAATATTAAATTTGTAACCATTTTACGTCAATAAAGTTTCAAATTTCGAAAAAAACCGCACGAACTTATTCATAGTCCATTAGCTTATAATAAAAATTATCATAGTGTTGCTGGTTGTGTTCAAAATGCGAAAGTTAAAAATAATAACAAAAAAAAGTGTTTCCTGTATTTTATAAACATTTGAAGACAGCCCGTCTAGAGACGGTCCTGGGATAACTCGGAATAAATAACACTTTGCGGTAAGTTTGAAATTTTGATATTTTTAGAGGGGGGCTAAGCTTAAAGTTTTGGTTTTTTAGAAATGGATCAACGACAAAAGTCTAAATTATCATCCCTCAATGATGAAGATATTGCAACATTTTTGGATTTACTAGAAATCGACGATGATACAGACGTGGAAGAAGATTTCGAAGATCTTTTAGACGAAAATGTGGACGATGCAGAATTACCTATCGACACTGGAATTGACGAGGTGATTAACAGGGCGGTAAATTTGTCAGATTCTATGCTGGAATCAGAAGTGTGTATCAATTTATGTACATGTTGTCAATTTATGTCTCGTTGATCATTTCAATAACAGGTTTCAGTCCATTCCGATGACTCAACGTTTATGTGACGATGAACAAATGTGCGCACCGAAGATGAGGACTTTCCTTCGACAACATCTGCCAGATAAACCACATAAATGGGGTATAAAACTCTTCATTTTGTGTGACTCCTTCGGATTTTGTTATAACTTTGAAATATATTGCGGCGCAGGAGACAATGCTGTTCTGACTGATACACCAGATCTTGGGGCATCAGCGAATGTGATGGTCCGATTTTCCCGTAATATTCCAGATTTTAAAAACCATATAACATATTTCGACAACTATTACACGTCACTGCCACTTCTGGTTTATCTAAAATCACGCGGAATACATTCGCTGGGAACTATTCGTTCAAATCGAATTCCGAATTGCAAACTTCCGACAGATCTTGATCTCAGGAAACAACCCCGTGGATATTCAACTGAATTTTGTGGACATTTCTTTATCAGTTTGGAAGGACAATAAAATAGTGTGACTCGCATCGAGTTACGCAGGCGAAAAGCCCTTCCAGAATGAAACAAATGTTATAAATAAGGGGTCGCGGTTCGTCCGCTCAGAAAAAAAATTTGTTAATGTCGATTGCCCCAATGTAGTCCGTGAATATAATAGTCATATATGGAGGGCGTCGACCTCATGGATGGACTAATTGGGCGATATAAGATTCCGGCAAAGAGCAATAAGTACACAAACCGACTTTTTAATCACCTGCTTGATATGGCCATGATAAACGCTTATGTTTTGTTCAGAAGAATTAACAAGATTGACACGCATGCTAGGCAGTACCAACTGCCGAACTTCCGGGCAGAGATCGCATACGTACTATGCAAACAACAATATTCTTCAATACCAAGAGCTCCAGGTCGTCCATGACAAACTCCTCAAGAAAAATTTACTGGAAGAAAAGCTTACTTATCTCCTGACGACGTTCGCTACGACGGAGTTGGACATTTTGCAAAGTTTTTATCACGCACCGGTAAAAGTAGGTGCGAATATCCTGGCTGCACCTCCGAAACTCAAATCGTGTGCCGAAAATGGAATCTGAATCTTTGTTTTTCCCAGCAAAAGGACTGCTTTCACAATTTTCACCATAAATAATTTGCACCAACTGCCTATTTATGCCCAAAAGCATGCCTTTCTTTTGTAGACATTTTTCTATAACTATTTGAAATAAGACTGACTGTTTGTTTTGTATTGATTTCTGTTAAAAACTTTCTGTTTTGTTCAATAAAAGTACGTAATACACTGAATTTGCAAGTTTTTCATTTAGATTTTTTTTGGCGTTCTTTCCCAAAGCCGCCTGCAGGCGGGGTAAGGTTTTATCCCTATATAATCGGATCAAGGAACAAAATTTCACTTTCTTGATAAAGAACCTATAATTTTACCATAATCCCCACCCAAAGCAATTTTTTTCATTCCAAAATAAAATTTGGGCACTAGAGGGTTAATATTGGTAACGCATACCTTCAATTGACTCATTGAAGTAAGAACAAGCTGATGATGCAATCTGCGTAATAGCGAGAAAGATACCCCTAAACCTCTTGGCAGATGAAATGTTTCGGCTCTATAACAGACAGGGAACGCGGCCCACACCTGGAGAAAAAACAGCGACTGCTGACAATAGACCGGTGGCAGCAGGTGTGGGATGAGTCACAAAGCGGTCGTTGGACCTACAAACTCATACCACGTGTTGATGAGTGGTTAATGAGAAAACATGGAGACACCGACTATCACCTTTCACAGTTGCTCAGCGGACATGGCTGTTTTCAGGAATACCTGCACCGTTTTAAGCTGGCAGACAGCCCTTTCTGTCCAAACTGCCCGAATACAGACGAAAACGCAGAACACGTCATGTTTTATTGCGACCGCTTTAGATAGGAACGAACTATACTGGAGCAAGCCCTGGGTCATCAACCGTCCTCCAGCACCCTCATACGAGATCTGTGCGCAACCAGCGATAAGTGGGAGGCAACGCAAACGTTTGCAGGTAAGATTATGACGCGACTTCGCCATATTGCTTGGGAACGCAAAGCGTTTCAGCAACAGAGAAGGCGGACAGTCTCTGACGAACCGACAACAAGCACGGACGTTTGAGTGAAACACTCAATACAGTATCATACAGAAGACAAGACGGTAGTGAATTAAGATAACACTACTGCAAGCTTTCCGATGCCTCCTTTACTTTAGACCACCTATAAACATAGTGGGAGTAATTGAGACTATCGGCGGTGTATAGCCTTCATACGCCTACAGGAGAGGAACCTGGGCGCGGGTACCTGTTGTGTCTTAGGACATAAACGTGGCTCTACCCAGAAGTTATACTTTTGTGGCCCCAGGGTAGAACTAGCCGAGGTGGAGGATTGTTATAATATTAGTGGGAGCGTGCCCCACATACCATTGGTGTGACGGCCCCTTTGAGATGTTTCTGACCTTTTGATTTCAGCCTCCTTAAAAAATAAACAAAAACAAAAAAAAAGTAAGAACAAGCTTATCAAGACTCTCTTGTCGCAAGCCCGCCATTAAGCTTTGCGTCACGCTGCAATAAATACAATAATAAATTTAATAAATGACCCTATGACTTGGTCAACTTTTTCGATTATAAATATACATACGTGATAAGATTGCAGCACAGCTTCCTTCCTCGCCTACCTGTCTGGAATGAATTTTCATATATTTACATACCCATGCAAATGTCCGTTTTTATTAGTTCGGTAGCCATAATTTTGTTGAAATGTTTATTTTCTTTGGCGGCAGCATGTTTTGGTGCATTCGGGAGTGCGTAGGTTTGAATCTTCGTGCATGAAACTTATAATTATAGAAAAAGTTTTTTCTAAAAAAGGTCATCTCTCGGCAGGCAATGGCAAGCCTCTGAGTGCATTTCTACCATAAAAAATATCTTCATAAAAAACAAAAAAACCATTTGCCGGTCGAAGTTGGCTTGAAACTGTGGGTCCCTCCACTTGTGGAACAACATCAAGACGCACGCCACAAATAGAAGGAGGAGCTGGGCCAAAATCCTAACAGAAGTGTAGGTGCCACTTATTTATTTATTTTTTATTTATTTTGCTTCCTGCTCAAAAACCGCGCATCGTGACATGGGGGCAACACGGACAATCTATTGGCCTGTGGCTCATAAAATATTTCTACTTCTACCTACTTATATATATTCAACACTTTCCCTATTTTTCTATCTCTCTACCTATCTTTATCCATTCGCATATACTTACATATGCCTTTATATACATTTATGTGTATATTTCTCTGCGTATTTATCATCCACATATCTATACGCATATTTACCCTCTATCTATATTATTTATAATTGTATGTAACTGTCGCTTATTAGACATCTGCTTTTATTTTAGAACTGTCATAGCGTAAGTCTTAAATGCCATTAACCTCTAGACCCCATTCTAACCACCTATTCCTAACCACTAATTCAGTAATTATAGCTTCTGCCTACATAAAAAGTACAGGGTCTTAATTTTTTATGTCATCTTTCACATTTATGAAGTAAACAGATACACAATTTGAACCATGGATTATTTTTGATTGACGCGTTTAACAAACGTTTTTGGACGAGTTTAACAAAGCGCGCCAGTCGTTTCTTTCTCGTGCTAACTGGCGCCAGTTGGACACATTAAGTGAAACTAAGTCCTTCTCCCCTTGAGCTTTCCAACGCAGAGGAGGAACCTCTTCCTCAGCTACCACCAGCTGGCACCACATCGAATACTTTCAAAGCCGAAACGTTTGTATCCATTCAGACGACATCACCCACCCAACGAAGCGGCTGGATCTTTATTCGCTGCGCTATGTCTATGTCGTAAAGCTCATACAGCTTATCGTTCCATCGACTACGATATTCGCCGTTGCCATCGTGCAAAGGTCCAAAAATCTTACGCAGAATCTTTCTCTCAAACACTTCAAGCGTCGCTTCATCGGATATTGTCATCGCCCACGCTTCTGCGCCATATTAGGACGGGCATGATGAGAGGCTTGTAGAGTGTTAGTTTTGTTCGTCGAGAGAGGACTTTACTACTCAATTGCCTACTTAGTCCAAGCCAGCACCTGTTGGCAAGAGATATTCTCCGTTGGATTTCAGGGCTGACATTATTATCGGTGTTAATGCTGGTTCCTAAGTATACGAAGTCCTTTACAACCTCGAAATCATAACTGTCAACAGTGACGTGGGTGCCGATACGCGAGTGCGCCGACTGTTTGTTTGATGACAGGAGATACTTTGTTTTATCTTCGTTCACCACCAGACCCATTCGCTTTGCTTCTTTATCCAGTTTGGAAGAGCAGAACTAACTCCTCGGTTGTACGCTCTTATAGAAAATTGTGTCTGAGCGGTTAAGTTCTGCGGCTCGTACGATCATTTCCAGCATCTTGTTAAAGAAGTTAGACAACAGAGAGTCACCCTACCTGAAAACTACTTTTCGTACTGTCGAATGAAGCTTTGAAGTCGAAAAAAAGATGGTGTGTGTCGATTCTCCTTTCATTGGTATTTTCCAAGGCTTGGCGTATTGTGAATATCTGGTCGATTGTCGATTTTTCAGATTTTTTCTAAAGCCTCACGGATGATGTCCAATCAGGATAATCTAACCATGGATACTTACCCAAGCAGAAATCTCGTGATTTGGTTCTTTGAATATGATGCTGGTTTTTCACGCAAAATCGATGCTGTGGACCGCGCATCGTGATCATCATCTTTAATGATGAAGCTCATTTCATGTTGGATGGATTTGTCAACAAACCAACTTGAACAAATAACCCAGACAACTCTCGAGTAATTTCAAGAAAATCATCACAATCATTTGGGTTGGTTTTTGGGCTGGTGGAATGATTGGCATGATCAACTGGCTCAATGCGGCAATGGATAAGCGAGGTCTTGTAAATGTTTATTCTTGTACAACAGACATGAGCGTTAACATAGCCCCACAAAAAATAATCTAAAGACGTTATATTGAACGATCTGGGTGGCCAATCGACAGGTCACGAACGTGAAATAAAATGTTCACCGAACTCGCCTCTCAACAAGTCCATTGTTACGCGTGCTGTGTGGCATGTGGCACCGTCTTGCTGAAACCACATGTCATGCACGTCAAGCTCTTGCATTTTGGGCAAAAAAAAGTTCGATATCATTTCACGGTAGCGCTCACCATTCACAGTTACGTTACGATTCGCAGCATCTTTGAAGAAGTACGGTCCAATGATACCTCCAGCCCATAAACCGCACCAAACTGTGACCTTTTCTGGATACATTGGTAGCTCTTGCAATTCTTCTGGCTGATCTTCACTCCAAAATCGACAATTCTGCTTATTTACGTACCCGTTGATCCAAAAATGAGCTTCGTCGCTGAACACAATTTTTCGATAAAAAAGTGGATCTTCCGTAAACTTTCCAAGAGCCCATTCACCAAAAATTCTGCGTTGCGGGAGGTCGTTCGGCCTCAATTCTTGCACCAGCTGTATTTTGAAAGGCTCCACTCCTAAATCCTTTCGCAAAATTTTCCACGTTTTTGAGTAACATTAACACTGGCCGATGCAGCTGCGATATTTTCTTCAGTTCGCACTCTACGTAAGCGTGTTGGTGGTTTGATGCCCAATAATGTAAATTTAGTTCTAAATTTAGTCACAATAGCTCGAATAGCCGCTTCAGTGGGTCGATTAAACTGACCATAAAATGGAAAAGCGCGCAATAAACTTTCTTAACAGAACACGCATTTTTATAATAAAATTCAATGATTTGCAAGCGTTGTTCGTTTGTAAGACGATTCATGGTTAAATTACGGCCGGGGCGTTTTCCTGTAAGAACAAAGATGACGATCTGGTGAATGACGTACAGAGCATACTTAAATTATGGAGGGAACACTTCTCGAACCTGTTAAACAGTGACAGCTGCGCATGTCACAGAGAATGTAAAGATCCCGATACTCCAATCGTTGACGACGGAATGGTCGTTCCGCTACCCGACCATGACCATCAGCTCCGGAGCAAAATATAGTCGGATGAAAGCATGCCTGCCGATTGGAATTTAAGTGTGCTCTGCCCAATCTATAAGAAGGGTGATCCTGCAATCTGTCCCAATTATCGCGGGATTACTCTTCTAAGCGTATTGTGTGAAAGGCTGAAGCCCACCGTCAACGCACTGATTGGACCTTATCAGTGTGGCTTTAGACCTAGAAAGTCTACCATCGACCAAATATTCACAATACTCCAAATTTTAGAAAAGCCCATGAAAGGAGAATCGACACACGCCATCTTTTCGTTGATTTCAAAGCTGCATTCGACAGTACGGAAAGGAGTTACTTGTATGCCGCGATGTCTGAATTTTGTATCCCCAAAAAACTAATACGGCTAGGCAAGATAACGTTGCTCAACACCAGCAGCGCCGTCAGAATTTTAAAGAACCTCTCCGAGCCGTTTGATGCCAAACGAGTTTTCAGACAAGGTGACTCTCTGTCGTGTGACTTCTTTAACCTGATGTTGGAGAGCATCGTACGAGCCGTAGAACTTAATCGCTCAGGCATAATATTTTATGATGATGTCGATATCGATAAATATATATATATAATTGGCGCGTACACACTTTTCGGGGGTTTGGCCGAGCTCCTCCTCCTATTTGTGGCATGCGTCTTGATGTTGTTCCACAAATGGAGGCAGCTACAGCTTCAGACCGACTCCGAATGGCCGTTATTTTTATGAGGAGCTTTTTCATGGCAGAAACACACGCGGAGGTTTGCCATTGCATGTATTAAATATAATAATAATTGTATCCTCTGCAATACAAATGAAAAAGAAGACGTTGAACATTTTATTGGAAGATGCCCAATATTATCACAGTTCCGTTTTGCAAATCTCCAAAAAACAACTTTGAGACATTATGATATAAAGAATGTATTGAATGGAGAAAATGGAGAAAATGGTGAGTCGTGAAAATAGCTAGTTTTTTACATAACTGATGCTTTCAAGTACAGAGAATTAATTGTAAATGACTTTGATACCCTAGAAATATATAAATATATTGCATATTCTGGCAGACAACCTTCAAGGCCACTGCCGTATATTCTTCTATTCTATTATATTCTATTCTATTCTATTCTATTCTATTCTATTCTATTCTATTCTATTCTATTCTATTCTATTCTATTCTATTCTATTCTATTCTATTTTATAATTGTTAAGAGTTTTATTTGGAATAAAAATAGTGAAACCTAAAAGAATCTAAATGTGTATATATTTCATTTTAAAGCATCCTCCATGCTCGTCTTTTGATGGCCCTTTATTTGTATAGGGTATTTGAATAAGCGTGTCCCCACACTATTTTTAAAGTATAATAAGATAGAGAATAAATTTTTATTTCCTTTAAGAGTTGCTTTCATCAGTGATGGTATACAATTTCTCCCATTATTTTTATAAATCTACAAGTATATTCATTTCTTCTCAAGGCGATCCGTGGCCGCTCTTCAAATGTTCAAGAATATTAAAAGTGGCAGATGTGGCAGTTCAAAGACATTTGCACTCGTATAGAAAACCCCGTTACTCATGTAATCAAATAGCGCTCTATTATGTTGCAGGTATGTGTGTAATTTATATAATGGAACTATTCAAATTTCAAAACCGCAGCACCGTACAAGATGACAAAATCAGATTGTGGTTTTTAATATTAAATATCTAATGACTCCCTCGCTATCTACGCCAATTTTGCAATATTCACTATTGGCGAATTTCGAATGTAAGTGCGTATGTGTGGGTAAGTATGTTTTTATATACATATGTAAACCGCGATTATTGATATTTCATACTCTGTGCGATCAAGGGTCGTAGTGAGCAAAAATGAATCATCGCTAATTGTAGCAATTTATGTGAATGGAAATTTCCAAAGCTTTGCCACTTTCTTGCGCCATTATGGGACAGTGTGATGTCAACTAACACTTTCTCATTGATAATAATTATTAATTATTTTTATCGTATCAGCACAATTATACTAGGCAGTTGTTTCGTATAAAGTTGCAGGTACATGTAAAAACAGATATTCTTTAATCATTACAATCGGTTAGTGTTAAATCTGATTTCTGAATGAAAAATGGCACAGTCTTCCCTGATATATATACGAGTATAAGTATAAGTACAAGGTGGGGCTGATAAATTCGCGACCTCAAATACTTCATTTAATAGTTTTATAACATATTATTTACCTTTCAATGTATTGAACAAATATACTTTTAGATGGGTTTCCATTGCCGCCTTCATTTCACAGTCGCTCGAAAAATTTCGTTAAGGTTACTCATTTTTTAAATTTAAAAAGATTAAGAAGTCACCGGGACCTGACTCTGATTTTCGGAGTGCAAGAAACCGCGCGCAAATCGATCTTTAAAACTCTCAATCGTCGCTGCTTGTCGAGCGTTTATCTTCCAATCATTATTTGCTAATCGGTAGTTATTATGCTATCTTCCACAATTTAGTTCTTCCATCAGACACTACTAATTCTTCGGTCTTTTATATATTTTCTTCGGTCACTGCTGCCATGGGACGACTCAGATGTCCTCTTCAGAGGTGAAGGAGTCGAACCCATTTTTCCCATTGCATATGAAAGAGCAAAACCCCCAAGAACCAATGTTATTTTTTTTATTTTATTTCGGCGTATTTCCTCTCCGAAAGAGAAATCGAGAATGATAGAGATTTGAATGGCTTGGCCTATGAAAAACCTTTTAGTTGATGTTGTATATTTAATAAACTTTTTAACCAAATTTCTCACATTACATTCGTTTTGAAATTTCCAATACAAATAACATTATTTTTATATTTATTTTTTATATTTATATTTATTTTTTTTATACCCAAGATGCGAAAAGTTAAGTTAGATATAAAAAAGCTAGGTTAAGTTAGGTATTAAAAAAACCTAACAAATGGCATCTTGCATATAGGGCTTATGCTGAAAAGATTTCAGTGCTATTGAAAATTTGTGGATTCTTATAAAATTCGATGTTTTGAAAGTGCAAATCTATTGGGTTGTTCCGAAAGTAATCTCGTTTTGTTTTTTTTTGTGGATATATCGAGTTTCGAGGTTAAGGCCAGGCCTTTCAGGTGGTCGTAAACAGTTGAATTCGATAAATTTAAAGTCTCTCCGATCTCACGTGTTGTTATTCGCCGGTTTGCATCAACGAATGCCGTTATCGCGTCTTTATCAGCTTCAATCGGCCGTCCAGAACGTGTTGCATCTTCGACATCAAAATTGCCGGATCGAAATTTTGCAAACCAGTTCTGGCACTGGCGTATTGTCAACACATCTTCTACATACACATCGGTTAATTTCTTTCTGGCTTGAACAGCATTTTTACCTTTTCTATATTAAAAAAGTATATGTATTTCTGCCATGAAAAAGCTCCTCATAAAAATATCTGCCGTTCGGAGTCGGCTTGAAACTGTAGGTCCCTCCATTTGTGGAACAACATCAAGACGCACACCACAAATAGGAGGAGGAGCTCGGCCAAAAAGGGTGTACGCGCCAATTATATGTATAGTAAAAAAGTAAAATATGACGAAAATGCTGCTTATTGCTCTCCATATTTAAAAGGGCACCGACCAAAAACTACTGCGTAAAATCAATTGAACTTATTCACACAAGCCTTACTATATCAACTGTCAATACATATAATGACAATGAGCCTTTAGTGTGAAGTCAGCTGTGAAAAAATACAATTAAATCCTCTGTCGGGGAAAAACGAAATTCCTTTCCGAACAACCCAATAACTTTTTGCTCCTTTTGAGGTTATGCAAGAGTATTGGATCTTCTATACGAATTAATCATAGAGGTTTATTCATAGGGAAAAAATGACAAAAAAATAGATTAGATAAAATCTGAAAAAATCATAACGACCTTTTCGAAAAAGGAGTACCTTATCTTGTTATATAACCTGATATATAGCTAAAAAGGGTTTTCGCCCCTTTTTTGAAAGAAATTCTCTTAGCAGAATTTTTAAGTAGAAGGATGGATTTTTAAAATTCTATTTTCTCAATACACGCAGTAAAGACATATTCAAACTTTTTTAAGTAATTCAATAAAAACTTGGTATTTTCCATTCTTTAAATGGGCAATTTAGAGCATTTTTATATGCAAAACTAGACAAGACTGCAGTAGCGAGAGAGATTTAACTGCTCGAAGGACAAACACGGAAACAAATTTAAATAAAGCAAAGAATAATCAGCAACACCAACAATATTCGCAATCGCCGACAATGTGATCAGATGATAAAAAAAGTAGAGCTAAATAGAACTTAGTGAATTATTGGAATAATTAAAAAAGAAAATTAATTAACCCTTGCATGATTATAGACATTACATTTTAATCAAAAGAGGTTCGAAAAATGGCAGGACAAAAAAATGCTCGTTCTCTCGACAGTCGGTTCTACGTAAACGGAACAACTCGGATTTATATTTGGCCAAGGACTGCCACTTCAGCCGCATTCCAATATATATGTATGGGGAATGTTTATACTGCTGCAACAACAATAACAAATGTTAAATAAAGTTACGAAAATGGTCATCTCTTCACACTGTCCACCAATTGCGCCAGCGGCGTCAAGAAAATCAGCTGACATTAGGCCTCTGCTACTCGCTATTTCTCTGCTCACTTTACGAAAAAATTGCATCTGAAAGCAACAACAAAGTTATCTAGCAAGATTTACTGCTAACGAGTATAGTTATGCCGAACTAAGTGCCATAGGTGGCGCCTTGCCAAAACAGTTACTTTTTTCTCGATTGTGACGTCAGTTCCCTTGCCGGTGTAAAACAAACAAAAGGGGGAGATTTGTGAGATTTATACTAAACAAACTAATGAAAACGGTGTGACGTGTGTTAAATTGTGAAAGCACAAATTAATAAAAAGCTTCCAAATGCAGTTTTCTGCGTTTTCATGCGGAAGACGCCGTGCAAGGAAAGTGTATGTGTGCCTATATTTTTTGGTTGTTTCCATTGCTTTCGCAGTAATTCCTTTTCCTTCTGTTTGTTTATTCATGGGTTCTTACGGCACGGCAAATTCGGAAGGCGCAACCTTGTATTCTATCATCCTTGGTATAACTCACTATTTTACAAAAAAATGTAATTTTAACGCTGCCAAGATATGTTTATTTATACCAGTTGCTTCGTCTATTCGCCACTTGTTATCGCTTGGTGAAAAAATAAGCCCCTTGTCAAATTCACTGAGACAAAGTAGCGGTACCACGATCATGATGGAATCTCTTCATCGCGGCTTTCTCCCATACGAACTAATCCAAACAAACGAATGCTTTCTTATTTTCCACAATTCTTTATTATTTCAGCATAATATTTGTAATGCATACATTTTATTATATTGTAATATTTTTTTTTTTTAATTAGGTAGTTAAAGTTAAAATATGATAATGAATATGCACTCAGAAAATAATTGAAACACATTTTCTAGAATGTAGAACATACAAGTATGTATGCACTTAAGTATGTATGTATGTAGGTATGCAAATATCTTCAGCGCAGCTAACGACTAATGATTGTATTTAATTATCATATACAATAACTAATTGTTAAACTTACAGTTTAACGCCTAAAAGTAGATAAAAATACATAAATGATTAGACAGTAGTGTGCAAGAATGAATAAAACTTTTGATTCTTTCGCTTCTCAGAGGATCATGCGATCGCACTTATCATGATTGACTTATGAAAACTTATACGTGCATTACATAGTATTTACAGCTTTGAATATCAAACACATGCATACACATTCTCTGTTCACGTAACTGAGCAATGTTTTCAGCGAATTGTTCTTCGAGCTGGCTGTGTGTATGCAGGGGTGTGATATTATTTATAATTATCTACTAGTTACGCATTTTTGTTTACACATGTACATACATATACATATAAGTTGAATGCTTACTCTTCCTTCGGCTTATTGTTTCTTCTTAATAAATTCACTTAATAGGTATGCACGTAAGCGCGATTTAGAGCAGTAAGCAAAGTATGTATGTATGTGCGTATGTCTAAAATTCCATTCAATCAAAAACAAAACAACGCGATTGTTACTCGTATTCAACCGAGCCATTGCTCAAATTTCAATCTACTATTCACTCTTCTCTGCTCGCGCTCATATGTAGATATTCAAACTTTATATAAACGAAAATTTACGAATACACAAGTATGTAAAAAGAGGTTAAATAGAATATGCATGCGAATTCATTTTCGAATAATTTCTATTCAATTCAAGTGTTATTACTTTTTAGTTATATATAGAATAGGGTTTCTATTTTTTATGGCTTAGTTTCCCTTTGGCGGCGTTTTATTCTGGCTGGTTCGCTTTGTCGCTGAAGAAGTGGTGGGAGGTGAGCCTGAAGCTGATGCTGGTGCTGATGTTGGCGCCGCAGCCGGTAAGGATGCTGGAGATGTTGCAGATTTGTTGGTGTAGGGTAGAGCGACTACAGTGCATTTGCTCGCCGTGGAAGGGGATGTGCTGCTGGAGCTCGGACTAGCATCTGCTATGGTCGATTGTTCAACATTTGTGCCCATCGATGAGTTGATGAAATTAATATATTGATGCAATTTCAAAGCAGCTATCAGTGAACTGAGATAGTCGTTTAAGTTTCCCTGCTGCATGCGCTTGATCTGTCTGGATACGTTCTGATAGACACGACGCGAGATCTTGTGCGAGAGTCGGCCAACGGTCTGGACAGTGTGGAGTACGGGGTCCTCGGTGGCGGAAACTGGTACTGTAAGCAGAGAAGAAAAATATTTTAGCTATTGAAAACATTGGGAGACTAAAAGAGAAGCTTAATACATAGAAAAAACTTTAATATTTTAATTAATAAATTTAATATTTTTACTTAACAGTACTTAGTTTTATATGGAATGTAGTTACGTATAAGTATATTTACATATTTATGTTATATTATAGCTTCAGCGTTATACTACATTCTTACCATAAAATTGTTAATTTCCCTATCGATTAAATGTATGATTTCAGGATTACGGCTAACATAGTCTACAAGCTCAGTAATTATGCGGAACGACATTGATAGGAAAACAGTGGAGGCAGCCACTAAGAATCTTAGATTGAGTTCAACATCTTGTTGATCGACTATAAGTAAAAGAGAGACAGAGAAAATCAGGGATGAATTTAACAGTGTACAATTGATTGAGCACAACAAAAATAGTATGAATACCGTATGGGTTGTTTTCTAGAGAGAAATTAGGAGAAAAATGTAACTTGTGAGAGGAAGGAGATGGGAAAATGAGTGAGTATATTTTATAAATATTTTCAAGGTTAATTAATTGATTAATTAACTGTATGCAGTTGGAGAAATTTTAACGAATGAATTTGAGAATTTGAAAACCGCAATTGATTTTGTGAGGAAAATTTTCTTTTGGGGGCAAAGACTATTTACCCAAAATCATATCAGCAATTTAGCATTACTGATAAATTAATGCATGTATGAAATTATATGTAAAGTGTGCCTATTACAATTCTGCGATTGGGGCGCCTGTGCTGATCTTGAATTCATGAAGGTCTGGAGAGTTCCTAATATTTGAAATAAATGAAATTGCTGGTATTTCACTAGTAATTTCCGATATGATTAGGTACCAAAATGGTATGCTAATAAAAAGTTAAACTTTCACTAACGTTGAGAAAAGTATCTATAATAAATGATCAGTTATCTTCGTGAAACTAATAATATTCTTAAGGCTCTAAAAGGTCACTTTGAACCAGCGTACCCAGTTATATGTTCATATGTATCCACAGGAGGTAGGGCTGCAACCTGCAACATAGTTACGTTAAGAGCCACAGTTTAATGTTTGTCTCACTAAAAATCTTTAATTTTTCAAACTCACTCCCGCCAGGAAGCATCAATTTACACCGACACTGGCGGCAAGAAAATATTATACTTCTTCGCCTTCGTGTCTGCAAGCGCGAATTTGGCGAAGTGTAATATTTGTAGCCTCGGGCTACCCAGTTGGTTCGAAGTTTGATGCAAGAAATGTATTCTTCCAAGAGCTCAACACAAATATCAAAACTAAGCTGCAACATCACTTCCGTCGAAGAGCTGAATAATGCGTGCGAAATTCATCATGTGGAATACCTGACTTCCTCTTTATTGCTTCTGAATATTGAAGCATTGAAATGATTATTGCAATGGCTTCGATTTAAAATTTATTTGAAACTATTGTTTAAAATTATTATTGAAATATGTTTATCAACATAAATACAACTCAGAATATTACAAAATAAGGAGGCTGCGCAACTCCAACTTTGCCAAAATGTCGGTCACAAATTTAGCGCCCAAAAAGCGTCGAATTAACTTACATTTGTATGCAGGAAAATAATTTTTCTACATTTTGATGGTATAACTTAAAAAAAAAATTGTTTTTAACTAAAAGTTATTATCTCACTAGAATGCATTACATTTGTCAAAATTTAGTGCAATTAATTTTATGATTTTAGAGAAAAATGTGTGAGGGTGAGGCCAAAAGTGTTCGCAAATATAACAGTTGACTTGTCGGATAGTCAAAAAATTTAAATAAAATAATTAAAAAATAAAAATAAAATAGTATTTCACTAAATGAAAAATTGAAATGGTTGATTTCATAAACTAGAGACAATTTTTACACGAAATTTTCGCCTACTATCAAAACGCACCCGAACCGTAAATTATGTATGTATGTGTAACGAGCGTAAAATTCGGATTTTAGTAATAATAATAAGTTTTTTATGCAAACTTTCGGTACAAATTGCTGTTATACTAAAACGAAATCACATATCGCTCTAATGAGTGTCACTATGCGAGTGAAAATTAGCAACAAAATTGTGAATGTGGCATGCGGTGCAAGGTTATTTAAAAAAAAGTCATACGAGCACCAAAGTATGTATGTAAGTAGGTATAGTTAACTGTTAATATTATTATTATTGTTATTACATATATTTTTTTAATTTGCATGCCAAGTTAGGGAGAGATATTTCAACTTACTGTCATTTTCAACGTGCTTGCCATTTTGCGCGACAGCAATTTGTTTTTTATCTGAGAATAGAAATTTGTTTCGATATATGTAAATGTGTGTATTGTACAGAGAAGGTGGGTAGCCGCAATAACCACATACAATTCTATATACGAGTATGCAATTATTTACACTGATTTATTTAAGCGAAGCGATGATGATGTTCACATTTTGAATTTTGAAAGTTAACGGCTTTTAATATTCATTTCTTTTCTACAAACTAAAAAGGAAAGAGAGAAAGCAATACATTAGGTGCAATGGGTTAAAGGTGCAAGAGAACAAGAGAGCAAGCGAAGAATTCGTATAAATGGAAAGCCAAAGGGAGTGAAATAGTTGATGAATGAAAATGTGGAAATTCATTTGCCGGTATGCAATAATTGATAACTTAAAAGTAAGGAATTTGCACGGTTTTTGAACAAACGAAACTATTAACTATTAATATATATATATAAAAAAATATAATAATTGTGTGTTTAATTTCGCTTCATTTCGTTAGAATATATAACTTTTTTTTTTTTTAATTTTGCCTTATTTTATAATTGAATATTTTCACGTAACAAATTTAAAATAACTATTAAAAGCATATTAAATACTGCGCTCTTAGGATTTTGATGTATCGGGTGCTTTTTTAGCTACAAGAGAACTATCGATATCGATAACTATGGTTTGACAGCTGTGAATGGCGAACTGTGTTAACATTGCTATTCAGTAAGAAGGTTTTGGCAAGTCATCATGAAGTGTGGAGCATAGAGCAGAGTGTTAAAAAACACGCCGAAATATCGAATCGTCGTTCTTCTCAACTTCTTGGCTTTTGTTCCTCGACTACGTGGAAAATTTTACGGGAGGATCGTGGCTTATATATATATATATATATAATTGGCGCGTACACCCTTTTTGGGTGTTTCGCCGAGCTCATCCACCTATTTGTGGTGTGCATCTTGATGTTGTTCCACAAATCGGGGGACCTACAGTTTCAAGCATTTTTTATGAGGAGCTCGTGGCTTACATGCCTTTAAAATACAGATTGTGCAAGAACTGAAGTAGAATTAATGGCAACATTTGCATTTGGTCATAAAAAGGCGGATAATATTCCACTAGGTCAATTAATTTTTCGTTCTTAATTTCTAATATTCAAATTTTTATCGCAAGTATCAAAAGAAATGTAAAGGGAAAAACCAAAATTCAATAGGTACATACGGCTACGGTTTTGGCTATGGCATTATGGTGCCACACCTATAACCGTTTAGAGTGATGCCCATAAGTTTGATCAGAACAGCTGATTACAATGGTTACGGTTATGGCTAAGGTGCGGCACCTCTAATTGCAGCTTAAAGGACTGAAAAACTTATCCGATTAGGGGAGGGTTATTCGCTCAAGAGAAAATTTCTTAGGGATTTGTGGTATGTACTGAAAAAAGTTTCCTCCTAAGACTGGTGTCCGTTAGGAGAGAGTATACTGTATGTATTAAATAGTTCAGCGACTCTCATCCAGTCGACGCTGAAAGGTGAAGCTGGCGGTGCAGCAATTTCAAAGCCCACATTTACTAGGGAAATTTGTTTTTGTAATGATCAAATAGGTGGAGTGCAGCAAAGTCAGATCTCATTTTGTGTGTAGGTCTACTTCATATATATATTTTATGTATATATTAGGCCGCTTGAAACTGTAGGTCCCTCCATTTGTGGAACAACATCAAGACGCACACCACAAATAGGAGGAGGAGCTCGGCCAAACACCTAACTGAAGTTTATTATTATTTTTTTATTTATTTTTTTTTTTATATATTAGGCCGGGTCGATTTGTGGGGAGGCAAAAAAATCGCCCATTGCTCTGTGAAAATCACATTCTAGGGATCAAAATAAGAAACTTTGCCGAAGGAACCATATCTCTAAAACGAATTCTGATGTCCCCCAATTTGGGTCGACCTTTTTAGTTTATTTTCTCATGTAAAGGCAAAAAATGGTGATATTTTGAAATGATTGTAAAGGGAACCCCCCAGGGGAGTTCCAGGGGGTGTGCCAATGGCATGGGTGGATCGGCCGTCCAAAGTTAGTGGGGGTCGGTCATACATTTGGACTCGATAGGAGCACTCTAAATGGGTCAAAGTGAGATTTTTCGTTCGACCGAGCTCCTCCTCCTATTTGTGGTATGTGCCTTGATGTTGTTCCACAAATGGAGGGACCTATAGTTTCAAGCCGACTCCGAACGGCAGTAGCGGGGGCTACTTTGGTCTAGGTCTACTTTGGATGCATATAATTTTATTTGCCACTGAAGCAAATTAATAAAAATACCAACTCTGCAGACAAATACTATCTTCATTCCCATTTTATTTGAAAAGGGAATGACAAGGAGAAAATCCCTACATATAGACCATTTAAGTTCGGATATGCCTAGGAATCGAGCTTCTCCAAAAAGGTGTGCAATCAATATATAGATTTTTGCACATATAGACGGATCACCTTATCACTTATCCACGATATACATACATAGATATCTATAAATTATATTGGCCAATATTGCCATATGTTATTGTGTTGTACATATCCTTTACTTAATATCAATTAAGAGCGCAATGAATATTAAGAAAAATGGTTAATTTTGGTTTATCACAGACACCGTTACGTGCCCGTTTTAGTAAATACTATGAATGAAACTTTTTATTCTATATGCACGATATATACATAATTTGTGGTGTTAATCGAAACTCGAGGCTTTTAAATATAATAGCCCGAATTGTAAAATCAAATAACACTCACCATTATCCTCCTCAACATCGTCCTCGCCTTTAGGGAAATAGTATTCCAGGAGTCGTTCCGCCAAAGCCGTTGTAGTATCAACGCCCGAAACGGCAAGACTGCCATACTGTGTTGCCAGCACCTCATTTGCCTTGGCCCACGCCAAATCTTTCAGTGAGGCCGCCTTTTCCTGACCGGCTGCCTTGAATTTGGTCACTCGTTCAATATGTGGCTGTACTACTTCGACCACTTTGTTCTTAGCCTGGTTGTAGATTTCCGTTGGAGTATCCTTAATAATAGGTGCTGAAACTTCTAACTTGTCAATACCCTTGACAAGTGTCTGGTCCACATATTGTATGGGGCGATCGAGCTTCGAGACTATCGGTGCGGCCGTTACAACAGCGCGTGACACGCAATCCTCAGCGGCATTGAGTGCCCAATTGAAGACACGATTACGGCCTGCGAGAAATATAGAGAATAAAATTAAATACTTAAAGGCCACTAATAGTTTAAATCACTCTAAAAATCAATTCTATTTATAAGTATAAAAGAGAACTTGTAAAAATTAAAACGAGTTTGACAAAACTTTTTAAATATCTATAATTTCATGTCCTATTGTAATTTTATAAATTCACTCTTTAACTAAACTATTGTAAGCTAAAAATTAATTTTTGTAGACATCGTGGGAGATAGTGGTTGGAACGAAGTATGTACATACGAGTATAATTAAATCACATGTTTCCCCTATTGGAACTGATAAGCCTGAGCTGATTTCTTGCTCATAAATATTTAAACAATCGCTCAAGTGCTTTATGGGGCATACAATTCCACTAATTTCCCTCAATTGGTTTTACCCGACCAAAGTACAAGAGGAGGTATATATATATATATGTATGTATGTACACAAAGTATTGGGAATTAATAGAAAAAGCGCGTGTAGGGAAACATTTCAAACAAAAAAATAATTTTTTTAAGAACAAAAAAAGATATGTTTTTCTCCCAATATTTTTTTTAACAAAACCATAATTTTCTTAAAAACAAAAAAAAATTATAAAAATATTGTATATATCCTGGGCCATATTTCATTTCACTTTGATAAATCTGAAAATTATTAAATTAAAAAAAGCTTCAGTTTACTTCTTACGAGTACTATGTTCAAATCTCTAAATGAAAAAAAAATTTAGAAGAATTGACGACAGTGCCCCAAACACTTGTATCACTTGGCATAGAATCGCTCATAAATAAAACAATTCCTGCACATAAAAACGAGCCTAGGAGCTTTTAAATGGTACTTAAATGCTGTGCTGCATTAAGTCCCGCCCATTGATCATTGCAACAAAAGTCTAAGCAGGAGTAACAAATATTAGATATAGTTTCAATTCTTACAAATATAGTTTGTTGTTGTTTTCGTTGTAGTCTCAACGTTGTAATAGCATACAAAATTCTATTGATTACATACATACATTTTTAGTAAGATGTGAACGATGTATAACTTGTCTCATTTAATGCTGATCGAAAGTGTCCAAAAACGGGCGAAAAGACATCGTCGCCACCAGTTACTTTTATGGATAAAAGAATTACCGCGCACTACAGATGATCCGCAATTCGGTACTAAGTAGTGAATTCCCCTTCATACATACACACATGTATACTACATACTTCCCCATTTGCACATTTCTCGAATATCTTGCCCCACCTTATAACACAAGTGCACAGCAAAGAACTGCTTACGCTTGGCTTCTTGTTGATTTTTAAAGCGTCTATTTTTCTTAATTTGTTTATCGAGAGTTGTTGCCGGCGCAATACGCGATAACCTATTGCCGCTACAAAAGGAATATTCTAGACTAATTTAATAAAATGTTATAGCGTATTGTAAAATATTGTTTACGACATCGCCACAACCAACCATTTAAAAGCGTTATAAATTTACAAGGCACAATTCTAATACATAAGTAAGTCATTTCATACATTGTGTACATTGTCTACGAGCATTTGTGCAATAAAGTGGCGACTGTCCAGCAGTGAAATCTACTGATTTGGCATCGGTGGTTTTTTAGAGAATCCGGAGCCATGTTCATTCCTAATTAATTTTAACTTATAGCCAATTCGCCGTGTCCTTTCCTTTTCTTGTTAATATGCATCTCTGCAAATATTTCCTTCCTTGTGGCATTACAAGGGCTTTGTACTTTTACGAGTAGTAGCAGTATGGAATGCTAGTTGATTGATTGCTGTGCTCTAAATTGTGTCCCCTTTTGGAGCAGCTAACTACGGCATAACGGCAAGCAAATACATGCAAAAAACACGCGATATATTAAGGTTTTCGCCGTAATGCGTATTCCACTTATCCCAGCAATGGAAACTGCATACATACATACATAGATATGTGAAGAGAATTCCTTTTCACACCAAAAAACAAGCACATTTTTTTTGCGCTGATTGTTAACTGCACTTTTATAAAATATTTATGAGTCACTTACAACTGGTTAGCAATTTTTAGTGTTAATCTGCAAGGACTGACCAGTTGACGTCTGTTAATAGTAAAAAAAAATAGTAGAAGAAGCAATCGAAAATCTAAAATAGCCATACTGCGTAGATACTTTTAAAAATATTAAAAATATACTGAAACCTGAAATCAAACAAAAAGATATGCAACAAGTATTCACTAATACTAAGAAAAATGCGAAAATTATCAGAAAAAAATCCATATCTCAACGCAAAAAAATTTGCAGAGAAACAAGGAGCTTTTAGCGGCGTAGCCAGCCATAATAAATAGTATGTATGTACAAACATTAGGGCGAGTATAGTGGAATGTATAGGGAAAAACACGCATATGTATGTACATATCGCACCCTAAATTCAAAAGGGTCACAACTCAAAATACTAAGATTTTCAGGAGAGACGAAAAACGTTTTATGTAAAAATTATTGTAATGTTTAAAGAAAATATTGTTCCATCATGAAAATATACAACATTGAAGAAGGTTCTACTATATTTTTATCAATTTTATATTATGTTTGCGAAAATAAAACAAAATTTTGATTTATGACTCTTTAACTGAAATTTTTTCGATTAACTAGTGATATTATCTTAAGTTGTGCCTTTTTAATTGATAAAATGTTTTAATTTTATAAGTTTTCTAACCTAATTGAACTCACTTTTCACAACTAAAGAGGCACAATGCAAAATATAATAATATACCACGAAATTTATCACTTTTTACAGTTGCAGAGGCAGAACTCAAAATAAAACTGTTTATGTGTAATAAAAGTAATCAGCTGTTCTTGAGCCCATTAATGCAACCAAAAATAATTCTCTTTAGTTGATCGTGCAAAAGCAACACACTTGACATAAAAATAGACATAACTGTATTTTTCCAGTTAAAGAAAATAGTTATGTGAACGAAATATTTGCAGCAGTTAGAAATGTGCACTCTGAATTAATTTATGCAAAAAACTCAGTTTTGAAAAATTTTGAGTTGTGACCCTTTTGTATTTAGGGTGCGATATGTATTAAAACTTTATAAAATTATTCACCATTTGAGAAAAAGCATAGCGATGTAGGCACTTTTGATATTTCCTTATTTTAATTTTTGAAAAATTAGGCAGAATCAAGGCAAAAAAAGTATTGTTTAACTGCCAAGTTTGCGTGCTGAAATGGAATGTCATTGCTACCTGGTGCACTATGACATAGGTAAAGTAATCAAGCTTTCATTCATATGTATTTACTTATGTTGAAAATCAATTTTAAGCATGCAGATTTTTTAAAGGATGACTTAATCTCATGCATATTTAACTAAACTTGTACAGCAGTAACACTATTTAGCTCGATGCGTAGTAAAGTGTTTTCTAACGGTTTGTGATGTTGTTGTTGTTGTTGTAGCAGCTTACTAAACCCTATCAATGGAATGTAGTTATCGGTCGTACTCGTCCAGCTCATCTAACGGTGGGCCTAGCAAACTTGCTGCTTCAACAGGTTGGGGCCAGCGGGAAAGGGGTGAGTAGGAACGGTTTTGTTATTAAATCAGCTGGTTTTGAAGTATTGAAAAATACTATTTTTCAGCTATGGAAACTAATATATTTTTAGATATAAATATCAATGAAAAATTACTTGGTTATAACTGTTCAGCAAAGGTATAAATCTTATTTAATGAAACAAAGAAAGATAACCAGACATCCCAAATAAACTTTTCAATGGCCATTTTGTTGAATTAATGCTTTAGTATTAATAATTTTAACCTACGCGACTTCCAACCACCCCTGCATAAAATGCGGGACCAACAGATAATTTTCAAGCGAAGTAAAGATTTAAAAATTATTATATCATATAAAATCGCCTAAAATTTTACAAGAAATCTTTACCAGCTTAGTTGAAACTGTTTTCAAATTCATGAATGCAATAGTGTAATTGTTTCAATACACCATATTGTCTGTCAATAATTATTTTGCGTATTCTAATTTGCAATGAATGAGCTGCTTCAACATAATTATTGATTATGAATTATTATGAGTATAAGTATATGCATCCGCCGTAGCCGAATGGGTTGGCGCGAGACTACTATTCGGAATTCGGAATCTCGGTGAAACACCAAAATAAAAAAAAAAATTCTGAGCAGTTGCCCTCGGCAGGCAGTGACGAACCTCCGAATGCATTTCTGCCGCGAAAAAGCTCCTCATAAAAAATATTTGCGCCACTCGGAGGCGGCTTGTAACTGTAGCTCCCTTCCTTTGTGGAACACCCATCAAGGCGCACGCCACAAATAGGAGGAGGACGTTTTCTGCGATAAATTTTGTAATTGGAACTATTCGTCTCGACATATTTTTATACTCAGATTGCGTACATTACTACTAAATGGACCAATCATAATTAAAAAAATTTTTGAGTATGAGAAAGCAGTTGGTTCCGTTATTCACTAATCACCTTTTTATGAGTTTGCACCAAATTCTGAAAAAAATCACGCGAAATAGCTCAATACACTCTGATTCAAAGTGCTTTAAGAGTGTTTCCTATTGTAAAAAAATATGTCGCTTGATTTTGCTTATTGATTATTGCAAATTATTAATTATCACTTTCGCTTTATTGTTTTCAGAACTTTATTGGGCGCTAAATGAATCGGGCCGTCCTAATGTGCATGCAAATACGTACATACAAATGTTTTCGCGAAGAATACATACATATATTTAATCACAAACGAGTCGCGCAAAAACAGTCCAAAGTTCATTTCGTATGTGGCAAAATTAGCATAATGAATTATGTATGTATGTATATGTGGGCATACCTATGTGTGCATATAAGCCAAGTATACGCAATAGAACTGAAATTAAATACATGCCCATACGCAAACGGTACCTACATACCTACATATATTCATATAATAAAGGTATACATATATATGTATGTATGTATCATTTATATGTGCACACATACGTGTATGAAAGTATTGTACATATTTAGGAACACGAGTTGTTAGCACATGTTAATTTGTAAATATTTGTATGTTAATCTACCCAAAAAAGTCTACCCTTTTACAGTGCGAGCCTTCAGAAATGCCAACCAAGAGAGAGGAAAGGTGCAAACATACATACATACCATATGTACGTAGTACATTCACTCATATCTAAGTACATACATGTATATGCACGTACATTTCGACTTTCGGACTTTGTTCGGCTCGGAGCAGCTTTGATCTCATTAGACATGAGAAAAATACAAATTGTTAAACAAATTACAAATACAATTTAGGTGTATATGTACGTATGTATATATGTTTGTATATAAAAGTGTAAGGTGTTGTGTTGACTAAAATTCATATCATTACATACCGAAAGACATAGAACTGACCGGTGGACATACTGAATGCCAGTGCGACGGAAAATTTGAAGACTTCTCTGTGACTAATTGTAATTATGTGCATACATACATACTTACATATGTAATTATACACCAAATTGGTTGAATTCGTTTTGATTTTTTAGGGAACTTTCGCAAACTTTGTAATTTTTCAATTACTTATTGGAATCTGGTAATATTTAAGGTATGAAAAATTATTCTAGTTTTGTTGAAGAAAATATATAGGGTTTCACACCACTCTTGTACCGTTACTAATGACTTTATATGTACATATGCATGTGTGTACTTTTAACTTATTTAGATATTAAATATTAAATTAAATTAAATTATGAATTACTATCGAATTATATTATGAATAAAATAAAATTACTAAATCATGTCGAGCTGAATTTCCTAACTTTACTTGGCTGTCTTTTCGCTATCCTTACAAAAATAAATTGATTAAAAAAAACCGATTGATCAATGCAAACCAAATCAAACACGAAATCGCCAACGTTCGGCCAAAAAATTTAATGTTCGATGAACTATTCAGTTTGGTTGCCTCGAAGTGGTTTCTTGGAGGAAAGAGCGTGTACGAGTTCTTTTAATTGTGCGCCGCTCTTGACCGGGTATAAGCATACAAAAATATATATGTAGACATATAATAATTTTCGCAAGGTTTCTTTGGGCAAGTGTAAGTCAGCAGTGATTAATGCCGGCCTTCTTCAAGTCAATTACAGTAAACTCTCGCCAATAATGGAAGTGATCACTAAGCATTCATGTAACCTAACACAGTATCAAGAAATTATGGCTGTTTGATATATATGTACATAGATTTAGAACAGCATCACTAAATTGCTTCAATTGTTCAAAACTTTGAGAGTTTTTTTTCTATTCCTTCACTGTCCTAAAGAACTTTCAGACTTGGTGAATTGTATGTATTTAAGTTGGTTTCAGAATTTTCTTGCCGGCATGCAGCGATTCCCCAAATAACCACTACCGTTCACTGTTTGCTCTCCATTTTTTTTTTTACTTACGAATATCACTTCACTTCTTGCATTTACGACTTTGAATCGAATTTGTATTCTAGGTGCCTCTTATCGACAGAACCTGCACTAACCTAACCTATACATAGTTCTCACTAGTTTGCTTTAAATAAGATTAATTTCGCAAAATCACCTAATGACAATTACAGCTAAATATTTTACTTTTATGTCTACTTATGACTCTTCTGTGCATATTATATATTGATTTATTGGCTATATACATCCTTATGTATGTATGTGCATTTCGTTGAGTATAGATGTGGGAACATACGTATGTGCGTATACGCTGATGTTACTAAAATAAGTAATCAATTTAGTTAAGCAATAAAATATGCAAAATCAACAAATAATACTGCCAATTCAACTCGAAAAATAAATGGGATGTTTAATACAAAAATCGAGTCGAATTACATAAATGGCCACATACATTGTATTTTCATATATTTTATGCCGCTTTTAATTAAATATCAATATCTTCAAATTATGCATAGTATTTACTAACTTCTGATCGCATCAAATATACATAGGTGCGCAGTTGTTGTATTTTTGCCCGCCTGTAATTGACTTCAATTGAGTTCAATTTAGCAGCGATTACTGATTGCTGTTGTTTTGCTGGTGGCTTTTATGAAGCAATTAAAGCGGTCAAGAAGTGTTGAGGAGCTTCAGAAAAGTAAAAAAACAGCGAAACATGGGCATACGTACAACCGTGGAATATACTATAAGTACCTATGTTCATAAACACATGTATATTCGCACATTGTAGACCCAGTATAAAAATTTCAAACATCTTAAAAATTTTGTAGTTCTATGCAGTCGATTTAAATTTTTTTTAATTATGCATACATATGTACATATGTCTATAAGCAAGAGAGCGTAGCTTGCGTTTATGGCAGGAAAAATGGAGTTCGTCCCTGAACGGAAGCTGGACATACCGTTTGATTCCCATAATAGCCAAATGGGTTAACCGTAAACATGGACAGTTAGACACTATCTGACCCAAATACTGACGGGACATGGGTGCTTTAAATCCTATCTATTTAGGTTTAAACACGAAGACGACCCGTACTTTTCTTATTGTGCACCACCTGCAGAAGCCGCAGAGCATGTTTTGTTTGTCTGTCCGCGATTTGCGTTCGAAAGGGAGGAATTAAGTACTGGGGTGGGGAAGCCAATTACGGCTAATAACCTAGTGGATATTATGTGAGTCAGAAGGACATTGGTCCGCTGTATGTAATATGTCAAAAATAGTAATCTCCAAACTGTGTCGCGTTGAACAACAGTGCAGATCTTAATGAAGTGATACTTGACGGTCGACGTCGCTGAACAACACAGTGCAAATTTTCAAGAATTGGAGCTCCACCTCCCGCGAAGTCATGCTTAACGGTTGTGCCACGGTGGGAGGGAAACGGAGCTGGGGTCGGTCTTTAGTGGGTGAGTCGAAAAGCAAGTCCCAAATTTTTCGGCTTTCAATGCTTTGTGCCACCTCAAAAAAAAAAAAAAAACAAATGCGCGGGGTCGCGTCTTTGCTATTTCACCATAAAAGCTAAATTGTGATTTAAAGCAGATAAAACTCATTAGCAGTAAACAATTCTAGACCTAGTACTGCAGCAATATGTGCCAGCTCAGCACCAATTCAATTTACTACAGGGCAAATACGTACATTGTACGTAAATATGAATACATGTCTGTGCATATGCATGTGTTCGTATCCCCTTGACTTCGTATGAATTCTCCATATATTTATTTGTATGCAATGAATTTTCAAGTAGGTGACTTGAGCGAACCACTCACACTTTCTGGCTATTTGCAGTTCTCGTCAAAACGAATGGCATACGTATGTATGTATATAAGTGTGCTTGTGTGTATGAAAGCAACGACGATCTGGTCACGACAGCCATACGAAAAAGGGTGCCGGCTGTCGTTAACATTCATTTGGATGAGAAATGTACGAAATGTGCGAAATCCCAGTAAAAAGTTATCGAATTAGGAGGAGGAATAGTTATAATACGAGTAATACGTCGAATATACATATATGTACCCATGTACATAAACTCGTACATACATACAAAGATATATTTGATTCTATGCATTACTGTGCATACAGGAAGTATTAGTAGGTGTATGTCAATCATCAAGTACAGAAAAATATTTGCGTTGCGATAAAATATTATGTACATATTCAATGATGCATACTCATGCATATATGTACATATTTATAGAAGTTAGCAGATTTTACCGCAATTCTAGACTGGAAGATCTTCTAGCGGTTCTGTACCGCCCCTTATAATTCCAAAATTATTAACTGAACTATGTTAGCTTCCAACGAAAATACCGCACGTCTCGCCAATTAATCACATTTTTCCCCACCGGCTTATATATGTATGTATATGCATACCTTTAACATTTTGGTAGACATCCTGACTTTTGTCCCAGGCTGCTCCTACTACCGGCAGTTTAATAATACGCTCAAGCGATTCCAGATGTGGCAGCAGATTCTGTACATCTTTGCCTTGTTCAATAGCAAGTTCGCCGTTTGCGGTAGTCAAAGAAGATTTGCTTTGGTCTGCACTTGTCGCCATTTTAATAAATGCTTGCAATTTTTTTATTTTCTAAAATATTGTTTTCTGTAAACTGTTTGATATTTAATTTAGCACTTGCACTTAGAATTTCTTTAATGTGCCTTAAAAAGAAATTTTATGATTTTAATTCACTTGGTTTTTAGATTGCACAATTTCACAGTTCTTTATATGAGTAATTTGTGAAAAAAAAATTATACAAAAATATTTTTCTTTAACTCGCAAATTTGGTTTTTATTATATATTTACTCTTACGAATGTGATACGCTTCTGACTAGCCTGCAGCTCTGTGCTCGGGTATTATATGAAAAGCACAGCCCAAATACTGTCTTCCAATGCAATATCTCGGCTAGTGCAGCTTTTTACTCAGAGATCAATTCGCTAGTTGCTGACGCGATCGGTAAGCTATGTGTTGTGTATAGTTTTGCTATTGCCACTCTTTATGATGGCTCTCCAATCGTCTGCTGGCGTAATTTCTCTTTATTTCCCACTTAAGCGCTCATCCAGCCGATTTGAGTGTTGTTTCCTCATTTAGTTGCGTGAAGCATTGGCGCTCGCCGAACAGAGGGAAACTCGGTTTTTGTCACCTCATATGACAAATTTAGAGTTTTGGACTCTGAGTTCGCAGTTCAGAAATTGGTGGCGTATTTTGAGTATTTAACTGACATTCTCTTAAGTGTATGGCTAGCAGCTATTTATGTATTTTGTATGCATATATGTGTGGGTATATATGCAAGCCCTGCTCTTAATAATAAAAATAGAAGTTCATCGCTTATAAACTGGTATTTTCTGGTGGTGGTAAAAATTCACTCATTTTATTCCGGAATAAGAATAAGAAGAATTACTTGCTAACAGCACGAAGTTTAAGTTTTCATAGATAAAATCCAAATTTGCACTAGTGTAAGAATAAATTTGTATATATGGAGATAAGCAAGGTGTTGATACTTCTTACATAAATTAGTATCAAACAAATTAGCTACTAAAAACTGAAGCATACATACTTATCTACTCGCACATGTATGCCCATATGTACTTACAAACATATGTGTGTATAGGAACCATTTGATTTGGTGAAGCAATGTAGTGAGTCTATAACTTCATGACTACGGCAGATTCTTAGAATTCCTCATTTTTCTTCAAATAAAGAAATGTGAACTTTGGAATTAGAAAAGTGACGAAACGCGCCAATCGATGATAAGAATCAGGCGACGCACGTTATCAGCTTGACAACCAAATTATTGCACCGAAAAAAACAAGCCAACTAATAAAATAGTATTTTTATTTGATTTAGTAGTAATTAGTTTTTACTGGCACTTGAGAAAGCGAAATGTCTTTGAAGCCATGAGCCGGCCTCATGACTAAAATATTTAGGTACTTTACACTTAGGCGCATTGAAAGATTAAGACGCCTGCATTTTTGTCGCGTGTACTCTCATTATACAGTATGAACACATATACATACATACGTTTCATATGTATATTTGCGCAAATGCCAATATATTAAATAATAAATTATAAATACTCGTAGGTCCATTAACTTATTATAATTAGCAAATATTGATTTCAAGCTCGTGAATACGTTTAGAATTGCCATCAACACAAGACTGAATTGTATTCATACTTTTTACTTAGCGCAATATCCGACTCATCAGTTTGGCGTTCGTAACACTTTGGAGCATTTCAGGAGTTATGGCGTCGATTTCGTCGCCTACTCATAGCTTCAGAGGAGTTTGCTTCTTTGAGGTATATAAGTGGCTACCTTTAAGTAGCCCAACAGAAAAAGTTCAGCGCTGTCAAACCAGGCGAGCTGAGCCGCCGAGGGAATATTTCGCATTTCAGGTGGTTCGCAAAGTATGGTAAATATTGTACCGTTTTTAAACGGTTTAATAAATGGATTCTCTTCAGCTGCTGAATAATTTTTTCGCCTTTTACTGAAAATTTCCGTGGAGAGGAACACTCTAATGTGCCTATAAAAAATGTTGAATGGTCTGTGACTTCAAGATATATTTAGAGAAAATGTTTATATATAATATATATATTTTGGCGCGTACACCCTTTTTTGGGTGTTTGGCCGAGCTCCTCCTCCTTTTTGTGGTGTGCGTCTTGATGTTGTTCCACAAATGGAGGGACCTACAGTTTTAAGCCGACTCCGAACGGCAGATATTTTTATGAGGAGCTTTTTCATGGCAGAAATACACTCGGAGGTTTCCCATTGCCTGCCGAGGGGCGACCGCTATTAGAAAAATGTTTTTCTTAATTTTGGTGTTTCACCGAGATTCGACCGACGTTCTCTCTGTGAATTGCCAATGGTAGTCACGCACCAACCCATTCGGCTACGGTAGCCGAGAGAAAATGTTTAGAGAACTTGAAACTACAACCAACTACTTTTAAACTGTGTGAAAACTTCTTATATGACTTATACAGTACCTTCCAAACCCCCTAATTTGATTTTTGACCGTTTAAAACTTACGACGTAATAAAATACGACATTCTTGTGAATGCTCCAATTTCTTCAGTAAAGCCATCGTCTGCCGCGGCGCAAGACATGTTGCGCCATTCTGCTAGAACCAATACTACTCGGATTTATCCTAATTAATGGCTCCAAAAATTCGGTAATCTCTGACCGATATCGGCCACATTTGACAGTTACGTCATCGAAAAAGGATAGCCCAATAGTGTTCGTAGCGCGCACATCACAGAGAGACCAGTTTTATTTCAGGCTACAGTGACCTGTAAAGTAAACAGTTAGAAGTATTAAGTCTTTTCTGCTAAGTGAAAGTAGGTTATCAGAAATTCCTCTGTCCGACGATAGAATCAACGAATTTCTTCACCTCTCACCTGCTGAGAAGTTCGTTTATGTGGCCTTTTGTAAGTCCACAGATCTTTAGCTAGATGGTCCACTATTTCATTTCCCTGACGTATTTCATGTCCAGGAACCCAACCTAATAATAAAGTGTTGGAAGTTCCCTAACATGTTGGGAAGGGTTAGGCAGTCTTTTACCATTTTTTGAAGTGATTGTAGTTGATAAAAGGGCTTTCAAAGTCGCCTGACTATCTGAAAGTATTTAAATGTGAGTTCCTCTTATTTTTTGCGGAGACATTCACGCACACATATCTCAATGGCACGTATTTCTGCCTGGAGGATAGTTGAGTAGAGACCCATTGGAATCGATTTTTTAATTCCCGCCCCTGTTCTACCACCTTCCAATTTCGATCCATCAGTGTACACCACATCCAGGATCCGGGTTTGAAGGTGATAAAATTATTTTTCCAGGCCATATATTTATTAATTGGAAGCTCCTGAACAGAATGGGTTAGGAAGATAATATATCCACCCTATTAAGAAAAGGGGTATGTCGGAAGTCTTCTCAGATATTTAAATATCCTTTCATATCTCCACTTTTCAGATCGGAGATGCCTTTTGATCTTAAGACGCTCAAACGTGTCTCTTTTTCAATTAAGTGGGAAGCGGTGGTATGAAGGGGCACACCTAATGCGTACGCTAGACATGTTTTCATTGCTCCTGACTGACGCAGATAAGGCGGTACAATTTGTTGAAATCATTTACCGCCTTTCGTTGCTTAACTTTACTTAACGGAATATTTTATTTATTTACCACTCAGCTGAAAGTGAAATGTGACTCATCGCTGATGATGAGTCGATTTCAAAGGTAAAATATTCGAAGCACTATTTTCGAAATAAAATTTCACGATTTCTGTGCATTCTGCGGCTGTTTACCAATCCATGGTTAAAATTATACTGAACAGGTGTTTCTAAAACGTTATAGAAGAAGCGAGTCGAACAGCAACTTCCAAAGTTATTCAAAGTTCTCGTATTAAGTATGGGAACAACGTCCTACATATGACAAAAAAAAAATCACGCCCCCACCCCCCGAAATCCACTAGAATTAAGGGGTTACATGGGTATCGTCGGGTAAAAAAAGGCCTACTTTCAATATTTTTTTTCTATTGTATGTAAAATATTATTTATTTAATTCAAAGTTTTTTCTGTCTTATAGATACATATTTAAAGAATAATTTCTGAAATTTTCAAAAAAAAAAATTATAACTCCTCCATTGTGACGTCATTTCCGGTGACCCCTCGAAAAAAAGGTGCGGCCGCGTTGTCAGCATAACTCTTGACAGGATCATCGAAAATGAAAAAACAAAAATAAGTGTTTTAGTTAAGACCATAAACTCGTGCTTGAACGAAGGAAAGAAAACAAAAGTAAAAATTGGAATTTTGCCAGACATTTTTCCAAAAAAATGAAAATTTCGATCAAATTTGCTTGACATTTTATTTTTTTTTTTAAATAATATACATAGTTGTAATTGAAAAAAAATATCCTTCGTCCAAACACGAGTAAATTGTATCTCGAACACCTGTGTAAAATTTCATCTAGATCGGTTGAGTAGTTTTCGAGAAAATTTGACAGCCGTCTTTGAAAACACGGTTCCGAGAAAAACGCGTTTAAAGTTTTGAGTAACAATAAAAGTGGCTTGGAACGCACACATTCCGAAGGCAGTATTTCCGAAACTATTATTCGGATCGACTTGAAACTTTAGGATAATATTCTTGAGATGTTGTAGAAATTAATAAGCCAAAAAAAAGAGGTTGTCTGTAAAGTCGGTTTACTGACGATAGTTTAACGTGACAACGTCATAAGAAAATACTGATGTAATGCTTGCAATTTTCAAAACAAAATTTTAATTTTATTTGTTTGATAGATATTTTGTATGGATATAGAGAAGGAGGTAAATGGAATCGCAATGGAAGAGGTCAAGTTACATTTACATACATCACGATTTTTTTAAGCCACGAAACCCATGTAACACCTTAAGTAAAAATCATGTGTATTTGTCTAATTTAACTCTATGAGACTTCTGGCTATTCAATAACCTATAAAGGGCACTCTTGAAGCTTCAGTTCCGTATCCACGTATTCAACGTGCATTTCTACATTAACTGAAGACCGTTTCGGAAGTGAGTTTAACAACTGTTTCGATCATGGAAAACATGTTGACATAAGTGTTTTTTTCAAGAGAGACTACTTTGGGGACGACATACATGTATAAGAATGAATGTGCATTCTAAACAGTATAAACAAAGTCACCTTTCGAATTGATAACATTTAAATAATACTTTGTCGTGTGATATCAGCTTTGTGCATATATTAGATTTACCCTACCTACGCCTAGTCATAACAAAAATACATCGATTCAATAAAAGCGGATTATTTCAAGTAGCGCTGTTCCTACATATAAATCTTCTAATAAAAGCAGTCCATCTATCAAATTCCCTTATCGTAGCAATAGATTATATTCATACCTAAGCACAATAAATATTCTAGCCATATGCAAGCATGCTTGTGTACACATACCTACACTCGTGCATAGATAGGTATGTGTGGCCACTTACTTTTTCACAGTTCAATAATTCATTTCTGTTATCATTTTAATTGTACTCAAATGCTTCTAAAGTTCAATTTCGCATTATGTGTTATGCATGAAATTAGAATACGTTGGTGCATGTGCATGTGTGGGTACATACGTTTTGTGCAATTTGAATTCTTCCATGTTATAATAAATAGATTTCAAATATTTTTCATTCCTAGCGACCAATCGCGAAGCAATAATGGAAAAATATGCTGATTAATTTGGTGTTATTTTTTAGGCAATCCACCGGCAGTCTGACCTTCACTAGACCCATGAGCAGACAACTAACGGATTCTCTTTTCCAGTGTGCGCCGAAAATGTTTTCTCTTGTTACCGGAAGAAATGCCGCATAACTTTTTTATTTAAATGAGTACAACCGTTTACTGCGCTCACTATTAATTTGGATTGGTTGGTTTGCCTAGCTCTCACATTGGTTTTAAATGCATGAAGTCACGTAGTCGAAGCCAATTTGGCATTTCTTCTCCGCACAGCCAAGTGTAGATAACTTATGTTTATACTTTGAATTATGTTTTGCGTAATAAGTCATTTATTTATTTATTTATGTATCGCGACAAATAAAAGTAGCAGACACGCATAACACATGGACTGAAAAATCCCGGGCCTAACAACGAAAACACGTTTTTTTTGCTCAAAATTAGCTTTAGTCATTGAAGTAATTTCCATCAAGAACAACGCAATCATTCCAGTGTCGCTCTAACATTTCAATACCACTTTTGTCGTACAAACTTATCACTTTTGTAAAGCGAACAGTAAACCAAATCTGGCGCATATGGTGGATGTGGCAGCAATTCGAAGTTCGATTCATGTATAGGGTGGGCCATGTAAAATTTCCTTTTTGAATCGGCTATAAAAGAGAAAACAAATCAATATTTTTTCAAACTTTTTATTTTATTTTGAAGATTGAACATTGTCATTTATAAATGAAAAATATTATCGTTTTTTAAGCACATTTTCGATTGTTTGGGCTCCAATTCCATGAATGGCAACTTCGATTTCGTGTTTTAAAGCATCAATCGTCTCTGGATGGCATTTGTCCTTAACGGCTCCCTACAAAAAATAGTCCAGCAGGCTTAAATCGTAGCCACCGATGTGAAAATGAGCTTGATCAGAAAAGAAGATTTTTCGGTAAAAATGCTCATCTGCGGTCAAACGATTTTCTGCCCATTGAGCGAACCGCATTGGATGGTCATAAAGCTTCAGTTCTTGCACCAATTGAACTTTGTAAGCCTTCATACCGAGGTCTTTATGCAAAATTCTCCTCAAAGAAGTGCGTGAAATGTTCAATTCTTGAGAACGATGACGAGTTGCGGTTGTTGGATCTTCACGCACATTTTCGACTACAGCAGCAATGTTTTCGGGTGTACGCACTGTAGGAGCACGTTCACGTGTTGTTTTATCCATTTACGATCCACTTTCACGAACACGATTAACAAATTGATCCACAAACTGTCTGTTGGCAAATCTTTTTTTGGAATTTTTTTTTCAAATTTCTCACGGTCTGAGTAGAAGACTCACCACTTTGGAAATAGGTTTTCAATATTCCCCAAGCGTATAGCGTCCCATTTCGTAAATGTCAAACCTTTACGTAAATTATGAACACATTTGACATGTCATTTGTGTTACTACTCTCAAAAAAATAGGTGGTTCAAAAAGCAAATGCTATATAGCCCACCCTGTAGTTTTGCCATTCTTCAGAATCTTCAAAATGTTCTTATTTTTGGTCAACAGTGAGCAAACACAGCACCCACTTTGAACAGAGCTTTCTCATAGTCAAATGCGCTTTTGTCATAGTCAAATGCACTTTCCGACGTTTGAAGTCAGAAACCCCATCGTTTTATTGTTGTTTCTGATGGAACGGAGTCCCTATAATACTCTTCAAGCCATTGTTTCACTTGAACGGTATTTTCCTATCAAGAAGTAGTATAAGATCAAAACACGAAATTCTTTTTTATCCATTGTTTTGAAAATAACAAAAGTATCGTCACTCATAGCAGAATAACTCACGAACTAATGAGTAGAATATCATTAAATTTTAACAGCTGTCTTTTCAAGTACTAACTGAAAAAGAGGTGAATGGAATAAAACTAGTGGCATCTAATTGTTAGGCCCGGGACTTTTCAGTCCATGTGTTATATACGTATGTGCATGCATGTGTACGTACATATGTATGAGCTTTTATAGTACATATGTAAGTATGTAATGGAAAAAAATGGTGTGGAACAAATTATAGTTGTAAAGTCTGTGAAGCATCAGTATCTAGTGAACTATGTGAACTATGTACTATCTGAAATTTATTTGATTGCAACTTTTCATAAGCGATTTTAATCAACCTTCCACCCCCGGATTCATAGAGATCAACAATATTAGCCGCGCTGAATCCGCGTTTTCTTTAATAGACTCTCGTCAAAACACTTCTCAATGTTGTTGTTGGCAGTAGAAAAACAGAGATGACAAACTACAACATACATACAAACTTTAATTTTCCAACATTTTCTTTTTTTTACCCAACTTCCCCTGTATTGAACAAAATCAAGAATTATTCAAATTTATCAACCCGATCTCGCATATTTACGAGACAAATACGTGATAGGCAGCAGCTGATGACAAATAAATCAGGACGTGACTAACCATTCGGAGGTCCACTGGTTCGAAACACGGGCACGAAACCCCAAATACAAGGGGTGCCTTTTATATTTCGGGATTAGAGAACCGCATCTTCAGGTGTCGAAAAACGTTGACGTCTCAGTTTGTTTTTTAAGTACGGGAGTAAAAAGAAGTCATTCGGTGCCAAGTCAGGACTATACGGCGGATGACCCTTTAATTCGATGTTTTGGGTGCTCAAAAATGCAGTTGTTTGAGCCGATGTGTGAGAGCTCGCATTGTCCTGGTGAAGAGTGATCCGTCTTTGGCGATTGGTTTTCCTAATTTCTTGGAAGACAACTGGCAAACAAATGGTTGTGTACCACTCAAAATTTACTGTTCTGCGTTGTTCTAGTGGTACGGTTGCGACATGTCCAGTTTTTCCGAAAAAAACAGGCGACCATTTGCTTGGAAGTGCTTCGTGCGCGAACAACTTTTTTTGGATTTGGCTCATCTTGAAACACCCATACAGTCGACTGCTGTTTACTTTCGGGCTCATACGCGTAAATCCATGATTCATCACCTGTCACGATGTCATAGACGTGTTTCGAAGCCCCGCGATCGTATTTTTTGAGCATTTCCTTCGACCAATCGACACGAACCTTTTTTTGAGCGATTGACAAATTGTGTAGGATCCAACGCGAACAAATTTTTTTGACAGTCAAATGTTTATGCAATATTGAATGTATGCTGGTCCCACTAATGCCTAAGATTGTCTCAATCTCACGATAGGTCACATGATGATCTTCCAATATCAGTTCGCGCACAGCATCAATGGTTTTCGGAACAACAACTGATTTTAGACGACCTGCACAAAATTCGTCTTCGAGTGAACTACGACCACGATTGAATTCACCATACCATCGATAAACACTGGTCCTTGATGGAGCTTCATCGCCAAAAAATGAATTAAGTTAAATGAGTTAATCCACGTCGAAAGTTGTAAAAAATAATCGGACGAAAATGTTCACGATTTAATTCCATTTTTGAACAGAGATGAATCTTTTAAGTTACTGTAAACAACACAAATAGCACTGGTATTTCAAAACGTTCTGAGTACGTAAAAGCCAAAAAATTTCAAACTTTGCGATGCAGCTGTCAGTTGCCAGATTGCAACACCAAACACACAGCAAAACCTTCCTGGTGGTAATCCGGCTTGGCGATGGTTTGGGCCGGCTCGCCGCTTCTCGACCACGATCTTTTTCGCTTGGCGTTGTCGTACGTAATCCACTTTTCATCGCCAGTCACCATCCGCTTCAAAAATGGGTCAAGTTCGTTCCGTATTAGCAGAGAATCGCAAGCGTTGATTCGGTCCAAGAGATTTTTTTGCGTCAACACGTGTGGCACCCATCTAGCTTTTTTTGGAATCCAATCTTCTGCAAATGGTTTCAAACGGTTTTGTGGTCTACACCTAGTTCCTGACTAATCGAGCGAACGCTCACATGCCGGTCTCTTTGGATAATTTCAACGATTTTATCAGTCTCTACGACGATTGGCCTACCAGTACGGGGTGCATATTCGACATCTACTACACCAGAACGAAATCGATTGAATCAACGCTGTGCTGTGCGAATGGTTACAGTGTCAAGCCCATAAACTTCACAAATTTTTGCCGCCGCCTTCGTCGAATTTTTGACGCGCTATAACTTAAGACTGAAACGTACGATCACAACATTGTCAAAGAGACACTTGTAGTACAGACTGTCGCCTTCAAATCGCCGTTTAGTGTGACCCGATGCAATAAGTACAACGCAAGATATGTTTAAATGTCGCGCTCAATTGACAAAATACGACATTACTTTTTCCCCAACCAAATATTTCCGTGATGGATAATTTTTGCTTTCTATCATTTTCCCAGCACAGTTTCTCTTGCATCGAACTGTCACTAGCCTCTCTAAATTTTTGAGTGCTGGATAATGCTAAAATATGTTGAATTTATATGAAAATATTGTACGTAAGTAAACGTAAAGGTCATGAATCTGACTATGCCAAAAAATCTTTGAAATCAATGATTTACCTAAAACCAAAAGTCTGCTCTGCATCAAATTATAATAACAGAATTTACTTTCTACGCTCAAATCGCGGAAATAAACTAATAAAACTTTCCGTCTGTGGAATTCACGTCCAAGGTTGGTTTGTTTAAACACTGTAACTTAAGGCCCACAAACCTTATGCCATTCGTTCCAGCTTAAGTTTGATTTAATGTAAGCAAAATATAACACAATTCTTTCACTTACCTGCACCTCCCGGAGAATACAGAATGTATTTTATATTATTCAAAGTTTGGGGTGTTGTTTTATTCAATTTCTAATTTTAATTCAAATCATTACATAACATTTTTGAAATTCAGCGTATATTTCCACAAAATAAGAATTTATTTTCTTTTGTAAAGGGTAGTTAAGTTTTAAAAGCCGGTGTTGATTTTGAATAAAGTACAATTTTTTTAAAAAAATTTTGTCATTTCTCTTTATTATGATAATATTGGTATAGCTCAATTACGTATAGAACAAAATATCGGCCAAATGGCAGCCGCGGCCTCGGCGGCACACCTCCATCCGATGGTCCAAATTTTCAATGATGCGGTGGCATATGTTAATTGAGGTTCTATACCGTTAATGTGCCGAATTATCTCATCCTTTAGCTCTTGAATTGTTGCTGACTTATCGGCGTATACCTTTTCTTTCAAATAACCTCAAAGAAAGAAGTCCAACGGTGTCAAATCATATGATATTGGCGGTCAATTGACATCGCCGCGACGTGAGATTATTCGGCCATCAAATTTTTCGCGCAAAAGAGCCATTGTTTCGTTAGCTGTGTGACAAGTGGCACCGTTCTGTTGAAACCACATATCGTCCACATCCACATCTTCCAATTCGGGCCATAAAAAGTTCGTTATCATCTCACGATAGCGAACACTATTCACTGACCGACCTCATTTTGGAAAAAATACGGCCCAATGATGCCGCCGGTCCATAAACCGCACCAAACAGTCACTCTTTGTGGGTGCATTGGTTTTTCGGCAATCACTCTTGGATTATCATTCACCCAAATGCGGCAATTCTGCTTATTGACGAATCCACTGAGGTGAAAATGTGTCTCATCACTGAAGATGATTTTCTTCGAAACTTGGTCATTCACTGTTGCCATTTCCTGCCACCATTCTGCCCATTGACGACGCTTGAAATGGTCAAGAGGCTTTAGTTCTTGAGTCAATTGCACCTTGTAAGCGTGTATATGTAAGTATTTATGCATAATGTTCATCAACAACGAGCGTGAGAGATGCAATTGTTGGGCACGACGACGAGTTGAGGTGGACGGCTCTTCAACCACACTATCGCGAACAGCAGCAATATTTTATGCAGTATGAGCATGCACTGGTGTTTTCATATCTCCTACACACCCGGTTTGCTCAAAATTTTGTATAATTTTTCCGATTATACACACATTTGGACGATTAAATTGACCGAAAAAATCACGAAGTGCGCGATATGCATTTTGATTTGAACGCCCGTTTTCCTAATAAGCCTGAATAACTTTAACGCGTTGCTCGTTTGTGTATCTTTGCATGGTTCAAATTGACTTAGTCTGAGACAGGAAAATGTCAAATAAAATGCAGAAAAAGACTTGACGTTTAGGTGTGGTTCACAATCAACATCGGCCGTTGAAGTTTAACCACCCTTTATTTATCTTAAAATAATTAATTGCACTTTTTTTGGTTTATTATTTGTATTCGGCGATAAACCTGCGGATATTAAAAACTATGTCGTATTCTCGTATATGCGAGTACTTTTCAATGGGCAACCATTTTAACCTAACCTAAACTAACCAAACTTTTCAAAGCTCTTTCACACAATCTCTGTTCGTCGAGCTCACATTTGAAGGAAGTACAACTATGTTAGTATTCCACAGCCTCCTATCTGAGTTGACTTAAGTCAAGTAGATTTAATTTTCTTTCTAAGTTCTGAACTGCTTCTGTCCAAAAGATTTGACTTGTTATATAATTTTTGTGGCAATCTATTAGCATCATAGACAAATAAGGTCTTATAACGGATGCATTGGGTGTGCTCCTGAACATACCACCGCTTCCAATTCTAATTGAAAGGGAAGCTCGCTCGAGTGCCTTAAGATTAAAAGGTATATCTGAACTTAAAAGTGGGGATATGAAAGGTCATTTAAAGATCTTGAAAGACTTCCTACATAGTCCCATTCTTCATAGGGATGATATAATAGGACTATGAATAAGTTCGTGCGGTTTTTTTTCGAAATTTGAAACTTTATTGACGTAAAATGGTTACAAATTTAATATTCAAAATATTGTCCATCGCTTACTACTACTTTTTCCCATCTTTCTGGCAATTCACGGATTCCCTTTGTGAAAAATTCGGTCGGTTTTGCCGCAATCCACGAATCGATCCATTTTTTGACTTCATCGTAATTACGGAAGTGCTGGTCAGCCAGGCCATGTTGCATCGATCGGAAGAGATAGTAATCGGATGGCGCAAGGTCTGGACTATACAGCGGGTGGGGTAGGACATCCCATTTGAGCGTTTCTAAGTATGTTTTGACCACTTGTGCAACATGTGGCCGAGCATTGTCATGTTGCAAAATAACTTTGTCGTGTCTATCGGCGTATTGCGGCCGTTTTTCTCGCAGTGCTCGGCTCAAACGCATCAATTGTCGTCGGTAGACATCCCCCGTAATCGTTTCATTCGGTTTCAGTAGCTCATAATACACAACACCCAGCTGGTCCCACCAGATACACAGCATAACCTTCAGGCCATGAATATTCTGCGCCGACGTCGATGTTGAAGCATGGCCAGGGTATCCATACGTTGCCCGACGTTTTGGATTGTCGTAATGGACCCACTTTTCATCGCCAGTCACAATTCGATGCAAAAAACCCTTTCTTTTGTGCCGTTGAAGCAGTTGTTCGCATGCCATAAAACGGCGTTCAACGTCTCTTGGCTTCAATTCATACGGCACCCAATGGCCTACCTTTCGGATCATTCCCATGGCTTTTAAACGTTTGGAAATGGTTGATTGATCAACTCCCAAAGTTTTTGCAACCTCTTCTTGCGTTTGAGCCGGATCTTGATCGAGCAATTCCTCCAATTCGGTATCCATGAACTTTGGCGGCGCACCCTCGCGTTCTTCGTCTTCCAAGCCAAAATCACCACTTTTAAAGCGTGCAAACCACTTCTGGCACGTTCGCTCAGATAGAGCATGCTCACCATAAACTTCCTCCAAGATACGATGACTTTCGGCTGCTTTTTTCTTCATATTAAAATAATGAAGAAGAATTCCCCGCAAAAACACATTATTTGGCACGAAATTCGACATTTTCAAGTGTGGTAAAAATATTGTTGTTTACGCTTCAAATAAAAAGCTTATACTGACGTTTGTGCCTTACGACAGTAGCTCTCCAATGAATGTTTGGAAATGTGGATCGATGGAATAATAATCAAGTTACGCCATCTGTTGTAAAACCGCACGAACTTATAAATATACCTATTACTATCACCCAAACCAATACTCTTCAGGAACTTCCAAGTTATAACTAATGAACGAACAGACTGGAGAACTAACTCTCTCACTTTCAAACCTGGCTCCCAGCTATGGTTTACTGATGGGTCCAAATTGGAAAATGGTAGAACAGGGGCAGGAATCAATGGGCCTAAATTCAAAAAATCGATTGCGATGGGATTCTACCCAACAATAATCCAGGCAGAAATACATGCCATTGAAATATGTGTGAGAGAATGCCTTAGCAGGAAAATGAGAGGTACTCACATCTACATACTTTCAGATAGCCAAGCGACTCTAAAAGCCCTTCTATCAACAACTATCACCTCTAAATTGGTAAATGATTGCCTAAACCTTCTCAACATGTTAGGAAACCTCAACACAGTAACTGTAGTCTGGATTCCGGGACATGAAGGGCATGAGGGGAATGAAATGGCTGACGACCTCGCAAAAACAAGGAGCAAATATGCAACTTACTGGTCCTGAGCCTTTCTGTGGACTCACGAAAAGCCACATTAATGAATTCCTCAGGAAATGGGAAGAAAGGAAATTTGCTGCACACTGGCTAAACTGTGCCGGTCAGCGTCAAGCCAAACTATTCCTAAGTCCCAACAAAGGAATATCTGACAAACTTCTCTCACTAAACAGAGTAGATCTACGTCTTTTAACAGGATACCTTACACGTCACTGCAGCCTGAGGTATCATCTAAATAATATTGGTCTATCCGAGACCAATGTCTGCCGCTTTTGCGAAATGGACATAGAAAGCTCAGAACATTTGCTTTGTGAATGTCCTGCGTTGGGCAGACAGAGACTTCACCACCTTGGTGGTATTGTAGTATCTCCATGCAATCTTTGGAACAACAAACCCAAAATTGTGCTAAAATTTTTAAAAAGCCTAAAACTCTAGGGTTACAAAATAGGCCTTTCACAATAGATCAGCTCTGGTCGCAGTGCGTAATGGCCTTCTAATAATAATAATAAGGTCTTATGGATATGTCTTAGGTGAAGTTGAATTGTATACAAATGACAACTTGGAAAGCCAGTTTCTAAAGTGGCACAATAAGACGGTGTATTTGTAGGCAAGTTCAAAATTATTTAAAAAAAAATACAACTAAGTTTTATCATGTTATTTATTATATAAGCTATTTTATATCCTAGGAATCCTTTTGTGCGGTAATTTTTTCATTTTTCGAGTACCAATTAGAGCAGATTCACTGCAGCTTTTTCTCACCATAATTTTGCCACATCCAGTGAATTTTACCACATAACAGTACTTGTAAGAGTGTTGTCAAATGAATATATTCAGTGTACGAAATGTGATTTGTCTTAGACATACAAAATATTTGCATTGAAACGCTTTAAACTTCTAAAATAGAACTTCGACAAGGTTAAAATTTAAAAGTTTTTGTTGCATTTGACTGAATTTATTTCATTTTTTACAATATCTATGTGCGGACAAACTTTTGAGTCACTGTAAGTGTAATAAATGCAAACCAGCCCATTTAAGTAATAACTATTATATACAAATATCCATACGCACACACATACATACATTCTTAATGCTATGCGCCGCTAAATAAACACAATAAACACACTAATTGATGGCATCTAATCGTGTTGATACAAACCTCAATGAACTTTGAATCACTTTCGAATGAGCTGAGAAACTAAATACATACAAATACGAGTACGAGGCACTACTAAAAGTGATCGAACTGTCATCGGTAAGTGCACTTAAATGCAATGCATAGCGCAAATGAATCCATACAAATTTAAATATGTAAATACTAAGAGCAAGTATTTATGCACTCGCGTGCACTAACTTACATATTTATTTTGTTATGAATACGTGCACACAAAAAGGCAATCTAATAAATGAACAAATTAATCAAACAAGAAAAATATTCATAATAAAAAAATAACACAATAAGTACATTTGCACTGGCGATATCAAAGCATTTGTTTGTTAAAAAATAATATGATAATTGGTATTTTCTATGTAGGGTTTCTGACGTGACGTCAAATTTCTTTAAGAAGTTAAATAAACTAAACTAAGTTTATTTTCACATATGAAGCTTTAAATAATGAGACTGACAGTCAGATGTTTATTTTGAAGGCATTTCCTTCGAATACAAAGCTACTTGACAAAATGTCAGGTGTAACAATAAAGCGAAACATTTTTGTGAAAGTTCCCATGAAACTTGATAACAACCTGCTGAAACTTATAATTCTTTTGAAGTACTTGCTAATAAAAGGAATTGGTTACTTCTTCTTCTTAATTGGCGCGATGACCGCTTAAGCGATTTTGGTCGAGTTTAAAAAAGCGCGCCAGTCGTTTCTTTCTCGTGCTAACCGGCGCCAATTGGACACACCAAGTGAAGCCAAGTCCTTCTCCACCTGATCTTTCCAACGCAGAGGAGGCCTTCCTCTTCCTCTGCTACCACCAGCTGGTACCGCATCGAATTCTTTCAGTGCCGGAGCGTTTGTATCCATTCGGACGACATGACCCAGCCAACGTAGCCGCTGGATCTTTATTCGCTGCGCTTTGTCTATGTCGTCGTAAAGTTCATACAGCTCATCGTTCCATCGCCTGCGAGTCCTGGCGAGTCCCAAACCTAGCGCACAACCAGCTATCCTGGAATGTTTCGCCTTCTCACGTTAGCTCACTCCCGAACGGGTGTTCGGAAGCTACCCAGAGAATACGCGGGCTAATCCCGGACGTTGTGAGCTAGCCACTCCCAAATGAATGGCGATCAGTAACTTTCCCCACTTGCGTGGGTAAAGTAAAAACAGCCAATTTTCTTCATCTTATTTCTTCAAGAAATGTTCAGCCATTGCATATCCTCTTTTATTAATTTTTAATGAATCGCTTGAATTTACCGATTTTATATTGTAGGTGGGTGGACTGATGTATAGACTGGTAATAAGAATGGTGTTGCTAATCACAGCCTTATTTCCAAACTATCTACGACATCAAAGTTGTTTGACTGGCAGATCGACCGTCACTAATGTTGCTGTATTCACAGAATTTTGGCTGCAAGCCGGTACAGTCCAAAAATAATAGAATACAAGATTGCGTTCATCAGAGAGATGTGACCTCACACTGGTACAGTTGCGCGAGAGGCATGGGACAATGCGAATAAGAACGCAGAAGAAGAAGAAATTACACACACAGCACCCGAATAAATTGCACAAATGTGACGTCAATCGCACAGCGATTCTGTCGAATTCACTGGAAGTAGCGCCACCTTTTCATTCTCTCCATCATGGATACAGTTTGTACGGATTCTTGATACGGTCAACCACTTTTAACGAGGTCAATCACTCAATTTTAGTCTCCAAATTGCCTAGTTTTTGGTTTCACTCAGGTTTTTAAAATGGGTGTGCAGTTGTCGTAGATTATAGGCATCTTCTATTCGCCACTTCTCTGCTAGATAACGCTCTCTGCTCGGCTGACTTGACGAAAAATTAGTAATCCTTATTAATTAGCCGAAAGACTCTGTTGTTAGCGCTGCATGATTTATGTATCTGAGTGTTTTCAATTTTCAAAATTTATTTTATATGCAGACGATGTAAAAATGTCTAATTTAAAGTTTTTACAATTTATGTAAGCTATAGTCAGTCAGTGGAATAAAAATCGCCTTCATGAAATGTTTTCACGCATCGTTTTCTAAGTATAGACAATTATTTGCTATCTCTTATTTAATTAAACCCTCGCGTCTCACCATTATGAATGAAGCTTCGGATCTGGGTGCACTTTATGATTCAAATTCCTATTTCTGAGTAATTTACCTTCTTGTTATAAAAAATGTATCATACAGCATTCGCAAAATTACTGTCAAAAAATAAGTCGGGCATCTGGCATTCTTACGATTGTTTGGCACTTTAAAACGGGAAATTCCATAAATAATTTGCTCTCGTTAGAACAGTGCAAAAAAAGAACCCGATGTAGTAAATTAAAATAAAATTTCAGTCGTGTTTTGTTAAATAAAAGTCCAAATTATAAACTTTGAGAAGACCTACTGAAGAGTTGCTGGAAAAATACTTACGTTCGACAGTTAAACTTGGGGGAGGGTTGGTACTGGTATGCGATTGTATGCCCGCTGCTGGTACTGGAAATTTGTGCCTCATTAACGGCAATAAGCACCACAAATAATACTTAACAACTATGAACAAAAATTTGGTCCAAAGTGCTGACAAGTTGGGAATTAAAGGCAGTTTCCAGTTCCAACCCATTTGACTACCGCGACCTCCGAAGTAATGATTTAAATAAATGAATAAAGTAGTTGTTTATTAATTTTTTCTCAACCCAGCGGATAAACAACATTTTTGACCTTTCTACAGGGTGGGCCATATAGCGTTTGCTTTTTGAACCACCTATTTTTTTGAGAATGGTAACACAAATGACATGTCAAATGCGTTCATAATTTTCTTAGGTTTGACATTTACGAAATGGGACGCTATACGCTTGAAGAAAATTGGGAAATATTGAAAACCTATTTCCAAAGTGGTGAGTCTTCTACTCAAACTGAGATAAATTTGAAAAAAAAAATTCCAAAAAAAAAGATTTGCCAACAAGACAGTTTGTGCATCAATTTGTTAATCGGATTCGTGAAAGTGGATCGTTAATGGATAAAACAACACGTGAACGTGCTCCTACAGTGCGTACACCCGAAAACATTGCTGCTGTAGCCGAAAATGTGCGTGAACATCCAACAACCTCAACTCGTCATCGTTCTCAAGAATTGAACATTTCACGCACTTCTTTTAGGAGAATTTTGCATAAAGACCTCGGTATGAAGGCTTACAAAGTTCAATTGGTGCAAGAACTGAAGCCTAATGACCATCCAATGCGTTTTCGGTTCGCTCAATGGGCAGAAAATCGTTTGACCGAAGATGAGCATTTTTACCGAAAAATCATCTTTTCTGATGAAGCTTATTTTCACATCGGTGGCTACGTCAATAAGCAAATTGTCGGATTTGGGACTCAGAAAATCCACACGCTACTGTAGAGAAGCAAATGCATCCACAACGAGTCACTGGCATCATCGGGCCATTTTTTTTTTTTTTCGAAAATGAGCGAGGAGCCGCGATTACAGTAAATAGCGAGCGTTACCGAGACATGCTCAACGAGTTTTTGTTTCCAAAAATTGAAGAGGATGACATGGACGACATTTGGTTTCAACAGGACGGTGCAACTTGTCATACTGCCAAAGTTACACTCGAACTTTTGGCTACCGTTTTTGAATTCCGATATCCATTGGCCGCCTCGGAGCTATGATTTAAGCCCGTTGGACTATTTTTTGTGGGGAGCCGTTAAGGGCAAATGCTATGCGAACCATCCAGAGACGATTGATGCTTTAAAACACGAAATCGAAGTTGCCATTCATGAAATTGGAGCCCAAACAATCGAAAATGTGCTTAAAAATTGGGTTGATCGAATGGCCTACTGTAAAGCCAGACGTGGCAGTCATTTGAACGATAATATTTTTCATTTATAAATGACAATGTTCAATCTTCAAAATAAAAAACAAAGTTTGAAAAAATTGTATATGGCCCACCCTATATTTGGGGCAAACATAGATGAACAACCTATCCAGAGTACCAAGTCTAAAATAAGCTATAAATAGTTGGTCGAAGGAAAAAGCTCAATAGTTTTTGAAGCTAAATCTAAACTTATTTAAAGATTGTTCCTGGAACTTTATTTTTTATTGGTAGGTCTAATTGAATTACGCGGATGTGCACTTTTTCCTTTCTAAAGAGCTTAAAAACACTTGATTATGCTATGTTCTCTGTTGTGCTCAAAACTCTGAATACAAATAATAATGAAATTTGCGCTCCTCATTCCGCTTTTGTTTTTTGTAAACTACATTAAATTAAGGGGGGAAGTCCATGTAGAAGCGTCAAAATCCGTTATTTTTAAAACATACTTTTAAAGGTGATAAAATAATTATATTATTTTGAAGCTTTTACACAATTTTATTTAACCTTTCGAGAGTGCAAAAAAAATTTTTTTCATTTTTTTTTTCCAGGATCAGTTCTTGTCGGCTGCCTACGGCGCGCGGTCCCAAACTGCTCTATTTATTAATCTTAATCTGTCGAATCTGAAACAAAAAATTTAAATTGGGTTTTTTTATAACATATTACGGAAAAGATGAGCCTATAAAATTAAAAAACAAGTATAAAATTAATTATAAAATAAGCCTTTGAAAAAAAGTCAGAATTTAGTTATATTTTATTGACATTTTTAACCCCAAAAAGTAATTTCTCAAAGCGAAATATCTGAAATTTTAGGTTTATCCTTCCGATAATTATGTTCAGAAAAGCCTCACCAAACTTAATACAAATCTGTTGATAACTTTTTGAGTTACAATACGAGCAGTTTTTAAAAATACAGTTACGAGATAAGTGAGTTTAATGTTTGTTGTAGTTAATGGGCTATAGAAGCTACAATATTAGGAACTTCCGCATGAAAATTTCACAGTATATTCTTAAGATACCATACTTTCGAAATATCGAAAAAAATATTACACTTCCCCCCTTAAGTCATTTTAAAACATCTTAAGCATAACAAAGTGATCCGAAGCAATTCAGAAAGTTTGGTAGTAAAATGGCCTGAAATCAAATCTGGCAAGATTAAAATACATTTTATATGGGAAGCTTGTAGAATTTGTAATGTAAAAAGGAAAGTATAAGACAAAATTTTTTATTTTTACATTCACAATTTGTGCGCCATACATTTGTTCAGGGCCCAATTTTAATGCGAATTACTTGTAGGTATAATTTCTGACAAAGCAAAACAAAACCGTTACTCATATTTACAGCCAAATATCTGGATCATGATCTGGATGCAAATGGTTCCAAATTATTTTCTAAATAATTTTCAATTTCTGGTCAATAGATTGAGTGATTTGATTTGATGCCGTTCCAATTCGATGATTTCCATGATTTATCAACATTTGCGACGACTGTCCTACCTGCACGGTATCGTTAGAATCACCGTTTTGTTGCTGCATTCGATACTGCGTTGGACACATAAATAGGACACATTTTTTTGGCCGCAGAACTGGCTTCACCAAACACAAAACTATCCGAGAAATTTTTTGAATTTTTAACTTCACCTACAACAGGGTCCGGCAGTCGAAGTGAAATTGGAAAATCACTTTTATTAAATTCAAAGTAAAAAATTTTGTAAAAATAATACACATTTAAAAATCAATTTACTTTGGCTCGATATGATCACATTTTGCCTTGAGGTGATCCAGAAACGAATCGCAAGCTACCCGAATGTGACTTGCAGGTATTTTAGCCCACTCGCGGATAATGGGTTTTTTCAGCGTCTCGAGATTTGTGAATCTTTTAGTTCGGACCTTGCTCTCCAAAATGTCCCAAAGAGAATAATCCATTAAATTCGCGTCTGGTGAATTTGAGAGCCATTGTGTGGACGTAATGAAGTGCGAAACGGTGTCTTTTAGCCATTCTTGGTTCACTCGAGCTTTATGAGACGCATGCCACCAAAATGTTTGTCTGCCCACGGCTTCAAAGCAACCTCCAGAATACTTTCCCGATATTTCGCATGTTTCTTGGCGTCAGGCTCGATGAAAACGAGTGGAGAGTGCCCATCTGCGGTTACAGCGGCCCAAACCATTACCTGTGGCGGGTGCTGCTTCCTGGTCAAATAAACCCTATCGCTACGATTTGCTCCATTTGCTTTGGTGTGAGATCATGTGGCTTTTGGATCTTGTAAAGCTTGACTTTGTTATCAGTATGCGGCGAATGCTACGGTCAGATATTTTCACTTCTTTCGCCATTTGATTAGCAGGTACTTCGACGGGGAATTCGTTCACTTTTTGAACCATTTCAAGTGACGTTGCAGTCTTTTGATGACCACCTCCATGACGCTTCGCGATGCTACCAGTATCATCGTAACCAGTAATAGTGCGATAAACAAAAACTTTATTTACTTTAAGGTGTGCTCAAGCTAACAAACAATCGCTGGTTATAATTTTCCAGCCAAATCTAATGCAATCACACTATTATGTTTGAAACCCATTACTTATTCTCTTTTTCACGTTTACTTTCGGAAAAATGCTTCCGATGCCCGTGGATCAGCTGCAAAGTTGGTTACACTTCGAGTACCGGATTCTGTATTATGTTTTGCAGCAAAGTTACTTTCCAAAATATTGCGAAATTTCTACCGGACAAACAATATCGAAAATAACTTCATAAAAATGTTTTGAAGTGGCTGGAGATAATAAATGAAAAGCTTTATATTTGGGTTAATGAAGATGATAAAATGTTGTTTTATATTATATTATTTATTTATAAAATTATCATGGAATCAAGTTGAAAATTGCTTAACATCATTACGATTCGATTGTGCAGTTAGACTATCGAACGACGCGTTCCTTACCGTATTAATTTCATACTTATAAGTATATGTATGTGCACACATATTTTTAAAGGGTATACTTTCGGCTGGTTTCTTATCAAATCACTTTCTTCTTATAATACAGGTAGCAGTTTCGTAGAGAAAATAATTCTTACTCATCTACAAGTTGTATTAAAAATTAAAAAAAAAAAATATGGAAGCTATTTACCAAATGATTTTAAAAATTAATAAGTTTTCTTAGCTTCCCGAAACATTATACATTATTATGTCCTTAAGTATCTAGGGTCACTCTCCCGGAAACCTTGCATATCCGTGTACGGAAGGGCTTCTCTTACGGTAACACAAACGCACTAATGAAAACTAACTTCAACCGCGTTAGCCGCATGGATTGGTGCGTGACTGGACACGAAACATGAAATAACAATTGATAGAAAACTTATTTTCTATTATCGGTCACTGCTCGGCAGACAATGGCCATGAAAAAGCTCTTCATGAAAAACCATCTGCCGCTCGGAGGTGTCGTATAACTGTAGGTCCCTACAAAAAATCTCCACCACATGTAGGAGGAGGAGCTCAGCCGAACCCCCAAAAAGGGTGTAGCACCAATTATATTTACATGTGTATGTATATGTAACTGAAACAATTTGAATTAAAAGAGAACCACTGTGGAAATAATTGTCCAACCCCGCCTTATTTAAAAAAATTCTTCGAAAAGTTAACCGACATTCCAAAGCTATGGCTTATTCATTTTTATGCGCTCAATTAGCTTAAAAATTTGTAGGAAACCACCAACCCATCATTTTGATATCGTTTCTCTGTATGGACTCTGGGACTTTCCTTCGAGGGAACAGAGGGAACGGGAAGATGTAAGACAAGGCGAGTCCATCTATGTATATACAGATATCTCAAAACTTGAGGGCGGGGTGAGTGGAGATGTATGTTTCGAGCATCTGGGGATTTCCTTCAGTTTTCGGTTTTCCGACTACTGTAGTGTCTTGTAGACTGAACTGAATAATATAAGCAGTGTTGCCGGGTACAGTGTGATGCGATACCCAGAGATGATATCTACATTTTCATTGATAACCAGGTGGTGATAAAAACTCTCACAAAGAAGTCAACAACCTTAAAGGTAACCATGAAATGCCACACATCTCTTACCGAGATGGCTGAGTCATTTCACCGAAGGCTAGCATGGGCTCCTGGCCATTGTGACATTGAGGGTAACTGCAGAGCCGGTGAACTAGCGAGACTCGGTACTAAATTGACCGATGAGTACATAGGCATACCCTTACAAACATGTAAACTACTCCTCGCCCAAAAATTGTGGCCAACTCTTAAAGCTAAACGCACAGAATCTCTGCTAAGCCGGAATAACCACCGCCTTAGCTCACTGATTTCAGTTATACCGGGGCATTGTCTAATCGGCAGGCCCGCCCAGAGGATGGGTATGCAAACACATGACTACTGCAGAAGTTGTCTAGATGAGGAAGAGGCAGAGCCGATCCCGCACCTTCTGTGCCATTATCCTCCTCTATCAAGACATAGATTTACCATTTTAGGTATACAACTTTTTAATAAATTGGAAAATCTTAGTTCTGTAGAAATTAGAGATCTTTTAAAAATTTTGAAAAGTACACACTGGTTTTAGGAGAAAAGGGGGCACGTTCCCCACGCCGAATCACAATAGACTAAAAGCCTGAATGTGTACCACAGTGGATAGCCACTTCAACCTAACCCAACCTATGGACTTTGGTTGCTTTCACTAAAATATCATATTTTTGGCTGAAGCGCGTTTTCATCTCATTAAAAGTAGAACTGTAATATTTCGGGCATGGGATGTTGACTCGTAATCGTAGACAATCGAATATTTCTGGAGCGCGGGAAAGGCAACCAGCAGTACAGCCAATTAAAATGATTATGGAGCATGCTTTTCGATTTTTTTCTTTGGTACCAAATTGGCACCGTTGACTTATTTTCTGTAAATATCATTGTTGTTACGGCCATTCCGAAATGATTCTGATATTTAAATAAAACTGATAGCAATGGTAGAATGAAGCCATTAAAAAATATCTGATAAATTGGGTTGCTGGCGCTGTAGGGTGCCGCTAAAAATGGTGTAGACAATCTAGAAACCTGCAGATGGGGATCCTTATTGTATTAATTTTCATTTTAGTGAATGGTCTGTATTGACAATCTCATATGAATCAAAAGCAGCCAATATTGCTTGCGCCATTACTAAAAAGGGACAGGGAATCGATAGCATGGGCTACTATAGTAATTTCAGGCACCCATTTGTATGAAGTTATATTCCACAATTAATTGGTTGGTTTACTCTTTATAATTGAACAAAAATCGTTGAAAAATATTTAGTATTTAAATTTAAAAAAAAAAAAAATCAAATAAGCCTACCCTTTTAACGGCTGAAGCTATAGAAATGATAAATTGTAAACGCCAGTAAAGTAATCTTAGTTAGGGACAAAGTACAAATGCTGTATAAACAAATCAAAAGGCAAATGTAAACACGAAAAGATAATATGAGTTTACAATTTTGCTTCGATGTTGAAAAATGGAAAGTTCCAAGCCATTTCATTGAAAGTAATAATTGACAGCATTATCAGCAAAACAGTTTCGCACTTGCAACAGAAGGAAGTCTTATCAGTGGCATGCATTAACGGTTGAGTTCCGATTTAGTATTTCATTTTTAGTCCCCAACATTCATATCACAATTTACACAGTTTTTGTAGCAGATTTCATTCGCCTTCTACGACTTTCTATTCTACTTCCTAATTTTGCTCTTTCAAGTATATCTTTAGTCGAAATTATAGGGTGCTAAACTACTTAATAGTTAGAATTTTTAGTTCAACAACAATTAGCAACAATTAAAGGTGATGTACAGCCGCCGTAGCCGAATGAGTTGGTGGGTGAATACCCTTCGGAATTCAGAGAGAGGTTCGAATCTCTATGAAAGGCCAAAATGAACAAAAAGTTGTTTCTAATAGCGGTCGCCCCTTGGCAGGCAATGGCAAACTTCCTAGTGTATTTCTGACATGAAAAAGCTCCTCATAAAAAATATCTGCCGTTCGGAATCGGCTTGAAACTTTAAGTCCCTTTAGGTGCCACGGTGGACGGTGATCGTACGAAACAGATGGAGTCTTTCAAAAAAATAACCTCTATGGACAAGCAGTCCTTAAATGCAAAGGAAACTATAGCTTCCACCCCCAAATCTGGATCAAGCCAAATTTCTACTAGTACGACGGAAGCTGGGATAACCAAGCCTAGTGGAAGTGTCGGTACATCCAAGCCCTTCACGGCTATCCCATTTCGTACGGCGGAAGCTGGCGCTGAGGACAAACCTGGCAACAGCAGAAGTTGCGGTACCAAAAAAAACCTCTGGCCATGGAGTCAATTTCCTGTACCACCAATACCGGGACTAGCCCTAGTAAAGGTGAGTCTGAAACGACTGATACCTCTGCAGTAGTAGAGCCTGCATAGCATGGCTACAAAGAGAGACGTGCTGCCTTAAGGCTACTGGAGCGCTTAAAAACGATCCCAGAGGGGGAGTGGTCTGTCAAACAGAAGTACTCATTCAGCTGGGCGACAAGGGTAACGGAGGAGTGCCCTCGGGGTTCTGAACCAAACCCAAAACGTCAGTTGTCCATGAAGAAAATCCTCATAAAACCATCTGCCGTTCGAAGGCGGTTTAAAACTGTAGCGCCCTCCATTTGTGAGAGAGCATTAAGACGCACACCACACATATGAGGAAGAATTCGGTCAACAAAGGTGTACACGCCAATTGATTATGTATATATATACCCTCCAAAAATATTTTTCACTCAAACTGATCCACTAATTTTCTTAAATTTTTTAATCGCAGCTGTTAGCTATTTCAGTTATCTTAGTGACAATTTATAGCTATTGACAACAGATGGGAAGTAAAAAAAAGTGCGGTCATACAGGCACAATTTAATTTGAAAAAGTAAAACAATATGAACAGTCACAAAGTAGTTTCTAAAAGTGAATCTGCAATTCGATCGTTAGAAATAAAAAACTTTTTTATGTTCATAGTGGGCCTACAGTTGCAATTATCTTTCCAAATTTTTGAGTTTCGCATATTTTTTCTGTCACGTCTGAGGGCTCCTTAACACGTTCACTGCTGTCATAAAAAAAGATTGACCCAGGGTGTTAACTGAGTTTCTTTTATTTTAAAGTCGCCTTTACTTTGTTGTTAATTACATATTTAGAGTGTTGCGTTCACATGTTGTGTTGTATTTTTTGTGTTTTGTGTTATGATCACGTGGCACCTAACATAGAAATGCATACGAGTATACTATATGTATGTACTTAGTGCCAAGTGACCCGCCGGAGGTCACAACACTGATAAACAATTTTTTTGAGGACACTGAAAGTGGCAAATTGAGATTAATAAGTGAAACCTAGAGGAGGAGAAGTGAATCAATGGTTTAGCTTTTTGGATGAATATGCCGAATCAAATATTGATTCCAGCATTCTCGACGAATAATTTAAGTTAGACTTTTATCATCTGCAGATCTGTAGTCTGACTGCAAGCTCAACACTGCATATCTGAAATAACGTAGCGATCTTGCTAATACAAAATCAATAAATCGCAAACATAAGAAACAGATCTAGTTGTAGTTAGTTCTTCGGTCAAAGATGTGATTTTCGAAATTCGCATGAGATTTTTTAACTGTGTTATACCAGTTGGATATTTCCGTATTTGTTCTTTCCACTTTTTATAATAATATCTTGATTTTTTAGAATTTTGCTTTTCAGTTGGCCGGATTTCAGAAACCTATCAAAAAGAATTACACAAAAAATCTAAATAAATTAGGTCACATGAGCGTTGACGAAACCGCGTGTTGCTAACCGGCGGCAGTTGAAAACACCAACTGAAGCGAAATTCTGCTCCAACGCAGGGGAGGCCTTCCTCTTCCTCTGTTACTACCAGCTGGCACCGCATCAAATACTTTCAAAGCCGGAGCATTTGTACTCATTCGGACGATATCACCCAGTCAACGAAGCGGCTGGATCCTTATTCGCTGCGCTATGCCTATGCCATCGTAAAGTTCATACAGCTCATTGATCCATCGCCTACGATTCTCTCCGTCGCTAACGTGCAAGGGTCCAAACATCTTCCGCAAAATCTTTCTCTTACACACTCCAACATAAATATAATATATGTATATATATAATTGGCACTTACATGCTTCTTGGGTTTTTGCGCGAGCTCCTCCTGCTGTTTCTAGAGCTTTTTAATGACAGTATTTCTGTCTCGGGGGTTTGCCATTGCCTGCCGAAGGATGACCTCTTTTAGAAAAAACTTTTTCTATCATTTCAAACCTGTGCACTTCCTGTGTGACTACCACTAACTCATTCGGCTACGGCGGCCGCCCGCAAATTTTTTTTGCAATTTAAGAGGATTGAGTTTGAAGACTGGTGTATTTGGCTCAAATATATTCTTTCAAATCTTCATAGTAAGAAATATGCTTGCCAGTATTTTTAAAACTTAAATTTAATTAATATTTTGTCAGCATACTGTATCAAACAAAAATAATTGAACTTCAAGAACTTAGCGAATACTTATTTGCGTAGAGAGATTAAAAAAAAAAAATAACAAAATAGACTTGATTGCACATTGTCGCTATTTAAAATTATCAGTGCCCCAGTTGGAAACAAAAATGCTCGTACTGACTTGAGGAGCATATCTACCTTTTTGGGTGTTTGGCCGAGCTCCTCCTCCTATTTGGGGTGTGCATCTTGACGTTGTTCCACAAATGGCGGGACCTACAATTTCAAGCCGACTCCGAACGGCAGATATTTTTTATGAGGAGCTTTTTTATGGCAGAAATACACTCGGAGGTTTGCCATTGCCTGCCGAGGGGCGACCGCTATTAGAAAAATGTTCTTTTTTTCTTAATTTGGCGTTTCACCGAGATTCGAACCTATGTCCTCTCTGTGAATTCCGAATGGTAGTCGCGCACCAAACCATTCAGCTACGGCGACCGAGCATATCGCTTCATGTTTATTTCAACAGTGTCATAATACAAAAAAGAATTGCTTAGATAAGTATGCGGAGTGACCACAAGCTCCTCATTTATGCTGTGTAAAAAATGCATGGCGATATCTAAGTATTAAAAGTATCACCTTAGATAAAAATATGTATTTGCTTTTACTTAGGGCGGCGTAGTAATAGAAACTTTTTAAAGTCGGTTTTCTAGCATTTTTTTTATTGGAGTCACAGAGTTATGTATATGTTGAGATATTTATTCAAGTAAATACATATATGGGCACACACAAACATGCATATGCACTTGCACATACAATTTACAAGAGAAAATTCATGCAAGTGCGTTATAATTATAGTTTTAATATTTATAATTTTCATTATCAGAACTTTCCTTACGCATATTTCTAGCAGTATTTGATAAAGCGACTGAACTTCTTATCTCGGCCCGATTTTTTACATACATATAGGGGCTTGCAAAAGGGGCATAACATAACCAGAGAAGTTTCAGCGCTTCAAAGGGAAAAAAGCTTCTCTTCTTTAATTTGATCTTGTAAGATGTACAGCCCAATGTTTTTACGCGAAATTTGACAGAGTGTAGTTTGAGAGATTCCCAATTCCCAATAACGGTTTAAAGTCGAATGGTTTTGCACATTTTCAATTCTTTGGTCAGTACAATGTTCACTAGCACAGGAGCATTCAATAGTTAATATAATATGTACAATATATGGATCAAACAGTTCCCGAAATATATTTAGAAAACTAAAAATACAAGTATATTCCTCAAACGTGATATTATTGCCTTCAAAGTACTCGCCATCAACTGCAACGCATTTGTGCCAGCGTTCGATTCAGCTTTAGAAACAGTTCTATACTTCCTTTCCGACGTTAAAACGCCTTCCACGTAGTAGTTTTTGACTCGGTCAAACAGAGAAAAATCGAAGGGGGTCATATTAGGTGATAGCACTGTGTGGCAGTACGTTATATTGGTGCGAAATCCACGAGTTGTTTTCCAACAAATTCTTTCTTTTTTAGCGAATTGCTTCACGTAAACGTCTCATAACGCCCAAGTAAAAGTGCCTATTAACTGTCTGATGTTCTGGCAAAAGATCGCGGTGTACAATACCGTTGTACAACCATAAAAACCGCAGTCATCGCTTTCTTTTTTACTGATCTGGCATTCGGACCTCTCCATTCACCCGCCTGTTGTCTGGATTGTGCGTCGTACTCATAAGACCACGTCTCGTCCCCAGTAATGATACGTTTGATATATGTTGGGTCGGATTCAGCCTTGGAAATCATGTGTTTGGCGAACCGGGAAGTTTTTGATCAAGGTGGTATATCCATTTAAAGTAGCACGTTCAGCCTCTTTGGTGGGATGATTATAACGAACGAAAATTTTAGTAAATCTTAAAGTTACAGTTCTCTTCTACTCCTTGATTAGAGCGATAACCGCTCAAGCGATTTTAATAAATCACGCCAGTTGGACACACCAAGTGAAGCCAAGCTCTTCTCTACTTGAACCAATCCGTAGGAGGCCTTCCTCTTCCTCTGCGGCTAACAGCTAGTTTGCATCAATTCGGACGACATGACGCAACAGTAGTATGTATATTCCGGGCTACAGGACAATATCAAAAATGTTAAAATTTTAATATTTTTATCATTTTAACTCAAAAATTTAACATTTTTACCATTTAACTCATTTTTTTAACTTACAGTTACTCAAAATTTTAACATTTTTTAACATTTAACTCATTTTTTTAGCTTATATTATCTCAAAAAAAAAAGTTAAAAATTTTGAGTTGGGTCGATTTAGTCCAACCCTAAATTATAGTTACTCGTAGTTAATATTTTTAAGATATTAAAGATATCTATTTTTGATGTACTAGTAACTATAATTTAGGTTGGTACAGTTAAAATTTTGTGTTGGGTCGATGTCTATTAAGTGAAAAAATGTTAAAATATTTATTACAAAATATTTAAAGTAATCTATTCAAACAAAAATAAAAAAAAAAAGTTAAAAATTTTGAGTTGGGTCGATTATTATTGATTGATAATTTTAAATATTGATTACAAAATATTTAAAGTAATCTATTCAAACAAAAATAAAAAAAAAAAAGTTAAAAATTTTGAGTTGGGTCGATTATTATTGATTGATAATTTTAAATATTGATTACAAAATATTTAAAGTAATCTATTCAAACAAAAATAAAAAAAAAAGTTAAAAATTTTGAGTTGGGTCGATTATTATTGATTGATAATTTTAAATATTGATTACAAAATATTTAAAGTAATCTATTCAAACAAAAATAAAAAAAAAAAGTTAAAAATTTTGAGTTGGGTCGATTATTATTGATTGATAATTTTAAATATTGATTACAAAATATTTAAAGTAATCTATTCAAACAAAAATAAAAAAAAAAGTTAAAAATTTTGAGTTGGGTCGATTATTATTGATTGATAATTTTAAATATTGATTACAAAATATTTAAAGTAATCTATTCAAACAAAAATAAAAAAAAAAGTTAAAAATTTTGAGTTGGGTCGATTATTATTGATTGATAATTTTAAATATTGATTACAAAATATTTAAAGTAATCTATTCAAACAAAAATAAAAAAAAAAGTTAAAAATTTTGAGTTGGGCCGATGTCTATTAAGTGAAAAAATGTTAAAATATTTATTACAAAATATTTAAAGTAATCTATTCAAACAAAAATAAAAAAAAAAAGTTAAAAATTTTGAGTTGGGTCGATTATTATTGATTGATAATTTTAAATATTTATTACAAAATATTTAAAGTAATCTATTCAAAAAAAAAAACAAAAAAGGATACATTTATTTTTTAAAGTACCTTTCAAAAAAAACGACGAACTCCTCAAAACAAGAGTCTTTGAGTCAGATTTGAACTTGCAACAAAATTATTGTTATAATTCCAACTGCTTAACCAACTCATCTAAACATCATATTCTGAAGTAATGTAATTACAGCTGAGTAGTATGCAAAGCAAGCAATGCTGATCTTATCAACATTGCTCACAATCTATAAATAGAATAAGCATAAGCACAAACCAAAAAAAAATGAAATACTGTTGAATACGAGTCACAAACTGCAAGATAAGCATAATATTTGATAAGCTTTTATACATCAACACATGTTTCGACAGAGTCGAAACCGTTTGACTTTGTCAAACATGGTTACAAGTGCAGTATGTATTTAGCGTTAGAAGAGGGTGGACGCAAAATAATTGAAACTTCAAATTTGAACTCTTTGAAGTTCAAATTTATAAAATTTACCCAATATTAGTTCATAACTTAAATCTCTTATTAAATATGTTATTGGATTAGATGGATAAATTTTACTAATATAAAATATTTCTCGAGTCCAATTATTTTTATATTTGTTTTCAAATTGTTTTTTATGTGATTGAATTCTTACTTTTTCTCCAATTTTAAAAACTGGTTTTTCTAAATTGTTTCTATTAATTTTAAAACAATTATCAAAAATTAATTGTTCATTTTTTTCATTTACTTCACATGGTTTCATACCAATAGTTCTATGTACATCTTTGTAATTATATTCATATAATATTTTATCAATTACATCAATCCAATTAGTATTTTTCTGAATTTCAAATCGTATTTTTAGTTTTTCATTAATGGTTCTATTAAATCTTTCTACAATTGATGATTTCTTTTCACTAAATGTTTGATACATGTTAATATTGTATTTATCTAAAACTTCTTGGAAATGTTTATTTAAAAATTCTTTACCAGAATCTGTATGAAGTAATTTTGGTGCACAACCTGCTTTTTTAATAATATTTAAAAATGCTTCAGAAGTTGTTTTTCCATCTTTCTTTTTTAATGGTTCTATATAAGCAAATTTAGAAAATGTATCAATTACATTAAGCATATATTTGTATCCTCTATTAATTCTAACATTAACTGTTGTCATAATTAGTAAATCTGCTGCCCATAGTTCATTTATGCCTTTAGTAATAATTTTTCTTCTTTCAAAATTTTTTCTTACTGGTTTATGCAACTCTTTTGCTATTTTAAAATCATTATTTTTAGTATCAATAAATTCATCTTTATCCATTTCAAAAATATTTAAAATGTATTTTAATTAAATAACAATGATATCAGATAAAGTTTTAAAAGAATATATTAAAACACAAAAAGACTTAAAAAATAAACTTCAACAATTTAATTTAAACAAAGTAATAAAACAAGAAAAAATTAATGAAGATCTTCAAGCAATTATTCAACCATTAAATCAATCAGTTATTAATGTTCACAATTTAAATGATAGCTTTAAAAATTTAATAGTAGATTTAAATCAATCATATAAAAAAACAATAGATGGACATTCACAAAGTGAATATGTTTCAACGGAGTCGAAACCGTTTGACAATAATATGAATTTACAAACTAATGAATTTAACGAAAAGCAACTATCACCAATTAGAAAAACAAACAAACAAAAATTAGTTGAAAGTACACCAACAACTAGCACATGTTCACGAAGCGAACAGTTAACTCCATCAACATCAAAAGACGCTCTTTTGCGTAGTGCAAATGAAACGTTATCTACACCAGTACAATTTATTTCAGACAAAATTGGAAATATGGCAATGAAATATTTAAATTTAAATAATTCTGATATGAAATTATGTGACAATATTTTTGGTCTAAGATCTGAAGATGGAAAAGATTTATGGATTGGTAATACTGAAGTAAAAATTAGTAATAATGATATTATTTTAAGTAATAAAACTTATAATGGAACAAAAGGGTTATGGGAATTAATAACTTTAAAAGAACCATCAACAGCTGTAACAAATAATGATTTACAAAATTATGAAGAAATTATATTATCAACATATGCTTACATGCAAAATAATGACAAAAGTTCTAAACGTATTAAATCTAGCGTTGGAAATAAATATATGAATTTTATTAGACCAATATTGATTAAAAATAAAATTATAAAAGAAAAAGTAGGATCTGGTTTAAATTCAAAAAATAATCTTTCAAAATCATTACAAAATTTTAAAATTAAAACTAGTTTACCTACTGAATATGTTCGTTTTGCGAATCGTTCACAATGTGAACGTGTTTATTGGAATGATATTAATGAATTAAAAGATAGATTAAATTTGTTGTTAGGAGAGTATAATGCAGGAAATGATAGTCCAGAAATACATAATGAAATTATGAATATTATTGAGGAACTAAGAGAAGAAAATATGTTGACTCTCTCCGAAGGAAACGTATTAACTGTTTAATTAAATTACATATAAATTTAAATAAATTAAAAAATTTTTTTCTAATAAATGGGAATTGATAAGTTTGGACAAAAATCTTTTTCAGAAATAAATTCATCTAATGAATATTCTCTTAATAGAATAATATCATTAGAAAATGAAGTTGAAGAAATTCGTTCAAATAGTGATCAAATGAAAGATATTATTAGTAAATTAATGGAATTAAATCAACTACTTCAAAAAGAAGTTGAAAAACAAGAAAAAGATAATGTGGTAGCTTTTGGTGTTGTATATAAAGAAATAGAACAATTAGAAAATAATTTAAATCAAGATATTATTAACATAACTAAACAAGTAGATTTTATAGAAACAAATATTGAAAATTTTAAAAACAGTTTAAAAAAACAATTGGATAGTTATTCGGAAAAACAAATTTTAATTGATAATTATCTTAAAGATTTAGTTTTACAAAATAAAGACAATATTAATCAAAATAATATTACTAAACAAAATGATGAAACTAATAATAAGATTGATAAAAGTATTCAAGTAGATGAATATATAAAACAATTAAATATTGAAGAAAGTGAAACAGATATTGAAGAAAGTAAACTACAAATTGAAACAAATATAATTCAAAAATAATTTAAAAAATTCATACATATATAAATGATAAACAAAAATAATAAATCAAAATAAAAATTCAAATATTCAACATCGTTGAAATATGTTCACATCATATTTCATTTGAAATTAAAAAAAAAAACTTAATCTAATATAATTAATAATTTAATGTATAGTAAATAGGAGGGGTTCGTTTTAGTTACCTACATTTCCTATTTCATAATGTCCCCAGGGTAATTTGTAAGTCTTATTTAACTTATCGTTATCATTATTATTCAACTTTTTATTGAAATAAAACTTATCATCATAGGGTGACAATCCTATTTTATTCTCTTCTGTAGTATATAGTTTATTATCATATGATCTAATATTATGAACAGTTTCATTTTTATTTTTTAAATTAATTAAACAATTCTTATAATCTTCAATTGTTAACTTTTTAATATTATTTTTCTTTATTCCTTTACAAACTTTTTTATCACAAACATCGGTCTTAAATGCATACATTTTACTTCTAAGTCCACAAAATTCTCTAATTGGTATTCCATTATATTCATCTTTAAATTTTCCTGGTACTTTTTTATTAATATTAGATTTTAAATCTTCAATTGGAAAATTATCTATATAATCACTGGTATCATAATTATCTAGATCATCTTTCATTTCAGAATAAATGTCAAAATCATCACCAATATATTTACCTTCAAAATAAAGAATAAATGAATCGGTATCTGTTCCTAATAATTTCATTCTATTACCATATTTAGTTTTAAGTTGTACATACATTTTAAACATTAATAATTTTGATAAATCTAAAATATTTTGACCTCCAAAGATAGGTTTATTTAATTTAATATTTGTATTTTTACCAAACACTACACACATATTATGATCTATTATTTTTCTTGATTGATATGTATTTCTACTTATTAGTTTTCTCATAATTTTTTCAGTTTTAACTATTCTAACATTAAGTCTATTTCTAACATTTTCCATTTGCTTACCATATACACTATTATTCATAAGTTTGAAAAAATCTTTTTCAAAATCGTTTTTAGCTTCTTTTCTAAGTGTTGTATTTTTTTCAATATAATTTTTTAACCATGCTTCTTGTCTACATTTAATACCTCTATGAATTTTAGTTAAAATTACACCATTATTTAAATATTCTTTTAATAATCTTATATCAATTATATAATTTTTCTTTGGTAACAACGTACACATTAATTTTTTAATTTTATCATTTGGTTTACTACCAATCCCTTTATTAATTAAGTCTGTTTGATTTGGTGATAAATCTTCAAATTGTGGAACATAATGATGAGGTGCTGGAGCATAATCATTATAAAAGTTGTGTAATTCCGGAGGAATACTTATATCAACTTCTAATGTATATCCAATATTATTATCATCAAAATCTTTATTTAAAATATTATCAACATTACAAAAATATTTAATTTCATCTTCATTTAACCATTCATGATTACCAACACTTAATTTTTGTGACATGGCCCATCCATATAAATTATTTGCATCTAAATATAAAATATAACTTGTTAATTTTTTAGAATCGTATATACCTTTAAGAGAAGCTTCCTCTTTACTTAATTTATAAACTTGTTCTACAATATCAGCATGTTCACTCTGTGAACCGTTGACAGAGTCAACATGTTCCTTTCGGTAACCGTTGACATGGTCAATATGTTCACTCTGTGAACCGTTTCCTTCGGAAATGTAATAATAACAATTATTAGCTTTAGCATAGTTATGTGCAATTTGTGATATTCCACCTCTAGTTCCACTTTCATAAAATTCATACATATCTTGATCTGTTAATAATTCTAATTTTTGTTTGGTTAATTTTAAAGCAGATGAATTACTTAAATGTGGTGAACTTATATAATGTATAGGATCTAAATTATAATTTTTAAAACATTCTTTTCTAAAATTATCAAATACATCACTTAAAAGTATAACATCTAATTTCAAATACCAGTTATGATAGTCTCTAAATGTTTTACAATTAAAATGTTTCCAAAATTTATTTGCAAATTTATAATCGTTAATATTAATATTTCCATTTAATGATGAATTAAAATTTTCAAGATTTGGAAATTCTGTTATACTTAATTTTTTATAATCATCAATAAATTCATATGGATATACACCTTTTCTAAGTAAATAACATTTATTTTTTAATGATAGATTTTTAAAAATATTATTAAAGTTTTCTAAATGATCAAAATTAATAGGTTTTATATTTTTAGTATTACAAACTGAACAAATACTACAAGCATATATTTTATTCTCAGTATTTTTACTAACTTTATAAGATACATAATCCATTTTTCTTATTTTCTTACATGTTACACAATATATATCATTAACATCTAATAAATTTTTAACAGCTTTATCTAATGAAGTATTTATAAATTCCATTGAATCTATAAATCTTAATTCTATTTTTTCGACAACTGTATATAATTCTAAATCTGTTGAATTACAATTACGACAAGTGTTTCTTGTCTTTAAATTATATTGATATTTACATTTTTCATTTTTACATTTTAAATATTTAGTTTCACCTACAATAACTGGTTTTTTAATTTGTTTAAATTTTTCAGTACTCGTTGCTAGAACACTAGTTTCAGTTTCAGGATGAAATTCATCTAAATATTTTAGAAATAATTTTGAATCATAACCTTTTAAATTATGAATAATAATTGGTAAAAATTTTGGCATCTTTAACTTTAGATTACATTTATTACATAAAGCCATTCTATATTTACCAGTTGTATGGTCATGATCCCAACATTTTTTATTTTCTTCAGAAAATGGAATATCACAAATTTCACAATTGTTAGTATTATCAAACTTTAATATCGATTCTTTATCCTGAATTATATTATTCAATTTTCTTACTTCATAATAATCTTTAGCATATTTTATTAAATTATCTAAGAATGATTTCAATAACACTTTTCTATTAGAAGTATTCTTTGAAATATATTGTTTGTTATAAGTGTTATAAATACCATAACTATTTGGAATGTGTTCATGAAGTAATATTGTATTTTTACATTTGTCAGATTTTTTTTTATTAATTTTTTCCAAAGTACATTCAAAATCAGCATATAAAGTATATGGATGAAATAATTCTGCACCATTAGATTTATATTTTAAAATATTTTCACCCTCTTTAGGTAACTTTATATTTTGTATTATATTATTATCATCTTTTAATAAATAACATGTTTTTATATGTTCTTCTAATTTATCAGATTTTTCAAAATGTTTAAAACATTTATTACAAATATGTAGATGTTCATGCTGATGATGAATTTTACCACTTAAAAATCCAGATAAATTTTTAAGTGGTACAAAGTGAGATTTGTATGTTTCTTCTGTAATATTTTCTTCTATATATATAATATTAACATGTTTTTTTGGCAAACCATTAACGAAATTACGAAAAGAGTTACTTTTATACATTAATTGAATTTGGTAATATTCATCATCATTTTTTTCTGAATCATAATGATAAAAATTCATGGTAATATTAAAATAATCTTCTAATTTTTTAACATTTTCTTCATTAATTATAAATGGAAATTCTAAATTTAGATTTTTAAATTTATCATCATTTTCTAAATCTTCAAGATATTTTTTATATTTTGTTGGTCTTTCTGGATGAATTTTTAACACATCTTGATAAATAGAATATAAGATACAATATAAAATACATTTATTATCAGTATTTTTAATATTAACACAATTTCTATTAGTAAATGGAATATATGATCCAGCAAGAATTTGAGACTTATCTCTACTAATATGTGTTTTTACTATTCTAACAAAGCTAGCTGTAGATCCTTTTGTACATTTTTCTGAGAATTTATTATTTATTTCCTCTATCATTAAATAAAATTCTTTTGTATAGTTTAATCTATTAACATAATGTATTTCTGATCTATACCAATATTCATAACTTTCTTTAATTTTATTAGTTTTTTTATCAATAATCACAATATTTACCGCTGTTGCTAAAGACACTTTAAAATTACTATATTTTTTAAAACCTTTGAAAAAATATTTGAAACAATTTCTTTTTATTAATTCTAAATGCTTTTCAATATCAAATTCTTCATTATTTGTAAACTCTAAATCAGCAACCATATTGTTAAAACATGAACCATTTAATTGTTTTTCTTGAATATCAATAATATCAAAATCATAATCATCAAAATTTTGAAATATATTTTGAATAACATCATTATTATGCTTTTCTATTAAAACATTTATTATGTTTAATAAACTATTTTTATTTTTATTATACCAATATTTTGGCAATTGAAAAATATGTTTATTTGCTCTAATATATTTTTTTAAATTTTTTAAATTTTTAGATTTCAATTCTTTAATATTAAATGGATTCATTTTTATTTGGTTGATATTTTTACTTAATTTTTCCTTATTTATATAGAAAAATTTTTTTTAATAATTTAACTTCGCACCTCAAACATTTTAATACTTTAAATTGTGATGTAAATACTAATTAAATTTATTTAACTTAATTAGAAATTAATTTTTATCAGAATTTTTTTCATTATTTTCTTTATTATTAATATATTTAATATGAAATTGAGATTTTAAATGACGTTGTTTATGTGGAAGAGTATAATTTACACCACATTCACACTCTACGTTTGTAGTTCTACTTGGTAATGAGTTACGATATGCGAATTTTTGATTGTAACATTTTTTACAATACCCCTTATTCAAATTAGAAATAGTTGTTTCTTCTAAGCATGAAAAACATATTTTTTTACCATCTATAATAGATAAACATATTTTTTCACCATTTATTATTTTATGATATAATCTTTGTTTTGGTATGTTTCCTTCGTGAATGGTTTCTTTTGAAAACATAATTTCACTCATTATTTCCAATTTATTAACAAATATTTTTTTTAAATTTATGTTAACTTTGTTAACTATTTTCTTCGAAAATATCAATTTACATTTCTAATATTTAATCTTATACTAATTTTTTCTTTTCTAAAATCAATTAAATTATTATCCTGATCAACTATATAAATAGTTATATTTCTAATAGTATTTGTATTTACTGGATAGTATATTAAATTTTTAGGTATTTCATTTATTTTTTCACCAGGTTTATCATTAATAAAAAATTCATGAATAATATTTGTTTGTTTATTATTTTCATAACTACCTCCTACAATATTACATTTTATTCTAATAGAATTAACATTCATAATATTTACTGGTAAATCAGATGATACTAATGTATTAGGTTGAATAATTTGTTCACTAAATCCTAGTAATGAAGCTATGGAATTTTTTTGTGTAAAATCAATAATATAATTACTTTTAATTTCAACTTTTAATGTTGTCATATTTGGTTTAATAGTAATACCCTTTATTTTCTCTTTTATAAAATTGTTTATATCATTTATTTCATATGAACCAGTTGGAAATGTAATTTTTTTGTTAACACTGTTAATTGTATGTAAATTATCTTGTGAATCATTTCCTTCGAAAATATGTTCACTTTGTGAACCAATGACAGAGTCAACATAATGTAAAATATTATTTTTTAATTTTTCAGATATGTTCGGTATAGAATTATAAGTAGAAAAATTAAGCAAACACATTTCAAAATCATGTTTAACTTCATTTGACTCTGTTGAAATATGTTTATTATCTAAAATTATTGGTTCATCAAAATTACATGAAATTATTGAAGTATTTCCATCTAATGATATAGTCGGCATTATTTAATTAAGTAAAAATTTTAAACATAGATGACCACAAATTATTTCATTTATTTCTTGATCAATATTATTATTAAAAATTACAGTATTTTCATTAGTTTTGAAATATTTTTCTATTAATATTGGTAATTTATTTATAGCAAAGGAATCATAGTAAAAAATATGATTATTATATTTTTTATATGCTACCCAGTGTGTACCATTACCATCATTATTATCTAAATTTATTATTCCACATTCTTTATCTTTTATCTTTTCTGGTAATCTATCTTTCATGAATACACCCCTAAAATTTGCTATATTAAATTTTCTAGCATATTTTTTTAAATCATAATTACTTAATGGTTTAATTGGAATTAATTCAAAATCAAATTTTTTTTAAGTAACATACCATTACCAGATTTTTTAAGTAACATACCATTACCAGATTTTATATTTTTTTCTTCTAATGCTTTATTATGACGTATTTTTTCTTCTAATAATTTATCGTTAGTTTTTTTATCATTATATGCTCTATATAATGTTGTTCCTGCAGTAACTGCAGCTCCTATTGCTGGAATAAGTGGTAATAGTGCTGGTAAAAATCCGCCAATTTTTTCATTATTAAAACTTTGTAACTGAGACATAGATAATTTTAATATAAAAATTTTAAAAGTAATAGGACTATGAATAAGTTCGTGCGGTTTTTTTCGAAATTTGAAACTTTATTGACGTAAAATGGTTACAAATTTAATATTCAAAATATTGTCCATCGCTTACTACTACTTTTTCCCATCTTTCTGGCAATTCACGGATTCCCTTTGTGAAAAATTCGGTCGGTTTTGCCGCAATCCACGAATCGATCCATTTTTTGACTTCATCGTAATTACGGAAGTGCTGGTCAGCCAGGCCATGTTGCATCGATCGGAAGAGATAGTAATCGGATGGCGCAAGGTCTGGACTATACGGCGGGTGGGGTAGGACATCCCATTTGAGCGTTTCTAAGTATGTTTTGACCACTTGTGCAACATGTGGCCGAGCATTGTCATGTTGCAAAATAACTTTGTCGTGTCTATCGGCGTATTGCGGCCGTTTTTCTCGCAGTGCTCGGCTCAAACGCATCAATTGTCGTCGGTAGACATCCCCCGTAATCGTTTCATTCGGTTTCAGTAGCTCATAATACACAACACCCAGCTGGTCCCACCAGATACACAGCATAACCTTCAGGCCATGAATATTCTGCGCCGACGTCGATGTTGAAGCATGGCCAGGGTATCCATACGTTGCCCGACGTTTTGGATTGTCGTAATGGACCCACTTTTCATCGCCAGTCACAATTCGATGCAAAAAACCCTTTCTTTTGTGCCGTTGAAGCAGTTGTTCGCATGCCATAAAACGGCGTTCAACGTCTCTTGGCTTCAATTCATACGGCACCCAATGGCCTACCTTTCGGATCATTCCCATGGCTTTTAAACGTTTGGAAATGGTTGATTGATCAACTCCCAAAGTTTTTGCAACCTCTTCTTGCGTTTGAGCCGGATCTTGATCGAGCAATTCCTCCAATTCGGTATCCATGAACTTTGGCGGCGCACCCTCGCGTTCTTCGTCTTCCAAGCCAAAATCACCACTTTTAAAGCGTGCAAACCACTTCTGGCACGTTCGCTCAGATAGAGCATGCTCACCATAAACTTCCACCAAGATACGATGACTTTCGGCTGCTTTTTTCTTCATATTAAAATAATGAAGAAGAATTCCCCGCAAAAACACATTATTTGGCACGAAATTCGACATTTTCAAGTGTGGTAAAAATATTGTTGTTTACGCTTCAAATAAAAAACTTATACTGACGTTTGTGCCTTACGACAGTAGCTCTCCAATGAATGTTTGGAAATGTGGATCGATGGAATAATAATCAAGTTACGCCATCTGTTGTAAAACCGTAACGAACTTATTCATAGTCCTATTAGTTTTATTATTATCTAAATGTTTTTTTATTGAATTAATTTGTTTTCTAGTTAATGGTAAATATGTTTCATTCATTACACTTTCTTTAGTTCTTTGTAATTGAATTGGTTCTAATTTTATAGTAATATCTGTTTTATTTTTCATAGCATCATAAACTTGTTTTTGTTGATCCTCATTTAGAGATATTGGATATTTAATATATCGTCCACATTTTGGAATAAAATTAATTTCATTTTCATTTGTATTATGTTCACTTTGTGAACCGTTAACAGAGTCAACATTTATCAATTCTTCAGTTAATGAATTGTGAGTTGTTAAACCCATACCCATTTTTCTTTTAAATTTCATAGCATTAGTAGTTAAATATGCATTTACTTTTTCTGATAAACTAGCATCTTTTGCTGAAACTCTTGACCATGCTTTATCTTCTAAAATTTTATCAGCTTCATGTCTTTTCTTTATATCGTTACTTTTAGAATATGCAATATCATGTTCTTTAGCTGCTTCATCTAATTTATTAATTGGATGTATATCTTTTTCAAGTTTTAATTCAAGATTAGTACCAGGTCCTAAATAATTATATCCTGGAGAATGTAATTCAAATGGAAGATTATTTATAAGATTATTTATAATACCACTACCATAATATCGCACCATTTATTATAATAGAAAATGTGATGTATTTATTTATTTATTTGGATAATTATTAATCATGAACTGAAGGTAAACTTGAAATATCATCATCAACTTTTTTATTAATATTAGACAATTCGTTTTTATTTTTCTTATTTATTTTAGTTACATTCTTTAAAAGTTCCTCTGTTAAACTATTTGATTTAGTCTGTCGAGAATTGTATTCATTTGTCGAGAATTGTCGAGAATTGTCTTCTTTTGTCGAGAATTGTCGAGAATTGTCTTCATTTTTAGTGTTTTTGCCAATAATTTCAATACCAAGTAATTTAAGTCCATTATTAAGAGAATCGCGTGAAATATGATTTTGTTCGCAAAATTTTACTTTAGTTAATTTTAAAGTACTAGCTTGTTCTAAATAATTAATAGCTAAATTTCTTTCTCTAATTTGTTTAAGTTCATTAGCATTTTTTGGAATATGAATATTTTTTGAATTTCTAAAACTTTTTGTTTTCCCTTGTAGTGATACAAGTGGTGAAACAGTTTTAGTAGAAGGGCTTGGATGATTGTATAAATTAGTTATATTCTTATACATTTTATTCATTTTAATTTATTTATGAAAAAATTTTTTAAAATAATTATATTTTTCTTAGTGTTTCAATATAAAAAAATATTAAAAATTTTTATTATAATAAATGTCGAATATACATACAATTGAAGAATTTAAAACAAATACTGATGTGCCTATCTTGAAATTAAGAGGATCTAGTATAAAACTATTAAATAAAGAAGAAATAGAAAAAGAGGTCAAACAAACACAAGAATTTATTAGGCAACATAAGTCTCAGTTTAATAATAGAAGTGGTTTTGTTCAATGTTTAAATGATGCACTTAAAAATAATGATCATGTATGGCATGAATATGCTGTTTGTATTATGAAAAGTGTTAAAAATATTAAAGATTATAATATTGAATTACATTCAGAATCAAATAAAATATTAGTAAATGAATTATTAAATGAGAAAGCTATATTAGAATTTAGTTTAATGAGTTATGAAGAAATTATTGGCAAATTAAATGATGATATGTATGAGTTACAAGTAAATTATGATATTCTTGAATCAGAACATAATAACCTTATAAATAGCATTGAAAATAAAAACGCTGCATTAGCTGAAAAATATAAGAACAATTTTATTAAAAGACAAAAAGCTATTGAAGAATCTAAAACAATGAAGATTGGACTAGTAAATAAAAAAATTACAACACAAAAACTCAATGATTTATTGAAAAGTGTAAGTAAAATGAAATAAAAAAAAAATATTGTTAATAAATGAATACTTGTGTTAATATTATTCCATATCAAAATGATTGTATATCACAGTTATACATAATTGATGCTAATAATAAATATAATGGAGGATGTAGATGTGTCATAATGGATCCGTCTTTATTAAAATTAATTTCTATTGTAATTTTTATTGTAATTGCAATTCTTATATTTTATGCAATATATTTAGATATACAAAAAAAGGTAATTGAAAATGAATGTAAAAAGATTAACAAAAAAAAAAAATATTAAAAATATTTAGGATTTTTTCTATTGCATTAAATGAATAATTGTAAAAACAATTTTGATAAAAATAATCAATTATCAAAAATAGATTTTATTATTTCAAATGGAATAGATAAAATAATGCAAAATGAATACATTTCAATGGTACTAATTATTATTCTATTAATAATGTTTTTTTATAATTTGATAAGACAATTAAATACAAGACTATAATTATTTTAAACATAGGTTTCGACCTAGTCAAAACATATTAGTAAATTTTTAATAATATTTTTTAGTTAAATAAATGAAAGAAGAAAAAGGTATTGAATCTTATGACTTTTATGAACATTTACCAGCTAATTCAACTTTATTAAACGAATATGGAAGACCAATAGAAATAAATATTAATAATCAAGACATTAAAACGTTACCATCAAAAAGTTTACTTAATATTAGAGGTCAAATTATTGCTAAAGATAAAGATGGTAAAATATTAGATAAACTTAATCCTGATAAAATAAATTTTGTGAATAATGGTATAATAAATCTGTTTAGTAAAATTACATATTTTATTAATTCAGTTGAAATTGATAAAATTGAAAATCCTGGAATAACAACAACAATTAAAGGCTTAGCATCATTTTCTAATGATTTACCATTAAATAATGCTGGTTGGCAAATTGTAAATAAAGGTAGTGTTTGTAATAAGAAAGGTTATTTTTCTGTTAGCATTCCATTATGTATATTAATTGGGTTTTTTGATGATTACAAAAATTTCATTTTTAGAATTAATCAAAAATTAGAATTAATAAGATCAAATGATGATACAAATTGTTTAATTATTGATAATAGTTTAAGTGATCATACTTTTTCTATTGATATTAATCAAATTATATGGAGAATGCCTCATGTTAAATTTTCAGTTGAAGTTGATCATGAAATTAATAAAAAAATTTCAAATAATACAAACTTTCAAATGTATTTTAGAAATTGGAGATACTATTGTACTACTGCAATTCCAGCTGTAAAGACTTATACCTGGAATATAACATCATCTAGTGCTAAACCTAGATATTTTCTTATTGCATTTCAAACATCAAGAAATCAGAATAATTATGAAGACAATAGTAAATTTGACCATTGTAATTTAGAAAATGTTGTAGTTAAATTAAATACAAATAGATATCCAAACTATGATATGCAACTATCTATTAATCAAAATAAATTTGATACATTATATAATATGTTTCTAGATTTTAAAAATTCATATTATGGTTCTAGTATAAATAATTTACCAATAGTTAATTGTGATACATTTTTAAAAGAATATCCAATAATATGCATTGATACATCTAAACAGAATGAGGTAATTAAAGAGGCTGCTATTGATATTAAAATTGAATTTAAATGGACAGAAGATTTTCCATCAAATACAGTCGTTCACTGTTTAATTATTAGTGATGATAGTTATTCATATAATCCACTAACAAATCAAGTGATGCATGTTTGACTTGTTTTTTTAAATTTTTATAAAATTAAAATTAACTAAAAATTAATTGAAATAAATATGTAATTAATTATATTAATAGATTAAAAAAATTTATCTAAAATTCTAAATTATGGATGGTCATTTAAAAGTTACTAAATTAGATAATAAAATTAAATTAACTATTCAAAATTTTGATACTCATAAACCAATAAAAAGATTAAATGAAATATTTCCGAATATTATTAGAGCAATTATTTGTGGACCAAGTAATTGCGGAAAAACAAATGTATTATTAAATATATTATCAAAGATTTATTATTCTGATATAATAATTTGTTCAAAAACTTGCTATCAAGAAAAATATAAATTTTTGGAAGATATGATAATTCAATTCAATAAATTGTGTGTTAAAAATGATTTGGAATCTAAAGATATAAAATGTTTATCAATTCAATCTCTACCAACACCTGAAAATATTAAACAATATTCTGTAATAATATTTGATGATATCTCTACAGAACAACAAGATAATATTTCCAATTATTTTGCTTATGGTAGACACAATAACATTTCTTGTTTTTATTTATGTCAAACATATTCAAAAATTCCTAAACAATTGATAAGAGATAATGCAAACTATATAATTTTATTTAAACAAGACAAGACTAATCTGAAACACATATTTAATGACCATTGTAATGATATTGATTATGATATTTTAAAAAATATGTGTATTCAATGTTGGAAAGAACAGTTTGGATTTTTAGTAATAGATAAAGAACAAGAAACAAATGATGGTAGATATAAAAAAATGTTTGAATTTTTCTTTACAATATAAAAAAATGTTTGAATTTTTGTTTGAATAAGATTTTTATTTTTTATTATATCCAGTTATTTTGGAAATCTTTATATTTTTCATTTTTTTCATCAAAAACTATATCTAATATTTTTCTATATTTATATAATCCATCAATGGTGGGCAGCAGATTTACTAATTATGACAACAGTTAATGTTAGAATTAATAGAGGATACAAATATATGCTTAATGTAATTGATACATTTTCTAAATTTGCTTATATAGAACCATTAAAAAAGAAAGATGGAAAAACAACTTCTGAAGCATTTTTAAATATTATTAAAAAAGCAGGTTGTGCACCAAAATTACTTCATACAGATTCTGGTAAAGAATTTTTAAATAAACATTTCCAAGAAGTTTTAGATAAATACAATATTAACATGTATCAAACATTTAGTGAAAAGAAATCATCAATTGTAGAAAGATTTAATAGAACCATTAATGAAAAACTAAAAATACGATTTGAAATTCAGAAAAATACTAATTGGATTGATGTAATTGATAAAATATTATATGAATATAATTACAAAGATGTACATAGAACTATTGGTATGAAACCATGTGAAGTAAATGAAAAAAATGAACAATTAATTTTTGATAATTGTTTTAAAATTAATAGAAACAATTTAGAAAAACCAGTTTTTAAAATTGGAGAAAAAGTAAGAATTCAATCACATAAAAAACAATTTGAAAACAAATATAAAAATAATTGGACTCGAGAAATATTTTATATTAGTAAAATTTATCCATCTAATCCAATAACATATTTAATAAGAGATTTAAGTTATGAACTAATATTGGGTAAATTTTATAAATTTGAACTTCAAAGAGTTCAAATTTGAAGTTTCAATTATTTTGCGTCCACCCTCTTCTAACGCTAAATACATACTGCACTTGTAACCATGTTTGACAAAGTCAAACGGTTTCGACTCTGTCGAAACATGTGTTGATGTATAAAAGCTTATCAAATATTATGCTTATCTTGCAGTTTGTGACTCGTATTCAACAGTATTTCATTTTTTTTTGGTTTGTGCTTATGCTTATTCTATTTATAGATTGTGAGCAATGTTGATAAGATCAGCATTGCTTGCTTTGCATACTACTCAGCTGTAATTACATTACTTCAGAATATGATGTTTAGATGAGTTGGTTAAGCAGTTGGAATTATAACAATAATTTTGTTGCAAGTTCAAATCTGACTCAAAGACTCTTGTTTTGAGGAGTTCGTCGTTTTTTTTGAAAGGTACTTTAAAAAATAAATGTATCCTTTTTTGTTTTTTTTTTTGAATAGATTACTTTAAATATTTTGTAATAAATATTTTAACATTTTTTCACTTAATAGACATCGGCCCAACTCAAAATTTTTAACTTTTTTTTTTATTTTTGTTTGAATAGATTACTTTAAATATTTTGTAATCAATATTTAAAATTATCAATCAATAATAATCGACCCAACTCAAAATTTTTAACTTTTTTTTTTATTTTTGTTTGAATAGATTACTTTAAATATTTTGTAATAAATATTTAAAATTATCAATCAATAATAATCGGCCCAACTCAAAATTTTTAACTTTTTTTTTTATTTTTGTTTGAATAGATTACTTTAAATATTTTGTAATCAATATTTAAAATTATCAATCAATAATAATCGACCCAACTCAAAATTTTTAACTTTTTTTTTTTATTTTTGTTTGAATAGATTACTTTAAATATTTTGTAATCAATATTTAAAATTATCAATCAATAATAATCGACCCAACTCAAAATTTTTAACTTTTTTTTTTTATTTTTGTTTGAATAGATTACTTTAAATATTTTGTAATCAATATTTAAAATTATCAATCAATAATAATCGACCCAACTCAAAATTTTTAACTTTTTTTTTTATTTTTGTTTGAATAGATTACTTTAAATATTTTGTAATCAATATTTAAAATTATCAATCAATAATAATCGACCCAACTCAAAATTTTTAACTTTTTTTTTTTATTTTTGTTTGAATAGATTACTTTAAATATTTTGTAATAAATATTTTAACATTTTTTCACTTAATAGACATCGACCCAACACAAAATTTTAACTGTACCAACCTAAATTATAGTTACTAGTACATCAAAAATAGATATCTTTAATATCTTAAAAATATTAACTACGAGTAACTATAATTTAGGGTTGGACTAAATCGACCCAACTCAAAATTTTTAACTTTTTTTTTTGAGATAATATAAGCTAAAAAAATGAGTTAAATGTTAAAAAATGTTAAAATTTTGAGTAACTGTAAGTTAAAAAAATGAGTTAAATGGTAAAAATGTTAAATTTTTGAGTTAAAATGATAAAAATATTAAAATTTTAACATTTTTGATATTGTCCTGTAGCCCGGAATATACATACTACTCGCAACCAGCGAGCCCGCTGGATCTTTACTCACTGCATTATGTTTATACTCGTATCGCTGTATGCTCATTGTTCCATCACCTGCGACACCCGCCGTCATCAACGTGCAAAGGTCCTTAAATCTTCATCGGATGCTGTCATCGTCCAAGCTTCTACGCCATACGAAAAGACGGGCATGATGAGATACTTGTAAAATGTGATTTTTGTTCATTTTAATTATCAACTGTCTACCTAGTCCAAAGTAGCTTTTGTTGGCAAGAGAGCTTCTCCGTTGGATTTCAAGGCTGACATTAATATCGGTGTTAATGCTGGTTCTAGACGAATTTTCTGTTGTATTTTTATTAATTTCGAAACGTTGGTTGTACTTGAGCTTTCATATATATTAGATTTTTAAAACATTTTGCCCTCGCTAATCAATGGAAATGTTTTCAAATAAAAATTTATTATGTCCCTATTGAAAAACCCGTCACTTAAACGTTTTTTTTTTTTTTGTCGTCTCAATAGTATTGAAAATGTCGCCTGAAGGAATCACAACTAATATTAAGTGAATACAAACACAAGATATATTCAGAACTTTGTACCATCAAGCCAAGGGTTGATTGTGGGCAATTTCATGATAAAACTCTAGTGATATCAAATATTTAAGCTGTAGTTGTATGTGTTTGTATGTATTTTATTATTTGTACAATCACAATATTTACAAAAAAAAGAAAGAAACAAAAAAAAACATTCCAAAAGCAAATATTGATGGGGATAAATGTGAGGTAGTGAGGTGAAAATTATTTATTAATTATCTTTTTCAAGTTGCTATTTATATGTGCAGTTAAATCTACAGCCGGAACTTGGGAATAAATTTCGTAATTAACATCGATCTGCGTATAGAGTTATAAAGTAAATGTATCTACTATTTCTATTTCGAAAAGTTATCCACATTAACAATAAATAATTGGCACGTACACTTCTGTTAGGTGTTTGGCAGAGCTCCTAGAGGGATCTAGAGTTTTAGGCCAGCACTTAATGGCAAATGGCTTTTGTGAGGAGCTTTTTCATGACAGAAATATACTCGGAGGTTTGCCATTGCCTGTCGAGGGACAACCGCCACCAGCAAAAACTTTTTCTATATTTTTGCTATTTCATGCACGGAGATTCGAACCTAATCACTCCCGAGGTCACTCCCCCGCCCATTCGGCTACGGTGGCCGCAATTACCCACATTAGGTGTAGGAAATAAATAAAATAAAGAAGAAATTTTACTTGGACACAATGTCTCAGAATTCAGAAATATTGGGTAGTCGAAAATGTCTTTTCGTATTTTGAGAGAAGTTGAAAAAAGGTATAGCTGTTCAAAAATGAGTGAAAATAATGAAGAAATTCGCTATATTTTGAAATTTTTGTATAAAAAAGGGAAGAATGCCACGCAAGCCACCAATGAAATTGGTGAAGTTTACGGAGACGATGCTGTATCAGTTCGGGTAACACAACAATGGTTCGCTCGCTTCCGGTCTGGAAACTTCGATGTGAAAGATGCACCTCGCTCCGGTCGATCTATCGTTGAAAAAGTCGATGAAATTATGGAAAAGATTGACCAGGACCGTTAAATAAGCTGCCATGACATCGCCAAGGCACTAAACATTCATCATCGAACGGTTTTGAACCATTTAGAAAAGGCTGGTTACAAAAAGAAGCTCGAAATTTGGGTACCACATGAATTGTCTGTGAAAAATTTAATGAACCGAATTAACATCTGCGATTCTTTGCTGAAACGAAATGAAATCGAACCATTTCTGAAGCGAATGGTAACAGGAGACGAAAAGTGGATCAAATACGACAATAATGTGCGAAAGAGATCATAGTGCAAGGGTGGTGAAGCTCAAAAAATGGTCGCAAAGCCAGGATTGACGCCTCAAAAGGTTATGCTGTGTGTTTGGTGGGATTGGAAAGGAATCATCAACTATGAGCTGGTCCAGCCTGCTCGAACGATTGATTCTACACTTTACTGTTAGCAACCGATGAGATTGAAGCAAGCAACCAAAAAAAAAAAACGTCCAGAACTGATCAGCAGAAAGGGCGTCGTCTTCCATCAGGACAACGCCGGGCCACACACATCTTTGATGACTCGGCAAAAACTGGGAGAGCTTGGCTGGGAAGTTTTGATGCATCCACCATATAGCCCTGACCTTGCACCATCGGACTACCATTTGTTTCGGTCAATGCAGACCTCCCTTAATGGAATAAAGTTCGCTTCAAGAGAAGCCTGTGAAAATTACTTGTCGCAGTTTTTCGCCGAGAAACCACAAAAGTTTTACACTGATGGAATAATGTCTCTAGATGAAAAATGGCAAAAGGTGGTCGATCAAAATGGTACATATTTGGTTTAATAAAGCTCATAATAAATATAAAAAAAATGAGTTGAAGTTTGATTAGAAATACGAAAAGACTTTTTCGACTACCCAATATAAAATGTTACTGTATGCAATACTCAGAGAAAAATTGTTTAAGTGCAGTCTACGTTGGGTACAAAAGTCATTAAAATCTTCAAGTTTTAGGTTTAGGTTTATTTGACTAATTCAACCACCTAATCTTGCTGTGTTTGCGGTCAATTTCTTCCAAAATTAAAAAAATATATGAATAAGTTTCCAAGTTATTTAAAAACTGTTATCAAGTTTAGTTTAAAATTGCTACTCAAAATCAAAATAAATCATCTACGAGGCTTTAAAAGCTATCAAATCACTGTGAGAGAACTACCTTAGTGGCATTTGATTTAGACTTCCAAAATTCAACTTTCCCACCGGAATTGCTAGAACAGCCGCAACAGGAAGTCAGCGAATTGTCTTCGTGGTCGATAATCAGCCATGTTATTTTGATTTAAAACCTCAAAACAGAGACTGGAAAAGCAGGGAGTACTACAACGTGATTTCCTTTCCTGCCTTCAACTTTTCGGATATCTCGAAACCGCGATAACCATCAGATGCAGTTCCACTGATCTCATACACTGATGATAGCTCGATATTGACATCTGGCAGTGACATTTATGGCTTTTGTTCGAAAATAAACAGTTATCTCTTCGGATGTTTTCTTTACAGCATGGAAGTTAACTTCTACGAAGCATGTTGAACTCCAGGTAAAGATATGCGTCGATGGTACACCAAATCCACCTTCTTCTTCTTAGCTACACAGCCCGTGGTGGACCATATCTTCGTCAACAATTTTTTTCCACTTTATTCTATCCATGACTTCATTTCCCCAGTTTTGTACGTTTATTTCCTTAAGATCTGATTCGACGTCATCTAACCATATCTTTCGTGGGCGCCCTCTTAATCCTCTTTACTTAAAACCACCATCAGTAGTAAAGTGAAGAAACGCAAGATGGTTCTCGAATCGGCAGCCGATAGCAACTGGAGTAAAGATAAAACGCTTCTTTATCTTACTGGCGATATTTAAGGTATGGATGGGCACTGTTTCCAAAAAATTGGTTTTGAATTAATTGCGGCCTTTTATTTAGGTTTTAAAGCGTAAAAACGGATTTTTCGGTTTACCAAAATATAAAACCCACTACCAAGAACACTCAAACCTGAAAAAACATCCATGTCGAATTAAATTTATTGTTCCTTTTTAATGTGATTTGTATCCTAATGATAAAAAACTATTTTTTCTTTTAAAATTTTTTTTATTTATTTAAATTTTTTAATGCTCCCAATTTCACCAATATGTGAATAGGTTTTGTTGTGAAATAGAGGCACAAAGTCTTCTCTTTTCTGTAGGTGCTATAATTATGAAAGTTTAAAGGATGATAGGTTACAAGGTCGCCATCCGAAGGGAAATCACGACCAATCAGTTGGTTACACGTTGGTTGTATCGACTTTTGCTTACCATATATCACCAACACCACCTCAGTATTATCGTAAACAAACCGCCCTCACATACCTTGTTACATCATCAGGTTAACGGTATGTTATTGGTCTTTTCATCGGGCAATAGTTTTGAATGGCGTTATGTCCTTATGATTTTACAAAAATAAAAAGGACGAATACACACGAAATAATAGCTTGCATCAAAAAAGGAATAAAACATAAAAAAGCTCCAGGATATGACATGATAACAGGAAAAGCATTAGCGGAGCTACCAACCAAGGCATATATATACTTGCGAAACATTTTTAATGCAATGTTTCGCTTGCAATAGTTTCCGAAGCTCTGGAAAGTGGCAGAGATTATTGCATTGCCAAAACCGGGTAAAGATCCAACTACCGTGTCATCATATAGACAAATAAGCTTATTACCGACAATATCTAAAATTGCTGAAAAATTACTACATGATCGGATAAGCCAACTTCTAGACCAAAAACGTATAATACCGGATCATCAATTTGGATTTAGAAAAAAACATTCGACTATTCAACAGATCCATAGAATTACAAATAAAATCCAATCAGACCTTGAAAAAAATCGATACTGTGCCGCAGTATTTTTGGACGTAGCTAAAGCGTTTGACAAAGTGTGGCATGAAGGCTTACTCCACAAAATAAAAAGAATGCTACCTTTTGACTACTATCTCATCATAAAAAGCTATCTAACCGACCGAAGCTTCTATATTAAATATGACAATCAATGTTCAGGTATTGATCAAATAACTGCTGGAGTTCCGCAAGGAAGCGTTCTTGGCCCTCTACTATATGTTTTATTCACCGCAGATATACCACCTCCTGACGAAACTAATTCTTCAATTTCGTTCGCAGACGATACAATACTATTAGCGTCAGACAAAAGCTTAATTATCGCTACTGAAAAACTGCAGCGATACACAAACGCAGTTAAGGAATGGTTTGATAACTGGTGCCTAAAAATAAATGAAGACAAAACCGTACAGGTTATATTTACTAACAAAACAAAATTTACCGCAGTTCCAATTAAAATAAATGATAAAGCAATTACAATAGAATCAACTACTAAATATCTGGGAATTCACTAGGACTCCAAACTAAATTGGAATCACCACATAAAGCAAAAGGTCAAACAAATAAAAGAAAAACTTCGACAATTTCATTGGTTAGTCTGCTCCAAATCCAGACTCACTATACAGAACAAACTGTTAGTGTACAAAACTATGATTAAACCAATCTGGCTATATGGATTACAGGTGTGGGGAACGGCTAAAAAAACTCATATAGAAAAAATCCAACGACAGCAATCAAAGATTCATCGAATTTTGATCATGTCTGACAGGTACACGAAAAATGATGACATCCACAGGACTTTTAATATAGCAAGAGTAGACGAAGAAATCAAAAAGATAACAACAAGGTACTTTGAAAAAATAAACACACACAGTAATGCAGAAATCAACAAACTTCTTGAAAGGGCAAGAAACGGGAAAAGGCGTTTAAAGAGAACCCGACCAAGCGACCTAGTATGATAAATGCTAAAAAACCATAAATATGCAAAAAAAAATAATTAAAAATAGTTGTAAAATGTAATCATGTAAAGTAAAACTTGTATTGTATTATTGTATATTATTTAATTGCTATTATTTCGTTTATTTTAATTTTATCGCTTTTGACACTGGCCATTAAGCGATGTATATAAATCCAGACCAAATTGTTAAACAACATACTTAATGTCAAAGGACAGATGTATAAAATAAATGGGGAATATAAAAAAAAAAAAATTACATTCGATTTTTTTCGAGTGCAGTTCTAAAATAATTGTAATCAGGCGAGGAAATTCTGTGTTCGATTCTAAGCATGGCGCACTTAACGAAGGCATAGCAGGCGAATTTTGTTCCTTGAGAAGCTTGTGGGCATACAAATGCAAAATAAAAAAATCAAATTCAAAAAGAAATATTCTTAGTGATTTTCTTATGTTTATAAAGACTTTATCCTAATAATAACCCTAATCGACGCAAAACAGACAAAAGCAAACTTTAAAAGTTGAGAATGTTTCTCAATACCCAGCACCAAAATTTATGCCTTAAATAAGTTAAATAAATAAATGAACAGAATCCAAAACACGGAGTTTTTGTCAACCTGTGTGATTGTAATTATTTTTTTTCTTTTTTGTAATTTTAGTCAGATCATAAAAAATTTGCGTCAATAGAAGTTGCCTAACTAAACAGGATTAATTTCACTCCGCAGTTCCGTACTGACAGCTCTTCAAAAGATAATTTATTTTATTAAATTAAATTATATTTTGTTGCGCTAATGCCATTAGATTGAGTTCATTATTCGTTAAAAAAATGTGAAAAAATAAATAGCACTTTGAGAAGAGTTTCTTTAATGCACTACACCGATTAGAAATTAACTTTCCACACTCCGTTGTGAGTCTCTTTCCGGAACCCACATATAATATTTATATGTACGCAGTTATAATTTTAGAAAAAGTCATCACCTATTTTTATTATCCTAGGTCTATAATGTGCATCTGGGTACCTACATATATATGCATATGCAGGTATAAACGTGACTATGTAATGAGCCGTCTGTTCCATTGTCCCTTAACGCAGCCACTTTATTTTCATGCAAGTGCAGTAAATCCGCCGAATGAAAAATAATTTACATATCTAAATATTGAGATTTGTATATGTATGAAGGTACATTAAAAAACAAAAACGCTTATAAGCACATATGCACATACCTAATCACTCGAGTGGAATTTTACTCTTTCCTATACATTTATACCTCAATCATTTGTGGGCTATTCTCATTAGAGCAAAAATATAAATTGTGTTCTCTTTGATCGAAAAATTCTCTTTCGATTTGCCTTCTCACTAGCGCTCCCTTAAAACCCCATACTTATTTAACTCGATTGGTTTACTCTTAAATATATTTGTTTTCATAATAAATTCGTCATAAAATGGTTGTGTGGCGGCCAAATGAAAAAATCAAGCAATGGACTTTGATCTTCTTACGTGTATCCCTGCATATTCGTTCAACGGAGCAAATACCTTTATGTAGAAAAATTTAGTAAGAAAAAACCCTAACACACACAAACGCATACGTATGTGGTTAAACATACAAATATATATTTGTTTGGTATTTATATATGTATATGGATATACGTATATATCGACTTACCGGCGATTATACCCAGTTGGTAAATTTCAGAATCGGAATCAGAATCATGTTTTATTTTAAGTATATGAATATACAGAAAATAGCAGGAAAAAAGAACAGCACTAGCTCAAGGCCATCAGCTGGTTTTACAATAAACTAGGATTAATTACAATATTTGCTAGTCTTATATTTAAAATACGGAATATATGTGTAATACAAGTAAATAAAATATGTCTAAGTATAGGTATATTAAGGGGTTAGGTGGATTTGATAATTTCAAAAAATCGTTTTTGTTGTTTTTGTCTCATTAAATAGTACAGTATGTTTAAAATACTCTCCTAAAATTTTAAGTCGATCCGAGTAAAATTCTAAGAGATAGACCCTTCAGAAGTTCCGCCCATTAGGCCACGTCAGTTGAAAATCCTTCGCCTGGTATTCGTAAACTGGGTGCATTCGTCTAGGATATGCTTTACTGATATTCTAGATGACCCACAAAAGCAGCAGGATGCATCTCCAGAGTTTAACAAGTAACTGTGAGTGATCTGCGTGTGACTTAAACGAAGTCGTGAGAACAACAAAATGTGTGCATGTTTAGATTCCGGTGGATAGGTAGGCATTACTCTGAAGGGATTAATTGTCGTGTAATGATGAAAGTACTCATTCCATTTCAATAGGGCCTTGTTGTGTAAGTACTGCTTTATTAGACGTTTTAAGTCAGTTTTTTCCAGAACGTCAAAATACAGAGCCGGTTCCTTATGAACACTTTTCGCGACATAATGAGCGAACTCATTGCCTTTAATTCCGCAGTGACCTGGTATCCACATCAATTTAATTTTGTTTGTTTGCTTGACAAGTAAATCTCAATGGTAAATTTCACAAACTTACGGTATAAGTTAAAAGAAAATATTTTAGATTCATATTGGCAACGAACTTTTCCAGTTCAATTTTTCAAGCAATTACGAATGCACCAGGCGTCGACAAAATATGAAAAGTATTTGGTAAAAACCATATAAGTATTTAGGAAAAACATTCCAGAAGTTTTCTTAGCCATCCAGCACACTTCTTTTCAATTAAGTTCAGCAGTTCAAAGGGATTATGACGTTAACTCACAGCCTATGATACTCATAAATAATCGGCGAACAAAAACTCTTTATCTTACACCAAGAGCGGAATAAACGGCAATCAATTATTTTTTGTTAATGTTCATGAAAAATAAATAATTTTGGTAATCCTGTAACATTCTTTTTCGTTAGAACAGTAAAAGTCTCTCCGACGCCAAGTATTTTGAGTGCGTCGCGCATTTCGACTATCAAATAAGTTTTGGTTCAAGTCCACTGTCGGCAGGCAATAGCAAAGCTTCAAGGGTATTTCTGCCATGAAAAAAAATTCTCATAAAAACCATGCACCGTTTGGAATAGTCATAGGTTCTGCAGGTTCTCTATTCGTAGGGCAACATGAAGGCTTCGAAGATTGTAATGCAGTGTGGTGAGCATGTTTCGTTTTAATGTTGATCCGATTGAGTTCCGAGATACCCAAATATTCCCGGTAGCAAGATGTTAGGCTCGGTTTTAAAGATCGAATTGATTCTTGGTTGGATTCGACTTAGAGAGTTTTCAATCTTGCTGCTCCCAATTTGTGTATTTTTTCTTCCTTTTCAGATTTACTGGCCAGTTAAGAAAAACTGCCAAAACACGATGGGGCAATATTTTACGAGTCAAGATGTACGAGTCAAGCATAAGTATATATTAGGAGATACCTTCAAAAGCTCACTCTTCTTCTCTCCTTTTGACACCTATGAGCAGTAGAGCGCAGGCGAAACACTTTACTCATAACCGCCACACGCATACTCGATGATCTGCAAGAAACTTCTGCTGTTCCTACGGGAGCATCCCAGCAGGAACTGCTTACTAAAGCATAATGTTATGCTACTTTACAGAAAGTATACATGCCTCACTGCGCAGGTATTGTATAGAGGACATCAGGAGGCATTCCGTTGATGTTGTTATTGTAGCAGTTCACTGGGTATTCCGTAATCTTCGTGAGTGTAGTATTTTGGTTTAATTGTCTTTGCCCCAAGTGCTACTGAATAGCGGCTTGAGGAACTTGTTGCGGGTTTGGACTATAATGGTAATGGCTGTTGTATGCGCCGAAAAGGAAGGCAAACTATCGAAAGTAACACCCCGTATCTTGTGATTATTTAGCATCGGAGTAGATGTATCATCAACTTTTACTTCCAGTGATAGTTTGAACTCCATCATCCATCTTGTAAATAGTGTGGGAAAGTACAGTTCCCTGTCGCACGCCTTACTTTATGCTCCTCATTTTTTAGGTTTGATCTCGAAACATCACTAACCAAGACACTCCTTCAATTCTTGTGCAAGAGTGGATTGTTCAATGTCAACTAGAAACTTTGCATGGCTAACATGGCTGGTCGCGTTGCACAAAGTAGAAGCCGTGGACGCTGAAGGCGGCTGTTGTCAAGAGTAGCATGGGACTACAAAGGTCCAAGGTCAGGCTCGATCTCAGCCCTGAACAGAAATGTCTGGAGCAAGGTAAGTGGTAAGGTGAAATTCATTGCACTATACAGAATTAGTTTACAAGGGTGGCAGCCCTTGGTCGGGAAAAAGCCAAGTCCTTCCGGTACATAGAACTGGCTGCCATACTAATGACAGATCCCTTAGTTCTACATTTCAGCAAAGGGCTTGTTTTGCTTGGTTAGTTCTTTCGGCCCCTACCTATTCCTCTCTCCCACTTTCCCTTTTGAAGTTCCCGTGCAAGTGAGTCCTGTTTTCTTGAGATTTTTGTTGAGTTTTCTGCCATGTAAAATAATGCAAGCGTGCACTTTTTTGGCTCTATGCCTACACATTTCACGCAAACTAGTAGCTCTTTGCTAGATACCGCTAAAATTATCCTATTTGACCAGCTTTCTATGCCAGGTTTTTCTAAGCACGATTTAATTTTCATGACATTTGACTTCCAATTGACCTATGATACTAAATACTATTCGAACCGTGATTTTCTGCGCATAGCTTATAAGCTTCTTGAAGGGGTTGTGGAGGAAATTGACTGGGAATGTATCCGTAACTTAATGTCTGGTAAGGAACAAAGCTTCATTGAAGAAAACATTAGCTCGCTCTTTGATCGCTTCGTACCACTTGTACACAAACCAGTAAATGATAAAACCGGCCATGGTTCAACAACCATATTAAACACCTGATTTACAAACGCAAGAAAGCGTATCGCAAATGGAAGAGCTTCAGAACCTCGGAAACCTATAACACCCTTAAGGCTTGCAGACGAGATGTTAACAAATCAATTAGATTAAGTAAACTAAAATACTATGAGCAACAGTTTAGTACTGCTGTGGGTTCGAAGCAGACGTGGAACAAAATTCGTGCGATCGGGATTGGGAACAAAAATCAAACTGTGCTCGATTTATGTGATGTTAATGTAAATGTACTAAATGAGAATTTTTTGTGCTTGCCCGGCTCTGTTAATAATATATGTTATGACAATTACAATTCTAATCTTAACGTTTGATGTCCAGTTTTTGTTTTGAATGTCGCCAAATAAACACTTTTCTGAATAACAACGCCTTGGTGAACACATTGCAGTCGGGGTTTAGATGTAGTAGCAGCTGCATCACAGCACTCCTAAAAGTGTCTGATGGCATAAGGCTCAACATTGACCCAAAGCATGTGACTTTTCTAACTCTTCTTGACCATTCTAAGGCATTTGACTCCGTAGACTACAAACTCTTAATCTTGAAGTTTAAAAACTTATTTAGCTTTTCAACATCGGCTTTGACTCTTATAGAAACGTATCAATACGTAGACAATACCATATCAAACTTTCTACCTGTAACCAGAGGTGTACCTCAAGGCTCTATCCTTGGCCCTCTTTTATTTGTCTTGTACATTAATGATTTGTTCAGTGTGATTAAATATAGGGATGCCCATGTGTATGCTGATGAGGTTCAATTATATATTAGTTGTCCCATTAGCTGTATTGATATTTGCATAAGTAATTTGAATTCTGACTTGAGCCTCAAGTGGGCTTCTGACAACGGATTAATTCTTAATCCTGATAAGTCCCAATGTATCGTTATATACAAAAAATATATTAAGCTCGGTGGCAATGCAGAAGTCAAACTAAATGACGCTGTGATTAAATATGTGGACATTGTTAAAAATTTAGGCTTACATTTAATAGAACTTTGACATAGAGCAACCACATCTTTACTGCCATAGGCAAAGTTTATGGTATGCTCCGAAATTTATGGACAACTCAACATTTTACACCAGTAAACATTCGACTGCTACTAGGTTAGGTTAGGTTGACATGGTTGCCCAGGGAATAGGCACACTTGGACGAAGAAAGATTCATCCTTTGTGATGCCATTATGGAGGGGTGAGGCGGAAGAGAAAGACCGATGGGATACAGGGAGAGGGCGGGGAGAGGTGGTGCTGGGGTGGTTAGGAGCATGCGGGTTACAAACGATGACTATGTTTGCGTTGACCGCTTAATGCTGCTGATGAAATTCATCAGATTTTTAATGTCAGCGCCAGCTATATCAGCAGGCGTGGCAAAGAAGTAGGAGCCAAGATGCCTAGATCTTAGCCCCGCCAGAGCAGGGCAGCTAAGGATAAGGTGCTGAGATGATTCCACGAAATCCTTCATACATCCAGCGCAAAAAGGACTCGAGGTGATCCCAAGTCTCACAGCATGCATTCCTCGCGCTTTGTGTCCTGTGAGAGAACCCACGAGATTAGAGAGCTGATATTTTGTCAGCCTCAGAAGCTCGCCCGAGCGCCTCCGGTCCACACGTGGCCAGAAGGATTTCGCGACCTTACACGTTTGTGTACTTGCCCAGCGCTCGCTGAGTTGGTGCGATGCCCATCTTTCCAGAAGCAGACCGCAGGTAGTCAGGGGGATCCCAATTCTCTCCCTTCGCAGGGAAATCACCTCGCATGTCCCTTGTCTGGCCAGCTCATCTGCCTCACAGTTTCCAGCAAAGTCGCTGTGACCAGGAACGCAGATGAGGCTGATGTTAAAGAATTCGGACGCAGTCGAAAGCGAGGTCAAGCATTCCTTGACCAATTCCGAATGCACCGTCATAGCCCCAAAATTTTGGGTGTATCCTTTGACAGCTTGCTCTCCTTCTCAGCGCACACAACCGCAATTGCCACTAAAGTCCAAAATCGCAACAAGGTCCTCAAATCGCTGGCCAGCAGCACTTGGGGCAAAGACAAAGAACTGTTGCTTTCGACATTTAAAGCAATTGGCCGGCCGGTTCTAAACTATGCTGCGCCTGTCTGGTCGCCTGGAACTAGTGATTTGCAGTGGACAAAGCTACAGACATGTAAAAATACCGCCATTCGGACAGCGACCGGGTGCCTCCTGATGTTTCCCATTCAACATCTACATAACGAGGCACAAATGCTCCCAGTAGCGGAGCACAACAAACTGCTCAGCAAGCAGTTCCTGCCGGGATGTTACCACAGGTTTCACCCCTGCAGACACCTGCTTGAGCCTGAGCCGCCTCCTAGGCACGTCAGGAGACACCTCTTAGACTACGCTGACGAAATCCAGGACAAAACTGACCGCAACCTACTGGACCGGACAGTATTTAGACAGTCAATAAACGACATCCACCGGGAGACCGTCACCACCTTCATGAACTCCCGTCCTGTGAATGCCGTAATCGGAGTCCAACCACCACCTATTGCAGACGAAGAGCTCCAGCTTCCCCGTGAGACTCGTGTAACACTGGTACAACTACGTTCTGGATACTGTAGCAGGTTAAACTCCTACTTATCATGAATCGACCTCGACATACCAAGCACATGTCCGGCATGTGAAGGTACCCCGCACGACACTAACCACCTCTTTACATGCCCCCTCAAACCGACTCATCTAACACCCCTCTCCCTCTGGACCCAACTTGTCGAAACAGCATGTTTCCTGGGCCTACCCCTAGATGAGCTAGACGAAGACGACCGGTGATATGCCTACACTGACAGGGCTCCCTAAGCTGTTAAAACAACAACAACCCGAGGGCCCACACTGCAGTGGTCCGGTAGCCTGAATTTGAGTCTGATGCTCTCCTGAGCTCCTCGCAAAAGACTCCTCCGGCCCTCCGCGACTACTACTAACTAAAACGTATTTCTTACCAACGTTACTGTATGGTTGTGAGTTATATACTCCTTTTGATAGTATGTGTCGTAGTAAGCTTAATGTTTTGTGTAACAACATTGCAAGACACGTTTACTGTAAAAAACGTTATGACCATATTTCTGTTTTTGCTTGCTTAGGTTTAAATGTTTAGTTTTACTCCAGAAGATCATTAAAACTTAGGAACCCAGATACCGCAAAGATCGACTTATGTTTTCAAAGTCCTGACGTTCGTTAAACTTAGTCCCGATGAAATACAGTTGTTTGGTGACTGAACGTCAATACTTTGTGTTCTCTGTCCGTCTTTGGAATGCCTTACCTAACAAAATTAAACGTATAAAAGAAAGCTCGTGTTTCAAAAATAAATTGCTTCGCTACCTTGCCGAAAATTGCTCAAGGTACTCAAATGGTTCCACATTATTTAAATCTCTTCCAATTAATCCCTACTCCTACTACTACTATTTTTACCTTACTTTCCTTTTTTAATACTTTCTCCAACTTCTACTTCTTTGCCACTAGCTGTAATTTTGATTTTAATTTTGATTTTACTGTTAATTCTTTTATGTAAACTATTCTTAAGGTCAATCATTGTAAAAATAACCTGTGGTTGTATGTTTGACTTTAATAATAAGAAATAAATAAATAAATATTTTATTTTTTATTTTATTTTTTTATTTTTAAAAGCTTACATGATAATAAAATTATAAGTAAACTAAGCAAACGCAGCGCTAGCAGCAGAGGCTTTCGGCTGGCTGGTGATGTATGTGGAATCAGATACGAAGGAGTAGGTCGGGGTGTCCTTCAGAAATTTGTAAATATTTTTGATGTTTTCTTCAGTGGCTTCTTTTAGAAGTAGAAGGTAATCTGTGTTGCTGAAGCGGTGATGCCTTTGAGAAGCAAGTTCTGCGTAGGATACCAGTAGATGATGTACACTGACTGTTGCTTGGCAGAAGGGGCAGGTGTTGGATGTATTACCCTGTAATAGGTGTACGCTAGTAATTATGGTGTGCCCAATACGGAGTCGTGTGTATGGGGTAATGTGGTTGGTGGGTACCGATGAAGGATAGGCAGGTTTTGAACGTTTGGGGTTAATGTTGGAATAATGGTGTTTATAATACGACCATTCATGAAGTAACTTAGTTTGCCTCTGTTCATGAATAAGTCGGTGTATGTCGCTCGGTAGGTTGACTTCTGATGTGACTGTTGGTGTAATGGACATGTCTTTGGCAATTGTATCTGCCAGTGTGTTACCCTGGCTGCCGGAGTGCCCAGGTATCCACATAATTTTCATGCTACTCCGATGGGTTATTAGTATGTTTTTAATACTGTCGATTATTTTGCTTGATTTTTTGTGGTTTTTAATGGCTTGGAAGCAGGACAAACTGTCGGAGCAAATTATATGTTTACCCTTACTTTTGGCGCAGTATTGAACGGCTTGTAATATGGCGGTTGCTTCAGCGGTGAAAATAGAGCAGAATGAAAATAAAAGGCCGTACGCGATAACTTCCTGAGTTTCCTTTACCACTGCGTAAGAAGTGTGGGATCCTTTTGACCCATCAGTAAAAACCAATTGCCACCCGTTAAATTTGTGTAAACGGCGTTTGGAGTATTCTCTTTCCGTAAATTAACTAGGTCGTTGATAAAAAATTTTTTGCTAACCGCCCACGGTGATTGATTAGTGTACCGCAGAGTGTGTAGTTTAGAAGGCAGTTCCGCATGTTTAGCAATATCAACGTACATATTTGTGTATTGATGTCTTTATTGCTTTAAAAAAATTTCAGAACTTATATTATCGAGAACGGACTTTATTAAAACAAAAATTTCATTTTCTTATTTCACAATTTTAAATAAAGTCGTAGAATTCTTCCACCGAGAACCAGTTGATGCATAACTCTCTATTTCAAATACCTCTCTTACACACGCTTCGCTCAGCTACATAAATAAATACTAAGCATTTTTAATTTTTCGAAGGTAAACAAGTTCTACTTAAACTTGAAGCTAATTTTTCTGCTCACACTAGACTGCATAACTCAGCCGCAATAAGCCATTCGCGAAGTTCATACGCTGTTGTTTAGTTGATAAAAACAATATTTGGCATTTGAATTTTACATATTTTTTAAATAAAAATTGATAAAAATCCCAAAAAAAAAATCAAAAAAAATGAATACAGCAACAAGTGCCATTCCATCATTGGCTACATTGAACGTGCCAAGTCCCACCACAACTGGGGCTGGGAAGATTGTAACAAATCTTTTAACTATTGACAACCCCGTCTTCTGTTGCTTCCTCTTCTGGGCCAGTGTGCTGGTGATTAAGATGCTGCTGATGTCGTTACTGACAGCACTACAACGGTTCCGGCATAAGGTATGTAGTAATTGTGCACATAATTTTGCTTTATCAGGAAGGTGTTCATCTTTTTATTTTGCAAGATCATAAAAAATTCGACATACAGTTTTGGGTAATGTTGCTGAAAGAAGAGGAGTAAGTAGGCAATATGGAATCTCAATTCAAATATAGTATTTAATAAATCTACTGAACTTTGAGTTGCGTGATTTAAACCGGTTTCAATATATTCTGAAACGCAAAATAGCAAAGATTTTATACGCAACTTATGTATGTATATACAGATACTTACATACATACCTATATGCAAAGTAAAACAACTGAGATAGAAAATTAGAAAAAAAATTAATTTCACTAATTAAGCAGTACGTGCATATGATTATATATGAGCAATTTCTGGTTGCTTGACAGTTTCCGCTTCAATGTATCCTTCGTAGAAATTTATCATTGAATTATTGATATACAAAATCGTGAAAATATTTGATTCTGCTTCAAAATTTCTAATTTAGACTATTCTAGACCGTAATTTCTACCCCAAAAAAAAACATTTTCACTTTGAGTGAGTGCCACTTTAAATTTGATATTAATATTTAATAGCAACCGATTCGTCCGAGTCATATTCATTTTTAGTACACATGCACATATTTACAATTGGTGTCTTTTGTTCAAAATTTACAGATTCTTGGTATATTTCCTCATAGCTGCTTGCGAAAGGTAAAGCTCCATACATAAAACCCATTATTTTAAAGAACAATAATACCATAAAATCAGTTTTCTCATTTGAAATGGAATATCGTTATACAATAAAAACACATCATATGTACGTACTTATTAGTAATAAAAAAGTTACGAATTAAATTTCACTTTACTTTCATTGTAATTATTAGGTTTTCCCCAACCAAGAGGACTTATTTTTTAAAGATCTTGAAGTGCAATTCAATGATCCTCATGTCGAACGTGCACGCCGGTAAGTATATACGGGTGGCGCTGAATTCATGTTTTCGTTAGACGTACACCTCAGCGAATAAAAATTAATGTAAGCGTTGCCCTTCACAACTCAGGCGACGTTTGAAAATTAGTTTCTCAGTTCACTTCATAAAATTTCCTTTACAGTGCACATCGCAATGATATGGAGAACATTTTACCTTACTTCACTATGGCACTCTTGTACATTTGCACGAATCCGAATCCAACTGTTGCCTGTATACTCTTCCGCATCGTGACTATTGCGAGAGTCCTGCACACACTCGTGTACGCCTTTTACCCAGTACCACAGCCATCGCGCATCATCGCTTTTGGAGTAGCATTTGCCATAACAATTTACATGGCTTGCGCGGTAGCATTGGATATGTTGTCATATATTTAAGCATTATTAAGTCTAAATGATGCATTGAAAATGGTTTGGAAAATATTAAATCTACTTTTCTTTCCGACTTAAATTATTGTTTTAATTCAATTTCCACACATATTGGCAATTCTCACACATTCTTTAACCGATTACATAATAAACTAGAAATAAATATAATAACATTTAATATTTCGACTGGCAGAACTTGCTGCTCAGACAACTTCTCGACTTCGAAATTGTTAAAATTAGTTAAGACTTAGACAACAATCAAAATTTTACTGATAAATTTGGATTTGTTTATTTATATGTTAAAGCCCTGCGCTCGCATGCATTGTTTGTGTGCCTCAATCAATGATGTGCAATTCTCCTCGCCACGCTCAACAATGCTGAAAAAGAAATGTAACAATATTATGCAATAGAAATGAAACAAAGAAATCTAACTAACCAGGCATCACGCGCTTTCTTGGTATCCGGACAAGCACAACATGCCTTGCATTTAGGTTTCTCAGCCGGTTGTGGTGCTGCTCCAGTGACACTATTGACTGCCGCTTGCGTTACTTCCTTCACTGGTGCGTTTCCCATTATGCTATCTGTTCCAAAATGCTGAATAAGATTTCTAAAATATAAAGGTTGAACTTATCACTACGTTGCATTATTTACAAAATAAAATCAATTTTACTTTTGATATTTCACAACTTTTCAACCTTTAAATCACTTCCACTCACCTCCAGAATAATATAATGCAGAAGTTCACAATAGTTGCCGAAAACAATCAAGAATGATAGGTTATTCAATTCGCTTTGGAAACAAAAGATTTGCCTTTCCAAGGCGTACAAGGTTTTAGCAATAGAGCAGCTGACTTGTTTTTTAAAGCAATTTGATGGTTTGAATGTCGAGGTTTTCTATTTGCATCATCGTTTCGTTTGTTTGTTAATATTCTGATTGAAAGTTTCATATTCAAACCATCAAATTGCAAAAACGAAATCCTTAGAAATTGGCTTTTTGGCCTACTGCTTCACGTTGTATGAATTCGCCTTGCGCCTTGCCGCATTAGCATTTGGTTTATGAAGTTACCGTTAGATGGCGCTCGTTTATGATTTATGTATTTACATTATGAGGAGGTGCTAAGCCACCAGATAGAGGACTTAACTAATTTTTATATATTATATTACATTAATTCACTTTGCTCGAGGAATAGTGCTTATATATCTCAAATTTTTGATATGTTCTGCTCCATTTACTTTTGTAATGAATATGAACCTCCAAATTATTTAATTACATTACAGTCAATACTTTTTGGATTACTAAGCGGCTGGGAGCTCCATAGTGACCTCCTGACTTATTCTACTGCTTCACGCATACATCCGTAATCAGATAAAAGTTCCTGCCACTCAAGACGGAAAGAGCTATTAAGTCAACGACTGTTGACCAATAGCAATGGGCAATCACTTACCTCCAACTCCATCACTGTACGAAATTTAAAAATAACAGTCGATAAACACCAAAATTCCCAGTTGGGATAAGGTACCCAAATTGTTCCTGGTAGCATATATGGTAAGCTCAACAAGACCACTGCTCAAAATCTACAACGAAGTTGGTCTACAAAAAGCTTCTAATAGTGTTTTCTCAGCTCGAAAAACATGTAATCGGCAACATTACAAAAACGTTGTCATCTCCCTTGCGAAAATGTTGCATATCTCATATAATAAAAGACTAGAAAAATCCAATTTGTTGTAACAATTAAAGTTTTGAACAACTGTTTGGACGAACTTGTTAACACAGATAAAAAGAAAACGGAGAAAAAACGCTGTCCAAAAATTCTAATGACGTTTGGAAAAATATTTATGAAAACTTATACGACATAGTATATTTGAACGTACAATTTTTGATCCCTTAATGGCTAAAGCTACCACTATAAAGGATGCTCTTCGCATATGGGAAGAACAGAACAAAAAGGATCCCATTTCTGCTACAGATATTGGCTTACAGTTTCAATATCCACCAATTGAAAAAATGGATGCCACACTTAATACTCTTGTCAACTGTCGAAAACTCAGCCTTTCTTCCAATATGATTGAAAAAATAGTTGGCATTAATCAGCTTAAGAATCTTCGTGTACTTTCATTGGCTAGAAATAACTTAAAAAACATTAATGGTATTGTAAGTGAGCGAATGTAACAAAATATCAACTGCATTTATATTATAATTAATTTCCGTGCAAGCAGGAAGCACTTGGAGACACATTGGAAGAGTTTTGGGTTAGTTACAATATCATTGAAAAAATAAAACCCATTGAGTCGATGAAAGCACTACGAGTATTTTACATCTCACATAATCTTATTAAAGACTGGGCAGAGTTTAATCGCATGGCAGCCGCACCTAAGTTGGAAGAAATTTCGTTTCTTGGCAACCTACTCAACGAAAATATGGATGAATTGGCCTTTCGAAGCGAAGCAATACGTCGTTTGCCGCTAATTAAGAAACTGGATGGTGAACCGGTCATAAGGGGCGATTAGTTCAAATTTACAAAAGTCATAATTCAAATGGTTTATACAGTTTTATTAACAAGAGGAAAAAATATGTAATTACAATTTAAAATTTTCTTAGCCGAAGCCGCTCTGACGACAATCGGGTATACTTTACGGAACCAATCCCGTTTTACAATGGACCAAGTACTTACCCCTCGAGCGGCATTCCTCAAGAATATATTGGAAATTCTGTATACTATATATAATTATAACTATAACAATAACCTTATAATTATAACAATAACCTGCGCTTTTTTTCCCATCTGCTCTGATTTAGAGGAACCAGCTAGCACATGACATCAGAATTGGAATCATTACTATTTTGAGAGGCTGCACTCTTTAAACGCTGTAGCAGGTTGTGCGAAACAAGATCTAGTTTAAGATGTTGAATACTTAAAGCACTTCCATCCCAGTCCATTAGCGATTTAAACTTTGCTGGGTCACAAAGGTTCAACAATTCTGTTAAGAAGTAAATTGGTTTATAAAAATAGTACATTATTTAGATTCGTGTACTAACCCATCCCTCCGCTTTGATATTCATTGCGTTCCTTCTCCAGCGTAATTCTGATAACATCCTGCCGAGCCGCATGTTGTTTCGAGCGGTTTTTGCTGATGGACTGTTTTAGGGCAATATGCGCAAGTTCCTCGTCAAAACGTTTCAGATAGAGAGAGATAAGATCTTCGAATTCCTGCGGAGCTAATGGTTCGGTACGCTCGTCATCAATGTGATCCAAGAACCAACAGAGTTTCTCTCCCATTATATTGCTTTTGATTGCATGACCTAAGCGCGCTTTGTGTTTGTTATTCTGTCGACGTGCTTTACGGCTCAAAGCTTTCGTTTTCCTACTGTTTGGGTGCTTACATTTTTCAAGTTCCTTCCGGAGGTTGGTCTGCAAACAGATCAGTTTTAATTGTATAAAAAGTTCTTGAAAACCGGGTACTATTTCATTAATTTACCATTTTTACCAGAAATTTGCACGTGCTGTAAAATGTTTGTTTTCTTTTGGCAGTAAGAACACATATATAATGAAGTTCATTGTAATAGATTGAGATTTCGTTAACGCATTGTGCTTACGAGATATTTCCCACTACTTGACATCTATTACCCGTTACTTTGATAGCTTATGTTATGAATAACTGATTTTGATAAAAAAAGTTTATATTTCCAACGTATTGCTAAATCTTGTAGCATTTTATGATTAACTAGTCGCATTCAATAACAAAATTATCCACACCGGGCAACTTTCCAAATATAGAGTATAATCGAAGGTTCTCTCACAAAGAGAAGGAACAGAAAATTATCCATCACTTCCGAAAATTGGTAGGAAAAAACATATCAGCTGAGTTTGTTCACAAATTTTTGTGTTGCTAAAAACAAATTACAATAAATATGTATATTTTATAAACTTGGATTTTTGATGATAAATTTTAAATTTTATCGTTTCTGCCTATAAAACAAATTACAAACCGACACATGGGTGAAAGTGCACAAAATACCAGACATGTACAAATGTTTTCGTGTTGAATAGTTTTTACTGGCTAAAAAGTCTCCAGCAAAAAATTAGCGTCTCTCTCGCTTCGAACTATAACTTTGTTTTCTCAATTTTCGATTGATGGTAATATTTCTGCCGTTAACGAATGACTACTTGCAAAAACTGGGAATAACTATTAAAATTCTTATCGGACATGACTACGGCGGCCGCCGTAGCCGAATGGGTTGGTGTGTGATTACCATTCGGAATTCACAGAGATAACGTTAGTTCGAATCTCGGTGAAACACCAAAATTAAGAAAAATATGTTTCTAATAGCGGTCGCCCCTCGGCAGGCAATGGCAAACCTCCGAGTGTATTTCTGCCATGAAAAAGCTCCTCATAAAAATATCTGTCGTTCGGAGTCGGCTTGAAACTGTAGGTCCCTCCATTTGTGAAACAACATCAAGGCGCACACCACAAATAGGAGGAGGAGCTCGGCCAAACACCCAAAAAGGGTGTATGCGCCAAATATATATATATATATAATGTTGAGACTAAATAGGTATTGCTGTCAAATATGACAGTTGTAACTTAACCAAAATCGCCGCTATTTCCTGTCAAAGTTTGAGCGAACTTTCGAAAAATCGTCACGGAATGGCAATTAGTTTTAATGAGAAACTGTTTTTATGGCAGAAATGCACTTAGCTACAATTGCCTGACGAGATGTGACCACTATTCGAAAAATTGTTGGTCTATCATAAGAGGCTTCATATTCACACTGGTTATTCTTTTCATAAATATACTAAATATTTGTGTCTCATGTTAAGTAATTTTATCGGTAAGAAATTTATATTTCGCATCTTTTAAAATATTAAAATATTTGTTTGACATTACATTATTCCAATGATACAACTTTTTCTAAAAAATCCATTGTTTTTCAATATCATCCCGCTCAGAGTGTTATACCTACTATGTATATCTACTTTGAGTAGTCTTAGCGATGACAATGGTTTTATTATTTCTTCTCTAACACAAACAATTAAGATACATTTCCACGTTCTACAAATTGATATAAAAATTTGATAAAATAAGCATTCGGTTATGCTTTCACATCATCTCTTTTCATTTATTTTTCAGACCTTAGCGAAAAGCAAATATAACAATCAATGCCATTTGTTGACTAATTTTTGATATGAGAACTTAAAAAAAATGTATTTGTTTGAAACATGTAGAAATTAAAGTGATTTGAAAAAAAGTAGAGTTATAAATTTACGAAATTTACAAATTCCAAAATGAATGGAAAAATGCCAACTAAAATGATAGCGGCAGCACTGATCACTGATCATGGCAATGTGTCTGACAGTTTTCGCTGTAGAAGAACAACAAACAGATTTGACAGATAATGATAAGAACGGATGTCTGTCTATTTGTACAATGCACATAGTTTCTTTATTTTTCTTGTTCACGTTTTTCTAAAGTGAAGTAGTACTAGCAATTATATGTAAATATTGAATATTGGAGTGTCCTAAGATAAATTAAATTTATATTTTCGGTAGCATACCAGTTAAATCCATTATATAGCCGTTAAGTCTACTTAAACATGTCTCGCATATTCTTGAGAAATGGTGCAGTGACAATTCTAAAAAATCATTTACCTCATTCGGTGAAATTTTGCCGGAAAGTACGTGTAATTAAATGCAAAATACCGAAATATCATTAACACATTTTATTTACTAGCTAAGTACAAAGTATCACATTATATTTATGCTATTCAAAATCAGTATTGGAATGCGTATAAGAATTTGAAAATAAGTAGATACAGCAATCGTTTGGAAATTGCATAACTCACAAATACCACATTTGTATATAAACATATTGACCTTTGTATGTAGCCTTCCAAAAAAATGTTTAAATTTAAAGCAAAACTCGTACATATATTTCGATATTTATTTTTAAATTTTTTAGTGGTTGAAAAAAAGTTATCCATTGAATTTTCGTATCACGTAAAACGTCAGTTAGTACACAAATATGCACAAAAATATTATGTTGTTGTAACAGCACATTTTTAAAGGAATACTGTTGAAGTGGTTCAAATGAACTCACTGTCACTATCATGAAATGTTAAGTATTTTACCACTTAGCCCATCTGTTCGGCTATAAGTCACTCCTTGGAATTATAAATGCACCAATATGATTTAGAGAATATAGAGAATCGTTTCCACGACAGTCGGTTCTACGTTACCGAAACGACCTAGATTTATAACCGGCCAAGGACTGTCACTCCACCAGCATTCACCGTATGTAAATATGCGGAATGTTTATGCTGCTACAACAACAACAGAGAATATAATATATCTTTAAATAATTTCTGAAGCCGCATTTATACCGAGCATAGTTATTAATCGAATTTTAGCTAAATTCAAGCTAGGCCTTCCAATTAATTTCTTCAACGCAGAGTGAATCTTTATTTTACTCTGCTACTAAAGTATTGAATACTTTCAGGATACATTATCTAACAAGTTTGATTGCTGTGTGTTTATTCGCTTACCATTTTATAGCTCTGGAAATACTATCTCGAAACCCTTGGGCTATGACCGGTTATGTGATTTATCAGACTAACACCTTGACATTCACTAGGATTCCTCTTCGTACAGATTTATTTTCTGGATTAAAGTACCATTTGAAATTTGCCTCATTTTACTTCAGAAATATTTTAATAATGACAACATGACTTGAGCTCGATCAGAGGAAAACGTTGAATGTAATGCCTGTGCTTGTATCTAAATAGTGATAATCATATCGGGGCTTTAAATTTTTTTTTATTGTAATGGCTCTGAAGCTTGTAGAAAGCTGATTAAAAACAAGGGCCAATGCAGTTCGTCTCATTTAATTCGAAAATTAATTTTCGGAAAAATATGTGGATCTGGTAAGCTACTCAAGAGGCTCATGCCGATTCCACGATTTGAGGCACCAATTCTGTGTTTGTGTAATTTCAGTATTTAGTATTAATTTGAGTTTTTCGGTCGCGGTGGTTGAATTAGCGGGATTTGTTGCCAAATTGTCATTTCGTTTCTGTGTTAGTTGCGGATTTCCTCTTTAATTTGTCAAACCTGTATTTTTACGACTTCACCCACGATATACTATTTCCCAATTCTCAAGTTCAAGGTATAAGAATCTTTCTACATATATATTGAATCTGGTGAAAATAAAGGTATTTTTCCAGGTTAAATCAATACAAACCGCATGAAACTCTGATTCTTTGATGAACAAAGTGTTGTCAAAAATGATATACATATATTCCCATATCTATGTACAATACTTAAAGTTTTATCTAAATATTTCTAAACTGTTGTAGAAAAAATGTACACGAAATTCTCATACAGGTTCAAAAAAATTACACAACGCTGTAAGACAGCGCCATTGCCCATCTAATGAAAATTGTTTTGTCTTTTTAAAGTAGTTTAATTTTCTTTTCAGCCTCTCAAAGCGACTCAAATTCGGCACCTGAGCTTGACACCCTGCATGGAAAAATTAGTGTCATTTAAACTCAGCGACATTGGTGAGGGCATTCGCGAAGTTACTGTGAAGGAATGGTAAGAAACAACAATTTTTAGTACCATTATAATGTTATTGATTTTATTTATTTTATTTTATTATTTTATTATTATTTATTTTACTTACAGGTTTGTCAAAGTCGGTGACACTGTAGAACAGTTCGATAACCTCTGTGAAGTGCAATCCGATAAGGCATCCGTTACAATCACAAGTCGTTATGATGGAAAAATCGTGAAACTATATCATCCAGTGGATGATATCGCTTTGGTCGGCAAACCATTATTGGATTTTGAGGTCGAGGAAGAAGGTGATAGCGAGAGCTCCGATTCTGAGTCAAGCTCCGATGCGGATTCCAATTCAATAAACAAGATTTCTGCACAATCGGCATCTGGAAAAGTCGCTAGCGACGAGGATGTGGCGCGTCATATAACCCTTGCAACGCCCGCTGTGCGTCGTTTGGCTATGGAAAATAAAGTGGACCTTTCTGTGGTATCGGGGACAGGTAGACAAGGACGTGTGTTGAAAGGGGATGTTCTCGAGTATTTAGGGCAATTGCCAGCTGGCACCAATGTACCACATCCAACGATTGCCAAGTTGTTTGAAACACAATCCGACGAAAAGCGTAAATCTGCTGTTGCTGACCGTGTTGAACAATTGAAAGGAGTACCTAAAGCGATGCTAAAGTCTATGTCTGAATCTTTGGTATGTATTTTGAAAAAAAAAAAAAAAAATCAAATCAAGTGCACTAATCCAATTCAAAATTTAGAAAATCCCTCACTTTGCCTACAGCGATGAAGTTGATATGACAAAACTGATGGATTTTCGTTATCAGTTACAACCCGTAGCCAGCGAAAGAGGTATATCTAAGCTAACCTTTATGCCTTTTTGCATCAAGGCTGCTTCTATTGCACTCTTGAAGTATCCTATTTTAAATAGTTCACTGAATGTTGAGAAGGAGGAGGTAATATATAAAGCTGCACACAATATCAGCGTGGCGATAGACACTCCTCAGGGCTTAGTAGTGCCCAATGTTAAGAATTGTGAGATTAAGAATATTCTAGAAATCGCCAAGGATTTGAATGGCTTAATCGAAAGGGGTCGCAATGGTGCTTTAACCCCGAAAGATTTTGCTGATGGCACCTTTTCTCTTTCGAACATTGGTGTGGTAAGTTACTGGTGGAAAAAAACCTCCCCTATGTATGGATGTATGTATGTATGTATGTATGTATATATTAAAAATATTGTTTTAGGTTGGCGGCACTTATACTCATCCCTGTATTATGGCGCCACAAGTAGCCATCGGTGCCATGGGACGCACGAAGGTAGGCATATAAATTGAAATAATTTTATTTAACAAATTTTTATTTAAATTCAGCTTTAAAATCACTATACAGTCGGAAGTAAGGGTTTTATATTTTTTGTTTATCGGCTCAAATCAGGCAACCAGTCATTGGTATACGACTCGACTAAATAAATGAATAAATATGTGATTGCACTTCGCTTTAAGGATTTCTCGTATCCTCTACTCTTCTCAACAACTCATCCAGACTCAGTTCTTTCAATAAACCCAGAATGGAGCTGGCATGAATTGTCCGAATCGGCCCTCTAGTATGCTCTTGTCATTAAAGTATAGTATGCGGCTGTTGTTCTAAAACTAAATTTGAAGAGATGATATTTTCAGGCGGAGGTGATAATTTCAGGAGATGATATCCTCACATAATCTAAATGACTTTATCTAAGTAGACGAAAAGAAAAAAAAAATATATATATACAGTAGAAGCCCGATAAGTGCAATACCGATAACTGCAATTTCGCGGAAAGTACAATTCGATTTTGAGTCCATAGAAAACTCGAAAAGAGCAATAAAAAATTGCAATTTTCGGGCGCAAAAGAATTCTTGTTCGAAGAAATTTTTTACTTAATACGGCAATGTATTTGCGTTCATCACGCGCGAAGACACAGCTTTATAATTAGCTATGCACAGTTATGGTTTTAGGAATTATTGCGACCAAAAACACTGTTCTCACGCTTTGTTATTTTTGATTTTTACAAATAACTGTAAAATTGTAGCGCTGATATCATAAAATATGGCATCGAATCGTTTCTGACATTCAACACGCGTTAGTTTCAAGCTGGTTCCTGAGAGTAAAACAATCGTTCGGAGTTTGAATCATTTTTTTTTGCTTTCATCAAATAAAATCATGGGAAAAGGGAAAAAGAATCTACATTTTCTTACATTGAAAGAAAGAGATGAGATTCTCCAAAAAATTGAAAAAGGCGTTAAACAACGAGATCTTGCATTCGAATACAAAGTTGATTGCGCAACGATTTGCCGAATAAAAAACAATCCCGTTCATTAAAAGAAAATTCATACAATTCATTTTCACTTGGAAATGAACGGAAAACTTTGCGGTTTGGCAATCATCCAGAGCTCGAGAAGCGTTTGTACCAGTTTTTCATGAATCAGCGGCGACGAAATGCTCCTGTTTCTAGCTTGATATTGAAAAGCAAAGCATTAAAAATATTTGATGAAATAAAAAAGGATGGAGAACAATTCAATGCAAGTGATGGATGGTTTTCGCGATTCAAGAAACGCTTCGGACTTCGCTATTTGACTGTGACTGGTGAATGATTATCTTGTGATCCAGAAGCCATTGAGCCATTTAAGGAAAAATTTACGGCGAAAATCGCTGAAAAAGGATATGCAACATCACAAATATATAATGCTGATGAAACGGGGCTCTTTTGGAAACTTTTGCCAAATAAAACCTACGTTTCGAAAGATGAAAAGAGTGCTCCAGGCAACAAAGTTTCAAAAGATCGAATCAGTGTTCTTTTGTGTGCAAATGGTGATGGCATCCACAAAATAAAACCATTAACGATCGCAAATCTATGAATCCGCGTTGTTTTAAAAATTTTCGTCTACCGGTGAATTATGCTAGCAACAAGACTGCTTGGATGACGCGGGATATTTTCAAAAAGTGGTTCTTTGATAATTTTGTCGAAGAAGTGAAACAATTCGCCAAAGAAACTGATGTTCCACCCAAAGCATTACTCTTGCTGGATCAAGCCCCATCTCATCCGCCCGAAGAAGAATTAGTTCGTGGTGAGATCGAAGTGATGTATTTTCCGGCCAATTGCACAGCGATTTTACAGCCAATGGATCAAGGTGTTATTAACTTGACAAAAATTCAATACAAAACATTGCTAATGGAAACCATAATTAGTGAAAAAGATTCTTCATTACATGAACTATTGAAGAAAATTGATTTGAAAACCGCCGTGATCATGTTGAGCCAAGCATGGGGGAAATTGTTCCCTGAAACGATCGCTAAATGCTGGAAAAGCGTATTGGGTACAAGCCCAACAGTTGACGCGATTATTGAATCTAATCCAGACAATATGCCATTGGATATCGAAATTGACGACCCCCTTCTTGTTGGAGGATTACAACGGTTAAATGAGATGGTCGAAAACTATGTGGGTGAAGCAGACACAGATGAAATTGGAATAGATGACGGTGATAGTGAAGCCAATGAACCCGAAGATACTACTCAAGAAGAAACAACCGAAAAAGTCCAGCATGAATCGATTTTTGGCTGTGTGATATCCGATCAAAAGCACTTGAAAAGTGTTACGAGAAAACGCAATCGAAAATAACAAAGTTTTTCCCAAAAAAAAAAAAAATTGAATTTTGGACCACACACTCATATGTCCTTCCGCATTGATCTCTTTGTATTAATTTCAATAAATATGTGTTCATTTTTCTTATATAGCGACCTTTTGAGCTCATTAATTGCATTGAATAGAGTTAAAATATTTTTCCCTAGGTATTCCTCGATCCACAGGAGAAATTCGCAAAAGTGCAATTTTTCGCTAAGTGCAATCATTGCTGAAATTTTCCAATTGTACTTATCGGGCTTCTACGTGTATAATTGGCTCCTACACCTTTACTGAATGTTTGACCGAGCTTCCCCTTTATTTGGGGCGTGCGTCTTGATGATATTCCACAAATGGAAGAACAGTTTTAAGCCGACTCCTAATGGCATATGGTTTTTTTTTTGGAATTTGAGATGTGTTTGGCGGGATTTTACATCCACAAAAAGCCAGGGTGTTCAAAGTTTGGTATTGAAAAATACCTATTTTCGGTATGCAAAACTAAGTGCTCTGGTGCATCAAAGTTTTGAGAGTGAAATGGCATTTTGATGAGAAGTTTTTTCATGTCAGAAATACACCCGGAGGTTTGCCATTGCCTGCCGAGGGCGACCGTTATTCGGGAAAAACGCCGAAAGAAAATACTGTTAGAAAATAAACTTGAGCTTGAAGGACCCTGTGACTGCATTAATTTAAAATCCATCAAATATATCGTATTTTAGATGCATATCATAATCATAACTGTAAATTTTATATTATATGAAATGTAGTAATGAAAATCTCAATTAATCTTTTTTCAGGCTGTGCCACGATTTAACGAAAAAGATGAAGTTGTTAAAGCTTACGTGATGAATGTCAGCTGGTGTGCAGATCATCGCATTATTGATGGAGTCACCATGGCCAAATTCTCTAATCTGTGGAAACAGTATTTGGAGAATCCGGCTTTATTTTTGCTAAACTAATACTCTAATGATCCCTTGGCGGAAAACTCTATGAGCTCAATTTAACTGAAAGGCTGTTTGCTGCATTTATTTACATAATTTAGCTAAAAAGGGAAACATCTTGTTCTCATCGTCCAAGATGTGCACCTTACCAAGTGCATTTAGCGAGCTTTAAGCTCCGATCTATTAATCGTAATCTATGGGTGATATACCTGTTACTTGTTGTGTCAAAGGCATTTAAATATTTTTAGAAAATACTGGTTTATGTATAAAGCGAATAATTGATTCTAGTTTTTATATTGCATTTATTTTTTTAATAAAGAACACGTTTTCTTAGTTGGTAGGGAGACCCAGTTCTTGCTGAAATGTATATACATATATACATGTACTTATTACACAAGATGGCACACAGTTAATCACCTTTTCGGAAGATTTTATAATTTTTGCTAATGCCGTCGTACGTCAATCATATTTGACATTTGTGAACTAGGCAGCTACAGTTTACACACAGACAAGCAATGCAGCGCGTAAAGGTGAAAATAAAAATACTTTCTTTAGTAAAAAAGTTATTCAAAAACGAATTTGTCGATTAATTTTGCGCCACCTTGTATTTGAAGATGGCTCGAGCAATACAACCATCCCGCATCATGCATAAAGTTATTTAATATCTCTTTCTCTTCTGGTCGAAATTGTTTGGGCCTGAAATTGGATTACATATAAAATCCAATGGCTATGGTGGTCGCAGTAGCCGAATGGGTTGGTGCATGACTACCATTCTGGTGTGCGTTGGTTCGAGTCTCCGTGCATGAACATCAAATAATAGAAGAATAGACCGTACTAATAGCGGCCCTCTTCGGCAGGCAAACTTCCGAGTGTATTTCTGCCATGAAAAGGCTCTTCATAAAAATACCTGGTATTCGGAGTCTTTCTCGAATGAAACGGTAATATCGCAAAAAGTTATTATTTATGTGTGGGATATTTTATCCACGATAAAGCAATTATGTATGTTATCTTCGGAGATTCCGAATAAGAAAAAAATATGCGAACTGCAGATCCGTTTAACAAACAAACTACATCTCAGTTTTCTGAGGCTAAGAAACACTGAACAAGGAATTCGCCGCAAATTGGATTGCATATTTCTAACGGTTTGCTTGAATAACGATTTCAATACCATGTTTTCCACAACAGAATCAGAGATATGCTGTGCTATAACGAGAGTTTCGCTGCATTATCGAACCTTGACAGGCGGCTTCTAGATGGATCCATGAAGTTGGAGGGAGAGTTTACTTAATCTTAGCGAGTGCCATACATTCCCAAACTTTTGCCAACTGGAAGGAATGTAAAATATTTCTTATACTCAATGACCTATGACTAATTATGCCACGAACTTAAAACATCAGCTTGACACACCTGACCGGTGTGCCCGCGAAGAACTGCTTGAGAGTTTTTGAGTATTTTAGGAGTAAAAAGAAGTTCTTGAGAACTGAGATCTGTTAAGAGTTGAGTATCTCAAGACAATGAGGGTACTAAGCACTAGAGTATCTCCTCTACTGTTCGATATTATGTTCATATTGTATGACCGGAATGAGGTACGTTAATGAACCGCCGTTTTTTTGATCTTTTGATTTAGTTTCCTTTGCTGACCTGAGAAGAAAGATGAAGCAATTTAAATCCTTCAGATGAAGTTCCGATTATTATGTTTTTCATTTCTTAAGGCGAAACATCAGAGAATTCCAAAAATGAAAAATGTATCTAGAAACTTTTGTGGAATGCCAAGATATACATACGTACAAGTAGAAGAGTTGGACAGAAAAATTTTAATCAGTTTGTTGTTGTTGTTGTAGCAGTATCGTCGCCCTGTCAGTGTAGTGTAATCACCGGTCGTCTTCGTCTAGCTCATCTAACGATAGGCCCAGGAAACTAGCTGTTTCGACGGGTTGGGTCCAGAGGGAGAGAGGTGTTAGATGAGTGGGTTTGATGGGGCATGTGAAAAGGTGGTTAGTGTCGTGCGGGGTGCCTTCACATGCTGTGCATTCCCATGGCAGCCGGTTCTACGTTACCGGAATGACTCGGGTTTTTCCCGACCAAGTGCTGCCGGCCCATTAAACTAGCCCTGTCTAGTGTACCGTATCCTTAATTAGTTTGTCTCCTATACCACCGGTAAATACAAAACCGGACTGTCCCCCATAAAGTCATGGGATAGTTTTTTCTGACTTGGGTATTTATTGGGTATGGGAATAAGTTTCCGTCCTTTCTTAGCCAAAGTTACAAATTATTTAAACAATTAAAAAATACATGATATTATGTGAAGTATGTGCCACTGGAAGCTACAACTTTACTACATCTTTCAGGCAGCATGCGGATTCCTCTGATGAAAAATTCGAGTTCTTTTAATTTGATTCATTCATTGAGCCAGTTTGCGATGCTTTCGTAAGAAGTGAACCGCTCTCCAATATGGGCTGACTGCATTGATCAGAACAGATGGTAATCCGTTATGTTATGTTTACTGTCCCATTCCGGCATCTTTTCTTTGAGATCTCGATTCAAACGTATTAGCTGCAGTCGGTAACGATCGCCAATGATGGTTTCAGATGGTTTAAGGAGTTCTTAATAGATGACCCCTTCTGATCCCACCAGATGCACAACATAACTTTTGAAGCATGCATTTGGATGGTCCTGGTACACCTGACAGGGTCCAAGATTTTCGACGCTTAGGGTTATCGTAATACATCCATTTTGCATCGTCAGTGACGATGCGATGCAGAAAACCTTTTCTTTTATGCCGTTCTCTCGATATCCCTCTCCTTCAATTGAAGTGGCACCCAGCTATCTGCTTCCTGGACCATTCCCATCTCGTACAAACGTTTACCGACGGTTGATCTGTCAACATCCAACTCTTTAGACATATCATCAAGGGTTCGACATGCGTCTTCATCCTCACGTCGAAACAGCCTCTATGGAAGCGTAGAAAGCACGCTTCTCAAGTTCTAATTGATGAAGCGTGATTACTGTAAATATTGATCAATATACGACACGTTTCAGCTGCACTTTTCTTTAAAAGGTAATAATGGTAGGTAATAATAATGATGCTTTTTCGGGACGAATGTAGACATTTTTGATGTTAGATAAAAAAGGATATTTACGCTTCACACGAATGTAAACTACTGCGATCGATACCTTACGTATACACCTTCAAATCACCAGTATATTACTAGAGCAAACACAAAAATAGTATCAGCAGCGACACCTCTTTTACGAGGGCGGAAACTTATTCCCATACCCAATAAATACTAAACATGCAGAAGAATGTAGCACATGCTTGAATATTTGATGAAATAAATAATCCGTTTTGTATAAGAAATTTGTTTTTGGTTATTGGATAAAGCAGCAAAGCGAGTGGGTCTGGTGGTGAACGAGGGTGAAACGAAGTACCACTGTCATCAAATAACTAGGCGGCGCGCTCGCGTATCGGTACCCACGTCAGTGTGGGCAGTTATGATTTCGAGGTTTTAAGAGACTTCTTTTATTAAGGGACCAGCATTAACACCGATAATAATGTCAGCCTTGAAATCCAACAGATAATCTCTCTTGCCAACAAGTGCTACTTTGGACTAACTAGGCAAGTAGTAAAGTCCGATATCCGTTGAGCCGTTGGTGACGGCGAGTATCGTAAGCGATGGAACAATGAGCTGTATGAGCTTTACGATGACATACACAAAGTGGAGCAAATAAAGATCCAGCGGATCCGTTGGCTATTATTGGTGTTTCCCACTGGCGCCGGTTAGCACCGACTGTCGCGCTTTGTTAGACTCGGCCAAAATCGCGTCAGCGATTATCGCTCCAATTAAGGAGAAGAAAAATTAATAAGAGTTTTTTAAAAAATATCAGGCAGATTGAGCGAAAGATAGTAGTAGAGCAGCTGATTTGGTTCTTATCTATTTATCTGGTTTCCAATTTGTCAAATTTTGCTTAAAAAATTTAAAATTGTCAATCTTTATTTAAAGATTTTGACATTATAGGGACCAAAACAAAAATGAAATACATCGCTTTCGTTGAGTTAGAATCTAAAGCCTTGATTGTTGATTGACTATCTGAAAAGATAGTTACTCTTGTATTATTTTCTTTGTAGTGTTTTAGGGATTTGTATGCTTCTCTCCTTGCTATAGTTATGTCTGGAACACGCTGTTATAGTTAGGAAGTCGCATTGATTTGGACAACTTGAGCGGCTTCGAACGGAGGCCAGTTCCCACACCACAGTTTATCTTAGAACTATATGTGTGATTTCGAATCTACCAATCCCCTTCCCTTTCCTTCACCTTTACTTAATCTTCCACGAACATTTTTTATTTAATAAGACATTTTTTTAGGAATTATGTTTTGCTTAAAAAACATTGTTTGTTTTGACATTCGTTGAAGAACGAAAATTTGATATTTATTTATAATTTACTAGCTGTCCCGGCGAGCTTTGTTTCGCCCTGGAGGCAATAAAAAAGCAGATTTTTGATTTTATTAAGTTCATTTTTTTATTAATCAAGCATTTCAATGAAACTTTAATAGATTGCACTCTTCAGCTAAGCACCTTGTGATACACGACATTTTTTGTTTTATTATCAGGTGCAAGAACAAACAAGGCAGATGGTTTTCCGACCCGTGAACATGCCACATATAATTGCCTATGTGAGAAACATTGATTTTCTAGATTCAGACCACAAGCTTTCAAGGATTGACCTTGTGATTTGTTAATGGTCAAGGCTAATGCAAGACGGATCGGAAATTGAAGTATTTTAAACTCAAGCGAAAGATCGGTTGGGATCATCGCGATCCTCGGAATGAGAACTTCTTCACCTTCGAATTTTCCTTTGAGTATCGTCGCGTAAATCATATTGTTCATCAATTTATTTACCACCAAACGCGTACCGTTGCAAAGTTTTGGTGGGCGTACGTTTCGAAGCATGATTACTACGGAGCCAACTCTTAGGTGTAAATTGTGCGGTGGTAAGCTAGGCACATCCAAGGAGTTTAAAAATTTAATTGGATAGTTGATGGCTTCATCTTCATTTTTTACACAGTCAATGGATTTGAATGAATGCATTGTTCCAATGATATCATTTTGAATTATGTAGTTTAGGTCATCTACATCTTTATTCCTAGCCGCTAAAATTGCACGCTCACTCAATCATTCATTATTTTTGTAGTTATTAATGATGTTTGGGAATTCTTTATTGATAAGTTCGTCTTTCGATGAGACAAAGTTACAGAAATTCTGAGGAAATGAAATCAATCCGCTCGATTCGTCGAGAGGTACTCGACCATTACCGATAGTCAGTAATTGCTCAGAGAAATCTTCAGTAGATGTATCATTAGGTAATGCAACTCTCATGTTTGTTGTCAGCTGAAGTTTCTTCACATAGCGCCATAGATTCGATGATTTGAGGCAAGTGTTTATTTCGTCAGCAGCCGTTGATCTTGGGATTACTGGTAGTGTTTGGCGGAAGTCGCCAGACAGTAAAATCATTGCGCCTCCAAAAACGTCAATAATGGCAATTTCACTTTTCCACTAAGGCAGCACAATCCGGGCATTGCCAACCGAGCCGTTTAACGGGCTGCCTCGCTTTGCTCTTGTGATTGAGAAGCACGAAGTCGAGCCATACTAACGCGGCGCTCTTCACGGGCAATTCAAACGGGCATTCGCAATGTTTCGTATCCTTCTTGCATTACGGCTTTGCCGGGAAAGATTCGATCGTCTTGGTCGCGGCATTTATAATGATGATTCAAAGAGAATACAAATTACTGCGATTATATATTTCTGAGAAAATTTATATTATCAAATTTTCTACTTAACCATAGACAAAATTACATTTAGCTGTCATTTGCGTTTTGTTATTCCATATCAGATGCGTTTTTGTTATACCACATTTTATAGTGACTTCACGAAAACGCGTTCAAATGGGATAAAAAGTATCCTATTTCTGTCTCCTGGTTCTAAGCTACCTTTCCACCAATTTTCAGCCAAATCGGTTCAGCCGTTCTCGAGTTATAAATAGTGTAACTAACATGACTTCCTTTTATATATATAGATTAGTGAACCGTGTTACGCCAAAAACGTGCAAAGAAAGACCGTGTAAAAACAGAGTTGGGTGTATCTCTTATGGTGAGAAGAAAATTGTCACTGACAATAAATTTCAAATTCTCTAAGAAACCGGATCTGCTTACTGTACAATGTTTGAAAAATCGTACAGCGGGGTCTGTTGGCAGGTAGTAATGGGTTAATGGCCGTAGTATTTTTTTTTTATTTATGTACAAGAGTAATAATTATATCGTGGCCGCCGTGGTCGAAAGGGTTTGTGCGAGACTATCATTTGCTGCTAAGTTTGCAATCTCGGACATGAAACAACGAATGATAGAAAACGTTTTTTGCTATAGCGGTCGCCCCTCGGCGGGCAACGGCAAACTCTAGGGAGTATTTCTGACATGAAAAAGGCCTGTTTATCCCTTCTCATAATAAGCCATCTGCAATTCGGAGTTGGCATAAAACTATAGATCTCTCCACTTGTGGAACAACACCAACTCGCATAGTACATACAAATTGGTGGAGATGCTCGGCCAAACAGGCGATAAAGGCTGTAAGTGCCATACATACATATACATATATTAGGGCGGGTCGATTTAAAAATCGCTCATTGCTCTGCGAAAATCGTATTCTAGGGATCAAAATAAGAAACTTTGCCGAAGGAACCATACCTCTAAAACGAATTCTGATGTCCCCCAATTTGGGTCGAACTTTTTAGTTTCTTTTCTCATATAAAGGCCAAAAATGGTGATATTTTGAAATGATTGTATGGGGAACCCCCCAGGGGAGTTCCAGGGGATGTGCCAAAATCTATGCCAAAAATTCGAAAGACGCAAAAAGTGTTATTTCAAGGGCTTAGCATGACCACCATCCAGATTCCATTATGGTTTGTTGGGGAGTGTCTTGTAAAGGCGTTACATCTCTTCATTTCTGCGAAAAAAGGTTAAGACTGGGGCAAAAGTGTACCAGGAGGATGTCTTAGAAAGCGTAGTGAAGCAGTTAAGCAGTACTCTCTTCAATGAAGAGCGTTGGATCTTCCAGCCAGATTGCGCACCAGTCCATAAGGCAAAAACCACCCAGCAGTGGTTAAAAACATTATTTCTGGGTTCATAGCGGCAGAAGATTGGCCTCTAGAAGTTCAGATCTGAATCCATTGAGCTACAGCTTCTGGACAGAATTGGAGAACATGGCCTGTCGAAGATCTCACGGAAATTTGGAGAGTATCAAACAATCTTTGGTTCGAGCAGCGACGCCAATATCCATGGAAACCATGGGTGAAGGCTTGTTTAAAAACAAATGGTGACCAATTCGAATGAAAATTGAAATTTTTTTTTTCTTAATATCTACATGATTAAATAAAACTAACTTCATTAAAGAAGTGATAATTTCATATCCATAACTGACTTAACTTTTAACAGAACTTCTGGCTGGAATAAGGAAGACATTCCTTATTGAATTTTTTTCGAAATTATATCGAGTGTTGTAGAGTGTTAAAAATATTTTTTAAGTGAAATGGAAAGCCTTTGTACCATATTTAAGATGCAATAAAAATATGATACTCATAAAAATTCATTTTTTATTTAGTTTTGTTATACAGGCGTCCCTCGTATAACACGGCACTTGTAAAACGCGGTTTCGATATTACAAGGTACAAGAATTGATATTAATGAAACACGATTTTGAAAAATATGCATTTTAAATTTGCACTTTTTCCGTTCAATAAGGGGAATACCACCTATGTAATTATTATTATTAGTCTTTGAATATATTTTTTGTTGTATTTTTTAATTTTTGTATTGTATTTCATCATAAAACTGAATTTTATTTATTTTTCTTAATAAAAACTTCAAGGTAACTTCCTTTTTTCATTTATGTAGTATTTGGAACGAAATCTCAGCTATCATAAAATTTTACACCTAAAGATTTGGTTTCGATATAACACGGTACACATTGCCTTTATTTATATTATTTCAATGTTTCGTAAAACACGGTTTCGATATAAAACGGTACGAATTAACCGTGCTATACGAGGGACGCCTGTATGTACCATTCAGAATTCGCGAACGTAGGTTGGATCTCCGTGAAACACCAAAACGAAGAAAATGCCCTCTGCAGGCAATGGCAAACCTCCGAGTGTATTTGTGCCATTAAAAAGCCCCTAATAAAAAATATCTGCCGTTCGGAGCGGCTTAAAACTGTGACGTACATTCCATTTGAGGAACAACCTCAAGACGCACACCACAAATAGGAGGAGGAGCTCAGCCAAACGCCCAAAAATGGTGTAAGCCTACTTTATATATATTGTATAAAGTAGTGATGGGCAAACTCAGCACATTTGCACTGTGCAGCAGCGCGTGCTTCTGCGTGCGTAAAAGTGCTGGGTGAAGGGGGATATCAAAGCACAGGGAAGAAACAGAAAAATTGAGCGAGTTGTGTCTGTGTTTGTATCTTGAATGAGAGAGCAATTATTCATGAATTCTTACCAGGGATGCCAACTTTTAACTTCATATCAACAAATTTCTAAAAAAATAGGTTTTTTTTGGTAGATTTCTCTTCAATAACTAAATTTAATACATATTACACTTTCTATTATAATAATGAATTAAGATAATGAACAACAATAAACAAGCAATTAAACATTTCAAAAGTTCGCGTAATACTGTTTTTTAATTGCTAGATGTAAAGAAGATTAAGACCTCTGAAAATATTTAATTTGAGATTAAATTAAAATCTTTCATATTGGAAAGCAATGACAGTTAAATCTCCAATAATATTGATCACTGCATATACTGACGAATCTGTAAATTATTCACACTTATCTTATGATTACTTAAATGGTTTTTGAGATCGGATATATTTTTTTAAATTGATGTTTTTTGAATTGAGCTAAGAAATCCAGAAAATCAATTTTTTTAGCAAATTACTTTATAAAACTGCAAACTCTCTTCAGCTACCGAAGTTTGTCAAATGTTTCAGAATTTTTAGCTAATATATGATACCATTTTTTCTTTTATTTTTCATAAAAAGTGGAATAATTTCGCCCATCTAAATCCAATACACTCTGATATGCACAACTGCAAATAAAAATAAACAACCAATAGTATATACTTATGTATATAATTCATGAATAATAAAATCAACAATTTCCAAAATTGATTCCCACATTTAACAACTGCGGCAACTCTTACTCATAAGTTTTGACATTTCATAAATAAAATCAGTTTTTTCGTGATTTCTTCATTTTTCGACGATATTTTTTGAGACCGTAAGTTACATATTATTGTCGCATAAAAAAAACTAATGTTAAGTGTATTTGTATGGTGTGGATGCAGTAAAAGTGATGAAAATTCTATTTAAAAATTTGAAACGGCGAACGTCAAAACAAAGTACACAGAGTTCAACTGCCGACAGAAACATAAATTTATTTCTAATGTGTAATATATTACTCTGTTTTAACTTTTAATTTATATAAACAAAGTTAAATAAAATATTAAATATAAAACATTTGGTTCAGCATGACCTCAAATAAAAGAACATTGTTAAATTTGAATACGAAGTGGAGGGTAACTTTTTTATGCAAATATGTAGACAGAGTATCACAATGCCTTGTATGTGAAAAACGTGTGGTGTGTAAGGTTTTTAACATAAAGAGACATTATGAGCTGCACAGGAGTGAATATGATGAATATGTAAGAGAAGAAAGGAAAAGTATATACAAATCCTTAAGTCTAAACGAAGAGCCCGATTCGAGGTGCCAAATTAGAGAAGATCGGAAAAATTCAAATTATTCAATTTTTTTTTTAATTTTTTAGGAAAGCGAAGATTACGTTGTAGATGCAAAGCGTGCAACTTATGAAATCGCGTTAAACCTTGTTCGTGAAAATCGTGCATTTTCGGATGGCGAACTGGTGAAGTCTTGTATATTAAAAGCTGTAGGAATTTTGTCCCCTTATCTCGTAGAACTATAAGCAGACGAGTAGATGAAATGGCGGAAATTATAGAATTGCAGTTAAAAGAGCGTACAAAATCATTCACAGCGATTTCATTGGCAATTGACAAAAGTACAGATATATCCGACATAGCCCAATTAGCGATTTTTATCCGAGGAGTTGATGCCCACCTAAATATATGTAAAGAACTTTTGGACATTATTCCAATGAAAGGGACGACTAAAGGTGAAGATTTATTTCAATGTGTTAATGAATGTACTGAACGCATGGGTGTATCATGGCGAAAAGTGGTTTGCGTTGCCACCGATGGTGCGAAATCCATGAGCGGATGCAAACAAATTTCTCTAATCATTTTTGTGTACATTGCCATACTGTGCGCATTGCCATATGCGTGTGATTTGAATTTGAGAGCAACTAAGTACTCACCAAGAATACCCACTCTGCTATGATAATTTCCTCAATGTTTTTTGAAAAAATCCTCTATTTTTTTAATGGAAACATATATAAATTGTCCTGTTGTGACCAGCATTCTTTAAAAAAATGCACTAACATAAAAACATACGATATACATACATACTTATATGTAAACGAAGACAATTTTTTCATTCAGAAAAATATACACCGATTTGTCAGTACGCACTTTTCTCCACATAGTTTAGCAACTATGAAACTTTGACATGCGAATGTTCAAACTTCTTGATTATAAAATCGCCTATGCTTCTTGATTACAAAAATTATAAAAGTAAATAAAATAGAAATTTGCAAAGATGATGCTAATATTCAAAGAAGCGTTTCCAATAAAAAAAACCAAAAGCATTTTATTATTTAATATGAACGATCAACACTTCGAAATCCCCTAACATGGAATGAAGTCCCCTTATCTGGTAACTTTGCTATTGGCAAAGCTTCACTCTCTTTTTTACAAACACATATGCATTGCTCAGAAGTGATTAATATACGTACACACCTATTGCTTACCCTTCTGATGTACGTTTGTCGCCCCCCCCCCCCCCATCTAGCACTTTGCTAGCACGCTCTGCTGCGAGCGTGCCACTCTGCTGCCCGTCCCTAGTATAAAGAATACAAAATAATTAATAAGTCGTCGTGTTGTATTTAGGGCTTCTATTTGCAGTCTTCTTATTTCGAGATCAATGTCGCGCGTTGCCTGTTCTATGCTATGCTTCTCCTCTTTTATTGCCAACATTTTCTCATGCACTAGCACCAGTCTGCCCAATCTTGAATCCAAACTCTTTTGCAACTCAGACATGGATTTCAAATTTTGTTGGGCGAGCGCTAACTTCTCATCATTCCCACTGTTGTTGTTGTTGTTTTAACAGTAATGGTAGCCCCGTCAGTGTAGGGCATATCACCGATCGTCTTCATCTAGCTCATCTAGGGGAGGCCCAGGAAACATGCTGTTTCGACAGGTTGGGTCCAGAGGGAGAGGGGTGTTAGATGAGTCGGTTTTAGGGGGCATGTGAAGAGGTGGTTAGTGTCGTGCGGGGTACCTTCACATGCCGGACATGTGTTTGGAATATCGGGGTCAATTCTGGATATGTAGGAGTTTAACCTGCTACAGTATCCCGAACGTAGTTGTGCCAGTGTTACACGAGTCTCACGGGGAAGCTCTTCGTCTGCAGTAGGTGGTGGTTGGACTCCGATTACGGCATTCACAGGACGGGAGTTCATGAAGGTGGTGACGGTCTCCCGGTGGATGTCGTTTATTGACTGACTAAATACTATCCGGTCCAGTAGATTGCGGTCAGTTTTGTCCTGGATTTCGTCAGCGTAGTCTAAAAGGTGTCTCCTGACGTGCCTGGGAGGCGGCTCAGGCTCAAGCAGGTGTCTGCAGGGGTGAAACCTGCGGTAACATCCAAGCAGGAACTGCTTGCTGAGCAGTTTGTTATGCTCCACTACTGGGAGCATTTGTGCCTCGTTATGCAGGTGTTGAATGGGGGGCGTCAGGAGGCAACCGATCGTTGTCCGAATGGCGGTATTTTGACATGTCTGTAGCTTTATCCACTGCGTGTCACTAGTTCCAGGCGACCAGACAGGCGCAGCATAGTTCAGAACCGGCCGACCAATTGTCTTAAATGTCGAAAGCAATAGTTCTTTGTCTTTGCCCCAAGTGCTGCTGGCAAGCGATTTGAGGACCTTGTTGCGATTTTGGACTTTAGTGGCAATTGCGGTTGTGTGCGCAGAGAAGGAGAGCAAGCTGTCAAAGGTTACACCCAAAATTTTGGGTTTGCCTTAGGGGACAGCTTGACCTCCTTTGTCCAGGTGGTAAAGAGGGTCGCCGTGGACTTGGTGGGGGAAAGTTGGAGATTCCTCGCAGTAAAAAAGCGAGAAAGGTCGGCGAGGTAGTTGTTCACTTTGGAACACAGGCCATCGATGTCATTGCTCGACGCCACATCGTCAGGCGTCAGCGTATGAGATCAGGGAAACTCCCGCTGGTGGTTGGGGGAGCTTCGAGATTTAGAAGTTGAACAGCAAGGGAGAAAGGACACCACCCTGCGGTACACCTTGCTTAATCTTCCTCTGCTTTGATGTTTGATCTCGAAAAATCACTGACGAGTGCCGACCGCTCAGGTAGTTTGCGGACCACCTCTTCAGCCCTGGCGGGAGTGTCGACTGTAAAATGTCATCTAGTAGCGTGGAATGGCTGACTGTGTCGAAAGCCTTCTTCAGGTCCAACGCTACTAGGACAGTCCTCTCGCAGGGGCGGTTTTGGTTAAGCCCGCGGTTTATCTAGGCGTTTATGGCTGTGAGTGCAGTGGTGGTGCTATGCACTCGTCGGAAGCCGTGCTGAAGTGGGGCTGGGGCCAGGTGTTTCGTGAAGAGTGGGAGTAGGAGGGCTTCAAGTGTCTTCACTACTGGGGAAAGGAGAGTTATCGGCTGATAAGATTCCCCTTTGTTGGCGGGTTTCCTAGGTTTCAGTAGTGGGACCACTCTCCTTGCTTTCCACTTGTCAGGGATGATGAGAGTGGCCAGGGACAGATTGAAGACCCTTGTGAGAAATCCTACTCCCAAAGGTCCCAGATGCTTCAGCATCAACGCGTTTAGTCCGTCAGGGCCAATGGCTTTTAATGTTTTCGATTTGTTGATGGCCCCCTGAACCTCATCACCGGAGAAAGCAAGTGGCGCACTGTCGTTCGTCAGTTTGTGCAGCCTTCTGGTAGCACGACGTTTGGTTCTGTCGGCCAGACGATGCAGTATAAAAGGCCGGCTAAAATAGCTCGCGCATCTTTTCGGGTCCGACGAAGTGCAACCGTTGAAGGTGATAGCCACCTTGTCATTGTGCTTCGTCGGGTTCGACAGGGACCTAACGGTGGACCAGAGCTTACTTACCCCGGAGGTGAGGTTACACGTCTTCAGGTGCTCAACCCATTTAGTCCGCTTGGGTTGATTTACCAGTTGCCGGATCTCCACATTGAGATCCCTTATGCGGGGATCCCCGGGATAGGCCTGGCGTAGGTGGTCACGCTCGTTTGCCAAGCTGGCTGCTTCGGCTGGGAAATGGGGACGAATGTCCTTAAAACTTCCAGCTGGAATGAAGCGAGCCGCAGCAGCTATGAGCACCTTGCGGAATGCGCGTTCACCTACGCGCACATCATTAGGGATGGGAAGAGCGGCGAAGGTGTCCTCGGTGAATTCCGTGAAGCCGGCCCAATTAGCTTTTTTAAAGTTAAAATAGGACCGGTGGTTCGCGGAAACAAAGTCGGCAGGTCTCTCAATCGAGACGATAATGGGCAAGTGGTCTGATGCAAGCGATAGCATAGCACTTTTTCCCCTCGGTGTCTGCGTCGTAAAGTTTTGAAACAGGAACAGATGTGTATGCTGACATCGATGTGTTATGACAAGAGTTTGCCTCCTCGTGACTGGATTCACTACCACTGATATTATTTATTAAAATTGGTCTTATAATAAATTTATTACAAACACCATATTTAATTATATATTTTTACAAATTACTTACATTTTTGGTTAAACTCCATCTTTTACGGGCGGCTGCCGGTATTCAAATGACAGTTCGATCAAACGAGGACGTTCAACGCTCGTAGTACCAAGTATGAATTTTTCAGTGACGAGTGGTACGTTCACTGATGTGATGATTCGAGCCCAGCTTTTGAAATTTTTTTAGTGGTACGTTCACTGATGTGATGATTCGAGCCCAGCTTTTGAAATTTTTGAAGAACCCAGCAGGTCACTTCAAATTGTTTTTGGTTTAGCCGCCGATTCTCACAGTGGCCATTTTAGTCAATTAATTACTTGTGTACTTGTGTGCGCGTCTCTATGTACTGTCATTCCGAAAGCTCCCATTATTACTATTACACACCATTGCCGGCTTGTTGGCGCCTGCGTCGTAGTAACAAACACACGTGTGTCGCTGGGGCAATCAGCGTAATGTTTGTCAACAAATATTGCAATACCAAAACAAGTCCTGCGCACAACTACCAAGAAGACAGCAACAAGTTGTTGGAAGTTTTCCAATTCCAGGAATTTCGGAGAAACTCAACACAACCTTTCGAGCTTTCAACACGGCCTCAAGGCTTTTTAAGCTATGACAATTTTCACGGACTTGAAATTTTATCAGTTGCTGTGCAGACCTGGTAAAGTAAAGATGTAAACTCGGAAAAACTCTGTGTCAAAATACTTGTGTATGTATATATATAAATGCATGGTAGGTTAATTCTGAAATTTAATGAGACTGAAAAATCGAATGCGAGCAACTTAATCAAGAAAATATATTGTATTTAAAAGACGTAAAAGTGAATAGTTAAATAAAGGAAAAGGAAATAAGCAGATCTCAAGTAATTACATATATGCATAAGTATGTACATATATATGTAAAGGAGTGATAATTTATGCAATAAAATGAAATTTTATTAAGTGTTAGTAAGTTTGTAACCGTTTTCTGAGCAGGTGCGTAGTAGAGTGAAAGTATTTTTCCATAAAGTGAATTGTGATTGGACGAAAAAATGGTTTTCTTATCGATGCAGAAGATGTACAGATGCGAAATTTCACTGAAAAATACAAAAATAAATTGGTAAGTAGAAATGTATAGCATTTCTTACTTTCGGCTTTTCGAAAATTTTACAAAACTTTTACAATTAAACAGTCAAACCAAGGCTACCTGTAAAACAAAATGTGAAAAAATAGAAAAAATTACGCCAAATGATAGTGAAAAAATTTGTATGTATACTCAGGCAATTTCGTCTGCTTTAACGATTTTTCCAATGACCTTGTTGCGTATCAACGCGCAACGCGCACAACGCTCCACACTGCGACCGACCGATATGCACACATACATATGCATGCGTACTACATACCAACACATCGACTTAACTCCCAACCTACCAACGATACATATGAACGAACATGTGAGCCATATTGTGAGTAATTTGTTGTAAATATGCGCATACACACTTTAGGAGTAATGTCATCACGGCAAGGCAACAAAGCTCAGATCCCAGATCCCAGATTTTGAGGTCCGTGAGTTTGAATGGATAAGAATTTTCGATGATATTTTATACTGTGTTTCAGTGATTAGTAAATTTTTTTTGTTTTAAGAGAACATGAAAATTTTGATACGACTGCCTTACTTCTATTGATGATCCAATCATACATATGTACATATGTATGTATACAAAAGAGTGGGCCGAAAAAAAAGTTTTTTTTAGGATCGAATTCTAATAGTGCGGAAAAGTTGCACTGTTAGACTAATAAAGTGTGTGCCGAATTTCGATATCTTCTGTCGCCAGCAGAGGCCTCAAATATTGAAATTTCAGTTGATATTCTGAAAAATTTTATTTTTTTAGGATTTTTTTTTCTCTATGCATACATTCCGGAGCACATTTCATAACAAAAATAAGAACTATAAACTAATTAAACATAAATTTATCCAAGATTAAGCACATGCCCACTATAAAATAATAATAAAACGTTATTGATTGAGCAGCTTTTTGCCTAGTTTTTATTGCGAAAATACGAGTACATAAATATTTTTGTAGCCCAGAACCCAACACGTGGAGGTTGCTGCACTTTGGGTTCCTATTTTTTTTTTAATAAATTTTTTTTTTATTTATTTTTTAATTTTTTACAATTTTTTATTTTATTTAGTTTTTTTTAACTGGTTTTGTTCTTTTTTCATGTTTTGTAATATTGTAAAAAAATGATAAAATAAAAGGTATTTCAAGAAAACACTGCGGCTTTTAAACTTAAAGCAATAATTCATTTCATGTTTACCAAAGTTTTTTCTTTTTGTCCACATTTTGTAATATGTATTGATAAAAAATTAGAAAATAAAAAGTATTTCAAGAAACTCTGCGTTTTTTTAGATGTAAAGCAATAGTTCATTTCATATTTATCAAATCAGAGAAGTGTGTGACATGGATATTTAGAGAACGCCCAATTCTCATACAGGGGGGGAGAGATTATATCTACCGAAGACCAGTTTATCATTTTGTTGTAATCATCAGCATCAAAATCGAGATTGGGTAGAGTGCGACGTGCATGTAGTAAACTATTTCGCGCTTGCAACATTTTTGCGAGAGCATCGAGGCGAATTTCTCGTCTCTCATCAGTCATCATTGTTAAAAGGATGTTTTCCGGAAGAGCGAAATATGCGTTCCGAGAAATAGAAACATTAACAACATCTAAATATTTAGGTGCGAGGTACCGAGTGCGTCTGATAGTTTCAGAAAGGAGCCTTGACCCGTTTTCAAGAGAGCTATTATTTCGTATTTTAAACCACATTGGGACATAGACGGTCAGTAAATATTTTACAAGAGCTTTGAGCTTAGCTGAAAGTCGAACTGTTGAAATATACAAGAATTAGAGGTGTCACTTTCTGAACCATCATTCACTTCCGATGTATTGCAGCCGAACGTAGAGCAAGAGGGATAGTTTTCTGGGCCACAGAATTTTTTATTATTAATTTGCTTGGTCATCTCATCGCGGCGTCGTTGTCTTTCTATGAGTTTCTTTGTTTCAGGTATGTCCACTATTCCGATACAGCCTATACGAGCACCTCTTTGGTCTGACAGAAAAGCTTGCTTTTTTTGAGGAACTTTTTTTCTTTTGGACATGAGTAAGTTGTAAAATCTTGACACTTACAAGCTGAAATATCTAAAAGTCGGGAAGTATTCGCCTTAAAGTCATCAGCACGTTTTTTCAAAGCAGGACTTCTATGTGCAGAATACAAACCCTTTTTAATTTCTCTGTGCATACTTTTTATGATACTGATTTATCATGTATGTATATTACGCGTGAATAGAAGCCTTGTTAAAAATACAAATGGTTTTCTTGGCAGCTTGTCCGGCTATGATCAAAAAGGCCGGATCTCTGTTTCCTCCATCTCATTACATCTTCATAACTTGGTAGTTGATAATCTGGCAAATCTTTAGGACTTCCAAACAATGGGCATTAAACGTTTGTCCTAGGGACAATTTGGTTAATGCCATTGTCGTCATATAAACTTTTAATAAAAGATTATATGCTTTTATACGAAACAATATCTGTCGAATAAAGCGGAAGAAAAAATAGACAAAGTAATTGCTGTAACTTCACGGACGGGCTACTGGGAGCTCCATAAACGTATTGCTTGATCAAACAAACAGAGTGGAGTGTAGTGAATTAAATTGTTTCGGTGGACCTTCTCATCTAAAATTTGTGTTTAACATATACCGGTATGATAACAAATATTGTAGTATTTTCAAAAAAGTTAAAATTGTTCAGAATTTAAACTCAAAATTCAAAGTTTGAGGCCTCTGCTGGCGACAGAAGATATCGTTCGATTGGGCTCAATTTTGTCACACACTTTATTAGTCTAACAGTGCATCTTTTCAGCACTATTAGAATTCGATACTAAAAAAAATTTTTTTTTCGGCCCACTCTAATATACAAATACAAATTCCCAAATTAAAAGGAAATAATTTAAAAAATAAAGGAATACGTAACCAAAGAAATAAATAATAAAAAATTGTAGAAAAATAGTAAACAATATGATTTGACAAAAGAGGATAAGTTCGTGCGCAAGCCCAGGCTTATGAAACACTTAACGCTGAAGTTCGTTCTGGTATATGTATACTAGGGCGGGTCGATTTAAAAATCGCTCATTGCTCTGTGGAAATCGTATTCTAGGGATCAAAACAAGAAACTTTGCCGAAGGAACTATAGCTCTAAAACGAATTCTGATGTCCCCCAATTTGGGTCGAACGAAAAATCCCACTTTGACCCATTTAGAGTGCTCCAATCGAGTCCAAAGGTATAACCGACCCCACTAACTTTGGACGGCCGATCCACCCAAGCCAGTGGCACACCCTCTGGAACTCCCCTGGGGGGTTCCCCAACCAATCATTTCAAAATATCACCATTTTTGGCCTTTACATGAGAAAAGAAACTAAAAAGTTCGACCCAAATTGGGGGACATCAGAATTAGTTTTAGAGGTATAGTTCTTTCGGCAAAGTTTCTTATTTTGATCCCTAGAATATGATTTTCACAGAGCAATGGGCGAAAGAAAGATTTCTCCTTGGTTTACTCATACTTCCCCCCAATAATATCTTCAGTCTTAACAATACTGCTATACCAAATTTAAAACAAATTTCATACTTTTTATAGTGCTGACTAGGGCAAGACAAAGCATGGAGTTGTCCACAAAGTAATAGGAGTGCGGGCATCAAAAATATATATGAAATAATAACTTTTTGTAACACATCTAAAAGTACTTTCTTATATGCAGTAATTAGCAATAAATCCACAAAAATTAATCTCCCCGTTCACTTATGGAAGATTGGATGCAAAATTCACAATCAGCTATCAAGACTGTTTTGAACAGTTTTTCTTCATAGAAATTCGTTTGGTGGAATATTTTAGTGTTTTCGGTTTGTTTAATTAATATTAAAGATGTGAAGAAAAGGCAAAGAAAATTAGTAGTTACAGTACAATCCCTCTTAACCGGTCACCTCGGGACTGCATACCTGGCCGGTTGCCGTGTTGGCCGGTTAATCCGGTATGTATACATACATATAAAAAAATGGAGAAACATTTTTTACATATTTATGTATTTCATATTTACATATGTTAATGTGATTTTCTTCTGTTTTTTAACCTTCAGTGAATTTCTGAATGCGACATCCCTCCATTTTCTAATCACCAAAACGTCTAATGCTGTTGACTCATGTTGCTGCTCAATGTATTTCAATGCAATTTCCATCACATTTTTGGCTTCTTCATGAGAAACTGTTTTCTCCTCTTCAACGTCACTACTCTCATCATCTTCCTCTTGTTCTTTGTTTGCTAAATCTATGAGTTCGTCATCATTCAAAAATTCATTTTCAAGGTGTTCGTCACAGTTTATCATCCAATTTTCCACATCTTCTGCCTGTAATGATTCGTTACCCGATAACTTTTGAAGGTCTTGTAAAGTAGATTTGTTTTCTTCTTCTTCAGTCCCTGCAATATTCGAGATCACCATTAGATTCTCAACATCTGGCCAAAGTTTTCACCAAGACTTAACAAACGTTGAAGAGGGCATTTCTTGAAATGCTGTAGCTAACATATAGATAACATCCTTGATATTGATCTTTTTGATGACTTCTAAAAGACCTTTGTCTTCACTCTCCGAATGTTGCAGAATTTCAGAAACAAGTTTACGCCTGTATCGTCTTTTTAAGCTTTCGATCACTCCTTGGTCCATTGGTTGCACTAAGCTTGTCACATTAGGAGGAAGATAAACTAATTGTATGTCATCTACAGCGCAGTCATGACGATGGGTTGGAGCATTATCTAACACAAGAATTGCTTTAATAGGCAAGTTTACACTTTTTAAATGTTTTTAACTTTTGGAACAAACTCCAAATTAAACCACTCTTTAAACAAGTCTGAATTCATCCACGCTGATTTTTGTGACTTATAATAAACCGGAAGGGAAGATGGATTCATTTTTTTGAATGCCCGTGGTTTAGCAGACTTGCCAATAACGAAAAGAGGAATTTTATGAGTCCCTGCTGCATTCGAACAAACGGCCACTGTAATACGTTCTTTGTTCTTTTTGAAGCCAGAGGCAGACTGTTCATGACTACCTGGAAAAGTTGTTTCTGGTAACATTTTAATATTTAGCCCGGTCTCGTCCATATTATAGACTTGTTCTGGAGATAAATCCTCTGTTTTAACCATTTCACCAAACTTAGTCTTGAATTATGTCGCACCAGAAGTATCAGCAGACATTTTTTCTCCACTTACATGTGCGAAATGAATTCCGTGTCGCTTCTTCCATCGATTAAGCCAACCATCACTTGCCACAAAGTCACCTCCAATATTAATCTTCTGGTGGATAGCCAAAGCTTTTTCTTTCAAAATTGGGCCGCCAATCGGTGTACCTCTTCGATCGGTTTTTTTCACGTACAACGGCTACCCAGACTACTATCAGATTCCATTCCCGAGCAAAACTCCTCAGTGGAACGCCTATCTCTTTGCCAGTCATTTACAGTGCTTTTTCCAACATTAAATTCTGCACATGTTTTCGCTACGGATTCACCATTATCAATCCGCCTTACCACTTTCAAACGTGTATCCATCGAAACCACAATTCGTTTGCGCTTTGCACACATTGTTAAGGAAAGAACTATGTTATGTCCGTACCCACAGCAAAAACAAACCAAATTGATCAAAACGACAAACGACAAAATCCTATCTAACATCGTTTATAGTTTACTTCGCCGGGATCTCCCCGTAATATCGGGGGAATCCCTGCCGCATCGCCTCGCCGGTGAATTTCTTGGAAAATATTGCATTGCGCTCGGCTGTTGTAAACAGGCCGGTTAATCCATCGACCGGTTAATGCGAAGCCGGTTAAGAGGAATTATACTGTAATTGAATTGCGCAATGTGCTGCTAATAATAGACACTTGGAGGAAATCCGTAAACGACGTCTACTGAGGTTGCAAAAAATTGTGGCAGCAATAAGAATGCGAACTTGGATATTACATTTTACAATAAGCAATAAAAGGCCAAACCGACTATGGAAACACACTTTTTCTGTAATATGAATGCATAGTTAATAACATCTAAAAAAAAAAATTATAAGAATTATGTCTACAAATTATTATTCTTTAACTAATAATCAAAAAACAACATTATCCAAGATGCCAATAGGTCATGGTGAGATGAAGGTGCATACAAGAAAATAATAAAGGAACTGCTTAGCCTCTCAAGAGAGGATATCTCGAAGCTCGTGGCTTGCATAACCAGTCATTGGCTATTTGGCAGGCATTCCTTCAGACTAGGAGTTTTCTAGCATAAATTTGGTAGAAGTTGTAGAGATGAGGAAGATGAAGAGGAAGAAACAGTTGAGTATTTCCTTTGCAATTGTCCCACCTTAACTAAAATCAGAGCAAATTGTCTAGGTAAATACTTTTTCAATTCACAGTGGTATCACAACGCACCTGTAAGGTTTAAGTGAGTTAGTCGTACAGACTGACTACCACCATAACCTAACCTAACCTACTTTGATGTTTCTCCTTACATTTGTAATAATAATTATCGATAACACAGAAAACAATTAGTTGTGCTAGGAAAAGTATGGTTATAAGCTAATATTATTTTATAGTCTCGGATTACGTGATAGAAATTTCATACGGGTGATCCCGCTTTTTAATTACGGATTTTGAGTTAAGCACGAAAATGTAGATACTCTACTTGTATGTGAACCTACTGGCAATTTAAAAAAACTATTGCTAATTTATGCATTCGTTTTTTGGTCCCTGTGGGTAGAGGAAAGCACGGTACAGAGGAAAAGCGAGCAATAATCGAAAGGGTAAGAAAATATTGGAAAACAAAAAAGGAAGCTTAGGTTTTCATAGGATGATTTGCTCAGATGTTAGAAAATGCCTTAAATTATAAAAAAAAGCTTGAAACCCGTAGACAAAAACACAAAATACCCCCTAAAGGTGATTGCAATATAATACGAAACTGGAAAAGTAATACATTTGCATCAACCAGGGTCTTCCACGACGATCTTAGTTCGCCAGGTAGGTTTGTTGCAGTACAAATTATTCGCTAGAAGTCTACGAAAAGTACCGCTACTGACAAAGAAATCCATGAACGCCCATATAGAGTTTGCAGAAGACGATGAGTCCACGTTCGTGAGCAAATAGCGAAATAAAGTTTGTCAAAAAAGTCTTGCGGTATTTTTATTGAATTTTCAATTGTTCATAAAATTGGTTATAATAATGCGATTTAAGTCAAATATGCGCCGTTTTGTTCGATGACGAGTTCCCAACGAGATGCCAACTTCATAATGCCCCTCTTATAGAAGCTCGCTTCCCTATTGTCAAAAAACTCCGAGAGCCAATTTTCACAGGACTCTCTTGTGGACAACTTCCGACTACCAAGCTCGTTCGCCATGGACAGAAATAGGTGGTAATCACTTGGTGCGAGATCCGGACTATACGGTGAATGCAAAAGAACCTCCCATCCGAGCTCCCGGAGCTTCTGGCGCGTCACCAAAGATGTGTGTGGCCTGGCGTTGTCCTGATGGAAGACAATTCGGCCTCTGTTGATCAAAGATGGCCTCTTCTGCATGAGTGCTGCATTCAAGCGGTCCAGTTGTTGGCAGTACAGGTCCGAATTGAGCGTTTGGCCATAGGGGAGCAGCTCATAGTGGATGATTCCCTGCCAATCCCACCAAACACACAGAAGAACCTTCCTGGCCGTCAATCCAGGCTTGGCCACCGTCTGGGCAGCTTCACCGCTTTTCGACCTCGACCGTTTGCGTTTCACGTTGTCGTAAGTGACCCACTTTTCATCGCCAGTCACCATCCGCTTCAAAAACGGTTCGATTTTGTTGCGATTCAGAAGCGATTCGCATGCATCCATAGGGGCAAAAATGTTTTTTTGCGTAAAGTCGTGTGGCACCCATACATCGAGCTTCTTTTTGAATCCAAGCTTCTTCAAATGGTTTATAACGGTTTGATGACTCATGCCCAGCTCTTGGCCGATGCTACGGCTGCTACTATGCCGGTCTCTTTCGATCAATTCAGCGATTTTATCGCAATTTTCGACGACAGGCCTTCCGGACCGTGGCGCATCTTCGATCACCTCTGCACCAGAACGAAAACGTTGAAACCATCGTTGTGCGGTGGAAATGGAAACTGTATCGGGTCCATAAACTGCACAAATTTTATTTGCAGCATGAGATGCATTTTTGCCTTTATCGTAGTAGTACTGTAAAATATGCCGTATTTTCTCTTTATTTTGCTCCATGTTTGCGACGCTATAACTCACGAACGACTAAAAGCAAACAACAATTAATCAAACACGTGTTAGCACGTGAAAAGAGCTTTCCAAAACGCTCTAGCGTGAACCGATGCGACGAATACAACTAGAACTACACGCTTGCAAAGACAAGCTTGCGAAAATACCGCAATATTTTTTTGACAACCTTTATATATTGTGGTCAGATGAAAGAAAAATCGACTTGTTTGGTAGTACAGGTTCCAGAAAATATATTCGACGCCCACCTAACACGGAATAAAATCCCCGTTGCACTACAAAAATGGCTAGAAAAGGTCGCACTAAAGTCTTAGCATTAGATTATTTTTCATATAGCGGAGTAGAGGCAATTTATTTGATTGAAGGCATCATGGATCAAAGTGCATATCGTCATATGAATTCAAAAAAGCCCTAAGTTACAAAAAATTCAAAATCGACTTTTTATTTGATTATTATGCACCGTATCATTATACATGTTCCTTTAAAATTTTATAATCCAACAACCAATAATGACGTTGGTATAAACAAAATTCGAAAAGCCGGTGACGGTGAATAAAACATTTTCATTTTGAAAGGTTTTTTGCTTCTCCTGTAAAATTTTTAAAATGTAACTTAGGGCTTTTTTGATTTCATGTGATGATATGTAGAATTATTAGACGAGGTAATATTACCGTATGCCACATGGAATAGACTACTGAAATGGGTATATCATCAGGGAAATGATCCCAAACAACATGGTTGAAGTTATGCTTGGGGCTGCTAAGTCTGTCGCCCTTAACCGCATAGAAAAGTGTGAACTGATATCATAAAAGGGTTGCTCAATGAAAACCAACTAATTCTAGAGACTTATGGAAGGTAGTACAAGTGGAATGGAAAGGAATACCATGTTGTTATATAAATTTCTTCTACTTTTACGTTTGACTGAAATGCGAGAACTGCGAAAAGATAAAAGCAACTTACGTGATTTATTTTGTGCCAAAAAAATTTGAAATAAAGCCATTATTTTATTGAAAATTTTCATGCCGGCAATTCATCATATTACTGCGGTAAATAAAATAAAATAAAAATAAGGGGTACGTACTTCAAAGACGAAAGCTATGTTTTTGAATTCAGTTTTTCCAGATTGTTAAAATTATTAGCTGTCATCATTTTGACTAAATGACAAACATGAATCTTATGCCACTTTCTTTTTTATATGCAAAGTCATGCATTTATCGCAAAATATCGAAAAATGCGATTGGTAACCTACAAGCTTCCCCAATTGCTAGTATTTCCGTGTGAAAAACACTGCAGGCATTAGGAAGGCGAACAGATATGTAGATCTATCGGAATAACGTGTGTCAGTGCATTAAGAGCCTCCCTAGTCGACTAGTCCATAAATAAAACTTTGGTTAATGGTTAATGGTTATAAAGGGTTAAGGTATGGCCCTTTAGTACTGCGGCCATATTGATCTATTGTGCACCCTATGCTGTCAATTGACTGTTAAGTATGCTTATGAATTGTACCAGCTCCTTCTGAGGGAGTGATTGAAGGTCTTCATCTGTAAGCATGAACTTGTTTAAAAACCTTTTCCTTCTATGCGTCAACCCCAGATATTCGATAATGAGATGTTCTATAGACTCCTCATCTTCGCAGCAAAATCTGCAGGTGCTGGTGTTAGTTATGCCTAATTTCTGTAAGTGTTTGTTGCAGGTGAAGTGACCCGTTAGGGCGTCATATCCCTCATGTCCCGGTACCCAAATTAATGAAACATTGTTTTTGGATGCCAGGTTATTGAGTGCCTTGTGGCATTCTAAGAGGGTTTTTGAGTTGTAGGTATAGCTATCTAAAGCTTTTAGAACTGATTGGCTGTCCGAGAGTATTTTGATCTTTACTCTCTTGTGGTTTCTACGTTGCATGATATTTACTGCTTCCATTATTGCGTATAGTTCCGCTTGGAAGATAGTGGTGTCCCTGGTGAGAGTGTATGATTTGTGGATTCTGGGCCCCACTACTCCTGCTCCTACACCATAAGGTGTTTTTGATCCATCAGTGTACCATTTTTGTGAATCATCATTCATCCATTTCGGGTTTGTTTTCCACCCGATCCTCTCAGGAAAGGTAACTGTGTATCCTTAAACAGAGGGTTGGGTCAATGTGGTCTGAAACTTGAGCCATGATTATGGTGTTTTTGATTTTATTTAGGATATTTAGGTGACCGGTGAGGTTGCTCAATTTGAAATTTTCTTTCATGTGTAGCATGAGTGCTTGCGTAGCTGCTTCCTCTTGGATTGCTATATGAAGTGGTGGGAGATTAAGGAGTGCTTCCATGCCAGCTGTTGGGGTAGTTCTCATAGCCCCTGTGATGCATAGGCAAGCAAGCCTTTGTACTTTTCCCAGTTTGGTTATCGCTGTTTGTTAGATGGATTTGATCCCCCATACTAGTGCCCCTTACAATATGATTGGTCTAACCATTTGGGTGTATATCCAGAGGGCCATACTAGGGCTGAGGCCCCAGGATCTCCATAGTAATTGTTTGGTTGTCCACAAGGATTTCGTGGCTTTTTTTGTTATATTATTTATATGTGATTCCCAAGTGAGTTTTTTATCTAAGGTTAAACCTAGATGTTTGACCTCTTCCTTTAGTTCTATCACTGTTTCATTTATTTTCAATGCAGGAAACTCTAACTTTCTTTTTCTTGTGAATGGGATTATTGTGGTTTTGTTAGGGTTGATCGACAGCCCCTCCTTTTTACACCATTCCCATGTTGCGTTCAAGGCATTTTACATTAAGTCTGTTAGTGTCCTTTCATGGTTGCCTTTTATTATAACAGATATGTCATCTGCATAACCAATGGTTATAAATCCCTTATTGTTTAGGTGCTGCACCAAGTCATCAACTAGTAGGGACCATAGCAGTGGAGAAAGAACTCCTCCTTGCGGACATCCCTTTACTGTTGTGACATTAAGTTCAGCTTGGCCTAACCAGGCTTTAATAACCCTCTGATTAAGCATTTGGCTTATCCAATGTGTTAATACAGGGTTTGCACCTCTTTTCTCGAGGGCTGTTTCCATGGATTTGTAATTTGCGTTGTCGAAGGCTCCCCCTATGTCCATAAAGGAACAGGGCTATTTATTTCTGATTTAGAACCTTTTCTATATTGACAACGAGTGTGTGCAGTGCTGTGACTGTGGATTTCCCTTTTTGGTAAGCAAATTGCAGCTTATGAAGGGGTTTCTTGAAGATTACTTCTTCTCTTATATGGTATTCAAGTAGTTTTTCCATTGTCTTTAACATGAACGACGATAGACTGATTGGTCTGTAAGATTTTGGAGAATCAGGGGGCTTGTTACCTCCCTTAGGAATAAATATTACCTTCACTTCCCTCCATATCTTTGGAATGTATTCCAATATTAGACTAGCTTAACTTAAGTTGTTAAAACTTTATTAAGTTGTTTTAATTTATCGGAACTTGTAAAAAATTATATTATTTTTCAAATCGTTTGTCTAGAAAATTTGTTTTTTATCAATTAAACTAAGCTTTATGCGCTCGCTAATGCAATGCCGCATGCAACACCGAACGCTCAAAATAAAGCCCAATTAATGGCGAAAGGGAACACACTCAACATGCTCTGATTCCTTTATCCATCCATGCAGCGGCTCTGACGAAAAATGCATTAGAAAAATTTAGCTGGCGTCATTTTAGTCGTGTTGGTATCCCAATAAGCGAACAATTCATTCACAACATCCACTTCCGCCTTTTGCACACATTCAAGCAGTTTATTGTTATACCTATGTACTTTTGCATACATACGTATATGGTATGTACATATGTAGTCGGTATGTGTTCATACGATTCACACAACTGTCGCATCCTTCATTAACACTATTGTACTTAGTTTTTTCCTTCATTACGTTCTTCCTTCCTGTTTCCATGTTATGCTTATTGTATGTTTCGGACTTTCATTCATTGAAGTAATTTCCATACGGTCTCGTAGTATATTCATATGTACATACACTGAGTCGCAAAATATTCACTATTATACACTGAGCCGTAAAAGTATTCTTTAAAATCCATATTTTCGCGCTTTGTTGTATTTTATTCGAATGGGAGCCGATATATTGTTTTGTGCATGAGTACCATTCGGTTGGTCCCAGGTTCGATGCCCACTGTGGACATGAAAAACCAAATGCTTGAAAAACTTGTCTCTAACAGTGTTTGTCCATGGCAGGTAATGACAAACCGTCGAGTGTATTTCTGCATGGGAAAAGATTTGTGTAAAAACCATTTGTCAGTCAATAGCAGGCCCTGCAACAACTTTATATTAGAGAAATTTACCTTATTTTGCTGATGAGGCTGTATTACACTTACAATTTTCCTCTCTTTTAATCATTTAAACGTGCTCAGAGAAGTCAAGAATGCGACGTGGGTAGACTTCTGGACTGCAATTGAATCAGTCGTCTGCCGAATCCTTAGACTTACTCATGATCACCCAGTTTCTAGGTGATGCAGAATATGCAAATATTCAAATCAGACAGTGCAGCCCTTAACTCAATCAGTTTAATTGTATCCAGGGAAAATATTTTCTAAAAAACATTTCAAACCGCTTGCACTACCAGGCACAGATGAGAATTTTCTACTCAAGTGATGGAGCTTCAGGGACACTGAAGTTAGCAAATGGGGGCATGAAACCGACAAAGTTTTCAGGTCTATAAGTTTAACGTCCTTTGCTCTCAAAACTCTTCAACGAATTTTAGACATACATTTTAGAGAAGGGGTAAGAACTTCGTGCATCTCAAAATCCGAACATACCAAGGAAAATCCACAGAAACATCACTACACGTGGCAGTGAGTACTATAGAAATATTGATTTTATACAAACAATGCACTCCTGCAGCGTTCTTAGTCGTAGATAGAGCATTCATTGTTAACACTAACTGCCCTCACCACAAAAGGCTCAGAAGCAGTTTTGAATAAATGGATTATTTCAATGTTGAAAACTAGTAAAATTCTCGCTGAAACTGATATTAGGACAACCACAAGATCTGTCAACAGAGGTAGCCCGCAGGACAGCGTATTGCCTCCACTATTCTGACAACTAGTTGCCAATAATATTATCTCAACCTTCCATCAAAAGGGACGTGGTTATAAGTTTCAGAAATTTTCCCTAATATATATAGTTAGCGAAATTATATATAAGGAGCATTGGATACGCTCAGTGTTCAGACTACACCCTATGGTCTGAGTGTAAATCCCTTAGTAACTCATTTGGTAACATCAAATACTTCGCAGTTCATTAACACGTTCCCTGTCCCAATACAAAAATGCAAAATTGACCGACAAGTCCAACAGAGTTTTTTGAATAATTTGTTTTTTTTTGTAGTCATAGGATAGCTTTAGTAATAATAATAATTAAAAAAAAAACGGATGTAGGGTATTTCTACCTGAAACACATATGGTCCATGAGCGTAGAGGGACATTTTTGCTTCTGCACGTTCATGAAACACATGTGGTTCATATACCCCCTGACGCACATATGGCTCAGGAACGTATCAGTGATTATCAGGCGCACGTTTACTGAACCATATGTGGCTCAGCGGACAGGGAACGTGTTAAAGAGGTATAAACCTGGTATTCCGATCTAGAGAAACTGGAGAAGGGCAAATTTTAATGATTTTGATGCATCTACACTAGTGGGCAAGGTTTCTCTCTGAATTCATGCAACCTTCAAGACAAAGCTAGATCAATCTCCTGTCATAATTGCAAGTAATCAAGGAAGCGGGCAAGGACATTGACGATATCATGAAAATTGGAGCTAGGACAGTTATCTTAGTTGATGATCAGATAAAATCGGATTAACATAACTTTCAAGATTGTAATGGACTACATAGAGAAACTCAACTAGCTCAACTGGCTGGATACCACTTTTCTATGGGTTCCAGTTCACAGAAGCATCGAGGGTAATGAAAAGGCGGAAGTGATTACTGGATCCAATCGAAGCGGATAAAGTACAAGTTTCCTTCAGCCTTAGTAAGGAGGAACTAGAGTCGCTCTATTGTAGCATTGCAAGTAGTCGTTGGAAGGGACTACCAACCTATACCATGTCCAGAAAGACATGGCTTCAACGAAACGAAAAATAAACAACTGTTTGGATACGGTGGACTCGATTGATCGGGTTTATCAAGAGTAAGATGCTTTTGATAAACCATTACTCAATAACAACGACGAAATTTCAGGCTTGAAATTCAGATATCTTTTTCTCTTCATAGAGAGAAAGAAGTGGCTGTAGGACTCTTGGAAACTCAACCACCAAAACAACATAGGATTGCGGTATTAAAATGCCGCTAGACGCTAATTAGTTGTCTCTCAGTTCAGGAAACTCAGCCACTCAGGCAACAACAACAACAAAATACTAGCATACATATGTGGGTATGTTACAGGAAACTAATTAAACTTCGAAATTTTGCAGTAATAAAAACTTAAAGCAATGTAATGTAAATGTGTAATTTCACCCATTTAAATGATTGGACATTCAAAACTTGGCTGTAGCCAAACATTTTTTGCCTTAAAATTAAACGCGCGACCCTAATTTCATCCAGTTTGGCATTAAGCCACACTAAAATATTGGCTTCGTTTTTTTTTTTTTATAGAAATATAGGTCCATTGACTATCTACTGGCATTCTTATGGCTTGGGTTTTGGCACTGTGTTTGGCACACGTATCGTATATGTTATTGTTACTATACAATCATTATAATTAAATTTAAAATTTAATCATCATAATTATTTTTGTAAAAGTACAAAAGCAGTACATCTTGTTAAGGATAAAAATATATTTTTAATTTTTTTGACTACTTTTATATGCCAAGCGTGGAATGATATGTGATTTGAGAGGATTTATAAGACTTAAAACCTATTTTATCACAAAATAGATTAGAAAACTTTTCTAATTAGAGTTTTAGCTTTGTCATGATACCAACAAGTCCAAGTTTCAAGATTTTCGATATTTGCATTTTTGTCCACGTTCGGAGCACTGTCAGGCGCCGCAAAAAATTAAAGAAAACCAAAATGCAATTGTTAAAGGTGGTGTTTTTCGAGCTATCTCTTTGGGAATTTTTTTATTTTTCTTTTGGCTTTACAACTTTTCGTAACACTAGGAAGCCAAAACACCGATTTTTGGTAACAAAAAAGCGGCTGATGTGTTATTGTAAAATGAATAATTATAACAAAAAACACTCCAAGAGATACCTGGTGAATTATGTGAAGAAGTAAGTACTGTGATTGTAGATTATGAATTATGGCGTCCCCGGACTTCAAAAGTAACAAGTTTCAGAAAAAAATTTGATACAATTTTCCTGATAAATATTATATAATAGGCCTTTATTTACAAATATTTAAAAAAATTAAAAAAAAGTTTAAATAGGCAAATGCATATATACTTATAGTCCAAGAAGAAGAATTCGTATTAAATGTAATTGTAACTTCGCTTCAATTATTTCTTCTTCTGAAAGATTTGTAAGCTCCAGATTTTTAACATAGTTCTTTGTCAGTAGTCTATAAAGTAAATTTGCTTTGACTCAGAACTGAGTCTTTATTCAGAACTGTAAGCAAAGAAGACTTGGCTTCCCGTGGTGTTTCCAACTGGCGCCGGTTAGCACCAATCAAGAAGAAGAAGAATCAAAGAATTGCGTAGATATGCATAACTAAAAAATTCTGTATTCCAAACAAAGAAAGGCAAGCAACAGCTTATTTTTTTCTTTCAATTGCTTTTTATAATTAAACTAGCTGACCCGGCGAACTTTATTCCGCCCTAGAGGCTATACATAAGCAGATTTTTGATTTTATTAAGTAAATTTTTTTATTAATCAAGTATTTCAATGAAGCTTTAATAGATTGCAGTCTTCAGTTAAGCACCTTGTGATACACGATTTTTTTGTTTCATTATCAGGTGCAAGAACAAACAACGCAGATGGTTTTCCGACCCGTGAACATGCCACATATAATTGCCTATGTGAGAAATATTGATTTTCTAGATTCAGACCACAAACTTTCAAGGATTGGCCTTGTGATTTGTTAATGGTCATGGCGAATGCAAGACGGATCGGAAATTGAAGTATTTTAAACTCAAACGAAAGATCGATTGGGATCATCGGGATCCTCGGAATGAGAACTTCTTCACCTTCGAATTTTCCTTTGAGTATCGTCGCGTAAATCATATTGTTCATCAATTTATTTACCACCAAACGCGTACCGTTGCAAAGTTTTGGTGGGCGTACGTTTCGAAGCATGATTACTACGGACCCAACTTTTAGGCGTAAATTGTGCGGTGTTAAGCCAGGCTCATCCAAGGAGTTTAAAAATTCAATTGGATAGTTGGTGGCTTCATCTTCATTTGTTACACAGTCAATGGATTTGAATGAAAGCATTGTTCCAATGATATCATTTTGAATTATGTAGTTTAGGTCATCTACATCTTTATTCTTAGCCGCTAAAATTGCACGCTCACTCAACCATTCATTATTTTTGTAGTTATTAATGATGTTTGGGAATTCTTTATTGATAAGTTCGTCTTTCGATGAGACAAAGTTACAGAAATTCTGAGGAAATGAAATCAATCCGCTCGATTCGTCGAGAGGTACTCGACCATTACCGATAGTCAGTAATTGCTCAGAGAAATCTTCAGTAGATGTATCATTAGGTAATGCAACTCTCATGTTTGTTGTCAGCTGAAGTTTCTTCACATAGCGCCATAGATTCGATGATTTGAGGCAAGTGTTTATTTCGTCAGCAGCCGTTGATCTTGGGATTACTGGTAGTGTTTGGCGGAAGTCGCCAGTCAGTAAAATCATTGCGCCTCCAAAAACGTCAATAATGGCAATTTCACTCTTCCACTAAGGCAGCACAATCCGGGCATTGCCAAGCGAGCCGTTTAACGGGCTGCCTTGCTTTGCTCTTGTGATTGAGAAGCACGAAGTCGAGCCATACTAACGCGGCGCTCTTCACGGGCAATTCACACGGGCATTCGCAATGTTTCGTATCCTTCTTGCATTACGGCTTTGCCGGGAAAGATTCGATCGTCTTGGTCGCGGCATTTATAATGATGATTCAAAGAGAATACAAATTACTGTGATTATATATTTCTGACAAAATTTATATTATCAAATTTTCTACTTAACCATAGACAAAATTACGTTTAGCTGTCATTTGCGTTTTGTTATACCACATTTTATAGCGACTTCACGGAAACGCGGTCGAATGGGATAAAAAGTATCCTATGTCCGTCTCCTGGTTCTAAGCTAGCTTTCCACCAATTTTCAGCCAAATCGGTTCAGCCGTTCTCGAGTTATAAATAGTGTAACTAACATGACTTTCTTTTATAATGGTGCTTAATGACTTGATTACAAAATGCCTTATTTCTAACTCTAAAATTAAAAAATTGTTTCCAATACTTCTTCTATTCCCTCACGTTTAGTTTGAAATCGCAAAAAGTTAGATTCTTGTATAAAGAAGTGCAATCTATAAAAGCAAACAAAAGATACCGTTAATCAGTGCATATGGCGTTTGAGCGGGTGAACACGTGGTAACACATACATACATACTATATATGTACATTCTGAAAGTAATTTTATGATGGCACAAACTATTATAAAAAATCGTATTTTACATCAGCCAAAGTTGGCCATGACGCATGCATGCAGGTATGGCAAAGTAGCGCTTATCGAATATTCGTCAATTGTTGACACCCACTCGAAAACTTTCTCTTTGTGTTTTTGCATTGTATTGTGCTTTTTGTTTTGCGAATGCCACAAAATTTACATCGAAGAAGAAATGAGAAATTTAATTATGGTGTAAAACGAGTGGGTTGCAATGAGTCACCGAGGCGTTAAATGTGTTAAGTCAACCCTTCCAATTGATGCATGAAAAAAACCCTATACGCTTTTATCTCTTTAACGCTTAACTTACGCCCATTCAGTTGCCACCCACTGAAATACTAAATATGTTGTGCCAATATTATGTACACATTCAGGGACTCCCACATGTCGCTTTTGCACCAGACGAACTTTGCTAAATGTATGACGGCACACTTACATGCACACATACATACATATGCATACACACATGTTTATAAACATGAGAATGTTTTAATCACTTTCTTCTGACAACACGCCATATTTTCCCTTCAATGAGCAATTAATGAATGATCACCCTTTTTGTCATGCTGAGCTACTCTGACATAAATATGTCCATATGAATACATATCCATGTACATGCACCTATCTATGTACGTATTTCAGTTTATTGGCTCAATTGGTTAAATTGGTTTATGGATTTCACTACCAATCTCTGCGGGTTATGTTGCAAAATTAAACACGAAAATATTTTTATTTATGGAAGAAAGGAATGTTTGGCTAGGATTCTGTGCAAGTTATTTGCTAATAGTGCACTTTAAGATTTTCAAGGAAATACGTAGGATGTAAGCAAATTGATAGGCAGTTTCATTTGCAAGATGCCGTCATCAAAGAAGCAATGGAAAATTTTCGTTTCGCTAAAAGTGTTGCCTGTCGAAAAGTGAATGAAAAATTTTCTATTGTCTTCAAAGGAGTCAATTTGCAAAAGCCTGAGTGTGTTGGTTAAGAGTCTGAGTGTGTTGGGAATTGGTTGAGAATTCGCTTGAAAAATTACACATGTGCACATTACACATTTTGAGCTTTGTGAATGAAGATAAAATTGGAAGTATTGGAAGCATGCAAAAAATGATGCTCCACAAATTGCGGTGGTGGAATGGGGAGATATAATATGTCAGTGATGGAATGAAAACTTTTCATTTTTAAACGTTACTACAATTTCGGCGTACATGGTCTCTTGTAGTAGTTTTTTATTTTTACAGCAGTCACTATTTTATTTCTTCATTATTAGGTTTTCTTCTTCTTCTTTATTTGCCCATCTGATTTCGAATGTAGGAGATCACACAGTTGTACAGATACAAAAAGTAAAATATTCCACTTACATCAGTATCAGTAATAACATTTGAAAAATTGTAGGACTTGTGAATAGTGACGAGTAAATTACAATAAATAATCATTAACAATAATCATAAATTATATTTTTAAGAACTTCATCATAAACTTCTCGATCTCTTGCTGCTGTTTATAATATTCCTATGTTTTGGGCTCCAATCCAATGCCTAATGTTTCTTAGCCGGAATAACTGTTTTCTGTCGATTTCACGATTTTCTTCAATATTTCCTTGAAGTATTAAATGCAGCACACGATATTTGTCATTTCTCATAATGTGTCCTAAGTATGTAGCTTTTCGTAGTAGTGAGCAATTCTCTATCTTGCCGAATTCTTTGCTTTACTTCCGCATTTGTCACTCTGTCTGTACATCTTATTTTGAGCATTCTGCGAATGATCCTCATCTCAAATGAGAGTTCCCATCTCCATACCATAATTGAGGACAGACAAAACGTAACATTTAGCAATACGGGTTTTCTTGTACAGGGTGGGCCATATCGCGTTTGCTTTTTGAACCACCTATTTTTTTGAGAATGGTAACACAAATGACATGTCAAATGTGTTCATAATTTACTTAAAGGTTTGACATTTACGAAATGGGACGCTATACGCTTGAACAAAATTGGGAAATATTGAAAACCTATTTCCAAAGTGGTGAGTCTTCTTCTTCTTCTTCCGTGATTACAGTAAATGGCGAGCGTTACCGTGACATGCTCAACGAGTTTTTGTTTCCAAAAATTGAGGAGGATTACATGGACGACATTTAGTTTCAACAGGACGGTGCAACTTGTCACACTGCCAAAGTTACACTCGAACTTTTGGCTCCCGTTTTTGAATTCCGATATCAATTGGCCGCCTCGGAGCTGTGATTTAAGCCCGTTGGACTATTTTTTGTGGGGAGCCGTTAAGGACAAATGCTATGCCAGCCATCCAGAGACGATTGATGCTTTAAAACACGAAATCGAAGTTGCCATTCATGAAATTGGAGCCTAAACAATCGAAAATGTGCTTAAGAATTGGGTTGATCGAATGACCTACTGTAAAGCCAGTCCTGGCAGTCATTTGAACGATATTATCTTTCATTCATAAATAATAAAGTTCAATCTTCAAAATAAAAAAAAAGTTTGAAAAAATATTGATTAGTTCTTTTTTTATAGGCGATTCTAAAAGCAAATTTTACATGGCCCACTTTATACCTTTCTAGGAACCCATGTGAAGTATTTTTATGAGAGTATTTGATATTTAGAATTAAGAAAAATATTTTTCTAATAGCGGTCGCCCCTCGGCAGGCAATGGCAAACCTCCGAGTGTATTGCTGCCATGAAAAACATGAAAAAGCTTTTCATAAAAGCCATCTGCCATTTGTAGGTGGCTTAAAACTGTAGGTCCCTCCATTTGTGGAACAACATCAAAACGCACACCACAAATAGGAAGAAGAGCTCGACCGAACACCCAATAAAGGGCGAGAGTGCGAATTATGTATATATTTATATATTTCACATATTTCTTTCATACTTTAGGTTTTTCATATCAATTTACGCCCATTAATCTATTAAAAAAACACGCTTTGGGTTTTGAATGAAATGAAGTTCAGCACAAGTGAAGTCTTAATGAGAAGTAGAAGAAATTTATTCTTAATTATCTATTGTTGAGAAGTACTTGCGGCATCATATTCCAGAAATTCTATCTGACGACAATTTGCTAAGTAGGAAAAAAACATATATTATGACAACAACTGATTTGATTATTGAAAATTAAAAACTTTCCGTTTGGTTCCCTAGTTATAGATTTTACCATCATTAAATTCAAGATACATAAAAAGAATATCATAAAGATAAAGTTAAAAACCCTACTATTCATTACTCTTTCATTGACGTATATGCGCAACTTAAAATGACAACAGACAATACGTCAATGCATGAGAAAGTATTAAAGTGGGCGGCTGTTGAGTGTAGCATTACTTCCCCGTATTAAATGTTACTCATACGCTATGACCACCATGACCGTTTCGTTATACGAAACTACTTTTTTTTAAATCTCAACAAACATATACATACATACACCAGTTGATGTTACGGAAGAGGGTATATGTAAAGGGTGAGAAAATTTTGGGTTTTCAGAAAATGCTTTCTCTAGTTGAGGCAAATGTTGGCGCTGTTCTTGCCTTCTCTCTCCTTGGCACACATTTGCTTTTAGCTTATATGAAGAAATTGTTGCTAGGCTTAACAAATGCTCCACACATTATATAAGTTATAACCTCCTGCTGCTACTCTATGGGAGAAACGTATTTAGAGATTTTTAATTGTCTATCCTATTAGACTTCATGACAACAGTTGTCAACAAGCTAAGTGGAGGCCACGGCTGAGCGGTCTATTAATATGCAAAAAATATTCCATGCAATAATTTTAGTCACTATGAGGCTGTCGGATAATATGTCCTTCTAATACGTGTATACACGAGGCGTGTCTATTTCTTTCTAGTTTATCAATAATGCCACCTTACTTAAATTGGTTTGTAAGTTATCAGGTACTTCTACACCTCAAAATGAATTGTCTTACTTTGGGGGTCATACGTTTTGTTGTTGATTTATTCTAAAATAAAATTGATATTGACACTGTTTATAACCTTTGAGAAATTGCAACTGAGAAAGCATTTTCTTTGAAGTGCTCTCACTTTATATTTAGATGTAGATGAAAATTTCAAAGAGAAGTGAACGAATGCTAATGGGAATGTGTAATTTATACCAAGCTAACCATACAGTGACTTGAACGGCCTTGACATGAATCCATTCCGACTCCTGAAGCAAAGGCACACACATATATTACGATGCATTTGCATATGTATATTTCCATAATTGTGTGTCAAAGGATGTTTGGAGAAAATGTTTAAGTTTCATCTCTGACTTTCCTTGACGAATAATACATTTCCATTCCGGTATTTACCAGAATTATATGCATTAAATATGGAATTTTATATGACGGCTTTGCTGTATGCATTTACAAGGTTTTTACATAAATAAAAGCAAGCATTGATTGTAGAATATTTATGCAAGCAATGTCGCATTAATGAGTTCATAGTGTGATTCTGAAAGCTCATAGATACAGTGGCAGAATCCACACATACAGATAAATCTGCTCAACTGTGTAAGTTCCATAATGAACTGAAGCTGTGTTCTGCTGAAATGAAGGAGACTGTAAAACATAATGGTAAATAACAGAGGAGTAATCAGTAGAATGTCAATAACAGCTTCGGTTTTTATGGAATGAAAGTGCAATGCATGATTCAATTATAAAAGGTTCTTAAATTTCTGACAACTAAAAGTTTACACTTCTTCTTCTTGCTATTTGAAAATAGGAAAAGAAGAGAAGAATATGATCTCCCTTTGATGGTAGTTAAAACTACACAAAATGGTCAATTAGCAGTGAAAGTCGTACTATTACTATTCTAATGAGTTTTCTAAATATATTTAGCAGTTTAACAGAAATAATGAACAAAATACATAAAAATATACATAGTTAATTTAACTAATGAGTTAGGTATCAGTGTTAAAACTGTGAGATGTGCCAAAAATAAAATAAAACTATTTGGGTTCACAAAGCACTTTTTGTTAATTCCCCATTATATAAGCGGTCGCCGTAGCCGAATGGGTTGGTGCGTGACTACCATTCGGAATTCAGAGAGAGAGAACGTAGGTTCGAAGCTCGGTGAAACCCCAAAATTAAAATTAAAAGGTTTTTATAATAGCGGCCGCCCCTCAACAGGCAATGGCAAACCTCCGAGTGTATTTCTGCCATGAAAAAGTTCCTCATAAAAGATATCTGCCGTTCGGAGTCGGCTTGAAGCTGTAGGCCCTCCATTTGTGGAACAACATTAAGACACACACCACAAATAGGAGAAAGAGCTGGGCTAAGCATCCAAAACGGGTATACGCACCACTCACATATATATTGTACATATATATACATTGTATAAGATAAATTGTTATTTCTCATGTAAACAAATTTAAATGTAATATGTATTTCAAGTCAATACTTTTTGTTTGTCAAACCTGTACTGAAATCATAAATAAAACCACTTGGTTACAGCATCCAGTGTTTTTTACGTGAGTACCTGCTGGCGACAGCTCCAACCCACGGTACCCAAAGGCACACGGATCAATACAATGCGTTGATCAGCGCCCCAAAAATGCCGAAGCATTTAAGGTACCAATTGGCAGTGTGGCATGGACACTCTAACCACCTTGGTAGGGCTCGAGGCCTACCCATACCTCTGCCGTTCTATGGGTCCCGGCACCCGGTTAAATTGCAACTCTACATCGAGCCAAAGCTCTACCCGCGCTTTAGGTCTCAACCACAGCCACCACGAAAACCATAGAACAGGTTCCCATAGAACAGGTCAGAGCGAACTCTGAGGGCTCCTGTTCCCCGTGGTACCGAGTTAAGGTCTCCGGTAAGACATCGTACCCGAAGACACTGCCAGTTGAGCACCCATACTACTCAGGCACTGGCAAACCTAGATTTTAGTCGCCTTTTACGATAGGCATACCTTACCTCGGGCATATTCTAACCCCTGCACCGCTGTTGGGCCTACTACTTGGTTACAGTGAAAACTCTATCGAGGAAAGAAAATTTATTCCATTTTATTCTATTTGTGAATTTATATATAAAAACTGGTGGTTTCATTTTACGCCAATAACCAGTTAAAACAGCGTTACCAGCAAAGTCAAAATGTGTAGGCAAAAAGTAAGGTGAATTTGGTTGTAAAATGAAAAATCTTTATTTATTCTTGTAAATCAATTTCATCCCCTTCAAAATAATCCCCTCTCGATGAAATACACTTATGACAACGATTTTTCCAATCCCCGAAACATGCCAAATAGTCCATTTCCGGTATAGCCATCAGCACCTTCTTCGATTCAGCTTTTATCTCCTCAATCGACTCGAAACGCGTTCTCCGGAGTGGTCTCTTGAGTTTTGGGAATAGCCAGAAGTCACACGGAGCCAAATCAGGCGAATACGGTGGTTGCGGAACGATATGCGTGGAATTTTTGGCGAAATGGTCTCGAACAACGAGTGCAGTGTGAGACGGTTCATTATCGTGATGCAAAAACCAAGAGTTGTTGGCCCATAATTCTGGTCTTTTTAGACGATCTGCTTCACGTAAACGACGCATAACGCTCAAATAATATTCCTTATTAACAGTTTGGCCAGGTGGAAGGAATTCATAGTGCACCACACCACGAAAATCAAAAAAAACTGTCATCATGACCTTTATTTTTGAACGACTTTGACGTGCTCTTTTCGGTCTGGCCTCGCCTTTAGCACGATATTCGCTTGATTGGTCGGTTGTTTCAGGGTCGTAAGCATAAATCCAAGTCTCATCTCCCGTAATGATGCATTTGAGCTTGTCCTGATAGTCTGAAAGCATTGTTTCACACACATCAACGCTTTTTTCTAAGAAATTGAGAGTTTTCGGTACCAAACGAGATTTGACTTTTCGTAGGCCCAAATGTTCTTTCAAAATGGTTTTCACAGATCCTTCTGATATTCCGATCATATCAGCAAGGTCTTTAACAGTCAACCGACGATTTTTGAGCACTAACTCCTTCACTTTATTGACGTGTTGGTCATCTGTTGACGCCGATGGTTGTTGTTGTTGTTGTTGTAGCAGCATAAACATTCCCCATATTTACATACGGGGAATGCTGCTGGAGTGACAGTCCTTGGCCGGATATAAATCCGGGTCGTTTCGGTAACGTAGAACCGACTGCCGTGGAAACGTGACGCCGATGGTCGTCCGGAGCGCTCCAAGTCATCAACACGTTCTCGACCCTCTTTGAAGTCTTTGTACCACTTATAAACATTTTTCTGCGACATGGTCGAATCACCAAATGCCTTCTGCAACATGCTAAACGTTTCCGCAGCCGAAATTTCATTCCGAAAACAAAATTTGATGGCACTTTTCCGCTCAATAAAATCAGACATTGTAAAAATCGAAAAATACACTCTTGGTCGTTTGGTAAACACAATCGTAAATATATTACTGATAATGACATTCACATGAAAGTTGGCCCAGATGTTATTAACAGTGCTGCCAACTCATGAAAATAATAACTAGAGCGAAATTTTAATCCCGCGAAGTTTGACAAATAAATTCACCTTACTTTTTGCCCACAGATACCTCATTTTTGTATCTTTAACAGTTTCCAAAATATAGGTGAAAATATGACATCGGAGGATCCAAAAGGTGGGCTTTCCAATAAATAATGAAATAATAAATGAATATTACAATATGCGTATCTAACTAAGGTATGCGAAAAATATTTGATTTTCAAAATATTGATTGATTTTCAAATATTTTTGAATAGGATTGCCACCTACACATAAGATTAAAACTAAAAAAAATTATTTGACAGAATTATTATAAAATTGGCACCAAACGATAAATGTTTGAAAAGGACATATTAAACATTTATTTTTGAAGGTTGCCCCTTATCCAAAAGACGAGTAATTAAAAATTAAATGAGGAAAAACTTATCGAACAAAAACTATTCAAAAATTCTTTGATACAGGCTTTATATTCATTCATAAGTACACATTTTAATTTATGTTCCGAAAATCCATGACCACCCATGGCTAACTATGTAGCTTGCCCCAAACTTGATACTCCGTATAAGTCGTTCATCTATGCGCCAAATGGGAAAACCAAAAATGTAGTTTGTCTGCTTGCATCTAATAAAAACAATTTTTTTAAATACTTTTCTAATTGGTAGTTTTTAATTCATTTAAATAGGCGTAGCAAAGCACGTAGCGTAGATATTTTTTTATAAACACAAGGTGGCATAAAATTAATTATCCTATCAGAAAATGTATCATTTTTAGCTAACGGTGTTGTACGTCAATAATATTTGTCTCTTGTGAGTTAGACAGCTGCAGATACAAGCAGGCAAGCAAAGGAATGCGCAAAGGTCGCAGGCTTTAAATTTGTTGACTGCAATCGATTCAATCGGATCCGTATAGACATTGAGTCTTTACATAGCCTCACAAAACATAGTTCAGTGGTGGTAAATCGTATGATCAAGGTGGCAAATTAACAGTTGAATCTCGTTAAATTATTGGTTATATTACACGTGACACCTGTTGAAATGTGTCATGTGGAAACCATGTGTCAGTGATATCCATATTATCAGTAATAGGACAAAATCCATTTTTTAACCTCTCTCAGCGACGTAATCCAATGACCGTAACCAGATTCCTACCAGAATTTTGAATGTTGAAAATATCACAAAAATATCAATTTTATAAACCCAAAAAATTTTTAGTGAATTTTTATTATTTTGAGCGATTTGCAAACGAAATTTAATTAATTGTAACAATTGCCAAAGCGCCTAAAATGTATATTCTAAAAAATCAAATGTCGCCTATTGATAAACAAGGTTATGTTTGAAATATCCTGCACATTTGCCATTCTAAAAGATTTTTTACATTAAATCTCTGAACTGATCCGCGGTGCATCATCACACTACAGTCTCGACTTCAATGATACTCCAGACGAGTTGGCCATTATTTTAGTTCTGCAATGGTTATCTGCCGAACCGCATCCAGCCTCCGGCATTACAGCAATAAACGGGGAGCCTTTAACTGCCTCACCAAAAACAGTCGCAGTTCTCTTTACATTGTGGAGAGATTTGGACCCGAAGCCCTTTGTTATAATATACTAATTTATATACAGATCTACGCATACAGCCTACTATAAAACAAGCCCAAGCTAGTGCGCAATCTATTCTTCATTTGTCTCTACTTAATTATTCTAATTTAACTTTGCTTTGCTCGCCAACACTGCTTTCATTTTGCTCTATGAATTAATAAATAATTGCATTTTGTTTATGTGTCCCTTTGTCTTTTTGAGACCCGCCGTAATTGTGTTAATACTTGCATGCACGCGTGTGGCAAAAGTATGTATTCGTATAATGGGCGAATAAAATGATTTCTCCATCTATCTGACAGATAGACGTTTGTGGAAATGTATATTCCAGCAAACTAAAAAAAATGTATTGTGCTTATTTGTACATATGAAAATGACTTTGTATGTGTCCACACATTGAAAGTGGAAGGTATGCTAATCACCTACCCTGTCAGAAATCAAAAAGATTAACGAAACCAACGCAAGAAAATTTCCGATCGTGAGCCCAAGTATATCGACTTTTTTTAAGTAAATTCGCTGCTTGTTTTAAGTATTTTTTATCAACACTTTGTTTAAGTTTCACAAACTATTCATATACATGCAGTGCTAACGTTGTTGGTAAGCTAAAAAAATGCAAAGAAATAAAATTGAAAATTTTCGTTTAGTTTCAAACAAATATTTGAGCAGTTGAGCAATGAATAGAATTCGAGTGAGTATAGAGCTGTTCACGTTGCTCAATACACGGGTATTTAGAGCTCATGTGCAGTCAGTTTAGTACCAGCAATTCCACGGAAGGTTTAATACAAATTGAGGAAATTATTTGTAGGTTTCATAATGAATAAATGCATTATTTGCGATAAAAATTGTTCCAAATCGTTCAACAAAAAACTTGGTAAACTGAATGCAGAGAAAGAAACACAGCGCTTCTGAAGATAAATATTGCATTATATTGTGCGAATGGGCCCTGAAGGCAATGCGGATTAATTTTTCCATAATTTATCTTGAATATTTGCTTGTAATCAGACAGCGACTGAGCAGTTTCACGTTGGCGTCTTAGATAAATCTTCCGTTTCGCCTCAAGTGGTTAGATTTTGCACCACGTCAATGGTCGGCTCATTCTTCGTTCATTTTGTAAAAGTTTTTGACAAAAAAGGGATTTCCAAACCTTTAATTCTGATATCGCCTTCTTGTATATTTTCTTTTTCCCTAAGATTAATTGACATTTCAAGAGAACTCATCATTGTGGTGCAGAGGAAACCAAGCTAGCAATAATCGCGGTGCCCAATAGTTTAACTTCAGAGAGTTAGCAAGAAAGGAAACAACGTTTAAATCTTTGGATTGGATTAGAGGGAGACTTACTTAATTTACTTCAAAATTATTTATAAAATTCGTGGAACTCGATTGCCACCCTTCGTATCTACAGTTTGGTTCCACAAGAGCTTGGACATTTCTCGTTTTCATTTTAAAAAAGAGTTTTTACACCACATGAAATAGAATCTTCCCTAAGTACTGCTCAAAGAGTCAAAGACAAATGAACCCGGCCATAAAAAAGAAAGAAGTAAAAATGCACAAAAAAAAGCTTGAAACAAAGAAAGCCCTCACATATATAAAAGTGGAAAATGAGCCGAGAAAATGGAGTTTTATCACCCCATCAGCTTATTGCCCATTGCTTCTAAAGTTATGGAAACTATCGTCGGCGAGCCCGAAAACACAGTTGGTACGACGAGGAATGTCGTGCTGCCGCAGAAAGAAAGAATGCCGCCTATAGAGCCACGCTGCGATCCGGCGCATCGCGAGCCATGTGGGATCGCTACAGAGAGCTAAAAAAAGAAGAGGGACGTATTATCCCAAAGGTGAGTGCGAGAAGCTTGAGATGCTGGTCAACAGGAACAACGGCCGAAAATTCTACCAGAAAGTTCGGCGGCTTACAGAAGGTTTCAAGACCGGGGCGTTTTCCTGTAAGAACAAAGACGGCGATCTCGTGACTGACATCTAGAGCGTACTTAAATTATGGAGGGAACACTTCTCGAACCTGTTAAACAGTGACAGTTGCGCATGTCACAGAGAATGTAAAGATCCCGATACTCCAATCGTTAACGACGGAATGGTTGTTCCGCTACCAGACCATGACGAGGAGAGAATAGCGATAACGCATCTAACGAACAACAAAGCCGCGGGCGTCGACGGTCTGCCGGCTGAGCTATTCAAACATAGCGGCGAGGAGCTGGTAAGGTGCATGCTTCAGCTCCGGTGCAAAATATGGTCGAATGAAAGCATGCCTGCCGATTGGAATTTAAGTGTGCTTTACCCAATCCATAAGAAGGGGGATCCTGCAATCTGTCCCAATTATAGCGGGATTAGTCTTCTAAATATCGCCTATAAGGTTCTAGCGAGCGTATTGTGTAAAAGGCTGAAGCCCACCGTCAACCAACTGATGGGACCTTATCAGTGTGGCTTTAGACCTGGAAAGTCTACCATCGACCAAATATTCGCAATACTCCGAATCTTGGAAAAGACCCATGAAAGACCCTTTTACTCTAGAGAGCCATATTAAAACCAATATGGACCTACGGCATGCAGCTGTGAGGCATTGCAGCCAACTCTAACATCGAAATGCTCCAAAGATTCCAATCGAAAACGTTTAAAATTACAAGAGTTCCATATTTTATCACAAATGCCCAAACCCATTCCCATACATGGGACACGAGGTCACATGCCACTCGAGGTCAGAAAGCAAATATGCGAAACGTCCTTGGTGACCCAAAAAGTTGTAAAATACTTAGGTATTCAACTTGTCTGCAGGCTTACTTTCTGGGCCCAGATACGGCATATGGCTACTAAAGTAGCAAAGGTCACGGGTATGCTAAGTAGATTAATGGGAAACATCGGTGGGCCAACACAGAGAAAGAGAAAGCTAATTATGGCGGCCACAAGTGCAATTCTCTTGTACGGCAGCGAAGTATGGGGAATTGCGCTAAACTGCAAAGCCAAGCGCAAAGCATTCGTGATCAGCGGTCAGATACCCAGCGACTTCATGGTACGGGAACGAATGGGTGCGTGGGACTCCGAGAAGAAATACGTCATCACTAGCTTCCCAGAACGGAGACGCCAAACAGTGCTGCGGTGGCAAAGCCGATGGGACACTGAACTGAGTCGCTGATGGATAGCAAAACTTATTCCATCAATAGACAAGTGGGTACAAAGGAACTTCGGAGAAGTGAACTACTTCTTAACTCAGTTCCTCTCGGGCCACGCATACTTCCGGAGTTACCTATACCGTATGGGCAAGGTAACCGTTTCCAAGTGCATATACTGCGAAGCATCGAACGACGACGCTGAACAAACGTTTTTTAGTTGTGACAGATGGCTCGCGGAAAGAAATGCTCTGAGGGAGCAGATCGGCGACATCGCACCGAGCAACATAATCATCAAAATGCTCGAACGCGGGGACAACTGGAACGCGGTAAAGAAATACATCGAGAACGTACAACGAAAAAAAAAGGATGACCTCGACACAGTGCAACAAAGCGAAGCCGCACAGATAGAGACACAATAAGGCGAGCCTATGGCATGAAAGCTGGCTACAAATATGGTGGACCCAGAGTGGGTGAATAGAATTGGTCCTTTATGAATGCCGTTCTGGCCCTCCCGAAGTGATATAAAGGGTGATTTTTAAAGAGCTATAGGAAAGTTTTTCAAAAAACAACACGTAAAATTCAGAAAAATGCATGAAATTTTTATTTAAATCGATAGTACAGTCCATATAATTTAATGTTTGAAGATTATTTCATGCAAATGTTGACCGCGACGGCGCTTCAAATGGTCCATCCGCTTAGTCAAACTTTGGCATACTCTTTCAATGTTTCGGCCGGTATCTCACATATAAATGCTTTAATGTTGTCTTCCAATTGACAGGTCCCGTACGTGAAATAAAATGTTCACCGAACTCGCATCTCAACAAGTCCATTGTTACCCGAGCTGTGTGGCATGTGGCACCGTCTTGCTGAAACCACATGTTATGCAAGTCAAGCACTTGTATTTTGGGCAAAACAAAGTTGGATATCATTTCACGGTAGCGCTCACTATTCACAGTTACGTTACGATTCACAGCATCTTTGAAGACGTACGGTCCAATGATACCTCCGGCCTATAAATCGCACCAAACTGTGACCTTTTCTGGATACATTGGTAGCTCTTGCAATTCTTCGGGCTGATCTTCACTCCAAAATCGACAATTCTGCTTATTTACGTACTCATTGATCCAAAAATGAGCTTCGTCACTGAACACAACTTTTCGATAAAAAAGTGTATCTTCGCCCAACTTTCCAGGAGCCCATTCACCAAAAATTCTGCGTTGCGGTAAGTCGTTCGGCTTCAACTCTTGCACCAGCTGTATTTTGAAAACCTTCACACCTAAATCCTTTCGCAAAATTTTCCACGTTGTTGAGTAACAGAGGCCCAATTGCTGCGAACGGCGACGAACTGATAATTGATGGTCATCATTAACACTGGCCGATGCAGCTGCGATATTTTCTTCAGTTCGCACTCTACGTAAGCCTGTTGGTGGTTTGATGTCCAATAATGTAAATTTGGTTCTAAATTTAGTCACAATAGCTCGAATAGCCGCTTCAGTGGGTCGATTAAACTGACCATAAAATGGAAGGAGCGCGCGATAAACTTTCTTAACAGAACACGCGTTTTTATAATAAAATTCAATGATTTGTAAGACAAATAATTGTTAAATTATAGACCACACTGAAGATGTTTGACAGTGAAACAAAACACGAAACGTCGTCAGCTGTTTAAACCAACTGTTTAAAAATATAATAGCTAAAAAATCACCCTTTAGAAAGCAGTTCCGGGAAGGGTGTCTCCCCAGAAGGAGGCGAGGTATCTCTTAGTGGCCACACCACAAAAAAAAAATACATGGCTAGTATAATCCCTTAGCTTTAAGTGCAAGTATTGGAGAATGTTAAAAAACCAATTGAAATAAATAAATGGATTACACAAAATCAAATGTACTTCAAATGTTAATAGAAGTTTAAATTAGATGTACACATATCGTACCTCCACAAAAACAGAAACAAAACAAAGCCATAAATAAAGAAACTGTTTTGAAAGAATACTTCAAATGCTATAAAGATATTTGTATGTGTGGGTATTTCTACTAAATCAAACATATTACAACATGAAAGTATATGAGTACTTCATTTTCTAAGAAACAAAGAGCAACTTAATTTTAATGAAATTTCTCATAGTCGCATAGTTAAATCTAAGTTGTCAATCAAATGGACATCAAAGCATTATCGAAAAACTTGTGGCCCACTCACTAGTCAATTAGCCAGCGTGTGGCATGGCTGCTTGTAACAACGAACTCGAATTTAATGACGTGCCACGCGTTCGCAAATCCAAGTCAAAGCTGAGACCCGCTGCAAGTTGAATGCCCTTTAAACATTTATTCAACTTCTACTTTAGTTAAAACGTCACGAGTGCGCTTTGTTGTGAAGCTCAAAGCTTATGTACGTGGAGGAGTAAGCGGATATGCCAGATTTTTCTGCAGCTGAACCCACACAAGTAAGCATGCATATAGTCTGTCCAACAACACGTGCTGCTTACGAGTGTCTGCGACTCCCACACGCACGAATCTTAATAAGAAGCGCACTCCAGCGCATGCATAACTACTTATATGTACGTGCATTATTTGATTCCTCGCAAGCATGTCTACATAGCCGGTAGTAAGAATGTCAACGATGACATTCAGCGCGACTCTTGTGTGCCCCGTTGCGTATACGCCATGTGGTAGCGGTTATGATGCTCACATATGTTAATGTGGGTGTCATTCGCTTTTTGCTTTCTTTTTGAATTGCCTTGCTAACATTTTGTCCTTTGTAACTTCGTCTATATGCATGCGTATTTATGCATGAATGCATAAAGGTTGTATAAGTATTTAAGAGCAATTTCTATAAGTACAATTTGTTACGTTGCGCCAACACTTAAGCACTGGGGAAATGTACACTGCTTCTATTATCCAATAAAACGAATTTACTTCTAACAAAAGAGTATCGGAAATTGGAAATGTTCATTATTGATTATAATTTTGTATATCGCCTTGAAATAAGACCTCTTTTGAAATAATACGCGTGCTTTTATGCAACCGAATAAACTGTTCATCAGACCCTTTCCCAACGCAATTTGCGGAATAGATCTCAGCTATATGGGCGTTAAACCTAGTGTATTTAAGAACAGCCTGCTTCAGATATATTTTCAAATGAGAAGAGTAATATTTAGAGCTACATATACTCCTTTTTCCTACCTCTAACGGTTCCTGAGGGGGTTCCGAATGGGTTGGTGCGTGACTACCATTCGAAAGTGCATTGGTTGGAATCTCCGGGCATGAAACACCAATATGGTACTTCTGCCATGAAAAAGCTCTTCTCAAAAAGTATCTGGTGTCGGAGTTGGCTTAAAACTGTAGGTCCCTTCATTTGTGGCACAACTTAGACAGAGATCCAAAAATGGTTGTAAGCGCCAATTAAATATCTTTAAATTATTATTAGGCTACTGCGCACTGCGACCAAAAGAGTTCTATTGTGCTAAGCCTGCTGAGGTACTCTATATTTTAAGGCTTTTTAAGGGGCTTATTGTTCCATAATTTATATGGAGGCACGGTAGTACCACATAAGTGCTGTAGCCGTTTTGCGCCTAGTGCAGGACATTTACAAAGGATGTGTTCTGACTTTTCAGTGCCCATTTCAGCAGAGAGACCAATTTTATCTCTGGCTACAGTGGCCTGTAAAGTAACCATTTAGAATTCTTAAGTTTACTCTGCTAAGTGAAAGTAGTTTATCAAAAATTCCTCTGTGCGGCGTTAGGAGTTGTTTAATTAATTTCTTCTCCTCCCACCTTCTGAGAAGTTCCTTTATGGGGCATTTTGTAAGTCTCCAGAAAAAGTTAAGACTAATTAGGGGCATGTTTGTTCCTCTTTTAGCTAGCGAACCATATTTCATTTCCCTCATGTCTTTCGTGTTCAAGAACCCAGCCTAATAATAATGTGTTGAAGCTCACTAGCATGTTGAGAAGGTTCAGGCAATCTTGTGCCATTTTTGAGGTGATTTTGGTTGATAGAAGAGCTTTCAAAGCCGCTTGACTATCTGAAAGTATGTAAATGTGTATACACAACAATAACTGGCATAATCATTCATTTGAGTGCTTTTGAAACTTTTAGAATGTCACTGTATATACATTTTTAAAAGTCGGTTGTGCAATAATATATTTTTGAAACTTGCAGTTAAAAAACGAATGCAGAATTGTATTTAGGAAACTATTACATAGTGCGACATTAAAATTTATTTAGTGAAAATTTCATATGCATATAGCATAACTAAACTAAAAAATGTATCCTTCAATCGCTATGTACAGGAACTGACAGCGGAAAAAAGTACTAACTACTCCCTATGGAAATCTACAAAATACCTGAAAAGGCCGACTATACAAAACCCTCCAATTAAAAAACCCAATGGCTGGTGGGCTAAGAGCGATATTGAAAAAACGGAAGTCTTTGCTGATCACTTAGAAAAAACATTTAAGCCTCATGAAGCACATCATGCACCATTGCTTACAGATATTCATCAAGCTGAAAACCAGTTCTGTTTGTCTTCGCCTGCAGGGATAAAGCGTGAAATAAATATCTTGAAATCTAAAAAACACCCGGATTCGATCTTATCACCGCTGAAACCTTAAATAATATTCCTCAAAAAACATTGATTAAGCTAGCGAAAATTATAAATGCATGCCTTAAGCTAAAATATGTGTCAACGTACTGGAAAATTTCAGAGGTAATAATGATACCAAAACCTGGCAAAAGTCCTCACGAAGTGTCATCATACCGTCGAATCTCCTTGCTACCTGTAATGTCCAAACTACTCGAAAATATAATTCTGCAGCGGTTAAAGCCTTTGATTGAAAACAAACGCCTTATTCCTATGCACCAGTTCGGATTTCGAGCAAAGCACTCAACAATCGAACAAGTGCATAGGATCACAAATGTGACAGAAGAAGCAAATGAAAAGAAAAAAGTGTGCTCTTCCATATTTCTCGATGTTGCTCAGGCCTTCGACAAATTATGGCATGACGGACTCCTCCATAAAATTAAAATCTTGCTTCCAAGGGAGTTTTCGGACCTATTTACTTCGTATCTAAAGAACAGATATTTCAGGATCAAGTGCGATAGCTCTTATTCAAGCCTAAAGCGAATTAAAGCTGGGGTTCCACAAGGCAGTATCCTTGGCCCTATACTTTACGTGCTTTTCACATCTGACCTACCGGTCTCTGAGACTAGCACTATAGCTATCTTTGCTGACGATACGTGCATTTTAGCAATTGGAGACGATGAGACACAGTCCTCTCGCAAACTTCAGGAAGATGTTAACAAAATCACCGAATGGACTACAAAGTGGCGTATACAACTTAATGAAGCCAAGTCACTCCATGTGGATTTTACAAACAAAAAAATTCAATACCATCCTATATATATTTCTGGCACGAAAATTCCTTACTCCAATACGGCGAAGTACTTAGGGATGACGCTTGATGCCAAACTATGCTGGAAATAGCACGTTAAAATAAAACACCTGGAATTAAACCTCAAAATGCAAAAATTAAACTGGCTCACTGGAAGGAGGTCTCCTCTTTCCATACAAAATAAACTTTTAATTTATAAACAAGTATTTAAACCTGTGTGGACTTATGGTATACAGCTATGGGGCTGTGCCAAACAAACTCACGAAAGACGAAAGACAGACTTAAACGAAAAAAACCAAATGATCTTGTTCCAGAAATTTTGATTACTGACAAATATATGTAAATTTCTGTCAGCTGTCTTCCAGTTATATACGTATTTCCTGTAAATACTGTTGAATTTAATAAAATAATATTACTTGATAGTTGTGAACTAGGTGTAATAGAATGAAATGTATTTAAATATTTATAACGTTTCAATAAAAAAATAAAAAAAAAATATAGCATTATATAGTAATGCTGCATACCTATTTTCTAATCAATTTAGTCTTTTAAAGCTCTTTAAACTTTCGAAGAAATAAATTTTTAATAAATAATTTTAAGTAATTAATCTCCTTTTGTGATATTAGCATAAATATCGAATGAAAGGGAATATATCCAGCAATTAAAGGAAATTGTGTTTCCTTCTCAACCTCTTATTTTAGCTTTATTATTATTGCTGCTTTATAAAAAAACTAAACAAATGTTCTTATGAACGTCCTATGAAGGTCCTATGAAGTAAGGTATATGTCTGTTTGACATTTGTCAAATTTTGTACAAAATGTACAATTTTAAGCAATAGAACAACGCGTTAAAATTATTGGAACTTAAAGCGGTCGATCTTTAAGAACACTATATAGCGAAATTCGTTATTTTTGATGCAAATAATCGAGCGACTGAGTCGACTATTCAAAGGTTGTTGAAAAACTTTCAACAAACTATAGTAGTTCTGTCGAGTATAGAACATTTTAAGAATATCGCTGCTGTATCGCAAAGTGTTGCTGAACAACTTTCAACTCGATGTTCTCAACATTTAGGCATTCAAGAATGGACTGTTTGGCGTAGTTTATCTGTAATCATGCAGTTTTCCTAATATAATTGTTAAAAGCTGTGCTTAGAATAAAAATAGTGAAACTTAAAAGATTGTCTAGGATTTTTGTGGCACGGTGTAATTGGCGGCAAGTAAAAAAGAATTGAATTGCCATTCGATTGCAAGTAATAATGAGTTCCTGAGCGTCTTGTATTTGCAGTACAGTAAATAAACTTCCTCTAAAAGTGGTTAGATTGAACTTGAAAATTTGCTACCCAAATAGGAAGACCGGAAAAGTTGTTTAACTGCTTGTATTAAGTAAAACTATCAGCAGATAAAGAACAAATTATATTCATCAGCTGATGTGCTTCGAAAGACGTATCATAAGGAAAATATATGGTCCGGTTGCAACAATAGATGGGCACGTACTGCGCTTACCGAAAGAGCGAAATGCTAGGAAAGCTTTTATTTTAACACCCATTGGAGGAAGAAAAAGAGGACGCCCACGAAAGCGATGGTTAGATGACGTCGAATCAGATCTTAAGCAAATGAACATAAACAACTGGAGAGATGTAGCCATGGATAGAATAAAGTGGAGAAAAATTGTTGATAAAGCTATGGTCCACCACGGATTGTGAAGCTAAGAAGAAGAAGATTATGTTTAAAAAATAAAAGCAATTAATTAGTTTTATATATTTTTTAAAATAAATCGTTCTTTCTCACAACATTGGAAAAGACATTCAGTAGGGCCTACAAAACGTCATGTCCAATTAAATATAGCAAAAAATCCTATCCTCCTTGGTGGAGCAATGAGCTCTCAAAATTAAGGGAAGAAGCCAGATCAAATTTCAATCTCAGCTACTCAACAGGTAATTGGCAGTTGTATAGAGAAAGTCGGAGACAATACAAGAAGGCAATCAGGGCCGCCAAGAAAGAGAGCTGGAGAGATTTCTGTTCTTCTATCGAATCTACCAGAGATTCTGCGAGACTTAGCCGTATTCTGTCCAAGGACCATTCAATGGCTTCTTGGGTCAAGAGGCCGGATGGCACTTGGACTTCTACGGCGGAAGAGTCTCTAGAACTTCTTTTAGATACACATTTTCCGGGATGTAGCTCCCATGACAGTGATGCTGGGAGAATCCGGCGGAGCCGATATGACCCACAGCATCTTGTCGATATAATAGTCACGAAAGAGAAGGTTGCATGAGCAATCAAATCATTCTCACCTTTCAAATCTCCAGGCCCTGATGGGATCTTTCCTAAGATGTTACAGGAAACTCTTGATAGTATTCTACCATGGCTAATGGAAATTTTCAAAGCGTGTCTAAATCTAGGTTATATTCCAAACAGCTGGAAACTTGTTAGGGTCGTCTTCATACCAAAGGCAGGCAGAAGAGGACATGAATCAGCGAAGGACTTTAGGCCGATCAGTTTGTCGTCCTTCCTTGTTAAAACTTTGGAACGGCTTTTAGATATGCACATTAGAAGTTCGCTGGAGAGCTTTAGTATATCAACTGCACAACATGCTTACCTCAAAGGCAAATCGACGGAGACAGCGCTTCACGAGGTAATCCGAACAATAGAGGGGTCTCTAGTAAACAAACAGTATACGATGGCAGCTTTTCTTGACATAGAGGGCGCATTTAATAACGTTAGCACGAATGCTATCCAACGGGCGTTAATAGACTTAGGGGTGGAAAATTGTATCACCAATTGGATCATCTCTATGCTAGAAACCAGGATCATTAGAGCTAATATGGGTAACATCAACATAACTAAGAGAGTCCACAGGGGTACTCCAGAGGGGGGAGTACTATCTCCACTTCTTTGGTTATGTGTGATTAGCAAAATCCTAATAAAACTTAATAGAGGAGGGGTAAAAGCGGTGGCGTACGCTGATGATGTGGTGCTAATGGCGTCAGGACTGTGTCCTAATACGATCAGTGGGATCATTCAAAGGGCGTTAGGCGAGCTTAATTCTTGGGCAACAGGCTGTGGCTTAAGTTTAAACGCGCGTAAAACAGAACTCATGCTCTTTACCACCAGATACAAGGTACCAAGCTTTACCCTACCAAATATTAATGGACAAACCCTCTCACTTTCACCCAGTGCAAAGTACTTAGGGGTAATTTTGGACTCCAAACTTAGCTGGAAATTAAGTGTCGAAGAACGGGTAAGGAAAGCTGAAATTGCTCTATATGCCTGTAAACGTATGCTTGGAAGAAGATGGGGTCTTCAACCTAAGCATACATTATGGTTGTACAAGGCGGTTATACGACCAATTTTATCGTATGGTTCGGTAGTTTGGTGGAAAGCTCTAGGGAGAGATTACAACATCAAATTACTCGGCAGAATACAAAGATCAGCCTGTGCAATAACGGTCGGCGCAATCAGATCATGTCCTAGGGAGGCTCTGAACGCACTGACACACGTTATTCCAATAGACCTACATATTAAGAAGACGGCAACCATGAGTGCGTTTAGGTTAAACGAAGCGGGCCGCTGCAAAGAAAACACTTATGGTCATGCCAGTCTACTATTGCGGCAAACTCAGTTAACCTCGGTGAGGACTGACTACATCGTCCCGACGGTAACATTCAATAGGAATTTTGCCACTCTCTTTCCATCTAAGGAAGAGTGGAATAAGGGATTCTCATTAAACAACTTCGACACTACAGTCTATACAGATGGTTCTAAAATGGATTGTGGTGTTGGAGCTGGTATATATTCTCATAGACTTAAAATTGAAAAATCTGTGCGCCTCCCCAATACCTGCAGTGTCTTCCAGGCGGAAGTACTGGCAATTGGGGAAGCTTGTATGCTACTAATCACAGACTTCTCTTTTAAGAGCAATATCGCTATTCTCTCGGATAGCCAAGCTGCAATCCAGGCACTGGATTCAGCGACTACAACCTCAATGGTGGTGGAACAAAGTAGGAATAGCCTTTCCACCTTGAGCGAAAAACATAATGTTACCTTAATCTGGGTCCCAGGACATCGGAATCTGCCATGAATAACGCTCTTGCAGAACCGGTATTCACACCATTAGGCGCAGTCAAGAGTACAATTTCCCTAAAATACCTCCGAATGGCGGAGTGTAGATGGAGGGGCCAGACGAAATGCAAAATCAGCAGAACGTTATGGCCCACCTACAACCTTAAACAATCATCAATATTGTTAAACATGAAACGACGGGATGCCTGGAGACTAACGGCGGTCATAACTGGCTTTTGGTCTGGCGGAGAACAGGCAGCCAAAATGGGCATCCCTCACAACACATACTGTCACAGTTGCAAACAACCGGAGAAAAAGGAAACAATCTTCCATTTCCTCTGTGAATGCCCTGCCCTATGGAAGGACAGAATGTTAACCCTGGGCAAACCGCTGTTCGAGGAGCTCGAACAACTGTCTGGCTTAGATGTCAACAACCTAATAAGGTTCCTGAACCGCACAGACTGGGTATAGTCATGCCGTAAATAACAAGTTGGTAAAGAGGATGTGGCAACAAAATGGTGCGGAAGCGCTAGTTGGATTCAGGATGAATCACCACTCTAACCAACCAACCAACTGTATTGGCTACAGGTTAATGTAATTAAAGATTTTTCCCAAATTGCATAGCAATTCAGCAGCACTCACACATACCTTCAATATACAATCTATTCTAAAAAAAATTTGCCACATGCTCATTAGCCATTAATGGAAAAATATCACATCAGTCAGTTTAGGCGAATGGGATCCCTTAAGGCAACCAGACACAAATAAATTTTTTTAGACGTCATTATATTGCGCCATTAAAAAGCCATAAAGCATGACGAGTTCAATAAATTCACATTCTTGTTCACCTGCTTCAGTGTGTCCTTAGTAATTCACCTGCTGGCGGTTCTCTGCGTGCAATCAGACAAACGGTCAACAAACTCCGTAATTGAATACTACGCAGGATACGCAACAGTGAAAGAGTGTGGCGTTTGTGAGCGCGTGAATGTTATTATTAGCACAATCTACGCACATTTTCAGCAACAAAGCAATTCTCATTTTACTGTTACACAAAAGCGGGGTCATTACTTTTGTATTTAAGCGCCAAAGGCAACATAATGACACCTGGGAGCAGAGTGTCCCAACAGTTCATTTGCTTTGCATTTGCCATTCTGGACAATGTTAAGTATATGAAAGTATTTTTACATACATACATATATATATATATATATACAATACATACATACGTACATATATTAAATTTAACAATGCCTACGACTTCGTCTGGTGTCGAAAGCCAACAAATTTTTATTTTTTCCACAAATCGCTTATTTGGATACTTGCAAAATTCAAATGAACAAAATATGAGTTTGAGAGTTTTTTCACATTTTGTTTCGTTAAGCAGTGGCAAATAAAGATCCGCGATAGGCGTATTCGGGTGTGTCGCACATACAGCTCGTGACGGAGGGTAGCAAGTCAAAATGTTGACATGTCTTGACTTTTTATCTTTATTTTTTGTATTTTCCGTGTTTAAATCTTCTTATTATTTTATAAAGGTAAAGATCCTTGCCTAATAAAGGTCATATACTACATGGTTCAATAAGTTTATAAGGTGAGAGGGTAAAAACAATTTTTTCAACCAAAATTCATTTTATTCTTCAACATAGGTCCCTTCTAAGGCGATACACTTTTCCCAACGGTCTTCTAACATTTTGATGCCTTTCGAAAAACTGATCGATAGAAAGTCCTTCAAAATACGCGTCTGTTTCCCATTCAACTTCTTCATTTGATCGAAATCTCTTTCCCTGAAGCCATCTCTTCAAGTTTGGAAACAGCCAATAGTCGCTGGGGGCCAAATCTGGAGAATACGGTGCATGGGGAAGCAATTCGTGCAATTTTGCCATGACAATCATTGATTTGTGAGCCGGTGCACTATCTTGGTGGAACAACACTTTTTCTTTGCTAAATGATGCCGCTTTTTCGTGGTTTCGCCGTTCAAATGGTCCAACAAGCTGGCATAATACTCGCCCTTGACCGTTTTACCCTTTTCAAGATAGTCGATGATGATTACACCGCAAGCATCCCAAAAATGCTGGCTAAGACCTTTCCAGCCGATTGTTGCGTCTTTGGACGTTTTGGTCGGCTTTGGCCGGCTTCCAACCACTCTGCCTACTCTTTATTCGACTGTGGCGTGTAGTGGTGGATCCATGTTTCGCCCATTGTTATGAATCGACGCAAAAACTCGCTTGGATTGCGGCGAAACAGCTCCAAACAATGATCAGAATCCATTATTCGTTGTTGTTTTTGGTTGATTGTGAGAAAACGTGGCACCCATCTTCCGACTAGCTTTTTCACACCCAAATGTTCATGCAAAATCGTTCCTACTGACCCTTTCGATATGCTTACGGCCTCTGCTAACTCGCGCACTTTCACTTTACGATCATTCAGAATGATACGATGGATTTTTTTGATGTTTTCTGGAACAACTGCTTTATTTGGACGTCCTGAACGCGCTGCGTCCTCAGTGCCCGTACGACCGCATCTAAATTCACGAAACCATCGTTCAACGGTTCCGATCGACGGAGCGTAGTCCGAATAATACTTCCGTAGCCATTGGTGTGTGTTTTTTGTTTTTAATTAAAAACAGTGTTTTATCAATACACGAAATTCTTTTGAATCCATTTTTTTTACAAAACCAAAAGTAGCTTCACTTAAACGACTGTAACTCACATACTAATTGGCAAAATGTCATGAAAATTTGACAAGTAGCTCCTAAAGGGCGGTTCTCACTAAATACCATATGCTTTTGATATGACGCCGCCATCTATGCCTCACCTTATGAACTTATTGGACCATGTAGTAAATACAAGTTTCACTTTCCACGAATTTTAATTGGATTTTCTTAAAAAAAAAAAGTGTGTGCATTTGCTATATGGAGAAAAATCTACCGGATTTCTCAACTAACTCAAACTATCACTTTTTTATACTAAAATTTAATGAGCAATAAAGCTGCGTACCAAAACCGTTGCTAGAAGTATTAAATAATTATAAAACCGTGGGATTGGGATGAAAAGTTTGTGTAATTGTATACACTAGTATTACCCATGGTAAAAAATTTGAACAATAACAATTCTTACTGTGCATAGTAGGATTCACAGAATTTCAATTGAACTATACCAAAGCAAGTGTGTCCTCAAAAAATTTGATACCAAGAGAGCCAAATGGGCAGTGAGTTATATGAAACGCATTATGCAGTTCCGTTACTTACTCACCCAGCAGCTTAGATCGAGAGGATAAGGTTAATCGAAAAAATGTGTACTGAGCGCATACGAACTACTTTTGCAAACTGCTTGAACAAGTTCTTATATAGAAATTACATCTTGAATTTCGAAAACATTATTTCGGATTCGAAGGCCCTTTGGCAATTCATCATATCAATGTTTTTTATAATGGTAAATATGCAAATTCTGCCATAGAATCTGCCAATTTATTTGCCGACTTTTTTTATCTAGTTTTGAACCCGACTTAGACATCGATTCTAGTTTGCCCTCTAATAGTTTTTCACCTCTTCATTTTGGGACATTGTGCCCAGATAGGCTTACTTACTTACTTACTTATGTCGTCAAGGATATTATGAAGCTCAAGCCTGCAACGAAAACTGACTCGGATGGCCTTTCGGGCATTTTGCTGAAGAACTGCGTGTGTCTCGCTGAGCCTCTTACAATTATATTTAATAAATCATTGGCCTCCGGTATCTTTGTTGACGACTGGAAATTTACTTCCGTTACGCCTATATTTAAGAGTGGAAATAAAAACGATGTTAGCAATTACAGACCGATTTCGAAGCTTTCGTCTGTCTCAAATCTTTTTGAGATAACAGAGAATGATAAGTTATATTTTGCTCTCAAAGGCCTAATATATACCAACCAGCATGGTTTCGTTGCAAGTCGCTCCACTGTCACTAATTTGTCTATTTTCAATGATTACTGCATTTCAGCCTTCCAGAACAGATCTCAAGTTGATACAATTTATACAGACTTCTCTAAAGCGTTTGACAAAGTATCGCACCGAATACTCTTGCGGAAGCTTGCATCATTGGGTATACACTCCACGTTTTTGCCGTGGATCAAATCATATTTGTCCAACAGGCACTGCGTTGTAGCCGTTGATAACACGACATCCCGTGCATTTATTGCGTCCTCTGGTGTCCCACAGGGAAGTATTCTAGGACCCCTTCTCTTTATACTCTTTATTAACGATATTGGTGCTTGCTTTTCTTTTGCTGAACACTGGTTGTATGCTGATGATCTTAAAATATTTGCCGTGATTACCAGTGTAAGGGACTCTGAAAAGTTGCAAATCGACTTGCACAATGTCCGTAACTGGTGCTATTTAAACCGTTTGTCACTATTTTTTTTTTTTTTTTTGTCGGGACAACGAGCAAGTGCAGCACTCAGACATTAATTGAGTCCATTGTACTACACTTGGATTCCCTTTTAATTTTCTTTAAATCTACCTGATCTTTGAAGAAATCTGAGTAGATCTTGTGGTGCCAAGGAGCCAAGATGGTCGCTTCTTAGCACATCAGTGCCAAAGACCTCAAACCTGATTCGAGCGAAGGCGGGGCAGACACACAGGAAGTGGTCCGCCGTCTCATGCTCCTCTTCACAAGCTGGGCAGAGTACACTGTCTGAGATGCCCAACCTTTCCATGAGCTTTGCCCACAGAAAGTGGCCCGTCATCAGTCCTACCAGCCGTCTGCACTCCCCTCTGCTTAATGACAGAAGGGTTTGCGACAGTCGATCGGACATGACAGGTAACATCAGTTTTGTCCATCTGCAGCCTCTCTCAGTCTGCCAAGCTCGCTTGTGGGTAGTAGTTACCCATTTGCTAACCGTGGCCGTGATGGCCGCAGAGGGGAGTGGCAAAGCGGGCTCTGGGCCAAACAAATTGGCCTCAGAGCCCATCTTAGCTTAGGAGTCAGAGGTCTCGTTACCCGCGATACCCAAGTGTCCCGGTACCCATGTTAGCATCAGGCTATTATGTCTACCGACATAGTTCAGCCTGGATTTACAGGACTTCACTACCCCTGATGTGGTTGGAGGGCTGTCTAGGGCCATAAGCGCAGATTGGCTGTCGCTGCAGACACAAATAGATCTGCCTCTCCATCGTTTTTCCACAACAAAGTTCATCGCTTCTTGAACTGCATACACCTCCGCTTGAAACACAGATGCATGCATTCCAAGAGCAAAGTGCAGTTTTGTCTCGCTGGATTCCACGTAGACCCCAGAGCCGGAGCCATGCTCGGTCCTGGAGCCATCCGTAAAAAGGCGAAAACAGTGTTTGCCGGGCTCATTTTCTGAGTCTTCCCACAACGGAGCCTCTGGTAGCACTACACTGTATCTCTTTTCAAGTACGAGACTTGATGGCATGGAGTTAAGGGGCATGGAGAGAATCGTTGGATCGATGTCCATGCCTTCTCCAATGCCGGACAAGTGCCGGTCCAGTTCCCATTGTGTTTCAGTCTGCAGATGACCTTCAAGGCCTTTCCTTGGATGAAAGCATCAAGTGATGGTAAGCCAATCAGAGCGTCTAGTGCCGGGCCTGAAGTAATCGGAAAAGCTCCGGTGCAAAAGATGGCCACAGTGCGTTGTAGTCTCGATAAGGTCCTCCTGACTCCCACTAGAGAGAGTCTACTCATCCAGACCACTGATGCATAGGTGATAATGGGTCTTATCATAGCCGTGTAGATCCATAGGACCTTGCTAGGAGAGAGACCCCACGTTTTCCCAAAGCCAGAAAGCTGTCAGTACTTTGGATGCCTTTGTTTCAACGTGTGTTTTCTATAGGAGCTTACTATCGAGGATTACTCCAAGATATTGGCGGGATTTGTCGATAGCCTATTCGCACAGCACCAAGTGTCAAACCGATCCAGAGTTTTCTGCACTTTCCTGCGTTTGTCACTAAATATAAGCAAATACTTTCACGTAAAATATGCTAAATCAAACAATACTTTGCATACTTCGTATAGTATTGCTAGCTTACCTTTGCAATCCGTTGAGGAAATTAAAGACTTAGGCGTTATTTTCGACTCTAAGCTGAATTTCATGGCTGTTAACCACGTCATAAGACGATCATATGCGATGCCGAAATTGTTCTGCATTTACCAACCCACACACTCTCAAAACATTGTATTGTGCTTTTGTTAGATCAAGATTAGAGTATGCCGCTGTTATTTGGAGACCGTACCAAATAGGTCTCTCTAAACGGATTCAGAGAGTTCAGAGAGTCTTTCTTCGTTTTGCGCTCCGATCTTTAAACTTTTCTGAACCTGTACCATCGTACCGCTCTCGATGTTAATTGATTTACTTAAAACCACTTGATAGCAGACAATCTATTCTGTCGGGCTCATTTATTATTCGTATCATTTCTGGGTCTATTGATTGTCCTTCCCTTTTAAGTAAAATTCAATTTAAAATACCCAATATGAGGCTCCGACAGGACGAAACCTTTAAAATTGGCTTCTCGAGAACCAACTACGGGGTGAATGCTCCGATTCCTAGGGCATGTGTAGATTTAAATATGTTTTTCAATTCTTCTGGTGCTGATTTTACATGGCCGTATGACATCTTAGTCAATCATCTTAAATCGTTCTTTTCTTAGTAACTACTAAACTATTGTACATTAGCTTAATATAGTCTGTAAGAATGTATCCATTCAAAGACAATAAAAATAAATAAATAAATTAACTATTCTCTCACGCTAGCTGAGCAACAATAAAAAATATGCTTAAGTATACTCAATGTGTACAGTAGATGGTCCCTAGAAGTTATACTTAAAATAGACTTCTGGCTATACGAAAATAGAGCTTCGTCATTCCTACTTTTTATAACAGCGGCGATGACATACTTCAATTGAAGAAATCAAGGGCCTAGAGGTTGTTTTTGATGCACGTTTTACGTTTCTTAATCATCCAGATTTTATTCTATCTAAAGCGCACTCCATACTTGATATGATATATCATATAGGAAGGAACTGTTTGGAATTTTGCAGGCCCTTATACTCGTAGGTTGCTATTTTCAGCATTCGTTCGATATTCATTACCATATGCCTTGTTTATTTGGAGACCTTACCACCAATCTCTGTTGATAGAATTCAACGAGTTCAAAAAGTTTTTTTCAAGTATGCTAAAAGTTTTTCTTAAGTATGCTAAACGTTTTTCTTAAGTATGCTAAGTAAGCTCTTCCCTGAGTTTCTCTGGTCCTGTCCCATCATATAAATCCCGCATGCTCTAATTATTCTCAAACAGCTAGAAAGTTGAAGATCGATTTTGTGGCTGTATATTTTGTTTAATATTATCAAGGAGGAACCGATTGATTCGGTCCCTAGGCTTTAACGTAATAAATATTCGTTCCATTTGATTGGCTTCAGAACAAATATTGTCTTGCAATGCTCCTGTTGCTCGCGCTCTTCATAAACTCAATGAAATTTCGAATTCTATTGAACTCAGTTTTACTTCATCTTAACCATATTTTTCTGCCCATCGTTTAAATGAGTTGTTTATTGCAATAAAACTTTTTGATAAATATATTTGTGTAGTAAGTAGTCAGTAAGAACAATGTTTTTTTTTTCTGATTTCAGAATAAATAAATAAAAACAAAATATGTAAATCTATATTATGTATAGGAGACTTCTTTAATCTCTTCTAAGCACAAAATAAAGATGTGTACAAAAATTTCAATATCTTAAAATAACTTTTAGGTGTCGCTATCTAGGTTTGAAAAAATGTAATTCTAAATATAAATTCATCACCAAAAGGGTCCATAATGTAATATCAAACTCCATAATATAATTTGTTTAGGCTTTTTTAAGTTCAAGTTCAAGTTTTGTTTTTACATTTTTCTTTTAGTTGCACATACGTAAAACTGGCTTACAAATAATTATCTTGGTATTTGAATACCAAGAAAATCTTTTGTGATTCCGGAGAAAAGTAATTTGGGAATTTCAGTTTAGATGGGAGGCGCCATACTTCCTTTTCAAATGCCTACCAAATGCATGTTTCACTTCGCTAGCTTAATTGGTTTCAGAGATATATTCGTTTTCACCTTTCTGTCTATTTTTCAGGGCTAACATTTATGCACGAAATGAAGTTATTTCCTTTGAACCGATGCACGTTTGATTGAAATCGGGCGAACGGTACACTAAAAAAAAGGGTTTAAATAATTTGTGGTGTGCGGCTTGAAGTTGTTCCAGAAATGAGGTAACCTACAGTTTCATGCCGCCTCCGAACCGCAAGTGCTTTTTATGAGGAGATTTTTCATGAGAGAAATACTCTCGGAGGTTGTCTATCGAGGGGACAGAACAGAACAGGCTTCGAACCCGGGCCTTAAAAAAAATTCATCATATATATACAGTTTACAGTGGCCGTCATGAGGAATTGTGTTCTCTTACAATACGAGTACTAAGTATTTTGCGTTAACAATGCTTAGAAATCTTTATTACTTCTCAATGTACCCTGAATTGAATTGTTCGTTGAGAGAAAATTCTTGCAGTGGAAGAGCTTTGTTGGCTATTACTTATATTATGATTATTCCAGATGTAAACTTACCTTAAGTTACATAGCATCAAACAAACTGCATTTTTAGTTTTTAAAGATGCCACATCAAATAAATATATGCTAAATATTAATATCCCAAACCAATTTTTGAAGACTTATTGAATTAAAAAGATCAATCAATTTATACATGTTTCCCATTTCCAGGTTACTCTTAAGTTAATTCTAGAGTACCTACACTATTAGACATAATTTTACAAAACTTAGGCAAACCAACCGCACGAGCAAAGCATGTTTCTTGTTAGCATAACCTAAACTTAGAAAACAAAAAGAGTTGTAGGTTTAGGGTTTCTGTTTAGGTTAGGTTTCTAAGTGCAAAAGCAGCCGTGCTGCCATATTATTTTTTTACCTAATAAAACCAAACTTTGAAAACATGTAGAATGAAAAACTAAAATGGCTGATGCAATGGTGATGACGTGCAAAATAACAATCGTTAATTTCCAATGAAAATTTTAAGTATAATCTAACACAGGTTTTGTGGTATGTTAAATGACCAAATAGCTTCATCTTAATTATAAGTCCACTTGAGTAGCTGTTAGCGCACATCCTATTAAGATTTTCAGACGAACATACAATACATCCAAATAACTGCGCACGAGGAGGTGCTGCAATCATTATAAAAATCATAAAACATTTTGAAGACGGTAGACTCTCTACAAATGAATTTCAAGCGATAACCATTTCGATTAATTGCGGTAAAAATTTATCACTTACAGCAGTCTATAGCCCTCCCAGACATAAGATCACATGTGACCAATACCTGCGGCTAATCAATAACCATAAACATGGAATCATAATGGGCGGGGATTTTAACGCTAAGCATACCCATTGGGGGTCGAGAATTATCACAACAAAAGGCAGAGAATTATACAAGGCGCTCCAAAGTACTGGATGCAGCACACTTTCTACTGGAGCACCAACGTATTGGCCAACAGATCCACAGAACATTCCTGATCTTATAGACTTCTTCATAACCAGAAATATTTCTTCAGGATATATGCGCATAGAAAATGGACTAGATTTAAACTCGGACCATTCTCCAATATACTTAACAATACATAAAAGTGTAAGGATACCAAGGAACCACAATTTACACTAACGAATAAATACACTGACTGGGATTACTTTAGAAAGATACTGTCGGATGATAAAGACAATCCAGAAATAAATAGTAATGAGGCTCTTGACGATGAAGTATTGAACTTATCAAACAGCAAACAACGCGCAGCGTGGCGCAGTACCCCATCTACAAGAACTATCTCAGCGGGACATAAGTACACTAGAGAAATAAAAGAAATGGTTAGAGAAAAACGCTAAGCACGCCGACGATGGCAGCAATCCAGATCCCCACCTGATAAAATAACTTTAAATAAAATAACAAAAGAACTCTCTAAAAAGATAAAGGCTTTTAAAAACCGCTCTCATAGTGACTACTTAAAAAGGCTAACAAATGAACACAGCACCGATTACTCACTTTGGAAATGCGCGAGAAGATTTTCACAACCAGCTATACAATATCCACCAATAAGAAAAACAGATACCACAAGGGCAAAAACCAATTTAGAGAGAACTAATACCTTCTCTGAATACCTTGAAAATATCTTCAAGCCATACGACGTATCAAGAGCGGCTGAAATGGAATCATGTTACCTCAGCGATCACGACGAAATTCCTCCAGTAATGGATTCTGAATTATGTGATGAAATAAAAAAAATAGAATCCAAAAAGGCACCTGGCTTTGACCTCATCACCGGGGAAATCCTAAAACAAGTCCCACCAATTACTCTAATTAAATTAACCAAAACTATGAATGCTATATTCAGATTGAAACACATCCCTATATACTGGAAAACTGCCGAGGTGATCATGGTCAACAAGCCAGGAAAGCCAGCACACGACGTCTTATCATATCGGCCTATATCCCTCCTACCCATTTTGTCAAAACTATTGGAAAAACTACTTGCCAAACGCCTTAACAATATTATTGAGCAGAGGAATCTGATACCAGCGCATCAATTTGGCTTTCGCCCAAAACATTCAACAATCGAGCAAGTTCGCAGGCTAACCCAAGTTATAGAAAATGCCTTCGAAAAGAAAAAAATGTGCTCGCCCTAGATGCATCTAAGGCTTTCGATAAGGCATGTCACGATGGCCTTCTTAACAAAATAAGAGAGCTATTACCAATTCAATATTATAACATTTTAAAATCCTATCCATCCGATCGTTTCTTTCGAATTAAATACGACCACACGTATTCTGACCTGAAAGAAATTAAAGCTGGAGTCCCACAGGGTAGCGTTCTGGGGCCCATCCTTCATCTAGTTTTCACATCCGATTTGCCTACCAATCAGAACTGCGTCATAACAACGTTTGCAGACGACACCGCTATCTTGTCAGTTGGAAATACACAAATAGAGTCAACTGCAAATCTTCAAAAACATTTAAACAGAATATATGAGTGGACAGTTACTTGGCGTATAAAACTAAATGAAAAAAAATCCGTTCATATTGATTTTACGTACAATAAAATAATATATCTTCCACTATATATAAATGGAGTGCAAGTCCCGTATCATAACACGGCTAAATACCTAGGTATGACTCTTGACACTAAAATGATATGGAGTTCTCACGTAAATAAGAAAAGAGAAGAACTCGATATTAAATTCAGAAACATATATTGGCTTATGGGTAAAAGATCTGCTTTATCCATGTACAATAAAGTACTTCTCTACAAACAAATACTAAAACCAATTTGGACGTATGGGATACAACTATGGGGTTGCTCAAGCTCCAGCAACATACTTTAAATCCAAAGGTTCCAGAATAAAATTTTGCGATGCGCTATTAACGCGCCCTGGTATGTACGCATCAGCGATCTCGAACGTGATATTCGCATAGAACCAGTTGCCGTCGTAATTAAAAAAAATGCCCTATCTCATATAAATAGGCTATCCCATCATGTCAACAGCGAAGCCTCAGCCCTCACTGACCAACATAAATGGTTTGTAAGGCTGAAATGCAAAAAGCCGCACCACCTCGTGCAGTAATCAACTTCTTTGCCAGTTTTGTGCAAAGCACCATCATATTAATTGTATTATATTATACATAAACCGAAGAAAATTGTTCGTTAGTTTATATTTGTTAACTAGTTACAATAAAAATGAATACAAAAAAAAAAAAAAAAAAAAAAAAAAAAAAAAAAAACACGAACTGTGCTTAGACTAAACGAAATTAGCTTACTTACAATGTTCCTGATCAAATCAAAGGAAAGTGATCAGTGAGCCATACATTGAAATATATGGGTTTTTTTTTAAGGCTTGAGAACTTAAAATGATAACTGAAGCCGGAATAATGTTGAAATGAATTTTTTAAATATAATTTGGTAGATAATTTCATGGTATTTATTTTTTTAATATGATATTCGGCACATGTCCGCCCTGGCTATGAGTTACATGGTCCATTCGACCAGTCCAGGGCTCGATAGCTCTCGCTATTTACAGTAACGTCAGTGTCTTCTTCATGTCGAAGAAATCAAAGCCGATGATGCCGAGAGTGCTCTATAAACAGATTCGCGAATATATCTATTGTTTATTTTTGCTTTTAAAGTAATTTTCCATAAATTGGAAGCGTTGTTCTGGCGTTAAACGATTCATGATGACTTGCCAAACTTACTGATCAGAAATATCAACATAGTCTGCCATTTTCAGCTGTCAAATCCTAGTTTTCGTTATCGATAGTTCTCATGCAGCTAGTAAACACGCAACAGGTAAAGAAAATTGGAAATATTAGGTGGGTAATCCATCTGTCTTTTCCTGATAAGATTAGTTAAGACTTAAACGTTTGTTAAGACTTAATATTTTTTCACTGAAAATCCATAACTAAAAACGTGCTTACAAGAATAACCTCAACTAAGAACAAAAAGTTTGAATAGTTATTTTGTCCTCAATCTTGTCAAATTAACTAAAACTCATACTAACCTACCTTTGTTATCTACCAAGAGCAAAAAATATTACCAATTACCAAAGACCAAAATACTGCAGTAATCGAGTAAACTTCTTCTAAACTAAGCATTCAATATTCATTGTGTTTTATTTCCAGCTTTACTTAACGTACTAGGCGGCAAATAAATAAAACAAAAATAATTCAATCTTGGAAGCGTTTGAAGCTACTGACAGAAAAGGAGCGGTATTCCCTATTTGAAGAGGTCATTGATCGAAAGAACTTGAAAAATGGCCGATCAGCAAAAACTTTCGCTATGTCCTCGTCTTGTCGACTACATGGCAATTGTAGGAGCCCGTACTACTCCACCCATGCCAAAAGGACTACCCGGCAATAAAACGCCACCTGTGCAGGTGAGTGAAAATGGGTCATCTTTTTTAATCTATTTATTTTGTGAACCTCCCCAAGGTAAGTGAAACTGGATATATGTTAATAATTTTATTTATGTTAGTAATCCTGGCTAAGTTAAAGAGAGCATTATATACCAACGACATGCTTAGTTCCGTTAAATAACTCCGACTTCATGCCATTACGCATTTTACACTCTAAAAAGACAAGAAATATGAAAAATTCTTGCTAAAAATCCCTCAACGCGTTTGTGGTAACCAAGAGCTTAGTTCAACGACAGCATTTCTGCATATCCTCCTCGAACGAAACGTTTCCCAGCTCCGGATGCTCAAATAAATTATCCTCTAGAGCGAGTGCAGTAAATCAAAGCCTGGTCTGAGGTTCCTCTGCTTCTTCTTGATTAGTGCAATAACGACCTAAATAAACTTGATCTTCCAAAGTTTCTTTCTTTTTTTTGCGACCTTACATTAAGCTTTGTTTAGTTTTTCATTGGAAGTATTTTTACGTGACGGCTCCAAAGCTTACAGCTTAAGCAAATGTATTGTAGTGAAGATAAATTAATAAGGTCTTGCATTTTGAGAGGCGAATGCCAGCAGTCGCAATTTATGGTGAGCATACACTGTTGGTTCCGTGGCTGCATACGTCGGTGCTCCCACCAAGACCCACCTTCTCGTTTTCGAACGGGGTTTTCGAAGTGATATTTTAAAAAATAGATTAGAAAATGTACTAAGCAATGCAATTTCGAAATTTACTTTTGCCACGAGACGCTAAGAAAAGTTTATTTTTCCCAATTTCAGATCCCTGAGCTGTTGCGTCGATATCCACCATCGGACCATTCAGATTTCCCTCTTCCCCTTGACATGGTATACTTCTGCCAACCTGAAGGTTGTACCAGCGTAGGACCACGCCGAACTGGATCTGCCATTCGCGACATGACATCCTTTGTATTTGCGCTCACCGACAAGGATTCGGGCAAAACTCGATATGGCATCTGTGTTAATTTCTATCGACCGATTGAACGACATTCGACTAATTTAGAACGTGGTGCAGCTGGTGGAAATCATGGTGCTGTTAGTCTGGGACAAAGCACCCGTGGACGTCGAAGCTCCGCTTTTCGACGCGAATCTTGGCGCAAGAGCATGGAGCGTAGCTCGGATTCGGCATTTAGTAGGCAAGTTGATTCTAAAGTCTCTCACTTACAAACTCATCCCAGCACAACCAAATACAACAACAAAAGCAATAAAAACCAACTCAATCCAAATTCGTTAATCATTATATCACATGATGCTAAACGACGTATTTTTTGTAATAGTTACGGCCTCTTAACTTCTTCTAGCGACTACAGAAGTAACGTCGCTCCTAGTGATTCGGATCGTGAAATGACATCACGTCGTGATTCGGATCCACCGAATCAACACCACTTATCACATGGGGCGCACGGTCATATACAACAACAACAGCAGCAGCAACAGAGTCATCAACAACAAATACCAAAGCTAGGACTGATGGCACCATCCGCGGACTCAGAGTCAGGCGGCAGTCATTCGCCATCGCCACGCGCCTCACGAAAACGCACTAAACTGCGTAATCAGTCGCTTACCTCGCTCTGCATTATCTCACATCACCCATTTTTCTCAACGTTTCGCGAGTGTTTGTTTATACTTAAGAAGCTGATCGATGCCTGCAATGAGTCCTCATCGCCAAAGCGTTTGGGCGCTTCACAAAAGCTAAATCGTGACAATGTGTGGACGGTGCTCACTGGTCATGCTACCGAAGCTACCTCGTCTATTGTGTTGCACGATGTACGAGAGATCGAAACATGGATCTTGCGGCTACTATCCACACCAGTACCTGTACCTGGCTCCACGCGTGTTGAGGTATTTATATAGCATAAGCAAAGCCACATTATTGTTGTGTGTGCAAATTTTTATCTTTCACCACCTACAGGTCGAGGTACTGTCTCCGACCGTACATGAACCTCTGCTCTTCGCCCTGCCAGACCACACACGTTTCTCGCTAGTGGACTTCCCATTGCATTTGCCGCTTGAGCTGTTGGGCGTGGAAACATGTCTGAAAGTGTGGACGCTGATAATTTTGGAAAACAAAGTACTCTTTCAGTCACGGGACTACAATGCGCTCTCCATGTCGGTAATGGCATTCGTCACAATGCTCTATCCGTTGGAGTATATGTTCCCCGTGATACCGCTGTTGCCGACATGTTTGAGTTGCGCTGAACAATTGCTGCTGGCACCAACACCTTTCGTGATTGGTGTTCCAGGCACATTCCTAATGTACAAAAAGAATTTCCGGTAAGTTATTGATATAGCTAGACAATCGAAGGCGAATAGTATTTAACTTTGAAACGCAAATAACTAGGCTACCGGATGATATCTGGGTGGTGGACCTGGACTCAACCAAATTGACACCGCCAACTGGTGGCTATGAGGAGATTCCACCATTGCCAGAACCTGAGGGTACCATACTTAAGAATCACCTGAAGCAGGTAAGTGAATAAAACTCGTTGCAAGCTGACAATAGCAAACCACAAAAGCTAATTATTGCTACAAATTATTGGACCTCTTCTAAACTACTCACAAAAGGAGTTTATTAACCAAATAATTTAAACGGTTTTTGTGGCAGTTCAGTGAAAAATATTATATTTATTATGCTAAAGTGTAAAAAACAAATTTCTATTAAAATTTGGTTACATGTTTGTACAAAATTTCTTTTCTTCAGTTTTATACCATTTTATTTATGTCTGTACATATCTAATTATGAACTTTTATATCACATTTTTTGTGTATCATAATTTTACTATTTTAACTATTTAGTGTTGCCGATTATTTGTTTTATTCATTACATTTCATTAAATTCATTTTAAAAATGCAACTTCAAATAATTTTCATCTTCAACGCTTCACCTTGAAATTTAATTGTTAAGTTTTAACCTCCTATTTTGCATACATACATATATACTTAAAACCGTTATGGTATCTCAATAAACAGTATGAACACACTTGGAGCTCTCCAAGACTCCTACTATACACACAAGGCTTACCGGACTCTTGCCGCTCTCTTCCCATTTCACCAAGCTGCTACTACTACTGTTTACTTTCTCATTCATTACATACATGTACAGTTACTACGTTGTTTATTCTTATACAAACTGTTTTCTTTTCGAAATTTTATTACATGAACACAGGCTATGCAACTTATGGATGAAGCTGGACTCGGTGTAAATATCTTTTATTTGTCATCTAACACTTACAAAAAATGTGTCATTCATTTCCTAAACTAACTACTATATCTGAGTTACTATTGAGTTGGCACGAGTTTCCATTTAATTAAAATAAGTATATTTATTGTGAATCCCCTTTATTTTGTTAAAATTTGTAGATGTGTTGTGCCTTCGATAAAGTTAGTTTGAAGTAATTTTTATGTGTTGTGTTACATACCTATGTGTGTACATATGCATTTGTATATGTGCCTACTGTACAGCTCTTTTTATAGCGACGTCATACTCGTAGCACCCAAAGGCGGGAACTTCAGTTTTGTTTGCGACCAAGATAATTAAGGTATTAGTCTGGTAACTTATTCGTTTTTTGAGGCCGTGTTTGGGACATTTTTTGGAAGGGAAAATAAAATTCAATCGGTTTGATTTTCTGATATGTTATTAAAGGTATCAGAAGGTGTACAAAAAAATTTTTTTGTTTTTTTTTAATGTTTTGAAACTGTTTTTGTACAATGTAGCAAGCGGCATAAAAAAGAGGTACAGTGGCTGGCCGGCGTGATTTCGTCACTTGTGATCATCTGAAACAGAAAAAACAAATTGCTTATTAATCAGTGTGCTTGTCGTTCTGGCGGGTAGTAAGATCAAATGATTTTGACAAAAAATAACAAAATGGCGGACTTCGTAAGAAAATTGCCTTTTTTTAAAGTGTAAATCGGACTAAAAAATGGAAAGTTAGGGACGAAATAAATTAAATCTACTACCCGCCAGAACTATTGATGTGTAGAAAAACATATCTAAATTTCAGCTCAATCCGTTAGATAGAAAATTTGTTTTCACGACAGCTATCCGGAAAAACGTTGTTTTGAGAAAAACGCGTTTAAAGTTTTAGCAATTGAGCCGCGCAAATACGAGCCGCTCTCATGTATGTGCTCTAATATCGCCACTATTTCGAATTTCGGTCTCAAATTTGTACAGTATATTACCAATATATCGCACTTTCAAAATATGTAAAAAACCGAAATTCGAAATTTTCAAAATAAGTTACCAGCTACCTTAAATAACATTTGATCTGTTTATGTCATACGCCAGAGACTTATGCGATATTTTATTTTAATAACATTTGTGAATGAAAACCATGACCTCGTAGGGAAATGTAGATTTTTCAATATTTTATACTAAATGTGAAAAGTTAGTGGTCAGAAACTAACTGAAAATGGGAAATATCGATGACTACCGATATTTTTTTGACATGATAACGTCTTATAATTCGATTTAGCCGGCTGCACGCACGAAAAAAAGTGTCGGTATCTTGCTCATTCGTCATTATCTTGCCCAATCGTCGTTACCTTGCTTGAACTGCAAGAGAGAGCGCGGAACGAGTGACAAAGACACAATCGGCCCCCGCGTTCGGCAACGTTCGACATCTGGCTCTCTCCTACTTGAGTGAGCATATATATGTATGTATATGTGCATAAGTATATAAATTCACATCCCTACAAGACAGTGCTGAGCACTTTTGACAAAAATTCCAACACATTTACAAGTATTTTATTAGTCTCTAATACATGCTCATTATCAGAATAGCATTTACAACATTTTTTAATGGGGAAATCAAATATTTCATTTGATATTCTTTTCCCTTGTTCGGTGTGACTTCTATCTCTCTTTTACCAATAGCAATTTTATATAAGTGAAAAATATATCTAATGTACTTTAAACGCCAAGGCAACTCATTTGTATGCTTATAATGTGGCTGCTCTGAAAACAGTTCTAGTGTGAAATTTAGCTGTCTTCGTTTCATACTTGTTATAGCCTACTGAGTAGATGCTTGGCTAAGACTTGAAAATTTGTGAGTTCGAATCTCTGTGGATGAAACACCGAATTGGTGCGAAAAATTTGTTTTTAATGAAAACAAAAAAATATTGAAAATTCGTGAGTTCGAATGTCAATGAAAACACAAAAATATAAATTTTATAATTTCTAAATAAAACATTTTAACTAAACTCCTCAGTCTGATTACTTTTTAACGAAAATGAGGAGCTTTTGTCATCGAAATAATGTGGTGTTCTGAAAAAAGTTCTAACTGTGTTTGTTGTATAGTTGTTATAGCCCCTACTCGCTCGGCTTGGCTAAGACTTGAAAATTTAAGAGTTCGAATCTCAGTGGATGAAACACCGAATTGGTGTGTACAAGTTTTTTAATGTAAACAAAAAAATATTGAAAATTCGTGAGTTCGAGTCTCAATGAAAAATATAAATTTTATAATTTCTAAATAAAACAATTTAACGAAACTCCTCAGCCTGATTACTTTTTAACGAAAATGAGGAGTTATTGAGGAGTTTGTGCTGATTACTTTTTGATGTCGAAATTGAGTAGTTTAGAGCATAGTAGATATATTTTTCAGTTATAAGAAATTGCTGTTGGTAAAAGAGAGATAGAATATCACACCGACAAGGGGAAACTATCAGAACTTTCCCATGGCTAGAACAAATATGTGTAGTTGGATGAGGGTAGTGATGATGATATATTAATATGAGTGCTTATATGATAGTCAGCTGTCTTGTAGGGATATTTGTATTTGCAAATGCCTTCTTCCTGGGTGCATGGTAATGTACCATTTTTCTGTTGAGAATAGGACGATGATAGAAATAGTAGGAAATTAAAGGGAGTGTTTCGAGTGTTAAGTGTCTTGAAAAAGGCAAATCGATGATGTTGCCTCTTAGTGTTGTTAGCTTATTAACGTCTGATGCACAATCGAAATTGAACATATCTTTCATGAATTTGATAAATGTTTCGTCATTTTTCACGTTTGTGTAAATGTAACTTGACCTATTCCATTACGATTCCATTTACCTCCTTCCTATCCATACAAAATATCTATCAAACAAATAAAATTAAATTTTTGTTTTGAAAATTGCACCCATAATATCAGTATTTTCTTATGACGTTGTCACGTTAAACTATCGTCAGTAAACCGACTTTACAGACAACCTCTTTTTTACATGTAATTGATAAAATATCAATAGTTCTCAATAGTCTAAAATAGCTGAGTTCCAATGCCACAAGAACAACGATGTGATCCTGATAGAGATCTGATTCAATTCATGATCCGTGCCGTTCGTTTTGTTTTCGTCAGTCTTCTCAATTGACATGAGTTGTGGTTTCAATTTGTTATACTTTTGATCGCAGAATGGCTCCAGAAGCAATTCCCTTACTTGCAATGCGACTTTGCTTGATAGGTTTGCAACTATATGCAGGTACTACGATTTGTTCCAAGGTCGTTTTTTTTAAATTGCGTGAATTTGACTTCCGATACCAATATTTTTTGGATTGATGTAGATGCCTCGTTTAATCGAGTTTTAAGCGACTTAATCTCGCTCAACATAGTTAAGAATTTTGTTATCATTCACGACCAACTAACGTATTTTTGATAAGGCGCTCTAATGCGGGGTCACCAATTTTGGTGATGAATAATAACACGGATATTTTTTTAATTTCAAAAATTTATTGTTGTTCACAATACAGGTGGCAATTAATTGTGATACAGGTGCGCAAGGTGATTTCATTTTTATAACTATTGAGGATCTTCGATCTTTTACCTCAGAGTTGAAAAAATAGATAGCGGAATGAAAAAGTAACGGAATGGAAAAAGTAACGGGAGCACAAAATGAACCACTGTCGTTCGTAAAGAATGAGAAAATCGATTGTTACGATTACCACCTGTTAGGAGTTGCCACAACATAAATAATTTGTATCAAGTAAGTTATGTTTTCATTTCAGGGGAAAAAAATGATGTTGTAGCCGAAAATTTTAGATCTACACAATTATTTAAATAAAAACGATTATCTTAAATTGTATAACCAGATAGGAACGCTAGATCCAATGTGTTTTTTTTTTTTTTTTTTTGTTTTTTTACGAGGTGTAAAAGCAATCGAAAGCCTTAGTCAGTGTAGGACTTTAACGCCACTAAAAGCACTTCAAGTCCGACGGTTCATCCTACAGGGATACCGTTTTGGTAATTACGTCTGGAGGCCGTCGTGGGCAATAAGCACAATCGTCCGTTATATTTGTCTACTGTCCGTCTTGCTGCTTTTTATCAATGCGACAGTTGTGGTTGCTGCCGCGTTCGTCTCGCGTCGTTCCTTCGCCTCCAATCAATGCTGCGAAGTTCCACGATAATTCAAGTTGCAAAAACTTGCACTGTCCTCCATTTTTCATTCGACTCAAGCATTTGTGGGACTACGTTGATGGGAGTCAGAAACACACCAGTTGTTCTTGCTAGGTCCTCGCGTTCCTTAACGGGCCTGCTACAATAGAAGGCCACATGTTCGACCGTCTCCTCTTCGTCCAAGCACTCTGAACTGGCCCCACTTTGATTGCCAGTCAACTATCGAGGTAGAACGTTCTGCTTGTTTGAATTCGTCTGTAGGCTTCATTCCTTGCGAGCAGTACAACCTCTTCTGTAAGTTTTCCCAGATGTTTATAGGCATTTTGTTAGCTATAACGCAGATTGCATCGTCCGACACCGTTCTATAGGCACATGCGCTCCTCAACGCAATTGTTCCCTGACCTGCAGTACTTTAAAATGGCACCTTTTTGCTCCAGCCCAGATTGGAGAGGCGTACAACATTATGGAGTCTGTCACAGTGGAAAGAATTTTTCTCCTGGCACCCTGTGGTCCTCCTAAGTTCGGTAGCATGCCCATAAGTGCGTTGTTAACCTTTGTCGCTTTCACACTAACAGCTTTAAGATGTTTCCTGAATGTTAGTCTGGCATCAATGTACATGCCAAGATATTTTATAGCCTTCTGGGATTCTATATCGTGGCCACCAACTGATATTAACAGCTTTTCTTCCTGCTTGCTTCTGCTGATCAGCACCAGTTCTGTTTTTTGGGCAGCTAGTTCCAGGCTGGCGTTATTCAACCACCTTTTTATTCTTGTTATGGCATCATTACATACATGTTGCAATCTATCTATGTGCTTATCAATCACTACCAGTGCGATATCATCGGCGTATCCTACTATGGTTGTATTAGCGGGCATTTCGATTTTAAGAATCCCATCATACATAGCGTTCCATAGGGTTAGTCAAAGAACAGATCCTTGCAGTACACCACCTGTCACGCTGTAGCTCTTTGGGCGCTCCTCTGTATTATACTGCAGTACTCTCTGGTTTAAGAAGCTGCGGATGATTCTAATAAGATACTTTGGTACCGAGAAGCTGCTGAGTGCATTCAAAATGTCTGCCCAATTGGCCGTATTAAATGCGTTTTTTTTGTCTACTGTTATAACTGCACATTTTTTCGTCGCTCTGGTGTCATTGAATTTATTAACAGCCTTTTTGGCCAAATGAACTACCATCCCTACTGCATCAACAGTAGATCTGGCTCTACGAAAACCGAACGGATTGTCTGAGAGGCCTCCTGCCCCTGACGATACTCCCGTAATCCTACGCTTAATATTCTTTCGAATACCATCCCAACGGTATCGAGCATACACAGCTGTCTGCATGACGATGGCTGCTTTCCCGGTTTTAGTAATAATACTAGACGCTGCTTTTTCCACCTCTTTGGGAATGTACCTTCGGTCAGGCACAAATTATACAGGTTTACAAACACGGCCGGATTTGAGTACACCGCCGCTTTAAATGCCGCATGTTAAAAGACCTGGTCTTCCATGTTTTCGCTTGTACTCTGTGGCAGCTTGGCTTTTTAATGGTCTTGCTGATATCTATTGTGATGGGGAGATGATCGCTATGCGCGTATAATTTGTCTTCTCGTTTCTATTTGACGTTTATCGCCGTAGCTCGGTCTGCGAAAGCGATATCAATCACTGACTGTCCGTTGTGGTTCTCGAAAGTCTGAACTCCGTGCTCAGTCAATAGCACCAGATCCAGGGAAGCGAAGAAATCTTCCAATAACCGACATCTCTCATTGGTTTTCCTGCTACCCCATGCCAGCGACCAAGCATTAAAATCTCCAGGGACCAGTATTGGGCGTTTTCCCCTAAGCTCTATATCCAGCTCCAATATGTACGATAGCCTTAATCTCGTCTAAAGTGATGGGCTTGTTAAGGTGAACTAAGGACATGACTTAGCCTCAGTGACAATAAACGAAGGACGTCAAGTTGCATGCTCAAGGCGTCCAGTTGATGAATGCTCGGCGTGAGATGACTCAGGCATAAAATTTCTGACGAGCTGATTTTAAATCGTATTAGGATAGATAATTAGATAGATGTCTTCGAGGCTTGCACTTATACCTCAAACTATTTTGTGCCCTCTGCTCATCAGAGTACCTCATCTAGACCCAGTTCCCTTATTAAACTCAAGATAGAGCTGGGTTGGACTGGGCGTATGTGCCTTTCTTCTAGCTACAGTCTCAACTTTCTCCATTCAAGGAAATGGTTCATTGGAGTCTCCTCTGATTGGTCGCAGAAATGACAAGAAACAGTGGACCATATCCTGATTATGTGCAGATGACGACACAGTCTGCAGTGACCTGAGAGAATGCCCATGAACATTTTCAGTTTATCCTTGGGGAAAGTTATCGGAAAGTTAACCTTTTTTTTAGTTGTACCCTCCCAATATGAATTTCGCCTGGCGTAGCCCCATAGTTTGGTGCCAGGAAACCTCACTTAACATTAGCTCCTCACTCCTAAACTTCTACTTGCTGGTGTGTGGTCGTATTTACGTATTTGCGTATTTGCAACTGAGCCGTTATTTCGATAATATTTTTTAATAATTGCCACACGTTTAGCCAGCGTGAAATGAAGTATAATGAAAAGATAAACCTTCATAAATAATTTGAAACCTGGATATAATTGGTAAATTTTGCACCTGCTGAAACATATCAATTGGAAAAACTATTGTTGATATCGGGTTAATACATATTATAAAATCCGATTATTCTCTTAATGATCTTCTGCTTTATACAGGGTGAGCCATATAGCGTTTGCTTTTTGAACCACCTATTTTTTTGAGAATGGTAACACAAATGACATGTCAAATGTGTTCATAATTTACTTAAAGGTTTGACATTTACGAAATGGGACGCTATACGCTTGAACAATATTGGGAAATATTGAAAATCTATTTCCAAAGTGGTGAGTCTTCTTCTTCTTTTCTGATTTTCTCATCGGTGGCTACGTCAATAAGCAAAATTGTCAGATTTGGGGCTCAGAAAATCCACACGTTACTGTAGAGAAGTAAATGCATCCACAACGAGTCACTGTTTGCTGCGGTTTTTGGTCTCGCGGCATCACCGGGCCATTTTTTTCGAAAATGGGCGAGGAGCCGCGGTTACAGTAAATGGCGAGCTTTACCGTGACATGTTCAACGAGTTGTTTCCAAAAATTGAAGAGGATGACATGGACGACATTTGGTTTCAACAGGACGGTGCAACTTGTCACACTGCCAAAGATACACTCGAACTTTTGCCTACCGTTTTTGAAAACCGAATAATTAGCCGAAATTCCGATATCAATTGGCCGCCTCGGAGCTGTGATTTAAGCCCGTTGGACTATTTTTTGTGGGGAGCCGTTAAGGACAAATGCTATGCGAACCATCCAGAGACGATTGATGCTTTAAAACACGAAATCGAAGTTGCCATTTATGAAATTGGAGCCCAAACAATCGAAAATGTGCTTAAAAATTGGGTTGATCGAATGGCCTACTGTAAAGCCAGTCGTGGCAGTCATTTGAGCGATATTATTTTTCATTCATAAATGACAATGTTCAATCTTCAAAATAATAAAAAAGTTTGAAAAAATATTGATTAGTTTTTTTTATAGCCGATTCAAAAAGCAAATTTTACATGTCCCACCCTATAATATTTAGCTTGATTTCTTGAGTTGTCCAACTCAATATCAGATTCCAGCTCAATATTTGCACGAATCGATTTGGATTATTTTTATGAGTAGTGGCAGGATTGCTATAAAACTTCAGTTATTATTACTACCAAAATAATAAATAAAATTATACTCGCATGAGGATGTACTCTTCCCAACATTTACTGCTTGGAACATAAGATAAGATGCTTGCAGATAAAACACCCGTAAATAATGCATATTTTTAAGAAACTATTTTTCAACTGAAATACTCTTAAAAGTATAATCATATTTGTATGTTTCGGTCCAAATCAACTCTGAAGGTCAACCATGTTAAGCATCTTCTAGGATTCCACGTTGTTGGTGTAACTTGCGCAACAAATAATATTTTCAGCTGTGCTATATTAAGTTTCTACAATAAATATTTATTTTATCTTAAAAGCACAGAAATTACTTATCGCCTAGTAGTGCAGAAATCGTAGCTCTGAATTCTGTTCTTAGGCTAGAAGCAAAAGTACAATTTTTTCGATACGTTTTGGGCTTTATTAGAAAAAGCAAGTGCTTCCATTATTTAATGAAGAGGATTTTTGCTGAGCTCGCAGTTTCGTTTACTACCAGGGCCAATTAAAACAAACTCAATTTCACCAATAGCCCGCTCGATTTTCATACGAACTTACGGCCCGATTTTTTTTGCTTTGTTTTACTTTTTCGATACAAAAAAAACTTTTTCATATAATATCTTGTAATATCTGTACTGATATCGAAGCCAAAACCCATTTCCGGTATGTCACGCCGAAAAACACTGGCCTAATGAGCCACCAAATAAATAATTAAAATGTTAATGATAGGCAGTTTCTTTTGGGGGCTCGAAATTGAGTTCGAATTTGAGTGCTCTTTTAAAATTTTTCTCTATAATTTTTTATAGAGTCCGAATCTGCTAGCAACGATGTCGAGGATTAAATAATTTTTTTAGTTCATAAATTATAAGTATTCCTTGAAATGTTGATGTGTTTTATTTTGTTGCCTTATTGTGTATGTGTTGTTGCCACTTTCGTTTCCGCCTCTCTTTATTGTAAAGCATATGGTAAATTCGAAACATCTGATTATACTTGTACCTCCCGTTTTAAACTTTGCAATTCCTTTCTAAAATTCCAAATCAAAAACAGTCGTCTCGAAAAATAACTCCTCAACCTTTTCTCCATCATCCATCCGTACACTACCATTCCGTTTCATAATCAACCCCGTTAACATGCGCGATTGCATGTGAATGTAGGCATATTTAAGAATAAACATAGATTTTTTATTTCGTAATGTTCTTGTTGCTCCATTTTATTGAGTTCCACCATCGGTCAAAAGTCTATAATTTCCCAATACTACTCAATCCTACTAATACACACACCTTATAGTTATTGCATAAATTAATTGATTACTAAAGCTTTTTCATTCCGATACTAGGCGTTATCCTCTATGTCGGCTTCCAATCAGGCCATATCCGCACAACAGCTTATGCCGTCGGTTCGCGACAGTCTTACAGAGCCAACTCTACTGGGGTGAGTTCCGTTCGCCAATCAAAATCTATTTAATAATACTACATCAATTAAATTATTAAAGGGTATCTCAAGTCCGTTTGCCGCTACAGTCGCCCACGCAGTCCGCGTACACAAGTCAACGCAGCTCAATGTCGGCACAGGGCACTCATTCAAGGCAACCGAGTCCGATGAATTCGCCCGCTTTGAATCCATTTATCTATGGTACGGATGTAGACTCAGTAGATGTCGCCACACGCGTTGCAATGGTACGATACGTGTGTTTGTATACAAAAGACTTTAGTTTCACAACCATGATTACCATTCTTTGCAGGTTCGATTTTTTAACGCTCAAAATACTCTAGCGAATTTCGCCGAGCATACTCGCACATTACGGCTCTACCCACGTCCCGTGGTAGCCTTTCAGATTAACAGTTTCCTACGTTCACGTCCACGTGCTTCACAGTTCCTCAATCAATTTGCACGCACACAAGCTGTAGAGTTCCTCGCGGAGTGGTCATTAACCCCAACTAATGTTGCCTTCTTGCGCGTACAAACCGGCGTAATGGATCCAGCTCAAGTTGGTGATAAACCAAAGTGGTTCGCTCACCAGCTTACACCTATACGGTTCTCTGTGTGGGATGACGGCAGCTCACTAAATGGTGCATTGCGTTCTCTCAAACAACTAGAATGCCAACCAACAGATGAGAGTGGTTCCGACTCGGAGGGTGCGGAGAGTTCAAGTTCCTCATATTCCTCGCTCAGTGACTTTGTCTCGGAAATGGTGTCTTCAGATCTATCGCCGAGTATACACGATGTTTTCGGTGCACATAATCGGCCTCATAATGTGCCACAAACGCTTTCATCCAATCTAGATCCAGCTTTAGTTTATCATCCGCCGAGCACTCTGCAGTATCCGGAAAGCATGTCTCGTAAAATAGAGGTCAACGAAGATGAAGAGGACCAACGTGCTGAATCACCACTCTCGTCATCATCAAGTCGTTCCGATTTAAGTTCTCCCAGCCGTGATTCTGAATTTGAGTTTCCAGCTAAAGCAGCGGGACCTTTCGATTTGGCAGCACCGGCAGCAATTCGCCTGGAGGCAACTATACGGGCTGCCAGTATTGAGAACGAAGGGACCGATATGGGAGAACTAAAGAAATCACCAGTATTGCCACATAAACAGCAACAACAACACCACCAGCAGCGGCATACGGGTGAAATGGAGCATGTTGGTGTTGAAAAGAAGCGTCCGGTATTGTAATTAAAATTTTTATAAATTTCCTTGTTTAATATTTAATTTTTATGTATGTAAAGCCTCCAATAACACCCCCCGTCTCCAATATCCTCGCCCGCACTGGTAGCTCAGGTTCAAGCTCGAGCAGTCCTGGACGGCAAGGATCACAGGGATCTCTCTTTGAAAACTTCGCCTCCCATGCAAAGGAGCTGGTGCGTGAGACAACACGGCAAAGCAGCCAGGAAGGATTGTTGGCCCAAGTGGATAAGGTAAGCATGGCTATTACCTAGTGCTCATTTCAAATAATTGACTATAATATTTGTACATTATCCTTGGACCGATGGCGGCGTACACCCTGTTTGGATGTTTCCTCCTATTTGTGGTGTGCGTATTGATGTTGTTCCACAAATGGAGGGACCTACAGTTTCAAGCCGACTCCGAACGGCAGATATTTTTATGAGGAGCTTTTTAAGGGCAGAAATACAATCGGAGCTTTGCCATTGCCTGCCGAGGGGCCGTCGCTATTAGAAAAATGTTTTTCTTAATTTTGGTGTTTCGCCGAGATTCGAACCGACGTTCGCTCTGTGAATTCCGAATGGTAATCACGCACCAACCCATTCGACTACGGCGGCCAAGAAAACAATACACACGTATTTGTTCAAGCAAAACCCAATCTGCTTAGTTACGGGTATCACAACTTTTTTATGCGACGGTGATTTTTACATTAAAGGAGCGGACTTCAGTACATGCACACCTTTCTTTCTTTGCTTGAGAAAATTTTAGAGCTCTTAAAGCAATCCGACTATTCTTAATGAAGCTTTTTCTTTCTAAAGGTTTAACCTCCAAAATGTCCGTGTCTTTCATGAGGGTTGATGCTTTAGTTTTGAAGGCGAGTTGCATTGGTCAGATAAGAAGTATCTAAGCGGAGTGTTTCGCTATATAGTATTTGGCCTCATTTAAAATGGTGTTTTTTGGGTGCATAAGCGAGTAAAACGGAAACGAAAAAAGGTTTTTTATTTTTGTTTTCAGCATTTTTTGATCCTTTGTTAAAAAATACAAATGTTTTTTTGGCCATACGAAGTTCGTTCAAAAAGTTGTCAGACTTAAAAAAATAGTCTTTTAAATGAAGGTTTGTCGCTGGCGACACGGATTCCGGTACTCACAGGTGACAAAAAGGTCCTTGTTCAGTATGAATATCGTTATTGTGTGAACTATGATCTTTTAAATTTGCCGAAATGATGGACGTTCAAAGATGATAACCCGTTTTTTTGACTCTTTTTTTAACTTTCATGGTCCTAAAAAAAAATAATATACTAAAAATTTTTCTCCCTAAATGGTCGTAGTTCATATGATGATAACGATATCAATTCTTCGTGATTTAAATTTTATTTGATTAAAATCGGTTCGACTAACGAACCTTTGTGGCCCTTTGTTCCTCCCTGGAACCATAGCAAATAATAATAGCGGATCTCAAACGACTTACACCGAGAGACTATTTCTCCTTCCCAAACTCTCATACTCTGTATACTGTCAATGCAATCCTATCACAATCCATGGCTATCTTTTATACACGGGCACTGTCGAAGCGCAAAATCCAAACCTCGTTATTCTTCGAGTAACACCAGTACGTTCCAGAATTGCGCATGGTGCTAACCGTATTTTCAAATATCCACTTAAGTCCACTCGATTCAGTCCCACAACGTTGAAATAGTTCGTTTCATGGGTGTAGCGTTTGTTGACATCCACGCTGACGATTGATGATAGAACCGATCTAATGAGGGTTCGGTAATTTGCTACAAAAATAACAATAAATTCTTGTTTCATTTAATTGTTGCAATCAGTAGAGTATCGCATCCTAGATCACGAAACACCAAATGATAACAAAGTTTAATTTTTAATAGTAGTTGCTCCTTAAAAAAGTTCCTTGAAAAAGCACCTCTTAAGCTACCCATCTACTGAAATCAATAAGCTTAATGCTTTTATGGTATATTTATTAAATGCTCTGCACTTATTCGCAGAAGAAAAAGTGGTTAGAAATGATTTAACTTAAGTGCAGAGCATTTAAGAACATCGGTCTAAGGTATCCACAATATTAAATTTTATTTCATTGACTTTGTTATTTCGGTATTCAATTTACAAAATCTTTGGTTTCTGAAACAATTATTGTTAGCAACATTCTATGGAAGGTAGTATACCCGAAGAGTTAGATGAAAAAGTGCGACACACCTTTGAAAAGGTTTGTAACTTAAAGTGCCATCTTTGATATAAAACACAGCAAAAGATCAGAGCTTCGAATTTCGCAAAAAAGTATTGGAAAATTCACTTAAAAAAATAAACATTGTCACGAATTTCAATAAAATATCACTACACATAGAAGGTGTGCTCCACAGGAAACAGATCTTTTGTAAACACGAGTATACGAGTTAATATTAGGTTTCGGTTACAACTATTTTTTTTTTTGTTTATTTTCTACATTAATTATATTTCTGTCATACTGACATCTAGTACATTTTTTAACAATTAATTAGGAAAATTATTAAATGTATTTCATCATGGCCAGTGCCAAGACGAATAAAGCGATTACATTTTACACCGAACAGTTATTTTAGCATACGAGAATTCATATTTAATTTAATAGGTCAATTGGTCGGTTTCTCTTCGGACGTCCTAAAGTTCTTCTTTCAAGTTGTGAGAGCGTATTGACTTCTTTGTTTTTGTGCTGGTTTATTTCTTTAAAATATCTTATTGATATCGCTTTTATTTCTTCGTCAATTATTGGTATACGTATTGAACGTTGTGTGGATGACATAATTTTTTGTGATTGGTTTAATGCCCGCCTTGTCTACTAAAAGTTTGTTGGAAATACTGAGCTTGGAATTTCTACCTACTAGAACTATGAATATTTTATTTTCTATTGCATTTTATTATCTATGATCAAATATTTTTTTAACAATAAATCTGCGCCTATAAAAAACAAAAAAAAAAAAAACGCACACACAAATTAACTGTCACTATACCTGTAGAAAGAGTTCAAATCCTCTGAAACCAAAAAATTAAAAGGCATTTTAATGAGCGAAGCTTAATACACCGAATGAACTATGAAATCTCTGAAATTTGTTTTACTAAATTTGTGTTTGTTTGTTTTTTGTAACCATTTTCAATTTCATTCGGTTCATATGTATATAACACAAGCTGAGAAGTCTCGGACCGCACAAAGAAAATATGTTTTTTTTTGTTTAAAATTAGCATTATTCATCAACGAAATTTCCATCAAGAACAACGCAATCATTTTGCTTCAAAATAGACTTCAGTTTCAGCGATAACCTCTTCATTCGAGCGAAATTTCTTACCGACGAGCATTTTTTTAGGTCTGTGAACAGCCAGTAGTTGCTGAGATTAGTGGATGCGGGAGCAATTCGAAGTTCGAATTCATGTATAGGGTGTTTTTTTTAGAGGTTAGGTTTTCAAGATGAAATAAAACGTATATAATTTAATGTTATGGCCTAGAATTTAGCTTTATTATAAAGATAAGGGTTTGCCATTATGTTTTAAAAATGATTTCGGGCAAGTGGCCGCCGCGGCTGGCTCGAATAAATTCCAGCCGAGAGGCCCAATTTTCGACCACTTTTTGCAGCAATTGGGGCCGTATGTCAGCAATAACGCGCCGAATATTCTCTTCCAAGGCGTCAATCGTCTCGGGCATATCTGCGTAGACAAGCGATTTCACATAGCCCCACAAGAAATAGTCCAGCGGTGTTATATCGCACGATCTTGGAGGCCACGCCACAGGTCCACGGCGCGAGATAATGCTCACCAAAAGTTTCCTTCAATAAATCGATTGTTGCGTTGGCTGTATGGCATGTAGCGCCGTCTTGTTGGAACCAAAGGTCGTCCACATCAACATCGTCCAATTCAGGCACGAAAAAGTCATTAATCATGGCTCTATAGCGCTCTCCATTGACTGTAACATTATGGCCGGCTTCATTTTTAAAGAAATATGGACCAATGATTCCCTCTGCCCATAGAGCACACCAAACAGTGACTTTTTGAGGATGTAACGGCGTCTCAGCAATGGCTTGTGGATTATGTTCACTCCAAATGCGACAATTTCGCTTATTGACATACCCATTCAACCAAAAGTGAGCTTCATCGCTGAACAAAATTTTCTTGTGATGCGTCGCACGAACCGAACCATTATTTTCGTAATAAATTTGCACGATTTGCAAACGTTGTTCAGGTGTAAGTCTGTTCATTATAAAATGGCAAACCAAACTGAGCATAAATCAAGTGACAGCTGTCAAAAAGACTATCTACGAAAAAAGTAGTGCCAACTTGAAAACCTAACCTCTAAAAAAAACACAACTGGCCATTACTCAAATTCAACACCACGTTCTTGTTTATGGTCAACAGTGAGCAAACGCCACACCCACTTTGATGGGATAAAATTTGCAAAAACGCTTAAATTTTTGTGTGGGATACATTTTAATACCGTTACTGGTATATGATAATCTATTATTTTGGAAAACCAAAATCTGTGATCCAAGCAAATTCTATACAGATTGGGTTAGGTTGGCCTTGGCTGAACCTGTAGATCGCACATAGACCAGAAATTGATCCATAGTGAGACCACCAAGTGGTTGAGGTGGTATGAGGAGTTTATGATTCTATCTGAACGATGTGTGATTTCATAAATCAGTAGCCAAATTCTTCATAGAATTCGTATAATTTGAACTGAGTGTTCATCCATTTAACTCTTGAAGCCCAATCATAGATTCATAGATAAAGCTCATAAAAATTACGTGAAATATCCAACTCGCTATAAACCTCTACACGCCTAGCCATCGTACGTGTCTGCATGTAAGATTCTCCGTTATAATTGGTGTTCTAAGACTATGCTTCTCTTCGCTGATCAGGAGGAAGTAATGCTGAAAGTGGAAAAAAGAAGCCATGGCATCACTTGGACGCTGTCCCTCCAACTACTTGCCTGCTTTCACTCAGACATTGCTACATGTAGACCAAAATAGATCTTCTAGCCATTGCTGCACGAAACGTCGCCTGGAAATAAACAGCAAATAACGCTAGCAATGCGACTCAATAATAGAAATGCCAACAATATTGTAGACGAGGGGGAATCGGTGCAGTATGTTGAAAGTTTCTACTATCTTGATAGCATAGTATCGATTAGCGAGGAGCTGAAGAAGACACAGAAAATCGTCTGCGCAAAGGTAGGTCCATCTTTGGACGGGAACAGCCACAAAAAGCTAAAATAAGAATATTTAACGCATGTGAAAAAACCACACTCTTATATGGCAGTGAAAAGTGCCTAGTTTCGAGAAGTATTACGCAGAAATTACAAAGCTTTAAATACAAATGCCTTCGGATTTGTGTAAAATTTTTTGGAATAACACTATCCGAAATGCGGACTTGTGCCAGATCAACAAGCAAAAACCAATTCAAAAGGTGATAAAAGACCGTAAATGGCGATGGATCGGGCACACTCTTAGAAAGGACAGGGAAAGCAGAACAGCATTGGAATGGAACTCTCAAAGTCACAGACGACCCGGTTGTCCACGGAATACCTGGATACGTGCATTTAGAAACAGTTAACCATACGTTGGATGTCGCAGGGAGAACAACAGTTAATGGAAAAAGATATAAATGTTTTGTTGAAGTTCCATGTTCCCAAAAGGAATGAAGAACATTGAGTGTCGACCGCGATTGTTGGGCTATACTTACAAATTGATCATGTTACATTTGGACGCAAAGACTACCTTAGAGGATATATCTTCTTCTTCTTGATTTGTACAATAACCGCTTACGCGATTTTGGCCGAGTTCAACAAAGCGCGTCAGTCGTTTCTTTCTCGTACCAACTGGGCCAGTTGCACACACCAAATGAAACCAAGTCCTTCTCTATCTGATCTTTTGTGCCCTTTTGTTGCCTTTTTCTTCCTCTGCTACCACCAGCTGGTACCGCATCGAATACTTTCAGAGCCGGAGCGTTTGTATCCATTCGAACGACATTATTCTCTGCACTATGTCTATGTCATCGTAAAGCTCATACAGCTCATCGTTCCATCGCCTGCGATATTCGCCGTCACCAGCGGGCAAAGATCCAAAAATTTTCCGTAGAATCTCTCTCTCAAACACTCCAAGCGACGCTTCATCGGATATTGTATTCGTCCACGCTTCTGCGCACTATTAGGACAGGCATGTTGAGAGCCTTGTAGAGTGTTAGTTTTGTTGGGTTATGTTTAGGGTTCTATATAATGCTTTCGTTGGCGTGGTTGACAATGCACCCAATTCTAAGAACAGACGCGCGCCTTTGAACCTTATTAGCCGCTTAATGTTCACACCCTTCACACTACAATGACATTATAGAGAATATTATAATGCTGTATAGAGCTACTGCTGTATAGAGCCAATGTAGTGTTTTAGGTTCCATTCCTCATTTTTTTCCGATTGACTTACTACAGTAGTACGAAGCTGTCTTGATTTTGCGTACTCTATCTGCGACTGTGAGTGCCCAATTGAGCTTCCCATCCATTACAAGTCTTAAATATTTCACCATTTTCTTACTCTAAGCGGTTTCCCCACTATGAACATCTTTTTAAGAACAGGTCTTTAATGCCTCTGTTTTAAAAGTATCAGATCCGTTTGCTTCGCATTCACTCCTAGTACTCGTCTGTTACACCAAAGAGACAATCTGTTGAGAGATCTTTGTAGAAGATCCCACAATATAAGCAGTAGCTAGAAAATAGAATAACTTGGCATATCTCCTAAAGCGTTAGTGTAAGCCTTATTAAGGCTTTGACTCTTCTCTTGATCCGTACTATTACCTCCTTAAATATTTTACCCTCTTTTCTTATTTACTACCTGTATACTACTTTCTGTATTATTTATTTAAAATATTTACAATAACAAAAATGGTTCGTTAGGTTGTGGCAGTACAATCGGGCTTAGGAAAGGGAGAGCGTGATTTTTCTAATACTGAAAATGAATAAACTGTTTGTTCTGCATAGAATCGATCGACTTCTGCGAAAATTTGTTTGACTCAACATTCGCCTCTTCTAGTACCGTTCGACATTTATCTTAAAAATACATTTTCCATGGCAGCCGTCCAAAAGTATTCTATGGACGATCTATTACACCCATCGACAGCAATAATAATATTACTTTCCGAAAAGTCCTGTTTGCAGTGGAGCACGCCTTGTACATGCGCATTTAAATATTATACGAGTAGTTTACTTTAATAGTTAAATAGAAACGTATAAAAGCATTTCGTATGGCACTTTTCACATTTAATCACGCACATAACTCACAAAAATCACTTTCTAGCAACATGCAGCCAGAAAAAATTGTCAATAAATCAATCTTAAGCCCGAATTCTGTAAGCGAATCTCATCTCAAGTCACTAAAATTGAGATTATAAATTAGTGACTCTTTTTGTGACTTGAGACGATTTTGCTATTCAGTAAGGGAAAGTCTCAAGAATTTTACCAAATATCATGGTGAAAATAAATAGAGACAGTCAGCTGATGCCACGACTCGGCTTGAGATAGTCAAAAAGTTGAGCAAAAATTCACTTATCGATTCCATATGTAATGGAATTTTTTAAACTCATTTATCAAGCGAAATTTTTCATCAAAAACATAAAGAATATGGATATTACTAAACCTTTTACCTGAATCGGTTTATCAACAATTCAATTGAGACAAACAAAATTAATAATCGATAAATGTTGAATTGCATCTCTATATACATTCCGTTGAAATGAACGAGCTGGGAATTCCGCTCAAACTTGTCAAGTGGTTTGAGATCTTGAATAAGTTCCCAGCAGAAGGATTTCGGGAATCTAAAAAACCTCCTGAAAACGTCTTCTTCCAGAAGGAATGGGTCTTCCGTATTCTAAAACGTCAATAAATACACAATTATTCGAGTTTTTAAGAAATTTTTACCCAAAACACATTACTTCGCTTCATTTTCGCGCTTTTTTTGCAATATATATAAAATAATTAATTCCTCTTCCATATTTTTCGTTTTGTCAACTGCTCAGAAGTAGATCACTAATTAGTGACTTTTTTTTGAGACTAATGACGTGAGATTGCTTACTGAATTGCAACTAGTCTCAAAATCAAATTTCACCACGAAAAGTCTCAATTAGTGACTTGAGACTGCTTACAGAATTCGGGCATTAGCCTATCTACCAAAATTCACTTGGCTTGGTAATAGTATCACATTTTTTCAAGAATTTCTCAACACAACTATGGTAAATCCTATAATTTTATACCCTTCTTATAACACATTTGCAGTAACTTCCATTTCACCTTCCTTTTTTCCAACAAAAGTAAAATATCGGAATTATTTACATATATTTTCTTGCAACTTTAAACTTTTGATTTCTGTTATTCAATAGTTTACATTGCACGCCAAGAAAGCTGCTGGAGAGGCGTCGAAGCAAGCCTTAGAGGTTTCCAAGCAGGCGGCTGGTGTGAGTAAGCACACCTTCGATGATCTCACCTATGTCAGTAAATCTACGATTGGCGATTTGACGAAAACTGCCAAAGAAGCTGCGACCAAGAAGGGCATCATTAAAGTGGATGAGCATAGTCATTCCTCGGGACAGCAGGTTGCCACACAGAAACAAATGCAAAGTCCCGGTGGCAATTTTTTTTCATCGATAGGCAGCGACTTCAATGGGCTTGCCTCTTCGACGTCCACCATGTTTTCGGGCATGTTTGGTGGCAAAAGTAAGTTCACCTGTGCTAACTATAAATTTCCAAACCTAATTGCGCTACGTGTAAACGCAGAAAACCAGCAGAAGCAACAACAACCAGCGCATCAATATCAGGGCGGTGGCAACATGCAACATAAAGCAAAGACGGGCATTAATTTCGATCCATTTCCAAGTCGAAAAGGTCTGGTAGAACGCACACCTCTCATCAAACATTCCGGTCCCGGGCAGACTCAAGAAGACATCACACGGCAGCAAAATCAAGAACGTTCGCATAGTAATTCCGAAAACCAAGCCTTCCTAAGGGATGTCACCACACAGGTATTGGCTGGAGAAGGCGTCGGTTGGTTAAAGATGAATAGGTTCAAAAAGCTCATGGAAGACGAATCCTATCGCACTTTGGTACTTAGTAAACTTAACAAAACTTTGGATAGGAAAATTATGCCTGATGATCATATTGATGATGTGGTAAGTTAGCGTTTTCTTTTAACTTACCCCTGATGTAATAATTTTTGTTAATACTCATAATATTCTCATAGTGTGTACCTAAACCAGTGTGGAAAGGCATGTTAAAATGTCTGCAAGCTCTCACGGCTGGTTTTGAGGCTAGTTACTCAAATTTCGGTCTTGGTGGCATGGCTTCTATATTTCAAATGATGGAGATCGCGCACACTCATTATTGGAGTAAAGAACTTAACGAAACTACCGACATGTCTTCAAGCCTACTATCCAGTCATGCCACAAGTCCCATGGGAAGTCGGGAAAATCTGCGTTCGCCCTCCAGTCCCATGGATTCGCATTCAGGCTTGGGCAGTGAGTGGGCTTCGCCACAAGAATCGCGTAAAAGTTCTTCACAAACTGATCGTGCCGGACCAATGGTTGGGGGAGCAGCAAACTCTGCTTCCACAAGGCGCATGTCATCTGCCGACAGTCAGGATGGGCAGTCCACGACAGAGATGTTTAAGGACATGCTGGCGCAAAAGCGCACGGCGCTGTTGAGCAAACTCACTTCATTCGACTCAGATGTAAGTAATGTGACAATGGTTCGCAAACAGTAGAAGTGTGCGAATTTATGTTTATGGACGTGTGCATATACTTATATATATATAAGCATGTTGCAGTAAAGTTGTTTTGTTGAATCATTCGTACTGTTAGTTGCACATGTTCTTAGTTTTTGAAGTATTACAAAATTAATGCATGACACGCATGTAACGGAACGATTAGGGTTTTGCGAAAAGTGCTGCATTGAGAGTTGACTTGCTTCCTCTTTCTAAACTATGATATTGAATTATAAACGTTTCTTATTCACTAATGGAATTTTTTAGAATAAAATAGTTTACAAAAGCATGACAGATTGATACTTATTTACAACCAATGCAAAGCCGTCTCCCCTGCCCGAGCTTCTGTAAGACCCATCCAATAGTCGAGGATAGTAGAGAGATCCATGCTCAGATCCAATCTCAGTAAAATTCAACGACCAACTTGCTTTAAATGCCGCGTCTCACTATCTCACGTTTAACAAAGAAAAATGAAATTTCACCAAAGCCAGGATAAGAGGGTTAATAGATGTAAAGTACGTGTAACATTTTTCCGTAACTTCAAATATGTATTTAGGGGCACTTAATTAAATAAAAAATAATAATTTAATGGTAACGACGGAGCAAAATTTAAGAAGCACAATCAAATGGATCAGAACAGCGTGTTCGAGAAGGGTTGGGATATTAATAAGCGAAGGTTTCTAAGTATTGCATACTTAAGTGCAGGCAGGTACCTGAAACTACCAAGATCACTGACCGTCAAAAACGAACTCTTAAATTGTCACATGCACTCTTTTGGTATTTTTTACTTTAATTTGAATTATTTTTCCTAAGGTGAAAAAATTTGGCTGGTCTTGGCCATCAAATTATAGGCAATGTCGTTTCTAATAGTCCCTTCTATGGAACATAAAATTGTAGGACAACGGCGACACATTATGAATTGGGGCAGGGCTCGGTAAAGCACTTAACAAGGGATGTGTGAACGTGCTAATTATATGGTTGTGGTGTCTGTACCAATGCTGTTTCATCGAAATATTACGTAAAGAAATGGATATCTTATATAAAGGGTGATCCACGTAGGGTTCGTTTCTTTTTAAAGATCCAATCAAGAACATGACAAAAATTAATTTATTGTATATTTTAAGCGTGAGCCATTAAGTGTTTTCTTTGTAAGAATTCAAACAAAAAACAATTCATTTTTTGCGATATAATATTTGTTTATTCGAAAGAACAAACATTCACATTATTTACGGTACACGTGGCTGCCTTCGCTGCCTTCGCAGCAGCGCATCGTGTTAACCCTTTTTTCAAGTCTTTGGTGAAGGTTTCTGATTCTATCTAACGAATGGCTTGCTTGATATTCACCTTAAGCGCCCGAATCTTTAATGGATTGTTCCCATAATAGCTGTCACTATCTAGGTATTTGGTCTCGCTAGCTACATGGACCGCCCTATATATTCATGAACATTTGCATCGGCCTCAACCACTGAACGATAGCAGCAGAAGTACGTGGATGGAATACGAGGGGTGCCTTTTATATGTCGGGATTAGAGAACAAAAACAAATTTTAATCATCGAAAATCACTTTATTGTTTTTCAAAATATTCTCCATGAAGATCTATATACTTTTGCATGCCCTTGAACCGATTTCCGAAGCACTTTTGCCACTCTGAATGAGGTACCTCCAAAACATGCAGGTGTCGAAAAACGTTGACCTCTCAGTTTATTTTTTACGTACGGGAATAAAAAGAAGTCATTCGGTGCCAAGTCAGGACTATACGACGGATGACCCATTAATTCGATGTTTTGCGTGCTCAAAAATGCAGTTGTTTGAGCCGATGTGTGAGAGCTCGCATTGTCCTGGTGAAGAGTGATCCATCTTTGGCGATTGGTTTTCCTAATTTCTTGGAAGACAACTGGCAAACAAATGGTTGTGTACCACTCAGAATTTACTGTTCTGCGTCGTTCTAGTGGTACGGTTGCGACATGTCCAGTTTTTCCGAAAAAACAGGCGACCATTTGCTTGGAAGTGCCCGAACAACTTTTGTTGGATTTGGCTCATCTTGAAACACCCATACAGTCGACTGCTGTTTACTTTCGGGCTCATACGCGTAAATCCATGATTCATCACCTGTCACGATCTCATAGACGTGTTTCGAAGCCCCGCGATCGTATTTTTTGAGCATTCCCTTCGACCAATCGACACGAGCTTTTTTTGAGCGATTGACAAATTGTGTGGGATCCAACGCGAACAAATTTTTTTGACAGTCAAATGTATATGCAATATTGAATGTATGCTGGTCCCACTAATGCCTTAGATTGTCTTAATCTCATGATCACATGATCACGATTGAATTCACCATACCATCGATAAACACTGGTCCTTGATGGAGCTTCATCGCCAAAAAATGGATTAAGTTCATCCATGCAATGTTGCTGAGTTAATCCACGTCGAAAGTTGTAGAAAATAATCGCACGAAAATGTTCTCGATTTAGTTCCATTTTTGGACCTAGATGAATCTTTTAAGTTACTGTAAACAACACAAATAGCGCTGGTATTTCAAAACGTTCTGAGTACGTAAAAGCCAAAAAATGTCAAACTTTGCGATACAGCTGTCAGTTGTCCGATTGCAACACCAGGTTTGTCAAATTCCGAAATATAAAAGGCACCCCGCTTGCATTTTTACATAAAATTTTCCAGTTGCTATAATATCTTATCTGATTTTAAAGCCCTCGAACTACTCCGAATAGCACTACGCGCTTGACGTGCATTTTCTAATATTTCCGGATGAAAATGTGGGACCTTGTGTTGTGTTAACCTTGTAATGAGGAAGATTAAACGCCATTCTGAGGTAATGCGAAACCGGGTCCAGGGTGGGCGACGGTTGCACACGATGGAAAGTTGTTTAGTCTCCGGATATACCATTGCTGCGACGGCAGCTTTAATGAGTCATTAGGTATTTTAAACCACTTTAACCCCTAAAAAAAAGTGTATTCACATGCCCAACGTTAATGTGGAGACTTAGTAACGAGTAAGGAATATGCATCGATTCGCTAGAAAAAAATCAAACAAGGTAGAACTTTGCTGACTGTTGATTACAATGGTGCAAAGAATTTCGGAAAATAACAATGGAGGAGATACTGAAGGTCAAAGGCGAATTTTACGCATTTCAAAAACCGCAATAGCTAGAAAACTACTTGACTTTTTTTTGACCTCGTTGGAAAGGTATACATAGCTATTTTTGTTTTTTAGAAAATACAATTCTTATGAAAAGACGCGAAAAAGTCACATAGAAACTTTTTTTTCGAAAATTTTCCCAATTAATATAATTTAAATATAGATTCATTAGTATAACTCCATTTAGTATAATTTAAATATGCATTCATGAAAGAATACATTCATAATAAGGGTTTCGGCGGAAAAAAACACTATTTTTGGGAATTTTTTTCTTAAATATCACCGCGTTACAAAAATGAACCCTTTTTCTGTCCTATGAACCAAATATACATTTTCGGAAAGGGGAGAAAAAATAAAAATACACGTGTATCGGCGATTTTCATGTACACGTCAGAATTTTTTTTTATGTATAAAATATAGAGCTCGTAGTCCGCCTGTGTGAAAAACTTTTGATCAATTCTTAATCCTTTTTCCGTGATCCAATCGCGCTGAATTTCTGGCAGGCTCATGGAAATGTTTTTATTATGTAAAATTAAAAAAAAGAATTTATCAATTCTCAGATTTTCTTGAATTTTTTTTTTCTAAAAAAAAAAATTTTTTTCTAAATTTTCGGCATAACTTGAAGGGACTTCAAATTTTTAAACAACTTATTAACCTTTAGTTTATTGTTTCATACAACACACTCTGTGCCGTTTGTGTGTTTGTTACAGTTGCGGAAGTTCCGATCATCTGACAGTTACGCTACTAGATGGCGTATACTTTGACAATTGTTTTAAGTTCTGTTGCGCGAAAACGTCTTTCTGTATATTTCATCTTACGAAAAATGCAGTGCCCGACTCGAAATAACTTTTGTTACGTTTGTGGCTTATTCGCACCAAGTAAAAATTTTAAAAATATTACGAAAACAGTGGTTAATTCGTTTCAGAAAATATTCAAGACTGCTTTTGTTCCTTACTTGTGGTATACTCCGGAATTCGTGTGCGACTATTGCTGTAGAATTTTATGCAAGTTTACTGATGGAAGGTCAACAATAAAGTATTCTGTACCAACAATTTGGCTACCACGTACGGAGCAGTGTAGTGAACTGTGCTACTTTTGCGTAACTTTTACTCAAACTAAAGAGTACCAATACTTTCGCCGCAACAAAATTCGCTACGCTAATGTAGAATCGGTTATTCAAGCGGTTCTGTACTCACTAGAAGAACGTATAGCGGCTTCAATGCAGATTTTTGGTGATGTTCCCGAATTAAGGGATGGAGAACCAACAGTAGCACCAACAATGCTATCAACATTTCTTGCATCGAATGCGAGATGCGGGGAACCAGAAGTATCGGAATTTGTACCAACACCCAGTGAACTTGGGACTGCAGTGCCGCATTTAGTAACGCAAGCCGACTTAATGACCTTGTACGAGAAGGAAATTTGTCAAAGAGAACAGCCGAACTCTTTGCATCACGCTTTAAGCAGTGGAATATAGTGGCGGCTGATTTAAAATAAAATAAAAAAAATCGGGGTTTTATATCTCTATTGTAATGCGGAGTGAAATATCTTTCTTTTGATACCCACATTGGCATATCTCATGCAATTTTTTTTTTAATTTCGAACAGGTGGCAAGCCTGTGAAACATTGTCAGTGGCAACACCTTGGTGAAAAGTCTAGAAATGTGATACACTATCTGTGTGCCCAATTTCATTCAAATCCGTTAAGCTAATCCTGAGATCGTATGGCTATACAGATATGAATACAAGAATTGCTTGTTTAAAGTTATAAAATACAAAAAAAAATTGTGACGTGTACATGAAAATCGCCGATACACGTGTATTTTTATTTTTTATCCCCTTTCCGAAAAAGTATATTTGGTTCATAGGACAGAATGTGTGTAACGCGGTGTATGGATTGAGCAAATTTATTAAAACCTTGTACATTATTAAACACACTTTTAACTATATTCTGTAATTTTTTCATGCGGAAATACTTAAAAATAAGACGGTTTGAAAAAAATAACATTTTGCAGTGATCACTGTATCTCGGTCGGAAATTATCCGAAACCAAAACCAATTCAAATTTAATCAAAGTATCATTGAACCTTCCCTCCAACGTTGTCCGCTTATTTTTTCCTTAGTTTAAAAATTTTTGGCGGCGGTCTAAAGTAAAAACTTCTATTTTCAACGAAAATGTCCGCCATTTTGTGGGCGGGAAACCCCCTTCATGTCAAAAAAAAAAATATAAACTAAACGTTGGGGGAGGCATTTTATATGAAGAAAATGTATGCCAAGTTTCAAATGAATCGGTCAAGTAGTTTTTAAATAGCAGTGATCACCGACTTTCAAAAAGTAGTTTTGAGAAAAACGCGTTTAAAAGTTTGAGAGTCAGAAGCGCTGCCTTCACGAACGCTCGCACCTGAGCTAAGACGGAGAATAATTGGACAATAACTCCAAAATTTTTGCTCAGATCGGCTTAAAATTTTGGGAATATATTCTTGAAATGTTAAACAATAAGATAAGACTAAAAAAAATTGAGTTTTTGAAAGTGCAAAGCTTTACCCCCCTGAAATATCTAGGGCGTCAGCGTTGAACGCTGACTTATAGGTCTATTTCATCAAGAATTTAACCATCAAATATAACCTTAAAGTCTTTGTAGTGGTAGTAACAAGACGCCCTGTGCATTAATAGTGCGCTGTTGCAGTTGCAAAAGCAATTTAACACATTTTATGAGAAAATCACTATTTCACTTTTGTGTGTACAAGCACTCGCTCGCGAACTCAAGGGCTGGGTGTGCCTGCTGCAAACCAAAGTATAGCTCCTGCATCCTTAATTATACATAAAGACGTAGAGAAATAAATCTTCCAGCCTATCTCTTGCATACTCTGCCTACCATATAACTCGTATAACCCCACCACTAAATAATTTAACCTCTATGTATTACATACTTGAGTTTCCTTGCGCCGATTAGTTAATTTCTCGGCTTGTCATTTGTTTGTAGTTGTTCAATCATATGCATATGTACATACATACGTGCCACGTTTTGTTGTTGCTTGTTGTGATAGAGGATCAATGATTGAATTGCATCTTGATTTGTGGTATCCATTCCCAGGGTGCCGGCTCCACAGGTGCTCTGTCTGTTGTTAGTGATCTCCTACCTGCTGGTAGTTTGAATGTTCGTATGCCCGCTAGTTGTCGATCAACGGTATCCGATACCGAATACGAAAATGTAAGTATGATTTCAAGTGTAATGTAAGTTATAATATTTAAATGTCTCATTATTTCAATTACTTCTCCATTCTTTTAAGTTATTTGGATTTGATTATGCAAGAAAACTAATAACTTCGAATGAAAGCTCTAGCGTACCCTACTCTTAGAAACTATTATAATTTGTGTGAAATGAAATAAATCTTGCATTTGAAGAACACGAAATTTTTAAACTATCTGCTTTGCCTTGTCCTTAGTATTTTTTAATATAAATATCGAAACTTACTCTTCATTTTATTACCATATATGCATTTATGTACTCAATATTTACTCACTATCTGTATGCATGCATGCCTTCTAGACTACAACATCAAAGGATTCCAAACGAAGCTCTGGAAATATTTGGTCGGGTAAATCAACACTCAGCGCCGGTTTCCGCTATACAGGAGGACACTTGATCAACACCTCTTCCTCGCCATCGCCAGATAGTCCAAGAGTGTATCTCTTCGAAGGCATGATTGGGCGAGATCGTTCAAGTTTGTGGAATCAAATGCAATTCTGGGAAGATGCATTTTTGGACGCAGTGAGCCAAGAACGAGATATGATCGGCATGGATCAGGTGAGGGAGACTTAAAATTTGGATAAGACTTTTGAAAACACTTAATTTAAAATATTACCGTTTTGAGTCAAAACAATGAATAGTATTCGAATGGATGTCAGCGGCTGGAAAGTCTTTTAGAATGTCGGTATACGTTGTTTTGAGATCACATTTTATTGTGCAAAACACGCCAACTTCCTTCTGTGCGATATTCTGCCCAAATATGAGCAATGGAATAAATCAATCGCTTCAAAACGCCAGGAGTTGGCTGTCAGTCAACTTGGGTGCCAGTGAACTTGTGGGGAAAACTCTGTTCGGTGGCCCAAATAATCGCTTAAAATGCGAAAAAGAATCTGCGGAGATCATGTTTTTCGGTTCGGTTTACAATTTGCCCTTCCACATATGGCCTCATAATGCTTCTGTTTGAAATAAGCAATCGCTATTTTGGAAACAACCATCGTAGTTGAATAGGTTTTTGCGTAACTACGATTCGGTAGAGACCGGTTTTGAAATCCACTGTGAGCATGAAACACCAAGCCATAGAACATGTTTTTGTAATAACCGAAGTCCCGCGATAGGTAATGGCAAACCTCCGAATGCATTCCTGCCATGAAAAAGCTCCTCATAAATTGTCCGCATCAACTATATTTGCATTCATATACAAATATCTCAAGAAATTGGTTCCTCAAATAAAATGCTTGGATGAAAGTTATAAATTTAAAGCCGAAATGTGTTTCGTGGGAATTCAGTTGAAGAACCTGCCTTTCCGCCGCATTACCAATTAGAGTTAGACTTACTTTGACAGCATTCCATCAGTCACTAAAATGGTTTCTTCTGCCCCAGGGTCCCATAGAGATGATGGAACGCTACAAATCACTTAGCGATGAGGAACGTAAACGTTTGGAACACGACGAGGATCGACTACTCTCAACAATGTTGTACAATCTCACTGCTATACTGGTAATGCTGGGCGTGAACAAAGAGGAGATACGCCGAAAAATTCGACGCCTTCTGGGTAAAAGTCACATTGGTTTGGTTTATTCCACCGAAGTGCACAACGTTGTAGATCAAATAAATAATCTCGTGAGTTGCCCAGCTTACTTGTTGTGTACGTTTTGATGTCTTACATAATTTATTTCCTTTCTATTTTCACAGAATGGCAACGACATCGACCTGAAACCGCTCGGTTCGAGACTTCTGCATCGTCAGAGTTTCACCATACATCCGGGGTCAGATGCCAGCGGTCCACTTCTATTCATGGAGGTGCGTGACGATGGACTTGTGGTACGCTCTGTTGATGGCACAATCGTTGAGCGTTGGTTCTATGAGCGTCTAGTTAACATGACGTATTCGCCCAAAACTAAAGTGCTCTGTCTCTGGCGCCGTAATGGAGGGCAAATACAGCTCAACCGTTTCTATACTCGCAAGGTAGTTTACTATTGATTAGCTTTACCCTAATTTTTTTTATTTTTTATGGATTTTTTTTAAATCAAAAACAGTGTAGAGAACTTTACAACTGTATCAAGGAGGCTATGGAACGTAGCGGCACTCCGAAAAATGTGCCAGAGTTGGGCGGCGAGTTCCCAGTGCAGGATATGAATACTGGCGAGGGTGGCCTTTTGCAGGTGTGCTTAGAGGGGGTTGGTTTGTTGTTTTCCAACAGCAAGGTAAGTGAATTGATTTTCAATAGATATTTATGGTGCATACCATGTATTATTTGTTCCTTAAATATATAGTATAAAGAATGCAAATATGCATCAACGGTGTAAAAAGGATTTTAGGTATTTGTGGGAAGATGTTAAAAATCATTAACATTTTAAGTATAACCCGAAAATCTTTAACGCCTGTTTTCAATATTATTTTACTTAATTGTTATGGTTTCTGTGAGATTATAAAATTGTAAAGCTACGTCAACGAACTTCTTTTTGTTTTTTTCCGTTCTTCAACTTCAATATCTTCTTTGTTTTGTGTTCACCAAAGATAAAGATTATTTATTTTAAAAAGTTCATACATTGTAAAGTTTTTCATACGAAGTTCTTATTTATGTATAAAAGCAAGGACCTTCTCAATTTTCATTACAATTTTTATTAGAAATCAATTAAAATTGAAAAGAAAAAACAGAGTTTAAGAGATGTTGAAACGTGCATTGCGATGCTGAGGCTTTAATAGCACTTTCGACCGATTTAGCGCCAACCATTGGAATCAGATTTAATTATTTTGTAGTGTTTGGGTTAATTTGTAACTCCATATATACTTTAATTTTGCACAATTTTTATTTGTAGATTTATCTATATATTACTACATCTGCTGCAACGGCTGATAAGTGGGCAACAAATTTTATTTCTAAATCTTAAATAATGCGACTAAATAAATAAGCGAATAATATTAGAACTTAAAAATATGTACTAAAAGGAGAGCTCCCTGTTATAAACTATGCTAGATTGACCGACAGAAGTGTCCTTTGTTAATTTTGTTTACAAAAAATGGTTCATATAATTTTTTCCTATTTTTCTAATTTTAGTAGTTTACTAACTCCACCTTCCCCACAAAAAGCGTACGTTTAAACGCGTGGGGGATGGATTTACTGGTGTAGATCTATTAGATGCGCATTTCCTAATATAAAAATATTCCGTTAATAATTGAGAGATATGAAAAATAGTTTATTCAAATCAAAAATGTAAAAGTAACTCCCCTTCAAAAATATATATATTTTTGCCAAATCTGTTGCCTTATATTGTAACATTTCGGTAAAAACTTAAATGCTGTTTTGCAAGCGCGCTTCCGCTTTATGAGCACAAATTGTAATGAGCCGCATGAGACAATGTTTACCTCCTTGACTAATTTGTGGTTCAAATCAAATAATTGTTGCGACGCTAAATATCCGTCTTGTGCCGAGCTCCTCCTCCTATTTCTGGTGTGCGTCTTGATGTTGTTCCACAAATGGAAACTCTATATACAACCATAGAAATCATCTGAATGTAACCAACGCAACAAGTAGGCAAGATTGGAACGAGGGGAAAATCTGCACCGAAGCTGGCGCCTCTGTCTTCATTAACAGCTCCAAGATGAAATCGGGTGTCAGAGCAGCGGTTTTCTCTAATAAGCCAATTTATCTATTTCCTTAAAATTGCCGAATACTGCTAGTGCGATCAAGTCTTTGTGATCAGGCATGCAAAATGCTTAGGGAACGAGGGAGCAAGGGAGATATTAACATTTTCTTCAATAGTCAAGCCGCGTTCAAGGCTCTGACGACGTCATAGTGCAGATCCCTGCTAGTCAAAGCCTGTGAGGAGACGATTAAATATCTGATCTGGGTTCCAGGACATAGAAACCTAGAGGATATTGAAATGACTGATGAGCTAACCAGGAAGGGGACTGGATTGGTCCTACCCGGTCATCGGCGCCCCCTGACTGTTGTTAAAGGGGAAAAAACTGATTTCTCAGGAAAGCGTAGAAAAGATGGGGCTCCATTTTGCATGTGCTATTTCGAAAACCTTTTAGCCCTAGTGCAATGGAAGGAGGATCCAGAAAGTGGTGGGCACTCTATGCCTTTCAATTTCCATACTCGTAGCTCTATTTATCGGTCATTGGGTGATCGTCACATACGCGGAAAAGCTAGGTTTACCATTAGATAACGGCCTCTCGGAGGTCTCATAGTGGTATCAAAACGGCGTTTAAGTGCTACTAGGGGAGTGCCAGAGTGGTACTTCAACCATTTCACTTACCTACTCTTGCTGGCCACTTTGATGAGTACTCTTAAGATGCTCGCAGTCGCTGCAGGACGTCAAAATATAACTTTTCACTTTTCTCAATCAGCCGTTTTCCATCCACGGGTCCTTGTAAATTTTAAACAGCGCGCCAATTTTTCACTCTTTGTCAACGATTAGAATAAATCTGACAAAATATCAGAATTTGGTATTTTATGGTACTCCGCATACATACAAAACTATCCTTCGGTCGATTCAGCGAAAGAGATTTGAAGTTAGAATATTCCTTTCGCATGAAAGGTAACAGTCATTACCTCAGGCGGAGTTGAACCGAAATTGAAATAAAGCCTATTTATTCCCCTAAACTGCCGGTCATTACTCTGTAAATAATTTATATTCGATGTATCGAGTACAGTTACCCAAGGAAGGGTTTTGACATCACTAATCTATCAAAGTTCAGAAATATTGCTTAAGAAAAAACGCATTTTTTTTAAGGTTTTCTTTCAATCTTTGGTTTTATTTGACTGATATAAATAATTTGTAAGCCAATAGTAGAAAATAAAATAATTCCGTTTAAAAATAACACAAAAATAAAAAGAAAAACAATATGCACTACAAACACGGTTATCAAGAAAGTCTTTTTACATTTGCAGTTAATAGCTTTAAGTTCTTCTTATTCTTAATTGGAGCGATAACCGCTTACACGATTTTGGCCGTGTTTAGCAAAGCGTGCCAGTCGTTTCTTTCGGGTGCTAACTAGCGCAACTTGGACACACCAATAGAAAGCAGGTCCTTCTCCACCTGATCTTTTGATGTGAAGGCCTTTCTCTTCCTCTGCTACCACCAGCTGGTACCGCATCGCATACTTTTATATATCCATTCGGACGATATGACCCAGCAAGGAAGCCGCTGGATCTTTATTCGCTTCACTATGTCTATGCCGTCGTAAGGCTCATACAGCTCATTGTTCCATCGCCTGCGATACTCGCCATCACTAACGTGCAAAAGTCCAAAAATCTTCCGCAGAATCTTTCCCTCAAATTCTCCACGGACGCCTCATCGGATGTTGTCATCATCCAAGTTTCTGCGCCATGCGATAGGAAGGGTATGAGGCACTGAGCTGTAAGTTATATTTAAATAAAAATAAAATGGGAAGCAGTACTTTGTATGACTACACCGAGCATCTATGATGTAGTGTGCTTCTCATAACATGAATAAATTTTCGAATATTATACGAGTATAGTCCTGGAGCATGCTGTACCATTCCTCAAAAATAACGTTTTTGAGGTCTACTCGCTCTTTGGAGTGTTGCGTTTTTGCAACTTTTTCTTTAAATATGTCCACAAATTTTCCATCCGCAATAAAAATAAGTCGCATTCTGACTATATGAGCTTTATGTTTTGGATCGTGGTCCTGGTAGAATTTAAACTGAGTTTTCTTGTCAACAATGAAGTTAAATTTGTTTACACTATTTGTAATTTTTTTCTTTGTGGCGGTGAGGTAAGGTTAAAAATGTCTTCGCACGTACAGCGATCGTTGCCTCCTGCATCGAACGGTGTGCCATTAAATCAGTCCCTTCTCTTCCTCTTCTGGATCCTTCCTCTGAACTGCGGTAGGATCGATAGGAACGCATCGAAGACAGAGAAGGTCCAAGTAGGTATTCTGATAAAGGCTGTATAGTTCTCTCCGTTCTCTCGCCAGATGATCTACAGATATATATTTGTCAAATGGCATTGCAGAATATCCAAATATTGTCATGCGTACATCTAATTTTCTATAAACACCAAATCACCCATTCTCATGCTGGACAAACATTTGCACAATTTATTATATTAAAAATAGTTTGTCGGGTTAAATAAAACATTTCTGATAACTGTTGCGCATTTTTTCCGATTGTATAATTGTAATAGAGCAACTGAGTCACCTCAAACGATGCCCGTTTTCCAGGCATTTTTGTGTTCGATTCGATATTTTGATCAACAAATCACTCTTACGATCACTTTATGACTGACTGATGTTTAAGGCATGTGCAGCAACTTAGTGAGATACAGGGTTTGATTGAAAAGTAATGAGCCTTCCCGCGCGGAACGTCTGCCAAGCGATCAGCCGAATCGGCTGGTGGGCGAAAATAATCGTTGGACCTTCTCCTTCCACTAGAAACCGGTCCCAGTTCGCTGGCAACAGCGGTGCAGTCAACATCGCTCCGCGCGTGAAAGCTGTTTTAAAAGTGTGTTAAGATTTTGTAGTGGCGAAAATGCAGCGATCGTTGGAGCAACGTTACTCGATAAAATTTTGCGTAAAGCTAAACAAAACGAGTATCGAAACCATTGGGCTATTCAAGGAGGCTTACGGGGACCAATCTCTGTCCAGGGCCCAAGTAAAACGGTGGCACAAGTCGTTCAAGGAAGGCCGGGAGGACGTCGAAGACGAACAGCGATCTGGAAGGCCTTCGACGACGCAAACAGACGAAGATGTGAAACGGGTTCGTGAATTTTTGAACATTGACCGTCGTGCTAGTCTACGTGAGATCAGTGAAGAGTTAAATTTAATTTATTACAATGTGCGGGAAATCGTGACCGGAAATCTTGAAATGCGGCCCGACCTCGTCAACAATTGGATCCTTCATCACGACAATGCGCTGGCGCACACCGCCTTCCTCTGCACCTATGCATTGGCGTAGATGGGTGTTCCGGTGCTTCTCCACCCTCCCTACAGCCCAGACCTGTCCTCTCCGGACTTCTTCTTGTTCCCGAGCCTGAAAAGAAAGCTGAAGGGGAGACTCAACTCCATCGAGGCGATCCAAAAAACAGTGACAGCCGAATTGAACACGATTCCGGCGGATGAGTTTAAAAAATGTTTCCTGCAGTGGAAGGACCACTACCAGCGGTGTATTGACGCGCAAGGATCCTATTTTGAAGAATATTAGTTGTATAAGCCAAAAGGTTTGATAAAACTGCTTAAAAAAATAAGGCTCATTACTTTTCAATCAAACGCTGTAACGATATGTCGAATCACCTTAGTAACCGATGTCGATAAAAGGTATGTAGATATGTCATTGACAGCTGAGAGAAGCATTTGTTTTGTTTTTGTTAAGTTAAAACTTTTGTCAGCAATATCCTTCAGAGATGAAAAGTATACCGATCCCAGGCAGTTGTAACGCGTTCTGCTTAGAGCAGGATAAATTACACACTTAAATTACACGCCTCTTTCTGGACCAGCTCTATTTTATATGTTTTCCTTTAACTCCTTGTGGAGTATAACTGTGTGATGTGCAGTGAGAAAATGGTCCGTCAGTACTTCAACCAATATTTTACATTTCTTCCTTGGGAGAGATTATTTTGGCAATGAGTGGAACTGTGGGATGTCAAGGCTTCGCTATGCAAGTTAATGAAACAATTTTGAAAAGCTTTCCAAATTCAATAAGAGGCGATGGTTTTAGTTAAAGACAAATTCAAATGACTTGAATATTTTAGTATGTCAAAACATTTTCTTGACAAACTGCATAAATACTATACGAGGTGTGTTCAAAAAATATTGCAAATTTTGAATTTTCGCAGGTTACGTATATTCGAATTTCGATTTTTTTGTGGCGATATGTTGGTACTTTTATCTCTCACTCATGCCGACGAGTTTGGCCATTTTGAATGTTTAGTTAATTCTTGACAGCTGATTTGCTTGCACGTGTTTCGGCTCGTCTTCGATTTTTATCTATTGAAAAAGATGAATCAAAGAACCTGTATCAAATTGTGTGTGAAAAACGAAATTTAGTGCGCGGATGCATTCCGAATGTTGACTGTGTCATACGGAGAAGCTACTTTGGACCAAAGCAACGTTAATCGGTGGTAAAAATGTTCTCAGAAGGCCGAGAAGATGTGAACGACAAAAAGCGTGCCGATCACTTCAACAACAGGCGAAAAAATTGATGAAGGGAAGAAAATGGTATTGGCCAATCGTCGAACCACCGTTAGAGAAGTTGCTGAGTCCTAGACATATCTATTGGCTCATGCCATTCGATTTTTTCAATGATTTGCGCATGAGACGGGTCGCCGCAAAATTCGTACCAAAACCGCTCAATTTCGACTAAAAGCAGCATCGCATGAAAATTGCTAATGAGATGTTGGACTGTGTCCGCGACGACCCAAATTTGCTCCTGAGGGTTATAATTGGTGACGAATCGTGGATTTATGGTTATGACGTGGAAACCAAAGCTCAATCATCTCAATGGAAGCTGCCGCACGAACCAAGACCGAAAAAAGCGCACCAAGTTCGGTCGAATGTAAAAGTTTTGCTTTCCGTTTTCTTCGATTACAGGGGCGTTGTGCATCATGAGTTCTTGCCACAGGGTAAAACGGTCAATAAGGAATATTACCTACTAGTTATGCGCAATTTGCGAGAAGCAATCCGCCAGAAACGCCCGGATTTGTGGAAGAACAATAATTGTTTTTCGCCATTTAATAATTTGAATGACAGAATTTCAATCAGAAACAGATCAGTTTGGCAAACAAACCAGTAAATCGCCAGACCAAAGGCAAATCAGCTATTCTTGCTCTCATCTTATATGAATCCGCTCGGGTTATAAGAAATTAATTTAAGAATTATCAATTTCTGCGAAGGCTATTTTGAATTCTCTGTCTTAATTCCTTTTCCTCCCTGATGGGACATAGGGCCGCTACAAAACGCTTCCAATGGTAGCGATCCTTCGCGATGACTTTGACTTCTTTGAAAGATTTCCCTGCAACCTTAAGTTCTTTCTCGAGAGTTCTCTTCCAAGTGCATTTAGGGCTTCCATTTTTTCTACTGCCTTGCGGGTGCCAATCGAGTGCTTACCTGCATATTTCTATAGGATCATTTCGAAGAGTTTGGCCAATCCACCCCCACTTCCTCTGCTTTATTTCAACTGCTTACAATTCGCCCAAAGTTCTCTGTTGATGATTGTTCTGGGCCACCAAATCCGCAATAAACGTCTTAAACACTTGTTGACAAAAACTTGCAGCTTATTTGCAAGCAAACCTGTCATAAGCCAAGTCTGAATTACAATCAAAGTAAAAAAATGTGCATATTCTTTAGCAACACAATGTACCCTATGGGTGTAAGTGAGATCTGTTTGCAGATCAGGCAGCACTACCTAACCTATCCTAGTATCAAGAATTTAACCGTCCGTTGTGTAAAAGTTGTATATTCTTTCGTTGTTTAAAATGGCCTGGCCAGGCCACCTATGAGAACACGTGCTTTATTTATAGGCTGGTACGAAAATTATGTCTGTAATCAATTTAAGTGTAATACCGATTAATAAAAAAACAGATTGATTAGTGTTAAAAGAAATTTATTTATCAAGGTTCATCCTTCTTACTGTTTTTTGAAAATTATTCCAAAAATTCAATTTATAAATAAATAAATAAAAATATAAAATTTTAAAAGTTGCTTATGAAGTTGACGTAGTTACTGCAGCTAGACATATGCTGCAAGTGTAGGTTTTGGTTTCTAAACCGTGAGTTAAGCACATTGCATCTTTGCAAATGTGGCAAGTAAATCGGGTTTTTCTTTTAAACTTATCCAGTTTGGTACATAGCTTGCACAATGGCCGGTGCTGGGAGCTTACGGGCTTTGATGCAGTTTTTTGTGCTGGGGCCGTCGAAGTTGATGGTGGATCCTGTGAGAGATACATTATTTAAATTAATTATATGTTTCAGTACGAATTTGGATGTTTGTATAAATACTTACATAAAATACATTGAACTTTTGCATTGCTATTTTAATTCCTGGTCTACCATATACCCTGGGATTTGCTGCACGTGTTTCCATAAGGGGGATTGTCAGTTGTTCAGCCAATTCTAATATAAAATCCCTTCGTTGGTCTGACTTCTTGCTTGGTCGCAAATGCTTGTATACATATAATATAAGAAGCCAAGCCAGTAATATCAAGCCTATTAAAAAAATGGCCAATGGCCACCGGTTTGTTGCGCGTTTGCAACTGTAGCCAGAAAGCATTTTGTCCATTGTATCAACCCCAGACTTATTTTCATTGTAGTCTAAGACAGCTGCAGGTTTATATTTGTTTAAAGTTTGTGTGGCTTGCGTGTAATGTTGTGTCGACAATACTAGCACATATTTGTCTACTTTGGCAACGTATGATAACATAGATATATTTTCATCCAGGAAAGCAAACAAAGTCTGATATACCTATAGGTCGAAAGTTTTTATACGGCCTTGTCTTTTTGTTCAGCGGAAAGGATAGAGGAACAAATTTTCTATTTGGGCGCACTGTGCCTACGACAGCGAATACCTTCTGCATAAGAGACTTGGCCAACTCGAGTGATGTGAAAAAGTTATCGCAATACACCGTTCGGCTGGAATTACGATACATCTCTACCAAATCCAGTACCACTCTTTCACCTTGGTTAATTTCTCGTTCTTCATTTGGTCGTTTTCCTGTGTAAATCTGTCCCTTGAGAGGGTAGTTTGTTGAAGAATCGCAGACCTACCAAATTTTTATGAGTGAGAGAGAACCGTATTCACTCTTTCTTGTACTCTAATTAGTCAGAAGACCAAGTACGGTGCATGACTATACAAAAATTGCAGTGGTGGCCTGTGCAGGCCATTTACCCTAACATATGAAGTTTTTGTGTAAAATGTATTTTTTTTCATAATCATTTCGCTGGAAACGGTTATAAAATTTTAAAATATTTTCGCCGTTTTTTGAAAACTTAACGAAACAAAAAGATATACCCCTCTAAAATTCGGAATGGCCTGAGTAGGCCACATCACACAACGGACGGTTAAAATAGCTTACGTATCTGCGCATAATTCTTTCTTCTTTTTATCTAAGTTCACGGATTTGTGTATTGTTCATTCTTACACAATAAATTGAAACATTTTAGAGTAGCCTCTTGTCATTTTAAGGATATTTCATTTTTTTCTAAACGTTTCACTTTAATGATTGCTTTAGTAAACGCATTAAACGCAAACCCCAATCTCAGCATTTATAATTTTTTTCCTTTTTTGTTTTTAAATTATGTTTTTTAACATTTTCAAATTTATGAGTGTTCATTCTCAGCATTTGATAAAATATTTTTTTTAAATAATTTGTGTCTGATTTTTTTAATATTTTCAAATTTACGATTATATTACATGCAAGGCAAAAACAAAAAAAAAAGCATATACGGCTTGTGAATGTACTGAATGCCAAATACTAATTCATATTTATTAATTAAAATTTACTAACAGCTGCTACATTACCATATTTGCTATTTAATACTATCACCATTCATAACTATTATTATTATTTTTTTTTTGTTATTTCACGTTCTTTTAATATCAATAATATATAGATATTGATGAACACAAAGAAAAAGTATGTTCGGTTAGAGAAAAAAGAGTAACAATCAGCGTTTCTGCAAATTAAGTTCCTAGGGCTTTTCAATGCAATAATAAATATTTTATAAAATTATCCAGTATTATATGTAAACGTGTAAAAGTACATATTTTCGCTCCATCTATTGTGCCACTCTTTCTCTCTATCTCTCTCTCTTTCTCTATTTGAAATTTTGAATAACACTTTCTTTTTATTGTTATTATTCCATTCACTCAGTACAATGAATATCTAATTTGAATTTCTTTTTTAACTTTTCGAATATGTAATTAAATTTATAAATCTCTATTTAACTGATTTTGTCTACTTAATTTGTTCTTGTAATTCTTCAGTTCATAATTAGATTAATTTACATAAATTTAAGAATGTCTCGTGATGAGTGGATAGTCGAAACATTATGTCATTTTAGTTTTTACGATGACATTAAATTAATATTGTAGTACTCATTTAAAATCTTGTTTCCATGTAAATATAAAAAAGAAAATAAACTAAAATATTTTATTTCAATCACTTTTTTGTACTTATTAAATGTTATTTTCATAAAAACTCAAATTATATATGGATTTTAGCCTTTTGAAAAATCGGTAACTTTGTTGAAATAAATAATGACAGCCAAAATACAGAATGGCATAAATATACTTACTTGCGTAAATACTTAGTTCAAAACGTTGAAAATTTGCTGCAAATAAGAAATTCTCTAAATTGGTATCTTTTGAGATGGTCCTTGTGTACATTCGCTATGTTAAGTCAACTTCTGATCTAATCAATTTTATTATGAGGGATCTAATCTCTTATTTTTCTAATTTTTTAATTTGATTTATTCACTACTTATTTGGTAAATGATGAGCTTTATTAGGCAAGTCAGGTTCAGTTTTCACTCATTATAATTCCCATATGTGTATTTCAATTTTGTTTCATGGTTTTTAAATATTCCGTTAAACGCGCTTTTCTAAACATTTCTTTAGTTTTCGCTAGTGATGAATTTAAATATTAGCACTGCATATTTTTGATTGCAAATCATTGATTTTTTAGATAATTATACTAGTTCTGTTTGTCAGCCATATAAAAAAAAAAAAACGAAAATTAGCAAAAAAATTCTAAGCAATCTAATCGTTTAATTAAATTTTTTATTGTTTATAACTATTACTATCGTTTTTGAAATGTCATGCGGATCGCTGCCGCTCTTCTTTTTGGATTAACTCGATTCTACTCGTTACTTCGTACTCGAATTCGTTCGATTGGTGAATTATCCGAATCATTCAATGCTCAAAACCAAAACAATCAAACAATCAAACAAATCTTGCAATTCTAAAAGGATTTCGAGGTACTAAAAGTGTTATTATTTCATTTTTCTTAAAAACCAAAATACAAGTGAAGATAAATTTAAATAAAAAAAAAATAGACTACAAAACTAAAAACAAGCCACATTTACTCGTACAAAAATTAAATACATTTTTTTTTTTTATTTTTCTTTCGAATAAACAAAGTAGTCGTGAATATATATTTCAAATTTATTTTCATTTTGTTTTGTTTTTGTTTTTTGGTTATTTCGGTAAAGCCTAACATTCTACAAGTAAATTTAATGCCACCCGAAAACAGAATTGAAACTCAAAACGAAACCTATCTTCAAAACACTCATTCACAGACACGCTTATTAAGTATTTGTACCTCACTACAATTTTCAAAAATTAGTATTGTGTGGATTTTTAAGTTGTTTTCCCACATACATATAAACAATTAGAAAACTTTTAGAGCATCGAATAAGAGCTAGCTACATTCGATTCTATACTAAATACTAATAAAACTATTGCTATGCCTTTTCTATTTATAATTTGTACTCCTTTTTTATTTAGTACCGTTTTTGCAAGGTCAATTTCTTCTTCATTGGCACCTTAGCATACAAAAGTTATAAAATGTAAAAAATATACATACCAGTTTTAGTTAACTATTTGTTGAAAAGCTGTTTAAATGTGCAAATGTTTTCTGACAATAAATGCACTCTATTAAATTTTTTAAGTTGCCGCTCAAAATTGTGTTATTTTATTCGCCCTCCGATATCTGTACAACTGTATTTGTTGTAACTAACTTTCACAAAAAAATAACCGAAATGATAACCAAAATTCTACAAACGTATTTTTGCTTTCTTCTCACAATTCGCCACTTGAAAATTATGCTTCTGCATGCTCTTGAATAATATTTCCCATGACTTCGCATTTGAGCAATTTGTGTTTTCGTGCTTTAGATAAATTAGCTAGTCATTCCTTCTGGCAACATTTCCTATCAATTGAATCATATTTCGGGTTTGCGCTTTTGCGCTACAAGGAGTTCGCACATGGCGACAAAGCCGCTTAGCTTTCAATAAATATAAGAAAAACTTTTTGATTTTCACTCAATCGCGGCGTGTGTCGAAATGCGAAATATTAATTTTTTTTTAATTTTTTTGCATTGCTTGACCGGTGACCAAAGAAGTCTAGTATCCCTTTTTAGTTGAAACTTATCCCATAGAATTAAAAATTATAAATGACTTAATTTTGAGAACAAATTTATTTAGTCAATTTTTCTGGGGGTAGCCTAATACGAGTTTATCGTGCTTATAAAAATTCGAAATCTACATGTGAATAATTTAGGTACTAATTTTAATAGGAAATTTTGTGGTATTCAAGTTTTTGGCTGGTGTCACGTATTACACCGGTACAACGCTCGATCTCGAACCGGATAAGGCGCTGATATCCATGCCCATAGCCACTTGTAAATTACTTATAGACAGGGAACCCATCAAAAAGGTAAATACAAGCTGGCAAAACCTCACAACATGCGAACTAAGCAGACAGACATGGCCGAACTGGAACAGCGGTCGATCGAAGATCTTGCTAAGATTCAACAGAGAATCTATAAGAAAAATGATAGGTGTATTAACTGGTCATTGTTTAATAGGCAGCCACGCTAGAAGGTTAGGACTCCCGTACTTCGATTTCTGTAGAAGCTGTCTTAATACAGAAGAAGAGGAAACAGTCAGACACCTTTTATGTGAGTGTGAAAGCCTAGCTATGAGAAGGCTGCGCACTCTTGATACAGCATTTCTAACCGATGTAGCGGATATAGCCCCTCTAAAACTAACGAAGCTCTGCTCGTTTATTAAAGCAACCGGATGGTTTGAAAAGGAACTCGTAGAGTAAGGATAAGCTCCAGTGGTATCACAATGGACCTGCGGAAGGTCTAAGTGTGTCTTATGACAACCACCCTATCTACCTACCTACGTATTAAATTGGCAGTTGTCATAAGGAAAGCATTCACTAGTAGAATCGAAATTTGATGAACAATTTCGGTAGGTTGGCGAATAAAATTCAGCTAATACTTAAATTGACTTAATAGTTCACGCAATCAGAAGAGCAGCAAACAAGTAAAGTGACGTTACTACTTCAGGTAGGTTCGCTTACCTTTTTTAGGATTCGGCATTTATTTACACTTCTGTGTTAACTAGATCCCTTTTCTCTCCTCCGCTACATCAACAGCACTGGATGGCTGTAGACGGTTTTCTCTCCTCCCTAAATCCTTTCACAGGTAGTGGTCCACATTATGGTATCAAAACGGCACGTAAGTGCTACTTGTAGTGTACCTGGGGTATTCTTGCCATCCTACCTACCTACCTACCTGTGTTAACTTTTAGTGGTTTTACTACAAAATTAATTTAAATGAAGTGCGTTGTAATTAATTGCATAATTAGAAACTAGAATGAATCTCTACTTTTTTTACTGATGTTTTATTCTGTTTTTTCCCAAAAAAATCTTCAGTTACATTAAAAGTTAAATCAATTATTTATTGAGAGAAGCAATTAACGTAAAAAGCACATCTGATATACAGGGTTGTCTACGTAGTATTTTTTCTCTTCTTCCCTGCTGGAAATCATAACAGAAAGTTAGTATCACAACCCTTACGGTTGAACAGAGTTGGAAAATATTGCAAACTTATTTCCAATATCGATGCTGAATAGCACAAGCATCATCATTTCTGACTAAGAGCATTTTCAACTGCCTCACCTCGAGCCCGCAGGTGATTTTCGAGAAGCTAATGCATCCTCCCAGCGTGACCGTTTGGTGCGGATTTTCAAGCAGTGGCATCATTGGTCCAATTTTCTTAGTTATAGCTGCTCGAAACGCAATTTCGCTAGCTCACCAGCGCCAAACTCGGTAAACTTGTTAACAACCGTCACGGTGTTGTTTATTGGCCACCGCGGAGCCGTAATTTGAGGTCGTAAGACTTTATTTGGACCGATGTTATGCGCACAATCTGGCTGTATTAAAAGTATTGGAATCTTGGTATAATAATTGAAATGTTTATTAAGAAAGTAAACCTTACGTTTAGTTGATTTGTATTGAACTATTTAAGGAGTTAAGGATATGAAAATGCGTAAACAATTAAGGGGGGAGCCTGGTTTATGAGGTCTAAAAAATTGCATCTGTTTGCGATTTTTTTTTTAAGGAAAAAATTAATTTAGCACTGCAAAGTTTTTTCTATCTTTTAATGAACATTTAAAAAGTATAAAAAATTTGTGTACTGGTTAAAATAAGTTGAAAAAAATGTTTAACTAGAAATTAGTAGAGCGCTGCAACGCTAGAGTTTCCAACTAGCGTACAAGATACAGCTCTTAATTATTATCTAAAGCAAAAAACTCAAATGGATTTCTAATTATCGTGATTTTTTATTCGAGATGAACTATGAAAACTGAGAGAAATTCCAAAATTTCAACTTTTTGGAGGCTTTAAAGAAAAAAATGCCTTTCTATAAAAAAAAAATTCACTTCAACTTGGTATAAAAATCTTGAAAAAATTTTTTTTATATATTTTGTTAGTTCAAATAGAATAGAATTTAATACTGAAGGGAACAAGCTATGATTAATTTCAAAAGATTCATTAGTTTTTTTCATTCATGCACGCCAATTCAAAGAAATCATAAAAATGAAAAGTCGAGAAAAGAGCATAAATTTTGTACTATAGCTGTCCGGTCACAGCGTAACTACCTAACGCTCGCCTACCTTGAGCTTTGTATCTACGGAAATATTGAGAATTAGGCTCTGTAACTTTGTGTGAATATTCTGAAATATATTAGGAATCGCTTAAAACGAAACCTTATAAACCATTCTCTCCCCTTAAGGTTGAGTTCTATTCTATATCTGCATAGTATCCTTAGTTCTTGCCTTTTTTTTGCAATTGAATTTGAAGCATTAAAATGAAGTAACGAAGCATTAACTTGCCGACCTCAAGTCCTTCTTTTCATTCTACTTGATTTGACAGCTTATAAACGTCGATCACCTTGGCAACTAAAAGGTGTGGGTGTGATTTGTATTTGATGTTAATGCACATTAATCGTAGTTTTCGGTATTCAAACTTTTAAATAGGCAATTTGGTTGATATTTCTTTTGACAAATTGCCCTTTCTTATTTTATTGCATTACAATTAGAAACAAAATTATTTTTATGCTTTAAGTATTTTCATATTTTTAGCACACTAAAAAAAAGAGGTAATTTCGAACACAATATTTCAATGCAAAATTACAACTTCATGGCCAAATTAAAAACACACAGACATACAGTCAACAATTACAGAATTTAAGAAATACATTCAATGAGGTGTGTAAGTGACAGCGTCCCTACAACAATCTCAGTGACCTATAACTGTGTAATGACAAATTCATACTCATCTTAAAACTGAATCAAAAAACGAAATTTTTAGAATTAGTGGTTTTTACTTTTTATAGAATATTGTAGAAGCAATTTAAAATTTTGCGGAATATAAGTAAAAAAAAATGTTATCAACAAAATTCGTGTTATTATTTTTGTTTATGCTTGTGTATTTAGTTTGTATAGAGAGTTTTAAGCAAGTAGATCGTAGTTGACATTAAGAAATTGATTTGAAACGTTTGACAAGTTATTTGCAAAACTCACTTTGTTCTTTATTTTTTACATGTTTCAGTTCTACCGAAAAGTATTCTTATCAAATTAACTAGAAAATAGTTTGCATTACTGAAAATGGTCGCTCTATCAAATTTTCCAATTTTTCTTTCTCTGAAACTATCTCTTAATTTTCAATTTATAAATCTGTAAGTTATTCTTTAATTGACATTTGAATTATAACCCATTTTACACAATATGAATTAAATATTTATTTATGAGTTGTTTAACAAATATTTAACAAGGTATGAATTGGAATACTCAAAAAGGACCTCCTGCATGCCGAGTTAATTAGTATATTTACAAGTGAAAATTTATACATATAGAGAACAAATTTTAACAGCAAGTTCATGGTAATGGCGTTACATACTACTTTACAATATTGAGCTTCTAAAGATCCCCTCCATATAATCACTTAAGCTTAACTCCCGCTTCCACATCCAGCTTTCCATCACTAATACGTTTCAGTTGAAATAAATGTTAAATACGTTTATGGACTAACACTTTCACTGCGTTGTAGGTTTGCTCTAACACCTACCCTTACATCGCTTTCAACGCCCTGTGATATGCTATGCTTCTCTACGGCTGTCTGTTTTTCTCACCTAAACGCAGTTAAGCAACTTATTGTTCACAAAAAAATTTTATAAAATAAAATGATAATAAATTTAATAACAATAATAGTAAATAAATTACTATTAGTGCCAATTATTTTTATAATTCCAAAAGAAAAATTAAAATAAAATAAATAATAGTATTAAATTAAAATTTTATTTTTGCTGTTAGCGTTAGCCACCACAATACAATAAAACATAGCTTAGCCAATATGTAACTACATAAGTATTAGCCATTGTACGTATTTTTTAGTTAAGACCATCTCACAAGTGCTAATTAGAATTCAATTAAACCTGTACTGTGATTAAAAAAGCAAAAACAACAATGAAACCTAACAAAAATTACATACATTCGTTTTGAGTTTTCTTAACTTTCACTTGTGTTCCGTTTACTAACTTATTATTTTTCCTTAATGAAATTAAACTCATAAAATTTATAAAGTAACTGGATTTATCATTCGATAATTTTGCATAGCAATTTTAAGTCTTTTCATTATGTCAATGATTTTTCCCTTTAATTTCATCTGGTTAATTTTTTATTTATTTTCTCTGTTTTCAGTATACAACAAATTTTTTACCTAATCACTTAACAAGAAACATACATAAATATTTATAATCGCTTTGCTCATGCATTATATATTCACCTGCACGCCTACTGCCATGCCTCATGTCCGCGCTTAATACCAAGGGCTGTGGTATTGCGAGTCTCTATGACCAAATTATCGTTTGTTCACAAATTTATTGGTTTATTGGTAATCGCCTCTTGCTCTGCTTTTCAGTTGCTAACATACGTATGTAAGCTTTTGCTTTTGCTTTTGCTTTTACTTTTGCTTTTGCTTTGCTTTTGCTTCCACTTTCCCTTGTGCTTTTGATTTTACTTTTGCTTTGCTTTTGCTTCCACTTTCCCTTGTGCTTTTGATTTTGATTTAGCTTTCGCTTCAACCTTTGACATTTTGTGTATGTATGTATATGTACATGTATTCTTATATAACCGTATTTTAGTGTAGCCTCTGTGCTACTAGCTGTGCTTTTGCCAATGAATTTGCGGCGAGTTGAAATGTAGATAAGTAAACTGTGTACGAAGTCTCGCTTTTTTGTACTTATGAGCGACAATGGGTCTAACTCATTGGAAATACAAGAAGCGGTTGTTTTTTGATTTTTGTTTTATATTACTTTTTAGTGACTTATTTTTGAAATTCTGCGTTTTACATACATATGTAGCAATAACACTGATCAGTATTTTAACTATGCATGCCCTATTTCTAAGCAAATAAATATATTCCACATAAGTACACAAACACATACCCAATTTCAAAAAAAAATTAAAACTTCAGAAATAATTCAATACAGCTTTGAGCATCACTTATTTTTTACGTTATTTAAAAACTTTGTAAATGGTCTGAAACATATTGTTTACCCTCGTTTCAGTTCTTTGTGCGTCTGGACCACATACGAAAATGCTTCACGCAGAAAGGTGGCGTTTTCGTTTTGGAAGAATACAGTAAGTACCATATTTTAGAGCAACATTTGCGAAGGAGTGACTATTTTAGCCATCTGCATTGAAATAGTTATAACTACAATATATGCACAGGGTTTGATTGAAAAGTAATGAGCCTCATTTTTTTAAGCAGTTTTATTAAACCCTTTGGCTTATACAACTAATATTCTTCAAAATAGGACCCTTGAGCGTCAATACACCGCTGGTAGCGGTCCTTCCACTGCAGGAAACATTTTTTAAACTCATCCGCCGTAATCGCGTTCAATTCGGTTGACACAGTTTTTTGGATCGCCCCGATGGAGTCGAAAGGCTTTCTTTTCAGGTGCGGGAACAAGAATAAGTCCGGAGGGGACAGGTCTGGGCTGTAGGGAGTGTGGGGAAGCACCGGAACCCCCATCTTGGCCAATGCATAGGTGCAGAGGAAGGCGGTGTGCGCCGGCGCATTGTCGTGATGAAGGATCCAATTGTTGACGAGGTCGGGCCGCATTTCAAGTTTTCCGGTCACGATTTCCCGCACATTGTAATAAGTTAAATTTAACTCTTCGCTGATCTCACGTAGACTAGCACGACGGTCAATGTTCAAAAATTCACGAACCCGGTTCACATCTTCTTCTGTTTGCGTCGTCGAAGGCCTTCCAGATCGCTGTTCGTCTTCGACGTCCTCCCGGCCTTCCTTGAACGACTTGTGCCACCGTTTCACCTGGGCCCTGGACAGAGATTGGTCTTCGTAAGGCTCCTTGAGTAGCCCAATGGTTTCAGTACTCGTTTTGTTTAGCTTTACGCAAAATTTGATCGAGTAACGTTGCTCCAACGATCGCTGCATTTTCGCCACTGCAAAATCATAACACACTTTTAAAACAGCTTTCACGCGCGGAGCGATGTTGACTGCACCGCTGTTGCCAGCGAACTGGGACCGGTTTCTAGTGGAAGGGGAAGGTCAAACGATAATTTTCCCCCACCAGCCGATTCGGTTGATCGCTTGGCAGACGCTCTGCGCGGGAAGGTTCATTACTTTTCAATCAAACCCTGTATTACGTAGTTTCATCATCGAAGCAAAGTGAAAAAAGTTTGAGCACATTTTACTGCACCAAATACATACTTATTTTATCTATTTGTGGAAATCCGAATGGATTGGTGTGTGACTACCATTCGGAATTCAGAAGCTCGGTGAAACACCAAAATTAAGAAAATGTGTTTTCTAATAGCGGTCGCCCCTCGGCAGGCAATGGCAACCTCCGAGTGAATTTCTGCCATGAAAAAGGTCCTCTTAAAAAATATCTGCCGTTTGGAGTCGGCTTGAAACTGTAGGTCCCTCCATTTGTGGAACAGTGTCAAGAAGCACACCCAATAACACCTTTAGCGGTAATTTCTAAAAATATTTTCTTATTCTTCTCGTATTGACGTTACAGTCCGTTGTGGACTCTTGTCTCCTTCACTATACGGTCTCCATTCTACGCAACAGCCCGCTCTCGCTGCATTTTTTGAGATTCTCATCTTACGTGTGTCGTCTTCTACGTCTTGCAACCATCGTCGCCTTGGCCGGCCTCTCCTTCTGGCTCCAGCAGGATTTGCTTCTAAAACTTTTTTGGCCACTATTTCGCTGATAAGTTTTATTGCGTGTCCATACCACCGTAAGCTTTGCGTCTTTATAAATCGCATTACATTTCGTCCCGCGATTAAAATGCTGAGCTCGTGGTTATACCTATACGGTACGTACCGTCTTCTAATCGTATAGGGCCGAATATTTTGTATGAATACTTAGTTTATTGTAAATACATATGTATGAATATTTCTAAACGATATAATGGTAGTAAAAAGATGTTAGATTAGATTGCGGGCTTGCTGTCCAGTATTCGTTCCATCTTCTGGGTGGTCGTCCTTGTGCATTATAACATTTGGTTTAGCTTTCATAACTACTTTGGCTATTCTGTCAGAGTGCATTCTTGCAAAATGATTTCGCCTTTCTTTTTAATTTTTCTGGTGAATTTGTTGATATCCTCGATTTCACAAAACTCGCAGATCTCGGCATTCGTTTTTCTAACGTACAGAGTGTGCCCGGCGATAGCTCTAAGTGTATGCATTTCAACAATCAGCTCTCGCTTCTGAAGCATACGTTAGTATTAGTAATTTGGATGTTTGATTCTTTTTTTATGGCTTTATTACTGGTTGTTAGCGTTCCAAGGTATTTAAATTTAAGCGCCTGTTCAGTTGGTCTGTTATAAACGGCGAGTTTACATCGGGAGGATGTCTGGATAATAACATAGACTTGGTTTTTTCAGCTAAAAGTATGAAATATGACAAGCCAGGGAAATTTTCACAAAAAAAAAAAAAAATGAAAGACAACTTTAAAGAGAGAAATTCGAAAATATACCTACATGTGTATGCCTTTGAAAAACTGCTTTTCAATCCACAACCACAAAGCGAATAGTTGGGTTAGGTTAAACCGGCTAGCATTAAGCCACGCATAAACCTTTGATCCCTAGCGATACCAGTTGACTACTGACCTCTCTTAAGATTTAAAGTAGATATCGGGAGGATGCCAACGCCTTTAGCAAATCTGAGCAGCGCTGGAAGATCCGTTTTTGAGATATCATAGAGAGCCTCAAAGTGTGGGGTTCCCAGACATTTCGAGCGCGTTTTTGATAATGCCGGACAAATTCGCAGACGGCGCTCTACAGTTTCCTTAATATCCTCTCTGCATGATGATTTTTGGTAACTTTTGTTTGATAGTTTTATGCATTTTCATCCATAATTCCGATACATTTTTTACTCAGCATAAAATAAGAGCTTGTATTGTAATTTCTGTATACTTAGCAAAACAATTTGTTTTTTACCAGGAAACAAAGGAGATACCTTTTTTATTTTTATTTTAATATATGTATAATATTTACACGTGCCGTCAACTTTTCGAAAATTATCGTTGAGTTTCAATGGAAAAACGCACTCTCCCGTAAATTTGGCACCCTATTACTATAACTATTTGCCAGAGCGCCGACTGGGGGCGCAGAGTACCGAAACAAATAAATGCCATTGGGATCGATTCCTGGCTTTGAGCTTTATTTACGGCCATGTCAGCGAGTCGTCAGCTCTCGTGAATTCATCGTACGAGCTTCGTCTCCAAGATCCTTTGGGTCTACCTATATGGCGGGAAGCTTGTGGATTCCAGTCTAAGGACATTCTGCTGATGCCAGTCGCAAATTTTCGCAGATTATGATCAATCCATCTCCATTTACGCTCGCAATTCCAGGTTGAGTCTTATTTTTCTTAAAATTTTGTCTCACACCATAAGTGTGCTGACTCACCACACCCCTACACTATCTAACCTTTGGGTACCGAGTCACACACAGCCCTAACCCCTAGTAACCACCCCTATCATGCCGCAAGCAGGCTTACCCACAAACTCCAAATTTACATACTATTAATCCATATATTTCAGGCCCTCAAACCCAAGAAAATTAGTAATCGACTATATCATGTCTATGTTATCTTAATCGATTTTCAGGTGTAGGAAAATTTCGAAACATGAAAATTTCAAAATGCGATATCTCTGCGAAAAAAAATGATATTTGAGCAAACAAAACGCCATTTGAAAAAAGAAGGCTTGTATTTAAAGATGCCATCCTTTAATTTTGGTGAAAGAAAACATCTGCAAGGCTACATAACCTCAAATATGGGCAAAAATGGGGTTTTTTGCACTTTTAGGTTAGAATATCTCGAAAACTCAAACTAATAGAGCAATTCTGAGGCCAGATTTGGATTCAGCGCATCATAAACCTTCGGAAATATATAGTCTGGTTTCTGGGTCTGAATGTTGGTTAAATTTTGTCGGCCTGTGTTATCAAAAAAAACGTCCATATGTATAAAAGTGCTTTTTTTCATTCAGAATTCAATGGTAATTTTCATAGCGTTGGGGGCAAGGATAAAAAAATATTAGTTTGGGGAAAAAGAAATTCATTATTTTTATTTTTTATTTTGCGCAAATAGTTTGAAACTGTTTTATGGTCGATCTTTAGCTCCTGGGCGATACTACGACTACTAACATGCCGGTCAACTTCGATAATTTCTGTGATTTATCGGCATTTTCTTTAACATCACCATCCATCAACTTTAAGGCCCGGCTTGCTTTCTTCGCCTTTATCAAAGAAAAGCTGTAAAATGTACTGAATTTTCTCTTTGTTGACATCCATTGTTGTCCCTGTAACCCACTACTGAATGGAACAAACAAAAAACAGCAAAAGTGTGAAATGCCACCTCGATAACGAGCATAAACTTCACTTTTCTTGATCGGTGCTTTACGAGATACCGTTCACTACAGCCATCTACCGAGAAATTATGGATTTATTTTACACCAATAGAATAAAAAATTATGTGATTTATTTGTTTGAACATAGAACATATTTAGAAATCAAGAATAAAAATTGTTTAAGCCATCGCACATAGGTAGATTTTGAAGATTTAGGCGGCCAAAAATATTTGACTGCATATATCGTCTTAAAACTGTTTAATAACTGGAAATTTATAATATTTGTTTTACTAATCGGTTAAATTAAAAAAGTATATGTATTACACTGTGTAACACTGGAAAATACCTTAGCAGTAAAGCTCCTTTTCTTGTAGTATGACAAGAACTCTCATCACTTGTTTGTATCTTATTGTTGGCTACACATTGACTTTATACAACAAATCTTGACTTTTCCCAAAGTAAAAATAGAGCCCATATTTCACTAGTATTTGCATAAAAGTTACCTTAATCGATTTTGAAAAAATTGTTGTATATATACAATAATAGAAAAATATTTACAGATATATTCATCATATTTAGCAGAATCAATTTCATAGCCACTAGATATGGCTTCCAGTATTATTTTAAGCCTGTAAATGAAATTGTAAATCCGAGCCGTTTGATACCAAACGAGGTTTCAGACAGGGTGACTCGCTGTCGTGTGACTTCTTTAACCTGATGTTGGAGAGCATCGTACGAGCCGCAGAACTTAATCGCTCAGGCACAATTTTTTATAAGAGCGTACAATTGCTGGCGTATGCCGATGATATTGACATCATCGGCCTTAACAACCGCGCTGTTAGTTCTGCCTTCTCCAAACTGGATAAAGAGGCAAAGCGAATGGGTTTGGTGGTGAACGAGGACAAAACGAAGTACCTCCTGTCTTCAAACAAACAGTCGGCGCACTCGCGTATCGGCACCCACGTCACTGTTGACAGTTATAATTTTGAGGTTGTAAAAGACTTCGTGTATTTAGGAACCAGCATTAACACCGATAACAATGTCAGCCTTGAAATCCAACGTAGAATCTCTCTTGCCAACAAGTGCTACTTTGGACTAAGTAGGCAATTGAGCAGTAAAGTCCTCTCTCGACGAACAAAACTAACACTCTACAAGACTCTCATCATGCCCGTCCTAACGTATGGCGCAGAAGCTTGGACGATGACAACATCCGATGAAGCGACGCTTGGAGTGTTCGAGAGAAAGATTCTGCGTAAGATTTTTGGACCTTTGCACGTTGGCAATGGCGAATATCGTAGACGATGGAACGATGAGCTGTATGAGCTTTACGACGACATAGACATAGCGCAGCGAATAAAGATCCAGCGGCTTCGTTGGCTGGGTCATGTCGTCCGAATGGATACAAACGCTCCGGCTTTGAAAGTATTCGATGCGGTACCAGCTGGTGGTAGCAGAGGAAGAGGAAGGCCTCCTCTGCGTTGGAAAGATCAGGTGGAGAAGGACTTGGCTTCACTTGGTGTGTCCAATTGGCGCCGGTTAGCACGAGAGAGAAACGACTGGCGCGCTTTGTTAATCTCGGCCAAAATCGCGTAAGCGGTTATCGCGCCAATTAAGAAGAAGAAATGAAATTGTAATCAAAACCTGTGATATCTGCAGCCAACTTTGAGTTTTAGAAAAATCGCCGGCTTATATTGCCATCATTGGTGTTACCATAATTTGCTTTGGGCATGTCTATAAGTAAGCCTAACTCATCCCGAAATCTTTTTTGAATGGTTTCTTTTGTGGTTTTTTCCAACAGTTCTTCCTCAGCTGTGCTCTTTGCTCTATACTTTTTCACTGGCAATTTGTTAGCCAAATGCAAAATACTTTCGAATAATCTTGTTCTAGCGTGCAGAACGGATAGTCCAAAATCAAGGGAATCTAGGTTAACTTCATTCTTTTTGTCTAGATTGTTAAAGTCTTTCGATGTTACTTTACACAAATAACATTGGCTACTGGATCTGGTATCGGTGGCAGCATTGCAAACCTTACCATCAATCATCGTCATCTTAAAAATATACCGGAAAACAAATTTATTTCCTTGCAGCTCTATTTCAGAAGCAACTAAGTTGTTTACTGAGAATTCAACAAAATTTATTTCTTCTTTCGTGACGTCTTTGCTTTCTTTGATAAACCTAAATCTGATCGGTCTACAGAATCTAGGAAATGACGGAGGAGGGTTTTGCCTAACACTTTTTCTGTTTTCGTTTCCACAGGTGATTTGTAATGGCACAAAGGAGCTAAAAAAATGTTGGCATCCGAACCAAAAGTATCCTCAATTTTTTGTTGATATTTAGCTTGCTGGGAACCATCGCAGCCCTACTTGCATATTATTGTAAGAGAATTTCTTTCGTCCTCGCTTAGAGTGAGGAGCACCTCCTCTAAATACATTGATAAGCGCATAATTGTCTTATCGATGAGGCTTTGCAAGTCAGTTTCTGCGTAAGAACTAGTTACCCGTATTTGCGTTTGGTAACATTCTTTTTTAGCTTCTAATAAGCGATCGTAACAGGGATAAAGATAAGGGTTTGTATTACGAATTATTTCATATTGCTCTCTTGTTAAGTCTGCTTCTACAAACATAGCTAAGGCTGTCTGTGGTGTCAATATATTACCTCTCCCCGGGCTTGTTGATTCTTTGTATGCACTTTTGTATTTTGGTGCGCGTGATGGTGATTCTGCGATTTCTTTCAGAATTCGCGAGGCGTCCCTCTGCCCTTTTGCTATTAGAGTGGATTGCGCAGCATGTATAATAACTGTATCTTCTACCATGTAACGGACTTCTTCCGTTTTCCTACGTTTACTTCGCTCACTACACTTTTCGAATGATTTCAATGGACGGCCAGGGCGAAAATGTGACTTATTTGGAATTTCGATTGTTCCATTTAACCAAGACTGGTTAGCTTTTAGAAAAGCGTCCTCTTTTCTTCTGGCTTTACTCCACTTTTCCTTAAACTGTGCTTTAAAATAAGAAAAGCTTTTGTTAAATGTTTGCACATATTCAGCTGAATATGCATGACAAGACAGCAGGTTATCTTTTAAGAAATCTAATTTTTCCTCCAAAGATGTCAAATTCTGCCCTTGCATTTGATTGTAGAGATATTGACGAGTTACTTTTGTAGTGCCTGATGAGCTGGCAATGCCTAAGATAAGCAAAATTGGCTTAGAAATCAAAACAAATGCAATAATGTTTATATTGACTTTAGACAAGCGTGTATCAAACCCATTATATGACCCTCTATATGCAAGTATCTGGAGCTAACTTTTATGCACGTGGCGAGCTAATTACACCAGGTATCATGTTCAACACTAACTTTCACTTGGACGGACTTGGAAATATACCAAACCGGGTTTTCAAAACCAAAAAATACAAAAAAACAAAAATAAATTATACCCTAAATGAAATAGGCACCACTTATCCATTTATAACTATTAAAATCACAAACACCATTAACAAATGATAATATTCACCTGAAATTTCATAATCTATCACGATTACTCAGCTCGGTAACTTAAATCCGTAAATATTCACGTTAAAACAACAGCGGTTAAACAAAAACGATAACGTGCGTTTCAGAAATAGCTATGTTTTGATTAACTGACAGCTAATGCAAAGTATGGGATTGGCCGTAGGAGGTTGAATTATTGTTCCTCGGTCTATTTTCAAGTAGTGGGAGTGCTTTTTTTTGTAGTTGTGACAACTTTCTGAAATCCAATTATGGCCGCCTAAATAGCTTAAATCTACCTACATATGTATGTGCATCGGGACGCTATGTCCCACGTAGTATTCATGGAAAAAAATATATACTTAATATATCTATACATATTAGGACAAATGTATGTTATGTACCCTTTGTGAAAATGTTGAAACATAATTCAATTGTTGTTTGTTTTTACATTTTATTTCAGATCCTAAAACGCGTCATCTGATCCAGCGAAAATATAAATCTAAATTGGTGAGTAGAATATGTAGGTCACATTAATTTCTAGCATTAGTCAGCTCAGTTTTCAAAGCTGCTTTGTTGAACGGCATTGAAAGGAGTGTGTCACCTCTCGGTATAGATGTAATGTACTTTTACTAAAATCGCATGCGTAAAAACTCATTAATTCATTTAATTTATGTAAACTCGAAAGTCACTCTTTATGAACAATGCTTAATCAATCCTTTTTTTCATATAAAGCCTATTCACAATTAAATGCAAACGACATTCGTAAATTATGGTAGGAAATATATACATATATACGCACATTTTATTGCTGTGGTGCCACTATAATGCCCTGTTGCCTGATGGTTTGCACTTAATTTAGAATTGGCCTACAGTACATGCTTACATAAAAATATTTTATAATGCTCAATTTTGCAGTCTAACAAAATGTTGTTACCAACAACGTTACTTTACAAAAAGCCAGTATTTTAGCGAATAAGTAACAGCTAAAACACGTCAGAATAAACGGCAGTTTTTGCAACTTTTTCAAAATTTTTGGTTACCACTTACATCTTAGCGTCTAAATGTAGTTTTCGATAATAAAAATATATGTTTTCGAAGCAGAGCAGGGCTGGTATTAAATCTTAAGTATTTTACCCTTAAACTTTATTACATTTTTACATACACGTACATATATTACGAGCTGATTTAGTAAATCCGATAAACTTAGCTGAGCATTATTCACTTAACACTTTAAAAACCGTGAACAAATTGTAAATTAAGTAAATTAAATTTGTATTAACAATTTATTTTCATCACATACCCTTTTAGCAGCAGACTCCTATTTTTAAGCTGATGTAAAACAAGAACCGTTAAAATAGTTAAGGTTTATAAGGTCAAAATAACTAATTGTTTTTTTTTCGTTTTAAGCGATTCATAATATATTTCAGAATATTCACACAAATTTACAGAGCCTAATTCTCAATATTTCCGTAGATACAAAGCCAAAGGTAGGCGAGCGTTAGGTAGTTACGCTGTGACCGGACAGCTATAGTACAAATATTTATTTTCAGGATTTTTATACCAAGTTGAAGTGAATTTTTTTTTTATAGAAAGGCATTTTTTTCTTTAAAACCTCCAAAAAGTTGAAATTTTGGAATTTCTCTCAGTTTTCTTAGTTCATCTAGAATAAATAATTAGAAATCCGTTTGAATTTTTTGCTTTAGATAATAATTACGAGCTGTATCTTGTACGCCAGTTGGAAACTCCAGCGTTGCAGCGCTCTACTAATTTCTATGTTAAACATTTTTCCAACTTATTTTAACCAGTACAAACATTTTTTTATACTTTTTAAATGTTCATTAAAATATCGAATAAACTATGCAGTGCTAAATTAATTTTTTCCTTAAAAAAAAAATCGCAAAGAGATGCAATTTTTAGACTTCATAAACCAGGCTCCCTCCTTAAACTGTTCTCTTTCACTGATTTATCCAACCATTCTTCGTTCTTTCGCTTTAAAGTGGAATAATTTTCGATCGTCTTTTCCACTTTCGGCGTAAAGGCGTAAAAACATCTTGAAGAAATAAAAATTAGACGGTTACAACATTTTTTTTTAGGAAACTGCTAGACGTAGAGCATTTCAACATTTGTTTGGGTTTAGGGCAGAGAGTAAACTTTAAAGCACAATACTACAAAAATTAAAAACAAAATATAAATAACGGCACCGCGTGTTCTCCTAATACATTCCTTTATGGCCGCAATTTCAATCTGAAAGAAGTAAACTCAGCCTCTTTTTAAAGTCTTACAAATTATTATCCACAGAGAGACGGTTTGGGAAAACGAAAAGTTTACGCAAATAAGGGCACTTGCCTGTTTTTTGTTAAAAGAGTTAGTTAAAAAAAAAATTAAAATAACATTTTAAAGTTACCAGCCGAAAATATCGAACGTCACTCTATTTATAATTTATTTAGGAAGACTTGACAATCGGTTGAAAAAAATGTCTTGAAAACATTTAATTTAATCGAAAATGAAGCATGAGTGGGAGATTGCGAATTTAATTGCCTTATAGTTGATATGCCACTTATTGTGATCGGTGAACGGATTCAACAGATGCTAGAATTTTTTTGATACGAGGGGTGCCTTTTATATTTCGGCATTTGGCAACCCTGGTGTTGCAATCTGGCAACTGACAGCTGTATCGCAAAGTTTTACATTTTTTGGCATTTACGTACTCAGAACATTTTGAAATACCAGCGCTATTTGTGTTGTTTACAGTAACCTAAAAGATTCATCTCGGTCCAAAAATGGAATTAAATCGTGAACATTTTCGTGCAATTATTTTTTACAACTTTCGACGTGGATTAACTCAGCAACATTGCATGGATGAACTTAATTCATTTTTTGGCGATGAAGCTCCATCAAGGACCAGAGTTTATCGATGGTATGGTGAATTCAATCGTGGTCGTAGTTCACTCCAAGACGAATTTCGTGAAGGTCGTCCAAAATCAGTTGTTGTTCCGAAAACCATTGATGCTGTGCGCGAACTGATATTGCAAGATCGTCATGTGACCTATCGTGAGATTGAGGCAATCTTAGGCATTAGTGGGACCAGCATGCATTCAATATTGCATAAACATTTCACTGTCAAAAAAATTTGTTCGCTTTGGATCCCACACTATTTGTCAATCGCTCAAAAAAAGGCTGGTGTCGATTGGTCGAAGGAAATGCTCAAAATCGATCGATACGATCGCGGGGCTTCGAAACACGTCTATGAGATCGTGACAGGTGATGAATCATGCATTTACGCGTATGAGCCCGAAAGTAAACAGCAGTCGACTGTATGGGTGTTTCAAGATGAGCCAAATCCAACAAAAGTTGTTCGCGCACGAAGCACTTCCGAGCAAATGAAAAAACTGTACATGTCGCAACCGTACCACTAGAACAACGCAGAACAGTAAATTCTGAGTGGTACACAACCATTTGTTTGCCAGTTGTCTTCCAAGAAATTAGGAATACCAATCGCCAAAGACGGATCACTCTTCACCAGGACAATGCGAGCTCTCACACATCGGCTCAAACACTGCATTTTTGAGCACCCAAAACATCGAATTAATGGGTCATCCGCCGTATAGTCCTGACTTGGCACCGAATGACTTCTTTGTATTACCGTACGTAAAAACAAACTGAGAGGTCAACGTTTTTCGACACCTGAAGAAGCGGTTGCGGCATTCAGAATGCATGTTTTGGAGGTACCTCATTCAGAGTAGCAAAAGTGCTTCGACAATTGGTTCAAGGGCATGCAAAAGTACATAGATCTTCATGGAGAATATTTTGAAAAACAATAAAGTGATTTTCGATAATTAAAATTTGTTTTGGTTCTCTAATCCCGACATATAAAAGGCACCTCGTATACCTTCTTTTCTTTCTTCCAAAGTCGTTATTTAGCGATATCTCGGAAGCTGCATGATAGAAAACAAGTGTGTGGATTTTCAGGCTCGCCAATTTTCCGTAGGTACTGTTGTTGTTTTTTACTGTAAGCTAGTGCTATATATAAAATTTTGAAGAGCCATCTTTTGATATTCCCAAGAATAATTGACCAAAAAACAAGATTTTTTTTCAATTTCAGGGAAGTCTTGCGCCTCAGTAATGCCAATACGAATATGTTTAAATGCTTCAATTGTGGCTGGTTTATCGGCATATGCTTGCGGTGTTACTTATCGTCACAAAAACTAGTCCGCAAGAGGTACAAACGGGATTAAAAAACAGTTAAAACGCTGCCTATTGTCAAAACAAATTCGTTTGCCGAAATTATCGAATATGCTGGGTGACATTACGCGTCATTACGTAGAATCGGAATGTCTTCAATTTCGATCCACAAAATGTTAACGCGGCTCTATAATATGCACCATTGCCCATGGTATTTTTTATACTGCTGACAAAAAGCTGTTCAATGATGCCACAACTCCAACACTCTGAGGATGCATTAGTTTCTCGTGCTTGCTTTCCAGTTTACTTAGTTACCAGCCTACGAAGTTAAAACCCAATATTGGGGTCTAATTAAAAAGATCTAAGGCCTAAACTAGAAGCAGTGAAGCCTTCTCTTATTAATCTAATTGAACCGTGCAAGTGTGTGAAATTTCCATCAGATAAACCTAGTGATGATAAGGACAGTAAGTTTTATAAAATTTGACATGAACTTTTTCAAAGAAAGTACTCGTAGGTTGGCTAACCCTACGCGTGCTTTGCTCAAGCACAAGACGGTTCATTTCGATCTGTGAAGGAATAATATTAGACTGTAATAGTTTCGCCAGCTCAATAGGCCCAAAAAGGGGTTGATAATCGATCACATCATTTTGTAGCAGGAAGAGGCCATCAGATATAAGAAAATAATTTATTCAACGCATATGTAGTCTCATCTACAATTTTTTATTATCCAAAAAAAATTCCATATGAACGTGAAACTATAGTTTTTAGGTGGTAATGGTGCTACTCAGTTCTTAATTTTCACGTTAATTTAATTTGTAAAAGGACTTAAAAGTTTCAAACGAGGAGCCGTAAAGAGAGGTATAGGTGGTTCCACAAATGGAGAGACATACAGTTTTATGCCACCTCCAAACTCGGAGGTATTCCATTGCCTGCCAAGGGGCCACCGTTATTGCGAAAACTCTTTTCTATTAATTGGTCTTGGTGAACTATCAATTAAGTGGACAGATTGTGAGTTCTTCAAACACAAGTTTGACACTTTCATGGCAAAAAATAAAGCCATTAACAGCAGTTACAGAAATCTACTTTGTTAAGCACTCCAACATTTAAACGAAAATATATACCACAACGCTATCCAAATGAAATACTGAATGAAAAATAAGGAAAAAAAATGGCAAATAACAAGATTCCCACCATTAAAAACTGAGCTTAATAAATTAACTAAGCTGCTCAAAGACAAATTACAAGCATACAAAAGCAAAATGCTCAACAAAAATTTACAACACCTTTGAGCTGATGAGAAATTCGATTATTTTCTTTGCAAAGCCGCAGCGAACAGAAATAAACCAAACATCCACAATCCGCGAATTAAAAGAGCAATTTACTCTCAAGTTTGGGTAAAAAGCCATATCGAGAATGCTGAAGTTTTCGCGCAACACCTTGAAAGGAAATTTCGACCCCATGAAATAATTGATAGTATCATCCCAACTCCTGTTGTCCAAGAAATTGAACCATTTACGCTTTTGGAAACTATTTCTTAAATCCCTAAGCTGAAAACGAAGAAAAGTTACGGTTTCGACCTAATAACAGCTGGATTTCTAAAAACCTAACATCTACCGCGTTGGGTAAATTAACAATGATCATGGAAGCATGCATCCGTTTAAAGTATTTACCATTGCAATGGAAGTTCTTGGAAATTATAAGAATTTCTAAACCAGGAAAAAATGCAAATTTTGAAGCCTCTTATTGCCCAATCTCGTTACTTCCATTGTTGGGAACACTTTTTGAGAAGTTGAGGGGGACAGGCATGCTCAAACATAAAAAAAAATTAATGCAGGCGGTCCTCAAGGCAGCATACTCGGACCTATTTTGTACTTGTTTTACACCCGTTCGTGAATCCAGCAAAATCGCAACATTTGCGGATGATACGTGCGTACTCTCCATATTCCATAAAACTGAATGAAACCGAATCAGTACACGTGAACTTTACAAATAAAAAAATTATCATCGGCCCATATATTTTCACTAAACGTTCCACACGCATGACGTTAGACGCCAAGCTGAAATGGAAAGAGCATATTAAAATTAGAACAGCTGAGCTGAATATCAAATATCATACAATAAACTTAATTGGCTTATCGGCAGAAACTTAATGCTAAGTGTCGAAAGCGTACTTTTAATTTACAATCAGATTCTTAAGCCAATATAGGCCTATGATGTGAGGATACAAAGTAATGTTGAGATGATACAATCATAATAAGGTGCTCCAAGATATCGTTGAAGCAGTTTGGTTTGTCCGGAATGACGACGTGCACAGAAATCTGCAGGTGAACACGGTCAACGACTGAATAAACTCTTTCGCTGCTAAGCCTGCAAAGAGAATAAAACAGCACACCAGTGTTGAAACGTCCACTCGGCAACGAAGCAATACACACAAGAAGGTTGAAAAGGAACAACTACAGCACCTTGTAGTTAACCTAATTTTATATAGGGTTTTTCAATTGGCGTGGGTCGATTTTGGCGCTCTGTGGCAGCCATTTTGTTTAGGTGACATCTGTCAAATCTTTTGTTTATTATTCAGTTGTTTATGGCAAATCATCATGGCAAGTCACACGATTGAACAGCACGTTCAAATGATAAAACTTTATTATCAAAATGAGTGTTCATTAACGCAAACGTTGCGCGTATTGCGCCCATTTTTCGGTAGACGTGGTGGCCTTTCCAATTTTTTATGGTCCATATTAAACCACATGGCCCTAGATGACATGTGGTTCCAGCAGGACGGCGCTACGTGCCACACAGCAAACGCCATTTTATTCCATTTCAACATCTACCGGCCCTTATTGAAAAACTCTTTAATATGTCCGTGTTTTGAAAAAAAAATATTACTTGATAGTTTGGTTAACTACATATGTGTAATAAAAAATAAAAAATTCAAAATAAAAATTGGTATTTCATGTCATCAGTGGGTTTCGTACCCGGTCCTAATGCATGGTAGTCACGCCCAAATCCATCCGGCTACGGTGGCCTCAGCGTATATTCCTTTCACAGAGTAAAAGTTCCACTATTTTTTTACGTTTTTATAAAACAGCAAGAAGAATGAAGTAATATATACCATTTATTATATTTTTCAAAAAAATTTATTAGTTTATTTATGGATACTTTTTCCAAAGGGCATTATTATACCATATTTGTGCTGGGGAAAATTACGCCATTTTTTTTTAATAGCTGGATGGATATGTCTTTCGTTTGGCATCCATTTTAATATCAAAGAGTGAGTATAATTACTTAACGCCGTTATTTTTTAATTCAATGCTCAGAACTTTAAATTCCTGTAAATAATAAAATTGTTGGGAAAATTAAAAAGCAATGTTGTTCTTTTTTAATTCAGTTCTTAGAACTTTAAATTCCTTAAAAAATTCAATTGATGACAAATTAAGAATCTATGGTTTCGCGTAGGTGTATATGAAGTTTTTCTTAAGGGGTTACATGGGATTCGTCGGGTAAAAAACGGCCTATTTTCAATATTTTTTTTCTATATAAAAAATTATTTATTTAATTCAAACTTTTTTCTGTCTTATAGACACATATTTAAAGAATAGTTTCTGAAATTTTCAAAACAAAAATTAAAACTCCTCCATTGTGACGTCATTTCCGGTGACCCCTCGAAAAAAAGGTGCGTCCGCGTTGTCAGCATAACTCCTGCTTTATGTGCTTTAGTTAAGACTATAAACTCGTGCTTGAACGAAGGAAAGAAGAAAAGTAAAAATTGGAATTTTGGCAGACATTTTTGCAAAAAAATGAAAATTTCGGTCAAATTTGCTTAACAATATTTTTTTTTAAGTAGTTGTAATTGAAAAAAAAAACAAAGTTCGGTTGAGTAGTTTTCGAGAACATTTGACAACCGACTGTGAAAACACAGTTCTGAGAAAAACGCTTTTAAAGTTTTGAATAACAATAAAAGTGGCTTGGAGCGCACACATTCCCAAGGCTGTATCTCCGATTTTATTATTCGGATCGACTTGAAAATTTAGGATAATATTCCTGAGACGTTGTAGAAATGAATAAGCCAAAAAAAAATAAATCGTTTTTTTGAACCAACGAAACCCATGTAACCCCTTAAATTACTTTTACTGTCGCACGATGCGGGAGACTCGAAGAGGTTTTCTCCAGAATTCCAAACAAGTTGTACCAACAAAGGATTATCGGTGAGGTTTCAGTTGTAGTTTCTCAAACGATAAGTTCTCTTTACTCAACTTCTTTCATATCTACTCTCTGTTGAACCTTCTCCTCTTTTACAGATGTTACAAACAGGGTAAAATGTAAATAAATTGAATATAAAATAATGAATTTTAATGCAAGATAATAATTATTTAGCAAAAAAAATCCACTAATAAATTTTTCGGATTTGCTGAAGCAGCTCCGTCGTATCGCAAGTACTTTCAAATTAATCCATTTGTACTTTTTCATTATTTTTTTTCTTTTTTATGTCCATATGTTCACTAACACCTCTTCTGCAACCACCTCATCACAACCACTAACACCAACAAAATCATACTCGTACATACTTAAATACATCATATTTAAAATAAAAACCGTTATTGTAACGAACTCATTCTGCATATTGGCATACGCATATTTTATTATGTGCAATTGTGTGTTTGTGTGCATGTATTGTTCATAAATCAATGCGATGTTTGTAAATATTTCAACAATTTCGCTACACATACGTACATATTCCCCGTACAATTACTTTGTATGACAACAACACCACGGATAAAAGGTACCTGTCGAATATATTCTACATCACTTCATACGCGTGCTTTCGATTGCCTACGACATTCATCTGCGCGAGCGGGAAGCTCGCGAAAGACGAAGGCTCAGCAGCATGAATGAGACGAGCAAACAGCCAAGAGTTACTGAGACGGATGAAGAGGAGAAGCAAAGTAGGCCTGCGCTCATACAAAATGAAGCCGAAATCATTACTTAACATAAATTTGTATTTCAACTGTGATAAATCCAAAGTGTACTGGCAGGCATTCAGTCCACTATTTACGCTAACACAAAAAAGTAAAACCAAATAATAAGAATTAAATTAAATTAAGAATCAATAAGTAAAGTTGAAAATGCTGCCTAATTTTGTGCCGACTTTATTTTATTTAAAACTAACTTTCTACAAAAATCTTCAATCAAACTAATATAAATTAAGCGTAGTTGCCTTTTAATGCCAAACAAAGAGACGATACAATCCCTAAAAAATCTACTTATAATAAAATTTTATACTGCAAACTATTTATAAAAATACCAACTGTTATGTAAGGAATAATTTAACATAGCAACTTTTCACTCTGTTCGCATGCCTTGTTTATAGATGCTGTAAATAAATATTTAAGCTGAATGAATTGATATTAAATAAATGTTTGTAAAAACCAAAACCACAAGCGACACAAGAAAGCCACAAATGTGTTTTTTTAATGTTTTAAATGTAAATATGGGCACACATACCTATGTATATATGTGTTTGTGCACACATTTTTGTGTATTTGTTTTGTAAATTTGTAAATATGTATACCTATCGACAGGATATCAGTATTTCAGGCGTCATTTGCATTTCTGATTTGAAAGATTCCACAGAGCAGCAAAGTAATTTTTTCAAAACTTCTTTTGTTTCGCAATTCTGGCGGCGGCAGATATCAGAACTAAGGCACGTTAATAAAGTAGCGGGAATAAACCAGCAGATTTGACTTTTTTCTAATTTGAAGTGCGCTCTAAACTGTCAAACTTTATTTACTTTTTACTTCGTGGTAGTATAGTGAATTAAAGCGACAACAAAATATAGGGGAACGCAGCTGTTCTTACTATACTGCTACTACCTTATTGATGTGTCTTGGTCAGAACGTAGTTTTGCATCTCGAGTTTAGGTTACCAAAATAACGCAGTTCTCGCGCGTTGTGAGGCCAAAGTTTTGTCAAAAATTAAATGGTAGAGAAAGGACCACAGCGTTAATTCACAGTTAGGTTAGGTTAGGTTAGGTTTGGCATCCGCATCGCACATAGAGACAACGATGCCACTTAGACCACGAAATGGGTCCGTTGTGAACCGCGGAAGCTGAGCTACATTTCCCTCTCCATATTAAACCATCCTGAGCTTCTGACAAACCATAAAAGGTTGTTGATACCTAAAGTGTATAGATTATCTATATTCGTTAAGAAGTAGGATTTTAAAAATCGGTTCCTGCTTCTGGCTAGAGCTGGGCATGTGCAAAAAGGGTGTTGAATTGTTTCCAACTCCTCCTCATTTCTGCAGCTACGACAGAAATCATGCGTGTAAACGCCTAATCTCTTTGCCTGATTTCCTATGAGACAATGTCCTGTGAGGGCCCCTACTAAGGTCCTGATTTGAAGTCAATTCACAGTAAAGTATGATATTTTTTAATTTGGACTTAAGTTTTTTTTAATTTCTTGAACTCAAACAGCCACAAATCCCCGAATTAAGTCAATGCGCGTAGGTGAAGAACTTAAGAACTGTCACTGCGCTCAGTTCGGCTACAACAATTTTCATATAAAAAAAGCTTATGAAAGTTTTTCACATGGAAAGTCTTGAGTTTAAATCCTAAACTGCATGGAAAATATTAAAATTGGAAATGACAAACTCAAATTATACCAATTATACTGTGATACCAAAAATGTTCAAGTCAGTCTTTGAAATCAAGTAACCTAAGTCATTGACATAGTTTCAACTCAGCTGTCGCATTAAAATCACTTAAGAATTCTGTAGCCAAGAATATTTCGTTCTTCGTACAAAAACCAAAGCAATCCCAAAGAAGTATGATTTTTGACTCAAGCAGTTTTTAGAAAAATCATTCCAGGCACCCGCCACGCCTTTTTGCACCCGTCCCAAAGTGCGTTCCCCCGACAGTCGGTTCTACATTACCGGAACGGCACGGATTTACTATATACCCGGCCAAGGACTGTCACTCCAGCAGCACTCCCCGTACATGTATGAGGAATGTTTTGTTGCTACAACAACAACAACATCCCTCCCAATTAGAATGTAACCTGCAAGTAATCCTATAGCTATGGATAGTTCATTTCTACTAACGAGCTTCCCATGTTCCTCACTGGTCACATTGCTTTGGCTGTGCAACAGGGGTGAGCATGTTTCCGTCTCGCACCTGCTTCTTTAAGTGAGATATTCGGATAATTTCCAAGTATTCATTCACGGTTTATTCTCTGTACGTACTAAAGTTTCATCTTCTACTCGAAGAGTACTTAGATACCGACCTTGATCTTTCGGATAAATAGCACTGTTTGCTCAATGAGCAGATATCCCGCCATCTGTCGCGAATTCTACCGAATATATGTACGATAAGAAGAAATTTAGCGATTTACATATGCTTTAGCGTAAAGGCGTCACGCTTCGACATCGACCTTAGCGCGATGATGCAAGAAAAGCATGGCTGTTAATGCTGCATGCGAATAAATAACCATAGTAAAATTGCTTACATTGAAATTATGAGTGAAAAGGTGAATAAAAGGCTTGAAGAACTCTAAAGCACTTCTTTGATAGTTGGTACGTCTTACTTCGATGGCTCGTGAAAGCCTCTCACTACAAGATTGGGTACAGATACTTTTCTTCAAATTCAACCTAAATAATTTCACAAACTATCAGTAACTATATGATAACTATGATAAGAATATCCAAGTAAAAAGTAGATAAAAACTCTTACTTGACATGTCTCCACAACCGTTAGTTTGCAGACTCAAGTTTATTGAGACTTTTTCGCATTTCACATTTCACACCTCGAACTGAAATAAATGAATTAGTTTGAAAGAAGAGTAAAAAATGTAAGTAAATCCGCATAAAATTATAATAACTTTTTTCTACTTAATTCAAGGTTTTACGTATGAGCTCATTTGACGCAATTATTTGTTTTATGGTAGAAAGTTTTTCTATGCAATTACCGTTATCCGATATGGCAAAAATTAGACCAAACTTCTGTTTGAACTTTTTCCTTCGTGCCTTTATGTTGACTAACAAATGTAGGGCTCAAAGATTTTAGCCAACTTGGAATTAAAATTTGAAAAGTTGAGCCAAGAAACCCCGAGAGATTTGGTAATTCCTAAAACACTCAGGCTAAAAAGCCCATTATATTTAAAGCTCTGGAAAGTGAAAGAGTCAAATATAGTCAAGGAGGGAAGGATAGAAGTAATGGAAGGAAAACGATAGGATAGAATACAGCGATGGGATAGAATACAGACATAGACGTAGCTAAACCTGTTAGAGTTTTCCAGATTCTTTGACATCGAAACCCATAATTCGTAGCCTCGCTCTAGTAAATGTGGGACACTCACAGAGAAAATGATCAGTGCTATCCGCCAGCTCTAAGCACGACAAGTAAATCGGGTCCTTAATGATTCCAACCCAATGTCTTTTCTTCCAACTTTAATAGAAATTTCGATAGCTTTCTGTTGGGGCCTGCTCACACAACACTTTGCAGTTCTGCAACGTTCCAAACCGAACTATCGTTCTGTTTTGTAAATTGCATACATAATCGCTGATCCCCTTCATGATTCCTGCAGAACTGATTCCTTCTTGCAACAGAATTAAGCTTCTTCTTATATTAACGAACAGTCTTTGAGGTTTGCTTTGCATTCTTCAGAGGCTTCAGTGCAGCTTGACTGCCAATAAGGAGTCCAATCTGTTCCCCGCTCATCTCCTCTCAATTACGGTTACTATCATGTAATATATTTTTTCCTGGCAAACACTACCTGCTTATAGTGATCGCTGGTAAGGAAGCCTTCAATTCTAAATTTTATACTAAAACAGGTACGGCACTCGCAAACTCAAGTTTTCAATAGTGTACATATTTTTTCATAAGTACGACATTTGATCAAATGCATCTTCTGTCTCTCTCTTTCAAATAAGACACGTTTCGCCTCCAAGAAAGAAAAGGATATTATTATAAAATTGTATTGATTTAACCCTTCAACGGCTTTGGTATATATACGTTCCGCCCACAAAAATTATCATACTAGAACAAATCAGTGTGCACTACTTTATGTCTTGGTTTATATTTTTAAAGCAGGTTCTAGAAGCTCGGAAGGATATGTAAATGAACATGATTAAACTGTTCTAATGTTTTAAATTAAAAAAATTGGAAGAAAATTGTGAAGGGAATGAAGCAGTCTCAAATACAAATTTAATATGGCATGCACAATAAGCTTTACATCATTTTGTCTTTATAGTCCCTGAATCTGACGTCGGATGCAGTGTCAGTCTTCCAAATTCATTTGTGTACTGCTCTCTCTGAAGTGTACACTTAAGGGACTGAAAAAATTTGTCCGCTTATGGGAGGTTTCCGCTTATGAGAAAAGTGTAAAAAAGTTACTAAATAATATGTTATGGGAGGGTTGTCCGCCCAAGAGGAAACATTTAAAAAAATTCTTAAAAGTTGTAGTATGTACAGAAAAAAGTGTGTGCTTAAGAGAGGTGTCCGTTAGGAGAGAATACACTGTATATGTTTTTAATTGCGAATTCACTAGAAACTTTGGTTGCATTTTGAACAATTTTTCATTTTTTAAAACCTGAATTTACATTCGTAATCAGATAACTTAACCTTTTACTGCATGAATTAATAAAGATTCGAAAAAGAACTGTTTTACGGTGGAAATAGCTTTATTTGATTACACTAGTTTACACCAAAAATGGTCCTCAACCAAAAGGCGTTTTTTAAACTAATTTAAGGTCGCTGAAACCAAAAATGAATTTAATTTTTTTTTTTCAAAGAACGGTTTCCGAGATATTCCCAAAAAACCTGTTTTTTGGGCAATAGTGCAGTTATTACCTGCAATCTTGAACACAGTGCACGCCATTTCTTTGAAGTGCATAAATTTCGAAAGGCACACATATAACCTACACGGCAATATATAATTCGTGTCAATGGAAGTCGCAGTTTTCGCAAAACAGCTGTTGAAAGTTAAAAAAAGGCGTTTTTGACGTTTTTTACTAAATTATTAAAGTTTATCAACTTTTTTCTGGAACAAATAATTTTTTTATATCGTCATAAGAATGATGAGCGACTACTGCTGGATGCAACTTCGTGAAGATTCCGTGCAACATAAAAGAAGAAGTTTGAGAGTAAAAGCGTATTTTCGACCTCAAACATAGCCAAGTCAAAAGCTGCAAAATCACACGTGTTGACTTTATGGGTCATAACTTCTACAATTTTTCGTCGATTCAGACAAACTTAGGCTTAAAATGTAGGTGACAAAATCTTTCAGAAAACTTATCTTATGTCGATACAAAAACATTTTTGTTCCAGAAAAACGTTTATAAACTTTGATAATTTACTAAAAAACGTCAAAAATGCCTTTTTTTTAACTTTCAACAGCTATTTTGCGAAAACTTCGACTTCCATTGATACGAATAATATATTGCCATTCAAAGAAATGGGGTGCACTGTGTTCGAGATTGCAGGCAATAACTGCACAGGTTTTTTGGGAATATCTCGGAAATCGTTATTTGAAAAAAAAAAATAAAATTCATTTTTGGTTTCAGCGACCTCAAATTGTCTAAAAAACGCGTTTTGGTCGAGGACCATTTTTGAAAGTGAAAATTCGTAAACTAGTGTTATCAATAAGACATATTGAAAGGAAAATAATGAAAAAGTTTCATTTATTTGTTTTTGTTTTTTGCGGAACCATTTGCATATAAAAATTAGTTGTAAAGTATAGAAAACAGTTGAAATCAGGAAACATTATGATTCGTAGAAAAAGATGAGTATGTCGACTTCATGAAAATATTTCTTTTTGTCAAAAAGTATTTACGTTTTACTCTGTTATCAGTGCACTTCAATTCTGCTTTTCACTCATTTGCACAAAAGTGAGATTAATTCCAATTATCATAAAATCGTAGAGAATTTTTTTGCGGTTTATTATTGCTAAATATAAATTTGATAGATTGATGGGTGATGATAATAGTTTGAATTATTTTTTTATATGAAAATAAAATTGAATCAAAACTGCAATTACATACAAGAACCCATATACGGTAAAGGGTTAAAACCCCAAGAGTATACATTTTCAGTAAGAAGTAGCGAATGCAAAATAAAATTTTGCTATAATGTGTGACTTATACTCGTATGCATATTTGCCAAAGGCGCTAAAGGTTTAAGAATGCTCTCATAAAACATTTTATTAGATTCATTGTTTTAATAGATTTTACTAGAGCGTAAAGGGCAATTATCGAAATTATAAAAATAAGAACTAACCGCTTGACAGATTTTCTACTCAGTACGAAATTCCCCAATCGGGGCACTAAGATGGCCCAAAAAAAAATTTTTATTTTATTTAACTAAAAAAATAGACACTCATTTTTTTTATTTTTATATTTTTGTATTTAATTTTTGTTCGTGCTGCCAAAGCATTCAAAATTACCATTAAATTCCCAATGAGAAAATGCACGCTTCCATAAATTTGGTATAAGTATGTTTGCAGGCCGATATTATTTAATCTCCTATTTTACTTTTACTTCACAAAATTCCAAAAAATTATACCCTATATTCTATTTAAAAGAAACTTTTTAAGCTATTTTAATAAGCACAAAAATTAAAAAACAGATATATATATTTTTTATGTTCAATAATTAAATAAAAAATATTAAATAAAAACAATAATGGATGTCTAATTTTTTTGGCCATAGAATAAATTTGCTGAGGAGTATCAAGAAAAAAAGGGTTTTTGGGTGATCTTACCTTAGCCAAGGAAAAGTGCCGCCGCAAAAGTTGTAATAATAATAGGACTATGAATAAGTTCGTGCGGTTTTTTTTCGAAATTTGAAACTTTATTGACGTAAAATGGTTACAAATTTAATATTCAAAATATTGTCCATCGCTTACTACTACTTTTTCCCATCTTTCTGGCAATTCACGGATTCCCTTTGTGAAAAATTCGGTCGGTTTTGCCGCAATCCACGAATCGATCCATTTTTTGACTTCATCGTAATTACGGAAGTGCTGGTCAGCCAGGCCATGTTGCATCGATCGGAAGAGATAGTAATCGGATGGCGCAAGGTCTGGACTATACGGCGGGTGGGGTAGGACATCCCATTTGAGCGTTTCTAAGTATGTTTTGACCACTTGTGCAACATGTGGCCGAGCATTGTCATGTTGCAAAATAACTTTGTCGTGTCTATCGGCGTATTGCGGCCGTTTTTCTCGCAGTGCTCGGCTCAAACGCATCAATTGTCGTCGGTAGACATCCCCCGTAATCGTTTCATTCGGTTTCAGTAGCTCATAATACACAACACCCAGCTGGTCCCACCAGATACACAGCATAACCTTCAGGCCATGAATATTCTGCGCCGACGTCGATGTTGAAGCATGGCCAGGGTATCCATACGTTGCCCGACGTTTTGGATTGTCGTAATGGACCCACTTTTCATCGCCAGTCACAATTCGATGCAAAAAACCCTTTCTTTTGTGCCGTTGAAGCAGTTGTTCGCATGCCATAAAACGGCGTTCAACGTCTCTTGGCTTCAATTCATACGGCACCCAATGGCCTACCTTTCGGATCATTCCCATGGCTTTTAAACATTTGGAAATGGTTGATTGATCAACTCCCAAAGTTTTTGCAACCTCTTCTTGCGTTTGAGCCGGATCTTGATCGAGCAATTCCTCCAATTCGGTATCCATGAACTTTGGCGGCGCACCCTCGCGTTCTTCGTCTTCCAAGCCAAAATCACCACTTTTAAAGCGTGCAAACCACTTCTGGCACGTTCGCTCAGATAGAGCATGCTCACCATAAACTTCCACCAAGATACGATGACTTTCGGCTGCTTTTTTCTTCATATTAAAATAATGAAGAAGAATTCCCCGCAAAAACACATTATTTGGCACGAAATTCGACATTTTCAAGTGTGGTAAAAATATTGTTGTTTACGCTTCAAATAAAAAACTTATACTGACGTTTGTGCCTTACGACAGTAGCTCTCCAATGAATGTTTGGAAATGTGGATCGATGGAATAATAATCAAGTTACGCCATCTGTTGTAAAACCGAAACGAACTTATTCATAGTCCTATTATTTGAAAGTGTGATTTGTTTTTTGGGACTAATTTTATTCATAATTAGATATTTTCAATTTCTAAGAACTTCAACTGAGCAGGGCTCAAATTCTTGCAAAAACTAGTAATCCACCTGACTACAGTTAATAATTATTCATATTGTATATAATACTCGTATATGTACATATTTATGTGTATTGTAGTTCAATGCTAGGGTGTCGGCTTAAAATTTGTGTAACAGCTGCTCCATAAGTGTTCTGATACCGCAAAAGTGGCCACATTAAGCCGCTATTGAGTCATTTATGATTAGTTTATTTAGGTTTCGATTAATCTAAGAAGTGATTTAAAATGTGTTCAAGAATGAAATAGATACATAAATAATCAACTGCGTATTGATTACAAATAAACTAAAAGCTTCCCAAATCCTTAATTATATCAATTCCAAACGCAATAAACGCAAAAAACAAGAATTGTTTTCAATATAATTTTATTGATGTAAATATTAATACGGCAACTATTAATTAATTATGCTAATATTAGACATTTTCTCAATCTTCTGCATTCTCTACTCATATCCACAAGGCCGACCAGATTTGTTACGCAGTGCTGTGCGTTTTCTCTTACGTCGCCGCTGGACAGGAGCAAAAGAAGAATCCTGTGGTCATCACACCACAAATACAGGACATTCACGCCCAACAAAAGCAACAGCATGCTCAACAGCAAAAGCAATTACAACAACAACAACATCAACAGCAACAACAACAATCCCATCCGAGCAGCGGCGGCGCTACTAGTCCTCGTTCAGGTCCACAAATGACTTCACCAAAGCAAATAACACAGTCCACACATTTGCCGCCTCCACAAATGAACGGGAAAAACCCAACAGTAACCATACGCCACACAATGCCAATGCAGACGCCAACGGTTACGACAGCCACCGTGCAGCCCCAAGCGAAATTGCCGCATGCTTCGATGGCTTCGCCAGCCACAAATACCGCCACACCACACACAGCAACAACGACAACCAGCGGAATAATGCAACAACAACAACAACCATTCAGCTATCAACATATTTCACCGCTGCAGCATCAGCACACTCAGCCTCCCCATTATATGGTGTCTCACAGTCCAGTTAGTCGTACTAGCAGCAGCGGCAGTGCATCTGGCACTTTGCCACAGTTACCACCACGCGTGCCCTCACAAACCTCAACCGAGAGTGTGCACACTTCTCCACCAGCCGTAAAATCGCGTGGTCCCCCAACTGGCCCACCGCCTGTTATTCCACCAAGAACCGGCGCCATTGCACGCGCTGGCTCCCTGCAAGTGCACACCGCAGCGACAGCGACGTCCTCGGCGGCCAGCAGTGCCCTTTCGGGCGCACGGAATTTCGTACGTCAGATATCCGCTAGTTCGACACCTCCACAGTACACACCCCAACCGCCACCACCGTTCGTTATACCCAAGCGACGCACTTCCTTGTCGCGTGCCTCATCAGTTGCGTGCTCGGGGCCAGTAGGCACACAAACAACGAGTGCAATCGGCAGCGGAGGCAGTCAGCGTCCATCTTATGGTAGTATTAGCATGGGTGCGTCCCAACAACAGCAGCATTACTATCAGCAACACCACCAACAACAACAACAACAACAACAACAGCAGCAACAGCAGTCCCCGAGCATCAGTAGTGGGAACAAGCACTGACGAAGGAGTTCTTTCTTCCGATTTAGTGGAGGTGGTGCTGGCGGTGGTGGCGGTCACTCAGGGGTCGAACCACATTCGCGCGAGATCTGTCGTACCATTTGCATTCCGTGGCTCTGAAAGGGTGAAACGAAAATGGAAAAAATTAAGCTGGCAGCAGCAAATATTGGCTGTTGAATTTCTCTACTACGTAGCTGAGCTTTAATTGCAATGCACACAGGCATGTAAGTACCCGGAAGGGAAAGTATGAACAAGTGGCAAAAAATGCACACGGGGTTTCAAGCAGTTAAAAAGGTGTAAAAATGTAGTTAAACTGAGCAAAGTTGTATATGAGATTCCGTTAAAAAAGGAAGCTCGGAATTTTGATAAAACAACTTATGAGACTAACAGCTTTTACTTTCAGGTCAACATTCCTGACATTCCATAGAAAAAATTAATATTTCAACTAAACTTTGACTAAGATGTGGTATAAAAGTATTACTACGAATGGTTGATGATTTATTTATCGCACCCAGCCATTCGGTGATCAGCAAGTCGGTGTGAGCTGTTCTAGCAAAATTCCAAAGCACTTTTCACTCATTTTAACTAATATTTCTGTTTTTTTTTCCAAGGCGATTAGTTATTATTTTCAATCACGTAAAAGTTGGCGATTTAGAGTTTGAGAAAGTTTACTTTAGATTTAGCTCGAAATGCTAATTTCACTGGAAACTTCCAGCACTGCTCTAATTAGAAAATTAGTTCATAAAACAAAGTGTGACTTCATTTTAGACACTTCTTGAATGTTGTTTTCTTGCGCCTAAATCATTTTCGAACTTCAGTTAGATTCTAAATAAGTAATAAATATTACAAATTAATTAATTCATCCAGGCTAGGAAATTTCCACTGATGAATTATGATTGTAATTTTTATGCTTCACATTATAATTCACAAATATGCCACTAATTTATAAAAGTGTTCAAAATTTAACTTGTAATTTATTTTTTAAATCAGTTTTAGCGCGTGCTTTAATATTATACTACTGCGGGCAAAAAATAAGGTGAATTTGGTTGTAAAATGAAAAATCTTGATTTCTTGTAAATCAATTTCCTCCCCTTTAAAATAATCCCCTCTCTTTCCAATCCCCGAAACATGCCAAATAGTCCATTTCCGGCATAGCCACCAGCACCTTCTTCGATTCAGCTTTTATCTCCTCAATCGACTCGAAACGCGTTCTCCGGAGTGGTCTCTTGAGTTTTGGGAATAGCCAGAAGTCACACGGAGCCAAATCAGGCGAATACGGTGGTTGCGGAACGATATGCGTGGAATTTTTGGCGAAATGGTCACGAAGAACGAGTGCAGTGTGAGACGATACATTACCGTGATGCAAAAACCAAGAGTTGTTGGCCCGTAATTCTGGTCTTTTTAGTCGAATTACTTCACGTAAACGACGCATAACGCTCAGGTGGAAGGAATTCATAGTGCACCACACCACGAAAATCGGAAAAAACTGTCATCATGACCTTTACTCGTATTTTTGAACGACTTTGACGTGCTTTTTTCGGTCTGGCATCCCCTTTAGCACGATATTCGCTTGATTGGTCGGTTGTTTCAGGGTCGTAAGCATAAATCCAAGTCTCATCTTGAGAGTTTTCGGTACCAAACGAGATTTGACTTTTCGTAGGCCCAAATGGTCTTTCAAAATGGTTTTCACAGATCCTTCTGATATTCCGATCATATCAGTAAGGTCTTTAACAGTCAACCGACGATTTTTGAGCACTAACTCCTTCACTTTATTGACGTGTTGGTCATCTGTTGACGTCGATGGTCGTCCAAGTCATCAACACGTTCTCGACCTTCTTTGAAGTCTTTGTACCACTTATAAACATTTTTCTGCGACATGGTCGAATCACCAAATGCCTTCTGCAGCATGCTAAACGTTTCCGCAGCCGAAATTTCATTCCGCAAACAAAATTTGATGGCACTTCTCTGCTCAATCAAATCAGACATTGTAAAAATCGAAAAATGCACTCTTGGTCGTTTGGTAAACACAAGCGTAAATATATTACTTATATAAATTCACCTTACTTTTTGCCCACAGTAGTATTATATATATAATTGTGAGCTTTATTGAATTCTGAAAATAATGCTATCAAATAATATAAATTGTTCATATTCACTTCAACCGGTCTAAAACATTTTATAGTTAAGATAAAAACTTAGGACATTCAAATAAATTTGAGTCAGTGCATTTAATTTATGAAATTTAGACGGTTCAGCTTCATTGCCACTTTTTCTACGAAAGAAATAAATAACTTGCATCATAATCATGCTTTAAAGTTCACTCGAAGTACCTATACTAGTTCGCAACAGCGAAATTCCCTACAGGGTATGCGCATACCTGCAATATGTGCATCTATATAAATTTGTATGTTAGGACAGGGTGATTTGTATGAAATACAGCTTAATACCGCGCCTCCGAAATTCTGATTCCTCTTATTAATACGAACAAAAAATTTTTCTGCGTCATCGGTCTAAGTTTAACTAAACTTTTCAAGGCATTTGATTTTTTTAAACTATTTTTTCCATGGTAATAAGCTTTCTTCCGGTTTTTAAAATAAAACAACAAATTAAATTGCTACTGTGTTTGAAATATGAAATCTATATTTGGTCCCCTATTATTCAGTTACCAACCGGTCGTAGCTAAACGATAAATTCATAAAATCCGCGGAGGTATCATGGCTGTTGTGCTGAAAGCCGAAAGAAATAACCTCATATGAAGACCAGGAAAAAATATCATATTTTTATATGGTGAATTACATAAACAAATGAATGAAGTTGGAAACTAAAGCAAAATGTGTGTTTTTAAGCAAATTCAGAGCTGAAAACTGTATGGAGTATTAAAAATTGTTCGAAAGCGACAGATCATCACCATCATCATGTAGCGATTACAGCTAAGGGTGAGCTTTAGCTTCGTCCAAAATCCTCTTCCAATCTGCACGGTTCATAGCAATAGACTTCCAGCTCCTAACTCGAAGCTTTTTCAGATCGACTATGATTTGGTCAAGCGAGGTTAACCCTGGGCATCCTCGGGCCCGGGTCGTTAGGGGTTTGATGACGGCTATCTTACATGCGCACAATGTGTCCTAACCATCGAAGCCTTTGGGATTTAAAGTGCTAAACGACAGCTTCTTCCCAGCATAAGTTCCGCAACTCATCGTTGTAGCATATTCGGTGCTTTCAATCGTTGCAGCGTATGGTGCCAAACACCCTTCGAAGCGCTTTTCGCTCGAACACCTTAGCCCTTTTTCTTTTTTGCTTGTGATTCTCCAGCATTTGCCGCCGTACGACAGGACCGGCAGTATTATTGACTGGTAGAGGCTGTTAGCAGTTTTTATTGTCCCAAATATTTGAAGTGTTGAACTCCCCCAAAGGCAAATGTTCAAATTTCGTGATCTTCAGATATTGAATTTCGCCCTCATTTATTCTAAGGCCTACTGCTTTTGCACGACTTTCAATGTTGCAAAAGGTTTCGAAGAGATACCTTTTATTCCTTATCACTATTGTGATGCCAGAGTCATCAGCATACGCGCTTGTGATTCTTGAGTGACTAAGAAAGTTTCCAAACTTGGCTTTATTTCTTATCACATAGCGAAGAAGGAGATTAAAGACAGATGTAAAAAGCGAGTCGCCTTGCTTTACGCTACAGGAAATTTCAAAGGGATTTGACACTGCTTGTTATAAAACTAATTTTCCAGTAGGGTTAGTCACAGTTGATATTACTAACTGAATAAGATTTCCGCTGGCACCCGAGTCGGCAAACATTTCTGAAATTTTGTCTCGGCTAATACTGTCAAAAGCGTGCTTGAAATCGAGGAACAGGATGTGTAGGTCTAGGTTGCATTCATAGCTTTAGCATAAATATTTGGTCTGTTATTGATCGATCTGGGCGAAAGCCGCCTTGGTATTCAACCAAGATTTTTTCTGCTAGCAGTTAGCCAGGAAGCGCGGATTTGAGAGAAGATTTTATATGCAGTGTTTAGGAAAGTGATTCCTCGGTAGTTCAATTTGTCTCCCTTTTTGTGAATAGGAGTTACCAACCCTACAAGCCAGCCTTCCGGGATGCAACCGCAGATATTTTCTATGAGGAGCTTTTTTATGGCAGTAATACACTCGGAGGTTTGCCATTGCCTGCCGAGGGGCGACCGCTATTAGAAAGCACTTGTTCTTAATTTTGGTGTCTCACCGATATTCGAACCTACGTTCTCTCTGAATTCCGAGTGGTAGTCACGCACCAGCAAAAAAAAAAAGACTTCGTTTATTTAGGAACCAGCATTAACAGCGATAACAATGTCAGCCTTGAAATCCAACGTAGAATCTCTCTTGCCAACAACTACTACTACTTTGGACTAAGTAGGCAATTGAGTAGTAAAGTCCTCTCTCGACGAACAAAACTAACACTCTACAAGACTCTCATCATTCCCGTCCTAACGTATGGCGAAGAAGCTTGGACGATGACAACATCCGATGAAGCGACGCTTGGAGTGTTCGAGAGAAAGATTCTGCGTAAGATTTTTGGACCTTTGCACGTTGGCCATGGCGAATATCGCAGACGATGGAACGATGAGCTGAATGAGCTTTACGACGACATAGACATAGCCCAGCGAATAAAGATCCAGCGGCTACGTTGGCTGGGTCAAGTCGTCCGAATGGATACAAACGCTCCGGCTTTGAAAGTATTCGATGCGGTCCCAGCTGGCGGTAGCAGAGGAAGAGGAAGGCCTCCTCTGCGTTGGAAAGATCAGTTGGAGAAGGACTTGGCTTCACTTGGTGTGTCCAACTGGCGCCGGTTAGCATGAGAAAGAAACGACTGGCGCGCTTGGTTAAACTCGGCCAAAATCGCGTAAGCGGTTATAGCGCCATTTAAGAAGAAGTCACGCACCAACCCATTCTGCTACGGTGGCCGAATCATAACAGACACCTGCAATAAAATTAAATATCAGAGATGACTTACCCTCATTGCTGGGGTAGCAATAGTAGAGCAAAAGAATAATGGCGTGTATATTGATGTTGCTTGAAAGCTCCAGAATATCAATCTCAAATTTTCAAATTTTTCAGTGGCGTTTATTTTGATGTTGTTTGAATTTAGTAAACAATAACAAAATAAAAGTTAAAGACAGTGTCACAGCTTAGAGAACAAGTAAAATTAAAATAAGTCCAATTAGCTGATTCACTGCTGCTACCTTGTTGAGGTGCCTTGTTTGTACCAGTAAATCTAAGAAAATTTAATTTCATAAAAAAATTGATTTATGAAATGCAAAGTGCCTTCAATGATCTAGTTAAAACAAACATGCTCCATCTAAATCAAATTATGAAGCCTTAAAATTCATTGTAGGTCTATGTCATAGAATTCCTTTTGGTGCCTATTAACAAGAGGAAACATAGTTTCAACGGCGCGGTATCGGTCGCCAAATTGCCCCGGCCTAATGCTTGTACTACATAAACTATTCGCGTTGCAGTTGTGCCTAGAACTAGACTGTTGCATTTACGAGCTGTATTTACTGTTGTCTAAATATTATTTTAATTTAATTAACGTAAAAATTCTAAAGAAACTCCCGCGCACTTGCTGCTATACCTTTCTGTGAATACCCCGGCTATACATACGAGAAAAAAACCTGTGAAAATATTTGCATTTGCATGTTCTCTCAATCGCTCTTATTAGAAGAAACTCTCAAAGCAAATTTTGGAAAAATTAAATAGTTAAATATTCATGTGCATGTGTATGTATTTGTAATACACCTAACTTGGAACTAAACTCCTATACTGTAACATAGTAGGTACTGCAAGAACAATAATAGTTAAACGCGCACAAACAATGGCAAACCAAATTCTTGGAATTTACTTAAAAATCATCTTAAAAATACACTAACAAGATTAAAGGGCAACATTTACTAAAAAGAGGGTACAAATATAGTCTTAAAATAATAAAAAAACTACAAAAGAAAAATCACAAAAAATCAGAGCCGCAGAAGCAATAGAGTGAAAAAATTCTGCAATGCATTCACCATCAAGAGCAGGGAGTCTGACACAGAAGCTGTATAACAGCTAAACACTTAGCTCAAAAAAATGCAGATTTACTATTATTTTTTTTTCTCTAAGAAACTTAAGGTAGGTTTAAGCGCTGCATTAGCAAGAAAATCTGAATTCTTCTTCTATAGGGACATAAGATTTCATAGTTTGCTAAGATAACCCCATGGGGTGTTTACTATGTGCCCCTCATTTATCCAGCGCTTCTCCACTATTTTGTTAGACCAACATCTCTTGATCGTAAATACCGCTATTAATACGGTAATTTTTCAATCGGACTTTATCCAATATATATGCCAACTATCTGAAAAACATTTGATTTAACTTAATAACCAACACTTCATATAAATTTAAAAGCATGAAACACTTAAATGAACTATAAATAAAATAATAAAAATCCTCATATGAATCACCAAATAGTTCCATAAAAAGCTTTAAAATCAATCGGTATAAATGTTTTCTGTTAATAGATATCTAAATGCACTTGCGAGTAACTTAATAAAACAAAGAATTGTATATTAAGATGTCATGGAATAAGAAGGCTCATCGCAAGTGGCAAACAATTGTTGAAAAGATTCAATACACACAACTATACAGTGTTGGGCATTAAAATATGAAATGTTGTTGCACACGTAAAATTTAACATGTGGACTGTGGAGAATTTTAAAAGAATCTTAGTTATTTATAATTTTTGCTAATAAATTAGATTAATGAACAATAGAGCGTTTAAAAAATAGCGTCCGCTTACAAAGATATTGTGCGAAATTGTAAAATTGCTTCACTTGACACTTGTAAAAACAACACCCAGCCTCTTTCATGAACAAATTAGAATAAGTCAAGAATGCCCATTAAAACAGCCTTTTCAAGATGGCCACAGCCGTGAGAGTAATTTTGGCCAGCTTCGTAACAAATTGGTAAGGAAGAAAGATAACGGCGCTATATGAGTAGAGAAATAACAACAAAAATGAAAAACAATACAGCAATAAAATGCATGCAAGTAATATGCCAGAAAATCAGCTCATTCAAATCCCCTGAGAGCAGGATAGCGGTTCGCAAAATTCGCCACCTCTGTATATTTTCCAGAACGATTATAGTTATGATTTTATAGAGCATAATTATTTTTGTAGGTGGGGCATACGTATATGTCCCAGAGGCGCTGACGTCTTAACGTCTAAGGGGTTACATGGGTTTCGTCGGGTAAAAAAAAGGCCTATTTTCAATATTTCTTTTTTCTATGTAAAAAATTATTTATTTAATTCAAATTTTTTTCTGTCTTATAGATACATGTTTAAAGAATAATTTCTGAAATTTTCCAAAAACAAAAAATTAAAACTCCTCCATTGTGACGTCATATCCGGTGACTCCTCGGAAAAAAGGTGCATCGCCGTTGTCAGTATAACTCCTGGCAGGCGCATTAAAAATGAAAAACCAAAATTAGTGCTTTAGTTAAGACCATAAACTCGAGCTTGAACGAAGGAGAGAAAAAAAAATAAAAATTGGAATTTTGGCAGACATTTTTGCAAAAAAATTAAAAATTTCTGTCAAATTTGTTTGACATTTTGTTTTTTTTAAATAGTTGTAATTGAAAAAAAAAATCCTTAGTTCAAGCACGAGTAAATTGTATTTCGAACACCTGTGGAAATTAAAAGTGGCTTGGAGCACACACATTCCAAAGGCTGTATCTCCGAATTTATTATTCGGATCGACTTGAAAATTTAGGATAATATTCCTGAGATGTTGTAGAAATTAATAAGCCAAAAAAAATAAATCGATTTTTTTAACCAACGAAACCCATGTATCACCTTAAGCCGGAATGTCCAGCAACGAAAAGCTCTTCAGCCTTAAAATAAAAATAAATATTGGCACGTACACTTCTGTTAGGTGTTTGGCAAATGGTTTTTTATGAAGAACATTTAATGACAAAAATACACTCGGAGATTTTCCATTGCCTCCGGAAAGGTGACCTACGCACTCCCGAATGATAGTCACGCACCAACCCATTCGGCTACGGCGGACGCCTTAGATTAAGCAATAACTAAGCTTATAATATGATAGAATGTCCAGAATTTAGCTTTTACCATCAGAACTAGGTAAATATGTAGGTAGAACTGGTAGTCGGCCTTTAAACCATCTCACTTAAATCGATGTCGATCCGTGGTGCTACCACAGAAGCAGTTTATCTATTACTTTTCGTTAAACAATTTTATTATATCCCTAAAATCATCAGTATCATTCGAGAACAATGAGCCAAAGTATGTAAACTCAGTGGCAGAGAAATCAATAGAGAATAAAGAGTATTCTCTGGTAGCCTTCCTAGACATAAAGGCGCTTTCAACAACATCTTACCGGAGGCCATAACAAGCGCGATGACTGATTTGGGTGTCGCCGAGGGCCTTGTAAATTTATAGAACAGTTGCTATAAGGCAGGTTCGTAATTTCGACGTTGGGCCTCTCGTCGATACGAAGATCCGTCAGGAGGGGTACGCCTCAGGTCGGACTACTCTCTCCTCTGCTGGCAATGAATCAATTGTTAAAAATCTAGAGGAAAGGGGGATACACGTAGTGGCCTCTGCAGATGATGTTACAATATTAATAAGAGGAAAATTTCCAGATACGCTCTGCAATATAATGCAAAATACTTTGAACGATGTAAGCCGGTGTGCTGGTCTTGGAGTAAATCCCAACAAAACAGAACTAATCATGTTCATCATAAAACACAGGATACCTGTCCCTAAATAAAAGTGTTCTCACCACAATGGATATAAATATATATTCAGATAGCCAATCGGCCCTGAAAGCTTTACAATCGCCTAATATTATCTCAAAGACAGTAAAAGAATGTGTCGACGTTTTGACAGAACTATCACAGTACTTTGTTTCTCTCACAGAGAGAACGTAAGATCGAATCTCGGTGAAACACCAAAATTAAGAACAAGTTTTTTCTAATAGCGGTTGTCTCTCGGCAGGCAATGGTAAACCTCCGAGTGTATTTCTGCCATGAAAAAGCTTCCCTGCTGTTCGGAGTCGGCTTGAAACTGTAGGTCCCTCCATTTGTGGAACAACATCAAGACGCACACCACAAATAGAAGGAGGAGCTCAGCCAAACACCCATAAAAGAATGCACGCACCAAATATAATATATATATATATATATATATATCACAGTACTTTGTAATAAACCTGCTCTGGGTGCCGGGTCACAGAGACATAGAAAGCAACTGCAAAGCATATGAACTAACGAGATTGGATACCACATTTCCGATCCAACCAGATAAAGCGAACATACCTATACCTTTAGCAACATGTAAAATGCTTATAAACAAACACACTATCAGAGCTGCCAACAGGCTATGGACCCAGTCCCTCACCTGTGCAATAAGTAGAATGACGTGGCCAGAATAGAACATGGGCGCACAAACTGGCTGTTGAAACTGAACAGGAAGAACATGAGAAATATTCTCGGGAAAGGACAATGTTCCCCGAATAACTTTCCAGAAGTAGCCAATATAAAAATAACAAGTCATAGCTTAGTTCAATGAGGACAATGTAGAGTAAGGAGAGGGGACAGCCCTGTTGGTATCACAATGGGCCCACAGCAGAACTAGGTTTGTCAACTGACAACCACTATACCTACCTACCTAGTGGCATGCCACGCAATACAGAGACAAAGGGGGTGTCTGACAAACTCTTCCTTTCTGCAATAGTCGAAATGAGGTACATTCGATTTTTGAGCATGTCGACCTAGCAGACAGTGACCTGTGACATTTTGCGGAATACCGAACTCAGACATCGTAGCATATAGGCGGTCCCTAATCGGGCTATCGAAAGCAGCCCTATAATCGACAAAAAAATTATGATGAATTATGTCGGATTTTTTCCAGGAGGGCCACATAAACGAACTTCTATCAGATCGCTTCAGACTGCGAAGTCATCCGCTCAGGACCTTATAACCATCCATAATAACTGACTCTTGTCGATTCTATGGGCATCTTTTGTCTCAAAGGCAGTTAGCCGGGAAGCGCGGAGTGAAGATTGTATATGTACTGTTTAGGAATGTGATTCCACGGTAGTTCAATTTGTCTACCTTTTTGCGAATAGGAGTTGAAAATGAAATTGAAATTTTAAAAGGTCGAGCCAAGGAGCACCAGGAGATTTGGTGGCTCCTAAAACACTCAGGCTAAAGAGCCCATTGTATTTAAAGCTCTGAAAAGGGGGTAGATAGTCAAGGAGCGAAGGAGAAAAGTATCAGCGAAAGAGATAGGAAAGAATAGATACAGAGATAGAGATAGTTAGTCCTGTGAGAATTTTTCAGATTCTTTGGCAAATCTGTAAATATCCTCCAGTTTTAGAGAACGAATATTACTCATTCTCATGAATAGGAGTTACTAACCCTACAAGCCAGAAACATCATCAAAGGCGCCGTCGCACCAGTGGTATGTGGGGCATGCTCCCACTAACACTATAACATTCCTCCTCCTCCTTGTCGATTCTATGGGCATCTTTCGTCTCAAAGGCGATGACATATCAGCTCGGCACAGTATCGCCTAAAGTTTATTAAAAGAACTAGTTGAGTACGAGATGCTGTGAAGAGTAGGCCTTAAGAGCTAATCGCATAGCTCTATTTTTATATCTATCTATCGATTTACATTTGTGCTCACTTATTTTTACTGACTGAAGTTCTGAAAACGTATAACGTATTCCTTATTCTTAATGCCCGCTACTGTATATCTGCTGTTTGCAATTTTTTTTTCGTAAATATCATCATTTCCCTCAAGCTTGAGAAGTCCTATGCAAATTGTAAAATATAAATATTAATATAAACATAAATAACAAAAACTAAACTGTATGTATAGGCAAGTATATGTTCTGTTGTTTAATGTTAAGCGGAAACTTAGTATCCTACAAAAAAAAATTGTAAAAATAAAAATTTGAAAGTCGATAATAATAGCAAATAGTTTATAAATCAAAAGAGCACAAACTGAAAAATGCAATTGAAGGCAATCTAGATAGGGAATGTAGTGTAATGTAAAGAACTACTTGTACTATGTATGTAGTTGCAATTAAATGCGGTCTATGTGTTTTAATTTCTTATAGTTACGATTTCTGCGCAAAAAGAAATAAAAATTGTATTTAAGAAAGTTATATATTAGCGATGAAAATAATAATTTTATAAAACCATAAAGCTTTGCAAAGGAATTGTCAGGGAATACCAGATAATTGGAAAAGACAGTTGAGTAAACTATTAAAAAAGGTAAACGATTTTTAAGTGAAGATTTGCATGATGAGTTATGAGCTCTCAGCGCGGGAATCGCAGAGATTGCACACAAAATAATTCTCATTTATAAATCATTGTATGAAGCACATAATTGCCTAAACATTAAGAAATCGAATGACTTAAAATCACTACAGAAAAAAACCTATTAAAATATATGTATGCGTTTTTTATTTATCCATTTAGTATATGTATGTATGTAAAAACAATATTAGCAGAATAAAAAAAAATGTTATTGAACGTAATTTGTTTCGATTGTAACGTTTAAGAAAAAGTTCAAAATTTAAATTAGCAAAGCATTCATGAAAATGGAGTTCAAATATCAACATGAAACATAAAACTATTATAAGTATTTTTTTAAATATTAAGCATATCGCTGAAATGCTGTTAGCTGGAAGATCATAATTACAGTATACAATGCAACACATCTACACTGTAACAATAAATAACTGTTAAATTAAAACTTATGAAGGATAATTGTTTCAGTGGTTGATAAATGGTATAATAAATATTTCTGACATTACTACGTTGTTTTCTTACTTAACATATTTCTATAGCGCACGTTGGGGTCTGGCTAGTAGGGGTTGCATACATTTGTAACGGGTGTTTTTTAGCTGCGCGAGAACTATCGATATCGATAACATAAAGAGAGAGAGAAAGGCAAACCGTGTTAACATTATTGTTCAGTAAGGTTGGTAGAAGCCACAAGGGAATGCGGTGGTGTCACTTTGACGGTTTTGCTCTTAGTGAGCACTTTCGCCACCGAAGGGGTGGTGGTTTTTGACCCCGCCATAAGTTTGGTGGAGCCAAGAGGTCTTCCGCGTCGGGAAGGAATTTGTTGTTTTTGTTGTGTTGTTTGTTTGTTGTTTTATACATTATTTTGCGGTGCGGTCAGTCAGCTGACGTGTCAGCAGTCGTAACCTGGGATTTAAGTAGGGAAATAATGGGGTCCGCCACGCCAGAGCCCTATACCGTGGTAAGTCGAATTGAAACTGGGATGCGACAGGTGCCCCAGAGTCCGCATACTAGCGACTTAGCTCACCCTAAGCCATGCATCCCACGGCGTGTGCTGTTCTACCTTGGATTGGTAGCCTTTGATATAAGGAAGTGACCTTCTCCCCGTGAGTCCATGTTTATTCCATTCGTATTAGCAGAGGCATGACCTATTAATACGAGTGGCTTCTCGCCGTCCACCGAAATGGATATGGGTCACTGCCAGGAATTATGGCAGTTACGGCACGCGTGCAGTAACACTGCAGAGCATGTTGTTCCCCCTGTCATAGTTGTTGGTTGACGAGAACCAGGCTGGTTCGCGAGTAGGCTTTTACCAAGGCTATGACCTACTTAACCACAGACGATAACTGTGGCGTACCCTATACACCACCTGGGACGCGCCATAATAGGTGCCCAGCCAAAGGGAATAATCACTTCAGAGCTTGGGTTAATCCGCATGAGAATGTACGCCGTCAAAGGCACTCCTCAAGGCGGAGTACTTTCACCCCTTCTCTGGAATCTCGATGTAAACAGTTTGCTTCGAAATCTCGAAAAAGCAGGCTGCAAGGTTGTAGCCTATGCAGATGATATTACCCTCTGCGTGTCAGGCAAACACCTGAATACCCTCACTGAGCTCATGCAACGCTCAATCAATATTCTGTCAAAATGGTGCACCGAATGCGGACTAAATGTGAATCCAGCAAAGACAGATCTTGTTCTCTTCAATGGGAAACAACAATCTCCTCCACTGCAAACAATAACTTTAACAGGGGAATCATTACCTCTATCAGATTCAGCTAAATATCTAGGAGTTATTCTAGATAGGAAGTTGAGTTGGAAATTGAACATTGAAAACAGATGTAAAAAAGCTTTCATAGCTCTTTATACTTGTATGAAAGCTATAGGCAAAACCAGGGGCTTTTCAACTCGGATCATTTATTGGATATATACCTCGATCATCAAACCGATACTCTTCTACGGTGTGATTGTATGGTGGACAGCACTCGAAAAACGGTGTAGAGTAGCCACAATTGATCGAGTCCAAAGAACAGCCTGCCTCCTGATAACAGGATGCCTAAGTACAACACCTACTAAGGCTCTAAATACGTTGCTTCACTTGTTCCCTATCGATCTGGCTGGCAAAGCGATTGCAGCGACACGCATGAATGCCATATCGAAATGGAAAAAGTATTTGGCCATTCGGCCATGCTGAACAGGAACACTGTTATCTCTTCCGACATAGACTATCATGTAAGTCTTCCATCACCACCCTTGCTATTCTTCTGTTCACTCCCAGCCAGGGAAGAATGGAAGACAAACCTTACCGAAATCGATGGCCCTCTGATTATATATACAGATGGTTCAAAACAAAACGGTAAAGTGGGATTTGGAATCTTTTCCAATTCCCCTCACATCAATCTATCATTTAGATTACCCGACTACTGTAGCGTACTCCAAGCGGAAGTATGCGCTATCTGGTATGCTGCGAAAACTATCTTAGAAAAGAAAATATCACTTGAGGATATCCGCTTTTCCCTGACAGTCAAGCGGCCGTTCGATCACTCAGCTCCTCTTCTACCCACTCAGATGTGGTTCGATCCTGTGACTTATCTCTTAGAAAACCACCAGATAAGTGTTCAGAATTCTGTCCAAGTTATCTGGATACCGGGCCACAGTGGATTCGAAGATAACTGCAAAGCTGATGAGCTCGCAAGAGCTGGAGCTGCGCAATCAAATGTTAGTAACTTACCCACAATCCACATTCCGCTCGCAATATGTAAAATGATCATTGATCGAGAATATCACAGCATTGCTGATCGGAGGTGGCGAGTGGAAACTACTTGCGTTACGACCAGACAAATCTGGCCATCCTATAATCTGAAACAGACAAAAACCCTTATAAGATCGAAACACGAACTAAGGCATATAATATCTTTTATCACCGGCCACTGCCTTTTGGGCACTCACGCACGTCGGCTCGGGGTTTCTCAAAACGACCTGTGCAGATACTGTGAGGACGAAGATGAGGAAGTATCGAGCAGGCATTTGCTGTGCAGTTGTCCCGGCTTAGCCAGAAGTCAACTCGCTCTTCTAGGCTCTCCAACAATTGAGAATCTTTCAGTACTCTCGGACCTGAAAATCAAATCTCTCCTTAAATTCTCGAAACGAATTAATATTTTGGGACCAAAATCTATAATAAAAATCTCGGTTAGGTGGGGAAATCATATAATATAATGAGCTCTAGAGCAACACAACGGACCCAACTTGCGGTCTATGTGGCACTCCGATGCGGGGTCACCCTTAAACCAACCAACCAACCAAGGTTTAACAAGTCATCATGAATCGTTTAACGCCAGAACAAGGCAGCCAAATTGTATAAATTTACTTCGAAAAAAATAAATCTGTTCGATAAGTTCATAAAATTTGTCCATTTTGCATGCGGTTTACACGCTGGCGTCATGGTGAATAGCGAGCGCTATCAAGCCGTGCTAACTGAATTTTTTTTCTTTTTTTTTCTAAAAACATCGACGACATTTGGTTCCAACAAGACGGCGCATCTTACCATACATGGCGCTTAAAAATCAATTTATTGCAATAATCAAGCCACCATTGACGTCATACGGCCAGATTTATTGGAAAAAGTAGTCAAAAATTGGGCTCATGGAATAGACCATGCAAATCGTAGCCGTGGCGGACATATGTCATTAGCTATCAGATTATAATACAATAAAAAAAAATCAATCTAAAAATATTTCTATTTGGCATTATTATTTTAAATTCCCAAGTTCTTAAAAACACCCTCGATATATAGGAAGCGTGGTGAAACCAATGCTGATTTAGAACAAGGATAATACACTTACCAGGTTTGCTCTTTAACGCTACGGTGAAAAAGAAAATTGGGAGGGGAACTTTGGCTACCTCAACACTTGGGAGATTCGGCAGCCGAATTCTGCACGATCTTATCACATGTATCCACACACTTATCCAATCAGTCGTTGTTCTGAAGGCAACGAAACGTCATTGGTTGATTTTTTCGTATATCACCAACACATCTCAGTATTTTTATAAACACATTCCAAGTGACGTCAGCCCATCAGCTAATTCTGCCAACTTCGCTCAGAGCCTAATAACGGTCTGCTAAAGAGCACACCTCTAAAAATCTTTGCACAATGGCTTTAGAAGAAGGGCGCATGCGCCAAACACCAACGTCAGGGCAAATTGTTTAGTGTGAAGTCTTCTTTACACTAATTTCAGCATATCTATTGAAGGATTTTTTTATTTACATCTTAATTTTTTTCTAAATGAGCAAAAAGAAATTTTCGAAAATAGATTTGTTTTGTATTTCTTACAACGTAAATCAAAAATTTTCATATTTTTGCCAAGCATCGTTTATTTTTGACCGTTTTTTTTCCAACGTATTTATTTATTAATTTTTTTTAGTTCATATTTGTAACAAATTTGAGGAATTTCGATTCATTCATAACAGAAGTATTTATATATTTTTATCTTTTTTAAGAGTAACCGATTATATTATACATAGTATGTGGGGAGAGGGTGCTTATTGAGCGGCTTTGCCCATTTACAATGCCGAACTACCTTGGACGAAGACTAATTTGTCTTCCAAATGAAATATAATAATTTTTGCTCGAGTTATCATATAGTATTGTCATTTAGCAAACAAGAGGGGTTGAGAGTTGGACATGTACCGTTACCGTCTCTATGTTAGTTGCTTGAATTACAAGCCACTGCCTCCTAGGTCGACATGGTCAAAGATTGAATGTACCTCATTTAGACTATTGCAGAACTCCAAGGGAGAGGAAAAGGAAGAGTTTGTCAGACATCTTCTTTGTTACTGGCATTCCACCAGGTTTAGATGCTTTAGCTCATCGTTCTTGTATGATACTGATGGCCTTAGGGATATATGTAAGTGTCAGAGAGGCAGATCTATATGTGTCTGCAGCGACAGCCAAGCTGCGCTTATGGCCTTAGACAGCCCTCCAACCACATCAGGGGTAGTGAAGTCCTGTAAATCCAGGCTGAACTATGTCGGTAGACATAATAGCCTGATGCTAACATGGGTCCCGGGACACTTGGGTATCGCGGGTAACGAGACCTCTGACTCCTTAGCTAAGATGGGCTCTGAGGCCAAAGAAGTTGCTTTGCCACTCCCCTCTGCGGCCATCACGGCCATGGTTAGCAAATGGGTAACTACTACCCACAAGCGAGCTTGGCAGGCTGAGAGAGGCTGCAGATGGACAAAACTGATGTTACCTGTCATGTCCGATCGACTGTCGCAAACCCTTCTGTCATAAGGCAGAGGGGAGTGTAGACGGCTGGTTGGACTGATGAGGGGCCACTTTCTGTGGGTAAAGCACATGGAAAAGTTGGGCATCTCAGACAGTGTACTCTGCCCAGCTTGTGAAGAGGAGGATGACACGGCGGACCACTTCCTGTGTGTCTGCCCCGCCTTCGCTCGAATCAGGTTTGAGGTCTTTGGCACTGATGTGTTAAGAAGCGACCATCTTGGCTCCTTGGCACCACAAGATCTACTCAGATTTCTTCGGAGATCGGGTAGATTTAAAGAAAATTAAAAGGGAATCCAAGTGTAGTACAATGGACTCAATTAATGTCTGAGTGCTGCACTTGCTAGTTGTCCCGACAAAAAAAAAAAAAAAAGTGTCAGTCAGTTCAATGGGTTTGCACTTAAAATAAAATGGTTTAACGAGGAGTAGCAGATAAACAGTTAACCTGGATCACTAAACATTCGTCTAATAGAAAGAATATATTGCTTCTCTTTATTTACACTAATGTTTTTGAAATAAAAAAGGAAATATTAAAATATGCTTGGTTTTAATTTGTAGTCTGTGAGACGAATGGTTACTGACAGAGTAACTCTGATTTCAGTTTAGAGATCTAAGGTTAAAGACCGACTCTCACTGCTACCTACCTACCCAGCATGAACATAAGTAAATCGAACCCTCTCATCAATCTGATTGTACTATAGGTATGTATCTCTATCTCAATTTTTTATGATGTTATATAGAAACCCAACAACTGTTTTCTGAACAAAATTATATTACCTTTCGGTATTCCCCATGTATGCGGATATAAAGATCATGTTTTTCGGACTCAGTAACTAATTTTACAAGGCAATCAGTTGTTCTAATTTTTAAGGACTAAACGACGTGAACTAGGAGGAAAAAGTCATAGGTATGGCAACAAGTTAATGAGAGAGCTTATTTCTCATTATTTTTCAGGAGCCATGTGCTTCAAGTGAGTGTTAGAACATAATCTTGCTCGCCGGATCTCGTGCCATACACCTTCTATCTACATGTACAATACATAAGTCCTTAATTAAAATCTGCATGGAAAGGAATAGGTAGGCAGGTAGGTGAAATGGTTGAAGTACCACTCTGCCCTCTCCAAGTATCCCCATAGTGACGTTTTGATACCATTATGAGACCTGCAACAGGCAGATATCTACAGCCAGCCAAAGCTGTTGATGTAATGGAGAAAATTGATGGGATTTAGGTTGACGCATTGCGCCAAGCTATCGAAGGAAGGTGCATCCAGTGACCTTAATTGTTTAGCTGGCAAACCTGGATATTTACACTTCCCACATTTTCTACAATGGGTGTGAAATGGTAATACTATCTTTCGCGCATGAGAGCTAATCGACCAATGACCGGTAAATACAGCTACGAGTTTGGAAATTGGATGGCGATGAGTCCCCAGTCCTTTCGAATCCTCCGTCTATTATACTAGGGTTTTCGACCGGCGGCCGCCGTAACCGAATGGGTTGGTGCGTGACTACCATTCGGATTTCAGAGAGAGAACGTTGGTTCGAATCTTGGTTCGAAAGACCAAAATGCAAGAAAAGTTTTTTCTAATAGCGGTCGCCCCTCGGCAGGCAATGGCAAACTTCCGAGTGTATTTCTGCCATGAAAAAGCTCCTCATAAAAATATCTGCCGTTCGGAATCGGCTTGAAACTGTAGGTCCCTCCATTTGTGGGACAACATCAAGACACACACCACAAATAGGAGGAGAAGCTTCGGCCAAACACACAAAAAGGGTGTACGCGCCAATTATATATATATATATATATAAATATATATATATAAGGGTTTTCGAAATAGCACACGAAAAAGTGGAGTTCTATCTTTTCTGCGCTTGCCTGAGAAATAAGTTGCGTAATTCCCTTTTAACAATAGATCCCCCAGATCACCGGGTAGGAGGTATCTGAGACCAATTAACTACCCTTCGTGACAAGCTTATCAGAAATTTCATTTCACCTCTTTCCCGCTTTGCTGAGAAATAATAAATAATTTGTGTAGTGCCCCTTTAACAACTGCCGATGACCGGGTAGGAGGTCTCTGAGGCCAATTCAGTCCCTTTCCTAGCAAGCTCATCAACAATTTCATTTCCCTCTATGTTCGTATGTCCTGAAACCAAGATCAAAAATATGCTACCTGCGCACCCAAGATATTTGATCTCCTCCTTGCAAGAGTTGGATCTGCATCATCAGAGCCTTAATCACGCCTTGACTATCGTGACTATCTCCCTCGCTTCCACGTCCCATAAGCATTTTGCATACCTGCAGAATCGCAATGGACAGAAATAATGAGTGTGTTTTTTACGCTCATGTGCACTTGAGCCTAAATTAAAAAAAGAAAACGAAAACAAAACGCCATCTGTAATTGACTGTAATCGAAAGATGTGGAGGACATCAAATTGTGACAATCATCAAAATCACAAAAAATCGAAAAAATTTCCCACAAAAGTTTGAAACCGGTTAGAAATGTAATGTAATTGCAGTCATTCAAAAATAGCAAAGCCGGTCGCTCCTCGAAATACATAAAATTGTAAGATTCCATACATTTTTATACCTTCAAATAAAATAAACCGTAGAACCGTCCAAGTGTGAGGCCTCAATAAAACGCTTATCATAAATTCGGCATAAGCAGGGTTCAAGTATATGCCAAAATACATTTTATTATTATGCACTCGTAGTTAAATATTTTGTATCAGAAACAAGGAAAAGCAGAGCTACGCCAATAAAAGTGAATTTCATAATCTGCAACGAGGCAATAAATATCTGATAACGCGCGTTACCCAACACCTTCGGTAGGTTAGTTGAAAAGTATTGAATGCGATATCTATTAACCAGTAGTGAAATCAAAATTAAAACCCAATTTTTATTTTGACCTTTCGGTTCATTCTTTGTTTACATACAAGCCATTTAAAGGTGGCGTGCAAGTAGGTATAGTTTTTGCAGTGGGAATAACGGAATATCGTGCAGTAGTGGAATTTTTTGCTTTGGATGATTTGTCAGCAACAGAAAATCGTACAAAAATTGTGAAAGTTTTAAAGGAATCTGCTCTTTCAATTCCAACTGCGCAGCGAAGGTGAATCACGTAGGCACGTGGAACAACACCAAAAATCATTGAGCAAGTATGTAATACCATTTGATCAAACGTGAAATTGCTGATATCCAAGGCATTTGAGATGAACTCCATATTTCACTTGAAGAATTACATATGGTAAAGCCATCCGAAAGTTACCGCTGTATTCGTTAATAATTCATAAAAAAACTGAGGAAGAGTATTTTGAAGAGCTTCCGCAAAATCACTACAGATATGGCATATAAAATTATTGGAATACGAATGCTGTGTTTAAAGGAGGTTTTAGATTAGACAAGGAAGACCATTGTACTACCTCCGGATAGATTACAGTGAAAAGAATAGAGAAACAGGTTACAATATGGATCGTAAAACGGAAAAAATGGTACGAGGTCGCTCTTCCGCATTTATTTTTTAGATTCATTGATGAATCTTAAGAGGTCCGGAAGAAGAAGAGTATAAACTTTATCCATACTCAGTACATCGCAGCCCAACAGCGTAAATCTGATTCTAGAAAACGTCGGCGGGAGAGGCATATTGGGTCGCCAATGATTCCCATGGCACGTGTTGTGCCCTGTGATAACACCTACCACGCCTTTTCTGCTAAGATTTCGGAGAAAGGTCGCTAATTTCCTATTTGGTTCTTTCACAAAGCACTTAGCTACTCTGCAGGAGCTCAACTCAGACCAATGCCTCCATGGGTAGACCTCATAAAATCAGCAATCCATAGTTGAACCAATGTAGAATTTACCCCTACGAAGGGTTCAGGGCCCAGTGGTGTGGCGTGCTTGCAGAGCCATCATTAGCGAGTTTATCAGCCAACTCATTTCCTGTGATACCGTAGTGTCTAGGCACTCAAATAACACAAATTTTTGTTGTGTTTTGCAACACTGTTCCGTTTTGTCTTACATTCACTACCAATTCCAATACTACTACTCCGCCACTTTTTCTCAATTAGCCAGTATGCAACATTTAAGATGGCATAGACTTCCGTTAAGAATACCGTGACCATCTGTCCTGTAGCGTAGGAGTACTTAGTGTCTCCGTCTAAGTACCATCCAGATCCGCTACCATCGATGTCTTTAGATCCGGCGGTGTACAAAATGTGCTAAAATCCCGTTAGTAGGTTGTCTGGACTTAACCATTGACTACTAAATACTTAAGGGAGGTTAAATTAAATAATAAACCCAATTTAATATCAAATCGCACATTTTTAAATTTTTGTTTTCTTACTTTTCAACCAACCTGTATACTTAATATAAAAGTAACTAGTTAATATTAGTGAAAACAAACCAAAATTGTGCAACCTCTCGCATGGAAACGATGAAAAGCAGGTTGAATGAAGAAAGAGGAAAAGAAGAAAAGGAGGTACTTACCCAAAAGGGTTTTTTGACAGATCACGCGTGACTACTGTAAATACATAATTTTTCACTGTTCATATACATTCCATCATGAAAAGACCTACGCCTCAACAACGTTTACAAGTCGTACAAGCTATTACGAAAATCGATGCTTGTGAAAAGTGTTAATCACGCGCTCAGGCCAACTTATGCTGTTCAGCGATCAGGGCCATTTTTGAGTTAATGGCTACGTCAATAAGCAAAATTGCCATATTTGGCTGGGATAGCAACCCAAACTTTTGAAGAACAGCCATTACATTCATTGAAAATAACGGTTTGATGCGGCCTATGGGCTGGAGGAATCATCCTCCCATATGTTTTCAAAGACGAGGCTGCCGCCAATGTAGCAGTGAAGGGCGAACGCTACCGCGCCATGATAAACGACTTTTTGATGCCGGAAATTGAAGCTCGTGATCTCCACAACAACAAGACAAGGATAAACTGCGTCGTCGTAATCAATTTATCTCTCGTCTCGGACCGGTGGATGGGCCAGAGAGATTGTGTGATATCACACCTTTAGACTTTTAATTGTGAGGGATTGTAAAATCTATAGTAAATGCTTTGTGGATAAACTAACCTCGATGGAGGTATTGGAAGCAAACATTACTACAGTTATTCACGAGATATCGACCAAAGTCCTCCAACGAGTCATTCAAAATTGAAATTGGTGTTTACGGATGACCGAATTAAAAATAATAAATAAATTTGAATTTTCGTTGATTTATTTCCATTTAAAATCTGATAGCTCTAAATTTATCATCGTTAACGTTGATAAACGATGCGTAATTTGATTTACCGCAGTCTTATTTTGTTTGTTCTGGTGGTAAGTTATCCGTTTCTTTTGATGTTTCTTGTGAATATCTTTTAAAATTAAGTTTACTTTACAGTTTTATGTGATTATTTTCAGATCTCACTTAACGATGGCAAGAAACAAGCTTTTAGATGATATTAAAAAGGGCCAAATAAAAATTGTGAACGAAAATGGAGACGAATAGAGAAATTAGCCGTCAAATCCAGCGATTGGAGAAGGTTGTGAGAAGTTTTTGAAGCTAGGAGATGGATATGAGATTTCTCCAAAAAAATTAAAAATGAATACAAAAATATCCCAACGCCAATGTAATGTTATTAAAGAAGAAGCCACTAAAAATCCACTTGGCATCACAAATAGTGAAAACATTACAACTTCCAATAGGGAAGCGAAGAGTTCAACAAATTGTATGTGCAGACCAAAACATAAAATAGAAGAAACCTTGAAAAAGACGCCAACTTGCTCAATCACATAAAGTGGCAAGACTAAAACTTGTAAAAGGGCATAAAATTTGTCTAAAACCTAGGTTATGTTAGGTTAGGTTTTTGTGGCAATAGGTTTAGAATAGCCAATATACTTAGACCTGTAGATCCGTTGTGGTAACTCTGTGCAACACGGGAACCTGACTGTTTATTTTTCAAGGAACCAGTTAGACCCTCTTCCGTAAGAGAGTCAAAATGGTATTTTTCCAACAACTTTGCTCTATTCCTAGCTAAGGCTGGACAATTACAAAGGAAGTATTCTACTATTTCATCCTTTTCCTCGTCTCTACAACTTCTGCAGTATTCATGAGAAAATACTCCTAACAGCCATTGACCGCTGACACAAGCCACGACCTGCGAGATGTTCTCTCTTGAGAGACAAACCAGCCTGGCTGTAACACATGTATTTTCCATGACTATTGGCCTCCTGGAGCCAAGTTGCCATAGGGATTCCAATGTTGCCTCTCTTTTTAAAAAATACAAGATTAGTATCCTTTCTGAGATAGCCAGATCGGCCTTGAAGACGGTACTAATATCATTTACAGCTGCCAGGCATTCCTGAGTAACCTTTGATATTAGTCTAACTGTCTCCATTGATTGGATGGCCGGGATGTCCGAGAAGATATTTATCGTGGTTTTTGTTACGGCGTGTGTGTTAAGGCTGTTATGGCTAAGTCTCTATCTGGTAGACGGTACAGTAGTCCGGAAGACAGACAGATAATTCTAGACCTAGTTCTTTTGAAAACCCCCCATACCTCACTTTATTTTCTAGCTTGGATCCGTCGGTGTAAAAATTTATTTCCCCTCTTATCCATGTCCTTTGAGTTTGCCACTCTCTTCTTAACGGGTTGTTAGACTTGAAGAGCCTGTCGAAGGTGAGTTTAGGGCTGGCGGGCCAATTAGATGTCCTAAATTCAGTAGTTTTCGCGAAGCGTTGTAGGATGAGAAAAAAAACAATTAGCCAAATGAAGTTTTTGGGATAGCTTAATATATATTTGAACTAAAAAAAAAATTTTGTACAATCTCCAACAATATATTGTAAGCCGAGTTATCAATAGATTCCCAGAGCGCCTTGCCACTGAAGTATCCAACTTCTGTACAAGATACAACTTGCAATTTTCATCTGAAAACAAAAAAAAAAAGATTATTAATTTTGATGTAATTATCTTCGATGTGAACTAAGAAAATTGGGAGAAACACGTAAAATTCGAATTTTTGGGGAAGGTAGAAAAAAAAGTGGTTTTTCAAGGAAAAAAAAACTCTTCAACTGGGTAAAAAAGTCGCTTCAAAAAAGTTTTTGGATGTTTTTTTTAGTTCACATAGAAGAGAAAACAATACTGAAGATAACGCATTTTGAATGAAATGGATAGCTCGTTAGTTTTTTTGCAATCGTGTACATAAATTAGGTAAAATCGTGAAAATGAAAAGCCGAGAAAACGCGCTTCAAAGTCAACAATAAGCGCACGGTTGCTCGACGCCGCACTACACTCGGCTCTGTAGCTCTGCAAATACTTGGAATTTAACTCTGAAAATTTGTGTCTCATGTTCTTGAATATCTAAGCTATTGATTTCAGGAAAAAAAAAATCGATTTTTTTGACCTTTTAATTGGCCCGCCGGCCTTAGGGAGTGAGTAGTCAATTTGTGAATTATAACTACTCATAGTATTCAATGAAGAAGGGTTGCCGAAACGCCGAGACTTCCATAGCGCCATACTATTAAGTCTAAGCGCTGAAGCGACAGCAAGTTGACTGGCATCTCGAGCACTTTTTTGGGGGTGGACCTCAAAGCGCCGGTGATGCATAAAAACGCAGTTCTTTGGATCTTGCTCAGCAGTTTCGTATAGCTTGCCTTTTGAGTTGATGGCTACCACACATCCGTTTCTGTAAAGCCAGTGTGTAGCAAGAGGTGTCCATCTCCATTTGACTTCGACCACTTTTTGCATGTGTGCAATGCAATGTTAGCCTTTTGAACACTATTCTCAATACTAGGTTTCCACTTAAGTTTCCTGTCCAATATGAATCCTAAGTACTTAGCATTCTCGTTCAAAGGAATGCCCACACCTCTGAAAATTAGCAGGGGGACTATATTTCCTTGTAAAGACAATTAGTTCAGTTTTGTCGCGGTTGATTTTGAGCCTTCTACTCTATGTCCAGTTACTAAGCGTGGCCATCTTAGAACGCTGAAAGCTAGCGCAGTAATATTTTTTCAGATGATGATGGTTTTAGCTACCACTGATATGATCTTCGGCAAAATAACCCACCAAAAATGGGTTATTCATAAATATTTTATGGGTTATTTTAATATAAATACAAATATCAGAGGCGATTCCATTATGATATGCGGAGCATTTTTATATGTATAATACTTCAATTATGCTTCATTACGACAAAAATGAGCAATTTAAAATATATTGAGATGTTAGATGATTTGCCCATAGACTTTTGGGCAGAGAACACGGATAATGAGTTGACATTTCAACAGGGCATGCCAGTATCCACGTTTCCAAGAAGTCAAAGGGATTCTCTTCTTCTCGATCGATACCCCTGCTTGGCTGGCAGCCAGTTATACGAATGACAACAAATTAAAAGCACAATTACGAATATTTTTATCTAAACGTGAATATTTTAATTTGAATTGTAAGCGGCTAACAAATTTCATGAAATATTTAACACACTTTCGTATCTCCGCCTTTAATGAATTTCAAATATTAATAATTTTAGTTATCTCCGTTCGACATAAAAATACATAGAAGGAATTTATTTCGCAGTTACTTCTATTACTATATTTATACTAGCTTTAACCCGCGGCCCCGCTCGCTTAGGTGTAGTTTTGAGAATTAATAACTTCATAGAAATATTTTTTTAATTAATAACCATAATATTACAATACCCGGCAACGGTTGCTATGCCTCGTTGAATAAAATCAAAACAACCAATCAGAAAAATATTAAGCGAAACTATTTTTATTAATTTTCTATCTCAAACCATTTTTGAACTTTGAATTTGGGTCATAGTTGAACAGATTATGCAGATTATGAAGTCTAGATTGTGCTATAAATAGTGGGAAATTGGAAAAACTAAGATTTTTTAGATTAAATTTAAGCAAACGTTCGATTATTAGTGACGAATGAGAGTGGTGGCGCGGCCTGGGGGCTGTGGGAAGGGAGTTCCATCACAAAAACGTGCCTACATATAACCTTCATTGGGTGAATGAATGTATAAAAATTTTTTCGTCATTTGGTGTCAGACATTCACCTTTATAGTATAGATTCTTTCTTTCAATGTGAAGCAATGCCCAGCTAAGCAAATTTTGTTCACTGTACGCATATTTAATAGCAACATGTAGTTATGGAGAGCTCGTGAGAGCAATAACAACTTGACTTACATTTCTAACACACTTATCGGGTTTTCTCTCGCAATAAAACCAGAGAATGTTAATGCATTAACATTCTCTGATAAAACTATTATCTATGCAAGAAGCATTTCGGAATGAAATGCATTTACACTGGACTACATAAATAGTTAGTTTTCGTTTTCATTATTTGGGTGCAGAAACAAAGTTAAATTAGAAAAGTGAAATTGGAAAAGACAAACAATTGCAGCTGGCTGTGCGGGATCGTATCTTTCCAACCTAATTTTCCAAGATCTACAGGCTTAAAAATACAAGAAACAATTTCTGACTACATTTGGTATTATGCACACCCCGCAACAAAACGCACATCGAAATTTTGACTTATCCTGTTTTGCGCTTTTCCCCCATATGTAAAAAAAAATTTCAGGCATCAGTTATATGAAGAAGATATGCAACACAGTCGGGGAAAATATTATAAAAAATTAAAACGATTTTGCACTTTATTACACTAAAATGAAGGCTTACTCCACAAAATAAAAAGAATGCTACCTTTTGACTACTATCTCATCATAAAAAGCTATCTAACCGACCGAAGCATCTATATTAAATATGACAATCAATGTTCAGGTATTGATCAAATAACTGCTGGAGTTCCGCAAGGAAGCGTTCTTGGCCCTCTACTATATGTTTTATTCACCGCAGATATACCACCTCCTGACGAAACTAATTCTTCAATTTCGTTCGCAGACGATACAATACTATTAGCGTCAGACAAAAGCTTAATTATCGCTACTGAAAAACTGCAGCGATGCACAAACGCAGTTAAGGAATGGTTTGATAACTGGTGCCTAAAAATAAATGAAGACAAAACCGTACAGGTTATATTTACTAACAAAACAAAATTTACCGCAGTTCCAATTAAAATAAATGATAAAGCAATTACAATAGAATCAACTACTAAATATCTGGGAATTCACTTGGACTCCAAACTAAATTGGAGTCACCACATAAAGCAAAAGGTCAAACAAATAAAAGAAAAACTTCGACAACTTCATTGGTTAGTCTGCTCCAAATCCAGACTCACTATACAGAACAAACTGTTAGTGTACAAAACTATGATTAAACCAATCTGGCTATATGGATTACAGGTGTGGGGAACGGCTAAAAAAACTCATATAGAAAAAATCCAACGACAGCAATCAAAGATTCTTCGAATTTCGACCATGTCTGACAGGTACACGAAAAATGATGACATCCACAGGACTTTCAATATATATTAGCAAGAGTAGACGAAGAAATCAAAAAGATAACAACAACGGACTTTGAAAAAATACGCACACACAGTAATGCAGAAATTAACAAACTTCTTGAAAGGGAAAGAAACGGGAAAAGGCGTTTAAAGAGAACCCGACCAAGCGACCTAGTATGATAAATGCTAAAAAACCATAAATATGCAAAAAAAATAATTAAAAATAGTTGTAAAATGTAATCGTGTAGAGTAAAACTTGTATTGTATTATTGTATATTATTTAATTGCTATTATTTCGTTTATTTTAATTTTATCGCTTTTGACACTGGCCATTAAGCGATGTATATAAATCCAGACCAAATTGTTAAACAACATACTTAATGTCAAAGGACAGATGTATAAAATAAATGGGGAATATAAAAAAAAAAATTTCACTAAAATTGAATGAGCTTTAAAACTGTTGACCAACCATTTTTCTAGATATTCCAAGTAAAAAACGTAGAGCTAGGGTGGAAAGTTTCGTAGATTGGATTTATATTGTTTTTGTTACGCAAATAGCTTTAATTTTATAAATTATTGAACGTTCAAAAAACAAAGGACAAAGGGTGAAAATGTTTATTTTTTATCATTTGCCGCGGGCTGCATATAATCTCATAAGATATTTTTCTTAATCTTAGCTTACTTACTTACTTAGGTGGCCATAACAACCCGTTACCGAGTTACGGCCGACCTCACTAGCTCTCTCCAAGCGCCTCTGCTCCGCGCGCGCCTTCTCCAATTCTGTACACCAAGCGAGCATAGGGTTTCCTCCACCTGGTCTTTCCACCGGAGCAATGGTCTTTCCCTGCGTCGGCTCCCTTGGACCTCGCCCTCGAACACCTTCTTTGCTGGAGCTTCTTCATCCATACGCACGACATGCCCTAGCCAACGCAGGCGTTGGATGGCGATGCGTTGAACGTCAATGTCGGCGTAGAGCTCATACAGCTCGTGGTTCATTCTTGAACGGTAGTCTTCGCCAACGCGCACAGGACCGAAGATCTTACGAAGAACTTTTCTCTCGAACACCCCAAGAGCGGCTGCATTGCTTTGTGACACTTCCAATGCCTCTGCGCCATAAAGCAATACGGGTATGATGAGCGTCTTGTAAAGTGTCAGCTTGGCCATGCGAGAGAGGGCTCGACTGCTAAATTGCTTACTTAGCCCACAGTAACACCTATTAACAAGAGTGATTCTCCGTTTCATCTCCAGGCAGATATCGTTGTTGCTGTTAACGGCGGTGCCAAGATAAATAAATTCTGGCACAACTTCGAAAGTATAGTTGTCCGCAATGACGTGCGTTCCTACCCGCCGTGTGTTCCGCGTTGTAGACAGCATATACTTCGTTTTACCCTCTTAATCTTAACAGTACATAAAATACAAAACTCTTTCCCTTTCAAACCCATTTTCATCCATAACAATTTTTATTTATTTTTTCTGAGATATCATTTCGAAAAGTATAGCCAACATATTTATTGTTTCAGAATTTGTGTCGGCCATTGTAATCGTTTTAAGTGTATGCATCATTTATTGCATTCCGATTTGAATTCATCAGTGCGCACACCTCAGGGTTAAATCGTGTCTCCGGGGCAACCATTAGGATTTGTCAAGATGATTCATAACACGAAAACCGAACTAATCCAGGAAAAGATCCATTTATTTAAGACTGGTGTGGCTGTCTGCTGAATTCAAGGCCATGGTTTTAACCCTCCGTTAGACACCATTTTGGTTAGGCACCCGGTTCTGGCCTTTTTTCGTACTTTCGATATTTTTAAAAGGTCATATCCACAAATCTGTAGAAAATTAAATTTTAGGAAGCTACTTGTAAGCTCAAGTCGTCAACTATAATAGAAATATGTTAAATTCATGTCTAAAGTCGAAAAAACCAGTCTAGCCCGGGTGCCCAATTTTCATTTCATTTAATTTCAGATCACAAGGCGGTCACCTAAATTCGATCTGATTTAAGACTCAAACTGAGAGAGGATAATGAAGCAAATAGTCGTTGTTTCTTGGCTGACATATCTCTGTTTCCCCCTAGCAATCTAGTGCAAAAATGTGTTGGTTTTTGCGGGAATGTTTTCCTGGGGTTTAATATTGCCAGTCGGAAGGTGTCGGACGTTACAAAAAACACTGTAAATTTGTTATTTCATGTTTGAAGAACAAAGCCACTCTTTTAATGATTTGCCAAGCTTAAGCTATACTAAAATTCTGATTAAGTAAAATTACTACGTCGATAATTTTGTATAACTTTTTACCGGCCTCTGGAATCGATAGTAATGGGGCTATTGACTAGGAAAGCGGTTTGAATCCAAACGAATTCAAAGTGATGCACTTAAGAGAAAATTTGTTTTTGCTTAGTATAAACATTATTTTATTTTATTCAAAATGGAGGTTATCTCTCATAGGGATACTTGAACACTGGCATTAATAAAAAAATATTTGTACAAATGATTCAATGTTTGGCTTCGTTTAGTTTACATTTTCTTAAGATGACGCGCCAACATCGCCGTTGGTCGGTGGCATCAGTGTAACAGCAATGCACGCTGACTGTTACTTTTATTTCCCCAAATGCATATACCAAAATACTCCAACAATAGATAAGAGCAGATATGTGCATGTATGCATGTATTAATAAAAGAGACTATAGCATTCGATTAAACTTGAAAGAGAGCGTAACAAGTTATTTAATTACGTTGCTGATTCACGTGAGTCAGTTTCAATTAAGCTGTTGACTACAGCAGCTACTTTGGTACGCTTTATTCATTTGAAGCGCAATACGAGTAGGGGATATCGAGTTGGGAGACGAATTGCCGTTCTTTAAAGTGAGTCAATCGAATGCAAAGGACAAATGAACGCGTTGGCGTTAATTGTTTTCGCGTTGTGGGCGCTGTTTATGCGCTATTTGCCGAATATTATTCAGTTTTTGCGGATAAAACGATTTGCCTCAACTATACCAGGTCCGAGTATTGGTGAATTGCTTGAAAATGCTAAACAAGGACGTGAGTTTCAATTTACAATTTTTTATAGTTTCTTAACTGTTCTAACAAATGATTTCCGATAAAGTCGGGAAGTGTAGTGTCGTTGTACTAGAGTAATTTTTGTGTGTGACAGCATCTCTTCTATGCCTTCAACTAATATTTTACTTATCTTGAAATAATATTAATGGTTTTGATTTAATCATTAACGTCAGTGGGTTGTTCAAAGCAAACACCATGGTTCATGAAAATATATTCTCGATCTATCTCTGGCATATTTACACTTTAAAATGTTTGTCAGAGTGAATAAAATATTAATTGACTCAGATGATATTGACTGGCGGATGAAAAATGAACGAATTTAAAACTAACGACGAAGTGAATAAAAAAAAAATCATTTGCAAGGTAAAATTTTCTATTTCGTGACGAAAATTCTTTGCATGTATTTCACTGAAAATATTGTATTTAATTTGTATCATTGCTTATTAACACACTTTTATTAGCAATGCAATAATTTGATAAAAGTTTTCCATTATCCTTATTAGAATTGCCAGGATTAATATTTTCTTTTTTTATACTGTGGGCAAAAAGTAAGGTGAAGTTGGTTGTAAAATGAAAAATCTTTATTTATTCTTGTAAATCAATTTCATCCCCTTCAAAATAATCCCCTCTCGATGAAATACACTTATGCCAACGATTTTTCCAATCCCCGAAACATGCCAAATAGTCCATTTCCGGCATAGCCATCAGCACCTTCTTCGATTCAGCTTTTATCTCATCAATCGACTCGAAACGCGTTCCCCGGAGTGGTCTCTTGAGTTTTGGGAATAGCCAGAAGTCACACGGAGCCCAATCAGGCGAACACGGTGGTTGCGGAACGATATGCGTGGAATTTTTGGCGAAATGGTCACGAAGAACGAGTGCAGTGTGAGACGGTGCATTATCGTGATGCAAAAACCAAGAGTTGTTGGCCCATAATTCTGGTCTTTTTAGACGAATTGCTTCACGTAAACGACGCATAACGCTCAAATAATATTCCTTATTAACAGTTTGGCCAGGTGGAAGGAATTCATAGTGCACCACACCACGAAAATAGAAAAATACTGTCATCATGACCTTTATTTTTGAACGACTTTGACGTGCTCTTTTCGGTCTGGCCTCGCCTTTAGCACGATATTCGCTTGATTGGTCGGTTGTTTCAGGGTCGTAAGCATAAATCCAAGTCTCATCTCCCGTAATGATGCATTTGAGCTTGTCCTGATAGTCTGAAAGCATTGTTTCACACACATCAACGCGACGACTTTTTTCCAAGAAATTGAGAGTTTTCGGTACCAAACGAGATTTGACTTTTCGTAGGCCCAAATGGTCTTTCAAAATGGTTTTCACAGATCCTTTTGATATTCCGATCATATCAGTAAGGTCTTTAACAGTCAACCGACGATTTTTGAGCACTAACTCCTTCACTTTATTGACGTGTTGGTCATCTGTTGACGTCGATGGTCGTCCGGAGCGCTCCAAGTCATCAACACGTTCTCGCCCCTCTTTGAAGTCTTTGTACCACCTATAAACATTTTTCTGCGACATGGTCGAATCACCAAATGCCTTCTGCAACATGCTAAACGTTTCCGCAGCCGAAATTTCATTCCGCAAACAAAATTTGATGGCTAAATCAAATCAGACATTGTAAAAATCGAAAAATGCACTCTTGGTCGTTTGGTAAACACAAGCGTAAATATATTACTGATAATGACATTCATATGAAAGTTGGCCCAGATGTTATTAACAGTGCTGCCAACTCATGAAAAAAATAACTAGAGCGAAATTTTAATCCCGCGAAGTTTGACAAATAAATTCACCTTACTTTTTGCCTACAGTAAGTGGGCTCAAGTGAGCAGAGTATTTCACTGAAAATATTGTATTTAATTTGGATCATTGCTTATTTTTTATTTAGAGCAGAGGGCGCAATATTACATAATTCAAAATGAATAAAAACGGTGTCCGTCTGCTTTGTAATACAGTGAAGTACAATATATGCGAACCATTTGTGTCACGAAATTTATATCATAAATTCCATATTCCTAATTCGGCTTTCAACACTATTTATGAATTTAATAATAATAATAGAATAAAGAAACTAAAAGTGTTGAAACGAGAGAACTTACAGTATAACTCTTTTTATGTGGATTATTTTTATCCGATTTTGAGCTGGTGGGGTTTGTATTTCATCCAAGTATTTCTTGGCTTGTTAGGAGACGAGAGTATTAACAGTCTCCAAAGGTCGTGAAATGCTCAAATTTCCCACCATTTGTTCCACTGACATTTAACGTTTACGGAAGCAATTTTCTATTTTTGATTGTTTGATTATGTTGAATCTGCTTCCGCTCAAAAAAACTTTTAATTAACTTTTAGTTTTTTTTTTTATTTGTCATTATTTGCTTCATTTATAACAGAGATATCCCATTTCTTTTGTTTTTTGAAAATTACCGTTTCATGGCATGTGGGCGTGGTTATTGATCAATTTCGCGCATTTTCAATGTTAAACTACATTGGACAAAGAATAATATAGGTACTAAGTTTCATTCACACATATTTAAGTATATTACTAAACTACTACTTAACACGTAAAGTAACGAGGCTTGACACATCACCTGCAATCTATTCATACCGTCTATATCTGAAACTAATAATACTAAGCTACTCGGAATTTGGTACGACTACATACATATGTATATTAACAATACCACCCCTACTACAACTACTAGCACCTAAATGTTGAACGTGTTGGTAAAAGGATGCTTGGCCGCTCGTGCAAACTACCCGTCAGTGTCACTAATACTACTTGCCTCTCTATCACCAACGATGTAAGTAGCGAATAGAGTAGGCTCTTTTCTAACCCAAGGTAAAGCAAGGCGAAGACAGTTTAACTGATTTCTTACTAATGCCGCAACTATATTTTGTATGCCCCAGCTATTAATTGCCTTCCCCTTGTAATATATAATAATTATTCATAATTATATTTCAAATAAATAAATAAATAAAATAGTTTGTCTGTATATAGTAGCACTTAGAACAACACACAGAACAGTTAGGCAACTGAACGCTATCAGTGATCTCCAGTAATGTACGATCGCTCACAGCCTCACCAACTTGCTAAATACCTCTCCACTATCCTGCACTCTCCCCGCGGAACTGCCAAAAAGATATTAACTCACGGTGCTGGTTAGCTCAAAGGCTCCTAATTATTGTTGGCGTCTACGAAACTCTGTGCGTCTTAGGTCGTTATGAATTTGTGTTGCATGCGCGCAGATTTTCTTCACTGTAAGGATAGGTATTACTTCATGCGTATATGCGTAGATGATCTGTTCCCCCGAGCATGCCAGTGGGCGATAGAGCGACGCCTTTCTTCTTCAGTGATTTCTGTACGAATTGCTCCTGCACCGAGTTCCCATATCCTTATAAATAATCTCTGCATTACTTTAGCCAGAATGTCAATTTGGATTAGTCCTGAAATGACGAACGATGGGTCATCAGAAATTGTGCTGAAGTCACAGATAGTCTGCCAAGTGCTTAGCCGATAGATGGCTATTAGTTTTTTTGCATAGCTATTGATGTTCATTGCATCAGCCGAGATCGGTACTGCATACAAAAGGACCGAGCTGACAAGCATATTCTTTTGCTATGACTAGAGCCACCGTTGTTTGGCATTATTCGCGCCAGACAGGACTGCACACTCGATGCCTGGTTCCAGCTTATTCTAGGTGCATTTTAAAGTTAAGACGACTATCAATCATGCTGGTTTCTAGGTAAACGAACGAGAGAAGTTATTACTGACAGTTATAATTTCGAGGTTGTAACAGACTTCGTTTATCTTCGAACTGTTTTGCACTCGTTCACCACCAGACCCATTCGCTTTGCTTCTTTATCCAATCTTTTCCAACATCAGGTTAAATAAGTCACATGACAGCGAGTCCCCGTTCTAAAACCTCATGTGGTATCAAAATGGGTGTCAATCTATAAAAATTTACGATATACAAAATTTCTCTCCCTACAATTCTACAACAACGGAGTTGCCGTACCAACACGACGAGGAACATGAAAAGAGAATTCGGAAAGTTAAGGCAACAAAATTTGCTCTGTATGAACGCGGTCTAACAAAATTTCCGTAGTATCAGGAGAGAGATTTGGCAGCATCGAAAATGATGAGTTATACCAGTTTAGTGAGGTGTAATCATACTCACCAGCGGGGAATCTTGCTCGATAACTTTGTTGTTGCTTTCGTATGCAAATTTTTCGTCAAGTGAGCAGAGCCCAGAGATAGCGAGCAGAGAAGTGGCGAATTGAAGACGCCTATTATACGATTATTATTGTTATTGTTATTTTCTTTATTTTATGCAACTTCATACATATATTCCTCTTTTTATCTGTTCAGATCAACATTCATACAAGTACGCTTGCAAATTTTTGTAGTTAAAAATAAAAAACCTTAGATAAATTTAATATTAATTGGTCAAGTTTAGATCAATGACTGATATACTTGAACTTTAAAACTACCATCAATTGCTGACATGCATAGAATATATAAAAAAATGTTACATACATATACCTTCTGCTCAAATATGAACGAGACGTTATCAATAAAACGGTCCGCGGATGACATATGGCAAAAATAAATTTTTTGTTTTTTGGTAGGACTGTTATAAGCTTACATGGTAAATTTCAGCGTGATATGTCACATAGTTTGTTTTCTGTGCTACTGTAAACAAGTCAACCTCGAGTGTGTTCTTTGAATTTAACGATGGAAATTCAAGTTAAACAAAGAATTTGTTTGAAATTTTGTTATTCCAACAAAATTTCGGCTTCAGACTCCTTAAAAATGTTGCAGACAACCTATGGGGACTCTGCTCTATCGCGTGCACGTGTTTTCCAGTGGTACAAATCGTTCAAAGAGGGCCGTACATCGGTTGAAAACTTGCCTCATGAACGTCGTCCAGCAACATCAGTAAACGACGAAAACATCGGAAAAGTAAAGGAAATTGTGCTTGAAAATCGCACAAATCGCAAAATCGGTTAAAGCTGAATATTATTTAGACGTTTTAAAGCGTTTGCGCGAGAACATTCGTCTTAAAAGAAAGGAATTGTGGGACAACAAGTCATGGTTCTTGCATCACGATAATGCACCAGCTCACACATCACGTCTTGTTCGCGATTATTTGAAGAAAAATAATGTTAATATCGCTTCCCAAGCACCGTATTCGCCTGATATGGCTCCATGTGACTTTTTCCTGTTTCCCAAGCTCAAGTTGCCGCTCCGAGGAAAACATTTTGAGAGATAAAGAGAATTCGAAGAACACACTCGAGCTTGACTTGTTTAGAGTAGCACAGAAAACAAACTATGTGACATATCACGCTGAAATTTGCCATGTAAGCTTATAATAGTCCTACCAAAAAACAAAAAATGTATTTTTGCCACATGTCATCCGCGGACAGTTTTATTGATAACGTCTCGTTCATATTTGAGCAGAAGGTATGTACTCGTATAAGTAAATATGTAAGCATTTACATTCTAGAGAAGCAAGCAACTTTTACATGTGCACTTACGCAATATTTATTACACTATATTTATAGAATAATATCGGGTGTTTTTTTAGCTGCATGAGATCTATTGATATCGATAACTATGGTTCGACAGCTGAGAATGGCAGGCCTTTCAGTAAGGTTTGGAAAGTCATCATAAAACCTTTGCACCAGAACAACACTTCCAAATTGTGGAAATTTACTTTGAAGAATAAAAGTTCGCCCATTTTACGTGCGGTTCATCGGTCCTTATTTTTTTCGAAATGAGAAATGAGCTGCCCTTACGGTGACGATGGCTATCGATCCATACTGACTGAAATTTAAAAATTTATCAGCTATACATAGATGACATTTGTTCCAACAAGATGGCGCAACTTGTCATACAGCGTGTTTACAGCTTTATTGAAAAAAGTTGTCAAAAATTTGACCAATCTAATGGGGCATGGAACTCGTAGCCGCGGCGGACATATGCCGGATATCATAATGCCAGGAAATTCCCTATTAGATTAAATAATAAAAAAAATCCATTCCAACAATATTTCTGCTTTTTATTATAATTTAAAGTTCTCAAGCTCTTAAAAAAACACTCGATGTAAATAAAAACTGCATTTGCAATTAAGTGCAAAGTGTGCACATCAATGTCAAAATACTATAATTGAAAATACATACATACTTACAATGCCATTTTGTATGTTTATATATATGTATATACTTCAATGTCGCGGTTCCTATTTCTACATACATACATACATAAATCTTTAGTCATTCACTGATTTGCGATAACATTATAATATTCCCTTTATTATTCTAATCACACGAAGATTAGTTGGACTTTCCTCATTGTGTATTATTTATTGTAACTTGATTATTTGTTTTTGTTTTTTGTGGTGCTTATCATTACAAAAAATGTACTTTTTTAAACGTCGACATCTGCTTAAACATTCAGTGACGCCGTCCCACAGATAAGCAATAAGGGCGTGATGCATGAAACTTATTTCTAAAACTTTGCTTATCAATTTATCACCAAATGTCGGCAATTATTATTATTACTATCCCACGCCACTCTCCTCTATTGTTGACCTAGTGCCACCACCTTTATTGAATGCGCCTTGCTCCTGTGCATAATTAATGTCCTCAATAGATTTTATTCTTGTGTTTAGTTAATTTGTAATCAAAATTAAAAGAAATGCATATAATTTCATCGCTTTATAACTTACAAAATTAGAAAAAAACAAACAATGAAAATATGAGGAAGTTTAAAAATAAGAACGCGCGTCGGCCCTTTGAAGAATGATGACGATCCATGGTTAACAACCCTCTCCGTTTGGTCTCACCCTTCGGCAGTTTGTTTCCTGGGCTTACCGTTGGTTGATGGCTTAGTGAACCAAAAAAATAATTATTTTACTGATAAATCTTAAAATATTTTACTGCAAATCACAAGATTTATAATATAACTATAAAAGGCGATAAGCAAAATGGGAGCATTGTCGAAAATATGGTTTTTGATCTAAAAATACTCACACTGATTAAAACTCTTGGTGAGGCCCGGCTATAAAAAGAGTTTTTATGGTGTTTTTTCTTTGAGCTCGTTAGGCTCCTAATTTTTTGGTAAATCCGATTGAATGAAGGTGATCGAGAATCGTTTTATGATCGCAGTTTATTTTCCCCGCCAATTTACGACTTGTTTGGCGACCGTTCTCCTTAAAAATTAATTTGAGACGTTCTTCAGCGAATTCAGAAGACCTTTTGCTGCGGGACGTGTCATTGACACCAAAGTCGCCATTTTTGAACTCTGCAAACCATTTTCATGCTGTAGATTCGCTATGAAACCTTCTCCACACACGTCGCAAATGTCCCGGGCTGCTTCGGCAATTTTTTGACCTCGATGGAAATCAAAGAAGAATAGGTGTCGAAAATGTTAATTTTGCCTCCTGGGTATTCTATTTCTAAGCCTCAAAACTAATAAAAAAGTAAATAACTCAAAAATACAATTAACATAGTTTTGTAGAGCAGAAAGAATTCTATCGAATGAATAGTTACGCTTTGCCAAACAGCAAACAAACCAACTTTCATATTTCTGCGAAACGTTGAACCATTTATATGAACGCAGAAAAATAGAGATATTAGGTGTGTTTTGAGACCAAACCACCGTTTAGCAAATTGTATTAGGATCCTGTTGAAATTTTCCTTCACACGTCCTCTAATATATGTAAGGGTAGTAAAGAAAAGGTATTTATAAAGTTGTAAACGGAAGTAGGAGAGGAGGCCTGCACTTGGTGAGTTTTTATTGAAATAATTACCCTGATTTCGTTTCAATTCAAACCAAAAATACACCACTGGTAATAATATATTCCAATATTTCATACTCATTACAGAAATACTTAATTGGTTGAATTCATTGCGCAAGAAACATGGCTCAGTTTTCCGAGTATGGTTTGGTAAAGATCTTATGGTTTTCTTTACTGAACCCGAGGATGTTAAGCAACTCTTAACTAATAACACACTACTCGAAAAATCCAGGAACTATAAATTAGTCGAGGTTTGGTTGGGCAAAGGTCTGCTCACCAGCGCCAACGAGGCTTGGCATCGTCGCCGGAAATTACTGACGCCCGCCTTTCATTTTCGCATTCTGAGCGAATTCAAAGAACCCATGGAAGAAAATTGCAAATATCTCATTAGCAAATTGCGCGAAAAAGCTAATGGTGAGCAATTCAATATATATCCATACATATCATTGTTCGCTTTGGATGCCATTTTGGAGACGGCAATGGGCATTAAAAAGAACGTACAAATGCAAAGCGAATCCGAATATGTAAAGGCTGTAGAAACGTAAGTGAAATTGGCAATATAAGGATTTTAATATCATAGTAATAGCAAGCCAAAAACTGCTCGTACTTTATTTCGAATGAGTTCCAAATCGATTGCTTTATTCTTCTTGTTTTATCCTTTTAGCATTTGCCGCGTTATGCACAAACAGTCGTTCTCATTTTGGCAACGTTTCGAATTTCTATATCGGTTTACCGATGCGTATAAAGAGCGCACCGAAGCTTTAAAGACTCTACATGGCGAGACGAAACGTGTCATTAAATTACGTCGCCAAATGCTGCAGGATACCCACATACAAACAATGGCGGATGCAGAGAAATCTGATGACGTGGGCGTCAAGCGACGTCTTGCCTTTCTTGATATGCTGCTCATCTCACAACTAGAAGGAGGCGACTTAACTGATCAAGAAATTCGCGAGGAGGTTGACACGTTTCTGTTCGAAGGGCACGATACCACGAGCTCTGCAATCGCCTTCTGTATTTACCTACTTTCACAGCACCAAGCCATACAACAGCGCGCTTATGAAGAGGCGGTATCGTTTGAAGGCCGCGAAAAGGAATCGATGCGTTACTTGGAGGCGGTTATCAAAGAGACGCTACGCATTTACCCCTCAGTGCCATTCTACTCTCGAAAAGTGAAAGAAGATTTACAAATCGGTAATATAACAGTACCAAAAGGTGCTTCGGTCAGCACACTCGCCTATATGGTGCATCGTGATGAGAAAAATTTCCCCGATCCTGAAAAGTTCGATCCGGAACGATTCTTAGCTGGGGAGAAACATATCCATCCCTACGCTTTCGTAGCTTTCAGTGCAGGACCGCGAAATTGCATTGGTAAATAGAATTTACAAAATTTAAATTACGCCTTTTGATTGCATTTCAATTCGTTTATTATTTGTAGGACAAAAATTTGCTATGCTGGAATTGAAACTTGTGCTCTCGTCACTTTTGAGGAGCTATGAGTTCTTGCCGGTAGATAACTTCAAACCCAATGCGCTGGCTGAGTTGGTGATGAAAAGTGGAAACGGCATCCAGATACGCCTGCGCCCGCGTTTTTGAAATTCTGATAGTTAATAGAACGGATAATTTAATATTAATCTAGCTAATTTTTACACTTTTTTTATAATTTTAGTTTTAGACGAAATAAAGAGGGCCTCCAAGCCTAAATAATAATTAACCAAAATAATTAAACGATTTTGTGCGATAAGGGGAAAGGAATTTAGCGGTGGTTTCCAAAACAGTTTTGTTACTTTTCTGACCTTCAAACAAAAATAAAATTTGATATTCGAATAACAGAATGATGCCATTCATGTAACTAGTAAAACAAAATACAGGATAACAGCGTATTCAATAACCATCAGGTTGGCATTTGGAGATTCATTTTGCTACCAATGTAGGTAACTAAACGACCCGTCATCGAGAAATGGGTTCTTTATAATAAAAACCTTGGTATTAAGTACGAATAAGATTTTTTTATTATTTTTTTATTATGTAAAGGTAAGAAGTTCAACTAAATTAATTCAGTAAAATAAATTAAACCAAAAACAATGAATGAAGGAACAATGAAGATAAAGAAAAGCAGATAAACTGGCAAGAGGGCGAACTGCCTAAATAAAATTATTGCAGAATCGGTATTCACACCACTGACTACAATAACGAATACAATTTTCCTAAAATACCTCCGAATCGTGGATTGTAGATGGAAAGGCAAGACGGCATGCAAAATTAGCAGAACGTTATGGCCCACCTACATTTCCTCTGTGAATGCCTTGCCCTATGGAAAGACAGAATATTAACACTGGGCAAACCGCTGTTCGAGAGACTCGATGTCAACAACTTAATAAGGTTCTTGAACCGCACAGACTGGATATAGTCATGCTGTAATTAACTGTTAAACGATTTCGTAACGAGGATGTGACAAGAAAATGGTGCGGAAGTGCTAGTTGGATTCTAGATCAATCACCCACTTCGCGGACTACATACGTTCGACTTTCGATTACTATTTTTTTATGTTGGTACACTCGTCTCGAAGATATGTTCACGGCGGTGAAGGCAGGTTTAATTTGTTTGTGAGAGGTATTAAATAAATAAATAATTGGCGCGTACACTTCTGTTAGGTGTTTGGCCGAGCTCCTCCTTCTATTTGTGGTGTGCGTCTTGATGTTGTTCCACAAATGGAGGGACCTACAGTTTCAAGCCGACTCCGAACGGCATATAATTTTAAGAGGAGCTTTTTCATGACAGAAATACACTCGGAGGTTTGCCATTGCCTGCCGAGGGGCGACCGCTATTAGAAAAATGTTTTTATTAATTTTGTGAATTCCGAATGGTACTCACGCACCAATCCATTCGGCTACGGCGGTCTCCCTATAAGGTATAAATAAGGCAAATAGATCAAAAAAGTTGCATCAAATTTTGTGTAAAAAACGGAATTAAGTGCTCAAACATAATTGATATGTTGACATTGGCATACCTTGAGAGTTCCCTGAGACTTTTTCCTGTTCCCAAGATTGACAAGACCCATGAAAGAACGGCGTTTTGCGACGGTTGAGGGGATAAAAACAGAATCGCTGAGTGAGCTCAAGGACATACCAAAAAGTGCATATCAGAACTGCTTCGAGGATTGGAAAAATCGCTGGCAGAAGTGTATTATATCTGAGGAGTACTACTTTAAAGGAGATAAAATAGAAATTGATGAATAAATAAATATTTTTTGGGAAAAATGAAAATTCACCTTATTTTTTGAACACGCCTCGTACCTGAACAAAATAATTTATGAAAATTATATATTATTACATAAATTGATATTATTTAGCGTATCAGAAAAAAAAGAAAGTGGACGTGGAGCATTCCCAAAATTCATTGTATGTGGGAAGGGAAGTTGTTAAAATCATTACATAGTAGAAGTATTATTCTTTTACTCTTTTTTTGTTTGACATTACAAATAGCGCGACTAACTTATCTTTCCTTCTTGAGCGCATTTACTTTCATATTCATCGAAAAAGCCTTCGAAGCAAAGATTTGTTTCTTTCTAGACCGAGTTAAAACTTCTTATGCCCATCATTGAGAGCTTTAACAGAAGCTAAATCAAATAAAATTCTTTGGTTTTCAATTTTTCATCTTCCAAAGTTAGCATTTAAATTACGTAACTTTTATCTGGGGGACCTACTATAATTCTAGGTTCACAATCTGCAAGAAATGCAGTGAATTTCTAGATTAATATTTGAATAAACAAATAAAAAATTGAATTGTTTGGGCCATGTAAAATTTGCTTTTTGAATCGGCTATAAAAAAAAAACTAAACAATATTTTTTCAAACTTTTTATTTTATTTTGAAGATTGAACATTGTCATTTATGAATGAAAAATAATATCGGTCAAATGACTGCCACGACTGGCTTTACGGTAGGCCATTCGATCAACCCAATTTTGAAGCACCGTTTCGATTGTTTGGGCTCCAATTTCATGAATGGCAACTTCGATTTCGTGTTTTAAAGCATCAATCGTCTCTGGATGGTTGGCATAGCATTTGTCCTTAACGGCTCCCTACAAAAAATAGTCCAACGGGCTTAAATCACAGCTCCGAGGCGGCCAACTGCTATCGGAATTTCGGCTGATTATTCGGTTTTCAAAAACGGTAGCCAAAAGTTCGAGTGTAACTTTGGCAGTGTGACAAGTTGCAAAGTCCTGTTGAAACCAAATGTCGTTCATGTCATCCTCTTCAATTTTTTCAAACAAAAACTCGTTGAGCATGTCACGGTAACGCTCGCCATTTACTGCAACCGCGGAAGAAGAAGAAGACTCACCACTTTGGAAATAGGTTTTCAATATTTCCCAATTTTGTTCAAGCGTACAGCGTCCCATTTCGTAAATGTCAAACCTTTAAGTAAGTTATGAACACATTTGAAATGTCGTAGAGAGAAATCATTGACAATTATCGCGTAACTTTATTGACACTTCTGGATCATTCTAAAGCTTTCGACAGTGTCAATCACGAACTTCTAGCTTTGAAACTTAGCAGCTTGTTTAACTTCTCATCGACAACATTACATTCAATAACATCATATCTCGGTGATCGCTTACAAGCTGTTTGTGCTGGGACAATATATCCAACTATTTACCCGTACCTAAAGGTGTTCCCCAAGGCTCGATTCTAGGCGCTCTTTTGTTTTTGTTATATATAAATGATCTACAAATCTTTAAATATTGTGGCATTCATGTATACGCAGATGATGCCCAATTGTAGTTATTGTATAAATAATCAATCGAATTAATCAATAATAGTATAAATAATCTCAACACTGACTTAGATCACGTCAGCAAGAGGGCCTGTGACAATGGGTTGCTCTAAAATCCAAAAAAATCGCAGTGCATCGTTATTCACTAAAAGACATTTAAATTTGATGACTGCAAAGAAGTGAAACTAAACAATTCTGTTATAAAATTTGTTGACACTGCCAAAAGTCTAGGAATAATTTTCAATGGAACTCTATCGTGGAATAGCCACATTTGCAGTGCAACAGGCAAGGTCTATGGTATGCTTCGTTCGTTGTGCGCTATTCAGCACTTTACTCCAATGAAAATATGATGGTTTTTAGCTAAAACATTTATTTTACCAACCTTATTATATGGATGTAAATTGTATACCAACTGTGATAGTTTGTGCCGCAGTAAACTTAACCCCTTGCCGTGCTTTAACGAGTCTGACTCGTGATGACAATTTTGGTCCAAGCAAGAATATGTCGAGCCAGGCTCGTGAATAGATCGTCGGGCCAAATGTAAATATCACGAGCCGAGGTCGTGTACAGATAGTCGGATCAAACATAAACAGCACGAGTCTGGGCCGTGATTGAATGTTAGTTTCTATCTGTATGCCAGCAAAGTTAGTCACGAGTCTCATAATTGCTGTTACAAAGTAGTGTATATTATTCTGATCTGTTTACCACGCGCTGGCGCGTAACAGTTGGGCCCGAGTTTCGTCCAGCTAAATGGCACGGCAAGGGCTTAATGTCCTCTATAATAACATCGCCAGATATGTACATACCTATATAGTGTAAAACGTAGTGATTGCATATCATTTTTGCTTTAAAGATATTTTGTATAAAATTTTATGATTTATTAAAAGTTAAAGAACTAATGCTGCTTCACAAGGTCATTAAATTAGTGAGTCCCAATATCTTGCCGAACGAATTCAATTCACTAGATTATCCCGATCACTTAACCTATTTAGTAAGAAATACACTTGTCTTGCATCTGAACGTAAGTTCTTCGTTTTTGCTGTTCGCTCTACCACAAAAGATCAAAACCAATCAAACAGCATTGTGCTTTAAAAATGAACTTACACATTATTTTGACCACTAAATTGCTAATATGCACGTAAATATACAGTTAGTAACAGAAGTAAGTATACACCGGATACGTTCTCAATTTTTCCCCAATCGTTTCTTTCAAACAACCTAAGTTATAACAAAATTGTGTTTTATTTACTAATTAAATGAAATACAAAAATCATATTTAATCCAAATAGTGACAAAATTTTAAAAAGGAACAAAATTATGGCTTTTTATATTAAACTTTATAAAAATTAATGTCTCAAAAGTAAGTATACAGTTCATCATATTATTAATTTGTGAAATCAAAAACATAATTAAAATCAAATCCTAGTATTTGGTAAGATAACCATTACACTTTACATTCGCTTTAATTCGGGATGGGATTGATTTCACCAAGTTTTCAGTTACAGCTGGTGGTATTTTATTCCATTCCTCTTGAAGGACGTTTTTCAGTTGTTCCTTTTTTCTAATCAGATGTTTACGTATTTGGAGCTTTAAATGTTCCTATAAATGTTCGATTGGGTTGGTACCCGGGGACTGTGGCGGTGTTTTCAGCTGTTTTCGCACATTGTATAAGAGCCACTCTCGTACAATATTGGATGTGTGCTTGGGGTCATTATCCTGCTGGAAGATAAACGTTCCTCCAAGGCCCAATTTCGTAGCGCTTTCTTTTAAAATACTTTTCAAAATATTTAAATAACCATATCGGTCCACAATATTTTCGATGAATACCAAGTTTCCAACCCCGTTCGCAGCCATACATCCCCAAACCATCACAGAGTCCCCTCCATGCTTCACAGTGCCGGCCATATTGTTTGGATCCAATTCCGCGTTAACTTTTCTCCAAACTTTTTCACGGCCATCAGATCCACAGATACTGAACTTAGGTTAGGTTAGGTTAATATGGTTGCCCAGAGAATGGGCACACTTGGACGAAGAAGGATTCGTCCTTTGTGATGCCATTATGGAGGGGGGAGGCGGGGGAGAAGGACCGATGGGATACAGGGAGAGGGCGGGGAGAGGTGGTGCTGGGATAGTTGGGAGCGTGCGGATTACGATTACGAACGATGACTATGTTTGCGTCAACCGCTTTATGCTGCTGATGAAATTCATCAGATTTTTAATGTCAACGCCAGCTATATCAGCAGGCGTGACAAAGAAGTAGGAGCCAAGATGCCTAGATCTTAGCCCCGCCAGAGCAGGGCAGCTAAGGAGAAGGTGCTGAGATGATTCCACCTCATCCTCCATACATCCAGCGCAAAAGGGACTCGAGATGATTCCAAGTCTCACAGCATGCATTCCTCGCGCATTGTGTCCTGTGAGAAAACCCACGAGATTAGAGAGCTGATATTTTGTCAGCCTCAGAAGCTCGCCCGAGCGCCTGCGGTCCACACGTGGCCAGAAGGATTTCGCGACCTTACACGTTCGTGTACTTGCCCAGCGCTCGCTCTCTCCACTCTTCCCTTGACGGAATATAGGTGGAGAAGGTTCCGGTTGGACTGAACGAGGGTATACTCTGATCCGTTGACAGAGGGATGATACTGAACTTACACTCATCAGAAAATAAGACATGGTTCCAAAACATTTGGTCATATTTTTCATGACCTTTTGCGAATGAAATCTTTTTACTCCAATTGACACTACTCAAGAAGGGCATTTTCCTAACATTGCGCCCATGATAACCAGCACTATGCAAAACCCGGCGAATAGTTTGGGTGCTAAATTGTTTTCCAGTCTCACTTTAACCTTCAGATTTCAATTTGGGGGCACTTATTTTGGGGTTTGTCCTGATTTTCCGTACGACTAATCTTTTTTCTCTGGGACTTAAGAGCGGCGGACGCCCACAACGCTCTTTATTAGTGGTGCTTCCCACACTTTTATTTTTATTCACAATTTTTTGAACTGTAGCGAAACTCCTATCTATCAAACGACCGATTTCTCGCAATGATTTCTTTATATTCCTTGTGATATATATTATTATAATCAGTTTTTTTTAAATCATCAGAAAGCTCTTTTCCTCTTGGTGCCATTACTAAAAATGTCGTAAAAATTAATACAAAACGTACTTCCTTAAATTTTTATACTCACTTCGATTATTTCCTTTGAATAGTTTTAACTTTTTGACGTGATAACGTCTTATAATTCGATTTAGCCGGCTGCACGCACGAAAAAATGTGTTGTTACCTTGCTCATTTGTCGTTACCTTGCTCATTGCCGTTACCTTGAATTAACTGCAAGCGAAAGCGCGGAACGAACAAAGCAAACGAACGGCAACGTTCGACATCTTGCTCTCTCCTACTTAAGGGGTTATATACCTTGTGGTCCGGTGAAATTAGCGAAAGTTGGGTTTTTTTTAAAGATATGTAGCAATAATTTTATTGTATAAAAGTTTTTATTATTGGATATTAAAATGTAAAAAAAAAAAAAAGGCTTTGTTTGTGTAAAAATATTTAAAAATGGCGGAGTTATGGCGTTTTCCCCCAAGACCCTTTTTTTGGAAGAGGCTTGCGGTGGACGCGATTCAAGTCCACTAAGTCAACTGAAATCAAAAAATCGAAAAGATTTCATTAGTATAGGGTTATATCTTCTTAGTGAACGATCAATATATTAAATATTTTGATTTTTGTGACAATAGGAACATGTTTTTAAAAAACTCCACTTCTACAGTCCTAAAATTGGCATTAAAAAATTCATATCTGCAAAATAAAAATTTATACATAAAAAGTTGATCGTTCACTAAGAGGTGACATCAATTACGAACAATTTAAAAAAAAAATTATAAAAATCGGTTGAATACTTTTTTTGCAATCGCGTCCACCGCAAAAGCATTTTTGGAAAAACACGTTTTTGAGATAATCGCGTTTAAAGTTTCAAGCGCCGCATGAGGCCGTACGCTCAGGACGTGACGACGCACAATTTAAAACGCTGTAACTTTCGATCTATTGCTCAGATCTCTATGAAATTTTTGGAAAATGTTCTCAAGGGATTGTACTTTACGATAAAGAAATAAAATTTATTTTGATTTTTTTGAAAAACACAAGGTATATAACCCCTTAAGTGAGCGTATATATGTATGTACTATATGTACATATATAAATTCGCGTATTTGTATTCGCATATGCCTTCTTATTGATTATTATTAATTTGATTTACTTGAAGAATTTAAAATAAAACCAAGTTTGTTAATAATACCTGTTGTTTTAATGTTTTTATTATTAATTTTTTTATTATATATGAAGGAAAAAATGTATGGTAATATTTACCACATACCTTATAAGATATGTTGTATACTAATATATGTATATAAACATGCATATACATATACAATTTCGCGCAATTTTCAAAAAGAACAAATCTATATGTAAAGATGCATACAAATCATATGGACATATCAAATATACGAATCTATTCCGTACGCAAGCAGATGTAAGTTAATGTGCTTGAACTGTAAGCGAGAGCGTGGAACGAACGACAAAGAGCACAATCGGCCCCCGCGTTCGGCAACGTTCGACATCTGGCTCTGTCCTACTTGAGTGAGCATATATATGTATGTATATGTATGTATATGCGCATTTGTATATAAATTCACATACTTGTATTTGCATATGCCTTCTTCCTGTGTGCATGGTAATGAACCATTTCTCTGTTGAAAAAGGCAAATCGATGATGTTGCCTCTTAGTGTTGTTGACTTATTAACGTCTGATGCACAATCGAAATTGAAGATATCTTTCATGAATTTGATAAATGTTTCGTCATTTTTCACGTTTGTGTAAATATAACTTGACCTATTTCATTGCAATTCCATTTACCTCCTCCTCTATATCCATACAAAATATCTATCAAACAAATAAAATTAAAATTTTGTTTTGAAAATTGCAACCATTCCATCAATATTTTCTTATGACGTTGTCACGTTAAACTATCGTCAGTAAACCGACTTTACAGACAACCTCGTTTTAATCAATGCGTTAAAATAAATGTTATGCTAACTAAAAAATTGTTTGCTGTATACTAACTTTTGTGACATAAATTTCGCTGGCATCAAAGACAAAGCAAAGCGTGGATAACGGTACCTAAAATTTACAGCTAAATTAAGGCGCATATGAAAGCTTATAATAGTACCCAATTAACATGTGTAAAATATTTTGATTACATATTAAGGAAAGCGTTGGCGTGAAACAATTCCATAAATCAGGCTCCTGTATACTTATCTATGTTACTAACTGTATAGGTTTTTCTAATGTTTCCTTGTTCTTCTCTCACTGCATCCGCTTTTTACAGCCTACTATTTCCTCTTCTCCAATCCTTTTCCCTAAAATACTTTTAATGTTATTTTTAATATTTTAGAACTCAGCTTTAAGACTGTAAAATAACTTTTGGTTGTGTGTTTGATTAATAAATAAATAAGTAAATAGTCTTCATTAAAAACTATTTTTTAAAAACTTTCATTCTCATTTAACTCAACAAAGACCGACTCAATTTCGTTAAGAAATGCATGATAAGAAATTTTCAATTTCTTCCTAACTTAAAAACTTTGGCTTGTTCTTACTTAATTAAAAAAATCAAGACTAGTAAAATGAAATCCTAAAAGAACATTGACCAGTAAAAGTCACCAAAAAAGCTCTACGTCGTTGCGAAGTCGCAAATATTCTAAAACGGCACTTTCAAACAACCAAATCAACCAACCCAACCCAAAAGTATGCACATTACAGTAACTTGGCAACAATTAGAGCTGTGCGAAAACTAAAAATCCACGAGAGCAAATTATAGTTATGATTAAATGAAAATCTGCCGTCGTCTAAGCGACGAAGTATATCATTCATGAGCAGAAAACTATATTATATTTTCGGGATTCTATACTGTCATTTCTTTACGCAACAGCTGGCGATTTCCTACTGGGGCTCACGATATAGTTAAAACATTTGCATACTTTTAGGATGAACGTCAATAGTAATGGTAGAGAATTTTAATGAAATGAGAAAGCGCAAATGTTTCTGTTAAGTATTTCACTCATCGCTCCCCTCAACATTTCACATATTAAATTTTTTAATATTTTCTTATTTTTGAAATGCTAAGCGAATATATAAAATGTATTAAAAGAAAAATCGCTAATAGTTAATAATAATTATTATAATAATGAACGCAGATGTTCTCTTATTCTAATTTGGATACCGTTGTTTGATGTTAGCATTACCGTTTGATTCTTTTTTTTTTCTCTTGCAAACTGTTTGGGGGTGAGCGTGTGCTCTTTGGCGTAAATTTCAAAGTTCCAAAATGCTAATCATCTGATAGTGGCCTCATGCCTCATGCGATATGCAAATCTAATTTCTAAAATACTGAAACGATAAGTTTCTGCAAACAAACAATTACGAATTGTTTTTAAATGGAAGATTGCAATGTGCACGTATAGCCATTTACATACATACATACATACATGTGAAATATTGTATATATGAGCAAACATATATTACATACATATGTTCTGTCCATATGTAACTATCTGGCGTATTAATTTCATTTACAATACAATAATACAAGGTGTCACAAAATTAATGAACCACTTTTCTTGTTAAATAACTTTTTTATTTAATAAGAAGAAAATAATTTTGAGTGATGGGTATCTTTATTTTGACCTGTACGCATTCCATTACTGATCTGTTTGTATACAGCGGCTGTCTAGTTCCCAAGTGTCAGATATGATTGACGCAAAACTCCATTTGCAAAAATTATAGATCTTCCAATTTAGTGACTATTTTTGTGTCACCTTTTACTTGCCTGAGATATTCTCCACGAATAGTAGCAGTTGAAGCATTTTGAATAATTAAACATTTGCTTAAGGCTACCCGCATCAGTATTATTAGCTGATTTGAATTGCTGCAAAAAGAGATGTGTTCTTGTTTTTGTTGTCGCAAGCTAGTCAACAAACAATACAAAGGTGAAAACAAAAACGCTTCATACATGTTGTACTCCCACGTACAAGTGCACGAGTATGTATTTATGTAAGTATAAAGTTGTAAATACTTAGCTCGCCAACAAAAATAAGCCCATGCACATTAGCCCGGGTGGTGAGTAAAAGCATAGACAACACAACTGCTGTTCTATGCTAATTACTCTTGAACGTACATACAATTTAAATTATAAATAAATCAATCAACTACTAATTACTATTGCATAGACATTTTTGCAGGAAATAATATATGTAAATACTACCAAGAGCCCGAATACTTCAAACTTCTCCCTGCAGATAAAACTGGTAGCAGACTCTAAAAGAGCTGGTTATGTACTGCTCGTTTCGTTACTGTATCCGAACTAAGGCAAACAGATGCAGTGTGAAACTGTCCCTGTAGCTCGCTGGTTCGAATCCATGGAATACACGCTCACTTGCCGGCCCAGTTTTTAATGATTTCTATAATTTCACCAAAATTTTCGACGATGGTCTACCAGAACGGAATCGAACAGAATACATTTGTGTGGGCCCCTGAAAAAATTACACAAACAACACACGAATAACGTGCAAAAGTGTAAAGTCACACACTCAAAGGATCCGCCAAATTCAAGAGAGCGGAGTAGTGGTACAAGATAGGCGCCATCTTTGTATTCTGTTCATAATGATATTCAAAATGTTGTGTGTTTCAGCTGCATGAGATCGATATCGATAACTATGGTTTGATAGCTGAGAATGTATTTACATTTCTGTTCAGTAAGGTTTGACAAGTCATCATGAACCGTTTCACGCTTCCAAATTATGGAAATTTATATTAAAAAAATAAGTTGATAGAGCGAAGTGTTGAAAACACGCCGAAATATCGATTCGTCGTCGTTCACAACTTTTGGTTTTTACCTTCAACTACGTAGAAAATTGTAACAGGTGGCGCAAAAGTAACCTTGCGATATTTTTTGGCTATAATTAAAAAAAAAAAATGAAAAACTTTGATTCTTTTTTTGTTTTTTTTTTATTTGGCCTTTTAATTTTTTTTACATCAAGTCGAGAATAAGATGTCATGTAAATGGCCGCCGCCACAGTTGATTGCCATTTGAACCCGGCAAAAAGAACTCGTTGATCATTGCTCTGTAACGCTCACCATTCACAATAACCGTTTGGCCCGCGACGTCTTCGAAGAAAAAAGGTCCGATGACTCCTCCAGCGAAAACAGCACACCATACAGTGACTTTGAGCGGGTGTAATGGCTCTTCGTGGGTTACTTACGTACCCGCTAAGATCGCAATAGGCCTCAACACTCATAATTATTTTTGATCAAAAATCATCTTCCTCTTGGTGGTGATTAAGGATGGCTTGAGCGTATGTTAGACGCGATTGGCGGTCAGCAGCTAACAGCTGATGCACCGTCTGGACTTTGTACGGAAATATCTTCAAATCTTGTACCAAAATTCGCTGTAAAGTCCGTCGACTGATACCCATTTGCGTGGCACGTAGTCTGGTCGATGTCGACGGCGCTTCCATGACATCCTCGGCTACAGCAGCAATATTCTCTGCAGAACGGCTACTCCGGGGTCTGCCACGCTTGGCAGCATCTCGTGTTGTGCCAGTCTCTTCGAGGCGAGCGGCTGAATTGAAATGGAAATCATCAGTTGCAGTAAGAACATCATTGCATTTTTCGGGACGATATTTCGCAGTGACTCATCGATAGTTTCTCCACGAGAAACAATGTGACTTAAGAGGAATTTTTTGCAGTTCAATTTAGTAAGCCTTATAACGTTTTGATCCATGGGCCGTACTATTGGAGGGAGGCTCTTTAGCTCGCCTTCTTTGGGATGGCATGGAGCATTATCAATAAGAAGAAGAGCTTTTTCCGCAAAAATTTGCGCACAAAGGAACTATTTTACCTGCTCATTTAAGCAGTTTTTGATTAAAACAGGATTCTTCGTTTTGACAAAAAGTAACATAGCTATGAAACAAATGCTCCATTGACTATTTTTTTTAGTTTATGATTTCCAGCAGCATTTGCACTGGTCTTATGCCCCGGAGCCGCACAAGAGTTTTATCGGTTAAGAGCTTGCAAGATAAGCCAGATCCATCGGCATTGTATATCTGCTCTTTTTCAAGCTTAAATCCATAATTGTTTTGTTAAATTTGTTCACAAATGGAATCACTTTTATTTAATAATTTTCCTGCGCAAACTTTTAGCCATCGTGTTCCGAACCTTTTTGAAGTTTGCAACCCAGCCATTGCTAGCATGGACGCCTCTACGCTTTTCCTGAATTTTGGTATGCAATATATTGGCTTTCTCTTTTAGCATGTCACTGGTAGTTGGTTAGCTTATGACCCTTTGATTCGCAAACCAATTGAACAACGCCTTTTCCATTTTTGGAAACTCAGGAATCTTAAGAGTTTTGCTTTTACCTGGGCCGGATTCATATCGCGTAACAAACTTCTTTATGGACTGTTCATTTTTTTTATACGAGTTATTGTTGATCTATGCACTTGAAAGCTTTTATCTAATTTAGCATTTCTCTTTGCTATTATGAGACCGCATCATGTAAAAGTTAACGCAAAACTGATATTTCGACAGAAAATACTTTAGACGGTACTTCCCCTAATTCATTCAGCTGATTCAATTAAAAAATGTCATTACAATTGTGACATCGACGCTACTTCCCCGAGCTTTATTCTCAAAAAATATAACGTAAAAAGAGCAAAAGAGGAAAGCGAAACCAAAATTTTGCAAGTATCGAGGTAAAAATGTTCAAATGCCGGAAGTACTGAGTACACAATAAAAAAAAGTATCCGAAGTATCGAGTTTCTTCTGTACGTATACAAATGAAGGATGCAGTGTAGAATGCTTCGCTCCAAAAAATTTTTGGAGGACTTTGCTTACAGTTATGTTGCGTAGACAAATCAATTTGTGCTTCACTGGATAATTCATTTTGACAACGAATAAAAAAAAGCCTGACAATGTGCTGTTAACGCGCTACAATTCGTTACATGGAGCCTTTTGCTAACGACATTTAAGTTGTCAAAATATTCAGAATTCTATATGTAGAAGCTTTTGAGTTGACACTTCGTTATCGAGTGTAGGAGTCTTTGCTAACGGTACTTTAACTAGTAATGTATTCAGAAAGTTTTCATGCTCACAATTTCTGCATTTTATCTATGGAGCATTTTTGTATAGAAAATTTCGCAACAACGAGACTTTTTCAGGGGATTCAGCAAGAATTTTGTTATATTGACTTTTTCGTTGTATCAATGTTCGTTATATCGATGTTTTACTATATTTAAGTTTTTCTCGACTTGCAGTCATTTTGGACGGACCAGCGGAAATATGGAAATACAAAGCTCGCATCCTCAATTCACTCTAATAAGTTTAATACTTACATACATACTCGTACATAAAAACATCATAAAAAATACGTGACGAAGATATGAGCTTATGGAATCAATATCACATAGACTTAAGCCACAAACTTTGTTACACGAAATATTACATTTACCCCATCATGAATGCCCTGAATTTTCGGTTATTGTTAGTACAGCCGTAAAGCTCTTTAATATGCACAAAGTGTCTCAAACGTTTTGTAAAATGCATAGCAGGTGTCGGCAACAAAAATGATCATATTGCCAGTAGCAGACAACTGTAGTGACAAAAAAGCACAGTGGGACGAAATTCAAGGTTGCCATTAGGTAAGTGAAGAAGCACGCGTTTGGATGTACAGGTATCCCTCGTATAACGCGATAGTTACGTTCCAGAAGAATTGCGCGTTATGTAATTCCGCGTTATCTAAAACATAGTTTTCATATAAATTTGGGGGTTATGTTCCAATAGGTTTTTTTTTAAATAAAATACATACAAAATAACAGATGCCCATATATTTCAACTCAATACTAAGGTTCAGACTTTCTTATACAATTAAAAACACAAGATATGAATAATAATACATATGTACATACATATTTCAAAATTCAAAAAACAAAATTTAAATAATTATGTGCACATTAAAAAATTTAAAAACAAATTAAAAGTTTATTAAAAACTTTATTGTTATTCTTCAAACTTCATATGGTGATTAATCTGTTTCACTGTCTTCAAAGATCTTTGCACGTGGGCGTTTTGGGGGAGCAATAGCTTCATCAGAAGATATTTCTTCAACATATTTTTCGCTATTGGATAAGAAACTAGTTGTGGGACCTTGTGGTTCTTCTATTGGTTTTATAATTGCAAAATCTGCTATCAGTTTTTGGTGGGTGGTTTTTTTAAGCTCCTTTTCAATTTCGTAATAAGGTGCTAGATTAATATCTATTTCCCTTATTATTTTGCTGGATCTCTCCAGCGAAGGATCATTAGTTGTAAAGAAAGATTTCATTTTCTCAACCAAACTTAAACCCTCTCGTATGCGCTTCAGAGTGAAACTGGGAATTGATTCACGGATATCTTCTACCGAAGTGACGTCATCTTGTGCGAGATTTGAGACGGATGGAGATTCAGTTGTTAATTGAATTAGGTCTTTTTCGGTGAGGTTTGTACCTTCATTCATAATTTCATAAATGTCATCTTCGTTCATATCGTCAAAGCCAAATCGCGTTATATCGAAACCGCGTTGTATAAGACCGCGTTATACAAGGGATACCTGTATTGATAAGCTAATATATTATTCATATGTATTACATGTGCGTATACTTGTAGGTGTGCGCTTCAATACAAACAAACTTATTGGCTACGTCAATAGTTGGGCATTGCAATTTGTCAAAACCTCAAAACATCACTGCAGAACCGCTGCGAATATGCAAGTATTTTTAACTAGAAAATAAATAGTTACTTGTAAATATACATTTTTTGTAATATGGGCATTGAATTAGCGAGTGGGTCACTCAGTGGAGGATTACAATGGTGTTGGTGATGATGTTGCGCATGAAAACGTGCAACACTTAAAGGTTAGTGCATTAGTCACACTATTATTCCTATATGCACAGCGCCAAGCTGGGAACCAAATTACCAATACATGTGAAAACATATCAATCTGGCAAACCTATCACAGATTTGTGGGCGATTACTATAATTTTTACCTAACTAATACTTAGGCTTTTGAGACAATGACTAGAAATACAAGCTTCAACTCTAATTATATGCAAATGTAGAAATGTACATGTGCATGCAGGCGTGCATAACAGGCGTGGGAATGATATGCAGTGTGTGCGGAACTTTTCCGCGAATTTGTACTGTGCGTTTTGACATTTTCCTGCATATGAAAGGAACTACAGTTTTATGCCGATTCGGAATGGTAAATGGTTTTTAATAAGGATCCTTTATTGACAGAAATACCCTGCCTGCCGAAGAGCCAACGATTAGAAATCACTTTTTTTCTGTAATTACTAATGGTTCATTCGTACTACGGGCTTCGAACCTGGGCCTTCCTCTTCTTCTTCCTCTTCCTCTTCCTCTTCGTCTTCTTTTTATTCTTCTTCTTGATGAACAGTTACACGATTTTGGCCGGGTTTAACAAAGTGCGCCAGCCATTTCTTTCTACTGCTGACCGGCGCCAGGTGGACACACCAAGCGGAGCCAAATGCTACTGCACCTGCTCTTTCCAACACAGAGGAGGTCATCCTCTTCCTCTGCTATCACCAGCTGGTACCGCATCGAATAATTTCAGAGCAGAAGCGTTTGTATCCATGACTCAGCAAACAAAGTCGCTGGTTCTTTATTCGCTCCACTGTGTCTATGGTGTCGTAAAGCTCATACAGCTCATTGTTCCATCGCCTACGATATTCGCCATCACCAATGTTCAAAGATCCAAAAATCTTCAGCAGAATATTTCTCTCAAGCACTCCAAGTGACGTTTCATCGGATGCTATCATCGCCCAAGTTTCCGCGCCATACATTAGGACGAGCATTCTTCCTTATCCAGTTTGGAAAAAGCAGAACTAACAGCGCGGTTTTTAATAGTACGCTCTTATAAAGAATTGTACCCGAGCGATTATGAGACACAGTTCGCACTATATTTTCCAGCATCAGGTTAAAGAAGTCACACGACAGCGAGTCATCCTCTCTGAAATCTGGTTTAGTATCAAACAGCTCGGCCAAACAGCCATTTTGCATAACCGTATTCGTTTTGTCGTCAGACATCGCGGTATATAAGCAACTCGTTTTGTGCTGTCGAATGGACCTTTAAAATCGGCAGAAGGATGGTGTGTGTCGATTCTCCTTCCATGACTATATTCCAAGACTTGGCGTATTATGAATATCTGGTCGATGGTCGATTTTCCAGGTCTAAGACCACAGTGATAAGATCTGATCAGTTGATTAATGTTGGGCTTCAGCCTTTTAGGCACAGAGCACAGTACAATAGTTGTTTGGTTGAGGCTACGTAAAAGCTTCTCCTGTGCAATTTGGCATACATACGAGTGTGTGTGAAAGCGCTGTACTTACACATAGACAGTAAGACTGATGAATAGAAAGAAGCAGGGGATAGCGCTGCACTTGTTCGTACAGGTGTTGGGACGCTGAATGTATGCAAAAATTAAAAACCTTTAAAAAAATTATCTTACAAATATATGGCTACCACTTACGTGTACTTGGAGATACGTGGGAAGGCTGCACTTGTTCGTCACTAAACATCTGCAAATAAAAACTTTTAAAAACAATTTATTTACAAATATCAGAATCAATATCAATTACAGAACTTACTAACTAGAGTACAGGTAAGATGTTTTATATTGTTTTCATCATCGCCGGCATTCTTATTTGCGTACTGTGCACTCATCTGACTCATTTGCACACCAGCTTTTGGATCGAAGCCTTATTTATAATATTAAATTTGCTTATTACTATGGCTCGTTTTTTGGAGATGGGCAAAAGCTACGGCTTACGTCTTAAGGAAGATTTGTTTATCAGTATACCGGGTGAACCAAATACAAGGAAGTTTTTAAAAATAAAGTAAAATTAACAAAACTCAATCTATTGATTGTTCCTGGCTCGTCTGCATGGCATCGCTTTTTCACGAGACCTGTATCGATCTTTCACTGATTCGTTGTACGTATTTGAATAACTATAAAAGTTATTGGAATCTCAATATAAAACTTTCAAGGATTATTGAGCAAAGTCTTAGCTATGAATAAAATAAAAAATTGTTTAAAAAAACTAAAAAGCACGCTTTTATTGCTAATCGAACTAAAAAGTAGAAAATAAATTTTAATGACAAAGAGACCTATAATGAAGTAATAGCAAATCGAACGATCAGTCATAGTCAACTACCTCAGAACAGAATTATAACAAAATTTAAGATACAAATAGAATAATTCAAATTAGAGTTAAAAGCGTGGGATGCATTTTGCTTCACTTTCATAACCCTCTGTACATAGGTAGTTGCCAATGGAATGATTGTAATATTTACTAAATCAAGCATTCCAAGTCGATCAGATTTTTAGAAGCCAGTGAAAATTAAGCTCAAAGACTCCGTTACATTCATTCATATATTCATACATACATACAACCCGAGCTAATAAAAGTGTGTTAAAAACAGCAAGAAATCTAAGGCAGATGTTTTTTATTATGAAAATTTTGTTCTAAAAATTTGTACAAAAAATTTAATTTTTTTTTCCAAGAAAAGTTTTCAGAAATTACAATCTCTAATAAAAAAATACAAAAAAAAACAAGAAAAATATTTTCGCGTCACATTTTTGCGTCAATTATTTAAAACGGTTTCTACGGTCGATCTTTAACTCCTGGGCGGTGCACACTGTGACTTTTTATCGTTTTAGGATGCCAAAATTAAAAAAAAAAAGTTCTGCGAAAATGATCTTCTTTTGGTATGTTGTGTAAAAATGACCAAATTTTACGACGGTGTACTCAAAATTTATCAAAACAATAGTTTTAAGAAAGATAACCGTTTACAAACACAAGCCGCTGCGTCAATTCAATAATTTTTATTTATTATCCGAAAATCGCTGTGAAGTTTGTCAAAAGATATAATACGAATAAGTATCAATTTCATAAAATTGAGTATTTGCTGATTAAATTTCAACAATTTTGTACTTCAGGGATAAGTAAGAGGATTATAAAGTTTTTACTATCGATACAAATCCGCTCAGTAAAATATCACTAAAACAGCCATAGCTTAATATTATTTTTGATATTTTACTGAGAAAAACTTATATTGGTCCATCGAGTTCCGTCCATTCTTTAACAGCGAAACGACCTTTAGGATTCTGTGTTTCAGATACTGGAATAAAATTTTGCTACAATTTGCTACCACAGCTTTAAAAGAAGTTTTCATGACGATTCCTCGGAAAGAACTTTTCGAAATTTGGCTGACGAGCTCAAAAAAACGCGTCGCAGTATCAAATAGCGAACAAGTGTTAATGGCGGCAGAAATGGGACTTAGATCAAACGGTAAGAGAAATTCCGCAATATTATTTAAGAGCTGTGTTTGTCTTCACCGTCAAGAGGTACTGTGTTGAAAAAATCTCGATTTTCGAAAGAGCGCAACAAAAGTTTATCGCCTGACCAAGCACTTGCACTGATAATAGATGCAAATGATTCAACACATGACTATAATATGCATAGACAGCATACAGCAGAAATATTATAAATCCCAAATTATATCCGTCGTATAACTGCCTAAAAAAGTCCAAAGCTTTATGTTACCCAGAAAAAATCTCAGTAACCGAAACGTATGCCGAAATTGAGTTGCAAGCGCTTATTGATCATAGTATAAAAAGGTTGTGTAACGCACAAAAAGAAGTACTGCTGTCGATTCCCAGTATTCAAGAAGTTTTCGTGACTTTCAAATGGGGTTGCGATGGCTCGGAGCAAAAACGGTATAAGCAAAAGTTCAGCGAAGAAAATCAATCTGATAGCAGCATGTTTTTTGTTTCACTCGTACTTCTCCAAATGTATACTCTAGTTAATGAACGTAGAGTTGTTATATGGAGGAACCCTGTTCCATCATCAACCAGATATTGCCGTCCCATTAAATTTTTGTTTGAAAAAGAAACGCGAGATGCTATTGTGAGAGAAGTAAAGATTGTGGAAGACCAAATTTCTAATCTTCTTCCTACAATAATTAAGATGGAAAATTTTAACTTTAAAGTTACTAGTACACTAATTTTGTGTATGATTGGCGGTAAAGCGTGTTATATATGTGGTGCTTCAGCGAAGAATATGAATAATTTTAGCGCTTTGTCGGAACGGAAAGTTGAAGCAAACATGCTAAGATTCGGCATTTCACCACTTCACTCATGGATACGGTGCATGGAGTGTATGTTGCACATTGCATATCGGTTGGAACTAAGGACATGGTGTGAAGAGGCGCCGAAAATAAGGAAAAACTGAAACAGAGGAAGGAAAGCATTCAAAGCAGATTTAGAAATGAAACTGGGCTTTTAATTGATATGCCAAAAGAGACATCTGGCAATACAAATGACGGAAACACAGCACGACGTTTTTTTAGTAATGCAGAAGTTACTGCAGACATTACAGGCATTAACTTCTGTCTCTTAAAAAGGCTTTTCACCATATTGTCTTGCTTAGGGTGTGAATTTCAGATAAATGCTGAGGCCTTTGAGATATACGTGAGAGACACACTCGATCTTTATTTGAGGGAATATGAGTGGTACAATATGCCAGTCAGTCTGCATAAAATACTGTTCCATTCAAGACATATAATATCGTCATGCATGGTTCCTATTGGTCAGCTTTCCGAAGAAGCGCAAGAATCGAGAAATAAAGATGTCAGAAATTATCGCGAATGGTATACAATGAAAAGTTCACGAGCTCAAACAAATGAGGACTTATTGCACAGGCTTCTAATATCATCCGATCCCTACATTTGCAGCTTACGTAAGCCATCGAAAACCAAGCGCGGGACTTTGCCTCAAGATGTAATTGCATTGCTGGCCCAGGAAGAAGTATTATGAATAATTGCTTTCGAATAAGTGTTTATGTTTTGTTATGTTTAATCTTTAGAAACTGTTTATTGGCTTACTATTAATAAAACAAAGATTAGTTACATATTTATCATTGAAACAATTTGTGATTATCTCCTTCATTGAGCAGTATAATGTAGTATAAAAAGGTACCCATGGGCTGAATGAAATCTTTTAAATATTAGTCATACGCCTCTAAGCTAAAGTTAAGAAATCTAAACAATTTGTATTTAAATTGACACTGGAAAATGCTTTTAAAGTAGAAAGTATGATTATGTGAAATTTTACCTTATATGTGGGCAAGGAGAAAAAATGGGCGCCCATTTTTATTCTCAAATCAGATTTAGGTATCTGCAACCACACTGCAAAATTTGAAATGAAAGCAAATTGCTTCATTGGTTTGGCTGTTATTAATTTTGGCGTCCTAAAAGTGAAAAAAGTCACACTGTGCGGTGCTATGATTTTGTGTGATTTTATCGACATTTTCGAGGACGCGCCTGCCTTTGCGAGGTGTATTTTTAACATCAAAAATGCCTGAACGGAATCGACGAAACCAAAATTGCACGTAATCAGCTGTTACAATATCGGCACCACCATTCACTATTTTAGCGGTCTGCCTAAAATTTTCGCGTTATCAAAGAAAAACTGTAAATGTACGGAATTTTCTCTTTTTTGACTTCCATTATTAAAACCCTGCAACTCTCAACTGAATGGATCAAACATAAAATAGCGCAATGATTTTGTTAGTGTTAAATATTAACTTGACAACGTGTATAAACTTTAAATTATTTTTCACGAGATATCCATCACTGGAGCCATCTACCGAGAAAATAAAGGACTTCTCTTTTCCCCAAACTAATATTTTCAATTAAACTAGCAGAGGTTTCAAAGAGATACCTCTACTTGAGCTACCCGGTAAACTTGCCAAATATGTTAAACAAATTATAGGCCTATATTCTAAGTTTAACGTAAAACCCACAGCAGAAATTTCTAAAAATAAGCGAGCGACTAGTTGACCACACAAATGTCCATTTTAATAAAAGTTCATTATAACTGCCTCACTCCCGCTAGTGCGCAAAAAAAAACAAGCCATATATGGATGCATTTATTTATTTTTAGAGTAAATAACGCATACTTGTATAATCAATTTGCCTATTTGTTTTCTGTAGCACAGTGAAAACAAAAGACAAACTTGTTTTCGAAAACTATATTAGCATTCCTTTCCAGCGTACGAATAAAAAAATATACACACCATGAAAGTCATTACATTTGGAAACTTGACCTTTACAATGGACGATACATATAGTGCATATACGTATTTTAATTTCAGCATATTTTAAAAAGCAGCATTCAATAAAAAGTATCAAGTGAGGGCAAACACACAACCGCTAAAGCATCCCCGGCATTGAAATTTAAATTACTTGGTTGCATCGCTACTGCATTTTGTATTTTAACGGTCAATGAATCAGGTCTACTACAACTGCATTTTTATCTATTACCAATTATAACAATCTCACGTGTGTGTAGGTTTCGGATGCCAAACACTTTGAATATTTTTCTTACGAATGCAAATAGTTAACTATGCGGGACTACAGGTTTACATATGAATACTGCATGCACACACATGCATGCCCACGAGTATAATAGGTGAATGTCTTGGATAGTAAACGAGTACGAGTATCTAACTAGTACATCGGGCTGTCTGGTTGTGTGCTATGTAAACCAAACGGCCAGTATGTGTCCCTGTCGCCGTTTAATGATTTTGAACAGTTTTTCCAAGTGATAAGGAATTTGTAGTCGATGTCATAAAATAAACAATTAAAATATTTAATTTAGGTAAAGAAATCTGAAAATCAAATCAGACAAAAATTAAGCCGCAGATTTGCTAGCGTTTCATTGCAAGCCTTATAACGATTTCGAATTCGATTTAGCCGGCTGCACGCACGAAAAAATGCGTCGTTATCTTGCTCAATCGTCGTTACCTTGCATGAACTGCAAGCGAAAGCGCGGAACGAACGACAAAGAGCACAATCGGGCCCCGCATTCGGCAACGTTCGACATCTGGCTCTCTCCTACTTGAGTGAGCATATATATGGATGTATGTATATCCGCATATGTTTATAAATTCACATACTTGTATTTGCAAATGCCTTCTTCCTGTGCATGTACCATTTCTCTGTTGAGAATAGGACGATGATAGAAATAGCAGGAAATGAAAGGGAGTGCTTCGAGTGTAAAGTGTCTTGAAAAAGGCAAATCGATGATGTTGCCTCTCAGTGTTGTTGACTTATTAACATCTGATGCACAACCGAAATTGAACATGTCTTTCATGAATTTGATAAATGTTTTGTCATTTTTCTCGTTTGTGTAAATGTAACTTGACCTATTCCATTGCGATTCCATTTATCTCCTTCTCTATATCCATACAAAATATCTATCAAACAAATAAAATTAAAATTTTGTTTTGAAAATTGCAACCATTACATTAGTATTTTCTTATGACGTTGTCACGTTAAACTATCGTCAGTAAACCGACTTTACAGACAACCTCTTTTTTTACCTCTTATCTTTTTAAACAGTTGGTTTAAACAGCTGACGCACGTTTCGTGTTTTCTTTCACTGTCAAACATCTTCAGTTTGGTCTATAATTTAACCATGAATCGTCTTACAAACGAACAACGCTTGCAAATCATTGAATTTTATTATAAAAATGCGTGTTCTGTTAAAAAAGTTTATCGCGCGCTTCTTCCATTTTATGGTCAGTTTAATCGACCCACTGAAGCGGCTATTCGAGCTATTGTGACTAAATTTAGAACCAAATTTACATTATTGAAAATCAAACCACCAACACGTTCTCGTAGAGTGCGAACTGAAGAAAATATCGCAGCTGCATCGGCCAGTGTTAATGATGACCATCAATTATCGATTCGTCGCCGTTCGTAGCAATTGGGCCTCTGTTACTCAACAACGTGGAAAATTTTGCAAAAGGATTTAGGTGTGAAGCCTTTCAAAATACAGCTGATGCAAGAATTGAAGCCAAACGACTTACCGCAACGCAGAATTTTTGGTGAATGGGCCCTTGGAAAGTTGGCCGAAGATCCACTTTTTTATCGAAAAATTGTGTGCAGCGACGAAGCTAATTTTTGGATCAATGGGTACATAAGTAAGCAGAATTGTCGATTTTGGAGTGAAAATCAGCCAGAAGAATTGCAAGAGCTACCAATGTATCCAGAAAAGGTCACAGTTTGGTGCGGTTAATAGTCTGGAGGTATCATTGGACCGTACTTCTTCAAAGATGCTGTGAATCGTAACGTAACTGTGAATGGTGAGCGCTAACGTGAAATGATATCCAAGAGGCAATCTGCACATTTTTGACGCGTTTCCGAATTTATTGCTATTTATCATAAGCAGATCACACCGTGCTTTGAAAATTATTGAGATGCCTTCAATCCTGATTCCTTTCATGTAAGTTGAATCCTTTGTTTGGTCGAAGTATTTGTATATGCGTCATGTATTTGCAAATGCCTTTGCGCTCTGTTTTCTGGTGTGTTTCGTATTTAATACGTTCCCTGTCCGCTGAGCCACATATGGTTCAGGAAACGTGCGCCTGATAAGCACTGATACGTTCCTGAGCCATATGTGTGTCAGGGGGTATATGAAACTTCTAAAGCAAATTATTCGACTGGACGTAACGGAACTGTACAGCTTCTGCACTGGACGTGCTGGTACGATAATAAAGTAAAAAAAAACGCCGGGACATACGAAAAAATATTTTTATTTCACGCAGAAATCACAAATTATTTTTAAATATTTCTTATTACGACACTCCCAGGCTTATCCAAATCAGCAATCTCGGGGTCACGCCCAATGTAAATATCATAATTCCAGACAAACCCCTCTTCTGTGCACAGTTTATAGATTTTCAAGCCGTATTTATGAGCTTTTGATGGGTTGTATTGATGGAAAGATATCCTTCCTCTAAACGGCATCATCGACTTGTCAATGACGATACATTCACCAGGTGTTAGTAAGCTCTTCCAGTTATTGATAACAAGGTCCAAAAGTGGTTTTATTTTGTATAGACGTTCGTTTTGATCCCTCGGAGCTTCATTATCAGCAAAGTGCCAGCAACGTAATATTGACGAGAACCGATTATATGACATGTTTACGTTGTGAAATATTAGACTTGACGGTAAATTTTGCATTTTTGTATTGGGACAGGGAACGTGTTAATTCTGCCAGCAACTGTAGGCAAAGGCTGTGCCACAGCGTTCTATTGATGCATTCGTTAAATACTACGAAAATTTATGCGGGAGTATGCTTTTTTTTATATTCGCATAAAGCTTTAAAAATATATTTTAAGTGAAGACCCAATGTATATAATTGGCTTTCTTCAGCTGCGGTTTCCAGCAAAATTGCATAGTTTGGCGTGAAGTCTGGTATCCTTATAATACGTTCGCATATGCATTAATCTCCTATAAATCCACCAAATTAATGTACTCGTTCACATATGGCAGATTACCTGCAAAATTGACAATCAGCTGTCATTACTGCTGTGAGAGGTTTTTGTTCATAGAAATTATTTTGGTGGAATATTTCGGTGTTTTTGGTTTTTTTAATTATTAGATATTAACGATATTAAGAAAATACAAGGAGAAGGAATAGCTAATTTAATTGCGCAATTAATTGGCTGCTAATAATAAACAGTTGGAGGAAATCCATATGCGACGTTTACTAAGGATACTCTATATTACATTTTATTATGAGTAATAAGAGGACAAAATGTTTATGGACACACGCTTTTTTCTGTAAAATGAATCCCTAATTTATAATATTTAACAAAGATTTTATTAGAATTATGTTTACAGACTTGTTTTCTTTGCCGGCATCCATTTAATTTAGTTTTTATTTTGATGTTTCTCCTTACATTCGTAATAATAATTATCGATAACACAGAAAACACATGGTTGTAGGTCGAAAAGTATCGTTATTATCTAAGATTATTTCATAATCTCAGATTTTGGAAGAGAAATTTTGTATGGGAAATCGCGCTTTTTAATTACAGATTTTGAGTTAAGCGCGAAAAAGTAGATCATCAACTTATATTATTAGGATCCATTTTATGAAATATCTTTGCAGTTTATAGACCTCATCTGATAAATTAAAACCTCACACCTGGGCAGCATAAGGTTGTATGGACCTATAGAGAGCTTGGAAAAGTTTCCATTTATTTTTCAACGATATTGACGATTCAGCAAGAAAGTCCTTCCAGGTGGCTGTGTTGTTCCTGGCTTCCAAATGTTTTCCGAATGCCATTTTTGGTGTGGGTATGACACCCAGATAGCGATATTTCGCCACAACCCTAACGTCTTCGCTATTGTTCCACCACTTTTCTAACTGCGATATTCCCCCTCTTTTCTAAAAATCACAATTTCCGATTTACTTGGATGAACTTCCATATTCCATTCGGTGCAATATTTTTCTAGTTTATATATCATACAATAGCTTGCATGATCTTTGGATTATCTGCTAGTAGCACAATATCGTCCGGGTACAGCAGTAGTCGAAAACTATTTCTAGACTCTTTTTGTTCTTATTCCATTCGATTAAAAATATTATCAAGTAGGTAGTGAATCAAGCAGGCCTAAAATTTGTTTAAACGTGTTTACCCCATTTTCACTTTTTGTGTATGTTGTTGTTGTGTATATAAGGATATACAAATTCCCCGTAAATGTTTGGGACAAATGTTTGGGCTGGAGCAACAAAAACGTTATAAGTATTTTGTTTTTTTAATTTATTAAGTGACTTTAAAGAAACATATTTTTTACTCCAGAGTTTTGATAGTATAGTGAAATCGATAAAAGCAAAACACTTCATACAAAATTTACTGAAACTTTGCGAATTTGAAGGAAACAGCTGATTTTCTGATTTCACTTGGGGTGTGACGGCGGCTTTTTACGACAAAAATGAGATTGTGTTGGTGATATTAGAGAAAATCAACGCAACCATTGGTTATATTATAGGCCCGTCACAATAGGTCCGTTGCGGCAACGAATTTGACGTAGCAGTCATAACGTACCGGAATACGCAAAAACTAGCAACTTTCTTCTTTTGCCGAACGGCAAGAGCGGCGAAAATGACAACTGTATAAAGAAGAACAGTTTTGTGTCGCCCAAATTTTTATCGATGGTGTTCTTTATTATATCAAATTAAAAACAGAAAATAAATGGAATATAAATTAATTGAGTCATTTCAAATGTAAGGGTTCATTTCTTTTCGATAAAAGCGTGAAAGAGCAGAGAAAAGGCTAGGCTCTTGTTGTGCTAAAAAATGAATGTGCGTCCCGATTCCGAAGTTATGGTTGATCCAACCGGCTACAACTACCATAAATTCTATGAAAACCCTCTTCATTAAGCATTAATTGTATAATATATTTTACAACCAACAAAAACCTGTTTACAAGCACATCTTTTTTTTTTGTTGATTGTGGCAATACTTTCATTGTGGCTTTATGGTACGTTTTACTCGTCGTGTTAGACAAATGCGTTGTCGCCGCAACGGACGCATTGTGACAGCGCTATTACTTTGTTGCCGTCTGAACAACTGATTCGACAATCGTGAGAATACGTGTGAAATGAGCGAACAGAATTATGCTGCGGAGTCCCCGATGTCGCAGCAACCAAAGTTACTCTCACAATTTTGCTTCGAATGGCCAAAGCTTGCAATCTATCACGGTGTACAGAATGCAGAAGTTGGCGCCTTCCGAAAACCGCTACTTTATTTTTCACGATTTTGACAACCGGATGACGTCAGCGCTGTAAATATACAAACAAAAGGAAGATAAGTTACTTGTTTGTAAATATTCAGTAAAGGACTTGGTAAAATTATGATTTTGACTCTTAAATTGAAAAACTAATAAAAATGAACTGCCGCGTATTTAATTGTCAAAGCTTGAATTATGACAATACCTCAAAATCTAGTTTTTTACTGATATCGCCGTGGCAAGAAAGTGTACAAGTGTAATTTCTGGTATTTGGCAGTATTCATTGATTTCACTTACTCTTCCTCTTCACAAACAGGTAATTTTTCTCACTTTTGTTCTTGATATTGAGCTGACGCTCACTCACAAGAAATTATTTCATACAGGCGAGCATAGGAAAGCAAAACTGTATACTCACCAGAATTATTAAAATATTACACAACCGATTCGCTATCTGACTAAGAGGGAATTACAACTCAGGAAACAATTCGATGAGGACAATTTATTTTTTATGCTCCTATTAATTTCTTTGTTAATAAAAAATCACTTCTAATTGTTGGTCTCAAAATTTACAGAATATATTCGATTGGTTTTGTTTTCAATTGTTTTTTTATAGTTTCGCTTACTTTTTTATAGTTTCATTAAAACTTTGTTTTACTACAGTTGCGCCAGTTATATGTAATTTATGTAGAAAAAAACGACATAAATATGCGCACGTACATTCCGTCACTAAGCGATAGCCCATCAGTATTTTGACCAGTTTCGATTCTTATTAATGGATTCTAATTAGAATTTCTATAAATTTGTTAGTGAAATTTTAGTATAATGAAGCGTAAGTTTAAAATTGTTAAGAAATCCCCTTAAGTTTTTACAATTTTTTCCTTGACGGTGTGGCATCTTATTATTATTATTATAATTTTTTCTTGTTTTTTTTTTGAGGTGTTTAGCACTGCAACCTGAAAGATCTACTGCCTCCACTTCATGACCCCAGCGAATTACTCTGAACCCAACTTTCTCAAACAATTTTAGAATATGTCATACTTTTATTTCCTCCTCTGGTAGCACGTCTTCACCCAAGTGTTCGTTCCGCTTATACATCAGTGCTAGGCACTCATCTTTTGCAGTTTCATCTCCCTCTCTAGAGAAACTCTAAATTTCATTGGAATATATTCCCAGGTTAGTAAATAAGATGATGATTCAACCTTTAACTATTCTTAATTAGTTCCATCTGCTTCTTCTTTAACCTAGCATCATCCATTCCTATTTTTCCAGGTTTGTGGTGGCTTTCTTTTCGCTACCTCCATTTGCAACACTTGCCCACCTCAGCATCAGCATTTCTGTCGCGTGCAGTTTCAGCTCTAGTTTACGTGATAGTAATGCGCTCGGATGCATATGTCATTGCTGGCTTCATCATGCTTTTAATTTTTGTGAAATACTGGATATTGGAGGCTGCTCTCCAGCTTTGGCATCCACATTGAATTCAGTGAGCAATTTCTCGTTCGAAGGTGCCATTTTCGCTGGCATGCGAGCCCAAGTACTTCAAGCTATCAACGATTTTAAGGGTAAAATGAAACGCGATTGCTTCGGTCTTTGTGCGGCTTACTGGTGGCCCATTCAATTCAAGGACGATAACCCACCGGTTTGGATTTTCTTGGAGGATGGCTTCGTCGCGTGCCAGAAGGGCTATATCATCAGCATATAGCAGTCTCCAAAGAAGGTTACCTTGGATTTCCCGCGTAATGAAGTCTATCACCAGATTAAAGAGAAGAGAGATAAAAGCTGAGCTACATTAACGTTGAAGCTTTGGGGCAGCCCCCTCGCACATTTTACCTGGGTAGTTACTTAATGGTAGGAGTCAATGACGTGTTTAGTGATGGTTTCCGGGATTAGGTGCTTTCTTAATACGGTCCAAACGAAATCTCTAGGTTCGCGGACGAACGCCTTTTCGAGATCAATAAAAACTTCAAACAGATTTTGTTTACTTAGTCGGTGTTTTGCGAATAGATACAAACGCTCCGGTTCTGAAAGTATTCGATGAGGTACCAGAGGAAGACCCCCTCTGTGTTAGAAAGATCAGGGGAGAATGTCTTGGCTTCACTTGGTGTGTCCAACTGGTGCCGGTTGGCACGCGAAAAAAATGACTGGCGCGCTTTGTTAAACTCGGCCAAAATCGCGTAAGCGTTTATTGCACAAATCAAGAAGAAGAATAAGATTATAAATCGGTGTTTTTCTTTGACTGTACGAAAAATGTGGATAGCATCGACAGTCGACTTCCCGTTCACGAAAATTCCATACTATTTCTAAAACAGGTTAGGTTAAAACTTCCCATCCGTAATTCTGATTGCAATTTGTTGCGCATTCTCGTACAACAAATCCACATTATATCTACGGATGCATTTCGCGGATATCACAAATTCAAGACCAAGATATGCATTGCAGAACTACCGAAAAAATGAGAAAAATACTAATTAAGAAAGCTGGTAAGAGAAAGCTGTATTCCAAGATATTCATAATTCCTTCTCGGAGGATCTCTGCTGCCCTCGCGGCACATTCTATTTAATAAAACGTGATTACTGCTTACGGGGTGGTATACTCCAAGTTAAGATTTTATCTTGATAAGGCAAGTCTTTCTGAAGAATGTGCTTCAGATTTTTTGATTAGTAGCGGAAAGGGCAGAGAATATTTCATGTAATTTAAGTTAAAAGCTCTTAAGTCTTCAGGCATAACTTATAAAACTTTCCCCCATGACTGCAAATAAGAATCGGCACAAAAGACTATTTTGAACGTAACGCGTCATTTTAATGAAATGTCCACACTCTTTTTACATAACCGTATATGCAACTTTACGTACTCGTACGATGTGGCCGCTTTAAGTGTACTTCCGATTTGAGTAACAACATTTTAGATAAATATTTATTAGCGTGCGCTGTTGTCGTTAACAAAGCGCTCAAATGACAAAGTGTTTGTACTGGTTTTCAAAAACGTTAATTAAATATTTTGTGGATTCCCATGCAATGGATAGCTGTCAATACATATACGAAAGCGAATGGCATAGATATGAAAATATGTATATACAGAATGTAAGTGCATATTTACATGCAATCATAGTAAGCCCATCTATATTAGGGGCGACCTATCGAGTATGATATATGTTTTGTATTTATTTTTAATTTTTTACTTTTTTAGTATCAAATTATGGACTTCTCTATTCAACTTAAAAAACTAATTTCACATTCGTGCATTCCCTGAAGAGTCAAGCGTATGTATACCAAGATTTGTGCACGCACGAGTAGATAGGCAAACATAGAGGTTGATGATTTCTCGATATTTCACGAAGTTCTGAAAATTGTTTTCTACATATACATATTTACATTCCACATCTACTCACACACTAAAAACGTAACTGTTGCACGTAAAACAAAAAATGCCAATTCGCCAAAAACTTGTGAGCCGAAAATGCTTGGCAATTTCAAGCGATTTATATAAAAAAAATCGTGTGCAGCATCGTACACGTGGTAGAAACACGTAGTGAAACTTCTGTGTGTGAATGAGCGTGAATAAGAGAAAGAGAGAGAGAGAGAGACAGAGAGAGAGAGAGAGAGAGAGAAAGAGCGAGAGAGGAAGAGAAGGAGACAGGGATAATTTCAAAAGAAATACAACAGTATAAAATTTGTGTAACCAAAATTCGATTTTATAATATTAACTATATAAGTTAATTTACCCGGTCACGGTTGTTTAAAAAAAAACAATTTTTATCCGGTGAACGGTCTTTATTTGTTGAAACTTAATTTACAACTGACTTAAAAATTATTCTTAGTTCTAATACTAAAGCTAAGCCCGTGTGCCAGCAACGTGACCCATTCTTTGCTGAATAGGCGTTTCCCACGGATTCAGGAGTACCAAGGTAGATTCAGGAGTACCAAGGGCGTTTGGTTTATTACAATTCCTTTGAAAGTCCTTCGGCTTTCTTTTTCCGGAAATTTTAAGTGCGATTAGTATGACAGCTATTATTATGGATATTGTGAGTGCTGTATTGGAGGTTAAACCCACTTTATTGATTTTGTTGATCGTCTCCAGCTTCTTCAAATTTTGTATTTGGAGACCTTTCATCATCTGCAAGGATAATATTTCTTCGAATGGCGTCTTCGGGTTTCGTTTTTGTAGAACAGGTGGAAGAGGTTGTAAATTACTCATTTCATGTACGTAGAATTTTTTGTTTTGCACGTTGATAGTGGAGTTGTGGTGTTGGATTATAAATGTTCCATTCAGTTCTATTGATTTGCCATCTATTTCGATTAAACCATTATAATTGTTCAAAAATAGTATTCCGGGTTGTACTTCTTCTAGGTTGCTAATGTGGTCAGCGTTGATAAGCGTGCAATTAATAATACAGCTATTATTATTTATTTCTATAAAATCTTTTTCATTACAAATTGTTATTTTATTATATGCTCTACATTCCTTTTTTAGTCCGTATATTTTCGTTTTACATTTTATTATTTTTTCATAATCAATTTTATTAATTTTATTTTCCTTTTTTACTCCTTTGAGTATTATTTTTTCACAAGTTTCTTTATTAGTAGTAGGTAAGCTTAGAATATAAATTATAGAAGTGCCATTTGAGGCTATTCTAATATCGGTAAATTCTAGTTCTTCTTCAATATTAATGTAAGGTATTTCTTCTTTTCCAATAATTTTTTCAATTGTGCTTATTTCTAGATTCGACAATATAAATGAATTAACAATATTTGATTTTGCCCAATGTAAGGCGTATTCAATATTAATAAGCTCTTCCTTAATTAATTGTAATTTATATTTAATTTTAAGACCTAGTTCTAATTTTACATTTTCATTATTTTTTAAGCTTTTCAGTATTTCATTTTTATCTAAAAATTTTTTGTTTATTATTACTTGTCTATCGTTATTTTCTAGTAGATTTCCAATATTTTTATTAATTATTTCTAAGTCATGGTGGTCTGGGTTACCAGCAATCCATTTCCATGCTGTGCCTATAAAATCTAATGAACGTTTAGTTTTAATTCGAGGGGTGAGTTTTGAAAGAAGTGTGCGAATTTGGATTATCTCGTGGTTAAGGAAAGGATGTAATGGATGGTTGATTTGGATATTTTGTGCGATAGTATTTTCAAGTTCTTTCGTTAAGTTGTCGTACTGTCTCGTGTCTATTATATGAATAATTTTAAATGTTCCTTCCTGTATTCTTGCTGTTCCGTCCTTCAAGGTTATAAGCTGTGCGTTCGTATAATCTAGGATTTGTGTTTCTGCGTAAGCCATGGCAGCAAGGGTACTGTAAAAAGGTTGTAATTATGGACCTATAGTTATTTATCTAATTTTTAAATTTGTATCGTTGGCCTATGGCATTTATAACGATTTTTTCTTATTATCTAATGATCGAACGCCTATGGCATTTTACTCGATTTTTCCTATTATCTAATGATCGAACGCCTATGGCATTTTACTCGATTTTTCCTATTATCTAATGATCGAACGCCTATGGCATTTTACTCGATTTTTCCTATTATCTAATGATCGAACGCCTATGGCATTTTACTCGATTTTCTTATTCACTAAAGATTACATTAATTATTTTCAAATTGAATCTAATCATATTAAAATTCCTTTGATTTTAATTGTATCAAAATTAATTCAATTTAATAGAACTAAATTTGGTTTCATTTCTTGAAATTAATTTAATTCGATGGATGGGAATTTAAATTAATATGAAGAAATTCAGTTCAAGCTTTAATTTTCTATAATTAAAATATATATTTTTCTTTGTCCTTTTCTTTTTCTTTTTCTTTTTTTTTTCCTGTTTTTTTTTTCTTTTGGTGATTTTTCCTCTTGTTATGAAGCCTGGTGAACCAAGTACGCTTTGGGTGGTAAGGCTAACTTCTAATATTACTTTTGTGAACAGTTCGGCCTGATTGGGTTTTGACTGTAGTCCTATTATTTTCTGCAACTATTTCCTTCTTGTATCTTGATGATAGTTTAGAGCCTAATCTTTTATTTATTTTGACAAATATCTCTTCACCTACGGAGTAATCTTTCGTTTTTTTTCTGTTTTTATTGTGATAGCCAAGGTCCTTTATTTGCTTCTTTGTAAGTAATTCTATATTTTGTTGTCTATGTCTTTCTAACTCTTGGGGGTCTGTGGTAACTCTGGTACCGAAAAATGTTTCTAAGGGTTTTTTCTTGGTGGTTGAATGAATTGTCGAGTTGTATTCTTTAACAGATTTAAAAAGTAGTTCCTCGAAAGTCAGACTATTGTTGTCGGATTTTAAGCATCTCATAATTTCAGAGAGAGTAGAGTGAAATCTCTCCACTTGTCCGTTTGTCGTGCTAGCGTAAGGCGGTGTAACATATACTTCGATGTTCATTTGATCCTTCAATAGTGATGAAATTGAGGCGGAGTTCAGTGATTTCTCATTGTCAATTACAACAAGTTTGGGAATTCCAAATGCAATCATTAGCTCACGTATTGGATCCTTTATGTGCTCTACTGCTCGGGATGGGATTATTTTTACTTGTGCGTATTTGGAATATTTGTCAACAGAAGTGAGAATGAACCTTTTTTCTGTGGAGTAAATGTCTATATGGACGATTTCTCCAGGGTTTTGTGGAATCGGGGTGGCTTGGATTTCTGGCTTTGGGGGGTGTCTATCGTATTTTTGCTGAAGGCAAGTTGAGCACTGTTTGACCTTTTTCTCTATTTTGGAGTTCATGCTAGGGAAATAGTATTTTTTTAGAATTTGAGTTTTATTCTCACGGCTATTTCTATGAGCTCGTTGGTGCTCAGTTAGTATTATTTCTTCTTGTTCGGTTTCGTTTGTGATATCCTGTAATAAAGTTTGTGTAAAACGGATTTTAATGTTTCTGAAATGTAGTGGATACATTTCTTGAATTTTACCCATAATATTTTCTGTTGTGGAGAGTCCGTTAACAAGAGCTGGGTCTAAACGTTGTTTAAAAATGTCTATTAAGTCCTGGGTGGAATAGTGAGTTTTGGTTATAGTATGTCTGTGAAAACTGGGGAAAGGCAGTTCAAAAGTGTAGTTGTTTTCATGTCCGATTAATAAAAATAACTGATTCTTAAATGCGTTTATTGGGGCTTCTGTAGCAGGTATGAGGATATGAGCAGAGCTTTCGTCACTATGGTCGGTTGTCGTGAGGGTATTTACCTCAGATTTAGGTGGTCTTGAAAGAGCGTCTGCAACGACATTAGTTTTGCCAGGTTTATAGTAGATTTCATAGTTATACTCTTCTAAAATGCATTTCCATCTTTTCATTTTTGCGTTATGATTTTTATTGCTTAAAGCAAACGTAAGGGGTTGGTGGTCGGTGTAAATTATTACTTTGGCTGAACCGTAGAGATAATTCCGTAGCGTGTTCAATGCCCAAATTATCGCCAACATTTCCTTCTCATTGGCGGCGTAATTCTCTTCTGTCTTTGATAAGGATCTAGATATGAACGTAATAGGTTTACCGGATTGTTCTAAAACAGCACCTAACGCGTAGTTTGATGCGTCGGTTGTCAGATGGAATTCCTTTTTGAAATCTGGGTATGTGAGTATAACTTCCTCAGATATTAATGAAGTTTTAATTTGGTGGAAAGCTTGCTTGGCATTATTATTCAGCGTGATTAACTTTTTACTGGAGCTAGTTTTTGAAGCTCGTCCGTCTTCTCCTCTAAGGAGTGAAGTCAGTGGTCTTGCTAATTTAGCGTAGTCTCGTATAAATCGTCGGTAGTAACCTGATAATCCAAGAAATGATCTCAGATCTTTCAACGTCCTGGGGTAAGGGAAATCCTGGATGGCTTTTACTTTATTAGGATTTGTCTTAATACCACTACGTGATATTACTACTCCTAGAAACTCTACTTCGTCCTTAAAAAATTCACACTTATCCAACTGTACTTTCATTCGAGCGTTTTCGAGTGTTCGGAAAATGGTTTCTAAGTTCTCTAAGTGGCTACGTTCGTCCTTACCAAGTACTATTATGTCGTCTATATAGACGTAACAGATTTTTCCAATGTGATCCCTAAGTATGTCATCAAGGGCACGCTGGAAAATGGCTGGTGCATTTTTCAAGCCGAATGGGAGTCTTGTAAATTCATACTTCCCATTATTGACTGAAAAAGCTGTCTTTTCCATGTCGGATTCCTTCAAAGGAATTTGGTGGAAGCCGCTTTTGAGGTCGAGAACAGAGAAAAATTGGCTACTTCCTAGTTGCGAGATTATTTCATTTATTTCAGGTATAGGGTATTTGTCCGCTACTGTCACTGCGTTCAATTTTCGGTAATCGATAACAAGTCTATATTTTTTCTGTCCGGAGGCGTCTAGTTTTTTGGGTACTACCCAAATAGGTGAATTGTATGCAGATCTTGATCGTCTAATGATTCCATCTCTTAGTAAGGTTTCAATCTCTTGGGTTACAAAGTCTCTCATAGCTAAAGGATAGGGATAATATTTGGAATAAATTGGGCTGTCCGAAAGAGTTTTAATTTCCCCAACTACTGTGGTGGTATAGGTAAGCTTTGCATTGGGTTCCGAAAATAATTTGGAATATTTTCTTGTTAAATAATTTATGTCATTTTTCTGCTGCAATGTCATGTGTTCAGTCCTAATATCAATTTTATTAACGTCCGCTGAGAATTTTTGTTTAATTTTAATAACTGTATTGTTACCAATTTTTAGTGTATTATCGTGGATATTTATAATAGCAGACAAGTCTCTTAGACTATCGTTACCAAGAATTCCGTGGAAAGAATTTAATGTTGGGAGTAGGAAGAATTTTAAATTTGTATCATTTTTCCCGAAAAGATTTACCAAGGTGTGATGGGTGATTTCTATTTTTCCGGCTATGGAGTTTGCGAAGAAGGGTTGTTCATTAAGAAGAGGCTTTAAAACAAGATTTGGCTGAATATAATTCTTACTAGAACCAGTATCTAGTAATATCTTAATGATTTTTCCGTTCTTCGTCCGACACTCTATGTACGGTAACGAAGAACACGTCATTCTAAAAAATGTATATCCGTAAAGTCAGCTGAGGTTTCATGTTCCTGAGACAACTGCGGATTATATCCATGATTCAATGCCGTCTCATATTCGTCCATTGTAGGTGTACATTCTTGTTCGTATCCTTCCTGTTGGACTTCCTGTTGTTGCCGTTCACTTTCAATATGAAAGTTCCTCTGAAACTTGTATGGTATTTGATGAGAAGTGTTGGATGGCCTCTTTTCAGCTGGTTTACTTGGTCCTGGTCTATTCATGTAATTAATTGCCTTAGATTGCATGGAACGATCAATTTCCATGGGTTCCGGTCTCGGTAATGGTTTTGGAGCTATTGGGCGAGGGGGTGTGAATGTATTTCTGACCTGAGGGTAAGGTTGAGAAAGCCATGGTTGAGTTGGCGGTTGAAAGGATGTAGGATACTGTTGAGAAGTTCGTTGTGTATTCCAACCAAATTGAACAGGAGAAGTCCTTTGGTAGTACTGTGACATATTTCTGGGTGGTAGAGGTGGAGGGGTTTGTTGTGGGTAATATGGTCGAGGAACATGGTAGGATGCTCGCGTATTTAGAGGCATATTCCTTTGTCCATTTAACTTTACAGGTGTTGGAGGTGCCTGTCTGTTTGACCTATTATGAGGGGAAAAGTTTACTTGGTTTTCGAGGATTTCACATAGATGAAGTGAATGTGGGAGGTCCTTTGGTTCCTTTACCGCTAGAAGCCTTGGCATATCGCCGTTGAGTCCATTTATGAAGGCATCTCGAGCTTTTTCTCTATACATGTTCGTTAAGACTCTTATAGCTTCTGGGCTCTCCTCCATACAAGATATTTTGTTCAATATCAAGGACAGGTGGGAATAAACTAGTTGATAAAAATCCCGAATCTGTAAACGTCCCTGAACCAAACTACAAAGTTGGTACTCGAGAGTTTTTAGATCTCGTTTATCAGCATAGTGCCAAGTTAAACAGGAGCGAATAGCCGTCCAATTTAATGGAATATTGTAAGATTCCAAAACTTCGTCTGCATGACCTACAATTTTGTTCCTTATTGTCATAAGTATCCCGAAATATCTCGGAGTCCCCTGATACTGACCATAGTATTCTAAAAGTCTCTCTATACTTTTTTTCCAGGAGCTAAACTCACTTGGATTTCCTGAAAATTCTCTTATTGTCCTAGCTATTTCTGGGACACGGTCCGAATCTGTGGTTCCTTGTGCAACTACGGGTTCGTCCCTCAAATTAAGGAATTCATAGTTAGGGTTCACTATATTGTTCACTAGCTTCTGTCCTTCACTTTCAAAAATATTTTTTACTACCCTACGGATTGTCTCTTCTAATCCTGTCATTGCACTGCTGCTGGCCGCGGTGCCAGTGTTCAGCACGGAAGGTCGGAGTATCGAAGATATGTTGTCGTCAGGCATTTTGGATTTCTTTTTTTTTTAAATAAAATTTCTCTTGATTTTTTTTTCTTCTTTTTGTTTAGTTGCGTTAATTTTCTTACAAAATTTCTCTTTTTAGAATTTTTTCCTTATATAAAGTTTCTCTTGATTTTTTCTTCACTTTTGTTGCGTTAATTTTCTTACAAAATTTCTCTTTTTGGAATTTTTTTTCTTATATGAAATTTCTCTTGATTTTTCTTCACTTTTTTGTTTAACTACATTGATTTTCTTAAACTTACAAACTATATTGAACTTAAAGACTTACACAAATAAATAGATCTCCATCCTGTGAGGTGCCGGGCAGGACTTATCCGTTTTGTTCTGAGGGTTCTTCCCGCGATGACTCCGGGTCCTGTATCCGCACACGCTTTGTGTCCACCGACTGAAGCGTTCCTCCAGGTTGTGGCTGCCCAGTCGCCTACTGCTATTTTTGGTGCTGAAGTGTTGAAGATTGTTCCACCACTGCTTGAGGGGCCTTTAGAACTGTATTCTTTTTTTCACTCGCGTCGAAGGATATTCCGCCACTACTTAGGGGCCTTGGAAATTTTCCTTCGTTTTAGCACTTGCGACTGGGCCCCACGTTGGGCGCCAGTTAATTTACCCGGTCACGGATGTTTAAAAAAACACAATTTTTATCCGGTGAACGGTCTTTATTTGTTGAAACTTAATTTACAACTGACTTAAAAATTATTCTTAGTTCTAATACTAAAGCTAAGCCCGTGTGCCAGCAACGTGACCCATTCTTTGCTGAATAGGCGTTTCCCACGGAAACGCCAATCGCTGCTCTGGTATCTCTTCAAAAGCGTTGCGCGTGTGGAGTGTTGGGTTACCGTCATACTTTGGTTGAGGTGTGTGAACTGTTGCATTAGTTAAAACGTTGCGCATGTGGGGTGTTGGGTTACTATCATATTTTGGTTGAGGTGTGTGAACTGTTGCGTTAGCTTATATGCATTATGCTATCATCTGTTGGTGGTTCAATTGGTAATACTGATATAATTGGTTTGTAATAGCTGAAATATGAAATATATTCAATATTTTCTAGATAACGCGTGAAAATTGCATCTAGTGTAGTTCCGGATTTTGTTGTTGATTCTTTAGGGTTATTGTTTATCTGCAATCCGAATGTTTCTCGAAGAAATTGAATTAACGGCAAATAATCATTGGATCCGAAATTTACGTTGAAATCTCCCCCGAGAATCAATGGAATTTTGCCTTCGCCTCTTCCAAGTGCATTTGCTCCTGCGTGGCTCTAAACCAGTAGTGAGCGGTGATTGAAATATATTATGTCATCAAGATTTTGGTTCGGTGAGATATAGATGGCGGCTATGACAATAGCTTTTCCATTCAGCGTTTGACATTCTGCAATGCAAACATCGCCAACTGGTGTGACCGTTGATGAATATGACTGAGACTGCCTTGCAGTCATTTCCATGTTTGGTGTGACGATATTTACGCTATCATCTTGGTTGTGGTAGATTGCCACACCGCCAGCTCTAACATTTAGTTGCTTATATTTTATGACGCAATTGAAATTTTGTATACTAATATCCTCATTATCGTTTAACCAAGTTTCGGACAAAAGTACTATACTCGATTTGCGGATGACAGAGTCTGTTAAATCTGCGGAATGTGCTCGTAGGCTCTGACAATTAAGAGTATATACAGATAGCCCTCTTCACTGAGTCATGAAATCGATTATTTGTTTATCCACAGTTTCCAGTCTATTTAACGATATTCTTCGGAATTCATCTTATAAATGAGACATACTGACTGATGCTCGTCGATCATGGTAGAATCTAAAATATTTTCCGTTCGTTATAATCCACAAGCCTTCAATACAAGTGACTCGCGAAAAAGCAACGTAAACTAATGATTGCGAATGTTTTTTATCATATTCGTAAACAACTTCAGAATACGTGCTTCCCTGAGACTTGTGAATGGTCGTGGCACAAGCACAAACTAATGGTAAATGTGATCGTTTAGCGTTAATCGTTTTGTTGTTGTTAAGCGGGACTGTGGCGTAACATTATGATGTATAGTTCTCCTCCTCTTTCTCTCTATGTTATATATCTGTATACTCTGTCTTACAACGAAGCCTATGTCTTAGGTATAGAAAATGTATAGCTCTCTTTCTCCTTCTCTCTACGTTGTATCTTTTTTTCTCTCTCGCGTAACGAAATCTCTAAACGTTATATTTTTCCCAATTCACTCTCCATTCTCGTGCAAATATCAGACCGCCGCTAAAGAAGTTTCACTTCAAAAATTTTAATGGGCTGGCCTGGTCCTTAACACGTCGAGTGCCATGTCGCATGTTTTTGTATGTACCTATTGACACACAGAGACATCTGGAATGGAGGCACTGGAAACTCTCTTTTGATGTTTCCCACGGACAAAATTGTTTGCGGCAACATTCATTGCTTTTGACATTTCCTTCGTTAGCATTTTAAATCTTAGATATATTCTACAATCCGCAAACATGTGAAGCGGAGAAGTTCGTCAACAGCTTCTGAAATATTTCACTGCAGAAGTCAAACTGGATTGGTTTAATAATAAATATTTTTTTTTTTTTGTAAAGGGTTTTTCAATTGGTGCGGGTCGATTTTGGCGCCCTGTGGCAGCCATTTTATTTTGGTGACATCTGTCAAATCTTTTGTTTATTATTCAGTTGTTTATGCCAAATCATCATGGCAAGTTACACGATTGAACAGCACGTTCAAATGATAAAACTTTATTATTAAAATGAGTGTTCATTAACGCAAACGTTGCGCGCATTGCGCCCATTTCTCGGTAGACGTGGTGGCCTTTCCAATTTCTTATGACCCATATTGAACCATATGGACCTAGACGACATGTGGTTCCAGCAGGATGACGCTACGTGCCACACAGCAAACGTTATTTTATTCCATTTCAACATCTACCCGCCCTTATTGAAAAGCCCTATATATTGGAAATGGAAATAAGTTTCCACCCTCGTAAAAGAGATGTCGCTGCTGATTCTATTTTTGTGTTCGCTCTAGTAATAAACTGGTTAGGTCAGGTCTCAATCGCAGTAGTGGACATTCGTTTGAAGCGAAAAGATCTTTTTTTATCTGACGTCAAAAATGTCTACGTTCGTCTCGAAAAAACAGCATTTATGAGAAGTCATGCTTCATTATTACATTTTAAAGAAAAGAGCAACTGAAACGTGTAATTGATCAATATTTACCGTAATCATGCTCCATCAAATGCAACCGGTAAAGAGTGGTTTCGATGCTTCCAAAGTGGCAATTTCGACGGTAGACATGGCAAACTGATTTTGCTGCATGACAACGCCAGGCCACATGTCGGTCCAGAAATATTTAGAGGGACTGAATTGGGAAATTTTGCCCCCACTCGCCGTATTCTCCAGACATTTCACCTTTGGATTATCATCTGTTCTGATTAATGCAGTTAGCCCTTATTGGAGAGCCGTTCACTTCTTACGAGAGCATCGCAAACTGGCTCAATGAATGGATTAAGTCAAAAGAACTTGAATTTTTTGTCAGAAGAATCCGTATGCTGCCTGAAAGATGGAGTAAAGTTTTAGGTTCCAATGGCACATACTTCACATAATATCATGTATTTTTAATTGCATAAATAATTCGTAATTTTGGCTAAGAAAGGACGGAAACTTATTCCCATTCCCAATATATAAATTTTTGTACTTGAATGAAAAAAACTTAAATTAAAAATATTTAATTATAAATACTAAGCTTAAAATTAACTAGAGTATCTAGAAATGTTAAAAATTAGAACTTAACATAAACATGTCACATAAGTTTTTTAAATCATACTTACTTTACTAGCACAAATCATCCTGTATTTCCCAAGCAGCGTCCTAAGGTTGTTCAATGTTGACATTACTTCCGTTTGGTAGGAAACCAACACAGAACTCAGAACTTTCCATGAAGAACTTTCTCACACAAAAAAAGAAAACGAATAAAGCAACTGTCAAAAATTATTTTGGAGCCAACTTTAAGATCGAAAATACGAATAGGAAGGGCAAAGTGTGTGACAAGTACGGGAGACAAAATCTCCTCTCCCTTCCCCGTCCGTCCTTCTCCCACATTTCCTTCCGAAGTTCCCTGTGTAAATAGGCACTATGACACTTACTACTTCTTTGGGTGGCACGTCACACGAAGGTGTACGACAGGGGTTGCTTAACATTACACCTTGCCGGCACTCACAGTGTTAATATTATCTAGTTGTAAATATACAGGAAATATTAGTACGCCTGATTAATGTCAGCAAAAACATTAAAAGTACGGTTTGCTTATATTTAGTTATGCATCACAGCGTGTTTACCATAGGCATACATGAGTTATACTGGAAGAAAGTCACAACCCAAAAATAAATTTTTATACGGAAGGTATGCAATCAATTAGCAATGTCTCATTAGATGAAAATACATCTATACTTTTACTTGATGAGGCATAATAAATTGAAAGAGCTATATGTATTTTCGTAAATATTTCCAAATGTTCGTGTTGAAGTCGCCGTTCGTCGTTCATTTGAATGTACCTATGTAGCTAAGATGTGCCCATGTTTACATCGCACCCCCACAATAAGTTAATAATCGAAATACCAAACACCCAGTCTCATAAGATCAACACTGACCTTCAGATTACACAGTCCAACACTGGTTACTCAACCTGAACAAAAGCGAATTATTATGCAAGAGGACCTCTCCAAGACGAACTTTGCCAAAGGGTGTGCATTTTTTTAAGGAGAGTTCAAGTTTTAAAATTATTGGCGAAAGTGTGAATAGCTTAACAAATTAATGATACCTGGGCTGCGGCTCGCCTACTATTGGCAGTGTGCGTTTTCTTCAAAAGGAGGGATCTACAGTATTATGTTGCCTTCGAACGGCACATGGCGTTTTATGAGGAGCCTTTTTATGGCAGAAATACACTCAACGGTTTGACATTGTCTGCCGGTGGGCGACCGCTATTAGAACAAATATTCGCAATTAGTTAGGTGTTTCGAACCAACCGATTCAACGTGCCAACTTATTCGGCTATGGTGACCGGGAAATGATACTGAAGTGGAAAATAATAAGGAGACCATTTCAAAACGCATTTTCTGTTTTTTAATAATATCATAGTTCTAACATAGCGCTCTTAGTGCTAATAAAATTTTGTCAACTCTGCCAAGGAAGGCCGAACCCACGGAAACCAGATCATAAGACACATACAAATTTCTATGCGATTATTTTGGGTAATGAACTTTTGGAGGTAATTAACTGAATAGAATAAAGAAAAGCACTTTAATTAAGTGAAAAACGGTCCAAAAAACGGCCATCGCAGAAAAACTCTCACAGCAGCCGGATATATAAAATAGATCTTAAATTAAGCTACTATTAATTTTATTCATGTTCCTAAACTGAATACCTTAAATTTAATTTCTAAAGAAGTTTTTTCTATTTTTTTTAGAAATTAACAAGCAACAATGCTCCCGAAAAAATTGTAAACCTACGATTCACAAAATGCTATACGGCATTGAAATATATACATATGCTATATATAACTGGCGCGTACAGCCTTTCTGGGTATTTGGCCGAGCTCCTCCTCCTATTTGTAGCGTGCGTCTTGATGTTGTTCAACAAATGGAGGGATCTACAGTTTGAAGTCGACTCCGAACAGCAGATATTTTTTATGAGGAGCTTTTTCATGTCAGAAATAATCTCGGAAATTTGCCATTGCCTGCCAAGCGGCGACCGCTATTAGAAAAATATTTTTCTTCATTTTGGTGTTTCTCTCTGAATTCCGAAAGGTAGTCACGCACGAACCCATTCGAAGAAGTGCTGCAAAGAGTTCAGGGTGACAGACAACTACTCAAGCATATCAAACGTAGAAAAACATCGTATATGTGTCTAATCCGAAATATGAACTGCTACAAGTTTGAAAGGCAAATTAGAAGGAAAGAGAGGCATCGGGCGTAAGGACCTGTATACAACGTGCAAACAGCTAGAGACCGCGAATTGTATTCAAATATTGTTCAAAATTTGTATTAAAAAAAAATTTTTAATAATATGTGACCTGGTCTACGAAAAGGTACCTTACGTGCGAAAACAAGTTTTCGAGAAAACAGCAGTTAAAGTTTAAACTTCTAAAACCCCTTTTAACTTTTTTAAATATTAATATTTTTCAATCCTGGCTTATTTTCTTCAGCATAGATGACAGTATCAATAAATCACAGAAGCAGTGAAAAACATTTTTTTATATATAAATAAATAAGAAAAAGTTAATGCAAATCGCAGAAATCGTTTTAAAAAATAAGTTGGCTTTTGTACCGGCATCCATGCCAAAAAAAACTTATTAGGCCCGGTGACAACATTTTTTCAAAGTACTGAATACGATTCTGGTGTCAACGAAAAGAAACGAAAGGCAAAGGATAGTTTAGATGTTCTCAAACCTGACGCAGAAAAAAGTCCATCTTCTTTACAACCAATACGTAAAAAAATCCTGAGAAAGACGGCCACGAAAAAAATATATATTGCAAAAACTTGAAAAACGTAAATTTTTGGGCATAATATTTTATTGTATAATAATGTTGTTTTATCTTAGAAGTCGATATATTTTAGTTTTTAAATATAATCAGTTTTTTTGTACTTGTACTATTCTTTCTCTTCACTCTGAAAAACCTTTTAATAAACTTGTCAAAAAATCAAAGACCCTAAAAATCCCCGACTAAAAAATTTCAAACGAATCCGATGAATTTTGAGTTTCGAAAACCATATTGGATCCATCATTTAGAATCTTTTAAATTTGATATTGTATTCGCAATTAGCGACACCAAAAACCCCTAAGTAACGAGTTTAGAAAGAATTCGATGCATTTTTTTAAATTTGTCCGCCATAATGGGTCAGCTATTTTGATTTTTTTAAATCTCACAACAGATTCGTAATCAGCGACCTCCAAAACCCCCGAGTTAAAAGTTTCAAGCGGATCTGGTGAATTTTGAAAAAATATGTCCGCCATATTGAATTTCTAAAATCTGATATCTAATCTAATCAGCAATGCCAAAAACCCCCGTGTATTGAATCTTAAGAGGATCCGTTAAATTTAAAAAAAACTGTCCGACATATTGGATCCGCCATTTTGATTTTAAATAATCTCACGAAATTCATATTCAGCGACCCCGCAAACAGTTTTTAAATATTTTAATTAACTTTTGATGTTCAAACAATGCCACAATTCGTGACAAAAATTTTGACAAATCCTTAAAAACCACCATTTATAAAGTTATGAATACATTTTTTGTAACAAATTTTTTGAAAACAGACTTCAGTATCGTATTCATTACACCTCAGACTGTCCAGGAATGGTTCAGTTTTTAATTTGCACAAATTATTGTCTTCGTTATTCTAATTTGTATCAGGACAAAAAAATCAGTCTTTTTCGTATTTGTACTTTTCTTTTTTTTTTACTTTTAAGAAACTTTTAAACAAATTATGACTTTCTGGTTTTCACCATTTTAAAGAGCCTTTCACACACTATTCGAATCAGCAAAAAAGTGAAAAATGATTTTTTGACACGTAAGGTACCTTTTCATAGACCAGGTCACATATATTGTTTTTAAATTGCTTACATTCCAATACGAATAGCAAAAAAAGAAGAAGGAGAATATTTTAAAATCTTGGCATGGAATAAAACAGATATTTTTTAAATTTGAAACTGTTTTTTTTTTTTTTTTGCTGATGCATGGCTGGGCAATTGGCATTTCGCAGTCTTAAAAACGCCACTTGCTAATATGGAACGATAGAACATGAACTGGTTGAGCTGTTAAGTGAACTGGTAGTATTCTAGTTCACAGTTAGTATTTTTCCCTACAGGGATGCTACAACACGTACGTGGGATGTGCCTACATGCAAGCGCATGCATACAGGTACACAGGTCCATCCATACGTAAGTATTTCTACCGCGTTAATCAGCCACTTGCTGCTGTATCAGCTACTGCTCAGCTTTGATCTACGTGATTATTTACACTTAATAGACATTTAAGAGTGATTATGTCTTCGGAATATTTACTTAACGTTCAGTCAATGTAAAAAAAATTAGATGTGCATAGTCAACGCTTCACGGTCACAGAGCGCACTTGCAGAGCATTTAACAGTTGTACTCGTATACACGATACTTACAAATGTATGTATGTATGTATGTATGCATGTGTGTATCCTCACTCATCCGCCGCACGTAAGCTTAGAGTAACTGCGGGTATTGTGGTATACCCATTTTATTTTCGTCTATAAAATCGTTAAATTTCATTTGGTTTGAATGAAAATTTATTAATAATATGCTACCGTTATTAAGTTCAAATAAACTTAGCTTCAAAAGCCTTAGAGCAGCGAGTTTCAGGAATATTTAAGAAAGTACTGCAAAAGACGGAAACAAGCCCTTGAAGAAATTGGCGGGTAATGTGGTATACCTTATTCTGGTAATATGGTATAGTATACCACATTACCCGCATATGATGCCTTTAATAATAAGTCAGTTACTTCTGATTGATAACTAAAATTTTATTGCGAACCATTTAAAAAGGATTATGAACTGAATTAAAACATATTGAACAAAAATATTTTAAACTTCAATTGACAAAAAACGCAACAATAAAATTCATAACACTTGTAAGAGTATTACTCACAAGAATCGCAAAGAAAAATCACTTCGATTGCGAATACACTTTTCGTGGGCCCAAATTTGTTCGCATTGCAGACAAGAGGTCCAAGGCTTCATTATTATATCCTCCCCATAAATTTTGCCACAGTAGTTGCAAGAGGATTCTTTTGTTGGTGGAACATCTGGAAACTCCTCTTCACTGTCACTTGAATGCGAGTCAACAAACGATTTGGTAGAAATATTTTTTTTATTAGAAGGTTTTGGGGATGGATTAACCGGAGCATTGCGTTTTCTGTTAATGCTTTCAATGCTCTGTAACAAATTACACTTATAAGGCGAAGTTGTTAAAACAGTTGCCTTTGTTTTCCGGCCTTTCCGATTAGGTGGATGATCTCGTAGCTTTGGTGGTGGAGATATTTCCCTGGGAGTAACGAGTCCTCGGCTTGTGCTTGCTTCTATAAACAAATTAAATAGCGTTCCTAAAATTTCCATAGATTTTATTGCGAAACTTACGAATTTCAGGCTCAATTTCCATGGTTGATGCGCCTGGGGTTTCTTCTGTCGTTGAATTTATAGTTTCAACTGTATCCTCTGAGAAGACAATATATCTAGCAAGATTTTTTATATTTAAAAATGAATTGTACCTGATGATGATGAGTTCCCAGCTATAAAATCTGCATCTGTGAAAATAGGTTTGTCAAATGGATAAATCCCCGTGGCTTTAAAACCATTTATTGCAATTTGTCTAGTTTGAACCCTCAAATAAGCCTTTATTTGATCGAGAGGGTAATATGGTACACTATACCACTTTAGCCGCCTTTACCTATACCACAATAGCCGCATTAGAGTTTGAACAAATTAATTTTGAATAATTAAATATCGACCAAATATACAAAAATATTGCTTATATGCTTCACTAGTATTAAACTCACTTATTACTTCCCGATGAATAAATGCAGTTTAAAGCACAGGATTTTAATTTGCCAGAAATTTTCCACTGAGCACAAAAAAATGCCAACCACACGACCACGCGATTTTTTTACAACTGACTCACTGTATGCCTTGCAAAACACAAATCAAATCACGCTTCCTTAAGATTCTGAGAACTTGGTCCCGTTATTTCCACGTTTTTAGTTTTCGAATAAAGCTGGTATACCACATTACCCGCCTATACCACAATACCCGCAGTTACTCTATGTGAATTTGCAAATATGTATTTATTCCTCAATAACTAGCCATCAACGTCAAGGTGACCTTTGCAATGTTGACGACCCTTTAATAACAGTGTTACGATTATATTTGGCTAAAGCTCAACTCTTTTCCTGAGCGTACATGCCTATATGTGAAACATCCAAATTTGTGTCTACGTATGTGAATATGTCTGCATGTATTGTCTCTGCAAGTCTTGTGTTGTATTTGATTTTATTGTTAAAAAGTATTGCTGCGCCGTATGATAATCTGAAAATTAACTTGATGGAGGCAAAAACGTAGAGTACTCAAAAATTGTACAATTATTATGTAAAACATCAGCATATAGCGCTACAGTCTTGTGCAGAATATTGCTTAAACAACTACGATTGTCCACTCCGATCGATGCTCTACTACGCCTTTCCAGTCTGTGATCCCCATTTTCCGCATGACGGATGTGACCTCATCACCCCAGCGTTACCAGGTGGTTCAATTTGTGGTTCGATAAGAGAGCGCATTGCTACTAGCCTAATATTTTTTTTTATGTTGGTACACTCTTCATATGAACGTATGTGAAGTTTCATTTGAATCTGTCAATTCTTTCTTCGATTACAAGCCATTTAGTACCGACATGTCACCGTATTTTGAATTTATTGAATGCTTGATTTTGGAAGGTTTAAAAGCAACAGAAATTTATGAACGAATGTTAACAGTATATGCGTACCTTTCGGCATACAATAGAAAGATGGGTTGCTGAACTTAAACGTAGTCGTACAAACCTCGAAGGACGTCCAAAAACAGCAACAACACCAGAAATCGTGGTCAAAATACAAGAAATCGTATTGGAAAGTCGTCAAGTGACTAAAAAATATTTAGTAGAAGCCCTAGGCATAACATTGTCTCATTGGGCAGTGTAAGCAATATTTTGACTGAAGTATTGAGTTTCAGAAAGCTGTGCGCACAATGGGTACCGCATTCGCTAACAATGGAACAAAAACACATTCGAAAGCGACTTTCTCAGCAACATTTTAACTGTTTTCGAAAGGTTAAAGTGGTTTTGTGCGTTGATTCGTCCATGAATGACACTTAGGTCTATCACCATGATCCTAAATCAAAATAGGAGGCTAAAGAATGATGTGAACCTGGTTCCTCGTCTTCGAAACGAGTGTGTGTCCAGAAATCTGCCAAGAAGGTGTTATCATCAGTTTTTTGGGATTCGAAGGGAGTTTTGTTTGTGTATCAGGTCTGTCCATAAGTTCGTGCGTTTTTAAAGGTGGTTTTTTTTTATTTTTTTATTTATTTATATAAGCTTATACAATGTAAATTTACATATGTACAACCTAAAAACATGCAGCGCTAGCATCAGAGGCTATCAGCTGAAGGTGGTTTTTAATTAATAAAAAATATCTTAAACGTATTTAATAATCAATAATATATTTTCCTTCATTATTTACAATGTCTTTCCAACGTTTAGGCAAATTTTTAATTCCCTGCTCAAAAAATTGTTTGTCCTTGGAGCCAAAATACGCTTCGATATCCCTTTTTAAAGCTTCTTTTGAGGAGTAGTTCTTGTAACTCATATGGGTTTGAAGTCCACGGAAAAGGTGATAATCACAAGGTGCAATATCCGGAGAGTATGGTGGATGTGGCATTAGCTCCCATCCGAGCTCATTCAGCTTGCCTTGCGGTATGAGGTCTTGCGTTGTGGTGGTGAATCAAATCTTTGCGTCTATTCACTAAAGACGGTCGATTTTTTTAAGTGCCACTTATATAAAAAAAATACAAAATATGCGCGTTCGAAGATTCCATTTTATTTTTTAACAACACGTGCTTCTATCCGCGATTAAAATCACTTGTTCACAATATATCAAAGAAAATATAAATAGTTCCGTTATATTCGGCGAATAATTTTTTGTATGCAAAAATCGTAATATACAAAAGTGAAATTATGGGTAAAATACGCACGAACAGCCCATAAGACCTGATAGTACTATCAAACTGGTAAAAGAATAAATTCTGAATATTATTGGAACCTTTGCAAAAGAAAAAAAATATTTTTCATTAGGACTGTGTCACAAGCGTTAGAATTGTTAGAGCATCCACCGTATTCACCAGATTTAGGCTCTATCGACTTCCATTTGCTTGCAAATCTAAAAAAATGCATACGTGGAAATGGTTTTTCATCAAATGATGGGGTCATAACAATTATGGGAGCGTATTTTCCAGCCCTTCTCTCAGATTCTCACTTCAGAAATGGAATTCATAAATTGGAATGTCGTTAGAACAAGTATATTGATGCTCAGGGAGGCTATACTGAATATGAATTGCATTTCAAACCTTAAAATTGTGTTTTCTTATCGAACAGCAAAAATTATTGAAGAACAACTTAGTATTTGATCTCCCGCGCGCTCTTCATCCAACTGGTTGTCTATGGAACGCTATACTGGTAGCTATGTACATGTGCCCCAGCCATCTGATTCGTTGACTTTTTACAAAGCGTATTGCGTTTCCATTGTGAATCAATGCATCAAGCTGTGATTGTGTCTTATCCGATATATTCCGTCATCTCGCCGGAAGGGACCTTATACTTATATTGTTTGGGTCTTACAAGCGCTTTATATATTGCCATCTTTTGAGCTCTTGATAGGAATCGAGACTTGAATAATTTCATGTGTGCAAAGAGTGCTTTATTACTGTTGACTATTGAAGAATTACTATTGAAGTATTTATATTTGTTGACTCTCTGCATGCATTCACCATCAATTTCAATGAGTGCATCATCACTCGGTTTCTTTCGGAAGTGCATATACAGTGCCAGCTCGCTAATCGGAATTAATGATTGCAGACCCTGATTCGGATTAACGAGATATTCGGATTACTGGATGTGCTGTTATTATGCTTATAATTCACTATATTCGAAAATAAAACAAAAGCCAGGATTTCAAAACAAATTTATTTTATTTTTATTAATCAACAATGAAAAAATTAAAGATTTTTATAAATACATATGTACATATGTATGTATGTATTTACATATTACGTTTTTTTTTTTAACGTAGATAATTAGTGATGTAGGTTTGCTTGTCTTTCACATGCTTTTAAAGCCTTGTTCCGCAATTCTTTTAGCATTAATATGTAATCTGATTGCAGACCTCGTCCCTTTGCCCAATCTATTGAAATATTTAAGGCCTGCAGAGCTTAACGATTTTTAACGTGTTTCGCAATTAAAGGCTCTGGTTCCACATTTTCTGTGTCTGACTCTGAACTACTACACGAAGTATTGTCAGAGTTCATAATCCAGCTAAGAACTTCATCTTCAGAAATATGCACGTCATTGTTGCGGTGAAATAAGTTGGTTAATGTGCGAAATTCTTCTGTTTCTTCAACACGATCATTCTCTGGCAACTCTTGTTGTAACAATGATAGAGGGATTTTATCATCTGAAGCCCACCTCTGAGAATGAATATGCTTCCAACAAGACTTTATAGAAGAATTGGGCACCCTGTCCCAAGATCGTTTAAGCAATTCACAAGCGTCCTTTAAACTGAATTGTTTCAAAAAAATGTCTGAATCATCCGCTACAGAGCTTACCAGTTCACACAAGAGATCTTTTTTGTAAAACAGCTTAGTTAGTCGTATCGCGTTCTGATCCATGGGTTGAATAATACTAGTACAATTTGGGGGTAAAAACATAGTTTTACATTGCCCACATTCAGATACCAGCGGCTCTCCATGACACTTCGCATTATCCAGTAACTATAAAGCTTTTTTGGGCAAATTAAACGGTTTAAAAAACCATTCAGTAAAAATATATGTTGTCATCCATGCATTTTTCGATGCGTAATATTCAACAATATGTTGTTTTTTAAACGAACGTGGATTTTTTGATTTCTCAACCACAGCAATGTTAAGCTTGTGAGTTCCAGATTTGTTAGCACAGCACAAGAAGGTGATTCTCTCTTTGCACATTTTGGTACCAGGAGCAGACTTTTCGTTACAATGCACTAAAGTTTTTTCTGGAAACATTTTCCAAAAGAGTCCAGACTCACCAGCATTGTAAATTTGGTCGTCAATCAGATTTTCAGTCTCGATAATGTCATAGAGCTTATTTTGAAAATCAGGTACAAGATCAGGTCTAGCAGATAAGGATTCGCCGCATATCTTCAAAGTTCGCACAGAAAATCGCTTCTTAAAATTTTGCAACCATCCGTCACTAGCGTGAAATGATTGATTCGGATACATTTTTTGATGAAGTGATTTAGCTTTTTGTCGTAGAATTTCTGCTGAAATGGTTTGATGCCGTGACCGCTTCTCTTCAAACCAAGCATACAACTTAATCTCTAATTCTTCATTCTCTCCCGATTTGAGTGTCTTACGCTGTTTTTAAAATTTGGCATCAGAATTCTCAGCAAATCTTATAAAAGAATAAATATGAATGTACAGTAATATTTACAGAATAAATTTTTTACACAGGTTTTTTACCTTTTAATATTATATTTTCAGCATTCCTTTTTATGTCGCAAATTGTTGAAGCTCCTACACAAAATTTCTTTGCTAAAACTTTTCCTGATTGTCCACGATTTACTTCTTCTAATATATTATTTGAAGCTTACCAGCTAATGACAGTGTTTTATGTGCACGTTTTTTTGCCATGTTATTTAAATTGATGTTTTCGCGACTAATACCACAACTAAACTATTCGCAAGAAGAAAAATACACTCTTACATACATAGAAGGCTCTGTATTTCAATAATGTCCCGTTAGTTTTAAAATTCCGTTCATGGTTTTGTAAAAAAACAGACTCAAAAATAAAAAAACAAAAATTCGGTTTAGCGAGCTCGCAACGAATGCGAACTATAGAGCAGGTAATGCGTCATAAATTCAATTCGGATTACTGGATAATTCGGATTACACACCTTCGGATTAGCGAGCTGGCACTGTATTTCGTTTTCTCTGTGTTTAAACGTAGACCCACTTCTAAAGCTGAAATTTTCAATAGCTTATATATTCTCTTAAGCAATCATTATTCCTATTTTGGGATATTTTCTTTAATTCATTCATTTAGAGAAAAACGTAGCAAAGTTAAGGCCTCTCATTCCCATTAGCTACTCTGTCATACTGCCGTTTCTTTGCTAAAAATCTCTAAATATTCTTAATAGAGTGAAAGGCTGCGGTCAATATTGTAAAGATATACTTTTGCAATAAAGAGCAATTCTGCTTACCGACTGATGCAAATGAAAACATTATATTGTTGTAATAACAACCTAAAATGGGGATAGGCTGCGCTAAAGCACATTTTGCGGCTTTCCGTCTAGATGATGTCATACACGCATACATACATACATGCGCACATAAATTCCAATTAACACTTTGCACTTTTATTTTTAACTTAGCAAGCTAAGTCAGCAATCAATTGTCGTCTCGTCTGGTTCTTGAAATGTATGAAGAAAGCCTTCCCACAATCTAACGCCCCAGTACACAACTTCTCTCGCATCATTCACTTGTTGAACCTGTGTTGAGCAAAAATTACGGATCTAGACTTAGAGGTTGTCAAATCTATACTAATCTCCTATGCGTCGATTTATAGTCAGGAGTGCTCAACTATTTTGGTAAGGAGGCTTCTGCAATTAGATCCCCCATAAGAGTGCGGGTGGACATCCTGCGGCACATGGCTTTAGTGTATTTTACGTTACTTTCCTCTTCCTTTTTCATTGCATATAAAAATGAGACAATTATAACGAGTAGAAAAAAATTTGATTTGAATACTTGCAAGAGTAATACCAGTCCAGGAGAACCTACATGGGAAAATTTAACTTATCAGTTGCTCTCGCTTTCGAGACTAATAGAGGAAACAGTTCATACGGCCAAAATCAAGTGAAAGGTGCATCCGCATAGGCCCAGTATGAACTTCTCTAATCCGCAAGCTAAGAATTATTGATACTAATCAGTGGCGTAGCTTAGTAGCGACGAACTGAAAAACTCCTGTTCCGCAGAAAAGATTTCAGTAGCTGATGTTATTAATAGGAGAAAAGTTTGTAGTGTCTTTAATTGTCCATTGGTGAATGTCGCTTATTACATGTCGATACATAGTCGGGTCTAATTGCTGGCAAACGTTTTGATGAGAACTAACTTTGAGGTCAAGGATATGACTTCTGATCTGTCCTAGAGGTGACTGCTGGAGGGATTTCTGTTGTAGTCAAAAATGGATTTCAGAATATCTTTCACAGAATTCTAGTGCTCGAATATCATAAGAATGCACCCCATGGCAGACCTTCTAACTACAGTCATGCCTTCTAACTATATGGTGCTAGGCCACCAAACTGGTGCTGAGTAATTTATAATCGACTAGCCGATAAAAGGTTACTCTCCAGTTTAAACTGGAGTCATATCGATTTGGAGCAATATTTTTGGAGTTACTTGAGCTATCGTTATATTGACTTGCTTTTATGCGCCGCTGCATAAGTCTCTTCAAAAACAAACCATTATCCGTTATCATTTTACTTTACTACTACTACTTATTCATTTTACTCATTCCAGATAGTTTCATACCCACTGTAATCAGCTTATTCAATTCCATCTGTCTTTCGGCCTTTCAATAAACTAACAATACTTTGAGAGAGAGAAGGAATGGAACTGGAAAATAATGTTTGGATAAGTATATTTTAAGGAATATGGCTACTTTAAATGAATGAAATAGATTTGTAAATAATGTAAAACTTAGAGGCAAAGCCATCATTAAATTTTAGTTTTATAATTTGTGCGTAACTTCAAATGAACAAATGGAACAACCAATGATACAAAAGCGGCCGAAGCGTCTACAAAAGAGAAATCTTTTTGCGATTCCGAAACCAGGCTGTTGACAGATGGGCCAGCACCGATACCTGCGACATAGCGAAGGAAACGTTGCCAGATTACAACAAGTCCAGAATTGGATGTAAGGAAGATGAGGTGACCGTACAACGACAGATGCAGAAGCTGCAATCAAGAAAATTCTAGGGAGACAGTCTTCCACTATCTGTGTGAGTGCCCCAGGCTGTTCTTCTATATGGAATGCTGGGGAAAAACAAGTTGGTACGAATTGCAAGGAAGAAAACCGGTCACTTAGGCAAGTTTATAATCAAATCAAGATATATATATATATATATTTATAAATATATATAAATAATTATACAAGAATTTCATTCGAGAATGCTACTAATGTAAAATACAAGAATACTGCTAATGTAAAAATAAACTAAAACTTGTTAAGCGATTTGAATTGTTTGAAATAATAAAGAGGGGAAAGTTTTGCAATCGAAGTGTAGCGCACACGCAGTGAAGACGCACAGCAACACATTTTAGATCACCGTGCATCTTCAAATGGTGAAGTAAATAATTTTCCTTAATGAATTTGAATTAAAACTACCACAACCTACATATAAAGGGTCCGCCATATAACTTTACGGAATTAAAAATGCTATAAAAAAGAAACTACTCAATATTTTTCCAAACTGTTTTTTTTTATTTTGAAGTACAATCCTTCCGGTTAATGATGGAACACAACTTCATTCATATGGCTGCCTCGGCTAGCCATGCACCATTCCATACGATCGGTCCCATTTTTCAACACATTTTCGACGGTTCGACGGAGAACGACGGTGAACTGATGTTCCTGGTGATTCACGAACACTCTCAGCCACAGCAGCAATATTTTCGGGTGTACGCACGGTTTTTGGCCGGTCACGCGTTGGTTTGTCAAAAAGCAACCCAGTTTCTCTTACTTTTTTCGCAAAGTAACGCACATACGCTTCATTCGGTGCTTTCTTCTTCCCATTGTACGTAATTTCGTACACATTCTGCAACATTACCATGATTTTCAAAGTAATGTCGCAATATTTCCCAGCGTTCTTTGAGCATATACACAACCATTTTCGTTCAGTGGAAGAATAAAACTACTTTTCTGTCAAATCAGATGACAGCTAAGTGTTACCATTCTTCAAATAATACCTAATTCAAATCCGTAACGATAGATGGCGGGCCCTGTATATAGAGGGTGGCGCACGAATCGTGCTACAAAAACAAAACGTAATAACTTTTTTTCTGTGTGAGTAATCGGCTTTTTTTTATTTTTTTTTTATTTTGCAGATTAGTATTTAGATTTACAAAAAATGGAGGCTTGGGATACCGAAAAGAGGATTTGGATAGTGCAGCGGTACCATGCTTTGCAGTCCATCATTTCCGTCCAAAGGGAATTTAGGCGGGAGTTTGGCGGCACTCCCCCGAGCAGATGGACCATTATGAGGCTGGTGAACATGTTTGCTGAATCTGGAAGCATCGCACGCAGACCGTACCATCGAGATCCCCATGTTCGGGTCGAAGCCACAATCGCGGCTGTAGCATCGTCAATTCAGGCAAATCCAAGAGTTTCGACTCGTAACTTGTCGGCGCAAATTGGAGTTAGCAGACGGTCATTGCAGCGGATAGTTCATGATGACTTAAACTTGTTTCCGTACAAAGTTCAAATCACAAGCAAATTAAACCCTCTGGATTTGCCTATTCGCCTGGAATTTTGCCAAAAAATTATTGAAATGGCCGAAGAAGACAACAACTTCATAAATTGCTTGTTTATGTCTGATGAGGCCCATTTTGATCTAAACGGCAATGTAAACAAGCAAAATTACCGTATATGGAGTCAATCAAATCCGCAAATACTCCATGAGATGGAACTGCACCCAGAACGAGTCACAGTGTGGTGCGCAGTTTCATCAAGGTGCATTGTCGGGCCATACTTCTTCGAAGAAAACGGTGTAACAGCGACTGTAAATGGGGACCGTTATTTAAACATGTTGAAGGAGTTTTTTTTATCCAGAACTGCTGCGAAGACGTATCCCTTTTAACAGCATTTGGTTCCAGCAAGATGGAGCAACTGCACATATAGCCAGACCGGTTATGGAGGAGCTCCAACGAAAATTTAGAAATAAATTGATATCCAGAAATTCCACTTTCCGCTGGCCCCCAAGGTCACCTGACCTCACTGCACCAGATTTTTTTTTATGGGGTTATCTCAAACAAGAGGTGTATAAAACAAAACCAAGTAATTTGACTGAATTGAAGCAGTCCATCACAACAATAATTGAGGCGATCCCGACTTCAACCCTTCAGTGCGCAATGAACAATTTTCTCATCAGGTGTCGCATATGCGTGAATGAGCATGGAGGTCATTTACGTTCTATTATTTTCAAAACTAATTAGTTACATAAAATAAAATTGAATTATCTATACAATAAAAAAACAAAAAGTTAAATACATTGATTAGAAAAAAAGTTATTACGTTTTGTTTTTGTAGCACGATTCGTGCGCCACCCTGTATATACATATAGGTATACATATCTACCAACCATAAAAAAATATACAAAACTGTAGGTCCCTGCATTTATAAAATAACTTCAAGTGGCACACTACAAATAGAAGGAGGAGCCTGGCCAACTCTTGAACAAAAGATGTACGCCCAAATTATTATTATTATTGGTATGCACCCTAAAAAATAATTGTGTACCGTTCATAGATTCAGAGTATTTCTCTTAGTCCAACTTCCTCAATAAATTTCAGTATTTGTTCTTTTTTGGTTAGTTTTTTTTCCTTCTGTAGTAGCACATGTTTACCCCGGTAGTCGTCCCGTTTTGCAGAAATGCCGTGCACGATCCCAGCACATAAATTACGATTTTTTCTTCCTCCCCACAGAACCTGCCAATTCCATTGAGTTAATATAGATTATCAGTTTAGTTAGATGATGATTTATGATCTGCAATACCTTGTTAGAATTCCTGTGATGATTCTCAAATTATTCTTATTTAATTCCATACAATCTTCAAAACGATTTAGGATAAACTTCTCGTCATTCATTTGGATTGATATAGCCTGATAGATCTTCTCTGCTTTCTCCGTACTTTCTGAATAAGATGACTTACCCTTTCTTAAGCCACAACACGGTTCTGTATAAACGGGGAGGTCGCCTCTTTTCCGGCTAATTTGTCTGTCATTTCGCTTCCAGTAGTTCCGTTTGCTGTAGTCGAAGGGAGCTGATTGTTCTGGCCTGAAACAAGACAGGGCATATTAAGACATTGTAGCATCAGTTTTGAAGTAGCCTGGAAAGAGTTGAGCCTTATTGCTGCCTGGCTATCAGAAGGATAGCTATCCTTTAGTTAACGCAACTATTCAACTTTATTTTATCATTACCTTCCCTTTGACACTGTGATATCCTGTAAGTAAGATTTGTGGCGCATGAATATGGTATGAAAATATGGCATCCAATCTTCTTTTCCTAGAAATCGTACAGTCATTTTGCAAAATTATTTTTTAATTTGATTTAAAGCCTACAGACTGAATGCTTATTCATTTTTTCTTATTGTTATTTACTCAAATAATTTTATTCTATTTTCATCTTGACTAGCACTTTGAAAGCTTTATTATATCATTCTAAAAATGTCTCACAAATTAGTATGTCTCACATATTGGCTAATATTCAAATTTCCAAAGAATTTTGGAAGAAACGGTTGCAATTTGCGAAATAAATTCACTACCACCAAACACTGTTCGTTAGCACTCACCCACTCCTTCAAATATTTAAAGAGCGTGTTAAATTATGTGAAATGACTAACGCAAATATGGACAAAGCGGTGTATTGTTCAATCAATCAGCCGGAGAGGGCATTTACCAATTTTTTGATGTTTTTGCTACTTCCAATTCAAAGCACACAATGAACTCAAACGGACGAAAATATTCTACAGGCAAATAAACAAATATGCAGACAACCAGATAAATAAGAGAAAAAAGCGTTAATTTAGTCAAAGCCACAGATATCTGCATAGCATCGTTGTTGTTGTTATCGTTAATACACTGATTAAAGTTTAAATAAATATTCAATTACGAGTTTGGTAGGTAATGCACCGTAAGTTTGTGAGAGGCACAAGTACATATATACATACATGCATACATACATATATAGTATGTATTCACGCATATTTACATGTGGCACATGTATGCATTGTCCATTATGAGTGTTTTTGACTACATTGATGATTTGGAAAAAATGCCAATCTCACTACGTTTTGTTTGTTGTTCGCACGCTTAAATACCTTCAACAACTTCCCTACTATTTTAATAATTTTTCTGCTCTTACATATTGGCATGTAGGCGATATGGATATCAAAATTCAACCTCCTTAACACGTTCACGCCGGCGCTGTTATTCATGGTCTTCGCCCACAGACGGCAATGTTTACATCTTTTCGCTCTATCGAACGGGAGCGATTGCAGGTCATAAAACGAAATTTGTTCGTAAGGGTAGTCGTTTATGGCATCTCATCTCATAGGTACCGTCTAATAAAGTACCACTGGTGGTACGCGCTGCCAGATGATGCACTCTTGTTCGGGCCACCGGTGGTACACGCCGCCCCATGAAGCAGACTTGTGCGGGCCACCGATGGTACGCGCCGGCGTGAACGTGTTAATTTAAGTTTTCAGTTAATGGCATATAAATAACGGTTACTCCCGCCTTCAAAAGCTCTAACCTACAATAAATGAATTGATGGCCTTTAGCGCTGTGTTGGTTAAGTGTCCGTCGGCTACCTGTTGATGGGTACATGTTGATGCAATAGTTCAACATGAACTAGTATACAATTCGTTACTTTGGAAGGAGTTACTAACTAGTTTGTTTTAAGCTACTCCAAGCCTTGTTGTATTTATATACATTTCTAATTAAATATATATGAGTTTCTGATAAGTGCTTCGAATTATATGTATACCGGGTGTATACTTATGAAGTGAGACTTTTTTTTCATTTTCAAATTTATTAACATTTATTTATTAACAAAAAATGGTTACAAATTTAATCTTTAAAATAATAGCCATCGCTAGCGACACATTTTTCCCATCTCTCAGGCAATTTGTAGATGCCGCGCAAAAAACATTGGCCGTCTTTGGCCGCAAACCAATCATTGAGCCATTTTTTTGGCTTCTTCGTGAGAACTGAAGCGCTGCTCGGAAAGTGCGTGGCCCATCGATGCAAACAAATGATAATCGAAAGACGCCAAGTCTGGTGAGTAAGCCGCATGCACCAGCGGCTCCCAATCGTACGTCTCCATCAATTCCCGGGTCGATCTTGTTCGATGTGGCGTTGCATTGTCATCAAGAAAAATTACTTTGTGACGCCGATCGGCATATTCTGGGCGTTTTCGGTGTATAGCGCTGCTCAAATCGACCAATTGTCGTTGGTAGCGTGCACCGTCAACTGTTTTACCGGGTTTTAATAGCTCGTACCAAATCATACCACGCTGATCCCAGAAAACACACAGCATTGCCTTGCGGCCGAAGCGATTTGGTTTGGCCGTTGTTTTTGGTTTGTGGCCGGGCGGACCATACGATCGTTTACGCTTGGGATTGGAGAAATACATCAATTTTTCATCACCCGTAACGATTCGATGCAAAAAAGACTTCCTTTTGAACCGGGAGAGCAGCATTTCACAAGTGGTTTTTCGATGTCCGCAAATCGTAGTTTGAAGGCACGAAATTTGACATTTTTAAGAGCGACTTCATTGTTGTATGAAACGTAACAAGCAATGAACTGAATATTGTTGACAGATGACAGACGAAAAAAACAAGACATTTGGGAAGGCTTAAAAATACTCCTGGTGGCATCTATGGGCTAATAGCTGAAATACTCACTTCATAGGTATACCTATATGTATCTGGTACACATATGCACGTATAATATTCAAAGAACGTGTGGGTCTGCATATGTTGGTTTATTAAGGGGTATTAAAAAAAACAAGTGATTTTGAGATTTTATTAAAAGGAAAGGATTGCATCGTATATCCTGCATTCAAATAATATGTTTGTGTATAAATAATCTACGTACAGTTATCTATTCTATAAAAATAATCAATTTTCAGTTATTTCAGTCGCTCGACGATCTAAAACTCGAAAATACACAAAGATGTAGATGACGAAATTAAAAACAGCATACATGTACATATGTATATCAAACAATTGCAGGCCTACCCGATCCACACACAAGCAGCATCTCATGTCTACAACAAAAAGATCGCCCGCGTTAGTTAACAAAACGTAGGCACAGACAAGCCCAGAAGAGGACAGAAGAGCTGCGATACTAGAGTCGCTTCGCGCCGGAAAAAGCCCTAATGAGATAATTGAGTGATTTGGCTACAAAAAAACGCAACCCTGGATGGACCGCGTGGCTGTTGGAAGAGAATATGTGTTTCAGCAGGACTCCGCAGACAAGGCAAAGAAGACTCCGGCTTGGCTCCAGAACAACCTACCCTACCACTGGTCACCAGATTTTTGACCACCTTCAAGCCCAGACTGCAATCCTCTTGATTATTACCTGTGGGGCACAGTTGAAGCAAAAGTTAACGCGAAACCTCATAACACTAAGGACGCTCTGAAGACAACCATCGAGGAAGTGATGACCACAATGGACAAAGAGGAGGTAGCTCGCGCATGTGGGCGCTTCAGGTACTGGCTGGTAATTGCACGAGATGGAAGTTACATTGAATAATTTTCAACTATGATATGTGTACTCACATTATACAACGTTAAGTGCAAATAAAATTATTTTTGAGTAAATATCCAATAGTTTTGTTTTTAAGTTCAACATTCCGGATTTACCTCGACGGCTCTGTATAAGACCTGCTAGTACCGAAAGCGTGCAAAATGGCTGCATTTGCTGACGTTACCTTCATGGCGATACGAATCCATCAAGAAATTGCAGAAATCCAAGCTATTATATGAACTGATAAAATTGAATGAAATCAAACAATTTCCCCGTGAAGCTCAATAACAATAAACAAATCAAAACAAGCTCTAGAACCAGTGTGGACCTATCAATTCCTTTGTCATGAAATGTGCTGAAAGGATGAAAACACATATTAAGGGGTTACATGGGTTTCGTTGGTTCAAAAAATCGATTTATTTTTTTTTTTTTTGCTTATTAATTTCTATAACATCTCAGGAATATTATCCTAAATTTTCAAGTCGATCCGAATAATAAATTCGGAGATACAGCCTTTGGAAGGTGTGCGCTCCAAGCCATTTTTATTGTTACTCAAAACTTTAAACGCGTTTTTCTCGAAACTGTGTTTTCAAAGTCGGTTGTCAAATTTTCTCGAAAACTACTCAACCGATCTTGATGAAATTTTACACAGTGTTCGAAATACAATTTACTTTAACGAAGGATTTTATTTTTTTCATGTCAATGTCAAGCAAATTTGACCGAAATTTTCATTTTTTTTGGAAAAATGTCTGCCAAAATTCCAATTTTTACTTTTTTTTTCTTTCCTTCGTTCTAGCACGAGTTTATGGTCTTAACTAAAGCACTTATCTGTCAGGAGTTATGCTGACAACGCGGACGCACCTTTTTTTCGAGGGGTCACCGGAAATGACGTCACAATGGAGGAGTTTTAATTTTTTTTTTTTTTAAATTTCAGAAATTATTCTTTAAATATGTATCTATAAGACAGAAAAAAGTTTGAATTAAATACATAATTTTTTACATAGAAAAAAAAACATTTAAAATAGGCCTTTTTTTACCTGACGAAACCCATGTAACCCCTTAACACCAACTGTTACAATAAGTGCGATTCCGAAAATCCTTAGATACGACCTAAGGATTTTTATTTTACTTTATTATTTTTTTAATATAACTTGTATAAAAATTATATAAAAGAATATATAGAAATTAATATTATTTTTGAGCAAGCATTATATTAATATTCAATTTAAACTTCCCAACAACGTCTGTAACAACACTGAAATGAATTATAAGAACGTTTTAAGGAGGAGGAAACTTGCTAGTACAACACCAGCTGGCTGAATATAGAAGCTTTTATTTTCAAATTGCGCACTAAAGGTTTAAACGAAAAAACCTTTGTAACAAAATAATCGTCCGAATGAGTCGACATTTCAAGGATCGATGAAAAAATTAAAAAAACTAGCTCTGTCGAGGATAGGAACAAAGATTGGATGACCAAAAAATGGGCATTCTGTCGAGAATAGAAAGAGGACCGCCAGACCAAAAGCTGGATATTCTATCTTATAGCGCTGCTGTAGCGCAAAGTGCTGCTGAACAACTTTCAACATCGATATCTCGTCGTTCTCAACAATTCGGCATTCATGAATCGACAGTTTGGCGGATTTTACCTGCAGGCGTGCCCATTGAACCTGGTGGTCATTTAAATCATATAATTTTTCAAAAACAATTGTTAAAACGCTTATTTGATAGTGAAACCTGAAGTAATTTAAATTTTTACCAGTTTTATTTTCAAACAACACCTAGGCTCGTCTTTTGAAATACCCTTTAGTGTCTATCTAAACAGATTAGCATCACAAGATTCGAACGCTTAAGACTTAGGCGCACCGAATTAGCACACGAACACTTGATGAACAACGATTAATGGAACTAACCTGCTATACAACTTCCAATTGCATCAATTTCAACACCATTGGGGTACAAATATTTCTAAATTCCGACTACCTGGCATCGATATCCTCTCCTAAGAAACATGAAACAGCACATACCCCTAATTCTTGATAGATATATTTCCAAAAAGTTCGTGTAAAAAGAGAATTAGGTGAAAATTATATTAACAAATTCTTTTTAGAGTTCACTTCAAAATTTATTTCGGGCTTACACAATTTAATTCATTAAATGTATTAAAAGAAATAAATTCTTAAACGACGAGAGCAGAATCTGCCGAATCTCAGAGACTTTCCCTGAGCCTAATTGAACCGCTTCGTACAGTCGTCGAAAAATCTCACTCTATTTGCTCTATTAGATTCAAGAAAAAATCATAAAATTTCATTGATAAAGTCAATAATACAGTTCGTTTCAAACGAATTTTGTGTTATTTTTGATAGTGTAAAAAAAATTAGGTGTACGAGTAAATGTGCTATCTGGCAATATTATCTTACCAAAGGTTAAGCTTAAGGCCAAAGATGTCAAAGCTAAATACACATATCAACCGTAAGCTTTAACTGATGATCTACATTAAGTAAATAAAAAAATACGTCCTTTGCCGAGGTGAAATCAGCACCTTTTCCTATCATTTGATGTTGCACTCGTATATCCTCAGTGACCATCAAAATCTGATACACAGAACGGTGTCACGCATAACTCCACTTCTTATAATCGCGACCTAAAATACAATCTATATATGTATATAATAATTCAGCCGTTTTTCGCGTTGTGATGAACTTTACGGAGAATGGCTACACCGATTTTAACTCAACTTTGCCACATTCAAGAGACACATGTGGAGAAGGTTTGAGTTTTGAAATTTTAAGAATCGGATACCAGGGTCTCGAGAAATAGGCCAAAACGTGGACCCGGGTAACCCTAGGATGTGTTTGTACAATATGGGTAACAAATGGAAGCTGCTGATGATTGCTATAGTATAGAGTATTTTTCATACCGTCATTCGAAAGTTTGAAACGAGTTAATGGTCATCTTTGTTGTACTTATCAACAAGCATGCAAAGAATTGAATTTGCTTGAAAATGATAATCAGTGGGATGCAACTCTTATGGATGCATGTGCAACAAGTTCTCCACAACAAATAAGAACACTATTTGCCATCATTATTGCTACATGTTTCCCAGCAAACCCAAAAGAATTGTGGAGTACTTACCAAGAATACATGACAGAAGATATCCTACATCAAGTACGTCACATTACTGCAAATCCAAATTTGAATTATACAGATGAATTATATAATGAGGCATTAATTAAAATCGAAGACTTTTGCCTGATGATTGCAAATAAAACTCTGAGTGAGTTAGGTATGATCGCACCAAATCGTCCGATGCATGATGCATACAATGCAGAAATAAGACGTGAAAAAGAATATGATCGAAATAATCTGAACTCATTTGTAACAACAAACCTACCAAAATTAAACACAGAACAAAGGCAGGCATATGACACAATTATAGACAATGTCGCAAATGAAAGAGGAGGAATATTCTTCTTAGATGCACCAGGTGGGACTGGAAAAACGTTTTTGTTGTCGTTAATTTTGGCCACCATTCGATCACAGAATAATATTGCATTGGCTTTGGCATCAACTCGAATAGCGGCAACTTTATTGGACGGCGGTCGCACTGCACATTCTGCATTAAAGTTACCATTAAATATGCAAGTAAATGAAGAACCAACTTGCAACATTTCTGGAATGGGAAACAAAACAAACATGTAAAATTATTGTATGGGATGAATGAACGATGGCTCATAAAAAATCACTGGAAGCCTTAAATAGAACACTGAAAGATTTTCGAAATAACACAAACATATTTGGTGGTACACTAATTCTATTGGCCGGTGATTTTCGACAAACTTTGCCTGTTATTCCCAAATCAACAGCAGCTGATGAATTGAGAGCGTGCCTTAAATCTTCTAATCTGTGGAGATATGTTCAAAAACTCACATTAACTACTAATGTTCGTGTGCAGTTACAGAATGATCCAACAGCTGCTAAATTTTCCGAACATTTGTTGCAAATTGGAAATGGACGAAAGCCAATTGATAAGAATACAGGCATGATCCAACTAATTTTTGTACCGTAACAGAATCAAGAGTACAATTAGTGCAAAATGTATTCCCAAATATTGCACAAAACTATCGAAATCAAGATTGGCTAAGCGAGAGAGCTATATTAGCTGCCAGAAATGTCGATGTCAATGAAATCAATGCCAGTATTTTGACTCAAATTCAATCAATTGATTCAATCACTAATCCCGACGATGTAGTGAAATATCCAATTGAATTTTTGAATTCACTTAATTTGCCTGGCTTGCCACCACATCGTTTGCAATTGAAAGTCGACGCAGTGATCATTATGTTGCGAAATATCAATCAGCCGAAACTATGCAATGGGACAAGATTAGCAGTGAAACGGACAATGAACAATGTAATTGAAGCAACAATTTTGAAAGGCAAATTTAAAGGTGAAGATGTTTTGATTCCGCGCATTCCAATGATTTCAACAGATTTGCCCATTGATTTTAAGCGACTTCAATTTCCCATTCGCCTTACTTTTGCTATTACAATCAAAAAGTCTCAAGGTCAAACACTGGAATTATGTGGAATTGACCTAACTTATCCATGCTTTAGACATGGGCAACTGTATGTAGGATGTTCTCGAGTAGGGAAACCATCGTTATTTATATTTATACACCGCATGAAAATAAAACAAAAAATTTTGTGTATCAGATGGCTTTAGAATAAGTTGTTAGTTTACAATCATTAGAGTAAGTCACTAAAATAAATAAAACATTGTTATTAGAATAAGTCACAAAATAATGGCCGAGCATGAATTAAATGATGAAATAAGAAAAAAACAAAGAACACTTTTCATTTATATTTTTCTTTCACCCAGCGAAGCGGGTGAGGGTCCGCTAGTATTACAATACAATAAAATTTTTAAAATAAACTCTTTTATTTTTAAATTGAACAATCTTATAATTTATAATTAAAAAATAAATAAAAAACCAAAACCTTTACATGATTAAGTTTAAAAAGCGCCAGAACAGCCGCCTGCGAAATTAATTGGCGAAAATTGATATATTTTTAACGTTTTGCACTATTGAGCTCTAAAATCAGCAAAATATTTGCAAAACTTAATTAGTATGCGAATAAATTACTAGTCTCAAATATGTTAGCTGATAGGCTTCTTGTCTCGTACGTTCATTTACCTCTTCGCAGTCAAAAAGCAAACGTAAAAAGATCCAGCATGAAATGAAGAAACAGGCTGTGACTCGTGTTAACACTACATTCAGATTATGCGGTTATTGTTGTTACAATATCCGCCCGTACACACAAACACCAATAAACATAAATATATGTACTATCGGCAATGAAAGCCTACGTTGAGAACTTGTTTTTAGTTATTTGTTAGGAATTTATGTTTCAATAGAATCATTTCAAAAATATTTTATTGGCCATATTGTAATGAAAATGCATTTAACGAAAGAATAAGGTCATTTATTACTTATTTCCATTCTCGGCTACCAATTAAAATTATATTTTTCAAAATTAACAGCAATGCGGGTGTGCATTGAGGTATTGATATTGATTGTTGGATTATCCTACGAGTATAGAGTTCAGAAATTGAGACTTATTTCATTTCGTTTCTTATTGATAGAAATTCAAGACAAGACTTAAAGCAGTTTACGCCATGAATGAAGTTCGCGCCTTGAATGCTTTTCCCTTGGATCAGTCATGTACATGGAGTCCTTTCAATAGAAGGGTGACCGCCATAACTTAGAAACTATTTGACCAATTCAATTTTAACCAACTGCATTGTATGGGCTTATCATATTCATAATTCGCAATATATTCAAATGCGACCATTATTAGCTAAAATGGCCCCACATTTTTAAGTCATATTTTGGGTTAATTTAAGCGGCCGCCATAGCCGAATGGATTGGTGTGTGACTACCATTCGGGAGTGCGTAGGTTCCGAGCGTATTCTGACATGAAAAAGCTGCACAGAAAAACAATTTGGCGTTTGGAGTCGGCTTAAAACTATAGCTCCCTCCATTTGAGGAACAACATCAAGACGCACAAGACGCTCCTCAAGGCAAATACGAGGAAGAGCTCGGCTATATACCTAACAAGAGTGTACGCTATTTTTAATTTTATCTGCGCAAGTTGTGGAGATAATCGGCTCCAAATCATCCGAATTCGCCCCGATAACTGATTTCCCGTACATATTTGATTTTTCATTGCGTTTTTCTTGGCTATTGTTCCAACATTTTCAATAGGGTTGGCATCAGGCGATCGTGAAGTCCAATCCAGCATTTCAATCCCATTTTGCTGTTTCCACTCTACAAACCTTCGGCCTCGATGCTTGGGATAATTGTCTTGTTATAAAATCCAAGGCTGGCTAGTTTTTCCAAACATCATTCAGGAATAATTTTTTGGTAAACCCAACTAAACAGCCAAATCCTTCTTCGGAGAAGCAGCCCCAACCATGAACCTTAACTGGTTGCGTAACAATTCGATGAAGTTGTCGATGCAACTATTCGCCGAAAACGAAGATTCATCCGCGAATATTACGCTTGTCTAATTCATCTCCTTCGTCTTAATTGGCGCGATGACCGCTTACGCGATTTTGGCCGAGTTAAACAAAGCGCACCAGTCGTTTCTTTCTTGTGCTAACCGGCCCCAATTGGACACACCAAGTGAAGCCAAGTCCTTCTCCATCTGATCTTTCCAACGCAGAGGAGGTCTTCCTCTTCCTCTACTCCCACCAGCTGGTACCGCATCGAATACTTTCAGAGCCGGAGCATTTGTATCCATTCGGACGACATGACACAGCCAACGTACCCATTCGACATGACCCATTCGTTTTGCCTCTTTATCCAGTTTGGAGAAGGCAGAACTAACAGCGGGGTAGTTAAGGCCGATGATGGAACGCCAACAATTTAAGTGGCGGGTCCCAAACCCAGCGCACAACCAGCTATCCTGGAATGTTTCGTCTTCTCACTTTAGCTCACTCCCGAACGGGTGTAAGGAAGCTACCCAGAGGATACGTGGGCTAATCCCGGATGTTGTGAGCTGCTTGAACCATATGCAGAAGAATCGTCCTGGCCACTCCCAAGTGAATGGTGATCGGTAACTTTCCCCACTTGCGTGGACTTCTACACATGGAACCATCCTCCAATTCCAATTGTCCAATTTATACCAATTTTTTTTCCAAACTGGATAAAGAAGTAAAGCAAGTGGGTCTGGCTGTGAGCGAAGACAAACCGAAGTACCTCCTGTCATCAAGCAAACAGTCGGCACACTCGCATATCGGCAAAAACGTCATTGCTGACTGTTGAAATCCAACGGAGAGTCTCTATTTCTAACAAGTGGTACTTTGCACTAAGTAGGCATTTGAGTAATAAAGTCCTCTCTCGACGAACAAAACTCTAAAACTAACACTAACACTAAAGTATGACGCAAAAGCTTGGACGACGACAACATCCCATTAGGCGTCCCTTGGAGAGTTTGAGAGAAAGACTCTGCGCAAGATTTTTGGACCTTTGCACGTTGGCGACGGTGAGTATTGCAGCCAATGGAACAATTCGCTTTACGAGCTTTACGGCGACATATACATAGCGCAGCGAATAAGGATCCAGCGGCTTCGTTGGCTGACTCATGTCATCCGAATGGATAAAAACGCTCCAGCTCTGAAAGTATTCGATGCGGTACCAACTGCTAGTAGCAGAGGAAGAGGAAGGCTTCCTTTGCGTTGGAAAGATCAGGTGGAGAAGGACTTGACTTGGTGTGTCCAACTGGCGCCGGTTAGTACGAGAAGGAAACGACTGGCGCGCTTTGTTAAACTCCGTCTAAATCGTGTAAGCGGTTATCGCGTCAATCAAGAAAAAGAAGAACATAATGTGAGTAACGGTTTTTTCAATGTTTTCCGGAATTTGAGATCTTCTACACGTAAACGTCTTCGAATGGGGTTCTTGGGTACACTAACATCACTTTTCATTAAAACTATTGCACTTTAGCTTCAAGCAACGATAAGTTCAGCTTTGTCACAAACAAATCAATGATCTTGTGATCTTGCTTTGGAAAGGTTTTTAGGCCTCGTCCGGGGAGGTCATCAACGTTTTTAACTTCGGTGTACCGCTGCACCCATTGATATATGAACGTCTTGAACTTCTTCAAATATTTTGCTGCAGATGGACGTAACTTTTTTAAAAGGTTGGGGTGTGTATATAGGAAAACTACTTCCAATCGATTTTCATGCACATAACTCATTTTCTAAAAGCATCGCAAGCTTTCTAAATTTATCAAAAAACTAACAAATTGCACAGCCCTTATTGCAAAAAGGATACTTCGATTAGCAGCATTTAAATTTTTTTATAACGAAACTCTAACATTTTGTAACGAACTTCTATTAAACAGACAGAATGTCCAACATTTTAGTTTCTTTATAACATTTCACTAATTTATGCATGTAAACATTACAGTAAAGTCAACGACCAACACACAAAGGTTGTGAATCGAAAAGCTTACTAACCCGCCAGTCATGCGAAAATGAGCATCCAAAACAATCAACATGAATACTTAGGTGTATTAATAAAACAAAGTTCATTCTCTTGAATATGTGCCGTATTCCCATTCGTGAAAACCAAGAAGATTTACATACTCGTACATACATACATACTTATAGAAATAAAATTGTAAGATATTGGGAGTTTGCATACCGGTTTTATGAGAAGATAGAAGGCCATAAAATTTCATTTCCACATTCTCTCAAGAAATGAATGAACCATTCTAAGTGTTTGTTTAATATTTTAGCACTGCATTCATTCAGTTTCACTCAATAGTTATCTGTTAATTCATCTTATGATATTCATGTAACTAATACAGCATTGGTCTATAAATAGCCTTCTTGCTGATGTCGACAGAGTTCTACATACATGAATTTCATACACATTCACGCAGACCAAATAAAAAGGTTCGCTATTTGTTTTTTATTTTATCTAATATATTTTTTATTTTTATTTATTTTTTATTTTTTTTTTTTTTGGTAAAGTTACTCCCCTTTTCTCACATTTCAAATTGTGAGAATAGAGAAGCACATAGCATATTGTGCAAGTGTTCATTATTGAGAAGGAAGGAACAATACTACAGCCACATATTTAGTAAATATTGGTATAGTGCAGTACGGCGTTACATTCACTGTATTCTCAGCGCTCTCGTGTTTTTTAACACTTAAAATGCTAATTTTTATGTAACGTATTTTTACATATGTACCTTTTTCTCATGCATAATCGTAAACCTAGATAAAGAATACAAAGTTAATAAAAAACAAAATTTACATAATGGGGTCAAGGTATTATTCCATTTCGTCCATTTCGTCATCATTTGTTGTAATAATTAATATCATGTTCCAAAAAAAGGCTCCAACCAACAAAATTTTATTCCAGCGCCTTATACGAGTAGTAAAATGTAGAATGGAATTGATTGCTGATTTTTGAATACCTCGCAAGCTCAACATATTTGCACGTGTGAGATGATGGCTGGGTAATATTTTTTGTTTCTTCCAATGCCTTTTGAAAAATGTTATGAAGTAAACGGTTTGCAAATAAAATGCTACAAATGTAACCGTACCTGCTCATAATTCTATGCGCTTGAGATGTATCCATACCAATTGCGTAAGCATTAACTTAAGGTAGTAGTCTGGTAACATATTCTTTTTTTGAGGTCATGTTTGGGACATTTTTTGGAAGGGAAAATAAAATTCAATCGGTTTGGTTTTCTTATATGTTATTAAAGGTATCATGTAAAGGTGTACAAAAAAAATTTTTTTTTTTTTTAATGTTTTGATACTATTTTTGTACACTGCAGCAAGCGGCAAAAAAAAGAGGTACAGTGGCTGGCCGGCGTGATTTCGTCACTTGTGGTCATCTGAAACAGAAAAAACAAATTGCTTATGTGTGCTTGTCGTTCTGGCGGGTAGTAAGATCAAATGATTTTGACAAAAAATAACAAAATGGCGGACTTCGTAAGAAAATTACCTTTTTTTAAAGTGGAAATCGGACTAAAAAATGGAAAGTTAGGGACGAAATAAATTAAATCTACTACCCGCCAGAACTATTGATGTGTAGAAAAACATATCTAAATTTCAGCTCAATCCGTTAGATAGAAAATTTGTTTTCACGACGGCCATCCGGAAAAACGTTGTTTTGAGAAAACTGCGTTTAAAGTTTTAGCGGCTTAGCGCGCGCAAGTACGAGCCGCTCTCATGTATGTGCTATAATTTAGCCAATATTTCGAATTTCGGTCTAAAATTTGTACAGTATATTACCAATATATCGCACTTTCAAAATATGTAAAAAACCGAAATTCGAAATTTTCAAAATAAGTTACCAGACTATTACCTTAAACAAAGCTTTCTAGCGCACACACCTTAACCCGTATGCTTTTTTTGTATTCAACGAACCCTAGTAAAATTGTCTGCTTAAAATTTGTGTGGAGCAATTCAACACTTACGCCTAGCTGCCTTTTTTAATGAATTTTCATTATATCTGTATTGAGATGGGGTCAAAATTATCCATTTAGGTGTGAGTTAGAGGATTCACATGTATCGAAAAAAATCCTCGTTAAGTTCTACGGTTATCCACGAATATCTCCGGTAGAAACATCTCCGCAAAAGACAATTTATATCGGAGCAAGCACGAGAACAGCGAGTTATCGCATCAAAACGCCTTCTAGCGCCTAAGACGCCTGACATTTTGTGGTTTTATCTGGTGGAAAAAAATTTACCAATAACACCATTTTTACCAACCTCATAATTGACAGCTGGCTATGTTCCGATCCTACAGTTGTTCCTGTTGTCATGCACACTAAGTCTTTAGCAACAAAGGACATGTCATGCCACCACACTTCTTTTCTCAAGTATATATTTCGAGTGAATGCGGCTGCATACATCGAAGTTCTAGAGACAGTCCATGCATGTTTCAGCAAGCCTCTGCACCTTCACACAGAACGATAGGATCACAAGTTCAGATGGCTGATAATGTCCATGACCACACAACACCATACTTTTCTAAAGCTTTCGATAGAGTTTCTCATGCAATTCTATTGCACAAATTAGCCTCATTTGGTTTTCATTCTATATTCTATCAATGGCTGAAATCTTATTTATCCAATAGACGATGTGTGGTAATGATTGAGGGTGAATGCTCGGTACCTTTCATTGCTTCTTCAGGCGTGCCACAAGGCAGTATTTTAGGTCCTCTTCTCTTCGTTCTGTTTATTAACGACATTAGTAACTGTTTTTCTTTTGCAAATTTTCTTTTATACGCTGATGACTGGAAATATTTTCTGCTATTAGGAAAACTGAGGATATTCCTATGTTGCAAGCGGATATTAATGCACTAGTTCGCTGGTGTAGTAACTCTGGGATCTCCCTAAACATCAAGAAATGTTTTCATGTCACTTTTGCCAAAACTCAAAATATTCTAAAATCATCCTATAACATTGCTGATACTCTTCTTCAACCGGTTCATGAATTCAAAGATCTAGGTGTGATCTTTGACTCCCAATTTTCATTTAATAGTCACATTAATTTTGTTGTATCCTCCTCTTACTCAATTTTAGGCTTTATACGGCGTAATAGCTTGAAATTCTCGGACCCTTACACTCTCAAATTACTTTTTACTTCCTTTGTTCGCTCTAGATTAGAGTATGCAACATTTATCTGGAGGCCTTGCCTTGCAATTGAGAGACTTGAACGTGTACAGAAGGTGTTCCTTAAGTTTGCTCTCAGGTCGTTAAAATACTCACATCCCATCCCTTCATATAACTCCCGTTTGATGTTAATTAACTTAAAATCGCTAGAAAATATAAGATCTATACTCTCGCTGTCTTTTGTTTTTAGTTTAATTAAAGGTGATATTGATTGTTCATCCTTATTAAACAATATTCCTTTTCATATTCCTACTAGATCTCTCCGAATCACTTATCCCTTTCACCTTAAATTACTTAACACGAATTATGCACGTAATGCCCCTCTTGCCCGCACTTTAAGAGAATTCAATGAGATCTCGAGCTCTATTCCGCTTGACTTTTCGATGTCAAAGAATGGATTGTATGAGTTCCTAAACTCTTTTTTTTTTATTTATTAATTTAAGTATTTGTATTAATTTAAGCTCACACTCGTTCAAAGTAGTCTGTAAAAACCTGATTATGTTTTAGACTCCTAAATAAATAAATAAATAAACACCGAATGTATGGCCGCCTAACTCCCCAAGATCTTAATCCCCTAGATTATTATGTATGGGACTTAGTTCAGTGTGAAGTCAATAAGCATCCTCATAACACCATTTCTTCTCTGAAGGTTGCAATCAATACCGTTATGGTCAATATGAACAAAAAGCATTTGGTTCATTCCAGCTAAAATTTAAATAATTAATTATATTAAATATAAAATAATAATAAATATAAAATAATTATATTTAATTAAAATTATTTATCATAAAAAATTTTAATTTAGTAATAAACTCAAATTAAATAAATTATTATGAATTTATTAAATAAATAGATTTATCTAAATTTTTTTTTTACTTATTAAGTTTTAATATTTATTGATACATAGTCCTCTTTTTTTTAAATGGTTTTATAGATATATAATAAGTTAATGTTGTGTAAAAAGTTCGCGAAGTTTCGTTAAATTTTGTTCTTATTCTTAATTAGTTTTACTCTCAAGTTGTCCTCAAATTCCGTACGCATCAAGCATAATTTTCATTATTATGTCGGTTCTAATTACTACATTACATATAATATTAAAACTTAACTTCACTTTCTTCTTCCACAGAGTTTACCCAAAGAATGCAAATGGCTCCTGGAATTTCGAGACATCTGCTAAACTTCAATGCATATCTCAATTAGTGCCTTCCCTAAAATGTGTGACAATAATTTCATTTTTCACATTATGACGCACAGCCCAGGTATATTTTAAAATTCGACCAAAACCGAGAGAATTGCTCGCTCAAGCCAAGAAATACCGATGTCTACCTAAATTTATATTTTTAGTAAATCGAATTAGTTTTTAATTCGCCCTATGCGATGCAGAGTGTCTAAAATTTGCATTCCATGTAAATGTATAGTTGGCGATCTCCCATAAAATTGTCTGCTTAAAATTTTCGTGCAACATTTTAAGCCTCTATTTAAGAATATGCCCATTTAGGTTGGGGGTTTAAGGTTCAAAGGCACTAAAAAAATGTCCGCTTTAAATTCTATTGTGAAATTCGGCGAACAGAGATTATATTTGAAATCGTTTTCTACAAAATATTTTCGATGAACTACTAATATTTCGTCATGTTGAGTACCGTTTTTGTAAAACTGATGGAAAAAGTTGTATCTTTTTAATTTACTACTTTTGTTGAATATTGCTTGCTTTCTCAGTGATAATTCCGATCACGTGGCGTGGGGCTTCTTCTATCGAATCTAAGGTAGAGCTCATGAAACTTTCTTTAAGCCAGAGTTTCCAAGATGATAGCGATAGGTACGCATTATAAGAAGAATTGATATTGACCTCCATGCCACGTTCGCGAAATATTTCGAACTTTTGTGCATTTGATCGCAGTCGCTTCTGGTAGTAGTCTGGTCAAATATTCATTATAACTATTTTTTAGGAATTTTTTTTAAGAAAATAAAATGCGATCGTTTTTATTTTATAGTATGTTATTATCGCAACTTGTAAGCTTCTCATTAAGGACGCACTAATCAATTCTGCAAATCAGAGACGGATTAGCGTTAACACCTGCGAAATTGCTAGGCAAACATGGCCAAGGCTAAATTTACGTCTGTCCAAGAGTATTATAAAACTGAGTAGATTTCAAATCAGGACCTTAGTAGGGGCCCTCAGAGGACATTGTCTCATAGGAAATCATGCAAAGAGATTAGGCGTTTACACGCATGATTTCTGTCGTAGCTGCAGAAATGAGGAGGAGTTGGAAACAATTCAACACTTTTTTGCACATGCCCAGCTCTAGCCAGAAGCAGAAACCGATTTTTAAAACCCTACTTCTTAACGAATATAGATAATCTATACACTTTAGGTATCAACAACCTTTTACGCTTTGTAAAAGCTCCGGATGGTTCAATATGGAGAGGGAAATGTAGCCCAGCCCCCGCGGCTCTCAACGGACCCATTCCGTGGTCTAAGTGGCATCGTTGTGTCTATGTGCGATGCGGCTGCCAAACCTACCTACCTACCTACCTATTATTGACATAAAATAGTAAAAAAAAGATAGGTGGCTTGTCAACAGGATTTTGGCTCTTCGGGACATCTGAAACAAAAAAGTTAAGCTGATTATTATTTTGTAGGCTTGTCATTCTGGAAATGGCGGACTTTTGAAAAAAAAACGTATGTTTTCGGGTGAAAATCAGACTGTAGTATCGAAAGTTAGGGCTGAGGTTTTTCAGTAGACGTATGAGTTAATTGCAGTCTGGCTAACGGAGTAAAAAGGTACTGCTTGCGAGTTGAGGGTAAAGTTGCTCAGTCACAAAAAGTGGTTTCTATTATTTTATATCATTTCATAATTTTTTTCCTAATATCCCTGACTAGAGTTCCTTTCTTAACCACCCATTTACATATATAATATCAGTTAATTTGGCATAATAAAAAATATTTATCAAATGAAACAATTTTTCAAATATAATGACAAATAAACATTTTACACCCCGCGTTTGTATATGCATGTGACGATTTTTTGCCGTATACGAGTATGTACGTATTTTATTAAAGCTTTGTGTGCGTATTTACTTTATAAATCCGTGCAGCCTTCAACCAACTCCAACATCGCATGACTTCTGTTGGCACGCGCTCAAATGAATACAATAACAACACAACATACTACGGGTTATAAACAGTTATCTGTCGGAAAGAGTACTTCTGTACAATACAGATGAAGGTCCAAAGAGATATGCAGTGACGGGCGGAGTACCGCAGGGTTCTGTACTGGGCCCGATGCTATGGAATGTATTATATGATGGGGTACTGCAACTCCCAATGCCGAGGGAAGTGCAAATAATAGGATACGCAGACGACATTGCGTTGACCATAGTCGCCAAAACAATCCCTCAGATTCAGAGTATCTGCAGCGAGGCAACAACAAAGGTCAAACAATGGTTAACGGCGGTTAAACTCCAGCTAGCCGGGCAAAAAACAGAAGCAGTTCTCATTACGAGTAGAAAAAAGTTACAAACGACCACACTAAACATTGATGGGTTCAACGTCACAACACAGGCGGCACTACGATATTTGGGTGTAATGATCGATGCTCGACTAAGCTACAGGGAGCACATTAAAAAAGCATGCGGAAAGGCAGCCATGGTGACGGCGGCACTGTCAAGAATTATGGCCAACTTCGATGGTCCTACTCAGAGTAGAAGAGCGCTCCTGGCTAAAGTTACCCAGTCTACACTCATGTATGCAGCACCCATATGGGGTAAAGCCCTGATACAGAAAACATACGCGAAGAAGGCGGAAATAGTTTTCAGACTTATTTCCCTTAGAGTTGCCTGTGCTTTCAGGACAGTGTCGTTTGAAGCAGTATGTGTCATATCGGGTATCATGCCACCAGGTATAATGGCCTCTGAACTGAGTAGAGTGTACGACAAAGCCAAAAGCCCAAACAGGCGATTAACGGCGGAAGAGCGTAAAGAAGAAAGACGGGGGAGCATAAATGCGTGGCAAAATCGCTGGGACCTAGCGACAAAAGGGAGATGGACACATAAACTTATCAGAAGCGTACAGGCATGGGTTGAGAGAGGACATGGTGACACAGATTACTACCTCACACAGTTCCTGACGGGGTATGGATGCTATAGAGAGTATCTCCAAAGACTCGGCCACGAGGACGTAGCTGACTGCTCGTTCTGCGGCAACGGTAGTGAGAACGTGGAACATGTCTTCTTCTCCTGCCCGAGATACGAGTCTGAAAGAAGGTGCATTGAAGAAATCATAAAAGAAAAAATAACCCCGGGCAACATTGTAGATCACATGCTGCAGTCGAAGTTGGTGTGGGCCAAGGTGAAAGAATGGTCCGCAAATGCGTTACAGGAACTGCGGAAAAAGGAATGGGAACGCAGTAAGGAAAGAAGACAAAGAAGTAATGAAGGGTAGACGGAGAGAGAAATATAAATGAAGAGCCCTAATGGCTAGCTTGGCCCTGCGATGCAATGCTTAAACGGCGGTACCGCAGGGCAAACTAAAGCTACAGAGGTCGGAGTTAGGGTTGAGTACGTAGGTGTACTGTTTCGCAAGTCCAGTTTAAGTAGTAATACTGACTGTGCGTGGTCCCGAATGAGGTGCACCCTTAGCGATCAGTATAAATCGTGCATGCCGTCTGTATTGACGGTATCTATGTAAGATTCCCCCTTCGGATAAAAAAAAAAAACAATACAACATACTTGTGTAATTGTGTATGTCAATAAAATGCAACAGTTTACTAATTTTGGCAATAATATATTTTCGGATATAAATAATACAACTAAGGTATGACAAATTTTTTATGTGAAATCACTATTTATTTATTATTATTTATTTGAATACTTTCTGTAGGTAATAGCCTTCAGTCACCATCATTGGGAAAAACTTGAATTTCCCTAAACAAGACTATAAAGCGCCATTTTTTTAGCTGTTATTCTTCGGACTCATTTTTTTTTTTTTTTTTTTGAACCACTATTTATGGCAGGATGAAAATCCACGAAAAGCCAGAGTATTGAATTTTTTTTTTATTTTTTCATCGTAAAACTGTACTCGGGTAATTGGCCGAACTCCTCCTCCTATTTGTGCGTTTTTATGTTTTCCCACAAATGGAGAGACCTACAGTTTTATGCCACCTCCGAACGGCAGATGTTTTAGTTTTTATGCGGAGCTTTTTATGGCAGAAATAACTTACGAGTATACAACTCTTCTTTCTAGAATCGTCTTACAAGTCTTCGTTCTAGAATCGTCTTACAAGTCACATGTGGATTTAGTGCCTAACTGTTATCTAATAAAGATTCAGTTATCTAGTAAAAAAGCAGTCATCCGTTTTTTTTTTTTTTTCAAAAGCAACTACACCTCCCTGACCATCAATCCTTACTTGGCTATGATTTGTGTTCACACAGCGCCTTTCGACCAACACCGCTTTCGCTTGACGTTGTCAAAAATTACCTACTTTTAAACACCGGTCACCATCCACTTCAAAAATAGGTCGATTTCATTGCTATTAAGCAGCAATTTGCAATTATTTATAAATAATTAAAGCTTTAACTTTACTTATCTTGAAATGAATTATTTCATAAATAAGTATTTACCCTATAAACCCAGCAATTTAATGCTCCGCATGCAAAAACTGCCAAAAGAGTACATTCACACATAATAAACATCGATTTTCTGGTATATCTGCACAATTGCGGTCAAATCTGTCGAGCACTAAATTTCAAGCAGCATTTGCTTTTAGTTTCATTTAATGTGAATTTGTGAAGTATTGTATTAAAAACATACAAACATACATACATACATAAATGATGCTAACTTTTATCCACAATTAAGAAATAAACAGATTGTACGAGTATTTACTTTATTGCCAAGCACATCTATATAGAATACATAAAATTGAAGGCTCTTCATTTTTTCCTCACTTATTTTTCGATAGTACTGATGTGCACACATACATATGTGTGTAATTATGTACCTATGCTAATTGACGTGCACACTTTTGAAGGGCATCAAGTATGAGCTTGGAATACAAAAATACAAAACTAGACAATAATAGTGCCAGGTTAATTCACGCGAGATTTTTATTTCACTTCCTGCCCAGAAATAAATATAATGGTTCGCAAAGAGCAAGCGGTTCTTATTTGTGGAAATGTCATTACAGGTTATATAAGTAAATGCACTAATAAAAATGTATGTAGAATTCAGTTTCAACTGAATTTTAAATTAAGTTTAAAATCAGAAGTAAGTGGGAACATTTTTCAAAAGCTGGCAACAACTTTACTGATGTTGAACCATTTCATTTAATTCAAAACTCGTCTCTAAGTGCTCTTTTATCTTACCAGTTGATATCTGGGAAATATTTCATAGTGGCTTTCCTCTTCGACCTGCTAGAATTAATGAACTCCCCCGGTACTCCAAGTATTTTGAAAAGGTTGAAGAATAAAAGGTGGAAGTACTTTAAACTGTACCAACCTACCTATACATTAGGGCGGGTCGTTTTAAAAATCGCTCATTGCTCTGTGAAAATCGTATTAAGGGATTAAAATAAGAAACTTTGCCGAAGGAACCATACCTCTAAAACGAATTCTGATGTCCCCCAATTCGGGTCGAACGAAAAATCCCACTTTGACCCATTTAGAGTGCTCCAATCGAGTCCAAATGTATGACCGACCCCCACTAACTTTGGACGACCGATCCACCCATGCCAGTGGCACACCCCCTGGAACATACAATCATTTCAAAATATCACCATTTTTGGCCTTTACATGAGAAAAGAAACTAAAAAGTTCGACCCAAATTGGGAGACATCAGAATTCGTTTTAGAGGTATGGTTCCTTCGGCAAAGTTTCTTATTTTGATCCCTAGAATATGATTTTCACAGAGCAATGGGCGATTTTTTTGCCTCCCCACAAATCGACCCGGCCTACTATACACCACACGAAAAAGTTATAAGAATTTCTTCTTTTGTTATTATCAGCTTAAGGCTAACAATTTATGTTTTCAATATTTAAACTTTTAAGGATAAATGTTTTAAAAATATGCAGAAATTAGCACACATTTGAAGAAGCTTGAATTAATTTTTAAGAAAAATAAAATCTATAGAACTAAAAAAGTTAAAGAGCATTTCCCATTAAACTACCATTTCCCATTTAGAAAAGATCTTTTATCATACCGATACATAAGTCTGGAAGCAAGTCGGATTTCCAAAATTATCGGCCCATCTACAAAATCTCTAGTATGCCTAAACTCTTTGAAAAATTTGAATTATCCGCAAATTTTGTCTTAAACAGGCCAGTAATGTGATGTCATATTCAAAAGTTGAAGTCGAAGAAATCTCCAGGGTTTGATTTAATAACTGCCGAAATCCTCAAACAAGTTCCACGAAACATCATTACTAAGCTAACAAACATAATGAATGCTTGCTTTAAGCTGCAATACTTTCCAATCTATTGGAAAATAGCTGATGTCATCATGATTCGAAAACCAGGAAAGCCTCCAAACGATGTAGCATCATATCGACCAATTTCACTGTTGCCCATCTTATCAAAACTGTTGGAAAAATTTTTGATAAAGCGCCTGAGCAATATCATAGAAAATAAACAAATAATACCAACACACCAATTTGGATTTCGCGCGCGCCACTCAACTATTGACCAAATTCACAGAATTACTCGTATCATCGAGAACACATTTGAAGAAAAAAATGTCTGTTCGGCTGTATTTCTCGATGTCTCTAAAGCTTTCGATAAAGTATGTCATGCTGGCCTGCTGTGGAAAATAAAGAATGTACTGCCAACAAAATATTTTAATATCTTAAAAACCTACTTGTCTGAGCGCTATTTTCGCGTCAGATACGAAGATGAGTTCTCTGAACTGAAAGAGGTAAAAGCTGGTGTGCCGCAAGGAAGTGTGCTGTAAGCAATCAGCGTTATCCGCACACAACAAGATACTGCTTTACAAACAAATTCTCAAACCTATCTGGACCTATGGGATCCAGCTATGGGGATGCACCAGCTATAGTAACACTGCGCATATACAAAGATTTCAGACTAAAGCACGCAAGCATGCAGTTTGTGCTCCATGGTATATTAGGACGCAAGATCTAGAACGTGACCTCAATATTGATTCGGTTACGGCAACCATAAAGAAATTTGCAAAGTCGCACGTAGAGCGACTAAGCAAGCATGTGAACAATGAAGCCTTGATTCTTAATGATAATACAAAATGGAAACGAAGACTCAAACGTAAAAAACCTCTAGATTTAAACTAATAAATAAATAAAAATCAGTTAAAAGTATGAATTGTATTTTGCTGAGCATTAACTCAAATTATTTGTTGTAACAAAACTCCACTAAAATTGCTCGTTAGTATATATATGTAATGTTATACTAGTTGCAATGAAATTACTAATAACAAAAAACAAAAAAAAAAAAATTCACCGACTTTTCATTCGATAAAGCCAGCCATAGTTTCCTACTTAAAAGGCTGGGTTCAATTGGTCTTCATCCTAGCTTACTAAGTGGCTTGCATCTTATCTCACAGGCAGAACTCAATTCGTTCGTATAAGCAATATAAAATCTGATGTCATCAAAGTTACCTCAGGTGTACCTCAAAGTAGTCATCTCGGGCCACTAACGTTCTTATTGTATTATTTGTTAATGATATTCCAGAGGTTATTGTGACATCGCGTTGTTTGATGTATGCAGCTGACCTGAAAATTTACACTCGTATATAGGACGTAACTGACTGCATAAGACTTCAAGAGGGCTTATCAAGGTGCGCCTTACCTCTTAATGCTAGTAAATGCCAGCACTTCTCCTTCGGTAGACGCAAAGTTGCGATTGATCACGATTACAAGTTGGGCACAACCACTCTCACACAAATGTATGGAAAGAAAGACCTGGGGGTCACATTTACTTCGAAAATTTCGCTTTCTAAACATAAAGACTTTATGATTACGAAATCTAGATCTATGTTTAGCCTTGTAATAAGGAATTCAAAGGAGTTCCAGGATACACCAACGCTGAAGAATTTGTATTTTTCTCTTGTTAGATAAAACATCGAATATTGCAGCATTATCTGGGATTCATGCTATATGGACTCATCTTTAAGAATTGAGAAGGTTCGGAAAGATTTCCATTCATTCTCTTCGTTGACCTTGCAGTGTGCCTGCATATAAGAGTAGATGCCTTTTGCTAGCATTTCATCGCAAATGTTTATAAAGGACATACCCAAGAATAATATAAAATGCCACTTCTTACTGGAGCTAATACTTTTTAATTGTCCTACCCGTAACCTTAGACTCAGCAATACGTTCCATTTACCTTGTCACAAGGCCAATTTTAGTAGTAATGAACCGCTTGCACGTTGTATAAGGCCCTCGAACTATATATGTATAGGGTTGGCCATGTAAAATTTGCTTTCTGAATCGCCTATAAAAAAAAATTAAACAATATTTTTTCAAACTTTTTTTTTATTTTGAAGATTAAACATTGTCATTTATGGATGAAAAATAATATCGTTCAAATGACTGCCACGACTGGCTTTACAGTAGGCCATTCGATCAACCCAATTTTTAAGCACATTTTCGATTGTTTGGGCTCCAATTTCATGAATGGCAAATTCGATTTCGTGTTTTAAAGCATCAATCGTCTCTGGATGGTTCGCATAGCATTTGTCCTTAACGGCTCCCCACAAAAAATAGTCCAACGGGCTTAAATCACAGCTCCGAGGCGGCCAATTGATATCGGAATTTCGGCTGATTATTCGGTTTTCAAAAACGGTTGCCAAAAGTTCGAGTGTAACTTTGGCAGTGTGACAAGTTGCACCATCCAGTTGAAACCAAATGTCGTCCATGTCATCCTCTTCAATTTTTGGAAACAACTCGTTGAGCATGTCACGGTAACGCTCGCCATTTACTGTAACCGCGATTCCTCGCTCATTTTCGAAAAAAAATGGCCCGATAATGCCGCCAGACCAAAAACCGCACTAAACAGTGACTCGTTGTGGATGCATTTGCTTCTCTACAGTAAAGTGTGGTTTTTCTGAGCCCCAAATCCGACAATTTTGCTTATTGACGTAGCCACCGATGTGAAAATCAGAAAAGAAGAAGAAGACTCACCACTTTGGAAATAGGTTTTCAATATTTTCCAATTTTGTTCAAGCGTATAGCGTCCCATTTCGTAAATCTCAAACCTTTAAGTAAATTATGAACACATTTGACATGTCATTTGTGTTACCATTCGCAAAAAAATAGATGGTTCAAAAAGCAAACGCTATATGGCCCACCCTGTATTATACCTTCGCAGATCGAAATGAACCGTCTTGTGCTTGACCAAAGCGCGCGTTGGGTTAGCCAACCTACTTCCTTTGTAAACGTTCATGTCAAATTTTATAAAACTTACTGCCCTTATCATCACTAGGTTTATCTGATGGAAATTTCACACACTTGCACGGTTCAATTAGATTAATAAGAGGAGGCTTCACCGCCTCTAGTTTAGGCCTTAGATCTTTTTAATTAGACCTCAATATTGGGCTTTAACTTCGTAGGCTGGTAACTAAGTAAACTGGAAAGCAAGCACGAGAAACTAACGCATCCTCAGAGGGTTGAAGTTGTGGCATCATTGAACAGCTTTTTGTCAGCAGTATAAAAAATATCAAGGGCAATGGTGCATATTATAGAGCCGCGTTAACATTTTGTGGATCGAAATTGAAGACATTCCGATTCTGCGTAATGACGCGTAATGTCACCCAGCATTTCGATAATTTGGGTGCTAATTTCGGCAATCGAATTTGTGTTGACAATAGGCAGCGTTTTAACTGTTTTTTAATCCCGTTTGTACCTCTTGCGGACTAGTTTTTTGTGACGCTAAGTAACACCACAAGCATATGCCGATAAACCAGCCACAATTGAAGCATTTAAACATATTCGTATTGGCATTACTGAGGCGCAAGACTTCCCTGAAATTGAAAAAAAATCTTGTTTTTTGGTCAATTATTCTTGGGGATATCAAAAGATGGCTGTTCAAAATTTTATATATAGCACTAGCTTACAGTAAAAAACAACAACAGTACCTACGGAAAATTGGCGAGCCTGAAAGTCCACACACTTGTTTTCTATCATGCAGCTTCCGAGATATCGCTAAATAACGACTTTGGAAGAAAGAAAATAAGGTACATATATCAAAAAAAAATTCTAGCATCTGGTGAATCCGTTCACCGATCACAATAAGTGGCATATCAACAATTAATCAGCAATTAAATTCGCTATCTCTCACTCATGCTTCATTTTCGATTAAATTAAATGTTTTCAAGAAATTTTTTTCTACCGATTGACAAATCTTCCTAAATAAATTATAAATAGAGTGGTGTCGATATTTTCGGTTGGTAACTTTAAAATGTTATCTTAATTTTTTTTTAACTAACTCTTTTAACAAAAACAGGCAAGTGCTCTTATTTATGTAAACTTTTCGTTTTCCCAAACCGTCTCTCTGTGGATAATAATTTGTAAGACTTTAAAAAGAGGCTGAGTTTACTTGTTTCAGATTGAAATTGCGGCCATAAAGGAATGTATTAGGAGAACACGCGGTGCCGTTATTTATATTTTGTTTTTAATTTTTGTTGTACGAGGGGTGCCTTTTATATGTCGGGATTAGAGAACAAAAACAAATTTTAATCATCGAAAATCACTTTATTGTTTTTCAAAATATTCTCCATGAAGATCTATACACTTTTGCATGCGTTTCAACCAATTGTCGAAGCACTTTTGCCACTCTGAATGAGGTACCTCCAAAACATGCATTCTGAATGCCGCAACCGCTTCTTCTGGTGTCGAAAAACGTTAACCTCTCAGTTTGTTTTTTACGTACGGGAATAAAAAGAAGTCATTCGGTGCCAAGTCAGGACTACACGGCGGATGACCCATTAATTCGATGTTTTGGCTGCTCAAAAATGCAGTTGTTTGAGCCGATGTGTGAGAGCTCGCATTGTCCTGGTGAAGAGTGATCCGTCTTTGGCGATTGGTTTTCCTAATTTCTTGGAAGACAACTGAAAACAAATGGTTGTGTACCACTCAGAATTTACTGTTCTGCGTTGTTCTAGTGGTACGGTTGCGACATGTCCAGTTTTTCCGATAAAACAGGCGACCATTTGCTTGGAAGTGCTTCGTGCGCGAACAACTTTTTGGATTTGGCTCATCTTGAAACACCCATATAGTCGACTGCTGTTTACTTTCAGGCTCATACGCGTAAATCCATGATTCATCACCTGTCGCGATGTCATAGACGCGTTTCGAAGCCACCCCGATCGTATTTTTTGAGCATTTCCTTCGACCAATCGACACGAGCCTTTTTTTGAGCGATTGACAAATTGTGTGGGATGCAACGCGAACAAAATTTTTTGACAGTCAAATGTTTATGCAATATTGAATGTATGCTGGTCCCACTAATGCCTAAGATTGTCTCAATCTCACGATAGGTCACATGACGATCTTGCAATATCAGTTCGCGCACAGCATCAATGGTTTTCGGAACAACAATTGATTTTGGACGACCTTCACGAAATTCGCCTTGGAGTGAACTACGACCACGATTGAATTCACCATACCATCGATAAACGCTGGTCCTTGATGAAGCTTCATCGCCAAAAAATAAATTAAGTTCATCCATGCAATGTTGCTGAGTTAATCCACGTCGAAAGTTGTAAAAAATAATCGCACGAAAATGTTCACGATTTAATTCCATTTTTGGACCGAGATGAATCTTTTAAGTTACTGTAAGCAACTCAAATAGCGCTGGTATTTCAAAACGTTCTGAGTACGTAAAAGCCAAAAAATGTCAAACTTTGCGATACAGCTGTCAGTTGCCAAATCCCGACATATACAAGGCACGCCTCGTACAGCTCATTGATCCATCGCCTACGATTCTCTCCGTCGGTAACGTGCAAAGGCCCAAATATCTTCCGCAGAATCTTTCTCTTAAACACTCCAATATAAATATATATATATAATTGACGCTTACATGCTTCTTGGGTTTTTTCCCGAGCTCCTCCTGCTGTTTCTAGAGCTTTTTCATGGCAGTATTTCTGTCTCGGAGGTTTGCCATTGCCTGCCGAGGGATGACCACTTTTAGAAAAATGTTCTTCTTAATTTTGGTGTTTTTACCGAGATTCGAACCAACGTTCCCTCTGTGAATTCCGAATGGTAGTCACGCACCAACCCATTCTCCAGTTTTGCTTCTTTTTAATTTTGAAGCAATACTTTGCATTGTAAGACCTCTCTCTTCATGCTAAAATTTGTCAAATCCAGACAAAAGTTTTCTGTACTTCGTTTCTACTTAAGATATGAAGTACTTCACTTTGCGTGTTCCTAAAACAAACACATTTCCTTCACTACAGACGAGGTTGTTGACCGCTGGTAAGCTGCATTTATTATTATAATTTTCAAACCTGGCACCAAGAGTAATCTAAAAATCTTTAGACATATATCTAAACTCAAAGCCCCTTTCTCAAAACTTTTAGAAAAGGTGTTAAAAGATAAAATGCACATCTTTGCGGTTGAAAAATTTCATCAGCTCAACACGGTTTTGCCTGTAGATGTTCTTGAGTTACCAACCTAGCTGAATTCTAATAATTCCGCATTTCATAATTTAAAATTGGCCATCAAGTCGACGTTCAAAGACTTTTCTAAAGCTTTCCGTCCTGTTCCATTATTGGTTCGTTATTACTTGTGATTTTTACTAATACTATATTTTCTGCTTTACGTAGATGAAAATTTTCAACAGAATTAACTGCACCTCCGATATTTCCTTATAACAAAGTGATTGACAAAATCTCTCCGAACAGCGTAACAGAAACAAATTGTCGCTTAGTATCTGTTTTCACATGACCTTCGCTTAAGTTCTAAATCCGATTACCTCTACTCGACTGTATCTTCCTCTTCTATATGGATGGAGCCCCTAATCTACTGCCATGCCTTCCTATTAGACAGTGCCCAGATAAGACACCTAATATGATTCTAAGATCCTTCCTATTTAATTAAAGTAGACTCTTAGTGCGAACCTGTCCAATTCGGGGCTCGTTACTGATAGCGCCAGTGTTTAACTGTTTCCGGTTGGAATTTGCAACAGTATTGATGTGTCTGTCTATTAAAAGTTTACATGTTGACAAGGGCGACACCCACGACCTGTGTCCTAACTAATTTGAAGCGGTGAGCCCAATCTAGCTAACTCATCTGCTTTACCGTTACCTTTAAGGTTACTATGTCCTGACACCCAAAGGAGATCAATAAAAAAATACCGTGGAAGCATTTTTAATAATTTGTAACACTCCTTGTCCTGACTAATTTGAAGCGGGGAGCCCAATCTAGCTAACTCATCTGCTTTACAGTAACCTTTAAGGTCCTGGCACCCAAAGGAGATTAATACCGTGCAAGTATTTTTAATAATTTGTAACACTTCTTTACTGTCATGAACGAAAGTTTACATGATAGGAGTGATTTTAGAGCTGCCTGCATATCAGAGTAAATTAAGATTTCTCTAAGTGTGACTACGCTTTTATTTTGCTCTAAAAGGCATTCTGAGATTGCCAAAATTTCGGCTTGGAAAAGGCTGCAATGAACAGGCATATGGTGGAGGCAAAAGTCAGTGGTGTTAAGAATACCAGGAAACATTCTAAGTATGTTCGAGTGTCTCTAGTTGTTTGTCTTGTCTAAGCATTCAGCTCCCATGAAAGTTTCCTGCCAAAGGTTCAATCAAGGTCTCACCCACCGGCAGTACAGTTCTATTGAATGTCGGAAGGTCAGGAATTGTATATTTCCCTGTAAACAACACTAGTCTCAACTAGTCTCGTCTAGGGACCATTCTATGTTAATAAATTTAAAATCGTTTCCCCAAAGGATGTAATACTTACACTGATATTTATGAAAAAATAAAAGAAATCAAAAAACTCCAAGGAATACCTGGGGCATTACGTGAAGAAGTGCTGCACACAATTTGTCCACAGATTTTGAGTTATGGCTTATACGGACTTCAAAAATTACAAGTTGCAGAAAAACGCGCAGCTACCGAGCAACTATAGAAATCCGGTTTGGGCAACGCGTTGCAACGGAAATACTCATAACTTCGCAAATTTTGATACGATCTACTTGAGATACCAAGCATTCATTTGAATTGCAGAAAAATTTGAAATACCATAAGCCTCCGTTGAGTGAAGAGGTGTTTTACTATGCCTATTATCTCTACGTAGTTTGTAAGTATTTAAATTACAAATGATTGAATAAATAAACAAATATTAGAGGCATGGAGAATACCTTCGCAAAAGTACAAAGAAGCAAAATGTTGCATTCTTCTCATTGAAATATGAAAAGAGGGCAAATCAGTCCATTTTCACAATTATTTTTAGAAGATGCAGTAAACACGAATATTTTCTGTTGTAAAATATGCAACTGTCTTACAAAGAGGCATGAGAAAACTAAAATAAAGACCTTAAATGAATAAATAAACACTTAATTTAAATTAAATACCCGCTGAGAAATTGCCATTTAATGCTCACTTAATTACTTAATTGTGAAGCATCGAAGAGCGGCAAGCGCGAAAATATTACATCAATGTCGGCCAATTTAGTGGAAGGTAACTGCAGTAGCACAGAAAATAAAAAAAGTTACAGCTGCTGCTAAAACAAGAGCAGCAACAAATGCCAACAGCGAAACGTACCAAATCCACACTCAAATTAGCTGCAATCAACACAAATCAGCGGTTTGCACACAGGCTCACAAAACCAAACGAAAGCAATAACTATGTGAAAATCCGACAATTGTCAGACGAACAGGCAACAAAAGCAAGCCAGTAGACATGCCAAACGTGCAACTACAGCCAGTTAATGTCCACTACCGAGAGCCGGCATTAGCACAAACGAAGCGTAGCTCGATATGACGTCAGCAATGTGCCACTGGCGTACATATTGTTGCACATCGCGTGTTGCATGCAGCTTAAAATTGAAATAATAATATGTAGCTATGAAAAGAGTAGTAAAAGGAAAACGAATTGCAGGAAAAAGTGCTCATAAAGCAACGAAGCGCGCACATGCAATGCCAGTGTTGGCAAGCACGCATGCGAGTGTTTACTTATGCAAGTACGCATATACATATGTGTATGTGCATGTGCATTTATTACAGTAGCACGCTTGTTTCTTAAGTCTTTTGTTGCGCCTTCTTATACAAATGCGGCCAAGTCGGTATGACTGACACGTTTATTGGCGTATTGCTTTTAACACTCATTCCATAGTTGCCGGTTGCTGTGTTATTGACAGCAGTTGAAACTGAAAGTGGACTTTGGTTAGAAAATGAAAATACCTACTTACGCACACACACACACATACATTTTACATACCCACTTGTATTAACCCACTTTCGATAGCTTTGCATGCCCAACTGCAGCCAATTTTACCGGTGTGACTGCCACCTTCACTGCCAACTCGACTACGCAGTTGGGCCAGTATGGTCTGTGGCACGTGATCGCGCACATATTAAGTATTTTGATGAAATGTTATTTAAGCGCAAATAGTGACCTTGTCTCTGAAATACATAATAGGTAACAACCTCATATAAAATTGGCACAAATTGTGATATAGACCTAGGCGCTCACCTCTGCATGTCAGATGGGTTTTATGGGCAGCTTTTTCCGCTTTTGGCAAAATTTATTTACAGTGAAACCTCACTTGGGCGGGCAAAAATCTTCAACTACTTTTTTGCAACTGTTTCTACATGAAATCGCTCGTGTGAGTAATGACGATCATTTTGAACCCAAAATTTTTAAAATCGGTTCATTTTTGACTAAGTTATGAGCATTTAAAAAAAAAAACATTCTTATATTATTAAAAAAAAAATCGATTTTGAGCCGAAGAACAAAATTGCCGATAACTCTTGAAAAAAATTTTTATCGGGCGAACAAAAAAATACGTGTCTCATTATTTTGACCAAAGAGCAACATATTTAAGTTTCATCGAAATCGAAGAACATGACCCGAATAGCCCGGTTGAATTGAAATGGAAAGCATCCCGTATATTCTACTGAGAGTATTAAAGTTAACTTTGCTGAGTAGAGAAACAATTTTATCACAAGGAAGCAGATAAATATATTCGTCTATTACCCATATCATCAGGTTGATCAATCGATATCGAGAGGAGTATGAAGGCTTCGATTCAAAGAAATTGAAGGGCTGTAAGGCATAAGTTCTCTGATTCAATTCGAACCGACTATTGTGAAATGTATAATAAGGCCTCAATATATACGTATAATAAAGAGTAAGAGAAGTAATAGTATTATATTTGGACCGAAAAAGTGGAATATAATGTCTTAACCCCTTCGCGCCGGAGTTTTATTTTCGCTACCAGAATACTTCTAAAAAAAGACGAAAAATATAATAAAAAAAATGTGTTCTGCATACTTAAAAAGTCCTTAATTCCTTGCATTATCCTGGGACATATTGTCCCAATAAGAATTTATATTGGGACAATTTAATAAGCCGTCGAATTTAGTTTTAAAATTTTTTTTTGAAAAATTTAGTATTTTTGTGTTTTATTACAGAAAAAGTATTTACTTATGGTACGAGCCCAAACATTTGAAACAAAGTGCATTGTTGCATCCAGAGCAAACGTAATTTGTTCTCGTTTCTTTTTGCAGGGAAGTGCATCGTACGCAACGACGTCGAGAACTACCTTTTAATGGTAAATGATCACCTATATTCAAGAGCTCGGTACGTGGGCGTTTAGATGGTCTTCCAACAGTTCGCCGAGTTTTTAACTCCTTGTGCTTGGTTCCTTCCGCAATAAGGGACTCTGCTAATGGGACTATGAACTGTATCAGTGTTGTTTTCTTACGGTTCAGGTCGTTATGCACAATCCAAGCATTAACAGTTGAAAGCATCAGAATCTTGAAAAAACCCTTTTTCCACCACTTTTGGGATTTCCGGTTGATATCGTATACCGATGCTTTCTGATCAGCTACATCTATGCCCCCCATCAAACGATTATAGTCCACAATAGCTAAGGGGCAGGCAACTTTTTTCTTCTTACCGCCCTTTTGCTTCCTATCTACTTCTCCTATGCTCGGCTTGTGACAGTTGGAGACAACAAGTACTTCTTTCGAGTCCATCCAACGAGTAGCTAGTAGACCATCGCAGTTTATTTGGAACTGGCTTTGCCCAAGTTCTAGTCGCGACCCGGTGTTTCTTTTCGATTTCTCATATATGTACCAATAGCAGGAAATGGAATGGATTTCATCAATGGTATTGATGTGAAAAATCGATCGAATGCAACAGCCACATCATTATCACGGATAGTACCTGCTAATTTCACAACCACTCTTTCTCCAAGAGTTCCAGAAAGATTAGTGGTGACATCTTTACCAATGTTAACATTCAAATCGTATGTATATCCTGTTTTTGCATCACATCGCAACCAAATTTTAACACCGCATTTGATTGGTTTCATAGGCATGTACTGCTTTAGACTGGACCTACCTTTGAATTTTGCCATACATTCATCGATTGATTGAATAGGACTATCACTTCGTATTCGCATGATTTTCATACCTACATGAAACGACTTCGGAAATATAGTAATCTTTTGGAGCATTATCAGGTTTTTCACAATCATTTAAATATAGTTTCGAAGAAAGTAGAGTGAACCGATCGCGAGAAATACTTTGCTTTATCATTTCGTTTCCCATTGATGCGTGTTTGCTCCATAATCATGTGATAATGGCAAATGGTTGTAGTGCATAATCATAGCCACGCCTAAAAAACCATTATTTCATGTTCATTGGTTAATGCTCTATTAGTTTGCTTCTCTTTATTAAGTTTTTTTAGTCGCTGATTTTGCACTGTGCAATAAAAATACTCAAACTCAAATAAAAATACTCAATACCCACTCACCTCATTCTCGTATAATTCTTCTTCCTCATCCACACTCGAATTTATGTCATCGGCAGCATATTCGGAATAGAAAGCATCACCCTCACCTTCATAAGTATTATCTCCATCTGCTTTGCTGTTCCCAGAGTTTGACGATGGTTTGTAGCTACTCTCAGATGGGCTAAAATCTTCCTCTTCGGAGCTTTCATATAAAACATCTGCAACCTCTTCCACAGTGTACTTTTTCTTCGACATCTGGGAAAAACCATATTGGTACAAATAAGTCATGTAAAATGCAAACTGGGACAATAGATCCCAAGACATACAAAATTATATGCTACTCACCTTTACTGATATTCTAAGAATATATTAAATGCAATATAGGGAGAATTCTAAGTGCACTATTTACTGATTCGATGCTAAGGCAATGACGATCGCGGAACATATGGTTTTGACATCGTTTGTCTTGCCATATCGTCAAAATTTCTCAACACGTGCTTGTTAACTGGATCAGTGGTGCCACGTATATTATAATTACGAATTTTGTTGGGATTTTTTTTATAAATGAAACCAAGAACTTTTATTGGGACAGTTAAGATGGAAGTTTTATTGAATAACAAAACTAATAAATAACTTTGTACGAGGCTGGGACATATTGTCCCAGTAGGCGCGAAAGGGTTAAAGACATAAGGTTCCAATTAGATGTAAAATTGAAATAGAGAGAGAAATGATAGAGCAAGTTATGAAATTCAAATATCTGGGAATAGAGATATCAAATGATTGCGATATTATTAAAGAGCTTCGAAAAGATGTATGCAAGGGGCACGTGTGGATGCTGTGGTACCCCACAGATCGGGGCAAACAAGTGTAATGGACCTTTTTCTGTCTTCAAAGTGAGATTTAATCCACCAGCTAGTAAACTTGTTTGCAATATCCTTTCATGTTTAAGAAGAGTTTGAATAAATATTATGGGCTTGAGGCCATTTTGAAATGCGTTATGGCACTCATCAGAAACTGGCAATTTAGTTAATTGAGGCCTACTTCAATTTTGCAACAGTATGTAGTCCACTTTGAGAGAGGCCTTTAGTTATTAACATTACTTCTGTCCCCACTTTTGAAGATTGGGTGATTAATATCAATTTGCAATCATTAATGAAAACTCCTTCTGTGAGTGACTTATTAAAAATAACTTTTATATGCATTATAGACGAAGGGAAATATTTGAACTGGGCCACCTGTCCACCAACTAGATCCATTGGTGAAGAATGGTTATCAGTTATACTCGTTTGGTTAGTTTTGGAAAGCCTACACTGGTTAATGGAACAATTAAATATCTTTGACAACGCTCGATATATTTATAATACTAAAGTTTAATTTATTTTTAGGCTTAAAACAAAAAAATAATTAATTGGCGCGTACACTTCTGTTAGGTGTTTGGCCAAGCTCCTCCTCCTATTTGTGGTGTGCGTCTGGATGTTGTTTCACAAATGGAGGGACCTACAGTTTCAAGCCGACTCCGAACGGCAGATATTTTTATGAGGAGCTTTTTCATGGCAGAAATACACTCGGAGGTTTGTCATTGCCTGCCGAGGGGCGACCGCTATTAGAAAAATGTTTTTATTAATTTTGCTTTCACCGAGATTCGAACCAACGACCTCTCTGTGAATTCCGAATGGTAATCACTCACCAACCCATTCGGCTACGGCGACTGCTTAAGGCTTAATCCCTTAAAAATTAACCAAAGATAACACAAAACTGAGTTATTTTGGCATTTTCCTTAACACTTTCCCACTTCTCGTGCGATATCGCTACTATTTCAGCTCGGATGTTGTTTTTGAGCACTTCGCTAAACTTCAACTTGTTAGCATAAATTTTATTTTGTAAAAATCCCCACAAATGGAATTTCTGTCGAGTCAAATCGGAAAATTTTAATGCTCAGTCAATATTGCCCCTTTCTGACTTCACATATTCTGGAAACTTCCGGCGACCCTTGTTGCACATGCAGGATTGTTGGAACCATTTCTTCCCATTCCTTTTTCACGCAGTTCCAGTAGCACAGCAACTTACATCCACCGATATTATCGACATTGACTGCCTCACCAGCTCTTGAAGAAGAATGACCAACTGATGAGTTTTGACTATACACTGGTCCGAACCCAAGTCCTTTTACAATCGTTCAATGGTGTCTCATTAATGATGGCGGGTTGTCGATGCCACAAAAGTGGCAATTGTATTTGTTAACAGCGCCAGAGATCGTGAAATAAGAGTCGTCAGCCATTACAATCTCCTCCCAAAAACCTAAAGTAAAATATGTTGGATAAAGCGGCGCAACCAATTTTACATTTGTTGGTCTCATGCGAGCCCTAAACAATGCGAACGTTAATTCAGCTATATGAGGTTGTAAAGCGTTTTTCAGTAAGAGCGTTTCAACTTTTTTTTTGAATAAAACACAAACGGTTTGACTTTTTTAACTAATTTTATTTTTATTATCGAGTTTGAACATATACATTTAAGTATGAAATTCGATTTCTTTTGCATGACCACCGCGTGCACGTTTTACGAAGTCCAATAGTTGAACCCAATTTTCGACCACTCTTTTGCATAAATCGGCCGAAATTCCAGCAATTTCGCGTTCAATATTGGCTCTGAGCTCACAAATCGTCGCCGGCTTGTTACTGTAGACCAATGACTTCACATAACCCCAAAGAAAATAGTCTAGAGGCGTCAAATCACACGAGCGCGGCGGCCATTCGACCGGTCCATTTCTGGAAATAATGCGCTCATCGAACTTACTCTTCAACAAATCAATTGTAGCGTGTGCTGTGTGGCTTGTGGCCCCGTCCTGTTGAAACCACATGTCGTCTAAGTCCATACCATTCAATTGCGGCCAAAAATAATCGTTTATCATGTCGCGGTATCGATTTCCATTCACAGTAACGTGGCGATCGTTCTCGTCAACGAAAAAATATGGGCCAATTACGCCGCCGGCAAACAGTGATTTTTTCGGGATGCAACGGTGCCTCATGAATCACGTGTGGATTGCTTTCTGCCCAGTAACGCATATTTTGCTTGTTGACAAAGCCGTTGAGCCAAAAGTGAGCTTCATCACTGAAGATGATTTTTCGACTTTAAACTTTCTTAACAGAACACGCATTTTTATAATAAAATGCAATGATTTGCAAGCGTTGCTCAAGTGTGTAGCGTTCCATGATGAAATGTGTACTAATGAAGTTTACAAATGACAAGCGAAAAATAATTTGTGTTCATTTTCGTGGTAAAAAAGCAAGCGCAAAAACTTACGATGTAAACTTCACTACAAGTGAGTTGAATCAACGGTCGCTACGTTTATGGATTGCATTAGAGAATATTACACTTCTGAAGTTATATCCCGCCCAATTAGAAAACTTTCTCGTTAATTTAAATTTAAAAATGATTTTTGGTAGGTCTTCAAGCAAAAGAACCAGCCTTTTGGGCTCTTCACGAACCCTTTATTCGCTTAATTGCACTCCACATTCTTCACAAATACTCCCCTAGTACCACCAGTACATTATTTTTAACGAGTGATCTTCATGAGTGACGGTATTGTTATTTCTTCTGAGCCTTTTTACGTTCAAGTACTCTGATAACACAGACCTACACAATTTACAACTTATTTTTGTGAGCTGAAGATGACTATTTTGAGTTTAGCTCATGATAATTACTAGTCGGGGTTTTTTGGGGTCGTTAATTACTCAAAACTTAAAATAGTGGTAACGAGAGACTCTCAAGATCTTAGAGTGTTCAGTTTCACGACTTTAGAACAACTTTTGTTTTTTTCCACCATCTTGGATCCGTTCTTATACGTTTGTAACCAAATTTTCCTCAAACCCTGGCACGATAGGCATTTTGGGATCCCTGAGTCGTGATCAGCGGCCAAAAATGATCGGAAACTTGTCCCACATCAACAAAACAAGTCATGCTGAAACTCCTCAAACTTATATTTGGTATCGCAGTGTAAGAAGTTTCATCTTAATACCTTCCGTCATTATTTTACATTTTTTTTCTTAACACAGTAGTACCGTACAAATATAATAATTGCTCAACTTAAAAAGAATTCATTAAATTTGAATCATAAGATCTCTAAACAAAAGTATAGGGAGCAATATATGTATGTATGTTAGTCAATGTATGCGTTGCATGCATAGATTTGAAATTAAATAGCTTTAATTTACTCTCTATTCTTGCAAGTCCTTCCATAACAACTTAAGAGGCGGGAACTCGTTTTCATTACTCCGTCGACTTAAGTCATAAGACAGTCCGATGTCACACGGTCGGTTCAATACTCCTTTATATCTAAATCCTAATCGATATCACATTGCAGTTTTTCTTTAAATAATTGTTTGTTGCCTATTTTTTTCAGTGGGAATTTAATTTACAGTGACTTAGGATAAAGCTTCAGTGCATTTTCTTTGGCAATTATTTTCTTTAGAACATTGAACTTGTTTCATAGTTCTCTAATTTTAATAATACGGTTCGATTCACTTAATTAGAGGCAATAATTTGTATGGAAGAAAATGGTTACTACAGCAACCGTATTTGTTCCAGTAATCCAAAGTTTTCTAATAATTCAAGTGAAGACGTACTTTGTTCGAAAATAAACATGTAGCAAAAAATTATTCCATTTAATGGTATTTCGCAACAGTAAAACTTCAGCAGCAGTAATTCTGCGCTTGAATTATTGGTTCACTTGAATAGCGTCACTAACTAAATAAGAAAAAATAATAATAAATTTAGAAAATTTTGTTTTTTTTTCTTTTATTATTTAAAGCTTAATAATTTGTGTCACCCTGTTAATAAATTACTTCGTAAATACGTTGATGAATGAATTTGTACAAATTCTTCAGGTAGCCTAATGAAACTGGATAAAGATGCAAAGCGAATGGGTTTGGTGGTGAACGAGGACAAAACGAAGTACATCCTGTCTTCAAACAAACAGTCGGCGTACTCGCGTATCGGCACCCACGTCACTGTAGACAGTTATAATTTCGAGGTTGTAAAAGACTTCGTCTATTTAGGAACCAGCATTAACACAGTTAACAATGTCAGCCTTGAAATCCAAAGAAGAATCTCTCTTGCCAACAAGTGCTACTTTGGACTAAGTAGGCAACTAAGCAGTGAAGTCTTCTCTCGACGAACAAAACTAACACTCTACAAGACTCTCATCATGCCCGTCCTAACGTATGGCGCAGAAGCTTGGACGATGACAACATCCGATGAAGCCACGCTTGGAGTGTTCGAGAGAAAGATTCTGCGTAAGATTTTTTGACCTTTGCACGTTGGCAATGGCGAATATCGCAGACGATGGAACGATGAGCTGTATGAGCTTTACGACGACATAGACATAGCGCAGCGAATAAAGATCCAGCGGCTACGTTGGCTGGGTCATGTCGTCCGAATGGATACAAACGCTCCGGCTTTGAAAGTATTCGATGCGGTACCAGCTGGTGGTAGCAGAGGAAGAGGGCGGCCTCCTCTGCGTTGGAAAGATCAGGTGGAGAAGGACTTGGCTTCACTTGGCGTGTCCAACTGGCGCCGGTTAGCACGAGAAAGAAACGACTGGCGCGCTTTGTTAAACTCGGCCAAAATCGCGTAAGCGGTTATAGCGCCAATTAAGAAGAGAAGCCTAATGAAATTTAACTTGCTGGCCATTGCCATAAACTTTACGAGCAACTCATTTCACCATTTTTACCGATGCAATCCTAGGAAATTTATTTACTTCGCTGTTCAAACTATCGCAATTCTGCCTTTGTAGTTCTCACCATAAGAGGCATTTTGTTTCACGTAAAGATCCACAATCTTTTTGGCAATTTGGCGAGTTGAAATTCACTCTGAGATCAAGATATCGATTTGTCAGTTTCCGCGATCTGTTAAACTTTTCTGCTTTCCTGTTTTGTTAGATTTTAAAAATTTTCGACCACACACAAGAAATGCTTCAAAAAACAATCCCTTTTCATCCCTTTTTAAACAAATGAAGCGAACTGTATGTATGTATATATCCATGGCCACTTGTTCTAAATAAAATACCAAAAATCTTGTAAATTTATATTTGTTTTGGACAATCATATGAAAGGCAAAAACATTTTTTTTATTTTTCTAAAAAATATTATTTCGCCTAAATACAAAAAAGTGCGCCAATCCAAAGTTCCTACCGTCTTGTACTAATTCACTCCTCTTGCTCAATCTTGTCAGTATTTATGATTACTTTAATGAGAAGCAACATCTTTTCGAAACTAGCATGCGCATACCCACACAGACATACAAATTTAAGTAAAGAACCAGTTGTCGAACACTTTGGCTAGCCAATCTTCTTGGCATCAACTTCCCAGCCGTATACTTTTAACTCGCAATTCAAATGCAACAACATGCCAAAGGGGAATTACACCACAAACTGCAAGCCAATGAACCTGCATATACAGGGTGGTTCACAAAGTGGTTTAATTTTAAAAAAAAACAAATATCAATTTTTCGGTTTATTATTGGCTGAATAGAAGGAACAAGCCTTCCCATTACTTATATATATGGGACAGGATTTCACACCAAGCTTCACACTAGTGCATCGTGTTAACTCCGTTTTCCAAGACCTTGGTGACGATTTCTAGCCCTATCTCATGAATTACTCGTTATTCACATTAAGAGCCTGCATCGCTAATGGACTATTTGCAGAACATTGGTCCTTCACAGCATCAAATCAAATCAAATCACTGCTCCGAGCTGCCCAAATTACATCGCCGAGACAACTGATAACACAATTACGAGATTGGCGAGCAAAAGATCCCTTGTGGCATGGGATGAGTGGCACGGCGAGCCCTTCTGCTAAATCCGAGGGTCGTACAAGTCCACGACTTAAATTTTGAGACACAAAATAGCATTTATCATACCTCTGTAGTGGTAGTGAGCTTGCGAAATCGCGTTTTCAGCAACATTTTCTAAGAAAAATGGGCCGTTCTAAAATCCGCGCCAAACTGTCGCTCTCCTAGGATGGATTAACTTCTTGACGATCACGTGTGGGCACCTTGATTCCTAGATGCGTTGTTGTCACAGCGGCCGAGGTGGAAATGCGCATTGCCTTAGAAGACGATTTTTCAAGCAAAATCATTGGTCAAGTTTGAAGTTTGTACGGTACATGATTAAAAAACACTATATGAACCTCCCTGTATGTTGTTCCTCTCTATCTTTTTCACAAGCTACTCTAACAAAAGGCCACAGATAGATTGGTTTGAAAGTATGCAAAAGAAAGAAGAAAATAAGAAATTCCTAGTAAAGATGCCAATGTGATGTGTGAAACAGGATCTGCTTAATAGGAGTGTCAGAGTGAAAAGTGGCAACATTGCGCGTGGTATGTATGGCAAAAGTTCTGTCAATGCAGCAACGAAGCTATACACCTTCGTATGAATATACAAATATATAAACAAACCTATGCATAAATATAAGTTGTAAGATAAGTTTGCAAAGAATGCTGGAAAAATGGCTACACAAAGTTTAATAAATAAAAAAATACAGCAACTTCGCACACTGGAGATACAGAATACACACATTTACTTAAACGTGTAGGTAAATTTATATGAACTAATAGTAATGATAATAAAATAATTTATTAATATTTTATGCGGCATAATAACTGAGCGGCTTAGCTATTCATCAAAATAATGTTGTGGTCCAGTGTAAAGAATGATGTATTTGATATTTAAAAAGTACTCAATTTTTCTGTTGCTATAGGTAAAATAGTATGAAAACTTATAAAAGCAATAAAAGTTAAAGCTGTTAATGAAAAATTATTTGGCATAAAATTCAATTTAATATAAAAAACTGAAACGACTACAAGAGTTTTTTTCTACCAGAAGAAAAAGAGAAATATCGAACATTATAAAAAATGGTGGCTTGAGTACAAAATTTGTATGGTAGAACATTCTGTATTTCAAAATACTTTATTTAAAAATTTTTGACATTAAAATTCTTTTTTGCAAAATGTTGTATTTTTTCTGCATTTTCAAATTTCTGCTTTGCAAACTATGTGAAAGCACCAGATCAAAAAGTTCCCAGAATATATTCAGAAAATTCAAAACACAAGTTGATTCCTCCAAAGCGATGTAATCGCCTTCAATGTGCAACGCACTTATGACAGCGTTTGATCCAGCTCTCGAAACATTTCTGGAACTCCATTTTCAGTACTGTCATCAGGGTCGTCTTCGATTTTTCCATTACTTCCTTTCGCCTATTTCGGCCGTTAAAACACGTTCCCCGTGGTATTTTGTTTTTTTTATATTTTTTAAATTTTTTCTCAAATAAGAAACTAACAAAAGTTTGCCAGTGCCTTGCCAGTGTCAAGAAACTAATTATTTGTTGAACGAAATATATATGTACATATATGATTAAATCGGATGGGAATGCGATGGAAGTGAATGAAGGAGGGACCCAGAAAGGCCCCGTGTACGGGTCCTCGCGCGAGATGAAATATCTAGTTAAGATAGTGCAGACTTGAAGATGTTTTTTTCTCATTCGTGTGTGACCTTCATTTATGAATAGATTTCGGGCTAGTTTATTGGGATGATCGTCTAGCTTTTGTAGGTATATTTTGTTCAGTTGTATTATTTCATGGCATGGATGGAACGACAGAACGACGATCTGTATGAGCTTTACGACGACATAGACATAGCGCAGCGAATAAAGATCCAGCGGCTACGTTGGCTGGGTCATGTCGTCCGAATGGATACAAACGCTCCGGCTCTGAAAGTAATCGATGCGGAACTAGCTCGTGGTAGCAGAGGAAGAGGTAGGAAGAAAAAAGGAAGGCTCTCTTCCTCTGCGTTGAAAAGATCAGGTGAAGAAGGACTTGGCTTCACTTGGTGTGTCCAATTGGCGCCGGATTCAGCCATAGAAACCACGTATTTGGCGATATCAACACGGTCCCTTTCTGGCACGAAATCCAGATCCTTTGGGACCACCAACTATCTTCGCAGCAACACGGCGCAAACCCAAATACCTATCTATTGTAAAGGGTGGTTAAGTTTAAAGTGCCGATATTGATTTTGAATAAAATACAATTTTTTTAAGAAATTATTGTCATTTTTCCTTATTGTGAAAATATTTGTATGGTTCAATTAGGTATAGAACAAAATAGCTGCCTCGGCGGCACACCTCCATCCGATGGTCGGTCCAAATTATCGATGACGCTGAGGCATAATTGAGGTTCTATGCCGTTAATGTGCCGAATTATCTCATCCTTCAGCCCTTGAATTGTTGCTGGCTTATCGATGTACATCTTTTCTTTCAAATAACCCCAAAGAAAGAAGTCCAACGGTGTCGTTGACGTTTAGATGTGATTTACGTTCAACATCGGCCCTTGAAATTTAACCACCCTTTACAATGTCCTGAACGGATCAATAAGCAATGTTCAAGCACTCTGCCAACTCTCTGATGGCCATGATACGACTGTTATGGTATGTAAGTGTTTTAGCATCGATATATTATTGATGAATCGCCAATTGTTTTCACTAATTTTTTCATTGAATTTTTTCATTCATAAATTTTTTTCTTTTCCCGAGGACGCGATGAATGGTATTGAAACAAGGTTGTCAACAGCTACAAAGCAGCGCCTGTCAGTCAAGTCGAATTTAATGCCGGATAAGAATGTTGTATGTAAACCAAAAGAGTTCAATTTCAGCAGATCGATGTGATAATTTGCCAAAGCTTCGAGAAGTCAGTGTGGATAGCATCCATCTCAGACTTATTTTCAAAAGCAGAAAAGCGAAAATCGCTGAAAATAGCCAGATTTGTGACCGTTGAGCAATTGGCATTTTTTATTTTAACGCTTATATTTAGTACCAGCTTACTGCGTGGGAGCAGTTAGTAAATTCCACATATCTACAAAATTGGCAGGACTTTGCGCTATAGAATCTCAATGGTGCTTAACACCTATTAAAGCTCACGCATTCGACATACATTAACCAAAGCGTATCTGCTATTGACGTTAAAAAGGAAATAAACAGTGGATTGAACAAATTAACGCCTTTTTAGAAATTACAAAAGCAGAAATTAAAAGCTCGATTGTCCGTTTTTTTGACCAGATTTGGAAAAAAATTGAATGAAGCTAATTAATTATAACTACAATCGCCTAATTATATGTACTGTACTGTAATTTATATATATTTTCGATAATTTATGAGAATCGAGCAAGTATGTTGTTTTTCATATTGAACGATTCCAAGTCAAGTAATCCAAGTAGGGTCGTAATTTTTTTTTTAAATAGGTTTATTTGTAGTCTGAAACATAATAAATAGTAAACTGAACAAGTTTTGAAATAAAATCACTTTTTTTTTTATTTATTCAATGTTGAAAATTTTGGTATAAAGTGTCTAAAGTAAACCATCTTCAGGTTTTTTTTAAATATTACAATTTTAATTAATACTTATTAATTTATTTATTTTTTAAGACAAAATAAAATTTATATTTTTTAATAATTTTGTTTTAAAAAATTTAATATTTTTTGTTGAAAATTTTAGGAAAAAAAAATTGTTTGTTAATATATTTTTGAGAAACTGTCGAGAATGTAGCTGCCGTAACCAAGAGTGTGCGACCCCATAATGAAACATCCACCCGACCTACCATCGATCTAACAACCAACATTTCACGCACCAATCCATTCAGAATTTTTCTCAAAAACCTCGCATTATTCGCCTAGAAGATCCAATTAACCTAGCAACTGAAGGCACAAAACCAGCCGCTTCATTATCGTTTCTGAACTCGAAATCGACAACGATTTTGCTGGAAAAATCATCTTTTCTGAGGAAAGCGAATTTTCTTCTTGACGGCTTTGATAGCAACGGTAAAATTTCCACATCTTGAGATCGAAAAACCTGCACACAGTCGTCGAGAAGCCAGTGCATCCTCTGAGATAGTGACAGTTTGATGTGGAGTTTTGGTTAGTGGAGCGGTGGCATCATTGGTGATTTCTTATTTGTCTTTGATTGGTCATTTTGGTGACTAAAATTTGCAAAATGAACTAAATGGGATGCTTTGTGGTTCTAGCAGAATGACCCATTCTGCCAACCAGCTCATGAAATAATCAATATTTGCAGCCGTCTTGACGATGTCAGATGACTGCATTGGAACTACGGTTAGATTTTGTTAGACTTTTTTGTAATACACGGGTACGAGTAATACAGAAGTAGTGAAAACTTCTAGCAAATTTAAAAAACTATTTTTTTTGTGTTGGTTTTTCTAAAAAAAAACTCTAATACCTTAGAAATGAGATACCCAGTGGATTAAGGTAAGGAAGATGATTAAAAACTAATATTTGGAATTTTGGCACAGCGCTTTTTAGTACGATGCGTAGCGTAATCAAAATTGTAAATACCTTTTTCTCGAAACTCAAATTTTCAAGTCTACTATACTAATAACTCGAGTAAATCCTGACGAAATTATAATTTTATATTCACAATTAAATTCTGCATGGAACTAAAAGAAGTGGATTTCTTAGGCATAAGACTTATGTGTGTATGTATAACACTGACGGATCCAAGATGGATTGCGGCGTCGCTGTATATTCAAAACACCTCGAAACTTCCAACTCCTTTCTCCTGGGGTACTGAAATAGTATTTTTCAAGCAAAAGTTATCGGGATAAGAGAAGCTTGTAGAATAACTAAAAACCATCCGGAACAACTATTGAAAGTATAGTATCTTATGTGCTAATTGGATCTGAGCTCTATCGCTCAGACAACCCCTACACCAACCACCCATGAATAATGGCGTCAATGAAGGTTCTTCTAGAACTTGCACATTCATATCAAATCCCAAGCGAAGATATTCTTGAACTAACCCTTGAAATCTCAGTGAGATAGCCGATGATGCTGCCGAATGCAGGTTTGCCAAACGCTTCCAGACTGACCTAAGCAATAAGAGGACTCAGAAACTGTTATCCGAAATCTACAAGAAAACATGGTAGACGCACGGATCCTTCATACAAACAGAAACATAGCTATCCCTACTGATAGCCAGGCAGGAATCAAGGCTCTCAAATCATTCCAGGTTACATCAAAACTAGTGCGGCAATGGCTTGATAAGCTGAGTATCTCAGGCCGGAACAATCACCCTATAGGTACTAGAAAGAACAGGAATCAGTGGAAACAAAAATACAGATAAATTAACCAGGAAAAGCACGGCCTCCATATTTATAGGCACAGAGCCATTTTTATGCTTAGGAAAGAGTAACTTATCCTTTCTTATTCAGAAAGCAGCAGCAGTAAGAGCGAAAAGTTTGTATCGCTGATCACTGATGGGGAAATTTTAGCCTAGACCGTTTAAATAATGGAATTTCATAAGAATACTTTGAGAATCATCACAGGAATTCTAACAGGGCATTGTCGATTGAATCAATATCTATCTAATCTGGGAATATAGTACAACAGATTTGGCAGGTTCTGTGGATCATGTCCAGCACTAATGCATAAGCGAGGCGAACACCTTCGAATTCATGAAGAAGCGCATTAGGTGTTTCTAGTGGCAGTGCTAAATTTCCGAATAATAGTAGATAAACTTGTATGTGTATTCGAAAAAACAAAAGTTTGATTTTTGTTAATTAAAAATTATAAGTTCAATTGGTCTGGCCGCACGTCCTTCAAAAAAGTATTCATCTTAGTCGTTCTTGAGATGAAGGCGGAAACCATCCACATCGCGTTGAAAAATCTAGTTGAGGGGATGAAATTCACGGCCAGCATTCACAGCGATTTTAATAAAGTTATATTCCAAAGTAAATCGAGCGTTATCCAGAAAACAACCGTCAAACATCAGTATTCTAACTGACGTATCTCAATACTACAATATACAGGGTGAACACTGCTTGTATCTGTAAAACAGCTCATGACATCAACGTCAAAATTGTTTTAATGGTAGTTCAAAATATTGTTTATAAGCCATTAAAAGCATTTGCGTCTCAGTTTTGTTGATTTTTTTTTTTCTTGTGATGAAATTCAAACGTAATAGTGTGATTGCGTTATATTTGGGTGGAAAATCCCAACCAGCCATTGTTCGTGAGCTCAGTTACGTCAAAGTGAATAAAATGTTTATGTATCGCACTATAAAACGTTACAATGATACTGGTAGCATTGCAAAACGCTATGGAAGTGGACCAAAAAAAACCGCAACAACGCCAGAAATGGTTTGGAAAGTGCAGGCTCGACATGAACTAAATCCACGTCGAAGTGGAAGAAAAATGGCCAAAGAACTGAAAATATCGCAAGACAGCATTCGACGCATAATGAAAAATGAGCTCAAGGTCAGGGCTTACAAGTTCCAAACAGCACACGATCTTTCACCTTAGCAAAAAAAAGTTCAGTGCGAAAGAGCAAAGGAGTTGTTGCGCTTGCATGAACGTGGCGAATTTCCTAACATTGTGTTTTCTGATGAAAAAAATTTCCCAATTTTGCAGTTCATAAACACTCAATACGATCATGTTTACTTGACCGAACGTTCATACGAAAATTTGAACCTACGTATGGTCACTCGAAGCGATTTCCCATCGCAAGTAATGGTTTGGGCCGAAGTGACCACTGATGGACGTTCTCAAATCGTTTTTATCAAGCCTGGTGTCAAAGTGAATGCGACTTATTATCGGGAAAATGTTTTAGAAGCTGATTTAGAGCCGTGGACACGCAAACATTTCGGTCGTAGACCATGGACGTTCCAACAGGACTCCGCACCGTCTCATAAAGCTCGTGTGAATCAATAATGGTTGAAAAATCATGTTCCACACTTCATTTCGTCCACACAATGGCTTTCGAATTCGCCAGACGCAAATCCGATGGACTATTCCATCTGGTCCATTTTGGAGAGCAAAGTGAGGACTAAAAAATATGCCAGTATGGATGCGCTGAAAAAAGCGATTATACGAGATTGGGCCAAAATACCTCAAGATCACATTCGTGCAGCATGCAACTCATTTCTTGACCGTTTGAAGTAAGGCAACAGGTGGTCATATCGAGCTAAAGTGAATATATGTTGAAATTATAATCATTTTTGAACAATTTTGTCTATGAAATCAATAAAAACTAATCTCACACAAAAAGTTATGGTGTTTTGAATAGGTAACACTTCATATCGTTCACCCTGTAAACCTTATCTAAGTGCCACGCCATAGGAACATGGCAGGAAAGTGAAGCAGATGTACTTACTTGAATAGCTACAATTCTTCATACCCCATTGGATAAGACGTTGATACTTATGCCCATAGCCACTTGTAAATTACTAATAGATAGGAAGATCATTAAAAGGGGAAATGCAATTTAGCAAAACCAGACTACATTCGAACAATGCAAATCGACATGGCCGAAATGGAACAGCGGTCGCTCAAAAAGCCTGTTGAGATTTAATAGAGAAGTTACAAGAAACATCATAAGTGTATTACTGGTCATTGTTTAATAGGCAACCACGGCAGAAGGTTGAGACTTCAAAACTAGGATTTTTGTAGAAACTGTATTAACACAGAAGAAGAGGAAATAATCAGACGCCTCCTATGTGTCTTCGCACTCTTAGTAGAGCATCTAAAACAAACTTTTCTACTACAAAATGGTTTAAATGGGACCCATAGTGTAGAAAAAGTTCGAATCGTGAATCTACGGCAGGCCCAAGTGGGTCATTACGACAACCACCCTATCTACCTGCCTACCTAAACCGAGTTATAACACATATGACATTTTTGGGGTAAAACAACCAATAAATGTAAAAACAAAATTTTTTAATCCAGCTAAATTTATTTGTTCACAAGTGGGCACAAAAAAAATATTTAATGCCATTAAAATAAAGTAAATGAAGTAGTCTTAGCCACAATTGACGTAAGAAACGCCTTCAACAGCGCAAGATGGGAGGATATGATTGACGCACTTGAGAAGCGTTACAAAATACCTCAATACCTGATGAAGATGATCCGTAGCTACCTCAAAGATCGTGTACTCATTTACGACACAAGTAGAGGACAACGGACAAAAGTGCTAACTTCAGGTGCGGCCCAAGGTTCAATCTTAGGCCCTGATCTCTGGAACGTCAGCTACGACGGCATCTTCAACATCGATATGCCCGACGAATGTTATCTAGTAGGATATGCGGATGATGTTGCAGCGGTAATTACCGCACGCGATTTAGACGCGGCAAGACGGAAACTCTCACAGAAGTTGATAAGAATCAAGACATGGCTCGACTCGCACGACCTTAGCTTGGCTCCGGAAAAGACGGAACTAATTCTACTTACGAGGGCGCGCATACCTCTAGAAGTAATAATGCCGGTCTACACGGAGAATATAAGGACTTCAAAAGTGGTGAAATACCTGGGCATCAGACTTGACAACAAGCTGACTTACTGGGCACAAATCCAACACGCTGCTGAAAAATCTGCCAAAATAATCACAAACTTATCACGATGAATGGCTAATATCGGAGGCCCCATCGCAAGCAGGCGGAAGCTGCTCATGGACACAACGATATCCATCTTGCTATACGGCTGTGAAGTATGGGCGGACACACTCAAATCAGAATGTCGTCGGAAGATTCTTGCCAAGGCCCAAAGAACTGCTGCCCTCCGCGTTGCCTCAGCTTACCGCACGGTATCGGAAGCAGCAGTACTTATCATTAGCGGTACGATACCCATAGATCTCCTAGCGAGGGAACGAAAAGAACTATGGGACCTCAAAAAGAGCGAGACAAATGACACAGACGACCACACATGCGACCGCACAAATACCAGAAGGCAACAAGCTCGAGCACGCACACTCCAAATATGGCAAGAGCGCTGGGCATCAGAGGCGAAAGGAAAATGGACAAAGAGACTGATACCAAACATAGATAAATGGTATGACAGGAAATTCGGTGAGGTGAACTATTACATCACCCAGATGCTATCTGGACATGGGTACTTTTATAAATACCTCAATAAAATAGGGAAAGCAGAAACTGCTGAATGCATCTACGGAGATGCACCCATTGACGATGCTGATCACACATTTTTCAAATGTGAGAGGTGGACATCAGAGCGCAAAGCAATAGAAGATAGGCTAGGCCCCTTAAAAGCAGACAACATCATCCAAAAAATGGTCGAAAGTGCAGAAAGCTGGCAATTTATTGACACGTACGTGGAGCGCATCCTACGTGCCAAGAAATTTGACATGGATAGAGATGATCAATATACATACATCCATCCTACCTGAGTAGAAGATGAGCCGATAGCGTGATGCTGGCTCCAAAATTGGCGACCCTGGACGCAGGGGGAGTAGAAAAGGCTTCTTTCTGAACAGAACGCCTACTTGGATCTCCTCTGCCTACGATGAAATACTACCGTAGTCCCGGGGCAGAGGAAACATCCGGGAAGGAATGGGGAGGGATTGTTTTAGTGGCTACACCATTCGACGCAGTAGACGACGGTTACTGTAAGTGCGAAGGCATTTTGAACCCTACCTCACCGCCAAAAAAAAAAAAAAAAAAAAAAAAAAAAAAAAAGTTGTCATGTTGTTATAAATGTCCTCAAGCATCGCACTGAGTTCATTTGAAAGTATTACAACCGCGTATTTAATAATTAAAAGCAAACGATAAAAAGTGAATCAAAGCTACTGCAACTGGTTTCAAACTGGTTACATTTATATGAATATCGTAAGAATAGATAAGGTTTTACATAATCTTGCAAGGATACGAACAATTTTAATTTTTACTTTCTTTAAAACTCGTATAACCAGTTAAATCTAGCAACAACTCAGTGTCACAAACCCCAACTTCTTAAAATGAGTGAAATCATCGTAACCAATAGCCACTGAAGAGCCTCATCTGGTAAATGAAAGAAAGTGAACAGCAAACAAAGTGAATTTGTGCTTCCTGCCATCAGTTCTTACTACCAACTGAGAGTGCTACTCTAACATTATGCTCACCCATACACAGTGGGATTTTTGCAATGTTAGCTTTAAAAAATGAGCGATAATTATCTATAGCTTAAATTCATGAAATTGTACCAAGGCTTGGCCCCACTATTTACAAACGAACGACAAGCCTCGCTTCGTTCCCTGTCGTTCGACTGTCGTGATTCTACATTACCGGAACGACATGGACTTACATTCGGCCAAAGACTGCTACCTCATCTGCATTTTCCATCCTATTATTAGGAATGTTTATGTTTCGCTTAAGAACTCTACTTTATAACGACGTGACACCATGCCCCCTAAATATCCTGCATATTGAGAAATGTTCCTCTGCGCGAGACGCTCGTTGAATTTTTTCACTCTGGCTCATTCATAAACGGGAACTCACGGTACACACAGAGATCGGTTTTAAGATATAAAGCGAAAGTGAGTGTGGAAGGTGTATCAGATCCATCGATAGGAAAGACTCCCAACGGGATGAAGATAATGTATAGCATCGATAGCAAAACAAAGTTCGGGTGTATTAGCACTGAAACACAAAAGAAGTGCAACATTTTAGTAAATTCGCAACAGGATAACCAAGCCCTCTCCCGACGGAGCAAAAATTACGTCAACATTTGCACCTAGCGGGAGGCATGGACTATAAAAAGAAAAAGGCCAGAAATGATGATGATGAGGCAGAAGGTAGTATGGACATTTGTGCTCTAATATTCGCTTAAAATAAAAAATTAAAAAATAATTGGCGGGTAAATTTCTGTTCCCTTCATGAATTCAGAGTGTTCCTCTGATCACAACTTCCTCAATAAATTTTAGTTTTTCTTCTATTTTATTGAGTTTAATCTCCTCCTAATTTACTCAAGTGTTTGTCCCATTTGCGCATTAGTAGTGGGCAAGATCGCTGTTTCATATTCCTCTCTACCGAACCTGCCAATTCCATTGAAGTATATTACTAGTTAGTTAAATGATGATTTAATCTACAATGCCCTGGTAGAATTCCTGTGATGATTCTCAAACTATTCTAATTTAGTTCCTCACAGCCTTTAAAACGAGTTTTCTATCATTAAGTTGGTTTGCTGTAAGCTTAATAGTATAATATTTTTGGTTTTTCCTCTACTTTCGGAACAAGAGATGAAAGTTACCCTTTCCAGGGTCACAAAATGACTTTGACCCTATAAATGGGGAGGATTCCTTTCCTGACTAATTTACCTGCCTTTTCATTTCTAGCACATCCCACGTACCGTACAGCCCATAGAATCCATACCTGATTGTTCTGACCTCAAATATTCAGCTCATAAAGACATTCCAGCATCAGTTTTGATTTAATCTGGAGAGTTGAGAGCCTTGATTACTGATTGGCTATCAGTAAGCATATCAATGTTCCGCATAAAATATACTTGTATTCTTGCCTAGTCATGCCCAGTATATTTTCCACGGTCCGCAGACACCACCTTCTTTGTTGAGGGTTGCTAGATGTTCTCAGAATAGCCCTACTGATGCATACATTTATAATGTGTTTACACCAAGCCTCGCGGCCTTGCATAGAATTGTACGAATACATGATTTTTTTTATATTGAAGAAAATGTGGAATACCTCAGCGAAAAAAACATGTTAAAAATCAACGCGAATTTCGAACCATTTGAAACTTACAGTTTGTTACATTAAAAAAATTTAGACTAGAAAACTGCTTACTTAACAGTTTTATAAAAATTTTGAGTAAAAAGTTTGAAATTTTTATCAGTTTTCTTTAATTTTGCACAAAATTAGAAACTTACCGTTAGATAGTTTTTATTGTAGTAGGAGCTATGAAAATTATAAAAAATAAAAAAATTATCAAAACTAAAAAAATTATCAAAACTTGCTTATGTGTGGAGTATACTGTATGTTGACATTGGCGGTTCGTATTTCTATTTACTCTTAAAACGAATTATTCATTTTTCAATAGAAAACACTAAAATCTCACACTGTGCAATGCGCAGTCTCAGTTTACCAACTTTGATAGTAGGTACGTTGTTGCCACAGCAGCACAGAAAGATGTTGGCAATAATTCGCAACCTGAATAGCACGTTGACCATTCTCCAGCATGGCCTAAGTTTCTTATACACATTTTGCCGGTCGTCCAACAACACTCGTACGCAATACTTCGCAGCGATTCTTACTACGGCGAGCCAAACCAGTAAACAAGGAACTTGCAAAAAAAGTGCAAGTGTACTCAATGCACCAACAACAAACAACAAGAAGTGCATATGCCGCAAGAAATACATATGTGCACATATTAACAATGGTATGCATGTAGCCACATATATGTATGCATGTATAAGTGTGTGTTAAGTATTGAAAAACTATGCTGCAGCAAGCAGACAGAGAACGAGGAACAACGCATGGACGCATGCGCATGTGCAGCAACGCGCCGCACCGGCGACCTAAAAACGAAACGGAATTAGCCGTGTAAATATTGGGACAACAACAAGATATTTGTGTTTGGCAACAACAACAGCAACTGTTAATGCAATGCAACTCCAACTAGTCACACCACAACATCACTGCAGGTCGACGAATGAGTTAGAAGCCGACTAACATTCTCTTTCGCGAAGATAATTAGACCGGTATAGGCAAAAGCGGTCAAAATAAAAATAATGAAATCATGAAATCGTGAAATCATGAAATCCAATGAATGTTGCAACGAAATGTAATGCAAGTTGAAGTCGAATATTGACGAATGCTTTGTACCAACAGCTGCTCCAAACTGCATACATACGTGAACATATCCACTTGTACATATATAATTTCATATGTATGTATAAATGCAATTGCAAATATCCTTTTAGGAAAAACTTCCTCAACGACAACAACAATATCAGTATTTATGTGCCCATATGTTTGTACTAAAAACTAACTGACTGGCCCGTAATTGGCCGGACCCATTTGGTGGCAGGCCGACTTGACGAGCGTCGAATGCCGATCATTACCACAGAACATGTCTAAAATGTTATAGGCCATTGAATATGGACTCACCACTAAAGGCAACAGCGCCAACAGAAATGCACACATACACGCACACATGCATACATATGTATGTAAATGTAGGCATACATGAATAAATGCAAGCCAGTTGTCAAGCATGCAGACAAAGCGATTCCCGTCTTAGGGGCCGGTTTTTCCGCGAATTGAAAAATCAAACAAAACCAAATGGTAAATAAATTAGCCATTCGAAGCTCGGAAGCACGACAGGCAGTCAGGCAATGAACAATTTACCGGGCCGTCGAATGAGGAAATTCTTGAGAGCAACAAGTAAATATTGGCAAGAAGTCGTTGAAAATATCCAACAAAAAGTAAACAATCGCACACACGCTGCACTCCTTATGTGTATATGTATGCGAGTGTGTACAGAGTCGATGGCGAATGGCAAATTGTATGTCGCAATAATGCAATACTTGCACTAGCCGCCTCCCAATTGCGCGCTAGCTGCATTTAGCCGTTAAAGCACTAAAAATTTTCCCAACTAAATTTTCACAAGAAATGTTGCGATCTAATAAATACAGAGTTTGATTAATTTTGTGAGCAAATTGTATAGCCCAGTCATATTAGGGGGTTCACATCGGATTGAAAGATAATAAGCTGGAAATTGGTAAAAACCTTTAAATATTAATCTAGCAATGCCCATTATTTCTGTACTTATTATTAATTATTTATATTTAATTATTCAACTGTAGTATATTATTAATTCTGGATTATCTATTTTAATTATATTTTAAAATAAAAAGACAGTATGGAAATATATTTTAGATATACCTTTATTTATCATTACATATGGCATGTTATACATTTATTAAAATGTAAGTTTAAATATTAAAATAATTTGTGAATCGAATGAAATTGCGAATGGAAGCTGGTTATCTTCTTCTTCGTCGTCTTCTTCTTGTTGTCGCTTTAAAATATTCAATTCATTGTCATCAACCTCATTATCGGTCATATTCATTTCCAAAGCTTCTAGAATTTCAGGATCGTATGTGCTTTCTTCATCGGGATTACTTGGATATAGTGGAGCGTTGAGGCAAACTTGTCCATTGCACTGGCCACAAGCTAAAGAACATAGTAGCCCTGATTTTCTGCATCCAGAGCGGGAACCACAACCATTTTTGCAATTGCAAAATATTGTGTTTAATAGTTCGGCTGGTGCTGGAGGTAATAACGTTGTTATTGGCTCCAGGATTTCATTTTCAAGCTTCCAGCCCCATTCTTGAGGTTCTAAGTTCTTCACATATAAAACAAAAATCAGCCATAGCTCTTAAAACCGTACATCCGTCGTTGTGAAAATACAATTTCAAACTAACGAATAATCTAGACTATACTAAACACAATATCTCACTGCACACGAAACCATAAAACGTGCGAGTATATACCGCGCTCACTCGCACTTAGGCGTCTTACAATACGTTGGGCTCTTATAATATAAAGTGGTCCCTTAAAAGAGAAAGTGACCTTGAATGCAATAGAACATCCGTCCCGGCTATAGAAATGCTCATAGGGTAGGGACAAGTATTTCCAGTTATATAAGTATTTAAAAATTTACACGTTTTAAAGGAAACATAAATAATGTCGTTTTAACTTAAAATATAACTCAAATAGATAATCCAGAACCATAGTTGATTAATTAAATATAAATAATTAATAATAAGTACAGAAATAATGGGCATTGCTTAATAATTATAATTTTTTTGTCAATAATTGACTTTATACGAGTACAACGTACTGATAACCGTAACTCACGCTTGACCCTGCATTAGCTCATATGACTGTACGCTGCGCACTCTTCGCGCTCTACCCCAAAAACGGTTGATCGTATAAAAAAAAAGTTTAAACAAAAGTTGTAGGGAATTTTATACTCTACAACTTTCATAATAGGTGGCAATACCATTTAAGCAATAGGAACCGAGATATTCGCGAAAAGTCGTTGTTTGTGACCTTTGGCCTTCAATATCTTAAGACGCGCACACGATAGCATTTGTGACTTTTGAGACAATATTTAGGGCGACAAAACAAAGGTTTTTACCAATTTCCAGCTTATTATCTTTCATTTCGAGGTTGACCCCTTTTTTTTACCTAATTTCACTGGGCTAGTATGGCATCTAGATTTTGATAGCCTATTTTTGCTGTGCCGGCAAACGAATTTATGATTTCTTTATTTGGGTAATTCTAGTGCTTGAACCATTTGGTAATATAAAATAATACAAAATCAAAGATTTGTGAACAAAATTATAACTTTTCTGAGATAATCTTCCGAATTTTAAATGTTATATAAAACGCACAAACTTTTAACTTTTTCCGCCAGCAGATATTGTGAGTACAGGTAGCCCTCCTATAAGACGGCGTCCAATAACACGGGTTCGCTCTAACACGATAAGAAAATTGCAAAAATCTTTGTGTACTTCTATAGCCGCGACGATGCTACCGTCTTAAATTACAGTGTTGCTACTGAGATGTATACATTTCGATCTCAGTGAGCGTTGAGGAAATTATTCTTTTTCATCTCCGTCGCCTGAAAACAAAAGTGTCTCACGCTGTTGGGCGGCGTCTGCGCCGTGGTGTGTTAAAGAATAACTTTTTAACATTAAATTTCAATCCCAAGCCAACGTTCAAGAGGAAATTTATTTCTTTAGAAGTAAAGATACAAATCTTGGATCGTCTTTTGAAAGGAGAAAAAGCATCTCACATTGGAAAAACACAGTCCGGACTATCAAGAAAAATGAAAAAGAAAACGTGCAGCTCGCCCCCGGACGTCATTAATTAAGAAAATAGAAAAGGTACTCAGCATTTTGATTGATAATTGCTCTCAAAAATAAAAAACATCCATTAGATGGTAATATCATCAAACAAAAAGCACTAAAAATTTACAAACATCTTAAAGAACAAGAAGATTTCTCTGTCAACCCAGATTTTGTGGCAAGTAAAGGTTGATTCGAAAAATTCAAAAAGTATTTTGCAATTCATAGCATAAGAATCCGAGGAGACTCGGCGTCAGCTGATCATGAAGCCGCTAGGACGTATCCAGCACTAAAAATTTACAAACATCTTAAAGAACAAGAAGAACCCTCTGTCAACCCAGATTTTGTGGCAAGTAAAGGTTGATTCGAAAAATTCAAAAAGTATTTTGCAACTCATAGCATGAGAATCCAAAGAGAATCGGTGTCGGCTGATCATGAAGCCGCTAGGACGTATCCAGGAAAAATTAAAGACATTATAGCAGAGCAACAAACAGAGCCGCTGTAGCCGAATGGGTCGGTGCGTGACTACCATTCGCAATTCACAGAGAGAACGTCGGTTCGGATCTCGGTGAAACACCAAAATTAAGAAGAACATTTCTCTAAAAGCGGTCGCCCCTCAGCAGGCAATGGCAAACCTCCGAGTGTATTTCTGCCATGAAAAAACTCCTCATAAAAATATCTGCCGTTCGGAGTCGGCTTAAAACTGTAGGTCCCTCCATTTGTGGAACAACATCAAGACGCGCACACCACAAATATGAGGAGGAGCTCGACCAAACATCCAAAAATGGTGGGCGTATAGTGGAAAGCAAATCCAAGAGCTTGGGTAACTGGAAATTTATTTTAAGACTGGTTTTTAATTTGTTTTGTGCCAGTCGTTGAACGTTGTTTAAGGCAGAAAGTTTGAGCTTTAAGGCACAGTAGGTTCTGTTTTTATGCGGTAGATACGTTCCGCAAGAAACAGCATAAAGAAAAAACAGCATAAAAAAAGCTACTAGTTCTATAGTAAAACTATAGATACGTTTCAAATGCCAAAACCGCATAAATCTGAAATAATGTAATAAAATCGCATAAAAAAGGGCACTAGTCCCATATTATAACTATAGATACGTTCCATAGACCGCATGAATCTGAAATAATTAAATAAAATCGCATAAACAAAATATTGTATTTTTGAAAATTATATCTTTATTTAAGAAGCGTCAGAATCGAAAAATAAATTTAAGTCAGAAATAGAATCAGACAATACCCACATGTTGCGCGTTCGTTTAGGATTTGGCGTAAAATCACTTTCGTCACTTGAGGAAATGTACACGTCTGATCTAGATAGTTATGCAGGCGGTTCCATACTTGTAGGGTTAGCATTTCTGATGTAATCTGTGATGAGCTTTTGCTTAGCTGGTTTAGAATCTTGTTTATATGTACAATTCCCGATAGGTCGACATGCATTTTGTAATTTAAAAAAAACCGCACTATTTCAAAACCGCATAAAAAAAAGCCGCATAAAAACAGAACCTACTGTACTATTACTATTAGATAATACTCCATGTCACCCACAAGATTTGAATCATCCCAACGTCATCACTTAACACTACTTCGTTGCTCCAACCATTGAATCAAGCTATTATTTATACTTTTAAAAAGTATTACATAAGAAGAGCTTTACAGTGGATTTTAGACGTAACCGACTCAAACTGAATTTCTGTAATGGAATCTTGGAAGAAATTTTCAATCAAGCACTGTATCGACTTGATTTCTTTGTCGCTGAAAGAACTGAAAACATCAATGTTAAATGCGGGTTGGAAGAAAACATGGCTCACTTCAGCTGAAATAGAAAACGTGCGTGAATCGTCAGAAAATGAAATTTTTGGCATATTAGAACTTTTTAAATCTATCGGAAGCGAAGGGTTTGTGGATATGGCTATTGAGGATGTTCAAGATGTACTTGTGGGAGAAGAAGTTGACGAAGTGGATTTGATGGAAATGGCATCCGATGCTGTAAATCAAATCGATGCTGAGGACACTAGCACTGATGAAGATTGTGCAGTTAGTAATTTAACATTAAAAAATTAAAAGAAGGCCTAAGCTTAGCTGAAAATTTCGAGTCATTTCTATTAAATGCAGACCCTTCTACTGAAAGAAGCCGAAAACTCAAAAGGGAGTTACAAAACCGTCTAGCTCCATACCAAGAAATTTACAATGACCTGGTAAGAACCAGCAATTAAAGTACAATTACAGATTTTTTAAAAGGGAAGATGCTGCAAGAACTTTAAATGAAGAAAACAGTTCTGAAAGTGAAGGCGATATCATTCCACCGAAAGAACGTTCTCGGTTCATTATACTGAGCAGTGACGACGAAGAAATTTATTAAATTAGAGTTATGTTAAATTAAAATAATGTTTTTTGTTTTGTGTAAATATACATTTATATTTTTAATAAAAATCAAGGTTTAGAATTAAAAAAAAATGTTTTTAATAGGTGTTAAGCCGTTTTTGTACTGGCTCTGGGCTTCATACAGCCCGGCATTTTCTAGGAACCTGTCTACCGTGTTATAGGAGAGTTACCTGTATTGTGATTTGTTCATATAACCGAAATATGACTAGTCATCATTCGATAATACCCTGGTGTTGATACTTTTACTTGTCTCTATTATCGAAAGTGCTAAGTAATTCACGATAAATATTATCGCATGTATTCAAGTATTGAATAAAAAATGTAAATTATAAAAATCAAAAAATTTACAAAAATTAGTAATTTGCATAACATTTTAAGCAAAAAATCGCTCTCAGTAACTGGGGCACAAAAAAGCAATTTCTATATTTCTGCGTAATTATATCTCCTGCTTGGAAAAGTCGTTAGCGAAACTCAGACTATATAATATTTACTGAAGTTAAATTTTTAGCAGTTTTTCCAAGCAGAGGTATTGCAGAATCTCAACCTTTCGAAATCAGTTCGAAATTACCTAAAAAAATAATGGCATATTGAAACTTGCATGGCTTACTTTGACTTGATAGAATGATAGTTATTGCGTTATATATATATATAAATGGAGCGTACACTTCTGTTAGGTGTTTGGCCGAGCTCCACCTCATATTTGTGGTATGCGTCTTGATGTTGTTCCACAAATGGAGTGACCTACAGTTTCAAGCCGACTCCGAACGGCAGATATTTTTATGAGGAGCTTTTTCATGGCAGAAATACACTCGGAGGTTTGTCATTGCCTGCCGAGGGGCGACCGCTATTAGAAAAATGTTTTTTTTTATTAATTTTGCTTTCGCCGAGATTCGAACCAACGACGTCTCTGTGAATTGCGAATGGTAATCACGCACCAACCCATTCGGCTACGGCGGCCGCCATACATCAAATATTGCAAAAAAATGTCGAAACCAAGTACCAAACTTGAAAAAGCATCAAGTAAATATCTACTTGAATCGGAAAAAAGTATCGAGTATTTCACTGCCAAGAATCACAAAGTGTTCCATGCACCTATAAAGGTTGGAAACCAAGTTTCATTTTAAAAATTACAATAAAATTAAAAAAACTGATTTTTGTGAGTATTCGGTCTGTTTGTGATCATTTTGTTACAAATTATCAAGTTTTGGGGTTCATGTATCCAAAAACCTTACAAAGTAGGGGAAAGTGAGAGAGCAAAATGGCATTTCATTTTGAGAGGAAGTTGCAAGTTTTTACTAGATAAATTTTTACTTGTAACAATTTGCAAATGAGAAAAACAGCTGATGGGAAAATAAAAATAAGCACAAATTAAAATTTGCGAATTGAGCCAAAGTTGTACAAAAAGTTTCCATATAAATGGTGATAAAAATGAAAAATGTCAGTAAATATATTTTAGATAACTTTATTTGAAGTCATATATTAAATAGGAATCGGCCAATGATACCGAGGTATGTACTTCTGAACCACAGCCTCCAGTCGTCGTTACTGCATTTTCCGAAATACAAATCGAAAGCGTAGAAGATACCTTCTGTTGGTTAACGAAGAAATTCAAAGGAAATATGAAGAAATCTCCGATTGCCACAACAATGCAATTACTAATGGAATGTCCTTCACCCTTCAGCGATAATGAAATGAAACAAATGATTGTGAACAAAATAAAACCATGTGATGCTAAGCTTGCTATTTTGCATTTTATTTGCTTTATTTCTTTTTTTAATTACTACGAAGTTGCTCAACTGATACAATGTTTACTTTTTGTGATTTCTCACGCCAACAATATAATCAGCTGTTCTTGAAACTTGCAAGTTGTTACTGGTTTTGCGTTCAGATACTTTTTTTAATATTTTTCTCTTTGAAAGCGAATTCTTGGAAATTAAATTTCTGGCAAGTTACTGGATATTTTTTATGTATTTCAAACCTATTAAGTAAACATTTCGATTATTAATGAAAATTTTGATCATACCAAACCAACTCTATTAATTTTGGCTGTTTTATATTTTGTTTTTCTTAGCATTAGCTTACCTGCTTGAATGAATGGTTGTTTTAACATAGTAATGAAATGAACACCAGTAAAAATATGGCTTCTATGGCAGCGAGTGTTCCGATAATCAAAGAAGTTTCATATGAGCTTGCCAAGAAAGGCTCGATTGAATTGGTCTCAGAAGTCTCCCACCCTGTCATCGGCATCCCTCTGACTATTGTTACCATAAAAGGGAATTGCACAACTTATTTCTCAGAAAAATGCTGATCAGATAGAGCTCCATTTCTTCATGTGCGATTTCCAAAAACCTTTGCCCCAGTGCAATAGATACAGGACCTGGGGACTCCACGCCACTCAATTTCCAAACTTGTAACGTGCATACCGGCCATTGGATTATCGGTACTCACGTAGAAAAGCTGGGCTTACCATTTAATCCCCATTGTAGAAGCTGGGAGGACCTTTCAGAGGGATATCAAACTTATGTCACAAAATATAAAATGGGTTAAAAAGACCGGAAGGGGGTTAAAGCAACTCGCATTCGATTTCAAATTTGACAGAAGAATAATTTTTCCTTAAGAAGCGCACTTTCAGCACTTTTATTTGACCTCTTTAAATTTCTTTTTGAAGCCTGCTTAAAAATTAAGGTTTTATGGGCAATCCAGAAAAAACACAAGCGCTTAATAGACTTTTGAAATTAGAAAGACCAAATGTGCTACCGCGAAGTCAGCTGACACAATTTCTGGGTGGTGGTTTATTTAGCGTTTTGAATTTGAACTATCGCTTTTTTGGCTTTGACAGCGAAAATAACATCCTTGACGGATCAAAGATTTAATTTATTATGTTTAGTTCGGTGAAATATTTAGGAAAGAGGTCGCTTTTCGCTAGGAAATGTTTGAGACATATTAAAGGCATTCCGAAATCTTCGAAAATCGAATAAACATGCGAAAAGGTGGTGTCAATTGACCGGCTGAAAGATCCGATCAAGGCGAATTTATTACAGGTGACAGCAAACACATATAAGTAAAACCCTACGTGTATTTGTTGTTGCGTTTGGTGCAAGCATCATGTCAAAATCAGCAAGCAAATGTAAACATACGAATGTAGACATACCAATACATACAAACAAAGCATATCATTTTGACGTAAGCCATACCTACGGCGAAAAATTCAGCTGGGTGAATGCTGTCACCTTATTAAATCCACCTTGGATCCGATGTACCTTTTCTATGTTATTTCTCCTTAATGGAGAGATTTGAAGCGTGAAATATTGTTGTTCATGAATGGGAGAGGTTAAAGTGTTGAAACCCACGAAAACGTACTGAGAAATTCGATTAACAGAATGTTCAGTCGCGAAGCAATAGGCGGGTACAGCGTATGTGCCTGCCCTACGTTTTCTATATATAGTATGTAGGTATGTATATAAAAATTATAAGAAGTTAAAGCTGATGGCCTAGTCGCGAATGCTTTTTAATTCATTGTGATTGCAATTCATTACTTTTCCAATTTTCAAATAAAAAAAAAATAAAAAAATTATAAGAAGTAGCTGCCGAAGTAACGGAACAGACGAGTACAATTTTGTAATGAAAAAATTAAAAAAAGTGGAATACCCTGGCATTTTGTCGATTTTCATCTCACCGTTTACATATTAGTTAAAAAATAACAGAATGGGCTGCCATAAAGCCAGTCGTAGAAGTAATTTGATTGAGATTAAGTTCCATATTTTATAGCAAGATTTACTCTTTGCAATAAATAAAATTTCTTCGAAAAGTATTCTTGCGCCTTTTATGGACGAATTAAATTAAAGTCCAGCCACCAACTTCCGACTTAAGTCCGTCCGAATTTAGGCACAACTATACTGTCTTAATTTGATTGTGAATTATTTATTTCTAAAAGCTTTTCAACTGCCGTTGACTTTCCTGCTTTTTTTATTTTTAAATTGAGTTGATCCACATCACGTAATTTTGTTTCGCACAGTTGCCGATAAGTTCACAAGTAATGGCGATTGGAGCCCTGATTATTTCGAATTCTCACTCAAATATCCTCGACCTACATATGTAGTTCCTATCATAAAAACATGTATGTGTGTATGTATGTAGGTTCATCTATATATAAGTAGGTATATCAATGTTTACCTTCTAGTTAAACTAATTTATTCTGCGTACAAACGCCATCTGAAATATGAAATTTCAAATTAGCAAGTAAAATATTAAACGACGGGCGAGAATTTGAAGCGAATATTGCGTACTTGCATATAACGGGTGATTTTTTAAGAGCTATAGGAAAGTTTTTCAAAAAAAACAAACGTAAAATTCAGAAAAATTCATGAAATTTTTATTTAAATCGATAGTACAGCCCATATAATTTATCGTTTGAAGATTATTTCATGCAAATGTTTGACCGCGACTGCGCTTCAAATGGTCCATCCGCTTAGTCCAATTTTGGCATACTCTTTCCAATGTTTCGGCCGGTATCTGACATATAAATGCTTATATACAATGCCTTAATTGAAGCAGGCTTGTCTGAATAGACATGAACTTTAACATATATAGGTATATATAAAGGGTCCGCCATATAACTTTACGGAATTAAAAATGCTATAAAAAAGAAACTACTCAATATTTTTCCAAACTGTTTTTTTTATTTTGAAGTACAATCCTTCCGGCTAATGATGGAATACAACTTCATTCATATGGCTGCCTCGGCTAGCCATGCACTATCCCATACGATCGGTCCAATTTTTCAACACATTTTCGATTGTATGCGGCTGTATTTCAGCTATGACATCGCCTATGTTGGTCTTCAGTGCATCAATTGTTGCTGGTTTGTTGGCATAATACTGGTCTTTGACGGCACCTCAAAGATAATAATCCAACGGCGTCAAATCGCAGCTCCGAGGCGGCCAAACGATATCAGAATTTCAGCTGATAATGCGATCTTCGAAGACAGTGCGCAAAAGATTGATGGTAGCATTCGCTGTGTGGTAAGTAGCGCCATCTTGTTGGAACCAAATGTCACCAATATCCTCCTCTTCAATTTCTCGGAACAAAAATTCGTTCAACATGGCCCGGTAACGCTCTCCATTGACGGTTACGGCCACTCCTCGCTCATTTTCGAAGAAAAATGGGCCAATGATGCCTCTCGACCAAATTCCGCACCAAACAGTGACTCGTTGTGAATGCATCGGCTTTTCTTCGAGTGCGTGCAGGTTTTCTGACCCCCAAATGCGGCAATTTTGCTTGTTAACATACCCGTCGAGATGGAAATGAGCTTCATCCGAGAAGATGATTTTTCGGTAAAAGTCTTCATCTTCTTCAATTCGATCCCAAGCCCATGAAGCGAAGCGAAAACGCATTGGGTGGTCGGTCCTTTGAGCGTATACAAAACCATTTTCGTTCAGCGGAAGAATAAAACTAATTTTCTGTCAAATCAGATGACAGCTAAGTGTTACCATTCTTCAAATAATACCTAGTTCAAATCCGTAACGATAGGTGGCGGGCCCTGTATAATTGGCGCGTACACCCTTTTTGGATGTTTGGCCGAGCTCCTCCTCCTATTTGTGGTGTGCGTCTTGATGTTGTTCCACAAATGGAGGGACCTACAGTTTCAAGCCGACTCCGAACGGCAGATATTTTTATGAGGAGCTTTTTCATGGCAGAAACACAATCGGAGGTTTGCCATTGCCTGCCGAGGGGCGATCGCTATTAGAAAAATGTTTTTCTTAGTTTTTGGTGTTTCACCGACATTCGAACCTACGTTCGCTCTGTGAATTCCGAATGGTAGTCACGCACCAACCCATTCGGCTACGGGGCTTTAACATAGCCCTACAAAAAATAATCTAAAGGCGTTATATCGCACGATCTGGGTGGCCAATTGACAGGTCCCGAACGTGGAATAAAATGTTCACCGAACTCGCCTCTCAACAAGTCCATTGTTACGCGTGCTGTGTGGCATGTGGCACCGTCTTGCTGAAACTACATGTCACGCAAGGCAAGCTCTTGCATTTTGGGCAAAAAAAAGTTGGATATCATTTCACGGTAGCGCTCACCATTCACAGTTACGTTACGATTCGCAGCACCTTTGAAGAAGTACGGTCCAATGATACCTCCGACCCATAAACCAAACTGTGACCTTTTCTGGATACATTGGTAGCTCTTGCAACTCTTCTGGCTGATCTTAACTCCAAAATCGACAATTCTGCTTATTTACGTACCCATTGATCCAAAAATGAGCTTCGTTGCTGAACACAATTTTTCAATAAAAAAGTGGATCTTTGGCCAACTTTCCAAGAGCCCATTCAACAAAAATTCTGCGTTGCGGTAGGTCGTTCGGCTTCAATTCTTGCACCAGCTGTATTTTGAAAACCTTCACACCTAAATCCTTTCGCAAAATTTTCCACGTTGTTGAGTAACAGAGGCCCAATTGCTGCGAACGGCGACGAATCGATAATTGATGGTCATCATTAACGCTAGCCGATGCAGCTGCGATATTTTCTTCAGTTCGCACTCTACGAGAGCGTGTTGGTGGTTTGATGTCCAATAATGTAAATTTGGTTCTAAATTTAGTCACGCTTCAGTGGGTCGATTAAACTGACCATAAAATGGAAGAAGCGCGCGATAAACTTTCTTAACAGAACACGCATTTTTTTAATAAAATTCAATGATTTGCAAACGTTGTTCGTTTGTAAGACGATTCCTGGTTAAATTATAGACCAACCTGAAGATGTTTGACAGTGAAACAAAACACGAAACGTGCGTCAGCTGTTTAAACCAACCTTTTAAAAAGATAATAGCTAAAAAATCTCCCTTTACATATATGAATCTATTTATGATTTTTCTATATTGTTATGTTAGTAGCAAGGGAGAGCATGCATCTTCTTTGTGCTCGGAAGACTAAGGAGAATATAAAATTAATTCCTTTCCCATTTCGAAGAATAATAAATATCAAATAATCGCTAAGACGTAGTGTGCAGAATTGTTTTGAAATTTCATGTTAAAAATGAGGATGAATTGAAATTTATAACAATTTCGTATTTTCGTATTGAGACAATTAAAAAATAAGTGTGATTGGCCTGGAGGCATTTGAAAATTATAATGGCAAATATATAAATTTTGTTGTTATGTTGTCATGGTAATGTGATGAATCCAGATGGTTTGCACCTAATTGAGAATTGCCCTATACTAAGCGAAATAGGGAGATTATATGGGGCAAACCAACTTCATAATTATTCTTCTAAAATAGCTGCACAATAATTTCTTGAATTGCGTTATAAGGTATTAAAATGTGTGCACGAACTAGCGGTCGTTTTGAATTATGATGCGGCGGATTCACTGTTTCAAAAATCACTTAAGTTTCAAAATTAAACTCGTTGAAAAACTAATTTATTAATACAATTATTTATTTAAATAAAAATTCGACAATCCAGAAAATTTCGTACAGCGTAAAAAACCAGCGGTGAACAACAAGTAAAAGTATAAGAAAAATTATAATGCAATATGTACACGTAAAAGAATAAGAATAATGATAATGCCATATATACATACAGCGATGAAAAAGATATAGATGTTGAAATAGACTCGACAAATTATTTTGTATTTTATTTCAATTTACGTTACGTTTAAGCGTTGCTTGAAATTTCATTTTCTCAAAGGAAATAGTTATAAGGGACAAGTGCTTTCATGTAGATTTTATTTCTTATTGTGGCAATTGCCTAATACTTTTATACACTTTACACAGTTTAAAAGACTCCTTAAGGTAAGGTAAGTAGTTTCCCTTAGCAAATAAATAATTTTGTTGCTGGGAAAATAACTTTTTAGGACACTATGCCAAGAGGAACGCAGCTCCCTACCGAGAAAAGGGTATTATATGTCAGTTCATAGAGAATCGGGAGTCTCAGTTCGAAAAATAGCGCTAAAAGTAAATCGAAATAAAAGTCGATAATTGTAAGTTCTGGGATGATGAATGGTAATCCATAATTTTTAGCAATGAAAATGATGAAAATTTAATATTGATGGTCCTGACGGTTTTCAGAAGTATTTAAGAGATAATCGCGAGCCCCGACACACGCGTCACTCCCGAAACTTTCTCGGTGGCTCTCTTATGACTTGGGGTGCTTTTAGTTATTTTGGCAAGGCCTCATTCCTGTGCTGAAGTGAACCGCAATTAGTCTAGACCTAAATCCAAAGAACAATCTCTCGAGCAATTTTAACAACAAGTTCATAAAAGCGGAGCAGTTTAATAGCCTATTGACCATAAAAAAGGCTGAAGAAAATCATTTAGTAGGTATGTTTTACTCTTACGTATGTATATTTACTTCTTTTATGCCGAAAGGTAAAAAGATATATTTATTCCAAAAAAATATATTTTGTTCAGTGTGCAATATAAATATTTCGCTTGGCGTATTTTAACTCATGAAGTTCAATCAAAATCAAATCCAACAAAAAAAATAGTCCCATTCTACATCCTAGATAATATTACAAAGGACGTGTATTGTGAATTTTCATGTTTCCAAAAACTTTTTTAAAGAATATACTAGGTGAGGCTACGCAGCTGTAGAGACACGCATGCACCAAACACCAGCGGAAATCTTTTCTTTATCGTTAAGACTTATCTTTCGAAGGCACTAGCTCTTTTGCAGCACTTTTACATTAACAGGTTTACCTGGTGTTTTGACCTTCGTCGGGTTCGTCGTCGGAGCTATCGTCGCTTGAATAACTCTTTTTAGAAATTTGTCGTAGTAAATTTAGCAATATTTTTGGCAGCGGGCTTCTCGTCTTCAGACTCTCTTCGCTTGACGATTCGTCTTTCTTAACTTTTGCTTCTGGTTTTTTATCTACTGGTGGTGAGCTTTCCTCTTCGGAACTACTGTCGTCGGAGTTCGACTCTTTTGCATTCGATTGTTTTACACTACTTTTACCATTTGGTAAAGCGAATCTTGGTGTAGTGTGTAGCGCTGGAGCCTACTCTTAATCCGAAGAACTAACATGACCACTCGCGCTCTCACCAGCTGGCTTAATTATGGGCACCTTCTTCTTATTTTTTTGTGTTTAACTCTCTATTATTTACTCCAATTTTCGAAAACCTTTGCCGACAATACCAGCATTTGTTATCTATTGAAAGACTTTAGTCAAATTCTTGTCCCTTTTCTTTAAATACTCGAGCACAAGTGCTGGTATTAACTGCTCGCTTGCCTCCATTACTTTAATCACTAATAAACCAACTAATTTCTTATAAAATATAATAAATAAACGAAAATAAAGGTTGTGTTCCAGCCAAATACAACATCCAAGTATCAAACCATTCTGCTCAGTCACCAGACTCATATTTGCTTGTAAGAGCAAAATCTATCATTATCTGAAGGAGAATGCGGCACAAGTTGTACGTATAAAAGAGTGGCGTATATTAAAGATGATAATAGGTAAATTTATATGAATCAAAATAAAATTTTTTACACATACAAGTAAAAGGTATTTCTTTATTTAAATAGCAGGCGGTATCCTGCCCATTTTTGGTACCTTTGTTGTAATCATATTCATTTCTATGATATGACATTCTATGAAATTTTATTCCTTACTCACATAAATATCCCACTTTTTACAACTTTTACAATCACCGTTATATGAAGACGCACATGGTTGTCAACAGATACGTTTGTATCTTTGAATAAGAAACTTATGACCCCTCCTGTGGAGCCTAGTAGTAGACGATCTGCTCCACTTACTGACAAGCAATGGAATGCGCCGCCAGGGATACGCGGATGCCGTTTTAATTATAGCGGGAGGCAAATTCGCACTCTTTGCGATATACTGCAAAGAGCTTTAAAACCTGACAAAAAGATGGTGTACTTGCAAAACAGCCACCATTCCCTTCACCAGGAAAAGAGTTTTAGCAGGAATGAAAGAGATGAGCGAAGTTAAGTACCTGGTACTGGATGGAAGTTGTCCTGGATGCCAAGCTTAGCTAACACAGGCATGCTGACACAATCTTGTCCAAAGCAACAAAGGCTCTCATGATCTGCAAACGTCTAGCGGCTGTTGCACAGGAATCCTAAGATGAATGTACATCATGATAATAAGTCCAATGGGGATATATGGAGCGCTCGCATGGGCATCAATAGTCAATCTCTCGTTGGTCCTGCCCTACAGCTGCGATGGAGGTGATGCTCGAGCTAACACCGCTTCATATATTTATAGCAGTCAGCCAAGCGTACCCTGCTGAGTATAACCAGAGTCGGCTTCTTTTTTCTTGCTGTTTGGCCGCTGTTGGGTTGGTGCGAGACTACCTTTCGAAACAAGGGCATAGCAATACAAAATGATAAAAAAGTGTTTCTAATAATGGTCGCCCCTGAACAGGCAATGGCAAATCTTCTTTTCTGCCCTCAAAAAGTTTTCATCAAAGACCAACTACCATTTGGAGACGGCATAAAACTTGTAGGGCACCCCATTTGTGAAGCAACATCGGCCAAACACCCAATAAGGGATGTCAATATAAATATAAGTATATAAAGACAAAGATAAACAATAGGCTTGGGTCAAACTGCAGCTTATCTTTAAGAAAATAAAAAAGAGGTTGTCTGTAAAGACGGTTTACTGACGATAGTTTAACGTGACAACGTCATAAGAAAATACTGATGTAATGGTTGCATTTTTCAAAAGAACATTTTAATTTTATTTGTTTGATAGATATTTTGTGTGGATATAGAGAAGGAGGTAAATGGAATCGCAATGGAATTGATCAAGTTACATTTACACAAACGTGAAAAATTACGAAACATTTATCAAATTCATGAAAGATATGTTCAATTTCGATTGTGCATTAGACGTTAATAAGTCAACAACACTAAGAGCAACGTCATCGATTTGACTTTTTCAAGACACATTACACTCGAAACAACCCCTTTCATTTCCTATTTTTCTTATCATCGTCCTATTCTCAACAGAGAAATGGTTCATTACCACGCACACAGGAAGAAGGCATTTGCAAATACAAGTATGTGAATTTATCCAGTTAAGCGATTAGTTTTTCTTAGACAGCTCGATTTACTGTGTTGAATTAATTTCAAGCGCAGACCGGGATGCATAACCGGTTTTCAGTCAAATATTGGATTCACTGTGCGCGTTGGCTGAACGATTATGATAACGATTATCAGGAAATTCAGTGTTCATGCTTATTTTATAATGTCAAAATAACAGGGAAATTTTCGTTTTTTGCTTAACTTTAAATTTCATAGCAAATGCAATATCCTTTTTCGGCATGACGCACATATACGACATTAACTAAAAAATGTGCCTCTTTGTCGTTCGTTCCGCGCTCTCGCTTCCAGTTCAAGCAAGGTAACTACGCATGAGCAAGATAACGACGCATGAGAATCGAATTATAAGACGTTATCACGTCAAAAACTTGCCATCTTCAATGCGACTTGAATGAGGTCCTCCCTGCCAACCAAACGTGAAAGGTTATCAACCCCAGTTGCAGCACTTTGAAAATTTTCATAAATATTTAGATAACTGCATGCATGCACTATATATTCTGGTCAATGCCGATTTCTTGCGTAAGTCAGCATGCGAACCCGCTTCTTTAGAGATCGGGAGGAGTAAATATCGCTGGTTGGGGCACACGTTGCAGAAGCCAAACGAGCAGACTATAGCACTTGAGTGCAATACGAAGGGCTACCAAGGCAGCGATTACCGAAAAATTTGAAACATAAAAAGGCTGCAGTTTATTAATTTATTTTTGTTGTTATTTTTTTTTTGTTGTTATTTTTTTTTTGTTTGCAAAGTATCAATAACATATTGTTTGAAAATTCGATCTAGCATGCAATGCACGATCCAAACACACTGATGCTGACGTCTCAGAATAATTAATCGTCTGTAAAAAGAAAAAATCGCACAAACGCGTAACAGCACAAAATCAAAAGCTTTGCGCTGTCAACGTCAGTGCGTCAATATCAACGCAATCACAAACTTGGTTAACAACAAGTGAACTTAGTCACCAGCACCGCTGTTAACGGCGAACTGCTAATAAACTTAATGAGCACTGCAAAATTTACGAAGAAGCAAAGCAAAAATATTAAAATTAAAAAGTTCACAAAAATACCACAAACGCTGCGATCACCTCAGCGGCTTGTTTTTGCATTGTGAGCACTGCTGCCTTTGACTTTGTGCCAGCTGACTTTGTTTTTACATTTTGTGTGCTTTTTCGTGTGTTTGCTTTGCTTTTTTCAATAGATTACTTCATTTACTTACAGCGCTGCCGACCCGGACTTTTGCTGGTACTTCATTTATCAAAAGTCGTCAAGCTGCGCTGCGTCGCTTTATACGAAGCTGCACAGAAGTTGGCTTAGGGGCGATAGCCGCAACTTGGCCATTCAGTACGATTTGAACGTTTCGTCTTGGCGGTCGATTTAATTGGGATCCACGGTCCACGACTGTGATGTAAAAAAGGTGTTTGTTTGAAAGTAGAATTTTTTGTAGTGAATTCAGTGAAGTGTAGAACACAGAAAACGTTGCACTGAGATTGCGTGACGCGATTTTTAATTTTTGATGGGTTTCGCAACTCCCAAATTTCGCAAGTCAAAGGCGAGTTATGAAAGTTTTACAAAAAAGAAAAAAAATATAACAAGTGCGTGTATATGTATGTATGTTGTGCTAAATTTTTTAGCCAAAACACAACCTCGAGATATATGAATTTTAAAAACTGAATGTTCTTGATAAAAAAAAATATTAGCGCAGATAGGCTTTAAAATATTAATAAGAATTAAAAGAAACATTATGTAAAGGTGCTCAAGTGAAATAAATTTAATATAAACATACAAATGCATCCGAAAGAGTTTGTGCCAATTTTGTTACTATTTGATGGATAATTCAAAACTAAAATACTAAACAACAAAAACAAAAAACAAATATTATTTGTCACTTGGTGTGCATAATTTTTGAAATTGTTTTAAAATACTCTACGGAATAATAAATAAAAGGTGCAAATGAAAAATATGAAGAATTAAAAAACTCGCCTACACAATATTTCGGTTGTTAAATCTAACGGTTATTTGAACTTCAAAAATTAAATTTTTTTAAATGTGAAAAAAATGTGTTGGTTGCAAAAAACCTGAATTTTCTAATTTAAAAAATATATATTTTTTCCAGCGGACCTTACCTCATGCAATGTATAATATAAAATGCTATAAACTAAAAAAATCCGCTAAAGTAACAGAAAGAAAAAATTACTAATCTTAATTAAAAAATCATAAAAAGTATTTTTAACAAATGCTTTGCTTTTGTAGCCATTTTTTATGTAAATATATGTCCGTATTTCAAATCTAAAACTAAAAATAAAAACCAATATGAAAAATTTATATAAAACAATTTTTGTATTAGCCTGTTTTTGCTCATATGCCGTATGCTGGTATAATCTCCAACAAATTTAATGAACCCTTGGGCAAATTAATAAAATTTTTCATCAATTCACCATTATTTGGTAGTAATCACGAGCTCAGATACGTCTCTTCACAGGCAATAATAAAATAAATACTTATTAAAATTAGAATAAAACAGTTTTATAATTTAAAAACGGCATTTTCACAAAAATAAGTTATTGGGAACTTAAAAAAAATTTGATAAAAAAATTAATAAATTAAAAAAAAAACTACAATAAAAAAAAACATTTTATGTTTCACACTGGCAAGCTTTCGTTCTTCGTCTTTTCGGTGTTTTCATTACTAAAATGATATTACTAAAAATTATAAAAATAAAAATTAAAAATTTCTACGTAGAATTCTATGGAACTCTTCAAAATTCACTGCAACATAGAAAACCAAATTGATATTTTTCTGCTAAAAAAAGAAGCAGCGCATTTAAAATATTGTATTTCAAACAAAAATTTTACACACATTCAAAAATATATTTAAAGATGAGAAGTACTAAATGCAAATTTAATTAAAAAACTAAATTCAATTAAAAAAACTATAGCTTTGTTAAATTTTGAGCAATAAATCAAATTTAAAAGAATGCAATATAAATAAAAAAGATTTGTCAAAAATTATTTTAATCATATTGAAATCTTAGTAAAGGGCTATCGATTTAGGGGTATCGGATTTTAAATTGAAATAAAGCAACGAAAATTCAAATTGATTAGGCAATCTTTTATTTTTGTGTAGAACCCTTCATGACATTTATGTTTTAAAGATAATCTCTTTCAAATGTTGGCCGCAACTGCGCCGTAATTCGGCCATCCAGCAGCACCTATTTTGAATGACTCGCAGGAGGACTTTGGTCGATATCTCGTGAATAACTTTAGTAATATTTGCTTCAAATGCCTCAATCGAAGTTGGTTTATCCGCAAAGCATTTAGACTTTACATACCCCCACAAATAAAAGTTCAAAGATGTGATATCACACTATCTTGGTGGCCAATCCAGTGGTCCGAGAAGAGAGATAAATTTGCTCACCAAAACGACGACGCAGTAAATCCATTGTTTCATTAGCAGCACCGTCTTGTTAAAACCAAATGTTATGGAGATCACGGACTTCAATTTCCGGCATCAAAAAGTTGTTGATCATGACGCGATAGCGTTCGCCATTTACAGTTACATTGGCACCACCCTCATTTTTGAAGAAATATGGGCCAAACGGTGGTCTTCAAAGGATGTAATGGCTTCGAGTTGGTCTTCAGCCCATATACGGCAATTTCGTAGCCCTTAATCCAAAAATGCGCCTCATCGCTGTACATCATAAGTTGGCGCGGAACGAACGACAAAGAGCACAATCGGCCCCCGCGTTCGGCAACGTTCGACATCTGGCTCTGTCCTACTTAAGTGAGCGTATATATGTATGTATATGTATGTATATGCGCATTTGTATATAAATTCCATATTTGTATTTGCATATGCCTTCTTTCTGTGTGCATGGTAATGAACCATTTCTCTGTTGAGAATAGGACGATGATAGAAAGAGTAGGAAATGAAAGGGAGTGTAAAGTGTCTTGAAAAAGGCAAATCGATGATGATGCCTCTTAGTGTTGTTGACTTATTAACGTCTGATGCACAATCGAAATTGAACATATCTTTCATGAATTTGATAAAAGTTTCGTAATTTTTCACGTAAATGTAACTTGATCAATTCCATTGCGATTTCATTTACCTCCTCCTCTATATCCATACAAAATATCTATCAAACAAATAAAATTAAAATTTTCTTTTGAAAAATGCAACCATTACATCAGTATTTTCTTATGACGTTGTCACGTTAAACTATCGTCAGTAAACCGACTTTACAGACAACCTCTTTTTTACCTATTTATGGCTTTTTAGCATTTATTTTTGCGCTTCTTTCCCTATCAAGAAGTTTGTTGATTTCTGCATTACTGTGTGTGCGAATTTTTCAAAGTGCCTTGTTGTTATCTTTTTTATTTCTTCGTCTACTCTTGCTATATTAAAAGTCCTGTGGATGTCATCATTTTCCGTGTACCTGTCAGATAGGCCTAAATTCGAAGAATCTTAAATTGCTGTCGTCGGATTTTTCTATATGATTTTTTTTTACCCGTCTCCACACCTGTAGTCCATATAGCCAGATTGGTTTAATCATAGTTTTGTACACTAACAGCTTTATAGTGAGTCTGGATTTAGAGCAATCTAACCAATGAAGTTGTCGAAGTTTTTCTTCAGGCCTGGGACTTTTCAGCCCATGTGTTAGCAGCTGATTCAAAAATTATTTGTGGCGACAAATTTCGCGATTCATCTTAACAACTAGATGGAATTTCGATAATATTTTTTAATAAGCGATGAGATGGCAAGCCTTACTAAATATTTTTGCAGCTGCTGAGTTATAACGATCTAAAACTATCACAGGTTTCATTTACGAATTTTATTCATTTTTCTTTTCAATAAGTCTAACCGGCTTTTATCAGCTGCGTTTGTCGAATTAGTACTGCATCTTATTAAATAAAATAATCACTACTATTTTTATATAAAAAAAAATATCAAATTTAACGATAACAAATTGTATATCATCTAACTTTCTTATTTCTGATAAAACAGAATTTACATATACGTAAAACTTAAAAACGAACCCATTGAGGAAACCAAAAATAACTACGAACACTTGCTAAAAGCGACTTAACTACCACACCCACATAAATTACTTTTATGATGTAACAAAGAATACAAACACTTTTTAATTAAACAAAAATCGTAACGAATAAAAACTCAACAATACAAAAAAGAGTGCATAAAAAGCAAAACAAAATAAAACACAACAAAAAATGCGTCCGAAAATGACATCCTACTTGGTGGGTGCACACCTCCTGCTGCTCACACTAATCACATGGAGCGACAGCAGCGCGAATGCGCTCAACACAGCTGAAACGGCTAATCCGACTTGTTCGTTGAAGGACAATTGCAATTTGAATGACAACTTCCCCACCGGCGCAGGTGAATCAAGTGACAAGACGGCCAGCAAATTGGAGAATAAAATCGCATCCATTTTCGAGGATAAGGTCAATTACAGTCTGAAATTGTTCGCCGACGCAGATGTCATCGAGTACAACACGTTGGAAAGCAATTTAACCGGGCGCACACACATACCAATGCCGGCAACAGCGAACTTGACGCTGAGCCACTTGCAGGACGCGGCCGACGTGGAGGAGGATGAGCGAGGTGAGTAAGATTTACTCGAATTATTCAGTGCGACAGCCTGCATACACTTTAATAAAATGTTAGATAGCACTCCATTTGTATATAGGTATATATGCATGTGTGGATTTATGTACTTTCCGATGTAGTTATAAAATTGCAAATATCCATGTGCGCACTGGTTTGACAGCGACCTTCAATGCGCAGATTTCTTTCTTTCCTTTCCACTCTTGTATTTTTGCAAAATCATGATAGTATCAATTTTAGCCGCGCATTGATGGTGAAGACCTAAACCTTACTACCAAATTCTCAAGCGCGCGTTTCGCACACCCAAATATTGGTCAGTGCGGCTCATTTATCGTACATACATATGTATATACATATGCAGCTATGTACGTATTGGCGTGCACATATTTAACTTGAAAATAATTTTAAAATTTCTTCGCACATAAAATTTCATCATCGACACTGACCGTTGTATCCACAGCAATTACCAAACAATAAAGTAGGTAGACAAAAAAACCCAAAAACTATTTTACTTAATTGGGAACTTCAAACACGTCTGAAAGCGCAAAAATTATTCACTTTACTCGTATTACCATGTGGCGTATTTGTAGTCAAATAGTTACAAGAGAGTTAAAAATACTTTTATTCATAGTCTGCGCCTATGTTTAAGTAGCTACATATGTTTACATATGTATATATGTATGTGTGTAAGGAAGTGATATTTTTGTAAATATAAAAAAAGAAAAATAATGAGAAAAGAACAAAGTGCCTTCTTACTTTATGGCACTTACGTACAACTACTCACTAGGTACCAGGCACTTTTCGTTGAAAAAATATGTAAACAATTTTTTTTTTAATTCTTTTTCATTTCATTTCATTCACTAAGCCTATGATTACTAAGCCTTACAGAATAGAGGTACAAAATGAGTTAAAGAAAATATTGAAAGTAATTGGGTTCCAGCTTAGATAAAAATAGAGATCTGTGAGGGGGAAAATATACTCGTGTTAAAAAAAAAATAGTTGGCGCGCATACCTCTGTTAGGTGTTTGGCTGAGCTCCTCCTTCTATTGGAGGCGTGCGTCTTGATGTTGTTCCACAAATGAAGTTTTAATTCTACTTCGAACGGGAAATGTTTTGTTATTTCATGGCAGAAATACTCACGGAGGTTTGTCATTGTCTGCCGAGAGGCGAGCCCTATTAAAAAAAAAAAATTTCTTCATTTTGGTGTTTCACGAAGATTCCAAGCTACGTACCCGGAATGGTAGTCACGCATCAACCTATTCGGCTACGGCTGCCGAAACATAGATCGAGACTATAAAAAATTGTATTAATTTCATTAAGACACCTATTAATGAGTGTATACTTTAGGTACTTTGATTTAAAAAGTTTAAAATGCAATGAAAAATGAAAACACGAAACCCTTTGGGGGATTTTGAAACTTATCTGCAGCGGTAGTTGTGGACAATCAATGATACTACGGAAAGTGTCGTAGATAAACGGAAGTGAGTGTATTGCACGCTTTGAAGAAAGTTATTTCAAATTTATCAACATACAACTGCTCTCGTAACAATGGCAACCCGACGCAAAAATTCCTTCGCAAACTTATCATGTAAAATATTAATTACCGTTCCGGTTGACACACCCATGGCCTCTGTTACTTCGCGCACTTTCGTTCGTCAATCAACGAGAATCATGTCGGAGACTTTTGGAATGAATTCCTCGGTAACCAGTTCTGCCGGACGTCGTGGTCGCTCCTTCTCAAAAATTGATGGTTGCCCACGTTTAAATTTGTTGAACCAATATCTTAGTGTGGTCATAGATAGCGAAGCGTCCCCATAAACAACAACAAACTTTGCTTTTATCTCCTCGCATTTTTTCCTATCCAAAAACAAAAAGCGAATTCACGAAACACGTCTTACTCGAATAGCTGGCAAATCAGTCTGAAATTTGTTTTGCGATCGTTTGATAGATGCTAACAGCAACTTCCCCCAGGAACGCGCTCTGTCATCAAATAAGGGTACTTATTGAACCGCCCTCGTATTTCAAAACACATAACTAGTAAACTCCAGCTGGTCTATGCGTGGCCGGTAAGACCTTAGAAACCGTGACTTCGATATCAACGCCAACTTTATTTTTCATGAAAATCATCTCTTTTGGGACCAACTTTGCAGCAACACGACGCAAGCCCAGATCATTGGCTACAATGTCTGCCAGCTCTCTGATGGTTATTGATCAACTTTTCTTTCACTTTATTGATATTTTCATCAGTTTTCGATGTCGATGGTCTGCTACTACGTTTGTCATCCTCGATGGACTCCCGATCTCTTCTGAAACGTGCATGCCACTTGTAAGGGGATGTTTAGAACAAATTACTATATAATTACGATAAACAAAGATACAATACAAGATTGCACCATTTTCCCAGAATCCGACCGCTGTAGTTGTGAAAAAAATTTCACGATTTGAAATTTTCGCACCGCAAAGTAGTTTTAGAACCGAAATTAAATTTTTTTTCTTTCAAACAAAATAACAAAAAATAATAATTCATGATGAAAAACATTTTTGGATCTTTGTACGTTGGTGACGGCGAGTATCGCAATGGAACAAAGAGCTGTATGAGCTTTATGACGACATAGACATTGCGCACCGAATAAAACGACTGGCTCGACCATAATTTCTAAAAATATTTATATTTTATTCTACGGGCTTCATACCAAAGGAGGGCAGAAGGGGGCATGAAACAGGACTTTAGGCCAATTAGTCTCTCGTCCTTCGTTCTAAAAACATTTAAACGGCTTTTAGACATACACATTAGAAGCTCGCTGGAGACCTCCAGTATATCAACTGCACAACATGCTTATCTCAAAGGCAAATCGACGGAGACAGAGCTTCACGAGGTAATCCGAACAATAGAGGGGTCTCTAGCAAGCAAACTGTACACCACGGCAGCTTTTCTTGACATAGAAGGCACATTTAATAACGTTAGCACTGATGCTACCCAACGGGCGTTAATAGACTTAGGGGTGGAAAATTGTATTAGCAATTGGATCATCTATATGCTAGAAACTAGGATAATTAGAGTCCACAGGGGCACTCCACAGGGGGAGTGTTATCTCCACTCCTTTGGTTATGTGTTATTAGTAAATTCTTAACAAAACTTAATGGAGGAGGGGTAAAAGTGGTCGCGTACGCTGATGATGTGGTGTTAATGGCATCAGGACTGTATCCCAATACGATCAGTGGGATCATTCAAAGGGCGCTAAGCGAGCTTAACTATTGGGCTACAGGCTGTGGCCTAAGTTTAAACGCGCGTAAAACAGAACTCATGCTATTTACGATCAGATATAAGGTACCAATTTTTACTCTAGCAAGCATTAACGGACAAACCCTCTCACTTTCACCCAGTGCAAAGTACTTAGGGGTAATTCTGGACTCCAAACTTAGCTGGAAATCAAACAATGAAGAACGGGTAAAGAAAGCAGAAATCGCTTTATATGCCTATAAACGTATGCTGGGAAGAAGATGGGGTATTCAACCCAAGTATACATTATGGTTGTATAAGGCGATTATACGACCAATTTTAACGTATGGCTCTGTAGTTTGGTGGAAAGCTCTAGAGAGAGAATACAACATCAAATTACTCAGCAGAATACAAAGATCAGCATGTGCAATAGCAGTCGGTGCGATCAGGCCATGCCCTAGGGAGGCCCTGAATGCGCTGACACACGTTATTCCGGTAGAATTATCTACATATCAAGAAGATGGCAACTATGAGTGCATTTAGGTTAAATGAAGCGCGTCGCTGGAAGGAAAAAGCTCATGGTCATGCTAGTCTATTACTGCGACAAACCCAGTATACCTCGAAGAGGACTGACTACATCTTCCCGACGGTGACATTCAGCAGAAATTTTGTCAATTTCTTTCCATCTCGGAAAGAATGGAATAAGGGATTCTCACTAAACAAGTTCGACACTACAGTATATACAGATGGCAGTAAAATGGATTGTGGTGTTGGAGCTGGCATATATTCTCATAGACTTAAAATTGAAAGATCTGTGCGTCTCCCTAATGCTTGCAGTGTCTTTCAGGCGGAAGTACTGGCAATTGGGGAAGCTTGTAGGCTACTAATCGCAGATCCCTCTTTTAAGGGCAGTATCGCAATTATTTCGGATAGCCAAGCAGCAATCCAGGCACTGGGTTCAGCTACAACAACCTCTAAAGTGGTGGAGCAAAGCAGGAATAGCCTCACCACCTTGAGCGAAAACCATAAAGTTACCTTAATCTGGGTCCCGGAACATCGGAGCATCGAAGGTAATGAAAAAGCGGATGAACTGGCAAGAAGGGGATCTGCCATGAACAACGCTCTTGCAAAATCGGTATTCACACCACTAGGTGCAGTCAATAGTGCAATTTCCCTAAAATACCTTCGAATCGCAGATTGTAGATGAAGAAACCAGACAAAATGCAAAATTAGCAGAACGTTATGGCCCACCTGCATCCTTAAGCAATCGTTAGCATTGATCAACATGAAACGACGGGACACCTGGAGACTTACGGCAGTCATAACTGGCTTTTAGTCTGTGGGAGAACAAGCAGCCAAAATGGGCATCCCTCACAATACATACTGTCACAGTTGTAAACAACCGGAGAAAAAGGAAACAATCTTCCATTTCCATCTGTGTTAACCCTGGGTAAACCGTTGGTCGAGAATCTGGAACAGCTGTCTGGCTTAGATGTCAACAACCTGATAAGGTTCCTGAACCACACAGACTGGATATAGTCATGCTGTAAATAACTGGCAAACAAGTTGGTAACGAGGATGTGGCAACAAAATAGTGCGGAAGCGCTAGTTGGATTCTGGAAGAATCACCACTTAAACCAACCAACCATGGGCGAGTAAGAACTTTTAACTGAAATTAATGAAAGGAATCACTCCATCCCAATGAGTGCATACTCAAAGTTTATGCAAATCTTGTGGCATTAAAAATAATCAGCCTTTTAAATAACAGTAAACATTATTGAATTAAACTCCGATTTAACGTTATTTATCATAAAGTGTACTTATCTACTAATTTTATTTTATTATACAAATAGCAATTAAAAATTGATATATCTAAATTTAGACTTTTCTAGTCCTGCTCAAACTGTAATGAAAATTTCTTTATGCTTAAGATTTATTTTATAACCAGTTTTTCTTCAACGGTGTTAAGACAACACCTCAAAGTCGATGACATACATTCGAAATTAACATATTTGTAACAATTTATATCCAACCACGCGTGCATATTTATGCTAATTCAATATATTCAAAAGAAATTGATTAACCCGACATAAAAGCTTGTGTCGAACTCGATTTGTATATCACTCGAATGTAGAAAATATTTTCACAAAAATGTGAATGGCTTCTACAGAAAATAATATATAAATAATAATAAATTAGCAAAATATTTTACTATAATTACCTCAATAGAGGCATAAAAATGTGCACCTGACCAGGCATCGTGGCAATTGCGAATTATGATAGCAAATAGATAATATAAACTTTGCTGTTGTGTTCCCACCATGGCAATTTGCGTGCGCTTTTTAACCGAGTGGGGGCGTTAAGTCAAACTCATTTTTCAACGTAGAGTGTTGGCCACCGCAGCGCGCATTTGTTTTTACTAGAAACTTTTTTCATGGCACAAACACACTAGAAGGTTGGCCATTATCGGCAGAGGAGCTAATGATACTTAATCAAATTTTTTTTTTTAATTTTCTATGTTTTGTATATACGGTTAGGATCGTAGCAAGGATAATCAAATTACTAAATACTGTCAAGCGCCATAGCCGAAAACGTTTGTCGTAACTGTCAACGTAAACAATTGTTTGTATCTAATAATTTGTTCTTACGTCTTAGAATTTTATCCCGCATTCGTGATTTACTTTCCAAGAACCTTTAGGTTAGGTTAGGTTTGGCAGCCTCATCGCACATAGAGACAACGATGCCACTTAGACCACGAAATGGGTCCGATGTGAGCCGCGGGGGCTGGGCTTCATTTCCCTCTCCATATTGAACCATCCTGAGCTTTTGACAAAGCGTAAAAGGTTGTTGATACCTAAAGTGTATAGATTATCTATATTCGTTAAGAAGTAGGATTTTAAAAATCGGTTTCTGCTTCTGGCTAGAGCCGGGCATGTGCAAAAAAGGTGTTGAATTGTTTCCAACTCCTCCTCATTTCTGCAGCTACGACAGAAATCATGCGTAATCTAATCTCCTTGCATGATTTCCTATAAGACAATGTCCTGTGAGGGCCCCTACTGAGGGCCCCTACCCCTCCAGACGTAAATTTAGCCTTGGCCATATTTGCCTAGCAATTTCGCAGGTGTTAGCGCTATTCCATCTCTGATTTGCAAAATTGATTACTGCGTCCTTAATGAGAAGCTTACAAGATGCGAGGTACCTTCTCTTGCAAGTTGGTCTGCCCTACAGTTCCCTGGTATATCTCTGTGGCCTGGGACCCAGCATAAGATTATACGATATTGCTTGGCCATCTCATTTAGAGATTGCCGACAACGTAAGACACTCCTTGATGTTGTTTGGAATGAATCCAGGGCTCGTAGGCCAGCTTGGCTGTCTGATAGAATGCAAATATCTGTTGATGATATTCTGTTTATCGTTAACCATTTTAAGGCTTCATGAATAGCGTTTATTTCCGCTTGAAAAATGCTACAGTGATCCGGTAATTTAAAGGATTCACTAATAGAAAGCTCTTCGCAAAATAGCCCTGATCCTACACCGGTGTCCATTTTGGATCCGTCCGTGTAGATCTTAACGGATGTGTTGGGTGTTGGATCTTCTTCAAGCCATTCCACTCTAGAAGGGATTTTCATTAGGAAATTGTATTCATAATTCATTGTGAGCTCGCTTTGAGCCTTAAAGTGGAGCAGGCCGCTGAGTATTTGCAGAAGAGATCTAGCGGTAGCAGATGTAGCATGATGTCCAAAGCCATGAATGGTGTGGTTTTCATGGCGCCACATATTGCTAATTCCGCTGATCTCTGCACCTTTCTTCTAATCAAAGAGACACTCACCTCTAGCGTTAGTATCAGTACTGTCCCATATCTCGCGATGCGCATTTACATCCGCACCAATAATTAGGTTTGCGCCAAGCTTCTGCGCCTGCGCTACCAGATCTTTGAATATTAATCTCGGTAGCTCCTCATGGTCATGTGCGAGGTAACAGGAAGATAGCCACATCCGTTCATTTCCCGACTCCAGACTAATGGGCAATTGATCGGTGTCGCTGTAATTAGAAAGCATGAAAGCATTTATCCCTTTTCTTATTAGTACGCACGCTCTACGATTACCTTTGTTGCGAGCATACATCAGTTTATATTTTTGAGTCCTTAGTCCGCAGACAAGTCCATGTGATACCCATGGTTCTTGAATCAGGACAATATGATGTCCACCTTTGGCCAGGTGGGAGAGGAGAGGAGATGATGGAATGATGGGGGTTAAGGATTAACAGGTACGTCGGTACGGTGATCTTCATATTGTGATTGGATGGCCACCAATTTTGCCGTTAGCGGGTGGATGGCTAGCCATTCCTCATATAGAGCTTCCCTCTTAGTTCGTGTTGGGTTGGTCCCCATGATATGGGGGTCAAACCACCACTTAAGCCTCATCCCCGAGGCAAGGAGACCAACATGATGAGGTAAAAAACCCTTTAAATTATGTAATACGGCACGCAAAATTTTATTTTTGAGTCTCAATTCACTTAAGAATTACGCCCAAATCGGTGTCTTCCATATTTTAATCGGAAATGCATGGAAATTAGTTCCAAAACTCAATCGAAAGAGTAAACCAAAATAAATTTAGTGAACAAATGTTGGAAAATAACCAGAAAAAGTTATATTATAAAAATGGAAGCAAAAAAAGAAATTGTCAAAAAAATTATTGTGTTGAAGAGCAACACCTCAAGAATTGTGAAGCAGACTAAATTGTCTTCTCAGCAAATATTCCACCTTCATGAGGAGCAGTTGAGCTACTAAAGCAACTGCATCTTCTAAATACTGTGAAGTTATCATATTGGTTTTCACTGTCACCATCGCCACTACACAAAGCCTTACTTCTCCACCTCCTGCGCCTCTCTAATAGTTGTTTTCCTGTTTTTCCGCCAGCCACGCAATTCACTTATAAGCCCTTTACAGGGGCGTTAGAAAGGTTGAATTTGCGTATCTAAAAGTCTCCAATTCAAAATAGAATAACTTTTTTTATATTAATCGTAAAAATATTTTTAAAAAAAGGACCTTTAACCTCAAATTGCCAAAAATCCTGACGTGGTGGAGCATTTTCAAGGTCATATTCGTTTTCAGCATAAAAAAACCTTCAGAAAACACCCATAGCGGTTTTAGAAACTGTAAAAAAGCGAGATTTCGCAGGCCTGTGTTATCTTCTCACACCATATCTCTATGAAGGATATTTCGGCGACCTGTTCCCATTTGCTGGCTACGAGCAATGCTGGCAAAAGGAAGGAATAAATTGATGCAGTCTTCACTATACAATCAAGTAAAATGCTTGTTTTAACGTACTTCTTTCTCCATCAGCGGTATTCACAGCAAGTGATAATAAAATGCGGACGTTCTCGCCAAAGTCGGTTCTACGTTACCGGATCGACCCGGATTTATATCCGGCCAAGGGCTTCAACAACAGCAATAAAAAACGAAAAACAAGAACAAGAACGAATAACCTTGAGATTGAATTACATGCCGTGGAGGCGGAAAATGGATTTCCTTAATAAAATTTATTTACCTATAGCTTGTTGGTGTTTAACTGAGCTAAAACTTTGTTAAAAACTTTTCGTAGTTACTAAATTTGAGTTCAAATTCAGATTCAGCAAATCGACAACCTTTGAAGAAGTGGTTAAAAATTCATGTCGGCCTTTATTTTCTTAACCTTCCATACGTTGTTTCGCTTAAACTTAACTCTCTTCTTTAATTTTTTCTATATTGAATTTTTTACTAAGAAATTCTGTGCCAACGACATTAAACATTACTCTTGAAGTAAAGGCTTTTACCTCTTATATGGTAATCGAAGAAGTCTTTTCGTATTTCTAATCAAACTTCAACTCATTTTTTTATATTTATAATAAACTTTATTAAACCAAATATGTACCATTTTGATCGACCACCTTTCGCCATTTTTCTTCTAGAGACATTATTCCATCAGTGTAAAACTTTTGTGGTTTCTCGGCGAAAAACTGCGACAAGTAATTTTCACAGGTTTCTCTTGAAGCCAACTTTACTCCATTAAGGGAGGTCTGCATTGACCGAAACAAATGGTAGTCCGATGGTGCAAGGTCAGGGCTATATGGTGGATGCATCAAAACTTCCTAGCCAAGCTCTCCCAGTTTTTGCTGAGTCATCAAAGATGTGTGTGGCCTAGCGTTGTCCTGATGGAAGACGACGCCCTTTCTGCTGATCAGTTCTGGACGTTTTTTTTTTTTGGTTGCTTGCTTCAATCTCATCAGTTGTTAACAGTAAAGTGTAGAATCAATCGTTCGAGCAGGCTGGAGCAGCTCATAGTTGATTATTCCTTTCTAAACACACAGCATAACCTTTTGAGGCGTCAATCCTGGCTTTGCGACCATTTGTTGAGCTTCACCACCCTTGCACCATGATCTTTTTCGCACATTTTTGTCGTATTTGATCCACTTTTCGTCTCCTGTTACCATTCGCTTCAGAAATGGTTCGATTTCATTTCGTTTCAGCAAAGAATCGCAGATGTTAATTCGGTTCATTAAATTTTTCACAGACAACTCATGTGATACCCAAACATCGAGCTTCTTTTTGTAACCAGCCTTTTTTAAATGGTTCAAAACCGTTTGATGATGAATGTTTAGTGCCTTGGCGATGTCATGGCAGATTATGTGACGGTCCTGGTCAATCTTTTCCATAATTTCATCGACTTTTTCAACGATAGGTCGACCGGAACGAGGTGCATCTTTCGCATCGAAATTTCCAGAACGGAAGCGAGCGAACCATTGTTGTGCTACACGAACTGATACAGCATCGTTTCCGTGAACTTCACAAATTTCATTGGTGGCTTGTGTGGCATTCTTCCCTTTTTTATACAAAAATTTCAAAATAAAGCGAATTTCTTCATTATTATCACTCATTTTTGAACAGCTATAACTTATTTTCAACTTCTCCGAATTTAATTTTTTTTGGTTAAATGAAGCTTAAAATGTCACCTTTCTAACACTATATGATATGACACAATGTGACTCCAATGACATCTATTGACAAAATACGAAAAGACTTTTTCGACTACCCAATATTTATAATCATACAGAAGACTCCAGTTGCGATAGACGATTTTGCATACACACATATGTATGTATATAGTATTATATATGTGCTGAAAGGTAAAGAAATATTATTTTTGTATTTATTTTAAATAAAATATTTATTTCTCATCCATGACAAGTGAAAAGGATGCAAGTCCCAAGTTAAAAAGGAAATTTATTTCTCTACAAGAAAAAGTTGACATTTTGGATCAGCTGGCGACAATATTTCCCACCGTGTTATAGGGGGGATTACTGAGCGCGTTATAGGCGCTAAAAAAAGGAGTATAATAACGGAGTGTCGCGATCTTTCACTACTACTGCGAAGTGTTGTATGTATTATATATCTACTTATAGTAATAAATTTAATAAAACAAATGAATTGAAACTAAAGCTCCACGAAAGATTAATTACCCAACATATTGTCATGTTTATGCTATTTCATGTATCTGCTTTACATGAGCAATAAATAATTTTGTAACAATAAATAAAGTGATAAGAACAGTGCTAATTAAATACTTGCATAAATATGTTATATGCAAACAGGTACATAGCTCGTATAAACAAGCACAATACAATGCTGAGAAAAGAATACAGTGTAAAATAATACAATTAAAATTTACTTAGAATCAGTTCATGATCATTTAACAAGAAATGTGTATACGATACTTCTAGCCAATGTAAGCAAAAGGGCCAATAGGAAAAAAATCAAAACATCTGATCAAATTTTAGTATGTGCGCGTTCTTGTTATATACATAATGACGTAATAAGAATATTTGTAACGAGCATTTTTAGTGGAAGAAATAATCGGTCGAACTGTACGGTTATGAAAATTACTGTTATCCCTCAATATTACTGCGCTAAACCTTTTTAAGGGTATTCGCCTCGATTACGATGTATTCCAAATTTGCATTGAAAATAAGTATTAAACATTGTCATATTTGGTTATAGTGTGCTATATTATGTTCTGTTATGCTAAATTATGTTGTGTTATGTTATGTTATGATATACAATGATATGTTAAGTTGTCCTATACTTATTTATGTTATGGTAATTTTTGCTATGTTACGTTAATTTTTGTTATGTTCTGTTATTTTTTGTCTTGTTACGTTAATTTTTGTTATGTTCTGCTATATTACGTTCTGTTATGCTAAATTATGTTGTGTTATGTTATGTTATGATATACAATGTTATGTTAAGTTGTCCTATACTTTTTTATGTTATGCTAATTTTTGCTATGTTACGTTAATTTTTGTTATGTTCTGTTATGTGTTTTTATGTTATTTATTGTCTTGTTACGTTAATTTTTGTTATATTCTGCTATATTACTTTCTGTTATGCTATGTTATGTTAAGTTGTCTTGTTTTAATTTATATTATGTTATGTTAAGTTATGTTATGTAAATTTTTGTTATGTTCTGTTATGTTTAGTTCTTTAATTTTTTCTTATGTTGTATTATATAATATTATTACATTATGTTACATTTTGTTATGTTTCTGTTACGCTATTTTATGTGATGTTCTTTTATGTTCTGTTATGTGTTTTTATTCACAAGGATTTTCTTTATATTTGGAAGAAAAAGTTAGGATTTATACCAACCAGTAGTGTCACCTACACAAATTGTTTAAAATTCCAGTGAAGTATAATAAGAATAAAGACTTCTTATCCAATCAATAAAGTGTCCGAGCCGTTAAATTCCTTCTAACTTTAAAATTCCTCTTAACTTGTTTCGGTTTTTTAAAAAACTGGCAAAGATAAATTTGCTAATGGCCAACAGCAAGATCAAAATAAAAATTTAGTTTTGTTCGACTAATTTCTGAATACCGGCAAACAAAATTAGTTGTTTTTTTATTTCCATCGTCTTAATTAATTTCACTCCACTTCGAACCCTTCTATAATTTCAGATCAACTCTTCTAATTCTACTTTTCTTGTTACCATTTTTTCTCGGTCGCTAGCGGCCGCCGTAGCCGAATGGGTTGGTGCGTGACTGTCATTCGGAATACAGAGAGAACGTAGGTTCGAATCTCGGTGAAAGACCAAAAAGAAGAAAAAGTTTTTTCTAATAGCGGTCGCCCCTCGGCAGGCAATGACAAACCTCCGAGTGTATTTCTGCCATGAAAAAGCTCCTCATAAAAATATCTGCCGTTCGGAGTCGGCTTGAAACTGTAGGTCACTCCATTTGTGGAACAACATCAAGACGCACACTACAAATAGGAGGAAGAGCTCGGGTAAACACCCAAAACGGGTGTACGCGCCAATTATATATATACACATATATAGCACTAACTTATTTATTTATTTCTTCCTATAAAAAATCAATTAATGTTCCCGAAAAAGTTCATTAATGAAATGTGAATGAATTTTTTTTTCATAGCTGATTTTTACGAGTGAAATAAAAAAGTAATTTTCTTACTTTGCGAATAGCACAGTTCAATTCATCTCATCGTTTTAAGGCCGGCGGGCCAATTAGATGTCCTAAATTCAGTAGTTTTCGCGAAGCGTTGTAGGATGAGAAAAAAAACAATTAGCCAAATGAAGTTTTGGGGATAGTTTAATATATACAATATTTGAACTAAAAAAGAAAAATTTGTACAATCTCCAACAATATATTGTAAGCCGAGTTATCAATAGATTCCCAGAGCGCCTTGCCACTGAAGTATCCAACTTCTGTACAAGATACAACTTGCAATTTTCATCTGAAAACAAAAAAAACAAAAAAAGATTATTAATTTTGATGTAATTATCTTCTATGTAAACTAAGAAAATTGGGAGAAACACGTAAAATTCGAATTTTTGGGGAAGGTAGAAAAAAAAGTGGTTTTTCAAGGAAAAAAAAAGCTCTTCAACTGGGTAAAAAAGTCACTTAAAAAAAGTTTTTGGATGTTTTTTTAAGTTCACATAGAAGAGAAAACAATACTGAAGATAACGCATTTTGAATGAAATGGATAACTCGTTTAGTTTTTTTGCAATCGTGTACATAAATTAGGTAAAATCGTGAAAATGAAAAGCCGAGAAAACGCGCTTCAAAGTCAACAACAAGCGCACAGTTGCTCGACGCCGCACTACGCTCGGCTCTGTAGCTCTGCAAATACTTGGAATTTAACTCTGAAAATTTGTGTCTCATGTTCTTGAATATCTTAGCTATTGATTTCAGGAAAAAACAAAAATCGATTTTTTTGACTTTTTAATTGGCCCGCCGGCCTTAACATGACTTTAATTTCTTTCAAATCGGCGTGTTGGTTGAAAAAAATGTCACTGAAATAAATTTAATTCTTAATTTACTTTTTAAAAATTATAAAAACTAAAATATGTCATAATTAAAACCCAGTCATAATAAAAGTCCCTCAAATTGTTAATTACTTTTATTTTTCATATTTAACTTTTATCGAGTTTAATTATAATTGCATTTAAAAAATGTATGTTTTTGTTGTTGCAACAACATATTACATTCCCTAAAAAATTTCGAGAAATTGTATTTGATGAATAGTTCTTGTGAGCCTTCCATGTCACATTACCGCCTGTGTTGAAGCCCCGAACGACTTGAACTTGTTAGTAAATACAGTAAATACACTCAGGCCCCGATTTCGTTCTTGGAAAAATAGTGCCAAACGAGACACAGAGTTCATACAAAGTAGACGGATATATTCAATGAACCTGAAAACCGCATAAATGGACCTAAAGAAGTCAAAGAAGAGTCGAAGATATGTGTATTATAATCGTGTAAAACCAGATACATAAATTTCAATTAAATTTATTTCGGAAAATTAAAACGAAACCAATAATGGACAATATTCAATACTCTGTTCCAAAAATATGTTTGCAGTTCTCTACCTTCTCAAAGCCCTTCAGCAATTACTTTTCCAGCAAATTTTTCAGCTTCACTATTGTCACCACCAGAACTGATATCTACATCATCTTCGGGAAACTTTTGTAGCGCCAATTCCGGAAGATCCGCGTCAGGAATTTCTTCATCCTTAAAAACTCTTTAATATCCAAATCACCAAATCCCTCGCCACCAATAAAATAAGCTATATCTATGATATTGGCAGATACAATACACTCGGAGGTTTGCCATTGCCTACCGAAGGGCGACCGCTATTAGAAAAAACTTTTCTCTATTTTAGCCTTTCGCCGAGATTTGAACCTACGTTCTCTCTGAATTCCGAATGGTAATCACGCCCCAACCCATCCGGCCAAGGCGGTCGCATAATACTACACTTGAATTAGATAAGTTCTTTGATATTTTTGCAGTTTAAAAATATGTATCTCCACATTTCGTCCTTTATGCGAGTGAATTTCATCAACATTCGCCAAATTCAAGTTAAATAAAGCGTGTTTTTTTAGAGGTTAGGTTTTCAAGTTGGCACTACTTTTTTCGTAGATGGTCTTTTTGACAGCTGTCACTTGATTTATGCTCAGTTCGGTTTGCCATTTCATAATGAATAGACTTACACCTGAACAACGTTTGCAAATCGTGCAAATTTATTACGAAATTAATGGTTCGGTTCGCGCGACGCATCGAAGAAAATTTTGTTCAGCGATGAAGCTCACTTTTGGTTGAATGGGTATGTCAATAAGCAAAATTGTCGCATTTGGAGTGAACATAATCCACAAGCCATTGCTGAGACGCCGTTACATCCTCAAAAAGTCACTGTTTGGTGTGCTCTATGGGCAGAGGGAATCATTGGTCCATATTTCTTTAAAAAGTTACAGTCAATGGAGAGCGCTATAGAGCCATGATTAATGACTTTTTCGTGCCTGAATTGGACGATGTTGATGTGGACGACCTTTGGTTCCAACAAGACGGCGCTACATGCCATACAGCCAACGCAACAATCGATTTATTGAAGGAAACTTTTGGTGAGCATTATCTCGCGCCGTGGACCTGTGGCGTGGCCTCGTTCGATATAACACCGCTGGACTATTTCTTGTGGGGCTATGTGAAGTCGCTTGTCTACGCAGATAAGCCCAAGACGATTGACGTCTTGGAAGAGAATATTCGGCGCGTTATTGCTGACATACGGCCCCAATTGCTGCAAAAAGTGGTCGAAAATTGGGCCTCTCGGCTGGAATTTATTCGAGCCAGCCGCGGCGGCCACTTGCCCGAAATCATTTTTAAAACATAATGGCAAACCCTTATCTTTATAATAAAGCTAAATTCTTGGCCATAACATTAAATTATATACGTTTTATTTCATCTTGAAAACCTAACCTCTAGAAAAAACATTACATACATCTTTATCTGCGGCCAGCGTTAATCCAAGTAATAAATTGCAACTTCTTTTTTAGTATTAGCGCAATAATTATTAGATTCATCATATTATTAGATTCATAAATATTAATCCCCCTCACCTAAGTAAGTTAAATATAATTTTGAAAGATTTCAAATGAACTTTGAAATTCATAATAATTGTAAAATGTTCATAGATATGAGTTTGAACTCAACGCGTTTGCCTTCAAATTTCGAAAAGCTTACACACCGTAAAAGACTATAGAAGAATGAAAGTAAAAATACATATTTTGATATTAAAAAAATATATATGTAAATATGTTTGTAAGTATAAAAGAACACACCTAATATTTATGCTTAATGACCTCTCAAGTTTGAATGAAACAAGAGATGAACAGATACACACAGCAACAGAAAACATTATTAAAAAAAAAACCAAAAGAAGTATTATTGATGCTAATTTTTTGCAAACATAGATGTTGATTAATGATAAATTTTGTAACCTCTTGTGGTCAGCTGCAAATTTAGATACATATACATAAATACATGCACAATGCATTGCAATGTAAAAGAATATGAGCGCAAAAGGCAAATGGGGCATTTTTTTGGAAGCGGCACATATATGGTAGATACTAGAACAGATATAGTACGTAGGTGACTTCATTCTACAGAATTTCGTGAATTTTTGCCTTCCAAACGCATTTCCATAATTAGATGTATGTAGTAGCAGTGATGAGTTTTCCACTGAACAAGAATTTCCATCAACGCTCAGCACTTTCCAAATTATTTTGGGGAAAGTTAAATCCAATATTTTTGCGTAAAATTTGCGCAAATGCTTTAAAACTGCTTTGTGGTCGATTTTTAGCTCCTATGCCATGCTACGACTACTAACATCCTAGTCAACTTCGAATATTTCTTTGATTTCATCGAAATTTTCGACCTTTCCCACATTATCGACATTTTCTTTAACAACAAAAATGCCTGAATGGAATCGACGAAACCAAACTTGCACATAATTAGCTGTTGCTTTATCGGCATACATCAACAACAAAGAACAAAAGAACAGTAAAGGCTTTTTTAGTGTGAAATGTCACATTGACAACGAGCATAAACTTAAAATTGTTTGATGGACACTTTACGAGATATCGATCCATACAGACATCTACTGAGAAAATAATGGATTTCTTTTTCACCAAACTAATATTCGATACCATAATTCACAATTGCCAGGATAGCAGGTCATTCTCGCACAGTTATTAATTGCCTCATAGTCAGCCTTTATTTAGTACTCACTTTGTTGACCAAAAATCTAAAAATTTTTTCAAAAGTGCATCATTTCTACAAAATTAGATACATTTCAAAAAACTTTCTCCGCCAGTGAAAAGATCTCACTCAATTCTAGTTGTTTTCCATCCTACTAAAATAATCCGTCAAAATTAGGCCTACTTCTCTTAATGTCGAACTCATAAAATAATCTCACGGTAAACTTTGTGACACTGCATACCCCCAACAACAGTTTTATTTACATTTTACCATTTTGCGCTTTTTATGCACTCGAATGCGAACCTCAGCGATTTTCATTGAAGTTGAAACTACATACATATATGCATACATATACTTATACCTGTGATATTTTTATACGAGCACATCCCACATGTTTCTCACATACTTACATATGTAATAGCTGTTGTTAATGTACTTGTACATGTACGTGCGCATATAAGCACTTGTATGCCAACAAAGATTATTCTCTATTGAGCTAGGTGAGTGTCACAGCAGCAATCTCGGATCAATAATACTCTTATTACACAAATAATAATTATCTCATAATTAAAATCAGCACGCGCGCCTTTCATAGAAAAAATATCAATAAAGAATTAAGTAATTAATTTACTCTCTATAACAGCGATTAATTATGAAAACTAATAACCGTTTAGAGTATCGTTAGCCTAATAAAGGGTTATGTTGAATATCGGTTACTGATTTTACAAGGTGATAATTAGAGACAATGAACGTAAAATTAAGTATCGACCTAAATACTGGTTCGATTAATGCTGAGGTTGATGAATATTCTTCAAATCATTATAGGTATGTATTAGTTGTTGGTCAGTTTGCGCTACTTTCGAAAGAATCGACTATGCTGGCCTAATAAAGTAGATTTTATTGCAGACGCTTGAGTAAAAATGGAATAGGATGTAGCGTGGATTAAAAATTTCTAAATTAGACATTCACCAACATTTGTTTAAATTTCTCATCTGATATTGGATTTCACTCTCTTCAATTCTGCAATATTTTGTATTTTAAAGCTTACTAAGAAGAATTTTGCTTTATCCAAAGAACAAATGTCAGTGTTGTTTAACTTATTTAGCTGATAGCTTCAGGTTCAACGTTTCCATATTTTTTCTTCATATGCTTTCGCAATCTGGTTATTATTCGATTTTGCGAGTCATTGCGAGAATCTTCTGTTCTAATTAGTCTACTGAAATAAACCGGCGTGTTTAATTCAACATTTTTTGCGATATTTATTGTTTAAATTAGTTTTGCTACACTTTGGCCACGATTTAGAAAAGTAGTTCAAAATCAGAATGAATTACCATTTTTCAGTTTTTAATAGATTTGTCTTATTTTGAGTTGTCATAACGGTCAACTTTATCATTCTCGTCAAACATGCTGGCATTCTTTCAAGAAAAATTGGCAAATCATCATGAATCGATACACACAAAAAATTGCAAGCGTGCAAACTCAAGCAAATCTAAGATCAGTTCCACATTTAAGAAAAACAATTTGTTAATTTTACCAAAATAAAACTTATTTGAGCGCTACACAAAAAAAATATAAATCAAGAAAGTGCAAGTTGATATTTATGTCTAGTAGTTTAATAGGACTATGAATAAGTTCGTGCGGTTTTTTTTCGAAATTTGAAACTTTATTGACGTAAAATGGTTACAAATTTAATATTCAAAATATTGTCCATCGCTTACTACTACTTTTTCCCATCTTTCTGGCAATTCACGGATTCCCTTTGTGAAAAATTCGGTCGGTTTTGCCGCAATCCACGAATCGATCCATTTTTTGACTTCATCGTAATTACGGAAGTGCTGGTCAGCCAGGCCATGTTGCATCGATCGGAAGAGATAGTAATCGGATGGCGCAAGGTCTGGACTATACAGCGGGTGGGATAGGACATCCCATTTGAGCGTTTCTAAGTATGTTTTGACCACTTGTGCAACATGTGGCCGAGCATTGTCATGTTGCAAAATAACTTTGTCGTGTCTATCGGCGTATTGCGGCCGTTTTTCTCGCAGTGCTCGGCTCAAACGCATCAATTGTCGTCGGTAGACATCTCCCGTAATCGTTTCATTCGGTTTCAGTAGCTCATAATACACAACACCCAGCTGGTCCCACCAGATACACAGCATAACCTTCAGGCCATGAATATTCTGCGCCGACGTCGATGTTGAAGCATGGCCAGGGTATCCATACGTTGCCCGACGTTTTGGATTGTCGTAATGGACCCACTTTTCATCGCCAGTCACAATTCGATGCAAAAAACCCTTTCTTTTGTGCCGTTGAAGCAGTTGTTCGCATGCCATAAAACGGCGTTCAACGTCTCTTGGCTTCAATTCATACGGCACCCAATGGCCTACCTTTCGGATCATTCCCATGGCTTTTAAACGTTTGGAAATGGTTGATTGATCAACTCCCAAAGTTTTTGCAACCTCTTCTTGCGTTTGAGCCGGATCTTGATCGAGCAATTCCTCCAATTCGGTATCCATGAACTTTGGCGGCGCACCCTCGCGTTCTTCGTCTTCCAAGCCAAAATCACCACTTTTAAAGCGTGCAAACCACTTCTGGCACGTTCGCTCAGATAGAGCATGCTCACCATAAACTTCCACCAAGATACGATGACTTTCGGCTGCTTTTTTCTTCATATTAAAATAATGAAGAAGAATTCCCCGCAAAAACACATTATTTGGCACGAAATTCGACATTTTCAAGTGTGGTAAAAATATTGTTGTTTACGCTTCAAATAAAAAACTTATACTGACGTTTGTGCCTTACGACAGTAGCTCTCCAATGAATGTTTGGAAATGTGGATCGATGGAATAATAATCAAGTTACGCCATCTGTTGTAAAACCGCACGAACTTATAAATAGACCTATTAACTTGAATGTGTAACGGTATTCAATATCAGTTTTTTTGTTTTTTAGTCCTATACTTCCTTTCAAATGGCTCATACGAAAGCTGCTGAAAAATAGTAATTCCGACGCAACGAACCAGCCTAGCTTTTAGAGAAATATACGAGTACACGAGTAATTAGCTTTACGAATTGTGCTGGGACGGACTTTAAAGACCCATATACAGGGTGGCTGATGAATTTTGCTACATTAAGAAACTCAAATAACTTTTTTTTTTAGTGTATGAAATTCATTTATTTTTTTTTTAAGTTGAAGGTCAATCAATTTTATTAAATGTAGTTTAACTAGTTTTAAAAATAATTGAATTTAAATGCCCCCCATGCTCGTTGACACAAGTGCGGCATCTTAGTAAAAAGTTGTTCATTGCGGCTTTGAGAGTTGCGACAGGAATAGCCGCAATTGTTGCCCGAATGGATTGTTTTAGTTCACCCAAATTTGTTGGCTTTGTTTTATAAACTTCTTGTTTACATAAACCCCACAAGAAAAAGTCAGGTGCAGTAAGGTCAGGCGACCTGGGGGGCCAACGAAATTCGGAGTTTCTTGAAATCAGTTTATTGGGAAATTTTCGTCGCAACTCTGTCATAACAGTCTGGGCTATGTGAGACGTTGCCCCATCTTGTTGAAACCACACAGAGTTGAAAGGAATTCTTTTTCGGCGTAGTTCTGGATAGAAAAATTCTTTCAGCATTTTCAAATAACGGTCTCCAGTAACCGTAACGGTGTGACCATTTTCTTCAAAAAAATAAGGCCCGACAATAAAGCGTGAAGAAACCGCACACCACACTGTCACGCGAAGAGGATGCAATTCCGTCTCGTGGAGTATCTGTGGGTTAGAAGTACTCCATATTCGACAATTTTGTTTGTTCACATTGCCGTTTAAATCGAAATGGGCCTCATCAGACATGAAAAGGCAGTTTAACATGTTTTGGTCTTCTTCCACCATTTGCAGGATCTTCTGGCAAAATTCCAAGCGAATCGGCAAGTCTACTGCATTCAGTTTGTTAACCATTTGAATTTTGTAGGGAAATAAGTCTAAATCTTTGTGCATTATTGTTTGCAAAGACTGTCGGCTGACACCAAGTTGAGCAGATAAGCTTCTTGTTGAAACCCTTGGATTGCTTTGTATAGCTGCAGCTACAGCAGCGATCGTTTCCTCCGTCCGAACTGGTGGGTTTCGATGATAAGGCCTTCTTGCGACTGTTCCTTGCTCAGCAAAATTATTCACCAGTCTCATTATGGTCCATCTGCTCGGGGGATCGCCGCCAAACATCCGCCTGTACTCTCTCTGTACCAAAACTACGGACTCCAGTGCGTGATAGCGGCGGACTATCCAAATTCTTGTTTGCGTGTCCCAGTTATCCATTTTAATAAATTTTAAAGATCAATCTGCAAATTAAAACAAAAATGGAACAGATAACTTAAAAAGAAAAAAAGTTATTCAATTTTTTTTTGGTAGCGGCTTTCATCAGCCACCCTGTACAAGCCAAATTTTATTCAATAGCTTCGCGCGATCAAAGCTAGAATATGCTTCATTAATCTGTACTCCGATATAGGTATTCAACATATTCCACTAGATTGAAAGAGTGCAGCGAAGTTTCATACGCTTCATCTTTAACCTCTTCATTTTACTGCTACCTTGTCATCTTATAGCGGCAGTGTACGCTTATAAGGAGTGAATTCATCAAGAGAGAGAGAGAGGGCATCTAGGAGAGTTATTCAATCGCTATTGGTTATTTATTATACTGTTGTCGGTATTTTGATTGTCCGAAACTTGTTGAACATTTATATAAGCTTCAATGCCCCACCCAGAACACTATGCTTTCAGTACGTTCCACATCAAGTAAATTAAAGCTAACTATGATATTATAACTAACGCCTTTATTGAACTCAATTAAATTTTCAGTAGCCTTGATATGGATTTTACTCCCGAGATCTTGTTTTGTATCTAAGGTTGAATTTTAAATTGTTTTTTAAATTTTCTTACATTAGTTTTCTGTCAAATAATTTTGTGAGCCTTCTACTTGATGCAATATACAAACAACAAGCTATGGAGCGCTTAAAGGTCAAAATAAAAATTTCCATCACTCAAAATGTTTGTTTTATTTAGTAAACAATTTGATCATTAATTTTTCGCCTCCTTATACTTATATTATAAGTATATATTCATAATTCGGAAAGTGGTCCAATTCATATATTTCTTCTTGGGAGATAAGGGTCTTCAATAATGAAAATTTATTAAATTAAATTAAAAATATAAAAAATTCAAAATTCATTATGAGTGTTAAGTTCTGTTCTTTAAATAATCACTTTCAAAACCCACTAAATAACCGACATACAAATAATTCAAGGCAATGAAATTCCGTCAGAATCAGTTACAAGTTTTAAAAGTAGGTAAATTATATAAAATAGATAAATTTAAAAAGGGCATTAAACAATTTCGGTATAACGGCAAATTAACTAGCACACTGTTATCAATGTTGGCTGATTGCTATTTCAATAATTACTACTGCTTTTTTTTGTTTTTTTTTTTTTGACTTAGGCCATTTTCCTTATTAATCACACACAATTTTCGAATATTGCTGAAATAACAAACACTGCCAGGGCTTCATTTTCAAAAATGACACAAAAATTCTAGTAAACTTAGTTAGATTAAGGTAATGTCAATTGATAAATGAACTATTTTTTCTACTTTGGGACTTTTTTCAAAATTATGGGCACATATAAATAGTATATAACGTCATATGAATTCAAAAAAGCCCTAAGTTACAAAAAATTCAAAATCGACTTTTTAGTTGATTATCATGTACCGTATCATAATACATGTTCCTTTAAAATTTTATAATCCAACAACCAATAATGACGTTGGTATAAACAAAATTTGAAAAGCCCTAAGTGCAAGCGTAACAAATTTGCCAACCAAAACTATAACTTACGCCTTTAGAGAAATAATAAGCAACAAACACAAGAAGGCATAGCATGCCATCCCATTGTGTGTGTTCTTATTTATCAGTGATATCAGGTTTTTTGCATCTTTGTATTAACAGTTAGTTTTTCTTTTGTATGTTTCTAAGAGGCTTTACTGAGCGATACTCTTCTATTCGTCTAGGTAACATCATCAAAATCAGCTTTCACGATCTACTTTTGCAATAAAATGTGTTTTAGAGGCAAAAGAATTGGTGATGCTACCGTTAACAAAATTCGAGTACTGGCATATGATCCGCTTGGAATTATTTATTTTAAAACAAACATCAAAGACGAATATACTCTTCTTCCACACCGATGTGCCAAAAATTTTCATGACTTCCAACTTGCTCCATTACATACCAAAAGATTAAACATTTCTAAAAAACAGTGGGAACATCTTAACGATCTTAAGTCCTTTATACCAGCAGATTCTCATGACTTTTATACTAATTTGCCCTATGAAAATGAATAGCAAGATGTATGTAAAGTTTTCACCTTTTTACGAATTTAATTTCTTTTTGTTTAACTTGCTTTTTGAGAATTATTTTTTGTTTTGTTGGTTTGTTATCAAAATAAAAAATATATAATAATAAATTGGATAATATCCATTATTATATTATTATATTATAATCAATTTAATGCAAGAAATAAGCAAAATATTTTGAGAAAATTACCAAAAAACAAACTTTCTATTTGAGTTACGTCCTTTTCGATTTCAGAAAAAACTAATTGTAGAAGGCGTAAGTTTCATATATCTGTAAGTAATACGAAAAGTAATATTTTTTCTTCAAATACTGATTCTTTTATGAAAAATAACTTGAGAAAATATTGAAAAATGTTGCCTTATTTTTCATTTCAAAAGGTTTTTTGCTTCTCCTGTAAAATTTTTAAAATGTAACTTAGGGCTTTTTTGATTTCATGTGACGATAAGCTTGCATGAAAACAAAAATAATCGTTAAGACCATTTTTGCCTTATTTTGTTATATAACATACAGTTAAACCACATTTATTCTAACTAAAAGTACTTTTTCATACTTATTTGGCAAACTGCCTAACAATAAGGTAAAAGTTTCTGGTCTAAAAAATTTTATTGAATTAAAATATTTTTAACAAAACTGTAATTGCATTCAGTGAGGACTAAACACTTTACTTTCTAATTTGAATTTAGAACTTGAACTTTTACTTTTAAACTTGAATTAAAAAACTTAAATTTAAAAAAATATTAAATATTCATCAATCCGTGCTTATATTTTCCATCTCATATGGACTCTCACTCTCTTTATAATTCTTAACGACTTCTCGCACAAACTGCTCAAATAAATAATGACTTGCTAAATTTCGAAGTATTTAATTAACATAACTACTATATACGAGTATGTATGTGCTTGTGTTTATTTTGCAAACCTTACTAAAATACCGAATACTAATCAGAAGCTCATAGATGTGTATATTTGCAGAAATAATAAACGCATATGCCTTTTTTTTGTTGTTGCCAAAAATGTGTGAATTCGTGTAGGTGCTTAAATCAGCAAAACCTGATAATAATAAATATCTGCTTAGTAATATTTACGTTAAAAAAAGAAAACTTGAGAAATATTTAAGGAAAACAGTACGAAAAGGCTGAACCCCTTTTTTAAGCTATGAAGACAAATTCACAGCGTCTCAAGTTTCCTTTTTAAAATATAAATAAAGTTGTATCCTGGGGTCCAAACTGAAAACTGTAAAGCTAATTAAACTCGCAATCAGTAATTCCAAATAGTTATGCTAACACATGGGCTGAAAAGTCCCGGGCCGAACATATAGATGGCACTTGTTTTATTGCATTCACCTCATTCGATAAGGCAGAGGTTATCGCATTTCTCAGATAATTGGCGCGTACACCCTTTTTGGGTGTTTGGCCGAGCTCCTCCTCCTATTTGTGGTGTCCGTCTTGATGTTGTTCCACAAATGGAGGGACCTACAGTTTCAAACTGACTCCGAACGGCAGATATTTTTATGAGGAGCTTTTTCATGGCAGAAATACACTCGGAGGTTTGCCATTGCCTGCCAAGGGGCAACCGCTGTTAGAAAAATATTTTTCTTAAGATCCTTATACTCTCAAAAAGTTATAAATGGCATTTGTGAGGCCGTTTGAAATAAGTTTATTTTATCTGGCGCCAGAAATGCCATCGAATACGAACAACTGCAATGTGACAGTTATCTTAACAAAATATTGATAAAAGTTATCTTAACAAAAAATTTGATCAAAAAATTTCTTATTCAAAAAATATGCTTACGAACTGATTTGAAACTATTATCTTACTTATAGAAGGTAGGCTGTATTAAAGAAAGAGTCATAAAGGTGTATATTTTCAATAGGTGCTTAAACCCCCGAAGCGATATCGGTTTCCTCAGGCAGGCAGTCCTTCACCGCACATAATAAATCCGGGACATTCCAATAGCCTTGCCGAGATAATTCTCAATTATTTTTTAGACTCACAAAATTGAGTAATTCTTGGTTCCTAAAAAATGTTCTTAAAGCAGCAGAGTTAACTGAAGAATACCTATATTCAACAACGTTACCATAATAGGATTTTAATTTCGTTGATTCAGTTATCTACAGTCTGTCTAATGCAAGTATGACCGCCATAACTTAGAACCTATTTGACATTCGATTCTAAGAAAATGCATTGTATTAGCTTACAATATTTATTATATGCAATATATTCAGTAAAATCCGTACTCATCACCATTAGCTAAAATGTCCTCACATCTTCGAGTCAAATTTTGCGTTGATTTTTACGCAACGTGTGGAGGTAACCGGCTCCAAATCAGCTGAATTTACCTTCATAACTCTTTGACCGTCCATATTGTTTTTTTTAGTTTTTTCTTGACTATTGTTCAAACAGTTTTAATAGGGTTGACATCAGGCGACTGTGAAGCCCAGTCCAGCATTTCAAACCCATTTTACTGTTTCCTCTATACACCTTCGGGTTCGATGCCAAATCCTTTTTCGGATAAGCAGTCCCAAATATGAAACTTAACTGAATGCTTAACGGTTCGTTAAAGTTGTCGATTATCGGCAGTACCCCCGGACTGACGTATGCAACTATTCGCCCGAAAGCAAAGATATATCCCTGAATATTACGTTTGCCCAATTCTGTTCTGACTTTGTCATGTTGCTGTTGTTGTTGAAGTGGTTGAGTATTTCCACTGAAATAATCCTAATTAGTGACCAGCACCGTTTTACTACCACTTTCCTTGTTTGATAATGTATTTTTTTTTGTTCTAAGTCAGATCCATTTAGTGAGTTCCAAGTAAAGCAGCAAATTCTTTATCTCGATGTCTCAGATCTCATTAATTTGCTGTAAAAAAGCTTACCGAAGGAGCGAAGTCGTGCCCTAGCTAGCCCTGAACATTCACATAGGTAGTGGAAAAGACTTTCCTTCACCCCTTCCGCTTGACAGCTTCTGCAGATGGGATTGAAGGGGAGGTTGAGTCTAGCTGCATGAAAGACATGTTCAATTTCGATTGTGCATCTGACGTTAATAAGTCAACAACACTAGAGGCAACATCATCGATTTGACTTTTTCAAGACACATTACACTTGAAGCACCCCCGTTCATTTCCTACTTTTGCTATCATCGTCCTTTTCTCAACAGAGAAATGGTTCATTACCATGCACACAGGAAGAAGGCATATGCAAATACAAATATGGAATTTATATACAAATGCGCATATACATACATATATATGCTCACTCAAGTAGGAGAGAGCCAGATGTCGAACGTTGCCGAATGCGGGGGCCGATTGTGCTCTTTGTCGTTCGTTCCGCGCTCTCGCTTGGAGTTCCAGCAAGGTAACGACGCATAAGCAAGATAACGACACATTTTTTCGTGCGTGCGTCAAAATATGTGTAGAGTACATACATATGCATATATGTATGTATTGCAAATATCTTGCAAAGTTGCAATAATTTGTTCGATGCTTTTTTGCAATGCAAAAGAAGTAATGGCAATTTACCCATTCAACTGATTATAATTATAGGCTCGCATTTGCTAACAAATATTTGTTCCACTCAAACGCTTAGTAGCAACAAATCAAATAAAAATTGCTGTGCAACTAAAAGCAAACAGAAGAACAGCGAAATAAGCAAGGAAATAAGCAATATTTCTACTGCGGGGTTGCCCATCTAGCGTTTGATTTTTATGTATGTAATTATTTTTTTACTTTAACAAGGAAATAGCCTACGCGATGTGTCATTTTCGTGTTGGGTCAATAAGTTGGGAAATATTAAAACCGATTATCGAGTAGAAATTTAAATTTTACTCCATTTGACTATGTTTATGTAGCGGTTGGAAAAAGTTTTACTTCAACCAACCAAAGTCGATTTAAGAGTTGAAACATGAAATTAAAATTGCCGCTGCTGGGGTAGGAGTAAAGATTAAAATTCAAGAAAATGTAGTAAAAAATTGAATTAACTGAAAGTTAATACTGTAAAGTCAGTTGAGGAAGTCATTTAGGGGCAAGAGTTTACTCATTACATCAACAAAAAAAAAAGATCATTGAAGTATACGAGCCTCTTCATGCATCTTTTATTTATAACTGAATTAAATTAAATTCCAAGAGCTTGATGGGTCACCCGTTACATTAACTGTTGACAACAACTTTGATTGCAAGTAAATATGTACATAAATATGTAATCATGTGTGCTCATTAAATTTCTTAGCTGCATTTCGATTTCATTATTCCCAATAAATAGCAAGAGTAAACAGAGTTTTTTATTCTTATTTTGACCCAAATTGGGGGACATCAGAATTTGTTTTAGAGGTATGGTTCCTTCGGCAAAGTTTCTTATTTTGATCCCTACAATATGATTTTCACAGAGCAATGGGCAATTTTTTTGCCTCCCCACAAAAGACACTAAAAGTTCGATCCAAATTGGGGGGCATCAGAATTCGTTTTAGAGGTATGTTTCTATGTAAGTTTCTTATTTTGATCCCTAGAATATGATTTTCACAGAGCAATGGGCGATTTCCTCCCCACAAAGTATATATATGTATTGGCGGCCTAGTATATATATATATATATTTGGCGCGTACACCCTTTCTGGGTGTTTGGCGAGCTCCTCCTCCTAGTGGCGTACGTCTTGATGTTGTTCCACAAATGGAGGGGCCTACAGTTTCAAGCCAACTCCGAATGGCAGATATATTTTATGAGGAGCTTTTTCATGGCAGAAATACACTCGGAGGTTTGCCATTGCTTGCCGAGGGGCGGCTGCTATTATTTCTTCTATTTGGTCTTTCACCGAGACTCGAACCTTCGTTCTCTCTGAATTCGGAATGGTAGGCACACACCAACCCATTCGGCTATAGTGGACGGTTATGGATATACGTTTGCAAAATTGATCGCTTTTTCTTGAACAGAGATCGCCCAATGGACTAAAGAACGTTTGAGCATGAGCAGTTTTACCGAAAAAAATTTTTTAAATTAAGTTAATTCCACCTCGGCAACTTTTTTAACAAACAGATTTATTGAAATTGGGAGTCGTAAAATCCACACACATCGCCTTGCTGTTTTTTGTCGAGCGGCAACATTGGACCAATTTTTGCAAAAATAAACAAAAAATCGACGTTAGAGTTGATGGAAAGCGTTTACTCAGTTTATCGATTTGTTGTTTCGTCACTGGCATAGACGGCATTGAGTTTCAACAGGACGGCGCTAAGTGCCTCGTACCCAACCTTACATTTGATATTTTGCGTACTGTTTTCGAAAATGGAGCAATCAGTCGAAGGAAGAACCATTTGATTTCATTAAATTATTTTTTGTGGATCACTATTAAGGACAAATGTTAAGCCAACTATTCAGTGATGAAACAATAATTGAAATCGCAGTTGCCATTAGTGAGACAAGTGCTGAAACTCGCGAAAATTTGCTGAAAATCTGGAATCCCAGAATGAGTTCTGGTAAAGCCGATCATAATTTAAATTGTGTTCCCTATAAAAAGACAGGGGTAGATTTGCTTGGTTTACAATAAAAAACAAAAGAAAATTAATTAAAAAATATTGATGCGTACTTCATTTACAGCCGAATTAAAATCCAATCACAATATACATAAGGCGTTTTTCAGTAGGTGCGCTTCAACTTTTTTCCGATAGGGAGGGCGAACGACGCAATATTTTTTATTTTTCGCTTGTCATTTGTAAACTTCATTAGTATACATTTCATCATGGAACGCTACACACTTGAGCAACGATTGCAAATCGTGCAAATTTTTTATGAAAATAATCGTTCTGTTGGTGCTACTCTAAGAGCATTACGACCATTTTACGGTCCATTTAACAAGCCGTCCCGTTTTGGGGTTATGTGAAGTCATTGGTCTACAGTAACAAGCCGGCGACGATTTGTGAGCTCAGAGCCAATATTGAACGCGAAATTGCTGGAATTTCGGCCGATTTATGCAAAAGAGTGGTCGAAAATTGGGTTCAACGATTGGACTTCGTAAAACGTGCACGCGGTGGTCATGCAAAAGAAATCGAATTTCATACTTAAATGTATATGTTCAAACTCGATAATAAAAAAAAAATTAGTTAAAAAAGTCAAACCGTTTGTGTTTTATTCAAAAAAGTTCAAAAGTTGAAGCGCTCTTACTGAAAAACGCTTTATAAGTAGGCCACCCAGTAAAAAAATTAAATTTGTTTTGCCAAACTATTGCGTGGAAAATACAAATTTTGCTGCCAATGAAATAATTAAAAGAATTACTCGAACTAACTTTTTTCAGCTTAAATTTACCGGCAAAGTACATAAAACAATTAAATTCTTTTAACCGTTTCTTTTTTAACATTCAAAATGACGGCATGCATTAAATAATATTTATTTCTTATTTGTATCCTGCAAATGCAAACCATTCCATAATTTATGTTGATTTATTTCTTTTGTCTCTTTGTTCTGAAAGCCTGCAATCTGCCATCATATCTTCTCACTGAGAATTGTCGTAACAATAAAGATTGATTGATAAGACATATTTTATAAGTGTTTGAGAAGCTTTGCATGTTTTCACAAAAGTACCGTAAAATGTGTGGGGATGAGTAGTAATGATTCAGCGTACCAGTGCATGTGCATATTTACCACAAAAGCTCGCTTAGGTGTGGGCAAAGGGGTCATCAAAAACTTGACAACCGCGGGTTAATAATAAAAGTGAAGTGCCAATTAATTATAATCTGATTTTATTTGTAGTTTATTTGCTAACTTTATTACTCACCTCTTTTAGGTGAATTTTTGCTTTTATTCTATGAATTGTAGTCCAAAGCACATTCATCAAATGCGTATTTAATTTAAAAAATCAGTTTTAACAAAGCAAAAACAAATGTGGTTCATAACAGTGATAATTAAACTTCAAAAACGAGCTATAAAAATGTGTTAATATCTATTGCAGCAAAACAAAACAGCGGGTATTAAAAAGGAGCATTCCGGTTGAACTGCGTAATCCAAGTTATCTGTTTTTTAATTTAATTTCTCTTTTTGTTGAATAGAAAACCAATTTCGCTTGTTTTACTGCAGTATAATTGAAACAATCGGATAAAATAAAGGTTCGCCGACTGTGATTATTATCACACACGAGTAGCTATCCATTAACACTTTGCATTCCCTGCAAGGAAATTTACTACGACCGAACAGGGGAGCTTCCAAAAAATTAAAAAAAAAAAAAGTTTTCGGTATGATTTAGACTTGGCCTTTTTTCGTTCTGGTCGAGAATCCTTTTTAATAGGCTATATTCATAAATCAGTGGAAAATTAAATTTTAGGAAGCTACGTGGAAGCCAAGTCGTTAGTTTTATAAAAATAAGTTAAATTCACGTTCAAAATCGAAAAAGGCTGGCCATGAAAGTTAAATTTCAATTAGTGATGCCAAGACCCTAACAGATCGTTGCCGTGACTTTTTACCTTGATACACATCCGCACAACCAATCACAATTTGATCTGATAGTCAGGCCGCCATTAATCTCTACATTGCAATAATACTCTTCCCAAAGTTGCGTTTGGATGTACACAGTATGTTCAATAAATAACATAACTTTTCAGATGTAGAATAAAATACGTATCGTACTGTGTTTGAAAGTTATTTTTTATTCAAAATAGTCTCCATTTAACTCGATACAACCTTCAGAACGATCAACAAATTTCTGCATGGATTTTTTTATGTCATCTAAGGGAATGATCTTTAACACCTGTGTCACGGCTGCTTGAATGGCTGTAATATCATCATTAAACGCACCTTTCATTGCAGTTTTCAATTTAGGGAACAAAAAATAGTCGCCTGGTAATAGATCAGGAGAATACGGAGGGTGGTCGATGACACAAATATGTTTTTGATCAAAAATTGACGAACATTTTTGGTTTTGTGAGGTGGTGCATTATCATGCAATAAAAACAGCTGTTTCCCCTCTGGATATTCAGGTTTTACACGAACAATTCTTGACCACAAACGATATAAACCTTATAAATAGTATTCTCCATTAATAGTTTGACCTTCTGCAACAAATTCCTTGTGTACAATACCCTTGGAATCGCAGAACGTGATCATCATTGTTTTGATTCTTGACTTCTGAAAACGCAATTTCTTTGCTTTTGGCTCCCCTTACGTCTTCCATTCTCCAGATTGACGCTTAGTTTCAGGGTCATATTTGAAGCACCATGTTTCGTCACCAGTTATGATCTAATCAAGAAAATCTGGATCGTTTTCAGCTGTTGAAATGATGTCGTTACAATGCTTTACACGAGCGACTTTTTGATCTTCATTTAATTGGTGTGGAACAAAGCGTGCACAAACCTTTCTTTTACCCAAATCGACAGTTAAAATTTTCCAAATAATTTTCCAAATAGTACAAGTAGATGAATTTAATTCTTCAGCCAACATTCTTACAGTGAAATTTCCGTCAACAGCAATGATTTCGCGGACTTTTTCCACCAATTCAGCACGATTACTTGCTTCTGGACGTCCAGGTCTTTCATCATCATTAAAATCTTCCCGACATTTTTAAATCGCTTAAACCAATTACAATATATACATTTGATCGAGCTAAACAATCATCACCATAAACTTTTTGCATCAATTCGTAAGTGTCACTAAATGTTTTTCCAAGTTTAACACAGAATTTGCTCTTTGCTCCATTGTATTTTTACGACACAAGCACGAAACATACTGTCAATAAAAGGCGCGTAACTTTTTAACCTGTCAAACGATTTACATGAAGTTGGCTGCGGTTGAAAGCTGACGCTTGTACCTTTTCAATATGATCAAAGTTTAATAGATAGCTGTACGTGTTCCATGATTTAAATAAAAAGTTCTGTTATTTATTGAACATACTGTGTATGTAGAGTTAGAATAGCTGAGATGACTAAGCGTTACTCCACGGGTGTCGTCTGGGGTCCTTCCCGCAGAAACATTCCTGGAAATTATATCACGTTTGAACTGGCAGGAGAGAAACTGATCCTAAGTAATCCAACTCTGTCCAGTATGTAGGATCGCTTTATCCTCAAGCAAGTGCTGGGTCAGGTCGGCCTACATCGCGCAGGCCAACTAAATATATACATATGGACCACGGAACCCACTTGAGAGGTAACTAGGTAGATCGCGCTTGGAATGAATAAAAATCTAACAAAGTCAATTACCAATCTTGAAAGGTCTTCCAGTAGTTGGCTTTGTCTAATGGGAACACAAACTCAAACACTAACCATATCCGCCTTCCATATTTTCATGTTCACAGCTGTACATACATACAACTGCTTCGATTGATTTGCAAACGGACCTATTATGCAGAGCAGTGTTTTGCTTGTGGATATAAAAGAAATATTTCTGTAGCTAACCAAAAACTTATTGTATTACTATTAATATGACAGAAAATAATACGATTGTAACAAAAAATTAAAGAAGAGGTGTGGCATCGCCTACTCGTAAATATGTATATAAATGAAACTAAGAGCCTGGGTGTAACCCAGGCTGGGTGTAACCCAGGGTGAAGTGTCACGTGAGTTCAGCTTGGAGGCAAAAAGTATAGAGGAGTCCCGGGGTAGGCACGCACGCACGATCAGTGATCTCAAAGGATTTTTTGCCATCTCGCGCTCGTCGCAATCATATTTTCATATTTTTATTTTAAGTACTCTTTGGGCTCGCGCTCAACGAACAAATGACCAAAGAAAATTGTCCGCTTTAACGTCAAAAACACGAAAGGAAAGATGCAAAATAAGGTCAATTTTTGCAAAAAATTGGTTCCCTCTAACTTATCTCAGTTTGTAATAAACGAAGTAGTTTTATAAAGGATTAATTGAAGTAAAAAATGCAAACAAAGTAGCAATGTCTGCGCTATTTTAAAACAACTTTTATATATTTCTGCCGCATTACCTACTCGTTAGTTTAACATACTGCTGCCTAGGGCTGCCGATATATCCCCATTCAAACCAGTAACTAAATGTATCAGAAACAGAAGGTCACTCACGAGGGCACCTTCTCAATATGTAACAAACACAATTTTCACATTTACTTTTCGATTTGAGATCATCCCACCGAGAAGATGAAGCTACTCTTGACTCTGAACTAGATTTCTTTCTTCAGTTTTAATCTTTCCTACAGGGTGGTTAGCATCTTTTCCACACTTCTACTTTTCATTCTGTGCTCGCAATATTCCAAGTCAGCCATTAATTAACACTATTTTCATTCAATTATTCATTCGTTTCATCGGGTACATCACCTAATCCCGCCCAAATTCTTACACATTTTATGTACCTACTTTTATACATACAAACTTTTTAATGTATATATATACAAACATACGTACGAACATACTTGCAGGTAGTCAGTCATCCACTGCTAATTTGCACATTGTGTTCTGCTACTGTCGAGAGAAAATGTGCGCTCTTACGTTCGTTTGCGACGATTTCATTACACAAAATATCGTGCCAAGAATTCATAATTCTTTCCATATGCAAAAGAGTGCACATTAACATAATTGTCGATCGCTGAGTGCTCACTAGTGGAATTTTAAATTTGTTGGTGCGAATTTTGCAAACACCCATCCGTATTTTCAAACCTACTTTATATATACTCGTATGTATATTTTTTCCATTTGCGAAACAAAATACTAAGATTTCAGTTTTGCGTATTTTTGACAAATTTTTTACTTACATGACAATCGTTTAAAGAATATAATGGAGCCGGAAAAAAGGGAAAGTCACTTGCGACCAGATTTGGGAAATACGGCAGATGATCGTTAATATTACTTTCATTGTCAATGTTTCCTGGCCGAATCTTCAAATTTTTATTCTAAAACTCCGGTAGTTTTTATGGATGATTTTTGGTTTTTTTGAAAATGCTCGAGCTATTTCGTTTGATCTGTTCAGAGTCTTCTGATACTGAGTCAATTGAACCTTGTGAGACTCAGATCTTTGTGCAAATTTCTAATCAAGCTTCTTCACAAAGTATTGAGCTGATAGATTTCGAATAGATGTTCTTGAATTGAGTTGCATAATCTCGAACCAGTCTCACGAGCTTTTTGCACTTACTTACGCTGATATTTTATTGTAAACATTTTTCTACAAACCACATCCTAACATAGAAGTATTTTATAGAACTACTAAATAACTAACTAATAAAAAATATTTAGTAAATAAGTAAACAGGTTTGCTATGAATTTTGGCGCGCTGAAGACATTTCTAGAGCTCGGCTTATTAGGATGGGTAGAGTACGCCCTGGTTTCGAAAAAATCGGTGGTAAAACGGTGGCTCCTCCCAAAAGCCTACTAGAGACTTCAACATAAACTCAAATTATACCTTCCACTGTAAAAAGCATATATGCAAGTATAGAAAAAGATGGATGCCCTTAACGCCTGAAGGCCTCAATCAAGAACTAATTTTATGTATAGTAGCATTGTCACCCAATTTTTCATGAAAACAAATAAATTAAATATTTACTGAGAAATTTCAATATACAGGGTGGCGCACGAATCGTGCTACAAAAACAAAGCGTAATAACTTTTTTTCTAATCAATGTATTTAACGTTTTGTTTTTTTATTGTATAGATAATTCAATTTTATTTTATGTAACTAATTAGTTTTGAAAATAATAGAACGTAAATGACCTCCATGCTCATTCACGCATATGCGACACCTGATGAGAAAATTGTTCATTGCGCACTGAAGGGTTGAAGTCGGGATCGCCTCAATTATTGTTGTGATGGACTGCTTCAATTCAGTCAAATTACTTGGTTTTGTTTTATACACCTCTTGTTTGAGATAACCCCATAAAAAAAAATTTGGTGCAGTGAGGTCAGGTGACCTTGGGGGCCAGCGGAAAGTGGAATTTCTGGATATCAATTTATTTCTAAATTTTCGTTGGAGCTCCTCCATAACCGGTCTGGCTATATGTGCAGTTGCTCCATCTTGCTGGAACCAAATGCTGTTAAAAGGGATACGTCTTCGCCGCAGTTCTGGATAAAAAAACTCCTTCAACATGTTTAAATAACGGTCCCCATTTACAGTCGCTGTTACACCGTTTTCTTCGAAGAAGTATGGCCCGACAATGCACCTTGATGAAACTGCGCACCACACTGTGACTCGTTCTGGGTGCAGTTCCATCTCATGGAGTATTTGCGGATTTGATTGACTCCATATACGGCAATTTTGCTTGTTTACATTGCCGTTTAGATCAAAATGGGCCTCATCAGACATAAACAAGCAATTTATGAAGTTGTTGTCTTCTTCGGCCATTTCAATAATTTTTTGGCAAAATTCCAGGCGAATAGGCAAATCCAGAGGGTTTAATTTGCTTGTGATTTGAACTTTGTACGGAAACAAGTTTAAGTCATCATGAACTATCCGCTGCAATGACCGTCTGCTAACTCCAATTTGCGCCGACAAGTTACGAGTCGAAACTCTTGGATTTGCCTGAATTGACGATGCTACAGCCGCGATTGTGGCTTCGACCCGAACATGGGGATCTCGATGGTACGGTCTGCGTGCGATGCTTCCGATTCAGCAAACATGTTCACCAGCCTCATAATGGTCCATCTGCTCGGGACAGTGCCGCCAAACTCCCGCCTAAATTCCCTTTGGACGGAAATGATGGACTGCAAAGCATGGTACCGCTGCACTATCCAAATCCTCTTTTCGGTATCCCAAGCCTCCATTTTTTGTAAATCTAAATACTAATCTGCAAAATAAAAAAAAAAAAGCCGATTACTCACACAGAAAAAAAGTTATTACGTTTTGTTTTTGTAGCACGATTCGTGCGCCACCCTGTATTTCAGTGTATATGTCAAGCCAAGCAAATAATTTTAGCAAGTTGCACCACATTTTAACACAGAAATATACATTACATTATAAATTCGGTATGTGAAAATGAAAATAAATTTACAAAAAACAATATAAATCAATTTGTATGTTTCGATTCAGAAACAAATTTACAAAGCTAAGTCCGAAAGTTCTTCAATACATTTCAAAGAAGTTAAGCTGCCTATAGAGACTACATAGGGTAATGCTTTGACTCGACTCTTTGAAGTTTTAGTGTGTAACTAAAAATTCAAAATGGCTTGCTTGTTGCGACGTAACAATATAGAGGCCTTAATGGCTAGTACAAATATTAATTTATTTATTTATTATTATTATATAATTACAGAGTTCTAACTATTTTTAGACTGAGTTTTCATAATCAAAAACAAATTCCTTTTACAAAAATTTATCAAGCATTTAAATATTGTTAAATAAAATAAAAAATGTCTTTACAAAGGTTGAAACCCCGCGCTGAACTTAAAAAAAAACATGTTCAGTTAAAAAAATTGTGATGCTTTCCATTTCAATTCAACCGGGCTATCCGGGACATGTTCTTCGATTTCGATGTAACTCAAATATGCTGCTCTCTGGTCAAATATGCTGTTCTTCGAGTGCGAAACAGGTTTTTTACTCAAAAATTCATTACTAAACAACAACTGATTTTAACTACTGGGCATTCAGCTCAATTGAAGTTTGAGGTGTCCTCTTGATTTGGAAAAGTTGAAAAAAATACAAATACACTTTTTGAAATATTGAATTTCGAAAAAATTTCGCACTTTTTGTTTTTTTGCAAAATAAAAAATGTTCAGCTACTTGTTTGCTATTGTTTGTACATGAAGTCGCTCGTGCAAGTAATGACGATAATTTTGAACCCAGAATCATTAAAGTCGGTACATTTTTGACTAAGTTATGAGCAATTAAAAAAAAAATGTTTTATATATATATTATTATTTAAAAAAATCGAGCCGAAAAACAAAATTGCCGATAAATCTTGAAAAAAAATTTTTCTTCGGGCGAAAAAAAAACTTGCGTCATTATTTTTACCAGAGAGCAACATATTTGAGTTACAGCGAAATCGAAGAAAATTTCCCGAATAGCTCGGTTGATATATTGATTGATATGGAAAGCATCTTGTGTATAATTCAAAAATGTATTATAATTTATTTGTGGAACAACATCCAGACGCATGTCACAAGTAAGAGGTGGAGTTCAGGCAAACATCTAACAGAAATGGACGCGCCAATTATTTATTTATTTTTTACAAGCTTTAACCCGCGGCCCCGCTCGCGTGGGAGTAGTTTTGAGGGATTTGGGATATGTATATAAGAGAATTAATTAATAATTTCATAGAAAATAATCTTTTATTAATAACCATAATATTACAATACCCGGCACATGATTCAATAATAAAAGGTTTGCTCAGTAAGCAGCTTTCTCATTTCCTCTTGAAAAATCGGCTCCCTTAGCAAGACACTGGGTTGCTAACTCTAGAAATGTTTATCAAAAGTGGAAGAAAAGTAAAATTTGTAGTAAAGAAATTGTGCTTTGAAAAGGGTTTTTAAACACAAGAACTGGCTCGGTATATCCGTAACCAAAACGATATGGAAAACATCCTGACATACAGCTTAAATCAAGATATGATAGCGCATCTTTTTGGGGCAATGAACGCGAAAGATGGACGTTTTGACAATTTGAGCCAGATGCCTTTCAAATATAGGTTGGGAAAGTACCTACTAGGTTACTTTAAAAATTCATAAGTTACCAACAAGAGCTCATTTAGCAATATGTAATTAATCACAAATTCCGGATGGTAGATGATTTTTATGAGGAGCTTTTTTATGGCAGAAATACACTCGGAGGTTTGCCATTGCCCGCCGAAGAGCGACCGCTATAACAAACAACATTTCCTATCGTTTGGTGTTTCATGCCCGGGGCTTTGAATCCTTGCACTTCCAAACGGTAGTCACGCAGCAAGCTATTCGACTACGGCAGTTGCCGTCGATATAAAAATAATTAGTTTAAATAAGTGCAGGTAGTTTGTTAAGTATTTATGAATGTAAGAATATTCTTGACTGAGTGGTCAAAACTCCAAACTTACGTGGGCAAGGCATGGTAAAGCAAAACGCCGTGACTATGTTGAAAGTTTGTTTTTAGTTGTTCTTCTATGATAGAATTCAAGGTCATTATACTAAGTAAATCACGAAGTATCTGATCAGTTTTGAATTTAAAAATTAATTCACAAAATATAATTCTGGCATTAAGGTAAGCCATTTTTTTTTAATATCATACTTGGCAATTTCCGTTTATACTTTAAATTTGTTTATAATTTAACTCAAAAAGGACTATTTTACTACCATTTTAAGCAAAAAGTTATTTAATATTTCCATTTTCTTCATCCTTTTTAAATGCGACCTTTTCTAAGGGAGTGTCAGAATTCTAATGTCATAAGTGAGCAAACCTTTAATAATTGAATCAGGTACACGGCATCCGTTGCTAGGCCTCGTTGAATAAAAACAAAACCACCAATCAGAAAAATATCAAGCAAAATTATTTTTATAAATTTTCTATCTCAAACCGTTTTTGAACTTTGCATTTGTCTAGAGTGTGCTATAAATAGTGGGAAATAGGAAAAACTAGATTTTTTAGATTAAATTTAAGCAAAATATTCGATTATTGGTGACAAATGAGAGTGGTGGCGCGGCCTGGGGGCTGTGGGAAGGGTGTTCCATCATAAAAACATGCCTATAACCTTCATTGGGTGAAAATATGAATGTATAAAAATGTGTACGTCATTTGATGTTGTCGTTTCGTAGTGATGCGCGGACAACGTACAGACATTCACCTTTAGAGTATAGAAAGATTATAATGTAAAAATTGGATTTTTTAAAAATTAAAATTGGCTTATGAAAAATTAGATTAAAAATGTCTAAGGTAGCAAATTTCTTAAAAGGATTGTTAGCAGATTCCCTGTCCCATGAATAACATATGATACTTTTAAATTACAAAAATAAAATAATATTAAATATTCCTGTTTTTTATCTTTGTACAAATCTTTAAGTTTTTTACTTAAACGATACAGTTTATTGCTTTTACCTATGGTATCATGCTTCATTATTAACACATGGGCAGAAAAGTCACGGGCCAACAATTAAACGATGCTCTGCTGACGTCAAACGTGGTCATAGAGATACCAACGATGCACAAAGCCGTGGACGTCGAAATTAGCCGGTAACACCAGAAAACAAAAAAAATCCACAAAATTGTTTTGAATGATCGAAAACTGAAGTTGCGTCAGTTGGCAAGGTATCAAAAGAATACGTTGGCTTTATATTGCATGAGAATTTGACAAATAAAGCTAATTTTGAACTTTTGGAAGTAAGCATTTCTGCCATCCAGATATCCTGTGTTGACTTTTTTGACTTTGAAGGCTTGATCTTTTGCCTTCTTTACAGCATAGCAACTGTACAACGTTTTCTTATTAGTTTTCCACATCATCTTGGAATTTCTCTCAGGAAACTATTTGGTTGGCTTTTGCGAAATTGTGGAATCTCCTTTGGTTCTTTCTTATTTACTTCTTCGTCCATCAATAGTTACAGTACCTCATCAAAACGTAAATAGTACCTGTTATTTTATGGGAATAGGAATCTGGGGACCTGTTAAACAGAATTTCGCAACATAGCAATCTTTATAACAAAGATACATTTTTTAGTAGGTGATCCAGTTAATTTATGCAAACAAAAACTTAATTTACTTAAGCTAATTGTTATAATTATTATTATTACTATGAGGAGACTTAGCACTGCGACCTGAAAGACCTTTTGTGCCCCCTTTATGGATTCAGAGTATTTCTTTGAGCCCAACTTTCTCAATAAATTATAGTATCTGTCCTACTTTATTTAAAATTTGTTTACTCAGATGTTTGCCTCGCTTAGGTATCAGTGCCGGACACGGTGCCAGTGCATTTTTTGTGATTTTATCTTGCGACTTGCCACTTAGTCTCGAGCTCGCTGTCAACGTTACCGTTTCCTTCACTTTCGTGAAATAGCAGCAAGACGTCTATAGTGACTATACATCTGTCGCTACATGATCTAATATTTTAATCCCAATGTTGACGTCGGCTTTATTATTGCCTGCTGCCTTAGCTGAGCCTTCCTCTAGTTATCCGGGCGTTTTTACCCCCGATGCCGTTTCAGCTGCAAGTTCGCTACTACAGCATCATTTTCGTAAATAGGCCGTATTCGTACCAGAGACCTGCATGGCTCACTGTTTTCTTGAGTTGTTCATACGCTAAATTTCTTGCTCACATTCAGTCAATTGAACCAAAATATTTGGTCAAGTGCAGTCAGCTCATGCAGGCGAACGCGTAGTTCAGCTCAGTCAACACGTATGATCTAATGTCTTCGGCTCAAATCTAATCATTGAACAAAAAGCAGCAATGAATGAAATTAGCATCGGCCTTTGCGTTCAAACGATCAAACTTGTTCAAAGAAGTAATTGTCATTATTGTAAATAGCACATGTTCGAGCAAACGAGCGTTGGCGTACAATGTACGCTGTAAATTTCGTTTCGTATTTGAAAGGATTAGTTGGTTTCAGCAATGTTTCCTTATTTACATTATTTTCTTTCGTGTTTTATTATAAGTTTTAAGAAAAAAAAAATGAAAATATAGTGTTTTTGCTTTAAAATTTTGCTTTTACTTTGCTATCGTTAGTTACAAGCAACACCTCATGCGGGATCATACGTGTTCAAACCGGCTCATTTGGCTCTATAGCCCTTTTATTCTTGCTCAAAAAAATGAATGTATAGCCGAACGAGCAAATACCCGAAACGGCTGCTATGAAGACGATTGGTGATAACATCGGAGGCTAAAACGCAGCACATGATTTGATTGAGCTGAAATAAACAATGACAACTTATTTGAACAAGTTCGATCGTTTGAACGCAAAGGCCTGTTTTTTTGTTCAAGCGAAGCGTATGAATGTTTTACACTGAGCCGGTGCAGTTCTCTGATTCGTACCGAATCTGTATAAATTCCTCCCTTGATAGATTTTTTTAACTTGTTAGGCATCAACCTATTGTTAATAGTTTTCCAGTTTTCAGCACTTTACTGAACTCTTCACAGTTGTGTACTCAGACGCCTGTTCTGGGTGACGATGAGGTTCAAAAGCTTCTTTGTTTCAACGTCAGCTGCTCGTGGGTAGGTACACAGTCATTAGGTGCACACCCGGTGTAGTGTCCCCGTCTAGCTAACACCAGAAGTTAAAATTGCATAGTAAAGCCGATATTACTATACGTTGCTCTGGTGTGGTGGACTGTGCTAAGCAAACCGACATATATATAAAAAACCTATGGTAAGTATTCAGCGTCTTGGAGCACTTTGTACCACAGGTGCGTTGAGAACTACTCCAACGGCAGCGCTTGAAAGAATACTCAACCTGCCACCGATTGACATTGCAGAGGAATGGCTAGCAGCTAAATCTGCCGTAAGACTCAGCGTAACGGGTGAGTTCATCGGTAAGACATTCGGACACAACTCAATAGGCATGAGTTACAGGGTCACAACGAACTATATGGCTCCGAAATGCAATTGGGTGAAGAAATACCTAAAACAGTAGATGAAGAGCAGTGGAAAAGAGGAATGAAATCAAGCCCTAATACCTATGCTTAATATATTTACCGACATCTCGAAAATATTGGACGGAATAGGGGCAGGGATCTATCACGCAGAGCTAGGCATCAGGCAACAGCCAAGCTCCCCTACTACAGCAGTATCTTTTAAGCAGAAATCTTTGCTGTAGGAAAGGCTGCGGAAATATCAAAATGGTGATAAAAGTAATAAACTCATATGAAATTTCATTTTAAAATATTCTAAAAAGCTGGGAAGCTATAGAGAGACTAGCCGCAGACAGGCGGCTGCACATCTATTGGATAGCCAGACATAAGGGCATTGTAGGAAACGAAATTGTATTATAGATGAGATTGTCAAGAGCACAGAGTTTACTTAGATTCGCAAAAGACGTAGATGTATTACAAGATGTCTACTACAAAGAAACTCTATCTCCATCTGGTAACTCTAAGGACCAATGGTCTATGTGATGGCTTTCAGCCAGCCAGGTCAATCTAACCTCACCTAAAGCAACAGACAACTAACTTGATAGCTGAATTATCGTATCTCTATACATGTAATTGGGTATTTGGCCAAGCTCCTCCTCTAATTTACGGGGAGCGGTTTGATTTTTTTCCGCAAATGCACGCCTTGAATGAAAGGGAATTTTGTTTTTCAATAAACTAGACTTTCTTCTTCTTACACCGAAGAGTAAATGCAGTCACGTACTTTTGTTGGGAATTTAATAAACATATTATGGTAGTTGTGTCGTACATATAAGTAATGGAACATATTTACGCAAGAAAATTTAAATATCATACTATATTCTCATATACTCGTACTTAGCTTATTTACATCCCAACATTTTTTCCGTCAACATGCCCTATCTGAAGTCTGTCCTCGTCTGACGTATCGGCAGACGTGTTGACTTATTTCCTGATGCTAATGTGGCAGGCAGTGCCTACTTTAAATACACAACAATACCTATTTAGAAGCATAAATATAAGTAGATTTATACACACCAGATTCATACACACCAAGTACAATTCACTAATACCTTTTTTGGCATCATCGAATAAATGTAAGTAGGAAAATAAATAAGATTCGTTTTAATAATTTTTAAACGTAGAGAATCAAAAAAAAACAAAGAGAAAACGAGTCATGAATGGAAAATGTTTCTAAATGAATATGAATTTTTATACTATAGCCGCAAGTGCGTTATACCCGAACCTATACAAACAACTAACTTTTGATTGAGTTTTTTCTTACAGTCGATAACACTAGTTTATATATAGATGTATATAATTGGCGCATACACCCTTTTTGGGTGTTTGGCCGAGCTCCTCCTCTTATTTGTGGTGTGCGTCTTGATGATGGGGAGACCTACAGTTTCAAGCCGACTCCGAACGGCAGATATTTTTTATGAGGATCTTTTTCATGGCAGAAATACACTCGGAGGTTTGTCATTGCCTGCCGAGGCGCGACCGCTATTAGAGAAAACTTTTTCTTTATTTTGATATTCGACCGAGATTCGAACCTGCGTTCTAACTAGAGGTGCCAAACGATCGATGGTGGGCGCCATCGATGTGGACGATAGTAATTTTCAAACCATCGATGGTGGTCGATAGTACCATCGATAGTGGTCGATAGTCGCAATAAAAAACAGTGATTGAAAATCATTGAAATTTGTAAGAAAAAACAAATAATTTGAATTTTATTTTAATTCATAAGGAACACTTTAAAACAACTATATATTTTCACAAGTGTGAGTGATTTACATTTGGAAAAAAAGAGTAAGAGTACAGGCTATGGGTCTTTTCTGCCAAAATATTGAACTTATAAGTTTAAGGAACATTGCTTACATTTTATGAAATTACATTTTAAGGGGAAAGCTAAAAATACAAAAGCCTTATAAAAGACTTAAAAGCTAAAACTTGAAAACTCTAATATGATTTATTTATTATAGCGAAAGATTTTTGTTTAAAAACAACAAAACGTTCACATTTTCTTCTTTAAGCCGTGTTCGCCTATCAGAAACAATTTGTCCCGCCTTGCTGAAAGCTCTTTCCGACTCCACTGACGTTGCGGGGATGCATAAATATTTATACATTAGTAATTTTAATAAAGGGAAATCCACCTGGTTGACCTGCAATCAAATATATTACCAAAACTTAGTTTTATGTATCGAAGATTGATTTATTAATTTTACCTTGATCCATAAAAGAGGGTCCATTTCCTGTGGGGCTATGTCTCTCTCCAGATACTGCCTTTTAATAATGATTGCATCAGATCGAGCATTACTCTTTTTAGTAGCACATCGTTGGTTCAAAAAATCAAAAATTGGGTCCGTAGTGATCGTGCTTGCTTCCAGACTGACAGGGTCTTCAACATGAGTCAAATTGCCCAAATTGACCAACTCATTTTCCAAGATGCTGCTTGTTCAGCATTTGCGTTGGATTGAAACCCATCTTTTTTGAAGCGTGGATCCAAAATCGTAGCCATCCTTGTTACCGTGCGTAGCTCATATATAGATAGTCGTTTTTTAATCGACTCCAACATAGCATCTTTCATAGATTTGCCTACCGCAGTTGCCAACTGAGATGAAAGATTTTCAATTTGCCGATATAGTCCATATGCCAATGACATTATTAATGACACTGTAACGTATTTGCCACCAGAAACTTTTTCGGACACGTTCTTAAATAATCCTAATATTTTGTCAATATCTTTCAACACGTTGATTTCCTCTGCAGTGAATGGTTATGGTGCATTTGTTGTTGATAATAGCACACTGACAATGGCTTCATGGGTTAATAAAACTCTCTCAATCATGTCGTGGAGGCTGTTCCACCTGAGACTGAGATTCAAGCCATCTTGGACTACCAAATTAACTGTATGAGCAAAGCATGGCAGATTTTGGATTTTTAAAATTTCACATGCTTTCAGCATTGAGCTTGCATTGTCAGTTACAATGCAGACATTTTTTCCAAAGATATGCCAAGATGTGAATATATCTTTTAAAGTGTCTGCAATATTTTGTGACGAGTGATTTGTAGTATCGATCAGTTTTTTGGTTGCTAGCGATGCCGTTTTGATGCCGTATTCAATGAATACTATTCATGTACGAAATGAACCGTTACCGTTAAAAAGCTCACGTTAGCACTAGATGTCCACATATCGCAAGTGATAGCAATGTTCGAAACCTGCTCCAAAATTGTTGGCAATTTTTCCGTCGTTTTTTTAAACAAATTGGTCATCAGGACGTTTTGCAAATGACTCCAGCTGGGAAGCTTGTAACGTGGATCTAAGGCTGTAATTAATTTAATAAATCCTTTGTCCTTCACTATGCTAAAGGGCTGAATATCCTCAGCAGCCATCTCTGCTACGATTTCATCTAAGTCCTTTTTACGCTTGGAGTTTGCATCATACAACACAGCCCTTTTAAAGAATGACTCCACTGGCCGCATGCCTCACCTGCAATCCCTTCACCTAGCAATCATAACTTGCTGCAGCACAAATAAAAAAAGCGCGAATATTTGCTTGGTGATGTGTAAATCGCTCTTTTGACGATACTATCGTCCACTATCGAGACTTTCAACCATCGATAGTTCAGTAGCTCGATAGTGCCCTACCATCGATGGTGACGATAGTGCCATCGATAGTTTGGCACCTCTAGTTCTAACACGATAACACTAGTTTACAATTTTACATTTTTTATCTAAAATCGGTCGCTGGGCTCGAAAATTCATTTTTTCTGTCATGTACAAGGTGGGCCATATAGCGTTTGCTTTTTGATCCACCTATTTTTTTGAGAATGGTAACAAACATGACATGTCAAATGTGTTCATAATTTACTTAAAGGTTTGACATTTACGAAATGGGACGCTATACGCTTGAACAAAATTGGGAAATATTGAAAACCTATTTCCAAAGTGGTGAGTCTTCTTCTTATTTTCTGACTTTCACATCGGTGGCTACGTCAATAAGCAAAATTATCGGATTTGGGGCTCAGAAAATCCACACGTTTCTGTAGAGAAGCAAATGCATCCACAACGAGTCACTGTTTGGTGCGGTTTTTGGTCTGGCGGCATCATCGGGTCATTTTTTTTTTCGAAAATAAGCGAAGAGCCGCGGTTACAGTAAATGGCGAGCGTTACCTTGACATGCTCAACGAGTTTTTGTATCCAAAAATTGAAGAGGATGACATGGACGACATTTGGTTTCAACAGGACGGTGCAACTTGTCACACTGCCAAAGTTACACTCGAACTTTTGGCTACCGTTTTTGAAAACCGATATCAATTGGCCGCCTAGGAGCTGTGATTTAAGGCCGTTAGACTATTTTTTGTGGTGAGCCGTTAAGGGCAAATGCTATGCGAACCATCCAGAGACGATTGATGCTTTAAAACACGAAATCCAAGTTGCCATTCATGAAATTGGAGCCCAAACAATCGAAAATGTGCTTAAAAATTGGGTTGATCGAATGGCCTACTGTAAAGAACGGTATTATTTTTCATTCATAAATGACAATGTTCAATCTTCAAAATAAAAAAAAAAGTTCGAAAAAATATTGATTCGTTTTTTTTTATATCCAATTCAAAAGGCAAATTTTACATGGCCCACTCTATAATTTAGGCATATCGGTAAATAACGAATTTGAATGAAAGAAAAACCTCCTATTGGAGCATAAAGCGTCACGGCTCTTCGTCAAGGGACACAGCTTTGAGCTATACATATATCCCAGTTCATTCCACGTAAAATCAAGAGATTTCATTTCAGCTTCTGTTCATTTCAGCGCCTCCAGGTAGTACGTGGCCTCCCCACTCCTCCTCCAGCTTGCTGAAAGAGGTTCCGACGCAGGGCCTGCCTAGCAACATTATCATCACTTTTTCTTAGCGTATGTCCTATCCACTGCCACTTCCTTTTTCGGATTTCAGTCACCTCGCCAAGCTGGCTACTTTTTGTAGCAAGTCCGTGTTGCGCAGGCAGCGGTTAGCAAACGTTTTCAGGCGTCTCGTTATTGCCCCGGTTATTTTCCGTGTGGTGTAAATTAAAAGCAGTTAAATTTTCTATCTTTCGTTTGACTTGATTTTTTAATCAAATTAAAAGTTTTCAAGCAATTTACAAAGTTAAAAAAAGGTTTTTTTTTTGCAGAAATATCAAAATTTTCGATTTATATCTTAAGAAATATGCTTGGTATAAAAAAGCGAATTTCAAAAAACCTTTTGTGTCCATTTCTTAAACCTAATATATTTAAAAAAAATGTAAGATATAAATGAAGAGAGAATAAAAATACGCCCTTTGCATTGACGAACCTTAAGTAAAGTTTAGCAAGTGGCCAACAAAGAATCGGTGCTTGAAATATCAGTAGCTTGTTTCGTTAGTAACAAATTGCTTGGGATAATTACTTTAAATTATATAACTGCATATTAATAAAATTCTTCTAAGATTTTTTCAAGGACAACAAGAATGCAGGTATCACACTTTAAAAACGAAAAAATCTCGTCCATTCGTTATACGTAAATGCCATTCATCGTCAAGGAAAAAAATTATCAAAAGTCAATAAAAACTTACAGTCACTTCAAGCTTTCACTTTATTATACTAGAATTAAATAGACTATAAAACTGCAGGCCTTTTTTTAATTTTAATAAAAAAGATTTAAACTTTGAAATAAATTTCTCGAATTTTTCTAAATCTTGTACAGAGATTGAAACTTGAATTCCCATATTAATTCAAAATTTATTAAAAAATATTTAAAATTAATTGGTAAAAAAATATAGTCAAAACTTATCAATATGATCCTGCCCCCCCAACACGTAATAGACGCAAGGTGAAGCCTCCTTGTTGAAGCAAGGCGTAGGGTACATGAATTCTATAGGTCAGCCAAAGTTGCTGACAATGAGTTCTGTTGGAAGAAGTACAAGGATCTACTAAAAGTATACAAGAAAGAGATACGAAAAGCAAAGGGAGAATCTTGGAAAGACTTCTGTAGCAGTGTGAAAAACACTAACGAAGTGGCTAGACTTAGGAAACTGTTATCCAAGAATCCGTCTATGTCAAGAACAATACGAAAAATTAACGGGAAGTGGGCTAACAGCTGTGAGGACTCTCTAGAAGACCAGGGTGAGCGAACACTACAGATCTCAAACCTAAGGGAGATATTGTGCACGACATCCCGACGAACCTAATTACGACCAACAAGATAGAATGGGCGATACAAAGTTTCGACCCCATGGAATCTTCCCAGCCATGCTCCAAAAGGTAAGCCATCTTGTGGTACCATGGTTAAGAACGATATTCAAGGGATGCTTGAGGTTCAGCTACGTTCCTGTATTGTGGAGAGAAGCGAGGGCTCTGTTTATTCCAAAAGCGGGAAGAAGCAACGCTCTCTACTCGAAGGAATACAGGCCCATTAGTCTGACCTCATTTCTCCTGAAAACGTTAGAGAAGATTCTAGACGCATACATTAGAGACACGATTGCGCCGGACGAATTATCCATGGCGCAGCATGCTTACACTAAAGGCAGATCTACTGAAACTGCACTTCACGCACTTATACTGAACATAGAAAAGGCGTAAGAATATAAGGAGTTTGCTCTAGGAGTATTTCTAGATATATCAGGGGCTTTTAACAACGTGACAAAAGATGCTATTTTAAATAGCATAGAGTCACTTAATGTGCAACCCGAGGTTTATCTATGGATAAGGCTATTTAGCTATTAGTTAGCAGAAAGATAAGAGCGGAGTGGACGGATGCGAGCGTCACAAATATGCATGCAGAGGTACTCCGCAAGGTGGGATACTATCGCCGCTATTATGGTTACTTGTAGCAAATGAAATGCTCAAGAAACTTGACGGAGGGGCACCAAAACTAGTGGCAGATGCCGATGAGATAGCTATACTAGTTACGGGAAAGTACCTGGACATCATCAGTAATGTGACAAACGAAAACGGCCATGGTACTTTTTACCAAGAAGTACAAGGTCCCGGCGTGGAACCTCCCGAAGCTAGACAACAACGAACTACTTCTCAAAGATCATGCGAGGTACCTCGGAGTAATACTGGACAGCAACTTGCAGTGGAAACACAATTTTGAGGAGAGGGTGAAAAAGGACAGTAATGCGTTGTACGCATGTAAAAGAATGCTGCGCGTTACTTGGGGTCTATCACCCTATCTGATGCATTGGTGCTACACGGCAGTAGTTAAACCGATATTGCTGTATGGGGCCTTAGTATGGTGGACTGCAACAAGAAAACTGACATACTTAATGCCACTGGAAAGGATTCAACGATTCGCTGCGCTATGCATAACAGGAGCAATGAAAACCACTCCAACGGCGGCGCTGAAAATGATACTCAGCATGCCAACTATTGACCTTATGGCGGAAAACCTGGCAGCGAAATCCGCGAGGAGGCTAGTGGCTGTGGGGGTATTCACCTGCAGAACCTTCGGTCACAGCTCAATAGGAAAGTGGAGCTCAGGTTTCGCACTACAATTGAAGAGGAGGGATGGCACAAAGGCATGAAGCCTGGTCATAGAACTTTTCACATCTATTCAGACGGCTCTAAAACTTTAGACGGAGTGGGAGCGGGATAAGGCAGCCTATCAAGCTGCCAGACCACAGCAGTATTTTCCAAGCGGAAGTTTTTGCTGTGAGGAAAGCCGCGGAGCTAGCCTACACAAGAACAAGAAAAAACTCAACAATTAATATATACGTAGAGAGTCAAGCAGCAATACAAGCAATAACCTCATATTGTATAAAGTCCAAAAATGTTCGACGGAGCAGGGAGGTCATAGAAAGGCTAGCCGCAAACAGTAGGCTGCATATCTACTGCATTATGGGGAACGAAATAGTAGATGAGATAGCAAAAAGTGCTGTTAGACAACCTTTTGAACAAGAGAGCGGCATACCAAAACCGCCAAATACAATATACAATGAAATGGACGACTACATGAAAAGGCGACTGGAAGCTAGGTGGACTAATCTGACCACAGCAAAGCAGCAAAAGTCATGTGTAGAACTAACGACAAAAAACTGACTCAATTCGTACTTACGCTCTCGCGGAAGGAATGCAGAACTATCATAGGTATGCTAACAGGTCATAATATATTGGCTGCACATGCGTACAAGATAGGGATTGCTAACACGGGCAAATGCAGGAAATGCAGCGAGGACGTTGAGGAAACTTTAGAACACCTTCTGTGCGTTTGTCCGGCATTATTAAAAACGCGACTAAAATGGCTGCGAGCCCCACTGTTTGAGGGTCTGCAGGACGTCTCAAAAGCGGAGCTCCCAGCTCTACTTAGATTCGCCAAAAGCGCTGACATGCTACATGATGTCTACTTTAGGTATTCATAGAGGTCGGTTTCCATCTAGTATCGCTAGGGACCAAAAGGTCTATGCGTTTCTTTTTGCCAACCAGGCTAACCTCACCTAACCTATCAATATGTCACTCACCTAATGGTTGCTTTTCTGTCCCAATCAAGGCCCATTGGACCAGTAGTAGCAAAAGAAAAAAACCAACAATCGCAATGTATTTTGTGTTTGCTTTTAGTTCCTAAAATCTATGAACAAAGATTGACAGCTTTAAACACAAATTGACATTTCAGAAACCAAATAAATAGCAAACATGAGAATCACCTGCTCTGCTAATGCTACCTGTTCAATTTGCCTTGGCTTCAATCAAAAAATCCCAAATTTATTCTATTATGTAATTTATTAATTATTTATGTAATCGTGAGATCTGTGTTTTTTTCAATATTTTTAAATTCTTTCTTTTTCTCTTAATTTACAGTTTATTTATACAATATTGGCCGTCGGCTCATATCCATCGCCACACCTTTTGATGCTGCTCGAAATCCCAAAGCCTCTCCAAAGTGTCGCTCACAAATGCGACGTTTTTTAGAAGGCTTGAACAACTTTGATTTTTGGGCTCTGAAAAGTAAGTACACAATTTTTTTTTAATTTAAGAAACTTAAATATTTTTATAGTCAGGATCTCATTAAAGTCAACAAAAACCATAACACAATTTTAATTTTTTTTATTGAAAAATTACTCAATTCGGCCATAAACGAGACAAATCTTTTAATTAAGATTTGTACTTTGATTAATTTTAATTATTTTAAATTTTAATTTTATCATCTCATGCACTCGAAACTGCCAATATTGTGCTTTTATGGAAGCCATTTAATTTTTTTGGGGCGATATATCGATTCCAGTTATTAGATTACTCGTATGCAAATAAAAATGTTCAGCCTTTAATTGGAAGTTAAGAAAGGAAGAGTGAATTGAGATGGTGTAAGACAGCAGTGGCTACTCAATCAGTTTTTTTAATTGCATCATAAATATCTCCTCTGAACACCTTTGATTTGCACGAGCATAGAAGGACCGCGCAGAATTCAGATGCAATCAAAAGCGAAACCAAGCATTTTCCGACCAGTTTTGAGCGCACCATCGTCGATCCCAGTGTCCCAATTTCTGCTTGGCGGTCAGAGTAAATATTTACTTCTTTTACAGTAATTAGACAAGTGTGCAGCCAATCAGCTGCTTCTTTGATTTCGGCTACCTCCGTGTGCAACAGACTAAAGTGGTCGGGCAGCCTGGATTTCAGATTGATGGGGAACTCCTCGCAAAATACACCTCCCCAACTTCCCATCTAGCTTCGAGTCATCCGTGAATAGATTCAGCGTCCTCTTTTTTTTAAATTCTGCACCCCGCTCACACTGCCCTCGATGGCATGTGGGATATCTCTCTAGCTTCACCGATAGCCCCCTCTCCAGCGAGTTCCACCAGATAAGGAATCCATGCAGTATTATTATATATTAACAACTCTAGCCGAGAGGCCACATCTCTTGCCAATAGCGCCTCTGCCTCCATACAAGGCAGATGTTGCTTTTTTTATTTTCTCCTCAATATAGCCGTCTGTCAAGGATTAGACTAGGTATTTCACCTTGTCAGAAAACACCAACGGACCTTATTGAGGGGCAGATTCTTCTCCAGACCAGCTCCTCCCGCAAGCCGTTGACATCAACAACCGAGAGTAACGGTGAGGGAATACTAACTTTCGGGATGTCCCCACTCATCTACCGGTGGAGAAAAGCGCCGCCTTATTCTACTATGAACGACAAACGCCCTTGAGACAGTTCACTTCTTATGTTCCTTTCAAGAGCCTTCAGCAAGAAGGATGAAAGACTGATTGTCCTGAAATTCCTGGCCAGTTTTGATTAAAAATTATAAATATCGTTTTGAAACAGATAATAATATTTTTAAATATGATTCATATTCTGAGTATATTACTTAAAAATTGTATACAACATTAGGTAAACGAATAGGTGGCCAGAATCAGAGATAATTAAAATTCAAATTGAATTATGTTTAAATTAGATTCACACTAAAAACTTACATAGCCAATTATTGGCAGTTTTCCAACATAGGTGGCAGCCACATGCCAGTATGGTTGCACTCTCAAGGTAAGTTTGTTGCAAAAATGTTTGTTTACATAAACAAAAAACGGGGAAAACATGACTTAAAAGAGAATTATAAAAATTAAAAAGTGACAGAAACTATCAAAAGCCGCGCCTCAACCGATTGCCAAATAAGCAATAACAATCAAAATTAGCAAAAGCACGCATGAATTGCTTTAGAAACTCACAGAAATATGAATCAAATATTCTAGAATGAATATTTTGCGACTTCATATGAAATACAACCAAGCCAATAAATAGATGTTGCAGTAAAGAACGAAAAGTGAGTGCTACTCATACGTATGTACATAGGTGCATCCACACACTTGCAACGTGTACCAGCAGTAAAAATGTTCAAATGGCTTTTTTCACGTCTACTAAAACAGATATTAATAATTCTTAACCTTTTATTTATGTAACGTGTGTGTGTGTGTACAAATTAAATTGGTTCTCAGTTGCCATTCAACATCTCATAATCACAACTGTTCGACATACTTACGTGTATGTACATGTAACAATTCGCAAGCCAAACGCCATTTTACTTTGCACAGTTCATTCATCTAAGCAGCCTTCACGATTTCATGCAAGATTGCATTTTTTCAAGTTTTCAAGCAAAGTAACACCTTGTAAATGCTGCAATCAAAATTTGAAGGTCACTCAGCGAACTTTACCCAGTTTTGACGGTGCCACCACAGAACGATACGAACGACTGGCCTGGTCTAAGCGTCTCAAGTGCACTTAGAATTGCAGCCTCAGTCACAGTCAGTGCCACAGCAAACGGGCTACTGCATATACATATGTATGTTTACAACAACAACAGCTACAGCAAGTTGCAGAAAAAATATAAATAAATGCATACCTACCATACCCACAAGCTATAATCAGCATACAAAAAAAAAACAAATAAAAATATTTTAGAACTGGCGGCCATCGACCGAGACCCGGCCGCTGCGGCGTCGTAGCATTGACCAAAACCAAAGTCTAAAATGCATACCGCGAATGTGTGGCTAGCACGACAGAAGCATTAACTGGCATAACTTTTACACTAAACCCAAAAGAACAACATTCAGTGGCCAAGTGCAACTGCAGCTACAACAATCACAGACGTTTAGAATTTTGTATTTTGACACGGCTGGCACTTTTAGTTATGTTGGCTAAGTCTGCAACAACAATAAATTCTCAACGTAAATACTTAGCGCTACAGAATAAAAAAATACTAATTCTTTCGATTCAGCCACACACATTAATATAATAAGCACACAAATGCATTCTACAACAACAATAAATTTTATTCACCTGCCGAGTTCAAGTATCCGTCGATGCTTATCACGTGAAATAAAATAAACAAACATACAATTTTGTAAAGCACTTAGTTCTTTAAATTAAATCCCGATTTTGCTAATCCCGGTTTAAATACGTCAAAGGCACAAGGCATCCCCAGTGAGTTGGGGTTCTCAAAGTATAGGGTTTTTCAATTGGCGCGGGTCGATTTTGGCGCCCTGTGGCAGCCATTTTGTTTTGGTGACATCTGTCAAATCTTTTGTTTATTATTCAGTTGTTTATGTCAAATCATTATGGCAAGTTACACAATTGAACAGCACGTTCAAATGATAAAACTTTATTATCAAAATGAGTGTTCATTAACGCAAACGTTGCCCGCATTGCGCCCATTTTTCGGTAGACGTGGTGGCCTTTCAAAGTCGATTCTTCAACGTTTGGTGGCCAAATTTGAGACGACCGGGTCAGTAGACAATCAGCCAACACCCGTACGTTCAAGGAACGCAAGATCAGCCGAGAACATTGCCGCGGTCGGTGAAAGTGTACAGCAGAACCCGAGGCAGTATATTCCTCGCCGTGCACAAGAACTTGGCCTTTCGCAGACTTCAACTTGGCGAATTTTGCGTCGGGACTTGGGCTTACACCCGTACAAGATCCAACTCACCAAGGAGCTCAAAGTTGATGACCATAGACAACGCCGTTTGTTCGCTGACTGGGCTTCGAATCGTTTGGAAGAGAACCCCAGTTTTGGGCGAAAAATCATCTTTAGTGACGAGGCGCATTTTTGGATGAATGGCTGTGTTAACAAACAAAATTGCCATATATGGGACGACATCAATCCACACGAGGTTCACCAGGTGATAATGCTTCCTCAAAAAGTTACCGTTTGGTGTGGAGTTTGGGACGGCGGCGTCACTTTTTTGAAAACGACGTTGGTGAGGCGGTCACCGTCAACAGCGAGCGCTACACAACGATGATAACCAATTTCTTATGGCCCATATTGAACCATATGGACCTAGACGACATGTGGTTCCAGCAGGACGGCGCTACGTGCCACACAGCAAACGCCACGACTGACATTCTGCATGAACGATTTGAGGGTAAGGTTATCTCTCGCAGGGGTGATGTGAATTGGCCACAAAGGTCAAGCGATTTGACCCCGCTAGACTTTTTCCTGTGGGGTTTCTTCAAGTCTCAGGTCTATGCAAATAAACCACAATCGACCGATGCTCTAAAGGTGAACATAATACAGGCCATCGCTCAAATTCAGCCGGATCTATGCGAAAGAGTCATTGAAAATTGGACCACTCGGATCCGTTTCACCGTAAGAAGCCGAGGCGGGCATTTGAATGATGTCATATTTCACACTTAATGGCATATATGCGCCTTTCAAATAAAAAAATATTTTGTCAATAACTCACACACAGTTTGTTTTATTCCATTTCAACATCTACCCGCCCTTATTGAAAAACCCTTTACTGCATTTTTGTCAGGGTTTTTCGCTAACTTTTGAAATATTTGTAGCAATAAAAATATCGTACCGTCGCTAAGGATTTTAAAAGTTTCACTGCACGAATCTGGTTTTTAGATCACGCAGTATTTATTTTAGGTAGTGGAAATATACAGAGTTAGATGTGAGTGCTGTCAAAAAACTTAGACTGAAGAGCACGGCTTGAACCATCATCAGGCCTTTCACATCACAAAAGCGTTCCCAAATACCTGAACCTTTAATTGTTTATCCTTTCTCCTCTTTCTCGTTTCTAGAACTTCTGAAACTCACAACTTAGCTTCCTATTCGTTCTTTAGGTAAAATCCTCTTAGAATACATTCCATCTTTTCATACAGAATAAACTTCGTGATAGTTATCGATTTTGCTTCGACTAAGTTTATCCCAGAAGAATCTGTTCAATCGTTGAAAAAGTTCAAAACTGAATATAACTTTTGTACTCTCATTGCAACCAAACTATCGCTAAAGTTCTTCCTAACGGAAAATTTGTATTGCTAAAACTTCTGCCTGGAAAAGGTTAGTGTATCGGATATTAGAAAAATGGAGGATCGGAGATGACAAGCACAGTGCAGCAAGAATGTAGGTTTCGTCACTGCTAAAAATATCGAAGAATGTAGGTATCTTGTTCAAAACCAACTGTTCGTCACATCACTTAATTAGTTTTACTTCACTTAAATTTACTTTAAGTCTAATCTAGGGCACATCAGGAGACTTTAGCTTTTGATTGAATGAAAATGTGCTTATCAGCATGGCAAATGAGCTATTTCAGAAGCTAGCTGAGAGAACAGTCCTTAATCTGTTAAAAAGTATAATGGTTTTAAGAGTTTTTAGGGGGCTAATTCCTAAGTGCATGGCTCGGTTTTATTGTGAGAACAATTTTTCATCTGAGCCAACAAGAGCTAGAGGAAGGCCACAATCGACCTGACTAAATACTATACAAAGAAACATAAGAGAGCAACACCTTGATGATGTGATGACGCGGGACAGAGGAACTTGGCACGTGAGGACAAAATGGGCCGACCCCAAATAGGGGCGAGGCAAATTTTTTGAGAGTTTTCCCCAAAGCTAAGGAATTTCCTTAAGCAATTCAGAGCCATACTAGAGACTCTCTTACTAAATATAACGGCTACAATAATAAAATGATCGAGCGAATATAAAATGCTTTAAGCTAATAGATGGAATATTACTTTCATTGTTCTTTATTTTCCCACAAAATATGTCCCAAAAAATATGTCACTGAAAAATATCCCTAACCCATCTTCAGTATTTTTTGATTTATCAGTCCAATATATGAACTTTTACTAAAAAATTACTGTCAGACTTTATTTATTTACACAATTCATTAGTATTCAACTTAAACAAATGGTGTTCGTCAACTTTTCGTAGCTGTATTATTGGTTATTTGCTGTTTTGCTTTCAAAATTTTCTCAAAAATTTGCCGAGTTCACATAAAGTTTTCAAAAAGGGAAGAAAAAATATTTGGGTGTGTAACTAAGTTTTAAAGCATTTAAAACATATAGTAATACTAGTGTCAAATTGTACTGAGTATTTGTGTAACGAGTTTCATGTGAAAGCGTCATCATTAAGTGTCGTTTCTTAGTTTGTGTCATTTCGTCGAAGTGTAAACAAAAAATTTTTTTATACAAAGACTATGTCAGCTTTTGTGCCTACAAAACTTCATTCGCGGGAAGCATTGCTATTTTGCTTCCATCTGAAGAAAAGTGCAGCGGAAAGTTATCGGATGCTGTGTGAGGCTTACGGTGAGAATGCTCCATCAATTTCAACCTGCGAGTACTGGTTCCGACGATTCAAAAGTGGTGACTTTGACACAGCCGACAAGGAGCGCGAAGGAAGGCCACCAACTTTTGAAGACGCCGAATTGGAGACAATTTTGGACGAAGACCCGTGTCAAACCCAAGAAGAACTTGCGACAACGTTAGGCGTGACTCATCAAGCCATTTCAAAGCGGCTGAAAGCCATTGGAATGGTCCAGAAAGTCGGAAACTGGGTGCCTTACGAACTCAAACCAAGGGATATCGAACGCCGTGTCACTGCTTCCGAAATGCTGCTTCAACGATACAAAGCGAAGTCGTTTTTGCATCGCATTATTACTGGCGATGAGAAATGGATTCACTACGACAATCCGAAGCGCAAGGCAGCGTATATTAAGCGTGGCGAACCCGGACCATCGACGCCAAAGCCAAATATCCATGGCAGCAAGGTAATGCTCTGCGTTTGGTGGGACCAGAAGGGAATCGTTTACCACGAACTACTAAAAAGTGGTCAGACGATAAACGGAGCACTCTACAGACAACAACTTATGCGATTGAAGCGAGCAATTGCGGAAAAACGTCCGGAATGGGAAACCAGACATGAGACATTGATCTTTCATCATGACAATGCTCGGCCGCATGTCGCACAAGTGGTCAAAACCTATCTCGATGGGAGCGGATGGGAAGTTCTACCCCACCCGCCTTATAGCCCAGATCTTGCACCATCAGATTACCATTTGTTCCGGTCGATGCAGAATGCCCTTACGGGAGTGCGTTTCACTTCGGTTGAAGGTATCCAAAATTGGCTTGATGAGTTCTTCGCCTCCGAAAGCGAGCAGTTTTATTGGGACGGAGTCCATGCATTACCAGAGAAGTGGGAAAAAGTTATAGCTAGTGGTGGACAGTATTTTGGAAAAAATAGGTTGTACCAATTTTTAACAATAAATTTTTGAAATCGAAAAAAAAGCCTTTAAAACTTAGTTGCACACCCACCCAATAGAATCTGCAAAAAAAAATTTCCTTCACTGCAAATATCTAATTTTAAAGATTTTAATAACAGGAAAATATTTCTTTTGTAATACCAAAAAAAAAGATCATTTCATTACCAGTTTTTATGAATATTCTATAAACAAAAACATCTCATATTATAAATACAGGGAGGTGCGAAATTAATCATCCAGTTTTGTTTTTCAATAATTTTTTTAATAAATAAACAAATTATTTCTCTTTGTACATATACTGCAGCTGTCTGATTCACAAATGTTAAATAATGAATTACTACGCCATAGCAACCATTAGAAATCTTTCGATAGGTGGATTCATTTTGCGTCACATTGTATAAGGGAAAAACGCAGATATTCAAAATAAATGATATGTATTTTATAAAAGCTGTGTAAATTTTGTGAATTGTATCTTTAAAGGATTTTTTTAATATGAAAAAAAAATTATCCATTTGGAGCTTAAAACAGTTGCTCAATTTTGTTCTTTACTTTTTATAATCCGTTGTGTGCAATACCCTCCAAACAGAATCTGTACTTTGAATGTTTCCGTAATGAAAAGCGGAGAATGTTAATAAATATCTTCCCATCATTTTTTCATTCAACCTCAAAACTTGACTATTTTTCTTCTCTGTTTACTGTTTACTAAAATGCTCTTTAGAAAATTATAATTGAAGAAATTATTATATAAAAAAGTAACGGGTTGTTGCAACAACTCTAAAAATGCACCTTGGCAATTAAACTGCTTACCAAAAATCTTTCTAGAAATTCTATTGTAATTAAAAACCGTAGAATTCTTATGAAAAGCTTGCGGTTTTTTTCTAAAATTTCGATATTAGATTTATATGGTTTTTCTTAGACAATGAGCTAACTTGTATACGAAAATAATGGACATTTAGTATATTTCTAACTGTAAATCGAGAAAAAAAATATAAGAAAAGCTTGTATGGCTTGTTGAAGTATAGGTTATTATGCAATTTTTGTCCTTTCATTATAGACTATTCGTTAACATACATATTAATGGGACCAAGGTCGTGACGAGGTTATAATTTCGCAATCACGGCTACGAGCGAATTTTTTTACAGATTCACCCAAATCAATATTATTTTCTACTATTTAATTACTTTCGAATGAGATGCAGCAAATAGTTGACAAAAAATATCAGAAAAATATGCGAGTGCTGCCAGATTTTTTCACCGGGAAGATGATTTTTATAGAATTTTGATTTAGTTTCAATATATTAATTAGTTTTGATATTTTTCTCATTATGTACGATAGAATCTTTATTTCGAAGAAAAATTCTAACTTCTGACAACATTGGTTATATATATTGACCTGTCACTTTTTTATAAAGTAGACACTTATGTATATAAATGCATAAATATGTGCATGTATATATGTGTAAAAAGTTCACCTTCTTCTTCTTCTTAATTGGCGCAATAACCGCTTACGCGATTTTGGCCGAGTTTAACAAAGCGCGTTTCGTTTCTTTCTCGTGCTAACCGACGCCTGTTGGACATACCAAGTGAATCCAAGTCCTGCTCCACCTGATCTTTCCAACGCAGAGGAGCTCTTCCTCTTCCTCTGCTACCACCAGCTGGTACCGCATCGAATACTTTCAGAGGTGGAGCGTTTGTATCCATTCGGACGACATGACCCAGCCAACGAAGCCGCTGGAATCTGAATTTGGTATCTCAGCAAAACTAATACGGCTATGCAAGATGACGTTGCTCAATACGAGCAGCGCCGTCAGAATTGGGATGAACCTCTCCGAGCCGTTTGATATCAAACGAGGTTTCAGACAGGGTGACTCGCTGTCGTGTGACTTCTTTAACCTAATGTGGGAGAGGATCGTACGAGTCGCAGAACTTATTCGATCAGGTACAATTTCTTATAAGAGCGTACAATTGTTGGCGTATGCCGATGATATTGACATCATCAACTGCGCTGTTAGTTCTGGCTTCTCCAAGAAGTTCACGTAAGTGCTCTATAAAATCTTAAAACAACAGTAAGAATCGACAGTAACACAAATATTCCATGAAAAGCAAACATGAAATTTACCGCATTGCCGCCGTACCCGAAAGGGTTGGTGCGTGATTACCTTTCAGTACTGCCCGGGTTCATGACACACCAAATAATAAAAAAGTTGTTTCCTAATAGAGGCAAGGGCAAACCTCCGAGTGTATTTCTTCTATGAAAAAGCTCCTCATAAAAACCCATTTGCCGTTCGGAGGTGCACCACAAATAGGAGAATGAGCTCAGCCGAACACATAAACACACGTTGTAAATACCAATTAAGCGCCAAGCAAAAGTGGCCATTTATAATCAAGTAAAATAGTCGGGGTATCAGGAGCAAAGATTCTAAGAAGGGCTTAACATTTTTAAATAGTTTTTATCGTTTTCATTCTTAGGAAATAAAAATATCTACAGCATTTGAATTTTTCTAAACCTCGCTTGACGAGTCGCGGGACTCACCGTATATACTCGTAAGTGTCAACTTAGAATAACGTTTCGGGCTGTCAAGGATTTTAGCTTTAAAGGAGTTGGTGTTTCAAAGTATACAAACGTACAAAACTTTACAACCGTTTTCAGCGTGCTACTGCATTATCCAATTAGAGACGATGTAAAATTGGCAATTTCTTTAACCGCTCAGAGCTAACCATTGCATTTGCCGATAACATCGCGATAATTGCGCGAAATACCTATATGTAAAATACCTGGCTGAACTTTTTCTCAACGTGGAGAAAGGTGCTGAAACTGTGGGACTCTAAATAAATGCAGAAAAAATCAAATATCTGAAGATTTCACACAAGGTGGAGAAGACAGAAGACATGGTAATTTGCACTTATCAGTTTGAAGGGGTCCAATCGTTTAAATATGGAACGTAGAGAGAACAGGTCTGCAACGAGCTATTGGTGTATTTACACCTGAAGAAATTATCGAGAAAATGATGATAGACGAAGAAAAATGGAATGCCGTCAAAAATTTTGTGGAGGATATTATCCGAAAAAAGAAGCGCGAAATGGAAAGTTATACTGAAGAGCATTGAGCATAGGTTTCTCAAAACAGGCGACCCTGGACGCAGGGTGAGTAAGTGTCCTTCTTAGGACGCCGTCTTGGCCCTCTACCTCGAAGCAATGCGGAAGCAGTCCCGGGGTGGAGGGAAAAATCCAAGAGAAGAGGAGGGATATTTTTAGTGGAATCGCCACACACGTAGTAGCGACGCTTACTTTATGGAGCGAAGGCATTTTTAACCCAACCTCACCGCCAAAACAAAAAAAAAAAAAATCGTTTAAATATCTGGACGTCACAATACAAAACGACAATAGCCCACCCGACACCATATAAAGCAAGTTTGTGGCAGAAAACAGAGCAGGCAATTCAGCATAAGCGAACTGAAGTTAGAAGTTTAGAATATCTAGTTTCAATGGCAGCTACCACGACCCTGGTCTTCCATTTGTCATGCGTTAGCGTGGTGAGTCAATGAAGCAACTGGCATAAATAAACATACGTTGGTAGCACTGGGAAAGAGCTGCCGAACAATTGTTTGTTTGAAAACGTTACATGATTATTAGTAATGAAACTTGCCTGATAGCAGAAAAGAGAGTTGATAGCATTGGGTATAGTGAGCTGTACCAGTTTGATAAGCTATAAACATGTCCGCTAGTAGCGAATCTTGCTCGATAGCTTTGTTGTTGCTTTCGCATGGAAATTTTTCGTCAAGCGACCAGAGAAGGAGCGAATGGTAGGCGTAGAAGATATACAAGATAAATAAATATACAGGCACAATGATCTAACAGTTTCGTTATATTTAGAATAGGTTTGACAGAACTCACTGAAGTTGTTTATAATTTTGAGTAGGAAAGGTATGGGTTTACAATTTTTTAGTTCCTTTCGAAATTTCCTAGTTCAATTGCAGCTTAAAGAGCTGTGAGAAAAAGTCTCATCTCATCTCTAAAATGGTAGCACCCAAGAATGATAGAAAGAAGATTGCGCCCATCAAGAGTGCGTGACGTCACGTTTTTCCGAGTTGCGCAGTATTGCCAACCATTTGCTCTTCGCAATAAATTTAGTGCTTTTCTATACCGAAAATGCGAAAAAGTTTCGTGTTTGTTTCTTTTTTTTAACTTAAAGCTACCGAAACCTTAAGTTAAAAAAAAACTGTATTTTTATACAAAAGAAGGTTAAAAAAGGTCACTCCGAGAAGATTTTAGTGCTAATGAAAATTTGTTGGTTCTTATAAAATTTGATATTTTGAAAGTGTGAATTTAATTTTTTGCTCCTTTTAAGGTTATGCAAGAATATTAAATCTTCTTCCCTCAACTCTTCTTAAGATTGAAAACCTTTGACACTTTTAAAAAAGCATTTGAACTTACTGAATGCGGATTAAAACCATAGAGGTGTAATCGTTTCTTCCGGTCATCAATCCTTAGTGAGACATAGGGCATCAAGAGGTGTATTCATTGTAAAAATAAGCCACAAAATACCAGAAAATACTAAAGAACCATACTTTTACAAAAAGAGGGCCTTATCTAGTTACATAACCTCAAATATAGCAAAAAAGTCGTTCCCCTAACAAAAGAGTTTCGCTTAACAAAAAAAAACTAATAAATTAAATTGTACATAAGCATAACACATTTCTTTAAAAAAACGCACATTTTAAAGACAATTTGTCACGCATACAAAGTTCTTTAAGTGATTCAATAAAAATTTGTTGGGTTATTTTCTTTGAATGGGCATTTTAGTGCGTTTTTATATCCAAAGCTAGGCAACACTGCAGTAGCGAGAGAGAGATTTGACTGCCGAAAGCAGAAGAACACCAACAACAACTGCAATCGCGGGCAATGCCACCAGATGTTAAAAAAATGTAAAGCTAAATAAAACTGAGTGAATTATTTAACTAATTATTAAAAAATTTATATTTTACAAAATTATAAACATTACATTTTGATTAGAACAGGCTAGAAAAATGTCATGAAGAAATAACTAAAACTCCGAACCTAAATAACAAAAAAAAATGCTAAATCAAGTTACGAAAATAGTAATCGGGCCATACTGGTGCTAAAATCACGTAACTCAAATTCTGTCAAATTCGCTGAGAGCAAAGTAATGGGACCACGATAGGCGCCATCTCATTATTCTTTCCATCATGGGTAGCACCCATATGAAGAGTCCCTGAGTCGGGCCTGGGCTGAGAAACGCACTTTTGTAAACTTACATGCACATCTGTACACTAAATACAAACATATATGTGTGTGTAATATATTATATAAATTCCAATTCTGTATATTATTCGCATCTTTATGAGTATTTTATATACATTTTAATTTTTATTGTAAATTTTTTTCTTTCAATTAGTTTGAGCTTTGCACCCAAACAAACTAGTTCGACAACTTGCAGGCCTTGCATTTTTTGTTCTTCGTGCTAAATAAAAAAAAAACCTCCACCAAGGTTAGAACAAATGGCGAATGTTAAAATTCCAAACAATTTTCATTTTCTCAATATTGCAAAGTCTCTCGTTTTAAGCGTTTTAAACTCCACAGTGTATTATATGAGACCAACTAAAATACAAAACAATAAAAGTGCTTGTTATAAGTTACAGAGTTAATTATGCTCATGAATTTGCTGACAGCGCAAGTGGCAAGAATTGCATTTATCTGGTTAAGAGCCAAGCGGGGGATTTGTAATTTTTTCGCAAATTATGCTTGAATTGATTTGTGTGAAGTTTTTATTACAAATATGTGAATGTTAAATAAAGAACGGAAAATATAAAATGATTATACACTGAATGTAAGAAATATTTTGGTTGAAATTGCGTGTAAATATGAGCCACTATTCTTAGTCATAAATAGCATAAGCGTTTTGTTTAGGAATGAACATATCGCACTCTAAATACAAAAGGGTTACAACTCAAAATGTACCTTCTGCTCAAATATGAACGAGACGTTATCAATAAAACGGTCCGCGGATGACATATGGCAAAAATAAATTTTTTTGTTTTTTGGTAGGACTGTTATAAGCATGGCAAATTTCAGCGTAATATGTCACATAGTTTGTTTTCTGTGCTACTGTAAACAAGTCAAGCTCGAGTGTGGAAAATTTTGAGTTGTGGCCCTTTTGTATTTAGGGTGCGATATGTGTAAAGATTGTTGAAGAGTCCTTTTTTCGTAAGTTTTATTCTTATCGAAGTCATAATTGGCCGATCTTTAAAAGCTAATCTTGCTCTATTCACAGAATTTTATACTTCTGCTTTCGATGACAGACGCCGAATCGATACAGTCTATACGAACTCTTCTTAGGCTTTTCACAAACTCAACAACTCAATTTTAATCACCAAATTACGATTTTTTGGGTTCACTCGTCGTAAGTGTTTAATTGTCGTTGATAATGTTTCTTCTCATTCTTCGTTCCCTCTTCTGGTGTTCCTCAGGGCTGAGGGTCAATTACTCTTCATCATCTTTATTAATGATATATCTGATTGTTTTTAAATTTCGATTTTTTATATTTATTTTATATATTTTTTATAAATTTTATAAATTACAAGTCTTCTGACCGCTCCGGTATCTAAATAACATCGCGGCATGGTGTGATAAAGATCACCCAGCTTTAAACTACGGACACCCAAGTATTCTTAGAAGCTTATAGTTCATCTTCATGGTGCTTGATCAATGGACACCCTCACTTTTCCTTTCCCGTACTTTTTCCATTCATATTCTCTCAAGGGAAGAGTGGGCGGTGTGCAACACTTGCAGACAAAGCGTAACAAACATGTTTACGAATGGCTCGAAGTTGGTGGAGTATTCTGCGAGGAGCTCCCCATCGAGCTTAAATATGGACTACCGGACCACTGCAGTGTTTTTCAAACGGAGGTAGCGGCAATTAACGAAGCAGTGGATTGGTTGCTTACACCTGCAATTACTGCGACAGCCAGGGGACAATTGGGGCTTTAGACTCGTTATTTGTGCGTTCGAAATTAGCCAGGAAATGCCTGACTTTTCTCTCGACTGCATCCGAATATTTCGATATTAGGATCATTTGTGTCCTTGGTCGCAGTGGCATAGCGGGAAACTGCTGGCCTGACAGGGGACCATCGAGACGATTTCACCGCAAAATGAGAAGATTGGGGTTCCTTTGAGAACCTGAGGTCTGCTCCTAGGCAGTTGGGACCCGCACCAACTCAGGCTAACAATACCGCAGCTCTCAAATTTGGTGGGTGTCCTTACTGGGCATTGTCCATTAGGTATCTATGCGGTAAGACTTGGGATTTCCTCAAATCGTTTTTGCAGCAGCTGTTGGAGCTTGAGGTGGAATCATCTCAGCACCTTCTCCTCAGCTGACCTGCTCTCGTCGGGTCAAGATTCAGATATCTGGGCTCACATTTTTCAGTTTTTGTTTTTGTTTTCCCCCTTTTTCCTCCTCTGTATGGCATCATAATGAACAAATTTGATTACTTGTCCAAGTGGTACCTAATTTTTGCAGTCATTTATCCTAACCAAAGGCTAGTGGAAAATCCATTTTTCGAACAATCGCATGATAGCAACTCTTTAGACTTTTTAAGGCAAATAGAATTTTTACTTCCTGGCCGCTTACATAGCTAGCAATTGCTTACTCATGGTTGCATAAAAGTTATAATCTAACTACTGTCAATTATTGTTTCTCATTTTAATACGAATTTGCTGATTTTTTTGCCGCAAATTAAAAACACAAACAGGCAGACCGACTATTAAAATCTTCTTATAAGTTTATATAGGTATAATATCTTTCATCCATGTATGCAAAAATATTTATTTACCAATACATACATACAATACTCGTATATTTCCAAGTGTGCCATAACTCAAATTACTTTTCCTTTTTCGATTGCAGTGCACGACTCTACCGGCAAAATCACTTCGGGCATACTCAATGGCAACATTAATCAGCCGGGCGATTTCGACCAGTGTCTGGGTATAAGCACCGCCTCTGATGGTGCAGCAGTAGCTGACAGCGATGCCAATGAAATCAAAGGACAATACTGTTTGGCCTATGCGCAGCCAGTGTTGCCGCACAAATCGAAGCGTCTGCGCGCATTGTTCACACTGTTACAATCGCATGGACCATTCAGGAGTGAATTCAATGATGTAAGTGCGTTTCTCTCAATTATCAATTCTATTATTAATTCAGTTAAGGTAAAAAAGTAGACTAACTACGTGCGATTATCCAATGCGTTTGTTATACATAATAGCGTAAGTTGAAAAGCGAGTTTGTTACTTGAGTCTTCCGTCTGTCGCTTGAAAATAATTTATTCTTGCATCTATACGCGTAAATACTTTTGGATATCGCCAATAAATACTTGTATGTGTATGATGTCTTTGCAATTTTCTCCTCAAATGCTCAAGTGCAAGAATTGAACTACTGAAAAAACTACTTATCATGCATACACACTCGTGCATACATATACATATACATACTTACGTACAAGCGTTGCAATTTAGATTTAAACAAATGGGCTATTAATCGGTCATTACTTGAAACGATTTTTGCTATCATTGTTGTATTTTTACATGTAATTGCCTTTAGTGCTATAATTAGCATGCAACTGGAATTGCGGTTGCGTTTGCGGCTTATAAATTGTGAAATTATCACTGTGTGCTCGTGAAAATGCTTGCAAATATATTTATGAATGAATATTTTTAATTTATGACGAAATGAAAACTTAGTAAGCAAATGGGTTTTTATTGTAATATAATATTTTATTCCATTTCGGATCGCATGCAGCAAGCCCTTACAATAATAAACAAATGGTGCACGGCAAAAGAGCTTTCCATTAACCCATTGAAAACAGCACTTGTACCGTTTACCAGGAGAAGGAACATAAATCCCAAATGTCCGACACTTAATGGAACAACACTTCAACTCTCGACAGAAGCGAACTATCTTGGCGTCAGTCTTGACAAAACGCTTACGTGGAGTTCCCATATTGAGAGAGTTACTTCAAAAGCGAAAGGGCATTCTTTGCCTGCACAAGGTTTTTTGGTAAGACATGGGGACTAAACCCTAGAATGACCTTCTGGACATTCACCACAGTTGTGAAACCCATAGTCACTTATGTATCCTTAGCATGGTGGCCCAAGGTCAAGCAAAGAAAAGCAGTAAACGTATTAAACAAACTGCATCGCCTTATATGTGTTATGAAAACATGTCCCACGGATGCATTGGGTGTGCTCCTGAACATACCACCCCTTCCAATCTTGAACGAAAGGGAAGCTCGCTCGAGTGCCTTAAGATTAAAAGGTATATCTGAACTTAAAAGTGGGGATATTAAAGGACATTTAAAGATCTTAGAAGACTTCCTACATAGTCCCATTCTTCATAGGGGTGATATACTATCAGCCAAACCAATACTCTTCAGGAACTTCCAAGTTATAATTAATGAACGCACAGACTGGAGAACTAACTCTATCACTTTCAAGCCTGACTCTCAGCTATGGTTTACTGATGGGTCCAAATTTGAAAATGGTAGAACAGAGGCAGGAATCAATGGGCCTAAATTCAAAAACTCGATTCCGATGGGACACTACCCAAAAATATTCCAGGTAGAAATACATGCCATTGAAATATGTGTGAGAGAATGCCTTAGCAGGAAAATGAGAGGTACTCACATCTACATACTTTCAGATAGCCAAGCGGCTCTAAAAGCCCTTCTATCAACAACTATCACCTCTAAATTGGTAAACGATTGCCTAAACCTCCTAAACACGTTAGGAAACCTCAACATAGTAACACTATGTTGGATTCCGGGACATGACGGACATGAGGGAAATGAAATGGCGGACGACCTTGCAAAACAAGGAGCCAATATGCAACTTACTGGTCCTGAGCCTTTCTGTGGACTAACAAAAGGCCACATTAATGAATTCCTTAGGAAATGGGAGGAAAGAAAACTTGCCGCAGACTGGCTAAACTGTGCCGGTCAGCGTCAAGCCAAACTATTCCTAAGTCCCAACAAAGGAATATCTGACAAGCTACTCTCACTAAGCAGAGTAGATCTGCGTCTTTTAATAGGATATCTTACAGGTCACTGCAGCCTGAGGTATCATCTAAATAATATTGGTCTATCTGAGACCAATGTCTGCCGCTTTTGCGAAATGGACATAGAAAGCTCAGAACATGTGATTTGTGGATGTCCTGCGTTGGGCAGACAGAAACTTCATCATCTTGGTGGTATCGTAGTATCTCCATACAATCTTTGGAACAACAAACCTAAAATTGTGCTAAAATTTTTAGAAAGCCTAAAACTCTAGCGTTACAAAAATAGGCCTTTCACAATAGATCAGCTCTGGTCGCAGTGCGTAATGGCCTTCTAATAATAATAATAATACATAGTGATATTTCTATGGCACCGAAAACTAAGCGTATGGTTTCTATTCAATGCCTAAGTATGTAATTGATAGATATATTTTGATGAAAAGAAGAAAACATACAAATAAATGATGCAAACGTAGCAACATTGGAAATAGAATAACAAAGGTTTGTTTTTTCGTCCTTCTTCTTATTTAATTTCTGGTATATCGTTTGCTCTTTTCTTGAAAGTAGGAGGCCCCAAAGTAAGGTTGCTCTTTGTGATAGGCATTTTGTGGTAGGCAGTTCCCGAAATTCGATAAATCGCCAGCAACGAGCGACCACCGTAGCCGAATGGGTTTGCGCGTAACTACCAAATGCACTACTGTGCATACCACGAAACACCAAATGATAAAAAGGTTTCTTCTGTTAGCCACAGTCCCTCGCCAGGCGATGGTAAACCTCCGAGTGTATTTCTGTCACAAAAAACCATCTGAAGGTAGCAAGTACGTACATTGCAGATAGAATAGAATAGGATAAATGGCTGTCCTCACGAGAAACCCACTTGAACAAGGAACCACAATTCGTGCATTGTGATACCATACAGGGAGAAAACAGAGGAAAAAGAACCAAATAGGTGGAAAACAGGAATAATGGGCTTTGAATTAGAGGATGACGGCCAACAGTGGCCAATTACATTTTTATTAACCGCTTCAAGCTACGGATGAAATTCCCCAGGTATGTGATATTTAAACCTGCTATATTCGCAGCCGTAGCCGAATGGGTTGGTGCGTGACTACCATTCGAAATTCACTGAGAGAACGTAGGTTCAAATCTCGATGAAAACACCAAAATTAAGAAAAACATTTTTCTAATAGCGGTCGCCCCTCCGCAGGCAATGGCAAGCCTCCGAGTGTATTTCTGCCATGAAAAAGCTCCTCATAAAAATATCTACCGTTCGGAGTCGGCTTGAAACTGTAGGTCCTCCCATTTGTGGAACAACATCAAGACGCACACCACAAATTGATAGGACGAGGAGCTCGGCCAAACACCCAAAAAGGATGTACGCGCCAATTATATATTGTATAATATATATATATATGTATATATTATATGTGTATATATCCGCAGGTGTAGCAATAAAGTGAGGCCGCAGATATCTGAATCTTAGAGCGACGAGAGCAGGGCTGTTGAGAAGAAAGTGCTGAGATGATTCCACCTAATCCTCCAGACAGCTTCTGCAGAAAGAGCGCCTATCGCACAATGTCCGGTAAGGATGTATCCCAAATTCGAGAAATTCGAGAGCTACGGCTTTGCTAGCCTTAGAAGCTCCCTCGAGCCGCCCCGATCTACCCCTGGCCTGTTGTAGAACACCGTCAAGATGTTAACAGGAGGAGAAGCTCTACCAAGTACCCAATAAGGATGTATCGGGTATTTCTATAGATAACTATGGTTTAATAGCTCAGAATCGCAAACTGTGTTAACATCTCTGTTTAATAAGGTTTTACATGGTAATGGTTGTACGATTTAGGCTTTATGCATTGCGACCAGATATAAATCCATCTGTGCGCCCCCCCAAGTGCTTAATTTTAATTATTTAGTACTGCAAGCCATCGAACCAGCTCCTTAGGAGGGAAATTGTGGAAATTTACTTTGAAGAATAAAAACTAAATCTGTTCGCGAAGTGCACAGAGCACTGGCGGTCCTTATTTTTTCGAAATGTGGGAGGAGCTGCCATTATGGTGGATGGCGACCGCTATCAAGCCATGCTAACTAAATTTTTGTTGCCAAAAATTAATAAGCTAAATATAGACGATATTTTGTTTCAACGCGACGGCGTTACTTATCATACAGTCCGTGTCTAACAATCGACTTATTGCAACATTCAAGCCACCATTGACGCCGTACGTTCAGATTTATTGGAAAAAGTAGTCAAAAAATGGACTCATCGAATGGGTCATGTAATTCGTAACCGCGGCGGACATATGCCGGATACCATATTCAAAAAATAAATGCCATGTAATTATGTATCAGATTAAAATAATCATTCCAACAATGTTTCTGTTTTAAGTTCTCGAGCTCTTAAAAAACACCTAATAAAAAGCAAACTATCATATATATAATTTTTAAAATTGTTTAATCATCAAACAAAACTGGCAACAAATACGAAAAAAAGATTATTTTTAAAATTTGTGATTCTTTAAATAAAAAATAAATTCCTTGTATTTTTTTCTGATAGTTGCAGTTTTTCAGTAAAAATAAGACATCAAAAATAAATTCTTTGTGTCAAAAAATTCCCAAGTACAGGTTTGTAATTATTAAAACAATAACAGTAATAGTACTTAACCCTTTACCGCATATGAGCACATATATGATATTGCAGTTTTGATTCAATTTTATTTCCAAATTAAATATTACAAAATAATACAAACTATTTTAGTCCATCAATTATATATTTAGCAATAATTAAACGCAAAAACAAAAACAAAGTCTGTGATTTTATGACCTTTCGAAATAATCTCACTTTGTGCAGCAGAAAAGCAGAATTGAAGTGCGAGTGATTTATTTAAAAAAAAACGATAACAGACTAAAACGTAAATACTTTTTCACAAAAAAAAATATTTTCATGGAGTTGACGTATAATAATTTTTCCTCTTTTCAACTGTTTTCCATACTTTAAAAATAGTTAATTAAAAAAAAAACCAAAAAAACTGTACGGTTTACCAAAAAAAAATATAATTTTTCATTATTTTCCTTTTAATATGTCTTATTGATAATGAAATAAAGCTATTTCTACCGTGAAACAATGTTTTTTCAACACTTTATTAATTCCTGCAGTAAAGGGTTAAGTTAATTAACTTTCGTAACTTTTTTTCATTATCCGTGCGGGTCTCAGAATTTTTAGTACTGAATTTTGGAATACATCATTTCGAATAAGTCGCATTTTACAATAAAAAATTATAACACGTAGAATTTCGTATACAGAAATTTGTACTAAAAAAATGTCGTACCTAACCTAAATCAAAATGTACCTGCCCTAATGTGTCTATCTACAAGTGGCGTCTCGTTTTACTCGCTAGTATGCATGACATTCGTTATAACTTGGCGTATATAAACTGATTTCAACGATATTTATTTCATACACAAAATTAAGCTATTTCGAAGGAGCTGCTTTATGTAAGCCACTTCGTTGTCTCAAGTTCCCATTGTAAGGTCCAGGAATGAAGACAGCTTTTTTCGAATACAGACATCATTTTCAACAAGATAGAACCTAGCCTGTCTATGGAAGAAAATAGTCCACCAAAGTGCTTAAGAGTCCCACTAAACAGTCCCGCTCTCATATCTGCAGCTCTTACAAAAATCTTCATACATGGCCCCGAGCCTGACGATCATATGAAAAAATCAGCTCATTTTAGGAACTTGTTCTTTATTTTTAAGAACCGTTCTTCATTAATCGAGTGCTGGCGAAAGAGTCCACCACGGCAGTCCATCTTCTGTTCAACTGTTATGAGCAATTCTGGAATTATCCTCGAAGTCTTAACAAATTTGTGTGTTTGTACTTCACCCATCAAACTTCTTTTCTTGAGCACCTTTTTTGTAAACTTCCTCTATTCTCAGGAGGTCGCTAGATTTTGGCAGCCACTATAGATTACAGCTAGATGACTTTTAAAAGTTTTCAACGTTCTTAAGTGCACTTCGAGTAGGTCGGAACCTACCTTTGATCGCGGCTGACTGTCTAACAGAAGATAAACTTGGGAGCAGAAAACACGAAACTTTAGTAAATGTAAAAGTAAAAATCATAAATCATCCAATCCATGGCAAACATCCGAGTTCATTTGTGTCATCAAAAAAGGTTTTAAGGAAAAGCCATCTACCGCAAGTAGTTGGCTTATAAACTATAGGTTCCTCCATTTGTAGAACAACATGAAGACGTAAACCACAATTAGGAGGAGGAGCTCGACCAAATACTCGAAAATGGTAATTTATTAAAAAGAAAAACTAGAAATTATTTGGCGCCTTCTTAATTTAGGTAACGTAATGAATTCTACATACACAAAATTGACCACTTCACGTCACTAACTCCATTTCACAAATATGTACTCCTATCAGATTTTATAAAGGCTCTCCTCTTCTACTCTCCACAATTTTGGTTTTTTTTTTTGAAACATTTTTGTAAGAACGTTTAAATATACTTCTGGGCACTTTAAGTATTGAGAGACTAGTCGACGTGATAGGAAAAATAAGTCAGCCGTCAGTTTCTTCTAATACTTATGAGCGGAAAAAAGCTGGATATCCTTTTAGCTTACGATTTTAAGTCGACAGTTTAAATTTCGCATCCTTTAAATAGTTTTTTTTATTGATATGTAACCCAATCAAGTTAAGGTTTCGCCCGTCAGCAGCTCTTTGTGATCTCAATAGCTCTCGTATCTTTTTAGTTTCCGAAAGTATAAAAGCTCAATTTTTGAAATTGTGTTTGTCTCTGCAAAAATAGCATAAGCGGTTATCGCGGCAATCAAGAAGAAGAAGATTGCCTTATATGCGAGTTTATCATAATTAGAAGGCGAGTTCTTCTTCATCATATGGCATATTTTTTAGATATCTTCATGAATACTCTTCCCATAAATCAAATTTTCTTGTCATAAATGTATTCGTGCATTAGCGCATGCCAAAAATAGAAGCATAATCAAACTCATCAACAACACAACAACAATTTAATTTACACTTTTTTTTCGAGATGAAAACATGCAAATTTGCTATCTTATATTATTTTTGCACGACTCGGCGCACACATTGAACTTGAACTTCAACTTGCTTTTGCCGAAATGTTTTCCACCTTGCGACCTATACAAGCTGCAGCATTTTCAATTTATTAATATTTATACATAGTTGTTTTTTTTTTCTTTTCATCTGCTTCATCGTTGCTTCTTTGAGTATTAACCCATTGTTAACTGTAACTTAACTGTATATGTATACTTTTACGTATACTTCTTTGTTTTTATAATATAACAGAATTAACACTAATTTAGATTTTGGTTTGCGCTCGCCCGACAAACTTTGCGTGATATGCTAATCAAAGAGTTCATTGCACTTTGTGCTGAGCCCTCGATTTAATCAAAAAGAGAAGGGCAAACACGAAAATATTTAGAGATAATTGTTCTATACACAGAAACATATGAATAAGAGTGTATTGAACTCTTGAAATGCATAATGATGTTTTCTTACAAAGACCGTGTAGATTCCTTCTCGTCCCATTCCGCCCCCGAACGACAAATGAAACAATTTATGGTAGCAATTCAAGCGAAAACTCGTGAAATCCACAGCTTATGCTCAAATAGTTATGTCTAAGGGATATTTAGACAAAGGGCAGGGAAGATTATAATCCGCACCTCCTTTGTGGGGTAATAAACAATAAAACTCGTTTCCGGAATAAAGTTTTGTCTGAAATTTAAGCATAGTCTGCTCACTCCAGTGGAAGTGAGAGCCGGGTTTGACGCCAGTCTTGCATTTTTTTAATATCTTATGTAAAAAGAGTAATGCATACGAAAAAATTATTAAATCTTGTCAAAGCAGTTTAAAATTTGTACTTTACCATTAACCAAACATTCTCTATTTGCCAAATCTTGGAAAATACCGAAAATCTGCTCAACAAAAATAGACAACGTCACTAACAGGAATTGCTAAAGACCAACGCGACTGCATTAAAGGTGGTGGCACTAGAGAAGAACAAAAGAAAGTAAAAGAAGAAAAAGAAAAGGATGAACTACGTTAAACAACCGGCATGCAGCTGAACTAGAAGCGAGAGGCGATTGTGCGAATGGAACGGCTTTTCGTCATTCCTTTTTATGCTGACATCCCAATGTACATGGCGAAAAAACAAAAACAAATAAGCGTTCTAGTCATACCACTTTTAATAACTTCGCCTTGCTAAAGACATTCAGCCTCCTCTTTAAAGAGCTACAATAAGGGCTTAATATTAATTTCAACTTCTTTAAATTGATTAGAAAACAATAGAAATTTGTCTTTGATCAAGGCAAACAATTTGCATTCATCAAATGAAGCGTAAGCATATAAGCGTTTTGGAAACCAGGCCACGGTTGACAATTAAAAATTTTAATTAGTGAAGATTTAGAACATAGATTCGAATCAGTCTTGTCAATAATGCGATTTTGGACTGTGTAATAAATTTTATGACCCTCACTCTATAAGTATTTTATCATGGCATTCTTAGCTTGTTGGGTAGGTGCAAAATCAACAGATAGGATGAATCTTAGAGTTTTGATAAAAAAACTGATCGAACAAAGATGTTAGCGGGTGTTAGATTATGTAGGCCGTGAAATATTAACTTCTATGAGCTTAACGAAGTAATCGGTGGAAATTAGCAAATTTAGATCCATATGCTACATAAGTCACATCGTGCGAGTGAATTCCAATATAGTTGTAATATATATATATGTATATATATATTAGGGCGGGTCGATTTAAACATCGCTCATTGCTCTGTGAAAATCGTATTCTAGGGATTAAAATAAGAAACTTTGCCGAAGGAACCATACCTCTTAAACGAATTCTGATGTCCCACAATTTGGGTCGAACGAAAAATCCCACTTTGACCCATTTAGAGTGCTCCAATCGAGTCCAAATGTATGACCGACCCCCACTAACTTTGGACGGCCGATCCACCCATGCCAGTGGCACACCCCCTGGAACTCTCCTGGGGGGTTCCCCATACAATCATTTCAAAATATCACCATTTTTGGCCTTTACATGAGAAAAGAAACTAAAAAGTTCGACCCAAATTGGGGGACATCAGAATTCGTTTTAGAGGTATGGTTCTTTCGGCAAAGTTTCTTATTTTGGTCCCTAGAATATGATTTTCACAGAGCAATGCGCGATTTTTTGGCCTCCCCACAAAAGAAACTAAAAGTTCGACCCAAATTGGGGGACATCAGAATTCGTTTTAGAGGTATGGTTCCTTCGGCAAAGTTTCTTATTTCTACATTTGTTTATCTGATAAATATTTAAGGCAAGACGACTGTATATATAATATTTCCTAGGTTCGCTAAGTATGCGACTTCACATAGCAAATGGCTTTTGTGAGACGCCTCTTTATGGTAAGAATGAACTCGGAGGTTTGCCATGACCTGTCGACGACCGTTATTATAAGACTTTTTCTATAATTTTGTGCTTCATGTCAACAGTGATTATCGTTAATCTGGAACTAACCGGATGGTAGTCACCTAGAAAACCTCTTTTCAAGATACAACCCGTGAAAAAAACTATAGTTCCATAAGACTTTTATAAATTTTGCACAAAGTTTGAAACTGATTTATGTATACTCGTATATCGGGTGTTTTTAAGAGTTTGAGAACTTAAAATGATAATAAATCTTTGGCCGAGTTTAACAAAGCGCGCCAGACGTTTCTTTCTCGTGCTAACCGGCTCCAATTGTACACTCCAAGTGAAGTCATTTCCTTCTCAACCTGATCTTTCCAACGCAAAGGAGGCCTTCCTCTTCCTCTACTACCACCAGCTGGTACCGCATCGAATACATTCAGAGCCGGAGCGTTTGTATCCATTCGGACAACACGACCTAACCTGCGTAGCCGCTGGATCTTTATTCGCCGTTGCCAACGAGTAAAGGTCCAAAAATCTTGCGCAGAATCTTACTCTCAAACACTCCAAGCGTCGTTTCATCGGATATTACGTTAGAACGGGTATGATGAGAGCCTTGTAGAGTGTGAGTTTTGTTCGTCGAGAGAGGAACTACTCATTACTCATTACGTTACAACTCATTTGCCTACTTAGTCCAAAATAGCACTTGTTGGCAAGAGAGATTCTATGTTGAATTTCTAGGCTGACATTGTTATAGGTGGTACAGGTATTGTTAATGATAATAAATACAAAACATAAATATTGTTGGTATGAATTCTTTTTATTAGAACTTGATAGATAATTTCATGACATTTATTTTTTGAGTATGGTTTCTGGCATATGTACGCCGCGGTTACGAGTTGCATGACTCATTCTACCAGCCCAATTTTTGACTACTTTTTCGAATACATCTTTCTATAATGGCTAGAATATTCCAATATTCGATGGTTAGGCGCTGTATGACAAGTTGGACCGCCTTATTGATATCAAAAATCGGCGTTGTCTAGTTAATCAATTTTTGGAAGCAAAATTTCAAAAATTCAGTCACCATGGCCCGACAGTTGTAACGGCAGCTACTTTCTCATTTCCGATGATGCCACCTGTGAACTTTGTGAACAGACTTATTTTTTTCAACAATCCGATGACTTGTCAGACCTTACTGAACTGAAATTCAACACAGTTTGCCATTCTCAGCTGTCACACCATAGTTACGATATTGATATTACTAAATCAAAATAATCGGTTTTCTATGCATACAATTTTATTAATAAAAGCGATTGTGATAAAATGCATCATATTATTGTATTTTTTCTTCTCTCTTGCTCTCCCTTATACTATCATTAGCGTTTAAAATTATTATATTGTATTTTACTGGAGCTGTTTTCTCTCGTTCCTCCTTCTTTGTTCAAAAACTCTCAATAGGCCTACGGAAGTCGGTATGTCGGTTGCCACACACTTAGGGCAAATTCCGCTATGATTGAATAGTACTATTATTTTGTCTCCTTGGTAAAACTCTCAGTGTCTCTTAAAAACTTTTTAAGGTATTTTTTATCAATATACATACGTCACCCATTTAAAGTCGAACAGAAAAGTGCCCCGAAATACCATAACCTATTACTGAGCAGTGCAGGACAGTTACACAGGAAACGTGCGATCTACGACAGAGCAATGAGCTGACGCTTCAAATCTGTTTGTGCTTTCTATATTTCAATCATTTCACTTCATTGATAACAAATTCATATTTTCTTCTTTCCACAGCCCGGTCATCGTGTGCCCCGCTACTCACTCATCAACTGGGGAATTTGTGTGCCCAACGCGTGCACCTATCAAGATGTAGAATACACCGTGAATGAATACTTGAGTAATATGACCAGCTCCACCGGCATTTCATTTCAAGTGCGCGTTGAGCCAAAAATGTGTCAGGTGCGCGACAATAAGCCATGGGATCGCAACACAACGTGGGCAGTGTAAGTTGTAGTGAAATTTTGTAAAGCTTCAGCATCCAACTCATAGCATATCCTTTCGTACGTTTAGCCGCTTTTTCCTCGTTATTCTTTCCGTCGCTGTGCTATCGACTATCTATGAACGCTGCTTAAAAGGAGACGAAAAGCCAAGTAAGACATTTTTTCGCAATTTAAAAAAAACGAATTTGTTTGACCGGAATCTTTACAGATGAATGGTTTACTGCCTTTTCGCTGGATAAAAATCTACGTTGGCTTTTTAGCACACACTCCTCGCCTAATGATATTGAAGCTGTGCATGGCATACGCTTCCTCAATGCCGCGATGCTGCTCTTCTCCCATAAGTCAATGGCTATGTTCTTTAATCCCTACAATAATAGAACTGAAATGTCAGAGGTATGCAAAAATCTAAATGAATTTTGAAATATTAATGGATTCTAAATATTTTGTAACCATATAAATATTTATATAAACGTTTATTTGTATAGAGTTTGGGACGTTCTTGGACTGTAATTGGACGCGCCGCTTCCCTCTATACCGACCCCTTTTTACTATTCAGTGGGATGCTTACTGCGTACTCACTTTTTGGACGCCTTTTCAAAGGTCAGCCGATACGTTTGCGAAATGAATATATTAGTCGGTTGATGCGGTGAGTTTAAGATGATTTTTTCTTTTTTTATTTCTACTTACACTGCTTGAAATGACTAAAGCGCAATAACTTATTGAAAAGTGGTGGCAATTTATGTGTTTACCATTTAATTTTCATAATTTTGTTATAAAAATATAGTTTGGGTCTCTTCCTCCAAGCATTCGAGCATTGTTAAATGAAGAAAATACACAAGACCGCCAGTAAAAAGTAATTGGCAAAAATCAACGCGATTTTTGAGGCACTCGAAATTTTAGGCTGTAAAACTGCCTGCTTGAAAATTTTCTAATAATTATGATTAAAAAGTGTGAAATTTTAATGAAAATTTGTCGAGTTTTTTTTTTAATTTGCACAAAGAGGAAAGAATTTGCGCAAGAGATTTTTGGAGGAAAATGAACCATATTTTCATAAAAGAATTATTGGAACTAAATAAGAAACAAATAAATTGTTAAAACTTGTCAATAAGTCCCAGACTGAAGTTATTTCACGTATTGTGTTTGAGTCGCAAAAAGTTGTACGAATTTTGGACGCTCTTTATATATTGATAATAAATTATGTATATAAATTTCCTTTTACTTTGATTAATTGGCTTCTTTCTTTTTTTGCAAACTTCTTTTGGTATTCGAAATCTTCACGCATAGAAGTAACTAATTTCGTGTAGGCAAAAATCGGTGAAAAGAAAGAATAGAAATATGTGGTTGAGGTATACAACATCTGTATGCTGCCAAGTGTTTCGATATTCGCCCAGCAAAATACGTAAATCAAATTCAATAAATAAGCACCATTGACGTTCGCGTATCCTAATTTTTTTTCTACCTACAAATGATGCTGGATTTGAATTTAATATGTATGCATGTCCTGCGTATACTTTGCATCTGATATTCTTTTTAAAGCGAAGCAGAGCAAAAGATAAACTGAAATTAGGCTTACGATCTTCCGATCTTTTTACCGCTCAACTAATTCGTGTGAATATGCGAGGGAAGATCAAAAAGTTCATGTAAGGAGAATGAAATTGAATAAGAAATTATTTTCCTTTTTGAATTTTTTACCCCTTAGATCTAATAAATTTGTCGTATCCTTCATAAAGTTTATTTACACCAAAAAAAGAAGATATTTTAACGGAGAAATAAATCTTATCCTTTACTATGCTTTCGCATAACTTAGAAATATTAGAGAGTTTCCAAATAGACCTGCAATTGCATACGTCACTCTTGTTTCTACATTTCTAAATATAGGGTAGGCCATATAAAATTTGCTTTTCTAATCGGCTATAAAACACAAACTAATCAATATTTTTTCAAACTTTTTTTTTTTATTTTGAAGATTGAACATTTTCATTTATGAATAAAAAATAATATCGTTCAAATGATTGCCACGACTGGCTTTACAGTAGGCCATTCGATCAACCCAATTTTTAAGCACATTTTCGATTGTTTGGGCTCTAATTTCATGAATGGTAACTTCGATTTCGTGTTTTAAAGCATCAATCGTCTCTGGATGGTTCGCATAGCATTTGTCCTTAACGGCTCCCCACAAAAAATAGTCCAACGGGCTTAAATCACAGCTCCGAGGCGGCCAATTGATATCGGAATTTCGGCTGATTATTCGGTTTTCAAAAACGGTAGCCAAAAATTCGAGTGTAACTTTGGCAGTGTGACAAGTTGCACCGTCCTGTTGAAACCAAATGTCGTCCATGTCATCCTCTTCAATTTTTGGAAACAAAAACTCGTTGAGCATGTCACGGTAACGCTCGCCATTTACTGTAACCGCGGAAGAAGAAGAAGACTCACCACTTTGGAAATAGGTTTTCAATATTTCCCAATTTTGTTCAAGCGTAAAGCGTCCCATTTCGTAAATGTCAAACCTTTAAGTAAATTATGAACACATTTGACATGTCATTTGTGTTACCATTCTCAAAAAAATAGGTGGTTCAAAAAGCAAACGCTATATGGCCCATCCGTAGGAGTTACCATAGCAACTTTCCAGGCATCGATAAACTCACCCCTGTCAAGTGGCATATTCGTATTTCTAAAAGTACAACTCGAAATATTATTACAAAAGGGTCGATATACCATCAACGTCTACCTTAGAGTAATGTTTTAGTTTAAATATAGCTAAAGAGATATCGGCAACTGAAATGGACATTGAGCCAAAATAAAGTGTAAAATTAATATCAGATGAAAAGTCAAAATGAGGAACAACATCAGCACACACAAAATTAACGTTGCCCCACAAATAACGTTGCCTAAGCTCGGACATACTAAGATGGTTATCGAGTATGTTCAAAAGTACCATATCAAAGATTTCACCTTTTTTCAAACGTGCAGCTACCAAAAAAAAATGTTTGGTTTTCTCAGTAAGGTCCAAACAATAATAGTGTAATACTTGACCCCAAGCTCCATTCCAGCTTAAAATACCAGTATAGCATTCTACTCCTGTAAATCTGTGTTCGGCAAAAAATGGGGTCTCAAGCCACGAGTCGTACTCTGGATCTACAACTTAGTGGTTATGCCAATTTTGACCTATGTCTGCCTAGTTTGGTGGGTAGCTCTTCGAAAGGGTTATTACACCGATAAATTAGGGAGAGTGCAGAGGACTGCATGTGCTGGCATCACTGCACTTACTTCTCGTTGATCTTCAAGTTCAATCCATTACCACTCATAGCTCTATTAGGTTGTCCTGTAGGACATGATAGCATTTTGAGGCAGATTTCTCCTTCCTTCTCTATATTTCTTACAGATCTCCCCATCCGCAAATTGGGTTTTGAGGGTTGTGTTAGGACTATTTTTCAAGCAGGCTAGAGAGTCTGCACGGACATATGCACGAAGATTTCGCCGACGGATTCAAGATGGAATCTGAAATTAAAGCGGGGGTTTTCTCTAGATCATCCAATATTTCAGCCTCCTTTCAACTCTCAAAAACTAGTACTGTTTTTCTAGCAGAAATCTTCGCATACAAAATGCTTAGGGATCGCTGTTTGAATGTTGCAACACTCTTCTGGTCAACTCCGATAAGGAAAAGATCCAACGTCTCAAATATGCAGGAAATGTTTCTCTTGCCGATGAGTTTCCCAGGAAAAGGTCAACGGAATCGGTTTCAGTTATTCCCATCTCAGACATCGGTGTCCCCTTGACCGTTGTTAGAGGAAAACTGTACAATTTCTTTCTTAAAAAAGCGCAAGTCAGATAGAGTTCTACCTTATCGTGTGCTAACTCAAAAACACTTTGGCCTCAGTACGATAGAAGCAGAATGTTTAAAGCGCTGGGAATCCCACTTCATCACAATTGGCCACCCAGATCTTGTGATTTAACACCTTGTGACTTTTTTCTTTGGGCCACGTGAAAAAGAAGGTCTACGCCAACAGCCCGGGGTCGATTCAAGATGGAATTCGTGAGGCTATTGAGGACATAGGGCAGCCACTTTGCAATTCGGTTGTGGAAAATTTCATGAAAAGGATATTGTCCTGTAATCGTGGTGGGGGTGGTCATTGGCCCGATGTTCTTTTCCACTATTAACGGCATACCTTCGTCTTTATAATGAAATAAACATCCGATCATTTATATTAAAAAATAGCAGTTTTCTTTGAATATCAAAATAACACCTCTTATTTGAAAACCTTTTATTTATATGCTAAAACCTCGTGCCGTTGTGTGTAATCATTCATCTTGGTCTGTGAACTCTATGAAAATTCAGAAGATACGCCTCTATGTGCGGAAGCGATTCGAGAAATATGTGTAACCCAGTAGTATCCTTTATGTGTATGTTAAATAAGAGATACAACAAATATTTAAAATTTAAGTAATTATAGCAAAAAGTATTTGTTAAAGACAAAACAAAAATTCATATATATTTTCTCTCTTCTGCAGTATCGTACCTCCGCTAGCAGCTCTCATACTATTTTGCACTTTTGTGCTCCCACTTTGGGGCTCGGGGCCACAATGGAACTTGGTTGTTGGACATCACGCGGATATTTGTAAACGAAACTGGTGGCGCAATTTACTTTTCATCCATAACTACTTCGGCTTCAGTGAAATGGTGAGTTTAGCAGCAAAAGTACAACTTCATACACGCGCACATATCGATACTTGGTTAAAGAATTCAGAGCTTTTTTAATTAATTGCGGGCTAAAATTAAAGATATGAATTATATGAATGGATGGCATGATAATCATTGTCAGACATAGGCTCTTAACCTGTACAAGGGAAATTTATCTAAACTGGATTATTAAATGGTTCGCATATTCTGCAATATCTACGAATCCTAAGAAGGCGAAATAAGCAATATTTGTCTGGCCCAACATAACTTAGGTAGGTAGGTTTGACAGCCGCATCGCACATAGGAACAACGATGCCACTTCGACCACGAAATGGGTCCGTTGTGAGCCGCACGGGCTGGGTACATTTCGACTTCCAGATTGAACGATGAGCTTTGGACAAAGCATAAAAGGTTGTTGATACCTTGAGTGTATAGATTATCTACATATATTCATTAAGAAATATTATCTTAAATATCGGTTCCTGCTTCTGGCTAGAGCCGGGCAAGTACAAAAAGCATATTGAATTGTTTCCAACTCCTCCTGGCTTGTGAGGGCCCTTAATTTGAAGTCCTTTCAATTTCATAACATTAGATAGACGTAAATTTAGCTTTGACCATGTTTTCCACACTCCTTGATGTTGTTTGGAATACATCCAGATCCCGTAGGTCAGCTTGGCTGTCTAATAGAATGCAGATATCTTTTGATGGCATTCTGTTCATCTCTAACCATCTTAAGACTTTACGAATAGCGTTAACTTCCGCTTGAAAAACTCTACAGTGATCCGGTAGTTTAAAGGATTCACTGATAAAAAACTCTTCGCAATCCTCACCGGTATCCATTTTAGATCTGTCCTTGTAGATCTTAACGGGTAAGTTGGGTGATGCATATTCTTCAAGCCATTCCTGTCTAGAAGGGTTATAAGCCACCATTCTTCCGTTTATTTATTTATTTTAGTTAGCCGAATGAATGAAATTCTTGCTAACTATAGGGCTAACTAACTAAAACAACTTAAACCACAAAACAAAGAAGGGTCCAAATCCGGTTAAAGGAGTAAATATAACACTCATGAATTCCTAGAAAAAATATTGAACCCCGACACAGATTACCTATGGGAACTTTGCTATTTAATATTTCCAAAAGAGTTTTACAGTTAACTGAATTATTCAAAAGAGGAACTACAAACTTGCAGACAAGAAATACTATGCAGATGTTTTAAGGCTGGCACGCGATATATGAGACGGTAAATTTTCTGTAAGCTAAACGAATGCAGAGAAAAAGTAATATAGTTGGTATGTGTGATAAAGATTTTTCTTTTTCTTTATTGGCACCGCCTAAGTGATTTTGACTAAGTTCAACAAAGCCAGTCGTTTCTTGCACGTGCTAACCGACGCCAATTAGGAATACAAAGTGAAGCCAAGTCCTTCCCTACTTGATCCAACCAAGGTAGTTTAATTCTTCCTCTTCTTCTGCTACCATATTCGAGCACCATATCAAATACTTTCAGAGCCAGTATGTTTGTGTCCATTGGTACGACATGACCTGGCCAGGGGAACTGCTGTATCGTAATTCACTGCACTATATCCATCTCAGACGTACACCTCGTTACATCGCATTCTAACGGGCGATTTTTTAGCTATTATCTTTTTAAGCAGTTGGTTTAAACAGCTGACGCACGTTTCGTGTTTTGTTTCACTGTCAAACATCTTCAGTTTGGTCTATAATTTAACCATGAATCGTCTTGCAAATCATTGAATTTTATTATAAAAATGCGTGGTCTGTTAAGAAAGTTTATCGCGCGCTTCTTCCATTTTATGGTCAGTTTAATCGACCCACTGAAGCGGCTATTCGAGCTATTGTGACTAAATTTACAACCAAATTTACATTATTGGACATCAAACCACCAACACGCTTACGTACGAGTAGAGTGCGAACTGAAGAAAATATCGCAGCTGTAGCAGCAGCCAGTGTTAATGATGACCATCAATTATCGATTCGTCGTCGTTCGCAGCAATTGGGCCTCTGTTACTCAACAACGTGGAAAATTTTGCGAAAGCATTTAGGTGTGAAGCCTTTCAAAATACAGCTGGTGCAAGAACGACCTACCACAATGCAGAATTTTTGATGAATGGGCTCTTGGAAAGTTGGCCGAAGATCCACTTTTTTATCGAAAAATTGTGTTCAGCGACGATCAATTGGATCAATTTACGTAGAGTAGAATGGGGTAAGATAGGTCATTTTTTTTTGGAGAGCTCTTGCTACGGTGTTTTTGCATTGATTTTGAAAAATAAGCAAGCTTTTGAAAGGTTATTTATCTGCTAACATTTTGGTTATACTGGCTTATGTTTGGTTAAATATTTTGGAAGCTGCATTCAATAAGACAAAGGTACTTTTTTTCGATATTTTCAAAATCGGGGGGCACGATAGGTCACTATATGTGAGGGGAAAAGAACAATGTACATGGCTTGGAAATTAACGTTTTAACCTTTATTTATAGAGTATGAACACTTCACATGATATAAAAGTTAGGAATTTTTCTTTAATTCATCACGCGAGCACGTAATGTTTCGAACGGAATTTTAAATTGTTTAGAGGCTGATCGAACACTAGCGCCATCTCGCACTGTCGCGATTGCGTTTTTTACGTCCTCTTCACTTTGTTTCGGCGTTTTTCGCACATAATTACGCACCATTTTGCTGCAAAAACAATTAAAATTTATTTTATTCAATTAAAAGTAGTGACCTGTAGTGCCCCCAAGCACATGTTTTATGTTAGTGTCGATATTTTTTTAAAAAACAAAAATATCAAAAAACTGACACATTATTCGTGTTCAGCATTATTTTCTACGTAAAATAAAACTCACCTGACAAATATTTACTTACATTAAATGCACTGCACCGTAGAATAAAAAAAATGCTATGTCGGAGAAAAGCTCACAAAAAACTAAACGACGCCAGAACTAGGATAACTAATCAATGGTGACGGCCGAAATGACAGTCGCGAACGTTGTTCCCCACCACGTATTCAATTCACATAAGACGAGTGATCTCTGCAAAAACAGTGCGACGAAAACCCCACCTACCTATTGTGCCCCCATACCTATCTTACCCCATTCTACTCTACCCATAAGCAGAATTGTCGATTTTGGAGTGAAGATCAGCCAGAAGAATTGCAAGAGCTACCAATGTATCCAGAAAGGGTCACAGTTTGGTGCGGTTTATGGGCTGGAGGTATCATTGGACCGTACTTCTTCAAAGATGCTGCGAATCGTAATGTAACTGTGAATGGTGAGCGCTACCGTGAAATTATATCCAACTTTTCTTGCCCAAAATGCAAGAGCTTGACTTGCATGACATGTGGTTTCAGCAAAACGATGCCACATGCCACACAGCACGCGTAACAATGGACTTGTTGAGAGGCGAGGTCGGTGAACTTTTTATTTCACGTTCGGGACCTGTCAATTGGCCACCCAGATCGTGCAATATACCGCCTTTAGATTATTTTTTGTGGGGCTATGTTAAAGCTCATATCTATTCAGACAAGCCTGCTTCAATTAACGCATTGGAAGACAACATTAAAGCATTTATATGTGAGATACCGGCCGAAACATTGGAAAGAGTATGCCGAAATTGGACTTAGCGGATGGACCATTTGAAGCGCAGTCGCGGTCAACATTTGCATGAAATAATCTTCAAACATTAAATTATATGGACTGTACTATCGATTTGAATAAAAATTTCATGCATTTTTCTGAATTTTACATGTGTTTTTTTTTATTTTGAAAAACTTTCCTATAGCTCTTAAAAAATCACCCTTTATAATCGCCGGTCCATAAATCCTCTGCGGAAGATTTTCTCGAACACTTCAAAGGCCATCGCATCTGGTGTTAAAACCGTCCAAGCTTCGACGCTATAAAGTAAGATGGGCCTTCATCATGACTTGAAAAGAGTGATTTAATAGTCCAATATACTTTTTGTTGCCAAGAAAGATTATCCGTTGGATTTAAAGGCTGACGTCGTTATTGTGGTAGATGTGTAGATGCTGGTTTCCTACTGGGAGAATCCGATACTGTATAACTGCCAACACTGATCGCTTTTGTGTGAGGACAGGAGATACTTCGCTTTGCCCTCGTTCACCTTCTAATCAGTTTCCCACTCCATCTCCTCTCAAATGTCAATTGAGCTATTTTCAGAATGGCAAAAATTTCCATTTGGAAAACAGTTGCCATTCCTCCCAAAGCGTTATGATACTTATTACTATCGTTTAAGTGCCAACCAGTTCCAGAACCTATTTTACTCTTGGACCCATGGGTAAAGAAAATATCCGTAAAATTTCTTTGAATGCACTCTGGATTACTCCATTGCTCTCGCACCCATTGCAACTCACATCAAATTTCCTTCTAAATGGAACTATGGTCATAAGATCATCCTTAGGTGTCAAAAATAGTGGATACTGCTTAGCACCTTAAAGATTTCTCTATGTCCCGAACTGCCATCTTCGCTTCCCTATTGTATCTTGACCATGTTTCGTCGCCGCCAAACCACAAAGGCATGAGTAATGATTGCTCTGATAAGTACTGTGTGGTTCATCCAATCTCCGTTTCCTTGTTGTTCGGATTGACGGAAAGTCCTTATCTCGTGCACCAGTCATTGATTTTATCTAGAATTCTCTGCACTTTCATGCAAAGCCTTCTTTGGGATTTATCCGATCAGACATCGTCCGTATATGCTTGGACATTTAATTTGAATTCCTGTATCTTCGTTAGCAGAGAATCTATAAAAAAAACATCTACCTATATACGAGTATCTCACTTATTTATCATTGTAAAAAACCGACGAAAAATATTTTAAGTTGGTTTTTTAGATTATATTAGAGATATACAGGCATGTTCTGAAAATCGCGCGATTTCAATTCGGATCCGAAATGGCAATTCGTACGATTTTGTTTTGGGTGTTCTGTAATTCGTCCGATTTCATTTAAATTCGAATTTAAGTTCGAAACAGCGAAAGGTAGTGAAGATAATAAATGTTTGTTACGCACTACATAACATATGAAGGAGTAATCAAATAGATGTCATTGAAACAGAAAGCGTATTAGAAAACAATCCAATTGATAGGGAAATTGCTGAAAATGAAGAAAACAGTAGTTTATATAGTGTTGGCAGGAATATAAGAGACTCTATTGCTAGAAATTTAATATTGTGAAACATAAAATTTATTCATATTAAAAGTAAATATATACATAACAGTTCAAGAAGATTCTTTTATATTTATTTTTTAGTCTCTATCTCAAGCATTTTAATTTTAATTTTAACTGTTTCATCTTGCAACTGCTCCATTTTGAGGTAATGTCTTTGGTTTTGCTCTATACTTTGAGTCTTCAAGGGATTTTGCTCTGCCAGCAATTCATTTTGTTTCTCAACAGCACGACAAAGTCGTCGAATCTCTTCCCTTTCATCTTCCTGCGATTTTGCAATCTTGTGTTGGTTTTTGCAAATGTTATCTAAAGTGGTGGATATTTGTCCTGCGTTGACACTTGTGGTCTTTTTGCTGCTCTCGGGGTGGCCATCGCTTCCCTACTTTTTTGGGGACGTTCTTCCTCAGATTCGATAGCGCTATTATTTTCTTCTGTCCCAAAGCTTCTAGAATGGTTTATGCCCTCAACGGCTGCAAAAATTCCACAAGTTCTTGCAACACATTCTTCGTTGCTCGTCAGTACATGCTTATTAAAGGGTCCACCTCCTGTTGCCCTCGATTCTAAATTGTTATGGGCAACCTTTTCCCGAATGCATCCCTTCCCTTATTTTAATATTTGACTAAATACTTACTTTTTTCCATCCATTAACATCTTTTTGGGGCGGCCCTTCTGCATTTAGCAGCGTCGTTAGCTCTTTCTACTTTTCCTCAACAACAACTCTGTCGCCCTTCGAAAAATTCTTCGCCAAATCTGGATGAGATTCCATAAACTCGACTAAAACTAGCTCTTGCTTGAAGTTTTTGAGTTTTCCCCTTAAAGTTTTTGAATAAGTTTTAAATATTTTAAATAAACACTTTTATTTAAATAAATATATGCAGTTATTTTGAGTAAATACTCACATTTTGATAAATTTATTTCAACAAACAGTTTATAAGAATGCCACAAACCGCTAACGTTTAAGTTGCCGAAAATTTAGCTGGAAAATTTTAACGATTTCGATTTCCAGAACAGGGTGGCAAAACGATTTGCTAATGTTCGAAAAAAAAACGAAAACGGAACGATTTACAGGACATGTCAAACGATTTGAAAACGGAAAATGCGAAAATATTGCCCGAAAACGATTTGCCGAACATGCCTGATAGATCCAGAAAGCTGCAGAGTTATTTTTGATGCTACCTTCATAGTTGTTGACGTGTTTTTTATAAACATTCCTATCGAAATCAAACTCCGTCTATTTGAATTTCTTGTAAAATTTGTTTCCGCCCCTCGTTTCGTTAGAACCAACTATCATAGAAGCAAAAGTAGAATAGGAAATGCAATTCTCGTTCGCTTTCGTTCAGTTAAATGTTTTTTTTTCGAATTTTTGAAAGAACGGAACCAGAATCGGAAATTTCTTTGCAAACTTTATGACAAACCTACATAGATAGACATACATATGTGCATGCGCGCATCCCTAAATATATATAAAGGAATATGCACCTTTATATTACACTAAAACTTTCAGCTAGTCTAGTTGGTATTATCGATTGTTGAAATTGCAGTTAAAAATGTGTCCATATATCTCCAATTACAGTGCCTTACCCACACACATCATCTAGGTATTGATACCGAGCTCTTTGCCGTAGCGCCAATAATGATACTCGGGCTATGGAAATGGCCACGGAAAGGATTGTTTGCTCTGCTACTACTTGGAGCCATTGGAACCGCAGCCCGCTACTACACTACCATCGTGAATCAATTATCAAATTACATCTACTTTGGCACAAAGTACGTATATGCATACAATTTGTATATGTATTATATAAGTAGGTATATAAATTCTAGTGCTTGTATATTAGGGATGTTCTTATTGTTCTGGAATTTAAGAAGACATAACCGCAAGTTTCACTTGGTCACAAGAGTATTTTAATTTTGTTCAACTGTCGGTATATAGACATATACACATACGGTCATTAAAATAGGTACCCGCGCTTTCATACCGAAAATACATTTTTTTTTTAATTAATAATAACAGATATTAAATTGTATGTAGTTTTTAATTCATAGGTTAACCTAATAAATACAATTAATACGTTCTGTCAAAAAAGTACCGGGAATTGTTAAATAGAACGCAAAATAATTGTTTAGTTATCAAAATTTATTTTGTCGCCTTCAAAATAGGCTCCTTTCGAAGCAATGCACATACATACATTTGCCAACAATTAGTGCAGTTATCAAAGCACCTTTTAAACGCGTTGGAAGAGATCCTCTTCAGCTCCTTCAGCGAATTCTCCTTAATGGCCTCTATCGACACAAAGCGGCGTCCGCGGAGTAAATTTAAATTTTGGGAAAAAAGTCACAAGGGGCTAAATTCTGTGAATACGGTGGTTGTTCGATGATATTTGTCGAGTTTTTGGTTAAAAAAGTGTTCACAGTATAAGCCTGGGGGGGGCAAGATCCATAAGTTTTCTTCTAACAAATTGGGCCGTTTCCTGCGCACATTCTCTCTCAAACGTCGAATAACTTCCAAATAATATTCTTTATTTACCGTAGAACCATTTGGAATGAATTCCGGTTGCGCAACACCGCGATAATCAAAGAAAACCAGTAGCATGACTTTCACTTTTGACCGACTTTGACGTGGTTTTTTGGGTTTCTGCTCATGTGGATAGCGTCATTTAGCGGCCTGTTGACTGGTTTTCATGTCAAACTCATATACCCACATCTCATCACCTGTTATGATGGCGCTGGATAAACGTTGAGTCCGAATTCACTTGCTCAAGCATGTCTTCAGCCATCTTCTTCCGATGAATTTTTTGAAAGAAATTCTAATCTCTTGGAACGAGTCGAGCAGCCACGTGTCTCATGCCCAATTCATGATGTAAAATGTTACGAATTGATTCGTGAGATACGCTAAGGTCACGAGCTACCTCCCTCAAACTTAAATGGTGGTTTTCCAGCACCATTTCTTTGACTTTGTCGACGTTTTCATCCAGTGAAGACGTTGATGGGCGACCAGATCGGGGCCAATCTTCCACGACTTCTCGGCCTTTTGCAAAAGCCTTATACCACTCGTAGAGCCGTGTTTTTTGATAAACCACACTTGCCATAGGCTTTCTGCAACATTTTCAACGATTCGGCACACGAAATCCCGTCCAAAATACAAAATTTAAGACAAATTCTTTGTTCGATATTTTTATCCATAGTAAAAATCGTACACCTACGGTTGACTGATATAGTAAATGCCAAGAACAAGCTAACTGACAGATCAAGCTCAAACTCTGCGACACTATAGAGGACAGTTGTGCCAACATTCCAGCAAAAAAAAACTTTAGACATATGACACTTTTTAAATGAAGAATTCCCGATATTTTTTTGGCAGAATGTAATTCAAGTATTTTTTAAAACTTAAACTAGCGAAAGTAGGAACAAAAAAGAAATATTCCTGTGGTCATCAAAATAGGTACGAAATAGAAAAATATGCGATACAAAAAGAACTTAGGGGTTTCATAAAACATGCTGTTTAAATTACCGAAGTTTAATCAATAACAGAACTCAGTAGATGTTCACCATGAATGTCAATGAATTTTTGTATCGATTTGGCATAGATTTGATAATCCTACGGCAGCTTTCTGTGGGAGTGGAATACCATAATTCTTTGATTTTTTGCCACAAATCCTTCCTTTTTTAATGCTTCCTTCCCGAATCGCTTCTTTCAAGGTTTTAGGGTTTAAGTCGGGTGACTGGCTTGGCCAATCTATAACTTTAACATCATTTTGTAAAAGTCATCACGTACTAACATTGAGGAGTGTTTGATTTATTATCATGCATAAAAAGCCACCTAAGTGGCATATTCTTCTCAGCAAATTATAGCATCACTTCTTGAATGATGGCCTTGTAAATAAATCTTTTCCATTTTATTAGTTATAAAGTTCCATACCAAGAAAAGTATCCCCAAATCATTTTGTTACAGGCCTCGCCATTATTAGGAATCAAGTCGTTCTTTGCTACGGGACAATACAACATCAAAGAAAAGCTTATAAGTGAAGAACTAAGGCTAAGGGAGGTATACTGGCACCAAACTATAGAGCTACGGGAGACGAAGACCTTATTGGGCGGATACAGCAAAAAGAGTTTTAAAAGAATCATAACCCTCCAAGGATAAACTGAGAATGCTCATGTGCATTATCATGTGTGTTCGTCCATCCATCCGTGCGCGCGATAACTCGAGGAAAAATTATTATTATATGGGTTTTTTAATAAGAGGTGTTATTTTGATATTCAAAGAAAAATGATATTTTTTAATATAAATGATCGGATGTTTATTTCATTATAAAGAGGAGAAGGTATGCCGTTAATAGTGGAAAATAATATCGGGCAAATGACCACCACGACCACGCTTGCAGGACAATATCCTTTTCATGAGGGCTGCCGCCCCAGTAAACTCTTTCCCATGGCAGCCGGTTCTACGTTACCGGAATGACTCGGGTTTTTTCCGGCCAAGGGCTGCCACGCCAGTAAACTAGCCCTGTCTAGTGTACCCTATCCACCCCCAATCTCTCCTCACAGGAGCAATCCCTTGCAGCACGTTTGCTTCAAATACTTTTCTTCCGGGCTGGCGTAGAACCCAACCCTGGACCAGAGGTATTTTACTGCTGCATCTGCCACAAACGGCTCCACCCGAACTCCACCTCGGTTAGGTGCAATAAGTGCAACGGGTGGTGCCATCTTAAGACCTATTCAGACCTTAAGACTCATAGGGAGTGGTCCACAAGGTATGTGGCCACGTGTTGCTTTCGCCATCAGGAGGCCTCTGGCTCAACGGCTGTACCGTCCTCAGTGCCGGCTCTTCAAACTGGTGCCACTAACAACACCTCAACGGTAAAGAGCCCTCAGGCGCAACACAACTCCCCCACTGACCCACAACCTTCCTGCTCCTATCCCAGTACGGGGACAAACCAGCAGTTCTTGGTCCCCCACACCGTCTGCTCCGTGTGTCAGACCAGGGTCCCTCGGAACCTGAAAACAGTCCAGTGCAATTCTTGCAATGCCTGGTGCCACTTTCGGAGGTGCTCTTGTCTGCGCACCACCCGTGAGTGGACACGCGACTTCGCTGCCCCCTGCTGCAGAGCTCTGCACCCGCAACCGCCCCCTGCGGTGCGGCCGTTCGTCGACATCAGGCCACAACAACTTTTGCGGAACGCACAGCAGCACCAACGCAGACAACACCACGCGCCCCTCACCCCCCGAGTTACGATTACACTCCCGAGGAGTTTTAAACTCTTACAACTGAACTGCAACGGACTTACGAGTAAGATTGACGAGATAATCGACTTTATGAGCCGACATCGTATCAAGATAGCTGCGGTCCAAGAGACAAAACTGCACGCAAGCTCCCTCTGATCACCAGAGACGACTACAAAGTGCACAGAAAGGATCGCGAGCGAGACTACGGTGGAGGATTAGCGTTTATAGTCCACCATACAGTGCAGTATCGTCTCATCGATGAAGGCATCGACCGCAGGGACATCACCTTAGAATGCCAAGGGATAGCTGTCCGATCAGGCAATGCCGAGCTCGAAATCTATAATATTTACATACCCCCTGTCACCTGCTGCCCGGCAGGATATCACCCTGATATTGGTGCGCTCATAAGGGGTGAAACCCGATTGGTAGTAGATGACTTTAATGCGCATCACGATCTTTGGCATTCAAGCCTGCCAAAAGGTCGTAGGGGACAGATAGACGATTCGACATTCAGCACTGTAAACGACGACGCCCCCACTAGGGTAGTGGGCAATTGCAGCAGCTCGCCTAACCTCACAATTGCTAGCGCAGGTCTGATAAATAGCATAACCTGGCGACCTATGATATCGCTTGCATCAGACCACTTGCCAATTATCATCTCAATCGAGAAACCTGCCGACTTTGTTTCCGTGGATCACCGGTCATACATCAACTTCAACAAAGCTGATTAGACCAGACTTGCGGCATTTACTGAAGACATCTTCGCCGCTCTCCTCATTCCCACTGATGTGCGCGCAGGCGAACGCGCATTCCGCAAAGAGATCACAGCTGCCGCGGCTCGCTTCATACCCGCTGGAAGGATTCGGGACATACATCCTAATTTCTCAGCTGAAGCAGCTGTTCTGGCGAACGAGCGTGACCGCCTACGCCAGGCCGATCCCGTGAATCCTCGTATAAAGGACCTCAATTCGGAGATCAGGCAACTGGTAACCCGACATAAGCGGAACAAATGGGAAGAGCATTTGAAGTCCTGCAACTTCACCTGAGCAAGTTGTGGTACACCGTAAGGTCGCTGTCGAACCCGACGAAGCACAACGACAAGGTGGATTTCACCTTCAACGGTCGTGCTTCGTCGGATCCGAAGAGATGCGCGAGCTCTTTTTGCCAGCAATTTATTCTGCATCCTCCGGCCGACAGATCCAAACGTAGTACTACCAGACGGCTGCACAAACTGACATACAACAGTGCGCCACTTGCTTTCTCCAGCGATGAGGTTCAGGGGTCCATCAAACACATGAAACCATCCAAAGCCATTGGCCCTGACGGACTAAACATGCTGATGCTGAAAAAGCTGGGTCCATTGCGAGTAGAATATCTCACCAAGGTCTTCAACTTGTCTATGGCCACTCTCATCATTCCTGATAAGTGGAAATTAGGGAGAGTGGTCCCACTACTGAAGCCTGGAAATCCGCCAACCGAGGGGAGTCTTATCGTCTTATCGATAACTCTCCTTTCCCCAGTAGTGAAGACGCTTGAAGCCATTCTACTCCCACTCCTTACAGAACACCTGACCCCAGCCTCACACCAGCAGGGTTTCCGAAGAGTGCATAGTACCACCACGACACTCACCGTCATTAACACCCAGGCAAACCGCGGACTCAACCAAAACCGCTCCTGCGAGAGGACTGTCCTAGTAGCGTTGGATACAAAAAAGGCTTTCAATACAGTCAGCCACGCCACGCTACTAGATGACATTTTACAGTCGACACTCCCGCCAGGGCTGAAGAGGTGGACCGCGAACTACCTGAGTGGTCGTCAGTGATATTTCGAGACCAAGCATCTAAACAGAGGAAAATAAAGTAAGAAGTACCGCAGGGTGGTGTCCTTTCACCCTTGCTTTTCAATTTCTACATTTCGAAACTCCCCCAGCCACCAGAGGGAGTCTCACTGGTCTCATACGCCGACGACTGCACGATAATGGCGTCGGGCAATGACATTGATGGCCTATGCTACAAGGTAAACGACTACCTCGCCAGCCTTTCTCGCTTCTTGACTGCGATGAATTTACAACTCTCCCCCACTAAATCCCCAGCGACCCTTTTCACCACCTGGACAAAGGAGGTGAAAGTCGATGATACACAAATTCCGACGGTTAACAACCCCAAAATATTGGGAGTTACCTTTGACAGCTTGCTCTCCTTCTCATCGCATACAACCGCTATTGCAACTAAAGTGCAGAATCGCAACAAGGTCCTCAAGTCGCTTGCCGTAGACTTTTAAATCAATAGGCCGACCGGTTCTAAACTATGTTGCGTCTGTCTGGTCGCCTGGAACCAGTGATTCGCAGTGGACGAAGCTTCAGACCTGCCAACACTGCATTAAGGACCGCGACAGGATGTCTTATGATGTCACCAATACAACACTTACACGATGAGGCCCTTATGCTGCCTGTTAAGGAGCATAAAAAATTACTCAGTAAGCAGTTTCTGCTAGGGTGTTACCGCAGGTCTCACCCATGCAGACACCTGCTCGAGCCTGAGCCACCTCCCAGGCACATCAGGAGGCATTTCCTCAACTACGCGGACGAGATCCTAGACAAAACACACAAATAGTTACTGGATCGGGCAGTGTACAGACAGGCCATAAACGACATTCATTGGGAGACTCTCACCACCTTCTTAAGCTCCCGACCCCCGAATGCCGTTATCAGAGTCCAACCACCACCAACTCCGAAGCGCTCCAACTTCCCGTTTCCACGACAGTCGGTTCTACGTTACCGAAACGACCCGGATTTATATCCGGCCAAGGACTGTCACTCCAGCAGCATTCCCCGTATGTAAGTATGGGGAATGTTTATGCTGCTACAACAACAACAGCTCCAACTTCCAGGCACAATTACGTTCTGGATACTGTAGCAGGTTAAACTCCTACCCATCCAGAATCGACCCCGACATACTAAACATATGTCCAGCATATGAAGGCACCCCGCACGACACTAGCCACCTTTTCACATGCCCCATCAAACCCACTCATCTAACACCCCTCTCCCTCTGGGCCTAACCCGTCGAAACAGTTAGTTTCCTGGGCCTACCGTTAGATGAGCTAGACGAAGACGACCGGTGCTTACGCTACACTGACAGGACAAAGGTACTGCTACAACAACAACAACCACGCTTGCAGAACAATAGCCTTTTCATGAAATTTTCCATAACTGAATTGCAAAGTGGCTGCCCTCGGTCCTCGTTAGCCTCACGAATTCCATCTTTAAGGTCATGAATCAACCCTGTGCTGTTGGCGTAGACCTTCGCTTTCACGTGGCCCCAAAGAAAAAAGTCATAAGATGTTAAATCACAAGATCTTCGAGAGACAACACGGTCCGGAAACTTTTCCCGGTTTCGTGGCACGTAGCGCCGTCTTGTTGAAAATAAACGTTGTGCAGATCAATAGCATGCAATTCCGGCTATAAAAAAATCGTTAATCATCTGTCGATAGCGCAATCCATTCACCTGTAGCACCTGTTATTGGAAAATCCAATATATTTCAATGCTACAAGGAAATCCTGTATTATAAATAGGCAAAATCGGTCAATAACCACACGCACTCCTATATAAAAAAATGATATCTGTTATAAAGCAAAATTAATTATATTTAGTAAGAACGATGAACCTATAAAAAGTACCGCACAAAGCCATTGTCTAGATGGCTTAGATTAGATTCCGAAACAGCCAGCCCAAATTAAATTTCACTAAAATATCTGCGGGTATGTGATAGTATATAAATATATATAATTGGCGCGTACACCCTTTTTGGGTGTTTGGCCGAGCTCCTCCTCGTATTTGTGGTGTGCGCCTTGATGTTGTTCCACAAATGGAGGGACTTACAGTTTCAAGCCGACTGCGAATGGCAGATATTTTTTATGAGGAGCTTTTTTATGGCAGAAATGCACTCGGAGGTTTGCCATAGCCTGCCGAGGGGCGACCGCTATTAGAAAAATGTTTTTCTTAATTTTGGTGTTTTCACCGAGATTCGAACCGACGTTCTCTCTGTGAATTCCGAATGGTAGTCGCGCACCAACCCATTCGGCTACGTGCAAAATAGAACATCCCGAACTTTTATCTATACGTACATATTTATTTTAAGTTTCTCTTGCCCAACAATGTTTTATTTTTATCCTTTTTTCTTTCAATTACATTTAGCATCCAACGTCTCTTCCGCACTGCTGACTATATGTACTCCTTCCCGCCCCACCGATCCACTGTTTATATTATGGGCATTTTGCTTGGCTACTGCTTGCGAAAATACCGTGGCATCCAATTATCGACTGCACAGCTTCGCATCGGCTGGGTTATAGCCACGGCCAGTGTACTTGTTTCCCTATTGGGTCCCGCGCCAATGGGGCACATCAGCTATCAATACAACAAAACACACGCGGCCATATATGCAGCATTTGCACCAATCGCTTGGTGCATATTCTTCGCGTGGATCGTTTTTGTTTCCCACAATGGCTACAAGAGTAAGTATTTGTAATAATAGTGCTCTTCAATCGCTTGCTAATACTCTTCAAAACCTGTTTTTAGACAAATTCACTGACATGCTTTCCTGGAAAGGATTTCAAGTGTCCACAAAGTTATCATATGCCATTTACCTTACGCAGTTCCCCGTGTTTTTCTTCAACGTGGGTCGCCGACGACACATTCATCACTACTACAATTTCGTCTCTATCATTGTAAGCTATGCCAGCAACGGCAAAGATTTTCCAGTATTAATATCGACATATCATTAGTCCTTTTACTTTTATATTATATTTTCAGCTGGATACCAATGAATTTATCTGCATATTTCTCGCCTCCGTTGCGCTCACCATATTTTTCGATGTGCCCTTCCAAAATATTAAAAAATTGATATTTAACCGTGTTTCAGCATCCACCAAAAACCAAGATCTTGGAGCCGTTAAGGCATCAACAGGAATTCTTTGTGATTCCAAGCCTCCACGACAAACAGAAACACTGACCTCATCAGCGACAAACACAACTCCGCCAAAATCACTGCTAACAGATTGTGCGACATCAAATGGAAAAATCGTGCATGCTCACATCGATTAGTTCAGTTCTTTGTGTTTAGTTTAATTTACATTTAAATATTTGATTTAGCGTAACGTGTGTAATTAAGTCATTATTTAATAATTAAATGAGAGTTTTAGTCCATAAGCCTGTGATGTGTACTTTTACTACTTTTTGTAAATCTTAATATCTACAAATCGTAAATGCCAATTTTTAAAATATGAAAATATGTATTAAACAAATATATTTTAAGCATATAAATATTTTTATTTGCAATTAGTTATTGAATTGAGTATTCCAATTACGGTGTGCGAATGATTCAAATCTGTTCAAAAGAATATATTAAGAAACGACTTGTAAATATATAAAAAAAAGCATTTGGTTTAGAGTGAAGCTTTCTCAAATACATATTTAAATAAAATACAAGCTATTGTTTTACAAAAACATGGAATATTTTTTATTATTTCCCATTTTTTTAGTTTCAACTATTCCTTACAAAGAGAAAAAAAAGCATAGACCATACCAGGCAGGCAAACCCCGGCTTGCGGTCGTTCGCCTAAGCTAAGTCATATGTTTACACTTATTTAGTCTGGGTGGACTTCTTGGGTTTGGCTTGAGTGCCCTCACGGAAACCGTTGCGGAAACGGCGTCTGACCACCTTCAGGTAACTCATGCGCCCAGTGCCAGTGGTCTTCCTCCTCTTAGCTTTCACTGACCAGTTGTCTGCAAGAAAAAATTAAGAGGAAAACATTAAAAAATGTATATGCATTAAAATCAAATATAAGTTAATAAAAAAAGGTAAAATTACAGTGGTCGCATCTTAGAAAATATTATATGTGAAGGTTCTCCGCATGACACAAATCAACTCTTCCCACTTCCCAATAATCAATTCTTTTATAACCCACTCATATAACACCCCTTTCCTACTGGTCTCTCCCTATCGAAACAACCTGTTTCCTCAGACTACCTTTAGATTAGATGAATGAATGATTTCACTGTATGTTTATGCTGCTACAGCAACAGCAATAACAAGCAACTTAGATGAACCCGTAAAAATATGCGTTTTTTTTCTTCAAAATGGATTGAAAGATTTAGATTCTACTAGCGCTAAAACTTGGAATACCACTTTATGTACGGAAGCTTGACTGTTCGAATACACCAACTTGCAAAAGTTTAAGATATAGAACTTATGCCAATTTTTGTTTATTCTTTGTTTAATCTTATATTTTAATGTATAGCCGAATGAGTTGGTGCGTGATTACCATTCGGAATTCAAAGCAAACGTAGGTTCGAATCTCACTGAAAGACCAAAATGAAGAAAAAGTTTTTTCTATTAGCGGTAGCCCTTCGGCAGGCAATGGCAAACGTCCGAGTGCATTTCTGCCATGAAAAAGCTCTAAATAAAAAGTAGCTGCCATCCGCAGTCGGCTTGAATCTGTAAGTCCCTCCATTTGTGGAACAAAATCGAGACGCAAGCCACAAATAGGAGCAATAGCTCGCCCAAACACCCAAAAAGGGGGTAGGGCCAATTATATATGTATATATCTGCGAGCTTGGGACAAAACGCAGAATAATGCTACTGCTTTGGCTTTCCATTACGGGTACAAAATTATAATGTCTAAATGCTTGGACTTAATTTATAATTACACACACATTTAGCTAATTGAGGCATTAGCGAGTATCGTAAGTGTAGTATTTTTTCATGCCGTATAAATACAGTAGGTTCTGTTTTTATGCGGCTTTTTTTTTATGCGGTTTTGAAATAGTGCGGTTTTTTTTTTAATTACAAAATGCATGTCGACCTATCGGGAATTGTACATATAAACAAGATTCTAAACCAGCTAAGCAAAAACTCATCACAGATTCATGAGGTCTATGGAACGTATCTATAGTTATAATATGGGACTAGTGCCCTTTTTTATGCGATTTTATTACATTATTTCAGATTTATGCGGTTTTAGCATTTGAAACGTATCTATAGTTTTACTATAGAACTAGTAGCTTTTTGCTATGCTGTTTCTTGCGGAACGTATCTACCGCATAAAAAGAGAACCTACTGTAATTTAATTTGGGTTCGAGCCTTCTGCAGATCTGAAATAATTTGGTTCCTCTTCCTGTATATCCATTTTAAAATCAGACAGTTTTCTTGTGGTAAGGGTAAGGTACGATGCACTAGGCAGGGCTAGTTTACTGGGGCAACAACCCTTGGTCGGGAAAAACCCGCGTCATTTCGCTAAGGTAGAACCGGCTGCCATGATGTCTTGTTTGCTTATATTTGTATTTACCACCGACCAGAAATTTTCAATGACTTCATCTGAAAAATTTACAGTCCTTCAAAATGCTGCTGGTCTTATTTAGGTGACCCCGCGCCAACTGCAATATTTATTTGCGAGCTACTATAAAACACGGTAAAAACACACAGTAACATTATGGAATTGGCATGTATTCACTCAAAATTTGGCTTTAATCGAAAAAAAATGAGCAAAAATGTTTGAAAGACAATGTTGTTCCAAACGTAAGAAAACTACAAATCGAAGATGGCTTTCGCCATCCATTCCGCCATCCACAAGTCATAGATAGTACAATTTAATATTCACATACACTTTGAAACGCCAGCACAATCAGCTGATTTGAACGTCACGAAAATTTGTAGTCGGTTTTGAAGTCAAATCTGATCTTAAAACGGCTATACTGTAAAAGTGGAGCCAAATTAATCTAGAATGGTGATCCCAAATAGACTTCAAGCTGTAATTGATAATAAATGATACACAACAAAACACCAAATACCTTAACATGTTGAAAATCAGAAATAAATACTTTTTCCGTTTTGAGTTGCATCATTTGTACTGTTCGTGAATTCCCTGCATGTTATTGTTTGTGACCATTCCAATGAAATAAATGGGCCCTTTTCTTGATTTTGGTCTGTATATATTATTTTCTTTTTTCATTTTGGCAAGATTATCTAGAGCACTCAAAAAAAACTTGTATCTGCATCAAACAAGGTGTGAGTCAGTATGAAAATATTTAATGGTTTAAGATTTGGAAGAAAAAAAATGGCCTGCGGTACGTTTGATTAATAAGGACCCAGTTAATAATGAATATTCAACTGGTACAGATTTAGATTACGGTATACTATTGATAAAATACTTACATGAACGCAACTTGGCAGCGGGATAACCACATTGGGAGCAGGTTGACTTTTGGATGTGGTATGAAGAACGTCCGCAACGACGACACAATGTGTGCGTCTTATTATGACGTTTACCAAAACTTGATGTACCTTTCGTCTACAAAGAAGACACGTAAAGTTTATTTAATTACCAGGGAATAAGTTTGAAACTGAATAAAATTTAAAGCTTAATTGATCATCACAATTTCCACTCCGCCATCATTAGTTATATTTATCTCTAGTCACAATCCGTAATCCGTTCACCTTCCACGCATGTTTCGCGCACAAGTTAGTCAAAAAGTAACATTTCTCGTAAAACAACGATATCGTTGCAACAAAATTCTACATTTTTAACTTATTTTCACGGTATGATGGCGCAGAAAATCACGGATATTAAATTATTTTAAGCAAAAATTTCACCTACCATTTTGGATGGCGAACAGTCGCAAAAGAAAAGGAGAGGGAACGACCGGAACAAAGTGGAACTAGAAACTAATATGGCGAATACTGAATGTCAAATGTTGGTGCTGCCACCTGTAAGTGCAAACGACCACGTTTATAATGGGAAGCACTTACCTTTATATGAGACCGTGTCTCACCGAAAAAAAAAACTAACTTTACTTACCTTGGGTTTATTCAAGACAAGGCTCTGAAGAAAATTGAAAATACATATTTGCTAGTGTAACCTAGGCATCCTGACAGCTGTAAAATAATTCACTTAAGATAAAAATATAAATACACTTATAAAAATAAAAAAGAATAAAAAAATAAATACACTTAAAATAATTCACTTACTTAAGCAACCGCCTTTAGTGTTATTTCGTACTAATTAAATGCTCTGACTTCGATTTGTTTAGGTTTACAATTGAATGTATCTTAGATTATAATAGTATTTTAATATCACCCAATCCTCCAAATTAAAGTATATTTCTGCGAAATACCCAAATTTTCCAATTAAAGTATATTTCTCCGAACCGCGCTTTCTTTTGTGGTTAACGAACGCGAAATATCGCTGAATTGGCCAGTTGCGTAAAATCATTTGCCAAATTTACTGTCTTCGAAATATAATACACAGTCACTCATAGATAGTTCACTCATATTCTCGAAATATAAAATTACAAGGAAATTTTAAAGGCAGTAAATTGTGGCCGCCGTGACCGAATGGATTGGTGCGTGACTACCATCGGAATTCAGAGAGACAACGTCGGTTCGAATCTCGGTGAAAGATTAAAAAAATTAAGAAAAACTTTTTTCTAATAGCGGTCGCCCCTCGGCAGGCAATGGCAAACCTCCGAGTGTATTTCTGCCATGAAAAAGCTCCTTATAAAAATATCTGCCGTTCGGAGTCGGCTTGAAACTGTAGGTCCCTCCATTTGTGAAACAACATCAAGACGCACACCACAAATATGAGGAGGAGCTCGGCCAAACACCCAAAAAGGGTTTACGCGCCAATTATATATATAAATTGTGGCACATATTGAAAGTTAATTTTAAAAACGTCATGTATGGTCATAAGAAAAATTATTTCAGTTCATACAGAACAGTGGCAACCATCCCACGCTTAGAGGCATTTTTAAAATGGGCCTGCACTTGCCAGTTTTCAAAACTTTACTGTTTTCCTTAGCTGATTTTTGGAACTGAGATCCACGCGTTTGTTAGACGGTTTCACAGCAATAGCTGTATTTTTTTAAGCCCATATGCGTCTTCACTTAAAATTTATAAGAATTAAAAAGCACTAGAGTTTTATATACGTTTATGAAATAGTTGCGGATGAAACTTGTGCATTTAATTTATTTATGAACTTTTACTGGCTGTTTCAATCTGCTTTATCGACCGAAGAGGAGACATACGTTGATATCGTGTGATACACTTTCAGAATTCTTAAAGCAATTACAATATTAGCTTTTCTTGCTGATTGCATTTTTCAGTTCGTAATTTACTTCAATAAATATTGATTTGATATTAGTTCAACAGTTATGCTAAATGTTTTCACGGATAATAGACAATTGTCGAAGAGCGATTTTTTTTTTTATAAGCGCAGGTACAAACAAGCATAAAAAAAAACCGGTTAATATCGGGTGTTCTTTAAGAGTTTGAGAACTTAAAATGATAATACAAAACAGAAATATTGTAAAAATTAAATTTTCGCAGATAATTTCTTGGGATTTATTTTTTTAACGTGATATCCGGCCGTGGTTACACATGGTTCATTCTTTCAGTCCAATTTTCGACTACTTTCCAATAAATCTGGTTGTATGGCGACAATGGTGGCTTGAATATTGCAATAAATCGATTGCTAAGCGCGCTGTATGGCGATGATATACATGATTATAATGGAAGCCAAACACATCCAACAGATTGAGATGGTTGCCAACGTATCCATGAACTTTGAATTAGCTAAGCATAAGACAGATGTAGTCCTAATAAGCAACTAGAAGGCAATAGAACTTATAAAAGTAAATGTTAGCACTGCAACTATCACGACTAAGCCGGATGGCGGTGATGATTGAGAGTCGTTTAAACTTTAAAACTTGTTTATCACGAATAGTGCCAAACAACGGTGACTCTAGCCATGGTAAAAGAATCCTGTTAAGTAGTGTAGTCAGCTCCGTCCTCTTGTAGATCCCCGGTTTAGGCTCTTGAATGACAGCGATGCCGGCCTTTAGTCTCACGAGGGCATCAGCCAGCCGGGCAGAGGCACCTTTCCCGTTAAGGGACCGGACATTCCAGGTGCATGCCCTCAAATCGTAGTCCTTAGTTCGTTTCCAGGGGTCGTCATCAGTGTAGAGAGATCTCATCCGAGGCTTTGTGTATGTTTTCATTGGGGGGGATTTTTAAGTGGCGGGTCTTAAACCCAGCGTACAAACAGCTATCCTGGAATGCTTCGCCTTCTCATGTTAGCTCACTCCCGAACGGGTGTTCGGAAGCTACCCAGAGGATACTTGGACTAATCCCGGGAGTTGTGAGCTGTTTGAACTATATGCAGAAGAATCGTCCTGGTCACTCCAATATTTTTGTTCAAATTAAAGTTTTATGTAACAGGACCATTCTTGAATTCTAATCACTGACTTTCAGCTAAAGATGTGTCAAATATCTGAAATCGCGTTGACAGAATCGATTCCGGAAATTAGAAATCGATTCTCTGGTTTCGATTATTCCCAGAAAATCGTCAATTTTGGAGTGGAATTGAAGTCGCTTTTTCCATCCTTATAACCACTTATAGTCCGTTATTTTTCATGAAGATCATATTTTCCAAGTGGGATATCTATTTGACATAAGTTTCAGCTACTGTTACATTATTTTAACATTACATCCAGAAAAAAAATTGATTTCGAAATGTTACGGCGCTTGGGCGAAGAGATTGATTTAATTACTTGTCCCTATAATGTGGCACATCAAATACTTCGTTGCCGTTTTCAAGTACACCTTATTCGGTGTCGAAAATCTTATCCAGATGCTGAGGTCGTTGTGTGCCCCTTCGATGTAACACATCGAGTCAATAAACAAGAACTAAATGTAAGTGATGCTCCTGAGTTATAAGTTTCTTTAAATGTTTTTATAACGGATTCTATTCAATTATAGTGGCACGTTAGCACGTGCCCAAGTCGTCAATCATTCGAACTATTCAAATTCAACGAAAATCTCCCAGGATTGACTTCTTCCGTGTGTTCTTCATTTGATGACGAAAAAACACAAGATTCTACATGGGAAACTGCAAGTACTTCATTTCAATTAGAAACCTCAGAAAATTGGGACGATTTACCAATGGTGCCATCATATGATCCTAGAGCATACGTTGAAAAATCAAATGTATTGCGTACGCCGGTTGGAATGCAACCATCGCAGCGGGCTGCTTTTCGCAATGCTGAACGCAAACGACTACAGAATTTGTAAAGCCTGTAGTTAAATCCTATATTATTCTCAATGAAGAGTTTAAGTTATGATCTCTTAATAAATATAAACTGAATTTTCTTTATTTAAAATTAAGTACGTACTTTTATTTGCACCATAATAAATTTAAATACATCCTTGTGATGTTACATACAAATATATGACACAGTAGATTAAAACCACAGTATAAGAAAGACGACGATGATTAATTTGACAATAATAAAGTCAATAAATAATACAAACCATTTGCCTGAAATAACAAAAAATGAAAGTAAGCAAATTAACGTACTCTATTATTTATGCTTTGTGCATATTATTTAAGGGTACGAAGCGCTTAGAAGTTAATAAAAAAGTAATTGTAGGAGTCTGGGAAAATACACGTACCTTTATATAAAAACATCTTAGGATTATACAAATTTAATTAAAATTCAAATCCGTAAGACTAATGACGAATGTCACTAAAACGAGAATTGTTTCTGCGATTATGAGGGTATCCTCGATTAGCGCCGCGTCCATACGATGGAGTGCGAGTGGGATAAGCAACAAGAGGAGGAGTGCGAGTGGGATAAGCAACAAGAGGAGGACTGCGATATTCATCTTGCATATATAACTCTGCCTCGTACTGCGAACGGTGATTATCCTCGCTGCTATTATGAACACCATTTCGATTAAAGGATCCACTGCTACTGTTATAATATGGATCATCGTCTATTTCATAGGCTGCAGATCTTTTGTTATTAAAAACAGGTGAGCGTTCGCGACTGGAATGGGGTCTAAAAGGAGGAGGTCGTGGAGGCGATTGGGAGTCACGACCATGAACACGTCTGTAGTAAGCTGATGCAATAGGCGACCGACTTCGAGATCTAGATTTAGGTTCATATTTTTCCTGGTTTTGGCGAGGTGCAGACAGAGAAATTTTATGTATTAGAGTCTCTGTTTTAGCTTCCGTTTCATCTTCTTCTGCTGACAATTCTTTTTTAACCACTTCTTCATCTTCATCACTGTCCGTATAACTTTCTTCATCACCGAGTCGTTTTCGTTCCCTTTTTATGAACGCCTTGCGCTGTGCTGGAGGAACTCCAAGTGGCATCTGAAGTACATTTTTCTGATCTATATATTTTTGTGGGTTGTAGTCATCAACTTCTGTATCATCCCAATTTTCTTCGCATTCAACTGGCGCATGTCGAACAGGTTCTTCTTCCTTTACCTCCACTGTATTGTATTTATATTGGGTTATAAGTTTTCGATCCGGGCAATTAGTAACATGAAGCTGAAAATAAATTTTCTATGATGCATACATAAACGTGAAACTGCTTTTTATTACTTACTACAAATTCGGGCTCCGGTACGTGATGGGTAGCATTAAATGGACATTTTTGTAACTCAAGTTGGGGATAATTTTGACGACACTTGATTAGATGAGATTGCAACCGTCTGCGCAACAATTGATGTGCTTTATTATAAGGACACAAAACCATATCAGAATCATTTTCAACAGAAAACATTTCTCAAAACGAAAGATTTTCTAGATATATTCGTTAAATTTACAATTGTTTCAGAAAATTAAGGATCAACGTTTCCACCCGAACTTTTTTTTATTGGTAATCTGTACAAAATATTTGCTCTGTTCGATTTTGAAGTACGGGTACCAATGTAGCCGGATAATCAAAATTTTTCAGTAATTACACAACTTGTTGGGTTCCTAAATCACACAAAGTATTGCGCGAGCCGATACTTGAGCACCAAACAATATTAATTCTTCTTCAGTTTTTGGATCCACCATGATGTACTTCCTCGAATATCATTCTCCACCACCAGAACTAAAGTTAATAATAAATATTTTATTTTATCATTGTATTTAATATGGTTCATTTATTATGATCATGGAAAAATTAAATTCGAACGGACTTAAAAAATGAGTTTGATTTCAAGAAGATATCAGTTCTTAGGAATAAAGTATTTGTTTTTTTTTTGGGATATCTCATTACCTTTCTCTATTATTAAATTAAAATTACAATACTTATAATATGATTACAAGTAATTTCTGTAATAGTGTAGCAGGTAATCAGCTGAGTATTAGCAACAAAGTGACAAGCAAATAGCAGGGCAATATTGCAGAGCTTTCACTCAACCACAATAATAATACGTTCATATATAAGTAGATGATCTACTTTTTCGCGCTTAACTCAAAACCGTAATTAAAGAGCGCGCTTTACCATACAAAATTTCTCTCAAAATCGAAGATTATAAAATAATCCTGGTAATAACGATAAAAAAAAAATAAATAATTGGCGCCTACACTTCTGTTAGGTGTTTGGCCGAGCTCCTCCTCCTATTTGTGGTGTGCGTCTTGATGTTGTTCCACAAATGGAGGGACCTACAGTTTCAAGCCGACTCCGAACGGTAGATATTTTTATGAGGAGCTTTTTTATGGCAGAAATACACTCGGAGGTTTGCCATTGCCTGCCGAAGGGCGACCGCTATTAGAAAAATGTTTTTTTTATTAATTTTGCTTTCACCGAGATTCGAACCGACGTCTCTCTGTGAATTCCGAATGGTAATCACGCACCAACCCATTCGGCTACGGCGGCCGCCGTAATAACGATACTTTTTGATATATAACCCTGTGTTTTTTGTGTTATCGATAATTATTATTACGAATGTGAAGAGAAACATCAAAATAAAAACTAAATGAAATGGATGCCGGCAAAGGTAACAGGTCTGTAAACATAATTCTAATAAAATTTTTGTTAAATATTATAAATTAGGAATTCATTTTACAGAAAAATCGTGTGTCCATAAACTTGTTGTCCTCGTATTACTTTTTATAAAATGTAATATAGAATATCCCATGTGCATTGCTGCCATAATTTTTTGAAACCTCAGTAAACGTCGCATACGGATTTCCTCCAACTGTTTATTATTAGCAGCCAACTGCGCAATTAAATTAGCTATTCCTTCTCCTTGTATTTTCTTCATATCGTTAATAATAATTAAACAAACCGAAAACACCGAAATATTTCACCAAACTTAATTTCTATGAAGAAAAACCTCTCACAGCAGTATTGACAGCTGATTGTCAATTTTGCAGGTAATCTGCCATATGTGAACGGGTAGATTAATTTGGTGATTAATACATATGTGAACGTATTATAACAAATAATAATATTCCCATGCTAAAAAAAACCTCACCGAGTAAAAATTTCATCCATTCTAACATTTTGTTGTAAAAGGGAGCGATTTTTTCCAGCATCTTGCGCGTAAATTTAAAAAATCATTGTGTTTTATTTTCTCGTAATAATGTGGTATTTATTCTGCTTTGCGCTAAAGCTGTACCAATTTTTTTTTTTTTTTTTGCCTAGCATATTCGCAGTATTGCGTGTTCTCTTTTCAAACCGATGAACTCGGACTATGTAAATATGTGCAATATTTTATCTCTACAAAATGTGGGTTTAACGCCGCAACTCAGAATTATGTCAAGAATTAAGTATAACTTAAGCGGGTTGTGAATGAAAAATGATCACACTTTAAAAAGGCAATCATGTCTGCATTTATATTCCTGAACAATATGAGGCGAAATTGCTCTTTAAATCTGTCGTCGTCCATTTTACGCACACCATACTCTCAAAATGTGCCATTGCGGTCATTAATTTGTGACTTTTATTTAACAATCCAGTGATCGAACTCATAGAAATTATTGTGAGACATTTTATTTGTTCATCTAAACACTGTCCAGTCCAGTAGTTGTCGATTTGTTGTGTCCTGGATCTCGTCGACGTAATTGAAGAGTTGTCTCCTGGCGTGTATGGAAGGCGGCTCTGGTTTAACCTGCGGTAGCACCCTAGTAGAAACTGTATAGAGCAGTTTGTTGTGCTCCTTTACAGGGAGCATCTGTGCCTCATTATGTAGGTGGCATCAGGAGGCATCCCGTCGCTGTCCGAATAGTAGTGTTTTGGCATGTCTGAACCTTTGTCCACTGCCTATCACTAGTTCTAGGCGACCCGACAGGCGACCCGACAGGCGCAACGTAATTAGAACTAGCCGACCAATTGCTTTAAATGCCGCCAACAACATTTCTTTGTCTTTGCCCCAAAACTGCCGGCTAGCTATTTGAAGACCTTTTGCGGCTTTGAATTTAGTAGCAATTGCGGTTTTGTTATCATAGATGAAGAGCAAACTGTCAAAGGTAACTCCCAAAAATTTAGGAGCCCCTTTGTCCAGGTGGTAAAGAGGGTCGCCGTGGACTTAGTGGGGGAAAGTTGTATATTCCTCGCATTGAAAAAACGAGAAAGACAGATGAGATAGTCGTTTACTTTGGCGCACAGGCCATCAATGTTATTATCCGACGCCATTATCGTACAGTCATCATCGTAAGACAGTAGAAGGCCAGGAAGACTGCCTCTGGTGGCTGGGGGAGATTCGATATGTAGAAGTTGGAAAGCAAGTGTGAAAGGACGCCACCCTATAGAACACCTTGCTTTATCTTTCTTTGTTTAGAGATTTGGTCTCTAAAGATTACTGACGAGTTCCGCCCACTCTGCTAGTTCGCGGACCACCTCTTCAGCCCTAGTGGGAGTGTCGACTGTAAAATGTCATCTAGTAGCATGGAGTGGCTGACTGTGTCGAAAGTCTTCTTCAGTTTGGTTAAGCTGTCGGTTTGTCTGGGTGTTTATGGCTGTACTGTGCACTCTTCGCAAGCCATGCTGATGTGCGGCTGGGTCAGATATCTCGTTTAGAATGCGAGTAGGAGGGCTTCAAGAGTCTTCACTAATAGGGAAAGGAGAGTTATCGGCCGATAAGATTCCCCTTGGTTGGCGGGTTTCCCAGGTTATAGTAGCGGGACCCCTCTCCCTAATTTCCACTTGTCCGGAATTATGAGAGGGGCAATAGACATATTGAAAACCCTGGTAAGGTATTCTACTCCCAATGGACCCACCTTTTTTAGCATGAGCGTGTTAAGTCCTTCAGGTCAAATAGCTGTTGATGCTTTCATTTTGTTGATGGCTCTCTGAACCTCATCATTGGAGAAAGTAAGTGGTTGACAAAACGACTGCTTCAGCTTGGAAATCGGGACGTGCGTCCTGGATCCTTCCAGCGGGGTTGAAGCGAGCCGCAGCAGCTTTGAGCACCTTGCGTAATGCGCGTTCGCCTGCGCGCACATCAGTAGGAATGGGGAGCGCAGCGAAGATGTCTTCAGTAAATGCCGCGAGTCTGGTCTAATCAGCTTTGTTGAAGTTGATGTATGACCGGTGATCCACGGAAACAAAGTCGGCAGGTTCCTCGATTGAGATGAAAATGGACAAGTGGTCTGATGCAAGCGATAGCATAGGTCGCCAGGTTATGCTATTTATCAGGCCGGCGCTAGCAATTGCTACGGGGGGTGAACTGTTGCAACTGTCCACTAGTGGTGCGTCGTCGTTCACTGTGCGAATGTCACGTCGTCTAGATGCTCTGCAAAGTGTTGTCTCCTACGATCGTTTGGTAGGCTTGAATGCCAAAGATCGTGATGCGCATTAAAGTCACCTACTACCAATCGGTTTTCCCCTCTGATGAGCGTACCAATTTCAGGGTGCTGCCGGACAGCAGGTGATGTATATATCAAAAATTTCGAGGTCGGCAACGCCTGACGGGACAGCTATACCTTGACATTCGAAGGTGCTGTCCCCACTGTCTATGCCTTCATCGATAAGACGATATTACATGTCTTTTCACGGGTGGTGAGTAGGTCCGAATACCTCCGAAAGTGGCACCAGCAATTGCAAAAATTGCATTTGACTAATATCAGATTCCGAGGAACTCTTGTCTGTCTCTTCACGGAGCCGACTGTGCGGGGGACCAAGAGCTGCTAATTTGTCCCCGCACTTGTGTTGGAGCAAGAGGGTTGTCAGATGGCGGCAGCAACACGTGGCCATATTCCGTGTGGACCACTTCCAATGTGTCTTAAAGCACTTAATGGAGGTGAAGTGCGGGTGGACCCATTTATGGCAGATGCAGGAATAGAATACTTCTGGTCCGAGGTTGGGTTCGATACCAGCCATAAAGAGAAGTATTTGGAGTAGACTTTATCCTGTGACAATAGATGATGGGTAAGGTACGGTGCACTACTCACTAAACACCTGATCCCAGCTACATATCAACATGGCTTCAGTAGAGTGTATGGTACCACCACAGCACTCACCACGCAATTGCCACTAAGGTCCAAAATCGCAACAAGGTCCTCAAACACTAGCTGGCAGCATTTGGGACAAAGACAAGGAAATGTTATTGGCGACATTTAAAACAATTGGCCGGTCGGTACTAAATAACGCTGCATCCGTCTAGTCACCTGGTACAAATGAATCGCAGTGGGCAAAGTTCCAGACTTGTCAAAATACTACATATCGTTAGACCGGCGTAACTTCGGCTCATCTACGGTCTGATTTGTAGCAGGTTACACTCCTACTTATCCAGAATCGACCCCGACATATCCCGTACGACACTAACCACCTATTTACATTCCCCTCTCCTTCTGGACCCAACCTATCGAAACAGCGAGTTTTCGGGGATACCGGTAGATGATCGGTGATTACACTGCACTGGTAGGGCCCAGTGAACTGATACAGCAATAACGACTGATTGGACTACTCGTAAAAATGCTTGTGAAATAAGCGAGCAAAATTCTGCTGCCGAATGCCTGGTGACGTGGCAACTGAAGTTTCTCTCACAATTTTTCTTCGGATGGCCAAACTTTGTATTCTATCATTCTTGGGAAAATGGCTATATTTTTCATATACAATTTCTGTTCGTAACTTTTCCCCTTGGGCAACTTATGGGTACATATATTCACGGTATATTTTTTCACTAGCTTCCCCTTATATTTGACGTTTGCAACATTAGACACAAACAACAAAATCGAAAGTTTAAAATGGTATTTTTGTCCCTACTTCGAATTTTAATTTGTTTCTATGTATTTGGCCTCTAATGTTCCTTGGGAAAGACTGTTTTCTATTATACATAAATAATAAAATAAATAATTGGCGCGTATACTTCTGTTAGGTGTTTGGCCCAGCTCCTCCTTCTATTTGTGGTGTGCATCTTGATGTTGTTCCACAAGTGGAGGGAGCTATAGTTTTAAGCCGACTCTGAACGGCTGATATTTTGTATGAGGAGCTTTTTCATGACAGAACTACACTCGGAGGTTTGCCATTGCCAGTCGAGGGGCAACGGCTATTAGAAAAATGCTCAGAGATTCGAATCTATGTACTCTGAATAGCAGTCACGTACCAAGAAACTCATTTACGGCGGCTGAATTAATATATTATACAAAAGCCAATATTTAAACCAATTTTTTTAGACAGCGCTTATTCAAACCGTTGTAACCCTTACAACTGCTTAGTAATTCCACTACAATTTTAATCTTTTACTACCTTTTTTAATTATCCCTTTCTAACGTACACAGTTAGTTTAATCTACATATATACTTTATTATTACGCTTAATTGACACGTTTACTTATGTTCGTGTACCCGATGCCCACACAAGTCATCAGCACTTTTTGGGCGCCTGGCATTGCATCATCTTGATCATCACTTTCAGGATTTTCCAACTTAAATGTTATTGAAAAAAAGTCGCGTAAATTTTGCAGAAAATGTATGGTATATGTGGAAAGTGGTCCTATGAATGCGAAGTTATTTAAATACTTTATTAATGTAAAGTAATAGATTTTTACCTGTCAAGAACTTTGAAACATTTTTTTGGCTCAACGCCATGAACAGGGTAACAAGCCATTGATATGAGGAGTCGCAGCAGCCTCCGCGATAAATTTCATCAAGTAACTTCATTGCAGCTTCGCGTCCCAAGTCTTCAGGCACTGATGGATCTTTTCCCTATTCAAATAAGTTATTAGTATTTTAAGCAACATACAATTAATTTAAAAATAGTACTTCTTCTTTACTATTTGATATGCTTTCGGCACCGTAACACACATCGTCCGTTGTATCCGCTATTAAGCATATACCGAACCCTGGGGAATTGCCAGACATTTTACCACGGTTCTGGTCTGTATATATGTACACATCGGGCAGAAACTTCAGCATAACACCTTTTGCCGCCTCAACTGTTCGATTAGCCATTGCCGGCGAAACCTTGCACGCGTACACAGTGCCCCGTACGCGTTTCACCATGCCTTGTGACTGAAATTGTAGTGAACGTAAATTTTTACGCACTGGACACCGGAATTGAACTTCACCTCCACCGAGAGGCGCGGCTCCTCTTCGCACCACTTTCAGTTCCAATCCTTCGTCTACAACTAAGAAACGTTTTAACACAGGCAATGCCGACCCTTTAATATGATCTACTGAAGGCGAGTCTTTGCTATTTGTTACACCTTTCAGAGTTGCGTTAATTGGGTTTTTACAAAACGGACCTAGAGCTATTAATACATCCAAATAATAGCCTATACCACGCTGTATGCAGCAATCATGTTGTAATAAACCGCCATACAAGAGACCTGGTGTGAAGAGGATTGAAGTACCCGATGGGTTAAGTTCAATTTTTGTTCCATTTGTAAGTTTATCAAGTAACCTTATCAGCCCAATTTCGTATTCACGTAGACCGGGAGCCGTATCATCATTTATATGAATTTGTGTTATTTTTACAGGTTTTCCACTGAGACAGGAGAGTATAAGGCGCTAAAAAGGTGCAAGATACAAATATTAAAATATGTTTCATGAAAATAACACTCCTCTTACCTGCTTAAGAAAGTTGCTGCCGCTATAAATTAAACAATTTCCTTCTTGCGCTATAGGTGGCATTCTGGTATATTTAATTGTTTCTGTGAAATAAATGTCCAATTTTGTATCAAACAATTTGCATTGTTTTATTCAGGCGTGTAGTAAGCACATGTTAAAATATAGACGTCAAGATATACAAACAAACAAATTTGGCAGCACTATATTATTGTACACTCAAAAAAAAAACAAAAAACAGAGTAGCATTTGCATATCCCAGTAGCGAAAACACGCGAATAATTAATCATTTATATTTTTGGGGAAAAATGTGTAGGTATTAAAATTAATGATCATCTTATGGTGGTTTCTTCTCTAGAAGAGACGTTAGGATATTGTCATGTGTTCTGTGAAAATTTTGCGTATTTAACATGAGAACATAACAAGAAAAATGTGCATTTATATTTTTCAAATAATAAAGAATGCAAGAGGTGTGGTCAATATCAGAGCGTTATCCGGTTTTCAGTGATTTTGAAGGAATCAGCGATGAAAGGAAGCTGATTTGCTGCTGAGATGTGACAGCAGTTTCTTTTCGACAAAACTAAGATTGTGTGGGTGATGTAAGAGAAACCCAACTCAGCATCACTAATGTTTGGGCGAGTGTAAGAATACGTTGGAAGTGAGCGTGAGTAATTCCTTGGACTGGCCTAAGTTATTTAAAATTATGTCTCAATACTCATATGCTGAAATTTTGTTACCATATCCAACCACCACCCATCACCAGATAGGCATCCCGCACGATACTAACCACCTTCTTACATGCCTCATCAAACCAACTCACCTAACACACTTTTCCTTCTGGACCCAACCCGACGAAATAGCAAGTTTCCTGGACCTACCGTTATATGAGCTAGACGAAGACGACCGGTAACTAAAGGGTGATACAGTCCATATAATTTAATGTTTGAATATTATTTCATGCAAATGTTGATCGCGACTGCCCTTCAAATGGTCCATCCGCTTAGTCCAATTTTGGCATACTCTTTCCAATGTTTCGGCCGGTATCTCACATATAAATGCTTTAATGTTGTCTTCCAATGCGTTAATTGAAACAGGCTTGTCTGAATAGACATGAGCTTTAACATAGCCCCACAAAAAATAATCTAAAGGCGGTATATCGCACGATCTAGGTGGCCAATTGACAGGTCCCGAACGTGAAATAAAATGTTCACCGAACTCGCCTCTCAACAAGTCCATTGTTACGCGTGCTGTGTGGCATGTGGCACCGTCTTGCTGAGACCACATGTCATGCAAGTCAAGCTTTTGCATTTTGGGGGGAAAAAAGTTGGATATCATTTCACGGTAGCGCTCACCATTCACAGTTACGTTACGATTCCCAGCATCTTTGAAGAAGTACGGTCCAAAGATACCTTCAGCCCATAAACCTCACCAAACTGTGACCTTTTCTGGATAAATTGAAATTAGCTTTGTCACTGAACACAATTTTTCGACTTTAAACTTTCTTAACAGAACAAGCATTTTTATAATGAAATTCAATGATTTGGAAGCGTTGTTCGTTTGTAAAACGATTCATGGTTAAATTATAGACCAAACTGAAGATGTTTGACAGTGAAACAAAACACGAAACGTGCGTCAGTTGTTTAAACCAACTGTTTAAAAAGGTAATAGCTAAAAAATCACCCGTTACATAGCACTGCCAGAGTCTAGTCAGCTGCTACAACAACAATAAGAGAGAGAGAGAGTTCACCGACTCTCACAGTGAAAAAAATGTGTCCGGCCAAACAGACGTATTTGGTCTTGCTCTACAAATGATTGAAAATCGCATTATAAGCCAAAAGACAGCGAAATAAACATTGCGGTCTAGTGCGTTTGCGGTTTGAAGCTCCAATGATGGTTCCATAAATGTTGCGACATTTGTTTTAAAATGTATGTGATCTTCTGTCTAAATTATGACATCTGTGGCAAATTCCATACCGTGCGTATAACATTGCCTATATCATTATCAATATTGGACGGTTTTTGTGACTAGTAGACTCGAGACTATATATATCTATACTTCAATTTGTTTTACCAATAGTACAGAAAAGCAATGCCGCACGCTTTGGAAAAAACGATGTAAACCGGACGAAGAAAGGTTTATCCTCATCGTAAAACTGAAAGCTTCACCTTCCGGGGGTTTATAGAGTTTATGTCATCATCATCAATTCCTGTTTCTTCCACTAGAGCATAGGGCCTCAGTAAAACATAGGCCTTGTAAAAGTTGTAAAAATATATAATTATATTTTGCCTAAAATTGCTCATGCGGCATTACACTAATAATACGTTCACATATAAGTGATTACCTACTTTTTCGTGTAATCCGTAAATAAAAAAACAAGATTACCAATTAAATTTATAATTTCTCTCCCGAAATCTGAGATTATAAAATGATCCTAGATTATTACCATACGTTTCTACATGTGTTTTCTGTGTTATAGATAATTACTTTTACCAATGTAAAGAGCAACGTCAAAGTAAAAACTAAATAAAATGGATGCCGGCAAAGAAAACGGGGTTGTCGACATAATTCTAATAAAAATTTTGTTAGGTATTATTAATTATGCTTTCATATAATAGAAAAAAGCGTGCGTCCATAAACGCTTTGTCCTCTTGTTACTTATTATAAGATGCAACATTGAATTTCGCAAGCGTATTGCTGCCATAATTTTTTAAACCTCAGTAAAGTTGTTTACGGATTTCCTCCAACTGTTACTAGTAGCCAATTGCGCAATTAAATTAGCTATTCTTTCTCCTTGTCTTTTCTTCATATCGTTAATAAAAATTAAAGAAACCAAAAACTCTAAAATACTCGTATTCCACCAAAGCAATTTCTACGAAAAAAAACAGTATTGACAGCTGATTGTCAATTTTGCAGATAATCTGCCATATGTGAACGGGCTGATTAATTTTGTGGATTTATTGCTAATTACTGCATATGTGAACGTACTTTAAGCCAACTCAAAAACAATGCTTAACTAAATTATAGTTTTGTGGAATGCAACTCTGTATACCCATCACCCCACACAAAACAGTAAACATATTTCGTATTCACCGAACAAATACTCGCTGGTATAATTACGGCCTCAAATAACGTTACATATAATTTATATGAATACCGCAACGAGCTGCATGGCTAACTGTTTGACTTGACATCCCGAGTGTTTAACATTATTTTAGAAATCGCTAGTTTGTGGTCCAGTATTGTCATAATAAAAAAATGTTTCAGTCCAACGATGAATATGAGCAATGTCCGTATGACAAATCTCATACGATTTTGAAAACAAGGTTTCATGTACACTTGGGACGTTGCAGGAAGAACCACAGAAATCTTCAAATGGTGACATGTCCTTTTAATGTAACTCATGTATTATTCAAACCGGAACTGGATGTAGGTACTTTTTATATTATTGAGGTATATGATAACTTATTTTGTACGCATTTTAAGTGGCACGTGAAACAATGTCCTGACCGGGCAACCTTTGAGTTGCAAAAGTACCAGGAGGAACTGGCTGTGACGGGAAACTTTGGTGCACCTAGCACATCGGCGCAAGCTGCTGCGCCAGTGGAACAAATACCGTTGCATACAGAAGAAAACTGGGATGACTTGCCGCCTTCGTCCACGTATAATCCACAAGCATATGCGGCAAATGCACCGGTGCTTAGAACATTACAAGGCGAATCAAAATCTGTCAAAAGAAAATTCCGTGCGAGAGAACGACTCCGCTTATTGGGTATTGACGATGATGGATGGAACGATAATTAATATAAATATGTAATGTCAAAAACACTTTTTACCTTAATAGGTAAAAAATTGTAACAAAATGTGTGTAATTACGAACATCTTAACTTTTGTATCGTGATATTTTTAACTATAAAGTGATTCTTTAATTTGTGAATTGTGTGCTTGCTGTTAGTGAAGCTTACACTTTTTAAAAATATTTGGATTATTGATGTTTATTGTTCATATTTGTACCCGTGATTGTACATAAATTAATTTGATGTTAGAACTTGTTATGCAGCCGAAAGCATGTCAATATTTTAATTGATTACAGACTTAAAAAATATATTTTTATAAAGCAGATCGGTAAAACCAGTAAATAAAATATTTTCTTCATTCGTTAGTGCGGTAGACTTCCGATATTTTCTCCATTTTTAGTTTCCGGTAAAAGCAGCACAAAAAGTTATGTTGAGATTTGATTTAACAACGCGTTTCAAATAACCGCACATTTTTAAATGTTTATTTGTTGCTCTTTTTTAAATAAAATTTTTGGTTTATGACGTCACTTCCAAGCTGCTGACTGTCAAACTCAAACTAGAAGATGTAGCGGAAGGTTCAATGCTTTGAATGCCCGAGGTCGCCTACGGGTGCCCGAAACTGCCCACTTTGAACACAATGGCCCAAGGTGGATTTAATAAGGTGACAGCATTCACCCAGCTGAATTTTTCGCCGTAGGTATGGCTTATGTCAAAATGATATGCTTTGTTTGTATGTATTGGTATGTTTACATTTGCTTGCTGATTTTGACATGATGCTTGCACCAAACGCAACAACAAATACATGTAGGGTTTTACTTATATGTGTTTGCTGTCACCTGTAATAAATTCGCCTTGCAATGACCCCTATTATGAGTTACATTCGATATTCGCTGGTTGTCGAAGATCGAAAATCGAATGTCAATTTGGTATTATGAGCGGTGCAACCCTATCGAAATTTTCGTTGTTTACCGAATTTAGAGTCGAATGCAATTTTGCTTTCGATTGTGCAACGTATTGTGGGAAAACTTGTTAAAGTGTAAGTTGTTTGCGATTATTTATGGTTTTCTAGTAACCAAATAATAAATATATACTAATTTTGTTAATTTTATGCAGGTCGAAAGTCGTGAGTACCAAACAACAATTAGAAAGGCGAATCCACAATTCGCAAAAAGGATTTGCACCAAAGTTCAAGCAGCAAAAAAATGGGAGGAATTTACAACGGAGCTGAATTGCTTGGGACCACCAATGAGAACGGCAGCAAAATGGATTAATCTTAATAATGGTTTTTTTTTTTGTGATATTTATAGAAATATTACATTTTTGTTTTCCCTTGGCAGGTATGGGCTGAAATACGTAGAGGAACTGAAATACATATTTTTTTCGAATGACGAATAATTGAATAAAAAAAATTTATAACAAAAATAAAACAGAAACTGTGGCGTAAAGGTTTCTATTTAATACTTTTTAGATTTTTCTATAATGTTCTCAAAATTTCATTTCTTATGTTTTGTGCTTCTCCGTTATTTGACTCCTCTTCAATATCTTCAGCATCTCGTAAACAGTGGGTTGAGCAAGTCCTAGCATACCTTCATTACCAATACTCAATTGGTACGATCCCTGAGCACAAAATCGCAGAACTGTGGCTAGCTTTAACATATTTGGAATGGATTTGTATCGGGTGCACTGCTGCAACTGGTTTTCTTTACTGGACAGTAGGTTCATAAACGCCTCTTTAGATAATCTAAAGTTCTATAAAAATCTGTAAGGAAATTTCTGTAATATTAAGTACGTCAACACATTTTGAAAATTCTAAACTTACTCAGTGGAAGCCATTTCTAGGGGGTTGGATGCGCCCCTCAACTGTTTTCTACTTCTAGCTAGTTCCACTAATCTTTCATAGTCCGATGAATCGTCGACCCACAACTCCGTTGTACTCATTTTCACAAAAAATACTTTTTTTAACTTTTAAAAATGTTGTTAGCAAAGAATTTCAACACAATCGGTTGTTCTTTTATCTTGATTTGCTGTATCAGCTGAGAAAAAATGATCTATTGTAAATGCGTCGAGCGATCGAAATTCACAATAGTCCTATTCTTCAACGAATGAACACCATAATGCCAAATGAAAATTCGTTCGATCAGCACTTTCGACTACAGTCGAGGATCGAATGTTGCTCATAATAAGGGCCAATGTATATAATACAAAGGTGGTCATCTCGTACCGTTATTCCGCTCTCAAAAATTGCACCATTGTGACGCCATATACACAGGGATTTCGTCAAATTCAAACAGCAACTTATTCTGTTTATGTGTGTGTGACGTCACACAAAAATTGTACCCCCCGATAAGCGCAATTTTGTATTGAAAGCAATAACAAAGTTATCGAGGAAGCCTCTTCGCTAGCAAATTTGATCGTAAAAAAGAATAATAGAATACATGGTTGCAAGCAAGCCGTATCTATACAAGGTGATAGCAGTTGTACAAAAACAAAAAGTTACATGCATTTTGTTTTTGCTTTTTGGCACAAGTGTCAAAATAATTATTTCCAAGCCAATTGGAATAGTAAATAAACGCAAACAAAGTTTTTCGAGTGTCGCGTTAAATTGTTCGAAGTATATTTGTGTTATTAATAGCGAAAATAATTAACAACTAGGAATATTATTTACTCCTGAGCAAGAAGTTACAGCATTTATAACAACAAAGTGTTCAATTTTGTTAATAAAGGAAAATGGAGAGCAGGTAACGGTAACAGAAACATTTTGAAATTTATTAATATCTTGCAGACACAAATTATACATGTGAATCATTATCATCAACATTTGTGGGTATCCAGCGCCTGCTATGCGGATTTCATAACTCCAAATGGAAAAGCTGCCGAAAAGCTAGTGAATAAAGGCATGCTATAAAAATTCTCGACAAATGTTATTTAAATAAATCAAAGATTAAAAATTAAATAAATTTGTTTTCTATATTAGCCGTGTAATTCTTTATTACGTTATAAAATATCGTTAAGCTAATAATTTATTACATACTATGTATATGCAAAAGAAAATAAAATGGTATTCTTAAAATTCTTAAAAAGAAGCAAATAATTTATTTCTGAACAGTTTGGAAAGAAGATATACTTAAAATGTCGGGATATGTTCCTCCACTTTAAAAATCGTCTAAGATGAAAAAACTCTAAATATTTTCCCAAATATGTCAAGCTCATCTGTCGGGCTGCAATCAGATTATCTATTAACTAATAAAAAGTTCTCGACTGAGGGCCCTACAACAAGTGCGGTGATTGCGTCTACGAGGGTTGCTTATAACGAGGTGGCCAGGGATCACCTCCAAGTTTTCCTCGCATGATCCCATAGTGGTAGGGGGTGCGGGCCAATTGGGGTGCCATTGAGGGACGGCTGTCAGAAATGATCGTCGAATACCTCATGGCAAACCAAGGAGAAGTTTAATATCGGGAGATATCTGTCGTGGATGTAGGGTGATCAAGTGTGTCGATAAGTTCTTCAAGGGTTTTCTTGAAAAGTGCTTTGCTGACGTCGCCAATGCCTGGAAGGGGCTCTCGCTTAAGCTCATCCCAGAGCTTCGAAGACCCAGAGTCCTCATTTGGCCAAAGATCCTCCACTGCCTCAAGCTTCAAAACCCTGAGTTTTCTATGGACAACTGGTCTATGATAAAGTTGGAGGAACCTCAGAAAAACGGATCCAGTGCAATGCTGTTTATTTTTGAAGAGTCCTTGAAGGTACTCGGTTCCGCGTTAAGAATACTATTAATTCCTTTATGACTTCCCATTTCAGCTCACCAGACGTGAGGGTGGTCAGTGTAGAAGCATCTAGTTGCCGTTGCTACTATTTCGTTTTTGCACACATGGCCCTCCTGAGGAAGTGGGGCGTTTGATGGACTCATCTTCATTTAATAAAGATGCCATCCTCATCGGCTGCGACGCCAATGCAAGACATACCATTTGAGGAAGCAGCGAGATAAATGATCGAGGTGAGTCTCTTTTTGACTTCATTATTAGCCGTAGTCTCCTTATTTGGAACAAGGGCAACATCCCCACGTTTGTTTTTCTAGTCACAGAGACATCAAGCGGTTGGGAGGAGATTTTTGATATCACTCTTTCGACTAATTCGTCTGTCATTAGGGTTGATAATTCGTAGGTTTCTCAGAGAAATTCCTTTTCGGATCACAGGTTCATCCTTTTCGAAATCAATTTCGCACGGGAAACCATATCTCCTCACAGGAATCCTAAAAGAACTGACTGGTTTCTGTTCAATAGAGTTTTTAATAATAAATTGAACAGGTGAACTTTTTCCTACTAACCACTGATCAACTGGACAAGGTGGAACACTTGCAGCGATCGTATCACACGGCTTTCATAGTGGCTTGTCCAGTATTTTTTAGCAAGAAAGACTTTCCTCCTTGGTGGAGCAAGACGCTGACTGACTTGAAAAAGAAAGTTTGGAGGGTTTTTAACGAATGCTACCAAACTAAAAACTTTCAAATTTACAGGGAATGAGTACAAAAAAGCTATTCGAATAAATATTCGAAACGCAACTCCTGGAAGGAGTACTGCGAATCCATTGAATCCGTGAAGGATTCTGCCAGGCTAAGTAAGATCCTCTTGAGGCCTGAATCTGCAGAAGAATATAGGACTATCCTGTTAAGTAATCACTTTCCGCAAAATTCTAATACTCCACGTGACATTATCGACACGAGTCGTCAGGTAGGGCTTCTCGATGTTTCCCTGAAATCCATACTGTCAGTTTTCAGAATCACGTGGGCAATAAACAGTTTTTCCTCCTTTAAATCTTCTGATGTTAACGACATCATGCCTGTGATGCTTCAAAAAACAAGTACTCAGGTGGTTCCTGTCCTGCAAGAAATCTACGTGGCGTGTATCATTCTTAATCACGTCTCCGCCAACTGGAAGAAAACAAGGGTTGTTTTCATACCCAAAGCAGTAAGGAGGGATCACGACTCGGCCAAGGACTTTAGACCTAAAAGTTTTACCTCATTTATCCTAAAGGTGTTTGAAAGATTGATGGATTATCATATCCGAGAGCACACCGAAGCCAAATTATCTCCAGCGCAACATGCTTATCTGAAAGGGAAATTCACAGAATGAGCCTTACACGAGATTGTAGGGACTGTGAAAAAATCTCCAGAACGCAAAAAATTCACTTTGGAGGCCTTCATAGATATAAAGGGTGCTTTTAATAACATTAGCGCGTAGTTATCACTGCGTTAGATAGACTAGAGATGGTAAACTTATCTGTCTTTGGATCTCTACCCTGCTTGGCTGCAGGAAAGTTAATGCGGTGGCTAGAGGGGCTAAATTTACTAGATTCGTGCCCAGGGGGACACCGCAGGGTGGTGTCCTTTCGCCCCTACTTTAGCTAGTTGCTATTGACGACGTTCTCATAATGTGAAATAAGGCTAGGGTTAAGGTATTAGCATACATTGATGACTTGGTGCCAATGGTATCGGGACCGTTTCCCTTGGTCTTGGCTGAGATTTTGGAAAGGTCTGGCTGTACTTAGTCGTTGCGCTGCCACTTGCGGCCTCCGAGTCAACTCTGACAAAACGGAGCTACTGCTATTTACCAGAAAATATAAACCTCCACACTTTCGACTTGCCAAATTTAACGTGGTGGACGTTCTCCCGCTTTCACAGGAAGGTAGGTAATTTGGAGTGATACTTGATTCCAAACTCCATTGGAAGCTACACTTTGAAAATCAGGTAAAGAAGGCTAGTATAGCCTTCTACCCCTGCAAATCTATGTTCGGCAAAAATGGGGACTGAAGCCAGAGGTCGTGGATGTGTGGCAATGTTTTTGCCAATTTAAACGTATGGATACTTGCCCCAGTGCTGGCCTGAATGTCGTTTTGCTCTTACTTCCCATCAACTTTTACGTTTTTTCCATCGCAGCTTAAAGTGCAATCATGTTAAAGGACGTTGGCCTCTGGAGGCAATCTCTCAAAGGATACGGTAGCATTTTTGGGCAGCGTATTTTTCTGAACTTAGAACAGATCTGTCATCTGCAAACTAGAGTTTGAGGGTCGTGCCAGAACAATCTTTCCAAATATGCAGGTTTGGGTCGAGGGGAAAATCTGCAACGAAGCTTGCACCTCCGTCTTAACTGATGGCTCCAAGCTGGAATCGGAGTCGGAGCAGTGGTTTTCTCTAAATGAGCCAATTTATCTATCTCCTTTAAACTGCTAATGTTTTTCAGGCTTAGGAATCGCGGGAGCGAGGGAGATATTAACATTTTCTCCGATAGTCAATTCGCGATCAAGGCTCTGTCGACGCTATGGTGCAGAACGAAATTAGTAAACTCCTGTAAGGCGGAGATCAAATCTCTTGGGTGTGCAGGTAACATTTCTCTGATATGGGTTCCAGGACATAGAAACATAGAAGGAAATGAAATTGCTTATGAGCTTGCCAGGAAGGGGACTGAATCGGCCTTTTGGATTCCTCGCCATTAAATTTCCAATTTCGTAGCTGTGTTTACCGGCCACTGGACGATAGGCACAAACGCGGAAAAGCTAGGGTTACCAGTTAACCGCCATTGCAGAAGCTGTGGGGAGCTTTCAGAGAAGAAGGCTGTTGACCACTTTCTCTGTAAATGTCCAGGCTTGGCAGTTAAACGATTGAGGTGACTGGGTGCTCCTTCCTTCGACAGCCTGGTGCAATGCGCCAAACTATTTAAATGCCATAAATCTTCTCTATTACATCAACAGGTTTGGCTGGCTGTAGATATCTTCCTGTTGGAGGTCTCATAATGGTATCAAAACGCCGCTTTATTGCTACTTGGGGAGTGCCAGACTGGCACCCCAACCATTTCACCTACCTACCTAAAGTCTGTTATTAGTGGTTGTTTTTTGCTTTCTCGAGTTGCTTATACAAGGTGGCGTAAAATTAATCACCCTATAGGAAAACTTATAATTTTAGCAAGTGGCGTCGTACGTCAATCGTATTTGACATTTGTGAACTAAACACTTGTGAAAATGAGAACATCTTCCCTTTGAACTTTCCTATGATTTTTGTTGATTCTATCACGTTGTTCATCAGCTTCTTAAGGGGTAACCTTAAATCTTAAAAAATTCGAAAAATATTTTTTACATACAAAAATTAATCCTTTATTTTTTTTTTCAAAGTTACAAAAATTATGTGTGGAAAAGATAGGATGGATAGTTAGTTTGTTAATTCATGTTCATGGGGTTGCTGTTTTTCCATGTGTTGTGTTGACGGTGGTAAGCGTTTTGCTGTTGGGCGGGAGAGCTCTTGCCGAATGGACTCTTGGCGTTAGCCTTCAGAACGTAGTCACCTTCCAAATCGAAATCGGTGGCAATACCCATGTAGGCGCGTTTTCCAGTGCCTTCGTTATTTTCGTATTGGCTCAAAGAGTTGGCGGCGAGAGCGGGGAAGTTGATCTCATTTCCTGGGCGCACCGTCTCGGCGAAGTAACGTGTAGCACGCATAGATGCTTCAACAACATTGTTAGCGCCAGGGGCAATTGATCCGGGACCATTAACGTAGAAGTCGACATCACCGACGCGTTCATGTGTTCCCATTCCACAAGTCGAGGTATGGATGGCATCGACGAAGTCAGCATCTCCACGGGTTAAGCCAGTTATCATTTCACTGTTCTTGGCGTAAATCTTAGAGGGATCCAACGCTGTGATACGACGGATTTTATGACCAGTCAAACGTTTGTATTCACGTGCGGCGGGTCCGGCAACCTGAGCAGCAATACCCTGGGCAACAATGTGAATGATTTCTTCTGGCACATCAACTTCGTTGGTCAATTGAACAATAACTTTGCCAATCATTTTACCGGTTTCGTCTACATCGAGGAGGGCATAGCGTTTCATGTCGGTCAATGTGGCGCCTAAGTTGATGATCTGCGCAAGAAGAACAAGAAGAATTAGCAATTTTAGTAAATGTTTCATGTTCACTCATTTAAAAAAAGTATTCGTGTTTCACTTACGACAAGGTCTCCTCGAGTGGGTCTTGGATTCTTGCTTGAATCATTGTCTTCTTCGCTGGAAGAGGAAATTTTGTTACCACTAATGCTGCCATAATCATATTCCTTGCTGTTGATGTCGATTGGTTGTTGTTGACCATAATAACGTTGCATGTACGCCTGAACTAATTTCTTGTTGGCCTTTGCGACTGCAGGGCTGGTTTGTGGCAGGCCAGTGATGAAAATGGTAACCTCCTGATTGCCAAAGTTGCGCTGTTGTTTTGCGGCTTCAGCCAAGTTATTGAGATTGGTGCGCTCAGGTTGACCATTGGGTTTCATCAAGACTACGGGCACATTACTGGGACTTGGAACAAATGATGGCTGCAGAGCATGGTTGATTTGGGATAGGTGATCTAAAAGAGAAAATTGTTACGAAATTGTAAAAAAAATATTTATCTAATATAAAATACTTACAATTTTTTTGAATTTCCCGTTGGCCTTCCTCCACGGACAAGTTCTCCAACTTTTGCAAAGCTAAATCTCCGACTGGTTGCATTGACTGGAGCTCGGAAACCGACAACCAATCTGTAGGATTCAAACTGTTCGAGGCGGCATTATTCCTGTTGTTGCCACGTTTGGGTGAAGCACTAGCGGCAGCAACGAGTAAAGCCACGAAACAGAAAATCTTGAGCGGGTTCATGTTGATTACGTTTGCAAGTCAGTGTGAACTGTGCTTTCAACTGATTCGACTTTGGTTTATATACGAAAATTTAATTGCCTTTTCAGAACCCTACCCAAGCATTCGACTATATTTTTTAGATTATTATGCATTATTAAAGGTGTTTATGCTATTGGCTGCAGCAGGGCGTTGACCGTACCTGACCGAGGGCTAGTGGCTGGCGCTGGTGCGCGTGGCATTTTTGTGCTGAATTGCAATATTTACCGGCCGGTGCAGCGATTACACTACCGTTCTTACACTTTGTTGTTACTGCAGTGGCGAAAGCAAATCTTCTTTGCAGCGATAAACGCTATTCGAGCAAAATTGTGTTCTTACCTGCATATGTACATATGTACGTGCATGTATGTAGGTGTACATCTTTTTTCGTGTAGTAGCGCTCGTAGTAGCTACGATGTGATTTCAACTTGCTCACTAAAACTAAATTTTCACTTGATTTACTACTTTCTAATGAGATAATGCGGATGTTATTTAAGAAAAATATAATACATACATACATAAGTATAGTTGTGTTCAATGACAAAATTAGCCATCATCAGCCATCAATCCAAATCGCGAAATTCATTCGCAAAGGGAAGACAAATCAAAAAAGTTGACGAACGGAAAATTTGCTATCACTTGCAAAAACCGCTAGAGAAGACTTATCAGCTGAGTTTGTTTAAAAATTGTTGTGTTGTCCATAAAAATAACCATAAATATATTTTTTATATACCCAGCTTTTTTCTTGTTTAATTTTCCATTTTTCTTATTTCTGACTACAAACTGCAAATTTAAAACCGGCGCAAGGGCAAAGTGCACAAAATACCAGATTCCAAAAAACAAAAAAAATTTGTTTATATACGAAAACTTCAATCATATGCTTTCAGATCATGTGTATGCGTGATGGATAATTTTTGTTGGCTAAATTTCTCAAGCGTTTCTCTCACTTTGCTCTCTCAATTTTTGAGTGATGGCTAATGTTTTGCAAAAATAAGGAATAACTCCCGAATGATTATTCGGATCGAGTTTTCTGTACAACTAATAGTTGAGTTTAATTTGTAATTTATAATTTTAATTTATAGTTTTTATTATATTTCAAAAAATAAATAATACAAATAATAGGTTTCTGCATAAGCTCCAAGAGTCGGATATCCTATTGGATTGCTTTAAGCGTTTATTTTTTGCTAAGCGGGAGTGCAGCTTTGGTAAAATTCCAACGCCCATTTTTTATATTTTTTGCATAGTTCAATGCTTTAAAATTACCGAGGAATAAAGTCCAATGTTGGCTGTTGTATACTACATTGATGATCTACATATTGTAATAATTTTCGTACAACGGATACAATAAGCGCATTTGAAAAAGAAACTTCAAATGTATTCTAAATATATGTATATGAAATGAATTCCACCTTAAACATTTAAACCCTACTATTACTGCCTAAGTAAACAAAAAGACAAGAGATGCTGTTAATACTTGTATACTAATACCGTTCTGAAGTTGTTACAGAGCAAAGAAGAAAAGCTGTCGCTCATTTCTGCTCACTTATCTTAAAAAAATAGTTAGATTATGGCACTTTTCGTGCAATTGAGTGATATATATATGTATGTCACCCCCGTTGCAAATCACAATCCCATATATTAATTTTCTTAAAATATTGAACAAATTTCGTTTTTTTCTTCTTTTTTTAATTGGTCATGTCGCAGATATTGAGGAGCACTGATTTTTTTTATTGACGGCTTTTAGGTTTTTGGTAATACCGATTTTTCTTCATTTAACTGCAATTTTCCTAAACAATGTTTATAATAAAATTTAAATAACTTGTTTGATATTGTCGAAGAGCCTTAAGCTCAAGTAAATATTTTAGTTCTGAATTTAGCATTAAATAAGCTCCGCAGTGGATATTGCCATGACTTCACTTCGCTGACCTCCTAGCAGGCCCGAGCCAGACCTAACCAACTGTACGGGCAGACACTATCGAAGGACGGGCAAGATTAAAAGTTTGCAAAAACAAATAATTAACCAGTTAACTGTGATTGACGAGTATACTCGTCATGGAGAAGTGGCAAAATGTTGTGTATTGACGAGTATACTCGTCATGCGTATAAATTAGTGACCGTTGGCTATTTAAATTACAATTTTTGAGAAAAACAACACATATTCTCAAATTTCAAGATGTTTAGAATATTTTGAGGCTATGCCGGAATAAAACAAAGAAATAGAAAATATAAACAGTTTGAGATGATATCATGCTTCCCCGTATGCACTGGTTGAAAAAGTTCACCAGTTCGCATAATGAATTTATTTATGTGCGATAATAACGTTTTTTAGATGTCAACCTAAAAGGGGCAAAGGCAAAAGTCAAAAAGTAGATTTATAAACTAGAAAGCTAACTCGTGTGTGTCAGTGCATATCTTACCAAGTGTCGGCGGTTCTTATCAAATAAGTACAGTGCAACGTAAGAATTTCAAGTGCGTAAATATTATAAAGTTGTCCAGAAGTTCTGTAAATTACTATTTTTTTATTTTTAGTTAATTTGTCCCCAAAATGAGCAACTATAGCAGCGACGACGACTTTGTTTCCCCTTCAATGAAGCGAAGGCGTTTACGAGTACTTTCAATCCAATTGAAAGAAATAAATCGACACAAACTCGGCCATTTAGAGCTAATATAAGTCAATTAGGCGGGAATCATGTTCCGGAATATATACCTGGTACTTCGAAAAAAAACAACCCTACGCGAAGGTGTTCGCATTGCTACAAACTTAAGATCAGGAAGGAATCTCGCTACTGGTGTTCGATTTGCAAAGTCCCATTATGTACAATACCCTGTTTCGCTGAATATCACTCCACATCAAGAATTTGAATTCTTACTTTTATACGTATAATATATTATTTAATTGAATTGATTGCGTTTTTAGTTTAATATGTATGTAATATATGCTTATGTTAACCAAAGAATTAAAGAAAATAAAATTTTTAATTTTTTTAAAATTAACCCATCTTTTTCATCCAATATCTTACCAGTGCAACTTACTCTGTGATTGACGAATATACTCGCCATAGCTCAATTCTGGCGACACAAAACTGTGCGCACTTTTAAATGGGAGCGCCACAGTTAACTGGTTAAATGAATAATTGGTTAAAACTATTTATGTAAAACATTTTTTTTTATAATAAGTTGTTTTTATTATATAATTAAATATTTATAGATAAAATAAAGAAGAAAATTCAATTCTCAATTAATGCTTAAAAGAAACATCGTTAAGAATAGATATTTAGTACAATGACAGTTTACGATTTATGTTATTATTATATTAAATTTTCGGAGAATCATATCGATATTAATTACACGTGTGCGATGTCTTTCAAAAGCTAAGTAGACGAGATCAGCCATGCGGGCATGGGTCATGGACCGGCGTTGCGGCCTATTAATTGCAGTCAATGCCGAAAACGTTGATTCGCAAGTTGCTGTACTGTACTCAAATGTCTCAACAGCTGCCATCCAATTGAACGTATAACTGAAAGCTTCACGAAATCTGAAAAGTACCCCCAACTTTGTTCCATCGTTAGCCTGTTCCTTACGATTCTTGAAAAAGTTCTTCACGACTGTCAATTCTTCTTCGCTGGGAACTTTCAAGCCTGTAAACATGTAAATTTATAAGTGCTAGTAAAATGGAAGGGACAAATTTTGTGTTGATGGTAAATGTTTCGAATTACCTAATTCTTTAAAGCTATTCAAAGCATCCGTTTTGAATTCGCTACTGTTGGAAATCGCAGTAACTAGCTCTTGATTCTCTGAGAAGCGTCGCTTGATTTCGTTTATTATAAGATCAAGGCATTCATTGTAAATTCCTTTCAGCTTCTTATTTGACTCTTGCAGGTTCCCATCAGTTGCGCGATTCGCAGAGTATGAAGGTAATCTGGTCTCAGTTATGTTGTTTTAATTTTTCGTTTGGACATTGTTTCGTTCATGGGTTCAGTCATGGGTATGAGCTTATACGCATCTTCCAAAATTAATTCAAATTCCTTCCGGCTTGATCTCATAACTTGAAGTTGTTGAAGAACTGACTCTATGACGTCTAGTCCATCCTTCAAGCTCGCTGTTCGTGACTGCATTACAGCGTCCGCTGGATGTAAAATCCCCAGAAACTTTTTAGCAAAAAGTAAACAAAATCGAAATTCTTCGGTTTTTATGACTGTTTTGATTCCAATACTTTTTGCTCTTTCTTCTACATTGAACAATTTAGACTGGGTAACTATATTACTTCATCAAGCACTCGGTTTATTTCATTGTAATTAGATGACACAACCTGTGTAATTGCAAAGTAACCGGGCCATCGTTGCGGTAGCAATCGCAGTATGGTTTTTGCTTCATATAAAGAAGAAATTTTAGGATGGTGAAAAAATTCATGTAACATCACACACATATCGGAAAAGTTCCTCAGCGAATCATTGTTAGACACCGCTTTTACAACAAAGAGATGGAGACGATGGTTGTAGCAGTGTATGTAAGGAATGCTGCGATTTAGGTGTTGTTCCAGGAGACCAGAAACACCGCCTCTTTTACCACTCATCACATTAGCTCCATCATAGCATTGGCTCAAAAGACACGACAAATGGATACTATTCTCACGCAATGTTTCGATTGTTTTTTCGGTGAATGTCTTAGCGTCCAATCCCTAAGTTGTAATAATATTGAGTAATGATTCTTGAGCTTCTCCTTCCTTCACGTATCTGAGAGAGATAGCTATATTCTCTCGGTTGTTTTTGTCTTTGGTTCCGTCTACCATTAGCGTAAACCATGGAACATCAGCATTTTGCACATCAAAAACTACTGATTCTTTAGCTGATTTAGCCATGATTTCAATGACTTCATTTTGTATTTCTGGAGACGTGTATTTAGCAGTTTTGGGAATAGTTTCGTTGCACTTAGCTAAAAAAATATTCTTTTTTAACGTGAACTCGAAAAGTTGTATGAATAAACCACGTTCAGCTTTTTCATCAACGTTATAAGATCCGCGGCCGCCGTAGCTGAATGGGTTGGTGCGTGATTACCATTCGGAATTCACAGAGAGGTCCTTGGTTCGAATCTCGGTGAAAGCAAAATTAATAAAAAAAAAACATTTTTCTAATAACGGTCGCCCCTCGGCAGGCAATGGCAAACCTCCGAGTGTACCATATTTCTGCCATGAAAAAGCTCCTTATAAAAAATATCTGCCGTTCAGAGTCGGCTTGAAACTGTAGGTCCCTCCATTTGTGGAACAACATCAAGACGCACACCACAAATAGGAGGAGGAGCTCGGCCAAACACCTAACAGAAGTGTACGCGCCAATTATTATTATTATTTTTTTTTTTCATAAGATCCGCGAAAGGGAAGTTCATTGGTCGCCAGGAATTGAACGACTTCAATAATGGATTTTATGTAATATCTATGTTTACCAAGTGTTTCGTCATTGACAAGAGTTGAAATTTCTGTATATGTATTTTGCCGATTCTTTTTTTCCTCCCACAAAATCATAGTTTCAACATGCGATCCTGTCCCTTCATGGCGTGGAAAACCTCTTTTAACATCTTCCGCATTTTTCCAGTTTCTAAAGCCACTCAAAGTAAATGCCACATCATTCAAATTTGAAGGTTTAAACTGCCTACATACATAACAAAAAGCAGCGTATTTTGTCACCGAATACATCAACCATTTATATTCGTGGAACCATGATGATAGAAAAGAACGGTTATTACTTTTAGGGTACTGTGTCAAAACTAAATATTTGCTTGATAGGTTTTCCCTTTTTAGGTAAATCTTTCATCTCATTTATTGATATTGTTAATGTTGATTGAGATTCAGATTGCGAGCTAGCCTGAGCATCTAAAGTATTTTTGGATGAAGAGGTAGAAGGCACGTCGGAAGTCTCTTCTAAACGGGGACGTTTTCCGCCGAAATAATTCCTTATGTCCATAATAGCTAAAAAAGATAATTGTTTCAAAAACCCCAACAGAAAATCGAAACGATACTTACGTTCACTTTCTGATTTGAATATGTTAATGAAAAATGTACTGTAGAAAAAAGTAGCTTAGATATTTCAACCAACTTCAGCCAATGCCAACGAAATTTAACATAGAAACAGTTTTTCAATAGTGAGTAATCTTACAAGATTACACACACTTCTTTTCGAGAAATTTCAAATTCAATACAACTCAAGTTGTACCGAAACAAACAAGTATTACATTTTTCACAAAATTTAACATTAAGAGTTTTGTATTTTTTTAAATACATAGTAGCGACGAAGTTTGTACGATGTACTGTGTTATGTTGAAACAAAAAAGATAAAATAAAATATCATGAACTTTACGTGCTATATTTTACTCACTTACCAAAAGCTGGATATCTTTTTTGTGCTAATCCAATCTACAGCCAGTTTCAAGTCAGGCAAACTTTATCTCGATTGCGTTTCACTGGCACTAGATAGATACTTCCTGAGTTGAATTTCCTAAGTAGGGTCTTGAAATATTTGACCAAAGTAGGATGTTCTTCGTAAATACCGGGCAGGTTTTTGCGTGGCAAGGCTTAACTTAAGTAAACTGATATGAATCTAGACAAAACTTTTACTGACAAAGTTGCTACAGTAGATACTGCGTTGGTTCTCTCTATAATAATTACGATAACCCTCATGAGATGTCCGTCAGGTTAGAACTACCACTTTTAAAAATCAAAATCAAATATTGCTATTCAATTTCCGTTTTTTACCATTTTTTTTTACTTTGGAATCGAAAAAATTACAGCTCTTTGGTTTTTGTTAAATAACCCCTGGTTGTGCTAACTTTATGGCTATACAGCACTACCACCCTAGTAACTTTTGAATGGGTGGGTAAAAATGAAAAAAAGTATGCCAATAATTCTTGTTTTTTCCCCGTTTTTCAACGTGGATTCAAAAAATGTATCGCTCTTTTTTTTTTAAATAACCCCTGGTAGTGAATCCACGGTGAAAAACGATATAAAACGGAAGTTCTTGACATATTTTTTTAGCTTTTTTTTAGAGCTGTATTTTTTCGATTCCAAAAAAATGGTAAAAAACGAAATTTAATTTGATTTTGATTTTTAAAAGTGGTACTGCTAACTTGACGCACATTCTAATGGGTACATAACAGTTCTACATAAGACAAACCCCATGTCGATTGAATGTTCCTGGCACTGGATAGACATTTACTGAGTTGAATTGCCTAGCTGCGGCGTAGCAAGATTTATTATCTATTCAATTTTCTCGCAAATCGCAGATGCAATTTCAGAAACGGTTTAGAATATATAGCAACTGTTTACTTAAACATCAAGATCAAGAAAGACTGGATTTTATTTATAATAACTGACTGAGAATAAAGTATAAATTATGATTAGGACCTTAATCGATATTTATAATGAAATGCACAGAAATTTCAGCTCAATGCAGAGAAGGGTAAATAAATAGGTTATTTATTGCATATGTGGTCAAGATGCGTAATACATTTTTGTCACTTTTTTGTACAGGGTTTTCCTAGTAGGTGCCTGCGTGGAATTTCCTAACAATACCTCTCTAAAGTAGACATTAATCGCAGAACCAGAGACTGGTCGGTGTCTATTCTAGAATCGAGCGAAATGTAAAATCCAGCTGGTACCCAGCCAAAATCTAGTTCCGATCTCTCACCGGGTTATTATCTCACTTATAAACACACTAATAATTCAATAACTCCAATTATTAGAAATTTGATTATCAAAGTGATTACTTATTTAAACTATTTTTTTATATATTTATATATATATTATATATATAAGCAACACCCGCTGCTTGTTTTTTAGGAAATACTTATTCGCAGAAGAACCATGGGTATGTCACAAGCGTATCTGTGGTCTAAGTGCTATGTCGTGGGGACAAATACTTCATTGTGAAGGGAATGTGAGACCGCGAGCATGTATTATCATGCCGAGGTTGATCGAACACACGATGTTAAAAGAGCTATGCTCCGGAGATATCGTTGCTGCAAAAATAAAGTACTTGAAAAGTGGGAACAGTGTCGAAGCTATCATAGTTTCGGCTTACCTACCCTACGACTCTTTACAGCCACCTCCTTCGAGGGAGCTAAGAGAAGTGGTCAAGTACGCAGAATCCAATAATCTGGGGCTAATAGTGGGCTGTGACGCAAATTCACAGAACATTGTGTGGGGAAGCAGCAAATACAACCCCAGAGGTCTCAAGTTACTGGATTTTATCCTGTCATCCGATTTGGTCATCCAAAACACTGGTAACAAACCAACTTTTGTGACCAGAAGGAGACAAGAGGTGATTGATTTAACACTTACCAATAGGTCAGTTAGAAATCAAATCAACCGATGGCGTGTTTTGGAAGAGGACTCTCTTTCTGATCATCGTCTTATCGAATTCCGACTGGGAATTGACACAATATCAATACCTTCCGGTAGGAATCCTCGAAATGTGGACTGGGACAGGTATGGTGAGCTTGTAACAGAGCGATTACCAAACCTGAAAAAACTCAAATCAGCAGAAATGATTGAAGATGCTACTAAGAAATTAGAAGGTACTTTAATCAATTGCTTTGAGGAACTGTGTCCACTCAGGCAAAGCAGACAGGGGAAAGCGGTTCCTTGGTGGAACCCTGAACTGTCGAAGCTTCGTGCACGGTCCAGGAAACTTCTTAATAAGGCCTTGAAGACCAAAACAGAAGAGGACTGGGCCAATCATCGACTTACACAGAGAGAATATAAGAAAAAAGTACGGCAAGCCAAACTTGAATCCTATAGAAATTTCTGCAGTAACGTCGAAGAAATGAGGGAAACAGCGAGACTTTGTAAGGTCCTTCATTTAGACCGCTCAGTAAGGCTGGATTCCATTCGAAAACCTGATGGTTTATACACCATTTCCAAATCGGAAACGTTTAATGCTCTACTCGAAACCCATTTTCCGGGTAGTAGAACTCTCTCTGAAGCTGAGAGTGGCATGAACAATGACGGTGGCAACGGTGGAACCTCTAGGTACAGCTGGTATATTGCTAGTCGGATAGTGACAAGGGAATCGATAAGGTTTTCCTTATCTTCCTTTGAGAACTTTAAGTCCCCAGGACCTGACGGAATATATCCAGTAATGCTTAAAAAAGGAGGAGACAGGCTGATTGAGGCCCTGAAAAGGATCTTCACAGCCTGTCTTGCATTTGGTTATATACCATCCCAATGGCGACGCGTAAGAGTAGTATTTATTCCAAAACCAGGAAAAGATGACTATTCCCTAGCAAAAAGTTTTAGACCAATCAGTTTGACATCGTTCATGTTGAAAAGTCTGGAACGAGTGGTGGAGAAACATATTCGAGTGGGGGTATTGCCGAGAAGTCCACTTAGTAGAAATCAACACGCTTACCAGAGTGGAAAATCATGTGAATCAGCCTTACACGATCTTGTTAGCAAGATTGAAGCTGGGCTGGAAGCTGACGAATACACAATGGGCGTGTTCGTGGACATTGAGGGGGCTTTTGATAATGCCACTTTCGGCTCGATATGTTCTTCTGCCGAACGACGCGGAGTTAATCAAGCCATTATAAAATGGATATACTCCATGCTCTCTGAGAGGCTGTTAACCGCTGGTGGGAGCGACGACGAGCAAATCACAGTCAGGGCCAAGCAAGGATGTCCCCAAGGGGGTGTTCTTTCTCCGCTGCTGTGGTGCTTCGTCGTGGACTCCCTATTAGCGGAGATGCAGGAACTCGGCTTTCACGTCCAAGCATATGCGGACGACGTCTGTGCGCTAACATCGGATAAATCCTTAAGGAGGCTTTGCACGAAAGTGCAGAGGATTCTTGACAAAATCGATGATTGGTGCATGAGACAAGGTCTTTCCGTTAATCCGAACAAAACAACCATAGTCTTGTTTACGAGAAAACGGAAATTGGATGGACTCAGTCTTCCAACAATGAAAGGTGTGACACTTGGTCTTTCCAACGAAGTTCAATATCTAGGAGTAATCTTGGATAAGAAGCTGACCTGGGAGACACACGTTTCACTGAAGGTGAATCGTGCATTGAAGATTTTTCTGCAATGCCGTAGAGCCTTTGGCAAAACTTGGGGTCTGAAACCTGCTGTGGTCCTATGGATATACACGGCACTTATCAGACCAATCATCACTTACGCTTCTGTGGTCTGGTGGCGACGGAGCATGGTTAAGTCCACAATCCGGGAACTATACAGGCTGCAAAGAAGTGTATGTTTATGCATCACGGGTGCCATGAGTACAACCTCTGGTGATGCCCTAAATGCTATGCTTGATTTGCTCCCCCTGGATCTTAAGATACAACAGGAAGCAATAAAAGCAATGTGTAGACTCCATAAATATGGGTTCTGGCACGAAGATGGAACTTCGGGACACAGGGAAATCTTTAAGTTGCTGTCGGAGCAGTATCCACTGTTTTTGGCACCTAAAGATGACCTGATACCCACAGTTTCATTTGGAAGGAAATTTGATGCCAGATTTCCATTGCGTGAGCAATGGAGCAATCCAGAATGCATGCAGGGAGGTTTGACGGATATCTTCTTTACCGATGGGTCCAAGACTGAAATAGGGTCTGGAGCCGGATGGTACTTAAACGACAGTAATAAGTATCACTATGCTATGGGGGGAATGGCAACTGTTTTCCAAACAGAAGTTTTTGCCATCCTAAAAGTAGCCGAATGGATAATCGAGAGGAGATGGAGCGGGAAACAGATTGGAGTCTTCAGTGACAGTCAGGCTGCATTGAAGGCCCTGGAGAACGCGAAGCAAACCTCGAAGATTGTTCAAGAATGTAAGAAGAAGCTTAATTCTGTTGCAAGACAAAACAGGCTTGTACTTATATGGGTTCCGGGACACTCCGGTGTTCAAGGAAACGAAATTGCCGACGAATTGGCCAACCGTGGATCAGCGGTGCCCCCACAGGGGCCAGAGCCAATAATCGGAATCAGTCCCGCAGGAATCAAGAATTGGATCAACGATTATGTAGGCAATCTACATAAAGAGCGATGGTCCGGTCTAGAACGCTGCAGAACTGCAAAGTGTTTTGTGACAAGTCCGAACAGAAAACTGTCAAACTTTCTACTAAAACTTAGAAGGAAAGACATTCGGTTGATGGTCGGCATCATTACAGGACACAACCCATGGGGTCAGCATATGACCACCATTGGAATCATCGAGGACCCGGTATGCCTGTCCTGCTTGGAGGAGGCGGATAGCACTGAGCACTTTCTCTGTGAGTGTCCTGCCTTTGCTAGAGCGCGACTACGGGTATTGGGTTCCGATGTCATGGGAATGAGTAATATTCGTTCTCTAAAACTGGAGGATATTTACAGATTCGCCAAAGAATCTGGAAAATTCTCACAGGACTAACTATCTCTATCTCTGTCTCTATTCTTTCCTATCTCTTTCTCTGATACTTTTCTCCCTCCCTCCTTGACTATCTACCCCCTTTCCAGAGCTTTAAATACAATGGGCTTTTTAGCCTGAGTGTTTTAGGAGCCACCAAATCTCCTGGTGCTCCTTGGCTCGACTTCTTCAAATTCAAAATTCTCTCTAAACATTTAACTATCCGCAACCTGCGACTCGTCCGACAGCCAGAAGCACGGCAACAGACTGGAGCATAACGATCACAAACTAGGATCATCAAAAGACTAATCTCGGATCGCTTCTTTGCGAGGAATGTATTAGACACAAATCTCAGAATCCATGCCATTTGTACTCTTTTTTAACATTCCCAACAGAGGACAAATAGAGAGTATCTTTTTACGTAACCTTATTTTGGTCTCCGAAACGAGGACAAATGGAGTAACCTTTTTTATATTCAGAAAAAGCACAAATGCTCTGGCTTATTGCACACGAAATACTTTAATATAGCGGTGAAAATAGTGAAAGAGAGAGAGAGAGGGAGAGAGAGAGAGAGAGGGAGAGAGAGAGGGAGAGAGAGAGAGAGGGAGAGAGAGGGAGAGAGAGAGAGAGAGAGAGAAAGTGGAAACCACAGACAGCTTTGAACTGCTGAGATTCAGTAACGTTTTAAAGTAAATATTGAATTCCCTTTAGGTTCCTCTCATTGCAAATCACTATTGTGAAACATAAATAATTTTGTCATATCAATTTTTGTAAAAAGAAGTGTTAAATTATTTGTTTAACGAATTTAGCGGAAAGCGGTTTCATATAACTTGCTTGCTTTGCACAGGTTTGCGAAAAGTAAATGTCTCATTGTAAATTGACTAAAAAAACGTATTGAATATGTTTGGTAATTCGAAATTTGCGACTTACCAAAGGGAAGCTAAAATCAGCAAAATTGAATCGCTTTCTTAGCACAGTGTCTGGCGCTGTTGAGCTTATTACTTTTCTTCGTAGGTTGAAGTGTTGGAAATTAGTCGTTAAGCAAAACATACAACTCAGCAGTAGACACCCGCTTAACACCCCCCTTGTTGAATAGTTCCGTTCTCAGCAATGGAAATATTTTAATAAATGTTTTTTAACACTTTTGCAAATTCAAAACACTTGCGTTGTTGCATATACAAGTACGAGTATGCGCTTGCAAGTGCAATAAATGTATGGCTTACACGCTTTACTTTACATTTTTTCTCGCTACAGTTCAATTCAACTATTTCCGGCATAGAATCTATACTGAGTCGTACATACACACATGTGTAGAAACGTAGTCTGGCACGAATCCTTTTAACTTGATAAACTGAACGTCCCAACCAAAAGCTGATATTTTTTGCAATTGCATCATGGAACAGTTCAGGAGTAAGGACTATGACTCTCCCCAAGCTGCTTTATCGTTAAATCTGGTGGCAATCTAATGGTCACCGACTTGGGTGATGTTGTTCATAACTTCGAAAAATTTGCTCTCCTAGAAAACCACAAAGTAGGCATTGGAACGTGACTACATTTTGCAAGTGAAATCGAAACGCCCGTTCGGAAAAAGTACTCGAAACAGAATTCTTACTACAGTATTCACCGGTTCGTCAGCCTCTTGAACTCCAACGATGAATAGAAGAGGACCAAAGCCAATGATTCAGCTTTTTTCACTAGTCGACAGTCTCATTTATAAATAAAAAATATTATCTCATTAATATGGGGGAACATTTTTTTTTAGTACAATTTTTGTAGTGGAGAAGCATTACACTTTTATCTCGGTGGTTGTGTGCACTTACAATACATTGAGTGTATGTCTGAAAGGAACTAAACACTGTTGGTGGCTCTGTCAGCTGCATATTTGGATAATCTAATATCGGTTCCCACTGTTTACGGGTACAGGAAAAATATATGCATAATTAAAGTAGTTTCTGAGCACATTCCATTAACAAGTTTTAAGAACTTGGACCGACGACTTCTTTAGGACGAGTGTCGCTCTCTACTTCAATTCCGCGATTTAGGCAGACGATGTAATACGGGGATGGTGTATTAACGATTTTCGTTTTTAAAAAACTGTCTATAATTAACCAAGCAATTGACAGTAATTTTCAATAAATCTCTACAACTTGGCGTAGTTTTTAATGATTAACCCTACGTTCAAAATAGGATGGAAGCGATGTAAGAAATTATTACCTTAGTAGTATCTTCCGGACTCTATTTTTTGTTCTTTTCATCATGCTTCAAATTTGCCGATTTACTGCTTTATGTTGGTGACCTTAAAATATTTGCAACCATTACAGATTTACGCGATTCAGCCAACCTTTAATCCAATATAAATAGGGTCAATGAATGGTGCCGCAAAAATCAGTTGATGCTTAATATCAATAAATGCTTTCACGTAACTTATAGCATACCAACATTTTGCATACTAGTTATAGTATTGCGGGCCCTGTGTTACCATCTGTGGACTAAATGACGGACCATGGCGTTGTATTTGATTCCAAGCTGATATATTATATAATAGCCATGTCGATTATATTCTTTCATGCTCGTATTCCCGAGTCCCCTACTCTCCGTCCAGCTTCTAGCCGTGGTCATGTTAGAGTGCAGAATATCCATAAGGGTATTAGGATATTTACCTTTAACAACAATTACTAGATCATCTGCGAGAGCAGTGGTGTGGCAACCCCTCTATCCAGGGTCAGCAATAGAGAGTTTACTACGAAAATCCAAAGAAGAGGAGAGAGGACTTCACCTTGAAGTGTGTCTCTGCAGACCCGTCTATTTAGAGTAGTATTGCCTAATTTACCCGTTACTTTTCGTCTGACGAGTATAGTTTCTATCAGGGCAACAACGTGTAGTTTAACTCGAAAGTCTTCTAAAGCCTCTACTATAGCGTTTGCATTTATATTGTTGAGGGCGCCTCCTATGTCTACGAAAGCAACCAAGGCAAACTCTTTGTCTGATAAACATTTTTCCACCAACCCGAGGAGCGAGGGTAAGGCGGTTTCTGATTTTGTCATAAGAAGTAAGTAAATAAGAAATCCGTTCATTCAATCTATTTCTTTGTTTAAACACCAAATTTTAAATGTTATCAAAAGTATTGTATTTTACATTTTATTGATTATAAATTATTATTTTATAGAACATAGGCGCAGAAAGGTAGAAATATAATTCGTTGTAAGTATGAAAAAATCCAAAAAATAAAAATAATTCTACTTAAATATTTGTTCACAATAATTTGTCAACAATCAACTAAATACGTATAAACAGTTTTAGCTTAAACTTAAAGTTATTCTTAGACTACTACGGAGAAAGAAACAATAATCACAAAAATTTATTACAACTATAAAATATCTCCATGAATTTCAATGAAATCAGTTTTGTTAAGTGAAATGAGGATGCGTTTTTTCAGGGAAGTCAATCTCCAAATGTGAGATTTTAATGAGTATTTGTATTGCATTAATTCGCCGGTTGCATATTTGTGCTTTTTTATATCCATACATATAAAACATCATATAGTACATCGTATGTGTTCATATGTTTTTGCAAATCTATTAATTTTAATCTGCTGTTGCTGACAATCACTCCTTACAACCGAGACCAGCCGCCCAATTGCACATACCGCCTACTGGGTCGTAGCTCAGCCCCTTCGGACAGGTATATTCCCAGCCCACCACTCCGCCCGTTTCGAATTTCGCGCAGGAAATGAATTTCCGGCATGAGAGTGGATGCGGAAAATTACCTTGATCCAGACACTCGATTATGCCGCGTCCATGTAAAATCACCTTCAACTGAAACCAAGTGGAACATTTGAAAAGAAAAACAATACAACCAAATAAAACGTACGAGTATACATACATATGTATATTTATACATACATATATGCTCTCCCACTCACCTGTTGTCCATCCGTATTCCCAATGACGCGCTCATTATCATCGTCATAGTAGTCGTAGTCCACAACCTGTCGTTGGCTGCTGTGGCTGGGTGTCTTTGCTGGCACCGCCTGATTGCCGTTTAGTCTATCGAAAGTATCGCCGGCGGCATATTTGTTGGGGCGTCTACGGCTTACAGCCTGGCCGCGCCCCGTTGTTGTTGGTTCTGTGGGCGTTTGCGGTGTCGGAGGTGTGTATTTTTGTGGCCTTCGCTTAACACCGACCGACTTTCCTGAAACCAGAAAACGAATTCCAATTTTCCATTTCATTTCCGTAGTTACATTTTCATAACTCAATCAAAATTTTACTTACGTTTGGGAGCAGTAAATTCAGTGGTGGCAGCTATGGTACCCATGCGTCGTGTGAAAGACTCCACAAACGTGTGATTTGGCTCAATTGGCAAATTTGATTTGGTTGTTAGTGATGGCTTCAATGGCGATGCTTTGATGCCGCTGGTTAATTCTCGGCGAGAAAGTAGTTCTTCATTGTCTTCGGAATGCTGGACAAATTGATTGAAACGATTGGTATGCACACTCGACTTTGCCACTTGATCACTGGCATCATCGACATCGAACCCATCTACGAAGAGTGTTGTGGTGAGCGTGTCAGTAGGCGCAATTGTACTTGTTGAAATTATGGTACCGACAGTGAAGGGAGAGTTGGCGGTGAGCGAAAAGCGGCGTTTGAAGAGTGGGTTCTGAGTGCGAGGCTGTTCGGTAGCTGGGTAAAATAAATAAATAAAATGACATAAATATAATAAAGAAGTAAGCAAACAGTGGACAAAAGTGATATTTGTTTTTGGGTTATGATAGAGATTTTTAGCAGATGTATTGCAAAATTAGAGTAGGCGGAAATAGCTAAAATTGCTCAAAAAACAATAAGAAGGGTTGTTGTTGTTGTTGCTGTTGTAGCAGCATAAACATTCTTTGGCCGGATATACATCCGGGTCGTTCCGCTTACACAGAAGCGACTGTTGTGGAAGCGTGTGGCAGTGTGGATCTTATACTATGGTATGCCTTTATGCTTCGAAAGTGACGACGGAATGGCTTAGGGGTATTGATAAATTTAACAACAACAATTAGTAAAATTTGAATTTTTCGCTCGACAGGTCCAATGAAACTGATGGAAATATCCAACCACTTCGTAACTACTTTGTTGTTGCTAAAGTGGGACCTCGAAAAACCATCTTGCTATCGGGGCACATTTCTATCAATGTTGAGAGCTGTATCAACTTTTTGGAGGCAGGAATTGAAGACACGGCCATCAGCTACATCGTTCGTTTGCGCGCTAAGTTTATTAAAGATTTTCTTAGCCGTCTCGATGATTGTCCAATAAATGGCTTGCTAGGGTCCGTTAGACTTTTGTTAGGATTCTCTAAAAATTCGTTGTTATGGTTGCAATCCAGAAATGATTCTAGTGCTTAAGGTGTATGTTGGATGTACTGTTCCTAGCATAGAGTCCTACATTTTCAGTAAGGCCAAAGCCAGACGATCAGATGGGAAGAAATCCGTTTCAATAATTAAATAATTTGTAATAAAGTCATAATATTGTGTGGTGGAGTTTTGTTAATTTAATTTTTTTTTTTAAGATGAACGATGAACGTTATCGTGGCATGTAATATACTTTTTATGGCGTGAATTAAATGACTTGGACTTGAACAATATGCATCTTCAACAGGACGGTGCCACTTTGCGGCTCTATTGCAAACGAAAAACGCATTATCTCACGAAACAACGCGTTCGAATGGCCGTTGAGATTTTGCAATTCAACACAATTGGAGTTCTTTCTCTGCAGCTACGTGGAAATAGTGATCTATGACAATAAGCCCAAAACTTATTAAACTTCCAAAGTTGAAGAACGTAATCATACGCGTAATAAATTATATAGAGACCAAACCATGCCAAAAAGTCATGGGAAATTTTGATATGCGCATCCTGTATTGCTAGAAGAGTAATGACAGGCAGTTCTACATTAGCGAAACTTGCCCGGATTTATATCCGGGCAAGAGCTATTACTCCAGCAGCATTCCCCTAACATATAGGAGGAATGTTTATGCTATTACAATAACAAACACAGGGACACCTAATAAATACATTCTGTCAAAAAAAGATCGGGAATTGTTCATTTAAAAGGCGCACGATACACATATGTCCACAGTTTTTTTGTTGGAATATTGGAAAAACTGTCCTCTATAGTGTCGCAGAGTTTGAGCTTGATCTGTCAATTAGCTTGCTCTTGGCATTTAATAATATCAGTCAACCTTAGGTGTACGATTTTTACTATGGATAAAAATATCGAACAAAGAATTTGTCTTAAATTTTGTGTTTTGAACGATATTTCGTGTGCTGAACCGTTGAAAATGTTGCAGAACGCCTATGGCGAGTGTGCTTTATCAAAAAACACGACTCTATGAGTGGTAAGGGGCTTTTGTAGAGGGCCGAGAAGTCGTGAAAGATTTGCCCCGATCTGGTCGCCCATCAACGTCTTCAACGGATGAAAACGTCGACAAAGTCAAAGAAATACTGCAGGAAAAGTATCATTTATGTTCGAGGGAGGTAGCTCGTGACCTTAGCGTGTCTAACGAATCAATTCGCAACATTTTACACCATCGTTTGGGCAGCACATGCGTGGCTGCTGAATGGCGTTATCCACATGAGCACAAAAAACCACGTCAAGGTCGGTTAAAAGTGAAAGTATGCTACTCGTTTTCTTTGATTATCATGGTGTTGTGCACTCGGAATTCGTTCCAAATGGAAACGGCCTAATTTGTGGAAAGAAAACTCATGGATCATGATAACGCACCGTCTCACAAGACGCATATTGTGCACACTTTTTTGACCAAAAACTCGACAAATATCATCGAACAATCACTGTATTGTACTGTACTGTACTGTTTTGACAGAATTTATGATGAAATAAAAACAAAAGTTGACAAATTTTCTTGTATTTTTTATAAATTTATCTGGATGGACAGATGAATTCACCCTGTATTTATACTAGTGATCTTATACTTTCGGCGGTTTGCTGTTTTCTTCACTGCCAATATAAATAAAAGTCGTATACGCTCAATTTAACTTAAAATAAATAAAAATCCTAAATACAAAATTCGTTCCTGTTACTGTATTTTTAAAAGATGACACCACGTAAAATCTGTTTTGTAACTGGAAAGTGACTAGACACTTTTGATAATTTTTAGTGCACAGAAATCGAATCTGGTTTTCCATTGCATATCAAATTTACAAAAGTTGAGGTCAGAGCGAGAGAGGGTGTTTGTATACATGCGCTAACAGAAAACTGTAAACAAGTACATACAGATGTAAATTAACATTTTGCATGCGCCAGCGAACACAACTGTGAACAGATTGTTAATTTACTTTTTTTCATCTTCATAATTAAGATTTGACGTTTTTAATATAACTAAGTTGCTGTAGTAAATTTCATAAACTCGACTTTATTCCACCATAATTTTTCAAAATGCAGTTGCTTCGAAAAAAATTTTACATTAGCAATTACTATGGGGTTAATGCATTTTCTTCTTGATAAAATTAATTATATGAATGTATATCTATCTATTCTATGTATATCTATCTATTCTTAATTCAAATACCTCTGAATTAGCGTCTGGAACTAAAGAGGTGTTGATAGTTATATATATGTACAAGTATGTGCAGGTGTAGGTGTCAATATATAAAAAACTTAACATGCGCCTGCTACATGGTTTTCATATTAATAATCTCTTCTTCTCGGTGAGCGATGTATCACTATGGCAAAGTTCAGCCATGCAGGTGTTTAGCTCATAATTAACTGCTGATGCAACGATGCGATTTGTATTTATTTAAATTGCAATTTTCAATTGCATGCAGAACTTTTTAAATCATAGCTTCGTGATCAGATGTGTCTATGCGAATATTTATATTACTCATGAATATATAATATAAATGTCTGTATATAATGAAAATAAGAGAAAATCTTAATTGGCAGTTCACCTTGGCGACGCCAAATAAATACCTACATTTTGCGATAGCGAGAAAGATAAGTAGAAAAGTTGGCAGTAGGCAGTTTTAAAAAAGGTGTGCAATAAACACAAATCTGGTATTTCAAGCATCAGCTGGTCAGCGACTTTAGCGGCATGTTGATTGATAAGCGTTTAAATTGGGTTCATTTATAGTTTCAAGAGACAGCCGCAAAACATTTTAGTGTCTAATCAGTTAGCTTTGACCGACATTTTGTTAAGTGGTGGTTGATGCTATAATTTTTGGGGAGATGTATAAATTATTGTATCTTTATGCAAACATTTATAAAAAAAAAATATAAAAAATTATAGAATTTTGGATTCAGTTAAGCAGATGTAGATAGAAGAAATAGTTGAAGTAACACTCCCCAAGTAACACTAAAGCGCCGTTTTTATACCATTAAGAGACCTCCAGAAAGGCAAAGCTGTTGATGTAATATAGAAGATTGATGGGATTTAGGTTGGCGCATCTCAAGCGTCTAGATGCCAAACCAGGGCATTTACAGAGAAAGTGCTCAAGAGTCTCCTTCTCTTAAAGGTCCACAGACAACAACTTTCCCGCGTGTGTGCCGATTGAGTTTGGAAATTGAATGGCGTGGAGTGCCCAGTAAATTCTGAGTCCTCAGTCTATTGTACTACGCTTTCCTTAGAAATAAGTTGTGCAGTTCCCCTTTAACAACTGTCAAGGGGATGCCGATGAATGAAACCAATTCAGTTCCTTTCCTGACAAGCTTATCAGCGATTTCAATTCTTTCTATGTTTTTATGCTTTGGAAACCAGATCCGAGAAATGTTACCTGCACACTAGGGCGGGTCGATTTAAAAATCGCTCATTGCTCTGTGAAAATCGTATTCTAGGGATCAAAATAAGAAACTTTGCCGAAGGAACCATACCTCTAAAACGAATTCTGATGTCCCCCAATTTCAAAATATTACCATTTTTGGCCTTTACATGAAAAAATCAGCTAAATGGCTATGTTTTTTCTTTATTTTTATTTATTTATAATAATATCTATTTTTTCTCTTAAGAAATTTATTTAGTCAGAACATATGTAAATGAAAAAATTAATTTAAGTGAGTTAAAGAAAAGAAACTAAAAAGTTCGGCCCAAATCGGGGGACATCAGAATTCGTTTTAAAGGTTGGTTCCTTCGGCAAAGTTTCTTATTTTGATCCCTAGAATATGATTTTCACAGAGCAATGGGCGATTTTTTTGCCTCCCCACAAATCGACCCGGCCTACTGCACACCCAAGAGATTCGATGTCCTCCTCGTTGGATCCACTAGTTTGGATCTGCACAATGGCGTCATTAAAGCCTTGATCGCAACTTGGCTATCGGAGAAAATATTATATCTCCCTTGCTCTCAAGTTCTCTATGCATTTTGTCTGTCTGCAGGATCACAAAGACTTCTGTCTGAAAAACCATAGCAGTATTCGGCAATTTTTAGGGAATAGATAAATTGGCATACTCTGAGAAAATCCTTGTTCCGACTCCCGATTTCATCTTGGAGCCATCAGTGAAGACAGAGGTGCCAGCTTCGTTGCAGATTTTCCCCTCGTGCCAGTTATGCCTACTTGGAAAGATTGCCTACTACCTAAGCAGATGCAGTGAAATTAAAGCTATATGAATTTGTTTTCTAAAAAACTACATACTAAAAGTTTTAACATTTAAGAACTTTTTTAAATTTCGCCTTCCTTTCAAGTATTTGTTCAAAAATGATTGGCAGTTCATCTTTTATGATCGATTTATGTAGGTCCACGGAATTTGACTTAACAGCTTAGCAAAGAAGAATTTTTACAATTCAAAATCAATGTTTTGTAAAGCGTCCTTTTTCCTGTTCTAAAATTCAAAACGGTTCTGTTTACTGCATTTTTATGGAGAATTATTATAAAAACTTTTATTTATTTATTGATTATAAAGCACACAAGAAATTAAGAAGAATTAATAGCATAATAGATGGAGACAACTTATTCCGCGTGATAAGGGAATTCAACTGTCGTCACTTCAATAGCGAAATCCATTGCAATTATTTGTAAAAATGGTAAATTACGTTAATACGTGGTCTGGAATTCCCCAAGGGACACGCTGTGGATCCCTTCGTTTCTTAATTTTCATAAGTGCATTCCTAAAAATATTTCAATCTGTAAGATTTTTAATATTTGCAAATAATGCTATGTTTTTTTTTACAAATCCGCTGTATTGATGATTGTAAAAACTTCCAAAGGATCTTAAACATTTACAAGAATGGTGTACCTTAAACCACCTACATTTGAATACCGACAAATTCTGCGTGGTTTCATACAGGAAAAAACACAATCCATTGGAAGGCTTTAATATGAGGACTTTTCTGATCCCTTGACTTGTGAGCACTCTACGACTCTTTAGTTCGTATACAAAAAAAAAAAAGATCGAAAGGGTCCAAAAAGTTTTTACTAAATTTGCGTTGCATAAACTGCGCTGGCCCGAAGGTCTCGCTAGTTAAATAGGCATACGCAAATTGATTGACAGACTTGATTGAGAGAGATTAGGTATAATAATATCAATAATAATAAAAACGATAATAAGACATCTCAATTTTGTTAAGCTTAGTTCGACTTTATAATTCGAAAAATATTTAATGCCTTCAGGTTTAAAAAAATTGATTTTACAATTGAGATACAAATAACACTGTGTGACAAAAAAAAAAAAAATTAAATATACTTTTATGGAGACCTAGCACAACTTGTGGCTATAGAAAAACTAAAGAAAATGGTATAGGAGAAATTTCCAATACACCCCCAAAATCTCGTTTTATGGCCGTTTTTCAGTAGGTTGATGTGAAGAATCACTCCTAACTTCGCCAATTTCCATCCGATTTTGAATTTGTTTTTTTAGTTCGAAAGAACAAAAACAAGCCTTTTTGACAGTGTGTTGACAATTTTTCTGAAATGACAACTGACGTATTTGGAATTTTTTTATTTTTTCTCTATTTTTTCAACTTTGACATAATTTTTACGATATTATCCGATATTGAGGATTTTTTTAGTACACTACTGTTATAGTAAATTTAATTTTGCGTCGAATGAGCTACATTTGACTGTAATTGAGTTCAAATTAATAGAGTTGTGTGAGTTTTAAGATTTTATATTTTTTTTTACTAATCTTCAATATCGGATAATATCGTAAAAATTATGTCAAAGTTGAAAAAATAGAGAAAAAATTAAAAAATTCCAAATACGTCAGTTGTCATTTCAGAAACATTGTCAAAAGGCTTGTTTTTGTTCTTTCGAACTAAAAAAACAAATTCGAAATCGGATGGAAATTGGCGAAGTTAGGAGTGATTCTTCACATCTACCTACTGAAAAACGGTTTTATGGCCATAAAACGAGATTTTGGTGATGTATTGGAAATTTCTCCTATACCATTTTTCTTAGTTTTACTATACCTACAAGTTGTACTAGGTCTCCATAAAAGTATAAAATCATTGTCGCACAGTGTAATTTATTATTTTTGCAATCTGAAAGATGACTCGCCAGAAAACACACTCTCCGTGAATGTGCCGCTCTCTTTAAGCAAAAACTTGTTCCCAGATATTGTGACCCCATTATTTCAAGTTTACTGCTGTAAGTAGACGTATCTACATCATTAACATTTTTAAGAAGAATAATACTGTACGGTACTGGGCATTCACGTAACAACGGTTAAATAAATTCTATCTTCAATTTCACAGCAATGGTTATTTGGGAATCCGCACTTGGTGGTCATGTGGCCATTTGGTTCAGTGACCTGTTACGCTGGCAAAATTGAGGGGTAAGCGCCTCAGAAATGTTACCAGCTCGCTTAGCTTCTCGCTTGATTCCAAAAATTTATAAACTCAATAGAACTTTAATATTTGGACTCGATCTCTTCGTCACGCTCACTTATGTACCGAGCACTGCCATTGAAATGAGATATTTAATGTATCATCTGCTTTCAAATTTATTTTATATTACATTTCAAAAATGTAACTTCCTAAAGCAAAACTGTTTGTAAGGTAAAGGTAAAGTAATGCATTTTTCAGTTTAGTTAAAAAATTTTCTTCTTATTTTCAAGTATTAGGTAAAAAAATTCTCGTCTTATCAACACAAATTAAGCCACATACCAATTCGGCCGCATTCACAAGTGCCATAGCACGCTTATGTACATACATACATACGAGCTCCATATATCCTCAGCTGCACATATAAATTTGCATTTGAGTGTAGTTATCATTACTAAGTGCAGTTCACTGCGGAATGCAGTTTTGCAGGCCAAAGAATAGCGGATTCGGGTTAGCGTACTGCTCACAGGAAATTCATGAAAAATCTGCATTAATCTTATGCACCCACCCAAAACACGAATTGAGAGCGGAGAAATCACGTTTTCATTACCAAACATGCATACCATGTACATACATACATAAGCACATATATGTATGTATACAGGCATCCTCTACTCTGAAGGAAAACTGAATATTTTAAAATAGAAACAGTATATTTTGGCGCACTTTTGTCCAAGGGTACTAATATTTCATTCACCTAACGGTTGTACATATGTAATAGCAAAAAGGAATTGAGATTGCTACATATACATACATACAAGTATGTATAAGTATATATGCATTGAAGATCGAAAATCAATCCAAATAATCAATTCGGCTTCAGAAAAACACACGGTGCCATCGAACGGGTACACAGACTCGTAAATTGTATTCACAGAGCTTTTGAGCAGAAAAAGTATTCCACAGCCGCACTTCTCGACATATCTCAGGCCTTTGGCCGCGTTTGGCATGACGGATTGCTATGCGAAATAAAAGACACTCTACCCATAAATTATTACACGTTTATCAAGTTCTACCTCAAAGACCGACATTTCTTTATTAAGCAAAACGGGAAACAGTCTGAACTCTGTGAAAGGTTAGCTGGTGTACCCCAGGGTAGTATAGTATAAAGGGCCCAATCCTATACTTGCTCTGCACCCACGATTTACCAGTCTCTCAGGAAACTATCGTCGGAACTTTCGCAGATGACACGGCTGTTCTAGCAAGGGACTCTAAAAAGAATTTGACAATTTAACTCAATGTTTAAAAGATTGGAGGATAAAATCCAATAAATTGAAGCATTTGCGCACCCGTGAAACTCAATAATGTAATCATACCCCAAAATAATGCTACGAAATATCTTGGTATGGAACTCTACAGAAAGCTTACATGGAAAACACATATTTTCACAAAACGTAAGGCACTTGGAATCAAACTCTGAAATCTACACTGGTTACTTAATCGAAATTCTCATGTTTCTCTCAAACTCAAGCTCTTACTCTACTCAGCCATCTTAAAACCAATAAAAGATTAAAAAAATACAATGAAAGTGTACTTTTGAAAAAATGGGTTGTGCCTCAACCACTTTTGTGCAGAAGCTCGTGTCTCGATGACAACTTAATAAAACTTGTCCGAGCTTAATATTTGTATTGCTACGCAGACATAAATATATTTGACATCGCATAAAGCCCACGCCCACCTTTTGTGCGTTAGCACTAAATTTCCGTTCGAACGTCTGATGCTACAAGCTATAACTCTCATTGCCTATCACTATATTTGGTTCCAAAAATTAACAAGCAGGAAAAGCAGGCAAATGTTACTCGTCTTGAAATAAATACGCGACTTGAATGCGACTTTTACAACTTCAGCTGAATTCGGATATTCATGACCTTCATAAGTGAGTAGTCTTAGATGAATATTAGCACCCACTTTACTGCCATTTTACGGCGGGAGTCGAGTCTGTGGTAGATTCTTCTTCTGAAACAGACGATGAAGCAGAGGAAAATTCTCTTGAGATGTTAGCGGCACAATGGATCGGCAACGGTCTAAATTAGTTGGTTTAGAGACCGACTGCTATTTCCACCTACTTAGCAGCCTTAACGAAATTGATACCTATACGGCGCGTTATGGACAGTGATCCTTTAGCTTATTGAGATTAAAAAAACAAATACGGATAACCGTATCTGCAAAAACTTGCTAACGTAATGCACTCGGTTCCAGTTATGCAAGTTTCAGTTGAAAGGGCTATTTCGGCTCTTGGGTTAGCGCTTGCCGATAAGAACTCAACTTAGCAAATACAGCTTTAGAAGAAACCACATTAGTGAAGTTAAATGAAAATCGTTAATATTTTAAATCTTTGCAATAACAAAGCACTAAATATTGTTTTTTTGTGCCCATCGCACTTTTTTTAAATTTAATTTAGACCTATCATCCATGAAAGTTGCTACTTCCACTTCTAAGATACAGTAATTTTTTAAAACGATTATTGTAAAAAATCGTATGTAATGTAGTTTTTATATTTAAATCATAAAATTAAGATTAACTCCGTTTTCAATTAGCAAAAAACAAAATATTTATGTAATTTACTTAAATCTGTGAAAATTGTATTCCATAACTATGAGAAGATGAAAAAATGTATATCTAAAGAGTTGTAGTTGCTACGAGTACGAAAACACTCATTCATGCATACCATAAATGTATGTATGTATGTAAGTAGAGCACAATTTTGCTCGAATAGCGTGTATCGCTGCAAAGAAGAGATGTTTTCCTCACTGCAGTTGTCACTGCACCGGCCGGTAAATACTGCCACTCAGCACAAAAATAGCACGCGTACCAGCGCCAGCCACTAGCCCTCGGTCAGGTACGGTCAACACCCTACTGCAGCCAATAGCGTAAACACTTTTAATAATGCATAATAATCTAAAAAATATAGTCGAATGCTTGGGTAGGGTTCTGAAAAGTTTTTAAATTTTCGTATATAAACCAAAGTCGAATCAGTTGAAAGCACAGTTCACACTGACTTGCAAACGTAATCAACATGAACCCGCTCAAGATTTTCTGTTTCGTGGCTTTACTCGTTGCTGCCGCTAGTGCTTCACCCAAACGTGGCAACAACAGGAATAATGCCGCCTCGAACAGTTTGAATCCTACAGATTGGTTGTCGGTTTCCGAGCTCCAGTCAATGCAAACAGTCGAGGATTTAGCTTTGCAAAAGTTGGAGAACTTGTCCGTGGAGGAAGGCCAACAGGAAATTCAGAAACATTGTAAGTATTTTACATTAGATAAACATTTTTTTTTTACAATTTCGTAACAATTTTCTCTTTTAGATCACCTATCTCAAATCAACCATGCTCTGCAGCCATCATTTGTTCCAAGTCCCAGTAATGTGCCCGTAGTTTTGATGAAACCCAATGGTCAACCTGAGCGCACCAATCTCAATAACTTGGCTGAAGCCGCAAAACAACAGCGCAACTTTGGCAATCAGGAGGTTACCATTTTCATCACTGGCTTGCCACAAACCAGCCCTGCAGTCGCAAAGGCCAACAAGAAATTAGTTCAGGCGTACATGCAACGTTATTATGGTCAACAACAACCAATCGACATCAACAGCAAGGAATATGATTATGGCAGCATTAGTGGTAACAAAATTTCCTCTTCCAGCGAAGAAGACAATGATTCAAGCAAGAATCCAAGACCCACTCGAGGAGACCTTGTCGTAAGTGAAACATGAATACTTTTTTTAAATGAGTGAACATGAAACATTTACTCAAATTGCTAATTCTTCTTGTTCTTCTTGCGCAGATCATCAACTTAGGCGCCACATTGACCGACATGAAACGCTATGCCCTCCTCGATGTAGACGAAACCGGTAAAATGATTGGCAAAGTTATTGTTCAATTGATCAACGAAGTTGGTGTGCCCCAAGAAATCATCCACATTGTTGCCCAGGGTATTGCTGCTCAGGTTGCCGGACCGGCCGCACGTGAATACAAACGTTTGACTGGTCAACAAATCCGTCGTATCACAGCGTTGGATCCCTCTAAGATTTACGCCAAGAACAGTGAAATGATAACTGGCTTAGCCCGTGGAGATGCCGATTTCGTCGATGCCATCCATACCTCGACTTGTGGAATGGGAACACATGAACGCGTCGGTGATGTTGACTTCTACGTTAATGGTCCCGGATCAATTGCCCCTGGCGCTAACAATGTTGTTGAAGCATCTATGCGTGCTACACGTTACTTCGCCGAGACGGTGCGCCCAGGAAATGAGAGCAACTTCCCCGCTCTCGCCGCCAACTCTTTGAGCCAATACGAAAATAACGAAGGCACTGGAAATCGCGCCTACATGGGTATTGCCACCAATTTCGATTTGGAAGGTGACTATGTTCTGAAGGCTAACACCAAGAGCCCATTCGGCAAGCGGTCTCCCGCCGAACAACAATACACTTACCACCGTCAACACAACTCATGGAAAAACGGCAACCCTATGAACATGAATTAACAAACTAATTAAAACGATCCCATCTGATTTACATATCATTTTTTAAAACTTCGTAAAAAATAAATGATTAACTCTTGTATGTAAAAAAATATCTTTCGAATTCTTTTAGATTTAGGTAATAGAAAAGTTCAAAGAGAAGATGTTCTCCTCCCAAGAATGCCACTAATTCCAATGTCTTGCTGTTTTAATGTAAGCGTTTCTTGGTTTCGACTCGACTTACATTCGTCATGGAAATTAATAAATAGCAAGACCAAAATGCCGTATTTTCCCCCATGATCAGCTGACATAGCGTACTCAAAAAAACATTTTCAAAAGAATTCCAATTTTTTCTTTTCAATGAATTAATTATCGTATTGAAATTGTTTGCTTCAATTCGAGGAAACACTCATTTGGATGAATCTCTTCTCGACGGACTGATTGGTTTACTGACAAATAACGCACAGCTTGGCTACTGGTTCGACATGCTCAAAGAGTAAATGTACCTCATTTCAACTATTTCAGTAGCTGCTAGAACGAGGAGGAAGAATAGTATGTCAGACATCTTCTCTGTCACTGTTTCGCGTGGCACGCCCCTAGGTTTACATACTCGGCTTATCTTTCTTGAATGATACTGATGACCTCAGGGATATAAGTGTCAGTCAGAGGTTTAACGAAGAGTAGCAGGTCAACTGCCGCTGTGGTATTACTGTGGATCAACGACGGTCTAAGTGAGTTGGTTTAGAGACCATATCTAGCTACCTACCTACCCAAAGCACAGCCTGAACCACTGGGGGTGGGAACATAAGGTTTGAAATGAGGCAAAACAGGTTTGATTATTAATGCTAATGATTATTAATAGGATTATAGTTCTAATAATCTCTTGAATTATTAATTAATATGTTGTTTAATTTATATTAATTTTTATGAAGTAAGGGTCACAAGGACCCTATTAAGTGGAAGATAATGGATTAAAATATTTACGAAAATAAATTTTACTGTTCTAACCTCTCATTACGCTCAGATATATATTTTTAACATTTTTGCCACTTTTTTGAAAACAACTTAGGCGGGACGTGAAAACTCCCCCGGTAAAAAAAATCGATCTGATCAAAATTAGTCAAATTAGTTTTTCAAATATTTTTGGTCATTTAAGAAAATTTCTTTTAATGGGAAATAATGATTATACTTTTTGCATTATTTTTGAGTGCAATACTAACGAGAAAATAAGCAAACTCAAATTTTACAATTTTTCAATTTAACACTTTTCTGCCATGAAAAAGCTCCTCATAAAAATCATTGCCGTTCGGTGTCGGCTTGAAAATGTAGGTCCCTCCATTTGTAGACAAACATCAAGACGCACACCATAAATAGGAGCCCGGACAATTATTTTTTAATTTTAGTATCTTTGGTGTGAAGGTATTTTGAGCGCACAGAAATACACAAAAAGAGAATTTTTCAAAACGAGATGATAAAGTGTGCGTAATTTTTACAACCTCTAAAGAGTTTTAGAGATTTACAAATTTGTGTATAAGCATCTTTTTTTGAAATAAAAGCAAATTTTTCTGTGTTTGCGGGGATATCGAAAGTCACTCGTGCGTCGCAAGCATTAAATAATTAAAGGTACTGTAAAAATTTATTTCTTGCTCTACCTCAGCTGTCTTAGTATAAATAATAACGCTTCTTTGCAAATGGATGTATGGATTTTGTTTAAAAAATGTATGGATTTTATAATATAAAAAAATTAAATATTAGTCAAAAATAAACTATTTCATCACTTATTTATTTGTTATTATTCGTGGATATTTGTGTTTCTGATTGCGAGTATTTGGGTATGTATTCTAATAAATTTAAATTAGTTAATGACAATATAATATTTTTCATTTATCAGGGCGCAAATATTTGCTGACACAAGAGTATGGACATTCGTACTTGTAAAATACTTGTAGTTGGTATTTTTTGATGACAAATAATTTAATAGATATACAAGGTTTTCGTATTCGTATAGTTAGTTGTGTTTATATTCCTACCCACTCGATGGACTTGAAGAGTTTCAGAGAAGTTTATCTTAGCTGGGAAGGGCACTAAACATAAGAGTTTGTGATCTCAATTTTCTTTAAATCAACTTTGTAAACCCAATACACATAAGAGTCTCGGTTTCCAACGTAAGTTTATGTTTTCGCAAGAATTATGGGTATTCAAAACAGAACGGCACTTTAGTGCTACTATAATATATCAGTGGTATTCTTGCCATTGGTATTCAAATCCGTTTTTTGTTTTACATATTTTAATTATTATTTCCTTTTGTATTTTTATTCGTATTTGTATTCGAATTCATCATCGTTTTTTGCTTTTATATTCATATTAATGTTTGTTTGTTGGTATTCATATTCGTATTTTTATTCGTAGTCGTTTAAGTTAATTTTTTCCCTACCGAGACTAAAGGTGTTTCATATCAATAAGCAGCAGTAGGTATGAATTTCAAAGTTATATTTTATATTCATTAGAAATTATTCATGGGATTTCTAAAAAGAACGTCAAAGATCTGTTATTTTTTCGTGTAGATAAATAAATATAAACACCATGCTCTGTACATATATTACAAATGTTCATACGCTAGTTCATGCAATAAAATGTTGCTGCAACATATTGATGGGCAACATTCACCGTAAACATTTTTCTATAGTTCACTCAAATGTACGAATACAGACATATGCAGATGTATGTACATGACTACACATCTTGGTATACATAACGGGTGATTTTTTAGCTATTATCTTTTTAAACAGTTGGTTTAAACAGCTGATGACCTACCGCAACGCAGAATTTTTGATGAATGGGCTCTTGGAAAGTTGGCCGAAGATCCACTTTTTTATCGAAAAATTGTATTCAGCGATTTTGGAGTGAAGATCAGCCAGAAGAATTGCAAGAGCTACCAATGTATCCAGAAAAGGTCACAGTTTGGTGCGGTTTATGGGCTGGAGGTATCATTGGACCGTACTTCTTCAAGCGCTACCGTGAAATGATATCCAACTTTTTTTTGCCCAAAATGCAAGAGCTTGACTTGCATGACATGTGGTTTCAGCAAGACGGTGCCACATGCCACGCAGCACGCGTAACAATGGACTTGTTGAGAGGCGAGTTCGGTGAACATTTTGTTTCACGTTCGGGACCTGTCAATTGGCCACCCAGATCGTGCGATATAACGCCTTTAGATTATTTTTTGAGGGGCTGCTTCAATTAACACATTGGAAGACAACATTAAAGCTTTTATATGTGAGATACCGGCCGAAACATTGGAAAGAGTATGCCGAAATTGAACTAAGCGGATGGACCATTTGAAGGGCAGTCGCGGTCAACATTTGCATGAAATAATCTTCAAACATTAAATTATATGGCCGGTCTATCGATTTAAATAAAAATGTTCATGCATTTTTCTGAATTTTACGTGTGTTTTTTTGAAAAACTTTCCTATAGCTCTTAAAAAATCACCCTTTATATAAGAATATTATTGTATTAATTATTGTACGCCATTTACCATTATCATCTGTGGGGTTTGCAGTTGTTGTTGTAATAAGACGTCGTGCTTGGAATTTTCGTCGCAACACAGTCGACGGTTGTTTGGTGTTGGTATTTGCGTTTTGTATGATGTCATTGACGACAGAGGTGGCTGGTGCTGTAGCTGCTGCCGCTCCTTGGATAGCTGGTGTTTCTGTGACTATTGTTGGTGATGCGCCTGTTGACAAAGTGGCTGCCGAAAGCTTTGCTCTATACTTTGTATTTAGATAACTCTTCTGATTGCTGGCACCACTGGCAATATCGCTGTTCAAAGTAATTGCTGCTGCTGATGCTGTTGACAACTGTGTTGTTGTGATCGTTGCAGGTGCTGTTAGTTCGGTTGTTGCTGTTGCGGCCGGTGTTACCAGTTTATTTCGATTACGTTGCTGCTGCTGCTGTTTATTAAAGGTCGTTGGTAATTCCGTTGTTGTTATTTGTAGCTCATCATTTTTCGAAGCGAACGTGTTTGCTGTTGTAGTTGTAGTTGCCGTTTGGATTGTAGTCGTAGCCGTCTGGTAGGCTATACCTGATGAAGCGTTCGGTGAATTGATTTTGCGCCGACGTACGCTCAGTACCGGTCTTCGCGTTTGCGCTGTTGCTGTTACAACCGTCGTTGCAGTCGGTGTACGGATCTGAAAGACGATGGAAGCGAACTCGTCAGTACGGCAGTACTAAGTGGCAAACATAGGACAAGATATACGTAAAATATTCATTTACGTTTATTACTTGTTGGAGGGGAATAAAGGCTTCAAAATGTTAACTTAACATTTTTTCATCAAGAAAGGGCTTACATAAGGAAAGGAAAGTGGCGGATGTGAGTGCGTGGCTGGAAATTTTATAAGGGAGATTTTATCATTTTGTTGTGGTTTAAATAATTTAACTTTGGTTCAACGTCAATTTGATGCAAATTTTGCGTATTTGTGTTTAATTATGTGTGCGTGATTTCGTTGCTGTTGCAAGTTGTGTGTGTGTGTGTGTGTGTGTAGATGGTACTGTTGTGGAGTAGTTGCAAAATACCTGCAAGTCTAAAAACAACAATATTTACTCTACAAGTACATTTTTTTTGTAGATGATGAGCCTGAAGTCAAACAAAGAATTACTGAAAAGTGAGTGAGAAAAGTTTAAGAGTTGCGACCAAGTGCGTTAATAAAAATAAATAAATTAGTCAATTATAAATAAATATTTACTTTTATATTTTGTGTTAATTGCGTTTTATTTAATAAAATGCGTGGTGCATTAAAGGTAAGGTGCAAGTTTTTAACGAAGCTATTTTATAACAAACGAAAATAATAGTAAATAAATAGATTTAAAATTATGACTTTTTACAAAAGCTGTGTACATATTTACAGTTGTGAAATTTGGTACTAAAATGCTGAGAAAAACAAAAATATATTGTATATAAAAAATCTGTGGAAAAATTGAAGTTAAATAAATAAAATTTGAAATGCATAAAAGCGTTGACACAAAAATTCAAAATAAATAATAACATTTACAACTAAAAGCTTCTAAATACTTTTTACGTAGGCAAAGGATTAACAAGCAAAGATTACTTAATTTAGAAACGACATTTTTAAAGTACAATATTCTTCTAACAACTTCAAATAAAAATTATTTCACATACATTTGGGATTCTTAAGTAACAAAGTGCATAAAACTATGAAAATATAGTATCTAGAAATTTGCGGTCACATGGAAAAGTAGCTTAGGTCGAGTTAAAGGCGAAAAGGGATATTAGCAGCATTCCAGACGCCAAGGCGTTTATATGTACGTGAAGACTTAAGTTTTGCAGCAAAATTATGTGGGTTTTACCTAAACTTTCGAAACAACAAGTGAGTGGAAAAGGTGTAAAATCCTATAGATTTTATACAATATTTTTCAAAAATAATTTTTTGCTGCATTAGTAACATATTAGAAGTCAAATATTACCGTTTTCGACTTGTGCTATTTTTGTATGCGATAACAGATGTGTAAATATATTTAATAGTGTCTAATATTTATATTAATTTCAATACTAAAGTAGGCATTTTCACAAGAATAGACTTAAGACTTAAGACTTTCTTCTGGTCATCCACTAATTTACCAATTTTTAATAAAATATTTTAATATATTCAACACCCACAGCTGCAAATTCATGAAAGTTGAATTAAATTTGTGGACTTTTGGTAAAACAACTTATGTGACTTTAACTGGTTTTTTATTTATTTTTTAATTAAAATTTAAACTAAATTAACATTGTAACTATGAACGATTGTGGCTTACTTCAATAGTTATTTCGGGAAAAGTAAGCAATGTAACGCCCGACAAGAACAAAAACAGTATTAAGTCGAGGTAAGTTGTTTTATAAAAATTACGCAGAAATATATACAAATTTTCTGCTTAAGCCATATGAGTTTTTTCGACAAAAGTCCATTAAAACACTCAAAAAGAATCATCTACCAACATATATATTTATAATAAAAACTATATGAAATATTTTCTTTTTTTTAATTTTTATTCAGATTAAAATTGGCTTCAAATTGGCTGTTCAATCATAACGCCATAAAAAATATTACAATTCAAATCATTCAATGTCATTGGCATTCCATAAATCTCGCACTGTCATCAGAAAAGTATGCAGTTGTCAATAAGCAAACTTAGCGCGCGTACAACAACTACATATTTACGCAAATACTTGCGAGAGATTGTGAATTTTTCAAATAAATCGCTTACCATAAATGAAGTTCATTTATTGATTACTGAAAGCAGTAGGAACAATAATGCTCATAATTGGCATTGCTTGTTATAGCGCTGCGCGCAATTTAATTGTATGCACGCATGTACGTACTATATGTGTGTGCGTACATATAATTTATAAACCAATAACAACTGAAATTGCACTTAATTTACTTAATGGTCAACAGTGCCGCATCCAATTAGAGTTTATTGGCAAACACTTGAATTTTCAGTGCAAATGTTAATACAAACGGCCGGCCCCCTTGAAATGCACAAACCATTTTTAAAAGTTTTTATTAACCTCAAAGATTTACTAATATACATGCATTACAAAATGTGCTCATATGCTTATTATTACAGGTTGATGAATAATATGTAAATTTGTATCTACATACATACACACGTATATAGATATGTGAGGAGGCTGTCAAGAGGCAACTGTTTTAATTGACATGGATTATTTGGTTAGATATCAGACTATTAGTCATTCGCCGCTGAAATATATCCCCACCGCAAGCAATGCGTTTATATTGTACGTATGTGTTTTTATACATACATACGAATGCATGAATTTGTGTTGTTGACATTGAACGTGCTTGTTTTGCTTTGGCAACGCGAAGCTGCGTGGTACTTTAGGGTGTGGTGTCGGCGCCTGAGCGTGAGCAATAAAATTGCATAATATTGTAATGTAGTCATTGTAAAAAACAAAAATAAAAAAAAAAACTAAGAAAAAAACTAGCAAAAAAGTTGAAAGTTGTGTATGGATGAGCGCCATACTTAAAAATACGTAAAAACTCCTTCTACAAGTTAAAGCACTTGAAAACACATATTGGAATGAATATTGTTTGCAGATTGACGAGCAGCCATGGATATGGATACGTGGTAGGTACACATACGATACACGGTATATTTTTAAGCAGTACTTGAGTCATTTTTAAGTGATCATATATTACATGCGGATAAGTGTTTATAAACAGACAGAAAAAAACAGGTGATTGGAGGTGAAAAAAGTTTATGGTGAGATATGTATTATCAAGTTGTTGCACAGCCATAAGTTTGTTGAAACAGGCGCATTTTGTTCTTAACTTTGCATTAAATTAAATTATACTACAGTTTGCACCATACGTTTTACTTAAGGGCTTATAAGGTCAAAAAACTCAATTTTTTTTCGTTTTAAGCGATTCCTAATATATTTCAGAATATTCACACAAAGTTACAGAGCCTAATTCTCAATACTTCCGTAGATACAAAGCCAAAGGTAGGCGAGCGTTAGGTAGCTACGCTGTGACCGGACAGCTATAGTACAAACTTTATCTTCTTTTCTCGACTTTTCATTTTTATGATTTCTTTGAATTGGCGTACGTGAATGAAAAAAAAACGAATGAACCTTCTGAAATAAATCATTGCTTGTTCCCTTCAGTATTAAATTCTCTTCTATTTGAATTAACAAAATAGATAAAAAAAATTTTTTCAATATTTTTATACCAAGTTGAAGTGAATTTTTTTTTTATAGAAAGGCATTGTTTTCTTTAAAACCTCCAAAAAGTTGAAATTTTGGAATTTCTCTCAGTTTCCTTAGTTAATCTAGAATAAGAAATCATGATAATTAGAAAACCATTTGAATTTTTTGCTTTAGATAATAATTACGAGCTGTATCTTGTACGCCAGTTGGAAACTCCAGCGTTGCAGCGCACTACTAATTTCTATGTTAAACATTTTTTTCAACTTATTTTAACCAGTACACAAATTTTTTATACTTTTTAAATGTTCATTAAAAGATAGAAAAAACTTTGCAGTGCTAAATTAATTTTTTCCTTAAAAAAAAAAATCGCAAAGAGATGCAATTTTTAGACCTCATAAACCAGGCTCCCCCTTAAAGTGTTTTTGCATTAAACATGTTTAGATAATTCTACTTTCTTACTAGGAAAATAAGTATATATTGTATTATTTTTTATTTATTTATATATTTTAAGTTTGCTGTATTTTAAGTAAGCTTCAGATGGAATAGTGTTAATAAACTAATTTTATAACTTTTTTAATATTTTAAATTGCGCGCTCGTACGCTGAAAACAAACATCATTTTAGATATATTTGTAGTTGTTTTTTAGTAACTTTCAACCGAAACATTTCAATAACTTTTATAACATTTTTAATTTTCCTCTCATTAAAAAAGCTAAACAAAAACATAACATAAAATTAAGTAAAATAACATAACATAAATAATAAACAAACATATATGTATAAAACCCTTTGCTTGAATTTGAAGAAATTTAGCAACTCAAATTGAAGAAATTATGACTTGATTCATTAACCCAATTGCCTTGCTATTTGATTTACGCACGCTTCATATTACCACAGGCGTGGCTTATAAAGTATTTAAGTATTTGCGTAACAAAATTCATCAGCTGAATACAACAAAAGCAATTTATGGTATTAGTGTAGTCAATCCGATTAAGAGTTTTAGTAGATTTATTTAGACACCTTAAAAGCCTTTCAACTTCAGGCATGAGGAGTATGAACTGAATAGATGAAAAAGAGAAGAGACATAAATGGCACAAAAAACCAAGGTGTACAATTTCCCTTTAGACCGATTTACGATTCTATTTAGAGAAATAATTTATACGAAAATGGACAAGAACTTCGTTAGCATAACATAATATTACTTCCGCTTTGTATGCTTTTAGGTCTTGACAGCGGCTTAAAGAATATAAAATATCAAGGCAGCCGCTGAGTTTTTACCCACAGCTGAATTGAACTTAGTGTAAAAACAACAGAATCAGCATTTGAGTGTAGGCGGTATATGTACATCTGATTTATCTGCATATTTTTAAAAACTATTAGAGAAAATACGCGTTACTATTTATTTATTCCAAACGTAATATGTAGGCATGTGCATAAAAATATATACGCCTTACATAAATATTAAATCGCATAAGCATACTAGCTTAAATACATATGTATGTATATATTTGTAAATACATATTTATATTTATAAATAGCTCAACAATAATTTCAAGTTTGTTGCTTAAGTCTTCTCTTCTTTTTTCGCCGCCATTTATTGTGATGTAATTTCCAGTATATAGTTTACAGCACTTTTAACAGCACATTACAGCGACCTGCACAAATAGGGACATGCTAATTACATTTTCATGTAACAGTATGTAATTAAAATGAAATGTACACAATAAGTGTTAATGATCCATAAAAAGTGTTAAACAAAAACGTTACCTCTGTGAAATGTAGGTACACACTACTACACCGGCATATAAAGTTTGTTTTTGCAAAGCGGTAAAACAACAGTTTATCGGTGCATAATGAATAATTGTAAATTGCAGATTAGCAACAACAATATAACACTTAATTCCCTCTGTGTTTGTAGTACACGACATATGAGTGGCTGTATATAACAGACTAAAGAGTAAATAGCCTGACATGTCAATAATAATGTTGACCTAACCGGCTAATGGAATTATATAACATATTGATGCTAATACAAGGGCATAAACTACAACAAAAATAACAAGATAGTGTATCTTTGATCACTGATTTAGACAGCGCATGGATGGGCAACTATGCTGGTATGTGTACACATATGTATGTAGGTATGTACATATGTGGCTTACTTTTGCGCTGCGCAGAAGCGAAGATGTCAGACGGAGCTAATGCTCACTTACACAATAACCACATTCCATCGATTGACGTTTGGCAATATTTTGCATTATTAATTTACCAGTTTTATTTCTGGTTTGCCATTTGCTTTATCTCATTGACGATGAGTAAACAAAATACAATATTGCCGTTTGCATAACACAATCGCTGATATTGAGGATGCAGTCACTTGTTGCTTCAATGATGATATGAGCTTATGGCGCGCACAAGCTGAATAAAAATATGTTTTGGGAAACTCCGTTAATGGCAACAAATACAATATATAAATATTATTGCAATTTTAACATTTATTTGCTTCTACTTCTTTCCTAGTGAAGCTGTGGCTTTCAGGTAAGTAATATGGAGTAATGTTTTTATTTATTCGAGCGGTAATTAGTGAATACAAAAATATAATTTAAAATTTATAGATATTTTTTTGACGCTTTAAACACACCGCCAGCCATAAAATATATTATGTTTGAGTGTTTGTATTAAATAAGCAATAGTAGCATATCAACTTTCGTCATAAATTTCAAAATTTGAAATCAAACCAGTCTTGCTGACAAATTCTTAGGAAATAAGTTTGGTGTGCTTGCATAGAAAAGCCAGTCGGTAAATTTTTAAAAGCTTATTAGAAAAAAATAAATTATGAAGTTTTGATTTGTAAAAAATGGCTTAGTTGAATTATTTGTATTCAAATGAATTGAATGTAATTAATCATAATCTATTTATAGTATATCCAAATTTTTTTTTCATACAAATGTAAAAAATGGCTTAGTTAAATTATTTGTATTCAAACGAATTGAATGTAATTAATCATAATCTATTTATAGTATATCCAAATTTTTTTTTTCATACAAGTTAAGACAAAGTGAACAGAACGACTTTTCAAATTATATTTTACTATGAAGAGTATAAGACACATAATAAGAAAGGTAAACTATTTACCATGCCTTGAAAAAATTGCATTGCATTTGAACGAATACTAGCAGAGTTATTGCACCTGAAGCAACAATGTGTTTATGCCAGTGGTGCAAAAATGAGCAACACTCAAAGAGTGAATGTTCACTTTTGCCTTAAGTTTTTTAAAACTTTTACTGGACCATTTCTATTGACGAAATAAGTCTATGGAGTTGATTGTTTATGCCGTAGCAGATTTCATGATGATATATACAAATACAGGGTGCGCCATATATGTCGGTAAGTTAATACTGAATAAATTAAAAAAAACAGATTTCCATATATGAGATATTTTTATTTAATTTGACCTTTCAAATTTATTTGGTGTAGTGTTTGAATACAACATAAATCAAGTTTCCGGCGTTATTGGCCTTTTTGCGGCGTTTTCCACTACTTTTTTGAACATCTCGGGCGATATACCGATGATATCAGCTCGAATGTTTGCCTTGAACTCGTCAATCGCCTCAAGATTTCTGGCGCACACTTTTTGAATTCTTTGAGCCAATTGCATTTTATATGGAAACAAATCACACTGGGCGCGGTAACGATAGGACACCTTTGGGTTCTTAGCAACACTCCCTTTTTCCGCTTTAACCGATTAATGGGAACATTTTGTACGTCAATGAATGGCCTACGGACGTACTGACACTATCTCGTTTTCAACAAAATTCGGTACCAAACGACGAATAATGTTTATTTAGTGCTTATTTGCCAGGTATCTTCGGCGATACATAATTCATATTTAAAATTGTACTGAATTGACAAAAACAAGTATATATAATATATATATATATATAATTGTCGCGTACACCCTTTTTGGGTGTTTGGCCGAGCTCCTCCCCTTATTTGTGGTGTGCGTCTTGATCTTGTTCCACAAAAACAAGTATACTCAAGATAATTATATGATGAGCACTGAGTTAGTCAACTGAGGTTTGTGACTACATCCATCTAAAGCAACAAACATTCACAAAATTCTTTATCGCAACTGAATTGAGCATCCCAGAAACTTCCATTTATCAAAATTCAACCAAGCAAATATTTGGGCTATCGGAAGCTTTCGTCATTTTCGATTTCTCTATCAATCACTCCGCATATGTACCTAATTTGGCTTAAAGCGACAAATTGGGAAGAGCTATTTTACATAGAGGATCGTAATCGTTTCTATCATGGGGTGTTTTGAAAATACCTTAATAGGTTTGGCCACGATAGCCCTCAACTCCCCACTCACGTCAGTTTTCCGGGGCGAGTGGTTGTTCGCGGAGAGTTATTTCGTACGTAAGCGCAGCTACGAGGCTGCAAGTCTTTCGTACTACTACGAGTATGTCCGTACAGCAGTACTCATGGGAGTTTTGTCTTCATGGGTGCCATCCCGAAAAGTGTTCTTTCAGCTTGAGGTAGCATCAATGAAAAAAAAAACACAACAAGTGTCGTATGTCGCTCTATAAAGTAACGATCTGTTAGAACTCCAATCATGGTAAATATATTCTTCTTCTTTTTAAGAAAGCCTGCATTTCGTGATCGTTTGCGATTCCCAGTTTGCCCAAGTTGACTTAAATTTTTGTACTGCAGAGATAGTCCGCGTATGCTTTGTATAAAATGTAAGTGACGAGCTTTTAGAGTTGTTAGGGCTTACAAAAGAAAAAAAAACTCTAACTAAGGGGTTGCCTCCGAACTATTTCAGTGCTTCCAAGTGGGTTAAACTTCAGAAGCTGCATGTGGCTGGTCTCGTGAGCAGTTAAGCCAGTGACACGAGAATGGCTACACTACTCATCTACCGTAAAAGAAGCAGAAGGGTAAGCATTTTACAAAAATAAAAGCATTCGTCATATTATATTTGTAGGTGAGGTTAGGTCGCGGTGGAGGCCGAGGCCCATTGTGATACCACTTGTTTGGGCTCTCCCATTAATTTCTAATGTAATGAGCCATGACTTATATACGCAAATATACAAATTTACACACACATATTATAAATGTACATGTAATTTTAAAAAGTAAAGCAAAGTAAGTATATATGGAGAGTTTCACGAAAAATGGCAACTACTGAATCAGCAAAGAAGTTTTTTATTACTATACGTTTTTTAAAAGGCTGTCCAACATACGAATACCTTCAAGATTCAGTCTTCCCAAAGTTCCAAACTGCAAATAATACTTGAGAGTTAGGTTAGTCTTACACCCTTGAACGTAAACCATAACGTTACCTTAACCTTGGTCCCGAACCATCAGAACATTGAAGGAAACGAAAAAGTGGACGAACTGGCAAGAGGGGGTCTGCCATGAATACAAATTTTTGCAGAATCGGTATTCACCCAGTGGATGCAATCAAGAATGCTATTTTCTAACATTGAAAAATATGAAATGAAGGGCTGCCTGCAGACTCACGGCAGTGACAAGTGGCTTCTGGTCCATAGGAGAACAGGGGAATTCCTTGCTCTACACACCGCCATAGTAATTAATTAACCGGAGAAAAAGGAAACTATCTTCCACTTTCTCTGTGCATGCCCTGCCATATGGAAGGCGAAGATGTTAACACTTGGCAAACCGCGTTGTGAAAACCTCGAAGAGTTGGACGTAAGCAACATTTTAAAGTTTCTCAATCGCACAGTCTGGAGAAGAAGAAGAATAAGCGAGGATGTAAAAAAATGCTCTGGAAGCACTAGTTGGCTTTTTGGAGAATCAGCAAAACACCCAATTATGTTAAGTCTGAAAGCAGCCACCTTAGAGCCTTTAGCAACCTTTCATGTAATTATTTCCGAAATAATGAAATATTCAAATTTCCATATACAGAAATTGTTTTTTAATTAATGGATTCAGTGATAAAAATAACCAAGCTCAAGTTTTCCAGAAAAATCTGCCGACGCGTTCAAAATAACTTGACTTTGTAGCGGACCACGAAAAACCTTGTGCAAGGCCAACATAGTTTGAATTTTATTGGAAGTAAACACAAATACATATATCAAATTTCACGGTACGGTTAGAGAAATGGAAACTTGGTTTTTGATGAGTCACCTCAAGTAATTTACAAAAGGAAGTTTCAAAACGCCGAACTAATTTTTAAGTAAACAAGCATCAATACACACATCGTAAATGCAATAAGCAAATCAAAAACTAGTTAAAAAATAAAAAATAAATGCTTACTTGCGCGAAACATGGCACGATGGCATCTGAGCTATGGAGGCAATTCAAAAACTTGCCTTTGCATTCAAGCATAAAATTACTGTAAACCAAATGAAATTTATATGCAAGCTTGTAGTTTCTGCCGCTTTAATCAATAAGCGATTCATTTGCACTCGAATGTTGGCAGTCTTTCAAGCGAGTCGTTTAAACTTGGCAAATAACTGTTGCATAATTCTATTTTGTACTTCAGTGCATTGAAAGCTTAAAAGTGGATTCTTATGCAAGATACTCCCATTTTATATACACATATTATACATACATACAGATATTTTTGTTTGTAAATATATACATATTAAATGTTTTTATTTTTTAAATTTGTTTATTTATTTTAACGGTGTGGGAATGGAAAATGCAGAGTCATCTATGCTCATGCAATTAATATCAAATTCTGGTCGTGCATTTGCACATACATAAGTACATATGTGCGTAAGCATGTGCATAGTCGTACTTTGCATGCAACACACAACTTCCCGAGACATTGTGTGCGACTGCGACAAGTTTTGAAGAGCCGGATTTTAGTTTATTTTATTGCTTCTTTTTCTATTTGATGTGATAAATATAATCACTTTGTCGCCATTCCAGAATATTTGATTACGCCAATGGCGCTTTACACAAGCATAGCATAGCCAAACATAACATATATTATACATATGTACATGCTCTTGGTGAACGTGACTGAAATGTGTACACAGGGCTTTTGAAGTAAAATATGTAAGTAAGTACGTATTTACATAAAAATGACTCGCACTGTCATACATACAAATGTAAGTATTTGCATCGCTTAGTATATTTTTTCTTTTTTATAAGAAATTAAATAAGATGAGATCAATCTAAAGCAACAACATCAGGCTGGGTTGTCCGTGAAGAAACAGCTTACAAACACTTCGCTAAGTTTAACACGTCACTTGACGCTTGGCATCCGCGTTTCTTTGAACGACTTAGCAAGCAATTGTTAATTAATCACAATGTGGGATGTAGTATTTATACAAAATATGTATATGTATACATACATAGGTACATACATGGTTTCAACTTATAGAGATGACCAGGTGCTGATAAATATGAAGTGTATTCCAAAGTGCATAAGACTTTTTTAAATGTTTGTAAGGCTTCTCTAGAATGATTATGAACTCAGAGCAACGTGCACGCATGAGATGCTTGAAGTATTCGAATGCTTACGTCATCGTTACAAGAATAAGCATTTGGATGGTCTAAAAACAAATTTGCTTTTCTTAATGCTGTCCCCTAAATTCACACTTTTACTTAATTTTGGTACAAATTATTCAAAGATCAATAATATTTCATTTCTTCTTTGAATTGTGCGTCCTAATTGACCAAAAAGAGTTTAATATCTTTTTAATTTTTTTTTTAATTTTTAAACATTATTATTTAAATTTTTGAAAGTTTTCAATGTGTCCACTAAAAAATCTTACATTTTCTTTAAGGAGTTACATGGGTTTCGTTGGTTCAAAAAATCGATTTATTTTTTTTTTGGCTTATTAATTTCTACAACATCTCTGGAATATTATCCTAAATTTTCAAGTCGATCCGAATAATAAATTCGGAGATACAGCCTTTGGAAGGTGTGCGCTCCAAGCCACTTTTATTGTTACTCAAACTTTAAAGGCGTTTTTCTCGAAACTGTGTTTTCAAACTCGGTTGTCAAATGTTCTCGAAAACTACTCAACCGATCTTGATGAAATTTTACACAGGTGTTCGAAATGCAATTTACTCGTGCTTGAACGAAGGATTTTGTTTTTTTTCATTTACTCATATTAAAAAAAAAAAAAAATGTCAAGCAAATTTGATCGAAATTTTCTTTTTTTTGGAAAAATGTCTCCCAAAATTCCAATTTTTTTTCTTTGCTTCGTTCAAGCATGAGTTTATGGTCTTGACTAAAGCACTTATTTTTGTTTTTTTCATTTTTGATGAGCCTGTCAGGAGTTATGCTGACAACGCGGATGCACTTTTTTTTCGAGGGGTCACCGGAAATGACGTCACAATGGAGGAGTTTTAATTTCTTTTTTTGTGAAAATTTCAGAAATTATTCTTTAAGTATGTATCTACGAGTATAAGACAGAAAACAGTTTGAATTAAATAAATAATTTTTTACATAGAAAAAAAATATTGAAAATAGGCTCTTTTTACCCGACGAAACCCATGTAACCCCTTAAATAAAGCATTGGGTATTGTATTTGAACTTCTGTGAAGGGAAGAAGTCTAATTCAATGGTAATTTTCAATGCTTTGGTGACATGGATAAATATTAAATAAGATAAGATAAAATAAAAAAGAACATATAGAATAAATAAAATTTTTGTGTCATCCTAACAATCCGTCACTGCATAAGAATTTGACATGCATTCGAGATTTAGTCGAAATTAAATTATAAAGTGCTCTTTCTTGTAAATATTATATTATTAACGCAAAATCAATATTTTTTTTATTTGTAAATGCAAAATAGTGCACAATCATTTAAAAAAAAATGAATTCACGTTCTTGAAAAATTACTATATTTATTATATGCATGAATCACAAATCCTGTATAGATTTTTAGGGCATATCGCATTTTCCATTTATATATTATCCTGATGGTTTTTCAGTATTACGTCTGTTCACGAAGTAAATCTTTTGTAACATTTGTTACATATAAGCGAAAAATGTGCAAAGTAGGGGAAAGTCAGAGAGTAAACTGACATTTAAATTTTTCAAATTGCAAGTTTTTAAATGTTTACTTGTAAGAATTTGCGAGTGCGAAAAACTGCTGATCACAAAGTAAAAATAATCACGAATTAAAATATGCCATTTGAGACATAGGTCTAAATTTAAATAAAAAATGGTGATAAAAATAAGGAATGTAAGTATATATGAAAAGCATTTTTCTACTAGCGGTCGCCCCTCGACTGGCAATGGCAAACTTCCGAGTGTATTTCTGCCATGAAAAAGCTCCTCATAAAATATATCTGCCGTTCGGAGTCGGCTTAAAACTATAGGTCCCTCCATTTGTGGAACAACATCAAGACGCACACCACAAATAAGAGGTGTACGCGCCAATTATATATACATATATAAGTAAATATGTTTTAGATAAAATGTATAAAGTTTATTAGAAGTCATATTTTAAATAGGAATCGGATAATGATATAAAGGTACATTTGTATTTCTGAACCACAGCCTTCAGTCACCATGGCTGCAGTTTTCGAAATACAAATCGTAAGCATTGAAGGTATCTTTTGTGTTATATGCTTGTATTTCTTGGTTATTAACCAAGAGTCAAAGAAAATATTAAGAAAGCTGTGATTGCTACAACAATACAATTGCTAATGGAATGCTCTTCATCTGGTAGCGATGATGGAATTGAACAAATTATTGTGGACAAAATAAAATCATCGTTATTTTGCTCGACTGAAAAAATTTGTACTTTGTTTGATTTTTCCCCGCCAACAATTTAATCAGCTGTTCGTAAAGTTTGCAAATTGTTTTGTTACTGGTTTGTTTTGTTACTACTTTTTTTTTGATACTTTTCTCTTTGAAAGCGAGTTCGTCGAAATTAAGTTACTTGCAAGTTACTGAAAAATGTTTACATGAACAGACCTATTTTAGATGAAGAGGCTGTTTATTAATTTCCTCACTTTGATTATCTTTTTGAGTTATCTTTTCCCTACACCTTTTATAATCCTCCCCTAGGCAGGTAATTAAATAACAAAATCAATCGTCCAACTACTCAAATTTCTTTGTTAAATTGGCATGCGGGACGGATTATGGTTAAACTTGGCAACGCAATGCAATTTTTCATTATATGAAGGAAGTCTATGAAGTTATGGCATGGAAGTTTTCACGAGTGGTCTACGTTGTTTAAAAAAGCTCACCAGGACATACTAGTAGAGCAATATGTTGACCAACCAGAACTGTGCATGAATTAAAAAAAAAATATCCGTCGAAAACAGTCATTGGCCTAATGGAGATTAGTTTGAGCACCTCAAGAACACCAATTCATCGTATTTTACCCGAAGATTTAGGCTGCGAAAAAATTTGTGCACGGCTTTTTCTGCACAATCTGGCTGTCCAACATTTGTGAGCAAGAGTTCTTATAGCACTTTTTGTATATATAATAGGTCTATTTATAAGTTCGTGCGGTTTTACAACAGATGGCGTAACTTGATTATTATTCCATCGATCCACATTTCCAAACATTCATTGGAGAGCTACTGTCGTAAGGCACAAACGTCAGTATAAGTTTTTTATTTGAAGCGTAAACAACAATATTTTTACCACACTTGAAAATGTCGAATTTCGTGCCAAATAATGTGTTTTTGCGGGGAATTCTTCTTCATTATTTTAATATGAAGAAAAAAGCAGCCGAAAGTCATCGTATCTTGGTGGAAGTTTATGGTGAGCATGCTCTATCTGAGCGAACGTGCCAGAAGTGGTTTGCACGCTTTAAAAGTGGTGATTTTGGCTTGGAAGACGAAGAACGCGAGGGTGCGCCGCCAAAGTTCATGGATACCGAATTGGAGGAATTGCTCGATCAAGATCCGGCTCAAACGCAAGAAGAGGTTGCAAAAACTTTGGGAGTTGATCAATCAACCATTTCCAAACGTTTAAAAGCCATGGGAATGATCCGAAAGGTAGGCCATTGGGTGCCGTATGAATTGAAGCCAAGAGACGTTGAACGCCGTTTTATGGCATGCGAACAACTGCTTCAACGGCACAAAAGAAAGGGTTTTTTGCATCGAATTGTGACTGGCGATGAAAAGTGGGTCCATTACGACAATCCAAAACGTCGGGCAACGTATGGATACCCTGGCCATGCTTCAACATCGACGTCGGCGCAGAATATTCATGGCCTGAAGGTTATGCTGTGTATCTGGTGGGACCAGCTGGGTGTTGTGTATTATGAGCTACTGAAACCGAATGAAACGATTACGGGGGATGTCTACCGACGACAATTGATGCGTTTGAGCCGAGCACTGCGAGAAAAACGGCAGCAATACGCCGATAGACACGACAAAGTTATTTTGCAACATGACAATGCTCGGCCACATGTTGCACAAGTGGTCAAAACATACTTAGAAACGCTCAAATGGGATGTCCTACCCCACCCGCCGTATAGTCCAGACCTTGCGCCATCCGATTACTATCTCTTCCGATCGATGCAACATGGCCTGGCTGACCAGCACTTCCGTAATTACGATGAAGTCAAAAAATGGATCGATTCGTGGATTGCGGCAAAACCGACCGAATTTTTCACAAAGGGAATCCGTGAATTGCCAGAAAGATGGGAAAAAGTAGTAGTAAGCGATGGACAATATTTTGAATATTAAATTTGTAACCATTTTACGTCAATAAAGTTTCAAATTTCGAAAAAAAACCGCACGAACTTATTCATAGTCCTATTATATATACAAACTTTCTTGTGCATCTTGATTTTGAGGGCACCTACAATTTTATGCCGCCTCCGAACGGCCTCCCCAAACAAAGCGGTGGAAGGACTAATCAACTTGCCTCCCTCATCAACTTGCACTAAATCACGTGGAAATATTATATGTGGCCGCCGCCTCGGTGCTTAGACTTTAAAGTATAGATCTGTGAAAAGACGGGTGGTTTAGCCACGTCTCTATTTTGCACACTCACAAACAAGAAACATACTATTTTATTCCTAGACACACCTTCGACAAACTCTTCAAGAGCACGGGGCACGGAGATATTGAGGGAAATTGTAAAGCCGATGAGCCAGCCAGAAAAGGTACTACTCTTCAACTGCTCAGTGACAGAAGTGCCATTGGGATACCTATGGACACGAACAAATTAATAATGAAGAAAAACATTATCCAAGAGGCCAATAGGTTATGGGGAGACGAAAACACAAGCGTAACCTCTAGATTACTATGGCCGCAAATGAATACGAAAAAGCCAAAGTAACATAGCCGTTCAAGAGAGGAAATCTCGAAAGCCGTAACTAGGATAACCAGCCATTGGCTATTGGGCAGGCGTTCATTGAGATTAGGAGTTTTCTCCCATGAATATTGTAGAAGTTCTAGAGATGAGGAAGAGGGAGAAACAGTTGTGCATTTCCTTTGAATTGTCCAGCTTAGCTAAAACCAGAGTAGGTTTTCTGGGTAATATTTTTTTCAATTCTCTTAGGGAACTATCTGGCGGGGGGATGGGACTAACCCTGCGCTTAATAAGATCCACGAAATGGTTCCACAAAGATAAATAAATGAAGTTCCCGTATCTCACACTAGTATCCTGTAAGGTCTAAGTGAGCTGGTTGTCGTAGCAGCATAAACATTCGCCATACATATACTGGGAATGCTGCTGAAGTGGCAGTCCTTGGCCGGATGTAAATCCGGTCGTTCCGGTTACGAAGAACCGACAGTCGTGAGAACCTAAGTGAGTTTGTTGTACAGACCGACTACCACCATAATTTAACCTAACCTAATTTCTAAAAAGGCCGCCGTAGCCGAATGGGCTGGTGCGTGACTACCATTCGCAATTCACAGAGAGAACGTAGGTTCAAATCTCGATGAAACAGCAAAATTAAGAAAAACATTTTTCTAATAGCGGTCGCCCCTCGGCAGGCAATGGCAAACCTCCGAGTGTATTTCTGCCATGAAAAAAGCTACTCATAAAAATATCTGCTGTTCGGAGTCGGCTTGAAACTGTAGGTCCCTCCATTTGTGGAACAACATCAAGGCGCACACCACAAATAGGAGGAGGAGTTCGGCCAAACAACCAAAAAGGGTTTACGCGCCAATTATATATTATATATATATATTTTCTAAAAAGAGGGACGTAGTTCCAAATATTTCTAGGTATTTATTTAGTATCACTAATTTCTAGTAAATGTATGCCACATAATCGTCTGTGCCAAGCACTATTTCTAATTAATTTTTCGCACTATTTCTGCCATTAGGGGCAGTGCTGCAACAAAAGAAGATATGTGAAGGGAAATGTTGAGCCCATAGTCCAACTAATGATTACTTGGTGTATACTGCATATTTTTGTGTATTTCGTTAGTATTTTAACTGGGTTAAGGAACTATGGAGATCGGTTGATCTTGGAGCCTGTGAGCTGAAAAAATATTGTTAGTCTACAAGTGTACTTTAGTGTTTTTGTTTTGGTTTGCAGGTGCCGCTACTCAAAATATGTAAATATACATATACTTATTAATGTGCATATACATATATATATATGCGTATGTATATTAAGGTACATAAATTCAAAGAACTTTATATACATACGAGGAGTAAATACATTTTTCAAGTGTTTTTCTATTTACATCGAGTCGGTATTTTTACATATAATTTTTGCATTTTTCGTTTTATTGATTACTTACAAATCCATTTCTAAGTATACGAATATACATACATATGTGTATATATAAATATTTTACAACTAAATAAATGTTTTTGTGACTTAAGTTTTTAAATGTTACAATTCCAAAAATTAGGTATGTAGGTGTTACATAAATATACAAGTATATTGAGCGGAGTACAAAAGAGTAAATAAATAGGTGTGTAAAATGTAAAAAGAACAAAAGGATAGGAAGAATAAAATACTTGTGAACTCGAAACTTAGCTGAACCAACAAAAGTTTTGATATTTTAATACAGTTGTGCTTTTGACATTATTATTTTCTTTTGTTTTTGTTTTTGGTTTCTGTGAATTTATTATAGTTTTTTTTGGGTAAATGGCAGCCCAAAAATCGCATATTTACATTTTTATTATATGTATGTATATGCTAAATATGTACATACGTTTAGAGAAATATATATGTATTTGTTTATGACTAAGTCATTTGAATGCGAAAGTTGATTTTTTAGATTTCTTAGGTTTTATTGCAAAAACAAGCTGATGAATATGTGGCAAAAGCAGCAGCATAGCAAGCAAGTTACTTTATTTCAAGCTGAACATTTAATGGCAGCATGTCTAAATATTTATGTTTTTATTATATATAAGTATATGTAAAATTCTTGAACACTACTGATTCCTCAAAGAAAAAAAAAGAAAGAAAATGTTACTGGTGTGTGGGCAACTATTGAGGCAACTCATGAGCAACAGATAAAAAACTCAAAACTAGAATCGTCAACAGCTAAAATTGTACGAAGATAGATAAACACAATGTAAATATTATTAGTTAGTTTTTAATAGGTAAAGAAATCTATGTTCGTGTGGAACCGCACTTTTTATACCCAATGCATAGGTAGGTGTGCAGATTTACGTGTTATTAAGCAAATGGTTACTGCTGAGTTATCAAAAAACGGTTTTCAAGCTTCACCCTTATTGGTGTATAAAAGTTATCTGATGTGGCTAAAAATTACGAATTTCTAAGATATTCGTTAGATTGGAGAGGGTTATGACTACCGGATGATTTTCTCCCATGTAAAAAAATTCGACATTCGCCATATGAAGAAACAACAAAAAACGTGCCGAAAATCAACGCAAAATATACCATAATTGCATGGGCTACAAAACTACGTAGCCAGAATTTCTGTAAAAATTTTGACTAAAAGTTTAAAATTTTGCTGAGAATTCGTTGCAATTTTTAAATTGTATACTATATTTGAACTATATTTTTATAAGAAAATAATAAAGTGAATTAAAAATGAACTATTTAGCGCGATATGTGCATTACTTTGCCCGCGCATCATAGACGGATTTGTGAGATGTTTTTTGGGTTAATGGCATAAATGCACTTTGAGGTTTGCCATTATTAACTGCTGTTAGAAAAAACTTGCTCTGGACAAGATATACTCCAAGTTTTATAAAGTGTTACCGTAAATTTCTGACAAATATTCGAAACCTGTTATTTTCAGGAGTTTCTTAAGTTCACGCACGAATTCTCGTTGTTTCACAGGGTTTGGTGCTTACTGTGAAAAATCCCTCTTTTTGCACAGTTTAGATAAACAAACGGAGGTTAGATAAACGGAGCTCCAATCCTCTCCCCACTATGGCCAGCTTAATATGCAAGTACGTACTTTATTTGCTCCCATTCATGTGTTAATAACCACTTTATGCATTGGGTATAAAAAGATGAACAAAAAGAGTTGGCTAGAAGAGAGCGACAGTGAGCAAGAAGAGAAAGCGAAAGAGCAAAAAATTTGCGTTAGGGCTTCTTTGAATTCAATTCACTGAATGTTGAGAAGCGAACGCAATCAGTTATTTCTGCGTAGATATGTTTATTTTATATTTATTTACAGTTATGTAATAACATATAAGAAACATCTCAGCATATAAAACGATAAGTCATGGCTATGGACAAAATAACGGTAAGACTAGAAATTTATAAACTACTAAGTAAATGAGTATTTTAAGCGAAAAAAACCGAATGTTTAGCGCTTGATATTAACTGTAAATTGTTTTTTCCCCGATTATCTTTGACAATCTTCATCAGATAAGTATATGCACCTAATACTTAGTACAATATGCGTACATACTTATGTATGTATGGCTATGCAAATATATGTACTCATGTCTAAATATGTAATCGAAGTTTCATTTGCAAAATGATCTCTTAAAATACCAAAGCTTAAAGCTGTACTCATAAATTTTTACGTAATATTCACGACCCTTACTCTGGGCGTCGTCTTTGCTGTCGAAGACTCGGTTACGCTTGTGCTGTTGCTACTACTTTGGTACCCCTCTTCGTTGTTGACTATTTTCGGTGTTATTGTCACTGCTGGGGCGTCAGTTGGTGACATTGTCGTGGTGCGCTTTCTCGATTTTCTCATTTTTCGCGCCCTGTGCTTACGCGATTTCTTCTTTCGCACTACGTGCGTTTCAGTACTAAAGCTTACCATTTCTTTTACTATGCTGCCACTACTTATGCTACTCGCACTGCTCGCACTAACACTAGCATCATCTACAGAAGTGCCATTACTACTACCAACACTTTGTACTTCATTCTTAGATACATCGCTACTCTTGTGGTGGGTTGTAGCACCTGATTCCTGTATGAGATTGGTGGGTGCCTCAACTACAGAGGCAAAACGGCTTGAGAATTCTGCACTCGAGTCAGTGGGTCTGGGTTCTGCTAACTGGGGTTGCGTAGTCGTTTGTGGGAATGGGACAGTGTTTGTTGCCGACTTGCTTTCGGCTGAAATTGTGCGATCTACTTTACTGAGTATAACTTTGTCAAGATTGGCTATGGTTATTATTAGGGGGGAGGACTCATTGGATTCAGGGCGTAAAAGGGGTAGTGGTACAACAGGTCTTACGTATGTGCTGGACTTCACCGCGGTATCGACGCTTGTTGGATCATCCGTTGCTACCGTTTTAGATGTGGTTGTTTCCAAGAGATTGTTGTTAACATCATTCACAGATTCAGCTTGAGTGATAGTTGCTTCAGTGGTTGTGCTTGACACGTTCGGTATGGTAGTTGTGGTTTCATCATCAAAGTTATTGCCTACAATCGTTGTGGACTCTAAATTTGGGAATGCTTCGTTAGGAATGTTATTTATGCTATCACTAATTGGGATTAGGGGCAAAGCACTCTCAGTAGTAGTGGTCGTTAATAATGTCGAGGAAGTCGGTAAAGGCGTACTCGTACTTGTACTTAGAGTTGTGGCTTTTGAGTTTTGAGTTTCGTTCTCGTTTACGCTAACTGTACTAGTTGAAATTGTGTCATTTGATCCGAAAATGTAGTACACACTATTTACAGAATTTAATTCTTTACCTTTCCGTCCACTATCGAATAGACCTTCCAAGGAAATAGTCGAAGTCTCTACTGCACTGCGTATCACTTCGGGTATCAGTGCTTTACCATTCCGCTGTTCCAATGTAGTTCGCGCTTGTGCACTTTCCGTAGAGTAAGCGTACTGGGGCACATAATATGGCCCACCATCGGGTAAAGAGTTTCGTACCGGTATTGAGACAGTTGGCTCTGTGGGCGTGTAATCAGTTACCGTGCTGTGACCATCAATGGAAATGTCACTACCATCGACCAGATGAACAAATTTCACAACGCTGATTTCGCCCAGCTGCTCTACATGGGGCAAGGACTCGACCTTTACGTTCGATGTGCCAATCGGTTTGAGAAACTCTTGATTTGCCTTTGATTTGCGACGTAGCTTGTCTTCTTTCGAGGTAATTTCAACAATACGATTAATCTCTACCACCTTGTGCTTGGGACGTGCTCTCTCAGGTACAAATCGACCAATTGTATTGGCACTTGCTGTTGGTGGCCGATTTGTCTGCTCGCCCTCGGTCAGCGTGAAAACGTGCAAAAGAGTCGTGGTAGGCGTTTGAGGCGTCGTGAATACAGTACGTTCAGCGCCTGGCTCATTGTCCTGTGAAGAGATTTCATTAGCATTGATATAATAATCAGTGTTCGTGTCGCCGGGGGCGGGTGTGCGTGGTGTTGTGGTTATGTAACCTTGATTACCATCCACAATTGAAGTGTATTCATCATCGTCTTCAGTTTCTGTGTTTTGTTGGATGTGATCTTGTGTATCTTGTTGTTGATCTGTTGGTGTTTGGTTGCCACCTGATATGACAATTTTCGGTTTAAGGGTGGTGTGTTTTTTGCTGTTGATATCGAATATCTTTTTATTGCGTGCATTTAGTGCTTCAATATTTAAATCTTCAATAAATGAGTTATCGCTATAATTTTCCGGTGTCTCTGTGGAGGTGGCTGTGTATTTACGCTCATATGAGCGTGTGTTGGTTGGTATAAATGGTGCCGGTTTAGTTGGAATTACCGGCGTAGTGCGTTCGAAAGAGGTAGCAATTGGTTTAAGTGGCAGATTTGGTGGTACCACACCCTGTGGCAGATTCACAATGCGCGGTCTATTTGTGGCACGTGTATTATTGGGCGGAGATGAGCCGAAACGATTGCCGGACGTGCTTGTGCCAAAGCGACTAGAACCCGAGGAGGGCTGACGTCCTCTTCCGTTAAAAGGCACATTACCTGAAGTATGTGTAGAGGATGCAGGTAGAGCTGGCCTTGAACCTGGTGGGACACGATTATCTTTAGTTCGGAGTACAGGTGTGTTTAACTTAGGTGTTGTTTGGTTTGTGGCATCGTCTAATCCATGTGTTTCTTCTTCTTCTCCTTCTTCTTCCTCGTCGTCTTCATCATCTTCTTCATCTTCATCCCCACCTTCGATTTCTTCATTGTCTTCCTCGATTTCTTCTTCATTTGTTTTAATCGTTTTTAATAGCGTGGTTGGTGGTCTATTGAATAAGCTTGAGGGGCGTGTAACTGGTCTTAGTGTTACAACTGGGATTTGGGATTTATTTTGGTCTGTGGCAGTATTCGACTCTCCCTCTTCCTCGTCTTCACTCTCATCTTCATATTCTTCGTATTCTTCATCTTCGCTTAAAGTCTCACCGTTCGGTATGGGCACCCGCTTGCCGTTCTCAACTCGGAAGCGTTTTGTTTCTGGCAGTAATTGACTTCGTGGATCTGTACGCACAAAGCCCTCACCGGTATTGCGATTAACGGCATTGAATGGGTGGAAACGACCGAATTTGCGCCGTACAAACTTTCTTCTTGGCTTCGGTGATGTAGGAATTGTTGTTGAAATCGTGATACCAGACACTTTTGGTGGAGTGTATGGGCGTCTAGCGACCAATTTTCTTCGGAAAGTAGGACGAGAAAGAGGAGTACGTGCCGTTGTTACATCTGTATTTTCGTCTTCGTCTTCTTCAGTTTGCTTTCCACTTTCGTTTTGTGTTGGTTTAGTCCGAGAGGCCAGACCGAATGGACGCCTGGGTAATGCGGTTTTCGCTTGTGTAACATTACTGGATTTTCTATCATCACTTTCTTCTAGTTCATTAGTTGTTATTATAGTTTCTGTTGTGACATCAGGCAGTAATTTTCTGAGACGGGTAGTTGCAACAACTGGTCTTTGTTCTTCTTGAATTGCTGTCTCACTGATATTAGTCTCAGCACTCTTTGTAAGATTGTTACGTGTGAATGTGAGTTTAGTTAGGCGATTGCGTGGAATACCAGTATATTGCTCTACAGCCGGTGTCGATGTTTCCTGCACCTCATCACCTTCTTCGCCTGCATTAGTGTCTACACCTTCATCTTCATCTTTATTCTCGTTTTCATCGGCAACATCTACGTCCTCGGGCGCTTTTGTTCGGCTACTTACACGCGTCAATACAAATGGTCGTCGTGAAGGTAAAATTATGCCACTTGAACTAGTGCCGTTAGCTTTTGCTCGTGTAAAGACAGTTGGTGGAGGATTTGCTGTTACATTTTCACTATCCTCTTCAGTTTCTGTCTGACTGTCTGCTTCAAACACACCATCATCATTTTCAGACGATTTTTCTATGTTGCTCGATGTAACTCGGTTACCGAAACGAGCTCGATTGCTTCTGCCAAATAAAATAGTTCTTGTGCTATTAAGGTTACCGTCGCTGGAAGTAGAGTTTTCGGAAGAGATTTCTGATGTATTTTCCACACCTTCTCGCCCTAAGCCGTAACGGGTTGCATTAAAACGCGATTGTCCTGCAAGGGATGTTTCCGATTGGGCGTCGTCTGATTTAGTTTCGTTTGTCAAAGTTGAATCAATCGTGCGATTAACTGGCCGTATTAACTTGCGTATAACTTTGCGGAACCGTTTAGTGGGTTTAGTTTCCGTAGTTACCGGACTTTCGCTTTGAGTTTCATTTGTATTTGAGTCTTGGGAATTTAAAAGTTCTAACCTGGTACGTCCTACTTTTTGGCTAAGCGAGTTGAGAGTATCTAAGCCTTGACTGACTGTGTTGGTAGTATTAGTAACACTAGAAAATGTGAAATTACTACTATCACTAACACTAGTATTAACTAAAGTAGCATTACTAAATGTACTTGAGCCGCCAATTGGACGACGGTATTTCAAGACCCGTATCCGTTTCAGTGTGGGAGCTGGACTAATGCTCAGAGTGCTTTCGGTGGTTGTGGTTGTGCTGTCTTCATCTTCATCTTCTTCATCATTGTCATTATCCCCATCTTCATCATCATCTTCATCATCTACTAACGCATTTACCTGATTTGCTGTGGTTGCTGCTCTATTTTTGTTTGGCTGGTATAATTGTTTGGACGGGAATAAGCTAGAAGATGTTTTTATCGTGGTTGGAGCTATAGTAGTTGTTGTAGTAGTTGAGAATCGTGAGCGGTTGAATTGATATTTCTGAAAACGTCGTTTAGAATTAACTTCATTACCCTTATCATTAGTGCTGTGATCTTCATCATCATTATAATCAAGTTTATCTATCAGATTATCAGCCTCAGTTTCTGCTTCAGTATCTACATTTCTACTATCATCATCGGTTATTTGAGTGTTGTTAGACTTGGGACTTAAATTAATTTTAGTTCTACTTGAATAGTTGGATACGGTGCTGGTACGGTTAGTATTATTACGATTTGCGAACAAACTAAGTAAATTATTTTTTACAACAGGTCTGGCAATTTCGTTACCAGTACTGACTGATGCGACTTCGTCTTCATCATTGATGTCTCTGTCTTCTACAGTATTGTCGGTGGCATGTTTGTCTTGTGCGTCATTATTTACAGAGTTTTTATTATTTTCCGTTTGTATAGTCTTCGCTCTGTTAGACAGAAGCACATGCAGTTTTGAGTTTACTACCCCTTCGTTATTTTCATTCCGTGTCTGACTTTCTTTCACACGATTTCTTAAATTTTGCAGGCTAGTTTGAAGTTCGTTCGAAGGTCGAGTGACTTGTGGGCGGCTAATTGGTCGCCGTGGGATTTGGTCATTATTTTCAATCGAGCTTTCTTCATACTCGTCATCGCTGTCCTCATATTCGTCATAAGCTTCTGTGTCTTCTGCTCTAGGCTGAGTTAATGGACGGAGTGTGCCAAATTTTGGTTGCGTTCGTACGTTTGTAAATATCTGTGGTTTTTGGAATATTGGCTTATCAGACGTTACTACATCATCATATTCGTCGCTGTATTCATTCTCATCTTCTTCAGCTCTTTGGTAGATATTCCTGTTGATTGTTGGTAATAAGGGTCGCTTTGTAGTAGTTGGCCGTGCTTTCTGGCTAAAGACATTCAAATTGCGTTCAGTTGACAAAGTTTCAACAGGCACTGAAGTGGTTACCTTTTGCCGATTAAATGTTTTAAACGAACGACGTGTGTATAGTTCAGTAGGCCCTTCAGTATTTTCTTCTAATGACGGCCCACTCGTTTCAGTTGTGGTGCGGATGCGACTTAACCGATTGAAACTGCGGGTCGTTGTAGAGTCTTGAGTAACTGCACCAAGTGTTAACTTGGCTTCATCGTTGCTTGAAGCTATAAAATTTGTATGGGTACTCGTAATAAACTTAGGACGTGTGGTCGAATCTACTATATGCGAATTTTCGCTAACTTTCAATTTCAATTCGCTATCCTTTTCTTCTTCCGATTTTGATGAAGGCGACGTTTGGAATAGAAGCGCTCGGTGTCGATTTGTTTTCCCTAGGCTTAGTTTGCTGCTGGCAGCTGAAGCCTCCGTCGTGTATTGCGTGTCTTGATCATTTGTCAACGACTCTTCTGGTGATTGAGTTGTTGTACCCAACTGTTTTCTACTAAAGCCGGTGAACACACGACGCGTTGTTGGCTGGGTAGTGGGCTCATCAGGATCGGTAACAGCTGAAGCCTCTGGCGTATTACCTGCCGATTCATCATTTGTTATTGAATTTCTTGGCGGCTGAGTGGTTGTACTCAACTGTTTCCTACTAAAGCCGGTGAACACACGGCGCGTTGTAGGCTGAGTAGCAGGCTGATCAGGAACGGTAACATCTGAAGGGTCTGCGGTATTGTCTGCCGATTCATTATTTGTAAATGAATTTCTTGGTGGCTGAGTTGTTGTACTCAACTGTTTCCTATTAAAGCCGGAGAACACACGACGCGTTGTTGGCTGAGTGGTAGTATCTTCAGCATCGGTAGTACTTGTTGCGAGAGTTGTGTTCGTGGTATTAAATCGTGTAGTTTTATAAACTCTGGATTCGTCAGTAGTATTATGCACTTCATTTAATTTTGTGGCATCTTCAGTTTTGGGAACGGAAGTGGTGGAGCTTTTGATACGTTTTCTAATAATTAACCTACGACGACCAGGAAATTCTGTAGTCGTAGTATCATTGTCTTCATTTACGGTTTCTTCGACGGGTGTACTAACTGTGGTTGAAGCGTGGATTCGTTTTCTTATCAAAATAGGACGACGTGGTGTAGCAGTTACACCATCACTTTCTGTGGTATATTCTGTAGTAGAAACTTCATCAACTTCTGTATTATCATGACGATCAGTACTCAGAAGCTTATCGTTGTCGCCTTCATCCACTTGCTTGACGACCACAGTTTCCGTTGTGTACTGTTCTTCTTGCTCGGTACTATTAAGAGTGCTGGAGTTGTTTTCTGCGTTCGCAGTTGCTTCATCTTCGTTTAACACAAGACTCTCTGTACTTTCAGTGGTTGTGCGTAAACGATTTAAAGCCAAGTACGTACGCCTGGTCGTATGGTCTTCGTTTTGCTCTACTTCTTCCTCTTCGTCGTCCTTAGTTTTCTTTTCTTCGTCGCCATAGGATTTCAAAGGGCTCGCTGTAGAAGTTTTGTCCCTTAATCTATTTATAGTTGTATATTTTCGTGTGGAAACATTTTCCGCTGATCCTTCAGTACTAGAAATTTCAATTGTTGATCCGGTTTTTGTCTTAACTTCAGACTCGCTCGAGGTTGTAAGTCCTTTACGATTTATTGATGCATATGGCCGACGAGTTGATACCGAAGAACTATATTCATTCACTGTTGAGATAGTATTTTCGTTTTCTGCAGCTTTTTCTGTTGTGCTTCGAAGTCCATGTCTAGTTAATAGAACGCGGCGCTCAGAATCATTGTAATTATTCGAGTTTTCTTCGACTGAACTTTCCACTGTTTCCTCGGTTTCAGTTTTCGGTGTAGTTGATTTTAAATTCAGTCTATTTATTGCACTATACGGCCGTCTTGTTGTTCCTATTGTTGACGTTCTTTTTAGTATGCTGTTCTCTTCATCTTCTTGCTCTTCTACATATTTTTCTGTTGTAGTTGAAGTTCTAAATCTGTTTAAAGAAAACGAAGGGCGTCGTGTTGTACTAACTACATTGTCTTCCGTTAACTCTTCCTCGCTCTCTCCTTCATCATCTATAGTTTTAGCAGCACTAGTTCTAAATTTTAGACTGTTGATTCCAATTAAAAATCGTTTAGTTGTTGTTTCTGGAGGATCGCGTGTTATGGCATTCGCCGAATTTTTTGTTAAACTATAACTATTAACAGTGCGATCAGTAAGTGTGGTCAGATCATTATAAGTGGATTCCTCTTTTAATTGATCTTCCGCTAACTTTTTCGTTGACAATCGAGGGGTTGGTTTTATAAATCGATTTAAAGTACGTCGGCTTGTCGAACTGGCAAAGTTTTCATTATTAGTTTCTTCATTATTTATAGTACCCGAGTTCTTCGTATCTTCTACTGTTGATGTCGGAGACTGTCTAGTAGGGCTTTCAGTTGTAGATTTGGCACGCAGTTTGTATAGCGAAATGAAGGCTCGCTTTGTTGAACTTTCTGAGGTAGTAGTGGTTTCCTCAGATGGACTTTCAGTTGTTGTACGTATGCGATTTAATTGTATGTAATTTCGTAAGGCGCGTGAATCTTCGGTGCGATTATTTGAGTCGTGCTCTAGTATTGTTATTTTAATGGTTGATGTCTCATTGTGTAATATTGTTTTAGTAGTGGGATTGGCTTGGGCAGAATCTAAGTCGGGTTTAAGGGCCGAAAGTTTTGTAATTGTGGAGTTTTGTTCTCTAAAGGTTTTACCAACACGATGCGATAATTCGCTGCTGCTTTCATCGTCTAAGTTATTGGTGTATTCGTTTGCCGAATTCTTTGCTGTTGTTTGTGGAACACTGTTTGTAGCAAATATCTGTTTCAATTCGGCTTTTGCGTTTTGATCATCGATTAATTCTTCTCCAGATGCTGTAAATTTTGATCCGATTGATTTTGCCCCCAGGTGCCCATCTACACTGACCCGGGGGTTTCCAATAAAAAATGATCTTCTTCCCTACTGCCTGCCGTGGAGTCTACCACAGCTTCATTACTGGCATTGCTTTCTTCAGAAGCAACAGATATGTTACTGTCGTTACTTATGTTAAATACTTCATGTATTTGTTTCTTGATATCGACGTTGCTGGTTTGAGCTGAAGGTGGTGGCTGCGGTTTTCCTATATAGATAACTGGTGAATCTTTATAGTATTGGTAGTATTTTCTTCTGTGATATATAGGCAAAGAGAGGGAATAATCTTCTCCATTTTCATTTAGTTCATTATTCAGTTGTGAAATTGACTCCAAACGAGTAACATCATTTCCTATTTTTAAATCTGTTTCAGTCACACCACTTCCACTAGTCGTCTTTGTTTGGGTTGTCTGTGTTAAAATCGTTGTTTCGCTCTTTGAGCTGATATTTTCTTCACCGTTTTGCTTAAGTCTGCCTATAGCGTTAGAGAATTGTTTCTTGAGGAGATCAAAGGAATCATCGGCAGGTTTGGAAGTCTGCTCCAGAGTTGTTTCAGTGGGTCTTGTTGTAGTCGGTACTTCTTTTGTTGTAATAGTTATGGCAGAAGTTTCCGACAAGGTTGATTTAACGGGCTGCGTTGTAGTTGTCGTTGACAGATTTTCAGTAACGTTGGTTATGGGAAGCTCAATCGAAGCAATTGAGGTTTGTTGCACACCAGTATGAACGGTAATTTTTTCGTCAGTTTCTTGTGTGCTTGTTTCATCTTTAGATTTCACGGTTACTTTTTTATTCAAAGGTCTTTGCAATTTTATAACTTTTCGTCGTAATCCTGGCCTAAGTGTAGTTTGAATGCTTTCTGTATTGGTTACTGGCATAGTGAATGCTGATTCAGTAGTTGTTGTAGTCGTTAAAAGTGGTCTTTTGAAAGCGAAACCCTTTCGTGTTGCTTGTGTCACTGCCTCAGTGGTTGAGAACACTTTTTCCGTGATACTAGGTTTCACATTAGTTGGTGCTCTTGAACCTTTGGAAAGTGGTCGCTTGAATGTAAAAGCTTTTCTGGTTATTGAAGTTGGTGTTTCAGTTGTTGTTTCTAGCTCATCTTCTTTTTCGGTAACCGTAGCTCTTTGCGTCGTTGATGTTGTCGTACGCAGAGGCCTTGTAGGTCTAGTACGGCGTGTAGTTGGCGCCGCTTCAGTTGTTATTGGTCGTTGGGGTCTGGCACTTTCTTCGTATTCATATTCCTCAACATTTTCACTTTCAATTATTGTTGCAGGCTTTTTTATTAATTTCCTTCTAGTCTTGATAATTGTTTTCTCTCCATTTCCCCTTCGTTTTGATTTTGGTGCAAAGTCCAATGAAAGGAGTGAGGATAAATCGGAGTCTCCGAAGCGTACACCACCACGGTTTCGTGTTACAGGCCGCGGTGTGCTAGGCGGTATCTTCTCTGTTATAACCTCATAGACGTACTCATATTCAGGTTCAGCTTTTTGCACCGTTTTTGTGTGAACACGTTTAATGGTCTTTTGTGTATTGCTAGCCGTATTGTAGACTCGCGTTTGAGTCGTTTCAGTTTTAGTTTCGTTTTCATTTATTTCATTTCTAATAGAAATTCCATCAGAGCCGCCAATTCGGTTCGTAGTTCTGGAACTGCCTTGGCCTGTATATTGCGCACGTGCGCCAATTCTAGAACGAGCGCTGAAAGCTTTTCGGCCTGAAGTTCGGCTGTTGGCCAAACCTGTTCTCTCTCTTCCATCCGGTAGATCTGCGTTCGTTTCACCAGTGTGCTCTTCTGCGGCTTCATTGTAACGGTTGCTTGTTAATTTGGTGAATTGGTTTGTTTTAAAGCCTTGTACTAAATCGCCATGCGCTCTCTGCCTATTCTTCGTATTAGTTGCACTCTGAGATGCCGAACTAACTTCAGTTTTCTCTAACAGATCTGAGCTTCCTTCATCATAAGATTCTTCAGCGGCAACATTTTTACGGCTGCCTGCTAATTTAGTGAATTGGTTCACATTGGTTTTTGAGCCTTGTTCAGTATAGTCATGCTCTCCCTCCCTATGCTCAGTGTCACTTGCAGTCTGGGATGCCGAATTGGTTCCAGTCTTTACTGCATTTATATTTTGGGAAAATAGGCTGAGGTGTCCTGAATTTGTTGAAGAATCTGTATCAGAGTTGGTGCCGTTTTCAAGGCTTTGCTTTGTTGTAGAATCAGCAGGTGATTTATTCTTTCTCATATCAGCAGATATACTTTCATATTCCCCAATAGGAGCAACATCATCTTCAACCTTTTTAATGTTTGTGGAACTTTCTTTCTCTTCTATATTTACTTTCTTTGAATCGACTTTGGGCTCGCTTGCAGTTGTTGAGCCATTGCTCACTTGTTTTGTTGATTTCGAACCCGACTGAGCAGAATTAGATTTAGTTTCATTTAAATTGTCTCCTTCTTGATGTAAATATTGGGTAGACGTGAATGATCCAGTAATGTTTTCATTGTTTTTATTGAATTTATTGCTTCCTTTGTCTTGAGAATCTCTTACTTTAGCAAAAAGCTTTGTAGAACTCAACTCGGTGGCAGTTTCATTATTCCTTTTGACGCCTAAGTCACGATGCTTTGCTCCATAAACTGCAGCCGTTTCATTGAGTGCTTTGGTGGTGTTCCTGCTGCTATTTATTCTTCTTCTAATTACAGTAGTTCTTCTATTGCTGGAATTTAATCGACTTCTGTTATTTCCGCTTAGATCTGTTGACGTTACTTCATGGGCGTTTATACTATTGGTTCCCCCTTTGACACCATCGTGTTCAGCATGTGGTACAGTGCTGATTTTTTCCTGTTGTGAGGCGATTGGTGGACGGAAACTAAACTCGGCTGATGATTCTTTATTTCCTCCTTCTTTGTATATTCCATCCAAGTGTACCCGATTGCCGAGGTTGTACTGAGTATGGTTGTAGGGTCGGTGTTTATTCTCATCTAATGCCAATAATGAGGACAAATCGTCCTTATCCGCTCGTGGCCGATAATTACCTCGATGTGTGGTGCGTCGTCGGGAAGTTTCAGTTGTGAAGTCAAAGCGGCTCTCTAACGTATGACTTCTTTCATTAGCATCTTCATTAGAATTACTTGATTGTTTACTATCAGTGGCTAATGATTTCTCATATTCGTATGTATGAGTTGTTGTTTTTCGATTTGATGTCTTCTGTAAATTTCTTTGAGTAATTCCATTAGAGGTTGTGGATTTGCTATGCGCATTACCTTTCAGAACATATTCGTGTGCCGTTTGAGCACGATTTTTAGTTGCAGGGACTCTTATGCCAACTTCTATTGAACCTGGGCTTAGTGTGGTTTTGCCCGATTCCTCTTCGCTGATTTCTGCCGCGGCAAAGGAGGTTTCTTGGAATGCGCGATTATTCGTACTATTTTCTTTTCGAGCTGCATATACCTTTTGGATGGCTGGCGTTGTTGCACTTTCCGATGTAGATTGCTCAGTGGTGGGGTCTAAGGTAGGAGAAGTTCCAAAAGGATCAGACGATGTGTGCCCACTGGAAGTGTTATCGGATTCAAATTGCGGCATTTCTGTAATTTTATCTATTTCAGAGAGAGTAGAGATTTCCGGTGGTGCGGTTGTAGATGGTCTGTCATTAATTACGGAGTTGGTTTCAGTACTGATGTCCTCTACGATCTCGGAGGACGAACTAACTCTGTGATGGATTAAGTTTCGTTTACTGGAATCTATGCCAGATTCAAAAGTCGGTGACGTAGTAGTTTCAATGATCTCTGGCAGAGTGGTGCTTTCTGGCGCTGAGGTTGTAGTAGGACTACCTCGAACTTTGGACCTTGTTTGATTCGAGTTATTTTCTATGACCTCAGATGACGTACCAACTCTGTGACGCGTAAACGTTTGCTTACTAGAAATCGTATCGGATTCAAAAGTCGGTGATACAGTAGTTTCAATAATCTCTGGCAGAGTGGAACTTTCTGGCGCTGAGGTTGTAGTTGTTCCACCAAGAACTTTGGATCTTATTTGACTGGAGGTATCTTCCGCGACCTTAGATGATGCACCAAATTTGTGTCGCGTAAAGGTTTGCTTACTAGAAATCGTATCGGATTCAAAAGTCGGTGATACAGTAGTTTCAATAATCTCTGGCAGAGTGGAACTTTCTGGCGCTGAGGTTGTAGTTGTTCCACCAAGAACTTTGGATCTTATTTGACTGGAGGTATCTTCCGCGACCTTAGATGATGCACCAAATTTGTGACGCGTAAAGGTTTGCTTACTAGAAATCGTATCGGATTCAAAAGTTGGTGATACAGTAGTTTCAATAATCTCTGGCAGAGTGGAACTTTCTGGCGCTGAGGTTGTAGTTGTTCCACCAAGAACTTTGGATCTTATTTGACTGGAGGTATCTTCCGCGACCTTAGATGATGCACCAAATTTGTGACGCGTAAAGGTTTGCTTACTAGAAATCGTATCGGATTCAAAAGTTGGTGATACAGTAGTTTCAATAATCTCTGGCAGAGTGGAACTTTCTGGCGCTGAGGTTGTAGTTGTTCCACCAAGAACTTTGGATCTTATTTGACTGGAGGTATCTTCCGCGACCTTAGATGATGCACCAAATTTGTGTCGCGTAAAGGTTTGCTTACTAGAAATCGTCTCGGATTCAAAAGTCGGTGATACAGTAGTTTCAATAATCTCTGGCAGAGTGGAACTTTCTGGCGCTGAGGTTGTGGTTGTTCCACCAAGAACTTTGGACCTTATTTGAGGGGAGTTATCTTCCGCGACCTTAGATGATGCACCAAATTTGTGACGCGTAAAGGTTTGCTTACTAGAAATCGTATCGGATTCAAAAGCCGGTGATACAGTAGTTTCAATAATCTCTGGCAGAGTGGAACTTTCTGGCGCTGAGGTTGTAGTTGTTCCACCAAGAACTTTGGACCTTATTTGACTGGAGTTATCTTCCACGACCTTAGATGATGCACCAAATTTGTGACGCGTAAAGGTTTGCTTACTAGAAATCGTATCGGATTCAAAAGTCGGTGATACAGTAGTTTCAATCATCTCTGGCAGAGTGGAACTTTCTGGCGCTGAGGTTGTAGTTGTTCTACCTCGAACTTTGGAGCTTATTTGACTGGAGTTATCTTCCGCGACCTTAGATGATGCACCAAATTTGTGACGCGTAAAGGTTTGCTTACTAGAAATCGTATCGGATTCAAAAGCCGGTGATACAGTAGTTTCAATCATCTCTGGCAGAGTGGAACTTTCTGGCGCTGAGGTTGTGGTTGTTCTACCTCGAACTTTGGACCTTATTTTAAGGGAGTTATCTTCCGTGACCTTAGATGATGCACCAAATTTGTGACGCGTAAAGGTTTGCTTACTAGAAATCGTATCGGATTCAAAAGTCGGTGATACAGTAGTTTCAATAATCTCTGGCAGAGTGGAACTTTCTGGCGCTGAGGTTGTAGTTGTTCCACCAAGAACTTTGGATCTTATTTGACTGGAGGTATCTTCCGCGACCTTAGATGATGCACCAAATTTGTGACGCGTAAAGGTTTGCTTACTAGAAATCGTATCGGATTCAAAAGTTGGTGATACAGTAGTTTCAATAATCTCTGGCAGAGTGGAACTTTCTGGCGCTGAGGTTGTAGTTGTTCCACCAAGAACTTTGGATCTTATTTGACTGGAGGTATCTTCCGCGACCTTAGATGATGCACCAAATTTGTGACGCGTAAAGGTTTGCTTACTAGAAATCGTATCGGATTCAAAAGCCGGTGATACAGTAGTTTCAATCATCTCTGGCGAAGTGGAACTTTCTGGCGCTGAGGTTGTAGTTGGTCTAGCTCGAACCTTAGACCTTGTGTGATTCGAGTTCTCTTCTATAACCTCAGAGGAAGTACCAGCTTTATGACGTGTAAGGGTTTGCTTACTGGAAATCGTATCAGAATCAAAAGTCAGTGATGCAGTAGTTTCAGTTATCTCTTGGAAAGTGGTACTTTCTGGCGCTGGGGTTGTAGTTGGTCTAACTCGAACTTTGGAACTTGCTTCATTGGAGTTTTCTTCCTTAACCTTTGATGACGTATCAACTTTGAGATGCGTAAATTTTCGCTTACTAGAAATCGTGTCAGATTCAAAAGTCGGTGAAGTAGTAGTTTCTACCAACTCTGGGAGAGTGGTACTTTCTGGCGCTGGGGTTGTAGTTGGTCTAACTCGAACTTTGGAACTTGCTTCATTGGAGTTTTCTTCCTTAACCTTTGATGACGTATCAACTTTGAGATGCGTAAATTTTCGCTTACTAGAAATCGTGTCAGATTCAAAAGTCGGCGAAGTAGTAGTTTCTACCAACTCTGGGAGAGTGGTACTTTCTGGCGGCGTGGTTATAATTGGTATACTTTGAATTTTGGACCCAGTCATTACTGCAGAGCTTGGCGGAGCAATAGTTGCCGGGGCATTGGTTGTAATGGGTCTTCTTCGAATATTAGATAATACCTTAGCCGAGACGTCTTCTGTGGTTTCTGTTGACGAAATAGTAGAATACTCAGGTTGTGATTTTGACGGAATAGTTGAGGAATAACTTTCGGTGGTAGTTTCTAAGTTCGTTAATGTTGAGTGAATTTCGTCGTTAATTACTTCGGCTGCCGTATTTTCATCCTCCAATGAGGCTTCAGCAGACGTCGAAGTTGTTGTAAAATGGCTCTTAGACCCATTTGTAGCAATCGCAAGTGTCTCTTCATTTTTTATTTCCTGCGATGACGTTTGTGCTTTAAATAGATTTTCACTAATGAATTCACCCGTGACATCTTTACTCGTCTTGTCCGTGAAGCGACTATTTTCACGCTGGTTTGACGTAGAAGAATTCACTTGATGAGTGTGGGTTGAATGTCCACGATTTATTGTGTGATATTTGCTTGCAATTTGATCGGTATTAAGCTGGTCATTATTTATATTCGACTTTATGGTCGTGGTTCCCGTAACCTCGGACGCTGTATTTTCACCGTCAGATTGCGGTAATTTACCACCTCGAGATATACCCTCGTAGATGCGATCGCGACTTGTTTCGGCTTGCTTTGCAACTTCGTCGAGATTTCGGAAGAATGAAGAAGACTTTCCCTCGTTTAGCTGTATACCTTCGTTACCGCGCACAATTGTGTTGTAATGTATGGTTTCAGTAGTAGGACCGTGATTTTCTGTGCGACGTGTTATTGTTTGGTATTTCGAATCTACATTGGACCCATTTTTCATCACTTCAGAATCTGCTATTTTTATTTGTGTGGTTATTATCTCCTCAATTGTCGTGGTTATGATCTTACCGTTCTCACTGGTTTTTGTTGTATGATAAGTTGTTGTACGCACGGTATTGCCGTCGTCGCTTGTTTGGACAGTGGTGGTGTTTCTGTCGCTGAGGTCATCCAAATATTTGGAGGAGTTGAGCTCTAATGTATGCTCGTTTTCTTGTGTGCGATTTCTCTTAATAGTGGCATATGCTTTACCAACATTTTCACTATTCGCATTTCCATTAATATTTATTTCGGTTTGTTTATATGATTTTTCATTAGATAGTGACTTATTTTCCTCCAAGTTATCGCCACCACTAGTGATTGTGGTGTAAGTTGTTTGAATCTTCACTTTACCATTGCCCTCATCCGTTATGGAGGTTTCATTGGTTTGAGTAGTCAGCTCGGAAACTGAAATTTGATTGTTGTCGTCTTTGACGAGTGTAGCATAAGTGGATTGCGTGTGATTCGCACTGTTATTCTGATTAATTTCTTTTGTTTCCGTATGAATCTCATTTTCATCGTTTGCACTCTTCGCATCTGCATTTTCTTCGTTTATCATCTTTAAGCCACGACCACGGAAATTTGCATGGCCATCTGTAACTTTCGCGTTGTCATTTTCCTCTGACTCTGCCTCTGCTGTCAAACTTTTGCCGCGATACTTACTTGTCTGCAATGTCTCGTCCTTGGCATTTGCAGTCAGAGAATTTAGTTGTGTAACTCTATCCCTATTTTTATTCTCACTAAGTGTATTAATTAGGTGTTCGTCATTGCTTTCGAGCTTACTCTTTGCCTCATTGGAGGCATACGCTCGACTGCCACTCTTTTCTGCTGAAAGTGAATCAGTTATACTTAAGCTAAGATTTCTATCTACAACATGCCTTAGACTATTTGAATTTGTACCACTAACACCATCTACTACATCTACTAAATGCGTGTGTGTGTGCATTTTTGCTTGTGTATGGGTGCGCGTAGTGCTGACCTTATCATTTGTTTCCAATCCTTTTTGTACTTGCAACACATCTGAATTGGAACTCACCTTGGTTTTGGAGGCATTTGTTGCTGATAACCTCGTTTTTACTACGCTTTGTTCATCTTCTATACTTTCAGTGGTGGATTTTGTATCTTCGGTGTTTGTTGGATTGGAGTTATTCGGGCGCGTACGACGCCTTGGGAAACCGAAAGGTCTAGGGCTAGATACAGTTCCCAGGAACTCATTAGTGGGTGCTGATTCGGTAGTAGTTATGATGTTGGAGGAATCCGTCTGTTGATTTTGGATTTGATTTTTGCGAGTTAGTAACTCGTTTAATTGTTGTTGTCTTCTACCACCAGAGTATTTAACGGTATTACCTCTAACACTACTATTAAACTTATCATCCGTACTACTATTACTACCAGTATTTAGACTAGTTTTCTTTGTTTCACTTAAAATTTTGTTGTTGTTGTTGTTTTTTCTGTTAATATGATTTTCATTATCTAGGTCTGTGTCAGTGTTTGCAGTTGTAGTTGTTGATTTTGTTACATTACGTGTTCTTGTTGTAAATTTATATTGTGTCTTTAGGCGATTATTGCTTAAATTCGTTACCTCGTCGGCGGAGGGGGGTTGGTCAGTGTCAGTGGTGGTTGTGGTGGTGGCGGTGCTTGTCAATGTTTCGGTAGCTGTAGTTGTTCGAGCAGTTGTTGTCTCAGCGCCTTCTGTTTCCAGTTTTTCGGTTGCACTTGCAGTCGTTGGATTTGCAGTAGAGGCGGTTTTTTCAATAAGGGAATTCACATCAAGCGAAAGGTCTAAGGGTTGCTTCGATTCATGCTCAAAGGTTGGAGGGAGAGTGGTAATTGTGGGTAGGGAATCGACTAGTTCATTATCATTTGATGTGGTTGATGTTATTGTGGTGGCGGAAGCATTTGTTGTAGAAATGGTAGGACTGGATGTGGATGTGGTGACAGTGGAAATGATTTCGGGATTAGTATTTTTAATGGTTATGGAAAAGGTGGGTGAGTCATTTGCGGTTGCGGCAGTGGTAGTATTTGGTAAAATTGGTTCAGGTGTTTCGTTGTTAAATGTGTTTTCTAATAAATTGTATCTGGTTGGAGTTTCTTGGGTGGTTGGAGTCTCTGTTGTTGTAGTGGTTGTACGACGACCTATACTCGCATAGATGCGTGTTGTGCTTTGTGTTGATTTTTGTGTGGAATCAATTGCTGCCCGATTTAATTGTACCGTTACATTTTGTTCTTCCTCTTGATCCTCCTCATCGTCTCCGGATAAGCTTTCCTCATCTTGGCTGGTGAAAGTTGTCTTAAGCCTGTTTTGTGGTCGTGGACGTTCCAGATATTTATACCTAAAATACATGGGTATATTTAAAAACATTTTTAAACACTGAATTATAAAATTAATACATTAATGCGTTCATGTAACGAAAAAACATCTGAAAAATATACAATCGGAAAGAAACACGTATTGACTAGAATGACTAAACCGATTCGAACTTCAGTCAATTACGGCTAAAGCCAAACCGATTCTGTTCCAGGGCATTTTGATCTTTCTAGCAGTCTCGGCTATCAATAAAGAGCTGACCTGCAGCACTGAACAATTGTTTACTATCAATACTCGATGAGGAGCAGATATATATTTTAAAGCAATTCTTTTAAACAAAAGTATTAGAAGTGTGAGAAAAACTAAAACGTTACACAATTTTTGAATGTTTGGTATTCTTTGGCCAAAGCCGAACCGAATCCGAACTGAAATTTTGTGGGAAAGCATGGCCGAAGCCGAGGCATTGCGAGAGAAGACGTATTTCTTTCAATACGTCAGCGTCGCTTTGCTTAGAGGGATATTGCAATGCTGAGTTCCCCGAGGGTTGGCGATGGCAAAATACCAAAACCGAATGCATAGAATATTTTCTACCCATCAGGTTCGTGTAGTCTATGTCTCATATAGCGAGTACAAGTTTCACTTTTCTTTTAGTACATAGTTTAGAGTTTTTGTATTAAGTATGGGCTTTATACTCTTCTTCCGATACATCAGGAACCTATTTGGCTAATATAAGATTTAACCCGCATAACACCCCCCTCTCGGCCATCAAAGCCACTATAAGAAAATGGGTGAATATTGCAGTTACTAACGGATGTGCATCGAAGAGCTGCAGATGGGCTAATCTTAGAATGCTACTGTTTGCTCTGATTGAGCAATAAGGACTGCAGCAACTTGTGAGATTGCGGATGGGAATATTTTATGGTCAAAGTGACTGAATGTAATACATACAAGACAAATTCGTTTGTTCTTGCAGACGAAGGTGCGGAGTTTACAAGGTTATTGGATAAATGTTTCGAGAGCAGAAAATCTGCACTCTTTAACAATCCAATTCCGATTGATTCATTACCCAAGGGAAACGAAATTCCTGGTGAGCCCGCATCTTACCTACCGATATGCTTACTAGATACAATGGGGAAAATACTTGGGAGAGTACTGCGCTATGGTAGCTGTGGACGTTAAAAACGCTTTTAATACAGTTAGCTGGCAGCGTATAATGGAAATGCTCATAAAAGTAGGGGCTCCTAGTTATATTATCAGAATAATTGGGAGTTATTTTTCAGACCGTAAACTGAGTTTTAGAACTGACAAAAGCATTGAGGACTACACCGCAACAGCAAGGATCCCTCAAGTTTTAGGCCTACTACTATGGAAACTTATGTATGATGGTGTTCTAAGACTGGTTATGCCTCCTAGAGCCTAAGTCATTGGATTCGCGGTGGTAATAGTGACAATGATAGAATCAACAACGAATCAGTTGGTAGGATCAAGGCTTGGTTGACGTCTAGAATATACTGTGAAGAAGGCGTCGAGTGTACAGTCTTATCTGGCACGAATAATGCCAAGCAACGCTAGCCCTAGCCATAGCAAAAGAGTATTATATAGTAGGGTTGTCAGCTCGGTCCTTTTGTAAGCGGCACCGATCTGGGCTGATGCATTGAATATAAATAGCTACGCAAAAAAACGAATGGCCGTCTAGCGGGTAAACGCTTTTCGAACTAATTGCGGCTCCTATCCTTTGTCATTGCATGACTTATCCCGGTAAGGCTAACCGTAAAAAGTAAAAAAATAATCCAATAATTTTGATTAATCCCTAGCAAAAACGTTGCGCTGCTCCTTGTGGTATGCTTTTTATTTTCTTCTTGCTTGAGGCAGAGACATTTTTTTAATCATTCATAAAGGTGATCACGATCGAGCTCCAAAACAGTGGTATCTTAAGGGTTCAATACGTCTAGACGTACCTCATACATATGTTGGAAAGACTGTCTTACCCCACAACTTAATAATTGATATATGGACCAAAATACAATATATATGCATCGTTCCACATATTATAAAATATAACATAATATAACATTAATTTCGTCAAAGAGATAAATTTCTCAGTAACTCGCCTAAGATCTTACCTATTTGCATTAGTTATAACTTCTTCAGCTTTTTGACTGCTTTCAGTAGATGTGTACCTGCCACGATTCCGATTCAAAGAAGTATATGCTCGTTTTTCTTCGTTTTCCTTTGAGGTTTTTACTTCTTCATCGCTGGCAGCTTCCTCCTCTGTTTCCGTTCGAACAGTCGATGGTCGTGCACGTCGTATGCTAGCGTAAGAGGGAGTCACCGTATTCGTTGGTCGCCTTGTGGTCTTAGCCCTACTCTTCAACTCCACCTCTTCATCATCTTCGCTTTCGTGCTCTGTAACCTGTTTTTCTTCCACGTCATCTTCATCCTCCTGCCCTCTAAGAGAGCCTCTATTTCTATTAATTGTAACATATTGCTTTTTTTCTTTCAAGAAGCCATCGAATTCAGACAATTTATCTAGACCCTCATTTTGGGGGCCCTGTCTACTGTTACCACGCACTACTGAGGAGTATTTGGAGAATCCACTGCTGATGCTTCCTTCATTAACTTGCGACTCATCGCTTTCAAATTTGGAGTTCGCTGTTTGCTCAGTGTTGGCTTGACTAGATTTTCGAAATAGTGACGACGAAGTGAAACGATTACGGATCGAGTTGTATGAATTGGGCTTGCTGAGCACTTTATCGTACAGACTTTTGCTAATAGGTGATTGAGTAGTGGCCGCATTCGACTCACTGGAGCTACTTTTAATTGATATCGTGCCATCATCTTTGCGTAGCAAATGTTTTTCCAACTCCTCAATGCCACCGACTTTGCGAATTAGCTCAATGAGTTCTTTTATGACCTGTGGGTCTTCTTCGGCTTCCTTGTCTTTATAGTGTGTTGGCACATCTTCCTCTATCTCCTCCTCTTCATCTTCATATTCGATTGGTGTTGGAGTAGTTGTAGTTGGGGTGGTAGTTCTGAAAAATGATGTGCGCGAAGTGGCAGCCGAGATGCGATTGATAGAAGCTGTGGGGCGGGGTGTGGTGGTTGTTGTAGTAGTACTGCTGATAGGCGCTGCAGTGGTAGTTCTAAAATAATGAAAGTTTGTATCATTAGCACCCTTTTATAATGAAATAAAACTTTTTTTGCACTAACTTTTTGATTTTGCAGGGCACATTGCGAGCAAAATCGCACGAATCAGCTGCGGGATTAAAGTACAAGCCCGATGGACAAGTAAACATGTGACCCACAATACCCAATCCCGACGGGCCGCTGTCCAAGCACCAATAATATTTCTTACAATCGCGTGGATGTTGGAAGAACCCTTCCTCTTCGCATTTGAAATCTGTATTTAAGTGAAAAAATAATGGTGAATATGAAAAGTATCTTCGCGGAAGTTAAACTCACCAGTTCCTGGATCAGGCGTAGTTGGTGGAGCTGGCGTCGTTACACGGCCACCAATATACAACGAAGAACCCTCTGGATTTGTCAGTCGTATCGTTGTCTCGGGCTCCCGCGTTGTTGTCGTAGAGGGTGAGGATTGCGCGCGACGACGTCCACTACTCAAAGTTACCCGACCCGAAGAGCCTTTACCCTCGCTGCTGCCACCAATTCGATTCAGCTTCGAAGATGAGTTTTCACGACTACGTGACCGTGAAGGCTTTTTGGGTGCATTTGGTTTAGCGACTTCGTTAATACCAAGTCTGTTGGATGATACAAGTTAAGGTTACATAAATATGCATTTGCTATTACTGTTTGTTGAATAAAAATATACCCCAAGCTCTCTAACATGGATTCCTTGGCAGCCTCTATGAGCGGGTATGGTTTGCCGGAGCAAGTACCTCGGAAATCATCGTTGTCTATGGCCCAAAACATTATACCACCTAAACCGTGCTCGACGACGTATTGAGCTTTCTTACGTACAATGGCTTCATCGTCATAACCAACCCATTGGTTGCGTCTGTAGGCGTATGGCCCCATTGCATTCGGATTTGGTTGCACGACAGTCCACTCTGGGTCCTCTTTTAGATTTTGGCATATCTAGAAAATTATAAAACATACACAAGTTTTAATTATTAAGTATTACTTTTATTTTTCTTGTTATTATTAATTATTAAGTATTGATTTATAACTGGCAAACTGTTGAAGATTTATGTAATGTATAAAGTTTTTTGGGAATTAAAAAATATATACTAGTATGTATATTTAATTGATATTTAATTTTTCCACAAATGGAGAGGCTTTTTCAAAGGTTTTATGCCGCCTCCGAGTGGAAGATGATTGTTTTTGAGGAGCTTTTTCATGACAGAAATACACTCGGTGCTGAGTGGCGACCATTACTAGAAAATACTTTTTCTATCATTTGATGTTTTATGCCCGGACTTTCGAACCCGGCTACTAGCGAATGGTAGTACACATGAAATGAAATGTCCCACTTAATGACATTAGCGGCCCTTTTAGCCTTCTGACTTTTGTTGTCAACATGACATATTTACCGAAATATAGCTACCAGATCGAGAATAGTAATATTTTTTTAACTGCATTTAATTAGATTGAAGCTCAATTTTATAAAATGATAAAAAGAAAAAAAATATTTGCAAGATACCAATGCAATGAAAATGGTATACGGTTTTTAGTTTCGAAATATCATAATTTATTTTTAACTAATGTGCTAACGATAATGTAAACAGCTTCACCTATCAAAAAAGCCAAAGCAGCTTTTGCAAGCCTCAAGATATGATTCTCCAAACAGCTGACAATGCGTACCAAACTACGAATTTTTGATTAGAATGTTAAATTCGTCCTACTATACGGCTTTGGAAAGTGGTTGGTGTCTGTATCTGCAACAAGGAAGCTGCAGATATTTGTGAACCGATGTCTAAGAACAATTCTTCTTATATGGTAAACCAATGTTGGATTTCAAACGAACAACTCCTCACTTGAAGCAAACAAAAACCTATTGACATTGAGCTTCGATAGAGCAAATGGAATTGGCCAGCGACCGAAAATAAGTAGAATGGTACTGGGCTGGAACCCACAATGATCGCGCCGATGAAGAACTTTCAGAAATTGACGAATCTCTCTTTGACCCAAATTAAGACGAAAGCGAGAAGTATACAACATTGGAAAGCATTTGTTTCGGCAATATGTGCCCAAAGACGGCACGATAGAAGTGCCTGGCAATATGAAAAAAATACGGAACTTCAAAAATCCCTCTAACCGATTTGGGAAAGTGCAAGTAACTTCTTTTTTGTATATTTTTTTATTGGTTCATATTACTACAGAAACCTAACTTTAAAACTTCAAAATTTTAAACTTTTTAGTCAGAATTTTGTTTTGTTTTATTCTGGATGTTATCCAAGTTTGAAGTGAGTAAAAATTTGCGTTAATTTTTTTAATTTTTTTATGCATAACTTAAACATAAACTACACTGTCAAAAAATACGAATTAACGAGAGCACCAAAATGAACGGAAATTTTGTGAAATAGTGCGATTTTTTTAAGGGACCAACGGACTGTGACGAACAACTCAGATCTTTAAACTAACGGGGTACGGGCTATCGTAACTCTTCTATATTTTGGTCAAAGGCAATGCATGACAGCTACTTTCACCTTTCACGTTGATACATATTTCATTTGAAATATCTCCAGAAATAGATGTCTGGTGGTGTTAAATTGGACAATGCGGTGGGAAGTCAAAATCTGGCGGCCGAAAAACAAAATTTGCGTACCATTTTATTGGAACCAGAAGTTCTTTTTTTTTAGAACGCACGATGACTGCTCACGATTGAGAAACTGACAGCTGAAGAATTTCCTTGCATTTAGGTGTCTTGTGGTTATCCATAGCAAGTGTCTCCTTGAAATGACCATTCAAATGTGGAACTATAATTGGCGGTTTGGCAATCTGCGTAAAATTTATAACGAACTGCTACACAGTTGGTTCACTGTTTATGTAATATACATATTGCGAAAATAGATTGAATTACTTATAAAATATGATGTCGTTCCGTCAGCTGCCTCGGTTGGTTGCACAGTAACATTCATTGATTGCGCATTAAGGATTTTCAACAATGCCGTAGAGCCTTTGGCAAAACCTGGGACCTGCAACCTACTGTGGTCTGGTGGCATATTTATATATATATAATTTATAAATATTTTTAAATAATATATATGTATATATTTATATATATATAATTGGCGCGTACACCCTTTTTGGGTGTTTGACCGAGCTCCTCCTCCTATTTGTGGTGTGCGTCTTGATGTTGTTCCACAAATAAAGGGACCTATAGTTTCAAGCCGACTTCGAACGGCAGATATTTTTATGAGGAGCTATTTCATGGCAGAAATACACTCGGAGGTTTGCCATTGCCTGCCGAGGGACGCCCGCTATTAGAAGAATGTTTTTCTTAATTTGGTGCTTCACCGAGATTCGAACCAACGTTCTCTCTGTGAATCCCGAATGGTAATCACTCACCAACCCATTCCGCTACGGCGGCCTGGTGGATATACACAGCACTCATCAGACCAATCATCACTTATGCTTCTTTGCTCTGGTGGCTACTGACTATGGTTAAGTCCACACTTTGGGAACTATACAAGCTGCAAAGAAGTGTATGTTTATGCATTACGGGTGCCTTGAGGACAACCTCCGGCGATGCCCTAAACGCTTTGCTTGATTTGCTCCCCTTGGATCTTAACATACAACAGGGAGCAAAAAAGCAATGTATAGGCTCCATAAATATGGTTTCTGGTATAAAGATGGAACTTCGGGGCATAAACAAATCTTTAAGATGCTATCTGAGCAGAGTCCACTGTTTTTGGAACTTAGGAAGACCTTATACCCATAGTCTCATTTGGAGAGAAATTTGATGTAAAATTTCCATTCTGTGAGCAATGGAGTAATGCAGAGTGCATTCAAAGAGGTTTTACGGATATTTTCTTTACCGATGGGTTCAAGAATGAAATAGATTCTTGAGCCGGATGGTACTTAAGCGATAGTACTAAGTATCATTACGCTATGGGAGGAATGGAAACTGTCTTCCATACGGAAATTTTTGTCATTCAGAAAATAGCAGAATGGATAATTGAGAGGAGATGGAGTGGGAAACAGATTGAAGTCTTTAATGATAGTGAGGCTGCATTAAATACTCTGGAGAATGCAAAGCAAACCTCAAAGGTTGTTCAAGAATGTAAGAAGAAGCATAATTCTGTTGCAAGACAGAATAAGTTTGAACTTATGGGTTCCAGGACACTGCGGTGTTCAAGGGAATGACATTACCGCTTAATTAAGCAAATGTGGATCAGCGGTTACCCCCCAGAGCCAATAATCGGAATCAGTTCTGTAGGAATCATGAACTGGATCAGCGATTATGTATGCAATTTACATAAAGAGCGATGGTCCGGCCTAGAACGCTGCAGAACTGCAAAGTATTTTGTGACAGCCAGTACAGAAAACTGTCGAACTTTCTTTTAAAACTTGGACGAAAAGACGTTCGATATTAGTACAGAACACAATCCATGGGGTCAACATATGACCACCATTGAAATAATTGAGAGTCCGATTTGCCTGTCTTGCTTAGATGAAGCGCATATCAGTGAGTATTTTCTCTGTGAGTATCCCGCATTTGCTAGAGCAAGGCTGCGAATTTCGGGTTCCGATGTCATGAGAACGAGTAAAATTCGTTTCGGCTTACCAAATAATCTGGAACATTCTCACAGGTCTAGAGAATATATATAGAATATAATAGAGAAATAGAGATACTCTGTTCTATCCTATTTTTTTTCCTTCTGTTTCTCCGACTGGTTCTCCGATTTGAGCTCACAAACATACGGTAATTAGGCCTTCGTAGCATTCTGTCATCATCGTCTGCTAAGGGAAATGGCATGTCTAACAGCATTTCCGAAAAATATGAGCCATTGATGCCGTCGCTCAAAAAACCTCACAAAATTGTCATTAGATATGGATGTCACACGAAAATGAGTTTCATCAGAAAATTAACTTGACGGTCATTTTAGCACAAACTGAGTAGCGAAAGCTAATTGCTGAGTCAATGGGACGCTGCAGGCGAATTATCTTTGAACTTTTTTTGCAAAATTTTCGTCGGTGTTGCTAACTGCCAAATCAGTCTAACAAACTTTTTGCTCACCACTCTGTATAATAATGGTTGGCAAAAAAGTCTTGCGGTATTTTTATTGAATTTTCAATTGTTCATAAAATTGGTTATAATAATGCGATTTAAGTCAAATATGCGCCGTTTTGTTCGATGACGAGTTCCCAACGAGATGCCAACTTCATAATGCCCCTCTTATAGAAGCTCGCTTCCCTATTGTCAAAAAACTCGGAGAGCCAATTTTCACAGGACTCTCTTGTGGACAACTTCCGACTACCAAGCTCGTTCGCCATGGACAGAAATAGGTGGTAATCACTTGGTGCGAGATCCGGACTATACGGTGGATGCAAAAGAACCTCCCATCCGAGTTCCCGGAGCTTCTGGCGCGTCACCAACGATGTGTGTGGCCTGGCGTTGTCCTGATGGAAGACAATTCGGCCTCTGTTGATCAAAGATGGCCTCTTCTGCATGAGTGCTGCATTCAAGCGGTCCAGTTGTTGGCAGTACAGGTCCGAATTGAGCGTTTGGCCATAGGGGAGCAGCTCATAGTGGATGATTCCCTGCCAATCCCACCAAACACACAGAAGAACCTTCCTGGCCGTCAATCCAGGCTTGGCCACCGTCTGGGCAGCTTCACCGCTTTTCGACCACGACCGTTTGCGCTTCACGTTGTCGTAAGTGACCCACTTTTCATCGCCAGTCACCATCCGCTTCAAAAACGGGTCGATTTTGTTGCGATTCAGAAGCGATTCGCATGCATCCATACGGGCAAAAATGTTTTCTTGCGTCAAGTCGTGTGGCACCCATACATCGAGCTTCTTTTTGAATCCAAGCTTCTTCAAATGGTTTATAACGGTTTGATGACTTATGCCCAGCTCTTGGCCGATGCTACGGCTCCTACTATGCCGGTCTCTTTCGATCAATTCAGCGATTTTATCGCAATTTTCGGCGACAGGCCTTCCGGACCGTGGCGCATCTTCGATCACCTCTGCACCAGAAAGAAAACGTTGAAACCATCGTTCTGCGGTGGAAATGGAAACTGTATCGGGTCCATACACTGCACAAATTTTATTGGCAGCATGAGATGCATTTTTGCCTTTATCGTAGTAGTACTGTAAAATATGCCGTATTTTCTCTTTATTTTGCTCCATGTTTGCGACGCTATAACTCACGAACGACTAAAAGCAAACAACAACTAATCAAACACGTGTTAGCACGTGAAAAGAGCTTTCCAAAAAGCTCTAGCGTGAACCGATGCGACGAATACAACTAGAACTACGCGCTTGCAAAGACAAGCTTGCGGAAATACCGCAAGACTTTTTTTGCCAACCTTTATATTTTACCCCATCATATTTTGGAATACTATGGATCGTCATTTGAGGTTTATTGAATATATCCGTTGTAATTGCAAGTTATAAAGTTGGGATAAAATAAATATTACAGGCGGAGAATACGAAGCCCTCTAAGAGGTCAACAAATTTGTATTTGTTTGGCAATTAGTTGAGTGAAGAAAACTTTTTGCCTTTTTCTTATTTACTTATTTTGCCATTGTATATTTTTCACCCCCTTTTTATATAAAAAATGATTTTCAATTAAAATATTGCAATTTACATTCGCCACGGTCGTTTGCTTACTCCCTACAGTTTTTATATGTAATCCACTTACCTCATAGTAAGCCAAATATCCCTTTTCGCGTGTGGCATCACCCTGTTCACCTGGTCCCTCCGATGGTGCTCCAATTTCTGTGCTCTCCTCATTGATGAGTGTGTATGAACGTCCATATGTGGGTATGCCCAACACCAATTTGTCGCGGTCAGCACCGGCTTTCAAATAATATTTGATGGAATAGTCCTAGTAATACCAAACCAAAAAGAAATAATCAATTAACCAATCAAATTTTCAATTACTACATCCCGCATATTTTCTTCTTCTTCAATGCTTACAATATTCAACTCTGCATCATAATTGTACTCGGACTCTTCCTCCAGCGAGTACAATGGAGCATGATGATTAGCTGATGGCTCGTGCGATGAATGAAAATCATACGAGAGCACATTGAACCAATCAAGGTACTTGTTCAGTTTTGGTATGTCGTAACCCTTTTCGATGTTCTCAATACCTGCCGGCACGGCCATTGTCAACAGCAGACGTGGCCGTCCGGTCTTCGCCGCCTCACGTTCGAATTCAGCGCGCAACTCTTGCACAAACTGTGCATAATTATCCCGGTCGCGCTCCTTACCACCCTCACGCTGTGCCGGATACTCCCAATCCAAATCGATGCCATCGAAGTGGTTCTGACGCAGGAATTTCAAAATGTTCTTAATAAATTTTTGCCGTCGCTCTGAATTCGCCATAAGCGGAGAAAAACGTGATGAGGCCTCATTCCAACCGCCGATGGCAATCATTGTTTTCAGTTGCTTGTTGTATGTTTTAAGCCCCGTGAATTTGGCATAGCCGCCTGCATGGTGGTGGTACAGATGGGATGATGGTGAGTGAAAAGGAATAGAAGTTCGTAGAAAAATGGTAAAGGTGGGTGTTAATTGAGTTTATTATGTCCTTTCGATTGGATTGGGTTAATGAGAAATTTGAATATACATTTATAGGCATACATACGTGTGCACATAAATACAAGCATACATAAATATTTCTACAAAGAGACTTATAAGTTTGCATGCACCCCTTTTCACGTTTTTAATCTTTGTATTAATATAATATTTTCTATTTGATTGTATATTGTGCATATATTTAAATTATACACGATTTTAAGTTTTACAATTTTGCATATTTTTAAGCAACAAGTAAAGCAATTTTTCGAATAAACAAACCATTTTCATAAAATAATCAGTTCGGCTATTTACATGTAAATTTGAAACTGGCATTTTTTCAACTAAAAATAAATTTTTTCAACTAAATTCAATCAATTTGCTGATTGCAGGCACTCTATTAACTCACCCTGTTCTATGTCCTGGTATTTGTCGAACGGTTTCATCTGATTGTCCTTTGTGAATCCACCAAAAGCGTACACCAAATGTGTACACAAATATGGATTAATATTCTGCGGATTGAATTTCGCTGTACCCGGTCTGTAGACACTCCAATTTGTGTAGTAGCAAACAACTCTGCCTTCCGAACGGACCTCTGCAAAGCGAAAACAACAACATAAAGGAACAGTTAATGTGAACAGTCAATTAATTCTTTATGTGAGTGATATAAATTGCATTAAACAATTGTCAATTTTTTAAATAAATATCTGTGAATTTTTGACAAACAAATGTAAGTCAATAAATTCTGGTTTACTATAAACAAATAAGATTTCTTTCATTAACAGCTGAGACTCAGTAATTCCTGAAAGTTTCATAGTGGGATTCCCATAACTTGTCAAGTTATATGCAAATAGATATTTACAGCGAACCAAGGGAAAACTGGGTATTTGCTTACTAAGAAGGTACGTAGTGAGCTGCCGTAGTAGGAGTAGGAATGCTAGAGCAATATTTTGCATTCACTGCCAAAATTTTCAACTGTGAACAAATCTCAAAATTATAAATTTTTTTTTTTTAATTTTTTTAATATAGTTTACTTTTTTTTAAACCCAAGCCACAAACGAACCAATTTTCAGTTAAATACTTGTATCTCCTCGCCTGAAATCTCTCAGCTGTCAAAGTTACCGATGACAGTCAAATGTCAAAATATATTCTAAGGTTTGCTATTTCATTTCGTGTGGAAACTATTACAAAAAATTCTCAAAACTTCAGCTCAGTTGTAAACACGGCGATGCGTATTTTGATTAAAAAACATTTTCGTCCAGGCCCATTTTTGGCTCAGCGGCTATGTTAAATAGCAAAATACCTTTGTTGGAGCGAACACAACCACAATTGTTCGAAAAAGCTTCTGTTGCATCTACAAAGATTGACTGTTTGCCGAAGTTTATTGTATAGCGGCATCATCGGATCTTATTTCTTTGCAAATGAAGTGGGAGGCACCATTACTGTCAGTGGTCCTCTGCACAGAGCGATGTTAACCGACTTTCTGTGACTAAGCTCGCTACATGCGACACAATGTTCGAAGCTGTGAAGGAGAAATTTGACGACTGCGGTAGCATTTATCCATTAGTGGCTATGACAAGTTCTTAGTCTTCGCTAGCAAGTCAACTACCTATTATGAACGAGCTAGAGGCTATATTCGGAATACAATTTTCGGAAAAAAATTACACATATTGAACCATGACTTCAAAAATTGGACGCACTAATTGCTATGTAAAGCATATGGAGAATATTTTTTAACCTGTGCAAAGGATGTTTATGAGTGATACAAGTGATTCCGAATGGGGTAGAGAAACACTAAGTGAAGATGAGAGGCCAGGTAGTCTACAAAGTGGTTATTCCCAGAAAACATCAAAAAAGTGCATGAAAAATTATAAGAAATTGTCTGTGAAAATCATTAGAATGTAATGGGAGGCTCCTCAGACAACTGTGTATCACATTTTGCACAAGAATTTAGAACTTCATAATCTCAATTCAAGATTTGTACCATACAAGTTGATGTTCATTAAATGTTTTCATTATAATTCAAACTTTCTGGAAACGAATGATTAGGACTGTAATGGAGTGTTGAACATAAAACAGGTTTAAGTATCTTCCTGCATCTGAAGCCATATAAGGCGCTGAGATCGTCATCCTAAAAGCATTATTAAAGGCACCTATGTATGTAGATAGCGCATTTGATAACATGGGAAAGCGAATATTTTGATTTATAAAAAGCAAAATCATTCTCGATTTGTTAATCTAATTTGTTTTTTCAAATATTGGAAATTGAATAAAATTAAATTAAAAAAAAAAAAAAAAACAGTGCGGCCACGTTAGAACAGTCGCTTGTGTAGTATTTTGTGTCAATCTGAAATAACACTCGGTCAAGTGTAATTTTTACGTGCCAAGGTGCCACCAATTATTAATTCAAACTCTCTTTATGACACCGGTTAAAAACTAATTTGCTTATTTGTGACAAACCTCTATGGAAGAAGACCCCGAAAGGGGCAGAATTAACTACTTCGCCATCTTAGGCGAAGAACCAAAAACTAAACGAAAAGCCTACAATGTAAGCAACCACTATGACTTTCCAGCGTTAAAATCTATAAAACCCGCAAGTACCCAACAAAACTTATCATGCCCAAAATTTTTATTAATAAAAAGCAAAACAGAGAAATCAATTAAAGCCTACAATATTTTCGCAGTCAGCAAAGCACTAGAATCGATAACAACTGAAAAACCTCTAGAAATATCATTCACTAAAGGAGGACACTTACTTATTCTGGTTAAAACTCAACAACAGACGAATAAATTCCTTAAAACAACACAATTATCAAATATTTGAAATATATCTGTCTCTCTTTACCAAACGTTCAATACCTCAAAAGGTGTAATATACTCCGATGTAATATACTCCGGAGCGAAGATGAAATCGTAGAAGGTTTGAAACAGCAAGGTGCAGTAGAATGCAAAAAAATCAAAAAATACATAGAGAGAAAACTCACCAATACCCCTCTGCACATCGTTTCCTTCAGCACCTATACCCCACCAAAAAAGTGAATGTAGGATGGCTTAAAATAAAAGTTGAACCATATATCCCATCTCCTATGCAATGTAAAATCTGCTTCATGATCGGTCCCACAGCTAAACATTGTACCTCTGAAGCAAAATGCAATGTATGCTCATCTAGCATTCACTACTCCACGCCTTGTTCAAAAGTATTGTGCATAAACTGCAAACATAACCACCGTTCAAACAACAAACAATGTCCCACGTATAGAAAAAGGCAAGATATAATAAAACATAAAATTTTAAATAAATGCTCTTTTAAGGAAGCTATCAGTCAACAAATTCAACACAGACTATAGTAAAATTGTACCTGAAGAGAGCGTTGAGCAATTCAAAAAAGAATTAAGGAACCTCAAACAACAGAAAAGGAAAACAACAACTATGTAAAACTGAACTCAACAACTACAATATCAAGGAAAGCACAGATCAATTATCAACCAACTCTGCACTAACATCATCCCAATTACACTTAGATCCAAATCTCTTACAACTTTATGAACAATACAAATTTATTAGTCAGTCCAATAACTTAACAAACACACCAATGACCACAAACATACACGTCCCACTCACTAACATAGACTCCACAAATTCCACAATAGAAGACAGTGAAAAAATGCAACAAAACTAAAACAACTTCCTCTCACCTATAGATTTTATCGTTATACGTTAGAAGAGTAAGTACAATTTAAATTTGAATATGGTGCTTAAAGTTCTCCAGTAGAACATTAATGGATACCACAACAATTATAATGAATTATGCTTACTATTAAAAGAAAATAACTATAAAATCGTAGCAATCCAAGAAACCCACCTTAAGGAAAGCCCTTCCACAAGATTTATACCCAAAAATTTCTCTATGTATGGTAAGAATAATATTACAACAGAAGAAAACGCAAAACGAGGAATCGCTGTTCTTGTTGCTGATAATATTGAATATACTCCCTTTGAGCTACATACTCAGTTACTTGCAATCGCAATCAAGATAAAATCCAAAATTAATTTTACTCTACTAAACATATATTCACCACCAAACGAGCAAATTGCTGAGCATAATTTACACGAACTCACTTCACAAATAAATGGACCTATGCTAATTGTAGGTGATCTAAATGCTTGGAGCCCGTTATGGGGATCTCCAAGGCTTAACAATAACAATGTGCCTTGCTTGTTTCTATTTGTTCGGTTTTTCTTGCAATAGTGACTGAATAAAATGCTTTTTACAGATAACGTTTTAATCTTACACAGTTATTGCTGTCTTCAAAGTTCTATATACTTCGCTATAACCTTCGGTTGCTTATACTCGTTATTTGCTTTTTTTGAAAAAATACCTGTAACAGATTTCCTAGCAGACTAGACATGTCTCCACTTCGTGTCAGGACAATTTCAGTGTAGTGCAGAATAAAGATTTTTGCGGTTTTGCGCCCGTAATCCACTTCCAGATATTACACCTAAAACGGTGTTGGCAAAGAACTTAATCAACTAATAAAATTAATATACACACGTATAGTCAATTGTGTTTGTGTGGCTTATGTATTTTTCTAAGAACATCTTCAGATGAGTGGCGCTTAACACGTGATTGCTTACCTTTGTGAACAAAGGTTACAAGAGTTTGGCAGTTGCTTTATAACCCATAACGTTGGACGTTTTTCTACAACGCCTATAAATAACTCCGTATTAATATCTTCCTCCATTTTTGAGGGTGTATGACTGAACTGGCTGAATGAATCGTATCTATAGGAACCGAAAGTCCGAGCTATCTGAACGAAAGCTTTGTTAACTTAAGCGCGCGGCGAATTGCATTCATCTGTCTGTCTGAGTTTACAAATCATAAACGGGCGCATTCATAAGCTTTGTTTGGGCATAAGGTGAAATATAATATTATATAATATGCTAAAGAGTTCTTCAATAAGAGGTGTTATTTTGATATTCAAAGAAAAATACTATTTTTTAATATAAATGATCGGATGTTTATTTCATTATAAAGAGGAAGGTATGCCGTTAATAGTGGAAAACAACGTCAAATGACCACCACGACCACGCTTACAGGACAATATCCTTTTCATGAAATTTTCCATAATCGAATTGCAAAGTGGCTGTCCTATGGTCTTGAATCGACCCTGGGCTGTTGGTGTAAACCTCTTCTTTCACGTGGCCCAAAGAAAAAAGTTACAAGGTGTTAAATCACAAGATCTCGGTGGCCAATTGTGATCACCTCTTCGAGAGATAACATGGCTCGGAAACTTTTCCTGCAAAAGATCAATGGTTTTGTTGCTTGTGTGGCACGTAGCGCCGTCTTGCTGAAAATAAACGTTGTCCAGATCAATACCATCCAATTTCGGCCATAAAAATCGTTAATCATCTCTCGATAATGATAGATAATACCTGTTATTGGAAAACCCTTTATATAATAGCTACAAAATTTTAACGAAATTCTTCTCATTGATTTTTAGAGCCCTACCTATTGTGACCAAAATGCAATTTGTGTACCAAGTGAATGGTGGGAAGACGAAAACTTTGAAATACCACGATTATATTGTTGGATTAACTAGGGGCATCTACGTGCCCTTTAGTGCTAAAACCAAGTATCGGCAGTGCGAAGGTTGTCATTTGAATTTAAATCATTATAGATTTAGATTAGATTACATTAGATAGATTCATTTATCTTTCATAAAAATCTTACAAAACTATTTACAATAGTTTTTACTTCATATCAACGAACATACGGCACTAACTTTGAAAGTAGTATGCCGGAAAAATTAGGTAGATATTTATATGCAAAGCTATTCTGCACTTCAATGCACTAGTAATAAAATTTATTAATGTGTTCCATTGAAAATAATTTACATCATATAGAATATGAAATATTTCGGTGGGGGACGGTTTTCCAAAGAAAGCAATATTGGGCATCGTCCAATTATGTCTGTTATGATAATATTATCTTGTTTATATTGCCATTTTTCTTTTTTCGATAGTTTGCTCCCACGACGGAAAACCATCATTCCCGATTTGGCTAGGTTGACCTCCATGTTCCATTTTACATAGAAAGCTTCTAGATTATTTATAATTTTTTGAAGTGTATTTATTTCATCCGCCAAAATGACTTCATCATCGGCATAGTAGTAGCTATAAATAGAAGTAGCTATAAATTTAAATCGTCAACTTTCAAACCACAGCCCAAATCTTCATGTAAGTCATTTAAATATAGTGCAAAAGGTAAAGGAGACATCAGACACCCTTACCTTAACCCAGAGAACGTTTCAAAATCATCTGAATAATCTTCACCTGTTCATGTTATAGATTTTGTCTCTAGATATACTTGTTCAATGAAGTTAACAAATTTGGAAGATATCCCCATACTATCTGGTTTGAAAATGAGCAGTTTTCTGGATACTTTATCATTTTATGGACTCCTCAAAATCTATGTAAATTTTCTGAGAAGGAAACGGAAAACTGTCTGAGGAATGGGCGAAAGTAATAGTTAGCGGAGGTCATTTGTAAAGAATGAGTTAAAGTTATAAAAACGAAGGTTTTTAAGATGTAATTCCAATCTCCATTAGTTACCAAACCTATAAGATTTGGATTTCTTTGATTGGCATTTTTTTGAAAAGAAAAATCGTTTATACTATAAAGGTGAATGTCTGTACGTTGTCCGCGCATCACTACGAAACAACAACACCAAATGACGTAAAAATTTGTATACATTCATATTTTCACCCAATGAAGGTTATAGGCATGTTTTTATGATGGAACTCCGTTCCCACAGCCCCCAGGCCGCGACACCACTCTCATTCATCACTAATAATCGAATATTTGCTTAAATGTAATCTAAAAAATCTTAGTTTTTCCAATTTCCCACTATTTAAAGCACACTCTAGACTTCATAATCCGCATAAGCTGTTCTATGACCCAAATGCAAAGTTCAAAAACGGTTTGATATAGAAAATTAATAAAAATAATTTTGCTTGATATTTTTCTGATTGGTTGTTTTGATTTTATTCAACGAGGAATAGCAACGGATGCCGGGTATTGTAATAGTATGGTTATTAATAAAAAATTATTTTCTATGAAATTATTCTTTGTAATTCTTTAATATACATATTCTAAATCCCTCAAAACTACTCCTACGCGAGCGGGGCCGCGGGTTAAAGCTAGTAAATTAATAAACAACAGACCATTTCGTAACTTAAAGAAGCAGTTGTGCCAAACTGAATCGAAAACGAAAAATGCAATTCCCGAATATCAGAGCATCAGCGCTTTACTTTCACACTACGTCTAAGGAATTCTTTATCATAGGAAATCAAGAGTATCGACGGCTTATTACATTTCAGAAGAGAACTTCTTCTTCTTCTTGATTGTCGCGATAACCGCTTAAGAGATTTTGACCGCGTTTAACAGGGTACGCTAGTCGTTTCCTTCTCAAGCTAACCGGCGCAAGTTGGAAACATTAAGTGAAGCCAAGCCCTCTTCCATGTGGTTTTTCCAACGCAGAGGAAACCTTCACCTTCCTTTGCTACCACCTGCTGCTACCACATCGAGTACTTTCAGAGCCGGAGCGTTTGTATTCATTCGGACGACATGAGTCAATAAACTGGATCTTTATTCACTACGCTATATCGTTATCGTCTTAAAGATCATTTTTCTTTAATCGTTAATCTTTCGTCGGCATTGCTTTAATTAATAGATGATTCCCTTATCTACACACATACTTCAGTAGCGTTCAGTTACTCATCTAAGTGTTATTGAAGTTCATGTTTCAAAAAATTTCAAGGACGTATTATCTTTCTGGGAACAGCTTAGTTATGTTTATTATGGTCAATGGGCTCTCGAATGGGATGATTTAATATTTATGTTTCGGAAAATTGGAATATTACAACAACGACTACTCAGCATGTGAGAAAATTGGACCGCTTTTCCAAGTGACCCTATATTAGCTGTCCATCCTGGATGTATAAAAGCTGTTTGGTATTTTTTTCCAGAATTTTCGATGCAACTTGTTGGAGTTTTTTTGCGCTGTTTTTGATTTTAATATAGATTTTGAATTGTTATTGTATGAGAATAGTTATTTCAAATATACTCACCATTTATGAAAAGCACCGCACATAGTAGGAAGAGGGTTTGCCAAACCGCTCCTCGCGGAAGCTGAAAATAAAAAAAATAAATAAATTATTTTTGCGAAAAAACGTCACATTCTTCATAAATAAATTAAATGAGTTGTAATTTAAATAAAACTAATTTTAAACAAGAAGTAGTTAAATTAAGCATTACTGCAAATAATCAAACCGTAATTTGCTCATAAACCAATACACTCGCATATACTATATCTTAGTATGGATGTATGCACATTGCATTATACGCATGATGACATACCAAATTAAAGCAACAGGTTGAGAAAACTCCAAAAGACAGCAAACGTTATATATTTATGTAAACAATTGGGACTAAAAAACTATGCTACATGCGCATGCACATACATACGGGTATATCTGACGATTGCATGGCTTACGCGACAGTTTGCATCGTCAGCGCATGCGCAAGTTAATTGGAATGTACAATTGCCACTGAATTAAAAAATAAATAAATATTTCATAAGAGTGGTAATAGGTATGCCCGTATATGCATGTATGCACGCGTACAGTTAAATAAATACCTTTGAGTCTACTTTATCTATTGAATAACGTGAATGATTGTCGCTTGTGCCACAATCCCTGCAGCGCAATCAATTGGTTCCGTACAGGTGCGCAATTAATAAACTCGGGTCCAATACTAATATAGTTCTTTCTTTGGTGCAAAGTCGGAAGTGATAAATTTCGCATGACATTGGGGTTCGAAACACTATACGTGATTAATTATAGCCAAACGATATACATATGGATACTCATGGAGAAAATAATAAATACATGATATTTTGACCAGATTTGATTACCTTCCTCGTGGGTTTTCATAATTTTTATAAAAAAATTAAGTGTATTCTCCAACAAGCTTTGTAGAAGATTTATAAAACTCGACATATTTTTAATCAGAACACTAAAAAGAAATTTGAGTAAACAGTTTTATAGTCCATCAAATTTTAGTTTAATATTATAAAATGCAATTTTGAATTGGCACAAACTTGTCTTTGACTTTTTACAAATTTTTTACTCATAACGAATGCACGAAAAAATGTACGGTCTGGGAAAAAATTTATCGAAAGCTGAGGACAATTTTAAGCCAACTGAATAAAATATAATATAATAGGCTATGAAACTGCATAGTAAGAGTTTTTTTTTTCATAATTTATATAAATTAAAAAACAAAAAAGTAATCAAAACTTGTCATAACATTGTATGAACGCACAATGGAGAGAATAATGGGATGGCGCCTATCGTGGTTCCGTTACTTTGCTCTCAGCGAATTTGACAACGAGTTACGTGATTTTAGCTCCAGTATGGCCAGATTACCATTTTCGTAACTTGATTTAGCATTTTTTTTTTTTGTTATTTAGTCTCGGAGATTTAGTTCTTTCCTCATGACATTTTTCTAGCCTGTTCTAATTAAAATGTAATGTTTATAATTTTGTAAAATATACATTTTTTAAGAATTAGTTAAATAATTCACTCAGTTTTATTAAGCTTTACTTTTTGCCGGTGTTGTTGGTGTTCTTCTGTTTTCGGCAGTCAAATCTCTCTCTCGCTACTGCAGAGTTGCCTAGCTTTGGATATAAAAACGCTCTAAACTGCCCATTTAAAGAAAAATTAATTAATTTTCTGAAAAATTACTTCAAGAAATTTGAATGCGTGACAAATTGTGTTTAAATTCTGCGTTTTTTTTAAATAAATGGTTTATAGTTATGTACAATTTACTTTATGAGTTTTTTGTTAAGAGAAACTCTTTTGTTAAGAGAACGACTTTTTTGATATATTTGAGGTTATGTAACAATATAAGGTACTCTTTTTGTAAAAATGTCATTATGGTTTCAGTATTTTTTTTGTTTATTTTTACTATGAATACCCCTCTTGATGCTCTTTGTCCCATTAAGAATTAAGGACCGGAAGAAATGATTACACCTCTATGGTTTTAATTCGCATTCAGTAAATTCAAACGCCATTTAAAATGTGTAAAAAGGTTTTCAATCTTAAGAAGAGTTGAGAGAAGGGCATTTAATATTCTTGCATACCCTTAAAAGAAGCAAACAATTAAATTCACACTTTCAAAATATCTAATTTAATAAGAACCAACTAATTTTCATTACCACTAAAGTCTTCTCAGAGTGGCATTTTTTAACCTTCTTTTGTATAATAATACAGTTTTTTTTAACTTAAAGTTTCGGTAGCTTTAAATTAAAAAAAAAAAATAAACAAACACGAAACTTGAAAATTTTCGCATTTTCGGTATGAAAAAGCACTAAATTTATTGCGAAGAGCAAATGGTTGACAATACTGCACAACTTGGAAAAACGTGACGTCACGCACTCTTGATGGGCGCAATCTCCTTTCTATCATTCTTGGTATGAACGTATATGAAATTTTATTTCAATCTGTCAATTCATTCTTTGCTTAGAAGTCATTAAGAATCGACGTGTCACAGTATTTTCTGCAATGGGAAAAATCAAGTATCTTGCGGGGATTGAATTTTTATTTTTGGCAGGTTTAAAAGCAAAGGAAATTTATAAGCAAATGTTGAAAGTGTATAAGGACTTTTCGCCATCAATTAGTACAATAGAAAGATGGGTTGCTGAATTTAAACGAGGTTGCACAAACCTTGAAGGTCGTACAAAAACAGCAACAACACCAGAAGTCGTAGAGAAAATACAGGAAAATCGTCAAGTGGCTAAAAGAGATTTAGTAGAAGCCTTAAGTATCTCATTTCAAAAAGCTGTGTGCACAATGGGAACCGCATTGGCTAACAATGGAACAAAAAAACATTCGAATGCGACTTTCTCAGCAACACTTTGAGCATTTTCAAAACGATAAAGTGTATTTTGTGCGTCGATTCATCACTATGTATGGGACTTGGAGACACTAAAGAGTGGTGTGAAACTGTTTCTTCGGCTCCGAAACGAATTCGTGTAGCTTTTTAGACCAACTGAAGGAGAATATTCGTGAAAAAGAACCAGTTTGCAAAACAAACAAAAAAAATATTTTTCATCAGGACTATGCATCCTGTCACAAGAGCATTTTGACAATGGCTAAAATCCATGAATTAAAGTTCGAGTTGTTGGAGCATTCACCGTATTCACCAAATTTGGCCCCTAGCGATTTCAATCTGTTTCCAGACCTAAAAAAATTCATGTGTGGAAAGCGTTTTTCATAAAATGATGAGGTTATAACAGCTGTGGAAGCGTATTTTAGAGCCTTTCCAGTTTCATCTCGGTAACCTTTGGAACAAGTTGTATTGATGTTCAGGGAGGCTTTACTGAATAGCCAAGTGTATTTCTAAAAACGTGAAATTGTGTTTTTCTTATCGAAACGCAAAACGTATAGAGCAACATATTAATAGATTGCCGAAATTGCTGGCATTACTCAGGTGGTTTAGACTGGTTCGAAGTCAGCTTTCTATGAAACTGTGAAATGTAAATTTTTCATGCAGAACAGTGTCAGCTGATTTCTTTTTTTTCAGACAGGGTTGCCAATTTCCACGTTTTGAAAATATACCAAATAAATTGAGAAAATGCATAATTTTTCCCTAATATAATTAAATAATATCGTTATTTATACGCTCACTTTCTTTATTGAATTTGGATTGATTTGAATTCCGTATACCACATTTGTGCAAAGCCGTGCTTGAAAACTGATCAATAGCCCCTTTATACTCATATACTCAAGAAAACAAACAGTAAATTTGGAATAGAAAAACCACAACTTCGGGTATGTCGCACGCTCGGCATTAGTGGTACCATTATTTTACGTCTCTTCTATTCGCCACTTCTCTGCTCGACTGACATGCGAAAGCAAAAACAAAGTTATCGAGAAGATTTGCTGCTAGCGAGTATTGTAATACCCCATAAAACTGGTATAACTCTTTATTTTAGAAACAAATGTAGTTTTAGGCAGCTCTTACAGCGTTGCCAAGATATTTATATACCTACATATTATACCAGTTGCTTTATCTATTCGTCACTTGTTAACGCTTGGCGAAAAGGAGAGGCCTTAGTTGGAATAGGCTTAGGGCCTTGTTAGAGGAAGAAATTTCGATACAAACTGACTTTATTATCTCGAGCAGAAAGGTATTCTGTACCACTAAATCTCTTCCAAATCCATTTTCAAAAAAAAAAATCAATAACAGCGAATTCCCCTTGAGCTTCCGAATATGCTCTCAAGAATCTATCATCGCAGTATTCCACTTAAAATTGTTGCACGTATTTTGGACATTCGGATCCTATGATTTCGTATGCCGTCTTATCCACAATGTACCTTTTCATTGTGACCCAACCTTAGAATAAGATATTAGCCTTGACCTCATTTATCTTATTTTGTGAGCGAAACACTGTTTGGAAAAATTTGAATTTTGTTATTGAATGTTGTAAATATGTACATGTGCACGAGGCGGTTGATAAGTTCGCAACCTAAGGCATTTAATGAAGGCAAACTATATTATATTTTTATAATTCTTTTATTTTTGAATGAAATATGCTTCTCCCATCGTGAATATCAGCCACTGAAAACATATTCTTAATATTAATTTTGAAAATGGTTTTCTACGGCCGCCTTGATCTAACTCGCCTGAAAATGGTTGTTCCTGTAGCTCCTTTTTGGAATTAAAAACATAAAAGAAAGCCACTGGAGCCAGTTACGGACTATATAGTGGCTGGTCAATTTCTATGGTGAATTCCGCAACCTTTCAGTCATCTCTTGCAAACCGAGCAAGTATAAACTCTCTAATCGTCGTTGCTTGTAAAATCTCACCTACTGGTTCTTGCTAAGGGCCCGTACTTAAATCACAAGAAACTCGAAAACTCCATGTAAAAAAAAACTCTTAAGAAACGCTCGAGAAAAATTTCTTCCGTTAAATTTTCTAGGTCTTTATTACTTAGATACACTTGCAACACTATCTTCGAAAGTTTTTTTTTTTTTAATTATTATTATTCCTTTTGTGTGAAATAATAGTGCTGAAGAAATTTGATATTTGCTAGTATCATCTGCGTATGCATGATGCAATTATTAAAGGTTTCCTCAGTAAACAGCTTTCTCGTTCTCTCTTGACCTTAGCAAGAAACTGTGTTGCTAACTCTAGAAATTGTAAGTAAAAGTGGAGCAAAAGTAAAATTTGTAGAACACACATAACCGTGGGCATCATTGCTATTTGATTTCTTCGTATTCGCTGATATTTGAATTTCTGAATTCGTGAATTTGAATAAGTATTTTAGCAAATTCATATTATTTATTGTAACAAATAAATTATAATTTTACATTTTCCTGCCAGAGAGTGCAGCACAACCATTTTGCAAGTGCGTCATACAGACACAAACACGTAAGTTCAAACCAATGGCCAAGAGACTGTGTAATTATCTAAAGAGTGAACCTTTTCGTTTACAGGTTTCCAACTGCCCATCTACAGCGCCACTCGTGCTTTAAAGCCCATATCCTAATTGTACATTTTGTGCTCCTTTTTTTGTCGTATGTTGTCTGTTTTCTTTAGCTTAAAAGTTATATAGTTTTATTTTATATATTTAATATTTATATAATGATAAAATTAGCTTTAGTAAATCAATGATAATACAAATAATTGCAAGTTAATCAATAAAGCAAGCAGAAAACAATACCCGATGTGCTTTTACATTTTATTGTACATGCCAACAAATAAAACAACCGGGGCATATTATAGGGTTTTTCAATAAGGGCGGGTAGATGTTGAAATGGAATAAAATGGTGTTTGCTGTGTGAAACGTAGCGCCGTCCTGCTAGAACCACATAACGTCGTTCGCCCTCTCTATCGGAAAAAAGTTGAAGCCCACCTATTAAAAAACGCTTTATTTGTCTCCGCTGGATTATTTATATTAAGTTTACGTATGGAGTTTATTTTAGTTTCAATGTTTTATGGTGAACACAAACTTTGCTCCGGTGTTTGTGTAATTTGAGTGCAATATTTATAAATGTGTACTTAGTAGTTAGAAAAGTAAAAAAGCTAATTAAATTCTGTTACTTATTTAGTAAACCAAATATGCTAAAAGCCAGTTGCAAATTGTCCAATCGTATCTGAGTGATACATCAGTCGAGAGTCTGAAAAGATTTCTTTCTGATGATGAGATGATTTGGAGGAATTCTCGTTTTGCAGCGAGCTAGCATTTCCCAACGAGCTTCAACAGGGAGAAAAGTTGGACAGTCTCCACGAGGACGCAATTGAATATGTTGCAGGCTTCATCATAAGAAAGCTGGGACTGACAGAGCACATTTCCAATGAGCCTACCTTCACTTGGGTTGATGAAGGGTCCGGAGGAGGCTTAATCAAGCCTAGCACCACTTTTCTAAATACTATGCTCTCGCAATCACAACAACAAAATTCAATTCAAAAATTAATTCGTAAAATCTAGTTATTGGACTAATTTCAACTATTTTGTTTTTTAATACTCAGTAGACAAATTCTGCTAAAACTCCTATTTGCACCATAGATTTGCTTATACACTTACATATGTATGTATTAGGCCGGGTCGATTTGTGGGAAGGCAAAAAAATCGCCCATTGCTCTGTGAAAATCATATTCTAGGGATCAAAATAAGAAACTTTGCCGAAGGAACCATACTTCTAAAACGAATTCTGATGCCCTCCAATTTGGGTCGAACTTTTAGTGTCTTTTGTGGGGAGGCAAAAAAATCGCCATTGCTCTGTGAAAATCATATTCTAGGGATCAAAATAAGAAACTTTGCCGAAGGAACCATACCTCTAAAACGAATTCTGATGTCCCCCAATTTGGGTCGAACTTTTTAGTTTCTTTTCTCATGTAAAGGCCAAAAATGGTGATATTTTGAAATGATTGATGGGGAACCCCCAGGGGAGTTCCAGGGGGTGTGCCACTGGCATGAATGGATCGGCCGTCCAAAGTTAGTGGGAGTCAGTCATACATTTGGACTCGATTGGTGCACTCTAAATGGGTCAAAGTGGGATTTTTCGTTCGACTCAAATTGGGGACATCAGAATTCGTTTTAGAGGTATGGTTCCTTCGGCAAAGTTTCTTATTTTGATCCCTAGAATACGATTTTCACAGAGCAATGAGCGATTTTTAAATCGACCCGCCCTAGTATGTATGGTATATGAAATTAGATTTACATTGTTCATGAACAATGAATTTTAAAATAACTTATTCACATTCAAATATTAATTTTAAATTATGCTTTAAACCGTTTGCAGCTTATTTTCATTTAAATAAAAAAGTACGCTTTTACTACCATTATCATCAAGAGGGATTTAATTTTTTCCCCTTTCTCACCTTTCTTAAATGCAACCTTTGTAAGGTGTAATATCACAAGTGAGCAAACTTTTAATACTCGTAATTGAATCATGCTGCGTATGAACCTTTAATCTGAAATTATTCTGCTATCTGTCACAATTTAATTCTTCCAACGACCAATTCTATTTTTTTACTTCTCGAAAATTTTCTTCGGTCACTACCGCCATTGGATGAAACGAGCGGGGTTGTCTTCACAAGTCTCTCTTAATTGTTGGAATAGTCGAGCCATGTCGGTTTTTCTAATTTCAGTATAGAAATTCGCAAATGATTTTATTAGTTTTTTACTTGCTATTTGAGAAGCTGCTATTATGCATAATTTTTTTTTCTAGATTATACAAAGATGCGGCTCTTACAAGTTTTTTATGCAAAATTCTTTACTGCTCAATTCTAGAATAAAAAAAATAATGTTAGCAACAACAATTCGGTACACCTAATTGTATTCCTGTGGTAATTTGCATAAATTTAAAATTAACATTGACACTATGACCGCAATGCAACAAGATGCCGCGGCCGAAGTGGCACACAAGATGGAGACGATTGAAGCTGCGCATCCCATTGGACGATTGAGTGTTGTACCTTAATTAGCATGCGAAAAGCCACAAAGCGCAACATCAAAATTAACAAGAAGCAAGCGGTCAGAGTGGCAAAGAGAACCGGTGCGAGCGAGCACAGCATGAAAGTGAGACTGATCAAGGTCGTGTGGCTTTTAGCCAATGTTGCTTGCTCATTGGCAGTTGTTTTATAATTTGTAATAAAAAAGTTACATCATTTTATAAACCAATTAAATAAAAAAATATGCACGCCCTTTTAATGGTGTGTGTATGTATGTGTGTTTAAGTGTTTCATGGCAATGAATGGTACGGAAGACGCCCAAAACCTAGTTACGAGTGAATACAAAGCGACAGGGCAAACTATGAAAAGACTATACACTACATCACCGGAAACAATTTCTAATACATCGACGCATTGATTGTTACGTTTGTGTAATTTATTAATTTAATACTTTTACTGATTTCGTTTGGTTTTCTTTTGCCTATTAAAAGTACCGTATTACCAATTGGTCGCTTGCCATCGTTTTTGCTTTAGTTAAATGACATAACATACGACTATAGAAAGTTTAGTTTGTAATAGAGCTGGCATTAATAGCGGCGATTGTTGATCTCGGGATTCCGAAATATTTTTAATGTAATTTCGGGGAACTGGAACTTATAACGGATCTTTCTTAAATACAGATGAAAGGTTTTGAATATTATTTATTAGTTCAAGACAACAAATATCATCTTTTTAGGTGCATGAGTAAAGTAAAGTTTGGCAAGTTAGATATATATGATATAAGGTATAGCTCTCTCTCTCCTTTAGTAGAACAGCCAGTTGAGTGTCACTCTCCAGTTTACATATTGTATTGTTGTACGGAAGTGAAACATGGTTGGTCTCCCACACCATTACACCGAGGCTACAATCTTTCGTTAACAAAAGCAAATCAAATGCAGGAAGTGGCGATGGATAGGTCACATGCTTAGATAGCATCACGAAAATGGCACTGGACTGCAACCCGCAAGGGAGCAGAGGTCGCGGTCGGCCAAAGATCACTTGGCGAAGGTTGATGTTGCGCGAACTAGCAGATGCCGGCATCACGTGGGATGGCGCAAAAAGAACAGCCCAGAACCGTGTAAGACGGAAGAGTCTTATCGGAGCCCTATGACCCCGAGCGCAGTGAACACGGTTATAAAAAAAATATTAGGTGCACTTGTACAGCGCTTCTAAATGAATAAAGTCTTAAAAAACAAGTATTGAGATACATACAGTTATATGAAAAATGAGTCTGAGGTATCGAAATACGGTGGGACATCTATAATTCATACACACTAGGGCGGGTCGATTTAAAAATCGCTCATTGCTCTGTGAAAATCGTATTCTAGGGATCAAAATAAGAAACTTTGCCGAAGGAACCATACCTCTAAAACGAATTCTAATGTCCCCCAATTTGGGCCGAACGAAAAATCCCACTTTGACCCATTTAGAGTGCTCCAATCGAGTCCAAATGTATGACCGACCCCAACTAACTTTGGACGGCCGATCCACCCATGCCAGTGGCACACCCCCTGGAACTCCCCTGGGAGTTCCCCATACAATCATTTTAAAATTTCACCATTTTTGGCCTTTACATGAGAAAATAAACTAAAAAGTTCGACCCAAATTGGGGGACATCAAAATTCGTTATAGAGGTATGGTTCCTTCGGAAAAGTTTCTTATTTTAATCCATAGAATATGATTTTCACAGAGCAATGGCGATTTTTTTGCCTCCCCACAAATCGACCCGGCCTAATACACACTCTAGTATGCATTTGTACAAGTAGTTATATATAAATTTGTTTTAATCTGTAAGAAGAATTGTATAAGTAGTCACTGGACTAATTTTATTTAATTAAATAAAAAAAGTGTTAAACATAAATCATGGCAGTGGCGCATGCCGGTTCTGATAGAAAATTTCTTTGTTTCACTTTTATTATTTTACTTTAGTTCAAAGATACGTGTATCAACTTATTGAAGACTCGATATACATAACTAGTATTTGAGCTTCGTGTTTTGTGTTTCAGACAATTTAAATTCTTAAAAAAATTTCTTTATATTAATTGGATAGTTTAATTTAATACTACAAGCATTTTTTCTAATATAAAATACAAAGTCTAATTAGTTAGCGCGAATTCTTCGCAAGCTGCTTATAGAAATTACTTATTTGTAACAATTAAAAAGCAATGAAAAATAAAAAAGGGTGTAATTCAAAAAATGTAGTGTAATTTAAAACTGGCTGCTAATGGCAGTATGTAATAAATAACGAAGGTGCATGGGCGAGTAGGTGGAGGAAAAGAATGGCAAGAGCGCGCCATAATATGTTGCAACTGAAATTATTTTACTCTACAAATATCATACCAAACAATCAATAATTAAATATTTTTTATATACAATAAGTGGGCTTAACTAAAAAACTGCTAAGCAGCGAAGATATGAAAAGCAAAATACCAACAGATATGGGAGTGTGTGGCAATGCTTTGGCACCACGGCCAACAGTGACCAATATCAACAAAAAAATAAAAATAAAAAATGAAAGAAGAAAAGAAACCCAAACCACAATGCAGTGGTAAACAAAGAATCAGTAACAATAGCAATAGCCAGTCAACCAATACGGTAGTGGAGCTGCCGCTGATGATGGGTAATCAATGAACTTATTGTTGGGAGCCTTTGCCTTTTATTTTGATTTTGCTTTCGATTTTTGTGTTGTCTTGTTATTGCTTGGCATATTACATAAGCCGGCAAGCATGTAAACCGCTCGAATACGGTTAATAAGTAATGAATATGAATTAATGTGTGTATGTATATATGCCTACCTTTACACACGCGGACGTTTCATTGAATAAAAAATATTGATGCATTTTGCTTTATTGGTATGTACTTTAAATGGAAAATTGGATAGTAACGGAGATCAGAGACGCTTGTGCATATTTATGTTCATGTAGAGATTCACTTGCCTATAAAAACGTCTAAAATAATTCAATTAAAAAGACACGAGCCGCTCATACTCGATCTGAGCAAAAAACTATCCTACTTTTTTAGTATTTTCTTATTTTTTTTAATTTTAAACTACCAAATTTGCTCAAGGTTAACATACATACATGCATATATACCTACGTTTGTATGTAGATTGGTGTCGATTTCTATTCAAGCGAGACTAACTAAGCACAAAGGTAATGCAAATTAAACAAAATTAGCTGCTTAACACGCAATGAACGCCCACTGAGGCCATTGAAGGTAACGTTTAAGTTTTTTTTTCTTTAGTTTCATTATACTTGTAGAAAGCCATATTTATTACATAGTCTTTGTTTTGGTCGCTCAAATCCGCTTGGCTATGAGATTACAATAAACCAGTATTTGAGTCACTTGGTACGCGTGCTGGACGACGTGAAATTCCGCGCAACCTACACAGACGCTCAAAAATTTTATTAGTTCCCATTGCCTAATTTCTTCCAGCACATTTGCATTTGTCACATTTTTACTTGTTCCTATACTGTCTTAATATGTATACATATATGTGTGTATGCCCGCGTGCATACATGTACGCATGATTTTTATTTCACTACTACAACAACACCTTTTGCCTCTTTTGCTATTCCCCAGCACCAAATAGGTGCGGACCCACATATCCATATTTTGCCCACCCCGATACGATTGTTGTTTTTTAATCAGTTTGTGTAGTAACATATTTTAATTTCCGTTATAGCTAACGGCGTAAGTAGTTTGTTTGCTTGTTTATCAATTACAAATTTTGCATTAGTGACAAAAGTGTATCAATTGGCAGACACGCAGGTGCAACATCCATTTTTGGGACGTAGTGACTTCAATCCAGGATGAAAGAACTACAATCGTATAAATAAGTGATAAAAAGTAACATCTTACCGGCCAATCGCTCTGCTTCCAAAAATGGGCAAACTATTCGAAAAGCTGTTCTCCAAACGCTTAAAATCTATAATTGCATGTAGAAACATCATACCCTCACATCGGTTTGGCTTTCGGGAAAAACACTCTACCGTCGAACAAATACACAGGATAACTCAAACAATAGAAGACGCGCTAGAGAGTAATAAAGTCTGCTCAGCAATATTCCTTGACGTTGCCCAGGCATTTGATAAAGTATAGCACGAAGGACTACTTTGTAAATTAAAAGCCCTTCTTCCGTTGCAGATCACTGACATTTTGGAATCGTATAAAACAAATAGGTACTTTAGAGTAAAGCAAAAGCAGGCGTATTCGGAAATAAAACAAATATTGGCCGGAGTACCACAAGGTAGCATACTCGGCCCAGTGCTGTACCTACTCTATACCGCAGACCTGCGAGTACCGAAAATGTGCGAAGTAGCTACATTCGCTGACGATACATGCATCTTAGCTGTTGGATCAACTGAAAACGAATCCATCCAGAAACTGCAGAAGTCCATTGACGAAGTAGTCACATGGACTGAAAATTGGAACACAAAGCTAAATGAAACCAAATCAGTTCACGTGGATTTTACTAATAAAAAAATTATCAACAAACCAGTTCATATTTTGTCAGCAATAGTGCCGAATGCTAATAGTGCAAAGTATCTAGTCATGACTTTAGATGTAAAGCTCAAGTGGAAAGAGCACGTGAAAATCAAAGCGGCTGCACTGAATCTAAAGACGCAAAAACTCCAATCGCTAATTGGCAGAAACTCTGAGCTATCAACTCAAAATAAACTCCTCATTTACAACCAAGTGCTAAAGCCGGTGTGGACCTATGGTCTCCAATTATGGGGATGTACTGCAAAGACCAACATCGACATTATACAGCGCCACCAAAATAGAGTAATCAGGGGAATCGTTAAAGCTCCCTGGTACGTGCCTAATGAAGATCTGCACAAGGATTTAAATTTAAAAACCGTCTCAGACACAGCCAATCTCTATGCAGTTAAGCATGCTGAAAAGTTAAAAAAACACATTAACGCAGAAGCTTCCGTACTAAGCGATGAAGCAACTGTAAAAAGAAGATTAAAAAGAAAGAAACCTCAAGACTTAGTTGTCAATATTGTTTAAGCTACACTTCAAATTGTGAAATGAAAATTACTTATTATTTTTATACTAGGTGTAATCTTTATGGAATGTAAATAAAAATTTATAACATTTCAAAAGAAAAACAAAAAATCATATAAATAAAATGTCTGAAGTCTATTGCATTCTCAAGACAAAATTTTTGTATGGAATAATTCAGTTTTCAATTATCTACTTGAGTGTTTTTCGAAAAAGTAGGGGAAATGGTTAAAATGTGTTTCAAGTGAAATAACTATCATAGTTTGTTAGTAATAAAATTACACGAGATCTATTTTTATAAGCATTTTTAGTACATTAATTCCCTCACAAAAGTGCCGCTTCCTTTGAGAAGTCTGAAAATAAGTGAATTTAAAAGGCCGTTAGAAGGATAAACATTTCTAGAAAAATGATTTGTGCGGCCTTCTCAAATAAAATCGGTATACAGTGAACGTTGACCTTTAAATAACTTGGCAAAATCTTAAGCACCTAAGATTTGTAAACTTTTTGTTAGTTTCGCGTACATCTTTCTGGGTGTTTTTCCTTTTCTTCATTTTGGTTTTTTCACCGAGATTCGAACCAACATTCTTTCTGAATTCCGAATGGTAGTCACGCACTAACCCATTCGACTACGGCATAAATACTATTGCCCTATACAATATTGCAGGGTAATAGTATGAAAAACTCTATTGTATAGGGCAATAGTATTCATGATAGGGGTCAGCTATTTTAGAAGAGAAGCTTTTATATGGTAGACATCCATTTGGAGGTTTGCCACCGCTGGTTGTGGAGCAATAGTTTCTATCAATTTTTTCTAACTTATAAGTTTTAGATGCTGTAAGCATAGAGTCCGATTACAGCTGAAGACAAATTACGCATGAACGGTTAGAGAGATTTTGCTTTAAAAACATTGACGATAGAAGTGTTGCGTACCAAGCAATAAATGCTTGATCGCGAATTGAATTTGAGTCCTTTCTTAGTTTTTTTGTACAATGCCATCAATTATATTAGATTAGATTTATTCGACCTCATGGTTTTGTGTGCCCTTTACTCATCACTGTACCTCATCCATACCCAGTTCCCTTAAGGGGGGCCTCTACTGTAAAACTTAAAAAAAATCGATTTTTTACTTTTTGTTGAAACATACTCAGAAACAACTCCAGAATGTTCCATGAAAATCTTAAAAAGAAATCTTGAATAGTTTTCAAGTTATAAAAGTTTTAGCAAAGCAGGTATAAACTGAGCGCTCGAGCGGTTTACGGTCATATGCTGTAAGTATGAAAAATTGTTTAAGCGTGTTTTTCTCGAAACCACGTTTTCAAAATTGCCCACATCACAGCTCCGTGAAAAATTAACATATCAAGCTCAAACTTTGATAGTATATTTTTAACAATATTTACTAGTTTTTAAAGCTATGGTGGGAAAAAATTTATTATTTATAACCCCTTTTTTAATAACAAAATGACAACAAAAAAATGTCGATTTTTTAAAAAACTTCAAAAATTTTACAAAAAAATTTTTTTTTTGCAAGTAATAGGCTTAACAACTAAAAATAATGATATATAATTAATAAAAAAAAATTGGTTTTTTTCATTTCAGATTTTTTTTTAAATGCGCGACAGTGTGGGCAGATTTCAAAAGGCGTTTCGGGGGAGCGGCTGTACAGCTGCCATTTTGAAATGAAAATAAATTTAAAAAATTTTTTTGTACACTCAAGACCTGTGTTTATGTAACCCTAAACTTTTTTTTACTAATTAAATTAATACAAGTATGAAAACAAAATCCATGAAAATTTGATTTTTACAGTAGAATCCCCCTTAATAAACTTAAGATAGAGCTGGGTTGGACTGAGCGTATGTGACTTTCCTCTGGCTGCAAATGGCCGAGATGTCTTAACCCTTTCCGCGGTATAGCGCTGCATTCAATGAGAAGATGCATTGGAGTCTCCAAAGAGTGATTGCAGAAACGAAAAAGATCAGTTAACTGCACTGGCCTGTGAGAATGCCCATGACCATTTTCAGCTTATCCTTGAGGAGAGTTATGAGTTTTTTAAATAACCAGAAGAGGATTGTAGCCCCTAGTAAGGATTTCGCCTTGCGTAGCCCTATAGTTTGGTGCCAGCTAACCATCCTTAGTACTACCTCTTCATTCTAAGCTTCTCCTTGATGGTGTCTTGTGCCATAGCAAGGAAGGGCTTGGGCCTTATTAATGACAAAGCCGCAATCTCACTTGTCAATGCGTCCGCTACTTCGTTCCCAGTTATACTGCTGTGTCCTGTGACCCAAATTAGCCGGATGCGATTATGCGTTTCTAACAGATTCAGTTTCTCGATACACTTAAGGACCGGTGTGGATTTAATTTTACAAAATGACAAAGCCCTGAGCTCCGCCTCACTGTCGCTCAGAATGGCAATACTCGCATTTCGGAAGTTTCTGTCTAAATTATTCTCTGCACATAGACAGATGGCACATACGCATGTCACTAATGGATTTAGAGTCCCACACTTAGATGTGTGAGTGAGTCCTGCGAGATTTACAAATGTACAGAGAATTTCATAGCTCAGCTCGCAAAAACGGCAGACGAGGATTATTCTAGATTTTCGAGCTTATTCTAAGACCTACAAAATGAATATGCGAAGAAAGACAAAAAAATCATATATTGATGTTGGTGACTCCTTTAAAAAGGAATGATTTTCACTTTTTAATATATAGCCATATGTACATACATACACTACCGGTCAAAAGTTTGGGTTCACTTGCATTATTTTGGAATTTTACACAATCAAGTCGGCTTATTACTGGTTTTTTTTTTTTCAACGAGCGTTCTGCTACTAGTTTGAGTTTAGGAGATTGTTATTGTTTACAAAGTGACTGTGGGAGTCGCGTAGATCAAGCAGGAACGTGTTATGACTTGCTGCATTCTGTCAATGCAGCATGTCATACAAAAATGATCTTCTAATTATTGAAATTTAAATAAAACTATATATTTCTTGTTTTATATGTAGAAAAATTGGTCGGAAAGCAGAGCTTAGTGTAGAAACACGAGCAGGCATTGTAGCACTACATGGAGAAGGCTATTCGACGCGAAAAATTGCTTCGAAATGTAATGTTTCTCAAAATGTTGTTATGAGAACGTTACAAAGAAAGAGCAATACTGGGTGCAATCAGAGTCGTCATCGTTCTGAGTGGCCTAAAACTACGTCAAAAGGAGAGGATAAGTTCATATGTGTTGTAAGCAAAAAAAATCGTTTTCTAACAGCCCCTGAAATTCGCGAACAACTCAATTCCTCGCGCGAGGCTCCAGTATCTGTTTCGACGGTACAGCGACGACTAAGAAGCGACGGCCTAAAAGGGTGCGTCGCCGCCAAAAAACCTTTACTTCGGAAGCAAAATAAAGTAAAGAGACTTAATTGGGCTAAAAAACATAAAAAGTAGACAACTGAACAATGGTCTAAAGTCTTGTTCACGGACGAGTCCAAATTTGAAATTTTCAACAAACGACGCCGCTGATATGCTCATCGTTTTGTCGGGTTGCATGTTGAACCAATGTGTTGTTCCCACAGTTAAGAATGGTGGAGGGTCAGTGTTAGTCTGGGGATGCTTTGCTGGAGATAAAGTTGGAGACATTGTGCAAATTGAGGGTATCATTGACAAAAAAAGTCTACCACAACATACTTCAACGGCACGCTTTTCCGTGTGGGAAAAGACTTGTGGGCAGCGGATTCGTTTTCCAGCAGGATAACGATTCTAAGCACACTTCAAAATTTTTCCAGGATTACATTGCAGCCAAAGAAAATCAAAAACAACTCAAATTTATGGAATGGCCTCCGCAGTCGCCGGATTGTAACCCGATCGAGTTGCTGTGGGACGAGTTGGACAGAGAAGTAAGAAAATTGCAACCTACTAATACAAAACAACTTTGGACATTTCTGCAAAATTGCTGGAATCAAATAACAGCAGAATCTTTGCGTAAACTAATTAATAGGATGCCTAGAACATGCGACGCTGTAATACGAGCAAAAGGCGGATATTCCGAGGAATCCAAAATATGAACAAATACTTGCGGGTTTCTTTAAAAGTTAACATATTTTGTATTAAACACAATTACTTTCTGTAAAATAACAATATTAAAAAATATTTGACGAAGAAAATCACGATTATTTAAAAAAATTTTACGATTTTTCAAGTGAACCCAAACTTTTGACCGGTAGTGTACATATATATTTTTTCAAATTTTAAGACATTAAAGCAATCTAGCGTTACTTAAGGGAAATCGCTGTTGCAACAAATTTCAGTAAATTAAGTAATGAGCCCTTGTTTTAGTCTTATCTTATGAACCAAAAGTAATAATTATTATTATATTGTATCAACGCATTCGTTGAACATTGCCCTACTACTATCACACTCGTAATAGTTTAAAAAAATAGAAATACGACTGTGGAGAAAACACAAAAATATGCATCAATTATGTTAACACTAATTCAAACAAATTTATCAGGTTTTTACTAGGGTACAATAAGCCACTTTAATTTGTTGCGGCAGATGTGTATGTATGTACAGATAACGGGTGATTTTTTAGCTGTTATCTTTTTAAACAGTTGGTTTAAACAGCTAACGCACGTTTCGTGTTTTGTTCCACTGTCAAACATCTTCAGTTTGGTCTATAATTTAACCATGAATCGTCTTGCAAATCATTGAATTTTATTATAAAAATGCGTGTTCTGTTAAGAAAGTTTATCGCGCGCTTCTTCCATTTTATGATCAGTTTAATCGACCCACTGAAGCGGCTATTCGAGCTATTGTGACTAAATTTAAAACCAAATTTACATTATTGAACATCAAACCACCAACACGCTTACGTAGAGTGCGAGCTGAGGAAAATATCGCAGCTGTATCGGCCAGTGTTAATGATGACCATCAATTATCGATTCGTCGCCGTTCGCAGCAATTGGGTCTCTGTTACTCAACAACGTGGACAATTTTGCAAAAGGATTTACACTGCACGCGTATCAATGGACTTGTTGAGAAGCGAGTTCGGTGAACATTTTATTTCACGTTCGGGACCTGTCAATTAGCCATCCAGATCCTGCGGTTTAACGCCTTTAGATTATTTTTTGTGGGGCTATGTTAAAGCTCATGTCTATTCAGACAAGTCTGCTTCAATTAAAGCATTGGACGACAGCATTAAAGCATTTGTATGTGAGATACCGGCCGAAACATTGGAAAGAGTATGCCAAAATTGGACTTAGCGGATGGACCATTTGAAGGGCTCAACATTTGCATGAAATAATCTTAAAACATTAAATTATATGGACTGTACTATCGATTTAAATAAAAATGTTATGGATTTTTTTGAATTTTACGTGTGTTTTTTTGAAAAACTTTCCTATAGCTCTTAAAAAATCACCCTTTACATACAGTCCGGTTCACTTGATTAGAGGCAATAGTTTTTATGGAATAAATTGGTTATTAAAGCAACCGTATTTGATCTAGTAACCCAAGGTTTATTTGTAGTGACAGTCAAGCTGTACCAAGAGCCCTTGCTAACCCACACTGCTCTTCGAAATTCGTAGGTGAATGTAAGACAAAACTAAAATGTGTTGCAGAACACAAAAAAGTTTGCCTTATTTGGGTTCGTGGACATTGTGGCATTGCAGGGAACAAGTTTACTGATAAACTGGCTAATGAAGGCTCTTCAGGCATACCACTTGGCCCTGAACCCTTTCTAGGTCCCAAATTTGCAACGATCCGACTATGGATTGATGTATTCATGAATTCTACTCATAGAAGACGTTGGTCTGAGTTGGGCTCCTGACGATAAGCCATAGGCCAAACAGAAAACTAACAACCCCTGTGGTCAGGATATGGCTACCATGTGAATCATTGACGACCCAATATGCCTATTCTGCCGTGAGAATGAGGACACAGCAGGGCATTTTCTCTGTAGCTGTCCGGCGTTTTCTAGAATCAGATTTAGGCTAGGGAAAGTACTTAAGTTGACACCACAGCCTTGTAGGTAATGTTATGGCTTGGGGAGCAATGTCGTACTATGGCGCGTTCCAAATGAAAATCGTATACTACAAAATGACGGGAAACAGCTATTAAGCACATGTTCGACCCATCAATTGTATCTTTTAACAGGATAAAGCATCTGTGCACACCTCAAGTGTGGACAAAACTTGGAGCGTCCCAAAACGTTGAAACTTTAGCATGGCCAACGAACATTTTGAAAATCAATGAGCATGGTTTGCTCGTAAGGTTTTCGAGAATGGGGAATCAGAAGTCAAAAATGCTTTAATTCGAACCATTGAAACGCTTGGTTTGAAATTTCAATAGGCTGTCTGGAGAATTTGTACTAATCCATTCATCAACGCGTTTATAAACAATATTGCAGCACAAAATTGTATATGTATTTTTAATATAATAAATGTCAAAAAACAAAATTTCCAAAATGTATTATTATTTTTTCTTATTTGGTTAATGCCGCTATTCAAGTGAACCAATAAATCAGGCACAGTATTAAAGCTGTTGAAGTTTTACTGCTGCAAAATACCGTTAGATGGAGTAATATTTTGATGCATGTTTATTTTCGAGCAAAGTACAGTCTTCACTTAAATTATCAGACAACCTTGGATTACTGGATCAAATACGGTTGCTTTAATAACCATTTTATTCCATAGAAATGATTGCCTCTAATCAAATGAACCGATGTAATACCCAGCAGGGCCAAATCGAGGTTGAATGGTAGAATAACCAACTTTATGGATATTCTCAGTCGCAATTTTTATGCAAGCGGCTAGTGCCAAAAACAATACAAACACCTTTTCAGTTTCGCAAGTTACCTCCATTTGTTCTGCTTTAGTTTTAGGTTGTGCAAATTGTTTGATTTCTTTTGTATTTATGTGCTTGCATTGTAAAATGTTTGTCGTCTACAATACTGACCACCTTGTGTAGTACCAACAAACATTTGTTGTTGTGATCTTATCGCTCCAAACGCGCTTACTAATGTCTGGGAGTTTTATTTTCAGGCTAGTATTGTGGTTTTGTTTTTATGTATATATGAATGAACGTGTGTGTACATATGTATCTGTCGGCACGTTAATGCCGGTTGAAGAATTTATGGCTTACTGACACCACACGACTGACTATTTGGTTTACAAATTTTGGTTGCTGCAACTGGCAGCTGGTTGAAACCAAAACAGAATTAAAGTCGATTTATGCCAAGCGACTTGCTGTGAATAAATTGCATTGGAACTTTTAGATAAAAAATTATTATTATTAGTTTTTAAATACGTATCACGAAAAGCTGTACTAAATTTTGATTTTTAAAAAAATATTTCAGTGTTATTTACAAGAATAGAATACTAGAAATGCTTGGCTTTCAAAGCAGCGGATGTGATCTACATTGATTCGGAGTATAACTGCAAAACCTTGACACCAAATGCGAAAACTGCCTGAGAGGAAAATAGGCAGCCAAGAGATATCTTTACTTAAGAAGCAACACAGTAGAAAGGATGCCTATTTGAGACAGAGCAATGGATAAATCTGGGCATGTGCGATGACTAAGAAATGATTTTAGTTTTGGTGCCAGGAAGCCAGGAAGCCAACAAAACACGATTTCAGCTCGAAAATAAAGGGTTTTTCAATAAGGGCGGGTAGATGTTGCTGTGGCGTTTGCTGTGTGGCACGTAGCGCCGTCCTGCTGAAACCACATGTCGTCTAGGTCCATATGGTTCAATATGGGCCATACGAAATTGGTTATCATCGTTGTGTAGCGCTCGCTGTTGACGGTGACCGCCTCACCAACGTCGTTTTCAAAAAAGTACGGACCAATGACGCCGACGGCCCAAAATCCACACCAAACGGTAACTTTGTGAGGATGCATTATCACCTGGTGAACCTCGTGTGGATTGGTGTCGTCCCATATACGGCAATTTTGTTTGTTAACACAGCCATTCATCCAAAAATGCGCCCCGTCACTAAAGATGATTTTTCGCCCAAAAATGGGGTTCTCAGCGAACAAACGGCGTTGTGTATGGTCATCAACTTTGAGCTCCTGGGTCAGTTGGATCTTGTACGGGTGTAGGCCCAAGTTCGCCAAGTTGAAGTCTGCGAAAGGCCAAGTTCTTGTGCACGGCGAGGAATAGACTGCCTCAGGTTCTGCTGTACACTTTCACGGACCGCGGCAATGTTCCCCGCTGATCTTGCGTTTCTTGAACGTACGGGTGTTGGCTGATTGTTTACTGACCCGGTCGTCTCAAATTTGGCCACCAAACGTTGAAGAGTCGACTTTGAAGGGCCACCACGTCTACAGAAAAATGGGCGCAATGCGCGCAACGTTTGCGTTAATGAACACTCATTTTGATAATAAAGTTTTATCATTTGAACGTGCTGTTCAATCGTGTATCTTACCATGATGGTTTGGCATAAACAACTGAATAATAAACAAAAGATTTGACAGATGTCACCAAAACAAAATGGCTGCCTCAGGGCGCCAAAATCGACCCGCGCCAATTGAAAACCCCTTTATAAAAGCCGATCGGAAAAATATGGCTTTTCTCCTTAAATGAGTCTTTCACCGTTTTCAAAAACGTCGAGGGTCTGTGTTAGGTGCTTAAAGGAGGAGGTATATTTTAATAAAAAATCTTTGTTAAAATTCCAAATATAGTCAAAACTCGAGAACTTGAATCAGCATCATCCAATGAATTTGACCGATATTTTTTTTGTGAGAAAATAACGTATTTGTTACCATAATTCGAAATCAAGTTCATATTCACGTTCGAAATCCCATTGAGATTGAAAACCCCTCGTGGGACATAGGACATCAAAAATTTAAAAACGCTAAATATCTGTTCAGATTTAATTTTTTTTCACGACACGAAATTCTCACTTCTCAGGAGTTATTGAGAATGACCTGATTAGCTCCTCAGAGAAAATAATCAAATGGTTTGTTAATATTTGATCACTGGTCACGTGGCTGTCTCGGAAAATGCGTGTACAAAAAGCACATTTAATTGCACTAACAATTCTAAAAAAAAAATATTTTAAATATTTTATTTGCTAATACGTCAATTGTTTTTTATTGTGAATTTTCATAACAGTGGGTTATTTTTGTATTAAATAAGTGGATTATTTTTGTATTAAGTAAATTGCAAAATATTTTGCAAAATAAAACAATTCGGAACATATTTTTTAAGTAATTTTATCCACTTAGATTGTTGAAATATCGCACTGTGCGTCGTTTGCGGAAAAAAATAAATTAGTTTTGCGGTGAGTCAACTTTCAGTTTTTTTTACTATGATAAGGCAACGGCGTGCACTGCAATCATTGTTCGTGACCCTTTGACCAAAAGCTCGAGCAATATTGCAGTTGAACAACCACTGTATTCGTCTAGTTTAGTTACGCGAGAGGTGAAGTTTGGTCACAGTTGTCTACGCGATATTTTCCTTGTTTACCATAAACCAATAAATACGAAGTATGTTTTTACTTTTGTTAACTCTTATCACTATAAAAAAATTATTTTTTATTGCACAAAAATTGATGCGTCCATATTGGGGTATTTACATTTTTTTCTGTTACCAAAAACAAGGTATTTTCTTAGCGCCATATATCGAGTATTACGACTTCTCTTAGTTGGATTCGGTATGCCGGTATGTACTTATGAACTAAACAGAATGGGAAATGACTTAAAAAAGTAGTATAGCCAAAAAATACCTTTAGTTTAATATTGTAACACAAGCAACAATTGGGAAATCGGGACTAGTTTCACCGCCAATTTGTTATAAGTAAGCCTTTAAAGGTTTGCTAAAAATTGTTGGCAGGCATAACTACATACACACAGTCGCAGGTTCGCCATTGCGTGCTAAAATGCGATAAATAGATATTATTTATGAAAGATCAAACCGAAAATTGTAACTGCAGAAAACACACTCACACAAGCAAGCGCAATTACCGCGCATGACCAAAAATTCAAGAAACCATAAAAAAATATAAAGTACTTGTATATTAAACTTAACGCCGTGCGATTAATACATTATTCAAAATTAAATTTATTTAATTATTTATAGTTTCAATAATTCAATTAGTTGATTAATCGGAGATTTTTCTAAATAAAAAATTGAGTCTATCAAAGAATTAAAGTTTACACTACTCTAATATTTATCTTTTTGACTAATTACAATTCGAGTTAAATGATTAATCACATATTCAAAACAGTTTTTTCTAGGTAACATATTATATATGTATGTACAGGGTGTGTACAGTATTTGAGGACAACTTTAGAGTAAAGTAATTAGCTTCTTTTTTTTTAAACAAACTGAATGAAATTTCTTCAAGCATTTTTTACACAAAATTAACTTTTTATGTATCTATGAAATCATTCAATAAAATTGGCTTCGATTAGCAGCAATAAACTACTCCATCTGGGTCCGGAAACGATTGTATGCCCGAATCAAATGCCAATATAACATTGGCCACAACGGTATTAATTGAAATGAAAGACGAAATGGTGTCATGAGGATGCTTATTGTTTTCACGCTTAACTTCGTTCCATACGGATTAAGGTCTGGTAAGTTAGGCGACCATAAGTTCGGTGCTCTCAGGCTCTTCAGGATTTTTAATTTTGTCTAGAAGGCGTTTTGATCGCATAACTCGCTGATCTCTTGTTTGCTTCGACATAAAACTGTCTTCGGCGCATAACGCAGAATTTATACGAGAGATCTTCATGGACAATTAGACGGATGAAACCCTCAGAAACATGAAGCTTTCTCGCAAGGACCCCCATTGATTTTGAAGGGTCCTCGATGATGATCGCTTGCACTTGTTGCGTCTTGGAACTAGAGTCTGCATCGCCGCTTGATGCTTTTGCTCACGGCGAACCTTATAAGCGAATGAATGGAAACAATTAAGAAAATAAGATATTTCTGAATCGGTGTGATTTGCACATAAGGTGACGATAACTGCAAGTCACTTAATTTTTTGAGTTATAGCCACATATCTATCAACTACCGTAATTATAGTACTTAAACGTATACCCTAAGGTGGACCAATTTTTGTAGAATCATTTTTCCGGCATCGAGCCCAGTAGAGCCCATAGAATTCTGAGACAAAAAATCCATTAGAGCATAGCCCAATGGTGGTCAAGCTCCTTGATAGCACGAGCTATTTTTCAAAATTTGAAATTTTTCGCAAGCCGAAATTAAAGGAATTACAATTTTTTTTTACAAAATTCATTGAAAACAATATAAATAAAATTATAATTTGTATAAATATTAAAAATTAAACAGATTTGTTTTACTCCTCTTGATAATTTTTTGGAATTTGGTGAATAATTTCTGACAGCGCTTCTCAGTAATTCTTTGCGTTGCTGGTTAGTTAATCGGTATTTGGATTTCCCGAATTTCAAAGTAGAAAACAAATGTTTCACATACGTACGTTGTTCCGAATATTGAAAAAATGCGACAAGCAGCATTTTTAAATTCGAGATACTCCGATTCTGATACAAATTTCCAAAATGCAATAATCGACGTCGACTTATATTTCTATTAATTCTAATTCTCCAGATGCCTTTTGGGTCATAATTATAATGGAAATGGAAAACTCATCTTGAATTATGTTAATTTAATAGGGATTAGAAAACAATTAAGAGCCGATTTTTAATTTAAATATTCCAAGTTTTGAAATCTATTTGAAATTCCGTCAATATTCCTTCTAACTTTTTTATATGTAAATAATCATCTAAATAATCATCTAACAATGCAAAAGAAATTAATGTCATTTGTCATTTCGTCTTTTAATCTTCAAATTTTTGAATTGTCGATGCTTTTTTGCATTGATACGAATGTAATTTACAATGTGTAACACTGTTTTATAACATCAGGAAATTTTAAATATAATAGTTTGTAACGAGATGTTCTCTCATCTCTTAAAAGCTTAATAAGACCGAGTTTTGGCATTGCCGAAGCTTCATCAGTAGGAGTGCTTACAAGTTTATTAGGAGGCACATAAAAAGTTTTCATTTTGGAATAAAGACAGTAAAATTGAAATACATGTATCGCGGGCCACAAATAAAACTTCTAAGAGCCGCATGTTGCTCGCGAGCCGCAGGTTGGATCCCTGGTATTGTCTAAAGTCAATTGCGAGGCCCCCAAATTTTATAAGGAACTATCTTTAATTAATACGAAAATTATGGCAATGAAGATAGAAAATAGGAAAAATACATATCTTGTTGAAAGTAAAAAGGATCTAAAACCAAAATAATTGTAAATATGTTGTTGATACCAAATAAAAAAGTTTTATAGAATGATTAGAAAAAAATGTTAAAAATAAATTTTTAAAAATTTTAAAATTAAATTATTTCGAATTTTTGCAAGCTTTAGTTTGCTTTTTCTAGAACGTTATGTAGAATCAGAATCTGCTGAAACGATGTCGAAAAAGAATTAAAAAATAAATAAATAATTGGCGCGTACACTTCTGTTAGCTGTTTGGCCGAGCTCCTCCTCCTATTTGTGACATGTGTATTCATATTGTTCCCCAAATGGAGGGAATCAAGCCGACTACGAACGGTAAATGGTTTTTTATGAAGAGCGGTTTTTCATGGCAGAAATTTACTCGGAGGGTTGCCACTGCCTGCAGAGGGAGCGACGGGTATTAGAAAAAAACTTAACCGCCATAATATACTCAACAATTAATAAGCTACTTATTTGTAGTTTTACTAATAGGACTATGAATAAGTTCGTGCGGTTTTTTTTCGAAATTTGAAACTTTATTGACGTAAAATGGTTACAAATTTAATATTCAAAATATTGTCCATCGCTTACTACTACTTTTTCCCATCTTTCTGGCAATTCACGGATTCCCTTTGTGAAAAATTCGGTCGGTTTTGCCGCAATCCACGAATCGATCCATTTTTTGACTTCATCGTAATTACGGAAGTGCTGGTCAGCCAGGCCATGTTGCATCGATCGGAAGAGATAGTAATCGGATGGCGCAAGGTCTGGACTATACGGCGGGTGGGGTAGGACATCCCATTTGAGCGTTTCTAAGTATGTTTTGACCACTTGTGCAACATGTGGCCGAGCATTGTCATGTTGCAAAATAACTTTGTCGTGTCTATCGGCGTATTGCGGCCGTTTTTCTCGCAGTGCTCGGCTCAAACGCATCAATTGTCGTCGGTAGACATCCCCCGTAATCGTTTCATTCGGTTTCAGTAGCTCATAATACACAACACCCAGCTGGTCCCACCAGATACACAGCATAACCTTCAGGCCATGAATATTCTGCGCCGACGTCGATGTTGAAGCATGGCCAGGGTATCCATACGTTGCCCGACGTTTTGGATTGTCGTAATGGACCCACTTTTCATCGCCAGTCACAATTCGATGCAAAAAACCCTTTCTTTTGTGCCGTTGAAGCAGTTGTTCGCATGCCATAAAACGGCGTTCAACGTCTCTTGGCTTCAATTCATACGGCACCCAATGGCCTACCTTTCGGATCATTCCCATGGCTTTTAAACGTTTGGAAATGGTTGATTGATCAACTCCCAAAGTTTTTGCAACCTCTTCTTGCGTTTGAGCCGGATCTTGATCGAGCAATTCCTCCAATTCGGTATCCATGAACTTTGGCGGCGCACCCTCGCGTTCTTCGTCTTCCAAGCCAAAATCACTACTTTTAAAGCGTGCAAACCACTTCTGGCACGTTCGCTCAGATAGAGCATGCTCACCATAAACTTCCACCAAGATACGATGACTTTCGGCTGCTTTTTTCTTCATATTAAAATAATGAAGAAGAATTCCCCGCAAAAACACATTATTTGGCACGAAATTCGACATTTTCAAGTGTGGTAAAAATATTGTTGTTTACGCTTCAAATAAAAAACTTATACTGACGTTTGTGCCTTACGACAGTAGCTCTCCAATGAATGTTTGGAAATGTGGATCGATGGAATAATAATCAAGTTACGCCATCTGTTGTAAAACCGCACGAACTTATAAATAGACCTATTACTTTTTCTGTTAAGATCGAAGAAAGGCCTAGCTTTGAAAATTTACTTTGGAAGTTTGGAAAAAATACTTAAAATTGTTTTTATTGCATTTGTCATATTGAAGTATGAAAAAGTTTGGTTTCTTAAACTCAAACTGAATTAGGCTTAAAGCAAAATACATAATGAACAAACATTTTTATGATCCATTTTTTTTTATTTTCAAATAAAATTTTGGGGAAATTAAGCTCTTTTGATAAAAATTTCAAATTTTTGAGGAAAAAATTCAGAAATAAATTTTTTACTATGTGTAAAACAGGGTTGCGTATTTCTAAAAAAAATTTAATTGTAAAACTTTTAAAATTTCCAATAAATCCATCTTTAATAGAGCGACAACGCCAATACAATTTAGTTTATGAATACATAAATTATTTTTACAGACTAATAAATTAATTTCAAAAATGTATCCTAGATAGAAAGCAACAAATTTAGATTAAACAAGTTTCCTATGATGAAATTTGTGAAAAACAAAACATATATTTTCTTGTTTCTATTTTTGGTCCACCGCTGTACTGTACATATATTACAAATTTCCAATATTGAAAGGTTTATATATGTCTTAATTAAAAATTCTTGCTCCACTTAAGAATAAAAATACTTTTCTTGGATTCGTACAATTTTTGTATAATTGAACAGAATTCAATAATTCTTAACAATTAAAATTTAAAAATATCAACAAAATTAACTAAAAACATAGTGCAATTCATCACTTGAAACCAAAAAAAAAATTGCAAAATGCGGCGCACAAAAATGAAAACACTAATGCTATGCTTTTTCATCACTTTTATCAAAGCATTTTTGCGAATTCTTCTGCAAGTGCCAGCTGGCAGCTGCGGCGATCGATACTACAGAACAGACAGCAGGCAAAGTGTTACAGTGAATTACAGTGGCAAATTACGCAACATACCGACAAAATGCCAATGTGTGTGTGTATGCGCGTATTTGTACCAATTCGCCAATTACGCACGATGCAGTAAGAGCAATAAATAGGAGCAAAGGTAGCGACGCAAAGCAGCAGTACGAAATTGGCATTGTGCCGCATTAAATTGTATTTCAACAACTCGCCGACGGAATAGTGCAGGTAAAATATGTCCGGTATAATTTTTTTTATTAAAATGAAAATGAAAAACGTCTGTTCTTGCATCCGTCAAACTTAACGCCTTTTTTAAAAATAGAGCTCCGCGCTTTGATCAAAAAATAAGGAAGTGAATGATACTATTCTTGAGTATCACCAAAATTAATCGGTTCCAATGTCTGATATCGGACATCCGTATAAAATCAAGTCCACTCGACAAGTAAAGTCTTTTGCTCATGGGAAACCAGTTTTCAGTTCATCTACCATCTCAAACTGTGTATTTGCGATGAAGCAATGAAATACCTACAGCAAGGCTACGAAGAAGACGTAGCTGGCAGTGATGACACAGTAATCCAATTGAAGATTAATCGTCGATAAGTTCTGCACCCTGGCTGGCCCTTGATGAATATTCCTCATCAGACCGCCGCTATATCGAGATAGCAGCGCAAAAAAAAAAAAAAAAACAATTGTACAAGTTGCACAGTCCATCTCTCAAAATGCTATCTTCACTACAGCAGCTGAACGATCTGGACAGTTGTTTCAAATCAGCCTGTTTGGTGGCCTTCATTCACTATTCATAATTTGTCGAATCAATCCAGTTTAAAATTGATTCCATTCTCACAGTTAGTATAGTATGCTTTCCAGCAGGGTTTGTAAAAATATACATAGACAAACTAGCGTCAAAGTAGATATATACACTTGCCTGTAGAATTGCCTCCATCAATTTGCTATCGAGTGTTTTTGTTGTCAACCAAATTATGGTGCTGACAAGTGTCTCAATACCGCAAATTTAGGCAATTTTAGTGATTGCTGATGACAGCTGGTTTCGAAGTTGGCAAATCGCATTAGTACAAACTTATATACTTCATACACACGACACATTATGCGCGTTTTACATAACGCTCTTCCCTTCACTTTATCGAGCTTAAAGTGTTTTACGTAATTCCATCATGCGTCTCTGATAGGCCTAATAGTCGCTTATTTACCACCATAGTGGCTATTAGTATGGCAAACTACAAGAGTTCGATGCAATGTGGCAATAGTCAATTTAAAATAGCTGTACTTTGTGCAATGCTCTACCCCAAATGCATATAGCTAAATAAAGTCATATGGGCATACAAACCCGTACCTTATGCGCAGTGAAAAGCAAAAGCTTACTCGTCAGAGTGAAAATTGGACCTATGTATGTAATTTGTGGATTATTGCAGTTGGAAGACAATGGCTCGATGTAGAATAATTGCATTAATGTAGTGATATTTATGGTTAATATCTTCTTGGTGGTAGTCAGCTGCCAAAGTGTAACGTGAAAATTAAAAGTAACGTCTTAAGATTATTTTTAAAATATTTTGTTAGACTAAATCGCGTTCAACGAAATTAATATTCGTTTATTTCATTTAGATATTTCAAGTCTTAAACATAATTACTGTTTTTACAGACCACTTAAAACTAATATGAGCTTAAATTACTACAGCTAATTATTATTTTATAAATTAAACAACAAGAGTTTAGAAATTTATAAAATTCATTCTTTGAAACCGAAAAGTCAAGCGGAATAGAACTCGAGCGCGGGCAATAAGAGCATTACGCACATAAATCGTATTAAGAAATTTAAGATGAAATGAGTAAGTATTGCGTAGAGATCCAGTAGGAATATTAAAGTAAATGCTACGTAATAGGGATGAACAGTCAATTTCGCCTTTAATTGCACTAAAAACAAAAGACAGTGAAAGTGTAGACCTTCTTTCTCTAGATAATTTAAGTTAATTAAAATCAAACGGGAATTATAGGAAGGGATAGGATTTGAGAATTGTAACGACTTGAGAGCATATTTAAGGAGCACCTTCTGTATACGTTGAATTCTCTCAACAGCAAATTGGTGGCAAGGCCTCCAGATAAATGTTGCATATTCCAATCTACAGCGAACATGCGAAGTAAAAAGTAATGTGTGAGTGTAGGAGTCCGAGAACATCGAGCTATTACGCTGTATAAAACCTAAAATTGAGTAAGTAGTGAATACAATTAACATTAACTTTAACATACATTAACTTTTAATGTGACTGATTAATGCAAAATGGGAGTCGAAGATCACACCTAGATCTTTGAATTAATGAACAGATTGAAGTAAAATATTATCATTGCTATAAGACGACTGGAAAACATTTTGAGTTTTGGTTAATATTTAGAGAGATAGCAGAGTTACATTCTCACTTTTTCTAATTGCAGCAAATATTTTCAAATCATCAGCATACAGAAGAAAGTTGGCAAATGAAGAGCAGGTACTAATACTAAAAATCATTAATAAATAGATCGAAGATAAGAAGAAAATGCAATGAAAGGTTCTGAACATTCACCCTTATTATTTTCACAAATTGTCTATCGGATAAATAAGATTTCAACCATTGAAAGAAAATACAACTTAAACCAAGCGATGCTAATTTATGTTATATAATTGTATGAGAAACTCTATCAAATGCTTCAGAAAGGTCCGTGTAAACACAATCGACTTGAAAACCTTCAGCAAAAGTTGGAAAGCCAATATTCACCAAAAGCAGCCAGGTTGGAAACGGTAGACCTACCCGAGATAAATCCATGCTGATTGTGCGAGATTAAGCTCTTAGTAGCAAAGTACATATTTTCTTTTACAATTCCTTCGAAAAGTTTAGATTTAATAGAAAGCTTCGAGATGGCATTATATTGTAGTTGCACACATCATTCATAGTTGTGGTTTTCCAATCACTGATAAAAACTCCAGATGATAGAGATTTGTTAAAAACTAGTGTGAGGGAAATAATAATAGCCGGGCAGTGTTTGAGAAAAATTACGGACCGCCCATCCTTATCAGTCCGTGAAAAAGTTTTTACATCCAAATTCCCATCCTCAATATTCAGAGGAACAAGCTTTAAATAGCCGAAATAACCGAAAGATTAAGGTAGATTAACATGACAAGAAGAAAACGAGTATGTACATGGTGCACCATCTTTTATGTCGATATGAAAACATTGAAGAACTTTGAAAAAAAAAAAAAACTGATTTGTATAAGTGAGGTATTTTTATTTGGTTTGGTTATTTACAATTTATTAAAACAATTTTTTGAATACAATATCAATCAAGTAGCCATCTTCATTCGCAATCACAAACTGCGATCTTTTTTCTGCGTTTGTCACCACCTTGACAAGCATTTCGGCTTTTATAGCGTCGATCTCGGCACGAATGTTTGCCTTAAGCTGGTCAATGGTCTGCGGCTTGTTGGTGTAAACCTTACTTTTCAGATAACCCCACGAAGTCCGGGGGGTTAAGTCAGGTGATCTGGGGGCGAGTCGATGTCGCCTCTTTTTGACACTAGACGTCCCTGGAATTTTCGTTGCAGAAATTCAATTGTTGCATTCGCAGTGTGGCCTTTCTCACGCATTTGCGGGCAGACATAATGAGTTAATGAGTCAGCATCCATCGATATCGGTTTCCATCGACCATTTCGTTTTCTCGGTAAAAATATGGCCCAATGATGGTTTTAGCGCAAATGTCGGCCCAAACAGTTACTTTCCGGTCATGCAAGTGCGTTTCATGGATCTCGTGTGGATTCTCAGTTGTCTAAATGCGGCAATTTTGTTATTCACGCTGCCAGAGAGGTTAAAATGGGCCCTTCAGTCATTAAAATTTGCTTCCAAAAATTGGGTTCAGTGTCAACCATTCGAGCGACGGTTTGGCCGTATTTCAAGCGACGTGAATGGTAGTCGGCAATATTCCTTGTGTCAATTGCACTTTATACGGAAACAAATTTAAATCATCCTTTCAAATACGCTGCATTGTGAGTTAGAACAATAGAACGACTATTTTCAATGTACATCGTCATTATTTCAGCGCGTTGTTTCGGTGGTTGAAATTGTACTGTACTGACGTACCGAATACATATATGTTGAAGTCGATCGGTTGGTAAATGACAAAGTTATTCAGCGTTTACATACCGACATAAAATATGGCGCACCCTGTATCATACCTAGTGAAATTAGATTTGAAAAAATCGGCAAACAAATTGGCTACGTCCGCAGGAGTAGTAGCAGATTTGTCATTAAAACGAACCGCAGAAGGGAGGCCAGCGCTTGACTTTTTAGATTTAACAAATCGCCAAAAGGCCTTAGGATTTGACTTAATATGCTCTTCAATATATATGCTCAAGAATATTAAATGCAACGATCACTTATGATGGCGTTCGAACGAATGTACAATAGTTTTCCAATGCCGAACTTTCCTTGCACAGAAACTCAGCGAGAGCTCAAAGCACCAACAATGTCCAGTAGAGCTCCAAGAATGCTAGATCTGACATTTTCAAATAATATTCTGAACTAATATTAGTTTGAGGCAAAAGAAATCCACTATTTTTACGGTAGATGGCTGCAGTGATCGATATCAAAGCACCAACAATGTCCAGTAGAGCTCCAAGAATGATAGATCTGACATTTTTAAATAATATTCTGAACTAATATTAGTTTGAGGCAAAAGAAATCCATTATTTTTACGGTAGATGGCTGCAGTGATCGATATCTCGAAAAGTATCGATCAATCAACTTAAAGTTTATGCTCGTTTTCAAGGTGATATTCACACTTAAAAAAATTATATTGCGGTTTTTTGTTTGCTTCATTCAGTAGTGAGTTACAGGGTGTTAACAATGGAAGTCAAAAAAGAGAATATTGGGTATATTTTACAGTTTTTCTGTGATCAAGACGAAAATACAGGTCAGGCCGCTAAAATAGTGAATGGTGTTTAGTTTATGGTGTCGCTTCTGTCCAACAGCTAATTAATTGGCGTGCAATTTTGGTTTCGTCGATTCTGTTAAGGCCTTTTCGATGTTAAAGATGCATCACGCATAGGGAGGCTCGTCGCAGAAATAATCAAAGTTGACCGGAATGTTAGTAGTCGTCCAACCGCTCATGAGCTAAAGATCGATCATAAAACCATTTTAACCCATTTGCGCTAACATTTTACGCAAAAATAATGGATTTCATTTTGACAAAACTAATATTATATTTCATTTTGATTTTTATGGACCATTACGCATCCTAGACTACTTCTATACTATAGTAGAACATGGTTTTACAAACTTATATATTGTTAGGCGTTTTTAAAGTCTTAAAACTACCGGCTTACGGAATGCCGAATTTACTACAACTATTGACATTAAATTTTCTGTCTTTGGTATTAAAATCACCAAGCACGATTTTTATGTGTACGATTTTATATACTTCTCTTCTACAAGTAAATGTGTAAGTGTGTATATTACTACCCTGCAGGGAAAAGTACTTGTTTTGAACTAGAATACTACCAGTTCACTTTTCAGCTCAACCAGTTCATATTCTATCTTTTTTCTCCTCCTCCTATTGCGTCTTGATGCTGTTCCACAAATGGAGGGACCTATAGTTTTAAGCTGACTCCGAATGGCAGATGGTTTTATTTTATTATGAGGATGTTTTTCAAGGCAGAAATACTCTCGTAGGCTTGCCATTGCCTGCCCAGGGGCGATCGCTATTAGAAAATCGTGTTCCTAACATTTGGTGTTTAATGCATGTAGATTCGAGCCCGGAACACGCACCAACACATTTGGCTACGGCGGCGATTCACTTTAGGAGCATAAATAAAATGAGTGCTACTTAAATTTTGACTAATATTATATTTTATGTTTCCGGTTGCTGCGAGTGTTCACAGAAGTCTTTAGTTGTGCCACAAATAGTGAGTATTCACACGTTGTTATGCAAGTGCATGGAAACAACTCATAGGTAAATGGGGCGAAACTATTATTTCTTTTGAGATTTTAAAGCCTAAACTGAACTAGTGTAACAATATCATAAATCAGTTTATCTAATTTACTGTCTTGTTGGCCGAGGCTACTTATAAAGTACACAAATTTCATGAACGTTTTTTTTATTATTTCATGTATTTGGATATAGGGGTTTTCAAATAATTGTACTGCTCGGTATCTAAAGCGTTTTTCAGTAAGAGCGCTTCAACTTTTTTTTTTGAATAAAACACAAACGGTTTGACTTTTTTAACTATTTTTTTTTTTATTATCGAGTATGAACATATACATTTAAGTATGAAATTCGATTTCCAGCAATTTCGCATTCAATATTGGCTCTGAGCTCACAAACCGTCGCCGGCTTGTTACTGTAGACCAATGACTTCACATAACCCCAAAGAAAATAGTATAGAGGCGTCAAATCACACGAGCGCGGCGGCCATTCGACCGGTCCATTTCTGGAAATAATGCGCTCATCGAACTTACTCTCCAACAAATCAATTGTAGCGTGTGCTGTGTGGCTTGTGGCCCCGTCCTGTTGAAACCACATGTCGTCTAAGTCCATACCATTCAATTGCGGCCAAAAATAATCGTTTATCATGTCGCGGTAAACCGGACCAAACAGTGATTTTTTCGGGATGCAACGGTGCCTCATGAATCACGTGTGGATTGCTTTCTGCCCAGTAACGCATATTTTGCTTGTTGACAAAGCCATTGAGCCAAAAGTGAGCTTCATCACTGAAGATGATTTTTTGGAATTATTTGGATTTAAAGTAGCAGCAACAGAACGATTATTTTCATAAAAAATTTGTACGATTTGCAATCGTTGCTCAAGTGTGTAGCGTTCCATGATGAAATGTATACTAATGAAGTTTACAAATGACAAGCGAAAAATAAAAAATATTGCGTCGTTCGCCCTCCCTATCGGAAAAAAGTTGAAGCGCACCTATTGAAAAACGCCATACTTTCTTATCTGAACTTAAACTTTCTTATCTAAATTATCTATAAAAATAACTAATTTACAGACAAATTGGCAATTTTAGTACTGGTATTGTTTTAGTCAATGAGGAAGTGGTATTATTTCTCCTATTAAGTACTGTTATCTGAACTAGAATATTTCTCTACTACTTTAGTTTTTCCTGCAGGGTAGTTACCAATTAGTCGTAAACACGTTAATCAATAAAACATCCGAAGTCATAATTGAAAAATTTAGTTAGTTAGGCATCACGTATTAAATTATAAAAAAAGAATAAGATATATGAATTTATTTTTTGTTTGTTCCTGAGAAAAAATTAACAACGAATAAATTTCATTATTCATATTCTGGTTTAAAATTACGATGTTACATCATAACATCTCACGATTACATTACAAATTCGTCGTTGACGAAATGTTAAGTAAAAGAGCCACATTTGTGGAATCATAAATAATTGTTTGCAAGCCGGCTACGATGAAAAGAGTGCCATTGGATTCAATTACGCGTGAATATAAATGCAGCACCAATGTATCAAAATCATAAGTACCATAGACCCATTGCACTGATAAAATAAATTTAATATTCCGTGTCATTTCTTAATATATTTGCTACTTTACTGTGTTGTGTGTTGTAGCAGTAATACAAGCCCTGTCGGTGTAGGGTATATAGTTACTGTTCACTAGACAGGGTAGTTTATTGGGGCGGCAGCCCTTGATCAGGAAAAACCCGAGACATTCCGGTAACGTAGAACCGGCTGCCATGGGAATGCTGCCATATGCTCGTTAAAAGTATCGTAGAGAAGTATCGATGCCACAAAATTATCGGAGCGAAGTCTCGATATTTACTGGCATCGGACTCATTTTAAAATTCACACAGAGATACCTCTTTGCTATTTTGTAAAGGGTTGAACATTTGCCTTTAAGATCTTTCCATCTTCAGGCGGATTACTTTCATAGACTCTAAGACGAAAACTCGTTTAGATAATTTTTGTAATTTTCTGCTCCAATCATGTTTGCTCATTTGTGTAAAAAGCTCTCTAAGTTTTTAGACTACTTTTGAATAAGCAACGGTGAACCTGAAGTAAGTACATACATTTCATTCTAGGGCTCAATGTTTTGAATATTTACTCGTATTGGCACATCACTAGTTATGGTCTATGTTCTGTTACAACTTTAACCATAATTCGTAGTAGAGTGATCTTAAATTTGGGTATTCCGGACACAATGTTACTCCACATTATGTTAATCACGTCGAGAAATCGGAAACAAAACTGAACAGATTTTTTTTGGAATAAGACATGTTTGGAAAAAATGGAGTAATGAGAAAAGTATTCTTCGTGTTTTTTTTTTGTTGTAGTAGCATGCTGCTAGAGTGGCAGTCCTTGGCGGAATGTACATAAATCCGGATCGTTTCGGCAAGCTAGAGCCGACTGTCGTGGCAGCGTCTTCTTACTCTGCTTTAATTGGCGTGATAAACGCTGAAGTGATTTTGGCTTAGCCTACCCAAGCGCGCCAAGTTTCCCTCACCTTATCCATTAACCGCATAGAAGGCTTTTCTCGTCCTCTGCGACCACCAGACGGTACCGCATCGCATGCTTTCAGAGCCGAAATCTTTCTATCCATTCGGAAGACGTGCCCTAGCCCACTGAACCGTTAGATCTTTATTCGATAGACTATGCCTACGTATGTCGCCGTAAAGTCCATTGGAGCCCAGACTCAAAAATTTTACGTAACATCTTTCTCCCTAACTGCTCAAGGGTTATTTCATAGGATGTTGTCAACGTCCAAGGACTGCAAAGCAGCTGTAAGTGTTGGTAAGAGAGATTATCTGTTAGATTTGAAGGCTGACATTAACAGGATTTATGGCAGTTCTAAGTAATACTATATTTTTTACAGAATGTTGCGATGTAATACTTTCACTATAAAGAAGGCTTAGAAGAGGTAATTTTACACAAAGGCAATTCTTTATCAAGAATGGGAGTAGTGCCACAAGCAGTTTCTCGACGAATGCAACCTGGAACCTTAACCTTTAAAGGGTAATGTTATTTTACATATTTAAAAGGTAATCTTCATCGTATAGACGTAGGCCTCTATGTAATATTTTCTATTTTTTTGTATTTATTTACGTATGCGTAATAGTAATAAAATGAAAAGAGTGTGCAATATGACAAGTGAATGGAGAGAAAAATGAAAAAAGGGTAAAATTACCCACAAATTGACAAAATCAAAGATTACCTGTTAAGGGTTAATAAACATTGCTATTTGTTAGTAATTTTATTTTGATTAATTTATTTATATTACATTTCGTTTTCTTATACATTCCTTGGAAGACATAGACGCCACTTTTATTAGCTAAATCGGTTTCGTTTTTTGCTTTTCTTGCTAGTAAAAATGAAAATGTGGATATACTCCAACTGCAGTCTAATATCGAAGATATGTATATCGATTTTCTTATGTGTGAGAAGTAGCGTCCCACGGTTTAATATATAACTACATTCAAATGTATATACATATAAAATTGCTTAAGTAGCAATAATCAGTTATCTTTTAACGGTAACCAACAATCGATTTATGTCTGTAATGGATTAAATTTCGTTTCTCTATACGTATCGCAATGTATGTATGTATGTATAAGGAGCCATAAAGTGATTTCGAGAATTACCTGTTTTCCCATCCAGAAATAAATACAGTGAAATATTACATAATAATATAAAAGTGAGTAATAACATTGATATTAAATCCGAGCCAATGCTGCACTTTGTGGCTTAATAAATATACCTTAGGCGAGTTTTCTGGAATATCAAGTTGGTTGCCTTTCATTTTTAAAATAAGATTTTTTCTTTTTCATTAATTTCAACTATGGATTCGCATGAACTGATGGTGTATTTGCACACACCCAAAAGCAAGTACGAGTGTGTTCCAGGCCCAACGCTTTATTTGTTGCTACCGAATTTTTTGAAACATGAATAAAGTAGCGAATTTAAAAGCCTTTAAAATTGTACTAATGCAGTTCGCAGCAAAATTTTTATAAATATTTTATGGTTACTTATAAACTGGTTTGATTTAATGACAACCAGCTGATAAAATCAATTGCTTCAGAGTAATATTCCACTCAAACTTTTAACTACTTTCAGAATGACAAAGTCTTGTGGTAGCTATACACGTTGTAAATGAAACAACAAAGGATGTATGTACGAATATGCGCAATTTATGGTAATGCCTTTTGAATATTACTTTAACATTCCTGCTGGCTCAATGCCACCTCTGCAATTGGAAGATTTTGAATAAGCCAATATCATCCGTATCTTTGGTTTGCTAACCTTATACGAGTATGTATGTATGTGCTTAGAAGCGACAAAAAGAACAGGGTGCTAAATTTTTGTATTATAAAGTTTGTATGAACACTGGCTTTGATAACCATGAAATAATATTAGCTGTGTTTTTGTACGCACTTATGTAACTGCACTTAAACTGAAAAAAAAAACGCTTACAGGCATTGGTAACTGTCTAGGTAGATAGGCGAAATGTTTGAAGTACCAGTCTGGCATTTCCAAAATATGCGTGTTTTTTTGTATATCTCTAAAAAATAAGTAGGTCACCCTCTATGTCAGTGGAAACTTCATCACTTTAATTCTGATGAGATTTAGTGACGATACTCTCATAAAAACAATAAATAATTGGCGCGTACACTTCTGTAAAGTGTTTGGCCGAGCTCCTCCTCCAGTTTGTGGCGGGGGTCTTGATGCTATTCCGCAAATGGAGGACGATACTCTAGCATTGGCATACATTTTTCAAAAAAGATGGAAAAATGTGTATTATTAAGTGGTTGCCGATAGGTTATTTTCTTTGTTGAAGTCCTTTTTCTTTGAATTGAAAGTCAAATAATTGCTGGTCTATGGGAAAACAAAATACATTTTTTTCAATAGGATTCTCCGTTTTTTCGGTTAAAAAGTGTAAAAAAATCCAACAATTTTTCCTGTTAATGGTAGCTACAAAACTTTTTATGAAGAGGTAAAATTCCATGATTGTGTCAACGTGCAGTTGTTTGAAAAAAACGAAGTTCTGTATTATAAATTTAAAAAGTTTGGTATAATTTTAAAGCAAAAATTCCAAGCCTTGAGCATAATTTAAAAAAAAAAATTTGCATAAAATTCAAGCTCAAGTCTACTTACGTGCTAATTGCTTGTATTCATAGATTTTATGGGAACTTGTGTCAATTCATCGTCAGGCCATCTCAAAGTAAACTAGTCGATATATTATTGTTAATTGCTAATTGATGTCATTTCTTTTTGAGTTTTTAATAAATTCACTTTTTTCATTGAATATATAATATAACATACATAGTTTTTACGGTACTTTAAAAGTATATAGTTATAGCCTCGCAGACAGAATTTTAATATCCAGAATGTTAATGCTGAGTCATCTTGTTTTTAAAAAATTTTGAAAATACAGATTTATTACTCAAAGGAATTTAAGCTGGTTTGAATTTATTCCAAATTTATTTTCAGAATTTTTCTCATAAGAATATTGTAATGCAGAATTAAGACTGCTCCGATCTTCATAATCATTTATATTTTCTTTTTCAGAATAGAATTTTACAACATCATCTATATCTATCTATCTAATTGTGGGCTTCTATCCAGTAACAGGGTTCCAAGGTTTTTATGTGTTTGAAGAAAATGCTACCTACTACAAGGCACGGCGGACTTGGCTTATGGAAGGAAAAATGAAAACTCCGTGGCCGGTTATTTTTATGAGGAGCTTTTTCATGACAGAAATACACTTGGAGGTTTGCCATTGGCAGCCGAGGGGCGACCGCTATTAGAAAAATGTTTTTCTTAATTTTGGTGTTTCACCGAGATTCGAACCAACGTTCTCTCTGTGAATTCCGAATGGTAATAACGCACCAACCCATTCGCCTGCGGCGGCCGGACGGTTATTCCTCCTTATTTCTTCTTTCATCCAGATCTGAATGTGATAGGAAATTTCATTTGTTTGCCTGGAATCAGGGCCGTAGAGAGCCAATGCGGGTACTTTCCAATTACGTCTATTTCATATAATTCGAGTTACTCTCGAGTCCGTGCCCCTCTGAGAACTCCGGGCCCGGGGTAAACAATATTCCAATATTGGATTGGACGGAGTATTTACCTCCACCGTCTCCAGTTATCGGTTCATGGATGGCGTAAGGCGAAAAGCTCTAGAATAGCTAAACTCACTTGGCCAGAATATGAGTTTAAAAGAATGTCGAGTCGATTAGCAAAAGCTTGAACCTGCGACACATTGGATTAATTGCAGCTATGAAAGAAAACTGACATAATCCAGCAAAGACTTCCTTACATAGTCCATTCCCTAATAGACTTAATTGTTCGAATTACTTAGCCAGGCTGATTAAATATTCACATGCAATACAATTTATAGAAGGGAACAAATACACATTTCATTTCACCCAAAATTACGCAAAATTTTCTTATTTTCAATTTTTATAATTAAATAATTATATATTTGCTTTAGAATTCTGCAAGTGGAGCCTTGCCACTTATATGTGCTTTGTGTGTGTGGAGCAAATTTATAAAAAGCTTCTTTTTTCTCTTTTAACAACAATTCGCTTACCTCCTAATTTCATAAATTTCAAGCTTCATTATCATTCAAAATAAACGGCACGTATATAATACCTAGTTATTTAAATGTCATAGCCGTACACAGGCTAACAAAGATCAATGCCTCCAAAAGGCGACATGTGAATGGTAAGAAGAAAAAATCATTTTGAGCCTCTGTACAGTGAAGCTTTTCCATAGAACTCATAATAAAAAACTTTTATTATAATAAAAAAACTTACACCTGAAAAAACAAAGGATTCGCAATCCAATAACACACAACAACCCCCTCAACTAGTTGATGAAATAAAAGAGAAAAGACAGAGGGAAAAGCCTTCAAGGTACGGTGTTGCTAATATTTGTACTAGATCCACAGGGGAGGACGAGCCGACATATGAAGATGCTATCAGTGGTCCAGAGAAGCAGCAGTGGCTGCAGGCGATGGCAGAGGAGTTGAAGTCATTCGAAGACAACCAAGCATGGGAGATTGTTGATGCTCCAGAAAGTGCTAGTGTAGTGCAGTGCAAGTGGGTCCTAAAAAGAAAATATGATTGCGACGGTAATGTGAGGGATCGGGCAAGGTTAGTGGCCAAAGGTTATACGCAGAAAGCTGGTGTGGACTACCAAGAGACATTCTCGCCGGTCATTATACATTCAACCTTGCGCTTATTATTTGCATTAAGCGTTCAGTTCAATATGGACATTACTCACTTAGACGTTACTACAGCTTTTCTTAACGGATATTTAAAAAAAAGTATGTATATGTATTTACATGAAGGTTTTCCTGTTAAAGATTCCAGTAAAGTGTTAAAGTTAAAAAAGGCTGTGTATGGTTTAAAACAATCTGCACTGGCCTGGTATCAGAGAGTCGAAGAAACATTGTATAATTTAGAATTTAGCAAAAGTAAATTAGAACCTTGTGTGTTTATAAAAAATCATAGTAATGGTAAGAAAACTTTTGTTGGCATTTATGTTGATGATTTCATAATATTTTCAAATGATAAGTCAGAAACTGATATTTTAATTGAAGCCTTGGAACAAAAATTTGAGATCAAAAATTTAGGTCAGGTAAAGCAATATTTAGGTATGAGGATTAATATTGATAAACATGCAAATGTAATTACAGGAGCAATATATTGAGCAATTGATTAAAAAGTTTAACATGTCTGAATGTAATACAGTTAGAACTCCGATAGAGACTAAATTAAATATTGAGAAATCTGATATTTGTGAAGATCATTTGCCATATCAAAAACTTATAGGTAGTTTGATGTATCTGGCAGTTTTGACACGACCAGACATTGTCTATTCAGTCAGTTACCTCAGCCAATTTAATAATTGTTATTCACATGTTCACTGGAATTGTGCTAAGAGAATTTTAAAATATTTGTTATAAACAAAGCATTATTGTTTAAGATATTCTAAAGAGAGAACAGAACTAGAGGGGTATGCAGATGCAGACTGGGCTAGTGATAGCATTGATAGACGTTCTTATACTGGCATCTGTTTTACTAAATCTGGATCTGTCATCTCTTGGGAGAGCAAAAAGCAAAGGACTGTTGCTCTCAGTAGCTGTGAAGCAGAGTATATGGCTTTGTCAGAATTGTCATTTATTTAAGAAATTTAGAATATGAATTAACAGGTTGTTTCAACACGATATAATTGTATAATGACAGCCAAAGTGCATTAAAACTGGCAAATAACCACCAATCTCATAAACGATCAAAACATATCGATGTAAGGTATAATTTTATCAGAGATGTAATTAATAACGGTCTAGTTGAAACTAAATATTTGCCAACTGCTAACATGTCTGCAGACTTATTAACTTAGGGATTGTCAGAAATAAAACACTATACATTTATGCAAATTCTTGGTATTGTTCCATATTGATTTCTTTTTAACAGTATTTGTATTGTTTGGAATTTTGATATAGTGGGGGTGTTGAGAATGTATATCAAAATGTAAATTCTAACATCATCCAGTACTAAATACTTGTATTAAAACTATTAATGTAGTTATCAAATCTGGCAACCTTTAATGTACTTGTCAAAACCTGGAAATAAAGTTTAGGTCATTCGTTGTAAATCCATTCACGTGTGCTTTTCTTTCTTAAAAATTATTAATTATGCATTTTTTTATCAATGCAGATATATATACATGAAAATACATAGAAAATATAATGACAATGAAGGCAAGTCCTGGTGTTGAGTTTTCGAATAGTAGTAGAAGTGCACCAGAAACTATAGGGTTTTCCAAACAGAGGTGTTATTTTGATATTAAAAAAAAGCTATTTTTTAATATAAATGATCGGATGTTTATTTCATTACAAGAAGGTATACCCATAGTGGAAAATAACATCAGGCAAATTACCACCACGACCACGCTTACAGGTCAATATCATTTTTATGTCCTCGATAGCCTCACGAATTCCATCTTTGAGTTCTTGAATCGACCCTGTGCTGTTGGCGTAGACCTTCTCGTTAATCATCTCTCTATAGAGCAATCCATTCACCAATAACACCTGTTATTGGAAAACCCTGTTATTTCCCCACGTAGCATCAAAAACGACATAGTTAAAAATTTCAACCGACTTTAAAGTAAGCGAGGAATGCAGGAAGTGTAGGGAGCAGGGCTCAAAAGAAACTATAGAGCATCTCCTTTGCGAATTTCCTGTGTTATTCAAAACACTTTTTAAATATTTGCTGGCAGCACAGTTTGATGGATTAGAAAACATCTCAACCAGGTCACACTAACCTAAAGTATGTCCGACTAGGCTGTACTCAACACGGCTTTACTAAAACCTAATTTATTAGTTTGATTTGAAACCTATTCACTTCTTTAAAAACTACATTAAATTATCTACAACTTTAAGTACCTTCATTTTGGCAAAATTACTGCTTTCTGGACATTCGCTTTAGCACTTTATTTTGCATAGCGCTAGAGATTTTTTTGCAAGATAAATGTTTTTCCACATAAGAACTTACTCGTAAAACCTATCGCAAAACATTGTATGTCATTCAGTTTTGGTAACACGGGAATTGTTCCCTTTTTTTCTTGGTTTTTAGCATCATGTTTTCATATTCTAATGCCGCCGGCATTAAGTACTTGAGCAAAATAAAGGCGTCTTAATAAATATCCACAGCCACAAGAATGCCGCTTCGATCTGGGTGAAAGTGTCCAGTTGAGCCGAAGACAAAATATAATTAATTTACTTGCAAGGGTGTGTAAAAAGTGGGTTGCTGGAACATTGTTGTAGAAATATTGTAAATTTGGCCTCTTAAAAAATGAAGTTTTGTTTAAAATATACCAGAACTTGTATACCCCACATCCTTTAAAACAAGAGAAATCCAAATACATATTCAACAAAGGGCAATTCTAAATCTTTATTCTGCTGGTAATTTCGGCTCACAGAGCAATAAGAATTGAGGGCGGAGTCTGATAACTAAGGGCTTATGTGCGTAACATAAAGCCTTCAGGCTCGATCGCTGATCCACTAGGCAGGCAATGAAAACCTCTGATCGCATTTCTGCTACAAAAATAGTTCTCATAAAAACATAAAACTTTATTGTGGGACACCGTTAAGCACACAAGTATAGCTCATTGCAATAATAAAAACATAAAATAATAGAAACCATACATGTAAATCCAAATTTAAAGCTTTTTACGAAAATTAGAACAGCTCCAGAGACTTTACACCACAATTTCACGATGTTTCATTAGAAGTTTTGATTTGGATTTTGTTTTTAATTTTCACCTGGACGGTTTTGCGTGTCTTACGAGTATTCATATACGAGATGCACGACAAGTTTTTTATGACGAAAATATGCAACATTGTCAAATATGAACAATTATCAAATGAAAATTTTGAGCCACTTCATATATGTACTTTATTGTACTAAAATTTAATTGGCTGTGAAACTGCGTAGCCAAATTTAATTTAGAACTTCTGATTAAAAAGTTTGAAAATTATCTCGAATTTATATAAGCCTTGAAAAAATAAATAGTAAAAACTTGTTAAAATGTTCAGATGCTACAATTTTTTTACGGGCTGTATGCGCCAGTCTTTTATTATTGTACGAGTACATTTGAGTGGCTCAGTGCCATCCTTGCCTAAGCCTCAATTTAGTCATTTCCTAATAATTAGTGACAAAGTTAATAGGTAATTAAAAATTAAACATCCTTTTTAGGAAGGTTTGAATCATTTAATTAGATGTCAGCCACTCATTTATCGTATTTTTTTAATTTATTTCTGTTCTTATTTCTGCTTTTATTCAATTTTAAGCTTGGTAACAGGTTTATTACTGCTTTTTTTTTGGATTTATGTAGAAAAAATTAATTACAAGTAAAGTAAATTTTCCAAATTTTAATGATCTGGTTACACTGTGCGTTGGCGTCGCAAAATTTGGTGTAGAGCCACTTTATTATAATAAAAGCACTTAAAAGACATCGAAAGCACACCCACTGACTGAAGTAATCGAAAAAGCCGGACTCACGAGTTCATTGTAACCACACCAAGAAGTGCTGAGGGTATCTAAATACCAAAAATAAGCACACGAATCGCGCACGCTCGTGCAGATATGTATGTGTACTTATGTATGTTATATATGAATGTACATATGTACGTATGTCACTTTGATATTGAATGGCATAGAAGCAACTTGAGCCTTTTTACTGCTATAATTTCCTTTGTGCGCTCTTTGTTGTATACAGGAAAACAGTAAATTGTCAATAAAAATGTTTAAAAGGCAAATATATTTTAGGTGCCAAAAAACACGATCATTTAATGACCTTTTCATGACTGTCCACATTAACTACTTACGACAATTGAAAAACAGTAGCAATAAAATTGTTAACAATAAAAAATCTCTGCCAAATTTCTATGACGGTGACGGTCATCGTTGCTCCAAATTCGAATGATTTGAAAATTCGGTAAATCTGCCGGTAACAAGAAATTAATACACATATACTTATGCATAGGTATATATACTTATACATACATCTTACCGCATACTTTCATCGTTAGATATTCGGTCGAGTTTCTCCTCTAATTTGTCCTGTGCGTCTTGAAGTTGTTCTACAAACGGAGGGACCTACAGTTGAATGACGACCCCGAATGGCAGATTGTTCCTTATGAGAAAAATTTTCCGTAAAGAATTACACTCGAATTGAACCATGGTTTGCTTTGAGGCTACCGGTATTAGAAAACACTTCTTCAATCATTTAATTATTTATGCCCCAAGATTGACTGAAATTCCAACTATGAATCGCAATTGAATCTACTCATTCTTGAAACAAATAGCGATTGTTGAGCAAAAGTGACAGCGCTAAGCGAAGGTGAACGTATCTGAATTGCGGTGAGCTGGCGCAAACGATGGGTAAGCCATGGTTGAGGGTCGGAAATGTATAGATGTGTGTTTGTTGGAATCGAAAGTAACCCAGTAAGAGCTACTCTAATACACTCTTTAAAAATACTCCCTCTATTTACAGGTAACCCTCCTATAACGCGGTACTTCTATAGCGCGATTTCGCTACAACGCGGTTCGCGAATTGCGGAATGTTTCTTATAACGCGACTCCTACAACGCGATTTTTAAGCATTTTTTAAATACATATTCTATAAACTGTATTCTATAAACACACAATTATCAAAAATTACTTGTGTATATGTGTATATCTATTATTCGTAGTCTCATAAAGAAATAATAATATGTTTGTATTATACATATGTACATACTAAAAGTGTTTGAATGTTGGTATGCACTATGGAATTTTGCAAACCGCAATTTTTTCAAACATTTACACACACGTTTTTAGATAAAACAAGGGGTTTCCCCGAAAATTAACTCTTGAGCACTGTTGCCAACTCCCTCTGAGTAACGAGAGCTAAAACACCTCAAAAAAAGAGCTAGATCTAGCTCTGAAAGAGCTAAATTGGCAACAGTGCTCTTGAGAATGTTTTTGGAAATTTGATTTGGTTTAGTCATTCACAGTAAGTCGTGAAGAGGAGTTGAAACAAATTTTAAAACGTTTGTGAAACCATTTGTCGTATAATAATAATTTTGTAAAAATCAAGATAAATAGATTTTATAATCGGTGAGTTTCTGTTAAACTTTTTTTATAACTTAAATTAATTAATTTGTAATTTAGGCCATAAAAATGCCAAAAGCAAAGGAAAACGCATCATTAAAACGAAAGTTTATCACGATTGAAACCAAAATTCAAATTTTGAATCGGATTCAAAATCAAGAGAGAATAGCTGATGTTGCTAGACATTTTAAATTAAACGAGTCCACGATAAGAACCATAAAAAAAATGAAGATAAAATTAGAAATTCGGTATCATCCGGATCATCGGTCCTCGCAAAAATCACTTCTCGGCCAAGGACGAAGATAATAGAAAAAATGGAACAATCGCTAACGGTATGGATAGAAGATATGACGCAAAAGCGGTTGCCTTTGGATGGGAATATAATTAAACAGAAAGCATTAAAAATATTCAATTATTTAAAGGAAACAGGACAATCAACAACCGACGAAGATAACCACCAATTCGTGGCTAGCAAAGGTTGGTTTGAAAAGTTCAAAAAACGGCATGCTCTACACAATTTGAAAATTCAGGGTGAAACAGCATCCGCAGATGCTGATGCGGCGAACAAATATCCTGAACAGTTCATACAAATTATTGAAGAACATGGTTATTTGCCAGATCAAATATTTAACGCTGATGAGACAGGTTTGTGGTGGAAAAAAATGCCATCAAGAACTTTTATTTCGAGGAACGAAAGAGGAGCTCCTGGCTTTAAGGTTTCTAAGGACCGAATAACATTGCTACTTTGCAGTAATGCATCTGGTGATTTTATAACAAAACCAATGTTTATTAAGAAGTCATTAAATCCACATTGCATGAAAGGAAACAATAAAAACAATCTTCCAGTGTATTGGAGAGCGAACAAAAAAGCATGGATGACTGCCAAACTATTTAATGATTGGTTCTATCATTGCTTTGTTCCCGACGTAGAAAACTATCTAAAAAAAAAAGAACTTGGCATTTAAAGTTTTGCTACTTTTAGATAATGCACCAGCTCATGCAACTGATTTAAGTCATCCAAATATTCAAGTTGAGTTTTTACCGCCCAATACTACATCAATATTACAACCTTTAGATCAAGGAATAATATCAACCTTTAAAGCATACTACATACGCAAATCATTTGAATTAATATTAGAGAAGATAGAATCATTGAATATAACGGTCAAAGAAGTCTGGAAACAGTTCTCAATTTTAGATTGCTGTGAAATCGTCGGCAAATCACTCAAAGACATTCGTCAATCAACACTGAGAGCTTGCTGGAAAGCACTTTTGCCAGAGGTTGTAGTACAGGAAACTGTTGTTAATCTCGTTGAGGATGAATATGAAAACGTAGTGAGACTGGCAAACGTAATAAAAGGCGATGGATATGACGAAATAAATGTGGCTGATATTCGAGAATTAGTTGTGGACGACGAATTAAATGAAGTAGATTTAGCAGCAATGACAAGTGAAGCATTATCGATTGAAGAAAGCTCTGACGACCTCTCTGACACCGAAATCAAAAACTTTTCGCTAAAAAGTGTGGAGAAACTTTTAAATCTGGCGAAGGAGTTGGAAGAGTATGTTTTGGAAAACGATCCTCTAAATAGTAGAGCAGAAATGTTCAAAAGAAATCTTGAACATGATTTATCTGCCTACCAGGAAATCTATAAAGATTTACGAAGTAGGACAAAGCAGACATCAGTAAAAGATTTTTTAAGACCAGCAATAATAGCTGAACCGGATCAATGTGATAGTGGGTCAAGCTCGGATTTTGAAATAGGACGACCAAGAGCAAAACGTTTGAAGCAAATTATAATAAGCGAGGACGAGGAAGCGGATTTATAGAAGGTTGAGATTTAAAATCCTCTGAAATATGTAGATTTGAAAATCCGTGTCTATTTTTCCCAGATTTTATTTTCCTTAGTTTTATGTTATTTAAATAAATGAATTGCTTTTTGCTGGTTAATTAAATGAATTAATTTATGTTATTATATTGAAATAGACAAATAGAAAAATATCTTTGAAAAAATAAATTTTTTTTATTCGATGAAAGGTCTAATATAATTAATTCGGCTGAGAAAACTGTAAAATGTTACTTGCGTGATATTGTTTAAGAAAAGGAAAAATGGAGGAAAAAAAGTTTCCTACAACGCGATTTTCCTACAACGCGGAGTTTTTCAGGAACCAATTAATCGCGTTGTAGGAGGGTTACCTGTACACGTAATTCTGACCTGTACTGCCACAATCGGATCGTTTGAAGGAAGCAATCACCAAAATTTCTCGAGCTTTGGCCAAAAGAAGAGGACTCTCATTCTAACAGAACAATAAAGCACCACGCACATCAATAATGACTAAAGTTCAGGGCACTAGTTATCGGAGTCACACCACCATCCATCGCAGATGAAGAGCCTCAGCTGACTCGGGACCCGCCGTCGTTTTGGCACAATTGCGTTTAGAAGATTATAGCAAGTTAAACTCCTATCTATCCATAATTGATCCCGACATATTCAACATATGTCCGGCCCCTGAAAGTACAGTGCAGTACACAAAGCACCTATTCACCCGCTAGTTTAGGTCCACTTGCCCAACACACTTCTCCCTTTGGGCTAACCTCGTCTAAACAGCTTGTTTCTTGGGCCAACTGTTAGATAAGATGGACGATGGTGATCGGTGACTACACCGTACCGGAAGCGCTTTATGAACTACTACAACTACAACATAGTGGCTAGCAAAAAATTCAAGAGCATGGTTGGGAGGAGCTTATGCATGCACCTGGCTGTAAGTGCTTGCCGCTTGCTCGTGCCTATAGCGAATTAATTTGCTGGTGACAAATTTGCCTCAAGAGGAGCTTCGACTGCCTTGGGGTTTTGCCAATAAGGAAGAGGGTTCCTGTTAGAGAGATGCAATGAAAGTGCATTCATAACTCCAAAAAAAAAAAAAAACAGTTATTAATATTATGCACTAAGTTTAATAGAAGTGGATATCCTTTTTTAGCTACTAACTCTGTTAATGATAGTGAAAAGTCACATAAATACTCGCCAGGTTCATAATCAAATTTTTTTTTATTATTTTTTTTTATATTAATGCTTATATAATGATAACAATTATTATACAAACAAAGCGGCGCTGCATGGGCTTTCTGCTGGACTTAAAAAAATATTTTACTAATATAAATATTTTGAAAAGCGGAAAAACCATATTTTACGATATACGATCGAAATAGTAATCCATGGGGGTTGGTTACAAAATCGTTATGGAAGAGGTAGGAGCCAAATCCCCCACTGCTGGCATGGAAACCAAAGTGGTAAGTAAAATTGCCGGCACACTCTTCCCAACACATTGTATTGAGAGGAAAGAACTCGAGTATGAAGCAACGGAACCCATTCACAAAAGATGAACTTATAGATGCTGCAAAAGCAATGAAATGTAAGCTATAGCAAACTTTGGAGGTCCAACTCAGAGCAAGCGAAAACTTTTAATGGACACGACGAACACGATTATTCGATACGGATGCGAAATATGGGCAGTTTCGCTAAGGGTGAAATGCCGGTGAAAATTTTAAAATGTGTGCAACGCTCTCAGAGTGGCTTCTTCATACAGAACAGTATCAGAAGCAGAGGTTTTAGTTATCAGCGGAACAATCCCTATAGATCTTCTAGCACAAGAGCACAAACGGAAATGGCTCACACTTTGGCAAACAAGATGGAACTCAGAACATTGAGGTAGATGGACAGCGAGACTAATACCCGATCTAAAAAAGTGGGTAGGAAGAAAGCACGGTGAAGTTAACAATTACCTTACACAGTTTTTGTCCGGAGACGGATCCTTTCCCAAGTATTTGTGGCAAATGGGAAAGATGAACCTAACAAATTGCATTTATGGAGATACTGAACACGGTGATGCGGAGCACACCTTCTTCAAATGCGAGAGGTGGGACACAGAGAGAACAGCTTTGCAACGAGCTATTGGAAGTGATGACAGTCGAAGAAAATTTCGTTGAGGGTATTATCCGAAAAAGGAGATGTGAAATGGAAACTTATGCTGAAGAGCATTATATTTTTCAAAACAAGCGACTCTGGACGCAATGTGAGTAAGTTAGTGTTCTTCTTAGGACGCCGTCTTGGACCTCTACCTTGAAGCAATGCAAAAGCAGTCCCTGGATTAAGGAAAAAATCCAAGAGAAGAGGAAGGATGATTTTAGTGGAATCACCACCCGTTAGGACGACCACGCAAGGTACTCTTTAACCTAAAAAACCAAATTACCCGCCTCCCTGTATTCAATTTTCTTTTAAGTTCATTACTCCAATATTAAAAATATTGAAAAATTTGCATTACCATTACATGAATGCAATAAATTGCAGTAGAGAAGAATCCAAATCCATTACGATATATTCGCGTGAGTCGTATAGTTGACAATATCACTAGGTTGTAGTGAGGCTTAAACTTTCGTGAACTTCCATGTTAGTAAAAATCGCGCACTTATCCAAAAAAAGGAAAACTTCGAAATGCAGGCATGCGTGTGAGGCAATATCAAATCAATATTTACTTTTTGCTTGGCTAATAGCGCCACTATTTCATTTAAATAACTCTATTTGCTGGTCTCCATATCTTTGTTTTTCTTTTTTTGTTTTTTTCTCGTACCTCTGGTGCAGTATTTATCGACTATTCCCACTACTTTTTTTGTTGCTTACATAGTTCTACCAACAAATTTTTATGGTTTATTTAGTCGTTTTTTAATTGCCTTGTTACCGTTTTATTTGTTGTATTTGTGCAATTGCATTAGCTTTGTACGCTTGTATGTGAAAATAAATAGTTGCTGCTCGCTCGTTGTTTATTTGTTTATCTATAGCTTTTTGTGGCAATTCCTTTATAGTTGTTATTGCTAACTTATTGTCCGAATTGCTGTCTTTGTTTTAGTTGCTACTGCAGTTTATTTTAAGAATTTATTTACGTTGACGGTTCGCTTTTTGGAGCATTAGCATTGTTTAACAGCCAGAATATTTATTAAGGCGAAATACAAAAGGCGAATGGAAATGGTATTTTTCTCTTTGTTTGTTAATTTGGTGGCTTGGGCTGGTCCAAAGTTAAAAGTCAAAGTTCTTTTTTTTATTTTTTCTTTTAAATTGAGATCAACAACAATGATATTTACTGATCGTGTGAATATTTTCTCTGGGCAAGTTTGTGTCTTTAGTCTTTTGCTCAATCGAGATGTTTATTTTTGAATTTTGAATTGTGCGACTTCTTTGTTTAATCGAGACGTTTATTTTTGATTTTAAATGGTGTGGTTTCTGGCCAAGTGTAAAAAATAAAAATAAATAAGTAATTAAGTGAAATGGAATTGAGTTTAAACTTATGTGGATTAGTTTCTACCTGCTATTGGTTTCACCAACCATGTAAATATTTGTCGAGTAATTACGGATTTCCATACCGCGCCTTAATAGAAACCAATAAATATCTTACCTTAAGGTGGGATCTCCCTCGTAACAGCGGTAACTGGTATATAGTGAAATAAGTAAGACTGGGTTCTATGAATCTTGAACTCGATTTTGCGTTGATTAAGCGGCAGTATTACGCGTCAGGTTTTGGGTACTCAAAAGACATGTAATATTTACTCTTTCTTTAAAAAAAGAAAGAAAAAAAAAAACTGCAGTAAAGAATCGGCATCACAAAACCACCGCTATTTACGTAGTATTCGATCGGGAAAGCAGTAATTTCAAATCTCAACAAATCACTTCAAACATCAACAAGGCGTTCCAAACCTCTGTAATTATATCAGCGGTGATAATTTCAAAGATCAGCTAAAAGCTTTCCACCAGAAGAAAATCCACATGCAATATGTGACACCACGGAATTACCAACGGACCAAATGTGCTTTCTGGGTCGTATTATTAGGTCGATATTTATACCCTCAGAGCTTTTTGCAAGTCAAATGCAACCAAAAATTTAAAAATACACATAAAAAGAAATTTAATTTAATTCGATTTAAAACTGAATGGCAGAGTTTCGCTGCGGATAATCCACAAACACTAGAATAATAGGTCAAGAATTTCTAAGAAGACTCATTTGCGCGTACATTTCTGTTAGGTGTTTGGTCGAGCTGCTCCTCCTATATGTCTCATGTGTCTTGATGTTGTTCTACAAATGGAGGTACCTACAGTTTTAAGCCGACTCCAAACGGAAAATTATTTGTTTAGGAACTTTCTCATGGCAGAAATCCACTCGGATATCTAAGTCGAATAAGCTAGAGTACCAGTTGAAGCTAATAACTTCTGTAAGGTTTTTCGGACAAAAACTTACAAAGAGGCGTGTCTATAAGCCAAAATATGTTAAAAAATCATAAAAATACAGGGTTTGATTGAAAAGTAATGAGCCTTCCCGCGCGGAGCGTCTGCCAAGCGAGCAACCAAATCGGCTGGTGGGGGAAAATGATCGCTTCGCGCGTGAAAGCTGTTTTAAAAGTGTGTTAGGATTTTGCAGAGGCGAAAATGCAGCGATCGTTGGAACAACGTTACGCGATCAAATTTTGCGTAAAGCTAAATAAAACGAGTACCGAGACCATTGGGCTGTTCAAGGAGGCTTACGGAGACCAATCTCTGTCCAGGGCCCAGGTGAAACAGTGGTACAAGTCGTTCAAGGAAGGCCGGGAGGACGACGAAGACGAACAGCGATCTGGAAGGCCTTCGACGACGCAAACAGACGAAGATGTGAACCGGGTTCGTGAATTTTCTAACATTGACCGTCGTGCTAGTCTACGTGAGATCAGTGAAGAGTTAAATTTAACTTATTACAATGTACGGGAAAACGTGACCGGAAAACTTGAAATGCGGCGCGACCTCGTCAACAATTGGACCCTTCATCACGACAATGCGCCGGCGCACACCGCCTTCCTCTGCACCTATGCATTGGCCAAGATGCGGGTTCCGGTGCTTCCCTACCCTCCCTACAGCCCAGATCTGTCCCCTTCGGACTTCTTCTTGTTCCCGCGCCTGTAAAGAAAGCTGAAGGGGAGGCGTTTCGACTCCATCGAGGCGAACCAAAAAACTGTGACACCCGAATTGAACGTGATTCCGGCGTATGAGTTTAAAAAATGTTTCCTGCAACGGAAGGACCCCTACTAGCGGTGTATTGACGCTCAAGGATCCTATTTTGAAGAATATTAGTTGTATAAGCCGAAAGGTTTAATAAAACTGCTTAAAAAAAAGGTTAATTACTTTTCAATCAAACCCTGTAATCTTCAAGCACTAACAAATCAAAAATCTGCTCAATCGATTAGAGCAATATTTATTTGCTAATTGACTTTAAAATGTTTGCTATTACTTTGTATTAACTAAGTTTAGAGCAAAACAAACATTTATGAAGAAAAAAATTTTTAAAATGAATATTCGCAATATTGTAAAAAGGTAAAGTGACTTTATTATTCGAGCATATGCATACATTTTTCGATGATTTTTTGTTTTTTAGGAAAATGAGTAAATCTTGCCAATAAAATTGTCATTTAATACCAAAAAAGTCATTTCAACGGTACGCTTCAAAATTATAAAAAACCTATTGGGTTTTGAAGGCAAGATGCGATCTTATTTATTTCGCAGGCCACACAAATTTAAACTGCTTGTAACTTAAACGAATTACAAAACATAGCAAACTTCTTGGGAAGGTGCCCTATTTTGAAACAAATCAGATATCGGTACTTTGGGCAATTCTACTTAGACCGAGATGAAGTTAATATTAAATTGAATGGAATTGGTTCAGGCGGATAGAATAGACTAGTTCAGTTTGTCACCAGTGCTTCAAAATATAGACAGTTATTGTAAAGGAATATAATATAATATAATTAAACTTTACACATTTTATTTGGAACAAATTTGGTTTTCACGGTCAATATATTCGTGTTTTTCCGACAGACGACCATTTGGGTCATTGTCGTATATTCTTTAATAAATATTGTAGTTTTTAGGATACTTATGTATATTTCCATAATAGAGAAAATAATCTACTCTATCTATCTAATTTCATTTAATTGACTTCTTCGGCTGACTTTACAGTAACTGACTCTGTGAGCCAAATTGTTCATTACATTTTTGCGATTTTCGATTTACTCGTATCTAACCAATGGCAACTTCGATTTTATGTGTCAATTCTCGATCGCTCCCGGATGGTTGGCATAATATGTGTTCAACGGCGCCGCACAAAAAATTGTTCAATGGAGTAAAATTGCAACTTCTAGTTGGTCAATTGAAATCAATTTTCCTACAAGTCAATCGATTTTCGATAGTCGGTATGCTATTTTAATATTTCTCAAATTTTTTCAAAAATAAGCGAAAAGCGACATTTTGTAAATTTGGAGTTAAGTGAAATAGTTGGATTACTTTTTTGACTCTCTCCAAGTAGCACGAAAGCGCCGTTTTGATACCATAGCTGTTAATTTCTAGCTGTAAACTAAATTTCTGACATATTGTCAATGTACAAAATAAGCTATAGTTAAAATCCGAAAAGCTTAAGGTACCACCCAGTGTTATTTCATCTCTCTTGTCCACAGGGCGCATCAAGTCCGGTACCAACCAAATGTTAGTCGCGCACAAACCAACTCGCACATGAATCATTATGCATTATTCCATTTTTATACCCATACAACTCAAACAAAAGTGAAACTCTCATTCTTTAATCCAACTGATCACATGCACAACATAAGCCCACAGCAATAGCTTGGTTTTTTAATACCAATAATGAATACCAATTAAGACCACTAAAATCAATCTTATCTTTATGAACTAAAAAATAAATAATCATTAGTGTTTTACACTCTGTGTTAAACTCATGCCAAATCCAGTTAGCATTAGTTTCAAATTAGTTGCCAAAGCGCAATAACAACCGCTACAGAGATTAGTCCGAATTAACAGCAAGAAAGTAGCCCCTCGTTGCTTGCCTATGAATTATACGGGGTCTTCTTGACGTGTCAAAAACGATATAAATCAAGTGCCAGCTTTTCATTTATGATATGGATTGCGATAAATAATTGCTGACAGATTTTGTCTTTAGTAAATTTATTGCTAACCTATAACGGGAATTTAACAAACAGAGATTTTCGAAAAACGAAAACGACATAAACAGCCACACAAATTTTCCCATGTCACGCAAGTAAAATTACGCGGTCAGACGGTTGATAGCAGCAAATACAACTATTCCCGTCAAATATTAACATACAGATGTATTTACATACATATACCTATACACACATTCGTATGCTTCTATCTGCTCTTGCACTCTACTGGCTGTGGGTCAATGAAACTCTGCCAAAGCAATTAAAAGCGGGCAATCAGCAAACAACTTTTACAAAACAAAGCAAACTCAAAATGAATAAAATAAATACTCGTAATATACATGCATATCTACTCATAGAAAGAAAGCATATTTGCAAAAATGGTTGGGTAATGTTGCCGCATATGGTAGCATCCGGCGTTGCTGTGCAATTCGCAGCTGGTGGCATGAGAGTAAGCCACGGTGTCAGCTGCTTGCAATATGAGTCTTTAGTTTTCAGCTAATTTTTTGCGACTTATTTATTTAATTTGATTTTTTGGTAGTTGGTAGCACTACGACTTTCCCCGATCACTAGTTATTAACCCATTTGTACATACAGGCCGAGAAAATCAAGCAAACACCGCTTTTCATTGTCGGTAGATATGTTCACATGTGTGACAACAGCGAAACAAGGCGACAACAGCCCACCTGCCTGGCAGCGCTTAGTGGCCAGCGGGTCAGTCGGTATGACATCTTCAGCTGCATGCTTCACTCAGCATCAGGACAGAGTTGTAAAGCCATATTAGGATACATTTCCCCAAAATAGGTGTGCTTGCTGATTGCCTGCAGACCCCGTGGCCACTGATACACTGACCAGCTTGTCTTAATGCATTGTTTTTGTTGCATTTAGCGAGACATCGTCTACACTGGTTTTACTTTTTCCACACTTATTTGGTTATTTATTCCGATATGAATGAATGTTGCACTTTATATACAAATTTCTAATCGCCTACTCAGTAGAGTAACTTTGACTCTGCACTGAACATAAAGTGCAAAATTAATGCAAGTGGTTAAAATACTGGCATTAAAACAATATGTTATGGTTCTCTGTTATCGATGGAGTAAAAAATATTTATAATGGTAACGAAATTATATACCAAGCCCGAAATCAAGTAATAAAAAATTCAAAAGAACCTCTCGCCGTAAAGGCACGCAAGGCAACAAACATTTGGATCCAGCAGCACAAAACTCAGCTAGGTTAGATAAGATTCTTAATGAGGTTGGCCATTCGATCTCATGGTCTTTCAGCTAACCAAAAGGACCCCAAAAAAACTATCTAATGAGTTATTAAATTTCGTATTAGAGCTTTTGCCTCCTAGATAAACACTTTTTGGAGCCCTTAATGAGTGATTTTTCATTCTACCTGGCCACTTTGCATCTAAGGTGTCTAAAAACCGATTTCAAAAAGACTCCGAATCCGATGAATTCGGTACGTTTTATGACTATTTTTCAATGTCATAAGGCATGTCTTTTGAAGTCATATTAGAGCATCTTTTGGTACCTTTTTAAGGTTTATTAGAATTTTTGAAGTCATAATCGAGCATTTTATGGTATTTCTTTGATGTTTTCTCAACCAGTTTTTAAGGGAATTGAATTAAATTCCCACATTTGCAAACAAGTATGAGATGAGTAATTTTGAAAGTTGCTCGTAGGCAACTTTGGCTGTTAATAAATTTATTTACGTTTAGATACGCGACCACGAGAAAAGGGTTTATCAAGCAAAGGCATTGAAAGATTTTTTAACTTTGGTTAGGATGCTTCAAGTGAAGAAGAAAGTGGAGATAGGAGAAAGATATTTCTGTCATGTTGTTGAAGAATTTGAATGGAATCATGGAAAGAGGAGAAAACATGGAAATTGATCTTCTCGATACTATAATTGCGGAAGAATGCGAGCAAGAATCTTACAGTTCTGTTGCTATGGGCTTCAACCTGTAGGAGGTCGAAAGAAAAAGCCAATATCGACGATTCAGGGCCTAAAATTGTTGCTTCCTATTATAAGAGGATGGAAAAGATTTATTTAGCAGGCATACACATGGAACTACAGAATATTAACCATCGCCCACAAGAGTGTTACATAAGTCCTTTCTTTTGATAATACATATTCTTTACAAATGCTTGGTTCTTTTATAGATTACAACTTCTTTGGCTACAATCGAACTACAAAAATATCAACTAGAAATGTACTTTTGAAATATACCTCCTCTTCTGCAGATTCTACCAATAAAAATTGGCCACCTATTGAGAACAGAAAATGTTAACCCGATATTTCCTCTTATTATCTACCACATCAGATGCCCTAATCGGAACATTTACGATCATACAGCTCTCCTAGCTGTAGGCAAAGTTGCGGACAAAGGATGTCGAAAATTGCAAAGATTTCTCGATGACATTACCTAATGACTACCAAATTGCCAAATTAAAACGAGTGAGACTAAATTGGCGCAACTAACTTTTACAACCCGACGTGAACACTGCCTCCAGCTCGATGCCATCGATATCTCACAATCAAACGAAATTTAGCATTTAGGCATCCATATGGACTCAAAACTTACATGGAAAACTCACGTCCTCACTAAAAGAAAAGCTTTGGGCTTGAAATTGATTTCTCTCTACTGTTTACTACACAAAAAAGTGCTGATTGTTGCTACATAACAAAATTCTCTTTTATAAGGTCATTCTCAAACTCATTTGGACATTCGGTATCCAGCTATGGGGCAGTGCAGCCAACTCAAATATCGAAATACTACAGAGATTTCAGTTTAAAGTTCTCAGGATGATAGTAAATTGCTCGTGGTATGTCTCCAATGCCCAAATCGACGTTGGGATGGAACAATGATCTTTATGAGCTTTACGACGACATAGACGTCCGAATGGCCTTATCTGCGTTAGAAAGATCAGATACACAAGAGCTTGGCTTCCCTCGGTGCGCCCAACTGGCGCGGGCTAGCACGAGAAAGAAATGACTGGTGCGCTTTGTTAAACTCGGGGAAAACCGATTAAGCAGTTATTGCGTCAGTCAGGAGGAAGAAGATAAAATCTATATACAATATTTATGAATAAATGCATGAAATAGCTGTTCAACGGAAGTATAGCTCATCACTAGTATCTCTGAAAAACAATGATACACTCCTGGATCAGCTGTGTGTCTCTGTGCATGGTGCTTCAAATATATTGATTTGTGCGTCATATATTCCTCCGTCAAGTATTGATACACTGTATAAAGCACATGTGGATAATGTTTTAGCTCTAACCTCAAATAATGGCAACTTTTGTGTTCTTGGGGACTTCAATTTGAGTAATATTGAATGGTCTAGTTTAGATGATAGTACTGCATTATGTCCTAACAATGTTAGTAGTATATCTGAAATTTATTTGATTGATAATTTTTTAAGTTTTGGACTGGTTCAGATAAATAATTTCTCAAATAGTCTTTCTCGAATTCTCGATCTCATTTTCATTACTGACAATATAAATTTTTCTTTATTAGAATGTGTAGACCCTCTGTCTACTCCTGGTCTGCATCATGTACCACTTGTCCTTCATATAGAATTCTATGAGTTTAATGATTTTTATTTTGAGAATGTGACTTCCAATTTTTGTTTTAAAAACTTTGATTTTAATATAATTAATTCAGCAGTTGATATCATAGACTGGGATTCTTTATTTACTGGGGTTGAAGTTGCCAATTGTTATGATATTTTCAAGCATAATATAAATGATATCTGTAAAAATAATATACCGGTGATAAAAAGGACTAGTTATAGAGTACCGTGGCATACCAAGGAACTGAGAAAACTAAAAAATTTGAGAAATAAATATTTCAAAAAGTTTAAGTTTTCTCATTCCTTCACAGATAAAGATAAATATCTACAGTTCTCTAGAGAACTTAAATCTTTGGATATGGACTTAAAGCGAAATTATATTCTCAAGTTCGAATCGGACATTAAATCAAATCCTAGTTCCTTCTGGCGTTATGTTAGATCTAGGAAATCATGCTCAAGTATTCCTTCGGTTGTCTTCTATAACGAAACTCAAGCACATACTTCTACAGATGCAGCCAATCTTTTCGCAGATTTTTTTGTTCAAATTTTCAAGTAGACTCTGATTTAATTGATGAGTGTCATTCGAGCATGAATTCCTCAATCAATATTGGCTCGTTAACTTTTACGCTTTCTGATATCGAAGATGGAATTCGGCAACTCAAAACATCAACAAAAACTGATGTAGATGGGCTATCTTCGTATCTTCTTAAAAACTGCTCTGCAATTGCCTATCCACTTTTGTTAATGTTTAACAAATCCCTTGATCGAGGAGAATTCATAGATGCTTGGAAAGTAACAACCATTAATCCAGTATTCAAAAGTGGAAATAAAAACAATATTACTAATTATAGACCAATTGCCAAATTATCCACGGTATCAAAATTATTTGAATTAATAGTGAAAGATAAAATCTATTTCGTAGTTAGTCGTTATATTTCAGTAGACCAACATGGCTTCATGAAAGGTAGATCTACTGTTTCAAATCTTGCTGTGTTCTCTGAATATTGTATATCATCGTTTAAAAAAAAAACTCAAGTTGATGCTGTGTACACAGACTTTTCAAAAGCATTTGATAAGGTTAATCACAGGGTTTTAATTTCCAAATTGAGTGCTATAGGATTCCATTCCACTCTTTTAAAATGGATTAAATCCTATCTCTCCTCTCGGAAATGTGTTGTTAATGTTGATGGTGTGTCATCTATTTCTTTCATTGCGTCCTCTGGTGTACCTCAGGGAAGTATACTGGGCCCCTTACTTTTTATACTTTTTATTAATGACATTTCTAGTTGTTTTAATAACGCAAATTTTCTCTTGTATGCCGATGATTTAAAGATATACTCGAGGATTGCAAGTACAGTGGACTCTTTAAACCTTCAATCTGATCTAGATAACGTTGATTCTTGGTGTAAAAGAAATAAGTTAGATTTAAATATAAGCAAGTGTTTTTATATTTCTTATTCTAAATCTTGTTCTCTTATACCCACTTCCTACCACATTTGTGGTTCTAGCTTATCTCATCGAAGTGAAATTACTGATCTTGGTGTGGTATTTGATTCTAAATTCTCTTTTCAAAAACATTTAAATCACATTATTTCAAAGTCTTATTCAGTACTTGCGTTTATTCGACGTTTTAGTTCAGACTTTGTTGATCCATATACTCTAAAGTTGTTGTATACGTCTCTGGTGCGTTCCAAGTTAGAATATGCCGTCTTTATTTGGAGACCATATTATGCTTGTCATATTAGTAGGCTTGAACGTGTCCAGAAAGCTTTTGTGCGTTATGCATTGCGTTCTTTAAATTTCACTGATCCAATTCCATCCTATAAAAGTCGGTGCTTGCTTATAAATCTAAAATCACTAGATATTAGAAGGACTATTCTCTCCATTACTTTCCTCTTCGATTTGATAAATGGGGTTATTGACTCCCCATCGCTACTCGAGAAAATCAATTTCAATATTCCTCAGCGAAGTTTACGGAATCATGATTTTTTCCGGTTAGGGATGGCACGAGCTAATTATGCTTCCAATGCTCCGATTTCTAGAACTCTGGGTGATTTTAATTCGCTTTCAAATCATACTGGCCTGGATTTCTGTTCCACAAAGAATCACTTCAAATTGGTTCTAAATGAATTGTTGAACTAAAATCTTAGTATTAATCTAATCTTCTTCTGTAAATTATAAAAAATGTATTCTTTTTCTTTCACTCATTACAATTGAAACTAGTTAATTATAAGTTTAATTTTACTTTAATTAATTTATTCAGCATTAATCTGTTTTCATAGTCTGTAAGAAATATTGTATTTTTAGACTATTAATTAATTAAATAAATAAATAAATAAATAAATAAATAAATATTTCTAACGAAAATCATACATAAATTTGTTAAAAAAATTATTGAAAACTTCAAGCTACGGAAATTTTTAAATGAAAGGCCCATGAATTGACCTTAAATTCTTCCCATAGACTTCACTAGCAAGACATGACAGCAAATTACAGGAAGAGAAAGGCCTTTTTTGTATTATAAAGGTATGGAGGAGAACGACTTGGCTTCACTTGGGATTTCAAATTATCGCCAGATATTAGAAGAGTGAAGCAGCTGGCACACTTTGTTGAACTTGGCCAAAATCGTTTAACTGGTTAGTGCGCCAATGAGAAAACAAAAGAAATGCTCAGAAGAAATATTGATTTACCCATACTTGCATTGATAATTAACTTTGGTGTCACATGACTGAAAAATTTCTTGAAAATGAGTGAATAGAGAAACCATACGCATATTTATAAATAAAAAAATTAAATACAAATAATTTAGGTGGGCCGAATCTATTTATGTGGATATCTGGTATACAATTTTTCTGTGAAGGCCACTTTTTACACAGTAAATATATATAAAATTAGAAATTTGCAATCACGTCAAATATCCTTTAAGATACCTTGAATAATAAAAGTTTTTTGTTGAATCCGAAATTAATTAAATCATGCGAATCTCAATTGAACTGTATTTGCCGCAAAAATATTTTAACCTTGCCATTCCTACCAGTTATTTAGAAACAGAAACCAATGCAAAAACAAAATAAAAATTTGATTTGCTGCTGACATTTAATTAAAGGCCAGGCTGTTGATTTGTTGCCAGTCTGGTTTTAGGCAAAATATACAGATAGAAGATAAAACCCAAAACTGGTCTACAAGCACACGCGTAAGCACTCAAACGTGTTGATAAATACGCAAAGATATTTTTAAGTTTTTATATGTACGCCGAATATAAATTTGAAGGAGACACGATGTAAAAACTAATTGGAGCAAGAACAGCTGCCAAGGAATTAAATATTTCAAAGTATTTTTGGAAGGAATTTAGGAAAAATGGCTCTTAACTCTCGAAACTCCATCGTTTTTAAATATTAGGTGCACAACTAAGTTCTCTTTTGATGAAAATACAACTTTATTCTGAAAAAAAACCATCGATCGGAACAGGTGATAATCGGACGGCGCAATATCTGGAGAATATGGCGGGTGGGGTTGGGTTTCCCATTTCAGTGTTTCCAGGTAGGTTTTAACGGGTTTGGCAACGTGAGGCCAAGCGTTGTCATGCTGTAAAATCACTTTTTCATGCCTCTCCGCGTATTGCGGCCGCTTCCCGCGCAGTACTCGGCTCAATCGCATCAATTAAAGTCGATACCGATCCCCAGTGATGGTTTCGTTTGGTTTTAACAGTTCACCAACTTGGTCCCATCAAATACCAAATACATATCATAACCTTCGCAGCGTGAATATTCGGCCGAGGCGACGACGTAGAAGCGTGACCGGGCAGTCCCCATGACTTTCTTTTCTTTGGACAGATAAGGTATATAATGGTTAGCTGATACATGACTAAGACACTGACCTGAAATCCACTTTGCCATGCCTATTGTATTGAAGCCAGACTCGCGATTTTATTGCTTATAGCGCCGCTTGTTAAAACACGGTTTTTTACTAGTAATCTTATTTATTAAAGCTTTACAAGCCTGATTCATACCATGCCAGCTTCGGCGTTGACTACGCTATTTATTGAGCGATACAAAATTTTGCGTCATATAAGCCCTCCCCAGGATGGTTCCATATGTAGACGTCCACGCAAGTGGGGAAATTACTGATCGCCATTCACTTGGGAGTGGTCAGGACGATTCTTTTGCATATGGTTCAAGCAGCTCACAACGTCCTGGATTATCCCACGTATCCTCTGGGTAGCTTCCGAATACCCGTTCGGGAGTGAGTTAACTTGAGAAGGCTAAACATTCCAAGATAGCTGGTTGTGCGCTGGGTTTGGGACCCGCATCATCGACATCATCAGCTTTAACAACCGCGCTGTTAGTTCTGCCTTCTCCAAACTGGATAAGGAGGCAAAGCGAGTGGGTCTGGTGGTGAACGAGGACAAAACGAAGTACCTCCTGTCTTCAAACAAACAATCGGCAAACTCGCGTATCGGCACCCACGTCACTGTTGACAGTTATAATTTCGAGGTTATAAAAAACTTCGTTTATTTAGGAACCAGCATTAACACCGATAACAATGTCGGCCTTGAAATCCAACATAGAATCGCTCTTGCCAACAAGTGCCACTTTGGACTAAGTAGCCAACTCAGCAGTAAGTCCTCTCTCGACGAACAAAACTAACACTCTACAAGACTCTCATCATGCCCGTTGTTGTTGTTGTTGTAGCAGTATCTTCGCCCTGTCAGTGTAGTGTAATTACCGGTCGTCTTCGTCTAGCTCATCTAACGGTAGGCCCAGGAAACTGGCAGTTTCGACGGGTTGGGTCCAGAGGGAGAGAGGTGTTAGATGAGTGGGTTTGATGGGGTATGTGAAGAGGTGGTTAGTGTCGTGCGGGGTACCTTCACATGCTGGACATATGTTTAGTATGTCGGGGTCGATTCTGGATAGGTAGGAGTTTAACCTGCTACAATATCCACAACGTAGTTGTGCCAAGATTACGCGGGACTCTCTAGGAAGCTGGAGCTCTTCGTCTGCGATAGGTGGTGGTTGGACTCCGATAACGGCATTCGGGGGTCGGGAGCTTAGGAAGGTGGTAAGGGTCTCCCGATGAATGTCGTTAATTGCCTGTCTATATACTGTCTGATCCTGGAGTGGTCTGTCCGTTTTGTCCTGGATCTCGTCCACGTAATTGAGGAAGTGTCTCCTGATGTGCCTGGGAGGTGGCTCAGGCTCGAGCAGGTGTCTGCATGGGTGAGGCCTACGGTGACACCCAAGCAGAAACTGCTTGCCGAGCATTTTGTTATGCTCCTTAACCGGGAGCATGTGCGCCTCGTCGTGCAAATGGTGGATTGGGGACATCAGGAGACATCCTGTCGCGGTCCTGATGGCAGTATTCTGGCAGGTCTGAAGCTTCGTCCACTGCGTATCACTGGTTCCAGGCGACCAGACAGGCGCGGCATAGTTCAGAACCGGTCGGCCTATTGCTTTGAAAGTCGACAGCAACATTTCTTTATCTTTGCCCCAAGTGCTGCCGGCAAGCGACTTGAGGACCTTGTTGCGATTCTGTACTCTCGTTGCAATAGCGGTTGTGTGCGCCGAGAAGGAGAGCAAGCTGTCAAAGGTGACTCCCAAAATTCTGGGGTTGTTTATCGTCGGAATTGGGGTATCGTCGACGTGTACCTGAAGTGGCAGCTTGACCTCCTTTGTCCAGGTGGTAAAAAGGGTCGCCGTGGATTTGGTGGGAGAAAGTTTTAAGTTTCTCGCAGTGAAGAAGCGAGAAAGGCGGGCAAGGTAGTCGTTTACTTTTGGGCATAGGCCATCAATGTCATTGCCCGACGCCATTATCGTGCAGTCGTCGGCATATGAGACCAGTGAGACTCCCTCTGGTGGCTGGGGGAGTTTCGAAATATAGAAATTGAAAAGCAAGGGTGAAAGGACACCACCCTGCGGTACTCCTTGCTTTATTTTTCTCTGTTTTGAGGTTTGGTCTCGAAATACTACCGACGAGTGACGACCACTCAGGTAGTTCGCGGTCCACCTCTTCAGCCCTGGCGGGAGTGTCGACTGTAAAATGACATCTAGTAGCGTGGCGTGGCTGACTGTGTCGAAAGCCTTTTGTAGGTCCAACGCTACTAGGACAGTCCTCTCGCAGGGGCGGTTTTGGTTAAGTCCGCGGTTTACCTGGGTGTTTATGACGGTGAGTGCCGTGGTGGTACTGTGCACTCTACGGAAACCATGCTGGTGTGGGGCTGGAGTCAGGTGTTCAGTGAGGAGTGGGAGTAGAAGGGCTTCAAGTGTCTTCACTACTGGGGAAAGGAGAGTTATCGGACGATAAGACTCCCCTTGGTTGGCGGGTTTCCCAGGCTTCAGCAGTGGGACCACTCTCCCTAATTTCCACTTATCAGGAATGATGAGAGTGGCCATGGACAGGTTGAAGACCTTTGTGAGATATTCTACTCCCAATGGACCCAGCTTTTTCAGCATCAGCATGTTTAGTCCGTCGGGGCCAATGGCTTTTGATGGTTTCATGTTTTTGATGTCCCCCTGAACCTCGTCGCAGGTGAAAGTAAGCGGTGCACTGTTGTAGGGCAGTTTGTGCAGCCGTCTGGTGGCACAACGTTTAGATCTGTCGACCGGAGGATGCAATATAAATTGCCGGCTAAAATAGCTCGCGCATCTCTTCGGGTCCGACGAAGTACGACCGTTGAAGGTGATATCCACCTTGTCGTTGTGCTTCGTCGGGTTCGACATGGACCTTACGGTGGACCAGAGCTTGCTCACACCAGAGGTGAAGTTACAGGACTTCAGATGCTCTACCCATTTGGTCCGCTTATGTTGGGTGACCAGTTGCCGGATCTCCAAATTGAGATCCTTTATACGAGGATCCCCGGGATCGGCCTGGCGTAGGCGGTCACGCTCGTTTGCCATAACGGCTGCTTCGGCTGGGAAATTGGGGCGTGATTCCCGGATCCGTCCAGCAGGTATGAAGCGAGCCGCGGCGGCTGTAATCGCCTTGCGGAATGCGCGTTCGCCTGCGCGCACATCGGTGGGAGTGGGTAGGGCAGCGAAGATGTTCTCAGTAAATTCCGCGAATCTGGTCCAATCAGCTTTGTTGAAGTTGATGTATGACCGGTGATCCGCGGAAACAAAATCGGCAGGTCTCTCGATCGAGATGATAATGGGCAAGTGGTCTGATGCAAGCGATAGCATAGGTCGCCAGGTTATGCTATTTATCAGACCAGCGCTGGCAATTGTTATATCAGGCGAGCTGCTACAATTGCCCACTACCCTAGTGGGGGCGTCGTCGTTTACAGTGCTGAACGTCGAATCGTCTATCTGCTCTGCCAATAGCTGTCCCCTACGATCATTTGGCAGGCTTGAATGCCAAAGATCGTGATGCGCGTTAAAGTCACCTACTACCAATCGGTTTTCTCCCCTGATGAGCGCACCAATATCGGGGAGATATCCTGCCGGGCAGCAGGTGACAGGGGGTATGTAAATATTGTAAATTTCGAGCTCGGCATCGCCTGACCGGACAGCTATACCTTGACGTTCTAAGGTGCTGTCCCTGCGGTCGATGCCTTCATCAATAAGACGATTTCGCACTGAATGGTGTACTATGAACGCTAGGCCACCACCGTTGTCTCGCGGTCCTTTCGGTGCACATTGTAGCCGTCCCTGGTAATCAGGGGGGAGCTAGTGTGCAGTTTTGTCTCCTGGACCGCAGCTATCTTGATTCCGAACCGACTCATGAAGTCGACTATCTCGTCAATCTTGCTCGTGAGTCCGTTGCAGTTCAGTTGCAGAAGCTTAAAGCTTCGCGGGAGTGTCGTCGTAATTCGGGGGGTGAGGGATGCGTGATGTTGTCTGCGTTGGTCCTGCTGTGCGTTCCGCAAAATGGGGAGTGGCCTGATGTTGTCAGATGGCCGCGCCACGGGGGGCGGTTGCGGGTGCAGAGCTCTGCAGCAGGGGGCAACGTAGTCGCGTGTCCACTCACGGGTGGTGTGCAGGCCGGAGCACCTCCGAAAGTGACACCAGCCACTGCAAGAATTGCATTGGACAGTTGTCAGGTTCCGAGGTACTACGGTCTGGCACACGGAGCAGACTGTGCGGGGGACCAAGAGCTGCTGGTTTGTCCCCGCACTGGGGTAGGAGCAGGAGGGTTGTGGGTTGGAGAGGGAGTCGTGTTGCTCTTGGGGGCTCCTGACCGTTGAGGTGTTGTTAGTGGCGGCAGTGTGATGTGCCGGCACTGAGGGCAGTGTAGCCGTAGAGGCGGTGACCGCCTGTGAGCGGGAGCAACACGTGGCCACATACCTTGTGGACCACTCCCTGTGAGTCTTAAGGCCTGAGCAGGTCTTAAGATGGCACCACCCGTTGCACTGGTTACACCTAACCGAGGTGGAGTTCGGGTGGAGCCGTTTGTGGCAAATGCAGCAGTAGAATACTTCAGGTCCGGGGTTGGGTTCGACGCTAGCCCGGAAGAGAAGTATTTGGAGCAAACTGGCTGCAATGAGTTGCTCGAAAGATTTAGGGTGAAATACGGTACACTAGACAGGGCTAGTATACTGAGGCGGCAGCCCTTGGTCGGGAATGAAAACCCGAGTCATTCCGGTAGCGTAGAACCGGCTGCCATGAGAACGGCTGCCGTCCTAACGTATGGCGTAGAAGCTTGGTCGATGACAACATCCGATGAGGCGACGCTTGGAGTGTTTGAGAGAAAGATTCTGCGTAAGATTTTTGGACCTTTGCACGTTGGCAACGACGAATATCGCAGGCGATGGAACGATGAGCTGTATTAGCTTTACGACGACATAGACATAGCCCAGCGAATAAAGATCCAGCGGCTACGTTGGCTGGGTCATGTCGTCCGAATGGAAACAAACGCTCCGGCTTTGAAAGTGTTCGATGTGGTACCAGCTGGTAATAGCAGAGGAAGAGGAAGGGCTCCTCTGCGTTGGAAAGATCAGGTGGAGAAGGACTTGGCTTCACTTGGTGTGTCCAACTGGCGCCGGTTAGCACGAGAAAGAAACGACTGGCGCGCTTTGTTAAACTCGGCCAGAATCGCGTGCCAATTAAGGAGAAGAAACCTTTCCCAATACTCACAGTTCCTGCTTTATCCGTCAGTGTAGAAAGTAATAACTTCCTTATCGGCAACCTGACCTCCTTCCATTCTGACTAGGAAATGTAAGGTACAGTGATATAAAGTACTGTTCACTATCGACCGATGTGCGGAGAACTTGTGCTTTACAATCCACTCTTTGCAACTTTTTTCAAATTATATACCAGCGGCCGCCGTAGCCGAATGAGTTGGTATGTGACTGTCATTCGGAATTAGGGGAACATGGGTCGAATCTCTAAACCTCTATTCAATTACCTTTTAGTTATTCCTGAAGATTATTTTTGTGGAATTTAATTTCAATTTCAATATACATATTTCATATTACAGGGCAATTCCAATACCCTTTGAGTAAAAAACCAAGTGGCAACGCCATTACAAAATATTTGTTTAGTTAAAAGGTTGTCAGTCATAATTTGCGTGATCCTAATACATATTTTTTCTTTCTATTATTTATCACTTGCTAATTAAGAATTAGGTGGCAACATCATACACACATTTGTTTAAAATCGTTGGTAATTTTCTAAACACATTTTGTTTAATTTCCATATTCTTACTTCTAATTAAATTTTGTTACTAATTTAAACTTTTCTTGAAAGTTAGATGGCAACACCTTTTAAAAGTTGTATTGGATTAAAGCTATATTTAACTTTTTTAAATTTAAAATTTTACAATTAATATAAATCTTTTTGTAATCAATTTATCAGTTTCCAAAAAAAGCAGGTGGTAACATTAGCCAAAACAAATTTTTTAGGAAACTCATTTAAGATTCTCATCCAACTCTTAATATTCAAGAGGGATTTGAGACAAGATGCTATTTTAGTAATACTCGTAAAATTCAGGTCGCAACGCTATTAAAAAATTGTTTTTTATTAATTTAAAAAATTTGTTTTTTAACATATTTTTCTTAAAAATATTTGCCTTAATATACCTATGCTGCAAAAGTTATGCATTTCCTTTAACAACGAACAGGTGGCAAAACCCTTTGAAAATGAGAGATGCACACAATCCATCCATCTACGAGGCAAGGGCTTTGTAACAGCGTAAAAAATGTTAAGCTCGGGGGAGTAGATTTTGAATGATGCTCTTTCTAAGAAATTGTCTACGTTTTCATACAATAAATATACATAAGAGATAACTATCGATACAGCTATATACATATATATATATATATATATGTATATATATATATATATATATATATATATATAAGAATGTGAGTAATAAAATTAATAAAAAACCTAATTTTCTAGCCAGTTAAAATATTTAAACATCAACATACTACTCTCTAAAAAAGCATTTGCACACTCCTTGTATAGATATGTATACTTGTTGGTAAATATTCCTGATAGCCTAGATCTACGTTTATGCTATCAGTGCTTGACTAATAAACAAAATATTTTCGCATTTTCTAGTATTATTCTTACTTTACATAAAACGAGCATCTCACCCACATTTTTATCCCCATCCACTAACGGAATTCAGTAAACTTACCTGCAAATAAGAGAAAAAGAAAAAAGTTAATGATATATGTATTATTGAAAAATAGCGTTCAACATAAAGTAAACAAGGTATAGCACGCTAAATTAAACTTAATTTCATTATTTCCGCCACTTGCGAAACTTTCACAAATGAAGCGCAGTGAGCGCGTGCCAAGCATCGCGGTGACCATCGTTGCCAACATCTTCAGCGTAAAATTGTTTATTCTGCGGATTAAGCGAAGTCTTCCAAACTCGCGAATGAGTTTGATAATTTTATTATACGGAGTCAAGTATTTTTGATAGCAAGCAGAAAAATAAGAGGATTTCCAAATTACTCATTTCGTAATCACAAAGCATACATACGTACATACACATACATACATACTTGCAGAGAGAGTGCGATGAATGGTAAAGGATTTTACAATTTTGCCAAGTTGTGGCAAACATTTCTCATTTGTTTTGTTTATTAAGGTGGAAATTATGACTATCATACGGAATAAAAAGGCAAAAGTAACAGGTATTGTGGATGATTTTAAACTTATGAAGACTTTAGGGGGAAAACTAATTTATGTGAATCCGTGTTTTTTGAATTTTCAGCTTATTTCTTTTTATATAAGATGGGGAGAAAAATATACCATAATAGAGCTATTCACCTCGCCCTTTTTAATTCGTTAGTCGGTAGTTTTTATAAGTATTTTTCTTTTATAAAATTAACAAGCTACCATACTAATGAGCAACAAAGTACCATTCTGGCTGGCTTGACAATTTTCTGATACTTTGATAACTCAGCGATCTGGAGTTCGAAATTTTTTTTGATTTGTAAGCTGCTCAAAGTGTTGAAGTAAGTTTGCCTAAATGAGACGCCTTCAGTGTTGCTTTGGCCTTTTTTTTTTTTAAAGAACTTATTTTCAGTGAAATCTTTAAAGAAAATGCGCCCACGCGACAGAAAACATGTAGTGAGGAAGAGCATTTTCTCTTGTTTTTTCTGGCGGCGCTTTCACTTTTCCATAAAACTCAATCAGTTGTGAAACGATTTACCAGACTACTGAGATTTAATTAAGAGTTATTTTGCAGTTAAAAGTTGTACCGAAACACCAACTAACGAATTAGCAAAGTAACAGGCCCGGTGTGAATACCACTAATGTTTTTAATGTAGAAAACAAACTTGACTTTAACAGCACAGCAACTCAAGCTGGGTTTCGTTATTAGATAATAATATCTACTATACATATATCCATTTGTTGAATTTTTATTTTGCAAACAGAAGTAATTACAGAGAAAGGAAATTTGCAGGTTCAATAGTGAAAGCAGAAGTAATGCATCAGAAGCATCAACAAGTTGTATTGTGAAGATATAAAACTAAACTGTCTACATATCCCAGTCAGCTTGCAAAATCCATTTTAAACGTATTAAATAGCACTCGACTATGAAATTAAACAAACAAAAAAACAATAAGGAAATGCTGAATAAAGAATGATTAAGATTTTAAAATTTATTATTAGCCTCCAAGTAAGAAGTTAATAGCGAAAATTCAATAAGATGATAAAGAGACTTATAAAAAGAAAAGAAAAATAAATATATAAATAATTCTTACAAGTTTAGTTGTTTTTTCATATATCTAATGCTTAAAGAAGCATAATAAAAGAGAAAAAGAAAAGATTTGGTAAGTTTATTAAATATTTTTTCATATCGCTTAAAAAAAATTAAAATTAAGAGAAGCGGCTTCAAAGTTTTCAATTTATTATGCATACCTCAGTAAAAATAAATTCTAGTAAAATCGATTTTTACTCATATCGCAATGAAAATTTGACACATCATAAAAGAAGAGTTCCTGCGCACATTTCTTTTAAATACTTTATCATATTTTTTTCAATTATTGCACACTTGCAGCAAATGAACGATATGTCTAATATTTCATCACCTCGTTATAATATTTATTCTTATTTTTCATTGCATTCTCTACGAGATCTGAGTTATTCAAAACAATTTTTAATCGAACTGACTAGTGCCCGAAAAGCTCTTTTTAAAGTACGAAATGCATATTAGCTAAAGTAAAAAGTACTGATTTTATTCCGTATTCATGACATGAAGTCCTAGTAACATATTTGATGATATAAAGTTGACATTACACTTCAAAACTGTTCTTTGCCAGGTTCGTATTACAGCAATCCATAATAAAGGTACGAAAAATCGATACATTCTTCAGTGCTACAACGTCCTAGGCGAAAAGTCAGTGTAGGTGGCTAAAAATTTGTGTTACTAATAGATCTAATACAATATTGAATGTAAAAGCAAAATGGTGATTCCAATAATTTCGAAATATTAATAAAATCAACATCAAGTAGGGCCGGCATGCGAACACTTATTCCATTGCATAGATATTGAAGATTGTTCAGAAAACTGTTCTGTTTATATATAGTAATTATATTAGCTCCATAGATAAAAATAAGATTAAAAAGAGAGTGAAGAAATGTGGAGAACTTTCTACTTCACCTAATATAATACCTGCATATTAGGTCGGGTCGATTTGTGGGGAGGCAAAAAAATTACTCATTGCTCTGTGAAAATCATATTCTGGGATCAAAATAAGAAACTTTGCCGAAGGAACCATACCTCTAAAACGAATTCTGATGGCCCCCAATTTGGGTCGAACTTTTAGAGCCTTTTGTGGGGAGGCAAAAAAATCGCCCATTGCTGTGTGAAAATCATATTCTAGGGATCAAAATAAGAAACTTTGCCGAAGGAACCATACATCTAAAACTAATTCTGATGTCCCCCGATTTGGGTCGAACTTTTTAGATTCTTTTCTCATGTAAAGGCCAAAAATGGTGATATTTTGAAATGATTGTATGGGGAACCTCCCAGGGGAGTTCCAGGGGGTGTGCCACTGGCATGGGTGGATCGGCCGTCCAAAGTTAGTGGGGGTCGGTCATACATTTGGACTCGATTGGAGCACTCTAAATGGGTCAAAGTGGGATTTTCGTTCGAAATGAATTAACAACTGATGATTTCGATTATTAAATTCAGATAATCGTGTTATTTTACCAAAAAGTTCACAAATTCGAATTTTAGTAGCAACCGTAATTCTTCCGTTTCAATCAGTGATTTGCAGTATGTATACCTAAGTAAAAATAAAATAAATAATTGGCGCGTACACTTCTGTTAGGTGTTTGGCCTAACTCCTCCTCCTATTTGTGGTGTGCGTCTTGATGTTGTTCCACAAATGGAGGGACCTACAGTTTCAAGCCGATTCCGAACGGCAATATTTTTATGAGAAGCTTTTTCTTGGCAGAAATACTCTCGGAGGTTTGCCATTGCCTGCCGAGGGGCGGCCGCTATTAGAAAAATGTTTTTATTAATTTTGCTTTCACCGAGATTCGAACCGACGACCTCTCTGTGAATTCCGAATGGTAATCACGCACCAACCCATTCGGCCACGGCGGCCGCCTAATTTTTAATTTCGACACAACTTTATTGCACGTCCAACCCCTTGCATAAATTTTAATTACTCTGCACAACTCTCTGTTGACGACGGTTCAAATAGTTTAAGACTATTTACCGTGACTATAAACATAGATTTCTGTTCGAAAATTTAGCTGAAATATTCGTTATATACTGCAACAACAATGTGAATTAATATTTTTTAAAGAGTAATTTACTTATTATTTTTCTGTTTCGAAACTTTTGTTAACGTTTAACGTTAATTTTGTTTCTACGTTGTGAGAATATGAAGTAAAATAAAATGGAAAGAAATATTATTTTGCAAAAAATATTTTTTAAAGCTAATTTTAGTGCTATTAAGTAAATGATCAATATTTTTCGGCGCTAACAATGCAAATTTATAGCACAGACCGGCAACCACCATAACCTAATCTAACTTAGATTGAAATTAAAGTATCCGCAACCGAAGTACTCGATTCTCATAGTACTCAATACTTCCCATCACTAATTTTAATATTTAAATGCGTTTTTCTCGGAACAACATTTTGTAAAACGGCGAAAACTATTCAACTATACTTATATGCATACATTCCCTCAAGGGATGAGTGGGCGGCGGCAAGGCATGGCAAACATGTTCACGGATGGCTCGAAGTTGAACGGAAGGGTTGGTGGGGGAGTATTCTGTAAGGATCCTCCCATCAAACTTAAATTTAGGCTCCCGGACCACTGTAGTGTTTTCCAAGCGGAGGTATCCGCAATTAAGGAAGCGGTGGACTGGTTGCTTAATTCGGTAATTACCGTTAAGGAAGTAAATATTTACTCCGATAGCCAATCGGCAATTAGGGCCTTGGGCTCGCTGTTTGTGCGTTCGAGATTGGTCGGGGAATGTCTGGCTTCTCTCTCGATTGCATCCGAATACTTCGTCATCAGGCTCATTTGGGTTCCCGAGCATAGCGGCATAGAGGGAAACTGCTGGGCTGATGAGCTGGCTAGACAGGGAACTTTGGAGACGGTTTCGTCGCGAAATGAGAGAATTGGGGTTCCCCTGAGAACCTGTGGTCTGCTCCTGGAAAGATGGGCCTCGAGTCAACTCCGCGAGCGCTGGGCTAGTGCGCAAACGTGCAAGGTCGCGAGATCTTTCTGGCCACGGGTAGATCGGGGACGCTCAAGGGAACTCCTAAGGCTAACAAAGTCCCAGCTCTCGAATTTGGTGGGCATCCTTACCGGGCATTGTCCGTTAGGTGTTCATGCCGTGAGACTTGGGATTGCCTCAAGTCCGTTCTGCAGAAACTGTCTGGAGGACGAGGTGGAATCATCTCAACACCTTCTTCTCAGCTGCCCTGCTCTCGTCTGGCAAAGACCTAGACATCTGTGCTCTCACTTTTTCGCTACGCCTGCGGATATAGCCGGGGTAAATATCATAAATTTGGTCAAGTTCATCAGTAGCTTGTTACGGCTAACTACGAACGCAAATCAGCCCCGTCGGCGTCGTCGTAAAATGTATGGTCATCATCGTCTCTAATCCCTAGGCTCCTTCTTCCTTCCCATCTCCTTTCTCCTCTCCCATGTATGGCACCACAACGGACGAATTTCTTAATATTTGTCCAAGTGAGCCCTTAGCTAGGGCAGCCATTTAACCTAATCTATATGCATATACAGCGGATGAACAAGGATACTACACAAAGAGTAATTAGTTGATTTTTTACACGTAAATAATTCAGAAAATATTGCAAAAAACAAAAAAAAAAAAATTAAATAAAAATTTAAAAAGCATACCAAAAATTCAATTTTAATATTTGTATATCACAAACTTAAATGTAGTTTAGTTTTTTGATTTCAGATTATATGAAGTCTTTAGTGTTTTCTGTAAGCGCAAAATCGCGTACATACATCTAAGGGCTCAATTAATTTTTATTGGTAAGAATTTTTTTTGTTGGAAAAATATAGATAAATATGATAAAATGTTTGGAGCTGAGGATCCACGTACTTTCCCAGAGGAAGTTTCAGAAAAAGCAATAAAAGCTAAACTTTCACAGTTTGACTCCCTCAAACCTACAGGCCGCGGCAATTGATAGCATATCAGCATTTTCTTCGGTTTTGTTTTTTAATGTTTATTATTTTTTATAAAATTATTACAGCTGATTGTTTAACTAAAACCATATAAATCAAAGTTTCAAACTTAATACAAAAATTAAAAAACTCCACTTCAACCATCAACGAAAAAAATTATGAAAAATCAACGAGATTTTTCAACAACTTCAAACTTGCACTTTATTTCCCTAAAATTTAATAGGCTCTAAAACTGCGTACCAAAAATTTTTATACAAATTCTAATTAAAAACCGTGGAATTGAGATGAGAGGTTTGTGCAATTTCTGATAATTTTAGTATAAAATATGAAAATGGGATTTATGGTTGTTTTTTTTAACCTATTAGCTATGATGCTTTCCATTTCAATTCAACCGGGCTATTCGGGTCATGTTCTTCGATTTCGATGTAACTGAAATATGTTGCTCTCTGGTCAAAATAATGAGACACGTATTTTTTTGTTCGCCCGAAAAAAAATTTTTTCAAGAGTTATCGCCAATTTTGTTTTTCGGCTCAAACTCGATTTTTTTTAATTATATAAGAAAAAAAGTTTTTTAAATGCCCATAACTTAGTCAAAAATGAACCGATTGTAATAATTCTGGGTTCAAAATGATCGTAATTACTTACACGATCGACTTCATGTAGAAACAATTGCAAAAAGGTAGTTGACAATTTTTTATTTAGCAAAAAAGAAAAAAAATTGAAATTTTTTCGAAATTCAATATTTCAAAAAGAGTATTTTTTTTGTTTTTTATAACTTTTTCCAAATCAAGAGGACACCTCAAACTTCAATTAAGCTGAATGCCCAGTAGCTAAAATGAGTTCTTTTTGATTAATGCATTTTTGAGTAAAAAACCTGTTTCGCACTTTTTGTTTTTTGCAAAATAAAAAATTTGCAACAACTTAATCAAAAAAAAGCTGATTTGAATGATTTTGGGTTCAAAATAATCGTAATTACTTACAAGAGCAACTTCGTGCAGAAACAATTGCAAAAAAGTAGTTGAAAATGTTTTATTTTGCAAAAAACAAAAAGTACAAAACAGGGTTTTTACTCAAAAATTCATTACTCAAAAACAACTCATTTTAGCTACTAGGCATTCAGCTCAATTAAAGTTTGAGATGTCCTTTTGATTTGGAAAAAGTTATAAAATAAAAAATACACTTTTTGAAATATTGAATTTCGAAAAAATTTCAATTTTTTTTCTTTTTTGCTAAATAAAAAATTTTCAACTACTTTTTTGCAATTGTTTCTACATGAAGTCGCTCGTGTAAGTAATTACGATCATTTTGAACCCAGAATTATTACAATCGGTTCATTTTTGACTAGGTTATGAGCATTTAAAAATTTTTTTTCTTATATAATTAAAAAAAATCGAGTTTGAGCCGAAAAACAAAATTGCCGATAACTCTTGAAAAAAATTTTTTTCGGGCGAACAAAAAAATACGTGTCTCATTATTTTGACCAGAGAGCAACATATTTCAGTTACATCGAAATCGAAGAACATGCCCCGAATAGCCCGGTTGAATTGAAATAATGGAAAGCATCCTATACTATATAATACAAAAATAGTAAATATTAAAAAAGGAAAATAGTTAAAAATTATTACTATTTTAATGTGATATCGGTTTGTCGCGAGGTGTGCGTATGTATGTATATCCGATTCAAAATGCCAATCACATCGTCTGTCATTATTATTTTATTAATTAAATTGGCAAGATATCCAAAATCCTCTTAAGTTCAACTACCACAATTCGGACCAGTCATGTGCACGCATTTGATGCTGTGCTGTAATGCTTCCTTTCCTCGAACTGTTATTTTGCACATGCGCATCTCTTCGTCTTACCCGAAATATTTTTAATATGCTAAAATGATGATATCATCTTTGCCAACTAAGTAAGTCATAGCCATTTGAATATTTTATAAATGACTCAGTTTATCGAAATGAGTTTCTTCATTGCTATTGTCATTATAATTGGTTAGATTGAATTTTCTAGTTTCCTTTTGCTTGAATGGTAGTCGTTTTAAAATAGTGGCTTTTGAATTTAAATATATATTTTTATCATTAAATAAAGCGAAAGTGTTTTTTGTTCATTGTTTATAAATTCTTATGCTATTCATCAGATCACAAGTTACTGGCGAATTGTTGTGCGCATGCCCAGCAAGCATTCTGGGGCTATTCGTACTCATTAGGTGATGCTAACAAATACTAAGGTACTCTAAAGAAATATTTTTCATAAAAAATGGGTCCGAAAGTCCTATTTATGATCCGAATTTTTTTATATTCATTATTACATAAAAAAAATTATACCAAAAAACTTACTCGCTAGATGTCGCTGGAGCTGAGATATTTATAGTTGATATTTGGAATAATCTAATTCAGCTATTTTCAGTTTTCATTTGATATTTGGAATAATCAAATTCAGATATTTTCAGTTTCAGTTTGGCAGAGTCATAAAGAGTGTTTTTTTTTGTTGTCTGAAGTTACAGTGCGTGAAAGATGTGACCTAGCACTCGGTGCTTTTTTAGAACTATAAAGGAATTTTTTCCGTATTTTCTTTCAAATCTACTTACTTTGCTCAACTCAAAATCTAATCTTGTAAAACTTAAAGAGTGAAGCCTACAAATTAAAATGCAACATTGTATATTAATGCTAATAAATAAATAATAATAACGCAATCAAGTAAAAAAAATCGCTGCGGTATTCTGGTAAAAGTATCAAATTCTAAATATTCCATTGGTCCAACTCCATTTCCGACCATAGCGCATGTGGACATCAGAGACAGTTTTAGCAAAATTTTAACATTTTGAGCTACATTTGTTCAAGCCAAAAATGGCCAAATACAAAATAAATGACAAATTATACAATTTTCATTGATAATGGAAAAATAAAAAATTCAGAAAAAATATACCTTAATATCGTTGCTGATTTGCTAATTAATCGGTCATGACAACACGGCGGTTAGCATACCAAATGTATTAACAACTGATAGATTTCGATAGCTGTCATTTTGCCAATAAGTTCACAAATTCGAATTTTAGTAGCAACCGCTGATGTAATTTTTCCTGTTCAATCACACCTTAATTTCGACACAACTTTATTGCACGTCCAGCCCCTTACCACCAATAAATAATTTATTTGTTTCTTATTTCATTTTAATAATTTTTGTATGAACATTTAGTTCATTCTCACACAAGTTTCAAACATTGTGAAAATTAAAAAAAAAAATGTTCATCAAAATGAAAATTTATTTTATCAGACTTTTTAGAATATTCTCGAGGATGCAGTTTTATAGCCCATTAAAGTTTCAAGTCACTCAAAAATCGCGTTGACTTTTACAATTTTTGTGCTGGCGGTGTTATGCATTTTTTTCTTATAACGAATGCTCGAAATTTTGTTTATGTGGCAAAAAATACCCTATGACAGAAAAAATCAATGGGCTATAAAACTGTGTTTTGTAATGGTGGTCGCCCCTCAGCAGGGAATATCAAACCTATGAGTGTATTTCTGCTACGAAAAAAAGCTCCTCATAAAACACCATTTGTTGTTCGGAGTCGGCTTAAAATCGTAAGTCCCTCCATTTGTGGAACAACATTAAGACGCACACCACAAATAGGAGGAAGAGTTCGGTCAAACACCTAGGCGTCAATTTTTTTTTTGTTTTATAAAACTGCATACCCAAAAAAATTCGAGCTAAAAAGTTGAAATTTTTAATGGAAGTTTAAAACATTTTTTACAAAGTTTGAAACTTTGCGTTATATGGTTTTGGTTGAATTATATAATATTTTTATACAAAAAAAAAATGTATTGTGTTTATAATACGAATTAATAGTAGTTAGGACAAGTCTCTCGAACCGGATAAGGCGCTGTAACCCATGCCCATAGCCACTTGTAAATTACTTATAGACAGGAAAACCATCAAAAAGGTAAATACAAGCTGACAAAACCTCATAACATGCGAACTAAGCAGACAGACATGGCCGAACTGGAACAGCGGTCGATCGAAGATCTTGCTAAGATTCAACAGAGAATCTATAAGAAAAATGATAGGTGTATTAACTGGTCATTGTTTAATAGGCAGCCACGCTAGAAGGTTAGGACTCCCGTACTTCGATTTCTGTAGAAGCAGAATACAGAAGAAGAGGAAACAGTCAGACACCTTTTATGTGAGTGTGAAAGCCTAGCTATGAGAAGGCTGCGCACTCTTGATACAGCATTTCTATCCGATGTAGCGGATATAGCCCATCTAAAACTAACGAAGCTCTGCTCGTTTATTAAAGCAACCGGATGGTTTGAAAAGGAACACGTAGAGTAAGGATAAGCTCCAGTGGTATCACAATGGACCTGCGGAAGGTCTAAGTGTGTCTTATGACAACCACCCTACCTACCTACCTACCTAGGACAAGTCTACTCTTTTTATAATCGCATAGAATTTGTATACATTTTTTTGGAGCACTCTGTACGGGTACGTATATAAGTACGTATGTATTGAACGCGTTGTTTAGTGTACACAACTGAGGCACGATTTTCAATCATTAATCAATGTTCAGTATTTAGCCATTTTCGATGTCCATTAAAACCAAGCGGATGATGATGTAGGTATTCATTCAGTTTCAACACATCCACCAAAACTAGTATTGTATGAAGCAATTTTTTAAATAATTGTATTTTCTTAAATGCTTACGATTATGTGAAAAAAGCATTTGAATGTTCACATAATTTTTAAAATGATTTACTCTGCGCATTTGGTTGAAGTAACGGTAACGGTCAGAGCCACGAATTTGGCAACATTTTATTTTTTAATTTCAAAATACCAACACAAATATTTCGGCTTAAAATAAAATCAAATGCAAAAACCAATTGAATGCCTCCAGAAAATAAAAGTACTTTCCAAAAATCGATACCAAATTTCAATTTCAATTTGAATCAAAGCTGCAATAAACAAATTTAATCTACCACAGGCGAAAGTTGTATAAAAAACTAGTGTAATGATTTCACAAACAAATGCGAATTTATGAGAAAATTAATCCAAATAGTCAAATTTCTGCAGGTGTGATGTAGGCATGCCTGCATTTGCGTGTTGTGTGTGAGTATAAATAGTCACTTGAGCATTTAAGATGAATTCGATTTATTTTAAGAGGCGTTTACATATAAACAATTATATTTATATGTATACATACAGATACGTAATAACGTTTGGGTGAACGAGATTTCTCGGAACGGTGGAGTATTTCAGCAATCTTTATGTGACAGAATTGTGTGAGTACTCGTAAATGGAGCAAAAAACGTGACCTGAAAATTCGCCTATCGAAAGTGAAACGCAATACACAGTGGAACTGACGGTTTTGAAGTAAATGGAAGTGAATTTTATGTTAAGAGCTGTATTGAATTATTCACAAATTGCAAAAAAAAAAAAAACTAAAAAAAAAAAGATTAAGCGCCAATTTATGTATATGAAACGGAGTGTAAGGCGAAGCTGGTAGATATGTGTGTACGTACAAGTACACACATAAATACTCTATAGACACTTCATATATTTATAGGATAACATAATAAGACCGTCACTGTGACTGAGTGTGATTATCGTTTCTTAATCCAAAAGTCCAGTGTTCGATCCCTATTGTGGCCATTAAATACGAATACCGAAAACTTGACCTCTAAATATGACCTTAAATGTATTCCGAAAATATAGGGTGTTGCTCGACTTGACAACACCACTTCTAATGACAATTAATTTGGCAGTTGGCAGCTGGTTTGAGTTCTGTTCGTTTTGCATTCTCTTATAAATGGACTTAGACTAGAAAACGTTTTCCAACTATGTTGTAAATTTTAGTGCGAAAATTTTATATTTTACGATTGACATAATCGCCCATCCGAGCAACTTATACGAATAACCACGGGAAAGCAGACTTAGGTAAAGGTAAGTGAAGTGCAGTATAAAGGTAGGTCAAGTTTGCTGGAAATACCTATAAAACATACAATAAACGAATAGAAAATATAGAATTTTAAGTTAGTGCAAAAAATTGTAAAGCTCAGATATTCAAATTGCCAAACTCAGTGCGTTTGTGCAAGAGATCGAAAATAAAGTCGTTAACTTTTCCCACTGGATTCTTGCTATTCACAAAGGTTCGGCTTTTATGTCCCCTAAGTTTTAAATCTGCATACGAGTACATGAAATTAAATTTCATTATCTATACAAGAACTCGAGGTAAAATTTTGACCAGGTACCTTTTTTTTTAATTTTCTAAAATAGCTTGCAAAAAAAATTGGAGCCAAAGACTTCATTAGCCCACTCAAAGATGTAGAGTTTAACGGACTGGAAATTTTTATATCTAAAATGGCACTTACTGAGTTTGGATTTAAAACTAATGAGAAGAAAGATCAGAACTATATGCATGTCAACTGCTTGTCTAAGGGTGGTTTTTATCAACGTTACTTAAACTTTTACACTTTTTTTTTTTTTTAATATTAGAGACGCGAACAATAGGTTCTTACTGACTGCAGAACAAGTGTATCTAAACTTTATTTAAAGTAGTTTAATAAGAGGAAGCTAATTTTGGTTTGGGTAGTGCCGCCGTAGCCGAATGGGTTGGTGCGTGATTACCATTCGGAACTCACAGAGAGATCGTTGGTTCGAATCTCGGTGAAAGCAAAATTAATAAAAACATTTTTCTAATAGCGGTCGCCCCTCGGCAGGCAATGGCAAACCTCCGAGTGTATTTCTGCCATGAAAAAGCTCCTCATAAAAAATATCTGCCGTTCAGAGTCGGCTTGAAACTGTAGGTCCCTCCATTTGTGGAACAACATCAAGACGCACACCACAAATAGGAGGAGAAGCTCGGCCAAACACCTAACAGAAGTGTACGCGCCAATTATTTATTTATTAAGTGTCGAATCCAAATTAGCAATAACATTTAGCTCCAAGAGGACTCTTGGCGCGCGACCAGGCGTAATTAACTTTGGAAAACTCAACGAAGAACAATGAAACACGACGTAGGTTACGAGAAGGGACATTGAAAGCTACTTTTACTATGAGGGTAGGGCAATCAACAGAGGTATTGATAAGATTAAAAAAGCAAGATATGGTACAGGAAGCAACTGAAAAAACGCACAAAAGTAGGGATTTTTAATTCAAATATAAAAACAGTTCGTCTTGGTTGTGAAACTTGGCTTGTATCAGCATCTACCACACAAAGCTTACACTCATTTATTAAGGGGGTAGTATGGTTAATTCGGTGTAAAACAAGCATATTTTTCGAAATTTTTTTTGTCGACACAGTTGATTTATTCAAAATTTTAAAATTACTTCATTATAAAGTCAAATTTAAAGAATATTGTGTGAAATGTTCATTGATTTTTATGAAGAAATGAGTTGGTGGCAGCGAATCTTCGCGGACGTCTCATAAAAAAGTTTTATTGCGGTGTCCCTCAGAACTCATTACTGGATCAACTAAAATCAAAAAACCAAATTGATTTCATCAGCTAATAAAGTTTCGCAGGTAACAACGTCGAATTTTTTTTTTTTTTTTTTTTTTTTTTTAATTTTTTAAAGCGCTTTGAAGTCAAAACACCGATTTTTCATAAAAAAACTTGAAAACTTTGTTGTTTTAAAATATGCCAAAATTTAAAAAAAAAAAAAACTCGACGTCATTACCTCGTGAATAAAGTAAAGAAACAAAAAAACCAAATTTGAAAAGAATCGGTGCAGTAGATATGAATCTACAGTGGACACCGACCGTAAAAAAGGCAAGTGTGAGAAAAACGCTTTTAAAGATTTTCGGCAGCGTGAAATCCGGTTGGAGAGGTAGATACTTAATCCTTTGTGTCTTTGTCAATTTTACTCTAATGCACTTCAAACTTTCACACAATAATCTTAAGATGTTATAGAATAATTAAAAAAAAAAAAAAAAAAATTAAAAAAAAAAAAAATACCATACTACCCCCTTAACCGTTGTCTCTGAACAATCCTGCGCATATAGCAGCGTGACAACTGGATTCGAATTCGAACGCACAACTCCTCGAAAAACCCCACTGCTATAGAAATACGGGAACGTAAATGGAGATGTATTGGGCACACCATTCGCAAACCAGCTAACGAAATAAGCAGACGGCGCTTGACTGTCACCCACAAGGACACCGCCGCAGAAGAAGTCCTAAAGGTTCATAGCGACATAGACATTTTGACGAGTTTTTAGGAGTCGACGAAAACCTAACGTGGCCCCAGATCAAGGTAAAAACGAGTATTCGACAACATTGACAATATTTTGTTGCGCCTCCAATCGGTGCAACCCGAACAAATAATAACAATAATTCATAAGATTAACAAAGAAGGAGCAAGAAGGTCATATACGTTCAGTAAAGCTCAGTGAGCGAAGAGTAAATTCGCTATAAACTTTTTGAATTCGCTCAATAAAGCTTATACGAGTACGCTAATCTATTTGGTCTCGAAATAAAGCATACTCAAGCCTAGACCTTACGAACGTAGTGTATAGCAACTTTAGAGTATACGGGTCTGAAAACGCCGAGCTAAGATTTCCATATAATACCCAAGTTTGGTGTCCAAGCATATGCCTAGGTTCTTTGCATCGGTAAAATATATGAGGTAAATGCCAGAGACATGGTAGATATATGAAGTTCGCTTTCTACTAAAATAAGAGTGAAAATATTTATTAACATTCAAGTTATAACGGTTTCGAGTGCACCAAGTGAAGAGTACAACAAGTTCCGATTTAAGGGCAAAGGTGTGTTGCAAACTTTTGATTATAGAGTATATTTTCGAAGCAGTTAAATTCCCAGTTTCTTAAAGTCAATAGAGAGGCTCTAACTAACGGCTTAAAGTTCTTGAAAAGTCTATTGTCAATTTTAAATGTTAATTGGATCAAAAAATTATAAAACGATTTTATTTGAATGCTTAAATCGACAAATTAAAGAAAAAAAAATTGTATATTGAATATAAAAAATTAGAGAATTAACGACTTAACGACTTAATGCATATATAGTGAGTATTATACGAAATATACCCCAATTTTGTTTTTTATATTTTATAAAACGTGTTTTCATTTATATTTTACTTTTTTATTCTTTTTTAACTTATATACAGACTGTATAGAGTACAAAATAACTAAAAACGTTTATAAATAGTATTAAAATTTTTTAAAAGAAGTCACAATTAAAAATAAAAATACAAGAGATTAAAAAAAATATCTTTCGTAGAGAAAAATCGACATCATTGCTTATGGCATTAATTTCTCTAACGGTACTTACAGTACCATGGAGCATGGCATATTGTGTTATCGCATCGCAATACAATAAAAGGGAAGAGAATTTCGAAGAGATCGTTTGAAGACCTTAAATGTAATCTAACAAGTAGGGACATTCAACAGCACAGTTAATAACGTCGTGAATAAAATTCTGCAGTAGTGTTGGGCCATTTGTAATAAATATTCAAAAATAGGCGATCTTTTGAAAATAAAAAATCTATCTCAACAAATTTAGAGATTTTATTAAACTCAATTAAGGCATTTTGAGCATAAAGAGGTTTTGAGAGGCCAACATAGAGAACGTCGAACTACGAAGAGCTCTGGTCGGAATATTAAAGACAATCCTCTCAAGAAGCACCGCACAGTCAACAGCACCACAGATCAAATCAAAAATGATTATTCTCTAGTTTTGGAATGATTTTAAGTTAATCAATAAGCATCGCGCTTCATTAGTAGGGATATGATACGAAAAGGGTGAATTACGCAAAGCGAAATGTAAGAATACTCTCTCGGTTCGTTCAATTTTGGCAGAAGCTTTTCAAACTTTTTCAGCCCCTTTAGGAAAGTTACACATCAATGATACATATATATATATCTATATATATAAAAATGAAATGATGTTCGTTTGTACGCATTTTTTTGGGCCGATACGAGGCCAATTTTATTCGTTCTTTTTTCATATTATAGGGATCCACTAGGGGAAGGTTTTTGGCAAAAAAAAATTTCTTTTAAATATTTTCTTCATATAAAAAAAAGAAAAAATCAAAATATTGTACAAAACAAAACTTGCTTGATTCTTAGATTAAAGTAAGTTTCGAATCGACATTCATTTTATGTGTACAACTTTTTTTGAATTTTTCGTTATTGTATACAGAAATTTCAAATGATTCGAATGAAATTTTTTTTGTTTTTTTTATTTCTTCCATAAAATATTACACCTGTCGTTAGACAATAAGTAATTTGATTTACAAAAAGATGGAATGAGAGTGATATTGAAGGGCCAATGCCCCCAAGCTCATTTAGAAGAAATATACAATATACATATTATTTAAAAACAAGTGGTTAACAAACAATGACATATACGATTAGTTGACAATTGATTACAAGGATTTTGCAAGATCTGTTGATGTTTGACGGTTAAGTCGACTTTGGGTAGATTTTTCTTTATTTGGTAGTCTTCTCATCATAGGATTTGTATGCGTTAATAGTCTATTTATGTGCCTTCTGCTAGCGCTTTGTATTGTTTCATCAATAGTATCGATGTCAAGGTCGCGATGAATATCTGCGTTAGGTATGTACCAAGGTGCATTAGTTAAGGTCCTAAGTATTTATGAAAATAATGTTTCAATTCAATTGAGCAATACTTTCTTTGACCAATTCTATATGGAAATGAATGCGTTTGCAAACGATGTTTTCGGCTATGAACAAATGTTGGAATCGAATGAAAAAGGAAAGAAACGCGAAATGATAAAAAAAATTATTGGAAAATTTAAAATGAATGGTGCTTCATTGGAAAAATTCAAAGGTAATAAGAACATACACAAGATAAAGTTAGAATTCGAATTTTTAGATTTATTTTGTTTATTTCTCATTTTTTCAGAAGTACACCACACAACAACTCATTCCAACTCTGATTTTGAAATCCTGTTGGAATTGGTGATCGATAATTTTGTCACTATAATGGTCAATGGAAATTTGCGTGTATCAGACCCTGCATATTATTTACCATATCAACTTTTTATGGAACATATGGACCAAATGAACACAAAAAAATAATTTAGTTTTGTTTTGATTTTTTGCAACATTTTGGTTTTCAGTTAATACAATAAAAACAATACTGTTTTTTCGTGAACACAAAATTCTAAATTTATTACGTTGTTTGTTTAGAATTTTTTTAGAAAAAAAGTAAATTTTTTGGTTTTGAGGAAATTTGTTTATTGTTGCTATTTGTGAAAGCGTAGATATTTGTAAGTATTTGACTGTAATCCTAAAAAATCATGGAATACCACTATGACACATAGAAAACATTTTTTCAAAGGGGTGTTTTTCGAAAATTATACAATAAAAAAATTGTTTTCAAAAATTTTGAAGAAATAAAGTAAAATAAAAAAATTTCGAAAGCATGAAATTTTTTCAAAACCAAATTTTCCTCAAATAGATAAAAGAAATTTCTTCGAAGAGGTGTTTTTCTAAAATTACAAAAAAAAAAAATTCAAAAATTTTAAACAAATAAAATAAAATAAAACTTTTTCAAGGGTATGAAATTTTTTCAAAACAAAATTTTCTGAAAACCAAACAAAATTTAAAAAAAAAAAGTGTTTTCAAAGCATTTCATATTCCACTATTAATAGAGAATACATTTTTGCGAGGGGGTGTTCAAAGCGGAAAAAAATCTTTTTTAACAAATCAATTTAAACTTTTACAAAAGTATGAAATTTTTTCAAGAACAAAATTTTCTCAAAAACGTTAAATTAAAAAAAATAGTTTTTTCAAAATATTTAATTTTCAGCAATTAACTAAGCAATTTGTTAGAGCGAAGTGTTTTTCAAAACTTCAAAAAACACTTTTTAACCAAAAAAAATAAACCTTTTTTCAAAAACAACAGGAATGATAACATTGCCTAACAATTTCTGCACTTTTGCACAGTCTAAAGAGGCATTGATACAGAGTGTATTTCCAAACATAGTTCAACATTACAAAAACCATGATTGACTCAGCGAAAGAGCAATTTTAGCTGGGAAAAATAAGGACGTCAATGATATAAATTCAGCTATTTTAGATCAAATACCTGGTGACATAGTTGCGTATAAGTCAATGGACACTATTACTGATCAAGATGAGGTCGTAAATTATCCAACTGAATTCTTAAACTCACTCGATTTGCCAGGCTTACCACCTCATAATTTACGATTAAAAATTGGAGCACCGATTATTATGCTGCGCAATAGTAATGTGCCCCGACTTTGCAACGGTACCAGACTCGCTTTGAAGAAGCTAATGGGTAACGTTATCGAAGCAACAATTTTGAAAGGGAAGTACAAAGGAGAAGACATTTTGATACCCTGAATTCCACTGATTCCGGCGGATTTACCATTCGATTTCAAACGTTTGCAGTTTCCTATTCGCCTTGCCTTCGCTACGAGAATTAATAAGGCGCAAGGACAGTTTCTACAAATGTGCGGTATTAATTTAGAATACCCAATTTTTTCTCATGGACGATTGTATGTATGTAGCTTGCTCACGAGTTGGCAAACCATCGTCATTATTCACGCGAAAGATGAAAAAACCAAAAACGTTGTCTACCAAAAAGTGTTACAATAAAGTTCGAATGAAATTGTATCAAAGAATTTGCTTTGTTTCGTATTAATTTTATTCTCTTTCAGCAAATCATTGAATTTATCGTCTAGCGAAGCGGGCGAGGGTACGCTAGTATATATATATATATAATTGCCGCGTACACTTCTGTTAGGTGCTTGGCCGAGCTCCTCCTCCTATTTGTGGTGTGCGTCTTGATGTTGTTCCACAAATGGAGGGGCCTACAGTTTCAAGCCGACTCCAAACGGCAGATATTTTTATGACGAGCTTTTTCATGGCAGAAATACACTCGGAGGTTTGCCATTGCCTGCCGAGGGGCGACCGCTATTAGAAAAAACGTTTTCTTCATTTAGGTGTTTCGCCGAGATTATATATATATAATTGCCGCGTACACTTCTGTTAGGTGCTTGGCCGAGCTCCTCCTCCTATTTGTGGTGTGCGTCTTGATGTTGTTCCACAAATGGAGGGGCCTACAGTTTCAAGCCGACTCCAAACGGCAGATATTTTTATGAGGAGCTTTTTCATGGCAGAAATACACTCGGAGGTTTGCCATTGCCTGCCGAGGGGCGACCGCTATTAGAAAAAACGTTTTCTTCATTTAGGTGTTTCGCCGAGATTCAAACTAACGTTCTCTCTGTGAATGCATATAAATATTGTATGTACCTTAACTTTGGCACAAAATAATAAAATGCCTTATTTTACGTGATTTTTTTTCTGTATACCTGGATTGTAAAACAATGGCAATCAACAAACTTACTCCCAAAAACAAACAACTAGTGAATGAAAGAAATAACTTAATCGAAATGAACTGAACCGAAATAAACTAGAAAGCACACCTCTATTCTGGAAGATACAAATATTCACGGAGGTTTGCACTCTAACAACTGCCGAGGTGTGTCAATTTTTGGAAATATTTTTTGACGCGTTGTAAGCGCAGCTGCCTCAAATCTATATAGAACCTAGTGCCTATATTTCACACACAAACACATACTGGTGAGGTTTATACAACAATTTAGTAAATTTAATGCTCTCTTCAACAATTCTATAGGAACAGTTACCTGATCTGTTCCCCAATACTTATTGTTGTTACTATACCACGACTGACTTTCTTCTCCTTGGGCCTATATGTTAGCAATTTGCTCTTATTACCAGCTCACATACACCACAGCGCCCACATGGAAGTTTTGCTCTCATTTATTTGTCCAAATCAAGATGTGTTTGTAAGTATGTGAGTATGTATGCATACACTTGCAAGTGCAATCAAAATATTTTCAATTTCATTGGAAATCTTGTTTTGCACGCTACCCTGAAATGCAGCAACAGTTTTGGCACAGTAAAAGCAGCGGATCAGTAACTAACGAGAAGCTTACACATACAAGTATACATGCACATGTGTATGTATTTACTTGTATAAGTACTTGCGTTGGCGATGATGAGTATCAACTCTCTAGCGATGCTGTTAAAGACGAATTTGATATTTGATGCTACATTTTGTTGCTTCCATTGCACTGTTTTTTTTAGGTTATTGCAGCTGCTTTTGATTTCATTGCACGAGTTTAAGTGTTGCTGCAGCATTTACTTTCTACTTTTGATAAAACCAATGGAAAATGTATAAATAAAGTATACAATGTATGTGTGTACATACAGACAACGGTATATATTATGTATTTAATGTGCATACATTTTTCCTCATGTAAAATCTTTATTTTTGTTACCGATTATATTTGATTCGTTGTAATTTTTTATGTTTGGATTTATGGAATGCTTTTGGTATGTATCGAAGTGTTTGTTTCGTCATGGAGTGAAAAAATCAGCTCAATATAAAATGTAGGTATAATACTCTAACCAACTAAAGTAGACTCGCATTTCCTATTCGTGCCGTGGAGTGTTAACTATGAGCAGCCTTTATAAAGCTGTTAATGCAATTAACCAGGGATTTGTGCGTCCCCTAGTATCTGCAAACTGTCAGATTAATTTTATACGTAATGATTTTTTATGCTCTGTGACAAATGTATGGTACATAATAATAATAACAAAAGCAAATAGGTCTAAAGTCAAATGAGCAATTCATGGTTCAACAACAGCTTTGATATACAAACAAAATAGAGCGTACTAAATGTGAATGAAGTTTAAGGTTGGTTACTTATAATGATTATAAGACCCGAAGAGACGGTATTTTACTAACCCCATTAAATATGAAGAGATAAAGTTTTATGAGATGTACAATGGATTCATGAAATTGCACTAAGTGAACTGAATGAAAAATGTATTTATAGGGTGATTCAAGCGTGCCGTAAGTCTTTGACAACAATTACTTGTGAGATGTAAATTTTTTGAGTTAATTGGTGTCACACGATTTGGCGAATTTCGTCAAGGAGCGAAACAGAGTTGTACAACGCCAGATCCAAAGTGATCCAAATGTTTTATGAAAATGGGAGTTATGCAGTGCTTTCGCCTCTTGCGCATTGAGCGAAAAGGTACATTGGTTTTGCTGCGTAGAAGGTCCGGCCATTTTTGATCTCCTCTCTGGCCCAAGCCAACCGTTCCTCCTCTTGTTGTGTCAGGTTGGACTTGCTGCCAAATCGGTCACAAACTTTGACCGCGGTCTTGTATCGAGCTTTGGCCTTCAGCTTCCCTTTATCAGGCTTGATCCTTGGCCTGTTCTTGCTACCCGAAACAGCACGATTGGACCCAGCCGGAGAACGCAGAAGAGCCTCTTCCTCAGCTGTGTTTGTGCTGCCGACGCTTTCGTAGTCCGAGTCTTCGTGGACAACGGCACCGCGATGAAGAGCCTTATGTGTGTGTTTGGCAGTAGCATTACGATCACTGTAGCCTGCTCCCGCTACAATGGAAGTTTTGTTGCTTAAATTATTATTTGTATTCATCTTTTTCGTACGACCACCTGCTCGACGAGGCAAGCGCAGTGGTATATTTATATAATGGAGAATTCAAAACGGTCCACCACGGCAGCGCCCCATGCCGTGGCAAGGCCACAGTTACTTCCTAAGGCGGCCCGGTGTTCGAAAGGCGCCGTTGAAATACAGCCGGTCTGGTGAACCCCCTGGCTGGAAAGCATCCAATGGGCTCGGTGTCGCATAACACCCTGGATTAGGGGGTGGGCAAGGTGAGGAAATAACGTGATGAAAGGGGTTTGGGGATAGCACAGGGATCTTCGTCGGTACGGTGATCTTCGCATGGTGATTGAATGGCCACCAAGTACGCCGTAAAGCGGATGGATGGCTAGCTAATCCCCATATGGAGCTTCCCTATTAGTTCGTGTTGGGTTGGTCCCCATGATATAGGGGTCAGACCACCACTTAAGCCTCATCCCCGCGGCAAGGATACCAACATGATGAGGCCTATACTACTAGAAGACGAAACTAACTAAAAAAAAGTCTCTATAAAAACCTTTTGTTATGAATATAGCCAATAACAGTTGTAGTTGATATGCAAAAAATAAATAAACAAATTTTTTTATATATAAAACAATGTCTATACCTACAAACAAATGAAAATAATAATTCATACATATTTACTATTTACTTTCATATATATCCAAGCATGAATATAATGGACTAAGATATAAAAGTATGTTTGACTTGAACATTTAAACATTTAAATTCGGCGGGTGAATGCCACATGGTTTGAATACTAAATCAATTATGACATTGTGATTGTTAATTTTATAGGCAAACTGGCAAAAGTCACACCCGTCTCACCTTCTTTTTAGTGAGTTTTTTGGTCAACATGTAATAAATCGTCAAGTCGCTGCAGGTGAAATCGAAAGTGAAATTTTTTCACAAGTTATCTAATTGCTCTGACATAATGTTTGCATTTATTTTAAAAAAGTTAAATACACATACTAACATACCTGCCTGCATGAATACTTGTGCATTGGCTAAGTTATTTTCGTAGTACAAAATGAATACTTATTCTGATGGATAAAACACTATACTACAAAATCAAACTTTTTCTAAAACAACAAAGATCCTGAAATAGATTCTGTTAGAGGGGACAAGACAACATTTAAATGTATCAACGATTTGAAAGTTCAGGTCTAAATTTATTTTAGCGGCAGTCAAAGCGTACACTGTTCTGTACAGTGTTATGGCAAGTCGGTATAGGAAACTTGGAGATCCTAGCATTTTCCGTACATATATAAATATGATGTGTTCAGCAAGTATTTTTTTTTCGTGTCAGGACAACTAGCAAGTGCAGCACTCAGACATAAAATAAGTCCATTGTATTACACTTGGATTCCCTTTTAATTTTCTTTAAATCTACCAGATCTCCGAAGAAATCTGAGTAGATCTTGTGGTGCCAAGGAACCAAGATGGTCGCTTCTTAACATATCAGGGCCAAAGACCTCAAACCTGATTCAAGCGAAGGCGGGGAAAACGCACAGGAACTGGTCCGCCGTCTCATCCTCCTCTTCACAAACTGGGCAGAGTACACTGTTTGAGATGCCCAACCTTTCCATGTTCTTCGCCCACAGAAAGTGGCCCGTCAACAGTCCAACCAGCCGTCTGCACTCCCCTCTGCTTAATGACAGAAGGGTTTGTCAGTCGATCGACCATGAAAGGTAGCATCAGTTTAGTCCATCTGCAGCCTCTCTCAGCCTGCCAAGCTCGCTTGTGGGTGGTAGTTACCCATTTGCGAACCGTGGCTGTGATGGCCGCAGAAGGGAGTGGCAAAACGGGCTCTGGGCCAAAGAAGTTGGCCCATATTTTAACCCTCTAACTCCTCAATAGAAGGGTCTTTTTTGTCTCTTTTGTGGGAATGTTCAAAATATGCTCATAATAAAGCGATACAATGGGTTAAAGTGTACCACAAAGCTATTTGTCATAAAATTCCACTTTAAGTCCCTTCATACACTAAAGCTCAAAATTCAACATAACCGCTGAAAATAAGTGAAAAAGAAAATGTATTTAAGGGTTAATTTCGTTACCGTGTATTGAAAAAATTGCTGTAATAAAATTCTAATTGGAATTATGTTTTCAAGGAAGGAAAAGAAATACGCGGTAGGAGTATAACACAGTTTTCACATGATGCTTCTAAGCGGAGTTTGTTTTCGTTTTTTATCATCCCAACATCCTGACATAAGGCGTTTTTCAATAGGTGCGCTTCAACTTTTTTCCGATAGGGAGGGCGAACGACGCAATATTTTTTATTTTTCGCTTGTCATTTGTAAACTTTATTAGTATACATTTCACCATGGAACGCTACACACTTGAGCAACGCTTGCAAATCATTGAATTTTATTATAAAAATGCGTGTTCTGTTAAGAAAGTTTAAAGTCGAAAAATCATCTTCACTGATGAAGCTCACTTTTGGCTCAATGGCTTTGTCAACAAGCAAAATATGCGTTACTGGGCAGAAAGCCATCCACACGTTATTCATGAGGCACCGTTGCATCCCGAAAAAATCACTGTTAGGTGCGGTTTACATGCCGGCGGCGTAATTGGCCCATATTTTTTCGTTGACGAGAACGATCGCCACGTTACTGTGAATGGAAATCCATACCGCGACATGATAAACGATTATTTTTGGCCGCAATTGAATGGTGTGGACTTAGACGACATGTGGTTTCAACAGGACGGGGCCACAAGCCACACAGCACACGCTACAATTGATTTGTTGAAGAGTAAGTTCGATGAGCGCATTATTTCCAGAAATGGACCGGTCGAATGGCCGCCGCGCTCGTGTCATGCCTCTAGACTATTTTCTTTGGGGTTATGTGAAGTCATTGGTCTACAGTAACAAGCCGGCGACGATTTGTGAGCTCAGACCCAATATTGAACGCGAAATTGCTGGAATTTCGGCCGATTTATGCAAAAGAGTGGTCGAAAATTGGGTTCAACGATTGGACTTCGTAAAACGTGCACGCGGTGGTCATGCAAAAGAAATCGAATTTCATACTTAAATGTTTATGTTCAAACTCGATAATAAAAAAAAAATAGTTAAAAAAGTCAAACCGTTTGTGTTTTATTCAAAAAAGTTCAAAAGTTGAAGCGCTCTTACTGAAAAACTCTTTATTATATTAGAATGATTAAAAATCATTTCTCCGCATGCACGCGCACAGGGTCCGGTTCTTGAATTGTTTCTCGCTTATTCATATAAACTCTTCTCTATCTTTGAGATGACTCCAACGAAAATATTCGGTAAATGCGTTAAATCGGGCGACTTTTATGGTCAAATTATCGCAGACTATCGCGAAATTAAAGTAAGTGCGCATATTGTGATGTTGATTTGTTTTTCGTCTTCTTCAATTTTTACTCGATTTTAATCGAACTCAGTCGATAATATTCTGCAAGTATTTGACTTACTGTATGCAACTGCAAACGACTGCAAAGCTCGTTAACCGGTCCAGTAAACTCTATCTCCAGTGAATATCGCACTAAATAATTCACAATTGCTGCTGTAAAATTGTAAGCTCAATTAGGTTCAGTTAACAGAAGATCTGCAATGGTTTTATTGCATCTTCAAATGTACTGCAGAGAGTGTGAGGAGCATCAAATGTTTTTGAGGCCAATAGAATACTCATATCTTTGCATCTAACTGGCAGTTAACTACAGTTACTAACCGGTAGAATTTTTTGTATCCTCAGCATTCCATTTTCTTATTCCGCCGCTATCGCCGCTTTTACTTATATCAGAATGATCGAACTAGCGTTTGATTGAAATAATTATAATTAAAAAAAAAAAATTTAATAAATGTGTATCTATGCTATTTACTTATCTACTGCATCAATAAAATACTTACTTACTTATTACTTTAGAACTATTAGACGGAGTTTAAAATACTTTTTTTATGGTGATAGGAATTTTCCACGGAGCAAAAGAAAAAAAGCAACTACACGACACCTTATTTCTAATACGTGAAATACTAATGGCTCGTGAGAGCAAATCAGAAAATACTTACTCAATATTTTGCGAACGCTATACTGCCTACCTGAGCAAGTCCGCTATACAACAAAAGCCGCGATTGCTCTGTTCGTAGCAGAAATTTCTTTTGCAATAAATTTATTTTTTCCGTACAACAGCGATATTTTCAACTCACCGGCCGGGATGAAAGGATATAGTTGTTGTTACGTCTTCCATCGAGCCAGGCGATTAAATTTTTCAAATAACTTTTAATTCCTGGTTCTACTAGAATTTTATAGCGACCGAAAATAATCACAATTTTTCGAAATGTAGCTTTCACAGATCCACTACTTTCGAAATGAACTCTAATTATTGGCGAAAATCGATGTCATTTTAGGGGGGATAGCTCTTCCAGACAACGAGTTTATCAATCATTTTTTGCGAAAAACTAAGAGTATCTGTTATCTTAAAATAAATTACATACTAATCATGAAAACCAAAAACCAAATGTCGGGGCTTCACCTGCTCATACGTGGCCCCTTTAATTTGCGCCGTGGAATGCACAGCCTATTGCAGTCAACTGAAATCAATCAGACAAAAATGTTTCAGTCATCATTCCGCTTTGGACTTACCTATTTTTAACAAAAAAAAAAAATTAAAATTTCAAGTGAAAAGGAAAAAAATACACTAAAAAATTTATCAAAACAATATTTTTAGTGATAATTAATATACAATTTGAGGTGCATGCAAAGGTCAATATGTTAAAGAATATTCCTATACATTTTTAAGTTGATATCTTGATTAAATACTTTTTGAGTTTCGTTCGATAGCGCGGAAAAAAACGTATTTCGAGAAAAATGCGATTAAAGTTTTCGCTCTTACTCATCTTTTGTTCGACGCACAAAACTTCACTGACTTTATAAGGACTTTTTAGACTTTCTATTAAGCTTAACACATTGAAACGTATTCTTTAGATTGTATATGAATTTTCCAAGCAAAAACAAAAAGCAAATGGAAAATTTGGAAGTGAAGGGAGCTGTCCTCCTTAAGTGAAACACTGCTAAGAAAGTAAGTCGAACTTGAAAGGCCCTGCATGAGTTCTTAAGGCTAAAGTAGCAATTTTTCACTGCTTACAACCTTCATTCTAAATTTTCAAAAACTGGAATGTTCGTTTCAATGTAAAAAGTGGTTCGCGTGAAAATGACATTAACAGTCTTCACAGTTACAGCGCTTCTCATAGATGTGAAATGGAATCAGCTGTTGAGAAATCTTGACAAATATAATGATATATGGGTTGTTAGTTCGAATGTTGTGGATATGATATGAAATTATAAGACTTGAAGCATAAAAAATGGCATTGTTTGCTTCTCGCAGCAGTCAAAGGCAAATATCTGAATGCCGATCTAAGCTTAAGTCAGCCAAGGTAAGCGTGTATGCGTAAAAATTAAATTTAACGAGCGCTGTTATCGATCAAGTTGCAGAGTAGTATTTTTGCATTAAACGTCATACCATTCTTTTGTCATTATTTTCAAACAAAAGGAGTTGAAGTAATATTTTTTCGGAATTGAAATGAATTTTTTCACCTTCGTGATATTTGCAATAGGTCAACGGATTTGCACGAGAAAGGTTAAAAAATGGGATCTTAGCTTTTATTTCAGTTAGTTTAATTTTGACCGACTACGTCTACTTATGTCTACTTGATTGAATTTTTGCACAGAGGATCCTTGCATAGCTGTATACTTATATATCAATATACATATATATTGGATTGTGGTACCAATCGCACTAAACCGACCGCTTTTAAACTTCTTTTTTCCATCAAAGCTTTTAAATGACCGCGCTATTTATAAACTCGTACACACACTCGTATAGAGATTATTAAAAATAGCTAAAAAGACGCGAAGTCATGCGAATTTTATGAGTGTGCTTATAACTGGTATAATACTCGTATAATAGAATTAAATACAAAAACAAAAGTTGTCCGGTAAGGGCGCACTGTGACAAATCACCAAAGTCACCAAGCATAAATGTAAATCTACACTGAAGTAAGTTTACAGGAGATCAGTAGAGCTGTTATGTACATACATACACAACTACAGGTACATGCCTGCATATATCCATATATGTATGTGGTTGTTGTTTTAATTTTGACAGCAAAGTAGCGAATTCACACGCGGCCAAACAAAATTATGTGATTTAAGTATTTTTCACACAAAATACTTTGATACACCCGTAAATGTATGCGTGCATGCATATTCATATGTGCGAGTATTAAGAGTATTTGCATACTCTCCGAATTCAATATTACGGCAACAAATCCATACCTGCAGGAGTAAGTATGTAGCACGTGTGAGTATATGCGCATTAAAATCAAAAACTTGAGATTAAACACATACATGCATACTCATAGTGATGTAAATATATGTAGATGTGCTCGTTTACATTTACTTCAGTGCGAAATATTTAATTGCATAGATATTACGAATACGGAAAGAAATATCAACCGTATGAGGTATGCCTCCAGTTTCTCATACATACGGGTCCATGCATACACACGTTGTACATATTGTAAGTACATATGGGCGCGCATGTATTAGGGTGGTTACATTTCCAAAGCCAAATTTGCGCAAACTATTCGACAAAAACAACAACAAAAAACAGACAAACAATTCGAAAAGTATCATCTTCCATGTTTATGATCATATCCTACCAAATTTCAACTAGGTACGTACCTCTATACAAGAATTCGCTCCACAATAGCCACTTTAAACTTACATTTTATTAAATTGAAATTTCCTGCATACTCGAAAATTTTCCAAAAATTCTGATTGAAAAATTGGAAATTTTGTTAAAAAATGTTTTAATTACTCCAAATTTCCTCAAAAATTCAGATTGAAAAGTTTGAAATTTTGAGAAAAATTTGTTGAATTTTGTTTTTAATTTGCATTTATATGGCTTTTATGGTAGAATCAACTAAATTATCATAAGAAAATTATGAAAGTTAAATAAGAAAAAAGACTAACGAGTCAAATAAGAGCATATAAGTAGGAATAGTTTTAGAAATTTAATCTAATTTTTACAGCGCTCAAAAAGTTTTTAAGAGCATTTGGTTGGTTATTATTTACAATGAAAGCTTATGGTATACTTAAGTCAAATTTAAGATTTTGCGTTTCACTAAAGTCAATTTAAAATTACAAAAATTGCAATTTAAGTTAGAATTCAGTTCTTGTGAAAGTTACTATATAAAAATGAATAAAGTAGCCATCTCTTAGATAATAATAACACTGACAATTTAACCTTGCGAGTCTGATTATTATTTAGCGTTTTTTTTTTTGAGGCCGCTCCACACCATAATGATCTCGATGTGGTAAAATGTTCAATGGTCCCGTGAATTTCAGTGCAGTTGGCAATACATTCACGTTTTACAGTTAATAGTTCAAACATGAACAGTTTAATCAAAGCAATGAAATAGTTTTGGCCTACATAGGTAATATTTCAATGAAGCTCTGCATATTAAGCTTTCGCCATTTCTTAAAAACTTCAACTGACAAAGGGCTCAAGACATGAATGACTTTGTGGTGAAAATTGTACAAACTAGCTTGAAAATTGTTTTTCAGTAAGTAATGGCAAAAATTTCAATGCAAGCAAGACGTAACAATTTTATTACTTGACTTATGCATTACGCCCAAGTGCGCAGAGGTGAAGTCGTCATGTACATATTCCCTTCGGCATGACGATGTAGATATTCCTCAGCAATGTACCATATGTACACAAGTAATTTTATTTTTTAATATTTTTGCCTTTTTTACGACAGTTCGAAATTGTACTACATTTTTCTTGTATCACTTAGAAATACTCCAATTTCTTTCTGAACTTTTACTCCGGGCAAACATCTCGAAATGGCCTAGAGTGCATATAGACAATTGAAAGACATAGTCCAAATAATCCCAATAACTATGTAAGTACTCAAGATATCCAGACCAATCCATTTTTTAAAATGTCTCTTTCTGGCCTCATTTTTGAAGAGTTATGAAATGTAAATTTATTTATTTTACACGTTCTAGTATTTTTTTGGTGTACGGCGGGATTAAATTTCCAGTCGATTCCAAAGTTTCTCAGCAAGGCTTCTGGGAAATTGGAGCGTATGTCAAAAATTATGAGCTTAAGGCGAAAATTTTCGCGGCAAGGTTTTAAGTTTAGACAAAAAACTCTACATATATCCCCAAAAGGAGCTCAACAAACTTTTTTTTTTTTTAATTCATAGTAATAATTTGAAATCTGTATCTATCTGTGAAAAAACCTAAAAATTAAAAATACAATTTTATCGACACTGTGCAAGTCCAAACTTTTGGTAAAGGTTATCTTATTGTAATTAATTGAATTTAATTCCGTTTTGTCAGATAAGCTCGGATTTTCGTATTCGAAAATTTACTTGGGGTCGCTGAGAGCGCATTTAGAGACAATCATGTGTATATCATCAATTCCGAAATGACAACTCTTTTGGAAATTCATTTTAGTGGGTTTTTAATTTTTTGTAGCAAATTTTCTTAAATCTTAACTTTTTGTAAACAACAAATTTTGATTTTTTTGCCTAAAATTTGTTTTTTTTTTAATATAACTGAGTTATTTCTGAAAATCATCAAAATCGTATAATTTTAGCATGAGACGAAATGTTAGTAAATTTTCAAATACCTTCATCTCGAAAATTAGAGCTAAAAAGTCAAAACAGAAGGCGCCATTGAATCATTTGTCCCTAAAAAAGAGCACAGAGCATAGAGTTATTTTATATATATATGATATATATATATCATATATATATATATATATATTTGAATTTAGTATAAAAAATGTAGTTTCCGATTTTCAGAAACATTATTTCATAGATCGTGTTACTTAACAAAATAAAAAATCATCAGACAATTATTTCCCATTTCGCCAATTCCTAAAAGGAATATCTTGAGACAAGCTGCATTTTCCTTAAATGTATTAGTTTTAAAACGAGATATATATGGCCTAGCCGCTAATGCTTTTTAATTAATTGTGATTGTAATTCATTACTTTTCCAATTTTTAAATAAAAAAAAAAAACGAGATATACATTTTATGATGTCGAGCCACCCTAATGCGAATTGCATCTTCCCTGGTTGTAATGCTTCAAAATGCGGCAAAACGAAATGCGCCAGTAAAAGTCATCTGCAATAATCGTACGCGCACATACACACATTCCTACAGACGTTTGTATGTGTGTTTGCTCGTGCATATATTTGTGTTTAATTTACGCTGGTTGACTGCCTGTAAAGGAGCTGAATCGAGATTACAACCTGTATCTATAGTGGCTGCTGTGGTTGGCGTTACTCTTGACGTCTCTTAAGCCCCTCGTTTCCTCAACCTCGAGTGTTACTCATTTGAAAATGAAATTAGATATTTTACTAAACTGTCGCTTTGACTGTGTTATGCATATCGCCTTCGCTTGTTTATTGCCTCTGTTTCGCCGCTGCATTTATAATATTTTGATTGCAGTTTTTCTGGGTGTTGATGTTGGTGCTACGCTTCAGTCACTGTGACTTGGTTAAGAATTTCTTGAGAGAAGGTCAACTAGTTTGAGGTCTTGTTATATTCAGTAGTAGAATTCGCATACTATTGGCATTAGGGATATGTATGTAGATGTATTTTTTTTGCGAAAGAAACTTGTTTTATATTGCTCACAAATCCAAGTTATTTAAATATTATTTTATGACATTCCATTGAGTGATGACGTCAACAATGTGCAAATCGAATCTTTTATGTGGTATATGGAATGGAAAAAAATATTAACTGTTATTGCAACTCATTTCATTTATTTAATTGGCCGTATAACCTGACCAATAACCTTAAAATTAAGAGATATTAATAGAAGAGTTGAGAGACTAGGATGAAATTAAAGGTTATTGAAAAATTGGTAAGGCTTAGGAAAAAATTATAGAGTAAGCAGCCAATTGAAGCGTTTTAGCTTTGCGTCCGGTTTTAATTTGTTAGGTAAGGAATTCCACGACTGTACAGCCCTAACGAGAAACATTTTTGACGTAGCAGAATATTTGTACTAAGCGCAGAAAGGCTTGCTAGCCGTATTGTAGACTTTAAATATTATTTTCTCAATGTAGACAGCAATTTGACACAGTGTTTCTTATTTTAATAACATTTAGAGCTTATTCGACTCAAATATGAAGCATGCAGGCACTTCGAATTTTGGCGTTTCATGCGCGCAAAGCTGTGAAAATTCGGCATCAGTAGAATTTGTGATGGCATCAGTAGAATTGCTGCTCTCTTCTTGGAAATGTTGGTGATAAACCACTTTCTTTTCCGCAGAAAGCTTTGATTACTTGATTTTGATTTGTAAATCTTTGCTATAGATTTTGATATTCTAGGCACCAAAAACAAAACAAAAATGCATTTCTCTTAGTGTGTTTGCTCTATTGTTATCACCTATTCAATGTGACTTAACCTAATTTATATTTTAGTTTACAAAATCGGACTATTTTGACACTTTTCTTAGATTTCTCACATGCCTCATCTACAAACGCGTTATGGCAATTGTACCCGCTTCTTTGACCTGCGTCATCGTGCCTAGTACTTTTGGCCGGATATTAGCCAATTACTAAATATAGTAAAGTCTTCCATCAAAAAAACAAAACAAAAAAAAAAGAGTCGTCAATCTTTCAAATTAGATACAAGAGTTTAAATTATCATAAGAAATGTACAATTTTTTAATTGTTATTTTTAGCACCATCGTGCTATGACTTTGATATTTAGTTTTTTATAAGTCAATGTGTCCTCTAAAATACAACTTTAATAACTTCTCAAAATTTCCAAGCGACTATGTATGTATGCAGATATAAAATTTCGCCACCCCTCATTTCGTTTTTCCTTTTACTATCTCACCTTAAGCCAAACGATAAAAAGATAAAGCACGTGACGTGGCAGACAAAAGCACGAACGCTTCCTCCTGAATGAGATATTGAACTTGAAATGCGAAGTTTAGATGCAATCATCCGCATAGTTCATTCATTCATTGCCTCGAAATGTATTCAAGTGGTGTTACCGTTGGATGTGACCATGCCGAATCCGGTGGTGAGCCAACTTATTCACAGCACAGACGGAAAATCGTGCAAAATCACCAATATGCAATTGTATGGCCATTTGCTGCACAAAAAAAAAAAACAATTCTTGGTGACTATGAAGATGCACAGCTGCTAGTGTATCTTCTTCTTGCTTTGACACTGTGATGACAACAATTGCATGGCGAAGGTGAACGCTGACGGGCAATGTGACTAATAATCGTGACTAAACCACAGACATAATCCAAAGTTAAATGGATTGGTAATTGTACTTCACCGTAACAAGTAGGAGCCTCTGTCTGTTGGTTGATGGAAAACCATTTATTGAGTACTAAAGCCGGAAAGCCATATGCATACATACAAGTATGTGGTATATAAATAAGTATTTAAAAAATGTGCAAGAGATGAGTAGATGAAGTCAGTATTGTGGGCGCAAATTAATTTAAGATAATAATAATTACAAAAATTACAAATGAGTACAAATAATTGTAGGCGGTACTGAGGGTCTAGTGGTTTGAAAAAATTATAAATAAATTATGTGAAACAAATTCTTCAGACCAAAACTTTCTTTCTAATTTCGAATTAAAAAAATTGTTAAAAACTTTGCTTTGAGGTAATTAAAAAATTCACTATTTGCGAGTAGAGTTCAAATGAACCAAACGTAAAAAGACTTCGACGTTGTTTTCTGTTAAATTTTGAACAGCGTTTTAATTCGAATTTAGTATATTAAGTAAATAGGTATCATATTTGAGGTAATTCTCACTATTATTAGTTTAGTAGAAATATTCGGAAAAATTCTATAAAATAAGACAGAATTGCGCAGCATTATTTTGTACAATGGTATGTACATTTTTTTCGCTTAAAGATAGTTTTCCATATAGGAGGCCGTTAAAAGAAATATAGTACTCAAGAAATCATTTTCCATTTATTTACTTATACATATAATATTTCTCTAAAAATTTTGGGCTAGTAAAACTATAATTTACTTAAACGAATACTAAAAACATTAAGCCGATAAACAATTTTTTTTTGGGGAAACATTAAAAACGACTAAAACGCTACTAAGAAGTCAAAACAAAGCAGAATGGACAAAACAGTATTACCTGCTAAAGTTTTTCTTTAGAATTCGCTCTGAAATAAAAGTAGCTTTTCCAAGAGATCATCGCGAATTTTTTAAGCAGTTCAAGATAGCCGACATTGGGTGAAAAATAGACATTTTACAATACCTTTAATTATGGCTTCATAGTTATGAACAATTTGAATATAATTTAGTAGAAAAATCATTTTTTGTCTGAATATAATTTTTTCTGCCTTTTTCAATAGTTGAAGCCGTTCGTTTGGACCCAAATAAAGGGTTTTCCAATTATAGGTGTTATTTGGATTGCGCTATCGAGAGATGATTAACGATTTTTTGTGGCCGGAATTGGATGGTATTGATCTGGAGAACGTTTATTTTCAACAAGACGGCGCTACGTGCCTCACAAGCAATGAAACCATTGTCCTTTTTTCTTTAGGGCCTCGTGAAAGAGAAGGTCTACGCCAACAGCCCAGGGTCGTTTCAAGACCTCAAAGATGGAATTCGTGAGGCTATCGAGGACATAGGGAAAATTTCATGAAAAGGATATTGTCCTGTAAGCGTGGTCGTGGTGGTCATTTGCCTGATGTTATTTTCTACTATTAACGGCATACCTTCCTCTTTATAATTAATAAACATCCGATCATTTATATTAAAAAATAGCATTTTTCTTGGAATATCAAAATAACACCTCTTATTGGAAAACCCCTTATATTTATAACCATCTTGTAGAAGAAAGCTATCACATATAAAGGGTCTATCAAAAGACACGTCTCGATGTTATTTTAAAATGAAACATGTAAAAATTTAGATCACTTCAGGTTTGGCCATTGTTATTCAAAATACAGCTCTTCACAATTATATGTCAAAAATTACATCATTTAAATGTCAAAATGCTCGTGGCACGTCTTCGGGCAAAATCCGCCAAACAGTAAATTCATGAATGTTTTGTACGTCGAGATATCGACGTTGAAAGTTTTTCAGCAATGCTACTGCAGCAATATTCTCAACAGAACCTTCACTTTTAATCTGCCAGTCCCTTTTCCATCTTCGACAGAACCGCTTGCTTGGAATTTATTAACTAACGTTTGAACTGTCGACTTATTCTAACGATTATTTCCAACAAAAAATCACGAAGTTTGGGATATGTTGTTCCTAAATATCGTTCATTTCCATACGCACGGTTCTATCGTTTAAGTGTCCATCATTTACTACTGATATCTAGGCATCACTTTTGAAACACCTTTTATTTTTTCGACTTCAGTAAATGTTACACTCTATATTAATCCGAGACAATCCCACAATGGATAGTACGGATCTAGTGATCATTTAATTATGATTATAGAGCTTTACACACCAGCTTAAAAGCAACACGACACTCCCAACTTTTTGTAAAAAATGAAACTATGAAAATAAAATTTATGCAGCGCAAGGTAATTTGTCACGCATATAAAATTTCGGTAAGTTTGAATGCAAAACTTCAATGCAATATTTGAGCCTCTCATAAATATCAAATTATATTTAAGTCTTATTAATTTGGCTTCGACTACGTAATCCGGTTTGAAACACGTCAATCGATGGATACAGGGTCACACCATGCAAATCAGTAAATAATCATAAATGACTAGAAATAAGCAAAGATAATAATAAAGTGTCAAAGCGACTTTTCTATACCCGTCGCCTGTTTTTAGTGAAATGTTAGAAGGAAAAATTTTGATAAAAATTATATGTATTTCAAGCTCATTACACATCGTTCTTGAATCTTTTCAAATTTACTGTTAAATGGAATATGAGCATGCTTATTGGCCGTTAATTTGTCGTAATGACATGGCAAAAGTATTAAGTATGCCAAGTTTTGTTAAGATATCTTTTAACATATTTTTTAATAATAATAACAATAAACCCAACTTTCGAGGATGGTATCACCCAACTGAAGTGGGATTTGGGATTTTCATCTGATCTGTGATTTAAAAAAAAAAAAAATTGTACTAGACTTCTCCATATTTGCTTATAAAGAAACTTGAGCATTACTATGCATTGCAATGACGATTAGCTCCAGTATGACTTTCTCCAAAAATGTTGTGTATACCTGTGGGCAAAAAGTACGGTGAATTTATTTGTCAAACTTCGCGGGATTCAAATTTCGCTCTAGTTATTTTTTTCATGAGTTGGCAGCACTGTTAATAACATCTGGGCCAACTTTCATGTGAATGTTATTTATATATATTTACGCTTGTGTTGACCAAACGACCAAGAGTGCATTTTTCGATTTTTACAATGTTTGATTTGATTGAGCAGAGAAGTGCCATCAAATTTTATTGCGGAATGAAATTTCGGCTGCGGAAACGTTTAGCATGTTGCAGAAGGCATTTGGTGATTCGACCATGTCGCAGAAAAATGTTTATAAGTAGTACAAAGACTTCAAAGATGATCGAGAACGTGTTGATGACTTAGAGCGCTCCGGACGACCATCGACGTCAACAGATGACCAACACGTCAATAAAGTGAAGGAGTTAGTGCTCAAAAATCGTCGGTTGACTGTTAAAGACCTTACTGATGTGATCGAAATATCAGAAAGATCTGTGAAAACCATTTTGAAAGACCATTTGGGCCTACGAAAAGTCAAATCTCGTTTGGTACCGAAAACTCTCAATTTTCTTGGAAAAAAGTCGTCGCGTTGATGCGTGTGAAACAATGCTTTCAGACTATCAGGACAAGCTCAAATGCATCATTACGGGAGATGCGACTTGGATTTATGCTTACGACCCTGAAACAACCGACCAATCAAGCGAATATCGTGCTAAAGGCGAGGCCAGACCGAAAAGAGCACGTCAAATTCGTTCAAAAATAAAGGCCATGATGACAGTTCTTTTTCGATTTTCCTGGTGTGGTGCATTATGAATTCCTTCCACCTGGCCAAACTGTTAATAAGGAATATTATTTGAGCGTTATGCGTCGTTTACGTGAAGCAATTCGTCTAAAAAGACGAGAATTATGCTCCAACAACTCTTGGTTTTTGCATCACGATTATGCACCGTCTCACACTGCACTCGTTCTTCGTGACCATTTCGCCAAAAATTCCACGCATATCGATCCGCAACCACCGTATCCGCCTGATTTGGCTCCGTGTGACTTCTGGCTATTCCCAAAACTCAAGAGACCACTTCGGGGAATGCGTTTCGAGTCGATTGAGGAGATAAAAGCTGAATCGAAGAAGGTGCTGATGGCTATAACGGAAATGGACTTTTTGGCATGTTTTGGGGATTGGAAAAATCGTTTGCATAAGTGTATTTCATCGAGGGGGGACTATTTTGAAGGGGATGAAATTGATTTACAACAATAAATAAAGATTTTTCATTTTACAACCAAATTCACCTTACTTTTTGCCCACGCGCATACCCACTTCGCTGCAAACGTAATAGTCAGAGCTTAGTACTCGTATAACTTCGACAACCGTTATTTCAGGAACATCAGTTCAGTAGGATATACGCTTGTAAATCAACACAAAAGTCTACCATCTAAAAATCTTAATCAAATTTATTACAAATAGTCATAATTTATTACAAAAATAATAGTTTAGGGTAACATGATACTTCAGCTCTCTACTGGTATGATAAAACACTATTTTTTTGTTTAAAGTTGTTTGTAGGTGCCTAAAGCTGCGCACAAGCGTTAACGCCTTAATACTCTAGTCCGCACGGAACTAAAAATTATTGAAAGCTTTTATAATTTATTATATTGCTTTGTCTATAGGTTTGCCCTTCCCAATTTAATATGATTCAAAAATAATATCATATTGTCAGTCACTACGATAAATGACAAAATCATATTCATACATACATACATACATCCATGCTCACATAAGCACATAGGTGCGAAGCCTTTGAAATGCTTGAAGCATTTCTTAAAACACTTGACACCGCTGCTGAAAGCATTTCATTTCATGAAAAATTGTTGTCAAATTACTTTTATTATATGGAGCTGTTGCTTTTGCTGATCAACGCGACGATTTGTTCGAGTTCATTGTCATTCAAGGCAACATTAACACAAAAAAGACACTCAACCAAACAGTTATATGAAAAATCACATTCTCACACTCGTTTTAACGTCTGGTGGAAGTTGGATGGCGGATGCTGTTGATGGAGCAATGTTGTTGTTTTAGTTTGCTGGCACGCTGAGTGATGACTGTTTTACATAAAATGCGGCGCAACCATTACAAAGCGATGTGTAGCAAAGAATTGCAACAAAAACAAAAAGATTTGCCGTTTCTACGCTTCCGTCCTTTACATGAGCACGCAGCCATCTCGTTTTCCGGCGCTGCAGACACGCACATACAGGGTGAACGATATGAACTGTTACCAACTTCAAACTGCTTGTATCTGTAAAGCAGCTCATGACATCAACGTCAAAATTGTTCTAATGACAGTTCAATATATTGTTTATAAGCCATCGACAGCATTTCCGTCTCAGTTTTGTTGAATTTTTTTTTTTTCTGTGATGGAATTCAAACGTATGTAATAGTGTGATTGCGTTATATTTGGGTGGAAAATCACAACCAGCCATTGTTCGTGAGCTCAGTCACCTCAAAGTGAATAAAAAGTTTGTGTATCGCACTATAAAACGTAGCATTGCAAAACGCTATAGAGGTGGACTAAAAAAAACCGCAACATGGCCAAAGAACGGAAAATATCGCAAGACAGCATTCGACGCATATTGAAAAACGAGCTCAAGGTCAAGGCTTACAAGTTCCACAAAGCACATGATCTTTCACCCCAGCAAAACAAAGTTCGATGCCAAAGAGCAAAGGAGTTGTTGCGCTTGAGCGAACGTGGCGAATTTCCAAACATTGTGTTTTCTGATGAAAAAATGTCCTAATTGAGCAGTTCATAAACGCTCAAACGATCGTGTTTACTTGACCGAACGTTCATACGAAAATTTGAGCCTACGCATGGCCACTCGAAGCAATTTCCCATCGCAAGTAATGGCTTGGGCCGCAGTGACCGCTGATGGACGCTCTCCAATCGTTTTTATCGAACCTGGTGTCAAAGTGAATGCGACTTATTATCGCTTTAGAGCCGTGGACACGCAAACATTTCGGTCGTAGACCATGGACGTTCCAACAGGACTCGGCACCGTCTCATAAGCTCGTGTGAACCAAGAATGGTTAAAAAATCATGTTCCACACTTCATTTCGTCCACACAGTGGCTTTCGAATTCGCCAGACGCAAATCCGATGGATTATTCCATCTGGTCCATTTTGAAGAGCAAGGTGAGGACAAAAAATATGCCAGTATGAATGCGCTGAAAAAAGCGATTATACGAGATTGGGCCAAAATACCTCAAGATCACATTCGTGCAGCATGCAACTCATTTCTTGACCGTTTGAAGTAAGGCAACAGGTGGTCATATCCAGCTAAGGTGAATATATGTTAAAATTGTAATCATTTTTGAACAATTTTGTCTTTGAAATCAATAAAAGCTAATTTCACACAAAAAAGTTATGGTGTTTTGAATAGGCAAAACTTCATATCGTTCACCCTGTACATACATCCATAGAGTGCACAGTGCATTGTCGATTTTTATTTTCACGTGCTTACATACATACGTATGTAGGTGGATTTGACGAACGCGCCCTGCAACAAGGAATTTATTGTTGAGTGATGATTTTGTAATGTAATGCCTAAGCATACACAAATGTCTTACGTATTTACGTATGTATGTGCGCAGTGATGAGGAGATGAATTTGAATTTGTATTGTATGTGTGTGCGTACAAATACACATTTCCGAGTACATTTTCACCATGAAGTGCAACATCATTAAAATAGCAAATTTGTTTGCCGTTTTTCGCTGAATTTCCGGTTGCATTTTTCGATAACATGGCAAGTGAGGGCCGAAAGGGATGGATTTGAAAAAGTGGTAGAGCCGGAAGGGTATTGCAAAGCATAAAAGTTACTTGCATCATGCACCACTCTGTGTCTTCATACACCACTCTGTGTGGTTGTATTGAGTTTTAGTGGATTACGCGAAACCAATTTGATTTTGAATTTATTCACGAGCCCAAATTCTTGTGCAGCTTCGAGCGAAAATATACACACACATGTGCAGTCTCATATTGCTATAACGGGTGATTTTTTAGCTATTATCTTTTTAAACAGTTGGTTTAAACAGCTGACGCACGTTTCGTGTTTTGTTTCACATTGTTTCACAAATCATTGAATTTTATTATAAAAATGCGTGTTCTGTTAAGAAAGTTTATCGCGCGCTTCTTCCATTTTATGGTCAGTTTAATCGACCCACTGAAACGGCTATTCGAGCTATTGTGACTAAATTTAGAACCAAATTTACATTATTGGACATCAAACCACCAACACGCTTACGTAGAGTGCGAACTGAAGAAAATATCGCAGCTGTATCGGTCAGTGTTAATGATGACCATCAATTATCGATTCGTCGCCGTTCGCAGCAATTGGGCCTCTGTTACCCAGATCGTACGATATAAGGCCTTTAGATTATTTTTTGTGGGACTATGTTAAAGCTCATGTCTATTCAGACAAGCCTGCTTCAATTAACGCACTGAAAGACACCGAAACATTGGAAAGAGTATGCCAAAATTGGACTAAGCGGATGGACCATTTGAAGCGCAGTCGTGGTCAATATTTGCTACGGCGGCCGCCGTAGCCGAAGGGGTTGGTGCGTGATTACCATTCGGAATTCACAGGTAGAACGTTGGTTCGAATCTCGGTGGTAGCAAAATTAATAAAAACGTTTTTCTAAAAGCGGTCGCCCCTCGGCAGGCCATGGCAAACTTCCGAGTGTATTTCTGCCATGAAAAAGCTCCTCATAAAAAATATTTTCCGTTCGGAGTCGGCTTGAAACTGTAGGTCCCTCCATTTGTGGAACGTACACCACAAATAGGAGGAGGAGCTCGGCACCAATTATATAATATATATATATAATCTTCAAACATTAAATTATGTGGGCTGTACTATCGATTTAAATAAAAATTTCATGCATTTTTCTGAATTTTGCGTGTGTTTTTTTGAAAAACTTTCCCAATCTCTTAAAAAATCACCCTTTAGTTGTTTTAATACTATATGGTATACCATATGTACACGTGTATGCCGTAACATTATTATATAGGCCCAAAATCTGCAAATTGCATTTGATATAAACCATGAAGCCTCGTATAAATCAGCTCATTTATAGTTTAGCATAATTTTAATTTGTTACAGACTCCATGGTTTTATGCAAAATTATAAGGAAGTTACGGAATTCATTATCAATAATCGCGCCTCAAATAAATTTATGATAGTTTGAGAAAAACTGACGTCACCTTAGCTTACACAGCTTCATCTTTGATGCGAGTTTTGTGTGGGCCCCAAAAATTTAGACAATTATAAAACAAGTTTTTAAAATACGTTTGGAAATTTGCATGACAAGTATGTATATATGTATACATATACCTACATATACGCACATATACGAGCATTCTTATTTTAATACAAATATGTCAAAGTATTTGTACCAAAAACACATTTTGCTGCGTTGATGATTCAAATCAATTACGAATATACCTACATATCTTTGTGTGTCTATTATAGATTGATAAATTTGCTAAAACTATTTGTGTTACTTAAGTTTATTTTCAAGCAATTTTTCATAGCAGCTGAACGATTACACTTACCAATACTCGTTCGCTATCTGGTGCCCGCGCTGCTGCGCTTACGTATAAAATTAAATAAATTTAATTAAACACTTACCCACATTACGTTTTTAAAACGGAAGAGCAAAAAATCTATGTTTTCAGTTGGCTCTTTTAAGGATGTTTGCATGTACACCTTGATCAAAAAGTTCCCTTAACAACCGTCAGGTGGGGCTCAAAGTGAAATGATTTAAGGGGGGGGGGGGGGGGGGCAGGGTTAATTCCACTAAAAATATCCACTTAGTTATGAATTTTTTTTGGAAAGATGATTCATGTTTCAAAAATATTTTCAAAAATTTTCACGAGAAAATATACAAAATTGAGCCGTTGACAGCAGATCTACGCAGACGTCTCGAAAAAAAGGCAATTTGCCGTGGACAGTTTTTCTCAGCATTGGATCATCTGAAATCCAAAAATCAAAGAGTTTTCATTAGGTAATCAATTGTCCGAGGTAACCCTGTCGAGTTTTTATTAAAAAAAAATTTTTTTCAATTTTTTTTTAACATTTGAAGTAGAAGTGCGATTTTTAGACGATAAATCGCATAATATTGTTTATTGTAAAATAAATAAAAATTGAAAAAAAAACAAAAAGCCTCCCAGGGTTACCTCGGTAATTATGTAGAGAAAGTGTGTACAAAATTTCAGGAAGATCGGTCTAGTAGATTCAGAGAAAAAGTGTCCACCGACTTGAAAAACGTCGTTTTCCAGAAAATCGATTTAAAGTTCGACCATAGCAGGTAGCCGAGTCGGAGCGACGAACGGTTATAATGCTCTAACTTTGTGAGTTTTGCGCCGATTGACTTAAAATTTGGACACAACATTTTTGAGATTATGTACATTCATTTTCTCAAATAAACCAAAATCGATTTTTTTTTACCCTAAAAAAAAAAAATCACGTCGTTTTCAGCCAAAAAAGAAAGCGATGCACACGGGTTTTGTAGGTTACAGCGGTTGTACACCACGCGTTTTCGCCAGAAAGTCAGACAGTTAATAAGGACTATTATTTGGGCGCTATGAGAGGTTTACGTGAAACACTTCGGAAGTATTTGTAGGAAACAGCTCGTGAATTTTGCACCATGATAACGCACCGTCGCACAGTGCCATAATTATCCGTGAATTTTTGACCAAGAATCAGCGAATCCACCTCATATGGCTGTGTTTTTTTTCTGCTTGATCGAGTCAAAAAACCACTACGGGGAACCACTTCGGCGTTTTAAAGGCCGAAAAAAAATAATGGAAAAATCGAAGACAGCCCTGATGGCTATAACGAAAATAGAGTTCCAGAAAATTTTTAAGAGCTGTATCAAACGCTGGCGTAAGAGGTTTTAAGTTTCTAAAAAGTAGTAATGGAACTTGTATATTTAATACCACCTGGGGCGCCACGTCGCACGAAAGCGTACGGCAAGAATTATTTCACTTCAGACCTTGTCCTGCGCTTTTGTGCGGCACTGCATGCATTTTTTTTTTATATTTTTAGAGTAGACAAAAGGATTTGATTCGATTTTCACAGTGCTATGATGATTCTATTATTCCAATTCCGTTTTACAGTCTCATATCGTACGCCATATAAAACCAGCTATAAAATCCCAAATAAACAACAAAGCAGAACTAGGATTAATCAGAAGACAATGCATACCACTTTCACACTGCGTTCTAACAAAAAACCTGTTTGACCATCCGCAAATATTTTCGTTCAATCCGCTTTGGCACTCCACGCGTTTTTTTCGAAAGTACATTTTTGGAGGCGGCCGGACAATAACCTGAACAAATCTTGACCGAACGATTTGAAATTTTCAATAACATTCTGCATAGAAATACGGATGAATTTTTTAAGTGTACGAATGGATTTAATATATATTTATATTATATAGTGTTTGCAAGATAATTTTCGGACGACTTTTTTTTGCCACTTCGATATTTCGAATCAGTCCCGGTCGCGCGTCTCCCAAAAATAATTCATCAAAGAAAAGCTGCACAGCTGCCATCTTTTTTTATTACTTGAAAAAAAATGTATTTATTCAGTTCGTAACATCCATAATAAAGTGACTTTTTCAGTGTTTTTGTTTATTTTATTGTTTCGCTGAAAAAAATTCCGAAATTGCGCTTATTTCTTCCGTCGCTACAGCAGCCTTACCCCTCAAGTGTATAACACGCAGCTCCATTAATTCTCCTAATTTTACTTTCCTACCAATAAGGTAGCTAGTGAGTGAGTCTTACATTATTGAAAGTAAAACCAACAAAATCCAGTAGAGCAGAAAGCAGCCGCTCATCAGTTCAATAAGCATACGCGACCTTCACTTCTCCTCTCATTGAAACGAGTTATAAATACTCTTCTTCTTTTTTTTATTCTTTGACGTTGTGCAACTGGAATCAAATTAAAAGTATTGAGACGAAGAACAAAAACATTCTTGGTGTAGAATTTATGCAAATTATACTTAATAAATGGTGGTTCTATGGTGGTTTTACTTCTGCAGTTCTCTTTGCTTTATAACATAAATTACAGCACATGCATATTTATAATTTTTAAACAGATTTGGCTTTGTGTGTTCTTTTTTATCGTCTAACTATTTAGAATCGTTATTAATTCACTGAACCAGTTCAACTGGTATTAGACAACGGTGACCATCTTTGGAGTGAAGATGCTCAGATTCCTGATTTATGTGCATAAATATTTTTATAAGAATTGAGTTGAATTTAATTCCATCTTAAAATGGGTAGCGTGCATTTGATAAATTATAATATGTACTCGTACTATAATTGCTTAATAAATCAAAAATATTCTTGAAGAAATACGCAAATATAATAAATGTGCACACATAAATATAAGCATTTGGACATTTCTTCCACAGCCAGTCAAGACTATTATTTTACTTCATGGTGTTACCAAATGAAATGAGTGATTTAATATCAGTTCCTCTGCATACACACATATACGAGTAGTTATAAGCACTTATGTATGTAGGTATATACATGTACCTGTGCATGCTGTGCGCTTCAGATACGTTTTGACTAAATATTTTGAAATTTCAATTATTTTTTTATAAAAATATAGTTCATGCTACAACAAAAACCATATAAAAGCAAAGTTTCGAACTTTGAATAAAATTTGCAAAAATTCGTCAAATTTGTATCAAAATTTCAACCTTTTTATTCAGAAATTGTAAAAAAATGCAGGTGTACAGTTTTATAGATCATTCAATTTGTGTGCATAAAGTGCAAAGTTGAGTTGATTTTTTGAAAATTTTTTCTGCTAACGTTGTTGCATATAAAAAAATGTGAAGTACGCTTTAAATGGAGAAAAAACACAAGACCGCGACCAAAAAAAATCTTAAAAATCAGTGTAATTTTGATCTACTGGAAACTTGCACTTTATTGAACCAAAATTCAATTACTTCATATGAATTTTTTGGCGTAGTATAAACTATATTTTTATAAAAAATTAAAACTATAAAAAATTAAAACTACAAAATACATAAATTGTCATTGTCAAAGCTTATCAATCCGTTACAATTAATCTTGATACTATTTAGTAACTCCACTTAAAATTCGCTTGAAATTAAGGGCACAGAGAAACGATTTACAGAAGCTCCGTCAGTCACCCATCGGCGCGCAGTAAGCATGTGAGGCGAAGCAAAGCGTACAAAAAATTTAAATAAAACCCTGAAGGGCTGCCGGTAGCTGAAAAACTGGAAATATACTTTAACTTACCCATTTCCGTAAATAAATTTAATTCGTACATACTATATAAATATACTATATAAACATACATGCATACTTCATGCAGCCTGCCCAGCTCACAAGGTGAATTCGAAAGAATTCGTATATTTATATTTTTCCTTTGAATACTATTTTTAGTATTGTAAAAGAACTAATTAGTTTTTATGCCGAATTTCGTAATTTTAAAGAATTTTTAATACATATAATATAACACTCGTAGAAGTGCTAGTAACCAGGGACCGTTGTGATTGTAAAATTTGTAAACAATAATAACAATAAATTATTGGGTTTTGATTAAAAATAAAACACACGACTGTTATTTTTTAGCTACGAAATAATTTTTATAGATATCGCTAAAAAGATTTTAAATCATAAAAGCATCAAAAAATATGCTCTATGCAAACTGTTCTACAATATTTTGAAACTTTGATTTTTTTCATTGAAAATTTGAAAATAATGACTAATTGATTCAGGGTTTTTTAATTAATTGGTAGCACTGAGTCAGCATTCACTCATTGAGAATTATTGGCCGCACAATGCACAGAAATTTCATAAATCCATTACCTAAATGATAAGCGTTTTAAAGAAGCCGTTCACAAATGGCGTCATCTCGCGCAGCGGGAATACCCGATTGAGAGAATGCAAAAAGTTCCACATTCGTGATCGACTCTCAGTGAATTTAATACAATCACTGGCATAATTGTTTGTCGTAAACATTTGTTGTTTGCTGTAGAGATTTGTTTACAAACACTTTTTTCGTTCTATTCTCTTTTCTATTATCTTCCTTGTTTAGATAAACCTAACCTAAATTTTCATATTTGTTTACAAATCTACGCTGGTTTGACATTCTCTCCTTAGTCCTCAACAAAGTTACACTCTTCAATGTGTATTCTTCCCAGCGATGTGAATTTTCGCTAGTATCAATCGGTTCGATAAGGTTGTATTTATTACTTTAAACTTTTCGAAAGGAAAAAAAGACCTCTCAACTGAAAGACCCAATTTGATCGAAAATTTCTTCAAACAAACCAACTGCAGATCTTTGTAATTAAACACTGTACCTCCTTTCTTTCTGAAATAGAATGTTTCCATGAAGATTAAATTGGCTATGAAGTCAAATATTTTGTTTACTTCTTAGAACTAATCCGAAATGTAATCCAAATAATAAATAAACCAGTGTTGAGATATCTGAAGTGTTACAGGACACTCTGTATAAAAATGTCGAAACGGATAGCGAAATAGGTTTCGGTCAAAGTTCACCAGAAGTCCTAAGTTCACCATTTTACCACCTCGACAACAAGTTTTGATCTTATAAGTGGCCCTCAAGCATTTCTCACAGATTAAGACAATTAATGAATAATAAGCATGCAAATGAAACAATGGTTCCATGTGTAGAAGTCCACGCAAGTGGGGAAAGAAAGACTTCGTCGCCAAGTACTGTCGTTCACTCCGGTGGACGAGCGTCTCGCAATAATCCGCATCAAAGCGCGATTTTTTAACATCTCGCTCATTTGCGCCCACGCCCCGACGGAAGAGAAGGACGATGCGACCAAAGATTCCTTCTATTAGCGCTTGGAACGTTCCTATGAGCGATACCCCCGCCACGACATAAAAATCGTGCTTGGCGACTTCAACACCAGGGTGGGCAAGGAGGGAATTTTTGGACGCACAGTCGGAAAATTCAGCCTGCACAACAAAACATCCGGTAACGGACACAGGCTGATCGACTTCGCCGGGGCCCGAAACATGGTAGTCTGCAGCACCAGATTCCAGCATAAAAAGATCCACCAAGCTACCTGGCTGTACCCTGATTGAAAACGCGAAACCAGATCACTCATGTTGTGATAGATGGAAGACACGCTTCTAGTGTATTAGATGTACGTACGATCCGAGGACCCAACATCGATTCGGATCATTACCTTGTTGCAGCCAAACTGCGCACACGCCTCTGTGCAGCAAAACACGTACATCTACTTACGGAAAGGATGTTCGACATCGAAAAGCTGCAATCACAACAGACAGTCAGAAGATTCGCCACTCGACCCTCACTCCTGCTCTCAGAGAGCACTGCCCAACAAACCGGCATGAACAAGCAATGGAGCAACATTTCTCGTTCCCTACGTACCGCCGCCGAAGAAGAAATCGGATTCCGGCGAGACCGAAAAAACAATTGGTACGACGAGGAATGTCATGCTCGGGCGCATCGCGAGCCATATGGGATCGCTACAGAGAGCTAAAAAAGGAAGAGAGATGTATTATTCGAAAGAAGAAACGAGAGGCCGAAATACGTGAGTGCGAGGAGCTTGAGATGCTGGCCAACAGGAACAACGCCCGAAAATTCTACCAGAAAGTTCGGCGGCTTACAGAAGGTTTCAAGACCGGGGCGTTTTCCTGTAAGAACAAAGACGACGAACTGGTGACTGACATCCAGAGCAATCTTAAATTATGGAGGGAACACTTCTCGAACCTGTTAAACAGTGATAGCTGCGCATGTCACAGAGAATGTGAAGATCCCGATACCCCAATCGTCGACGACGGAATTGACGTTCCGCTACCCGACCATGACGAGGTGAGAACAGCAATAACGGGACTAAAGAACAACAAAGCCGCGGGCGCAGACGGGCTGCCGGCTGAGCTATTCAAACATGGCGGCGAGGAGCTGGTAAGGTGCATGCATCAGCTCCTATGCAAAATATGGTCGGATGAAAGCATGCCTGTCGATTGGAATTTAAGGGTGCTCTGCCCAATCCATAAGAAGAGCGATCCTGCAATTTGTGCCAATTACCGCGGGATTAGTCTTCTAAATATCGCCCATAAGATTCTAGCGAGCATATTGTGTGAAAGGCTGAAGCCCACCGTCAATCAACTGATTGGACCTTATCAGTGTGGCTTTAGACCAGGAAAGTCTACCATCGACCAAATATTTACAATACGCCAAATCTTGGAAAAGACCCACGGAAGGAGAATCGACACACACCATCTCCCGTCAGCGGCAGAACTTAATCGCTCAGGCACAATATTTTTATAAGACCGTACAATTGCTGGCGTATGCCGATGATATTGACATCATCGGCCTTAACAAACGGCGCTGTTAGTTCTGCATTCTCCAAACTGGATAAGGAGGCAAAGCGAGTGGGTCTGGTGGTGAACGAGGACAAAACGAAGTACCTCCTGTCTTCAAACAAACAGTCGGCGCACTCGCGTATCGGCACCCACGACACTGTTGACAGTTATAATTTCGAGGTTGTAGAAAACTTCGTTTATTTAGGAACCAGCATTAACACCGATAACAATGTCAGCCTTGAAATCCAACGTAGAATCTCTCTTGCCAACAAGTGCTACTTTGGACTGAGTAGTAAAGTCCTCTCTCGACGAACAAAACTAACACTCTACAAGACTCTCATCATGCCCGTCCTAACGTATGGCGCAGAAGCTTGGACGATGACAACATCCGATGAAGCGATGCTTGGAGTGTTCGAGAGAAAGATTCTGCGTAAGATTTTTAGACCTTTGCGCGTTGGCAACCGCGAATATCGCAGACGATGGAACGATAAGCTGTATGAGCTTTACGACGACATATACATAGAGCAGCGAATAAAGATCCAGCGGCTACGCAAGCTAGGTCATGTCGTCCGAATGGATACAAACGCTCCGGCTTTGAAAGTATTCGATGCGGTACCAGCTGGTGGTAGTAGAGGAAGAGGAATGTCTCCTCTGCGTTGGAAAGATCAGGTGAAAAAGGACTTGGCTTCACTTAGTGTGTCCAACTGGCGCCGGTTGGCACGAGAAAGAAACGACTGGCGCGCTTTGTTAAACTCGGCCAAAATCGCGTAAGCGGTTATCGCGCGAATTAAGAAAAAGAAGAAGATGAAACAATGCATAAAAAGTAGAAACGCAGAATGCTCACTGGCATTTTCATAAGTCACTGTAGATTACGCTGCATAGACTCGGAATATGGTTCACCGACTCTGTCTTTTTTCGATCATTCTCCGCAAACTCCAACACATCTTCTGCTTGAGTATGATGCCAAAGCGGCAACAAGGAGTAAACATTTCGGCCTAGTACGGTCAGAAAAAAGATCCATACACTCAGCGCAACTCAGCTTCATTTAAAGTTTGCTAAGGGTACTTGATATGGATAAGGTATTGTAATAAGTAGAGGGCACAAAAAACCTTTAGGTGGAAGTTCAAACCTCCCTTTATTCTATTATATTCTGCATGCAAGACCTTATTCAAAGTTTTCGAGTCCATTGCATTACGAATCTAAATTTTATGGTTAAGGTATAAATTTAATCTACCGCCTCCAGTTACCCGGCTACGACAAATATATCGTAGTAATTTTTAACTATTTTGGACACAACAATTATGCCAATAATCTCAAAAAAAGCTACAAGACATCATTAAGGTAGTCGCTCAGGTACACGTATTTACTGTTATCTATCGTTACTACTGTTATCTGCTTTTCCTATTCTCCATAATCATTAATGACTTCTTCGCTTCGTCGATGGAATAATATAATGAACACATAGTTGCAGTTGTCCCCACACAAACAAATACAGGAAACATTAAAAGCATTACTATTTCCTTAATAAATTCCTAAAAACAACAACTGCATATGTAGGCAAAAAGTGCATAAACATACATGCATATTAGGGTGATAGTGCTGAATTTCATAGAACGGATTTTCATAACGTTTTTCCATCTAAGCATCAGAATAAATATATAAATACATATATTTGTACAAGATGGTGCGAAATTAATCACCCTATCGGAAGATTCATAGTACACACAGCTGCAGTATATAAACAGATAAGCAATGGAGCGCGTAAAGGTCAAAATAAAGATTTCCATCACTCCAAATCATTTTTTTATTTATTAAAATAGTTATTCAAAAACAAATTGGAATGAACGTGATTATATAAGTACTTCTCATTAAACTCTTTCCAGTTGATTATAATGGTAGCTTAAAAGGTTCGGCCACTTTAAAAACTTGTAAAAATATTTTTTTTTTGTTTTGTTTAAAATACGACATAAAATGGCATAATCAAAGAATTAAGGGGTAGGAAAAATGCCTAAATACCATAGTCTCCCAGTCGGATTCGTTATTATCCCGGCAGTCTGCCTTTTTCTCGAAATTACATTACGGGACTTATAAATCGAACAAATTTGGAACAACAACTGATCTCAAATTTTAACTGGATAGTCGTATTTACATATTCTGCTAAAACTATTGGATTTAATTGTTGAATTTTTTCGATATATAGGGTTTTTCAGTAAGAGCGCTTCAACTTTTGAACTGTTTTGAATAAAACACAAACGGTTTGACTTTTTTAACTAATTTTTTTTATTATCGAGTTTGAACATATACATTTAAGTATGAAATTCGATTTCTTTTGCATGACCACCGCGTGCACGTTTTACGAAGTCCAACCGTTGAACCCAATTTTCGACCACTCTTTTGCATAAATCGGCCGAAATTCCAGCAATTTCGCGGTCAATATTGGCTCTGAGCTCACAAATCGTCGCCGGCTTGTTACTGTAGACCAATGACTTCACATAACCCCAAAACGGGACGGCTTGTTAAATGGACCGTAAAATGGCCGTAATGCTCTTAAAGTAGCAGCAACAGAACGATTATTTTCATAAAAAATTTGCACGATTTGCAATCGTTGCTCAAGTGTGTAGCGTTCCATGATGAAACGTATACTAATGAAGTTTACAAATGACAAGCGAAAAATAAAAAATATTGCGTCGTTCGCCCTCCCTATCGGAAAAAAGTTGAAGCGCACCTATTAAAAAACCCTATATAACAAATTTTTTTACAAACAATTTTTTAATTATTTCTTTTTTATTCGAACTTTTTTAATGTGAAAATTGGTCACTCTAAATTAAAAACTGCGAAAAGCGAAAAAAGCCTGGGCGAAAAAAGCTATGCAGCTGCCAATATCTCTGACATAAAAAATAATATATAATTTTAATTTATAAAAAATAATTTAGAGAATTTATGACATATACAATAAAAGTATTTTGCATAATTTTAATTTATTTTGTTGACCCGCTGAAAAGTAAATTCCCAAAATATGCTTATCCGCAGCTAGCGTATCCTAACGCTTTGAATCCAACTTGCACAATTTTAAAAATAAAAATAATTTTGCAAAAATAAATATTTTTTCAATAACCTACTCCTGTAAAAATTAAATTACTTACCGAAACAAGTTAGCTTAGATTAGGTTTTTCTGGCAGTCAGTTTAGAATAGCCAATTTAAATATACCATGTAGGTCCGTTGTAATACCTCTGTGTAACACGGAATTCATTATGGAACCATTTAAGCACTCTTATAGGCTATAGGATAGGTTTTGTTCCAATCCCGGATGGTTCCGTAATAGAGTCAAAAAAGTAATTATTTTTGACTTTGCTCTACTCCTTGCTAAGGCTGGACAATTACAGATGGAATGCTCTTCCTCGTCTCTACAACTTCTGTAGTATTCATGAGAAAATACTTCTAGCCTAGAAGAGAGCCTGCCTAACAGCCAATGACCGACGACACAAGCCACGACCTTCAAGATGTTCCCTCTTGAGAGGTTGAGAAATTCTTCTAACCTTTTCTTATCTATCTGCGGCCAAATTAGCCGAGTTCTAACACAAGTATTTTCAACTCTCTATGATCTATTAGCCTCCTGAAGCATATTATTTTTCATCCTTAATTTGCAACTTGTCGAAATAATAACCGTATAAATTGCATAGCGCTGTCGGGTGCAGTCGACGAAAATTCAATTAGGAAGATGCAGTAATGGCAAAATGGCTTTATAAAGTATAATACTGAGCTCCATTCGAGCTCCAAATTACAAATAATTTTTTTTTTTTAAAAAGGGTTACAAAAAATATGGTTATGCTATAAATCGATAATTAGAAGATATAAAATTACTTTATAGGTATTATATTTTCAGAAAAAACCGACAGTAGAAATATGCAATGGACCGCTAGTTCTGAATGTATTTAATTTATTACATGGCAGATATTCAGTGATTAGTTTAGTGCAGTAGCATCTTTACCCTTTTGTGCCTTTTTGTTAACCCAATTTACTGCATTTTTGTTTAACAATATAATCCATTGCAGCAATTTTTTCTTTAAAAGCTATTTTTAAATAACCCGAATGCAGACTTACACAAAAATCGATTAAGCGATGACCCTAGCATACACATGCACATGTGTATGTACGAGTTGCGGCCATTAAGCAAGAGTGCCTTTAATCCATCATTAGCGGCCGCAACCGCAACGATTGCGAAAAAATTATTTTGTCCACGCAGCCAGGCACGCATGCGCACATCACACAGCGCAGTTGGTCAAGTGAGGCATTGTTTGGAATGCACGCACGTATACATTGGCACTGGTATGGGCAAGTAAGCCCACATAAACATGTACAAATGTGGTATATACAGTGACGAGAATAAAAATCACCAAAACTACAACTCTGAGGGTTAAACGGCAATGCGAGCTGAAAAAAATGCATGCATTCCACTTTATAAATATACTGCAAGCGTAATGTGTAAGTTAAATGCATTCAAACACACCAAATAGTTTGTGTGTTGTTGCACTTTTTTGCACACTACTGTATATTTATACATGCATGCACGCATTTTGCTTCAGCTCTCTTCTTTCTCCATATTTTTCATACTTTTCAATATTTCAATTTTTTATCGATGAACCGCCGATTCGTTGGCATTTGCCACAAACGCATTTATTTGACATCAAATCTGTTTGCAAATTTTACTTTGTTTCAATTTTCTTTTGTTATGTTAAATATAAGGGTATATATGTATGTGGTACTTACCGGAAGCATTTTGCCGTTTGATGTTTTGTGTGTTAATAGCCGATTTTCTGGCTCGCTTTATTAATGGCTTGGCCGCTCAGTACCTTCCAATTATTTTTTTGCACCAATTAGTTTGCAATTAACAGTATTTATTACGTTGGTTGCGTTGGTAGTTAGTAAAAGTAGTATCACCTCTGAAATTTTTTTTTTGATTATTAAGATTTTTTATAATAAAAAAAAACTATCATCAAATCACTAATTTCAGTTAATCTATGTATAACTTTAGGGTCATGAAAATAGTTTATCATAGTCTTTCTCTGCCAGCTGTCAGCTGTCCCCTGTCATTTCAATTTTAATTTGTTTTTGGGCGCTTCAACTTGTCAGATTTTATCATTAATATATGGTGAAAATGAGGTTGCAAAAATATTGAGAAGATATTGTTTTTTTATAAGAGTGCGACGCCTGCAGTCATCTACCACAAATTTAAGGCATAACATAGATTCACTGTGAGCGTATTATAATTTACATAACACATGGGCTGAAAAGTTTCGAGCCTAACACATAGATGGAACTTATTTTATTGCATTTACCTCTTTTAGTACTAGCCTCAAAATGACAGGTGTTTAAAATTTCATGATATTCTATTCATTAGTTCGTGAGTTATGGCGCTAAGAGTGACGCTACTTTTGTTATTTCATAACAGTGGAACAAAAAGAATTTCGTGTTTTAATTTTACACTGCTTCTTGATGGGAAAAAATCCCTTTGAAGCAAAGCAATGGCTTGAAAAGTGCTATGGGGACTCCGCTCAATCAGAAACAACAATAAAACCGTATTCGCCAGATTGGGCTCCCAGCGACTACTGGCTATTCGCAGACCTAAAAAAATGCTCGCCGGTAAGAAAATTCGCTCGAATAAAGAGGCTATCGCTGAATTTTTATCGTGGAAAGTTGAACACAGCCTTTCAGCTCAATAAGGAGCTTCGGTAGCGAGAATTTCAATATAAAACATTAAAATATCAACATTGAAGTGTTTTTCTCTTATACATATGAACATAAATTTTATTTCAAGATTCGAGATAAGTAATTATTTACTTACTAGAAGGAAACTCCTTCAAATTCTTTCATCAACTAAGCGAATTTAAGAATGATGAGACGAAAATATTAGTTTTTCAGACAGATAGGTATTTTTATGAGGAGCTTTTTCATGGCAGAAATACACTCGGAGGTTTGCCATTACCTGCCGAGGGGCGACCGCTATTAGAAAAACACTGTTTCTTAATTTTGGTGTAGTCACGCACCAACCCACTCAGCTTCGGCGGCCGCTGAATTTTTTAAGAATTTATAAAAACTTCCGGTGCACACAGAATATTATAGCCTTTGCAATCCCATGACCTCGGAAAAATATATTGTTTGATTCGGTTTCTAGAGTTTAGGTTTCTAGGTCATATTTCTTCAAAAGCAAAGAACATCGATCTGTCACCGACAATGGCAAACGGTGTAAGTTCAACGTTTTTGGGTTTTCAAAAGCGCATAAACAGGCACTGGGAGACTTTTAGTTTCAAAAGTACAGTACCACATGCCGAACTGCCTGCGAAACCAGCGATTTATTGAAGGAAGTGTTCGGTGATAAGATCTTCTTCCGAAATATGACTGTACATTGATGACCAAGGTTATGTGATTGAGGTGTCCGCTTATTTTTGGGAGTATAGTTAATTGAAGTGAGTGGTCAGCATAGACAGACCAACAACACTTACAGCCTTGGACACAAACTGGCGCGCACACCACGGTGATGGATCTCAGAAGCTCACGTGGTAGTCGTATTTCATTAAAATGTCTAACGGTTAAAAGTAATACTTTTGCTAACACCTTAAAGAGTTTTTATAAATAAGTTTAGTTTTCAGCTACCCTAAATCACTGCACAAAATTAATTCAATAATTTGCGATGCCAATATTTGACAGTGCCTTTGTTAAACTAACTGCGTGTGAAACTGCAAAAAAAACATATCTTTGTGAAAATTTCTTAGTGTTTTGTAGTTAATTTTTTTGGCACTAAATACATCATTTGCGGTATAAAATAAATGTTTTGATAGTTTATTTTTAATGGCACCCCATTATATTTTATGCTTATTTTTCTACTTATGTAAATATTGTTTGCATATTTTTTGTTTGAAGCGGCTGCATTAAGATTTTTAGAATTTTTCATTCACTGTTTTTTAGCCATATTCTTCATATGTTTATAATTGGTTCGCTCATTAATGCTTCGTTAAAAAATTCCAAAGCTTCACACTTTATCCAAAAACAAAATCACATCACCAAAGGAAGCGAACCAGCTAAAATGGCAATCGCGCAGGCGCAACCGCAGCCTCAGCCACAGTCGCAGCTATTTACAGCTTGCCAGCAGAGTTTACGCAATCGCTTTTCATTTCGCACCAAAAATCTGCGACTCACTGTACACTTTCAGCTGCTATGCAGATATGTATGCATGTATGTAAGTATGTGTGTACGTGTTTTGTAGCTGGCGCTTATTCGCAGCGCATATCAACAGAAAAAAAAAAAAAAAGAAATTCGAAATATGTATGTATTAAATCCGCTATGTCCACTATATTTGTTTTATAGACAGCAGCAACAACACTTAAGCACTTATATATTATACATATGTTTGTTATGCTTGTATATGTTTGCACACATCCTCCTTTGATTATTAAAAAAATTGTATTTTGAAAATAACGTTATTATATTAATAGCTTTGTATTAAAATGAGCGCTTTAGTTTTCACATTTGTTTGTAAAAATATTTTTCTAAATTGTATCCGTTTGCTATGAGTTCTCGCCTGCTACGATTAACTCATTAGTCTGTCACGATTGCAATAAACATCATTTCTTTTCACTACGTTCACTCCTGGGCTACTTACTGCTTTTCACCGCTAAGTCAACATTACCGTTCAAGAGTCACCGTTGCACTGATTTCAACTGTTGCCAACACGGTAGCTTCAAGCCATAAAACGTGCCACGAGCTATCCACTAACAGCAACAGCAAAAGTCAGTCCATACATGCAAAGTAGTCGTTGCAGAGGCAAAGTAAAGGTAGAGCGCAGAAGTAAATCCGCGCCGCCGCCGCCACCACCACAGGTGGTTTTGATGGTTCACTTTTACTGTTTTGTTGGTTTGCTATTTCGACAAGTGCCACTCAAGTTTTTCTTGTTCATCTTATTATGGTTATTTTCGCATATTTTCACTGAGGCCAACAAAAAAACAAAATACAATCCATTCGTACAGCAGAGAGGCTCATGAGCGCAGAAGAGCTGAATTACTTTGAAGTAGCAGCACAAAAGCTGGTTATGTTACCATGTCGAAGATAATACAACAGACAAGCAACACAAATAAACAGCAATTCACCACTAACCAACTCTACGAACCAGTTCGATACGTTTAGTTTGCATATTTGTTTATTGCAGTTGTTGCTCGTACGGTGTGATATGTGCAAGAGAGCCATGGCTATTCGTCTCTGCTGTTTATTGTTAACAGAATAGCACTACTTTTTGTTTGTATATATTTAACAGTTAGCTGCCCGATGATTTTAAACTAGCTGCTAAATTAGTTCTGCATACATATCAATGCTGATTTAATTATGTTTCAGTATTATTGTGTATCGCATCACTCATTCGTCTTAAGCTACAGAGAGAATATTTACGCTCATACACTGCAGAAACAAACACTGCCGAAAATAAGATTTCTCAAACCATTTAAAACTAAATGTTCATAAAAACCACTGTTTTGACTGTGCAGAATTAACTTTAAGTTCACTTTAAGTATACAATTTCTCAACTACATGGCACTGATTGTTCGACTACTTTACTACTTGCTTTTAACTGAACACTTCAAAAGTACTTTCACCAACAATACACTTAATGCAAACCTTTCCTCAACTACGCAAAAAAGTATTCAAGCAAACCAAAAACGTCATATTAGACGAAATTAAACAATACATATGGAAAAGAATTGATCCTAAGAGGTCGCCAAGACACGACCTAATAACTGGTAAAATTTTAAGGGGGTGGTAGGGTTTAGCGCTAAAAAAAAACACTTTTGTTTTGAATTTTTTACAGAAATATGGCTTAAGATACTTTAATAAAATCAGTTGCATGTTATTGTACATCTTTTCAATAAGTTTTTAAAAAATATTAATAATAAAATATTGACAAATAAGCTCATGACAGAGTTTTTTTGGAGATATGTTTTTCGAGAGGTGCTCTGCGGTGCCAATCGGCATTCGTCGTAGAATCATCTGAAACTAAAACAGTCGAATTTTTCAGTTAAAGTATGACGTAATGCTCCAAGCCCCCCCCCCCTATTAATACATTTTTTTTTTTCATTTTTGTAGTTTTGGTGGCAAAAAAACGTAAAACGAGCATTTTTGGCGAATATTTGTAAGTAAAAAACAACCTTAAAAAAAAAAAATAAAAAAAACAGTGGGGGGAGGAGGTATTTTTGATTTAGAAAACGTGTGCCAAATTTGAAAAGAATCGGTTGAATAGTTTCGGAGTTGTGATTGGCACCGACTTTTAAGAAGTCGTTTCGGGAAAAACGCGTTTGCGTTTGAAAAAATGACTCTGAAAAATTATCGATGCTCCGCATTCGAGGTAGAGTGCCTACAAAGGCTACAACTTTGAGAGTTCTGCTCCGATCCACTTAAAATTTTGACACAACATTCTTGAAATGATTTACTATAAGATGAGTGAAGAAAAAAAATTTCGATTTTGTGACCCTACCCCCCCCCCCCCCCCCCGCCCCCCCCTTAAGAGAACTCCCAGAGAAGGGGCTTATCTATATAAGGAGCTTATTCAATCAAATCTTGAACTTGAAATATTTCCCAAAAGTATGTATGTAAAATTGCTCAAATTATTGCATTACCAAAAACCTGCAAGGAGCCCACTCAAGTAACTTCGTACAGACCTATAAGTCTAATACCAGTACTGTTTAAAATCTTTGAAATGTTGCTTTTTGATAGAATCGAGGCCATTATATAGGGTGGGCCATGTAAAATTTACTTTTTGAATCGGCTATAACAAAAACTAACCAATATTTTTTTAAACTTTTTTTTTATTTTGAAGATTGAACATTGTCATTTATGAATGAAAAATAATATCGTTCAAATGACTGCCACGACTGGCTTTACATTAGGCCATTCGATCAACCCAATTTTTAAGCACATTTTCGATTGTTTGGCCTCCAATTTCATGTATGGTAACTTCGATTTCGTGTTTAAAGCATTAATCGTCTCTGGATGGTTCGCATAGCATTTGTCCTTAAAGGCTCCTCACATAAAATAGTCCAATGGGCTATCACAGCTCCAATTGATATCGGAATTTCGGCTGATTATACCGTTTTCAAGAACGGTAGCCAAAAGTTCGAGTGTAACTTGGGCAGTATGGCAAGTTGCACCGTCCTTTTGAAACCAAATGTCGTCCATGTCATCCTCTTCAATTTTTGGAAACAACTCGTTGAGCATGTCATGGTAACGCTCGCCATTTACTGTAACAGCGGCTCCTCGCTCATTTTCGAAAAAAATGACCCGATGATGCCGCCAGACCAAAAAGCGCACCAAACAGTGACTCGTTGTGGATGTATTTGCTTCTCTACAGTAACGTGTGGATTTTCTGAGCCCCAAATCCGACAATTTTGCTTATTGAGGTAGCCACCGATGTGAAAATCAGAAAAGAAGAAGAAGACTCACCACTTTGGAAATAGGTTTTCAATATTTCCCAATTTTGTTCAAGCGTACAGCGTCCCATTTCGTAAATGTCAAACCTTTAAGTAAGTTATGAACACATTTGACATGTCATTTGTGTTACCATTCTCAAAACAATATGTGGTTCAAAAAGCAAACGCTATATGGCCCACCCTGTACAAAAGATAAAATAATACCGTATCACCAATTCGGATTCAGACAAAAACATTCCACCATCCAGCTAGTGCACAGAGTTACAATGAAAATTCTTCAAGTCATCGATAAAAAGCGAACATGCGGAGCAGTATATCTCGACGTAGCCGAAGCTTTTGACACAGTGTGGCATGCAGGACTGCTACAAAAACTTTTAACTTATTTACCAAAAGACTACTAGAAATTAATGAAAATTTATATAAGTGGACGACAATTTTATTTAAAATTCGAAGACAAATATTCTAATATACTAACAACGAAAGCAGGTGTACCGCAAGGCCACTTCTTTACCGCTTTATACATCTGATATCCCTGCACCGGCAACGAACTTGCAGCTTGCAACTCTTTAATAGCAACATTTGCAGACAACACTGTCTTGCTACCATCACATAACGATGGCTGCGTATAAACTTCAGGAATTACTTACAAGAGAATTAAACAGTACAATCCAACATTCATACAGAATAAAGAAATTCACCACGATGCAAAGACAAAATAATTGGATATGATTGTAGATAATAAACTTAACTGAAAGTTACACATCGTACAAAAACGACAAGAAATAAAGACTGGGTTTAAACAACTTCTTTGGATTTCGAGAAAAAATTCAACGCTCTCACTAGAAAATAAGATACTAATACACAAAGTAATAATAACATCAATATGGAAATATGGCCCAGAGCAAGCAGTACAAATATATTAATATAAGTAAATAAAATAAAAATTGTACAACAAACGCAAAATAAGATATATACATATATAAAGGGTGATTTTTTAAGAGCTATAGAAAAGTTTTTCAAAAAAACACACGTAAAATTCAGAAAAATGCATGAAATATTTATTTAAATCGATAGTACAGTCCATATAATTTATTGTTTGCAGATTATTTCATGCAAATATTGACCGCGACTGCGCTTCAATTGGTCCATCCGCTTAGTCCAATTTTGGCATACTCTTTCCAATGTTTCGGTCGGTATCTCACATATATATAACTGCTCTTGTGGTGCGCAAGTTGATGCTGTCCCGCAAATTATAGGACCCCCAAGTTTTTATGGGAAATTCATTAATGGCAGAAATGCACTCGGAGGTTTGTCATTGGCCGCCGAGCGATGACCGCAATTAGACCCACGGCGTATACTTTACTTGTTTTAGAAGTACTTTATGTGTTCTTAAAAAGTATACTTTTTTATGATCTGCGTGACTAGCAATTAAAATTTACTATACGCAAATGAGCGCGTAAATGAAATCCAACGTAGAATCTCTCTTGCCAACAAGTGCTACTTTGGACTAAGTAGGCAACTGAGCAGCAAAGTCCTCTCACGACGAACAAAACTAACACTCTACAAGACTCTCATCATGCCCGTCCTAACGTATGGCGCAGAAGCTTGGACGATGACAAGATCCGATGAAGCGACGCTTGGAGTGTTTGAGAGAAAGATTCTGCGTAAGATTTTTGGACCTTTGCACGTTGGCAACGGCGAATATCGCAGACGATAGAACGATGAGCTGTATGAGCTTTACGACGCCATAGACATAGCCCAGCGAATAAAGATCCAGCGGCTAAGTTGGCTGGGTCATGTCATCCGAATGGATACAAACGCTCCGGGAGAGGAAGGCCTCCTCTGCGTTGGAAAGATCAGGTGGAAAAGGACTTGGCTTCACTTGGTATGTCCAATTGGCGCCAGTTCGCACGAGAAAGAAACGACTGGCGCGCTTTGTTAAATCGCGTAAGCGGTTATCGCTCCAATTAAGAAGAAGATGTCTATTTTGTTTTATACGATCTCTTATTATACATATTTAACAGACTGGAAAAAGTAAAATTTAATTTACAAATTCTTTAGGAGTAAGTATATTTTATGGCTTTTAATGGCTTTTAGGCTTTTTATTTAAATAACAAACACGTTTTATTTATGTAAGCGTATTTTTTCGAATGTACTCCATACATGTTTATATTATATATATTTCTAACCTATCAATAAAATAATACGAATGAATATGTAAGTGTATTTTTATTCTTCTAAATAATGTTCTTTCGGTAAAAAAAATTGTATCCGCAATGTTCCAACTCATTAACCCAGTCTCTGGAGTGGTTTCCCGGACCTACTAAAAATTACAAAATATAATATAATCGAATTTTTTTTCATGGGAAAAGAAGTCTAGCACCGTAAACAAAACAAATGTCAAAAACCAACTGTGTTTCGTAGTCGCTTGAAACTTGAAAGTTTTCATGAATTTCGAAAAGTTTTGCACAAAATTTGAACTATATTTTTGTAATAAACTGGTGGTGTGTTTATAATATTGCAAAGAAAAGTCGTAGGAGTACGAACTAATAGTGTCAAACTTTTTTTTGATATCCCTTTCTCGGATAAACTCTATTTTAAACCCTTAAATGCATGACATCTCCGATTTGAATTTTTTTTTTTTAACGAGAGATAACTGCTTATAAAGTCATGAAAAAATAATAAAAAAAATGTTAGTGCTCCAAATTGTCCTTTTTTCTTAAGGATAAGGGTTTGTTGCCAAATGGCTACATCATATGTTATTACAGCGATATAGTGAAAATTGTCAGGACTGAAACAAATCGAAAATGCAAGGAGAAAAAATTATTTCATTCAATTTAAATTGGTCAAAAAACATGTAAATGATATATTAATTTATATGAAAAACTTTAAAACAATTATTTTTGTTGTTAAAACACAGAGCAATGCCACATTTTTCACATTTAATGTGACTGAAGCCCTTACATTCAGGATATTTGCAGCGCATTTTAGTTTCCGTGTACTCGGGCCAGTGTCCAGTTTCATCTCTGGGAATATCCCTGGGAGCAACATGTTGAGCAGGACCTCTTTTCTTCTTCATTTGAATTGCTGGTTCTATGCTACTTGGTCTGCCACGTTTTGTTCCCACTTTCACTTGGCTGAGACAACGACCTACTTTAAGACGAAAATCAGCTTGGTTTAAAAGATCAGATTCCGTTTTGTTCTTCTGCTTCAGTACGTGTTTGTAGGTCAACCACGCATTGACCATTGTCATGTCAATCAAGTGATAAAATATTCGCAAGTACCACTTACTACTTTTAATTGCAATTTTATACCGACCCATTAAACTATCTAAGTGCAGACGGCTGGTTGGACTGATGACGGGCCACTTTCTGTGGGCAAAGCACATGGAAAGGTTGGGCATCTCAGACAGTGTACTCTGCCCAGCTTGTGCAGAGGAGGATGAGACGGCGGACCACTTCCTGTGTGTCTGCCCCGCCTTCGCTCGAATCAGGTTTGAGGTCTTTGGCACTGATGTGTTAAGAAGCGACCATCTTGGCTCCTTGGCACCACAAGATCTACTCAGATTTCTTCGGAGATCGGGTAGATTTAAAGAAAATTAAAAGGGAATCCAAGTGTAGTACAATGGACTCAATTAATGTCTGAGCGCTGCACTTGCTAGTTGTCCCGACACAAAAAAAAAAAAAAAACTATCTAAGAGGTCCACGCCTCCCATATGACGATTATATTCCTGAATAATATTGGGGCATTTTACATCAACTACTTTGCCAGCTTTCCGATCAAATCGTTTTACTAATATTTCAGGAGATGTTCCTGCAAAAGAAGATATTAGGTTAACATATTTATTATCCTTCCAAACAACTGAAGTTATATCGACTCCATCTATAGTCGTCATATATTCATGGCTTTTTCCGCGTTCTTCTTTTTTCATTGCGGCTTCTGTTGGTAATTTACAATTTGGAATTCTGTTTCTACGAACAGTTTCCAAGCGAGGTATTTTACCTTTTTTGGCTAAATACACCATCGGTGGAATGGCTGTATAAAAATTATCATGATATATGCGATAATTTTGTGGTCTTGGAATAATACGAGACAAACACAAAACAATGTTTGATGTTGCCCCAAGATCTGGTTCGTCATGCGGTCTGGGCATATTGTTTTCAGCACGAGTGTATATTTCAAAATTGTAGGCGAATCCAGAAATTCCTGCCAAAACAAACAATTCGAAACTCCGTTTAGGGGGTTTCATTGGCATATATTGCTTCATGAAGTGTTTCACTTTTGTTGAGCACATTTGTTCGTCGATGGCCAGTTGCTTTTCCAATGGTATGCTTCTAAATTTGGAAAGAAGATGATTGATTAGGGGCCTTATTTTGTATAACCGATCATTCCCTTCTTGACCACGTGGTATAAAAGAAGAATTATCATTGAAGTGTATATTCTGCCGCAATTTATCAAAGGCGTTGACTGGCATTATGTCTTTTACAAAAGAAATGCCCAGTTTATCACTCCAATAAGATCTAATACTCGGCGCATGTACAATAGACATGTACACTACAATGGCAATGTACTTTTTAATATCGGACGGAGCATATTTGTTATATTTCTCTGGACTCTTTTGTACACTGTACAAATTTGTCTGCTCCACAATGTTCATAATAAGTTCATCAGTAAAAAAGTAACAAAAAAACTGGTATGGAGTCTCTAAACTTAATAATTCACCGTCTATTTCATCGTTGCCATGAAATTGGAGTTGATCTTCATTTAATTGTAGATTTTTTTTTTTTCCTAATGATGTTTTTTTTTGGTACGTTGTCCAAAATCTTCGGTTGAGGGGCTGCAGAATTACATTCCAATGACGGACTCGGAGCTAAAGGAGGCTGCGTGATTGCATCTATTTCTGTATCATCATCAGAATGTGCCAGATCAGTCGGAGGAAAGTCTGGGTCCTCTATATCGTCGTCAAAGCCATTCTCATCTTCACTTTCGTCGCTATTATATTCCAGCAAATATTTCGTAAGCTCCTCCACTGATTTGAATGGTTTATTCATTTTGGAAACAACTGAACAAGAGAATTAATAGTGGTCACACAAGTTGAACAAATTATGATTATATGCACAATGTAGCCAAATGGTAATTTGATAACAATCAAAATTATTTTTATATATACAACTGCTGCAAATGCAAATACATACCGTTTTATGTATAAACAATAATTTTAAATAACAATTGCTGCTTTATATATTATTTTACAGCGCTTTTCAAAGTTCACACTTCACTACTTATGGACAATGTGTATACTCATGTCACAAAATTGCGCCAAAAAAAGCACGATCAATGAAAACACACGAGTCAACTTACGATTTCGTTTGAACAGTATGTAGCCGAAATTATAGAACTTTTAAACATATAAACAATTATATGTCATCCGAAAAGGTATTTTGAGGTTGAATGGAAGAAAAGTGATCAAATTTTAAACAAGTTTAATAATTAATGCATAAACCAAAAAAAATCAATTCAAAAATGCCACTAATACAAATTCAAAAACGTGTATATGTATATACCTCCTAAATGTATGCTTTAATGCTGATCCAAATTAAAGCAAAGTGCAGAAGATTAAAGAAAAAGCAGCAGTTTTAAAAGAAGACTAGTACAAGATTGAAGGCAAAGTTGAATATGTAGATGAAGTAAAGGATATTGGCAAAGATAGGAACAAAAATAAAGGTACGTAGAGTAAAGACAAAGTAGAAGGTAAATTTAAATGCTTAAAGCATATAAAGACAATTGTGAAGGATGCTAAGGATAAAGATAAAAATTAAAATTAAAATAAAGGTAAGAGTAAAATGTAAGAAAAAAATATAAAGATGAAAACCAGTATAGAACTAGAGAGAAAGATATAGATAAAGAGAGAGATGGAGATAAAGATAAGGAGCCAAAGATAACGATAAAACTGAATTTGAAAAAAAACCAACTTAACAATCGGAATAGTCATTGTCCATGCTACAATAATAAAGGCCGTTTAGCCTTAAAAACTCGTGAATTGTATGCAAAATGGAGAAGCGCCAGCACTGATTACGTTTGGTCACAATACAAGACCTTTTTTTGTTATTCTGTTAATATTAACAATAAGTAATTGGTGTTAGGGGTTGGAATTAACTCGTTCCTTCCCTTTGCAAGAAAGGATTATTGGCTTTAGTGGTATTTAGTTATAATTTGTCTGGATTTCTATAATTATATTTATATTAAAAGATCTGTGGCTGTTTTGCGCTTTAGTCTTCTCGGTTGAAGTTAGAAATAAAGCTACCGCCAATGTAAGAGGTTTAAAGCGTTTGTGCTTTATATATAAATTGGATCCTTCCACCACCTAAAGATTTATGTCGTAATTTAAAAAAATAAATGTGCGTGGAAAATTTAATTCTGAATATATATTAAAATTTACCCACAAATGCTAATTTACTAGCGCCTGCAAGGCAGCAATAATTCTCAACATTTTAGTTACAATTTTGGTTTAAATGATGAATTTAAATTTGACGGGGTATCGGAATCAGAAGTTTTGACACCTGTCATGTGCATTAAGTCGAATACCATTGGAGATTGAAATTTGTGCCACTTGTGATCCCATTTATTTTAGGCACTCGAGCTCATAATTAATAAATCAGTGTATCTCAACTTAATGTTTTCCAACAGAATGGAAAAAGGCTATCACTATTTCTGTAGCCAAAAAGAGGAATGCTACTAGCCCTTGTGATTACAGACCTGTAAGCATTTTACCAGTATTTTCAAAGGTGTACGAGTCGCTGATGGCAAGGCAAATTTCATCATTTGTTCAGGAAAATAATTTATTGTCACCACTGCAGTCTGGGCTAAGATCTGGGTTTAGCTACTCTGTGGTTATGATAAAAATACTAGATTCTACTAATTCTGCTCATACAAATACAGTTGTAAATAACACACATACTACTGTTTTATATATGTAAATTAAGAATTTCAGCTTGGTTCAAGCCATTAGAGACTAGAAAAAAGCTAGCTATTATACTCATTGTACCACACACCACGTACTCTGAGCTCGTATATACAGGGTTTGGCCATGTAAAATTTGCTTTTTGAATCGGCTTTAAAAAAAAACTAATCAATATTTTTTCAAACTTTTTTTTTTATTTTGAAGATTGAATATTGTCATTTATGAATGAAAAATAATATCGTTCAAATAACTGTCACGACTGGCTGTACAGTAGGCCATTCGATCAACCCAATTTTTAAGCACATTTTCGATTGTTTGGGCTCCAATTTCATGAATGGCAACTTCGATTTCGTGTTTAAAGCATCAATCGTTTCTGGATGGTTCGCATAGCATTTGTTCTTAACGGCTCCCCTCAAAAAATAGTCCAACGGGCTTAAATCGAGGCGGTCAATTAATATCGGAATTTCGCTGATTATTCGGTTTTCAAAAACGGTACCAAAAGTTCGAGTGTAACTTTGGCAGTGTGACAAGTTGTACCGTCCTGTTGAAACCAAATGTCGTCCATGTCATCCTCTTCAGTTTTTGGAAACAACTCATTGAGCATGTCACGGTAACGCTCGCCATTTACTGTAACCGCGGCTCCTCGCTCATTTTCGAAAAAATGGCCATCGTAGCCACCGATGTGAAAATCAGAAAAGAAGAATAAGACTCACCACTTTGGAAATAGGTTTTCAAAATTTCCCAATTTTGTTCAAGCGTATAGCGTCCCATTTCGTAAATGTCAAACCTTTAAGTAAATTATGAACGCATTTGACATGTCATTTGTGTTACCATTCTCAAAAAAATAGATGGTTCAAAAAGCAAACGCAGACATCAAACTCCGATTGTTCCCAAATATTCTTACATTTTCTCATCAAGGCTGTTTTTCATGCTGTGAGGTTCTGGAATTCAATTTCTGAATCTGTCAAGGCTGTGATCTGTAGGAGTAACTACAACGAGGTAAAAAACGATTACTTTAATTCTGTGAAATGAATGTGGTTGTGATTAAAAAGTTACCATTTCTCTGACTCTCTAACTTCTTTCTACTATTAATCCTAATCTTGTATGTTTTTATGCGTCTGTCTGTCAATTTCTATATTTATCTCTAAGTTAAATTTTTATTTTTATTTCAAAAAAGTTTTACTCACACAATGCATTGTCAATTTTACTATTTCTAAAAATAAAGACACAAATCTACTCTATACAGCTTTAGAAACAAATTTTTACAGATCCGCTTGAAATGTATGCTGTGCTCACAGTAAAGCCCGCGAATTCGTTATAGGAAAGAAAATGCATAGCACCGCCAATACAAAAAATTATCGAAAAAATTTAATAGACTAAAAAACTGCATACTCAAAATTTCTCTAAAAATTTTAATTAAAAAGTTTGACATTTTGATGAAATTTTTTAAATTTTTTTAAATTTTATACAAAGTTTGAAACTTTGAGTCATATGTTTTTATGAAAAAAAAAACTAAATAAATAATTATTATCGTGAACACAGTTGTAGATGTTCGTATAAGTACAGAGGCATATTGGTGATGGCAATTTGCAATCAATAGTGACCAGCCTCAGATTTAAAATTATTTTATTCTTATTTATAATATTGGGTATGGGAATAAGTTTCCGAATTATTTAAACAATTATGTGAAGTATGTGCTATTGTAAGCTGAAAGTTTACTCCATCTATCAGGCAGCAAACGCATTTCTCTGACGAAAACTTCGAGTTCTTTTGACTTGATCCATTCATTGAAATAGTTTTCGATGCTCTCGTAAAAAGTGAACCGCTCTCCAATAAGGTCTGACAGCATTGATCGGAACAGATGGTAATGCGAAGGTGCGATGTCTGGGCAATACGGCTTAAGGGGTAAGATTTCCCAATTCAGTCTCTCTAAATATTTCTGGACCGATTTAGCAACGTGTGACCTGGCGTTGTCGTGCATCAAAATCAGTTTGACATGCCTACCGTCCCATTTCGGCCGCTTTTCTTTGAGAGCTCGATTCAAACGCATTAGCTGCAACCGGTAACGATCGCCAGTGATGGTTTTAGATGGTTTAAGGAGTTCGTAATAGATGACACCCTTCTGATCTCCCCAGAGATGGATCCTTCAATCCCTTGTCGATGGACCTGGTTCACCTGGCAAGCTCCAACTTTTTCGACGCTTAGGGTTTCAATAATAGATCAATTTTTCATCGCCAGTGACGACGCGACCTTTTCTTTTCTGCCCTTCAAGCGGCATCTCACACGCCAACAAACGTCTCTCGATATCCCTCTCCTTCAATTGATGTGACACCCAGTTAATTGCTTTCTGGAATTTTTTCGGTGTCCCTCCGCGATCTTTATCACTCACGTCGAAATTGCCATTTTGGAAGCGTCGAAACCACTCTTGTCAAGTTGTATTTGATGGAGCGTGATTACCGTAAATGTTAATCAATATACGACACGTTTCAGCTGTACTTTTCTTTAGAAGGTAATAATGAAGCATGACTTTCCGCAAATGCTGTTTTTTCGTGACGAACGTAGACATTTTTGACGTCAGATAAAAAAGGATCTTTACGCTTCAAACAAATGTCAACTACTGGGATCGAGACCTCATGTACACTTTTAAATCACCAATATACACTCGAGCGAACACAAATTAAACTAATCCGCCAGATATGAAAAAATATTTCGTACGAACTAAGTTTGTTAGAATCGAATTGGTCTAATAGTTTTAAGTTATGGCGGTCACGCTTCTATTAGACAGACTGTATGTGTACTAAATATAAATTATTAAAATAAGTATAGACACACTAACGCGGTTAAACATTTTATTTTGATTACATGATCTCACTTATACCTTTCCAGAGAGTTTTATGGGTACGTAAACACGAAGTTTTGTGTATCGTATTCTCTTTCACAACTTGATCAGACTCACCCTTTAATCCTTTTAATGCATAAGTAGAAAACAGTGAGAAGGCGTTCAGAGCAGAATACTGGAGTGCTGTACTTGACCCGGCACATTTTTTTTATAAAGAAAGAAAAGAAGCTTTACCAACCTGTTTACGAAAGCGAGAGGTATGGTATTATAGCCGACAGAGACGGTTGATGTTTGGCACATACTTCTTCTACATATAACAGCGTCAGTCTTCGTATCGTGCGAAAGATGCGTTACCAAATTGGTTACACTGCAGTCGTCTAAGGCAATTTAGAGGATATTTCAAGTTAGGCGAGATCTTAGTTTACCTGCGAAGCAAAACAAAAAACAAAATGCAACTGCCGTGAATTGCTTTCACAAACCAGTGTTACTTCGACAAAAAATAAAATCCTTTCTGAACGAAAGAAAATTCGCTTATTAGATTTTCATCAAATGAAGCAGCTATTGAAATGTTGGAGAAAAAGTTTATGTGAAAGATTTATTTTCCTTTGTAACAAAGCAAAAAAACGGACGCTCACTTTCTAGGTCGTCCAGGTGGAAACAAATCCTCTGGACAAAAGAGAATCGGAAGTGATGTTAGAGTAAGAGTAGGACAAGGAAGAATAAGAACAAAACGAAGTACCTCATTCTTCTTGATTAGGACAATAACTGCTTAAGCGTTTTTGGCCGAGTTTAACAAAACTATCGGCGAACAAAACTAAGCCTTTATAAGGCTCTCACCTGCCCATCATATCATATGGCGATCAGGTGGAAAGGACTTGGTTTCCCTTCGTATGTTCAATTGGCGCCGGTTAGCACGAGAAAGAAACGACTGGCACGTTGTTAAACTCGGTCAAACTCGTGTAAGCGGTTACCATGCCAACCATGAAGAAAAATAAACCCTTATTATGAAAACAATGAAGTTTATACTAATTCGACACTCTCTTCACTTCAAATATTCTTCCTGGCGGTTATTACTAGTCTGCGAATATTTTTTGTAATATTCCAATTTCCAATGGAGTGCTGGCCGAAACGATTCCATAATGGTTTAACTGACTTACCATCGAACAACCTCACCCATGACCTTCTGCGAAAGCGAAAATCTGTAAATACAAATTAAACATTGCATAAGTCCAATATTTTTTATTTTTGTTCGCAAAAATTCATAGTACGTTATTTATTATTATTATTATTTTTGGTTACATACATATACCTACATACATATGGATGTATATTTATGTGGCTAAGTGGCATTTTTCACTTTCATGCTGCTTAGCTTTTATTAACATTTAGCTCAAAAAGAGTATTTGCCAATTTGTTTCGCTCTCCATTAGTCCCAATGTGGTCGCGTGCATTAGTCACACACTTAGCTTTGTACAATAATAAATACATAGCTAGAGGGTGAGCCATTTAGGGTGGCGATAGCTTTCAAATTTGACAGCTGAAATAACGTGATGTATACGTAATGTAATAACGTAATGGATTGGTGCGTGACTACCATTTGGAAGACGTAAGTTCAAAACTCCGTAAAAAACCAAAAGTGAAGAAAAAGTTTTTTCTAATAGTGGTCGCCGTTCGGCAAGCATACCTCCGAGTGTATTTCTGCCCTGAAAAAGCAGCGTATTTCTGCCAAAAAATGCGTATTTGATGAAACCCAAAATAAATTAAAGCTTACACCAACCTTAACAACATCCCAAAGGTACTTTTAGTTATAGATCAGTTTCTTTTTTTACATGATTTTTAAAATAGCCTGTATAAGGGGAAAATTAATTAAAATTCGATCTAATAACGTTTTTTTTTTAGAATTCTTCCAGAAAGTTGTAGTCTCTGGATATTTTTGGGGATTCAGAATTCATTTTTCATGTTTACTTTTACTTGAAACTTAAGCTAGGTAGCGCTGTCGAACATTTTGTCCAATTATGTATAGTTTTTCATTGAACAAATTGTAGTTTTACTGTTTGTAAGAGTGAAAAATAGGTTTTATTACACTGGGGAACAGTCATTTTGCGGCAGGGTTGGTTTAAGTCAATTCTGTCTGAGACTAGTGTGCTGAATACTAGAAAAATTTTAGATTTCTCAAATTGACTCTAGTTTTTGAGATAAAGACTATTATCTATTTCACTGAAAAAAACAGTATTAAAATACCAATATGCACTAAAAAATATTTTTATTAATATATTTCATTAAAAATTATACAAAAAAAAAAAATTTATATTTGCAGTTAACTTAAATAATTTAAAAACATTACAAAAAAGTTTTTCTGTTGGCTTTTCTGTTATGGTTTTGCTTAGGACAATCCCTTAATAAGGTCCAGCAGTAGTCTGCCATCATGTGGCAGTCCCATCGACCTTGGTACCTTTCTTCCATTATTTTTATATCCTGGTGGAACCGTTCTCCCTGTTCCTCACTATAATCGCCCAAGTTTTTCAGGAATTTGTCCAAATGGCTATGAAGGAAATGCAATTTAATGCTCATATTAGCTCCTAAACTGCAGAAATTTCGAAGCATTTCATCAACTAGTTTTTGGTAATCTGGTGCCTTATGATTCCCCAAAAAATGTTTGACTACTAAGACAAAGCTTAGCCATGCTTTAGATTCAATTTGTGACATATGGTTTATAAATTCAATGTCTTTTATAAGAGTACGGATCTGCGGCCCATCAAAGACACCTGCTTTTAATTTTTCCATACTTAAAGACGGAAATTTTTGACACACATATTTAAAACAGTCACCGGTCTTATCAAGGGCTTTGATAAACTGTTTCGTTAGCCCAAGCTTGATGTGAAGTGGTGGAAGAAGAATATTTTCTCGGCTTATCAGTGGTTCATGAACCACATTTGCTTTTCCTACTTCCATATTTTCTCTCAAAGGCCAAACCTTTCTAGTCCAATGCCCCATACAATTTAACAGACCAGAAACATTGTTACAAAATACAAGCTTGTATTCTTGAAAGAAAGGAAGAAGTTCTTGCTCTCTGGTCCTAAAGAATGTGATGGTAACGCCAGTTTGAAGACATTGTTTTTCTTTTAGTCTTGAAGCAAGAATTTCGGCAGATTTTTTTGATAAATTTAAATCACGAACCAAGTCGCTAAGCTCTGCTTGCAAAAATCCTTGTTTCATACAACTACTTTCTTCGAACTCGCTTTCACTGCTGCTTGCTTGATTGTCAGAATTCTCTAACATTTCAATGTCATTTCAGTTAGCAGAAGATGGTCCTGTAAACACAGGAATTGGTAAATTGTCACTGTGCAATACTGGGGGTCTAACTGATTTAATATTAGGATAAACCCAATTCCGTTTCTTAAAACGGTTTGTACCTTTCACTTTTACTGCACAGAAATAACAGTCATTAAAATAATTCGTTGGCTCATTCCACATCTTCGGTACTCCGAATTGAAGCCCTTTACGTCCTCCTTGGCTCCAGTATCGCAAAGATTCTACACAAGACTTACACACAATATTGGGCACCCAATACTTATTCTTTTGTACATACTTTATCCCAAAGTATGCTTGGTAGGTTGTTTTCACAAACTCTGTGATCTGTTTTCTTTGCTTTTGCGAACAAAATTTGCCACATATATAACAAAAAGTGTTGCAATCGTTAACACAAGGTTTTCGTGACGAACTCATATTTTCGAGACAACAATTTCTTTAAAACTGAAAAATAACACTAACTGATAACTTTTGAGTCTAACAGCAAATAAGTGAAAGTGTTGTACCTAAATATGGAAACAGATAACGAAACCGTAGTTAGGTTTAATCAAATTAGTGCAACTGTAGGAGGGCACTTTAAATTTTTTTAGTAATTTTTAATTTTGCGTTTATCTCAAGAACCAGAGTCAATTCAAAAAATGTAATTTCATACTCAATATATATAATACAAGTGCTAATGAAAACCATTAACAAAATTATTGCCGCAGATTTTGTTTTTTTTTTTTTGTTGCCCTGTGTTATCTATTACAAAATATTTCATTATTTTTGTTAGACAAAATAGAGTTTTCAAGAGAAATTAATTAAAATAATCATATTTTTATTACAAATTTATTAATATATATTATATAAAAAGGAAAGAAACCAGATTCGCTGTGAGGAGATTTAAGCTGATGGCTGAAGTGAAGCACCGATGATGAAGAGAATACTGATGATGATGAACAAAAACCAGAAATATCTACAGATCCACAAACTGGCACGCCATATGTGGAAATAGTGACGATGATAGCAGGTGGTGCAAATTTACATCACTTAAGGCCAAGTAGTAGGTTTCAAAGGATAGGGAGGAACAGGTGGGGTGAGAATTCATTACTCCCCTGAAAATTTCCAAGTTTCTTTAAGAATCTTAATAATTTGTCAGAGGAAAAAGAATGGAGCTCGTCACTGTACCACCTGAGTTCAGCGAAACCAGGGCAGAGAAAACGCTCTGTACTATCCTCACCTCCAAACATCGACAATCTTTTGAACAACTTCCTGTGCCCGGAACTCCGAGCGCCGTGCCACATGTCATTGCCCCTTTTTGAGTAAGTTTTACTCATAGCGCCCATAGTGCCGCCTAGACACACATTCCTTTCTAGCTCGTTTAATACAGAAACCGCGGCTTTGTTCAGCGTTTGGTGCCACCATACGCAGCGGAATGCGTGACGATTGATCGGACTAAAGCAATATGTATCCCGAATACTCTAGCCGTTCTCAGACCCCAGCGAAGGCGAGATTTGCTATTTCCAATAAAAACAGTGTATTGACAAATATTCAAACGTATTTCGTAGACGAATTAATTAATTAAAATGCGAATTAAATTTAATTTCAAGCTCTAGATGGATCACCCTATATTTTAAAAAGCTCTATTGAATTTGACGAGATAGTTGGTCAGCAAATTTAAGGTGATGGCATCTTATAAATTATGAACATTTATTTAATTGCATATCTTCCACTTTGTATTGTCGTTTCTTTTTTAGTTACTTCATTCATCTTTACCTTTTATGCCAATATTTGTTTCTGCCGCGAAATATATGATTTTTGCCATTTAATTCAACACCATAGGATAGTCGTTAGGCGATATTGTGTTGTTTCGAGATTTTAGACGGCGCTTTATTCACACTTTAGGCATACATTCACGCACACAAATACCTGTCTCCGCAGACATATTGCTCGTACCCCTTTCAGTTGTATATTGTAAGCTGGTATGTGTCCAAGTGCATATTTATGGTGGTGACTGAATTTCTATTATGACACTAACATTTGCCTAATTACATAACAAGTATGCACAATACTTTTGATGTCCAATAGTTTTTTTTTTTGTTTTTGGTGTACGAGAGTTTTCTTCTCTTCTTTCTTTCTTAAATATTATTAACACATACACACATATGTACGTATTTATGGATGCCTGTGCAAATGACTTTGGGTATTCATTGCTCGTCTCGTTTCGAATGTCGCCTTACATCTCTCGTAAAATTTAAAAATTCCTTCCATTCATATAATAACTTTTACGTGCCCTCATCTATCACAAAATCATCAACCAACAAAGCGAACCAATATGCAAATGCATATGAATAAATTTGGGGGGAAAACTCCTAGTAGGAAAAACATCCGTTCCAAACTTGCTTTAAATAAATGTAATTTGAAATAAGTTAAAAGCAAATTGCTATGGAAATGCGTAGGATTTTGAAGTTCTCGACTGTATCCAAACATTTTTTGCATCACCAAGGAAAAGATTTTTCCAATAAAAGATTTATTTCGCCCACAGATCAGCAGTTCTAGAATACTATATCGCGGCGTGCTCAGCGGGGTTGCATATATACTAATTTTTCCAAAGTATTCATTAAAATATTGCACAAAATTATACTAGTTACATTTTTCTAGGTTTTCATTCAATGTATCTACTTTTGCTGTGATTCTACTTAAATAATAGACATTATCCAGTTTCCATTATGAATAACAATAAGCTTTAAAAATTGTTCTGTATTTTGCTCTGCTGCACTCGACTTCAGTTTTGGACATAGATATTTGTAGATGTATATGAATATTTTCATGTTTTATGCTGGGCGGTTTCATCTTCCGAGCTGCCTCATCGCCTTGAGCTCGCTGTGAACGTCACCAATTCCGTCACTTTCGTGAGATAGCAGCGAGGTATCTACGGTGAACTCGCTTTTGGCCAGTTCTTCTTCTTTGCCGCTACGTCATCTGGTATTTTGATCGCAGTGTTGACGTCAGCTTGATTGATGCCTGCTTCTTTGGTTGAAACTTCCGAAAATTGTACGGGATTTTTTACCCCGATTTTGCTTCAGTCCCAGCTGCTTGCTTCTATAGCATCCTTTGTGTAAGTGGACGAAGAGCGTGCCGGAGCTGAAAGATATCCTCCTCGCTCTGGATGCTTTTATTGACTGGTCTGCAATGCCTATTTTTAATAGTTTCCCAACCTATTATTAATAGTTTTCCCCGAGAATTTTTGCTTTTATGAAATAATTGACCACCCAATCGAAGACGATCTCCATGCAGGGTATCTAGAAACATGCATGTGTTAGAATAAATTAAAATTAAACTACCTAGGAATGTAGGTACATATATCTATGAGGTACAAATTCACACATTTTGCTAAATTACGTACAAACAATTGCAGACAGATTGTAAGCCCACATTTAGAGAGACACGTCCTCACAAGAGTAGTAGTCCCACCTTAGGCCTGTGGGGAACCGTTGGCTCATTATAACAAACAAGGTAGCCCAAAACTTTAAATGAGTTATATTAGAATTGTGGAACGGACTTGGAAAAGGAATACTTCAAAATTTCAATGACTCAATACCAGAGCGCATAAAAGGTAAATAAAGCTCGTCAATATACGAATAGAAATATGTCATATGTAATTTAAATAAAAAATATTCACAGTCCAACAATTTTACAAAAATTTTCCACTGTGCGAACACACGCTAATAATTATAAAAGATCTTTTTCGAAGGCAGTACTAGCTCAGAGGATCAGAATTTTTTTTTACGGAGGATGAAAGTTTTAAAATTTTGAGCAAACGTGGGAATATGTTATCAAAAATTGTATGTATAACATAAAACGACTTTAGCCATCTAACTTCCTTTTTAAATGAATATTCACTGTGTGTATTTGTTTTATAAAGTATCGAAATGCTTATTCAGCTAGAAGGTAGAGGGTTAAAATGCGCAATACTATAAAAAATACCTCGCTAAATTTTACTATAACATCTGAGTCCTTCGAAATGGTAGATGAACTACCCGTAGCATTTGGAAAAGGATTTGATTTGATTTTAGCAGCTAAGAAATGTGTCTAATATGTCAGATTTTCAGTTCATAGTTAGACATTTAACAAATAGTTCTTTTATTACTTGAGCAAAGTTAACAAATTTTAAACACATATTTCCGAAATATTTTCCTTATATGAAAAAGGCCATCAACGCAAGCTTTACGACATCAAAAATCATATTTTCAGTTGAAGTTCTTTTTCAACTCGGTTACTAAGTTAAAACTGAAAAACTTAAATAATTGGCGTCTGCCCTTCTGTTTGGTGCATATTTTGGTCGAGCGGCTTCATTCTACGTACCGACGCAAGAAAGCGTCGTTACAGACAGCTAGTGAGCCTTATTGAGGGAGCCGGGAGATAGGGCTTATATATTAAAGGTAATGACTAGATGACATTTGATGTCAATAGGATGGGCTATTCCACACAGCTAAACTTAGGTTCGATATTTTGGGTACTATCTTCGAAAATCGAATAACCAAATGAAAATCGAATGTCAATAGGCCGCCTAGAAGCAACGTGTTGTCACCAGTCGATTATTTTTGTAGTTGAATCATGAACTCGAAGTTGCTATTAATGGGATACGAGTAAGTAGCCAATCTACTATACGAAAATCAGAATTCGAACGTTTTACATTTGCGAGGTTTCGAAAGAACCAATATTCAAAATACAAATATATTTAAAATATTAATAGCATCTATTCAATGCCGCCCTGGGTGCTTAATTGGTCACACCGACAGCAGTTATGGCATTGAATACGGGTACAAAATTCGACGGCTTGCAATGTGGCTATCATGCAGTCTAGTCACGTTCTGTAGCTCATCATCGCCGTTATCATCATCCACAGCACGTCAATACACGTCCATCCGCTTATTTCTCATTAACATATGCTGTTTGTTGTCTGCAAATCGTCCTCTTCCAAGCGGATATAGCCGCTTCTTTACTTTCGCTGTTGTTTTTTATGATTAGCTCTTTTTGACACGTCATTCTGCGCTATTTTGATATTAATGTCCATGCACTTCTACCAACAGCTTAACACTAAAACTGCATACTTTTATTAAAATAGTTTTACGATCACGGCTTTGACTGTAGTAGCCGTCAATTAAGTTGAAACGTATTGAAGAATGCAAAGTGTTATCCCAAGAAGGTCGTAACTCAAGTAATGGGGGTAATAGAACATAAGAGCCTTAATAGAACTTAAAGGTCTACATTATTATGGATAGAAAAGTTCACAGTATAGTTCCAGTCACCTGCGATATTTCATTGAATTTAATAATCTTACCCATAAAATCATTACATCATTGTTTAGCAGCTGGTCTTTACTGCTTCTGTTACACTTATCAAACAAAGATACAGAACAGAAAAAAATAAGAAAGCTAGAGAGAGGGGTGGTACTCACTTAAAGATCTACCCAGAGATTTATTGCAGTAATATGTTCCTAAGCCTGACACCTCAAAATACCCCCAAACATTCTTGTGAAGGCTCGAGGGTAGAATTCTGACACAGGTTCTGAACTGTTTTAATCTTTGTCTGGCCAAGATTGAACAATCATAAAAAATGTGTACAGATAGCTTGGGCAGTAATTGGTGGCGCTTACATCTTTTATTTTGTATTGACCAGGCTCCTCCTCCTATTTGTGGTGTGCGTGTTGATGTCGCTCCACAAATGAATATATTAAACCAATCCGCGCCTCATTGGTTCTTTTAAAGCTTGTGGATGGTTTCGTAGGCTCAAAGTTACACTTGTTTACCCTGAGATGAATCAGCTGAAATAACCTTTCCAGGCACAGTGCTTTCTGGCGGTGTATAGGGTCGCCGTAGATTTTGTGGGGGAAATTTGGATATTCCTCGCAGTGAAGAAGAGAGAAAAGCTGGAGAGATTGTCGTTCACTTTTGAATACTAGCTATCGATGTCATTGCGGACGCCATTATCGAGGAATCGCCTGCGTATGAGATCAATGAAACTCCATCTGGTGGTTGAGGAAGCTTAGAGATATAGAAGTTGAAAAGCAAGTGTCAGAGAATACCACCATGCGGCACTCCTCGCTTTATCCTCCCTTATTTTTAGTTTTGATCTCGAAATATTACTGGCGAATGTCGACCATTTCACAGATCAGTCAGAAAAGTAAGAAGTTTGTTACTTCTTATATTTAACTACCCAACATATAACTAGGGATTTTCAATAGGAGCATAGGCCGCGTGATTCCGAATAGAAACTTCCCGATAATTTTCTCTCGGTCTCCTTTCCTCCCATCACAAACTAAGAAAAGCGAAAATAATTTTGGGGGAAAAAGTAGGTATCCGAATGTCAAAAATTAATATTATTTTAAGAGATATTTCGCCAGACTTTGTAAAGCAGCTGGTTTAAAAACGTTAGTTATTTTACTTAAAACTAGAACTGTTTAAAAGAGAGCATTTATTTTCTGTTTTTAGGTCAAAAACTACAAATAAAAAGGAATTATGCTCCAAATTAAACAATTCACTTAGTAATTCTTCCCAAAAAGGATTTTCGGCACTTAAAATCGAACAAAGGCACAGGTGGTCCAAACTCTGAACAACAATTTTATCTAACTGAAGATGAAATATACGAATATACTCTGAAATGGCGAAATCATTGTCGCGCAAATGTTTGGGCTCGAAGTATCTAATACGGAAGGATCAGAAGAATCTGCACTTGTTGAAGTTCACCCTGTACAGTATTTAGAATAAATGCTTAGGAAGAAAAACATTGAGGAGCTAGCGCGGCCACCAACTATCATATAGTACTTCCCAGGGTCACAAGCGGCTAAGCCACCTGCGAAAGTTAGCAGCCAAGCTTCAAAGAAAATATCAACAAAAACTACCGCAGATACTTTTCAAACTGAGCTTATAATACAAAGGGAGCTTCTTAAAACTGTTTCAGTGGCAGTGACTAATATGATTGAGCATAATGAAGCAGAAAATAAGGGATCGAAAGTCCCAAAAGGGAAGAGCACATACTGCAGTAATCGAGAAGTTGGAGCTTGTTCAAGTTGCAATCACGACCACAGTGTTGCAGGATTTTCGAAAGTATGACGTCCGATGTGAAATTCTAGCAACTTTGGCGCGTTCGGCCATTGATGCTGCGCGCAAAATCTTAGGTTAGGTTACGTTGAAGCGGTTGTCTTAGCTCATAGAAAATTTGTCCTCATCTCTCCTAAAACCAGTGTGTACTCTTCAAAAACTTTACAAAATCCTCGATTTCGACAGAACTAAGATCTTCCAATTCATTAAAGGATTGTATACCTAGAATAGTAAACCTACGTCTGGATAGAGCAGGGCAAGCTGCGAGATTGTCACTTCCTCCTCCTCATCTGGACAACGTCTACACAAGTCATATGTTTGCACACCCATCCTTTGGGCGTGTCCACCTATTAGGCAGTGCCCCGTTAAGACTGAAATCAGTGTGCTAAGACTGTGGTTATTTTTTGGCATATTTCACGAAGCTGCTTTTAGTTTAATCGAAGAGCTTATTTAGTTGGTGTAAAGGTCTATCAAGTCCTGTTCAACGCGGTGAAGTTATCTGGCCAGGAAACATGCTGTTTCGACAGGGTTGTTTCAGTGAGAGAGGAGTATTAGATGAGTGGATTTAAGGAGACACATGAATCGGTGATTAGTATCGATTTATAGTCGACAATCTCAGTTCATCAAATTTGTACCTCTATACGTCTGGCGGCTGACATAGGTGAATGAGTTGCTGCGTAACTACCAGTCGGAGAACGTAGTTTCGAATCTCCGTGAAACACCAAAATGAAGAACGAGTGTTTTCTAATAGAGGTTGCCCCTCGACAGGTAATGGCAAAATAATTAGTGCTGTCATAAATTCTGTTACAAGTTAATTTCGTTATAGATATGAAATTATACAACTTTTTGTAATGATGTTAGTTTTATTTATGGTAATCATGTAAATATTAAAACAAAATTATTTTCATTCGAAATGGTCACCATTTGCTTTTGCACAAGCCTTCAAACGATTAGGCCATTCAAATATTGCAGTACGCACGGTTTCCATGGATATTCTGTGAAGTCTTCGACAAGCCATTTTCTCCAATTCTAACCTGATCCAATGGATCCAGATCTGTGCTTCCAGACGGCCACTCTTCTACAGCTATGAACCCAGGAATATTGTGTTTTAGCCATTGCTGGGTAGTTTTTGCCTGATGAGCTGGAGCGGAATCTAGCTGAAAGATCCAACGCTCTCCATTGAAGAGAGTACTGTTCAACTGCCTCATCACGCCTTCTAAGATATCCTCCTGGTACACTTTTGCCCCGGAATTAACTCCTTTTTCGTAGAAATGAAGAAATGTAACGTCTTTACAAGACACCCCCCACCAAACCATTACGGAGGCTCGATGGCGACCACACTGAAACTTTGGATCAACATTTTTTGTCTTTAGAAGGCATAGCTTATTGAAAAATTTCTCATCAGTGCAAATTATTTTTTCATGGCCGTTGACAGCGTGACACCAAAGAAGCTAATTGCTGCTTGTATCTGTCGAGCCTAATTTTCTTCAAGCGCATTGTCAAAAGAAAACCAGTTGAGCGACGGAAGGCTTTCATGTGTAGATCATCTTGGTTTAGTCTTGGCATGGATCTGGTCGATACATTAATTTCCCTGGACACTCTGCTTTCTAAGGGGATTTCTGGCAATTCTTTCTCGAACCACGCGAGGATGACCACTTCTTTTGCTATCTGTCACTTCAGATGTTTGGGAAAAACGATTGATCGTGCGGTAAACAAACATTCTTCAAATATTAAGTCTTTTCAGCAATTCGTAAATCTCACTTGCACCTTTACCACAGTACGAGTATGCAATGCAATCTCTGCAATGCGATTTTCCTTAACCCCTCACTTCATTGGTAACAAACGAAATTTGATACGAGCAAAATCAAAATTAAGGGAACTTTTGTCTGGGAATTTATTCTCGCCGTATGCATTGCAAAATTTGTCACAAAATTTATGGCTAGACTAAGTATATAAATAAATAAATATCTCTTTTTGAACAAATTCACCACAATTTGCATTTCCGTACATCTGTGGCCTTTATGTTAATTGTTTTTATGTAAAAATGTTGTAATAATCCTAATTTCTTTATATGGGGTGGGCCATGTAAAATTTGCTTTTTGAATCGGCTATAAAGAAAACAAAAAAACTAATAAATTTTTTCAAACTTTTTTTTTTATTTTGAAGATTGAACATTGTTATCTATGAATGAAAAATAATATCGTTCAAATGACTGCCACGACTGGCTTTACAGTAGGCCATTCGATCAACCCAATTTTTAAGCACATTTTCGATTGTTTGGGCTCCAATTTCATGAATGGCAACTTCGATTTCGTGTTTTAAAGCAACAATCGTCTCTGGATAGTTCGCATAGCATTTGTCCTTAAAGGCTCCTCACAAAAAATAGTCCAACGGGCTTAAATCACAGCTCCGAGGCGGCCAATTGATATCGGAATTTCGGCTGACTTTGTAATTTCGGCTGTAACTTTGGCAGTGTGACAAGTTGCACCGTCCAGTTGAAACCAAATGTCGTCCATGTCATCCTCTTCAATTTTTGGAAACAACTCGTTGAGCATGTCACGGTAACGCTCGCCATTTACTGTAACCGCGGATCCTCGCTCATTTTCGAAAAAAAATGGCCCGATGATGCCGCCAGACCAAAAACCGTACCAAACAGTGACGCGTTGTGGATGCATTTGCTTCTCTACAGTAACGTGTGGATTTTCTGAGCCCCGAATCCGACAATTTTGCTTATTGACATAGCCGCCGATGTGAAAATCAGAAAAGAAGAAGAAGACTCACCACTTTGGAAATAGGTTTTCAATATTTCCCAATTTTGTTCAAGCGTACAGCGTCCCATTTCGTAAATGTCAAACCTTTAAGTAAATTATAAACACATTTGACATGTCATTTGTGTTAACATTCTCAAAAAAATGAGTGGTTCAAAAAGCAAACGCTATATGGCCCACACTGTACATTTTTTTAAACATCATGAGGGACAGCTTTTATTTCGAATTTAGTTTAATAAATTCTAATATATGAAATTCTTCCTTAGTGTTAACGTATGACTTCTTATTTAATTTCTTTTGCATTTCATACCATTCTTGGACATTTTCTATTAGTATGAAATAATAGCGAAAATCTGGCCTACCACTGTAGCCTTTTTCTTTGACTTAAACTTTTTTATAATTTTTTCTTCATAAATGCCTCGCTTCAACTATTAGATGGTAAAGGCCAGTTATACTTATTATTTTAATTGGTAATAAATAAAACAAATCAATTTTTCCTACAAATCTTCTTTGTGTTCAAAAAATGGGCTGCATCGTGGATGCCTTATGCGGTAGAGGTGGCAATGACGTAAGACAAAAATGTCTATAGAATTTTCATTATAATTTTTAAAATAATTAAATTTAGAACGTCTGAGTTTTGGCCGGAACGATTTTCTAGAAATATACTTTTTTTGTTTACTTACAGTTGCATTCACCAACATCTAAATTTCATCTTAACATCTGCGAATCATCAAACCTTTTCAATCAAGTTAATCATCAGTTTGTGTCAAGCATCATTCAACATTGTGCTAATCTGTTGACATTTTCAGTAATCTCATATTTGAAATAATTTATTTTGAATTACAATGTGAAGGGAATTATAAATAAGTCGGAGTTAAATTACGTACTATTGTTTAATAAATTCAAGCAAAATAAGCTAATCCTTAATATTAGCTAGGACATTTAAAAGTGACTGCCATTCGAAACCTAGTTTGCCATCTTCCAACTCCAATTTACAGTAACTTGGTATGTGTCCGAGAAGTGTGTGGAAAGGAGTGTATTTATCCAAGCAAGCAGCGTCGCCCACTAATATTAGTTTGCGTTTGGCACGTGTTATAGCAACCGTAAGCCGTCTTTTGTCCTCTAGAATTTCACCATCGCGCGCACATTCATTTTCTTTCACAGCGCCAGTTTTGGTACCCGATAAAAATATAATATCCTTATCTCGTCCTTGGTATTGATCAACTGTGTTAACCTCTACAGCGGCAAAATTTGTATGGGGCTGATCTCTGTGGAGACCATCAAATTGTGAAACCAGTTTACGCAGATACTCAACTTGTGCTCGATAAGGTGCAATTACACCAATGTTTTCGGGCGCATACCCCGTCTTAAGTAGTAGTTCTACCATATTCATAACAATGGCAGCTTCACAGTAATTTGTGTACTTTGAAATGCGTTTGCTTTTACCAATTTTTTGTCCGCTTAAGGCAGGTGACTTGGTGCATTCTTTCTCTACATCATTTTCAGTAATGTTGTCCGAAATGGCAGCAAGAGAGCCTTTCTGCCTACCCTTTGCGTACTCGAGCAAACGCTCACTGCAGTCTTTCGTATCCAACAGAAATACGGATTGATCGATGTGTGTTTGCAAGGCTCGCATCACCCATTTTTCTACTTTGAAGGCATTCGGCAAATTCAATTGGAAATTATTAAGCTCCACCTCTTTAGAAGCACATTGTAACGCACCATTGTAGGTAAGTTCATTCGCCAAACGAGTTATAGCTTTATTCATACGATATTGCAGTGTTAGTATTGATGTTGCTGCTGCTGTGTCAAGTCGTTCAAAAAGTGATTCATCAGCACCAAGTCGGCACGCTTCCTTTGACCGTATCAAGGGCGGCAATTGATCTGGGTCGCCTACTAATATGAATTTATCGGAATAAAAGACCGGGCGCAGTGTTGTTGGTTGCATTATTTGCGTTGCTTCATCAACTATACAAAAATCAAATTTTCGATGTAGGAATAGTGGATGTGATGAACCAAGGCAAGTGACGCCAACAATACTAAACGAGTTATACTTTTCTGTTATTGTCTCAACGGTATTACAGCCTGTAAGAAGAATTCTCTCCCCAAACTCCTGTAATTCTGCATTGATACGGGCGCCTGAACCCAAACGCAGCATTGGAATCTTATGCGGCTTTAAGCGCACTAATAAATTGTCTACTGCTGAATGTGTATGACTGGTCACAAGAACCGATTTACCCATTAAATGCAATAGTCGCACAATAGCCACTAACGTTTGCGTTTTACCTATGCAAGAAAAACAAAAAAATGTTAGTTTACGTCACGCAAATTGGCAATAAATGTTAATTTAAAATATTTGTATTATCGCAAAACAGTTATTTTCTTTTATATAACCAAATATTCTGTCAGCAACGACGAGGTAAACACGTGTTTTCGGCTACTTAGTGTTTTTTATTATAAATAATTAATAAATTGTGCAGTATTTTCTGCAATTCTGTGCCTGTACCGTGCTACCTGTCGTAACTAACACCTGTATCTATTTTTCTAGACTCTGTTCCAGTAATTATGGGACTAAAAAAGTTAATCGTAGAAGTGGCATACTGTGGCAATGTGGCAAGTGCTCTGCAATTGTCCGCGAGGGAACATCTAGTATTCAATGCACAGGTTGTCGTCTCTGGTTTCACCATAAATGTACCAATCTCTCAACCGCTGATTTTAAGAATCTGGCAAACCTATTAAGAAAGGTGGAGCAGCCTGGCATTGCTACCCGTGCGAAAGTGAGGTTGGCGTCCGCACGTTCGACGATTTATTAGAGGAGGACGACAAACGGGGTCCGATGGACAATCTGGATAGTCTGTTCTGCTTTGTGCGTTTCACCAAGCAATATGAGCAAAATTTGATTTATATCCGGCCAAGGATTGCCACTCCACCAGCATTCCCCGTATGTAAGTATGGGAAATGTTTATGCTGCTATAACAACAACAAGCAAAAATTTAAGGCTTTAAGGTCCGAAATTACAAACAATCTGGCAGACACTAGAGCAGAAGTTAGTAAGCTGTCCCAACAAAATGTTAACCTCTCCAATAAATGTTCTAAAATTGATGACAGGTTAACGTTAGTCGAGAATAAGATTAACTCCCATGTAATCTCACCGGCATCCAATGAAGCAGTCTTCGTAGAGCTGAGCGAACGTAAACGCCGCGAGGCTAATGTCATTGCGTTCAACGTCCCTGAATCATCTAAAGCAACTGGAAAAGATCGGCTAGAGGATGATAGGTCAAGTCTGTCATCTATTCTGCCACCAGAGTTATCTTGTGACTCAACTAGCCTAAAACTTCGTAGACTGGGACGACACACACCAAGTCGTTCCCGTCCACTACTTGTAGTGATCCCAACTGCAACGGATGCAATCACCTTACTCAAAAGTAAGCCAGCTGATGGTAACACCACGATAACTTTCAAACCGGATCTCACTCCAACACAGCAGGAATATCTGAAGAGCTTACGCTCTAAACTTGCCTCTCTTGAGAAGAATGGTGATTTGAGCAAGACAATAAAATATGTGAATGGCATACCGAAAATAGTAACAAAGGAGAAAAGTGACAAATCTCACCGTCTACTACCAGAATGTCCGCGATCTACGCACAAAACTCTGCGAATTTCTCAGAGACACGTCAATTAGTCACTACGATATCATCTGCATCACCGAAACCTGGCTCCACCCCGCTATACATGATGGTGAGGTGCTGGACCCCACTTACAACATTTATAGCAGAGATCGTAACCAGGCAACGAGTGGTTGTTAGCGTGGTGGAGGTGTGCTCATAGCTACAAAACGGCACATTCAAGTAGAATCGATTCAAATCAAGGAGAACAATATTGAGGAACTCTTTATTAAAATTAAGATTAACAATGACAACCTTATTTTAGGCTGTGTATATATACCGCCACATACCAAATACGAAGCCTATCACACCCACTTATCTGCTATCTATTTTCTTTCCGATAGCTTCCAGAATGCCAGTCTATTGGTCCTTGGGCACTTCAACATGTCAAGTAGCTTACCCAGAAATGAATGCACGAGACAGCTATTCTACATCCGGATGCAAGCAATGCAATCATGTATTCAATGAACAGGGAAATTTACTCGACCTTTGCTTCAGCAACACCGACACAATCCCGTATGGTATTGTTGCTCTGGTTCCTGAGGATAAGTATCACCCGGCCCTAGCCTGTCAGCTCAACTTCCAGCCTAGCTTAACACCGGTCGGTATCCCTAACTATGCTTTCAAGAATGTCGGTATCCCTAACTATGCCTGCTTGAATGTCTTTTTTATAAGAACCAATTGGGCAGATTTACACCAGCAAGAATCTCTTGATGATAAACTGCGTTGGCACTACAACATTATTCAGGAAGGTGTTACCCAATTCGTGCCGGTTTACTTCAGCAAACCCAGTAGATTTCCACATTGGTTTTCTGGGGAATTTACTGAGAAAATCATCCTGAAAAAAGCAGCGCACACACAGTATAAAAATCAGAAAACCAGGCGAAACTACACACTCTTCAGTAACCTGAGACAAGAGTGCAAAAATCTCTGCAACAAGTGTTATAATGTGTATATTGATAAGGTAGAAAGGTCACTGAAAGATGAAACCAAAGCCTTCTGAAATTATATCAAGGATAAGAAGCGAGGAAACAGTGACATTCCATCATCCATGGTCTGGGATAATCAATCAGCATCAAGTGGCGTGGGGGTCAGTAACTTATTTGCATAGTTCTTTAAGAGCATATATGCACCGGTGTCTGACCATAGCGTAACCCTGGCACACTCACAGCCTTACACGCAATCGGTAAACTTAAATGACTTTGAGGTTACGTTTGATAGTGTCTTCAAGCAACTGAACTCCTTAGATCCTAGTAAAGGTGCGGGACCTGGCGTGGTGTTTTTCCTACAGACTGGAAACTCTCCTACGTCAGCCCCATTCATAAAGAAGATCCAAAGAATACAGTCACGAATTATAGGCCAATCTGCACTCAGTCGGCCTTGGCTAAACTTTTTGAAAAGCTGATCTTACCGCAACTCTGCTGCTTTTGGTCCAATCATCACCACAAGACAGCATGGTTTTATTGGTAGCCGTTCAACGTCAACTAAGCTTTTAGCCTACACCAAATATCTACTGAACTCACTGAATACGAACACCTGTGTTCATAGCATCTATACTGACTTCAGTAAAGCGTTCGATCGAGTTGACCATGACATTTTGCTAAGCAAGCTCAGGAAATATGGCGTCTGCGACAAAGCTTTAGACTGGCTTAGGTCATATCTAGCTGGTAGACACCTGCAGGTCAAAGTGGATGGCCACCTATCCAATGAATATGCGGCTAACTCTGGTGTTCCGCAAGGTTCTCACCTCCGTCCGATTCTTTTCAGCATATTCGTGAATGATATTGGTAACGACTTCAACTCGGAATACCTACTCTTTGCGGACGATCTTAAAGTTTATCGATCTATCACTAGTGTGCTGGATAGTCATCTACTACAACAGGACGTCGATAATCTCTCTGACTGGTGCACAAGGAACAAACTGGATCTCAACAGTGCAGTGTACACACTCAATGGTGATAAAATAAGGGAGGTGGATGACATCAAAGACCTCGGTGTCACGATTGACACCAAACTAACTTTCCACAAGCACATAGACGGAATAACTCAGAGAGCTTTTAAGATACTCGGATTTATAACTAGGAATAGTAAGGACTTCAAGAACCCCTACTCCCTGATTTGTCTTTTTAAAACTCTAGTTCTTCCAATAGTGGAGTACGGATCCATAATCTGGTCTTCATACACTGAAGTAATGAAAGAGTGCAGCGTAAGCTCTGTAAGACCTTAGTATTCCGGCATTCATCATCAACCGTTTCAGCTACAGAAGATATCTACATTCGGTACAACATCAAGAGTCTGCGGTCTCGCCAACGCATAACTGATCTGGCGTTCTTCTATAAAGTGGTAAATGGTATTATTGATGCCCCGGAAGTACGCAGCTCGTTCGAGCTTGCCCCGGCTGGTCTCACTCTTAGGAATAGTCGTCTACTGAAAACAGTCGCTACCTACAAAAGCTACGACTATCACGACCCGTGCAATAGAATAGCCATCAGCGTCAACTCACTTCATGGTGTTCTTGTTGTTGTTGTTGTTGTTTTAACAGCATAGGTAGCCCTGTCAGTGTAGGCATATCACCGGTCATCTTCGTCTAGTTCATCTGGGGGTAGGCTCAGGAAACATGGTGTTTCGACAGGTTGGGTCCAGAGGGAGAGGGGGGTGTTTCATGGTGTTCTCTTGTTGTTGTTGTTGTTAACAGCATAGGTAGCCCTGTCAGTGTAGGCATATCATCGTTCGTTTTCGTCTAGCTCATCTAAGGGTAGGCCCAGGAAACATGCTGTTTCGACGGGTTGGGTCCAGAGGGAGAGGGGGGTTAGATGGGTCGGTTTAAGGGGGCATGTGAAGAGGTGGTTAGTGTCGTGCGGGGTACCTTCACATGCCGGATATGTGTTTGGTATGTCGGGGTCGATTCTGGATATGTAGGAGTTTAACCTGCTACAGTATCCAGAACGTAGTTGTGCCAGTGTTACACGGGTCTCACGGGGAAGCTGGAGCTCTTCGTCTGCAATAGGTGGTGGTTGGACTCCGATTACGGCATTCACAGGACGGGAGTTCAAGAAGGTGGTAACGGTCTCCCGGTGAATGTCGTTTATTGACTGTCTAAATACTGTCCGGTCCAGTAGGTTACGGTCAGTTTTGTCCTGGAGTTCGTCAGCGTAGTCAAGGAGGTGTCTCCTGACGTGCCTGGGAGGCGGCTCGGGCCCAAGCAGGTGTCTGCAGGGATGAGACCTGCGGTAACATCCAAGCAGGAACTGCTTGCTGAGCAATTTGTTGTGCGCCACAACTGGGAGCATTTGTGCCTCGTTACGAAGGTGTTGGATGGGTGACATCAGGAGGCACCCGGTCGCTGTCCGAATGGCGGTATTTTGACAAGTCTGTAGCTTTGTCCACTGCGAATCACTAGTTCCAGGCGACCAGACAGGCGCAGCATAGTTTAGAACCTGTCGGCCAATTGCCTTAAATGTCGAAAGCAACAGTTATTTGTCTTTGCCCCAAGTGCTGCCGGCCAGCGATTTGGGGACCTTGTTGCGATTTTGGACTTTTGTGGCAATTGCGGTTGTATGCGCAGAGAAGGAGAGCAAGCTGTCAAAGGTTACACCCAAAATTTTGGGGTTATTTACCGTCGGAATTGGTGTATCATCGACTTTTACCTTAAGGGACAGCTTGACCTCCTTTGTCCAGGTGGTAAAGAGGGTCGCCGTGGACTTGGTGGGGGAAAGTTGGAGATTCCTCGCAGTGAAAAAGCGAGAAAGGTCGGTGAGGTAGTTGTTCACTTTGGAACACAGGCCATCGATGTCATTGCCCGATGCCATTATCGAGCAGTCGTCAGCGTATGAGATCAGGGAATCATGATCATGGTGTTCTCGACTTCTATGGTGGAACCTACGATATTTTTCTGCCAGAAGCCAAAAATATCATCCTATAGTAATACCCTGATTTTTCACAAGAACCTTATGAGACAGATCTTTATCATTGTATTTCTTATCAGCCCCCTATAAATTCTGATTCTGTACTCTCTTTTTTATTTGTATGCAGGTATATTGCCGATTGGCGTTTGTTTAATAATAAATATATAAATTTCAAATCAGCATACCAGGTTTTAATTGAAAAATTAAAAGGACTACGTTAATGGATTTCAGAAGTCACTAAATTTGTGATTGCTTACCGGTTCCGGGCAGTCCTTTGATTAGCATGTAGCTTTCTGCAGTTAGCGCCTTAAGAACTGCAGATCGTTGCACCTTATTCAATTCTTTAAGTATAGATGCACCCTTAGTTGCAACGATCTTTGGTAGATTTTTCTGGAAAGTAGGTGGCATGCGATGTACTACGATTTCCCGCAATATTTTCGCACGATCTCTATTATCCAAAAGCAAGCTAACATTCGTAAAATTGAATGCGTTGCCGGATTGGGACTCATGCTTATCAATTATAAATGTTTCGTTGGCATAGTTTTTGCTTAAATTAAGATCCAGACTTATAGTAACATGAGTACTTGATATGTCGACAATGGAGCCGGCTCCGACTGCCAACCGCCTGCTCGTGCTGATAATCACATATTCGCCAATAGAGAACTAAAATAAATATATGTACATTACCGAACTTTGCCGAAACAGTGATTATTAGTGTAATTACTCCGCTCAAAAGCAAATCTAATTGGTTATTTTCATCAGCCAACCGAAAAATTAACTTATGCAGATATAAAGATCCCTCGTTAGAAACCGCACTCAATCGCATTGCTATAATTGCGATACCCTTTTCCTGACGTTGTTCTGGCGTATTTGTCCACAATGTACGGAAATTGCTTGATTTCCTCATTTCTTGTTCCTCCAATGCAAGCAAACTACACCAGTGCATAAAGTATTTGTAATCTTCCGCTTGTAAATGGTCCGTTACTGTCTGCATAACACCTTTCAATGGATGTCCACTCCTCAATTGAAGCTCAGGATCAGTTTTTGCGAAGGTGCAGCAAATTGTTGCATATTCACAATTACCACAGGCGCTGTGATGTGAAATAGGATCGGGTAATTTTAGTGGCTGAACAAATTTTCCATCTTTAGGCATCGCTAGAGGTGTACCAGCAGCAGCCATAGGACTTGAGCACAAAATATAGTGTGCGAAGTCATTACGCAACATTATAAGATCCCGTTGTTCGTTTCGTGTGCCACGCAATTCACGCATTATACATTCTCTCAAATAAAGTAGAAGGCTGGAATTCGTTTCACGCCCAATAGCTGAGAGCATCATTTGATATAATATAACCTGCCCCTTGTGCTCCATGGAAAAACTGGCTCGACCAGTTTTTAATTCCAACGGTACGACATTTGAAACCATTTCATGTTTCCGCTGTTTAACGCGTACCGTTACATCTACTCTACCTTTCAAACCCAGTTGGGGTGCCCAAACATTTTCTTCAATATCTTGTATTTCGTCAATAGTTCCTTGAAAATTCTCCTTAAGACACTGTAAACAAAAGATGCTCATGTATTGTTTTTATTATTTTAATAAATTCTTATACCGCTGTTGTGGCATTTCCTTCAATATATTGTTCTACGAAGCTTATTACTTTTGGCACAAACTTTTCTAACTCGAAGCCTAATTCATCACGAGTCATTGAGTTACTATAAAGTTCGTACGCCGTATCAGGGGAGTTTAATAGCATTCCTGCAGCAAGTTCAATGTCTTTAGAGCTCTTTAACCCTTTTTGAAGCACTAGTTGCAACATTTCATGCACAATCGATCCTATGACCATCTGAAAATAAAATCGCAGAAATTATATGTATTACAATAAATAAATGGCAAATTAATATGCATACCACTTTGCTATTGGCATCGATCCCCTTAAACCTATCTTGCAAAACGGCTTTTCGTCGACAGAAGAGGGAGCCTACTACGCTTGTACTAGATATTAGAATATCGGGGTTAACGACAATGTATCCATACTCATTGTTTACTATGTAGGATTTTAGTTCATCGTTCCAAGCAGCAAGTAACGAAACAATATCGCCTGCATTTACTTTTGTTTGGCTCCACTGCTGTTGAAGACGGCACTTCGTCAACCCCACACTGTTCTCCTTCTCATATTCCTCCTCTTGATCCAGAGCTATGCAGACTTGTAGCACTATGTCGAATGTAAGGGGTATACGTCCCGCTTCCACTACAACGCAACGCTGCCATTTACTAAGGTCTAAAGGATTATTTTGCTTCGCGGACAATTGTTTGGCATTTATTATTTCTTCGAAGTCATCATCAGCACCAAAGATTTCTGAAAGATTTGTGTGGTTCGCCTCAAACTCATTAACACCAATTTTCACCTTTTTTGTAGGTGTCGTAATTTGTTCTTTCATTGGCGAAACAATCCTTTTCAATTTACTCATAACTTTCTTTTAGGCAACCGACCAAATTTTATAATTATAAACATAAGTGTTTTTTAGTGTTTCCCGCCACTTTTCAACATCCGCTGTTTTTAGAGCTCACGCACACTGCAGCTTTATCGGTCGATTATTTAGTCGGTCTCTATTGAATTACATGAAGAGATATGAAAGTGCGCACTCTACACCAACTTAATTGCCCCCGACGCTATCAATTTGTGGTCAAACTAAAAATTCTGTTAATTATTAGCCGACTGCCAAGGCCAATTGAATACCTTTGCTGGGCAAAGGCACTGTGGATTGCGTAGCCGGAGCCTTCATTTAGAAAAGCTGAAAAGCCTTCATTTAGAAAAGCTACACAACTAAAGGCCAACCCAATCAAATAATTCGCAAACTAAAAAGTCTGTAAACTGCGATTGTTCTTAATTAAATCAATTTCACAACAAAGTTATGCTGACCATATACGATACAACCTGGAAATAAATGTCGTAGTAATCGATATGACTCAAGATTCTTGGATTTAGCTACCTTACTACTTCCACTCAAATTCGGTATCTAAATCATAAACTGAAGCAAAAAAATATCAGGAATGTGAACCAAAAAGTTAAGAAAATTTCAATTAAAAATGTATGTGCTGATTATTACTGTTTTGTTAATTTTAATTATTGAACTAACCCTATAAAAATTAAAAAAAAAAAAAAACGCTATTAAGCATTTTAAAACTGGAGTTTATTTAGACTCTTTCACAATTTTGTTCGGATTGCTTTCATTTTCCTCTTACTGATTGCAGAATAAACATTTGAAGCAATTTTTTATCATGCAACTTTTAATTTAGCATTTATTTTTTACTCGAATAATTCAACATTTTCTTTAAATGCGGCATACATCCTCAACAAATTCGAATACTCATATCTGGGCATTTCTTAAAAATCAGAAAATCAGCAGTTTAAAACTTCCGACATCATGGTGAATACATATCGGGTACGACAGCTTCAAACAATTCTCTCTTGCTCAGGAATCCAACTAAAACAACGACATTTTTTACATCTTAAAATGTAGATGAAATTCACATGCTATTTGTTAACTTAAATATAGTGAAAATTTATTATCTATGGAAAATTTGGCTTCTGGTGTCCGTCTCCGTCTCCGTCTAGATATAAAACCGGAATTTTACAACCCTACTACACTGCAGGGCTCTATTGTAATTTTTGTTACTGCACAGCTAAGAAGAAGCATACAACTGACACTTGTCGGAAACGTTTGTAGTTGTTGTGAAAGTTGTTCGTGTATTCATGTTGATTGAATTATTTATTAGCGGGCGCGATTATTTTCATCTAGATTATTTGAATTATTTATTAGTTTTTATAAATAATGGTTATTTCCTACTTCCAGCAATCATAAGAAAGTTCACTGACTGCTAAAAAATTTAGGTTCGTTTTCTTTCATTCACGAGCGGTAGTCATAGGAACGTAAAACGATTAGGTGAAAACAAAAAGTCAATAAATTTGAAATGTTCTTGCTTCATTTTTTATTTTACTTTTAGTACTTTTAGAGATAAAGTGCCAGAACACATTTTCGGAATGATTCAAAATTTAATAGAATGAATTGCGTATAATATCACAGCTAATTTTCTCTAGTACAATATCCTTTTTGTTAATTAAATTAACGACCAAGAAACGGTATTCTCAGTGTATATGTACCTAATTTTTATAATGCAAAAACTGCAAGCAGAGGTAATAAATGCAGCTTCGGCTGGATGCATAAATAAGAGATTATCACCAGTTGCAACGCCACAGAAGTACGTGTCAATGTTCCGCATCGATGGAGTTCCTATTTTACCGCCATTGGTATGTATGTATGATCTAGATCGGCAAGCGTTCGGACGGTAGGAGTATCTTTAGCCCAATATTCCAATTCACGCGCTATTAATCTTATAACAAAAATTAATATTTTTCGATTCATTGTCAGATAGTCATTGTACATATGTTTTTCCTAGATGACACAAGAAAAACGGCGGCAAATGGAAAAATTCAAAGAGAGAGCACTAAAACTAGAACAACGACTGGAAAAAACTCGACGCAGGGGACAAAATTGCAATTTAGAATACGGCACAATGGTTCAGGAGATGAACCAGGAACCAGAAGCAATGGATAATACCCACCAGAGCAGCAGCAGTAGTAGTAGCGCATCTGATCACATAATAGAAGTAGATGTTCAACGTGAAGAAGTTGATACTTCTTATATGTTGCTCTCAGATCTTCTGATTCAAAGCGAAAACGAAAAAAAATCGATTGTGCCTTGTCGGGATTTGTTTAAATTAAATCGTCCAATTCCAAGTGCAGATACCGATCCTGATTTAGAAATGTTAGAACCACATTCATCGGAATCGAATCTTTATCAACGTATGCAAAAGTTGCAAAAATCTGAAACATTGATCTATGATCATCGTTCAAATACAATTTTAACACCTTTGTCAGAGGATGAAATTCAAACGTTCCAACAGCAACAACAGCAAATAAATTTAGATCATTCAGAAGAAAAACAAATTGGATGTAAAGTTGAACGAAATGAGATTGAAGAAAGCGCTAATCTAAATTATCTAACATGTCAGAAGTCGATGGGAAAATGTTCGGATAAAGCATTAAAGAAAATACCATCGATATGCATTGATCCGCCAACTCCAATCTCAAGTTCACGAACTTTTTTTGATGGCATTAATCCACAAAGTAGCATTGATACCATAAATGTAAACAATTACGAAAACTCGAAGAAAGAATTAAACAAATCGTTGATCGAAGAGCTTAGCTCAGATGAAAGTTTTAACTCTATGGGGCTCCCAAAAAATCTTGATCGAGATCTTAAAACTCATCGAAAATTAACTAATATTACCAGCAAAATTCTCAAGTTTGAAAACTTTTCGGCATCGGAAACAAAAGAGGACACACCAAGATGCTCTAATATAAGGCCACCACAGCGATCGGCTACAAGTCCAGCTTTGAAAGCAGCAACTTCGGAGAGATCACAGACAACAACTGTATCGCTGGATGTTGGCCATGTGCCACAAAACGAAAACTGTTTAGTCCGTTCTAATTCGTTTACGTTAGACGGTCCTTCGAAAGCATTGATCGATCATATCCGTCAGCAAAAAGTTACTCCTAAGGATAACTATCCTACTAAACGCTCAAACCTGTTCTCCATGAGTGCTACACGTGATACTGTCGAATCAAAAGCGAAGCGCGTACAAAAATTAGATCTGAAAACACGCTCGATACCAACGCGACTGCAGCTAAAGCCTTCAACTACAAATATTACCTCCCCATCATCTTTGCCTTTCCATTCAGCTAGCAATAAAAATAAACGCTCGCCCTATGAACAAAAAGTCATTAAACCTAAAATTAGTCGCCAACTGAAAAAATCTGTTTCCGGCACAGCCACTATCAAACAAATGAAGCCCAGACCTTCAATGCCAAGCATACAATCGGCCAAAACAGCAACAGAAACTGCGCAAGATAGAACACTGGGCAATCAACATTTTGACGGCATCGAGACTGAACACCGTCAAAAATTTCTCGACTTATTGGCGCATCAAAGACGAGAACAGCAACGCATGCAACAAGTATTCGAGGAGCAACAACGATATTTGCTAGAGCAGCTTGCTGCCAAAATGGGTACCACGCATATTAGTCAAAATATAGTTGGTGGTAGTGGTAACAGGTCGATGGATTATTCGCCGATAGAAAAGTCGGTCTATGTAGAATCTCCGACACTGTCATCGCCAACAATAACTGCCAACAGTTCAATTGTTTCTAATTCAGTGGGTACCATGGATATGATGACGGGCGCATGCGAGCCAACATCTTTAGACCTATCGGCCTGTACATCCGCCACGCCGACGACGTCGCAAAATAGCAATCGATGCACTCCCCGACGGCGCCTTTTTTCATGTGACATCTCTCCCTCTGCATCGATATGCAGCAACAACATAAGTCGCTCGAACGGAGAAATGCCCGGGCCATCAAACAGCCACGTAAGTTTTTCTTAAACAGTGTAGAAAACTAATTGAAACTAACACTATTGCTGCGTATTCGGCGTATTCAAAATAACGGAATATGGTATAGACCAATGTGAATCTATTCAAGGTGGAAGCATTCGAGCAACCACAACATTTTTGAAATTAGAATTATCAGAGGAAAGGAATGAATGACAAATAGATAAAATTAGTTTATCACGCGTTTACATCACAACAACAACTTCCCGTCATTGAATTTTCTATACATTACATTTCTAAATTAAAGGCGACTGGAAGAAGAGGAAATCAACTACTCTAATTACGCCACCTTTTACAGATACGCCTTGGCATAGTCGTATTCATTAGAAGCACATAAACCAGTTGGCAAATTCAAATTTGATGAGTGAAGTTATCACCAGAAAAAATATTATAATCCGTTATTTTGAATACTCCATTTTATTAAGTTAGATAAGTTTCATCGTATTAAATATTAATACTGCATTAGATTATTATGATATGTATTTTACCTCTTCTTCTCTTTAAAAACTTTACACTAATAGTTGATTGCATTTCAGTAAAGTGAAAGCCTTTCAGAAAGATATTCCAGCCTATCGAATAGTCATCAGTTACTTATTTCATAACGGCGATGATCTGTTACTGTGCCTTATCTATTAACCAATCAAGTAACCAACTAAGTCTAGTCATACACTGTATATACATATTTAATATGTGATGAACTGTTAAAAACAAGAAACTTATAAAATTAGCCAAACAATAGCTACCTTTTGGAACTATATCAACAATCATTTTCTCTTTATTCTTTCATAAATTAATTTTGCCTACATTTACGTATTAACTAATGCATTTACAGGCGTACATTTTTTTATAGATTTCAGATTATTTCCTTTTTTCATTTTTAATATCAACTTGCTTACCGTACGTTAAGGCGTAATCAAATGAAATGGATAAATTTAATTAGTATTGTCTTACTGCAATTCAAGATGTTCTTATACATCTTTGAACGGGCAGATATTATACATACATATAATATATATATATATGTTCATAATATATACATATATAACACAGCTACAACGAGTTTTGTAACTGCCTCTAAGTGCCTAAATATCTTTGAAAAACGTTTGAAAATGTTATATAATCAAAAAAAGTTATGGAATAAAACTTTGAATTATACTATTTTCACATTTTTATTGATTGACTTCCGACTCGGAAACTAACCAAAAAAACATAATAGCAAAACGCAGAGAATATTGATGCCTTTGAAGAGTCAAACCGACGAGAGAAAGCAGTGACTATAATTAATGCGCATGTGCGTGGTTATCTGGTGCGACGTCTACTTCAAACTGAGCACATTCAACGTATTGTCCAGACAATTAAAGATACGCTGATATTCGTTTGGAGTCTGCATAGGGAAACCTTGCAGGATCCAATAGAGGCAAACGCTCCTGCTAATATCAAGCTGAAGGCACAACTTTTCAAGCAGGTAAGCTAGTTAATGATTTTTAGACTTGATTCTCTTTTATAGTATAGTATACGGAACTCTGGCGGCCGCCGTAGCCGAATGGGTTGGTGCGTGACTACCATTCGGAATTCACAGAGAGAACGTTGGTTCGAATCTCGGTGAAACACCAAAATTAAAACATTTTTCTAATAGCGGTCGCCCCTCGGCAGGCAATGGCAAACCTCCGATTGTATTTCTGCCATGAAAAAGCTCCTCATAAAAATATCTACCGTTCGGAGTCAGCTTGAAGCTGTAGGTCCCTCCATTTGTGGAGCAACATCAAGACGCACTCCACAAATAGGAGGAGGAGCTCGGCCAAACACCCAAAAAGGATGTACGCGCCAATTATATATATATATACGGAACTCTGGAACACCTACTCTGCCGCTGCCCTGCCCGTAGCAAAACACGAATAAACCGCTTAGGTTCTGCATAATTTTCAAGCTTAGAAAGCGTGGCAGATCAAAAAATTAGCAGCCTACTTAAATTATCTGAATTGTGTATTAAAGACAAAATGTAAAGTTCTTGAACTCTCCATACAAACACTTGGTATTGCTATGGATCAATTTCTGTTCTATGTGCGATCGACAGGGTCAGCCAAGTCCAACCTAACATAACTTATGATGCAATTTTTGATGCAAAATAAATTTTTTTATGAAGTATTTTATCGATTTAGCTTATATTCCAAACGTGCCTCGTGAAGGTCATACGTAGTAGACATATTTGGAAAAAAATTTGCACTTTGCCTGATTCGAGGGCAGATCCGGCAGATGCACAGAAAGTATTCCGTCGTCTCATCCTTCTCTCCACATGCTGGGCAGAGTGCCCTATCTGAGATGCCTACCTTTTTCATGTGCTTCGCCTATAGAAGCTGCCTGCAGTCCCTTTTGCTCTGCGACAGTCGGTCGGACATGGCAGGTAACATTAGTTTTGTCCATGTACAGCCTCTCTCAGTCTGCCCAGCTCGCTTGTGGGTTGAAGTAACCCGTTTGCTAACCGTGGCTTTGATGGTTGTAGAAGGGAGTGATAGAACGGGTTCCGGGCCCTATGTACAAGTACACACATACTTATGTACATGGGCTTAGTAAAACGCGGTAGGAAAGGAGCCTATCATTAGTACACCCTTTAAATTTTTTTAAGGGGGACAGCTCCTCCAGACAACAAGTTTTTCAATAATTTTTTGCGAAAAACTGAGAGTATTTATTATCATAAAATAAATTGCATATTAATATTCATGCTTAAATGGATATAGGTACAACATTTTTTTGAAATAAAAAATTCAAAATTGCGACGCTACAACTCCTCAAACGTGTCTCCTTTAATTTGCGCCGTGGTATTTACAGCCTCTGGTAATCAACTGAAATCAACCAGATAAAAATGTTTCATTAAAATAAGTTATTCCGCTTTGCACTTACCTATTTTTAATAAAAAAATGAAAAATTTGAAGTGATAAAAATTACTCTTTTTTATAGAAATAAAGTGATAATTAATAATACAATATAATTTAACTAATATAAAATCTGAGGTACACGTAAAGGCCAATATGTTAAAGAAAAAATATCCCTGCAAAATTTTAAGTTGATATTTTGATTATTTTTTGAGTTATATTCGACAGCGCGGAGAGAAACGTATTTCGAGAAAAACACGAAAAAAAATTTCGTTCTTACTCGTCCTTCGTTCGACTGACTTCATGGGGACTGTTTAGACTTTCTATTGAGCTTAAATCATTGAAAAGATATTCTTTAGATTGTAAATGAATTTAAAAAAATGGAAAATTGGAAAGTGCTGGAGGAGCTGCCTCCTAATAGTTTTCTTCCGATCGTGACGGCATTTTGAACACTTTATCTTTAATATAAAAAACACTTATCGCACCCTGTAGTACTACAGTGGAGTTAGAAGGGAGCGTTAACCATCGTCCCTTATCTGCTAAGGAGTTCAAACAATCTTATGTACTGCAATGTGCTTTAATTTTGACAGCGAACTTTCATTCGACGAAGATCACTCAGCGATTTAATTCTACTTATGTATAGTGTAATTTGAAACCTAATGAAATTTGATCAAGGCGTATCTATACATAGAAGGTGATATCAGTAGAACAGCTGATTAATTCGCCATGGGCACTTCTGTCAAAAAATTGTGCTTTGTTTACATATTTCGTTGTTTAGATTGATATTATATTCATAATAATCGTGGCGGTTAAATTAAATCCTAACAAATAAAAAACAAACAAAAAAATAATTATTTGGATATTTTGAATTGATATTGAATTATTATTTTATTATAATGTGGATAACTTAACATAAGTAAAGAAATGGTTAAATGTGTGTTGGCGCGAAAAGAATGGAAGGCAAAATGGGTGTTTTTTTTTTTTCAAGTACTCATGTTGGTAAAAACACGATTGGTGTGGAGCAGAACTTGGTGCATGAAATTCGCAGCAAAAGAAAGGATACATATAAGCGGCTCAATTCAGGCCTTATAACTATTATAACCTGTGGGGGAAGGAAGCATTTGTTGCCAGATGCTGTTCGAATAATTTAACGCGACACTCGAAAGACTTTGTTTACGTTTATTCATATTACCCCATTCGTCTTGGAGCCCAAAAAGCAAAAACAAAATAAATTTTATTTTGTTTTTGTACTACTGCTGTCACCTTGAATAAATACGCCTTGCATTTAATCTTTATTTTGTAATTGTACGTCAAAAGAACCATGGCACACGTACAAAGAATGGCCAGTCTTTGCATCTGCGGGGCCCTCAGAACCACACCCACAGATGCACTAAATATTATGCTTAACATTTTACCAATAGAGCAGTACGGTAAGCAAACAGCTGCCAAAGCAACTCTCAGACTAAGAGAAATCGGCCTACTCAGAACGTACCAAAGAGGGCACTCCTCAATTTTAGAACAATTCCCCTGCATTCCCAGCACAACGGATTTCTGTAGGACCAAGGACATCAATTTCGATAAATCCTTTGTCACAGTATTTCCTTCCAAAGAGGAATGGGATAACGGGCTCATTGTCAAGATAAATGACTTAAACATCTACACAGATGGCTCAAAACTGGACAACCAAGTAGGTGGAGGGGTCTACTCCGACAAACTCGGAGTATGCCAATCATTTCGCTTGCCTGATCATTGCAGTGTATTTCAGGCGGAAGTCACTGCCATAAAAGAGGGACTTAAAGAAATAAAAACGAGAGTATTATCCGCAAATGAAGTCTTCATTTACTCGGACAGTCAAGCAGCAATAAAAGCGCTGGAATCAAAAACACACTCGTCAAAAACAGTTCTAGAATGTTTTAAACTACTAGATGACGTATCTAAGTGCTACAAGGTACACCTTATCTGGGTACCAGGCCACAGAAACATTGCAGGAAATTGTAAGGCGGATGAACTTGCAAGAACCGGTACAACGCTCGGTCTCGAACCGGATAAGGCGCTGATACCCATGCCCATAGCCACTTGTAAATTACTTATAGACAGGGAAACCATCAAAAAGGTAAATACAATCTGGCAAAACCTCACAACATGCGAACTAAGCAGACAGACATGGCCGAACTGGAACAGCGGTCGATCGAAGATCTTGCTAAGATTCAACAGAGAATCTATAAGAAAAATGATAGGTGTTTTAACTGGTCATTGTTTAATAGGCAGCCACGCTAGAAGGTTAGGACTCCCGTACTTCGATTTCTGTAGAAGCTGTCTTAATACAGAAGAAGAGGAAACACCTTTTATGTGAGTGTGAAAGCCTAGCTATGAGAAGGCTGCGCACTCTCGATACAGCATTTCTAACCGATGTAGCGGACATAGCCCATCTAAAACTAACGAAGCTCTGCTCGTTTATTAAAGCAACCGGATGGTTTGAAAAGGAACACGTAGAGTAAGGATAAGCTCCAGTGGTATCACAATGGACCTGCCGAAGGTCTAATAAGTGTGTCTTCCGACAACCACCCTACCTACCTACCTAATCTTTATTTAAAAAAGCTGAATACGAAATATGGTAATTCTGGTAGAGGAGTGTAATGAATCTCGACCGTTCGACCGACTTGAAATTGTGTGTAGGCACTTCTTCTTCTTCTTCTTGATTGGCGCTACAACCGCTTATCCGATTTTGGCCGAGTTTAACAAAGCGCGCCAGTCGTTTCTTTCTCGTGCTAACCGGCGTCAGTTGGATCTTCTCCACCTGATCTTTCCAACGCAGAGGCCTTCCTTTTCCTCTGCCACTACCAGCTGGTACCGCATACTTTCAGAGCCGGAACATTTGTTTCCATTCGGACGACATGGTCCAGCCAACGTAGCCGCTGAATCTTTATTCAGACTAAGTACTGTCACTTCAGCAGTATACCTCAAAAATTTTGCGATAATGTTTTAAGCCGTTACAAAAAACAGAGACTGTGTTGTTGTTGTAAAAGCATAGAACGCTACCTACAATCTGTCGTCGTATATATGTGTTTGAAAATTCCAATAATTTCCTGTACTGGAATAAAATATGTATAACCGTTAAATTTGAATTTCCCATATTTGTGTATATGTTTGAATGAGTAAAAACTGAAAAATTGCAGCTGTTATTTTAATTTTTTTCGCTTCTTTTAGTTGACTTCCGCGATACACACACTCCATTTGATTCTCTTTCAAACTTCGGTGACGGAACGCATGGGAATAATTAGTCGTGATCGCAAAAGGATCAAAACCAAAATGCTCACGATGATTATGAAAAGGTGAACAGTCTACGCATTTGAATTAATATTTCATGCCGTTGGCTATTTAAGTTTTTATTATTTATTTGTAGGTCACCCAGAATCCGAAGCTAATATGTGGAAATCCAGTGCATTCGCAAAAGCAAACGGTTTATGTAAACTATCAAATGGCTATATGAATCAGATGTTCAGTCGAGGAGCCAAGCTCCATGTCAAATAAAGACACAAATAACTAACAAAATATTATATGCAAGAAATCATTTGTTGGAAATTGAAAATGCCTGCGGCCCACAAAAAATAATTGAATTTGTACGAAATAAGTTTCACCAATCCAAATCCGACGCAGCTCCCAAAGCAGGCACTTTGTCATGGCATACGCTTCGTCTATTGTTCTTTCGTCGATGGAAATTGATTCATTTTCTTCAGTTCGCCCAGGGAATAGCGCACTTTGCCGGAATTGAGCAATGATTCGCAATCGTCGTCCTTCTTCAATTGAGCCATACGATTACTTGGTTTCAAGCAATCCACTAACCGATTGTCGCATTTTTCTTTGTCATCGTTGCCAGTCTTCTTCGCATCAGCTGCAATTAATTCGGAGATCTTAAGGCAGTTTTCCAGTATGCTGTCCTTAGCACTTCTTTCCATTTTTCCCATTGCCAACGTTTCTTTGCCTATTGGAACAGATTTACTGATGTGCATTGCTTCTGTTGAGCTGTCATGGGCTGCCTTCAATTGCGTCGGTTTCGGTTTGTTTACCAATGTGGCGGATAAGTGATCGACATTCGTCTTACATTCGATTGGCGGGCGTGTGCCAATGTTCACCTGCGTCACCAGATGCCTTGGGGTTTTGCGTTCACAATCGATGCCACGCTCACGTTTATACTGTTGTACCACCTTGACGAAGGGATATAATGGTCGATCCTTTTTGTGTGCATCCTCCATGAGATTGCGTGCATATTCAAAGAAGTACTTATCCTCTCGCTCTTCTTTGTTGTCCTCACAGGTGGGGCGCATTAGTTCCTTATCTTCGTTTTCAACGCGTTTCTTGAGTTCAAGCTGTTCCTTTAATGAGGCACGCGTTTCTTTTATTTGAGTAAGACGCTTTTGCTGTTGTGCCTCCTCAAACAGACGATTTACTTCACAGTTCTTAAAGCGGGTGGCCATATCGTAACGCTTTTCTTCCTCGGCGCGACGTTTAACTTCCTTTTGCTGCTGCAGTTCGCGCATATATGCTTCTATACGTGCCTGTTTTGCCGCCTTGTCCTTACGTATTTTTTCTTGCTCCTCAGCCGTGAATTTCAGTTGCATGCGACTAATATCACGACGCACGCGCTCATCCTCCGCTGCGTCTGTCTTAGCCTGAATACAGCGGAAGAACTGAGCCTGCATCTCTTGTTTCTTCTCTTCACCGTAGATTAGTTTCTTCGCTTCTTCCTCCTTTTTGACGACATCCATGTCCAATTTGCCCAGATTATAAACACAACACAAGCGATCCTCAATCTCTTCGGTCATACGTTCCCCTGAAATGTGAGAGAAGGTTAAAAAGCACAATTTAAACTAGCTACGATAACGTACTTAATCTACGTTGCTCTACCATTTTCATGGCTTCTAGTGCATTTTTGCGCAGTGAAGCTCTTTTTTTCTCCATAATAGCTTTCTCTCTTTCGATTTGTGCCTTGATTTCCTGATCCATTGCCTCTCGTATGGCCTGTTGCTCCTTGATGAGCTGCTTTTTGTGCTCCACGCGCTGTTTGTAGGACTCGTTGATTGTTTGAAGCATCTCCTTCTTGTACGTGTTCATGTTCTGTTCGCGTTCCAATTGTCGCAGTTGGTCCTCTTGCATGAACGCAAACGCTTGATGCTCACAGGCTAACTTATCCATGCATTCCTGCCGTTTAATAGCCTTTTCGAACTCTTTATTTATATTGCGTTGAACGTTTCGCGCACGAAGTACTTCGCTTTGCATGGCCGCTGAGTGTAGATCCTTGGGTCCGGGCTTTAGTTGTTCCATTAAATTTTGCGCCTTAGCCAGTCGCTCGCTTCTTTCTCGTTCCTCGTTTTCCTTCGACTGATGGATGTCCTCCTGCACTAAATAGATGAATAATACACGATAAAGGAGTTAGAATTTACTTTTTAGCTTACACTGGAAACTAACAAGGAATTCAAAAAATTTCAATTTAGAAAATTTCGTGTATTGTATATGTATTGAATTTTTTAGCATACTTTCAGCATATTTTATTGAAATTGGGAATTGGGTTTGTCGTATGTTTGTAATCAATGTATTAACTGAGATTTTCGTATAAATATTGCATCTGGGAGTCGTGTATTGAACAGTATAGGCAACTTTTTTTGGATTTGGTGCTTGCTGGCATTTTTTGGCATTGATTTTACGTGATTCGTTCTATACATTAATGATGATGCCTTACTTTTTGTAATTTTTTGTTCCATATTCGCCTTGATCTCAGCCAGCTTCTCATCTTGAGTCCTTTGTATGTTGCCCTTAAAATGTGCTACCAATTGATCCGATCCCTCCTTCAAATATTCCTTATATTTCTGTTCTTCTTCGATTTCTTTCTGAGCTTGCAACTTTTCCACCTGATTGGCATTGTTTAGCAACTTATTGAAGCGCTGTGACGAGAGCACTATAGGCTTTTTATTGCCAATTTTCGGTAATTCGATCGGGGCTTCTTTACCGCGCGACACGCAATTTATCATTGTGAAATACGTTCAAAAAAGCTTAGTCTTGCAAAACGATTTCAATCGTTATTTTTCGTAAAAACTCAGAACGCGATTTTCTCTTCCTTGGCTTCCAAAAATTAATTTTTGACTATGAGAAAATTCCAAAGTTTCTAATGAATTCTAACGAAAAGGTTGCTACGGTTGCCGTAGTGATACGGCGAGGTAACAAGTGCTGGATGGGTAGGTTAAATGGTTGACTGGGATAATTTAAAAATTATTAAATTGTTTCGTGAAAAAAGCAACTGTTGGTGCTTGATTATATGAATAATTCTAGGCAAAATATTTTAGGTGTGGAGCTATGAAAAAAAAACGTTTAGTTAAGCTAATACCTTACTCATAAATTTAAAAAACTATGAAAGCTTCAGTTTGCTTTTTTTTATATGGCTATGAACTCCCACTTATTCCAAATAGACGCCGATATACACAATAATTGCCTGGCACGTGAAGGTACCACTCACGACACCAACTACCTCTTCACCTGTTTAAACTTACTCATCTATCACTCCTCGCCCTGTGGCCCACCCCGGCGAAACAGCTGGTTTCCGAGATTTTCCATTCCATTGATGACAGCGACTGATGATTTCAATATTCTAAGCAAGGATTTGTAAGCTACTACAACAACAACAGCCCAAATTTGGGTCGCTCGTTTGCTCCAATTTCAATTTATTATTGCCTCTCTAAGTAAAGGAAAGAAAATAGAATGAGATATTGTTAATTGTTATCACCAAAAAAAGAAAAGCTTGTGGTATTTTCCGAATTTAATTTAATTTATTTTCGTATTTTAAATCGAAATAAAAGAACGAAAATTCAAATTGATTGGGCAATTTTTATTATTTACATGGCAGCTGTAGTAGACGTCGCAAGGTCTTATGGTTTTCTTGCCTTGCCCCGTCCATCGCATCTCTTGGATGGCAGTGATGTCAGCCTTTACTCTCACGAGGACATCAACCAGCCGGGCAGAGGCACCTTCCCCATTAAGGGACCGGACATTCCAGGTGCATGCCCTCAAATCGTATTCCTTGTTTCGTTTGCAGGGGTCGTCATCAGTGTTGGAAGTTCTCAAATAACTCAAAAATACAATTAACATAGTTCCGTAGAGCAGATAGAATCAACAACTTCCGACTGAGTTTCAATGCAATGTTCTGGCAATTGCATTGAAATTCACTCGTAAGTGAATTACCGAAACTGCCTGATTATATGAAAAATACTCATAAATGCCAACTTTCGAACCTTAAAAAAATTATGTACAATGATGAAGCTCATTTTGAATAATTCATATGGAAACCTCGGCCATTTCCGTTGTATACCATGCGTCAGTGGTTCTTTGAAGCTGTTAAGTATTGTCACAACCGATTCGGTGTGAAATAGTATACATTTTTAATTGTATTGAGGTCGAAACTTTCAACCATTCTAGCATTATGTTTGAGTATAAATTCTTCTTCAAAATATTTACAAATACCAATCTATAAAGTAGGGGACTGAGTGCAGAAAGCCCTCTCTTCTAATTATTGATATTTTCCAGGGGCCCGATTTGCACAATAACGGGTCATAGAGTGAATAACTACTAATGCTAATATGCAAATAAAGATATATTTCTTTGTTACAGTGTAAGTGCGCTGCTATTAATTTTTTTCTTTTTTCTTTTGAACTTAATTTAATTTAGATACTAAACAGCTGCCTTGAGAATAGAACAGGGAATACAGGGCAAAACTTAATATGTGACATGTTTTGTTTTTGCTATTCATATATATCTGGAGGTCCACGCCGTGAGTAGAAGCTTTTACTCCGTGTTGTATACCTATATAGCTTTTGCTCACGATGTACATTCTTGGCTTTTGCTGACGTCAAATGTTGGTAAACAAAAAGCAGCTGACTGCATCATACAAAACAAAAACTTGAAATTTGTTTGGAAGAATTTTAATACAGCTGATTTCTGCAAAGAGCTGCACATTTAATGTCAACATAAACTTGCACAGAAATGTCAAACAGTCGCTCTGCAAAGCAAAGCAAAAAAAATCAACATGTGTACATTTTGACAGCCAACCAATTTTTTTGGACAACGATTTTGCGAGTTTCGTCGGCTAGTCTATTTGATTACATTTGGCTAGACGAAAAGTTTATGTTAAAGTGAGAGGATATTTATTTGTGAAAATTTTCTACGATACGATTTGGATGAAAAGTATTGGAAACTTATGTAATTGGCGTTAGATATATTAATGGAGAGTTTGAAATGTTGCTAAACGCAAAAGAGTGGTATCAAGCTTGCTAATGATAAAAAATCAATAGCTATGCAAAGTGAAAAAAGATGCAAGAAGAAGGCTGTAAAGTGATTTTTCGTAGAAAATATTTGTGTGACGAAGCGTTATATCCCATGTACTACAGTATTTATAATACAATTAACCGACAAATTGGAACTACGTGGGCATTAAAATCCAATTTATTAATATATTAAAGAACTCCTCAATGTCAAATACGCATATACATATGTATGTATGTGCTGTGAACGACCAGTCTTCGCACTAACCTCGTAATTCACCCTTTCCATCCTTTGCATGTGAATGCCTTTGACATACATAACTATAAAACACGTAGAGCATTAAATAGGAAATTAACACGCTTTAAGCTTACTAAAAACAACATCGAAGGGCACAGAAAGGGTGAACATCGGCAGAAGCATCATGTCCTACACAGAATTGGAATCAGGTTACCAGGACTTACGGCAATCGTCGCAGCACGCACAATCTCAAACGCAGTCCTTTTCAAGCGAACGCAGTAGCCGTTCTGGATTTTTTGTTGGCAGTGATGGCAATGTAAAAATTCCCAATTCTATATAGTACCTATTAATTCTAAAACATATTTTTATAAGTACATGTGCACATATACATTACATGTGTTTGCCAAATGAAAACATTGGTAAAAAGTATACATACATACATAAGTGGGAGTTTTTAAATTACTATACTCAATTTCAATTATGTATCACTTCAAAATCGATATTTTAATATTATTGGCCTCTGCGTTATATGCGCAATATTAACACTACGTTCTGCCTGGCTAGCTTCTACTCCATTCGGTCATCCTGCGTCAGATAAAATTGGAAGAACAGTGCCATATTGCTGATTGGTCTAGCTAATAACGCATTGGATGTTGTTTTAGTCACAGATTTATTTATAATCTACATCCGTAACCAATTGCATCATTTGCACCTAATTTTACGTTTCTTTGCAGCATAAATTGGTACTATTCTCCGAATGGCTCGTTTAATATAAACTATCACTGATTTCTTGAATATTTTACGAAGTGGACGGCACTGACTTTCGCGATATAAGGACGCATAGACGGATGGAAAAAGCAAAGCCTTTTTCACTCTAGTTTTAAGTCAATGTCATATTTCGTGCTTAATAGTAGAGAACATCCACTATATTGGTAGTTTTTAATGTCCTAATACCCGAGCACTACTTAGTAAGTAATTTTGAAGGTAGAGTTTGCGGTTAAACTGAAAAATCCTTTTTTTTTATTAATTTTTTACGTCCTTCCGTGTGGGTGGGAGTAATTTAAAGTATGTATTTTTGTAGCGAATATTGCATTTCTGCCTTTGACTTATGCACATATGTACATACATATATACTAAATGGGGCCATTCCGGTAAAGTAAACTCGATTGTTATGAATGCGTAGGTCAGGGGCACTTTGTACTAATTAGCAACTTTCGGATTACAATTCATGTGAAACGTGCTTTAATTTTAAAGAACTATATTTAAAACTTGTCATTGGCACTGTGCTAATCGCATTGGCTCAGATAGAATGTTTTTTACGTGAGTACCTGCTGGCGAGAGCTCTAACTCACGGCACCCAAAGGCACACGGATCCAAATCAATAACACAGGCCGACAAAATTTAACCAACATTCAGACCCAGAAACCAGACTATATATTTCCGAAGGTTTATGATGCGCTGAATCCAAATCTGGCCTCAGAATTGCTCTATCAGCTCTGGTTTTCGAGATATCCTAACCTAAAAGTGCAAAAAACCCCATTTTTGCCCATATTTGAGGTTATGTAGCCTTGCAGATGTTTTCTTTCACCAAAATTAAAGGATGGCATCTTTAAATACAATCCTTCTTTTTTCAAATGGCGTTTTGTTTGCTCAAATATCATTTTTTTTCGCAGAGATATCGCATTTTGAAATTTTCATGTTTCGAAATTTTCCTACACCTGAAAATCGATTAAGATAACATAGACATGATATATTCGATTACTAATTTTCTTGAATTGAGTCTTATTTTTCTTAAAATTTTGTCTCACACCATAAGTGTGCTGACTCACCACATCCCTACACTATCTAACCTTTGGGTACCGAGTCACACACAGCCCTAACCCCTAGAAACCACCCCTATCATACCGCGAGCAGGCTAACCCACATAACCGCAAGCAGGCTTTCCCACAAACTCCAAATTTACATACTATTAATCCATATATTTCAGGCCCTCAAACCCAAGAAAATTAGTAAGCGACTATATCATGTCTATGTTATCTTAATCGATTTTCAGGTGTAGGAAAATTTCGAAACATGAAAATTTCAAAATGCGTTATCTCTGCGAAAAAAAATGATATTTGAGCAAACAAAACGCCATTTGAAAAAAGAAGGATAATATTTAAAGATGCCATCCTTTAATTTTGGTGAAAGAAAACATCTGCAAGGCTACATAACCTCAAATATGGGCAAAAATGGTGTTTTTTGCACTTTTAGGTTAGGATATCTCGAAAACCAGAGCTGATAGAGCAATTCTGAGGCCAGATTTGGATTCAGCGCATCATAAACCTTCGGAAATATATAGTCTGGTTTCTGGGTCTGAATGTTGGTTAAATTTTGTCGGCCTAGTTCCATTAAACACGAAAGATACGATTATCGTAAAAACTCAAACTAATAAATTAATTTTAGTTATCAATCCGAATTTTGCATGGACAGAGAAGCAGATATTAGTTTAAATTATTTCGGATACTTTTCCTTGTAGACTAGTGTAATCAATGGTCAGGACCCCAACAAAATTTGTTACCAATTGGCAGTGTGGCATGGACACTGCCGTTCTATGGGTCCCGGCACCCGGTTGCAATGCAACTCCACATTGGCCTAAAACCTACCCGCGCTTTAGGTCTTAACCACAGCCACCACGAAAACCTCCCCAAACAACAGGTCAGAGCGAACTCTGAGGGCTCCTGTTCCCCGTGGTACCGAGTTATGGTTTTCGGTGAGACAACGTACCCGAAGACACTGGTGGACCTAGATTTTAGTCGCCTACGGCAGCCATACCTTACCTCGGGCATATTCTAACCCCTGCACCGCTGGGGGAGATTGACCTCTACAGTAGGCGTTTGCATTTCTGTTTAAAAGAATATAAATATCAGTTGCTGTCGCTGTTGGTGTTGTTCTGGCATCTTGGGAATTAGCCGATTTTTGTTGCTATCGAATTGCTACCATCTATTGAGCTGGTAACAAAAATCACAATTGCAGAGAATACGGAAATATGCTGGTGTTTTTATTTGCCGACACAAACTTTTTGCAGTATAGACCGAATGACCTAATCTAATCACGCGTATTTAATCAATGAAAATAATATTTGTTTTATTTTTTAGTGGTTTGGGTGAAAATGCTAGTGTAAAAGTATATTGCTAGAAAAGTGCACATTAATTTTCGCATTGAAAGGCTGCTTAGGGTAGCCTTGACCGCTTTTGTCTTCGAGCCGACGTCTCATTATTAATCTTATAAATTATTGCAATTTTTATCAACAACACTAACAAATGATGACAACTTGTGTTTCATATAATATAATATATATAAATCCGATTTTATTACAGCCGTTGAAAAATACTTAAGAACGAAACCCAGTTTTCTCTATTTAAAATTTGTTTAATAAAAAATCACTTTAGTATTTTGCTTATTAGGTTTTATTTGATAAAATGAGAATGTTTTAAATCTTTATCAGTATTTTTATCTAAGATAATATTGTACATTTTTTACTTCATGTGCAAAAGTTAATACAAATCGAAAATTCTTCGAGAAAAATACTTAAGGAGGAATTAAAATAATAGTCAAATCATAAAAAATGCAGGCGAAAGGGAAAAGTATACATTATAATTTTGTTGAAAATCCCTTTTGCTTTATTACTAATGCACTGGACCTTTGCATAGATATTATTAAATCTCTACAACATTCAACAGAAATGGAATCCCTTGCTTTTTGGCCTTTTCAAATAACTGATCCAAATTTATGATATTATGTGTACTGAATGTATGTTTTACGTCATTTCAACGATGTTCTATTGGATTTAAGTCGGCACGCGAAGATGCCCAGTCCAGAACAGTGATCAGATTGTCTTCGAAAAAAATGTTTGCCCCACCAGAAGTGTGCTTCGACATTAACAAATCATTTTAACTCCAAATACTTTATTCTTTACATATTTACCAGTTACAATATAAAACAAGAACCAATGCACAAAATTTTGGATAAAGACCGTTCTTAACTATATTTCTCACAAAAATATCAGTCCTACTAAAACTACGAAAAATTAATGGGACCTCTCCAAGAGAAATAGAGAAATAAATGCATTTCAATAAATGTGATGACGCAAATATATTCAAGCGCAAAAAGTACCGGTACGGCACCGTACTCGATAAAACATGCGCATATAAGTTTGCCAACGCATCGTTCTTAAGTATTTCTCACCAGCTGTATATAATAAAACTTATGAGTAGGTAATAACAAGGACTAATACAAAAACCTGAACAGCGAAAAATAAATCAATATGCGTTAATGCAAAAATACGAAAACTTAACTCATCGCTATGGGCAACAGTTTGGACAAATTCGTCTTTAATGGCGGCTACCCCGGTAATAGTTGGGAACGTCGCCACCAGAGTGCACGGTCACCACAACATCAACATAAGCAGTGTTTGGAAGAGCTTCATTACTTCCGCCAACAACAATCGAACGCACCGAATGCACAAATGGTGGGCGATTGTAATATGAAGTCATTGATACACGTCAATTCAACGCCAAATCTTGGGGGTTCGTATCGTTCGCTAGCTGTGACTAAATCCAAAACACGAGACAATTAAATACGATATTCGTATTTATTTACATACATACGTACGTATAGCATTGTGCAAAACCTAATATTATGTGCTGCCCTTCTTTTAGTCTGCTTATTTCGATTATTATTTGAATAACTAATATTCAATAAGTTGGTATAACGGAGTTGCTACAAGTGATAAAATTAACTAATTATTGAGTTAAGTTCTAAGGAAATTCGATCAAAACAGGTATTGTATGGAAATCGAAACCAATTTTTCATGTTTGCTGTAACGTTTCTTTTGAGTTCAGAGTAGTTTGCGCTGGATGTATTTAGTGAGCCATATCTCATGGTATAAGATACATACGTACAAATATATAGCATCAAGTCATATTAAAATATTTCTTTGCCAGTTTTGTTTTTCATGAAGCCACATCGAAATTGGAGGCAAAATGCGAAAAATTCGATATTTTTTCAGTACCACTAGACCGAGCTGAAAAGTCGAAGCCGGTGACCAAAAAAATGTCTGCTGTTTATGGATCCAAGATATGTAGTATCGAATGTAATCCGTTTGGTAGGCCAATCGCTGAAAATGTTGACAAAATCGTGGAAATATGGAAAGCCAAAAAAAAAAATATTTGGGGAATGCTGCTGTCGTGACAGTCCTTGGCCGGATAAAAGCCCGTGTTGTTTCGGCAACAGAACCGACCGTCGTGGAGTCTGTTCGACTTGCTAACACTTTCAATTGCCAAGAAACTAAAGATAAGCACGAAAACCATTTGGAACTATTTGCATACGGTTGGTTTCAAGAATAAACTGATTTTATGAAAAAAATCTTTTAGATCGAAGCCTGTGATTCTTTGCAGAAACTTTACAATAAAGTCGTTTTTTTTTGAGGGGTGGTAACTGGCAGTGAAAACAGACCACATACAAAAAACAGCCAAAAGAGATTTTGGCAAAATAGCAGTGAGCCGTCTCTAACGGGACTCTCTTCCTTTGGATCCAACCTGTCGAAATGGCAGATGCGTTAGAGGAAGACGACCGGTAACTACTTCCCACATGGTTCAGTAAGCTGCTACAACAACAACAACATCTAGAAGATTTTGGTGTGTGTTTGGTGAGACAATCAATTCAACTGAATATATTGAAGCAGACTACTGGCCAAAATTGGTAATATATATAAAATGATATTTATGCGAATCAAAACAACGCCATGCCGCACAGATCTTTAACGACGCGCTAGAAGCTGCACATCCACCATTTACTCTAAAAGTGACGATTATCACCTAATTAAGCATTTGCAAAATAGAATGGTCAAAAACTGGCCTCAAAAAAGATTCCACAGGCATCATCATGAGCTGATTAAGTTTTTTACCAATATAGACAGGGTCCACCCGTTGAAACAGCTTGTTTCCTCGTTAGATGGTATAGACAATAAAGGAATGATGACTGCACTACACTAAGCATGGCTTTATGAACTTCTACAACAACAGGACCCATATTGAGTCCAATTATATTATGTTAATTCTTATCCTCGTAATAAGCAAAACTGATTTCAAAACTTTTTAATTGATCTAATATGTATTGTTTGGTAGAAAGTAGGGAGGGTGGTACCATTGATGATACCCGTGATACCCGCTAGCATAGGTGGTCTAATCACCCGATATTTTTACTTTCCCTCTTAGTGAAGACTTCCACCAAGTGTATTCGTGCAGTACCGCCACAGTCCTTAACACCATAGCACTCATATAAATTGTGCCCTTATCCAGAAACGCGGGAAACAATTCGCTATAGATTAGTGGGGAGTGCTGTTAAAGTAGCAGTTATTGACCGGATATAAATTCGGATCGTATCGTGAGAACGCTGTAAAGTTTTCAAATCGCTAGCTTGTGGCAATAACAAAGAAACGTTAATCGCAGCATACAAAGCAATTGGTCGACCGATGTTTAACTATGCAATTCCAATTTTGTAGCCAGGAACGAACACCAGCGAGACCCTTATGCTCCTCGTTTAAGGAGAATAAAAAATGTTCCTCACTTTAGCCCCACCCTGTCGAAACAGTCCGTTTCTTGGACCTACCGCTAAATGAGATTGACAATGATGACGATTAATGTTTTCACCGCTCTAAGCAGGACTCCGCAAGCTGCTACAAGAGCAAGGAAAACCTTGTTCAACTCCCCCTCTAACAGAACTCTAAAAGTACGTTTACACATGCAGTAATTGAATCAGCAGATTAGCTGTTTGAAAAGGTATTTCTTCAAATAAATTGGTTTGGTGGAATATTTTATTGTTTTTGGTTTGTTTAATTATTACTAACGATATGAAGAACAGACAAAGAGAAGCAATAGTTAATTTAATTGCGCAATTTGCTGCTAGTAACAGACAGTTGAAGGAAATTCGTAAACGACGTCTACTGAGGTTGAAAAAAATCATGGCAGCAATGCGCACACGAAATTGGAAACTACATTTTATACAATAACAGGCCAAAGCGGCCGGAGTGCATAATTATTAATAATATCCAACCAAACTTTTATTAGAGTTACGTCTACAAACGTCTTTTCTTTGTTTTTTTTATATAGTTTTTACATTGACGTTTCTCCTTACTCATCGTTACTTAATAATAATTATAGACAAAAAAAGTATTTTATAATCTAAGATTATTTTATAATCTCGGATTTCGGGAAAGAAATTTTATATGGCTAAACTCGTTTTCGGATTGGGAGTTAAGCTCGAAAATGTAGATAATCTTGTTATATGTGAACTTATAACTAACAGAAATTGTTATCCAGTTGCCTCGTGATACCCGCCTGACGCTGGCGGTGACTGCTTTCCTAAAAAAAAAATAAAAATTGCTCACCTCTATGTATAGAATTTATATGTGCAAACCGACACATTTTTTCGGGTGAATCCCCATTAAAATTTCATGTAAAATATTAGGTTGGGAAAAAAGAAATACATTATTTTCTCATCAGATGGCTGTAGTGATCGATACAGAATAGATCCAACAATTTTTATGCTCGTATGCTCAAGGTGATATTTCTCATTAAAAAGATTCTTTTGCTATTTTTTGTTTGCTCTATTTAGTTGTGAGTTACAGGGTGTTAACGATGGAAGTCAACAAAGAGAAAACTCGGTACATTTTAAAGTTTTTCTATGGTTAGTCGTCGTAGCATCACCCAGGAGTTAAAGATCAACCGTGAAACAGTTTTAAGGGGTTATATACACGTGTAAGGCTGAAAAATCATGTTTTTTTGAGAATTTTTTAAAAAGAACGATTTTATTAAACAAATACAATTTTTAATTATTCAAATAATGTCTACTTTAAAGTTAATTATAGCACGTAAAGTTAGTGATAATATTGAAGTGCACGGCTCCTGCAGATGATCTCCCAAGCGTCATCCGACAAAATATCTCCGGTTTGGATTATCTGAAATCGAAAAACCAATTAGATTCTTTTTGTGGATAAATAAAGATAAAGTAGTAATCGAAGGAAAAAAAAATCGAATTTTCTACAAAAATTTTCGCGAAAAATTGCCTAAAAAAATAGAAAAAATCATCAGAATTCTCTTATTCCTTCGACTAATACCTGGAGAATATATCTGAGAAGGTTGTGTTAAAATTTCAAGACGATCGGTTCAGCCGTTTTTGAAAAATCGTGTCCACCGGCTTCGAAAACACGGTTTTGAGAAAAATGCGTTTAAAGTTTGAAAAGCACTTTACATAGGGTCGAAATTCTCTGAAACGCCTTTTCAAATTTGCGTGTAACTTCGAAAATATTCACCGGAACGATATTAAATTTTTTGTGTGCATTCTTAAATATATGTACATTAAAAAAATAAAATAAAAACAAAATCGATTTTTTGAAAATTCTAACTGTATATAAAACCTTAAACCATTTGCGCAAAGCTGGATTCAAAAAGCAGCTCGATGTATGCCATACTGTGACATACCAATAACACCAAAAAACATGATGGATTGTATTTTCATCTGTAAAGCCTTGGCCAAACGGAATGAAATCGAGCCATTTCTTAAACCAATGGTAACTGGTGATGATTAATGGGTCATATACGACAATATTGTGCGAAAACGACCGTGCTCAAAGCGTGATGGAGCAGCACAAACGGTAGCCAAACTCGGGCTAACGGCCAGGATGGTTCCACTGTGTATTTAATGGGGCTTGAAAGGAATAATTTATTATGAGTTGCTTCCGTATGGCCAAACACTAAATTTAGATATCTATGGCATTGTCAAAAACTGGACCGTTTGAAGCTAGCGATCGGCCAGAATTGGCCCACAAGGTGTGTTGTGTTCCATCAGGCCAACGCAAGGCCAAACACGTTTGTAGTGATTCGCCAAAAACTCCTGGAGCTTAGTTGGGAAGTTTTAATGCATTCAAAATGAAGTCCGGACCTGCACCAAGCGATCACCATCTTTTTCTCTCATTGCAAAGCTTTCTGAGTGATAAGAAATCGGTACCAAGAGAAGATTGTGAAAATTGATTACAATACTTTCATAAGAGAGGTACGAGTATTATGAAGCTACTTTTAAAATGGCAACAAATTATACAACAAAAAGGTGCATATTTGACCCAAATCGGACAATCCGAAATATCTTAATCCTCCGTTGGACACCTTTTTCAAAACCTTCGTTTGGGCACCGGGTCTGGTCTTTTTTCGACCTGTTCGAAGATCTTTTTTAAAAGTTTATGTCCATAAATCGATACAAAATTAAATTTAAGTTGTTAGTTATAATAGAAATATGTTAAATTCACGTCCAAAGTCGAAAAAGCCACTCCGGCCATGCCCGGGTGCCCTACGGAGAATTAAATAAAGTTTTGAATTTCACGCAAAAAACATGTATTTCGTTTTCCCCAAACTAATAAGTGAGAATTTCGTTTACAGGTAAGAATGCATTTTTAATTTCTGGAATTAAGAGAACCAATAGCCTCAAATATGTTATTGGGTTTTGCACAATACTAGTTGTATGTATGTAAATGCGTCTCTAAGGGAAAAATAAAAAAAGTAGAAAAAAAACCTGTGCATGGTATTAATGATAAAAAGTTTACAATATTATATTTTTTTTATTACTTTTCCTTTTTTCATTCAATAAATTTTCCAATTTACTTTTTAACTAATCAGTCTATTTTGTCATTTTCTGTTTGTTTCTTACTTTTCATCTCTATCAACTATAGACATTGCCTCCACTGTACAACCATTGGATTTTCGTTCCTCCTCCTACACTTACGGGGTGAATCTTTGGTCTTACATAAGTTTCTTTCCAATTATTTTACGTAATTTTGTTCACTTTTTGTTCTGGTTTCTTCAATAATTTTATACTACTTAAGTATGAATAAACGTGTGTTCAGGTGCACATACATGCATATGTATGTACATCTATGGCTGAATGCTTTTGCATGCGTTTTTTCTATGCATTGCGCATTGCATATTACTCATACGCCATGCCTTCCGCAGTACGGTGCATGTCGTGGCAGGTGTATTTATTTTCGTAAATCCGATTTCCTGTTTATGTTTGCATTTTTTTCGGCACTTTCAATACTTACAAATATTTTCTTTGCCTTAACAAATATTTGCTTACTTATTTATTTTAATAAACCACAAAATAATATACATCTGTGCTTGTTGGTCATCTAACGGTAGATGCAGTAGCTTGCAGCTATTTAAAAATAAAATGGCTTATATGATAAAGATATGAACATGTATTGTATGAAAAAATAAACTTAAAGAACGTTAGTTTTTACTTCAGCAGTTATACGGCGGCCGCCACCAATGAGTTGGTGCGTGACTATCATTCGGAATTCACAGAGAGAACGTCAGTTCGAATCTCGGTGAAAACACCAAAATTAATAAAAACATTTTTCTAATAGCGGCCGCAATGGCAAACCTCCAAGAGTATTCTGTCATGAAAAAGCTCCTCATAAAAATATCTGCCGTTCGGAGTCGGCTTGAAACTGTAGGTCAAGACGCACACCACAAATAGGAGGAGGAGCTCGGTCAAACAGCCAAAAAGGGTGCACGCGCCAATTATGTATATATATATATATATATATATATATTATTACTTTTATTCATACGCCTGTTGTGAGAATTGGAACCCCAAGTGTTGCTACGTACGAGTACTAACTGAGTTTTATATTGGAAAGTTTGACTTTTTCGACTATAAACTTATCATTTTACCACAATTTGTGTTGGTTGCTGTTGTTCGAAAATTGTGGGTCAGCAAAAATTTAATTGATTTGTGTAAATTTTCATGCTATGATTTAAGATTATGACGTTCGAAGTGCATTATTATGACAAGAATGCAACGATAAGCTAATTTCCATTTTAAATGAAATTAATCCTCATATATTTCCACTGCAAAATGCTAATAAGACGGGTTTAATCTGTCGTTGTACCAGAAAATATTGACAGAGTTCAAAAATTCATTTCATATTAATGCGGAACACTTTTTTCTCCACATAACTTGATAAATATTCAAAAGGATCCTTGCATTCAAAGTGCGAATATCTTATATGTATAACGAATGCACATCTCAAAATCAATTCGATTTTCGAAATACGCAAACTGAGCTATAAAATTGCGTATTCAAAAGCCTTCTGCATACTCTGATTAAAAAGTTGGAAATTTTTATGAATTTTTCTGAAATTTGTACAAAGTTTGGAACTTTGATTCATATGGCCTTTCCTAAGGAATGAGCTATAACACATGGGCTGAAAAGTCCCGGAACTAACAAAGAAAACACGTTTTTTTGTTAAAATTTAGCTTTACTCATCAACGTAATTTCCATCAAGAACAACGCAATCATTCCAGCGCCGTTCCAATATTTCAATACCACATTCGTAGAACGATTTATCTTTTGCTTCCAAATAGGCCTCAGTTTCAGCGATAACCTCTTCATTCGACTGAAATTGCTTACCAGCGAGCAGTTTTTTAGATCTGCGAGTAGCCAGTAGTCGCTGGTAGCCATATCTGGCGAATACGGTGGATGTAGGAGCAGTTCGAAGTTCAATTCATCCGTTGTTTTCCTTGTATGCGCTGGTGCAGACCTAGCACCAGTGGTGCGCTCATCGATTTTCAGCTGCATTGCTACCTCTGTGTGTGCTTGTTTTATAAAGCTACACATTTTTCTGATGTCGCCATGTACATTTCGATGGGATTCAACGTACTGTAAAATACCGTCGATATCCTTTCCCATGCGCTCTATCAACTCCGCTAACACCCCTGTTTTGGGCTCAGGGTTACTAATTGTCAGAGTTCGCTGTCCATTGCTCACCTTTGGGGTGAACACTAGCTGCTGCTGGTGGCTTGCCGGAGTACCTGCCGATCCACCGAGGGCAATTGTATGGTAGGTATGTGCAGCCATTGTGTTTGCCCGTCGTTGGCTGGCCGCCAGGTTTGCTGCTTTCCGCTGTTACTACCACCGGTGTATTACTTGTGGTTGCTGCTTTTTCTGGAGGTGTCCTGCTTATGACAGAGCTCCTCCTGAAGGGCGGTGCAACTTCGACCTTGTCCTTGTAATTTATATTACTGGTGTTTTTTCAATAAGTTTTTTATTATTTTCCATGCTATAGGGCCCAAGCTTACAGCCGCTATCGCCGCGCGTGTATGTAGTAGGTACCCGTAAGTCCTATGGATATCTATGAAAAGAGGGAGGCCATACTAGGGTTAACACAGGTCCTTATAGGTACCTGTGATCAGAGCCAGACTTCGATCCGGGACTAATGGGGAGTTATCTCAACCCAACCTACATAGTCAATTAAGATTACGCGCCTTGAGCGCTCTGTAAGACCTGTCAGTTTTTAATAGGGCGGAGAAGCAGAGAACCCCTCTGTAAGTCGTTTCAGCAAGATTCTGCTTCCACTCCAGTATGCCATAATCAGGATCTTACTGGAATCGGTCCTGATGGCCCTCAGGCCACGCCATTGTTTTGTAATCAGCCGCTCCTAACTTGGAGAACAGACGCCGACCAGGATAACCGCTCATTCTGAGTCCGACACTCCTGGATTTTTTTATTATTTTTTTGTTTTCTTTTTCATATCGACTGTGCGCAATGAAAAATGTTTAAATGTTTTGCTTGTTTTGGTCCGCGAGTGGTATTTTATTTCCCACCTACCCCGCATATCTGCCGAGCATTCCCCGATCGGCCATCTGGGGACGCGTCCGATGGGAGACAAGCAGCTCCACACAGAGATATTCCTTTGTGACCTGGTATCCACTAAGTACTGACCTGCCCATTTCCGCAGAGTTCGTCCATTTTGGATCGCATTGTTAAACACATTCCGAAGCTGCCGTAATTGCGTTAATAGCAACTTGGCTATCAATGAAAATGTTTGTAGAAAAAAAAACAATTCGCACATACACTTCTATTTGTAGCGTTGCCAAATTAAGCTTGTGGAATTGCGTTGTCTGACATTCCGTTTGAATCCAGAATGTTGCTGTGATCAGAAATCCTCTGTGAGAATTGTCCTGACATCTTCACTCTTAGGCAGATCTTTTAGCTGAGTTTCTTACTACGAGTTTGATTGTATGCCAGCTGAGAATTCTTTCTATTCACGCTATTGGAGTTGTGTTCATAGCACCAGTTACACATATTCCTGCAATCCTTTGCACGTTTTCCAATCCTTCAACATAAGCCACTTTATCGCGCGCCGTCCACCATACTAGTGAACCATCGAGTATTATTCGTCTTAGGATCGCCTTGTATCAGGTCAGTCCATAAGTTCGTGCGCTTTTTAAAGGTGGTTTTAAAATTAATAAAAAAGATGTTTAAAGTATTTATTAATCAATAATATATTTTCCTTCATTATTTACAATGTCTTCCCAACGTTTAGGCAAATTTTTAATTCACTGCTCAAAAAATTGTTTGTCCTTGGAGCCAAAATACGCTTCGATATCCCTTTTTATAGCTTCTTTTGAGGAGTAGTTCTTGTTACTCATATGGAATTGAAGTCCACGGAAAAGGTGATAATCACAAGGTGCAATATCCGGAGAGTATGGTGGATGCGGCATTAGCTCCCATCCGAGCTCGTTCAGCTTGCCTTGCGGTATGAGGTCTTGCGTTGTCGTGGTTAAACAAAACTTTGCGTCTATTCACTAAAGAAGTCGATTTTGTTAAGTGCCTCATTGAGGTTTGATAGCTGATGGGAATAATAATCAGCAGTTATCGTCTAGTTTGGTTCCAGAAGTTCATAATAAACAATACCGGCTATATCCCACCAAATAGACAGGAGAATCTTCTTGGGGTGAAGGCCATCTCTAGGGTCGGTTCTAGTGTTTCATCTTTATCTAACCATTGGTGTTTGCGAACAGGATTATTGTAAAGGACATATTTTTCATCACCAGTAACGATACGGTTCAAAAAACTTTCATTTTTCAGCTGAGGACACACATTCACTCTCTGCTGAAGGTTGGCGACGGAAAGTCTATGCGGAACCCATTTTCCCAGCTTTGAAGCCTTTCCCAACTGAACCAAGTGCCTGTGAACTGTTCCATGTGATGAATTTAACATCTCAGCTATCATATCGAATGTGAAATTTGGCTCAGCTTCCACGAGTTCGAGCAAGGCGTCGGAGTTAAAGACTTCAGGACGACCAGCGCGCGGGGCATCCTCCACGTCGCAGTTACCACGGAATTTTGAAAACCGTGTTTCTATCCGCGATTAAAATCACTTGTTGCATGCACAATATATCAAAGAAAATATAAATAGTTCCGTTATAATTCCGCGAATAATTTTTTGTATGCAAAAATCATACAAAAGTGAAATTATGGGTAAAATACGCACGAACTTATGGACTGACCTGATGTATCAAATCTGTGAATCAAAAAAATAAGCCCATAGACCTACCGAGCATTCGTCTGCATGCGTATAAGGTATTGGAGACTCTTTTACTATTTCTTCCACATTTAATCTACATGACAGTTTGCTAACCACAACAATACCTAGGTATTTAGTCGCTGTTTTTGGTGTCGATAAAACAACGCGTTAAAATTATTGAAACTTATTATGAAAATGGTCGATCTTTAAGAACAACATATCACAAAATTCGTGATGTTTTTGGTGGAAACAATTGTCCCAATGAATCGACAATTAAAATGTTGTTGGAAAGCCGATTCTGGATAAAAAAAGAATTGGAAGACGAAAAACTGGACGTTCTTTTGGGAATATTGCTGCTGTAGCGCAAGCGTTGCTGATATCTCGACGTTCCCAACAATTGGGCATTCATGAATCGACTATTTTACGGATTTCGCTTGTAGACGTGCTCATGGAGTGCATTTTAATTATGCCATTTTTCACATATAATTCTAAAGAGCCGCATTTTGATTAAAAATAGTGAAACCTGAAAGAATCTAAATTTGCATTTGAGTGCATTTTTCGAAAGACCCTTTAGATTCATTCGAAAATATTTCACTTCCACACTTTCTCTTTGGAATCATCCGACATTACTTGATTCTAGACGTTTAAACCAGAGCAAAGTGCATTAATACAAGGTGACATCGATTTTACAAATACAAAAATTTGGTGGGCTATTGTCAAATTTCAGCTAAAGGAAGGATAGGGAAAGAAAATACAAATACTCTACAAGATAAGGGAATACAAGATTTGGTTATCTGAAACAAAATTGCGAAAGTACTAACTTTGGCTGCTATGTCAAAGGGAACTATAACTAAGTCCCTACAAAGGAATATCTGACAAGCTTCTCTCACTAAGCAGAGTAGATCTGCGTCTTTTAACAGGATATCTTACAGGTCACTGCAGTCTGAGGTACCATCTAAATAATATTGGTCTATCTGAAACCAATGTCTGCCGCTTTTGCGAAATGGACATAGAAAGCTCAGAACATGTGCTTTGTGAATGTCCTGCGTTGGGCAGACAGAGACTTCATCACCTTGGTGGTATCGTAGTATCTCCATGCAATCTATGGAACAACAAACCCAAAATTGTGCTAACATTTTTAAAAAGCCTAAAACTCTAGGGTTACAAAAAAAGGCCTTTCACAATAGATCAGCTCTGGTCGCAGTGCATAATGGCCTTCTAATAATAATAATAATGTCAAAGGGGACTTGACAACAGAATTGTGACCGCTCATTTCACTCGTATTCTTACGCTCTTCCCATCAGTCGTTGTTCAGATGGCAGCAAAGAAACTTGGGCAAACTCTGCATTGAATAACACAATCTCAGTTTTTGCCCACTTCTTTTGTAAACAAGCCGCTGATGCCCTTATTACGTCAGCAAATCAGCTGATTACCCGCATTCGGTTTGATGCACACCTTTGTATTCTGCACAGCGTGCAAAGCAGGACTGCTAGGTTAGTAAAGTAAAACAGGCTTAAACAGCCGTTTTTCCAATAAACTCACAAAGACATCTCGTGTTTTGTCAAGCAATTATGGTAAACAAATTTATAAAACATTGTAAAAAAAACACTGATCACAGAATTTTCCTGCCTAGTGTAAGTAGATCACAATCTATGTATGTCTATTTGTCTAGTCATATCGCATTTTTATAACTTCGTTATAACATATTTACTTTTCTTAATTAATGCACTTGTAATCTCGCATTGCAAGACACGTGCTTCGAACCATTCTTTTTTTCATTTTGGGCATTTATTTGCGCTCCACAGCTGATAACAGCCATTGAGCAGCAAACCTCTTGCGAATTGGTATGAACTTCTCTACTACCGATTTGCTTGCTAATTAGCATTTCAACCCATTTTTTTTTTCTTCGGCGTTCGTGAAGTTATCTTGGTAAACATGGTCAGATTTCTATAAGTATTCGTTAAGTGAAATTCAAATTGTACTGCCGTATTTCTATGAGGCACTCGCATTACGAAGTAGCTTGAATGGTCGTTTAGTGAGTGTTTAGCTTTGCTCATTGGCAACTTATTGGTGCGCTTAGCGAGAGATGGTGGATTGTATGAATAAATAGTGTTTTCTATTAAAATATATGATTTGCTGTTGAAAATATGATTTACAATGTAAGTACGAAATGATGTACAGAGGTTTCCTGAAATTTCCCAATTTATATCTTTTAAGTATTTTGCCAATACTATGTTAGCAATAAACTCTTTTTTTTATCAAATAGTATAACGGAAAATAATTAAAAATTTACCAATCAAAATATTATTGTGCTCGTACAAGAAAATTAAACAAAAAGCAGTACGAATTGTACTTCAATAGGTAAACAACAATTTACACAAAGCATGAATTTTAAATTTGCACCCTTGTTGAAACTTATTCCGTCAGTTTAAATTTCAGATTGAGTGTGCGTCGGCAGAATGTGTTCGCGGGTAAAAAATGGGTTAGAAAGAAAAAAGAAACAACTAAGATGAAGGAAAAATATTCTACATCTGCATAATGAAGGTAAATAATGACCAATAGAAGGCTTACACTACCATTTTTAGTGTAATGACGAGTTTTAATACATTGAGTGCCAATCCGGTTTGACGAAAATCTTCACTGAAGGCCAAACATATTTTTTTGTTAAAAAGCGGGTGAACTATATGAAACAACAACTTTCGTGCGATTTTCTTGGGCCCCCAAGAAGTATTAGTCAATGGATAGTATAAAGAAAAGGAAAACCAAAAAAATTAAATCATGAAAGTGGCAACAGAAGTTCCCAACGAAAAATCCACATGCCTTTCGGAGGTGCAATATTTTAATGAATTTTCGTTATATCTGTTTTAGGAAAGAGTTAAGAATTCCCTTTTAGGTAGGAAGTTACATTACAAACCAGTTACTATCATAGTTAAACTCTGCTATAGAAGTCTAGGGACAGAAATAATTTTGAAGTCGTTTTATACATAATATTTTTGATAAACTTGTCGCACTTTCGCCCAAAATTGAAAACTTTAAAGTTGGTTACCGTGTGATCGTGTTGAGTAAGCAGTGTTGGACAGTTTTATTTAGCCATTGTAACAAAAACCGTGATAGAACCATGTGCTTGAAACAAGACTTCACGTCCATTTGAAATGCGACTTATATTCTTTAAAAAAATAATCGGGAATTGTTCATTTAAAAAGTGCGCGTTGCACATATGATTTACCCCGATCTGGTCGTCCCATCAACGTCTTCAACGGATGAAAACGTCGACAAAGTCAAGGAAATGGTGCTGGAAAACTATCATTTAAGTTTGAGGGAGGTAGTTCGTGTCCTTGGCGTGTCTTACGAATCAATTCGCAACATTTTACACCATCAATTGGGCATGAGACCCGTGGCTGCTCGACTCGTTCCAAGAGAGTTGAAATTTTTTCAAAAAATTCATCGGAAGAAGGAGGCTGAAGACATGCTTGAGCAAGTGAATTTGAACCCAATGTTTATCCACCGCATGTTGTTGTTGTAGCAGCATAGACATTCCCCATACTTACATACGGGGAATGCTGCTAGAGTGGCAATCCTTGGCCGGATATAAATCCGGGTCGTTTCGGTAACGTAGAACCGACTGCCGTGGAAACGCTTTATCCAGAGCGTCATAACAGGTGATGAGACGTAGGTATATGAGTTTGACATGTAAACAAGTCAACAGGCGGCTGAATGGTGCTATCCACATGAGCCGAAACCCAAAAAAAAAACCACGTCCAAGTCGGTCAAAAGTGAAAGTCATGCTATTCGTTTTGTTTGATTATCATGGTATTGCGCACTCGGAATTCATTCCAAATGGTTCTACGGTAAATAAAGAATATTATTTGGAAGTTATGTGACGTTTGAGAGAGAATGTGCGTGGGAAACGACCCAATTTGTGGAAAGAAAACTCAGAAATCTTGCGCCATGATAACGAACCGTCTCACAAGGCTCATATTGTGAACACTTTTTTGACCAAAAACTCGACAAATATCATCGAACAAATCCTTCGCTGAAGAAGCTGAAGAACGCGTTTAAAAGGTGCTTTGATGATTGGACTAATCGTTGTCATATGTGTATTGCTTCTATTGCTAAATTTTGATGATTCAACTATTATTTTGCGTTTTATTGAATAATTCCCGGTACTTTTTTGACAGAATGTATATGGAAATGTTATCAAAAATATAAGAACGTGGCGAAAGTAATGGAACTTTTGAGTTATTTTAGAGGCAGACTGAAGAATGCTCTGCAACATTTTAAGAAATGCAAGACATTTAACAATTTGCCCCGTAAAACGTCGACACGTAAGAACGGTAATTGGTGCGTGTTTGGGTGTTTGGCCGGGCTCCTCCTCCTATCCGTAGCGTGCGTCTTGATGTTGTTCCACAAATGGAGGGACCTACAGTTCGCCGAGATTCGAACCTACGTTATCTCCGAATTCCGAATGATAGCCACGCACCAACTCATTCGGCTACGGCGGCCGAATTGGACCATAATATCCTGCGACTTCAGACGTAGTCTAACGGGATTGACCGCAAGCTTATAATTGGTGGCTTTACAAGAAAATTCTTTAAATGACTTAATTGCACAACGTAAACTAAATGTTTCAAAGAAGATCAGTGTTTGTCACCAGGGAGAAGAATCAAAATTCTGAGATTTAGTAATATGAAGTGAAAAATTCTTGCCAATGCCTTATTAAATGTAGGGAGGATCTATGTCAGGTATGCAAAAAATCTGGAGCACCTGGTGAATTTTCATTATTGCTGTATGGGTGCCTCATTGCGTCCGGAGTAATACTAATTGGGCGAATTGAGGCAAAAATTACAGGCATAATTACATACTTTCCAGCTATATCTAATTCTTAACGATGATTGCGGGAAGAAAATAAGAAAATAAGAAAAATATGAAAATAAGAAAATTCTCATTGATATTATATGCAAATAAAATGATGGTTTTAAGGTAGTACATTTTAAAGCACGTAGCCTAAATCAAGAAAAACTCGATTTTACTAGGGGCACTTTTGAAGATTCTGCAGTCGATGTAATTTGCGTTTCAGAGACCTGGTTTCATAATGACCTCCCTGATTTCAACCTCTCCTTAAATGGGTACAATTTATTCAGAAACGATCGTAATCCTAATAGAAAAGGGGGGGGAGTTGCAGTGTACTGCAAAGAAGTTTGAAATTTAAACTGATAGCAAAGTCAAATAACTGTGAAAATGAATACTTATTTACTGAAGTATCTGATGGAATGAATAAAATTTTAATTGCATGTGTTTACAATCCTAACAAAAGTATTGCTCTTTATACACTATTTGTTGACCTGTCTGAATCTGTCTTAAATTACGAACGCATCCTATTGTGTGGTGATTTTAATGTTAACCTTTTAAAAAATGAGCCTAGTTGTAGTAAACTATTCGACCAGTTGGCAACAGCAGGACTTTGTGTTGTTAACGGAATTACACCAACGAGATATTCAAATAACTCACAACCTAGTCTTCTTGATAATTTTATAACATGTGACTTGTCACATATTGTTAAATTCGACCAAGTTGACTTTATCTCTGACCATGACTTAATATTTTGTACTTTAGATGTTGTGATGAATCGTCCAAATTTAGGTGCCACCTACGATTCGTAGGTGATTTTAAATCGTTGAATGTTAATTCAAATAAATGGGAATGACTGTTGGTTTCTTAGTAGTGTTGATAATAAACTTGACTTCCTCAACCGTAACCTATCCTCGTTATTTAACATGCATGTTCCGCTTCGTTCTGTAAATGTTTAAAATAGTTCATGTCCTTGGTACAACTCGAAAGTTCGAGCTGCCATTAGAAAGCGCAACAAGTGTTGTGCTAAGTGGAGAAAAAACTTAACGGATACTTTTTGGCGCCGGTACAAGGTAATCCGAAATGAAACCACTGCAATAATATGACAAGCGCAACGTTGGTACAGTTACTCAAAACTTGATCCGTCACTTCCAACAAGAGAACTGTGGCGCAACCTAAAAAAATTTAAAATTCATGGCAAGGAAAGTCCCGAATGTGAGATCGACCTTGATGAACTTAATAACTACTTTATTAGTGTTGGTAAGAAAACAAATTGTGCTCCTATTTTAAAAGAGTCCTCACCTTGTGCTACTGTAAAAGAACAGTTTCAATTTATGACAGTTAGTGAGGTAGATGTCCTGAAAGCTTTATCCAAAATAAAGTCTAATGCTGTAGGCGATGATGGCATCTCGCTAAAATTCGTCCGTATAGTCATCCAATATATAATAGGACCCCTTACCCATATAATAAAACATTGCTTGACTAGTTCATGTTTCCCCGCAGTATGGAAAAAGGCTATAGTTTTCCCTGTCGTAAAAAAGACAAATGCTATTTATACTGGTGACTATAGACCTATCAGCATACTGTCCACATTTTCCAAAGTTTGCGAAAACTTGATGGTCACGCAAATTTCATCATTTGTACAGAACAATCGTCTACTCTCTCCACTACAATCTGGCTTCAAACAAAGTCACAGTTGCTGTTGTTGTTTTTAACAGCATAGGTCACAGTTGCTCGACTTCAATGGTTAAAATACTGGACGACATTAGAATTAGTTTTGACAACGGAGACTTGACTCTACTTTGTTTACTTGACTTTTCTAAAGCATTTGACTCAGTGAATCACAAATTATTATGTTTGAAGCTTAAACACTATTTCGGCTTCAAAGACAGTGCGGTGAAGCTCATGGCCAGCTACCTTGGTGACAGAACGCAGAAGGTCAAGACCAGTAAATTAACATCTCAGTCTAGACACGTACAAACTGGTGTTCCGCAAGGGTCTATCCTTGGTCCACTTTTATTCAGTCTCTTTGTCAATGATGTTTTTACCGTTTGTCAGTGTGTGAATGTCCATGCGTATGCTGTTGATATACAATTGCACTTGCCCAGTCGTATTGGTCTCGTTGAAGATTTCTGTTTCAAAATAAACAGTGATTTGTCTGCTATTTCTGTATGAGCTAATGAAAACTCTTTATGTCTGAAGGCGTCAAAGTCATATGTCTTACCTATATGTAATAGTGTTGTGCATGTTGACAATATCCCTAAATTGTGGCTAGGTACAAGTTCCCTTACCTTTATGGATAAGGTAAAAAATTTGGGGTTTATTCTTAACACAAAACTTACCTGTGCTGACCATATAAATAGGGTTGTGGGGAATATTTATGCTACATTGCGTAAGCTGAGAGTCTCTGCAACATCCACGCCAGAGAAAACGAGGCGCAAATTAGTTCTCCAGCTAATTATGCCTCGCATTACCTACTCTGAGGTGGTATACAGCAAACTCCACATCTTGCCATAAACTTAATGTGGCATTTAATAACTCCACGCGGTATGTATATGGGATTGGCAGATATGACCATATCTCTGGCTTCCGATCAAGGTTACTGGGCTGTTGCCTTAATAGTTATTTGTCTGCTAGGAATTGCATATTTTTGTGTAAACTTACATTATTCAAGTCTTTGCCCTATCTGTCAGTGAAGTTGATACCAGTAAGGTCTCGCAGACAGAACAAATTCATTGTTCCAAAATTTAATTTCCTAGCATCATCTAGATTATTTTCCATTAACGCTGTTAAAGTGTGGAACTCATTACCCGACACTGTGAAGGCTGGACTTAACAGATTTAACTTCAGGGCACAAGTCTATAATTATTTTAAAAGAGTTTGATTGCATTGGATTGGCGCATTAAATTTCTCTCTACATTCTCTAATTACTACTTTTGTTTTTTCTTTTCTAAATCCTTCTTTTCTTTTCCTACTGCTTCTTTTCTTCTTATTATTATAGTTAAGTTAAATATATTGGATTGATTTGTAAATGAACTGGTGTAAAATTTAGATTAAGAAACTTGTATGTTAAAAATATTCCAGTTGTTTATAATATTGTTGAAGTACTATTAAAAGACCTTAGTCTTACTATGTACTATTTATATAAACAATTAAATAAATGTAATGAGCTGGATTCAAGAGAAACCCTGGAGCATCTTCTATGCTACTGTCCGGTTCTCTCGAAAACTAGACAAAAGCTACCTGGGTGCTTTCCCTGAAGTAGAAATTGAGCGACTCCTAAAATTCGCAAACAGTACGCACAACTTCAGATATGTATATTTTCGCTGAAAAAAGGACTGATCTGGTATATTTATGGACCAAAATGGTCTCTGCGTGGCTTCGACTAGCCTGTATAACTTAACCTAAGCAACAGGCATTATGTACAGAGTTATTTTAGCAGAGAATTTCAATGGATAAGCTTAGATTTTACAGTAGAATAAAGACTCAAATTTCAGCTTCAGAGTCATTAAGAAATGATGTACAATATAAGCAACCGTATCACATGTCCGGTGTCAAAGCTCGGATTTAAACCACATAAAGAACCTATGAGGAACCATTAAGAAGGCAGTTTCGGCAAGAAAACCGGCTATAAGGTTTCATAAATAGCAATTATTAAAAATGAATAGAGCAAAATTACTCCTGATGAGCGTTAAGCACTACACTGTACGTACCATGGTCGAGTGCTGTAGAAGAGTAGTTTTACAAAAAGGATTCTCAACAAAGCACTAATACGAGTATAAATAAACAAGGTTTTATAGGGAAACATTCATTTCTTTGAACGGACAAATTTTTTCGCGAGTGGTTTAATAATATGTGCACAAAATCAATCGATGTGAAGAAATGTTTCGTTATTTCTATAATGTTTCTATATGGAAATTTAACTTAAAAAATAATAAAAATATCGAACTTGCAGTCAAATTCTTTAATTTTGTGAAACATTTTATTTGAATTTGCCATTAAAAAGCCAACTTCTATGATTTGTCATACCGTAAAGTTTTTTCTAATAGCGGTTGGCTCTCGGCAAGCAGTTGCAAATCTCCGAGTGTATTATTTCATCATAAAAAATATCTGCCACTCACTGTCAGTTTAAAACTTGAAAAAATATTATAACTGTGGAAGAAATATTTCTCCATTTGTGGGAAAAATATTAAGACACACACCATAAATTGAAGGAAGAGCTCGGCCAAACATCCAACAACAAGGTATAAACGCCATATATTATATTAGGTATGGGAATGAGTTTCCGTCCTTTCTTTGCCAAATTTACGAATTATTTAAACAATTAAATAATACATGATATTATGTGAAGCTTCCAATGGCACATCTACAACTTTACTCTATCTGTCAGGCAGCATACGGATTCCTCTAACGAAAAAATTGAGTTCTTTCATTGAGCCAGTTTGCGATGCTCTCGTAAGAAGTGAACCGCTCTCCAATAAGGGCTGACTGCATTGATCGGAGGAGATGGTAATCCAAAGGTGCAATGTCTGGGGGATACGGCGGGTGGGGCAAGATTTTCCAATTCAGTCCCTCTAAATATTTCTGGACCGATTTAGTAACGTGTGGCCTGACGTTGTCATGCAGCAAAATCAGTTTGTCATGTTTACCGTTCCATTCCGGCCGCTTTTCTTTAGGAGCTCGATTTAAACACATTAGCTGCAGTTGGTAACGATGTTGTTGTTGTTTTAACAGTAATACAAGCCCCGTCAGTGCTCATCTAAAGGTAGGCCCAGGAAACATGCTGTTTCGACAGGTTGGGTTCAGAGGGAGAGGGGTGTTAGATCTTTTAGGTTTGAGGGGACATGTGAAGAGGTTGTCGTGCGGAGTACCTTCACATGCCGGACATATGTTTGGTATGTCGGGGTCAATTCTGGATAAGTAGAGTTTAACCTGCTACAGTATCCAGAACGTCGTTGTGCCAGTGTTACGCTTGTCTCACGGGGAACCTGGAGCTCTTCATCTGCAATAGGTGGTGGTTGGTCTCCGATTACGGCATTCACAGGGCGGGAGCTTAAGAAAGTGGTGACAGTCTCCAAGTGAATGTCGTTTATTGACTGTCTAAATACTGTCTGGTCCAGTAGATTTCTGTCAGTTTTGTCCTGGATCTCGTCGGTATAGTTTAAAAGGTGTCTCCTGACGCGCCTAGGAGGCGGCTCTGCAAGGTTGAAACCTGTGGTAGCACCCCAGCAGGAACTGCTTGCTGAGTAGTTTATTGTGCTCCATTACAGGGAGCATCTGTGCATCGTTGTGAAGGTGTTGAGTAGGGGACATCAGGAAGCAACCGGTCGCCGTCCGAATGGCAGTATTTTGGCCCTGTCTAGTGAACAGTATATCACCCTACCCCTTGCATCGGTAACGATGGCCAGTGATGGTTTACGGAGTTCATAATAGATGACATCCTTCTGATCCCACCAAATGCACAGCATAAACTTTGAAGCATGAATATTTTTTTTCGCTGTCGATGGACCTGGATTACTTGGCATGCTCCAACATTTTCGATGCTTAGGGTTATCATAATAGAAAAATTTTTAACCGCCAGTGACGATGCGATGTAGAAAACTTTTTCTTTTCTGCCGTTCAAGAAACATCTCACACGTCACCAAACGTCTCTCGATATCCTTCTCTTTCAATTGATGTGGCTCTCAGTTACCTGCTTTCTAAACCATTTCCTGCGGGGCGAACATTGGCATTTTTGACGTTAGATAAAAATGGATCTTTACGCTTAAAAACGAATGGCAATTACAGAGATCGAGACCTCACATATACACCTTCAAATGACCAGTATATCACTAGAGCGAACACAAAAATAGTATCAGCAGCGAATTCTCTTTTACGAGGTCGGAAACTTATTCCCTTACCCAATATCTTATATATGTGAGCACAATTGTGAGGTTGGCCATTTAAAGTGAAACACGGGATAAACCTATAAATTTAGACAGCGCTCACAGATCGATTAATGTCATACCGCGTTGGAAACGTCAGTCAAAGGAGATTTATACTATGGAAAAACATACTCCAAAAGAAGAAGAACATGTTTTGCTTTTAGTATATATATCAATATACAAAAAAATAATTAAATAAAAACACTGGTTCGAAGCCATCTGCTGGAGCTCTAAAATAACCAAAGGAAATTTTTCAGCTGTACATTTAGAATAACTTTTAAATTATAAATATTATTAATTTAATGTATGTTATTTGTTTCTCACACAATAGCATCGCGGCCGTAGCCGAATTGGTTTGTGTGTGACTATCTTTCGGTATAGCATGAACTCCAAAACCACATGAAGTAGAACAGCAGATTTAATTTTTTATTTGTCTTGGCTTAGGGATTGTCAAATGATTTACTAGCCGGAATATTTTTATGAAAATTAATTTTCGATAAAAAGAAAAAAAATATCGTTTAAGCGCGGACAAGTGTGTTTTGGAGCTGGGAATCATTTTTCGTAGTCCCGAATGATTCCCTTGGCCCGTGTGGATACTTTTCCATCGAGCTATAAAAATTACTCATGTATCTCGTAAAATACCCCTGCCTAAAAATGCCTTATCGAAGTCCTCACTCGTTTTGCGCATAGCTGCGGTAAAATCTATTGGATGCGGCTTATCTTCAGATATTTGCATCCACTTAAATTTATAAAGAAATTGCATTATAGCAATTAAAGTAAAATCATGTATTGTTCGTATTTTTCAATCCAATCATAAACATTGCTCTGAAAATAAATTATTCCTCCCAAAGCGAATTCATTCACAATGGGAATAATTAGCTTGCTTTAACAATCTGAAAGCCAAAAGCAAAAAAAAAATACATATAAGTCTTGTTTTTGTGCTGCCTCTTGGCAGGTAATGTCAAATCTTCAAGTATATTTTTGCCATTAAAAAGCTCCTCACAAAAAACTGTAGAACACTCCATTTGGGGAACGCCATCAATACGCAATCCATTATTTGGGGTAGGAGCGCGGCCAAATACCCAACAAAGGATGTACGCTATATAACTTGTACGCAAAGTATCAACTTCTGTTGTAAGAAGTAATCTCAAAAATTACTGAAAGGATCTGGATGTAGTTTTTTGTAATGCAATCTATATTATGGGAGTATCATCATTAGTACTTAGGTAAGTAGGGATGTAGCAGTGACAGTCGGTCTCTAAACCATCGTTAAACCTTTTTGTTTTATGTGCACACCCATTGATTGAACGGTGGGCCAAAGTATCTAAACCTGGAGACATGCCACGCGAGACAGTCACAAAGAAGATGTCTGACAGATTCTTCCTCTTTCTCATTCTGGGAGCTTCTGCAATAATTGAAATGAGGTATGTTCAGTGGCCTGTGATCAAAGCAACTAACATACAGACGTTTTTCGGTCACCGATTAAGTAGTGCCTTTGAGCGCCTTACGTCCCATTTTGGCCAAATTATTTTTGTAGTATTACATGTCAGACTATGGGGAGGATGGTTCCATAGGTAGAAGTCTACGCAAGTGGGGAAAGTTACTGATCGCCATTCACTTGGGAGTGGCCAGGTCGATTCTTTTGCATATGGTTCAAGCAGCTCTCAATTCCCGGGGTTAGCTAACTATCCTCTGGGTAGCTTCCGAACACCCGTTTGGGAGTGAGCTAAAGTGAGAAGGCGAAACATTCCAGGATAGCTGGTTGTGCGCTGGGTTTGAGACCCGCCACTGAATTCAAGTGTAACAAAACGTACGTTTGAAATTGCTAAAAATTCTCATAGACTTTCAATATTTTTCCTGCTGACGATCTCTGCATTTTCTTCGCTTCAAGCGTTCAAGCATTATATGGAAGAATATGTACAAAATTAAAAAAATTACAAAAAATAATTAGCATGAAAATCATTGTGAATATTGTAAAAAAACTTACCTCGGTCAAAAATTTTTTCACTCACTATAACCCTAAAAAACGAAAATGCTTCTCTGTATAATCATATTTATCAGCAGAACATAGGAAAGAATCGTTTTTGGGGCGATCTTGATTGAGAAAATTTGTTAGACTTTTTAAATAAAAATATGTGGCCAAACAAGTCGATATTTTTGCATTTTTTTATTGGCGACCAATTTTCTAAATCTTTAACGTAAGTTAAAAGTTATACCGACATACTTGAACTCGTTAGCAATCTAACGCGTTTTACTAAGATCTTAAAGGTGTGCAGCAGAGACTCCTTGAATATCCTAATGTTATACTTGATAAGGTTGACTTTTGTGCCTCAAATCTGTGTTCTTTGTTTTGGCGATACAGTTATGTAGTGTTAGTTCATTCAGTCGATTTGAATATAATAATGAAACATTTGAACAATGTTTTCTTAAATTTTCATTGAAATCGCAACGGAATCATCTGAAACGAAAACAAATCAAGCGTGCGTGTTTGTCGATGCATACCTGGGCGGATTTCTTTAGTTTTTTTCTCAATTTCTCGTAACACATTGAAGTTAAAAAAGTCGGCAAATTTGTTGTTGTAAGACGAATACTGTGGAGTAAGTAGGCAATTGAATAGTGATAGTTTCGAGAAACAAAACTAACACATCATGCCCGTCCTATAGTATGACGCAGAAGCTTGGACGATTACGACATCCAATGAGGATTCTCTTGGAGTATTTGGGAGAATGAATCCTCGAAAAGAAGGTCTCCTCTCCATTGGAAAGATGAGGTGGAGAAGGACTTGATTTCACTTGGTATTTCCGACTGGCGCCGGTTAGCTAAAGAAAGAAACGTCTTGCGCGCTTTGTTAAACTCGGCCAAAACCGCTTAAGGGGTTATCGCTCCAATCAAGAAGAAGAAAAAGATTATCAATTATACAAAAAAGCCGTACACGGATTTCAAAAATAAGAAACAAATTCTCAATCGCAATTGTTTCGATCGACTTGATTTGATACAATATTCTTGCAATATTATGCACTCATTTAACGCTTCGTTGGGCAAACGGGTCTGGCCAGAGTGGCTTTTTCATTTTTAACATATTTCTGAATTGAATTTCATATTTCTAAAATTTAATTTTCTACCGATCTGTGGGCAAAAAGAAAGGTGAATTTTATTGTGAATTGAAAAATCTTTATTTATTCTTGTAAATCAATTTCATCCCCTTCAAAATAATCCCCTCACGATGAAATACACTTATGCCAACGATTTTTCCAATCCCCGAAACATGCCAAATAGTCCATTTCCGGTATAGCCATCAGCACCTTCTTCGATTCAGCTTTTATCTCCTCAATCGACTCGAAACGCGTTCCCCGGAGTGGTCTCTTGAGTTTTAGGAATAGCCAGAAGTCACATGGAGCCAAATGGCGAAATGGTCACGAAGAACGAGTGCAGTGTGAGACGGTGCATTATCGTGATGCAAAAAACAAGAGTTGTTGGCCCATAAATCTGGTCTTTTTAGACGAATTGCTTCACGTAAACGACGCATAACGCTCAAATATTATTCCTTATTAACAGTTTGGCCAGGTGGAAGGAATTCGTAGTGCACCACACCACGAAAATCGAAAAAAACTGTCATTATGACTTTTATTTTTGAACGACTTTGACGTGCTCTTTTCGGTCTGGCCTCGCCTTTAGCACGATATTCGCTTGATTGGTCGGTTGTTTCAGGGTCGTAAGCATAAATCCAAGTCTCATCTCCCGTAATGATGCATTTGAGCTTGTCCTGATAGTCTGAAAGCATTGTTTCACACACATCAACGCGACGACTTTTTTCCAAGAAATTGAGAGTTTTCGGTACCAAACGAGATTTGACTTTTCGTAGGCCCAAATGGTCTTTCAAAGTGGTTTTCACAGATCCTTCTGATATTCCGATCATATCAGTAAGGTCTTTAACAGTCAACCGACGATTTTTGAGCACTAACTCCTTCACTTTATTGACGTGTTGGTCATCTGTTGACGCCGATGGTCGTCCGGAGCGCTCCAAGTCATCAACACGCTCTCGACCCTCTTTGAAGTCTTTGTACCACTTATAAACATTTTTCTGCGACATACCTTCTGCATGCTAAACGTTTCCGCAGCTGAAATTTCATTCCGTAAACAAAATTTGATGGCACTTCTCTGCTCAATCAAATCAGACATTGTAAAAATCGAAAAATGCACTCTTGGTCGTTTGGTAAACACAAGCGTAAATGTATTACTGATAATGGCATTCACATGAAAGTTGGCACGGATGTTATTAACAGTGCTGCCAACTCATGAAAAAAATAACTAGAGCGAAATTTTAATCCCGCGAAGTTTGACAAATAAATTAAAAAAGAATCTTGGAAGAGGACGGAAAAAGACCAGACCCGGGTGCCCAACCGAAGTTTTTAAAAAAGATGTCCAACGGAGGGTTAAAAAAGTAAACAAAAATCAAAAAAATGTATTTTCCAGTAATACCTGCAGTAACTTTTGCGACCTACCTTTTAAATATATAGTATGTGTATATATATACATTATATGATTGGCGCTTACATCCTCTGCTGAGTGTTTGGCCGAGCTCCTCCTTTAATTTGTGTTGTGCGTCCTGATAGTTTCCAGAAATGGAAGGGCATACAGTTTTACGCTACCTCCGAACGGTAGATGGTTTTTTATGTGACGCTTTTTCATGGCAATAATACTCAGAGGTTTGCCATGTATAACTAAATATAATTTACTAGTTTGGCTTTCAGTATTGTTTTTTTATAATTGAATTTCATTATCACTAATTTATGTATGTACGTATGTGATTTTTAACTCAAGTTAATGATAGGCGTATGCTTGTACTTTTTGTATTAGTAGAAACGGAAGTATGTACTCGTATGTAGGTATGTACTCGTACACTATAATGTTTTATTTGCCGCCGTCTCGTCATCTTTTCCCTCTCTTTGTATTTAACGTTTATGTGTGTGTAAATATGTAAGTACAGTCGAACTTCCATATAGTGAATTCGCACGGGACCTGAAAATCACTTCACTATATAGAAACTTCATTATAAAGAAACATTGATTTTTTATGTAATTTTATTTAAAATAATCAGTGAGTTTGGTTTGAATTACAGTCTTCCATTTTTCATTTTCAATAAAAGCTTCCAAATCATGTAGAGAGTTGAAAACATTAATCGGCACGTCACTCCTCATTTCCACAAAGGTTCTAATTACGCTAATGGATGAAGGAGCTTGTATCAACGTAGGTAATGCCTCCTCAGTTTCTGCCAATTCTTCAACGGTCAAATCGTGTGCATCGTTATCTGAAATAATATTTACATATTAAATTTTTGTTTGACTATAAAAAGATAAATGCTTACCAGGTTCAGCTGGAACTCCGCGACTTTCAAAAATGCTGTTGAGAATATCTTCTTCGGGTGGGTTGTCCGAAGTCTGCACACCATTATCAACATTTACGTAGTCATCAAACGATGCTTCGATATTTGCTACTTTTTTAAATGAAGACTGTAAAGCAGCCAAATCCGATATTGAAAGAAGGTCCTCTTCATCCCAATGCTCAAATGGAATCTGCATAGCATCTTTTGAAAATCCAGCCTTTTTAAAACAGTTGGCAATTGTTTCTGGTTTAACATAGACATTCCATACATTGCTAAGATTTCGAACTGTTTGCAGCAAGTCTATAGCCATAACAGAATTTCCCTCATCCACTTGAGTCAATATATTCGTTAAAATTTCTTTTTCTGTAATGTTGTTTCATGTTGTAATTAATGCCTTGGTCCATTGGTTGCAGTAACGAAGTCATGTTGGGAGGAAATTAAGCGAGATGAATGTTTCTCAACTTGTCTCTTACATCTTTAGGGTGGGCAGTGCAGTTATCAACAAAAAACAACACCTTTCTGTTTTGATCACAAAATTTTTTGTCGAGTTTTACAATCCATTTCGTAAAAATCTCACTGGTCATCCATGCTTTTTTGTTAAACTCATAATCGACACCTAAAGATTTTATTCCCTTGAAGCACCTCGGATTTTTGGCCTTTCCGATTACCAGCAATTTTAGCTTTTCTGATCCAGTCATATTGCTTCCCACCAGGACAGTTATTCTCTCCTTGCTTTGCTTCCCACCAAAGCATTTTTCATTTTTGAATGCCAGTGTTTTAGTTGGCAAGCATTTGAAAAACAAAGCAGTCTCGTCGGCATTAAAAATGTCGTTAATGTTGTAATTTTCAATTAATTTCGGTAAGACGTTCGTTACCCATTCATCACGGTTTTCTATGTTGGCGTCAGCACTTTCCCCACATAATGTCTTCTGAATAACGCCATGCCGACTTTTGAACTTGTCTAACCAACCTGTACTTGCCTCAAATTCGTGGTGTCCTAGTGCTTCCGCAAAATCTTTGGCCTTTTGCTTCAATAATGGTCCAGATAAAGGGAGATTCTTACCACGTGCAACGAGTAACCATTTCAGCATGCTTCGTCAATATCCTCAAAATGACAAGGTCGAAGTCTTATGCGTTTGGTATTTACTGCCAAATCCTCCGCTTTTTTTAAAATCACTTCCTTATTTTTTAAAATATTTGATAAAGTGCTGGGAAGAACTCCGAATTCATTGGCAATATCTTTTTTTTTCTTTCCTTCATTAACTTTGTTAATCATTAATAACTTTTTTTGAAGCAAAATGCTGCTTCGATGCGTCATTTTAACTTCAATCACTGAATAAAACTGTAATAGCTCAGCTCTTTCTGTTTTAATTTTGGGATTCCCCTCATTACAGTTTGTCCACATCTAACTGTAATTTTTTGCAACAGAAAACTTTTGAAAAAATTCACTATATGGAGACAAAAACTTAGGACGCTTGAATTTCCAGCTGTAAAATTTGTTCATTATATAGAAAACTTCACTATATAGAAATTCATTATAAGGAGACAAAAATACACCGAAAGTAGAACGAAAAAGCAGTGTCTTCGAAACCAGTTCATTATAAGGAGAGCTTCATTATATGGAAGTTCACTGTAGAGAAGTTCGACTGTATATGTATAATATATTAGCTGCTCATGTGTATCATATTTGTTACAAACGAATGTGCCTACCGCTCGGTAATTTCTTTATTAGTATATTTTATTTACGAAAATTATTGCTCAGTTTGTTTTCGAAACAATGCGGAGAGCAAGTGCGCGATAAGTGCTTGAATGTGACTGATCGAGCGTTAAAAACATCTGGTTGTTTTCAGTTTGAAAGCGGCGCCATTACCGTTGAGAGTATTCATATTTTGTGGTTGCGCGCACATTTAAGTAATAAATAATGTATTTGCATTTGGTTAAGTACTCGCATAAGTAGAACTGTGTGATATTGATAGCACGCGTGTTTACTTGTGAGCGGTAATAAATCGCGATTGACCTCAAATTGTAGCAATCAATTTGAATATACGAGTATGAAATATATTGGATTCTCTTAGAATACCTTAAAGAATTCGTGTCAGCATCATGTCCAATATCGATTGGGTGTGGTGGAAGGATTGGTGGCGTGTTAAACGACTACGCAAACGTTTGCGAAATACTTTTGATGACTGTGAACAGCAGCAGTTAGCTGAAAGTGCTGAAGGTACTCCCGCATCAAAGCATTGCCGTGTGTGTAATAAGGCATTGCTGGATATTGGTGCACAAAGTGCTGCAGAAGCGGCACGACCATGTCGCCGTTGTCATCGTAGACATATCGCCGCCAATGCTGTTGCGACTTGTGACAATGACGTTGAACGAACGGACACGACAGCCAATAAACCAGATGATTATGAAAATAATGGGTATTATTTCGAAGATCATCCTGAAGAAGAAGATGATGAGGGTCGTGGGAACAATGACGTTCCACATAGTAGTGGTGGCATCGATGATGTAAATTATTATTACGGCGGTGACGACCACTTCGGCTACGATGATACCGAGGACGATGACTTTTGCTATTGCGATGAGTGTTGGTATGTACGTATCGTATCAATGTATGAGAGGAAGTTTTACTCTTGCATTTGAATTCTTATCTACTCAGATCTCTGCATTGGTGTATAATCTATTTGAAAATACATTCAAATATACATATGTATGTATTTGTAGACAATTTAATTATGTTTGCATTGAAAAGGCAAACAATAAACTTTATATCAGTTACGTTTTATACTTATTAGGGTGCACTCTCCCTAAAAAAAAATCAGAACTTTTCCATCGGGATTATAAAATCTATTATGTTTTAAGAGTGCTACCAAAATATTTCTGAGCAAGACCGATTTGAAAGTACTGCAAAAAATCTCACTATTTTGATATCATTGATAAAATTTTTGTATAGATATTTTAAGTATAAACTCTACTATTATTTTTAAATATTAATTCTATTAATAAAAAGTTGAATAAAATTTTTGAACTCTTTAAATATAAAAATTGTGTGGAACTCTGGAAATATAAACATTTTTATATTACCGTAACTTTGTTTAGTGAATCACCCTAATCATATCTATAAAGCTTATTAAATATTTTTTTTGCCTGAAGTATGCATAAAGATCTGATAAAAACTTTGCTCAGCATATCGTTCCAAACTAAAGCACTTGTTTCCAATTTGAAAGAATTTTTGTTATACGTGCAGTAAAAGTTAAATTCGTTCGTTACATAGCTACTACATACCTATGTATGCTGTTATGGACGCTTGCGAAGTTAAATTTTGTGGCTGTAACAATTTACGTGTTAAGCAACTAATACAAAGGTACAAAATTAAATTCGTTCGGGTGGTCAAACAAGTTACTCTCAGTGCGTGGTTAGTCTATGTAGGCTAGTACTTGTAGAATTGTTTCTAATGTACTTATACATACATACATACATATGTAAGTGTATTGTATTTGTCTATTTACATACACTGATTATGAACACAATTGATTATTTTTGGATATGAAGATTTAAAACTAAAAAAATTGCATACTGGCCGAGGAACGATTTCAACCCAGAAATCTTGGGGAGCCTCCCTTCGTTGGATGCGTTACGTGGCGTATTATTTATATGTATAGGTTAGGTTAGGTTGTAGCATGGATAGCTTGTCGATAACTCTCCTAAAAGCAATAAGAACTTTTCAAAATCTGATTTCTACAGTGCTGAGATCTTCCAATTCATGGAAAAATTGTCTACCGAAAATGGATAAAGCAGGGCAGTGTCACAGAAGTTGTAAAATCATCTATTCCTCGTGTAGATAGTTGCTGCAGTATTCCCTTATAATGGAAAATAATGTAGGCTACTTATTTTTAAGTAAAAGTATGCCCGCGTCACTGCCTGTTTACTCATCACTCTTATGGCCAGGAACCCATATTACTTTCGGTTGAAATGACTCAGCTATCTCGTTGAGAGATGAACGGCACTTCATAACTACCTTAGAGGTTGCCAACTGCTTTGTGAGGGATTTTATCGCCACCTAGCTATCAACGAAAATGTAGATAACATCGCAGTGTCATGGTCTTAATTATTGTTGTATGTAAAGGGTGTCCGGTGCACAGTGCGGCCGATTCCCGAAAAGCTGGCCAAAACTCAAAAAATTAAGTAATTGATTCAAAATTTCTTACTCGGGGGTTGTCGGGGTCGCTGATTACGAATTTGATCTTAAAATTTTGAAAATCCACCCCCTTCCACCCCTACGTGAAATAGCGTATATTCTATATTAGAACATAATCAAGATGCATGTAATATATATTTATATATATATATATATATATAAGCAGCTGAATCTTGTTTTATTCAGTAACCATTACTTTTTTGAGTAACCTTTAATAGGTTTCAAAGCAGCATATGACGGCGTTGTGTTACTATACAGTTTGAAAACTCAAATTTTATAAAAAAAATTGCAAAAAATGTATCTACGTATTGCTGCAGCTAAAAATTTTGTGTCGAGGTATTGATATGTACTACAGAATTCTCGTATTTTACTAACCTTCCGAAGATGATTCCATTTGGTTTTGTTCAATTTACTCCATTACAAAATCTTTCAAATGCGTACAACTTTCACTATTCATCGACAGTAATACGATGCTCAAACGAAGGCCACGTTGCGACTGAAAATACAGAGGATACTTAGGGTACAGGACGTTGCTATGAACGGTTTTCACTACTCAAGGCATTACTGTAGCCAACCCAAAGACAAAAAAACTCTATGTAGAAACTTTTTTTTCGACTTTTGGCCAGCTTTTTGGGAATCGGCCGCACTGTGCGGTGGCAAAAGTAAGCATTAAGAGTTAAATTAAAAAGGCATTAAATACTAGTGATAAAATTTTAATTTAATAACTATTAAAATGAATGCAAGTGCCGATTTTATTTTTTGTACTTATTTTCTCTAAATGTTGATCGTTACGTCGGAAGCACTTTTGGAATCTAGTCACCGTACTCCGTGCCACTCGCTCCAGAAGTGCTGTCGGGTTTCCATCAACGATTTTCAAAAAAAAATATGATCCAATTATTCTATTGGGTTCTGTCCTTTAGGTGTCTAACAATGGCTTTTTTTTTTTATTTACACTTCCATGTAAATGAAAATGGGCTTTATTTCTCAAAAAGATAGTCCTTACCGTACGAAATCGCTCCAACTTTTTCTCGCAGAAAATTTTTCGCAAATTGTAATCGTTAGCTTTTAGCGCTTTCACAATTTGAATTTTGAAGGGATAAAGTATGATTCTTCCTCAGTAGTTTTTGGAAGCCCCAGGACAGCCGCACAGACTGACGCAGATTGTAGTGAAAATTTGTAGCGACGAGTTCAATATTTTCATTGGTTCTCGATGTCCGGCTGGGCCCGGACCCTTCGCACCCAATTCTGCCACCAGACACCTTTTACATGCAGCGTGTGTATCACAGCAGAGGTTTCGAAAAACTCTTTACAAAAATAGCGTAATCTACTTTTTAGTTAGTAATCTAATGTTTAGCTGGTATTACCATTGCTCACCTTAAGCCGTACAAGTTTTTCCTCTCAGTAAAATCGATTGCTTAAGATTTCTGTGGAACAATTTATCTAACCCTCTAACTGCCTTTTTTAATAAACTTTCATTCTACCTGTTTTAAAAAAGGTACAGAAATTTGCAATTAGGTAGGAGATAGAGAGTTAAAAAGAAATTCATTATTTTCTCTGTAGTGATCGATATCTCGTAAAGTATGGATCAAAAAATTAAAAGTTAATGCTCATTGTCAAAGTGACATTTCACACTAAAAAAATGCTTTTGCTGTTTTTTGTTTATTCCATTTAGTTGTGAGTTACAGGGTTTTAACGACTGAAGTGAACAAAGAGAAAATTCGGTGCGTTTTACAGTTTTTCTTTGATAAAGGCGAAATGCAAGCCAGGCAAATTGTGAATGGTGTTTATAGTGCCGTACTGTAACAGCTAATTACATGCAATTTTGGTTTCGTCGATTCCGTCCGTCATCTTTAATGTTAAAAAAATAATCGAAGTTGACCGGCATGTAAGTAGTCGTAGCATCGCTCAGGAGCTAATGATCGACCGTGAAACAGTTTTAAATCAAATGCGTAAAAACTTTCATAAAAAAAATTTCTTTTTTCCAAACTAATATTTTTGTTTTGTGCAATGTTAGAATAAATTTCATTAAAGATATTTATATGTTTTGTCAAACAGTTGATTATAATGACTTCTAATTAGCTTTTTGTTACAATATATGAAATAACCTGCCCGAGTTTTCTTAGATGAACGGAATGGTGGCAACGTCTGTTTTAAGACGTTCTCTATGGATACATTCGATTTATATTCGATTCCTGAACGCTCGAAATATGAAATATATGCCTATACACAAATACAATAACTCATTATTGTTGTAATAGGAGTTTAAAAAATGTTTTTTCTTTTTATTTTCCATCATGATTCAATTATACAAGGTTAAGTAAAGTTTGACAACTGATTTCGGATGCTACTTAATCCATTGATGCAATTTAGAAGCAAGGGAAAAAAGGGCATAAGTTTATCCCCTTTCTGAAAATGTAGTAAAAAATTGAAAAAGGTCGTTGTAAGCCATAGAATAATTTTATGTTATTTTATAAGTGGTACTTAATTATTTATATTTTTAACTTAACTATTCCCATGGATTTGTGTCATATATATATTATATGTATTTTGACCATGCATCGGATTGGAATCTATATGTGCCACTTGTAAATCTACACTGAAGTAATAAATAAAACAACTTGAGAATAGTGGAAACTCTTAACGAGGAAAAACCACTTTTATTTCGTTACGTCCGCTAATCATACATTTGATTTTTTAACGAGATTGCCTGCAAAGTTACAAGTATAAAATCTTTGTTAAAAAAAGATAAATGTATATATACGCAGAAACACAAGTAGACGCCCAAAGCATTGCATACTTTACTTACAATTATCTTATCGAATGCTCATTGTTCTCTTCTTTTGTTTATTGCACCGGTTAAGATGCTTTATTCGAAAGTGCATTCGGCATTTAAAAAAAATCGTTTAACATCATCGCGTAAACTCACGTTTTCACTTAATGTGAACAATTTTTGTAAAAATGATATCCCACCGTAAAACTCCTCGCCGTTGAACTGGTTAAACGCTGATTCCATCATTTTAATTTTGTCCAAGAACTCGGTGCTTGGTTTAACTAATCCGCCCTTAGATAAAGTGTCAACCCAAGTAAATGTAGGCTCAATGCATGAGCAATCGGTCAACTTTAATTTGCGTATTATGTAACCGGCAATATATTCAAGAGCATCTTCGTGTAAGCTATCAAAGTCAGCGTCCTCATTTAATGAGCCCCAACGCATAACACCTTCGGATTGCACGCAGAAATATGTGATTTTACTTATGTATGTGTTTTAAGTTAGTTCGCAGTTGTAAAACAAATATTAGTTAGATGGGAAACGAGACAAAAGTAAAAAAATGGAGTCTCTAAAGGAGTATTTTCATTACATTAAAATGGAAATGCAGCTAGTAAACAAAAATATTTTCGAAAATTATTTCACTCTTATGCATATAAAGCCATGTTTAGTAACCTTTGCATTACGACGTGTTGCAAATTTCCTCATTTCAGTACCGTACGAACGTAAATGTACGTTTCATAACTGTTTTTACAAACTTTTATTCCTGAAATAAATGCTGACTTTTAGCATCCTTCATATGCATTAAGAGAGTAACTTGTTAAACCATTGAATTTAATATAGATTTGGCTGCCATGATATGTTAACGACAGGAATGAGATAAAACAGAAAATTTAATTCAATTATGTGTCCATTTGTTACCGTAAAGACATTGCGAAAGCAGAAGTTCAGTCGATCATTCCTCCACGTAAGAAAAACATTGGAGTTAGAAGAGTTAAAATTGACAAAATGACAAATTTATTAGTTTATTGTTTAAAATCTGTCTACCTTAATATACTTGGCGTCCCTAATATTAGTATAGTTAGGAAAATATATTCATATAGTCTAAAACTAATACATCGAAAAATTTCTATATTGATAATATTATATAATCCACTTTTAGTAATTGCGATGATTCGGGCAGAAATCAAAAACCTGTAAACCAAAAATCTTAAAAATTGTTAATTCATAAATATACCACTACAACTTACGTGTAAATGTAGACGTAAAGCGCGAGGACTTGCTCGTGTAGGTGTTGCGCATGCATTTACGTACAGCATATTGTTCTAGACCGGGTAGCGTGAAGAGCCAGTTCGGAAGCCAAATTGATTTCAGTGGTAGCAGAACTATGCACATAATGACCGTCACATGTCAAACACTTACTAGGTATTTGCACCATCATACACAGCACGATCAATGCCATCTATGAAATGGTAGAAATACGCGCATACTTGCCTTCGTTTCTAAAAACCAGCTCTTCAACACACATCTTCCGCTGCACTTGCTCGTCTGTGAAGTCCTACAAATAAAAACTTTTAAAACCAATTTATTAGCAAATATTCTAACAGAACTTACTAACTGTTTATGTATTGTATGTAAGGTGGTCACTTTTATATTTGCAAAAACGCTGTTCTAAAAACCTATGAATGAAAAAGTTTAATAAGAATTTATACAAATGTCTGATCTGGACTTACGTGTATGAAAATTCACCAACCGGTAGTTTTCGGCAGCAGAAAGGCGACTCCAAATAATCGACTACCACCATATGTAAGACATAATCGACCTAAATAGTGAAAAATGCCATTAATTTACAAAATAATTAGCTTTTATTATTATACTTACTTGAACGTTTACAAGCAGATAAATGATTTTCAACGAATAATAACAAGGCAAAGCGTCAAAGTGAAAACGATGTTGCCGACCACATAATTTGCACCAAAAGTTTAATTTTTACTACAATTTAAAAGTTTTTTCGTAAAATATGTAGGAATATTTGTAAAGAAGCAACATGTTTTCAAATAAAGGAGCCGATTTGTCAAGAGGGAGCGAGAAAGCTGCTTACTTACCTAACCTTCTATAATTGAATCATGATTTTCCATATGAGTACAAATAAAATACGTATGTATGCAAATAAAAAAAAAAGCAGCCAAAAGTCACAAAAAACCTGATCGTACTAATATATAGGGACTTCCAATAAGGGCACAACCTAACTGTTACTGAGCGCAATCGACGTAAATTCGACGCTTGATATGCGGAAAAGGCTTCACTTCTTAAGTTAATTTGATCTTGAGAGGTTGTAGGGCAAATTATTTGTGCAAAAGTTGAGAGATTTCCAATTGCTGTAAACCTGAGTTGCTTATTTTAAATGAAAACACTACAGCTGCGACTAGAATATATTCACTCAAACACTCACAATCTAACTGGTGTGATTAGTATTACGACCGATGTAAAGTTGTGACCACCGACTTAGAGTATCGGTGATAATTTTCAAACGTTTCGCGTTCGTTAGACGTTACCAGGTGAGAAAAAAGTATATATAAATATGCCCTATACCTATATGCCTTGGCCCTCATTAGTTAATATTTTTAATTTCTACTTTGCGGTTTAATTTTGTCAGTAATAAAGGGGTCTCTAGTATGGAATTTAGTAATTAATTCACATCGTCAAAGCTCTAATCGTGGTCGTAGAATACAAAGGGAGTTGTTTTGATTTGCAGTACGGATTTTCTCAATTCAAAAGCCAGACAGAGAAAGCATATCTCTACCCACAAAAATGTATTGCTGACGAACTTTTCCCGCGTACTTTTCCAGTAATGATTAGAGTTTCTGCAGTCTCGTGCCGCATTGACAAAGGATGCGTAGCCGCAATGGACGCAAAGGCAACTCTCAACTTCTGTCACACGGCCAGCATAGATAACAGGTTAAGTCCGGAGCAGATGCCAGAAACACGCTGAATATGAATAGGCATGTTTCTTAACGCTTCTAACCGATCAAGGTTACGCATGCCGGAGGCCCGACATATTGGTTATGACGTCACACCTGAGTGTATTTACTTATTTAAATAACTAATCTTATCTCTTATCTGAACTCTTTTTTTCTAACTTTTTACATTTTCTATTTTGAGTATTTGCAATGGTACTATATGTTAAAGTGATGAGCTTTTTTCACTAAAAAATAATTAGCAACGATTAAGGCATTAAAAGGGCATGAGGCAAGGTTTGTGTTTCTCCAACGGCTTATCAAAATTTTCATTTAATGTATTTGCTTTTCGCGAAAGATAGAATGACAAGAAGCCAATAATTTTTTTTATTTTATTTCTTTAATTTTCTTTGTTTATTGAATCTTTCTTGTAAAGGGTGTTTTTTTTAGAGGTTAGGTTTTCAAGATGAAATAAAACGTATATAATTTAATGTTATGGCCAAGAATTTAGCTTTATTATAAAGATAAGGGTTTGCCATTATGTTTTAAAAATGATTTCGGGCAAGTAGCCGCCGCGGCTGGCTCGAATAAATTCCAGCCGAGAGGCCCAATTTTCGACCACTTTTTACAGCAATTGGGGCCGTATGTCAGCAATAACGCGCCGAATATTCTCTTCCAAGACGTCAATCGTTTCGGGCTTATCTGCGTAGACAAGCGACTTCACATAGCCCCACAAGAAATAGTCCAGCGGTGTTATATCGCACGATCTTGGAGGCCACGCCACAGGTCCACGGCGCGAGATAATGCGCTCACCAAAAGTTTCCTTCAATAAATCGATTGTTGCGTTGGCTGTATGGCATGTAGCGCCGTCTTGTTGGAACCAAAGGTCGTCCACATCAACATCATCCAATTCAGGCACGAAAAAGTCATTAATCATGCCTCTATAGCGCTCTCCATTGACTGTAACATTATGGCCGGCTTCATTTTTAAAGAAATATGGACCAATGATTCCCTCTGCCTATAGAGCACACCAAACAGTGACTTTTTGAAGATGTAATGGCGTCTCAGCAATGGCTTGTGGATTATGTTCACTCCAAATGCGACAATTTTGCTTATTGACATACCCATTCAACCAAAAGTGAGCTTCATTGCTGAACAAAATTTTCTTGTGAAAATCGGGATCGGTAGCCATCTCGTTTTGGGCCCATTCACCGAACGTGCGACGCGCTTGATGGTCGTTCGGCTTCAATTCTTGCACGAGTTGGATTTTGTAAGCCCGCAAACCAAGATCCTTCCGCAAAATCTTCCATAAAGTGGATGGGCACATCTCCAATTGCTGCGCGCGATTGCGGATGGACTCATTCGGGTCTTCTTCGATACTCTGCTCCACAGCAGCAATAGCGTCTTCGGTGCGCACTGTACGACGTCTCTGAGGATGCGTATTATCCACTAGAACAAACGTGGTGCGAAACCGATCCATGGTTAATCGAATTAGTGACTCTGATGGACGATTATGTCGACCGAATATTGGACGCAGCGCGCGATGCGTCGCGCGAATCGAACCATTATTTTCGTAATAACTTTGCACGATTTGCAAACGTTGTTCAGGTGTAAGTCTATTCATTATGAAATGGCAAACCAAACTGAGCATAAATCAAGTGACAGCTGTCAAAAATACCATCTACGAAAAAAGTAGTGCCAACTTGAAAACCTAGCCTCTAAAAAAACACCCTTTATAAGAAGCTAACAATAAGTTTACAAATCTTATGTGCTAGAGTATTATGTTTCCTTGCCAGTGCACTATAGGTCAAATGTCTACTTTTTCTGTGCAAAATTAATTACAGCTAGAAAATAATGATATTCAAACTAATTCAGAAATTCACAAGTAAGAAAAAATCTTAAAAAAAAAATGGCATTTAACCCATTAACGACCACAAATTAAAATTAACCCTTTTGCAACAATAAATGTAAACGTGACAATTCATTTTTTTTTTTAATTATAGAAAACAATATTAATTACTTAAATCTAATTCATTTTGTAGATTTAATTTAAATATAATATAACATCTTCACTTTGATTAATTTCATTGTCTTGGTTGTTCTGATTAAATTCTATACTAGTTCAATTACTTCTAAAGGAAGTGTGGAAGGTTAGCGCTTTTGTTAGCATCTATTTAAGAATAGTGTGGAAATGAATGGATTTGAAGTATCGGCAACCCTATTAAATACGTCTAACAGACTCCGAATTCTCTTCTTCCATTACTGCTTGAAAAACTTCTTTTTGCATCTCAACAATTCTTTCAGTCGTATGCTCTAAAATAGACTGCAACGAAACTTTTACAAGGGTATCTTTTGCTTCTATACCATGAGGTGCACATTTGAATTTAATGGCTGTAATTTTAGAATAGTCTGGATAAATGTCGCAGTTTCTTAACTTATTTTTGTAATGTATTGCGTTGTACTGCTCTTTTGAAAAATTATTTTCAAGAAGGAAAGCTAAAATCTTATCTGCAGAAAGTTGAATTGACGATTTGGTAGCTTGAATACACATCTTGGAGAGCTTGTTGGACGTTCCTTACTTTCTTTCAGGATTGCAGCCAAATCGGTATCTTCTTGATTAGGAGCCGATGTTGCTGCTGCACGTACAAGAAAATTAGTATTAGCTTTCTCAGTTGAAAGGTCTGCGACTTCTTTTCTTTTGTCAAATTCTGATTTTTCGCTGAATGGCATACGCGGACGATCAACAATGGTACTAGTTGCTTTTTTGGGAATGCTATTTACCATCTACTTTAACTCCGAATTTAGCCACACATGATTTTAATCCTTAAAGGCGTTTATCTCTCTGTAGCATTTTTTCCACTTTTGCGTTAATTTTACAGTAAAAAAATCTTATTTTTTTGCATTAAATCCTTCTTCATCATTAAATCCTTCAATCAAAAATATTAATGTCCTTAATTTTTCCAAGAACATGATTAAAAACGGCATCAAGTTGTTTTTTTTTGGAACGTTTTTTCGCCATATTTCAAATATATCGTTTTTTTTTTATACCAAGGATGCCTAAAAAAAATGGAGTTACTCTTAAAACGCAAAAAATCGCAGTTCATAACATAATATTCCATCTATTTTTTCTAATTTGAAAAAGGTCAAATGGGGTCAAAATTTTATAGGGCTTCCAGAAAGTCAATGTGGAAGATAACTTGGATCACTTCAAGGTTGTGTAGGCTAATAAGTTATTTACAAATATAGGAACATAAATGTAAAGCGTTTTATTTAAATACATATACATACATATATACTTACATGTCTCTTTATTTTCTATTTTACACTAATGAATTATTTCCAACACAAATCGAGAAACGCGGACTCAAAGCTCACCAAGCACTGCTGAACTCGCAAACAAATTTATACGATGCGTGCCTGTGTAACGGTGTTTTTTTATTAAGTGAAAATAAAATCCACGCACCTTTGTTTTGAAGTATTTCTAATCACAAAACAACAACAACAAAACTAAAACGGCACTTTCATTCTTATCACATTTGCAGAGCAAAAACGGTCATTTGTGCTAAGAAACTAATTATTTGTTCAATGAGATACGTGCGTACATATATGACTAAATCGCATGTGAATGCGATCAAAGTGAATGAATGGAGGGAGCCAGAAAGGACAGCTTTCCAGTCTCCGATTCTTCGTAGCTGGGAGCCGGAAACCTCGTTCCCAGTCTCCCTTATACCTTCCGTTTTCCCTCACGACGATTGTGTGCTATTTTTTGTTTTTTTATGTGATGCAATTGGATGGAGGGAGCCGGAGAGGCCCAGTGTCCAGTCTCTCTTAAAACTGCGTTTATCTCTCATGACGATGAGGCCGTATTGAAAGCCGGACGGTGCGAGATGAGATAATTAAGATAGTGCAGACTTGAAGATGCATTTTTTTCTCAATCGTGTATGACCTTCATTTAGAAGTACATAGATTTCGGACTACTTTCTTGGGATGGTATTTAAGCTAATGGGTTGACTTCGTAATAAACTTGTACGTCGATAGCCAAGCGGCTATAAAAGCGATAAAATCATATTATCATCCAAAAACTAAAAGCAGGTTTTATGTATATTGGATTCCGGGGCACAAAGGCATAGAGGGAAATGAGACAGTGGACGGAATAGCTAAAGAAGGCGCGAGACTTGCAAGGGATCAAATAATTCAAGTACTTAAACTCCTGCGCACAAATCAAAAATAACTAGAAGAGCACTTGTTAAGAAAGGGGAAAGGCAGAAGGCTTAGCTTAACCAACCGCAATGTTGCCAGGATCATGTCATGTGCGATATAATGATAAGTAAACAAAATTGGTTATATTGTTTGATAGAACGAACTATATAACTTTAGTTGGTGTACTAACAGGGCACTGCCTAGTTACAGCGCAGGATTACAAGCTAATTCCTAACGATGCTTGCAGGAAATGAGCATCTTCTATGCTACTGTCCGTGCTCTCAGTTTTGAAAGACTACAATCCATCCCGGCAGGGGAGCTTGAGCGACTCCTAAAATTCGCAACAGTGCGCGCATCTTGAGTGATGCATATTTTCGCTAAAACAAAAAAAATTGATCTGGTATCGCTGTGGACCAAACTGATCTCTGCTTGCTTTCGGCCAGCCAGTATAACCTAATGCATTGATAGATTAACCTAGAATACTATGCGTGCAAAGATATTTTTTATATCAGAAGCCGGACATTCTAATTTTCATATAGCAATAAACCTTCAAACTTGATTTCCCACATTTGCACATTCGTGCTTCTTGCAGAAGGAGGACGATAGGCATGAAGAGGAATGAAGAAAAATGTGTGTGGAATTTAATATATGTATAATAACAAAAAAATGATAGAACAAGTTTTTTCTAATAGCGGTCGCTGTCACTCCTCGGCAGGCAATGGTAGATCTTCGAGTGTATTTCTGCCATGAAAAACAGCTCCTCTTAAAAAACCATTTGCCTTCTGTAGGTCTCTCAAAAACACACCGTAATTTACTCTTCTCTTTTACCTAAGGCGCTATTTTGAAACTATTTATTGACGCATTTTTTTTTTGATAATTGCCTTTTGCATCCAAAAAAAAAAGTTGATTGTGAATACCAAGATTGTTATAAGGAATAATCGAAATGGTCATGGATGATAATCCAGTCATATCAGCAATTTGTTCCTTTTTGATCTTCCGGAATAGGTTTTCGACGGTTTCAACAGGGTTGGGCATTTTGAACTACCATGAAATTGTGCTACTCAAAATTGTTTAGTGGTAGTTAAAATAAGAGTTTCATTACTAACAAATCTTCAAATCACTAAATCCGCGGCCGCCGTAGCCGAATGGGTTGGTGCGTGATTACCATTCGGAATTCACAGAGAGATCGTTGGTTCGAATCTCGGTGAAAGCAAAATTAAGAAAAACATTTTTCTAATAGCGGTCGCCCCTCGGCAGGCAATGGCAAACCTCCGAGTGTATTTCTGCCATGAAAAAGCTCCTCATAAAAATATCTGTCGTTCGGAGTCGGCTTGAAACTGTAGGTCCCTTCATTTGTGGAACAACATCAAGACGCATACCACAAATAGGAGGAGGAGCTCGGCCAAACACCTAACAGAAGTGTACGCGCCAATTATTTATTTATTTAACTATGCTCAACCCTGGCCTTCAATAATGTCTGAAGACGTCGTCAAACTGAGCGCGCGTCGTCTTCAATTAACTACGCCACTTATAATAAAGGAATGGCCCTCCTAAACATATGAACCTTCTCTACTACGAGTATTATAAGTGGTGGTTTTTGTTTTTTCTTTGCTTAGTAAGGAACTCAACTTCCCCACAAATTTATGTTTTCTTTCTTGTTTAGCCGGCGATAGCTTAAAATTGATTTTGATTTGCACTACTCCATTCCATGTACTTTTTGATCTTTCCTATTAGAGCAATTTTGCTTGGAACAAAGGCGTGGATTTTGTTAATAAATAAATTGGGTGTTTTGTGTTTGTTCACCTCTGTAACTTGACTCATAACGGCAAATATCTTAATTTAACGCAGACGTAATGAATTTTATTTTGCAATAACAGAGGGAGATTTCAAACTGGTGGAGATAAGGTTTGTTATACTATTTATTTTCACGGCAAAGTTTAATGAAATTGGAACTAATCAGATATTCGTTGGCGAATCGAACCTTTATTTTAGCGCTTTTGTGCATATGCCGAAATTAAACAAAATTCCCGCTATACATACTACATACATACATATACACAATTACCTACATACATTTATTTGGCAATCATTTTTCGATTAACTTTAAAATGGAAGCGTTTTTGACATATTTGAAAATATTTTATAATAAAATACGTTATACCATTCACAAACAGGGGGACGGTGAGAGCAATGACGGTATGGACTCAGATTGCAGCACCTGTTCGAATCCAGGGAAACAAGTCGTTGTTGGCATTTGCGCCATGGCCAAGAAAACACAATCCAAACCGATGAAGGAAATCTTAACACGTCTGCAAGAATTTGAATTTATTAAAATGCTTATATTTTCGGAAGATGTAATTTTAAAGGTAAATAATCCGTGATGCAGTTTCACGTTTCTTCAAAGATGATAATAAAATTTGCATTTATTTCTTAGGAGACAGTAGAAAATTGGCCACTATGCGATTGCCTTATATCATTTCATTCGAAAGGTTTCCCGCTAGAAAAGGCCATTCAATACGCACAACTACGCAAACCTTACGTGCTTAACAATTTACATATGCAATACGATATACAAGATCGCCGCCGAGTTTATGCCATACTGCAGAAGGAAGGCATTGAAATACCGCGTTATGCTGTATTAGACCGCGATTCGCCCGATCCAAAACGTAAATTAAAACAATTACTGCAGCGTATTTACCGTTAATGTTAAATTCGTTTTCAATAGAACATGAACTAATCGAATCTGAAGATCACGTCGAGGTGAACGGCATTATTTTCAATAAACCATTTGTGGAGAAACCTGTATCGGCTGAAGACCACAATATTTATATTTACTATCCTACATCGGCTGGTGGCGGCAGTCAACGATTATTCAGAAAGGTTCTACACTTTCTTGGCACGCCTAATGTAAAACGAGTCTATAATATGTTGACTTTCACCTTTTTACAGATCGGCAGTCGCAGTAGCGTTTATTCACCAGAGTCGCGTGTACGCAAAACTGGTTCCTTCATCTATGAAGATTTTATGCCTACTGACGGTATGTATTAGCACTCCTATTTGATATTTTTGTAGCGAAATTTGTCCCTTGTGCCAAAAGCAAAAAATGCACTAATTTTCTCTTAAGACGTTTAGCCCATCGATCGCATTTGATTTTATTGCGAATAGTACCACAAATTCAACTGAATTGATTTTGATTTTTTGCGATTTATATCAACGCATTTAAATTTGGTTTTTGTGAAATTACATTTGGTATACCTTCACAGGCATTCGTAAGTGGTTTGATTGCATACTTTTTTTGAATACGCTTATTTTAAAAATATAAAGTTTCTACATTATAACAAATGTGTTGATCGTTTTAATCATTCATTGTATCAGGTAGTCTTTAACGAATCATACATTTGTTTTTCATCTTCAATGAAAGTGAAATTGGTGAGTTAAATTTATGGTGGAACTATTCCGCTGTGAGTTAAGTTATAAATGTAATCATCTGCATGCAGCTAGAAACCAATCTCTTGATGTCAACTATATCCATGTTCGTATGTTTTTGTATTTCTTGTATATTATAATACATAAGGCAATACAAATTATAAAAATGCATATGTGTATGTACACGCAATATTTGTACAAGCAATTTTTTCAAAAAAGGTGCCTAAAGTTTTCTCGAGAAATGTTTGAGAAATGTCTGTTTATTCATCAATATCTAGGTATTTCTGCACCTTCAAAGTAATTATCCATCCACTTATAATGCTATTTTGATGCGTTTGCCAATCCCCGAAACACTTCCGATATGCGCTTTTTTTGTGTGGCCTTGAGCTCTTCCTGCGCTGGGACCTTTATGTCATCCGTTGTGGCAAACCTTCATACTTTCATTGAATTTTTAAGTTTTGGAGAAAAGATGTAATGATCTTCAAATATTTAGTTTCCGTATTTTTAATTTGTGAATTTGGCCAAAAATGCCAATTCTCAGGCAGGTTTTGGAGCCCGGGTGAAAGTACATATAAAATGAAAAGAAACCTTAAAACCAGTGAAATTAGTTTTGGTGTTCTGTAAAACGAATTATTTGTTCATGCTTTAATTCGTTTTTGGTGCGCCTGAAAATGAACTTTACAGCTGAGAGCTTAAAAAACACAAACACGCAATTTTTAAAGAAAAATTTAAACGTTTTTTCTAATAGCGGTCACGCCACGGCAGTCAATGGCATACTTCCGAGTGTATTTCTGCCATGAAAAGGCTCCTCATAAAAAATATCTGTCGTTCGGAGTCGGCTTGAAACTGTAGATCCCCAATGCATATCTATTACAAGGGAAGCAACCAAGCCTGTGTCCATTTTGTAATGCTCGTGTCAGTATCCTGCACTTATTAGCCTTTTGCCCTGGACTAGATAGATAAAGACATCAGAATTTTGACGGTCATGATGCACTATAGCTACTAATTAACCCATTCGATTCCAACATGTCCAAGATCTATAAATTTCTGAAGGACTCTGTTCTTCTACGACATACATATATAAACCAGCAATTCTTCAGCAGCCAACTGAAAGTCTCCGTTGCTAGCGCTGAGTTATCTTTTTGTTTATTTGACAATTCTATTGTTATTTAAACTTAAAAAAAATAGAAATAAAATTAAATAAATTTGAAGTAAATATTAGCTCACAGTTTTTTGTGAATTCGTTTCTCAAAACATCCAGTATCACGCGGAATTCTTTTAGTGACAGTGAAAAATTTAACACCTAACATCGGACGGAGTGAAATTCACGCGGAAGTGAATTACAAAATCTGCCAGTCTTTCTTCAATTTATTCGATAGCCAATAACTTTCAAGCACATCAAAAATGACCAACCTTTATACTTGTCGAAAGCAAACTTAAATATCAAAATGGCGGATAATGTTTCGTGTGTACCAACGTATCAAAAAAGCCTACGGAATTTGAAATGCACCTTTCTTTGAATAAATCTTGTATCTGCCTCTTGTATTCATTCTTTGACATAAATTCATGTGTTCATATGTTTATTAAAACATAGACCTTCTCACCAATTTTCGTCACAAATAATATATGTATGTATGTACACATGTTTTGTAAAAATGGAACGACAAAATTTAACTGAACTAGAAATGTTTCTTGTAGATATCTCTTAAGCCAAGTCGTGATTTAAAGGGTATTTCAGTGCGCTCATTAACGAGGCCCAAAATACGTACATCAACTTTGGGCGCACTATTCGACGAACTACCTATTGGTCTTGAAACGACCATAATTTCTTCAACGATGAAAATATTCCATCATATTGCCAATCAACTTGGCTTTTTCAGCACCAACTATGGGGTGAATGCTCCTGTTTCTAGGGCATGCGCGGATTTAAATTTGTTTTTCAGTTCTTCTGGTGCTGATTTTACATGACCGTATGTTATCTTAATCAACCATTTTAAAATGTTGTTGTTTTTTCTTAGCAATTATTATACTATTGTACTTCAACTTAATATTATCTGTAAGATTCTCTCCATTCAAAGACTTTATGTTGAAAATAAACAAACAAATAAACTCTTCATATGCGGATTTCAACCAATTCGAAATAACTCCTCTCTCTTCGCTCTAACCTTGTCAAAATAGCAGGCTTTTTGGATCTTCTCCTATGACGGTTTCAACGACCTTAGTGCGGTTTGAGTAATGACGTTGTGAAACCTTCCATCAGCTCATTTTCCTTTTGCACGTTCCATCCTACATACCAATATATACCAATGTATTCATATTCATCAGCCATATTCACACTAGTGATTTGTTTTGACAATTGTAAAAATATGTTAATTTAAAATTGGCGTAACTTATTTCAGTTGCTATTTATTGCTCATCAAACCTCAGGCGTCTTCTTTACTCTTTTTAGCACCTTTAAGAACTACTAAGAATCCAGCATTACTTTTAAAACTTAGTATACTTTTCAGGTACGGACGTTAAGGTGTACACAGTTGGTCCGGATTATGCGCATGCCGAAGCTCGAAAGTCTCCAGCGTTGGATGGCAAAGTGGAGCGCGATAGCGAAGGCAAAGAGATTCGGTACCCAGTAATATTAAACAATGCTGAGAAGCTCATCTCACGCAAAGTTTGTTTGGCTTTTAAGCAAACTGTCTGCGGCTTTGATTTGCTACGGTGGGTATATTGAGATTTGTTACATACTTCTTTTTTTTTGGTAATACCTGAAATCGTTTATTTGTTCTGCATTTCACAGAGCCAATGGTAAGTCGTATGTATGTGATGTGAATGGCTTCAGCTTCGTTAAGAATTCAAATAAGTATTACGACGATTGTGCTAAAATATTGGGTAACATGATATTGCGTGAGCTCACGCCGACTCTACATATACCATGGCTTGTACCTTTCCAACTGGATGACCCGCCCATTGTGCCTACAACATTTGGCAAAATGATGGAACTACGTTGTGTAGTTGCTGTAATTAGACACGGCGATCGGACACCTAAACAAAAAATGAAGCTTGAAGTGCGGCATCCCAAGTAATAATGAATGGAATGAAACATTTTGTAAAACTCCATAAAATAGTAAACTTGTATTCATATCCTTCTTCGTTTTGTGCATAGGTTTTTCGAGATATTCGAGAAATATGATGGCTATAAGGATGGCCATGTTAAATTGAAACGTCCTAAGCAACTGCAGGAGATTTTAGACATTGCGAGATATTTGCTATCGGAAATACAAAACAAGTCCGCGGATGCTGAGATTCAAGAAAAGGAAAGCAAGCTGGAACAGTTGAAAAATGTATTAGAAATGTAAGTGTGTGTGTGTGTTTCTTCAACTTTCTAACTTTTAATACTTATTTAAAAATCCAGGTACGGCCACTTTTCTGGCATAAATCGCAAAGTGCAAATGAAATACCAACCAAAAGGTCGCCCTCGTGGCTCAAGCTCCGATGACGGTAATACCAATGTGCCTATTCGATTGACACTAAATTGCTTTGACTATTTCTTAAAACATAATCATATTGCGAAATCAATGAAGATATTATTTATATTTTAAATTATCGTCTAAGATTTGCTATGTAAAATTTCCTTATTATTCGAAATAAGGAGTTTGTAATCATGCACTTTCCATATTTCTCGATACTGGTCCCTGCCAACGAATATGCATCTACCAATATTTTTGTAATATTCTTTGTTTTGGTTATCTTTTTTGTTTATTTTTGGTTTAATTATTTATGATTTAAAGTAGATGCGCCGAAGGAACCGTCACTTGTTTTAATCCTTAAATGGGGCGGCGAGTTAACGCCTGCAGGTCGCATTCAAGCTGAAGAATTGGGACGTATATTCCGTTGCATGTACCCGGGGGGTCAGGGTCGGCAGGACTATTCTGGCACACAGGGACTGGGTTTGTTGAGGTAAATTAAAATTTGCACATTTTATTTGTAACTAACAAAATTTTTTTTCTATAGATTACACTCAACTTTCCGACATGATCTGAAAATATACGCTTCTGACGAAGGTCGCGTGCAGATGACTGCAGCTGCATTCGCCAAAGGGCTATTAGCATTGGAGGGAGAGCTTACACCGATTTTGGTCCAGATGGTGAAGAGTGCTAACACAAACGGTTTGCTAGATAATGATTGTGATTCTAGTAAATATCAAACCATGTAAGTCGGTTGTATATATACTAACTGTATTTAGACTAACAGAACATCGTAGATCACTAAAGCAGAATTGCGTGTGCCGACACAAATTTTGAACCAAGAACCAGATATACATTTTCAAAGATTGTGACGTGCTGAATCCGATTCTGAGTTCGCACGCCAGGCTTTCGAAATATTCCGGCTTAAAGGCGCCAATACTAAATACTATTTCTGGTCATATTTGAGGTTAAACTTACGACATCATTAGATATTTTGTTTATAGTGTCAGATTCGTATAATTAGCTTTGCGCCAAGCTTCTGCGCCTGCGCTACCAGATCTTTGAATATTAATCTCGGTAGCTCCTCATGGTCATGTGCGAGGTAACAGGAAGATAGCTACATCCGTTCATTTCCCGACTTCAGGCTTATGGTCAATTGATCGGTGTGGCTGTAATTAGAGAGCATGAAAGCATTTATCCCTTTTCTTATTAGTACGCACGCTCTAGGATTACCTTTGTTGCGAGCATACATCAGTTTAAATTTTTGAGTCCTTAGTCCGCAAACAAGTCCATGTGATACTTTAAATTAGACGTTTTGCCCTTATTATAGACCCTCAGTGTTATGGATGAAAACCCATAGCTTACTACACCGTCAGATCGCGCCATTGCGTCCACCGAGTCCTTGCAGACTACGAAAGTAGCCCTTCGGTTCTCGCCCTTGGCATCGTCCAGCTTTGTGACCTTCCAAGACGATGAAGGAAGCTCCGGATTACATACGCGAAGCATTTCAAGGATCTTTTGAGGGTCTGATGACTCTGCTGGTAACCAGGCCGTAGCTCTTGGTAAACTGGGGATGTCATCCCTTGAAATTACCTCGAGTTTAGACCCAGGCCATACTTCATCCTTGAAATGGCTATTTTGTAAAGATCAGTTGATCTCTGATCGGCAAAGACGATAAGCTTCACGTGGCTCTGATGCCATCCACTATGGCGACAGAAAGGAGCTGGACCAGGATTCTCCTTCAGAATTTGGAAGAAAACGCCTGAGAGCCTGGCTTCCACTTTCTTCCAATTGTCAGGCGAAATAGTGCCGTCAGGTTGCTTTTATCAACCACCGCCCATAGCTGTTGGCCTCTGACATCTTCGCTCTATGTAGCTGGAGAAGCCTTGGTGTTTCGGGGCTTCTTCAACGTGCTGGGATTGCTGTGTGAGTTGTCCGACAACTGACGAGGGGACTCCCCTTTACCCTTGTCGCCCAGCTAAAAGAGTGCTTCTGTTTAACAGACCACTCCCCCTCTGGAATCGTTTTATAGATTCGTATAAAGTGGACCACAAAAAATCCAAGTAGCAGTAAGTAAACAAACACTGTAAATTCAACAGAAGATATCTTAGAATAAGTATTTTTTTGCGTATGAAAATGGGTTTAAAAAGGAAAAAGTTGTATTTTGATGTTACATAACCTCAAACATAGCCAAAAATTGTGTTTTTTTTTTGTTCTTATAAGCTGGTATATCTCAAAAATGTGATGGAACTATTCTGCGGTCAGCGTCAGCACGCCAGTAATCGTTGAACAATTTTGCTATAGTTCTTGGAACTTAAAGTCAATTGAATAAAGTCATGTGCTATTCATCTTAACCCTCCGTTGGGCACCCGGTTCTGGCCAGACTGGCTTTTTCGTCTTTGGACGTGAATTTAACATATTTCTATTATAGCTAACGACTTGAGCTTCCAGGTAGCTCCCCAAAATTTAATTTTCTATCGATTAATGAACATAACCTTTTAAAAAGGATACTCAAACAGGACGGAAAAATGTCAGCCCCGGGTGTCCAACGGAGGGTTAAGAATAGTGCGTATGCCTATTGTGCAAAAAACTCGGCAGCTAACTAAAGTGATAGATGTTTTTTTGTTTTGTTTATACATCTAAAATATTTTTGGTCTATATTAATATTTAGAAGTACTTCCACTTTTAAATGCACAATCTTACTAACGTCAATAATATATTGCAGAGCAAAGCAACGCCTACATGATTTAATGCGCGTTGACCGAGATTTCACCCCCGAAGACCGTGAAGCCATTAATCCTTGCAATAGTATTTCAATTAATCAGGCCTTGGACTTCGTGAAGAATCCAGTAGAATGCTGTAATCACGTCCACAAACTAATTAAAGAGCTATTAACAATCATAAGCGTAAAAAAGGAAGATCCCAAAACTAAAGATGCTATATTATATCACGGCGAAACTTGGGATTTGATGGCACGTCGTTGGGAAAAAATTGAAAAAGATTTTAGCACAAAATCAAAACAATATGACATTTCAAAAGTTCCAGACATTTACGATTGTATCAAATACGACCTGCAACACAATCAGCATACGCTGCAATACGATCAGGCCGAAGAGTTGTACATCTATGCTAAGTACTTAGCTGATATCGTAATACCGCAAGAGTATGGCTCAACTGTGCAAGAGAAATTGGCCATTGGCCAAGGTATCTGCACGCCGCTGCTTAAAAAGATTAAAGCAGATTTGCAACGGAACATCGAAGAAGTGGGCGATGAGTCGGTGAACAGGCTGAATCCGCATTACAGCCATGGTGTTGCCAGTCCGGGTCGTCATGTGCGCACGCGTTTGTATTTCACCAGTGAAAGTCATGTGCATTCATTGCTGACCGTTTTGCGCTATGGTGGGTTGCTGAATGTGCTTAATGATGAACAATGGCGTCGTGCCATGGATTATATTTCGATGGTATCGGAATTAAATTACATGTCACAAGTTGTCATAATGCTGTACGAGGATCCCACCAAGGATCCCACGTCAGAAGAGCGCTTTCATGTGGAGCTACATTTTAGTCCAGGTGTTAACTGTTGTGTGCAAAAGAACTTGCCGCCCGGACCGGGCTTTCGTCCACACTCGCGCAACGATTCTGGTAATCCTAAGCAAATGGTAAGAGCAGCATTCGACTAGTGAAGATTATAACCCACATACATAACTATATATATATGTATTATTTTATAATTTTTTTATTTCGCATTTATCCTCTTTGAACAGGGTTCAACCACTGGTGCTTTCAAAACTAGTGCTACCGGTGACGAGGCTAATCCACCGCGCATAGAAGAAGAGAATGACCCTGAGGATAGCCCTGTAAAAAGTCAATCAGATGTGAGCACTTTATCAACTTTTTCGAAAATTATCACTTAATTACCCCTTTCCTTTGTTCGCAATTAGGCTTACGAAAAGAATTCTCCGCCGCACAATAAACACCTAAAATCCAAACCTATACCCATTGGCGCGCACCACACAGTGAGTGGCCATGAAGCCGCGCACTTAGCAAAGCGTTTGAACGAAGAATTGGCCTCACAACAGCAAACCAAACAACAGATCGGCTCTTTCGAATCGCAACGCCCCATCAGTCCAGATGCCGAACCACGTTCGCGCAGCTATGAACAACGTGATCAAAAGCGCGCTAAAGGTATGTGTCGCCGTAGTTTTAACGAATTTTACGTTGTTGCTGCTGCGTTTGAGTACGTCTCTTGTTTTGCTTATCAAAACTGTTTCTTTATTTCTAAAACTTAACATATTATTACCAACCAACGACCACTTTGGTCGGTATACGTTTACACCACACAATGTATTTCCTTATTTTGCGCTCAAATGAGCCGATCTATGGGCGCTCCATTGGCTGTAAAATGCATATTAACTATTGTATGATTTACATAACTGCGTTTATTAAAGGCATTTTGGTGCATTTGGAGCGGCTTTTCAGTGGCCATAATCAGTATTATTTTTTTATCTAATTCAACTCAACTAAATCAAATATTAGACTTTGATTTTAATTTTTTATTCAAGAATAATGTTAATTTTCTATGATAATTTTTGTTGTTGTTATTACTTTTGAGAAAGAGTACTATATAAATCGAAATTACAAAACAAATTTATACTTTTGACGATATAGATAACCGTCCCTCTGATAGTCGGTTATTCGTTAGCCGAGCGGCCCGGATTTAAAACCGGCTGAGGATTGCTGTTGTTGTTCTAACAGCATAAACAATTTCCCATAAATTTTCGGGGAACGCTGCTGAAGTGGCAATAAATAATCATAGAATAATGAGTATTTTTTTTTTTTTTAACTTTTAAAATTGTTATTCCTGCTCCAAATGCATGCAATTAAAAAATTAACCTGCTGCAATATTTAGTCTTTGTAACGAGCGTTTTTTAAACGTATAGAACTTTCGATAGTGGCATCATTTCTGTTCAGTACAGTCGCGCAAACTACCATGCAAAGGCTTACATGGTTTAGAAATTGTGAACAATAATTTCAAAACGCGTTTGCGGTAAACAAAATTCAAGGAGCACTGCGGCTAATTCTAGTTTTCGAGTTCTTTTGAGCTTTGAACTTTCAGCCATCGATACGCCTAAAAAAATTCACTGCATACTGAGGTTTTCATGTGTGAAGCGAGTGCAAAAAATGCTAGTTTTGGTTATTCACGGCAGCAGAGGATCCAGCAAGACGTTGCAATACGCCAGAAAAATGATTGCAACCATTGCAATTGACGATTTGAAAATCAACATCGGCGCATTAATATAGATTTGTGATGCTGGGAAAAACTGTTTTTTTAACACTAAATGAAATTGCCGTTATTTTTTTTATGTTTTATATGAAAAAAGTTCTATACCTTAAAAAGCACCCATTACATATAAATGTATAGTTATGTTTAGACTTGCGCAGCTTTTGTTCAAAAATTCTAAATTGGTTTTACTTTAGTAAATGCGATTCAAGTTGTTTATAGGCTCGATACACATTCCTGCTTATTAATATTATTTTACGTTGACTTTTTATGCGCATTATTCATATTTTTTAAATTTAACTAAATTATTTCTAATTAACATAAACAATTCTACACATTTGTTTAAACTTTTTAACACAATGACAAAATTTTCGTATAAGCATCTGGCTGGGAATTTCCGTGTATTTGGCTGAAATTCGGTGTCGTCTTTTGCTGTCGTCTTTGAATACTGCTGTAATAAGTACATACATATGCATATATATATCCTCCTAGGGAGCATTTCAATGAGCAGTTCCAAAAGCTAGGCGCTGGAAAATGTTACTAAGCTTTCGCAAATGGAAAGCATTTTTTTTTTATAATTTCTGTTTGATTATCAGAAATTATAGAAAAATGTATGTAATGACTGCATTTTGCTAACTGTGTTCCATTGCGTTAAATTTTGCAGCCATTACAGGCATTGCCAGCGGCTGGGTTTTGGCTTTAGATACATGTGTCGGATCTTCTCTTTGTGTTCTGTGTACTCATTGTCTAAGATAGTTTTTTTATTTTGGATGAAGGCGTGCCAATGCACACGTTTAACTTCTGCTGGTTTTTTCTCAAATATAAATACATATTAGTGAGCTCAAAGTGCATATAAGAAATCTATACTCAGTTACTTTCTTCAACTGATCGTTAGCTGTATTTGATGTACATAAAGTATGTATGTATAGTGTATTTCAAGAAAAAATCAAACCAGAAACTCAGAGATTCGACAAGGGATCTCAGAGTCTGGATTCAATGAGTTAGTGTCTGAAACTAATATCCTTTAGAACCTTAACCAAAAAATTATTTCCCCGAATCTTCAAAATTTCTCAGAAATTTCATTGTACTTCATCACCACCACACCCTGGCACTTTTGCTATCAAGAATATAATATTAATGTACTTATGTAAGTAGATTGTGTTTTGTGCCACATTTCTCTGCAAATTGAGTTTCCTAATTCTACTTACAAATAACTTTTGTGCGATTCACTAATACTCGTATATCTTCGTTTGCATGCTTATTGTAATCGATACGATTTTCTAATGCTTAACAGATAAAATGTAAACACACACTTACATATGTATGTATGTAACTATTATATCTGCAAATATCTTCTGTTCGACATCTGCTTGCTGCATTGGCTTAATATCGTATTCAATGTGACTTGTCCACGCTATACGTATCTATATCTATTTTTAAAACGATTTTCAATTATTTTACAAAAATATACACATGAATGACAAAATTTTTAATGCATTTACCCATTAAATCTGTCATTTTACTCCACATGGCGTCTTCGCTCCCCATGTCTACTTTGGTCTCTTGTAACAAACAAATCAAAATTTCATGCGCTCTTTCTTATCGCTTCTTTAACACTTCTACTTAAAAAAAATATATACAACGTATTTTGAAAAACTCGTCTAACTATTACTTACATTCATAAATCAATTAAATCAATCGCGTAGCTGAAGCTTCGCCTACGTCCACGCCCCTGTGCACGGCCACACCTACTACTAATACGCATGAATTCAAAGAAATACCCAACACTCGCTCTACTCCTAATTTCGCTACAAATACTGGCGGCTCATCTCACATACGCATTACCGAGAGTTTGACTTTCTTTAAAATTGACTCTTCCACCAACGAGTTGCCACTCTCCGACATTGATTTCTCTCTCAATCCTATCACGCCGGAGATATCCAACTCCGAATACAAATCGAATTCGCCAAAGGCATTGAGACATAAACGGCATACCCAATTATTGACTATGGGCGCTATAGCAAGTATTGATGATCCTGATTCGGATTTGCCGAAAATATCACCATTAGCCACCAATGAGCGTCCGCTATCCTGCAATTGCCTTAGTGGTTGCGGTGCTTTCGATGAAAACTTTCCCCACTCACATTCAAAAAGTATGGCCGAAATCAGTCCAATCAATGATAGTGAAGTAATGCACTTTGTCTTGGGCAGCTCGCCGTTGTCAGCCTCGCGTGTTGGCTCTATTGATGACTTTCAGTTATCTTCTTCGGCACCAGGCGTCATACTAAGTAGTGAATTCAAATTACGCTTTAAAAATGAGCAGAAAAACAACGATCTATTGTGCGTTGTTTCGCCAACTAATTCGCCGACCGCTTCCACTTTGAAATTGTGTAAGGAGTCCGATGAGCGACAGCTGCAGCAGCAAGCGAAATCGCAACAGAAATACGCCAGTGAACTGTGTGGTGCTGCTGACGATGAATGTGTACCATCGGTAAAAATAGGTGCACCAACTGCTGGGTTTCCGACCGTGCAGTCAGCACCAGTCATGGCAAATGTTGAAAGTCCTTTCAAGTTTACGCAGCAAGCTCAACAACCCTTTGTAAATAAATTTACTACCATCGATGAATTTGCTATTGCACATGCTACTAACAATGCTCTCTCTTCTTCCGGCCACTCCTCGTCTGTCTGCGACTTTGACACGTTAATCCAACACAAACACATGCCATCACACGCCCACGAACATACTCACAAAATTGTAATGCGAACCAATTATCATCATAACTCACTTAAACCGCATTCTAATCAACGTGTACGCCGACATCAACAACACCACAATCAACACAAACAATTTAACCGACAACAACACGAACACGCTGCGCACATACCCGACGTTATTGTCACTTTGAGCTCATCCTCAACTGATTTGTCTACTATGCCTGATACTAACCAATTAAATTCCAAACTCACTCCTACCGAACCTACTACTTACAACTTACCAAATACCACTACCACAACAACAAATACGAACATACCATCATCGCCCAATGTCAATGCAAATATGTCCACGTCCATGTGTACGTCCACATCCACACCCATGACCTCGTCCGTGATCGCCACCTGCACCTCTACTACTACTTCCGCCGCAGATGGTAATGCGACACCAGTGTCGTCCTCATCGTCAGTATCGTCTCGACGTCAAAGACACAGTATTGCCGGCCAGATGTCATATATGAAAATGTTGGGATTCGGTGGTTTTAGCAAAAAGATGGCCACCAGCTCTAGTAGTCTTTTTAGTACGGCAGTTATAAGCGGCAGCTCATCTGCACCTAATCTAAGGGATATGATACCGTGTGCAGTTTCATCATCAGGTAAGCAGTGCATAAGTATCTACATATGTAAATTTTAATTTTATGCGAATGCAAGTAGAAAGATATTTTTGGATAGTCAAGTATTTTATTTTATTCTTGTAGCTTCATTTATATTAAGTAAAAACAATTAAATTACTCACTAAAATCTGAAATAGTATTATTTGATGAAAAACTAATGTATACTATATATAAACAAAATCATATTAACGAGTGATTCTGAAAGTAGGTACACATATCGGCTGTGTTCCTATGGTTGCACAATTGTTGGCAAAATGTCACCTTTTAAAATTTCTATATAGCGGGTGTTTTTTTAGAGGTTAGGTTTTCAAGTTGGCACTACTTTTTCGTAGATGGTCTTTTTGACAGCTGTCACTTGATTTATGCTCAGTTTGGTTTGCCATTTCATAGTGAATAGACTTACACCTGAACAACGTTTGCAAATCGTGCAAATTTGGGCCCAAAACGAGATGGCCACCGATCCCGATTTTCACAAGAAAATTTTGTTCAGCGATGAAGCTCACTTTTGGTTGAATGGGTATGTCAATAAGCAAAATTGTCGCATTTGGAGTGAACATAATCCACAAGCCATTGCTGAGACGCCGTTACATCCTCAAAAAGTCACTGATTCGTGTGCTCTATGGGCAGAGGGAATCATTGGTCCATATTTCTTTAAAAATGAAGCCGGCCATAATGTTACAGTCAATGGAGAGCGCTATAGAGCCATGATTAATGACTTTTTCGTGCCTGAATTGGACGATGTTGATGTGGACGACCTTTGGTTCCAACAAGACGGCGCTACATGCCATACAGCCAACGCAACAATCGATTTATTGAAGGAAACTTTTGGTGAGCGCATTATCTCGCGCCGTGGACCTGTGGCGTGGCCTCCAAGATCGTGCGATATAACACCGCTGGACTATTTCTTGTGGGGCTATGTGAAGTCGCTTGTCTACGCAGATAAGCCCGAGACGATTGACGTCTTGGAAGAGAATATTCGGCGCGTTATTGCTGACATACGGCCCCAATTGCTACAAAAAGTGGTTGAAAATTGGGCCTCTCGGCTGGAATTTATTCGAGCCAGCCGCGGCGGCCACTTGCCCGAAATCATTTTTAAAACATAATGGCAAACCCTTATCTTTATAATAAAGCCAAATTCTTGGCCATAACATTAAATTATATACGTTTTATTTCATCTTGAAAACCTAACCTCTAAAAAAAACACCCTTTATTAGTCTGGGGAACAGGAAACCCATTATTTTTGCGTAAAATTTTTGTGCAAATGGTTTAAAACTGTTTTATGGTCAATCTTTAGCTCCTGGGCGATGCTATGACTACTAAATTGTCGGTCAACTTCACTTATTCCGCTATTTTATCGACATTTTGTTTAACATCAAAAATAATTACCTGAATGGAATCGACGAAACTAAAACCTCACGTTGTTACAGTATCGACACCATAAACACCATTCACAATTTCAGCGGCCTGGCTTACATTTTCGCCTTTATCAAAGAAAAATTGGATTTTGTTTGTTGACTTCCATTGTTAAAGCCTATAATGTAATGTAAAAACCGAATGGAATAAACACAAAGCAGCAGAAGCATTTTTTTCAGTGTAAAATGTCTCTTTGATAACGAGCATAAACTTTAAATTTTTTGATCGATACTTTACGAGATATCGATCACTACCATCTACCGAGAAAATAATGTATTTCTTTTTCCCTAAGCTAATATTTTTCCCTGTTAGCAGTTTCCTCGAGAATAATTAAACGCCCAGCACCGTTCGCGGTCGAAAATCGCTCCTCTTTTCGTCGGCAAATATTACATTTTCCCATTGCGAGTTTGATCTCGATTTGACTCGTGATTGAATAATAGAAGGTTGTGTAAAATTTGGCAACTGATTGCTGAAGATACTTAATCCATTAATGCAATTTAGAAATAAGGGAAAAAGGGGCATAAATTTATCCACTTCCTAAAAAGATAGTAAAAAATTGAAAAAAGGTCGAATGAATCATTATCTTATTTGTTATGTCATATAATTGTTGGATTTTTCTGCAACTTTCGATACGTTTCGCAAAAGCTTTGACAACCTATATCTCAAAGACTATACGTTTCCCACAAAAAATATACCATATTTTTCTTATTCTCAGAAGACCTATGTTAAGCCATGTACGAATTTTTGATATTCCCTGTGCCACATCGTCCCAAGCCCAATGATTTGTTTTGGTTGGGTCTTCCAACTTTTTAATCTGTTTTCAGAAAGTATTTGACTGACTTAGGATTTGCATTTATCCAGTTTCACAAGTCGTTACTTAAGAAGAGCCAATTATTTTTGGAGGTGAAACACATGACAATCAATGTATGATCTAAATCAAAATTCGTTGAAATAAAAAGGGATTTACTCTGTTTGCGTAGAAATGCAAAATTTGGATAGGCATCGGAAGAGTATCACTAGATGCCAGATCTTCCAATCTGGGCCAATTCCGAAATCCGTTGCCTTAAAGTGATACACGCAAACTTTTTCGCCTGGTTTCAATGAAGTGCCTTGTCATGAATGGTTCTACCAAAAATAATAAATATTGCCCAATCAATTTGAATTTTCGTTGTTTAATTGCAATTTAAAATCCGACACCAGAGATATGCAAATGCTTCTGGTTAAGCTCGTTTATGTATATACAGGGTGGGCCATATAGCGTTTGCTTCCTGAACTACCTATTTTTTTGAGAATGGTAACACAAATGACATGCCAAATGTGTTCATAATTTACTTAAAGGTTTGACATTTACGAAATGGGATGCTATACGCTTGAACAAAATTGGGAAATATTGAAAACCTATTTCCAAAGTGGTGAGTCTTCTTCTTCTTCCACGGTTACAATAAATGGCGAGCGTTACCGTGACATGCTCAACAAGTTTTTGTTTGCAAAAATTGAAGAGGATGACATGGACGACATTTGGTTTCAACAGGACGGTGCAACTTGTCACACTGCCAAAGTTACACTCGATCTTTTGGCTACCAATTTTGAAAACGGTATAATCAGCCAAAATTCCGATATCAATTGGCCGCCTCGGAGCTGTGATTTAAGCCCGTTGGGCTATTTTTTGTGGGGAGCCGTTAAGGACAAATGCTATGCGAACCATCCACAGACGATTGATGCTTTAAAACACGAAATCGAATTGCCGTTCATGAAATTGGAGCCCAAACAATCGAAAATGTTCTTAAAAATTGGGTTGATCGAATGGCCTCCTGTAAAGCCAGTCGTGGCAGTCATTTGAACGATATTATTTTTCATTCATAAATGACCATGTTCAATCTTCAAAATAAAAAAAAAAGTTTGAAAAAATATTGATTAGTTTTTTTTTTTTTTTATAGCCGATTCAAAAAGCAAATTTTACATGGCCCGCCCTATATATATAATTGGCGCGTACACCCTTTTTGTGTGTTTGGCCGAGCTCCTCCTCCTATTTGTGGTGTGCGTCTTGATGTTGTTCACAAATGGAGGGGCCTACAGTTTCAAGCCGACTCCGAACGGCAGCTATTTTTATGAGGAGCTTTTTCATGGCAGAAATACACTCGGAGATTTGCCATTGACTGCCGAGGGGCGACCGCTATTAGAAAAATGTTTTTCTTTAATTTTGGTGTTTCACCGAGATTTGAACCTCCGTTCTCTCTGTGAATTCCGAATGGTAGTGACGCACCAACCCATTCGGCTACGGCGGCCGCTTAAGCTCGTTTAGGGGTTTATTTATTGATAGCTCATAAGGTGTTTGTGCTAAACACCTTTTTATTAATTTGTTGAGCCTTGTGACTGTGGAACGCTTAGAAAGATTTGCTCTTATTGGGAAGAACTTCTTGATGCGACAATTCGACAGCATTGCATGACTCATGACTCAATTTACCATTTCATTAGCCTTTTGAAAGATGCAGCAATCGGCTCGGCAAATCAAATGATAAACAGCAGGCCAACTTTCTGTATATTTACAGGCGGGAAGCTTAACTCACTTAAACACACTTAACCGTTAATAAGTTAGAACAGTGATTGCCAATCTGTTTTGTACTGCGACTACCTGTAAATTATTACTTGCATAACGAGTTTGTCATGTTTATTCCTGATGTTGGGATGACTTTATTTGTTATTTAAACTTAACTCTTTAGGGTTGAAGTTTTTAGAAATAACCTCTCATATTTTTCTCTTACTTTGATTTGGGACCTGTATTTCAACTTGATTTCAACAACTGCAAGCAAACCAGATGAATGCAATTATGACGTAGCAAAGCGTAAAGGAATGCTCAGAGCTTTACTACAGAGATTACGTTAGCCTTGGTATCGCGACGCAAATTTAGATAATTCTTCAGCAAGGGGATATTTTTCAACAACAAATAATCATTGGCTTAGTTCAAATATGCTCCGTTTTGTTCGAAAACTTTTGTCCATTTTGAAAACGATTTCATAGTTTCGCTAATGAAGAACTACTCGCTTCTATTGGTAAAGAGTTTTACAAGCTCATTTTCACAAGCCTCTATCTTATTTTCATTTATACGAAAAACTGATGCCCTTCCACGACGTACAAATTGTACATTGTTGCACTCGATCTTGTAAAAAGTACGGTTTTTGCCCAAGGCGAGTCTATTAAAGGTGATATCGGTAGACCAGCTGATTTGCTTTTTTTCTTTCGCCGTGTTCATCCCGATGTTAGCATAAAATGAAATGGCAAAAAGCCGTTACAGTAGTCAGCTGATTTTCGGGGCAACTAACTCTCTGACAAGGGAGAAAATTTGCCTTCGTTGGGTGTAACACTTTTAGAATCGGACACAGAATTTTCTTGCCTGACTACACTTAATTTAGAATTAAACACGAAAAATGTAGCGGGCAATGAAAATGCAATATTTTTTTTGGAGGAAACGAAATCGCCATCAGAAAGTTATGCAAATGGTTGCAAATGTGATAATCGATTGATGTCAGGTGTAGACTGTACGGCGGATGCGATAGAACTAGAACATGCCACCAAGCTCGGTAAAACTGTGCGCGTCCTGGCGTTATCTTAATACAACATGACACCCTTCCTGTTTGCCAATTATGACCACTTCTGGTCGATGCCTACTTGAATCTGTTTTGATGCGTTGGCATCAGCAGATTGTGAATCATTTCCATTCAATCCCGCCAAACGTACAGCAAAACCTTTCTTTACGATCGTTTCGGCCAGTCCTGCCTTAAGAACGATTCCGAATGATTTTTTGGCTACAGTATTTCTGCGCAAGTTGTGGAAGTAATCAGCTCCAAATCAGCCGAATTAGTCTTGCTAAGGCGAATGCTATTGTAATATTTCAATCCCATTTTGCTGTTCCCACTCTACACACCTTCGGCTTCGACGTTTGGGATGGTTGTCTTCTTGTAAAATCCAAGGTTGGTTCTTCCAAACATCTTCGCAGCTGAAAGTAATAATGCTTTTTGGCAAATTTGATTCATCAAAACTGCATTCAAATTGGAGGTAAACAACACATAGAAACGGTCAAATCCTTTTTCGGAGAAGCAGCCCCAAACATGAAACTTAACTGGATGCTTAGCAGTTCGTTGAAGTTGTCGATTATCAGCACTACACCAGGATCGACGTATGCAACTATTCTCCCAAGAAAATTCATACGTGAATATTACGTTTGTCCAATTTCGTTCTGAATTTGTTTTAGCACATGCACGTCTTTTTCCAGTGTGTGATAATAAGAGCAGCGTTTTTTTTTCAATTTGCTCCGGAATTTGAGATCTTCTGCACGTAAACGTCCTCGAATCGTGTCTTTGGATACATCAAGACCACTTTTCCTTAAAACTGCTTCAGTTCCACGCAACGATAATTTCGGCTTTGTCACAAACAAATCAATGATCTTCTGATCTTGCTTTGTGAGGTATTGTTTTGGGCCTCGTCCGGGGAAGCCGCCAACTTTTTAACATCGGTATACCGTTGCACCCATTTATTTATAAACGTCTTCAACTTCTTTAAGGGAGGGGTCTAGGGTTTGAGCATTTTTTTTAATGAATTTTTGAGACTTTGCTTTAGAGATATGAATAGTGAAAATGTATTTAAACTTTTTGTACATTATAAAGCATCATTTCAACAATATTATACTAAATTTTTGTAAGAAAATATCGGGAAATAAGCCGGTGAGGTAACTTTTCCGAAAACGCCTTTTCCAAAAGGTGATTTGCGGTGACTATCGTATCTAGTTGTAGAATCACCTGAAATAAAAAAAACAGAATTATTTGGTTAAATTATCACCAAAACCTCCCCCCCACTGGCTCCGATTTTTTTTTTTTCATTTTTACGTTGCCAACGCGTTTTTGAAGCAAAAAGTGCGATTTTCACTGATTTTTTCGCTGTACAAGTGGAAACCGCCCTTAATGTAAAACAAAAAAGTGAAAAATCTCTCCGTGGGGGGGAGGTATTTTATATATAGAAGTTGTATACCAAATTTGAAAAGGATCGGTTAAATATTGTTGAAGTTCTAATAGTCACGGACTTTGAAAAAGTGGTTTCGAGAAAAACGCGTTTGAAAAAAAAGTTTAGTTTTACACTTCGCTCCAAACGCTCGCAGTTGTCGCAGAGGAGTGGGGACAAAAACGTCTATAACTCCAAAAGCTTTGCTCCGATTGAGCTGAAATTTTGGGACAATATTTTTGAGATGATTTACTATAAGAAAAAGCTATTTCCAAAAAATCGATTTTTTGAAAGTCAAACCCTAGACCCCTCCCTTAAATATTTTGCTACAGATGCACGTGAAATTTTTAGACCTTTATGGCGCGCACATAGGAACACTGCCTCAAGCCGTTTTTCATAAGATGAATTTAAATTTTTCTCGAAAAATATTTATTTATTCATCAATTTTTATTTTATCTCCTTCAAAGTAATCCCCCTCAGATATAATACGCTTGTGCCAGCGTTTTTTGCAATCCTCGAAGCAGTTCTGATATGCACTTTTTGGTATGTCCTTGAGCTCTCAGCGATTCGGTTTTTATCTCCCCAATCGTCGCGAAACGCCGTCCTTTCATGGGTCTCCTCAATCTTGGGAACAGGAAAAGGTCGCAGGGGGCCAAATCTGGTGAATACGGTACGATAACGGTATTATTTTTGGTTAAATAATCTCTCACAAGCAAAGATGAGTGAGTAGGTGCATTTCATGATGCAAAATCCATGCATTTTTTCCACAATTCCGGCCGTTTTTTCGTATTGCTTCACGCAAATGGCGCATAACTTCAAGGTAATACTCCTTATTTACCGTACGAACTTGTGGTAAGGCCTACTGGTGCACTACGCCATGGTAATCGAAGAAAACAGTGAGCAAAACTTAGACATTTGATCGAACTTGGTGTGCCTTTTTTTGGCCTTGGCTCTCCTGGACTCTTCCATTGGGACGATTGAGCTTTGGTTTCAATGTTATAACCATATACCCATAATTCGTCAGTAGTTATGAGCCTCAGATCATCGTTGACGTCATTCAACAATTCCTGAGCGATGTTGGAACGCTTTAAGCCCAAAATTTCTATTTGTGATTCGTCGATTCTCCATAACAATTTTCTTCACTTTCTCGACATTTTCATAGGTTGTTGATGTGCTAGGGCGTCTAGAGCGAGCATCGTCATTCACATCTTCTCAATCTTCTATGAAAAGCTTGTACCACTTGTAAACAGTTTTTTTGACATTTCATTTCCAGTGTTTTTGAGCACTTAATTCCATTTTTCTTCTTGGATCCATTTTTTTCGATAGCAGAAAATTGCCGAACACGCAAAGCACTTGTCTTATTTATGCATCTCGCAAACAAACTAAACATGCAATATTGCTAAAACCGTGTATACTCGTATATCTTCGGGACGAGTGTACCAACATAAAAAAAAAAAATAATCGAAAGTCGATTGTACGTAGCGTGCGAAATTCGAAAATGCACCTTATTCTTTGAACACACCTCGTATGCGTCACTTATCTAATGTACACTATTTCTCATACTAGATTACTAAAGTATAAATTTAATATTTTTAACTATTTTGAATATAAAATAAATCTAATAATTTTCAATTTTGATGCTTTTGTATTAAGTTTTTAACCCAATTTTCATTTTAATCCGTTTCTTCAATCAATTCACCACAAACCTTCGTCATAGTACTTGAAGGTTTTGGCGGTGTGCCACCAATTCGACCATTGGAGACGCTACACAATGCACTTTCGCTGAAGCAACTTGATCAATTTCTACATAAAATGACCACTTCTCCACTCTTCAAGACGCCGGCATCATCGCCACCAAAGCACCCTTCAACTCCACAACAGAACTTACAAGGCGCATTGCAGTCGATGTACTCGTTGGATGCTATTACAAGCTATGTATCCGGTGACAGCGTGTGTCATTGCCAGGACCTTACACCCGGACAACTAGAACCGATACAGGAGCCAATGTTGAGAAATGTAATATGTTTGCACCCAGCAGCAGCAACAGCAACAACCAGATATGCACCACACGAGGCGATGGAAGCAGATCAGCTGGCAGTTTTAACGGGTGCAGCAGCATCGTCGAACGCCAGTTGCGGAGCAACTGAGGCGAACGCGCCACTGACTGCTCAACCAAATGTTGGAAGTAAGTCCGACGACTTATAGTAAATTAAACTTTGTTCAACCTTTCAAATTGCGTATGCAGTAGTGCGTTCATTTTTTCGGTGTGGCTGATAATTCTTTACACACTTTTGCTTTTCGCAAAACACCACATACAAAAAAATAGAAAATCAAATTTTATAAAAAATCTTATTTTTGCAAGCATTCAACTGAAACTATCGCTATCTATCTTTTTTATAGCATTAAGTAATTTTTCAATATACATATTTATATATTCATGTACATAGATATATATTGAGTGTATTTTTTGAGTCTGTGCGAAATAATGCGAACACGAGAATTTCTATTAAAGCACATGCAAATTACGTTTTTATAATATAGGGTATATTCAGAAACGCATTATAAATGCGCAGTAATTGCAGCGCTGGCAACACTGCCAATGTGACAAGTGATGCAATTGATAGATTTGTTGACGATTTGCAAAAAGATTTGTTGCATTTATGAACGCGTTTTACACTAAAATGGAAGTATTATTGAGTTTAGTTGTTGACGATATATTTGAAGTAAAAAGTGATAGTTTTTTGCTAAATTTAAGAAAAAAAAGACGTGTAAAGCTAAAAAGAAGATCGCATATAGGAAGATGTTCATTAAAACGAAAAATTCCCAAAAATAAATCTTTTTTTCCTAGTCGCTAATGCTTTTTAATTTATTGTGATTGTAATTCATTACCTTTCCAATTTTCACAAAAAAAAAAAAAAAAAAAAAAATCTTTTTTTGAAACAATTAGAAAATTTTCGCTGCGCGATTTGCCCGTTTATTTTCAAATCTTTATTCACTTTTTTTATTTCTTCCGCCACCTTATTCCACAAAACACTCTTTTTCCTCCTCCCTGAAGCAAATTCACTTTCCATGCTCAGTCGGACTCTGAGAAGCAACTTTACTTCCGATGTACTTATGTAGATAATCGCTAAAATCAAGAAAAATGTAATAAAATATTGTTTTAATAACGTATATTTAATATATCTTTGCATTAAAAGCTAAAAAAATTAGTTTTATACTCACTTTTCATCAGACATCATATTAGCGTAATCAGCGGCAGTATTAAAATTTTTCCTGCAAATAATGCGTGACGTTTGATACAAAAATGGCGTTTTGGAACGCGATGCATTTGCAGTACTGCCATATTTGCATTTCTGAACGCATTGCCAACACTGCAAAAGCACGTTGCGCATTATAATGCGTTTCTGAATATACCCATACCTTTTATTTTTTGCCTGAATGTAATTATATACACAAACAACAATTAAATCTTCCTCTAAGCGTGATTCGGAAAAATTTTAGACAAAAACTGATAAGGTAAAGAAGGGTTCTACATGGATTGTCCATAGGTCAAATACAATGATTTTTTGTGTATACGCAGATGTTGCATATAAAAAAATATAAACCGTCACATACATACTTATGCAGATATGTAGGTAGGTACTTATATAAGTATACACTGGCGGCCACGGAATTAGCATTCTATGCCAAGGCAACATTGTCCCTGTAGTTTTTCTGCTTAGCAAACTGAATGATTACCAAGATTTTTCTTGGAAAGTTATTTAGTAAGTAGGGAACAAGTACCGCTATAATCGGTATTGAAGCTTCGTTTGAAATTGATGACGTGATATTTATAAATTATGAAAGGAAAACGATTTTTCATTTTGACTGCAAGCGGGGGAGCCTGGTTTATAAGGTCAAAAAAATCAATTTTTTTCCGTTTTAAGCGATTCCTAATATATTTCAGAATATTCACACAAAGTTACAGAGCCTAATTCTCAATATTTCCGTAGATACAAAACCAAAGCGAGCGTTAGGTAGTTAGCGAGCGTTAGGTAGTTACGCTGTGACCGGACAGCTATAGTACAAACTTTATCTTCTTTTCTCGACTTTTCATTTTTATGATTTCTTTGAATTGGCGTAAATGAATGAAAAAAAACGAATGAACCTTTCGAAATGAATCATAGCTTGTTCCCTTCAGTATTAAATTCTCTTCAATTTAAACTAACAAAATAGATAAAAAAATTTTCAAGATTTTTATACCAAGTTGAAGGGAATTTTTTTTTATAGAAAGGCATTTTTTTCTTTAAAACCTCCAAAAAGTTGAAATTTTGGAATTTCTCTCAGTTTTCTTAGTTCATCTATAATAAAAAATCATGATAATTGGAAATCCATTTGAATTTTTTGCTTTAGATAATAATTACGAGCTGTATCTTGTACGCCAGTTGGAAACTCCAGCGTTGCAGCGCTCTACTAATTTCTATGTTAAACATTTTTTTCAACTTATTTTAACCAGTACAAAAATTGTTTATACTTTTTAAATGTTCATTAAAAGAAAAATCGCAGAGAGATGCGATTTTTAGACCTCATAAACCAGGCCCTTATTTGATTTTAGTTCAATATTTTTTTTCGGTTATCAATTACAAATTCACTTTTATTTTTTAATTTTAGTCCGACATCTTGGATCCGGCCTCACTCATAAACAAGCACTAATTTTTTTTAAGTTTTGCGACATCTTGGATCCGTAATTTTTTTTTAAAAAAACACCATCGTATTCATAAACAGCCATCCAGGAAATGCCCCGAATGGTATTTTTAGGATCTCTGCTAAATCTTTTGAAAATCACATCAGATTCAAACAACCCATCCAAAAACCTTAAAAGCTCAATTTGATGATCTTAGTTCACTTTTTTGATCTTGCATCGGCCATGTCGAATTTTGCAAAACAAAGCATTCCATCGGTTGTGTAGTAAGTGACCCTGAAATCCACAGAGTAGTCATTTTTATGCGCTTAGCTCAATGTAATTTTTAATTTTTAAGGGGTTCACCCCGCTTTATGTTTTGAGTTACGAATGTATCCAAGAATTCTGTTGAAACAAAATCGTTTTTTTTTTTTTGTTTCAATTTAAAAATGATATGGACATTATTTGTAATTTTTTGTAAGGGGTTAGGGTTGTTTGCAAAAATTCGTTCTTCCAATAGTTGCATCAATATTTCAGCAGTGGTTTTATTTATTTTTTTATAAACGCGGAACAAAAAAAAAACTTATTCCCGTTAACCCAATAAAAGAGTGAAACAAGAAATGTGTTGTGTTGTGTAAGATCTTTCAACGTTTTTTAATAACAACGCACTGGCTAATGAATTTGTACGATGAATTGTGACTGGATCCAACGGATACTCCTATAATTTATATGCTGACCCCGTACACAAAATTTAATTCGCTGTTAAGCACGTTTTTTTATTATTTTTATGGAATGCTTTCTCTCTATTTTTACCAAAATTACTCGAATGCATTTTCAGTTGCAAATATAAAAACAAAAACAGTTAATAGCAAACTTAAGTTGATCTGTAAAATAAATGTGTTGTAAACCCTAAATAATCATTACAAGTCTGGAGCCAGCAATCGAGCGTCGCTAGCAGCACCGAACCCTCGTCCCCAGCCATTTCGGAGAGTTATTCACATGAAACGCCCAGTGGCGAAATGTCGATTAGTGTAACCAGCGCTGAAGGGTCAGTACGCAATTAATTACATACATATGTACATATGTAAATATATTTAAGTTTAAATGTTGAGACTTTTAATTTACTATTATATCATACTCTATAATTTTTTTCTTCACAATCTTTTTTTTTAATATTTTTAATAAAAAAAAACATTCTCACTGGCTGAATTGTAAAAAAACTTAATTGCATATTTTATAAAAAATATATAAAACACTCAATTGTTCGTAAATAAAAAAACCAAAAAGTAGAGTTAACATCCTGCCCGTAGCCGAGGAGCTTGCCAAATTCTTTCCACAACTCGAGGACGAATATTTAAATGCGGTGTCGGTGTACACACCTTTGAACACAGATACCTTGGATGTAGATGCTGATGGCGTGTTCACATTCGGAGGTGGCAGTAGTCGTGGCGATGTGAGCGCTTGCCTAACTCCAGTTAGCTTTGGGATGGATATAAGCATGATCGCGAATAAAGGATCGATGACGCTTTCAGTTGATGTGAGTAAACAAAAACTTTCATAAGTAAAATATGCCAGGGGAATTTTTTCAAACATTACCAAAAAAAATTGGTTTCTCAACAAGTTTTTGAGAACACAGCAGTTAAAGTTTAAACTTTTCAGTCTTTTTCGTATTTGTACTTTTCTTTTTTTTTACTTTTAACAAACTGTTAAACAAATTATGACTTTCCGGTTTTCACCATTTTAAAGAGCCTTTCACACACTATTCGAATCAACAAAAAAGTGAAAAATGATTTTTTGACACGTAGCTGGTCTATGAAAAGGTACCCTACGTGTCACATATATTGTAATTTTTTCTCAAATAATTTTTAAGTATATTTTATCCCAAACATTAAAAAAAATTAAGAGATTTCCAACATTGAAAAAGTCTGAAAGTTATTAAATTATTTCAAAACTATTAAATTATCTCAAAATTATTAATTGTCTTAAAATTGTTTAGGTTTACTTCTTATTATATTCAAGTCCACAAATAAACCAATTCTTACAAGAATTGACGACAATATCGAAAATATGTGGATCACTTGACGTGGAATCGCTCTATAATAAATTGCAAAAATCCCGTTGATTTTTTTTAATCTTTTTAGCTGACGATGAAAAACTTGTGGAATTTTCCAAATTCTTTTATTTAGTTTGAAAAAGATTTATATGGCGTTTGTTAGACAATGAACTATAGTTTTACCAGAACAAAAACAATTAAATAAAAAGAAAAATATTTAGATGATACGTTTTGTCGCGCTTGTAAATTACAAATACTTCATATGTACGAGGGGTGCCTTTTATATGTCGGGATTTGACAACCCTGGTGTTGCAATCTGGCAACTGACAGCTGTATCGCAAAGTTTGACATTTTTTGGCTTTTACGTACTCAGAACGTTTTGAAATACCAGCACTATTTGTGTTGTTTACAGTAACTTAAAAGATTCATCTCGGTCCAAAAATCGAATTAAATCGTGAACATTTTCGTGCGATTATTTTTTACAACTTTCGACGTGGATTAACTCAGCAACATTGCTTGGATGAACTTAATTCATTTTTTGGCGATGAAGCTCTATCAAGGACCAGTGTTTATCGATGGTATGGTGAATTCAATCGTGGTCGTAGTTCACTCCAAGACGAATTTCGTGAAGGTCGTCAAAAATCAGTTGTTCTTCCGAAAACCATTGATGCTGTGCGCGAACTGTTATTGCAAGATCGTCATGTGACCTATCGTGAGATTGAAACAATCTTAGGCATTAGTGGGACCAGCATACATTCAATATTGCATAAACATTTGACTGTCAAAAAAATTTGTTCGCGTTGGATCCCACACAATTTGTCAATCGCTCAAAAAAAGGCTCGTGTCGATTGGTCGAAGGAAATGCTCAAAAAATACGATCGCGGGCTTCGAAACACGTCTATGACATCGTGACAGCTGATGAATCATGGATTTACGCGTATGAGCCCGAAAGTAAACAGCAGTCGACTGTATGGGTGTTTCAAGATGAGCCAAATCCAACAAAAGTTGTTCGCGCACGAAGCACTTCCAAGCAAATGGTCGCCTGTTTTTTCGGAAAAACTGAACATGTCGCAACCGTACCACTAGAACAACGCAGAACAGTAAATTCTGAGTGGTACACAACCATCTGTTTGCCAGTTGTCTTCCAAGAAATTAGGAAAACCAATCGCCAAAGACGGATCAGCATTGTGGCATTCAGAATGCATGTTTTGGAGGTACCTCATTCAGAGTGGCAAAAGTGCTTCGACAATTGGTTCAAAAGCATGCAAAAGTGTATAGATCTTCATGGAGAATATTTTGAAACACAATAAAGTGGTTTTCGATTATTAAAGTTTGTTTCTGTTCTCTAATCCCTCGTATATATAAATATTTAACTTAGAATTAACTTGAGTATCTAGAAATGGAAAACAAATTAGAACTCAATATAAACATGGGACATGTTTTTTAAATCATACCTGCTTTACTAGCCAAAATCATCCTGCATTTCCCAAGCAGCGTTCTCATGTTTGTCATTGTTGATTTTTTCCGTTTGATTGGAAACCAACACAGAACTCAGAACTCTCTCCCACAAAAGAAGAAAACGAATGAAGCAACTGTTAAAAATTGTTTTGCAGCCAGCTTCAAGATTGAAAATACGAATAAGAAGCACAAAGTGTGTCGCCAGTACGGGAGGCAAAATCCCCTATCTCTTCCCCGTTCGTCCTTCTCCCACGAGCAAAATGTTTCCCTGTGTAATTGGGGACTTCTTTACCCTACTTCATTCTGTAAGTTTCTTCTGTTTTTAAGTTGCAAATAAATGACATTAAAAGGTCTGTTCTTATTCACCTCAGTGTGTATGAGGTATTTGTGAACATTGACTCTGGTCTTTGTATGAGATACTTGAAAACCAAGAGTAGGTACACTTCACGGTTACCAAGAACGAGTAAAACATCTGACGTAACCTGAAATGATGTGTTCATAATAAACCCGAACGTAGTTCATATTTACCCCGAGATTCACCCGATTTGAGGTTAAAGGTTTCAGAAAATCATGTTTTTTATTAGGCTAATACAAAAAAATCCGCAGCGATGAGTTTATTGGTTTTTTATTGAGCATTAACTCATGTAATGAAGAAAACTGCTGTTACTTATCAGTCGAGTGATGGATAATCACATTTTAATACCGTTTGGTTTCTACACTGCTCATAGGAAGGTTAACGGCGTTTGTTCGAAATTACCCCATGCTTATACTTACCCCAGCTTACCCTACATATACACACTTATCTTGAAATTTTATTCAAACAGAGTATTATGTCACTCCCATCATTAACTTCATTCTAAAATGCAGGGCTTCGAAGACGAGGACGAAACCACGCTATCAGCCGCCACAACACCTTCTCTACCTGTAGATGATCCCAAGCTTGAAACGTGCTATTGTTGCCCCACTCACGCTGAAATGGCTGAGCCGCCCGATGTTGAGGATACGATTGCTGTTCTTCCCGAACCACTTAAAATACCAGAAACGAATATAATAAGTTCTTCCCCAGAATCAAATTTATTTGGTGAACCAATATCATTGCCACCGCTTCTGCTCTATGGCGATTCAGCTCAACGTCGTGGTGCACGCAAAACAACAGATCCCATATCACCAAAAATTAAAAAACAAATAAGTCTCTTCGAGGGTGGTGAATACGAACACCAAAAGGAGTACTCCAATCTACATGCGTCCATCAACATACCGTCTGCTTCCACCCTGAAACAGGATGCTCGCCTACGCAAATTTGAGACTCTTACACAATCCACATCCAATTCGAATTTCCCATTTGCAAGTAATACATTGAAGCGAATGCCACATAACGCCTCCGAATTAGACGAAGTCGGCCATACACAGTCGTGTATCAATCTGAAAAGTTCACTGTGTGGGTCGCCTTCTACGTCCATATCGGGATCGCCGCAACATAAAGCAACACCGATTGCAATTGTTAGGCAGCCTGGCTCCAGTGTGACAACAACGCCAGCGATAACGACAGACAGCAATGACAGCGGTTTACCTCGTCCTGGCGCTTTGATCGTCAAAGAACGTTTCATAGAGCCGCCAAAACGGCTTCCGCATAACTTTCATAGCAAAACTCAATCTATGGATGCTGACTTTTTGTTCAACGAATTCTTGTTAGTTCCAGCGCGTTCACCAACTCATGTACCTCTTTCACCCGATGGAGGTCATACAAGTAGCGCAAGCACGTCTCCTTCAACACGCCCAAGCTCACGTTTTATGACGACAAAAATATTAGATGACATGGCCACTTTGGAGCGTAAATGAAGGAGTTACTTAATTGTTACTTTATGTGTGACTTGGAAGGAAAGAAGTTATTCATAGTTCAAAAATGAGTAAATACAAATAAAACAATTCCGATTTATTAAAAAATATGTACCTACCTACTCTCATTCCAGATAAAATATTTATTTTTTCTTATATGTACATACAAATATACTACAATAAATTACTTAAATATTAATAAATATTAACAAATTCTTTTTGTGAACTTAATAAATGGAAATTTAAATGTGGGTGAATGAAAAGAAGAATTCGGTAAGTACGTACAATAAGTGGAAAGTGGAGCGATTTTATCACTGACTTCAAAAGCAATGCCTAGATGAAAGGATTGAAAGAGTTTCATTCGCATAGTCGTTTTAAAATACATTCAGTAGATAAAGGAGCAGCTAGCACGTTGAGACTACAACACCCCCTGATGCTCTGAATACTCTTTTTTCTTTACCTCCCCTAGATTTAGTTGGTAAGCAGAACGCAGCTAGACCTACTGCTCGGCTATTTTTCAAGCAAAAGCCTAAGTATATAATGTATGGCAGGGGGTGCCAGTAAGCTCGACGAAACTCGGGTCCAAGTGTTACGCGTCAACGCGTGGTAAACAAATCAGACTGATGCGCGAGATGATGTAACAGCAATTATGAGACTCGTAACTAACTCTGGTGGCGTACAGATAGAAACTAACATTCTTGGAGTAACAGTGTTTTAAGGCTGTTCCTTGACGTAGTTTCGTGTTTCTGAATGGCACGCTCCAAATCTGCCTGCAAGTGCTGGATCGGATTTAGATCCAGCGACCGAGGAGGTGTTTCCAAAACATTCGGGGAGTTGTATAACAACTAAAGCTTCGTATTGTGAGCTGTATGCTTTGGGTCGTTATCTTGCTGGAAGATATGATAACCACAAAGCATAAGTTTATTGGCGCTGGCGCTCACCGTTTGCGCTCATGCATCCCCACAACATTACATTGCCAGCCCCGTAGCATATTGTACGAGTATTATTAGGGCGAATTGCGAAATTTTCTTTTCGCCACGCTTTATTACCACAATCTGGCCCAAAAATCTTAAATTTAGTCTCATCACTAAATTTACTTTTGACCAAAACTCGTTGTTACGATCAATTTACTTGTTTGCGAGTTCCAAACTCTTTTTTTTTCGGGTTCTCTTCACTTTCGGTTTCTCACGCTTAATGCGTGCTGTTCGCCTATTATACCCACCTGCACAACGTTTACTCCGCTCATCTTAGCAAGATTCTTATTAATTTTTGGGGAAAGATCTCTTCAAACGCGTTTAAAAGGTGCCTTGGTGACTGGACTAATCGTTGGCATATGTGTATTGCTTCGAATGGAGCCTATTTTGAAAGCGACAAAATAAATGTTGATGATTAAACAATTATTTTGCGTTTTATTGAACATTTCCCGGTACATTCTTGACAGAATGTAAATATTATTTTGTTTTCCTCCAAGTAGTTTCTTCTGACTTTCTATCCATATTTCACACAATTTTTCAACAACTACCAACTGTGACGCGCTATGTGGATAACGGTGCCTTTGCAAGTCTTATTACGATCTAAGATTCCGAATGTTTATGTGATGTAAATACGAGTCAGTTCATATTTATAACATAGCGGTTTATAGTCATCATTTTTTTTAGATGATGAATTATTTCTTTCAAGAAAAAGTTAAGTGTTTATATGTATTAAAAAATGAGTTTTTGAATGTGAACCCGAGATAAAATAATCGATTCTTTTGGACTTTCTACTAGGATTAAATTATTAAAATTAAATTTCCGAATACTTTTGTGAGACAATGCAGACTAATAATACGTTCACGTATAAGTAGATGATCTATTTTTTCGTGCTTAACTCCCAATCTGTAATTAAAAAGCGAGATTTCCCATACAAAATTTCTCTCCCAAAATCTGAGATTACAAAATAATCCGAGATAATAATCATACTTTTTGACATACAACCCTGTGTTTTCTGTGCAATAGATCATTATTTTTACGCGTATAAAGAAAAACATCAAATTAAAAACTAAATAAAATGGATGCCGGCAAAGAAAACAGGTTTGTAGACATAATTCTAGTAAAATGTTTCTTAGGTATTATTAACTATGCATTGATATAACAGAAAAAAGCGTGTGCCCGCTTATTACTTATTATAAAATGTAATATCGAATTTCGAATGCGTATTGCTGCCATATTTTTTGAAACCTCAGTAAACGTCGTTTACGGATTTCCTCCAACGGTTTATTTCTAGCAGCCAATTGCGCAGTTAAATTAATTATTCCTTCTCCTTATATTTTTTTCATAACGTTAAAAATAATTAAATAAACTAAAAACACCGAAATAATCTACCAAAATAATTTCTATGAAGAAAAACCTCTCACAACAGTATTTACAGCTGATTGTCAATTTTGCAGGTAATCTGCCACATGTGGACAGTTAGATTCATTTTGTGGATTTATTGTTAATTAATGCATATGTGAACGTGCTTTAAGACTAAGATTCAGACCAATTTTCAGTCTTTCTAGTGTTAATCGATTACAGGACGGTTAATGATCCTTTTGCCGATCAACTATTGAAAGCAATTTTCGCTTTTCCAGACGAAACTTATAGGTCACAAATATTTGATGAGGTAGTGAGGCCGTCGTTGCTGGAATAACTTTATCCGTTTGATTCATCCGCTTCACTTGACGTTTACCTGCGGTTATCCACAATTTCAGTTAATACTTCTAAGTATTTTGTTATTTTCTAATATGAAAAAAAAAATAATTTTCTTTTATTAATAAATTAGTTTTTCAAACACCAAGGCGAGTTAAATACAGAAAGTGGCATCTTCCCAAAACCGTTACTTAATTTTTCCCGATTTTGATAAGTGTGACGTCAGGCACCTTCCCAATACAAAACTAATGAACTTTGCAAACAAAAGGAAGAGAAATTACGTGTTTGTAAAAACCCAGTAAATGAAGTACCGCGTCTTAAGTTTTGAAGCACGAATTATAAAAAACAATACCTCCAAATGCAGTCTTATGCGGTTGACGCCGTGGCAAATAAGTGTGTGTGTTTGTGTATAGTATCACAATATTGTGTTTGGTAGTTTGTATTGTTCATTCTTCATAAAGAAGTAATTGCCCTTTCTTTTGTTTGTATACTCTCGGAGCCTGACAACACGGTGAATTCTTAAGACGCAATCTCTTATTCTATCATTCTTGGCTAAATGCACTACAGCTGATCATTTGACACATTTTCAGAATTTACCAGCAAAAATTTCTCGGACTAAAATCAGAAGTATCTGACAAACAGAAGACCTTGCTTACACAGTTTACTCTCAGCCACGCTCTATTTACTTGTTTTTCGGGTACGGTATCAAGTTCCAGTAAATTCTGCTAAAAAATGGTAAATTCGAACTAATACGGGATTGCAACTAATGAAACAGACTATCAGTTGTTCCTGAAACTTTCAAGTTTGTATCAACTCCATTTGCGTGTACTATTTACTGCCAGCATAGCCTAACCTGCTTTTCAAGAAGTGTTGTAAATAAATCAACAAGTCCAAGGTGATAATTTTCAAATTATAATTTTATTATAATAGCATCATCACATAGTTTCGTTTTTTAGTTTGTGTAAACCTTGTTTGCAAATCACTTAAAAATAAATTTGATTGTTAAATAGATTGTAAAAATACTATACAAAGTAGTTAATGTTTGTGTTAAATCATAGTTTTTATGTTATACATTTAAAGCTATACGCATTTGCTACTAATGAACATTCCACATCCTTCATTAATAAACTTTAGATAAATCAACTGTCAATGGTACAATTATAAAATACATTTGGTGAGTAGCTATACCAAAAATTTAATACTTTTCATAATTAACGCTAAAATCGTTCGGATTCCAATATAAATTCATAAATTAATTCCAAAATTAAATACTCATTCCAAGAGTTTAAAAATAGTTCATCTTTTAGAAGTAGGGATTTAAAATTAATATTTATTATTAACTAGTAGTTATTTCACGCAAGTTGCAAACTTTTCAACCAAGTTAAACTCGCCTCTGTTTACAATTATTTACGCACGTAAATATAAATAAATGTAGCATCTACATATATATACATACAGGTAGGTAATACACACATATAAGCGAATGTTTGTCAAAAAGACATGTTTAAGAGTTTTCGCTCTTAAGAGCAAGCAAAAATTTAAGTAAATACGTATTTTAAGAGAAGTACAATTCAACTTGTAAGTATGTGTATATAGGTATGCATGTATGTATGTATGAATTTAGGCACGTTTAGTTTCACATTTACTTGCTAAATTATAAGTGTATGCATGTGCACACACTTGTATATGCGTACTTATATATGTATGTATGTACGAATGAATGCATGTGTAAATGTGTAAAGTATATATACTTATAGAATAGCACCTCTTCGAAATATGCAATCGGTTCAGCTATAGATGTAGTAAAACTTCCTAGCCCATCCGTCCAGAGAGCGTCTGATGTGTGCTTTTGTGCTTCAAGCCGTCCACTGCATGCTACCTTATCGCCGGACATTTTCCATATACATATTTCATTTACTTAAATAAATAAAATAACTTTTCATTTGCTCGTACATATTGCAAATTTTTGTGCAAATGCGGACAATTACGCATACATATACATGTATGTATGTATGCAGGTGCATCATTTTATAATTAGACTGTAACTCCTTTGGTTTTCGTTTGCGGGGTCGTTATTTCATGTAGCTCTTGGTCCAACGATTGCTGTTGGTATTGTTGTTGGTGTTGTTTTGATCCTGACATGCAATCCTGCATTAATTGTCATTTCGGACAGCAATTGCAGCGCTTTTTCTTAATTCTTTTTTTAATTGATTTTTGAGAAGAACAAAATTTCTTATTACCAACATTGACTCATATACACGAACGGCATGCAAGAATATATGTACGAATATGTATGATTATATAGAATACAAACGTGTATATGCATATGCCAAATATTTACAGGAGCGTATGTATGTATGTACATGCAGTCATGCTAACAAAATCAGCCAATTGGAGGGTGGTTGTTAGTATTTTTTACAAGGGTAATCCCAAGGAATTGTTTTTTCCAATTAGTACAAATGTATATACAAATAATAGTAGGTTAGCAATCTAGTGTCACTGTAAGTATTCATGAACTACAGCAGGGAATTGCGTTAATTAAAAGAAATAATTTGTGTGGGGAATGATGTGTCGAGTTTCACTACGTATCGCACACAAATATGTACATGCACTTCAACTACAAGATTAGAAAGTGGGTAGCTCACTTAAGCGTGCGTGGATCTTCACGCTGGTACTTTGCAAACTCCAAGAATATTTCCTCCAACGTTGTCTGACTAATGGAGTAATCTTCGATATTAAGATTATCACGATTCTTCTCCATTAATCCAAATATACTAGACCACTTAATACTCGAGAGTGGAATGTAGAATGTGAGAATGCCCTGGTATTCCTCTCTGCAAAGCAAAACCTTTTGTAAGTACGAGTATATGTATGTGTGATATATTGCTCATTTGCTGCGGGAGTGCCATTAAAAAAATGTACATACGTATACTAAAACTATTTTTTTTTAGCTTCAGTCAATTTTTTGTCATGAATAGGTTGTTGCCGTGTCAATTTGACACAGCACATTTGCAACAACACTTTTGAACTTTCTTTTCGATATCAAATAATTTGTTATTGGAATGTGCTGTTTATAATATAATAGGTTTATTTGTAAAATGCAAAATTAAAAACATTTCTTCATCGCGTTGAATCAAAACTCTAAGTTAATTGAAATACAAATAGTGAAAGCACTTCTATTTGAAAAGTGTGCCAAATCAACACAAAAAATTAGTATGCGCCATCTACTAACACTAGGCCTCTTCTATTCGCCACTTCTATACTCGCTATTTCCCCGCTCGGCTCATTTGTCGAAAAATTTGCATGTTATCGAGTTATCGAGCAAGATTCGCCGCTAGCGAGTATGGTTATGCCTCATAAAACTGCTATAACTCACTATTTTACATACCAATGTAATTTAAGGCAGCTCTATTCCAGCGCTCCCAAGACATGTTCATTTATACCAGTTGCTTTATCTCTTTGTCACTTGCTGACATTCTACAAAAATTCAAGTAAAAACACTTTTCTTCATCTAATTTTGGTGTGACTTTGACAGGCAGTCAAGTGTGTGATGGTGTGAGTGTTTGGCCTTTTTGCTCGAGTGTATTGCCGAGTTTCTATGCAAAATTATAATTTTTATGGTACCATTAAAAAAAACTAAATTTGACAAAAAAAAATAGATAATAATATCTTTTACTTGGAAAATTTACAATAACAAATATTTTTGATATATTTCTTAGCTATAATGTTTTCTATTGAGAAATGTCTGAGTTTTACGCCATTTTTTACACTTTTTGATACGATTTCCTATGAAATTTTATCATTTTTTATGCAACATAAAAGCGTGTTTTGAAATCAGCTGAGAGTGTCTTTACTTATGGCTCTGTACAATGCTTGCTGGGGCTTGACGAAGAGAAGAGGCCTATTATCTCATTGGAAGAAAATGTGCATTTACTTTTACTTAAGGAAAACTGCTCAGGTTCTGCAACATTTTCAACATTAGAAAGTGTGGCAGATCAAAAAATTATCAGCCCACCATAATTATCCAAACTGTGTATTAAAGAAAGAATATAGAATAAACTCTTCATACTAACGCATCACTATGGATCAATTTCTGGTTTAAATGCGATCCAAAGTTTCAACTAATTCTAACCTAACATAACCTTCACTTAGGGAAGCGTAGTGAATTGAAAACTTTGAAGCCGTTTTTCTTGAATTTTAGATTTTTTTGCCGCCTTTATGACGCTCTTCCAGCAAATGAGCGATGTGCAAAAGAGGTTTACTACAAATTAATTATCTAAATAAAATACATACTGCAGTATTGCATGTGGGAACTTTTGCTCAACAAACTCCTTCACCGCAGCAATGTCCTGCTGCATCTTCATGCTCGCATCAGACAATTCAGAGCGACCGCTTCTTGAACTGGTTATGTAATAAATTATTAGACCAATAATCAAAATTATTTAATTGTATTAAACAAAGGCATACATGATTTCTTCATACCTTCTTGCTGATGGTCTCAATGGGTCTGGCGCACGTCTCACTTTCATCTTCAAGATCAGTCCTTTCGAAAACTTATTCTTCAAATGCTGCGTAGAGCCGATACACTTGAATTCACCATTTACCATAATGGCCAGACGTGTGCATAACGCCTCACATTCCTCCATACTATGCGATGTTAGTACTATGGATTTTCCCGAATCGCGTATGCGACAGACCATATTCCAGAGTTGACGTCTCGCAGCTGGATCCATGCCTGTTGTCGGTTCGTCGAGGTATATTACACTGGGGCTGCCGATTACAGCAATTGCTGTACTTAATTTACGCTTGTTTCCACCACTATAGGTCATTGTTGGCTTATCCAAATGTTTTGTGAAACCGAACGACTTTGCCAAATCATCAATGATGCGATTAATTCTCTTACGGCGCACGCCACGTAAAAGGCAGAAGATTTGTAATGTCTCACGTCCTGTTAAGTCATCTAGCAATGCGTCGAATTGTGGACAGTAGCCGATGTCCTGGTAAATCTGACTCATTTCAGATTCCAGAGACATGCCCTTAATATACGCCGAGCCATAAGTAATGCGTTCATCACCAGTCATCATTTTAAATGTAGTCGTTTTGCCGGCACCGTTTACACCCAAGAGGCCGAAACACTCGTTTCTAAAATTTTAAAAATTTGTGGATATCTTCTAATTTCTTTTATTAAGAAAGCTTGTTTGACACATACTCTTTGACACACAGCGAGACCTGGTTAACTGCTAGGAATTTGCCATAATACTTGGTAACGCCATTAAGCACCAAATTCTGATTAGCCAATTGATCATTGGTCATTTTTAATATGCGATTCTTTTCGTTATCAACGTCATCATCAAAGTAGCCGTCCTCAGGAGGTGGTGGTGGCTTACTAAAAATTTGTATAACATTGCATATATGTAAGTGATACACGAACTTCAAGCATTTTTTCAGATTCCTACTTACAATGCCCTCTTTCTGATCATGTAAACAATTTCGTCAATTATGCCATATTCACGCGAAATGATAATAAGGAAGAATATTATGCCAGTTCCGACCATATACAAAGTTTCTAGTAGAATGCCCGGTTCCTCGTAAGCAAAATATGGCGTTGTAGCTAAAAAAAATTTTTTAATCAAATAAATTTTGCAGGCTTATCCTAGTATATATACAACATACTGCAACACTGTGGTAGAAGAGCGCAACGCAACGCATCAGGTAGAACTTGGAGAACTTCACTGCCGCAGGTATTTCGCGTAGCCCAATTAACATAGAGCTTATTCCAGCTGATTGAAAGCGAAAAGTGTGGGAATATTCTGAAAGCCCACTGTAAGCCGTCCGCCACATCCTTGGTATCGAAGGCTTCAAAGGACATGACGACGATAACTACGAAAAGCGCTACACCTGTAAATAAAAAAAATATTATGTAACGGGTATATTTATTACATATGAAACATAAAAATTATAGAAACATTCGAATGTGAAAAATTGCAGAAAAAGAAATTCTCCAGGCATTAGCCTATAATTAGGTACCACTAAAAAATTTATAATCTGTAGCAAAAAGAATCGGAAGGACAGACAAATGTTCTCTATATGGTATTTCCAACGAGCCTTTAATGCAGTTACACTAGAGAAATTGTTAGTTCTCTAAAAATTTATCGAAAATATTTAATTTTTTTAAATTTGCATAAAGGCAAGTTTCAGAAAACAGTAATGGCTACTGCCTTTGTATGTAAAGGGTGTCTTTTTAAGAGTTAGAGAACTTAAAATAACAATACAAAACAGAAACATTGTTGAAATTAATTTTTTATTATAATCTAGTATATAATTTCATAACATTTATTTTTTAAATATGATATCGGTCATATTTCCGAGTTACATGGTCCATTCCATAAGTCAAATAAATCGATTGTTAAGGGCGCTGTATGTCAAGTTATGTCAAGTTGCGTCATCTCATTGGAGCCAAATGTCGTCGATGTTTAACTGGTTAATTTTTTTAAACAAAAATTCAGTCAACATGGCACGACTGCGCTCGCCACTCACCGTAATGGCTGTTTCTTCCCCATTTCGGAAGAAATAAGGAGCGATGATGTCGCCGGTGCTCTATGAACTTCGCGAACAGATTTATTTTTTTTTTAAGGATATTTCTATAATTTGGAAGCGTTGTTTTGGCATTAAACGATTCATGGCGACTTGCCAAACCTTACTGAACAAAAATGTTAATACAGTTTGCTATTATCAGGTGTCAAACCATAGTTACGCTATCGATATTTCATATGCAACTAAAAAAACAACCGATACCTTTCACCACCGATTTATTTTCGTATATATATTTATCTAAGACGTGTGTATGTATTTGTACATGTGTATATCTGCTTCAAATTCTTTATGTTTAAGGGGTAAGACATTAATATTTAAAAATTTATTAATTTTATAGAACATTTTCTTAGGAATGTCTGAAATCGAAATTTTTTTTCTTCACTCATCTTATAGTAAATCATTTCAAGAATGTTGTGTCAAAATTTTAAGTGGATCGGAGCAGAACTCTCAAAGTTATAGCCTTTGTAGGCACTCTACCTCGAATGCGAAGCATCGATAATTTCTCAGTCATTTTTTCAAACGCGTTTTTCCCGAAACGACTTCTTAAAAGTCGGTGCCAATCACAACTCCGAAACTATTCAACCGATTCTTTTCAAATTTGGCACACGTTTTCTAAATCAAAAATACCTCCCCCCCACACTGTTTTTTTTTTATTTTTTTTTTTTAAGGTTGTTTTTCACTTACAAATATGGCGAAATTTTTCGCCAAAAATGCTCGTTTTACGTTTTTTTGCCACCAAAACTACAAAAATGAAAAAAAAAAAAATTTATTAATGTGGGGGGGAGCATTACGTCATACTTTAACTGAAAAATTCGACTTTTTTAGTTTCAGATGATTCTACGACGAATGCCGATTGGCACCGCAGAGCACCTCTCGAAAAACATATCTCCAAAAAAACTCTGTCATGGGCTTATTTGTCAATATTTTATTATTAATATTTTTTAAAAACTTATTGAAAAGATGTACAATAACATGCAACTGATTTTATTAAAGTATCTTAAGCCATATTTCTGTAAAAAATTCAAAAAAAAAGTGTTTTTTTTTTAGCGCTAAACCCTACCACCCCCTTAAACACATTATACACAGGTGGTGTACATTTTTTTTATCAATTAATTCAAATTTTTTTAAAAGTGATATGATAATCTTTTTGAAAGTGATATGATATGGGAAAACTGTTTAATGTGCTGCTGCTTGTATACAATTCTTTTTTAAACGGTTACGCCACCCTGTGGTTAATTTATCAAACTGAAAAGAGAACTTTATTTACTTATATACATATATATAATTGGCGCGTACACCCTTTTTGGGTGTTTGGCCGAGCTCCTCCTCCTATTTGTGGTGTGCGTCTTGATGTTGTTCCACAAATGAACCGACCTACAGTTTCAAGCCGACTCCGAACGGCAAATATTTTTTGTGAGGAGCATTTTCATGGCTGAAATACACTCAGAGGTTTGCCATTGCCTGCCTAGGGGCGACCGCTATTAAAAAAAAGTTTTTTCTCAATTTTGGTATTTCACCGAGATTGGAACCTATGTTCTCTCTGTGAATTCCGAATGGTAGTCACGCACCAACCCATTCGGCTACGACGGCCGTCCGGTTGTAAGATCCAATTAATAGGTGCAAAGTTTCATGAATCTCGGGTAAAGATGATTCTAACAGAGCTTTATAGCTAATTCCCGTTATTTTGTAGTCTACCACATACCTATCACGTAGTCTATACCCATACCACCCATAATACCACCTTCACCACTCAAGTACCTTTCCTCCTTTCTTAAGTCAGGGAAATAGTAATTGTTGCCATCCTCCATCCAAATTGAACTTCTTTTCGTAACTAAATAATACTTTTGTAATTTTATATGCTTCAGATGTGGCGCTTTTAAAATAACCCTTCGAACAGTGGGTTTTCTGGCTGCAACATTTGTCATTTCTTGAATTTTTGTCGAAAGGGTGGAATTTGATGCGATTCTAAGGATTTTGGGGGTTTCCTTCCATGTTAAAGTCATCGCAGTTCTGCCTTAGTAGCTCATACCATAGGAGGCACCTTGTTTCACGTAAATATCCACAACATTTGGACTTCAATCAGTCTTTTGACAATTTGAAAGTCCTTCTGAGGTCAAGATATCGATTTGTTCTTTTTCACGAGCTGTTAAACCTTTCTGATTTCCATTTTATTACATATAAATAAGACGTTTTCGACCAAACACAATAAGTGCTTAAAAATTATCTGTGAAAAGCACAGATTTGGTGCGCAAATAGCGTAGGACAACTGAGTGCATCTATTCAAGAGAACCAATAAATCAAGCACAATATTACACCCCATACATAACGAGTAACATAAAGTTGCAAATTTAGCTACTTTGACACTGGCATAAATAAAAAAATAAATAATTTAATTATATAATAGTCCAATTAATAATCTAATTATTTTTTTACAATTTCTAAATAATCATATTTGTATTGTTTAATTCGATTTTTATTATTTTTTTTAATTCGCTTTGTTTTTTTTTTATTGTTTTTTGTTTTGTTAGTGATAAAAAATCATGTGTTTGGATTATTTCTAATTTACTCAATTACTAATTCCTGGTGTATGAAAATGAATTAGTTCAATCAATATTTAGTCGTTTCGATTACTAATCGTCATCTAAGCTCAACGGCTCTAATTAAATGTAAATAAATGTGAAAAAGTTCTATCCAAGGCGGTGGTGTGATTAGAGTAGTTAATTTCCTTTTCATCCATTCACCTTTATTTCAGAAATGTCAGTAAAAAAGAATGATGGAAAGTCTTTGATGTTGTAAATGCGCAACAAATTAATTTTATCTATTGGTCATTCATTTTTATTATATTCTCTTTCCCTTGGCAGCTCTAATTTAAAAACTGTTGTTGCTCCAATGCCACCACCTTGAATAGATTCGCCTTACTCTATCCCTAATAATTTTGTCAGAAAGAAAAAAATGTTGTACTGTTTCAATTTCATGCCACCAGGGCAGTCTTATCTTTTGGTAAACTATAATTTTGCTTTACGTTTTATTTATAATACATACCCGTAAAAATATTTATAGTCGAAGTTTGAGCAAAACCTGTAGCTGGCTCTTTGAATAAAAACGACAGCAAATAGGTGAACGGCAGAACAGCAAACCCGAACAGAAACAGTATTAGGAAATAGCGAACTGAAATACAAAATTCAAATATTAATATCTCGGTTTCCATTCGTTTTCAGAATGTTTTTGTTAGTTATATTTACTCAAGTCTGAGAAGTTTGCATATCCCTCTTCCTGGAAGCAAGCGATGGTTATTATCACTATCAGAGCAGTTATAGTATAGGTAGTCAAGTCCCACAGCAGTTGCGTCAGCCAGAAAGTCCATACACGTACGCCACCCACGAATTGCAACAATTTTGAACGCGTTTCGCGCTCCTTAATCAGGAATAGTATATAGAAGGCACTTACGAAGCACATGCAGAAGCCAACGTTGGTAGCCAGCTGTGTGCCCACATTTGTGCCAACGTTCAGTTGTGCCAGCTTAGTTTCAAAGGAGTAGGGTAATGGAGCATTAGTAACGCTTATAGATGCTTCCTCACCGATAAGTGCCCTAAAAAAATACGAAATTATAAAATATTTTATAATACGGAAGCTGGTTGCATTCTAAACAGGTGTTCTTACCTTGCCATGGCATTGTGCACAAGATTCACTGTCAGTGGTGCTGTGTGCAAGGGTTGATTGTTCAACCAAGCCGTGATTTTTCCAGATTCCACCGTAGCTGCTGCCACGTAACGGGCATTGATACGCACTTGTTCAGTTTTACCCAGATCTAAAATATATTCAGTGAAATTGCGTTGGCCCGTAGTTTGCAGCTGGTGATTGGTGGAATAAGAACCAAAAATACTTTTGTATTCAGCAACAATGCGTTCTTCCAGCGAGCCCGGTGCTATATTACTAGCCGCTTCAAGAATTGTGTACGTTTTGGGGTATTGAGTCACACTCATTGTTATAGCTGGTAATGGGCGGAAAGTGCTTTGATTGCGTGAGATCAAAACGGTTATGACTACAAAGAAGATGGGCAAGAAATTTTGTATGACGAACAAAATTTTTTTGCGAAGAGTATAAAGAAACTTTTTAAGTATCATTGCGTGCCATTGATTGCAGTAGAGATCCTTGCCTCTAAGTAACCGTGTGTTCTCCGAAAACATGCTATCGGCTATTGAAGAAATGATAAAGTACATATTTTTGGTTTTTGTTTGTGTATGTATGCATGTACAGTGGAATATCGATAACTCATATGGGCCAACGACAAATTACGAGTTATTGCAATTTTTAATTTAGATGGAGGAAAATAAAGAATACGATTTATAGAGATTTTTTAATCTGAAATTTTACAATCTATACTATAAAGGTGAATGTCTGTTCGTTGTCCGCGCATCACTACGAAACCACAACACCAAATGACGTAAAAATTTTTATACATTCATATTTTCACCCAATGAAGGTTATAGGCATGGTTTTATGATGGAACTCCGTTCCCGCAGCCCCCAGGCCGCGACACCACTCTCATTCGTCACTAATAATCGAATATTTGCTTAAATTTAATCTAAAAAATCTTAGTTTTTCCTATTTCCCACTATTTATAGCACACTCTAGACTTCATAATCCGCATAAGCTGTTCAACTATGACCCAAATGCAAAGTTCAAAAACGGTTTGAGATAGAAAATTAATAAAAAAAATTTTGCTTGATATTTTTCTGATTGGTTGTTTTGATTTTATTCAACGAGGCATAGCAACGGATGCCGGGTGTTGTAATATTATGGTTATTAATAAAAAAATATTTTCTATGAAATTATTGTTTGTAATTATTTTATATACATATCCCAAATCCCTCAAAACTACTTCTACGCGAGCGGGGCCGCGGGTTAAAGCTAGTTTTATATCCCTAAAAAATAGTAATTTTTGTCTTTGCTTGGCTCTTGTTTTAAACAATATTTTCTAGTTTTAAAATGGCGTTGAATTTCACAAACTCGTTAGGTTGATTTTCTTTTTACATTTCTATGCCATATGATCCCATAATTCCTTCAGTTTAAATCCCTATTGTCGCCTATTCAACATAAAAATTAGTGAATTACTTCAGTGTTGAGCGAACGATTTTTCATTGCCCCAACTACGAGCAGTTCGACAATTGTGAACGGCAAAAAAAGAATACGAAATATGGAGCAAGCCAAATATCATATAGATTTTTTCCAAGAAACCGACCTTGGCACGAGTCACTGCGAATTTGGTTTATCGAGATTACGTATTATCGAGCTTCCACTGTTATAATTTATGCATGTATTTTTAGGTATATACTTGTATACTTACAATTCATCGATTCAATATCTTCGTCATTGTAACCGTTTCCTCCATTCATGATGACCATTTGCTCCTTCTTTGTGCCATTGCCTGCGTTCTCAGCACCCACTTTCATGAATACCTCCTCCATCGAGGTAATACCTACACCATAACCGCCCAGCATCAAATTCGTTGAATTTGTTTCCAAATCGCTAAACATCTCTTCGAATTTTGCTGAGTAACTATCGGGCAGCTGATAAGATAATTCAGCACCAATATCAGCTTCAGGTCTAATACCCGGTATGTATTTATTCAATAATGCAGTTATTTCATCCGCGTTACAACCTTCCTGCTTTACACAAATCAGGTGATAACCGGAGCCATATTTCTTCTTCAGGAAGAATGACGTACCGTGGCATTTCAGCTCACCGTCACACATTATAGCAATGCGATCGCCCAGTATGTCCGCTTCATCCATAAAGTGTGTCGTCAATAGTAGAGTACGTCCGATTTTCTCTGCCTGCAACAAGTCCCATAATTGGCGTCTTGCTGCTGGATCCATTCCAGAGCTAGGCTCATCGCAAAGCACCACTTTTGTGCCACCGCAAAGTGCACAGCAAACCGATAGTTTGCGCTTCATGCCACCGGATAATTTCGAGGATGCTACATTTATTTTATCCTCTAGCTCGATCATTTTCAGGTACTTATCTACTTCAACTTTAATTTCATTACCTTTCAAACCTCTCAAACGGCTGAAAAAGACTATGTGATTGCCAACGCTCATGTCGTCGAATAGCACATTATGCTGTGGACAAATGCCGAGCGAGGTGCGTGCGCCCTCAATATTGGTGCGTATGTCACTACCATTAACTATTGCCGTACCAGCGGTGGGTGGGAACATTCCAGTTAGCATTGAAATTGTAGTCGTTTTACCAGCGCCATTATGTCCGAGCAACACTGTTATTTCGTCTTCATACATATTCACTGATAAACCTTTTACTGCATATTTATCTCCAAAGCGTTTCTTCAAATTTTTAACCTGTAAGCCAACGTGCTTTCCTGCAGGTTCCATCTCAAAAGCACTTGGTGTTTGGCGTTCAATCGACTTATTCGACATATCTTCAATGCCGGCATATTCCTTATGGCCGCACCAAAAACTGGGAGTAAAAGGAAAATTCCACTTCTTTGGCACACCAAAGCCTCCAGGCATAATTTGCTCGACATACAAACAGATAAGCATATAGAGTGCAGAAGCGACTAGCATCATCACCATAATTAAGCCGACTGTAAGATTAGAATCCACGGAAACTGGTGTGAACAGATTGCTCCATTGCAAACCCTCGCCATTGCCTTCAAAACCGAGTATTTCTTTGAAGCCAAATCCCATGGCTGTATTAGAGAATAAACACCAACCTAACTTCGATCGCAGTGACATCTGTTCATAGCCTTTATCGGTAAATGACAGTGGAAGGTAGGAGATGAACCAGACCAGACCAGTGACAGCGGCTGCAGTGCTAGCACTTGTGAAGAACGTGGCCATCATGAAACAGAAGCAGATGCTGGCTGTTGCGTATACAAGCATAAATACGAGGAGAATGGACCAGTTGCTGTAGGAGAGCACAGCGACACCCTCTAACCATTTGATCTACAAGAACCGGGGCATACATATACAGTTGAAAAGAATTATCAATTTTGAGTGGATCTCAAAAATTACCTTAACCAGGATTATAATCAGCGCAGAGGAAATGCCCAACATTATAAATGATTTTACAAACCATGCAGTCCAGTGCAACCAGTTGTCAAGGCCCATGATCTTCATGACTTCTTTCAACTGTTTCTCCTTTTCGACGGTAATACTCTATAAAATTTGAGTTTGTGATTAGATTTTTAGAAATATTTTCTAATACCAATAAAATAATACATATTTTGATTTATATGTAAAGCGAGCGCAGTACCTCTCGGCAGAACTGTAAGGCCTACAAATATGAAATTGCCCTTCAAGGACCAAACTATATGGAATATTTGGGTTAACCAAATAAAAGAATTTTGAGCTAAGAGATCGTAAATATATGAATTTATTTTAAATTTGGTTGAAGAGTTCTCAAATGAGCCTCCGAGAAAGTGGCACTATAATCGATTTGTAAATAAGGGTGTAAAAAAGGAGCGCAAGTTGACTGACATTTGTACTATTGAGCACAAAAAAGAAATAATCGGGGCTGTTGAAGTTGCAGCATTGAGCTCTAAAATATGTATGCCTACCTTGAGATACCGCAAACTGCGCTTTTTTTTAATATTTCACCAATTCATCTAATAAAAAAAAGAGGCTGCCTGTAAAGACGGACCTCATACAGGAGGTTTGGTTTCGACATGTTGCACAGCCTTCATGATTGCTGCTGTATGTCTAGATCTAGACGCAAAGATAAGAACTCAGCCCACACTTCTTGTCAAGGACTCTAGTTCAGCGTTCTATCTAGAACAATGCCCAGCGTTCCTACTCGAGAGTGCTTTTTTGCTAGTCTAAGATAGAAACCACTGCCACAACGATTGGATTAACTCGCACCGCCTCTTGTATCAGATCACAAATCATTTGTGGAAACTTGGCATAGTCGGCTACTTTGACTCCTCCTTAATCCATTCCTAGTAGCAACCAATTTATAGTGCGGTTCTACAAGAGTAAACTAAGAAATCGCACTGTGAGTCCCTCTCTTGGCATGCCTCGAACCTTCTTATTCAACCACTCTGGCTTTTACTACCCCAGTGGAGTCGTCCACACATTCAATACCCAGCCCTTCTCAATCAAAAATTCAAAAATCTTTTGCACTGAAGGATTTCTCGATGAGTGAAACCAGGCTGTGAAACGAGTTCTGCGTGGACTTACCATTTTGTTCATCCATATGATAATAGCCTGCTATTAATAATATGAGGGAAACTATTTACTCTCGTTTCGAGTGTTTAAGTGCGAAGGAGAAAAGACTAATGAGTATGTAATCCGTCGCACTGATACTCGTATGTGAGACTTTGCTAGATTTAGAAATAAGTACAACTGAAACTTTTTTGTTACAGAATATTATTAAACATGAAATGAACGCTGAAAATAGGATGGATTCCTCCAGCGCATATACAAAAAGTTGCGCGGTTTCAGCCTAGAATGGAAACTGGACTGCACAATACTCTGACGTTGGCATTTATTACCAAGTTCTCTCTGCAAAAATATAATCGAAGATAAAATCAAATCGGTTTGCCACTTACTGTATTTAAGAAGATAGCTGTAGCCGTACCGACTCAAATATTTGAAGTTATGCTTTCTCGCTAGCCTACAGTGATAACAGTGGTTCATTGCTCATTTAACTTAGAAAGAAAGAGGTTTAATGCAGACGACATGAAAGGTATATGGAGTACATAATTCAACCTATACGCACGTCCAACCTTACCTTATCAACCTGTCTACCCTAATCTATTATTAAACTAATGCCAATGTTTGAGGTGGTTTGAAAAGGAAAGGCGAACCATCCCAATATCACAAAATAATAAATATTGTATATACATATAAACATAGATAAGGTTTGATTATACCTATTATCTTTATTTTATTGGTTGATTCGAAAAGTATTATTTATGTTAATTACCACAGCAATTAAATTACATTTGTCGTTTAAAATTTCTTCATACATAAATGACACTTTTCGTGTGTAAAAATGAGGAAATGCTTCTTGCCAGATATATCTACTTACTACTCACCTTTGTTATTGACGTACACGGATAAATAAAACTTAGCACCACAATTAGAGATAATATCGTTTCTAATGCTTCTATAAGAGGGTCACTTATATATTCTGGATAAGGATAACGCTGCATTTCGACGTATGGTAAATTTTCTTGATTACCAGCCAATTTCAAGTAGGCCATCGAGAGTGCCTGTTGTACGGGCAAGAAAGCCTCTCTCAAATATCCCACCGGTAGACCCCCGTCATTTTGTTCAGGATTTCTAGGACCAGGAAAATCGATAAGCGGAAACAATTTCGAAGTTAGCCATGTCCAACCCAAAGATCGTGTCGCTGTACGAAGTTCGCTCGGAAAGCGCAACGAAAACGCAAACTTGCGCGGATAATCGGTGATGTTGTATAGCGAATCGTCAAATTGAACGCCCGTCAAGTAGTTACTGGTGACTAACTCGCTTTCCAAAGCGCTGGCATTCGGATAGCTTTCGTAACCTTTCATATTTAAACTTTCTGCAGCTTCGCTAACTATCGCTTCCAAAAATTTGTTGGTGGGCGAGTAGAGTAATTTGTAAACGGGAACATTGGCTCGACTCTTAGTACTCAATGCCTCACTGACATATTTAATGCACGTTTTTTGTTTTTATAAAAATAAAAAAATAAAAATAATAAAATATAATTATTGACTTTTTTTGATTGAGAGATTATATTGGTAACAATTGCGTGCAAACAAATTCTATATAGCGACTTAGAATACACGTACGGACAATACAAGTTATGAGAATTTGTTATGTGATGTGTGTGTGGTTTATGTAGTTGTTGTACACATAAGTCCCTGCCAGAAAATTTTATGAGACATACTTGTGCCTACAACATATGCCGAATTTGGTGTTATAAGCATTTTATTTTTTTTCCGAAGGTCTGGAATAGCAAGTACTAGGTTTACAAACCGTTCACAGCAAATATTCGAGTAAGTAAAACCGGGGAATATATTAACAAATATTTACACTGTACAAGACAAAAAAATTAAAAGGTTCCGAAAATAGATTCTGGTACAGCCGACTCCGAACAGCAGATATTTTTATGAGGAGCTTTTTCATGGCAGAAATACACTCGGAGGTTTGCCATTGCCTGCCGGGGGGCGACCGCTATTAGAAAAATGTTTTTTTTTTTTAATTTTTGTACTTAATACACCAAAGCTCAAAACTCAACTTAAATGCCAGAAATAAGTCAAAATGGAAAATATGTAATAACGACTTAATTCGGAATTGTCTCAAGAATTAAGTGCAACTAATGAGAATTGGCAACTAGACTTAATCCTCATAATTTAAGCGAATTAGGGAACTTTCCGATGGCAACATTGCCGAAAAATGACAATTAATATCTATTGTGAATGAAAAATAATGAAATTTTTAAAGAGAAAAACAAGAAAGGCTGAAAACAATCATTGCAGCATTAAAGCTCTGGAACAATATGATGAGCACAACTGGAGTAAGTATTTTATATGATTTTCGTTTTATTTCTAAGTTTAAAAATACCTGACAAACAGAAAAAAACGTTCATCCTGCGATTCATCTTTTACTGACAAAACTATCCAACAAACAAATCAGCTGTTCACGAATTCGCGTAACAAGCGTTTGTCACACTGGATTTTTAATCAGAATTAGCTGCGCCGGTAGTCCCGATTAACGCTGTCGCCTGTCTAGCTTATATGGCCTCTGGTGACGCTCCAGCATGCTTGTCCAGCAGGCTTATATGTGTGCGTGTCGGGTGCTTGACGCTAATATCTAAAATTTTTGATTTTCATCATTCAAAAGCCGACAACAAGTATGTGTGACACGAAGCAAGTACGAGTGTCACCCGACACGCACACATATAAGCCTGCTGGACAAGCATGCTGGAGCGTCACCAGAGGCCAATAGGAATCAATTTCGTTAGCTTAATTTGAAAAAAACTGTTTTTAACTTCAAACTTGTAAGGGCAAAGACCAAAAAGAAGGGAGTTTCGGAGAGGTAATCTTACAATACTCACCATTACTCGCAACGGAGGTAAGTTTGAAAAAGACGAGACTATTTAAAATGTTCGCACAACGTCCTGGAAAGCCACAGACATGGACATGTATCGCAAGAGAAGAGGAACTACTGAAAGCTCATAGCGAAAAGTCAAGAAAATCTGTTCGAGAAGCGACACGTGAGATAGGCTTTTCAAAATGAATCAAAATGTGCCTCCACTCCAGAACATTTGCGCTGTCTAAATGCATTTTACATCTGTTTTTTTTAATTTGTAATCCATTTGTAGATGTTTGTGAACGATTGAAACCCGTTATAAATACCTTCAACAAGTTTTGCATTTAATGGATTAGCCAATGGATAACGGGACACGGCATGACATGTTAGATACACAACTAAGTTTTCGAGTTTGACGGATAGTTGTTACTAGCGACTCGCACGTATATTTAATTACATACCAAAGATTATGGGTGGTTTTTATTAAGGTTGTACACCTGTCAACATTAACCCATTGTGATATTAGTACATTTCAAATAAGTGAAATTGTTTGTAGAACAGCATTTGAGGGGAGTTCTGCTTAACTAACATATTACCTTTTGAAAACAAGAAAATGCAGCTGAATTACAACGTTTACTTGAGGAGGTTAAGCGTAGACATGCGCCATCGAAAACTACGTTCAAAGATTGGTTTCAAGGTGGATTTATTAATAATAAATTCGCCTAGATTGGTTTAAATGGTCAAAGGCGGTGACTTCGAAGTTGAAATTAAACCACGCTCTGGAAGGCCAAATTTGTTTTACGACACCGAGGTGCAAGCATTACCGGACAAAGACGATACCAGAAAGCATGAACAGCTAGCAGAGACATTAAACATAACACGTCAAGATGTTCCTAAACATTTTTCGCAATATTATATATTTATTTTTTTTTTAATAAAAAAACTTAGCTTCGCACCTAATACGATTCTGAATTTTATTTTATGTGGAATGTAATATCAAAGTTTTCGTACTCATATTGACATAATCTTTAATAATCTGCTCAAATTTTATTTTCGAGTCTAAAAAGACGCTATGATGGAAGACTGATATATTCTAAAAAAATAACATATTGAGCACTGATTTTAAGGTACTCATTTTGCTATTGCTCCCTAAGTAAAAATAAAAAAGGCATTTCCTTCAAATAAAATACTGTTCGGGCGAATGCATACAGTATGGGGGAGTTCGCAAATCACCAGGCGCATTAAACTACGAATATTTGGCTCATGCGTGAAGTCCGTATTGTTGTTGTACGGAAGCGAAATATGGCTGGTCTCTAACACCATCACACAAAGGCTACAATCTTTCGTCAACAAATGCCTCCGTATCGTATGCAGAATATTCTGGCCAAACACCATCAGTATCGACGCACTGTGTAGATTAACGAATAAGAAACCCTTCATTAGGCAAATCAAACGCAGAAAGTGGCAAGGAATAGCTCACACGTTGAGAAAACCACCAGATAGGATCACGAGAATGGTACTGAATAAGGCTGTTCGAAAATCATCAAGTACAGTTAAAAGCTGTCATAATCCGATTATTTATTGTAGATTAATAGATTCATAATTAATTTCTCATCTTTAAGAAGGAAGTATTTGGGTACTTCTGAGAGTAGTAAACTCATTGAGGTGTAGTCCCAGCGTGTTGGTAACACTATACTCTTACATATGGTATTCCTACGCATATTGAATTAAACGAAGTATTAAAAAAAATGTGTATACCACACATCCGTTAAAAAAAAAATATATATAATTGGCGACTACACCCTTTTTGGATGTTTGGCCAAGCTCTTCCTCCTATTAGTGGTGTGCGTCTTGATGTCGTTCCACAAATGGAGGGACCTACAGTTTCAAGCCGACTCCGAACGGCAGATATTTTTATGAGGAGCTTTTTCATGGCAGAAATACACTCGGAGGTTTGCCATTGACTACCGAGGGGCGACCGCTATTAGAAAATTGTTTTTATTAATTTTGGTTTCACCTAGATTCGAACCGACGTTCTCTCTGTGAGTTCCGAATGGTAGTCACGCACCAACCCATTCGGCTACGGCGGCCGACGTAGGCATACACACATTTACAACTGGAAGAATGCTGTGTGCTACATATTTGTAAGCCATCTGACGTTGATCGAGCAACAATTTCTTTTGCTAAATTTGTATTACAGACGCTAGAATTTTCAGATGAAGATCTTTTCCCTGGCAGAAAACCTCAAGATTTTGTACCCAAATTTGTTATTTTTATTTTGTGTGAAAATTATTTTAAGAGTAACTGTAACATATACGGTATATACGTCTATATAAAGTGTCTTAGTTTTGAGTATAGGTTAGAATGGAATTACTGCAATAATCAAATAATGTTAGTTTTGGTGCAAACTTAAGAGTTTGTTCTAATTTACATCATTTACTCAGTGTAGTTAGTGCATTTTTGCCAATTGGGAATGAAAAATCATATTTTTTTACTCTGTATTTCATCATTTACCTGTCCCCCTTGAATAAACCGATCATTTGTTTCACTCTTCTAGCTGTTGCTAGCTCCTCTCTGTAGAAATTATGGAAACAGTGAAATATATAAAAATAAATCGAAACAATGAAATATAATCAATAAAAATATAAGCATAAAGAAAACGGATTCCTAAATACGAGTTTGGTTAGTCACTGGCCTAAAATTCGTTAGTGGTATGCAACCTTAGTTCACGAAAAAAGGCGTACCAGATGTACTGTACTATTCAACACTTCACTAGAAATTTTGTAACCGTCAAATGGAACTCAGCTTACTTTCTTTGTCAGGGCAAAGTATGACGTCAAAAGTATGACGACATGGCCAGAAAATTATCTTTTATCTTTCTCTTCGTATCACATAATCTTCTATAGTTGATTCATGATTGCTCATTTTAAATGGCATCTTGACACTTTCAATTTATGCGATAAGACCTGTAAAGTTTGAAATTCCGATTACGATCCAGGACAACATAAAAATAATGGGAGTCCACTACCAAAACGGTGGGTCTGTGAAAACCACATATTAAATATAATATTTTCGGTTGTTATAATATGAAGCTCGGAATAAAAAAGCTAAAAAAATCGAAAATCAAATTTTGAATCTAATGGCCCGGTGCAAGACGTAAAATCACCAGCGCACTTTCGTGCCGGTTGTTCAATTAAAAATGTCGCCGCGGTAAGATAAAGTATTGAGTATCAATATTTGGAATTACCGTCAACGAATTTCCAAATGAAGGTATGTTAAGAGCGTTTTTGGCCAATTTTGGTGTACTGTTTAACATGATGTAACGTGACACGGAACCAACGAAACAATTAATTTATTGTAAACGGGAAGAAAATGTTCGCGATAGTCGATTAATTTAACGCTCTTGAACTAATTTGTCTGAGGGCATCTCGTAGTTCGTATTTTATGTAAATTAAAGGTTCAATTAGTATAGACGAAACTTAACTTAACTTAAAAAAATGGCAACAACGTAACAACACGTAAAATTAATTTTTGACGCTTAAGTTTCCTCGGATATTCCTCTTTGAACATCTTTATCGCTATTAAAACGTTCTTGAGTGTTTATATAAATTTGAGTTTTATTTTTTAATAAAAATTTGAAGAAAAAGTTAATTGTGTCGAATATTTTAAAGTTTTGTACAAATTTACATAATATGCACGGTGCGTTTACTTCACCGGAGGACCATACAGTGGCATATCTACCGGATAAATAGAGATTGGAAGGAAGCCAAATGAAAGAAATTATTTTCAAAAATAAACAAACAAATGAAAAAATATTTTTTATATATATTTGTCTTTAAAAATTATAAGTCTGCAGATTTTTGAGTTTCTTAAATTAAACTAAGTTTTAGCTAACCACCTAAACCACCTACATATGTACGGTGTATAAGCTTAAATCCGCTGTTTTTTAGTAAAAAAAACCCCATTTTTTTTTTATAGAAAGCAAAAAAATAATTTATTCAAAGTATTTGCCCTCGCTAGCTATACATTTTTCCCATCTCTCGGGGAATTTGTGTATACCACGCCAAAAGAATTCTTCATCTTTCGAGGCGAACCACTCGTCAAGCCATTTCCGGACGTCTTCGTACGAATCGAAGTGCTGTTCGGCGAGCGCGTGACCCATCGATGAAAACAGATGATAGTCCGAAGGGGCCAGGTCTGGTGAATAAGCGGGATGAGGTAGCACCTCCCAATTGATTGTCTCCAAGTAGTTTTGGACCATTCTTGACGTGTGCGATGGGGCGTTGTCGTGGAGGAAAATCAGCTTCTCATGTCTTTGTTCATAACGAGGCCTTTTTTCACGCAAAGCACGGCGCAATTTGATGAGTTGTTGGTGGTAGCGATGAGAATTAACAGTTTCACCAGGTTTCAACAGCTCATAGTAAACGACACCCTGCTGATCCCACCAAACGCACAGCATCGTCTTGCGTCCAAAAAGATTAGGTCTTGATGAAGAAGTTGATGGTTGGCCGGGATCGACCCATGATTTTTTTCGTTTAGGATTCTCAAAGTATATCCACTTTTCATCGCTAGTCACCACAAGATGCAGGAACGACTTTCTTTTATGCCTAGCCAGCAAGATTTCGCATGTGTTTTGGCGTCGCTCCATCTGTCTATCGTTCAACTCATGGGGTACCCATTTTCCGACTTTTTGGACCTTTTCCATGGCACGTAAACGCATGGAAATGGCTGGTTGAGTGACACCTAACTGCTCGGCAAGCATTTTTTGCGATTGGGTATCGTCCTCATCCAAAAGAGCCTGCAATTCATGGTCCTCAACTTTTCTGGGCCGATTTTCACGCTTCTTGTCACTCAAGTCAAAATGGCCGTCTTTGAACCGACGAAACCAGTCTCTGCAAGTTGTTTCCGATAATGCACTGTCACCATAGACCTCCACAAGCATTCGATGCGATTCGGCAGCCGATTTCTTCAAAATAAAGCAAAAAAGTAGAGCTTCCCGCATATGCTCTTTTTTTGGCACACAATTAGACATGATTACGCAAGGAAAAAAGTGTGTTGCTGTATGAAATCACTGATGATGTGCAGTGATTGATGTAAACAGGTGTCGAACCCATGCAAAAAAAAATATGGCATTTCTATGGTAACTTGATATGCTCACTAACGCCATCTACGAGCAATCAGCGGATTTAAGCTTATACACCGGTATATGGACTAGGCAAAATATTAAATTAAGTTAAGTTAAGTTATGTAAATTCAGTCTAGAGTAAATAAATTTAAACAAGTCCAGAAGCAGTTAAAGCTTACATTCGGCGCAAAATTATCGAAAGGGAGCCGCAATTACATTTGTCATCGAAAATTGCACCAAAAGAATTGGCACCTGTGAGCGTACACCCGGTGGGCATTTTGAAAATATTATTAATTATTCATAAATTTAAAACCTTCTACTATAGATGCAGATATGTTTTTAATAAACAGATAATGAGTTTCCATTCAAAATATGTATTTAACCTGAATTTAGAAAATACCTTAGTAACTATTTAAAAGCCACTTTCTTTGCAAAAAGCTTTTACCTATCATATCTCAAGCTTTATTCTTATGAAATTTTAAAATCTACTTAAGTTCACGATTTTAACCGGTTTTTTGGTACTCGTAGTATCAATATATAATATATTTTTAACCATAGAAATACATTTTTCATATATCTATTCATTTTCGCCTGCATTCTACCGATTAGCAATAATCCCTTGAGTACGATTTACGTCGAAGGGCGCCCAAAAATTTTGATATTTTTGAGTGCCGATGAAAGACAAGACAATAGAAAAAGCACTTGTAATTGTATATTAAGCCAATACTCGTACACAAAGCAAATTATTATAAAAGTACTATTTCAAAACCACGTAAGATCGAAATACTACACTAGCAGTGCGTACTGTGATAAAAAACAAAAAAAAGCATACATAGATTTACAATAGATAAATTTCAAAGCTCACTTGAATATATCCAAATTAGAAATATTTAATGGCGGGTAGGTTGTTACACCCATCGTCTCCACCTCCACCAGGATTCGCACCAATACAAGCAGTAAAGAGAAAACGGCGGGCAACACCAACTCTACGCTCAGTTCCAGCTTGTGATTCCATTGTAGAATCCAGTTTTTCCACAACAATAATTTGAATTTTTCCCAATTACTAACTTTCACATTGCTACCGGAAGCATCCATTGTGTACAGTTATTTCGAAGCGGTTGCTGGCGTGTGACTTCTGTTTGTGACACTTGAAGTTAGAACCGAGGCAATAAATGCAGTAATGCGCGATGAGTCCTTTGAATATTTCGAAGAAATGTTCGCTTCAAATATTTAATCTGAAAATAAATAAAAAAAATTTGCAAAAAAAATGGTTAGAAAATTTTACACACACTAATGCATATATTTATAAAGATATTTATCTTTATAAAATTAGAAATAAGTTCGGATTTCGAAAAATTGTCAAATTTGTATTATTTATTAATATCGGCCGTTGAAAAAAGTTGTTACACTTCACAAATTTCGACTCATATAAAGATATTTACGGTTTAATACAAATTTCAAAAAAAAGAAAAATATAAGTGCCATCCCAGTAGGCACGGTGGCGATTGACGTTTTGTAAATAGAATTTAGTTAGTGCTGGGGTCAATCACCATCGTAGTGTGACATTATAGATTGCAAAATACGAGCTAGGAATCTGTTCTGTCACAATCAATTTTTGTTTCTTTCCGTGCGAAAAGCTGTAGAACGATATCATGATAAGTGATCCAAGTATTTTGAGCATTGTCATTAATTCGTCTAAAGAAATTTGTTTTTTTGTAGTATAATGCAAAAATGAGAGCAGTTTCTTTTAATTATTTAAGAACGGAAGCTGTATCTGTATGACCATTTAAAATAAAAATAAATAAATAATTGACGCGTACACTTCTGTTAGGTGTTTGACCGAGCTCTTCCTCCTCTTTGAGAAGCGCGACTAGATGTTGTTCTATAAATGGAGAGGCCTACGGTTTTAAGCCGACTCCGAACGGCAGATATTTTTTATCTGGAGCTTTTTCATAGCAGAATTAGAAGAAACTTTTCCTTCATTTTGGTGTTTGAGGCGCAGAGATTCGAACCTATGTACTCCGAATGGTAGTCACGTACTAACCAATCCGGCTACGGTGGCCGCCAAATAAGATCGTTCATTCTTTTGTAACACATCACTGTTGAATTTGGAAAACCATAACAGTAAATTTAACTATATATAAGAAATTGCCAACATCACAGGAAATAGTATCCAAATTTCAAACTTTTGTAAATCGATATCCCCGCACAATAATACGCTTTTGGTGGCCAGAAAATTAGATATCAAACATTGGTTTACACAGACGATACAATCAGATCGCAATCAATATTAAAATACATAAGAGGAAGTGAACCTGGTCGGACAAACTCTGAAAAAGCCAACGCAAGAAATACCAACGATGGCCTTGGAACAGAACCCTTATAGGCGAAGATTACGACCCAAAGGATCCTGGCGACGCAGCCTTCACGAGGAATTATCTAGCAACAATCTCACCTAGATGCAATCTAAACAAACAGCTAATGATAAAACCAAAAGGAAATCGTTAACTTCGGCGCTTAAGCAAACAAGAATATACTACTTATAACGGGTGATTTTTTTAGCTATTATCTTTTTAAACAGTTGGTTTAAACAGCTGACGCACGTTTCGTGTTTTGTTTCACTGTCAAAAATCTTCAGTTTGGTCTATAATTTAACCATGAATCGTCTTACAAACGAACAACGCTTGCAAGTCATTGAATTTTATTATAAAAATGCGTGTTCTGTTAAGAAAGTTTATTGCGCGCTTTTCCATTTTATGGTTAGTTTAATCGACCCACTGAAGCGGCTATTCGAGCTATTGTGACTAAATTTAGAACCAAATTTACATTATTGGACATCACCCCACAAACACGCTTACGTAGAGTGCGAACTGAAGAAAATATCGCAGCTGTATCGGGCAGTGTTAATGATGACCATCAGTTATCGATTCGTCGCCGTTCGCAGCAATTCGGTCTCTGTTACTCAACAACGTGGACAATTTTGCGAAAGGATTTAGGTGTGAAGCCTTTCAAAATACAGCTGGTGCAAGAATTGAAGCCGAACGACCTACTCATTTTTGGATCAATGGGTACGTAAATAAGCAGAATTGTCGATTTTGAAGTGAAGATCAGCCGGAAAAATTCTCAGAGCTACCAATGTATCCAGAAAAGGTCACAGTTTGGTGCGGTTTATGGGCTGGAGGTATCATTGGACCATACTTCTTCAAAGATCCTGCGAATCGTAACGTAACTGTGAATGGTGAAATGATATCCAACTTTTTTTTGATGTGACATGTGGTTTCAGCAAGACGGCGCCACATGCCACGCAGCACGCGTAACAATGGACTTGTTGAGAGGCGAGTTCGGTGAACATTTTATTTCACGTTCGGAACCTGTCAATTGGCCACCCAGATCGTGCGATATAACGCCTTTAGATTATTTTTTGTGGGGCTATGTTAAAGCTCATTTCTATTCAGACAAGATTGCTTCAATTAATGGAAAACACCATTAAAGCATTTATATGTGAGATAAATATATAAAAAATCACCCTTTTATAAATAAACTGTATGCCAATTTTGAAAAAAAATATATTGACTTCTTCATTTTAAATAATTTTAATGAAAATCAGGGAAAATATGGCCGTTTACAGGTATCGGTCCCCTTAATGGCTACGCAGAAATGCCGTATTTGGGCTGAAAAGCAATCCGAAGCCATTAAAAAAAGAGGATTTGAAATGAAACAAGAATTGATCACCCTTTACTCATGACATTTAGCTAGGCTCTAATCTCTCCATACTAACAAAACTTGGTCAAGCATAAGTGAAGGTTTGCGAAAGTTTGTGACCGAGCGCACATCAATCATGCACATGTGGATCGTACTCGTATCGGTAGTACTTTCCGTTTAATGAGTAGTGATGTATAACATATAAGATTATGAAGGATAAACAAGATTTATTAATTCAATAAAGATTCTATTAATCTTAATTCTATTAAGATTAGGCTAAACTAATTTCTGTTCTTTTCAGGTTGAATAGCGAGTAGTAATACATATAAACCACACAACATATTCTAGCGCTAACTGGATCCATAAAACACTCGCCACCATATTTTCATAAAATGTGTCAAGTCACACAACTCAAGCAATTTCACGTGAGATACCGATGGTAAGACTGAATACAGTGCTACATATTTACAATCACATGTACGCACATACATACGTCAACATGCATAACCAGTGAAGCAAAAGGAAACGCTATACAACTTTGAACTTGTCGAATACTCGTAAATTATTTATGGCTAACGACTTTTATCAAGTTTATCACAAATGTAGGTGCATTTTCTGCAGGTGCAAGTTCACAAATAAACACCATTTCATTGGACTAGTATTTTTGTAGTATATTCGGGTGGGCCAATATATTTTCGAGATAAAAATTTTTTTATTAACAAATAGGTTATATCAATTTAATAAAAAATAGGAAAGCCTCGTAACAGGTAAGCAGTAAGTACAGGGTGCTCTATATAGTGTTTTTTTAGCATACGTTATATCGACAGTGATAGCTCTTTCCCTTTGGAAATCTTGACTGAAAGTTAGTCTCGTATCTGCGCGGAACGAATCGCTTTGCGCTTGAACAGTATTGGAAAACTTTGCAAACCTATCTCCAAAGTCGAAGCCAATGCATCCTCTGAAAGTTCGGTGCGGATTTTGAAGTGGTGGCACCATTGGTTAATTTTTCTTTTTTAATGTTACCATGAGAAGCGATTTTTTGTGGGAAAAAATTGAAGACATGAATTTAAACTATCTGCCCCAGAGCCCATGCCACAATCGATATTTTACCCGCCACGTTCGGTAATTGTGTTACCACGTGACTTGTCGCTGTTAATTCTTTAGTGGGTCTCCGTGGAGGACCGATGTTATGCGAACAATACCTTAACTAATCCGGCCCTAATCAGGCAAATATCGAGCGACCCATTCTTGAGCCAATGTAGAAATAAGCTTAATTCTGTTGGAAGACGGATAAGCTTGTACTTATATGAGTTCCAGGGCACCGCGTTCTTCAAGGACATGATGCCGATTGCCGATGAATTGGCCAGCTGCCATCAGCGGTTACCACAAAGGATCGGAGCCAATAATCGAAATGAATTCGACAGGAATAATGAATTGGATCAGCGATTATATATGCAATTTATATAAAGAGCGATGGTCCGGTCAAAAACGCTGCAGGACTACAAAGTGTTTTGTGACAAGCCGAACAGAAAACTGTCGAACTTTCTTCTAAAACTTGGTACAAAAGACGTTCGGTTGATGGTCGTTATTATTACAGGACACAACCCATGGGGTCAGCATATGACCGCCATTGGAATCATTGAGGACCCGATTTGCCTGTCTTGCTTGGAGGAGCCGGATAGTACTGAGCATTTTCTCTGTGAGTGTCCTGCCTTGTTAGAGCAAGACTACGAATTTTGGTCTCCGGTGTGATGTGAATGAGTAAAATTCGTTCTCTCAAACCGTAGTATATTTTCAGATTTGCCAAAGAATCTGGAAAACTCTCATAGGACTAGCTATCTCTGTCACTGCCTGTATTCTATCCTATCTCTTTCTCTCTGGCACTTCTCTTCTCTCCTCATTGACTATCAACCCTTTTACTTTGCGGAGCTTCGAATACAATAGCTTTTTAGACTGTTGAGATTTTTCAATATCATCGCATGATTATAAATAATTGGAATAATTGAATGAATATACCTACGAGTACATACATAATTGGCGCTTACACTCTTTTTGTGTGTTTGGCCGAGCCCCTTCTTCTATTTCTGGCGTGCGTCTTGAAGTTGTTTCACAAATGGAGGGACCTACAGTTTTAAGCCGACTCCGAACGGCAGATATTTTTTATGAGGAGCTTGTCGCCTGTCGAGGGGCGACCGATATTAGAAAAAACTGTTTCTATCATTCGATGTTTCATGCACGGAGATTCGAATTCCTCCGAATTCCGAATGGTAGTCACGCACCAATCCATTCGGCTACGGCGGCCGAATGAATATGCTCATATGTGTTTATGTAGAACAAAAATTTATGTAAACATTATTTAGAAGCCGATAAAATAATACAAATAAAAAATATAAAATAACTTAGTGAAGCTTACAAATTAATCGCCAATCGATGTGCGTAAAGAAATATTTTTTTCCGTTTAGTTTTTAAGAACTCTTTTTGTATATTTTCCGACGATTACATCCGCTCGGTACTATTAACAAATACACGACATGGCTATTAAACAGAAACTGCTTTGTTAGTTATCGGAAAGTGCAAAACTAGCGAATAAGCATACAAATATAAGTATAACATATGTACACAGGTGTATGTTATATTACTTATATACATATATTATAGTATGTACTCGTATGTTAATCGTTTTCGCCACATTGACCCTACACTTGATTCTATTAAATGTAATCGTCTAATACTCTGATAACGATTATGGCCATTGATAAACCAGGACGATAAGATACATACATATATGTATATTCTCGTATATTGTGCTTAATTGTGGATAAGCACGACTAGACCATATTTATTGCATCCTATCCCACCACGCACTTGTTCCCAAAGATATTATAATTTTTTAACCTAGCGGTTGTATGTAACAGCTTAAAAAAATCGAGATACGTAGAAATAGACATTTATATACAAAAATGCTTAGATTGATAAAAGGAGTTGATTTAGCCAATATCAGTGTGTCCGCCCGAAAGTGTGTCCGCAAAAGTTAGTTTATTGCTTAATTTTCCAAAACAAACAAAAACGTGATATCTCTGTTATAACTGATGCGAAATTACTAAAATTTGGACAAATAAAAGAAATATGACGCAAGTATAACTTTGGAAAATTTGTGGTACAATGCTGACTTTTTGGTAAATGCGTGTATCCGACTTCATAAAGCTCGCTCAAACTTGGCAGGCATATTATACCCCACCCCATTTAGCCACGACTTAATTATTATTGAGATCGGATAAAAGCGAAGCTCACTTTTTGTATGCTAAAATTAAATTTTCGCCCGTCCGCCATCTATCTATCTCAGCCAGCCCAAATAAACTTTTACTAAAATGCGGGCGGGTATATAAAGTTCGGTCCGGATCGAATTTATCCTTTCGCTTTTCTATACGAATATCAATTCACAGATTTGTCTTTATTTGGAAGTTATGAGTTTTAAATTTGAAGTCAGCATATAAAAATACCCGGTTACCGTGAAGCTAATCGTTCTATTAATGAATAATGCACAATACCGGAACGCTCAGGTTTGTATACGGCCAAGAACTGTCACTTCGGTAGCAATCTTTATAAATTTATGGAAAACGTTTTATGCTGTTAAAATAACTAACTTGGATTGCTATTGGCCCCTTTCGCCGTTAAATAAAAAAAATTCTGTTTTTGTTCTCATTTTATGAATTGAAAACTACAAATAATCGCATTCTGGGAGCACTTAAGTTTGAGGGGCAGGTTAAATAAATATAAATAATTGGCGCGTGCACTTTTGTTAGGTATTTAGCCGAACTCCTCCTGCTATTTGGGGCGTGCGTCTTGATGTTGTTCCACAAATGGAGAGACCTGCAGTTTTAAGCCGACTCCGAACGGCAGATATTTTCATGAGGAGCTTGAGGCAGAAATACACTCGGAGGTTTGCCATTGCCTGTCGAGGGGCAATCGCTATTAGAAAAAACTCTTTATATTTTTGGGAAAATACCCATTTGGTCCCCCGCCTCTTTTAAAAAAAGGGGTACGAGGGGGGGTATGAGGGGGGGTAGAGGGGGTATTCTACTATCTAAAAGTGGAAACCTCACTGGCCGGAGGCTTATAGTTTTTAAGTTATTTGAGTTTAAAAATTGTAAAATTGACCAAGAATCCTCCTATTTTGGTTACTACAACCGGCCGAAGTGCTGCCAGACATCGTATAAATAAACAATTTTAGAAGATAATAAATGAATAGAAATACAAAATTTTACAAATTATTTCTATATTATATACGTCTATTCATATATATATATATATATATACATATATGGGTATATATTTATGGATATATGTATATATTTATATACATATATATATTAATGCTTGATTTTCAGTAAAGTATGTTTGATTGTATGCATTTTGAATATATGATATATATATATGATATATATATATACATATATATATTTAAAAAAAAAGAAAAAAAAGCGCCGCAGGCGAAAATTTGGAATAAAAAATCGCGCGATTTTTAATTCCAAATTTTCACTATATTATACATATATATATTTAAAAAAAAGAAAAAAAAAGCGCCGGAGGCGAAAATTTGGAATAAAAAATCGCGCGATTTTTAATTCCAAATTTTCACTATATTATACATATATATATTTAAAAAAAAAGAAAAAAAAAGCGCCGCAGGCGAAAATTTGGAATAAAAAATCGCGCGAAAGAATTAACAGCGACAAGTCACGTGATAACACAATTACCGAACGTGGCGGGTAAAAGATCGATTGTGGCATGGGCTCTGGGACAGATAGTTTAAATTCATGTCTTCAATTTTTTCCCACAAAAAAACACAAAACGCTTCTCACAGTAACATTAAAAAAGAAAAATTAACCAATGGTGCCACCGGTTCAAAATCCGCACCAAACTTTCTGAGGATGCATTGGCTTCGACTTTGGAAATAGGTTTGCAATATGTTCTAATACTGTTCAAGCGCAAAGCGATTCGTTCCGCGCAGATACGAGACTAACTTTCAGTCAAGATTTCCAACGGGAAAGAGCCATCACTGTCGATATAACGTATGCTAAAAAACATTATATAGATCACCCTGTACTTACTTCTTACCTGTTACGAGACTTTCCTATTTTTTATTTAATTGATATAACCTATTTGTTAATAAAAAAATGTGTATCTCTAAAATACATTGACCCACCCGAATATACTACAAAAATACTAGTCCAATGAAATGGTGTTTATTTGTGAACTTGCACCTGCAGAAAATGCACCTACATTTGCGATGGACTTGATAAAAGTCGTTGCGATGGACTTGATAAAAAATCGCGCGATTTTTAATTCCAAATTTTCACTATATTATGAATATATGATATATATATATACATATATATATTTAAAAAAAAAAGAAAAAAAAAGCGCCGCAGGTCCATCAGTCCAACTCCGGCTACGCAATCCACAGTATTTTTGCGTAGAACTCTTTTTCGCGTGGGCGGCCTTCGGCCGCGCTTCAAAAAAATAACCCTCATCAGTCCAACTCCGGCTAGGCAATCCACAGTATTTTTGCGTAGTACTCCTTTTCGCGTGGGCGGCCTTCGGCCGCGCTTCAAAAAAATAACCCTCATCAGTCCAACTCCGGCTACGCAATCCACAGTATTTTTGCGTAGTACTCCTTTTCGCGTAGGAATTTTACGTGAAGCTGAACTGTATTTCGAAAATCACATCGATATTGTATTTATATATATTTATGAACTCAATATATACACCTTAGAGGTTGTAAACCCCCATTCCCTCATTATTCTAACAAAAAAGAGTGTGTGGAAATTATGTTCCTATGTTGCTTCGTTTTCAATCGCATTCTATTTTTTTATTATTTTTTGCTTCTGGCAGCACTCCATTCAGCCATACTTTTCAGTTATTGTAAATTTAGCTGGCGCGTCAAGTGTTTGCAAGTTATAAATGCAATTTAAATTGTTAATTTATGGTATATACATATCAATAAAAGGAGTTAAAAACGTGTGTGTATGTTAATGTATATTAGTTTGAATATTTATTAAAATAAATGTGATAAGTGCACTTATTGTATCAAAATTTGGTGAAGGTAAAAGACAAATTTTATCAACAAATAACTTAAAAACTATTATTAACTGAATAGTGTTGGTGCTAGTTTTAGCAAAATAAGCACGAAATCAACATCTCCTGTGAATTTCATTGGAAAATTCGTAATATTTCTCTCAAAACAAGTGATGGGATACTGCATGGAGTCGGAGCCATATTTTTTAAAGTTCATGCACGGAGATTCGAACCAATGCACTCCCGAATGGGTTGTTGTTATTTGTTTTATATATGCAATAAAATTCTTTATTTGTATTTCATTGTCAAACTAATGAAAATTCGTGATTTGATCTAATATATTATTGTATATTTACAAACTGTATTCAAAATTGTACGAAATTAATTAAAATGGAATCCCGAAATTAATACTGAAATTTTTGGCCTAATTTAAAATATCCTGAAATTCCAGTATACATACAGAAAACTCTCAATTACATGAGTAGAAGTTATCGATTATGACAAATTCCGAAAACCCGGTACTACATGAAATATAAAAAAATGCCGCTGCTGACAATTTAGGGATACGGCAGATTGTATAATTTACTTTCGAGTGAGTTTTATTGAAATTTCATGGCAATTATATTGAAATTCACTCAAAAGCCAATTACACAACCTGCTCGTTAGTCAAATAGAGTCAAAATAAAGACTTGAATCTTGATTCTTCATGCATTTTTTCCTAATAAAGAAAGGAAGATATACATACATCTTTATTTGTATCCTATTTTTCTAAGAATTAGAAATTTAAGCGAATAAACTAGTTCGAAAACAGAAAGCGTAGTCGTGTCCACATAGCGATATGCGATATGTGAAATGGCGCCACGATTATCATAATAATTATTTACTTATTACCTTTTTTCTTCTCTCCTTCCAGGACTGTGCTTCTATCTTTGCCAGATGATTTTAGTACTATGTATAAGCAGGATTCAATGTATACTCGTAAGCAAATCAATAAACACAATATGCAATTAAATCGGTGAACAATTTACGATCACTGGAACGGTAAACATCCACTAGTTAAATTATATTTTTGAAGCTCGAATTGCCTCCTATTTATTTATAATTTAACCCAATTCAGCAATATTTGTACGCAACTGACACTTTTGTGTTTGTTTTCCTTTTTATTTTCTTTTCTTGTTTTCGTTTTAGTAACAAAAATAAATACGACAGTCTGGCAAATAAAAAATAAATATCAACGTACTCAAAAAAAGAACGATGAAAAAAGAACGGTGCTTATGATAAACAAAAATCCGACCACAAAACTAGTGTTACCGTAGTATGTATAACACTATGAACTGGTTATTTAATAGCGTAAATCTATTAATTTAAATATATATATGTATATACATACATATATCCCTTTTTAATATTTTATTGAACACTTGTACTTGTTGTTATTACTCAGTTATATTTATAAAATTATATTTGTGGCATAAAGCCAGAAAATTACACGACCGGTCATCACCACACTCGGAAGCGTACTGAAATATTTTCCAAGCACAAGTTCCAACCAAAGCGGTCATCAAAGTGAAGGAAATCTGATGTCATTCAGAAAATCATATACTTAGCTACGTTTATATATATCATATATATACACCATATGCACAAGAATGATAGATATTCTCTTCATCATATGCATTTATGTTGGTAAAATGGAGAGAAATCAAATCTAGAACGTTAGGAAGAGAGATATTCAGGGTCGGCTAAGAGAGAAACAGTGGTAAATGAGAAGATACCCACATATCGTCTTTGCACACATGTTAATACACGTAAACATCTGTATGTACGAAAAACAGCTGATTACTCTACTGAATGTACTCGTATCGGCCCTATATTGCAAATAAAGCTTTGGGGCTTTCAGAGAACCATACATACATATGTTACTCGCGATGCTTTTGGGGCTCTCTAAATATGCAATTCTAAATAATTTCATATGAAAGCATGCATATACATATACATACATATACGCGTATGTAACATACATGATTCAACCCGGTATGCATACATATGCATGTATAGAAATAGCCTTGAATGCACTTTTGCGCAGCGACTCTCAATTTGTTTACGTATGAAGTAATGCTAGGAAATTGGTTGGGTGCGCCTTTTGGTATTTTTTCGTTTACATACATATGTAAATATATAGTATGCGCATACATACATATGTACATATGTACATTTTTATTTTCACATTTTAAGAATTTCATAATAAACTTTTGAAATTCTACTTAGGTATGACTGAATATGAAATAATATAAACTAAATAAACTAAACAGAAATGCATATCATAATTTTATTTATTATATTACTTTTTTATGTGCTGTATAATTTTAGAACTTGTTAATGTTTTTACTTTTTTGTTTGTTTGTTCATTTAATTTTTTTTTATTTATTGGACTTACACATTTTTTCACAAACTATCAACTCAGCTAAGCTCAATTTCTTAATTGGCGTGATAACCGGTTACGCGATTTTGGCCGAGTTTAACAAAGCGCTCCAGTCGTTTCTTTCTCGTGCTAACCGGCGCCAATTGGGCACACCAAGTGAAGCCAAGTCCTTCTCCACCTGATCTTTCCCACGCAGAGGAGGCCTTCCTCTTCCTCTGCTACCACCAGCTGGTACCGCATCGAATACTTTCAAAGCCGGAGCGTTTTTATTTTTGCAGTGAACGGCAAAACTAAAAATATTTAGTGTCACGCAACATTTGAATAATATTGATTTATTTACTCTTGCAGTTCTCACTTAACCAAATTGTTTTCGAGGGGGGATAGCAATTAAAGCGGTGCACGGCAGCTACAATCTTTTTAAGAAAAATCTAACAGCACATGTTTACCACATAGTTTATGTGCCTAGATATGTAGGTATTATCGGTGCTTTATGAATGGAATTTTTAATATCAGGAATTGCAATTCATCTAATTTTATTAATGCGGATAAAGGTCAAACCAGTATGTCGCAGTTAATGACTGCTTTAATCTCAGCGGCCGCCGTCGCTGATGGTTGTTGGTGGTGCAGGGGTTCAATACTCGATGTGGGCATGAAACACCAAAATAAAATAAGAAAGGGTTTTTAATAATAGCGGTCGCCCCTCGGTAGGCAAAGGCAAACCTCCGAGTGTATTTCAGCACTCGTGAAAAATCAGTTGTCATTCGCAAGCGCCTTACAACTGTAGGTCCCCTATTTGTGGTAAAACATCAAACTCGCACAACAATTATGCCCTCATTTACACAGGAAAACATTTGGAAGCGAAATATTTTGTTCGTGGGAGAGGGGGCTTTGTTTCCCGTACTGGCGACACGCTTTTTCTTCTTATTCGTATTGCCTAACTTAAAGAAGTAAACGTCAAAATCAACGAATGTTGCCGAAAACAAGTTTGCCCTTGTGACCACGAATGAAGCATCAAAAGAGAATTTCCAGTATTTCCCTTCCAGATGCCTCTGTGTGTAAATCGGGACTATAAGACAAACCACCAGCAAAAGATGTAAGCATCAAGTGATTAGTTTGTGAACGATTTATTTACTTTGCATAGCAGAAACCGTAGGAAAAACTTTCGCACCTCCTATCAAGCAAATATTGTGAACAAATTTAATATAAAGCCTAAATAAAAGTCTAATACGAGAATCTCCAATTTTTCCTAAAACTTAAATTACCGCATTGAGATTCGCGTTTGTCTATTGAAGCCATAAAAACAAATTCACTGTCTGCATTGATTCCGAAAAGTTCATATAAAAAATGTGGCAAAAACTGAAAAAAATCTGGAAAATGGTGAGCTTTGGGGGCGCCAAAATTAAATACCGAGTAGAAGTTTAACGAGTAGGTAGCTCAATAAAAGTTAAAGCGCTGACTCATTCATTGCAATTTTTATAACGCACTCAAATTCCAATCAATCCAATTAACGAGTTAGCAATGCACGTACATAGTCCAGTATATATTTTATATACTTACATAAGTATGCACATATATATGTATGTATAATGGTTGTTTTTTAGTGCGCCGCCATCTACATCATAAAATTGTAAAAGTTTACGTAGACGATAATGAATATTAAATAAGCAGCAATATGTAATAATGATTATACAATTTGTATATATGGTACTCACGTACTCCCTCACATATGTATATAAACTTCTAATGTGGCGCTTAGCGAAATGTAAAATCTCTGCACTCGTACGACGGTCTCTAATTCTTGTTGTGTGGGGTTGGTCAATGTTTACTGGTTTTTAACCCTCATGCTTAGGACAAGGACAAATTCTTGGACGAAAACAGCAAAAGGAAAAGCAAAAATACTCGCTGATCATTAAAAAAAAAAAAAACATTTACAAATCAACATAATAACCAAGACATTGACAACTCTGATTTTCATATACCAATTAAGAAAATAACTTCGAAAGAAATACGAACACCAATTGAGACAAAAATTGACGTAAATAAATCCCCAGGATATGACGGAATCACAGGAACGATTCCAAAGGAGTTACCTGGCAAAGACACTCTCTATTTAAGAAATATATTTGACTCAGTATTTTCAAGTATTTTCCACTGCCTTGGAAAGTTGCTGAAATCATTGTAATACCCAAACCTAATAAAGACGCCTCTGATGCTTATTCATACAAACCAATTAGTTTATTACCATCATTATCCAAACTTTTTGAGAAGCTTATACTTGACCGCCTTGACCCCATACTACAGACGCGAAACTTATTTCCTTCACCCCAATTCGGATTTCGTAGAAAGCATTCCACAATAGAACTGGTACATACTCGTAGAGAAACAAATAAAATATTGTCAGAAGTCGATGAAAGAAATACATGCATTGCTGTATATCTTGATGTAGCGAAAGCTTTCGACATTGTGTGGCACGCACAAGGGTTTAACATTTAAACTTAAACAGTATCTTCCACTTGACTACTATTGGTTAATGAAAAGCTATTTAGCAAACAGATACTCTATGTGAAATATAGAGATAAATACTCTAACATTCAACTCATGGAAGCCGGTGTACCTCAGGGCAGTGTACTAGGGCCCGTATTATATATGCTGTATACAGCTGATATTTCCTTGGCTGCAAGTATCGACATGATAGCAACTTTTGCAGATGACACCGTCCTATTGGCAACTCATAAAACCTTAGAAGCAGCAACAAACAAGTTACAGCAGATTTTGAACAAAACACTAACATGGTTTAATGCTTGGGGTATACAAATCAATAGTGGCAAAACAATTCATGTAGTTTATTCTAACCCAAAAAGGGTGTAGGCGCCAATTATATATATATATATTTATTCTAACTAGAAAGTAGGGCATAGGAATCTGACAAAAAACAATTCACAAATCCCGATAGACACCAAAGCAAGATACCTTAGAATGACTATTGACTCCAAACTTCTCTGAAAAGAACATATCACGTTGAAGAGAAATGCGATAAAAAACAGATTTCGACAACTATGATATATTAGCTACTTGGCCGGCGCTCGAAACTGTCATTGCTGAATAAAACACTTATATACAAAACTGTGATTGTGCCAATCTGCGCATACGGTATAGAAATCTTGGGAACTGCAAGTATAAGTAACATTAACATTATTCAACGACTATAATCGAAAATACTCAGAACTATAACCAATGAACCTAGGTGCGTCCCAAACGAAGATATTCATCGCGATCTCAACATCGATACAGTAGCAGAAATCATCCGCAAACGCAGCACAAATCATATTGACCGTTTAATGAACCATACGAGTACTGACATGCGACAACTCCCATCAGCAGAAAGGGCAAACTCCAGGCGGCTCAAACGACCAACCTCAACTCAGCTGATAACTAGAATCATTTAAACCTGTATGTACATACACATGTAAACTCACACAAAAACTTTACCGAAATGTAATATAAAATCCAAGCTTTAGAAAGAATTACTTAGTGTCATACGACAGGTGTAATTAATAAGGAGGCAAAAAAAAACAAATGCTTAGAGGAATTTAAAAAGTTTCAATGCAGTAGTTGATGTACTGGATGGTGTCTACTGAATTGCCGCAAGCAACTGGTTTAAGTTATCTAAACAGTAGAAAAAGTGTGCTCTAACCCTCAACAAACAGCTCTGGAAATTAAAAAAACAGGCTTTATCATTGAGTCTTTATTATCCTCTGAGATAAAATCTGCAATAATTCTAGAGTACATAGAGAGAGTAAACTCACTATGGGCACGCAATTGCATATCACACCCGGGCATCCAGGGCACAGGAACGCATCAACTGAAATAACCAGGGAGACTGTGGCTTCCAAACTTATAGGATGTGAACCTTACCTGAAGGTTCGCAGCACAGCATCAAGGATGAGACCATATGAAATAGCAAAAGCTCACTAATCACTCTTGCCGGTTTTGCCACTCGTCGCAAACTCTCACTGCACCGCGCTCGAATTGATGCCACCTCTATCTGGGATACATAGGTGAAAGGGAAGCAAATACGCTTAACCCAGACCTGTATCATCTTAGATCATCGTGATGCAGAAGAAGTTCATGTGAGGAGTTAGGGGATACAATAGACTTAACGTGCAAAACAATAGACGACGTGCAAACCTTTCTTTCATATTTATATATCTATATGCCAAGGTGACATGTGTACTACAAAGGAGGACTAACTTTACTCAGCTCAGATCTGATTCGTTTGGGAAACCGCACATCGATTCATTTGCGAAGCTGTCTAAATGAACTATATGGTGACATATATGGCACCCGCCGTAGGGAAATGGGTAGGTGTGTGAGTACCATTCGTTAATGCCCGAGTTCGAACCTCCGGGCATAAAACACCAATGGTCGCTCTTCGATAGGCGTGTTCTTCTGCCATGAAATAGATTCTCTTAAAAAAAACCATCTGCCGTTAGGTCCGTCAGTCATAGTTCGTAATCCACCAATACTTAACCCTCTCACTCCCCCACCCCCTCCTCTCTCTCCTTTCGCCCTATCGGTTTCCTTAACCTTACTTCCTCTGCAACGGTATCCCAAAGGATGAATTTGATTTCCTCGTCCAAGTGTGCATACTCTTTTGGCAACCATTTTTAACCTAACCTAACCTAGAAGGCGGCATACAACTGTAGGTCCCTCCATTTGTGGAAAACTTCAAGACTAACGCCGCAAATAGGAGGAGGAGCTTGGCCAAATCAAATATTCGGCGCTTACATTCCTCCATATCGCGTCATATCATACACGTGTAATGTCGAGAGATGGTCGGAGTCAGGAAAAATATTTTATCTCTGCGATTCACTATACGGAGCGTTTACAGAACTGTTTGACCGTTTTAGGAGCAGTTCAAAGCTCAAATAATATCCGTTTGAAATATTTTGAAGTTAACATGCGCTGAGCTGAATCATTTGCCTGTATTGCTTCAATAAAATGAGTGGCCTGAAGATGGCACCCGTGATGGGCTTCGAAATGGATTTTGAAGTCTGCACATTTGGAATGCCTGCCTCAGATTTCCTCCATTCCTTTCAGCCTTTGACGTTTATAACTCGCCTTCAAGGAATTTACTCCCACCTAATTAGCTTCGCCAGAGAAACGCGAACTCCTCAAGAGTTTTAGATTCTCTGTATATTTGTGTCGAAAATAAAAACTAAAAAGTAAAATTATAACCTCATTTTAAAAACTAATGTGGAAGGGAGCTAATATGTGAGCGATACGTAATATATATTCTTACCTACCTATACAATTTGATCTTATGATTTCCACCGCTTCTCAACCAACGAAGCTCTGTTCATCGAATTTAGCGTATGGACTCCCAACGCACAGATGAAGTTCCGCTGTCCCTCGGGTCTACCATATATCAGCAGTACAAATCTCTGGCTTCTATCGAATATAAAGTGTCATACTCTGTATGTTCGGAACCACTAAATATCTATCTTGCAGGCGTTGTCAATATAGGCATAACATAAGATTTGTCTAGTTCAATAGAAGAAGTTTCTGGCGCTTCAAATAACAAAAGGCTTCACTTCTTGAATTTATTTGATACAATAAACGTGCGAGTTAAGATCTTTAGGCAAATTTCGTCACAATTCAGGCTGAGAGACTCTTAATTTATGTGAATAATATGGAATCGATTGTATTGGCTTATTTGGAATAAAGTTGCGATATTTTTTGTACATCGATCGGCTCGTTGTCACACAGGCACAGGAATATATTGATTCGACTTTATCCGCTATAAAATGCAGAGTGTGTTTGGGGAGACAGGAGACTCAAAATTTCGGTAATCGTTTTCCCAAACGTTACTCGTTCATGAATTTCAAAATAATAAAAATGTCAAATGACGGTTTGATTTTGCCAGATTATAAAAAAATTGAAGAGTGCATTTGTGTTTAAGTACAAAATTGCTATGGCCCTATTTAAACACCTTATTGGCGATGCACTATTGCCCCATTGAGGCGCTCATCGAACGCCCAACTCATGTTCGTCTGAAAGTGATTCTATGTGCAACTGAAACCACAATGACGCACAACAGCCTGTTACGAAGTGATAACTAATTTCCTATGAAACAAATGTGTCTCATCAGCGATTGGAATATCCCTATGAATTGAATCTAGTCATTAGCTTATTTCATCTGAAAATTTAATCTGTTGGATTCTGGTATAGACTTTACATCAAACGACGAAGCCGCAATTTTTTAATTTTGAGTTACTAGATTGTCCTAAGATTTTAACTGGCGTCTCCGTTAATTGTGCTCTTCCTGATTAAATAAAATTGAAACTCATCATTCATCGACGAAATATGAGTCTCCAATCGTGCCTGAATGCTCGGGTGTTCTGGGTGCTAAAGAAACCAAACAATATGCATGCAAATGAGCTGTAGTGGATATATGCAAACGCATAAATGCAAGCATTTTCGCTATTAACGGTTCGTTGCATTAGAATGCATTATAGGAGATGTGCATATACATATAGACATACATATATACGTATAACTAATTGAAAATGCAGACACACGTAGTTCATTTCACGTGAATTATTTTTAATTGTTGGCTTTTTTCCGCTGTTTTTGTTATGATGATTGGCATTTGCTGTAAAAATAAAACAATAGTCACTTTTTAGCGAGAGAATACAAATAATTAAAATACCATTTGTTGTCCACTATCAGCACTTTAAGAAAAAATGTAAATAATTTTCTTTTGAATTGAATAGAATGAAGATTAAGTAAAACTAGGATGAATCATAGAATATTTTCTTAGCGACCGCAAATTACACCAAAAACAGTGAGTAATCATTCATTACTTTTACATCGCTAAGCAAAATTTCATCATGAATGTAATACAACAACAAAAGCAGCAACAATGAAATAAATATGTATTAATCTCTTTTTCTTCTCGATTGGCGCGATAACCGCTTACGCGATTTTGGCCGAGTTTAACAAAGCGCGCCAGTCATATCTTTCTTCTACTAACCGGCGCCAGTTGAACACATCAAGTGAAGTCAAGTCCTTCTCCATCTGATCTTTCGTTGAGGAGGTTTTTCTCTTCCTCTGCTAGCACCGGTGGTACCGCATCGAATACTTTCGGATACGCGAGTACGCCGACTGTCTGTTTGATAACAGGAGGTACTTCATTTCACCACCAGACCCATTCGCGTTGCTTCTTTATTAAATTTGGAAAAGGCAGAACTAACAACACGGTTGTTAAGTCCGATGACATCAATTTATAAAAATTGTGCCTGAGTGATTAAGTTCTGCGGCTCGCACGATCCTTTCCATGAACAGGTTAAAGAAGTCACACGTCAGCGCGACCGGCTCGGAGAGGTTCTTCCCAATTCTGACGGCGCTGCTCGTATTGAGCAACATCATTCTGCATAGCCGTATTAGTTTTGCGGGGATACCAAATTCAGCCAATGTGGCATGCAGATAACTCTTTTTCGTACTGTCGATGCAACTTTGAAGTCGGCGAAAAGATAGTGTGTATCGATTCTCCTTTCATGCGTATTTTCAAAGACTGGGCGTATTGTGAATATCTGGATTTTCTTGGTCTAAGGCCATACTGATCAGGTCCAATCAGTTGGTTGGTGGAGGACTTCAGCCTTTCACACAATATCTTAAATTCGATCCAGTGTACTAGCTACGATTTAAGGGTATTCTACATTTTTTTCCTAGAGCGAATTTTTAGGGTAGTGAAAAGCTTTCGGTACCATTCATCGTTGATGAATTTGGAGTCGAGATTTCTATCTAAAATTAGCTGAGTACCTGAAGAGAGTACAAATTGTATTTTCCTCAACATGGATATTTTTCACTGCTCAATGGAATATACAAAAAAAAATTGAATTGAATATATTTATTAAATATAGGTTAGATTAAATGCTAAACGGAGAAATTTAGTCCCATCAAAATGTAGTGAAGGCAAACGTTTAGTAAGCAATTCGGGACACAAAAAAGGAAATTAATATATTTCGGGTATTCACAGTCCCAGTTTAATGTGTGATAAAGAACATGAGCTGAAGGCCTGTTTTGCCATTGCTCCTATGAACTCAATTAGCTTGTATATATATATATATATATATATATATATAATTGGCACGTACACTCTTTTTGGGTGTTTGGCCGAGCTCCTCCTCATATTTTCGGTGTGCGTTTTGATGTTCTTCCACAAATGGAGGGACCTACAGTTTCAAGCCGACTCCGAACAGCAGATATTTTTTATGAGGAGCTTTTTCATGGCAGAAATACACTCGGAGGTTTACCATTGCCTGTCGAGGGGCGGCCGCTATTAGAAAAAACTTTTTCTTAATTTTGATCTTTCACCGAAATTCGAACCGACGTTCTCTCTCTGAATTCCGAATGATAGTCACGCACCAACTCATTCGGCCACGGCAACCGCCAATGTTAATTATAAGTTAATCATTAAATAAATAAATAAATAACTTTAGAAAGATACTCCAGTTGAAGTGTGTAATTTTTTTACAATAATTATAAATTCACCATTTTCGCATTCTAAAATTTGTAGGAAATTAAAACTAAGAAATGCACTGCCTGAAAATACTCAAACATTCTTATTATAATATTTTGTCATAAAAACTTAATTTTCCTATGGCCGCCGTTGTTTCCATGTTTCACCGCCAAGTAAAAAACGGGTGTTTGATAATGCCAATTTATCACAAAAGATAAAATTGCTCCAAGGTTTTAGCCAAAATTGGTATATCTGATTTGTATGCAAAACAAACAATGATACCAGATGGCAAAATATTTTAAAGTTAGCAGACGGCAAAACTAAAACATCAGATAATACGAAACTGTGAGTGCCCTAACGGCATTTAAAACCGGCAAAGTTCAATTGAGTAAAATTATCAAGCAACTAGGATTTGTTGCACTTTAAAAAGTACTTCCCTCTAGAAGAAACTACACACATCTCTCCGATGCCATTCTGCTCATACTTTTGTTAATTTCGGTATTTCACTTCTCATTAAAAATCTTGAAATTCCAAAAATGTTGTTACTAAAACCCGTCACCGTGGAATTGGCGTCTATAAGTACTTATTTATATAGGGTGGGACATGTAAAATTTGTTTTTTGAATCGGCTATAAAAAAAACTAATCAATATTTTTTCAAACTTTTTTTTTATTTTGAAGATTGAACATTGTCATTTATGAATGAAAAATAATATCGTTCAAATGACTGCCACGACTGGCTTTACAGTAGGCCATTCGATCAACCCAATTTTTAAGCACATTTTCTATTGTTTGGGCTCCAATTTCATAAATGACAACTTCGATTTCGTGTTTTAAAGCAACAATCGTCTCTGGATGGTTCGCTTAGCATTTGTCCTTAACGGCTCCCCACAAAAAATAGTCCAACGGGCTTAAATCACAGCTCCGAGGCGGCCAATTGATATCGGAATTTCGGCTGATTATTCGGTTTTCAAAAACGGTAGCCAAAAGTTCGAGTGTAACTTTGGCAGTGTGACAAGTTGCACCGTCCTGTTGAAACCAAATGTTGTCCATGTCATCCTCTTCAATTTTTGGAAACAAAAAATCGTTGAGCATGTCACGGTAACGCTCGCCATTTACTGTCACCGCGGAAGAAGAAGAAGACTCACCACTTTGGAAATAGGTTTTCAATATTTCCCAATTTTGTTCAAGCGTACAGTAAATTATGAACACATTTGACATGTCATTTGTGTTACCATTCTCAAAAAATAGGTGGTTCAAAAAGCAAACGCTATATGGCCCACCCTGTATTATTCAATAGGAGAATAGAGAAAATTTAGCACTCATTCTAGTTATAACTTACCAAATTTACCCATCGAAATAGTAGTAGGATTTCTTTATTTAATTTATAAAAATTATGGTTAACAATTGATTTGATTCATACATTAATTCATTTAGTATATAAAGTAAATAAAGAAATAAATAAAAATGTTTGTGACAATAACGATGTTGTCTGTCACAACTCTTTAATTAATTAACAATTGAACTCTGCTATAAGAAAATCTCTATAGCGCCAGGCTGAGTATATGACCAGTTGGAGTTCTCCAATTTTGGCAATTTAGTATGATACAAAGGGTGGTTCAGTTTCAAGGGCCGGTGTTGATTTAGAATAAATACAATTTTTTTAGGAAATTATTGTAATTTCTCTTTATTATGATAATATTGGTATGGCTCAATTACGCATGGAACAAAATATCTGCCAAATGGCCGCCGCTGCCTCGGCGGCACACCTCCATTCGATGGTCCAAATTTTCGATGACGCTGAGGCATAATTGAACTCATATGCCGTTAATGTGCCGAATTATCTCATCCTTTAGCTCTTGAATTGTTGCTGGCTTATCGACGTACACCTTTCCTTTCAAATAACCCCAAAGAGAGATGTCCAACGGTGTCGTTGACGTTTAGATGTGGTTCACATTCAACATCGGCCCTTGAAATTTAACCACCCTTTATATATTACATTACTACTTTTACAAATCGAAATGTAAAGTATAGGTTTTAGCAAAAACCAGGAGGCAAACCAAAAATCTTAAAATCCACCTCAAATTTACGTTTGGCAATTAAGACTTTAGTCGCTTATAATTCAGTCACTTCGTTATACGGCATTCAGTTCCTATGAAGTGGTTTATAAATCAATTCAAAAGAGTACGACTCTTGGTGCTCGAGAAATAATTTCATAAACAGTTTAATCTAATATGTGCTAAGAAGCTATTTGCAAACTACAAATATGTAACTCCAAGTATGTAGTTGTAGATGCCCAAACGTTTGTAAACATTAAAACAAAATTCTCAAGAAAATAATAATACTTGGTAGACTTCCGCGTTGCAGCGAAACGTAGCAGCTGCAATTCTATGGAAATTCGCCATAAAAAGCGCGCCAAGTTTATATGAAAACAAAGTGATTACACACATATTTGAGCCAACTCACTCACACACACACCCTAACTATAAGACTTGTAAATATATGTACATACATATGCACTCGTATTTACATACGTGTGTGTGGCTACTCAATTGAAAAAGCTATCGACTGCCTGAATGTAGCGAACTTTTAGAATTTTTCAAAATATTTGTGTTTGTTATTGGATTAATATCTCACCTCATATATATGTATTTGAACTGCAAAAGTACACAAACAACATATTCACATACAAATTTGCAGAAGCTTTGGCGCCCCACTAGGAACACAATCTCATCATCATTTGAGCATTAAAGATTACAATTAATGTAAATGTTAACTCTCAAAAAAATGTTAAAGAGGTGCATTGTATATAAGAAGTCAGTTAGCATGGACGAACAGAACGACATAAGCATGAAGGAAGCCTTGAAAGCCACTGAATGGCCTAAAATTGCAAAATCTGACACCACTAGTAACACATGGTGTGGACTTAATATTATACAATATATAATATATTTGTTCAAAGACGAAGCTGGCGCCAATGTAACAGTGAATGACGAACACTATCGCGCCATAATAAACGAGTTTTTAGTGTCGGAAACTGAAGCTCGTGATCTCCACAACATATGCTTTGTGAATAAACCAGCTAAAATTCTTCATGAGATGCCGCACGAAGTCCTCCAGCGAGTTATTCAAAATTTGTATTTACGGATGGCCGAATTACGGTTCTACACAAAAATAACAAAGATTACCCAATTTCGTTGTTTCATTTCAATTTAAAATCCTAAACCTCTAAATTGATCACCCTTGTTATATAACAGTATCATAAGCCAAACCCATATTTCACAGCGTGTTTATATTAGGTTTCCGTGCATTTTATTATTGAATGGTGGCAATAATGTTTATTTACACGAATTTATTCTCTTTTGTTATTGCCTATCGAAACACGGCATTGATATTTTGCAATATCGCGGTATTTTAATTGGCTGCCGACGTCTAAAATTTAGATATACATACCTACACATACATAGAGATACGTTAACAAACGAATTACTGTTTAAATACAATTTCCATCAAACACTCTGTGGAATCAGTTGAAGATTCTGTCAGACCCAAAACTTGCACATCCAGGGGTATCATTACCCAAATAAGATCACAAACTGGATATTACAAAATGTATTATTTTTTACTACAGAGTGTAAAAATTCTTTTGCAAATAAAATTTATACTGCAACACAAACAAATGGGCCGACAACACTTCCAAACACCTTTAAAAAATGCTCGACAGTCATTTCTGCGGCCACCATTTATATCAGGCAAAAGCCTGTTACTTCAGATGCATTTCCCAAAAATGGGCAATACTGCTGTTTCCATGGCGCCGCAATGTAATGGCGGATTCTTATAGAACTCGACAAAAGAAATGAACGAATAAAATTTTTTGATATCTCGCTTAGTTTTCGAGATATTAAATAAAAAATAACAATAATAATAATAAGAATTTTTTCTTCAGTTTCGATAGAATTCGGCGAGATAAAACAAAATATAGGAGTAAAATTTTTCGATATCTCGTTTAGTTTTAGAGCTATGTTTTATCATCGATTGATGTGTTTTATCATCGATCGATGTGTTTTATCATTTTTGCGTAGAACTCCTTATCGCGTCGGCGGCCTTCGGCCGTGCTTCAAAAAAATAACCCTCATCAGTCCGACTCCGGCTACGCAATTTTTGCGTAGAACTCCTTTTCGCGTGGGTTGGCGAAAGTTCCAAAGTTTCTTTGTGTGAAGTTCCAAAGGGCATTTTGTAGGCAAATAATTATGAAATTATTATTTCCCGAATAGTTTGGAGTTATAAGCAGTGTTCCTTAACACCTCACTAACATCTCCACCAAGTTTCATTAATAAAGACATAATAGTTTGCCAAAAATTGCCCAATATACATTATTCAAATTCTAGCCTTATTTTTATTCAATATCTCGAAAACTAAGCGAGATATCAAAAAATTTTACTCCTTCATTTCGTTTTCTTTTGTCAAGTTCTATAAGAATCCGCCATAAGATTGCGGCGCCACGGAAACAGCAGAATCCCCCAAAAATGTATGAGAAATATTTTATACGTGAAAACAAAAATAAATTATTAAGAGGGCAGACACCTGTAAAATTTCGAAAAAAAAATTTATATTATTTTAATGTATAAATAAACTGTATGCCAATTTTGAAAAAAATATATTAAATGTTTTTCTTAATTTTGGTGTTTTCACCGAGATTCGAACCGACGTTCCCTCTGTGAATTCCGAATGGTAGTGACGCACCAACCCATTCGGCTACGGCGGCCGCTGTACAATACATATACATAAATATGCATTCATAAAATATAGACGCCGAGAAGACGCGATTGCATCATTTAAATATTTATGTATTTTTATTTTCAAAACTTTTCACTATTTAGAAAACTGTACAAAAACGCCGATGAAAGTATGCACATTTTTTAGCCAGAGTACAGGGCGTATGATAAACTTACGCATATGTGAAAATCATTTCAAATTATGTACTTAACAATGCTTGTACACACATTTATTATTATTTTTATTTTTTATTCTTAATTTTTTGTAATATTTACCCAATATCTTTGGTTTTGGTTAAATTGTTAAATTGACACTTTCCACTTAGTTTGATTGTGGCAGGCAATTGGAACTATTCCACGAAAAATATTACACATATATCATAAAACTGTAACAAAAATGGTAAACAAGTGAATATGCATACGATTGTGCATATGCGAACATTTGACGAGTAGTCGCACTAAACCGCGTTCTCTGCAAGACAAAAACGTTTTCTGGCCGCCAAAGCGGCACTAAACACTGAAAATACGTCGCAGGGCAATTCTAGGAATTCGCTATTCTTCGAACTTTCATTTACGTACATTCTCAAACACTATTGCATCTAACCATGTGTGTGTATGTAAATACTTAAAATGCTCTGTATAATTTCACTTACATATTAATACGTATGTTTACTCTCTTTTCTATTTTATAGTTCTCCGTTACTGTCTATAGGTAAGCACGTGTGATATGTAGTTCTGGGAAACTCAGAACACGCACATATGCATTTCATATTTCTATATGTAAAAAGCGTGCATTCATTACATACATATGTACCTATTTATGTATATGTGTGAGATTAAGTTTAGTGAGAATATTGCAAATACGCAAGCCGCCTGTTGCAATTTGCAAAGTTTTGTTAAAAGTTTCTGCCTATGAGCTCTCTTTTGCCAATGCAACTGTATTGATGCATTTATGTATACATAGGTGTATATACATATGTACATATTTTTTGGTTTTCATAGCCAAAGTAAAAATTCTCTCTCTCTAAAGCTCCAAACTTCTTCAAAACATAACAAATCTTAACCCTATAGTTTTATGCTGAAAACAGTGAACGACGCACGCAGTCCCTTACCGCAGAACGAGCACAAAAACTCATCCCGTGAGAACAACTGCGTTCTTTTAATTATTGTTGTAATTCGGTTTGTGTATGTATGTGTTTGGTTGTATCTACACTATGTTGCCATTGATATTTTTGCTTACACATTTTTTCACACATCCGCGTTATCAGTTACAATTTTTCATTGTTCAATAAACCAAAGCCAAAACCCAACAAATGCAAATACAGTACTATCTCGATAATCCGGACACCCTTAATGTTAGGGGTCGTCCGGATTATGGGGGTGCCCGGATTATAGATGATTTTTGTTTTTCAACTAAACGTTGTTTTTTTGAAATGAACATAACGTAATTCAGATATATGTATGTACATAAATAGTTTTATTAAATACAGTACAATCATACTTACATACATAATAATATGTACATCTGTACATAATCAAACATTTTTTTTATTTAGTATGTACTATTTCATTTCACATTTAGTCGCGAATTTTCTAATGGCATCACGTTTTTTTGTTGTCAAAAACAGTAGATTTGTTGACACCAAATTCTGTTTCAAACCATCTTAATGATTTTCCTTTATCAAGGAGATCTAAAATTTCACATTTTTTCTGAAGAGTAAGGGTTTTATAAGCCCTTTTATTAAATTTTCCACTGCTCATAATAATAATGTCCACTCAATTCAGTTTGTCACAAAGAATAAACACAACGCGTGATTCATGCTGTTGCATTTCGTATACATATATTGTTGTTAAAGTACCGCTATTTTACGAAAACTCACAAAGCAAACTAAAAATTAAAATACATATGTATGTACATATTGCGAAGCAAATTTGAAAAATGTCCGGATTATAGAGTAAAAAATTTTAAACTGTCCGAATTATGCAGTTGTCCGGATTATAGATGTGACCGGACTACCGCGTGTCCGGATTATCGAGATAGTACTGTAGTTCATTTATCTGTAATTAACATTATTCAACAGTATTTTTAAGTTATTTTAATAAAAATTATAAATTTTCTAAGTTTATTTTGTAAATGATTTCGAAATGTACTGCTTGGCAACACTGTGTGGTGAGAGCGCAATCAGCTGACAGGGTTTTACGGGTATTTTCAAATATCGCGAAATAAAATCTACGATACTACGATACGGAAGAAGGAATTTTTAATTAACATGGGGTTCTCATTAGTTTGATCGTAACAGCTGACAGGGGACTGCGTTTACGTCGTTCACTGTTTTCAGCATTAATCTGTGTTTATTTAAAACTATGATATGAATATTACAAAATATACATACATACACATTTCTGCTAATTATGATGTTGTTACCTCTGTCGACTTGATGTACACTTACATATATGTATATACTTCGGCACATACCGTTGCTTCTAAACATAAGAGTATTTATGCTGGTATTGATTCCGCTCTATCCAATAAAATACACACTCGCTCTGTTATAATCCATAAAAACAATAATGGTTGGAATAAATTTACTACTGTTGTTGGATCCAATATTAATACTGAGCTGAACGTTGTTGTACGTTTGAAGTAGTAGCATTTGACATCGTTTAAACCTTTGGTTACAGAAGAGAATATCGCGAGTTATAGGACTAAACATGCTAAGATAGATGGTCAAAGCGAATAAATATAAAGATCAATAAAAAAAGAGTAAATTTTAAGCTCGGAGTACTCTACTACCACTTAGAGAAATTACTATGTTCAGATATATGACGAGTTGATGTAATAGCTCCTGGTGACGCTCAAGCATGCATGTCCAGCAGACTTACATGTGTGTGTGTCGGGTGACACTCGTACTTGCTTCGTGTCACACATACTTGTTGTCGGCTTTTGAATGATGAAAATCAAAAATTTTAGATATTAGCGTCAAGCACCCGACACGCACACATATACGCTGCAGAACATGCATGCTTGAGCGTCACCAGGAGCTATAAGAGCTCGGCTTTTTCGCGAAGTAGGAGTTGCCCTATACTACGAAAATGTGAGTGATATGCGAACAAAAACCGCTCAATTTTATCGCGAAACAGCATTACATGAGTAATGTTATAAGTTCTGTACATGTAAAAATTATGCAGTAACTTGCCAGCAACTTAATTTCCGTAAATTCGCTCCCAAAGAGAAAAATATCAAAAAAAGTGCATGAACTAAGAACCAGTAACAATTTGCAAGTTTTACGAACAGCTGATTCAATTGTTAACGGGAAAATCACTAAAAATAAAAAAAATTCAGTTGAGCTACCTTGTGTTAAATTATACAAAAAATAATAATAAATAGTCCAGTCAAAAGAAGATTTTACTTAGTAATTTTAGGAGTATGCGAGTTTATGGTTTTATTATGTAAAACCCATCACTGTGAACTTAAGTTTGAGTTTTCGGGGTCGGGGGTTGTGTCCCGCGGCCGCCATCTTGGAAATAAGGGTGCAACTGGTTTTTGCGATTATCTCGTGAATTTCGAAAGTTACGAAAATTTTGTAAAATACTTTTTTGTAGATAATAATATTATCTACAACTTTCATTCAAAACTTTTTATTGTAAAATTAATAATAAAAAAGTTATAAACAAAATTACGCAAAAAATTAAGGGATGAATTGTTTTAAAGCGTAATAACTTTTTTTTTATTGATTTTATGGAAAATATACATCAGAGCTTTTTTATACAGCATTCTTTTGTGAACATTTTTGTCTATAAGTTTTTCCGCTATCTTTATTCAGTCGTATGATTTTGAGCTGCTAAGCGGAGCAACCAATACATTAGCGAAGCGCGTACATGATTACACAGGCCGACAAAATTTAACCAACATTCAGACCCAGAAACCAGACTATATATTTTTTTTCGCAGAGATATCGCATTTTGAAATTTTTATGTTTCGAAATTTTCCTACACCTGAAAATCGATTAAGATAACATAGACATGACTATAGTCGATTACTAATTTTCTTGGGTTTGAGGGCCTTAAATATATGGATTAATAGTACATATGTAAATTTGGAGTTTGTGGGTTAGCCTGCTCGCGGTATGAAAGGGGTGGTTTCTAGGGGTTAGGGCTGTGTGTGACTCGGTACCCAAAGGTTAGATAGTGTAGGGGTGTGGTGAGTCAGCACACTTATGGTGTGAGACAAAATTTTAAGAAAAATAAGACTGAATTCAAATTACATAGTAATCGACTATATCATGTCTATGTAATCTTAATCGATTTTCAGGTGTAGGAAAATTTCGAAACATGAAAATTTCAAAATGCGATATCTCTGCGAAAAAAAAATTATATTTGAGCAAACAAAACGCCATTTGAAAAACGAAGGCTTGTATTTAAAGATGCCATCCTTTAATTTTAGTGAAAGAAAACATCTGCAAGACTACATAACCTCAAATATGGGCGAAAATGGTGTTTTTTGCACTTTTAGGTTAGGATATCTCGAAAACCAGAGCTGATAGAGCAATTCTGAGGCCAGATTTGGATTCAGCGCATCATAAACCTTCGGAAATATATAGTCTGGTTTCTGGGTCTGAATGTTGGTTAAATTTTGTCGGCCTGTGTAATCATGTACGCGCTTCGCTAATGTATTGGTTGCTCCGCTTAGCAGCTCAAAATCATACGACTGAATAAAGATAGCGGAAAAAACTTATAGACAAAAATGTTCACAAAAGAATGCTGTATAAAAAAGCTCTGATGTATATTTTCCATAAAATCAATAAAAAAAAGTTATTTCGCTTTAAAACAATTCATCCCTTAATTTTTCGCGTAATTTTGTTTATAACTTTTTTATTATTAATTTTACAATAAAAAGTTTTGAATGAAAGTTGTAGATAATATTATTATCTACAAAAAAGTATTTTACAAAATTTTCGTAACTTTCGAAATTCACGAGATAATCGCAAAAACCAGTTGCACCCTTATTTCCAAGATGGCGGCCGCGGGACACAACCCCCGACCCCGAAAACTCAAATTTAAGTTCACAGTGATGGGTTTTACATAATAAAACCATAAACTCGCATACTCCTAAAATTACTTAGTTGGCTTTTTTTTTTGTCTCTTTTGACTGGACTAAAAGCAAATAATCTACAAAATAACGAGCTTAGCATCACATGTTTTTATTTTTTCCACAATAATTCTCCATTTAAATCACAATTTTTATTTAAATTTAGAACTTTGACTAAATTCGCAAATTTGAATTCGTGTTTTTTTTTTTTTTTTTTTTTGTTTGTTTTACGCAATCAGCTGGCGGCCACCGTAGACAAATTAGTTGGTACGTTGGTGCGCGGAATTCAGAGAGAACGTAGCTTCGAATCTTGGTGAAACACCAAAATGGAGAAAAAGTATTTTCTAATAGCGGTCGCCCCTCGGCAGGCAATGGAAAACCTCCGAGTGTGCCATAAAAAAGCTCCTCATAAAAAATATCTGCCGTTCGGAGTCGGCTTGAAACTGTAGGTCCCTCCATTTGTGAAAAAAGATCAAGACGCACGCCACAAATAGGAGGAGGAGCTCGGCCAAACACCCAAAAAGGGTGTACCCGCCAATTATATAAATATACACTCTTTTTATATATAATCAGCTGTTTTTCTCACTTGTAAACTCTTACAAGAAAAACTTTATCCAGCAAAAACTTGCAACTGTCCCTCAAAATTATATGTCATTGATGAACACCAAAACTTGATAATTTGTAACAACTGTTATCAATTATTTGCTTTATGAACAGACCTATAATAACAATCACAGAAACATGGCTTAATGACAGCTTGTTCTTCCGATTTTTTTACCTTATTGTATCGGCAATAGATATAGACATATATATATTATATCGTCGGTGCGCACGGTAACTCGAGCAAAAAAAACTTTCTCTTCCGAAATCTAAGATTATAAAATACCCGGCATTCGTTGCTATGCCTCGTTGAATAAAATCAAAACAACCAATCAGAAAAATATCAAGCAAAACTATTTTTATTAATTTTCTATCTCAAACCGTTTTTGAACTTTGCATTTGGGGCATAGTTGAACAGCTTATGCGGATTATGAAGTCTAGAGTGTGCTATAAATAGTGGGAAATAGGAAAAACTAAGATTTTTTAGATTAAATTTAAGCAAATATTCGATTATTAGTGACGAATGAGAGTGCTGGCGCGGGGTGAGTAATCTCTGGTCCACCGTTAGGTTCCTGTCGAACCCGACGAAGCACAACGACAAGGTGGCTATCACCTTCAACGGTTGCACTTCGTCGGACCCGAAGAGATGCGCGAGCTATTTTAGCCGGCTTTACTGCATCCTCCGGCCGACAGAACTAAACGTCGTGCTACCAGAAGGCTGCACAAACTGACGAACGACAGTGCGCCACTTGCTTTCTCCGGTGATGAGGTTCAGGGGCCCATCAACAAATCAAAAACATCAAAAGCCATTGGCCCTGACGGACTAAACGCGCTGATGCTGAAGCATCTGGGACCTTTGGGAGTAGGATTTCTCACAAGGGTCTTCAGGTGGAAAGCAGGGAGAGTGGTCCCACTACTGAAACCTGGGAAACCCGCCAACCAAGGGGAATCTTATCGGCCGATAACTCTCCTTTCCGCAGTAAGGAAGACTCTTGAAGCCCTCCTACTCCCACTTTTCACGAAACACGGCTTCCGACGAGTGCATAGCACCACCAATGCACTCACCGCCATAAACGCCCAGATAAACCGCGGGCTTAACCAAAACCGCCCCTGCGAGAGGACTGTCCTAGTAGCGTTGGACCTGAAGAAGGCTTTCGACACAGTCAGCCATTCCACGCTACTAGATGATATTTATCAGTCAACACTCCTGCCAGGGCTGAAGAGGTGGTCCGCGAACTACCTGAGCGGTCGGACTCGTCAGTGATTTTTCGAAATCAAACATCAAAGCAGAGGAAGATTAAGCAAGGTGTAGCGCAGGGTGGTGTCCTTTCTCCCTTGCTGTTCAACTTCTATATCTCGAAGCTCCCCCAACCACCAGCGGGAGTTTCCCTGATCTCATACGCTGACGACTGTACGATAATGGCGTCGGACAATGACATCGATGGCCTGTGTTCCAAAGTGAACAACTACCTCACCGACCTTTCTCGCTTTTTCACTGCGAGGAATCTCCAACTTTCCCCCACCAAGTCCACGGTGACCCTCTTTACCACCTGGACAAAGGAGGTCAAGCTGTCCCTTAAGGTAAAAGTCGACGACACACTAATTCCGACGGTAAACAACCCCAAAATTTTGGGTGTAACCTTCGACAGCTTGCTCTCCTTCTCTGCGCACACAACCGCAAATGCCACTAAAGTCCAAAATCGCAACAAGGTCCTCAAATCTCTTGCCGGCAGCACTTGGGGCAAAGACAAAGAACTGTTGCTTTCAACATTTAAGGCAATTGGTCCGCCGGTTCTGAACTATGCTGCGCCTGTCTGGTCGCCTGGAACTAGTGACAAGCAATGGATAAAGCTACAGACATGTCAAAATACTGCCATTCGGACAGCGACCGGTCGCCTCCTGATGTCCCCCATTCAAACCTTCATAACGAGGCACAAATGCTCCCAGTAGTGGAGCATAACAAACTGCTCAGCAAGCAGTTCCTGCTTGGATGTTACCGCAGGTTTCACCCCTGCAGACACCTGCTTGAGCCTGAGCCGCCTCCCAGGCACGTCAGGAACACCTTTTAGACTACGCTGACGAAATCCAGGACAAAACTGACCGCAATCTACTGGACCGGACAGTATTTAGACAGTCTATAAACGACATCCACCGGGAGACCGTCACCACCTTCATGAACTCCCGTCCTGTGAATGACGTAATCGGAGTCCAACCACCACCTATTGCAGACGAAGAGCTTCAGCTTCCCCGTGAGACTCGTGTAACACAAGCACAATTACGTTCTGGATATTTGTAGCAGGTTAAACTCCTACTTATCCAGAATTGACCCCGACATTCCAAACACATGTCCGGCATGTGAAGGTACCACGCACGACACTAACCACCTCTTCACATGCCCCCTAAAACCGACTCATCTAACATCTCTCTCCCTCTGGACCCAACCTGTCGAAACAGCATGTTTCCTGGGCCTACCCCTAGATGAGCTAGACGAAGACGACCGGTGATATGCCCTACACTGACGGGGCTACCATTACTGTTAAAACAACAACAACAGTTGTGGCGCGGCCTGGGGGTTGTGGGAAGGGAGTTCCATCATAAAAACATGCCTATAACCTTCATTGGGTGAAAATATAAATGTATAAAAATTTTTACGTCATTTGGTGTTGTCGTTTCGTAGTGATGCGCGGACAACGTACAGACATTCACCTTTATAGTATAGATAATTAAGAATTTCGCATGCGTATTGCTGCCATCCTTTTTTGAAACCTCAGTAAACTTCGTTTATGGATTTCCTCCAACGTCTATTACTAGCAGCCAATTGCGCAATCAAATTAACTACTTCTCCTTCAACAAAGTTATCGAGTAAGGTTCGCCGCTAGCGAGTATGGCTATAGCTCATTAGACTAGCATAACTCACTGCCTTACAAACAAATGTAATTTTAGGCAGCTCTATTCCAGCGTTGGCAATGTATATTCATTTATATCAGTTGCCAGTTGTCTATTCGCCACTTGCTAACGCTTGGTGAAAAGAAGAGGCCTAAGAAACCGAAAATTCCGTAACGTTCGCTTTACCCCTCCGTATAAAAATTTAAATAAAAATCCATCAAGATTATATGTACACTTTAGTGCACTTATAATGTGATTTTTGACGCATATAATGTATAAAAATATTTACATATCTCTTATGGCAATATTAGAAAAATTTTATATTGATGGAACACGTTTTGAACAAAAGAGTTATAAGTGGGGTTGAGGGGTCTCCCAGATTCTAAAAGTGAAAACTCCATCCTTAGAAAAATTATAAGTATATATATTATTTTAAGTTATTTGATTTCAAAGTTTGTAAAATTTACCAACAATTATCTTATAGTGGTTATTTCAACAAGAAGTGCTGCCATATCCCTTGAAAAAATAAAAGAAAAATAGAAAACGCCATAGGAGATAATAAATATATAAATATGTACATATATATTATATAAATTTTGGTGCTTCAAAAAATAGCCCTCATCAGTCCAGCACCTGCTAGGCTGCCAATAATATTTCTACGTGAAGTTGAAGTCTTTTTACACGAATTGTTTTATTTTAACACGATTTTCCATAATTTAATTAATTTTTCTTGGATCTAAATGAACAAATAGAGTGAGATTTTTCGACGCATGTACGAAGCGTTTAAATTAGTCTCAGGAAAAGTCTCTGAGACGCGGTAGATTTAGCTCTCGCCGTTTAATAATTTAATTCTTATAATACATTTAATGAATTAAAATGTGTAAGCACGAAATAAATTAGTAAGTGAACTCTAAAAAGAAATTGTTAATATTGTTTTCGTCTAATTATCTTTTTACAGGAATTTTTTGGGAACGTATCTATCGTGTAAAAAGAGAATTAGGCGTATTGTATTTATTGTACTGTATTTATTCGCATTAAATTTGTTTTTTTTGGTCTGGCAACACCTATATCAGCCATGCTTTTTAATTATTATTTTTCTGATGTCCCCCAATTTAAAAATATCACCATTTTTGGCCTTTACATGAAAAAATAAGCTAAATGGCCATGATTCAATTATTAAAGGTTTGCTCACTAGTGACATTCGAATTTTGACACTCCCTTACAAAAGGTTGTATTTAAGGGGTAACACCACTGTAGAAATTTCAAAAAATTGATTTTTTTTTTATAAGCTTAAAAAATTCTTTGAACCTTTTAAAATACAGAACAAAAAGTTTTATACGTTACCGAAGTTTATTTCATAAATATTTGAAGCTTTTAACCAAGCGTTTTTAATCAGGGTTTTCACTACGTCTGTATAATAGCCTTCTTAAGAGAATAGCGTAGGGGATTTTCGATAGATTAATTTAAACGATTGTTATAATTATTTAAGTGCCGTTTTTTAGTCCAAAATAGAGTTTTTTCCTTCAAATGCTTGCTAATTCCACAAAAATAAATATTTTTTAAATCCCCTACGTGTTTCTCTAGCTATTCTTATCTAGATTAAGAAAAAAAATGTTTCTTTGTTCCAGATTAAAATTTGCACCCTCTGTGCTGCGTGCCGCGGAGCTCCTTCAAGAGAAACCACATTACAAAAATGTCTCCAATGCCGCCATTTTGTAAAATTTTTCGATCAAACTTTGTAGTTTTGTATTTTAGTATATAAATAATAACTTCCCAAATCAGAGTGATTGTTTTCCCTTTCCTTCTATACAAAAAAAATCTTTAAAAATCGTGTTTATTTTACGCGTGTACAGTGGTGTTACCCCTTAAGAAGGTGCATAAAAAGGAAAAAATCAAATCCTTTTTGGTAAAAATGGTAGCAAAATAGTATTTTGTTACTTAAATGGAAACAAACTGCGAACGGTTTAAAAAATAAATTTTAATTAATATTTGAATGTAAATAATAGTATAGATAGAAGTGATTAGCGGAAATTGCCAAGTCTAATATTAAAACAAGAAATTATTTCACATAATCCAAGATTTTATTTTGTGAATTAATTTTTAAATTTAAAACCAATCGCAACGTTTCGCCAATATGAAACTATTTTGTTAAGAATAAATAAATAATTGGCACGTACAATTCTGTTAGGTGTTTCGCCGAGATCCTCCTTCTATTTGTAGCGCGCGTTCCACAATTGGAAGCCGATTCCGGTAGATGCTTTTTATGAGAAGCTCTTTCATACTGGTACTGTGCTTTTCTAAACCTCCTCTGGACACTTCATCCATCCATAGGAAGGTGGGCTCATTGGAAACAAGTTCTGCCAACATTTTTATAATGAGATCTGCAATGTAATCGATTGCGTCGGGACTATCCAATTATTCTCACTGTCTTAACTCTTTGGGAAATGCTAGCTCTTTGCAAAACATGAATTCCTTCTAAATCAACACATCACAAGAAATAAAGCTTTGTAAATTCTCCACTCATCGATCTTGGATTACGTCGAATACTCTATCATGTCCTGACTAAAGCGATATGTATTCCATGTCATACTACCATAGTCCTGAACATACCGATGAAAACTCTTGAGCGAGTTGTTGCTCGTAAGGAGTCCATTTTGAAAAAGAAATGTTTTTTCTACAAATTTTACTTTTCCTCCACTTTTAGTCAAAATTTCTAGAGCTAGCAACCCAGTGTCTTGCTGTCTTGAAAGCTGCTTACTGAGCAAACCTTTTATTATTGAATCATGCTAAATGGCTATGTTTTTTCTTTATTTCTATTTATTTATAATAATATTTATTATTTACTTATAATAACATCTATTTTTTCTCTTAAGAAAATTATTTAGTCAGAACATATCGTCACATGAAATCAAAAAAGCCCTAAGTTACATTTTAAAAATTTTACAGGAGAAGCGAAAAACTTTTAAAATGAAAATGTTTTATTCACCGTCACCGTCACCGTCACCGTCACCGGCTTTTCGAATTTTGTTTATACCAACGTCATTATTGGTTGTTGGATTATAAAATTTTAAAGGAACATGTATAATGATACGGTGCATAATAATCAACTAAAAAGTCGATTTTGAATTTTTTGTAACTTAGGGCTTTTTTGAATTCATATGACGATATGTAAATGAAAAAATTAATTTAAGTGAGTTATAGAAAAGAAACTAAAAAGTTGGACCCAAATTGGGGGGCATCAGAATTCGTTTTAGAGGTATGGTTCCTTCGGCAAAGTTTCTTATTTTGATCCCTAGAATATGATTTTCACAGAGCAATGAGCGATTTTTTTGCCTCCCCACAAATCGACCCGGCCTAGGCAACACCTATATCAGCCATGCTTTTTAATTATTGTTAAAGCTCAAACTGGAGGTGCCATAACCATAACCACATAAATCTGCTAATCGAACCAACCCATGGGCAACACTGCATTCGATTGAAGGTGGCATACCATAATGCCGTAGTCATAAGCGTAACCAATTGAATTTTGGCCGTTATCTTTTCTTTAGTTTCTGCACTTTGAAATGCACAATTAAATGATAATATACTCGTATGTTAATATCAGCTGCACATGGCTATGGCACCAGTATATATGTATATATAATTGGCGCGTACACACTTTTTGGGTGTTTGGCCGAGCTCCTTCTCCTATTTGTGATGTGCGCGTCTTGATGTTGTTCCACAAATGGAGGGACCTACAGTTTTAAGCCGACTTCGAACGACAAATATTTTTATGAGGAGCTTTTTCATAACAGAAATACACTCGGAGGTTTGCCTTTGCCTGCCGAGGGGCGACCGCTATTAGAAAAATGTTTTTCTTAATTTTGGTGTTTCACCTCTCTCTGTGAATTGCGAATGGTAGTCGTGCACCGACCCATTTGGCTACGGCGGCAGCCAGTAATAGATGACAATAAATATCGTTATGGTTAATACTACGGTTAAGGTTATGGCGTTATGGTATAGCACTTTGAGCTTAATTCGGCTGGCACGCCAGGAGTTTTGCAATTTATAAATGCAATTTAAATTGTTAATCCATTGTACATATAACGTGCACTTATTATATCAAAATTTGGTGAAGATAAAAGACAAATTTTACAAACAAATAACTTAAAAACTATTATTAACTGAATAGTGTTGGTGCTAGTTTTAACAAATTAAAAATTAAAGCAACGTTTCCTGTGCGCTTCATTAGAAAATTTCTAATATTTTTCACAAAAAAGCGTGCAAAAACCTAGCCGGAATGTTGTTAATGTGCAATACGCTATTAAATAATTTTTTTCAGGTTTGTCAAGTTTTTTAAAGAGACTAAAATTATTATTTTAAATATAATTATTGAAATTATTTTATGTAAGCGAGTTTTTTAAGGCTACTAAAATTATTATTTCAAATATAATTAGTGAAACTATTTTTATTTAAGCGCGTTACAATTCTCGTATTAACTTTTAAAATAAAATATTTTTTGCAAATTCTTGTCAACTGGTCTTCTCTGTTAGATTAAATTTTCGTAAGTACATTCATTACCAAATCTAATTTCAGCTATTGAGAAATTCAGTTTGAATGGCAATATGAAATTTGTATGATACAATAGCATACTGCATATCGGAAATATATTACAATCTGAAATTTTGCCATTTTATAAAACTATTTCTGTTAAAATATTTACTTTTGTTTTTAATTTACAATTAACTTATAGCTTAAATGTTTAAAAATAACACACTGTAAGTGCTTAGTCTATAATCATACGAGTATACATTTTACTGCTTTCCTCAAGTGCTACTTCTCCGCTTCTCCTCATTTCTCACAATGCTATCTAAAACATTTTCCAAATTTTGTGTTGCTGCTGCTAGTTCTGTATTATCACTGAAGGAGTCCTCGACAATCTCCTTAACTTTATTTAATAATGCCTTGAAATTCATCATATCGGTGTCACGTAAATCGACAATTTCGAAACCATCATAAATTTTTGGTAGTATTTCCCAGCCACCATCTATATTACGACTTGGCATTGGAACTGAAGCAGAAGCTCTCCGCTGATTAAACCACGCACTCAAGTCATTAATTGAAGCATCCGATTTGTTCGCATCCAAATAACTCCGATTTAAATCCGCACCATTGACTGGAAAAGAAAATTCCTTCGTTATTGAAATATTCGGCGACAATTTATCATCTCCTAACGAAATTACTTACTCGAACGCGCCAAAGTACTTCCCATGACACTTGAGTTATCTGTAGCGACTGCTGTAGCTCCTGTTGTCTGGGTTTTTCCCGAAATGGAATTTTTCGGCGTACTTGATGTTGGATATAAGCTCAAAGATTTGGATATTTGCTAAGGATTAGATGAAAGAAGCTTGATTGTGTGTGGAAACAATCGAATTTTGTATTTTTTTACATACCGAAAACCTCCGCATTTCATTTATGATGCCTATTAAGAACTGCTGGTGTGATTCTAGAAAATTAGAAATTTCCTCATTGGTGGCAGTCGTTACGAATTTGATTTGTTTTTCAAGTTTACTGAAATTGAAAGAAAGACAATTTTTATAAACTAAATATATCGATTTTTTTATTAAAAAAAAAAAGCTGGTTGTTGGAGTTATCGCGTGTCTTCTCAAAGTATGTGGCTGTCTCACCAGTTTCAAGTTGCCCTGGCTAAATTCTTTCCGTCCAGCATGTGGCGGCTGCGGTGGCCAAATGGGTTGGTGTATGGGGCTAACGTTCGGAAGTGCACAGGTTTCAAATCTCGGACGCGAAACACCAATTGATGGAACACATTTTTCTTTAATAGCGACGGCTCCTCGGCAGACTATGGCACACCTTCGACTATATTTTTGTACTGAAAAAGCTTCTCATAAAAAAATCCAGCTGCCGTTCGAAGGCGACGTGAAACTTTGGTTAGATTCAGCGCACTAAAGAGGGCTAATTCACTGGGACGGCAGGCTTGATTCAGAATTGACTACTGTTGACAATTCTTGCTGCGCTATTAACGCAGGAACCACCCTTGAAGGCACTTTCTGGAGGTCGTAAGTGGAACTACCCCGATTTATATCCGGCCAAGGACTGTTACTTCAGCATAAGGTCTTAAACGGCATTCTTCGGGGGTCTCTTACCATCTTTTTAAACTCCCGTCCCCGAATACCGTCATATAAGTCCAACCACTATCCATCGCAGACGAAAGGTTCAGCTGCCTCGTGAACCCGCGTCATCTTGCACAATTGCGTTCTAGATGTTGTACTAGGTTAACGTCTCACCTATCCAGAGTCAACCCCGCCATATTCAGCATGTATTCGGCATGGAAAGGTACTCCGCACGACTACCACATAGCGACCTATCCACGTGCCCCCCTAACCCATTCACCCAACACCCCTCTCCCTGTGGACCCACCGTGCAGAAACGCATTTTTCTTGAGCGTACTAAAGATAGATGGCAGGACTTGATGAACTGCTACAACAACAACAACAATAAAAATTCTTCAGTCACTCGCATGGACCCCGTGAAAAGTTTATATACTACTTACGAGTTCTGTTGTAATAGCCTATCGATGATAGATTGCAAATGTTCAGACACGTTTGAAGCAGTTGAGGCGCTAGTAGAGAGTCCAGCAATTGAAGCTGCAAATAAGAAACAATTATAACGTTATGTAATAGTGTACTTAAGTATTTTCCACGCAAATAAAATAAAATATATGTCAAATATCAAATATAAATATAAAATTAAATTATGACCCAGGTTCATGCTAAGGAGTAACACCACCGTGAATTAAAACAAAAACTTTTTTAAAAACTTAACTGTATGTAACACAGCATAATGCTTCATAAATGCTTTTCTTGAAAATTTTTCACCCTATATCACTAAACATTCGTCTAATAGACTACGCACGCCTGCAGTTTTGCGAATTTGACATATTTCCGTTACGCCACCTCACTAACAGAACTTTCATAAATAGGTAAATAGTTCACTCATTTAAGATAGGAATATAAAAATATACTCGTTTTTAATTTGTAATCTGTGAGTCGAATGATTAGTGTCTGAGTAACACTGATTTAAGTTTAGTGATCTAGGGTTTATTCTATTTTTCGTTTCGAAACAATTTTTTTCTTAATTAAAATTTTAATATTATTATTTACTCTCCAACCAAAAAATTAAAAAATAAATTTGAATGGATTCGTTTTTGTGTTGTTATAGTGGTATTACTTTCGGGGGTAGATTAGATTAATTAGATTTGTGCGGTGTTGGGCAGGTGCAAGCACTCAGTCAGGAGGACCATTGTACTTAACCCGGATAGATTACAGTGAAAGGAATAGATAGACAGGATCGATATTATATGGATGGTAAGACTGAAAAATTGGTTTGAGGTCACTCTTCCATAAAGCTTTCGAATTTAAAGATCTAGAGGTTGCAAGTTTAGGATGGCATTAGGGGCATCGCCAAATGTTTTACTCATTGGGCCTGTGATACCCAAGCTCCCACAACCTGTAGTCTGGTGGTTAGGGGTTTTACTCTGGAATTAACAATAGTACTCTTCCACCAGACTACTGAGGTGTTTGTAATAATGGGGTAAGTAACAAAAATGGAGAGAGAACGGAGCTATAGGTCTGTTATATAAATAATATACTTTTAATAATTACTTTCAATTCCATCAGTTTTGGCTTCTATAACTGTGGTCATCGCGAAGCTGGTTGTAGTGGTATCAGTATTTATCATTTCCTCTTCCGTGTCATCAACACTAGTAGATTCATTTGTATTACAAAAGCCTCTTGCATCCTCATGCCTTTGGTTTTTCATTTTGAAAATATTACACATTTTAGCAAAGAAATGTGATATCCGTTTTTGTGGTTCATCCTAAAAATAATAATATTTAATAATTGTAATATAAACAATTTTAGCAAAATAAATATCAAATAATACCTCACTGAACATTTCACACATCCGATGCCTTGCGTCGTGTTTGCTTGTAGTGTATCCAGTTGCGAAACAGGGAAAGCAAAGCGACAAATTGTGACAAGTCTTGCATTTAAAACGAATTCCTATAATGCCTACACCGCAAGCGGCACAGTTGGTGCTATGTATTAGTTTCTCGGTGTCTTGAATGCGTTTTATTAACTTGATCAGATTGGCGAAAATTGTGAAACGCGTGTGTTTATCACTCCATAAGTTTTTGAATTGCAATTCAGTTAGGCCATATGAGTTATGAGACTGAAATATTAAGACATTTACTAACATCAATTATTGTAACATCACTATAAAACCAAAGAAGTCATATCAACACTATATCTGGCGATGCCAAATATTGAATAACTTCTAGAGAAATTTGTTAAACAACACCTTCGGTTCGAAAAGGACATGCCAAAAAGCCACCCATTTAAAAATATATATATATATTACGGAAATTTAATAAAAGGTCTCTGAAGACTTTGCAGCAGAATAATCAAGATCACTTTGAAGAAGCTTTATAGACTGGTTAGAAACTTTATGGAGGGATGTTATTGTAAAACAAATCATCAGTTTATTGCAGTTCTTAATCACATTAAAAATTTGCATTACTTAATTGAAAGGTAGTGATTTAGAAATAAAGAAAGACTAGCAAACTGAATTTAAATATATATGGATATATTATATATGTATATATGGATATATATGTATATATATATATGGATATATATATGTATGTATATATTATATATTATTATATTTATATATATATATATCTATATACGTATATATACTTTTTTCGAGTTCTTTTAATTAATATTTGCGCCAATGGAAATTAAAACTAACGATTTTTTCATTATATTCATTGTTTAGCAAACTCAATCACATTACAAAGATGGCGTGCATATAAAAAGTAATAGTTTAAATTGCAATTATACAAACGTTACCTTTGCAAAGCATTCCTCCATTATAGGAGTTTTATTTTGTGCTCCATATCCGTTCTCTTCCCCTATGTAGCTAAAAACTTTTGTCAAAATATTCACTAAATATTCAAAGTTTTTCTTTGAAACACATTTCGTTTTTGGGTCATGCAGCAAATTATAAAATTCCACACTCAAATCCAGTGTAAGGTAATGTTTGCAAAGCAACATAAACGATACTTTGATTTCCAATGCCGAAATAGAATGACGCCGATTTCTGGAACAATATCAATAGCACGAATTCGACTAACCTATTTAAAGAGCAAGTTAAACAACTTACGGATCAAATATATTCCAAAAGAATGTCGCTAACACGCTTGTGGCCGTTTCAATTCGATATGTTGTTGATTTGCTGAAATGTCCCAAAGTCTCACAAGCATAATAAAGGTCGTGTATAAATGTTGTCAGTTGAAATGGTGGTACCATGAAATTGGCATCTACGTCAATTATTTTATATCGATCCATAAGAACTTGTACTAGCTTGTATGGAATATTCGCAGCTGGAATATTTGAGTTTTTAAATTTTCTAAAACTTTTTATGACAAAACTTACTAAATAAAAGCTTTTGTATGCTCAAAATTTTGGAGGCGCATCGATAGACGGTGAATTTGTAAGCGGCATGTTCATCTTGTATAAACGATACAATGCTTGATATTTTGGTGCAATCACAAGTACGCATTTGCTGCGAGTTTATGCAACGCGCAACTGGTAATTCATTCACAGAAGGCGGCTGTACAAATAAGGATGCGGCATTCATTTTGAAAAGCTCAATTTACTACTGCGATAATTATAATATGTTTCAACAATTTGCAATTTAATCCAAATAAACTGTTCGCGGCTACCTGTCGGTTTTAATCCAAATGTCATATTTAAAATTGGTGTTATGGTCAAGTTGGTAGCAATACAACAGGTTTGCGATGAACGCTGCCACCATTGAAAGATGCAGTTTCTTTAGGCTGCGTTCATACGGGCGATTTTTGCGAATTTTCATTAATGTTGTTCAAGACATTCGCACATCAGGTCAAGGCTACTCAATTTCAATATATTTCATTTATTTATTCATATTGCTGGCTGAACATAAGACATGATCCAACCCATTCGGTTACAGCGGTCGGTCCCCCATACACGGACACAGTATACCTAATATATTTTAGTCATAGTAGTTTGCGGTCCATCTGACGAAATAGTAGGTAATCAAGCGTGAAAGCAGGGCGCGTGTTCTTAGTGTAAATGTCATCTGTTTTTCAGAAGTCTGCATTGAGAGTTCTTGTGACGACCGATGCGCATTCGCATCGCAAAATTGCTCTGGCTAACCAGACTTTGAACTTCGTCTGAGGCGTAGCCAACTATTAATCGGTTAAGAAATCAGCTGATTGGCTGACGTAGCCGGATTTTTGACAGGGGTTTCTTTACAAAAAAACTGAGTTTGTGCTGGTGCCCACATTACTTTGTTGCCATCTAAACAACGATTGATAGGTCGAGTGTGCGAATACGTTTGAAAGAAGGGGACAGAATTCTGCTACCGTTTCCATGAAGACGTGGCAACCTAAGTTACTCTCACTAAGCCGCCATTAATACAATGTCTCTTATCGCTCCAACATTTTGGAAAATTATGTATTTCTGTTGTGCCAATTCGGAACTTTTTACGATGAAATAAATCGAGAACGTATACCCCAAGTCAACTGACACGATCTATTTAAACAGAGCACCATATAAATGAAACCCAACAAAGCAGAATTTGTATGTAGTTCTGTGGAATTTAGATGCTTTCCATGTCAGCTGATTTTTCCCTTCAACAGAGGATTTCTATATCTTATCCACCAAATTGCCAAAAACAAAAATACAGGTACATTTTATCTTGACTAAATTCGCCTGGAGCATTACATTTTGTAAAAATGTTATACAAAAATCTCCTCGCCCCTTTTCTCTTAGTATTGCTAAGCCAGTGGGTGTGAATGGATTGGGATCACGTGCAATGACACAACGTATATTTTTAGATTCTGAATTGTAGTATGACAAAAGAAACCCTCGCTCTACGAATTGTTTTTTGTTATTCATTCATTGTAAATTTGCATTGTAGTATGCAATGTGAATAATAGGTACTCTTGTACTTTTGCATATTTCAGTATAGGCTTTTTGCAATTAATTTCATTTTGAAATAGTGCTAGACATAGAGAATCCCCTTAACGTAGGATGCTTCATTTCGCCTTGGCGCAAGCAGACAACTTTTGCATAATTCCAAAAAATACCAAAAAAAACTCAAATGAGCCAGATATCGGACGTTGAAATGAAATGATTATAAAATTTACTTTCTTGAAAAAATTTTAGATTACTACAATGTTTACGTTATTCGTTTAACAAACTTACTAATAATATTTTTCCGATAGCTACAGTTTCCGGTCAAATCAAATTTCGATGCCAACAAAAAATTAATTTCGTTCTCCGAGCGATTTCGTACTATAAAAAATAATCTTAATTGAGGGAATAGTTCTTTAGAATACAAATTCCATAGTCTGAAATCCCTTAAAGCAATAATTAAAAGCAAATACTTGGCGCATACAAGTACGGTTTCACATACACATCCTTCCGGATATTCATTTTATTAATACAATATATGCATATGAATTTTAAATTCTAGTAAAAAATAATGTTTATTTTTAAATTAAGACCGACTAGAGTACCTTGTATCTGCCTTTATTGAAGACGTGATGGGCTGAGCTTAACTTTAATAATTCCTCTTTAATAAGACGTGTTATTTCGCGCTTCGCCTTCTGTACAGCCAATTCGCTGCAGCTTTCGATAGCCAAGTATAGTTTACGTTCACCTTCAGGTGGATTTTTGCCGGTTGGTACATATGTACCGCGCACAGTCAGACCTGCTTCAGAATATTCCGATATTTGAGCCAACGCTTCCTTAGATGTTACCTTCCAGCGGGCCTGCTGAGGGAAGTCATTGATTTCCAGCTCTTCTTCATATTTTGTAAATGAATTTGGTTGATTGGGTAACAAGGGATTAGCTCCATCTTCATCATCTTTAGGTTGGTAATTTAATTTGTTATTTAGTTTAGCTGCCAGTTGTTCTACTACGGAACGAGCAGTTATTATAGGTTGACCTGTACTACCACCCTTGAGTATTGTTTCAGCAGAAACTTGGGTGTTCACTTTACCATCAGCCCCCAAATTCTTTGTCGTACTTATCTTCGAGGCAAGGCGTTTTGCCAATTCTAGCTTGTCTGAGCCGGAAGCGGCGACCGTCACGCTGGTGACACCAGTTGTATTTGTACCGGCTGTTGCTGTGACTGTCACAGCAGGCGTGGGAACCGAGGTATCTTTTACCGTTCGTTTAGCTGCAAATATCTGCTCAATTTGTTGATCTATGTCTTGTTCAATATCCTCCTCATCATCCGAATCGGCCAGTCCAAGAGCAGCTTTCTGCAGTTTTTTGCTTTCCTTTGCAGCATTGGCTTCTTGTTCGTCAAACTTGAATCCTTTGCCACTAAACCCACCACCGCTATGAACTTTTTTGCCTTCAGCTTCTTGTGCAGTTTTATACTCAGTCCAGAGCTTTTGAAGTTCTTCAGGAACTTTAGTTTCGGATAATTCAAGAGCACGAACAATATCGCCAGCATATCGGGCTTGTTCTGCTGTGAGGAACGTCCAAGCACAACCCTTCTTGCCAGCACGTCCAGTTCGACCACATCTGTTTTTATTTGTAATACATTTAATCAAAATCACATGATAATTAAAATAAGCCTTTTACCTGTGGACGTAGTCTTCGTAGTGATTTGGTACGTCATAGTTTACTACCAATATCAAATCCTTAACATCTAAGCCACGGGCAGCTACAGACGTTGCAATCAATAGACGCACTTTTCCCGATTTGAAATCAAGTATAGTGGAATCTCGATCAAACTGGTCAATACCACCGTGCAAGCTCATGCAGGGATATGAAGCCTTCATAAGATCCCTGAGTAAAATGTCGGCATTCTCCTGCTTATCCACGAAAACTATTATACTTCCATGCTCCTGATAAACCCCTAGAAGCTCAAGAAGTTTAAAGAATTTCGCCTCATCCTCCAAAATGGCCACATTTTGCTCGACATCCTTGCACACCACAGACCGTCCGCCGACAATTACCTCAATTGGCTTTTTAAGTATTCGACGGGCCAACGCCTCCATTTGACGAGGAAATGTAGCACTAAACATCACCGTCTGTCTATCTGGACGCACATTGTCGATAATGCGCATCACTTGTGGTTCAAAGCCCATATCAAACATACGATCAGCTTCGTCCAGCACGATATACGTCACACGACGCAAATTTGTGACGCGTCCAGAGTTGGCTGCTAACATGTCGATCATGCGTCCGGGCGTACACACAATGATCTCCGCGCCACGTTTCAACTCAGCTATTTGTTCAGAAATACCAGTGCCCCCATAGACGCATACAGGACGCAGGCCTATACTTTTTGAGAATTTGCGTATGTCCTTGCCGATTTGCATACAAAGTTCGCGCGTTGGTGCCATTATTATGGCAATTGCACCATCACCATCCTCTAGTGGCGGCTGATCCAGTATGTGCCTAAACATTGGTAAAATGAATGCGAGCGTTTTGCCACTGCCAGTTTTAGCAATACCTATCAAATCTCGTCCAGACATAATGGCCGGAATCGCCTGACACTGGATGGGAGTCGGTTTCTCGAACCCTAGCTTGCGCAAAATATCCATTTCTTTCTTGCTCACACCACACTGTGCCCAAGTCTACATATTGAAAAAACAAATGAAGATATATGTTTGGACAATGGTATAAAAGTCATATTAAAATTTGTTTGTAAGCATACTTATGCATTTAACTTAGAGAATAATCTATACAGAAAAGGTTGGTTAAAAAAAAGGAGGGTATAAGAAATCAAATAATATTTATTTGACGTATTGAATTTATTATACAATTTACCTTAATAGGTTTAGGACACCCCTTTCCTTTAACTTGAATACCTTCCAGTTCAGAGCGATATTTATCCACATCTTGCTGCTTCATTCGCGCCAACTCTGGCACTTCGACATAAAAATTTTTGCGAAATGGCGCATAATTTACCCCAGAGTGATCAATTTTGGCCAGTTCTTTACGATGTTTGTTGGCCAAATTTGCGGCAGTGTCTTTTATGTCTTCTAATTCTTCTTCACTTGAATATTCAAGGCTATCCATATTTTGTTCGAGTAGTTCGCCTTTATTCGACTTTTCCGTATTCTTTTTGGCCACTCCAGTGAGAATGACAACACCCTGTTGCTTTTTTGGTTGTGTTACAATGTGATTTACCTTCCGCACTTCCTTATCTACTTCTTGCATATAAGCATCTAACGGATCTATATCATCATTTTCTTCAATTTGGCTTGATGTAGGCTTTTCGTCAACATTGTCCTCGTCGTCAAGTTTTGATAATTTTTTTATTTTTGGCTTTTCATCATTTTCATCATCGTTTTCATCTTGCAATTTTTTCAAACGTTGGAATTTTGGCGGTGGCGAGTCCGGCTCTTTTTTAATATCAGTTGTGGGTACTATTGGATTAACATTATTGTCTTCCTCCTCAGACTCGTCTTCTAAGCTCCACTTCTTTGACGTGCTAATTGGCAATTGTACTGTCAAAGATTTTAGATCCTTTTTATTACCTTCCAGTTCTTTTAGTTTACGCTCTGCTCGCCAGCGTTCAATGCGTTCTCGTCTTTTTATCATCTCTTGTTCAAGTCGACGTTGCTCTTCTTCTTTGTCAATTTCTTCTTCCGAGGAGCTGCTTGGTTCTTCTGGGACTATCTTTGCCACTGGCTGTATAACATTCCGCCTATTTTCGTTTTCTGTTTCACGAACGCGATCCCTATCACGGTCCCGATCCCGCTCTCGATCACGCTCACGGTCACGATCACGTTCCCGTTCTCGTTCCCGGTCTCTGTCCCTTTCTCTATCACGGTCACGTTGTTCTCGTTCACGTTCACGATCCCTTTCCCGTTCTCGTTCCCTTTCACGCTCCCGCTCACGTTCTCTATCCTTTTCTCTTTCACGATCTAAAAATCTCCTAAAAAAATTTTTAATAAAAATATACTTTTTTTATTACTAGAGCAACTTACGATTTTTCCCGGTCGTAATCTTTAGGAATGGATTTTGATCTTGACCGCTTCCGACGTTTATCTTCCCGCCTATTGCGGTCAATTTCTCGCTGCTCCCTATCTCTGTCTTTTTTTCGATCATCACGATTTCGGCTATTTCCATTGTCATTTCGAAATGGCTTGGCCTCTTTCGGTGTTCTCGACCGGCTTCTGGAATATCGCCGCTTCTCGCGCTCCCGATCCCGCTCTCGTTCACGATCCCGGTCTCGGTCCCTCCTAGAAAACACTTTAGGGATTTTCATTAACAAATTATCATGGCTACTTACCCCGAATACGATTTCGACATTTTGTTAGAAACTATCTATCACCCCCTATTGTTTCAGCACTTCCCGGCAAATAGCAAAACCTTGTACCAAACTTGTAGTTTTGTCCAAACAAATGTGAGCTCTTATTATATTTCTTAAAAACACATTTGCGTAATCTCACAATTAACAATTCTCCTATTTTAATATTTCAAAGATAAAAAAATCTTTATAAACCAACTAAATCAGAAAACCACGATACGCTTCTGCAAATTTGTCAGTTCATTGTGAACTGAATAGATAATAATAGGACAAAGTCAGAGATGTAATTTAAAAATAAATTCATATAATTCGACGTGTCTATTTGTTGTTTATTAAAACTATGTATTGACCATTTTGATTATAAATATTTATAGATGTCATAACACGTTTTATTTATTTATTACAGTTTTAGTAAACGGTTCTTACTGAGATAAATATTCTATACATATACATTTTATATTTGTTTTGACATGTCCACGTCGTTCCATCAGCTTCAAATGCCAATGATTCTATCAATACTTGAAACAATTATTCTAGTGATGTTCGGTCCCATACCTTAATATTGTCGAAACTATGTCCCCGAAGAATCGTCGAAGAAGATATTTGTTGAATTGTAAGCTGGGGCGTTAGGTGTTTTTTCACAAAACGAAAGTTAACTTTGATTAAGATGAAATGTTACAGTTTCAACGAGGTCTCAATTGTCAAATCCTTCTCTTCTATTGCTCATTAACCTTAAATCGCTTAAGAATCGTAAGTACATGTACAAAGCCTTCCTTTTAAATAAAAAGTCACCTGCAGTGCAACTGATTGCCCGTATTTTTAGAATGATTTAATGATTTAACGATTTTGCTTGCTATATTTGTGAAGCGTCAAAAAGAACGCAAACAAAGAAAATTAATTAAAAATAAGTAAACAACGGGCAATACAGGGTAAACAAAGCTACTAAAAGAGTTCGAATACATGTATGTGCGTATGTATTTCGTAACGAATTCAAAAAATATGTTCGTATGAATACGACCGTATTTGGCACATTGTTTGTGTAAGTTGCACACAACAAAAAAGCAAATATATATGATCTACATACAAGCATGATAGAATGCCGTATTCGACTCACCTTGATCTATGTTATATATTGCTATGAATTCTTGTAGAAAAATTACTTAATTATTTTCATACATATATTTTTTTGCAATTTGGTAATTTGAATGTCAACATTTCAATCAGAATATAAACAAACAATGCAAAACAAAAAACCAGATCACTTAGACCATTAAACCGTCAAATTGCGAGAAAAAAAATCAAAAATCAAGCAAATCGCTTGCTTTAGTAATAACATTCTGCAAATTAGCCTAAAATAATACATCCAAGTTTGTGATGCAGATTAAAGGCCACTCACAGTAGAAGTAGAAAACTGCAATAAATTTAAATATGATAAAATTTTATTTTGTAGTTTATTTTGGGATTCTCTGTCGTTCGGTCCAGTACTGATGTGTTATAGCCTATACAGACGGTGGCGTTAATCCTGTTTAAAATTGTAGTGTGACAGACGGTAGTTACGCTGAATAAATAATGAATAGCTGAATTGCTTATTTTTAGTTTTGTCTGTAAAAGATGCACTGCAGGCAATAAATACGCGCATTAGCTGCTCTGATACTAGGAAGTAATTATTTATTTAAAATATCTTACAATGCAATTTCTCAAACTGCTTCGATATATCAAAACAATTAATTTAATTTCGAACGTGTTAGTGCAAACTAGCATTGCATCCAGTTCTCTTTAAAAGATTCATTCAAGTTGCCATCGAAAATTCCCCTAATCCGCTTAAATTATTAGAATTGAGTCTGGTTGTCAATCCGCATTCGTTGCACTTAATCCCAGAGATAACTTTGAATTAATTTGTTAATCCCAATTAACGCCAGCATTTGTCCCTCTCACATGGGAATGTAGAGAATGTTGATTTCCTCTTTTCATAATTTATTCCTCGGATCACTGAAATGGTCCGGCGCCACCGAAAACCGAACAAGTGACGAGCAGGTCAAATCACGGAATTGGTGGTGGAGGGAAAAATTTGTTCATCTTCGTTGAGATTTATTGCACAAGAGTTTTTGGACTAATCGCTAAACAAAATACTATCTGATTTCAAACAGTTCCGGTTTTGGCTTTGATTACTTTTTGACTATTTTTCATAACAACACGAATTTACTTAGCGCGGATAGAATTATTCTGATAAAGTATGGCATCACAATGTTTTCATTAGGTTTTGGCAACACTGTCTGTCAATTATGGGCACCTACAACACTGGAAATCAGCTTTGGTGTTGCTGTCAGTGTGTGTGTGTCAAAAAACCAAAAACCAAAAACCCGACCGACAAATTCCGGAAAGAAAACACATAAATAAAGCGAAATACTTAAAACTTTAAATTTAGCAGCAGCAGCCTTGGCTTGTAAGTTAAATGTGTGCTTATATCTATTGGCATGGACTTTTTAGTTGCATTGTCGGCAGTGTGCAATGATAGATATTGACCGAGTGAGTGACGTCGAAGTGATAGATTGCGAATGGACGGGTAGTACAAAGAAGGAAAGAATTAAAGGGAATTGGGAGGGGGCGCAGTGACGATTATAGTTGAAAGCGAACATAAATGAGGAGCAAGTTGAAGCAATCATAAAAAAGTGAAAACATAATCTTCATTTAATTGAGAATATATTCTACAAGCAGTGCATTTTGTTCTTCCGGTTTTCGGGTTCATATGTCGGCATTCGAAAGTCCTATGGGAGCTTAACGTAGTCACTCAAAGAAAAGGTGTTGGCCACCACCTTAGTAGGCGATGTTCTGCTCGTTAATCTCGTTTAATTTTTCTTTGTTGGAGAAAAGCTAGTTAATGATATAACATTGTGTCCATCTGTACGCTTTTACTTAAACTACTATTTTCCAAAATTAAGAAAGAAAAAAATATGTGCATATATTTAAATCTTCGACATATTATTTCTCCCAAAGGACTTCATAAGCCGCCTTATATGAACATGCGTATGTATGTATATACTTGCGTTTATATAGAGAATTTTACTAAAACACCCTGATTGACCAGCTTATATCCTTGAGTCTCGTGTTTAGTTAACTTGTAAATGTATGGCGGGCGCCGTATCCGAATGGGTTGGTACGCGACTCTCACAGAGAGAACGTTGGTTCGAATCTCGGCGAAACTCCAAAATTAAGAAAAACATTTTTCTATTGGCGGTCGCCCCTCGGCAGTCAATGGCACACCTCCGGGTGTATTTCTGTCATGAAAAAGCTCCTCATAAAAATATCTGCCGTTCGGAGTCGGCTTGAAACTGTAGGTCCCTCCATTTGTGGAATAACATCAAGACGCACAACACAAATAGGAGGAGGAGCTCGGCCAAACACCCAAAAAGGGTATACGCGCTAATTATATATATATATATATATATATATATATATATGTAAATGTATGCCAATACAGGTATGGACGTTGCTAAAAATGTCACAAATGTCGTTGTCAGTGCACTTGGTCACATTGAAACCCATAAAAAGCTTCAAAATAGACTACACTCTGATCAGCTAATTGTTGCAAATTTGACTGTTTTCAATACAATTTCCAATTCAATTAACCACATTGCGTTGCTTAAATTAACTTTACTATTGCCAATAACTCTTCTTGCTATATAAATGCCTTAAAAGTATGTATGTATATACCTACACACGTATGTTTATCACGAAATATATTTATTATTATTATTATATATAAGAAAAGTAGAGGAGATCCATATAATATACATATAAAATAAAATATTTTTTTAGGTTAACTCCTTTACTGGTATAACAGTAAAATACCAGGGTTTTGAGATTATGGACAGCAGTGGAGCTGTTGGTCGTCGTCGATGCAATTCTCGCATAAATGCTGAAGATCAGGCGTTGGACCAAATCGCAAAAGAGGTAAGTAAATTAAATAAATCTTATCAGCGCCAGATGGTCGCATCCACAAGGCTCGTTTAAGCCGGTGCTCCGATTACGAAACAAATAATGAAATGAGCAAATTGCAAATGCATCATGTATATGAATAATATATAAAAATTAATGCAAGTTTGTTCCATATATGTACGTTCCAGTATAGTTTATCCCATGGCTATGAAGAGTGAAGAGTTATAAAATTGTTGATTTGCTTGGAATGTTGGTAAAGTCGTATGATATAAATATGGGATGTGCCGGTGGCACGAATACGTGTGTTGTGAGCACCCTTAGTGCAGTGTTCGAGACACTCAACTGAATTTCCGGAACGAATACTATTTTTACACAAGAGTCCGTTAAGCGAACCATTCTGTATAAAACATTGGTATAGTATATTCTGGGATATATTATATTAAATTTAAAATAAAAAATGTGCTTTATTTGCACAGAAACTCACACCCTATTTTGCGCACGCACACATTGCCAGTAAAAACTTGAGTGTGAATGATAGGAAAATTCGAAGGAAAGTCCTTAAAACAATTTAAGGAGCAATATGCCAGCGGAAAACCTTGCCTGCAAAGAAACGCTGAGTACTGCCAACAATTTATTTGCCATGAATTGATTATTTTAGCAAAATTTTGGTATTTAGTCGCACTTTAACTCAAATACAATGAGCTTGTGAGCCGTAGAGAAATGGCAAAAGAGTTTTTCTTAATAAAGGCTCGAAATTTTACAGAATGTGCACGATGAATGCAAATACATGCACCCACCTTCAAGTTAGATAGTTACATATTAAGCATTGAATAGGTGGAACTATGGCGTGATCCTCTGTTTCTGGTACTGCAGTCATATCTTTTATAAAATAGAGATTATAATAATCCTCTTCTTCTTAATTGGGGCGATAACCCTTTACACGATTTTGGTCGAGTATAACAAAGCGCGCCAGTAGTTTCTTTCTGGTGATATACGATACACTAGACAGGGCTAGTGTACTGGGGCGGCAGCCCTTGGTCGGGAAAAACCCGAGTCATTCCAGTAACGTAGAAGTGATAATCGGTGCCAGTTGGAAACACCTAGTGAAGCCAAGTCTCCACCTGATATTTTTAACGTAGAGAAGGCCTTCCTCTTCCTCTGCTACTACCAAGTGGTACCGCATCCAATACTTTCAGAGCCGGAGCGTTTGTATCCATTCGGACGATTCTTTCTCTCAAACACTCCAAGAGACACCTCATCGGATGTTGTCATCGTCCAAGCTTCTACGCTATACAATAGGACGGGAATGATGATCGCCTTATAATTATTTAATTGCCGACTTTGTCCGAAGTAGCACTTGTTGGCAAGAAAGATTCTTCGTTGGATTTCAAGCTGGTTCCCAAATAACCACCAGCGTTCGGTTCCCCGGACCGGATTGTCGAAGGTTATAAGGATCAAGATTTTATCAAAACAGAAGAGTGGAATACGCCTCTCCTTTATGTGTTTATTCATATGACCGCTTAAACCCTCTTTGCTAACACCTCTCTCCCTTTTTTTGTTTTGCTATTCTGGGCCTACCGTTAGATGACATCGACGAAAACAATTAATAACTAGTTACTAACAACATTTAGCCATTTCACTAGATGATTTAGCTACTACAGGGTGGGCCATATGGCGTTTGCTTTTTGAACCACCTATTTTTTGAGAATGGTAACACAAATGACATGTCAAATGTGTTCATAATTTACTGTACGCTTGAACGAAATTGGGAAATATTGAAAACCTATTTCCAAAGTGGTGAGTCTTCTTCTTCTTCCGCGGTGACAGTAAATGGCGAGCGTTACCGTAACATGCTCAACGAGTTGTTTCCAAAAATTGAAGAGGATGACATGGACGACATTTGGTTTCAACAGGACGGTGCAACTTGTCACACTGCCAAAGTTACACTCGAACTATTGGCTACCGTTTTTGAAAACCGAATAATCAGCCAAAATTCCGATATCAATTGGCCGCCTCGGAGCTGTGATTTAAGCCCGTTGGACTATTTTTTGTGGGGAGCCGTTAAGGACAAATGCTATGCGAACCATCCAGAGACGATTGATACTTTAAAACACGAAATCGAAGTTGCCATTCATGAAATTGGAGCCCAAACAATCGATAATGTGCTTAAAAATTGGGTTGATCGAATGGCCTCCTGTAAAGCCAGTCGTGGCAGTCATTTGAACGATATTATTTTTCATTAATAGATGACTAATCGGGACTAAAGAGGTGGTCTGCAAATTACATGTGTGGTCGCCACTCGTCGGTCGAAATTCTTAACAGAGGAGGATAAAGCATTGTTGTTACAACAACAGCATCAATGATGATTAACCGCTCTAAACAGGCCTTAGTAAGCTCGCGTAACAACAACAATCAAATATTAAAGAAAATAATTATTCCAAAAGTTAAAATTGTAAAGGAAGACTGTCTTTAAATATACGAGGGCTAATTAATCGTAAAGTATTCGCGGTATTTTGTGAAAAGTGAGTGATCGCGTGCAAAGCAATTTGCCCCACATATTTAAAACGATTTTGTTTTGTTTTTTGCCATGAAGAGTTGTCTCAACTTTAAATTATTTTATAAGAACAAAAAGGGAGGTACACTATGAGAAAAGTGACATTGAAATTGAGAGAAATTTTGCAGTTCTAGGCAAAAATAATACTTGAATAAACTTAGGCAATCATTTTCAGGCGAAAAAACATTCATAGGGCGAGCCCTCTAGGGTTAAATATCATCTCACTGCTTTTCAAAATATCCCGGTTGAAAGTGTGCAAAATGTAATAAAAATATATCCCTACACTGGGAAGCACTGACTGCTGTTGTTCTAGCAGTTCACTAGGTCCTGTCAATTTGGTGTAGTCACAGAACGTCATCGTCTAACTCATCTAACGGTATACCCAGAAAGTGCGCTGTTTCGTGGGGTTAGGTCTAGAGGGAGAAGTGAGTGAGTTTGAGAGGTTATATAAATACGGGGTTAGTATCATGCAAGGTACCTTCACATGCCGGACATATTTTGAGTATTTCGGGGTCCATTCTGGATAAGTAGGAGTTTAACCTACTACAATATTCTACAGTTGAAACTCTTCGTCTGCTATGGGTGGTGGTTGGACTCCGAAAACTGCATTGGGATGCTGGGAGTTTAGAAAGACGGTAAAAGACTCCCAATGAATATCGTTTAATGTCTAATATATGTACTGCCCGTATCTGAACAAAAAAATAATAATTTCGACTTAGGTTTACAAGCTCAACCTTGAATGGTAAAATAAGGCACAAATTCACATCAGATACGTAATAAATGAATATATTTAGAGAATACTGTTTTTTATTTTTTTATACTTTCATTAGAAAAAAAGTTATAGCAATGTGCCAATACTTTTTTGCCTAAATCCATTATTTTTTCAATTTAAGTTTATGTTTATTGTTCCATTCAATTGTGAGTTACAGGGTGTTAACAATGGAAGTAAAAAAAGAGAACATTCGGTATATTTTAAAGTTTTACTGTGATAAAGACGAAAATACTAAAATAGTGAATGATGTTTATGGTGCCGATACGATTCCGTTCAGACGTTTATCGATAATGTCCATAGAAATAATCGAAGTTGAACGGCATGTTAGTAGTCGTAACATCGCTCTGGTGCTAAAGATCGACCATAAAACAGTTTTAAACTATTTGCGCAAAAATAATGAATAGCTTTATCCTCAAACCTTATTTTGATTGAAAAATATAGACTAAATCCAAATTGGTCACATTGGATTATTTAGCACTATTTGAAATTCTATATAAGGTGGGTGCTTTAGTTTTGACCAATACTGTATATACTTAATTATATATGGATATGTATGTACGTAAATAAGGGTTGGAGTGTTTGACATGGATCTAATGCCAGAATATCCACTCAGTGCGTTAAAAAGGTGACCGTATTAACTTGTGTGCGATCTTGTAGGATCGTTCCATACTTTAAGGGAAAGAGTAGAAATAAACATTAGCAATTGGCCGCCATAGCCGAATGGCTTGGTGCGTGACTACCATTCGGAATTCACAGAGAGAACGTAGGTTCGAATCTCAGTGAAACACCAAAATTAAGAAAAACATTTTTCTAATAGCGGTCGCCCCTCGGCAGGCAACGGCAAACCTCCGAGTGTATTTCTGCCATGAAAAAGCTCCTCATAAAAATATCTGCCGTTCGGAGTCGGTTTGAAACTCGGGCACCTCCATTTGTGGAATAACATCAAGACGCACACCACAAATAAGAGGAGGAGCTCGGCCAAACACCCAAAAAGGGTGTACGCGCCAATTATATATATATATATATATATATATATATGTATATATATTCAGTATTCAAAAATGTATTCGAAATGTTTGCTACTGTGGCGACAATTCATGGCCGGATATGATTTGAGGTCATGCCGGTAGTGCAGACAAGTTCTTGTTGTAAAGATAGGCTTGTTGATTATATAAGCATTTTTATTTTTATTAAATATAGGTATATGTATATGTATGTTTCTTTTATATAAAAACTAAGTAGAATGTACCTAAATATTTGATTTGATGAAAAACTGAAAATATATCTTAAAGTTGCTGCTTAGTTATTTGCTGTGAAAGTGATAATTCGACAACATTCATTGTGCAAATATTGCCAGAAATAGATAAGATTATAATCAATATAAAAAAAGGTAACATTAAAATATCTTAGTTATTCTTTTGCGTTTTTCTCTCTTTTCAGTATGAATACTCTTCCAATAAATACCGTTATGATTACCCATAAGTACATATTTTGTAAGAAAACATCACAACATGCAGAATAGGCGGTTTTTTCTCGGTTTCTACAAATTTATTTACTAATTTTTTGTAGAATATTAAAGAAAAGACAAATAGCAATATTAGTAAAACAAAGGTTATTTAGCGTCAAGCTGTTAACTTATGAGCAACATTCATACCTGCCTACCTACCTACATATGTAGATACATATAAGTGCATATATACATACATACGTAGTATATACGCAAGAGATTCAGGTACACTAGCTGCATTCAGCTGGGTATGTACACGTACACTAGGGTAGTTCAAAATTATATTACAATAGATTAATTAATTTGTCTTATCTTGAGGGTTCAGATATTTGTATGCGAAGAGCTTCAGGAAACTGTAAACAAAAATTATTATTAGAGTAGAAACAAGTAAAGAACTGGGTTAGTACGAACAGATGATATAGTAAAAAGTGAATAGGGTAGAATCATGCATTTAAGATCAAATTTCATTGAGTGACCATTTACTCCAACATACTTTCTAGCTATATATAATATTTGAAGTTCATAAATACTATATTCTAAATTTGAGTAATTTTTCTCTATTAGTTATTAATTATATGTGATTTGTAAGGTTTTGGTTTTCTTGGTGTTTTAATTACAGTTATATAACCAGGGATATTGAAATTTTTTGTTCCTACGTTTACGTTACCAAAGCGATTCGAATTCATATTTGGCCAAGCACTGTCACTCCAGCATCATTCTCCAAATATATATGGGGTATGCTTATGTGGTTGCAACAACAACAACCTTTTTTGCAAATTGTAAATAATAAGTTTTTGATAGCGGTCTTGCGCATTTCCTCCATAACACCCAACACCAAAAAACTTGCCAAAAATCAACGTGGTCTGTGAGCCACTTAAAACCTGCACTTCATTATATAAAAATTTACTGAGCAATAAAACTGTAAACACGAATTTTACCTAAAGATTCTGAGTAAAAATTTTGATGAAAATTTTATAAATTTTGTACAAAGTTTGATACTATTATAGTTTAGTAGTTGAACTATATATTTGTAAAAACAATAATTAAAATGAACTCTACAGCTGCCAGTAGAATAGCTCAAGCAAAAACTTTTTGTTTTGTTGATCCTAAAAAATAATTATTTAAACTTTATTGTAGAGAATATGTTTTTTTATATTTTTATTTTTTGGTTTTTTATTTTTATTTCTTAATTTTTTAGGGTTCTCAGGGTCCCTATAAAAATAGTTTAAATTATTTCAAAATAACATGGTTTATCATTCTGACATTTGTGCATGAAAATAAAAGGGGGAGATAAAATAATATCGATCTGTAAATATTTTATACTAAATTTACGGAAAAGTGAATTCAATAGTAATTTTCAAAATAGGTGTCTAATTTTTTTGGCTCTAGAAATTTGGAATTACCTACAGAGATTCGATTCTTAGTCCATAGTGGGAATCGTTTTCCGGATAAAATATGATTAAAAAAATGTAACAAAACTTTTATGACCTATGCATTCTAAATGGTTTTTAGTGAGAAAATGCAATGTTTTACTCTATATTAACGCACAAGTGGCTCAATATTGTTATGCCGTATATCTATGCCCACAATCATTTCGGTAACTAATTTAACTGAATCAATTTTGTTTGGTTATTTTCATGGGCTCTGCGCATGTTTTATTGTTCACATTTTTTGTTGTTTTATAGTGGATTCCATTGATTTTCAAGTCGACTTTTCATCGTTTTTTAAATGTTTTTCTAAACGTAATTTAGCTTAGCACCAATAATGATCGTACACATAATAATTTATGTTTGGATCACCTTAACGCTCGTACTCGTACACACATACATACATAGGTAGGTACGCACGGTTACCGACTGAAGTTGCCCAATACCTCACTACTTGCCACTTTAGCCTCGTCACTCTCTTTTCTCTGCGTCCATCGCTAACAAAATCGGTAAGTCAACTTCTCAAGCAATCGATCAGTAAACGAACACGCGGCTCTCTCCTCAAACGATAATTGTTTTTTATTCAAATATTGTATATTTTTTACCCCAGTTTGTCATCGTCAACTTCATATCCCCATTTTTATTTGCCATTTTGGATAATATTGCTGTCACCGTTGTTGTTTGGTTTAGATTGAGCTTTAGCTTCTGCTAATCGCCATCGACACAACGCGTCTTCGTGCTGAGAGCTCGCACATTTTAGAGCCAATGAAGCGAGTCTTCAGTATATTGCCAGCCGTTGGTAAAGTGAGTAACGCGCTTGTATTTTCTTGCCCGTGTGCTTTCGTGTAGACAACCAAAGACCACACAATTTCTTATCGCATTCCAAGAGACGAAAAATAACAAACAAACAAAAATTAACAAATAAAGGATTTGGGAAGAAATTTACAAATGGCTTTGTAGTTTTCGCAATCGGTGTTAAATATTATATAAGTCAAAGCGATTTTTTGAAGATTTGTAAATAAGCTAACCAAGCCAGTTCGTCGCGCAAGCTGGCACGACATAACAAATACACGAAAAACATACAAAATTTAGCTCAAGGGCCAACCAGTTTCAATGTGTTAAGAAGCCTATTAAAAACAAAATTATAATAAACGCGATAAAACAAAATTAAAAAAAAAAAAACTTACCGGAGCTCCAACAAAATGTCAGATACTCAGAACAGCAATGTCGTCCTGTGTAGTGTTGGCACAGAACTAATTCATAATAGCACAGAAATTAATGATAATTGCGTGGCTTCAGACTCATTCAATAAGGAAAAACACCATAACAACAACGTTCATAGCTTAAACAAAAATTCTACAAGTATTAGCAGTAATGATGAAGTCATCGAGGAGGGATTCGACTATAGCGAAACCGACCTGTTAGACGAGTTGAATGCCAGCGATGAAAACGACGACACCAACAGCAATGTTACAAATGAGAACTGTCAAAAAAATTGCAATCAACGTCTTCCAATCATACGCGACTCTCACAATGAGAAGGGAGAAGAAACAAGTAATATCAGCGCAACTCCTCTTATTGATATTACAGACGATACACATTCTCATAACATCGTAACTTCGCCAACCACCATTGCGTGCGTCGACAGTGATTGTGTGCCAATTGCAAGTGCTGATAATGCGACTACCGCTGCAAGTGATAAGCACAAATTCACACCGCCTAACTTGGATCTGCGGCTCACTGACGAAGCGAAAACAACAATAAGTGCTGTTGACTCATACTGTCCTATAACACCACGGCAAATAGTTGATGTTGATGCTGAGCCTAACCAATTGTTGAGACGTAATTCGACAACACAGACAGAAGTTAGCAATGATGTTGCTGGTGTTGGTGTTGGCAACAACAACTCTCGTAATGATGAAGGTTATTATTATGCTGATGAGCCTGAAGATGAATTGATTGTTCAGTTCCTGGGAGAAGCCAATCGTATTGTAAGCATTTGCATTGATTAGTGCACATAAACGTGTGAATACTCATTTAGGGTAAGACTTCATGATGCGAAGCCCAAAATTATGTAGTTAACTTGTTTTAAAAACTTCTCAAAATTTCGGTACACTCTTAGTCTAACGTAAAACTTAAAGTTACGCAAAACTATAAATAGAATTGGTCAAATACTTGAGAAGGATGCCTAAAACTCGCTGCTCATCCTCTTTTGCAATCAAATCACAAAAAAAATGAGAAAATTCTTACATATTATGCAAAATTTCTTTTAATTTTTTTCTCGTAACATAAAAACTTTTACTTCAATCTCAAAATTTTAACACGGAAAAAATGAAAGAGCTTTTGAAAAAACGCTTGAAAACAAGTAAAGAAGTGCTAAATTCGGTCTGTCCCAAACTTAATTTTATTCGCGCAGTCCAAATCACATTTTACTGGAAAAAAGCAACATAAAAAATAAACAACTTATTTACCTCCAGTTTAAAACAAAAAAATGGTCAAAAAGAATTTCAGTTCTGATTTAATTTACGAACGTTGAAATCTCCTGGGCACATAAATAGCACATCCTAAAAAATTCCAAATAAAAGCAGAAATAGTAAACAAATCAGATAGTTAAGTAATAATATTGTTTTACCAGATTAGTACTTTGTACTATATCCACCGTTTTTGATTACTTCTTCAAGCCGTCGCTCCATGCTTTCTACAAGCTGGTGGCATCTTTCCATCGAGTACCAAGCCTCCTCAACTGCGGCCCACATATCATCAAAATGATCATCGGTGAACAAAACAGAACTCACTAACGACATATAAGGAAAAACATTCAGAACTTTTTACTTTCCCTACAAAACTAAATATGTATTTATTTTAGACGGATCTAATGGATTCGACTTTAAAAATTATTAGTTACAATTAATCACTCTTTTGCATTATTTTCAACAAGTATCCGCATGCAATTAAAACAGCTTTTCGGCAGTAGTAACTGTAAATTTGGAAATGGAAGCTTAACAGTGCTCGCCTAGCAGATTCACAGAGTTTTTTCAATTATGTTTTTGGTGCATAGTTGCCATTCAAATTTCATCCAAATCCCCGCAAGCGAAGGATGGGCGGGTTAGAACCATTGGACGCAGGCCTTATTGAACCTGTTCATAAATGGCTCGAAATTGGATGGAAAGCAATTGATTCGCTGCTCACTTGAATAACAACTGTCAAGAACTTCGCGGAAACTCAGTGGGCGCTTCTGGCTATGCGTAGATAGGAGAGATTCGAGGAAATTTCTAAAGCTAACAAAGCGTCTGCTCTCGAATATTGTAGGTAAGACTTGGCAGTAGTATGAAGCGGTTAACACAATCACAAATGGTCATCGTCTTTCACACTCCTCACCTATTCCTATTTCCCCGCTTTCCCTTCTCTTCGCGATGGTACCACGAAGGACGAATTTGAATGAATTTGATTTTCCCGTTGATGAAGTGTTGGGAACATGAAAATCGAATAGTTAGCGAATTTTGGGCAATCACCTTTTCTTCAACAAACGTGAATCAGAAATGTTTATATGTAATTACTATATACGGATTCCTATTAATGCCAACTGACAAACGTTACGCAAAAATATTCAAAACGACGCTTAGATTCGTTTTTTCGGAGCTTTTTTTTTTTGACGCAGTTGTTTACTTACATATGTATGTACATATCTAATGATGACGCAATTTTCAAGTGAGTGAGTTTGCTTAACGTGTCACTGGCGTCACGTACATATGTGCATATGGTGGCTTAATAAAATAAACGTCAATATGCTTACTACTTATACTATATGCAAAAACGAAATAAAACTTTTAAAAGCATACGAGACCCGTATTCTAGAATACACAGTATTTTCTGATGAATCATAAATGTTGTTATTAATTAAAAATAACTCATTTTACATCTCAAGCCCTTCTGAGTTACTAAATAGGAATTTCTTAACGTGATTTATGTATGTATTTAATATTTACGTCGATATTTTTTTAGTTAACATTCTATAGGAAGCTTCAGTATTCCGACAATTTCAGCTATTTGTATATTACTGGACTTTTGTTCTTTCAATAATACATATAAACCATTAAACATTTTTTAAAAGCTCATATTTTATATTTAAATGACACGCATTTTATGAAAGTAATTTTGTTTTGTGCATATATTTAATCAGTATCCGTAGGCGAATGGGTAGTAGCTGGGTGCGAACACCCGGGCCCGAAACACCAAATGATCGAAAAAAGTTTTTTCTAATAGCAGTCACCCCTTGGCAGTCAATGACAAACCTCTGAGTGTACTTCTGCCATGGAAAAAATATCCTCGAAAAAACCATCTGCCGTTCAGAGTAGGGGTGGGATTATTTTCGAATAATATTCGAATAAACATTATTCGAATAAAACGAATAATACTATTCGTTTCAAATAATTCGAATAGTTAATTGTTCGAATACCTTACTATTCGAATACCTCACTATTCGAATAGTTTACTATTCGAATACCTCACTATTCGAATACCTTACTATTCGAATACCTCACTATATATTCATTTACATCAGGGAGAAAATGCTTTTAAAAATATAAAAATTACATTGGCCCTTCTCATTGTGCATGCACTTGTACATAAACCGATTAGTAGTCCGCTAATCTAAATAAATATTTACCAAAAATATTCGAATAGTGAAGTATTCGAATAGTGATGTATTCGAATAGTAAGGTATTCGAATAGTAAGGTATTCGAATAGTGAGGTATTCGAATAGTGAGGTATTCGAATAGCATTATTCGAATAAACGAATAAATATTATTCGAATTACGAATACCTCTCGAATAAAAGATTTTATTATTCGAATAATTTTTATTCGAATAGTCCCACCCCTAGTTCAGAGGCGTCATAAAACTGTAAGTTTCTTCATTGGTAGAAAAACATCAAGCCGGACACCATAAATAGGGTGTAAGCGCCAATTATATATACAAGTAAAGGGTTTTCCAATAACAGGTGTTATTTTGGAATGGATTGTGTTATCGAGAATTGATTAACGATTTTTTATGGCTGGAATTGGATGGTATTGATCTGAACAATGTTTATTTTCAACAAGACGGCGCTACGTGCCACACAAGCAACGAAACCATTGATCTTTTACGGGAAAAGTTTTCGGATCGTGTTATCTCTCGAAGTCGTGATTACAATTCGCCACCGAGATCTTTTAATTTACCACCCTGTGCCTTTTTTCTTTGGGGCCACGTGGCAGAGAAGGTCTACACCGACAGCCCAGGGTCGATTCAAGACCTCAAAGATGGAATTCGTGAGGCTATCGAGGACATAGGGCAGCCTTTTTGCAATTCGGTTATGGAAAATTTCATAAAAAGGATATTGTCCTGTAAGCGTGGTCGTGGTGGTCATTTGCCTGATGTTATTTTCCACTATTAACGGCATACCTTCCTCTTTAAAATGAAATAAACATCGATCATTTATTTTAAAACAAAGCATTTTTCTTTGAATATCAAAGTAACACCTCTTATTGGAAACCCCTACAATTTCTACTGATGCACTTCTTAGACCTTTAAAGAGATACTTTTTTATTTTAGTAAACCACCTAAAATGTGCAATTACAGAGAAACGTTTTTTTTGTTTTTTCTATATGCAACTTAGGTAGTTATAGATTTTTGCTGACATAGGGACGGTGATCGTCCCTTTTTTGCGCCAGCTTTACGTACCGAGCAAATATCAATCAATAAAATTTTAACCCTCTTAGGCACTTAACACATCGGTCAATATGTCCCGGGCCTGACCTCAAGATGGCGCCACTAAAAGCATATCGATTTTGTTATTTAATAGTGCTAAGTTCTAAAGGTATACTGTCAAAATTTCAAGACATTCGGTTTATTATTTACCAAGTTACAGTGCTTTAAGTGACGCTACTTTTGCTATTTTTAAAAACAATGCATTCAAAGCAATATTGTGTATTGATTTATCATTGTTTTCTTATGAAAAAAATACCGTTGAAGTAAAGCAATGGCTCAAACGATGGTATGCTGACTTTAAACGTGGCCGTACAGACACCGATGATGCTGAACGTCCTGGTCGTCCAAATGAGGCAGTTACTCCAGAAAATATTGAAAAAAGGCTTAAGATCATCATGGGCAATCGCAAAGTGAAGTTGCCAGAGATAGCTGGCATCCTAAAAATATCAAAAGGCAGTGCGTTCACTGTTTTGCACGAACATTTGGGTATGGAAAAGCTGTTGTCGAAATGGGTGCCGCGTTTGCTCACGCCGGAAGAAAAACAACAACAAATTGATTATTCAATTCGCTGTTTGGACATTATTAAGCTTGAGTTTTTGCGTCGATATGTGACAATGGATGAAATATGGATCCACCACTACACACCAGAGTCGAAACGGCAGTCATCTGAGTGGACTGGACCCTGTGAAAGCTTTCCAAAGCGACCAAAGGCACAACAGTCAGCTGGAAAGGTTATGGCGTCGGTATTTTGGGATGGTATAATTTTCAATAATTATTTGGAAAATGGAAACAATTAATTCTGATTATTACTCTGAATATTAAAACAATTGAAGGAGAAAATCGCAGAAAAACGGTCCCATATGAAGAATAAAAAAATCCTCTTTCGCCAAGACAATGCACCGTGTCACAAATCGTTGAAAACGATGGTCAAATTGACGAATTACGTTTCGAATTTTTTTTCCCACCCGCCGTATAGTTCAGATCTGGCCCCCAGCGACTACTGGCTGTTTTCAGACCGCAAAAAATCAAATGAAATCAATCAAATGAGAAAGTTATCGCTAGAACTGAAGCGTAAGATAAATCGTTCTACAAAACAAGCAGAGAAAAGCTACAAACTCGTTGGAATGATTGTATCATCGTCAAAAGGGATGATGATGAATAAAGAAGAATTTTGAAAAAAAAAAAAAATATTTTCTATCCAGGCCCGGGACTTATTGACCGATGTGTTAAAAGTGTGTTTAGAATCTAAACTTTAGATACTCCACAGAAAATAAAGAATCATGGGTCATATTCAGTAACTCCGATATTTAGATGTTATGTAATCTGTGATGAGTTTTTGCTTAGCTGGTTTAGAATCTTGTTTATATGTACAATTCCCGATAGGTCGACATGCATTTTATAATTAAAAAAAAAAAACCGCATAAAAACAGAACCTACTGTATCTGAAAAAAATTGGCCTAATATGTAGTCTGGCACATTAGGAATTATGCAAATTATTGTGTATAATTTAGCTATTCTATTCTGTTCTATTCAATTTATAAATAAATTCATTTACCGAGCGAGACGGATTTGACTTTCTAATAGCTTCGCTTGGCTCCGCCACTGTAGTACGGTGCACATTTACTCGAGGACCTGGATTTATAATCGGCCAAGCACTGTCGTTTCAGTATATATATATTATTGGCGCGTACACCCTTTTTGGGTGTTTGGCCGAGCTCCTCCTCCTATTTGTGGTGTGCGCGTCTTGATGTTGTTCCACAAATGGAGGGACCTACAGTTTCAAGCCGACTCCGAACGGCAGATATTTTTTATGAGCAGCTTTTCCATGGCAAAAATACACTCGGAGGTTTGTCATTGTCTGCCGAAGGGCGACCGCTATTAGAAACAACTTTTTCTTAATTTTTGATCTTTCACCGAGATTCGAACCGACGTTCTCTCTCTGAACTCCGAATGATAGTCACGCACCAACCCATTCGGCCACGGCACGGCATTCCCTAAAAATTGATTGAGAATGTTCTATGCTGTTACAACAAGAACTACAAATTATAACAGGCTTTCCTTAAATGTTTACGTTCGCTTTTCAAAACTATTTGTATAAGCTATTGAAAGTATTTACCTACTTATTTGTAAGAGTTACATATTATTAATTCCAATTATAGGCTGAGGCCCGTTTGGCTGCCCGCCGGCAAGCACGCGCTGAGGCACGTGAAATACGAATGCGAGAATTAGAACGCCAACAAAAGGAACAGGAACAAAATGCAGATCGCGTTTTTGACATGCACAATGTATCCGGCATTGATCCACTATCGCGATCGCGACTTGCAACAGGTGTGGGAAGTTCGCCATTGGGTGCGGTGCTTAACAGCACACGCGTTAGCTCAATGTCATCACGACGCAGTAGTGAAGATTCACTGGAAGAGGAAGGACGCAGCCTGCGAGATATACGACATGAGCTTAAGGTAGGATTATTACAAAAATTGAATTGTATCTTTTATTTAATACCTAAAATGAATTGCAGGATGTTGAGGAGAGATTTCGGAAGGCAATGATAGCCAATGCGCAATTGGATAATGAACGTGCCTCACAAACGTATCAAATACAACTGTTGAAGGACAAACTGGAAGAAGTGGAAGAATCATATGCGCAACTTCAGCGAGAATTCAAAGAGAAATCACGTGATTGCAATGCGTTGAAAAGAAATTTAGATAAATTAAGTGAAGAACTTAAACTGGTGCAAGGTCAACTCACTGAACGCGATAAACTTATCGCCGATCAGGGTTTAGTTATTGTGGCCATAGAGAATGAAGAGGGTACCGATGCAAAACGTGCTCTAGTCAGTGTAGAGAATGCTCAGCTGTTAGGTTCAGTGCAAGGTTCTTTGGGTGAGTATTAATATTGGTAAAGACCTTATTTCTTTGTACTACGGCGGCCGCCGTAGCCGAATGGGTTGGTGCGTGATTACCATTCGGAATTCACAGAGAGGTCGTTGGTTCGAATCTCGGTGAAAGCAAAATTAATAAAAACATTTTTCTAATAGCGGTCGCCCCTCGGCAGGCAATGGCAAACCTCCGAGTGTATTTCTGCCATGAAAAAGCTCCTCATAAAAATATCTGCCGTTCGGAGTCGGCTTGAAACTGTAGGTCCCTCCATTTGTGGAACAACATCAAGGCGCACACCACAAATAGGAGGAGGAGCTCGGCCAAACACCTAACAGAAGTGTACGCGCCAATTAATTATTATTATTAATTTTATATTTTCCCAAGATGTGCGACTGAAAAAATTCAGTGAGGAAAAGCAACAGCTTTTGGCAGAAGTGCAGAAACTACAGGAAGCATTAGAGAACTACAAGAGTCAAGGCAAAGGGCGATCGAATTCGCTTAACGGACCATCAGGGTCTGATGAGGACTACGAGGCACAAAGTATTTATTGTGTGACATTGTCAATGCGATGGTCAATAGTACATTTTTATTTATTTATATTCGGGTAATAGGAGAGGCGAACAAAATAATATCAGACTACAAGTATAAACTGCAGAAGGCTGAACAAGAGATCGCCAGCTTGCAAGCCAGTTTGGCACGTTCAGAAACGCAAGTCATACGTTATAAAAGCACAGCTGAGGCGGCTGAAAAGGCAGAAGCGGAACTTAAAATTGAGCGGAGAAAATTGCAAAGAGAGGTAAGAAGACAAGTACATAATTTAATGTGTTTAAATAGTTTTATATTATTTTAATTGATATAAATACAAATTTCTCCAATTTAATTTAGGAATTATTAGTTATACATTTTTGGGATGAATGTCATTGCCAATAAATATGAGTAAATGGTTTTGTTAGTTGCCAAAGGCAAACCCTTAAATGCACTGCTACTAAAATGAGAACATATGATTTCATAAAAAACTTTATGGCTTGACGGTACAGATATGCATTTATAATATATATGTACATGTGCTTTGTTCTCTAAACTATTTATTTACTGATTTATGAAAGTCCTAACTGTTGTGAAGAGTGTACGCCGAAAGAGTATGAATCAAAGCGCTTCAAAATAACGTTGAACATCTTTTTGAATGGCCTGAAGCGTTGATCAATATTTCAATTGCTTCGTTACAAATACGCAAGATGACACTAAAAGAAAATAGTCACAAGTTCAATTCACAGCAAAAGTTACTGCTTTCTCTTTTTATTTTTGTAAACAAAAATGTTCAGCTCCCCGGAAGTCCGTTTAGTATTTTTTTAGGTTCAATTTTCAATGAGTTTACATTCACAAATAAGAGAAGCAGCTCGCCCAAACACCCAATAAAGGGTGTAGGCGCCAATTATGTATATATTTACATACATATATACATTTTATGCGGACGTCATGCCTGTTTGTAAATATTTTGCTCTACTTTTATTGCAGTGCACATTGTATTATTTACATATGTATGTATGGCACAGAAAACAAATCTCAAAAGAGATTGATTTTTTCTTTGAATTAAATTTTTTGTTTTTTTTTCAGTCATAATTTCTGAAGACTTTGAGACTCCCTCTTGGAAAATATCTTATTTTTAATGATTACCTATATGTAGTTTAGACAAAAACGTTTTTTTTTTCAGATAAAGACCGAAATTTAGAAACGTAACAGTTAGAGCCTTTTAAAAAAATGTTTGTGAAAAAAATTATGGAGATAATAAAACTGAGATACTATCTGACTTGTTATAACCCCATTTATGCAAATCAGAGCGAAAAATATTGACTCAAATTTGAAAAGAGATTAATTTTCTCTTTGAATTGGATAATTTTTTGTTGAACGCTTAACCTTTTCTCATATGGATATTTTCTCCACCTTACTGTGACGTATTGTATACAAATTTTTGTCATAATTTTATCTCTGTACTGTATGGTATACTTGTAGATATGCCTGGAATGAATGACAGGGTGCTTCTCATATGTTTATTTTACTCAGTCAATATCAAGGAAGTATCAACATAGAGAAATAATCAAGACGTATAAGAATGTATGGTTTTATTATTATTTATTCTAATATTATTTCTGGAAGATATCGAGAAATTCATTACTGCTTTGGCTTACACTCTACACCATCAAGTTCCAAAACAGGTTCCGTTAATTTAACTTGTATTACTAAGACAATTTACAACTTGTATTATTAAGACAATTGTTTGGCATTGCATTGCATTTTCTTAAGTTACTCCCTGACTAACCGAAAAATGTTGAATTTTTAATTAACTTTACTTTTACTTTCGTCTGTATGTATTTTTTTTTATTTGTTTTTGTAAAAAATGATTTTAATGATAACAACTAAATTATGGTTTTCTTTAGAATCGTGAGGCCATGGAACGTCTGGAAGAGTTGGAAACTTCAAATAATCACCTGCTAAAGCGACTGGACAAACTAAAGAATGCTAAAAGCGCATTACTGAAGGACCTTTGACCGAAATCTATACATGCAACCTCGATCAGAAACAATTATAGCATAGATAAATGCAAACATAATGGCGAAACTTTAGTTGGATGCGAAAACTGTGAGCAATGAAATGGCATAAAAATGTTCACAAAGTGACGGCAGAACAAAGACATCAAATCATAGGAGCTTCTTCAGAAGAAAAGCAAGTCTGAGTAATGAAGTGAGAGTGCTAATGGCACGATGTTAGCAAAATTGTTGCCATTTGACATTCCAACATGAATAGTCAGAAATCATATGTCGCCTAAAATTACCAACATAATCAATTTAATATTTATTAACATACATAAATAATAGTTAAGGGCATAAAGCGTAAAACATATACGCAATATGTACTATGTATATGTACATACATATATTAGGCGCATACTGTCAGTAGTTAATAATAAATAACCCAACTAAAATGTCAAAAGTTTTAAGTTTGCAAAAATAATAATAATACTAATTTATATCGCAAATTTCAATTCAATATATGAATAGAAAATATGGAAAGAAAAATATGGTATTCCATTATGACAACATAAACATGACAACTAAATTCGGTAATTTGAAATGCCGGCGCATGGATATTCTCGGAGAATATACTCTAATATAGTACATACATTGGCAAACATACCTATTGCAATCACATGGAACTTCAAACACATGCTGAAAAATATTAAACCATGCATGTATATAGGCGAACAATCATGACACTGAGATATCCCCTATTTATGATCTTTTAATCTTCATAACGACCAAAAAGTTAAAAAAAGATACTAAACCACAAATGCGAGAAGTTTGGATGCGAGTGCATTATGTTCAAAAGTAAGCTTGTACAATAGAATCATGCATATATATATGTGTATTCATATGGTTAAATCACTTCGCTTTTCTTGTTTTTGTTAATATGCATAAGTGCAAGCTTGAATCATTAATTCGTCGTATAGTCGGATACAAAAGTTTTCAAAATGATTTAGATTGTTAGTTATTTTTGTAAAATAACTTATATATACATACATAATAAAAATAACAGTGGACTTTTGACAGCACAATTTATTTTCACTTAGCATTAGTGCCTACAGGGCACTGCATACATTACTGAGTTGTAGGCAGTATTTAAAATTGTTAACTCATCAAATGTTAAATAAAAAATATTATTATGCCCATTATTTATTGCTTAAAATAGAAGAGCTCCTGAAGTCAATGGATTGTTTTGGTAAATATTCCACAATTATGTATATGTATGGGATATGTAAATATCTACATACATATTGTACATATTCGCATACATATGTACCCAGCAAATGTTAAAAATCATAATTGAATATCATCATTTGCAATCTCATAAACGATGCTCTCACTAATATTTTTCATTAGTAAGTGAAAGGCGTTAAAGCAAAAATGATTTTAAATTACGTATATCAAATGCGTTTGTTTTAACTATTTATTTGTATCTGCCTACAAAAATATATAGAAAAAAAACCATGTTAACACCATATGAAGACTAAAAAATTAAATGTTTAGAGTACTTAAAATTCAAGTATTGCAAAAAGTAATAGGAAATTTAGTTTTTGAAAAGTAATTTAATGACAGAAGTGAATAGAAATAAATGTGGGTTGAATCTTGCCAAGACTCATCATGAGTGGGTAGAATTAATGTAACACACAAGAGCCCGGGCAAATGCATATTCTTTTTATTACAATATATTGCACTTTGTTGACAGATATTCTTGGCTTTGCCTCATCCATGCTTAGAGTTATGTGCAAAAAGGCGTAAAGAGATTAATTAATATGGTTCTACTTAATTTAATTCGAAAAGTTGTAAAAAAATTATTAAAACAATATTTAATTGACAAATAAAACTAATTTCAATACACATCTTAAAAATATACTGCAAACCCAACTTTCACTTTACGATCTACGTTAAAGCAATTGCCGTTGACGGTAGGTATTGGTCATTTTAATATTCTAAACTGTTAAAACTTTGTAAGTATATACAGTAGCTTCTGTTTTTATGCGGTAGATACGTTCCGCAAGAAACAGCATAAAAAAAGCTACCAGTTCTATAGTAAAACTATAGTTACGTTTCAAAAGTGCTAAGAACCGCATAAATCGGAAATAATGTAATAAAATCGCATACAAATTATCCCATATTATTACTATAGATACGTTCCATAGACCGCATGATTCTGAAATAATAAATAAATCGCACAAACAAAATATTGTATTTTTGAAAATTATATCTTTATTTAAGAAACGTCAGAATCGAAAAATAAATTTAAGTCAGAAATAGAATCAGACAATACCCACATGTTGCGCATTCGTTTAGAATTTGGCGTAAAATCCCTTTCGTCACTTGAGGAAATGTACACGTCTGATCTAGATGGTTATGCAGGCGGTTCCATACTTGTAGGGTTAGCATTTCTGATGTAATCTGTGATGAGTTTTTGCTTAGCTGGTTTAGAATCTTGTTCATATGTACAATTCCCGATAGGTCGACATGCATTTTTTAATTAAAAAAAACCCGCATAAAAACAGAACCTACTGTATTTACTTGTTTTCTGTGTTTTATATTTCTAAGTCGCACTGCATAATCAACTACATATAATAGATGAAAAACTTGTGAAAAATTATACGACGAGCCAAGCCTATGTACCAAATAAAAATTTTACAGCTAATACACAAAAGTTAAAACAGCAATGCTTTTATTAAGGTTTATGGGAGCATTTTATATTCCACGGGATCAAATAGTTCGCAATTTTGAAGAGCGCATTTAAAAAAAAAAAGCGAAAACGAAAATGATCTCGCACAAGGCAAAATAAGTTTGTACCGTGGAATTATTCAAAAAATCTGTTATTTTTTTCTCAAATATTCTTACATTTGTAAAGAGGGCAATAGAAATGTTTCGCTTTTACGGAACGGTTCTAGTCTACCATCATCTTTAGTTACTGTTGGTTATGTAAATAATTTTTAGGTCAATTGGTTGAAAACTGTAATAATGAAAACATGTTAAAAAGAGAAAAATAAGATAAAAGCCCCCTTTGATCTGTCTTACAGAATTATCTTCAGATATATATTTTAAAAAACATTTCATCGAAAATACAGGGGGTTGGTATGAAATCATTGAATAACTTGGAAAAAAAACAAATGATTTGTATAAGTGAGGTATTTTTGTTTGGTTTGTATGTTGAAGTCGATCGGTTGGTAAATGACAAAGTTATTCAGCGTTTACATACCGACATATGGCATTTCACACGAATTTTTGGTTGAACAGGGCATTGGTATTTAGTGGCCCATCTACACAGATGAGCTGAAAAGTCCCGGGCCTAACACATATATGGCACTAATTTGATTGCATTCACCTATTTCAGTTCGTACTAATGTTAAAAAGACAGCTGGTAACATTTCGTGATATTCTATTGATTAGTTCGTGAGTTATTGTGCTAAGAGTGACTACTTTTGCAGTTGTGTGACTTAGTTGACATCGTAAAGATATTAAAAGAAAGTTTTGGCTTTATATTGCATGAGCCTTTGACTATGAGAAAGCTCTGTTCAAAGTGGGTGCCGCGTTTGCTCACTTTCAAGACAATGACAAAACTGCAAGAATTGAACTCCGAATTGCTCCCACATCCACCCTATTCGCCAGACTACTGGCTGTTCGCAGACCCAAAAAAAATGTTCGCCGGAAAGAACCGCATGAAGTGGTTAGCGCTGAAACTGAGGCCTGTTCTGAGGCAAAAGATAAATCGTTCTACAAAAGTTGTATTGAAATGTTAGAGCGACGCTAGAATGATTGTGTTGTTATTGATGGAAATTACATTGACAAATAGAGCTAATTTTGAATAAAAAAACGTGTTTTTTTTTGTTAGGCCCCGAGACTTTTCCGCCCATGTGTTATACACTCATACTTATATAATTATACGAGCTCCTCTTATTTGTGGAGTGTGTATTGATGTTTTTCCACAAGTGGCGGTACGTACAGTTTTATGCCACCTCCGAAAGGTAGTTGTCTTTTATGACTAGCTTTTTCATGCCAGATATACACTCGGAGGATTGCCATTGCCTATAGAGGAGCGAGCGTTATGAGAAAAAACTGTTTCTATCATTTGCCATTCGGTGTTACATGCCAGAGATTTCGAACCCGGGGACTATCGCATGGTAGCCACGCACCAATCCTTCGGTTATGGTTAATGATTAAATACATACAGTGAGTCAAAAGAGTATTGGCACACTCGAAAATCCAAAGTTCTCAGTGCTATAAATTTTCTTCTAATGAAAGTTTAAAAAAATAGAAGACGGTATTTTCTAAATGTTTTTATTTATTACGTATCTGAATAAAAAAAATTCATTTCGACTTAGGTTTACAAGCTCAACCTTGAAAGGTAAAGCAAGGCACAAATTCACATCAAAAAAGTATTCACATCTATATCATGTCTCGAAAAGAGTTGACATTAGAGGAGTGAAAAATTGTTGTACACATGCATAAGGATGGGAAATCATACTCAGAAATCTGGAAAATCATCAGCAGAAGTAAAGCAACAGTGCAAAAGGTAATACAAAGATTTAAAAAGGATCAAAAATAAGCAGAACCGTCATAGGAAGTTGACTGAGAGAGATGAACGCCTTATCAAGAAAACAATAGAAAAAAATCCTTTCGAAAGTGCTCTGAATATAGCTACTGTATTGCAAACATCTCTAAACACCATTGTTTCATCAAATACAGTACGAAGGTCAATCAATATACTTATAGAAATAAAAGGCTCGAATTTGCCAGAACTTATCAACTCAAAGAATTTGACTTCTGGGACAGAGTAACTTTCCCCGACGAATTGAAATATAATATTTTCGGATATGATGGGCGACTTAACGTGTGGAGGAAGCGAAATGAAGAAATAAATCCAAAAAATACAATTCAAACGGTCAAGCATGGAGGTGCAGGTGTCATCGTTTAGGGCTTCATGTCGACATCAGGTGTTGGCAATCTTTTTTTTTTTCATGAAATAATGACAAAAGAAGTATATTTAAAAATCCTTAAAAAATACTTGTTACAAAGCGCTACAATAATGGGATTGTCTGGTGAATTTTATTTCCGGCATGACGACGATCCCAAACACACAGTGTACATAGTGAAGATGTGACTAATATATAAAGTACCTCATTTGTTATTAACGCCTCAACAGAGCCCAGATATGAACCTTATAGAGCATTTATTGGATAATTTGCACAAACGATTAAGGAAATACTACATAACTTCCAAAAATCAACTTAAAACTTTGATCCAAGTCGAATGGCAAAATATTAATTCGGATTATAAAAAAAACTTTATTCACTCGCTCCCTGACCGACTAAAAGAGAATATTCGATTACGAAGATATTCTAATAGATATTAAATGTAATTTTTCTCAAATGTACAGCGTATGTACAAAACAAAAAAATACTTTTATTATGTTCGGCAGCAGAATTGTACCTGTAAATTGTAATTGCCCAATATCAGACCATTAACTGGCTCTCACCGAATTTGAGAGTATCGGCTGATGGGCTGACGTAACAGGATTTGTATTTAGAGAAAAAACTGATCTTGGCCACACCTTCTGAATTCTTTTCACCATGTCGTAACTTTTTTCTAATATCCCCAACACAATCGTGCTATTGACGTAAACAAGCCGCTATCACATCCCTTGTTACGTCAGCAAATTCGTTCCTTCAAAATCGCTCAAAGCCGGCTAATGATTGATGTTTTTATGAATTTTGTCTGGGTCTGTGTGAAAAACCGTGAGATCCATAACGCTAATAAAAGGGCATTCCCAAAATACATTTTTTTTAATTGGAAGCCTTCAAAGATAATTGTATCCAAATATAACAGAAATAAAGTTCTTTAAAGTTGCGTGCTTCAATATCTCTACAGCTATTAAAACAATATATAAACGTTTTTGAAATTTCCTATATAGTTATAGTAAAAGTGGTTGAATACCATATACTTGTAGAATGAGTTTCGATTCTTTGCGTTTTTGCTTACTTTATTGTAAATCCTTCATCAATTCAATGAAAGCTATGCGCATTTTTAATTGAAAGTTCAATTTAATTTAACCAGTAGAAAAACATGTTTGCATGTTTATATCAGAAACGAGTTTTAAATATTTTGAGCAACGTTTTTACTGTATTGGTGAACGGAAAACACAAACATGTTCTAATTTTTGGCTCAATTCGCTCCGCCTAAATTTTAAAATGGCAACACTGACAACAAGTTTACTTGATTCGTGTTTCGCTGTAAAACGGCAGCACTGCTCAAGAGCTTTTATGCTCACTAGCTATGCTGTTCTAACTAATGACAACGTAAAATGATGGCGTATTTCCAGCGCAGAATTTGCAAAACTTTGAGGATGAACTCGAATGCCCTTCAACTGACATTGGGACAAACCGGCTTGGTACTTCTCTGGTGGCGCTTTGCAACGGCTACAATTCCGTTCTCAGTTGTCTCTTTGCGAGTGAACTGAACAGTTCTTTTGATATCTTATCCAATTAAAGTGATTAAGCCAATTGAAAAAAGTGAATAATGTCCAAAATCGGTATTAACGGATTCGGTCGCATCGGTCGCCTGGTGCTGCGTGCTGCCGTCGAGAAAGGTGCCCAAGTTGTTGCAGTAAATGATCCCTTCATCGATGTCAACTACATGGTTTACTTGTTCAAATTCGATTCGACTCATGGTCGTTTCAAGGGCACCGTCACCGCTGACAACGGAGCGCTGGTCGTAAATGGACAGAAAATCACCGTGTTCAGCGAACGCGACCCTTCCAACATTAACTGGGCTAGCGCAGGAGCTGAATACGTCGTTGAATCGACTGGCGTCTTCACTACTATCGACAAGGCTTCCGCTCACTTGAAGGGTGGTGCCAAGAAGGTAATTATTTCGGCACCATCTGCCGATGCACCAATGTTCGTGTGCGGTGTAAACTTGGACGCTTACAAGCCCGACATGAAGGTTGTATCTAATGCCTCTTGCACCACCAACTGCTTGGCTCCATTGGCTAAAGTTGTCAATGACAATTTCGAAATCGTTGAGGGTTTGATGACCACTGTGCACGCAACAACTGCCACCCAGAAGACAGTCGACGGCCCCTCAGGCAAACTGTGGCGTGATGGACGTGGTGCCGCTCAAAACATCATTCCTGCTTCAACCGGTGCAGCTAAGGCTGTTGGTAAAGTTATTCCCGAATTGAATGGCAAGCTGACTGGTATGGCTTTCCGTGTCCCCACACCCAATGTCTCAGTCGTTGACTTGACCGTGCGCTTGGGCAAACCAGCTACCTATGAAGAGATTAAGCAAAAGGTAAAGGAAGCCGCGGAAGGCCCAATGAAGGGTATCTTAGACTACACCGATGAGGAAGTAGTGTCTACCGATTTCGTCAGTAGCACACACTCTTCCGTTTTCGACGCCAAGGCTGGTATCCCACTGAATGACAAATTCGTGAAGTTGATCTCATGGTACGATAACGAATATGGCTACTCCAACCGTGTCATCGATCTGATCAAGTACATGCAGACCAAGGATTAATTTGGATAAGGGAACAACGTAAAACAGTAGTGCCCGTATGGATTTAAAAAATTAATAACTTTAAACAAGAGTAGCATTGAATCCAGAAGACGGAACTATAGACAGAAAAGAAACTACAACAATAGGTAGAGAAACTTCACAAAAATTGCTGCTTCAATGAGTACTATTATGGAAATAAAATAATATACATATGTATGTTTATAAAAACTTATCATCAAATTATCTAAAGATACAGCTGAAAATGACATAATAAATGACTCGTTAAGTAAAAAGTTAAGAATATGAATTTTTTCCTTAGGGAAATGATTGTGAAATTGATACTTGTATTACGATAGGGGGAGGAGTTGAAGGAATGGGCGTTGTTTCAATTATAAATCTGAATATATTATCACATTTCACTTGCATTGTTCTGAATATTTTCTTAGCACGTAGTTGATATTATGTAACATTCACTATAAAAGCAAATGTACTCGTATATAGATACAGAAAAAACCGACTAGAAAGTGTAGCGGAGAGCAATGAATCTAGAGAAGAATTCATTACACCGACGGTAAAGCTCTTGATAGCGTTATTTCAACGAGAGGAATTCGGTTATTAGACATTAAAATGAGATACCGAAATAATAGAGAAGTTTTGCTGCGACCAGCGCAAACTTTCCCCTACACACAAAAAACAATTCAATAAAAGTAAATTAATCTTATTTCGATTCTATTATACTGTTCTAATGTACCTCGTAAAATGATTAAATTGTTGTAATTATTGTTGCATATATAAAAATAAAGTGATGAGTTTGGTTACAATTGAAATGTTAAAATATTGGATTATTAAATTTAGTTTTACCTATCTACACAGGCACGGTACACATGCATGCATAAGCCAATTCCGGTCTTTTGGACAACTCTCCGTTTTTTTTTTTTTATTTCGTATTTATTCTTGCCTATAATACATTTATTAAATAAATAAATCTTCTTAAAATAATAACTAATCGTGTAAATAATTAACAATTCAAGTTTATCTCTCAAATAGTGTCGTTCGATCCAACTAAAGATTAAATAAGAAGTTAGTATTAGGAAATTATATATTGGAATATTGGAACTATTCAATCATTTAGTAGTTCTTTGGATGTCTGGCAAACTTAAAATCCGCAGGTATCCATGATATACCGTTCATCCGAGAAACGCAGTGGTTTCGCCACATTGGGAGTTAGAGGGGGAAACTTGAGTCCAAACTATTAATAGAATTTATGGAGTCCTTTGTTGGGGTCGTAAGGAGTTCAATTCACTTGATTTTGCTTGTGTGGAGGATATATGAAAATGAATACAAGTCTCCAGTTCCAGCGCAATGAAAAATTAAAAGTACAAACTCTGGACTTTAAGCAAATATGTTTTGGTAAATAATTATGTAGATTGTCCGATTTTAGAACGTTATCTTTTTAATGCATATTAAGCTAGTGGAAAAATGTATAAAAAAGCTATTAAAATATATGTCTATATTTATGTAGGAATGTTTCCATTTGCGAAGGCTATATACATACATATGTACACACATACTTTGTATATATTATATACTTACATATTTGTACAATATTATCAATATTTATATACGTCACAGAAACCGGCACCATTCCTCTAAAAAGTAGGAGGATGCTTATATATGATAACCACGAAAAGGTTACAATCAGAGGTCATTCGATTAGAGCATGTCCAATTTTATAAATGTGTCTATATACATACATACATACCTGCGTGTTTACATTAAAAGTATATAGAAATCTGAAGCCGCCCTTCTTTTTCAAATGAAAGTGCAAGTAACAGGGAAATTTTCAATTAAATGTTAAACGCAGTGTGCAGATATTTACATATGTATGCATGCATTCGGTTAACAAACAAATAAATAAAGTTCGCATATACCGGCATGTTGTCACATGGGCTGAAATGCGTATATGTATATATACAAATATCTACATACATATCGATATATTATATATGTATGTATGGTATATAAATTCATTCGTAATATACATATGCGTAAGATATTGTGTGTGAACATACTATATATATGTATATCCGAAGTGGCATTGAGTTGGTCACACGCTTAGACCAATGTATACAGATATGTATATACTTACATACATACACATAAATACATACATATGTACATAATGCTTTTTTTGTGATGTGATGTGCTTCTGTCGCAAGATCAAATAGGTCAAATACACAATGTTAACAGCTTTGTGCAAGTGATACAAACGAATCATCTGCAGCTAGCAGAAACTAGCGTTCCCATGGCAGCCGGTTCTACGTTACCGGAATGACTCTGGTTTTTCCCGTTCGCATGGCAGCCGGTTCTTCGTTACCGGAATGATTTGGGTTTTTCCCGACCAAGGGCTGCCGCCCCAGTAAACTACTGTCTCAGTAAACTAGCCCTACCTAGTGAACAGCATATCACCCCACCCCTTACGTCACAGGAGCAACTCCTTGCAGCAACCTTGCTCCAAATGCTCCTCAGAGCTGGAATTGAATCCAACCCTGGGCCAGAAGTATTCTATTGCTGCGTCTGCCATAAACGGCTCCACCCAAACTCCACCTCGGTTAGGTGCAATAAGTGCAACAGGTGGAGCCACGTTAAGACCTGTTCAGGCCTCAAGACCCATAGGGAGTGTTTCACACGGTATGTGGTCACGTGTTGCTCCCGCCAGCAGGCGTCTGATGCCTCCGCAGCTACTACTCCCCCTGATAGGTCGGCACCAACAACCGCCACCACAACCCACACCTCCACTGTAAGGAGCCTATCGGAGCAACACAACTCCCCCGACTTAGCCCATACCCTTCCCTCCTGCTCCAACCCCAGTGCGGAGACAAACCAGCACCTCTTGGTCACCCGGACAGTTCCGTGTATCAGACCGGAATACCTCAGGATCTGGTATCAGTCAAATGCAATTCTTGCAATGGCCATTTTCATTTCCCACCATCATCAGGCCGCAACAACTACAGCAGATTGCACAGCAGGCAAAACGTAGGCAACCCCACGCGTCAACCACCCCCTGAGTTACAACGACCTTACCAAGAAGCTCCAAGCTTCTTCAATTCAACTGCAACGGACTCACGAGCAAGGTCGACGAGATAGTTGACTTTATGAGCCGTTACGGTGTCACAATAGCTGCGGTACAGGAAAACAAGCTGCACGCTAGGTCCTCTCTGATCACCAGGGATGGCTATAACGTGCACAGACACGATCGCGGCCGAGACAATGGTGGTCGCCTAGCGTTTATAGTCCACCACACAGTGCAGTATCGTCTCATTGATGAAGGCATCGACCGCAGGGGCAGCACCTTAGAATGTCAAGGCATAGCTGTCCGGACAGGCGATTCCGAGCTCGAAATATGTAATGTTTACATACCCCCTGTCACCTGCTGCCCGGCAGGATATCTCAGAGGTGAAAACCGATTGGTTGTAGGTGACTTCAATGCGCTTAACGATCTTTGGCATTCAAGTCTGCCAAACGATCGTAGGGGACAGCAATTGGCAGAGCAAATAGACGATTCGACCTTCAGCACTGTGAACGACGACGCCCCCACTAGGGTAGTGGGCAATTGCAGCAGCTCGCCTGATCTAACAATAGCTAGCGCGGGTCTGATAAATAGTATAACGTGGCGACCTATGCTATCGCTTGTATCAGACCACTTGTCCATTATCGTCTCGATTGAGAGACCTGCCGACTTCGTTTCCGGAACCCACCGGTCCTATTTTAACTTTAAAAAAGCTAATTGGGCTGGCTTCACAGAATTCACTGAAGACACATTCCGCAAGGTGCTCACAGCTGCTGCGGCTCGCTTCATTCCTGCTGAAAGGTTCAAGGACATTCGTCCTCATTTCCCACCGGCAACTGGTAGATCAACATAAGCGGACTAAATGGGTTGAGCACTTGAAGACCTGTAACCTCACCTCTGGGGTGAGTAAGCTCTGGTTCACCGTTAGGTCCCTGTCGAACCCGACGAAGCACAACGACAAGGTGGCTATCACCTTCAACGGTTGCACTTCGTCGGACCCGAAGAGATGCGCGAGCTACTTTAGCCGACTTTTTATACTGCATCTTCCGGCCGACAGAACCAAGCGTCGTGCTACCAGAAGGCTGTACAAACTGACGAACGACAGTACGCCACTTGCTTTCTCCGGTGATAAGGTTCAAGGGGCCATCAATAAATCTAAAACATCAAAAGCCATTGGCCCTGACGGACTAAACGCGCTGATGCTACAGCACCTGGGACCATTGGGAGTAGGATTTCTCACAAGGATTTTCAATCTGTCCTTGGCCACTCTCATCATCCCTGACAAGTGGAAAGCAGGGTACTGAAGACACTTGAAGCCCTCCTACTCCCACTCTTCACGAAACACCCCACATCACCACGGTTTCCGACGAGTGCATAGCACCACCACTGCACTCACCGCCATAAACGCCCAGATAAACTGCGGGCTTAACCAAAACCACCCCTTCGAGAGGACTGTCCTAGTAGCGCTGGACCTGAAGAAGGCTTTCGACACAGCCAGCCATTCCACGCTACTAGATTATATAATATTTACCAGTCGACACCCCCGCCAGGGCTGAAGAGGTGGTCCGCAAACTACCTGAGCGATCGTCCCTCGTCAGTGAGATCAAGCATCAAAGCAGAGGAAGATTAAGCAAGGTGTAAAGTCAAACTGTCCCTTAAGGTAAAAGTCGACGACACACCAATTCCGACGGTAAACAACCCCAAAATTGTGGATGTAACCTTCGACAGTTTACTCTCCTTCTCAGCGCACACAACCGCAATTGCCACTAAAGTCCAAAATCGCAACAAGATCCTCAAATCGCTTGCCGGCAGCACTTGGGGCAAATACAAAGAACTGTTGCTATCGACATTTAAGGCACGTCGGTTCTACGTAACCGGAACGACGCGGATTTATATCCGGCCAAGGACTGTCACTTCAACAGCATTCCTCGTATATGCACGGGGAATGTTATGCTGCTACAACAACAACAACAACATTTAAGGCAATTGATCGGCCGGTTCTGAACTATGCTGCGCCTGTCTGGTCGCCTGCAACTAGTAACACGCAGTGGATAAATCTACAGACATGCCAAAATACTGCCATTCGGACAGCGACCGGTTGCCTCCTGATGTCCCCTGTTCAACACCTTCACAACGACGCCCAAATGCTCCCTGTATTGGAGCATAACAAACTGCTCAGCAAGCAGTTCCTGCTAGGATGTTACCTCAGGTTTCCCCCTGCAGACACCTGCTTGAGCCTGAGCCGCCTCCCAGGCACGTCAGGAGACACCTCTTAGACTACGCTGACGAAATCCAGGACAAAACTGACCGAAACCTACTGGAGTGGACAGTATTTAGACAGTCAATAAACGACATTCTCCGGGAGACCGTTACCACCTTCATGAACTCCCGCCCTGTGAATGCCGTAATCGGAGTCCAACCACCACCTATATATAGCAGATTAAGAGCTTCAGCTTCCCCGTGAGACTCGTGTAACACTGGCACAATTACGTTCTGGATACTGTAGCAGGTTAAACTCCTACTTATCCAGAATCAACCCCGACATACCAAGCATATGTCCGGCATATGAAGGCACCCCGCACGACACTAACCTCCTTATCACATGCCCCTCTAAAACCGACTCGTCTAACACCCCTCTCCCTCTGGACCCAACCCGTCGAAACCGCATGTTTCCTGGGCCTACCTTTAGATGAGCTAGACGAAGACGACCGGTGATATGCCCTACACTGGCGGGGCTTCTATTACTGTTAACAAACAAACGATAAAAGCCAATACATCTAGATGTATCCGCATGAAGATGAGAATAAGAACGTTTACACGACAGTCGGGTTCTAATTTACCGGAAAGACCCGGATTTATTTTCAATTTTATATGATCAATATTATATAAATGCAAATTTAATCAATCTAAGCCTATATCATAAAAAAATACTACGTTTAAACTTGTAATTCTTTCGTGAATACAAATTCTACTCATCACTTTTCAAATCCATTGTGTCATCTTGGTCTGTTGGATTGGTAATTCGTGTGTCTGTAATTCGTTCTCCATTTTCATCAAAACGTATATGTAATCCATGCTTAATAAAACGCCCCGCAGCTGCTTTGTCTAACACCGGACGTATAGTATTGCGTTCATGAATTTGTTGATCACGAATAAGAGTTTGCCGCACACGTGAAAGTTCATTTTTTATGTTATGCTGTTAACATAAACAAAATCAATAACATGACTAATATTAAAGATATTCAAATTACCTCGTTAGGATCATCTCCGTTCAACTTAACATACATCCAATATAACGAATTTATTGCGTACGCGAGATAGTTATCTAGTTTTACTTTTTCTTGCACTGAAAGTTCTTCGAAATCCTTTAACTCGACTACTGTATTAAGGCTCTGCTCAATTTTATCCAGAGCAGTTGAAAAGTTTCCTACAGTGTTAGTAAACTTTTCATCATTTCGTAACTCTCCGAATTCCATGATTTCTTTAATTTCTTTAAAAGCGCAAAAACTATTAACCAAAACAAGAATGTAATTTTCTCTAACCAAGAATATACAGCTGTTGTTGCGGTTTAACCGGTTACCTGACACTATTTGGATTTTGAGCTACCAAGTTGTAAAGTTGCCCATAAGTTTCGAGTGATTTAACAAGTTTATCAGCGCAAACTGAAATTCGTGTAACTCAGTCTATATAGTACATATCAAGGCGCATTTATTAAAGGTGATGGTACGAGACCAACAACAATGTTTCGTACGTTTGATTGTCACAGCAAGATATTGGCGAAGTAGCAAGGCGAATTTATTACAGGTGACAGCAAACACATATAAGTAAAACCCTACATGTACTTGTTGTTGCGTTTGGTGCAAGCATCATGTCAAAATCAGCAAGCAAATGTAAACATACGAATGTAAACATACCAATACATACAAACAAAGCATATCATTTTGACGTAAGCCATACCTACGGCGAAAAATTCAGCTGGGTGAATGCTGTCACCTTATTAAATCCGCCTTGCGAAGTAGAAAACAAAACATGAATTCGCCTTTTTTTATTCTGAGCTACATGGACACAGCGAAATTAAAAAAAACAGATCAGATGATTTACCAACACCACCTTTAAGAGATTCACCTTGGTACATATCCTCAATTAAATTCAATGGGGAGTGAAATTTTGCTTCTGTCTAGTGGATACGGTAAACAGCAAACAAAGAATATTTCTCCCCTACTTAAGCATTAACATAGTTGCGTGCTTGAAGATAAAAACAAGAAGAAAAAAGAAAATATAATAACGGCTGTTTGAAATAGCCTATAGGAATCGCCTTAGTAATCTTTATTTTTTTATCCGTCTCTCAGTACTTTAAAATAATTATTTGTTATTTTTGGTATTGTTGTTATTATTGTAGCACCATACATTTTTAAGAAATACTGCTGAAATGACAGTCTTAGTAGGATTTAAATTCAGGCTGTTCGGGTGCCGTAGAACCGACCGTCGGGTAACATAAAATTATAAGAATATTTCTGTTAACCAAAATAAACCGAAAAGCGTTTTAAGAGAAAGGGGGAGGGGTTTTTTCTTATGCTCGAATGCGCCCATCGAAATTTTTTCGCATTAACCTAACGTCCGCTGATTCTATCAATCTCGCTGAGGGCCGGTTAACGGTCTAATATTGGCCACATCTCTGAAATCTTTTTCTCATAGTCAAAAATGATGAAATGGAAGTTGTAAAGTATATTTATGGGAATTTTTTGGGTAACACAATTTTTTGACGTGATAACGTCTTATAATTCGATGTAGCCGGCGGCACGCACCAAAAAATTCGTCGTTATCTTGCTCTTGCGGCGTTACCTTGCTTGAACTGCATTTTATGTTATGTTACGGCGGCCGCCGTAGTCGAATTGGTTGGTGCGTGACTGCCATTCGGAATTCACAGAAAGAACGTTGGTTCGAATCTCGGTGAATAAGAAAAACATTTTTCTAATAGCGGTCGCCCCTCGGCAGGTTCCTCATAAAAAAAGAGGTTGTCTGTAAAGTCGGTTTACTGACGATAGTTTAACGTGATAACGTCATAAGAAAATACTGATTGAATGGTTGCATTTTTCAAAAGAAAATTTTAATTTTATTTGTTTGATAGATATTTTGTATGGATATAGAGAATGAGTTAACATTAACATAACATAATATAACATAACATATATTAACATAACATACCATAACATAACATAACATAACATAACATAACATAACATAACATAACATAACATAACATATCATAAAGCATTCACCAACAGCTTTCATTTGATACCCATATTGTACATACACGTCCGAAGGTTAGCCGGGTCCACGTTTTGACCTATATCTTGAGACCCTATCTACCAATAGGTATTCAAACTATACGGAAATCATCTTCAATACCTACTTAACAATGTGTGTAAGTTTGGTTTAATTCGGTTCAAAGACACGGCGGGTCCACGTTTCGGCATATATTTCGAGACCCTAGTCATCAAGAGGTATAAAAATTACCCCGTATTAAAGCACTTATCAACAGCTTTCATTTGATATCCATATTGTACAAACACATTCTAGGGTCCACGTTTTGGTCTCTATCTCGAGACCCTAGTCACGGAGCGGATGGAAATACTCTGGACTAAAGCATTCACCAACAGCTTCCATTTGATACCCATATTGTACATACACATCCGAAGGTTACCCGGGTCCACGTTTTGACCTATATCTCGAGACCCTGTCTACCAATAGGTATCTAAACTATACGGAAACCATCTTCAATACCTCCTTAACAATGTGTGTAAGTTTGGTTTAATTCGGTGCAAAGACACGGCGGGTCCACGTTTTGGCATATATTTCCAGACCCTAGTCATCAATAGGTATGAAAATTACCCCGTATTAAAGCACTTATCAACAGCTTTCATTTGATACCCATATTGTACATACACAACCAAAGGTTACCCGGGTCCACGTTTTGTTCTATATCTCGAGACCCCAGTCACGGAGCGGCATGAAAAATTAATAATTATAACACTAAAACAACAGGTATTATTAACAAACTTGGTTTTATTTTAAATTCTTCAAGTGAATCAAATTAATAATAATCAATAAGAAGGCATATGCAAATACAAATACGTGAATTTATATATGTACATATGCGCATATACATACATATATACGCTCACTTAAGTAGGAGAGAGCAAGATGTCGAACGTTGCCGTTCGTTTGCTTTGTTTGCTTTGTCGTTCGTTCCGCGCTTTCGCTTGCAGTTCATGCAATGCAATGAGCAAGGAAACGACAAATGAGCAAGGTTACACTAAAGAGCAAGGTAACACTAATGAGCAAGGTAACACTAAAGAGCAAGGTAACACTAATGAGCAAGGTAACTACCTATGAGCAAGGTAACACTAAAGAGCAAGGTAACACTAAAGAGCAAGGTAACACTAATGAGCAAGGTAACTACATATGAGCAAGGTAACACTAAAGAGCAAGGTAACACTAATGAGCAAGGTAACGACACATTTTTTCGTGCGTGCAGCCTGTTAAATCGAATTATAAGACGTTATCACGTCAATATCTGCCGCTCGGAGTCGGCTTGAAACTGTAGGTCCCTCCATTTGTGGAACAACATCAAGACGCACACCACAAATAGGAGGAGGAGCTCGGCCAAACACCCAAAAAGGGTGTACGCGCCAATTATATATACAGGTATCCCTCGTATAACGCGATAGTTACGTTCCAGAAGAATTGCGCGTTATGTAATTCCGCGTTATCTAAAACATAGTTTTCATATAAATTGGGGGGTTATGTTCCAATAGGTTTTTTTTTTTAATAAAATACATACAAAATAACAGATGCACATATATTTCAACTCAATACTAAAGTTCAGACTTTATAATACAATTAAAAACACAAAACAAAAAATTTGAAAACAAACTAAAACAAATTAAAGGTTTATTAAAAACTTTATTGTTATTCTTCAAACTTCATATGGTAATTAATCTGTTTCACTGTCTTCAAAGATATTTGCACGTGGGCGTTTTGGGGGAGCAATAGCTTCATCAGAAGATATTTCTTCAACATAGTTTTCGCTATTGGATAAGGAACTTGTTCTGGGACCTTGTGGTTCTTCTACTGGTTTTATAATTGCAAAATCTGTTATCAGTTTTTGGTGGGTGGTTTTTTTAAGCTCCTTTTCTGGTATACTCACACATGTTGTGAAGGCAAAAAAGGGTAATTCCCGGTTTACATTAAAAATACATTACATATTATATATATGTGGTACGCAAATTAGCGTTACCAGATTTTATAATTATGTATTTTGCCCCTCGCGTTGTACTGAAACCTAATTTTTCCAAATCGCGTTATATCGAAACCGCGTTGTATAAGACCGCGTTATACAAGGGATACCTGTATATGTTATGTTATGAAGGAAAAAATGTATGGTAATACATACCTTATAAGATATTTTGTATACTAATATATGTATATAAACATGCATACATATATATACTTTGGTGCAATTTTCAAAGAAAAAGAACAAATCTATATGTAAAGATGCATACAAATCTTATGGACATATCAAATGTACGCATCTATTCTCTACGATATGATATGATATGAAAAGTAGGAAATGAAAGGAACTGTTTCGAGTGTATTGTGTCTTGAAAAAGTCAAATCGATCATGTTGCCCATTAGTGTTGTTGACTTATTAACGTCTGATGCACGAAATGCATCGAAATTGAAAATATCTTTCATGAATTTGATAAATGTTTCGTAATTTTTCACGTTTGTGTAAATGTAACTTGATCAATTCCATTGCGATTCCATTTATCTCCTTCTCTATATCCATACAAAATATCTATCAAACAAATAAAATTAAAATTTTCTTTTGAAAAATGCAACCATTCCATTAGTATTTTCTTATGACGTTGTCACGTTAAACTATCGTCTGTAAACCGACTGCACAGACAACCTCTTTTTTTTAACAAATTAGCTGATTTATTTTCTACCGATTTTTGTAAGTGATGGCAAATTTTCGGTTCGTTACCTTTTTTGCTTTTTTTTCTATTTGAAAGGGAATTTTCGGAACCCTTTTGATTTAGATTGATGGACGATGGCTAATTTTGTTATTGACCACAAGTAATATAAACTAATAACAAAGTAACAACAAAGAAGTAGGTTAGGAATTAGGAAAAAGCAACCAATGAGCTTCTCTAGTAATAACAGCCTGGCACATTCATTCAAAAACAATATACATGTAAATGTATTGTTCCTCTAGTGTTGCCACTCTGTGTAAATTCGCTTTGAGTAACACTGTATGAATTCGCTTTGGAATTTAGTATACAGGGAATCTTATTCGAAGAATTTTACTTCGTTATCTGCAAAGTAAACTGGTTAAAAATTGTGTAAATGGCTAACAATTTTGAAGGAAACCATGTCGTCCGAAAAGCTGAAGAAAATGACGGCCCACGTATTAATGAATTTGCTCAGAAATTCCTGGCAGACTTGAACGAGGAACGTGAACGTTTAGGTAGTGAGTTTCCATTATGCGCACAGCTTATTGATGAAGGTAAGAAAAGCTTTTGTACTGGCTATAGGTTTTTATATTTTGTAAAATTAATATTGTAGCTTTCGAGCGGGTCTATACAACCGGTCGCATACCGGGCACTGAATACCTAGCCGACGTTTATAAACAGAAGCCCATGAAAGTCACTCAAAGGGTGTTTGTACCAATTAAACAGTATCCTAAGGTAACTATTAATTTTGTATCTTAGAAAAATTATATAAATTTATGGTGTATTTATTGCAGTTTAACTTTACTGGAAAATTATTGGGACCAAAAGGTAATTCATTACGTCGTTTGCACGAAGAAACACAGTGCAAGATTATTATAAAAGGTCGTGGCTCTATGCGTGATCGTACTAAGGAGGAAGGACTACGCCAGTCTGGTGACCCCCGCCATGGGCATTTAAATAGAGATCTATTTATAGAAATAAGCACTGTTGCAACGCCTGCAGAAGCCCATGCACGTATTGCATATGCTTTAGCTGAAATTCGTAAATACCTTGTGCCTGATAAGAACGATGAAGTTTCGCAGGGACAACTACGAGAACTTATGGAAATAGATCCAAAATCAGCTGAACAATATTCAAAGTGTGTGTTGTTGTGACTCTAGGTCTTAATATTTAGTGAATGAAACATTAAAACTAAATTTGTTTCAGGACAGTGCTAAGTAAATTTTCCACAGGAGATGGTACATCTAAATTTTTAAACATAATTAAACAACATAGTGCACCACAAGAGGATCCCAAGTATGTACTAATTGTTGTGAATTTAATATAGTTAGTTGTTGTTGTAACATCATAAACATTTCCCACACATGGTAATGCTAGTGAAGTGCGGATTTGAGTCGGAAATGAACTGGGTTGTTTCGGTAACGTAAAACCGACATTCGAGGTAGAAAGTCGAACACAGTTAGACTGTATTCGAACAGAACAAAGTATACTAAGGTGCGGTATATGCGTTCCTCAGAATGCCGCTTATAAAACTAATTCACTTCATGCAAAAGCAGGAGATCCGTTCCAGCACTTTTAAAAATCGTATACGTTCAGATACTCCATGAGTAACTACATATTTAAACTTTCTGCTCTTTTTCTACTACATCAAAAAAGACCTAGGTATTCTTACACGGCTACAGTAAACATGTGCCAAATATTCTGAATTAGAGTAAGCGCTTCTGATTACCCATACTTTTAGAAAAAAATAGTTTACATGTATTTTTCTATATTATGATATATATACATAAACATTATTCTGATTTGATTGCAGTGCAATGGAGTCAGATGAAGAAGTAGAGGAATATCAAACTCGTTTTGTTAAGCGGTCGGTTGTATCACCTTATGTGAAGGGTAAGTTCACTTTAGAAGTTGATAATGCGTAGGCTTAAAGGGGGAACGGCGAGCGAATAATATATTATTGCTCAATAGTAAATTTTCTAAAGTAAAAATATTTGGACCCTATATTATTTACCATTTGGAGCAATTAAACAAAAACAAAAGCTTTTATAAAATGCCTATGCTTAGGCATGGATATATATAATCCAAATAAACAATCAAATCAATAATATTAAAATTTCACATAATATTGTTATAAATAACGCTAAATAATAATTTTAAAAATAATTTAGTAAAAGTTATCCCATCAACAGTGTCCGCTAAACGACCATCGACTACTCTTATTGGATCTGGATTTAAACGCACTCGCGAGTCACCTATAAAATCTTATAAACCTATTCAAGGTGTTCTTAAGAAATACAAATAAAATGATGATGGTTAATAATTGTTTACCAAATATTGTAATAATAATATTCCATAACAAAACAATTAATAATCACATTATATAAATCATTTAACTCTGGTAATAATTTCAATAATAAATAATAATAATTTACTGTCATCTTGATATTTGTGTATGTATATAGATATGGGGCTTTAATTTCTAATTGGAGAGCATTTGAAGGCGACGCCTTTCGATTTCATTCTGAAAATGTTATGTGATATTCGTACCAATGATAAGCACTATTATTATATTTTTGATCTTTAGTTTTTTATATAATTTGAACCTAGAACAATGTATTTATTTATTAAAAACTTCTATCTAAGTAAACATGCGTTTCACACAATCAAGTAACATAAAAGGAGATGAAAAAAGAGAAAACTAATATCTTATCCGCAATCTGCCTAATTAATTTTTTTTTATTAGATATTTGGACAATTTATTTAAAATTTTTGTTTTTATCGTACAAATAAAAAAGCTGGAAATTTGTTTAAAAAAATTTAAATATATGGTCATCCAAAATAAAAACACATGTACACGATTTTGTGCGGGACAACTGTGACCGATTTGAAAGCCCCATATACAAATAATAATAAATATGAGAGAAAGCAGCATTAGCAGTTATTCTGTTGAGCTGGGTGCCATCTTAAACGCGTTTTAATCGAAACTCATCTAAAGCACGGATGTCAAAAATGAATGATAAAAATATAAAAAAATTATAAAATAGCAATCTATAATAATATTATTATTATTATTTATTAGAATAATATAAAATATTACACTAACTTAAAAACAACAAAAGAGCATACTAGCTGCTTGGGCCTTCGGTAATCTATAATATTATATAAACTATAATAACTAAATTTCCATAACCTTTCCGAAATTTCAAAGGGGTAAAAATAATTTGATATTCTAAAGTTAATACTTCAAACGTTTTGGTGGCGATAGGAACTACTTTATGGAGTTGAATCTTCCAAGTATTGTCACTTTAGAGAACATTACTGAATATACTTTAGTTAGTGTTAGTCAGTTAGTTAGTTTTGTAAGTGGGCGGGTATGAAGATTTCATAGAAGTATTTGAATAAAAGATTAACTCCAAATTGGTAGGGCACTTAGGACCACATTATCCAGAAATTACGATAGTTGTTAGGCACATGTATATAAGCAGAGGTTCATCCGCACAAAATAATCAGTCTTAAGGAGTCCCGATGGTCTAGAGCCCGAAAATTTAGGGTATTTTCAGCAATTTTCTTTTTAAAATAAAAAAATAAAAAACGATATTTAAAACTTTCAGGTTTTTTATTTAATTCCTTAAAAAATTATATATTTTTTTAATTTTAAAAATGGCGCTGCAGTTTACCCTCCCGAAAAATTGGACCTGGACGGTGTTGTCAATTTTGGCTCTTCTATTTATCTGAAATCAAAAAAAATTATGAATCAGTATGACTGTAACTATGTCCCGCTACTAGAATAAAAAAAATTGACGAAATGTCGCGGCTTTGAATTTGACTCTCTAAAAATCGTTTTTTTTTTCAGTGGTTTAATAAATACAAAAACACGAAATAATTGAAATAATAAAATTTTTCTAGTACGGGCTATAGCCATTGATGTTGTGAACAACATATTAAAATTTCAGACGATTCGGTTGAATAGTTTTTTTTTTTTTACAACACCAGGCCGAAAAAAGTCGTTTCGAGATAAATGAGTTTGAGGTACAGGAGCGCACGAACCGCTCTCTACCTAGTTAATGAGCTGTAAAAGCTATAATATTGGAAATTTCCGCAAGAAAATTTCACTGTATATTCTTAATAATACGTTCACTTATAAGTAGACGATCTACTTTTTCGCGCTTAACTCAAAATCTGTAATTAAAAAGCGCGATTTCCCATACAAAATTTCTCTCCCAAGTCTGAGATTATAAAATAATCCTAGATAATAAAGATACTTTTTTACATACAAACCTTTGTTTCCTGTGTTATCGATAATTATTATTACAAATGTAAGGAGAAACATCAAAATAAAAACTAAATGAAATGGAAAACATAATTCTATTATAATAAAATTTTTGTTAAATATTATTAATTATGGATCCGTTTTACAGAAAAAACAACCGCAGTAAACGTCGCATACGGATTTCCTCCAACTGTTTGTTATTAGCAGCCAATTGCGCAATTAAATTAGCTATTCCTCCTCCTTGTATTTTCTTCATTTCGTTAATAATAATTAAAGAAACCAAAAACACCGAAATATTCCACCAAAATAATTTCTATGAAGAAAAACCTCTCAAAGCAGATTTGACAGCTGATTGTCAATTTTGCAGGTAATCTGCCATATGTGAACGGGTAGATTAATTTGGTAGATTTATAGGTGATTAATGCACATGTGTGGTCGTATTATAAGATACTATACTTTCGAAATATCGAAAAAACAAACAAGAAATTTAAAATTTCTAGACCACTGGGTCCCCTTAAGTTGACCATGTGAACATGTAAACGTAAAATAATTTGTGACTTTTATTATTTGTGAAATTTCTAGACCACTGGGTCCCCTTAAGTTGAGCGTGTGAAAATGTAAACGTAAAGTAATTTGTGACTTTTAATAGCAATCAAGTTATCGAACTGAGATGAATTATTGTGAGAGACTTTATTTGGATAATAACGTAATAAACCCGTAATTGGAGTCAGAAAGATTGTTGAATAAATTCCCATAGAACAGGATCGTGAAAATGATAAAGCTAAGCGAACTTCAAATTCAGCGTCTTAAGAAAGAGGTGGAACAGCGTGGCCTGTTAACTACTGGAAGCAAAGAAGAGTTACAAGCAAGTCTACGCGATGCTATGAAAGCAGAGGGCGTCGATCAGACGAATGTGTGTTCGAGCTAGAAGTTAAAGAGATAACCGTTTTCTTTTATATATTACATAGTTATAAAAAATGGGTGATTCTAACAAAACTGTTATTAATATAAAGAAGTAGTATTTAAGTGATTTATGAGTATTTACTTCTTCATTTTTGAATTTATTCATTTTCACCTATTTAATCTAATAAAAATAAAAACAAAAAATTTTAATTCTTCATTGCTGCGAGTTAAATAGGGCATCATCCCAAGAATTTCTTCACCAACAAGCTTGAATCACAAATCACGAATAACCTGACCTACATAGATACTAGGTGCATACCGTATCGCACAACGTATAAAAGGTAATTGGAAACTACGTATTTGGTATATATTTATATAGTTTAGAATATGATATCGATGATAATGGATTATATCATTATGAGTAATCATGTAAAACTGACATCTCATGGTCTCGCGATAGCTTGAATGTAAGTAATATGGTAATCTCTAATAAATGGAGCAGACTGCATGTTCCAGACTTGAGTTTCGGAAGCTTACTTTAAGGCACAATATAAGTTGTCGACTGGTGGAGGGGTAGTAAAGTAGATGAAGGAACCTATTCACAAAAAGTCATTCAGCTGGTAAAAAAGCTCCAGTCTCGGAACGTTCCGGCACTAGTATAGCAATTTTTCAGACAGCCACTCAGCTATGAAGCTCTTGGCTCCATAATGGGAAAATCACGGAATTAAATCATCAGAACAGAGTTATCCAGATTTAAATATGTCTGAAGCGTGTTAGCGAGTACAATAGTGATGTCAATCTCCTTTTACAATGCCTATGGCGTAGGAAGCCAAGTTACTCTCACAATTTTGCTGCGGATGGCCAAACCTTGTATTCTATCATCTTTGAAATCTTCAGCAGAAAGCGTAAGATAAATGTAAATGTATTTTATGTTTGTAATTTAATAGCTCTATTGTCAAAGTCACATTCAGTTATATGAATCCGTCTTGTCAGAAATCTACGGAAAGTTGCTTTTCCCGTACAACCATGCCGGCTGATTAGACAAGTTTGCCAGATTGTACTTATTGAATGCGAAAAACTTGGAAATATAATTTTAATTTACAGAAAAATTAACCATTTATGTTTGGTTTATTAGAGTTTTGTTGATTTTTTACCACGCAAAAAGGTGAGTAGTAAGGTACATTTGAACAAAAAAGTATATGCAAATAAAAATCAACACACCAAAAATCAAGTAAAAATACAAAAAATACTCGTTCATGCGAAATCTTGGATATTTAGTTCATGGTGACGACCGATGACTTCACTATGCCTAAAAGAGTTTTCCAAACGACAAAAAGAACTTCTGACCGAGAGAATGCGTTTTATCAAACTTACTCGGTAAATAATGAAAAGTTGTTTAGTTATCTAGTTTACAGCGGGTGCCAAATTTTATCAAACGACGACGTTTTGGTCGCAGTGTTAATATTCAAACAATGGTCCGTTTGACCCAGCCCCTTATTTAAATAAATAACGGTGTCTACAAAGTATTTTAACGAAATGCTGTCGATTCGCATTGTGAATAGACGTATATGGGCGAAAATATATTCGAAAATGAAGGGTGTTGGCAACAATCAAATCATGTGTCAATTATTATTTTTTTTATTTTGATATCGAAAGATTTATATTTGGAATATTCTGCCTTATTTGTGAATGTAGGAATGTTCAAAGAGAGCTTTAAATATTTCAAAAGAAAAACGCCAGAGCCAGACTTTAGTTCTGTTATTGATCTGGACAGCAACAAGTTTGCTTCGCAGGTGAGATAGCTATATATGGAGTTGGTACAAGAACGATGTATCCTGTAAACCGTGAAGCTGGTAAATGTTAAATTTTTAATACGAATTTTTTTCTTAGGGTCGCCGGATAGATCTAAGTAATGTACCAGATGTAAATAAATGTTTTCCGGGCTTAGAACCGGTGAACAAATGGGTCGCCTACACCCTTAACTCTTCAGGCCTTATTGTAATACGGAATCCATTTACTGTGCAGGGTCAACGTTATTGGATTAGTCGTTGTTTGCAAGACTATCCGCGTTATCCAAATATAAATAATCTAAGTCCCCATCTCTTTTCCGTGGAAGTATTAAATGATTGGTGGCGGTCTCTGCACAAATGCAATGATACAAATGAAGTCCGACGCATGAGCATATCAATGCGCTGGGCTACACTTGGGTATCATCACGATTGGGATTCAAAAAAGTATACCGAAGAGAAGCATGGAGAATTTCCGAAAGATCTTGCTGCATTGAATGCATTTTTTGCGACTGTGCTAGGTTTCAAAAACTACGAATCTCAAGCGGCAATTGTAAATTTTTACCCAATAGGAACAACACTATCTGCACACACTGATCACTCAGAGCCTAATCGAACGGCACCTTTATTTTCATTGAGGTTTGGTTTTACTATTCACGTATCTTGTTTTAAAGTAACCCATTTTTTATTTCTTTAGTTTCGGACAAACAGCTATATTTTTAATTGGTGGAAAAAGTAAAGAAGTCTCGCCTTTAGCAATTTTCTTACGGAGTGGAGATTTGCTTGTAATGTCTGGTGAATCACGGTTATTCTATCACGCAGTACCACGAATAATGAAATCTCCCGATGAATCGTGGAACGATCTAGTACCTACAGCAAGTACCACATCTTTAAAAACGTCTAGCTGTAAGAAGCCAAGAATCGATGCTGAACTTTTGCAAGAGGAAAATTCATATGGAATCGATTCGTTACTGTATAAACAAGTTGTTGATGAAAGTTTCTGGTTGCCATTCAAAAAATATCTTAATTTTGCACGCATTAATATTAATGTACGGCAGGTGTTAAATAAGGATGAGACAAACCTCCCAACACCAGATCAGTCATTAGAAACTAAAGTTGAAGGTAATACACCCAAATAAATCAGAGTGAGGATGCTCGTTTAGCTTTAATTATGTATATTTCATATTTATTTAATTAAGCATAATAAACTTATAAAATACAAAGGTACACATATACTTATATAATGTACAAAATGGATGTATATTTGACGATGGTAATAGAAGTACCCTTAATGTATAAAGCAAGTAAACATAGCTAAATACAATAACAGTACAAAAGCAGCGTTAATGTGAGTAAAAAAAGAGTTCGTATTTAAGAAATGATATATCTGCTACAGTAATTAAGGAGAATACTTACCAAACTTTGTATAAGAAGTACTTCAAATGCAAATTGTGTGATTCATTAAAAAATTTTGGAAAATGCATATCATCCTTCAATGAGTTTCTTAATAAAATGTAACCAAAATTTGTATTATAATAATATATAATAAATTATTTGGAGTCGATATATTTCAAAGCTGCCGTAGTTCTCAGAGGAAAGTTTTCGAAATTTTGATGCAATATGCAAATAAATAGTTTAAGCTTGTTTTTGCTGTAGCAGTATACTTTGCCCTGTCAGGGTAGTGTAAATCACCGATCGTCTTCGTGTAGCTCATCTAACGATAGTGGCTTACTGTTTCGACAGTTGGGGCCAGAGGGAGAGGGGTGTTAGATTAGTGTGTTTGATGGGCATGTGAAAAGGTGGTAAGTGTTGTTGTTGTTGTAGCAGCATAAACATTCCCCATACTTACATACGGGAAATGATGCTGGATTACAGTCCTTTGCCGGATATACTATAAATCTGGGTCGTTTCGGTAACGTAGAACCAACTGTCGTGGAAACGAGTTGCTTAGTGTCGTGCGGGGTGCCTTCACATACCGGATAGGTAGGAGTTTAACCTGCTACAGTATCCAAAACGTAGTTGTAGTTGTTTAAGCTTAAGGGGTTATACGCAGTTATGAAGCAAATAAAAGACGGGTTGTCAAGGATTTATCCTGAAGAAACTTCAGAATATTTTAATTTGAAAATTTTTGGCGGTTATAAAAGCATCCTTCAAGAACGTAACAAAATTTTTTATTTATGAAAATGTTGATTATAGAGCGCGCTGCGGGCGATTTCTGGAACCTCCTTTAAAAAAAGACGATTTACGGTGTACATCGTAACTCAGGATTGGATTATCTGAAATCAAAAAACCAAACAAATTTTGTTAATATATTAGATTATCTAGTAATTAATCGTTCGGCTAATCAAAATAGTGAATTTTCACAAAATGGCAGCTTTTAAAAGAAATGATTTCGATTTTTACGTTAAAATTTGGCCGTAAATTGATTATAAAATGGAAAATAAGTATCACATTTACAAAAGGAACGATTAATTACTAGAAAATGTATCTTTAAAGATTGAGTTAAAACGGTTGACCGATCAAACAAGCCGTTTTCGAGATATCGTGTACACCGACTTGAAAAATGCCGTTTTGAAAAAAACACGTTTAAAGTTTCAATACCGGTCGAACGTGCCTTAAAACGTGCCGAGGCATCTCTACATATTTAGGTATAACTCCGAAAGTATTGCTTAGATCTACTTCAAATTTCTTGCGTATACTTTTAAATATATATACACTACAAAAATGCAATAAAAAAATCGATTTTTTTGAAAGTCATAACTGCGTATAACCCCTTAACTAACGTCGACTAATGACTGTCCCAAGACAGTCGGTTCTACGTAACCGGAACGAAACGGATTTATATCTAGCCAAAGACTGTCATCTCAGCAGCATTCCCCGCATATATTTATGCTGTTACAACAACAACTAATGTCGATAAGTTTAAAGGGTTATATTCAATATTAACAACTTCTTTAAAGGTGATAAGTCTTACCTTAAAATTACTTAAGTCGACTCCAGCAAATTGTATAACGCTCTGATACTGCATATGTCTAACGGAATATCTAAAATCGAAAAGTTTCATAGTACGTAAGTAAGTAAAAGAAAAGTTATATAAAAAATGTTTTCATCGAATAAGACAAAAAAAGATATTTTTTTAAAAAATATAAAAGAAAATAAAAACTTATATGAAAGTGTAAGTAGTTTTATATTTATTATCAATGCAACCAAGTTCGTCAATCATGTTGTTTTTGGCTTTCATTTATTTATCAAAAGGACTACCCCAAAAACCGATGTGCAATCATGCAAAGAAAACTTCATTTAAATGCAAAACACCAACTTCGCGAGCCATTTTTTATTTCCCTAACATTTTTTTTGGAAGTCAACGAAATAATTGTTGCTGTTGCCGTAGTATACCATATATTTAGGAGGAATGCTGCTGGAGTAACAGCCCTTGGGCAGATATAAATTCGGGTCGTTCAGGTTACGTAGAACCGATGGTCGTAGGAACCGTGATCGTAAGAAAAGTTAATAATAATAAACATAAATGAGAATAAACTTATTATCCTGATTTTTTATATAGATTAGCATTTTCAGAGCCACGAATAATCGTATGGAAAATAAGACTCTGTTAAGTTCTCTATCTTTACAATACTGCTTACAACGTACAAACTGCTTTACTTTAACCCTTTCGGTCCGAACGGGACTTATATGTCCCGTCACATGTTTGAAGATACCTAGCCTGGAAATTAAGCGAATTTAAAGGACTTTTTTTATCCCATTTCGGGGTTAATGCCATTCTTAACGGTATTTCCTTCCGTTATTTGAAGTTAAATGGTAAACACGTGTTCATTAGTCAAAAAACAAACGCAAAAGTGGACGCGAATTTCGCAAGTGGTAGGTTTTTTTGCGATTTTTCGTGGTTTCTTCAAAGTTTACTGAAAATATATTTATTTATTGTGCTAGTGCTCTATTATTATATTGAGGTAAGTAAGTAAAAGTTTTTGTGTTATATAAAAAATTACTGGCATTTTTATCCTGGTGGGACGTATGTGTCCCATCAGTATTCTTGTTTGCTCCTTACCATAAGTAAAAACCAATTTTTTTATACTGTATTACTTGCTCATTGTTTTCTTCTTTTCACTTTACTGAAACTAAATATATGTTGAATTCATAATAAAACAAACTTTTAATATATATAAAATGATATTGGATCATAAAATACTAAACGGGACAAATGCGTCCATAAAAATACTGAGGGGACATATATGTCCCAGCCCCTCCCACCGCCCCTTTTTAAGCGAATACAATTTTGATGGGACAAAAGACTTTTATTTCACCCATTGCAACTATTAAACAACTTTCCGCACCGAAAGGGTTAAATATGGCTTACCTTTTTATTGTGCTTTCTTCGCAGAAAGCTTCCAAGATCTACATATATCATAAACATTTCTATAGTTGCAACTACTTCACGTATGTAAATGATAAGAAAAAAAAACAGAATTACCCAAAATTGTCTTATGGTGAACTTAAGCAGGTTTGATAATGCACCGACTAATTTTATCTCATGGTTTCAGAACTATCGCAATCAACAAAAAATATTGTAAATTCCAATAAAACAGGCACTTTAAAAGCTGTAACATTGGCCCGTAAATTGTTTAAGCACCCTTGTTTGTTTTAAAAACTTTTGATTTGTTTTAAGCGAATTCTAATTCAAATGAAAATTTGACACTCGAAGACTAAGAAGAGCATTAACATAATTATGATGTTGTTTATTAGTTGGAGATCGTAGGTAAGTCGTGCGCCTGTGATTGCGATTTGTGGAACACCTGAAACTTTGAGGTGTTCATCAGAAACGGTCGAGACAAGTGAAGACTGTGTGTGGGAACTAGGTTACACAGGCCAAGAAAATCATACAGGTTAACACCAAATACAAATGGCCAGAAGAAATAACGAATCTTCTTCGTCCTAGTTTGTCCATGTGAGTTCTATTGAGAAAATCAAGAGAAAATATGAGAAATAAAGTTAGAATGAGAAGTAAAATCACAACTTGCCTGTGATAAAAGAGCTTTACTGTTAGTGCTGCGTGACATAGCAATGGTACTTCTGGTGGAATCTTCCTATGAATATCAATAACCTATAGGCAATATTTTTTACAGTATATTGTGATAAATACCGTTTTCGAATCGTAAATATTATACTCCATTTTGCTACTCTTCAGCGCGAGATTGTTTTAATGAATATCTTGGATAGTAAAGATTGAGAGTTCACAAAAATATAAAATCAAATGAAAGAAATGAAAAAATAAAACATCAAACTTCACACTAAAAAATTTCATCAAGTTTCATCAAACCAAAGAATAAACCAAAATGTCTTTCAAAGCTTCACATTCAATCATTCCGTGATATCGGATCCAATTGTTATAATTCAATAAAAGGTGCTTCTGATTTAATTGAAAATTTGATAACTCGCATGTTCACCAGTACATTGGCCTATACTTTCGGAGAAATTGTATTTAAAAATTTGTAGGCCCTAGCTGCCTCGTTCTCGTATTAGTTTTAATCTTATGTATTAATTCTAATAAATACATTTAACTATTATTAAATTATTATATTTTTTTTGTGGTTAAGAAATGGGGAAAAACTATTTGAGTTATTTTAGAAATAATAGCAAAGTGCGTGAGAAAAATTAGGTAGTTCCAGTTTTTATCGTAGCAGCAGATACCAAAATTCTGCCAAATCCTGGGCTTTCGTCCCAGTAAACTCATATATTATATATATATAATTGGCGCGTACACCCTTTTTGGGTGTTTGACCGAGCTCCTCCTCCTATTTGTGGCGTACGTCTTTAAAGTTATTCCGCAAATGGAGGGACCTACAGATTCAAGACGACTCCGAACCGCAGATATTGTTATGAGGAGCTTTTCCATGGCAGAAATACCCGGTGGTTTGCCATTGCCTGCCGAGGGGCGACAGCTATTAGAAAAATGTTTTTCTTAATTTTGGTGTTTCACCGAGATTCGAACCTACGTTCTCTCTGTGAATTCCGAATGGTAGTCACGTACCAACCCATTCGGATATGGCGGCCGCCTGTTTAGTACGTATAATTTCACCCCCTCGACAATTCGCACTGAAGCAATTTTATGCAGTTAAGGCATCGAGCCTAACCCTGGTACGGAAGTATATTTATGCCGCTTTAGAAGGCTCCACTCAAATAACCATGTTAACTTTAATAGAGCTGATTTTATCGGCTTCGTGGGCTTTACTGACAACAACTTTGCCGCTCTGCCCATTTCTAAGCAGACTCGTCCAGCACCTGAAAACCTTCAACTTCCCTTCTGGTTGAGAAAGATTTGGTCCACGGTAAGTTCCCTGTCCAACCAGAGAAAGCACATTGACAGAGGGGTGATTGTGTTTCGTCGGTCTCGAAGACATGTGTGAGAGTTCACGTTGCATTCTCCGGTGTACAGTATCAAGCGTAGTGCAACCACAAGGCTGCAAAACCTGTGTATCACTTGCTTTCACCAGCGATGCAGTTCAGGTGGCCATCAGGAAGGTAAAAACTTCCAAAGCCATTGGGTCAGACGGACCAAACATTTGAACCCTTCCGGCATCCGGCATTAGACAGTCCTAGTTTACTGGTGCAGCAACCCTTGGACTGGAAAACTCGGGTACAAGGCTTTCGATACAGTTACAGCAATGCCATGCTGCTAGTTGACATTGAACAATCTACACTTGGATCTACCCAGAATGTAATTGGTGTGCATATGGCGAAATTGGTACTTTTACACATACATATCTGCGTTATCAATTACAATATTTCATTTTATAAAACACCATAGCCAAAACCCAATAAACGCAAATGGTTCATTTAACTATAATTAACAGTATTAAATCTTGCTTTTAATTAGTTTTAAGAAATATTTACATTTTTATAAGTTTATTTTGTTAATGATTTTAAAATATACTGTTTGGCAACACGTAAGTGGTGCGGGAGCATTCATCTGGCATGGCGTCACGAGTAAAATCAAAATTGTTCTGATTAGACACGTACATGCGACGCATAACTGTTTCACATAGACGTTTTGATTTAACATGTCACTCTCATAAGTTTGATCGTGACATAAGCTGATACGTAACGTACGTTTACGTTGGCGAGTTCGCGACAGTCTGTTACAAAAGATGTTTCCCAGCAAAAGTCTCTTGGTATTATTTTTGCATCCGAGCTGTAAAAGAATAGCTAGAAATTTAGCGAATTATCTGGATGTTGAAGAAATTCAGCCGCGGAGGATCTAAGCAGTCAGTGATATCGTAACAGGTGACGAATCTTGGATCCATGCATATGAGCCGGAAACAAAACAGCAATCGGCAGTATGAATGTTCCAAGATTAGCTTAATCATATAAAAGTTTTTCAGAGTATTTCAAAACAAATGGTCGCCTGTTTTTTTTTTTTTGCAAATTTGGTTATGTCGCACCTGTACCACCAGAGAAACTTAATACAGGTATTTTAAGTGGTACACAACCATTTAGAAAAACTTAATCAGATTTCGATGAATTAAAGAAAACTATCTGCCAAAGACAAATCATCCTCCTTGACTAAGACAATGCAGGTTCTCACATATCGGGTCACACAACAGATCGAATTAATGGGTTATGCACCTTATTTGGTATCTTATGATTTCTTTTTGTTCACAAGGATCAAAAATAAAATGAGTCGTCACAGTTTTTCAACGTCTGAAGAAGCTATTAAAGCGTCAAACAGCTCATTTTGGAAGTATTCACATCTTAGTTACAAATGTGGTTTGAAAATTCGTTCAAACGAATGCAGAAGTGTAAGTCACAAACGTGTAAATTCTCCTCTTGCATTGGTAAGAGACTTCATGTCAGACTTGTTAAAATCACGAAAAATATAGTAACTGTTTTGGAAAGCCGCCTCAATGTGCCTTGTTCTGTGAAGAATTTGCGTTTCCACCGAACATTTCTATAGATATGGTTATTTTCTTCTGATTGCATCCATAAGTATGATATGAAAAAATACGGAAAATATTACTGATATTATTTAAATTAAATCTATGTAGTTCATACCATTATTATCAAATACTTTATTTAAATCTTTAATATGAACCCAATTCATAGTTTTATTTAGTTTACGTAGTACGAATGAAATAAGACCCTTTACTTATATAGTAAAAAGTCGATCGCGAGTGGCAACGCTTATTATCAGGTAATTTTACCTGGCCGAAAGGAGCAAAATTGACAGATCAAACAGTTAAGTTCGACTGAAAGCAGTTAACATATTAGCTGAAGTTTTAAATTATAAAATTTTCAGATTGTATTGCAAATATAATTATAAAACAGTTATTTTTTTGAAAACACTTTAAAAGTAAACGATTGATCCAATGAGTGAACTTCAAATAAAAAATTTGATCGACCTAAGCATTGAAGATGACGATGAAGAGTTGGTAACCTCAACTGATCGATCGGAAACAAGTATTTCAAATGGGCACCAAAAAGTCTATGAGCAACCAACTATAGAGTGCACAATGCCTGATTGTCTAATGGTGGCAAAGGGAGAAGGACGAGAAAGTGACAATAATCCTTTTGACTTCGTGCAGACATTGTCAAGTCGCTCAGAAGACCCTTTTGATATAGTAGAAAAAGAAGCATGTGTTAAGGTTTGTAGATATATAATCATTTGTAAAGAAATATACGAATATTTAAGGGCGACCAATGTATGTATATTTTTTGTTTGATCAGGCACGATATTCTGTGCAACCGGCACAGGAAGTAAAAGTTGGAAAACTTTTGTCGATAAGCGATGATAATATAATAGATGATGATAATTGGCGCATGAACGAAAATACAGCGATTGAAAGAATTACCCAGAAAAATGTTTTTGACATGACGGCCACTAACGTGAGTTCGTCCGTTTACCATTCAGCTCTGGAACACGATTTAGATAATGAGAGCCCGCCAGTTTCAATGTCCATTAAGTCTACACCAGAAACCTGTAGCTCAGCCTTCGAAAGCGATGAAAGTTCTGCAAACAGTACAGATAACTGTTCTGCAAAAATTCGGAAAGCATTAGTAAATAGTAAGCGTTTACTCAAACTAAGCATAGCGAATTCAACATTTAATTCGCCATTGAGTTGTCGCTCACGACAGGGAGAGAGTGGGGTTTCAAGAGTTTTCTCTGCTGCCGCACACTTCAGTGATTACATTCTAGGCACCGAATCTCCGTTAAAATTGGTGGATGATGATCTTATGATGGAAGAACCGCCAACACGATCAAACCCGGAAAACGATTTTGAGGCTGATTTAAAAATGTTAAGTATTCCCATGTTGAGAAAATTGCCCTCCCCACTGCCTGAAGAAACATCGTTAAATGTGAAAGAAGCAAATGAATCAATTCCTATTGCGCAAAATGTGACATCTCCTGGTTTATCGGCGATTCGTGAAAAATTATGGGCTAAGCAGATGGAATCTTGCAAAGGTCAAAATGTTTTGTCGTTAATAGATAATTTAAAATCCCTGCTGTGTGAAAATGCTATTGCAGACAAAGAAAAAATGGAACAAGCAAATAGTTTGTTAAAACAACTTAGCGCAACCTTAAATACAGATAAAGGGGAAGATAACGACAAAAAGGCGCAAAATAAAGACAACTGCGAAGGATCACTGCAAGTACCACAAACTATCGTCCGACAAGGAACTTTTGACATGGAACTACAGGTATGTTGAAATATGTAGTTACCATCCAACCTAAATTTATTAAGCCATTTTTTTAGCCGTTAGCGCAAGAAAAGAGTGACCACACTGAAGTTACATCGCCAATATCTGCTGATACTTCACGCATGACGCATTCTTTACATTCAGTGCAATTATTGTCACCATCGAAAGAAGTACCAGATGTTATGGTGAAGTCATCGTCTACTTATGATTGTGAACCTATAGCCGAAAGGGAAAATCTTCTGTCACCACACGTAGATGCCATTTCACCAATTACATCACCGAATTCTAAGCCCACTTTATCGAATGCAGCAACATCATATGCTGACGTAAACGATATCATCGAGCAAATTAGTAACTTGCTCGAGCAACACCAGATGACATTGCAAGCAACCAATAGCGATAGTAAGAACGGTAGCGATTTATCAGGAAGTAATGTGCAACAACAACCGTCAATGTATAATCCTACATTTATTGTGGTTATGCCAACAAATTCCGTTCAGTCGACTAAGAAGCAAAATCCTAATATTTCAATTTGTGAGGACTTTTTTGAAGACGCGAATAGTAATATAGCAATGCGTCGGCGTTCGCAGTCTTTGTCACTGCATGATAAAATCAAGATTTTAAAACTCCCAGTGCGACCGAATCCGTCTAAATCCGGAGCATCAGGCTCGCCAGACCTTGAGTGTGTCCCTCAAATTGATATAAGTACATCCGATGTAAAAACACCATTACGTCGTCCTGTGAGAAGAAACTCGGTCTCCAGTGATATGCCTCGCACACCGCTGAATCGCGGAACTAGTTTGGCAAACGCTAGGCGGGTCCAAAAGTAAGTTTGAGTACTAAAATATTTATAAATTAAGGATTTTATTTAAATTTTATTTTGCCAAAGTTCACAAATTCAATCACGTCACGTACTCGGTCCTTCTAAGCAACTCGAAAGTGAAATCCAGCAGCAAGCTGTTGTTCATCCAATTCCACGAACCAATCTGAATGTATTTAAACCTGATTTGAAGAAAAAAACCAAACAACAAACAACGAAAACATCCATAATGGCATCTCGTGAACCACTCAAAGCTGTGATACCCATAAAGAAAGTAGCACCAATGCTCACGGCTACCATGGCTACACCCGAGGGACCTGTTCCGAATTCACGATTGCTATTTCAAAAGGACAGTATGGAAACTTCAATGCATTTACTTACAAAATGTGGTAAAATGTCGAATACAAGCACGCCAATGCCACCAGCAAAGAGTACTGGTAAAATACCGGTGTTGCCCAATGCCTGTTCCACTCCCGCATTTTCAAGTGCTAAGGCAAATGCGAGTGGCAATGTAACAAAGAAAACTTCCATGCCTACTTCCATATTACAGCAACCGTTTGCGAGTACTTCTGGAGTTAAAAAACGGTCTTTGTCAGAGCTGCCCAGGTCCAAATCGCCGGGGCGCTTGCGCAATAGTTTGCCGGGACCATCATTATCAACACTCAAGAGCAGGCAGCCAATAAAACAATCGAATGTTTCAAAACCGGCCACTTCGAGATTGGTAAGCCACATTAACTGAAACGCTATACAAATTTCATTCAGAGATTTTGGTTTTGTTTTCAGAGTACACGTTTAAATACGCGATCCTCGCTTAGTGCTGCACCTACTTCTACTAACAAGGAAAATAAAAAACCTTAAAATATTTTTCAGTTTCGACTGGCCTTACCCATTGGTTGTTGTTGTTGTTGTAACAGCATAATCATTCCCCATACATATACTATATGGGGAATGCTGCTGAAGTGACAGTCCTTGGCCGGATATAAATCCGGGTCGTTCCGGTAACTTAGAACCGACTGTCGTGGGAACGGCCTTACCCATTGGTATTTATCCTTGCCTGTTTTATAAATTATTCGAAAGATATTTTCAGTTATTTGTTAAGGTCACTAACTATAAATTTTTTAAAAATTGTTTTTGATATTTTTTAAATTGAATATTATTACCAAATTGTAAAGCTTTTAAGTTACTTTTTTTTACATAAAATTAATTAACTTTTTTAAATTTTTCCGCCGGCTATTTTTCTTTGATATGCTTAGAGTTTTGTCTGCTTTATGTGCAGTCGGACAGAATGCATCTCGAATGGTCTGAAAGTCGCTTGTCAGTCTTTGATATTTACATATTTATTAAATTAAACTTAAATATTTCATGTCTGATTCGAGTCCTAAGGACGTACATATATTTAGCTAACTGTAAGTAAGTATTGGCAATATAAATTCTTCAACTTTGACACAGACGCCAAGTTCACGACAAAATTCGTCGAAGCTTGTTTTGCCACATAAATAAATAAAAATGCTCAGAATAATGACAGAAATCGATTTTGCCAAATCTGTTCGTCCGTCTGTCCTTGCGGACGATAATTTGCGCAAAAATTAGTATATGTATAAATAGTTATATTAATATAATCAAACATGGTACACATATTACTCTTTGTCCAATGTCGTTTGGTATTGAAAATGGGCGAAAACGGTCAATAACCATGCCCAAGTTTACATAAGTAATGGACCCAAGAAAATAAATACCGGTGACTTCGCCGCACTCAATTACAGCAGTATTGGGATCCTATAACTTTTTTTGTACAAAAACAAAAAGTTACGTGTATTTTGTTCTTGGCCTTTTGGCACAAGTGTCAAAATAATTACTTCCAAAGCGAATTGGATTGTGAATAGTAAATCAACGCAAACAAAGTTTTTCGAGTGTCACGTTAATTTGTTCGAAGTACATCTGTGCTATTAATAGTAAAAATAATTAGCAACTAGGATTATTAGAACCAAGGTACCAAACTTTAATCTCCCAAAACTAAACGGCGTTAGTCTCACGCTAACCAAACAGGCAAAATACCTAGGTGCTATCCGAGACCCCAATCTCAGCTGGAAGTCCAACGTAGAGTAAAGAAAGCGAATATAGCACTTTACACGCGTAAGAGAATGTTGGGTAAAAAATGGGGCGTCCAACCAAAACTATCCAATTGGTCCTATACAACCATGGTAAGGCCAATACTAACATATGCGGCACTAGTTTGGTGGCCTGCAACAGAAAAGAAATACAACAAACTAAGCTGAACAAGATACAAAGAGCAGCGTGTATCTTAACTACAGGAGCGCTTAGCAACAGTCCTACTGAAGCGCTCTATGTGCTAACACATCTATTACCATTAGATTTACACATTAAAACAATAGTTACTTGCAGCGCGCTGAGACTCAGAGACATAGGAAGCTGGACAACAAGGTCGTACGGTCACTGTAAGATCCTCCTACAGGGACCCTCGCTGCTCAAAAACAGATCAAACTACACAGTCCCCGACCTTAACTTCAATAAAGGCTTTACGGTACGTTTTCCACCGAGAGCCGAAAGGAGCAAAGGGGAGGTGATTGGAAGATACGATATCGAAATCTATACCGATGGTTCTACGACGAACTGTGGTGTGGGAGCTGGGGTAATGAGATAGCGGATGAGCTAGCAAGAAAAGGTTCGACACTAGACTTAGCAGAGGCGGTGGCAGTCTCCACCCCACTGAACACATTAAAAGCATACATTGGGTATATTCAGAAACGCATTATAAATGCGCAGTAATTGCAGCGCTGGCAGCGCTGCCAAAGTGACAAGTGTTGCAATTGATAGATTGGCAGTATTAAAATTTTTCCTGCAAATAATGCGCGACGTTTGATACAAAAATGGCGTTTTGGAACGCGATGCATTTGCAGTACTGCCATATTTGCATTTCTGAACGCATTGCCAACACTGCAAAAGTACGTTGCGCATTATAATGCGTTATTGAATATACCCATTGCTTCACACTATCTTGCTTTAGCCGAAAGAAGATGGAAGCAAACTGCATGTATTACAACAAAAAACATAGGAAGGTGCGAAGGAAAGTCTTCCACTATTTATGTGAATGTCCGGGGCTAGCCAGGGCACGACTCCGCTCCTTCGGTAAGCCTTTCCTACAGCAAATTAGGGAGATCTCAGACCCCGAGATAAAGGATTTGCTGTTATACTTGTACTTGGACCTCATTAAATGGATCTGACTTGGGAACAAAAACCAAAAAAAAAAAAAAAACAAGACATCATCACACGAGACAGTGGTAGTAAAACGGCGCTGGTCACTAATTAGGAGTATTTCAGTGAAAATATTCAACCACTTCAACAACAACAACATGGTTATTTTACCCTGAGCAAGAAGTTACCGCATTCTTAATAACAAAGTGTTCAATTTCGTTATTAAATTAAAATGGAGAGCACGTGAAACGAAATTTGCGGAGACATAGGTATAATGAATTTGAATTTTATTCATATCTTGCAGACACAAATTATACATGTGAATCATCATCATCAACATTTGAGGACCTGCGTTGTGGTGATGTGCATGTAAATGCAAGTAAGCAAGGGAATTCTTCCTATATGCAGCGCCTGCTATGAGGATTTCATAACTCCAAATTGAGAACCTGACAAAAAGCTGTGAATAAAGGGATGCTATAAAAATCGGCAAATGTTATTTAAATAAATTAAAGATTAAAAACTAAACAGATTTTGTTTTCTGTATCAGCTGTGAAATTCTTTATTACGATATAAAATATCGTTAAACTAATAATTTATTACATACTATGCATATGCAAAAGAAAATAAAATGGTATTCTTAAAATACAAAAGAAGCAAATAATTTATTTCTGAACAGTTTGTCGAATTAGCAAGGTTAAAGGTTAAAGGTTTATAAGCTAATTTTGTCTTTTTTATTACAATTTCTTTACTTAGCTTAAAGAATTGAAGTTGACTATGATGAAGTTGTCGGATAACTAGAAGAGATTCGTTCTGTACTACACAAAGCTAGCGTTATTATAATATAACTGCATATACATGTACCAAATAGATACGTGGCTATTAGGAGAACACATATGTATATAAATTGGTTTACATGCAGGGGAAAAATGTTTGCTAATTTACAAATTAAAAGTGGATTTGTTCGCAAATAAAAAAATAGTTTATTTAAAACTAATAACTATTTGGATTTTGGATGTAATGATTTGCAATTCATGGTATCCTTACTGTTGCGTAGGCCAAAGCACCTCCGAAAATGGTACCAGCCATGGCAGAAATTGTATTTGATTGATGTCAGATTCCAAGATACTCTGATCTGAGACACACAGAGCAGACTGTGGTCCTGGTAAGTCCTCGCATTGGGGTTAAGGCTAGAAGTAGGAGAGAGTTGGGGTTGGCGTACAGTGGGTAGTTGTGTTGCCTGGGCAGGGCTTAAGATGGCACCATCCGTAGCACTGATTGCTTCTAACCAATGTTGAGTTTGGATGAAGCCGTTTATGGCACACGCAGCAGAATTATACTTCGGGTTCAGGGTTGGTTTTGATGCCAACTCTGAAGAGAAGTTCTCGGAGCAGACTTGAGGCATAGATCTGCTCCAGTGACGTAGCACCGGCTGCTACAATAACTCTCATGGCTACGAAATCAAAAGGTGCGCCACTAAAACCAGTACCAATCCAAAGGCTAGAGTTGCAGGCTGCGGTAATTGGATTAAAATCATGGCCGAAATATGACAAACTACATTAGGATGTAGCAGAAATCCGGAATTCGGGTTTGCACGCTCCAAAAACTCACATACAGTACCCGAAGCTGACCATAGAATTCTTTTCTGATTGAAGATAGCTTCACCGAACTGTAGCTACGTTCTCATTATATATCGATCGACTTCACGCGCTTGAAACATGCGGAAAAGCGAGTTTCACCTTACGTGTGTAAGATAATGCACGTTTATGCATGTTTATTTTGTAAAGGATTTCGAAATGTACTGTTTGGCAGCACTGTGTGGTGAGAGAGCAATAACCTCATACGATAATACGGAAACAATCCAAAATCCCACGTCAATGATTTACGATACTACGGATCGGAACGGTGGTGAGAATTCATATACTTGGGGCTCTCATTAGTTTTATCGTCTCAGCTGATACGGGCGTACGTTTACGTTGGTGATTGTGAGCACCATTAGCCACTAGCGGCGAATCTTCCTCTATAACTTTGTTGTTGCTTTCGCATAAAAATTTTTCGCCAAGTTAGTCGAGTAGAGAGATAGCAAGCAGAGAAGTGGCGAATAGAAGAGTCCTTATGAATACTGATCCAGTATACTAAATTCATAATGCTCTCCCATTCGTAATTCACTTCTCAAGTATCCTTCAAATAACGTAATTCACCATACAAAATTTTCAAAGCGAATTATCTGATTTGTAAGTTATTCTGTCACAATCACCTTGTTGGCTACGTATATTTTCGTTTACACTTTCATCAACAAAAGCACAGATTCATGGTTCTTTAACTCTTGTACCATTTCTAAAATTGTGCAGCAGCATGCTACTCTTTAATTTTTTCGTCCCATATCTCTATAAGCACCCTTTCGCCGGCGCGCTATCATTTGATGATAACTTTGCTTAATGCTGCAAATTCAATGGTATAAATCTATACAATTTTCGTTATAAAATAAGGCATAATCTTAGTTTCGCCATACTGATTTTCATCACCGATATTAACAGCAAATAATAATAAAATGAGGAGCCTGAAGGAGAGCTGCCAAAGTGATATATAATATTAATTATGAAGCAGCGTAGTTCTGGAATTACTTTAAAACATGTGATTAGTACTACGTGGGAAATTATATTAGCATTAGTCTAAATTGCTTTTGTCAACACTAAACTATATCGATACGCAGTATTGAAAAAATCGTGAATATGGTAAATATCGATTATGGGAGTTGTTATCGAGTATTAATGGCCTGAGCTCATTACTAAAGGAGCTGTGCTAAAGATTGTTTATATTGTGTTAGTTAACAAAATACTACAACAGTTGTAATATTATTATAAACACAAATCATGGAAGAAAGTGATAAACAAAAAATTCAAAGCGACGACTTGAAGAAATGTGGTGAAATCACCACCCTGTTATCAGTTGGCAAAAAGGAGTTTTTTCTCAATTGTGGCCTTTGTGACTACACTTTCCTTCAATTAGAAAATTTCATTAGCCACATGTGTGAAGATCATATAGTTTATTTTACTGGCCCTAAAATAGAAGAAAGCCATTTGTCTTTAGATTTTCACGAGGAAATGGATGATGGAGATATTCACACGCAGGGGGCATATTCGGTAGAGGTAATATGTAATTGCTATATATTTATTATATTTGAATGTCCTGATGCGGTAATAATCTGCTGATTACGCTTTTTAAATCTGTTAATATTTTTTTATGAAAACATGTCTGATGAGAACTACAGGTCAGGAATCTTGACACCTACCGTCCAGACTAGCAGAGCGGTCAGGTAGACTGTAGTTGTTGTTGTAGCAGCATAAACAATCCCTATGCCGCCAATGCTGCTGAAGTGACAATCGTTGTACGGATATAAATCAGGTTTGTTTCGGTTACGTAGAACCGACTGTCGTGGGAACGAAAGACTAGTCTATCTGGACGCTTATAGATCCCTACCAGCCAAATTAATTAGTGCTTGGTTGCTCAAGTTGTTAGGATTTATTCTTAATAACCACATTCTATCACATACTATTGCCATGTGCATCCTGGTATAAGTATTTTTGGAATATGTATATGTTTTTCTCAATTGTGGTTTTTGTGAGAAAAAATATATACATATATATATAATAGGCGCGTACACCCTTTGGGTGTTTGGCCGAGCTCCTCCTCCTATTTGTGGCGTGCGTCTTGTTGTTCCACAAATGGAGGGACCTACAGTTTCAAACCGACTCCGCACGGCAGATATTTTTTATGAGGAGCTTTTTCATGGCAGAAATATACTCGGAGATTTGCCATTGCCTGCCGAGGGGCGATCGCTATTAGAAAAATCTTTTTCTTCATTTTGGTCTTTCTCCGAGATTCGAACCTACGTTCTCTCTGAATATGTACATGTACTTAAAGAACAGCCAGTTGTGGGATATTACCTGAGATAGTGTTACCATATACAATTTGTCACATTCTATTACATTACAGTTTCTTTTGCATAAAAATTGTAACAAATATAATGAAGTAGATATGTATTTATTTAAGGTTGAAGACCATATTATATGGTGTTGTTGTTGTAGCAGTAACTTTTTCCTGTCAGTGTAGTATAATTACCGGCCGTCTTCGTCTAGCTCATCTAACGGTAGGCCCAGGAAACTAGATGTTTCGACAGGTTGCGTCCAGAGGGATAGGGGTGTTAGATGAGTACATATATGGTGTTAATTGATTCTGAATATAGTATCCCTTCTAATAAGCAGCTCGGGTGTTTGAAAAACAAGTACCAATTCTAATAAGCAGAATTTAAAAGCATAGATCAAGAATGAATGTAGTCAAATATACTTTTAATGAGCTTTATTGAAGCAGTTTAAGCAAAAAAAATGGTAATTTATGAGCAATTTTTCATTCCCGAATTCAAACTTGTTCATCTGTTTGTACATCCAAATTAAATTGTGAGAACAAAAAGGTGAAAAACAATTATTAAAATCAAAAGCTTATAGAATTTTATTTATGTATATATGGTATGTATAAATATGTGATTGGCGCTTATACCCTTTATTGAATGTCTGGTCGAGCTCCTTCTCTCTGGTATGCATTGTGATGTTTTTCCACAAATGAAGGGACCTGCCGCTATATGCCGTCGGCAAACGGCAGATGGCTTTTTATGAAGGGCCTTTTCATGACGAAGATTCACCATTGCCTGCTGAGGGGCGTCCGATATTAAGGGAGTAGTATGGTTAATTCGGTGTAAAACAAGCATATTTTTCGAAATTTTTTTTGTCGACACAGTTGATTTATTCAAAATTTTAAAATTACTTTATTATAAAGTCATATTTAAAGAATATTGTGTGAAATTTTCATTGATTTTTATGAAGAAATGAGTTGGTGGCAGCGAATCTTCGCGGACGTCTCATAAAAAAGTTTTATTGCGGTGTCCCTCAGAACTCATTACTGGATCAACTAAAATCAAAAAACCAAATTTATTTATTTATTTAAAAAAAAATTTACTTAAAGAGTAAATCTTATAAGCTAATTGTAAATAAAGCGATAGCATCGAGGCCTTACGCTTAAGCTGTGTATATGGAATTATTTTGTATAGTGTCTTAAATTCTATGGTATAGGTTGGTTATTTTAAGGAATTTGGTTATTAAAGATATTGAATCGGAGGTTGGGGAAGATAGATGCGTCATTGGGTTTGAGTTCCTGAAGATTTGTCTTCTGCGGGCGGTGTATAGTGGGCAATGAAGAAGGATATGGGGTATGGTACATGTTACGTCCGGGTTGCACGTGCACGTAGTTGGGTTGGTGTTTGTCATGAAGTGTCCATGTGTAGTCTTTGTATGCCCTAGCCGAAGACGCCCGAACTTTATGACGTCTAGTCGGGTCACCCTATTTTTATTATTTTTTATAAAGTCTGTTATGTGGGTTTTTGTGTGGTTTACCTGTTGGTACCAGTTATTGGTTGAGGTCCATGTGTGGTTCTGTTTGTTGTCAAAATGTTTTTTTATATGTTTTTTAATGTCGGTTAAGTTGAAGTTATGTGTCATTAGCGTTGGTGTTTGATGTGCTTGTTTTGCGGTGTAGTCAGCGAATTCATTTCCGGTAATGTTGGCGTGTCCCGGCACCCAGATTAGTTTGATTTTAGGGTATTTCGCTATCATAATGTTTCTTATGGTGGTTGGGTAGTGATCGTAGTTGTATATGTTTGTTATTGAGTTGATGGCCGAGAGGGAATCGGAACATATTGCGAAGTTTTTGTTTTTGCTCTTTATTGTGTTTATAGCTTCACTTATGGCTATAATTTCTGCAGAGTATGTTGAGCTGTAGCTTGGTAGGTTTGACATTTTTATAACTTCGTTTTGTGAGGTTATGCTGTATGTAGTATTGTTGTCGGTCTTAGATCCGTCTGTGTAGATGAAGGTGTAGTTGTGGTATTTCTCTTTAATTTCGTAGAACTTTGTTTGATACTGGATTGGGTTCGTGTTGTTTTTGTTTAAGTTACTTAGGGTAGTATTAATTGCTTTAGGGTTTAGTATCCAGGAAGGCGAGTTGTGGATGGTATGTTTTGGATGTTTTGTAGGTAGATTGAGTTTTGCACTGAGGTTTAATATTTTGCCTATGGCTGGCTCTTGTTTGGGTATGTATTTTCTTTTTTTGTAGTTTTGGGCGATGTTGTGGAGCGGGTTGTGTTTTGATACAAAAATTGTTTTAAATAACCTTGCCGTGGTCAAGTCTCTCTGATTTTCTACCGATCGTATATTGGCTTCGAAGAGTATGTTAGCAATTGGAGTGGTGCGCAGTGCCCCCAGGGCAGTTCTTATAGCTGAATTAAGTATTGTTTTGATTTTTTTCAACTGTGAGTTTGAGGCGAACCCGTACAAAAAAATGCCATAATTTATTTTCGGAATGAGTAGCGTTTTGACCAATGTTAGTAAAGTTTGGGTATCACAATTAAACTTTGGGGTGGCCAGGCACTTTATGACATTAAGTTGTGTTATCAGTGCTGAGCTCATTAAATCTATGTGAGAGTTCCACATGTATCTTTTGTTGAATATGACGCCTAGTACTCTTAATTCATTGCTTGGCTGGAGGTTTATTTCCTGCGATAAGATTGTGCATTTGCAATTGTGTTTACGACATATGTGGATGTATTTGCTTTTTGTTTGAGATAGTCTCGTTCCTGAATGCTTGCACCAGTCTAGTATGTCCCTGAAAATGCTCCTCATGTCTATTACTGGATTTTTCCCTTTTTTTTCTTTAATTATTATATAGAAGTCGTCCGCGTATGCGCAGAAATCGAATTCTTTGTGACGAGATATGATGGAGCTTAGTTTGTTGTAGGCGATGAGGAAAATGATGACGGATATGGGTGAGCCCTGGGGGGTTCCATTGGCCATGGGCCGGATATCGGATAATTGGTTTTTGACGCGTACCGCAAATTTACGGTGAGTCATGAAGTTTATGACGTATTTCGTAATTTTGGGGCCGAGTTTCCACGTTTTGAGCTGCTCCACTATAGTGTGTATGCCGATTCTGTCGTAGGCCTTTTCGAAATCGAGGGATATGAGGGTTAGATGGCTTTTTGAAGAGAGTCTAGTTGACGCTAAATAATCTAAGAAAAGTAGGGTATCTGCTGTTGATTTTCCTCTCATAAAACCCGTTTGACGGTTATTGAGTAGCTTGTGTTCTGTTACAAGCCACCAAAGCCGATTTGCGATTATTTTGTCTAGAACTTTAGCAAGACAGAGGTTAAGTGATATCGGTCTATACGAATTTGCAAGGGTTTTCTGTGTTTTGGGTTTCGGGAGCGGTATAACTAAACTATATTTGAAGCTTTGTGGAATGTAATTTTGAAAAACGGAGTTATAGAATCTTAACAGGCGTTGTTTAAATGACTTTGAAGAGTTTTTGATCATTGGATACGATATTCTATCTATGCCTGGTGTTTTCCCTTTCAATTTACTGAGTGCTGATGTTAATTCTATGTAGTTTATATCTTGCTCTATAATTATCGACTCCTTGGAAGGAATCCAGTCGACTGGGGTGTTTATTGTTGTTCTCTTTCTGGTTTGAAAGTCGATAGGGAAGTTGAGACCTGACGCGTTTTCGCTCCAGAATGTAGCGATTTCATTGGCGATGTCTTTGGGGTTTGTATACATCTGGCTTGGATTATTGCGCGATTGTAGGCAGTGAATACCATGAGATAATTTGTATCCGCAGAATTGTCTAATGTTTGTCCAGATGGTTTTTGTGGGTGTATTGGGATTTATGTCTTCTGTCAATTTCTGTATCGATAACTGTTTGGTTGTCTTTATTTCGCGTTTTAATTTGGAATTAACTTTCTTGTAGTTAAGGAGATTTTCCTGAGTCATATTTCTTCTAAATATGTTGAATAGTCTATTTTTTTTTGCTTTTAAGTTAGTAAGGTGGCTATTCCACCAAGGGACAGTTTTCGATTTGTTATGGGGTTTTGTTTGAGGGATTGATTCGTTAGCTGATTGTAGTAAAATTTTTTTTAGGTTGAAGGCTTCGGAATTAATGTTATGGCTAATAGGTCTGATTGACTCGTAGTGAGTACATTTTCTCTCGAATAGTGCCCAATTTGCAAGATTGACTTGGAATTTGGGCTTGAAGAGTGTCTGCGAGTGATTTCTTGTTGGAAATAAGGAAATAATAATCGGAAAGTGGTCGCTTCCATTTAAGTCGTCTAGGATCTTCCATTCCGCATGTGCGGCGAGATCGGGAGAGCAGAAAGTCAAGTCGAGGTGAGTGAGCGTGTTATGTGTGGAAAGGTGAGTGGGAGATTTGTCATTTAAAAGTATATAGTTGGATTGGTTGATGAAGTTTGCTAGTATGTTCCCCTTTCGGTTATTTTTGTGTGAGCCCCAGTCTTGGTGCCTGCTGTTAAAATCCCCTGTAATAATGTGTGAGTCCTGTGTTTGGTTCAATACGTTTTCTAAGCTGTGTGTCTGAAAGTTGGAGGAGGGCGGAATGTATGCCGATGTAATTCTGAATTTTCTTAAAGAATAAATTTCTAATGTTACGTTGTCGAAATCTTTGCTAGTTGATATCATTTGGTGTTGGATGGATTTATGTACTAGAAGGGCTGCTCCACCATATGGCAGATTTGAGTTGTAGGAATACAGTGAAAAATTGTTGGGGATAGGAATTTTTTGGAAGTTTGAGGGTAAGTGGGTTTCTTGTATAGATATAATTTGTGGTTTGTATGTTTTTAATAGTAGTAATAATTCATTGTAGTTGTTTATATAACCGTTCATATTCCATTGCAGTATTTGAAACGTCATATCAAGTGGAGTTATAGTGTAAATATTATCTAAGTATTTTCTTGTGGTTGCGTTTGCTTATTTATAAATTACATGTATAGATTATTGTACTTATGTGTGTGTTTATGTGAGTGTGTTCGTGTATGGATAATTGGTGTATGTATACTCTATTTGTTGTTTAGTCGGTTGCCATTGATTCAGAAGATTCTGAATCGCCGTTGTTTAAAGTAGCTGGGCTTGTGCTGCGCTTGGCTCTTTTTGTTGTCTTGTTTATCTTTTTTATTTCGTTTTTGGTTCTGTTGGATATATTTTTTGGCAGGATTCTGATTTTGTTTTCTTTAACAATTTTTTGTATGGTATTTTCTGGAGTAATGGTGCTGTTGAGTAAGACGTCTGAGTAGTCGGTTTGTTCTCTTTGCGTGGAGGCCGATGTATGTGGTGGAGGCGAATTATGTGGTAAGATTGATGAGTGTGATGGATTATTGTTGGTGTTGTTGGAGCTGGTTGCTTGCGTTTTGTCAATTTTTGGTGTTCTGTTTGTTATTGGTGTGTGAGTTGTGGGTTGTGTTGGAATTGATGTTGGTATAATTGCTGCCTTCTTTGCGTATGATGTGTTTTGTGGGTGACGGTCTTCGTATGTACTGATTGCTTTTCGTCTATCCACTTTTTCTAGTGTTATGATGGCTTGTATTTCCTTTTCTTTTATGAATATTGGACATATTTTATTCAAGGCGTTGTGGTTTGTGTTGTTAATTCCTTGCTGGATACAACTGCTGCAGGCAGTGGGGTTGGTGCACTTCTCGTTTAGTTCAGGGTCGGTGTGTGAGGCTTTTGCACAGTTTATGCATACTTGAGTATTATTGCATACTCTTTGCGAGTGTCCGTATCTTAGGCATTTGGTGCATCTGAGGGGAAGTGGGATGTATGGTCTTATTTTTACTTTTTCGTAGCCGATAAGTAGGTCGTCTGGCAGTGTTGGATGGTCGAACGTGATGATTAGTAAACCGGTTTCGATTAAACTTTGGTCCATTTTTTTCATTATTTTTCTTACTTCACTTACATTTTGGTGTTTCAGTTCTTCTTTGATTATTTCCTCTGGTATCCCTTTCAATTCCCTTGAGAAAATAACTCCTTTTGTGGTGTTTAGGGTGTTATGTTCTGTCACTTCCACTTTTATGGTGGGTGTGAATGATGTGAGAGTAATTAGTTTTGTTGCTTGTGCATGGGTTTTCGTTTTTATTAGAATATTTCCACTTTTTATTTTTTTACACAATTCTACCTCTCCACCGCACACTGAGTCGATAACCCTTTTTATTAGGAAGGGGGACACTTTTACTAGCGTTTCTGTGTTTTCGATTCTTGATATAACTAGGTATTTTGGTGCGTTAGTATTATTTTTCATTATTTTGTTTTTGTTCGTTGTGAAAACGAGCTGGTTGTTGGTTTTTCCTCGATCCGGTGGATCGTCCATTTTTCTACTTTGTTTCTGTTATCGCCTGTGTAATTGTTATTTTCCTTTGTTCCTTGTTTAGTTTTTAGTTGTTGATAGTGCAGCTGCACGTTTATTTGGGTTTGTGTTATTGTTTTTTGTTTGTTTGACAATATGGTATGCTGTTGTTCGTTCTATTGTTTTGTGGGTTTTACCTGTTTGTGGTCGCCGATTTGGTATTTTGTTATTGTTTTGCTTGTTTGTTCTTTTGTTTTGTGGGTTTTACCAGTTTGTAGTCTTTGATAGTTATTCACTGAATATATATGCGCACTCAGATAAATCACAACCGTTCGCGTTGGGTGATAGTCGGAGACTGAAAAAAAAAAAAAAAAAAAACCAAATTGATTTCATCAGCTAATAAGCTAAGTTTCGCAGGTAACAACGTCGAATTTTTTTTTTTTTTTTTTTTTTTTAAATTTTCTAAAGCGCTTTGAAGTCAAAACACCGATTTTTCATAAAAAAAAAACTTGAAAACTTTGTTGTTTTAAAATATGACAAAATTTAAAAAAAAAAAAACTCGACGTCATTACCTCGTGAATAAAGTAAAGAAACAAAAAAACCAAATTTGAAAAGAATCGGTGCAGTAGATATGAATCTACAGTGGACACCGACCGTAAAAAAGGCAAGTGTGAGAAAAACGCGTTTAAAGATTTTCGGCAGCGTGAAATCCGGTTGGAGAGGTAGATACTTAATCCTTTGTGTCTTTGTCAATTTTACTCTAATGCACTTCAAACTTTTCACACAATAAAATGAAAAAATACCATACTACCCCCTTAAAGAAACTTTTTTTCTGACGTCAGAAACGAACAGAAAAACAGAACAAATGTTACCTCCCAGGAGATGTGTCAAAATCACATGCAAATGCAAGAATGATCAAATGACCCTTCTAACCAAAGGATCCTAAAATGCTTGTGTATATTTCCCGAGCCTAAAAAATGATTCCAAATCCAATGAAGTCGGTATATACCTACATTCATATAATCAAAAACAAAATATAACCAATCCTATGGAAAAATATCACAAACTTGCTTAAGGAAATTCATAGAACACTTGATGTTGGAAGTCAAAAATGTATAATTTCAAAAAATAATATAAGGTTGTCTCAAAAGCTTAAGCGTTAAGGGGGAAGTCTACTGTGAATTTTTCAAAAAATCTATTTTTTTTATTAGCTTAAAAAATACTTTGAACCCTCTTAAATAAGGTACAATATGTGTTACAGCTGGCTAAATTTTTCTTCGTTGAAATTTCGACCTTTTCCCGAAGCGCTCCAAAGCGCGTACCTGCTATACTGAAACTTTAAACGCATTTTTCTCGAAACTAAGTTTTTGTATACGGTGTACACGATATCTCGAGTTCTGATAAATGAATCAGCTTAAAAATTTAATTATATATTCTCTGTAATAGTGTCTCTCGTCTGACATAGGATTTTTTTGATATCGTTATTTGTTAAATTGTTATAAACAATAGTAACATCAATTTTAGGCAAAAAAAAAGAAAAAAATTTCAAGAATTTTTTTTTCAACGCCAAAATTTTTTATCGACATAATCCTACGTCAGACGAGAGTCAATACTATGTATATGATAACAATATTTTGTTTTTTTGTTTTAGATCACCGAAACGTAAGATTTCATGTACACCGTTTAGGCACCTAAGAAAAGCGGACCTGCGCTTGCAGAAGTGCCACAGCGGCCATTTTGAATATTTTGACTTAAAATTTTTTTTTCAAAAACTTAAATATATAATAAAGATAAGAGTTTAAATAGATTTTATGTACGAGCAATATTTTGTTAGAAATAAAATCCGGAAAATAAGCCTGTTTTTCCCCTTGTCACAGTAGACTTCCCCCTTAATTTCCATTATTTTCGTTAGGCAAAGGCTTTCTTTCTTAATAAGATCTATTATTTCTGCAGATTACCTTCTACGTAATTTTTAAACAGGTTTCTTCTTAATAATTTAGTTATTCACCTCGTTTTTCACATTCCTTAGCACAGAATCTGTGAGTGCCTCACGGCTGGACTTGAAATATAACGGTCCCTTAGCTGAATATAAAGTTCGCTTAGATGAATGCACAATAAATACTCTAAAATGCTCCCATAAACGAGCAATAACGGTCCAAAAGCCTTGAGCAATATTTGAGGTACATTTTTTGAAATTTACAAAAACATTCCCACCAAGATCAATAATAAGACTCCTTTCTGATCCTTACTTCGGAACGCTAAAAGTCTTTTAAAGTAAAGCGATAATAAACAGTATTTTTTAGTTTCTTATAAAAAGAATATGAGTTAGTCAATATATAGTAAATTTACAAAACCAAAAGTAATTAGAATTTGCTTAAGTGAAAAGCTGTGGACGGAAATATCTTAATAAAAGTGAATTGGTTCTGTGTTTTTTCTTTTCGTTTTTGACTTCATATCCACGCAGCTGCATCAATCTGGAGCCTAAAAAATAGCGATACGTTGAAGACGCAACCTTCTTGGCGCTACCCCATGAACGAATTTTCAGTAATTCTCCGTATTTTACAACAAAACCCATGACCAAACAAATTATTAGTAAATGACAGAACAGTGTTGGCATTCCGAGTTGAGTTGATTTGGATTGTTAGGAGAAAAAGTGTAGGCCGTGCTTATGCTGAAATGCAAGACAGGGCTAGTGGAGACTGGAACCGTCTTTGGAAAACGTTGCAGAAATAAATTTCGGGTTAGGGTTAGGCTCAAGGCCAGCCCTCAATAGAAGTATTGGGAGCAATTTGCTGCATGAATCTGCTCCAGTGACGATTAATGTACTAGACAGGGCTACATACAATTATGGGGAATTCTGCTGGAGTGACAATCCTTGGCCGTATATAAATCCGGGTCGTTCCGCTAATGTCGAACCGGGTTAGTTTACTGGGGCGGCAGCCCTTGGTAGAGAAAAACCAGAGTCATTCTGGTGCGTAGAACTGTCCAACCACCACCCATTACAAACGAAGACCCGGATTTATATCCGGCCAAGGACTGTTCCTCCAGCAGCATTCACCGTATGTAAGCATGGGGAATGTTTATGCTGCTACAACAATAACAACAACAAACGAAGAGCCTCAGCTGCCTCGGGAGACCCGCATAATTTTGGCTCAATTAAGGTCTCAATCTTGCGAAACAGCACGTTTCATGAGCCTAACGTTAGATAAGCTAGACCATGATGATCGGTGACTACACCGCACTGGTAGGGCTTATTGAACTGCTACAACAACAACAACATATATTTCGCCATTTCCGGACAGCCGGTTCTCCGACCAAGGACTGCCGCCACAGTAAACCTGCCCTGTCGCTGAACCTCATCTCTCGTCTTTCGTTAGTAGAGTAGCTCCATGCAAGCGAAATTTGTTTCTGCTGCGCTTGCCAACAGACAGCTTCACTCGAACTTAACTTCGGTTAGATGTAATCAGTGCAACAGGTAGTGTCATCTTAAGGCCTGCTCAGGAGTGGATCGGTAATTTAATTTGTTGCTCCATTATTAATCCTGCCTTGAATTCACAGAATAAAAATATAATAAAATAAATAATAAATATATGGAAGGAAAAAAAATCAGCAATTTGTTTAATAGCATACTTAACCGCCAGCAGTAAACGATTGACAGCAATTAGTAAAAGGCGACTACTAAGGGGGCAAAAGAGTGTGGCCAATCCCCCTATTCAATTACGGATTGATGAATTAAGCTTGAGATTGGGGAGATTATCTGCATATGTGACCATACTGTAATAGACACGCATAATCAGTTTTTGTGTACGTGAAATGTTAGAAGCTATCTCTATGAACATTTATTTTTTATGCTGGTATAACAAGAACAGTGGCGGCATATCGAAAGGTTTTGAACGATCTATGACGAAATACTATTACTACCTTCACTCTCACTCGGTAATCAGAGCCGTATCAGTGCCTGTTGCAGACTTCAAATCTCTCATAACACCCGCCTATCACTGACATAATTACGTTAGAGATACTGCAATAGGTGATGAACCCCATCTTTCGTAGCAACTAATAGTTTACATCGCTGACCATTGTGTAATAAGAGAATAATATATAAATACGTATATAATTAAACAAAAATTGGTTCCTTATCCTTACGATAAATTCAAGCTTACTAATTTTTGCAAATGTATTCATGTTTTTACAGGAAAGCGATGATAGTAATTCCAATTTAAGAGACTTCGAAAGAGTTGAAATAGAATTGGATGACAGCAAAATGAGTGAATCACTGGATGTAAAAGAAGTGTTTGTGGATAGATTTATGAGCGAAGAGAGTGAGGAGAGTTTAACTGTTAGTAGAATACATTTTCTATTTAAAACCCAAATATACACTATAGTATATTAAATACTTTTTAAACAGGATAATAATGTGCCCAATAACATTGACGCTGAACTTTCCGAAATAGTTGACAATTCCGATGACGACGTGGAATTTACGACTTGCTTAAAGGTTTGGTATTCAGTTTATTGCCTTTTCAGGTTTTGTATTAAATAACACTCCTTTTTAATTCACAGGCCCTAGGACTTGGAAAAATGTTTGATAAAAATATGATACTTGCAATATTTGCAAACTATGAGAAACGACCTGCACTGTGGGATGCAGACCTTCAATTACCAAGGTATAATAGAAGAAAGGAAAAAGAGATAAAGAGTATAGCCGAAGAAGTGGGCATTCCAACTGAATGGGATACCATCCGAAAATTAATTGGAAAATTAAGTACCAGGCTTCGAACAGAAATGGTGCGAAAAAAAATCTACATTTCAAAAGGGAAAACATACTCTCCTGCTTGGTATTCAGATTTAAATACTTTTTTAAAGCCGAGGAGACAAACTGTTCGGGTAAGTTCAAGCTTTACGAGAATATACGTGCCTATAGTATGTAGTATATTAGCTCATATTATATAGTATAGTAGCTCAATAAAAAATTAGAAACATTCTAGTTTTCAACTTACATTTTCAAATGTGTAATACGAGTATAAAAATTTTGAAATTATATGCTATTTTTTCAACTAATTTGGCTGTAACAAAAATTCTACTTTCCTGTGCAAACAACTGAAAAAAAGTTTGTTGGATGTTATCATAATTTCGAAAATGAAATGGCGTTAAATATATGATATATTGTTGCAAATCACGAAAGTTCCAAAACTAACTGGCAACAAAAAGCCTTGTCACATATGACACGGCAGAACTCGCTATAAGATACGAGTTGCCAAATCGAGAAATTACGATAGTTATTAAGGGGGGAGCCTGGTTTATAAAGTCAAAAAAATCAATTTTTTTTTTTTTCGTTTTAATCGATTCCTAATATATTTCAGAATATTCACACAAAGTTACAGAGCCTAATTCTCAATATTTCCGTAGATACAAAGCCAAAGGTAGGCGAGCGTTAGGTAGTTACGCTGTGACTGGACAGCTATAGTACAAATCTTTATCTTCTTTTCTCGACTTTTCATTTTTATGATTTCTTTGAATTGGCGTACATGAATGAAAAAAAAACTAATGAACCTTTTGAAATGAATCATAGCTTTTTCCCTTCAGTATTAAATTCTCTTCTATTTGAACTAACAAAATAGATAAAAAAAATTGTTTCAAGATTTTTATACCAAGTTGAAGTGAATTTTTTTTTTTATAGAAAGACATTTTTTTCTTTAAAACCTCCAAAAAGTTGAAATTTTGGAATTTCTCTCAGTTTTCTTAGTTCATCTAGAATAAATAATTATAAATCCGTTTGAATTTTTTGCTTTAAATAATAATTACGAGCTGTATCTTGTACGCCAGTTGGAAACTCCAGCGTTGCAGCGCTCTACTAATTTCTATGTTAAATATTTTTTTCAACTTATTTTAACCAGTACAAAAATTTGTTATACTTTTTAAATGTTCATTAAAAGATAGAAAAACCTTTGCAGTGCTAAATTAATTTTTTCCTTAAAAAAAAAATCGCAAAGAGATGCAATTTTTAGACCTCATAACCCAGGCTCCCCCCTTAAGCACATCCATATATGCAGAAATGCATACGTATAGAATATTCAGTCTGAAGTTAAGCCAGTAAGCGTGTAAACGAAAAGTAATAAAGCAAGCAATTTGTGTTGCCATTAGTTCGTGATTTTTTTAAATTAACAATCCAGTGATCAAACTCAGAGGAATTATTGTGAGAGATTTTAAAGTAACAAATTCCTGTTGGTTTTGGTGTCAGAAGTGGAATTTTTGAATAAAGTCCCATAGAACAGGATAGTGAAAATGTCAAAGCTAGATGAGCTTACAAGCACGGCTATGGAGACAGAAGGCGTCGATGTCGAAGAATATGTGTTCTTCGACCAAAATCGAAGAAAAACAGAGAATCCAGGACCAGCACCAGAAGCAGACATGAATGTGATTATGGGTGGAATATTACAAATATCATCGCAGATGTTGCACATGCTGTCCCAAATATCATCGCAGTCGTCGCAATGATATCGTCACAAATATCATCAAAAATGTCATTGCAGATGGTACAAATATCATCACAGCAGAAATATTCCGCAAATACAGCGGAAATATCATTGCAGATGTCACAAATGTCATCGGAGTTATCGTCGCAGATAAATTCGCAGCTGCAAATGCAGGATACTCGTATATCCAAATTAAGAGTAGCGAAGATACTATTAGTCGAAATTGGAAACGATTGAGTTGGATGTAAATGCAGTAAAGACCCACCTCTGTGAACTACAATTAAACAAGCTCCAAGCAACAGCAAGAACAAATCATTGGAGTACTGCAAACAAAATTGCTGCATTAGTTGTCTCGGGGGTAACTATGAGAATCTTATGGCAACAATAATAGAGAGTCGCTACGGGAGTGACCACAGGCAGTAAATGTTCCGAATGAAACTGACGGATCGCTGCAAAAGGACAAATGGGATCTTGCGAATATGCGACAGAAATTGAGCGTTAAGCACATTTGGCATATGCCAAGGAAACAACAGACTTCGTTGAAAAGATGAAGTTCCAAGCATTTATAAGGGGTGTACGAGCTTCAGGCACGAAACGAGCATCATACTCAACACCGAAAGGGAAAGTGTCGTAAACAGCAGCTCGTCTTAGCCAGCCAGTGCACAAAGTCCATCGGGTTGAAGTCGAAGAAACAATAAGGAGAATAATACGAGAGGCCTCTTCTGAAATGCCACGACCCATCAGTGCGAGTATAAAGTGTTACAACTTCGGTAAGATGGGACATATTGCACGCAACTGCAGTATACCACACAAAAAGGAAAGATGCGAAGCGCTGTGGTTGACAATGGTACTCCCGAAACACAAGTGAATGTCTCCTAGTCTCCGTCTCGCAAATTGGATGAAAAATCAATAACTTGACTGTAAGGAGAACTTTAAATAGTCGATCCCAGGTGCTTACTCTTGACGCAGCTGCAACGAACTAGATCATTCGGTCAGACTTGGTAAATGGTAATATGGAACCATTGGTTGGCTATAAGCTTCAGACAGCTACAGGAGAGAGATTTCCGAAAAGGTAGTTTGTCGTTATTGGAGCTTTGTCAGTAGTTTACACATTTTTACTGACTGAAATCATAGACGAAGTAATAATTGGTGTGGATTTCACGCTGCTGCATGGATTTACCTTGGATTTGGTTAAAAGGATTCTATCGTATCAAAATATGGAGATACTTCTGAGTACTGAGTATGTGCGCAACATACAGTCCAGAAAGGTGACCTAAGTCACCGTGAACGGATCTCGCCAAAATCTGAAACAGTCATATGGGCTAATATGGAAGAAGGATGAGGGACGGGTAAAATGTGAGTCATAGAATCTGCTCATGAGACGGCGAATATAATCGTCGAAGAACACTAGTAGAGACGGGTAAAGACACGAGAATTCCAGTAAGGGTACTAAATGATTTCAAGCTACCAATCATTCTGGATAAAACAGCTGTAATTGGGATATGTCGTACTGTAGAAGCCATAATGAACTGCAATGGCGCACAACAGGAAAGTAAAGAATTTCAGGGAGCAGGAAGGAAAACCCCAGGTTTCATAAGGACTTGGTTGCAGAAATTAAGAGGGCTAGAGCGGACAAAAGGTAAGAGATTGCTGGGAAAATGCGGCTACATATTCAGCGGTGATGGCGGGAAGTTTGAAAAAAATACCATCGTGGATCGAGACACAGGAGATGCAAAGCCAATTCGACAAGTTCCACTAGCAAAGCGCGAAGAAGCAAATCAAATAATCCAAGATATGAAGCAAAGTTGAGTAACCGGTTGTGCTGGTTAAAAAGAAAGATTGTCGCACCGGTTTTGTGTAGATTATAGAGAGCTGAATGAAGTCACGAAAAAGTACAGCTACTCGTTACCCCTAATAAATGACACTCTCGACACTTAGACCGGTGCGAAATGATTTTTCACGTTTGATTTAAAAAGTGAGTACTGGCAGGTGGAAATTGATGAGTGTGATATTGCATAGGAGATGAGTTTTGGCAGTTTTCGGATTATAGGAGAGGCGTTCCTGCAGCTGAAAGAGATTATTTGTTCTACGCCAAAATTAGCGTTGTTGATACAGACGCTAGAGCATGCAGAATAGGAGGATACGGAAATCATTCTCGTAATCTGATTATGCTTAATCCAGAATTACATCCGTTTTAGAGGAATTCCACAATGGGTCAAGTGGAGCTCATCTGGGTATCCTTAAAACGCTGGAGAATATTAAGCAGCGATTTTACTGGATGAATTGCAGAGCAGCAGTTGCCGAATGGATTCGAAATTGCGCGCAGTGTATAGCAGCGAAAGGTCTAAAAGAGAGAAGTTGTGAAAGATTTAATAGTACAACGCGGGTTCACCATTTGAGTGAGAGGACATCGTTTCTTTCTAGTATTAACCGATGTCATTGGGCACACCAATTGAAGCAAAGCCCTTCTCCACCTGATCTTTCCAACGCAGAGGAGGTTTGCCCTTTTCCTCTACTACCACCATTGAAAACTCTCAGAGCTGGAGCGTTTGTATCCATTCGGACGACATGACCCAGCCAACGATCGCGCCGACTGTTTGATGACAGAAGGTACGGTTGTTAAAGCCGATGGCATCAGTATCAGCGCCATACGCCAACAATTGTACGCCCTTATAAAAAATTGTGCCTGAGCAATTGAGTTCTGCGGCTCGCTTGATCCTTTCCAGCATCAGGTTAAAGAAGCCACACGGTAGCGGGTCATCCTGTCTGAAGCCTCGTTTGGTATTAAACGGCTCGGAAAGGTCCTCCTTCTGACGGCGCTGCAAGTATTGACCAACGTAATTTTGCATCTCCATCTACTAGCCTAAATTTGTTTTTTTATGTTATATGGATACACTCTTCAAATGAGCGTATGTGAAGTTTCACTTCACTCTGCCAATTCATTCTTTGTTTATACGCCATTTAGTATCGACGAGATTGAATTTTTATTTTTGGGAGGTTTAAAAGCAAAGGATATTGAAAGTATCAATTAGTACAGGAGAAAGATGGGTTGCTGAATTTAAACGTGGTCGTACAAGCCTTGAAGACAATTCACGTCAAGGACGTTCAAAAACAGCAACAGAAATCGTAGAAAAATACAGAATATTGTATTGGAAAATCGTCGAGTGAAGGGGTAGTATAAGCAACATCTCATTGGGTAGTATAAGCAATATTGGCTGAAGTATTGGGTTTCAGAAAGCTGTGTGCATAATGGGTGCCGCATTTCTTAACAATGGAACAAAAACACATTCGATAGCGACTTTCTCAGCAACATTTAGAGTGTTTTCGAAAGGTTTATCCTTTTGTATTTTGTGCATCGATTCATAACTATGGATGAGACTTGGGTCTATCACCATGATTCTAAATCAAAACAAGGTATGAACCTGGTTCGAAATTAATTCATGTCCTGAAATCGGCCAAGAAGTTTGTAACATCAGTTTTTTAGGATGCGAAAGGAATTTTGTTTGCGGATTACTTGCAAAATGGTAAAACAATAAATTCTGTGAGGAGTATTTAAGTCGCCTTTAGGTACATCCTTAGAAGTAAGCTTTATTTTGCTTTATTCTAGAAATTGTTGAATAAATATTGAAAGAAATTTCATCATCACAGTTAATATAGATTCAGTTAAGAAATTTGACTTAAAAAATTCAGCGTATAAAAGAGCAGAATCTGTAGGTGTACAGCAGTTTTTTCACCACTAAAAAGTGCCGACGAGATGCAAGAACAAGATTTTTTCGAATTAACAAAGTACCGAAATGCTTTTGGGTTTGATTTTAAGTTGGTTTCAAAGCATAGGACGTAGTTTCTATATAAGAATTTATCCAATCGTAAGACTTTCTTGGAGTATTTCCTATTATTTCTCTTGCAGACTGAAAACGCGCTATTATTGTTTTTTAATTTACGAAGAAATTGGTTTTTCTAATTACGTAGTAACATTTAAGTTTGCTTAAGGCACTGTGCCAGGGCACTTTATAAAGTTTTTGTTAAGATCGGATTGCTTTAGAACTACAACAGTAATTTTAAAAATCTCGAAATACTTAGAAACATTCTGGTAGTGAAAGAAGTTATTCCAGTTGTCATTCAGTATATAATATCTCCAATTTCAAAAAATTTATTGCCTAAAATGAAAAGATTAGCACTGCTCATTTTAACAAATTTTTAAAATTTAAGATCAATAACTAGTGGTACTTGGTGCATATCTGGTTTACACTTCTAAAAACTAACAGTTTTACTTAAAAATATCAAGTCTAAAGACTTGTCCCTTAAGCTCTCAAATTACTTTTTACTTCCTTTATTTGCTCTAGATTATAGTATACAACATTTATCGGAAGGCTTTGCCACTAATTTGTAAATATGCTCCCAGGTAGTTAAAATTCTTATATCCTATCCCTTTCTATAATTGCCGTATGATTTTTTTGAATTTAAAGTATCTAGATAGTAGAAGGTCTATACTCTCACTGTCAATTGTTTTGTAGCCCTACTAGATCTCTACTCAACACCCATTTCACCTTAAATTGCTAAAAACGAATTATGCGCGAAATGTTCCTATTGCCCGCGCTCTAAGATAATTCAATGAGATCAAAAGTTCTATTCCGCTTGGCTTTACGGTGACAAAGAATGAATTGTATACATTTCTACCCTTTTTTCAAATTTATTTATTTAACTATATGTAGTAAATAAAACCATAGTTATGTTTGAATCTTGCAATAAACAAAAACGAAAAATGTTTGGCGAAAACCGAACTTTGGTCTAACTGAACTTTTGTGGGCGAAGCAAATGCCGAAAACCGGTTGTAGACTTTTACAACAACAACTACAACCGGTCGAGAAATGGTTGTTAAAATCAACGGTATGTCATTCGACGGTCGACGAGTGAACGACGAACTTGGAAAGGCTATGAGGATTATAACATGGATTATCGTTCGTTCATTGTAGGAAGTTAAAGTAAATGTTTGACAACTTCAAAGTGGTTTTGGCGATGTATCATACAATGGCAATTCGAATGACTTTTTGCACCGTTTCGTAACCGTGAACGAAAATGCAACACAACTGGGAATAACCGTCGGCACAGTGGACGTATCATGGTGAATCGGGTCTGAAGAAGGCCAAGATGGCTCTGATCATGGTGTCACTTACATGGAAAAGGTGCCTGGCGCATATCATAGAAAGTTATTGAGTGGCTGTGTCGCCGATTGAAAAAAATTTCTTTCACCACTACAGTGCACCAGCGTAGTTCGCAATATCAAAATTGCTTGAATTAGGTTATGAATTACTGCCAGGTGGATGAATTTTATCGACCTTATTGGAGATTGTGTTAAGAATTAAAGCGTTTCTTTGCCGAGTGTTGCTTATTTCAAATTTCAAGATAATTCGATCCATACCAGACTTTCGGAAATAAACCTTTAAAACTTATGTAATAATATGCGTTCAGGAAAGAAATTTTTGTCCGCACTTTTATTTGCCAGCAGCTAGCTGCTTTCCATACTGAGCGTCTCGTTCATTATTAAAGATTCCAATAAAAGCGAAAAAACGTCTACTTATCACTAACACACATTAGTGACTTGAAGCTGGCTTTGATTAAGTAAGGACTCATTTAAGAAAAAAGTAAGTTACAGGGTTATCCAATTGAACGCTAACCCACTTAAAACCTGTGCACTTTTTTAGCCGATGGCAACGTTGAACATTTCTCTCCCAGTTTTTTTATGGAAACTTTAACATTGAGTCGCTCTCAGTTGGCGTTTCTGAATCGTAACGACAAAATGTGGAAATGTCAAGTTGTAGAAAATGCTCCAAAGCCGCGGATAACCAAATATTTTGATGATAGATTGTCGCTTCATATTTCATTTCAAATTCAAGCGCGTTAAATTTTTTTGCAACAGCATTTTGCAAGTAAATGAAATACGGAACTGTTGATGTGCGCAAGAAAGTATTGATTTGACGATTTATTGGCATAGCTCTTGCCGAAATTCGAAAAATTTAATTGCTATTCAAAATTTTTTCAGCATTTTAAAAAGTTGAAGTTCAATTGGGTCTCCTTGAAGAAGAAATCATATAATAATTTTTACTTCTATAGTGGCTGTTTTAAAAATGTCTACCCATTTTTTTTGCAGGCAGAACCGAAACCGAAACCGAAAAAATTCACAGCACCCGAAAGCATTTTAAATGAAGAACAATGTGTGATATTAGCTGGAATTTACAAGGCATGTCCAAGCCTTTGGGATGAAACAGATATAACTTATAGGTTTAGTAATAGAAGACGAGAAGCGTTAAAAAATATGTACGATGAATTTATTAAAAAAACTGGGCTAAGTCTAACGCAAAGTGATTTGGATTGTGAAATTTCGCGTCTTCGGAAAATATGCTCTTATGAAAAGAGACAAAAGTTGATGTGCAAACGACAAAATTTGGTTTATAAACCCAGGTGTCAATATTACGAACATCTTGCATATCTCGAAGTAGACGTTACCCCTTATGAGTGTGCAATATGTGGAAAATTACTTGCAGGCTCAAGCCAGTACAAAGTCCATTTAGCATCTCATGATGGTTCTCTACCATTTAAGTGCCATGTCTGTGGACATGGTTTCAAGCTGACGACTAATTTAACTGTACATTTACGGCGACATGTCCAAGACTACATGTACAGCTGTAAGATATGCAACAAGACCTGCGCAACAACTACCGATTTAAAGGCGCATATGCGTTACCACACCGGTGAAAAGCCCTATGTTTGTGAGATTTGTGGCAAAAAATTTCGTTCGTTGTCAGAATTTAGAGTGCATATGCAACGTCACGAGAAACGACCGCGGCACAAGTGCGAAATTTGCTCAAAAACATTTTATAGAAAATCATTGGTAAAAGAACATATGAGTGTTCACATAAAAATAAGAGACAAGATATGCAATATATGCAATAAAGGATTCACAAGCTCTAAACATTTACGACAACACAAACAGATTCACGCCGATGAAAAGAGATATGAATGTAAAATTTGTGGTAAACGTTTTGCGCAATATGCTGGACTCAGTGGGCATGTTAAGTCACATGGCACAACATTAATTGAGATAAGCTCCAAGAGTGTTGGATTAGTTAAAGAAAATAATTAATTGTATAATATTTTATTACTTTACTTACATATACAAATAAACAAAATTTAATTTAATACTAATTTAAAAAAATTTTCAATGGGGAAATACAGTTATAGATACGGAAATAAATAATAGAAATAATTAAATATAGTTTAATTTACATTTATACAGTAAATTTGTATAATTTAAGTCTGAATGAAACAAAAATTCAAATTTGTTTCGGTTTACACAGCAAACTTAGGCGTGAAATGTAGCAAATTTCAGATGAAAATTTAAATAGCAAATACAAACAAAGTACGGGGTGGGCCATATAGCGTTTGCTTTTTGAACCACCTATTTTCTTGAGAATGGTAAAACAAATGACATGTGAAATGTGTTCATTATTTACTTAAAGGTTTGACATTTACGCAATGGGACCCTATACGCTTGAACAAAATTGGGGAATATTGAAAACCTATTTCCAAAGTGGTGAGTCTTCTACTCAAACTGTGAGAAATTTGAAAAAAAAAAATTCCAAAAAAAAGATTTGCCAACAAGACAGTTTGTGGATCAATTCGTGTTCGTGAAAGTGGATCGTTAATGGATAAAACAACACGTGAACGTGCTCCTACAGTGCGTACACCCGAAAACATTGCTGCTGTAGCCGAAAATGTGCATGAACATACAACAACCTCAACTCGTCATCGTTCTCAAGAATTGAACATTTCACGCACTTTATTGAGGAGAATTTTGCATAAAGACCTCGGTATGAAGGCTTACAAAGTTCAATTGGTGCAAGAACTGAAGCTCAGAAAATCCACACGTTACTGTAGAGAAGCAAATGAATCCACAACGAGTCACTGTTTAGTGCGGTTTTTTGTCTGGCGGCATCATCGGGCCATTTTTTTTTTCGAAAATGAGCGAGGAGCCGCGGTTACAGCAAATGGCGAGCGTTACCGTGACATGCTCATTGAATTTTTGTTTCCAAAAATTGAAGAGGATGACATGGACGACATTTGGTTTCAACAGGACGGTGCAACTTGTCACACTGCCAAAGTTACACTCGAACTTTTGGCTACCGTTTTTGAAAACCGAATAATCAGCCGAACTTCCGATATCAATTGGCCGCCTCGGAGCTGTGATTTAAACCCGTTGGACTATTTTTTGTGGGTAGCCGTTAAGGACAAATGCTATGCGAACCATCCAGAGACGATTGATACTTTAAAACACGAAATCGTAGTTGCCATTCATGAAATTGGAGCCAAAACAATTGAAAATGTGCTTAAAAATTGGGTTAATCGGCCTACTGTAAAACCAGTCGTGGCCGTCATTTGAACGATATTATTTTTCATTCATAAATGACAATGTTCAATCTTCAAAATAAAAAAAAAAAGTTTGAAAAAATATTAATTAGTCTTTTTTTTTATAGCCGATTCAAAAAGCAAATTTTACATGGCCCACCCTAGTCAAAACCCAAAAATTTATAAATTTTAACGCTATAATGATTACCAAACTAACATTTTGTTGTATCTGCCCTGTGGTATGTTGTTGTAATGTCTTTTCAATATAATATCTAGATCAGATATATCTTGAATTGTTGGCATTGAGATCATCTAATGCGAAGCTCAGTAAACATAATTTTACGGCAACTCGGCAAGCGACCAGCAAGCTATGATTTTTTAAATTTCAGTGCTTTATCTCTTTATATTACTTTTAGTTCCTTATTCGTTCGGTATTGGTACCAGAAGTTGCGCGGCGTATGTTTATGATTCGTCAAAATATATACATACATATGTATGTAAAGTTAAAGCTGTAGTGGAAGTCTCTCTGTGAATGTTATTCAAGGCCTGTCGATGATAACCGTGTTGCTGTTGTAGCATCATAAAGCATTTTAAAATTTTTGAGGAATGTCGCTGAAGGGTTAGTCATTGGCCGAATATAAATCGGGGCGGTTTGGCAACATAGAAACTATGGTCTTCGACAACGTTTGGTTCCATATATTTTTAGTTGTTGTTGTAGTAGTATAAACATTCTCCATACATTTACGGGGAATACTGCTGAAGTGATAGTCCTTGGACGGATATAAATGCGGGTCGTTCCGGTTACGTAGAACCGACTGTCGTGGGAACGATATATTTTTAGTGCTTCTAGTTCGTGTCAGTCAATTTCAAGAAATGACTTTTGCCATGTTTGTAACGGAAATGGTATTTTAGCCATATAGGCTTTTATGTCACCAATTCCGACTAAGCAACCCAAGCAATTGGATGTAACTTTGGATACCTTCTCGGCGCATACAAGCGCGACCGCTCTATGGTCCAAACCCGTAACAAAGTCCTCAAGTCGCTAGCTGGAAGCATTTAAGACAAATACAAAGAAACATTGCCGTCGACATTTAAGGCAATCCGTCTGCCAGTTTTGAATTATGAAGCGCCCATCTGGTCGTATGGAACAAGTGATACGTATCATGCCACCCAAGTATTGCTCGCAGGACAGCGACGGAATATGTCTTTCCAACATCTCAATCAGAAGATATCTTCATCAATTGGCTGACGAGGTACAGACATATGCACAACAACCACTGGATCCTACAATAAAGGGTTTGATTGAAAAGTAATGAGCCTTATTTTTTTAAGCAGTTTTATTAAACCTTTTGGCTTATACAACTAATATTCTTCAAAATAGGACCCTTGAGCGTCAATACACCGGTGGTAGCGGTCCTTCCACTGCAGGAAACATTTTTTAAACTCATCCGCCGGAATCGCGTTCAATTCGGCTGTCACAGTTTTTTGGATCGCATACACTTTGCGCATTTCAAGTTTTCCGGTCACGACTTCCCGCATATTGTAATAAGTTAAATTTAACTCTTCACTGATCTCACGTAGACTAGCTCGACGGTCAATGTTCAAAAATTCACGACCCCGGTTCACATCTTCGTCTGTTTGCGTCATCAAGGCCTTCCAGATCGCTGTTCGTCTTCGACGTCCTCCCGGCCTTCCTTGAACGACTTGTGCCACCGTTTTACCTGGGCACTGGACAGAGATTGGTCCCCGTAAGCCTCCTTGAGTAGCCCAATGGTTTCGGCGTTTTGTTTAGCTTTACGCAAAAATTTGATCGAGTAACGTTCCTTCAACGATCGCTGCATTTTCGCCACTGGAAAATCCTAACACACTTTTAAAACAGCTTTCACGCGCGGAGCGATGTTGACTGCACCGCTGTTGCCAGCACACTGGGACCGGTTTCTAGTGGAAGGGGAAGGTCCAACGATCATTTTCCCCCACCAGCCGATTCGGTTGATCGCTTGGCAGACGCTAAGCGCGGGAAGGCTCATTACTTTTCAATCAAACCCTGTATACAGACAGTAAATTAACGACTTTCCCCGGGAGTCCCTTTCCACCTTTATGAGATATTGGTATCGGATTCTAACACGGCACATTGCATCTTCAGCTGCTTCATGGACACGCGTTATTCTGACACAATTATGTTCCGGATATAGTGGTAGGTTAAACTCTTACCTATCAAGAATTGGCCCAGACTTAATATATAGCCAGCATGTGAACGCAGCATGTCATGCCCACTTAAACCCACTTGTCTAGCACCGCTTTCCTGTTCCATTAGAAGAAATATACTACAACGGCTGATAACTTCACCGCACTGAGCAGGGTTTTGTACACTGATCCAACAAAAACAACCCTCTGGTTGTCAAAGCCAAAACCTACAAATAATTTTTTTAGTGATTTGCAAGTCGTGGATTTAAAAGGCGACAGTATAAAACTGCTTTACTGTAAGGGAGAATATTCGAAAAAGTATTTAATAATATTTAGAAGTTAAGAAATAGCGAGGAACTAATTCGTAAGTTTCTTCATGCGTTTAGCGGACACTTCAAAATACTTTTTTTTGCGATATTTACGTATGCAGTTCCATTGCGCAGTTCTGAATTTAGCATTATTTTAAGGACTAGTATTTTCTCTTTACTTAAATTGTTAAATCTTTCCATACTTGATAATATATTTTTAATTTTGATTTTATTATTTTTCATTTTCTATCTTTTAATGGTTGTCTAATAGTTTTTTGCTTTATTTACAGACGACCACAAATCATGGAACTATTCCAAAAACTAAAAAGTTCCTGCCGCCCGAAAGTCTTTTAAATGACGCACAGTGTATGATTCTAGCCAACGTTTACAAAGAGTATCCATGCCTCTGGGATGAAACAGATATAACTTATAGGTTCAGTAATAGACGACGAGAAGCGTTAAAATCTGTGTACGAAGAATTTAATAAAAAAACGGGATTACGCTTAACACAATACGATGTAGGTTGTGAAATTGCACGACTGAGAAAAATTTGTTCCTATGAAAAGAAACAAAAAATAATAAGTCAACGACAAAATAAAGCTTTTGAACCAGAATGCGAATATTATGATCATATAGCATACCTCGAAGTGGATGTGACCCCTTACGAGTGTCCAATATGTTCAAAAATAATTGCTGGCTCCTGTCAGTACAAAGTGCATTTAGCATCGCATGATGGTTCTCTACCATTTAAGTGCCATGTCTGTGGACATGGTTTTAAGCTGGCTACTAATTTGTCAGTACATTTACGTCGGCATGTACACGACTACTTGTATAAATGTGAGGTATGTGACAAGCCTTGCGCCACAACCACGGAAATAAAAATCCATATGCGGTCACACACCGGTGAAAAGCCATACGTTTGTGACGTGTGTGGAAAAAAATTCCAAACATCATCGAAGATTAGTACGCATATACGACGGCATGAGAATAGGCCTAGCCACAAGTGTGAAATATGTAATAAAACTTTCTTTGGTAGAGGTTTATATAAAGAACACATGTTAGTTCACAGGAATGTGCGAGACAAAGTATGCAATATATGCAACAAAGCATTTACAAGCTCTAAACACCTACGTCAACATAAGCAGATCCACGCCGAAGTAAAGAAATATTCGTGCAAAATTTGCGATAAACGTTTTGCGCAATATGCGGGCCTAAGTGGGCATATGAAGACGCATGGCACAACATTAGTCCCTTCAAGTAGTAAGAGTGATGAATAAAAGATATGTAGTATTGTTCATTTAAAAAATTTACTAAATAAAAGACTATACATTTTTAACTAATTTAAATGTATTACTTACTTACTTATGTGGCGCTACAACCATGTGTCCAAAATAGCCTGCCTGTTTTTGTCCTGTCGCTGGTGCTAATTGGTAATTTCGAGCGTTGTCAGGCCCCGCAGCACTTTTCCCTCCAACGCAGATGTCATTTTCCACGATTTCCTTTTGAGCATGGGGTACCGCGTCATAGATTCGCCTTGCTGGACCGTCTTCGTTCATACGGTTCCACGCTTAACTATTTTCATGTTTCTATATAGCTCATACAGCTCGCTGTTCCACCGTATACATAACTCCTCACCAACGCGGAGGGGCCCAAAGATCTCTAATTTCATTTGGACATTTGGCCGCTAATTGCTTGCTTTACAAAGCACTTAGCTACTTCGCAACAACCCAACTCAGACCAACGTCTTCTATGGGTAGATCTCATGAAGTCATCAATCCATAGCTGAACCGGTGATGATTGACCCCTGGGAAGGGTTCAGCGCCCAGTGGTGTGCTTGCAGAGCCTTCATTCGTCAGTTTATCAGCCAACTCTTTTTCTGTAATATCGCAATGTCCAAACAAGACAAACTTTATGGGGTTTGGCAACACTGTTCTGTTTTGTTTTACATTCATCGAATAATTTCTAAGAGTAGCGTGGACTAGCAAGGGCTCTCAGTGCACCTTGACTGTCACTAAAAATTCCAATACTTACCCGCCACCCAATTACCTCGCCACTTTTTCTTAATTAGCCAGTATGCTACATTCAAGATGGCATAGACTTCGTTAAGAATACCAAAGACATCTGCCCGTAGCGTAGGAGTACTTAGTGTCTTCGTCTAAGTACTATCAAGATCCGCTACCAACGCTGGTTTTAGATCCGTCGGTGTAGAAAACTTGGTGAAATCCCTTTAATAAGTTCTCTAGACTTAGCCGTTGATCTCTATCTGGGATCAAAACGTCATACTTCCTACCCGCTGGTATCGAGAACAGTGTTCACCGCTTCGACAACTAATGGCAAATCTGACAGTGGTCAATGTTCTCTTCCTTTCCCCAGACTTCGTTTGACTTGAGTCCATACGCCGCCTTTATTGCTTCCTTCCGCATTTGCGATCTAAAGGTTGCAAATTCAGGATGGCATTAAGGGCATCGCCAGATGTCGTACTCATAGCACCTGAAATATCCATTCACTTCTCTGTAGTCTGGTTAGAAGTTTTACTCTGGAATTAACCATAGTAGCCTTCCACTAGACTACAGAGGCGTATGTAATAATGGGTATAATCAGAGTGATGTACAACCAGTATACTACCGCCGGTCTTAGACCCCATCTCTTGCCTTACACTACTTTTAGTGTTTGAAAATCCTTCTACTCTAGAAGGCATACGTGGATCTAACGCATCTTACAATCTAGGATTACCCCTAAGTATTTGACCTCTGAAGAAAGTTGCAGTGTTACTTCTTTCAAGGTGGGTAGTAACAGGCCTTCCATATTGCGTTTCCTAGTGAAAAGTACCAAAGTTATTTTAATAGGATTCACCGAAAGACCATACAATTCGCCCCAATGATCAATCTAGTTCAGGGCTGCCTGCATTCTTTAATACCATGCATATTTTATTCATATTTTCCAACTGATTAGCTGAAGAACTATATGAAGTATTGTTAGCTCGAGCACTACTTTCATCGCAGCTGTAAGATAGGTGCGTATTGCTCTCGGGATGCACATACATGCTAAGCTATGAAGCTTATTGTCGATAGGGCGGTTTTCGATACCCACATAACCTCTCCGTATGTTATAATTGGTCTAATTATCCAATTCCGAATTCTTAGGCTACAACTCCGGGATTTCCCTGGAATTTTGTACACAGTGAAGGCCTTCTTTGATTTTGACAAGGTTGCATCAGTGTCCCTCTTCTACTTAGGTCAAAGTACTTAATTTCGCCATCATTTCAATAGTATTCCCATCGATATTAATCTCCCTCATTACTTGGTCTGGTGAAGCGAATGATGACTGTTCTATAGTATTATTTCAAAAATTTGCTTGGCTTATTTAATTTCAACGGCCGACGCTTATACGTCTACACGTTCGCACGCTCAACTTAAGACCTTGTGCGCATGAACTTCTGCTTATATCCATGTGTTTCATGTTATCGAAATTGTGGATGTGGCAACTCATTTTTTCTGGAAACTTCTCGCATGCGCATTGCTGACAAACCAATTTACAAACAACCCTCTAGTTGAACATCTCTGTAAAATTCTACCTGCATACCAACATCGTTCTTTTTAGAGGTGTCTGGCAACACCAATCTTTCACGAAATTACACAATTTTAACAAAAATTAGATGTCCTAAATTCAGTAGTTTTCGCGAAGCGTTGTAGGATGAGAAAAAAAACAATTAGCCAAATGAAGTTTTGGGGATAGTTTAATACATATTTGAACTAAAAAAAAAAAATTTGTACAATCTCCAACAATATATTGTAAGCCGAGTTATCAATAGATTCCCAGAGCACCTTGCCACTGAAGTATCCAACTTCTGTACAAGATACAACTTGCAATTTTCATCTGAAAACAAAAAAAAAAAAGATTATTAATTTTGATTATTATTTTGATAATTATCTTCGATGTGAACTAAGAAAATTGGGAGAAACACGTAAAATTCGAGTTTTTGGGGAAGGTAGAAAAAAAAGTGGTTTTTCAAGGAAAAAAAAACTCTTCAACTGGGTAAAAAAGTCGCTTAAAAAAAGTTTTTGGATGTTTTTTTTAGTTCACATAGAAGAGAAAACAATACTGAAGATAATGCATTTTGAATGAAATGGATAGCTCGTTTAGTTTTTTTGCAATCGTGTACATAAATTAGGTAAAATCGTAAAAATGAAAAGCCGAGAAACAAACACTTACAGAGACGTACACAGAAACAATACACTACAACAATAAGCGCACGGTTGCTCGACGCCGCACTACGCTCGGCTCTGTAGCTCTGCAAATACTTGGAATTTAACTCTGAAAATTTGTGTCTCATGTTCTTGAATATCTAAGCTATTGATTTCAGGAAAAAAAAAATCGATTTTTTTGACCTTTTAATTGGCCCGCCGGCCTTAAAAACTATAAGCCTCGGGAGATTGGTTTACATCCTTTTTTGTTGAAGCGTGCAGCATTAAACTTAGTATTCCTCCTGATGAACTGCTACAACAATAACAATAAAAAATATGAAGCATTGCCAAGATCAAGGCATATCTATACAAGGTAATAGCAGTTGTACAAAAACAAAAAGTTACATGTATTTTGTTCTTGCTTTTTTGTCAAAATAATTATTTCCAAGGCGAATTGAATTGTGAATAGTAAATAAACGCAAACAACTTTTTTCATAATAACAAAGTGTTCGATTTTGTTATTAAATGAATAAGCAGAGCAGATAAAAAGAAATTTGCGGAGAGATAAGTGTAAAAGTACATTTTGAATATTATTAATATCTTGCAGACAGAAATTACACATGTGAATCATCATCAACATTTGTGGGTCTGCGTTGGGGTGATGTGCATGTAAATGCAAGTAAGCAAGGAAATACTTCCTATATGCAGCACCTGCTATGAGGATTTCATAACTACAAATTGAAAAGCTGCCGAAAAGCTAGTGAATAAAGGGATACTATAAAAATTCTCGACAAATGTTATTTGAATAAATTAAAGATGAAAAACTAAATCGATTTTTTTTCTATATCCGTTGTGAAATTCTTTATTACGTTATAAAATATCGTTAAATTAATAATTTATTACAGACTGTGTATATACAAAGGAAAATAAAATGGTATTCTTAAAATACAAAAGAAGCACATAATTTATTTCTGAACAGTTTTTCGAATTAGCCATATTTTATTTAAGCTTAAAGGTTTACAAACTACTTTTGTCTTTTTTATTACAATTTCTTTACTTAACTTATAGAATTGATGTTGACTATGATGAACTATATTATGATAACTATATAAACTACATTCGTTATGTACTACACAAAGCTAGCGTTATAATAATATAACTACATGTACACATACATATATATATATGTACCAAATAGAAAGATGGGTATGAGGAGAACACATATGTATATAAATTAGTTTACATGCAGAGGAAAACTGTTTGCTAATTTACGAATTAAAAGTGGATTTGTTCGCATACAAAAAATTAGTTTATTTCAAACTAATAACTATTTGGATTTTGGATGTATTGATTTGCGCTTCATGCTATCCTTACAATCGGGCACTGAATGGGACCGTCTTTTGCAGAAAATGTGTCCTACTCGCAAATGCGGATATATTCTTTAGTGCCATAACATTGCGAAAAGATATTTCAATATTTTTACCACCAAATATATCCATTCCGTCATCGTAAGCACCAATCTATTTGAAACAGTGTCCATTTACCGCAAATAAGCAACCAGCCATTATTAGTGTTTTAAATTGACATTTAAATTGTTCATCTTCATTCCGTTCATTCATTTGTAATGTAACCCCCCAATTGAAGCCACTACACACCAAAGGACTTGCGTTTTATTCAAACGTATTGGGACTAATGAAATCCATAACCTTCACTGGGCAAGAGGCTCAGCCTGCTGTTCATATTTTAGTATAGGAAAACAAGCACATCACCTTTTGCAGCATAAGCGTCTACCATACCGAGATCTGAAACATAAATTGAAACACATAAGACAAAAAGAAAGGAAAGGAAAAAAGAACCCATTTTGCTTACCATCGTTTTGCGCACAATACACATTTCACCATATTTGCATTCAACAATGCAATAATACTATGATATTATGTACGGATAATCTTTATTTCTTGTGTTTCAATATAACTGCTACAAATACTTTGAGTAACAATGTAGAAACAAAGAAATATGTATACAAAGCAAATTCGCCTTGGCACAAATTTTTGACAGAAATGCCAATTCGCTCAAGGCGAATTAATTAGCTCTTCTAATGATACTACCTTGTATACAAGGCGAATTTATTACAGGTGACAGCAAACACATATAAGTAAAACCCTACATGTATTTGTTGTTGCGTTTGGTGCAAGCATCATGTCAAAATTAGCAAGCAAATGTAAACATACAAATGTAAACATACCAATACATACAAACAAAGCATATCATTTTGACGTAAGCCATACCTACGGCGAAAAATTCAGCTGGGTGAATGCTGTCACCTTATTAAATCCACCTTGCTTGTATAGATATGCCTTGGCCAAGATTAATTAGGAATCCGGCGATGAAACTCGGCGAATTAGTAGCGTGGTATCCAAGGTGGATTTAATAAGGTGACAGCATTCACCCAGCTGAATTTTTCGCCTTAGGTATGGCTTACGTCAAAATAATATGCTTTGTTTGTATGTATTGGTATGTTTACATTCGTATGTTTACATTTGCTTGCTGATTTTGACATGATGCTAGCACCAAACGCAACAACAAATACATGTAGGGTTTTACTTATATGTGTTTGCTGTCACCTGTAATAAATTCGCCTTGGTGGTATCATAGCATTATTGTTGACGATATATCGATTAATATCTCCACTTCCAAGAATGTTTTGCTTCATATTTTTACTCATTGGGAAGCTTAAAGTAGTTGACGAATTGTTTATTTTGTAGAATTTTTGTGTCGATGTGTATTATCGGTCGCTCTTTCCTTTATTGTCTAATTTGAAACACTTTTGATGCTTGAGAGCGTGTACATTAAAGTTATTTTAGAATTGTTTTTTAATAAAATGTTTATAAATAAAGATTAAAGTAAAGAGATGTTAACAGTTTTAAGGAACGTAAAGTGTTTGTGAAACTAAAGCAATCGAGATATGTGCTTTCTTCCATAGAAAAATGGCGTCGTGTGGTTAACAAATTTAAATACTTGAGCTACAAAAAAAAACTCAAACACAATTATTTCTGGTGGCTAAATTCGTGTATATTTTAGATACAGTCTGGAGTCTATTTCCAACGGCACCACTTTTACTTCCAAGAATCAGTTGCCCTTGTTTCAAAACTAACCCCAAATCTTTTTATGATAAAAAACCGATCTCTTGGTAGGAATTTCCAATTAAAATTGTAATAATGGCTTTAATACAAGAGACCGTTGTGAATTGGGGTTTAAGGAAATGCGGAGAAATTTCGACATTGTTGGCAGTAGGAAAGGAAGAGTTTTTCCTCAGTTGTGAGTTTTGTGACTATACAGTTCTTCAATTGGACAAGTTCATACGACACATATGCGAAAGCCATCAACCAGAATTTCCTGAAATAAAAACCGAAACAAATTTAGCGGAGCTAACGGTTCAGCTGCAAGATAAGGAAGTGGGTAGTCAATGGGAAAACAGTGATGAGGTATTAAACCAAAAGCCATTGAAAAATTGAAACTAAATAGACGCTTTCATACGTATGTATACGTTTACAGGAAAACGATGACAAGGATTATGCGTTAAGGGGATTTGAAAGAGTTGAAATCGAGTTGGATACAATGGAAATGGAAGATTCGTTGGGTATGAAAGAAGAAGATATTTCGGAAGTGTTCGTGAACGATAAGCACAGCTTAGTAAGTGTGGATAATACCAATATAAGATCGTACATTTGATTTAGCTTCTCATCTTTCAGCAGTACATTGAAACAAGTGACGCTGAGATGTCTGACGTTAGTTGCTACGATAATAAACAGGTGGGCGCCGATGAATCTGGGACGTGGGTTGAAGCTAATTTTGAGGGTAACAAGTTACATGTTCCAAGTAATGGACGATCAGAGTTCATAGACACTTCAAGTTGCATGTTGCAAGACGATAAGGATTCGGCCGCGGAAAAAGAATTTAATATTGAACTTATTAAATTATACCGTTCCCTACCGTTGTTGTGGGACACGAAACATAAAGATCATAACAACCGTATTTTAAGAACAAGACAATATGATATTTTGCTCGCAAAATATAAAGAAATGTATCCAAATGGTGTTAGAAAAGACCTTTTGAAAAAAATTAACTACCTTCAGTCCAATTATCGGCGTGAATTAAGACGGGTGTCTTCACATGGGACATCTACTCTATACTATTTTGATGCCATGGATTTCTTACGCAACGATGAACAATCGTCCTGGGAATCACAAAGTGGAGTGAGTGATTTAGCAAAACTGAAGGTAAGTTGAATTTAGAAATAGGTTTGCACCATTTTCGTGTATTTAATACATTATTTTATTTACCGAATCACTTATTACTAAAGTTGAGCCTAACAGTAAGTTTTTAAACCTTGATCTAGTTTATCTGCTTGTTATCCCGATGGTTGGGCTTGTTTTTGTCTATCGCTAACTAACGCAGGGTGATTATTTATTTAAGTAAGTCTAAGAGGTCACTGAAGTCTTTGGAGTTAGTGTGTGAGGTCCTACCAGCCTTGAGTATGAAGGAGACTTTTGTCCCTCTCCAGCCTAGCGAAATGTGGCCTACGTTAAGATAATAGTTTTAATAGACGGTGAGACAATATACCGTGATTGCTGCAGTTCAGCAGGATAGATACCGTCTAGTACTGGCGATTTATAAGCACCAAAAGTGTTAGTAGCCCATTCAGTCTTTGCGTTTGTAACTAATAGACTTCCTAGGTCGGATTGCCTTTCATTATTAGCGGAGTCGTTTTTTTTTTTTCACCGAGTATCGGGAATTGTTTATTTAAAAAGCGCGCGTTACACATAAGAGTACATTTTTTTTTGCTAGAATGTTGGTACAACTGTCCTCTATAGTGTCGCAGAGTTTGAGCGTGATCTGTCAACTAGCTTGTGTTTGGCATTTAATTATATCAGTGAACCGCAGGTGTGCTCTGCGATTTTCACTATGGATGAAAATATTGAACAAAGAATTTGTCTTAAATTTTCTGTTTTTAACGGAATTTCGTGTGCCGAATCGTTGAAAATGTTGCAGAAAGCCTATGGCGAGTGTGCTTTATCAAAAACACGGATCTACGAGTGGTGGGCCGAGAAGTTGTGGAAAATTTGCATCGATCTGGTCGCCCATCAACAACTTAAACGCATGAAAACGTTGACAAAGTCAAGGAAATGGTACTGAAAAACTATCATTTAATTCAATTCGCAACATTTTACACCATCAATTGTGCATGAGACGCGTGGCTGCTCGACTCGCTCCAAGAGAGTTGAATTATCAGGTCAGTTCATAAGTTCGTGCGTATTTTACCCATAATTTCACTTTTGTACGAATTTTGCAAAATTATTCGCGGAATATAACGGAACTATTTATAATTTCTTTGATATATTGTGCATTCAACAGTGATTTTACTCGCGGATAGAAGTACGTGTTGTTAAAAAATAAAATGGAATCTTCGAACTCGTATAAGAGTCATATTCTGTAATTTTTTATAAACGTGGTAAAAATGCAACAACTGCTGCGGCACAAATAAATACTGTTTACGAAGAGGATACCGTGAGTGTAAGGACTGCACAAAAGTGGTTTTCAAAATTCCGAGGTGGTAACTGCGACGTGGTAGGCGGCCGCCGTAGCCGAATGGGTTGGTGCGCGACTACCATTCGGAATTCACAGAGAGAACGTCGGTTCGAATCTCGGTGAAAACACCAAACTTAAGAAAAACATTTTCTAATAGCGGTCGCCCCTCGACAGGCAATGGCAAACCTCCGAGTGTATTTCTGCCATGAAAAAGCTCCTCATAAAAAATATCTGCCGTTCGGAGTCGGCTTGAAACTGTAGGTCCCTCCATTTGTGGAACAACATCAAGACGCACACCACAAATAGGAGGAGGAGCTCGGCCAAACACCTAACAGAAGTGTAAGCGCCAATTATTTATTTTTTGTTTAATATCTAACTGTGGCAAAGCGTCCCTATAGACAGCATCCAAGTTTACTTTTAACTTCTCGCATGTTTTCCCATCCCAAAATGAAAGCGAATTTCCGAACGATGCTGCTCTTTTTCCATCTTAGCGAAAATCATGAAACACGTCTCACTCGAATAGCTGCCAAATCAGAACTAAATCAGACTGAAATTTGTTTTGCCGCCGTTTAATACAATAAATGGCGCTCACAAAGCTAATACCAACTTCCCTCAGGAGCAACCGCTGTCAAACACTTAATGTACTTAATGAACGCCGTAGGTCAAGTAATTTTATATTTTGCATAAAATATGTGCATGTGCCTTTGTTATAAGTGTTTCAGGGGAAATAAAAACAACAAAATTGGTGTAACGGTACTTTGAATTGTTCAAAACCCTTTGCACAAAAAACCCGATTATTTCACTTAAGAGAAAGATCACTCTGACGGCACGAAATTTAGACGACAAAAAAATAGACAAAAAAATTTTTTTTTTTATGAAACGAGAGCTTTTCTCACTTCAATCACATCTTGTATATTACAAAAAAAAAACGAAAAATTGAAATGGCGGAGGCGTGATAGCTTTTCCAGGGCACTCCTTCACTACTGGTGGCATCTATTGACAAACAGCGGGAACTTAGTTGCGCAACTGATATAATTTAATGTAATCAAAACCACCAACGATAAAAAATGCGCGATTACAAAATTGTTCTTCTTTAAAGAGTTGTCATTTTCGCCGCACTTGCCGAACGGCAAAGCAGAATGTTTCTAATTTTAAAAAAGAAAATCAGTAATGGATTTCAAACGTAATACGAGTAGTGTGATTACATTATATTTGGTTGGAAAATGTCAGTTTTGTAACTCCACCCCGATCTCCATTAATCACGTTATGTCCGAATGTTATGCCTTCAACTCACTAAGAAAAAATATATTCCATAACTCCGATCCCATTCAATGTATTTTCAACCCCACAATCGATAATATTAAAAAAATTATAGCTTTCTTAAAAATATCAAAATTATATTACGAAATCTAAACAAGCATGTCGAAAAATTATATTGTATCTCCTAACTTATAATGAAATTCTAAACGACGCATAAGCACTTAGTATTAAACATTAATTAAGCACTAATTTTACATCATAAGAAGAAGCTGAAGGCCTTAGCAGCCATAGCTTTCCTAACTAGGCTTACAATTTTAATTATAAGTTTCAGTTTGTAATAATAATAATAAAATATATATATAACTGCGACGTGGAGAATGCCTCGCGCGCTGGTCGTCCTGAAGTCTTTAACTCCGACGCCTTGCTCGAACTCATAGAAGCTGGGCCAAATTTGACAGTCGATATGCTAGCTCATCGCATGGAACAGTTCACAGGCACCTGGTTCAGTTGGGAAAGGTTTCAAAGCTGGGAAAATGGGTTCCGCATAGACTTTCCGTCGCCAACCTTCAGCAGAGAGTGAATGTGTGTTCTCAGTTGCTGCAACGGCTTGAAAATGAAAGTGTTTTGAACCGTACCGTTACTGGTGATGAAAATGGGTCCTTTACAATAATGGGCTTCACCCCAAGAAGATTATCCTGTCTATTTGGTGGGATATGACCGGTATTATTTATTATGAACTTCTGGAACTAAACCAGACGATAACTGCTGATTATTATTCCCATCAGCTATCAAACCTGAATGAGGCACTTGACAAAAATCGGCCGTCTTTAGTGAATAGACGCAAAGTTTTGTTTCACCACAACAACGCAAGAACTCATACCGCAAGGCAAGCTGAACGAGCTCGGATGGGAGCTAATGCCGCATCCACCATACTGCCTGGATATTGCACCTTGTGATTATCAGCTTTTCCGTGGACTTCAATCCCATATGAGTAACAAGAACTACTCCGCAAAAGAAGCTATAAAAAGGGATATCGAAGCGTATTTTGGCTCCAAGGACAAACAATTGTTTGAGCAGGGAATTAAAAATTTGCCTAAACGTTGGGAATAAATACTTTAAACATCTTTTTTATTAATTTTAAAACCACCTTTAAAAAACGCACGAACTTATGGACTGACCTGATATATTAGACTATGAAAATTGCACCAAAGTATATGTATGTATGCATGTTTATATACATATATTAGTATACAACATATCTTATAAGGTGGGTGGTAAAGGTTAGGTTAGCCTGGTTGGCAGTAAGCCACGCATAGACCTTTTGGTCCCTAGCGATACCAGATGGAGACCGACCTCTATGAATACCTAAAGTAGACATCATGTAGGATGTCAGCGCTTTTGGCGAATCTAAGTAGGGCTGGGAGCTCCGCTTTTGAGACGTCTTCCAGACCCTCAAACAGTGGGGCTCCCAGGCATCTTAGTCGTGTTTTTGATAATGCCGGACAAACGCACAGAAGGTGTTCTAAAGTCTTCTCAACATCCTCTCTGCATTTCCTGCATTTGTCCGTGTTAGCAATCCCTATCTTGTACGCATGTGCAGCCAATAGATTGTGACCTGTTAGCATACCTATGATAGTTCTGCATTCCTTTCGCGAGAGCGTAAGTACGAATTGAGTAAGTTTTTTGTCGTTAGTTCTACACATGAGTTTTGCTGTTTTGTATGTGGTCAGGTTAGTCCACCTAGCTTTAACTTGCCTTTTCATGTGGTCGTCCATTTCATTGTATATTGTGTTTAGCGGTCTCGGTATGTCGTTCTCTTGTTCAAATGGTAGTCTCACAGCACTTTTTGCAATCTCATCTACTATTTCGTTCCCTATAATGCCTTTGTGTCCAGGTACCCAGTAGATATGCAGCCTACTGTTTCCGGCTAGCCTTTCTATGGCCTCCCTGCTCCGTCGAACATTTTTGGATTTAATACAATATGAGCTTATTGCTGCTTGACTATCCACGTTCTAGTGTAGGCTAGCTCCGCGGCCTTCCCCACAGCAAAAACTTCCGCTTGGAAAATACTGCTGTGGTCTGGCAGCTTGATAGACTGCCTTATTCCTAGTTTTGAGCAGTAGATACCCGCTCCCACTCCGTCTGAAGTTTTCGAGCCGTCTGTATAGATGTGAAAGGTTCTATGGCCAGGCTTCATGCCTTTGTGCCATCCCTCCTCTTCAATTGTAGTGCGGAACCTTCTTTCCCAATTAAAGTGCGGAGTCATGTAGTCTGTGCCACCTGAGCTCCACTTTCCTATTGTGCTGTGACCGAAGGTTCTGCAGATGAATACCCCCGCAGCCATTAGCCTCCTCGCGGATTTCACTGCCAGGTTTTCTGCCATGAGGTCAATAGGTGGCATGCTGAGTATCATTTCCAGCGCCGCCGTTGGAGTGGTCTTCATCGCTCCTGTTATGCACAGGGCAGCGAGTCGTTGAATCCTTTCCAGCGGCATTAAGTATGTCAGTTTTTTTTGTCGCAGTCCACCATACTAAGGTTCCGTACAGCAATATCGGTCTGACTACTGCTGTGTAGCACCAATTCATCAGGGAGGGTGATAGACCCCAAGTAACGCCCAGCATTCTTTTACATGCGTACAACGCATTACTGGCCTTTTTCACCCTCTCCTCAACGTTGTGCTTCCACAGCAATTTGCTGTCCAATATTACTCCGAGGTACCTTGCATAATCTTTGAGAATTAGTTCGTTGTTGCCTAGCTTCGGGAGGTTCCACGTCGGAACTTTGTACTTCCTGGTAAAAAGTACCATATCCGTTTTTCCCGCGTTTATCCCTAGCCCTGCGCGAGATGCCCATTGATGGATCGTTTTGAGAGTGCTGTTCATCACATTACTGATGGTGTCCAGGTACTTTCCCGTAACTACTATAGCTATGTCATCGGCATATGCCACTAGTTTAGGTGCGCCTCTGTCAAGTTTCTTAAGAATTTCATTTGCTACTAGTAGCCATAATAGCGGCGATAGTACCCCACCTTGCGGAGTACCTCTGCATGCATACTTGGTGACGCTCGCATCGTTCCACTCCGCTCTTATCTTTCTGCTAGCTAATAGCTGCCTTATCCATAGATAAACCGCGGGTTGCACATTAAGTGACTCTATGCTATTTAGAATAGCATCTTTTGTCACGTTGTTAAAGGCCCCTGATATATCTAGAAATACTCCTAGAGCATACTCCTTATATTCTAACGCCTTTTCTATGTTTAGTACAAGTGAGTGAAGTGCAGTTTCAGTGGATCTGCCTTTAGTGTAAGCATGCTGCGCCTTGGATAATTCGGCCGGCGCAATTGTGTCTCTAATGTATGTATCTAGAATCTTCTCTAACGTTTTCAGGAGAAATGAAGTCAAACTAATGGGCCTGTATTCTTTTGAGTATAGAGGTTTGCTTTTTCCCGCTTTTGGAATAAACACAACCCTCGCTTCCCTCCACAATACAGGAACGTAGCTGAACCTCAGGCATCCCCTGAATATCGTTCTTAACCATGGTACCACAAGGTGGCTTGCCTTTTGGAGCATGGCTGGGAAGATTCCATCCAGTCCTGGCGATTTATATGGGTCGAAACTTTGTATATCCCATTCTATTTTGTTGGTTGTAATTACGTTCGTCGGGATTTCGTGCACAATATCTCCTCTAGGTTCGAGATCTGCAATGTCCGCACACCCTGGAAAATGTGTACTGACTAGGTCTTCTAAAGAGTCCTCACATCTGTCAGCCCACTCCCCGTTAGTTTTTCGTATTGTTCTTGGCATAGACGGATTCTTGGATAGCAGTTTCCTGAGTCTAGCCACATCGTTAGTGTCTACCATACTGCTACTTTCCAAGATTCTCTCTTGGCTTTACGTATCTCTTTCTTGTATACTTTTAGTAGATCCTTATACTCTTTCCAACAGAACTCATTGTCAGCAACTTTGGCTAACCTATAGAATTCATGTACTCTACGTCTTTGTGCTCCTAATTCCCTGTTCCGCCAGGGAGGCTTCACCTTGCGTTTATTACGTGTTGGAGGGCAGGATCTTTTAAAGGCTTTGACAAGAGTAGTTGCAAACAATTCAACCCCTTTCTTAAGGGGGGAAGCTGGTCTAGAGCGCAAAAAATGGGCATATTTTATGAATTTATTTTGACTCAACAAAGGAATCAATCGAAAATCTGTGAAATAGGTTTAATAATATAGCTTTCATGGTACAAATACAAAATTTTTCGTCTGAATTAATTTCAAAATGGCCGCTGTCCAGCAGTTCTCCTAAGGCGCCTTTTTTTCTAGTGGGTCCATTGCCGAAGACGTAAACTCCTTAATTTTTGTCCTGGATCAAAAAATAAAATTTTTTTAGTTTCTATATAACAACAGAAAGAGACGTACGTAGGATTTTTTCGATATTTTGTTTTTTCGCGAAATGGTGCACGTTTGAATAAAAAGTTACAATTTTCACTATAAAGAACGACATAAAATTGTTGATTAAAAAAAAAACTATGTAATATGTATAAATAAAAAATCCTACGTACGTCTCCGGAGAAAGGTATTTCAAATGTATTGTCAAAATTTCGTAAGAATCGGTAAAGATTTGTTCGAGTTATGTCTTCGGCCAGTTTAAAAAAAGTGATTTCGAGAAAAACGCGTTTAAAGTTGTAAGTAGCGTTCGGGGCATACCTGCGAGGCACTGCCGTCGAATGAAAAATTTGGGCATTTAGACATTTTTGCTGGCATCCCTCATTTGGTATATTATTTCTAAGACCCTAAAGCACCTTTTAAGACAAAAAAAAATTTTTCGATTTTTTCAAAATTCTAGACCAGCTTCCCCCCTTAAGTGCGACGTGTGACTTGTATTTCCGGGGTATCATTGGTGTTTTTGATAGTATATCCCTATACAAGTCCCAGTTAGTATTCTTAGGATTTCTAAAGGATGTAAGCTTGTTTTTTTTGAGCGGAATATAACCTGAAAGCTTATGTATCTGTGATCAGAGAATGAGGGCCTACTCAACACTTCCCATTCCTGAACCATAACATGCCTGCTTGTGTAGAGTGTTAAATCGAGTACATTCTTCGAGGTTGGTCCCACATATGTTGGTTCTTCACCTCTATTAGCTATTTCTAGGCTACTCTGAAGAATATAAGTAAATAGTGACTCACCTCGGTCGTTTATATCTGCACTTCCCCAGACTGTGTGATGTGCGTTTGCGTCCGTTCCTACCACCAGAGCATGCTTCTTTCTGGCAGCTGTTTCTACCAGCTTCCGAAGTTCCGGCTGTGGTGCTTCTTCATCATGTGGCATGTAGCAGGACCCAAAGAGTAGCGTCTCATCCTTGCAGCCCTCCAGCGCCACCACTGTCAGGTCGTCTGAAGAGAGATTATTATCAATATAAGAACATATACTTTTTTTTGACCAGCAGCTGAAGGCATTGTTGCTAGTGCTGCCACAAATATGTAATATATATTTATTTATAAGTATATTTCATTATATTAAATAAAATAAATAAATTTTTTTGACCATTATCACTGTTCTTTCCTTATTTTTTACAATCGGGATGTATGTGTTGTAGTTGTGTGACTTTAGACCGGAGACTATGTTGCCCGATGCTATCCATGGTTCCTGGACTAGAGCCCTTCGTAGCCGACTCACTCTATGTTGAGCAGGAGCTCGGCTGAGGCGTTCTTACTTTTGTGGAGGTTTATCTGAAGGACTTTCAGCATCTGGCCTCAGTACCTTCTCGGGGTTGGATACTACCTCCAAGTCACCCTTCTCCACTTCCTGTATATTGAGGGAGGCTTCCAGGATCTCTTCTATCCGAGATCCTTTTCCACCTCCCCCGCAGCGAGCGTGTTGTGGTTGTCGTCTGTCGGGTTGCGCTTTTTGAGGCGAAGGTGCACGCTACCAACTCCCCAAGCCATCCTCCCGAATCGCGCGTAAAGCAGGTCCTCTGCCGGCTTGTTGATTTGGATGATGTAGTCCTGGCCACCATCAGCAGTTGCTGGTTTTGCCACACTCAACACTTTCCAATCGTCTGTCGGCACGTCCGTGTTTTGTCGTTGTAGTAGTCGCAGCGCATGTTCCGGTTTTACCACTCGCGGAATGAAAACCTTTGCCTTCGGTATTGAGGGAATGCAGCTGCGATCAACAATTTCCAGTGATGCCTCCTCCCACCGGCCGTGAAGCGTTTTTACCCCTTCCTTTAGCCATGTGAGCGTGGGGTCATCCTTGCATTTTATGATTTTGACGCCGCTGAACCACCCTGCTCCGTCGAATGCTGGCATGGGTGCGTCCGGCTCTGCGTCCATTTTTGTAAACAAGGCTTCCAGTAGCTTCATTTCCACTACCTTCCACCATTCCTGCGACATTCGCCCCAGCTGGTGGCTACGGTCAGTGAGTGCCACTATGAGGTGTCTCTTGGCAATTTCACTGGCCGCTGCCGCTGCTTTCGACGTCGTAGGTCTTTCGTCACCGTTTTTCGGTTTAGCCGTTTCGTGCCTGTGCTTCTGCTTTTTTGATGGCCCTGAGGCTTCACTATCCGCAGAACGCTGCCTCTTGATGGCTAGCTCTTCTTCGATTTTGTTCGCATATTTCGGATTGGAAGTCGCGAACATTGGCTTTGTTGCGTAGAAGGCCCGGCCATTTTTGATCTCCTCTCTGGCCAACCAAGCCAACCGTTCCTCCTCTTGCTTCGTCAGGTTGGTCTTGTTGCCAAATCGGTCACAAACTTTGACCGCGGCCTTGTATCGGGCTTTGGCCTTCAGCTTCTCTTTATCAGGCTTGATCCTTGGCCTGATCTTGCTATCCGAAGCAGCACCATTGGATCCAGCCGGAGAACGCAGAAGAGCCTCTTCCTCAGCTGTGTTAATGCTCCTGACGCTTTCGTGGTCCGAGTCTTCGTTGACAACGGCACCTCCGCGTTATGTGTGTGTTTGGCAGTAGAATTACGACCACTGTAGCCTGCTCTCGCTACAATGGAAGTTTTGTTGCTTAAATTTTTACTAGTATTCATCTTTTTCGTACGACCACCTGCTCGACGAGGCGAGCGCAGTGGTCTATTTTTATAATGGGGAATTCAACACGGTCCACCACGGCAGCGCCCCATGCCGTGGCAAGGCCACAGTTACTTCCTAAGGCGGCCCGGTGTTAGGAAGGCGCCGTTGAAATACAGCCGGTCTGGTGAACCCCCTGGCTGCAAACCATCCAATGGGCACGGTGTCGCATAACACCCTGGATTAGGGGGTGGGCTAGGAGAGGAAATAACGGGTTGTAGGGGGGTTTAGGGATGACAAAGGGATCTTCGTCGGTACGGTGATCTTCGCATGGTGACTGGGTGGCCACCAAGTACGCTGTAAAGCGAGTGGATGGCTAGCCAATCCCCATGTGGAGCTTCTCTCTTAGTTCGTGTTGGGTTGGCCCCCATGCTATGGGGGTCAGACCACCACTTAAGCCTCATCCCCACGTCAAGGAGACCAACATGATGAGGCTGTGGAGGCTGGTGTGTCGTAAAAGTTACCATAAATTTTTTCCTTCATATATAATAATAAATTAATAATAAAAACATTAAAACAACAGGTATTATTAACAACTAGTCGTCACTAATTATGAACTCGGTAAGGATGATGATGATACTCGTACAATAGGTTTTATTTTAAATTCTTCAAGTAAATCAAATTAATAACCCTCATAGAGAAATGGTTCATTACTATGCACACAGGAAGAAGGCATATGCAAATACAAATATGTGAATTTATATATATAACATATACGCATATGCATACATAGAGCCAGATGTCGAACGTTGCCGAATGCGGGGCCCGATTGCGCCTCTTTGTCGTTCGTTCCGCGCTCTCGCTTGCAGTTCAAGCAACGTAACGCTGCATGAGCAAAATAACAGCGCATTTTTTGTGCAGCCGGCTACGTCGAATTATAAGACGTTATCACGTCCAAAATGGTTGCAAATATACTGCGATCCACAGAGAACAACTAAGTTTCGAATGTTGCATCAAGAATTATGATCGCACTCAACATAACAAAAAGAGTCCACAGGGGCACTCCACGGGGGGAGTATTATCTCCACTCATCTGGTTATGCGTTATTAGTAAATTCTTAACAAAACTTAATGGAGGAGGGGTAAAAGTGGTCGCGTACGCTGATGATGTGGTGTTAATAGCATCAGGACTGTGTCCCAATACGATCAGTGGGATCATTCAAAGGGCGCTAAGCGAGCTTAACTCTTGGGCTACAGACTGTGACCTAAGTTTAAACGCGCGTAAAACAGAACTCATACTATTTACGACCAGATATAAGGTACCAATTTTTACTCTACCAAGCATTAACGGACAAACCCTCTCACTTTCACCCAGTGCAAAGTACTTAGAGGTAATTCTGGACTCCAAACTTAGCTGGAAATTAAACATTGAAAAACGGGTAAAGAAAGCAGAAATCGCTTAATATGCCTGTAAGCGTATGCTGGGAACAAGATGGAGTCTTCAACCCAAGTATACATTATGGTTGTATAAGGCGATTATACGACCAATTTTAACGTATGGCTCGGTAGTTTGGTGGAAAGCTCTAGGGAGAGAATACAACATCAAATTACTTAGCAGAACACAAAGATCAGCCTGTGCAATAACAGTCGATGTGATCAGACCATGTCTTAGGGAGACCCTGAACGCTCTGCCACACGTTATTCCGGTAGATCTACATATCAAGAAGATGGCAACAATGAGTGCATTTAGGTTAAATGAAGCGGGTCCCTGGAAGGAGAAAGCTCATTGCCATGCCAGTCTATACTGCGACAAACCCAGTATACCTCGAAGAGGACTGACTACATCGTCCCGACGGTGACATTCAGTCGAAATTTTGTCAATCTCGTTCCATCTCGGAAAGAATGGAATAAGGGATTCTCACTAAACAAGTTCGACACTACAGTCTATACAGATGGCAGTAAAATGGATTGTGGTGTTGGAGCTGGTATATATTCTCATAGACTTAAAATTAAATGATCTGTGCGTCTCCCTAATGCTTGCAGTGTCTTTCAGGTGGAAGTACTGGCAATAGGGGAGCTTGTAGGCAACTAATTGCAGATCCCTCTTTTAAGGGCGTTATCGCTATTCTTTCGGATGGCCAAGCTGCAATCCAAGCACTGGGTTCAGCTACAACTACCTCTAAAGTAGTGGAGCAAAGCAGGAATAACCTCACCACCTTGAGCGACATCAGAGCAACGAAGGTAATGAAAAAGCGGACGAAATGGCAAGAAGGGGATCTGCCATGAATATCGCCCTTGCAGAATCGGTATTCACACCACTAGGTGCAGTCAAGAGTGCAATTTCCCTAAAATACCTCCGAATCGCAGATTGTAGATGGAGAGACCAGACAAAATGCAAAATTAGCAGAACGTTATGGCCCACCTACAACCTTAAGCAATCGTCAACATTGATAAACATGAAACGACGGGACGCCTGGAGACTAACGGTAGTCATAACTGGCTTTTGGTCTGTGGGAGAACAAGCAGCCAAAATGGGCATCCCTCATAATACATACTGTCACAGTTGTAAACAACCGGAGAAAAAGGAAACAATTTTCCATTTCCTCTGCGAAAGCCCTACCCTATGGAAGGACAGAATGTTAACCCTGGGTAAACCACTGTTCGAGAGTCTGGAACAGTTGTCTGGCTTAGATGTCAACAACCTGATAAGGTTCCTGAACCGCACAGACTGGATATAGTCATGCTGTAAATAACTGGTAAACAAGTTGGTAACGAGGATGTGGCAACAAAAGGGGCGGAAGCGCTAGTTGGATTCTGGAAGAATCACCACTTAAACCAACCAACCAACCAAGGGGTTAGGGGTAGTCAGAGGCCCGAAAAAATGACGATTTTCAATATTTTTTTTTTGCTATTCTATTGCTTTATATTTCAAAAATAAAAGCATGACATTAATATATCATGTTCTGAATTGACTTTAGCAAAATTTAAAAAAAAAATTAGTAATTGGATTATAATAATATTTTTTCCTTCATTTTAATTAATTTTCTAGCCAACCTCTGAAGCTGCCGAACGCTATGCGAAGCCAGAAAAGGTCACTGAGACCGTCAGCAAATCAAACTCTTCTTATATTCAACAAAGTGAATTCCCAAGAAAAGAAACTGGTTTTCCACAAAGTTCTAAGGAAGAACAAGATCTTCAGAAGCTCACAGACGAACAGAAATTCATTATTGAGCTGATTGAATTGTACCGCTCTTTACCGGCATTATGGAACATAAATTACAAGTACTACAATGATCGAGAATCAAAAGACATACAATACAATATTTTACTTGAGAAATATAAAGAAAGATATCCGCATGCCGACAAAGAAGAAGTTAAGAAAAAAATTAATACTCTTCGAACGAATTTTCGACGAACTTTAAAAACTCCGTATTCACAAAAACTATACTATTTTAATGCAATGCGTTTCCTTTGTAATATTGGCGAATCAAACAGTACAACGTGTGATTTTGATGATATGCAGGTGAGTTAAGTTTATTAAATGTTTTGTGGTTCAAGTTATAGGTATGTGAATGAGTTATTTGCAAAGTTTTCAAATCTTTTCATACCCACATAACGAAAGCAATGTACCAGCAATCGGGGTCGAAAAAGGTATAGGTTATTGTATGCCTGTCCATACGTTTTAGCAACAAATAATTTCGGCAAAGTTCAGCTATCTCAATGAAGCGATAAACATGTCACTCTACATAGGCTCAGGCACGATTGATATTGAAAATTGGCAAAATTAGACAAAATCCACATATAGCAGATATTTTGATGTTCCTTTTTCCATCGGATCGGCTAAAAATTGAGATACATCAATCTTTCGTCGCAGGAGCAATTCCTTTTGCAGCACGTTTGCTCCAAATACTTCTCTTCAGTGCTGGCGTTGAACCCAACCCTGGACCAGAGGTATTTTACTGCTGCATCTGCCACAAACGGCTCCATCCGATGCTCGGTTAGGTGCAATAAGTGCAACGGGTGGTGCCATCTTAAGACCTGTTCAGGCCTTAAGACTCACAGGGAGTGGTCCACAAGGTATGTGGCCACGTGTTGCTCCCTAACAGTAAGTTTTTAAACCTTGGTCTAGTTTATCTGCTTGTTATCCAGATGGGTGGGCTTGTTTTGTCTATCGCCAACTAACGCAGGGCGATTATTAATTTAAGTAAGTCTAAGAGGTCACTGAAGTCTTTGGAGTTAGTGTGTGAGGTCCTACCAGCCTTGAGTATGAAGGAGACTTTTGTCCCTCTCCAGCCTAGCGAAATGTGGCCCACGTTAAGACAACTTTTGATAATAATTTTAATAGACGGTGAGACAATATACCGTGATTGCTGCAGTTCAGCAGGATAGATACCGTCTAGTACTGGCGATTTATAAGCACCAAAAGTGTTAGTAGCCCATTCAGTCTTTGCGTTTGTAACTAATAGACTTCCTAGGTCGGATTGCCTTTCATTATTAGCGGAGTCGTTTTTTTTTTTTTTCACCGAGTATCGGGAATTGTTTATTTAAAAAGCGCGCGTTACACATAAGAGTACATTTTTTTTTGCTAGAATGTTGGTACAACTGTCCTCTATAGTGTCGCAGAGTTTGAGCGTGATCTGTCAACTAGCTTGTGTTTGGCATTTAATTATATCAGTGAACCGCAGGTGTGCTCTGCGATTTTCACTATGGATAAAAATATTGAACAAAGAATTTGTCTTAAATTTTGTGTTTTTAACGGGATTTCGTGTGCCGAATTGTTGAAAATGTTGCAGAAAGCCTATGCTTGTTTTATGTGCTTTATCAAAAACACGGATTTACGAGTTGTGGGCCGAGAAGTTGTGGAAAATTTGCATCGATCTGGTCGCCCATCAACAACTTAAACGCATGAAAACGTTGACAAAGTCAAGGAAATGGTACTGAAAAACTATCATTTAAGTTTGAAGGAGGTAGCTCGTGCCCTTAGCGTGTCAATTCGCAACATTTTACACCATCAATTGTACATGAAACGCGTGGCTGCTCGACTCGCTCCAAGAGAGTCGAATTATTTTCAAAAAATTCATCGGAAGAAGGTGGCTGAAGACCTGAGAGAGAATGTGGGAGGGAAACGCCCTATTTGTGGAAAGAACACTCATGAATAACGCACCGTCTCACAAGGCTCATATTGTGGACACTTTTTTACTTGACAATATCATCGAACAACCACCGTAATTACCGTATTTAGCTCCCTTTGTCTTTTTCCTTTTCCCAAAACTTAAATTACCACTTCGCGGACACCGCTTGGAGTCGATAGAGGTCATTAAGGAGAATTCGCTGAAGACCTCTTCAAACGCGTTTAAAAAGTGCTTTGATGACTGGACTAATCGTTGGCATATGTGTATTGCTTCGAATGGAGCCTATTTTGAAGGCGACAAAATGCATTTTGATGATTAAATAATTATTTTGCGTTTTATTGAACAATTCCCGGTACGTTTTTGACAGAATGTATACAAAATAATATATGCCATTACCGTTAGAATCGTTAAGTTTGCTACTACGATAATTTTCTGTTCAAGTTAATATGTAATAAGACAATTATATAAAAATAAATGAAGAAAACTACTGAGCAACGATAAACTAAGATCCGAGCTCATATTACTGTTTATATTTTTTCAATTATTATTATTATTATCAGCATTATTTTAACAGTGGAATCTTAATATTTTTAAATAATAATTATAAATAAAAAAATGGTTGCAAATATGCTGCGATCCACAGAGACCAACAACTAAGTTCCGAATGTTGCATCAAGAATTATGATCCTACTCAAGGGGTTAGGGGTAGTCAGCGGCCCGAAAAAATGATGATTTTCAAAAATTTTTTTTTGCTAGTCTATTGCTTTATTTTACAAAAATAAAAACATGGCATTAATACATCATGTTTCGACTTGACTTTGACAAAATTTAAAAATAAAATTAATAATTGTAATATAATAATATTTTTTCCTTCATTTTAATTAATTTTCTAGCCAACCTTTGAAGCTGCCGAACGCTATGCGAAGCCAGAAAAGGTCACTGAGACCGTCAGCAAATCATATTCTTCTTATATTCAACAAAGTGAATTCCCAAGAAAAGAAACTGGTTTTCCACAAAGTTCTAAGAAAGAACAAGATCTTCAGAAGCTCACAGACGAACAGAAATTCATTATTGAGCTGATTGAATTGTACCGCTCTTTACCGGCATTATGGAACATAAATTACAACTACTACAATGATCGAGAATCAAAAGACATACAATACAAAGTTTTACTTGAGAAATATAAAGAAAGATATCCGCATGCCGACAAAGAAGAAGTTAAGAAAAAAATTAATACTCTTCGAACGAATTTTCGACGAACTTTAAAAACTCCTAATTCACAAAAACTATACTATTTTGATGCAATGCGTTTCCTTTTTAAAGATATGCAGGTAAGTTAAGTTTATTAAATGTGTTGTGGTTCAAGTTATAGGTATGTGAATGAGTTCTTTGCAAAGTTTTCAAATCTTTTCATATCCACATAACGAAAGCAATGTACCAGCAATCGGGGTCGAAAAAGGTATAGGTTATTGTATGCCTGCCCGTACGTTTTAGCAACAAATATTGTAATTTCGGCAAAGTTCAGCTATCTCAATGAAGCGATAAACATACCACTCTACATAGGCTCAGGCACGATTGATATTGAAAATCGGCAAAATTAGACAAAATCCACATATAGCAGATATTTTGATGTTCCTTTTTCCATCGGCTCGGCTAAAAATTGAGATACATCAATCTTTCGTCACAGGAGCAATCCCTTGCAGCCCGTTTGCTCCAGATACTTCTCTTCAGTGCTGGCGTTGAACCCAACCCTGGACCCGAGGTATTTTACTGCTGCATCTGCCACAAACGGTTCCATCCGATGCTCGGTTAGGTGCAATAAGAGCAACGGGTGGTGCCATCTTAAGACCTGTTCATGCCTTAAGACTCACAGGGAGTGGTGCACAAGGTATGTGGCCACGTGTTGCTCCCGCCATCAGGCGGCCCCTGCCTCAACGGTGAAACCGTCCTCAGTGCCGGCACGTCAAACTGTTGCCACCAACCATACCTTAGGAGTAAGGAGCCATCAGGCGCAACACAACTTCCTTACTGACCCATAGCAGGAGCTCCTATCCCAGTGCTCCTATTACCTTGCTCAAAAAAAAATTTTTTAAAATGGCCAAAATCTGCATTTTTTGACTATTTAACCTCAAATTGCCATTGCATTTTCAAGGTCATATTCGTTTTGAGCATAAAAAAACCTTCAGGAAACACCCATAGCGGTTTTAGAAACTGCAAAGAAGCGAGATTTCGCAGGCCTGTGTAATTAATCCATGACTATCATAATTTCTGAATCAAATTTATAATAGTATTGATTCACAATATATGTATAAGTTTCCAGTTGTTTCATCAACTTTTATATCATGATACATATTATAGCATGATATATTATAATACAGGTAAAATACTGTGATTAATTTTACCTGCATCTATTCGCTTATGTATCTATTTTAATACATTGTGCAAACCGTCTCCACATATGCTACCCAATGGTATATGTTTAAACTTTTTTCTATGACTATATATACTAAAAAAAGGTACGACAAAATTTTGCTCTCCATATTAATTTATAGATTTCGGTAGAAGAGAAGAATTTGGCTATTTAAGATTTGAGATGTCTCAGTTTTTACTCCGAGCCATTCGTGTTAAAGATAAACGAACGAACAGAAATCAAAAGTTTTGCGTACACCTTACAAATACTTTTAAAATTATTAAAAAAATGCAAATTTATAGCTGAAAACATATTTTATTTATTTATTCCTTCATTGCATTCTTAAGTTACAAAAGCAAGAGACAATAACCAGATTACTAACTTGATTGTTTATGTAACGGTAAGTAATTGCAGCAATATGTAAATATAGCAATCAGAAAGTCTGCGTAGAGTTTGTTTTTTTAATAATACCGTTACTTTATTAGGATTTTTTTGTTTGTTTTTTTGCACTTTTCATTACTTGTTATTTTAATTAATCGGTTAGCGAATGCAGTTTCACATTTTATTTAAAAGTGGTAACTATTTGAAAACATGGAAACCAAAGAAAAAAAAAATTAGTGTGTCAGAAAGAAAAATAACTATAAAATTGTGGAAAGATGGAAATAGTTTCCAAAATATTGGCAAATCTATTGGGATAATGTATTCCCCTCTTCAACGCATAGTAAACAATTTCAAGCAAATCGGCATTTTAACATCTAAACCCGGGTGTGGGCGTATAAGAATACTATCGGTCTGAGCAATACACAGTAAAATCAATATGGCAAAGGTTAAGCCTTGAACTATTTCCTAGAAAATCGTTAAAAAGGTTTATCAAACATTTAAAAAAATATTTGTGCGGAAACTGCTTGAAAGGTTTTATGTAAAGCTGGATGGTTAGTGTCGCTCGAAGAAAGCCGTTTATTTTAGTTCTGAACAGTTGAAAGCGAATTAAATTTTCTAATAATTATATAAATAAGCTTCCAGAGTATTGGAAACACAAGTCATTTTTTCAGACCAAAGTAAATTTTGTATTTTTGGGATCTTGTTTGTACAGTCAAAAACGGCGGTTGTGGAGTTATGATTTGGGGATGCAAGTGGTGTGCGGGCCAGTTAAAATTTATTGAATAGACAATGGATAAATATACATTTTAAAAAGGAATTTGAAACAGAGTGCCGGAATTCTTGGCTTATCAAGAACCTTTTGGTTCCAACAAGATAATGACCCGAAACACACAGCCGAGATCGTTAAGCTTTGGCTCTTGTGCAACGCTTCAAAACAGATCAACACACTCCCACATTCACCGAATCTCTATCCTACTGAGTAAAGGAGAAAAAAGCTACAGAACGTATTCAATCCATAGAAAAATGGCAACATAGATGGGATCTATCAGTCAACGGGCGTTGGATCCATAGGCTTATACCTGAAATTGCACCATGGGTGACTAGGAAACATGGCGATGTTGATTTTTGTCTTACGCAGTTGATCAGCTGAAACGGATGCTTTCGTTCGTATCTCCACCCTTTTAAGTTGGCAGGCAACACCTACTGCCCATACTGCTCAAACACAATCGAAGATGGAGAGCATGTTATCTTCCAATGTGACCGTTATCGAGACGAGCGTCAAACACCGGTGGTGCTACTTGGACTCGTGTTGCAGGTGAACAATCTGATACCAGCCAAGTGTGCATCAATCAATAGCTGAAATGCTGCATATTCAGCAAAAATAATGCAGTATACATGGATACATGGAGTGGGCGGCTGAAGAGTAGGAACTCCTGAGTAAGGAGGCACTAACTGTTTGACTCACGACAATATGAGACCGGAACAAGTCGGTAGTAACAAATTTGATATCGCATTCTTTCGATGTTCCTTTTGTTTCAAGAAGCGTAGCAATTGAGACTATCGATGGCATAAAACCTCCATATATCAAAAGGAGAGGACGCGGGAACCAACTGGAGTCAATAGACACAAACGCGGCACAGATAGAGAAATAAGATATCGAGCCTGTAGCAGAAAGCTGGCTACAAGTATGGTGGACCCCGACGTGGGTTAATAGAACTGACCCACTTGATGCACGCCGTTCTGGGCCCTCCCGAAGTAATGCAGAAAGTAGTTCCGGGAAAGGAATCTCGACAGAAGAGGAGCAGGGATTGTTTTAGTGGCCACACTACTCAACGCAATAGACGACGGCGCTGTAAGCGAAAGCGTTTTGAATACCTCACCCACCAAAAAACAAAATCCTATTGAGCATCTGTGGGATCCATTAGAAAATAGAATTCGACATCATGTAATACCAAGTAAGGTGGCTTTGCGAAGTGTTATGCGGGCAGAATAGCTTTTTCCATATGTTTTAAAACTGTACGCAGACATTCTGGTTGCTATATTTACATGTTGCTGCAATTACTTACCATTATGTCAACAATGAAGTGAGGAATCTTTTTATTTTCTTTTGCTTTTATAACTTAATAATGTAATGAAGGAATAAAAAAATAAAATATGTTTTCAGCTGTAAATTTATATTGTATGTTACGCAAACTTTATTGGCTATGTGTAGATATATATTGTGCCAAGTACGAATAAAAGTACTCATCTGAAAAAATGCTGTAACTGTGTAATCGTGTGATGTAGCCGATTGGTAACTATTCACATATTCCCACATTTGGGTACTAACAGTAACCTTTTGTTGATTTTAGGATTTAGTTTTTGTGCGGGTAACTAAAATTTTTGAAAAGGATCAAAATGGTCAGTTTTAGGAAGGATTTGCGTTGCTATTAATTACCGACATTTCCGAGGCTCCCTATTAGCTCATGCACAAATTTCTAAAATATATGTATTAGCATATTAGTTATTTTTTAAATACAAATTTACAAAGATAAAAAAGAAATTAGACTTTTAACACTGTATTTATTCGAATTTATTTTTGTTAATCATAAGGAGGAAGATAATGCTGGGCAGTCAGAAGATATCAATAAATCTGATAGCGATTCCGAAATTACCCATAACGAATATGATATTGATGTACGCAAGGACAGAGAAGATCGTACATCACAAACTGAAGAGGAGAGCGAACAAAACAATAAGCTCACATCATCTGAAAAGGAATTTGTGATTGAGTTAATTAAGATGTACCGCAAATTACCGGCGCTTTGGCATATAAACAGCAAAGCTTATCACGACCGCTTATTAAAATCTAAACAATATGAAACGTTACTTGCAAAATATAGAGAAAAATATCGAGATGCTACCATGTGTGACCTTAAGAGAAGGATAAGTAACCTTCGATCAAACTTTCACCGGGAATCAAAACGAATATCTCTAACGGGAGAAACAAATCTTTATTATTACGATGAAATGAGATTTCTGCTTAGTAATTATCCTCATTCTGATGGCCAAAACCAGACGGATGATCTAGAGGGAACGCAGGTAAGTTTCGTTTTTTTTTCTGCAGTTTAAACGTATCTATACAAATAGGAAATATTCGTAATGCCTGCTCTGCCGTTAAGGCAAAGTATTTTATTTTAATGCCACTTTCTGTAAAAATAAAAAGTTTTTAATTTCCCACTCGAGACCAAGCGACACATAATTGGTCGTACGAAAAAGGCGCATTTTCGAGATTTATTATTGTATTACTATTTATTGGAGATATATACAATATAACCCTAAGTTAATTATCACTCTAGCTACTAGGGTCTTTTTGGAATCAAAACAACCTTTTCCTTCGATTTATTGGGTATGGGAATAAGTTTCCGTCCTTTCTTAGCCAAAGTTACGAATTATTTAAGCAATTAAATAATACATGATATTATGATCCATTCATTGCGCCAGTTTGCGACGCTCTCGTAAGAAATGAACCGCTCTCCAATAAGGGGTGGCTGGATTGATCGGAACAGATGACAATACGAAGGTGTAATGTCTGGGGAATATGGCGGTTGGGGCAAGATTTCCCAATCCAGTCCCTTCTGGACTGGTTAGCAACGTGTAGTCTGGCATTGTCATGCATCAAAATCAGTTTGTCATGTCTACCGTCCCATTCCGGCCGGTTTTCTTTGAGAACTCGATTCAAACGCATTAGCTGCAGTCGGTAACGATCGGCAGTGATAGTTTCAGATGACATCCCTGTGATCTCACCAGATGCACAACATAACCTTTGAAGCATGAATATTTTTTTCGCTGTCGATGGATCTGGTTCACCTCCAACAGGCTCCAACATTTTCGACGCTTAGGGTTATCATATTAGATACATTTTTCATCGCCAGTAACGATGCGATGCAGAAAAGCTTTTCTTTTCTGCCCTGCAAGAAGCATCTCACACATCACCAAACGTCTCTCCATATCCCTCTCTTTCAATCGATGTGACACCCTGCTTTCTGGCACATTCCCATCGCGTACAAACGTTTACCGACGGTTGATCTGTCAACATCCAACTCTTTAGACATATCAACAAGGGTTCGACATGCGTCTTCATCCTATAATTGTTGTAGTTGAGTATCTTCGAATTTTTTCGGTGCGATATTTAACATTCACGTCGAAATTACCACATTGGAAGTGTCGAAACCACGGGTTGGGTATGTAATGCTGTATGATACAATATTTTGTTTACAAAATGCTGTATACAAAATTCTGTATTTCAGAATTCTGTATTATAGAATTCTTTATACGAAAGTCTGTATTTCAAAATTCTGTAAAAAATATTCTGTATTGCCGAAATGCTGTATGGACGAAATCCTGTAAGTAAATGATAAGAAATTCGACAAATTTTATAAAAAAGTGCGCACTTTTTTTTCTTCAGTTTCGATAGAATCCACCGTATTTTTGCGTATAACTCCTTTTCGCGTGGGCGGCCTTCGGCCGCGCTTCAAAAAAAATAACCCTCATCAGTCCGACTCCGGCTACGCAATCCACCGTATTTTTGCGTAGAACTCCTTTTCGCGTGGACGGCCTTCGGCCGCGCTTCAAAAAAATAACCCTCATCAGTCCGACTCCGGCTACGCAATCTACCGTATTTTTGCGTAGAACTCCTTTTCGCGTGGGCGGCCTTCGGCCGCGCTTCAAAAAAATAACCCTCATCAGTCCGACTCCGGCTACGCAATCCACCGTATTTTTGCGTAGAACTCCTTTTTTCGTTGACTTTTGTCAACACAAAATTTTTTTCAATACAGAATTTTATTAGTACAGAATTTCGTCAGTACAGAATTTTTTTAAGACAGTACAGCATTTTGTTTTGATAGAATTTTGTAAATACAGAATTCTGTAAATACAGAATTTTGTCACTGCAGAATTTTGTTACGTTAATTTACAGTATTTTGTACGAAAAGAATTTTGATATACAGCATTTTGTAGGGATCCCTCGAAACCACTCTTTACAAGTTGTATTTGATGGAGCGTGATTACCGTAAATATTGATCAATATACGCCACGTTTCACACTTTTTTTAAAGGTAATAATGAAGCATGACTTCTCGCAAATGCTGTTTACTCGGGATGAACGTAGACATTTTTGACGGCAGATAAAAGAGGATCTGTACGCTTTAAACAAATGTCAACTACAGCGATCGAAACCTCACATATGCACCTTCAAATCACCAGCCAACAAAAAAATGGTATCAAGTGCGACACCTCTTTTACGAGGGTGGAAACTTATTCCCATATCCATAACATTGAGAATTGTGGGTTCGATAATCTTGGGCAATAGTTTTTTTAGCAAGTCTCGTCCCATTACATAACCGAGGTGGATTTATGTCGCGGAGAAGAATTATAGGCACACCAACAATGAGTGAAAGCAACGTGTTGGTATTCCTGGTAAGACCAAGAAATTCAAAAAATCGGTAGGATAGTTAACGATTTCATTTGTACTAATAACAGTATAGCGAATGGCATAGCCAAATGGATTGGTGCGTGACTGCGGAAGTGCACGAGTTCGAATCTCCGGCCATGAAACATCAAATGATAGTAAACGGTAGCCCCTCGGCAGGCAATGTTAAACCACTATCCGCCGTTCAAAGTCGTCTTAAAACTATAGGTCCATCCATTTGTGGAAAACATGAGGATGCACACTACAAATGGGAGGAGGAGCTCGGCGAAATTTCTACCGAAGCAAAAATATCTCATAAGAAAAACAGTTATCAACTAAAAATACAGTACTCAATTTTTATAAAAATAATTATATTGGAAAAAAAAAAATTTGTTTATGATTTCAAATAGCAGCAATCAGTGTATTACATAAAAAGAAAGTTTGAAAGTGTTAGTGCATTATAAAACACAAATTATTAATATTTCGTCGAATAGCCCTTATTGCGAGTACTGCTGCGCCCCTACGTGGCATAGGCTCCACTAAACGTCTACACCACTTGGCGGGAATGACCTTTCACGCTTTTCTCACAGTCTTTCAGAGCTCTTTGATATTTGTGGAATTATCTTTGCCTACAGCTTCTTTGACATCTTGGCCGTTTAAATCGAAACAATTGTTTGCCAACTTGCTTGTGTGCTTTGCATATGCACTCATTTCAGAGACATCCTACACTCCGCGTGTGGTAGCATGGTTGACTCCATTATCTCCAGGTACAACTTAACATCCGTGTTTTCTTTTATCCAATATACTGAATCAGTATCGTAGCAGGAGAAGCAGCCCTATACATTGATTTTGGCATCTCCCTGCTTTACTGTCCTGGGGACGTATTTAGTTAGGGTTTAAAAGAGGCATGGCTCGGTCGTCGTACAAATTGTCTGCGTTTTTTAGAGGTGCTCTTCAGCTAATCTTATTTTGGTCTGTACAAGGGCTTCTTCTCTAAAGTTTAGCCGCAATGAGCTTCTTTCTATTTGTTGACCAGTCCATATTAAGACTAAAAATATTTAAAAAAATTCACTAGATTTCGTTCAAATGCCTCGACTACTTCTCTTGTAATGCTATTTTGACCACATTAAGAAAGGAGTACATAGCACAAAAATTAACGGGACTTCTTGAACATCGAAACTAGATCAGGAATTAAAATAAATTCAGTACTTATGGCTATCATCTGCCATTAAAAAGTTTGCTATTAAAAAAAAATCGAAATATTTTTGTTATAAGCCATAGCTATTTTGCATATAAGAAAGAATTTATGCCCTGAATTTATATTCAGCCAAGGACTGTCACTCCAGTAGCATTCCCCAAACATGTATTGCCCGTACATGTTTATGTTGCTACAACAACAACAACATCCTTCAGAATTCAACACCGCGGCTCCTTCATCGACTTCATCTAAGGGAATAAGAAAAGGTCAAAAGGGCGACATAGGGTGGGTGTGAAAAAATGTGATAATTTCGGACGAAAAATATTCAATCTCGATGATCCTAATGATTTATTTACTTACTACTGGTATGACTTGAAAGTGCTTAAGAGTTTTTCTACCAAGCGAAACTTTGGAAATGATTCTTTAGTGTTATTGTTGTAGCAGAATAAACATTCCCATACATATACGGGGAGTGCTGCTGAAGTGACAGTCCTTGGCCGGATATAAATCCGGGTCGTTTCGGTTACGTAGAACCGACTGTTGTGGGAACGGTGATTCTTTGATGATTTGGGCTGGTTTAAGTTACCATAGCAGAACACCCATGTGCAAAATATTCAGTAGTATGAGCTTAGATGGCTAGAGAAACTTATTGGTCAAGGTCTTTATGAAGGCCCTAATGCCAAATGCGGCCGCCGTAGCTGAATGGGTTGCTACGTAACCACCATTGGGAAGTACACAGTTTCGAATCTCCGTGAAACATCAAACATAGAAAATATAATTTTTTTCTAATAGCGGTCGCCACTCGGCAGGCATTAGCAAACCTCCGAGTGCATTTCTGCCATAAAAACACATTTCTGCTCATAAAATCATCTTTCGGTCCGGCTTAAAACTTTTTGCGTGTAGCGCCAATTATGTACACTGAAGAGCAAAACTGTAACAAAATGTAATACTTTCTATTTCAACACATTTTTTTTTAGACATGTTTTAACAAATTAAAATTTTTTTTTGCATAACTTTATTGGCATGTATGTACTCTCTCTCTCAAACCGGTTTGGTGTCAATGCAACAACAACAACACTAGTAGCAAGCAATAATGCAAATAAAGACAAATGCTACAGTTTTGCACTCACTCTTAATTTTCAAATTTTCCGTTATTTTTCTCGTAATTATATATTTGGTGGATTTTTAATTATTATAAACGTGACCGTGAATAAGACAAAATGTTAAATCGGGAAGTACAACGCCAAATATTTGATTTGCTGAAGAAGGGCGAGTCTATAAGAAAAATAGCTAAAAAATTCGAAGTGAGCCACATGGCTGTGCAAAGGCTGCGGAAAAATGTACCAGACGCTGTTCCCAGTAACAAAGGAGGCCGGCCAAGGAAGATAAGCGACCGCGATGCCCGTCATCTGGCAAATTTGGTAACAAGCAGCAAGGCGGTCACTCCCAAAGAAGCACTAAAGATGCTGGATATTGATGCCAGTCAGTGGACAGCCAGGCGCAGCCTGTCAAAACTGGGGCTAAAGGCAGCGGAGAAGAAAACCAAGCCAATGCTGACAAAAAGACATGTGCGGTTGAGGCGGGATTTTGTTGCGGCTCACCAAAGCTGGACAGTTGAAGATTGGGATCAGGTACGTCTTTATAAATGGATTATAAAAGACCTTTTTTCATAAAATTTCAAAACGATTGCAGGTTATTTGGTCTGATGAAACCAAAATCAATCGATTTCCGTCAGATGGTCGGGCCTGGTATTGGGTTAAAGACCCAAATGCTGTCCAGCCACATCGCATCAAGCAGACAGTAAAACATGGTGGTGGCTCCATTATGGTGTGGGGCTGCATTTCCAAAAATGGTGTGGGTCCTTTAGTACGAATAGACGGTATAATGCGGAAAGAGGAATACCTGGCCATATCGCAACAAAATCTGCCGGGTGTAGTGGAAAGTATGGGTCTTGCTGCTGAAAAAGTAATTTTTCAGCAAGACAATGACCCTAAGCACACCGCACATGTTGTACGAAATTGGATGCAACGCCAAAAATTTCGTAACTTGAAGTGGCCTCCACAATCACCGGACATGAACCCAATCGAAAATTTATGGAGTCATGTAAAATCGAAGCTTGCCGAATATTCAAGCCCGCCCAGTGGAGTTAATGAGCTGTGGGAGCGAACACGCGATGTATGGGATGCTATTCCGACTGACTTTGTCTTGAGGTATACACGAAGTATGCCCAATCGTATCCACGAGCTGAAAAAATCCAAAGGATATTGGACATCTTATTAATATTTATTTTATTTATTGTAAAAAATAAAAAATGGGTTGAGTGCAAAACTGTAACATTTGTCTTTATTTGCATTATTGCTTGCTACTAGTGTTGTTGTTGTTGCATTGACACCAAACCGGTTTGAGAGAGAGAGTACATACATGCCAATAAAGTTATGCAAAAAAAATATTTGATTTGTTAAAACATGTCTAAAAAAAATGTGTTGAAATAGAAAGTATAACATTTTGTTACAGTTTTGCTCTTCAGTGTATATATACTTGGGTCACGTGCCAGCTAAAGTTGGCTTCAGGAGCAGTTTCAAATATTAGAGGGTCTATAACGTACCCGAACTTAAATCCGATAGAGAACATGTGAGGAAGTCTTTCTTGCCGAGTATACACTGGAAGAGGTAAGCTTCAGATCCTAGAAGGGCTACCCATTTTTAAGGGCTTCAAAATGTCCTTGTTCGATGCCAAACTGAAATTTTGAAGTTCTACGAAAGGACAAACTGCGTGCTATTATTCAAATTTTTCAACTCCCAGCAGGCTCGTTTTTAGCAGATATATGCCGATTTCGTTGACCATTTTTTCTTCGAAGATACACAAGTATTAGGAAAAATAAAAAGTAGCCTGCTCATTCCTCTACCTATCAGTGAAAGTCTTGTCGAATTCGGTCCATCTTCCGGAGATTAGCGTGTGAAAAAAGACAAAGTATTTTCCTTTTTTTTTCAATAATATCTTCAATGTACAGACAGGACGGTTCACAGGATTTATTATAGTATTAATTACTATAGTACAATATTAAAATTACTTTATGCTACATATTATTGATTTTACAAGAGAGCTTGCAAATGAAACTTCTAAATGAAACTAAATGCATCGTAATCAATTATCTCGCTTTAGCCCTCTAATTTGCATCACTTTTTGAGACACCTTTTCTGTTTTTTAACAGGTAACATCGGGCCTGCCTACTCAAAAATTCACAAGACCAGACAGCCGCTTAAATGATATACAATTTATCGCTTTAGCTAAAATATACAAGAGACATACATGTCTTTGGGATGAAAAGGAGATAGCGTATAGATTCAGTAATAGGCGCCGCGAAGCGTTGGAAGCTATAGTTGAGGAACTTAATGATATCTCTGGATTAAATTTAACGAAAAGGGATTTAGAAAAAGAAATTACACAACTACGAAAAGCCACTTCAAACGGGAAAAAGGAAAAACTAAGATCTAAACGGAAGAGCTTAGCTTTTAAACCAACATGTCCATTTTACGATCACATTTCATTCCTCGAAGTCGATGTTCCCCCTTTCGAGTGCCCCAAATGTGGGCAAATATTACCTGGCTCATGTCAGTTCAAAATTCATTTAGCATCTCATGACGGCTCGCTACCTTTTAAATGTAATGTTTGCGGCCATGGATTTCAGATGGTATCTAATTTAACAGTACATTTACGAAGGCACGCGCAAGACTTCATGTACAGCTGTGAGGTGTGCAACAAACCTTGCGCTACCACAACCGAATTAAAAGCCCACATGCTTTTTCACACCGGCGAAAAACCATATGTTTGTGATATGTGTGGGAAAAGTTTCCGTTTACTTTCTAAATTTAAGTATCATAAGGATCGTCATGAGAAGAGACCTCGCCACAAATGTGAACTTTGTCCAAAGGCCTTCTATAACAAATCAATGATTAACGAGCATATGTCTGTTCACGTGAAAGTTTATGATAAAATATGTGATGTGTGTGACAAAGCATTTACAACTCAGAAACAACTCCGTCAACACCAACACATTCATGATGCGGAAAAGAAATTCATTTGTAAGATTTGTGGAAAACGTTTTGCCCAAAGCGCAGGACTTAGTGCGCACATGAAATCCCATAGTATATGGCCATCTCCCAAAAATATTGATAGAGAATAATTTGTACTGAACTTTTACTTAAGTAAAAAACAATGTATGTATACATATGTATATTGTATATTAATATAATACAAATGTAATAAAATATACAAATTCAATTATTTGCAAGTCTTCCTTAATAGCACACGCAATAGTAATGCAATTCCCTTAAAACATGAAAAACATTAGGGATTTTGGAAAAAGTGGCATAACAAATTTACGTACATCTGCTTGAAGCCTCATACATCACGTGTGTTATTGATAATTGAAAAAATTTGAAGTCGTCAGTATATAGTAGGTAATTAGCGAAAGCGCGTCTATTGCCAATGTCGTTGATAAATAATACAAAGCACAACCGAACAGGTAATGAATGATTCAGAAGCTGTACCATCAATTGTGCTTACGCAACGGCTTTCGCAAAAATACGATCTCAGCCACTGCAGGATAACAGGGTGAAATCCAAGTGGAGATAATTTATAGAATAAATAAAATAAAACAGCGAGATTGGATACTACGGACTGAGCAGTGACGAATCTATGCTGATTGAACGAACAGCACAACACAAATTTACACATATGAGCAATGCCTATCTCTATATTTATATATATATATGTATAGTAGGCTGTTTATATATATATAATTGGCACGTACGTCTGTTTCGGGTGTTTGGCTGAGCTCCTCTTCCTATTTGTAGTGTGTGTCTTGATGTTATTCCACAAATGGAGGGACCTACAGTTTCATTCCGACTACGAACGACCGATATTTTTTTATGAGGATCTTTTTCATGGCAGAAATATACTCGGAGGTTTGTCATTGTCTGCCGAGGGCCGAACCGCTTTTAGAAAAATATTTTTCTTCATTTTGGTCTTTCACCGAGATTCGAACCTACGTTCTCTCCGAATTCCGAATGGTAGTCACGCACCAACCCATTCGGCTACGGCGGCCGCCACTTATATACTACTCGTATATTCTGAAAGAGTATAATTCTCTACATAATACCTTTTTCAAGATTAATGCGCAATTTCATTTAAAATGCATATGCAAGTTGCTCATACCGGGCGTGTTGCAAAGTACGAAAATAATAGATTTTTAATCGCAGACCTGAGCAAAAATCTCAAATACATGCTGTGGTCACACAATTTATTCGTACATCCTGCGTAGTACGTAAAAAACTAGCTTTGCACAAAATATTTGCTGTGACAATATATTTCTTTTGGGTGATTGTAAGAATGTTACATTCCTGTTGAATTGCCGCAAACACAACTCTCGTTATTTCAACTCACTCTGAGGGGTTCCAAGGAAAGCAGGCAGACGTAGGAAAATGCTGCAGAACATTTATTCGTACCCTTTCAGCTCATGATATTGTTGCAGCAAAAGTAACAATAAATATCGCTTTTTTTTACTAATATTGCTGAAATTGAAATAATATTGGTTTTTCTTACTTTTTATCGTCGATTCAGTTTCAGTGTCGAGTTCAGTTTATTATCGATTCAGTTTCTCGATTGAAAATGGCAAAATGGGACGAAGCGCGGATTTACCATTAGAAATGCGTAAAATTGTTCTTGGAAAACAAGAAATTGCGCGAAATTGGCAAATCGCATTACAGGGTTTGATTAAAACGTAATGAGCCTTCCCGCGCGGAGCGTCTGCCAAGCGGTCAACCGAATCGGCTGGTGGGGGAAAATGATCGTTGAGCCTTCCCTTTCTAATCGAAACCGGCCCCAGTTCGCTGGCAACAGCGGTGCAGTCAACGATCGTTGGAGCAACGTTACTCGATCAAATTTTGCTTAAAGCTAAACAAAACGCGTACCGAAACCATTGGGCTACTCAAGGAGGCTTACGGGGACCTATCTCTGTCCAGTTTCCAGGTAAAACGGTGGCACAAGTTGTTCAAGGAAGGCCGGGAGGACGTCGAAGACGAACAGCGATCTGGAAGGCCTTCGACGGCGCAAACAGACGAAGGCCAAGATGGGGGTTCCGGTGCTTTCCCACCCTCCCTACAGCCCAGACCTGTCCCCTCCGGACTTCTTCTTGTTCCCGCGCCTGAAAAGAAAGCTGAAGGGGAGGCGTTTCGACTCCATCGAGGTGATCAAAAAAACTGTGACAGCCGAATTGAACGCGATTCCGGCGGATGAGTTTAAAAAATGTTTCCTGCAGTGGAAGGACCGCTACCACCGGTGTATTGACGCTCAAGGGTCCTATTTTGAAGAATATTAGTTGTATAAGCCAAAAGGTTTAATAAAACTGCTTAAAAAAATAAGGCTCATTACTTTTCAATTAAACCCTGTAAATATATATATTGGGAAGTTTTGACAATTATTTTTTTAAAATTAAATTTCAAAAAATTAAAAAAAAAAATTCATCAAATATTCATTGAGAATGAAAAAAAATATATATTTTTCATAATTTTTTGGCAAATGAAGAGGGACATTTTATTCCATATATCGAATGCTGGAAATATTTTTACTATGGGAAAAAATGCCCAAATCTACCTGCAAAGATAATTATTTTTAATTCTGTATAAAATTATATTCAAATCCAAAGCGCCACAAATTGGTCATGTATTCTATATTTCAATTTAAGTTTTGATAACTGTACCATTATCTTAAAATTTTTTTTCCATCCCATTACTTCGTCATAAATCTATTTTTTCTTAATCCATTCGAAGCCCCGTACTCAACTGAGTACAGCCATATATCTAAGTGTGGATGATTTTAGATTTCAAATAATTAGAGGTAGTCTTCTTGGTTTTTTTATTATTATTATACTGTTCAAAGCTATATTCGTGGATATTGAGCTTTTTTTTACATTAAAACATCAGTTGAAGTTATGTAACTTATAAACTGTAATATAATAAATTAGTTATAATAACAACAAAACTGTAGTCTTATAACTCTTGTTGCACTCGGTTAAGTACAGTGACAACTTACGTAAGTAAAATAAGTGTTTTTGCACATTCCTAATAATGAGCAAACAACAATTTTCGATTAAAAATACTGTGATCGTCAAAATAAAGCGTACAAAGCATTTTGTTATAATATGGATTTTATTTCAGTCTTTTATAACAAAACAATATATTTTAATTTCATGTTTTTTAAATTAGTATCTGATTCTCTACTAATTACTAGAAAACAACAAAAAAAAAAATTACAACAACAAAAGCTGTAAGACAAAAACAAAATTTAGTGCATATTTTACGCGTCAAAATAAAGTGTACAGCGTACATCAGTAGCATTTTAGCGATGTTGTCCGGTAAAAAATACCGTTATATTTAGTTGTTTACTTCCTTTTTCGATGCATTGAAACTTTTTTCATATTGTATTTTAATTGGTTGCGATCGGCAGAGTGAAAAATTTTTGTCTACAGTAAATTAAATTCTATTATTTATTTATTTTAATAATGGGTAAACAAACTTCGACTGATGTTAGAGAACTGGTACTAAAGCTTCGCACTGAAGGTTAAACCTTTCGTGAAATTGGCTCTATTGTCAACAGAAGCCATAATACTGTGAAAAAAATAGTTGACAAATACAAAAAGTTCGGCAAAGTAGAAAATCGCCCAGGTGCAGGCCATCCAAAAATTTTAAATGAGACTGGAGTAAGGTCTATAGTGCGTGATGTGAAGAAAAATCCCTTTAAAAGTGCGGTCAAAATATCACAAAAAGTTTCAACTGCATCAGATACGAACGTAAGTGCCAGTACAATACGTCGAGCGTTGCACGCAAATGGGTTACATGGTCGTCTCCCACGAAAAAAGCCGCTAATATCGACAGTTAATAAAAAAAAAGTCTTGATTATGCAAAAAAATACGAAAATCGGGATGTTTCTTTCTGGAATAATGCCCTGTTTAGCGATGAAAGTAAGTTCGAGGTATTTGGGAAGAAAAACCCGATTAAAGTCTGGAGAACCAAAAATAAAGAGTATGCCGACCAAAATTCGATAACCACAGTTAAGCACGGTGCGGTGATGGTGTGGGGATGTATGGCGGCAAGCGGAGTTCGCAATTTGGTTTTTATTGAAAGTACCATGAACAAAACAGATTATCTGAATATTTTATAAAATAATTTACTAACCAGTGTGCAGAAATTAGACTTGCAGGGATCTTGGATCTTTCAACAAGATAATGATCCCAAGCACACATCAAAAATAGTAAAGGAATGGCTGCTTTATCGTACTTCTAAGACATTGGATCATCTTTCACAGTCACCTGACTTAAACACTATTGAATATTTGTGGGAGCATTTAGACCACCAAATCCGGAAAAGGACAATCACCAATATGGATATGCTGAAACTCGCTATAAAGGAAGAGTGGGATAAACTTTCATCTGACGTGACAAAAAAACTAGTTGAGTCGATGCCCCGAAGACTGTCTTCCGTTATCAAAGCAAAAGGGAAATCAACAAAATACTAAACCGATATCATTTTTGTAAAATATATCTCTGTATGCGTAAAATATGCACTAAATTTTGTTTTTGTCTTACAACTTTTGTTGTTGAAATTTATTTTTTTGTTGATTTCTAGTAATTAGTAGAGAATCAAATACTAATTTAAAAAACATGAAATTAAAATATATTTTTTTGTTATAAAAGACTGAAATAAAATCCATATTATAACAAAATGCTTTGTACACTTTATTTTGACGATCACAGTAGCTACAAAGGGCTTCAAGAAGCTACTGATGCCATTATCTGCGATAGTGACGATGTTGAAGTTGAAATGGTTATCATACCACCTGAACCAGGTGAATTGACCGATGAAGAACAAACACTATTAATGATAAAAAGTGGTGGGAGGTGTTATTTACAACTATGTTGTTGCTTATTCCTTGCGTCTACATGTGATGAGTAATGATGCAACCATGGATCAACTCATGTTCCGACGTCATATCGCACGATATCATCCATGTAAGTCACAGTGTAAAAAAAAGTCGGCGTGGGTGGTTCCAGGACTACCTCAAGATGGAATTGGACACTATCCCCCTAAAATTGAAAACCTGTTGGGGTGTATTTTGTCATTCAAGAGTGCGCTGGCAATGTAAGAAGTACCCAAAAACACTGTGCATCGAAAAAGTATGCTTCGAAAAATTTCACACTTAGGCGGTCAGGGTAGTCATTTGAGCACACCCCTATAAATTATGTTTTTAAATTTTTTTTATTTTATGTTCCTTTATAATAAATATGAATCCAAAAATATATTTGTACTTTAGGGCAAAATAACTCCATTATTTTCTCGGTAGATGGCTCTAGTGATTGATAATTCGTAAAGTACCGATCAAACGATTTAAAGTTTATGCTCTGTCAGGGTAATATTTCACACTAAAAAATTCTTGTGTTCCATTCAGTTGTGAGTTACAGGGGGTTTACAATGGTAGTCAGCAAAGAGAAAATTCGGTACATTTTACAATTTCTTTGATAAAGGCGAAAATGCAAGCCAGGCCGCTGAAATTATGAATGTTATGAATGGTGTTTATGGTGTCGATACTGTAACAGCTAATGGTGTGCAATTTTTCCGTACATGCATTTTTGATGTTTAAGAAAATGTCCAAAATATCGATAAAATCACAGAAATAATCAAAGTTGACCGGCATTTTCGTAGTCATTGCAAAACCGTTTTAAACCATTTCCCCAAAAATCGTACGCAAAAATATTGGATTTCTTTACCCCAGCTAATAAAGGGTGATTTTTTAAGAGCTATAGGAAAGTTTTTCAAAAAAACACACGGAAAATTCAGAAAAATTCATGATATTTTTATTTAAATCGATAGTACAGTCCATATAATTTAATGTTTGAAGATTATTTCATGTAAATGTTGACCGCGACAGCGCCTCAAATGCTCCATCCGCTTAGTCCAATTTTGGCATACTCTTTCCAATGTTTCGGCCGGTATCTTTAGTGTTGTCTTCTAATGCGTTAATTGCAGCAGGCTTGTCTGAATATACATGAGCTTTAACATAGCGCCACAAAAAATAATCTAAAGGCGTTATATCGCACGATCTGGGTGACCAATTGACAGGTCCCGAACGTGAAATAAAATACTCACCGAACTCGCCTCTCAACAAGTCCATTGTTACGCGTGCTGTGTGGCATGTGGCACCGTCTCTCTTGCATTTTGGGCAAAAAAAAGTTGGAAATCATTTCACGGTAGCGCTCACCATTCACAGTTACGTTACGATTCGCAGCATCATTGAAGAAGTACGGTCCAATGATACCTCCAGCCCATAAACCCCACGAAACTGTGACCTTTTCTTGCAATTCTTCTGGCTGATCTTCACTCCATAATCGACAATCGCTTATTTACGTTCACATTGATCCAAAAATGAGCTTCGTCGCTGAACACAATTTTTCGATAAAAAAGTGGATCTTAAACTTTTTTAACAGAACACGCTATTTTATAATAAAATTCAGTGATTTACAAGCGTTGTTCGTTTGTAAGACGATTCATGGTTAAATTATAGACTAAACTGAAGATGTTTGACAGTGAAACAAAACACGAAACGTGCGTCAGCTGTTTAAACCGACTATTTAAAAAAATAATAGCTAAAAATCACCCGTTATATGCAAAATATAAAAAGTTTGCAGTTTGGATGAACATTTTTTGAATTTTGTAAATTTTCCGCAAAGTTTTAAAATTGCACTTATATGGTTTTGGTTCGAGAATAAATAAAATAAATATAAAAAATTAGTTACAATTAAAAAAAAATGTATTATCAAAAGTACCCAATATATACGGGTGTATGTTTACTATAACTATACATAATTGTTTTTTCTTTCCTTTTTAAATTTTAAAATTTTTATTTTTAGTTTTTGCATCTTCATATAAAATGCGGGTGATAACTTTCAGAAGTATTTTAGTTGAAATTAAAAATTGATCTAGAAAAACGTAGTATATGAGTAATGTGTACTTAAGACCCTCTTTCAGATTATATCAGGTTGTTCAATAAGTTTTGCGATTCGATAATAATACACTTGCTCCAACGAGATTCTCATTTATGAACTCCTTCACTGAAGTGAGAATCTGGATGGCCTGCAAAATACGCTCCAAATGCTTTCCGCGCATGAATTTTTATAGGTCTGGAGGCAAACCCAGTCCAATTATTTGTCTTAAAGAAAAATAATTTTTTTCTTTTGCAAACTGGGTATTTTTTCACTAATTTTTTCTAAAAAAATTTCTAATAATCTGGTCTAAAAGGTTAGAATAATATTTAGGCTTTGGTTTGTTTGACCACTTTGCAAGTAATCCACAAACAAAATTCATTTCGCATGCCAAAAAACTGATGCTAACACCTTTTTGGCCGATTTATGAACATGAATTAAGTTCACATCACTCTTTAGCCTCTTGTTTGGATTTAGGATCATGGTGATAGACCCAAGTCTCATCCATATTGATGAATCGTCGCACAAAATCCACTTTATCATTTCGAAAACGCTCTAAATGTTACTGAAAAAATCGCATTCGAATGTGTTTTTGTTCCATTGCGAATGCGGCACTCATTGAGCACACAGCTTTCTGAAACCCAATACTTCAGATAATATTGGCGAAAAGTTCTTATGCTCTTTTAACATCCGTTCATAAATTTCCTCTGCTTTTAAACCTTCCAAAAGTAAAAATTCAATCACTGCACCATACTTAATTTTTTCCATTGTAGAAAATACTTTGACATGTCGATACTAAATGGCTTGTAAACAAAGAATGAATTGACAAATTGAAATGAAACTTCACATACGCTCATATGAAGAGTGTACCATGTAGGCTAGTACCAACGCCCTCTCATAATGTACCAACGCCTTCTCTATTGTTAATATATTAATAGTTAAATTCTTAAATAGTCTACATTGTTACTAATGCTTTTGTTTCAATTAAAAAATATTTATAGCTATCATTTGAACAAGCACAAGGTATTTCGAAGCTCGAAGAAATTGTGTCGTCCGACAATGAAGACTATAATTGTGAATATATGTCCACGGATACGCTACCGCAGACGCAAAAAGGCAACAAAGGCGCAAGCGAAAAGGATTTCATTATTGAGTTGATTGAAGTGTATCGCTCCCTACCGGCACTATGGAATAAGAAGTACAAAGATTATCACAATCGTCAAGTAAAAAGCCAGCAATATGAAAAATTGCTTCAGAAATATAAAGAAGCTAATCCAAATGCCGACGTCAAGGACCTTAAAAGAAAAATTAATTGCCTTCGATGCAATTACCTAAGAGAATCTAAACGAAATCCTCGATATGGGGTATCAAGTCTGTATTATTTTGATGCAATGAGTTTCCTACGTAGTAATGAACCGTCTGCTGACTCACAGAGCATGATGAATGAATTAGATGATACAGAGGTAAGTTGAGTCCATTAAATATTTACTTGAATCCAGGTTTATACTTAGCGCAATCGTAAAGATGAAAATTTTAGTTCTAATTTCACATTAGCGGAGTGGTAAAGATTTTGGTGTGGTAATTAAAATTTTGCTTTCACGCGGTCACTTGCATTTTCACTAGAAGTGATTTGCTCTATGGAGAAGAAGGTTTTTTTTTTATAAATTGCACGTTGTATCAATCACTAGAAAAAATGTTGTACATTTTTCACTATGAACAGTCTCCGCGGCATGTCGTTTTTTTCCGATTAATCTTTCATACGGCGTAAACATATACGAATTGCCGTTCGAGTTTCTAGCGTTAGAGCATTCTCATCAGCCTCTTGTCCCTAAAAACTTTTTTCAAACCGTCTGAAAAGCCATATGTATGTACAGGGTGTTAGGTGGCAGAATTAGGTTTAAAATTTAAAGTTTCTCCCTAACGGCTGAGTGTATGGTCAGGGAATCGCGCTAGCTTCGTTATTCGTGCTGGTTATATAGTCACGATGTCGCAGTGGACGGGTGAATAACTTCCGTTCGCAATCTAAGTGTATTTCAAGACCAATGATTCGTGTGCAACTGCTCGCCGTAGATTACAATCTGACGTTTACTCGATGCACCAAGTGAAGATTTGATTCGTTCATGGGTGTAAAGGATCCGGGCACCAAGTTCGGTGGCAAACAACCCAGCCGGACATCAAGAACAAATGAAAATATTAAACTCGTCCGTGCGCAAGAGAGCCTTTGGAACTTCCAAGAACTATTGTGCGTAACGATTACAATTTGCGTAAAAATTTTTGCAAGTCAAGTTGGAGCGATTTCGTATGGTAGGCACTATTTTTTGAAGTGATAAATCCCATTTTCATTTAAGTGGAAGTATAAGTAAGCAAAATTGATGTTATTGGTCACCTAAAGGACAAACCCCAAAATTAAAACATTAATAACCACTTCACAGTCCCCAATTTTGTATGATTACTGGTATGAAGTAGTGACGTAATTGGACTTATTTTTTTTGAAAATCGTCGAGGACAAGCAATTTCTGTGGAGGGCGTTGTTTATAGGATTATATTCTGCCAATAATGAGTGAACGTCCTTCCTTCAGTACACACATGGTTTCAGCAAGACGATGCTACGCCGCACACGGCCGGAGAGACCATGGCGATAATTTATTTTATTATTATTATGATTTATTCTCTAACAAACTGATATCCTGACCACAAAGTTCCCCTATCTTATCCCTATGTTTTTTTCTGTGGGGGTACCTCATATTGTTCGCGAGGTAATTAGAGGCTAGTTTCCAAGCATTATCCGACGTAATGCTTAACATTTAGGGGAAATAATTAAAGAAGAAAAATCCTGTCTTCTTTGTAATTGTTATAAAAATAAACTTTTATCATTATTTTTTATTTTTGAATTTAGCTATTAATTCCTAATTCTGCCACCGAAACCATGTACCTGGAAAAGCATCGGGGAAGACTGCTACTAAATTCGCCATTTTCTTACGCATTTTATAGTCCACGTTCGTAGCTGCATTTACACTTCCTGTGCACTTGGATGAATGCTATTCCATGTAAAAATCAATTGAACTCAAAAATAATTGGTAAAATACACGTCAAATGTACATAATTAACAGTTTACTAGCCGGTGCCCGCGACTTCGCTGTTTTAATTCCATATCTCTTTATTTTCTTGTATGTTCATTAGGGTGCATCACCATCTATGTATACAAAAAAACATCGGTTATGTTTACCATTGGAATAATAAAATGATATTTTAAGAATTCCACCAAAAAATTTTGGAATAATATTATCGTTTCTGTTAGCTGGACCGATTTAAGAGTACTTTCTAAAATCTCTATTTGAATTTCGAAAGGCAGACCTTTTACGCTTAAGCTTTTTTATCATCTGAGGTGATTTTTTGGAAAAACAATTAATTTTATTTGTACTCGACTTCTGGAAGTATTTTATAATTCCCGTCGAAAAACCGCACCCTTTATTACAAGGCATTTCTAATACTTTTTGCATTAAAAATATGAGTTGCAACGTTATCCAAAATTTTTAATTTTTTTTTTTTTTAATTACACGTTGTCAGTCATAATTTGCGGGATACTCACGTTCTAATACTTAATTCGTTTGTACCGCTATTTACCATTTGTGATTTAACAGTTAAGAGGTAACACCATACACAAATAGTTTTAATTAAAGCTTTCATCATACATTTCTACATATTTTGTTTGGTACCCATATCCTAACCTCTAATTAGGTTTTGTCATTAATTTCAATTTTCTTTTAAAATTAGATGACAATAGCTTTCAAAAATATTGGATTGAAACTATTTTTATGATATGATATAGATTTCTTTTAATTTTGATTAAAAATTAGCTGAACATAAAATAAAATCCATTGTGGGTATTATTTGTGTACAGGATCCTTTTAATATAGATTTGAAATAGGCCATAGCCATAGGATCGCGTTCCATGGTTAAATACAAACAGGTGGCAGCAACACCCAGCTAAAATAAGTGTTACACGCAAACCATGTACGATTCCTAAGCTTTCTAACGGTGTAAGGGCATTTGTGCATTTCATATTTTAGTTATTACTGACCGAGTGGTGCAGAAAACAGCTGCCCCAACGTGCATAACTCGGTTTTAAAATTTTGAATCCGTCAATTTGTTTTTAATAAGCAGCAGTTTTAATTGGTTCTAAAAGTTGTAGGAGGTTTGTTTTCGCTTCAAAATAACTCAGAAAATTCAAAGTTGCATTTCAAAATAATATTAAACACCTTGGGAAATTTTTCAACAATTTTAGTTTTAAGTTAGCTGTAGTAAAAAATAAAAGAAGGGAGAGTTCGCTGCTTATTTCAGTTGTATACACTCCACGAAATAATGATAAGACCAAAACAAAATGAGTTTATAATCAATAAGAATTATGCATATTTTCAAAAATGATATCTCATTAGATGAATTATTTAAAAAACGACCGAGAAACAGAAAATAAATTTCGTTAAATCTATGATACATAAAATTTTTTATTTAATATCTACATTCATTTCAAATGAAATAAATATAAGACCAAAATTAGTTTTGTAAAAAAAAAAACTTCGGGAGTTTTAATTTTTTAACTTAATATTTTGTATTTGAACCACTGTTGAGGACGCCGTAGCATTAAATTAATCAGGGATCGCAACAAATTATTGTCAAGTTTGGCTCATTCTTCTTTTTTGAGTGAAGTCCATTTTTAAAAACATTTTTATGGCTCATACCATCTCGTTCGGTTTTCGATCTGGGCTACACCCCGGACAGTCTTCCAAAAAAAAACTGATATTCGCAAGAAAATTTTTAGTAAACGTGACAGAATGAGTTTCAGCATTATCCTCCATCAATATCAACTAACACTATTAATTTTTTTGATATAAAGCATATATGAGACTTTCCGAAATTACTCATAATTCGCAAAGGCGTTAGTGTAGCATGTCCAAAGTTGCGATCAATACTTTTGGCAACCATCCGGCTCATCCAAGTTATTTATTGCTTTTGAGCAGAAAACGCCAAGAAGAATGATCTCGACCTAAAATTAATACTCATCTGCAAAGCGTAGTCTATTCGCCTATGTTGTTGAGCTGTAAGCTCAGGTTTAGGTACCCGTTTAGTGTCTAAGTCTAAGTCTACATATGCCTTTAAAATTTCACAATATGAATTGCGACCCACCTAATTACCGTTTTACCTCGATTTGTGAGCGCTGCAAATTGCCTTATCCCCTGTTCCCGGTAAGCTAACACTCGTCCCTGTTCTACCTCTGTCAATGACTACGAAGCATTCTTAAAGTATTTATATCAAACCCGAAGGTAACGAAAAGTTATATTAATTTAAAAATTATGAATTGGCAAATATCAGCCAAAATTTAATTTGTTGAACGATCTTTGTTACTTGTGCACTTTTGGTCTTATTAATATTTCGCATTGCCGTGCACATCGTCACTATTTCAGAACAAACACAGTAACATTTATGACATACATATAGTACCGTTACAAAACACAACCTGGTCATAAACCATCTTTGCCAGAGAACAAAATTATTTTATATATGAACTGTGGTAACACAGTTTTAATTTTGGTCTAAGGAGTATTATTATTTTGTGGAGTACAGTAACGGTTAAAATTTTTTGTTTTTCAGACCACACCAAAAATTGTTTTAGATGACGAACAGTCCATAAATTTAGCCGAAATTTACAAGACATATACTTGTCTTTGGGATGAAAACGACATCGCATATAGGTTCAAAAATAGACGTGAAGAGGCACTCAAATCTCTGTGTGAGGAATTTAATAGAACAACCGGATTAAACTTGACACAACACGATTTGGAAAGAGAAATAACACGGCTGCGAAAATTTTGTTCATATGAAAAGAGACAAAAAACAGCATGCAAACAAAAAAACACAGCATTTCGTCCAACAATTTCCTATTATCATCACATTTCATTCCTCGAGGTCGATGTTCCCCCCTTCGAATGCTCAATATGTGGAATATCGCTGTTACATTTAGGTGCACTCAAAAAACATGTAGCATCTCATGATGGTTCGCTACCATTTAAATGTAATGTTTGTGGCCATGGATTTCACCGGTCATGTCATTTAGCCCTACATTTACGTAGGCACGTAAAAGACTATAAGTTTAAATGTGAGGTGTGCAACAAGCCGTGCGTATCAACTACAGTAGTAAAAATCCATATGCGTACGCACACAGGTGAAAGACCATTTGTTTGTGAAATTTGTGGTTACACAGCTCGAAGATCGTGCCATTTTTTATTACACACAATGCGTCACCAGAAGCGACCACGTCATAAGTGTAAATTTTGTTCTAAAATGTTCTATGAAACAGGAAGGTTGAAAGAACACTTGAGCATGCACAGGAACGTGCGAGACCAGATATGCAATGTATGCAATAAAGGTTTTGTAAACAAGAAGCAATTGCGCCGACATCAGCTTATCCACAGCGCCGAAAAGAAATATTTATGCAAGTTTTGTGGGAAACGTTTCGCCCAATCTTCTGGACTTAGTGCGCACATGAAGTCGCACGGTACAAAGTTGTCTGCGAAACCTCCGAAAGCCTCTTCTTAGAATGTAAAACTTACTAGTATTCTAAGGCAAATAAGTAAATAAAAATAATAAATGGATTTGAATCGCTATCTTAGAATAAAAGAAGTAATTACTTGAAAACCAAAGGATGATTATTTTAACCACATTTACTTGTGACAAGCATACAAGTGTTTAATTATGAACCAAACCTCGTACAACTTTTAATGAAAAAGTGCAACTCTTTCTACCTTATACAAAAATCGGTAGTAAGTGTTGTGCAGTTGATTACAATTTATCTAACTAAAGGGTGATTTTTTAAGAGCTATAGGAAAGTTTTTCAAGAAAACACACGTAAAATTCAGAAAAATGCATGAAATTTTTATTTAAATTGATAGTACGGTCCATATAATTTAATGTTTGAAGATTATTTCATGCAAATGTTGACCGCGACTGCACTACAAATGGTCCATCCGCTTAGTCCAATTTTGGCATACTCTTTCCAATGTTTCGGCCGGTATCTCACATATAAATGCTTTAATGTTGTCTTCCAATGCGTTAATTGAAGCAGGCTTGTCTGAATAGACATGAGCTTTAACATAGCCCCACAAAAAATAATCGAAAGGCGTTATATCGTACGATCTAGGTGACCAATTGACAATAAAATGCTCACCGAACTCGCCCCTCAACAAGTGCATTGTTACGCTACCAGCGGTGTATTGACGCTCAAGGGTCCTATTTTGAAGAATATTAGTTGTATAAGCCAAAATGTTTAATAAAACTGCTTAAAAAAAATAAGGCTCATTACTTTTCAATCAAACCCTGTATTAATATTTCGCACTGCCGTGCAAATCGTCACTATCTCAGAACATTGCCTGCCGAGGGGCAACCGCTATTAGAAAAAGCTTTCTTAATTTTGGTGTTTCACCGAGATTCGAACCGACGTTCTCTCTCTGAATTCCGAATGGTAGTCACGCACCAACCATTCGGCCACGGCGGCCGCTTAAAACAAATACAGTAACATTTATGACATACGTATAGTACTGTTACAAAACATAAACTGATCATACACCATCTTTGCCAGAGAACAAAATTATTTTATATATGAACTGTGGTAACACAGTTTTAATCTTGGTCTAAGGAGTATCATTATTTTGTGGAGTATAGTAACGGTTACAATTTTTTGTTTTCCAGGCCACACCAGAAATTGTTTTAGACGACGAACAGTCCATAAATTTGGCCGAAATTTACAAGACATATACTTGTCTTTGGGATGAAAACGACATCGCATATAGGTTCAAAAATAGACGTGAAGAGGCACTCAAATCTCTGTGTGAGGAATTTAATAGAACAACCGGATTAAACTTGACACAACACGATTTGGAAAGTGAAATAACACGGCTGCGAAAATCTTGTTCATATGAAAAGATACAAAAAACAGCATGCAACCAAAAAAGCATAGCATTTCGACCAACAATTTCCTATTATCATCACATTTCATTCCTCGAGGTCGATGTTCCCCCCTTCGAATGCTCAATATGTGGAATATCGCTGTTAGGTTCAGATGCGCTCAAAATACATGTAGCATCTCATGATGGTTCGCTACCATTTAAATGTAATGTTTGTGGCCATGGATTTCAACTGTCATGTAATTTAGCCGTACATTTACGTAGACACGTAAAAGACTATACGTTTAACTGTGAGGTGTGCAACAAGCCGTGCGCAACAACTACAGAAGTAAAAATCCATATGCGTACGCACACAGGTGAAAGACCATTTGTTTGTGATATTTGTGGTCACAAAGCTCGAACATCGTCCCATCTTTTATTGCACACAATGCGTCACCAGAATCGACCACGTCATAAGTGTAAATTTTGTTCTAAAATGTTCTATGAAACAGGAACGTTGAAAGAACACTTGAGCATTCACAGGAACGTGCGAGACAAGATATGCAATGTATGCAATAAAGGTTTTGTAAACAATAAGCAATTGCGGCAACACCAGCTTATTCATAATAAGGAGAAAAGATATTTGTGCAAGTTTTGTGGGAAACGTTTCGCCCAACATGCTGGACTTAGTGGGCACATGAAGTCGCACGGTACAAAGTTGTCTGCGAAACCTCCGAAAGCCTCTTCTTAGAATATAAAACTCACTAGTGTTCTAAGGCAAATAAGTAAAAAAAAATAATAAATGGATTTGAATCGCTATCTTAGAATAAAAGAATTAATTACTTGAAAACCAAAGGATTATTATTTTATCACATTTACTTGTAGACAATCATACAAGTGTTTAATTATGAACCGAACCTCGTACAACTTTTAATGAAATATAATTAGAACAGCAGATTAATTTGGGCAAAATTGGTAGCGTCACACGTTGTTAAGAGAAATGCTTGAAAATACTAAGCGCGTTTTCTTATGACGTAATAACGTTGGATTTATTCTACCCTATGTCAGTGCTATCAAATTTTCGTGTTCTGATCTCAGTATGTTTATACAATTACGTGTTCCTTTCGCAAAATTTTGCAATCTAACCAGGCAAAAGTGCAACCCTTTCTACCTTATACAAAAATCGTAAGTAAGTGTTGTGCAGCTGATTACAATTTATCTAACTATATTCGTCAAAATAATTGTGCAAAAACTTTAGTTGTTAAAAAATATCTAAGTAGATCGTACAATTTTCTTATATTCATTATATGCAGGATGGGTGATCTAACGTTTAAAATTTTTAATAGCTTCAAGTAAGAAACGAATGATTTTTTTTAACTTTTTACAACCTCGAAATTATAACTGCAAACAGTGACGTGAGTGCCAATATGCGAATGCGCCAACTGTTTGTTTGATGACAGGAGGTACTTCGTTTTGTCCGCGTTGACTACCAGACCCATTCGCTTTGCTTCTTTATTGAGTTTGGAAAAGGAAGAATTAACAGCGCCTTGTTGAGGCCGATGATATCAATATCAAGCAAGCACGAAATTTTATATTACGAGGGGGGTTCAATAAGTACCCATGTTAGAAATAAAGGCACACTTAAAAAACTGTTTTTTTTTTCAACATAATCTCCTTTTAGAAAGATACACTTCCCAACGCTCCGGCCATTTTTTAACCCCTCCAAAAATAGGATTTGTCGAACTCTCCAAAATACGCTTCTGTTTCGGCGATGACTTCCTCGTTTAAACTAAACTTTTTTTCCGCGAGACATTTCTTCATGTTAAGAAACAAGAAGAAGTCACAGGGAGCCAGATTAGGTGAATCCGGGGATGTGACAGCAATTCATGCAGTGTGGCAGCGACAACTCCGGCTGAATGTGCTGGGGCGTTATCGTGGTGAAACAGCACCTTCTTTTTCGCCAATTGCGGCCGTGTCTTCTTCAATTTTTTGTGAAAGCGGTCCAATAACTCACCGTAGCATTGTTCAGTGAACGTGCTTCATTTTGCTACAATATCCATGACGATGACTGCGTCCGCATCCCGAAAAATCGTCGCCCTGACCTTTCCATCCGATTGGACTGCCTTCGCCTTCTTTGGAACAGATTCACCGAGAGAAATCCGTTATTTTGGTTGTTGCTTATTTTCTGGTGTGTAATGATGAATCCAGGTTTTATTAACTGTGACTTAAATTGCTCCAAATACTTCTTCAAAGTTAACAGCCGCATTCGCTTGTTTTTTACCGTGAGCAATCGGAGCTCCCATCGGGGCGACATTTTTTTATCATGTAACTGTTCGCGCGCCGTAGCCGAATGGGTTGGTGCGTGACTACCATTCGGAATTCACAGAGAGAATGTAGGTTCGAATCTTTGTTGAAACACCAAAATTAAGAAAAACATTTTTCTAATAGCGGTCGCCCCTCGGCAGGCAATGGCAAACCTCCGAGTGTATTTCTGCCATGAAAAAGATCCTCATAAAAATATCTGCCGTTCGGAGTCGGCTTGAAACTGTAGGTCCCTCCATTTGTGGAACAACATCAAGACGCACACCACAAATAGGAGGAGGAGCTCGGCCAAACACCTAACAGAAGTGTAAGCGCCAATTATTTATTTTTTGTTTAATATCTAACTGTGGCAAAGCGTCCCTATAGACAGCATCCAAGTTTACTTTTAACTTCTCGCATGTTTTCCCATCCCAAAATGAAAGCGAATTTCCGAACGATGCTGCTCTTTTTCCATCTTAGCGAAAATCATGAAACACGTCTCACTCGAATAGCTGCCAAATCAGAACTAAATCAGACTGAAATTTGTTTTGCCGCCGTTTAATAAATGGCGCTCACAAAGCTAATACCAACTTCCCTCAGGAGCAACCGCTGTCAAACACTTAATGTACTTAATGAACGCCGTAGGTCAAGTAATTTTATATTTTGCATAAAATATGTGCATGTGCCTTTGTTATAAGTGTTTCAGGGGAAATAAAAACAACAAAATTGGTGTAACGGTACTTTGAATTGTTCAAAACCCTTTGCACAAAAAACCCGATTATTTCACTTAAGAGAAAGATCACTCTGACGGCACGAAATTTAGACGACAAAAAAATAGACAAAAAAATTTTTTTTTTTATGAAACGAGAGCTTTTCTCACTTCAATCACATCTTGTATATTACAAAAAAAAACGAAAAATTGAAATGGCGGAGGCGTGATAGCTTTTCCAGGGCACTCCTTCACTACTGGTGGCATCTATTGACAAACAGCGGGAACTTAGTTGCGCAACTGATATAATTTAATGTAATCAAAACCACCAACGATAAAAAATGCGCGATTACAAAATTGTTCTTCTTTAAAGAGTTGTCATTTTCGCCGCACTTGCCGAACGGCAAAGCAGAATGTTTCTAATTTTAAAAAAGAAAATCAGTAATGGATTTCAAACGTAATACGAGTAGTGTGATTACATTATATTTGGTTGGAAAATCTCGAATAATCGTGAGTTAGATCACCTTAAAGTAAATAAAGGTTTGTTTATCGTACCAGTACTCGTTACAATGATACTGGTAGTATCGCGAAACGTCATGAAGGTGGTCATCAAAAGACTGCAACGTCACATGAAATGGTTCAAAAAGTGAAGAAGCGACTAGAGCGAAATCCCGACGAAGTTCCAATCAAATGGTGAAACAACTGAAAATATCTGACCGTAGCATGTGCCGTATACTGAAAAATTATCTCAAAGTCAGGCCTTACAAGATCCAAAAGGCGCATGATCTTGCACCAAGCAACAACATGTCAGACTTGAGAGAGTGAAGGAGTAGCTTCGCTTGGCCGAAAGCGGTCAATTTCCGAACATTGTGGTTTCTGACGATAAAAGTTTTCAAATTGAGCAATTCGTAAACTCCAAAAACGATAGGGTTTATTTGACCGACCGTTTATACGAGAATTTGAGTCATCCATTGGCCACCAGGTTTCAGCACCCGCCACAGGTAATGATTTGGGCGGCTGTAACCGCAGATGGGTGCTCTCCAATCGTTTTCATCGACCCTGGCGTGAAAGTGAATGCGAAATATTATCGGGAAAGTATTCTGGAGGTTGCTTCAAGAGCAGTGGGCAGGCAAACATTTCGGTGGCTGATCATAGACGTTTCAACTGGACTCGACACCGTCTCACAAAGCTGGAGTGAACCATGAATGGCTAAAAAACAACATCCCGAACTTCATAACATCCGCACTTTGGCTCTCAAATTCACCAGACGCGAATCCGATGGATTATTATCTTTGTCCCATTTGGAGAGCAAGGTCCGAACTAAAAGATTCACCAGTCTCAAGGCGCTGAAAAAAGCCATTGTCCACGAATGGGCCAAACTGCAATACATTCGGGCAGCTTGCGATTCGTTTATGGACCGTCACAAGGCCATAGTCAAGACAAAAGGTGATCATATCGAGCAGAAGTAAATAGATTCTCAATTCTGTATTATTATCACAGATTTTTTAATTTTAATTGAATAAAAGTAATTTTCCAAGGTAAATTTATGGTCTTTTTAATTGGTTACACTTCGAGTGCCGGACCCTGTTTACGCACATGCGCTATTAACATATTTGACTCCGCCACGCACTTGTCTCTTCGGCCACTAATCTACAAATACAATCTTTACAAGTTCACTGATTATGCTCATACCACGGAGCTAATAAAAACGACATGCTGTTAACGAACAGACAAAATTACCCCCACCAAAAATTTCAAAATCCAATCAACAAGTTGTCGCTTTAAAGTTATAAAAGTTTTTTTGATTAACCAATCGTGAACCAAATTCTACCTCACTCTTTGCACAATGTATTTAAAAAGATATGTTCCAAATTTCTATGGGAATCGATTGAAAACTGTTATTGATAACTCGAGCCCTCCGTTTTGAAGAATGTAGTTTCGAGAAAAACGCAAAAGAAAATATAAAACCGTCTGTGCTCTGCTGCAGCGTTTTTTTTTTCTTCAAATAATCATAACTAGAATGTGCAGTATAAAATGAACCAAAGGGAAAGATTTTTTTATATTTCTAAGTTCACGTTAACAGAATTGTATAATGTTTCGTATGTTTGTTAGAATTAGGTCTACATTTACTAAACTTAACATGAATACAGAAAAAAATCAATTATTTACTATTATGTTTCTACTTTCTGACAGGCAGGATCGGGACTGGACACTGGAAAATTTGCTAGGTCAAAAAGTCTTTTAAATGATGCACAATTTATCGCCTTGGCAAAAATCTACAAGGCTTACCCCTGTCTGTGGGATGAAAATGTCCTAGCATATAGATTCGCTAATAGGCGTCGGGAAGCATTCGCAAATATACTTGAAGAACTTAATAAAGAAACTCAATTGAACTTAACAAAGTGTGAATTGGAAAAGGAGATTTCTCTACTCCGCAAAATATGTTCAACTGAAAAAAGGCAAAAAATATTAAGTCGACGCAACAAATCTGTTTATGAAGCAAAATATCCCTGTTACGAACAAATATCGTTCCTTGAAATTGATGTTACTCCTTTTGAATGCTCCATATGTGGAAATTTATTTGCTAGCTTGAGTCAGTACAAAGTACATTTAGCATCGCATGACGGCTCGCTACCATTTAAATGTAATGTTTGTCGACATGGATTTCAGCTAGCATCTAATTTAGCGGTGCATTTACGAAGGCACGCGCAAGACTACACGTACAGCTGTGCGGTATGCAACAAACAATGTGTCACCTCAACTCAATTAAAAACCCACATGCTTCATCACACCGGCGAAAAACCATATGTTTGTGATATCTGCGGTAAGAGCTTTCGTTGGCTACGAGAATTTCAAGAGCATATAAATCGCCATGAGAATCGGCCCAGGTACAAGTGTGAAATTTGTTCAAAGGCTTTCTATAAAAATAGCAAGGTTAAAGAACATATGTCTGTTCACTTCAAGGTTCGTGATAAAATATGTAAAGTGTGTAACAAAGCATTTACAACCCAGAAACAACTGCGTCAACACCTACACATTCATAATGCGGAAAAGAAATTTATATGTAAGATATGCGGAAAAGGTTTTGCACAACCCGCGGGTCTAAGTGGGCATAAAAAATCACATTTTATAACGACGTTTGCTAAAAATCCTGATTTAAACTAAGAAAATCATATTTTGTAACTCAGGTTAAAAATAAATATTAAATATACATATCCATGCTAAGCATTGCGTAATCGACTTCTTCGATTACCTTTTAATTGGTTTCAAAATCATATGGAGGTTATGCTGGGAATACTCAAATGTAGTAAGTCACTTTCCGAACATGCCAAAAACCGTGTAGGAATTCCAGCGACCACTAGCAGGTGGTGAGCTCATTACTCCATCGTCTGTGATATTTGCCACCGCCAACGTACAACGGGTCCAAAACTATTCCGCAAAATCTTCCTCCCGAGCATTTCAAGGGACGCTTCATCGGTTGTTGTCATATGTAATGATCAAATGTTTGTTCGTCGAGAGAGGACTTTATTACTCAATTGCCTCTTAGTTCAAAGTAGCACTTGTTGGCAAGAGAGATTCTCCGTTGGGTTTCAAGGCTTGTGCTGAAGTTGAGGAATATCTGAGAAATAATTAACAACTCTCTGGCACATATTTGTATTTTCCTTGCAATTTTATATTATTTTTAGTTTACTTAAGTTATGTACTTTTATTCAAAAAGTGTATGTAATGAATTATAAGGTAGCTGATAGTTTGATTCGGAGCGTGCTCGTGTTCTACTTGCCTACTATTCACTCAGGTATTCCTTTCTGTGCCGTTTTAAGTAAACGTACTTTTCATTCTCAAGTTTTCATATAACTTAAGTGTGTATATATAGTCAATCTTTATTAAAAAAGTTTGTATAACTAATTTTTGATCAAAATAAAAAGAGGTTATTTAAAAATTATAAAATAAAAAATATTATATATTTCATTTGATATCAATTAGAGAAATCCTTTGTGATCAAGTGGAGAATTACTATTTTCTCAACCTGTAGTGCACTCACTAATTTTAAACGATTTGACAATTATTATTTTTGTCGACAATATTTGCCGTTTGCAGTAACGGTTGTGCAATTCCCAAACGTATGTTAACTAACACTAAACAGGTGTCTTCTTCTATTTATTCGAACTGAACTGACAGTGACAAATCTGCGAAGATTAATTTCAAAATGAGCGAATGAAATGCCCACACTCGCCAACGTAAACGTACGTACGTGTCAGCTGGCACAATTACATTTATGAGAACGCCATGTAAATGAAAATTCTCCATCGTGTACGCGCAACGGTTACGCGTGACATTAGAAATATTAATTTTTGCTGTGAAGCCGTGTTAGCTGTGTGGTCTTTCGTTTTCATTTTTATTAAAATAATTTAAAAGCGATGCTTAATAATGTTAATCATAGACAAATGAACTATTTGCATTTGTTGGTTATGGCTTTGGTTTATTATACAAAGAAAAATTGTAATTGATAAGGTGGATGTGTAAATGTATATATGTATAAATGGCAGCATTGTGTCGATACAAGCAAACCCAAACCGATATAGATATTTGTAAACAAGGAAACAAACAAAAACATTTGTTTACGTACATACACATGGTGTATCTCACGTCAAACAGATACAGACGGCATACGTACACGTCGCAAATGCGAATAGCAAAAACGATTAACGTATTACTACAGTATGCACACTAGCCAAGCTGTTAAATTCAACCATTGAGTAATGGTGCTCACACTCACCAACGTAAACGTACGCCCGTATCAGCTGAAACAACGAAACAACGATCTACGATACTATAGAACGGAACGGTGGTGAGAATTCATTTACATGGGGCTCTCATTAGTTTCTTCGAGTCAGCTGATGCGGCCGTACATTTACGTTGGTGAGTGTGAACACCATAAGTAATAACACAGAGTAAACGACGCAGAGTGCTACAGGTCTATATAAACAGTGGGCAAAAATGGGCAAATGGATGCATTTTGCTAAAAATTTGTTTCTTAGTGGACTGAATCCTTGATATTCGGGTTTGTTTTTTCATAGCTTTTATATTTTTATATAAACGCATACGTAAACATACATACACATACATACAGCAAAACAAAGGCAGTAGTCTTGTTCCAAGGTAAATTTCTAACTTCACAGCTATAATACTCATTTTGCATTTTTTTTTTATTTATTGGCTAATCCAATACTAAAGTCATAATTAATTAAGTATTTATCTACTACGAAAGAACAAAAGGGAGTGCATTCGAAATTTTTAATAGTACGAAATGTCGAAGACTTGAACTTGTTTTAACCCTTTCGCTACTGCTGGGACACTGATATCCCACAGCATGTTCACTTCAACCTGAAACTTGCAATTTTCATAGGAAACTCAATCAAAATGTCCCAATCAGTAGCTGCGAACAATACTTACAATTTACCGTTATCCGCATTCCAAACTGTTTCAATCGTGTTTAGTTTTGATCAGTTGTTTGTGAGCAGTCGCTAATATTGCATCAAATTTACGCGTAATTTTGGTGAAATAATAAGTATTTTTATAAGAAGTGTTGATTTTTCTAAAGAAAAATATTGCCCTTTTACGGTAAGTACAAATATATATTTTAATAAGAGTTTTGTGAAAAATATTCAGCGAAAATTAATTTTGGGATGCATGTGTCCCAGCAGGGCTTTATATAGGGACATATATGTCCCAGCAGTACGTTGTACGTAATGTATCACACAGCTAATTTTTTATTTTTGCAACCTCGTAGACAGCAAAAATGTCGAAATTAAATCGCGATCAAATTAGTGCATTACTTCAAGAAGATGATGATGAATCCATGGAATCAGGAACTGATTTTAGACGATCAACCTGCACGAGGTGAGGAAGCCTCAGGCACGGTTATTTGGAGCACACCGAAAGAGTTGTTTGTTTCAAGAAAATCGGTTAGTAACCACCGCGAATGCAAAATTGCCGTAAATATTGGGCGCCACTCAACCCCCTACGAAATTTTTCGCAAATTGTTTCCAAGAAGCATATCTTTGTACATTGCCCAATGTACTAATGAGAGGCTCAGGAAAATACCCATAACGGAACAAAAAAAAATTCTTCAGACGGACTCCAGTGAAATTAATATATTACTTGGATGCATATTTATCATGTCGTATAACCATGTGCCGTCGATTAAAAACTACTGGTCGAATCATAACTCATTGAGCAATGAATCTATAAAATCAGCCATACGACGTGATCGTTTTGAGCAGATAATGTCTAAGCTATATTTTGCTCCAGTTGACAAGCGTGCAGATGCAGGACAAACCTATTGCATTGACGATTTCATGAATTGCTTGAAAACAACTTTCAAAGCCTGCCGGGATGATAGTAGCTTCCAAAGTATCGATGAACAAATGACTAAATTCAAAGGGCGTTCATCACTCAAGCAATATATGCCACTCAAGCCAGTAAAACGGGGCATCAAAATGTGGCCTCGCTGCGATTCTTTGACTGGATACACCTATGACATGAGTATCTATTGTGGAAAAGAAGGATCTGTCCTTGAAGGGACACTCGGCGAACGAGTTGTGAATGATCTTGCAGCAACAATTTCTAACCCTGACGTGACACTTTGCTTTGATCGTTTTTTCACCACTGTTAATCTTATTAACAACATACAATATCCAGCTTTGGGAACATGAATATCCAACCGGAAGAATGTTCCGAAAATACCAGAAAAATTGCAGCGAGGCGAAGCTATTTTCAAAGTTAATTCGGCGGATACGAAGTCAAACTAAAACTCTTTAATTAATTTTTTAAGTAACTTTCTTGATTGCAGGTACCATAGCGGTAAAGTGGCAGGACGTCAATGCTGCTCAGTAACTGCCACACATCTGAAATGAGCACTGTTAGACGCAAAATGAAAGATGGAACTGAGGCAGAGTTTCCATGCCCTGACGTCGTAAAGACGTACCGCGCAATAATGGGCGGTGTAGACTTGGCAGATTAAATGTCGGGATTGTATGATATAAACAGAAAATCAAATAAATGGTGGAAAAAAGGATTTTATCGTGGCATGATGATGGCTGCTGTAAACACTTGGGTTATATATTCGGAGCTGAATAGGAAGAAACCTGCCTTCTTACCAGTGCTGGTCGAGATTGCTGAGTCGCTAATTGAAAAAGGAAAGGAATCTACCACATATAAACGACCCCGTCGGTCTGGAAGATCATCGAATAGGTACAAATCAATGACAAATGTGGGGGATCATTTACCCATAGAGGCAGTCTAACAGACGTCGGTGCGTAGCATGCGCCAATCGAAAAGTCGAGAAAAGAACAAAAATTATTTTACGGGCTTGTAATTTGCCATTCTGTATACAATGTTTCGCTTCATCACATTCATAAAATAAATAAAAGTACAAATCATATGTTATTACCAAAAAAATGTTTCTACTTTCTAGGTGTAGTTTGTACCCTGTTGGGACAAATATATCCCATTTTTAAATACTGTTGGGACACATATGTCCCACCTCAAAATACCGTTATCTACATAAGTTACAAGCTTCATCTAGTTTCTACGCACATAAAGTACCAATGGGTATCCAAAACCTCAAAAATAAAGTTTGAGCAAATCTCCTGCAAAAGTCGGAGCGAAAGGGTTAAGATAACGGCAACTTTTTTTTACATCATTAGTGTAAGATTTTGCGCTCACTTGTCTCAGCAGCTTAAGCAATGACCATTCGCTGCGACTGTTGCCATTCTGTCGCGCGCTTAGAAGACATATTTAGGTATATAAATATGTATGTGGGTGCATACATATGCAAGGGGTCCTTCGAAAGACTGGCTAGATATTATTTTAAAATGGAACATGTAAAAATTTAGATTATTTGGTGTTTCACTATTTGTATTCAAAATACGGCCCTTATTAGTATGTGAAAAATTAATGTAAATCCCCTTAACACAAAAAAAGGTACCCTGTAGGAATTATTCACTGCTGACATCGAGGCGTCACTTTTGGAAGACCCTTTACATACGGAGGTGATAGCATTCGCTAGGGTTTACCAAATATGTTTGTCTTCGTCAAGAAAAATAGGCTTATTGACGCCTCAGGAGCGGGGGGGAAGATGTGGTGGGCTCGTTTTATGAATGTTCGAACTTTGCTTTAAGAAGTACCATATTAGCTTGCGCTTATCAAATTTCATTCAATAAATAATGAATAAAAGGCATATATTTTTATTCGCATTTTCTAACTCCTAGTTGGAGCATAGGTCGTCAAATGGTTATGCATGGTAGGTATATAATTATCTACTTTCATGTGATTTATCTACGGCGGGCACCGTAGTCGAATGGGCTGGTGCGTGACTACCATTCGTAGTATGTAGGCTCTTCGTGAAACACCAAAACTAAGAAAAAGTTGTTTCTAATAACAATCGCCCCTCGGCAGGTAATGGCAAACCTCCGAGTGTATTTGTGCCATGAAAAAACTCCTCATAAAAAATATCTGCCGTTCGGAGTCGGGGTAAAATTGTAGGTCCCTCTTCCAGGAGGAGGAGCTCGGCCCAACACACAATAAAGGTGTAAGAGCCAATTATATACACATTTATAAATTTTTATAAATATTTAAATAAAATAATTAGCAAATATTTAACATAAAAATCGTACAAAAATAAAAAATTAGTCAAAATTTTGCCTTAGCATCACATATGCTACATTTGTTCGTACATACAAATGTATGTACGAGTATTGTATAAGTACGTTTACTGCACGTTTGCGCAGTACTTAAGCAAACGTGACTCGACAACGCACTTGCTTCGTGTAGCGTTATTTTTGCAGAGAACGTTAATGGCCTAGAGAAGGCTCACGGGCTACGAAAAGTGTGAATTGTCAAAAATGAAGTGTAACCACGAAGATTCTTTCATCTCGTCCAGGTCGACAGCGGAAAAATTCTTAACAGAGCTGATTGCAGTGAATTCTCTCTAAGTACATTGGCTCTGCACTGTTTTTCGGACATTTCGATACTAGGGAACATTTCGAAGGCATTATTTTTTGTTCTCCGATATGGGGCCCTCCAATTGATAAAAAGTGCACAAACACATATGTACATACATATATATATACAGCAAAGTTAGAAGCTTTGAGAACTGAAGCAGTAGTGCACCTAACTTAACATTCGCCGAAGCAGTAGCTTTAAACGCCACACCACACAAGACACCACCTGAACTCACAACAACAAATAACGAAATCCACAAAATTAAAGATATGACAATTAATAGCACAAATGTCGAACATGATGTCCATAATCACACTCCTTGTTAAGCAATTGTTACGCAGACAAAAATATTAAAAATCGCACTATGGTACGCAAACAGCCTATGCCAGCATATTCTCGAACTCAAATCTTTCCAACTTGACTACGAAATAGATATCCTACTAGTGGCCGAAACTCACTTGACAAGTAAAAGCTACTTTAAAATTCCTGACTATAAATTATTTCACACCAATCATCCAGGCAACAAAGCGCATGGTGGCACAGCCGTAATTATACGGCAAACCATCAACTGCATCGAAATGGACGCCTACAAAAGAGACAACATTGAAGCTAATATCCAGCACCTACTGTCCGCCGAAGAACAACAACAGTCTTGACTTCCTGAGAACTCTTGGCAGCCGGTTTATGGCCGGAGGCGACTACAATGTTTCACAGTTTTGTTGTTTGCCAGCCGATTTTCATGATTCTTGCATATTTGGAAAGGCTGATGCTTTTGAAATTACGTTTTGGGTCATCGTGAAGCACCTTGTCGGACCGCAATACAGAAATTGGTGAAAAATTCGAGTTGTTGAGACTAGTTAGTGATGTGAAGAATAAAAACCGTGCATTTTGCTCAAGAACAGTCGAAAATATTGCTGTTGTAGCCGAAAGTGTTTAAGAAAACCCAGGTTTGTCCATTCCTCGTCGTTCTTTGGAATTAGGCATTCCACAACCGTCATTACACCGTATTTTGCATAAAAGTTTGGGTCTTAAGGCTTATATATAAAGGGTTTTTCAATAAGGGCGTGTAGATGTTGAAATGGAATAAAATGGCGTTTGCTGTGTGGCACGTAGCGCCGTCCTGCTGGAACCACATGTCGTCTAGGTCTATATGGTTCAATATGGGCCCTAAGAAATTGGTTATCATTGTGTATTGCTCGCTGTTTAAGGTGACCGCCTCACCAACGTCGTTTTCAAAAAAGTACGGACCAATGACGCCGCCGGCCCAAAATCCACACCAAACGGTAACTTTTTGAGGATGCATTATCACCTGGTGAACCTCGTGTGGATTGGTGTCGTCCCATATACGGCAATTTTGTTTGTTAACACAGCCGTTCATCCAAAAATGCGCCTCGTCACTAAAGATGATTTTTCGTCCAAAACAGGGGTTCTCTTCCAAACGATTCGAAGACCAGTCAGCGAACAGACGGCGTTGTCTATGGTCATCAACTTTGAGCTCCTGGGTCAGTTGGATCTTGTACGGGTGTAGGCCCAAGTCCCGACGCCAAATTCGCCAAGTTGAAGTCTTCGAAAGGCCAAGTTCTTGTGCACGGCGAGAAATAGACTGTCTCGGGTTCTGCTGTACACTTTCACGGACCGCGGCAATGTTCTCGGCTGATCTTGCGTTCCTTGAACGTACGGGTGTTGGCTGATTGTTTACTGACCCGGTCGTCTCAAATTTGGCCACCAAACATTGAAGAGTCGACTTTGAAGGGCCACCACGTCTACCGAAAAATGGGTGCAACGCGCGCAACGTTTGCGTTAATGAACACTCATTTTGATAATAAAGTTTTATCATTTGAACGTGCTGTTCAATCGTGTAACTTGCCATGATGATTTAGCATAAACAACTGAATAATAAACAAAAGATTTGACAGATCTCACCAAAACAAAATGGCTGCCACAGGGCGTCAAAATCGACCCGCGCCAATTGAAACCCCCTTTATTATCCAGCTAACACAAGAACTCAAACCGGCCGATCATCAACGACGTCGTGTCTTTGCTGATTGGGTCGTTGAAATGCATGAAAATGACACGGATCTCCATCGTAAAATCATCTTGAGTGATGAGGCCCATTTCCACCTCGGTGGCTTCGTCAACAAGCCAAATTGCCAGATGTGGGGCTCACAAAATCTAAGAGTTATTATTGAAAAGTCTCTATCTTCAACGTGTGACTGTTTGGTGCGGTTTATGGTCCGGCGGAATCATTGGACCTTACTTTTTCTAAAATTAAGTTGGAATAACAGTTACTGTGAATGGATTGCGCTATCGAGGGATGATTAACGATTTTTTATGGCCGGAAGTGGATGGTATTAATCTGGACAACGTTTAGTTTCAACAAGACTACGTGCCACATAAGCAACGAAACCACTGATCTTTTACGGGAATAACACCTCTTATTGGAAAACCCTTTATCTTGTATGCTGCATGAATAATCGCGGATCCTTTTTTCTGACACAGACTGTATATCTGAGGGGAAGGAGGTTAAATAGAAATTGATGAGTAAATAAATATTTTTTTAGAAAAATGAAAATTGACCTTATGTTTTGAAGACACTTCGTGCATCTTCTATAGTCTTTGTGAAAGAAAAATGCATGTTTTTGTAATTTTTGCAATTATTTTTGTTTTTTTTCTTCAATTTATTTTCTAAATTTCTTTTCCACTTAAATTTTTATTTCTTTTCATTTTATTTCCTCTTGTGTTTGTGGTAATAAGGTTAGTTTGGATTTTTTTAATTTTAATTTTTTTTTTTTAATTTTACACCTTTATTTCATTGTAGTCGTGTTGTCTTCTATTTATCATTTATCATTGTATATTTTGTGTTAATTATTTATATAATTAAATTATAATTAATTTTATGTGTTACACTTCATATTGTATATTATATATGTATGTATATATATTATTTGTAAGTAATGCTTACGTATTTTTATGAAAACAGAAATATTCCTTACCGTTGACACCGGTGACGAAAAAAGTAGGGAAATTTAAATTAGGAATTTGTGTTTTTTTTAATTCTTTTTTTATTTTTTTTAGTTGGTTTACTGCTTTTAGTTTTGTTTGTTATTATTGTGTTTTAGTGTGAAACTTTAATTTAACTGGCGACAAAGAATTAGTAAAAAATGTATTATTTTATATTCATATGCATATGCATGTATGTGTCATTGAGGGGACGGGCTGTGCCAAAATATCTGCTATAAGTTAAATGTTTTCTTGATTTTGTGTTCTTTTAACCCTTAGCGCGGTAAAAAAATCTCTATTTCCATTTACATGCACTTTTATATATGTGTGTATATTTCTTTTAGCATATTTACGGATTTTGTAATGCAATATAAATTCTTGTGTGTGTATGAGTGAGTATTGATTCCAGCGCGCAACTCTGCCTGTGCATATTCTTTTATGGATACCAAGCGTGAAAAGATGGGGCTGATTTTTTTTTTTTTTTTTTCAATTAATTTGTAAATCAGTTTTTGGCTAATCGTAAACAAAATAGTATAAAAAAAAATAAAAGCAAAACAACATTGTTTAACGCATTATAAGAATATGGAAGTAAATTTGCAATGAAATAAATAATAATTGGCGCTTACACCCTTCGTTGGGTGGTTGGGCCGAGCCGTTCCTCCTCTTCCTTTGCGTCTTGACGTTTTTTAACAAATGAAGAGACCTGCAGTTTTATGTCGCCTTCGAACGGCAGATACTTTTTATGAGGAGATTTTTGATGACAGAAATAAACTCGGAGATTTTCTATTACCTGCCGAGGAGCAACTAGAAACTTAGAATAAACTTCAGAAACAACTTTTTCTATTACTTGGTGTTTACACTTCCGAGTTGTAGTCACTCACTAACTCATTCGGGTATGGCTGCCGAACTGGGCCAGGATAAATTACGATGATCGCCACTCTCCATGAGTGTGTAGAGGAACCCACTCAGGCCTGGATCCCCATTATGATACCACTTGTTTAAGCTCAAGCTGCCCTCTCTAATTCCCAATGTGGTGAAACTACTTCATCTCTCGAAATATGTTTATTAATAACTTAACCTAACCTTCAATTTTTGTTCACAAGGGTTGGCTATTCTGACACTTGACTTCCATTACAGTAAAATTGTGTTACACCCAAAATTCGACCTCGACCTCCTTTACCTTGTAATCTATCATTCTTAATATGATATACAAGTCTATACTTACTCGCTTTATTGACGAAATTTTTCTATTGTCAGATTATGACCAGAAATGGATCAAACTCTGACCTGCAAAGATGGAACAGCAAAGTGTAACCTTCTGAGACCGTTTCTTTATTTTTCAATAGCTCGCGCTGACAAAAAGTGGTTCTAATTTGTACTATTTGGGCCATTGAAAGTTCTTTCTCGACGAACCAAAACCACACTCACTCTCACAATTTTTAATTTTGACTGAGACACTTTTTCACATTTATTCCAGAAAAAAAAATCCGATTTGTTTGGAACCCGATTTATTTCTACACCTGATAATTTTTTTAAGAATACGAGTATCTACAGAATTTTCTCTAATTTCCATGGGTGTTGGAAAAATGCAACTAATTTAAAAAGGTTTCAAGACTCTAAAGCTAGAACTACATACAAAACATTCCAAGCCCTGCTAAGGCTTTTGGAGCCTTATTCAGCTGACAAAACTTACCTTCTGCTCAAATATGAACGAGACGTTATCAATAAAACGGTCCGCGGATGACATATTTCAAAAATAAATTTTTTGTTTTTTGGTAGGACTTTTATAAGCTTACATGGTAAATTTCATCGTGATATGTCACATAGTTTGTTTTCTGTGCTACTGTAAACAAGTCAAGCTTGTGTGTGTTCTTCGAATTTAACGATGGAAATTCAAGTTGAACAAAGAATTTGTTTGAAATTTTGTTATTCCAACAAAATTTCGGCTTCAGACGCCTTAAAAATGTTGCAGACAACCTATGGGGACTCTGCTCTATCGCGTGCACGTGCTTTCCAGTGGTACAAATCGTTCAAAGAGGGCCGTACATCGGTTAAAAACTTGCCTCATGAACGTCGTCCAGCAACATCAGTAAACGACGAAAGCATCAGAAAAGTAAAGGAAATTGTGCTTGAAAATCGCACTAATCGCAAAATCGGTTAACGCTGAATATTATTTAGACGTTTTAAAGCGTTTGCGCGAGAACATTCGTCTTAAAAGGAAAGAATTGTGGGACAACAAGTCATGGTTCTTGCATCACAATAATGCACCAGCTCACACATCACGTCTTGTTCGCGATTATTTGAGCAAAAATAATGTTAATATCGTTCCGCAAGCACCGTATTCGCCTGATATGGCTCCATGTGACTTTTTCCTGTTTCCCAAGCTCAAGTTGCCGCTCCGTGGAAAACATTTTGAGACAATTAAAGTCATAAAAGAGAATTCGAAGAACACACTCGAGCTTGACTTGTTTACAGTAGCACAGAAAACAAACTATGTGACATATCACGATGAAATTTGCCATGTAAGCTTATAACAGTCCTACCAAAAAACAAAAAATTTATTTTTGCCATATGTCATCCGCAGACCGTTTTATTGATAACGTCTCGTTCATATTTGAGCAGAAGGTATATCTAAATTTTGTTTGCTGGAATGTTGGTACCACTGTCCTCTTTAGGGTCGCAGGATTTGTGTGTGATCGTCAATTAGCTTGTTTTTGGCATTTAACTATATCAGTGAATCGCAGGTGTGATCTGCAATTTTCACTATGGATAAAATTATCAAACAAAGAATTTGTCTTAAATTTTGCGTTTTGAAAAGAATTTCGTGTGCCGAATCGTTGAAAATGTTGAAATTGCAAGAAAATGGTGATAGAAAACCACCAAACCATCATTTAAGTTTGAGGGAGGTAGCTCATAACTTAGCGTGTCTCACAAATCAATTCGCAACGTTTTACACCATCAATTTGGAAATGAGACGCGTGGCTGCTCGACTCGTTCCAAGAGAGTTGAATTTCTTTCAAAAAATTCATCGGAAGAAGGTGGCTGAAGATATGCTTGAACGTTTATCCAGCGCATCATAACAGGTGATGAGACGTGGGTATATGAGTTTGATATGCAAACCAGTCAAAACGCGGCTGAATGGCGCTATCCACATGAGCCAAAACCCAAAAAACCACGTCCAAGTCGGTCAAAGGTGAAAGTAATACTACTCGTTTGCTTTGATTATCATGGTATTTTGCACTCGGAATTCATTTCTCACCATGATAACGTATCGTCTAACAAGACTCATTTGTGAACACTTTTTTGAACAAAAACTAGACAAATATCATCAAACAACTACCATATTCACCAGATTTATCCCCCTGTGACTTTTTCCTTTTCCTAAAACTTAAATTGCCACTCCGCGGACGCCGCTTTGAGTCGATAGAGCCCATTAAGGAGAATTCGCTGGAAAATCTAGAGAACATCTCTTCAAACGCGTTTAAAAGGTGTTTTGACGACTGGAATAATGGTTGGCATATGTGTATTGCTTCGAGCCTTTTTTTGAAGGCGACAAAATAAATTTTGATGATTAAACAATTATTTTGCATTTTATTGAACAATTCCTGGTACTTTTTTGACAGAATGTACTCGAATCTGTCACATAATTTATTGCAAGAATGATCGAATACAATACTGTGGAAATTGAGGTGGAATTTCGAATGTATGTAGTTTTGCGGTGATGCAATTTTAGATCGACTCTCTCACACAACTGGGTAGAAACTGAAAAAGAAGCGAACTTTTGTGCGAAAAAAAAATTTAAGAATTAGATTTGGTTAATGTAAAAAAGAAAAATAGTGGAAAGAAAAGTTTTTCGAAAACAAAATGAACAAAAAAACAAAACAAAACAACACGAAATTACATTAGCTAAACAACTGATTGCAAAAAACTGACCGAGAACCCAGTAGCGGTATCAATATATGAGCAATCTTCCGTGTTTTTTCAACGCTGTACAAGAGTAATAAAAGAGAAAACTGCACCCTGAGAATTACTTTGACGCCGGAAACATTAGATTACGAATAGGAGGTAAAAAGCAGCCGTCAAAATCACTTAAAAGTGCAAGAATAATACAAATGATAAACAAAACTGCATTTTGACGTCACATCCAATCAGCTGCCTGCAGTCAAACTAAACCGAAAAGTTGGAAAAGTCAGAACTTAGAGAGAGCACCTTCTATTCTATTCTTGAACCAGGTAAGGGAGAGAGAAAGAAAGAGGAGAAAAGTATATTAAATAACTGAATCCAACAGATCAATGCGCGGGATGCCAAGAAGTAGTTTTGCAGTGGGATTTACGTCACACGAACGACCCGGATTTATATCCGGCCAAGGACTACCATTTCTGCAGCTATCGCTAAAAATTTATGAGGATTTTTCCTGCATTACAAGAGCATTAACAACTTCGCTGATGTTTTATTGTAGCAGCACAAACATTCCCCACACGTGTACTGGGAAAGTGCTGGAGTGACAATCCTTGGCCGGATATAAATCCCGGTCGTTCCAGTAGCGTAGAAGTGATTGCCATTCACTGTCTCATGATTTCGCCGACCAATATTTTCAATTCTATGCAAATACCAAAAAACATGTATAACCAGAAAAGTTGAGCCATGGTTTATACCTATAAATTATATTTTTATGATGCCGAAAGTATGAAAAAAGTAGTACGGATCCACATTAGTGACTAGTGGTTAGTAGAGATTGCTTGCAGTGACAAATTCCAATGACAATTGAGTCAAATTTAACACAACGTCAGTAGCATTAAATCTTTTGTAATAACAACAACAATAAGTGAAAAAACTTTCACCATACCAAACCGGAGCAACCGCCAGGCCCTCTAAAGAAAACAGCCGTTTACGAGTGGCATGAACGCTTCAGAAGAGATCATGAGTCCATCGAGGATGACAAACGTTGTGGCAGGCCGCCGACATCGGAAACTAATGAAAACATAAATAATGCGAAAGAAAATTAACCATCAGAAAGCTGGCAATAGACTTGAACATTCCTTATGGATCCGTTCAGGGCATTGTAGAGAATGATTTGCAAAGACATGATTTTCAATTCTGGATCCGACCCAACATTCATCAAACGCGTCATTACTGGAGATAAGATGGGGTACATGGATTTATGAGTAGGATAAGCAATCCAGACATCAGATCAGGCGAGTGAGTGGAGAGCTCCGAATGAAGCAAGTCCAAAAAAACCACGCCGTTTTCAGTCAAAACGAGAAAGCGACTCTCACAGTTTTTATGGATTACAACGGCATTGCGTTGGCACGAATTTTTGCCAGGAGGTCAAACAGTTAACATGGGCTATTATTTGGGTAGTATGAGACGGGAAGCAATTCGCCAAAAAGAAAGGATTTGTGGGAAAACAACTCATGGATTTAGCACCATGATAATGCACCGTCGCACAAGTTTCGTCATTATTCATGCGTTTTTGACCAAGACCGAGACGAATACCATACAACCGCCATAGAATTTATCTGATATGGCTTCTTGCGGTTTTTTTTCTGTATGATCGAGTCAAAAAATCACGCATTTTAACTGCCGAAAGGAAGTAATGGAAAAGTCGAAGACGGCTCTGATGGCTGCACCGAAAATAAAGTCCCAAAAATGTTTCGACAGCCGGATACAACGCTAGCATAAGCGCGTTGCAGTTGATGAGAAGTACTTTGAAGACGATAATATCACTTTTGAGGAAGAAACTTGTTTTTTGAATTTTCTGAAAGCATTCCGGGACTTTTTGATAAAACTCGTTAGGCAGCTGTTCGATTGTGCACGTCAAAAATACACCCACCACTCTCCTCTCTGAAAACGGAACTAAATGAGGAATCGCTGGTCGATATGGCAACACTCAATCTGGCACAAAACTGTGCCAAAATTATAAGGACTTGGAATACGAAATCTACAAACTTTATTTTATCACTGTCTAGAAAGGACTGCAAAATATTGGTTGCAGTACTGACCGGACAATGTCTCGGCCTCACATCACGCAGCCAAAATGGGATTAGTCCCGAGTGAAGAGTGTAACACATGCAATGAAGCGAATGCTGCGGGTACTTTAGATCAAGATCAACATATGTTTCATCTTTGAAGAAAATTGCTGACAAAAGGCTGAACGGCTTACATAAAATAATATCTTCGGATCCAAATACATAGCACTGGTAACACAATGGACCCTAGAAGTCTAAGTGACATCTTTTTATAGATCCAGCCGGTACTACCTAACCTAACCTTGATCAAGGTGGTATGCCGGATAATGTAACTGATTTAATTTCTACCACTAATGCATAGAGCAAGGCATATGCCGACCATTGATAAACTCCTCTTCATGATCGCACTCAGACCAATTAATCTAACACGCCTCTCCTCGTGGACCCCAGAACAGATCCCAACATACCTAAGTATGTGAAGAAGTGTCACACCACACTAGCCTGCGTCGTGCATGACTACTTAAACCAATTCCTGTTCCATAGAAAAATTAGTATTACCGCGTCTATAGTTAAATGATCTCTAAGATCTCGATGATCTCGGTGAGAATACTTAACAGATCACCGGGCATCTGAACTGAAGTTAGCAAACTACTACAACAACTTGTTCATGCCAATTTTTTATTGAGAAAGAGTGAGAAAAAGCGAACAAAGCGAATATCCAGATAAACTTTCCATATCATCATCATTATCAGTTCCTGTTTCTCCCATTGAAGCATAGGGCCTTAATGGCATCATATGCATATGTATAAGTGAAAATTCTTTACAAAATCCATAAGCACGAAAAACAACCCGAATAAAACAGCATTTCACAACCTTCAAATTTTCAGACCTATAGAAAATTCCAATGAAAAGCGAATGCGCACACGTCAGGGGCTTAATATAACACCAGGTTGTTTTTTTTTTTTTAATTTTAATATGCTCATTTATTTATTTTCTATTTTAGCAATAAAAACCATCATTATCATTTTTAATTTTTTGTTTTTTTTTTCATATTTGTTTTGTTGTTTGTAATCATAAAATAAAAGGCAAAATAATAATTTTAATTTTAATTAATAATAATTAATAATTAAAACTGTAGATAATTCACACAATTGCTAACTAAATTAATTAATTTAATCAATTTAAATTAAATTACAAAAATAATCATAGTGAATTAATTATGCTTTATATAGGTTTTACATTTAAGAGCGTTTTAACATTTATAATATATAATTAATTATACATAATTGTATTTAATTATAAGATTTAGACGCTTGTATTTACTTTACTTTACTTTACTTTATTCATCATTTATTATTTTTCACTTTTTATTTATTTCTTGTTTTTGTTTTTAATTATTATTTTTTTATTGAAGAATTTTAAATGTAACTGTATGGTTGGTACAAAAAACTAAACAAAACAAAACCAAACGCAAATATTCCGTTGCAATTAAAGACTTAATTAACATTCTTTCATATACATACATACATGTAATATTTATACATATGAATTGATAAAGTAACTATTTGCCTTAAATTTAAAGTTAAAACTTAGGGGTATAAGTAAAAAAAATATATCAAGTTATTTTCTAAACAAAAAAGAGCAGTAGAGCGGGGAGCGCTTTTAGTTGAAAATCAAAACATTTACTAATATTTAGCATAAATGAGTAAGTGGATATTATTCAGATGAAAAAATTCACAAAAAAATTGCGGTACGGAGAATTTACAAAAAAAATATATAAATATTTTTCACTTTTACCAAAATTACATTACTAATTCGTAACGCTATGTAGAAAAAATTACTACTTTGTTGGTTCAACAAATGTGGGCAGTGCAAAAAAATCTTCTTTTTCATTTTGGCCAAAATAACAAATAAAGAAAAATTAAAAGAAGTTTTATAAAAAATTTTCTGTAAGAAAATTCATGCCATTACACTTTTACGCTAAGAAAAATTATAGTTATGTGTAAAAACAAATTGCAATACGAAATATTTTTTAGCTGCTACCGAATAAAAAAAAGTAGTAGTGTTATGTATTTATGTAATATTTAAAAATTAGGAGCACGCACAAAATAGTTTTAGTAGCACGAAATAGTTTTGCTCACCTTTAAATAAATATGAAACTTATTTAAAAAACTTGCTGAACGAAATATTATTATTATATTTTTTTCAACTAGTAATTTTTTATATTGTATTAAAACTGCGGAGTTTAAAAAATTATAAAATTTTACTTTGCACGCTTTATAAAATAACAAATTAGTAATTTTATTTAAGAAAATTCAGTTTGCTTCGTTTTTTCTCAAACTTTATATGCAAATTTGTGCGTGCTGCTAAATGCGCAAACTTTTGAATTAATATTTTTCACGTTCACAACAAATTCAGCAACTAGTGAGGTTATGTAGACAAAGGTAAGGTTATGCCGCATGAAAATTACAAAAAAAAAAAAAAAATTTGGCGCATAAAAAAAGAAAAAAAATGTGTTGCATAAAAATTAAAAAAAAAAAACAAATGCCAAATTCTCATAATAGTTTTGCAAACATTGATTTCGCGCTTCAAACTCGGTGCAACCCTGCCGCCCCCACAACTACCTCTATCTCTGCAGGCAGCTGTAGCAAAAACAAGTTGTTATTTGCTGCACTTGATTTTGTTTTTGTTTTTTTTTTTTCATCTTTTTTGTTGCCTGCTCACCACTGAGTACTGATTATTTTAAAATTCTGATTATTAAAAAAAAAAACATTTTATTAACATTTGAGTTTGCTGGAAAAAAAATTCACTCCACTTCTCGCTTGTTTGTTTTTTGCTTTGCAAATGAAATGCTCTTAGTGTTTAATTTTAAAACTTGCTAAATTAGTTTTTGCTTACAAAATGCACAAACCAAAAAATACAAATAATTTTAACGCAAACTAATTACACTAAATTATATTGATTAGCTTTAAGAAAAAATAAAAAAAAAATTTTCAGAGCTAAATTTCACACAGTTTTTGTTGTTGTTGCTTACACACTTAACCAATAAAATGATTTCATTTCGCATTTTAGTTAATTGGGTTTTCACTATTACATGTATGCGTATGTGTGAGAAGGGCGCGAATTGTTTGTATGTGGGTGTGTGTATATCTGTTTCTAATACGCATTTGTTGTTACGCCTTTTGTCAGAATTTTCAATTTCGATCAATTTTGTAGTTTTTTTAATTTTATATTTATAACTAAATAACTAGCGGCTGATTTTTTTGCCTAGGGTTTGCGTGTATGCGTATGTGTGTGTTGTGTAAGAGGCGTGTGATTTCTCTGCTTCACTCTTCACTTTTTCTCAATATCTCGTATTATTTATATATATATATATTATTTTTATCAATTTCTGTATTGTTTTTGTTTTTTGCATTACTGCGCTCATTTTCACTTGCTGCTTTTATTACACACTTTATGCTGTTTTTATGTATTTAATAATAATATTTATATACCTTTATTTTACTGCTTTATAATATATGTATATATATATATACCATTTTTTAAATTTATTATAATTTTAGTATGTTTATTTCTTTAGCATTTTAAATTAAATTTTATGTTTTATCATTCACTTTTTTTTGTTTTTTTTTTTAATTTTCTTTTACATGTCTGCTACTTGCATTATACATATTCAGTATCTTTCCATAAGCTTACAACTTAAGGCATAATTACAAACTAAATATAAGTTAATTACTATTTTTTTATTTTAATTTTTTTTATTTTACTTCTTTCATTTTTCAAAGTCATTCCCACTTAAATTTCTCCTCTCCAGCATACTTGACGCTTATGCAGTGCTCCAACTCTGCATTCTTGTTGGCTGCGTTCTGTATTTTTCTCCCGATTTTCCAGCAAACATAAACATATTTGCTTACTCATCGTTTTTACTCCTCTTCCTCCTGCTGTGCTGCTGTTATTTGCCAGCTCATTGGCTCCTCCAAGCCAATGCGCCGCGAATGCAACACAACTTTATCAACATTTTCAATGTTCAACCTTTACAGCATTTTTCTTCTTCAATACTTTCTTTTACTACTCTTTTAAATTTTTGTAGTTTATTTTTTAAATTCAGTACAATTTCTTGATAAACTGCCAACTCTCACTTCGATTTTCTTTTTTATTTTTATTTTTTCTCATATTATTTGTAACTGCTTGCCTTTTTACACTATGCTAAATACAGCAGATTTCTGCTGCTTACACTTTGACGCTGCCTATAATTTTTACACTTACAATTTATGCAACTCTCATTTAATTTTCTTTAACTAAGTAGTGTATGTAAAGTATTTTCTTTTAATAAATATACTTTTTTATTATTGTATTTTGGGCTTTTATTTATTTTGGTTTTGTATGAATAGCAAAAACTTAAGCGTTTCGTCGTCTCTCATTGTTATTATTATCAATATATTTAAATATTTAAATATATATATATATAAGTATGTTTATATATAATTTAAATTAAATTTATGTTTGTATACTTATTTTTGTATTTAAATGTATTGTAGAATAGAAAAGCTTAAATGGGTTTTTTATATATGTATGTATATATATTTTATATATATATATATATATATATATATATATATATATATATTAAACTTTTTCTGCGCCCAACAGCAGCTTTTGCGCTTGCTCAAACTCCATATTTTTATTTAAATTTAATTTTAAATATTTTTAATTATACTTTATGCTTAAATCTTGCTTATAACTGTAATTTCTTGCATTTTATTACATGGTTTGCATTATTTTTTATACATTTTACTTTATTTCACTATTTGTTTGTTTTGTTGCAATAAGTCTTAGCGTTTTTTATAGTTTTTTTCTTCTTCAACTTCTTCCTCTATTCTTTCTTTCTCATTAAAAACGTATTCTTTCATGTACCGTCAATGCGTTGGCGCATTTGTTTTGAAATTATGTGCCACTAAAAAGTAGTACAAATTAGTTTTGACTGCACGTATGTGAGGAAAAAAATATTTTCGATTACTGATCTGCTTTAGAAATACAAATCTAATTGCGATATTTTTTACATTCATTTGCCAAAAACAAAACAATTGTGAAGAAAATAATTGTTTGTGAAGAAAATAAAATTTTTGTGGAGAAAAATAATTAGTTTCGATTACAGATTTTCTTCACAAGTACCAATATAATTTCTACAAGATTGTTTACATTCATTTGCCAAAAAAAAAAATGTTTGTGGAGAAAAAAAATTGCTTGTGAAGAAAAAAAAAAATCTTTTCGATTACTGATCTACTTTACAAATACAAATCTAATTGCGGCAATATTTGCTTTACTCAATTTGCCAAAAAAAAAACATTGTGAAGAAGAAAATTTGTTTGTGAAGAAAAAAAATTATTTTCGATTACCGATTTTCTTCACAAATTTCTAGAAGATTTTTTTACACTTATTTGCCAAAACAAAAAAAAAAATTGTTTATACTCATTTGTCGAAAAACAATATGTTTGTGGAGAAAAAAAAAAATTATTTTCGGTTACTGATCTGCTTTACAAATGCAAATCTAATTGCTACAATATTTGCTTGTACTCAGTTGCCAAAAAAAAAATTATTTTATAAAAATTTATATATTTTTTTCTTTAATGAAACGCCTGTTGCCTTGTGCTGCTTTTTTCTTCTTTTTTAAAGTACGCAGTGATCATTGCCGCTATTCACTAATGTATGCGGTAACTTTTCGTGAGCGAGTTGTGTATTAGACGTGTGTTTTTATAAAATTTATTAGGAAATTAAAATAGAAAATTTGTTAGCAAAGTAACATATTGCAAAGTATGCAAATTTGCGAAGTGCGCTTTGGTGGCATGTTTCATTAGGTATGTAGGTATGGTGGCTATCGCAATGTAATGCGATAAAAATATATTTCTTTGAGGTTTTCTACAGTACAAATCTTTAATAACTGCTGATTACAATTTTTTTGGCCCAAAAATAATAAGTGCTTTTCGAAAGAAACCAGAAAACTTTTAAAATTTGTGTTGCAAACTTGAAAAATTTTAAATTTTTCTTTAAATTTTATTTTTTTAATTTTCTTTCAATTTTGTTTAAAATTTTTTCAAAAAATGTGCGCATGTATTATAGTCACTTTAACTGTTGCAGGAGCACCGAAACTGCATACATCGTATTCGTACCTCAAATATTTATATTGTATAAAAATCTCCAATTTATTTAATGTTTAAGTCAAAAAGTTTATGTGGGACACAAAAGCCCGTCTGGCACTTTGACTTAAAAGAAAACTAATATTTAAATCATTACTTTTAATTTCTATTTATTTGCGCCGAAAACCTACGAAGTGACCACTGCTTAACAGTTTGAAAGCCTGTCTCACCAACAAAAGTTTATGAGTTTACTTAAAAGGCAACCGCAAATAATTTAATTTTTTATTTTTAATTTTTTTCTATTTCTTAGGTTGATAACGCACGTGTGCAACAGTTACAAAAAAGGCAAATAAATGCAAACTGTTTTATAGCTTTGCACATTGCCGTCAAAACTAATTTGTATTATTTACTTCAGGCACTCGTCTTAGCTTGCCTTCGTGTGATTTCATTGTGTTGATTGTTTTATTGCATTTTCGTATATTGGTTTTTTTTTTCTCTACTAAAATAGAATTTTCCAATTGTCTACGAGCTGGTTATAGGCTATAAAGAGTTTGACTTTAAAGCCTGGCTATTGAGTTGCAAAAAAAAATTTTTTAAATTACATTTTAGGTGTTCGCAAATTAAATAAAAAAAAAATACAATACACTTTTTAAATAATTAACAAAAATGTTCAAAAATAAATTATAATTCAGTCACAAATCACACTGAGTTACTAGATAATGGGGGAAAAAGTAAGCAGAAAATTAAAAAAAGGAAAATTATTGTAATTCATATCTGCATAGCAAATCATTCAACTAAAACTTAGACGGCCTTAAAAATTTGAAAAAAAGTTTAAATTACTTTTAAGACGCTTAATTGCGTACTGCAATACGTAAATGAAATTCGTATTAGAAATTGGAATAAGAAGCAAGTATTCGATGCGGTATAAGCTGGTGGTAGCACAGGAAGCGGACGGCCTCCTCTGCGTTGGAAAGATCAGATGGAGTAAGTCTTGGCTTTACTTAGTGTGTCCAACTGACGCGCTTTGTTAAAGTCGCCCAAAATAGCGTAAGCAGTTATTGCGCCAAATAATAAGAAGAAGAATAAAAAATTAGCGCATGCAAGCTTGAAATGTGTTACAGCCAAGCATCTGTAAAACCTGAAGGTATTTGCAGATCGAAATAAACTGAAATTTATAATTAAAATTCCGCTTATATGAGAACATCAAACAAAAATACGCCACAGAATTAAAAACTAAACGCACTTTAATAATTATATCGACTTTTTCGTCTATAAGTATTGAGTTTTTAAACTACTTCAAGTAGTATTTAAATTTGTGGTCAGCTTTTTGATATTTTCTTTTATTTTTTGTGTAAAATATCGATTTTCCACATTCGAAAAGCCTTTAATAATTCTATAGCATACTTTCGTGGGCAATCAAAATATTTATGAAAATAATTTGCTTGGTCTAAAAAGTCAGCCCACGAAAAGTGATTAATTTAAAAAATTATAAAAAAAATGTCTATATTGACACTCTTTTCAAATAGTTTAAAGCGGTGTCTAAAATCAAAAGGGAAATCAAAATTACGAACACTAAAATAGGTCGCCCATTCAGGCATAAACATTTTTGTTATTTTTTGCTTACTTATTTTGTTATTTTTATTCAAATAATTTAAAACGCCAGGATTAAACAGAATAAAATTGAATTGATTTGAAGAAAATATTGGCGTTGCTCAAATTATATACAGCGCCGCCTTATTTATGCAACTAACTCAAAAAGCTCTTCAACTCTCTAACCGTTTAACCAGCTCGCTTTTAATCAATGTGGTGGTGCATCGCTCCATAGGCCGAGCGAAATGCTGAATTTTATTACATAGGTTTGCTTGCATGTATGTATGTTGTTGCTATATATATTTTTTTAATTTATTAATGCTTTGAAAACGAATTGGTAGAATCAAATTTTGTTTGCTTTTGAAAATTCAGGCATGTGTGAGCTAATGCATATACGCATATGCATATTCATGTGGGTTTGCGGCTGCATATACAATAATATCTTTTTTACAACTGTTATTTTGTAAAACTATGCATTGGTGTACCCAAATCTACGCATGAAGTGCAAAAACCGCCGGAAAGGGAAATCGCATGAGACATTTTATCACAGCTGCACACGCAACATATGGCAGCACCTTAAAGAAATTTTTATTTTGAAAATTTTTAAATGCGTAGACTTTTCCAAGAAATAGCTTTTGCGCTTCAGTTTTTGGCGAACGCTTTCGATTCTTAGTTGCAATGCATTTTAGCATTTGTGTCTGAATTTTCAAATTCTTACAATTATCGTTAAGCTACGACTGTTTCTGTGCTCTTTTGTTTGCAAACTCTGTCCAATTAATATTTATGATTACTTGTATGTGTAGGCTATTGAATTATTGATATCTTGAGATTTTTATCTGCAGGCGTTTACTGGACTATTCATACAAATTACGACGACGGCAGCTGCTAAGACATCAGCAACAGCGTTGGTTACCTGGAGTGCAGTTTTTGTGGTAAGATGACCAGTGGCCAAGCGTGGTGTTGGAGAGGCGGCATACACTAATGCTACATGCACGCTTGCCACAGCTTACATTCGCGCCACAAAATCGCACGCATTCACTTGGTTTTCTCAGTAATAGTGATTGTTGTTGTTGTTACCGCTATTTCCATTGCTGTTATTGTAGTTACGATTAGCGTGCAGCTGATAATGTTGGTGTTGTGATTGTAACTTTTGCTGCTGCTGCTGGTGTTGTTGTTGTTGTTGCTGCTGCTGCTGTTGTCGCATGCGTTCACGCTCACAATGCCACATTTGTGGCGCCGTCTGCTGTTGCTGCATTTGATATTGATGCTGCTGCTGCTGTTGTTGCTGAATCGGCTGTTGTTGCTGTTGTTGTGGCGTTCGTCCAGACGCCTGCAGTCACAACTAATCTTCGTCGCTCAGTGCCTCATATTGCGCTGACAATAACGGTTTCGGCTCGACAGCCGATGCCCCACTCGATTGTGACGCACCTGAGACTGCGCCTCCAGCCGTCATTCCCACGCCACTGCTGCCAGCACCACCCATTGAATGGCCGGGTGTTTGCTTGCCGATGTGCGATGTTGGTGCCTGATGCGCCAACGAACCCAACTGTGTGCTCATTTGGGAAGGTGGCGGTAAGCCCGACACTGAGCTGGGCACATTCAGTGCGCTATACGGGTAGGCGTATGTCGTTGTGGCGAAGGTTGTAACCGGCTGTTGCGGCTGATATGCACCCAACGGTGGTGGCTGCGAGGATACTACACTGTGGTGTGTATCGTTGGTGGCGTTGTTGTTGTTGTTGCCACCAACGCTGCTACCGGCACTACTGGACGACACCGCCGACAGACGTCGACTATCGCGTCCATCGTCATATTGATTGGGTGTTTTGCGCATAGTGCTACCCACTGTGCCATCGTGCAAATCCTTGCCGACGCGATGATCATTGTGTGCATGCTGATGTTGCATCTCTTCATCCTCGGTGCGCATCACTTCCACAATGCGATTTTTCACATACTTCATCGTATCGAATGGATGATTTTGCGTCACCGAGCCGCTTGTTGGCATACCGCCGCCGCCACCACCACCACCACCGCTACTGCTGCCGCTACCACCAGCTGAAATGCGTTGATCATGCGGTGAAGGTATCGATGACGAGCCACCACTGCCAGCGCTACTACTGCGTGCATGCATACCCATAGGTGGCGCACCGCTCGACGGCGGCGGTGGGCCATGTGGATGGTAGTAATGACTGGCAGCAACAGCGGCAGCCGCTGCAGCAGCAGCCTGATCATGTGGCGGTTGCATCATTAGATCATATTTGCGCGGACTAACCGTTTGCTGCATGCGTATAATGTTGCGCTCTTCGGCTGGTGTATTGGAACGTCCGCCACCACCCGGCGCACCACTATTACCCGGTGGCCCGGACGCGCCACTAGCGCTAACTGTCACGCCGCTACTGCTATTCTGTGCAGCAGCGGCCTTATTACGTTCAGCAGCTGCCTCGGCCTCCTTCTGCTGCATACGGCGATTATATTTGGCCCAGTGGTCCGTCATAACGATCGGTTGCTGTTCCTGCAAGTAGGGCATATAGTTCACATGCGGACGCAACTGCATTGGATTCGGGCAGTAATCGTTGGCTATAATAGAGTCGGCCAACTCGCCGAATGTGATGTTTGTTTTCAGCATTTGTGGTTGTTTTTGTGCTTGCACTTGCGCTTGCGAGGTGGGCGGCAACAGCGTACCACCAGGTTGTCCTGACAGACCACCGGTTGGACCACCTTGAGATCCACTACGGCTGCCATGTGACACACTACTGCCACGGGAATTCACCACACCCACATTAGGCGACTCGTGCTGATTACTGCTACTGCTGGCGCGATCGTTGTCCAGATCTATATTAATGACATTAGGCGAGTTCGCTTTGCCGTTGTTCTCGGCAGCCGCCAATGAGGCGGCACTAGGATGCTGACGTGCGGAGGATGGCAATTCACGCGAATTATACTACGAGATAAAGAGAAAGAAAATTTATTTAATATAAATTAGTGTGCGAATGAGAAAAATCGAATACTCACATATGATGGCCGATTCATGCTCGCTGGATTTGGCTCTGAGCTGCCCTGTATAATCGATTGCTTTATGATAGCATCGATTAAGACCTGCGCTGACAAAGTACTGTCCGGTGGTGCCCTATGATAGCTGCGCGTTAGTAAGAATACAAACACATAGACAAACACATATATGAGAATGTCAATCAATGCCGGTCATGAGGACAACAGTGAATGGGCGATGATGTTTGGTGGATAAGTAGCGCATTATGCATGGAAGAAATATTGTGTTGATGACGATGACGATGGCGTTGACGATGTGGCAGACGTTGTTGTCAATATTCAGAGATATTGGAAGAGAAAGAGAGAGAGAAAAACAAGAGAACAAAGTGAGTGGGTGCATGATTGATGCTAAGCGCCGGTCTTTCAGTCTTTCAAAGCAAAGCAGTTAAACTAGCACTAAAAAACTGGCGCTAATTGGCCTAAAAACTATCGCTAATGTGGATATTATTAATATTTTTTTAATTTTTATTTTATGTAAATGAGTAAGTATGTTTGTATGTATGTAAGTAATGCGTGTGACAAACAGCAACTACTCCAAAGGACTTCTTTGCTATCGGAAAAATTTCAAGCGTAATTATAAGTGTGTGTGGGAGGGTGTGTGTATGTGTTTATGTAATTTAATTTTTAAATGAAACGGTTTCGAATACTGCAGTACTGAATAAAACTCTACATGGAGCCATTTTTAACCCTTTTGCATCATTCGCCCAAGAGCGGAATAATCTGCGCGAACAAAAGCTCTCGCTCGTATCACTAAGAACGGAATAATCCGCAATAAATTATTTGTTTGTTAAAACTTGAGGAAAATAAAATAAATTTGGTACTTCTGTAACATTCTTTCACATTAGAACAAACAGTTAAAGTCTTGTCGACGCAAGGTATTTTGAGTACACCACGCATTTCGAGCGGTGATGCAAAAGGGTTAATGGGTTAAAATGTATGTAAGAAAAAAATATTTTGCACTTATTCCTCGCTATTTGACAAGTTTTAACCTTTGCAATTCACATCTGCTAGTTGTTTACAATCCTATTTCAAGAATGTCCCTCTCATTTAAAGCTTAAGTTAAACTCTTTGTGCGTGCAAATTATTTAAAAAAAAAATTTATTAAAAAAAAATAAAAAATTAAAAATAAAAATTAAAAAAAAAAAAATTTTTTTAAATTATTTAAAAAAAACTTTTTAAAAAAAATTATTTAAAAAAAAATTTATTTAAAAAAGAAATTTATTAAAAAAAAAATTATTTCAAAAAATTGTTATTTCAAAAAACAAAAAAATCTTTGCATTACTGCCTCACATAATTTTGATCCTATCACGTAATTTTGCTCATATGTAAGTGTAATACATTTTGGAGCAAATAAACTTAAAATATTCCCCTTTTAGCAAAACAAATTTAATGCATGTCCGCCCCCATTGTGTTTGTGTTAGTGGTTTTTGTGCTTGTATAAAAATGCATCTTCACACTAGCGCTTCACTACTTCATCGCATTCCGTTAGTTAGTTAGTTAGCTGCACTTGGCATTCACTTACAGATCTCTTTCCCTATCGGGTATTGCACGCGGCGGTCCTGTCTCAGGTGCACCACGCATATAATGTTGCGCCGCTGCTACTGCGCTCATGCGCTCTGTCATGCGACGACCTGCGGCATCGCGCTCATTCGCCGCCATGCATTCCACCATGCGTTCACGTTCGCGCTCACGCTCCCTCTCACGCTCTCTTTCACGTTCACGTTCTCTTTCGCGTTCTCGCTCACGCTCACGTTCCCGTTCACGCTCACGTTCCTTTTCACGTTCACGCTCACGATCGCGCTCCTGCCGCTTCTGCTGTAAGTCACGATCCCGTTCGAGCGCGTGCATGCGTCGCTGTAGGTCTGCATTGGCTGCAGCGCTTGCTGCAGCTTGTTGACGGTATTGGTGATGCTGTTGAGCGGCAGCGGCCGCAGCCACTGCGGCTGCACGTTGCTGTTGATGATAGTTCAGCTGCATCATTTGATAGCGTATTTCGTGTTGCGTGGGAGGCGGTTGGGTGGGTGGCGCATGCTGTTGATGAGGTGGTGGCGGTGGCGCATCGTGTCGCAATTGTTTTTCTTCCTTCTGCTGGGATGGCACCGGCAATTGGGGCTGTTGCACAGCCACATCGACGAACGACGAGAAGGCGTCATGGCCAGCTAAAGCATGGGAGTTAAAATTATTCCATAAATGTGCGGTTCGTGGCATGGATGAAGAATTTTGCGAATACTGACCTGGCGGATAGTTGTGCGGTAACACGTGTATACGATTTTGGGGTATCGTAGCTGGCGATGGTGGCTTTGAGCCAGTATTGTGACGCTGTATTACGCCTTGTCGTGGTGGCGGTGGTGTGCGATGTGGACTGGGCGTGCTGCAGATGGATAATATAAATGAAAATTAGATATACTCGTATGAAATATTCTATTAAAAATAAAACATTTAATGACAAAAAAAATGCTATTTCTTCGAAAATATGTTTTTAAAGAATCAATTTTTCTTTATAATAATATTTAATTAATAATAATATAGGGGTTTTCAATTGGCGCGGGTCGATTTTGGCGCCCTGTGGCAGCCATTTTGTTTTGGTGACATCTGTCAAATCTTTTGTTTATTATTCAGTTGTTTATGCCAAATCATCATGGCAAGTTACACGATTGAACAGCACGTTCAAATGATAAAACTTTATTATCAAAATGAGTGTTCATTAACGCAAACGTTGCGCGCATTGCGCCCATTTTTCGGTAGGCGTGGTGGCCCCTCCAATTTCTTATGGCCCATATTGAACCATATGGACCTAGACGACATGTGGTTCCAGCGAGACGGCGCTACGTGCCACACAGCAAACGCCATGATTGACATTCTGCATGCATACCCGCCCTTATTGTAAAACCCTTTATTTTCATTTCAAAATTAGTTAGGTATTCTCGAGTTTCAAAAATGCACCTCTAATTAATAATAGATTTCCAAATTTTGAAAATTCGAGTTTTTAATTTTGTAGACAATCAATACGGAGAAATAAATTTTAAAAAGAAAAACAAATACAAAACTACTGTTTTTGTGTTTCAAATGCAAGCAATTCTGAGAGTAAAACACCATTTTCAGAAATTATATTTGGACCTGGAGTATTAAACTTTGAACTATTTTTTTCCTATCTTAATTCAAAAACCTACTTCTATTAAGTTTTACTCCGAATAGCAAAAGAAAACTCGCGCTTCGAAAACGCAATTCCACAATTTTCTTTAACCCTCCATTCCTTACCTGTTCACATGTTCCGCAGGCGAGGCCCGACTCGTGTACTCAGTTCGTCCGCGCTCCTTGTCGTAGAAGACCAGAGCACTACCTGGGCCACTGACACTATTACGGGGCGATGGCGACTCCTTGTCCGAACCGCCGCCTCCTCCTCCAGTGCTGTTGCTGCTGCCGCGAGATACGTTTCGTTGTTGACCCTGCATCTGCTGTGACGTTATGTAGTCGTGCAACACAATCTGGCGAGTGCTCAGCACCGGCGACTGATCCACGGCATAGTTCGAACGTGCGTAGGGCGAAATTGCGCCATAGCCCTGTGGTGGTGGTGCCTGCGGCGATGACTGTTGCGGTGGTGGCAAAACACCTGGATGGCCAACAACTGGCATCTGCTGTTGTTGTGCTGGGCTTTGACGTTGCGACGTTTTGTAGTATTCATACGAACGTTTACTTTCCATATGATGCGAAGGCAGGTGTATCGGTGTGCCCTGGGTTATGGAGCCGAGCTTATTGCTCGCATCGCTACCGGACGGTGGAGTTTGACGCAAAATGCTCTCGAATTTGGGACTCAGTGTCGCGGGCGAGGAGTGTACAATTATTTGTTGGGCATTATTAACTGGCGTGCCATGTGTAATGGAGCCTTTCGGTCCCACCATCATCTGCTGTTGTTGTTGTTGTTGCTGTTGTTGTTGTGATGGTGATGCTGCTGTTGCATGAGAGGGTGGACCATGTATCAGCTGTGGACTAAGCTTGGGTGCCATTTTGGCACCACCTACTTTACTGCCGCTACCCACCACCCCCGGTGGCAACTGCATGTGGGACTGGTGCGTGGATGGTGGCGGCTGTTGCGGTGGCGGTTGTCCCCCAGCCGCCTGAGATCGTGCGCCCACGACTGTTTGCGTAATGGGAATGGGTACAGGTACTTGCGGCATGTAGACGGAGCCGTGCGGCCCTTTGCCCACAGTTGCCGGATGTGGATGGTACAAATACGTTGGGTTTGACGGGCCTAATTCTGGACCCCGATACATGGACGCGGCGTTGCCAACATGTTTCACAGCACCTGGTGGTGGTTGATGTCGTGGTCCATTGTCATTGCTCGACGAATTCGCGCCACTGGACGAGGAGTGAGGTGAAGGACCGTCGCGTGCCGGTTTCTTAATTGAGAGGTCAAGTGTTTGTGGTTCGGGTTCGTTGTTGCGTTGCTGTTGCACGGCAGCCGTTGGCATTCCATACCGAATTGCATCTGGCGGCTGCTGGGGTGTCGGTGTTGGCGTCTTGCCAGATTTCACCACAGGTGTTATCGTTGCCTTGATCTCATGTTGGTGCAACATACCATGAGGTGGATGATGCTGGTGTGGCAAATGGGAGTTCACCACAGATATTGTTGCTAAATTGTCGGGATGCACAACTGCACCAGGCGGAGGTTGACTTCCAGCTGGGCCCTGCACAGCATTGACGGCAGATACATTCGACTGGCGTGCATTTAAACCGATCGGCTGGCCATGTGCCTGCTGTTTCACTATAGATCCGTCATTGCGAAATTCACCAACTATCGTCACATCGTTATTAGAATTGCTATTACTATTGTTGCTGAGATCACTGCGACTACGCATCGGTTCCATGCTGGGTTTAACGCCATGCAAAGGCGACGCATTCGGCATTTGTGAGGGCAATTTCGTCGGTGGCGGACCCTTCGCCTTTAGTGACAGCTCAATCACTGAATACAAAACATCCTGCACATTCGGATTAGTTTGTTCGCGTGACGGCATACCCATTACTTGTTGTGGTGGACCATTCTGTTGGCCCACATGAATTTGTTGGGCATTCACTAGAGGTGGTGCAAGACCAACATTACCTTGTGTGCCCACGCCAATGTCAACGCCACCGCTGTTCAGTATAACTTTTGGACTTTGACGGTTCGCCGGTGAATTCTCATTCTCCTCATCCGCTGTCTCTGTGGCGGAAGAATCGTACTCCTCCGAGGTCTTTTGTTTTTTCGGCGCTTGCCCCAGTGGTGGCAATAGTCGTTCATCGGCCTTAATTCCGGCGGCTGTTATCGTCACCGTTGCTGTGTCGGTCGCATTTGTTGCGATGCTCGCCACAATCGGCATTTGCGGCTTTTGCACATCCTTCGTCATTGAATTGTGTCGCTGCGATTCTGGACTCTCCACCGAGGCGGTATCACTGCCGCCAACTTCGCGCTCATCATATGAAGAGGTGCTTACATCAGACTCATCGCCATCCATGCGACGATCTTCGTCCGTTAGCGTTATGTGCGGATCAAGGTTCAATTTGCGGCGTATACGCATTAGGCAGGCCGAACAGCAACGTGTTGCCTGCGGTGGTATTTGAAACTCTTGAAAGATGGGCTCTCGTATTTCTGGCGCCAAGTCAAATAGACGTGGCGGAATGTTGTGTAGACGTTTGGCGCGATCTTTCGGATTTGGGCACGTCGGAATGGGGCAGTTCGTGTAACGATTACGTACCGATTTGCATTGGCACGAATTGCACACGCGCGCCCCCGCCGGTATTGTATCATCTGGAATGCCGTACTGCTGGCCGCGACCTTTCTTGAGAGGACGCGTTCGCGGGCAGGCGTCCGCTTTACAAACGAAACATGTGGCCAGTTTATCTGTAAATACAAGAAGAGGAAAAGATTTATTAGATATGAAAGGAATCAGGTAAAAGTTATAATGAAATAAATAAATATAAAACTAGAAAAAGACTTTTAAAGAAAAGTTGATCAGTTCCTGAGAAGTGGCGAACTAAGCAATTCTATTTCTTTTCTTTTTTTTGAACAGAACAGAACAAATGGAACCTTTATCTAGCAAATAGATTTTTTGACAATTTGAGAGGTTTTTGGTTTCATATTTTCTATGGGCAACTTAGATAAGCGAGCCTTTGTAAGGAGAGCATTGCGTTATCAAAGCACATGTTTCGGCGTTTTATCGCACAGTTCGCAGAAAATATAAAGTTAAAATTCTGCGAGATTTTTTGGAGTTAGTTGCCATCCACGTGGGATAGGCCCACCTTAGTAGGTCGCCTGGTCTTTATCTACAATCCGGGATTCGGTGGTATTTTAGGAAAATTCTTGATTGCATGCAGTGGTGTGAATGCTGATTTTGCAAGAATGCTATTTATGGCAGATCCCCTTCTCGCCAGTTCATCTGCTTTCGTTACCTTAAATGTTCCGATGGCCCGGGACCCAAGTTAAGGTCACGTTATAAAGGGTTTATTTTGATATTCAAAGAAAAATGTTTTTTTTTTTTTTAATATAAATGATCGATGTTTATTTCATTTTAAAGAGGAAGGTATGCCGTTAATAGTGGAAAATAACATCAGCAACCACCACGACCACGCTTTTATCCTTTTCATGAAATTTGTTGAAAATAAACATTGTACAGATCAATACCATCCAATTCCGGCCATAAAAAATCGTTAATCATCTCTCGATAGCGTAATCCAATTCAAACTAACACCTATTATTGGAAACCCATTTAGTTTTCACTCAAGGTGGTAAGGGTATTACTACTTTATTCCACCAGTTTAAAGGTTATTGTAGCCGAATTCAGTGCCTGAATTGCAGCTTGGCTATCCGAATGAATAGCGATATTGCCCTTAAAAGAGGAAACCTGCGATTAGTTACCTGCAAACTTCCCCAGATGACAGTACTTACGCCTAGAAGGCACTGCAGAAATTAGCAAGACGCACAGATTTTTCAATTTTAAGTCTATGAGAATAAACGAGTATACCACAAGCCAATTCAGAGCCATCTGTCTAGACTGTAGTGTCGAATATTCCTAGTTACTCCCGACACAGTAGACCCAGAGCTATCGATTATTATCTCGTTCTTAAAAAGGAGACCGAGGAATGACAAACCGTGCATCAGAGGCTACAATGACTCAAAATAAACTCCAAAACGGGCAGGTTCTGTTATTAACTTCCGAGTGAATTTCAATGCAATTGCCATAAAATTTCAACGAAATTTCCTACTTTTATATACAGCAAGCAGCCGTAGCCGATTGGGTGGTGCGTGACTACCATTCGGAAGAGAACAGATTTGAAAACCCAATTGATAGAAAAAGTTGTTTCTAATAGCGATCGCTCTTCGCAGACTAACCTCCAAGTGTATTTCTGTCATGAAAAAGGAGCTCCTCATAAAAAAACACCATCTGCCATTCGGAGGCGGCATAAAACTGTAGGTCTTACCATTTGTGGAAAAACATCAAGACGCACTCCACACAGAAGAAGAACTCAGATAAATACACGAAATAGAGGGTGGTATAAACGCCAATTATATTTGCATGCATATGTATATATGTACATATATAGGTAGAAATAGAATACTAAAAATCCTAGCTAATTTTTTTCCAATGATTGAAAGTCTGAAGGTTTCTAAGGTGCCCGTCGAATTAACCTTGGAAAGTCGAATGAACAATTTTTTTCTTATTAATAAGAATTTCATATATACATTCATGCATGCACACGCCCATGCAACCATTCGTTAAATTTTAATGATATGCAAATAAAGACAATGTGAAAAAAATTTGTTAGAGTCAGGAAAACTGTGAAATTTTGGTAGATAAATTTATTCTGCGCGTATGTGTGTATGTATATTAAGTAAGTATGCATGCATATGTAGCAGGTGGCAAAAAGCATTGAAAGCCGAAAAGTGTGAGACTTGTCTTTCGACTAACCCACTAAAAACCCACCCCAGCTCCGTTTCCCTCCCGTGGGACGACCGTTAGGTAATACTTCACAGGAGGGGGAGCGGCCTATTGCCTCTTCATGAAAATCGGCGCTGATGTTCAGCACGTCGCAGCTTTGGAATTACTTATCATTAAGTATTAATTCTGGGAGGGAGAGCGGCCTATTGCCTCTACCTGAAAATCTGCGCTGCTGTTCAGCGTGACGCAGTTTGGTGATTCCTAATACCGTTAAATATTACTAGATACTACTTCACGGGAGGGGGTGTGGCCTATTGCCTCTACGTAAAAATCTGCGCTGTTGTTTAGGCGACGCAGCTTAGTAATTACTATTCTTGCCATGTTACTGACAGCGGACCAATGTTCTTCTGAGTCAAGCATGTTATCTAATAGGGTGCTAACCATTATTGGCTTCCCCACCCTATCACTCAAATCTACTCTTTCCAGCTCAAAACGAGGGCAGACAAAGAAAACACGTGTGCGTGTGTGTGTGTGTACCTGTTTGGAGTGTGAGCCGAAAAATTTGCGTAATTAAAATTTTCAGAAGTGCCTACATACAGATACATATACATATGCGCACACAAGCAGTGCCCCCATAAATATGCTACAGAGTTGGCTTATTTATTTATAAAATATAATGGGGAAGAAAATAAAGGTAACACAAGTGTGAGAAAAGAAAAAACAGAAGAAACGAGAACAACGACAAAGAAGTGTAAATTTCATTATGTGCATTTAAGGCAAAAAAAATATTAATAATAAAAGATGACAGAAGAAATCAACTTGAGCAGAAAAAGAAGTGAAAAAAAGGAAAAAGTTTAAGTTAATTAATTGTGTGCTCACCAGCGTCAGTTGCCTCCACTGCCGCCGCGGCGCAAAGGACAAGCACACGTATGTTGCAGCCAACTGCAACACACTGACATCATGGAAGGATGAGTGAATAAAAGACGAATATGTAAAGGTGCCGAAAATCAAAAATGATGGACGGGCCGAAGCAGCATTCTTAATGCACACAACAATAAGGAAGGTGCCTGCCGCCCATCAAAAAAATAAGTAGTGAAGTAGTGATGAACTTCCATGGGTAAAACCTTGCGCCAATCATTTCCTTTATACAACTACAGCCAGTACGTAAAAGTCTGTATACAAATGCTTATAGTATAAATATATTTCTATCAACAAACAAAATGTCCCCAAGGCATAACATAAAAGCGACTATGCGCATACATACATACATACAATCGCGAACTTTTCGTTGAGCGAGAATATGCAATAGGAGTGGGAGCAAAACAGCGTTCGAAGAGCAGCAGGACGATAGCCAGCCAGCACATTTGGGGTAAATGTAAACGTATTAAATTTTAATAAACCACTTATTTTAATTTTTATTTAAAGCGCTGTGGAATAGCAGATTGGCAGTTTCACATGCATACATACATGCAGATATGTAATGAAATATGAAGACACACACATACATACATACATATGGAGATAGGAGTGGCTTGCTTAATATTTAAATATGCATGAATGTATGCATATAGAAAAGGGTTACGTTGAGTACCGACAACAGCTAGCCTCATTACTTGCAAATTACATACAAACATACCAAATACATACATATTTCAACTTAACAGCGCGTGGAATTGGACGCCAGTGGCCTTACAAGAATTGTGAAAATATAATTAATGCGCGGTAAGCAACGTGATAATTTTTTTAAATGGCTGCAAGCATGGCAGAATGTTTGACAAAAAAAAAGATATTTAATTAAATAAATTAATTTTTTATAACTTCATTCCATTTCCTTTTAATTTAGTTCAGTTCTTATAATTCGTTTTAATTTATTTTAATTATATTTTATTTTATTTTAGTTCACTTTTTTCGTTTTATTTCTTTTATTTATTTAATTTCTTCTCTCTTCTTAATTGGCGCGATAACCGCTTACGCGATTTTGGCCGAGCTTAACAAAGCGCGCCAGTCGTTTCTCTCTCGTGCTAACCGGCGCCAGTTGGACACACCAAGTGAAGCCAAGTCCTTCTCCACCTGATCTTTCCAACGCAGAGGAGGCCTTCCTCTTCCTCTGCTACCACCAGCTGGTACCGCATCGAATACTTTCAAAGCCGGAGCGTTTGAATCCATTCGGACGACATGACCCAGCCAACGAAGCCGCTGGATCTTTATTCGCTGCGCTATGTCTATGTCGTCGTAAAGCTCATACAGCTCATCGTTCCATCGCCTGCGATATTCGCCGTTGCCAACGTGCAAAGGTCCAAAAACCATACGCAGAATCTTTCTCTCGAACACTCCAAGCGTCGCTTCATCGGATGTTGTCATCGTCCAAGCTTCTGCGCCATAAGTTAGGACGGGCATGATGAGAGTCTTGTAGAGTGTTAGTTTTGTTCGTCGAGAGAGGACTTTACTGCTCAGTTGCCTACTTAGTCCAAAGTAGCACTTGTTGGCAAGAGAGATTCTACGTTGGATTTCAAGGCTGACATTGTTATCGGTGTTAATGCTGGTTCCTAAATAAACGAAGTCTTTTACAACCTCGAAATTATAACTGTCTACAGTGACGTGGGTGCCGATACGCGAGTGCGCCGACTGTTTGTTTGAAGACAGGAGGTACTTCGTTTTGTCCTCGTTCACCACCAAACCCATTCGCTTTGCCTCTTTATCCAGTTTGGAGAAGGCAGAACTAACAGCGCGGTTGTTAAGGCCGATGATATCAATATCATCGGCATACGCCAACAATTGTACGCTCTTATAAAATATTGTGCCTGAGCGATTAAGTTCTGCGGCTCGTACGATGCTCTCCAACATCAGGTTAAAGAAGTCACACGACAGCGAGTCACCCTGTCTGAAACCTCGTTTGGTATCAAACGGCTCGGAGAGGTCCTTCCCAATTCTGACGGCGCTGCTGGTGTTGAGCAACGTCATCTTACATAGCCGTATTAGTTTTGCGGGGATACCAAATTCAGACATAGCGGCATACAGGTAACTCCTTTCCGTACTGTCGAATGCAGCTTTGAAGTCGACGAAAAGATGGTGTGTGTCGATTCTCCTTTCATGGGTCTTTTCCAAGATTTGGCGTATTGTGAATATTTGGTCGATGGTAGACTTTCCAGGTCTGAAGCCACACTGATAAGGTCCAATCAGTTGGTTGACGGTGGGCTTCAGCCTTTCACACAATACGCTCGCTAGAACCTTATAGGCGATATTTAGAAGACTAATCCCGCGGTAATTGGCACAAATTGCAGGATCGCCCTTCTTATGGATTGGGCAGAGCATACTTAAATTCCAATCGGCAGGCATGCTTTCATCCGACCATATTTTGCATAGGAGCTGATGCATGCACCTTACCAGCTCCTCGCCGCCATGTTTGAATAGTTTATTTAATTTACTTCAAATTAATTATGTTTAACTTAAATTAATTTAATTCAATTTAATTTTATTTAATGCTATATAATTTAATTTTTATTTAATTTCGTTCAATTAAATTTCCGTTTAATTAAGCCAAAAGCCTCAGTAGCTAGTGCTTCTTTTCAAATAATGTGAAATAATAATTGTAGTAAAAATTGTGAAATACCTTCTGCTCAAATATGAACGAGACGTTATCAATAAAACTGTCCGCGGATGACATATGGCAAAAAAATACTGATGTTGCTGGACGACGTTCATGATGCAAGTTTTCAACCGATGTACGGCCCTCTTTGAACGATTTGTACCACTGGAGAACACGTGCACGCGATAGAGCAGAGTCCCCATAGGTTGTCTGCAACATTTTTAAGGCGTGTGAAGCCGAAATTTTGTTGGAATAACAAAATTTCAAACAAATTCTTTGTTCAACTTGAATTTCCATCGTTAAATTCGAAGAACACACTCGAGCTTGACTTGTTTACAGTAGCACAGAAAACAAACTATGTGACATATTACGCTGAAATTTGCCATGTAAGCCAGAAGGTATAACTGCATTATTATTTTTCTCGTAATAATAATTATAATAATAAAGTTTAATTTAAGTTTTTTAATTTTTTTAACTTTGTTTTGGTTAATTTTATTTTATTTCAATTATTTCAAATATTTTAATTACTTTATTTTATTTTTGGTGTATTATATTTTTGTATAATTTTGATTTGTTTTATTTGATTTTAATTGCTTTTATTTTATTGTATTGAATTTGTTTAACAAAAACACTGTTTCAATTTATTTTATTTTATTTTAATGTATGCAATTTAAATTGATTTTAAATGGTTTTATGTATTTTATTTTATTTTTTTGGATATTTCAATTTTTTTCAATTCATTGTATTTCTTTTTTTATTTTGATATGGTGATGATTTGGTGAACATTGTATTATTTAGATTTTTTCCTGATTTTTTTTATTATTTTATTTAATCTAATATAATTTTGAGTAATTTTATTTTAACTTATTTTATTTGATTCTAAATAATTTTTTTTTTATTGTAGTCAAATTAATCTTTTTTATTTTCATTTAATTTACATTTCAATTAAAAAAAAATGTATTGTTATTATTAATTTATTATTTTATGTATGTATATCATTTAATTTATTTATTTTCTTATTTCAATTTATATTTTATTTTATTTTAGTTTGTTGTATTTAATTCAATCTTGATTTTTTGTAACTTAATTTATATTTTAATTTAGTTTAATTTGATTTTAATGGGTTTTGTTTTATTACAATATATTTTAATTCTTTTTTTGTTATATTTTATTTTAATTTAATTTAAATTTAATTTATTTCATTTTATCTTTATGTTAATTTTTTTACTTTTTATTTATTTAATTCAATTTTATATTCGTTATAATTTATTTATTTATTTTATTTTATTTTATAAAGGTTTACATAACAATAAAATTATTATACAAACTGAAAGTAGTGCAGCGCTAACATCGGAGGCTTTCGGCTAATTTATTTTTTAATTTTGCTTTAATTTAACCATTTTTTTCATTTTATTTTTTATGACATTATTTTTATTTGGTTTTATTTGTTTCCTACCACCTAATCATAATCGCATTCCAAATTTTTTTATTTTTATTTAATTTCACTTAATTAAATGTAGTTTTATTGTAGGCATAATTTTTTTCACAAACCACTTTAAATCAAATTCTCATATTTTTCATCCAATTAACGACATCAAAGCGAGGAATTTTTTATACGCACACGACCGCCGGAAAATCAAAGCTAAGTTTTTAACAATACGTAATTCCCTTCAGGGAGATTTTTACTATTTTCTTTTTCACATTTAGAAGGCATGAATGGAATTGCTTTTTGAAGTCAAAATAGAGAACATAATAATAAAATGTTTAGCAAACGCACACAAGCAAACGCACAAAGAATGCATATGAAAGTAAATAATAAACGAAACAAAATAAATAAAAGAAGAGAGAAACAAATCACTTGACCAAATGTTCTGCTATTTTATATTGGGGGAAGGTTATCGGTTTGCAATAAAAATGTTTAGTACTTAAATAAATAAGAAAAGTAATTGATGAAAAATAATTCATCTTCAGAGTTTAAGCTTTAAGATTACGAAATAAATGTGCATTTCTATAGATCTCAGCAATTTAAGGACACTTGGAGCGCTAAAGCTGCATGCCAGTCAACACAACCAAGTAACTCACCTACTGAAGTGTTAGCGGGTAAGTACTCAGTACCCTGTAGACAGTACTCAGTAGTCAGTAGTCAGCATAGCAACCAATAAATATATTTTAAATAAAAAACTCGATTCATCTTTTAAATAACTTGTATACATATAATAATTTTAATTACTTTCAATTAATGCTTTTCTCTTATTTACTCTTTTTCTCAATCGCGCAATTATTTCCCAAAAATCAACCACCACAAAGCAACCACTTGTTGGTACTCAAAAATCTAAACCAGCCACACAAAAGAGGCGATTCACTTTCCCCTTACTGCTGCTTCTAACTAAAATTTGAAAAGCAGATCTACCCACACCACAAACTAAAAATATGTTGAGACAATTTGTAAAAGCATAGAAGCTGTAAATAATCCTTGATACTTTACTACCTCCACTCTACTCACGCTCACTCACTCTCGGTCGTTCGATGTTCAAGCAAAAAAGTAAAAAACAAAACAACCACTTTATGTCTGTTTGTGTGCATTCACCCAAGTGCCAGTTAATTTGCTAATTTGGTGGTTAAATTTTAATAAGCAAACGTTAAAGGGATGGAGATGGCGATGGCGATGGCATAGCACTTTCCCGCTACACAGAAAGAGAAATACAAATGAACTGACAATATTGTTGCGAAAATGAGTGTTGAAAGGCTTTTTAATTTTTTTTATTTATTTTTTGGTTTTTTTTGTTTATATGAGTTTCATATCTTCATTTTTTTTTTCTTTTTACTTTGCATTCACTGTGAAAGCAGCAAATTATGTACAATTATTTTAATGAAATGTAAAGAAAAGAGTATGTGGAGTGCAGCAGCAGGCAACGGTGATAAGGTGATGAAGGGGTGAAAATTTTAATTGCATTTAAGAGAAATGCTGATTGCGTTTATTCATTGTGAGGGCGTTGATTTTTAATAATAAATGAGCGGTGGAAAGGATGCCAAAGCGGCAACGGTAAGTGAGTCTCAGTGAGCAGACAGTGAGAGAAGGTAGAAGGAGAAATGAGCACAAAGGCAGTTGGGTCATCATTAAATGTGTTTATTGCGTAGTTGATTTGCTCTTCAGCCAAAGAAGATTGGGGAGTGCAAAAGTTAACTTGTTTGAAGATTTAATGCAAATATTTGCACTTTGGTAATTTGTGTTAAAAAATTAGTTTCCAGTGAAATAAATCGAACGAAAACTTTTAATAACTGAACTGATTCCTCAAGAATGAGTTTATTTACTATAAATGTAATGGAGAGGTAAAAATATTAAAATATGTTGGGGAATTTATTTAATTCGTTAAAAAAAATGTAAGTAGCTTATTTTACTTAAAATAAGTTTTTTTTTATAAGGGTATTTTATGTATCTACACTAAAATGTATACCGAAAGACGTTTTTCTCTATTCACAAAATTTGACAACTGGTACCGAATTTGTTGATACTAGCTTAAACTTTAATACTGTAAATCTCCGGAATTATTTGTGGTAGAATACTGAAATTTGGTTTGGGGACATATGTTATCAATACCATACCATGGAGAAAAATTTTAAAATTGTGGTTATTGGGAAAAACCTCGATACGCGCCAGTAATGTCGTTTCTCTGTCTTTGCACATGCTTTTCACTAAAATAATTTTTATATATGTATGTTGTCTATAAATTTGTTTTATATATTTTTTATAGGTATATGTGGTTTTACATATTTTTTTATATATTTTTTATACATTTTTGTTATATATTTTTTTATAACCGTTATTTTATTTTTTGTCGCGCAATTAGAAGTATGGTAATTACTGGATCAGTAAAACTTGTTTCTTCTTATTTTTTAGCTATTTGGAAACTTACTTGCATCTAAATTTCATGTTTTTTATTTTATTAAATACATATGCGAATAGATTTTTGTTTTTTGTCAAAATCCTGTTATTCATTGACAATTTAAGCTCTATTATGAAATTAAAATTTTAAATTTTGCAGCTTAAGCTTTTTAAGCTTATTTAGATACTTGATCCTACCTCTTTTATTTATTTGTTATTGTTATTACTCTTCTGCTTTTCTAAACACAATCTAATAAACAATTTAATTAATTTCAAATACATTTTTTTTTTGTTGATAACTTGCACTTTTTTCTTCTTTTTTTTTGTAATATGTCAATATTTATTATACATTTTTTTCATAAAAAATTGCTTAATCCGGAAAAATTGCGCAAATGCAAACAGGTACCAAAAAAATTCAAATAAAAAACAGGAAAAATACTGAAATGCGCGCACACAAATTATGCCAGTGTATTTAATTAATTTTTATTTATTTTTTTTCGCTGCATGCACATTTTTTGCTCACACACACTCATATACATACAAAAATTGCTGATTGCTATTTAATGAATTTCAATTTTTTGATTCAAAAAGGATTAAAAAAGGGAAAAAAGGTACAGGCAGGCAAACCGGAAAACATGAATGAAAAAATGTTGTTAAAAAAGTAAAAAAAATGCATAGAAATGTGTAGTGTAAGTGTGGGCGGGTGTGAATGAATATTAATATTATATTATTACTGTTTCTTTTTTCCCCTTTTTTACTTACAAACTCCGGCCTGCCACCAGTGAAGAAGTCATCAAACTGCAGCATTGGCATTTTACGCAAGCGACCCTCAACGCCCGCTCGTCACGCAATGCAATATTCGTTGCGCTAAGCAATCGATTTACTCCGCTATCCCCCTAATTTACCCTCACTAACTTTTTCGTTTGCCCGTAATATTATTCCTGACTGCCGCACCCAAAAAAACATGCTTCACCTATGCCCTCAACATTCACATATACACGTCCTCCAAACAGCCATCAGTCCATCCATCAGTCCAATATCGGCTGGCATTTGTACAACTATCATTGGATTGATTGCATGTTGGGTATTAAGTGCTGATATCGGCACAATTGTTTATTCGAATGAATTTACAAAAATTAACTCATGTGTAATTAATTCGTATTAATGGAAAATTGTGTTAATTAAATGATGTTTAAACGCATAAAAATATATTGTATTTATATATTGGAAATACGGCGAAAAAAGTATGCACACATATGTGCAATGTGCAATGACGCTGCCGCCCCGCACGCAGAGCTCAGTGCTAGAGAAAGCACCTAAAGAGCATATTAAAACTGACCAAATGTAGTCGGTGTTGGTGCGGCTCTCCCCCACCAACGAGCAGTTATCTCTGTGCATCATAAATTCATCAATGGCGCCACCGTCACCGCACTTGCCGCGCAATTGTAATTAATTACTCGATTTTATTTCAATTCATTACAATTTACACTCAACGGCGATTTTTTTTTTTGGTTTGGTTTGGTTTACATCGCATTGATATTCGTATTCACTTTTGTCATTATCCCTTCAATATTACGTATATCGTACATGCATACACACATATTCATAAAGATATAGCATACCCTAGTGTGTATGTTTGGATAGGTACATGTGTGTATGTGTGTGTCGTTTATTCACTTAAGTCGCTTTGCACGTCAGCAATCAGAGTAGCAGGATTCCGTAGCTGTCAAAAATGATTGTCGCTGCCGCTACAAGGACTCGCCAACCAGTCGGACTGCCGCTGTCGTTGTCGTTGCCGCTCTTTTTGCATATTTGTTTTTGGTAATCAAAGAATATTGAATTGTGTGGCAGTAGCGGCGAGTGGGAAATGTCAATTCAAATTATTTTCATTTTACTTGTTTGCGATTTTATCAGAGTCTTAACTGTCACTGTGCAGCAGCAGCCGCAGCGCAGTTGAGAGGCATTCGTGCAATTGGTATTTTGGCGGTTGGTTGGTTTGATCAATGTGAAAATGGGTTGGAATTAAATTGGGTATCGTTTTTGCCTACATACACATAAACTGGCAGTGGAGCAATACAAACAATCATAGTTATAAAGTTTGATCCATTTATGACTTTATGACTATGGTTCCGGTTGACTATTTTTTTGACCGGTTTTAACAATTTTTTTTAATTGACTTTATATAAAATATGGGTCATTCGACAGCATATAAGTCCCAGTTTAAGACTTTGTATAATATTTATAATTTAGGGTTTAATTAAAATTTAGATTAATAATTAAGATTGACATTTATAATTAAGATTTTATAATTTTCTTCGAATGAATCACGAGCTATATGAGCATAGTCAAAAAAGTCACCCTGCAGCGACTAAGGCGGCTGGGTCATGTCGTCCGTATGGAAGGAACTGCGCCGGCGAAGAAGGTGTTTGAAACGGTAATTGCCGGTCGACGACGAAGAGGACGTCCTCGTTTCGGGTGGTAGGACCAAATTGAAGATTATCTGGCTTCTCTTGGCATAACAAACTGGAAAAGGTGTGTGGAAAACAGAGACACCTTGCGCGACATTATTCGGCTGTGGGTAACCCAGTCGGTAACGGGGTTGTGTGGCCAATCAAGTAAGTAAGTAATAAAATTAGAAAAATACGAAAAATTTGTATCCTAATTTCCAACTTTTTAATTTCAAAACTTAAAACAAAAAACTGGGTATGGCCAAAGAAAGTACATTCTTGAAGTGGTTTAAAATTCTCGTTGATTTTTCATAATTTCTTTCACAATTATTTTCTCCAAATAAAGACTGTACGATTTGTTTTTTATATGGAGAAAATGCGAAAAAATATAAGATTGACGACTTATATATCGTATCGAATATTTATTATTTTGACCATGAGTGTACATATATGGTGTGTATGTAAATTGGTTGCAATATTTTCAATACAAAAAAGGAAACCATATAAAATATTTGTTAACAAGGCAGACAGATGTAGGAAATAGTTATATCATAAAACGATTTTACGTTCCCGCGACAGTCGGGTTTACCCTATTGGATCTTTGGCTGGATTTATATTCGGCCAATTACTGCCATTCCAGCAGCATGCCTCGTATGTATATGGGGAATGTTTATGCTGGTGCGACACCAACAAAAACACAACTATTAATGCTGCTACTACTAATACAACAACAACAACAACAACAACAACAGAAAAGATATGTGATGAAAAGTCATAAGATAAAGAGACGTACGATAAAGGGTTAAGTGAAGCAAGCTCACGTTAGCAAAAAAAATTGTCCGATAAGAAAAAATGTCTCGAAAAACTTCATGTGAAAAAGTCATTTGATATAAAAAATAATAATTCGTAAGCTAAACAACTTCGAACACAAGGCCACATGACTACAACTCATCAATATGATGATAAGTCATGTGATGTCAAGTCATGTGATTATAGTTCACGTCATGCAAGTCGCATGACCAAACTGCGTAAGATAAACATACGTCAGGTCAAAGCATATGATATAACAAACAAGTATGATAAGTCATGTGATATTAAGTCTCATCTGATATTAAGTCGCGTGAAGTCAAATGATGTGATTCTAATCACGGTTTCGGTAAAATTAGTAAGATAAAATACCTTGAATGTTAGGTCATATGATGATAAGTCATGTGATGGCAAGTCATGTGATTACAGTTCGCGTGATGCAAGTCGCATGCTCAAACTTTGTAAGATAAACAATTTTGAATATGCGGTCATATGATTATATGTCATGGATATATGATAATAAGTCATGTGATGTGAAGCCATCTGATATTAAGTTGTGTGAAGTCAAATAATGTGATTATAGTTTACGTAATGTAAGTGGTAAATCGTTAAAATTAGTAGGATAAAATCCCTCGATTGTAAAGTCATATGTTGATAAGTCATTTGAGCATAGCTCAAGTGGTGATGATAAATCTTGCGCAGTCAAGTTATGTGATTACAGTACATGTGATTGTATGATTCAAATTCGTATGATAAAAAACTTCGAATGTAAGGTCATGTGACTTATAATAAGTCATATGTGATAGGTCATGTGAGCATAGTTCAAGCGGGGCTATTTAAATCATGAACTGATAACTCTAGCGATTTCAAGTAATGTGTTTCTCGTACTGGCGAAGCGCTTTGTGCCTCTTATTCGTATTGTCAAGCTTAAAAAAGTAAACGTCAAAATCAACGAAAGTTGCTGAAAACCATTTTTCCTGTGTGACCGCGAATGAGTGAATTTTTAGTGTCTCCTTTCCAAATGCATCTGTGTGTAAATCGGGACTATATATGTGAATTGAATATTGTGCGTGCTTCAGCCGACATTGTTATACAGATACCCAGAAATAGCAACAAAGTGTAAAAAAACGCATTAGTTGAGATCATCCTATTCTGTGCTACGGCGGTATGGAAGTATCTAGGCAAATATTCCCAGAGTGTAAATTTGAAGCCGCACTTATTTTTATGTTTTCTGAAGCTATTCCACTGTGCCGATATTTTCAATAGCAAGCCTTATCACATCAGTAGTTATTGTTAGATTTTATTGATTCACCCGGTAAATATCTTTTTAATTAACACACGACTGCGTTTTAATACTCTCACATGTGCCTTTTGTTTTGCATATACTTGTGTATGTATGCATGTAAGTATGAGTCGTGAATATAAACTACAATAAGCAAGAAAAACTATGGCTGTCACCTCTATTTGTTTTGGCCATAAAAACTGGCACCCGAAATGAAGCTAATTTGTAGACGCTTTAAATAGCGATTCGAATCGACATCGGGCGACATATTTACGTAGGTGTGCCAAAGTACGCAAAATAAGGAGGAAGGCGTGGAGAAAAGGGCACAAATGGGTTACACCAATTGATTTTGTGTATCGCTCATCAACAAATCTACAGCAAATCTACAATATTTGATTGACTGCAGATCAGATGGGCAAACATTTACAGCAAATAGCAAACAAAAGTAGAAACATGAATGGAGTAGTGCATACAGGCACACAATACAACCATCCAGCAATACTTGTATACATATAAAATATGAAATGTAAATATAGTGGAAATTTTGCATCAGTTAACGATAGCTAATTCAATTTAACACACACGCGTACACTCACACGCACGGCAGGTAACAATACCTGCATGCATATATGTACTCGTATATAGGTATGTATTTGTGTGTACGCCCACAAGGTGGTGCTGAATGGGTGGTTTTTGTTGGCCATACAAATGTGGGAAAATATTTGTTGGGTTATTTGTGGGGTTAGTTTGCTTACAGCAAAATAGCGCCTACGTGCTTACAAAAGTAGGTATGTAAGTAAATACTTGAGCAATTTTCCGGAATTCCAAATTGGCTGGATGTTAATATCTTTTTAATTAGAAAGAACTGACTCAGTTCCCCACTCAATGCAATTAATTAAAATTTACTTAATCATTATTTTTCAGAGAATTGAGCTAAGTTAAATTATATTGAAATGAATTTTTATTTGAATAAATATTATATTTCTTTTTGAATTAACATAGATTAAATTAAACTAAATTAAATTAATATTAAAATTTTATTTTGTTGAGTTAAATGAAAATAAATTAAATTAAATTTAACTATGTATTTAAATTAAATTAATATAAAAAAAGTTAAAAATTAAATTAATACAAATAAAAATAAAAATTTAATTAATGCAAATAAAAATAATGCAATATAATTTAATTTAATAATTTCATTTAATATCTTGTAAATAAATATAATTTAAATTCACTCAAACGTAAAATAATTCATTAATGTGATAGAATTTATTTTTTAAATATTTAACTTCATTTTATTGATTTGATGGAAAATATTTTATATTAAATAATTTTATTTTAATTTATTTAGTTTATTGTAAAATTATTGTAAATTCATTTAATTTAGTTTATGTAATTTACTTTAATTTGATTTAATTTTATGACTGTCTCTAATGTAATATAGTTTTATTTAATTTAATTGAGTGTGACTGAATTTATTTTAATTTACTCTAGTTTAATTTAATTTACTTAACAGTCTAATTGTTTTAATTTAATTTAATTTAATAATTTAATTTATAGTAATTTAATTCAACTCTAACTCAAATCGGTCTGACTCATTTGGTGTGATTTAACTTATTGTAATTTAACTTAATTTAATTGATGTGTTAATTTTATTTGATTAAACTTAATATGACCTAATTCATTTTTAAATAATTTAATGATTCGATTTAATTTATTACAGCTTAATGTAATGTAATTTAATTTTGTTTTATTTAATTTAATCTTATTTAAAACTAATTCAATTTAATCAAATTTGATTTAAACTTGCTTTAACTTAATTCAATTGATGTAACTCTAATTGTATTTTAATTTATTGTGGTCTAATTTGTGACTGTGGTCTAATGTAATATAATTTTATTTTGTTTTATTTAATTTAATTTAATTAAGTTTGATTTAATTTAACGATTGCAGTCTAATTGTTTTAATTTTATTTAATTTAATAATTTAATTTATTGTAATTTAATTCAACTTTAACTTAATTTGATTCCATTTAGAAGTTTTTTTTTATTTCATTTAATTTATTGTAATTTAACTTAATTTAATTGGTGTGATTTAATTTTATTTGATTTAACTTAATGTGACCTAATTTATTTTTACTTCAGTTAACGATTCAATATAATTTAAGACAGTTTAATGTAATCCAATTTGATTTGATTTAATTTAATCTTATTTTGAATTAATTAAACTCATTCAAATTTGATTTAAACTGCTTTTAGTTGATGTAATTTATATCAGTTTAATTTAAACTAATTTAGTGATTTCAGTAAATTTAATTTAATGCGACTTGATTTATTTTACTTTAATTCAACGTAATTCCATTTTAAATTAATTGAAGATTTTATTGCAATCAAAAATGTTTTTGTTTCCTTTAGTATTTATTATTTTGCCCCTACCAAACAAATAATTTCAATTAATTTACTTCTCTTCCACAGGTCACCTGACGTGCCAATTTTTTTCTTTGCAATCGAGATTCAAATTAAAATTATGCTAACGACATGAATAATTAATTTATTAAAAAGTCAATTGCCAATCGAATTGAGAGTAGCCATTATTAATAGTCAAATGTCAACGAAAACTCATCATTAGAAATTCATAAACGACACAAACAACAGCAAATGGAAGAAATGAAATATCAAAAGCAACAGCAATCAATGCATAAAGGAAATTTGAGACCATCGTAAAAGCGCACAAAAGTATGCCTCTTTATTTACTTTAATGCCAACAGATCAAACAAAACAATCTTACCAATATTTTGATTATATGAGAAAAAGTTGAAGGTAGCAAGTGAGTTGCGAGGGCAGAGAACGAACTGTGCGCTTTCCTAACTTATTCAGCTTGTACGTCACCGACGCCGGCGGCACCGCTTTCTACCTGTCTTCTACTTTTTGTACAGCGGCGGAGCGCGTTTTGTTTATATTGGCTGCGGCCGGCGCATTATTTTCATCAATCAAATTCAATCAAAAATATCGACGCCGCCGCAGCCAACTTTTGCCTCAGTCGCAGACTCTTATACTGTACTTTTTTCTCGTTTGTGTTTTTTTTCCACCCATTTTATTAATAATTCAATCAGCGAAAATCGCGGCGTATCATTTCATGCGACATCAGTCGGTGGCAAAGGAAAACAAAGACAAAGATTTGTGTGCTTTTACTTTTTATTTTACTTTGAATTTCTTAGACGCGTGCAACGGTATAGCCGTACACTACTGGCCTCCTGCCTTGCCTTCCTGCCTGCCTTTTGACTTTGTGCGGGTTTTATTTTTCATTTTGCTCCCTTCTTCCTAATGCTGCGCAATGCTGCATATTTACTCAAGGGAAAAAATTATATAATTCCATTAGTGCGATTTCTTTTTCATCGACAAAGAGTAAATATTAAGTACGCAGCAGCGCCGCACAAATAATCACCCCGCTGCTGCTACGCCGCCGCAAACGAGTGGAGAATTTACCAAAATAAGAAAAAAATAAAAAGTTGTTCTTTTTTGATCTACTCGCACTCCAAGGAGACGGGTAGCGGGGTGATTGTGTGGCTGCGGCTATCGGCCATAGACAGCTTTATTTCAGCAACTGCGAACTTTTTTATTTTTATATAAATTCCGTTTTTGAGGTTTTTTTTTCTTACTCAAGTCTCTAAATTTTTGGAAATTTTTTTCCCCCCATCAACTTTCAAGGCTCTGCGCCCACAAATGCAAGGCACCTCCAAGTTACTCAACAAATATACGACGCAGCATGCATGCCCGCACATACACATACACGCATACACACACGTGTACTTGTTTAGTTTGTAAGGGAAATAGAAAAGTACTTAAGCAAGAATCAATGCAAATATTAAATGATAAAAAATATATGGCATCATTGTGTGAGTGTAAAAGGAAAGTTTTACCAGGCATATCCTGCATTTTGGTTTAAGAAAAATAATCCCAGAAGTATGCAGTTCATAAGCAATTAAAATATTAAAGTTCTCATGCACAGCTTGCACTTGCTCCAATTATTCTGTAAAACAAAAGCGCAGTAAATACCAAATTAACTACCCACTAGAACTTACACTGAGTACAAAATACCTACTCTACTTCTTCCTTGTGTGTGTTTGTGATATTCAAATACTATTTTTTTTTTTTTTAAAACTGTGGATTTCTTTCAACTTCATTGCCAATTAAATTTCATAACGTTTGCATAAACAACGCTAATTAGCACCGTTGGGAATTGTTCTGTTTAAAAAGGCTGTGTGGGAAGTTAGTAGAAGAAGGCGTTAAAGGGGGTGGTGGTAGGGAAGTGCGGTTAAGATTGCAAATAGCGCGTGCCGTGCACGTGCAAAACTAAAGCGCTGGCAGCGCCCAGCAGGAGTGTAAAAATATTGAGCGAAAGAGTGTGTGAGTGTGTAAGTGAGCGAGTGAGTCGCGCCTATCTTGCGAGTGTAAAAATGAGAACCAATAGAGGGAACGAGGCAGTGAATGCAACAACGGACGTATGAGAAACCGCAAAAGATGATGTGTAAAGTAATGCCAGTTAAAGCTGTGTTGCTAAAACTTAGACGTCATTTTACTGAAATGAGGCCAAGCTACCGCACCAGCAAAACGTTTAACAATACGCTTCTGTTAGCGAAATCTCAGCTTAGCTTAGAAAGTATGGAGAGCTGTAGAGTTTAGATTCATCTAAGAGAGCCGTGAGAGAATCATGCTGTAATATAATTTTTTTTTAAATACAATTACAAATATCCTTACAAATTTGATTTGAACACTGATGCAAAAGCTGATAAAATATAATAGTCAGTTTTTCGCCACAATTTTTTGAGTAAATCCTTCTTTTCATACGATATTTCTGAAAATATTGAAAAATAGACTATTGCTTGGAAAATTTTGAGGGGTCATACAGTTCCTATATTACGGAAAAAGTTTCGTGTGAAGGAAAAGTTGTCGTGTGAAGGAAAAGCATCATGAAAAATAGCTTGGAGGAAAGCTATACAAAATCTGATTCAAATAACTCGAATCAGACTTCAATAGATTTCATTCTCTGGAGCGATCAACAAAAACTAATTCATCGAAGGTGGAAATCCAATACAACTAACGAAAGTGTTTCTACTGAACTGTTTGCCTACTTGAGCGAAAATTTTGGAGGTTTTTGCTATCCGAGATTTGCGAACGCTTCTCGCACAATAGAAAGCATTCGACTGCATTTCTGTATCGAACCAACCGTTTGGAGATGGATAAAGACGCTCGCCGCAAATTGGACCAAAAACTCGGTAAGAGTAAGATGACTACTGAACTGCATTAAATTTTACCCGAGTCATCGCGTGCATTTGCAGTCGGACGACTACCCAAAGAAGCTCACGATTCGATGCGTATAATCTGCTTCTAATAACGCTCGCTTAACAGCGGGCAATTGCAAATCAGTGAGCGTATTCTGCCTTGAAAAGAGTTCACTTTTCAGTTTAATATAGAATTACACTAATTTTCAATAATTCGTAGAAATGTAAATTCACTTTTCACGATTTCAGCAATGTCTCCTTGTATAATTAGTTTAATTTTCTCATTGCTTTTTGCAATTTTTTTCTTTCTTGAAAACCTAACAGCAAAATCAAAACAAACCAAAAATATTTAGAACAAAACCGATTACAGATTTTTATTAGGTGCTAGTGAATCGACTTTTTAACTATAACAGTCGAAAATTGTGCTTTCACCCAATTGTTATAGTTATTCGTGTTATTTTTGTTTTTTGTGGTACAGCGATAATCAAAAGGGTGTGCAATTTTAATTGGCCAATTTAATTACCAGTGCAAGCAATATGGCCCAGCGAAATGCCGCTGAAAGCAAACTGGAGGCGAGGTAGTGGGGCGGCAGTGCTCAGAGAAAAATATGTAGTGAGCGTCACAACCTCACACACACCCACACCCACACATACATATATGTATATACATACAAAAGGCAAGCAGTCAGCTAACAGCCACATGTTGACTTTCGCCAACGAAATTTTCCCCAGCCCAGTGCTGTGTGTGAAGGAGGCGAGCGAACACAGATGAAGGTGCGCTCTCGTGCAGAGTTTGTAATTAGTTGCGTATACAAGTGTGTGCGTGTGTATGTGTGAGCGTGGTTAGTTGAGGGGCTGCCAGCAGCATTGATGCGGCTACATACCTCGCGCTGCAGGCATTTGCTTACTAAGTAAAATTTCAAATATTTTCACAAGGATTAATGGAATGAACAAACGTGCACTCATTCATATATACAAATATAGCAGTAGCACTGCTAAAGCTCATATCTCGCACACTATAGTGTAGTGCTGTAGGATGTGAATATCTCGTACGTCGCAAACTTGTTGGCTTAACTGTAATATTTTTAATTGCTTAACTTATTTGAGATTTGATTGAGCGTAAGCGTAGAGTTTACCAAGCACATTCATATCTCCTTACAAATAGGCAAATATGCGCGCTCAGATACACATATGCATGCACACACACAAGAAGAGTAAAGAAATGCATTTGTTTGCGGCAAAGCATGTTTTGTGATTTTAATTAATTTAAACAAGTTTATTTTCGAAGCCGTTATTATTTGTTTGTGGTTGGGCGGAGAACGAGGATTTATATAGTAGATGTTTATGGTAAATATTCGGAAAAAGTTAAATTGGTAGTTAAAATGAAGCAATAATTTTTTGAACTTGAACTCATCAATACGTGATGGCAGGGCGTATGAGCAACCTGCATAAATGATAATGAAATCGCCTTTAGCAATGTAAAATAAAAATAAAATGAATAATAAATAAAAAAATAAAGTAAAACAAAAAAAATAAAAACACAAAAAATAAAAGCAAAAAAAAATTAAAATTAAAAATTAAAAAACATAAAAAAAAAATTAAAAAAATAAAAAAATATAAAAAAGAAATAAAAAAAGCAGAAATTAAATAAAAAATTTAAATAAAATTAAAAAAAATTATTCAAATCAAATTAAGCTAAATAAATGATATATTTATGATGTAATACAATAAAATAATAAAAAAAAGTCAAAATAAAGTATGATGAATTAAAATAAAATTCAAAAATAAAACAAAGTAAAATAAAATAATAAAAATTAAATAAAATATGAGTTGAAATAAAATGAAATTTAAAAATAAATATTGAAATTATATTAAGTTAAATAAACGATATATGATGAAATAAAATATAGTAAGGGAAAATAAAATAAATTATAATAAATTAGGTTAAATAAATGAAACACAATAAAATAAAATAAAACTGGGTGCAATAAGTAAATGAAATAAAACAAAATAATAAAAATAATATAGAGTAAGAACAAATAAAATGAAAGAAATAAAACTAAATGAAACAAAAAAATATTAATTAAATTAAGTTAAGCTAAATAAATGAAAAATGTTTAAATAAAATAAAATAATCTAATAAAATTAAAAATTAAATAAAATTCAGTAAATCAAATGAAATAAAAAATATAAAAAAATATAAAAAAAATAATAAAACTAAAAAAATTAATTCAACAAAATTAATTAAAATAAGTTATGTTAAATATATGAAAAATTATGAAATAAAATAAGGTAAAATAAATAATTCAAAATTAAATGAAATTAAGTAAAAAAAATGAAATTAAATAAAAAAATAAAAATAAATGTTATAAAATAAAACAAAATTTAATGTCATTAATGAATTGAAATTAGATTACCTTAGAAGGCTCTGCAGCATTAAATTTAGCAATTTTAATTTAAATATGGCGGTTGATGTTAACAGAATATGTATATATTTAAAAATATAAAAGTAGTGTATACAAATGCAATATACAAATATATATGTATATACAAATATTTGGACCTCTAAACCCGTTCTAAGGCGTAAATTATGTATGTAACTGACTCATAGATCTTTTGCTAGATGTTTGGTTGAACTCTTATAAAATTAGTGCCCTACGGCAGCTGATTTTTTGTGAAAAGGTTTTCCATGGCATAAAAACACTCCGAAGTCTGCCATTGCCTCTCAAAGCGCGGCCACTATTACAAAAACATAATAAAAAAGATTATTGTTCTATACTTTGTCTTTAAAAAAGCCCCATGACCACAATATTGCGCGCAGCAGCAAATTCATTAGCGAAGTGTCAGTTCTATTTTCACCAATATCTACAATACGCGTACTCGAATTGGTTTAAAAAAAAAAGAAAACTCAACAAAAGTCGAAAATGTCATCCATTTAGGATACTCAAAAATTCTATTTGCGCAGTGAAAATCAGTAAATTTTCCTCTAAACTCATATCACATCAAAAGCCGTCAGCATCAAAGTGCTATTATTACCTTACTGCAGTAATGTTTTCCTCGCTTTGACGGTTTTTTTTTTAACTTTTTTTTTGTTTTACTAATACTAAGTTGTCCGTCCGTGTGGGTTGCTGCTGCCGTTCACTACAAGCAATTCAAATTACCCGCACTGAACGATGCTATGTGCGTATATGTGTGTGTGAACCAGTTTGTTTAACATGCAGGGTAGTAAATGTATGTGTGTATGTATTTGTATGTATGCTATAGAAGCATTTCCGCGGAATTAATTTGTTTATTGCATTTTAAGTTGATTGCATAACTGCAACTGAAACAAGCCTTCGCGGCAAACGGAACCGCATAGACTTTTCATATTTGAGCGAAAAAATCTCACTCTGGCATGAAACAAAGAGTTTGGTTTCACGGATCTTTGCTAACAATGCAGGGAATTACCGTTAAGCACAAGCGCATACATACCCCCTACACATACATACCTATGCACATTTGCAATATTTCTAAAATCTTCTTTTCAACTCTCAATGCCGTTTGAATTTCGCCATTTGGTGTAAAGTCGAAAATTTACTTGCGCACGTCCCCACTTTTATTAGCTATGGACATGCATATGTACATACATCTGTACATCTGCCGGTGATCTATGTATATATGCGCGCGTACAAGTTTCGGTTGTTTGGTTGGTTGGTGTGTGGTTTATGAAATTTTTAACAAAATTCAAATTACGCTAATTGTTTGCCGTCCCAACACCCACACGCAGTTAACTTACGTAGTAATGGATACAGCATTACAACCCGCCTCCCCCCAGAGGTAGAGCTGAGATGGCGTGGATTTTGATGTGGCACCAGCACAACAAGCGCAGTGTACAGCATAACACGCGAATGTGCAACAATAAGCTGCGTCAAAACAATTAGAGAATTTTGACAACATATGCCTCCTTCAGTCCAATCCATAAAGCTATGGTGTGTGCATGTAATAGGAGCAGAACTCCCACTGCATCGCCGGATTTCTATTTTCCGCCATACTATTTATTTGTATGTATGCGGGTATACGTTCTGCGCGGAAAAGTGCGCTAATTAATAAAGTTTGCACACGTGTGCGCAATACATGCAACGTACTACCGTACCACACCTACATACACAACATGACAACTGCCTTGCTGCTCTCTACCCACCCGCCCTCCGTATACATTGCATTTTGGTGGTCCTTTACTGCGTCGCGTGAATTTATGCTGACTGCGCGCTAATTTTAATGACACACACATGCAGCAGCCGATTGCATTGCGGTTGTCACACACACACACACACAGAGTTTGCCGTTGTTGCTACTTTGGATAGTTCGAAAAGTAGCAGGTTGTTGTATTGCACTTTACCCCGCGAATTGGCTACTCACAAAGTTTTTATGTTGGGGAGGGTAAGTTGGAAGAGGTTATTGAGTGAAACATCACGAAATTAGGCACTCAACGGATTAGTGGGAAAGTCCTTTGTGTATGAGATGTGACAGTGCGTTCAACGAATGGAGGTAAGAACACCAGCGTAGGGCAATGTGTCGAAAAATTTTGGCATGAGCCCATTCGTATTTATTAGTTACCAACGCTACAGTGCACCACAAGGATGTTATGGTCTTAAGGGTTACGATGGATGACTCTACGGCTTGGTGGCAAAGAAAGAAGTGTACTTATTTTAAAAGTAAGATTTTTTTTAATTTCTCTTGATGAATTAATCACCATTCCTAATATTCTGCGAGCCAAGAAATACATTTTTAAAGGTTATGAAGGCATGATCGACAACGAGCAAATAGATCCCCTAGTGAAATCCCTTATATTTAATGATTCGAAATCATAAGTAATTAGGAAGAAAAAAAATTAGGATAAAAGTTGTTTTTTTTCCAAACTCGGTCGATGTCTTTAAATCTAATACATACGTTTTTTAGTTGTGTTAGATGGCTCGCGGAAAGAGGTGCTCTGACGAAGCAGATTTGCGACATAATTAGCAAAATGTGGTAAAAATATACTTCGAGGACGTACTACAGAAAAAAGATAGACCTCGACACAGTACAACAAAGCGAAGCCGCACAGATAGACACATAAGAAGACGAGCCTATAGCATAAAAACTGTCTACAAATACCGTGGACTCAGAAGTGGGTGAATAGCATTGGGCCTTTATGGATGCTGTTCTGGACACCCTTGAAGTAATGCAGTAAGTAGTCCCAGGTAGGGTGTCTCCCCAGAAGGAGAGAAGGGATTGTTATAGTGGCCACACCACTTGACGCAGTAGACGACGGTCGCTGTACGCGCAAAGGCATTTTGAACCGTACTCACCCTCCCCTAAAACAAGAGTATAATTAATTTTACTTTCTTTTAATTTATTTAATTTCGTTTTATTTAATTTAATTTTTTTTCTTTTCAATTTATTTGATTTAAATTTATTTTTATTTCATTTTATTTTATTTCAATTTATTTCATTTTATTTTATTTTTTTTCATTTTTTATATAAATAATTTTATTTTAGAATAGTTAATTTTGTTTTATTTATTTTATATATAATTGATTTTATCTTATTTATTTTATTTCATTTTGTTGTACTTTATTTTATTTTATTTGATTATTATTATGTTACATTTAATTTTATTTAATTTTTTACAAAAATAATTTTTTTTTTTCATTCATTTCAAGTTATTGTTTTATTTTATTTCAATTCATTTAATTTTACTTTAATTTATTTTATTTTATTTTACTTTATTTTAATTAATTTTGCTTTTTATCTGACCTTGGTTAATTTTATTTTTCTTGAATTTATTTCATTTACTGTAAATTTATTTTATATTAATTATTTTATTTAATTTTACTTTATTTTATATTACAATAATTTCATTTCATTTTAATTTATTTTATTCCAATTTAATTTATCCTGTTACTCATACGCCACGTTTAACAAGCAGAGATAATTGGGTATTCATATACTGCCACCTCCGTTCTCATTCATTTCTCTTTCGCTCCACAAACTCAACAACCAACTCGCATACTCTCACACTCTCTCATTCCAAAATATCGTGAAAGATTATGACACTCGCAATTTGCCTGCAGTGCATTTAGTGGAATTTATGTTATTGTTGTTAATATATGTATATTCAAAAACACATACATTCATATATACTCCAAACATATACATATGTGCTTACATATGTTAGACCTCACACACAAAGTTGGTTATTAATGTTGACCGTCAATTATGTTTTAATTGTCATAAAAGCTTTCACCCCGTTGACACATACAAATGCACACACCCATACACCTGCACATATAGGTATATGTATGAATATGTATATGCTTATGTACAAACATTAAAATTGTCATCTGTAACATTTTCATCGCATACCACCCATTATTCTGAACCGACTTGCATACATAGAGGTAGACAAGCGGCTGGCACACATCATTACTCTTGCTACCGAAAATCCATTTCCACTCTACTCTACTCAAACATATGCTGCTGTGCCTCTAACCGAGTGGTTGCCATTTTTGTTGAGCTTTTTTTATGCCAAAGAGGGAATTGAATTTGTGGAGCGGGTGAGTGCATGGTTTTTGTTGTCAGCGGAAAGTGCAAACAATTAAATCCAATGGGATAAACCAGTTGAGTTGAGGGTCGGTTTTGCGCCTGCTGCACTGCAGATTACTTATGGATGAGAGTGTGTGTAGGTGTATTTAAATATAGATATGTATATGTACATATGCCATCCTTTACATATATGGCTGACGATAAAATGGAAAAAGTAATAAATAGTATTTTGTAACATTCAGCAAGAAAATGAACAATCTATGCAACCTGACATACCAAAGTGTCCGAAATTAGCGTAGAAGCAGAAAGTTCAATTTTAACAATCCGTAAAGGGAATGATGATTAATTGAAAATAATTCCAAGTAATTAAATAAATGCATTTATATTTAGGTGCTGATGAAAGGGAAAATATGCTCACTTTTACTTATTTTTAAATGAAGTTAGAGCTTAATTTAAAATAAATAAAAAATATAATCGAATTTTGATGAGAATTTAAACTCAAGCAGCTTTATACTGCCCTGGGCATTAGTGAAAAAAATTGTAACCGTTCAGCTTACCACTTCGGTTGGTTGCAAGCCTTACTGGATACGAAACACAGTTCAGTGATTACCCCCTATATGCCTTGTAAGGCCACACACACACACTAGTGTACATTTCATAAACTTAATGAGAATTGTAGAGTATTGAGCAGTTGAATGAAAATCTATTGCAAAATGGTGCTCAAGATGCAATTTAATAAATTGGCCGAACACATGACTAAGAGGCTCTGAAATATGACGGGCTTATATATAGTTAAAAACCCAAATCATTTACGTACTTATACACATACATACTTTGCCCAATTAAAAATATTTGATCAAGTGCTTTTATTGCAGCGGTAGAAATTCAATAATAAAACAAATGCCAATATTCTCCTTTTTTTAACAAATAATTTTTCAGGCCAGTTGTGTGGTTGAAAAATGAGAGCAGATGGCAAAAGGTACCGGGCTGTGGTGTAAAGTTAAATGTCACATCACTGAAATAAAAGGATTAAATGTGGCATTGCAAAAATGAAGTGACCTCATGCGCCACAACACCAGCAACAGAGAAAGGGCACAACAACAGCGAGCGCAAAGCCAAAGTTGCACTGGCCATGGGTGATGCGCGTACCAACATTGCCGGATGTTGCAACTGCAATCGCGCTATTGCACAGCGTTCACTCAACCTCAATCCGACTGCTTCCTGCCACTATGCGATGACTCCACAGTGCGCGGTGCTGTGCGCCACACATTGCCCTCATCAGCGCGTTTTCTGCCGCCACCTACAAACGCCCGCGGGTTGTTTCGCTTCGAGCGCCGTTTTTGCATTTTGTATGCGCGCTAATTATTTATTGAAAACGCCTGTACTCACGACGTAAAGGGTGGCAAGCAACAATTCAATTGAGTGATGGGGCCGCGGTCGGGCATTTGCGCTTGGCAAGGCACGGCAGGTCACTTCATTTCCTTCAACCAACCAACCGTGCGCGCATGGCAATTGTAAAATATTAAAATTTGGGTGCAATTAATATTTTATGAATATTTGCCATTTTAATTAATTTTTACACATGATTGAAATTAAATAAAATAAAAAAGAACAACAACAAAAAATGCTGAACAAGCAATCTGCCGCAGAGAATGCAAGGACATGCGAAAATCGACAAATACTCCAGCGAGGCTCGAGTGAGTGAAACAATCGAAAAAAGCGATATCAATGCAGCACAAAAACGGTTGAGTTGAATGGGCTGGAGGGAGCACAAATTTAATTGCAAATCGTTTTTCCTGCGTAACGGACAGTCAATAAAACATAGCTGCATTGCGTAGTTTTTTGTTTTGTTTGTGGTAAATTTTATTGTAGCAGAAAGTGTTAATGGAATTTTGATTTTTGAGGTTTTTCATGCAAAAACACATACACATACGCAAGTGATCAAGTATTTACATATGTGTATGTGTAGCTCACTACGCTACTTTACTAATTACTGCACCCAAAGGTATGCTTCAGCAATTGTTGTTGGCATTTCTAGCTGTTGTTGTGAACAATGAATGGCAATTTTGATTGGATTTTATTTATAATCGATTTAATTAAACCGATTGACAGCGATAAGTCATTAAAAACTGACAGTTGAATGACATTAAGGTATGCAGCTAAAAAAGCTGATTATGGATGAAAAGTGATTGGTAAGTTTGAATTGAAGTCGGTTATTGTTGGGGCGTAAACAATAATTTGGGCATAGCATAAAATAAATATAAATAAACAAAAAACGAAACAAAGAAGTACAAATAAAATAGAAAAAAAAAAAAAAATAAATAAAATAAAATAAAAAACAAAATAAATAAAAATTAAAATAATAAAATAAAATCGCAAAATAAAAAAAAATTAAAAATCAAAGAAATAAGATAAAATCGCAAAATAAATTAATTTAAATGAAATTAAATAAAGTAAAATTAAATTCAATTAATTTATATTAAAATAAAATACTTTGAAATAAAAGACACAGTAATGAAATAAAAAAAAATTAATTATTTAATATAAAATATAAAATAAAATAAAATCGAAAAAATTAAATTAAATAAAGCAAGTACAATTAAATACAACAAAATAAGATTTAATTAAATAAAAAAAAATGAAATAATAATAAAAAAAATTAAATAATATATTAATAGAAAAAAATTAAATAAAAAATAAAAAAAGTAAAAAACAAAATATAAAAAAAATGTAACAAAACTAAAATAAAAATTGTTTTAACAAAAACTAAAATAAAATAATTTAAATTAGAATATATAGAACGAATAAACGAATATAGGCGGCCGCCGTAGCCGAATGGGTTGGTGCGTGACTACCATTCGGAATTCACAGAGAGAACGTAGGTTCGAATCTCGGTGAAACACCAAATTAATATAAGAAAAACATTTTTCTAATAGCGGTCGCCCTCGACAGGCAATGGCAAACCTCCGAGTGTATTTCCTCATAAAAATATCTGCCGTTCGGAGTCGGCTTGAAACTGTAGGTCCCTCCATTTTGTTAAACAACATCAAGACGCACACCACAAACAGGAGGAGGAGCTCGGTCAAACCCCCAAAAAGGGTGTACGCGCCAATTATATATACTATATATATATAGAAGCTCAAGAAATTAAAAAAATTAACTAGAAATATATATAAAAAGCTCAAGAAATTAAAAAAATTAACTAGTAAATAAAATATGGAATAAAATCAATAAAAAAAAAATTAGTTAATTAAAATAAAATTAAGTAAAATCAAATTTAAAATAACAAATTAAAATAAAATAGAATGAAACAAAGAGCAAAATTAATAAAGAAGTAATTGAAAATTCAATTAATATGAAACAATGTAGCAATAAATAAAATACAGAAAACAATTCGGTCAACCAGAATCCTCCTTTAAATAGCATTCAGCATTTTTATTGCCCAAAAATCGGCCCGCAATTGAATTGAATCAGATACAGATTATGTGAAACCGACGTGACTATTAGAGCTGTCAAAAGCGACATGCAAGCTACTAATTTACCAAAATAGCTAATAAATGAATGCATGACAGCTACTGAGACCAAAGAAACCAACAGCAAAAACGCAAGCCAACATGACAAGTACAAATACAAACTAGCTGCAGCAAAGGGGATGGTCAATGCAAGCCATACGAATAAAAAAACCTCAAACCACAGCAAAGAGTAATTAAAAACAACTCAAGCAAATACAAATCGCACATAACTACGATAAGAAGCGAAAGATAAATAGGAAAAAAGCGAAGAAGAAAGACCACACACAAACATACGTTTTGGATTTTGGATTAACGAAAATTTGAATAAGAGCAACAAGCAAAGCAAGGATCCCCACAAGACAATTATCAAAGCTGGATTTGTTGACGAAAAGGACAAACAAGCCGCCTTAGTAGCTGTGCATGTGCACATAAGTATACATACATACATGCTAACGTTAGAAAGAAGTGAGTCAACCACACAAGACAAGTAAACTCCCCATCAAAAATGTTATAAAGAAAACCTGTTATTTAACAGGTCGACGCCAAAGCCAACGCCAACCTCCACTTGCCGCTTACCTCGATAAGCGATTTTCGATAGCACAAGCAAAATGAGCGCACAACAAATCAATTAAGGCAATTGAAAGGCAAACCCTCCAAAAATACCACCAACCAGCTAGCCCGTCAAACAGTCAAAAGCAAAAAACACAACACAAAAACAGAAAAAGACAAAGGCAAAGGTAAAAAAAAAAATTGTAGATTTGACAACTCGACAAAAGCTGTCCCAATGCATAGACCTTGGCGATAAGGGTGAGAGAGGGGTTTGAAGAGCCAACATTTGACCAAAATAGTGGCAGGCAGCAGGTACTACACAACAGCGCATCGACACGGCACACATATGTAGCATAAGCCAAGGCGTTTAACAGGCAAAAGAGAAAAAAAACAATAGCGCGCTCACGCTAATTGGCCAAACGAAGGACCCGAAGCAATGGAGAGGACGACGTACAAACTCGACTAAGAAACACGCGCGAATTGAAAAAAATATTTGTGAGAATAAATGGTGAGCTGTCCAAAGATTTATTTACATATTGGCATAGTAAAAAAAATATATAAAAAAATATATAAAAAAAATATTAAAAAAATATAAACATATATAAGAATATATAAAAATATAGAAAAACTATATATAAAAAATATATATACAAAATATTATAAAAAATATAAAACTATTAATAAAAATAAATAAAAAAATATTAAAAAACTAAAAAAATTATTAAACAATATAAAAAAAATATATCGAAAAGTACATAAAAAGTATATATAATATAAAATGAGTACTGTAGTAGTAAAATTTGATAAAAAAATATAAAAAGGTATATACAAATTTATAAAAAAGTATATAAAAATATATAAAAAAGTATAACAAAAATATTAAAAAATTTGAAAATTATAAAAAGATTAAACAATTATAAAATAACATAAAATAAAAAAATATAGAAAATAAAGCATTTGAAAACAATACAAACATAAAATAAAAGAATTCATAAACACATGCGACGACTACCACGCGGCCAGCAAAAACATATCCCTAAGGGCAATATTAGTTCAAGACTGATGCTACACAATTCAACACACAGTAAGACACAGTTGAATGATTGTATGCAAATTGGATTAAAGTGATGCAGTTATTTAAGGCAATTAAAAGTAAACAAACTAACACTGCGTAGAAGGTGTGTGTTCAGAGAGAGTGAGTGAGTTTGGCCTCTGCCTTACTGGGGTAGTGGTGAATGCAATGACAGCGCGTACTGCAGTGAGTGAGTGAGTATTGTTCGGCTGTAGGTGAGAGCGGGAATGCGAGCGCTCAAAATGTTAAATTAAGCTACGAGGAGAGAGTACGTGCGAGAGTGAAAAGTGGAAAGCCAGAGCTAGGGTTGTCACCAATTTTTGAGCAACTAGGAGGCTGATGTAATATATACATTTTTTTCTTTCTAAAACAAGTCTGAGTAACTAAACGTTCAAGGTTCTTTCTAGCTCGTTTATGGAGTTCAGCTCTCTAGAACTCATTACTTGGTGTTAAAATTGAACTTCCCCGGCCATTAGTGACATTGTTTTGAAAATTTTCTACAAATAAAGTGAACAAACATATTGTTTTGACTTAAAGACATAAGTTTTGACTTAAGTTTTTTTTTTTTGTTTTCATAAATTAATTTTAAAAATTTTTTGTTTCAATATTTAATTGTTCTTTTATAAAAATATATTTCATTCTACAGCAAAGAGCGCATTAATTCAAACTTAAAAAAAAATATATATAAAAAAATATGTTAAAAAAATATTTAAAAGAGTATAAAAATATATGAAAAAAATAGAATGTATAATATATGAAAAACATCTAAAAAAATATACAAAATACACAAAAAAAATTATAAAAAAATATAAAAAACATATATAAAAATATTTAAAAATATATATAAGAAATAAAATAAAATAGAAAAATAAATAAAAGAAATTATAAACACATGCGACGACTTCCCTATGGGCACATTGGAGAAAATCAATCTTCCATTATTCATAATAGAAAATTTTAAGTGAAGTACTAAATTAAAATACAAATGTAAGCAATTTTTTTCTGAACAGTTTCACCCACAATTTTACCGATATCTCTATTTAAAATATATAAAACATATTTCGTATTTTGTTCACATTTCCGAAATGTGAAAACCATAAAGCAAGCGTCTCTTACAGCTCTCAGCGATTCCCTCTCAACTCCCCACTCACTCATCGCATTTATTGCTCTCCCACACCACTCAAGCAGCGCTGCCGCATATTGCCTCTCTGTTTACATATGAGAGAACATTGCTCACCTGCAAACAGGAAAACCTTCACACGCACATACCTAAATCAAAGACAGACGGCAGTTAATCCTACAAATTGGTCGAAAATATGAAAATTTACACTCGCGCAAACGTATGTGAAGTCATTGTGGACTGTAGGGAATGGGATGGGGTGGAATGAGCGCAGAGTGCAGAAAGCACACCACAAACACCCACACGCACGCACAAGTGAATGAGTGAGTGTCTGTGTGCGCGTTTGCATTGTGAAAACCAAAAGGGACACCAATTAAAGCAGTAAAACATGCGTACGCGCGCAACGACACAAACACATACTCACATACACTCACAACTCACTTGAAAGGACGACAGACAGTACGAAGAACTGCCGGCCGACGACTAAACCACTGCATGCTGTTGATGATGATCAACTACACTGCCGGTGGTCGGCCAGTCATGGCCAGAATGTTGCTTGTTTGTTCGCCTGATTGTATGCTTCATTCGGTTAGCTATAAATACGTGCGCTCAATTACGGTCATAAATCAGTTCAAAACGAATTTCGGACGCGTGCGGTACTAAACAAAGGGCTGCGGAACTAATTGGCCAATTAAAATTTGTAAACGGGAAGGAAATTCTAGCGCCGAGCAGAGGAAAGTACTAACAACGTATTATTCAAATTATTTTTGCACGCTCTTCTTGCTTGTGTCTAACAACTTGCACACAAAAGGATTAGTGCTTGTTGTTAAGTGTACGAAAATGTTCACTAATTGGCTAACGGGAACAACTGGCGGTGGTGGTGCTGGCAACGGCAGCACTAATGGTAGCGCACCTGTCAGCAGTAACGGTAGTAACGCCAGCACAGCTGCAAGCAATGCAGAGGGCACTGTGTTGCCCGTTGGCACCGTTGCGGCTGCTGCCGCTGCTGCTGCTGCTGGTTCTGTGGCGTCGAGCATTATGTCCACACCGCCCGATGTAGTGCTGGAAGTGGGCCCGACTGGTCCTGCTAGTGTGCGCTTTGTGGCGCATAGTATTGTGTTGGGCATGCACAGCGGTTACTTGCGTTCCGCCATACGCCTGGACGAGAATGCGGCCATAGTAGGCGCGGGCAATGAGCTGGTTTTGTTTTTGGGAAATGTGACCGCGGAACAATTCGCGCCGCTACTCACCTACATGTACACTGGCTATTTGGATTTGAATGTGGATAATATATTTGGTGTGCTATTGGCGACGCATGTGTTGCATATGCCGCGGGCACTAGAAATTTGTCGGTGAGTTGTGATGCTTTTTGATAACAATACGAGCATGCACAACGCACGCGAAATTTACTAATTGCCTTCACTCTTCTCCCTTTCAGTTCCTTTCTAGCGCGCGCTCAAACCGAGGGCTATCTAGCCAGTGGTAATATGGCTGGCCAGCCATCTATCGCCCAAAACGCAAGCCCGAAAATCATACGTCCCATACCGAGTAAGGCTACACTTCCGAATTTTGGTTTTTTGCCGCTCAACGCAACACATCAGTTGCCGCTGTCACAAGCTGCTTTGGCAGCCAACAACAGTGATTCCTTCAAGCAGTTGCAGCAAGCGTACAGCACTGGGCCAGTGCTGGGCGTACACAATCGCTGTGCCGCTGAATCGCGCGCGTCAAACGGTCATGAAATCGATGTCGACCGCACACATTCCACACGCAATTCGCCCGCTGACGAAGACGACGAAGATGTGGAAGTTTTCATCGACAACAATACCAAGTCTGACGTGGATGGAGAGCTCGATTGCGCCATTTCGGTGACATCCCACTCATCGCACAATAATCGAGACACTGCTGGTGGTAAACATGAACAACATGAAAGCAGCACGGAACGAGAGATCGTCGTCACTGTGGCCGAACCACCAGTGCCATTGGCAAAAGCGCGTGCGGAACGTGACAGAGAAGTCGCGCGTGTAGCACATAAGTCAAACACAAATGCTGGCGGCACAACTGCACACAGCACAAGCAAGCGCGAACGGCGCAAACAAACGCGCACGCAACACAAATCAGGTGGCTCGCGAGTATCTGGACTGCAAGTTGCCAAAGCGCCCATACCTGCTTCGCAGCTGGACAACAACGAAAGCTCTAAAGTGATCATCGATGTGGCAAGCTGCGACGGACCGGTGCGTTTTAGACGCATACTCAACACCGCCTACGGCCACAAACCAGAGGACTACGCCGTCATGCCCGAGCGCACACAGCAAAGTGTCTCACTTTCCTTTCACCAACAAATGGCGAAGGCTATCAGTCAACAGCGACAGCTGGCCACAGCCAATGAAGAGTCAGAAAACAGTGAATCTAGTGGTGGAGGCGGTGGCGGAAATGCGGCTAGCGGCGGTGCTGCCGGCAACGGCAAAACCAATAAGAGTGCCAGCAATGAAATCTACGTCTGCGTCTATTGCAAGCACACCTTCAAGTCGCAATACTGCTATCAGAAGCACGCCAAGCGGCATCTTAATCCGTTGAGTCTCAATTGTGCTGCTGCAGCGGCTGCAAATGCAGCTGGTGTTTTAGATGCCGATGAGAAAATAACGTCGGCAGCTAAGTTCGCGAACGGCGGTGGTGCAAATAGTAGTTTCAATTTAGCGCGCAGAGCCAGCATACCGCTGCCGATTGTGACAAGTAAGCAGGACGCAAGCGAACTGCTGCGTCGTGAAGTGCGTCCGCTGGACATGAATGTGCAATACTATCCTTGCAAGACGTGTGGCAGCAAATTTCCCAGCTACTATTTTGTGCACAAGCACCGTAAGATGTGTCATGCAGAGGAGGAGGCGGCAGCAGCGGCAGAGACGGCGAGCAAGCGGGAAAATGGTAGTGGAAATGGCGGCACAGCAGGCGCAGGAGGCGGTGGTGGGTCGGGTGAAAGCAAGCGCGAAAAATCGGCAGATAAGAAGATGGTGGATTAGGACAAGGAATTAAAAAAATCAAAAAGTTAAAAAGCAGCGAAGTGACACTCCTTTTGGAAGGCAAATGCTTGGAATAAATTTCAGTTAATTAGAAATCAACAGCCAAGCAAAGTGTTGCATTAGTTCTTAAGAAGTACACGAATTTACAACAAAATGCTCAAAAATATCATTGCGGAAAACGGCGCAGAACACACGAATTTAATTAGCAACTTAATTAATATGAAATGTAAAAAAACAAATTTAGCACAAATGAAATTTAAAAAAATAGCCAGAAAATGTAGAAAAAACGAAAAGGAATAAATAAAATTAAAAAAACATCAGAAAAGCGTTGATAAACTCGAAAGCCTGCATTTTTTTTATTTACTTTTCAGAGAAGCGCCTAATTTGCAACAGAAAAAGAAAAGGATAGCACAGCCACTAGGCAGGATGCGCTTACATATGTGTGTGTATGTGTGTTTTAGAAGATGAGCGTAAATTATTAGAAGATGAGAAAAGAGACACTGCGCGTATAATATTTAAAATTAATTACAGACTTATTTGCCTTTTGCCAGCAGAGGCAGAAAATGCAAAGGAAACAGACGAGCAGAGAATGCGACATAAAATAAAAATCTCGACTAAAACTGCGCTAATTTGGCGAACGAGCAGCAGGCCAGCCACATAAAGTGCCGCAAGAACAGTTAAACATTTTAAAATTTTAATGCAATTCACTTTAATTAACACACAAGGGAATGAAGGAAAAGTAGAGCGAGGGGAAAAACAGCCTGCGACCGGGCAGGTGAAATAGAAACAGGGAGGAAGGAGGCGGTTACAAGTGATAGAAATAGGCGAATCACGGGCAACAACTCCACAATTACTTCGACTACAAACTATGTACACTCATGGGCAATAAAGCAGGTGTGCAAACTTTTTGCCTATTTTGTTTTTGTTTATTTAGTGTCGATTAACTTTTCATAGAATCAACAAAAATATATAAACCGGTTTTTTTCAAAATTGTTGCAAAAATTGTGAAAATTCCGCAAATTTTCAACAAATATTTAAACTCGTTTTTTGTTTTTTGTTTAAATGCCTATTAATTTTTTATAAAAGCACAACTAATTATATTTACAACAAAAATCAACAATTATACAAATTCCCCGAGTTTTCAACAAAATTTCAACGTTTTTTTTTGAAAGTTTTTCATAATTTTTAATATGAATTTTTCCATTCAATATGCATCCAAGTCCAATGAATTTTAGTAATATACATTAAAGTGCAAGTTGCAAGTAGCTACAAAATACCGTTGATTTTTACCATTTTTTTTTTTTTTTGCTGACTGACTCGGATTTTCTTCCACACAAAGACACTTTTTGATATGGAGAGAAATTAAGGAATAATTTTGCAATAAATGTTGCTGCCACTCAGCTTTTTAAATTTTCTACTTAGTAAAAAAATTGTAAGTAATCACTTTTTTTCACTCGGAAAATTTGTTGCTACTTGTGGTACCTCTAAGAAACCCTCTAAATAATCAGGCCACCAAAGCCAAGCCAGTGATTCAATTAGAAATTTACTGTTATTATTTTCATATGAGGCACGTTTGAAAATATGCGGCTACTTTTTAAACGCATAAAAACACTAAAAACCACGCCAAGTTTTAGCAGTCAGTGTAGGTATGGACAGTAGAAATATTTAACAATGAAAAGCGCGCGGTTGGCTCGCTCCACACGCACATGAAAGCAAAGCCAAAGAGAAACCATTGCAACAAAAAAAAAAGAAAAAACTGTTGCATAAATTATGGCATTTTAAAAATTATATCCGCTCATTGGGGATAATTGAGCAGTTTAATGAAAAATGCCCCAGCCTGAATTGGTTGCATACGAAATTACTTGGCAGCAATGGCAAAAGGAAAGCACAAAAGCAGCACGCATACCACCTTCGTTGTTCGTGTGGATGGGTGGCGGGAGCGAATGCGCAAGGCCAAATGCCCGCGAAAGTATGCAACTAATAGAAGAAATAAGTGCGACTGTGTGTGCTTGTGCGAATACTTATAGCTGGTAGGCGCTGGGTACGAACATAAAATATCAAAAATTATAGAAAGAATTTAATTTTTTTTGAGTCACTTCTATTGAAATAATAATTTGTGGTAGTAAAACTGTGAAATCCTGCATTTATAGAAAAAGAGAACAAAACTTATAATGAAATTAGAGCAGAAGTCTGGCTTTAACTTATTATTTAATATTTATAAGTCAATATATTTTTTGGTCAATGTGCAGATCCAGTACCCACAGCCCCTAGCCGTAGCAGCTGCCAATAGATTTAGCCTTTGCACGGCTCAATAAAGGTATTAAATAAAAGCTATTCGAAGCAGAGATTTAAAAAAAATATATTTTCATAGGGTTGCCATATAAAATTTAAACAAAACTTTTAAAAGCAAAATAGTTTTATCACCGAAATTGGGGTCAAGCCACTAATATATGCCATGCCGGGTTGCCAAGTAAAATAATAAACAAACAAATTAATAAATCTTTCAAATTATTTTAAGGCAATAACGTTTAAAAAAATAAATAAAAATAAAGACAAAAAACAGTTTTAAAAATTGAAAATGTTTTTAAAGTTGTATTCATTATATGCGCTTCTCAATTCCTTTTTAATCTGGTCTGCCACTGAAATAAGAAATCGTATTCATCAACTTTTTAAGCAAAATTTTAGAAATTTTTTATTTGGAAAATTATTTATTTATTTTACTTATGGAGGGACCTATAGTTTCAAGCCGACTCCGAACGGCAGATATTTTATATGAGGAGCTTTTCCATGGCAGAAATACACTCGGAGGTTTGCCATTGCCTGCCGAGAGGCGACCGCGATTAAAAAAACACTTGTTCTTCATTTTTGGTCTTTCACCGAGTTTCGAACCTACGTTGTCTCTGTGAATTCCGAATGGTAGTCACGCACCAACCGATTCAGCTACGACGGCCGCCCGATATTTTACTGATTTTACTTATAAAATAAGATATTTCAATTTCAACTAAATTTAACTCTCCGTTGGGCACTGGGTCGGGCCAGACTAGCTTTTTCATCTTTGGACGTGAATTTAACATATTTCTATTATAGCTAACAACTTGAGCATCCAGGGAGCTTCTTAAAATTTAATTTTTTATCGATTTATGGGCATAACCTTTTTAAAAAGGATCCTCGAACAAGACGGTAAGAGGGCAGACCCGGGCGCACAATCGAAGGTCTTAAAAAAGTTCTTCAACGGAGGGTTAATTAGAGGAATTTCAACAGTTTTCATTAGCCACAGACCAAATTAAAAATTTTAATTCAAAAATTAAATTAAATATTTATAAAAATTTTATTTAACGAATTAGTATAAAAATTAAATTTTCCAAAAATACATTTTTAAGTTTAAGAATAAAACTTTGAGAAAATTTTTAAAATTTAAAATAGATATTTTTGAAAAAATATTTGTCAGTTATTTTAAGAATAAAACTTGTTTATATATATATTTATTTTTTTATATATTTATTTTTGAAAATACATTTATTTTATTTATAATATTATATAAAGCAAAACATTTACAATAAATTTAATTAGAGGACTTTCGTTGGGTTTCGTTGCATGTCGCTTGATACTTTATAAGATTTTAAATTTTTTTTTAAGATTAGGGTTGCCATAAAAATATTGAGTGTGCTATTTTAAAACAAATTTAACTACTACAAAATGGGAAGCATATCAGTGATATTTAATGACGTGTCTTCAATTTAGGTCTCTGGCCACAGATTAAATTTAGAATTTTAATTATGGTAAAAATTTAATTATTGTAGAAAAAGAAATCGAAAAAATTAAATTTAAAAAATCGATACAAAAATTTAATTTCCAAGAAAATTTTTTTTAAATTTAAATTAAAAATAGGCTATTAATTTGTTTGTTAGGGAAAATATCACTTTTTTCAACTCGAAAAAAATTTTTTTAATTAAAAATTTAAATTACAACATAGGTAAAGTTTCAAATCTAAATTAAAAAATTTAATGAAATAGTGTAGAAAATTAAATCGTAAAAATAAAATTAAAAAAATCAATGGAAAAATTTAATTATGAAAAAATTTTTTCACTATTTTCAATTTGGTGGGATGTGCAAAATTTTTAAAATTCAACATACTTGAAAATTCAAATTTTTGAAAAATTATGTTTTATTTATAATTTAAATAGAGGATAAATTGAAAAAAAGATTTAAAATTATATTAAAACCCAGGTCAAATTGCAAATCTATATTAAGAAAATCAATCAAAAAATTGTATTAAAAAAACATTACAAAAATTTAAATTTCAGGACATTTATTTCATTAAATAGTGGTATTTCAATTTTGGTAGGATGTGCAAAATTTTTATAAAATTCAACATACTTGAAAAATCAAGTTTCTGGAAAAATATTTATTCGTTTTATTTATAATTTAAATAAAGGACAAATTCGGACAGAGTTACCATACAAATTTGTGTTGAAACTTTTGTAATCAAATTAGTAAAATTTTATAAGTTATCATCGGCGTTAATTCTTAATAAAAAATTATTAAAAGTTTCGAGCTAAATTAGGAAATTAAATTTTTTTTTTGAAATATGGCATGAATGATATAAGATGTATACAATAATCAAAAATTTCGCGCCGTCAAGTTAAGGTTTGTTCGACTTTTTCTTAACCCGTTTTGCATCATTCGACGGAATAATCCGCGAACGAAAATTCTCTCCTATCACCAAGAACGGAATAATCCACTATAAATTATCTTTTTGTTAACGTTTGAAGAAAATAAATAATTTTGGTTACCCTGTAACAGTCTCTTTCATTAGAACAAACAGTAAAAGTCTTGCCGACGAAAGGTGCATGCAAGGGCGATGCAAAAGAGTTAAAATGTTGACTGGCTGGCAGGCAATAGTTGGGAGTTTGTTCTTAAAGAATCCTTAATTTTTTTTATTAGAAAAATGTGCTTTAAATTCGTTAAATAAGTTCAGTTTTTTTTTAGGTGAGAATTTTATTAAGTTTTACTTTATTTTTGAGACTTTTCTGTAAAAGTGAAGACAGCGATTTACTTAAAATGCATTTTTGTTCAAATAGATATTTTTTTAAATAAACAAAAAAAAATGTTTTTTTTTGCTTTTTTTATGTTATGTTCTTAAGTTTTTAAATCCATTTTATATCATATTTGAGCCACAAAAATATCAAAACTGCTTATTACTCGTAAAATTTCTAGTACATATTAGTTCTTTTTTGCAGACCTGAAATAATTGGCTCATATTTTTTAAGCTCATTTGTCTCGCAAAGACCATTTTATTTTATATATATTTTTCGAGAAAAATCGGTAAATTAGCATATCAGAATTTTGCATATTTTGTATGGTTTTTTTTATTTTTTGTTTTTTCTTTTGTAAAATTGCGATAATAGCTCCGCGCTAATTGCATAATTTGTTAATTATAAAAAGACAAGTCCACCGAAAAAAGTTTCAACACTAATATCAACAAAAAAAAACAGCGGCTAAGCGACTCAAAACTGATAGTGCAAATTAATAAAAAAAAAAAAAAAACTTTTAAGAAAAGTTAATTAGAATCATATAATTAGAAAAATTAAAACAAAAACACGCGCAAATTGATATTAAAACTCATTAGCGTGAATTGAAAAATGCCTGCAGCAACTGAAGGTGGAAAGCTTGTGTGTGCAAAAACCTGAAAATTCAATTGCGGACGAGTCGAGAAAAAATAAACGCAAAAAATATTGAATAATTAAATGAGCGCAGTGTAGAAAAAAAATCGAAATAGTAAAAAAACAACATGCAAGTGTGTTCTTGTATGAGCACACACTCCCATACATACACCCAAATCGAGAGAGAAAGTATGCACGCATTACGATGCGCCTAAAATGCGACGACCTGCTGCTGTTTTTTTATGTGAAGACGGAAGTGGCAACGCTTTAGGCTGTTGATGCATTTTTAACGAGCGCGACAAACAAATAAAGTGCGAAATTGAAATTCTAAAAATGAAATACAATTTTATAGGCAAAAAAAGTGAATTTGGCAATAAAAAGCATTGAAAATTCAACAATGCTTAAGGCAGATTTTTACATAAAAATAAATAAATTTTTAACTGTTATGCTTTTTCATAGGCATGCTTCATAAACTGTAATTGTTAGCGGCTTCGTTTTGTTTTGTTTTTTTTTTGTTGCACAAACAATAGCTACTACTGTGCGCGTGTGACAACAAAATGTTACAGGCGACATCAATTAAATTTGACGAGCTGCTGTAGCTGTTTTCTGCTTCACTCGCTTTTTTTAGCTGCCTAATTTTTTTCGCATTGCGCTGCAGTAAAAATCGTTAATTAAAACATTTTCGCCAGCATCCGCAATGATTTTCGGGTGAAAGAAAAAATGAAATAAAATAAAAGAAGAATACAAAAAAACATATCTTGCGCCAAAATGTATGCTTGGCTCCCTCGCCAACTGCAGATAGGTATTTACATACATATTTATTTTTTATTTAAGGAGGCAATTTAAATTCACCGTTTCCGTTGTTGCTTGTTGGCTGCCGCGTTGGCAAGGGAATGGGGATACTTTTTTCGCGAATCGACATTTCCATTCCTTTCTCGCCAGCAGCAACAAATGCGGAAAGTGAGTTAATTGCTGCCGTATGTGTGTATGTGTGCGTTTGCTCCTACGTACAGCAGGGGCTGCAGACAAGCATGAGTGCATAACTTGGTAAATCGTTTCTATGTCAACTCGATTTTTTTCGAGTTCTGAGTTTACACTTACATACATCTGCACACGCTCGCATACACACATACACATATATATTAACATATAAAAGGCGTACATGTGTGTTAATGGAAAAATTGCATAAATGCAAGCGCCATTGGACAATAGCCGTGTGGACAGAGCGAAAGTTGCTGCAGGTGATGTATGGCAGATATACAAACTATAAGCACACACACATATGCACATACACGCCCATCATACCATTTAACACTAGATTTACCAGAGCAGTAATTTTGACTGGTTGTGCGATTTCAATTCAAAACTCCTACTACATATAACATTTGCTTTCCGAAATGATGCTATGAACTTAATGTTACTTTATATATATTAATAACAAAGATATTTTTTGCTATTGACATTTATACCAGTACCCGTCAAAATGATGAAATTGCATGTTTCTATGCAGAAACGTGTGATTTCGGAGGAATCATGAGGAATATATCGCCAAGTGGATTCGTTCATTTCGTTATCAGCATTGAGCCGTTGCTATTATGTTCCTATTACAACCATATTTTGGAACATGTAAGTATTTGTACTGAGTTAGAAGCCTCTCGAGTTTTGGGGAAAAAACTGGATAATTACGCAAGCAAAATTGAAGGTATTTATTGCAATATTGTTCGTACGTGCGGCGTCTGGAGGAAATACTTTGAGGCTTCAATATTTGTAAAACAACAAGTGGGGGCCACTATTTTTCTCCAGCTCTATGTATAGACGAGATTTTATTTAGATTCTGCGATACACTCGTTTCGACAAAAGAAGTCAAAGGAGTCAACGTTTGCAAACAGACGGATGCTCTAGTTTGAGCAGTTTGGGATAAAGTTATTGAAAACAGTCAAAACTGCTTCAAACCGGGAGCTCATATTGCCGTGGATGAGCAACTGTTTCCAACGAAGGCCAGATACAGATTTACTTCGTATATGCCAAGCAAAACACATATGTAAATTTGGCATCCATTTTTGACTGGCGTCTGAAGTAGAGACGAAATGTGGCTAACCGTATTTAGAAAAAGGCTGATTATTATTGCAATATTCTATTTGGCATTATTACCGTGACACTTGTAGTTGGTAGTGCATTTCGAAATGCACCAACCTCCTAAGCGAGTTTGTCGTAATGAAACTTCTTGAAACGTATACCAAAGTATTCCTTTGGCGTTAAAATTAAGATCTAAAAATACTTCGTTGCTTGGAACAATACGTACAAACAGAAGGGAATTTTCGAAAACCTTGTTGTGCCAATGCAATAGATGCACACTAACCGTTTAAAAAAGCAAACCAAATAAAAAAGTGCTTATACTATGTACAAAGCATAAACATCAAAATTTATAAAGCTGCTAAGAAATTACCTGAAACTGTATCGTTTAATAATATAGCCGGCATAAACAGTTGAATATATTGTACAAAAACAAAACAGGAGAAAATATTTCAAATTCTCATAGTTGTTGTTGTTGTAGCAGCAAAAGCAAAAACATTCCCCATACATGTACGAGAAGTGCTGCTTAAATGATAGTCCTTGACCAGATATATAGTAAATCTGGGTCGTTCCGGTAACATAGAACCGACTGTCGGGGGCACGTATTTAGATTAGTAAAAGAACTTGCTTCAGAATTTCAGACTTCTCGGCAAAAACTGCACGAATATGATTTTCCAACTACAAGTGTCACGGTTTCTGTACGCAAATGATGCCAAATAGAATATTGCAATTATAATCAGACTACAAATATTTGTAAGACATGCAAAAAAAATATATGCGAGAGTGTACACACATGAAAATCTACCTATGTAGAAATTGTGACCGACAAAATGTAAACAATTAAGTATTTTGCTATTTGACGATGTCTATAAATTCATTTATCTATTATAACTAATATTGTTCAACTTCTTTTGTATTTTTTTAGGAGTCACAATAAGCAGTTTTTCTTTCATTTGGTCATTTTGACTGGTTTTGGTAGACAGAGGTATATTTAAATAGCTGGTAAATCTAGTGTTAAATGGTATATTGGTGGTAGCCGCTACCATAATAGGCCGTTGCAGCAGCGCAACCGTACCACTTCAAGTGTATTCAATAATAAATGACTTCGAACAAGGCTTTTGCTGCTCGCGAAACAAAATAAAAATAAAAACAATAATAAAAATGTATAAAATAAAGCGAGTACATAAAAGTAGATGTAAAATAACAAAGAAATGCAAAAAAGTCATCTCGAAAGTTAACGCACACAAAAGAAATTGCACCAAAAGTTTGCAGCACAAGAAATAATGGTTGTGGTGTTGCATACAAACAGGCGGCGGAAAGCCTACGGAAGCGATGTTTTACAGCAGCAGAGGAAGAGTAAAATACATATATAATTGAAGTAATTTAAGTTTACTTGCAGGCTTACTTTTTGTGCAATATTTATTGGTTATTGAATATTTTCTAGGTAATTTAAAAAGAAAAAAAAATAGCTCTAAGACAGCAATACGTGTTCAAAGTAGGCGGTGTAACTTGTTATTGTAACGCCATTTAAAAAATTCACTATTCCATTATATTATTTAGTCCTGCCATAAGTTCTGTTGCAAGTTAAGTCCGTGATAATAAATAAATATTAAAAAAAAGGATAATTTTCATTCAAAATCTGCGCGCTATGAATGCACGACATTGTTTTTTTCTTCAATGAGAGGCAAATACGCAACACCGTCAGGGGGAAACATATGAAAAATCAATGAACTTGCACCACTAAAATTTAATAACCGTAAAATTTGGTACATAATTTTTTTTTAATTCCGATTTTTTTTTTAAGGTTTCGAAATTTTAGAAGTCTTCTACAAAATTTGAAGCCCTGTCTGCTATGACATTCGTTTAAAAATTGAACTACAATATATTTTTATAAAAAAAAAAGGAAATTAAAAAAATTAAATTTTTATAAAATTCAATGAAATTAAAAAAATTAAATTTTTATAAAAAAATTAATGAAATAAAAAAAATACAATGAACTTTATTTTTATAAAAAAATAATGAAATTAAAAAAATGAACCATATTTTTACAAAAAATTAAAGAAAAAAAAAACAAATAAACTATATTTTTATAACAAATTAATGAAATAAAAAACAAATGAACTATATTTTTATAAAAAATTAATGAAATTAAAAAAAAAATTAACTATATTTTTATAAAAAATTAATGAAATTAAAAAATATATAGTAAACTAGACTGCTATGATATTCGTTGTAAAATGAACTATATTTCTATAAAAAATTAATTTTTTTTTTTTACTGAAGCGTTATAAAATTTGTATACATTTCATGGTATTACGCCTAGCCTAAGCTAACAAAAGAGCAAATAAAAAAAGAAAAATGGAATCATCCCCAGAAGTCGGTCCACCTACTCAAAAGGAGCAGGTTAAATTGCTAGAGCTACGAACACCGCCAATAATAATAACAAATCCAAAAATAAATCACCAACAACTTCAAAACAAACTGAAAGGTAACATAAATAATGATTTTATAATTAAGCTGATTGGCAAAGATATATATAAAATCAATGGAATCAAAAATGGAAGCGATTACAGAAAAATTACAAAAATATTTACTGAACAAGCAAGGCAGATAAGGGTAGTGGTTAAAGACCTACATCACACATGTCAACCTGAGGATATCATTGAAGATCCGCAAATACAAGGTTTAAAGGCTACAAACGCATATAGAAAATTGAAATGGAAAACCAAAGAGCCCTTAAACATGTTTACCCTTAAAATTACCCAACTTAATTCCTCAATGCAAATTCTGCCAGGGTTTTATACACACCAAGAACTATTGTTGCAAGCCTCCAAAATGTGTTGAGTGCGCTGGTAATCATTGAACTCTTGAATGCAAGAAACCAGATAAAGAACCACCAAAATAAAAAATTAACGAAATTAAAAAAAAAATTAAATTTTTATAAAAAATTAACGAAATTAAAAAAAAATAACTATATTAATATTAAATTTTTATAAAAAATTAATGAAATTAAAAAAACGAACCATGTTTGCACAAAAAATTAATGAAATTTAAAAAAAAAAAAGAATTATATTTTTATAAAAAAATTAATGTAAACTAAACAAAAAACATCGTTTTTCTAATTAGCGTACGGAAAGTGTACATTAAAAATAACGAGCAGTTCAATTTTTCAGGTCCCAGACTCTCGTAGCGATAGTCTAGAAGAAGTTGCTGAAAGCAAATAGACTGCGGTAAACGCAGAGAACATCCACAGACGACCTTATTTTATTGCATATTTCTCGGAGCAAGTAAGGCGTATTTTGTTAGCATACTTTTAGGGGTAAAATTTGTATTTCTTTGAAAATGCAAAATTTATTTGTAACTATTTTCAGACAATCATTAAAGCTGAAATTTGTGTATGAATTTTACATAAGTAAAAGGACAGAATCTAAGATCTAAAATATTTCCATTGCACGTTTTTCACATTATTTACAGCTTCTTAAAATTTCCCTAAACACTTATCCAGTCCATGTCCACTAACTCGAGCTGAGTTCTTCTAGCACGGAAGGGTCATCAACAAAAATGGCGGCTCAGCAGCCGACTTTCGCCGTCGAATATCGCAGAGTCGTGCTGTGTTTGGTCTTTTGGACAAAGTGTGGAGATCATTACATACACCCAGGCGCACGAAATTGAGGATCTTTGAATCTAATGCAAAGACAGATATTTATCAAACGCAGTCTTCGCAAAATTGTGCGCTGCGTTTTCTGACCTGATGCCATCACCAACACCGACCTCTGGGCGACTTGAATCCGACGGCGAAAGTGGCAATTGATCGGTCACACACTGTGAAAACCACATGAAGATATCACAAAAGCAGCCCTAGACTGGAACCCGCAAGGCTGTCGGAGATGTGGTAGGCCATCTAGCACATGGAGGCGACCAGTGGAAGCAGAAGCGCTACTAGCTGATCGCACTTGGCGACAAATCAAACTCTTAGCTTTAAATGAATCGAATTTTTATGAGGCCCTTTGTGCCACCAAGGAACTGCGGGAAAATTTAAATATATGTATGCATGTACATCTATGTGTATTTTTGCACGTGTGTATGGCCATATGTATATACAACTCGCTGCTGATCAAAGTACAATTCAATAAAATAACACTGCCACATTATTGAACAACAAGAAAATGCATAAAGAGAATAAATTCTCTTTCAACACAAACACGTGAGAGTGTGTGTGTGTGTGTATGAGATTCACACAAAGGACGAAAACCATTAGCGTCCGTCCAATAATGTTGGTAAAGTAGAGAAAGGCACTAGCGTGTATGTATATGCACGAATAGTGAGAGTGTGGTAGTAAATGCGAGGGTCGGAGGTCAGCATTCGGCTCTCCTGTCGGCGTCCTGCTGTCAAAAAGTGTCAGTTTAATTAAAAATTTTGTTTAAGCTCGCCGCATAAAAGCACGTAGCAAACACATAGGCGCATATGTGTATGTATGTAAGCGACACACACATACTTGCACGCTAATGCAGTTTACCTTTACTGCACACAACTTTTCTCCACAAATTTCCCCCTTTTTTCACTCCGCCTTGCATTATGAGTCGCCTTAAATATGCACTTTGGCCTGCGGTTTTTTCGCTTCAATCGCTTTAAAATATTTGCCGTTGCATTTTTATTGCAGCAAGCGCATTAACTTGCTTTTTTCTTCTTGTTCTTTCAAAAGAATTAATTCACCGAATTCGCCACATCAACTTTTCTTGTTTTCTGCTTAATTCAATTCCTTCACATGAATTCGCAAACGAAAATTATAATTTTTAACAGTTAACCCATAATGTAAATATGTACATTTGGTTTTGCTTTTCTTATTAATAGTTTTGTTTTCGTTTGATGCCACTTACCTTTACCATCCATGGCATTACTGCCTTCAGTCGTTAAAAGTGTTATTGATGCTGCAGTTGCTGGCGAGGCGTTCACGGTCACACCGCTGCCCATCGCGGCCGGTGTCGTCGCACTATTTGTAGTCAACGTTGTTGTGAGCGATACACCAACAAGTGTGGTTGTTATTGCGCCTGCTGTTGTGGCTGCCGCTATACCAGCACCAGTCAAAGCATCCATAGCATTGCTGTTGCTGCTATTGTTGTTGCTGTTGGCAGGATTAACACTAAGTGCGTGTATATTCGTAGTGGAGTTGGATAAAATGGAGGAGGAAGAGTTGTTGTTGTTCGTATTTGTGTTTGTGCTGGAGGAGGAGGAGGAGTGTGTGGTAGAAGCATCTGCATTCGTCGTAACGTCGAGACGCTTCCGTTTTGGATCACTGCAAATTGGGGGAGAACGAAAGAAAGAAATTTATTAAAAATTATTTGGCAAATAAAATAAGGCAGCATTTTTTTGTAAAATATCTACATACATATTTTTTATACTTAGCTACCAAAAAATGTAAAACAAAAACATGTAAGCCAAAAAAAAAACTTATACTAATAACGTTTACTAGTCTGCACTAAGCGAAATAGCTAACACATGGGCTGAAAAGTTCCGAGCCTAACACATTGATGGCACTTGTTTTATTGCCTTCACCTCTTTTTCAGTTAGTACTAACCTTTAAAAAACAGCTGTTAAAATTTGATGATATTCTATTCATTACTTCGTTAGTTATTGTACTAAGAGTGACGCTACTTTTGTTATTTTCAAAATAATGATCAAATAATGGATTCCGTGTTCGCTCCTTGATGGGGGAAAATAACATTCAAGCAAAGCAATGGTTTTAAAAGTGTTATGGAGACTCCGCTCCATCAGAAGCAACAGTAAAACAATGGTTTACTGACTTCAAATGCGGTTGCAGAGACACCGATGATGCACAAGGCAGTGGACGTCCAAATGAGACGGTAACACCAGAAAGCATCAAAACAACCCACAAAATTGTTTTGAATGATTGAAACGTGGTGATTCTAACATGAACCTGAAACTAAGCGTCAAAGTGCCGAATGGAAGGCCTCAGACGAGCGAAAAATCAAGTCGATGCTCATTAGGCTTTTACGACCCAAGAGAATTGTCCACAGGGAGTTCGTGCCAACGGGTCAAACCGTCAATGCAATTCTCCATCTTGGCATTTTGAAGCGTTTGTTACATCGCATTCATCGAATTCGCTCTGAATACCGCGAAGGCGCTTATTGCATGATAATGCACCATCTCCTCGATCCACTCTTATGCCTGATTCTTTGACTAGAAATCGCATTTTAACCATCAATCACTGATGGTTCGCCTGATATGGCTCCCTGTGACTTCTACCTATTCGGAAAATTGCATTTGGCCATGAAAGGAAAACGTGTTGCGTCCGTAGAGGCCATACAAAAGGCTTGTACCGACATCCTGATGGACATTCCGGTCAATGACCTGAAACACTCTTTCGAAAAGCTTTTAGCTTTATTGAATAAATAAACTCGAAGTTATCAGAACAAAGCTCCTGTCGTTTCTATTTTAGCTTAGTCTTGTATATTTTGGACTTCACCTTGTATGTTGCCACATTTCGTATTTTCAAATCCAAATGGTTGAAAATGTAGTTTGAATTATATTTGAAACCAGAAACTATTTAGGATAATTAAGCAGTTGGCGCGATTAAGCGGGAACCGCTTAAGGGAGTGAGGAACCTAAAGGCGTGAGACAGTTAAGCACGATTCGAGCATGCCTCCAAGTCTAGAAAGCCAGGAATGAAGTAGTGACAACTGGATCAAGAACAAAGAAGGCAAATTCAAGTGGCCATTAAAATAGGTACGAAGCGGACCCATGTAGATATGATATAATTCTATAATTTTACAATTCTATAATTTTACAATTCTATAATTTTATAACTTTTTTTTTAACGAAGTTACCATTTTTTTGCTTTGGAATGACCATCGAACTTTTATATTTTTATCATTTTTAATTATCAATTTTTATAGTTTTCGAATATACGAATAACTCGAAAAGTTATGAGAATCCCACTATGAAATTTGCAGGAACTACTGCGTATACTCTCAGCTACTAATAAAATAAATTTAAAAAGTCTGAGGGGTAGTCAAGTCAAATATTACAACAGCAAAAATTTAAATAAAAAAAAAAAAAATTGATAAAAAACAAAATTTTATAAAAAAAAAATTTAAATAAAAAAATTTTATAAAAAAAATTCTCTAAAAAAATTAAATAAAAAAAATTTCCAAAAACTTTTAATTATCCCAAAAAAATTTAAATAAAAAAAAATTCCCCAAAAAATTTAAATAAAAACCAAAAATTCTCAAAAAAATTTTAACAAAAAGAAACCATTGTTCACTGAAAATGTTTTCAAAAAGTATATTTTAGCCTCTAATGTCCTATGTGCGGTGAGGGATTGAGGACCACAGACAAGCGAAAGAGATATTTTAGCCTAAATAATGAAACATAAAAACAATAAAACAATAAATATACAAAAATGTTAAAAAGAAAAAGCGAAGCATAGTTCACTTTGAAGAACCCTATACATAATTTTCAACATTGAATAAATCTGAAAATTTTTAAATTTTTTTCAACTAACTTTTACTCTACTCTTACTCCACTCAAGCCTACAAATAAAGCAATTTTTAATTTTAATTGACGACATTGGCCAAAATAGTTGTTTCACTTGGCATGAAATCGCTCAGTAGTAGCTTTCTCTGTGCTCGATTGATCGGTTGATAAATATCGATGACCTATTTTAGTGACCATTTGTGAATTTTCCTAATAACCCATTTTTCCCGAATCAGTTGTGTTTGCAATTTATGCATTATTAGGTGCATTCCGTAGAATGCAAAGTGGCTTTAATATCCGGTGATTTTCGGGCATTCATACTAAAATACATTTTACTACTAACAACGCGCTTATGTTCTGTCAAGCCAAGTGCTCAAATTCTGCTCTCTTCACATTTACTCTATTCTTCTCCCATTTACTGCTCTTCTTCTGAATACTTACCTAACATCTGAGTTGCCATCTTTGCCGGCGCCAATGCCTTCCACTTGCGCCGCCTTGAGTTTTTGCCCAAGAAAATTGCCAGCAGTTGTTGAGGTAGTGGGTGTGGCCACACTATTACCGCTACCCAGCTTGTTAACGCCAACCGCATCTACGGCGTTTACGCCCGTGCCGACCGTTGCTGTTGTGGCTGCTGTCCCAATCTTATCACCCACAGCAATAATTTTTCCATCTTCATTGGACGCTGCCGCCGCCACAGCCTGTGCCATTGTAGCAGCATAAATAGTTTTGATGCCATTCGGTGTGTTGCCGGGCGTGTGATGCGCCACGGCGGACACGCTATTTGTGGCATTAACATTGGTGTTGCCCGGCGGTGGAGCGGTGTTTCCACTACTGCTGCTGCTGCTACTAACGGCACTCTTTTCGTCTGCCAACTTTTTACTGCCCACTACTTCTGCTTCATTATTCGCCACGATTGCACCGGAAGTTGATGTGAGCTTTTTGCTGTTCTCGTCAGCACTACTACTAGCAGCATTGCTGGTGTTATTGGTGGTGGTTGTTGCAGGTGCTGCAATTGTGCTTGTTGCATTCGCTTTGCTGGCATTCGTCTCATCGGCTTTCGCTTTCGCCGCAGTGCCACTCTGTGCTGCATCCGTCGTTGCGGTTGTTGCTTGCTTGCCGACTGTTGCTGAGCTTTCGGAAGCTTTTTCAACTTCGCCAGCTTTTGGCGGCACTGCTGTGGTGCCACTTGTTGCGGTGGTGCTGTTGCTGCTATTGGACGTGTTGTTGGATTTTTGTGTAGCTGCTGCGGACGCAGCTGTCGCTTTGCCTTTGGCTGCTTCAGTCGTGTCTGCGGCAGCTGTCGTTTCCGTGGTTGCCGCAGTAGCATTGCTGCTATCTCCCTTGCTGGTGGACTTGGCTTGAGCAGTAGCTGCAGCTTTCGCCGCATCCGCTGCTGCACGCTCGGCCGCACGTTCTGCACGCTCGGCACGTTCACGTTCTGCCGCAGCCGAACGCCCACCGGTCTTCTGCTGTTGCTCGCGCTGCAAACGCGTTGTCACACCCGTTGTCAGCGAGTCGATGATGCATTGCGTCTGTTGCTGTTGTGCCTTTTGCGGGTTACGCGATGAGCGAGTACGTTGACGCGATTTGCGCAGCAATTGCTTATAGTTCTCCGTCTTCTTGCTGAGGTAGTAGTAGCGTACGCAGTCCTGTGCCGATTTGCGATCCAAACTGGCAGCGATAGCGCCAAAGTTTTTCGGATGCTGCAGGAATTTTTCTTTAAAAACCTCTTTTTCGCCCGCAGTCCATACGTTCAGTGTTTGTCGCTCCTTATGCACCGCCACCATATCCTCAATGTAGCCGTTCTCGTTGTGGTAGACGCAGCGACGTTGACGCGCATCAAACATCAAAGGCGGTATAACGGCATAGGAGCGCATCTTCTTGTCCTCCATTGCCTGCTCTTGCAGGCCGTCCATAATTTCCTCCAAGTCAGCCTCAGACTTGATGCGCGATCCAACGCGATTAAAACGCTCTTTGTCCTCGCGCTGTTTTCGCAGCTCCGTAAACACTTTCTCGAAGAACTCGCGATTCTTAGCCTCCCGTGCCTTTCGCTTTGCGCTACCCTCCGACTTTTCGACGCGCTTTTGCCACTCACTAGACATATGCGCATATGTCTCCACCAACCCAGTATTGTGTGCCCAACGCTCGTTCTTCAGCTTGCGTATGTGTTCCAGCAGCGGTGTGCGTATCGTTGTGTGATGCTGCTTAATCAGCGTCTTCAGTAACTCAACGTCCAGCGGTTGATTGTATAGCGGCAATATGTTGGCGTTGCCGCAATGGCTGAGTATGGAATGTCGCATGGCGGCCGTTTTACGGTTCACCTCGTATATTTTCTGCGCGGTTGTCTGCAATCGCCACGAATGCTTCATCTTCGCTGCATCGTCATTCTCATCAGCAAGCAGCGCCTGCTCGCGCTGTTGTTTACTAAGTGCGACCTTGTCTTTGAGGCCTTTCTCCTGCTTGCGCAGCGTCTCCATTGTGTTCTCCGCGCTATGTATCTCTGCGTCAACCTTCTGGATTTGTGTTAGCAGGTCTTCAGTAACAGCGCTGCCGCGTTCTTCGACGTTATCGCTTGGCAGTGTAGGTGAAATGGCTTCGACTTGCGGATGGTAACCCTCTGATGAGGATGAAGAACTTTTCGTCGGTAGTGGCGCTGCCCCACCACTTGTAATCATGGTGGATGCGTTGGGTGTCGCATTGATGACACCCACACCAACGCTCACACTCCCAACATTACTGCTTCCACCCATTATTGTGCCCGGCATGCCGCGATTCGTAGGCGGCGTGGCTGCTGATGGCAACAACGGCGGTTGCGTTTCCACTTTCAGCTGCTGCATCGCTGCGGGTGGCGGCTGGGCATGCACCACGTGGCTACTTGACACCACAGTCAAATGCGGATGGTGAACCGACTGCTGCAGCATTTGAGCTGCGCTGTTACGCAAATTGCCGCCTGTTATCAGTTGTTGCTGCTGCTGCTGTTGTTGCGCGGCAGCAAGCGATGCGGCCGATGGTGATGGCTGGCGCGGCTGTTGTTGTGCGGCATTCGCTACTTTAGGTGGCAGGTGATTTGTGTTGCTGACCGTATTCGACGTCACATCGCTCAGCCGCAACTTCTTGTATGGTTGTCCTCCTGGATCGGGTGGTGCCTGTGGTAGTTGCGTGTGCTGTTGCTGTTGTTGTTGTTGCTGCTGCTGTAACTGCTGATGCTGCTGCTGCTGCTGTTGTTGTTGCTGCTGCTGCTGTTGCTGTTGATGATGTTGTTGATTGCGCGCATTCGCCACCGCCACAGCGTTAGCATTCGCCAGATACTCACTGGAATAGTGCGCGTGAGCTGGCAATACTATACGCCGTATTAAGCTGGCATTATTGCCAGCTGCTGTATTTGCATTGAGGGGTGATGGTGCGCCACCACCGCCTCCGCCGACAGCGTTAGCGCTACTAAGCACATGCGCTGCATTGGCCGCTTGTTGTCCTGAGGGTGGCGGCTGGTGCGCGAAATGCAAAGCTTCAAGGTGGGCTGCGCTCCCGATGCTGGGTGGTTGCGGTTGCAGAGCGCCGCCCGTCACTTGCACAACACCGGTCGGTACCTGTGCGCTGGCAGCGTTACCGCCTGCTGCCACTGCAGCAGCTGCTGCGGCGCGTTGGAATTCGGGCGCCATCTGAGGTATTCGCGTGTAAGGGTTGTCGCGGTACTGCGCGCCCGGGCCGATGCCATACGAGCTTTGCTGAATATAAGGATGTGGCGCTTCCCGCACCGCATTGAGCTCTGCGTATTTGGCATACGTATTAGCGGCGGCCGCTGAGCCGGGACCGGGTCGTGGTGGGGATAGGGGACTAGCTGCCGAACGGGCGTTCTGTTGTTGTTGCTGCTGCTGCTGCTGGTGATGGTGGAGATGGTGTTGTTGTTGCTGCTGCTGCTGCTGCTGTTGTTGATGCTGTTGCGCAGCCGCTTGTTGTTGCTGCTGTTGTGCAGCCTGTTGCTGTTGTTGTTGCTGATGCTGCTGCTGCTGTTGTTGTTGGTGCTGTTGATGCATCTGATGTATTTGCTGGTGTAGCTGTTGTTGGGCGGCGACAGCGGCGGCTGCTGCTGCATGCGAAGATGGTGGGCCGAGAACGCCACCGCCCTTCGCGTAAGACTGCGACCCGTCGATTGGCCTGTAAAATCAGAATTTGGCGAAAAACAACAGATTATTAGATTTATTTGTAACAATAATGGATTTACGAATACAAAAAAGATTAAAATATTAATTTTAGTGTGAAATAAGAAGTACGAATTGAAAGCAATTTTTTACACATAGACAGGACAATCAGAATCACTCAGGCACAGTATTCATAAGCTGATGAAACATCCTGCAAAATTGTTACTGGTGAAATAGAAATAAAGAAAATATTGTAGATGAGGAAAATTTCTAAATTTGCATTCTTAATATCAAACATTTTTTTGTATTTTAATTGATCAAAAAAATCTTTAAATATTTCCGAATTCTATAAAGGTTTAACACACACAACATCAGCTATCAAGACTACTTTGACTGACTTTGACGTTCCCACGACAGTTGGTTCTACGTTACCGGAACGACCCGAATTTATATCCGGCCAAGGACTGTCACTCCAGCAGCATTCCCCGTACGTGAATGGGGAATGTTTATGCTGCTACAACAACAACAACTTTGAAAGGTTTTCTTCCTAGAAATTGGTTTGGTGCAATATTTTAGTGTTTTTGGTTTCTTTATTTATTTATTTATTAGAATTAATACAATATATAATACTAAAACTAATACAAGAACGATCACTAGCTGCCAGGGCCTACATCTCGATAGTTACATAGAACAGTCTCTGTTATTATTAGCAAATCATATTAACATAAATCATAGCAGTTAAGTTACAATCTTTCAAAAAATTATTTAACGCAGTTATATTGGTGGTAGAAACAGTAGCCAGTAGAGCAGAAGGTTTGGTGGGTCCGAAGTGTTTTTTCCTGAAACTTTCTAAGGTGCGACAATCACTTAAAAGATGGTCAGCTGATGCGTTATTATCACAAAATGGACATTGTTGTTTGGTACCTCTTGTGAGGAGGTGTTGGTGTGTGAGTTTAGAATGTCCGATTCTGAGTCTGGCGAACTGGCTTGATAAATATCGAGGTGTACTCGTATTGCTTGGGTATAAAGGTGGTTTGCGCCTGTCGTTGAATTCAGTATACCGATGACTAAACGTATACCATTCAGTCAGTTGAATCGAGTCAATATGTTTTTTTTATATGCCTATGTAAATCATTCTCTGAATAAACTCTCTCGAGCTGTTTCGTCGGCTCGCTCGTTGCCTCGGATGCCTTTATGGCCTGGTACCCACATAATGCTGATCTTTTTTAAGTTCCGTATACAAAGGTCTCTTATTTTTTCAACCAATTTACTACTACTATAAATGTTTTATATGGATATAAATGAGGAATCTTCCTTTAATACACTGCGCGAAATCCGCTGCTTTGTATATGGCCATTGCTTCCGCTGTGGACACCGAACAGTGTTCAGGTAACTGGCCTCCAGAAATGAGCAATAGAAATTGGTTTGGTGGAATATTTTAGTGTTTTTGGTTTCTTTATTTATTATTAACGATTTGAAGAAAAGGCAGAGAAAAGGAAAAAATTAGGTATCGGCAATGATTGAATTTTTATTTTTGGAAGTTTTGAAAGCAAAGAAAATTTATGAAGGGATGTTGAAAGTGTATAAGGACTTTTCGCCATTAATCAGTACAGTAGAAAGATGGGTTGCTGAATTTAAACATGATCGTACAAGCCTTCAAGATGATCCACGTCAAGGACGTCTAAAAACCGCAACAATATCAGAAATCGTAGAAAAAACACAGGAAATTGTATTGGAGAATCGTCGAATGGTGACTGAAAGAAATTTAGTAGAAGCCCTAGGCAACTCATTGGGCAGTGTAAGCAATATTTCGACTGAAGTATTGGGTTTCAGAAAACTATGTGCATAATGGGTGCCGCATTCGCTAAGAACAGAACAAAAACACAGTCGCATGCGACTTTCTCAGCAACATTTAGAGCGTTTCCGCACAGATAAAGTGGATTTTGTGCATCGATTCATCACTATGGATGAGACTTGGGTCTATCATCACGATTCTAAAGCAAAACAAGAGGCTAAAGAATAGTGTGAACCTGGGTCTTCGTCTCCGAAACGAGTTCGCGTCCAAAAATCGGCCAAGAAGGTGTTAGCATCAGATTTGTGGATCACTTGCACACTGGTAAAACAATAAATTCTGAATATTATTGTAACCTTTTAGACCAGCTGAAGGGAAAAATTGGTAAAAAATAATAATATAATAATAATAAAGAAAAAAAATCTTCTTCTTCAGAACAACGCACCGAGTCACAAGCGCATTTTGACAATGGCAAAAATCCACGAATTAAAGTTCGAATTGTTGGAGCATCCATCGCATTTACCAGCTTTGGCTCCTCCTAGCGACTTCCATCTGCTTCCAGACCTAAAAAATGCATGCGTGGAAAGCGTTTCTCATCAAAGGGTGCGATCATAACAGCTGTGGAAGCGTATTTTGCAACACTTTCAGATTCTAAATTCAGGGAAGGAGCTCATAAATTAGAATCTCGTTGGCACAAGTGTATTGCTGTTCAGTGAGACTGTATTGAATAATAAAGTGCATTTCAAACCATAAAATTGCGATTTTCTTATCGAACCGCAAAACTTGTTGAACAACCTAGTGTATCAGTTTCTTTTATTAGTGAATACAAGAATCAATGTGTGTCCCTGTATTGCAGGTGAGGCACGGCAAGTTCTGCGAGCTAGACATTCCTTCCAGCACCGACCAGTTTTTTGAGGACTGCTTTAGGATGAGACAATATTTCTTTGCCTTTTGATGTAACGTCCATGTCATGTCCATTGCAAAAACTGATACAACGCATAGGAAATGCATCCCTTTAGACAAACTTATCGCGATTGCTTTATGTGCGCTTAGTTCCTCAGCTGAATAGAGGACGATCGTCAGACTGTTCGGAGTGTCAAAAGGAAACGTATGCAATATTTTACAAGATTTTTAATCAGCGATCTGGGATGAGCTCAGTGAGGTCTTCGACAGGCCATGTCCTCCACTTCTGACCACAAACTGTAGTGCAGTCGATTCAGATCTGGGCTTCCAGACGGTCTATCTTCTGCAGTCATGAGCCCAGGATTATTGGTTTTTGAGGTACGATACACTAGACAGGGTTAGCTTACTGGGTCGGGAAAAACCCGAGTCATTCTGGTCATCCGAGGAATTGGTTTTTAGTAACTGTTGGGTGGTTTTTGGCTTAAGGGCTGGAGCGGAATCTTGCTGGAAGATCCAACGCTCTCCCCATTGAAGAGGGTACTGCTCAAATGCTTCACCACGCCCTCTAGGCCATCCTCCTGGTACACTTTTGCCCCGGTCGTAACCTCTTTTTCGCAGAAATGAAGAGATGTAACGCCTTTGCAAGACACTCCCCACCAAACCATTACGAAGGAAATATTCAAATATATTTCTATACAAATCGGTAGTTACCACAAAAAGGCTGCTTGATCTGAGCACAATACTGTATATGCTTAAGAAGTACTCAAGTTCGTAATCTATGCAATCAAGAATTCATTTCTCGGTTTACATCACCTTGTTTGGGCTGAAAAAAAATTAAAAGCTAGCATACAAACCAATTTCCCGTATAAAAACGAGTATAAAAATAAAAATTACTCTGTTTAGTTTATAATACAATTAATTTAAATTTATTTACTGCATTTAATGCATTTAATGACTTAAAATTACAGCTTAACTCTCTTACTCCAGCTTATTTGAGTTCAATTCACATACTTTTCCAGTACCAGTAAGCCGTTTATTTTGAAAAACTTCAACTTATAGTAAGATACAGATAACTTATTTTTATATTTGTAAAAAAAAAAAACAAAAAAAATATTCACTCTTAAAGAAATATTTCTTCAAATACAAATACACAAAACTTGCAGATGATTTGTTTAAATCAAAGTAAAAAACTTATTCCAGTGGCAACCGTGAAGGTTAAAAGAGGATAAAAAATTCAACGTAAATTTAAAGTAGACAATGAAAACTAACAATAAGTGAATTTAATTACGTAATAAATACAGAACTTATTGAAACAGTATTATTATCAATACAAAGAATTAAAAACAAGCTAATGAAATAGTGAACAGCAAGCGCAAAATAAACGTGGCTAAAGAAGCCAAAGGGCACCCGCGCACAAGAATCATCAAGCTTGCAAAAAAGGACAAAAATTGGCAATTTCGAAAGCAACATAATTATTAAACCCTTAACGACTACAAAAAATGCCACCAAAAAAGAAGAACCCAGATACGAAAAAAGACCACCATGGACACTTTATTGCATTCAATGACTCTAACACTGAATGCAAACAAACTAAAACAAAAAACATTCCATGGCAGTTGGTTCTACGTTACCGGAATAAGAAGGGTTTCTCCCGACCAAGGACTGCCGTACAAGGAAATTAAGCCTGTCTAGAGAACTGTACCCCACCCCTCGCCTATCGCCACTAGACTCAGTTCCCCGTGACCACCAGGGAACCTTTATAGTCTTCATTGACTCAAAAACCGACGGACAGAAAAGAAAACCTATAAACGTTATAGCAGTGTCCAACCTATTAAAAAAAACTAAAGATTGTCAAATTAAAGGGAGTGAGTGAAAGTGGACTACTAAAGGGTTAAAATGACGTAGAACTGAAAAAAGTCTTTAAATCATCGATACAGATATTAAAACTGATCAGATTAGAACAAAGGGACAGAGACGACAAAGAAAAAAAAACCGTAAAAATCTTCTTTAAAGGTCAAAATATCCCAGACAAAGTGACTTATGCCTACACCAAGATAAAAGTACAAACATATATACTATCCCAATGTTAACATGCTTTAGATTTAACCATTTCGCACAACATTGCAAGGAAAAGACTGAAAGATGCAGGAAATGCTTTAAAGCTCATGAACAAGAGGGGCAATGCAAATAACTGGTATCCGTCAACTACAAATTCGAGCACGCTCCAATGGCGAAAGATTGCCCAGCAAGAGTGGGGGTATTTTGTTTTTTTGTTGCAATTTATTCATGTTACGCTCGGTAGTCGTTGGATTTTCGTCGCTATCTGTACAGTTTTTGTTAGTTTTTGTTTGAAATTCGATTCGCGGGCACGTGTTTCGGCATTGTTTGCTTAAAAGTAAAAGTCGTTCGTTGAAATGCCAAATAAACGTAAGAAAAATACTTTGTCTTTGGAAACCAAAGTGCAGATCTTGGAAAAGCTTGACCAAGGTATTCAAGGGAAGCGGTTAGCCCTAGAATTTGATGTGGCGCCATCTGCAATCACCTATATCAAATCTATGAAATCATCAATTTTAAGCGCTGTTTCTAATACCTATCATAAGGCTAACAAAAAATCATTGCATATCGCTGAATATCCAAAAATGGAAGCAAGTCTTTATGAGTGGTTTTTAAATCAACGCGAAAAAAAGTGTACATTAACTGGGCCAATACTAAAGGAGAAAGCCAAACAAATATTCAAAGTGGAATATCCCGATAAAGATGAAAGTACATTTAGCGCAAGTGATGGATGGTTTAGCAAATTTAAAAAACGACACGGAATACGTTTTTTAAAAATTTGTGGCGAGATTCTCTCTAGTGATGTTGCTTCAGTCACCCCGTTTATTCACAGATGTCGTGCAAAAGTCGATGAGATGGGGCTAATGGAGTCACAAATATATAATGTAGATGAAACCGGATTATTTTACCGTTGTTTACCTGACAAAACATACGTCTCTCTTTTCGAGAAAACCGCCCCCGGGTATAAAATCCAGAAGGAACGAATTTCAGTGTTACTTGGTGTAAATTCTGATGGATCACATAAATTAATGCCATTAGTAATTGGAAAAGCAAAAAAACCAAGAAGTTTCGAAGGATTCAATAATCCACTCCATTACAACTTTTCAAAAAATGCTTGGATGACATCTCGGATTTTTCATGATTGGTTTCACAACATATTTATTCATGAGATAAGAAAAAACTTTGTTTTTAGGTTCAGTAATTCCAAAATATTTTCAATTCACAGGTGATTCGTTTCTCTCAGGAAAATAATTTGCCTCCGAAGGCAATTTTGCTAATTGACAACTGCTCTGCTCATGCACCAATTGAGAAACTTCAAAGCGACGATGGAAATATAATTGCATTTTTCTTTCCACCAAATGTAACAGCAACTTTACAACCAATGGATCAGAATCCTATTAAGTTAACCAAGCTAAACTACAGAAGTATGCTTCTTTCTCAATTAATTGCTGAAGGAGGTGACCTCAAGGTTCGCTTGAAATCCTTTTCAATTCGAAATGCAATCATGCTATTAAAGCAAGCTTGGTATGCTGTTCCAGAAAGAGTAATAAAAAAAGTCCTGCTCAAAGTTGAACAACTGGGACTCTGATCAGTGTGAAAGTGATGACGATGATGTGCCACTAGCACAGTTACTGCAAAAAGATCAAGACTGCAATGGAGCTCTTCAGGCAGCTCAAGCACTTTTAACAGAAATAGAGCCAACTAATAACATTAGCATACCAGAAATTGAAATATGGAACAATGATGTGCTTGATGACGACCCTGCACATGATCTCAATAGCGATGATGAGTCTTCAGGTAGCAGCGAATTTGATGACCGGGAGATCTTACCAGTTGTCTCTACTTCTACAGCCATTGAAAGCGTCAATAATTTAATAAAATGGTGTACTTATAGTGAATCGTTTTCCGCAAAGCACACAAGCAATCTGCTAGCTCTTCGCAATGAGATTGTTATTGCAGAAACAAATAAAAGGAAGAAGCAAACAGCAATAACAGACTACATGCCTGCAAATTAGTTACGAAGTTTTTGATTAATTTTTGGCTGTTTTAATGTATATTTATCGATCTCTTATGTATTTTTGATAAAAAAAAATATATTTACTGTAATTGGAGTTTTTTGTTTTTTGGACCTTTTTTTGACTTAGCGCATAAATACATATATGTATATTGGATTGTTACCTTATGTTTTCTCGTTTTTATGAATAAAATTTAGTAAGACAAAATTTCATTGTAGTTTTTCAATGCAAATTGACTTAAATTTTAAGGTTTTATTGAAATAAAAAAACGTCCATGAATTAGAATTTTTCAGAAATTAGAATCACCCTAAAAACAAAGTGGTTCTAATTGGTGAGCGTCTACTGTATCTCTAAATCCGCTTTACCAAAACTCACAAAATGCTGCAATGCGAGCATAAAACAAAGTCTATGATTGATTAGATCTACGCGAACACACATTATTTATCATCTGGCTGCAGAGATGCCACGCAAATAAAGATTTGAGATAGCAACAGCAAAGGAAATAATTAAATGTATCGCATACAATCTTGACAAAGGGCCAAACTACTATTCAACCTGCCAAAAACATAATTGAATATTTCATAAGGCAGCCAAAAAATGCCAAACCGCAATATCGGCAAGTGACGAATGGAAAGCTCTTTAGAGCTCCCAATATTATTCATTTGGTTTGTTTGGATAACGGAATTATTTACAGTAATCCGAGAATATCAGAAAGAAATTTAATTCCCGAGATTGCAATGTTACATATTGATGGATACAAAGACAAGACTTTTAAAGGATCGTGTTTATTAAGATATTGCGATATAGCTGTTTGGGGACCGTTTGTCGAAGCGTTGCAGTTCAAGCGACGCCAGAGCAAGTAACGGTATGACAAATCAACTATCATCCAACGTTGTCAACGGAAGTGTTGAAAACAACCTCAAAATTGCACTGCTACAAAGACCACGATTGGGTAATCGTTGAGCGTCATAAATTAATACCATCTGTTTATGCTGGTATCAAAATCACTTCCAGTGTGCTAGGACAACCGCAAGCCGTTGGATATTCTGGACCAACATACATCGCTATTCGAAGTGAAAAGCATAGTTCATCTACTGCTAATACTCATGCTCAGAATTTCGAGACGCTTCTCGAACTTGAAGAGTTTCGACCATTAGCTAAAACTGACCATGGACTAGGAAAACCAGTGGTAATCATGACGGTTGATGGAGGGCCAGATGAAAATCCGCGTTAAGAAAAAGTCATAGGGTTTGCTATACAACACTTTAAGCGACATGATCTCGATGCATTGTTTTTAGCTACCAATGCTCCTGGAAGAAGTGCGTACAACAGAGTAGAGCGCAGAATGGCTCCTCTTAGTCGGGAACTGGCTGGTTTAATGTTGCCTCATGACCATTTTGGGTCTCATTTGGATGAACGTGGCGTTACAATTGATGAACATTTAGAAAGATCTAATTTCGAACTTCGCAGGAAATGTATTAGCTGAAGTATGAAGTTCAATGGAAATTGATGGCTATAATGTTACTGCAAAATATGTTGGGGCAGGTCAACAAGACGTTCCTGATTTTCCAGACATTAAATGGTATTCAGAACATGTGCGTGAAAGCCAATACTTGCTTCAAATTGTAAAATGTAGAAATACAGATTGCTGTCGTCCAAGAAGTGGCCTATTCAGATTACTTGATAACAGGTTTCTTCCGCCAACTGTAAAAGTAAAATAATTGTAATAAATCTGCTTACGTAATACTTGAACGGCCTCTTTCGCTTCTTAAAAATAACCTTTAAAAAGTACAAAATACAGCCAACTACTCAAAATTTTCCAAGAAAGGATGGAAGTCAGCTTTAAAAATAAAATTATTGTAGAAAATTAAGTGACGCGCTGAACAAAGATTTGTCAAAGCTCTCAGAAGAGATTACAAAAATAAAAATAATTCCCAGTTGTCAAGTGATAAAAACAAATATATCTCAATATTGCAGGAAAGTGTATTTGTAATTAGCTGTAGGAATGTGTATTCGCATTAAGGTTATTATAAATTATATTTAAGAATAAGTATTTAGACCTTAAAACTGATTTGTTCATTAGCCAATAGGTAGCATTTATAAATGTAGCGAATCAGTTACGAGATGACACGATATATTATATAAGCAAGGGCTCTAAAGCCGCCATACGACGAACCGTATTTGGTCGGTCAACAGGTATCCAAGAACACATACCATACCGATTAAATCGAAATACGTTACAGTTTCCATCAAAACTTGAGGCTTAAGGGGTTATACGCAGTTATGACTTTCAAAAAAATCGTTTTTTTAGTGCATTTTTGTAATGTACATATATTCAAAAGTATACGCACGAAATTTGAAGTAGATCTAAGCAATACTTTCGGAGTTATACCTAAATATGTAGAGATGCCTCGGCACGTTTTAAGGTAGGTATTGAAACTTTAAACGTGTTTTTTTCAAAACGGCATTTTTCAAGTCGGTGTACACGATATCTCGAAAACGGCTTGTTTGATCGGTCAACCGTTTTAACTCAATCTTTAAAGATACATTTTCTAGTAATTAATCGTTCCTTTTGTAAATCTGATACTTATTTTCCATTTTATAATCAATTTACGGCCAAATTTTAACGTAAAAATCGAAATCATTTCTTTTAAAAGCTGCCATTTTGTGAAAATTCACTATTTTGATTAGCCGAACGATTAATTACTAGATAATCTAATATATTAACAAAATGTGTTTGGTTTTTTGATTTCAGATAATCCAATCCTGAGTTACGATGTACACCGTAAATCGTCTTTTTTTAAAGGAGGTTCCAGAAATCGCCTGCAGCGCGCTCTATAATCAACATTTTCATAAATAAAAAATTTTGTTACGTTCTTGAAGGATGCTTTTATAACCGCCAAAAATTTTCAAATTAAAATATTCTGAAGTTTCTTCAGGATAAATCCTTGACAACCCGTCTTTTATTTGCTTCATAACTGCGTATAACCCCTTAAGCCAACCTAGTTTCCTTTAGCTGACTACAGCTTACAAATATTTGATAATTGCGCATTTCGGCCTTTCATGTGCGACAACTGCAATGCATACATATCTGTAGTGACACTACTGGGTGGCAACTCCCTTGACGAGGAACGTAAACGAACAGAACCAGAGAATAGTGTATCCAAGGCGAATTTATTACAGGTGACAGCAAACACATATAAGTAAAACCCTACATGTATTTGTTGTTGCGTTTGGTGCAAGCATCATGTCAAAATCAGCAAGCAAATGTAAACATACGAATGTAAACATACCAATACATACAAACAAAGCATATCATTTTGACGTAAGCCATACCTACGGCGAAAAATTCAGCTGGGTGAATGCTGTCACCTTATTAAATCCACCTTGAGTGTATCTTTGATTCGACCAAGGCGAATTTATTATAAGTGGCAGCAACCGCATATAAGTAAAACCCTACATGTATTTGTTGTTGCCTTTGGTCCAAGCATCAAGTCAAAATCAGCTGTTCATTTGCAGTGTGATTTGCTTGTGAAACGTACGCTGGAAATAGTCACAAAATAAAAAGTCGCCACATTTCCCACAGCTAATTGAAGATTTCCTATGTAGCTTATGTGCAAGGAGGATTTCTTTTCTTTCTTAATTTTCGCTTTCTTCTAATTCGACGCAGCCAGATTACTTAGTTGCCGTCAGGACAAGCGGACGCGGCATTACAGTTTCTCCAGCAAAGCGTATATTTCGTAGTTAGTATTAAACGAAATTAGATAAAAAAATTAATATTGAATGAAATCAAATAAATAAGTTACTAGCTATATATCTAAAGTCGATGATGCCCTGAAGAGAATGCTGAACGTAACAGAGACCAACAGAGTGAACAGGAAATAACAAAAAAGTGAAATGTCAAAACTGTTAAATGAGCAAAACAAAGAAATTAAAGGGATTGTAACACTGTTGCAATTGCTCAACTGATACTTTTCTGACGTTCGGAAAACAAAAAAATTTTGATGCCGATTTATTTGTATTCGCGCACAACATTTGCCGAATTTTTGACACTTCGAACGTAATGCTTTTGATAATGTTGCAAGAATTTTACATCGAACGTGATACTTTCACAAATCAAGCAACATTGCGGTTGTGATTGAAGCTCGAACAAGCCCAAACTTCATATTTCAATTTCATGGAGTCTGTTGCTTATGGAAATACACTAAATTTAGTATAGTGCGTTTGGCAGTATGCTGATTTCCGAATCATTTGCTAGTATTTTAAATTTCCATTACTCGTTGGCTTTCTTAACACACAATCGATGTTGTTAAAACTCCCATAGTACAAGAATATAACAGAACTTTTATACGAATGGAGTTCTGCGTTGAAATACGCATAAAAAAGCCCCAATCTCTAGTTAAAGGGCCAAAACTCAAGTTTTATATTATATATTGAAAACGGCTTACCAATAAAAGTTCACATATTTAAATTATCGGCAAATGCCTAACTTTTCTTTGGATAAAAAAAAGGCTATTTCTACAGTCTAACTATTCTCTTTTTGTGTGTTTGCCAGCATACCTCCCTAAACCTCGACATAAAGCTGATTTAAATAAGCAGATTAGCTGACTAATTGAGGCGCTGTCGCTTTACGACCATTGCGCGAGGTGGTTGTTGGGACGACGTTTGTTGGAGCGCCTTCTGTGCTTGTGGATTCATAGGCATAGCCTCAGCAAGCATAGCAACGGTGCGTCGTAATTCTGCCAGTTCAGCTTGCATTTTATCGATATTTGGCCTGTTCAAGTAAATAAAAATATATAATAGTCTTTATAAGTAAGCATTCCAAATTTTGTTTTTACAAAACACTCACTTATCCACTGTGGTCGCAGCAGCAGCAGCAGCAGCAGCAACAACAGGTGAGCTCTGCAAATTCGCCAGTGGCACAGGCGTTATCAGTGGTACCGTGGGTACGGCGGGTGCTGGCGTATGCAACGGCTGCAGTGTAGGTAAATTTGATTCCACTAGTTGTCCAAAATTTTCTCTGCTAGCCACAGCAGTTATCTTTAAATTCGGATGCATACGCATAGGTAATTGTATAGCTGATGCTTTTGCCGCACTGCCACCAGGAGTAACCGCTGGTGATGTCGTAGGGTTGGCACGCACATTTGCATTAGGTGTTGCAGTGCTAATTGTAGGTGTTGTTGTGGCGGATACGGCGACAGTATTTGTAGTGGCTGTCGCATTTAATGGGGCCGTTGAAGTTATAGTATTTACACCCGTTGGCATCGGAGCGGCATTGCATACAATCGGCACGCTGGGACCATGTCCTGCCATGAGCTTTTTTAACATTTGATCGGCGCTCACTTTTTGAGATTCAAGCAACTTACGCATTGTTGCCGGATCACCTTCATTAATTTTGCGTAAGGAATCACCGTCCGCATCAACGACAACATAATTCACGATGTGCGCATGTGTGTTTGGTACAATACGAAAAATAGTTTTGGGTTGAACGCCTTTGGTAGGATTAGGATTTTTCAAATCACTCAACTTGGCCGAATTGCCCTCCACTTGGAACACTGTTGTGAAACCATTTATCAGCATAGGTTTTTCCATTACCGAAGGCTCTGTAACGAATTGTGTGATTTTGCGTTTGGGCACCATTGAGACAAGTTTTATGACGGTACAGTCCGCACTTTCACAACGGCGTTCGACATTGTTGCTGCTACCGCCACTTGTTGTTGATGACGAGCCAACACCAGCGCCAGGCGAATCAGTGGGTGTTGGATTAGACAATGTTGCTAACGCAGACATTACAATAAATGTAGTACTCAAAGAAACTTTAAAATACGGGCAAGGCTACTGAAGTAACTTTGGAGGATAAAAATTAAAAGGTGAACAGCTGTAAAACGCAATAAATAAAAAAAGAATTTATTAGCTAAATGTTTTACACGTGAAATATATCTTCGCTTACATTGCTCGTTCGAGGTCCGAAATATTCTCGTTGGCCGTAACAATTTTGAAGTCACTGTTGTAAACATAAATTGAAGGGCCTAGAATAACCAGCAATAGTCAAACGGTATTTCAGTATATGCTCAACTTGCGTATTCGCCACTATTCCTGAACACGCCGTTCTTTCCCAACAAACTTCGTAATTTAATACTAATTGCAATTTTAAATTGGCTGCCGTTTGAGCTGCTTTTCACTTCATTCTATCGTTTAGCATTAACACGATCGCACACAACAAAAATCACGTGCAACTTCTTTATTGATATGATTTGAAAATGAGCTGAATTATATTAATGAAATATTTGCGCTGCTTTATTATTTTTTTCACTCTCATTCATCAAAACTATAAGAAATTTACAACCGAACCTCACGTAAATTACTGCACAACTGCTAACGCCACAAACAACGAATTGCTCGTTAAAATATACCAACTCGTTGTTCAACTTTATTCGTGGTGAATTTGTACTTTCCGCTTCTATTGCCTTGGAGTAAGCAAGCAAACTAGCGATTCCGACTAATCGTTGAAATACGAACCGTTTCATAAAAATCCATGATGGCCGCCAACGCATGTGCACACCCCTGTTGAGCATGCGTTAGAGTGGAAAGTCATATGCAGTGACTATCTACTTGCACTACTCAATTTCGTGCAAATTTTGGAAATGTGTAGGTAAATCCATGATGGCCGCCAATAACGCCATAGCAACGAAACGGTTTACAATTGTATGGCAAACTTGTTGGCGTTCCAACATAATCAAGGGGTTTGAAAGCGACATGTTGCGTGAGATGTTGAAATTTGGCCATACATGCGTAAAGTTGCAAGTATTTTAGGATGTTGTGCCCACATGTTTGACGGTTGTGGCGCAGGTTGTGTGGAAATTTACAGAATGAGGAAAGTTTATCAAAGAATCTTATTTTAGGTTTTCCAAGAGCAAGAGACTTTAAATAAAAAAATTCAGAATTTGTCATTAACAATAATTAGCAATCAAATTACACGCTCAAGCTGAATAAAAATGTTGCATTATAACGCATATTCAGCCCCATAAAGTTTGGGATTAGGGCTTTTAATAGGCAACACATGTGTGTATGTTTCTGTGTTTTTTTCTTATATGTCAACATGCTACGCACATCTACTTCACTTTTATCATTCAAATAGTTATTTCGAAGTTGAATCATGTAGCCAATTTTCATGTGTCCAAAGGTCACATTAAATATGTATGTATGTACCAATGCCCGTAGGGGAAAAAACTTACTGATATTAGAAAAAATGGCAGTGTATGAAAGTTATGAATAACAAAATTAAAGACAGGAAAAATCACTGAAAACAGCTGAACCAACCACTTACGCAATTCCGAACCACCGCACCCTTATTGACGGCAGCAGCTACGTACATACATACATACATAAGCACGTATGAATGTGTGTGTGCAATTTTCTTGCAGAATTACATACGAAATACACACATATAGATATGTATGTAGATATAAACGAATATTTAGGCTATGTAAGAGCGTGTGTATGTATGTAGATATCATTATGCGTATGCGAACAATTTTGCTGCACCATATGGGGAACTTCAACACACACACTTATGTTATGTATGTTCGTACATACACACATTTGTATAAAATTATCGATTTTTCACTTTGCTGCAACAAATCGCCCTTAAAATGCCCAAAATAACAGCTGAAGCAAAATACCAAGGGCTCATTACTGCATACACATGCACATACATATATATGTACATATGTTCAGCGTGAAAAAATTCAAGAATTAGTTTAAAATTTATGCAAAGAATTTTTGCAATCAAAATCACGGCAAAGGAAGCAGCACCAATTATTGCAGCAGTCATAAGTAATAACTACCCAAGTTGCTTCAGTTCCACACAAACACACATATGAACGCGCATATAATCTTAAGTGACAGAAAGCACCAGAAACTTGGCTATAGTTTTATTCTCTTTGCAGCAGCTGAAATGTGGCAACGTCGCGTTTTACTTAACGAAGAATGGCATTAATTTTTCACACAGCAATTAAACAACAGCCCGTCAGTCCAGCATCATTAACAACAACAACAGCAGTCGTTTCAATAGTGTGACAAGTTGGTGAAGTAATGGGGTAACACAAACAAGCAAGAAATGATTTAAGAGACGCGATATTAATTAATATATTTTATGTACCATGGCAGCAAGTGTGTACAATGTACATACATACATGCACACATACATTTAAATGTACAAGTATGATACAATGGCAAGTAGAGTAATGTGAAGCCGAACCTTGAGATTCAGGTTCAAACATGAAAGATGTAACAAAGTTCGAAGAACTGCAAAGCACCGAGTGCTTGAAAGACAAACTTGTCAACGAACTGTAACTGTTTTATGCTGCAAATTTTCGCAAAATTTTTATAGAAACTATTTTCTTCAAAGATGGATATAATAACCGAGTCCAATTATTAGTTTTTGTTCTTGCTTTGCAAATTTGGCAAAATGGAGATCGCTGTAACTTGGTTCAAAATTAAAAATTTGTATTAATTTTTTTTTTTAATTTGCTGCAAAGAAGTAAAGAATTACATAGTACATATGTATGTATGTTTTTCAAGGGTGATCAGATTGGAGTTACTTTTTCCCAATAGGGGTTTTTTGACAGAGCACGCGTTACTACTGGCAAACTATTGGGTTCGGGAATAAGTTCTTAGCATTTTCATATTTTCTTTTATTTTACAACGATTTGTTTGCCGTTTGGCAAAGGGTAAGCATTCATTCGATAGAACTCTTTCTGTTCTACAAAACAATGTTAATTGTGTTTTTGAGCAATTTAAGTTTTTAGGCCCATAAATGGAATACCCAGGAGGCAAAAATCAACATCTACGACACCTGCTCTTCTTTGCTTTTCATCGACGTCATAAAGGACATTCGCTGTAGACAGATCATTTGATTTTTAGTCGTAAAGAGCACTAAATTGAAACACCGCAACGCTCATGTAAAGTTGGCCACAAATGGCGTACAATTTCCAGCGATTTGTTGCAGTTGGAAGAAAACCCATCGTGTATGGCGAAGTGCGAAGTGTAATTGATAATTTTCATTTACCTGGGAATTGTTGCTAGTTTGTGGATTTTCTCATTTTTTACTGACCGTCGTCGAGATAAAAGTAAGCGGAGCATGACAAGTGCTACTAAAAATTTTTTGGAAGTGTTTATAGTGTTTCAAACATTAGCCCTCATTACGGCAAACAAAAAGTGGGTTATTCAAAAACTTTTTGAATGAAACGAAGTGATGGTTTAGGAATTGTGTACAGAGTGTGTGCTACGGGCTAGGCTTAAATCGCTGGGAATTGTGCCCTGTTAGTGGCCAGCTTAAAGCGCGTCAAGCCACTGTAGCACCGTAAGTTTGCAGGCTGAATAGCTGTGTTCCAATGTCAATGATCGGGATGCGTATAAAAATTTTGCACGCAAATGCAATAACAACGCTGTTATTCTGTTAGAGATCTGGTTCAATTTATGATTCGTTCTCTTCGTTTTTTTTTCGCCATTAGTTTGGCAGCACAGTCTTTTGTATTAGTAGCGCTGACAAACGCGAAGTTATGCATAAGAATGTATGAAATTAATTAAAAAAAGCTTTTATTTCAGTGATGAAATTTATGTTGAATGAGGTGTTTTGCGAAAAAATTAAATGCTATGCGGCAAATTGATATCATTTGAATTGATTAGCTTTTGAAAAACGTCGTCGACAGATTTCCAGTTGAAATATCATTTTTTTGAAAATGTGTATTATTAGCAGGTCTTTCACCTTCAATGCTGTCATGCTCCAAACAGCAAAAATTGTGTAAAATACCTCCAAATACATGTGAATATTATTTTAAGTATCCCAAACGTATTTTCGACAGCAATTCTTGTGGAAGAATGTGGCAAATTGTTTATTTTTATTCTTCGTACTACCAAAAACAGAAGTTTTATATCAGTGCTGCCAACACCCATAAAAATCAATCCTATCGTTCTAGTTAGAATTCATCGCGAAACCGAATTGAATAGAGCTGAATAATCCCAGGAAAGTGGCTATACACAGCGACGAACAACAGTTTTGTCAACAGTCAACTGTCATTACTCTTTATTTTCACGAACTTCCAATAAATATTTTGCTTCCCATTAACCAAAAAATTTACATAAATAATAAACTATATATTTTATGAAAAAAAAAATTAAAAAAAAATTAAGAAACAGTAATTAAATAAAAACTAAATAAATAGCCCCAACTTTGCAATATGCCGCGTTGCTATTATTGTGCATATAAATATGTATGTACATATGTGCATAAGTACAAAAAGTGATCTCTATTAAAGTCTGCCAAGGCTGTTTATGAACATCACACGATTATTATTATGTTCTATTATTTATTACAAGTAATACAGATTCTTAAATTGATAATGTCAAGCCAGCAGTTGCAGACGGAATATCTGCGCTGCGTATTTTCAATAGCGCAAGATTTGTATTTAAAAACTAGGCAAATAAGTTGTTTTGCTGACAAAAAAAGAAAACTAAAACAACAAGAAGAAGAAGAAATACGAAAAAACTAGTAATAAAAAAATGAAAAAAATAACAACAAAATCCAGCATCAACAAAAAAAGCTAAAAAAAAAAATATTAAAACAACTTCAACCAGCATCGCAACAGTGGGTAGGTAATAAATTTTCATTTTCACGAGCAAGACAATGAGAAAACTGAAGCAAAAAAAACAACGATAACAAATATGGTTGGAGTAAAAATGCATACAATGAATGTATGCACATATAAATGTGGCTCTATTTGTATGTATGTAAGGTATGTATGAATGTTTGAACAGACAATAGCGGCACAGTAATAAAACAGAACAACACATCCACTGGCTGCTGCTGATCAGTGCAGCGAAATGAAGGAGATAAACACACCACAGCGAAGCCATGCAATAATAACAATACATACAATACAAAATAACAAAGGCGGCATCAGCCAACGGAGAGTAAAAACAACAAAAAAAAAAAAAAAATGCAAAAGGAAAAATGTACTGAACTGAATAAAATCAGCAACAATAAGGCAGTGCACTCAAGTGTAGCGGTCGCAGCGGCAACAGCAACGCAACGGCTACAGAGAAAAACAATAACTGACAGTGCAACAACAAACAACGATTACAGTAATAATATCGACAACAACAACAACGATAACGACATCAGCGACAAAAGCAATGCCAACAATCGTTAGTTGATACGAAGGCGGCATATATTCCCCCCTCTTTTACCACCCATTCGAACATTTTCCCTTGACAATCAAACATTGCTTGCTATTGCTGCACTGTTTTTAATTTTCTCGCGCTGGTTTTTTTCCGTTTCTATGTTGCTGTGCTATGTACGAGTATGTTATTTAGTACCTGCTCACTTCGCCTGTCCGTCCACCCCCTCTCTTCCACAAACTCTGTGCGCACAAATCTTTCTTGTTTTGCCTATTTTCGCCTTGTACTTCCAACAACGACCAACAGCAATAATAATGACGACGATCGCAACAACAACGCTACTCGCAGAATATAATAATTATAATAACAGCAACACAATACAGCGAAGTGTATATTCGTTCATATCTATAATTCATGCCCGACGGGATGTGCATATGTATGGATGTATGCGGGTTTGTATATGTGTACTGTATGCCACTGTTCAATAATAAAGCAAAGGGAGAAAAAAAAAGGAACAGCAACAATATAAAGAGTGAAATAAAATACCCGGCAACTGCCAACTGCAACAAAAAAGCAACGTGGTAATGTGTATATGTATATATGTGTGTAAGAGTGTACAGTGTATGCAAGAGAAAAAGGTACGCTGTAAAAATAAGCTTATTCGTCTAAATTGAAAGTGTTTTTTTTTTATTATTAAAGTCTTTGATAACACTCTTGTAATCCATTTTATGTGACAACCAATTGCCGTTTTTATATTTTCTTTTATTTTACAACGATTTGTTCGCTGTTTAGCAAAGAGTAAGAACTCGGACAAAGGCTTTATTCGATAGAACTCTTTCTGATGTACAAAATTTTGTTTTTTGTGGCGGAACGACATCAACAAATTGGTCGAGAGGTGAGAAACAGCAACGGTGAATGTATTGGGTATTGGAATAAGTTTTCGCACTCGTAAAAGAGGTGTCGTTGCTGATACTACTTTTGTATTCGCTCTAATAATATACTGGTGATCTGAAGGTGTATATGTAGGGTCTGGATCGCAGTAGTTGACATGCATTTGAAGCGTAAAGATCCTTACTTATTTGGCGTCGAAATTCGACGTGAGCGATAAAGATTGCGATGGGGCACCGAAAAAATTCGAAGATACTCAACTACAACAATTATTGGCTGAAGACGCGACAGACATTGCACCTTCGGATTACCATCTGTTGCGATCAATGCAGTTAGCCCTTACTGGAGAGCGGTTCACTTCCTACGAGGTCATCGCAAACTGGCTCAATGAATGGATCAAGTCAAAAAAAGCTCGAATTTTTCGTCAGAGGAATCCGTATGTCGCCTGAAAGATGGAGTAAAGTTCTAGCTTCCACTGGCATATAATTCACGTTATATCATGTATTAATTAATTGTTTAAATAATTCGTGAAATTGGCGGCCGCCGTAGCCGAATGGGTTGGTGCGTGATTACCATTCGGAATTCACAGAGAGAACGTTAGTTCGAATCTCGGTGAAACACCAAGATTAAGAAAACCATTTTTCTAATAGCGGTCGCCCCTCGTCAGGCAATGGCAAACCTCCGAGTGTATTTCTGCCTTGAAAAAGCTCCTCATAAAAATATCTGCCGTTCGGAATCGGCTTGAAACTGTAGGTCTTTCCATTTGTGAAACAACATCCAAGACGCACACCACAAATAGGAGGAGGAGCTCGGCCGAACAACCGAAGGAGGTGTACGCGCCAATTATATATATATATAAATAATTCGTGACTTTTGATAAGAAAGGACGAATACTTATTCCCATAACGGATGAACTTATTGATATAATTATTGTTTTTTTTATTTGAATAAGTCTTCGGTAAGAACGCTACGAACTTATTCCCCAACTGATTCTCCTGATATTACTTGACTACATCTAGATCAACATTCGTTCGATCAGCTTAGTCTTTATCTAGACTCTTCATTTCCTTTTTCAAATTTAGGTTGAGCAGCCAAGTGTTAGTTATTTTCTCCACGCTGATCTTTAGTTTCATTGACACCCTCAAACACCCTCTTTTTGTTTCCACGAGTTGCAGTCTAGCAGTTCCATATTTTAAGTCGTTGTCACCATCATTTCCATAGTTGTTTGGAACTCTTCAGCAATTTTTCTTGCAATTTTAGCAAGAATTTGACCAAATGTTTCACATTCTTGAAACAGACTAACACAATTGTTTAGAATAAAACTAAAACTAATTCTAAATATCATATTTTTTCAAAAGCGGGCGATGGATCAATTGAAGTTCATTATATCTAACATCCTGTTCAGTTTCTTACTTTCGACCAACCAGACTCGGGCAGTGTTTAAAGGTACGTCGATAGATTTTTGTGTCAATTTCAATTCAACTGCCTCCTTTAGTGATACTTACAGCTTTGTCAAAAAACCGCAATATCTGTTTTATCGATGTCGGCAGAAGTGCAACTGATGAGGCAACTTCCGGCCTTATCGTCGACATTCTAGGAACACATCGCTTGGCCTACTTGCTCACGAGTCTCCTAAATGTTTTAGTATAATTGGCAATGCAATTTAGGACTTTTAGGGCTGGTTGACTTATTTTCCTCGTTTAACCTACAAGACGCATATAAAGTGTAGAATTTAAACCGCGCAAAACACTTTGTACGCCTACAACTAAAAAACTATTTGCATATCTATTTCTTAAGGTAATGGAAATTTCTGTACGGCACGTTTTTCTTGAATACACTGTACGTACATATCTACTGTAAACGTAAGAAGGAATGGACTGCGTCGACGTCGCAATGAGTTGAAGCACAGTTTCACAATGTTCGTGCAGACCACATGCCATGAGGCGGCGTTAACGGCAAGGGAATCAAAAGCCGAGCAGCACAGTCGAAGCTAGCAGCAAATGTATTATTACAGCATTTTTTGCTGCCTGGCTCTGACGTTAGCCAGCAACTTTACTCGGACGGACCCTCTCTTCACTCTGCCAGGGGCTATTGAAATTCAATACACATTCAAAATGTGGGGATGTAAGCATGTGTGCCTGCCGCGCAGAGGTCGTTCGTTTGTTTGTTTGTTCGCTCGCTCGCTCGCTCGTCGGTTGGTTTGACGTTTCGTCGCTCGAACAACTCGTCTGACCACCGTCGTGTCGGTGGTTTGTTTTTTTTTTCTATACATTTTTGCTTGTTCATTATAATTCTATGTACTACAGCAACGACAAGCAGTAACATTAATACTCGTTATTCCAGTGTTATGTATGGCTGGATGTTATTGTTGTTGCTTATGTTGCTCGGCAGCTACTCGAAAACAATAACAACAATATTAGCAATGGGTGCACACATTCACTCAGTAACGCGAAGAAAATACCAAATAACTGTGGGCAACAGCGCTATACAGCACAGCACAGTACAGTGCGATGCGATGTTGCCAAATTTCATCACGTTTCTGTTTGGCGCATTTACCCGTAGTACGAGAAAAAAATAAATAAAAATAAAACGACAACGACAAAAAATGAACGCAAATACAAAAAGCACACATACCCCAACTGAATTAAATAGCGCAACAAAAGTATAATAATAATAAAAAAAAATTATAATGTTAAAAATAAAGCAAATAAGTCAAACAAGAATTGTTTGCATTCACTTTAAAGCGCACAAGACAGTAAAGAAAATGTAAACCTTTCGCTGCGAGTGCGAAATATATTTATGTGCGAGTAATATGTTTGTATATACATATGTATGCATGTATATAGGACGGCATGTTTAATCTTTTGCCAGTAGAATGTTTCTTGAAATTTAAGCTAGGAATTTCCGTGCTTGTTTTCCCGCTTTCTGCCTCACTTAGCTCTAACTTAAGTTCTCCTAGAGAAATGAGATTGATGCATATATACAAACATATGTACATATTTTGGTACAATGAAGAGACATCCAAGTGCACTAAATGCAAAATAAACAGAGCCAGCACTGTTTCAGCATTGAAAATCAACACATATGTAAACTTTATTCATGCTAACTGGATATGAAATAACTTAAAAAATCGAACGAAAGAAATAAAAATTTATCAAATTTCCGCAATTTTCAAGTCCTACTTGGAAAATTGTGTTTTAAATTTCTTTTATATAATGCAAAATGCAAACTTAAGAAATAAACTTTATAAAAAAATTTGCAAATTTGAATAATTCAAGTATATTTTGATCGATTTCGTTTTTTTTTTGTTTTTCGTGGCATAAACCGGGTTTTAGATTGTTTATACTTTGTCTGGAGGGCGATGAGACATTTCGAACCGATTTATATTCATATTTTTAGAATAAATACAAGGTGAAGTCCAAAATAAATAAGACTGGCGTTGGTGCGCTGGAAGTTACATCTTTAGCTGACTTCCAGTGAAAGCTTGGTGACATTTGGTTCAGTGGAAGCGAAGTTATTGCGTCTAAAGTGTCAGTATGTTTGTGTCATCGGTACAAAAATAAGTTTCGAAGAAAGAGCTAATATCAAATTTTGTTTTAAAATCGGTAACAAGTTTACCGAAACATTTGAATTGATGAAAAAAGCTTATGGCGTCTATTGGTCTATCTCGTGCTAGAGTTCATGAGTGGTATTCACGTTTCAGAGATGGTCGTGAGGACATAAATGACAATGAACATATGGGTTGCTCAAAATCAGTAATCACCGAGAACTCCATCGAAATTGTTCGTAAATTTATCAAAAATAATCCCAAATCATCGTTGAAACTCATGGAATCGGAGTTGTATATCTCTAAAACATCGATTTATCGCATTTTAAGTGATCATTTGGGTTTACGAAAGATTTGTGCACTTTTCATTCGGCACAAGTTTACTGAGAACCATTAAAGAGGCGACTGGTGATGAAACGTGGAGTTTCCAACATGAACCTGAAACTAAGCGTCAAAGTGCCGCATGGAAGACCCGTGACGAGCCACCACCCAAAAAATCGCGTTTTGACAAGTCAAAAATCAAGCCGACGCTCATTTGTTTTCACGATTCTAAGGGAATTGTCCACAGGGAGTTCATGCCAACGGGCCAAACCGTCAATGCAATTTTCTATATTGGCGTTATGAAGCGTTTCGTCGAATTCGAATACCGCGATAGAGGAAGCTGGCGCTTATTGCACCATCTCATCGATCCCCTCTTGTGACTGATTATTTAACCAGAAATCGCATTTTAACCATCAATCACTCACAGCATTCGCCTGATATGGCGGCTCCCTGTGACTTCTAGCTATTCGGAAAATTGCATTTGGCAATGAAAGAAAAACACTTTGCACCCGTAAAGGCCATCCAAAAGGCTTGTACCGACATCCTGAAGGGCATTCCGGTCAATGACCTGAAACACTCTTCCGAAAAGCTTTTATATCGCGCAAAACAGTGTATCTCTACTTTATATCAGCCTGTGCAAAGCTGTCATAAAATGAAAGTTAAAAACTGTGTGCATATGCATCTTCAAATAGAAGAATAAAATTAGTTTTACAGAGCTCAATCGAATCGGTGCTTCAAAGACCACTGAAGTTAAATTAATTTGATCTTGTGTGATGATGGGATGTGGAACGAGATTACTACGCACAAGGAGCCACAAAGAGGGCTTAGAGATTTTTAGATTTTCAACTACACTGAATTGACCGATTTGCTCATTTTGAATTGCGATATTTTTCCAGTATTTTGGTCATTGCATAGGCATGGCACAGGCACATTCAAAAGTAACTACACATAATTACTAAAGTATACATACGATAAAATATTTCTTATTTTCTTAATTAGATTAAAATTGTTTTTCTTATTTTTTGTATCCTACACTAATAAATTAAATTAATCTTATTATTTTAACAACACCCTGTATATTTTTTTGTCAGCGTTGATAAAATATGTACTAAAAACACTAATAGTGCATCCCAGTAATGTTACATAAGTTTACATACGCGAGTAGTTTTTCTTATACGCCGCTAATAATACCGTTAGAAATTTTATGAAAATGCGTTTTGCTCATTAATAGAAGATCAGTGTTACGACTGATATCAGTTTTTCCAGACTTAATTGTTATTTAAGATAAAAAACGTAAAAAATGCCTAAAACTAAAGAAATCTCCGAGGATATTCGTAAAATGGTTGTAAAACTAAGGCGCGAAGGAAAATCTTTACAAGGAATTGGTGAAATTTTAAATTTAACAAAACCTACTTTATAGACAATAATAAAAAATTTCGAAAATAATGGAAATTATGCGAACAAACATCGATCAGGTCGCCCACGTAAGCTTACTGAAAGACTGGAGTGGACTATTATTCGAACAGTGAAGGATAATCCAAAAAAAAGTGCGGTTGCAATTAACAATGAAATAAGGTTGAATCACGATATTGAGGTTTGTAGCCAAACGGTACGTCGTTACATTAAGAGGAATGGGTTTTTAAGCAGAGTTGCCCGAAAAAAGCCCCTACTGAGAGCCGTAAATGTTGTTAAATGGTTGGAATATGCTGAAAAGTATAAAAATGTCCATGTTAGCGATCCAACATTTTGGGAACGAGTTATATTTACGGACGAATGCAAGTTTATGGTATTTGGAGGAGACGGGCGCGCTAAAGTTTGGAGAAAACCAAACACGGAGTTTTTACCACAAAACGTTAATGAAACTGTGAAACATGGTGGAGGATCTCTTATGGTATGGGGATGTATGGCAGCAAATGGTGTTGGAAATTTAAGGTTTATAGAAGGTACGATGAATATGACCATGTACATTGAAATTTTAAAAGATCTCGCAGAATATGCTATATTCATGCACGACAACGATCCCAAGCATTCCTCGAATCTGATGAAAGAGTGGCTGCTATATAACGTAAAAAATAAACCGGAACATCCACTACAATCACCAGATTTAAATGCAATTGAACATTTATGTGATCATCTGAAAAGAGCCTTAAAAAAACAAAACATAACGTCCATTCCATCATTAAAAGAGGCTTTAATTCAAGAATGGAATTTAATATCGGCAGAAACAACAAGAAAATTGGCACTGTCCATGCCAGCTAGATTATCTGCTGTAGTAGATGCCAAAGGAAGCCATACGAGATACTAAAATATATATTTTTTTAATTATTAAACAGCCGTATGTATACTTTAGTCACATAGCGAATAAGTGTAATTTAACAAAATTACAATATTTAAGCATATTTAAGTGAAATTTACATTTTTGTTTATTTTGTTTTTATTAATATATGAAATAAAATGCTTTTAAGTTTAACATTTATATATCATGTTTGATTTCTTACCAAAAAATAGGACTTACGCTCCCGTATGTATAATTTAGTAACTATGTGTATATTGGCTGGAATTTATCATCCAATTAAGCTCTACATCCCACTATGGTGTGATGATTATTACGAACGAAAATTAAAGTTAGCGAACGTCGGCTCAGAGTATCGGTAGCAAAATTGAAATTTTAATAACTTCCAAATAAAGCTCTCGTTCGTGAACTTCGCCATAATAAAAACGAAAATCGCGTATGAAGTGTTGACATTGGAAGATCACAAAAAAAGTTAAGGGTGCATTTGTATCTAACTACAAATTGCTATGCTTTTCTTAAAAATCCATTAATAGGTGTACATAAAAAACTAGAAACATGAAAACATACTTTGACGCAAGAAACATGTTTTGTAGTGGGCCTTTGTTGTGAAAATATTGCTATAGAAGAACTCAACTATGAATTAATTTGGTGTTTACAATTCATGCGTACATACATACATATGCATAGACTAAATTTAAAACCTTAGCATATTGGTACTAATTACGGTAAAAGTAAGTTGTTCATAGTATAAACTTTCTTATTTTTCATTTATAGCGTACAATATGAAAGTTTATGTCGATGTACTTACATATGTAGGTTTGTATATACCTATGTATATACATAAGTATAACGCACCTCCTCTCCAAAAGAGACACAACTAAAATTTTTTTTATTTTCCAGATAACGCAAAAAACTGCTAATAAAATATTTTAGAAAAATAAAACTTGTTTACTGGGAAGAAAATGTCTATAAAAAATCATAAGAAATCAAGACGTATTCATTAAAGATGGCGGCACTAGACCAACAACAATGTTTTGTACTAGAATGAATTGGCCTTGTTTCATTCTGTGGTGACAGCAACATGGGCACAGCGAAAGAAAAAAAAAGACAAATCAGCTGATTTATCGATACCACCTTCAATAGATTCGCCTTGCATGAAATATTCTATTCAAAAAACGCATTTTCTTCATATAACGAATTTTCCGTCTAGGAAAAAAATTATAAAAAATCCACGCGATTTTTAGCAACTTCAATATTGCCAGCAATCTTTCTAAAAATTTTAATAAAACAACGTGGAATTAGATGAAAAGTTTGTGAAATTTAGATATAAAGTTTAAAACTTGGATTTAAATGGTTTGGGAAAAAGGGAAATGCAAAAAAAGGAAAAAAAACCAATCCAAACAGATCAAAATGTGCTAATGTTTTCCGCGAGATGTATGAACTCTTCTCACAACTCACCACTCAAAATTTGTTATTTTTCAAAAATATGCAAAAAAATGCTTCTGAGCTTATAAAATATTTTAGAAAAATAAAACGTTGGTTACTGGGAAGAAAAGAAATGGTTGAAGTGCCAGCCTGGCACTCCTCAAGTAGCACTGAAGCGCCGTTTTGGGAAGAAACTGTCATTAAAAAATCATATGAAATATTCTATTCAAAAAACGCATTTTCTATACATAAGGAATTTTCCGTCAAGAAAAATTAAGTAAAAAATCCACGCGATTTTTAGCAGCTTCCATTTTGCCAAAAATGTCTAATAAAGCAACGTGGAATTTTTTCTAAATTCAGCATAAAGTTTAAAACTTGGATTGCAATGTTGGGGAATAAGAAGCATTCAAGAAAAGGAGCACTCTTCTGCCATCTGAGGGATTTTGTTTTTTTTTTTGAAGAAATATGTTCAAAAACCAATATTTCTTATAAAAAACTCGCTTTTTAGAGATATTTTCAAATCGGTCCAGTGTGAATCCTAAAATATAATAATTTTTTCCTTTGCCTTAAAATATAATAAATTTTACAATTCTGTTGGGCAAAACCGTAACTTTTTTGATGAGGTACCCTATGTAAGGTACATAATGTAAATAAATGGAATGTGCGCCTAATTACTAAATTATAATTTTCAAATTTATTTCTACCTATTAAATGTTTCAAAAATATGAACAAATGTAGTTAAACACTTACAATAAATCGCTTTCAACCCAATTCATATTCCACACTGAGCACATGTAGGTTGTATGTTATGTAGTAAACAATTTTAACAGATGTCCGTGCAGTCCAGCAAAAAGCTGAAGAAAATGGCTTACCTGTAAGTAAAGAGGAGAAAGAGAAAAATATTTAATATTTAATCTTCAGCAAATAATAAAATAATGAAGAGCTACAATTAAAATGTTCATACATACACTACTAACTACTATTTTTTTGCCTATTTTGGTTTTTTGTTTTTGTTAATTTCAACTTTGCTGAGCATTACGAATTTTTTTATTGCATTATCACTTCTCACAATCATTTACAAACGGTAATATAAAGTAAAATAGTTCCCCCCTTATGCGCTAGTGTACTCCATATAACGTTAGTAGGCCAAATACAATGGCTGTATGTGGGGAGAGTTCTCTGAGCGGCGGGAAAACTTAGTGAGCAGGCAGACAACCATCAAATGCCAAAATCAATACTGATAACATGGCATGACAAATGACAAGCGACGAAGAGATGGCACGGACTCAACGAAAGGGAGGTAGGTAGATATGTATGTACATGGAACAATCTATTTTGTTGTTTTTTTTTCTAAATACAAAAAAAAAATATAATAAAAAAAGTGGGTGAGCAACACAAATGGGAAAAATCAGCAGCACACACACATGCAATTGTATGTCCGTATATGTATGTATACAAGAGTGTAAGTATTTGAACACACTGCAGGTATGTACATATGTGCTAGATGTGTGCATGTACATACACATATAAATGTATTTATGCCAGCAACGATAATACGATGTGTATTCGATTTTATCAGGCCAAGTTGCACAATAAACACAGCGATTCAGCTGAAAAGTCACAATAACCTCTGATATGAAATTGTCATAAATTGAGAGCGCACACACACCGATACTCGAAACACATGCTCACACATGTATACAGAAATAACGTTATCACTGTATATAGAGAAGATTAGACAAAGTAATAACACCATGACACCAAAGCGTGTAGAAAGCAAAAATAAAAAATCAAGTAAAAAAAATGGTATTAAAATATTAAATGAAGAAAAAAGTTGCAATAATGAACTAAAAAACCAAAAGAGCAAACGAATACTGACACACATGTGTACATAAACATATAAATATAAATATTGTTTTTATATTTTGTACTCGGTTGCGTGCAAATGCGCACAATAACAACAAAGATTCGGCGATAGCATGTAAATACTACACGTTTCGTGTTTTGGAAAATAAAAAAAAGAGGTGATAAATTAAAATGATAAAGCGCATTTTACGCATGTGCCTAACATACACATATATGTACGTATATATAATATACATATATAATATAATATAATATGTATATATATATATATATATATATATGTATGTATGTATAGGTGCATATGTATACGCATATATGCCTAGTTTTATAAAAATATACCTGCAGGTACGCATGTCCAATGTATTTGCTTTGGGCTGTGTGTAGGCGTTTCGAGTGTGTGTACTTAACCAAGTCTAATCGCCTCGTCACACAAAAAAAGTAATGGTTCACGCAAAATTAAAAGAAGCAAATCAACCAACAACACGCACACAGAAACTAATTCATTCGCTATACACTTTAGCGCGCCACAGTTAATGCTTTGTTGCCATATTTCGCGCTTTCGTGCGATTAGAGGCTATACGTTAATGACATGACGTACATATGGAAATATGGCAACGGCAATGGTGTGCGCGTCGTGTGTGTGTGTGTGTGGAGCATTCGCCATGTGGGCTTAATAATAATAAGTTAGATGAAGGAGAAACAAACACAAAAAAAGAAAAAATTAAAACTCGCGCGCACTCGCGCCATTTTCGACCTCAAAAATGATTTAGTACCGCATGGCGGCGTGTAAGTGGTGTAAGTAAAGCGTGTATCGACTTATGGGCGCCTCGAAAAGAATGGCTATCTATGTGATTGGCCTATGACAACATTGCATGACTTTGTGTTTGATTTTATAAGGCAGATAAATTATAAAAATAAAAGCGAATGTTTTGTAAAATATCTTAAAGTGATGATAACACCATAAAGTGATTTCAAAGGCAACTGCTTGGAACACTTAACTCGTTACACTACTTTAAAAAATAGTGGAAGATAGTTTGAATTCGAGCGGAAAAATTTAACTAATTAATTTAATAATTTTTATCAATTAAAAAATGTTTAAGGGGCGCGCAGCTAATTTTCAAAATAGAAGAGTTTGAGCGAAGTGAGATTGCATTTCATTTTCAATTTAACGCCTTTTTGTGTCGACCATAAACGGACTATTTAGCATTTGACCGCCATATTCGGGGCCAAGTAGAGATAAGGAAGTGAAGTCGACTCCACGCAACATTTACTATTGGAATGCTCCGCACTTCGAAGACTGCTCCCCGGATTGTTGGGTATCAACTTCTATGAAGACAGCGACCATTTAGGCCCAGTATCTTTTGAAGTATTGATTGGATTGGATTCGCCAAATTTTGAGTATGCCCAGTAAGGATTTCTATACCTAAATCTACCTATCTAGGCGATCCATCCTGGGCCCCGCAACAAGCCTCTGTAGTCACCGAGTGAGCATGCTTTCCATCCTAACTTATCCTAAACATGTTTGCTAAAAAAAAAACTATACAATTTTAATAGTAAGAGTCAGGTTTGATGTAGCAAGACTATAGTAACGCGATCTCAGACTACGAATAACAACCATCCTCGCACATATTCAAATCAATACTAAAATACTAAAAAACACCAAATCCATAAATCGCTGCAGCTAGAGTCAGGTATTTCGTGCAGAGTGGGAGTAGGAGTGCCTCAAGTGTCTTCACAATTGGCGGATTTTTTAGGTTTCATTACTTGGACCCCTCTCGCTGCTTTTCACTTGTCAGAAAGTGTGAGAGTGGTCAAGGACCGATTGAGATATCTTACTCCCAATGAGCTCAAGCTTTTCAGCATCAGCACGTAAAGTCGGTCGGGGCCAATGGCTTTGGAAGTTTTTGCTTTGCCACCTGCAGTTCATCGCTGGAGAAAGCAAGCGGTGCAAAGTTCTTTGGTAGTTTGCGCAGCCGCCTCGACGCTTGGACGTATCGACCGGAGGATGCAAAATATATTTCCAACTAAAATAGCTCGCACATAATTTCAGGCCCGACGAAGTACAACCGCCGAAAGCTGGGAGGACGCGAGTCGCAACAGCGATGATCGTCTTGTGGAATGCGCGTTTGCCCACGCGTGAAGATGTCTTCGGTGAATTCCGCAAAGCCGACCCAATTAGCTTTGTAGAAGAGATTAGAGGAGCTGATAATTGGTAAATAGTCTAATACGAGAGGTAGCATAGGTTGTCAAATTATGATATTGAACAGCGTGGTGGGGGGCGTCGTCATTTACTGTGCTGAATGTTGAATTGCCTATTTGTTCTGCCAAAATTGTTTGCTTATAATCATTTGGCAGGCTTGAATGCCAGAAATGGTGGTGCATATTGAAGTTACCTAGAGCCACCCTTATAAGCGCACCTCTGATGTTGCTCAAGTCAGCTCCGAGGAGCCGTAGAGATTCCGTTTGTGGTTACACCAGGGTATTAAGTGCGGTAGCGGCCGTTGGGCCTAAGTGCTTCTAATGGGTGGAGCAACATGTGGCCACTAACCGTGTAGATCACTCCCTATATGTCTTAAGGCCTGTGTAGATCTTAAGGTGGCACCACCCACGGCAGTGGTTAAATCTAACCGACGTGGAGTTTGAGTGAAGCTGTCTTTGGCAAACGCAGCAGAAATAAATTACGGGTGCAGGGTTATGCTCTATGATAGGCTTAAGGAGTAGTATTGGGAGCAGTTTTGCTACATGGAGCTGCTCCAGGTTCAGCGCACTAGATAAAGCTAGGCTAATTTACTGGGACGGCTGTCGTTGGTTGAGAAAAACCCGAGTCATTCCGGTACGTAGAACTGACTGTCATGAGAATGAAAGACAAAACGTCTTTTGAGCTGATAATAACAGAGATAAAATTGTGTTTAAATGGAAATACAAGTTTAAATGTTAAAACCTGCCACTACAAAAACTAATCCATAATTATGGGCCAACATTTTTATATTACAAATTTTTAATTTAAATAAAATACCATAAATCAAAAAGGTTACTTCAATGCCGACATTGCGAACAAACCCTCCCATTGACCATAAGTATGAGTGAAAACACTGCCTTGCTCACCTCATTTCACCTCTACTCTATGTGGGCGGTGGTGGAAGTGGTACATATAATTTGGCAAACTTTTTTTTTTCCTGATGACATGTGGAGTATTTATGCAAGTGGCAATGTGGCACATAGCGTAATTGTGTGCCGTTTTTGTGTTTGCGATTGCGTGCGGCTTGTCTGCTGCAACACGACAAGGCCGATGGTATAATTTCAACAATTTAATGACGTTCACTTTGCGCACAGCACAACAACAACTAAATGAAGTAAGCCAAACAGAAACACTACACATGCATACATACACACAAATTCATACACATACGTATAGCGCAAACCAAAATGCCGGGAAATAAACATAGGTAAAGCAAGAGGAGGGAGGTGCGGGTGAATGAAAGAAAATTGCGCTGCTTTTCGTAATTTACTTTTTTATATAGCACACGAAAAATTCGGAAACTTACTTACATATGTGCATACAAATGTGTGTATGTGTAGGGTGGGCCATGCAAAATTTGCTTTTTGAATCGGCTATAAAAAAAAACTAATCAATATTTTTTCAAATTTTTTATTTTATTTTGAAGATTGAACATTGTCATTTATGAATGAAAAATAATATCGTTCAAAGGACTGCCATAACTGGCTTTACAGTAGGTCATTCGATCAATACCAATTTTTAAGAACATTTTCGATTGTTTGGGCTCCAATTTCATGAATGGCAACTTCGATTTCGTGTTTTAAAGCATCAATCGTCTCTGGATGGTTCGCATAGCATAGCAAAAATAGTCCAACGGGCTTAAATCACAGCTCCGAGGCGGCCAATTGATATCGGAATTTCAGCTGATTATTCGGTTTTCAAAAACGGTAGCCAAAAGTTCGAGTGTAGCTTTCGCAGTGTGACAAGTTGCACCGTCCTGTTTAAACCAAATGTCGTCCATGTCATCCTCTTCAATTTTGGGAAACAACTCGTTGAGCATGTCACGGTAACGCTCGCCATTTACTGTAACCTGGGAAGAAGAAGAAGACTCACCACTTTGGAAATAGGTTTTCAATATTTCCCAATTTTGTTTAAGCGTATAGCGTTCCATTTCGTAAATGTCAAACCTTTAAGTAAATTATGAACACATTTGACATGTCCTTTGTGTTACCATTCTCAAAAAAATAGGTGGTTCCAAAAGCAAACGCTATATGGCCCACCCTGTATATATGCACGTACGTATGTATGCATGCTGGCATAAATAACTGCCGTTGCTGCTGCCAAGCGTGGCCTAAGCAACACAAAACAACTAACCAAGTAAAATACGGCACACGCAACAACAAAACCAATGCACAACACAGCACAGCACGCACATCTTACCTATCCTCCAACGAAAAACAATATTATGCTTGCCGCCCCCATACATTTTCACTGTGTATTGCATTTTTCCTGATTTTTTTTTTTTTTTTGTTGCACTATACAAATTTGTTTTGTTTTCGTTGCTATACAAAAAATATTTTTTTAAGATGTTTCTTTTTGATTTTCAGCATTTTTGGATTTTTTTTCTTTTTATTTCCATTTACTTTTCCATGTAATTTACCTCCTTCTGCCTTCACTTGCACCTTCGGCAGCGACCAAAGCTGTAGACGCCAGCCACACACACGCACACACTCCGCCACGTACGTACACTGTAAATTATCTATGCGCAAAAATATGTGGCTTGCATGCGGTTGAGCGGTGGCGTGGCATAGTGGCGGCCCCACGGTTGCATGATGCAAGCGCATGAGTGCATTTGCTCGCACCGGCTGCTACGCTTGCTGCACTTGGGTGTAATTTACGACGCGTATGCGCCTACATACTCATATACATACAATGCGAGCCGCACTATGTAAGCAAAATTTGTTTTCTATGCCGCGTTACTACCGCTACGCCACCGCCATGCATTGCTACCTCCACTGCGCCACGCCGCTATTCACTATTTTTCTACGCTTTTCGCCTGGCCTTTGTGCTGCACCTGGAAATCTTGATTTAGTTGTTTGCAGCGCAAATGTGGCGCACACAAGCCATTTTTATCTCTACTTCACATTTTTTCTCTAGCCAAATCTTTTGTGCGGATTGTTTTCGTTGTCGTTTTTTGTTTTTTGCAACATGAAAGCGCAGCCGGTCCGCTTTCTTCGTTTTTCCTTTGTGCTTACAAGAAATACTGGCACACTGCATTTGTATGTATGTATGTGTGTATATGTGTGTGTAGTAAGCTCAATGGAGCAAAAGCGCCCATATACATACTCACATGCATAAGTGTGTGTGCGTTGGCGGGTGTGCCGGTTGCGCTCCACGCCAGTGTTGTTCTACGTTGTGGCACAAATCTTCGCCTTTCACAATGCGCTGCGCTGGCTGCCTGCCTTTCATTCGTAGCCATGCTTTGCAACAACAACAACACACATTCGCATTCAATTGTGTGGAAATAAAAACCTCTTTAGAATTGCAGTAAAATATTGTGAATTATGCACAGAAAAACAAAAACAAAAAAGGGGGGAAAAAAGAAAAATACCCTCACACACTTACACGCACGCAGCAAAGCAACCAAGTTTCTATAGCATTTTCCATTTTCTAGTCGATCTCCTTGCACTGGCTGATGGACTGACTACCACGCGACCACTGTTATGGTATGAAATACGAGTGCCGAAGTGTGGGGGCGGCTGGAGAGGCCGCAAGCATTCTAAGCCATCCATTAAAGTTGCAGCAAAGCATTAAATCGGTCAGGTATTTGTGTGCGTGTGTGCGTGCAATGTTCTATTCATAAGTACTCGTGCCTTGAAAAATCACTTTTTGAAAAAGAAAAAAAAACAAAAAAAAAGTTTATATTTATTGAAAAGTATGCAACAGACTTTATTTAGTGCGGCATAGAATTTCACAGAGGCATGAGAAGCGCGCGCCATGAGAATACGTGAAAGGTTTACACTTGAGAGTGTAACGGTAAAGTAATGTAACTAAAATGCATTACGTTTGCATATTCATTTCAACGGTACACTTAAAATATCATAAAAATAGAGATATTATAAAAAGTTCATATTATGAAACAAAGATATTTCTTAAGAGAAAAGGTGGTAAGACTTAGGGCACTGGCACTTTAAATCCATTCTTTACACATTGGAGGTGCCGTCTACTTTGAGAATAAATTTATATTGTACAAAGTAGTGAAAGCTTAAAGGATCTAAATTTTTGCATGTTTTATTTTAAAACAACATCTACACGCGTCTTTTGAAGGAAACTTCATAAACACCACCTTAGCTCTCTACTTTAGGTTAGGTACATATGTATATCTGGCTGATCTGATCGATCTGTTAGATCTCCCATAGACCACAAGGTTCCGTAGTGTTACCAGTGTTGTTCGCGTCATGTTAAACATATTTCGTGATACATGTCTTGGCGAGTTTTAATAAACAGCTTAAACTTTCGTCCGCAAAGTCCGTTAGAGATGAAAAGTATAACGATTCCAGGCAGTTGTAACGAGGTCTGCTTAGGCAGTGGCAAAGTAGGTGTTCTAGCGTACCTCACTCTTCTTCGCGTTAGTTACACGTATCGCTCCGGACTAACCCCATTTTAGCTGCCTTATATGGAATGAGACAATGTCCCGTTAGTACTCTCACCAATATTTTACATTCCCACCTTGGGAGTGATAAAATCAGGTTGGTTGTTTTCGTGTTGCAAGTTCGTAGCATTATTTCGACATTTCTGTGGGAGAGGTCGAAGTTTCCCATATAGACTGTGTTTTCAGAGTTAGTTCCTCATCTACTTCTGTCCTCAAAACTGAGAGCGAGGAATGTAAAATATTATCCCCTCCTTTAGAATGTAAAATAGTCTCTGCTAAACTTAATAAAGGTTCCACCTGCTTCCGAAGATTTGCAGTTGAAGTTTAGTTCCACATCCGGAGATTTGTAGTGTTAGAAGAACAGAATAGCTCAATATTACCCAGGGAGTTTCCTGAGAAAGCGGAAATCCTTAAATTCATAGTTCGTCAATGAAGTTTAGTTCCACGTCCGGAGATATGTAGTCTTAGTAGAACATACTTAAGTAGGTAAATGAAATGATTCAAATTCCACTCTGGCACTCCACAAGTAGGACTAAAGCGCCGTTTTAATACCATTATCAGACCTCCAATAGGCAGATATCTACAGCTGGCCAGAGCTGTTGATGTAATTTGCGAGTTAACCGCTTGCGCGATTTTGGCCGAGATTATCAAAGCGCGCCAGTGGTTTCTTTCTTGTGCTAACCGACGTCAGTGAAGCCAAGTCCTTCTCCATCTGATCTTTCCAACACAGAGGAGGTCTTCCTCCTCCTCTGCTACCACAAGCTGGTACAGCATCGAATATTTTCAGAGCCGGAGATTTCGTATCCATTCGGAAGTCATGACCAGCCAACGTAGCCACTGGATTCGCTGCGCTGTGTCTATGTCGTCGTAAAGATCATACAGCTCATCAAGCTACGAGTTTGTAAATTGAATGACGTGGAGTCCCCAGAATTTTTCTGAGTCCTCCGTCTATTGCAATGGCGCCAAAGGGTTTTCGAAATAGCACATGAAGAAATGGTGCTCCATCCTTTCTGCGCTTTCCTGAGAAATAAATTGTTCATTTCCACATTAACAATAGTCAGGGACATGCCGATGACCGGGTAGAAGGTCTCTGAGACCAATTTAGTCCACTTTCTGGCAAGCTCGTCAGCAATTTCGTTTCCCTCTATGTTCCTATGTCCTGGAAATCGGATCAGAGAAATGTTATTTGCACACCTAAGAGATTTGAACTCCTCCTTACATGAGTTGATCAATTTGGATCTGCACCATGTCGTCGTCAGAGCCTTGATCGCAGTTTGACTATCGGAAAAACTATTAATATCCCCCTCACACCCACGTACTTAATAGATCAATATTCACCAAGGAGTTACCCAAGGCAGAGGAAACCTCTGAACTTGTGTCAGTTTCAATGGGATCATCAGGGCAATCTGGAAGTGAAATCCAGTCTTTTTGAATATCTTATCATTCGACCACTCTGTAAAAACTATGAAAACAGCTTTACGGAATTTTGTAACAAATTTTATCACTTCAGACGAGTTTGAGACTTTTGTGTAGCTCCTACTGCTTCTTCTGGCATTAAATTCGTCAGAAAATCATTGCTGGGTAGCAGTTTTCTGTACTACCTACCTCCTCCCAGTGGTTTTACAAGCGTTTTCTCAAAGATTTAGAAGAAGCGAAAAAGAAGGGGAAAACTTTTGGCGATTCTCTTTTGCAACGGTCACAACTTCTTAGCTCAATGAGCTTAGTAGAAAATCGCTATCAAGCGGAAGGCATATGTCAGGAGTTGTTCACCGTTGAATCGGCTGTTTTCTCTCAAACTTTGCTCTTTTGTGCTTGCCACTTCTCTGACTACCACTGAGTTTATGAGAAAGCCTCGATTAGCAGGTTTACAATCAGGAAAAGCTGTTTGGTGTCAGTGCCAGCAAAGAATTAAAAAACAAAAAACTCAGAGGCAGAAAAGAATATGCAGGGAGTTGGCGATACTACAACTGGAGTAATCTCTGTAATGATTAATGTGGCCGACCTTGAACCTCTGACAAGCTCTGAGTGCACTCACATCGTTTGATAACTAAAATAATCAAATATCCTATTGCGATCTGCTCTGTACAGTGCTTTTCTAACACACAAAAATTGTGGCCTGGGCAAGTATGGCGAGTTCTTGTACTTTTACACACTTTCTTCTCTGCTTCCTTTTCGTAGATTACCAATATCAAATATCAAAGTTTGGGCCTGCGGGTATTCCCACGGAAGAAAATGCGGTAGCTGACAGGTCGGAGGTTCGCTATGGAATCTCATCTCATCTAACTATTCCCGCGTGACAACTTACAGAATTTTCTTCATGATACTTAACTTAACTTTTCCGCTGTCAAAATCTGATACTTTTTCAAGCAGAAGTTTGTACACTCTGCGTGCGTAACTCCACTTAACAGTTTTACAAGAGCTGGATGAGTTTTGGGAATGCGGGTATTTGCTGAAAATCCAGCCAGTCTGAAAACTAGCAGTAGAAATACAATGTGCGCTCAATCTCAACAAGTTTGCTGGAATTTTGTGTTTTAGAAGTCAGCGCAGAGGGAAACACTTCGCAGTGGCAGGTTTCAGAGAATATTCTGGTCTTCGAAAGAAATTCAACTTAGTAAAAATAACATTAGCTCTTAGTATTTCTGGCATCTCTTCGAATATTATCCACTTATTTGGGTTTAAATGTCATGGAAACCGTTGAGAATTGACGTCATTTCGACCATTCATATTTATACTTAAAAATTAAAACTAATAGACGCCCTCGAATTGGGTTGGGCTAAGCTCAATCGAGCTGCAGAAATTTTAAAACGAAATTGGAAAATTGCGAATAGCTCGAAGGAGAAAGGTGAACAGTGTAATGTCATGAACAGACCGAAAAAGTAAAGGAAAATTACTAAGACTGCTAAAACAAGCTAAAAAAGTGGGAAGACGGAATGTGGTTGGGAGGAAGCAGGCAGTTTAGTAAATGATTATCAGGTTGGTATACGTTGTGAGTGAATTAGTGCCAAGACAAATTGCAAAAGAGTGGAAAACCGGAAATGAAACGCAAAAGCAACGAACCAAATGGTAGCAATTGGCAGCTCTAAAAAAACGAAACTATAAAAGCCAAAGGTGAAGCAGCAGCTGAATTGGAGGTGCGGTTGTTGAGCGTAACGAAGTATTCAGTGGTTACAACGCTGCAACTTAAGCAATTTCCTTAAATTAACTGGAATGCGGGTTGGGATTAAGTTAAGCAAGAAGGGCGGGCGGACGATCGGGATGACACACAGCACAAGGCAGTTTTTAGAGCTGTGTATCACGAAAATATGCTAAGAATAAATACGCAACGCAGGGAAAATAAGCGCACGCCCTGATTTTCGCACAAAAAATATGTCTATCTGGGTGAAAAGTCGAAAGTAAGAAGGAAAAAGCAGCAACAAAAAGCTATGTGCATATGTAGCTTGAAACATATTTACAGGCGCGCAGGCAGGCGAAGACGCATTTACTTGGTTATGTTGCTCAAAAAAAAGGCAAGGCATTTAAGAACAAAATACTGGGTCTCTTAACATGGCGGCAGGTATGAGCTGTACAAGGGCAAATTTATTGATAAACTTGCGCTGGAATTGCTTGTGCGCAACATTGCACAGGAGTGAGTGGCGGCATTGGCAGCAAGAAATAATGTAAAAAATGCGAACAATTAGTTTCAGCAAAAAATTGTAGCCAAACAAGTGAGCCGCGTCGTAAGGCAGTAGATGCTTTGAAGCGAGCGAAATAAAACTGAAAACAAGGACAAATGACAACAACAAAACAGCAAATAGAGTAAAATTACTGCTGATGCGAGAGATACCGAGTTAAAGTGGAATTTATGTTTTGACGCTGACGTTTTGCGCCGTATTTCAAATTTAGTAAACTGCGCGTGCAACAAAATTGTGCATTGAAAAATAAAACCAGATAAATAATATATGAACAAAAATTGGATTATCCACACAAATGGTAAAAGTGCCGCCGTACACTTGAAAAGACAGTAGTTGGCATCTGTCACTGGGACTTGAAACGTTGACACAGAGCACAAGAAAGGATGGGCAGAAGTTATTAGCAGCATTTGGCGATTTTGTTTTATTTTTAAACGTACGAGAGCTTACACCGCTTTTGGATGTTTGGCCGAGCTGCTCCTGTTATTTGTGGCGTGCGCCTTGATGTTGTTTCGCAAATGGAAGGACCTGCAGTTTTAAGCCGACTTCGAACGGCAAACGGTTTTTTATGAGGAACTTTTTCATGGAAGAAATACACTCGGAGGTTTGTCACTGCCTGTCGAGGGGCGACCGCTATTAGAAAAACCTGTTTCTATCATTCGATGTTTCATGCACGGAAATTCGAACCTCCGAATGGTAGTCTCGCACCAACCTATCCTCGGGGAATGCTGCTGGGTCGTCCCGGTTACGTAGAACTGACTGTCGAGGGAACGAAGGTTCTGAAATTTGAAGGGAACACTGTTTTCAAAAACAAAACAACAATATTTTTCAATAGAGTCTTTTACATAACAACTTCTCATGAGATGGCCTTGAAGTGTGTGAGAAAGAGATTTTGAGGAAGATTTTTGGAGGAAAAAAAGAGCTGTATGAGTTTTACAACGGCATAGACATAGCGCAACAAATAAAGATCCGGAGACTCAACCGGTCTCAACTTGTCGTCCGAATGGATACAAAAGCTCCAACTCTGAAAGTATTCGTTGCAATACCTGCTCGTGCTAGCAAGGGAATAAGAAGGTCTTCTTCGCGTTGGAAAGATTAGGTGGCGAAGGACTTGGCTTCACTTAGGGGGTGTCCAACTGGTGTCGGTTAGTAAGTGAAGCAGACAATTGGGGCTCTTCATTAGACTCAACCCCAAATGTCGATTAAGCGGAAGAAGCAGAAGAAGAGGTCTCTTTTTATTGCACCGATTTTTCTAGAACTTCTTTCCTCGCCATATGCGGTATTTTTTTTTATTAAAAACAATTCAAATGCAACAGCTTTGATGACGCCGTGCGCATATCGAATAACTTTCGCATTGACCTGGTTTTCCTGTCCAACAGACTCAACTTGGTCTACTTCGGGAGGAGAGAAGGAGAAGTCCACTGTGTGGACTGTTCCTTGATAACTGATGTGTTACATTTATTCTATCTTTCGGTCATGATTACGAAAGGACTTAAAAATTCGTTTGAATTGCGTTTAAATGTCTGCAAAAAAACTTCTTTGAAATTATTAAAATTTTTGAAAATGCTTGAATTTTCGTGTCAATTGTGAGCAAAGGTGGAATTTATATTCTTTTTTTATCTATAAAAATGCGAAATCACTGATTCATATGATAAGCCATTAGGCCCTTCGATTACGCACACTTGCACTCGATCGCCCCACATAAGATCATCGTATAAGACGAAGAAGAAGAAATAGACAATTAAATCCTGCAAAAAAAAAAATACCTCTGCAGACATTTGTTACAGCCTGAGCCACCGCCCAGGTGAATCAGGAGGCATCTCTTCGACTACACCCACGAAATCCAGCACCAAAGAAGATTCAGACCAAATACGACCGCAACTACTAGATCGGACAGTATAGGTACAGACATTAAACAACATTCTTCGGAAGACTCTCACCACTTTCCTAAACTCCCTACCCCAAATTCCGTTATCAGAATTCAACCACCAGCTATTGTAGTCGCAGAAGAGTTTCAGCTGCTGCATGAGCACCGCATAACTCTGGCTCAATTACGGTCTCCTTAACCAGAATCGATCCCGACATACTCAATGTATGTCCACCTATTCACATGCCCTCTCAAACCCACTCACTTAACACCCATCTCCCTCTAGCCACCATCCTGTCGAAACAGAGCGGTTCCTGGGTCTACCGTTAGTTGAGTTAGACGATGGCGATCGGTGACTACAGAGAACTAGGCAGAGCCTAAAAAAAATGCTACATGAAAAACAACAGTGTTACAAAAAACCATTTAACAGATCAGTCAGAAAATCCGATAGCTTACTTTTGAGACAGACGAAATGTTAAGACTTGAGATTGGCAACGCTATACGATCTCTGTTTAAAGAACTTATTGAGCCACCCTCGCAACTATATACTGCACATACCCAGCCATACATTATATTATAATTTTACGGTGTGACTAGCATTTACAAACAACCCCACAAAGCTGCGGAAAAAGCATGGGAAAAATAGTAAAGTGGTTCGCAAAGATACCCAATACAGATGTATTGCATCATACATACATATGCATGTATAAAATGAGCGAAAAATAGAAAAAACGAAAGCTGCAACTGAAACTGAAAACTTTAAGTGCGCAAAAGAAATGCGAAAACTGAGCTGAAGGCGCTCAAAGTGCGCCATTAATCTTATTGTTAGAGAGCCACGTACACAATGAGTATAGAACATTTGATACGGTTTAAAAGAAGGGAAATTTATGACTTTAATTATACGAATGATATGAGGATGTCTTAAAAAATGGCGAAGTAAAAAGGGATTAGGTCGATTAAGTGAGAAGGACACTCGGGGCGACTGTTTTAAGGAAAAATTATAGCGCAATAAATTTTAAACTTAGGAAAAGCTCTTGCATTAACGCAAAAAAATTTATTTGTTATCAATGCAAATAAAAAATATATCTTTTTTATCAATGCGAAAACTAAGAGAGTGATTTAGTACTGTTGCAGCTCAAGGACGCCTTAAAAAATCCAAATAGATTGGCACTCCTCAAACGCTATAAAGTGGAATTTTGGGAATAAGCGGCATCACAATCTGTGAATATTTCTTCATTCAAGCGTACGCACAAACTTCGGTAGTCCGCTGGAAGAGAGGTAACGAAACAGATGTTATCACCTCAGTTGGCAGTCATGTCATGAGTCAATAGTTCTGATAATTCAGGCTTGGTAGAATGTGACTTCGAGAGTAGCTTTGCTTTCAAAAAAACAGGTAAAGAATTTGCAGGCTTAAGATGTAAAATTCTCTAGAAACTTAGCACTGCAAAGTTTTTTCTATCTTTTAATGAACATTTAAAAAGTATAAAAAATTTTTGTACTGGTTAAAATAAGTTGAAAACAATGGTTAACATAGAAATTAGTAGACCGCTGCAACGCTGGAGTTTCCAACTGGCGTACAAGATACAGCTCGTAATTATTTTCTAAAGCAAAAAATTCAAATGGATTTCTAATTATCATGATTTTTTATTCTAGATGAACTAAGAAAACTGAGAGAAATTCCAAAATTTCATAAAAAATAAAAATTCACTTCAACTTGGTATAAAAATCTTGAAAAATTTTTTTTAAATCTATTTTGTTAGTTCAAATAGAAGAGAATTTAATACTGAAGGGAACAAGCTATGACTCATTTCAAAAGGTTCATTAGTTTTTTTTCATTCATGTACGCCAATTCAAAGAAATCATAAAAATGAACAGTCGAGAAAAGAAGATAAAGTTTGTACTACTCGTATAGCTGCCCGGTCACAGCGCCTACCTGCCCCTAACGCTCGCCTACCTTTTTCTTTATATCTACGAAAATATTGAAAATTAGGCTCTGTAACTTTGTGTGAATATTCTGAAATATATTAGGAATCGCTTAAAACGAAAAAAAAATTGATTTTTTTGATCTTATAAACCAGGCTCCCCCCTTAATATTCTATTATTGGCACAGAACTTTTTCTTTGAATAGTAACTGTTGGCTGAGACTGGAGAATTAATAATTCGCAGTTTGAATTTCGTAGCGGTATTGCTTACTTACTGCGGTGGACAATCTTGCTGAGCAGAAATTCTTCAATAATATCACTTTCACTTAAGAAACGACCATTAAGGGCTTCATAACGCAATTCATACAGGAAAACCAAAATTCCGCTAAGGTATCATAAATTCTTAGTCGCGAAATTTGCAACACTTCTTGTCCGTTTAATGGTGGACCGGAACCACATGCAGACCGCGTTCTCTCAATATTCAGGGTTCTCTCAAGTGTTTTCTCGACATCATCGCAGAATATTTTATGTATGAAAGTAATTTATTATGTAATATTTACACAAACCTAACGTCAATCAGCAGGTGCTAATAAATAGAGAAGGCACAAAGTTGGCCAAGCGCTTCCTCCTATTTCTGGTGTACGTCTTGATGTTTTCCACAAATAGAGGGACCTACAGGTTTACACCGCCTCCGAACGGCAGCAGACGGATTTTTATGAAGAGCTTCTTCATGGCAGAAATACACACGGAGGTTTTACATTGTCAGCCATTGCCATTAGAAACAACTTTTTTTATCAATTAGTATTTCGTGCTCGGGGTTTCGAATTGGTGCACTTCCCATTGGGAGTCACGCATCCACCCACTCAGCTACGGGGTTATTGCTAATGCACACGTAAAAAAACGGATATTTGAGTAAATTTCCTATCACTGGGCCTTACAGGATTAATCCCATTTTTATTTAAAACTGTTTATATTTTTTTGGATATTGCATGCATATTGTTATTGAAAATATAAAATTTAAGATTTAAATTGAGTCTGAGGCGGAAGTCTGTAAGTGCACGTAAGTTTTTGAGAAAAATTGGGGTAAAAATTCTCAAAAACACGTTTCTACAGGTGTTTAGTATTTATTTTCCAAAATTCATAACGTGATTTAGACACCTGAGTTGAATTCAGCGCATAAAAATACATCGGAGCTCAGTCTCATATCAAAAAAAAAAAATAAAATCAATGCAAACCTATGAAATCTATTCCCTCCTAACGATTATCGCGATTCGATCCGACTGTTTCCAACACAAATAAGCGATACGACTGTTACTCTTATCAAATACCCAACTATTTTATGGACAACCTTCGTGATTCTGATGCCACCCCTTGTCGCTTTTCTACAAGTGTATCCATCAGGCAAAAACTCTGCTTCGCAAGCATGGTGGGAACTCAACCCCGGCCAGTATACATTCGTTTTAATGAATAGCTCAGACGAATACTGGGTCAGCCGGGGAATGACCAGAGAGTGAGAGGCAGTTTGTTCACGATTTTAGGGTAGTCAAATAAACGAGCATTTGGGCCCTAAGTTTGGCTGTATTGGTAACAACAATGTGATTTAACACAATTAGCCTTTTGCATTTGATGTCTTTAAATATCCATACTACGAAAGTTATCCAGAAACGTTTCAAAAATTTAAGACGTATTTTAGGCGAGCTGTTGCGAGCAGATGGAGCTCGAACTCGTCATCAGAGCATATTTCGCGCTTTGTGTATGACTAATGAGAATGCCGTGCCAGACATACAGTTTTCAATCGTTGTAAAAAACTGCATCAGTTTTGATTGACGATGACGAGTATATTGGCCAGACTATCTCTCATTCATGTGCGACGTCCAATCTTCATACATTTCAGCCTATGAAATCTTCATAGTAAAGATGGAAGCGAAGAAAATTGGATGTGCTTTTTTATCATTGCATTAACTAATAAAAAGAACAAAGGCAGGAAAATGAGTAACAGAATGGGTTGCTAAGGGAAAAAATTATTCCAAACGCAAAAAAATTGAGGGTGATCCCAAGGATTACAAATAATATTTTAGGATGTCAACTCAAGCCAGCTCATAACTCCACTCACAAAAAGGCAGAACCCAAAACTAAGAGGAGTCATAAGGTGCACAGAGGATTTTTTTGTTGTATGTGAAAATGAATGCACTCTAAGAGTAAAGGCGAGTCAACTGTTCCACTTAGGTATAATATCGAAAACAAAAATTTAAATTTAAATTTAATTTAGTAATGCACACCTCGCATTGCATGAAGGAATCGGATCAGTGAAGTTAAGGGGGGAGCCTGCTTTAGAGGCTTAAAAAAATAGATTTTTGTTTTTTGCATAAATGTCTTCCCAAACCATCCAAGAATGTGTCCTCAAAATTTCAGAAGCAAATTCAATATATTTTCGGAGTTACAGAAGAAATTGTGAGCAAGCGTCGAGCAGGTATACGAGCGGCCGGATCGCTCGAAGTGCGATTTCTCGGTTTTTTAGTTTTACGATTTTTCCTAATTGGCGGGAAAGATAGGGGAAAAGATAAACGTCCTATCGAAACGAGATAACATTGATTGTATTCGGAATTAAATTCTCTTCTAGTTGAACCTAAAAAACCTTAAGAAAATTATGATTAACCCACTTTTTAAACAATCTAAAGTGAATTTGTTTTTCCCAAAAAAATGATTTTTTTTTTAATTAGCGAAAAATTGTTGAATTTCTCCCTTTTTGTTTAATTTTCTGGGTTTAACCAGAAGCTATACTATACTAAAATAAATTTTTTTTTTTGGTTTTTGGTTTCTGATGAAAATTGCGACTTGCATCTTTCCCGCCGCACGACACATGCACACTCGAGACGCCTCGGCAAAATGCTTGTACCAGGCAGAATATGACATATATTAATATGACATATATTTTAATGAAAAAATTTGAGAAGACTGTTGAAATATATAACAATAAAACCTGAAAGTTTCGTTTCAATCGAATATTTCTTTCCATCCCAAAAAAATCCACGAAAAAAATCGATTTTTTGAAGCCTCTAAAGCAGGCTGCCCCCTTAAAAGATCGGAGTGCAAAATAAAGAAATTTCATTCGAATGCGTTCAAGTTCAGTGATGTGGCACTCCAAATAAAGACGGCCTCATTCATGCTCCAGCTTAGATAATAAGAGCGAAGTAAATAGTGACTTTGTAAAATAGTGCATTTGTAAAATCGGAAGCAAAACGCCGAAGGAAGGCAAATGTAGAATACAATTTGGTGATGACAAAATTCAAACGAGAAAGCAACTGAAAAGTGGAGTCAAATATTAATATCAAATCAGTAAATTCTTCTATAATCGCGAGTACTTTTTTTAATTTGAGATAGAATTTAAATTAAAATGAGGCAGAAATTAAACTTTTAGACTTAGAAAATGACACATGAGCATATTTTTATTAAAATATTTAGTTGAAGTAGATTCCTAATTGAAGTTTGTATGAGTCAGACAGGCTTAATATGGCAGGTAGGTTAGATGGGAAGAGTACCACAGGTACACCCCGGCTTAATATAGTTTAAAAAAAATTTTCGCCTGCATATAAAAGAAACTCAGAAAATGTAGATTTATTAAAAAAAAAACTTGATATTCGCATTCATCTTCTCTGGTCGCCTCCTGTGTATATCACAAACAATTCATAGAATTCTGTGGAGCGAACACACATGTCAACGCCTCGAATTTTCTGCTTAAATGATATTTTGCAGTTCACATTAACCGTCTGGAAAGCAACTGACGACCAAGAGAAATTTGAGCAAAGCTGTTGAACTTGCTCGATAATGTGTACCCCACATAATCAATCATTTACTCATCAAGCATGACATGGATCAGGGTCATCGACTTTGGATAACAAGGGTAACTTGACGCATACAAGATGGCTCAAAATTAATCATCCAATTTTGTTTTTAAATAATATTTTACAAAATAAAAATAGAGAAAAATTATTTTGAGTGATGGACACTTTTATTTTGACATTTGCGCGCTCCATCGCTTGTCTGTTTGCATGCTTGCGCTATCTAGTTCCCAAGACGCCATTTGCAAAAATTATAAATCTTCCGATAGTGTGGCTAATTTTGCGCCACCTTGTATATAAAAAAGTTAAAGTTCTTTATTTATTGGGTGCTTAGTTTTTAAGCATTAAAATGTTCACTTTGTGTGCAGAATGTGCATTTTTCTCGTTTGTGCTAAGCAGACAACGTGAAATTTTTTATAAAAAATAATAGCATAGAAAACTAAAAACACAAAAAACAAAAAAACTAAGTATGAAAAATTAAAAAATTAAATATAAAGGTAGGCCAAACAACCATTTTACACAAAATAGAAAGTTACAAAAAAAGAAAAAATACAAACTTGATTTACGAAAAACAAAAAAAGGAAACTTTCCAAACAAAAAAAACACAAGAAAAGAAAATTAAATAAATAATAAAGTGTGAGAAATGCCAAGTTTTCAAACTTTGTTACTGAACAAAAATAAACAAAAACTCACACAAATACCGAAAATTGTCAAACAAAAATGGCCATAACGATTCCAATTTCTAGTTGTTTTGCCATCATTGTGTATTTTAATTTTTGTTTTTCTTCTACAATTTGTAACTTTTGCTGAGTTTTCATGAAAGTTTGTAGCTGTTTGGTTTTTATTGTTGTATTGCACGAAATTGAACATAAAATTTCACTTCGTTTTTGCAATCAAAACAACGCAACCGCGACGAAGAGTCATTAGGGCAGAGTGGAGAGTAAATGGGGAGTAAAACTTTTTGCGAAAATCAATAATTTTTTACTGCGCCACCAAGCAGCAGACAGACCTTATGTATTTGCATATGTGTGCGTGTGTGGGCATGTAAGTAAAATCATTTACGATATGTGTTCATGTACAGCATCAGTAGCAAACTGAGCACTCAGCAGTTTTATATATGTATGCATGTGCATGAGTACATTGTATATACATACATACATACGCCATATCATCCTTGCTGCCAGCTATAAAGTTTCGTTATATAGCAGCTATTTGTATGTATGCCGTTTAAGGTTTGGCATGCCAACGTGCCGGCATATGACAACAATGCATACATACATATGCATACACACATTTATATAAGTGCATACATACATGCATATAAAATATGTATATAAAGGCATCTAACGACGGCTACATATCTATGTATGCATGGACAACTTTGTATTTACCTAAATATGTGCGTATATATGTACGTATGTATGCAAGTATATGCATATGAAAATATATTTACCACATACCCAGTTATCAAAACACAATTTCGTGCTCTGTTCAGCCGGCAAGGCAGCGTCGTTGTTGTTTTTGGTACTTGTTATTTTCAGCCTCTCGCTAGCGACAGCGACATGCAACTTTGTTCTTGTTTTTTGTTGTTTTTATTTATTGCTGTTGGCGGCTGACACTGTTGTCGTTGTCGTCGTCGTGGTATCCTGTTTTCGTGCGCTAAAGTTCCACACCCTTCCACAACTTTAAAGTCACTGCGCCCTTTCGCCCAACTCTCCGCAAACTACACCAAAGAGCAGTGATAACAACAATAACATCAACAATAACAAGAACAGCAAAAGTACGCAAGCGATTGGATACAACAACGACAAGAATGAAGAAGTAATGAAAGGACAACGACGATGTCAAAAACACGACTACTGTCTGCCTGGGCCACATCATTCACAAGCAGACGATGTTGTTGTTGCTGGTGTATCGCATGTAAATGCGAGTACTTCGGTAGATATATAATGTGCAAAGAAACAAAACAAACCCTGTATATATATATGTGTGTGTATGTGTATGTGTGTGCGTATAGTTTATAGACCAAATGCAAAGAGGCATATGCATTTTCGTGTGAGGGTTCGTATGTATGTATGTGAGAGTATTCTGCCCAGGCAAAAATAAACTTACGCTCTGACAAAGAGCCGTTACGCAAAGAGAGCAGAGCAGGCACATGAATTGGCAGCCAGAGAGCACATAAAAATTGTAGTTGCATTTGTACTGGCGCATAGAAATGCTAGAGGAAATAAAGTAAAAATATTTAAATGAAGTAAAACCAAATCAAATAAAAATTAAAAATAAGCAAAAAAATAAGCACAAAAAAGTCAATTAAAAAGGCTAGGAAAAAAGTATGGTGAAACGATTTTTAGAGGTGTGGCCAAGCATAGACCATTAACCGACTTTGAAAGAAACAGCTGATTGGCTGACGTAACGGGGCTCCTGACAGCGCTTTGTTTACGAAAAACTGAGATTGTGTTGGTGAAATACGAAAATTAGCAACATAGTTTACGCTTAAGTTGTTTCGCTGCCGTCTGCACAAGGGCTGACTGGACGAGTGTCTGAATACATGTAAGCCCCCGGTGACGAGGCGGCCGAAGTTACTCGCTCAATTTCATTTTTCACCATAGCTGAAGGAGAAATCTGGTAATCTATCATTCATGCGAATTCCGCTGTCGAATCCCCGTGGATGTGGCAGCTGCAGTTACTCTCCAATTGGCCTAAACTGACAATCTATCATCCTTGGTCTGAAAAACGACTGATAAGTGTGTTGAATACGTATGAAATGAGCGGGAAAAATTCTGCTGCCGAGTCCCCTATGACCTGGCAGCCGAAGTTCTTCTCCCATGTTTTCTTACCATAGCCAAGATGGCCAAACCTGGTAAACTATCATCCTTAGGGAAGGAAAGTCATACTTTGGGAGTCTCATGTTGCCATCTCAAGACAAAAAAGTTTAACAGTACCTAAAGAAAACTAGTGCTACTCCATAAGCGGAATTACTATGGAAACTCTAGGTAATGACACTATTAAATGTAGAGGAAATTTTAAAGAAGCGATAAAACCAGCCTCTTTTATCTTTGCATGATTAGACAGTAAATAAAATTTGAATTGGAAACATAAAATTGTACTACATCGGAGTCGCTTTCAGCTCTCCTTTAATTTAGCATTTTTGAGAGAGAGATTTTGTTGCCAACATTGGATTCAAAATAACCCGAGTACGCTTATAGCAAATTTGCTAAGCCCCAACGAACAATCTTCCTTTGATTCCTTTAACTAAGGTTAGCTAAAACCAAAAACTCTCCCAATGAAGAAGTCATTATTGCAGTAGAAACTTTATTATTAGAGCGACTCTGGTTCAGTAAACGGGGTTTATGCCAAAGCGAGAGCCTTCACTTTTATTTTGAAGTAGTAAGTTTCGAAGGTCACATAACATATAAAGTAGAGAATTTACTGGCCTATAGTGGCAGGTAACGAGCTGCCGACTATCACATATGAGACTACTCGATTATTTCGCTCAGTTATACCTGGCAGGTATCAAGGGAGCAAAACGTATGGAATCATCTACCTCAGTCTGCCTCCATTGGACAGCTGAACATGCAACCAAGCGGCGGAATTGTTTAGAGGTAAATTTTCGTGCTTTAGACAACTGAATGATAGTCCATTACAACTGAATAATAGTCCATTTACACTGAATACACTCAGATGGTTAAAATAGCGGACATGAAAATATTATTACTTGAGAGAAGCTTACAGATCTCCAAGCTTTGCAGTTTTATTAAACCGAAATCAATGATTTGGAGTGACAACAAAGTCGTTAAACAGGACGGATCTCTTACCCTTAAAGCCTCGTCTGTGTTTTAAGCCATCAGCTCGAGGTCAACTCCATTGGATTGATAAGCCCAAAGTTCGTTTAAGTATGTCAATGAGTTCGAGAACTTCGTCGACAAAATAGCGTTTATCTCTACTATAATTTGTCCCAAAAAAAAAAAAACAGTCCATCTACGAAAAGTCTCTAATGTGTCTCAGAAAAAAAAGGCAGGACGACTTCGGCAAACTGAGTGCAAGAATTTGAGCCTCATAGATCTTATGTATTTACAAGTTAAGGCAGGTAGGTTAAAGTGATAATTTGCAGAGTATACATTTTCGCAGTCACTCGATGAACAAAGGTCGTAAGACTCTCAAAACCAAGCATTCGACTACTAAGGGATACACACAAACTGTCGAATGGACTATTCGGCACATAGCCACCATAACTATTTCTACCCATAGATATTCAAAACTGCCTTTGCAAATGTTGTACACTTCGGAGAATGCGCTTCGGATTCCAGGGAAGCCAGCACTTCGAGGACAGTTACGATGGAAGAGATAGAATTACGGAAATTTCTCTTTCCTGGACATCGTAAGGATCGCAATTAAAATTCATTTATTTTTCCAGAAAATTGGTCGAGTGATGCACCTGCCCTTCGGTTGTACACATTAGCTCGGACCAAAATGAATATTTAGCTGCTTCCCTGAAGTCGAAAACTGTGAGTTACTTGAATTGTTTCCGGATTTATTAAGAACGTAAATTTATTTAAATTGAAATAGACTCCCAGAAATGACAGCACTAATATTAGCTCAGATGCACTAAACTTACTCAACGAAATAAGGTTGCTTGAAATGAGCGCTCAGCGTAAGTTGCAGTATTCGTGTAGAATCTCTAAGGGATTGCTGTGACTGAAATTTGAATGAAAGCTTTTTTAAATATTAATTCCATGCCAGGCATCCCTGATGCACACAGAAGACAATTCCTCGAAATGACTTTAGTTCATGAGCTGGCAACAACAAAATTAATCTGAAACTTTCATACCTACCATTGTTGTTGCATGTTTTAGCTATGCATTTATCTGGCTTCTATTTTCATTCGTTAGGGGACTCATGGCAGGGAATTGTTTTTCAACTCGTTTGCCTCACTATCGCACAGCTGAGAGAATTTACATTTCCATGAAGCAACAAAGCACCAGCTCCACCAACAGCAGCAGCGGCAGCAACAGTAGCTGGCGGCGACCCGGAAAGAAGCGCTGTGCCAGCTAGCAGTCACCACAACAGCTCTACTATATTCAATCGTGCAGTTCTTTGCTTTTATTTCTATTTCTGCTATTTTTCTTTTTTTATTGCTTGCCCGGCTGGGTTACTGCACTGTTTACCCCAAAGTTCCACACAGCGCCTCCACTGAGCCATGCGGCTCCACCCCAGAGAGTAAAACGATGAATTACGCAAGTAAACTAAAGGGAATAACGAAAGTTTGTATTTAATATAATTGTACATGCATACATATGCACACGCATACATATAATACATATATGTTGACACAGTCGGTAGATATGTCCGTGCCAATTCTGCGTCAGCCGGCAACCCGTTTTAGTAGTAGTTAATACGCAAATAAAGCACCAGCTGAAAATGTTGAGGTGCTCACTTCGTACGTAGGTGGGACCTGGTAGCCTGGCCACCCGACAAGGAATGCTTCCCAGCAATACAGCTACGAAAATAGAACAAGCAAAACAAATCCAACCCAAACACACTACCACACACAGACATAGGTACATACATACATCGGTAGTCACTCAGTGTGCGGCACATTCACTCGTTCAACACATCTGCACTTTCTCAACATTCTCCCGCTCGGATTCGCCGCTACTCATGGAACCTTATATACCGGGCATATATCTGTACCCAGAGTTGTTTACGTCCTGCCACTCCTTTTACCTTGCCATGCTTTTTTTTATTGTACTCGTTTTATATAGTCTTTGTGGGCTTTCCGTTGTTGTCGTTGTTCGCCTAACGAGGGCCATTCATTTTTGTTTTTCGAAATAGTTTCGCAATTTATTGCGCATTTTATGTTTTCTGTTCCATTCCATTATTATTTCCCCCCCTACGCTGGCATTTTCCAACAACGTTTTTGGACAATGCCAAACGGTGGCAGGTCTCTGTATGTGGGCGGCAACACAGCAGTGGCTTTATGAAGAAACAAAAAACAACACTTTAACCGCACGGCCAACCAAGCCAAATCCAGCCAAAACAGGCATACGAGAACGAGAAACAACAAAAAGTGGAGAATTTAAATTTTCCTGCAATTTAAGTTTTTTTCTCGAAAACGCACTGTCGCACAGACAACACAAGTCCTTTGGCGCTTTGCTACTCGCCATTTGCCCTTTGGCCAATCAACCAGTCAACTAACCAACCAACCACACCCAACTGTAATCCGGAATCGCTTTAAAAGCGAAGGACATGGCACAGGATAATTAAAGTTTTCATTGAATACGTAGAAATACGAAATTATGCGCATGCAATTTGAGGTTGATTTGCAATTACAATTTATTCATACAAGGGGGGAAAAAAATCACACAAAAAGTAGCAAAACTTTTTTGGAAGCCAAGTATGCCATGGTAGCCCTAATTAATGTGCGTGTGCGAGCGAAATGGCAAGCAGTCCAAAGGTTCAAGGGTTCAATCGTCTTCACAAAATAACCTGATTTGATATGCAAAGAACGATATTCCATTTATAGCAACTACTTTAGACACACAACTCAAATTGGAGAAATTTCGTTAGGCTTAATGTGTTAAGATTGTACTAGTAGGAGCCACACGATTGTTCTTAGACGTATGGAAGCCACGAAAAATATTATTTCAGCTTGAGCTCTACGATTGACGATCTACTGTTACAGGCAGAAACATCGTTTTGTTAAAAAAAAAAGAATAAAAACAGCAAAATTGACGGAGAAGGTCGGTTTACAATTTTATTATTAGATGCATTTTGACGCCAACCAAAAAGATATCATTAGATCAGACAATACTCAGAAGCTTGAAGACGGGATCTCAGAGCAATGCTCGAACGATTTGCAATCAGAAATTACAAAAAAAAAAAAAACAACATTAAAATGCCATTAAGCTTTGCCCGGCTTAATCACAAAACAAAATTTTTAAGTGCATCGCCTTTGAAGAAGTTTGCCCTTTCGCTATTCAAACGCATTTTGAAGCCAGCACAAGAAGGTGACTTGTTCAGCCAGAAAATAAAAAGCTGCAAAATCAAACTAAAATAATTTATGTAGAGCTTTGAGAAAAGTTTCGCCATGAAATAATGTCTCTAACAAAGATTCGGTCTGTACAGAGAGCCAAAAAAATATAATTTCAAATTAAATTCACTCACACTTTTCCAGTTACTTTAGAAAATTTATTGATCTGGATTTGGCTAAGCCCGTTAGGCACTCAGGCAAACTTCTCAATAATCTTTTCCTTGAGACGTGATGAAAGATTTAATGTATTAAGAAAAATTAGGTATAGTTGGAGTAGTTGACATTAAGGCTTTTGAATATCTCCGACTTCTTATCCTAACTGAGTCATCTGTGTATCTGTAGAGGAGTAAGGAGTTATTCAAATATGAAAAAAATGGAGATGGTGGAACGGGTGGCATTAATCGCTCCTCTCTGAACTTGCCAACCTTCTTAACCAACTTGAGAGACTTTTGATTCTATTCATATCCAAACCAATCAACGGACCCAAAGTTGCTCAACCTTAGACGGAAGAAAATGCTCTCCCGATATTACCTCGCGCGATATTACAAGGCGCGTTCGTTCTTACTTTATTTTTTGAATTTTGATAGGCGCTTTCTAACTTTTATGTTTAACTAAGAATTTGGGTCTTTCCGTCAGAAGTTCTCGCCCGGATATAAGTCAACGGCAGCTTGGTGCTCTGTTTTGCAGCCAGTAATAAAGAAAGTTTCAACCAAACCGCAAAAATAGTAACTGAATCGCTCGATAGCATTATTTTCAAAGGAATCACAGCAAACTTTCTTCCAAAAGAGACTTCAGTTTGCTCAGTACGCCATTTGGAATGCAACTACCTCAAAATTCAATATACTATTTCTAAAAATATCTCTTCGACTTAGTTCAAGCTTACTTGTGTTTGGGCTGTAATAGTGACCATTGAATTAAGAAAAGAATGACCCACATCGTCCATTTTAAAATATATTTTTATATTGTAATATGAAATCAACATTTTCAAGAGTCTCAAATACATACACGCATACCTCCTCAATTCAGTGCGATTCTATGGATTTCGTCAAACATTTTGTTAAGTCCCGAATTTATCACATTTTCTAGCTCACTTACTCCGTACGAATTGAGAGAAGTTGAACTGCTCACTTTTTCGCTGTGAAGTCCGTTTACATATTTTAATATCTAATATTAAAGTCATCAAAAAGGTTATTAGAAAAGAAATTGTCAGTAATAAGCCCACTTTTAACTAAATAGAGATTAACTAACCTACACACAGACATTTAAATTTCAACAAATCCGCTTAAAGATATGCTACCTGCTGCCACCCGATGTGTCTCATCTAATAAACGGCAACGCAAATAATTCACTTCATGCTGACGCATAAAATTTCTAAAAACGCATATCATTAATAACTGTCACAAACGGATGCCCGAAATTTGGCAACGTTGTTGATAAGCGTGCAGCAACTTGCCTGTAGGGAAAACATCAACTTGAATAAAAAAACAACAATATTTTTAAGAACAGATACAAACCAGTTGGGTAATGAAGAGATCTTTATCTTTAGCAATCAAAATGTGAAAGAGTGGCTGCTGTTGAAGGCAGTTTATGCAGTTGTATTAGATGCTACAAGAGAAATTTAGTGGAATCTTAATTGGCAAGGTTGTACGAGTAAAAAAAAAACATTCTCCATTAAATAGGATCTAGTTTTCAACATGCCACACTTTTCGCTTTATGCAACGGATATAAATAATAACTTCGAGGATCAAAAAACGAACTTTTTGTGAATTTCTGAAAATTAATACTCCGCTGAGTTTATATCAAAATGAGTATAAGAAGGGACTGGTATATTATGAACTCCCGAAATCAAGTAAATTATTTATTTCATAAGACTAGAAGAGTCACAACTGAGTCATCTGTGTATCTGTCGAAGAGTAAGAAGTTATTTAAATTGGAGATATTATCTATAGGGCTTGTGCTTCACTATCAATCCAAGCAAGGCTCGTTGCTTGTGTTTCACTACCAATCCAAGCAAGGCTCGTTCGTTCTTAGTCGAAATTACCTTGAGCTATTCCAAGACGGCGGCCGCCATAGCCGAATGGGTTGATGCGTAATTACCATTCGGAATTCACAGAGAGAACGTTGGTTCGAATCTCGGTGAAACACCAAAATTAAGAAAAACATTTTTCTAATAGCGGTCGCCTCTCGGCACGCAATGGCAAACCTCCGAGTGTATTTCTGCCATGAAAAAGCTCCTCATAAAAATATTTGCCGTTCGGAGTCGCCTTGAAATAGTAGGTCCCTCCATTTGTGGAGCAACATCAAGACGCACACCACAAATAGGAGGAGGAGCTCGGCCAAACACCCAAAATGGGTGTACGCGCCAATTATATATATTTATATTCCAAGACGGTGGGTCTACTCTACCTGAACTTGGACAGTTAGTTTTTTATCACAACCATTTTTCAACTTAATCGGTTTAAAAATTATTTAGATAATATGAAATGAGATCCTAATGTTCCGAAAAAATTTTGATGTGGGCTAGCCATGAAACGTTAAATTTTCATCACAGCCACTTTTCTTCTTTATAAATTGAAATTATGAAATAAAATACAGCATTTCGGAGCTCAAGGCATCCACGACCGAAAGGTGATCGGAAGCGAACACAATAACACGTCTCAACTATGAAATTAAAAACTTGCGAAAAATAGCTACAAAGTTTCTAAGTTCTTCTGCCTACTTAAGTAAAAGTAAGCTCAATCATCCCCGTCCTTGTATATGACGCAGAAGCTTGGACGATGACGACAACTTATGAGAGAGCATTGGGCGCGTTGGAGAGAAAAATTCTGCGGAAAATCTATGGTCCTCTTCGCGTAGGCGAGAATGGGAACAGCAAACTGTATGAGCTATACAGAGATGTGGACATAGTGAAACGTTTCAAAATACAGCGACTGCGCTGGGTTGGGCATGTCGCGAGGATGAACGAAAGTGCTCAGGCACGGCAGTCCTTCGAAAGGGAACCCACTGGTGGACGATAAGGAAGGGGAATGCTTAATCTACGTTGGGGAGATCAAGTAAGGCATACGGTTTTAGTGCCATCTAAGTAAGTAAGTAAAAGTAAGGACGCATTTTCTACCCAATGAGTTATCGATATCGCGATATTGAATTATCGATATCGCCATAATTTTGTTTGCGTAGCTAAAGTGAAGAGCTGGTGATTATTCCTGTATGCTTTTCCAATTTTTTTTTTTTTGTGTTGGTTATGGTATTCTTCCAGCAAATGAGTGATATGTGGACGCCCTGAAAAGGTGCTGAAAGTACCTACTTAAATGATAATGTCTGATAGAAAACCACGCAGAAAGGCTGGACGGTATTTTGGAAGCTGCTGTAGAAGTATTAAGAAGTAGAAGGAGGAAAAACTCATCTCAGAAGGAGGAAACTCTCATATTTACTGTTATTGCCACGCACTGTTTAGGAGCAATCTTCGCCGGTTTTTCTGCATCGGATGGCGGACAATGATTTAAAAAAGGTTTGATAGAGTTCATTCGAGACAATGTAAAATAATTTCGAAAATGGCGAATGGGTATTGATTTTCAGTAAACCTCTACCGTTTGCCTACCAATTGCCTGAAATATGCTTCACTTCAGTTGGCGAGATCAAAAATTTCATTCAAACATTTTAGAAATCATGATGCATTTCCACAAATAGAACAAAATGAATATTTCCCCAAGAAGCGCTAAAGCTCCGTTTTGATACCATTATGAGATGTACAACGAGCAGATATCTACATTCAACCAGAGCTGTTAATGTAACATAGAGGGTTAGGTTGGCGCACTGCACCACGCTGCTTTAATTTCGAAAGCGGCATCTTTCCTACAGGGTTTCTACTCACATAAATACGAGCCTACACAAAATCATTTCAATATGCATGGCACGTTTGAGAAATGCGATACCGAAACCACCTGTTTTTTTCCACTCAGAAGAAAAATGTCATCAAAATTCCAATACACGTGTATTCAAAAAAAAACTTCAGAATTTATTTATCAAGGCATGCGGCGACACCTACACCAATGCGCATTATGTACATATGTATATACTCACAATTGTTATTAAAAAGGTAGGAGACGATGGAAGTTAGTCGAAAAATATTGCGAATGTTAAATCAGGAAAAAATTCTTGCCATAGAACTGCTCGCTTTCTTGGCATGAACAACTTTTGTGAAGGACGAAAAACTTATCAGAAGTGTAATTGGTGTGACTGGAAGACCCAGCAAAAGGAACGTGAGCAATAATAATGATATATGAAAAAAGTGTACTCTAAGAAATGTTTGAGAAAAGCAATCAAACGAACGCCTACTATGAAGAAATGAAAATCGAATTGAAATTGAGGTGAAACGGCAGACTGCCAAGCAAGCAAGACAAGTAATAAAATACAAAAAAACAAAAATTGAATACAATACAGAACACCGGACAGGGGCCTTGTACCCGGTAAAAAGCTGTTGCCAAGCGGCGAATGTATTATTAAAGTTGCACGCAAAGGGAGTGAACGGAAGAAATTAAATAAAAGGTAAAAATGTGTGTGGGTATGTATGTAGGTATGTACATATGTAAAAGCAATAAAAACGGAAACCTGTCGAGCGCGCAGCAACTGAAGGACTCCACAGCAGACCTACAACAATACAAAAATACACCCTCAGCAAAATGAAAAAAGGACGAGAAAACGGTAAGGCAGCACATGATTGAAAAACTACATACTACATCCATATAAGAAAGGGAAACTGCCTGCACAGCTCACAGCTCACATCAAACACAAATACATACATACATGCTTGCAATACATGGCAGCCGGGCACAGCAGAGGCAACATGAATTGAGCTGGCAAAAACAAAAAAACAACACTATACCGAAGTAGAGAACGGCACAGCTGTGCTGGTTTACATCAACGTGCCACTGGCGCTGCATTGCCCGCTCCCTGCAAGACCCGCAAGGAACGAGGGATACTGTGCAATACGTTTGGAGGGTAGCAACACATAAATTCAGCCACATTTATGCATACAGTTGGGTTCATAATAATATGTTGCTTTGGTAAATGGCACTTTGTTTTTTTGCATTATTATTAGCCAAGGGTGGCAATCTATCGAGCTTCAAGCTGTAATGGTTTCAAAGGACGTTACATATTTTTTTTTAATTTTTTGAGACTTCATTTCTGTCAAATTTTGATGAAATAATCTATAATGACTTAGCACGTTTACTTGTCAGGAACTTAGTTTATTAACTATAGGATCTTTCAAGATCGAATTATTTTTTTATATTCAAATGAAACTTATTTTGAATAGGACGTAGTAGAGGAACTACGAGTAAAATTTATGAATGATAAGTGATACGAATGATTTTCCAAAGTTCGCCCAAGTGCACGCTAATAGATGCTGATTCTTTTAGTGAATTTCTCTATAAAATTAACGTACAGTTATCTTTCAAAGCTACCATTGTGTTTGCTTTCTATTGTCATAAGCCCCTTTACTCTCTCAAATGGCCCCACTGCAGATAGCCCAAAGCTGTTAAGTCGACCGATCTTCGTTGTGGCTCAATTGCAGCAAAAATTTTGAAATTATTATAATTTAGCGAACAAAAAGTTTGGCCTCGATGGCTTCTTCCTTCTACTATAAACAAAAAAAAATATGTATGTTGTTGTAGCAGTTCACTAGACTTGCTAACTTTCCAGTTCATCCTCCTACTATAAACAACAACAACAAAAAGGTTGTTGTTGGTTTAGCAGTTGTCCACTTAACTCATCTAACGGTAGGTCCAGAAAACGTGCTCTTTCGACAAATTCAGTCCAGAGGGAGATGTGTGTTAGATGAATGGATTTAAGAGGGCATGTGAATAGGTTGTTAGTATCGTGCCGGGTACCTTCACATGTCGGAGTCTATTCTAGATATGTAGGAGTTTAACCTACTACAATATCCATACCGTAATTGAGTCAAAGTTAAGCGGGTCTCACGCTGCGATATAAAAATAATCCGATAACGGCATAACGGGGTTCGGTAGTTTAGAAAGGTGGTGAGAGTCGCCCGACGAATGTCGTTTATACAGTCCGATCCAGTAGCTGCAGTCGTGTTTGGTCCTGGATCTCGTCGGCGTAGTCGAAGAATTGCCTCTTGACTCGCCTGGCAGGTGGCTCAGGCTCCAACAAATGCCAACTAGCAGTTCAAGTAAATCTTGTCTTTGTTTTTTTAATTTGAAGTGCATTTTCTTAATTCGTATTATTATTAAAGATTAAATCTTAACCCAATCTATGTTTTGTACATTTTACAGTTTTTGTGCCCTTCACCCGACTTGCGCTTCTATCAATATGAAAGCGACTGTATGTCCATATATAGTATATAGGGTTATACTTATGTGTGTGCTTGTGTGTGAAAATCCCTTCAGGCAACCTGTCGCATGCGCTTCGCACCGTTGCCACATTTAATCAATAACGGGGCTTTATAACCTTTGCGACCCGGCAGTAAAGCGAGGCATAGCAGAGTGGAATAAGTGAAAAAAGGATTACAGAAACGTTGTATGTGTATGTGTTTGTGTGTGTGCGTGTGTGTGTGTATGCCTGATGAAGTATAGAAAATTTTATAGCTTTCAACGTCCTTTAAATGTCAAAAGTAATTTTCTATGCAAAATCTTGCGTCCAACACAATTTGCTGGCATACACGGCGCAATGGTAATGTCGGCTTAGACAGCTACAAGTAAGAGCGACAGCTGACAGAGGGCTGACTATGTTTGTAGGTATGATTGCTTGCACTTTATTGTTGCTGCTTTACTCGCATAGTACTGCTGTTGTTGACACGTTAATGTCTCGATGGTGGTGGTTGTTTTTGCTATAGTATCACTTTTACGACAGCCGGTGTTTCTGCATTTTTTGTTGGTCTTGTTGCTGTTGTTGCTATTGTAGCTGTCTAGCACCGTATTTTGAGTGAGTGTCTGTATCCTTTTTGCTTGGCGTTTTAAATATAACTTTTGTTGAAATTGTTTGTTTGTTGAACTAAACAGCAAAACTTGTAATTAAGTAAGGTTGTTGTGCAATGAACCCGCGTGTGCTGCGTTGTTGCCACATTTCACATAGTACACAACAGCTGATAGCGAAGTTAAGGTGTTGTGTTGGTATCCCTTCATAATTTCGATTGTTTGTTTGATTAATCACCAAATTTTCGTAATACTCTGTAGGGGCGCATCCAGCAAGCGAAAATTGCCAACATTGCAACAAGCAGTTTTTCAATTTAATGACTAAACACAAAATTCTTTAATTTCACGCCAAAAGTCATTAAAATGCAAATGCAACGTAGAAAAGGGCCAAGCCCTAGAAGCATGCAGGCAAACACTGAACCGGTGGTGACATCAACTCCAGCTGCCTACACACACACACATGCACACGTGCATGTGAATAAAGCTCGCCTAATGCAGGCTAAAACTCAAACTTCGCTGATATTAAGGCAAAACAACAAAGGAAATAATCAATCAATCAGTTTGAACTGTGGGTGACAAACACACAACGCCCCGCTATCACTAAACACAATTCGCCATACTCGAAAGCTGCCAAAAGCAGCAAAAAATGTAAGAATATTTGCTGATTAATGCTCGTCATGAGAATGTGTATGTGGCCAAGCGTAACCGAAACTGACATGTGAAGAAGATAAAGATCAACGGCGGCCCAAAAATAGCGCGGAGGCGGTGCAGACAAGAAAGGGCCGGAAAGGATGCGAATTGGGAATGAGGCTGTTGATACAAGCCACATACACTGAGCTGCGTGTGGAGCAGCGCAAACAAATGATTGGGTATTAAATCAAATCCAAAATGTGACTGATAGAAGTGGATTTGAGATGCAAAATAATGGAAATAATTAAAAAAGTTATAATAGGAAAAAAGATGAAATATGAAATTATTTAAAAGTGGCAGAGAAAAAAATTCACAATCAGAAGGGCAAACAAAGCTTGAAGAAATTAACAACACAGCTATTTGGTAATTGAATTATTAGATGGTCCAATATGAAATTTCTGTCTTTTTCTGAGAAAATGGGCTAGCATATATTTTTTTCCATTATTCCTACAAGGAACATAGGGCCGTACTAAAAAAGCTAGGGATTTTATCTCTCTCTAGCCTCTTGTTTTTGACTGCAGTTTCTAGCTGGGTCTATCTTCTCCAGGTATGTGCTCGGCGTCCGGGCCTGCAGCTGACCTGCGGATTCCATTCGATGGCCATTTTCGTTATGTTGCCTGTTGGTCTACGCAGGCAAGCAAGTATTTGTTTCATGAGAATTTCAAGCTGATTTTAGCACTAGGCCAGCATATTTTACTTATAAACACAAATATTCTAAGATATTTTTGGTTTCCACTTCAGCAGCAAGTAGAGAAACTATTGGATTTTTGGACACGGATAACTTGGAATGACTTTCAGCATACTTTAACATCGAAAATAAGCCCAGCGGTTGTCCTCCAAATGTGCCTAACAATGATTACCGCCGGTTTTAAACTCATGAACAGCTGTTAAGTGCGCCGGTTACAAAATTCCAGATAAGCACTGGATCCATTTGGAATTATCTACAATTACTACTACAATTATCTTCCTTATTGTTTGACCAATGCAAAGAAGCTCCAAGGGCTTAAAGTTTCATCGTCCCAGCAAAATTGCACGCAATGAAACTTGGTTTCTCAAGGCTCGAACAAGAAGGCTATGGCTTCGAAGTGGGAGTACAAAACGACGAAATAGATTACACCGAGACATTTGCTGCTGTTGTAAGGTATAATTTTTTGCAGGTATAACAGCAAAATACGATCTATAAGTTCAACAGTTAGACGTCGCAATTGCTTTCCTTTATAGAGAGTTACATGAAGAGGTGTGTTCGTATATGGAATGGATACAAACACTCAGACTCTTAATTTGTTGAGCCGTTTTGCGCAGAATCTTCGTCAAGGTCATTGGTTGGCTGTTAAACGCGTCATGAGGTAACTTAGGGGTACTATTAGCAGAGGCATAGTATACACAAAGAGCAGTAAGGTCTTGTTGGTTTATGTGACTCCATTGGGCAGCATACATCGATAAGAGACGTTCGACTGCAATGAAAGGTGCTGCAAGACCGAGAGAAGCTTGAGGATGGCTCAGTCAAACTTAAATACATATGTATCCACATCAGAGATGCTCTAACTAAAGGCGTTCTATCTGTTAAACAAAATAAATTTCTCAATGAAAAGTTGGGGCTTACGTGAATTAAATAATTTAAATATGAATTTTTGTATCTTGATGCTACCAGATACGATATTAAAGCGAGTGTTGTTAAATAATAACAATCTGGCAACAATATTTTCACACTTTTTTACTTCTCTATTCTCCTGAAACATTATACATACATACATACATTCTATCTTTACACTACGCGCAAGTATTTTATCTCCTGCTCACCATTTTCAAATTGCTTTCTAATCTAAGCTTACTGGGCACGAAACACTATTTGATAGAAAAAGTTTTTTCCTAATAGCGGTCGCGCCACGGTAGACAAAGGCAAAACTCCGAGTGTATTTCTGACACGCAAAAGTTCCTCCCAAAAAAACCATAGAACCGTAAGTTCCTCTATTTGTGAAAAAAAACAGTAAGACACACACCACCAATAGGAGCAAAAGTTCGGCCAAAGACCAAACAAAGGATGTAAACTCAATACGTTCTCACGACAGTCAGTTCCACGTTATCAGAACGACTAGGATTGGTTCACAATGAGTAGTTCCCACCGTAAATGGGCCATAATTCGTCTTGGCTGAAATAAAATCAAAGCAACCGGGAAACCAAGGAAAGTTTCTCTCACAAGATTGCTAATAATGTGTGGAGTTTCACTGATCACAGTGATACAAAATTTTCTTATTTATGTCCGTTCAAGGACTGTCCTCCAGACTACTGCTAGAACAACAGCAGCGTCAGTTATTGTTATTATTTATTATTTTATGATCCAGGCACTTACAAAGATCGATTTACAGCAAAACTATTCCAAAGCGCGCATGGGACATCACAAACACTAGCGCTCATTAACACTTTTCCATTAGAGAAGTTCTGATTGCGAGAAATTCATATCTCGGGTTAATAGAAAATTAAAGCTATAATCAACTTTTCCTCTGATGTTTTACTCCAACCTACACTCACCTGTATAGTTCGCTAGTTCACTTGCTTCACATTGATCACTTTCTAACGTGAATGAGCGATAATTCGTCTTGGCTGAAAGAAAATTAAAGCAACCAAGAAACTAAGAGTCTAAACACATTGAGCTGAATCAAGCTGGTGTTCAACAAAGTTTCTTTCGCAGGATTGCTAATAATGTGTGGAGTAGATTAGATTAGATTTGTGGGGGGTTGGAAAAATCCATGCACTCAGTCAGGAGAACATTGTACTACAACCGGATAGATTTCAGTAGAAAGAATAGAGAGAGAGAAAAGATAAAATGTATTGGTAAGAGGTCACTACAAATCTCTTGGACTCATTGATGAATCTTAAGAGATCCGGAAGAGGAAGAGTATGAACTTTATCCATACTCAGTATATCGTATCCCGCCTAAGTCTAAGTTCTAAAGAACGGCGGACAGTTACATAGAAAATGTTTTGCAGTGTCCTCATTTTCACGACAAGGCAGGCATATTGGATCGTCAATGATTTCCACGGTAGCCATATGGTGACCAGAGGCGTTGTGCCCTGTGATTACACCTACTAGTATTCTCAGGTCCTTTATGTTGAGTTTTAGCAGAAAGGTCGCTATTTTCTTTTTGGTGCTTTCACAAAGCACTGGTCTACTCTGTACGAGTTCAACTCAGACCAACGACCTCTGTGGCTAGGCCTCATGAAGTCGTCAATCCATAGTTGAATCGATGCGGAATTGACACCTAGAAAGGGTTCAGGGCCTAGTGGCATACTTGCAGAGCCTTCATTAGCCAGTTTATTAGATTACTCGTTCCCTGTAATACCACAATGTCCATGCACTGAAATAAGACAAACTTTGATGTGCTTTGCAAGACTACATTCACCGACTAACTTCGACAATCAGCGTGGGTTAGCAAGGGCGTTCAGTGCAGCTTGATTGTCACTACAAATGTGTGGAGTACCAGTGCTCCCATTAATCTAAAATTGGCTAATAATAAAAGGCCTTGTCTAGGGTATTCAATCAAGTTCAGTTGTATTTTTAGTCTATGGTTTACATAAGACAATTTTTTATGCGAAAATATTTCATAAAAGAAGGTAGCTTATTTTAAAACCAGCCTAGCAGCACGAAATGACTGGCGTAACGTGCCAATCGGGAAGAAGAAAAGTAGCACAACTTCAATTTCTTTATTTCGGATTTGCGGAAGGGTTTGGTGTCTAAAAGGCAAATTATTTATTCTGATTCAAATATTCTGTAAACAGGTTATTGGCCTGTTATCATCATACAACAGGATAAGTTTCAAATCCATGAATTTCGGATAAGGCTAATCAGCTTACAATTTTTACCGACTTCAGACGCAATTTATTTTCATAAAATTAATTTGTTAAGCCTCATACTTTATTTAACAATGAATCACCATTAAAGACCGGTGTATATGTAAACTAGACACAAATTCAAAAATGCCAGATAATGGAAAATGTTGCACAAATGCCAGTCATAGTATTTTCATATGCTTCAAAAAACAATAGAACAAGTAAAATAAAAGGGTGAATACGCAGCGTGAAAGATACAAAGGCAGCAACTATGGAATATTGAATAGGAAGCTAAGCCCTACTGGCAACTGAAACGCAGTTGAAGAGCTGCGCTGCTCCCCAGAGCAACAACTGGGAGTGAAGAATTTAACGAATAGTTTGAAGCGATGCAGAAAAGCAAGCGAGGGTGTGGCATGGCAGCGTGGGCATGCACAACATTGTGCTTACAATGAAATTTTAGAATTTGCTCGAGGTTGCCATATACATATTCATATTCATTTGGATAGGTAGAGAAGTGGAGGAGGTAACTACTACATATGCATGTAACTGCGTTGTCTACATATTTTGTAGAAAGTTGCCGCTAGAAAATTTCCAACTAAACATTCGCAACAATGGAAAATTTTTAAGTAAGAACAAAAGAGAGAAAAAGTATGCGGAAAATGTTCATATAAAATAGTTTTAGAACGCTATTCAGGTATGTATGTGTATGTGTGTGAGTTCGTTTGCATAAGTGTATGGATAGACGACACACCACCCAGGGTGATGGTGATGGTGAGTTGAGTTCGGTTGTTGTGCCGTTCTGCCAGAGATGCTGTGGGCGGGCTGCTTGCAATGGAAAATAATTGGATGCTGCTGAATCATTTTGTATGCAATTTATTTCGCATAAAAAATATGAATGTAACTAAATGTTGAATAATAAACATTAAATGAGTTGGCAGAACAGGGAATAAGGCGAAACTAGATAGTTGTGATGAGTTGAAAATGTGAAATTTAATGGCAATGGTTGGCAGGTACTAACACCTGGAGGAGCATGAAAAGGATTAGGGTTAGAAATATTTGAGAAATTGATTAAACAAATGTATAATTTAGAGATTTGCAACAATTTACTCAAAAGGGGTGTGTGTTTTTTAATATTTATAAATTCAGATCACACAATTTAGTGAACGTTAGGAAAAACGCAATGAAATATGTGGCTTTTAAATGCAGTCGAATAAGTTACAACCTTAATAACGTTCGTCTAAGGCTTAATTCACATAGAACGAATTGAACACTTGGCTACAGTTATTTTGTACTTTTCGACCATCATTGAATATTTTCTTTAAAGTCTCTTAATACTCGCTACTAAACATTAATTGTACACTAGGCCGGGTCGATTTGTGGGTAGGCAAAAAAATCGCGCATTGCTCTGTGAAAATCATATTCTGGGGATCAAAATAAGAAACTTTGCCGAAGGAACCATACCACTGAAACGAATTCTGATGCCCCCCAATTTGGGTCGAACTTTTAGTGTCTTTTGTGGGGAGGCAAAAAAATCGCCCATTGCTCTGTGAAAATAATATTCTAGGGATCAAAATAAGAAACTTTGCCGAAGGAACCATACCTCTAAATTGAATTCTGATGTCCCCCAATTTGGGTCGAACTTTTAGTGTCTTTTGTGGGGAGGCAAAAAAATCGCCCATTGCTCTGTGAAAATCATATTCTAGGGATCAAAATAAGAAACTTTGCCGAACTTTTTAGTTTCTTTTCTCATGTAAAGGCCAAAAATGGTGATATTTTGAAATGATTGTATGGGGAACCCCCCAGGGGAGTTCCAGGGGGTGTGCCACTGACATGGGTGGATCGGCCGTCCAAAGTTAGTGGGGGTCGGTCATACATTTGGACTCGATTGGAGCACTCTAAATGGGTCAAAGTGGGATTTTTCGTTCGACCCAAATTGGGGGACATCAGAATTCGTTTTAGAGGTATGGTTCCTTCGGCAAAGTTTCTTATTTTGATCCCTAGAATACGATTTTCACAGAGCAATGAGCGATTTTTAAATCGACCCGTACACCCTCACAAAGTTTTTCTAAGGCTTAGTTCACATAGAGCGTTTTGACACTTGGTCAGAGTTGTTTTGTAGTTTTTGACCATTATTCAATTTTTCTTCAAAAAGTGTTAATATTTTCAGGTAAGCATGAACTGTTATCTAAGGCCTAGTTCACACTGAGTCATTTGACACTTGGCCACAGTTATACTGTAATCTTCGATCAATAGGTAATTGCTTTAAAAACTCTAATACTCGCTACAAAACATTAACTGTACAAACTATAAAACTTTGTATAAGGCCTAGTTCACACTGAGTCATTTTACACTTGGCCACAGTTATTTTTTCCTTTTTCGATCATTAAATATTTGGTTTAAATATTCTTAAAACTTGCTGGTAAACATGAACTATAAAAACTTAAAAGCTTTGTCTAAGGCCTACTTCACATAGAGCGATTTGAGACTTAGTCACCTTATTTTGTAATTTTCGACCATAGCTTTTTAAGGAAGGTAAGCTAATTACCATCTATATAGGTGAAATTTTTCATGCTTTCATACAAGATATCATATTCTATATTACTATGCGAATCAGCGGGCGATTGGTCGGCCACTAACCACACTCGATTGCGATTGCATACTCGGTTTTTCATTCTAAAGTTTTACGCATTCCACTGGACACACCGAAAATTCGTGACTTCGCCAGCTCGCAAATCTGTTTGTAATCTCCTTTTAATTGAATTTCAAGTAAGTAACAAAAGAAAAATATTGTAGATTTATTCAATGCACAACCCTGTAAACCCTTCTTAGTTAAAACCGAACTCGTGGAACAATAAAAACCAGGAAAATAATGAAATATTTGATGAATTTACCAGCCGCTAGGTTTACAGACTTGCTCTAATACAAACTGAAATTGTAGAGCATAAGAAAAACTGAGAATGAGGTTAAAAGTATCAAAATATATGCAAGTTCATTACTCTGTAAATGCGCTTTAGAGAAAAAAAAAAATAAATATAAAAAAAATTATTGGGAGGTTGAATTAGTTTTAAAGGTGACACACAGATGGCGCTATTTATCACTTTATCGCGTTGGCAATACTGAATATATATTCATGACAAAGCCTCATTCCTAGGATTTGTTTATCAGTATCTGTCATTTCGCTGAAGTATAAACAACGCAGTGTTTTCGTGCTCCGAGTATGTTAACTTTCGTGCCGTCGAAACGCAATTTGCGGGTTGAGTCATGGATAGCCAAGCAGCGGCCAGAATTTTGGAGAAACGGCATCCGGAAATTGCCCGAAAGATGGGCGAAAGTTGTAGCTAGCGATGGCCAATACTTCGAATAAAATATTTTGTACCGTTTTTTCACAATAAAGCCCCAAATCTTCGAAAAAAACCTTTAAAACTAATTCAACCTCCCAATAAAAAATCTACAGATTTTGTCTTTAATGTCGGGTAACTATTATTTGAAGGTTAGAAAAAATTCAACAACGACAGTTAGCGTTTGAGGTTAAGTTGGACTATTTTTTACCGAGAGAAAGTTGAGTTTCGATTATGGAAAAATACAATGTTAAGTACAGTAACATTACTCAGTTTACACATCATTGCGATGCTATAGCCCAAATGCTTTGTAAGATTTCACTTTAAAGTTTTTTGAGATTTCGGCAATACAAAATTGTTCCAACTTTTCGAATGAAGCCATTTTCAAATATTTGAACTATAACTAAATTTTTAACCATGCCTTGTTTGTGCATCTATCGTGTATCAAATGGGTAAGTGTAAGGCGGATGGTTGCGTTTTAGAGCGGTCTACATTGTAGATTCTGTACTTTTGATGACTTTCGAACTCAGCCATAAACTCAGCCCAAAGTATATGTGAAAAAATATATTCTCTACCAACTAAATAGATATACAACTAATTCTCGTTTTACGCGATAGATACGTTCCCAAAAGAATCGAAGTGAAAACTTTTTTCAAAAGTCCGCCATGTTGTTATTTTTCAAAAGATTTGTCACACCTGCCAGAAGGACAATCCTACAGAATAATAATCAGTTTGACAGTTTTCAAAAAGGCCTTTTTCAAAATTCCGCCATTTCGGAATTTTTTCCCATTGTTACACCTGCCAGAAGGACAAGCCTACAGAATAATAAGTTTAACTTTTTCATTTCAGATGTCCTGCAGAGCCAAAATCCTGTTGACAAGCCACCTAAAAAAAAATACAATTTAATGCCAATAATAACATAATATAAAATCAAAACGGTCGCATTTTAATTTCTTAAAAAGAAAATTCCTAAAAACTATGAGTATTTGACCAGACTATGTCCGTAAACGCTTCGTACATGCGTCGAAAAATCTCACTCTATTTGCTCTATGAGTTTTAAGAAAAATTCATATTCAAATCATTCAAATATTCGTGTTAAAATAAAACAATGCGTGTAAAAAGAGAATTAGGTGTACATATATTTATTACATTACATTACACTCTGCTTTTCTCGAAAATACGAGTATTTGAAAATATTTAACTTTTTGTTTTCACCCGCCATTTACCCATCATTTACCTCGTACCTACGTTTCCGAATCGTCTATCGCTCAGGTGACCTTCATTCTATGGTCATATGTTTATCTAACAAATTTATCGTTCATCGATAACAACTACTACAGCATACTAACATATCACACAAGCATACACACACACATTTTATTAATTGCTGCGCGCCAACTCATCACTCAGCAAATATTGTTCCTCAATTAGGAAACAAAATGAAAAAGTACTGATTGTTTAGTTAATAATTTATACATGTAGATACATATATACGCACATATGTATGTGCATATACATACATGCATACATATCCACATGCATGCTAAGAGCAGTTATTTATGGCATGACGTCAGGCTTTTATAACGAAACAGCAGGAAAAGGTTTTGATATTCGCTAAATTATTCATAACACTCAGCTGCTGATAACCGAAAGTTCCCTCGAACCCACCCGCATAATTTTATAAGCATTGCGCGTATTCCTTTCCTTTCCATTTTATTGGTTGCCAATTTGAAGCATCTTGTCTGCCTTTTTTTATTATATTCATGTACGCCCTCATTTTTTGTATCACACCAACAAATAGCGCTGCTTTGGAAAGGGTGCGGTCTGTCTGTTGATTAGGGTACTCAAACAAAGAATGCCATTATTGGATTTTTGTTGGCGTGTTGTTTGAAGATTTTATTATATCACTTCTTCTGCGACCCTTCTACAATAATTATTTAATTTAGTTTAGCTGCGGCTCTGGCATTTCGTGCGATAAAATTCGATTCGATGCTGGCCTTGAGCGCAACGCCGCATAATATAATTACCACAAAGCTGTTTTCAAAGGAAATGAGATAGTAACATTTTTTATGTATTGGGTTGGGGAAAAAGAAATGTCGTATTTGTGATCGAAATTTGACGCTTTATTTAACGTACTTAGAATTATCCGTTTCAAGTCAAATATGCCCCATTTTGTTCGCAAACTTGTTGCCATTTAGAAGGCAACTTCATTATCCCCCCTTTGTAAAACCCCCGCTCCTTATTTGCAAAAAAAAACTCAGACAACCACTTTTCGCAAGGCCCTTTTGAGGCCAACTTGGTATCACCAAGGGCGTTTTGCATGGACCGGAAGAGATAATAGTCACTTGGTGCCAGGTCCGGACTATATGGTGGGTGCGGTAGGACATCCCATCCCAGCTCCCGTAGCTTCTGGCGGGTCATCAAAGATGTGTGAGGACTAGCGTTATCCTGGTGGAACACAACACCATTCCTATTGACCAATTCTGGCCGCTTCTGGTCAATCGCCTGCTTCAAACGGTCAAGTTGCTCACAGTAAAGGACCGAATTAAGGGTCTGGCCATAGTTGAGCAGCTCATAGTGGATAATTCCCTTCAATCCCATCAAACACAGCAAAACCTTCCTGGCGGTCAATCCGGGCTTGGCGATGGTTTGGGCCGGCTAGCCGTTTCTCGACCACGATCTTTTTCGCTTGGCGTTGTCGTACGTGGTCCACTTTTCATCGCCAGTCACCATTCGCTTCAAAAATGGGTCAAGTTCGTTCCGTTTGGGCAGAGAATCGCAAGCGTTGCTTCGGTCCAAGCGATTTTTTTGCATCAACACGTGTGGCACCCAAACATCCAGCTTTTTTTGTAATCAAATCATCTGCAATGGTTGTGGTCTACACCTAATTAGTTCCTGACTAATCGAGCGAATGCTCACATGCCGGTCTCTTTCAATCATTTCAACGATTTTATCAGTCTCTACGACGATTGGCCTACCAGTACGGGGTGCATCTTCGACATCTACTACTCGTACACCAGAACGAAATCGATCGAACCAATAAACCCATAAACTTCACAAATTTTTGCCACCGCCTTCGTTGCATTTTTACCTCTAGGGTAGTAAAAACGTTAAATATGACGAATTTCTTGCTTGGTGGACTCCATCTTTGACGTGCTATAACTTAAGACTGAAACGTACGATCACAACACTGCCCTAAAATAAGGGAGTGTCAAAGCGCCCTTGTCATTACTTACCTAACCTTCTATAATTGAATCATGGACAGACATTAAACGACATTTATCGGGAGACTCTCACCACCTTCCTAAACTCCGGCCGCCGAATACCGTTATCGGAGTTCAAGCACCACCCATTGCAGGCGCAGAAGAGTTGCAGCTGCCCGTGAGAACGCGTAACTTTCGCTCAATAACGGCCTGAATATTGTAGAAGGTTGAGCTTCTACCTATACCGAATCGATCCCGACATTCTCAATATATGTGCAACATGTGGAGATACTCCTCACGACACTAACTATCTATTCACATGCCCTCTCAAAGTCACTTACCTATCATTCCTCTACCTCTGGATCTAAGCTGTACACGCAAGGTCTAATGAAAACAAATCCTATAGTACATTTGCTTGCGACGTGGTACTCTAGTAACTAATAGCAGTCATTCAACAACTTGCCACATGCCACTCAATGTGATAATGTGTACTTTAATATTCAAGCTCAAACAGACATTACAGCTTCCAAAGGTCCAACAATCCAGTTCATCCTCCAAATTCTCAAGAATGGTCCAAGCTTGCGTTCATATACGCGCGTCGTTTGGAAAGCTCGCGCAAAGTTACGGCACTACTGGCGCGTATCGAGGGTATATTTGGTTAGTAGCATCTCTTAGATTCTAAGACTTAGAAGAATACACACCAAGTTTCAGTCAGATCGGTCTATTTCTGTATGTTTAACATTCCTTTGAATCGAGGAAGTCGAGTGATTTTGCTTTTCTATCACGACAGCGCACCAGCTTACGCCTCAGTAGTTGTGGCCGCAAAATTGATCGAAATAGGGTTCCAATTCATTTCACATCTTCCATACTTTCAAGACTTGGTCCATTCGTATACCTCGAACTACTATTTGTTGCCCAATTTGAAGAAATGGCTGACGGCAAATAGATTTTATTCAAACGTGGAGGTGATTGCGCAAACGAATGGCTATTTTCAGACTTGGACAAATCCTATTATTCGAAAGGGATCAACAAACTACAACAGTCTCCCAAAAGGAGTCTATAAAAAGGTTTCTTCTTCTTCTTGATTGGCACGCTAACCGCTTACGCGATTTTGATCGAGTTTAACAAAGCGCGCCAGTCATTTCTTTCTCGTGATGACCGGAGCCTGTTGGACACACCAAGTGAAGCCAAGTCCATCTCCACCTGATCTTTCCAACGCAGAGGAGGCCTTCCTCTTCCTTTGCTACCACCAGCTGGTACTGCATTGAATACTTTGAGAGTCGGAGCGTTAGTATCCATTCGTACGACATGACTCAGCCAACGTAGCCGCTGGATCTTTATTCGCTGCGCTATGGCGATGTCGTCGTAAAACTCATACAACTCATCGTTCCATCGCTTGCAATTCTCGCCGTCGCCAACGTGCAAAGGTCCAAAAATCTTGTGCAGAATCTTTCTTTCAAACACTCCGAGAGACGCCTCATCGGATATTGTCAACGTACAAACTTTTGCGCCATACAATAGGACGGGCATAATGAAAGCCTTATAAAGTGTGGGTTTTGTTCGACGAGAGAGGACTTTACTACTCAATTGCCTACTTAGTACAAAGTAACATTTGTCGGCAAGGGAGATTTACCCAAAAAAAATAAGTAGTTTTTACTTTTGCACATATTTTTCAAAGGACCCTCGTGTGAATTCCATTATTTTCTTGTACTGCGTACGTTTTCTTGTGATCGAGTTGGCCTAATCTCTTTAAGTGAAGTAAATAGTAACTTGAGCGGATTTCTCACTACTTTGATTTAACCTCTTGAACTATGAACGACCCATTTTTATGTATTTGGGTATCCTGTTTTCTAGGAGCGACTATTATTCTTACTCTAGTTTTGTTCTAAAATTTTCATATGTCCCTTGCAAACAACAACAAAGCTTATGAATCATATTTTTCCCATGAAATATTCATTTTACTTAATGAAAGACAAGCAAAATCAAGCAACCAAACCCAACTCCTTCCGCTTTGCTTGCTCAGGTGCATAAGAAGGAAATGTCTTAACAAAGTAAAGAAATAAAAGTGCTGACACAAGCACCAACACTTGTGGACGACAGTGGAAAAAATGGAAAATCCTGCTGGCGTGACCACTTGTCACACGTGAAAGCAGAAAGCAAAAAACGTAGAAAAAAGAAAACACTTGAAACCCGTAGGATATGTACATACATACATACGTATGTGATAAGCGGTATGTGTGCGTTGGCCGGTGTACCGCAGAGTGAAGAGACAAAGACGTCAGTCAGCAAATACATTAAGATGCTGAATGTCTATCTACTAAATAAATGCGTGAATGCATTGAGTTGATGTTTGCACGACACTCGAGTCTTTGGAGTGGAGGAATTCGCCAGCAGCACTACACACGAGAGCGTCGTACACACACACATATATATGTACATATGTGTGAACAAGTGTGGGCTGCTTCTGGAAAGGTATGAGAAATTCAAAGAGCGCTGCTACATGCCGGTGAAGTAGCAATGCGTTGCTTAAGCGGGGAAAAACAGTACGAAAACAGCATTAATGCATTCGCAATAATGGTGACAAGAACCAGTTAGACAACTGTGGCAAAACTAACGAAAAACAACGTCAAACGACAGCGACCACCACACATCAACGTCAACGGAGTAACAGCAAAAATGAAAAAGCAAAAAAAAATGCGCGTGGTTTCCCATGTGGCATGTTGCAAGTAATGTAACGATAACAAGCAGCACAATTGGCAGCGAAACATATAGACAGACAGACATGCAAGACGGCATGAATCACATATTTGTATGGTCGCATACATGAAGACACGAATATGTACGAGGTGAAGTAGGTAAGTTTGTGTGTGATGGGATGTCAAGTTCTACCTACGGCTGCCAGCGACACTAACCACATCAGCAACGACCACACGATACAACAACGACAACTGCGACAGTAACAACATAAACAACGTGTTAAACCAGAAAACAAGTGCAACCTCTTTGGAGTTATGGTAATAACTTGAAATGCTGTTGATGTTGATCACGACAGGCGAGGCGACAGTCGAGGCAACAGCAGCAGCAGCCGCAGCAGAACTACAGTCGTAGCTACGGCGACTAGGTAATTGAGGATGACGATGACGATGACGATGATTAACAAACAGCTCCATGCAGCCCTCAACCAATCAACTATACACGAGCGCTTGTTGACATCCAACTCGCTCCACATACCAGAAACGGACCGCAGATGAGCTGATACGACTACGACGTCTGCGATCTGCGACTGAGTCTGTGCAGCTCATATGGACTTTGGAAGGAGTTAAGCACAGCGGCTATGCGTTACACAGTGGTATGAGAAAAATTAAAGCCTCTTGTATGACAACTGTAATACTATGGACGGACGGACTTAAGTATAAAGAGATAAAATTGAAAAAATATATTACAAAAAAAAAAATGTAATAAAAAGCGAAAAAGAAATAAATAAAAAGACAAAAATGCAATGATTCGAAACCGGTTGAGTTGCTGCTTTATCGTTAATATATTTTTACTTCATTTTTATTTGGTTTCAACGACTTGGTTTATTTTTTTCAATTTTTTTTTTCACATTTAATCAGCTTAATGTAGCCACAGCAGAGCTTGGGAACGGAAAACAGAGCAGAGATGGTTACTGATTGAGGAAAGAAATACACGAAAAAAAGAACAAAAAAAAACAAGCAAAAAAACTTAAGGAAAATAATCAAAATGTCCGCCAACCTGCAATAAAGTTAAGAAAATGCCAAAAAGTAACGTGACACTACCAAGTTTGGGTCAACCAGAGTGTCTGCATGACATGTACATAGCCTCACACACATCCAGGTACACATCCATATGTAAAAACAGAGAAGTTATGCGCACTGCAATTTGATCAGCATGTGTGCATTTGTGTGTGTGTGTGTGCATGTTCTTGCTTGCAAGCCAAGGTATTACGAATTGGTCCGGTCTGCGCGCTGCGACAATCTGGCTCCTGTTTTGGTCTGACGCAGATATCTGGTCGCTGGTCGGACTTGTGTCGTTCACGTAAGCCGCTTTGCAATTAAACTTAATCACATGATTTTCTACTTTAATAGCTTTTTTCTCTATGTTGCTCGCTGCTACTTATGTGCATATATTTTTACATACATACACACATACATAAACACTTGTACTTCAACGATAAGAGTAAATGTGTAAGTGCTTGTGCAAGTTGACGGTTGACGATCTTTTCGTCAGACAATTTTCATTTTAACGAGCACAAAAAGTTGAAAAAAGCACGACAAAACAAGGGAAGAATTGATAAAAGACGAAGCCACGTAACAACAATAGAGTAGAGTACTTGTGCGACGTTGCCAGCCAATGCAAGAAAATACAAAAAAACAAAAAAAAAAACAAATGACAATTGGATCAGTGTCTTACACTGTCAATGTACCGTTAATCAGGAATTTAACTGCGGTTATTGTATACCAGCGTCATGTACATACATACAAAGTTACACCCGAAATGAGGCTTTGTGAATCCAAAGACTTGTGCACTACAGCTGCGCACATCTGTGTAAGAGCGGTTTGAACAGTCTCATGCATCCTGGGCTGTCATATTACATAGGCTAACACCAAGGCACAGATTTAAGAATGGAGCAATATGGCAGAATGGCAAAAATTACGCTCATCACTCAGCAGGCGTAGTCTCCGAGCCGAAAAGCAGAACTTTTTTTTAATGTTGTAGTGCTTTACGAATATGGCTTTATGTGAGCACATAATTGGTACTTGTAAGTCATTTTCTGCAAGTGAACCTGAGAAACGCTCGACATCTTGGTGCAAAAATGCTGACTGAGCTTGTGAAACAGTGGTTTTGCGGTTTATTTGTGAAAGAGAAGCACTCGGACAACTGAAGAGAAGCCAGAGTATGCCAGGAAAAAACACCTCATACAAACTCTTTGCCACCTTGAGTCGGCTTAAAACTGTAGGTCCCTCCATTTGTGGAGCAACATCAGGACGCACACCACCAATAAGAGGAGGAGGAGCAGGAGGCCAAACACTCAACAAAAGTGTACGCGCCAACTCATTTGCATCCACAAATAGAACTAAAAAATTCTGCCACTTTCTGAAGACTTCAAACACGACATAAATGACATCAATCGAGTAGGAAACACCAAGAGCTGTGCACGAAATATGGTGGATTGCTGCAGATTCTGAGCCTGTCTGTCATTCAAGGAAGTAAGATTTTATTCAGCAATGTCACGTTCCGGCAAGAGCAGATAGTGACCGAGAAAGTGTTCCAGCAGCCCTTTCTGCAATTGCAACAAAACTAATTCCCATATATTCCCATTAGCGGTGCCCGCTGATGATGCCAACCACTGCACTAATGCAAGCCCGGTTCGGATTGATGAGGTACCTAGCTCTATGTTCATTCCTTCTAGGCCAAACTTGTTTAGTTATCTCACAAGTGGGCTACTTGGTTCATCCTCTGTATGCTTGCGCAATATTGGCCGACCTGATCTTGAGCCAGCTTGAAAATAGAAGGATGCTCGTACAGTGGGTAGAGTGGACTGATTTAAGATCAGTTCCTCTCCTAGCCAGCTCATCCGTGATGTAGTTTCCAGCGATGCCTCTGTTTTCAGGCACGCAGTCAAAATTCGTGTTCGACCGCTGAGACCAACTCATTGGGAATAGCTCCACACTAAATTGCTACTTTGGAGGAAGTATGATTGCACTGTACAGATTTTATGGCAGCTTAACTGTCAGTGGAGATAATCATCGGATGTGTTACTTCGAGCAAGTCATGAACCCAAAAATCTCGACTTTTATAGCTTTCAGTTTAGCTTGAAACAACTGCAGTGGTCAGGTAGTCGTTTTGATGTTGTTCCACAAACGGGGGGAGTTTTAAGCCGACTCCGAACATCAGATATTTTTTGTCAGGAGCTTCTTCATGGAAGAATTACACTCAGCACTTTTCTATTGCCTGCAGAGAGGCTACCGCTACAAGAAAAAACTCTATAATTTCGATGTTTCATGCACGGAGATTCAAACGTACGTACTTCCGAATCGTAGGCACGCAGCAATGCATTCGGCTACGGCGACCAACGTGCCGTAACGTAACGTAAATAAATTGCTCGACTTAAACGCCCCCCTTTCAATGCCTGCACTGCTACTAGTGCTACCAGAGTTCTGTCGTGCCACTCGGGAATATTACTCAATCGACAAAAGTTGAGCAAGGAGCAACAACCTAGCACCTCCATAAGGCCACATTTATGCCTTCAATTTTAATTTCTATTTTTGCGGCACATTTTGGTATTTCACAGGCAAAACTCGGCACTGAAGACCTCCATTAATGCGAACGACGTCCCAAGTTGACAGTTGATGGCCTCATAAAAAATACATAACACGAACAAGAAATAAAATTAGATATAAAGAAATAAAAGAGCAACAACAACAAAGCAATGGGATGAAGAAAATGGCAAACAACTGCAAAAATGTTAAGCACAGCCAATTTTGATATAACACGAAAAATGCTGGCACGAGCGATGTCAATGCTGTTTGTTACGTTGCCAGAGTACAAGTATGTGTTGGACACGAAGAAATAAAGGTTGTGGCAACACTAACAGTAACTATGACTCGTACATAAGCAAAATGTCCAAGGATGCACTGACGAAAAAAGTAAAAGTACAATAACGAAAAAATAAAAAAAAAAAACGAAGCAAGTTAAACATGATTGAACACACAGTGCAGGCAAATAGCAATCACCCATTCACGTATCCTTTAAGCTTGTTTTGGTTGCATTGCAAAGGAAACTCGTGGAGTAGAAATTTTAGTAAAGTAAATAAAAAAATGTTGGTCATTTGTTGAAAGTGGCAGTACCCAGTGGTGCTCTTATTAAAAGCAATCTTTAACTCGATATGCATCTATGTACGATATAAGAGTGCATGTACTGTATGTATGTATGTATAGACTAGCATGTGTGCATAGCGAAAGGAAATCATGAAAATTTCATAAACAACATTTTTAAAATGCAAATTGATGCTTTTTCTAAAAACCGTTCGTTTTTGTTTTTGCATTTTCTTATACGACTATTATTTACATTTTGCATTGCACGCACGACAGGGCAGAAATTACATAGAAATGCAAGTAAGGAATGAACAAAAACAAGAGTACACAACCTTAGAGTGCAGCCCAAAGGCACAGTTACGCTAGGTTTAGTTATTGTAACTTCAGTTAAGTCAACGCGAAAAATTGGCAACGATTTGGTTTTACGTTATTTTTGGCAAAAGTGTGTAAGCCACAATTTTTTGCCAGTTAGTTGCAGCGAACATGTTTTTATTATTAGAATTCGATTATTTTTATTTTATTACAATTATTCCGCCATTTGAAATGTGATTTTGACAATAACAAGAGATGTTTTTTATAATAAACTAGTTTTAACCGCGGCCCCGCTCGCGTAGGAGTAGTTTTGAGGGATTTAGGAAATGTATATAAAAGAATTACAAACAATAATTTTATAGAAAATAATTTTTTATTAATAACTATAATATTATAATACCCGGCATCCGTTGCTATGCCTCGTTGAATAAAATCAAAACAGCCAATCAGAAAAATATCAAGCAAAATTATTTTTAATTATTATAAAAAATTATAATTATTTTCTATCTCAAACTTTTGAACTTTGCATTTGGGTCATAGTTGAACAGCTTATGCGGATTATAATGTCTAGACTGTGCTTTAAATAGTGGGAAATAGGAAAAACTAAGATTTTTTAGATTAAATTTAAGCAAATATTCGATTATTAGTGACGAAGAAGAGTGGTGGCGCGGCCTAGGGGCTGTGGGAAGTGAGTTTCATCATAAAAACATGCCTATAACCTTCATTGGGTGAAAATATGAATGTATACAAATTTTTACGCCATTTGGCGTTGTCGTTTCGTAGTGATGCGCGGACAACGTAGGTACAGACATTCACCTTTATAGTATAGAAGAAGATTTTCAATAAAACGGCAAGCGACTTTAGAAACAATTCACACACAGGTTAACCACGAACTCAGCCAAAACCGCAACTGCGAGAGTTCTATCCTAGCATCGTTGAACCTATCGAAGACTTTCGATAAAGTCAGCCACTCCACGCTACTCGATGCTATCCAACAGTCGGCCCTCCCGCCGAGATTCAAGAGTTGATGCGCGAGCTGTGTGGTCGGCAATCGTCTGCCATCTTTCGAGACCACTGCTCAAAATAGAGGTGGATAAAGCAGGGTGGTGTCCATGCACCCTTGCTTTTCAACTTCTACATTTCGCAGCTCCTCCAACCTCCAGAGGGAGTTTCACTGGTCTCCTATGTTGACGACTGTTCGATAATAGCGTCCGGCAATGACATTGATGACTTGTGTTCAAAAGTGAACGTTTATCTCGTCAGCCTTTCTCGCTACTTCACTGCGAGGAATCTTAAGCTTTCACTACATCCACGGCGATCCTCTTTACTACCTGGATGATGGAGGCAAAACTGCAGTTAAAGGTGAAAGTCGATCACACACCAATACCGACCGTTAGGAACCCAAAACTTTTGAGTGGCACCTTCTACAGTTTGCTCTCCTTCACGGCGCACACAGCCGCAATTACCACTAAGGTCCAGAGCACAACAAGGTCCTCAAAATCGCCAGCCAGCAGCACATGTGGCAAAAACAACGAAATGCTGCTGGCGACATTTGAAGCAATTGGCTGGTTGGTACTAAATTACGCTGCGCCCGTCTGGTCGCTTGGTACTAGTGACTCGTAGTGGACAAAGTTCCAGACCTACCAAAATACTGCTATCAGGACAGCCATGGGATGGCTTCTGACGTCTCCCCTGTAACACCTTCACGATAAGGATTCCATGCTACCGGTCATGGAGCAATGCTTGGGTGTTACCGCAGGAATCAGCCCTGCAGCCATTTCCTAGAACCTGAACCACCTCCCAGGCGAGTCAGCAAGCATCTTTTCGACTACACCGACGAGACACACAACCAAACACGACTGCAACTACTGGATTGGACAGTATATAGACGGAAGTTAAACGACATGCATTGAGAGACTCTCACCACCTTCACAATTTCCCGAGCCCCGAATGCCTCACCTAAAACCCACTTGGCGTCTGAACCCAGCCTGTTGAAACAGCACGCCTCCTGTGCTTACCTTTTGATGAGTTAGACGATGACGATCGGTGACTAAACAGCACTGGAAGGGCTCAGCGAACTACAACAACAACAACAACAATAAGCAGTTCACGTTGTTTCCATACTCAGCACTCACAAAATTATCAAAGAAAACAACAGATGTTGAAACTTTCGTCGAAGGCAAAGTTTATAAATATGAGGGTTGCTATTTTGTATTTCTAGCCTAATAATGGAGAAATGAGCATTGGTACCGCGTTTCTATGGCGATTTTTTAATTGTATGGGTTACATCTTTTGTACCATAAAAAAGGAAAATATTATTTAGGTGCTCGGCATACAAATGCCCAATGATGCCTTAATCTCACATGACGATCTTACTCGATACTTTCTAGACTGAACAACCAGATCTTCAGTAATTTGTGCATTAATAAATTTATGAGCATACAAGAACTTCTGTTCTTCTTAATATATTTTTACTAAATATATTTAATGTCGCGTTATTTGACGGCTCGACGCCTACGATAACGCATAAAATACATTCCTTCGAATAATAATTATACTATAAACGAATAGCCATATCTTACCACTTTCAATACTATAATTTAAGAATTTGAAATCTACAGGTTCTCAAGAGTTATATGGTAAGCAGACTAATCGCTTGCACAAAAAAAAATTTCAAAAAACTAAACTCAAACAGCAGTCGCTTTAGCGACCGCTGACTCCTTAGTAAATACCGCCAAATGCCTAAGACTAACTGTACCTTAAGTTGTGGTGAATAAAATGGAGTGAGAAGAAATTGCATTATTTCGCTGCGAAACAGGTTCATTATATTGTAACTAAATGTTGCGCAAGAGTTATTAAAAAAAAAATATAATAAACAAATATGGAAGGCATTTATAAAAGCCGAGGAATGTGTAACAAATTGTGGCAATTTCCTAATAAAAATAAGCAGGGGAAAAATTAAAAAGTATTTACCTGCAATTCTATCGGTAAATTACTAACGCAATGCACGAATGATTAACAGCAGCCGATAACCGATCGCAATTAACCTCAATGAAGTAGAGTAATTGAGTGAAATAATCCAAGGAGGCGGGTTCAAATGTTGGCTTTGAGGTTAAAGTGTATTGACTGGCTGTGAGCGGAAATGGGGAAAATGGGGAATGAGAGCAGCAATTCGCTAACCACTTTAATAGCGCAATATTTACAACTAATTGTAAAATAAATAAATAAAGGGCTTTAATCAATCTTGGGCATTTAATCAGTTAGTCAGCTAACAGCTGAGTACACCACTTTGGAACAGAAAAATTTCCCATGACGCAGTAACTGCTAGGCTGGCGGCTGGTGCTAAGTAGTTCGTATTGGCATTACTTTGTTGCAATTTATCAGCGCAGCGGATATGCAATTCTAGAACTAGATGTACTCCCATGTGTATTTAGGGGAATGTGGTACCGTATTGGACTATTTGTACCACACTTCACTGCGCGCATATTCCCACCAATGGCGCTGACGGTCGAATTGAAGGTAACTGTTGATGGGTGGAAGGTGCTAATATAATACAGAGACGCAGATAGCCAGTCATTTTTCTTTCTTATTGTATTTGGACAACAGTGAAATTAGTTTTTTGAGTTTCATGACATTTTAGTCAAAAGCATTTACATATCTGCTAGCTGTAAAATTGAAAGGTCATTTATTTTGTTAGCTTATGGCATTGGCATTAGCGCACGCCATTGAATTTGCATTGCGTCCACTGCTTTAAAATGACGGCGAGGTGATTAGAAAAAAAGCGGGGTGGTTCACTGTATTTGTTTACTCCAGCTTTGACGAAGTTGGAGGAGTAGTAAATTAAGCTTCCTCCTCAAGCAGTGAAAAAAAAACGAAAAGAGATTGAGGCCAGTTTAAGGTTTGGAATAGTTTAGCGAAGCAGTGAAGCACCTTATCGTGCCCAACTTCAGTTCATCGACTCAGTTAGTAGAGCTCACTTTATTTAAATGTTTTCTTTTAATAAAAAAAAAAAAATTGTTTACGTGAGTGCTTTGAAAATTTGCATTATAAAGTAATTTATGGAGAAAATGAAGTTTTTGCTATATTTGTTGTAAAAAATTTAAGATTTTTTTTATAATTTTTTAATATTTGTTTTAATAACTTATATTTTATTTTTTTCCTATAATTTCTAATTAATTAAAAAAGAATATAGTTTTACTGTTTTAAATTTTTGTTTTAAATGATTTACGAAGAATATGAAATTTTTTGAGCTATTTTTTCAAAATGTTTTCTTAAAACAAAAAACAATAATTTACGTGAGTGCTATGAGAATTTTGTTTATTTTTATTTCATAAAAATGTATTTCATTTTTTTTTAATAATTCTTATTTAAATTTTTTGAAGAATTTTTATATTATTATTTTTTAATCATTCTTATTTTTTTTCAATAATTGTTATTTTATTTGTTTTAATACATTTTTTTCAATAATTTTTATTTTATATTTTTTAAAAATTTTTATTTTATTTTTCGCAATAATATTTATTTTTATTTTTTGTAATAATTTTTATTCAATTTTTTTAATAATTTTTATTTATTTTTTTTTAAATAATTTTTATCTTATTTAAAAACAAAAATTTTTGAGCTTTATTTTTTATTGTTTTATATTTTTTCGTATATTTTTAATTTCCCGTGAATGTTATACAATTCTCCGCTGGTAGCTGGTAAGTGATTCACGAAGAATTTGAAAATTTTTATTTTATTTGCTTTTTTAATAATTTTTATTTATTTTTTCAAAGATTTATTAACTGAAAAAATCTTCGCTCACAGTTCAATGGCAAAAATTACAAATTACAGTTTTCATCCAGAATTTCTAACAATTTTTTAAAAAAAAATCTGAATGTCCCCCTTTTATATCGATTCCTCGGTTTTTTTTTTTTTTCATTTATAAATAAACCCAAAAAATGCATCAGCCGGTGAGAAGAAATTGCGAAATAATCCCTCAATTTTGGCCTCAGTCAACTTATGTTTGCCCTTTTAACGGCAATTTCACGACTCGGGCGATCGGTATGGTAATACTCCACCCTATATACTACTTATACATCCTCTGTACATACATATGCACAAATATATATATATATATATAAATAAGATTATAAAAATAAAAAAAAACTTACAGCACATGAGGATTCGATGTTTAATCAGCTTTTTGCGACGCGAAATAAATGGTATGTCAATAAAAGAGTCAGCGAGCGATAAAAAGTAAGTAAATGTTGAATAAGAGCCATGTGGAACTTAAAAGGAGAATGTGACATTATCTCGAGTGCCGCAAGCAAACAACAAGTACTCGTAATGTCTATAAATAAATAACAACTGAATGTCATAGATATAGGCCGATTCATGCGTTGTTATTATTTTTTAGTTTTTGTTTTTGTAGATATTAACACATGTAAATCATGATATTATATTTGATTACCTGGTCATTGGAGCCAGTCAATGGTATGACTAATAGTGCTGAACATTCGTTTCGGTTGTATTCGCTTAGCTCAATGTGCAGAATGCAATAATAGATAGTTGTACGATAACAAACACATGAATGAACTCAAAACTATCGATACTATGACAGATTTTTTATTTAACTACTACTAATTATCAACCAGAACTCTCCAGTTAGTGTCATATCTCAGCTGCCGTTTAAATAAAATCGGAAGGGGATTATTTGTAACAAAATAAGTCAATTCATTTTTGTATTTATTTTTAATTCAATTATTTGTGTTTCATGCTTTGTCTTGGAAACACGCTTTGTGTGTACAATTTCATTATGAAAAAAGAAGGGGCGAAGCAGAATTGATTGTTTTAAAGTAATCAAGTTAAGCAAACGAGTTGTATAATAAATGTTTTTTTTTTCTTGTATTGTTTTTGAGCTTTCGAAACACTTGTGCCGTGAAGAGACACTCGATTAGATAAAAAATGATTCTGAGAATTATGAGCTATACAATTTTCTAAGTAATCATCCATGATTTTTTCTTGATTTTTTTATTATATAGGATTTTGTTTTTGCGAAAGCAATTAAAGAGTCTCAACAAAATTGTTTTTTACCGCAAATGCTACTCATATAAGATATCAGAAGTTGTATGATTGCAAATAGTTAACAAGAATTTTATAGAAGTGGGCTTGAACTTCAACATTTTTTATATTTGTGCTTGAAGAAAAAAAAAAAACGATTTAAATAAATATTATAAAATATGTACTTCAAATGACTGACAGTGAATGATGACTTTATACAGGGTGGTCGGTCTACATATGTATATGACTTTCGGAATTTCATTTTATTCGCCGTGGATATTTTGTCAGTTTTTTCAGTTGAAAGTGATGATACGCTTTGTGCCATAAAAAACAACTAACCATGAAAATTTGGGCTTAATCAGAGAAAGGTGTGTTACTCATAAAATTTGCAGGCAATTTAGAAAGAGGTAGACTAGTATTTATGCATGTCCTTTAGACATTTTTTCTCGACCTGAAAAGTAAATTTTTTGAACACAAAAAGCACTTTCGGCTAAACAAATTAAGCAAACTATTTCAAAACAAACGTGATATTGAACTTTGTCAAAAAGAAGAACTGAACTTTGAGAACTGAAATGAAAAATAAGGGCCACTTGAAATCCATTTCAGAAAAATTGTTCCATGTATTTTGTTTTTGCAGGATTACCAGCCCAACACTTCTCGAAACAAAGGTTTTTTATTTATTGTATTTAATTAATTTTTTTTCTTTTTAGTTCTCTTTTTTCTTATTTTATTTTTTATGTTTTTTTTATTTTTTGTTTGTGTTTTGTTTTTAATTATTAATTTTTTTTTTAATTTTAATTTATTTTATATATATATATACATACAGTCTAATCTTGGTAATTCGGACACTTGATAATTCGGACAGCGCGGTAATCCGGACACCAAAACGTTTTCTATTGAAGTCTCTGTAATCCGGACACCACGTATTCATGTACCTCTAAAATTCGGACACTTCTTTATTTTCCAGTGAATATGCTGAAATAAAAAGGAATTCCGTTTTTTTTTATTTTATTTTATAAAGGGGACTCCCCTGCTAACTACTTTGCGTGAATAGTGCGTTTAAGTGCTCGTCAGGCTCCTAGTTCATATTCATAAGCATATTTGCGTAACGTGTAGTTCAGTAGCTAATTTCAAACATTAACTCCATAATTTCTTTAACTGTGGACTGTATAAATTTAACTATGGCACCAGCAGCTAAGAAAAAACATACGTTTTTAACGATAGATCAGAAAAAAGAAGTTCTTAAGAAACTATATTAAGTGAAGGACAGTCAATTCGACAGCTAGCTGCGTAATACAATGTAGGTAAATCTACAATTTCGGACATAAAATCAAGTGGATTAAAGATTGATAGGTAAGAAACGAAAACATTTTGTAAGAAGAGTTTACACTCCTTTGATTATATTTTGCAGTTACATTGCTAGAACAGAATGTGGCCTTGGAAAGCATAAAACTATGCGACCTGCGGAGTTTGAAAAGATGGAAGACCACTTGTATAAATGGTTTGTAAACGCAAGACGAAACAATGCACCGATTTCCTCGGAAATCATCAAAGAAAAGGCCAAACAATTCTGTTCCCAAATTTACGGACAAAGTGTGGAATTTGTGGCTGGTAATGGTTGGTTTAGTAATTTTCGCTCCCGATATGGAATTAAATTCTTAAAAATATCTGGCGAAAAACTTTCCAATGATTCTACTGCTGTGCAACCCTTTATTGAAAAATTGCGAAAGAAAATTGCAGGAATGGGCATTACGTATGATCAGGTTTATAATGCAGATGAGACTGCTTTGTTTTGGGGAAAACTTGCAGAAAAAAACCTTGCATTGCATAATGAAAAATCCGCACGCGGGCGCAAAATTGGAAAAGAAAGAGTAACACTTCTAGTTTGCTGTAATGCAACCGGAGAACATAAACTTCCATTATTCATGATAGGGAAAGCCAAAAACCCCAGAGCGTTTAAAAAAGTAAACCTTCCGCTTGGGTACTCCCATACCAAAAATGCTTGGATGACAGAGCAAATCTTTAAAAATTGGTTTGAAAACTCATTCGTTAAAGAAGTAAAGCGTTACTTAAAGGAAAAGAATTTACCAGCCAAAGCCATTTTACTGCTAGACAATGCAACTTGCCATCCCTAATTACTGTCGGATGCCGATAAGGACATATGTATATGTTATGTTTTTGCCACCAAACTGCACGGCACTTATACAGCCAATGGACCAAAATGCTATTCGAATTTTAAAGACAAACTATCGGAAGAGTTTTTTGTCTCTACTTTTTCCAGCCCAACGAGCAATCTCCCGGAATCTTTAAAAAACTTTACATTAAAAGATGTGGCTTTTTTATCGTCTAATGCTTGGAAAAATGTGGGTGAACGCGTGCTCAGAAAATGTTTTAACAAAATTCTTTATGACGAAGAATGGGACTCAGATGAGGATTTGCCTCTTGCGATGCTACGGCCCAGCAGCTCAACTAAAATAATTGATCTTCTTGTTGAAATATCCCCTGATGTACATATATAATGATAACGAGATTACTGAGTGGTTGAATTACGACACTGATTTCGATATCAACGAGATTGAGGAAGAAGATAACGAGAACAGCCGTCTTGACGAAAATGAAAGTCAAGATCGTAAAATTTCGCACTCTCAAGCTATTGTCGCATTTGATAGTTGTATTAAATATGCAGAGGAACAGGAATTTTCATCCGGAGACATTTTAAAACTTGTGAGTCTCAGAGATATTGCCTTCAGAAAGAGAAATGAAACAAAATTGCGGCAAACGAATATATTGAATTATTTTACGGCCGAATAAAAACTAATATGTGTATGTACATATAACTCATTGAATATTAATCAATTTAAGATTAAATACAAGTTTATTTCATTTAATTACTGATCTACTGATTTCTATTAAATTTTTTACCCACTCGATAATCCGGAAAATTCGATATTTCGGACAACCTCTGGTATTTAATTGTCCGAATTATCGAGATTATACTGTATATGTTTTTTTTTATTTTTATTTTATTTTATTTTTTTCATTTTTATTTTAGTTTATTTTTTTATGATTTAATTTATTTTTATTTTTTATTAGTTATTTTTTTTTTTATTTTGTTAATTTTTTATATTTATAAATTTTTATATACTTATATATATATACAATATTATATATAATTTTTCATTTCTTTTAAGTTCCATTTTTTCTCATTTAATTTTTTTTATTTTCTTTTGTTTTTTTTAATTTTTTTTTTTTAATTTTTATTTTAGTTTATGTTTTTATGATTTAATTTATTTTAATTTAATTTAATAATTTTTTTTTTTTGAATAATTTTTTTATTCTAATTTTTTAATTCTTTTTAGTTCTATTTTTTCTTATTTTAATTTTTTTTTATTTTCGTATGTTATTTTATGTTTTTATGTTTAATTTTTATGTTTTGTTTTTTTATTTTTATTTTTTATTTATGATTTTTTTTTTATTTATTTATTAATCTGTTTCTTTTTCTCGCACCCTAATGCAAGTTCTTGAGAGCTGACTCAGTAAACAAGTATTGTTATCAATTATTTCAAAATAGCTTCAGGCGCTTACGATAAGGTTATCAGATTGCGAGTATTAAGGTTAAGGTTATCAAATTAGAGCCGCAAAACTTTTAACAAAAAATAAAAATCAAAAGAATGCTAATTAAACTTATCACCTACAAGTGTACGAATAGAAGATTTACAAGCATTTTCTGCTGCGAAATTATTTATTAACACTTGAAAAGTCACACACGTGGGAGAGAAAGAGGTCTTTCACTTATAGTTCACTAGTAGTTACAGTAATGCACACAACTGTTCATGAATTTCTCCAAATTTTTATCGGGGCATTAGCAGGCACATCTTTGGTTAAGAGAACTCAACGGCTAGAACCTTAAACCTAAACGACGGGTTTGAATCGTCATAGGACTGATAGGTAATACATTTGCAAAAAAAAAAAAATCCGTGTCTATAGGCCAAAATGGGTTAAAAAATCATAAAATTTATTTTCAAAGTGTCATAAAACAAAAAGAAATCCATCGTTCGGAGCACCATTTGTTTGCTATAAAACTTTGAAATGTTTACTAACAGTTTGCATTAATCATATTTATCTTTTTTCCCCATTACAACTAAAATTTTGAAAACAAAAACAAATTTTTTCTCCAAAAATTCCATGTTTTCTATATATTTGTTATGCATACACAAAAAACTAACAATCACAAGATGTGTGAACGCGAAGGGCAACACCAAAAGAGAATTCGCAATGTTGAATCAACAAAAGTCTCCCTGTATGAACGCAGTCTAATGAAACTCTCTCGAAATGGAGCTGGCAGCATCGAAAATAGTGAGTTATACCAGTTTTAGGAGGTATAAATAGCGATGAATTCTGCTCGACAGCTTAGTTGCTATTTTCACAAATGTTGAATTTTCGTCAAGTGAGCAGAGTCCAGAGACAGCGAGCAGAGAAGTGGCAGATCGAAGGCGCCTTGTATTAATAAGTTATTGGCAGTGCATACCAGGTATTTGCTAATTCTATTAATAAACCCGCAAGGAAGTTTACATTCCAGTGCAATTTACCGGTAAGGTAAGACCGAGTTTACATACACAGTCATATGAGCTATGCCCTATGAGTGCTATTTTTTGTGGTTGACCACTGGAAACCGAAAAATTGGTTGCTCTCTCCCATTCGAACCCGGTTTAACATTCATTAAAATCAAAATTAGTTCCAGTTTGGCCTTGTGGTTCTGTATGCAAACGGATTGATACAGATTATTTTTTGCGTTTTTTTTAAGGTTTTCCTATAAATTTTAAATATCGGGCGTGTTTTTTAGCTGCATGAGAACTAACGATAGCGATAACTATGGTCTGACAGCTGAGAATGTCACACTGTATTGACATTTCTATTCAGTAAGGTTGGCTAGTCAGCATGAATCGTTTAACGCCAGAACAACGCTTCCGAATTGTGGAAATTTACATTGAAAAAATTAAATTTGTTCCCGAAGTCCATGGAGCGAAGTGTTGAAGAAGACGCCGAAAAAACGATTCGTCGTCATTCTCAACTTGTTAGCCTTTGTGCTTGGAAAGAGGATTGAGGCCAAACGATCGTCGTTTGCGTCGCTGGACCGATTGAGCTCATTTAGATTTATTACTCAGATTTAGTCGAAAATTGGACTGATCGAATGGACCATGTAACTCGTAGTCGCGACGGACATATGCCGTATGTCACTCTGACAAATCGGTGGAAATTAATAGGTGACTTTGCAATAAGTGTTGAATGTGGTTTGGTTTTTTAAGTAACTAATTTGTTTTTTAATTTTTAATTTCTTTTGAATTGTAGTTAAATGTTTTTTTAATTGTCATTATTATTTTTTTAATTATAATAATTTTTGTGTTTTAATTCCTTTTTTTAATTTTTATTGAATTTGAGTTTAATTTTAATAAATTTTTTTTTACTTTAATTAAATTTTTCTTACTATTAATTAAGTTTTCCTTAATTACTTTTTTTCTAATTTCAAAAAAATTTTTTAATTAATAGATATTTTTAAATTAATTTTTTTCTAATTTTAAATATTTTTTTTTTAATTTTTCTTTCTTTTAATTTTTAATTACTTTTAATTCTAATTATTATTTTTTATTTTAATTACTTTTTTTAATTTTTAGTTAATTTTTTTTGTTTTAATTTTAATTAAATGTTTTTTATTTTAATTAATTTTTTAAATTTAATTAATTATTTTTTATTTTAATTTTAATTAAATTTGTTCTTACTTTAATTAATGATTTCTTAATTCTACTTAAATTTTTTCTTACTTTAATACATTTTTTTTTTAATTAGTGGATTGTTTTTTTAATTTTAATTAAATTTCTCTCACTATTAATTAAGTTTTCCTAATTACTTTTTTTTAATTTCAAAAAAAATTTTTAATTAATAGATTTTTTTAAATTAATTTTTTTCTAATTTTAAATATTTCTTTTTTAATTTTTCTTTCTTTTAATTTTTAATTTCTTTTTAATTATAATTAATTTTTTTTATTTTAATTACTTTATTTAATTTTTAGTTAATTTTTTTTTTTTAATTTTAATATAATTAAATGTTTTTTATTTTAATTAAATTTTTTCTTACTTTAATTAGTGATTTCTTAATTCTACTTAATTTTTTTCTTACTTTAATACATTTTTTTTTAATTATTAGATTTTTTTTTAATTTTACTTAAATTTTTCTTACTTTTAATTAAGTTTTCCTCAATTACGTTTTTTTAATTTCAATAAGTTCTTTTTAATCAATAGATTTTTTTTTAATTAATTTTTTTTTAATTTTAAATATTTTTTTTAATTTTTCTCTTTTTAATTCTTAATTTCTTTTTAATTGTAATTAATTTTTTTTTTAATAATCATTATTAAATTTTTAATTATAATTAATTTTTTTATTTTAATTACTTTTTTTAAATTTTAATATTTTTTTTTGATTTTTAGTTATTTTTTTTTTTTTTTATTTTAATTCATCTTTTTATTTTAATTAATTTTTTAAATTTAATAAATTTTTTTTTTATTTTAATTTTAATTCATGTTTTCTTAATTAAATGTTTTTTATTTTAATTAATTTTTTAAATTTAATTAATTATTTTTTATTTTAATTTTAATTCATTTTTTCTTACTTTAATTAGTGATTTCTTAATTCTAATTAATTTTTTTTTTAACTTTGATAAATTTTTTTTTAATTCTTAGATTTTTTTAATTTTTTTTTTTAATTTCAATTAAATTTTTCTTACTTTTAATTAAGTTTTCCTCAATTACTTTTTTTAATCAATAGACTTTTTTAAATTTATTTTTTTTTTATTTTAAATATTTTTTTTAATTTTTCTTTTTTTTAATTCTCAATTTCTTTTTAATTGTAATTAATTTTTTTTTAATAATCATTATTAAATTTTTAATTATAATTAATTTTTTTATTTTAATTACTTTTTTAAATTTTAATAATTTTTTTCAATTTTTAGTTAATTTTTTTTAATTTTAATTAATTTTTTTTTTATTAATTTTTTAAATTTAATTAATTATTTTTTATTTTAATTTTAATTCATTTTTTCTTACTTTAATTAGTGATTTCTTAATTCTAATTAAATTTTTTTTTAACTTTAATACATTTTTTTTAATTATTAGATTTTTTTTAATTTATTATTTTTTTTTAATTAATAGATTTTTTTTAATTTTATAACTCAAATTCATTTTATCGCGTAACACGACATACAGCGCCGACTTGCTTTTGACATGTGTGGCTTCTATAAAATTTCCCAAAACCCGCCAATAAAGTTTACAAAATTGATAACAAAGCAAATTAAGGTAAAGCAAAAAAGATTAGCAGACAGCTTTGTGAATCCAAGATTTGGTAAATATCCACTGCCAGTACTTTTTTGTGGACTCATTTGTCCCTCACTAAAAATAGCATGAATCAGCGCCGAATTCAATACATCACAAAATGGCAGCCAGTGCTCACAGTTCAGTGAATAAATTACGCTTACGCTTTTACGAATTAAAAAAGGAAATACAAAAAAAATTATATATGCACATTTGTTTATTATGAGAACGGTTAATTTTTATGTAAACTATTTTACATATTTTTCAACAACAACGCAGTTGCTGACGACAGTCGCAATAAAGCGCGCCAATTTAACGCGCATAGCAGCAAAAATAACAGTTAATTGCATTCAGCTAAGTGCTGCGTCAGAAAGAAGGAAAAACACCGAAAATGTGATTAAAACAATAATGGCAGCAATAAAGCCAAATAATTACTAAATGACAAAATGAGGTGAGAAAAAAACGTAGGCACACTCGTTAACTTTTCAAAAATTCAATAGAAATTGCTATTGGCAGTACTGCTGATTGATGGAAGGCCGGCGACAGACGACAGTATAGATTGATTTGTGGCCGTTCAATACGGCAAAACACGTACTCACACAAACGCACACACGCACGTGTGCAAAGAACATGGAGGGAAAATTTACTAAAAAAAAAAAAAAAACCCGGTTATTATGACTGTTGGCCCGTTGAGTTAATTGGGTAATTTGTAGTGTTGCCAATGACACTTTGTGTACTTTTTGTTTTTATTTATAATTCATTAGTATTTATTCATTTACAAGTAAAAAAAAAACAAAAAAAAAACTGCTAATACTCGTTTTCAGCCGCTGAGATAATGAGATGGCGAAGCGCGCATACGGGAAATTACAATAATACTTATATTTTAGCATAAAATAAATAAAAGGAAAATAACAATCAAACAACTTTAACTACCGGTTGTCGGTATAATTTACTAGCCACTCAATCAACTCAAAAGCCACTCACAGCGTACGAGGAGCTGGCATACACTGAGCAAAAAAAAAAACAGTGTGACTAAAACACAAATAATAAAACTATGTGCAAGTATGCGCAAACATATGTATGCACATCAGCAGTTGACCGCCCCCTCCCGTTTTTCATAGCTGCTTGCAGCGCCAGGCAACAGAGCGGTGGCTGCGCCGTCCAACTAACGACACTCAAAATTAATATTCGAAAACATAACAAAAGCGAGAGCAAAGTCGGTATTTCGCGGCAAAAAATAGTGGTTAAATTACTGACGAACGAATCAAGTGTAATTTAATTTGGAAAATTATGTTTTTTAATTTCAAGGTTAAAAGCGGCTGCCACCAACGCTAAGCAACAATCGTCACAGCAGAGCTGAGCAACATTCGTAGCCAGTTCACAGAGCCATCAACCGGTTTAGACAAAGCAAAAAACGCAAAAACATGTTAGCAAAGAATCTACAAGTAATAAAAAAGCAACACCAAAAAAACTAGAAAAAAAAGAAACAGCAACATTCATAATAAACATACTTATGAATTTACAGCACTAATAGCAGAGAATAAGTATTGAAGGTATAAGATATACCATCTACAGTCAGCGTCAAATAAAGTGTACAGCACATGTTGACATGATATGAATTTTCATTAAAAAATTTTTTTTATAAAATCATAGTTTATACTAAAAAGAGCCACATAGCTTTTCAGTCAGAATTACAAACAAAAATCTGTATATGTAGTTTTATAGTTTATTACACAAAAACAATGTCGTGCACTCATTCTGCGGAGGAATTCCGGCACAACTGAGCGAAAAAAAATTGTCAAAAATCAACGCGAATTTTGAGCCACTTGAAACTTACGCTTCGTTAGACTGAAATATAATGGGCTATAAAACTGCATACTCCAAATTTTTGTACAAATTCTGACTAAAAAGTTTAAAATTTTGCACAAAATGTGCCGACAGCAGGTATAGAAAATGTGCCACACAACGTTTCGGACAGTCATGAGAAATTCCTTGAAAATGGATTTTGAACCCATTTATTATTACACAAAACTAACAACTAACAAAAGTTGTTCGAACGTGGGAGGAGTGTAATTGGTTGGCTGACGATTGACGGCTGACGGCTGGCGGGTAACGGCCTAAAGTGGGTAGGTCGCATGGTCACTCCATTAGATGGTAGATCATTAGGCGCACATGCATAAAAAACGAGTATTAATGCAGGTATAGGTGCATATTATATGTAATGTACACACGCCTGTATATATATATATATATATATGGATATAGAGATATATGAGCAAGAGTTAAAGTTGATGAATAACCTGTAGGGAAATTCAGTCCTAATGAATTGTATTTCAAATCATAATTAGAATGCGTTTTTCCCCTTCCTTTCCCATATAAGAAACGGATTACTTATGAATGGCAATGTTTTGGGAAGTGTAAGTTGTAAACCACTATAACCCTTTTTGCTTTCAGACTTCGGGAATTGTACGAATTTCGGCAAACGACATCTACACCATTTCCTACAGTATTTAATTAAAAGTGACTTGTACTTCACAAAGCTTAAAATATAATTCAAAATGCACAAAATATGCTTCACAAAGCTTAAAAAATACTTTGGAAAGTGTAAAATCATCAGAAAGTATGAAATGTACATCAGAAAACGTAAAATATACTTTCGCAAGTGTAAAATCAAATTCAGAAAGTATAAATTTGCTTTAAAAGACATAAAATATACTCCAAACAGCGTAAAATATGCTTCAAAATGGCAAATTGTTTTTAAGAAAGCCGTAACTCAAACTTATCCGAGTCAAATGTATTTCAGAAGCGTTTGAATAGTAAAATTTCCTTGCAAAAACGTTCGAAGTTCCTCAGAATGGTTAATTGAACTTAAAAAGCAATTAACTAATATTCCAATTAGTATATGTATTTCAGAAATTGATGAAAAGGCACTTATAAAATATACAAAATAAAAAAAAAACTAATCTAGAAATATAGTACTTCAAAAGATGTGAAATAAACTTCCAGTTTTTAGGAATAAATAAAAAAACATTTTTAATTACATTTCATATATCACGCCTTCAGAAATACATTTGATAAATTTTGAAATACATAGCACAATTTCCGAAGTAAGTTTAATCATTCTGAAACTCAATTGAATATTCAAACGCTTTCTGAAATAAATACATGTGACAGTACTGCGGTACATTTAAGGGGTTATACGCAGTTATTACTTTCAAAAAAATCGATTTTTTTTATTGCATTTTTGTAATGTATATTACATATATTCAAAAGTATATGCACGAAATTTGAAGTAGATCTAAGCAATACTTTCGGAGTTATACCTAAATATATAGAGATGCCTCGGCACGTTTTAAGGTAGGTATTGAAACTTTAAACGTGTTTTTTTCAAAACGGCATTTTTCAAGTCGGTGTACACGATATCTCGAAAACGGCTTGTTTGATCGGTCAACCATTTTAACTCAATCTTTAAAGATACATTTTCTAGTAATTAATCGTTCCTTTTGTAAATCTGATACTTATTTTCCATTTTATAATCAATTTACGGCCAAATTTTAACGTAAAAATCGAAATCATTTCTTTTAAAAGCTGCCATTTTGTGAAAATTCACTATTTTGATTAGCCGAACGATTAATTACTAGATAATCTAATATATTAACAAAATTTGTTTGGTTTTTTGATTTCAGATAATCCAATCCTGAGTTACGATGTACACCGTAAATCGTCTTTTTTTAAAGGAGGTTCCAGAAATCGCCTGCAGCGCGCTCTATAATCAACATTTTCATAAATAAAAAATTTTGTTACGTTCTTGAAGGATGCTTTTATAACCGCCAAAAATTTTCAAATTAAAATATTCTGAAGTTTCTTCAGGATAAATCCTTGACAACCCGTCTTTTATTTGCTTCATAACTGCGTATAACCCCTTAACGCTGAGTGAAGTCCTTTGGGAAAACTTGTATTATACACTGCAACTCGGAAAACTCCTTTTGTCCGACATTTGCCACACTAAGTAGGCGCATTTTGTGCTCTGATATATTTAGAATGGATCAGCAACATTATTTATCCCTCGGCAAACTTCTCAGCTTCGTCAAGATACTTCAAAATGAAAAATGCCGCTCGTGTCACTTGGCCAGGATGCGGGTAACCATTGGGTGTTATTAAAAATCAAAAAAACTCCACAAACAAAAAATCCAAATAGTGCGATTGTGTGTTTGTGATAGCTTCCGGCCTGGGTATGAATGCGTAACGAGACGAAATGGTTTCCATTTTGATGAAATTGGTCTAGTTCTGAACCAGTAGTTCTTTTACTAGTTCAGGTATTCGCTATGGGGTGGCTTTGTAAGCAATATATTTACATACATATGTGGGTGTGGTTAATATCGCATAGTTGAGATAATAACATATTTGCGAACGGGCTTCGTCATTCATTCTAAGATCATTAATTTTATTTTATATCAGAAGTTTGAGTAAACTTAATATTATTTGAAGTGAAGTGACATATATGCAAATAATAAATAAATAAATTTGTTAAAAATGCTATAATTGCGCTGTAAAAGCATTTAGCTAACCCAAAAGTGGGCGGATCTCAGACACACTTGACAGGTTGACACTTTTATGATTGTTTTCATGAATTTTGTGCATTGAGCAATCATTTGGCAAATAAGTAAAAATGTCTAGATATCTCTATAGTGGAGTCAACTTATGATTGCGCATAGGTTATCTCACCGGCCATAAGGGTCAGCGTTCGGATAGGTCTGGCTACTGAGATATATACATTTTTTTGTAGAAAGGGATTATATCTTTTACTTTTTTTATTAATTACTAATTTGACAATAACAAATTAACCGATTTTTTTGTTCAGCGAGAATCAGCTTTTTGACTTTCAAATGTCACGAAAAATTGAAAAGGCAAAAAATAGCAAAGATCCTTTCAAAGATGTCACGTGAAAAATATCTTTTACCAGCGTCCGGTGTGTTTTACCGGCGTCGGTTTGACTCCACGGTGCTTAAAAGCGTAACGGATCAAATCAATGCGCTGTGGCAGTGTGCAATGGACACACTAACCACCTTGGTGGCGTTCGAGGCCTATCTAAATGTAATCTATGTAATGCAACTCTACATCGAGCCAAAAATGTTCTGCCCGCATTTGGGTGTTAAACCACAAACACCGCGATACTCCACCAGGGGCCGTCCTCAAGTACACGTCGGAGCAGACTTCGAGTGTTTCTGTTTCCCCGTGATACCACAGATTTAAATCTCCATTTAGACTACGTAGTCAAGACTACTAACAGTTGAGCTTCCATACAGCTCTGGACTAGTTGCCATACCTCAAATCCCACAACAGCACAAACAAGCTACAGCTAATCAACTGAGTATCCCTCTTTTAATAAAAAAAACGTATACAGCTATATATATGTACATATACGGCCATATAAGTATATACATACATAACTGACTTCTCTGTGATCTATCATTTGCCAAATGGCCATAGCTGGCATAACCAATAGAATGTTGTGGTTTGGCCCATAGTGCTTACCTGAAATTAGAAGAAGAAGGAGAATAATTACTAAGTGCTTTTATGACCACTAATTACATAGTAATAGAGGTTCTACTATACACAATAAACACAGTTACAAACTTATAAATAATAATAATGCGAAAAAGTACATAAACTTGAATCATTTTAACAGTACACGAGGAAGGTACGCAGGCAATTTCCTTGGGAACCCTAACAGGTTGTGTGGTTAACCAGTGGGTAATTTGTACTATTAACGCTGTATGTTTTCTACTTTTAGCTCAACTAATAATTTTCCAATTTAATATGCATACAAAGGAATGGATTGTAGGGGAAATGTGCATGATGACTGCGCTGTCAACCCGTCTTAAAAACTATAACGCCATTTTTTTGTTGTTGTTGTTTTACGCAGGAAATGAGTACGTCAATGATAATCGATAGTTAGTAAGCCTGGCGGTGAAAATAGACTCAAGGCAATGATTGTAAAATATGGATGAGGGAATGTCTGAATTGTAAATCATTTGCTTCAAAAGCATTTAGTGAACTAAAAATAAAATTATTTAATGAATAATCACACTAGAAAATATTCCAGGCGATTAAGCTGTAGCAAAGTATTTCACACAGTTAGACAATGTTGAGATTATTGATAGTGCGTATTTAAAACTTTCTAGATAAGGCTAGCAAAAAACAAAAAACAAAATTGCGAAATCTATAAAAACTTATTTTGTGCAGTTCATTGAGTTCAATTCATAACTGTATAATAATTTATAAGCAATTCGCAATTTATGTCAATCAAATTGTTGGTGAATGAATGCATTCATTTAAAACTCGATAGTGCATATTTTTCACTGAAGGCAAGCGCAATAACAAAAATTAAATACAACTTTTTCCACGTTTGCACGTATTTTTGAAACTAAGTAATGCGCTACACACATACATACATACCAGAATGTATAAGTACATTACACGATTGGCGATTAGAAATTGTAATTTGTAAATTTATATGAATATTTCCGTGCCAGGTATGCAGTAGTTTTTTTTTTTCATCAACCCTATTCGACATTGCTGAGTCAATGAATTGATGTAACTCAGATAGTCTGCTGTAATGTAATGGCTACACACATACACACAAATACATATATAAAGCTATGGAAAAAGAGAGAAAAAGCGCATTTATAGTCTGCACTATTCGAACCGGTATTTCTTGGAAAATTAACTGATATTCGCACATAGTTTATCACTTCTCTCTAATAGCGGAAAGACCCGCTAGTGTCGAAAAAATATTAAGGCACGTTTGTCTGTCGCAAATGCTCATAGAAACAAATACGTAAAATGCTGGAAAAGAATACATTTTTATCAAAATTAATATGATTGGTCCTGATGGCAAGATTTTTGGCGGGCATATCTTGAAATTTTGGAGACAATTTTCGTAGAGTGGAGTTGTACCAAGGGTGAGAATAAAAGCCAAGTAGATAAATTTGATACTCTAAAAAATCTGGTGGAGCCATATTGCTATGAGTATTGGCCCCGAAACTTCACTAAACTTATTCATTCATAACTCCAAGCATACCTACAGCAAAAATTGAGAAGAGTTCGCTTTCAAAAGAAAAAAAATGCAGTTGTGGATTGGTCAACACAGGTTGAGGTTGGGCAAAAAAAATCAAAATGGCAATGAACTGCAGGAAGCATGGAATTGTACTCCTTTGGAGAGATGCCCAAGGTTTAAAGGAAGTTTACCTTGCAGATGAGAAGTAGTTTTAAAAAAGAATGGATACACAACAAAATGCTTAACAGGTAAAAAATAATAAACAAATTTAATCAATTTGAACTAACTAATTTGTTTTTCTTGCAGATCGCTGTAAGTGTGCAATTCAAAACGTGATAAATTCCGAACTTTCGAACTCCTGGTAATTGGTGATATGGAATTGTTACTTGTTTAGCGTTTTATTGGCGCTTACACTTCTGTTAGGTGTTTGGTGGTGCAGATACTAGATGGCAGAAATACGCTCGGAAGCTTTCCATTGTCTTAGAAAAAACTTTTTCTATCATTTGATGTTTCATATACGGAAATTTGAACCTTTGTACTCCGAATGGTAGTCACGCACCAGCCTTTCAGCTACAGCGACCGCTCTGTCATTAGCGGCATATAAATTAGGGTGGGTCATTTGCAGTGAACGATTTTTTCAACATCATTTCTAGCTGATTCGGATTCGTCATACTATTCTAAGAAAAAAAAAAAAAAAAAAAATAAGAAAAAAAAAAATAAAATAATTAGAGAGTAACTCTAGTCAATTTCGACCACCCAACATTTTTAAAGAATATACGAAAATTTAGATTGAGTTCTGTAGCAGTTCTGGGAGCAGAAAATAGATATCTCTTGCTGAAGTAAAGCGATGAAAAACCAAAATAATTGTCAATAAGTTACCGATTGTAATTAAACAACTTTATAAAAACAAAATTAAACATTAAAAAATTTGTTTCTAATTAAATTTTTGAAATATTGTAAAACATAAATGTTTTTTGGTGTTTTTGCAAGCTCCAGCTTGATTTACATATCGAAAGTAAATGAGATACAATCACTTTTGCTAAAACATTTAAAAAAAATAGCGCCATCTTGGTGTTCTTTAACATCATCGGGATGCAGCAGCAGAATCGTGCGCAAGGGTGATATATAACCAGATTTTGCCATCCGAAGCAAAGCTGTGATAGTAAATACGGCTGCCACATTATAGGAGATTCGGCAACATAATTCTATACGCTCATTTCTCACGTATTCCCACACGCATCCTATCAAGCGTTGCTCAATGAAGCAACAACACTGCCTTGGTTTTTTCGCATATCACCACCAGAATCTTAGTCTTTTCGTGAACAAGTCGCTGTCATGATCTCGGCTGCGACAGCCAATATGCTCATTATTTTAAATTCGCTGAGAGCCGGTTAACGTTATGTATTTTGTACATCGTGGTAACAGCTCGTTTTACGACCAGACAATAGAATGAGCTGCAAGCAATGCCTGGATACAGTTTACCGTAAGTTGTGTAACCTCTCTGACGTGCCAGCAGTCAGGGCTATGTGTGCACTGACGAGCTGCTTAACACTTGGACGTAATAGTTTGCTAGACTTACAACATATCCACGAATTTCCGAATAATACGCTCTATTCAAATTAAGGTACCGGCAACGAATCATCGATAGCAAATGCACCACCCGCTGCTCTGTTCTTCTAAAACTCGTATCGATTCCCTTTTGAACCGTTCAAATCGCAATTTGGCAAAGAGATGAGATCGTTGAAATTTTCACACTTTACAGTTGTATACCAAAAGTCACATTAAGGTCATCAGCAGCGCAAGAAAAAAAGCCCTGCTATGAATCAAAAGCTATTTATGCAGAATTATAAATGACTAAAAACTACTGGCAAATGTTAGGCTAGGCAGGAGGTCTCAATTAAATAATTCACAAAAGTTCGTTTTGTTGCGTGTTAAACGCTAAAGTCGCCGAAAGGCTTTCTAATATGCTTTCCCTCCTTTCAGTTGCTTTCCACTCACATCCGCGTGTGGCCCGCCGCTGAGTAAGCAGGTCATTAGTGCCAATATACGGCCAAGAGTATAAAGTAAGTTGATTTTAATATTTTACTTTTATTTTACTTTTATTTTATTTTTATTTCGCTCTTTTTATTATTCTCTATTTATAACATTTTTTTATTTCTTCCATTGTAATTACGCTGCTGCTGCTTTTAGTCAGGCCGACCGTGCAAGCAAAAAAGCAAAAGCTAGCTGGAACCAAGCCAATAAAACTAATAATAATAAATATGGCAAAAATGTGAAAAAAATAAAAACAATCAAGAAATACTAGAAACACTGAAAAATAAGTTAATAAATATTATACGTGCATGTATGAGTGTGTGTGTGTGCGTGCTTGGGTTTGGCGTTTGAGAGCGGCGCGTTGCGCCAATGCGCCAAAATGAAAGTCGAAATTGGCAATGGCGTTACTTACCAGCTTTACTTATTAGGTTTTCCACTTGGCACATCAATGGGAATGTGCAAACAAATGCAGCAGCAGCAGCTACGTATGCATGCATGTATATGTAAATATTATATTTGTATGAGTGCACAGTCGCAGCAGCGAGTGAATGAGCGTTGACTATTGGGTACAATGACTCATTCATGGATTTTGTAATGGGTCCAAAGCAGCAGCTTTTTGTTTCATGCATGCACAAGTATTTTTGTGCATAGGTGTGTGTATATATATACACGCATACGTATGTATGTTTGTACATACGCGAATATCTGGGCATTGGAGTACAACCGCCACTTCCCGTGTCTCTAATTACACTACTGCACAGTGCATTAGATAATTAATGCAAAGTAATGACTACCGACTAACAAAGCGCAAACCACTAGACGAGTTTGAGATAGCGTTAGCACCACAACAACAAAACACTTATACGATTATATGTACTACATATACAGACGTGCATGTTATACATAACAATATCAGGCAGTAGCGTGAAAAAAGCTAAAACAAATGCGTGGCATGCACAAAAAAAATTTTTACAATTAAAAATAATATGGAAATAAATCTAAGTATTTTTTTATGTGAACAAAGAAGAACAAAAAAAAAGTATAACAAAATTCAATAGCGTATGAATGAGTGGAATGTGTCGGTGATGTGTGAAAAATTGCAAATGAAAAAAGTGAAGGCCCAGAATTAAATGCGATTACTGTAAGTGTAGATTGTTGTGCGAGCGCGGAACGGAACGTACAGATAAACTGCTAAACAATTACGACTTAATTACAATGGCGAGAATTATTAAAGTTTTGTGTTGAGTATTTTGATTGAGCAATGCTTGCTGGCATTTTTCCGACTACGGCCACCGTAGAAATCCGTCGAAACGTGAGTTTGTGCATAATTCCCACTGCGGATATGAAGCATCCTCAGGAATAGCACAACAACAACGAGTGTTTTTTGGCATGAAAAAGGTTCTCACAAAATAAAACCGGAAGACGGTAAAAAATTGCAACAGATTTCCATTGTAGATCAACATCCCAAAATGAGTAACGTGAAATTAAATAAATTAGAGCAGAAGCTCATCTAAACTGTTCCTAAAATACGACCCAACTGTTTTAAATTCTCGTAAGTCCAGAAAAAAATTGTAATTTTTTCATTCAATACTAAATACTTCAAAAATTAAATTGATAAGCACCACGTACACTTTTGTTAGCTGTTTGGCCGAGCTCCTCCTCCTATTTGTGGCGTGCGCTTTTAAGCCGACTCTGAATGGGAAAGGGTTTTTTTATGAGGAGTTTTTTAATGGCAGAAATACTCTCGGAGGTTTGCCATTACCTGCCAAGGGGCGACCGCTATTAGAAAAAACTTGTTCTATTATTTTCTTATTTCATGCTCGCAGATTCGAATCTACGCACTACCGAATGGTAGTCACGCACCAAGCCATTCGGCTACGGTGGCCACTGAATAAATCAAAATGAAAAATAAATATTTGAATCGTTCATTTATAAATTTGCTTTGGCTTTCACACAATTTTAACCACAACCTTGTCGTCTCGATTCGCAAGGTTGATTCCAAAGAGTGGGTTGCTAGCCCGCCTATCCTAGCTTGATGGTAGATGAAAACTGCCTACACCTCCAAGCAGGTGTTGCACTTGTTCTTCCACAAGTGCTTTTCAGTTCCCACCTACCCTGCATACCTGTCGAGCGTTTCCCTGTCCGCAAACGGGGGACGTGAACGATGGGAAGAGGCAACTCGACACGTTCGACCTATGTTCCAATAGGAGTTAAGGGAAACTGTATGTAAAAAAATTGTTACCACAATCGGAAGACTTAAAGCCTCTCTCTCTCTCTCTCTCTCTACCCTGCTTGAATGGTGGGGATCGGGTACTTTTTCCCCCGGGCCCGGAGTTTTCAGAGGGGCCCGGACTCGAGATTATACGTATTTATATGAATTAGACATCATTGGAAAGGGCCCGCATTTGCAATTTTCCCCCGGGGCCCGGATTTTCCCCCGGGGCCCGGATATGCTCTCTACGGCCCTGCTGCTAGATAAAATAAAAATTATGTAACCCTAAATTTCACAAAACATTTGACCTACCCTCGTATGTATATCCCAAGCGCGATGCACTATTATCGGTGCGTCGACAACATTTTAAGCAGCCTTGAACTATATATAGTAATAATAATGAAGAAATCTCAATATGCTATGTTTCTCGCCCGTCCAGCTAAACCAAGAAGCTCTCATTCGACATCGTCTTGTTGTTTATTTTCATTGGTGAGGACGCTTACGATGCAGGCATTTCTTGTACAAGAGCTTTTGGCCTACTTATAAGGCTGGTAATGTAATTTAATATTAAAAGTGTAGCGCAGGGGTTCCCAACCTTTTTCGTACTGTAACTAGCTCTGTAGGATTCATCTGTTTGCGAGGGTCTTCTTAAAGAAAATACCGATAACTGAAGTCTTTTAGGGTACAAAATTATTTTTATTATTATTATTATTATTAATATTTGAAACTTGGTTTCATTTGGTTTGTCCAATTGGCGTCGGTTAAACTCGCAATTTAAAAGTAGGTCGAGGAAGCAGATTGTTTTAAAAAGGTGAGACCAAAGGGGTGTTAAATAAATATGTTTAAGTGGACAAGTGACGATGTGGTTAGATGGTCAAGCAGGGCACTTTTCTCACATCTGACCTAAAGTTGTGAAAAAGCTAATCTCAATTTTTTCCCTAAGTTGATTTTTGACCTGTATCTGGATTTGATTTCTCCAACTGTCTTACAAAAATGAGACATTCTGCTCGAGTAATAAAAGTGCAAAAAAAGTGGTGGTAAGATCGATTAGAAGGAATGTCTAACCCAATTGCATTGATCGAGATTCACAGGAAAGTATTCGCCGTTGAGGCGCACGCGGTTCTAGCCAGTCTGGCTTTTTCGACTTTGGACGTAAATTTAACATATTTCCATTATAGCTAACGACTTGAGCTTCCAGGTAACTTCATAAATTTAACTTTCTTTCGATTTATGGATATAACCTTTTAAAAAGGATGCTTGAACAGGACGATAAAAGGCCAGAAACGGGTGTTTGACCAAAGGTTTTAAAAACGGTGTCCAACGGAGTATAAACGTTGATCAATGTTGGGTTCAACAATTGCAAACGTGATCCCAGATCTTCGAACCATTTTTCTTGGAAAAAACTGTTTAAGCCAGAAAAGGCGGCCGCCATAGCCGAATGGGTTGGAGCGCGACTACCATTCGGAATTCACAGAGAGAACATCCGTTCGAATATCGGTGAAAACACCAAAATTAAGGAAAACATTTTTCTAATAGCGGTCGCCCCTTGGCAGGCAATGGCAAACCTCCGAGTGTATTTCTGCCATGAAAAAGCTCCTCACACAAATATCTGCCGTTCGGAGTCGGCTTGAAACTGTAGGTCCCTCCATTTGTGCAACAACATCAAGACGCACGCCACAAATAGGAGGAACAGCTCGGCCAAACACCCAAAAAGGGTGTATGCGCCAATTATATATACAGTGAAATTCCTTATAACCGGACACTCACCGTCGCAGTGTTTTTGTCCGGCTATGGGAGATGTCCGCTTATAAGGGATGAAGTCACAAAATATATACCACACATATAAATTGTATTGTACATAGTTTATTTAAGAAATTTTTGGAAGTAAACAATATTTGCATACTTTAGTATTACATATAAATACATATATGTACATATATCGATTAAGTACATTGTACAAGTTTCACATTTCAATACTAGTTTGATTGAAAAAATTCGGTAATTCTTGATTGCTTAAACATTGATTGCTTTAATTTAAAAGGCTCATTCTCAAAGTGACTCTCGATATTTTTAATGTGCTGGAAAGCTACATAGTCATTTTTTGCAAATTGTTTCAAGCCCGCAACAAGTTTTAAAGCCTCATCATATGATGTTATAGGCTCACATATTTCTTCTGAAAATTCATCTTCTGAATCACTTATGTCCATAGTATCATCTTGTTGGTCAAATTCAATTTCTATATTGTTGTCCTCAGTGAAAACATTTTGATCCATTTGGAGAAAACCTTCCAAATCATTTGCCAAGTCTAGTCCTTCCTGAAGCCTAGTATAGATTGCCAGTGGAATATCATCTTCAGAATCAAAATCTGGAAGATCCTCATCAGTTTCCAAAAATCCTGCTTTACGGAAGCAATTTCGGACGGTTGTGGCTTCCACTTTATCCCAAGATGCTTTGATGAAATACACAGCTTCTAGTACATTAATCGATTTTGAAAGCTCTGAGGCTGAACTTATATTGTCAATTTTAGATAGCAAGTGTTTTAAAACTAAGCTTCTATACGAAGTTTTAAAATTTTGGATTATACCTTGATCAAGGGGTTGGCTAACTGCCGTTGTATTTGGCGGCAAGAAAATAATTTTTATATTGGTTAAGTTTAATTCCTTTGGGTGAGAAGCCGCGTTATCTAAAAACAAGATAATTTTTCGATTCTGGCCTTTCATTCTTCGATTGAACTGCTGCAGCCATTCACTCATTACTTCTCGAGTCATCCATGCTTTTTTATTAGACTTCCAATCCACTGGCAGTTTTGCGATTGGAACATGTTTAAAAGATCGAGGACGGGCTGCTTTACCTATAACCAAAAGCAGCTCCTTTTCTCCAGCCATGTTAGCACAGAACAAAATTGTGAGTCTTTCCTTTGATAGTGTACCGCCCACGCATTTTTCTGATTTAAGAGCGAGGGTTTTGTCAGGCAAGGCACGAAAAAAAGCCCACTTTCGTCTGCGTTGTAAATGTCTTGAGGCTTGTAACCGGTCAACAGAGATGGCAGTTTTGTCCTAAACTGTTCGACACCATCCTGGTTTACATCTGCAGCTTCACCAGATACGCATTTGAAAGCAACATTATTCCTTATTCGCCATTTGTTTAACCATCCGCCTGAAGCATTAAAATTAGGTACACCCAGTTTGCCTGCAATTTCCACTGCCTTTGCTTTCAAAATGGGACCAGAAATCGGAATGTTTTGACTTCTAGCCTTAGCGAACCAATTAAAACACATCTTGTCTATTTCAGAGCCGCCTTCTTTAAGAAAGCTTCGCTTTTGATGAACATTAACTCCAGACTTCCATTTAGAACGAATTTTTTCTTTATTTTTATTGATTTCAGCAGCTTGTGTTTTGCCAATATTGAACCTTTCAAAGCAAAATAAACGTGTACCTACAATTAAATTTTTGGGCTCACTATACTTTGGGCTCACTATACCTTTTTGCAATTCCACGTACTGATAATTTATCTTTTTCGAATACATTAATAATTTCCATTTTTTCTTTAATAGAAAGTACCTTCTTTTTCGGCGCCATATTATTACGAACTTTGAACGCAACCATTCGCATACAACTGACTTAACAAACTGAATGGAAAACTACTCTTAATTTAAAACACAGGGCTTGAATGTGTGCATACATGTTAAAAGGGAAATCACCTATTTCATTTTTATAATGAACAACAAAGCTTGCTTGTGATATTTTTGAATTTTGTCCGTTTATGAGAAATTTTTTTATGAAAATGGTTTGAAATACTTTGTCCGCGTCCGGTTATTAGAGTGTCCGTTTATTAGGATGATATTTGTATGAAAAAATGAATGAAAAACCTGTGTGCCCAAAATTTGTCCGGTTATTGGAGCTGTCCGGTTATAAGGACTGTCCGTAATGGGGAATTTCACTGTATATATATATAAGCCAGAACAGCAGTCAGTGCTTCCTTTCTCTACATCTATTTTTCTTCTCATCTTCCCTATTTCTTTCCCTGCCTCCTTATAATGCTACAGTAACACACCCATTAGAATTCGCGTCCAAGTAATTTCACTCATTATAGCGTCTCGTGGCAACCCGTGTATACCATCACGCGACAATACCAGTTTGTGAGCCCTTGGCGTAGCGTATAGGCTCAAAAGTTCTGAGTATTTTACGACAAATGTCGACTCAAGAACATTAAACCAGTTTTCTTATAGTTTCGATTATTTATGTCTGCAACAAGCATGTTTTTCCTTCGACCTTCGGTTTATTAATCGGTACCCACAAGTAAACTCATCCTTGGCGGCCATACACTTTTCAGCACAGCAAACAAAATATTTTTCCATTGCACAGAAATCTTATTCACATCTTCCACTGTTATTTTAGTTCCTTTGTTTTAATTTTGACCGATATGTGGTCGAGGGTTGCGGTCCAATAGGTTTTGACTGCTGTCTACATTTGTAAAAGTAATACAACGAATAGGTGCACATGCACACATATACCTACATCCTGTATTTAAACAATCCATAACAACCTTCCATTTATGTGCATATGCATGTATGTTGGAATACATTTGTTAGTGCAATCCATATGAATGCAAAATTTCAATTTCACAGAGACTGCTTCCTCTTACATACTTACGGTGTTTTTGGCTTCTTTCGCATATTACAATAAATATATGCAGTTGTTGTTTTGCATTGCATTCACTATTGCTATTACTGCCGGCACTGCTGTTGTTAATGCCTTTTATGGTGGCCAGCAGTCATTATTTACAGCACACATTGCATGTAAAAATGTTGCCTTGAAGCATCTTCATGGCAGTTTTTACTCATTTTTGTTTTTGCATTTTTGCAAATGTTTATTCGAATGTTTATTGTACCCTTTTTTATTACGGAATTTGAAGGTTTGGATAGAGGCGAGAAACTTTCATCGGAATCGAATTTGTGAGTTGCAAAATATGAGACGTATTTGTAGTAAAAGTATAAATTTTTTTAAGTTGACCAAATTGAATTATGCAGATTTTTTTCTAATTATGAGCTGAATTTTACTTACAGTTTTGCAAGAAATTTGACCGCTGCTAGGAAATATGATTTTTTTGCATTACTAAAACGCGGCTGTAACATATCCCCAATTTTTAGTTGAGGCTTCTTTCGCTAAAATAATTTAATGATTTAAGACATAAATACGGCATGTACATAGTGTTTACACAGCAAAATGATTGTACGAGTTGTGTTCCAAAAAATTAGGAAACCCAATCGCCAAAGACAGATCACTCTTCACCAGGACAATGCGAGCTCTCACACATCGGCTCAAATAACTGCATTTTTGCACCCAAAACATCGAATTAATGGGTCATCCGCCGTATAGTCCTGACTTGGCACCGAATGGCTTCTTTTTATTCGCTTACGTAAAAAACAAACTGAGAGGTCAACGTTTTTCCGACACCTGAAGAAGCGGTTGCGGCATTCAGAATGCATGTTTTGGAGGTACCTCATTCAGAGTGGCAAAAGTGCTTCAACAATTGGTTCAAACGCATGCAAAAGTGTATACATCTTCATGGAGAATATTTTGAAAAACAATAAAGTGATTTTCGATGATTAAAATTTGTTGTTGTTCTCTAATCCCGAAATATAAAAGGCACCCCTCGCACGGATTCTGGCAGTAAAGTACACCATTTCTAATAATGCCAAACAATTCAATAAAAACCACGTAAAATATTGACTTTTTTTTAATAAAAAAAAAATATTAATGAAACATAACTCAAATGATTCAACACTTTTAATAAAAAACTAAAATTTAAAATATCCACAGCACTCAAAAACTAATATGTCAAAACTAAAACACACCAATACGTCGTATAGAGGGGTACTGCAACCATTTAACTTATTTTCCAACTACGTTTTGATTACTTCTTCTTTAAAAACACGCTGGAATGGAATTCGTCGAATAGACGAACATTATTTTCGACGTGTAAAAATAAGTATAGCACAAATAATGTTATATTTTCTTTCAATATTTAGTTCGGAACGAAATTCGTCGAATAGATGAACATTGTTTTTATCGTATAAATAATTAAAATCCAAACATTTGCATATAAAATTAAAATTACAATAATTTATATATAAGCCAATCAAAATATTTTTTCTGTCAGTTAAAAAAATGAAATTTACTTGAAATTTTAAAAAATGTTCCTCATTAGTTTAAGGGGGTAGTATGGTATTTTTTTTTTTTCATTTTTTTTTTTTTTTTTTTTTTTTTTTAAATTATTCTATAACATCTTAAGATTATTGTGTGAAAGTTTGAAGTGCATTAGAGTAAAATTGACAAAGACACAAAGGATTAAGTATCTACCTCTCCAACCGGATTTCACGCTGTAAAAATCTTCACAAATCTTTAAACGCGTTTTTCTCACACTTGCCTTTTTTACGGTCGGTGTCCACTGTAGATTCATATCTACTGCACCGATTCTTTTCAAATTTGGTTTTTTTGTTTCTTTGCTTTATTCACGAGGTAATGGCGTCGAGTTATTTTTTTTTTAAATTTTGTCATATTTTAAAACAACAAAGTTTTCAAGTTTTTTTTATGAAAAATCGGTGTTTTGACTTCAAAGCGCTTTAAAAAATTAAAAAAAAAAAAAAAATCGACGTTGTTACCTGCGAAACTTTATTAGCTGATGAAATCAATTTGGTTTTTTGATTTTAGTTGATCCAGTAATGAGTTCTGAGGGACACCGCAATAAAACTTTTTTATGAGACGTCCGCGAAGATTCGCTGCCACCAACTCATTTCTTCATAAAAATCAATGAAAATTTCACACAATATTGTTTAAATATGACTTTATAATGAAGTAATTTTAAAATTTTGAATAAATCAACTGTGTCGACAAAAAAAATTTCGAAAAATATGCTTGTTTTACACCGAATTAACCATACTACCCCCTTAAACACATAAGAAATGTATAATCAAATGATTTTTTTGAATAATTTAAATAACAATTTTTTCAGATACTCGTTAAAAACGGAGTTCATCGAATAGACGAACAATAGCGTTGACGTTTAAAAATAATCATAGAACAAATGATATTATTTTAATAATAAGAAGTATACATTTTCTTCAAATATTAGCTTCAAACGAAATTCGTAGCTTTAAACAGTAATCTGTGAGCAAATGATTTCATTAATAATTAAAATTACAATTATTTCAAATTCATCGAATTGACGAATATTACAATTGCTTTGACGTTTAAAATATGTATGGTACAAATAATCATTTTAATAAAAAAAAAATTAATACACATTTTTTTTCAACTACTAGCTTCAAACGAAATTCGTCGATTGGATGATTAGCGTTTCACGGAATATATAAAGAAATGATTTTATTAATAATTAAAATTACAATTATTTCAAGTTCTTCGAATAGATGGAATTCAACGAATTGACGAATATTAGCTTTGTCGTCTAAACTAATTACGGTACAAATTACATAATTTAAAAAAACAAAAAACATTTTCTTCATATACCAGCTTCAAACGAAATTCGTTGACGGGATGAAAGTTGTATGTGCCGTATAAAAAATTATGATGAAAACCGATATTAATTAAATATTGAATTAAGAATTTTATAATATAAAAATATATTTTTTCCTTTTAAATCCCATTATCATAATTTTAAAAGAGGATGCCTCATATGGATGGACAGAAACTGTACACATAAGGCGTTCATTGCCAAATGATTATTCTAAAATTAAAGTTCTGGTAACTTAAAACGGATTTCATAGAATATACGCATATTAGCTTCGACGTTTAAAATTACAATAGTTATATGACAAATGATTTCAACTAAAATGTGAATGACAAATCTGTACAAGAAGGTATTTTTTTTTTTACGAATTCGTCAAATAGATGACCTTAGGCTTCACCGTACAAATGAATACATATTTCATTTAAATTTAACACAAAAACAGTTTTGATTTTCAAGTAACTCATTAGCACAGAATTCGTCGAATGGACGAATATGAAAAAATTAGACAATATTATGAAATAATATGAATCATTTTTATTTAAATCAAATAGGCATTTAAATAATCCCATAAGAAGCAATACGTCGAATAGATGAACAATATCCAAAACACTGAATGATTTCAAATAAAAATATTAGTATATTATTTTAATATTTTCTAAGAACTTAGTTCGTCGAATAGATGAACAATATGGACATTAATCTCAATGTACAAATGTCTAAAATATATGCAATTATATTACACAATGATTCCATTTAAATCAGATAAAATCAGTTTACTTTTAATACCAATTTAAGGTAGAATATGTCGAAAAGACGCACAGAAATTAACATACAAAATGAATATCAACATAAGTAATCTTCTAATTTTTTTATTTGTATTTCCTGAATATATTTTATGAACTGAATTCGTCATATAGACGAATAATATAACATTAGCTTCAAGGGTTAATTAATTATGAATTCTTATTAAATGACTGTCCCGTATGAAAAACCAAGCTAGAAATTAATCTCATTAAGAATTAATTTTATTTAATTACAATGGAATTCGATGAATAAATTAAAAAAAAAAAACTTTAAGGAAATATTTAGTATCAACTGTTCAACTTTCAAACTTTTGGAGCAAAAGCAGACACATAGCGCTACTGTCAGCAGCCGATGTTCCACGAATTACTCTTCCTTTTGTTGTGTGTGCACTGAACAACTTTCCAGCAACACAGTTCCCACAGAAATCTCAACCTGTCGAGTAAAATATCTTGCAAGCCAATGAATGTTTAATAACAATAACGATACCTTTTACAATTACAAAATTTACTTGATTGTACTTAATTACCTCGTTACGAGTACTCGTTTTAATAGTTATGATGCCAACAGCTGCATTGCATCATGAAATATTCATGAATTTCGCGTAAAGCAGAGGAACTGAGCTGCTCTCTGGCTATAACGCGTGAACACATTTAGATTGAAGAAAAGAGTTGTTGCTGTTGTTTTAAAATAGCCATTGAAATAAGTGCATTGTACTGTAGTTCACAATAAATTTTTCTTATTTAAAATGTGGAAAACAACTGGTCTGTTGAAACATGCCACGCAACCTCCGCGTTTAATACCTCTGTTGCTATGAATTTAATTAATTAATTGTTACTAAATTTATTGTCAAAGAGTTGATTTTTGTAATCAGTCGGTGTTGACGGACAGCCACATTTTCAGCGCTCGAAACAAATGGTGTATATTTAGTGGGACCCCAGCACCAGGTGACTTATTGCGAACCATTGAAAACTGGTGAAACCGACAGAGAAGATCACTACCGAGCTCAAGTAATGCGTTTCATCAAGCGATTATTGGGGGAAAAACGGTTACGATGAAAATAAAGACAATACATTAAATCCATTTTGCAGCAGGATAAGATTCGGTCAAATGATGCCCAAATGGATCAGTAGAATTTTAACATGACAATGTTGAAATAAATAAATGTCACGAGTATGTAGTAAAAGGAAAAATGCTAGAAAAAATTGAAAAAAGATAGTTGTATAGTAATTCAAATTCAGTTAAATAAACATTCCTGGGAGTTTTAATGACACTTTCCTAAAATAAAAAAAAAAAAAAAATAAAAAGCATTTGTTTATTTTTCATTTATTTTATTTGTATAATTCTTTTACAAGAAATCGAACTTCTGTTTAATGGCTTCCATACTTCTATTTCAAGAGCGCACACGCTATGTGTAGACAAAACAGAAAATTGTAGGTTCAAAATATTTTAAGTCAATTAAATAGCTAAAAAAGCGCGCGAAAATTTCGATTTTTGTTACCCGATTTTTTGTAAGCTTTGCTCATTTCCGGAGCATTGAAAATTATATGCAGATATCAGTCGAATTTCCGCTTTCAAAAAACAAAATAGTCAATAAAAAAATAAGAATAAAATATAAAAATTTAATAAAAAAATGCATATAATAAAAAAGAAAACGAAAAAAAAATCAATATAATAATACATATGATAAAACGTAATAATAAAAGCAAAATAGTTAAAAATAACGGAATAAAAAATAAAAGAAATAAAAAATTAAAAAAAGGTTAAATATATAGTAAATAATAAAAAGAAATAAAAAATAATAATGCATAGAAACGATAATAAAAAATAATAAAACTAAAACAATAATACGGCCCGGCAAAGCTTACGCTCATTTCTGTAGTTTTGAAAATTATATGTGAACGGAGTTGTCATTTTACAAAAAACAAAATAGTCAATAACAAAATAAATCTTAGAATAAAATATAAAAAATTTATATAATAAAAAAAGCTAGTAGTAATAATAATAACAATAAATAATACACAAATTAACAAATGAAAAATAGAATTTAAAATGAAAAATTTAAAAACATTATAAAAAGAAAAAGGGCAAAAATATAATAAAAGAAATAAAAAATGAAAAAAATGTCATATATAAAATAAAAAGTAATAAAAAAAATTAAAATAAATAAAAATGATAATAGAAAATTATCAAGAAAGAAACAATTATAAAACAAAACACAAAACAAATAAAAAAAAAACTGAATTATAGACCATGAAAATAATAATATTACATATACATATGTATATATTATTAATAAATTTAAATAATAATATATTTACATAAAATATTTTCATCGTCTTTAAAATATTAAATACTATTTTCATGGCTTTTAAAATATAAAATTTTTTTTTCATGGTCTTTAATTCTATTTTTGTTTTCTTATTCTTTTATTTGTTTAGTGTTTGATTTTTGATAATTTGTATATTGTTTTTTTATAATTTTCTATTATAATATTTATTTACTTTCTATTTTTATTTTACATACAATTTTTTTTTTCGTTTTTTATGTTTTTACTATTTTTCTTTTTATTATGTTCTTAATTTTTTCTATTCTATTCTATTCAATTTCTATTGTTCATTTGTTAGTGTTTTAAATATTACATATTATTTTCATGGTCTTTTTTTAATCTTTTTTCACTTAAATTTTTAATTTTATTTAAATTCGTTTTTTTCTTAATTGTTTTTATTTCATTAAAATTTAATTTTTTATAAATTTTTTTCTATTTCATGTATGCTTCTTTTACTTCGTTTTCTGTTTTATACATTACATATTCTTTTACTTATTTCATTCAATTTTATATTTCTTTCAACAAAACAAAAAAAAGCGAAAAAAATTGTGAAAACTCAAAAATAGGTGGAACAAAAGAAGGAAAAATGGAATTGAAGACCCTATTGTTTATATGTATATAGTAGATGAATACTTTTTTATTTTTGCGTTTTAATAATTAAAAAAAAAATTTATTGATGTATAATTTCTTCTGTTTTCGTATTTTAATTTCCTATTTTAAATTATTTTCTTTATTATTTTGTTTATTTTATTTTATTTTTCATTTTTATTTTCTTTTATTTTTTATTTTTATTCTCTTTTTTATTTTATTTTTATTAATTTTTCATTGTTTTATTTATTTAGTTTTATTATTTTATTAATTCAGCAAGACGTTGACCGACTTGAAAGAGAAGGTTAGGAGAGTCTTCAACAAATGTTACCAAATAAGGAACTTTCAAGATTACCGGGAAATCTTGAAAGCTTATAAGAAAGCCATTAGAGATGCGAAGCGCAACTCTTGGAAAGAGTACTGCGAATCCATCGAATCCGTAAGAGACTCGGCCAGACTCAGCAGGATCCTATCCAAGGACCACTCCTGTAAAACTCTTGTCAAAAGAGAGAACGGGGAGTGGGCTGAATCTGCAGGCGAATCCTTAAAAATCCTTATTGATGCCCATTTCCCGGAAAACTCTATTGATCCGGTCTGTAACGAAGACGCGAACCGGCAGCAGGGGTTACCTGTGATGTCCCTGACACGGGTCTTGTCCGTCAACAGAATAAACTGGGCAATCGAGAGTTTTTTCCTGAAATTCTGGAAGGAGCACTGGCTACACTCAGCAGATGGGCCGCCAGTGGCGGTCTCAGAGTCAACTCTGACAAAACAGAGTTGATGCTATTCACCAGAAAATACAAGCCTCCACATTTTAAGCTTCCTAGACTTAACAACCAGTGTCTTACACTTTCATCGGAAGTCAAGTATCTTGGTGTAATACTTGACCCCAAGCTCCACTGGAAGCCGCACATAGAAAATCGAGTTAAGAAGGCTAATATAGCCTTCTACGCCTGTAAATCTATGTTCGGCAAAAAATGGGGCCTCAAGCCACGTGTCGTACTTTGGATGTACAACTTAGTGGTTCTGCCAATTTTGACATACGGTTGCCTAGTTTGGTGGTTAGCTCTTCAGAAGGGCTACAACTTCACTAAATTAGAGAGAGTGCAGAGAACTGCATGTGTAGGCATCACTGGTGCCTGTAGGACATGTCCCACCGCTGCGCTCAACGTTATTCTCCACTTAATTCCTGTGGATCTGCAGGTTAAGTCCATTGCTGCTCAGAGCGCTATTAGACTGAAGGAGTTTGGCCTTTGGAGACAACTCCCTGTAGGGCATAGCAGCATCTTGAAGCAGATCTCCCCTTCCTTCTCTGATATTCGCACCGACCTCTCCATCCGCAAACTGTGCTTTGAGGGTTGTGCTAGGGCTATCTTTCCGAGCAGGCAAGATTGAAAAGAGGGGAGAGTTGTTGCGGATATAGATGCCTCTGTTTTCACTGATGGATCCAAAATGGAGTCTGGAGTGGGGGCAGGGGTCTACTCCAAATCAGCCAGCATTTCGGTCTCCTATAAACTGCCGGAGACAAGCAGCGTCTTTCAAGCAGAGGTCTTCGCGATCCTGCAGGCATGCAAAATGCTTCGGGATCGCTGTTGGGAGGGAGACATTAAAATTTTTTCCGATAGCCAAGCTGCAATCAAGGCACTGTCGTCGCCGTACTGCAGCTCTCTTCTCGTGAACTCCTGCAAGGAGGAACTTAAACGCCTCGAACGTGCTGGAAACATTTCCCTCATCTGGGTTCCTGGGCACAGGAATATAGAGGGAAATGAAATTGCCGATGAGCTTGCCAGGAAGGGGGCGGCAGAACCAAATCCAGCTGCCCTCTTCTCAGACATCGGTATCCCCTTGACCGTCGTTAAAGGGAAACTACACAACTTCTTTCTAAGAAAAGCGCAAGACAGATGGAGGTCTGTCTCATCGTGTGCCATTTCAAAAGCACTATGGCCTCAATATGACATAAACAGAACGCTTAAGGTGATGGGAACTCCCCGCCATTCAATTTCCAAACTCATTGCGGTGATCACTGGCCACTGGGTGATCGGCACTCACGCGGAGAAGCTTGGAATTCCGTACAACCCCCATTGCAGAAGCTGTGGGGATCCTGCAGAGAAAGAGACTGTGGAACACTTTCTCTGCAGATGTCCGGCCTTGGCGGCTAGGCGCTTGAGATTCCTTAGCGTCCCCTTTGGGGATGACTTGATGAAATTCTCCAGCCTAGATCCCTTTTCTCTCCTCCGCTACATCAACACCCCTGGATGGCTGTAGACGGGCTTATCTCCTCCCTTAATCCTTTCACAGGTAGTGGTCCACTTTATGGTATCAAAACGGCACGTAAGTGCTACTTGTAGTGTTCCTGGGGTACTCTTGCCATCTTACCTACCTACCTACCTTTATTTTTATTATTTTTTCTTCCATTTTTTAATAATTGTTTCCTTTATTTTTTTCATTAACTTTTTCTAATTTAATTTAAATTTAATTTATTGGTTTTTATTCGTCTTTTATTTTTTGTTATTTTTTTGTTATTAATTTTGTTATTTTGTTTTTTTTTTGTTATTAATTTTGTTATTTTTTTATTTTTTTTGTTATTAATTTTGTTTATTTATTTATATGTTTTTTATTTAAATTTTTTTTGTATTCCTTTTATTAATTTTTATTTATTTAATTTTATTTCTTTTATTTTGATCACTTTTTTCTTTTTCTTTTATTTTTATTAATTTTTTCCTCATTCATTTATATTCTTTCATTTATTTATATATTTTTTTTTTTAATTTTTTCTATTCTTTTTATACATTTTTTGTTTTATTTCTTTTTTATTAATTTTCTCAAGATTTTTTTTTCATTTATTTATATTTTTTTATATGTTTTTTTAATTTTTTCCTATTCTTTTTAATAATTTTGTGTTTTATGTCTTTTTTACTAATTTTTTCTTGATTTTTTTTTTAATTTATTTATATTTTTTCATTTATTTATATGTTTTTTAAATTTTTTCTATTCCTTTTATTAATTTTCTGTTTTATTTTTTTATGAATATTTTCTTGAATTGTTTTTATTAATTTTTTCTCATTCATTTATATTCTTTAAGTTATTTATATTTTATTGATGTTTTTTCTATTCTTTTCATTAACTTTGTTTTTTTAATTTTTTTTTATTAATTTTTTTCATTCATTTTTTTTTTGTTCATTAATTGTTTCTTATATATTTTTCTATTTCAGTATCTATTACATAAATAGCAGCTTTGCCAACTATGGCCGAAAAATTTAGTATGTTTTAGTATTTTCTTCCGAAATTGAGCCTTTCTGACCATAGTGCAATGACATAAAAATGTCCAGCGTTGTTGACGAACCGGTTTTTAAGCCACATGTTATTATTTTTTATTCATTTTTATTTATGCATATTATAATACATACATGGTATACCAGCACGCATTTACTTTTGAGTCTTAATTGCACAGTCAACTCGTGTGCGCCAGTTTGTTGTTGAGTCATTTCAACTCGGCATAATTATTTTTACTAGGTTTTTTTTTAATTAAATTTGCATAGCTGTCAAACAAAATGACATGAACATTTGGTATTTCCCCAAATGAGTTTTCAGCACTTCAGTTTGCAGTGAGTGACTAGAACAAAACAGCTTTAATATTAGAGTTAATTGTACTGGTTTCTAGGCGCACGAGTTTGTACTTGGCTTGTACTGGTGAGGCATTTGAAATAATTTTAAGAACTAGTTTCATTTCGAAAACTCTGCAGCTTCGTAGAACTTTACTGCTTTTGGGTTGATGTGGTGTTTTTATGCACAAGTTTTTCGTTGGTACAATTTCAAGTACAAATGTATATGTGCATGTACTATATATATATATATTTTTTTTGTTGTTGTTTGATTTTGAAAACAACATAGCTCTTATAGCAATTGTTGCTGTCGCGCTGTTACTCAATAGCGAGCCACCATTTACGATGTTTAGCGTTTTCAATTTACATGAAAAAGTCATAAATTTAAAACCACTTTTCAAAGCCAAAAGCAAGAGAGAAAAACAAGTAACAACAACAAAAAAAAAAACAGTTATACTATGACAGGTATTCGAGCGGCATATAAAAACATAAAATTCCAAAAAGTAGCTAACAATGAACCATGCAATGAATTGGCAATTTCAAGCCGCAATCAGCCATCTACTAGCCAATCACAAAGAATGGGTCGACTGCGCCAAGAACTTGGCAGTCGAGGCATTTTATGGAGTCAGACCACACCACACTACAGCCGCGCCTGGCTTTGCCACGCGCAACTATTCTCATTATGTTTCTTTTTTCGGTCTTGCCTTCATCACCAATAGAGTGGGTGAGTGTACGGAGCCAGCCGTTAGGCTGCTGATGGTGCCTGCAGTCGACGACGAAGCGGCCTGAAACACCAAACAACCAATTACAATGAATAATTAAACAGACGTAGTGATATCAACGAACATATAAACATTTGTATGTATGTATGTACAGTGTGGAAGAAAAACGCAAGAACGGCTATTGGTAAAAATTAAACTAGGAAAACTTGTCTTATATAAGAAAATGAAAATTGTTTACTTAACAAGTTGAATATGCTCAAAAATCTTTTAATTTTTATTTCATGAGCTTTAACTGAGTAAGATTATTAAAATTATGCTCATTTATAATATAAAGTTTGTTGATTGTTAAGCAAAACTCAATTTTGACGCTGAAAAATCACTTTGACGGCCTTGACACTTCACGGTTATTGCCAGTAATTGGAACAATGAGCGAGAAGCTCGTTCTGAATCTGCTTTAAAAGAATGGATGGTTGTTAGGTAAATACCTGGCGGGAACAGAAAAACTAATACTTTGGAGGAAGGATCTTCAGTTTTTTTGCGATCTTCGAACGCAGACGGCCTTTAAGAGTAGTTCTTCTTGCTGAGAGCTGACGACCGCTATTCGAAAAAAAGATTCGTCTGATTTTTATGTCATTAACATATCGCTGAACACACACTGCTCGCTGCATTGTGTTTCAAAATAGTTTGCCCTCTTCGTGCCATTGACTTAGTACGTGCTTGTAGCCTGCCAGATACCACATCAGACCTTGAGAATAGTCGGGTATACGCTTGCGAAACGACCCGAAGTCATGTCCGGCCATAGACTGCCGCTGCAAGAGCATTTTGTAAAATTTATGAGGCGGCCGCCGTAGCCGAATGGATTGGTGCGTGATTACCATTCGGAATTCACAGAGAGATCGTTGGTTCGAATCTCGGTGAAAGCAAAATTAATAAAAACATTTTTCTAATATCGGCCACCACAAATAGGAGGAGGAGCTCGGCCAAACACCTAACAGAAGAGTACGCGCCAATTATTTATTTTTTTATATTTTATGCTTTCACAAAAATAAAATTTTGAAATAATTCTGCGTCGTTTCTGGCTCAAGTACCTTCTAACTACTTTTTAATAATAAGTTTTCTAGTGGCATCAAGTAGGCGAAGTATGATCAAGTAAAGTGGCTTGTTTCCTATTTAAAAGCCATCTCTACACAACAACTGGAGTAAGTTTTGTATTATAGCAGTTGACTTTATGAAGGCATCTCGCGCACTCTGCCGAAAGAAAAATGACGTCCTTATGTATGAATGGATAAAGAAGCCTGTTCATCGATTCTTTTTCATTTCATCGTTTCTTTTTCATTTCGTCGTTTCTTTTTCATTTCATCGTTTCTTCTATTCAAAGCAGCGTGGGACCGCTTCCTAACTGGAGAAGTTATCTAGCCGCTACCTCCAAGAACACAATACTACCCTCCTCTCCATGTTTAAATGCCTTTGTAGGGTATTTGGGCCTAAATTTTAAATATATCGGGTTTCTTAAGCAACATTGACCATCACTTGAGCATTTGTCGTTACGCCATTTTTTCTGTAACATATATGAACCATTAGATACCGTACGACTTCGAGTGTGTGAATCACTCGTTAGTACGAGTATAATAAAGTACAAGTTTAAAGTTGCTAAAAAATCTTGCTAAGTTTTGATAATTTTTTTCTATGACGGATTTCGAATGCTCGTGAAGAACGAAAAAACTGCTCAAACCCGCTAGTAAAAAAAATTTCCCAAACTAATGCGCTTTTTGAGCCACTTTAAACTAACACTTTATTGTAACAAAATTTAATGGGCTATTAAACTACATTTCCGACATTTTTTTGGCTAAAAAGTTTGAAATTTTTATAGAAATTTGTTAATTTTTCTTTTAATTTGAATTTGAAACTTTGAAACTTGGATTTACCACCCAATATATCAACTTCACTCAATACCCAACTTTTTCAATAAGTTTTAGTATTTTTCCTATTTTATTGAGTTTTATTTCCAAATACTCGTATATCATTTACGGTTTTTGTGGGAGAATGAAATATAGGTATTTTCATAAAAAAGAATTATTAAAATTAAATAGCGAACAAATAAACAAATAAGTTGTCCAAATTTATCAATAAATCACTGTGCTGTAGTTATTCAACGTAGTGTATAGAAGCATATCATTCCTAATCATGTCAGCTGTCTTAAATGAATGACGTAACGATGCCGTTTTCATACGATATTTCTGCAGTTTTGTACCTCTGCTAGGCTTTCCTCTATGGCTGCTTAAGCTCTTCTTTCATTCTAGGCTCTTTTCATAATTTTAAACTTTTAATATTTAATATTATAATTTTAAATTAATTTTATAAATTTGATATTTTTTATTAATAAAAAAATATTTCACTATTGGCTACTTTGGTATTGATTCTCGCGTTTATACACTGCAGTACTTTGCTAAATTACCGCATCGTTTCATTTAATTTAACGATTATAATTACCCCTGATTAAAGTATTTTAAAACTTGACAGTACAAGCAAAGCAAACATTTTAATTAAAGCCACTGCTGTTACTTTAATATCCGTTTACTTTAACATTTGCCGGCGAATCCCGCAAAATGTACTCCAGCTGCAGTGTTGCAAACTATTTTTCAGTGCATTCATTTTCTTCATAGGCGCAAGAAAAATATATTTCTAATAGTATTAAGTATTCTTATTTTTTTGTCGCATACTGTGAATATGTGAATAAAGTTAATTTATACATTCTTATAAGGCAGCAATTTACATATGCAAATCACTGGCAGCCAGTGAAATCAGGAAAAACTAAAATTCATAGAAACAAAAGAAACTTTCAATGCCTTGGCTCACTGCTTTGGTGGCTTCCATCAGCTATGTATGTACTCGTATGCAGTTGCGGTTGGAGGACAACAAGCAAAAAACAAAAAACACAGAAAAAGCAAATAAACAAGGCAATCTAAAGCAGCCTTAGAAAAGCGCCCGATTAGTTAGAAAATAAATGCTAGGCTGTTAGTGAAATGCAGGACAAGAGAGATCAAAATAGAGTAACATTGAAATTAGACTCCTTGTTACCAATCGACAAAATAACAGTAAATTAATTGAATGTGTTTGAAGAACTAGTAATCATTTATTGAGAGCTTACAGGAAAAGTTCATTATGAAATTGAAAAACAAATTGAAGGTGAAACAAAAAACCAAAAATGTATTGAAGCAGTAGAAACCAGAAAAAAACAAAAACAAAATAGAAGCTCCAATACAGCAAAAAATTGAAATTTGACAAATTCCGAGTAAAGGCGAAGCAAAGCAACTTTAATATGCCTACAATGAAGAACATAGCTGGAAAATCCCAAACCACTGATTGCCAGCAAAAGCACTGGTAGAGTGGGTAAATGCTAGCTGAAAGAGACAATGAAATGACAACGAAAAACTCAAAAGTACATTGAAAATTGAAAAAAAAAAAAAAATATATGCCTGCTATGCGTGCATGCTTACAAAAATAACAAAAAAGAAAAACAAAAAAATGTCGAGAGTAGTTGAAACTTGGCATGGAATTAGAAACATTTAACATTTTTTTGTACATTTTCAAGTAATTCAAAACATGGCAATTTCCTAATTATAGTAACGGTTAACGGTTAACAAATTACAAACAATTTCTTTAAATTTTCCAGTATGAGTAATAGGCCGGGGCGATTTGTGGGGAGGCAGAAAAATCGCCCATTGCTCTGTGAAAATCATATTCTAGGGATCAAAATAAGAAACTTTGCCGAAGGAACCATACCTCTAAAACGAATTCTGATGTCTCCCAATTTGGGTGGAACTTTTTAGTTTCTTTTCTCATGTAAAGGCCAAAAATGGTGATATTTTGAAATGATTATATGGGGAACCCCCCAGGGGAGTTCCAGGTGGTGTGCCACTGGCATGGGTGGATCGGCCGTCCAAAGTTAGTGGGGGTCGGTCATACATTTGGACTCGATTGGAGCACTCTAAATGGGTCAAAGTGGGATTTTTCGTTCGACCCAAATTGGGGGACATCAGAATTCATTTTAGAGGTATGGTTCCTTCGGCAAAGTTTCTTATTTTGATCCCTAGAATACGATATTCACAGAGCAATGAGCGATTTTTAAATCGATCCGCCCTAATGAGTAAACTATTAGATTGAAAAATGTTAGATCTACCACAATTCCGAACTAGCACATAAACGTAGAGTTAAAAGCTGTTCGAGAATCTTTTCAAAAGTTAGTTAGTGAGTTACAAATAAATTCCATTAGGATCGATTCCTGGCTTTAAGCTTTATTTGCGACCATGTTAGCGAAAATTCATCGGTAGCTGTCGAGAATTCATCGTATGAGCTTCGCCGCCAAGATTTTTTGAGTCGACCTCTACGTCGTAAGTCTTGTGAACTCCATTCTGCTGATGTCAGTCGCAGGTTTTCGCCGAGGCAACCAAAAAGTGATGAATGATTATGAACGAACCACGACATCGCGACAAAGATATTCATGGTTCAAGATAAGTTCATAGTGAAAATCCAGTAAATTCTAGTCCGCTTAAGAGAGGAACGAGCAAAAGATACCTCAATGTCTGCAATACCTGCAATGATTGAATCTTATACGGGTCAACCGGGTACAGGTCAAAATCTGTCCATGCAGAGGATGAGCAGAGGTCGTGTTGCTGAGAGCTTCAAATCGCAAATGAATGTCGCAGTCGAACTCTCCACCTCTTAATATTATCATCTGACATTCTCTATTACGTATGCACCACAGCATCGCTGGTTGTGTTTTTCAGAAGGTCTAGCAGATCTATAAGTATGTATGTATGTGCTATATTTGGTTCGCATTTTTTGTTTTATAATCTCATCCACTTTATCAAATCTACGTCGAAAAAGTGCAAACTTTTCGGATAAGGGCTTTGAAATTGCTGTACACATCGTTCGTTCGTCATAAGCTCAAATTGTTGCATTTATTTGGAGGCCTCATCATACATTTTTCCATTGATAATATCCGGAACCCGTGGAGAATTTTGCATTCTATGGTCATATGATCCTAAATGATGGGTGTTAAGATTAAATTTCGTTGCATATGTTTCAATAGAAGCTGAGCTCTGGCGCCTAATGTGACAATTTTACTGAATAGGTATCGAAAAAGATAATTTTGAACAAAGAGCCATTACAATATTTAAATTTAAACTCAGTAAAACGAGGTACGAAAGGCATCAAATCGTACAACGAACTTATGGTGAGAAGGTCTATCTCATATTTCTTTTGATCGTGTTGTTATTGTAGCAGCATAAACATTCCGCATAAATGCTTACCGAGTGCTCCGACAGCATTGGATCGCATGTAAATCAGGGTCGTGCCGCTAACATCGAACCGACTGCCGTGGGATTTAAATGGTTTAAGGAAGGTCGCCAAGTTTTGCAAGATTTTAATCGTACCGGTCTTGTTATGCGTCAATCAATAGAAAAAGAACCAAAATCTTCTTTTCGCTACATGAAAATTAACCAAGACTTTAATGCCGTGTCTATCTCGGTTTTGGGAAACATTTGGTGACGCGAATTCGGCGACCATGCAAGGCGATGCATCGAGTGTGAGTATATAGAGTTTGTGTATATTGTACGAAGATGCGAAGGAAACTAAAAAAAAATAAATAATTGGCGCGTACACTTCTGTTAGGTGTTTGGCCGAGCTCCTCCTCCTATTTGTGGTGTGCGTCTTGATGTTGTTCCACAAATGGAAGGCCCTACAGTTTCAAGCCGACTCCGAACGGCAGATATTTTTATGAGGAGCTTTTTCATGGCAGAAATACACTCGGAGGTTTGCCATTGCCTGCCGAGGGGCGACCGCTATTAGAAAAATGTTTTTATTAATTTTGCCTTCACCGAGATTCGAACTAACGACCTCTCGGTGAATTCCGAATGGTAATCACGCACCAACCCATTCGGCTACGGCGGCCGCCAGGAAACTATTTCGAATAAAAAAAAATTAACTTTGCTCAAATATTCTCAAGTTTTCTTAAGGGGTTATACGCAGTTATGACTTTCAAAAAAATCGTTTTTTTTAGTGCATTTTTGTAATGTACATATATTCAAAAGTATACGCACGAAATTTGAAGTAGATCTAAGCAATACTTTCGGAGTTATACCTAAATATGTAGAGATGCCTCGGCACGTTTTAAGGTAGGTATTGAAACTTTAAACGTGTTTTTTTCAAAACGGCATTGTTCAAGTCGGTGTACACGATATCTCGAAAACGGCTTGTTTGATCGGTCAACCGTTTTAACTCAATCTTTAAAGATACATTTTCTAGTAATTAATCGTTCCTTTTGTAAATCTGTTACTTATTTTCCATTTTATAATCAATTTACGGCCAAATTTTAACGTAAAAATCGAAATCATTTCTTTTAAAAGCTGCCATTTTCTGAAAATACACTATTTTGATTAGCCGAACGATTAATTACTAGATAATCTAATATAAATATTAACAAAATTTGTTTGGTTTTTTTGATTTCAGATAATCCAATCCTGAGTTACGATGTACACCGTAAATCGTCTTTTTTTAAAGGAGGTTCCAGAAATCGCCTGCAGCGCGCTCTATAATCAACATTTTCATAAATAAAAAATTTTGTTACGTTCTTGAAGGATGCTTTTATAACCGCCAAAAATTTTCAAATTAAAATATTCTGAAGTTTCTTCAGGATAAATCCTTGACAACCCGTATTTTATTTGCTTCATAACTGCGTATAACCCCTTAATTTCGCACAAAATCGGGAACTTTTGCATGTCCGTTAAGTTGGCCCCGCCATTTTTGAATTTCGTGTTTATTGAAATTGTGCTGCAATGTGCTATTCTTGTGCCGTATTGTGCCGCCAAAAGAAATTTTATATCTATTTTTTTTCTATTATTTTTTCAATTTTTAAATTATCAACCGTTAAGCTGGCCCCGCCATTTTCTCCGATCTGGAAAAATTAAGAAGCACTGAGTTCTGTTCGACTTGTGCTGTTTTGTGCCACTTTTTGTTTTCTCGTAATTGCCAAAATAACAGTGAAAAATTTTTTTTTTGTTTTTTCGAAACACACAAAAATTTTTTTTTGCGAAAAAATTACTTGTGCTGTATTGTGCTATGCCTGTGTAATATTTTTGCCCTCTAGCGTTTTTTTCTAAGACGTCAAATTAATGGAGAAAAATTGAAAAAATGATTTTTGGGAATATAAAAATACAATGTAAATACATTTTTATTTTGATTTATTAATTACATAAATGCACATGTGTGCATGAACTAATTTTTTAGGATATATAATAGATGATTTGGGATTTTTGCTGTCTCCATCAAATAGTAGCCAGCGCTCAAACATCGGGATGTAAGCGACATAATGTCCAATGACACCGAGTTTAAACGCTCCAACATATGCAACAACACCTGCAAGTGTATAAGTTTCTTCTTCAAGAGTCAAAACTGGTGGAATTTTATTTAGCGTAATCTGTTCGCGACTTCCCATGTCGGTATCAACCAATAGCGTTGGTCCATACTTTCGTGACATGGTTTGAGTTTGGCTGCAACACTTGCGATTAAATATACTATTACGGATTGCCTTCTCAAGGTCTTTGAATCCTCCACATTTCATGTCGTTGTGATTGACGCCAACCACAGCGCTTGTGCGTTCTTCATGTTTACCACAAATTTGGCATATATGCGATATTGTACATGAGGGTGTCTTTGCAAAAACGGCAATTAAAAAGTTAGCAATATTGCTTTGTGCTTTAACTGTTATAATGTTTCCAGCTTCTGAACTTTTTGTTACTTCATGAAGGAGATATGCTCGTTGCTTAAAAAACTTAATCTTTTGTCCATCCTGGAGCAATATTTGCGCACACAAATGTATTGGGTTAGGATCGTTGTCAATAATTTCTTTATACGCTTTGTTATTTAATAAACATGTAGCCAAAATTTGACAAGTGCTGTCAAACGGGCACGTGTTTTTAACAATGAAAATCTTTTCCTTGTCATGGACATTTTGGCAATAGTTACCATTGATGATGACTGGTATCATCGTCGTTTTTGGTAGATCAGGGTCGAAATTTGGTCGTGGTTCACCGTACCTTCGAGGCCGCTTTGGTGCATTTTTGTTTCGCCAATTTGACTCATAGTTGAGATCAGATTCATCTGTTTGCTCGGATACCTCTGACATTTTATTATCACTGCAAATGATTTCAACATTTTCATTTTGTTCATTCAAGTCATTGACATTCTTTCTTTTATTAATATTTCTATTACAGATAGCATTCCAGTCTTCTACGTTATTGGCTTTATTGGTAATATCTTTAAATTTTTCATCGTTGTTATTAATATTACTTGTGTTTGGTTCGTCAAAATTATTTTCGTCGGAACCTATATTATCAACTTGTAACGTTGGATCATTGGTGCTATTTGCCAGCGCGCATTTTAATTTTCCTGAGAATGAAGAAAGATGATGGCAAATGAAATAGTCAGCTCTCATCGGCATCGAATAATCTTTAAGAATACGATTTTTTAAATCGTTGAATTCGGATTCGACGAATGCAGATGTTGGACGATCCGATCCATACTTAAATATCGGCGGCATTACTTCGGAAAACAAAGGAAAATATGGTAGTAACGATTTAAATTTTTTTGCGGCGTGGGTACACAAATATCCGTTTACGTTACTCGTCTCCTCTTCAACCGATATCATTTCCTCACATGAACTGTAGATATTTTTAACGTATAGAAAGATATTACTGTTCGACAGTTGTTCGTCATCACTTCCATCTTCTAAATACAGATCTGAATCCTTGCCATGTGAATTAAAATATTCATCGTCCAGTTTTGTCCCTCTAATTGATGCTGTTAAAAATTTTCGAGAATTCTCTGATGAACTGTCAGGTCCTATATTGGTGTTCAGCGCTGTGATAAATATGGCTTTTGCATGACTCTCTATGCCTTTCAGTGTTTTTTGATTTCTCAATAAAGCAATACTCCTCATGTAAAATTCCTTCACTCTAGCAGGATAATTGGACCAAAATTTCCATTTCGCTACAACATTCATGAAATTACATATATCTAGTCTTATCAAGCTACGTGGAAGTTTGTGTTTCTTGTTTTGTAACAAATCAAAACAAATAGATAAATAATCCACCAGCGAATCTTGTCCTGTAAAGGCTTTTACTACTGCTCCCATCAAAGCACGATCAAAATCTGTGATAACTTCCTTTGGAAATGAAAATTTTTTTTTATGAGTACGACTAACTCGGATAAATTCGTTTAACCAATAAAGTATTGCGTTTGTGTTTTGTGCCGTTGAAATCATTTGAAAGACCGGACCACTACTAACGCCCATCTTCGTGACTGCCTGATAGAGAAAGATGTGTGGACTCAATTCATTATTCGCCAATGACACACGCTTCATTAAAGACCCAGTTGCATCAATGCACAGGATATTATGATGTTTTTCGTACACCGCAATTTGCTCATCTGTCCAATAGTGTACGAAAAATGGATCGTGACCAATGGACCTTATTGCACCGTTATATTTAGTATTATATTTCATAACTGATAAGCTCTTATGCAAGCATTTTTCGCTAATGCCCAAGGAAGATTGTAGCGCTTCTTTCTTAGCCACTCTTAATGTTACTAAGCGAGGTAGATGAGGAGGCTCTGAATCCCCAAGTTCGGTCATCTCATCCATTTTATTTCGCCTCCATATTGTGGGTAACACTTTTTCGTTGGTCAGTTGCTTCGTAGTTTCAATGCGATGCGATCCTTTCAATTGTCTTTTTTTGGTATGTGGAAATGATGCATCATATTTGGCAATCCAGCATTCCATTGGAATTGCATCATCACAATTCATTTTTGGCTCATGCACAATTTCTCCACGGAACTCAGCATCACATTCAGAACAATATCCATTGACGACGACTGCAAATCCAGACTGTGATGTTTTACACCTTTTAAACGTCAATGGGCATTTAACTTTTGTTATTTTAAAAATTTCGTCAAATATATAATTTGTCCAGTAATTGCGCCTGAGTGTTCCCACAGTTCGTGTTCGGTTTTTAAATATATATGACACCTCTTCCATTTGTATATCGGTCCAAATAGGCCTGACATTGATATTAAAGTGGATTTTATCTTCATCAGACTCATCACAGCTTGGATTGTATTTAATTTGTGGTAGATGATTAATGTTGTAGAAATCTAATAATTCTGTATGTACATTATATCTGTTGAGTTTGAGAATGGTATAAATATATTTCGGTTTTAGCCTTAATGCTTTATCCATAGCTTGAGATAATGCTAAATAGACAGGCGCTTTCGGTAGGGCTATTGTGCCATTGTTGTCCATAATATTTTTGTATGTGGGCAATTTTAAAAGCTCTCGTAGAACATCAATACTGGTTTGGACGCTGGTCGCCGCCATTTTCTCGATGTATTTAATCCGATCTAAAATAGTAATAACGTAAGTAAGTATATATGCACAAAATTTAATAATGTTTTGTTATCCGAACTCCAGCTGTAAGTCTACGCAGAATTGCACTATCAACATAAAACATACGGCATTTTGTTCGTTTTTTTCAGTACGTGAAAGACTCACGCCTTCGAATTTTGGCAAAAATCAATTTAATGTACTAAAAAGTCTTTGTAATGTCAGAAATATATCTCTGTATATATTGTGTCTCTGAATGTGTGTCTATATATACGTGTGTCACTCTGTCGACACTCAAGACACAATTGTGGGAACACAGATGAAAGTGTCGTACGGAAACACACCTATACCTATCAGTGTGGCCACACTGATTTCATTATTCATTTTTATTCACTATTCAACTGAATTTAACGTCGTTATGAATTCGAAGAATTAGATCATTCGAGAAGCGTTCTTACAACTACAAGACACATAAAAATTAGAGTTCTTTTACAAGTTAATATATTCATCTTAATCTTGAGTTTTATTGGAAATAAAGCGTGTTAGTTTTAATATAAAAATATATGTGGAGTTTTATTCCCCCACACAATGTAAACAGAAACACACATTCACAGACACAATATATACAGAGACACATTTCTGACATTATAAAGGCTTTTTAGTACATTAAATTAATTTTTGCTAAAATTTAAAAGTGTGAGTCTTTCATTTACTAAAAAAAACGAAGAAAATGCCGTATGTTTTATGTTGATAGTGCAATTCTACGTAGACTTACAGCTGGAGTTCAGATGACGAAACATTGCATACAATTTTATAGCTCATCGAATAAAGTTTTTTGCACTTTCAATTCAGTGAGCTATAATGAGATATAAATGAGGAAACTACTTACCAAAGAAAAGAACGCGTTTTATTTTTAAGATTGTGATGTTTATTTGTTATGCAATTTTATAATTTCACCGATATAACGGTGCACAAAACAGAAAACTATTGACGCACGTCCACTCACTTGGACTGCTCGTTTGATACAGTTCGAAACAAAAGAGTACATGCCCCTCCAAGATGTCCAAGTATAGATGAAGACTGTGTATGCTTGTGTCATCTTGATAGCGTAGGTTTCCTTTTGGAAAAAAAAACACTGCCGTATGTGTGCTAAATCTGTAGTGTTAGTGTTTTGTTTTGAAGTGTAAACTTTCAGGCGCGCCATATAATACACAAATATACCGGGTAGTGAACAAAACTGAGACGTGACACATTATTTTTTTAAGTTTTCTCCATAAATTTATCGCCTCAGAAAAAAACGCTAGAGGGCAAAAATATTACACAGGCATAGCACAATACAGCACAAGTAATTTTTTCGCAAAAAAATTTTTTTAATGTTTCGAAAAAACAAAAAATTTTCTTTTGCGAAAAAATTACTTGTGCTGTATTGTGCTATGCCTGTGTAATATTTTTGCCCTCTAGCGTTTTTTTCTAAGACATCTAATTAATGGAGAAAAATTGAAAAATAATTTTTTAGAATATAAAAATTATTTTTCAATTTTTCTCCATTAATTAGATGTCTTAGAAAAAAACGCTAGAGGGCAAAAATATTACACAGGCATAGCACAATACAGCACAAGTAATTTTTTCGCAAAAAAAAATTTTTGTGTGTTTCGAAAAAACAAAAAAAAAATTTTTCACTGTTATTTTGGCAATTACGAGAAAACAAAAAGTGGCACAAAACAGCACAAGTCGAACAGAACTCAGTGCTTCTTAATTTTTCCAGATCGGAGAAAATGGCGGGGCCAGCTTAACGGTTGATAATTTAAAAATTGAAAAAATAATAGAAAAAAAATAGATATAAAATTTCTTTTGGCGGCACAATACGGCACAAGAATAGCACATTGCAGCACAATTTCAATAAACACGAAATTCAAAAATGGCGGGGCCAACTTAACGGACATAACTTTTGCGAAATTTTAGTTTTGTGTTTGACGGTAGTAAAATGCATTAGAATTGGAAAACAAAAGCAGCAACGTTAGTAGTAGCTAATTTATGCTAAAAAATCAAAAACATAAATTTATATGTATAAAAATACATACATACATACATACATACATACATGCATACATAAAATCATTTGCACAAACAAGCTGAGCCATTCCACGCTAATCAACTATTTAGTATTTTTCGCTTCCGAAAATTTCATACCATTTTTCTTCTCTCTTCGTAAGTAAAAATTACTTTCATATACTTATATACATATATATATATGTGTGTGTGTATGCATATTGACCCCATCAAAAACCATTAAAAGCTTATTTCTCTTGTGGTCCGGCGCACGCAATTTGCCATTAAAATCTTGGCATGATCAGACCATTTTCGTGGACAAAGGAAGTACACAGAAACCATAAAAAAAGCTGTTAGGTAGTAACCCAAATTTCTGAGAAGGCTGTGCACACATAATGGAAGGAATTAATCAGACAAAAGGAAAAATTAAATAATAAAAATTAAAACCAACACACATTTTAAATGACCAGCAATTTCAGCTGAGATTGCCGACGAGACGCACCGTCAGACGGACGTTGGAATTGTGCAAGTGTCTGCTTTTAGCCATGAACTCAACTTTTCAAACAAGACGGGTAATCAAAGCCAACACAGCAGCAACAACACGAAAAAATAAAGACTTCCAATAAAGACGACGAAATCGACAACACTAAAAACATAAGCAAATGAAAAAAAAAATACTTAAAACAGTAACTCAAGAAGGAGGCACACAAAGGCGCAGTAGTGGACGCACTGCACGTGAAGCTCTGCAAATTGCAATTTTTGTGCAAAGTAAACACTTTTAATGGCACTTTTCGAACGTCTGCTGACACAGTTGGCAGGGGGGGCAACAACAAAATGGCACCTACACAGCCAAATATTGTAAATGCGCTGACATTTGCAGAAGAATGTGTTAAATATAAACAAAGAAGTTCAAAAAAAAATATATAATTAACGGAAAACCGCTTTTGTTGCTGATTTTTTTTTCTTGCACTACCTACACTGCGTCATCGTAATTTAATTAACGCGCGGCATGGCATTTTTTCTAGCCTTATCTATTTGTGTTTATTCGCACATTTTTGGCAGCAAATGGTTTGCGTAAGTGATAGGAAAAAAATTAAAAAAAAACAGAAAACAAAAAAAAAAGCACTGAAAAAACAGAAATCGTGCCAAATAGAATGAATGCATTACTGCAGCTTTGGAAAAGGGTTTGCAGGGAGGAGTGTGGGGAGTTAGTTGATTTAGGCTTCGCGGGTAGTGCCCATTTAATGGCTTTTTTATTCGAACTCAATGGCTTGGTTTTGTGTGTGTTGATGATGAGAAGAGTTTGGTTATTGTAAATTTTGCTCATGTCAACAAATTATTTGAAAAGCCCGTTGGGATTTGCAGCAGTTGAAATAAAGACAAATAATATGGTAAAATAATTAGCGCGGAAGGGTTAAAATTTCGAAAAAAGTTTTAAATCGAAAGCAAAACTATAAGAAAAATGCATCCATGCCAAATATTTATTTTAGAAAAATCATCAACTCATTATAATCCTCTTCGTATCGGCTTGTATCGCGAAATTGTACTAGAAACTTTCGCTGACAGAATGGGTCGAGGAAGTTATCCGAGTGAAACTGGTTTTCAAAAAAATTATTTATATTATTATTATATTATTCATTATTTTTAGCCGTATGAAATTGAATTCTACCGCTGAATAGACCAGGAATTGACGAATAATCCAGCAATCTGCACCATTTATCGCGTATTCAGTCTTCTTAGAGAGATTTTATCGCACATTCAGTATGGTTTTAAACCTGGCAATCAAATCGACCATCCACCTGGAACACTGATTTGCCAAGAGATTTCGAAAAGAAAATCGATGCACCCACCTCTTTTCTTTGTCGATTTTAAAAATAATGTTTTAAAATAAAACAAGCTCTAGCAGAAATGGGAAGTGCCTTTCCTAGCCGTTTGATTTCAAACGTTTTTTCAGACGGAGTCACTCCCTGTCGCATCAGATATTTGAAAAAATGGTTTCAGTTGCAGAACTAAATAGCTCAGCCCAGCCATGCATTAAAATATTTTATAAAACGAAGCATGCAATATTGGCCTTATCGACCTTACCAATGCCGTCGTTCATTAGTTCTACCTTTTGAAATTAGTTGCAGAAGCAACGCGAATGAGTCAGTTAGTGCCAGCGAACAAGACAAAGTACAAATATTCAAGTCAGCCCAGTTAAGCCTCGTCACCCTCGTACGAAGACAATTACAATTTTGAAGCAGTAGAGGTCTTTAGCACAGGCAATAATACCTTTAAAAATGTTCGCCTTGGAATGAAATGCACAATAAGTGTTCGAAAAATAGATTCTGCGAAATATTTATGGAACTCGGTGATGGCAAATATCGCTACACTGGATGGGACGATGAGCTAAATGACATTCCCAACGAAATAGACATAGTGCAACAGACTTGTGGCGGTTTCCTAGATCCGATCTCTCATGCGAATGGAAATAAGGATTCAGCGCTGAAAACATTCAACGCACGGATGGGCAGGCAAATGACAAACATATATACATATATTAGCGATATTTTTAACTAATACCGTAATATACATGGTAACAAATATCGATATTCCGATTTATCGATATCTCGATTTATCGATATTTTTACCACAAGGTGCAATTAACATAGATTCTGTTAAAATACATTTTAGTGAAAAAATAACACAAAATAAAGGAAAACAATGATTTACACCTCATGACCCCACTTACCGCTATTCCACTATACGCACGCAAATTTTTCACAACACAGACACCAGGGATATCATTCACAATTCAGTTTTTGCATTTGAGTTCCCAAACAATTAAAGGACACACAATTAGGTGCAATCGAATTTAGTTTAGAGATACTATAAATCAATATCGAATATCGGCATTTCGAGATTTCGAGATTAAAAGTATCGACGCATTTAGCCATTATTTCCGAAAATATATCGATATTATGGTATATCGATCATTTTTAACCGACCCTAATACAACATTTCGAGATTAAAAATATAGATGTGCGTATCTATTATATTTTGAAAATATATCGGTATTTCGCTCATTTTTACCCTTCTCTGATTTGACATTATACATCTAGAGAAGAAAAATATCGGCGTATCTATGCATTATTTGCTGACAATATATCGATATTTTGATATAACGGTCATTTTTACCCAACCCTAGTCCGACGTATACCACCTGATGGAAGAGGAAGGTCTATGCAAGGGAAATACTAAATAGAGAAGGTATTTTCTTCAATTGGTGCCCGCTACCACGAAATAGGAGATATCATTGGCTTACTTCATTCAACTCGGACAAAATCGCTAGTAGTGGGTCACGCAAAAAAAAAAAAAAGAGTAAATAACAAAAGAAAATAAATAAAGAACAAAAAAGAGTAAATAACAAAAGAAAATAAATAAAGAACAAAAAATAAATAAAGAACAAAATAAAATAAAAAATTTATCAAAAAATCAATGAAAAAAAAAATAAAAACAAATAAAAAAAAAATTTAAAAAAATAAAAAATTTATCAAAAAAATAAATGAATAAATAAAAAAATTAATAAATAAAAACAAAAAAAATATAATAATAAATAAAAAATTAATAAATCAAAAAATAAGTATATGAATAAAAAATTAAAAATAAGAAAAATATATAAGTATTTCTTCTTCTTCTTTATTGGCGTAATGATGGAAATATTGACATACATTAATAAAAGAAATTGTATTCAAGTTTATTCAGAGTAAAATGTTATTGACTTGGCTAATTGTTGCACCCAATTACTTTCGCCATTTAATGAGTTTTAATAAATTAATTTTCTTGATGTGCACAATTTAATATAAAAAAGAAAAAATGCGACAAACAATTGCAAGAAAAAAAGTTAACATCACACCCACACCAATTCGCAAGCAGGCTGTCGCTTTATTTCATTTAAAAATGTTTTTTTTTTTTCTTTTTCAGTGACAAACATCTTTTTCACACCTCGAAAATTGGCTCAAAAACGTTTGTGTGAAAACAGAAAATGCAAAATAAAAGTAACAGAAAAAGTTATCTATATTTCCGCTTCAGCTATTCGAACGAGGCGGTAAAAATAAAAATAATTTTTTTTTTAATTTATGAAAATAAAAGCGGGTTGAGCGGTGCAAAATAGAGACAAAATATGTGTAAGCTGCATTAGTTTGCTTTTACGAAATTTTAGCAAACACAAATTGAATTGCATTTAAAATGCTTTCACATTTATTTTAGACGCGCCGATTTGCACAGGGCAAAGCTATCAAAGCACTTAGTGTCATAGCCAAGTAATAAACGAGCGCCAACAAGTGAAAAAAATTAAGAACTTTCGGTTCACCTTTAATTGAACACTATGCGCATATTTAAATAAGAAATTAAAATTTGAAATTGAATTGGAGGAGAAGATTGGGTTGTAGGATTGCAGTATTTGTGAGCAGCAGGAGGTGCTGGATCCAAAACTATATTTTGGGCGCTTCAGTACTAATGAAGTGCATAATAGCAACCCACAAACACCTTGTAATTCATCACTTTAAGTACCAGTTACATTAGAGCCGTAAGTTAAGTTATCGATTTGCGATAGTTTTGATGGACCTTGAGCATCTGAAATCATTCCTATTTATTTTGCTGTAGTTTTTATTTCGATACAATTTCGTATAACATCTAATACCCTTTATTAAATGTTGCTTAAATTGTTGAGTTTGGTATTTTTCTATTAAAAAATAAAATATATAGTAACGAAAATGTGGGTCAAGTCAGCCAGATTCCAAGTTTCATGCCAGCCAAGCTCAAGCTAAACCGCCTTTGTTTGCAAACTTGTAATTCGCAACCACGAAATCGGCCAAATACCACAAACTTTAATGGAAGCTGATCTAAAACGTACACTTAAAGCTAGGAAAAGTAAAGAAAATAAAAACTTTTACGAGCAAAAAGATAAAACAGGCGCAAGAACAAACAAAGCCCAGGAAGATGAACACACAGGTACACACACACACAAGACGGGGAAAGAGGCAACGACGACTAAAAATGCTGATGGAAAACTAAGCCGAAATACTTACTTTGCAGCAGCTACATAGAATACCGTTAGCGAACGCAAGGAATGCAAGTAGGCTGGCTGACACAGCGTGCAAATGAAAGCGGAGGTAGCACCGTCGCACAGTGATTTAAACAATGGACAAAAATCAAAAAATTAAAAGCAATATTTTAGAAAAACTAAAATGGAAATAAAATCTTCATTATATTGCTCAAATAAAATCATCCTAAGTTTATTTTTATTTAAAAGTATGATAAAGTCTACCTAAATAAAATCCTATTTTGTTTCTTTTAGATTTGATCAACATTTATTATTGTATGGTAGTTCGTTCTGAACGTTTCGATATTTTATAGTTTGACTCTTTTATTATGGCAAATATTCAGCGAGGTATGTAAATATTTTAATATATGTTTGGTATTTTTCTTAATTTTTTTTGTAAAGTAGTCATTATTTTTAGAAAACTCTATTTTTGGTAAAAGGTCCCAAAAGGTGCCTTTCCAAATTTGTTGTTATTTGATATTTTAAACTGTTCTGTTTTTAACGGTATAGGTCTTTTTTTGCGCAAAGTTGTACTTTATTCCGAATTTTTATTTTTTAGGTACTGTGTCAAATATAAAAAATAAAGGTTTGGTGGATACATGGATTTCATTGCCCAAAAAACAAAGGAAAAATAAGTTAGTTGAAAAGGTTCTAAACCTAATGAGACTTCAGACTGTCACGACCGCAACTAAGCGGGAATTTGAAAAATCTGTTGGCATTTTTTGTGGAAAAATAAATATTAAATGGCAAACAAATTTTCGCAGAAAAGAACAGTTTTTAGCCAAAGAAAGCAAATGGCTGAACTCTGAAATATATATGACCTCATCACTAAAAGCTATTTTAAGAAAACCAGCTGTTCCAGGTAACACTTTTGCTGAACAAAGTACTTCTCGTGGAAGACCATATGTAGCTTTTGGGGAGTCAAGTGAGAAGACTAAAAAGAGGCGAATTGAAGAACTGGTCTGGAATTTTTACCTAGCATCTATAAACTGCGACAGTTTCGAGACAGTTTATTACCAAAAGATATTATAACCACAGAACAAGGATCTGAAATAAATCTACAACAACTTCTTGATTATATATTAAAAAGCATTTTAAAATCAATATTAGACAAAGAATATATAAAAAGTGAAACTTTAACTCTGACATGTAAATACGGATTCGATGGAAGCTCTGGGCATACACCTACAAACAAGTATTTAGCTCCACAGAAATGACTGACGAATATTTATTTTTAGTTGCTATGTCACCCCTTAACTTGTCAGATGAAAAAGGTTATATTTTTTGGAATAAACCTCGCTCTTCGTCAACATATTTCTGTCGACCAATTAAATTTATTTTTGTTAAAGAAAATTCCGATTTAGTTAAAACAGAAGGCTTGAGACTGCAGCAAGAAATAAACGATTTAAAACCTATAACTATAAATTTTCAAAACAAAAATTACACTGTAAATTTTAAATTTCACTTTACAATGCTTGATGGAAGTTGCATTAATACCTTATCAGAGACTAATTCTACTCAAACAAATGAAAACAAAAGAAGTTCTTAAACAACCAGTTAAAATCGAAAATTTTAATTTTGGGATGTCATCTCTTCATTCGTGGATCCGTAGCTTCGAATGTTTATTACATATTGCTTATAGCCTACCTTTTAGAAGCTGGCAAGTAAAAGGCACAGAAAAAAAAGCGTTATTTAATATTCAAAAGAAAAAAATTCAAGACGACTTTAAAAGAAAATTAGGCTTAGTTGTGGATAAACCTAAGCCAAGTTACGGGTCCACTAATGATGGGAATACGGCAAGAAGGTTTTTTCAAAATCCCAAAATAAGCTCTGAAATAACGGGCATTGATGAGAATTTGATTTTTAAATTTTCTCAAATATTACGTGTTGTGTCTTCTGGAAAGCAAATTAACATCGACAATTTTCGAGAACTTTTAAATAATACCAGAGAGCTTTACATTGAATTATATGACTGGTTTTATATGCCTTCCAGTGTCCATAAATTATTAGTTCATGGCGAAGAGATCATTAAACATTTTGATTTACCAATAGGGCAACTGGCAGAAGACGCACTTGAAGCTAGGCATACGGAGGTACGAAATAGTCGTCTTTATCATACACGAAAAAATTCTAGAATAAACACTAATAAAGATATTATGACATATTTACTAGTAACATCAGACCCCTTTATATCTTCTCTGAGAAAGACTACCACTTCGCATTCTTTTAATTTTTCGGATATTAAAACCTATATTTTAAGGGAAAATGTAAATCAATTTGATTTAGAAAATATTTCAGATAGTGACTAACTAAATAATTTTCTTTTTCTTCCTTTCCTATGTTAAGTATATTTTTTTGTACTACTGAAAAATATATTTTTTCTTTTATTATATAAAGTTGGTGAATGCGTTAAAAATATTCCTAGCTATTGTAATTAAAGAGGAAACATAATTTTGATTTTTTGAAATGTATAGCAAAAATTATTGTTTTAAATAAATTAATATTATTAAAAGTTCAATGTTTAATATTCCAAAATTTTTCGTTTATACTTCCTGCCTCCTAACTTAGCCCAGAACTTTTTTTTCATGCTACAGTTGTAACTCTATACATGAGCTACACAACTGTTTTTATTAAATTAAAATCGGTAAAGTAATACAGGAGTAGTGATTTTTGTCCGATTAGCCCATATACTTGAATCACTGTGCGTCGGTGGGGAGAGTGGATGGTAGTCTTGTTGCAATGCTGTCAATGCTGCTTTTGACATGCATGCTTGCATTTAAGTGTTTTAGAGTGTGTCTACAACATGCACGTAGATGTGGGGGCGTGCGGTTGATTATGTGGCCACATAGGCCCACCTACTGCTCCACTTTTGAGGCATTCACTTGAGGCGCTCGAGGCACGCACAGCTGACGGCGAGTGACGCTGATGTTGTGGTTGCCTTGCGGTCGTTGCCTACCTCCAACTCAAGCAACTCAGCAGCAAGCTGAGTGGGGGCGAGTGCGCAGTAAGACGCTGGATTCTATTTTGAGGCATTGCAATACATAGGCACATATATACATATATACACGCACACACACATATCTGCAAGTGTTTGCAACTATTTGAATGAGTTTGAGTTTTTTAATTAAAAATAAATAAAACTTAAAAGGCCAGCAGCAGCTGCCGTAGTGTGGCCAGGGGTGAGTGTGGCGGTTGGGAAAATGGTAGGCAAAAAGATCAGGAAAAAAAACAACAACAAAGTGTGCTGTCAATAGTTGTTGAATTTGTGAGCGGTCCTAATTGAAAGTGGAACAAAGTTGAAAGAATGTATTGCAAACGGCAAGACAAGTTTGAATGTGGGTTACTAAGATAACAAAAAACACAAAACAAAAAACGCATAAAAGCAGAAAAATAATTTAAATTTCAAATGGAAGAATTGAACCTAAAAGGAAACGTAGATGATTAAAGTTGTGGTTGGAGAAGAAGAAAAACTACTGAAATCAGCTGAGTTAATTTCTAGTGCAATACACTTGCGCTCACATGAACAAGCACATTATCCTTTCACACTATTCGTTTTTGCTTTTTTTTATGCTAAATTTCCGAAGCCTTTTACATAAATGGAAGAAAATAATAACACAATGCGCTTTTTGTGCGACTTTAGACTTACACTTTATTGCAGAAAAATTAAATGGACTATAAAGCTGCATACCCAAAAGATTTCTAAAATTCCTGACAAAATGTGGTAAATTGATTGTTGATAATTATTTTAAAGTTGTTAAAATTTCGTGCAAATTTGTTAATTTTTTCCAATGTTTGATTTTTCAATTTATAAGGTGTTTGATATAAAATTTTTACAAAAAATTAGCATAATTTTTTTTATAAAAATGAATAAAAAAAATTACGAATATTGTAAAAAGTTAAACTAAAATTGTGTGAGAACAAGTGTATGAATGCATAAAATATTGTAAAATATTTATTGGCTTAAAATATTCTTCTAATAACCTAAGTTTTTATCAGTCAATTAATTTAAGACCTAACAAGGCCGATGGAATGCCACTCTGGAGTAATGCGAAAGCGATTCCAGAGTGGGCGAGGGTTCCAAACGAGGGGGAGTTTTTTAGCCTCCGGACATACCATTGCTGCGACAGAATTTTGAAACTGTTCATCCGCAAAACAAAAAAAAAACAAAAACAAAAAATAAATAAATAAAAAAGAAACAACAATAAATAAATAAAAATAATAATAAAATAAAAGAAAAAACAAACAATAAATAAAAAAAAAGAAAAACGGGAAAAAATATTTAAGAACAGGAAACAATACCTCACTTGATGGTAGATAAAATACGCACTAAAACGAGTGACTTTAACGCTTGAAGTGTATAAGAAAATAGTTCTAATCATAATAAATATGTAAATGTAATTTTTTGTTATTATTAATATAATAATTTTTGTATTATTATAATTTTTTTTATTATTGTTACTTTTTTATTGTTATTAATTTTTTTATTATTAATATTTTTTTGGGATTTTATTAATAATTCTATATTATTACTCATTTCGTTTTATTATTACTCATTTTATTAATTATTGTTATTATTAGTTTTATTTTTGTTTTCGTTTTTATTAATTATTTTTAATTTTAATATTTTAATTTGTATTTTTAATTTTTTATTAATTATTTTTAGTTATTTATTATTAGTTATTTTTAATTTTTTTTTAATTTTTTGTGTTTGATAAATTTGTTTTTCTTCTCTTATGTTTTATTAATTTTTTTTTTAATATATTTATTTTTGTTTATTTTATTATTTTGTATTAATTTTTTTATTTATTTTATATTTTTTTGTCATTTATTTATTATTTCTTAAATATTTTTTATTTTTTATTAATTATTTTTATTTTTTATTATTTCTTAAATATTTTTTATTTTTTATTAATTATTTTTATTTTTTATTATTAGTTATTTTTAATTTTTTTTTATTTTTTTTATGTTTGATAAGTTTGTTTTTGGTGTTTTGTGTTTTATTAATTTTTTTTTTAATATATTATTTTTATTATTTTGTATTAATTTTTTTATTTATTTTATATTTTTTTGTAAATTTTTTTACTATTTCTTGAATATATTTTATTTTTTATTAATTATTTTTAGTTTATTATTATTAGTTATTTGTAGTTTTTTTTTAATTTTTTTAGTTTTTCATTATTAGGTTTTTGTAATGTTTTCTTTATAATTCTTTATTTTTAATTTTTTTATTTTTCAGTTTTGTTTATTTTTATTATTTTGCATTAATTTTATTTATTTTATAATTTTTGTTAATTGTTTTTACTATTTCTTAATTACTTTTTATAAACTATTTTTTATTTTTGATATTCCAAGTTTTTAACTTAAATTTTAATATTTTGGGTTTTGTTCATTTTTAGTCTAGCAGGTAAGAAAAATTAAAAAAAAATATTTTTGCAAAGCTTATCCCTTAAAGAAAACAAAACAAAAATTAATTGGTTAAATCAATTTTACTTTCGCTCGCATAAAAATTATAAAAATTAAATTATATTATTATTAAAATTTTTTATTTTTATTAATTTCTTTTATTTTTATTATTTTTTTTTATTATTAATATTAAAACAACAAAAAGTATTTACTACTTTTTATCAATTTTTTTTTAATTTTTTTAACAACTATTTTTTATTTGGTCCCACGTGCAAATATATATATATCAAGTAATTTTTTAAATATTTTTTATTAACGTTTTTTAGTTTTACACAATACAACAAGTATTTTTTTTAATATTTTTTATTTTTTTACCAATTATTTTTTATTAACGCGTTTTAGTTTTTATTATTAGATATTTCTTATTTTTATATGTTTAACATTTTTCTTTTTTTATTTATTATTTTTTAGCAACTATTTTTAATTAACTTTTTTTATTTTTTATTAATTATTTCTTATTTTGATATTTTTCTTTTTTTAATAGTTATTTTTTTAACAACTATTTTGCTTGGTCTAGCAGGTAATACAAATAGAAGCAAAATATTCGTATAAAATTTATCTCTTAAAGAACTGACTGCTGAATTCAATTTCACTTTCGCTTTCATAAAAGTTATAATATATGTAACCATGGCCTTATGCCAAAAAAATTTGTGTACAATGATTTGATTTGTAAAAATAAATAATCTGATTTCTTAAAAATTAACGTTGAAAAAATGAGCTAACAGATAAAATAATATAACGGTATACACATACACACATAAAATATATGTACATACAAAACAGTCCCCATATGCCTACATACACAAGCGAAATATTATTGAAATAAAAATTAGAAACACAAATTGCATAATTTGTGAAGCCAATTGGCAAGCAATAAAAGAGAAACAAAACAAAGATATGCATATAGTATGTTTGTATGCATGTACGTTTATTTTTTCATAGCTAAATTAAAGCAAAAATAAAATTTCCAATTTGTGCATAAAAAAAACTCAACAAAAAATCAGCAGCACAAATTAAATTGGTTTTCTTATTTTGGGTTCACTTTAAATTCGTTTCATTTGATTCTTAACAATTTTATTTGATTTTCGTTGAAATATTTTTCGCTGTTGCCGCTGCTGCGCGTTGCTATGTACATAAGCGGTTGTGTGCTTGTTGTTGGCGACAAGGTCACCCAATGACGTTGTTAGCGCGGCAGCAGCAGCGGCGGCGGCTGCGGTTTTTTATTTTCGTTTTAGTATTTGTATTTTTTTGTATTTGTTTTTTGAGCTGTAGCCGCTGCTGCTATAATTGCTATCGTGCTTTATTGTAGCTGTTGATTTTATTTTATTTTATTTGCATTGCTTTATTGCTGTCGTTGTGCTGGTTTTTACGATTGTTGTTGCTATTGCACATTGTTTTTATTATTATTGGCGTACAACATTTAATTATGCATACAAGTGTTTATTTTGTCGCATTTGTTTTGATTTTCGTGCACTTCGTTTTTCTGCTGCACAGTTTTAATTTATTTCTCTCTACTGCATATACCTACATATGTGTGCGTGTGCATGGGGTTGCGAGAGTTTGTGTATGTTTTGACGTGCTCTGCATTTTTTTTTTCTTCAATTATTTTCATTTAATCAGCGCAACAGCTGTTTTCGTTGATTTTTTCTCTTATGCGCTTTCTGCTGATTTATTGTTTATATTCTTTTATCGCAACTTATTCCTATCAGTAGACGCTTAAAGTTAAAAAATAAATACATATATTTTTTGTGGTTTGACAAGCACCCACAAGAAATGCCGCCACTGACTTCTCAACCCAACCCTAGCAACTTAAGAGATCGAAGTGCTGGTAAGCGACGGGAAAGCAATAAGGCTTGCACATGTCTACCGAACTGTGGCAGGCCGATGCTGTAAGAAACCCAAAAACGTATATCAACAGTCGCTACCATATGCAAAATCACTGACTTGGTCGATATTTTGACTTCAGATGGACTTTCATCGCCAAATTGCCATCCAGCGCCAAATTGCCAAAAAGATTGGTCGAAAGCTAATTGTTGAAATCAAATCCTTGAAACAAAGCACCTCACCTCCTAAGATAAGAACTACAAAAGCAGAACTGCGATGGCTTTAACACCGAAGTAAACCCGCAAAATGCTTAGTATTGCATCAAATTCCGTCCTTTCAACAGCAAAAATTAAAGAAATGGCAATGTTGTAGTAGCCAGCAAATCCACTGTTCGAAAGACTATTCTAAACGCGCCACATCTGAAGCATAAAAAGTTACAAAAAAGCCACCTGTGAACAAATCTCGCAAAGAACGGCGCCTCGATTTTGCAAGGAACCACATGGCTTGGAGTTCTGTTACAAATAATAGTCCCGGTGAATGGAAAAAAGTAGTATTTAGTGACAAAAAGAAGTTCAATCTGATTAGGACGGATGGATAGAATTACGGTGGATGTTGAAATACCTCCCGCGTTCGGAGAGTACGGAGAATGCTCAAAGACCTCCCCATTCGACGCTCCGAAAGCGGTAACTCGATTTAAATCACTCCGAATATAGGTACCAATACGGGGCGGTTAGCTAACGTAATTTGATAATCCGAGCCAAAGACGAAAACCTCTCAGCATACAAAAGTTCGACCGAAAGCCAAAAAAGCCCATTCAGTGTTCATGTGTGACATCTGGGCGCTACAAATTCCGCCGAATGTCAAGCGTCGCAACTTGGAAAAACAGAGCACCTGGGAAGTATAGTTCTAAATGACTCAACTGCTCATGGTTGCTTTAGACGATAATTATGAAATTGTAGCTTGTAGACGGTCCCACGTCGAGCATATTTTTATTATTTGAATGCCCGTCATTTTCGTTGCAGAGAAAAAACCGTTGAACGGCAATATAGGCGATTGCAAGCTCAGATAATTTGATAAAAAAATATCTGATACATTGTAAAGAGTCACAGCTTAGAATAAGCGAACAAGCCGCTACTTAGAAGGAGGCTAAACATACATTTTATATATTCTCTACTTGCTTTAGTTTTTTTTTTTTGTAGAAAACGCGAACTATCCTATGCAGAACGTTTCTGAGCCCCTATTCACAAAAGTAGATGAGGGATAATCAAAATCACGCTATAGAATGAGGCATGTCTCATGCCACCTCCGCCTACACCGGATTTACACTCGGAGATATTTGGAAGGGAGACACTAGAAATTCTCTTTTCATGTCTCATTCGTGGTCATACGGGTAAAATCGTTTTCGGCAACATTTTGATGTTTACTACTTTAGCATCTTCTGTTTCGAATATATTCTACAACCCGCTAACATGTAAAGCGGAAAACGTTCGTCAACAGTTTCTTAAATATATCAATGCAGAATGCAAACTGGTTAAATAACAAATAATTTGTTGTTTGTTTTTTTTATTTAAATATATTTATAAATTGTTGTACTTGAATAATAAAACTTAAATTAAAAATACTTCATACCTGTATATAAATAATTAACTTAAAATTAACTTGAGTATCTAGAAATGCGGGTAAAAATTAGAATTCAACATATATACATGTCCCATACTTATTTTAAAATATACCTAATTACTAAATAGCAAAAATAATCGTGCCTTTCCCAAAGAGCGTTCGGATGTTTGTCATGGTTGTTATCTTCCGTTTGATTGAAAACCAACATATAACTCAGAACTTTCTCCCACAAAAGAAGAAAACAAATGAGGCAACTGTCAAAAATTGTTTTAAGATTGGTAATACGAATAAGAAGAGCAAAGCGTGTCGCCAGTACAGGAGACAAATTCCCTTCTCTCTTCCGCGGCCGTCCTTCACAACCGAACAAAATGTTTCCCTGTGTAAATGGGCACCTACTGTTGAATGGGGAAGCGGCCCGCTTAAGACGAAGAAGTAAACACACAGTCATCCGCTGAAAATGTAGCGTAGCTGCTGCTGCTGTGGTTGGTTCTTTGTCGGTCCAATGGAAGTTGACTTAGTACTTTTTCAGCATTTGTTTTCTTTTTCTTATCGGATTTATGAACTCACGGTAATAAATAAATATTTCATATTTTATATTGTAATTTCCTGCTGTAACAAACAAACAAGCAGCTGTGCTGGTAAAGTGAAATGGCAAAGCTATAGCAATGCAGAAATTAAAGGAAAAAAGCAATTGACAATTTTATGAGGTTATGTAAATATTAAGAGATAAAATAAAATAAACTGATGGCGGAATTAAATTTTGTTTAAATTATAAATGTGCACTTGTACACATATCCACATGTGTAGCTGTAGAAAGAGGCAACGTCGCACTTGCTAATGCTGGTATGTGCAGCTAAACTCTTTTTTTATTCAAAAGAAAGGACAGTAGATGTACAGTGTAGCAAAAAGTTAAAGCTTTTCCATTCACCTCGTGCGCTATAGAGAATTAAGCGCTGAATTAATAGGATGCCGTGCTGATAAGATATTCGGAAGGCATCACTTTGGCAAATCCAAAGTCAGGGTGAATATTCGTGCAGAGATGACGCTGTCTCCCGTCGGACCCGTCTCCAGGTGGCGGATAGGGGAATGCAAGGCAGGTAGGTATGCAGGGTAGGTGAACAATAAATTACCACTCCCGGACCAAAACGGACAAACACCTGCTTGGACGTGTATTTCAACCAAGTAAAATGTGTAAGCACTTAGTTTTGAAATCCCATCAGCGACTGTTTTATAATAAGCGCACATGAGAATGTTTTAGTTAGGGTTTAAGGCCCACACCGACGACCAACTGGCCTGGCCAAGTCGGGTTTTGACGCTTTCCTCCTATTAGAAAAAAAGTGAGGTTGAATAATGGAAGACTACAGATAGCAACCCGCCACTGGCAAGAAGCGGTATCGATACGAAATAGTTGAGCTAACCTTCAGTGGACGGCTTCGATGCGTTACCCTTTAGCGTTTAAAGGGTCACACACAGCGCTGGAGAAGAAACTGACCCCGTTATTAGGTTTTACGCCGGAGAGTCAATAGGTTTGTTCAATATATGCTACGTTATGAGCCGACGGCCGACGTGCGCGACTACCATTCGGCAGTGCGTAGGTTCGAATCTCCGTGTAATGAAACAGCAAAATGATAGAAAACATTTTTTTCTAATAGCAATCGCTCCTCGGCAGGCAATGGCAAATCTTCGAGTGTATTTCTGCCATGAAAAAGCTCCTCATAAAAAATATTTGCCGTTCGGAGTCGGCTTGAAACTGTAGGTCCCTCCATTTGTGGAACAACATCAAGACGCACTCTTCACAAAACATGCATATGAAATGAAATTTTTCGAACAAAATAGCACTTTAAGTACGATTTTTCAGCATATCTCGCCATCAGCGCCACCTATCGGCTTAAAAAAAAAATAAAAAAGGTACGCAATCGGACGAACATCATACGATTGCAAAAAAACATTATTTTTATTCGACACTGTATGTGTTCCATTAGTACGACTGAAATTCACCCACGGCTTAAGTGAAAATTTTATCATTTTAATTTGCTTTAATGGAAGTAAATCTTTGTGTCATTATTTGCACTCGCCGCCATATTTAATGTAATACTTTTAAAATAGTTTTCCCAGCAACATAGCGACCCACATTTGTATTGCAGGTGCGTAATATGCATAGCACACACACACACAAGTTGCATTATTTAACTTATTGCAACCAGGAAAGCGGGACAGAGTGCATCCTATGCTGACGACTGCGTTCTAATGAACGAACTAGTCTGCTGGGCAGCATATTTTCTTTATGAGATTTTCAAGTGCTTTTAAAAGAGTTAGCACTCGTATACATGCGCTTAGCTGACATGACATCTTTTACACACCATCTGAGCCCAGCAACACATCGGCACGATTTCCACAAAGTTCATTTCATAGCCAAACCATCAAGCGAATTATGGCCTGCGCCCTTGTAAAAGAACGCAGTTGTCGAAAGCTCTCGAGGCAGTAAGACACAGATTACCACTCTACAAGTTCACATTGAGAATTCCACACGCTTACTATTACAGTGATTTTCGACGGATTTTTTAAGTGAACGTAAATTACCGGCCACTTTTCGTAACCAACTTTTTGAGTTCAGAAGAATAAAAGAAAGAGGACCACAGGCGATTTCATCTCGTCGTTTTTGCTTAACTGGTTAATTTCTAGACTCCCGTAACGACCATTGAGGGTTTGCCTGCTTGAATACTCTGATAATAGCTCGATTAGGGTATCAGGTAATCGATATAGATGCAAGAATGATAGCTCCAAGAATGGTAGAATACAAGATTTGGCCATTCACAGCACAAGTGGTAAGAGTTGCTTTAGCTGCCACGCTCATTTCACATGCATTTTAAGCTCTTCTAATAAGTCGTTTTTCAGATGACAACGAAGTAAAATGGGCAGTAAGCAAACGTCTTTTCGATTTTTTTCGTTAGAAGCTACACATTTTTCAGTAGCCTTGTGCAGAGTGCGAGCGATGGACGGCAACTTTCCATAAAGTTGACGGCGCACTCACCAATTCCGCACTGAAACTATGAGAAATTGCTTTCGAGATCTGAAACAGACTCAACAAAAGAACAGAACCTCAACCAAGATGCTTAAGGAGTTTGCTTATAGAACAGATTTATATTCGACTAAAAACTGCTTAAGCAGCTTTCTAAAAAAATGTATGGGGATTATCTTATGCACGTACCACAAGAGAAAAACACAACAAGGCTCGCACACAAAGGCGAACTGAAGGCTAAGAAGATTTAGCAGCTACTTAATCCCGGAGCGTCATACTTCCTCGTATTAACGATGATCTCTTTCTAATCCATAATAAAAGAATCCTGTGCACAGAAACAAAGTCCACAATGGATTTTATTTTAATTTTTAGTTAATTTCGATTAAAAACTGGAAAAAATAGAAATCCTTTATCACTTAAAAATTAGACTTAAACGGACTATAAAAACATGAGAAAGCTTGAAAGTAAGAATGTGCAAGGAGAATGTGTGGCTTTGATGAACTATGATGACCCAGGGTTCAGCTGGAATAAATCGACTGTGTGTGACTACCATAAGGGAAACAAAATCGTTTTTATTAATAGCGGTCGCCCCTCGGCAGCCAATAGCAAACCTTTGAGTGTATATCTGGCACTTTGTAAAGGCACTTTTAGCCAAACATAGGCCCCAGAAATAGGCACAAGTAAAAAACTTTTCAATTTGCAATTTGTGAAATTTTATTAAAAAATACTAAAAATTTTTTAAAATTTTTCGAAAATCTCAGGCTTAATTTAGAACTACCATTCGGTAGAAAAGAGCTGATGATGAGAGAGCTGTACATATAGAGGGGCACCTATTATTAAGCGAGAACCAGCACAAGGCGATATCAACAATACCAATAATACTAAATCGAAAAAAAAAGTTTTGAAATTTAATTAAAAAAAAAAAAACAAAAAAAAAAACATTAGACTTGATGACGCACAGACATTATCGCTGACCTATATCCGGTTTAGAAAAAAAAGTCAAAACTATTACTTTTCGAAGGCATCCAAGATTTTTTTCAAACTCTTATCGCGGTTAGAAAGTTCGCTGGGCTACTTATCTGGCCGTGTGGAAAATTTCGCTTCAAATGACAGCAGCAGCAGATAAAATGAACATGACTGCAACGAGTGCCATGGTGGGGTATGCAGGCAAATAGATTAACGGATATTATGAGTGCGCTCTACAAAGAGTGAGCAAAAGAGGAGAAATTTAAAGGGTACAAAAACTGAGAAGAGTGTAGATAGCTGTTGTGACATTATTTAAAGTTGCGGGTGGAGCAGAGTCATGGGTAAAAAGCGAGTATATATGCATACATGCACACATAAGTACGAGTATTACATACATGCATACATATGTGTAAGTAGTTATTATGCTATGTAAAGCACATTTACGTGAGAGCATATTTGCACATACATATGTGTGTAAAAATGTACATTTAAGTACGAGCGTGTAATGCCCAAGTAATGACGCACATCTGCCGTATTGTATTTTTTAGGTACAGTTAAGGATTAAAGTCTGCAATATAAAGATTTTATTATTAATGTCATAAATTTAATGTAAAACGAACTAATGGCGCAGTTCCATTAGAGATCCCTATTTGTCACAATATGTATACACCTTTCTAAAAAACACTAGAAATTATAGCATGAACAAAAGTCTACACTTAATAAGGCCGAATGACGCAAGCTCAGCAGCGAATAGTTGTAAAGTATTGAGATTTCACATTTTTGGTTTGTGTTCGTACAGTTAAACTTTTCAACACTTTCCAAAGTCCTGGCCTTGTCAGCTGTAAATACTGCCTTGAACCCCACCGATTTACTCGTGATCAGGAGAATCTCGCGGCCTTGCATGCCAGTGTTCTCGCCAAGCTGATTCCTGCTCCACTCATCCAATAGCAGTTTCTGCATGTGACTAGCCAAGGGGATCTCTCACACTTTCTATACAAGAGCAGTTCACAGGTAGCCAAAGGTACGCGGTCTCTTTCTTTTACTGCAGAAACCACCTATAACAACAATATTAGCCAATCCAGCTCCTCAGCTATACAGCTCCATAAAATTCGCCTGAAGCCTGGTACCCAAATAAACTTGAAAGCGAAATATTTAGATACGATCCAAGGGGAAATTAAGCATTTCCGACTAATTTCGAGCACATGCTCAGTGAACCGAGCGCCTGGATTACTGCCTAAGTACCAGAATAGCTGTTTTTTAAATGTTTGGAGTAGAACACCGCACTACAATTCAGTTTGCTCCTGTTCATATTAATAAAAAAAAAGGATTTCTGGTAAAGGGCTTGTTTTTTCCGACGAATCGAAGTTTGATATACTCCAAAATCCTGGCTGAGCCAAAAAATGGAGAAAAAGAAAAGCGAAAAGATATTAATTGCAAAGCTAGGTAATTTGATGCGTTGTAATTTGAAGAGGTACAACTTCCTCTAACTTTGAGAGATGACGTTTTTCTCGGTTATACAAAGGTTATACCAAGTGACGCCTAGATGTCAGGAGTGAACAATTCCTAATTACTGAAACTTGTTATGAAAATAGTCGAACTTTAAGAAGAACATATAACAAAATTTTAATTTTTTCGGTGAAAATAATCGCCAGAATCACGAGAATGAGTCGACAATTCAAAGGAAAAGGTAACGAAATTTCAAGAAACTGGTTCTATAGAGTATAGAAAAAGGACTGGTAGCCTTGGAAATTGCACTTTCTATCCAGAATATTGCTGTTGTAACGCAAAGTGTTGCAGAACAAACTTCAACAGCGGCAACTCAACTTTCTCAACAATTAAGCATTCATGAATCAACTGTTAGGCGGATTTTACCTGTAGGCGTATTCATGGTGGAAAGTTAAGGTATATAAATTCTCATATATAATTATTAAGAACCGTATTTTGAATAAAAATAGTGAAACTTGAAAAAATTTTAATTTGTGCATATTTTATTTTAAAACGACTTCTAGGCAAGTCTTTTGAAAGACTCTAGGAGAAGTTGGAACATTGTTCAACGAGAGAAGAAAACCAATTATACATCAAAAATTATCACAGTGTGGCCCTTCTTTTGACAATTTAACTTACACACTCGCAAAGTATTGGTAGGTAAAAATTCGATGGAGCATATTTGGGAGTTTTTGGAGCGATTCGTGCAGTTATGCATGTATTAGGCTATGACTTTTCGCTTTCAAATACGAATTTTTTTAATTCAGTTTTTTAATATAAGAAATTATTTCCAATAGCACTAAGACTATCTTCTATTATTATGATGGAAGTTCGTATTATAGATTAAATAAATGGAAAATCTATGAGTAGACGAGTATATGGAAAAGTTTAGCAACAACGCTTAAAAGCACCACTAAATGTTTAGAAAACTTTCATAATAAAGATTTTTGCTTTGCTTTGCTTTTCCAAAAACTGCACCGAATGTAAATTATCCTCCTATTAGGTTTTTTTTTGTCTGTGCCAATTTGAGCTTTCAAAAAATTAATAAAATTCTCTAACAAAACTGAACTTTTGGTTTTTGCGTTGAAACATGAAACTTCCAGAAAAAAGTAAATCTGCCACTGCACGTAAACTTTAGCACCTCCCTGTATTTTTTTGAGAACATATTTTTCTCTTTTTTTCTAGGCACAGCCGTCATTTGCAGCATTTCCTAGTTGCGCTTACGCTTCACTACTCGACCAGCTGACTTTCTGTTAAGTCAAGTTATATGTACGGTATGTATGTGTGTATGTGTGTGTGCCTTCGACAAGCTGGCTGTTATTTTAACAAAACTGTGAAACTAATGACACAGCAGAGTGGAACTGCAGTAATGCGAATGACGGAAGAAATTGAAAGCAAAGCACGATTTTATACTATTCTTATTGGCGCAGTACACTCCACTGGAAATACAAAAACAAAAAATTACCAAAGCTACAATAACAATAGTTGGACATTAGTTGGTTGATTGGTGTTGGTGTAGTTGTTGTAGTTGTAATACGGCATTTTCGATTTGTGAACTGCGAGTGGCACTTGCGAGATCTCAAAAAAAGCAAGAAAGAAAAACTTGACATCAATACACAAGTTGACTGCGTCAATTGCTGCAGATGACATGCATACAGATGAGTCGCAGAGAGAGAGAGAGAGAGCGAGAGCGAGAAAAGAAGCAAAGATATGTCTATGAGTGTGAGGGAAAGGAATTCAATGATGCTGCTGCAATGCGCACATAAGGCAGTGGTAGAAAAAATCTATATTATTTTGCAATTGAGATGTCAGTTGAGCGAGAAACAAAAAACAAAAAACACCATCGAAAGCGACAAATCAAAATCACGTGCAACGCAAATAATTACTGCACTGCACGTTTGGGCAACGAAATTATGCAACATTTTCATAGTTTTAGTAGAAGGACTCTTTCGCACTTGATTGTACTTAATTGGCATTTGGAATCAGCGTGATTTCTGTTATTCAAATAAATATTGGCAGAAAGGGAGTAGTATTGATTGCGCAATACTTAAATGATAAATTTGTAGGAAATTATTTTTCAATATTTGTTTCTATTACTAGAGGACTTCATTTTGATAGGAAAAACAAATTTTTAAATAAAAAGAAATGAAAAAAATAAATTGTAATGAAGCAAAGGTTTCTACACGAGTAGAAGTATATTTTTTTTATATCTTTCAAAATACAGTACAAAATAAAACACCAGAGCGCACCTTCTATCAGCATCAAAATTAAAAATTGCTCTATGGGTTCTAGACGCAAGTTCCAAGTCCAAAATTTGCTCGAGCAGAGTTGCCAATTCTTTTTTACTTTAACATTTTGCTTTGTTGTAATTAATAACTAAATTCAACAGATAACCAAAATACGAGTAAACCATTGGAGTACTAAACGAAAGATTAATCCTTTTGCATCATCGCTCGAAATGCCAAGACTTTTACTGTTAGTTTCAATGAAAAAAAAAAATGTTACAGCAGTGCCAAAATTACTTATCCTCCTCAAACTTTAACAAAAAAATAATTTATTGCAGATTACTCCATTCTTGGTGATAAGAGAGAGTTTTTGTTCGCGGATTACTCCATCGAATGATGAAATAACGTACGAGTTTAGATATGACAGCCATATATTTTTAAGGTAAAAGTTGTATAAAATATTCTTACGAGTACCAAATAAGAAGCGATCAAGATAATTATAATTTATACTCTATAAAAATAGTTCTGAACAGGATTGCCGCATAGTTTTCAATATAAAAAACTTATTACTTTAATTCATTTATTTACAAAAAATATTAATATCAATATTCAGAATACAAACAACTGTAGAGTCAAGCGTCAACTCTAGTTCGACCCAGACTAAATAAATTTGAATATTTAAAATAACATTTAACTTAACCATTCCTTCTGTTACTAATATATAGTAAAGAATTATTCACTTATTAACACTATTTTATCCATAGCAACAACTCAAACTAAGATTCGAAATAGTTCTGCATAATTTCTGCTATGGTGTTTGTCACGATATCTCAGAATTTCATTTGAAATGCGAATTGTAAACTTTGGGATAGCATGAAACGAAAAAATTACTGATGAGAATATTTAGTCCAAAACATCAACTATCAGAAAAGTGCTATGAAACCCCAGGGATAAAAAAAATTATTTAATTTTGTTGCAGTGTGTTATCAGCGATAGCAAAAAAAATTATAATCTGCAAACACTAAGCGATAAAAACCACACCCAGCTTGGTTCTATGTTGGTCATAAATATGCCTAGAAATATTCTGGCACCAGAGGACAGCGCTTGGTGCTCTCGTTCAACAGAGAGGTTTTCATATCTTGGGGCAGTTGAAAATTTTGAAAATACCATTTCTTAGTTACGGAGAGTGGAAAGACAGACAGCAACTTCGCCTATTATTGGTAGTAGAATCAGAAGTGGAATTAAACACTAACTCTAATCTTAACCCTGAAAACTCGCTCTTACAACCACTTAGCTCAGTTTCCTTCTGTTTAGTCAGAACATATTTTGAGATTAAAATATTAGGTACAGATATTTCAACAGTTGGCAACACTTATACTCTCCTTCGTTGTTGTTTTCACAATATGGAATTAACATTCCCACAGTTGGCAACATTTATACTCTCCTTCGTTGTTGTTTTCACAAAGTGGAATTAACATTCCCACAGTTGGCAACACTTACATATATTCTCATCTGTTGTTGCTTTCACAAGGTGAAAATGACTACAACAGCAATAAAACGTGAGTAAGTCTTAACGTAGATTCCCGCAAGTGATGATAAAACTTTTGTAGGCAAGTTAGTAAAAAAATGTTTATTTTATTGCAAACCACTTCCAGTTTATCAACGCACTGATAATTTCAAAGATAAGCTGCCCCTTTGAGGTATTTTACTATTGTCATAAGATTATTATTAGTGTACTGAGGTTCTTAAATAGCAAATGTATGCAATATTTTTTAATAAAAGAGAAAACAAAAAGGGATTTAAGGTTAAATCCTCCACTAGTTAGTTACCTGAGCTCTGTCCTGTCTTTCAGGTTAACCCAACAATGATCATAACAGATATGGAGAAGCAGTCTGGCATCGAGCCTTAAGCAAGAGAGGAGGAGAGAGAGTCTTTACATAAAGTGATAGCTCGATTACAATACAATTCAATTTGAAGTTGCTTTAGCCTATAGTATTTGCATGCCACTTCATGTTATGGCAGCAAAGAATGAATCGGCAGGACAAGGGAGTTTGTTTAGCAGGCTTTCTCCGAGCTGATTATTTCGAGAGAAGTAAGCGAATACAGCTTTCCCAAATATAGGCTAATAGCTGGTCGAAATCTCTCTCTGCGCAGTAAGAATAGACCATTCACTATCTGCGCTTTTCCTGTTACGAGGTATTGAGCACAGACTAGGTGTGCATTTAGATGTAAGCTACAGTAGCTGTAAGAATGTTAAATACGAAAAATGTTATTTCTTACTTCATCTATGCCGAGATTGCTGTGTGGAAATCTAGGCTTCAGTACTTGGGGATAACTGAGTACTGAAAATACCTCGTAGGCAAGTCAGGAGGCAGCTCTTCGAGTACGCTCACGAGATCCAGAACTTAACACGATTACAACTACTGGAACGGACAGAGTATAGACAGACATTAAACGATATTCATCGGGAGACTTCTTACACTCATCTTCTTAAACTCCCGATCCGCGAATCCCGGAGTCCAACTCATTGTTTAGGAGCAGATGAGTCTCCTGAAACATACGTATCTTTGGCTCAATTGCGGTCTGTCTATTCATATGACCTCTCAAGCCCACTGACTTAACACCCCCTTCCCTTTGGACCCAACCAGTCGAAACTGCACGTTTCCTTAGATAAGTTAGTCGATGACGATCGGTGACTGCACCGCACTGGCAAAGTCTAATAAACTGCTACAACCACAATAACCCCCAAAAAGCTAGCGGACTCATAAATTATTGATTATGATTCATATAAATTGAGTACCAAATATCGAATTTGATAAAAATGTTCCCCTCCCAAAAATGACCTCTGGTTCCGCACCTGTATAATCAAAGGTTAAGGAAGCCTTCCAAAATTATATCTATTAAGTCACAACTCACCTAGATATGCCACTGCTAGGCTTTAGTCACTTTTATGAGTAGCAAACCTATTTACTAAAATTCTCAATCACATAAAAAGATTTCTGAATTGACTTCATAATTAAATCTTTGCTGAATACTAAAAGAAATGACTGTAAAAATTGTAATCTAACTTTTTAATTTTAAGCATATCTGAATAATACTCAACTTCTAGTTACATTAATTAAGTCCAGTTAATAGCTTAAAGCCTTCACTTGCCATAAATAAGAATAGCGCCGGAATTCCAAGAAATTCAAGTAAATAAATGAAATGTGAAAAATGTTGAGAAAATTCTGCGAAATCGATGATAATTATCAACCCATTATAATGCATATAAAAAATGAAAGCTCACCCTACAAAATTGCGGCTACACAATAGTCCAGCAATTAATAGCACCAGATTATATAATACCATTGTAAATATTATTATTTTTTTCAAATCCACAACAAATACATTTCTATAGAAAATCATGTGCTATGCAAATATTTTCTCCCACAAACGGCAGTACTCACACGCCTACAAAAAACCCGTCGGTCGTGCACTCGGCCGCGCACCCCTTTTACTCGAGACTATTTTCTATGTCAACGGCCTTGTATGCGAATTAATATAAATTTTGCTATTATCTGCTAGTTGGTTGTTAGTTATATTTTATTCTGCTTTTCGTAACACACTTTACTTTTTTTTATGGTAGATTTATGTATATAATATACAATAGCTTAAATAATTTTAGAATTTTCATCCACAATAAAGCCTGGCGCTGGCCAGCCAACGACAATCAGCGAGCCAAGAAAGCAGCCAGGCAGATCACGCCACTTTGAATATACATAAGTATGTATGTATGAGTATGGATGCACATAAATTGCTAAACCAGTGTGGATATATACCAGTTACCACCCGCTACATAAAGTATGCGCAAAAAATAAGTTTCCAAATGCACTGCTGATTTTGTTTTTTTGCATTTGTACTATAGTACACCGTAAGCACGCTAAAACTTGAGTATGACCTTTAACAGTTGTAGGAATAGGTACTTGTTAGTTCACATAAGCTTAATTTCAAGAGCATTTTTGAGCAACAAAATAATAGTTATTGGTATTATATTAAAAAACTCAGTTTGAAAACCACTCAAAAATATTTTTTGACAACAAAATGACGGTTATTAAGATAATATTTAAAAAGTAAGTTCCGAAACTGACCAAAAAGTAACGGTAATCAACGGTAACGATGTTGGATGTTTTCTTCCATATAAAAAATATCAGGCATGCATTAAATGAACCATACAACTGTCTAACCGGATTTTATTTAATTGTATAATTCGATGGAAAAATCGCGAACAAAAACTCTTTGTCGCAAAATCCGCAAAAATACATATTTTGTTTTGTTAAAGTTTGAGGAAAACAAATAATTTTGGTTACCCTGTAATATTCTTTTTCATTAGAACAAACAGTAAAATTCTTTTCGTGTACATCGCGCATTTCGAGAGGGAGATGCAATTGGCTTAAGGATTCTGAGTAAAAAGTTTGAAAGTTTGGCGAATTTTTAAAATTTTTTACAAAATCTGAAACTTTGAGTTTTGTGGTTTTTGTTGCAGTATGAACTTATATAACTTTTTTTATAAAAAAAAAAAACATTTAAACTAAAAAATAAATAAATAGTCGAATATACCAAAATATGCCTTCTTTTGGCGCTGACATTGCATTTAAAAAAAATTATTTCAGTTTGCTAAAAATAGCTGTGCTCAGAACTAGGTTAGAAACCAACAATACAGCACTTAGAAATACTTTTTGTAAAACGCAAATATAAGGAAGAGAAATAATTTTTCCAAAAAAGAAATATTATTTATTATTTTTTTTCATGTAATTGAAGTTAATATTCTTTTAAACGAGTACAATAAAATTAAAATCCAATGTTGGCATTTCAGTTAGTATGAAAAATTCACTTCTAATCCATTGGAGCAAATGGAAACAATTAAACAAGGAGAAAATCTCTAGCCTTATGTGCCCAGATTTTGTTGCCTAAAGTTAATTGAAGCAAAAAAAGTCAAGTTAAGCAAACAAAAGTTAAATTAAGTAAAAAGAAATACAGTAATTAATTGACAAAAATAAAAAAATTAACGATTTTTTCACAAATTTGATTCATTTCAAGTCTAAAAATGTACTTGTATAACCGAATCTTCCTCCTGTGACAACTTCCTAGCTGATTTGATTTAAAACAAAATTCGATTTGTCGTGCATAAAATAAATTTGTAGACTTTACACAGACTAACAGTGCAGTCTCTAAAACACATTTTCACATTCTGAAGGGCATTGAATATACTGACTAAATTTTAAACTCATGTTTTTAAAGTATAATTTCTTTTCTTTTCTATAATTCCTTCTCTCCTATAGCTATTATTTATTAAATGTGCCCACGAACTTTCAAATAATAATGATATTGATTTTCAACAAATCTCAAATGCAAAACTTCTTATTCATTTATTATATTTATTTTGGAAGCATATTTCTCATCTCACACACTGTATATTCCTCTTGCTCTTTTTACTGAATAATCACTCATGTAGAGGATTAAATTGCGAACAATCAGCAACGTCGCAGTCGCTGCCGCTGCCGCTGTCATTGCTTTGACTGGAGTGCCTTCTATGACAGCATTGCTGTCGGCAGCGGCTATGGTGTTAGTGCTCTGCTAACGGCGTTCAATTTATTTCAATTGTGGCACAGCTGCAAACCGCAGATAGCAGCAAATTATTTATAACCATTATAATGCTATTATTTCATATAAATTATATACATATGTATGTAGGTATACACAAATATGTGTGTATTTTGTGCATAAATTACAATAACAACAAACCGGTTTGAAACTAAAATAAAACGACGAAACGATGTCAAACGTGCAGTTGCTTGCTGGTTGTTCACTACCAGAATTTTCTGCTTAGTTGACAATTTTCGTCTCACTTTAACAATGCAAAATAAATTTTTGCAGCCAGCCGTTTCTTGGCTGCTTTTTATATTTTAATATTATATTTGATTTAACTAAATTGTGCAATATAAAAATTGTGCATAAAAAATTATAATAAAATAAAAAATAGGAGAAAAAAAAAATTTGCGCAAGCTAAAATGTATTGTCGCCTCATTTTGAGAACGTTGTCGTTGTTCTGGGTTAGCCTTTTGTATTGTTGTCAAGCAACTGCCTTCTTTCCTAACAGTGCACAATTGCATCACAAATACTCATTCATTACAATGAAAATTTTTTTGTTTTTGTTTTTTGCTATTGTCAGCAATTTTGAGCCGGCAGTTACATAGCTGACTTGTTGTTGCTATGTTTGTAATTCACTTTTATTTAATGTATGTAATTTATTTTATTTATCGTTTTTTTCTTTCTTTCTGTTTTTTGTATTCTTGTTGGCAGCAATTCACTTGTTTTCGCGTGCTTAGTTTATTCTTGTTACTTATTCGCAATTTTTCAATTTCAATGCAGCGCAAATTTACATCATTTTCATGACGGTGGTGCCGTCATTGCGCGCTGGCGCTCGTTTATTCTTTTTACTTCTGTTGTCAAATTGCCGCAGCGCAATTGTAACAATCAGACAATTTTGCATTCTAAATTATAAGTTGCAAATTGAAAATTGCGAATTGCGAGTTGTTTGCATTTCGCACCGCAACGCAGCGATTTTGCGCTACTTACATATCATTTATCACATTTCTGTTCGAGATCTGTATCACTTATAGGGTTTACTTCTTTGCAATTGCAATTTAGTTTTGCAATCATACGGAAATCACATACAGTGGCGGGCAAAGTGTTCAGGGTCAGCAGAAGTTTAGTCACTTTTATGACGGATTTAAACAAGTAGCAAAATGTAACAACTCTTTTGTTACATTTTAAGCTTTCTTAGACCCCAATAGCCTTGAATTCTCATCGCAACAACCAGAATTTCCGACCAGTATACCCGTATTTTATGGACGTTTCCTTCCTTTTTGCTGTAATTTGTTTTCCCAAAGAGGAATTCGTTCATCTGTTCGCTGTGTCAGTCCATTTACCAATTGTCTCTGAAATTCCGTAACTGATATTTTTTATCCGGCTACTTCTTGAAAGAGGAACAGGGAATCGCTGATTTTTTTGATTAACAACAAAACAAATACCATCCAACAACCATCGAATTCACCTGTTTTGGCTCCCTGCGATTTGTTCTGTTTAATCCGAGTGAAAAAACCACTACAGAGAACGCGTTTTAACAGCCACAAGGAAATACTGGAAAACACTAAGACGGCTGTGATGACTATACCAAAAATAGAGTTGCGGAAATGTTTCGACAGCTGGATCGAACGCTGATATAAGTGGGCTGCAGTTGATGGGAAGTACTTTGTATTTTAACTTTTTGAACAAGATGGTATGGTAAAAGGTGATCAGATTGGAGATACCAATTTTACCAATAGTGTTTTTTTTTTTTTTGACAGATCACCAGTGACTACTGTCAAACTAAATGCGATTGGAGATACCAATTTTACCAATAGTGTTTTTTTTTTGACAGATCTCGGGTGATTACTGTCAAACTAATAGGACTATGAATAAGTTCGTGCGGTTTTACAACAGATGGCGTAACTTGATTATTATTCCATCGATCCACATTTCCAAACATTCATTGGAGAGCTACTGTCGTAAGGCACAAACGTCAGTATAAGTTTTTTATTTGAAGCGTAAACAACAATATTTTTACCACACTTGAAAATGTCGAATTTCGTGCCAAATAATGTGTTTTTGCGGGGAATTCTTCTTCATTATTTTAATATGAAGAAAAAAGCAGCCGAAAGTCATCGTATCTTGGTGGAAGTTTATGGTGAGCATGCTCTATCTGAGCGAACGTGCCAGAAGTGGTTTGCACGCTTTAAAAGTGGTGATTTTGGCTTGGAAGACGAAGAACGCGACGGTGCGCCGCCAAAGTTCATGGATACCGAATTGGAGGAATTGCTCGATCAAGATCCGGCTCAAACGCAAGAAGAGGTTGCAAAAACTTTGGGAGTTGATCAATCAACCATTTCCAAACGTTTAAAAGCCATGGGAATGATCCGAAAGGTAGGCCATTGGGTGCCGTATGAATTGAAGCCAAGAGACGTTGAACGCCGTTTTATGGCATGCGAACAACTGCTTCAACGGCACAAAAGAAAGGGTTTTTTGCATCGAATTGTGACTGGCGATGAAAAGTGGGTCCATTACGACAATCCAAAACGTCGGGCAACGTATGGATACCCTGGCCATGCTTCAACATCGACGTCGGCGCAGAATATTCATGGCCTGAAGGTTATGCTGTGTATCTGGTGGGACCAGCTGGGTGTTGTGTATTATGAGCTACTGAAACCGAATGAAACGATTACGGGGGATGTCTACCGACGACAATTGATGCGTTTGAGCCGAGCACTGCGAGAAAAACGGCCGCAATACGCCGATAGACACGACAAAGTTATTTTGCAACATGACAATGCTCGGCCACATGTTGCACAAGTGGTCAAAACATACTTAGAAACGCTCAAATGGGATGTCCTACCCCACCCGCTGTATAGTCCAGACCTTGCGCCATCCGATTACTATCTCTTCCGATCGATGCAACATGGCCTGGCTGACCAGCACTTCCGTAATTACGATGAAGTCAAAAAATGGATCGATTCGTGGATTGCGGCAAAACCGACCGAATTTTTCACAAAGGGAATCCGTGAATTGCCAGAAAGATGGGAAAAAGTAGTAGTAAGCGATGGACAATATTTTGAATATTAAATTTGTAACCATTTTACGTCAATAAAGTTTCAAATTTCGAAAAAAACCGCACGAACTTATTCATAGTCCTATTAAATACATAATTTTCTTCAGTATTCGTTGAGATTTTATCCATCATGGAAGTACTTGCGGCTCAACAACGTTTAAAAAATTATATTACGAAAATCGACGCTCTGTGAAAAGTGTTCATCGCGCGCTGAGGCCAACTTATGGTGTTCAGCGATGCGGTCCATTATTGGCTTACTGGCAACGTCAATAAGCGAAATTGTCGAATTTGGGCTGAAGCGCAACTCGAAGCAATTCAAGAGCAGCCATTAAATCTATTGAAAACAACCGTTTGGTGCGACCTATGGGCTGGAGGAATCAACGACCCATACTTCTTTAAAGACGAAACAGGCGCCATTGCAACAGTGAGTGGCGAACGCTATCGCGTCATGATAAACGACTTTTTGAAGCCAGTAAGTGAAGCCCGCGATCTCCACAACATGCACAACATTTGGTTCCAACAAGACGGCGCTCCTTGCCATACAGCCCGTGAAACAATGGATTTACTGCGTCGTCGTTTCGGTGCGTAATTTATCTCTCGTCTCAAACCAGTAGATTGGCCATCAAGACCGTGTGGTATCACACCTTTGCACTTTTATTTGTGAAGGTATGTAAAGTCTAAATGCTTTATGGATAACCCAGCTTCGATTGAGGCATTGGAGGTCAACATTACCACAGTTATTCACGAGATACCGAGCGAAGTTCTGCAGCGAGTCATTCAAGGTGTTTCAAGGATGGCCGAATAACGGTAAAAAATAAATTTCATAAATGGTCTACACAAAAATAATAAAGATTGCCCAATCAATTTAAATTTTAGTTGTTTTATTTCAATTTAAAATCTGATGCCTCTAAATTGTTCACCCTTTATTACAATTAAATTAAATTAAATATTAAATGTAGCTATTTGATTATTACACGAATTTAACAATTTCATGCTCCAAAATTTTGTTGTAATTTGTTTCCAAAATGTGTGTCTATGGTTTTTAATACGTGGGAAACCACATGGGTACTTGCTGCATTTCGTTTCTTCAGAAAGTCACGTCCTACCAAGTTGGTATATTCATTTGAGTGCCCTACCAAGTCCCTTAGATCCTACCAGTTGAGTTACAGAACTCGTTCTCTCATTCTCTCCAATGGGAGACCAAATAAAAAAGTTGTCTACAAGCCTTGATGCCGTTTTATACAAGTTTAAATTCTCGAATGCCGCTTAACTATAAAAAACTCCTCAATCAAAGCGTTCAAATTTCACTAATTCTTAGCAGTACGATTTCTATGACCACTACTGTCAATAGAAATCGAGGTAATAGCGACAACCAGCAAGAATTGGCAATGACTCTGAAGAATTGTGAGTATTATTTTTTTGTTGGAATGCCTTTAGCTGGAATAAAATAATGTGAATTTAGATGAGCAAACTCGTATCGATAACCTCTTATTTTTACCCATTCTCCTTTCAATCATGCTGCGCATCAATTTACTGCGGACATATTCCTTCAAAGCGAATAATTTATTAACCTAACTGAAAGCAGATCGACCGCTTTTCGCTAATTTATGGATGTTACTAAATATTATAATAAAAATATCACTGAACTTAACACAGAAATCAATTTCATATTTCTTTCTTTTTTACTGCTTTGAACGATCTTTGTACCCATTCTTCGTTTCTAGTTCCAAGAGATTTGGAGACATAAATCATTGTGTATTTAAATTAGGTCGTTTATAGTTTGATATAATAGATTTAAGTCGCCTTCAATGCTGACTTTAAAATAAAATACTAAATAAAGCCACAAATAACATATTAAATAAACTTTTTGTTCCACAGCAAGTTCGCCATCAAGTGCAATCGACTAACGCTCACTGAAAAGCTTAAAACGAAATAAAAAAATTTGCTTCGCGAGCAAATGATATTTCGAGATTTTCCGATTTTTGACGACGCAGTCGTGACCAGACTTTTGTTCAATTGTACCATTTAAGCTGTGGCGTGAATTTTTTGTCTTTTATGTTGAGAAATGAAATAAAACAAAATAAATAAAATATCTGTATACTCTGTTTTTCCATTTTCGCGAAAAATTATGAAAAATAATTCACTAAAAAAAATTGTATCTGTAACAGATAAGGTGTGATTAACTGTATATCCATTGATGGAAGTAAAATCGGTGTTTTATAGCATGGCTCGATTTCCACAGGATGAACTTAGTATATATTTCTTAATAGTGCTTAGTTAATTTTGTTGTTATTTTATTTCATATGAAAAAGCCAAGGCGAATCTATTAAAGGTGGTGTTGGTAAATCAGCTGATTTTTTTCCATGTGGCTGTCAGTACAGAATAAAACAAGGCGAATTAATTTTTCGTTTTCTATTTTTCCAATACTTTGCCGTGTCAATCAGACGTACAAAACATTGTTGTTGGTTTAGTGCCACCACCTTTAATAAATGCGCCTTGGAAAAAGCCTGTCCTGAGCTAATCTAAACAAAATCGACTCAAATTTAATTGACTAAACCTTAAATGTTAACTCTGAACTTAAGTATTTGTTTTAACTAGAAGCTGTTTAGCTTACAACTACAACTAAAACTACGGGCCAGACTGAAATTTTTTTTAAACTTTTTCACGTTTTTGATATAAATACATGGTGGCACAAAATTAATCACCCTTTCGGAAGATTTATTTATTTTGCAAATGGCGTCGTACGACAATCACATTTGACACTTTAAGAAGCAATAAAGAGCTCAATCATCGCTCAGTCATTTTTTTCCTAAATATTATAAAAAAGTTGTTCAAAACCCAAATTGATGATTAATTATGCGCCACCTTGCACAAAAATGGTACTTGTCATTTAACGTCTTTGCTATTACAGATTTATTGGTACGGTAAGACATATTTCGTAACAAAATATTAAACTACTACAGTGAAAATGTGGCCACCTCAACATACTGGCAAATGTGCCATGTGAAATTTACTCTGGATTTTTGTGGACTAAAGAGGCAAATTAGTAGTAAATTTATTCCTAAAGTATTTTTTTTACTGTGAAGAGCTATTTTGATATGCCGTTTCCTTACTAGCCCATCTGACACTGATCCTGAATTCCCATTAAGGGGTACATTCTCACGACAGTAGGTTATACGTTACCGGAATGGTCGCGTTTTATACCCGGCCAATGGTTTGTCTTTCCAGCACCCTTCCCCATGCATATATGAGAAATGTTTATGCTGCTACAACAACAACGCACGCCCAAGGCTCTGCTTTTTTTTTTAATTTGCGTCTCTCTGTTTAAATTTGTCCCGTATTACATGAGTCATCATACACCAATTCCTGCGCAGGTTTACCATTTTATTCATACAAATTAGCGGCTACCTATAACATCTCATCTTAACACCCGTTCCATCCGCTAAGCCGCTTATATTCGTGAAGTGAAAAAATTATTATCCTTTTTTACGAAACTACTGCGAAAGCCACCAAAGATATTTAAGTTTAATTCGACATGAAATTTACTAGTTCTGAATTTCTAATGAACCATCAGGCAGCCATCGTGACCTAGTGGCTTAGTACCTGACTATCAGTCGGATACCACTGAGTAGATGAGAAATCAATTTATTAAAATTCTCACAATGACAAATCTCCAAGTGCATTTATGCCATAAAACTGTAGGTCAACATCAAGAAGCACATCACAAAGTGAAACTCGGCCAAACAGCTAACACAGGGTGTACTCATATAATAAAAGCATTAATAGCAATTTCTTTGTGTGCATTGGATTGAGTTTCTGCCCGGCATATTCTCTTATCCTATTTCTTTATTATGATTTTTAGTTGGATTATAAACTAGTTTATGAAATCTAGTCATTAAATTGCATATGAAATTACTCAATAAAACTAAACTGCACAGATAATTAACTTTTAGCTGAGTTAATACACCAGCGAAGATGAGCGGAAATAAAAATTATATCAGTCCATTTTGCTGAGCTTAAATTCGAAATTTGATTATAAAACATTACCTAATCTAATAATAAATCTTTCAAAGTGCAAAATCAAAAAACAAAAAATTAATGAAAGAAAATATATTTCAAATATAAAAAAAAAAGGCGAACCAGGAATGGGACGGCAGTCAAATATGGTAATTAGTTACGAGCGTCCGGCAACTTGTCATGCTGAGTGAATATTTTGAAGCGCACCGCTGCTTGGTGAAACAATGACAAACACTTTCAATGGCGCTTCAGAACAACCAAATAGACACAAAAGGTCAAAAAACCGTAGTAGAGTGGTCGCTTTACAAGTCAAACACATACACACACGCTCATATATGTATATATTTGTACACACACATGGTGCGCAATGTGTTCCATGTATGAACTCAAGTCACCAACAAACACACCACTCTAAGTCGCAGAACTTTACTAGTTGTTGTTTTTTTTCGCGAAACTTTCTAAAATGATGATGAAGTCAGTCAACGGTGACTGAAAATTTGCGACAGATTCATTGCGCCACCAACCAAGTTAACGAGTGAGTGAACGGGCTAACGAGTGAGTAAGCAACCAACGAACGAATATCGGTACTTATGTATGCATGTATGCATGTATGTATGTATGTATGTAAATGGAAACTAGACTGACAGACACCCAGACAAATAGCTAGTCAGTCGCTAAATGCTATTTAGGTGGTGATATAATGCGCGCGAATCAGAACGAAAAGTGGGCAGGAAACCTACGTAAAAAAACCAAAAACAAAAACCGCCTCAGTCAAATATGCAAAAGTCAGCTGGAGCAGCGCCTTGGCGAGCAGCATTGCTAAAAGAGAGGGGAGTGTGCTTAAATAGGAGACAGATGGAGGGCATTGCATGATTGCAACGGTAATGGGTAATTACAGTACGGTTCACTCTATCCGCTAATAGCATGGCTTGGATTCTCTCACATTCGTCATGGACGTGGGCAAAGCCACACAAAAGAGTAGACAAAAAAATTAAAGAAAAAATATATATATACATATGTACATATATAATATAAAAGAATTGAATTTCAGTATGCAAATGCACAACGAATGCAACGGATATGCCAATGAACAAATGAGTTTCAAGTTTGAAGACACAGACAAACGAGGTGGAGCGCGGTATGAGGTCGGGTAACGGATGGGCGCGTGAAGAATGAAAGTGCAAAATGACAGCAACAAAAGTGCAGCTGCAGCCATAAAATAACAACAACAAAAGCTAGCGTAAAACTGAATTGTGATTGAGGAAAGAACAAAAGCAAAAAACAATTGATAGATAATAAAAATACAAAAAGAAGAAAAAAAACAAGAAAACTTGACTGTAATAAACCTCGACTAGAAAGGAAGTTGATGACAAAATAAATAAAAAATGTTTATTAGAATCTAACATAACAGACATTGCATAGTAAATTGCAGTGAAAAACTATTTGCTACGACAATCCAAAAAAAAAAAATAAAACCTTATTAAACTAAAGAAACAACAATGAAAAGGAAATAATGGCAAATGGAAAATTGCAAATAGGAACAGCGAAAACAATAACAGTAAAAAACACCATGTACTAAAATTACTTGGTAATATAATAGATATGCCATATATAAGTATCTAGATACATAGACTGGATGACAATCCCACTGTAAACTGCAATGTGGTACAAGGTGAGTCAGCACGCCTCCGCGCAGCAGCATGAAAAAAACTGAGTCATTTTGGAAATTTTTATAGAGATAATCTTTGAATCTAGCTGAATGGATTGGTGCGTAACTACCACTCGGAGGTGCAGAGGTTCGAATCTGCGTGCATGAAACACCAAGTGATAAAAAAAAAAAAAAAAAAAATGTCTAGCATTCATTAGGGGTAAGAGAAACAATCGAATGTAAGAAATGTAAAGTTTTGCTAATACTAATAATAAATAAATAATAATAATAAGAAACTAGTTTTTTCTAATAGCGATCGCCACTCGACAGGCAATGGACATACCTCTGATTGTATTTATGCCATGAAAAAGCTCTTCATGGAAAACCAAATGGTGTTCATAGGCGACCTAAAACTGTAGGTCCCTTCATTTGTGGAAGGGTAGGTTGTTTGCTGGTTGTTTCCAAAGCTGAAGCTACAATTAATGCGGCCTTCTTAGGTGGTTGATGGTGGGCTTTCAGGCCGTACGATTGCAAGAACGTTGTATGCTCAAAATTGCTGTAGCAATCGCACATTGGAAGAGTATTCGACATCTATTAGTTACTGAGCGACTAGGCTTGTTTATAATGAAAACAAAATTGGACGTCCTATAATCGAAATTCAAGCAAGAAACGAAGGCAGGGGTAGTAGCAGCCAAGCTACCTACTAAAGAAACCTGTGCAATTCTGCTTATAATAAAAAGTTATAGTCTATTCGACTCGCCTGTGACCAGAAAACATCAAAAAAATATGAGTTTACTACCGTTGAAAATAAAAATATCAACTAAAAATCAAACCCACATGATTTGATTTATTTTGTATTTTTTTATTTTTTTATTGAATTTTTTATTTTTTTATTCAATTTTTTTTCTTTTAGTTTTTTTTATTTTATTTATTTTTTGTTTTGTATTTATTTTTTTTTATTTTTATTTTTTTTTTATTCGATTATTTACACTAAACCAAAACCCATATAACTCAAAGTTTCACTTTTTGTGCAAAATTGTCAAAAATTAAAAACCGTTTCATCAAAATTCTAAAATTTTTAAACAGTATTTTTAGAAAAAAAAAAAAACAATATTGACGACGTTATTTACCAAGCCAACACATATTCTTTTAACTCAGCTGTTCAGTTGCAGTGCAATAGTTGTGTTTTTTTTTAATAAATATTTACGTAAGGTTTTACAAAAAACGAAAAACAACGCATTAAAACTTCGCTCTTTATTATTTTAGCCAGCCATAATAAGTCGATATGAAAAGAAAACTTGAAAAAATACCCATACCACCCAACATCATAACTTATAAGAGAATTAAAAAATCACGTCTACACATTTCTTTGCCTCCAATTAAAAAATGCACATTTTTGCTGACTACCCGTTGTTCCACTCTACTACAATACGGCGTTTCACATTGAGTGAGAGCCAACTAAAAATAAGCAGTAACAACCATACTAGTAGACTATACACGTATGCGCATCAGTGAACGACGTCAACGTCGACGTCGAAGCCAATAGCAACTGCGCCGTGGTCAGGTCGTTGTGTAGTGTGGAGTAGTGCACTAGTTGAAGGTGATTTCATAATGAATGCAGTAGCACAATTGGTTATTGAAAACCCCTCACATCACCACACACACACACGCTCGCCCACCATTGTGTGATTTTCCCACCGGCACAATTCTGCTAATACAACAAAAAAATTCACGTCTACTTTGCATTGGTGAGTTGGTGAGACGTTCGACGAGCAGCGGCATTTTAAAAATAGCTTAATAATATTTTTATTACCCACATTGTAAAAGCTTGTACGTATATACATATGTATGTGGTGTTTTTTTTATTGTTTGCCGCCAATGCACTGCATCACATTCGCTCACTTGCTCACAAATTATTTCATATTTTTTTATTATGTACTGTTACTGCAATGAAGACTCTCCTTTGTTGCTGTCATATTGCAATGCTGCTTTGTCGCATATAAGGTACGACATATTGTGGTATGTATGTGGTAGTCAACTCTTAAATTTACCGCAAAAACGCAAAGAAAGCAACTATTCTTTGCCAACATTCTAAATATGTAAAATTGCGAATTGATGTGGCGATTGCGTGCACGTTGGCAATTTTTGGCCTTTTCTGGCAATCACAGAATGAATTGCAAGAATTGCAGAATGCGGATGCAATAATGGCAAATGCATGAGTCGGTCCACAGGTGAACAGTGGAAGAAGTTACGAGTGAAGGGGAGTAAAAATTACAGGAAATTGCATGCGCTCTGTCTTTAGTGGTGAAGGGAGTTAGCCAAGCGTATTGTAGTTTTATTGCAACTGCAGAGAGAAATAAGTAAAATACAATAAAACGCAAAAAACACTTTGCATAATTGCCACGCAAAAGTGCTATTAAAGTGCAAGTCTGGCAATTAAGCAGTTTTAAGATTTAAATACGATTTAGTAAGAGGATTGGAGGACCCACGCAATGTGGATATTTTTCATGCATTTAAACTTGTTCAGTAAATGCATATATTTAGAAACACTGTACAGAGAATAACCCACCGCCAATACATCAGCGAAAGCACATCGAATAGTCATAGACTTTTTATACTATTGGCACACACGACCGAAGTAAAAAAAAAGAAGAATAGACGAGTAAGATGTTTCTGGCAAATGACACTTAAGTCAAGGCTTGGTTGAAACGCAATACAGCCAGAGTTGTGATTTACGAATTAATAGAAATTAAAAAGTCGTATTTATTGAGACTACAATGATCAAATGTGAACTGCCGCGAGAGAGTCGAGGTTATTGTGAAGGCATTGTTCCCAGGCTTGTCTATACAGAATCGAAAAATGTTGAACATTCTGTTGTTGTTACAGTGACAATCTCGGTCGGATATAAATCCGGGTTCTTGCGATAACTTGGAACCGATTGCCGTGGGAGCGTTTTTAACCCTCTGTTGGGCACTAGGCTTTGGCCACATTGGCTTTTTCGACTTTGGACTTGAATTTAACATATTTTTATTAGAGCTAACAACTTGAGCTTCTGGTTAGCTTCCTAAAATTTTATTTTCGATCGATTTATGGATATAATCGTTTTAAAAGGGTCCTCGAACAGGCTTTTCGTCCTTCACCAAACCCGGATGCCCAAACGAAGGTTTTAAAAAACGTGCCCAACGGAGGGTTGAATAAAAAAAAATTAAAAAATTCTTTTGGTTTTGGAGTATTGCCTCTGAGGCGTCAGAATAAAAACATTTATTCATTTGTACGCAAGTGGCATAAATGTAGAGGTAGTAAGGAATGCATTCAATTTTTTATTCGATTAAAGTCACAAGTGATTTTATAATTTTTTGTAAGTCCTGACTAAGACTAAAAAAAAAGTTAGTGGGCATTATTTTTTTATTTAAGCTTCATAGTCATTTGTATTTTAGCCATTCCGTTTATTGTTTTTATCATTTGTATTGGAACTTAGGATGATTTTGCAGTACTTTTAAAGAATTTAGGGTTTTCGGGTATGCAGCCAATACCGAAAATCTCATTTTAATTAATTGCTTCAAATAAAACAAGCAGTTGTCAAAAGAAAGATTTCGCCCACAAATTGATAAGCCTCGCTTTCCTCTTAACTTATTTTACCTTTACTTGGATCCTATCGACGCCCAATCAAAACATTTTTAGAACTGATAGAGAAACGTTTAATAATTTTTTTTTTTTAATTAAAATGAAAGATATCAGCGTAGTAGTTTGTGTTGTTCGAACAGATACTCAACAAAAAATTTATTTAACTTAAAATATTAATAATATTTTTACGAGTTTAAATTCAAAAGGTTTGATTTGTTTTTGATATTGAAAATTGAAAAGCTATAATAATCAATGCGGTAAAAACGAGAGCTGCTTTTTCGGTAATCAGCACTTCCCCTCATTCGACTTCTTACGCGACTTTAGCAGTACTCGAGCCTGCTTTCTTCGAATGCTAAGCCAGTGTGTGTGTGTGCTGCTCTTTCAACTTAGAACTCAAGTGAATGGTAGTTGCTTTTGTCATTTGCTTGTCCACCAAGTAATATAAAATGTGACTATAGGCCTCTTCTATTCGCCATTTACCCGCTCGTTATATCAATGTTCGATTAACTTAACGAAAAATTTGCATGTGAAAGCAACAACAAAGTTATCAAGTAAGATTAGCCGTAACAGGCCCTTCGCTTATGAACATCTGCAGGAAAGCGCAGAAAATTCTGGATCGGATTGACACTTGGTGCTGTGCGAATGGGCTAGCGGCAAGTCCCGCCAAGACTGGTATTGTCCTCTTCACCAGAAGGAGGAAGCTTGATGGACTCGTTCTGCCTAAGCTAAACGGAGTCAGAATCCAGCTATTCAAGGATATTAAATATCTTGGAGTAATCCTCGATAGTAAGCTCCTATGGAAATCACACGTTGAAACAAAGACATCCAAAGCACTGACAACTTTCTGGCAGTGCAAAGGTATCTTTGGGAAAACGTGGGGTCTCTCTCCTAGCAGGGTCCTATGGATCTACACGGCTATGATAAAACCCATTATCACCTATGCCTCAGCAGTCTGGATGAGTAGACTCTCTCTAGTGGGAGTCAGGAGGACCTTATCGAAACTACAACGCACTGTGGCCATCTGTTGCACCGGAGCTTTTCCGACTACTTCAGGCCCGGCATTAGATGCTCTGTTTGGTTTACCACCATTTGATTAATTCATCCAAGGAGAGACCTTGAAGGCAATCTGCAGGCTGAAACACAATGGGAACTGGTATGGCCCCTGTCCGGCATTGGAACACAGAGAAGGCATGGACGTCGATCCAACGATTCTCTCCATGCCCCTTGACTCCATGCCACAAGCGAGCTTGGCAGGCTGAGAGAGGCTGGAGATGGACTAAACTGATGTTACCTGTCATGTCCGATCGACTGTCGCAAACCCTTCTGTCATTAAGCAGAGGGGAGTGCAGACGGCTGGTTGGACTGATGACGGGCCACTTTCTGTAGGCGAAGCACATGGAAAGCTTGGGCATCTCAGACAGTGTACTCTGCCCAGCTTGTGAAGAGGAGGATGAGACGGCGGACCAATTCCTGTGTGTCTGCCCCGCCTTCGCTCGAATCAGGTTTGAGGTCTTTGGCACTGATGTGTTAAGAGCGACCATCTTGGCTCCTTGGCACCACACAAGATCTACTCCGATTTCTTCGCAGATCGGGTAGATGTAAAGAAAATTAAAAGGGAATCCAAGTGTAGTACAATGGACTTAATTAATGACTGAGTGCTGCACTTGCTAGACAAAAAAAAAACAAGATTCACCGTTAGGGTCATAGCTCTATTCCCGCGTTGCCGACATATGATCATTTGTACCTTCATCTATTCGCCACTTGCTAACTCTTGCCAAAAAAAAGAGACCTTATTTTACACTATTTTCAATATGATTCTTTTTTTGTGTATAGTAGGAATTAAAACAAGATTGAAAACAATTTTAGCGCCGAAAAATGTTGAATTTTAACCAGTGCGATGGTAATTATTTGCTGTGTGGTTGCGGCAATGAAAATAAGCCAGCTGCAATTCAAGTTTTGGAGCAATCATTATACTTTATATTCGCCATATAACTCCGCTGCCATCATAAAATATCAAAAAAGGCTTCAGTGACAGCCAAAGCCAATCAATGGAGTGTGCCATGTGTCATGAAAAAGCTGCTCATTAAATTCGTAGGTTGTGAAGCCCAGACACTCACAGCCTTAACACCTTTCAAGGACATTATTTTTGACCAGATGTCGTACAAAATGCGCGAAAAAATAGTGCAAATATTTTTATCAAATATTTGAGTTCATATTATACAATCACCTATAAAAATACGATATTTCAGCAATATCGTTTTACTATATTTCGAACAATTTTATTTATACTGAATCACCCAACCCAGTTGTAAACGTTTAACGCACCGCGTATATGCGCACCATAAATTCTCTTACTATTACTTACGAAATTTTTAAAACATTTTTGTTGTAATAAAAATTGATGCGAAACATGTATGTATGTATGTATATTTTCTTCTTGTTTCTGCTTGAATGACTCAAAGCTTACATACGCAATTTAATGGAAAATATTTACATAAATGCATGCATACATACATATACAATACATATATGCAAGGCATATTTATAAGAAAAATTGCTAGTTCATTGTTCTCAAAATCATTCGATTATTGCAGTTTAGTCACTAATTTGAATATTTTTCCATCAATTTTATACTTACGCATACAAAGAATGAAAAAGAAAAGTCGAATTTAACGAAAATCTGTGCAATATTTACCTGCAAAGAAAAGAAAGAAAACAATTATTAATACACATATTGAAGAAAAGTATGCAAAAAAAAATGTATATTTATTTTTTTCATTTCTTGTTTCAAAGGCAAATACTAAATTTTAGTTTACGGCAAGAATAAACTATTAATTAAAATTGAAATGTGTTGCCTGGCCTTGAGCCTAGAGAAATTATTATTTTTGTTGGCAAATTAATGCAGCTGATGTGCAAATACAAATAAACACGGCAAATGGGCGAACAGAATAGAAGATAAGCTAAATTAATTTTGGTTTCTGAATATGTAGCGGGATGCGGATTTTATAAATTTGTATACATAAATATTTTCAATTTCATACACGAAATCTAATGAAGAAAAAAAAACTATAACTTCTGTTTTTTGTTTTTAATTTTGGTCAATCTTCACAGTCTGCTAGTCGCTAACTAATTAATAATTAAAAAGTTCGACAAAAAAGAAAAATATAGAAAGAGTTTAATTTGCATGGAGCCAAAAAATATGTATGTATATGCATGTTCGCAAGTTTTCACCCTCTCCCAAACCACCTTTAACAGAGGAGAATTCATTATCGCTGTTTTAGGCACAGCAATGAGCGGCGGCATCATCATCAACCAAAGTCAGTCGTTTTATATAGTACACTCCGCAACTCTTTACAAACTTTTGTTGTGAAAAAATTTACATTCTCCAATATATTCCAAAACATAGCACTTACTTACCCACTCGCACACGCACTCATATGTAATTACACATAAAAAATTATTCACCAATGCAGATAACCTTCGCTGCTACGAAAATTTAATAGTGCTCGTACAGCCGATCAGCAAATGAGCCACCCATAGGTGGTGAAGCCAACCAGTCAGGCGGTCTGTCAGCCAGTCAGTCGGCCAACTAGTCGTTTGCTGCGTACCCGCGTATTTGTTGGCATGCATGTGTGGTCGTTTGAACGCCCAACGCACTGTTGAATAATCAGTCAGTTAGTTAAGAGTGTGGTGAAAATCACACACACACACGTAAAACATTTACACAATATTTTAATATTTGCAGCAGCAGCAATAACAAAAACCATTACTACTACAGCAACAGTGACAATAAAACAGCACAGCAACTAATAGTCGCGTCAATGGCAACAAAATGGTAGCCTTGACCGTTGGAAGGTGATGATTTGTGTCGAACAAGATTGCCGAATGTTTGACTGGTTGGTCGATGAATGAAGAGCAAAAAAATAAAAATAAAATAAAGACACGTGAGATAAGAAACCAGATGTCGAAGAAAAAAAAAATTATTATAATTAAACATAGAATTAAAAAACATACTGCTGAAACTTTTAAATTTAAAGAAATATTGAAATTTTTAAATGAAAAAAATTCCAAATGTTTTAATAAACGTATAAAATATATGCTTGGAAAACTTTTACTCTTAATTGCAAATTTCGAAATTAAGATCAAAGTTAAGTAAAAGGCAGATTAAAGCCGACAAAAGCCACAACAGGAAACCAAAATTGACGGGCATTTTTACAGCAACGAGTGGCAAGTGGAGAGTGTTGAACTCTTTTTCTCAGACTTAAGAGTCCGAAGCCATACAAAATACTTCATCGTTTATTAGTAAGCAGGTCTTACCACACTGGGAATTAGTGAGAGAGACTACGAAGTACGTTTGAAAATTTTGCTTTTTAAATGCACAAAGTATTGAAAAAAACAGTTTATGTAGCTTTTGTTGTTAATGAGTTAAACTTTTTTTTGCAATTAATAGCCACTAAATAAACAAAAGTAAAATAATCAAAACTAGTCAAAATGTCGCACATCTAATTTATTGTCCATGAGTGTCGATATATTAGATCGGCTAAAAGGTGTACGAACACCTATTTGAGCCACTGTTGGTATGCATTATTGCCATTGACTTGAACAACACCAACAGAGTCTTATCCAGGTTCATTCGAATGGAATTTGTTGTTAAAAAAAATTCACAAGTTTAACCAAATAAATGTGATAATTTGTATGGGCATTCAAGCGACACCAATTTGCACCAGGCATACCAGTTAGTGAATGTGTCAGAGGTTTGTATGTACAGGGTGGGCCAAATAAGACCTACTAATGTTAAGCACAAATTACTTTTTTATTTTTTGACATATTTATTTTTCTCTTTTTGTAGGTTATAATTGAATTGTTGGAAATTCATTATGGAACCCTACAGTACAACACAACGCGTTAAAATGATCGAGTTTTTCTATTCTTACACAATTAGCCACACAAATTGATTTTTTAAATAATGTTTTGATGTCAGATGAAGCGCATTTCCATTTAAATGGTTATGTCAACAAGCAAAACTGTAGATTGTGGGGCTCTGAAAAGCCAAGGGCAACACACCAACATCAGTTGCACCCATCTAAATGTACTGTTTGGTGCGGTGTTATGGCTATTAGAGTTATCGGTCCATATTTCTTCGAAAATGAGGATGAAACGCCGGCATCGATTTCAGGAGCTTCTTACAGAACATTGATTGACAACTTTTTGCGGCGGAGCAGTATTCTAATTTGTGGTTTCAACAAGATGGAGCAACTGCGCATACTGCTAGGCAGTAGTCTTTAGTCATTTGTAGGTCTTATTTGGCCCACCCTGTAGTTGCCCCAGTGATGCGCAACCAACTTCTCGACAATTGCGGTAATTTTTTTGCGGTTAGAATTACTCGACGTATCATAGCATTCTCAGCTGTCCCCTACAGTCAGTTATTCAGTCATGTTCGTATGAATATTTTAGATAAATATTTGCAAAGCAAACATACGTGATCTGCCATGTGCCACCTGACAACGTCTAAAAAAAAACCACATATGAATACAGAGAAAATACAGCATTGACTTCGAATCCACCGCAACCAACTAACAGTATGTGAAAACGTCTGGCTAAGCCATTGGGACGGGCATAGCAAGACTCACAATCGGCGCGTTCTAAGTTCATTTGTTCTGAAGTAACGTTCATTTGTAAATTTATACACTGTATATATAGATGCCAAAGTATATCTGTCCTCACCCAGTATACACTGTAGACAAAATATGGGGGAAAAAGTTATTAAAAAAAAAATGTTTGCGACCAAACACAAACTAGTTAGCAAAGTAGTACATTTTTCTTCTGTTGCAAGATAGTAAAAAACCCGAAACTTCAAACATGAAATTGTCAACAAAATTCAAAAACCAAAAATATATAAATAGAATTAGTGTAATTGAGACCAAACGCAAACTAGTTAGAAAAGTATTGTAGTTCTATTGTAATGCAAGTAAAACAAAAGAATCTTCAAAAATTAAATAGTCTACAAAATAGAAAAACAAACAAAACTTTGTAGAGAACTGGAGTAATTGGGACCAAACGCAAACTAGTTAGGAAAATAATTCATTTTTCTTCTGATTAAATGAAAGTAAAAACAACGGTATCAACAAAATACAAACAAACAAAAGTTCTTGCCGAACTAGTGCCATTGCAACCAGACGCAAACTAGTTAGAAAAGTAGTTAATTTTTCTCTGTTGAAATTTATGTAAAAAAACAGAATCTTTAAATATGAAATAGTCATTGTGTCCTTGCAACCAAACGCGAACCAGTTAGAAAAGTAGTTCGTTTTTCTTGTGTTGCAAAGAATTTAAAAAACGAATTCTAAAACATGAAGCGATCAACAAAATACAACCAATCAAAAATTCGTACCAAACTAATATAATTGCGACCAAACGCAAGCTAGTTCCAAAAGTAAAGCATTTTTTTCTGTTGCAATGAATATAAAAAATGCATTCTACAGCACGAAACATGAAAACTAAACATAAAAAACAGTCTAAAATATTGGGTAGTCGAAAAAGTCTTTTCGTATTTCTAATCAAACTTCAACTCATTTTTTTTTATATTTATAATGAACTTTATTAAACCAAATATGTACCATTTTGGTCGACCACCTTTTGCCATTTTTCTTCTAGAGACATTATTCCATTTATTATTATTTTATTATTTATTATTAAAGTCAAAACATACAACCATAGGTTATTTTTACAATGATTGACCTTAAGAATAGTTGACATCAGTGTAAAACTTTTGTGGTTTCTCGGCGAAAAACTGCGACAAGTAATTTTCACAGGCTTCTCTTGAAGCCAACTTTACTCCATTAAGGGAGTTCTGCGTTGACCGAAACAAATGGTAGTCCGATGGTGCAAGGTCAGGGGTATAAGGTGGATTTTTGTCGAGTCCTCAAAGATGTGTGTGGCCTAGCGTTGTCCTGATGGAAGAGGACGCCCTTTCTGCAGATCAGCTCTGACCGTTTTTTTCGATTGCTTGCTTCAATTACATCAGTTGTTCACAGTAAAGTGTAGAATCAATCGCTCGAGCAGGCTGGAGCAGCTTATAGTGGATGATTCTTTTCCAATCCCACCAAACACACAGCATAACCTTTCGAGGCGTCAATCCTGGCTTTGCGACCATTTGTTGAGCTTCACCACCCTTGCACCATGATCTTTTTCGCACATTATTGTCGTATTTGATCCACTTTTTGTCTCCTGTTACCATTCGCTTCAGAAATGGTTCGCTTTCATTTTGTTTCAGCAAAGAATCGCAAATGTTAATTCGGTCCATTAAATTTTTCACAGACAATTCATGTGGTACCCAAATATCGAGCTTCTTTTTGTAACCAGCCTTTTTTAAATGGTTCAAAACCGTTCGATGATGAATGTTTAGTGCCTTGGCGATGTCATGGCAGCTTATGTGACGGTCCTGGTCAATCTTTTCCATAATTTCATCGACTTTTTCAACGATAGGTCGACCAGAGCGAGGTGCATCTTTCACATCGAAATTTCCAGAACGGAAGCGATCGAACCATTCTTGTGCTACACGAACTGATACAGCATCGGCTCCGTAAACTTCACAAATTGCATTGGCGGCTTGCGTGGCATTCTTCCCTTTTTTATACAAAAATTTCAAAATATAGCGAATTTCTTCATTGCTTTCACTCATTTTTGAACAGATATAACTTTTTTTCAACTCCTCCGAATTTAATTTTTTTTGGTTAAATGAAGCTTAAAATGTCACCTTTCTAACACCATGTGATATGACACAATGTGATTGGTAGCACTGGAGATAGATAACTCCAACGACATCTATTGACAAAATACGAAAAGACTTTTTCGACTACCCAATATTGTCAGAAGTAAGAAAATTCTTTTTCTGCCTCAACTACTGCTAGTTTCAATCACTCAGATTAGCAACTTCAAAAAAATAATAACAAGCAAAGCCAGAGCCCAACAATTTATAACCCACTTCTACTATTCATGTCATAAGTGTGATGGGAATTTAGAGTATAGTGCAATCGACTGCAAGTGAAGCAAATGATTTACAGCCTTATTAAAATTTGCAATTGCACAATAATGATTATGCATCAAGTTTTGGTATTAAAAGTGAAATTAATTAAAATTAATTGAAGACTACTTTTGTTAACAAATAATAATTAATTGATGTTTTTTATTATTTTCCTTTATGATGCAAGTAAGAAAATTTCGAAAAAAAAAAATCCTTACGATTATAATTGACACTCACTGTTTGTACGTACTTCCTGCTATTTTCTCATGTATCTCCCCATATAAATGTGTGTATTTTTCCATGCCTGTTTGCATAAATTAAAATATTTTCAAGCCAAACAAAACGCGATCTTTGCGCTTTGGCGTTACCTGCTTTGTGGCGAGAAAAAAATTGTTAATTCTTTTACAACCTTCACCAAGCGTCGTCCTACGGTTGAGATTATAATGACGATGCGGTACGGCAATACAGCATTTTGTGTTTGTGCTAAAAATGTTAATATTTGTTTTTTTAGTTTGTTTGTTGATTTAATTTCCAGTTTTAAAAGTTCATTTTATATATTTTTGCCATGTTATTTACAATTCGCAGTGCAAATACGGATATTTTCCCCAATCTCTTCGTATCTTTATTTGCTTCATATGCAAATTCACTTTCCAAGAATTGTGTATGATTAAAAAATTTCTGAAAAGTCTGGGCAAATATTGAGACTATTCGAGAAAGGTGAGAAGTGAGTTGGCGCGAAGTGAGTTGCTGATGTGTTAGTGTGAAACATTTTCGAGTACCAGCCTGCCGGAGCGGAACGATTGAGATGATGTAATAAATAGCAGTCACTTCACATTTCCTGTTTTGGTTTAATAAAATGGAATTATTAACAACTCGGACAACCCTTCAAGTGGTATTCATCAACGATTATCTTAAGATCAGCGACTTTCGGTGATTTAAGATGTTCTTCATGAAAGACAGCGAAATTTTTCCATTCGAACAACCAAAAAGTACGTTGGCTTTTTGTTTTTGTCGGGACACTTAGCAAGTAGAGCTCTCAGACAACATTAAGTCTATTGTACTGCGCTCGGTTTCCTCTTTTAACTTTCTTTAAATCTACCGGGCCTCCGCTTCTTAACACATCAGTGCCAAACTCATCAAGTCTGATTCAAGCGAAGGCCGGGCAGACAGACAGAAAGTGGTTCGCCGTCTCCTCCTCCTTTCCACATGCTGGGTAGAGTTTATGTGACTATGTGCTTCGCCCATAAGAAGTGGCTTGTCATCAGTCCAACCAGGTGCCTACAGCCCTTTCTGCTTACTGACAGAAGGATCTGCGACAGGAGGATCTGCGGCAGTAAGATGGCTACTCACTTTGGCTCTATTGGATAGATCGGTCATTCTTTGGAGTACTTATGTCAATTTAGTCAGACCTGATAGTATCTCGGAGTGTTCAAACTGTCATTACTTGCTGAGAACTCGCATGCCAAAGCTATTTTAACCTTTGGTTGCAGATTTTAAAGAAAAAAGTTACAAAATTCTTTTTGAACAATCTAAAGGAGTTAACTTCAAACATTAAAGGAAATTCTAATAGCTTACGACGGTGTGGAGATGGTTTCAAACAGAGGGTCTGTCCGTTGAGTGGCAACATCAAGACATCAATGAGAGCATTGGCGTGACCACAGCAATTTTTAATTAGTTATATGTATTATTCTTCTTCTTTTTGATTAGCGCGATAAACGCTTACGCGATTTTGGCCGAGTTTAATAAAGCGCACCAGTAGTTTCTTTCTCGTGCTAACCGGCGCCGGTTTAACACACCAAATGAAGCCAAGTCCTTTTTCACCTGATCTTTCCAACGCAGAGGAGGTTTGATTAACCTTCAATATTTCCTTTGCTCTTGTCGCTCCACAGTCAGCAGACCTCAAAATATCCTCTGGAAGTTGTACAGCTGAACTATTAACTACAGCCACAGCTAGCGGTACGCCTTGGCATGCAAAATCACGAGCTGAAACCACGAGATTCCTATTCCTTTCGTAAGGTCTCAGAATTAAAGCCAATCTATTGATGGCGAGTTTGAAAATGGCTCTGATCTACAGCCACTCAATATGAGCCTGAGTCTACTCAACGCAGCAAGCTTATTTTAGGCTAAGCGACAGTAAAAAAAGCGACTGCGCGCTGGCTCAAAGACTGCTAGATCTTATAATTTACTCGCACAGTCAGGCTGTCATTAAATCCGTACATTTAATTACAGTTCAAGGTAGCAATAGTCCGAGCTGATCACGAAATACACCACGAACGTTGTAGCGACTTTAGAAACAGGAGCAAACCGAAATATGCGCCACGAACGAACCAGAAAGGAAAGGAACTTCACAACTTTCGGCGAACTTTCCTGAAAATGTGGGGCACTTCGTCAGCATTGCCTTAGGCTGGCTTACATTGACAAAGCAAATGTGAATTAGGTCACAGGATCTATTTTTTGGGTAGGGCACAAAGGTTCTTAAGGCAATGCAATATTCGTTTGATCTACTCTATTTTCCTTTTAGGGTAACCGAACAAGCCTGTCCAAAAAATTTAGAAAACAATATTTCAAGTCGCTGTAGTAGTTACTTGCACCTCATAATAATAATAATAATATTATCCCCAACTACGTTTTGGAAAGTCTAGACTCGGCATATTCAGCACTCTGTGATGTAACGTAACAAACTGCTCAAGAAAGAGCGAGACTAGAATTTTCACTAGTGCGGTATCGCAATAGGCTTTCACAGACGAAGCGGAACGGCAGCCACCATAGCATAAATAGCCTCACAATAAACTAATTTATAAACCTAATCTACATGGAAAGCATGGTAGTCAGTAGTACGAGTATTTGGTATGTGTGGGTATCGAACAAATAAGCACGTAAGTATGAAATTATTGAAAAACCAAAAGTGGTAACTCTTCTGAAAGCACCTGCAAGCCTCCTAGTATTAGAGGAAAATTATATTTTTATTTCTATATTTTTCTATTTATTATGAAAAATTGCCTCATAAAAGCCCATTATACTAGAAGCCCTTTCATTTTTAGACGAATATCAAGCAGGCATTTATGTAACCTCTCTCCGCTTCTCATGAAATTCATTAAAATAAAATGAAAAATGTAATTAGCATCAAAAATAAATGCCAAAACAATTTCGTCGAAAATCTCTTACTCATCGTAAGATTTTGAGGAATGGGAACTATGCCCTAATGACAATGGCGACGACTCAAAACGAAATTATACTACAATACAGCAACAAAAAAATAATTTCAACAAAGAAACATTTATTTGAAGAAATGCTGACGCTCAAGAAAATGTCGGCTAAATTAAAAAAATGTGTAGTAGTTCAAAGGAAATATTTTACAAATTACGCCAGTATAATTAAAACGTTATTTTTATATTTAGCAAACACAAGAGAAAAGCAACGAATTGAGCGAAATGAATGAGAGCCAAATTTAGAAACCAGGTGAATGGTGAACGAAAAAATTTTCAGATACACATGGTAGAAAAAGTCTGCGTTCACCCACTGTTATAAAGTATTAAAATAATTTAACGTGTTTATCTTAAAACTCTCAGTTATTTCTTTTCACTTATTTCAAAGAAAATTATTCGTAGAGGGTATGAACAAACTTTTTTGGAGTTTGAGCTGCGTCGTGTTCAGATAACGGGATTGTAGTACAGTTACTTAAATAGGCTGAGCAGAAAAAGTGTGCGTTCATTTCGAATAGTGACGATTATTTGCATGGCAATTACGTTAAATTTAATTGTAAATCATTCATGTAGTTGACGCGGTTAAGAACAAATCTAAAGAGGGGAAAATTTATATTAGAAATACATTTTTTGTTACTATAGACCAAAGGCGAAAAGAAATAGATATTGGTGAAAGGAAAATCATTGTAAGTTTGTGGCAAAATAGTAAGAGCTATCGGGAAATCGCGAAAATTGTTGGGAGGCAATACTCCTCGGTCCAAAGAGTGATAAACAACTTCAAGCAAACGAATTCTATGGAGTCTAAGCCTCGTTCTGGGCGTCCAAAAAAACTGACGGAAAGAGAAGAACGCAACATAACTATTCTTGTGAAGTCTAATCCACGACTAACAGCAAGCCAAATTTCAAAAGACATGAAAGTAAAATACCAAAAGAAAGTACATCCAGATACAGTAAGAAAAATTCTAAAAAGAATCGGATTTCACGGCAGAGGGGCCCGAAAAAAACCCTTCATATCGCGAGTAAATCGACTTAAGCGGATGGCTTTCGCCAAGGAATACGTAAACAAGCCACCTAAATTGTGGAATAGTGTGACTTTTTCAGATGAGAGCAAGTTTTGCATTTTCGGGATAAAAGGTCGTAAAATTATTTGGAGAAAAAACGGAACGGCACTTGGAAAGCAAAATCTGGTACCTACGGTAAAGCATGGGGGAGGAGGTGCCATGATATGGGGGTGTATGGCTAGTTCGGGCGTTGGAAATATATAGTTTATTGAGTCGATAATGAACAGACATGATTATCTCGATATTTTAAAAACGAATTTGAGAGAAAGTGCAATCAAACGGGGACTCGGTGAAAGATTTGTTTTCTAACAGGACCACGACCCGAAACACACAGCAGAGATTGTTAGGTTGTGGTTGTTGAATAATGTTCCAAAACAACTTCGCACACCCCCACAATCACCTGACCTTAACCCCATTGAGCACTTATGGGACGTTCTAGAAAAAAAAATACGAGAGCGTACAATAACTAGCAAGGAAATGCTTAAGAACGCGCTTAAAGAGGAATGGGAAGCCATAAGTCCAGAAATAACAGCCAAACTAGTTGGATCAATGAAAAGACGCCTTCTAGAAGTCATAAAAAGGCGTGAATATCCAACTAGCTATTAGTTTTAAAACATTTCTATGATCTTAAGCCTTTTATTTTATTATTATTGAAGTGAACGCAAACTTTTTCCGTTTAGTTTGAATGGCCTTTTTAATTTTATGTGATCTCATTTTAAATTTGATTTTGTTATTGGTAGCGAATTATGTGTGATAGTTACGTTTAAGTGAACTAAATAAAACTCATTAAAAAAATTGTCTGAAATATTTATTGTTTTGAACTTTTTCTAATGCAAAGAATATTTGCATAGGTGAACGCAGACTTTTTCTACTATGTGTATGTAATTCCTACGTACATATTCAGATAGAAAGCAATCTAGCAGCATCAAAAAAAAAGAACAATGAAAATTATTCACTTCAAGAATAATGAAAATATTTAGTAAAGCTAAAAATATCGCGCGTTTGGCGCAAGAATGTCATAACTGAAAAAATCAAAAATCGACAAAAATGGAAGAACAATAAAAAAACGAATAATTAAAATATTTAATAGAGAAAAAAATATTGTGCGTTTTCTGCAAGAATGTCATAACCCAAAAACTCAAAAATTTGAAAAAAGCGAAAGAAAAGTTACGAAAATATTTAGTAAAGAAAAAAGGAAAAACGGAGAACAGCGACGATGAATATTTAGTAAAGAAAAAAATCGTTCGTTTACCGCAAGAATGTCATAACTCAAAAATCGAAAAATTCAGAAAAACTGAAGAACAATAAAAAAAACTACTCGAAGATGAAAATATTTTGTACAGAAATAAATATATCACTCGTTTGCTGCAAGAATGTCGTAACTAAAAAAAATAAAAATCAGAATAACGGAAAAACAGTGGAAAACGGAAGAAAAATTACAAAAATGTTTATTATGCAAAAAAATATCGTGCGCTTCCTCCAAGAATGTCATAACTCAAAAAGTAAAAAATTCAGTAAAACGGAAGAACAATGCACAAATTAAGAAGACAGCAAACACACAATGAAAAAATTCGATCACAGAATAATGAAAATATTTAGTAGAGAAAAAAAAACATCGTGCGCTTGACACAAGAATGTCATAACGAAAAAAATCAAAAAACGGGAGAACAATTAAACAAATTCACTAGAAGAATAATGAAAATATTGTATTAGTAAAGAAAATAAATATCCCGCATTTCCGGCAAGAGTGTCATAACTCAAAACCTTAAAGATTCGAAAAAAAAAACCGAAGAACGGTGGAAAAGCGGAAGAACAGTTAGAAAAAAATTTTGTAAAGAAAAAATCGTTCGTTTGTCGCAAAAACGTCATAACTCATTTAATAAAGTTTTCAAACGACTTGAAAATATTCAAATTACTATCCCTCCGTGAGTATAAGCATTAGAAGGCATATTTTCATCTAATGAGGTACTGTTAATACATATCACCTACATATAACACTATAAAAAGAATATTTTCAGAAATTAAATTTCCGAATTGAAAACAAAAACAAAGAAACAGCAATCTCAATTTAAATTCAAACGCAAAACAGTTTGAGGAAATTAAAGTAATGCCTGATTTATGCGTTTTAGCTGCTGGTCTCTGTCACAGAAAAAAACAAAAATCAAAAAAATAGAAACCAGCGCAATCCGCAAATCACGAGTTTGGACCATAATTCTGTCACATTTCTGTTTACGCAAAAGGAAACAATATAAAGGAAATGTGAATTTCACAATTTTTTATTCTTTTCTTTTTCTTTTTACACACAAACACACGCACGCACATCAACACGCGCACTTTGCAAACAAAGGATATATAAATATCGCTACCGAATTGCTAGAATAAAAGGAAAAGATGACAGTGCACTAACATAAATTATAGTTGCCAACAGCACGAAAACAAAACAATGCCAAAGAGCATGAAAGGCGAAATTTGAACTAAACTAAGGGCAAAGGGCGTATGCATGAAAAACGAGCAAAGTGTAAGAGGAAGACAGCGCAGCTATTTTGCACGACGACGAGGTCACAAATAGTATTTTATACACACATACGAGTACACTTTAATATAGTTAAAAAATAAAACTAAAAAAATATATACATATACAGTTATGTACATGCTCCTAGATACACTCTGCGTCATATAATTAGGGCCACATATTTTTGTAATTAATATTTAAAGCAATAACTGATTTGAAACCCTTCCAAAATATTCACAATTTTTTTTACTTAAGAAGAAATCAAATAGAAATTACTATCGGACGAAAGTCAAAATCAAAAATGCCATTTATTAATTATTTATTAAACAATGTTTTATATAAAATTTAGGTGTCAAATTCGATGGCTGTAAAATGTCATGGACTATAAGGGGGCATGCATTGTCTTTTCTGATGAAAAGAAATAGATATATACATATGTATTTCGACTCCTAAAAGGCACGATTTTTAGTCTCGATTCACACACAGAGACATCTTGAAGACAGAATCTGGAAATTCTCTTTTGATGTTGCACGCGCGTCACACGGATAAAATTGTTTTCGTAGCAATCGTTGCTTTTCACGTTTACTTCAAGATACAGCTTGGTTTACTTCTTTACCTAAGTTTGACAGACAATACGAATTAAAAGCACAAAACGTGCCGCCAGTACGGAAAACAAACTTTCCTCTCTCTTTCCGGTCTGTCATTCTCCCACGAACAAAATGTTTCCCTGTGCAAATCGGCACTTCCTTTCACAATTTTACAAATTTAAACAATTTTAGAACTAAAAAACAAAAACAAACAAACGAGGCCATACTTTAAACAAATTTGGAACACTGCTTAGTTCTGAAAAATTTCCGGCCCACCTTTTGAACTCAATGACGGTATCCCACAAACAAATTTTAGAAAATACTTTGACCGAGTTTCGAAACATTTTCGGAATACTTCCTTCGAGCTATGCACCAAGTGCAGAACAATCACAAGCGTCTGTCATCGTTACTCACGTTAGCTCACTTCCGAACGGGTGTTCGGAAGCTACCCAGAGGATACGTGGGCTAATCCTGGACGTTGGGAGCTGCTTGAACCATATGCAGAAGAATCGTCCTGGTCACTCCCAAGTGAATGGCGACCAGTAACTTTCCCCACTTGCGTGGACTTCTACACATGGAACCCTCCTCCCGTTACTATATTCATCAATCTTAATATCGTGGAAAACAGAGTATTGAGGATGGTTGGCCCGGTAAGTGTAGGAAAACTGAAGACAATTTGATAATCACTGGGCCAGAAGGCATACATGCAGACCTCAAACGATATGCACCGAGAGCTCATTACCATCTTCACAAACTCTCGCCGTTATCGGAAATGAAGAGCTTCAACTGAAAGTTGAGAGCCATGGTGAAAAGAAATCGGAAGGTGTGGCCAAGATCAGACCGTTAAACGACTCTCAGCGAGTTTTAAAGAATCAGCTGATTGGCTGACGTTGACGGGGTCATGACAGCGGTTAGATAGTGTTGGTGATACACACACAAAAATTTACACAGTCTTCGCTCGTTTTGCTTTGTTACCGTCTAAACAACGACTGATTGCACGAGTCTCTGAATATGTGAGAAATGAGCTGTCGCTATTCGGCTGTCGAGTACCCGATGAAGTGGAAACCGAATTTGCTCGCAAAATTTTGTTTTTCGCCACAGCAGATCATCCAAACCCGGTAGGTAATCTAGCATGCTTGGGCGCCAGCTGATTATTTGAAATTCTCTTGGCTGAGACCAGCGCTATGGACATTGGAGCGGGTTAAACGGCTCCGACCCCATGTGTTCTCCCATCACTTCTTTTGAGAGAAATATTACGAATTTTTCAATGAAATTCACAGGAGATGTTCACTTCGTGCTTATTTTGCTAAAACTAGCACCAACACTATTCTGTTAATAATAGTTTTTAAGTTATTTGTTGATAAAGTTTGTCTTTTATCTTCACCAAATTTTGATAGAATAAGTGCATTTATCACATTTATTTTAATAAATATTGAAACTATATTAACATACACATACGTTTTTAACTCTTTTTATTTATTTATACCACAAATTAACCATTTATATTGCATTTTTAAGTTGCTAACTCCAAATATGCCAGATAAATTTACAATAACTGAAAAGCATGGCTGAATGGAGTGCTGCCAGAAGCAAAAAATAAAAAAAATAATAGAATGCCATTGAAAACGAAGCAACATAGGAACATAATTTCCACACACTCTTTTCTGTTAGAATAATGAAGGAATGGGGGTTTACAACCTCTAAGGTGTATATATTGAGTTCATAAATATATATAAATACAATATCGATATGATTTTCGAAATACAGTTCCGCTTCACGTAAAACTCCTATGTGCAGCGGAGACGGTGTTGCACTATTAAGGGTTATTTTTTTGAAGTGCGGCCGTAGGCCGCCTACGCAGAAAAAAGTTCTACGCAAAATGTTTTAATTATTCTTTTTTATATATAGATATTTAATATATAAAAAAGAATATATATAATATATTCATAATATAGGGAAAATTTGGAATAAAAAATCGCGCGATTTTTTATTCCAAATTTTCGCCTGCGGCGCTTTTTTTTCTTTTTTTTTAAATATATATATGTATAATATAGTGAAAATTTGGAATTAAAAATCGCGCGATTTTTTATTCCAAATTTTCGCCTGCGGCGCTTTTTTTTCTTTTTTTTTAAATATATATATGTATATATATATATCATATATTCATAATATAGTGAAAATGTGGAATTAAAAATATATATATCATATATATATATATATATATATGAATAGACGTATATCATATAGAAATAATTTGTAAAATTTTGTATTTCTAGTCATTTATTATCTTCTAAAATTGTTTATTTATACGATGTCTGGCAGCACTTCGGCTGGTTGTAGTAACCAAAATAGGAGGATTCTTGGTCAATTTTACAATTTTTAAACTCAAATAACTTAAAAACTATAAGCCTCCGGCCAGTGAGGTTTTCACTTTTGGATAGTAGAATACCCCCTCTACCCCCCCTTATACCCCTTTTTTTAAAAGGGGCGGGAGAACAAATGGGGATTTCCCCGGTTAAACCACTAGTTATCCAGCATTATCAACGTTAACCCTCCGTTGAACACCTTTTTTAAATCCTTCGGTTGGGCACTTGGGCCTGGCCGTTTTTCGCCCTGTTCGAGCATCCTTTTTAAAAGGTTATACCCATAAATCGATAGAAAATTTAATTTTAGGAAGCTACCCGGAAGCTCAAGTCGTTAGCTATAATAGAAATATATTAAATTCACGACAAAAGTCGAAGAAGTCTAGCCAGAAAAGGGTGCACAACGGAAGGTTAAGCTCGACGTATGTGCGGCTCTTCCTGTGTCCGCTTAGACCGCTCTTTTCTTTTCGTTCTACCCAGTCGAGATTATGCGTTTCGTGGACCTACTTTTATATGAGAATGCCAATTTCATAATGAGAAAAAAAAAAAAAAAGTTTGCTGAATTATCTTAAATTTACTTTATTCTCCAGAAGTTGTTTTTTAAGTAATTGCGGAAAATTGAATTGAATAATGAAACAATAAAATACTCTTAAATTTAGGTTAAAAAAAGGTATAAACAAATTTATATTTTTGAAAATATGGCTCAATGACTCAAAATAAGAAAGTAACTCTGAGGTAGAAAATAATTTTTCTTAAAAATCAATACGAGTATACCCTTCAGATTATCTTTTACTTAAAAGCAAATTATAATAAACTAGCATTACCCAGTGGGCTTCGCACCACCATACATAAAATGTTTTTTTAATATATATCGCAAGAAATTTTTCATATTGTCTGAGAGTTGAAAAAGTACAACTCCAGCTGGCTACAATCAAATGCGGCAGAGTGTACTTAGATTTGCTCGCACCACAGAGCGATGGGCGCAAACAAGTTGTGAGTCTGCCAAGTAACAGAAGTTAAGTGAAGTCGTGTATAAATTTTCATGTTTCAGCTGCCAAAAATGCTTTTTGAGCATTACTGAACTATGCATTACCGCAAGCTGGCAGTGCGCCAAGAGATTTCCTGCGCTATCAAAAGCAAAAAAATGAGGTGAACGAGTAAAGATGTACTCACAAACACACGCATAAACTTTTACGACCAGCATCTTTCAAGTAAGTTCATGGTGAGCAATACTCCTTCTTCTTGCTCACTTGTAATAAGGTACCGAGTTTGTGGTATGCCCAGTTGCATGGTTGTGGAATTTAAGACACGCTGTTGTAGTGCCCAACGTTAGGGTGTAGTCAAGTGGAAAATATTGCTGATGAAAAAGAAGGCACTAACCATTTGTGCACCACTCATACCTAATGCGGTTAGAAGGAAAAAATAAAAATTAAACAAAAAAAATGTAACGAAAATCCCCCAAAAAGAAAATAAGTTACCGTTGTGCATTTGCGTTGGCAGCCTGTTTTTCGGTTCGATAACTGCTAAAGCGCACAGCTGTGAAAATCCGTACTTCCTCGAGCCAGCCGCAGCTTGCCACGTCATTCGTTACTTTCTTCTCAATTTATGCCCGCATGGTCGTATTAATTTGTGGACTGTCATGCCTGTTTTTCCACCATCGTTCGGTACAATTTATATTTTCCTTTCTGCTCACATTTGCATTTATGCTTGCCGCTGTCAAAAAACTGTTTAGTATATGGAATATTCTCAATAATTTGCAGGCATTCAAATTTGTAAACGTAATGGGTTGAATATATTTGTGGAAGTTGTGTTAAAATAATGCGGTAGTGAAGGCGAATATTTAGAAGAAAGAAATTGCTGACGCATAGTCTGCAAGTTTGCCAAGTTTCTGAAAACACAACTTATTAGAGTTTTAAGCTGCTTGGCTTTGTTTTAGATGGAAAATTTTACTTTAATCTCTTGAGAACAATATTTTACAAGTAAAAAAGACCTCGACTAATATTTATCATCGAAAATTTCTTAACTAATTTTATCTTGCCAATATATAAATACAGTTTTTCCTTATATTTTTTATTTAAAGTTTAGGTGATGTGCGCTTTAAAATGTCTAGTTAGGTTTCAAGTGACTGAGCATTGAAGCATAGGTTTGGACAATTTTTTTCCAGGCATTTGTGGTCGTTGAGCTATACGCATTTGCACACTTCTATGCTGAGCTCTTTTGCCCAAAGGATCGCGGCGAAAGTGTTATGGGCGCATTCAAGAAATAAATTGAAGAATAAAAATAGATAGGTTCATATTTTCAATATCATATTCTAAACTCTCAATGCATCTGTACCACCTCTGCCCACTTCTCCGTTGAGACCAAACGATCGCTGCGAAAGAGTTACGGCCCATTCTGTTACCGATATCTTCAAAATAGAAAATGAAGGTTTTGATAATTTTGAGATAATATTCGAAATTCTCAGAACACCTGTACCAAAATGCGTAACTTCGGGCGAGTAAATACCGAGGATATTTACATAAATCGCTATGCATTGTTCCACTTCTCCGACGAGAGATGCTAGATCCACCAGACAGACCCTAAAGCTTGTGAAATAGTGAACTCTGACCCCCATTGAATAACCTGCAAATCCGCAGTTAATGAATTTGTCAGTTAAATCATTTCACTCAAAAGTCAGGCACCCACAAAAGTTGAAGCTTACTTCATTTTGCAAAAAATATTCGACCGCATATTACGCATTAATTTGAAACAATTGTAAAAATTTTTGAGCAAAACAATTTCCGTTTTTTGACTGGTTTATTTGAAAAAATTAGCAAAATATAAAATTTGTTTTTGAAGGAATCGAAAAATCTTCCGCAAATGTAAGCAATTAATTTTTTTTTTTTGGTAAAAACTTTTATACTTTTTTTTTTGTTAATTTTTTGATTGGTTTGTTTGAAACAATATAAAATTTGTTTTTTTCTAAAAAAAGTTGAAATGATGCAATCGTAAAATCTTCGGCAAATGTAAGCAATTAATATTTCTTTTTTTCTTTTGGCAAAGTTTTATACTTTTTTTGGTTTGTTTTTTTAATTTTTTGATTGATTTTGTTTTTCGTAAAAAATTTTATAAATTTTATTTTTTTTTGAATTTTTATAATTCCTCTTTATAATTTTTATCTTATTTTTCTATTTTTTTAATTTTTTTTAATTTTTATATATTGTTTATTTTATTTTTATACTTTTTGATTTTTAATTTATAAAATTTTGTTCAAATTTATAACAAAATTCCAATAAAATAATCGAGCAATCTTAGGCAAATAGGAGAATTTTAAAGTTTTTTGTTGCTCAAAAATGTAATTTAAAAGTTTATAAAATTGGTTTAAATTACGCAATCGCAAATATCTGACGCAAATAAGAGATATAAAATGCATTATTTCTTTTTTTACTAAAAGTTTTGATTACAAATTTTATACAAATGTTTTTAAATTTATAACTTTTTTAAATCTATATATAATAAATATATATTTTTTAATTTATATTTTGGTTTTTGAATTCATAATTTTGTTTTTAAATTAAAATTTTTTTTTAATTTATAATTTTGGTTTTTGAATTTATAATTTTGTTTTTTAAATTTTTAATTTTTTTTTAATTTATAATTTTTTGTTTTAATTTATAATTTTTTTTTTTGTAATTTATAATTTTTTTTTTTCTAATTTATAATTTTTTAACAAGTAATTAGGTAAATTAAAAACAGAACATTAAAAACTAAATAGAAAAAAAATTAAAAAAAAAAATGATGGGCATGATAACTCAGATAGTTTTCACCAGCTGATCTAAAAATTTACACAAATCTTCTTACATACATTCTACACAGAGTTCGTAACGTTTTTTGACCAGGTTTTTAAGCGCAAACAACGAAAATTACAAATTTTTTAACACGAAACCAAAAGAAAAAAATTTAAATACTCCTATTTGTTGACGTCCTATGCGCCAAGTTTGAAAGAAACCTATATACATACATATATATGTATATATTAACTTAATTTTTTGTTTTTTATCTAATTTTTGTAGAAAAAAAAATTTAAGTGCTATTTGCGTAGGATTTTTTTGATTGGTAAATTTAGCAGAATCTTATAATTTTCTTGAATTAACTTTCTTAGCCGCAAAAACCTGCTTAAGCGCTTTTATTTTAGCAAATTTTTTTCGATTGGTTAACTTAAACAATTTTTATAAAAATTCATATAACTTTTTTAGCAAAACTTTGTTTTCACGCTATAATTTATCGAACTTTAAAAAGGTTTTCATTTACTTATTTCATAAATAAAAATTGCAGTACCTGTAACGCACCGCATAAAGAAGTGTCTTAGAAAAACTACCTCACGCGAAGAAATTCATCTGCGTAATTTAGAAATTTTCTATTTCTGTATTATGCATATGTATGTGTGAAATATGCGTATGTATGTAAGAATCTGTTTTGAAGTTCAGTGCCTAAACCAAAGGTAAATAAGTTGTTTAGTAAAAGCAAAAACAAAAAACTTAAATTCTTTCCCTCACTGTGGTCTTAGCACCTAAGCACTTTACACTGGCTTAAAAACGCTATTTTATATTGCTTTAATTGTCAACAATCATTTTGCTTCAAAGCAACAATTTGCAATTACGACGCAACGCAGTGCTCTAATTGTATTTCCACTGAGCTGAGGGCACGCCAAGTATCCAATCTACCCGCTCGAAAGCTACCTAATGTTTTATTTAGCGAGATATATACATATGAATATATATGTACATACTATATACACATTAACATATACATACATGTACTTTCTATATACAAACATAAATTTTTTGCCATCCTGTGCTTCGCTTTTTTTCTCTGCTATCGCTGTACATTAACCTGGTGAGTCGTACGAGACCTCTCAACTGTCAGCATTATAATCGCGTTGCCAACTAGACAGCGCCACATCATGACCAACGCTATGGTGTTATTTGTTGTTGTTTGTTAATATATATTTATTAATAGTTTCGTTGTCTCATTTTAACCTCACTACGCGGCACTCAATGTGGGCCAGCCGCCACATTTGTGCGTTGTGCGCATTATTTTATTGTAAAGAGACGACCGACCACCCCAATCAGAGCCCATCCATGTCTGCAATTACCCAAACACTGAATTTTCAAAATGATTTCCTATTCACATTCACAAACGTGCATTCGAGCTATTGAGCTATTGTTTTTGTTGTATGTATTTGTAGATATTTGCATAGGAATTCTAAACGGGTATGTTCATGATGTCCAGCCTAGGCTAGCGTGACGTGGCACGTAATAAAATGGATTTTTGTGAAATTTTAATAGTTGTCTAACGGCAGCAATTTCTGCATATAAATATTTGATGAGTAAACTTTGCAGAGAAAATTTGCGCATTTAATTTATTATTTAACAGCAAATGGCACATTTTCATTTATAATACATGCGTGCGTGTGAGCGTGTGTATTTTTGTATTTCTACTATACATATACATACATCCATATAAATATAGATTTCTGTTATATATAAGTAAATATTTGCACATACACACATATATACAATATACGCTCTAATCGTGTGCACACTATAATCGCACTAACAACAAAAACACTGGCAATCTAAAACAAAATGGGCAATAATTGTTATTTTGTGCCATTTAAAGGCAGGCAAAAACAAGCAAGCCAGTAGCCACTTATTTATTAAAATCCAAAGCGGCCAAAAGGCAATGAACTATTTTCAGCATTAAACATTTAAAGTGATTATGAATATTTTAAATAAGCGCACATACCGCAAAAACAAAAAAAAAACGTTAACACAAAAATGAGAATACCAGAAATTAAGAAGTGTAATTTATTTGGCCATGGCAACGAGTCGGTGCGATTTGGAGGCCAATCGAAATGTGAGATGAAAAATAAAAACGTATAGCGAATTAACATAAAAATAGCTGCTGCTGAACAAGAAAACGTGTGAATAACTGTGCATGGAAAGGTATAAATTGCGAATTAAATTGCTTTTTGGTGTGATGGAAAATTTTTAACTAGAAAATATGCGAGCCATTCAATGATTTTTTTTTTGCTTTGTACGGGTACTGATTGTTTAGTTTCAAAATGGATATATGCAGTGGCACGCAAAATAATAGCAGTGCGACATATTACCAAGTTTTAACTATTCTTTTATTTTTATTAAAAAAAATTAATAAGTTATTATTTTTATATAAAAAAAAAAAATTTATAAAAACAAAATATTTTGTATAAAAAAAAAATAATTTTATTAGTAAAAACGATATATTAATACTATTTTTGTTAAAAAAAATATATATAAATCTTATTATTTTTATATATATTATACAGGGTGGCGCACGAATCGTGCTACAAAAACAAAACGTAATAACTTTTTTTCTGTGTGAGTAATCGGCTTTTTTTTTTTATTTTGCAGATTAGTATTTAGATTTACAAAAAATGGAGGCTTGGGATACCGAAAAGAGGATTTGGATAGTGCAGCGGTACCATGCTTTGCAGTCCATCATTTCCGTCCAAAGGGAATTTAGGCGGGAGTTTGGCGGCACTCCCCCGAGCAGATGGACCATTATGAGGCTGGTGAACATGTTTGCTGAATCTGGAAGCATCGCACGCAGACCGTACCATCGAGATCCCCATGTTCGGGTCGAAGCCACAACCGCGGCTGTAGCATCGTCAATTCAGGCAAATCCAAGAGTTTCGACTCGTAACTTGTCGGCGCAAATTGGAGTTAGCAGACGGTCATTGCAGCGGATAGTTCATGATGACTTAAACTTGTTTCCGTACAAAGTTCAAATCACAAGCAAATTAAACCCTCTGGATTTGCCTATTCGCCTGGAATTTTGCCAAAAAATTATTGAAATGGCCGAAGAAGACAACAACTTCATAAATTGCTTGTTTATGTCTGATGAGGCCCATTTTGATCTAAACGGCAATGTAAACAAGCAAAATTGCCGTATATGGAGTCAATCAAATCCGCAAATACTCCATGAGATGGAACTGCACCCAGAACGAGTCACAGTGTGGTGCGCAGTTTCATCAAGGTGCATTGTTGGGCCATACTTCTTCGAAGAAAACGGTGTAACAGCGACTGTAAATGGGGACCGTTATTTAAACATGTTGAAGGAGTTTTTTTATCCAGAACTGCGGCGAAGACGTATCCCTTTTAACAGCATTTGGTTCCAGCAAGATGGAGCAACTGCACATATAGCCAGACCGGTTATGGAGGAGCTCCAACGAAAATTTAGAAATAAATTGATATCCAGAAATTCCACTTTCCGCTGGCCCCCAAGGTCACCTGACCTCACTGCACCAGATTTTTTTTTTATGGGGTTATCTCAAACAAGAGGTGTATAAAGCAAAACCAAGTAATTTGACTGAATTGAAGCAGTCCATCACAACAATAATTGAGGCGATCCCGACTTCAACCCTTCAGTGCGCAATGAACAATTTTCTCATCAGGTGTCGCATATGCGTGAATGAGCATGGAGGTCATTTACGTTCTATTATTTTCAAAACTAATTAGTTACATAAAATAAAATTGAATTATCTATACAATAAAAAAACAAAAAGTTAAATACATTGATTAGAAAAAAAGTTATTACGTTTTGTTTTTGTAGCACGATTCGTGCGCCACCCTGTACATCTTATTATCTTGTTATTTTTAGTTAGTTTTTTGTCGATCTTTTTTATTATTTTTTTAATATTATTTTATTTTATTTATTGCATCCCAAAAAAGGAGTAAATTACATTAATTGGCGACAGCTTAGCTGCAAGATTTATAACAGGTACAAATATGTATTTAAATATTGTATAAAATAGTTAATAATTAGAAGCGGCTGTAAACCCACCTGCCAGCAGGTATAAAATGGAACATTATAAAAAATGAGAAGAATAAATCAAGCCTCGGATAACCTTAATCTTAATTCTAATCATACACTTCTGGAATGTGGTTCAGCTCGGTCCCAGACTGATCATACTCCACCTCTGGGAGATAATAGACAAGACTTTTTGCAGCCGGGGACTGATTCGCAAGCATCGCATGCAGCGACCAACCCAGTTGTAGCACCTAAACAGTGCAAAAAAAGGGGCATCAGAAATTAAGGAATTCTTGTTACGCACATATCTACAGATCACTGAATTACAAACACACAGAATCCTTCTCTAAAAACATTTAAGTGAAAAGTTTATCAAAAAATACCCGCAAATATTATTTTATTATTTTTTTATTAATATTTTTACTATTATTTTTATTATTATTTTATTATTGCACTTTTATTATTTTTCCATTATTACTTTTTATTACAATATATTATTTTTGTTTTAGTTTTTTATTATCTTGTGTCTTTTTTTTACATAATGCATATATGTATGTATGTACATATACAATACAATATATTATATACAATATAAATACATATTTTTTTATTATTTACGATACGAATATTATTTTTTTCTATGAAAAAAAAAACATTATTTTTATTTTAAAAATATATAGTTGTGCTTTGTATTTAATTTTTTATTCATTCTTTTTTGTGAATATTTTGATAACTTTTTTATTAATATTTTTATTATTTTTTATCCGTTTTTTTATTCTTTTTCAGTACTATTTTATTATTATTTTTTTTATTATCCTGTTGATTCGTTTATATGATGTATATATGTATGTACATATATTTTGTTTTTATAATATACATTTATTAGATTTTTTTCCTTTATTTACTACTATTTTTTTGTATATATGTAGAAATGTACGTCTATATTTTTTTTATTGTACATTCGTATATATATGTTTTTTTTTTGGTAAAAATATAGCTCATACTACGAAAAAACTCATATAACATAGTTTAAAATTTTAAAAAGTTCCACAAATGTTTATCAAAGTTTTCAACTTTTTGAGTCGAATTTATAGAAATATGTATGTATATGGGTATGTTGTTTTGTAACCAACTTAATTTTAGTACAACGTGGTACAAGCGGTTCAAAATTCTAATTGATTTTTGACAATTTTTTTCGTTTATGGTATTTCGCATTTTCTTCCATATAAAAATTCGGTCATTCGATTCCAAAATGTTATTAAACTAATCTGCAACTCCTGGACAATGGAGTGAGTGCTCACATGCGGGCCCTACTGGTCTATTCGACAGTTGACCAACCAAAAGCGAGCCTCATCTACGAAGTCCATATTACACAAACGGAATTGCAGCTGTCTTCGCTTTGCTTTTACATTCGTTACTGTATTGGATACATGCAATAGCGGACGTAGCGGTAGTGAACAATGCATTAAATGTTCTCTTTTTTATTACCATAATTTGCTTTATTCAGAAATTTAAAGGTTCAACAAAAATGAAACTGGCACGGAGTTTTCCTTTTATTATTATAATTTTTTTTTTTTTTGAAGCCTAATGTCATCTTTAAATCGCCAGATGATTGATTATATTAATAATTCCATCATTTATATGAATAATACTAAATTTCTACGTAAATCACTACTCTTGGTTGCGCGCAGTATCGACCGAAGGCAACTCAGCTGAGCATCCCTGCTTTTAGGGTTACTGCTAGGAAAAGAAATTTTAAGTGAAAAAACCAGGCTATCAGGTAGCCTTTCCAATCCATCTACCCAAATACAATTTTCCTTTAACTTTCAAACGTTATTGCCTAGCAAGGAAAACTGAGGGAAGAGAGTCGGAAACATGGCTTATTTGCCGTATTTGGTACGCTGTTGGATTTAAAACTCCGGGTTGTTTAGATGAAACAAAAGAAATGAAATATCATGCCTTAGCAAAGAAAACTCAATTATAAGGGCGGTTTTTTTCTGTAAAAGAATATAGAAAAGTTAAAGAATAAATGCATCTGTGAATAGCGTAACAGTAAGGCTGGCTCTTTAGGTCAAATATATGGTAGATTAGACACAAAGTAAGCCAGACACTTAGTTCGTACAAAATGGCCTCAAAATTAGTTTCAGATTGTTTGAACTGCTGGGTTGCGGATCACAAATCACATTTGGACACACAGTAGGAGAAATACCAGCATTTTTGTGGAAGTGGTAAAGCAGAAACAGCAGGGCAATTTTTATGATACTCTTATGGGCTCACGATAGGCCGCATCCGCTACTTAAGTAAATAAATCTTATCTTCATTTATAGTTCCATTTAGAAACTATGACAGCAATTTAAACTTAATAGGAGATTAGCGTCCCTGGTCCAATCCCTATATTCTAGTATTCTAAACGAATCTTATCTGATATATTTACGAAAATTTAAAAGCTTTTCGCCGGCATGTGAGTGAATGCTATTTTAGTTGTGAAAGCAAGAATTTTGTCTAAAGCTACAAGAATTTTCGCAAATTCGCAATTAAATATGGCGAGAAAAAAAAAGCGAAAAATATTCATTAAACTTATGGCTTAAAGGTGCAATTAGAGATGTCATAGCATAGCCATAACCTTAAAGCTGTTTCGTGACGTAACCAAAAACAGCTAATATTGCAGTAGAAGTAACAATAATTGAATAATAAAGGGAAATAAGAAATTAATTAAATTCCCTTTAAATTAAATAAATAATAAAAAATAAATTAATTAAATTTCCTAAAATAATTTTTCACTAAGTCAATAAATTTTTCATCGTTAGTTTCTAGTTTTCAAATTTTTTATCACAAATATCAAAATAGCTTTATCAAATATTTCAGAGCAGCTTAGGGCCTTCTACGGCAGTGAAATGGGAGCAACAAAAAATAAAAATAAGCAAAAACAAAAACAACAATGTTGCCGGAATGAACTGAACTGATATCCAGCCAGAAATTGCCCATTCAGCAGCATTCCTTGAAAATGTATAGAAATGTGTTTATGCTGCTACAACTTTGATAAAAGCCCTTCTTAAAGCTTTTTTACTCCAATAGGCAGAGCTGCAATGTAAAAATGTATGGAAATGCTTTTATGCTGTTAGAACAACAACAACTTTGACATTATTAAAACCTTTTCAAAGCAACCAGTTACTCTAACCGACAGAGTTGCAATGGATTTGCTGATTGAACGACCTGAATTTATATCCAGTCAAGAATTGTCCCTTCAGCAGCATCCCTTGAAAATGTATGGAAGTTTGTAAGCTGTTACAATAACACTTTTACATAAAAACTTGTCAACCAAGAACTATCCCTTAAACATCATTCCTTGAAAATATATGAAAAATGTTTTTAAGCTGTTACAACAAAAACAACTTTCACATAAAGCCACAGTTACTCTAACCAGCAGAGTTGCAATGGATTTTCTGACATATTCTTTATTTTTAACTGCACTCGTAAAACAATGATTTAAGGCAAAACGCATTTCAGGTTACTAATACAAGTTACGCTTCCATATGCAGCAAATTCGTTTATCCACCCTAATGTTAAACACCAAAAGCAACCAAAGTTTTTTGTTTTTCATTTTCTCTTTCACATTTCTCGTTGTGCATCAACGTGCGCTCAGCTCACTGTTTACACAGTTTATTGGCCTGTAATTATATTTGTTTTATCGATCGATTATTGTGGGGGTGAGGGCGCAAGCAGCCAATGGGGCAATCGTCACACGGGCCATGTAACGGAAGTTGTTTTGCGCCAAGCGGCCGAGTTGTAAATGTTTATCTTTAGATATGTAGCTACGTTTGTATGTATGTATGTATGTGGGGGGAAAACCATGACATGGTGGATAAATATAGAAATGCATTTAACAAGTTGCCGACCCTCTTCCGCACTCTTTCTTTCTCTCCTTTATTAACTTCGTTTATTTTTTTATACCCAATAGCGAATTCGTCCAGCTGATCGCGCAGCCACGCTAGTTGGTTTTTTCAACTCCATTGCATTTTATTTTTTATGTTTATTTTATTTTTGCTTTTAATTCACGTTTTTATATACTCACATGTTCATGCACATCTGTATGTGTGCTCTGTTTTTATTTCTGTCTGTTATTCCCCTTTAAGCATTGTTTAGAGCGCAGGCACACATATACACACACATTCACACATGGATGTACGTGCAAATTTGTTTGAAAAACACTTGAAGAGTCAGTATCGAGTCGGAAATGCACCTGGAATTTGTCATTCAATCATTGCTGTCAGCCGCACCTTTGCAGCTGTCGTTGTCGTCTCGTCTCACATTCCGGCACTTACCTTTGAGCCGCCTCAAGCGTCGTCTGTATTGTATTGTATCGGCCTGGTTTTTTACGTATTTAGGTTTCGGTTTTGTTTGGGTAATATTTCAAATGCGGTCTGGTCTAACTGTCTTTTTTATTCCCATTGTTCGTGCACGTCTGCCTACCTGCCTCCCTGTATCCTTACTTGACTTGCTGTCTGCTTGCTTGCGCTTACCAAATTTCCTTTTCCTTTCTTAAAATACTTACACAGGCTACTTTTTTTTTCTTTTGTTGTGTTTTTGTACCTTTATTTTGCGTTTACCTTTATTTTTAATTTTGTTCCGCTCCCCTTTTGCTTTTGCTTTTCATTACAAATGCTTACGCTTTGGTTTCTCTTCTTCCGTTTCCTCAATTCGCCTTAGCGGTGGTGATTGCCTGCGCTACCTCACCTTGCTGTATTTCTCAGAATTGCGTTGAAATTCGCTGAAATTTTGTCACTTTTCGTTTTGCATTTCAGTTGGTAATTCGTTTTAAAGAAAGCTAAAAAATGACGCGATTTCTTGGCACTCTATCTGGGAAAATTAATTATATTTATAGCATACGTATATATGTTTGTGTGTTTATAAGTTACACATATTCTGCTGTATGTTCGCCGTTCAGTTTTTAGCCGCAGCAAAATTTATTCTAAAATTTTTAAAAATTTGTGGTATTTCTTGAATTCAGAAATGTGTCTTCACAAAATTCAGATGGCCCACTTTGATAGCGATAGCATTTACACGTAAATATTTATTTAAGCATTGATAGAGAAAGTGCTTTTTCGCGTTTCAATAAAGACTTTCATGTTTTTCTTTTTTTTTTTCAACGAATTTCACATAAATTGAGCACTTGAAACCGTTTTGTCAACTAATCTCTAATTTCAACACATCATTAAACACATTTTCATACCAACAAAATCTTGTTAGTCTAATTTCTCAAATTACCGTTTAAAGTTTTACAGTAAGGTTTAAAGTGAAATGGAATTAAGAAAGTTGATGTAAATAAATAACTGCTGGGTTTGTTGACCGGCATTACCAGCCTTGAAAATTGTTGAACAAAGTAGTGGATTTTTACAGTAGCCTTGCATTAGTTTCGGAATTAGGGAATCTACCACTGCCAGGCAGTTAAGGAAGCGAAAGTGTTAACGGGCACTGCAAAGTTAGTATTAGCTTATAGACTCCGTTAGTGATATTGAACAAAACGCGGGAGTAAAAATATAATATTAAAATAATAATAATGGACTAGAAAACTAAATTGGACTAGAGCACGGCACTTAGCGTAGTATTTCATAGTATTCCCAGTGAATATTATACGTTTTATTTCGAGATGCTATGCAAATTTTTTTTGGAATTTTTCAAACTTCTGGCATATTAAAGAGATTGATTTCACATCGCATCTCTAAACATTTGCTGATGTTAGACATAGAAAAACCTAGTTTTCAAATAAATTTTAAAGGCGTGCATAGAGGCTTCATTTAGTCAATTTTGGGGAATACACATTTTTTTTCAAAGATAAAGAATCTGGGTATCCCGAACGATGTCCCCTATTGAATTTTTTATATTGAATTTTCTTGCACCCCAACTATGATGGCACGCATTCCTGACAATAACCTAACGTGAAATATGAGATATTTTTTATATCGGTAGCATAAAGGTGGTGAATGTGCCTGTTTAAATGGGTAAGCCAGAAAAATGTTTACAGTTAAAAGGTGCTTACTTACACGCATGGTCTACTAAATCTACACCAGATAGAAGCTGTGCGAGATTCATGCGAAATTATAACTACACAACTCCAATAGAGAGGTTGACGTGAGAGAACCGTGAATGCGGCCGGGAAAAGCGTCCGTTTCACAGCAAGAGATTTGCTATACTAGAGCAACTAATATCGCCTCGACTATGCTGAATATCGCCACTAAAACGCCGACCCCTCGCTGAGCTTTACACTCCGCCACATGCAAGTCACTACCAATGAAAGGGCGAAAAAAGCCTCGGACACTTACATACTTTCGTACGCTCACATAACTGAAGTATTTTTACAATATTTGCATTATGTTTGGTATGCAAACTTTTTTTTCGTAAATTTTTTATCGGAATATATTTACATAGCAATTACTGTATAACAAATTTATAAGGCATCAAAGTTTAAAACTTTGTAATACAAAATTCATAAAAATTCCGCAAATTTCAACAAATTTTCATCAACATTTGTGTATATCCCATTCAATTTAGTATAATAAGAAGGAAGTTTGAAGTCGTTGAAAATTCTCGTTGATTTTTGACAATTTTTTTTTTTTGTATGTGCGGCTGAACATTTTCTCCCATATAAAATACTTCCGAACTTTAACGTGAGAAATATTACGAATATTTATCCAAAAGCAAGAGATTTAAAAGAAATAATTAGAAACAACTTTTTACGCCTGGCAATACTCGTATAAAACCTGCTCATCGCAGGTTGCTCATTAGTATTTTTCAATATATTTTTTCATCGCTCTTTAAAAGTTCCTGTTTATCAGCATTCTAAATTTTAAATTTCTGCTTCAAAACTTTACATCAAAAAGAGTCCACCAACGCAACCCGCAATAAGGCGAGAATCTAGTTTTTCCCACAAAACTTTGTAGTTACTTTCGTCTTCAAACAATGTTTTCCGAGTCAGCCTGGCGACAAAAAGCGCCGGCAGCACCATTTTTATAATACATATACATACATACATACATATGTATATGTGCATTGCTACACAAGCCTATGACAAAGGGAGAGCAATCAGCATTCTCGTCACCAGCAAAACTTCTGTCGTCTTTGCCTCTATTGCTGCTGGTCGAAGCGATAGCCGTCACTCATGCAGCGCCAACAGAGTTTTGTGCTCCAAACTTCCGAACAGTTTTCATTTCCTGTTTTCGCCCGCATATTCGCCTTTCTTCTCTTTCTATTATTTTCTTTTGTTTGACTTTTACTTATTTTTTATGCTCCTCTTACTTGACAAGTTAAATTTTTATATTAATATTTTGCGTTTCCCCCCGCCGTTACTTTTAGTACTTAAAACTAAGTAATGGAGCAACTTTTGCAATTCATTTCTGTGATAACAAACAGCAGCGCCGTCGCAGGCTGGAGGAAACAACGAAGAACAACTAGCAACAATGTCGTATGTGCATGAGTGTATGGGTGAGTGGCTGTGTGTTTCGCGTGCAGTGGCCTGCTGGGAGAGGAAGTGATAGCCTACAAGAGCGACATATTCCAGATATATAAAAGTATGCGTCATGACTTCTTTTCTGCTTTCGTCTACACTTGATAGATATTTGCATCAGTGGTTAGCAGTAACGGCGGAAGGAAGCAGAATTCGACAAAATTTATGCAGTACTGCACAAAAATTTTTGTCAGCTGCAGCCAGAATAAAAAAAAAAAAGAAGTTACCGACTGAATCGCAGTAATAATAATAAAAGGAATATGAAACATGAAGTACATAGAAAAAAACTTCAGCAGCATAAAAAATTTAACATAAAATACGAAAAATATCCGCATATGAAAGGCAAAAGGGATATGACACAGACACTTGCGGAATTCGCCTTAGTGTTGTCAAAAATCATTGGTGGCATTAGTTCGTGATCGTAGAGTTCTAGGAAAGCAGTCATTGAAAAAACTGCAGACAATTTTTTAAATTGGTCACAGGAACTCGCTTTCATATTTGCAATAACTAAAAATGATGACTGGTGCTGTGAAAAAAAGATTTCATGGGAGCAAAAGAAAAAAGCAAAAAAACAAAACATTAGAGGAAATATTTTTTATGTAAAACTCTTAGCAAAAGTGTCAAAGGCTGTCTACAAATGTGGCTTAATGCATCTGCCCGAAACTAATATTCTGATTGCACTAAGGCTGCAGCCGCAAGCAAACGAAGCCATTAACGTAACCAAAAAAAGGAAATTTTAAATAGAAATGTTAGTAGGCACACATACACGTACATACGTATGCATCTTTGAATGAGAAAACAAAAACTTGTATTAAGCAGAAAATTGTGTGTAGATGTTTTTCAAAGCCGCCGTAAAATTTTGCATTAGAGATTATTAGTTGTATTTACAAGTAAACCTGAAATTTTGCCTCATGATTTTCATTTAGCTTTTGGAATTATTTAAAAAAAAAATTAATATTTTGGATATAGAATTAAAAAGTGAATTACGAAAAGATGTTGAATGCAAAATTTTATGGAAGTGAGCTACTGGATTCATAGCGCTGCTTTTGTCTACTTTTTAAGTAACTGGTTGCTTTGATTGACTGCCGAGAAATGACCATTGCAAACAAAGTTTCGTTCCATGCACATTTTAGGCATACAACCAACGACTTCAACGGTTATAATAATTTGCATATATCTTTTTGGCTATCTTTAGTGATCTAAGGCAAGCTTACTGATCCTCGACATACATACGATATGTATTTTAAAAGGTATTTAATACCCCGCTTGCTACCAAGATATCCATTTATCATGGACATTTCCGAGGCTGTGGCAAACCACCCACTAAACACTGGAAGGTGGTGCTGTGTGACACAGGATGCACACTCCGCTCTTCCAACGAAACAAAGTCTTCGATCAAAATGTCGGCACAACACTCATTCTAATAAGTAAGGCACTATTTTTCAAAAATGGATCATCAAAGCGAGATCTGTGCCTCTCCCGTCCGTACAAGCGGGCTCCTTTCAGTCAGAAGTTGTTATCCAACGTACCCATAAAATTGTCCACAATTACTTTTCTTGGTGTAGCCAGCCAGACAGCACTAAGAGCTTTTGACTTCTAAACGCATTTTTAGGTATTTTAATAAGAAAAAATAATAAAGTAATAAAATATTAATAATTAAAAAAGTTCTGGAAAAAATAATGATTGAAAAAATATAAATATAAATATTTAAAATAACATTTTTATTATATTTTATAGCATTTTTATTATATTTTTTTATACTTGTTTATATTTAATTTTTTGTTTTATTAAATTTTTCAATTTTTTTCATTATTTTTTTCTTCCAATTATTAATATTTTTATTATTTTTTCCTATTAAAATACCTAAAAACAAAAGATAAAAAATTAAATATAAAAAAAATATGAAGTGTAATGAAAATATTTTTTTTTTAATATTAAAAAATAATAAGAAATAAAAAAAAAATAAATAATAAAACATAATAATACAAATAAATACAAAAAGAGCAATGATAAAAGAAATTACAAAAGTAAAAAAAAAAATTAAAAAAGTAAAAAAAAAAATTAAAAAAGTAAAAAAAAAAAATTAAAAATTAAAAAGTAAAAAACAAAATTAAAAAAGTGGATAACAAAACAAAACCAAAGAAAACTAGTAATAATAAAAAACTATTAATAACAAAAAACAGTAATAACAAATAATATAATAATAAAACATACGATAATGAAAAATTATTGTAATTATAATAAAAAAACAAACAAAAATTTATTAATAAATAATAATAATAATGAAATTGACTTGTATTGGAATTTTCGATAACATGAATAAAAGTTTTTAATTTTAGTAATTAGTAACAGCTTTAAAGGTTTACTTGGTTTTTTCATTAAATTCTAAATTCACTTGCTTCTTTTTGTTAACTTTTTCTTTACTTGAGTTATTTATATTATTATATTTATGATTTTACTTTCATTTATTTTTTATTATTATAATTTTTGTTTTTATTATATTATTTTTTTGTAGTTTCTTTTTTGTATTATTTTTTTTTTAAATATTAATATTTTTTTGGTATTATTACAATATTATTATTTTTTTTATTATTATTATTACTTTTTATTTTTGTTTTTGTATTATTATCTTTTTTTCTTCTATTCTTTTTTGTTTTTTTCTCAATTCCCTTTCAACGTAATTTTTGCAACAACCACAGCCGCTAGCGCTGCGTTGCTTTAGTTTATATAAGAATTAATTACACAGTCCTGCGAGGGTGAGTTTCTAGAATGGCTGTACTTGTTTCTCGTAGTTTTTTATGCGCTGAAAACGAATCTGACCTTCAAAATGCTCCATCACGTCAGGATTTTTGGTAAATGAAGCCTAAAAGGTCAAAAAATGGCCATTTTTGATAATTTTTTTTGGGATAGAAAATTTTTTTTTTCAATTTTCGACGAAAAGGTTGCATAGTACAACTCTTTAGCTTTAAAACCCATTTTTTTAAATTATTGTACGATTTTTAAAAAAAAAGTTATGACATTTTGAAATTAACAGTTTCAGTTACGTATACGTTGGGTATAACGTCTATTGGCGTAACTGAAACTGTTAATTTCAAAATGTCATAACTTTTTTTTAAAAAATCGTACAATAATTTAAAAAAATGGGTTTTAAAGCTAGAGAGTTGTACTATGCGACCTTTTCGTCGAAAATTGAAAAAAAAATGTTCTATCCCAAAAAAAATTATCAAAAATGGCTAAAATGGCCATTTTTTAACCTTTTAGGCTTCATTTACCAAAAATCCTGACGTGATGGAGCATTTTGAAGGTCAGATTCGTTTTCAGCGCATAAAAAACTACAAGAAACAAGTACAGCCATTCTAGAAACTGAAAAAAGTTAAATTTCGCAGGCCTGTGTTATTATGTCAGCTTCGTATGAGATCAGTCCATAAGTTCATGCGTATTTTACCCATAATTTCACTTTTATACGATTTTTGCATACAAAAAATTAATCGCGGAATATAACGGAACTATTTATGTTTTCTTTGATATATTGAGCATTCAACAAGTGATTTTAAACGCGGATAGAAGCACGTGTTGTTAAAAAATAAAATGGAATTTTCAAACGCGTGTAAAAAGCATATTTTGTATCTTTTTTTAAGTGGTAAAAATGCAACAACTGCTGCTGCAGAAATAAACACTGTTCACGGAGAGGATATCGTGAGTGTAAGGACTGCGCAAAAGTCCTTACAAAAGTCCAAATTGCACAGTCGATATGATAGCTCAGAGGTTAAATTCATCGCATGGAACAGTTCACAGGCACCTGTTTCAGTTGGGAAAGGTTTCAAAGCTGGGAAAATGGGTTCCGCATAGACTTTCCGTCGCCAACCTTCAGCAGAGAGTGAATGTGTGTTCTCAGCTGCTGCAACGGCTTGAAAATGAAAATTTGTTGAACCTTATCGTTATTGGTGATGAAAAATGGGTCCTTTACAATAATCCTGTTCGCAAACGCCAATGATTAGATTAAGATGAAACACCATAACCGATCCCTAGAGATGGCCTTCACCCTAAGAAGATTCTCCTGTCTATTTGGTGGGATATGGCCGGTATTGTTAACTATGAACTTCTGGAAGCAAACCAGACGATAACTGCTGATTATTAGTCCCATCAGCTAGCAAACCTGAATGAGGCACTTAAAAAAATCTACCGTCTTTAGCGAATAGACGCAAAGTTTTGTTTCACCACGACAACGCAAGACCTCATACCGCAAGGCAAACATTAAGCAAGCTGAACGAGCTCGGAGGGGAGCTAATGCCGCATCGACCATACTCTCCGGATATTGCACCTTGTGATTATCACCTTTTCCGTGGACTTCAATCGCATATGAGTAACAAGAACTACTCCTCAAAGAAAGCTATAAAAAGGGATATCGAAGCGTATTTTGGCTTCAAGGACAAACAATTTTTTGAGCAGGGAATTTAAAATTTGCCTAAACGTTGGGAAGACATTGTAAATAATGAAGGAAAATATATTATTGATTAATTAACTTTAAACATCTTTTTTATTAACTTTAAAACCACCTTTAAAAAACGCACGAACTTATGGACTGACCTGATATAAACAAATATAAAATATTTTTGTAAAATTTGTTAACAAAGTAGAGGTTTTAATTTTAAAATTTGTTTATGATTATTTGACAAAACATTAAATGTAAACACTTCTTGAGATGTTCATAAATATTACTTAATAATAATTTACGCTTACACCTTTTATATGGTGTTTATCCGAGTACCTCCTCCTATTTGTGGTTCATGTCTTGCTGATTTTCCACAAATGGAAGTACCTATAGTTTCATGTCGCCTCCAGAGGGTTTTTTAGTAGGAATTTTTTCAAGGTAGAAGAAATACTCGGAGGCTCGTTATTGCCTGCCGAAGGGCAGCCGCTATTAAAAACAAAATTTTCATTTGCTGTTTTGTGCCCAGAGTTTCGAGCTTGGGCACCAACCGTTTCGGCTACGGCAACCTCAATAAATTTCTTATTTCATTTGAAAATATTCAATTCGACGTTTCAATTTTTTTATCGCAATATGTTAATATTTTATTTATTTATGCTTTTGCCGTTCACGTATGTAAAATTTTGGCTTCAATAAATTCAGACGGCTGTTGACGCTCACAAAAATAAATATAATACATAAACAATTTTAAAAATTTTTTAACTTTCTGTCCTTACTTTTCATAAAATTTTATTTGCATTAATTTTTTTTTTTTTTTTTTTTAATGCATTCAATTAAATTTTATACAATTGTTTTTTGTCATTTGATATGAATTAATTTAATTTTGTTTTTTTTTTTTAATTTAATAAGTATCAACATTTAGGTATTTCATATTGCCTATTTACAACAAATTCTAATTCCATTTGCTCTATGCCTTATTATTACTGCGCACCCTTTGCGCTAAGCCAATGCCATTTCTCTAAAGCATTTTCGCAAATTACAGCTACATCGCAGATATTTCGAAAGTCCTTTAATTTAACTAACATTTTCCTCTTATATAACAAAAAGTCTCAGGTGTAACGCCTTCCTCTCACAACCCAGCATTTGCAAGCGGAGAACACCTCTAAGTCGCTGTGACATTACTTTTCATTTCTGCGAAAGCCACGCAGCTGCCGCCAAGGCGAGTGTAGCAATGCAACTGGCTGAGCAAGCAGGCAGTTGGAGGCGGCTGTAGCTGGTTTCCGTTATGATATTAAAGTTTCTTCCACAGCATAATCTTTTTCCTTGCACTCCTCGCCTTCTTCCTTTGCGAAATTTTAGTATTTCGATATACCGCCGCCGCCGCCAACGACTACTCTGCCTTTAATTCTCTTTATTTTTCGCATTCACTGCCGTTATGTCAGCAAAATTATGTCGTTACCGAGTTTCTGCTTTGTGTAAAAAATTTGAGAAATTACCATAAGCTCCAGTCAACGCATACTCGTAGTAAGCCGCCACACAACCAACACCAGCGCCAGTCGCCTAACCACATTCGATATACGACACCCGATGCCCGACACCCAACACAACATACACACGCCGCCCTGCCTTCGTACACGTCCGTCCACAACGTTTGCTGAATTGCTGCTGCGTCATGGCAAGCAATTTTCAACTTTGCCATCATCCATTTACATAATTTCTCGGGATTCATAGTGGGCTTATCTTCTTCGTTGACTTTGCCGCAGCTGCCTTTGCCTGGCATGTCGCCGTTGGATAATAAATGGATGTGGCATATAAGCAGACGTGTGTATGAGTGTGTGGATTTACATATACGTATACAGAGATGTATATATGATATGCAATATATATTTAGTTGTACATACATACATATATACATATGTACGACAATAGTATTTAGTTATTACTTAAGATGGACGCAAGAAAGGCAGAAGACTTACGGATTAGCTTACACATTTTATTCAATGGCCTGTGGAAATGAAGGCAGAAAAAGAATTTGTGCCAGAATTGAAATTCTTGAAATCGCTGTGATTTTATCACGGTTTCGTAAATTGCTACAATTCTGAATTCTGAGTTGTTTTGCTTGTTCTTCGACTTTAATGGCGGATGAAGCAATAAAATCTGAAGCTTTTGTATTATATTAAGCCAGTTTGCTTAGCCATTATTTTTACTTTTATTTATGTGCCAATCTTATTTTATATATGCGCGTTCATATGATTTGATTTTCGACGTCAATGCCAAAGGATGTTATGTACTCGTACAACATACATATATATAAATCTAAATACACACACACATACCTACATATGGATGTCGTCTACGAAAAACCAGGCAACCACGGCTTCAATTCCCACTTTGGTGCAGGGCAAAATTGGTTTGATTTAAATTTAAGCTTCTTTAGGGTTAATGGAAAGACGCAATAAGCGAGAGTGCGTAGCGAGATAAAAAAGCTTAATATTAAGCAGAAGACACGCGCAGCCATCATCAAAGGCAGCCGAAGAAATGTGAAAAAACACGAAACAAAACGCAAGGGAATCCAATTGCGTATTTCAGGGCAGATTTTGTTGATTAGTTGTTAGGTAGATGAAATCGGGTTTGCAAGCTGAATAAATGGAAATGCGTGAGCTTCTTTTGTTTCATTAGCTTGTTTTCGTGTCTAAGAAAAATAAATATGTTTGTATGTATGTAAAGCAATCAGCGAGATTGGATTAAATTGCCCGAACCGATTTGATTGTTTAAAATATGTATGTATGTATGTGTGTGAATGTGGAAAAAAACTATAATATACAGCAACCATTTTTAGCAACACAATCAGATTTTTGAGCTAATCATAAACACGAGTAATAGAGTGTGGCGCCAAGGGCATATCCAGGGTAGGGCAACTAGACATTTTAGCCGAGTTATTTAGACGCTTGCAAACTTTACCCAAGACTATTAAAAAACCTTCACCACAAGGAAAATTGGCCAGCCTAAATTACTTTCAATCGTCAATTTCTATGAAATTGCCAAACGAGACAGCAAATTGAATAAAGTTGGCAATGCAAGTCATGAGAAATTATTATTATTATTATTATTATTATTACAAACTGAAACTTATAATTAAAATTGTAAGCCTAGTTAGGAAAGCTATGGCTGCTAAGGCCTTCAGCTTCTTCTTATGATGTAAAATTAGTGTTTAATTAATGTTTAATACTAAGTGCTTATGCGTCGTTTAGAATTTCATTATAAGTTAGGAGATACAATATAATTTTTTGACATGCTTGTTTAAATTTCGTAATATAATTTTGATATTTTTAAGAAAGCTATAATTTTTTTAATATTATCGATTGTGGGGTTGAAAATACATTGAATGGGATCGGAGTTATGGAATATATTTTTTCTTAGTGAGTTGAAGGCATAACATTCGGACATAACGTGATTAATGGAGATCGGGGTGGAGTTACAAAACTGACATGTTCTGGGGGTATTGCTGTCGATAAGGTGATTATGGGTTAATTTTGAATGGCCCAAACGAACTCGCGTGAGCTTAACAAGGTCCATTCTAGAAAGTGAAAGGTTAGCGTGTTTTGGGAGGTTGCTTAAATCAAGCTTTTTTACATTTTGCGCTTTGTACCAAGTTGAGCATTTTTGCCAAGTCTCAGACTTATATTGTTTTATGAATTTTTTCTTAAGAAATTCAGCTATATCATTAACATTTAGATTAGTAGTTGTTAATACTGGAGCTATGGTGGCGTATTTAGCTGTGTTATCAGCAAATTCGTTACCCTTTATAAGGGCATGGCCCGGGGACCATATCAGTAAAATATTTGGGTATTTTGTTTGTAAAATACTACGGATAGAACTGGGATAGTAATCATTGTTTTCGATATTGGATATGGCATCGAGAGATGAAAGTGAATCGGAGCAAATTGCAAATTTACCTTTTTTATTTCTAATTATATTAACAGCCGACATGATAGCAATTAATTCAGCAGAGTAGACTGTACTGTATGCAGCTAGGTTGGATACTACTAAGTTTGCATTTTCGGTAGTTACGCCAAATCCGATCATATTATTGCTTTGGGAGCCGTCTGTGTATATGAAGGTGTAATCCTTGAGTTCATTTTGTATGTGTGCAAAAGCTTGTTGATATATTATAGCTGGTGTTTCGAATTTTTTATACTTTCGGAGCTCAGTGTTAACTATGGCTTTCTGTAAACGCCAGGAGGGGATGTGGGTTAGAATAGGTTTTAGTGGTAGATATGGAAGGTTAAGTTTTTTGCTGTTGAGGACTGCTCTACTAACTGCTGATGGGACTCTTTTAGATGGCCTATTTTTTTTTGTAGGTTTGAGCAATTTTGAAGAGAGGGGCATCATAGCTGTTCATAAGCACTTTATTTAATTTATTTGTGATATAGTCCCTTTTCGCTTCTATTGAGGGAATGTTAGCTTCAAAAAGCATATTATTAATCGGGGACGTTCTAAATGCTCCTAGCGCGGTTCTTATAGCCGCATTAAGAATAGTTCTTAATTTATTTAGAGCAGATTTAGGTGCGAAACCATATAGGAAGAGGCCGAAATCAATTCTTGATATCAAGAGCGCTTTCGTTACTTGTATAAGTGTTACTGAGTTGCAATTGAATTTGAAGCTAGAGAGGCACTTGATGATATTAAGGCGCTGTGAAAGGTTTTGTTGAAGAAGTGCTATGTGTGAATTCCAATTATAGTGGTTGTTAAAAGTGACTCCTAGTATTCTTAGAGTATCTACCTTATTTATTTGGATGTTGTTGCAGTGGACAGAGGGCGAGCACTGTTTTTTACGGCATATATGTAAGTGTTTGCATTTTTGTACCGAGAGTGAAGCACCAGAGTAGTTACACCAGGAGTTAATGTCTCCAAATAAATTGTTTAGATTAATACTAACATTTTTATCTTTTTTTTTTGTTTAACTAAAAGATTGAAATCATCTGCGTAAGCGCAGAACGAGACTTCTTTATAAAAAGAAATTGTGGCACAAAGCTTGTTGTATGCTATTAGGAATATAATTACTGAAAGGGGTGAGCCTTGCGGTATTCCGTTTTGAAGTGGGTAAGTTTCGGAAAGGACATTGTCTAATCTGACTTTAATTTTCCTATGGGTCATAAAGTTTCTTATATAGTTGCAAATTCGCGGCCCGAGTTTCCACTCGAGCAGTTGATCTATTATAGCGTGGATTCCAATTTTATCAAATGCTTTTGCGAAGTCGAGTGATATTATTGACAGATGTTTTCTTGCGGATAAAGATTCTGCAACATGATGGTCTACATATAATAGAGCATCTGTTACTGACTTTCCCCGCTTGAATCCAACCTGATTGTTATGGATAAGTTTGTTGCTTCGAACAAACCACCATAACCTGTTTGATATAATTTTATCCAATAGTTTAGATAAGCATGGATTTAAGGAAATTGGCCGGTATGAATCGATTTCAATTTTGTTTGATTTAGGTTTTAATATAGGGGTTATTATAGCAAGTTTGTATGATTGGGGTATATGGGATTGGAGAATGCTATTGTAGAAATTAAGCAATCTGTTTGTTACTGACAGAGGAAGTTTAGAGATCATAGAGTACGTTATTCGATCATAACCAGGTGTTTTACCTTTGAGGTTTTGCAGAGCGGATTTAAGTTCGAGTAAATTTATTTCTCTTTCAATTTCTAATGCTTTGGCGTCGGAGGTTTGTGGGAACGTAATGTTGAGAGATATATTCTTTTTATCTTGAAATAATAGAGGGAATTTATTATCACTAGATGAATTAGACCAATGCAAGCCAAATTCATCTGATATTTGTTTACGATCTGTAATGTTGAAAAAGGGTGCGTTGAGACTCTTCAGGCAGTGAATTCCGTGTTTTGTTTTATAACCACTAAGTCGTTTTATATTAGCCCAAATTTTTTCCGTTGGAGTGCTGGGGTTGATTTGGGAGGTAAATTCTTCCAATGATTTTCTTTTGGATTGTTTAAGTTCCCTTTTAAAAATCGCATTAGCTCGTTTGTACCTCATCACAGTGCCTTGGTTAATGTTTCGTTTGAGGGAATTCCAGCACTTATTTTTTTGAATACGAAGCTCCTGTAGCTTTGAGTTCCACCATGGGACATTGTGGGTGTACTTATTTGGGTTAGATTGGGGGATGGAAGCATGTGCGGCTTGAAGAATAATTTTATTGATATTAGCGGCCTCTTTATTTATATTATCGGCTACCGGGCGGTTGCAGTTGTGTTTTTCTGAGTGTTGACTGAATGATACCCAATTGGCTGTTTTAGTAATAAATCGGGGTTTTTGGACTTGAGAGCTAGGCTGCTGAGACTCAAAAAGTGAGACGAGTATAGGGAAGTGGTCGCTTCCACATAAGTCGTCCTGTATAGACCAATTGCAGCTGACAGCAATTGTGGGGGAACAAATTGAGATGTCGATGTGAGTAAGAGTATTGTGTGTGCTAAAATGAGTTGGGGAGTTGTCGTTAAGGATAATGAAATTAGATTGAGAAATGAAGTTGGCTAGGGTTCTGCCTCTGCGATTGGTATAGACGGATCCCCAATTGGGATGCCTGCTGTTGAAGTCGCCCATAATCAGGCTAGAGGATGTGAAAGTACCGAGAACATTTTGCAAATTTGTTGTGTTGAAGTTTATGTTGGGTGATATGTAAGCAGATATCACATTGAACTGTTTTTGTGAGTATATTTTGACTCCGATAGCTTCGAAATCGTTATTTAAGGTTATTTGCTCGTGCTGGATGGAATTGTGAATAAGAATGGCAACCCCTCCAAAAGCATTGGAGGAGTTAAGGGTATAAATGTTAAAGTTAATTGGAATAGGAATTGGTGAGTTTGATGTTGTTTTGTTAGTAGGATTATTTAAACTGTTGGTTTCGAGTGAATTCTTTGTTTTTTGTAGTTTTGATATATTAGTTTTTGTTGGTGGGGATGTAGCAGGGCGTTTTCCTATTGTTGTACTTGTTGTCGTTGGTGATGATGGTGTCTTGTTAGTGGATGTTGATTGACTTGTTATGGTGACGTTTGCATAAGTGCTTTTGGATTTTACAGTTTGTGTATTATTTTCGTTGTATTTGCGCAGTGCTTCGCCCATGGAGCATTTTGTGATGGTTTTGATTTTTAGAATTTCTTGAGTCTGTTTAAATCTTGGGCAGTCTTTGTCTGACGATGCATGATCGCTGCCACAGTTTGCACATTGTTTACGTGTACAGTCGGATGGAGAGTGGGGTGGAAGATTGCAGCCTTCGCATGTAGCAGTATTGGTGCAGCGTATTTTTGTGTGTCCTAGTAGTCGGCAGTTTTTGCAGCGCATAGGTGTTGGATAGTAAGGGGCGACCTTAACTTTATACCAAGCTATGTCGATGACTTTGGGTAGGTGGTAGAGGTCAAAAGATAAGACAATTTTGCCAGTAGGAACAACTTTGCCCTCAGTCATGCGGGTAAACTTATATATACCAGTCACGCCTTGGATTTTAAGTTCCCGCAAAATCTCCTCCTCGTTTACTTCGTTTAGGCAAGGCGCGTATATTATTCCCTTTATTGTGTTTAGATTGTCTTGATATTTTGTTGTCACTGGACAGAGGTTAGCAATCGTTTTTAACTTTAGAAATTTCTCAGCTACTTTTGAGTTACGTGTTAGTATCAGTAGTGAGCCGTCTTTAAGTTGTTTAATGTTTTCGATTTGGGTAGATATTGCGTCTAACGATTTTTTAATTACGAAAGGACTGAGTTTTTGTAGTTCATTATTAGGTGATTTAATAGTTATGTATTTGGGTTGATTGAGTGATGTTTGTTTGTATGTGAGCGGCGGAAAAGAGTAGTCGGAAGTATAGTCGTCAAATTGGCTTAGTAAAGAAAATCTGTTTGTTGTTTTGTCTGGCGGTTCTGGTTGTAATGGCATTTTGCTGCTGTTGTGTTGTTATAACTGTTTGCTTTGTTGTTTTATGTTGTATACGGAATCACAAAAGTGTACAAAAGCGAGAGTAGGATAATTTAGAGTTAACTGTTATGTATAACTAATTCGCGAACTACGAACACTTGTTAGCACACGTCTGAATAGATTGAGAGCTAGTCGATGACTGTCATGAGAAATATTTCAAGTCATATATTGCCAACATCTGTGAAGCAATGAGCTGTCATTTTGCATGTTTATCAGCCAATCGGTATTTTTTGTGATGCTCGCATTGGCAGTACCTTTGCTAATTTTAGTTTTTCAGACTGCGCATTTCGCTGCTTTGTAAAAAAAGTGTTCACCCGGAATTTACGCGCTCTTCTTTGCCTTTAATCGAATGAATTAAGCAATATTTTCAAACAATCAAGCGCTCCAGCACAACGTAATTGGCTTACTTGACGATTTTTTCAAAATGACGATAACATAACATGGCAATGCCCACACTTAAAACATTTCCATCGCATTCAATCAAATTTGGCAGTTGCTATAAAATGAGCAACTGAATGCCGGGATGTTAGGTTATCACTGAGCGCGTCGTATAACGAAGTTACGAACGCATACAACAATTCGCTACGCCTAAGAAAATTTTTCTGTCAGTAAATCCACGTGAACCCAAAACAGAGATGGCAGACTCAAATGCTACATTTTTGATGTTTAGACACCAGTTGATACAAAGTAAACAACAAGCAAAATTTAGCTTTCAAAATTATTTCTTAGGCGTTATTTTGCATCTATTTTACAATAATTTTCTTGCGAATGAAACGAATTCTATTGGGAGTGCTGTAGTATTTTTTAGTGGAGAAAGACAGCCAATTTAAGAGTACTTCAAATCCCGCGGAAAACATTGAGATACGCTTTAAATCCCTTGAAAATGGGAGACTTTTTTAAGAAAAATTCTTCGTTGCTAAAATTAATATATATAATTTAAAACAAATAAATAATAATAAATAAATAAATGGCGCGTACACTTCTTTTAGGTGTTTGGCCGAGCTCCGCCGCAACCAAATTAAAAACAAATGTTGTGGGTATTGGTTGCAAATTCATTGATAAGAAATTTCACCATTAGCAAAATATATAATTTTATCATTTTTAAATTACACATTTAATAAAAAATTTCGAGTGAACAAATCAGCATTTATGCCCTTGCTTGAAGAGCTAAAAGAGGTTATCGTCAATGAGTGAGCTTCATGAACCGACTTCGGTGTTAAGATTTTTTTAATCACATACAAACAAATTTCTTAACGAAAAAAAATTTTTTACTAATTTTAATACTATCATTTTACTATTCTACCGTATTCAACAGTAAATATTAAAAACCTCCGTTTTCTCCCGATTTCAAAGGAAAATAATTTTTCCAACATAGCAAGCATTTTTTGCCACTTTACTAGAAAATAATATTGCTCTTGCACGTAATTATGCACGTTGATTTAATCAAAATGGATAAGCATTCGTTAGCAAGGCATCGCTGTGCCGAATTTTATCTGCATTCTGGACTGAATAGAAATGGGCAACTGAACGAAGCTTCGAATTAGATTGAAAAAACATTATTTTTAAGCGATTAGGCTCATTTTCATCTGAGTGGTTCAGTTAGTAAACAAAACTGTCGTTTGGTTCTGGTGCGAAAACCCACACAGCACATGAAACAGTCGAACTATTGCGGGAAAAGTTTTTCGATTCCATTTTGTGAAGCAACTGCGATATTGAATAGCCCTCAAGAAGTTGTGATTTAAATGTATTGCACCTCTTGTAAGGAACTACATATGTGAATAACCAGACCCTCTCCATGCTTTAAATACTTTAAAAGCCACAATTCAAAGCACTTTCCATCACATATGACCCGACCCATAGTATAAAAAGTGCACAAAAATTGAGGTCATCGGACTGAATGCTATTACAATACAAATTTTAATATAATATATTTAAAAAAGACCTTCGAATCTCATTACTAATTAGTTTTTTCCCTCCTTCCCAATAATATTTCTCTTTTTTTCACAATCATATCACTCTACACATTTTAAAGATGATCATTACCGTAACGACATAGTACATACCTTACATTTTCGATTTTTTTGTATACAAAACTTATCATTTTAACATTTCACACTACTTTTAATAATAACAAACCTTAACAAGCAACAAAATATGGCAAGCGAATCGACAGCAAAATAGTATTATAAAAGCGACAAAAATGGAACGTTACAAAAAATTCAAACGAACAAATGATGTATAAACTGCATAAAATTCAATTTAAAAGTATTAAGTAAAATAGAAATTTTATAAATCTAAAAATCTCCTTTTAATTGACTTTCACTCACTTTCCCTTACAATTGCCACAATAGATCAAATTATAATTTATTTATAATAGCATCTAGCAACCCCTTTGGCAAATATTTTGTCTGAAATTAGTCAGTCAGCTCAAAATACTATGCAGTGCTAATGTCTATTCGCAACTAATGCCGCTCAGCAGTAAATAGTCAACAGTGTTAATATCTATTAGCAATTAATGTTGGTCAGCTGAAAATTGTCAACAGTGCTAATATCTTTTAGCGATTAATAGATTTCAATCCACCGAAAATAGTCAACAGTGCTAATATCTATTAGCGATTAATAGATTTCAATCAGCTGAAAATAGTCAACAGCGCTAATATCTATTAGCGATTAATAAATTTCAATCCACCGAAAATAGTCAACAGTGCTAATATCTATTAGCGATTAATAGATTTCAATCAAATGAAAATAGTCAACAGTGCTAATATCTATTATAGATTAACAGATTTCAATCGGCTGAAAATAGTCAACAGTCTTAATACCTATTAGCGATTAATGTCAGTCAGCTGAAAATAGTCAAAAGTGCTAATATTTATTAGCGATTAATAGAATTCAATCAGCTGAAAATAGTTAACACTGCTAATATTCATTAGCGACTAATGTGAGTTTACTGAATACCGGCATAACGATTTGTTATCAACAATAAAAAGCTACTGCTATTCAAGTATTGTTAGATGATACATAGGGCGAAGTGCAAATTTAATTGGCGAGATGGAAAGTACTGCAACGACAAATACCTCTATGGATGTTCACAGCGACTCTTCGGGAAATTTTACATTCTGGAAACTAAACTGCAACCACATTGGGTTAAAAAGTGTGTCATCCCTTAGGGCTCAACACCACAAAACTTCTTAAATATCTTAAATGAAAAATTCCCACACTTTTTATTGTAAAATGAAGCGCTCGTAAATTTAAAACTCTCATTTAATGTTTAAATACTACAAATAAATGCGAGGTAAAAGTCCAAATATTGCAAGCAAGTGTAATAATATATGCTACGATTTCAATACTTTAGCAATATTTGAATTTCGAAACGAGCAACACTAAACCAATGCCAGTGCAGGCGCTGATATTAACCACAATGAAGCCGGCAGCAGTAGCAACCATTTTAGATATTTATTTATTTACAGGCAACTAGCAACTGGCTGAATTGTAAACGAAAACTTGAACAACAGAGAAAAAAGTAAAACCACAGCAACAGAAAAAAACCCGCCAATAAAACAACCAAAACTATGTGAGGAAAATGAGAGTGCTATGTTATCGACACCTGCAACAAAAGGCAATATTATTATAATTTTTTGTTTTTGTTTTGTAATTTATTTCGCTGTTTTCATTTGTGTAATTCAAACGGCAAAACATTACTTGAATTTCCTGCAACAAATGGAAACTCATGGCAATGTGAAATGTTTCAACAAAATAAGAGTGCAATCGCGCAATAGCTGAGTGGATTTGCAATCGACTGATGATAAGTGCTGGCGATTGCCGTGGCGTGAATTTCGCTAAACAAAAAAAAGAAAAGAATAATGAACGATCGACAAGTAAGTTTACCAATGCGTATGGTACGCATGAGAGAAAAAATTAAAATTTAAATAAAAATAAAAAATAGTGTAATAAAATACAAGTAACCCACAAATACTTCTAGCCACCGAACAACGCAAAATAAAATAAATAAATACAAAAATACGCTAGTGAAGGCAATAAACTTGAGTGAAGTAGTCACAACAGCAATGCCAAGGAAATAAGAAATAATTTCCGTTTACTTGATGGTATTTCATACTGTCATATAAAATGGAACGGTTAAAAGCAAATTAAGCGGTTAAAAATATTTACCATTTTGCCTTTCATCAAACGGAGTTTGTGAGGGAGGGGCCTGCATGAGCGGCTGTCACCAACGACATTTCAAATATATAGCGAAAATACTAAAAGAAAGTCAGCTAATGTGCACAAATAAATTCTAGAAAGTAATTGCAACTTAGCAAAAATACTTCCAACAAAAGATATTTATTAGGCGAACACACCCAGTATTTAGCAGTCATAAAAAGGAAAAACAAAATAAATAATAGGTATGCCCTGGAGATACTTTTAACTATACACCTATTTCAAAAATTACCGCTAGGAGCTTTGGGCAGCGGAATTTCACAGTGAACCTTTCACTTTTCGAGCACCTCCTTCATTGAGGAAATAAGGCTTGAGGAAGCGCGATAGTCGAAATTATTGCCAAAGTCAGAGTTACAAGGCATAATATGCAAATGCATTGTGAAATCTGTCATTTTTGTTTAACCAAACTCATTAACTTAACCTTCGGCATGTAATAGAAATGTACATATGTAATATCAGTTACTTTCAGGTGAGATGTGGTTACTTTTCGCGCACAAAAAAGTGCCAAAGAGGCGGTATGATCTTCACGATATGTTGCTGCTGTTGTTGTAGCAGCTAACAGATCCCAAGCGATGAAATCATGAGACGTTGTCTTCAATCTCATCTAATCTCGTTGATCCACGATACGAACTATTTCCATAGGGCGGGACTCCGGTTGAGTAGAACCGGATACCATGGGAATGCCTGAAGATAGTAATGAACTTCTGGTGAGTGTCGTTTAGTAATTGCATTATTGGAATTTATTTCGAAAATATTGCATTTTGTGGGCTTAAGGGGACAGATACCTGTAGAATTTCGAAATTTTTTTTTTTTTTTTTTTCATAAAATGTTAATATAATCCTTTAAGAATATGTCAAAAAAAATTTAGAACATAAATTTAAGTATTTCTTATATTATTGATCGTCAACCGTGACGACTCTATTCTTTGCGTTCGAGCGCTGGGAGAGGTATAGTTATGTACCCAAACTTTAGACGAGTTTTTCTCAAAACTACATTTTTCGAATTGCCGTAACTTGAAAAGTTATTGACCGATCTCCCTGAAATTTTGCACACATCTTTTTTATGATATTACTTTCTATGTGAATTTAAGTTTTCGAAAATGTTTCGAAAAAAATAATTTTTTCGAAGCAAAAATAGTAAGAAAATTCTCCTCACAATTCATTTTTTAAGCATTTTATTCCGCGATTGTTTTTTTTTTTTGTGTCATTTGTTTTTAATTCATATAGAAATTATGGCATTAATAAACAGAAAAATGTTGGGTTTTTTGTATTCAGGTCACTGACGCCGATGCTACAACGCCCGCCGATTGAGAAGGCCCGCTGCGACCTTCGTGGAAGAATTGAGTGTACATCCGCCATTTTACATTATTAAAATAAAATAAAAAATGTCATATTATTTTAATGTATAAATAAATTGTATGCCAATTTTGAAAAAAATATATTGACTTCTTCATTTGAAATAATTTTAATGAAAATCAGGGAAAATATGTATGGGCGTTTCCAGGTATCTGTCCCCTTAAATCAGTAGATTTCACACGGAGAAATTGGTGACCGAAGGGGAGAACGTTTTTTTTTACTACTTTTTAAATATTTTTTTCTTAATTTTTTTTTCAATTTATTATTTTTAATTTTTTTTTGTTTATTATTTTAAATTTATTTTATTTTATATTCTTTCCTTAGTCTTTTTAGTTTGTTTTTACCATTTAATAATTTTTTTTTTTGTTAATTTTTTTCTTTTATTTCTTTTAATTTTTTATTTTTTACTCGTTGTTGTTTTTTATTATTGTTTTTTTTTTAATAAGTTTATAATATATTATTGTTTTTTTTTGTTTTAATAAGTTATATTACTGTTTTTTTTTTTTTATTATATTTTTTATGTGTTTATAATTTTTTTTGTTAAATGTGAAAATTATTGCCTGAGAATATTCGTATATTTTTATTTCAGATAAAAAAACTCGAGATGTGAAGCGCAACACAGCAGAACAAGGAAAAAATTAAAAAAAAAAAACTCTTTGTCAAAGAAGTGGTGGCCTTTTACCACGGTTTTGCACCTTCACTATCTACAATTCAAAAGTGGTCAAATGAATTTTAAAGGTGGAGGGACAGTATTGAATAATCTTCGCTCATGCAGCCCTGTTACTGTCGCTACAGAAGAAAATGTAAACAAATTTGAGAAACTTGTACGGACGCCCGAAAAAAAGTTAACGTATTAGCAAAGAAAATTCACTTATCCGTTGGTAGTATCTCAAAAGTTAGGGGGATACAGCGAATGCTTACGGCGTATAGACGTTTTTTGGAACTCTTTGGGGAGAATTCGATAAGTATTTTCGACCGAAATGATACTACATACAGATGAGATTTAGGTTGACCCTGAAAGTAAGCAAGGGTCTATGCAGTGGGATAAGAAGGGTGTAGACTTTGCAAAAAATGTTTAGTCACTCCAAACAACGACAAGATCCTGGCTATAGTGCTTTGGAATGCGAAAGGAATTTTAATGATTGTGAAAAAAAAATGGGCGGAAACATAAAGAAACATCCGACGCTATCACTTTATATAATTTAAGGGAAGGTATTGAGGAAAAAAGACGAAGAAAACTGACTATCGTCATTGTGCTGTTTCTTCTCGACAACGCTCCGGTTAACACAGGTCGTGTTTCCACAGCCGAGTTTGCGGCCTGGCTCCTTGACTTGATTACTTTCTGCTCGCAAATTTGAAAAATCATTATCGTAGTGAAAAATTGTATGCCAAGGTAGAAATATATTTTTAGAGGGTATTGAGAAAATAATTTCAAAATATATATTATATCAAGCGTTTTGAGGTTATCGTAAGGGTTGAAAAATAAAAATATGTATATTGAATTTAATGCGATTTTTTTTGTTCATAATTACACCATTGAACGCACGACACTTGTATGTACATCTGTAAATATATGAATTATAAGAGCGTCTGATTACCACATTTCGGTACGGAACTCTATTATCATAATTTCTATATTCCGTCATCAGTCTTCATCGTTTTGTCATTTGTCACGAACATGTTTTTCGTGCATGTGTGCATAGCGTGATAGAAGCAGGTAAAAATAAATATTTCAGGCCACAAATGATAAATTATCAACAAAAAATGCGTTATTATGTCATCCTTTTTATAGGTCTTTACAAGCAACACACATGCTTAAAATGCCACAAAAACTATATGATGTTGGCATTCGTTCTTATATGTAACGGGTGTTTTTGTAGACATATGGGATTTTTGATAAGGATATCTGCTATCTGATACCTGTATCACAGAAAAATCTATATACAGAGACTTGCCTACGAATTTGGTTTCTAGAAATCATGTTCTCATTTATGCAGATATAACGGGTGTCTTTTTAGACATATACAATTTTTGACTAGGATACCTGTTACAGGGAAATCATTATACAAAGATTTACATACGAAGTTGGCTTCTAGAAGTCATGTTCTTATATGTAACGGGTGTTTTTTTGACATATACAATTTTTGATAAAGATATCTGTTCGAGGGAAGTCACTATACAAAGATTTCATTTTCTTATATGTAACGGGTGATTTTTTAGATATATAGAATTTTTGATAAGGATATCTGTTATCTGATAGCTGTTTCAGAAAAGTGATGATACAAGTCATGTTGCTATATGGAACGGGTGTTTTTTTAGATACATCGAATTTTTAATAAGGATATCTATTATCTGATACCTATTTCAATGAAATCACCATACAAAGATTTACATACGATATTGGTTTCTACATAGAAAACGCATTCATCGCAGCTGTAAAAGTAACAGTAACTGCACGAAATTTGACTTCAATAGTTAAATTTTTTGCGTGAGGAGTACGCCCATGCTATTATTGAAGACGTAGAAGCCAAAATTTGGTTGCGCTGACAAAGTGGTACGAAATCGGGCCAACGGGATCCATAAGACGAAGTCAAGATATGACCCAATATGACCGAAATTATTTAAAAACACTAAATGCCACAAAATGTGTAAAATTTTGAGCATTTAATTGATTTTTTTTTCAGTTTTAAGAAGAAGAAGAAGTTCCATACCTCAACAAAAAAACACACCCATTCATATGCACATATCTAATATTCATATTCTATCTCATTATGAAAACGCGACAGCAATTCGTAATTAGTACATGCGGCACCAGGCATAAAAAACTTTAATTCATTGACATAAAAACGGCATTATTTCGTTATATTGATTTTATCGTTGTAGTTAGATTTTTTTTCTTTTTTTTTTTTTGAAACTTGAATTATATGAGGAATAACGTCATATGCTTGTGGTTTTAGAAATAAGCGGTTCAGACATAAGCTGCTAGCAGTAGAGCAAAAACGAGAAGAGCAACTTATTTTGTTTTTGCTTTTAGTCCATAGAATTTCAAAACCTTTAAAGAAAGATTGACAGCTCAGAAAAAAATTTGGTAATTTAAAGACCACATAAATAGAACAAAAAATCAAAATTGCCACCCTTCTGCTGCTGCTGCCTGATTAATGTGCCTTGGTCAAGACACTTTCTCCATTACTTTTAAAAATATAATTTGAACCCTTCATGTTGCAGTTGAGTATTTTCAGAGCAAAATTCACTGATAAAAAATGAAAGCATAAAAAATATGTTGAGTTTCGCTCATACAGCGGGTGCAATCAAAGATAAAAATGATGGAAAATTATAAACGGAAACTTAAGAAAAGAGGCGCAAAAATATAAATAAATAAACAAAATAAATAATGCGCTCGAAACACCCATTACATATTCGAGCTAGTGAGCCAAAATACGGGTGATTATGGGCTGTTCAGAAGTTGAGTAAAGTTCAAAAAATTACACTCACTTTAAATTAAGAATTTCTACACCTAAGTTACAATATTATATTTATATTTACCATATGAACATTATAAGAGGAATTTTAAAATGTAAAGAAAAAATAATGAACCATAAAATATGATGACACATTCGTACGTCGATGGCAATCTCACCTGCGCGAATGTTTTGTGATTAGTGGGTGTTCACACGTTTATATAATTGGGCGACAAAATTCCTCAACACAAAACTAAGCATTTCCCCTACCTATACATATTTAGATATATATGTATGTATGTATAAATAACCGTTTGGCGACATCAAAATATGCTCGCCCACTCACCTGTGAATCTGCGACGGTCCAGTCGCCATGCGCTGCTGATAGGCCGACATATTGGCCTGTTGCTGTTGTTGGTGCTGCTGCTGCGCGTTATTACTGCCGCTATTATTTTGTTGCTGTTGCTGAGCAGTTTGTTGCTGCGCTTGCGGTGGTGGGTGATGTGGATGGAGGTGCGTGGGTAGGTTACTGAGTTGTTGATGATACTGCTGCTGCTGCTGCTGTTGTTGTTGTTGCTGCTGATGCTGATGCTGTTGTTGCTGTTGCTGTTGATGCTGAGGCGATGGTCCATTATCATGCAAGTGCGATTGTGGCTGTTGATTGCCACCGCGCTGCTGCTGCTGTTGTTGCTGTTGTTGGTGGTGGTGTTGCTGCTGCTGCTGTTGACCACCTGATGTTGGTGGTGGACCACCGACCTGCACTGATGAGCGTATGGCCGCTTCCATTTCATGCCGAACTACTGCTCCTGCTGCTGCTGCTGCCGGTGCCGGTGCTGCTGCTTATGCTGCCGCGACCAAAGACACACCACATCACGGCGACAGCAAAAATGTAAAGAAAAACCAATGGCAGTTGCGACAATAGTTGTCGTTTGCTTTTAATTTTCGTAGCAACAAACACACAAATACACGAAAAAAGTAGCAAGGTGGCAACACTTATTCGAAAACTTTCAACGTCGCACGAACCTAAATCGACTTGGTTTACCAGAAACAACGCGGGTAATTTAACGCGAAAGGGTGCGTTTGGCAACAATGGCCAAACTCACTACTCCGACAGGTGCTCTCACACACTCACCGCACACGTACGTACGAACGCGCGCACACTACACCGCCTCAGGCCACGGGCCGGCCTTATCCGCAAAAGGAGGAACGAATTCTTCCTCGCTTCTATGCGCTATTGCAACCTTGCCACCTTTTGAACTAAACTGCTACTGTATGATGGCAAATGAGCACAGCAATGATCTGCTTTTGATATTTCAAATTTAATTTTCGTACATTATCGATGCCATGCCATATCATAGGAAGCTTTTCTTACTCTTTCTTCTTTTTTTAACACTTTCTTTGAATGATTTTGATTTAAACTTCAAATTTCTATCGATGCGATATTTGCGCTTTTTCCAGCTGATGTTGCTGCTGAAGATAATTATTTGTAATTAATTATAGCTTTAAGCTTAGCCACAAATTTTTATTTGATTTTATTTTATTTTTATTGATTTATTTATTTATCAATTAATGCAATTTTAAACTCATTTTCATTTTTTACATAAAAACACTTGCCCTTAAATTGGAAATTATTAATTTTTCATAAATTAATTTTTACAATTAATATATTAGAATAAATTACTCTTTACAGCTTATTTATTATTAAATATATTAACGGAAAATTATTTATTTGATTTTATTGAAGTTTTACTTTTAGACTTTATCTTTAATTAATTTTTAAGAACACAAGTTTTCTCCAGAAATATTTGCAATTTTTTTTCATATATTTTTCATGCGGAGAAAAACATTTTATTTAATTTCCTCACATCCTGTGGAGAAAAAGAAAAAATACAAATTAAAATTATGTTCATTAATATTAAAACAATGCAAAATGGTTGGAATAAATATGATTTTTAATTGCGTTTTATTTATAATTCAACGGAAACGGAAATTGCATAGTGAAAGGACGGAAACGTGAACAAGTGCGTAAATTTGTGCATTTGGCGGTTGTGTGCGTTGAATGGCACATTGGGCACACACGTCAGTCAGCCAGTCGATGGTGCGTTGACAGTTACGCGTAGCGAGCGAAGTGGTTTTAATTTAACTGAATGGTTTATTTTCGACGTTTTCACACACACATCAATAAAATTATTTAATATTTATGTTGCATATTTTCAAATTAGTTCGCGCACAATTGGGTTGCTATTATATTTTTATGTTTTTTTCTGATTTAACATACATATTTATAACATTTTTAGGTTTAAAAATCCGTAAGAAGCCAGCTTTGCCACATACACCAAAATTGTTGCGAGCACTGAAAAATATAAAAAAAAGATTTATTAGTAAAACAGTAAAAAATAAATAGTAAAAATATTTTTGCTTTTAAATAGTGAAAATATGTTGTCTTTTTAATTTTTAATATTTTATTTATTTATTGTAAATAAGACTAAAATTATTGCAATAAAATGGGCTAACACAAATTTTTACCATAAAGGATTTTAATAATTTTAATTGTATCAAAAATAAAACAATTCAGACGCTTTCCTTAAGCAAAACTTTTCTTACTTAACCCGCTTAATGCTTTTGAACCCCCGCACGCGAGCACTGGACACACTCTAATAGCCTAGGCAGACGGTGAACTTAATCTGGATTAACGGAATTCGGAATTATCTCAGAAATTAAATGCACTAAAAAGGATTAACAACTTGACTTTATACTCATAAGGGGAATGAGGGGAATTTCCGATCGCACCATTGCCAAAAAATTACAGTTAATATCTATTGTTCATGAAAAATAATGACATTTGCAGAGCAGAACAAGAAAGGCTGGATGCAATGCTAGTTTGCACTAACACGTTCGAAATTTAATAAATTGTTTTGATTTTGCGGAGCAATTTGAGAAATTGCAATTTAAGACTTTTTTTTTAAACAAATAATTATTTCTTAGTATCGAGGCAGCTAAGACAAAATTAGCCAATAAGCAAATCAGCTGTTCACTAATCCTCGTAACAACCGTGTGTCACACTACAATTTTAATCAGAATTAACTGCGCTGATGTTTACTTTACATTTTTGTGAAAAAAAAACCCCAGCGTCACGTGGTTAGATAAATAATTTGTTGACTCTGCTGCGTTATTACAATTTTACACTGACGCTCAATGGTTGTGGCTGAATCGCCATTAAAAGCCCCCTAAATGGTATGAGCTCCATGAAAATGTATTTGCCCCCTGTAAACCTTTAGGTTAGTTATAATTTGAGAATAATTTTGAGTTAAGTATCAACAGAATAATAAACTTCCAATTAAAATGTAAAAAAGGAATTATCCGATTTTCTTTAAAAAAAAATACATAAATTGGCGCTCACACCCTTTTTGGGTGTTTAAAAGCTTTAAAAGGCAACATTCTTTCTATAATACAGCCGCATGTCAGAAAATCAGATACGCTTTTTTTTTTTAAATTATGTCACTTTTTTTCAAACTTTTACCTAAACAAGGAACAGCTTGCGATTTATGTATACATACATATGTATATATAATATATACATATATTATAGGGACATACATATACATATGCAGATATATTACTTTCAACGAAAATGAAAATTCACAATGCAAAACCCTGTTTCGGTGTTGTCATGACAGCTACAACTACAGCTGTCATATTGAGTGCTTTATAAAAAAAAAAAAATTAGAGCAAAAATAACGGCCAAATAGGCGCATAACTAATTTACATATGAAGAGGAAATTAGCTAAGAAAGTACACTAGCGAACATGATGACAAATGAAGAAAGAGAAAAAGAGAAAAACAAAAAACCAAAGAGCCGGCAATTTAAATGCAATTTGCTAGCAATTTTTCAATATCCGCTTATGGACCGAACCGCATAAAAACAACAACACAATAGCAAAGAATACTGTATTTGACGAACTCTATGTGTGTATGTACGAGTATGTGCGCCGAGACACTCAACGATGCTACGTCCCATTTGCATATCACCACAAACACAAAACCACACATTATCACCACTCTCAACTCTCTTGCATTTCCTTTTGTTTGCTCACAGCGGGTTATTTGACAGCATTTGCATTTGCATTCGCCAAGGTTAGTGGGCGGAAAAGTTGGACAAAGAAAAAATTTACAACCAGGCAGAGAAGACGCATAAAAATGTCAACTGACATTCAAAGGCATAGCTGCTGATGGTTGTAGGAAGAATGTTGTGAAGAAATTCGCGTAAACAACGAAAGAATGTACGTTCCAGTCTAATACATAGTACATATGGATGTATGTAAATGTGTATGTAGAGCAAGAGAAGAAATAATTGACGCACTTTAACCTAATACTATGTCTGGCAGCAAATGACATAGAGTTTGGAAATGGCGTAATTCTGGTATTTGAAATAAGGCGTGCATTTTTTAATAAATAAAAAAGTACAAGCAGAATTGCAAAAATTTAAATAAAATGTAATGAAACGAAAATCGTTAGTATAATTTATTTAAAAGTTTACTTTGTCTAAACAACTATGCTTCATATTTGAGTAGCATCTATTTTTAGGAGCAGCTGCCTTGTCAGACAAGTTCAAGTGCTTGAAAACAAACAAAAAAAATACGATTAATAATAAATTTTCAAGCGCTCGTGCACTCATATCGCCGTAATTTGTGCTGTGTATTTACATTAGCTGATAATTTTAATTGATCTTTATTTGTTATACCATTACTTTTTGGGTTAATTTTGATATTTTTAGCAAATACAACAGAAAACTAAAGCAGAATTTGGTCGTGTTTGCTATTACTCACATTGATTTCATAGTAAATGGAAAATTATTATCACACAGAAAGTGGAAAATTTTTAAGTGAAAAGTGAAGAACTAAATATCAATATTTGTAAATACAAATAGTGTTAATGATTCATCAAAACCAATAAAAACGGAACAAGTTAGTAAAATACAGAGTGGGCCATGTAAAATTTGTTTTTTGAATCGGTTATAAAAAAACAACTAATCAATATTTTTTCAAACTTTTTTTTTTTTTGAAGATTGAACATTGTCATTTATAAATGAAAAATAATATCGTTCAAATGACTGCCACGACTGGCTTCGGCTCTGAACGAAGTTTACAGAAATACCGACGTCACTCGTTTTGTGTTTCACAAAATTTATTGTTATGTTGGTACATAAGTGAAGTTTCATTTTAATCTGTCAATTTATTCATTTAGTATCGATTTGTCACAGCATTTTCTACAACGAAAAAAATCAAGTATCGTGCAGTGATTGAATTTTTATTTTGGATGGTCTAAAATCAAAGGAAATTTCTGAACGAATGTTGGAACTGTATAACCACTTTTCGCCATAAACTAGTTCAGTGGAAAGATGGGTTACTGAATTTAAACGTGGTCGCACAAGCCTTGAAGACGATCCACGTCAAGGACGTTCAAAAACAGCAACAGCACCAGAAATCGTAGAAAAAATAGAGGAAGTCGTATTAGAAATTCGTCGAGTGGGGACTAAAAGAGATTTAGTAGAAGCCCTAGCCAACTCATTGGGCAGTATAAGCAATATTTCGACTGAAGTATTGGGTTTCAGATAGCTCTGTGCCCAAATGGGTGCCGCATTCGCTAACAACGGAACAAAAACACATTCGAATGCGACTTTCGCAGCAACATTTAGAACGTTTTCGAAAGGATAAAGTGGATTTTGTGCGTCGATTCATCAGTATGGATGATAATCCTAAATCAAAACAAGAGACAAAGGAGTGGCGTGAACCTGATTCTTCGACTCCGAAACGAGTTCGTGTCTAGAAATTGGCTAAGAAAGTGTTAGCATCAGGTTTTTGGAATGCGAAAGAAATTTTGTTTAAACTGGTAAAACAATAAATTCTGAATATTATTGTAACCTTTAGACCAACTGAAGAAAAAAATTCGTGAAGAAATACCCAGTTTGCAAAAGAAAAAAAATTATTTTTCATGAGAAGAGCATTTTGACAATGTCTAAAATGCATGAATTAAAGTGCGAATTTTCACCAAATTTGGCTCCTAGCGACTTTCATCTGTTTCCAGAGCTAAAAAAATGCATGCGAGGAAAGCGTTTTTCACCAAATTATGAAATTATAACAGCTGTGGAAGGGTATTTTGCAGCCCTTTTGATCAGCCAAGTAAAAGTGAAGCGATAATATCAGTTTTGGGGAATAAACTTGTATTTTCAATTTTCTGAATATATTGCGGGAACTTTTTGAGCAAGGTGGTGTATGTATCTATGTCGCTAAACAGGTAACACAGATCTACCTGTTTTTTTTTCATTTTTTTTCTTTTCTTATTTTTTTTTCTTTGTTTTCTTTTTTTTGTTTTTTTTTTATTTTTTTTATTTTTTTTCTTCTTTTTTTTCTTTTTTTTTCTTTTTTTTCTTTTTTTTCTTTTTTTTCTTTTTTTTCTTTTTTTTCTTTTTTTTCTTTTTTTTCTTTTTTTCTTTTTTTTTCTTTTTTATTTTTTTTTCGCGCCAATCACCATATTTCAGTTTTCAATTTGGTGAACTTAACCCAACTTTTTGATTTTACATCCACCAACGTGGAAGCGCCACTTTGAATTTGCAAAACTGGTATCGGACTTAATCAGTGACCTCAAAGATCCCTGAGAACGCAATGTAAATTATATATAATTTTATTTATACAAAAGTTTATTAATTAAAATAATTTTTTTTTATTATAAAAACTTATTTGCATGTCTCATATTTTTTATCATAAAAACTAATTACATTTTTTTCATTATAAACACATATTAAGTATTGCTTTTTTTATATAAACTTGTTTACATATTTAATATCTTTTTATATAAAATCTTTTCATGTGCTCACATGTAGCATTCCTTGAAAAAAAAGAAGATTTTTAACCTTCAGTTGGATATTGAAATGTGTTAATTTTTTAAATAAATTATTAACAAATTTTTTTAATACATATGAATGTACATGTTTTTAATACATGTATGAATGTGTAGGGGCCCAACGTACACAGATGCGCACTGGAAATAAATATTTGCTCATAATTTTAACGCATCTTTTAACTTTTAAGCGTTCTTTCCCTGACTACACCCCCTGTGTTTTCCCCCTCACTTTCTTATTTTCGTATTCATCTTACAGTAGATTAGAATAAATATAGATAGAATACTAGATTAGAATAGAATAGAGCAACTTTGCACATACAATTTATGACACAATTGCCATTTCGTTAGCAAGTCACGCCATTTGGGATGTGAATTAGCGATTAGACGCTAGCAGAGCAGTGAGAAAATGCATGCGACCAAAACCAGCCCACAAAAATGTATAGAAAAATGATCATTTTATTACAAAATTGGTTTGCCGCTATAAACAGTTACATTTGCATACAAATGACAATTTGTAAATTTCCCATTTTATATTAATTCGTAATACCCGCCATTAAGAGAGATATGCGACAAGCTCAGACATTAAACCAGCCACGCAAGAGCGGGAGGAGCGCGCGAAATAGGGAGAGACAAGCGTGTCAGTATACACTTTTTTCATACAAAAAAATATGGACACGCAAAAATAAATAATGATAAAAAGTCGAAATCGGATATCAGAGCAGCAAATTACGAAATCAAAAATAAAAAAAATTTACATAACTGGAAAATAAATTTCCAGCTCAATTGAAACGTGTACAATATTTTTATCATTTGCTTTGTTTTATTGACTTTTAATTTTGACTCACATTTTTTTTGCTTTTTGATCTACTTCTTTGCAAAAAATAAATAAAAAAAGGCAAAAATGCTGATAAAGCCGTTGAAAGACGGAACTTGAAGGACACAGTTTAGGCCTTGTGTGAGTGAAACCAAGGGGCTGCATCCAATTATAAATAAATACACAGAATGGCTGTTTGTAACTACATACATAAATGCTTACGGTTGTCTGCACGTTAAGGCTACGCTACCCTCATTACAAACACACACACAAACACAGAGACTTCTGACCGGATTAGAGACGAGGTTGCTTGCTTGCCGGCACTTGGTTTGGTTGACTGGTGACAAAATGTTTTACATACGTATATAAATTTATGCAACAGCAGGGAGGGGGTGTTACGGCTGCACAGCTGTATGGCTGTCGTCACATGAGGATGCTTTGCCAAACACTTGACGACAATTTCGATACATTCATACATTTATGTATGTACACCACATACACACATACATCCATACATATGTGTAAAGCGCCAACCGAGTGTTGAATTCAACTTAAGTCAACAGAACTGCACTGAATTGAATGTGAAATTAAATTGGATTGAATTGAAGCGAAACTGAAACTGTAATTGTAGACGAAAAGATGCGCAGTGTTGACAATTTTCACCCAGGCAACAAAACGAAAAAAATTAAACAAAACTGAGAAATGCTGAGGCAAATTAATTTAATTGGCTAGTGTTCGTTATTATTATTATTTCGTTTTTTTGTAACTTCTTTTCTTTCTTTTCGCAAATATTTTGTATGTTTCAGCTGTTTTCTACTTTGTAGTTTTTTTCTCTTTTTTTCTGTAATGGCGTCTCTAATTAGCCAGCGCCGAGTGTCAGTGCAGCTTTTTCAATTCACTTGCCTATGCAAATTGAACTTGTGAACTTCAAGTAACATAAAAAAACAGCAAAAAAACAAATTAAAGTATATTACAACGTTTATTGAGCGCAAAAATAAAAGCAACCTAAGCCTAATTAAATATGTTAAGTAATTTGAGCAAATGAAGAACGAACAAAAAAAGAAAAATTATAATACTTGATGAGTTATGACAAAATATAAGCGTATAGCAAGAAATGTAAAACATCAACATTTCAATAGCACAGAAATTCTAAAAAAAACGCTTTCGTAATTGTTGCTGAAATAACAATTCTTGGTAGATATATGACCAGAGCGGTTTACCCTGACGACTGGCGTGTGAACGCACATGACATTTTATTTTATAGATCGACCACATAGTTGCAGTATTTTTGGAGAAAATTGACTCTAAAAATTAATTTCACAAAATTATGAATTAACTTTTCGATTTTTCGGTTTTCGATACTATTTTCACACACCCATTAGTGGTGTATTTATTATTTTAAATTTTCAGGAGTTTAACTGAATAAACCAAAGAGAGAGAGCTCCTAAAACTGATAATAAATAATTGACGCGTACACTTCTGTGGTGTTTGGCCCTGAGTTAAGGGCTTGTCTCGAAACATCTCGCTATAATATAGACATTTCTTGTGGGGCTGTCTTCCATTTCGGTCATGATTTGTTTCTTAGAACGCCCAATCTTCTTGGTGCCATATCTGGAGAGTGGCGGAAGTTGTGTTTTAAGTACCTACTTTTATATCCCGTCACTTATTTTCTTCAATAAATTTATTAGGAATACTGCTTAAATGATAGGTCTAGGCCTTATATAAACACAGGCCCCTTCGGTAACATAGAAACGACTGTCGTTCATTAGTTGTTGTTATTGTTGTTGTAACGTTATACAAAACCTTGCCCAGTGCAGTAACGTCATCGTCTTCTATGTCAGCTAATGATAGGAGAAACTTGTCGCGGAATTCATTAGATTAACCAGGATTAAGAACGTAATATTAGGTCTAAGTACAGCTTTGTTCTGCCTCATACATTTATTTGCCTATCTAGTTCCCAACAAAAATGGGATAATTTTGGCAAGATCGAGTGTGTTAAAACCATCTCATGTTGTACGCAGATCTCTTTGTAGCTCGAAACGTGAAGACCTTCTTTCCCCACGAAGTAATTGGCATGTAAAATGAGACTCAAGTGACTCAAGGTGAAACAAATTCAGAAAGTGTGGCTAATATCAGACAACGAATTTGAAAGAATCATCCCTGCAGATTTGACACGAAAAGCCTTTTGAAGTCTCAGATCTTTGCTAATAAGCCGCAAGCGAATGATGCGTTCAAAGTCAGAATAACGCAGACCATTGCGCAATTTGGTCGGATCCTTGTAGCAGTCACTGAAAATTTGAGCGCTCGGAGCCATGCCACCGTACGAAGCTGCATCGGACATTTTGAACGACGATGTCATATTCCATAACTATTGGCACAAATGGACTTTTCGAGTAGAAATTAAAAAAATAATGTCTTACCTACAGCATTTTTTCTGCCATTTCGACAAGCTCCTATTGGAAGACCTTATATATTTACTCTTTCATGTCAATAAAAGAAAGTAATAAATAAAAAATACCTTTCTTGAGAATCTAATGAAATTGTAATGCCAGAAGCAACAAACGGAATTTAATTAAATTACGATTCAAAACACGAGCAAAAGAAAGCAAACGGAAATGCGACCGATTACATTGTTTAGGGACAATAAAAGAAGAAACTGAAAACACACGTAAACAAAATCAAACAAAACCATTTCAAATAAAAGCAAAAAATAACCGAATGTGTTAAAAATCGACTTCAAATGTGATAATAAAATCAAAGTGTGTTGCAACAACGCCTGCTGCCGGCGCTGACTTTGTGCGGGGGCAACAATTGCTGCACATACCAAAAATATACCGCAATACTCATGCCAAAAGCAACGGCAACACACCAACAAAACCAATGTGTGTCGAACGATTAAATCGTAATAAAACAAACGAACGAATAAATAAATAAAGAAATAGATAAATAAATGGAAACGTTCAAACAAAATATAAAACAAGTTGTATAATCTAAATACAGAATAAAAAATGCGAACAAAAATTTAACAATTTAACAAAAAATACAAGTAGGTAACACAAAAACAACAACAGCGCAAGCCAAACAAAACCAGCACAAGAAATTAAATGAAATCAAAATATCAAGCGCAACGTTGCCAAGTTTCCGTTCAGCACTCAAGCGGACACGCACTCATACCACGCTAGTAGAAGTGATAATGACGGGCAGACAAGTGGTGTAAGAGGAGCGAACAAGCGAATATAAACGCGCGCCGCACAAACGAACATAACAATTCCAATATGTACGTAACTCCATGCATACATATGAACATAAGCGACCCATGCTGGCAGGCAGGCAAACGACGTCAAGCCTATGTTGCCACATTTCACAGCATGACTACCAACAACAGACAGCAATGGCAACATAGTGAAGTAGGCGCATAACTTTCAGAACACCGAGTACGCCAGCACACTGACGAGCCGACATAGCTACATATGTGCTTACATACAAACGGACACTCTTATGTATGCCTGCAGATAATCATGCCTATGTGCTTATGCATGAATCTATGTGCCTATGTACACGCATACATTGGGAACAAACGAGTATATGGCGGCAAAACATACAATTTAATGATAGCACGGCAACATAAAAACGAGGCACAACAAAATTGGACGACGAAGGTGGCAGCAGCAGCAACAACAACATCAACAATAACAACAAAAGTTGGTACGAAAACAGCAAATATACGATTCAAAAGAATAAATAGAAAGAAATAAAATAAGTGAAAAAAATATGGTAAAGAAAAGAGAAAAAATGTTGCCGGGCCACATGTTTAAATAATGACATGTTGCGATGACGATAAAGCCGGACGGGGCTGATGTGGAGATGTGATGAGACGAGCCAATACGGCATGCGATATACACAAAAGCGCCATAAACTGGCTGAGGCTGAGTGAGTTAGCCAGGGACGTTGGACGAAAGCAAAAACTAAAGGTAAAAACAAAAAAAAAGCCAAGGCAACAGACAACGGCATAGGGGAAAGACGCAGGAGAACAGTGCCGCACGACGGCACAACAAACAACTGTGACGACGACTACGACGGCTACTATTGTGACGATGAATGCCAACGGACGGACAATGCAGCGAAGGCGAAATGTGGCAACGTTGCTACGGACACTGGTATGGAAAATGACAGCAGGAATGCAACGACCGACAGGCAAAACAGGCGAACTGGCTGCCTGGCAAAAGGAACGACTGGCAAGACGGGAAATACAATCAGCTGCAGCAGGCGGCAGTGTGTAGCAAGTGTACACAGATGCAGTGCGCTATAAACCATCGCTACCAAAGCTCAGAGGACACCAGTGCATGTGGTGCGGTGCACCAGAAACAAAACAAAAAAAAAAACGCCAACAACAATTCGCACTAAAACAAGTACATTACAAAAACAAATATATATATACATATATATATATATATACAATTGGCGCGTACACCCGTTTTGGCTGTTTGGCCGAGCTCCTCCTCCTATTTGTGGTGCGCGTCTTGATGTTGTTCCACAAATGGAGAGACCTACAGTTTTAAGCCGACTCCGAACGGCAGATATTTTTATGCGGAGCTTTTTCTTGGCAGAAATACACTCGGAGGTTTGCCTTGGCCTGCCGAGGGGCGACCGCTATTAGAAAAATGTTTCCCTCAATTTTGGTGTTTCACCGAGATTCGAACCAACGTTCTCTCTGTGAATTCCGAATGGTAATCACGTGCCAACGCATTCGGCTACGCCGGCCAAATAGAAAGATTTAAAAGGGGTAAGACTTGAACAAATAAATGTGAAATGCTTGGAAAAATAACAAACAGGCTGGCAGGCACAATCAGACAGCCGCAGCACCACAGATGGTGAAGCAAACGGATGGAGCAGCAGCTATGCTGTGTGATAGCACGCTCAGAAACCAATGGGGGAATGTGTAGCAATGCATATACATACATACATACATGCATACGTACAGCTATATTTGTGGCTGTATGAAAACTTTCTGACAGATGCGACCTCAATGTCCAAGAAAGGAGGCACCGCCATAGTCGCTATGAGTAAACTAAAACACGCATACATTTGCGGCAAGCAATCCAGCCAATTCACATGGAATGATGGATGCACAATGCAGGCTGGACGATTTTGCCGAGTTGCACAAAGTTACAGACGTTGGCCTCCCACAAGCGAAAACATAGTAGCAACAATAACCACAAGGAATTAAAAATGTGCAGATGTTAAAATACGTTTTTAAATAGAAAACATACACAGAATGATCGTTTTCAAGAACACAATTTTCTTGTGACTTAAGGTACTTGACCACCTTGGAAAGCTAAAAAGTACAACATATTCAATAATTTTTTTTCATGTTCTGTATAATATATTAAAATAAATTTTTTTTTAAATTTTTATTTAGAGCTTATATAATACAAAAAAAAATTGATTTATTAAAATTTCTTTTTTTAACATATATCCAGGAGGCGCCAAAGTCGAGGCCTGAAGAAAATCATGTCTTGCGGCGGACAGTTAATCTTAGAAATGGTAATTCTAAAACAAAAGAGAGAAACAAAATTTTCAAAAGGAAGGTTCCTTGCGTGAGAATTTACCACAAACTGACAAAAAAAAAAAATAATAAAAAAATGGCGGATGTTTGAAAAAAAGTTAAGAAAACACCCCTGTTTTTCACAATGTTATGCTTAAAAAGCAATACTTTATTAACTTTTTTTTTGCAAAATGTGGTAAATTGGCATACAAAACATCTTAACAAATAAAACAAGACCAAAATCATTAAAATCGGCTAAGCAGTTTCGGAGATAAAGTGTCCGCCATTCGAAAAAAAGTAATATAATTTCTGGAAAAACGCGTTTAAAGTTAAAACTTGCTATTTTCTTTCCGCTGAGTCAGCAAGTAATGAGTGCAGGATGCGCCTGCACATTTTCACTGATTTCACTTTGTTAGAATTCGAATTTAAAAAAACAGTTTCAGGTGATGATTTTTAAAAGTATAAGGATTGAAAAAATGTAAAAAAAAAAAATTTAATTTTTTGAAACTTATAAGGTGGTCAAGTACCTTAAGACTTATTTGTTGTTATACATTACGCCGTTCCTTTGACGCCACATTTTTCAACAAATCTAAGACAGCGAGTGGAAAAAATAGTTGCAGGACTAGTTGAAGTTGAACAAATGCATATAGCCTTAAATAATGCGAATTTTTCCTGTTAAAAAAGCTATATTTTTGATCAGTAGCTTTTTCATAGCAGATATACACTTGGAGTTTTGCCATTGCCTGTCGATGGGCGAAAAGCTATTAGAAAAAACTGTTTCATGTACGGATATTCGAACCTACGTGCTCCGTGGTGGTAGTGGTAGTCACGCCCCAACCCATTTGGCTATGGCGGCCGCCTCAGCTAGGCTTCCGTATATTTCATTACTAGGAAAAGATGATCTCCTCAATAGACACCGCCGCCGCTTGCCTAACATGCCAGAAGAGTACCAGAGGAATGCCCCTTACTGGGAGGCGCAATAAAAAGAGATTTAGGAAACTCATCATCCTCTCTAAGATTAAACCGAGAGCGCTCTCGAGTATTCTCATAGACCATTGCATAGTCATCTGCATAGAATTGGGATATGATCAACTGACTCTTGGCAATCCTAGGAGACTTCAATACATCTTCAACTTAAAAGTGGCACTAAAGCGCGAAGAAGGCCAGAAGAAAGGCATATACACTCAGCCCAACGCAACTCGTATCCTAAGTTTAATAAAGGAGCGTGGGTTTGGATGAAGTACTGTGATGAGTAGAGTGTACAAAAGACCATGAGATCGAAGCGCAAACCTCAAATCTATCTATTTTAATTTATGGGCTTCTAAAATCAAGCGAAAATTCATTCCACAAAAAACAAAGCCAATAGCAGCTGCTTTCGCGTAAAAATCCAATGAGAATTATCGATCAACAAACACTCCCTCGACCACCGAATATACAAGTATGTTACCGGAACCACCCAGATTTAAAACGGTCACTTCAGCAAAAAAATGATGGGGAATTTTTAATGCCATTTCAACAACAACATTCCGCAACAAAACTCCGAAGAATTATAAAGCGTTCTATATCAAAAACATAAAATAAGTAAATAAAAATATAACTCCTATATATCGAGCTTAGAAGCGCGTAAAGGTAAAAATAAACGTTTTCATCACTTAAAGTAATTTTTTTTAGTAAACATTTTTTTTTTTTTTGTAAAATTGTTTATTTAGTTTTTATTTTATTTAGTAAAAATGTTTATTTACTTATTTATTTATTAAACCCGAGGACAATTTTTGTTGAAGTTTCATTAATCGTATGTTTGTTAAGGTGCATAACTGAGCGCACCCAGTCCTAGTACTGGGACTGCCAGTGAGCCGCTAGGTCTGCACGGTGCACAGTGCAAGTGCTGACACTCGCTTTACGCAGAAACTACAAAGCTTCACAAATAAATTCCTTCGGATAATATGTAAAGGTTTTTGGCCGAACTCTATCCGAAATACAGACTTGTGGCAGATCACCGAGCAGAGATTCAATCCAAAAAGTGATAAGTGGTCCTAAATGGCGATGGATGGGGCACAGTCTCAGAAAGGACAGGGAAAGCATTAGCAGAACAGCATTGGAATGGAACCCACAAGGACACAGACTACCTACGAAATACTTGGAGGTGTTCTAACCTTCGTAAATTAGAAGCAGTTAACCAAACGGATGCCGTAAACAGAACAGCGGCTAACAGAATAAGATTTAAATGTTTTATGGGAGTTCTGTATTCCCAAGTGGAATAAAAAATGATTTATTTGTTCAACTACTTAGTAAAAAAGTTATTCAGAAGCAACACTGAGTGATTAATTTTGCGCCACCGCGTACAAAAAACTCAGCCTCGCTCGCTGGCCATCATAATTAAGAAACCTTTCACATAATCCCCATTCAGCGTCCATTTAAACGCAAGGCATTGCTACAACAACAACAACGCAATATTTAGGTATTAAGTACATAAAATATTCAAAAAATAATTGCCAAACTCATACCAAATCTTAAACTAATATAACAATAATTTCAGAACCAAATTTTTAATATCTACTTAAGAGGGAAATTAGAACTGTTACGCACAAACCATGTAAATTTACGCTCTACCCATATTTATAGCCCACCAAATATATTTTCTTATTTAATGTGGAAATATTCATTTTCAAACCTGCCTAAGCTCATCAAAATAAGGCACAAGCGGAAGGCCGCACAAAACCACAAATAAGTAACATAAATAAAATGTTTTCCCTTAAGCAGCGGGAAGGTCCAACTAGCCCGCCCACCGACCGCCGACCGCCGTCAGCCACTGCGCGTGTGCTAGATAAATCTAAAAAAAACCTATTAACCACAGAACAGTGGACGACACGCCAGCATTATGATTTTTCTTGCCAGCAAGGATCGATGAAGGCCGCTATTAAGGGCAAGCAGCTACATAAATATTGCAGTCCTTTTATATAAATTTGTCATTGTTATGTGTATTAATTTTGACAGTTTTTGTGTCGATGGATGCTTGCACTTACACAAATATCGCAGACGGTATGTGTGTGTATCGATTAATTCTTATAATACGTAAATAAATAGCACCATAATTGAGCAGCAGGCTGACAAGCCAAAAAAAAAGCCATAATGGAAATCGAACGTCAAGCAGGTATTGGTAAATGTATGAATCAACATGGCATGGCATAATAATGGCAGCAACATAATGGTAGAAAAAGAGAAAACGCTGAAGGGCAAAAGGTTGAACGACGAGTACAAATGTCAACTTTGTTGAAAAGTTGGGAATTGTAGGTTGGCAGCAAAAACGCTTTTAGTGCTGAGCATAACTAATAGATTGCAAATGTACGATAGCGGGCCGGAGATGTGAGCATGCGACAAATGGACAACTGAAAATAGGACAGGACACGGTACAACAACTTTTAGTGAGTGTAGACATTGCTTCTGTTGTTGCCGTGGGTATTGTTGTAGCAGAACGTAAGTGTCCGTGTGTGCTGTGCTGATTCGAAACTAAAAAAATTGATTAATGAAAAGTAATTTACTACCTGTCGCGAAAATATCGTTGCATATATACCAAATATACTATTATTATTAATATTATTTGATTTTTTTGTTTATTTATAAACAAAAAATAAATGTTGGATCCTTAAAAAGCCAAAAAACATTTCTTCCCAATATTTCGCTTTTATAAAAACAATTTTTTTTTTTTTAACTTAATTTATGAAAAAATTTATAAATCTCGATGAAATAAAACAAAACGAAAAATAAGAATAAGAAAAAGATTTTTCGATGCCGACAATTATCAAGATATTGAAATATAAAAATTATACATCATTTTTTATCGCATAAAAAAATTCGAATCGCATTCTCATAAAATTTTACAAGAAAAAACGGAAAATAATAAACAATACAATTTTTCTATACATAAAAGTTAAATTGTTTTTTCGTTTTTGTATTTTTTTTAAGTTCTGTAATCTTTAAGGAATTAAAGAATCCAGTGGAATTAAATTTTTCAATATCTCGTGAAGTTACGAAATTAAATTTTACAAGGAGAAACGGAAAATAATTAAAAAAATGATTCGAGATTTCACAATTAAATATATTTTTGTGTTATTTTTTCTTTTTTAGTGGTATAAAGAATATCTAAAGGAATTAAATTTTTCGATATGATTTCAAGTTTTGCAATTAAAAAAAAAAAAATAAAATAAATAATTGGCGCGTACACTTCTGTTAGATGTTTGACCGAGCTCCTCCTCCTATTTGTGGTGTGCGTCTTGATGTTGTTCCACAAATGGAGGGACCTACAGTTTCAAGCCGACTCCGAACGGCAGATATTTTTATCAAGAGCTTTTTCATGGCAGAAATACACTCGGAGGTTTGCCATTGCCTGCCGAGGGGCGACCGCTATTAGAAAAAAGTTTTTATTAATTTTGCTTTCACCGAGATTCGAACCAATGACCTCTCTGTGAACTCCGAATGGTAATAACGGACCAAATTTTTTCGAGATTTGAAAATTAAATGTTTGTGTTTTTTTGTTTAGTTGTTTAATGGATAAAGAAAATCCCATTCACAAGCAAAAACGGAAAGCAATCAAAATTTTTTTTTCGAAATTTCAAAAATTATTATTTTTTTAGTTGTTTGATGTAGAGAGATGTCTAGTCCAATTTTGAATACATTGAATTTACAAGGAAAAACGAAAAAATAATTAATAAAATTTTTCGATATATGAAAATTAAATTGTTTTTGTTTTGTGTTTTTTTCGTCCTTTAATCTTTTAAAGAAAATCCCATGTATTGGGATTCCAATATCTCATAAAGTTATGAAATTAAATTTTACAAGGAAAAACGGAAAACAATCAAAAAAAATTTTCCAAATTTGAAAATTTAATGAATTTTTAGTTGTTCGATGTAAAGGGTGGTTAAATTTCAAGGGCCGATGTTGAATGTGAACCACACCTAAACGTCAGCGACACCGTTGGACTTCTTTCTTTGGGGTTATTTGAAAGAAAAGGTGTACGTTGATAAGCCAGCAACAATTCAAGAGCTAAAGGATGAGATAATTCGGCACATTAACGGCATAGAACCTCAATTATGCCTCAGCGTCATCGAAAATTTGCACCATCGGATGGAGGTGTGCCGCCGAGGCCGCGGTGGCCATTTGGCCGATATTTTATTCCATACGTAATTGAGCCATGTCAATATTATCATAATAAAGAGAAATGACAATAATTTCCTAAAAAAATTGTATTTTCTTCAAAATCAACATCGGCCCTTGAAACTTAATCACCCTTTAGAAGTAAAGAACATCCAAAAAATAAATAGAAAGTTTACAAGGAAAAACGTTAAACAATTAATAAAATTTTTCGAGATTTCAGAATTAAATCTTTTTTTAATGTATAAAGAAAATCCAAAGAGATTAACTTTTTGTGTATGTACAATATGTAATTTTCATTAATCGGGTTTTAAAAAAATTGAAACAAATAAAACGAAAAAATATTAAAACAAAATTGTTCGTATAGCTTCGTTTAATTTGTTTTTTGTTTTTTTATACTAATTTATGTATGTAGAAAATAGAATTATCGAAATCTTATAAAGGGAATTTTTTTAAGACCTTGGAATCTTAAAATGATGGAACACAAAAGAAATATTGTTGACATTTATTTTTTTTATGTGACTACGAGGAGTTACATGGTCCATTCGATCAATACAATTTTAGACTACTTTTCCCAATAAATCTGAGTAATAAATCTAAATGAGCCCAATAAGTAAAAATGCAACGCAAACGATGGTCACTTGCCCATTAAGCCCATTTCGCGTAACAGGCTTTGAAGCCTTAGAAGGTGCAACTGGTGCATTTACTTTGCGGTAGAGTTGCTCAATTCATTCAAGAACAATCCCCTGAGCTTTCTGAAAAAGTTCATTGTTTTTAGACGAAACCAAGGCGCATTCATTAAAGGTGGAGGCACTAGACCAATAACAATGTTTGGTAGGTTTGATTTTCAAAGAAAAGTATTGGCAAAGTAGAAAACAAAAGAATAAATTCGCCTTGTTTCATTCTAGGCAGTCAGCCACATGGACACGACGGAAGAAAAAGAAAAAACAACAAATCAGCTGATTTACCGATACCACCTTTAACAGCTTCGTAATAGCAATTGATCGTAAAAATTTCGCCTGAAATTTTATTTTTCTATGTCAAAACTGTCAAACAACAAAGTCAAAATTTCTTCGGCACTACTCTTTCACACACAAGAAATAACAGCAACATTTTTCTTGAGAGGTCCGCACCAGTTTTTAGTTCAAATGGGTTTTTACCGCTAACCGTTACCCCAAAAATCAATTATTTTTTATCATTTTCTTTTTGTTCCAACGTCTTTATTCCGGAAAGTGCAACATAGAGATTAAAATCTCAGCGAAGAATGTCGCACCGCCAACAAAAATCGATAAGACATCAATTTTCGATCAGCACGTCGTTTAATTACAGTAAGTGGATACTTATCTTAATGGTATCGCTGCCAGTGAGGAATGAAGAAGAACAAGCACTGTATTTACGGTACATACCTACTTATTAGCAGTGCAATGGCGAGCCGAAATGAACGTAAAAGAATTTAAAATTGATGAAAATGTTTTGTGTTAAAACAAAAAACGAATTAAATTAAGTACAGCAGTACTTGCTCGCTGTGACCAAAGCAATACGAGTGTATGTATGTGTGTATGTGCATACATAGCACACAAATGTCGAAGGTGGGCGGTTTCTGATTGAAATATTCAACTGACATTTTAATAGCGATTTTATGTATGCCCAAAAAGGAAAAAAAAGCCAAATAATTTTGCAGAATCAGCGAATGAAAGATAATAAAAACATGCGGCGAATTGAATAGAAATTTACATTTTCTTCCAGTTTTTTATTTTTGCCTGTCACTTACTTTCTGTGAGACGTTTAGACTTTTGGACCGAAGTGTCAACTCGAATGAATGATTCAAAAGCAACGGATAATGATGATGCATGATAATTGTTTTGTTGCAACTGCCGCTGCAGCTCTTGCACCGCGCACGTCATGTGGGGGACATTAATTATAATTGACGCTCTTAATGGAGGCGTCAAAATGCATAAAAGGGGAAATAATTAACACACACACACACACAAACTCGAAAGTGGTCAAGAAACAACAATGTGTAATGATAAAAACGTGAAAAAATGAAAATAATAATAATATATTGCTGACGAGAAACCACTTCACCACTGCCAAGCAGTCAGTCAAAAACTTTTCACATAAACACAATTAATAATTCCACAATTGTGCTATGCCAATTATTGCGCCAAAAATGACCGCACTAACGACCCCACACCGAGTAAAATGCGAAAGCGCTAGAACGACAGAAATATAAACACAATGAAAGCGACGATCAGAGGTTAAAATGGTAAATTAAATGCGAACTATTCGAAATGTTAGGATTTCAATAAAAAACTACTGCATATTAATATTTGCTATTAAATGGCTAAATAAAATTGCACCGTTTTCGCTATGAGTCATACTAAGTCAGCGATTCCATACCGAGTGACACAAATATTTTGGACATTGTCGTTGATTATTCTAAAAAATTGCTATATTTGTAGGCTTGAGTGAAATAAGCAAATAAATAACTTTGTCGAAGGGAACCATACCTCTAAAACGAATTCTGATGTCCCCCAATTTGGGTCGAACTTTTAGTGTATTTTGTGGGGAGGCAAAAAAATCACCCATTGCTCTGTGTAAATCATATTCTAGGGATCAAAATAAGAAACTTTGCCGAAGGAACCATACCTCTAAAACGAATTCTGATGTCCCCCAATTTGGGTCGAACGAAAAATCCCATTTGACCCATTTAGAGTGCTCCAATCGAGTCCAAATGTATGACCGACCCCCACTAACTTTGGACGGCCGATCCACCCATGCCAGTGGCACACCAACTGGAACTCCCCTGGGGGTTCCCCATACAATCATTTCAAAATATCACCATTTTTGGCCTTTACATGAGAAAAGAAACTAAAAAGTTCGACCCAAATTGGGGGACATCAGAATTCGTTTTAGAGGTATGGTTCCTTCGGCAAAGTTTCTTATTTTGATCCCTAGAATATGATTTACACAGAGCAATGGGTGATTTTTTTGCCTCCCCACAAAATACACTAAAAGTTCGACCCAAATTGGGGGACATCAGAATTCGTTTTAGAGGTATGGTTCCTTCGGCAAAGTTTCTTATTTTGATCCCTAGAATATGATTTACACAGAGCAATGGGTGATTTGTTTGGGTGTTTGGCCGAGCTCCTCCTCCTATTTGCGGTGTGCGTCTTGATGTTGTTCCACAAATGGAGGTGGCCCGAGTTTCAAACCGACTCCGAACGGCAGATATTTTTTTGAGGAGCTTTTTCATGGCAGAAATGCACTTGGAAGTTTGCCACTGCCTGCCGAGGGGCGACTGCTATTAGAAAAATGTTTCTCTTAATTTTGGTGTTTCACCGAGATTCGAACCAACGTTCTCTCTGTGTATTCCAAATGGTAATCACGCACCAACCCATTCGGCTATGGGGGCCGCCGTTATTAAATATAAAAATAAATTTATCAAATCTTATTAAATATAAAAATTTTGTCTCTTTATTTTTATACTGAAAGTAAACTGAAAAAATTTTGCAAAAAAGATTAAAAATTTTAAGATTTATTATACATATATGGAAAACTCGATAATTTTTTTTGACTGAAATGTCGTCGTTTATTCAAAATTTTATAATTTTGAAATTGGTGCAGTGTAGAAAATTTTGGTATAGAGCCTTTGAAATTTGTCGACGATTATTCTAAAAAATTAATTTATTTGTAGGTTTGAGTTTAATAATATTTACACTGAAAAAATAATAATAATTTGGAGCTTATTAAATATGGAAAACTTTGGATATTATTTTTTCTATACTGAAAGTAAACTGAAAAAAATTAAAAATTAAAAAAGGAGATTTATTAGATAAATATGGAAAATTCCGTCGGTTCATTTCTATATTGAAAGTAAACTAATTAATATTAATTTATAATTTTGAAATTGATTCAGTGTTGAAAATTTTTGTATAGAGCTTTTTAGCCCTCCGTTGGGCACGCGGACCTGGCCAGACTTTTTCGACTTTGGACATTAATGTAACATATTTCTATTATAGCTAACAACTTGAGCTTCCAGGAAGCTTCCTAAAACTTAATTTTCTAGCGGTTTATGGACATAACCTTTTGAAAAGAATCCTCGAACAGCACGAAAGTTTTAAAATAGGTGTTAAAATCAAAAATCGTTGGTTCCTTTTTGCATTTTTTTTAGTTGATTGGCATAAAATCCACTAAAATCAAATTTGGGGAAAATTTCCGATTTTTCTGGTTCACAATTTTTTGTGTAATTTTTAAAAAATACCCACCAGAGCTGAGAGTAGGCGTAGTAATTCCTGCAAATTTCCAACAGGAATTTTATGGTGTTGAAACCACTTTTTGTAGCTAGTTGGATTAGTACACCACACGGAAAAATTATAAGACCAAATAAATTTCCTATAATTTTATTATCAGTTTAGGGCTAACAATTTATGTTTTTAATATTTAAACTTTTAATGATTAATTAAAAAAAAAAAATATCCAGATTTCACGAAACTTAAATTAGTTGACAAAAGTAAAATCTATAAAACGAAAAAAGTATAAGACCAATGGTATTTTAGTTAAAATAAACAAAGAGAATTCTTGGGTTAGTTTATAATTTGGAGTTTAGTAATTTGTGTTGGTTCCTCCTTTGATTATAATTTCCTAAGTCGTGAGGCATCGATTCGATTAAGTTTTTCTTCTTCTAAGGTTTTCAGCGCTATCAAACTGCCTTCCATTTTTGAAAACCGATTTTTTCAAAGTATTGCCTATACATTTTCGATAGGGTTAAGGTCACAGCTGCAGGCTGTTGCTTTCGAAGCATGAACAGCTGCGTTGTCATGCCTGAAAATTCACTCCTCATCGAGATTATCGTTAAAAAAAAAAATAATAAGTATGATACTTCGACCAGTTCTATATACTTGACACTATTCATTCTTGTGGATATGAAAAGGAAAATAATATAAAGGCGTTTGCCTTTGACACTAGTGGCTGCCTAAGCCCTGACAGAACCCCGTCTGAAATTAAGAGCCTTCATCTCTTCCGTTTTTCCATTTATCATGCCAATATATTTAGGAATCCTCTGGTCCGTCCATATAGAATTTTTTTTTCATCGGTAAAAATTACTCTTTCTCATTAATCTTCCCAAAATTGGTACTTTTCTGCAAGTGTCAATCTGGCCTGTTCGTGTCGAATGGTTAACTTAGGTGCAGGTACTCGTTTTACATATTTGAGACTAGAATCTGCTTGCAAATTTGTTGCACACGACGCGTGGTAACTTCCAAATTAATAGTGTGTTTAATTTCAGCAGGGATATTGTATTTATTTATAGCTAAACATCTCTAGCGCTAAGTTTTATTATTTATAAAAACCATTCTATCACTTCTCTGGGTACATCCAAACTTTTATTTCAAGTGAAAGTAATGCAAAACCACAGTTTTGCTGCTTTCTAATTTTGAAAGAATCTCTCACATTGTAAGGCCTCTCTCTTTCCATGCTAAAATTTGTCCCTCCTCAAATTCAGACAAATCTTTTCCACTCGGCATAATTTTTGTTTCCAAAACAAAACAACCACATTAATATGAGAACAAGACAAAGCGATCAAAAGCACTTCTGATATAAAACTTTTAACTTAATAACTCACAATGCACACTTCTAAATTAAAAACAAACACTTTTGGTCTTACAATAATTTCGTTTTGCACAGAACCAGAATTAGCGTAATTTACTCCTACAATCGACGCAGACTCAGATACTCAAAAAATGTTCGGCATGTGGTGGTAATTCTCACAACACTAACCACCTATTCGCATGACCCCCATTTATCTAACACACCTGGAATGGTGGGCACGACCCGTCGAAGCAGCATGTTTTCTGGGCCTACCATTAGATGAGATAGACGACGACGGCCGTTTGAGAGCACTTATCGAACTGTTACAACAACAACAACAAAAACAAAATCAATTGATTTAACAAAAATTAACAAATTACAATTTAATACATTACTGGGCTTTGCTACACCAAATATACATAAGTTTGTGCGATATTCTTAATGCGATATTCTAATTTTTGCTTAAAGCCACTATTCCCACAGCGTTGAAATTCGGTTTGTTTTCAGCGATCGATATTGATTCAACTGAATTTTGGACGCCACAATTGAATTCAATTTTTTTCCATTAAACCACTTCTGTTAAGATCGAAAAAATTATATATTAGTTTGGATAAAAAGAAATCCATTTGTTTACCAACATTAAGACGCACACCACAAATAGGAGGAGGAGCTTAGCCAAACACCCAAAAAAGGGTGTACGCGCCAATTATATATATACACATATGTATATAAAGAAATCCATTATTTTTGCGTAAAATTTTTGCGCAAATGCTTAAAAACTGTTTTATGGACCATATTTAGCTTCCGGGCGGTGCTGCGACTACTAACATGTCAGTTACCTTCGATTTTCTGTGATTTTATCGACATTTTCTTTAACATCAAAAATGCCTGGACCGAATCGACGAAACTAAAAATGCACGTAATTAGCTGTTATTTAGGCACCATAAACATCATTCACAATTTCAGCGGCCTGGCTTGCACTTTCGTCTTTAGTCTTTATCAAAGAAAAACTGTAGAATGCATCGAATTCTCACTTTATTGACTTCCATTGTTAACACCCTGTAACTCACAACTGAATGGCACAAACAAACAAAAAAAAAAACAAAAAACAGCAGTAGAATTTTTTAGCGTGAAATGCCACCTTAACCACTTTAAATTGTTTAATCGATGCTTTACGAGATATCGATCACTATAGCCATCCGAGAAAATAATGGATTTCTTTTTCCTCAAACTAGTACTTGATGAGGACATTAATTCTGACATATACTCGTATAAGACTAATTGTTGACGGTAGTCTATGCTGTTTTGACAGCGTAAAATATGACCCAGAAATTTTTGTGAAATGCTCTCTGGGTAGTTTCGGTAATACATATATAACCGACCGTCGGGGGAAGAAACAGAGCCAATTATTTGGACTGCTGTTAGCAGATTGTAAAGTACTGCTCCCTTCCAACCCACCCACAGGCACAGCATTTCGTTCACTGGGGTGCATCCCAACCTTGAACATTTTCAGGTCGCCTTCGTACATTATTTTTATTTTCACACACATTTTTTGCCAATTTTAGCACTTTCACAGAGGAGCCAATAAAATGTAATGTTCAATTTTCACGTTTGGCACAAAATCATCGAGCATTTTTTATTTTACGTTTTTATCAATGGTTCAAAACTTTTGGGAGATGAATGTTGAGTTACGTAGTAATATATGTAGATATGTAATTTTATCCGTGATTTCATAGAAATTTTTTATGTTTGGTCGTTTATATTTAATATTGAAATTCTGCAAACAAAATTCACTACCCATTCCCCAACAATTTTTCTAAAATTTGTAAAAAATCAGAAACACAAAATTAACCACTCGCGACGCATTCTTTCCTCTACATAGCTAAAAAAACTCATTCAGATTCAAATGCAATTAACGGCAATTATCCAGGTTGTGTTGCACGAGGAAGAATTGATCAAAAATCAAAGGGGTAGCAATAAATATGCACACTCCCCAATATAAAAATCTGAAGAAGCGAATTGATTTTTTTCACCGTTTCTACAATGTTGCTCTTTTCTATCACTAAATACAATAAAGTAAACACTCTTCACTGAAACTTCACTTTTTCTTTATTTTAACTGTATTTAGCAGAGAAATTTGATAAATATTGGTAATAACATAAATATATTGTGAAAAAAAATGTATGAAGTTTGAGAGCCGAATAAAAAGTAACCAAAGGGTGCCACTTTATTGAAATGCAGCCTTAAGTGATTTTTTTTAGAGGACTAAGTACCTAATAATGCAGAATTTAGATTTACATATTAACTAATATATTGGGAATCAAATTTATTACATACATATATGTACATATATATATATTTATGTATGGGGTTGGCTTTGGAATGCTTTACTTGATAAAATTCTCGACTTATTTATAAAAACCTTATTAGAAATATTTAAAAAAAAAAATTTATAATTGCGGAATCTTTTATTGCAAATTTTCGCAATATATTCATATTTGATCAGACATACAGACACAATAAATAAAATATAGAACGGAAAAGTATGCAAATGATTAAAATATACTTTTATGTATAAAAAAAAGCGCCGCAGACGAAAATCTGGTAAGAAAAAACCGCGCGATAATGATATTTCATCAGAGATATACAGGCAAATCAAAATACAGACAGAACAGAAAAAACAAGACAATTTTAAGATATACCTAACGAATTTGATTTAACTCGAATTAAAAAGAAAAAAAAAACGTTTAAATTAGTCTCAGGAAAAGTCTCTGAGACTCAGTAAATTAATGAATTAAAATGTGTAAACACGAAACAAATTCCAAAGTGAACTCTAAACAAAAATTTAATATTGTTTTCATTTAATTCTCTTTTTACACGATTTGTTTGGGAACGTAACTATCGTGTAAAAAGAGAATTAGGTGTACATTTAAATATCGCTGTATATAAAAAAGGGCAGCAGGATTAAGCCGATCTGTAAAAGTTAACGAAACCGAATAAAAGAGCATTTAAATACATAAATTTAATGATGCCAAAAGTGATCAGTAGTCTAAACACGTTATAAATGTGTTAAGGAATATTCCGATAGACTGGCCCATTTGCTTAATTTTTCGTTCAGCACTTCAACTTTTTAGACATTTTTATTAGCAATATATTTAAGTTAATGCTAATATTTACCGAGTTTTTGTAGAAAGTATAGTTGAAATATTAGTTAGGGGTAAAATAAATCCATTATTTTCGCGGAGGATGGCTGTAGTGAATTAACAATTAAAAGTTTAAGCTCGTTGTCAAGGGGACATTTCACACTAAAAAAATTCTCCTGCGGTTTTTTGTTTTTTTTTTTATTCAGTTGTGAGTTACAGGGTGTTAACAATGGAAGTCAACAAAGAGAAATTTTAGTACATTTTACAGTTTTTCTTTGATAAAGGCTAAAGGCGAAAATGCAAGCAGGGCCGGTGAAATTGTGATGATGTTTATGGTGCCGCTAATTACGTGCAATTTTGGTTTCATCAATTCCGTTCAGGCATTTTTGATGTTAAAGAAAATGTAGAAAATGAGGATAAAATCGCAAAAAATCGAAGTTGACCAGCATGTTAGCAGTCATAGCATCGCCCAGATGCTAAAGATCGAACAGAAAACAGTTTGTAACCATTTCCGCAAAAGTTTTATGTAAAAATTCTGGATTTCCTTTTCCTCAAATTAATATATTTATTACCTTATGTAAAGAAAATATGAATTTTGACCCCTAGTGTATTTACTTTCGTGTATTTAGTGGTAGAAAAGAGCAACATTGTAAAAGTGCTTTTTGTTCTTAACCTTTAAACAACGAAAAAAGGCAATTCGCGACTACAGCTTAATAATACTGGAACCAAAACGCCTCAATTGGTACACCCATTGACTTTTTCTCCTCAATTTTTTCAGGTGCTTCAGAATTTGATAATCACCCGAATAATTTAGCACCAGGTAATATGATTTTCAAGTTCCTATTAAATTCAATTTACAAATTCTCCAAACGTACATATATATTGTAGTTACCATAACCTATTTTGTGTTACACGAGCTTAAAACATTTATTGGAAATCTATTAGTGAATTATTTAGAGAAGTTTCTTATTACAAAAACTCAACCAATGTACCTCACTTCTTCTAAGCCAAATTAATTTACCGGCCATTTGCAGGTAATTATTTTTATTGCGCTGCGATTTAATTAATTAACTTTTTACTTCAAACAAATCATATTCGACAATTAATGTCGCGACAGATTTGACGTTATTTTAACGGCATCTGAAACGGGTTCAATCGTTTCATAGTATGTAAAATGATGCAAAAGTATCCACACAAAATATTTTAATTGTAATCAGCACTGCTTAAAATGCATAGGTTATTTTGGTTCACAACTTTTCACCAAGATTTTTTAACTGGAATAATTTTTTTTTGTTGTCACCTTAATCCCTTATAACACTGACTCGCTATTGGAAAGTTATTAAAAACGCGTAAGATAATTTTTCGATTTTCCTCCTTAATTTCTTATTTTTAAACTGGCATAATTTTTCAATATCCACCTTAATTGCTTATAGCACTGACCCTTTTTTGGAAAGTTATTAGAAACGTATAATTAAATGTATAGCATGATTTTCCTTTAACTGGTTCCTCCTCCATTTTTTATAATCTTCACGTCGCATTGTCTGCCCTACTTTAATATATTCCATATTTCAGTAACCTGCGACGGCGTTGCCAACGACTTATTAATTTCTTCTACATTTAATATAATTTTCTTAACTAATTAAAAAAAAATCAGTCCAAGAGCACATTTAATTTAATCAATCGCAGTTTCGTGTACAGACAAGAAGCTCTGTTTGTGTTTTTTCTTTTGGCTGAGCTTTCCTTTTCTACCACGATATATTTGGTTATAATGTCTAAGTGCGTGGACCGAATTTAAAAATTATAACACGCAAATGTAGTCACTATATCAGCCTTTTGATTTATATTCTTTTTATAAATTAAAATTAAGAATTAATAGCAATATTTAACGTTAAAAATGCATCTTTTTTTCATAAGCTTGAAAAAATGCCGCTTACAAAGGCTTATTTCACTTAAATACAAACACAGAAAAGTAACAAAATCACTAATAAAGATTCTTTATTACATTAAGATTCGATTTAAAGCTATTTTTACTAAATAATAGTTCAAATTCTATTATTACAAATGTTCTTCTAACCGTTTGTAATACCGTGCAGAATAAATTTGAGGAGCGAACTGTCAAACGAACGATGAGAGAGAGAAGAACAAAGCGAAATAAGAAAAACCCAGTCAAACAAAAGGGAACAATTCTTTCATTATTATTTTTATTATTTATAGGGGCGCTTTTTTGATTTCAAATATACATATATATTACAAAAACAAATATTTTTACAAATACTGAAAATTTGGAATAAAAATCGCGCGATTTTTAGTCCAAATTTTCGACTGCGGCGCTTTTTTTGATTTCAAATATACATATATATTACAAAAACAAATATTTTTACAAATACTGAAAATTTGGAAACCTAAATTTTCGCCATCGGCACTCATAACTTTTACGATAAAACAACGTTTTCATAAGTGCTATGAAATATAAAACCTAAGTTAAATGCTTGCTGGGTTGACGGCTGCTGTATACTCTTCTCTTCAACTGTATTTCAGTACAAACTGCAAATGCGGTCGGAAAAAACCTAATTTTTAAACATCTCCTGGGAGTTCTATAGGGACACTAGGAGGTTGGGACTTTCACAGTTATAATGATGTAACCTTTCTCTTTCTAATGGGCGTGGTGGGTGGTGCCACGCCCCCTCCCTCTCCGCCCCCCATTCAAATATATCGTGGTAGTAAAGGAAAGTTTTGCCTTTCTTTTTTCCAAACGAGTTACAAAATTACAGCATAAATTATAAAGAACAAATATGCTAATTAATTTTTTTTCTTCATACGAAACACTTTATGGCTGTGAGCACTGAATTAGTGTTAATTATGTCTGACGGTGAGAATAACTATAAAAATAAATTTTAAAAAAGCAAAAACTTCGATGCAATCGAGAGTTAATACAAAACACTATTTATAATTTTCTTTAGCTTGATACTCCTCACAATCACTTGCACTTGGAAAATTGACAGCATTGCATATCACTGAACTTGCAACGCTTAATCTCTTAACTTGAAGAATGACGCCCTTACTTATCGCAGTCACTAAATTACAAAAAGAAAAATTCCATTGCTGGCATAATTTCTTGGTTTATTCCGATATTTCATAAGCTAATACCTACTAAATACGTACATAATTTTTAGCTTGAGCGCAGCAAGAACCAACGCTGCAGCCTGCCTATATATCTATGTATGTATGTATGTATGGATTAGGTAGAAAATTATATGAGCACCAATAGCTTTAAAGACGGTTGTAATAAAATTTAATTTTTTCTTAATTGTTGCACGGTAATTTACTGTCAAACATATGTATGTACATTGATTTTACTCACGGATGTATTTTTACATATTTCATTGTTAACGAAATTTGCATAAACCCAATTTGAGTTCATTTGTTAAGAAGAGTATAACCGGTTTACCTTTAAATATGCTACTCAAGGCATTGAATACATTTTTACGCTTGAATATTCATAAAAGAATTTTAAACATAATATGTATAGGTTACCTCTGGCTTTTGTGAGCTGCGAAGGCCTGGACGCCTACTTGCGTTTCGGTTCAATCGGTGAGGTTGGCAAGGGTGAAATTTATTGGTAATAATATTGCCAACTTTTAATTTGTTTGTTTGAATTCGGCTAATATTTTGCGACAGTTTTGGCACAAAAAACTCATTGTAAGCTCTTAGAAATATAAAAAAATTTTAAAATATGTAATTAATTTTGTCGGAAATGGAACGATGAAGTATGAATTTATTAAAATTCTATATATCGCGGGTCAGCAGCTGAAAGGGAACCTTAGCTAAACTAAATACGCATTAATTCCCATCCGCTGACTAACGGGTAAAAGAAAACCTTTTTCTTTTAACTAGCACTTTTTTGCATGCTCCCATTGACTAGGAACGCAGCCAGCGGAACAAAGTGAGGTCTAAATATTTTCGAAGAAGTATTACTGAAATCAAAGATTTTTTCTTATTTTATTTTCTTATATATTTTCTATGAACAGAACTCCAATAAAATATATTATTTAGTGAAAAGTGCTTTAAAACGAGTACTCAATCAATAGGAGTTTTTAAAAATGAAACTTGTTTTATTGAAGTTTATGAAATTGTTTTATTGAAAATTATGAAAAAATCAGTTTTAACCTTATATATTCATGTTAATTATAGGTTGGTTGAAGTGGTGCTTCATGTAGAATCCAACTACGTTAATTATTAATGATTTAATGATTTATAAAAAAAAAAAAAAAAAAAAACATAAAATTAAACAAAAGGTTTATTGACTACATCTGCGTGCAAATTTTGAGTTTAGTCCAGGCATTTGGATGTGATGAGCTAATTTCCGTAATGGAAAGTCAACCCGAATTTGCGTACACGAATTTAAAATTGTTAGCTAAGAAATATTTATGCAACGCACATCAGTCGAACACTTTTTTTAATTAGCTTCACTTTTAGTAAAATAAAATAATTAAAAAAAAAGACTGCTGTTAGCGAAAACTTTACGATTTTTATTCTCCGCACTGTCGATCAACCTTTAACAGCCACATCAGCGGGGGTCTTTGCTTTGTGGACTTCACTATGAAACTCTTCATTAAAATCACTCCAAAACAACATTTCCCGCAACTTGGTTTTGAACAAAAATTCAGAAACGATAGCACAGATTCTGGGTGGTTAGGGCACCAAGAAAAAAATTTTATAATAGCAGTTGCTCCTGCATGAACTGGCAAACAACAGAAGTCGCTCAATTCGTAGGAAAAATAGTTACACAGACACACCAGAAAACGTAGCAGAAGTCCCTCAATTTATAGAAAAAAAAGATACACTGATTGCAACAGAAGTCCCCGAATTTGTACGAAAAATAGTTATACAGATATACCATAATTTGTAACAGAAATTCCTCAAAATATAGAAGAAAAAAAATAGATATATAACAAATTGCAACAGAATTCCCTCAATTTTAGGAAAATTCGATATATAGAAACACCACAAATTGCAAAATAGTCGCCGCTCAATTTTTAGGAAAAATAGTTATAGAGACACACCGGGAAATGTAACAGAAGTTCTTCAAAATACAGAAAAAAATACATCCACCACAAATTGCAACACAAGTCCCCGAATCGGTACGAAAAATGGTTACACAGAAACACCACAAATTGTAACGGAAGTCTTCGCCTAAGCAGGTTAAGTCTGTGTCTACCAACAATTGCAATAACTTTTGTAAATATTTATTTTATTTTTATTTTTTAAAAGTATTTTGAGACATATTCTTTCTACAGGATTTTACGTGTTGAAATTAATAATTTTTGGAACACTAATAATTTTTTAACACTAATAAAAGGAATTGAATAAAACTCACCTTCAAATGTCCAATGCAGTGGCTCACGAATTTCTAGTTCCTGGCTAGCATTACGTAAAAAAATCACTATCCAATGAAGCCAGGTTTATCATGTAAAGAACAAAGTGCTGAGTTTTCATCACAACATTCCCTACTTTATTTAAAAAAAAATAAATATGTAGTTTTTTTAATTGTTTAACTTTTTGACATGTAAGTATGTGGGCTAAAAACTGTATTGTCTTAAAGTTTACTAACTACGCAAGTGGATACACATTAAAACGGTAGTTATGTAAGTACGCCTTCAAAAATTTTAATTACTGAGTAATTCTAATCTAAAGCGCCTTTTCAATGGCACTTGTAAAATTTCAAGTGCCTCAAATTGGCTTAATCGCTAGCTATTATGTCATACACGTACAAAGTACAGAAATCTCAAGTCCAGGAAAATGGTATTTTGTATTTACAATTTAATGCATTGATTTAGGTATATATAAAATTAGTTATTTGCATATTCGCTTGGTCTATTAATTCGTCGCACTTTGCTTTCTGCGATTTATTTATTTATTTTTTTTTTTTACCGAAACGTTATACAACTGATTATTTGCCTTTGCCTTCTATTTTATTTTTACTTTTTCCATTTCATTAGGCACTTTCACAATTTTTCACTAAGCACCGTAAAACAAATAAAACATCGGCAAATGCAATTTCTTCTCATATTTTTTGCACAATAATTTCACGGTTTTTATACACATTTTTTTAACTTCATTCGCTTAATTTACACAGCTTTAAGATCGGTTGGCCATTTTCACAGCACCATCGACATACAGCAAAGCCCCTTGCTTTAGCCATGCATGAATTTCTCTTGTCTACATATATGTATGTGTCTATATACATACATACTATATGCATGTTTTACCAAATTAGAAAAACTCCGGAATTTGCAAAAAAGAAATTATAATTTCATTCACTTTTCGTACTCGAAAATATTTAGCTCAGCTGTCTTTCTTTCATGCGATGAAAGAACCAGCCAGCCAAGAGTTCAGTGTGGGGGGCGTGTCGAAGGCGACGTAGTAGTGAATTTCAGAAAAAACGCTATAAATCGCCAACGAGACGCGCCAGCCAAATGCAACCGCCACTCACTTATTCACATACACTTTAGATTTCTGAATTATTACCTTTTTACAATAAATTCTGCGATTTTTTACGAAATTTTCGCAATTCCTTCACCCGGATCACAAAACGCACCGCCGACGAAGAAACTTGCTAAAAAATTTTATTCCACATCTTCTATGTGCTTCTTCTTCTTCTACTACAACGTACACTCGTACACTCGCTGACTCAGGTTGGCTAGCAAAACGAGTGTCAATTGGAACCGAACCATCGAACCACCGAACCAATAAACCATACTTGTCGAATGTTCGTTAGCGCGCGCACATGTTTCAGCCAAAATTTCTTCACAAACAACAAATCAGTAAACGAGCCTCATTTCAAATAATAATAATAATAATATAATCCGAAACATTTCCATTTCTCTCAAAAATATGTCGAAACATTTCTGTAGAATTTCTATAATTTAAATTTCTAAGTGAATCGAATCAGAATATTTGAAAAACATGACTGACAACATGTTCGTAGCGATCTGCCATACGACTTTGTCAATACTTTTCTACCATAGCTAACTTGCAACGATTGAAGCATTGCACGAACATTGTATTCTCTATAGCTGTGAATGGATTGTATTAACTTCAAAAGTCAGAGATTAGTTCAGTGCCGAATTATTGCTATCGTTTTGAATGAGCTAATGTATGTTCTCCAGAATTTATTTGGCCCAACAGCCCCGGTCACACATGTCTCCTTCGAACCAACAACAAAACTTTCAAATAAAAGCTAAACATGCGAATCGGGCCAGTTCTTTTTCAATGCTCGTCGTTTGCTTCGCAGCCCAGCTCAAGTTTCCTTCAAACTGCAAACTTTGCTTCTCTAGATATTTCAAGCGTGTTCTTGTATCGCTACCATATACAACTTGCATATATTGCTTGGTTATTCACCACAGCAAGCATGTGTTGTATGCGCGACGAGACCCATTTGCGGTGTTGCCATTCATGCGCATTTATGCTTTTGTTTGAGCTGATTTTTGCATTTCGCTCGTTTTCTCGCCTCTTTCTTAGTTCGTCGTGTCTTTCACTTTGCTTTGATTCAATATTCGCAGCCAAGGGTTTATCACCGCTGTTGCCTTCAGTCGACCCGCCTTACATTTGATGTTTGTGCGTACGTATGTATGTATGTTAAATCAACGTTCTCTGCTTTGGCCTCCATCTCTCGCACACCCCGGGAGAATTTCCATGTAATACATATATCACTATATTATGAATATATGATATATATATATATACATATATACATATACGTATAAGTATATATTTTATTAAAAAAATAGCGCCGTAGTCGAAAATTCGGAATAAAAAATCGCGCGATCATTGGAAAATTCGTAATATTTCTCTCAAAACAAGTGAGGGAGCATTGCAAGGAGTCCTAGCCCACACCCCTTCAAAATCTTCTTCCACTTCTGCGAATACTTCAGTTGTTGGCATTAGTGTTGCTGCCTGAGGCGCTGCCGCTGCCGCTGCCTGCGCACGATGAGTTTTCAGTTTTCATTTCCTTCGCTCTGCCGATTATGTCGGTTCTTCTCCTTTGCCATTGCCTCGCCATTGCCATCTCATTCTTCCTATTCACGTATATGTATACATAAATATACCTATATGTATGTATATACTCCTTATTCTTTCGATTACGGTGAGGTTTGTGCGTTGTATTACTCCATCGTCAGTATATAATTTATGTATGGGTATGTATGTAAGTGTGTATTTTCGTTTTATTTTGGCTTTGCTGCTTGTTTTTATTTCATTTATTTTGGCCTTTTTAATGGATGTGAAATAAATTTCGCTAATGCTGCTTTTGCAACTTTTTATTTTTCCATTCGCACTCGCATGCCGCTTCCCACCTCAGATTCCTTGTTTGCTAGTTGGTCTTGTGCGATGTTGCCGCGTTTCTCACATTGAAAATAGAAATGAAATTTAAATTTCATTTATTTCCAATTTTCAGTAATTTTCTTTAAAAGATACTTTCCAGTTTAATTTCTATAATTTGCAATTAAAAGAAAAGAAACTAGCATTTTTAATTTTCTGAGAATTATAAGGAAACATTGTGAAACATTTTTAGTTGAAGGCACTAGCAGTCATTGCTTCATACCTAGTAGGTATGCAGACATGTATTTATGTATACATATATGTATGTACATATCGTCCCCTTAGTATAACAATAGCCTATGTGCTCATAGGCTATTATTTTTTTATTGAATTTTTGGATTCTCCATCGTCGATTTTATATGTGGTCAAAATTTTGTCAAATTCTAGTTCCACAAAGTGGGTCAAAACGTCAGTCAAAAAATAAGAAATATTTACAGACATAACGAGATTTGAGTGAGAGCTACTTTCGACAAAAAGTTTGAAATTCATTTTCTCAAAACATCAAAAAATTTATAGGCTATTTTAATACTAAGGGGACGATATGTACTTATATATCGATCAAATTTTGCGTAAAGCTAAACAAAACGAGTATCGAAACCATTGGGCTACTCAAGGAGGCTTACGGCGACCAATCTCTGTCCAGTGCCCAGGAAAAACGGTGGCACAAGTCGTTCAAGGAAGGCCGGGAGGACGTCGAAGACGAACAGCGATCTGGAAGGCCTTCGACGACGCAAACAGACGAAGATGTGAACCGGGCTCGTGAATTTTTGAACATTGACCGTCGTGCTAGTCTACGTGAGATCAGTGAAGAGTTAAATTTAACTTAATACAATGTGCGGGAAATCTTGACCGGAAAACTTGAAATGCGCAATGTGTGTGCCAAATTGGTTCCAAAGGTTTTGACTGTCGTGAAGTATTGGAAAATGACGAACAGGATAATACTTTAGAAAAATTGTATCACAGGAGAAGAAGAAATCTGGTGCTTTGAGTACGATCCCGAGGGCAAGAGAGAGAGTGCGGAGTGGCACTCGAGCCAGTCGCCACGACCCAAGAAGGCGCGTATGTCGAAATCCAAGGTCAAAACCGTGCTGATCACCTTTTTCGACTCTCGAGGCATCGTCCACAAGGAGTTTGTACCTCCTGGAAGCACTGTAAATGCGGCATTTTACAAAGAAGTGCTCCGTCGGCTGAAAAACAGCGTCGCCCGGGTTCGGCCCGACCTCGTCAACAAGTCGACCCTTCATCACGATAATGCGCCGGCGCACACCGCCTTCCCCCACCCTCCCTACAGCCCAGATCTGTCCCCTCCGGACTTCTTCTTGTTCCCGCGCCTGAAAAGAAAGCTGAAGGGGAGGCGTTGCGACTCCATCGAGGCGATCCAAAAAACTGTGACAGCCGAATTGAACGCGATTCCGACGGATGAGTTTACAAAATTTTTTCTGCAGTGGAAGGACCGCAGCGGAGTATTGACGCTCAAGGCTCCTATTTTTAAGAATATTAGTTGTATAAGCCAAAAGGTTTAATAAAACTGCTTAAAAAATATAAGGCTCATTACATTTCACTCAAACCCTGTACATATATACATACAGTATTAAGTTGTGAGTATACATAGAAAATTTTATGCCGTTCCGACAGGTATTTTAGTAGATAAAAGCGCAAGCCTTTGACCATTTTTTATTGCAAAATCGCATTTTAAAGTCGAAAATTGTCATCAAAATTGGTTTTTTTTGAGAAGCTGAAATTTTATATAATTTAATTCAATTTAATAATAACGAAAAATAGTCAAAATGGTATACACAAATAAATTAAGGCTCCTTTGCAGCTAAAAGTATTCACTAATCGGCTTCAAGATCTAAATTCAAGACTGCGAGGCAAAAAAAAGAGGAAAAAAACGACATGGATCAGTTTTCTAATCTTAGCTTCAATTTGGTCTGAAGCTTATATTTAAACATAGATTAAATTCAGATTTTTTGAGGAGTGTTTAGAAATGATTTTTACATACAAACAAGCATACATAGCTACATACAAATTCACTCCGCAACAAAAAGTTTCCATCTGTAGTATACAACAAAACATCTCATTTTTGTTCCGATAAAATCGAACATACTTCTGTGCCAAAAAGCCAAACCATCTTTGACTGTCCAGACTGAAAATTCATAATAATGGCAGATATTCAGGGATAAGCCTAAGCCGAAATTATGCGCGAAAACAAGCGCATTGTTCAGGTTAATATTGAAGATGAAATGAAAGTGTAGCAAATCGTTTCCTGAACGCTTTTAAGAATTTATTAGACACCAAAGTGCAGCAACTTGAAAAAGGCAAACAGCTCAAAGACATGGGTTGAGAAAAACTAGACGAGTTTCAAATGCATTATCGTCCATGGGCAAATGGACTTTTCAAGGGAGCCTCGTTTAGTTTTATATTTTTCGGGTTTTGGTTTTGTAGCCGCATAAAAAAATTGCCACTCACACATTTTCAAGTGTTGCTGGAGTCCTTTCCTTGGTTTACTTCCGCCAAATCGGTGTGAAGAGGTTACGAAAAGTGGCACAAATTCCATAAAAATGTGACAATTTGCAAAATAAAAATAAAAAAACTGCGCAACGAGATTCCTAGCTAATTTTGAATTATTGGGCCTGTGTTCATTATAACAGAGTTACATATTGGACTGTTTTGACTAATTATTTAGTTTTTTATTTCATTTAATTTTAGTTTTTTTTTTTACAAAATTATAATTCACACTACACCGTAGCCGGATGGGTTGGTGCGTGATAACCATTCAGTTTCAAAACTCAGTGTGGGCATGAAACACCAAATGATAGAAAATGGTTTGCATAGTGGTTGCCCCTCGGCAGGCAATGGCAAACCTCCGAGTGTATTTTTGCCATGAAAAAGTTCCTCATAAAAAACCAACTGTTGTTCGCACTGCAAGTCCTTTCTTTCAAGAAAATTGGAGGTGGAGCTCAGACAAACATCTGACAGAGTTGTACACACCAATTATAGGTGCGCAACTAAGTTCTCGCTGTTTTTTTGATGAAAGTACAACTTTATTCTGAAAAAATGGTGTGAGGTAGGATTTCCCATTTCAGTGTTTCCAGGTAGGCTTTAGCGAGTTTGGCAACGTGAGGCCGAGCGTTGTCATGCTGTAGACTCTCTTTTTCGTGCCTCTCCGCGTATTGCGGCCGCTTCTCGCGCAGTGCTCGGCTCAATCGCATCAACTGAAGTCGATACCGATCCCCAGTGATGCAGTGATGGTTTCGCTTAATTTTAACAGTTCATAATAAATAACACCAACTCGCTCCGACCAAATACATAGCATAACCTTCGCAGGGTGAATTTTCGGCCGAGGCGACGACGTAGAAGTATGACCCGGCAGTCCCTATGACTGTATTTTCTTTGGATTGCTGTAATTAATCTATTTTTCATTACCTGTCACGATGCGATAAAGAAAACCATTCCTTTTTTGCCGCTGGAGCAGTTGTTCACAGGCTAAAAAACGACGTTCAACATCCCTTGGTTTTAACTCATAAGGAAACAGGGGGCTTGTTTCTTAATCATTCTCAAAGCATGCAATCGCTTGGAAATGGATTGGCGGGTAATTTCTAATGCTGGAGCAAGCTCTTCTTGCGTTTGACACGGATCCTCATTGAGCAATGCCTCCAATTCAGCGTCTTCGAAGGTTTTTGGCCTTCCTTCACGCGGACGGTCGTCAACATTAAAATCACCGTCTTTGAAGCGACGGAACCAATCTCGGCACGTTGTGTCACTTAAAGCAGCATCTCCATACGCTTTTTCTAGCTCTCGCGTGCAGAGGTAGATATACTCAAGACGGCGTAACTTTTACAAATGTCAGGCAATGGCGATAAGTTTTTGTAGGAATGTTAATCACAGATGTAGCAGAAACCTCAGACTCGTTGAGCAAGAGCTTGTCTCAAAATAATGGAGGAGCAAAATATTCGCCAACCTACGCTAAAAAAATCCGAAAATAATAGACCAAAGTGTAATAAAAGTAATAAATTGACATTCGTAAAATGTTCTCTTTACAAAAAGTAGGTAGCTAGGTATGTGAAATGGTTGAAGTGCCGGTCTGGCACTCCTCAAGTAGCACTAAAGCGCCGTTTTGATACCATTATGAGACCTCCAACAAGCAGATATCTACAGCCAGGCAGAGCTGTTGATATAATGGAGGAGATTGATTGGATTTAGGTTGGCGCACTGCCCCAGGCTGTCGAAGAAAGGATCGCCCAGTGACTTTAGTCGTCTAGCTGCCAAACCCGGACATTTACAGAGAAAATCATCTCCAGTCTCTTTCTCTGAAATGCCCAGCTTCTGCAATGGGGGTTAAATGGTAACCCTAGCTTTTCCGCGTGTGTGCCGATCATCCAGTGACCGGTAAGCACAGCTGCAAGTTTGGAAATTGAATGGCGAGGAGTCCAAAGGACTTTCTAAGTCCTTCGTATATCCTATTGGGGCCAAAGGGTTTTCGAAATAGCACATGAAGAAATGGAGCTACATCTTTTCTGTGCTTTCCTGATAAATAATTTGTGCAGTTCCCCTTTTAACAACTGTCAGGGGGATGCCGATGAACGGGTAGGAGGTCTCTGAAGCCAATTCTGTCCACTTCCTGACAAGCTCATCAGCAATTTCATTTCCCTCTATGTCCTGGAACCCAGATCAGAGAAATGTTACCTGCACACCCAAGAGGTTTGATCTCCTCCTTACAGGAGTTTACTAATTTCGTTCTGCACCATGGCGTCGTCAGAGCCTTAATCGCGGCTAGACTATCGGAGAAAATGTTAATATCTCCCTCGCTCCCGCGTTCCCTAAGCATTTCGCATGTCTGCAGGATCGCAAAGACTTCTGCTTGAAAAACTCTAGCAGTGTTCGGCAGCTTAAAGGAGATAGATAAATTGGTTGATTTGGAGAAAACCCCTGCTCCGACTCCTGATTCCATCTTGGAACTGTCAGTGAAGACAGAGGTGCAAGCTTCGGGGCAGATTTTCCCCTCGATCCAATCCTGCCTATTTGGAAAGATAGCACTAGCACGACCCTCAAACTCCAGTAATCGGATAGAAAGATCTGTTCGAAGTTCGGAGAAATACGGTGTTAACTGCCTGAAAATGCTACCATGCCTCTTGAGAGATTGCCTCCAGAGGTCAATCTTCTTTAATCTGATTGCACTTTGAGCTGCGATGGACATGACGAAAAAATCGATGGGAAGTAAGTGCAAAAGGATATTCAGGACTGCACTGGGGCAAGTTTTACATGCTCCGGTGATGCCAATGCGTGCAGTCCTTTGCACTCTCACCAGTTTAGTGTTATTATAGCCCTTCCGAAGAGCTTCCCACCAAACTAGGTATCCATACGTTAAAATTGGCAAAACTACGGCGGTGTACATCCACAGCACGACCTGTGGCTTGAGTACCCATTTTTTACCGAACATAGATTTGCAGGAGTAGAAGTTTATACTGGCCTTCTTTACCCGATTTTCAATGTATAGCTTCCAATTAAGTTTGGAGTCAAGTATCACTCCAAGATACCTAACTTCCGATGATAGCGGGAGAACGTGGTTGTTTAATCTTCCAAAACCTCAGCCATGACTGAGGGAAACGGTCCCGATACCATCAGGACCAAATCATCGGCGTATGCTACTACCTTAACACCACCCTTATTTAGCCTTATAAAAACTTCGTCAATAGCAACTAGCCAAAGTAGGGGCGAAAGGACACCACCCTGCATATACAAGTAAAAGCTTTGGAATTTATTAAATCGCATTAAATTGATAAAAATCTGCTGTAAAAATTGTGGATCTGAAAAGTTACATCTCATAAAATTCTTAATATTTTCGGTCAATATAATCGTCCTTCTGAGACCGGCTCGGTATAAAAGGTGAAGCCCAAAACAAACAAGACTGGCGTCATAAAAATGTTTTTGAGGGCACCATATTTTAATGAGTTAGTGCGTTGGAAGTTACATCCCTAGCTGATTTCCAGTGAAAGCTTGGTGACATTCGGTTCAGTGGAAGCAAAGTTATTGCGTCTAGAGTGTCAGTATGTTTGTGTCATCGGCACAAAAATGAGTTTCAAACAAAGAGCTAATATCAAATTTTGTTTTAAAATCGTTTAAACGTTTACCGAAACATTTGAACTGATAAAAAAAGTTTATGGCGACGATTGTCTATCTCGTTCATGTCCAGAGCTCATGAGTGGCATTCACGTTGCAGAGATGGTTGTGAGGACATAAATGACAATGAACATACGGGCCGCCCAAAATCAGTAATCACCGAGAACTCCATCGAAATTATTCATAAATTTATCAAAAATGAACCGAAATCATCGTTGAAATTCATGGAACCGGAGTTGAATATCTCCAAAATATTGATTTATCGCATTTTAACTGATCGTTTGAGCTTACGAAAGGTCTGTGCACGTTTCATTCCGCACAAGTTAACTGAGGAACAAAAATTGCTCAGAATTCAACATTCTAAAGACCTCATTAAAGAGGCGAGCAAAGACGAGAACTTCCTTTACAACATTTTAACTGGTGACGAAACGTGGAGTTTCCAAAATGAACCTGAAACTAAGCGTCAAAGTGCCGAATGGAAGGCCCCAGACGGGCCACCACTCAAAAAATTAGGTATTAACAACCATTTACGTTTTGTCAAAAGCTCAGGATGGTTGAATATGGAAAGGGAAATGTAGCCCAGCCCCCGCGGCTCACAACGAACCGATTTCGTGGTCTAAGAGGCATCGTTGTCTCTATGTGCGTTGCGGCTGCCAAACCTAACCTAACCTAATGAAAGCATTTTGAAATGGCGTGAAAATCGAGTCGATATACCTGCGAACTTTAAATTGGCGAGCAATATTTCAATTTGGTCACAGTATTATATAAATTCATACATACCTATACATGCATTCAACCGTAATAGAGCCGAGTTGGTACATTTTTTTTATAGTTTCAGAACTCGAAAGACGTAAGCTGCCTCTTAGTGGCATTTTTGATGTTTCGTGTGCGAGAAGTTGCCGTCGATTAACAGCCGGTTAGCTACATTTAAATATACTCAATTGCGGCGGCTATAGCCCATATACTCATTTCTTTTCAAAATATCTAAATTTTTTAGTTGTTGTTTTATATGTACAATACATAGATACATATTTAAGTTTTGAAATCTAAAACAAACTTTAATTTAATGCCTCGCCCATCGGCCACTGACAATTGCAAGTTTGTGTCATATTTCATCCGACCACAAGTAAATTTGCTGAACTTCTATGCTGGAAGACAACTTCTTGACACGCGCGCACATTTCGCGCAAAACCAGCAAAATTCACTGCCAAGTGGCGAATTGTAAAATTTTCTAACAAAAATTTAATTCAATTCAAGTACAAAATGAATTTCGGCTACTCAAAGTAGTGGAAGAAATATGTATGTATGTATGTTTGTGTTTATGTAAAGCAAAAAAGTAGCAAAATTGAAGTTAAAAGAGGAAAGTTTGCCAACAACGAGCTACAAAAATTGCGACGACCGCTTTCCGTTTACACCCTCCGTCTTCTGGCTATAGCGCGAACCATGTGCTCCAGCTAGCTGAGTAGACCAGCAATTCAGTCAGCAGGCGAATAGCAGGGCGCGGAGATGAAGTGGCGTGAGAGCTGCTAAGCTAAACATAAGCACTAGTGGACGACGGGTACGAAGTCGACGCTGTTGAAATTTGGCAACATGGCGCAATTTATTTTATTCACCTCATCTGCAATTTATATCAAATAAAAATAAGACCCGACATTCACAGCAGCAGCACTAGTGAAGTGACAGCGCTGCGGCGATAGCGAAGTCAGCGGCAGCAGCCGCCACATGCCCACCCACCCGAACTCAGCAACCGAACGTTAACTTGTTCCACCGGCAAAACGACACACACACACACACACACGCGCGCATACAAATGTAGATAAGTAAAAACGTAGATAAGTACCCTGCAAGGAAAATCAAGTAGTACAGATTTGGTGCAGTTGTAGTGAATTTACAACCATCGCTAGTTCGTATGCGGAGAAGCGGAAAAACTGGGGAATTTTACACGATGATGTTCTAGAAATTGTCCCTCGCTGCACTCCATCAATAATTAGAAACTAGCAATAAATTCGACAGCTAAGACATACTGCAGCATACTCTTGTTTTGGATAGCTTAGAGCCAGTGTTAATTGTGATAAATTATGAATGTGAATGTAACTGTAACCTATTGGCTTACAGTGGCAATGCATTAAAGTTCCTACCATCCAGGAGGCCTAACTTCCATTCTTGAAAGAAACAAACGAATTTTGAATTTTTTTCTCAGTAATTGCATTCCAAATTATAAGTTCAAGTTTCAAGTCTTTCGGCCTCGATTGTTTTTTTTTTTTTTATTTTGACTGGAAATTCTTTTTCGCTTGAATTGGCGTGTCTACAAAGTTACTGTAGCATACACAAAGTTGATTGTGCATGAATTCAGGTGAAACTGGTGAAAAGTTTGCTAGAAAAATATTTGTTTAACGAATATTTAAGTATTTGCACGCATTTATCATTTTTGTTTGAATTAAAAAAAATTATATAAATAACTTTCTGCTTAATTCTCTCTCAAAAAAATGACGTCAGTTGCTTTTGAAACGAAGTGGACCGCAATTGACGAAATCGTACTAGTTTTCAACCAGAAATTTATTTCACTATCTCAGGCTTTCGCTGCAGGGTCCATACTTACTCGTATCTACGTACATTCAACGTACGTACGTATGTATATTCGTACAAGCGTGTATGCGTAAGTACTTAAGCCCACATGCACCCATCAAAAGTAGCAGAGTGTCGTTCAATGGGACGGACCGTCGGACAGACTCAAAAGTAAAATAATAAAAAAAAATATATGTATATATATATGTATGTAAGAGAGGGAGAAAGAGAAAAGGAAAAAGCAAAAAGCAACTTATCAACAAAGCGTATCGTTGCTACGTTAAAGCTGCTGTTGCTGTTGTTGCTGTTGGCGTATTACTTTTCTTATTTTTAACAAATTTGTTTCGTGCGCTGCAGCATTTTCCGACTTTGTTTTTGTTGCTTATTCCTTTTCTGTTTTTTGTTTTATTATTATTTATTTAACCAACGACGATGGTGTAGTTGTTACTGCTGCCTGGCATTGTTGTAGCTCTTCATCATTCGTACAGCGCAGGTTTGGCAACAACAGAAACAGAAACAGCAACGTCACGACGTCGACATCGGCATTAATACCGACAGTGGAGCAAATGAGATTGGAGTAAAGTAATAACAACAGCAACAGCAACGTACCAAGCAGCAGCAGTGGAGTTGATAAGCTGCCGAGAGTCGAAGAGCGACAAAGAGCGAGGCGGTGAGACTCTCATGCGGCGCTGTTGAAGGGGAAGTGAAGTGAAATACTTTGCTGTGTCACAGATTTCAGCTTCGCACCGCTTACGCAAAACAACCAGCGCTAGCAAACAAACAACCACTCATCCAGCCGGTTTGTGTGTACGTCCATACCCGACCCCGAGCAATTCTTGAAAACTCTCCACCCTAATGGGTTTGCTGAATTTGAGACGTTACTTTGTGCTATTGGATGTGCAATCATAAATGAATGTATATATGTACATATGTATGTGTATATGTATAGGCATGTACACTACTCCCGTATATAAGTTTATTTTGTAGTGTTTTGTATGCATAGAGTAGTACATAAAGAGGTGGACAACGAAATAGAACTACCCAAGTAACATTGAACAGGTACTCGTAATAGCAGTAGAGGAGCTGATTTGATATTTTCTATGTATTTGTTTTCTTCTATTCTAAATTTTCAAATTTTGTTTAAATTACTCTAAACTGACATTCTAACCAAAAGCAAAAACAAAATATATCAGCCTTGTTGTTTTTGCTCTACTGTTACTACTTGCTCAATATGCCTTGTTTTAGGGCCATTCTACGCAAAAACGATACCTGCAGTGCTCGAAAGGCATTCGAGTGGAACTGTCTCACGAATGTTGGTCTTAAGCCTGGTAGATCAAAGAAAACTTGGAGGCGAAGAGCTGAACGGGAAGCTGGAAGCAACGGAAAGAGCTGAAACCTATTGAAGTACATTACCAAGGTTAAGTTAGGCTTGGCAGCCGCATCGCACATAGAGACAGCGATGCCACTTAGACCACGAAATCGGTCCGTTGTGAGCCGCGGGGGCTGGGCTGCATTTCCCTTTCCATATTGAACCATCCTGAGCTTTTGACAAAGTGTGAAAGGTTGTTGATACCTAAAGTGTATAGATTATCTATATTCGTTAAGGAGAAGGATTTTAAAAACGGTTCCTGCTTCTGGCTAGAGCTGGGCATGTGCAAAACAGGTGTTGAATTGCTTCCAACTCCTCCTCTGTCCTGCAGCTACGACTGAAATCATGCGTGTGAACGCCTAATCTCCTTGCATGATTTCCTATGAGACAATGTCCTGTGAGGGTCCCTACTAAGGTGCTGATTTGAAATCTACTCAGTTTTATAATGCTCTTGGACAGATGTAAGTTTACTCTTGGCCATGTTTGCCTAGCAATTTCACAGGTGTTAGCGCTAATCTATCTTTGATTTGCAGTACTGATTAGTGTGTCCTTAATGAGAAGCTTACAAGTTGCGAGGGGTATCTCCATAAAATTACTTATGTCTGGCATGCAGGTATCTTCTCTTGCAAGTTGGTCTGCCCTACAGTTCCCTGGTATATCTCTGTGGCCAGCATAAGAAATTACGATATTGTTTGGGCATCATTTAGAGATTGGCGAGCACGTAAGACACTCCTTGATGTTATTTTTAATGCATCCAGGGCTCGTAGGGCAGCCTGGCTGTCCGATAGAATGCAGATATCCGTTGATGATATTCTGTTTATCTCTAACCATTTTAAGGCTTCATGAATAACGTTTATTTTCGCTTGAAAACCACTACAGTGATCCGGTAGTTTAAAGGATTCACTAATAGAAAGCTCTTCGTAAAATAACCCTGATCCTACACCGGTGTCCATTTTAGATCCGTCCGTGTAGATCTTAACGGGTGTGTTGGGTGTTGGATCTTCTTCAAGCCATTCCAGTCTAGAAGGGATTTTCATTAGGAAATTCCTTTCGAAGCAACGAATGGGAGGGTGATAATGATAGTCACTGGGTATATCCGTGTAGGAGTCTAAGATGGTTGAATGTCCATGTGTGACAGTCCTCCATTGTGAGCTCCCTTTGAGCCTTAAAGCGGAACAGGCCGCTGAGTATTTGCAGAAGAGGGGTAGCAGATGTAGCATGATGTCCAAACCCATGGATCGCGTGGTTTTCATGACGCCACATATTGCTAATTCGGCTGATCTCTGCACCTTGTTCAATAAATTAGAATAGGTGTTTTTCTGCATTGCACACCACCAGACAACATTTCCATATAGAAGAATGGGTCTGACGACAGCAGCATAAAGCCAATGAGCATCCTTAGGTTTTATTCCCCAGGTCCTACCTAAAGCTCTCTTACAGGCATAAAAACGAGGTTCGCTTTCCTAACTCTTTCTAAGATGTTTGACTTCCAAGTCAGTTTCCTATCTATGTTTAGTCCCAAGTACTTGGTTTCTTCCGAAATCACAAGAGCTTCCCCCTTGAGCGTAATTGGACTTAGCTGAGGTATTCTGTGTTTCCTAGTGAACAATATGAGTTGTGTTTTGTCTGGGTTGACTCCTAGACCACACTTTTCTGAGAGCATTTTGTATTAGGCCTCTTAATGTATATACAAATTTACCAGAGACAGCAATAACAACATCATCGGCGTGAGCTATCACCTTACAGCTCACCGATTCCAGTATTAACAGAAGTTTATTTACAGCTGCGTTCCATAAAATCGGTGAGAGGACTCCACCTTGCGGTGTACGCCTACTTACCAATCTCCTGAGCACTGATTCTCCTAGTTTCGCTTCAATGATTCTGCTTTTTAGCATTTTGCCAATGAAGCCTACCAAACCCGGTTCTACCCCAAGATCAGTGAGTGCTGCAGTAATAGAGTAATTGTGACGTAGAGATAAGGTTTCTATCTATAGTTAGGCTTAAGTGAAATTGTATCAACCTCTCTAAAGTTTTCATTAAGAAAGAAGAGAGAGAGATATCGGTCTTAAGTCTTTCGGATGGGTATGCGAGTTTCTACCAGCTTTTGGAATGAAAAAAATTTTGACTTGTCTCCACTTAAGAGGTATATGACCGTAAAGAAAGCAACCTTTGAAGATTGCTAGTAGCCAGTGGGCTAGATATCCCTCGGCCTTTTGCAGTTCCACCGGGTAAGTGCCATCTGGACCCGGTGATTTAAAAGGTTTAAAACCTTCAATCGCCCATAAGAGCCGATCTTCAGATATAGCGTCTATTCTGACTTTACGACAGTGTACTGTATCTTCCATGCCATGCCAAGTAATGTCTGAGCAGCGTGGAAAATGAGTGTCGAGTAAAAGTTCTAAAGACTCTTTACTGGTTGTAGTGAAAGTGCCATCACTTTTCTGTAGCAGTTTCCAATTTTGTCGACTTCCCGCTAAAATCTTACGAAGTCTGGAGGTCTCAGTTTCGCCCTCAACCTCTTCACAAAAGGATTCCCAAGATTGGCTTTGGACATTTTTGATTTTCTTCTTGCAGATTCTCAGAGCATCTTTATTATCATTAAAAGCGCTTCTGCTTGTTTTTTGAAGCTTGCTTAGTTCAACCGTCCACCACTTAGGCTTGGGTTTACCCCTCAGTCTTCTTATGGGACAAGCTTCCGCCAAGGCAGCATTCATGTTGTAGGTAATCTTGTCAACCAAATTGTCTAGACCTTCTATGCTTTGTGGCACCACAGATGGACATGTTCCTAGGGTAACCCCGATACAATCTACGTACTTTTCCTAGTCTGTTTTCCTGATATTTCTACCAGGCTTAGGTTTCGGTAGATTTTTACTAACCTCAAACGAGATATATCTATGATCAGAGAAGGAATGTTCTTCCAAAACTTTCCAGTTCCTAATTCTGTTAATAACGGAGTCAAAAGCAAAAGTAGCGTCTAACACTTCCTGCCTATTACTAATGACAGAAGTAGGTTTATTACCTTTATTTCAAATCTGTAGTTTATTTCCTATCAGATAATCAAAGAGACACTCACCTTTAACGTTAGTATCAGTACTGCCCCATATCTCGTGATGTGCATTTACATCCTGCTCAGCTTCACTTGGCTCTGATGCCATCCACTATCGCGACAGAAAGGAGCTGGACCAGGATTCTCTTTCCGAATTTGGAAGAAAACACTTGAGAGCCTAGCTTCCACTTTCTTCCAATTGCCAGTCGAAATAGTGCCGTCAGGGTTGCTTTTGTCAACCACTGCTCATAGCTGTTGGCCTCTGACAGATTCGCTTAACGTAGCTGGAGAAGTCTTGGTGTGTCGGGGCTTCTTCAACGTGCTCGGGTTGCTGGGTGGGTCATCCGACTACTGACGTTTTGGGTTCGGTTCAGAACCCCGAGAGGACTCCTCCGTTACCCTTGTCGCCCAGCTGCATGAGTGCTTCTGTTTGACAGACCACTCCCCCTGTGGGATCGTTTTTAAGCGCTCCAGTAGCCTGAAGGCAGCACGTCTCTCCTTGTAGCCATGCCGTGCAGGCTCTGCTACTGCAGAGGTATCAGTCGTTTCAGACTCAGTTTTGCCACCTTTACCAAGGCTAGTCCCGGTATTGGTGGTACAGGAAGTTGACTTCTTGGCCAGAGGTTTCTTTTTTGTACCGCCACTTCTGCTGTTGCCAGGTTTGTCCTCAGCGCCAGCTTCCGCCGTACGAAATGGGCTAGCCGTGAAGGGCTTGGATGTACCGACACTTCCACTAGGCTTGATTATCCTAGCTTCCGTCGTACTAATAGAAATCTGGCTTGATCCAGATGTGGTGGTGGAAGCTATAGCTTTCTTTGCATTTAAGGACTGCTTGTCCATAGAGGTAAGAAGATGATGGGAGTTTAGGATTGACAGGGGATCTTCGTCGGTACGATGATCCTCATATGGTGATTGGATGGCCACCAATTTTGCCGTAAAACGGATGGATGGCTAGCCAATCCTCATATGGAACTTCCCTCTTAGTTCGTTTTGGATTGGTCCCCATGATATGGGGGCCAAACCACCACTTAAGCCTCATCCCCGCGGCAAGGAGAGCAAAAATCGCACAAAATGATGGGCAGGCGTGATTGATGCCCTATGTCCTGCGAGGGATCAAGAACCTGAAGAAGGAGAAGAGGAAATTGGATTTGTGACTAAGTGAATTTCTGCATATGGCAAACAGTATTAAAGCAGAGAAAAGAAAGAAACTTCAATATTAGACACAACAATCTGAAGTACTGAAATTAATGGTCGCCAGTTTGATAGTTTTACAGATGGCAAATTAGAAGTTTTTATTAAAATACTTTTAAAATATTAGAGATTTGATATCGGTTTCCTTTTTTCTGAAGAATAAGTAGATTATAATTACGTTTTTTTAGCTACATATGTTCTATGATAGCAAGAGAAATTGTGCTTGACAAGGTATGATGTTTATGAAAATGCATGGATGCGGGTTTAAGTTCTCGACAAATTTCAGTAATAGATTTAAGCTTTTAGTTTGTAGTTTTCCAACGCTGAAACAAACACATATATCCAATATTCTTGCGCTGGATATTCAGTAAATAAATAAATAACGATTTTTTCTGTTAAGATCTTAAGGCATGGACATTGCAGCAGACATCTTACATTCGATATTTAATGAAATTGGTGCGCATTGATTAAGGCCCAAGCGCACATATAATCCACAAACAGTTTTGAAGTTATTCGCGTTGTTTACCAGAGATTTATTTGTTGTTATTCTTGGTTTGCGAGTTTTACTGACTACATTTAGTTGGCCGCCGCTGTAGGTGTATAAAGTTTGTATGTGCTTAAGTTCGTATTAATGTGTGCTCTTTGCTCTTGGCCTCCTCCCCTTTACATCTTTCCCAACTCAGACATTCTGCTGCTTGTCATAACGACTAGTTGTTTTGTTGCTTTTGTAGTCGTTCTCCACGCTATTATCTATCTGAGAATTTTGCATAGGTAGTTGCCATATTTCCATTTGTAGGAATGTGGTCAAATCTCATGATACCCCATTAATTATGGTTGTTGCTGTTGTTGTTGTAGCAGTGGAAACATTCCCCATACATGTACGGGAAATGGTGCTGGAGTAGAAGTTCTTCCAACAAGTATGGTTCGATATGGGGATGAAGTGAGAGATAGAGAGTAAGAAAGGTGGAAGGGCTATTATCGCTATTTGTTAAAGATCTCTGTAGGAAGTATATCTACTTCTCTTTTAATTAATTTTATGTGTACGATAATAAGTTTTGCAAATCTTCATCATCATTCATTTTGTTACTTTTTTCATTTGCGCAAGTAAATATTATTTTGAAAACCACGCTTATGTAGGGCGGTCTTCACCACATTACAATTGTGAACAAAACTTAGCCATGGGATGAAGCTCATTTTTTGTATAGTTGAACCGGCCGTATCTGCAATATTAACGAACCGTTGTGACTAAAACTCAAAATTATGGTTGCATTGAGCCGATAAATATTACGGTTCTCCTTCCCTTCTTCAATTCTTCCATTGCATGAACTTTTATAAGTCCGGCAGCGTCTTAATACCTTCGTAACGTCTCTATAACCGTTTTTAGTCTGGATTGAAAGTCTGGAAGAAAGTACTGCATTTAAGTCTCCTTCAATTCTGTACATTTTATGTATCATATTTTTAGCACACTGGCATCACCGTGTTATGTGATCATTCGTTCGACTGGCTCGTTTCTTCAATGTGCCTCTCCACAGCTTACCCCTTCATTCGTAACGCATAAGTCGTTTATTGGTACATTGCTACCTGCATATATACAGTACGTCAAGCATTCAGCTGTCTGTCGCTCTTATCTGTCTGCCGCTCTGTCCTTCGTTGTATTATAACAATTTATACGTATGACTGGCTGCTCGAGCATCTGTCTGTCCGTTTGTTCGTCTGTCTCGTTGTATGCATGACAATTATCGTCCATGCGATGGGTAAATTTACTTAAATATAAATGAATGTATGTGTATACATTTCTGTGTGCATTTGTATATACATATATATATGTATATACTATGCACGTTTCGTTGCTTGGGGAATGCAAAAACAACTCATTTGGTACGAGTGGTATTTATTTGTCTGCTGCGACGAACAGCTCAGCTGAGCCCGAACAGTGTCGAATTGTGTTTTGCTATTTCATACTCCTATACATATGTAAGTGTGCATTCACAAACTGCAGACAGAAGTCAAACACACGTTCACACATACACATATAGTATACGTGGGTACATGGAGGTATAAATGTTATAACATTGATGTTGGCTTTGTTTTTGCTATAATATTTAGCTGTAGTTGTACTGCTACGCTTGATGTTGGAATTTAGACACAACCATACAGAGATACACACAAATCTACTTATATACATACATATGTGTATGTACATTAATATGTATGCATGCACCCCTGGTTAAATAATTACATGAGCAAAAAGTGTTTCCCGTTTCTGGAAATGAAATAATGGTAGATTTTTAACGTTTATTTATTGATTTTACTCATATGGTTGCTGTTCCTTTGGCACACATACATACATATGTACATGCGGAGACGTGTATTCGCATTTGGAACTAAGATATAATACCGTTATCTAAAATAAGCGATGCGCGTCTCAAATTCAATACGATTTTAATATTATTCACAAATCTATACATTTAGCTATCCTCTACAAAAGTATTTATAGCAGTAAGAGAATAAATGAATTAATTGAAAATTGATGGATGTGTGTATGTATGTACATACCTCTCGGGATTAAATTGGCAGATGAAGAACGTGGTTTTAGTGTATTCCCATGGGATTTCGTCACTATTGTCGTCTTTCTCAACCGACTCGGTGAATTAGAAGCCAAGGCAACTTAATGCGCTGTCCACATTGATTTCGACGCCATAGTTCTCGGGTTGAATAGCCATGTGAATAGATGTTTTGTGTTATGTGGACCTTGTCTAAACGATTTGTAACGATTGGCTACACCACAAATAATCTTGAATCACTACCTGACTGTTAGGATGGATCCACCACCAATTGTTACAATATGATTTTTTTCTTTTTTCGAAAGCGAATTTTTCAATTCTTTAATGGCGATGCTTTTAGCGCTATAATGAAGCGATTGACGTGGGCGTTAGAGGACTGCCTTACCCGAAGCCATCGGTATCGGTTTTTTTAAAGCTTGAGGGCTTAAAAGGATAATACAAAACAGAAACATTTTTGGAATAAATAGTTCAGCTCAGGCAATTGCCTCGTGAAGACGTATGTATTTGTATAGGTGGCGCAAAAGTAACCTTGCGATGTTTTTTTGGCTGTAGTTTAAAAAAAAAAAGAAAAACTGTGATTCTTCTTGTGGATTATTTTTATTTGGTCTTTTAATTTTTTTACATCAAGTCGAGAATATGATGTCATGTAAATGGCCGCCGCCACAGTTGATTGCCATTTCAGCCCTTTTTATGGCATTTTCCATCACTTTGGCCAAAACTTCCGTCGATATGTCCTCACATTCTTGACGGATATTGTCTATAAGAACTGCAAGAGTCTGAGGCTTGTTGATATAAACCCGCGACTTCAAAAAGCTCCACAAAAAGAAGTCTGGAGCGGTCAAATCAGGCGATCTTGCTGGCCAGTGCAAATCGCCAAAACGGGAGATTACGCGCCCGGGAAATGTATCCTTCAGCATATCGGTTGTGGCACGTGCAGTGTGTGCCGTTGCACCGTCCTGTTGGAACTACATGTTTTCCAATCCGAATTCATCAAGTTGCGGCAAAAAGAACTCGTTGATCATTGCTCTGTAGCGCTCACCATTCACAGTAACCGTTTGGCCCGCGACGTCTTCGAAGAAAAAAGGCCCGATGACTCCTCCAGCGAAAACAGCACACCATACAGTGACTTTGAGCGGGTGTAATGGCTTTTCGAGGGTTACACGCGGATTTTCAGTGCCCCAGAAGCGTAAATTTTGCTTATTTACGTACCCGCTAAGATGGAAATGGGTCTCATCACTCATGATTATTTTTAATGAAAAATCATCTTCCTCTTGGTGGTGATTAAGAATGGCTTGAGCGCATGTTAGACGCGATTGGCGGTCAGCAGCTAACAGATGATGCACCGTCTGGACTTTGTACGGAAACATCTTGAAATCTTGTACCAAAATTCGCTGTAAAGATCGTCGACTGATACCCATTTGCGTGGCACGTCGACTGGTCCATGTCGACGGCGCTTCCATGACATCCTCGGCTACAGCAGCAATATTCTCTGCAGAACGTCTACTCCGGGGTCTGCCACGCCTGGCAGCATCTCGTGTTGTGCCAGTCTCTTCGAGGTGAGCGGCTAAACGTCGCAGTGTTTCACCAGTAGGCGTTGGACGGCGAGGAAATCTGCGACGAAATTCACGTTGTGCCAAAGTCACCGACCGATTATTGATCAAATAAATAGTCAGCAATATTCCGCGTTCTGGAGCAGTGTAGCGTAACATTGTTTATTAACGTGTATTTCGCATGTGTTTACTACACAAATGTCAAAACTGAACTGACATTAGAGGCCAATCGCAAAATTTATAGCATTTTCTGATAGGAGGATTACTTTAGCGCCACCTGTTACATACATACGGAGTATGATCCAGTAAATTAAAAAAATGTATACACTGATGGACAAAAGTCACCGTCATTTAGTATCTAGAAGATTATAACATCTCCCGTGCCCAGGAGATAAAGGAAACATAAAAAGTAGTATATTTAACGAAAACTATTAATTATTTAAATTCTGTTTCAGTTGAAACATAAGGCTAATTCAAGAAGTATTTATAAAAAAAATTGCATATAATGGTTGCTGTGTGCATTTCTGGTGGACAAAAGTCACCGTCATTGAAATCGTGAAAATAATAGTCTGATTCAATGCCAAGCTTTTGAGCACTTTTTTTGGAGATTTTCTTTAAGGATATTCAAATAAAGTCCTTTGTCCATTATTTCATCGATAAAGACGAGCTCTCCGACACCAGCTGCCGACATGCATCCCCATACCATGACTCCAGCACCACCGTGTTTCACAGTTATTTGTATATGCTTCTCTGCTAATGCATCGCCCTGCTTTTTCCACGTTAAAACACGTCCGTCTGATTTATATATGCAAAATTTACTTTCATCAGAGAAGATAACTTTTTCCCAGAAATCTAGGAAAGACGCTTCGTTTGGTTGACCTTGCTGACCTGTGGTTTTTTTCTGCATACTCTGGCGTTATAACCAGCGGAATTCAGCGCCCTGCGCACAGTACGTGGGTGAAAAAGTGTACCAGTGCTTTCCTTTATCGATGCAGCAATTTTTGTTGACGGAGTTTTTGGCTCTTTTTTAACTATTTTTATTATTTCACGCTTTTCACGTTCAGGTAGTGCCGGCGGTCGTCCACTCCTTGCCAAATATTTGCACTTTGGTTCATCTTTAAATCTTTTTATTATTCCAGTAATAGTGGTGCGTGGACGATTTACTAATGAGCATATCTCCCGAATGGTCTTGCTTTGATTGTGCGCATTTAAAATAATTTTTCTCTCTTCAATTGTGGTTTCTCTCCTTTTTTTATTCATTTTTAACAATCACGCGGCGTCAGTAAAATTTTTTAATTAAGTAACGTTATAGAATGTATACAGATCAGTCTTAAAGCTACCATACTAAAGGAACTCACTGAAAAAAGAAGCCAGATTGGCTTAAATTTTTGTTAAAATTATTTTAAAAGGCAAGCCAAGCTGACGTGACGGTGAATTTTGTCCTCCAAAAAGGTGACAAAAATATTTTATTTTTAATTTTTCCAAAAATGGGCTAGTAAGAGAAAGATATTTAAACTGAAATAGAAATTAAATAAATCATAGTTTTTGTTATATTAAATATGCTACTTTTCATGTTTCCATTATATTATGGGCACGGGAGATGTTATAATCTTCTAGATACTAAATGACGGTGACTTTTGTCCATCTGTGTATATAAAAAATTTAATAAGAATAAATAAAAAAACTTAATACTTGAAGTAAGAAATAACAAGTGAAAAAGCAGTGACAAAAAAACGCAAGCGGCCAAACCCCCCGCAAGGAACAAGTTTCAGGGAATTGATCCCGACTGGAACCTCTGCGACAACCCACCAAATCTCTATAATAGTAATATAACCAACGACTTCTGATATCTGGTCGCAACTGCGGTTGTGCCCACAGTTGAAGAAAAAATGAAGCCCTTATCTATCGTCTTACAATGTATTCCAAATCGAAAAGGGTTTAAGATTTATAAGTCTCGAATATACCGAGGTAACTCAATTAAAATCCGGTGATCTGCTGATTAAAGCTCTCAACCTTAAAGCAGCAGACAAATTCATAAAAGCCTAAAATCACCTCACATAAACTACTCAATTCAACCCAAGATCGCATCTTCTCAAGAAACAACATACATCTGACAGAAAAAGAACTAAAGAAGAACCTGGTTTAGCCCAGGAAAAACTCATCGAAATTAGAAAGCTCTCGAAAAAAGTTGACGGGGAAATAAACTACACTGGAGCAGCAATAGTTACGTTTGATCTCATTCGCAGACCTGACAAAATGAAGCTGGGCTGGAAAAGAGTGAATGTACAAGCGCACATTCCAAATCCTATGAGGTGCAAATTGCCAGAAGCTTGGACATACGAAGAACACATGCAAAAACATCGAGGTATGTCACCAATGTGCAAACCAACAATCCAATTACGAGTATACAACTTGAAGACAGGCATGGGAAACCTTGAAGACACGTTCACTGGAGATCTATTATGTAACGAGCACATCAAAAAAATCACAGGCAAGCTAAGCAAAATCCATAATCTATTAAAAATCAGCTTTGCGCAGAAAAAGGGACCGCAGTTTTCTAAAATCAACAACATCAAAGACCACCTTACAGCAAGAAATTCACAAGAAATGACTGTACCAAATTAGCAGGGGTGAGAGTTGGAGTAACAATATTTACCACACAACATTACTTGAATGAAGGAAGACCAACAATTTGCAACCACTGTAATACCAAGCTCCTCGTCAAACATGTTATAGAGGATTGCCCTCTATCGGGAAGCCACATAGATCTAGAAAACACACTCGACTGCGCAAAGAAGATACGATCAAAACCATAAATTATATCCTAGCAAAACATAGTAGGATCCATAATGTCTGAGCTTCTTGCAGGGCTAAATGGCCTAGTAGCGCAGCCCCCTTTATAATACGTAAATAAATTTGTTGGAATGTACTTTTGTTTTATTAAAAGCTGATGGATAATATCATGGCATTTATTTTTTGATTATGATATTCAACATATGTCTGCCGGGCTACGAGTTACGGCGTTCACTCGATCAGTCCAATTTTGGACTACTTTTTCCAATAAATAGGGTAGCTCGAATGGAGGCTTTCATTGCTTCAAGAATGGTTGCTTTGTCGGCATAAGCCAATGACTTAATATAGACCCATAAAAAGTAGTCCAGAGGCCTTAAATCGCACGAACGAGAGGGCCAGTGAACAGGACCACTACTGGAAAGAAAGTTGCCTACAATTTGATTTTGCAATAAATCGATTGATAAGCGCGCTGAGTTATTCGACCGCCGTCTTATTGGAATAAAATGTGTGAACTTCGCGAAAAGGCTACTTTTTTTTTAAGTAAATTTCCACAATTTGGCTTTTTCACGTTAAACGATTCATAATGACTTGCCAAACCTTTATGATCAGAATGGTCAACATACAAGGGGGGTTCAATAAGTACCCGTGTTAGAAATGAAGACACCATTTTTGAAGTGAAGCTTCTTAGGCGTCGATGGACGAGCGAGAATGGAGAGTAAAATTTCAAGGCCATGCAACGTTTTGGGCATTTTCGTTCCGCGAGAGAGAAAAAAGATGTAACGTAGGGGAAAAGGAGACAGAGAGCTCTACCTTATATATATCTTAGATACACTTTAGACTATTTTCCCTGAGTTTTTCCTTGTGGTTGCTAATTTCTAGTCAGAAATAACACTGCCTCCTTTTTGGCGCTTGTTTGTTGGTGCAAACTTGTACGAAATATATTTTTGGTGCCTACTTTTTGGCGTTATATTTCCTTGGTGCCTACTGCTCTAAAACGAATTCTGATGTCCCCCAATTTGGGTCGAACGAAAAATCCCACTTTGACCCATGTAGAGTGCTTCAATCGAGTCCAAATGTATGACCGACCCCCACTAACTTTGGACGGTCGATCCACCCATGCCAGTGGCATACCCCCTGGAACTCCCCTGGGGGGTTCCCCATACAATCATTTCAAAATATCACCATTTTTGGCCCTTACATGAGCAAAGAAACTAAAAAGTTCGACTCAAATTGGGGGGCATCAGAATTCGTTTTAGAGGTATGGTTCCTTCGGCAAAGTTTCTTATTTTGATCCCTAGAATATGATTTTCACAGAGCAATGAGCGATTTTTTTGCCTCCCCACAAATCGACCCGGCCTACTATACGTACTATGCGGACTTATTGGTATTGCCTTGCGGTAATTTGTGCCGTTGCTGCGGTCCTGGAATCGCTGCATTTGTGCGGGTGAAATGCGCTCGGAGTGGTGCGCGTTGTTGCCACGGTTTGTGTCCGCCGTGTACCTACATCGGTCGACCCTTGTCCGTTTTTCGTAAATTTCTCCCTCTTTCTTTGCCTGCCTTGAAAGTTTCACTTCTGTTATGTATACTACGCTACACGCATTTTTTTTTTTAATTTTTTGTTTTTTGTTTTCAACATAGTCCCCGTTTAGAAAGACACACTCCTCCGAACGCTCCGGCCATTTTTTAACCCCTCCAAAAAATAGGATTTGTCGAGCTCTCCAAAATACGCCTCTGTCTCAGCGATGACTTTAATGTTTGAACTAATTTTTTCCCCCCACGAGCCATTTCTTCGTGTTAGGGACCACGAAAAAGTCGCAGGGAGCCAGATCGGGTGAATACGTAAAAACGAATTTTCGCTCACGTTTAAATTCGATGAACCAATATCTAACTGTGGTCATAGATGGTGAAGCGTCCCCATAGACAGCATCCAACTTTGCTTTTATCTCCTCGAATTTTTTCCAATCCAAAAACAAAAAGCGAATTACCGAACGATGCTGCTCTTTTTCCATCTTAGCGAAAATCACGAAACACATTATACTCGAATAGCTGCCAAATCCAAACTAACCTATCAATCAGTCTGAAATCTGTTTTGCCGTCGTTTGAAAGATGACAGCATACGATGCTGACACCAACTTCCCTGAGGAACGCCCTCTGTCATCAAACACGGGTTCTGAAACGGGTATTGAAACGCCCTCGTACACTCAGAAGTTGGTAATTTTCTGCTATTACAGAAAACATTTTACATCATTCTTGTGTTTTCATGCTCATAGCGAACTTGGAACCCGAACTCTACCGAATGGTAGTCAAGCAATCATCAGCTTAAAATATAACAGATCAGGAAAGCAATCGGTAATCATTTATTTACTTGGGTATTGTCAATATCATAGAATCTAGAAAATAAAATGAGTTCCACTAAGAAGAATTGTTTGGCAGCGCCTCTTCATGGAAATATCATTAATGACGCCATTAATAAGGCCAATAACAATCGCAGAAACCAAGAACAGAAGAGCAAGAATTTTATGATCAGCACAAAAAAAAAGTGCTTCAAAAGTAAGGTGTGAGCGCCTCAAAAAGATGCGAATCTAATCCTATAAAAAATTCCACAATGAAAGACTGTATACACTAGCGCGAATATTTTATTGCGTGTGTGTTGGAAAGTTGCTATCGCGCAGTATAGACGAGCTAGAAAAATTCACAAATTAACTGTAATAAAAAACATAACAGCAACAATGAAAATAACTTTAAACACACAAAAGTATAAAAAGAATGAGTGACTAAGACTTGACGATGATGCACTGCATAGTTGGGGCAGGCAGGAAGTGAGGTATGCAAAAAACGAGCGAAAAGAAAGAAAATACACACAGGCGAAAGCAAAGACGACGAATATGTGAATGACGCAGATGACAGAGAATAAGAACGGCTAATTTTAATTTCTGCTTTTAATGGATTTTATTACATACTTTATTACACAAGTTTTTATGCACGGAATGGACACAAAGAGCTCCGCATTGGTGCTTTGGCGGGTGCATTTATGAGCGCATACAGTGTCGGGCAAAGGAATTGCAGCTGATGCTTAATTGGCTATACAATTTTATGGGGAAAAAAGTCTACAATCTCGGTAAAATTCAGTTGGATAGTTTTACTTTTTTTACTTTATAATCGGTATGTATGTATGTATGTGCGAGTGTACATTGGAGCGCATCGCTTTCCACATAAAAAAAATCGGTACTGTTTTTCCACCGAATGTAAAGAACTTGTGATATTTTCAGAGTTCTGTCAAAATATTTTGGAGGAATATTAAGATTTACGAGCGCTGCATCGACTTCAAAGTATTTACCTCCGAAATTCTCATAATTTTCATGCTGTTGATACAATTTTTAAACCTTTTATGGTTGAACTCTTGAATATTCTTTAGGAAAATATTTTTAAGAATTTTTATTTTATTTTTGGAAATACATATTTTAAATGGGTTATCTTACTAAAGCATTCAACTTATTCTGCGAACAGCGGCATATTGCTCCTCAACGCTGAAAATGGTATGTACAGGTGGGCCATATAGCGTTTGCTTTTTGAACCACCTATTTTTTTGAGAATGGTAACACAAATGACATGTCAAATGTGTTCATAATTTACTTAAAGGTTTGACATTTACGAAATGGGACGCTATACGCTTGAGAAAAATTGGGAAATATTGAAAACCTATTTCCAAAGTGGTGGGTCTTCTTCTTCTTTTCTGATTTTCACATCGGTGGCTACGTCAATAAGCAAAATTGTCGGATTTGTTTGGTGCGGCTTTTCGTCTGGCGGCATCATCGGGCTATTTTTTTTCGAAAATGAGCGAGGAGCCGCGGTTACAGTAAATGGCGAGCGTGACCGTGACATGCTCAACGAGTTTTTAATTCCAAAAATAGAAGAGGATGACATGGACGACATTTGGTTTCAACAGGACGGTGCTACTTGTCACACTGCCAAAGTTGCACTCGAACTTTTGGCTACCGTTTTTGAAAACCGAATAATCAGCCGAAATTCCGATATTAATTGGCCGCCTCGGAGCTGTGATTTAAGCCCGTTGGACTATTTTTTTTGGGGAGCCGTTAGGGACAAATGCTATGCGAACCATCCAGAGACGATTGATGCTTTAAAACCACGAAATCGAAGATGCCATTCATGAAAATGGAGTCCAAACAATCGAAAATGTGCTTAAAAATTAGGTTGATCGAATGGCCTACTGTAAAGCCAGTTGTGGCAGTCATTTGAACGATATTATTTTTCATTCATACGAGGGGTGCCTTCTATATTTCGGGATTAGAGAACAAAAACAAATTTTAATCATCGAAAATCACTTTATTGTTTTTCAAAATATTCTCCATGAAGATCTATACACTTTTGCATGCGTTTGAACGAATTGTCGAAGCACTTTTGCCACTCTGAATGAGGTACCTCCAAAACATGAATTCCGAATGCCGCAACCGCTTTTTCAGGTGTCGAAAAACGTTGACCTCTGAGTTTGTTTGTTACGTACGGGAATAAAAAGAAGTCATTCGGTGCCAAGTCAGGACTATACGGCGGATGACCCATTAATTCGATGTTTTGGGTGCTCAAAAATGCAGTTGTTTGAGCCGATGTGTGAGAGCTCGCATTGTCCTGATGAAGAGTGATCCGTCTTCGGCGATTGGTTTTCTTAATTTCTTGGAAGACAACTGGCAAACAAATGGTTGTGTACCACTCAGAATTTACTGTTCCGCGTTGTCCTAGTGGTACGGTTGCGACATGTCCAGTTTTTCCGAAAAAACAGGCGACCATTTGCTTGGAAGAGCTTCGTGCGCGAACAACTTTTGTTGGATTTGGCTCATCTTGAAACAGCCATACAGTCGACTGCTGTTTACTTTCGGGCTCATACGCGTAAATCCATGATTCATCACCTGTCACGATGTCATTGACGTGTTTCGAAGCCCCGCGATCGTATTTTTTGAGCATTTCCTTCGACCAATCGACACGAGCCTTTTTTTGGGCGATTGACAAATTGTGTGGGATCCAACGCGAACAAATTTTTTTCACAGTCAAATGTTTATGCAATATTGAATATATGCTGGTCCCACTAATGTCTAAGATTGTCTCAATCTCACGATAGGTTACATGACGATCTTGCAATATCAGTTCGCGCACAGCATCAATGGTTTTCGGAACAACAACTGATTTTGGACGACCTTCACGAAAATCGTCTTGGAGTGAACTACGACCACGATTGAATTCACCATACCATCGATAAACACTGGTCCTTGATGGAGCTACATCGCCAAAAAATGAATTAAGTTCATCCATGCAATGTTGCTGAGTTAATCCACGTCGAAAGTTGTAAAAAATAATCGCACGAAAATGTTCACGATTTAATTCCATTTTTTGACCGAGATGAATCTTTTAAGTAACTGTAAACAACACAAAAAGCGCTAGTATTTCAAAACGTTCTGAGTACGTAAAAGCCAAAAAAAGTCAAACTTTGCGATACAGCTGTCAGTTGCCAGATTGCAACACCAGGGTTGCCAAATTCCGACATATAAAAGGCACCCCTTGTAAATGACAATGTTAAATCTTCAAAATAAAAAAAAAGTTTGAAAAAATATTGATTACAATAGTTTTTTTTTTTTATAGCCGATTCAAAAAGCAAATTTTACATGGCCCACCCTATAATAAGTGGGCAATCAATTTTAAATTTTCGTTGTTTTAGTTCAATTTAAAATCAGATACTTCTAAATAAATCGTCTTCTTCTTCTTAGCACCACAGTCCTTGGGTGAACCATTGCTTGATTCACAACCTTTTGCCACCCGTCTCTATCTAAGGATACTTTCTTCCACCGCCGCACGTTCAGCTTTGCAAGGTCATCTTAAACATCGAGCCATTTCTTTCTCGGGCGTCCTCTTCTTCGGCCTCCAACAGGACGCAATTCAATTACTTTTCGAGTTTTTCTCTCCTTGGGCATTCTGAACACGTATCCAAGCCATCTTATCCTCTGAGATTTTATAAATTTCATCACAGTTTCGTTTTTTGCTAAAAGTTCTAGCTCATGATTATATCTTATTCGTCCTGCAGTCTTATTGGTCGATACATTTTTTGTAAAATTTTTCTTTCTTTGACTTAACCAGTCTCAAATTAGAGTAATAAGACTTATTTGCTGCTAAAACTCTCCCACTAATTGTGAATGACTTATCCATATTGTCTGATATTTTGATACCCAAATAGGATAATTCTTGCACACTCTCGAATGCATAGTCTCCGATCAGCAGGTCATCATGCCTTAAATCGGAGCTGGACCGGGCAATAAACTTCGTTTTTTCTGTATTAATTATTAGCCCAGTAGTTCGTACTGTTTTTTCTAGTTTTTTAATTAATTTTCTAATTCACTCCTGCTTTTAGCCATGCTAAGTATGTATCAATTACTAAACTAAACTAATTGCTACATGCAGAACCCGATTGAATATCAATGTGGATATCAGCGTCTCCCTGTTTAACTCCCGATATATGTAATGGGAAATGATTCAGAACACAATGACCTTCGCGTCATAATAGAAATCTCAATTAGCTTCAGCGGTAAAAATTGAATATGTCTTCAGTCTATGCTGTCAAATGCTTGTTTAAATTAATCACCCTTTGCAATAAATTGTGAATTACCCCAATATATACTTACCTCTTCTATCGCTAATTTACTTCATTTTTAATACTTACAAATTGTAAAAAATTAAATTTAAAAATTACTGAAAATTATATATATATTTATATGTTTTCTATAAATATATTTTCCCGTAGTTCCTAGGTGGAACAAAGGGCCTCAATAAACAAGTTAAAATTATATTCATTTAAAGCTAAGAATTTGATTTGTCGCCAAGTGTGATCTGCTTGTAGCGCTTCTGCCTCCACTAGTTGCCTCCATGTGTCCGACTGCCTTGCGGGTTCCAGTCTAGTGCTGCTTTTGTGATATCTCCATGTGGTTTTCCCAGTGTGTGACCGATCGATTGCCACTTTCGCCGGTGGATTTCAAATCGCAGGTGTTAATGATGGTATGAGGCCAGAAAACGTGCACAATTTTGCGAAGACTACGATTGTTAAATTCCTATGCCTGGGTATGTGTGATGATCTCCATACTTGTCTAAGAGACCAAACACAGCGCGACTCTTTGATATTCGGCTGCTGAGCCGCCATTTTTGTTGATGACGCTTCCGTGATAACAGAACTCATCTACTACTTCGGGGCTTAGAGCCGTTTTTATGCAAGGTTTGTGAGCTCCCTATTGTTGACGCACAACATCTTCGCTGCTGCTGCTGCACCACTTTCGCTGCACATTTGCTCAGCGCTGCGTTGTTAGATGCATTACTAGGTCCAGTACCAGGTCTCAAATAAAAAAAATCGATTTTGAACAAAAATTTCGGCCTTAAATTGTTTATAAAAAAATAGAATAGTAAGACAAAATCTTCAATTGATTACTAAAAAAATAATAATTAATTACTAAAATTCGCCAGAAGCTCGAGTTAAAATTTGAGACAAATCGGTTTAGCCGTTTTCACATAATGTTGGTCACAGACTTTGAAAACACCATTTTGTGAATAATGCGTTTAAAGTTTGAAAATCACTTTACATAGGATAAAATATACATATATTTTTTTAACTTATATGGAGTTGTATATTCCAGGACCATATAATACACCGCCGCCGGTTCGGCAGCTTCTAATAACTCGAGCTGATGTTGTCTGCGGGCCATTCTTCCATAACGGGCATCATCATAAAAGGGACAGAGTTCCAGGTAAGCGCTGCCGCTCCAACTTTCAAGCACTCTGAAACGCATTTCCAAATTTGCGTGTAACTTCGAAAATATTCACCGGAACTATATTAAATTTTCAGTGTGTTCTTAAATATATGTATGTAAATTAAGAAAATAAAATTAAAAAAAAATCGATTTTTTGAAAATTCTAACTGTATATAACCCCTTAACTAAAATTTGGGTTTTATTACGCACAACTTCTACGCATAAGAATTTACACGCATAATAAAAACCCTCACCAGTTAGAACTAAAAAAATATGTCAGGTGCTAATTGCAAATTTTTTGTACAATACTGTATAGGAAAACTTTTTATATGTACATACATACAGTGGCACAGTAAAGTCTACATACCCCATTGAAAAGCGAGGTTTGGAGAATTCTGTGAACATTGTAGCATTAGAATATATTCCAAACAAATCCAATCTAACAACAAACAATAAATCTTAACCAAAAAAGTTTAATCCAAAAATATTTATTAACAAAAACAAACAAAATTCATTTTCCAAACACAGAAAAGTCTGCATACGGCTTTGTAGTGGAGTACACAAAATGCAGTTCTGTACTCAAACAGTGCTACCAATCACTTCAGGCGTCTTTACTAGATACCGTAAGTTAGAAAGAAGTTTAGTTCTTGGATATTAAAATTGTAGCTGTGTTAATTTAACCAAAATGGGTAAAGAAATCTGTGTTAAAGTACGTGAGCTAATTGTGAAATATTATAAGGAAAAAAAACCTTTAAGAGAGATTGGACTGGTCGGACATCCAAAATCAAGCATTCAAACAAATATTCGGAAATATAATCACACTAATAGTGTAGAAAACAAACCAAGAAGTGGTCACCCACCTAAACTGACTCCTCGTGCTAAGCGAAAAATATTGTTAGACGTGCAAGAAAATCCAAGAATAACAGCAATAGAAATTGCAAAAACCCTGAAAAATCAGGATATTGCTTCAGTGCATCCAGAAACGGTGAGACATTTATTGAGAAGCAATGGAATCCACAACCGCGTGCCTCGAAAGAAGCCATTCATCAGCAAAATAAATATGGAGAAACGAGTCGAATTTGCTAAGAAATATATTGATGCATACGAAGATTTTTGGGCTAATGTTTTATTTAGTGACGAAAGCAAGTTCAACTTGTTTGGCTATGATGGCAAACAAAAAGTATGGCGTCGAAATAATGAAGCATTATTGCCCAAAAACTTGCTTCCTTCGGTGAAGCACGGTGGTGGCTCCATAATGGTTTGGGGCTGCATGTCAGCGGCTGGGGTGGGTAATTTAACATTTATTGATATTAATATGGATCGCATGGTATATTTGGACATTCTCAAAGCTAATTTGAAGCAATCCGCGAGTAAACTGGGTCTTACGGCGGGTTGGTACTTTCAGCAAGATAACGACCCAAAACATACCGCTGGTGTTGTCAAAGAATGGCTACTATATAATGAGCCCCATCAACTTCATTCCCCACCCCAGTCACCGGATTTGAACCCCATAGAGAATTTATGGACCTCAAAAATGCTTTACTTGAAGAGTGGAATTTAATTTCGAATAATTACACAAAAGTATTGGTAAATTCCATGCAAAATAGATTAAATGCTGTTCTAGAAAGTCGTGGCGGACCCACCAAGTATTAATTCTGTTGTCTTTTTATTTCCTTTTAAGTGAAACACATTCTTTTTACAAAGTATGCAGACTTTTCTGTGTTTGGAAAATGAATTTTGTTTGTTTTTGTTAATAAATATTTTTGGATTAAAATTTTTTTGTTAAAATTTATTGTTTGTTGTTAGATTGGATTTGTTTGAAATATAATCTAATGCCACAATGTTCACAGAAATCTCCAAACCTCGCTTTTCAATGGGGTATGTAGACTTTACTGTGCCACTGTATGTACATACATATGTGTATCTAAGTTCGTGCAATATAGAAATGTGTGCAACGTAGTACTAAACTAGTTTGTATACTCGTGTGTATGTACAGGCATATGTATGTTTGTATGCATGGCTGTGCTCTCATCCACTAGGTTCTTATATTTCGCAAATGTTTCCAGTTTCATCTGGTGCTTCTCATCCGTAAGGCTTTTGCTTTTACATATACATACATACATACAAACATATACATATATACGTATATATACATATAAACATGTATGTATATGCAGACATACATATGTACATATATACAGCCACATACATACATACATACTTAGATACCCATAAATATGTATAAATTTCTTGTTCCATTGTACCTCAACGTCTTGGCCTTTTTCTCAGTTTCAATTGCTGGGCGCTACACGTTACCTTGTGCTTGTAAAACTGTTCCTACCTTATACATATATTTCTATACACACACACAAATGTACGCACGCTTATACACACTTCGCTCCAGCTGGTTTTTGCCTTCTTGCACCTACCTATCTCCGTACATACATACATACATACATGCCTAGGTATGTATCTACCTACTACTTTCGCCTGTCTCAAAGTGCTTCCATATCATATTTATTTCTTTTGTGTATTTTTTATGTTTCCGCTCATTGTCTTGTTATTTATTTATAACGAACTCTTTTCTTTTTATTTCTTTGCTGCCATTGTTGTTGTTGCTTTTTTTTTGCCATCCGAGTGCATCTTGCTGTTTCCAAAATGAGGGGCGATCGCATAAATAAAATCAGAGCACTACTCCTACTTTTGTGTGCGCCCGAAAGAAAGAAAAATAACGAAAATGTTGTGTTAGGCGTCCAGTGCCTCAAACGATGGTTGTTGGATCAAGTGTAGTGTGGAGGCCGACGACCGTCCATTCGACGCTTTGATACATATACACATACCTATGCATGTATGTATATGTATGCGTGCATACATTTGTACCCAAGTAGCACAGCTGCCTCCACTGCCCGGCGATTTGTCTGTGTGCGTGTGCCCGAAGCTGTGTACACCCAATTAAAATGGGCAAAAGACATTAAACCTGAAGCCCAAGAAATGGTTGGAGGCGAACCTGAAATGGAAAACAAACAAGAACTTAGCACAATAACAAAATACAATAAAAGAAATATACTACAATCAAAAAATGAAGAAAAAGTTTTTCACTTTAAAGCGTAAAATTTCGAAAATAACAAAACAGGATTTTTTGACGCCCCTGGTATGGCGTTTACCAGCGCTTTATTCTTATTTCTTCTTTTCTCGCTGCTTTTTGTTGGTTTAAATTTAGAAACTATGGAACTATAAGTTTGTGCATAAGTTTGTAAGTACATATGAATGTACGTATGTATGTATGTATTATGCACTGCAGGGACTGATGTGTACTTTTATGCCTGTGAACATACATCCATACAGAGATATATATTTTCGTATATAAAAGGTATAAGCTTTTGTGCTTGCGTCTTGTTTACGCAACGCTGCCTGCTGGTCGCTCATATGTACATACATACATACATACATATCTGTTTATTTATATACATATGTGTGCATGCACTTCAATCTCTGTCCAGACACCAATCCCCATTCGCCCCCACTATATCGCACAACAGCTGAGTTGGTCGAAGGGTATCGCACATGTGTGCACGCGTACATACATACATATTTATGTGAATACATACAAATACTTATGCACGGACGAAGGGAAGCAATTGCTCAGGGGGGTCTTGCCGAAATATTTCTGTTCATATATACACTATTTTATGATTTTTTGGTGATCATGTTTTTTTTTTTTTTTTTTTTTTTTTTTTTTTTTTTTTTTTTTTTTTTTAAATCCCCATTTATTTGTATTTATTCATTTATTTTATACATCTGTCCTTTGATATTAAGTATGTTGTTTAACAATTTGGAGAGGATTTATATACATCGCTTAATGGCCAGTGTCAAAAGCGATAAAATTAAAATAAACGAAATAATAGCAATTAAATAATATACAATAATACAATACAGGTTTCACTTTACATGATTACATTTTACAACTATTTTTAATTACTTTTTTTACATATTTATGGTTTTTTAGCATTTATCATACTAGGTCGCTTGGTCGGGTTCTCTTTAAACGCCTTTTCCCGTTTCTTTCCCTTTCAAGAAGTTTGTTAATTTCTGCATTACTGTGTGTGCGTATTTTTTTCAAAGTGCCTTGTTGTTATCTTTTTGATTTCTTCGTCTACTCTTGCTATATTAAAAGTCCTGTGGATGTCATCATTTTTCGTGTACCTGTCAGACATGGTCAAAATTCGAAGAATCTTTGATTGCTGTCGTTGTATTTTTTCTATATGAGTTTTTTTAGCCGTTCCCCACACCTGTAATCCATATAGCCAGATTGGTTTAATCATAGTTTTGTACACTAACAGCTTGTTCTGTATTTGGATTTGGAGCAGACTAACCAATGAAGTTGTCGAAGTTTTTCTTTTATTTGTTTGACCTTTTGCTTTATGTGGTGATTCCAATTTAGTTTGGAGTCCAAGTGAATTCCCAGATATTTAGTAGTTGATTCTATTGTAATTGCTTTATCATTTATTTTAATTGGAACTGCGGTAAATTTTGTTTTGTTAGTAAATATAACCTGTACGGTTTTGTCTTCATTTATTTTTAGGCACCAGTTATCAAACCATTCCTTAACTGCGTTTGTGTATCGCTGCAGTTTTTCAGTAGCGATAATTAAGCTTTTGTCTGATGCTAATAGTATTGTATCGTCTGCGAACGTAGCAATTGAAGAATTAGTTTCGTCAGGACGAGGTATATCTGCGGTGAATAAAACATATAGTAGAGGGCCAAGAACGCTTCCTTGCGGAACTCCAGCAGTTATTTGATGAATACCTGAACATTGATTGTCATATTTAATATAGAAGATTCGGTCGGTTAGATAGCTTTTTATGATGAGATAGTAGTCAAAAGGTAGCATTCTTTTTATTTTGTGGAGTAATCCTTCATGCCACACTTTGTCAAACGCTTTAGCTACGTCCAAAAATACTGCGGCACAGTATCGATTGTTTTCAAGGTCTGATTGGATTTTATTTGTAATTCTATGGATCTGTTGAATAGTCGAATGTTTTTTTCTAAATCCAAATTGATGATCCGGTATTATACGTTTTTGGTCTATAAGTTGGCTTATCCGATCATGTAGTAATTTTTCAGCAATTTTAGATATTGTCGGTAATAAGCTTATTGGTCTATATGATGACACGGTAGTTGGATCTTTACCCGGTTTTGGCAATGCAATAATCTCTGCCACCTTCCAGAGCTTCGGAAAGTATTGTAAGTGAAACATTGCATTAAAAACGTTTCGCAAGTATATATATGCCTTGGTTGGTAGCTCCGCTAATGCTTTTCCTGTTATCATGTCATATCCGGGAGCTTTTTTATGTTTTATTCCTTTTTTGATGCAAGCTATTATTTCGTGTGTATTCGTCCTTTTTATTTTTGTAAAATCATAGTGGAAATTGTTTTGGTTGTTGATTTTCTTTTCTTCGTCATTTGATAGAACTTTTTCGAAGTAATTTGCCAATGTTTTCGCTTTTTCCTCTTTTGTAACAGCCCATGAATTGTCATCTTTTTTTAGTGGTGGTTGATGTTTTATTTGAGTTTTTAATTTTTTAGTACATTTCCATAAAGAGTAATTTGTATCTTGATAGGGAGTCAGATTCTTCAAATAGTTCTCGATTTCTTTTCTATTTCTCTTATTTAAGGTATCCTTAAGAATTTTTGTAGTAAACCTAGCTAGTTTTCTCTTGTCGTCAGGTGATCTAGTTTTTTGCCATCTTTTTCTTAACTTTCTTTTTTCTATAATTTGCTTTTTAATAGTAATGTCAGTTGTTGGTGTATTTGTTCTATTTGCTTGCTTTGGTGCCGATCTGATCCCTGCTTCTAGTACTACGTCATTAAAATGGATAATGGCATGTTCAATGTCAAGTTGCGTGATCATGAGAACACTAATATTCACAGCATGCCGAACCGCTACAACAATTCCATATCGTTTATCAATTTTATTTTAAATTATCCAAAAATACGAAAATTTCGAAATCAAAACAAACGAAGATACCTCAAATTTTGTTTGTTCTGTGCCAGCTGATTTCGAATGATCAAAATGTGCCATTTGCGTCTGGTAGCAATGCTTTCGATTTCGGTTCCCTCAATCAAGCGAGAAAATATACATACACACATACATATGTATATGTACATATCACGATGGAGAGAATAATGAGGTGGCCCTATTAAATTGCTCTCCACGAATTTGACATTAGGCCTCTTCTATTCGACATTTCCCCGCCCGCTATATCTATGCTCAATTAACTTTACGAAAAATTTGCATGTGAATGCAACAACAAAGTTGTCGAGCAAGCTCATTAGACTGGTCGTGCAAACACATGTAATTTAAGGCAGCTCTCTTCCCGCGTTGCCAACATACATATGTTTAATTATAACAGTTGTTTCATCTATTCGCCACTTGCTAAGGCTTGGCGAAAAGAAGAGACCTAATATCAGCTGATTTTTGTGGCATCACCCTAGTCTAATTGGTGATCAGTGTGACCAGAGTACCAGTTTTGTAACTTGATTTAGCATTTGGCTTGTTCTTTAGCCACAGAGTTTTTATTTATTTAATTTAGTAAAAAAACATAAAGGTTCTTACCGCTAATATAAACATTAATAAAACATAAACATTATAACAAATAAAGGAGCTAAAAATTAAATACAACTTGATTGAAAAGAATACGATTATATAATATTACCGAATTAAATGTTGCAAAACAGAAGAAAATTGATTTTTAATTATTGTAAAACCTAACGATATGGAATTCGAGATCTCAGTAAATTCGCGCAGACTCCGAGCAATAGGTGCATTGGACTTGAAAATCGTTTGAATATATTGAGATAAAAAGGTTAAGAGTTTCGTAAAGTTCTCGCCATAATAAGAAAGTAAATGAGTTGCAAAAGAAAGGCAAATCAATGTCACCTTGAATTAAATTAAACACAAAAGCAAGCGATAGAATCGACTTTCTGCACTCAAGCGGCTTTAATCCAATGAGTAACAAGCGGGACAGAAAATTAAAATTTAAATTGTACATACATACATACATACATACAAGGGGGCGCGAAATGGCTCACTCCATCCATCACTCCAAATAATTTTTTATTTAGTAAAAAAGTTATTCAAAAACAAAATGAACCATTAATTTTGCGACACCTTGTACATACATACATACATATGCATGGCTGACTTCCCAAACGTCAGTTGCGCTGCATAAGTACAAAATGTCCGTCTTGCGCAAGGAAATGAAGTAGTAAACGCACATACATATATCCAGCATGTGGTGAAAATTGAACGAATTGAAATCAATAGGATTTTTAAGCTTTATTTGAAGATATTTAATAAAAAAATCAGAATTTTATATAACTCTGATCTATTCGAAATTACCATTTATTTTTTTTATATATTATTAAATTGAGAGCTGTGGAAATCGGGAATCTGCTAAATTTTTTGAAAAACAAAAGTTCGCATTGGTTTTAGGGCAATCAGGACAAGCTCCCCATGTGGCATCTCATTGGGCTATACGCCAATACAAGTCTGCAATTCTCAATGTATGATTTATAAGCAGGCTTCCATTCAAAACTATGTATAATTCTTACAAACATATCAGAGGCACATATTGAAGATATTCTTAAAATAAAAAAAAATTTAAACAGTTTTAAGTTTGAAAACTATGAACTTCGCATAATTTTACGAGCTACGTACATATGTATGTTGGTTGGTTGGTTGGTTAAAGTGATGATTCTTCCAGAATCCAACTAGCGCTTCCGCGCCATTTTGCTGCCACATCCTCGTTACCAACTTGTTTAACGGTTATTTACAGCATAACTACATCCAGTCTGTGCGGTTAAGGAACCTTATTAGGTTGTTAACGTCCAAGCCAGACATATGTATGTACTCGTATGTATGTTCTTGTGTTAAAAGCAGCGCGACATTTCACAAAGTTTTGACTGCGCATTCACTTTATATTTAATTTCTTTTATAAAGATATTATTTATCCCATAAGAAAAACGTATAGCTCAGTGAAGTTAAATATTATTATATATTTGAATCAGTTAATAATATTTTTGAATCAAAATTTCTAGGAAAATTTCGATTACGCAGTTTGTTATAATAAGGAAACACTGGCTCACCTCAAGCTGTAATTGCTATAATGATAATGATGATGAGTTTATTATAATATGGTTTAATAAAGTGCAAGTTTGAAGTAGCTCAAAAGCGCGTAGATTTTAGACATTTTTTGTCGTTGTTGCATTTTCTCCATATAAATTAAAAATTCGAGCATTCGTAATATGGAGATAACAACAAGAAAAATTTATCGAAAATTAATGCGAATTTTGAGCCCAGAATTTTTCTAAAGAGTATAATTAAAAAGTTTGAAATTTTGTTAAAAATTGATTTTTTTTTCCTTCGGTTAAAAAAATATATTAAAGCCAAAGAATAAATCTTTTTACCACATGCCTTATACATTTTGCTAAATAAATTTCTAAATCTTTAAAACTATGGCATGAATTCATCAAAAAAAGTTGCGAACATTTGTTGCACTCAGAACGTCGTGGGGAATTAAAGCCCCGCCACCACGCTCCCCCGAAAATCGGATTTTGCATACGTACATCTACATACAAATGCGCAAACAAGCTTGGCTACATAAATACATTTCCATATATGTACATATAGATGTATGTATGGAGATGTTCACACAAAAGCAAATGGTTGGCTGCAAAATAAAGCACAAATACAGCTGCTGGCAGCCCAAGCAGAAACAGCGTTAGCAACTCTGCGTTGTGGGGGTAAAAATAAATTACTGTTGTTGCTTCTCTCTCAGAGATATCGGTATTGGCTGTTCGGCAAAGAGTGGCGGCGGCCGACCGAAGAAGTTTATAAGTGTTGATTAAGGAACACACATGCATACAAATGTATGTATGCATGAGAGTCCATGGTGTGGGAGACACGTGCGTGTAACGGCAGCAGAGCGCAGCGCTAACGGTGGCAGCGACAGCGACTGCGCGACAACAAATTATAATGTTCCTTTATTCCATGCTACCAATTACAACAAAAACAAAATAGTTATTATGGCCAGCAAAAGCGCGATAGCAACTAATTTAGTCTCGGCGTTGTGTTGTTTTCAGCCACATTGTGGCACTCAATCGGGCGGTTGGTTGGTCGGTTAGTTGGTTGGTTGATCAGCTAGTCAGTCGATTGACGTCGCCAACACCGGCCGAGTTTTGAACTTTACTGATTTCTGCTTCTCCGCGCTTTCCATTTCCCTTCCATAATAAACGATGCCATCATTTGTTTTCCGTTGTTGTTGTTGTTGTGAATTGTTTACGAGCGACGACGAATGACGACTCCACGCTACGCCTCCCACTACTCGCCGGTTTTATGTAAGTATGTACATACATATGTATGTATGTATATTCCGGCTATTTTAAGCGCTCAATACTTTATTGTTATTTTTATTGTTGTGGTTGATTTTTCGTTTTATTTTCTTTATTTTTCCTTGTTATGGTTTGTATTTTTTCCTGGTCGCGGCTTTTTGCTTCGTTTTATTCATATGTATATACAATATGTACGCAGTCGCGCCTTTTTGTTGGTTAGGTCGGGTTCGAATTTTTGTTTTCGCTTTTGGATAAGTGCACACATACATATGTATCTGTGTACTACATGTGTGGGTATATGTTTGTTTTTGTTTTGAACACACCACTACCATCGTTCAATTCCTGCGGATTTTTGTGCTTATCGCCAGTATTACTAATCCAGCGAATTTGATTTGGGGTCAAAGCGTGCGATTGCTCGTAGTTTTCTTGGTAGCCTAAGGTATTATTAAAATCTGATCTTGAGATAAGATTGCAACTTTGGCATAGAGAAAGCGCCATTATTGTTAATATGTATTTATGAAACTACTGTTCGAAAAGTCCGCGGATTTTCTCATTTAAACAAACAGTACTTGATACATGCATATGTATGTGTGCATGTACATATAATCCCAAAATAAATTTTTTCTAGATTGGTTTCTTTCATCTGACTTTTGGGCGCAATTTGCTAGGCTGTGTGTGCGGTATAGCTCGTTCCGTAATGTGACTCGTTCCGTTCGTCTATTAACCTCTGTGACTGATGGAAACATCGATAAATTGAGTAAATTTTAGTCGAAGATCGTCGTGTGAACATCAGTAGCTGGAATTAATGTATCGCTTGAATCTGGCCAGAGCGTTACTCACGACATTTGGAAATCACACCATTTCAAGTGCGGCTTGTTGCTAAAGAATTACTTTTTTGTATCAAAATTTTACCCAGCTACCTAGAATTTCAGAATTGAATTGGACGATAAATTAAACTGGAGTAGAGTAGTAGCAATTGAAAGGAAACTGTAGGAGTGTATCCTGTACTGGCGCACAGATGGTTCGAAGAGCCTAGAAGGCATAGGCGCTAGAATGTATGGCCCAGAAGCAAGCGTTTTGTACCGATGGATAGTTTTTTAAGCATCTTGCAAGCGGAGATGCATGCAAAGATACACTTAGATAGAAATTTCCAGAATGAGGGAATCGCCATTCTGAGCGACAGTCAATAGGCACTCAAGGCTCTTTCATCCTGTGAGATTAAGCCCTTACTGGTCATTGAGTGTATCGAGAAACTAAATATACTAGGAAGGCACAATCGCACCCGGCTAATTTGGGCTCCAGGACATAGGGGTATAACTGGGAACGAAGTATCGGATGCATTGGCGAGAGAGGCTGCGGCCTCGCAACACACCATCAAGAAGAAGCTTAGGAGTGATGAGCTAGGGCTAAGGGAGGTTTGCCAGACTAAATCGTTATTGGTAGAGTACAATGAAAATTTTTTTAAAGACTCATAATCCTCCGCAAGAATAAACTGAGAATGCTGACGGGCATCCTCACAGGCCACTGCAGACTGTCTAGGCATTTGCATATGATCGGGATTTGGTGCGATTCTTGTCGTTTCTGTGACCAATCCCAGGAGACTCCAATGCACCTTCTCCTTGATTGTAGCGCTATAGCGCGAAGAAAGTTGGGACATCTCCGCCAACTGCAGCCAGAAGAAAGGCACATATGCTCATACCAACCCAGCTCTATTCTGAGTTTATTTAGGGGTCCTGGGTCTGGATGTAGTACTGTGGGTCTGTGATGAGTAGAGGGCACAAAATGCCATGAGGTCGAAGTGCAAACCTCGTAGAAAATCTATCTATGTGTCGATGAAAATTTTACCGAAGATGAACATAACATCGAAATTAACCAAAAATCGTTAGAAAGGCGTGATGAGTCAAAACCCAAGAAAGCTGATTCAAAATCAATATTTTGCTAAATGTTTTCCTTGATTGCCAACTTGAGCTTTCTTCGCCTTGACAATGTATTTAGTGTTTGAGCTCGGCTTGTATGTGACTATTTGACCAACACCAACATTATACATATACACTATACGTCTCACATGGCCCCGCTCCCACGACTCAAATTTCCTCCTTGCAGTATGTACTTATATAATATTTTGAGGCGATAAGAGAGAACTCACAGAAGGAAGGGATACCGAAATCGGCGAATGGAGAGTGTTTGTTTTTAGAAAAGCGTTGGAATATGTGTGAAGAATATTTTGGAGTGAATCACATAAATTTTAACTAGACGTCCGGTCTTATGAATCGGCATATTTCAAGATTGTAGAAGAAGATAGTTAATTACATTCAGGGCTAGGATTTTAAGGCATTTGCCTATTTTGTCTGCATGATCATATCTCTTATACAAAATATAAATTGTTATTTTGCCTTTTTTGTGCCTTTTTTATTTTATTGCCTTTTTCTGCCTTTTCTAGGTGCTTTGCCTTTTTCTTGCCTTTTTATATTTAAATCCTGACAAAGTACGCTGGATTTGGCACAGCTTTTTTGTTTTACAACACTGCTCTCCACTCATCAGCTAATTTCTATTTCATCTTCAGCTTGCGATATGGTGAGTTTCTTTTTTTGTAGATAAAACTTGACATTTTGAAATTCGAGCTTTAATTTTCTTTGTCAGTTAAATATTTGCGATAATTTAAAATGCCTAAGGCACATTCCTATAATTCCGTGAAAATCCGCGGCTATATAAAAGAATTTGGGGAAGACATACTTTCGACCGACGGAAAGATTCTCATTTGTTCATGCTGTGGAATAAAAGTAAATCACGACAAAAAACATCATATTCAACAACATCTTCAAACGGAAAAACACAAAAAAGCGGCGACATTGAAACTGGCTCCGAAGGCACAACCTATAACTTCATTTTTAAATAATGCCACATCAAATGAGTTTTTCAGAGATCTCACCAAAATGATGGTAGCCTGCGATATATCTTTAATAAAAGCCAATCATAAAGAGTTCAGATCGTTTATGGAAAAATATGCCCAGAAAAAAGTTCCTGATCAATCGACTACGCGGAAGCACTATTTAAAAGGAATTTATGAAAATGTTTTGGAAGAAATACGGTCGCATATCGGAAACAGCAGCATTTTTGTGTCAATTGATTAGACTACGGACAAAGCTGGCAGATTCGTTTGCAATGTCATTGTCGGTCCTTTACGACAAGGTGGCCGAAGGTTCTTCTAACATCGGAAGTAATACAAAAGGTAAACGCTTCGGAAATTGCTAAACTCTTTGATGATGCCTTAAAAATTCTATGGCCAGATGAAGTAAAACGGGATAAAGTACTGATATTTGTTACAGACGCTGCGCCATATATGAAAAAAAGCGTAGTTGGGATTCATTTGTTTTATCCACGAATGATTCATATTACATGTGTTGCGCACGGAGAAAAACTGCGAAGCCAGTATGAAGAAGTTGATTCCTTAGTTGCAAATATGAAGAAAATATTTTCAAAAAGTCCAACAAGAATTCGATTCTTTCAAGAAAAGCAATCAGATCTACCTCTACCACCTTAACCAGTAAGTTTTTTTTTTAAATCCATGTATGTATAAATGATTAAAAAATTTGGCATTTTTAAAGATCTTGACACGTTGGGGAACTTGGTTGGAGGCAGTATCATAGTATCCAAAAAATTTTAACGGAATCAAAGATATTGTTGATGGTCTCAATGACGATGCGGCTTGCGTTATTTTTGCAAAAAAATTGTTTGCAAACAAGGGAATTCGAGAGGACTTGGCTTATATTCAGGCTAACTTTGGGTTTATAGTAGGCGAGAGAAATTCATTCAAAATTCTTCAGAAAGGGGTTACTTTTACATCTAAACATATTTACATACTTTTATGTACTAGTTCAATCCGCTATTAACTTGTTCATCACGCATTGTCTTACGGCCTATTTATATAAAATCGTTTTAATTTCAATATTTTCAAGCGCAGAACACATTTTTATTTCAGGACGATTTTAAATGACTTAACAGTTGGAATTTAGAACGTAGATTTATACCGATTTTCTACTTTTAATATTGAAATTAAAACGAAATTACATAACGACCGTTTTCACTATCTTCAATTAACGCTAACTGGCACTATATTTGACAGAAATCGTTCGGTAATCTGTCAGATAAGGTGCCAGTTAGCGTTAACTGAAGATGGTGAAAACGGCACTAATAAATATTGAGTTGAAAAATGCACGGTCTACGATTTAGTAGTGGATTAGGCTAGTATATACTAAGATTGGTAATTTAATAATTAATATTTAGCCAATAAATAATGTATTGGATGCACTGCAGAATATAAAAAACAATTTAAAACAGGCCAGAGGGCCAGTAGCTACAACAGTATGGGAAAAATTTAACATGGCATTTCAAGCGAATCAAGGCCTGCAAGTGATAAAAAAAATTGCCGGGATTCTGAATGGTGAAAAGTCGGTAGCATGGCCAGAAAATATAACCACAAACGAGGTGGAGTTTTTGAATTGGGCACCATTAGTCTCTGTGGATGTCGAGAGGAGCCTTAGTTCATACAAATCAATGCTTCGTGATAATCGCATGAGGTTATTACCCGAAAATTTTAAAATGCACTTAGTGGCACTGTGCTACTATGATAGCAAGGGCGAAAAATCGTAGTCAACCTCTGTATATATTTTTAAATATATTTAACTGTACGTAAAAGTGTGTACATATTTAAAAAATTGAAAAATAAATGCCTTTTTTTGCATTTTTTGAAAACTCATTTTGCCTATTTTCAAATGTTTGCTGCCTTTAAACCCTGGTTATATTATTTGTGGTCATAATTTTTATTATTTTTAAGAGATACCATCAATCAATGATTATATATTTTCTTATAAATTGAAGCGAACAAAGCGCAATTACGTTTGAGCTACTAATTACGTTTCGATAATTAAAGGCAAGTGAACAAAGGTACCGTTTTGCTTTTATTGACAAAATTTCTGGTACTTTTTGAACAGAAGCTTCATGCATATTTAGATAGTCCTTGGTGGCAAAGTTACGCCTATTACTAAGATCTCCATCTATATATCTAACTAACAAGATTTTTATCTTCTACTTAATTTGCGTTCCAATTGTGAAAACGATTTCTGCTGCTTTTCAGTGAAGTCGGTGCTTGTTTCACTTATTTTTTTTTTTTGTTTCAACAAGGATTGAGTTTACTTCAACTAGATTAACTTGACTAAATTAATTAACAATATATGAAATAATGACACATTAACAGTGACCTAAATTCATGGCACATAAAATCTACGGGTGCCCGTACGCCTGTTCGATGTTCACTATACGAAAATTTTCGAGCCTGAGCTCGTTTATATCGGGGTTTCTCGAGTAATTCGGGAAATACTTTTGATTATTTTGATATGTAGTTTTAAATAGTTCAGAAATTTGAAATTTTCAAACAAACTTTTGAGCGTTTGAGCAATTAATGAATTTCGAACAAGTATCGAGCTACCCACACAGCAAATTTGCAGGTATAAGTTGTATATACAGTGGCCGACATAACTAACATAACAGAGAGTTATAAAAAGTTTCAAGAACAGGTCGGCCAATTCTCGCGATGACACGTAAATAGTAAGGGGAATTAAGAAAGACCCGACAACTTCGGCAAGGTTTATTAAAGAAAGTCTTCAAATTAACGTAAGCGAGCGAACAATTCAGCGGAGAATTTGTGAAGAGGGGTTTTCTAGTCATTACACGATCAGGAAACCTTTCATCAGCAATAAAAACATGAAAGTGCGACTAGCATTTGCCAAAAAGTACTTCAATATGCCATTGAGTTTCTGGGAGAGGGTTATATGGAGCAATGAGGGTAAGTTTGAGTTTAAAAATACAAAAAGAAGAGAAAAAGTGTGGCGAAAAAGTAATGAGAGGCTCCAATCAAAGTGCGTGCAAAGCACAATTAAGTTTGGCGGGGGAAGTGTGCTTATCTGGGGCCTAGTTTTCCTATAGCGGTATATCAGATCTGGTACATATTGAAGGAAAAATGAGTGGAGAGTCCTACGTCAATATGCTAAGCACATTCCTAGAGCCCTCAGCACGAAGAATGGGTCTTGGACACAATTTCATCTATCAACAAGACAACGACCCCAAACATACCAGTCGCGTAGCAAAGGAAGACAAAACTCAATAGAGCTTTTAGAATGGCCCGCTCAAAGCCTAGACTTTAATCCTATCGAGCACTTATGGCAATATTTAGACGAAAAAATCGATCGATCCAGTTGCCGCTCAAAGAAAGCCGATTTTTTCAGAAGCTGCAAGAGACCTGGAATAAAATACCTGAAGGGCTTCTTAAGAGATTAGTTCACAGTATGCCACGCCGCCTTTTGGCTGTAATTAACACAAAAGGCGGCAACACTAAGTATTGAGTCATTTGCATAACGTTATTACTTTTACTATTACTAGTAGGGTACAAGGGTATGCAAATTTTGTCGCTACAAGTTTCTGGGCATTTATGAAAAAAAATGAAAATAATATTTTGTTTTTGGAATTGAAATATTTTGATTTGTGTTTTTATAATGTTACTACAATATATTATAAATAAATTAATAAGTTAATCAAAATTTGACTGATATAATAGAAAAAAAAATTTGTGTTTGAATTTTCCCTTAGGTAGGGTATGCATAGTTATGTCGGCCACTGTATGTATTCTAGCACACCTATGCTGGTGTTTGGGACGCCAGAAAGAGAGAGTCTTAGTGTGGATAAATGTTAACATTCGCCCAATACAATTTTTTCTAAATGTTTTTTACATTTTTATTTGGAAAAATGGCCCGGGGACTTCCGATACTTAACCTTAATCCCATGTCGTTCCATTTCGCACCTTAATGCCATGTCGATGGGTCGTTCGCGTCCGGCGCATATTTCTACTACGCCAACAGAAAATTAGAAAAAAATTCATAAGGTATCTTCTAAGCTTTAACCCAACATATCTGAAGAGGTTTTTTCAATATTTTTTTTGGTTTAATAATATTTTATTATAAACAAATGATATGACACATGCACCGTGCCGTAGTTTCATAAAAAATGTATAATTTAAAAAATTCATTAACGAACGACCCATCGACATGGGATATTTTGAGCTCTCGAAATCTCGAAAGTTCGGGATTGACAACTCCATCACTGATATATTCTTCTTCTTCTTCTTATTTGGCGCGATAACCGCTAACGCGTTTCTGGCCGAGTTTAACCAAGCCCGCCAGTTCCAAACCCAGCCCAAAACAAGCTATCCTGGGCTGCTTCGCCTTTTCGCATTAGCTCGCACTGCTATATTATCATAGTTTGGGGGGGAAAAAATCCATTATTTTCTCGGTAGATGGCTGTAGTGATCGATATCTCGTAAAGGTGACATTTAGCACTAAATAATAATTTTGCTGTTTTTTGTTTATTCCATTAAATTGTGAGTTAGAGGGTGTGAACAATAGAAGCCAGCAAAGAGAAATATCGGTGCATTTTACAGTTTTTCTTTGATAAAGATAAGTAACTGTGAGCGGTGCTTATGCTGCCTACGTAACAGCTAATTACGTGCAGTTTTAGCTTCCTCGATTCTGTTCAGACATTTTTGATGTTAAAGAAAATGTCGATGAAATCACAGAAAATAATCGAAGTTGACTGGCATGTTAATAGTCATAGCATGGCCCAAAAGGTAAAGATCTACCGTAAAACAGTTTTAAACCATTTTCGCCAAAAATTCAGGCAAGATTTCTTTTTCCTCAAACTAAAATATTTGTGACAAATCCACGGGAATGGTTAAGTTAAAAATATAAAAATATAAAAGTACATACTATACATGAGGGAAATGAAATGGCTGGTCCTGAGCCTTTCTGTGGACTCACAAAATGAATTCCTTAGGAAATGGGAAGAAAGAAAACTTGCTGCACACTGGCTAAACTGTGCCGGTCAGCGTCAAGCCAAACTATTCCTAAGTCCTAACAAAGGAATATCTGACAAGCTTCTCTCACTAAACAGAGTAGATCTGCGTCTTTTAACAGGATATCTTACAGGTCACTCCAGCCTGAGGTATTATCTAATGTCTGCCGCTTTTGCGAAATGGACATAGAAAGCTCAGAACATGTGCTTTGTGAATGTCCTGCGTTGGGCAGACAGAGACTTCATCACCTTGGTGGTATCGTAGTATCTCCATGCAATCTTTGGAACAACAAACCCAAAATTGTGCTAAAATTTTTAAAAAACCTAAAACTCTAGGGTTACAAAAATAGCCCTTTCACAATAGATCAGCTCTGGTCGCAGTGCGTAATGGCCTTCTAATAATAATAAGTACATACCCAAAAATATTACAAAAAACATTCAAAACATTGGCATTCTTTTGTAAGTTTATCGGTTTCTTTTAATTTTTATGAAGTGAACGAATTTGATTTATTCTAGTCGAATGAGTTAGTGGGCAACTACCATTCGGGAGTGCGTAAGTTCGAATCTCCGTCTATGAAACAGCTAAATGCTAGAAAAAGGCAGACCTTCGAGTGTATTTCTGCCATGAAAAAGCTACTCATGAAAAACTATTTGGCGATCGGGGTCGGCTTAATACGAGTACTGTAGGTAAATGCTCCAGAAGCGAGGACGATGACAACATCCGATGAAACGACGCTTGGCGTTTTTCAGAGAAAGATTCTGCGAAAGATTTTTGCATCTCTGCACGTTGGCAATGGCGAATATCGCAGGCGATGGAACGATGAGCTGTATGAGCTTTACGACGACATAGACATAGCGCAGCGAATAAAGATCCAGCGGCTTCATTGGATGAGTCAAGTCGTCCGAATGGATATAAATGCTCCGACTCTCGAAATATTCGATGCGGTATCAGCTGGTGGTAGCAGAGTAAGAGGAAAGCCTCCTTTGCGTTGGAAAGATCAGGTGGAGAAGGACTTGACTTCATTTGGTGTGTCCAACTGGCGCCGGTTAGCACGAGAAAGAAACGCCTGACGCGCTTTGTTAACCTGGGCTAAATTCGCGTAACCGGCTATCGCGTGGATTAAGAAGAAGAAAAACTACAATTAATTATTTATTTTAAATTTTTAGAATTTGAAGTGTATTTTGATGTTAAATTAACAAAAAAAATTTAAAAACATTGCAAAAACTGTAACTATACGATTCTTAGCGAGACTTACTGTACTGTAGGTATATGTATGTACATATCTTTTGTTGTTTGCCTTGCTAGCAAAGGCTTCGCCATTTTGGGTGACACCAACCTTTTCCTGTCTTTATTTGCTTTATATAGTAAATACGCTTTTATTGCCTTTTATGAATTTTTTCTTTAAGTATTTATTTTCTATAAATATTTTCTCGCTGCTTTTTGCCACCAGTTTTATAGTCTGAACGGTTTTTATTAGTTGTTTGAAATTTTTGCTGGAACTCAACTTGTCTGTAGTTTCCTTTTAAAATTCACTTCTTTTGCCGATTATTTCTTTGTAAATTTAAACAAAGATTGGCAAAAAAATTGCAAAATTATGAAACGACGCTTTCTTTGGGAGCTGTGTGAATTTTTCGGTGTCACCTTGAACGGTTATTGACCCCAGCCTTTTTTAATTTTTTATTTATGAACAGGTATTGGCGACATACATATGTATATAAGTATGTTCACGTATGCAAATAAGTATGTGTGTATGTACATATCTATGTGTGTATGTATACATATGCAAACTTAAATATCATTCAATTTTTCTACTATCAGTATTTATAAATATTTATTGTTTGAAATGCTCAAAAGTAATGCTGCCTAATAAAATAATATTCATGCATGTAAATGTTGGTCTAAATATACGCATAAGTTTCTTTCTAAAAGTATAATAAAAATAGAGAAGCTATTCTGTACGAACTTTTTGAACGTTTCTTACTCTACTTCAGAGACATCTCGGTCAGAAAATTCGCACAATTTTGGATGTACCATAGCTTCGTAGGTGGCTGCTACTGATGGGTTAAATGGCTTGACGAGCTGCTCTGTTGGAATCAAAGATTGCCCAAGTTCCCTTCTCAAATTTCAGCTCAACTTAAATTTGGTAATCATCGCTACGCTTCCAGCAGCGTATTCTAAAAAAAGGACCATTGATGACATCATTTCAAGAGCCGCAATAAACTTTTCGAATGCGCATCTAAAGGCTGCTTGGCAATCACGAGCGGGTTTTTAAAGACGAAATGCGGCAATATTGTTTTTTAGTATAGCCGATAAGAAGAAAATGGCTCGCGCTAGAAGAGAAGACTGTTCCATCAAATTAGTCCTCCAATTCGAGCCTAAGACCTAACCTTAGAAATGTTAACAAAACGGATGTCTTCAATTACTTACGTCCAGTGGACCCTACAAGCGAAAAATCTGATAACTTTGGCAAAATATTCATCACACTAAGGTGAGAAATTTTGAGTTTTTGAGAGCGATAGCGTGTCGGTGAGTCATTCTCAGGACAGAGTACAAAGGTGGCGCCTATATCTAACTGATATCCCACTCCCAGTGAATTTGACAGCATCGCTGTGTGTATGACATCATATTTGTTCAATTTATTAGTGTGTTGTTTGCGTAATTTCTTCTTCTTTCTGCATTCTTGTTCGCATTTTCGTCACACTCCTCTGATTGCAGCCATTTTGTATTCGGTGAGGCCTCCTTTGGAGCGTTTGAGGAATAATGAGCATAGGACAGCGGATAAAGAGCCAGCGGCTTCGTTGGCAAAGTCATCCGAATGGATACGAACGCTTCGGTTCTGAAAATATTCGATGCGGTTGTTGTTGTTGTTGTAGCAGCATAAGCATTCCACGTGCATAGAAATGCTCGAGGAATGCTGCTGAAGTGACAGCCCTTGGCCGGATATAAAGCCGGGTCGTTCCGGTTACGTAGAACCGACTGTCGTGCGGTAACAGCTGGGGGCAAAGGAAGAGAAAGGCCTCCTCTGCGTTGGAAAGATCAGGTAGAGAAGGACTAGGCTTCACTTGGTGTGTCAAAATGACGCCGGTTAGCACGAGAATGAAACGACTGGCCAAAAACACGTAAGCGGCTATCGCGCCAATCAAGAAGAAGAAGAAGAAGGAAAATCCAGAAAATGGTATATAAACGCCCAGGACTAGGTTAGGCGCTCAGTTTTTCTACCTACTTACCTGGGACTCGCCACATAAAATAATTGCAAATAAAGGCGTTGAGTATTCTCGAAAACGAAACAAGAGCCACGATTTATGGGTATGGGCCTTGAATGTCTGCACCAGAGAATGAGATAATACAAGATCGCATCATGGAAGTGAAAAAATTAGCTTGGCTTTGCCGTGACATGAATGCAGATGAGATGTGTGAGAGAACTAAAAAATTAATGTTAAAATAGCGAAGATTTATACTAAAAAATCAAAAGTTAGGTTAAGTTAATATACACAAGTAAGGTAAAGAAAAGACAATAGAAAGAAGCAAATTATTTTTAAACACAAATATATAAATAAACCTCTACAATCACGACAGCTAATCACCTGATTCGGTCATACTATATTCATTGGCAGCCGAGAAGAGAAATCGCGACATGCGGATCCATACACTCTAAAGCGAAAGTGATTCTATCCTTCTTTGGTAAGCCGTCATGAACTAAGGTTGACATCACCAGGGTTGGCATCCAGTGATGCGATGATACCGTCTGCAAGAACTATTATATGATTCATGCCAGCAGCTTCGACACCTTGTCTGCATTTATTTCCCCAACAGTAATGAATTGCAACAAATCCCGTCTAAATTTGCGATTCTTGTGAAACTCGAAATTCGAATGCTCTGAAATCAGGAATATTTTCTTCAAGTTTTTCGAGATTAAACAAGTTTTTAGACAAGGCGACGGGCGATTTTGTCATGTTGTCCTCAATAAATTTATAGAAAGTTTGTTCTATACACTGGCTGAGAGAGCTGTTAGCACTTCCGCTCAGATGAGCGATCAAACGATTGTATCTGTTCTCAAGAGATGTTCTTCAATTAATAGAGGATTTTCGGTGATATAAATCTGACACTTTTACTTATTTACGCCTCCATTGAACAAGAAATGTACCTTAGCATGATAATTTTTCGCCAAAAGTCACGTTAATTTTCAGTTATTTTGTTGTCCCATTTATTCTACTTAACTGTTCCATGGTATAAATCTCCTTCCCCTTTTCGTAAACAAATCGCTTTCATTACCCCGGCTACGTCAGCCAATCAGCTGATCCTTTCAAATTCGTTAAGAGCCGGTTAACAGTCTGATATTGCCCACATTTTCTGCATTTTTTCACCATGGATCTTACTGGGTTACCGAAAGTTATAGTGTCGCCAGATGTTGCCACTTGAAATGGCCAACCCTGTACTTGCAAATAAACAAAATTTCAAATACGTTAATTGGAATGTGTAGATGTAGTCTAAGCGACATGGATTTATGTACTTGCAAATGTATGTACGAGTACATAGTATGTATGTATATGCACATTAGAAACTAATGGATATACTTATGCATATGCATAAGAGATTGTTTTGCTGTCACTGGAGTAAACAACTCGATATTTGTGACCCCATGCAGTGGCGCCATTATTAGTTTACTTATTTGCTTGGGTTTGTTATTGTTTTTGCGGCAGCTGCTTTGTCAAATTCATGTGGATATAAATTTTGCCAATGTTCCCACAGTTGTGTACGTGCCTACGAATACGTGTGCCAGACCCCATGCAGAAGGGGTGAAGGGGCAAATAGTGACTCCAAGCAGTTACACATAAACTTATAAAATGTATCATAATATATGTATGTATGCAAGTAATTCAAACACAAAATATTGCAAAAATAATATACAACTATGTATGTATGTATCTATGTATGTATGTATCTATGTATGTATGTATCTATGTATGTATGTATGTATGTAGCCTATGCAAAACATGTTGAGGAAATCGTACTAAAACACATACATACATACGTACTTATGCATCGGCCGGGGCCGTATTAAAGGAGTTGACCTTTGGTAGGGGATCAAAAATAAAAGCTTTTAAAGTATGCGAGGAAAATGGTCTTTAAAAAAATTCGAGTGAAAACAATGGCCGCCCGCAACCTTGTCATATTGTGTTTAGTGCGTCAAAACTGTGAGTCCTTTAAAGATCCGCTCGATAGTGTTAGTAAAAGCGTACAGGTAGGTTGGTTAGATATCAAGAATACCCCAGGTGCACTACAAGTAGCACTTACTTGCAGTTTTGATACCATAATGTGGACCACTACCTGCGATAAAATGTAGGGAAGAGAAAACCTAGGCTGGGGACTTTCTTCAAGCCATCCCCAAAGGGCACGCTAGGGAATCTCAAGCGCCTAGCCGGCAGAGCCGGACATTTGCAGAGAAAGTGTTCCACAGTCTCTTTCTCTGTAGGATCCCCACAGCTTCTGCAATAGGGGTTGTACGGAATTCCAAGCTTCTCCGCATGAATCCCGATCACCTAACGAGCAGTGAGCATCGCAATGAGTTTGGAAATTTAATGCCGGGGGATTCCCATCACCTTGAGCCTTCTGTTTATATCGTATTGAGGCCTTAGTGTTTTCGAAATAGCACACGATGAGAGAGACCTCCATCTGTCTTGCGCTTTTTTAGAAAGAAATTGTGTAGTTTCCCTTTAACAACCGTCAAGGTGACACCAATGTCAGAGGAAGGGACAACTGAAACCGGTTCTGTCGACCCTTTCCTGGCAAGCTCATCGGCAATTACATTTCCCTCTATATTCCTGTGCCCAGGAACCCAGATGTGGGAAATGTTTCCTTCACAGTCGAGTCGTTTGAGTTCCTCCTTACAGGAGTTTACGAGAAGAGAGCTGCAATACGGCGACGTATTGCCTTGCCTTGATCGCAGCTTGACTATTGGAAAAAATATTTATGTATGTATGTCTCCCTCCCAACAGAGAGAATGTCAAGTACTTAGGACTCATATCAGATAGGAAACTAACATGGAAACCTAATATTGAGGAAAGAGTAAAAAAGGCCAACGTTGCATTATATACTTGCAAAAGAGCGGTCGGTATTAAATGGGGGTTAACACCTCGCGTTACTCATTGGCTATATATGTACTTCGGTAGTTAGACCAATCTTAATATATGGAATACTTGTATGGTGGCCATCTACTCTAAAGGCGAGTTACACTTAAATCATGAGTAAGGACCAAAGATAAAGTCTTTTATGCATCTCTGGTGCTTTAAGGACTACCTCAAACAAAGCGCTAGAAGTGCTAATCAATTTGCCTGCACTAAATCTCGTAGGGAAAAACGTGGCCGCCGCCTCGGCGCTTAGACTCAAAAGTATGGCGCTATGGAAAGAAGGGCGGTTTGACCACGCCTGTATTTTGCACACTCAGAACAGTCACAAACAAGAAATAGACTATTCTACTCCTAGACTTACCTTCGACAAGCTCTTCAAGACAAGTATACGGTCAAGAAGGGAGTGGCAAACACCGAGGCCATGGAGAAGGGGGGAATTAAATTTTTATACAGATGGCTCCAAGCTAGACGATAAAGTTGGCTATGGAGTATTTTCGAAAGAATTAGGACTGGAACTATCCGTTCGACTACCAGGCTACTGCAGCGTCTATCAGGCAGAAGTTCTAACTATTATATAAAAGAAGTGGCTACATACCTAAATTTGCATGCCGTAACAAAAACGACTATAAACATATTCTCGGATAGCCAAGCGGCTATTAAATCAATGAATGCGGCTATAATAAGATCAAAGGTTGCACAGGAATGCCGAGCATCCCTAAATGATATTAGCGTCGTATTCAAGGTCAGCCTTATTTGGGTTCCAGGGCACAGAGATATTGAGGGAAACTGTAAAGCTGATGAGCTAGCCAGAAAAGGTACTGCTCTTCAACTGCTCAGTGATAAAAGTACCATTCGAATACCTTTGGCCACGAGTACATTAATAGTAAAAAACAACATTATCCAAGAGGCCAATAGGTCATGTGAAGAAGAAGATACATGCGTAACAGCCAGGCTACTATGGCCGCAAATAAACAAGAAAAGAATAAAGGAATTGCTTAGCCTCTTAAGAGAAGATATCTCGAAGGTCGTGGCTTGTGTCACCGGCCACTGGCTATTTGGAAGGCATTCCTTGAGACTAGGACTATTCTGCCATGAATATTGTAGAAGCTGCAGAGATGAGGAGGAGGAAGAAACAGTAGAGCACTTCCTTTGCAATTGTCCAGCCTTAGCTGAAATCAGAGCAGGTTGTCTAGGTAAACACTTTTTCAATTCTCTTACAGAACTATCTGGCGCGGGGATCAGACCAATCCTGCGCTTCATAAGAGCCTCAAAATGGTTTCACGAAAGTAAATAAACAAGGTTCCCGTGTCGCACAGTGGTATTACAACGGACCTGTGAGATCTAAGTGAGTTGGTCATACGGGCCGACTGCCACCTCAACCTAACCTAACCTCCCAACAGCGATCCCTGAGCATTTTGCATGCTTGCAGGATCGCGAAGATTATTAGTGTAAACTGTAGCACTTTTCGTCTCCGGTTTGATCCTTTATCGCTTTTTTAACACTTTGCCTAGTATCATATTACCTATCGCTCGAATGGTAGGTAGTGCTTGTTGATCTGTAAAAAGATCTCACCTAGACCTCTATGGTCCACTGTGTTACCAGTGCGATGTATTTGGAGTGGAAGAAATTATTTTATGAAATTCTCAATGTACCTCTTCGCGAGTTTTAATAAGCCGTTTAGCCTTTTCTCAGCAAAATATGTTGTAAACCCTACAAAGAGCAGATCAGTGGCAAAATAAGTGTTCCAAAGTACTGCTAGCATTCACTCTGGTCTAATCCCATTTTGGCTGCGTGATTTTGCGTGAGACAGAGTCCCGTCAGTACTCCAACCAATATTTCGCAATATTTTCTTTCAGTATGTACACACACATGGTTTCAGCAAGATAGGGCCACGCCGCACACGTCCAGAGAGACCACGGCGATACTGCGTGATCCCTTTCCTAACAAACAGGTGAGCCTTTTCGGTGGCCACCTAGGTCTCCCCATCTTACCTCTATGGACTCAGTAGTAAAAGAAAATATTGTTCGTGAGGTTAATGATATTCCAACATCACTTCTCCAGCCAGTGGTACGTAGTACAGAGGCCAAATTTAAGAGTGTATCCGACGTAGTGGACAATTTTTGGAGGAAATAATTAAAAAAAATTAAATTTCGCATATGTCTACTTTGTAATAGTAATAAAAAGACTTGTATCATTAGTAATTCTTTTTTAGTTTAACTTTATTGCTAATTCTCCTCCGAATTCGTCATGATTTCAGGTTCACATAAAGGGACTTTCAAAATACGTGTCTAGATTTTGTTTTCACTATATTTATTCAAAATGAAAAAATGAGATCATTTAAATGTCCGTTGCCGTACTTAACGGTCTGCTGGAGGAGCTGGAGGGGAGGGGCAGTAAGGTGATTGCCTACGCGGATGACGTGGCACTTATTGTCAGAAGCAAGTTTCTAGACACTCTGATGGAACTGATGCAGGGTTATCTGAATATAGTTATTAATAGGACCGCAAATTGCGGCCTATCAATAAATCCTTTGAAGACGGAGCTCGTCTTATTTACGAGGAAATAGAAAATACCAATAGTGTTTCTCCCCTCAATAGCGGGCGCTCCGTTGGTGCTCTCTGACAAGGTGAAGTACCTGGGACTCATCCTTGACTGAGGTCTTACTTGGAAACCCAACAATGAGGCGAGAATCAGGAAGGCAACAGTCGCCTTGTATGGTTGCAGGGGCGCTATCGGCAAAAGATGGGCCCTCTCGCCTAAAATCACTTTTTGGTTTTATAACACGATTATAAAACCAATCTTGCTATACGGAGTCCTTGTCTGGTGGAACTCGCTAGAAAAGATGGTATCAGTTAAGAAGCTGGAGAGGGTACAAAGGTCTGCCCTCATTGGAATCAGTGGGTCGCTCCGTACCACTCCTACTCTAGCGCTTAACGCTATGCTGAATGTGGCGCACGTGGACATTGTAGGAAAAACTACCGCTGCACGCACCGCAATCAGACTAAGGTGTTCGGGCCATAGGCTAGACTTAAGTTACGGGCACTCTAGCATTCTTAAAAACTTTGAGTGCATCCCCATTGTGCTGGACCACTGTACAAGTCGGCAATTACCGTTAAGGAAGTAAATATTTACTCCGATTGCCAATCGGCAATTAGGGCCTTGGGCTCGCTGTTTGTGCGTTCGAGATTGGTCGGGAAATGTCTGGCCTCTCTCTCGATTGCATCCGAATACTTCGTCATCAGGCTCATTTGGGTTCCCGGGCACAGCGGCATAGAGGAAAACTGCTGGGCTGATGAGCTGGCTAGACAAGGAACTTTGGAGACGGTTTCGTCGCGAAATGAGAGAATTGGGGTTCCCCTGAGAACTTGTGGTCTGCTCCTTGTAAGTTGGGCCTCGAGTCAACTCAGCAAGCGCTGGGCTAGTGCGCAAACGTTCAACGTCGCGAGATCCTTCTGGCCACGGGTAGATCAGGGACGCTCAAGGGAACTTCGAAGGCTAACAAAGCCCCAGCTCTCGAATTTGGTGGGCATCCTTACCGGACATTGTCCGTTAGGTGTTCATGCCGTGAGGATTGTCTCAAGTCCGTTCTGCAGAAACTGTCTGGAGGACGAGGTGGAATCGTCTCAACACCTTCTTCTCAGCTGCGCTGCTCTCGTCTGGTAAAGACTTAGACATCTGGGCTTTCACTTTTTCGCTACGCCTGCGGATATAGCCGGTGTAAATATCATAAATTTGTTGAAGTTCATCATTAGCTTGTTGCGGCTAACTACGAACGCAAATCAGCCACCGTCGGCGTCGACGGAAAATGTATAGTCATCATCGTCTCAAATCCCAAGGCTCCTTCTTCCTTCCCTTCTCCTTTCTCCTCTCCCATGTATGGCACCACAACGGTCGAATTTTTAATATTTGTCCAAGTGAGCCCGTAGCTAGGGCAGCCATTTAACCTAACCTAAAGTCCACTGACACGTGAGCACGTCTACAGGTAAAATCCGTCAAACCGTCAATTCGTGAATGCCTAATTGTTGTGAATGCCTAGATGTCGATATTGAAGGTTGTTCAGCCGCACTTTGCGCTACATCAACAATATTCTCAACAGAACGTCCAGTTTTTATACTGCTAGTCCTTTTTCTATGTATCCTCGACAGAATCAGTTTCTTTTTACCAAACCTTTGAATTGTCGACTCATTCGGAATATTAATTCCACCAAAAGAATCACGAAATTTTGTTGGACACCCGGATCTGGCCAGACCTAAAGTTTCATTTTCTATTGATTTATGGATATAACCATTTAAAAAAGATCCTCGAACAGGACGAAAAAGGTCAGAGCCCGTTGCCCAGTCAAAGGTTTCAAAAAGGTCCAATGGAGGTTTAAAGATCGACCATTTTCACAATAAGTTTCCATAATTTTAAAGTGTTTTTCTATAGTGTAAAATTGTAAATTTGTCTATTTCACAGACATAAGATAGACAAAGATGACATACAAAACAGCGAATTATTGACCACAGAAATCGATCCATCAGTTTTGAAATACCCTTTAGATGCTCTCCTCAAGAATGAAATGCTTAATCCCCTGAGATTTTGTCTATTGGGAGACATGGACTTTTTCTCCCAAGGAATCGTTCATGTAGACTTCCCGCATTCCTATTCCCTTAGTCTTTTGGTTTAACTAACTGGTGTAGAAGACTAATACTGATTCATGTATCGTTCACAAATCGAGTTATCACTGTACTTGTACTCGAGCGGATGAGTGGTTCGTGGTTTGGTGGTCAATTTCTTACTATGCACTTTAAATTGCTGAGCCATTACCCATTTCTACGTGTTATTTATTAATTGCTTTGCAGGTTTTTTTATACTCGAGAATTAATTTTTGTGTTTTTTTCTCTTGTAAATCTGAGTTCGTTTCTTTGTACAGCTACATATTTTAAGTTTTTTCTATTCAATTTTTAATTTTGCTATTACGAAAGATGGCTTTTTTGCGTTGTTTTTCTTTCCATACAAATTTTGCGTGTTTTTGTTGTTTTCTATTTTTACTTTATTATTTTTCAGCTTTCAGTTTATGTCTTCTAAATATTTTTGTAGTCATCATTTTTTATGTTTGTATTATGAAATTTTTTTCATGAGAATGCAAAGAAGGTTTGTATTATATTTCAAATGTTATTTTTATCTTTTTTTCTTTTGTACTCGTAAATGCGTCCGGGTTGTTTTGGTTTCGCTATTTTTCGACGAATTTATGTATGTACAGGGTAGTTCAAAGTTCATAGTTTAAAAGTTTCTTTTGGGTTTTTTTAAGTAGTTTTGCACAAAACGTAGGTAAATATTGTTGAAATGATTTTTTTTATTATAATCTGGTGCATATTTTTCATGGCATTTTATGTTTTTATTAGGTTTTTTGATATCCAGCGTATGTCCGCCTTGGCTACTAGTTACATGGTCCACTCGATCAGTTAAATTTTCGACTACTTTTTCTAGTAAATCTGAATAATAAATCTAAATCAGTACAATCAGCAAAAATGGAAGGCAAACGATGACCATTTGGTTTTAATTCTTGCCCGAGCTGTTTTTTTTCAGGCACGTAAGTTAAGATTCTTACATAAAATTTTCCATGTAGTCGAAGCACCAGGACCAAAAAGTTGCGAATGATGCCGAATCGACATTTCGACGTCTTCTTCAATACTTCGCGAACATGATTGTTTTTTTTTTTTTCAAAGCAAATTTCACAATTTAGAGGCGTTGCTCTGGCGTAAAACGATTCATGATGACCTTAGGTCGGTAGGTAGAAGTGGCAGTCGGTCTCTAAACCAACTCCTTTAGATCGTTGCCGATCCATTGTGGTACCATAGCAGCAGTTTGCCAGCTACTCCTCACTAAACCATTTTGCTTTAAGTGTAAACCGATTGATATGGCATGCCACGCGGGACAGTAACAGAGAAGGTGCATAATGGACTCTTCCTCCTCATTCTTGCATCTTCTGCAATAGTCAAAAAGAGGTACATTTAATCTTTGGGCATGCCGACCTAGGAGACAGTGCCCTAAGATCAAAGCAACTCACGTAAAAATGTTTTTCTTTGGCCGATTAATTATCCCCTAGTGTCCCATTTTGCCCAAATTCTTTTTGTAGCATTTCAAGTCAGACTAACAGCCCATTTCGTGTTGCCTGGAGTGATACACCTGAACTTGCGAGCAGTGATAGAGATAGAAATGTAATGCCAAGAAATGTAATCGCCGCTTGGTTATCGGAATAAATATAGATTTCTCTAAAGGTAGTCATATTTTTGCCTAACCAGACACCTATGCACATCATAATGGGTAGAATTTCAGCCCGAGAAAGACGAACTGAAATGCTTACTTTTGGCTTCTTACAATAGACGCCAAAGCCAAATTTATTGTCAAGCTTTGAGTCATCAGTAAAGAACCGTAGGCAATTTTTCCGACCAGGTATGTTGTCAACCCACTCACGTTTAGCTGGAATTCTGGTACTAAATAACCTGTTAAAGTATAGTTCATTCAAACAACAGTCAATAGGGTTGTTTAGACCGCGACCGAATGTCTTGCATTCTGTTTACCAGCTAAATAAAGGGGAGGTAAGAAGAGAAGAGCATTCAGAGAATCAGAGGGTGTAATTCTAAGAGCGCCGCTGATACATACAAGCGCCATACGTTGAGTCCTTTAATCGTTGTCCTGTCGAGAGCCGTCCACCATATTATAATCCCGTAAAGTAGGATGGGTCTGATAACGGTCATATAGTCGTACAGCTAGTGAATGTTCTTTGGAGGCAGACCCCACATGCGTCCTATTACCTTTTGCATGAGAATAGAGTTACAGTAGCTTTCTTTACTCTGCCCTCTACATTCATGTTTCAATTTAGTGTCTTTTCGAGAATTACACCTAAATATTTGGCGCTATCTCCTATATCTAGCCATACACCATTTAATGTTGGCTGCAGAAATTGTGGAATTTTGTATGTATTTCCTCGAAAAAAACACTAATTCTGTTTTCTGAGAATTCACACTCAAACCGCAATTGTGAGCCCATCTAGAGAGCTTATTAGATCGCCTAAAGTTGAAAGATATTTGCCACATGTGACACACCTTACTATACGATTCTGTATTGTGAAAATTATGAATTATGTTAGTAATCGATAGTCTATTTATCAACTATCGAAAATCGGTGAATCCTATAAAAAGTACCTTAGTGCTTTTCACTAGGAAACGCAATATGGAGGGCCTGTTACCACCCATATTGAAAGGAGGAACACTGCAACTGTCCTCTGATGTTAAATACTTAGGAGTAATCCTAGACAGTAAGCTTACCTGGAAGAAGCACGTCGAGCAGAAAGTGAAAGTCTTCTGTCAGTGTAAGAGAACCTTTGACAAGACATAGGGTCTAATGCCATTAATGCCATTCTGAACTTGCAACCTCTAGATCTTCAAATTCGAAAGGAAGCGAATAAGGCGGTATACAGGCTCAAGTTAAACGTAGTCTGGAGAAATGAAGAAAGCACTTTACACTGTAAGATATACCACCAGTTGTCGGAGCGGTGCGCACTGTTTTCGATGACAGTGAACAATCGGGTGCCTTTCGTTAGCTTCGGTAGGAAGTGTGATGTTTTGATCCCAGATAGAGATCAATGGTTAAGTCCAGAAAACCTATTAACGGGATATCAGCCCACTTTCTACACCGACGGATCCAAAACCAGTGATGGTAGCGAATCGGGGTGGCACTTAGACACTATGTACTCCTTTACCACAGGGCAGATGGTCACGGTATTCTTTACGGAAGTCTATGCCATCTTAAACTTATCCAGTGTCATTGAGGAAAAGTGGCGGGGTAACAGTTTTGGAATTTGTAGTGACAGTCAAGCTGCACTGAAAGACCTTGCTAACCCACGCTGCTTTTCGAAATTAGTCGGGAAATGTAAGAGAAAACTGAACAGTGTTGCAAAACACAACAAAGTTAGTCTTATTTGGGTGCCTGGACACTGTGGTATTACAGGGAACGAGTTAGCTGATAAACTGGCTAAACTAGATAAAGGCTCTGCAAGTATGCCACTAGGCCCTGAACCCTTTCTAGGTGTCAATTCTGCATCGATTCAATTATGGATTGACGACTTCATGAGGTCTACCCATAGAGGACGTTGATCTGGGTTGAACTCGTGCAGAGTAGCCAAGTGCTTTGTGAAAGAACCAAACAGAAAAATAGCTATCTTTATTCTAAAACTCAACAGAAAGGACCTAAGAGTATTGGTGGGTGTAATCACACGACACAACATCTGTGGTCAGCGTAACACGTACCACTCGTAACAGTCCACGTGGCACTGTGTAACGTCCCACATAAGCTGTGGTCAAAAATCGAAAAGGTACAAATTTCGCTGAAATGCGGTATATTCACTAAAGCACGAACGAAGGAGAATAATGCCATTGCGGATGGCAATGTGAAATGTGTGTCGATTTTAATAAAGTGCGGCTTACACATTTGTTTTACTTGGGGTCGTTTTCTCGATTTATCGATCAATCTCTCTCTCCAATCTCTGAGTTTTGAGTACTCAATCCTATGGATAAAGAAGCAAGACGAAGTGGTCTGGTAGTGAACGCGGACAAAACAAAGTGCCTTGCCATCAAACGCACAGTCGGCGCACTCGCGTATCGGCACCCACGTTACTGTTGACATTTATTATGATTTCGAGTTTGTGAGAAACTTCGTTTATTTAGGAAGCAGCATTAACGCCGATAATGAAAGCAGCCTTGAAATCCAACGTAGAATCCCTCTTGCCGAAAAGCGCTACTTTGGACTAAGTAGGCAATAGAGTAGTAAAGTCCTCTCTCGACGAACAAAACTCCCACATTATAAGGCTTTCATCATACCCCTCCAATTGTATGGCGCAGAAGGTTGGACAATGACAATATCGATGGTAGCAGAGGAAGAGGAAGGCCTCGTCTGCTGGGCCCATTGGGAGCAGAGTACCTGACAAGGGTTTTCAATATGTCAATTGCCACTCTCATAATTCCTGACAAGTGGAAATCACGGAGAGTGGTCTAATTACTGAAACCTGGGAAACCCGCCAACCAAGGGGATTCTTATCGGCCGATAATTTTCCTTTCCCCATTAGTGGAGCCCTTCTACACGAAACACCTGACCCCAGACTCCCACCACCATGGCTTCCGAAGAGTGCACAGTACCACCACAGCGCTCACAGTCATAAACACTCAGATAAACCTCGGGTTCAACCAAAATCACCCCTGCGAGAGGACTCTCCTAGTGGCGTTGGACCTAAAAAAAGCTTTCGACACTGTCAGCCACGCCACGCTACTAGATGATATTTTTCAGTCGATACTCCCGCCAGGGTTGAACAGGCGGACCGCGAACTACCTGAGTGGTCGTCATTCGTCAGTGCTATTTCGAGACCAAATATCAAAACAGAGGAATATCAAGCAAGGAGTTCCGCAGGTCGGTGTCCTTTCATCCTTGCTTTTTAACTTATATACCTCGAAACTCCCCCAGCCATCAGAGAGAGTCTCTCTGGTCTCCTACGCCGAGAACTGCACGATAATGGCATCGTACAATGACATTGATGACCTGTGCGCCAAGGTAAACGACTATCTCATCTGATTTTCTCGCTACTTCACCACCTGGACAAAGAAGGTCAAACTGAAACTCAAGGTAAACGTCGACTACACATCAATTCCTACTGTTAGTAACCCCAAAATATTGAGAGTTACCTTCGACAGTTTGCTCTCCTTCTCAGCGCATACAACCGCTATTGCCACTAAAGTCCAAAATCGAAACAAGGTCCTCAAATCGCTTACCGGCAGCACTTGGGGCAAAGACAAAGAAATGTTGCTATCGACATTTAAGGCAATAGGCCGGCCGGTTTTAAGCAATGCTACGCCTGTCTGGTCGCCTAGAACCAGTGATTCGCAGTGGACGAAGCTACAGACTAGTGAAAACACTGCCATTAGGACTGCCACAGGATGTCTTTTGATGTCCCCACTTCAACATCTACACGACGAGACCCTTATGACCCCTGTAAAGGAGCACAATAAACTGCTCAGTAAGCAGTTCCTATTAGGGTGTTACAGCAGATTCCACCCATGCAGACACCTGCTCGAGCCAGAGCCGCCTCCCAGGCATGTCAGGAGGCACCTCCTCAATTACGCGGACGAGATCCAGGACAAAACAGACCGATAATTACTGGATCGGACAATGTACAGACAGACAATTAACTACATTTATCGGGAGACTCTTACCACCTTCTTAAGTTCCCGACCCCCGAATGCCGTCATCGGAGTCCAACCACCACTCATTGCAGACGAAGAGCTCCAACTTCCCCGAGAGTCCCGCGTAACCTTGGCCCAATTACGTTCTGGATACTGTAGCAGGTTTAACTCCTACTTATCCAGAATCGACCCGACATACTAAACATATGTCCGACATGTGAAGGCAGGCACGACACTAAACACCTTTTCACATGCCCCATCACATCCATTCATCTAACAACCCTCTCCCTCTGTACCTAACCTGTCGAAACAGCAAGTTTCCTGGCCCTACATTTTTCTGATTCATTGGGCAGTCAGAGCAGCCCAAAGATGAGTTAACATTGTAACATTCCCCCTCACTTCTCCTTTTCCCAAGCATACTTCCTGTATTAAGTATCAAGTGCAATAAGCAGCGATGCTAGATTACCTATTATCTCTCAGTCTACTCCAGACCAATGAAAAAAAAAATAGATACATATATTTGTATTCATTTTATTTTTCAAAAGAAACTTGCACTTCTTACAGAGAACTTCTCACCGTATTTCTTTGGTTTTATTTGTGGTGGCTACTTCAACATCAGCTGCTGGTTGGTTCGTCAATGTCATTGCCCGCTGCCTGAGCCGTTGTTGTCAATACAACAATAAACAAATTTGTTTGCACTATCGCCAGCTTTCGTCACTTACATACACACATACATACGTACCTACTGCTATTATAATTATGAGTTCTTATACAAAGATGTCTGTAGGTATGTATGTACGCTTCAAACTGCTGCTGCCATTCGTGCTGCTTTTAGCCGCTTCCGTTCAGTGTTTTTTTTGCTTTGCTTTTCATGCATGCGCAGGGTTGATTCATCGCGATTCACAAAAATGTATTCATACATATATTTGATATGTAATACACATGTACATTCACATCTACATATTTCCATACTAGGATACGATTATGCCTGTGTTGTTGTTCGCAATGCGTGCCGGTGACACAGCCCACAAGGTCAAGTGCAAAGAGTGCGCCTCTGTCGGTGGCTGTTGCTGCTGCGTCATCGGCCGTGACCAAAACGCAATACGAGAAAAAATGATGAAACAAAAGAACAACAAAATAGTGAAAAACACGTACGTATGCACTTACATACGCGTATAATTTACCTACAATGTCCAACACACTGGCAGCACACAATGAATGACAGCCGCAACAATAAGAAAAACAGTTACGACAGTACTGCAGCTCTAAAAACAACAATAAGAACAACAACAATCCGCATTTTATGCACATAACTACAACAACGCACAAATTATAATGGCTGCAACAGGAAAATAAACAATGCAAGAAGAAGAAGAAACAAAAAAAAACAAAACGCGTTGCCAACAATGATACCTACAACTCTGTTGGTGGCGTAATTGTTTTTGGTAAAAGGAGGAAATTATTGCTGTCACCGATTTTTTATTGCCTTTTGGTACCTATGACTGTTGTGCTGTTACTTTTTTATGCATCTCATTTACATACATAAACATTTGTTGAAGTTTCATGGTATCCATGTGTGTCTGTACGTGTGCAGGAAGACTCCATATCAATAACAAATGTAAATATCAATAATAAAGCTTGGATACATAATGATGCCATCAATAATGTGGCAAGGAGCATAGCTGTTGGACACCTCAGTTTTTCCAGATTTTGAAAGTTCGTATCTCCAGCAAAAAATTTTCCATTAGGTACCTACAAATTTCGTAATTAAACAAAAGACAGATGAATTCAGATATCAGAAATATAGAAATACGATATATGAGTTGTTGTTGTTGTGGCAGCATAAATATTGCCCATACATGTACGGGCAATGCTGCTGGCGTGCGAATCCTTCGCCGGATATACCTAAATGCGGGTCACGTAGACACTCCTATTCTATTTAGTACTTAACGTAATACTGAATGTGGTGCCCATCAGATTGAGAGGCTCGTCTCACAAGCTAAACCTAAACCATTCTTAGAAACTTTGAGTTCATACCCCCTGATGACCGATCAATACACACCATCACAGAGTCCGAATAGTTTCCCGCGTATTGAGAGAGTTCGGCCTGGGTAAATGCATAGATGGCCAAAGTCGCGATATCATTCTGGCCACATGTACATCGTCCAAATTAGTATTTCAGCAAGACACGATATCCAACTCCATTGACCGTAGCATGACACTTACAACGTTGCTTCTTCATCGAGGAAAAAATACGGTCCAATCTCACCTCCAGTATGAAATCTTTATCATACGATAACTTTTGTGGATACAATGGAGCATATTAAATAAAATAACATCGATTTCTTTTGTCTCAGTAGTTAATAATAAAATTAATTACAGCGCTGAAAATGATCATTCGAAGAAATTGAAAATTATCTTTAAATTTTTGTAGGTCTCAACATCGGCGCTTCGAATGTGCAAATGCAAGTAAATTTGATTTTTTGAGAGTGTAGACAGAGACTTTTAATCAAAATTCGGCTCAGCGTGGAAGGAGAGGTTCCCAATTCCTGTGGACGGCATTGATTCATCTGATTTGAGCCAAATGTATACTAAATTTAGTGTAACCAAATTAAAAGAATAACCAATAAAAGAATCGGTTCTTTTCTTGTGACTCCAAGATATATTTCATTCTTTTGAAAGGTTTGAAAGGTTTGTTCGAAACTTTTCCGTAAGCGCAACCAAACTGAAACTGAAATGTGAGAAGTACGCGAAGAGTTCTGAGGTGGTATTTTTATGCACGCATTCGAAAGGGCCGAAATTATCTTACGCCGCGGCTGCAAATGTAATTAAAAAATCAAAAGAGTTTATTATAAAGTGGAATGTTGATGACTTTTCCGAGCGCGGCTTGAAGCGAGTGACGACAAAAAAACAGGATAAAGTGATCGTCCAACTTTTTAAGCGGGACTACGCCTAGCACCATCAGTTCTTCCTAAAAACGGAATAGATGTGAGTATCAACACCATCGAACGACGACTGAAAGAGGCTAATATATCCTACACTGCTCTCAGAAAAACACATTGAAAAACAACAAAACAAGAAAATGGCGTCACAGCAATGGACTGGCCTTCCCAGTCACCAGACTCCAACCCCATTGAAAATGTGTGGGGAACTATAAAAACGCATCTTGCCGGAACACCAGTCAATGATTTAAAGCAACTGTTTGTCGACAAGCTACGCAGAAGAGCTGGTTCAAAGCATGAAGAAGAGGCCAGGCTATACTCGACAACGATGAAGACTACACGACTTTTCGAGTGATTGCGACTCGTAGTTTTGTATGTACATACTTTCATGTGAAATTTTTTTAAAAATATGTATATCTTTTATACTTAAACTCGAACGACGGAGATATGTAGTAAGTAATAACCGAATGGTAAGGTCTGGACAATGTGACGGGTGGCGTAGCATTTCTTATCCGAAGCTATCTCAATTGCATAAGCATAGTAACTCTGTCTGTGAATGCAGGCACATAAATCACAAAATAATTTGAATAATTGTCGTAAGGAATACCAAACAATTTCCCTAATTATAAATCAAACGAAACAGGAGGTTTATTCAAGAAAAAAAAATACGGTCAATAATAGGCATTCACTTTGTACATATTTCGTATTTTACTGGCCGCGAGGGCGACAAGATATAGAGATAAGATTTAAATTCGAAATAGAAAATGAAAATAATCTCCATTTCGACATACTTACATATATACATACAAGCATACATAAAAGTTAACACCAGTAAAATTCAAATTTAATTTATTACTTTCCCATAGAATTCGAGTGAACTCGATACTAACAAAATTGTAAGCAGACATTAGGTCAGCATAAAATATTAAAGCGTGCCGGAAATGCAAACGTATTCGTATCGTATTTACTAATAAGTTTAATTGGGCAAATAAGTTGTAATAAGAAAGTATTGTAAGTGTATAGTCAGTCTCAAGTTTGAAGTGAAATAAAGAAGAGCTAAAAGCTCTAACTATTTTTTAAAAAACCTATATTAATTATAATTTGAAAACTGGCGCCCGAAATTGAAAATCAAAAAGTGTAAGTCTGACATAGTCAGCCGCGTTCATGAGTGGATAAACTGCGCCTTCATCTACACCATCATCCAACTGTGCGGCGAGCGACCTGCCCAGCTCAGACCCTTGTTATGAGCAACATTCTGTAGACTGTAGTCGAAGGTGCTGATCGAACGAATTTTCATTTGGTATTATGGTGCTCATTCGCTAAAGAATAGGACTATTGTGAATTTCGATCGCTCGACGCATTTACAATTGAAATTCTTTGCTAACAACATTTTTAAAAGTTAAAAAAAGTATTTTTTGTGAAAATGAGTACAACGGAGTTGTGGTTCGACAATTTGTTGGACGATGAAAGATTAGTGGAACTAGCTAGGAGTAGAAAACGGTTGAGGGACGCAACCAACCCCCTAGAAATGGTTGACGTACTTAGTATTACAGAAATTTCTTTACAGATTTTTAAAGAACTTTATATTATCTAAAGAGGCGTTTATGAACCTACTGTCCAGTACAGAAAACCAGTTGCAGCAGTGCACCCGAGCCATATCCATTCCAAATATTTTAAAGCTAGCAACAGTTCTGCGATTTTGTGCTCAGGGATCGTACCAATTGAGCATTGGTAATGAAGGTATGCTAGGACTTGCTCGATCCACAGTGTCTGTTCTGCTATCGGAAGTAATAAAGGACATACAACAAACAACAGGTTAAAGAAAGAAGTATCATTGAGAGAACAATTGGAGTCTTGAAAAACCGATTTAGATTTTTGTTGCAGGCAAGAGCTCTCCACTATTCTCCAAATTATAATTTATATAATAATTATTAATATGTGTGCAGCTTTGAACAACAGTTGTCTGTTTTACAATGTTCAACTTCCGGAAGAAGAGTTATCCGATGAGACCCTCAACGATGATGCTGAAGATATTGAAGTGAAGTCAAATAACAGAGAAGCAGAAAACATAAGAAATGAAATTCTTATAATATTATAGAAAAAACTAAAAAGTATTAAATAAAAACCTTTACACCATAGTTTATTTTTTATTTTTGTTATAAATTTTCGTTATTCAAATATTCGTCATTTGAAAATAAAATATGTATTTCAGTTCCTCTACCTATTTTAATTTAATACAAACATCACACAAAAACCATTATTAACCTTAATCCATTTTGCTGCCATTCTAACTGGTGGTCCCAAGCAATACAGCTCCGTTGTAAACTCCTCCCACTTTTTTGCTGCTTGAACTTTGGTGCAAATCCATTTTGCGAATTGTGGATTATCTTTCATTAATGCAACCAGCCTTTCTTATTGCTGTTTGGTACTCACGACTTTCAACCTGCATAAAATTAACAAAATTAGTATATGTTTGTTATTTGGTTACTATAAAACAATAAATAATTGCAAACAACTTACATTTTAACAAATTTTCCCACAATACGCTACACAATCGAAAGCAAAATTGCATTCGACTCTAAATTCGGTATACAACGAAAATTTCGACAGGGCTGCACTGCTCATAATACTAAATTGACATTCGATTTTCGATCTGCGACAACCAGCGAATATCGAAGATCGAATCCAACTCATAATAGGGGCCTCAGTCTATTGATCATCATAGTAGTTATTACAGACGGGTACACGTACAGTTTTTCAAGTTCATGATTGTAGCGATTTCGCCATTTGCCTTTATCTCATATCGTACCAAAGCAGCTTCTGTTGCATCCGAGTAGCCAGTTTTATAGCAAGCTGAAGTTTAAAGTTACTAAAAATTTCTGTTTGATTTGTTTCTTCACCCGCTTAAACGGGTAGAAAAATTATTAAAAATCAACGAGAATTTTCAACAATTTTAAACCAACGCCAAAGATTTTTCGCAGAACTCTCTACTCCAAGATCAACAGCTTCTATTGATGCTGATTCATCAAACTAACATTTTGTGGCACTAGAATCAAATGAGCCATCAAATTGTGTACAAGAAAATTTTTTTAAAATTATGAGCAGAAAGTTCAAAATTTTAATGGAAATTTCAGAGTGTTTTGTCCACAAGTTTCAAAGTTCTCATTCGACTTATATGTTTTTATTATAATAAAAACTATATTTTCACACGCGATTTACGCAAACGATCTAGCATTTAAGGGTGACAGTTGCTCCAGCACTTTCAAATGTTCCTTTACAATCTAAAGAATATCTTTTCAATATTTTAAGCTTAATAGAAACTCTACAAAGTCCCTAGAAAGTCATCGAAGTGATGAGCGTCGAACGAAAGATGAGTAAGAACGAAAACTTTAATCGCGTTTTTTTCGTTATACGTTTTTTTCCACGCTGTCGGTTATAACTCATAAAGTAATCAAGATATCAACTCAAAAATTTACAGATATATTCTTTAACATATTGGCCTTTGCATGTACCTCTAATTTTAAAGGGGGTTTCGATTGGCGCGGGTCGATTTTGGCGCCCTGTGGCAGCCATTTTGTTTTGGTGACATCTGTCAAATCTTTTGTTTATTATTCAGTTGTTTATGCCAAATCATCATGGCAAGTTACACGATTGAACAGCACGTTCAAATGATAAAACTTTATTATCAAAATGAGTGTTCATTAACGCAAACGTTGCGCGCATTGCGCCCATTTTTCGGTAGACGTGGTGGCCCTTCAAAGTCGACTCTTCAACGTTTGGTGGCCAAATTTGAGATGGCTGGGTCAGTAAACAATCAGCCAACACCCGTACGTTCAAGGAACGCAAAATCAGCCGAGAACATTGCCGCGGTCCGTGAAAGTGTACAGCAGAACCCGAGGCAGTCTATTCCTCGCCGTGCACAAGAACTTGGCCTTTCGCAGACTTTAACTTGGCGAATTTTGCGTCGGGACTTGGGCCTACACCCGTACAAGATCCAACTGACCCAGAAGCTCAAAGTTGATGACCATAGACAACGCCGTTTGTTCGCTGACTGGGCTTCGAATCGTTTGGAAGAGAACTCCAGTTTTGGGCGAAAAATCATCTTTAGTGACGAGGCGCATTTTTGGATGAATGGCTGTGTTAACAAACAAAATTGCCGTATATGGGACGGCACGAGGCTCACCAGGTGATAATGCATCCTCAAAATGTTACCGTTTGGTGTGGATTTTGGGCCGGCGGCGTCATTGGTCCATACTTTTTTGAAAACGACGTTGGTGAGGCGGCCACCGTCAACAGCGAGCCCTACACAACGATGATAACCAATTTTTTATGGCCCATATTGAACCATATGGACCTAGACGACATGTGGTTCCAGCAGGTTGGCGCTACGTGCCACACAGCAAACGCCACGATTGACATTCTGCATGAACGATTTGAGGGTAAGGTTATCCCTCGCAGGGGTGATGTGAATTGGCTAGACTTTTTTCTGTGGGGTTTCTTGAAGTCTCAGGTCTATGCAAATAAACCACAATCGACCGATGCTCTAAAGGTGAACATAACACAGGCCATCGCTCAAATTCAGCCGGATCTATGCGGAAGAGTCATTGAAAATTGGATCACTCGGATCCGTTCCACCGTAAGAAGCCGAGGCGGGCATTTGAATGATGCCATATTCCACACTTCATGGCATATATGCGCCTTTCAAATAAAAAAATAGTTTTGTCATTAACTCACACACAGATTGTTTTATTCCATTTCAACATCTACCCGCCCTTATTGAAAACCCCTTTATATTAATTATCACTAAAAATATTGTTTTGATAAATTTTTTTATAAAAAAGGTGTAATTTTTTTATTTTTCACTTTAAGTTTTCATTTTTCGTTTTCGTTAAAAATAGGTAAGTACAAAGCGGAATAACTTATTTTATTGAAAAATTTGTATCTGGCTGATATCAGTTGATTAGAAGAGGCTATACACTCCACGGCGCAAATTAAAGGAGCCACGTTTGAGCACAGCCGCCATTTTGCTTTTTTAATTTCAAAACAAATTTTTGTATATTCATTTTAGCATAAATATTAATATATAATTTATTTTAAGATAATAACTACTCTCAGTTTTTCGCAAAAAATGATTGAAAAACTCGTTGTCTGGCGGAGCTGCCCCCCTAAAACATAGCGACTATTGTAAACAAAATCACCGTTCCAAAACTTTTTGGACTGACTGTATGTATGTAGAAGAATAAAATTTTGTATTGACGTAATCATTTGCAGGTTTTTGCTTTCTGACAACAATCTTCTTATTGCATAAATACTCAAATTATTTTCTAATATATATGCATTAAAATTTGCTTTCTTTCTAATTTTTTTCTGGTAGGGTTTGTATTTCTTTCTTTTCTTGCTTTGCCATGTACCACCCGTTTATTTTTTGCATGGAAATTTTACTTTTGTATAATGTCTTCATTAGAAATTTACGCACAACATTTCGACAGGTTTTATTAATTTCTTGGGTGCGCTTGTGCCAATTTGTTTATTTTATTTACGTATTCACTTTTTTACTGAAGTTCTTTTGACATTTGCATGAAGAATGTTCATATGTACTTATGTATGTATGTTTGTAAAGTAAATTTGTATATTTGTATAAATACATATGTATGTGTGCTTTCCCTCATTTGATGTTCGTGTGTTCGTTCATTTGATTGACTTTTTGAAGACTCAGTTTTTACTTGCACAGAATATTAAGTAATGCATTCAATCAAATGCTTGCGAATGGTCGTTTCATCATCAATTTCATTCATTTATTCGCTCGACTAATTTATAAATGGACTAAGTGTGTATGGGCATAGTTATACGAGGGGTGCCTTTTATATGTCGGGGTTAGAGAACAAAAACAAATTTTAATCATCGAAAATCACTTTATTGTTTTTCAAAATATTCTCCATGAAGATCTATACACTTTTGCATGCGTTTGAACCAATTGTCGAAGCACTTTTGCCACTCTGAATGAGGTACCTCCAAAACATGAATTCTGAATGCCGCAACCTCTTCTTCAGGTGTCGAAAAACGTTGACCTCTCAGTTTGTTTTTTACGTACGGGAATAAAAAGAAGTCATTCGGTGCCAAGTCAGGACTATACGGCGGATGACCCATTAATTCGATGTTTTGGGTGCTCAAAAATGCAGTTGTTTGATCCGATGTGTGAGAGCTCGCATTATCCTGGTGAAGAGTGATCCGTCTTTGGCGATTGGTTTTCCTAATTTCTTGGAAGACAACTGGCAAAAAAATGGTTGTGTACCACTCAGAATTTACTGTTCTGCGTTGTTCTAGTGGTACGGTTGCGACATGTCCAGTTTTTCCGAAAAAACAGGCGACCATTTGCTTGGAAGAGCTTCGTGCGCGAACAACTTTTGTTGGATTTGGCTCATCTTGAAACACCCATATAGTCGACTGCTGTTTAATTTCGGGCTCATACGCGTAAATCCATGATTCATCACCTGTCACGATGTCATAGACGTGTTTCGAAGCCCCGCGATCCTACTTTTTGAGCATTTCCTTCAACCAATCGACACGAGCCTTTTTTTGAGCGATTGACAAATTGTGTGGGATCCAACGCGAACAAATTTTTTTCACAGTCAAATGTTTATGCAATATTGAATATATGCTGGTCCCACTAATGCCTAAGATTGTCTCAATCTCACGATAGGTCACATGACGATCTTGCAATATCAGTTCGCGCACAGCATCAATGGTTTTCGGAACAACAACTGATTTTGGACGACCTTCACGAAATTCGTCTTGGAGTGAACTACGACCACGATTGAATTCACCATACCATCGATAAACACTGGCCCTTGATGGAGCTTCATCGCCAAAAAATGAATTAAGTTCATCCATGCAATGTTGCTGAGTTAATCCACGTCGAAAGTTGTAAAAAATAATCGCACGAAAATGTTCACGATTTAATTCCATTTTTTGACCGAGATGAATCTTTTAAGTAACTGTAAACAACACAAAAAGCGCTGGTATTTCAAAACGTTCCAAGTACGTAAAAGCCAAAAAATGTCAAACTTTGCGATACAGCTTTCAGTTGCCAGATTGCAACACCAGGGTTGCCAAATTCCGACATATAAAAGGCACCCCTCGTATATATAATATGTCGAACAATCGTGAAATCTAATTGATGATGAGGTTGAATTACAATAATTTGGAGGCGATTAATACTGGCTTGGCCCTCAAACAATAGATTAGCCACATCTTGGTAACCAGGCTTCATTAAACTCGAAAAAGGTGCAATAGCATTTTGGAACTTCGGTGTTCTCTAAATAAGCACGAATTCAACCAAGATTCAGTTTACTTGTTTTTGCCTTTCTCTTAGCAACTGTACCGTTTTTCCCCATAAATAGTATTCAACAATAATTATGAGAAGACGAGACAAATATTTTTGGCTTCCAGTGGAAGCGGTTCAGAGGAAGTGAAGTTATTGCATCTAAAGTGGCAGTATTTTTGTGTTATCGGTACAAAAATGAGTTTCGAACAAAGAGGTATTATCAAATTTTGTTTTAAAATCTCATAAACGTTTACCGAAACATTTGAATTGATGAGTTCATGAGTGATTTACACGTTTCAGAGATGGTTGTGAGGACATTAATGACAATGAACATACGTGCCCGTACGCCCAAAATCAGTAATCATCGAAAACTCCATCAAAAATGTTCGTAAATTTATAAAAAATGAACCAAAATCATCGTTAAAATTCATGGAATCCGAGTTGAATATCTCCAAAACATCGATTTATCGCATTTTCAGAATTCAACATTCGAAAAACATCATTAAAGAGGCGAGAGCATTGTAACTGGTAATAAAACGTGATGCTTCCAACATGAATCTGAAACTAAGCGTCAAAGAGCCGAATGGAAGGCCCCAGACGAGCCACCAACCAAAAACTCGCATTTGGAGAAGTTAAAAATCAAGTCGATACTCATTTGTCTCTACGATTCCAAAAGAATTTTCCACAAGGAGTTCGTGCCAACGGACCAAACCGTCTATGCAATTTTCTATCTTGGCGTTTTGAAGCCTTTGTTGCATCGCATTTGCATAATAATCGATCCACTCTTGTGGCTGATTTTTTTATTAAACGTTTTGCGCCCGTAGAGGCCATCCAAAAGGCTTGTACCGACATCCTGAAGGATATTCCGGTCAATGACCTGAAACACTTTTTCGAAAAGCTTTTAGATTGCGCAAAACAGTACCTACATCGAGGCGAGAGTGGACTATTTTGAATAAATAAGCTCGAAGTTATCAGAACAAAGCTCCTTGGGTATGCAAATCACCCCGATTTAGAAATCTCGGTAATTCGTTCATGAGGTTCGCCGTGAATTGGAAGCATCAGGCGGCGATATGAAACTGTTGGAAAACACTAGGAACGTTCTGACACTGTCCGATCTGCAGAATTTATTAAAGAAGTGCAAGTTATATTTTGGCGAGAGCACTTCAAAATCAATGAGGGCCCTTACGAGGAAGCTTTGTGTTTCTGAGGATCTTATTCGTCGAGTTTTCCATGAAGATCTCCCGTTTACTGTTAAATCGCATTCTAAACAAAATTAAGTTCCCTGAAGTGACTCAGATGTTAAGCACCAGGACCAAAAGACCAACCGCGGAAATTCCTGATGGCTGGCTATGTTCTCATCCTACAGAGGTTCCTGTTGTCATGCACACAAAGGATCCAGCTACTGTTAAGGTTTTAGGTGTTGTGTGCAACAAAAGACTTTTCATGCCACTTCACTTCTTTACTCAAGGATTTCGTGTAAATTCTGCTGCATGTATCGAGGGTCTAGAGTCAGTAGTGAAACCCTGGACTGATAGTGTATGTATGCCAAGACAGCAAGACTCTATTCCTTCCCATAAAACGATGGTGACACAAGATTTGATGGCTGAAAATTTTCCATAACCACAAAAAACCGAACTTATCGTCGCCTCATTCCAGAAATCTGAATCTCTTAAATTACTACGTGTGGGGAGTTGTTGAACGTGAAGCCAATAAGCATTCTCCAAAATACCATTTCTTCTCTGAATGCTGCAATTAATACCGTTATGGTCAATATGAATAAGGAGCATTTGATTCCGGCATGCAATCGTTTCCGGACGCGGATCGAAGAGGTTATTGTAGTTAATAGAAATGCATTGAATGATTTTATATAGGTATGTATAATAAGTTAAAGTTGTGTAAAAAATTCGTGATTAAATTTTAAATTAAATTCGTGACTAAATTTTGATCAAAATAAAAGTTAATTAGTTTTACTCTCAAGGGGTCTTCAAATACCGTACTTACCCTGCATTTTTTAAACTTCCCCATATGTTGTTCTGTGAGCCCATGAGCTCCTTTTGTTTCTTTTTGCTTTAATAACTTTACTAGCTGACCCGGCGAACTTTGTTCCGCCCCAGAGGCACAAATGCACAACAGTAGACTGACGTTCGTGAATAGGGAATGCGAATATACGCCAAATCGCTTCATTGCAGTTCACATAACGACCAATTTGATAGCGCGCAATTTCATCGATGGTATTGGAGGATTGGATGCCAAAAACCGCCATATCGCTGCCTTTCGTGACATATTTGCAAATGTATTTTATGGACTTTACTGAATTGCAATACTTAACGTTGCAATGTGTCTTGAACGTTTTGGAAATAACTGGCGAATATGGCACAATCCAACTGTTGGCGACAACGAAATCCATTCTTTTCACTTTTGTTGTGATAGTTCGACCATTATCATCGGGTGATCGACGGCAATACAGTGGATAACCATCGTTGAAAGTAACAGTCTCTGCCGTTAATTTCCGTGGATATCGTTTGGAACACTTGTCGTCGACTACGCAAGGTGATTGGGGATTGATGGCGCCACACGGTTCATGAATCATATTTGTAATTACACCATCATGTAGTTCTGTATCGGCTTCGTGATCGCGAATCTCGGCACATATGATATCATCTATTTGGTCTGTTTGAATTCTTTCCACTAACCAAATAAGAATGTGTGCGTGCGGCAGGCCATTGGATTGAATACATCCAGCATCGAGTATCTCCAAAGACGCGTTGTTTAACAATGTAGTTCATCAGGGACCGCATTTTTTGTCTGAATACACGTGCTGTGATGTCGTGTCGATCACTTGATGTTTGTCCGGAAAGCAGCAATTGAACAATTTCTATCCATTTTGGATTACTGGTTAAAGTAATAAAGAGATCTGGCCTACCGTAATGACGAACATATGTCATTGCATCTTCCGCATATTCATGCATATGACGAGGACTACCTATGTACGTCGCCGGCAGAATAGTTAATCGACCAATATTAGCTGCATTTCCTTCAATACCAATCGCATCACGTAAATGTACATTCCTCAGAACGCAGTTTGGCTTGGCTCAACCTAATGAAAGTTAAAAGCTCCGTTTCTATTTTGACGTACATGTCGACGCAATACTGCTGAAACAATCGACAAAACCGCCTCAAATAGTTGCCAGCATTTTGACGAATCATCAAACGATATGCGTAATAATTCATCGAGCTAACTTTCTTTGTAGTTTCTTCACCTGGCAATAATGGAAATTTCACTCTTCCACTAAGGCAGTTAAGGGCGTTTCTCTGGAAAACTTCAATACGCCACAATACTCGCAAACAACGTTCATTGGCCTAATACAAATGCTAGGATGCAAGCAGTAATCAGTGTTGCAATCATATCGAAACGCTGCTCGATTCAAATCAGCACTTGATATTTCTCTTCTTGTGCGTCGAAATGATCTACTTGTCGATCTCTGTTATTCGCTCGACGATTTCGCATTGCCAACTGAGCCGTTTCACGGGCTGCCTCGCTTTCCTCTTGTGATTGAGAAGCACGAAGTCGAGCCATACTAACGCGGCGCTCTTCACGGGCAATTTCTAGTGCTTCTTCAGTCGTTTCATTCGCAATGTTTCGTATCCTCGATCGTCTTGGTCGCGGCATTGATAATGATGATTCAAAGAGAATACAAATTACTGTGATATTTCTGACAAAATTTACATTATCAAATTTTCTACTTAACCATAGACAAAATTACGTTTAGCTGTCATTCGCGTTTTGTTATTCCATATCAGATGCGTTTTTGTTATACCACATTTTATATTGACTTCACGGAAACGCGTTCGAATGGGATAAAAAGTATCCTATGTCCGTCTCCTGGTTCTAAGCTACCTCTCTACCAATTTTCAGCCAAATCGGCTCAGCCGTTCTCGCGTTATAAATAGTGTAACTAACATGACTTTCTTTCATATATATAGATTTCAATTTACTTAACCCTTTGTCTACCGGCCGGGCCCAATGGGCACGAAAGAGATTTTATTGCATTCTCATATCACTATCCGATGCTTTCAAGCTCTGTAAATCGTTCATTTTGTTTATTTTTCTGTAATATTCGAATACTATTATTTGCTTTAAGGAACTTATATTGCTAATACAATTTTCTAGGGCGAATCATCATCTGAATGGTGGTTAATGCTAGTTTATTTCTGCGGTATACAAAGGGTTAATTTAATTAAACTTTTTTATGCATTGTGTATTGTTATTTCAATTTTATTTATTTTATTTTATTTTATTTTATTTTGTTTTCCTTTCTTTTATTTCATATTCATTTCATTTTATTTTTTTATTGTTCAAAAAGCCCATTCTTTGGGAGGGTCTTACACAACTTGGTGGCAGTTTTGCTGGAAGCCAAATGTTTACACTGTTCTTATAAATTCTTATACTATCGTACAGTTTCTTAAAATAAAACTACTAAGTATAAATATTATGTATTTCGGTGTACTAATTTACTGAAAGAAATTCCTTATGATATGGCAAGAATTCGGCCCAACCGCTTCGGCGGTGCTTCTTCAAAATAAATAATTTTATTTAGTTTTCATTTTGCTATTTTGTTTTACTTTATTCCGTTTCATTTTATTTCAATTGCTTTATTTTATTAAATTTTCAATTTTTTTCGTTTTTTGTTTTGTTTTTCGGTTTATTTAATATAATTTTTTATATTTTTCTTCTATTTTTTATTTTGTGCTTTTTTTATTTTATATTCTATTTTTTTGCTTCATTTCATATTATGTTTTATTTTAGGATAGATGTAATAAAATTAGGATGTAAAAAAAAAATAAGGAAAAAATTATTTTATTGTATTAAATTTATTATTATTCTATTTTTAACACTATTCATTTTAACTAAACTTAATTATTTTAAATTGTTTCTTTGTTTGATTTTGTTTTCATTTTATTGAATTTTCTTTTTAATTCCTTTTTATTTTATTTATTTCATTTTGCTTTACTTTAACATATTTTATTTTATTTTATTTTATTCTGTTTTATTTTATTTTAGGATAGATGTAATAAAATTAGGATGTAAAAAAAATAAGAAAAACATGATTTTATTGTATTAAATGTATTATTATTCTATTTTTAACACTATTTATTTTAACTAAACTTAATTAATTTAAATTCTCTCTTTGTTTGATTTTATTTTCATTTTATTTGATTTTCTTTTTAATTCCTTTTTAATTTATTTATGTCATTTTGCTTTATTTTAACATATTTTATGTTATTTTATTTTACTTTATTCTGCTTTATTTTATTTCAATTGTTTTATTTTATTAAATTTTATTTAATTTTCAAGTTTTCTTTTTTTGGCTTTTTTTCCGTTTATTTTATTTCATTTTAATATATTTTTGTTCTGTTTTTTTATTTTGAAATTATTTTAGTTTATATTATAGATTTTTGTTTCATTTCACATCCCTTTATTTTATGAAATTTATTATTATTGAGTTTTTTTAACACTATTCATTTTTACTAAACTTAATTAGCTTATATTTTTTCTTTAATTGCTTTTATTTTGTTTCATGCAGTTAAATTTAATTTAATTTGTTGAAGTCTTATTTTTTTAATGGTTTGTTATGATATTTTTTTTAATTTTCCTTTCATTTGACTTAGATTTACTTAGTTTTATTAAATTTTTTTTTTTTGCATATTTTATAATTAATTGTTTTTATGCTACAATTTTTTTTAGTTTCATTTCACATTACTTTATTTCGTTAAATTTATTATTATTCTATTATATTTATATACTTCTTCTTATTTCTTTTGGTTTTATTTTTTCATTTCATTTTTATATTTTTTAATACTATTCATTTTAACTTAACTTAATTAATTTAAATTTTTTCTTTGCTTGATTTTATTTTCATTACATTTTATTTGATTTTCGTTTTTAATTCCTTTTTACTTTATTTTATATTAAATTATTTTTTAAATTTCGTTTCAGATTATTTTATTTTATTAAATTTTAGTTTTATTTATTTTCATTTCGTTTAATTCATTAAATTTTTTTCTCTGTTTGATTTTACTTTCATTTTATTTTATTTCATTTGATTTAATTTTTTTCTGTTTTTTTTTTTTGTGTTATTTTATTTGAGTTTAATCCAGGCGGCTGTTGCTGGTGAACGCACATCCCGAATAAAATTGTCAAGGGATTGTGCTCTGGCTCCACCAGAGTCGAAGCTCCACGCCCATGCGATTGCTATTGCTTAAATATTTAAAAATCTTCGAACTATTGCAGAAGTGTCCCGTATGGTCGACTTCTGCATGTCTTCTAAAAGGTGTTGGCAGTCATACTTCCTCAAATTTTTGATTAGATGCTTGGGCACTAATCCAGTGGAAGAGATAATTATTGGTATTATATTCACTTCCCTCGCTTTGTACATGTGTTTAAGTTCTATGACCATAGCTGCATACTTCGATATTTTAGTGGAGTATGTGCTTTGCTTACGGCGGCCGCCGTACCCGAACGGGTTGGTGCGTGACTACCATTCGGATTTCAGAGAGAGAACGTTGGTTCGAATCTCGGTGAAAGACCAAAATGCAGGAAACATTTTTTCTAATAGCGGTCGCCCCTCGACAGGCAATGACAAGCCTGCGAGTGTATTTCTGCCATGAAAAAACTCCTCATAAAAATATCTGCCGTTCGGAATCGGCTTGAAACTGTAGGTCCCTCCATTTGTGGAACAACATCAAGACGCACACCACGAATAGGAGGAGGAGTTTCGGCCAAACACAAAAAGGGTGTACGCGCCAATTATATATACATATATATATATATGTGTGTGTGCTTTGGGTGTTGCGATTAAGAGGCACCGCTATATCGATTACTTCGATTGTTTTATTTATCTTGTCGAACAAGATGATTTCAATTTTGTTGGCAGCTGCGGTTTGATCTGTAGAAACAAATCTGTCACAGTACAGTTTAAAATTTGCATTTTCCAATATTGCCTTTGGTTCATATTTAAAAGACAAAACTTCTTCTGGTAACGGACCGCGTTTTATCACAACTGGTTGTTGGAGGATCTTTGCTATATTGCTAAGTCTCATGTCATATTAACAGGGCGCAAGTACGCTACATCCAGCAATTGCATGGTCAATTGTTTCACCACGAATGCCGCACCTTCAGCACCTATCTTCTATTAAATACTTTATTTCATTTATTTATTTTATTTTATTGTATTTTACTAAATTTAATTGAACGTATTTGTTATTTTATAGTTTTATTTATTTTCATTCCATTTCATTAACCCTTACGAGCATGGTGGGAAGCCAGGTTCCCACCTTCTTTTTTCTCAACTTTTCTCTACAGATTTGATATTTATGAAAATGGGACCGAGAAAATTTATTTATATGATAATCCATATATCAAAGAATGTAACTGAAACTAAGAAAATTGTTTTGCGTGAATTTATAAACAATTACAGATAAACAAATTGAAAAAATCGTCTATTTTCAGGAAAAAATTCATTTTTCAACAAAGTACATAATGTATAAAGATGGGACATGATACTATAAGGTTTTTGGGGTTGCTGATTACGAATCTGAGGTCAGATTTGAGAAATTCAATATGGCGGATACAAAATGGCGGACATATTTTTTGAAAAATTGTTGGATACTCACCAAGTTTGATATTAGGGAGTTTTTGGGGTCGCTGATTACGAATTTTGGGTCAGATTTGAGAAATTCAAAATGGCGGATACAAAATGGCGGACATATTTTTTTAAAACTTGTTGGATACCAAAAACTCCCTAATATCAAACTTGGTGAGTATCCAACAAGTTTTCAAAAAATATGTCCGCCATTTTGTATCCGCCATATTGAATTTCTCAAATCTGACTCAAGGTTCGTAATCAGCGACCCCAAAAACCCCCTAATGTCAAATTTGGTAAGTTTCCACAAAATTTTTCAAAAAATAGGTCCGCCATTTTGTATCCGCCATATTGAATTTCTCAAATCTGACCTCAGATTCGTAATCAGCGACCCCTGAAACCCTTAAAATTACATGCAATCATAAAAGCGGTTGGTAAGTAAAATGTGTGCTTCAAAGGGTTAATTAAAATTGTTTCTTTGTTTGATTTTATTTTATTTCGAGCAGTTCAATTTATTTTAATTTAATTCAGTTTTGTTTAATTTATTGTTATGTTAAGATAATTTATTAATTTTTTTTTTATTTAACTTAACTTTATATTGTTTTATTTTTATATCCTTTTAATTTTTTGTTTTTTTTTTATTCATATTTTATTTTATTACACATATTTATTTTATTAAATTTGTTATTATTCTATTTTTTTAATACTATTTATTTTCATTTAATTTAATTAATTTTCATATTTTCTTTATTTGATTTTATTTTCATTTATTTTATTCCATCTGTCTTTATTCTTCCGTTTTTTTATTTTATTTTATTTTATATCATATTATATTATTATTTTTGTTTAATTTCACGGTATTTTATTTGAATAGATCGGGTGAATTTATTTTCATTTTATTTTCTTTAATTTTATTACATTAATTTTAATTTTTTATTTTCATTTTATTGTATCTGTTTCATTTGATTAAATTTTCTTCTGTTACTACTTTATTTTATTCTATATTAGACAGTTTTTTTTTCTTCATTTTATATTATTTAGTTAATTTAAATTTTTTCTGAATTGATTTTATTTTCATTTTATTTTACTTCATTTGATTTAATTTTCTTGTATCTTTTGTAAATTTCATTTTTATTTTGTTTTTATTTAATTTCACATTATTTCAAATTTATTTAATATATTTATCTTTGTTTAATTTATTTTTATAGTTTTTTATTTTTTCATTTTGCGTTATTTAATTTAATTAATTTTATTTGTTTCTTTGTTTGTTTTTCTTTAATTTTACTTTATTTCATTGGATTTAATTTTTTTCAGTTTCAGTTTTTATTTTTATTATATTTTATTTCTTTTCATACAATTTTTCTATTGCGTTTCGCTTTATTTTATACTTACTTACTTAGGTGGACATAACAACCCGTTACCGAGTTACGGCCGACCTCACTAGCTCTCTCCAGACGCCTCTGCTCCGCGCGCGCCTTCTCCAATTCTGTACACCAAGCGAGCATAGGGTTTCCTCCACCTGGTCTTTCCACCGGAGCAATGGTCTTCCTCTGCGTCGGCTCCCTTGGACTTTGCCCTCGAACACCTTCTTTGCTGGAGCTGCTTCATCCATACGCACGACATGCCCTAGCCAGGCGTTGGATGGCGATGCGTTGAACTACGTCAATGTCGGCGTAGAGCTCATATAGCTGGTGGTTCATTTTTGAACGGTAGTCTTCGCCAACGTGCACAGGGCCGAAGATCTTACGAAGAACTTTTCTCTCGAACACCCCAATAGCGGCTGCATCGCTTTGTGACACTACCCATGCGTCTGCGCCATAAAGCAACATGGGTATGATGAGCATCTTGTAAAGTGTCAGTTTGGTCATGCGAGAGAGGGTTCGACTACTCAATTGCTTACTTAGCGTAGTAGACAACATATACTTCGTTTTACCCTCGTTCACCGCCAGACCCACTCGTGATGATTCCTTCTCGATAGCAGAAAACGCAGCCGTGACATTTCGCTTACAGCGGCCGATAATGTCAATGTCATCGGCGTACGCAAGGAGCTGGACGCATTTGTAGAAAATAGTGCCATTACGCTGCACACCTGCTTTTCGGAGCACTCCTTCCATCACGAAGTTGAAGAGGTTGCATGACAGTGGATCGCCTTGTCTGAAGCGTCGAACGGTACTGAATGGCTCGGAGAGGTTATTTCCTACCTTGACGGAGCTGGTTGTGTTGCTCAACGTCATTCTGCAAAGCCGTATGAGCTTCGCTGGTATACCGAACTCAGACATGGTGGCATACAGGCAATCCCTTATCGGGCTATCGAACGCAGTTTTATAGTCGACAAAGAGATGATGGGTGTCGACTTGCTTTTCATGGGTCTTTTACAGGATTTGGCGTAATGTGAAAATCTGGTCGATGGTGGACTTACCACTTCTGAAGCCGCACTGATAAGGCCCGATCAGTGTGTTGGCAAACGGCTTAAGTCTTCCGCATAGGACGCTAGACAGAACTTTGTAAGCGATTTATTTTATTTTATTTGATTTATATGAACTTATTTTTATTTTTTTTACTATTATTTATTTTCATTTAATTTAATTTATTTTATTTTTTTCTTTGTTTGATTTTATTTTATTTTGTTTAGTTCAATTTAATGTAATTTAATTTAAGGTTACGTTCTGATATTTTAAAAAAATTTTTGTATTTAACTAAATTTTTTTGGTTTCAGTTTTATATTTTTACAATACATCCATATTTTATTTTTTTGCTTTTTATTTTTACTTTTTTTTTTTTTGTGCATTTCATTTATTCGCTGTGTCATTCTAATTAAATTTTAAATATAATTTATTTCACGTTGATTACAAATTATTTTGTCAATTCTTTTTGTTTGCCGCTAGTCGCCGAAATTTTAAATTCGGGTAATTTCCATTTGCTTGCCCTTTCATGTGACATTTATTTGATCAACCGAAACTACTGAGGGTGAAACTAGTTTTTGTATGTTTGTATGCTCGTAAATACATAAGTAAATATGTGTGCCCTAAACTCTAATGGACTTTTTCCTTTCCTTCTTAATATCGGTTTTTACGAAATTAGTAAATTTGGTTGCTGTTGCTTTGAACCAATTTGTGTTAATTTGTAGTATAAAAAAACAATAATAAAAAAGAAAACAGGTATTACCAATTAACATTCGCGCTAATTGCAGCTGGGCTTCGTATCGGGTGCTAACAATGTCAAGATCTTTATCCATACCCGACAAACTAGCGAATATACACATATTCATACTTGCGATTACCTAGATATCGCTACCAGTAAACGTGTACAAATGCGTGCATGTATATGTACACTCATGTGTGTGTGTATGTAAAAGCGCTCTGCCATGTGCATAAATTGACAGTGTATTGACATTAGCGGAGCCGTTAATTCCTTCTACCCAAAACCAGCTTTTGGCCTTTCAGGCGCATTAAATTTCTCGTAGTCTAACCATTTCACGTTTGTTGCTTAAGTCTTTCCTTTTCGCAGTTGTTTTCAGCTCAATTTTTTTTCGCGCCTTTCATTTTTTGCTTGCGCTGGGTATTCAAGTGTTAAATAGTTGAAACGGTCAACGCACCGCTTAGCCGCAATGAACGACCGGTTGATGTGTTTGCCTGGGATACAGCAACGGCGACGATTGTGGCGTGTTACACAATGTATGCATCTACTTATTTATGATACATACATACGTGCATACAAGTCTACATATGAATATATGTACCTATTATGTAGTCAGTTCGATCGCTATTATCAGTTAAATGTCAATATAGAACCGTCAACGTGTCAACATTGACAACCAAATACTCGCAAATGTACGAACGTGTATAAGTACATAGGTATGTATTAATATAGGTATCATATGTCCCAGCCAAAGAGTGAAGTAGAACGTGACTAGTTTCAAACTCACCAACGAATACCCACCTCAAAGTAGCAACAAGACATCTTAGTTTGAAAGTAACCTCGTCTTTGGATCGAGAGGAAAAAAACTGCTTGATCAGACGCACAAACCCTAATTTGCATTTGGCTTCAAAGAAAGCATTGTGCGAGATTGGATCAACACGTATGAGGCTTTTAGAATGAAGGAATTTTTTTCAGATCAAAAAGAAATACATTTCCCAATCACTTTTCTTTGGCCTCTCAACGTACACTTCGTTCAGTGTTTCTCAAATTTCTTGATGCACTCGAAATAAATGATATCTCAAGGCTCTTGAAAAAGCCGTTTGTTTGAGCTTTGATAACCCCGGCTCCATTTCTATAGCTTTATAAGGTAATTTAAGTTTTAAATTTTCACCTTTGCAACACTGGGAAAATTTTCAAGAAAGAAAATTATGAATAAAATATCTGTAAAAATTTTGCAACATTTAATTTTTTTACCCCTTAAATTTTCCTTTGCATTGTCTGACGTTTTTTTCAATTTGCTGCTTAACGTTATAAAAAAAGTAAATGCTGCAAAATGTTGGCGCATAAACCCTTTTTAGGTGTTTAACCGCGCTCCTCCTCCGATTTGTGGCGCGTGTCTTGATGTTGTTCTGCAAATGGAGGGGCCTACAACTTCAAGCCGACTCCGAAGGGCAGATATTTTTTATGAGGAGCTTTTTCATGGCAGAAATACACTCGGAAGTTTGCCCATTGCCTGCTGAGGAGCGACTGCTATTAGAAAAAACTTTTTCATCATTTTGGTGTTTCCCCAAGATTCGAACCTACGTTCTCTCTGAGTTCCGAATGGTAGCCACGTACCAACCCATTGGGCTACGGCGACCGCTTGGCGAGACATTATTCGGCAAAGAAAAGGTTTGATGGACTGAGAAACGTTTCAAGACGGCTGCTAAAACTCTATGTCTGGAGAGTACCATTCTCTAATTGCGTTAGGAATTTGTAGCATTAGACTACTAGATTTGCCATATATCACTTGAAGATTCAGAACATTCTATTTTTGCTACCCAATCCAACTGTTAACCAAACCATCTGTTCCCCCTTAGAACAAGAAGTTTAGTGACCCTTTTGCATTGTTCTTAACTTCTGAGGGTATCGTTGCTTCGCTTACTGCTTTTCACATTGCAGACGAGTATGTATAGAATATGGGAATGAAAACTTGTATACAATGCAAGAAGCTGGCTCTACTTAGAACTTGAAGAATTCACCTGCAACACCTCAAGTTCGTTCTCTTGCAACAATCACTCTCTTCCATATCGACACTTGCTACAGAATTCAATTTAAAACTCTTTTGTATGAAATACTCAATGAAAAAAACTACAATTTTTGTAACTAGTCTTGGCAACATATTACGACCCTGGACTACTTATAGCAGCACGCAGTGAATTCGATTTTTGGCCGGGATATTTTGTAGGTATGTGCGCTTGTAAACTGAGACGCGCACAAAGTGCTTTGTAAAACTGGTGATTTTATTATTACGAGCTCTTTTGTTTGTTAGTCTGTCGTTCACCTTCATTTTCCCGCTCTTAAACTCTTTCGTTTTTACCATGTTTCTTCCGCGTGATTCATTGTTGCATTGCTAGCCGGCAACCGTTGGCTGCACAATTTTAACATCGTTTTGTTAGCCAGAGTACGTACATATGTATGTATGTGTGCCTCTCTCTCTAACCTCAGTTATTTATTTTCTTCACCATCTGTTACTTAATTCTTCTTCACTGAATACTTAACGAAACAAATAACGGCAGAAATTTCTATGCATAAAGTGATGGGTAACTTAATAGAATCACTTAATAGAAACTTAAATTTTAGTCACCTTTTTCAATATTTTTTTAATTTTAAATTTTAGGAGCAATGACAAGCAGAAAGGTGAAGAAGTCACTAAGCAATACCAGGAAGATTATAGAAGGAGGTAATGACTTATTACAGCACTCGCCTGACAGTCAAACCACGTTATTAATATCCGGCCAACTGCTGCCGTTCAAGCTCTCAAAATATTAGTTTGTGTATAATTCAAAACCTTATTTGAGATGTTTTGGAATGTCCGATTTGGGTCAACAAATAAATTTGTTGCCATTTTATAGGTAGCTTCGAAGGTAGCATCTCTCATACAAGTCTTGGTCCTTATGGGCGAAAAACTCTAGTAATCGATTTTCACAATCATCTCCTGATACTAATTTCTTATTACTCAGGAAGTTTTGCAATGAGAGACAAAGATGGTAATCGCTTGGAGCCTAGTCCGATCCAGGTGGATGCATTAAAACTTCCCAACCAAGCTCCCGGAGATTTTGGCGAGCCACTACAAACGTGTGTAGCCTTGAGTTGTCCTGATGGAGCACAACACCTCTTTATTGGGCATTTCCGCCTACAATATGGGCCGTTTTTGGTCAATCGCTAGCTTTAAACGGTCCAGTTGTTGACAGTAGAGTTTTCTGAATTTAGTGTTTAGCCATACGGAAGCAACTCATAAGAAATGGTTCCTTTCAAGTCCCAACAAATATACAGTGGAAACGCCCATGATGGACCACCATTTGAGCTGCTTAATCACGGTTTGACATCTATCGTTTCCACATTTTTTGGTGTTAAACATCGAGCTTCTTTTTGAATCTAGATTTTCGCAAATGGCTTAAGAGGACCCGGTGATCTAGAAATTTCAAAAAAACGTTTTTATTTTTCGATATTTCGCAAGTATCTTAAGAATACACTGTGAAATTTTCATGCTTAAATTCCCAATATTATAGCTTCTACAGTCCATTAACTAGGTAGAGAGCGGTCCGCGCGCTTCTCATGGGTCAAACTCAAAACTCATTTACCTCGAAACGACTTTTTCGGTACGGCGGGGATAAAAAAAATATTCTACCGAATCACTTGAAATTTGAATATGTTGCTCACAACATGTATGGCTATCGTCGGAACTACACTAAAAGACTAGTGACAAAAGACCCGATTTTACGAACTTTATTCAAAAGCGCGCTATTTTGTCAATTTTTAATTATTTCGATTTGTTCTAGTTCCGACCATAACGCACTCTTTCTGATTAAGAATCTTCTTGAATTTTGGGTTTCAGATTATATATTGTTTAAAAAATTATTTTTTTTGTATGCTCAATAGACATAGAAATAAACACAAAAAGTTAAAATATCGTTTGCTTATTTTTAATGGCAAAAAAAATCGTGAAAATAGGTGTCCCTTAAAAATGTTTTATGGTCGATCTTCAGCTTCTGGGCGATGCTGCCATTACTAACATGTCGGTCAACTTCGATTATTTCTGTGATTTGATCGACATTTTCGACATTTTCTGTAGCATCCGAAATACCTGAACAGCATCGACTAAACCAACATTTTAGTCTAGTCTTACGACGATAAGTAGAATAACTATCGAACATGATTTAAATACCTAAAAAATAATTAAAAATACACTTTTCGGTGAAGATAAAATCCGAGATTGAATAAAATTCACTTAAAACTCGAACAAGAAGAGTATTATGCGAATACTCCGTTTTACATTTAGCACCAAAGAAAGGTAGAGAGCTACAAAGATTACACTGCGGTGTATTAAAATTAATTCTTTCTACAATTGGGATGTTACAAACAAATGAAAGCGAGAGGTCTGATCTTTTTACTTCAAAAGACTTTAGATTAATCAAAATCAAGCGCGATTGATAGGTAGGAATTGGTTTAACAAAGCTTAATGAATTTAAGAAACATTTTTTGGACCCGTTCAATTTTGATTATACAGATTTTATGACGCAGGAACCAGCTGAATACCGATAATAATGTCAGCCTTGAAATCCAAAGTAGAATCTCTCTTGCCAAAAAGTGCAACTTTGGACTAAGTATGCAATTGAGTAGTGAAGTTCTCTCTCGACGTACAAAATTAACATTCTACAAGTCTCTCATCATGCCCGTCCTAACGTATGGCGCAGAAGCTTGGACGATGACAATATCCGATGAGGTGTCCCTTGGAGTGTTTAAGAGAAAGTGTTTCTGCGGAAGATTTTTGGACCTTTGCACGTTAGCAACGGCGAATATCGCAAACGATGGAACGATTAGCTGTATGAGTTTTACGATGACATAGACATAGCGCAGCTAATAAAGATCCAATGGCTACATCGGCTGGGTCATGTCGTTCGAATGGATACAAACGCTCTGGCAGAGGAATAGGACGTCATCCTCTGGGTTGATAAGATCAGCCGGTTAGCACAAGCAAGCAATGACTGGTGCGCTTTGTTAAACTCGGACAAAATCACGCAAGCGGTTATCGCGCCAATTAAGAAGAGGAAGATTTTATGACTCGGTCTAATGAAAGTAGCATATTCCAAATTTGGATTGCACGAAAGACGTATATAATAATTGAAGAGTGTAAGGGGCAGTGAATTCTAAAGTATTTCGCCACACGAACCCTCCGCCTCAAGTTTTCGAGCTCTTAAAAAACACCCAATATAAGTTAAGTTATACCAATTAAATAATGGCTTGGTGGTAAAAAGTATCCCATGGAGGGACAGGCTTATTTGAGCTTTATAGCCAATGTTAAGGTGATTGACTCCACTGTAGGCCAACAACAAATTTAAGTTCCCTTTTCTTATGTAAAGACCAATCGACAGATATAATATTTAGTAATAACTTTCACGTCTAAGTTGGTCCTTAGCAGAACTTTAACATTTGTCTTGCGTTCATGTAAGCTTACAGGACGACAATTTTTATTCAACCCAACTAAAGCTTAATATTTTAACCCTACCAAATCGAAGAGCTGAGTTCTGGACATCAGCTACCAGTTCTTATGGCGCAGAAATTTTGCGCTGTCTTGAAATCTTCTGGGGGTCAGAAAAACTTCAGGTATATTTTGTGTTTATAGAAAACCAATTTATTTATCAAATTAAAGCGACGCTCGTACTTTCTTCTCATATCGAAATCAAATAGAGGTGTAACGTTGCTGCTCTTAGAACGCCATTAGCCCAATTCATTCCATTTGTAGTCTATAAGAAACCTTGACTATTAAATACATAAATATAATACTTTGAGGCGAGGCTAAGCTAGCCATGACCTTACCAAAGGCGCAAATAAGATCAAGGTGTTGTCGACCAAGGGAGAGCTCTTGGTTTGTTTAACTTCCCTTAAATTGGAAGCACTGAGTGTGCTTTATGAAGGCATCACGTTATGACGGGATTATCGTTGATCGAAGTGGCGTTTCCGGCAGCATTTTAGCATTGACTTTCTGACGTTTCACGTGCGGGGTTCTGATCATCATATGGCCGCCGAGATGAAAATACACTTCATCAGAAGAGAGCGTTTGACTTTCTATTAAAATGAAATTTCTGTCAAAATAAAATTTGATTAAAAAAAATACCTATATGGGTCACCCTGTACTTATGCATATGCATATGCTCGAAACCCCACACCCTACCGAATGGTAGTTACGCACGTAATTACGGCTATGACTCGAAGTAAATACGGTTGAACGGAATATGGTTAAAAAAACAAACTGAACGAAATACACTTTTTGCCTAACTAATCTTATTTATTTGCCCATATCTGTATACACACTCATACTCGTACACACATACTTTGTGTTTATATTTAGTTGTTCACTTTTAATATCCGGTTAATTAAAATTTTTGTTCTGGAAACATAAATACTCATCAATTTTGGTAAGTTGTCTGCTTATTAGCCAATCAACTCCATAATTTAATATTTTAATTTTGATTTTCTTGAAAGAGACAGTAGGCAAACACGTGCGGCTATCCATACTTTGAACATAGAATACATATCTACGTACATACTTGAATGTGTTTGTTTGTGTTTGAGGTATGGCCATTGAAGATTTTTGGGAATATTTTATGAATTTCAAAGTTTACTGGCTTTGTGGACTCAGCCACATTTCTTAGGTGGTAAATATTGAATATGTATGTATCTCAATCTCTTCTAGTCTTCTGAAATCGAGTGGGTAACTTTTTGGTATTTCATTTAATTCAGAAAATCGAAAGTATCGAAAAAAAAATTTAAGAAGCATTGCTAAAAATATCTCAATAATGGAAATACTAAATTAACGGTTTAGATCGATCTTCTCTTATAATAATCTCTTCAACAATTCATACCGTCAAAAAGAGCACTCGAGGTCAGCGTCGTATTGAGGACTTCCTCTCTGTTAGATGTGGCCAAAGTGGGCTCATTGACACGCTTGTTTATGGCTAAATTAGAAGTTAGTAGAAAATCAAGCCTACTAGTGTTAGTGTTGGTGTAGCTAGAGCCCCATAGTGAATGCTGGGAGTTGGAGGTGCCGCCGACTCTGCGGTTTGTCGTCTTGCAGTCTAATAGAGGGGGAGGAAGTCTTGGCTGCTATGAGCCATTTATGATGACACTAGCCAGATGTTTTGTGACAAGTCCGAAAAGAAAACTCACAAACATTCTACTAAAACTTGGAAGGAAAGACGTTCGGTTGATGGTAGGGATTATTACAGGTAACAACCCATGGGGTCAGCATATGACCACCATTGGAATCGTTGAGGACCCAATGTGCCTGTCTTGTGAGTGACCTGCCTTTGCTAGAGCAAGGCTATGAGTTTTGGGTTCCGAATACATGAGAATGAGTAATATTCGTTCTCTAAAACTGGAGGATATTTACAGATTTACCAAAGAATCTGAAAAGTTCTCACAGGACTAACTACCTCTGTTTCTGTCTCTATTCTCTCCCATCTCTTTCTCAGATACTTTTTTCCTTGCCTCCTTGACTATCTACCTCTCTCCACAGCTCTAAATCCAATGTGCTTTTTAGCCTGAGTATTGTAGGAGCCACCAAATCTCTTGGTGCTCTTTGGGTCGACCATTTTTCAAATTTCAATTTCAGCCAGATGGGTATTTTAAGGCTCAATGCTATGCACGCTGTATTCTTGTCACTGTGTTGAGAAATTAGAAAATTATAAAAGTTATTTTTAATAAGAATACAAGCTCTGGTCCCATCTACAGCCAGTATTGCTAGTAAGCAGAAGAATTTAATCTGAAAATCCTCTTTCCTACGACCCAAAGTTTTTCTATAAAACGAGCTTTTCTGCGGTGTTGCAGAGGCGCAGAAGAAGAGCAGCCGATGCTGCCTTTGACAACAAAGTGCAATCAGGTTAAAGGGGGTTGGCCTCTGGAGGCAATCTCTCAAGGGACATCGTAGCATTTTCGGGCAGTTAACACCGTATTTCTACTCGCAAACTAGAGTTTGAGGGTCCCGCTAGGGCAATCTTTCCAAATAGGCAGGATTGGATCGAGGGGAAAATCTGCATCGAAGCTTGTTCCGACCCCCTCTGCTTTCACTGAGGGGGTCGGAGCAGGGGTTTTCTCTACAACAGCCAATTTATCTATCTCCTTTAAACTGAGGAATACTGCTACTGTTTTTCAACCAGAAGTGGAAATGCTTAGGGAACGCAGAAGCGAGGGAGATATTAACATTTTCTCCGATAGTCAAGCCGCGTTCAAGGCTCTGACGACGCCGTGGTGCGGAGCGAAATTGGTAGACTCGGTTAAGGAGGAGATCAAATCTCTTGCGTGTGCAGGTAACATTTCTCTGATCTGGGTTCCAGGACATGGGCACATAGAGGGAAATGAAGTTGCTGATGAGCTTGCAAGGAAGGGAATTGAATTGGCCTCAGAGACGTGACAGTTGTTAAAGGGGAATTGCACAAATTATTTCTCAGAAAAGCGCAGAAAAGATGCAGCTCCATTTCTTCATGTACTATATATAAATATATTATATATAATTGGCGCGTACACCCTTTTTTGAGTGCTTGGCCGAGCTCCTCCTCCTATTTGTGGTGTGCGTCAAGTTTCAAGCCGACTCCGAACGGCAGATATTTTTATGAGGAGCTTTTTCATGGCAGAAATACACTCGGAGATTTGCCATTGCCTGCCGAGGGGCGCCCGCTATTAGAAAAATGCTTTTCTTAATATTAGTGTCTCACCGAGACTCGAACCTACGTTCTCTCTGTGAATTCCGCATGGTAGTCACGTACCAACCCATTCGGGTTCGGCAGCTAAACGATTAGGGTCACTGGGTGCTCCTTTCTTCGACAGCCTGGGGCAATATGCCAACCTAAGTCCCATAAATTTTCTCCATTTTATCAACAGATCTGGCTGACTGTAGATATCTGCCTGTTGAAAGTCTCATAATGGTATCAACACGGCGTTTCAGTGCTCCTTGAGGAGTGTCAGACTGGCACTTCAACTATTTCACCTACCTACCAGGTAGGAATCGAATTCAAAACATTTAATAATCTAAATATGAACAAAGGACCCCTTAGTAATATGGAAATGGAGTGCTTTGTTTATGCCAGAATCTTCGGGAATAGTAGAATAGAACAGAATAAAAGAATAGAGCGATCGGAAAGAAAAAGACAATTGGCAAATAGAAAGCAAAACAATGTGCCTAAAATTACATAAAATCTTCTTCTCTTCAATGTTGTCGCCTACTACAAGCAGGTTTTCATATTTTCCCGAAACGACAATTACCTTTTAAAAGCGTATCCAAATTGGTTTAATGCGAAATAATTAACCAATTTTTTCGAACTACTTCTGCTCGGCCTCCTTAGGCGTCATGTGAACTTAACGTAGATTTTATATTATAATTTCAAACTTCAGACTATAAAATTTATTTTCGTATGTACAAACATACATACATATGTATGCGCCTATATTATTGTATTCATGTGCATAGGTACATGCATATGTGTGTATACATGCACTTCCCTATCCTTATATGAATGAGTTCATCAAAGAGCCAATCATTTCAAACAACACGTCCATGCTATGCTTAAGACTGAACTACATAACAAGCCAAACAAATTGGTTTGTAACAAAAATTGGACTAAAATTTGGTAATTTAAGAAAAATTGCAATAAAATTAAGGTGAACACGAAAATCGGCAACATAGCCAAATTAAATTTGTAAGTGATTGTTTGTTTGCGCATTGAATATATAATACAAATGTATGCCCATCCGTTCATATACACAGTCAAAGCAGAAGTACATACATATGTGCGTGTGCTAGTGCTTTCTGCGTGCGCCGGACACGTGTCTGTGCGCCGGCAGCGGCATAGCCCTAACCCACAAAAGATATGCGCAAGGTAGGTAATACTCGTACAAGCATATCTACGCCCTATGTATGTATATAAATAGACACGCGCATAAATTTGTACCTATGTAGGTATGCAAATATGTTCCCAGCAGCAAAAAAGGAACGAATACAATCTATTTACGTACTTGCGTAACTAGTTTTTAAATAACCAGTCAGCTCTTTGAGAAATTTAATTACTTGCTTATATATAGCATTTCGAGAATTATTTGAATAATAAATAAGTTGTGCCTCTTTGTTGCAACACATTGCGCAATAAACTAGTCAACTAACAATACTAGGTTGCTCAATAAGTTTTGCGGTTTGCTTAGAAAATCATAATTTTTTGGTTTCAAATACATTTTATTATTCAGTATAGTCTCCCTGAACATCAATACACTTATTCAAACGAGATTCCAATTTATGAGCTCTATCCCTGAAGTGAGAATCTGCAAGGCTGCAAAATACGCTTCTTCTCTGTTCTTTTTTAGGTCTGGAAATAGATGGAAGTCGCTAGGCGCCAAAGCTGGTGAAAACGGTGGATGCTCCAATTCGAACTTTAATTCATGGATTTTAGCCATTCGCAAAATGCTCTTGTGACACGGTGTATTGTCCTGATGAAAATCTGGGTCTTTTCCACGAATTTAATTCCCTTCAGCTGATCTAAATGGTTATAATAACATTTAGAATTTATTGTTTTATCAATTTGCAAGTAATCCACAAACAAAATTTCTTTCGCATCCCAAAAAACTGATGCTAACACCTTCTTGGCCGATTTGTGGACACAAACTCGGTTCAGAGCTGGAGAACCAGGTTCACACCACTTGTTTTTTAAACTGTTATTATTACATATTTATTAAATCTATTAATTAATTTTAGTACTAACAATAAGGTTTCGAATCTTAACCAAATTATACTCGTAGTACCTACAGCTTCTTGAAAAAGGTTAAGGTTGTTATGGAGGCCTCAAATATGCGTCACATGGTTGGAAGGTCAATTCTTCTGAGGCGTGACGAATTGACGGTATGCAACAGTGACCGAGCCAATGGATTTGGGTGGTGTCTCAGCCTTTGGTAGTAGTTTTGTTGGACTACTGCTATTTCTGCTGCCACTAATGGAACATTTAGGTCTCGATGGATATTTTCATTGGTTATGAACCACGGCGCTATAGTAGCCATTATTAATGTCGCATTCGAATGTGTTTTTGTTCCATTGTTAGTTAATGTGGCACCCATTGCGCACACAGCTTTCTGAAACCCAATAAAAAAAATAAATAATTGGCGCGTACACTTCTGTTAGGTGTTTGGCCGAGCTCCTCCTCCTATTTGTGGTGTGCGTCTTGGTGTTGTTCCACAAATGGAGGGACCTACAGTTTCAAGCCGACTCCGAACGGCAGATATTTTTATGAGGAGCTTTTTCATGGCAGAAATACACTCGGAGGTGTGCCATTGCCTGCCGAGGGGCGACCGCTATTAGAAAAATGTTTTTTTTTATTAATTTTTCTTTCACCGAGATTCGAACCAACGACCTCTCTGTGAATTCCGAATGAAACCCAATACTTCAGTCAAAATATTGCCTACACTGCCCATTACGATGCCTACGGCTTCGACTAAATCTCTTTCAGTCAACCAACGATTTTCCAATACGATTTCCTGTATTTTTTTTTCTACCATTTCTGGTGTTGTTGCTGTTTTTGGGCGTCCTTGACGTGGATCGTCTTCATGGCTTGTACGTCCACGTTTCAATTCAGCAACCCATCTTTCTATTATACTAATTGATGGCAAAAGTCCTTGTACACTTTCAACATTAGTTCATAAAGTTTCTTTGCTTTTAAACCTTCCAAAAAAAAAAACATTCAATCACTGCACGATACTTGATTTTTTCCATTGTGGGAAATACTGCGAGACGTCGATACTAAATGGCTAGCAAACAAAGATTGATTGAAATGAATCTTCACATACATTCATATAAAGAGTGTACCCACATTTAAAAAAAAATTTTTTTTTTTATTGAAACGTTATAAATATTTAAATACATTTCTTTCTATTACACCTAGTTCACAACTGTCAAGTAATATTATTTTATTAAATTCGACAGTATTTACAGGAAATACGTACCTATATAACTGGAAGACAGCTAACAGAAATTGACATATATTTGTCAGTCATCAAAATTTCTGGAACAAGATCATTTGGTTTTTTTCGTTTAAGTCTCCGGCATTGGTCATCTAAATTGGCAAGTCGCCGAGCCTCCGGGTTAGTATGTTTTTCGATCCTTTCGGCATGAGCTACAGCGTAATGTTTGACAATTTTTCATACTAATGACATCTTGAGGTCACGATGTAAATCAGTGTTCCTCACATACCATGGTGCGTTTACTGCGTTCTTTAGAAACCTGTTTTGAAATCGTTGTATTTTTCGATATGAGTTTGTTTGGCACAGCCCCATAGCTGTATACCATAAGTCCACACAGGTTTAAGTACTTGTTTATAAATGAAAAGTTTGTTTTGTATGGAAAGAGGAGACCTTCTTCCAGTAAGCCAGTTTAATTTTTGCATTTTGAGGTTAAATTCCACGTGTTTTATTTTAACGTGCTCTTTCCAGCATAGTTTGGCATCGAGCGTCATCCCTAAGTACTTCGCCGTATTGGAGTAAGGAATTTTCGTACCAGAAATATTTACAGGACGATATTGAATTTTTTTGTTTGTAAAATCCACATGAAGTGACTTGGCTTCATTAAGTTTTATACGCCACTTTGTAGTCCATTCGGTTATTTTGTTAACATCTTCCTGAAGTTTGCGAGTGGACTGTGTCTCATCGTCTCCAATTGCTAAAATGCATGAATCGTCAGCAAAGGTAGCTATAGTGCTAGTCTCAGAGACCGGTAGGTCAGATGTGAAAAGCACATAAAGTATAGGGCCAAGGATACTGCCTTGTGGAACCCCGGCTTTAATTCGCTATAGGCTTGAGTAAGAGCTATCGCACTTGATCCTGAAATATCTGTTATTTAAATACGAAGTAAATAGGTCCAAAAACTTCCTTGGAAGCAAGATTTTAATTTTATGGAGTAGTCCGTCATGCCATACTTTGTCGAAGGCCTGAGCAACATCGAGAAATATGGAAGGGCACACTTTTTTCTTTTCGATTGCTTCTTCTATCACATTTGTGATCCTATGCACTTATTTGATTGTTGAGTGCTTTGCTCGAAATCTGAACTGGTGCGTAGGAATAAGGCGTTTGTTTTCAATCAAAGGCTTTAAGCGCTGCAGAATTATTTTTTCGAGTAGTTTGGACATTATAGGTAGCAAGGAGATCGGACGGTATGATGACACTTCGTACTTCGTGAGGACTTTTGCCAGGTTTTGGTATCATTATTACCTTTGAAATTTTCCAGTACGTTGGCACATATTTTAGCTTAAGGCAAGCATTTATAATTTTTGTTAGCTTAATCAATGTTTTTTAAGGAATATTATTTAAGGTTTCAGCGGTGATAAGATCGAAGCTGGGTGCTTTTTTAGATTTCAGGAGATTTATTTCACGCTTTATCTCTGCAGGCGAAGACAAACAGAACTGGTTTTCAGCTTGATGAATATCTGTAAGCAATGGTGCATGATGTGCTTCATGAGGCCACATAACAAAACAATTTAGGCTCGTAGTAAAGCACTCTCTTACTTAAAACTTATTGAACAACAAAGTATAAGCGATAGTTGATTGCAAGACTTGATACTCCAGTTTGCCTAAATATTCGCTAAATGTAGCAAATTGGGTACTTTTACTCGTATATAAGTATTGAAAACTGTAAACAAATGAACAAATTTTTAGTATTTTTGGCAGTTGTGAACCAGTTCGAAAGTAACTAGATTTTTCACACTATAAAAGTGACAAAACGAGGAAATATGAATATCTAAATTTATGTATTCCATTTTTCTCTTTTTCATAGTTCTATTTTTTTAAAAACTTCATCGGCATAATTTTTTATTCAATATGGGGTATCATAACTTTATTTTAGTATTGGGGTGCGAATGCGCATGTATTGTATGTGCACTAAAATTTCCATTCGCCCGTCAAACAGTCTGCCTTCCGCCTATGCAGCCTGAACTCCTTAATATGTACGAGTATAAGTAAAACTTGGCATAAACGCCGCGCGGCACTGTGGAAATTCATTAGCAAAAAAGCAACTTATTTATCAACCGTATCACATCCCGTAAACGGCATTAACCGCTTGTGGGTCAGGGAAAGAAGTAGAGCTAAGTGGTTAGTTTAGATGGTTGCCCACCAAGGATTAAGGGCTCACTTTGAAGAGAATTATGGGTGAATGATGTAGCAGGTGGGATAGTTCGACCAAAGGTCGCTGGACATATTGCAGTATCCCGAATCTGAAATACTGGATAAGTAAGACCCATGGAGAGGTAAATTTTTACTTTTACAATTTTTCAGTCCGTGCGGCTGCAACAGTGCTTAGCTTTATACTGACTCCTGTTATGATCTTTGAGGGATCAACGGTGAAGAGAACTTTTATTATTTATTTTTCATGTACTCGCTCGTCAATCATCAAGGATACCGACATAGGGATGATTCCGATCTTAGTGGGGAAAAGAACGTCCAGAAGCGGGTGGTGTGATATTTCTTAGTAAGACCCCAAGCGTACATTGAAAAGTACATCGATGGAGGACTACATTGCTCTGGCCGAAAAGGCAATCAGCTAAATACTAGCATGCCTCGGTATATCGGATGTTGTGAGAAGCATACGTTAAGATACCGGAATACAACTTTCCACTTCACACTTTTTCAGCTCTACTCGAAGTCACACCGATCGTAGATTAAGATAATCCAACATGCAAAGATCAGCTAAAAAAGGGCACGCTGCTTGATGGCGGCAAAGCTGTCTTGAATGCATATCCAGATTACAATCTTCGGTCTGGGACATTTGCATCCATATTCTGATGTCCTATTACGATCATTAACCTATCCATTGGTTAGGTGGTGGCTTGCTTATTCGATGCCGTACAATTGCAGAGGTTCCTAAGAATACTAAATATAGAAATATACAAAAGAAATGCACATTACAATATTGAAGACTATGAAATACTTCTAAGGGATGAGATTGCTCAACAGAGCTCGGAAATACCCATCAACAAAGCGAATACTTCAATATAGCTTCCCACTGGAGATTAGCTTTCGAAATTTTTGAATATAGGTATTTACAAATGATTTATGTACTGATTTTCGACTTAAAAAATTGAAATTATTTCGAAGCCTCATGAACATTACGGCCAAGATACCATATGAGGAGATTCGTTCGTTAGTAACCATAGGTCATTGACCGGACTGTCCTTCAGGATGTCGGTAAAAGCCTTTTCGATGACCTCTACAGACGCAAAACGCTTTCCTTTCATGGCCAAACGCAATCTTCCGAATAGGTAGGCGAATACGGTGAGTGACGGTTAAAATGAGATTTATAGTCAAAAAGCAGTCACAAGAGTGGATCGATGAGAGGGTGCATTATCATGCAATAAGCGCCAGCTTCCTGCTTCGCGGTAATCAGGGCGAATTCGACGAACGCGATGCAACAAACGCTTCAAAACGCCAAGATAGAAAATTGCATTGACGATTTGCTCTTGGCACGAACTTCTTGTGGAAAATTCTTTTGGAATCGTAAAAACAAATCACTTGATTTTTGACTTCTCCAAAACGACTTCGGCACTTTGACGCTTAGGTTCAGGTTCATGTTGGAAACACCACGTTTCATCACCAGGCGCCTCTTTAATGAAGTCTTTCGAATGTTGAATTCTGAGGAATTTTTGGTCCTTAGTTAATTTGTGGGGAATGAAAAGTGCACAGACCTTTCGTATGCCCAAATTATCACTTAAATACGATAATCGATGTTTTAGAGATATTCAACTCCGATTCCATGAATTTTAACGATGATTTCTGTTCGTGTTTTGGCGGCACGTGTGTTCATTGTCATTTATGTCCTCATAGCCATCTCCGAAACGTGTAAACCACTCATGCGCTCTGGACATGAACGAGATAGACAATCATCGCCATCAACTTTTTGCATCAATTCAAATGTTTCGGTAAACGTTGAAGCGATTTTAAAACAAAATTTGATATTAGCTCTTTGTTCAAAACTCATTTTTGTACTGCTGACACAAACATACAGACACAGACACAGACATTTTAGACGCAATAACTTCGCTGCCACTGAACCGAATGTCGCTAAGCTTTCACTGGAAGTCAGCTAAGGATGTAATTTCCAACGCACTAACTCATTTAAAAGATGGCGCCATCAAAAGCATTTTTATGACGCCAGTCTAGTTTATTTTGGACTTCACCTTGTATATTATAGCGGTCTGCGGATGTCGCTACCATCTGTATTTTCTCCACTGCGGTATGGAGATACTAGTTAATTGTTGGAGGAAAATGAACTATGCCGGCACAGATAATAACCGAGCCTCACCAATCCTACTCCAATTCACTGCTGGGTATTCACGTACAAATATCTGTACAACTAACATACTGACAAAAATGCTTCATCGCACTCAAATATAACACAAATCACTTCAGCCTATCTCAACGCTAAATTTTGTAGTTGTACATATATATTTATACACGCATACATACATAAGTAGATATGTAGTCCATTCACATATAATTATTAGATCGCTTCAAGCTACCGAACACCTTGGCCCACAGTGGCACAAGCAAGCTTACAAGCCTGGTTATATATCGGGTGTTTTTTAAGAGCTTGAAAACTTAAAATGATAATATAAAACAGAAATATTGTTGGAATGAATTTTTTTTATTATAATCTTGTAGATAATTTTATGGCACTTATTTTTTGGATATGAAATTCGGCATACCTATGCCTGTCGCGGCTATGAATTACATGGTCCATTCGATCAGTCCAATTTTTGACTACTTTTTCCAAAAAAATTGCCCTATATTTGTCTGTTGGCATAAGCCAATCACTTAATATACATAGCCCCTTAAAAAGTAATCTAAAGGCCTTAATGCGCCCGAACCTCGCGAGCAGATTTATTTTTTCCAAAGTAAATTTCCAAAATTTGGAAACGTTGTTCTGGCGTTCAACGGGGCAAGATGATTTGCTAAGCCTTACTAAACAGGAATGTCAACACAGTTTCATTCTCAGCTGTCACACTATAGTTATCGATATCGATAGTTCTCACGCAGCTAAAAAATATCTGATATATATATGTAGGTATGTATGCATGTATGTTCTAGGTGAAATTTTAGCAATAAAGAACCATGTTGGAAACATACTCCAGATGCTTTACCCGGAAACAGTGGTGTGGGGTCTGACGGGCTCCTCAGAAGTTTTCAAAATTCGCAGTGCCTTTTAATTCAGTATTTTGTATCGCAGTATTTTCTACAGACAAAAAAATCAAGTATTGTGCAGTGATTATATATATATATATATATATTATTGGCGCGTACACCCTTTTTTGGTGTTTGACTGAGCTCCTCCTCCTATTTGTGGTGTTTCAAGTCGACTCCGAACGGCAGATATTTTTATGAGGAGCTTTTTCATGGCAGAAATACTCTCGGAGGTTTGCCATTGCCTGCGAAGGCGCGACCGCTATTAGAAAAATGTTTTTCTTAATTTTGGTGTTTCATCGAGATTCGAACCTACGTTCTCTCTGTGAACTCCGAATGGTAGTCACGCACCAACCCATTCGGGTACGTCGGTCGCCAGTGCAGTGATTGAATTTTTATTTTTAGGATTTTAAAAGCGAAAAAGGAAATTTATGAAGGAATGTTCAAAGTGTATAAGGCCTTTTCGCCATCAATCAGTAGAGTAGAAAGATGGGCTGCTGAATTTAAACGTGGTCGTACAAGCCGTGAACGCGGTCCACGTTAAGGTCGAAATCGTAGAAAAAGTTCATAAATCGTCGAGTGACTGAAAGTGATTTTTATAGACGCCCGAGGCATCGCAATGGGAAGTGTAAGTAATATAGCGTTTTTCAATAGGTGCGCTTCAACTTTTTTCCGATAGGGAGGGCGAACGACGCAATATTTTTTATTTTTCGCTTGTCATTTGTAAACTCCATTAGTATACATTTCATCATGGAACGCTACACACATCAGCAACGATTGCAAATCGTGTAAATTTTTTATGAAAATTTATAAATTTTCCAAAAAATCATCTTCAGTGATGAAGCTCACTTTCGGCCCAATGGCTTTGTCAACAAGCAAAATATGCGTTACTGGGCAGAAAGCAATCCACACGTGATTCATGAGGCACCGTTGCATCCCGAAAAAATCACGGTTTGGTGCGGTTTACATGCCGGCGGCGTAATTGGCCTATATTTTTTCGTTGACGAGAACGATCGCCACGTTACTGTGAATGGAAATCGATACCGCGACATGATAAACGATTATTTTTCGCCGGAATTGAATGGTATGGACTTAGACGACATGTGGTTTCAACAGGACGGAGCCACAAGCCACACAGCACACGCTACAATTGATTTGTTGAAGAGTAAGTTCGTTGAGCGCATTATTTCCAGAAATGGACCGGTCGAATGGCCGCCGCGCTCGTGTGATTTGACGCCTCTAGACTATTTTCTTTGGGGTTATGTGAAGTCATTGGTCTACAGTAACAAGCCGGCGACGATTTGTGAACTCAGAGCCAATATTGAACGCGAAATTGCTGGAATTTCGGCCGATTTATGCAAAAGAGTGGTCGAAAATTGGGTTCAACGATTGGACTTCGTAAAACGTACACGCGGTGGTCATGCAAAAGAAATCGAATTTCATACTTAAATGTATATGTTCAAACTCGATAATAAAAAAAAAAATAGTTAAAAAAGTCAAACCGTTTGTGTTTTATTCAAAAAAGTTCAAAAGTTGAAGCGCTCTTACTGAAAAACGCTTTATCTTGACTGAGGTATTGGGTTTCAGAAAGTTGTGTGGACAGTGGCTGCCACATTCGCTAACAATGGAACTAAAATACATTCGAATGCGACTCTCTCAGCAACATTTTGTGCATCGGTTCATCAATATAGGTGAGACCTGGGTCTATCACCATGTTGCTAAATCAAAATAAGAGGCTAACGAATGGTGTGAACCTGGTTCTTTGGCTCCGAAACGAGTTCGTGTCCAGTAATCGGCCAAAAAGGTGTTAGTTTTTTGGGATCCTCGAAAAAAAGGTGCGTCCGCGTTGTCAGCATAACTCCTGACAGGCTCATCAAAAATGAAAAAAACAAAAATAAGTATTTTAGTTAAGACCACAAACTCGTGCTTGAACGAAGGAAAGAAAAAAAAAAGTAAAAATTGGAATTTTGGCAGACATTTTTGCAAAAAAATGAAAATTTCGGTCAAATTTGCTTGACATTTTTTTTTTTTTTTTTTAATAGTTGTAATTGAAAAAAAAAAAAACAAAATCCTTCGTTCAAGCACGAGTAAATTGTATTTCGAACACCTGTGTAAAATTTCATCAAAGCCGGTTGAGTAGTTTTCGAGAACATTTGACAACCGACTTTGAAAACACGGTTCCGAGAAAACCGCGTTTAAAGTTTTGTGTAACAATAAAAGTGGCTTGGAGCGCACACATTCCAAGGGCTGTATCTCCGAATTTATTAATCGGATCGACTTGAAAATTTTGGATAATATTCCACAGAAGTTGTAGAAATTAATAAGCAAAAAAAAACATCGATTTTTTGAACCAACGAAACCCATGTAACCCCTTAATGAGGCACTTAAAAAAATCGACCACCTTTAATGAATACACGCAAAGTTTTGTTTCACCACAACGCAAGACCTCATACCGCAAGGCAAACATTAGGCAAGCTGAACGAGCTCGGATGGCCGCTAATGCCTCATCCACCATATTCTCCGGATATTGCACCTTGCGATTATCACCTTTTCCGTGGACTTCAATCGCATATGAGTAACAAGAACTACTTCTCAAAAGCAGCTATAAAAAGTGATATCGAAGCGTATTTTGGCTTCAAGGACAAACAATTTTTTGGGCAGGGAATTAAAGACATTGTAAATAATGAAGGAAATATATTATTGATTAATAAATACTTTAAACATATTTTTTATTAATTTTAAAACCACCTTTAAAAAACGCACGAACTTATGGACTGACCTGATAAGAAGCAACCCTCGTATAAAGGCAAATCAATAGTCACAAAAGCAGTGTTTGCATTGACTACTTCATAGCAGCAATATCAATAATATTACTCTGGTCTCTACAAGCTACGTTTCGTTACTACCAGTAGCTCACAATAATAGTCAAAAAATTTTAGGTACTCATTATAATTCGAGTCATAGTATCATACCGTTAACCGGCTCTCAGCGAGTTTGAAAGACTCAGCTGATTGGCTGACGTCACTGTAGTCAGGACAATATTTTATTTACGAAAAAACTGAGATTGTGTTGGTGATATACGAAAGAAATCAATTCAGCCCTTGCCCATGTTACTTCGTCGCCATCTGAACAACGACTGATTAGACGAGCGTGTGAATACGAGTGAAAATGCCGAGTCCCCGGTGACGTGGCAGCCGAAGTTACTAGCACAATTCTGTTTTTCACCATAGTTAATGGCCAAACCTGGTAAATCTATCATCCTTGAGTAGTAGTAGGGAACTTGGAATCAGCCGGAGCACTACTTGCGAAATTATTCATGTATACTTCAGCTACCGCTAGAGCTCTCTCTTCTCACGCCTTGCCATCACATTCTAACTTTTTTGCTTTCGGGTAAGTAGCAAAACACGATTATCTTTCCTCCTATCATTTGCGATATCTCCCGGGGAGTTTCTATTCAGAATTGGGTTGAATACCTCTATCACACATATTTACACCCTACTTATGTGCCTGCAATGTGCAAGGACGGTTTGGCAAAAGGTTAAAATGTTTTCCCCTTTTCAAATAATTTGGTGTTATTAATTCTTTTCAAGTTGTTTTGTCAATTCTTCATGTTCTATTTTAAATAGGCTTATTTTGTTTGAAAAATCTACCTACGTAAGTTTCAAAAGCCGTAAAGTTTGAGTGCGGATTTTTTTTAGTAAGTGTTTCTATGGCTTTTTGTGGAAGTAAAATTAATTATATGCTAATAAACTATTTAATAAGTTTTAATAAAAAAAATCCATGTCGCAGTTTGCGTAATATTTTTTTACCACTAGTTTTAGGTTAAACTGTTTTTTGTTTTGGAATTTGTATAGATACGTTTAATTAATTTAAAAACCAAACAGGTAATAAAACTAATTTCGATCATTAGGGTATATTTATGTATGTATGCAGGCATATTAAAAAAGTTATTTAGTAGAAATTAGAAATTGAATAATCCTGGTTATGTAATTTTTATACCCAATACATAAAACCGCTTGGAGGATGGAAAGAAGCAGATAAGCACACAATCACAAACAAAATATCAACTTTGAATAACTTCAAATAAATTACGACTCCTAACAAAAATTTTCAAATGCTTGCCAACACACTCTCACCTTTTACTTTTGGGTAGTTTAGAGGAAATCCCTAACTTAAGAGTATATCGATAACAATTATCGATATGAATATATCGATGCGCTAGAAGAGATGTACAATATTGATAGTTTCTGTCAAGGAAGTGTAAATTTACTTTTATGAAAAAAAATATTTTTTTTAATATCATTTATTAAACTGCTTATTTAATCTCCACACGAGCTCACTTCGCTAAGGCAGATTTGTTTTTTTTTTTCTTGCGATGTGCTGGTCGGCCAAAGTCCCCTGCTTCTCACTTGACCTGAGTACCAGCAAACCTTAGCGTATCCTTCAAGTGCCGCTTGGTTAAAAGTGGCACCTTTCATGGACTGTGGCATTTTAAATTTGTCTCCAACAAATGTCTTCGCACTGTCACTGCACTCACAATAACCTTTAGCTTTTCCTGAATCTTCTGGGAACTAATATTCGCCTACCGTCTCACTAAATTAGTTATTTTGAGGTTGGGTTTTTCATTTGTAAAACGATTTGAGTCGCGAGCTTCAGGACGATTTGGGAATTTTAAAGTATTGGACACCATTTTCGCTGAACAGACAACTAGTTTTTGTATTTCTTTGTAGGTTTGGTTTGCTTTCCACAATTTTGTTATGCTTGGAATATTCCGTATTTCGTTTTTATTTATCCTTAAGTTGATGGCCATTGATAAGGCTTGCGATATATTTCTTTGTCACCGGTGACCGGCACTAATTTTTTTTTGTAGTGCCGTGGGGGTAACTAGAATTGCGAGAATCACATAATTTGACTAAATTTAATGTTTTAAAATTTTCAATTTTATTTACGTTGTTATATATATATATATAATTGGCGCGTACACCCTTTTTGGGTGTTTGGCCGAGCTCCTCCTTCTATTTGTGGTGTGCGTCTTGATGTTGTTCCACAAATGGAGGGACCTACAGTTTCAAGCCGACTCCGAACGGCATATATTTTATATGAGGAACTTTTTCATGGGAGAAATACACTCGGAGGTTTGCCATTGCCTGCCGAGAGGCGACCGCTATTAGAAAAATGTTTTTCTTAATTTTGGTGTTTCATCGAGATTCGGACCAACGTTCTCTCTGTGAATTCCAAATGGTAATCACGCACCAACCCATTTGGCTACGGCGTTGTTGCAAGAGTGTTATTGACATAATGTAGTTAGCATAGAACATACAAAAATATTTTATTTAAATATGAGAAATGTGTATATAAATTTCATGTGCACATAATATGTTTTGCATACCAACGAATTCATGTTGGCGCCACAGGCAAGCCATCTGATCTTGATGATCGAAGGTTTCGGGCCTTATTTTTGTAATAGCGCTAATAATATTGTGTGCCTGAATTTTTTTGTTGAATGGAGCCGCCCGCAAAAGGTCTAATTGTATCAGATCGCAGCTGCGTGGATACTTAAATTGAAAGATCGACGCCTACTTGCTGAAATCTGAGCTCGCCCACATACAATTCTTGAGGTTGCTGCTATTGTAAAAATATAGGTTGGTATCTCCAGCTTCGCTTCGCTTCTTTATCTAGTTATCTAGTTTAGGAAAGGCGGGACTAAACTTGCGGCTATTCAGGCGATTTTTGATGATAATGAAGTCTGTTGTGGCATCGACAACTTCATCTTTATCATCATTTTCATAGCAATTACAGCTCGGGGTGAGCCAGCGCATCCTTCACAATCGTGCTCCATACGACTCGGTCCTTTGTGTCGCTTCTTCTAGAATTTATAAGACGTAAACCTGCATCAACATCGTCTGCCCATCTCCTGGGCGGTCTTCCACGCTTTTACTGCCCATTATAAAAAGGGCTGAAGGTATTTTTTGTTTGTAATTCTGATGTCGTCCATCCTGAGTAGGTGCCCAAACGAGCATCGACAACTTCTAAGTCAAATAACATTTGCGAAAGGACAGATACAACTTTACCATCTGTATTTTACACTCATATTCAAAATAGCATATTGTTGCTTCGTCTATCGTATTTTAGAGTATCTGCTAGGTCGGGGAATAAGTTCGTAGTGTTTTTACCGAAAAACTTTATTTAAATAAAAAACAATAATTATATCAATAAGTTAAACAAATATATATTCGCCGTTCCTGTTTACAACCGCTTCCCCCCTCCCGACCAATTTGTTAATGCCGTTCCGCCAAAAATTACCTGGCCTGTTGTCAAAAAAGTTAGTGAGCCAGTTTTTAAGGACCTCTTTGTTATCGAAGGTAACGCCCTTCGTATGATTTGACAAGGAGCGGAGAAGATGGTAATTGGTCGTTGCAAGGTCCGAAAAATACGACGGATGCTGAAGAACCTCCCATTCGCCGAATTTAACGACTTGTGCAACATGGGGCTGACATTGTCGTGAAGGAGTATAGTTTGACCATGTCGATCAGGTCTTTTCAGCCGAATAGCCTTATTTATGTGATGTAGCTGGGCAATTTAGAGCTCCTTGTTGGCCAGGGCATTCTTTTCGAGCATTTCGCAGTGCACCATGCACCCTCTCAATCCCACCAAACACATATCATGATCTTCTTTGGATGAAGATCCGGCATGACTCTCGGCAATAGCGTATCTCCTGGAGCCACCCACTCCTTTCTTTGGTTCTTTGCTTTATAGTGTTGTACAGGCACGATTTCTCATCTCCCGTGACGATTCGGTATAGAAAGTGCCGGTTATGACCGCGTGTTGTTCGCTGGCGGGAGAGATGCTGAGAAGCGATTTGAAGGCGACTTTCTTTGTGTTTTTTTTTTTCGTTGAGCTCGTGAGGCACCAAAGCTTCCAAATTTTCGGTAAATCCCATTAAATGAAGATGATTGATCGCAGTTCATTTTTTCCGCCAATTCACGACTGCTTTGGCGACCGCTCCTTCTAAAGTGATTTGAGACGTTCTTCCTCGAATTGAGAAAGCCTTCCGCTGTTCCACTGCGGGACGTGTCATCGATGTCAAAGTCGCCATTTTTGAACTTTGCAAACTATTTCCGTACCCAAGACTCGCCTATGACACCTTCTCCATGCACATTCCAAGTGTCCTGGACTGCTTCGGCAGTTTTTTGAGCTCGATGAAAAGCAAAGAAGAGCAGGTGTCGCAAATGTTGATATTGGGAACCTCCTGGGTCTTCCATTTCTAAGCCTCTAAACTAATAAAAAACTAAATAACTCAAAAAAACATTTAACATAGTTTTGTAGAGCAGAAAAGGTGTTATCGAATGAATAGTTACCCTTTGACAAACAGCAAACAAATCTTCGTAAAATAAAAGAAATTATGAAAACGCTACGAATTTATTCAAAGAACAAGAATAAGACTTTAAGAATATGAACAAGAAGAAACCAGCCTTTTAACTACATGAATTTCATGTTTTATTAAACTTATAATAAATATATTCTTTACCATGAATACTTTTCAATTACCATCTAAGCTTTCTTCAAATATCTCATTTATGAGCGTTATGACTTTCGTCTTAAACTCACGCATTTGCGCATTATTCATTTCTTCGAGATCAGGCAGCAAACTTAACATAAATAGTCTCTTAGGATTGTCATCGCCATTGGCTTCGTCACTTTGTGTAATATTCGAAAAATATGGAGCATCTCTTATTACACGCTGTTTAGCCGGGGGTTGTAATTTAGTGGATCTGTAGTCAGCGAAACCATGGAAATCATCGTCTTCGGAAGTAGCTGATGCCATTCGCTTCCCTTTACTGGAGTTACCCAAATAAATTGTGTCCAGATTATCTTCATGTGTGTTGTCAAAATAATCAGAAGTGTCGTTGATATCAATACTCTTTTTTCTTATTGGACTTCGCCTAACGCGATTTTCACTCTCCTCCAGCAAACGTTTTGTTCGAGACTCCGGATCCCAAGGCTTTTGCAGAAATGGAACTAGAAATTGCAGGTGTTGGTGTAAGTAGTAGGGTTTGCTTAGCTCTCCCATATGCATTTGTTTTAGTCTTCTTACGAAAACAGATCGAATACATTTCCATCTATCCTTAACTACATCCGCTAGAAAACAAAAAGGAATATCATCATTATTTACCATACAGATATGACTAAGTGTGAGTATGGTGTAATCGATTGGTTTATAGAAGAGGTGGATCAATATATGTATGATTCAAATCGTGAAAAAATTGTTTTGGGTCACGCCCGCACATTCCTTCTGTTTTAAAATGTTCACCTTGAATGTGTATTTTTCGTGTTTTCAAATTTGCTTTAAGAATGGCTGCTTGATAAATGATTTTGAATTTACTATTTTTCACTAAAGCTGCCCACAAACACGGCACAATTCCCAACGATTTGTGCTTAGTCCATAGCACACAAACTGTACACAAATCAAAAAACCAATAATTTCGTTGCGATCGTACTGTTAAGCAGTACTGTTAAGGCAGTTATTATTATTATTATTATATATAAGAAAAGTAGAGGAGATCCACTACTTTACATTGAAATGGAGCACTAGTGTAAACACCTTCGGCTCGCTTGTTAATGAATTTACCAGAGTAACAATAAATAGTATTAATATCTTACATTATACGCTATTAGACAATTAACTCTAAATTAACTTCTTAAGCTCAGCTAACGTAAGGTACTTGTTGATGTTCTTGATGGATTCGGAGTCATAGCTTTTCAGGGCATCGGAAGGGGTGTTGTAACCGAAGACGTTGAATCTTATTGTTGAAAAATGTTGACAATTATCGAGCAAGTGGATGACCGAGATTGAACCGCTGTTGCAAAATGGACACTGTGGAGGTGGAAGACCCTTAAGGAGATTGTTATGCGTTGCTGTCGTATGACCAATTCGTAGGCGGGAGACATTTCTAAGATCGTTACAGTTTATTCCCCTCGGGAAGGTGGGTGACTGCCTTACCGAGTTTAATGCTGAGTAGTGATGCCGGAAATTATTCCACTCAGAAAGTTTGGCTTTGAAAAATTTTGCTTTTGAAAGCCTAAAAACATCTTCTTTGAGAATCACGTTCAAGGCGATAAGTGGTTGATTTGCTGCCAGTTTCGCTCTTTCATCAGCGGCTTCATTGCGAGGTATTCCTACGTGGCTTGGAACCCACATGATTTTGATTAAATTATTTCCACCAGCTAAAACGTTGCGGATCGTTGAGATGATAAAGTTGCTTTTTGGTATGTTGGTTACTGAACGAAGGGTGGACATGCTGTCAGTACATACAACGTATTTTTTACCAGTTCGGAGAGCATACTGCGTTGCCAGCAGAACGGCGTTTGCTTCTGCAGTAAAAACGGAGCAGAAGTTTAGTAGATGACCAGCTGAAATTGTTTTATGGTCGGAGTCTACTACCGCAAAGGCTGTGGTGGAAACAGTTTTAGTCCCGTCCGTATACAAAAATTTCCATCCTTGTTCTTTTAGATTTGAGGCAAGTTGTTCGAAGGCTTGACGGTAAACTGTTGGAGGAGTTGTACTTTTCTTAAAAGAATGCATGTCTAGGTACAGCAGACTATTAATCTGGAACCATGGCACAGGACGTTTGTAATCGAATTTCTCTGGTTTGATAGGAATACCTAGTTCATTCGCAGCATTTAAACATCTCATAATAGTTGACGGTCGATATCCGTGTTTTTTCCTTCTACTTGCCGAATAAACCGCCTTGAGCAATACTGCATTCTTGCACCGAAGGAGCTTTGGGATCAATTTGATGGTGTTGGCAGTAGCTCTCTCTTCGATGGTTCGAAGACCAGCTTCTGTCAAAGTGCAAATAACCGGTGAGGTAGGGAAGGCACGTATGCTTCTCCTGGCTGCGGTGTGGTATGGAGGGAGAATGAGCTTAACATTGTTTTTCGCACAGTGCCCATAGTCGATTTTAGATAAGAGTAGCGCTTTGGTCGCATTGATGAGCGATGCTGGATGGACAAAACAGTATTTCGACGATAAGTATTTGATTATATCTAATCTTTTAACTAGAGCTAGTCTAAGGTATTTACAATGACTTTTGAAAGTTAGCTTAGAATCAAATATAATACCAAGAATTTTTAAAGTACTACATAACAATAGGTTAACAGTTATTTACATGTCTCTTAAGAAAAAACGCAAAACAGAAAAAATGTGTTTGGATGAAAGAATGGTTGCAAAATACAGGGCCGTCGAGGTAAATCCGGAAAACATTTCAAAAGCTCTCGAGCAGTAGCGGTAAGTCTAAAACCGCTGATAAAGGGACATATTTTTAGTGTATTGTTTCCTGATTGACATTGGAGTGCCGGAGTAAGTGCTAGTGAAACGATGAGTCGAGAGCAGGACAGATGAGCTGCGATACTAGAGAAACTTCGCGCCGGAAAAAGCCCTAAAGAGATAATTGAGTGGTTTGGTTACAAAAAAAACACAATTTTTTAAACCCTGGATGGACCGCGTGGCTGCTGGAATATGTGTTTCAGCAGGACTCCGCACCTGCTCACAAGGCAAAGAAGACTCAGGGTTGGCTCCAGAATAACCTACCCTACCACTGGTCACCAGATTTTTGGCCACCTTAAAGCCCAGACTGCAATCCTCTTGATTATTACGTGTGGGGCACAGTTGAAGCAAAAGTTAACGCGTCCGTCCTCATAACACTAAGGACGCTCTGAAGACAACCATCGAGAAAGTGATGACCACAATGGACAAAGAGGAGGTAGCTCGCGCATGTGGGCGCTGGAGCAGGTAATTGCATGAGATGGAGGTTACATTGAATAATTTTCAACTATGATATGTATACTCACATTATACAAAGTTAAGTGCAAATAAAATTATTTTTGAGTAAATATCCAATAGTTTTGTTTTTAAGTTCAACATTTACCTCGACGGCCCTGTAGAAGCAGTCTTTCTCATACTAAGTTGAAATGAGTGGAGTATAAAAATTTTTTATACAAAATTTGCTACACTGAAACTTATATGGACCTGCTTAATTCTGTATCTACTTTAAAAAAAAAAAGGATACTCAAATGCGGGAAGCAATCACGCCAAACGAAAGGCTTTCTGGGACGTTAAGATTTCTTGCCTCTCGTCAAAGTTTGAGCATTTTTTTTTGCACTCTGTTTTGGATAAATCATTTTCATTTTGTCCTTTGAAACTTTCCATTCTGAAACACTATATAAATTCTTCTAAACATTTCTTTACTAACATTTTTCATTTTTCCGCTTACTCTTATCTCGACGACGAGAGTAAGAAAAAAAGTGAAAACAAACTGCGCCACAAACTAGCAACAAACCCCAGGTAAATGAAAATTTTCAATTACTTTGGATTTGTGCCCGCTCTTCGCCATAAACGATGGCATTGCTTCGAACAGCAACAAATCGCTGGGAATTGTACCCTGTTTGTGGCCAGCTTAAGTGTTTCCTACCCCTCATCATGTTTCTCATCATAATAACAGTAGAGTAGCCGATTTTATTTTTTTCTATTTATTTGATCTCTAAATTGTCAAATTCGTTAAATTACTGTTAACTATCAGTTTTTGTTTTTTGAATTTGACACGTATGTATACCAAACATGGGCGATCGTAATTACGCAAGTGTTAGAGCGTAGAATTATTTTAATGTGCACCAAAAAAAATTAATAAATAAATAATCAAAACTTTACAATATGTCGTCCTGCTATTATTGTGAACACAGGTGTATGTACACAAAAACATATAATAAAATATCCTAGATATTTATTGAGTGCCTGTAGAGGTAAAATATTTATATGCATAAGTAAATACCAACTAATCGTATTTAAATAAAAAAAGAAACAAATAAATAAATTTTAAGAAATTAAAGTTAATAGTATAACATAATTCATATCTTAATTTTAGAAATCCTCAGAAGCCTAATCTTCAAATAGCGTTAAACTGTTGATGGCTTTGTTTAAAAATACCGGGCTTGTCTTCACTAATAGAATATCTTCTAGTGTCTCATGGCTCATTTGGTTGCAGTTGTCGGCCAAAGACGAAAAAGCGCCTTCTATAGTAACCTGTGGGAAATAAGTACATAAATATGAATATGAATATATATATAAATATATATATATGCATATATGTATACTCGTATGTGCTTCAATGCATAAGTAACTTAACGTCTCGACACTAAATTGTTGATGTTTGTCATGTTGTGCAATATTGGACGCATGATCAAGTAACTGTTTTAATTAAACGTATGTTGGCAACGCGGGAAGAAAGCTGCTTTAAATTACATGTGTTGGTAAGGCAGTGTGGCCGATTGAGCTATAGCTATACTCGCTAGCGGTGAATCTTGCTCGATAATTTTGTTGCTGCTTTTGCATGCAAATTCTTCGTCAAGTTAATCGATTTATCCAGCTGCTTCATCTATTCGCCACTTGCTAAGGCTTGGCGAAAAGAAGAGGCCAATGCAAAATGGCAAGGCATGTTTGACAGCCATTTGGTACTATTTTGTGACGCCCACGTTGGTAGCATCTTTGATAGTTTTACTTTTCCAGACTGTGCATTTCTCTTCTTTGCGAAAAAGAATTCACCCAGAATTTCGGTGTCTTTTTCCTCTTTATTGCATAAAATAAACAATGTTTTCAAATAATCAAGAGCGCGAGTCGAACGCACTGTCTTACTTGACGACATTTTCTAACTGACGATAAGATAACTTGACAATGCGCACAATTCAAATGTTGCCATTGCATTCAATCAAATTTGACAGTTGTTATAAAATGAATAATTGAATGTCGAGATGTTGAGTAAAAGAAAAATATGAAGTGTTTGTTGCCACTTTACTACAGTTGTGGTAGATCGCAAACATTTTGGGTAATTTTTCACCTCTACCACAGCTGCCACATATTTTAAAAATACTACCACAATTTTTGTCGAAATTAAACTATCCAGCTAGGTAATTTACCAAAATATTGCTTTCATAAAAGTTGAACAGTCAATTTTCCTTTCAATATGAATTTAAAAGTTTGAAAATATTTAGTGTTACGTTTTTAAAATAATGAACTTGTATAATTAATTATTTTTATACATTCTGTGCAAAAAGTACCCGGAATCGTTAAATAAAACACAAAGGATTACTTTATTCATCAAAATTGATTTTGTCGCCTTCAAAGTCAGCGGCATCTTGTGCAATACATCGTTTGACCCAATCCTACATGAACGTGGTGCAATATCCATCAATTGTCCTTCCACAAATCTGACCGTTTTTGGCGAAGACTCTCTAGTATTCCGTATTCACTGTTTTACCCTATGAGAAAATCTGAATATACTTAGTCTTGCCAAAAATTCTATGGCAAATTTTGCAATGCATATGGCGAGAAAAATGCGCAGAAAAAAGTTTCGTTATTTTTGTTGCATGCATTGTCTACTTATAAATTATACTCAGTTTCGTGGCAAGTTTCGCTTCTTATCAATGGGAGGAACTAAGGAAAATCGCATTGCAGGGATTGCATTCTGAAGATGTGGTAAAAGGGCAAGAGAGATTAACGAATGGCTGAAAAATCGTAATATTTCGAGAATGTTTTTTTACCGCACGATCAAGCCTTTTCCCCAAACATCTGAAATGAGAGACAGAAAAAAAGTGATCGTTCTCGCGTGGTTCGAACCAGTGTAGCCATAAAAGCCATTCGAGAAAGAATTCGCAGAAATCCTCTAGACCCATGTCAAGACTAATTAGAGGTCATCCACATCAAAGCCTTCCATCACTCAATTGGTCATCTTTTGACAACGCGGTTGAAGAAAATTATTCTCGACAGGTCAATGGCCATGAACATATTATTTTCACAGATGAGAAAATGAGAAATTTTTAATAAGCAAAACAACAAAATCTATGTCCCAAAGACACCTTTGCAGTGCCAGAAAGCTGTCAGTGCTTTGGATGTCTTTGTTTCAACCTGTGACTTCCAAAGAAGTTTACTATCGAGGATTACTCAAAGATATTTGATTTCTTTGGATAGCTGGATTGTGACTCCTTTTAGCTTGGGCAGAACGAGTCCATCAAGTTTCCTCCTTCTGGTAAAGAGGACAACACTAGTTTTGGTGGGGTTCGCCCATAGCCCATTCGCACAGCACCAAGTGCCAATCATATCCAGTGTTTTCTGTACTTTGCTACAGATGTTCATAAGAGAAGGGTCCGTCATCAAACAGGCAACATCGTCCGCATATGCTTGTGAGTAGGCTCCAGCACCATTTAAGGTTGTGAGTAGAGGATCGATCACCATGCACCAGAGCAATGGAGACAGCACACCACCTTGGCGGCAGCCTCTATTAACCCCGGACGACACCAGCAGATCCTCCTCCACCCGCACCGTGACGATTCTTTGGGCTAGCATTAAACGAATCCAATTCACCAGCACGCGGTCTACACCATGTCTGCTGGCAGAGCTGCTCATACTGTCGAAATTGGCATTATCAAAAGCCCCATCTATATCCAAAAAGATGCCCATAGCGTATTCTCTTCTGTCGATGACCTGCTCTATCCTAGCAACAAGGTTTTGCCGTGCCGACTCGCAGGATTTTCCGCTTTGATAGGCATGCTGAAATGGAGAGAGTGGGTGAACCTTCAGCGACTTCTGACGCATATGCAACTCCACTAGCCGTTCGAGACTTTTCAGCATGAAAGAGGTCATGCTGATAGGTCTAAGGCTTTTGGGGCTGGTGTAGTCATCTCTCCCAACCTTAAGGATGAAAGCTACCCTCACCATCCTCCACGAGCGTGGTATATAAGCCAGTGCCAAGCATGCAGTGAAGATTTTCTTCAGGGTTGCAGTCACTGACTCTATGCCTTCCTTCAGCATGGCGGGATAAATGCCATCTGGTCCGGGGGACTTGTAGCCGCCAAAAGATTCGATGGCAAATCGAATGGCGGCTTCATTCACCACAGACCTGGCAACGTACCAGTCACGCCGAGAAGGTGTAGCAGCTCTGACAGCAGCCTGATCAGCAATCTGATTTCCTTGAAAATGAGAGTCTATCAGCAAGCTGAATGTCTCACTTTGCTTCTCCGTGAAGGAGCCATCAGATTTCCTAAGTGAGCCCGGCTTTGCGGTTATATCCCTTTACAGTACCCTAACCAATTTTGCCGTGTCACTCAGAGATTCAATACCGCCGCAGAAGACGGTATCGTTGGACCTTCCAGCGAGATTTCGCTTTTGCGCATAAGGCAAAAACCACCCAGCAGTGGTTAAAAAGCAATAATCCTGGGTTCATAGCCGCAGAAGACTGGCCGTCTGGAGGTCCAGATCTAAATCCATTGGACTACAGTTTGTGGTCAGAATTGGAGAACATGATGACCTGTCGAAGACCTCACAGAAATTTTGAGAGTCTCAAACAATCTCTGATTCGAGCAACGACGTCAATGGACGACGTCAATCTTGGAAACCATGCGTATTGCCCTAGTTGAATGGCCTAACTGTTTAAAGGCTTGGCTAAAAGCAAAAGGTGACCATTTCGAATGAAAATAAAATATATTTTTTTAATATTTACATGATTAAATAAAACCTACTTTAAAAAAAAAAAACAGATTTTAATTTTATATCTTTAACGTAAAATCCGTAACAGAATTTATGGCTGGACCAAGTATATTACGCTAGTCCCTCATTTCATTTCCAGATACTTTCTACACAGAATGTACTCAAGGTTATTGTTTCTGTTGATTATACAGGAACAAGAAAATAATTTATTTTTTCTTTCTACCTATGGCGGCTCCTTTTCTGTATTCAGATGTATGGCAACTCTTCTGAACTGAACATCATCTGAATGAATGTAAGGGAGACAGTGATGTTCTACGCCATAGTTTCTGAATAATAATTACTTGACAAAGAATATTCCACTAAAAAATTATTAAAAAATATTCTACTACACTTTGTTAGAGATCTACCACCGTTTCTATTAACAAACCATTTAGTTTCTGAAGAGGCAACACTGCTAGTTTGTAATATTAAATCCAATCGATCATTGCTTACATGAGTTGTAGGAATGCCGAAACAAACGTTGCTTAATGCGTAAAGTTCGGGTTCCGATTGCTCCTTCTCTTTCCAAAACTGCAATACATCAGTGTCGCTTCGCAGAAATGGTAGATGTAGATTACTTATTTTTGAAAGCAGATCAGTATATTTGACCTCAGCCGAGGACGCTTGAAGTTTTTCAGTCAGAAATGAATTGAGCATTTCTTCTGCTTCGTCTTCGAACTTAACTTCATTCTCCATTAAAGTGTTATCGTTAGGAACCAGTTGCGAAGTAGGAGAAAAAGAACAGAGTTTCTCCCACAGATTGTTTAGGTAAATAACCGCTTTCAGCCTCTTTTTTGAACTGAGTGTGTGATGAAACCTTGGATCCAGAAAGAGACAGGCATTCAGACTTTCGTTCTCAAGCAGTTCAGACGTTCTTTTCTCCATGCTTTTCAAGATTTTGTTTCCAATTTTCTTTGCCATGTCTTCGGCTAGATTAGTGCGGATTATTTTATTGGTGAGCATTTGGCATTTTAGCCACTGAGCATAAAAATCTCCATAATGCAAATTTTCTGCTTGAAATCGTTTCATAGCATCTTGCAATGGAGCGAACACGGCGCAATAGCACTCCATAAAGTCCCAAAGCGAGTTATTGTTGTGGAAATGCTCGTCAGTGGCATTGCTTCCAATAGGTTCCACATCAATTAAGATATCTTTTGCAGCCAGTAGCGTCACAATCATTTCGTATGTTGAGCCATAAGTGGTGTAACAATCGAGTTGAGGAAGTTGAATGTTTCGCAACTCAAAAGCCTCCTTAATACCATTTGCAGGGTTGCGAATGAACTTTATGAAATTTCTGCTGCTTGACAGAAGTTCCTCTATTTCAGGGTCTTTTGTGACATCCAAGGCACATAGCTGAGCAGTATGAGCGGCACATGTACAGATTTGAATCTGTTCGACGCGAGAATTCGATGGACTGATATTATTTAAATATGTACCGTTCAGATCCTTCTCCATTCGTTCATGTTCGCTAGTGTTATAGCTAGATAAAATTGTTGTTGTTTCTATCGTATTCGTTCCGCTATCAGCGGTGATGGACACAATCTGATTCAGTTGGATGTCATATTTTTGCAAAGTTTTTAATATTTCTTCCGCCAGATTAAACGAGGCACTCGCGCCAATGTCTTTTAACTCAATCATGCCCAAAATAAGAGATTTGATTTCGTTTTCCTTGAGGAATTGTGCGCTTATTGCGAAAATTTTACGCGAAAGCTTCGATGCACTGTCAATCTTTAAAGACAAAAGCCTTCTGTTCATTTCCATTCTCATGTTGGTTCTAATGTTTTCAGCGACTTGATGCAAAGCTGTTTGGCAATTTTTCGCATTGAGAGTGATGCGCTTGCCGAGTTTTTTCCCCAGCCCATGGCAAATTGGGTCTATTATATTTTTAAAGTTGGAGGAATCGAGCACATCAAATGGAACACTGTCTTCGGCTACTAATCCAATATACGATTTGAATAAGTTTTTTATATTTACTTGCACTTTAATATTTTGTTTCTTGCTACAAATTGGCGGTGTTAAATCGGATTTAGACGGTATGCATAAATTTATTTTGTGCTTTTTTATTAAATGTTTTTTTAAATTATAAATTCTATTATTTTTTAACACTAATTTGCAAATGTTGCAAACGGCCTTTCCAATTTCTTCCTGATTTTCGAAATATCCCCAAATGAGGTTTGAATTATTTTTGTTTCTATTTCTTGGCACTTTAAGATTCATTTTTCGACAAGATTTCGTGGTTGTTGAATCGGAATTAGACGGGTTAAATTTTTTTTCAATATTATAAAAATTTATTTTGTGCACTTTTATCAAATGGCTTTTCAAATTATAACTTCTGTCATTTTTTAACACTAATTGGCAAATGCTGCAAACGGCCTTTCCAATTTCTTTTTGATTCTCGAAATACTCCCAAATGAGGTCCGAATTATTTTTGCGCGGGGCCATGGTGAAATTAAATTAAACAACAAATTCACTTAATGGTTTTACGCATACCATCCCCACCTGGTCCGGTGTCGTCAGATGTGTAACATTTAATGTTTAAGTTACTTGCACAAAGCACTTGGAAATTTACAGATAGTTACGTATCCGTATGCATTTTACTATTACTCGCACTATATATGTACGTACGTTACACAAATAACACAAATCTGTTGGCAATTCACCACAACACCGGAGCAACAGCGAGAGCAGAATGAAATGACATTAAACTGTGCTCTCGATGTGCTTTGCTGTGCTGTCGTTCGTTGTTTCACAGCTACAGCCACGGGCAGAGCGAATTCATATAAAGTGATGTCAACAAAGATAGAGTAAGAGAGAGTAGAGAGCCTTCCGAATTCGCTGGGTCGTAAGAGCCCATGAATTAACAAGCAAAAGGAAGGAGAATTACTTGTGTGTGAAGAAGAAGAGTAGGCGAAAGCAATGGAAACAAACAAACACAAGAAATTATATACACACACACATACATAATTTTTTGACACGGCGTCTTCCGTATAAAAACGGAAACAAACTGCATTTGGAGGTTTTATATTCATTTGTGCTTTCACAATTTAACACGCGGCACTTCGTTTTCATTAGTTTGTTTAGTTTTAATCTCACAAATCCCAATTCAGCCATTCACTGAATTTTCACAAAGATGTAATTGCTCCTACTTTTGTTTGTTCTGTTCGTTTGTTTTGTATTGCGAAGGGAGCTGGCCCCAGACTTGTCAAAATCGTGAAAAATAAAGTACCAAGGCGAATTTATTACAGGTGACAGCAAACACATATAAGTAAAACCCTACATGTATTTGTTGTTGCGTTTGGTGCAAGCATCATGTCAAAATCAGCAAGCCAATGTAAACAGACGAATGTAAACATACCAATACATACAAACAAAGCATATCATTTTGACGTAAGCCATACCTACGGCGAAAAATTCAGCTGGGTGAATGCTGTCACCTTATTAAATCCACCTTGTAAAGTACCTATTTTTTAAGGCACCACCTGAGATATTCTATTCGCCTTGCTATTTATGTACATACAAAATTTGTGCTGCTAATTTTCATCACTTGGTGTACAACTGGGAGAATAATTATTCTGCCATTCTAACTTCAAAGGGTCTATTGGAATCTGTTTGGTTTACATTCATTGGGAGGTTTGGTTTACATTGTAAGCAGCTGCCACCAACATGCAAACACAAAATTCAAGTAAATTTGGTTTATATACTACTGCGAACACCTTGTACGAATTCGCCTTGGCTATACGAGTACAAGCAAAAAAATTTAAGCTGTGCTGTAGCTTCAACTGCGCAATTTCAAACAATACAGCTACACAAAAAGTTACTTGTGCTGTGCCAAGGCGAATTTATTACAGGTGACAGCAAACACATATAAGTAAAACCCTACATGTATTTGTTGTTGCGTTTGGTGCAAGCATCATGTCAAAATCAGCAAGCAAATGTAAACATACGAATGTAGACATACCAATACATACAAACAAAGCATATCATTTTGACGTAAGCCATACCTACGGCGAAAAATTCAGCTGGGTGAATGCTGTCACCTTATTAAATCCACCTTGTGCTGTGCTATGGCTTCGGCTTCGGCTGTGGAAACGTACCCAGCGTAGTCGCTGGTTATAATGGAAAGAATGGGAAGGAAGCAAGAATGAAAGAATACAAGATTGTGCCCTCACACCTCCACGAGACGTCAGTGCTGCGAATAAAGAGACAAAAAAAAAAGAAGAGGAGATGTAAGCGAGAGGAAACTGCCAAACACAAGAAATATACGCACACATGAGCACTTTCTTGCCACGGCCTCCTCGGCAGGAGAAGCAAAAAGGCTGATTTTGGTGTTATTATAATTTATTCTTTCTCAATTTAACTCGCGGTACTTACTTTTTATTATTTTGTTTAACTTATATCCTAGACAGACGGTGGCGTTAATCAGGATTAACCACTTCGGAATACGGAATCATCTCCGAAATTAGGTGCAACTAATGCGGACTGCAAACTAATAGCTCCTGGTGACACTCAAGCATGCATGTTCTGCAGCTTATATGTGTGCGTGTCGGGTGCTTGACGCTAATATCTAAAATTTTTGATTTTGATCATGCAAAAGCCGACAACAAGTATGTGTGACACGAAGCAAGTACGAGTGTCACCCGACACGCACACATATAAGCCTGCTGGACATGCATGCTTGAGCGTCACCAGGGGCTATACTTTAATCATCATAATTTAAGCGAATTAGGACAATTTTCGTTGGCAACATTGCCGAAAAATTACAGTTAATATCTATTGTGAATGAAAAATAATGAAACTATTAAAGAGACTAACAAGAAAGACTGAATGCAATGCTACTTTGTACTAACACGTTCAAAAATACATTAATTGATTTGATATTTCGGAGGAAATTGGGTTTGAGAAATTACAGTTTAAGATTTTTTTTAAATAACTAATTTCTTAGTATCAGGGCAGCTAATACCCGTATTTCTTGCCTGCGGTCCATTTTTTACTGACAAAACTATCCAATAAGTAATTCAGCTGTTTACTAATCGGTGTAAAAACCGCCTGTCACACAATTTTAATCAAAATCAACCCGATAATCCCGATTATCGCCGCCGTCTGTCTAGGCTATTAGTCAAGTAAAATGAAACTAGGTCAATAAAAGGATAATAAAAAGGCAAAAACCGTTTAATAGAAATTATTCAGACAGATTCAGGAATCGAAGTGAAAGTGAATATGAAAATGAATCTTAAAAACGCGTGAGTTTTATTTTTGTGTTCTGGAAATTGTACCTATTCATTTTAACAATCGGATTGAATTCACCCTATAAATAAAGACCAAAAAGCCGACAGCTACGAGCTCACCAATTTGTAATTTGAAAATTTGGTTAAAAATAATAAAATTTTCAACAACATTTTCTTCTAATTTTATTTATATCGAAAGCTGTGCAGAGGAACCTATAGGGTTATTCAATAGGTGCGCTTCAACTTTTTCCGATAGGGAGGGCGAACGACGCAATATTTTTTATTTTTCGCTTGTCATTTGTAAACTTCATTAGTATACATTTCATCATGGAACGCTACACACTTGAGCAACGATTGCAAATCGTGCAAATTTTTTATAAAAATAATCGTTCTGTTGCTGCTACTTTAAGAACATTACGGCCATTTTACGGTCCATTTAACAAGCCGTCCCGTTTTGGGGTTACGTGAAGTCATTGGTCTATAGTAACAAGCCGGCGACGATTTGTGAGCTCAGAGCCAATATTGGACGGGAAATTGCTGGAATTTCGGCCGATTTATGCAAAAGAGTGGTCGAAAATTGGGTTCAACGATTGGACTTCGTAAAACGTGCACGCGGTGGTCATGCAAAAGAAATCGAATTTCATACTTAAATGTATATGTTCAAACTCGATAATAAAAAAAAAATTAGTTAAAAAAGTCAAACCGTTTGTGTTTTATTCAAAAAAGTTCAAAAGTTGAAGCGCTCTTACTGAAAAACCCTATATAAATAGAAAAATCCATTCCATTAAATGTTACTAAATCGGTGCAAGTAAGTAGATATGTGTGTATGTATGCAAGTTCCACAATTAATTCGCAACCTACTGACTTTCATGTCCGGCTACAGGTTAAGCAAAAGTCTGCTCAGTATGCTTCTAAACTTTATTGCTTCTCATGTAAAATGAACAACTCTTCATGCGCAATTGCAGTTGGCAGCAACATTTCGATTTTTGGAGGCTAAAACGAGGCTTCCAGCAAGCTATAGGAAAATATAGCTTTATTACAATGGGATGAAGTACTATTCATTTTCTGACCGTTTTGTATTCAGAAAAATTATTGCTTTCGCAGCACGGTCACAGCTCATTTTTTCAGACTGTCGCTTATTTTTTTGGTTAACGCGTCTAAGTTCCATTGACCCGTATAGACCCGATTATATTTTTTTCATTCTATTCCTGCGGTTGCCGTAGCCGAATGGGTTGGTGCGTGACTACCATTCGGAATTCACAGAGAGAACGTAGGTTCGAATCTCGGTGAAAGACCAAAAATGAAGAAAAAGTTTTTTCTAATAGCGGTCACCTTCGGCAGGCAACGGCAAACCTCCGAGTATATTTCTGCCATGAAAAAGGTTCTTATAAATATATCTGCCGTTCGGAGTCGGCATGAAACTGTAGGTCCCTCCATTTGTGGAACAACATCAAGACACGCGCTACAAATAGGAGCGGAGGAGGAGCTCAGCCAAACACCCAAAAAGGGTGTACGCGCCAATTATATAATGTATATCACCTTATATATATACCTTATGATCAAAAAGTACCTGGAACGTTAAATTTAAACGAACCGCGCAAGTGGGAACTTGTCCATACTTTTTTCTTATGTTGGTAGGACTGTAAGACACACATCTGTCACTTTTTAGCGCCATCGGATCATAAGTGTCTGCCTGGCCGATCGGAAATGTGGGTAAACAGTTCCTGGATTTCGAGTGATGAAAACACGCCAACGCACCGTGCCCAAATTGTGCTGGATTATTTAACTGAACACCAAGTAAATACCATTGTGCAAGCACCGTATTCACCTGATATGGCCCCGTGCGACTTCTTTTGGTTTCCCAAGTTGAAGTTACCACTTCGTGGAAGGAGATTTCAGTCGATAGAGGAGATCAAAGAGAATGCGATGAAGGAGCTGAAGGCCATCCCTTCGGCTTACCAGGGGTGCATGGAGGACTGGGTTAAACGTTGGCACATGTGTGTTGCTTCAGTCTGGTCATATTTTGAAGGAGATAAAATAAATTTGCCTGAAATTTTAGTCTGTTTTGTTTTATTTAAACATTCCCGGTACTTTCTGATCATGGGGTATATTCCTGCCTAGATTGCATCCTTTTCATATTCCACAAGGAACTTTTCAATTGGGTAAGCTGAACGTTATCATCGTTTTCTTCAATCAATTAGTCCGTTCCGTCCGTTGTCGGGCGGGCGGGCGAATACAAGGCGAATTGAGCACTATAGGTAGCAACGCAAACTGCATTTGGAGTGCTTGTCAAAATCGCGAAAAATAAAGTAACTGTTTTTTAATGGCGGCACCATAGATATTCAATTCACCTTGGGTGGTGCCATTAAAAACCAGTTACTTTATTTTTCGCGATTTTGACAAGTGCGACGCCAGCTCAGTTCACAATACAAAACAAACGGACGATGAAAACTCATTAGTTTGGTAATATTGTGATTTATGAGATTTAAACTAAAAAAACTGAAGTTAAATTCCCGGTTAAATTATGAAAACACAAATTAATATAAATCCTCCAAATGCAGTTTGTGTGCGTTTTTTATGCGGAAGGCGCCGTGACAGGAAAGTGTATGTGTGTGCGTATAATTTCTTGTTTTGGTTGTTTCCATTGCTTTCACCTACTCTTCTTCTTCGCACACAAGTAATTCCCCTTCCTTTTGTTCGTTTATTCATGGACTCTTACGACACAGCGAATTCGGAAGGCGCAACCATTTATTCTATCATCCTTGTTTAAAAAAGTGTGGTTGAATTTGACAGTGCTTTCATAAAGCATATACTATAATGTCAAATTAAAAACAAAAAATAATGTTACCCATATTAATTTGTTTCTCTACTTATATTTTTTAACCGTTAGACACTTCAAAGAGAGCCGCACTAAGTTGTCAATCAATATTTATTGATATTCAATATTTTTTGGCACACCTCGCTTACTATTGTACAATAAAATAAAATTAAGACTAATTAAGAAAAAATAATCGATGATTTGTTTAATTTTTTGCCAAAACCAAAAAATGTAGTTCTAATTGTCGTAGTCCGGCGGCCATCCATCATAATAAACGTAAGTCAACTTTGTTGTAATACATGATTTTGGTGTGAGTATGCAGTTTCTCTCATGGAAGCCTTACTACACATAGGTAGCAACGCATAAAAACGCAATAAAGTTGGATGTAACTCAACTTCTGTTTGTAAAACCAACGCATAAAGTCGGAACACATCGAATACGCCAGACCGCATCCCGCAAACATCAAATTTATTACTTTATTTTATTATTATTTTTGTAGATAATTATTTTGGGCCGACATGGCAACCTAACGAATAGATGAAAATATAACTAAGATCTCTTCTCTTTTGAGAGGCGATAGATAAGTTAGTTCCTCTGCTTTTGTTTGAACAACTGCCATAGTCGCCGTCGGCAGAGCAATAACAGATGATTAAAGAAAATAAAATGTGAATGTGTTGTTGTTGTGCTGTGGTTTTCAATGTGTTTATACGCTTGTTATATCCGATGCATGCCGACATGAGTGTACCTACATACATACATACAAACATATTTGAAATACGATTTACCTAACATCGCTGGTCGTAAGCTGACAGAAATGTTCGAAAATCGGACGCAACTTACATTTTTAAAACCTACCTGCATATGTACGTATGTACGTATATGTACGAGTACACGCATGTACCTGAATATATTTATTTTGAATTATTTTTACTAATATATAAAATACTTACGTGTACTAGAAAGCTCCTCCGCCACTTCTATCCACGCCCGTTCAGTATGATCTCGTTTGGAATATTCTGTAAGTGAGGTATTGTATATGCACGGATATTTTTCAACAGTCTGCACTAAACGTATGTTGATTTTTTTGTTAACGTCCATTTTTGCAATTGAGTCAATAAACAATTTAACCACCAAAAACACACAAACAAATGCCCGCTGTTGTCAAACACACTCGCTCCGGCTGTTCACGACAAATTGAAACGATGGCTATGTTCGTCGCTACTACACAACTTGTCGGCTCTCATGCGCTGTCGCCCGTTATCGAAGAGAGCACAGTTGCGAGGCGACATTTGCGTTTGTGAGGCGATAGTGGATGATGTGAATGGATGGCTACTGTAAAGGGAAGTGTTGTTTCAAATTCAAAAAGCAGGCATGCAGAAGTTGAGTTTTGTTTACACACACACACAAATTGTATGGCTGGGTGTATGGTGTTGTTGTGTGGATGGGAGTAGTAGGAAGACATGCCATGGCGGAAATCCGAGGATGTGCTATTTAGGCAGTAACCAGCGCATGGAATGTTGATGTAGTGCGTGTATTATTCGGGAATACAAAGGCTGTTTGCACGCAGGTACAAAAATTTGCCTGTTCTAAAAAAAAAAAAAATTATAAACACTACAATTTTATAAAATATACATTTTTTTTAATTAGTTCAATAATTCACTCAGTTTTAATTAGCTTTTCTTTTTTTAACAACTGGTCGCATTGCTAGTGATTGCGGTTATTGTTGGTGTTCTTTTTTTTTAGAACAGGCTAGAAAAATGTTATTAAAAAAGAACTAAAACTCCGAGATAAATAACAAACAAAAAATAAAATGCCAAATAAAGTTACGAAAATGGTAATCTGGCCATACTGGTACTAAAACGACGTCACTCATTGCCAAATTCGCTGAGAGCAAAGTAACGGTACCTCGATAGGCGCCATTTCCATATTCTTTCCATCATGGGTGGTATCGGTAAATCAGCTGGTTTGTGTTTTTTTTTCTTTCGCCGTGTCCATGTGACTGTCAACACAGAATGAATCAAAGCCGATTCATTCTTTGTTTGCTACGCTGCCAATACTTTGCCTTTACAATCAAACGTACAAGACATCGTTCTTGGTCTACCACCTTAAATGAATGCAGAAGCACATTCTGTTTGCAGAAATTCCATTCTTGGAAGCACAAAAGTACAAAAAAGTAAGTCCTTTTTACAATTCTATCGAAGATGTACAATTAGACCAAACAACACCTGGTAAATTCACGTGAGTAGCGTTCCTATCTCTTTAGTTCAAGGCAATTTGGTAGTAATCCCTAAACGAAATTCTTTTTATTTTCACTACAATTTATTATTTAAATTAAAAATTAAATTCAATTATAACATATTCAAGTTCCATTCCCTTCCAAAATTTTTTCCACTAGCAGTAGAACTTTGCATTTAAATTTGCGCATTTGTGAGTTAGTCATTTCGCTGAGGTCTGGCAATAAGCTAAGCACAAATTGTCTTTTTGCATTATCATTGTTTTCTAAATAGCTATGTTTTGGTCCATCGGAAGAAGTGGGCGTAATAAATTTATTGCTAACCGAATTATTTAGCCTCATTTCGGTTTCACGATTTCTAAATTCTTCAATATCGCAAACTTCAGCTTCATCTTCTGAGCTATTTGATATTTTAATTTTTTTTGGTGAACTCACTTCAACTGGGTCCTCTTCCTCTAGGTATATCAGATCGTCATTATCATCATTTTCATTAATCATTGCGTTCTCTTCTGTACTTTGATCCGTGTCCGAATCATAATGTTTGTCATCCTCCTCATATCTTTTGTGCTTACGTTTTTTTACAGTACTTTCTATTTCCTCGGGATCATATGATTTTTTTAAATATGGAGTTATAAACTTTAAATCATCGTATAAATAGTATTGTTGTACTGATTCGCCCATCTGTATTTGTTTCAGTTTTCTCACGAAAATAGTTCGAAAATTCTGCCATTTTTTCTGCAGTGGCTTTGCTAAAACGACGAGACAACGACAATAATAATAATTTAACACAATATTTCGATTTTGTCGAGAACAATTTTTCAAAGAGAAAACTTTACTTACGATCACAATTCAACTCCTCTGCTACATCTATCCAAGCCCTTTCTCTACAATCCCTTCTTGTGTAGTCTTTGAGGTCACTGTTGTACAAAATCGGATATTTTTTTACAGTTCTCACTAAACGTATATTAAATTTCTGATCTTGTAGTCCATCCATTCTAAAGTCTGCGACAACAACAACAGCAATAATAAAAAAAAAACGCAAACAATTTTTAACCTATGTAATCACCTTGAAAGCTCGCAACAAACTAAAATCGTTCATTTCAACCACCGTCCAACTCTGTTGGATTGTAGTGCTCAGCAAGAGACGCGTCATTTTGTATTTGCTTATGAATGCAGTCGCTCGAACAATCGCGACGAGATATTCGCCAATCCGAGCCGACTACGAGCGATGTGTATGTCGTGGCTTCGGTTGTGTGATATGAAACATGCAGTGTTGTGCCTTCATAGCTGTAATATGGGCTGCTGACACTTGCATTGATGTACATATGTGTGTGTATGCACTATATATGAATAAGTATTAGGCATGTCCAAGTTACTCAGTAGGAAAATTCTAAATTAGAGAGACAAACTCTTGCCTGACAAATATTGTTGTTGTGGGTTGACAGTGACCAAATTTTCAACAATAAAAATATACATATACAAATACATACATACATTCATACATATATACATAGTTTGATGTGTTTTATGCTCAGTGCCCATTTTATTTGATCTCCATTTCGGTTTAGATAAGCTTTGATTGTCCTCCAGCATTCGATAACGTTTTATCACATAACGGTCGCAGGTAGCAGCATAAGGGAATCGAAATAGGCATACACATAACTGTACATATGTATGTAATTATAGAATTTGATAGCGTGTGAACTTGTGACTGGCCTACTGCGTACGCTTTGTTCTGTTCTCCTTCTGAGGAGTCTGTGTGAAATATGTACAGTGACTTAATAAAGAACTCGGACACACAGTAGCTCCAAGCGAAACTCGTACATCCACCTAGATATTTGGTTTTACATTAAATAGGAGTGACTAGTATTGTATTTTATTAAAATAAAAACAAATTATTTAAAAGTGGCAATTTTCAACGCAAAAGCCAAACTCATACAGTGTTAATTTATCAGGCAACATTGATTGCAATCAGACGTAAGTTCACGTTATTTTTAAAGTATTACATTAAAGAATATTGTGTCATTTGGTGATAATAAAGGATAATAAAAAAGTGAAATGGGCAGACAAAGAGGAGAACCAGTGTTGAAGTGCGAAAATTAGTAATCATTACGAAAACCAAAAATCGCTTCGGGAAATATCTGAAATTGTAAATCGAAGCCGATCGACCGTACAGTACATCATAAAACGGTACAAAGAGGATAGAGAGATATTAAAATAGATTAAAAGTTGTAAGTAACAAAATTTTCTCTCCGAGTGATGAACAATATATTCTACGGCAAGTCAAAAAGGATCCATTTTTAAGTGCATCGAAATTCGCAACAATCGCCGAAAATGATTTGGGGGAAAAATGTTGCCAGACAATTAGTAATATTCTCAATAAGGCTGATATCAAAGGTAGAAGAGCAAGGCATAAACCCCATATCAACGAACGAAATGGTAAAGAAAGGCTGCGATTTGCCAAGAAATATTAATCAAAAGATTTCTCATTTTGGCGGAACGTGCTATTCACTGCACCGGGAAAATTCAACCTTTTTGGTTCAGATGACAGGCCTCGGAGAATTGCACTTTATTGAGGGTATTATGAATCAAGCTATGTATCTTAACATTTTAAAAGAAAAATTTCCCCTTTGTAAAGAAAAACGTGGTCTAGTGGAAGATTTGCATTTTCATCAGGACAATGGTCCGAAGCATAAAGCGTACTACTGTGGGCAAAAAGTAAGGTGAATTTGGTTGTAAAATGAAAAATCTTTATTTATTCTTGTAAACCAATTTCATCCCCTTCAAAATAATCCCCTCTCGATGAAATACACTTATGCCAACGATTTTTCCCATCACGGAAACATGCCAAATAGTCCATTTCCGGTATAGCCATCAGCACCTTCTTCGATTCACCTTTTATCTCCTCAATCGACTCGAAACGCGTTCCCCGGAGTGGTCTCTTGAGTTTTGGGAATAGCCAGAAGTTACACGGAGCCAAATCAAGCAAATACGGTGGTTGCGGAACGATATGCGTGGAATTTTTGGCGAAATGGTCACGAAGAACGAAGGCAGTGTGAGACGGTGCATTATCGTGATGCAAAAACCAAGAGTTGTTGGCCCATAATTCTGGTCTTTTTAGACGAATTGCTTCACGTAAACGACGCATAACGCTCAAATAATATTCCTTATTAACAGTTTGGCCAGGTGGAAGGAATTCATAGTGCACCACACCACGAAAATCAAAAAAAACTGTCATCATGACCTTTATTTTTGAACGACTTTGACGTGCTCTTTTCGGTCTGGCCTCGCCTTTAGCACGATATTCGCTTGATTGGTCGGTTGTTTCAGGGTCGTAAGCATAAATCCAAGTCTCATCTCCCGTAATGATGCATTTGAGCTTGTCCTGATAGTCTGAAAGCATTGTTTCACACACATCAACGCGACGACTTTTTTCTAAGAGATTGAGAGTTTTCGGTACCAAACGAGATTTGACTTTTCGTGTAGGCCCAAATGGTCTTTCAAAATGGTTTTCACAGATCCTTCTGATATTCTGATCATATCAGTAAGGTCTTTAACAGTCAACCGACGATTTTTGAGCACTAACTCCTTCACTTTATTGACGTGTTGGTCATCTGTTGACGTCGATGGTCGTCCGGAGCGCTCCAAGTCATCAACACGTTCTCGACGCTCTTTGAAATCTTTGTACCACTTATAAACATTTTTCTGCGACATGGTCGAATCACCAAATGCCTTCTGCAACATGCTAAACGTTTCCGCAGCCATATTTTCATTCCGCAAACAAAATTTGATGGCACTTCTCTGCTCAATCAAATCAGACATTGTAAAAATCGAAAAATGCACTTGGTCGTTTGGTAAACACAAGCGTAAATATATTACTGATAATGACATTCACATGAAAGTTGGCCCAGATGTTACTAACAGTGCTGCCAACTCATGAAAAAAATAACTGGAGCGAAATTTTAATCCCGCGAAGTTTGACAAATAAATTCACCTTACTTTTTGCCCACAGTAGTATAATGTGCGTTCGTGGTTGCTATATAATGGCGTGAATGTCATAGATACACCAGTCCCGAGTCCAGATTTTAACCCCATTGAGAACTGTAAAGCTATCTTGATGGGAAAGTTCGAAGGATGACATGAAGAAGGTCCTTCAGGACAAATGGCAAAAAATTGAGCCCAGCTTTTGTGAAAAGTATGCCAAATAGATAACAAATGGTTATCAGAAACAAAGACATGCATACGAAACATTAATATTTACATTAACTTTACTTTTATATAATGTACGAGTTTCGCTTTGGCATTAAATTACATTCAGTTTATTTTTTCACCTCACTTAAATTGTAATTGAATTAAAAATTTGAGTTTAATTATTTTGTTCTTGATTGATATCACTGTAGTAATAAAATATGCAGTAACTTTTTTGAACCGTTTGTTTTACTTATGATTATGAAAATAAATTATTATTTTTTTTGAACTGTACGAGTTTCACTTGGGGCTACTGTACATAGCATGCAACTTCAAATTCAAAATTTTTGTAAGAATTGCAAGTTGAGTATTTTTATTAGGTGCGCAACTAAGTTCTCGCTGTTTTTTTTCATGAAAGTAAAGTTTATTCTGAAAAAATGGTTACAAGTGAATCATTGAAAGTATTGCCCATCGCTGGCTACTACTTTTTCCCATCTTTCTGGTAGAACTCGTATACCGTCGCGGTAAAACTGTTCATCTTTTGAAACTATCCACGGATCAAGCCATTTTTTGATGTCTTCATATGAATGGAACTGCTGGCCAGCTAGACCATGTGCCATCGATCGGAACAGGTGACAATCGGACGGCACAATATGTGGAGAATATGGCGGGGGAGGAAGGATTTCGCATTTCAGTGTGTAGGTTTTAACGGGTTTGGCAACGTGAGGCCGAGCGTTGTCATGCTGTAGACTCACTTTTTCGTGCCTCTTCGCGTGTTGCGGTCGCGCAGTACTCGGCTCAATCGCATCAATTAAAGTCGATACCGATCCCCAGTGATGGGGTTTTAACAGTTCATAATAAATACCACCAACTTGCTCCCACCAAATACATAGCATAACCTTCACAGCGGGAATATTCGGCCGAAGCGATGACGTAGCAGCATGACCGGGCAGTCCCCATGACTTTCTTTTCTTTAAATTGCTGTAATGAATCCATTTTTCATCACCCGTCACGATGCGATGAAGAAAACCCTTCCTTTTTTGCCGCTGTAGCAATTGTTCACAGGCGAAAAAACGATGTTCAACATCCCTTGGTTTTAACTCATAAGGAACCCAAGTCCCCTGTTTCTGAATCATTCCCAAAGCATGCAATCGCTTGGAAATGGATTGGCGGGTAACTCCTAACATTGAAGCAAGCTCTTCTTGCGTTTGACGAAGGTTTTTGGCCTTCCTTCACGCGGACGGTCGTCAACATTAAAATCGCCGAATTTGAAGCGATGGAACCAATTCAAACGCTTTTTAAAATGTGTAAAAAAAATTAAATTTGCACTTTCAAAATATGAAATTGTATAAGAATCAACAAATTTTCATTAGCACTAAAATCTTTTCAGAGGGACCATTTTTAACATTCTTTTGTTAAATGATACAGTTTTGTGTTTTTTTTACTTACAGTTTCGGTAGCTTCAAATTAAAAAAAAGAAACGAATACCAAACTTAAAAATTTTCACATTTTGGGTAGTAAAAAAGCACTAAGTTTATTGCGAAGACCATATGGTTGGCAACACTCCACAACTCAGCTATTTTGATGTCACACACTCTCTGATGGGCGCAATCTTGTTTCTATCATTCTTGCTTCGTACCGACTTCTCTTTGTGTATGAGAGCAAAGACATCCGTGCTCGCCTCTAGAACTTGTGGCGATGGTTTGCCATTCCTCTTCTTTTCACCCGAGGTGTTTTCCCATAAGAGGTGTTATTCCCGTAAAAGATCAATGGATTCGTTGCTTGTGCCACACCGTCTTGTTGAAAATAATAGTTGACCAGATCAATACCATCAAATTCCGGCTATAAAAATTCGTTAATCATCTCTCGATAGCGCAATCCATTCACCGTAACTGTTGCTCCAGCTTCATTTTCGAAAAGTATGGTCCAATGACTCCGCCGGACCATAAACCGCACCAAACACGTCACACGTTGAGGATAGAGAGGCTTTTCAACAATAACTCTTGGATTTTCTGAGCCAGATCCGCAAATCTGGCTTGTTGACGAAGCCACCGAGGTGGAAATGGGTCTCATCACTCAAGATGATTTTTCGATGGAGTTCCGGATGATTTTCATGCATTTCAACGACCCAATCAGCAGGTGTATTTAACAAAAATAATTCAGAAAATGTGGCCAAGATGAGACCCTTAACCGGCTCTCAGCGAATGTGAAAGCCATAGCTGAAGGCCAAACCTGATAATCTCTGATCCTGGGTGTTTTTTCCTTATTTCTCTCTTTGCGAGCGAAGAGTTCATTCTTCGGAAATTTGCCACTGGATAATTACTGCTGGAAAAACATGTGTCCAAAATTTAGGTTAGAGTTCTTTCTCTCTGACGACTGAATAATTAAGGTTAAAAAAAATATGCGCCTTTTTCGTTCAACAATCATTACTTTAAATTAGAACGCCTCGGCTAATGTGTCGAAGTTAAAGAGAACAACACATTTCCGAAACTAAAACCATCTTAATTTGAATATGTTCGTAAAGGTCCATTATGTCAAATCGAGGCCGTTCACGGCAATTGAACACAACAACCAGATGGTATCTTATTTGTCTGTAGGATTAATAGGACCAGGCGACCAAAATGCCAGAAAGTGATCCCATTGAGCTTCAAACGAATACCTTTCGGAATTTCGTCTCAATAAACCAAGACGGACTCATCTGGGAACCTTATGACTTCCTTCCTAAGTTCCCTCATTCCTTTTTACCTCATTTCGAATCGATGTTTATTCTTAAAAATTATTGCTTGCATTTATTTATTAAAGGAACGTACAATTGGAATGAGATTTGATAAAAAATCGCAGGGAATAATTTACCAAATTATGGCATTCTAAAAATTATTTTGAATGTACATACATATTTTATAAAAGTATGTTTAGAAAAAAAAAAAAATCAAAAACAATGAACAACTTCTGCAACTACGGTTCGCATGCTTCCATTCAGACATACTCCAAACGTAACCTCTAAGCATTGCGCACACCACGCACCAACTTGTCGGCCTTCTTTAAAGTGATGAAGTTATTCAATTGCTTGACGCGTAACTTGGACCAAAGCATATAATTGGATAGGCTTAAAATCTGTGCGGCATGCAGTGCTGCTGCTTCAGGATACAACACAGTCGGGCAGCCCAAGCCCGAAGGCACATTCAAGCTCGACCAAACATCCACTTGCAAGTTTTCCGGCTTCAAGGGTGGGCAATTAATAACAGGGTAAGTGGTGCTTCCAGACAATACCGGCCCCAAGCCATTCGAACGACCCGCTACCGCAATGAAGACCAAACTATTTATGACACTTTCGTATTCGCGCATAATGCGCAATGTCTCTTCGGGTCCTTTGTGTGCCGAGGTGACACGCAGTTCGGTGTTGACTCCCAATTGCTTGCAGTATGTGGAGATCTTCTCGCAATGCGCGGTATCGGAAGCGCTGCCCATTAGTATGACGACAAGATGATCTTTGGCCGGCACAATGTCTTTCAGCTGTTCACTGACCCAAGTGAAATTCCGCTTTACTGTATCCAGATCGCTGGCAGTTACTGTAGCAAGATTGCGGTAAACCTGTTTGTCTACCATCAGACGCTTATCACCGGACGGCCAAAGACGCCACGAATCGGAGTCGATAATGTCGGCGAGCACGATGTTACCTGTTAATAAGTAAAATAAGTAAAAATAATTAAATGTCAATGACAAAAGAAAAAAATAATTACGAAAGAATATACAGAAAAATACAAATCAAAATAAGAAAGAAAATAAAATAAAATTAAATTAAATCAAATTTTAAAAAGTAAATTAAAAACAAAATTAAAAATGCATAAAATACAAAAGTAAAAATAAGCAACTAAATAATAATAATTAATATTTTATTTTAAAATACAAAAAAATATAAAATAAAATACAAAAAAATAATATATAAAAAATAAAATAACAAAGAACAAACACAAAAAAATAAGCAAGGATAATATATATGCACATACCGCCGTTTAAAATGTAAAAATTTAAATAAAAAACAAAACAATGAATGAATACAAAATAAAATAATATAGGCAAAACAAAAATTAATTAATTAAATGAAATGGTAAAAAGTAAAAAAAAAAAATAAAAAGAAGTACATACATATAAAAGAATAAAACATTAAAACAATTAATAATTAAATTAAGTAACATGAAATGATGCTCTGATTGGTTTGCCACCACTTGATGTTTTCTTCTAAGGAAAGGCCTTGCAGGTCATCTGCAGGCTGAAACACAATGGGAACTGGTAAGGCCCCTGTCCGGCATTGGAAAACAGAGAAGGTATGGACGTCGATCCAACGATTCTCTCCATGCCCCTTGACTCCAGAGGCTCAGTTGTGGTCAAACTCAGAAAATGAGCCCGGCAAACACTGTTTTCGCATTTTTACGGATGGCTCCAGGACCGAACATGGCTCCGGCTCTGGGGTCTACGTGGAATCCAGCGGGACAAAACTGCACTTTGCGCTTGGAATGCATGCTTCTGTGTTTCAAACGGAGGTGTATGCAGTTCAAGAAGCGATGAACTTTGTTGTAGAAAACCGATGGAAAGGCAGATCTATACATATGTGTCTGCAGCGACAGCCAAGCTGCGCTTATGGCCATAGACAGCCTCCCAACCACATTAGGGGTAGTCAAGTCCTGTAAATCCAGGCTGAACTATGTCGGTAGACATAACAGCCTGATGCTAACATGCGTCCCGGGACACGGGGGTATCGGGAGTAAGGAGACCTCTCACTCCTTAGCTAAGAAGGGCTCTGAGGCCAACTTCTTTGGCCCAGAGCCCGTCTTGCCACTCCCTTCTGCGGCCTATCACAGCCACGGTTAGCAAATGGGTAACTACCACCACCACAGGCGGGCGCCGTAGCCGAATGGGTTGGTGCGTGACTACCATTCGGATTTCAGAGAGAGAACGTTGGTTCGAATCTCGGTGAAAGACCAAACCCTTCTGTCATTAAGCAGAGGGGAGTGCAGACGGCTGGTTGGACTGATGACGGGCCACTTTCTGTGGGCGAAGCACATGGAAAGCTTGGGCATCTCAGACAGTGTACTCTGCCTAGCGTGTGAAGAGGATGAGACGGCGGATCACTTCCTGTGTGTCTGCCCCGCCTTCGCTCGAATCAGGTTTGAGGTCTTTGGCACTGATGTGTTAAGAGCGACCATCTTGGCTCCTTGGCACCACAGGATCTACTCAGATTTCTTCGGAGATCGGGTAGAATTAAAGAAAATTAAAAGGCTATCCAAGTATAGCACAATGGACTTAATTCATGTCAGAGTGCTGCACTTGCTAGTTGTCCCGACAAAAAAAAAACATGAAATGAACACCTTAAAAAAACATACATGGAAAATTAAATATAAATAAATGAATAAATAAAAAATTAAATATAAATAAATAAAAAATAAAATAACACAGATAAAATAAAAATTAAATCCCATAAAATAAACAAAAAATTTAAAAGACAAAATGAAATGATAAAAAGTAAAACAAAGTAAAATAAAATCTATAAAGAAAATCAAAAAAAGCAAACTATAAGAAACAAAATAAAATAAATAAAAAATATAAAGTAAAATGAAGAAATAAATAAAATAACATAGACAAAAAAAAAAACAAAAATTATAAATACATACATATATTATATGTATATGTCGTTTATAATATAAAAATAAAAGAAAAACGAAAAAAATGAAATTTGTACGTTTATTGCCTTCTAAAAGGCGAACTATAAAATAAAATAAGAAACGAAAATATATGAAACAATATAAAAAATGAAATTAATTAAATTAAGCAGCATGAAATGATGAGTAATAAATAAAAACAGATTATGAAAAAAGTAAAAATAAATAAAGGAATGAATAAAAAATAAAATAACGTAGACAAAATAAAAAATAAATACAATAAAATAAGCAAACAAATATAAAATGAAATAAGAAAGTAAATTGAATTAAATTAAATGAAATGTTAAAAAGTAAAGTAAAATAATATCTATTGTATAAAAAGGATAAAATCCAATAGAAAAAAAAAAGAAACCAAATAAAATAAATAAAAATAATGAATATTTTATTTTAAAATACAAAAAATAAATTGAAAATTATAATAATGAAAAATAGGATAAAAAAATAAGTGAAATAACATAGGACCAAAAAATGTTCAACAAAAAAGTGAGCATATATTGACATCTACATAGAATGCAAAAAAAAAATAATAATAAAAAAATTATCTGTACATATGTACATATATTGCCTGTTAGAAGGCAAACTTTAAAATAAAATAAAAACAAAAAAAAAATTATAAGAAAATGCAAAAAGAAATAAAAAATATATAAATAAATACAAAATAACATAGATAAAATAAAAATTTAATACCATAAAATAAGCAAGAAAATATAAAGCAAAATAAGAAATAAAATTAAGTTAAATTAAAAGATAAAAAATAAAATAAAACAAAATCTATAAAAAATTAAAAAGCATAATATGCCAAAAAAAAAAACAAAATACATAAAAATATAAGCAAAATATAAAACAAAATAAGAAATGAAAGAAAATAAAATTAAATGAAATGAAATGATAAAAACTAAAATAAAATAAAATAAAATCTATAAAAGAATAAAATACCATAGAAAAGATGAGAAATAAAATAAAATAAATAATAATAATATGCAAAAACACAATAAAATAATGTAAAAAATGAATTCATATTAAATTAGTTAAAAAATTTTTTTTAAGAAAGTTGTACTTATAGTTAAAACAGCAAATATCTAAGCAATGGCTGCCTTGGGTGAACTTAAAACATTACCTTCAGTATCAATGCCAAACTCCACTTTCATGTCAATCAGTGCACAATTTCTCGTAGCCCAGGCCTTTTCCAAAATTTCAAAAACTATTACAGTGGTGCGCTTCATAATGTCCAACTCATCCTGGCCTTTTGGAGAATAAACAAATTTAATATCAAAAATTAATTAACATTCATAAACACTTAATACCTTCACATACCTATTAACACGCCATTAAAATTAAATTTTGCCGAGATAATTTGCTCATCAGACCACTGGGGGTCATGGTTGGCATCATCTTTGAAGAAGGTCTCCTGCTTGGGCGGTGAAAATCTGCAACGAAAAGGGAGAAATTTTAAATTATTAATAGAAATTGGAAGACATTTCTAATAAAACTTGGAAGCTGCTATACGATTTCCTTGAAAGCTCACAATTTTTTTTTTTTGCAAGTCAGTAAATATTTACTCAAAAGCAACTAAAATTTCTAAAGTTTTTATTTGTATGTATATATATGTACCTATGTACAAGTGTAATATATATTGTTTTTGAAATTTATTTTGTATTTTTGTAAATAACAGTCGCTTCATATTTACATACAAATATATCTTGTTATTTTGTGGGCGCGTTGGGGTCACTCTGAGAGGGCACAATAATAAGATTACGATGACGGCAGACTTAGTTAAAATGAAATAAAAATACATTTCAAAGTCAGTTATTGAACAATATTATATTATATAGTATAAACCATATATGTATATGTGTATGTACATACATCGAAATTCGCAATCTGAGGTCTTTGTACTGACTGTTATCTGTTTGCTTCTGAAATATGGTTGGCAACTAAACGAATTGAAACGTGTTTATGCTTGGCAGCAGCTTCATGAGACCCAAACGCGACGAGTTTGGCAATAATATTGAGATTAAAAGTGTGTTAAAAATAGTTTTTTTATTTAAGTCGTTCGTTTTAAAGAAAATAAATATTTTTTTTATCATTTGCTGGAAAAACAGTAGAACTAAAAATTTGTATATCTTCTTTCCCACAACAGTCGAGTTTACTGTAACTTAGGTCTAACACTTCAGCAGCATTTCTTCTACAGCTTATGGCAAATGTTTCATGTTGTTACATACTTAGAGTTATCCTTCTAGCAGCAATACCAAAAGGCTATGCCGAACGTTCACACGATAGTCGGTTCTTCGTAACCGGAACAACTCGGATTTATATCCGGCCAAGGACTGTCACTTCAGCAGCATTACCCAAATATTTTATTTATATTATATAAATATTTTTGGGGAATGTTTATGCTGCCACAACAAGAACAATCACTATCGTCGGTATTTATGCTTTATAACAATAACAACAACAACTTTATATACTTTATACCGATGCCGCAAAAACCGTAATTTAGACATCAAGACTTTTATATCCAAGAGATTCGGTGGCTCCTAAAACACTCAGGCTAAAAAGTCCATCGTATTTAGAGCTCTGGAAAGAGGGTAGATAGACACGGAGGAAAGTATCAGAGAAAGAAATAAAGGTAGTTAGACCTGTGAGAATTTTCCAGATTCTTTGGCAAATCTGTAAATATCCTCCAGTTTTAGAGAACGAATATTACTCATTCTCACGACATTGAAACCAAAAAATCGTAGCCTTGCTCTAGCAATGGTAGGGCACTCACAGAAAAAGCCTCCTCCAAGCAAGACAGGCACATTGTTGACCCAATGGATTGTGTCCTGTAAGAATAACGATCATCAACCGAACCTATTCTAAGTTTTAAAAGAAAGTTCGGGCTTGTCACAAAACACTTTGCAGTTCTGCAGCGCTCTAGAATGGACCATCGCCCTTTATGTAAATTGCATACGTAATGCTGATCCAATTCATGATTCCTGCGAAACTGATTCCGATTATTGGCTTTGGCCCTTGCGGGGGAACACCCGATCCACGGTTGGCCAATTCATCGGCAATTTTGTTTCCTTGAACATCGGAGCGTCCTGGAACCCATATAAGTACAAGCCTGTTCTGTCTAGCGACAGAATTAAACTTCTTATTACATTCTTGAACAATCTTTGAGGCTTGCTTCGCGTTCTCCAGGACCCTCAGTGAAGCCTGACTTTCACTGAAAACTCCAATCTGTTTCCGACTCCATCTCCTCTCTATTATCCATTCGGCTACTTTCAGGATGGCAAATATTTCCGTTTGGAAAACAGTTGCCATGTCCCCCATAGCATTGTGATACTTCCCCGCTCAGATATAATACATTTGTCCAGCGTTTTTTCCTATCCTCGAAGCAGTTCTGATATGACTTTTTGGTATGTCCTTGAGCTCCCTCAGCGATTCGGTTCTTATTTCCTCAATCGTCGCAAAACGACGTCCTTTCATGGGTCTCTTCAATCTTGGGAACAGAAAAAAGTGGAAGGGGGCAAATCTGGTGAATACGGTAGCTGGAGTATGATAACAGTGTTGTTTTTGGCCGAATAATCTCTCAGAACCAAAGACGAGTGAGCAAGTGCATTATCATAACGCAAAAGCCATATTTTTTTACAAATCCGTGCGTTTTTTTCGTATTGCTTCAGGCAAACGATGTATAACTTCAAGGTAATACTCATTATCCACCGTACGACCTTGTGGTAAGAACTCCTGATGCACTACGACGTGGTAATTGAAGAAAACACTGCACAAAAACTTGACATTCGATCGAAATTGACGTGCTTTTTTTGTTCTTGGCTCTCCTGGATTCTTCCATTGGGACGATTGGGCTTTGGTTTCGAAGTCATAACCATCTACCTATGATTCGTCACTCCTTTCATGGAGTCATTCAACAATTCCTGAACAATACTCATGAGACGTTGTTTTTGGTGAAAGTTCAAGAATTTTGGAACGAACTTCATTGCTGCATGCACAAAATTTCCGAAAATATTGCATGGCATGAGCCAACCGATAGGCCAACAACCTCAGCATTTTTTCTAATTGTGACTCAACGATTCTCCATAATTATAATTTTCTTCACTTTCGCAAAATTTTCATCGGTTGCTGTTGTGCTGGGACGCCGAAAGCGAACGTCGTCAATCACATCTTCCCGAACTTCTGCCAAAAGCTTGTATCACTTGTAATTTTTGACTCTGAGTACTCTAACCGTATCCCCTGTCAACATTTCAAGTGTTTTTGCGCACTTAATTCCATTTTTTACACAAATGCAATTTCTTTGATCTATTTTTTCGATAGCAGAAAATCGCCGAACACGTGAATCTCTTGTTTTATTTATGCCTCTCACAAACAAACTAAGCAACCTATATTGCTAAAACTGTGAACATATCTTCGAGAAAATATTAATCGAAAGCCAAATGTACGTAGCCCGCGAAATTTGAAACCTTCACCTTATTTTTTGAACAAACCTCGAATGTATGTATGTTGGACGGCTATACCCGAACTTCTCCTCTAATATGTAGCGAGTGCCTTGATGTTGTTCCACAAATGGAGTGACTTACAATTTTTTATCACACACGAAAGGTAAGATAAAGAAAGATAGATGGTTTTCCTCTCAGAAACTATTTTTTTGTAGCAAAAATACACTCGGAAGTTCGTGCTTGTCGCTATAAGAAAAAATTCTATTGTGATGTTTCAAGTTACATAATAGTGGGCATTGCACTCAGCAGGCATGTCTCAATTCACTCAATCACTGCGACCACCATAGAACTTTTTATCGGTTTATCGGTATTTCTCCTTGCACTTAAGGGGGTATTCTAGTCTAGAAATTTGAAAAAATCGAAAAAATCTTTTTTTCAAAATTCGATAGTTTAAGTATTCAAAAATATTTCCCTAAAAATATCCCGCGACAGCTAGACTGGTTTGAGCGGACGGCGAACTTTAAACGTGTTTTTCTTGAAACTACTTCTTTCGATACGGTCGACACGATATCTCAAGTTCTAATCAACCGATTTGCTTGAAGTTTATCATGAATATTCTTTAAATACATCTCTATCGGATGAAGCACGAAAAACTGGAAATTTCAATTTTCGAGAAAGCTTAAAAATGAGGGAAAAATCGAGCTTAATTTTTGAGTAGCCGCCATTTTATGAAAAAAAAAAAATGTTTCCCCTTTTTTCTGCGTCATACGATAATGACATTCATATTAATTAAGAATTTGTCATCGGTTTTCTTTTTCATATGACCACAAGGGTAGAAATCGTGACGACGAGGACACTGCCTTTTGTTTTCCCCTTCTACTTCAAGGACGCATAATTCCATGAAATTTTTTTTTCATTTTCTGTGCTCTTATTATATAAATAAATAAATAATAAAAAAAATGGATAATAAAAATATCAATAGCTTTTTTTTCATTCACCGCCAAAAAATGCTCGAAGTTCGGGCCTTTAGACTAGAATACCCCCTTAACGCTGAAGAATATATGTTCATATGCATGTATTATGAGTGGCACTAACGCAAGAAAGTATGTTTAACAAAACAAAAATTAATTCAAGTTGAAGTGGTAGTATTCCCTTCCGCACACCAGCTCCTCACACGCATGATATGCATTTAATTTTTCATGAAATTCACAAAAAATATCCTCTTCATCAAACTTACCTATACCCCTCCGGCACACCGACATTACGCTTTAGGAATGAACCGGTCGCCAAACGTCTGGTGACCCACTCGATCGGTATCATTTCGCATTTCTTAGCGATGAAGGCGTTGGCCGCGCACTCTTTAACGTAGGCCGTATTCACACCTTAACAAAATGTAAAAAATATCCAGAAATTAATTGCGGAATTAGTTTTGCACTCAATTTAGGTTTGCCTACCCGCTTCATTCAGAATACCAAACACCAAACCATTGGTGGTGTTGGAAATCTCCGCCTTGCCTTGCAGATCGTGCGCTTTCACACCGTCACCAGCTGTTATGCGATCTTTACTCAGCAACAGGCATAATCCTGGTTCTTCGGGCAGATCGTAAACCTGTTTCGTCTTACCCTCGATAATAACTTTGCCCAATTTGTAGCCCCCAACTGCAGTAAAAAAAGAAATTTCCTTCATTATTTGTATTATTTTAATAAATAAGTTTTTCTTTACACTCACTAGTAGCCATTTTATTGTGTGTTATTTGTTGCAGCGATTGTCGCACGTGTTCCGCTAATTTTAATATTTAATAAAAGCCAACACAAAACACCGAAAACATCGATCGTCCGTAGCGTACTGAGTGCGGCAGATGGTTGTGGCTCTCTTAAAAGCTGGATTGACAGTTCTTCGTTGAAAACAAGTGTGTTTGTTTGCTTTCATCATTTAACATACATACATACAGAAAGATAAGAAATATTACGATCTCTTTTTTTCTCTCTTTCTCTCTTTTACAGTGTGTCGGAATTGATGAAAAATAAAAAACTTTTTTATTAATCTATTACTAATTTGCTGCAAGTCATAATCAAAAAAAAAAAAAAATTATATCGGGTGTTTTTAAAGGAGCTTGAAAATTAAAAATGATAATAAAAAACAAATATTGTTGGAAGGTATTTTTTTATTATAGTCTGTTAGATAATTTCATGGCGTTTATTTTTTGGATATGACATTCGACATAGTATGTCCGCCGCGGCTACGAGTTGCATGGTCCATTCGATTAGTCCAATGTTTTACCATGTTTTCCAATAAATCTGGCCTAATGGCGTCAATGGTGGTTTGAATATTGGCATAAACCAATGACTTAATATAGCCCCTTAGAAAGTAATCCAGTGACATTAGATCGCACAAACGAGGGGGCCAGTAAACAAGACTACTTCTGGAAGGAAAGTTGTCACAAAATTGATTTTGCAATAAATCGATTGTTAAGTGCGCGTATGGCAAGTTTCGCCATCTTGTTGGAACCAAATGCCGTCGATGTTAGCTGATTAATTTTTAGAAACAAAAATTCAGTCAACATGCTCGTTAGCGCTTTCTATTCACCGTAAACGCAACTCCTTCCTCATTTTGAGAGAAATAACGATGATGCCGCCAGTACTTTATGAACTTCGCGAACAGATTTATTTCCTTCAAAGTAAAAAGCGTCGTTCTGGCGTTAAATTCACGATGACTTGCCAAGCCTTACTGAACAGAAATGTCAACACAGTTGGCCATTCTCAGCTGTCAAACCATGGTAATCGATATCAATAGTTCTCATGCAGCTAAAAAACTCAAGCTCTTCTTTTATGCTGTGTAGAAAATGTAGGGCAATATTTATTAGAAGCCCCTCACTTGATGCAAATATGTCTTTACTAGCCAGATTGATGGTATGATCGTGAGATTGCCAAAATAGTGGCGTTATATTTTATTCAGCAATTAAACGAATATAAATAGGTTTGGTGCAGATGATAGGAAGTTCGTGCGGCAGCCAAAACGTGAGCATTCGACCCCAAGTGCGTACCACCAATCATAAGGCACGAGGCACCAGGCTCCAAAATGGTGTGGGACTGCTTTTAGTGGAACAGTGACGGACGAATTCATCGTGTTGAAGATACTATAGATGCGGCCAAGTCTGTTCAGATGCCAAGTCTGTTCAGATGCGTCAAAATGTGATTTGGAAATTGCGACAAGATAATGAACCGCAACATACTTCTCGTGTTGCAAAAAAGTTTAGCGAAGACAATTCAATTACGGTTCTCCGAAGGACCACATATGACAACGGTAGAAGCACACGCATTCTTGCCTTCGTTTCTAAAACTCACTACAGTTGTACCACTTAGCTCTTCAACACACCTCCCGCTGCACTTGCGCGCCTCTGAACTCCTGTAAATAAAAACTTTTAAATGCAATTTATTTATAAATATTCTAACATAATTTACTAATCCGAGGCTTTTTTAATCTTTTCATTGGGGGGGATTTTTAAGTGGCGGGTCCCAAACCCAGCGCACAACCAGCTATCCTGGAATGTTTCGCCTTCTCACGTTAGCTCACTCCCGAACGGGTGTTCGGAAGCTATCCAGAGGATGTGCGTAAGCGGTTATAGCGCCAATTAAGAAGAAGAAGAACATAATTTATTAACTGTGGCATATGCATGGTGACAAACGAGTGCTGCCTGTAGCAGAAAGACAGCTTCAAATGACCGACTATAACCAGAATCAGGACATGATCGATCTAAATAATGAAAAGCATTATTAATTTGCAAAATAATTTGTTATCATTATAATACTTACTAGAATGTTTCGAATTAAATAAACGGTTTTCAACGAATATGAATAAAGCAACGTGTCAAAATGGAAACAGTGTTGCCGACCATATAATTTGCACCAAAAGTTTAGTTTTTACTACAATTCAAAAGTTTTTTTTCGTGAAACATGTACGTTTTTTTATAAAGAAGCAACACGTTATCAAATAAGGAAGCCGATTTGTCAAGAGGGAGCGAGAAAGCTGCTTACTAACCTTCTATAATTGAATAATAACGCAAGCCCACACGATCCCACCAGCTTTTTGCTAACCGATACTCAGGTTAAGGCTCTCTCATGATATTCGCCACTGTCACAAACTTGTCCTCCTACCGTTTTTCAAACACTTTTCTCACGAGAATCTGAATTCAAGCTACAATTTAACTTTTATTACATATAAACATTTCTTGTTTTCCCTCTTGTTATTTATTTAAATTTATTCATTTTGCTATTAAAAAAATCATTGTACTGGCTAATTGAGCAGCTTGCACTGATATGAGATATTGCACATACTCGTACATTACTACACATACATGCACACATTTGCGCATTTTTATGTAGGAGATTGAACAATCCAGATACGACTACGTTCTCACCGAACCAAATCAAGTATTGAACTCAGATGTAGATGCATCTTATATATTTGTGTGAATACTTTTGAAGTCAAGACGAACTACGTCAACACAATGTTTTTCATATATTAATAATATTTATGTTTACAACATTAGAATCAATTGTGTTTAAAGGTAAACAAATATGGCGATTTGTATAGCTGGGTGAATTTGTGGTGCGCATGGCAGCAGTAAGTCCAAAGCCTAATCACAAGGGCATACATTTTTATTTTTTTTATTTTATTACTATTGCAATCTAGTTAACAAAACTAATAAGCAATTCATTTTACATATATTTAATTAAATTAAAACATCTCAAGTAAAGACAAAATTTTATGAAAAGAGGTCATACGGTTTCGTCCTTTTTAATCTTCTCGTGAGGTCATCAGTTACAAGTAGTTTGGCTGCTTCATCATTGATGTGCTGCTGAAGTCTCTCTTTATGTTTATTTGCGAATTTTTTTATGATATCCGTAATGGTGTCTATCCTTAAGATCCTTATGTAGATTGCAATTACGAATGTACCACGGCGCACTAACGATGTCGCGTAATACTTTATTTTGGAATCGTTGAATGATGTTTTTGTTGCTTTCACTGTATGTCATATGACTACACTAGTTTCAGTATTTGGTTGTATAAAAGTATTTTGTTATAAATAGAGAGTTTAGAATTTCGGCCTAACAGCCAATACATTTTCTTGTATTTAAGAATTAACTCCGTGTTTTTTCTTGACATGTGCTTTCCATCTCAGCTTAGCATCTAAGGTCATTCCTAGATATTTTGCCGTATTTGCATGCGGTATTGCCGTATTATTGATAAATATTGGTTTATAATTTATATTTCTATTAGTGAAGTCAACATGCACAGACTTGGTTTCGTTTAACTTGACACGCCATTTTTTGGTCCAATTTTGAATTGCATTTACTGATGCTTGTAACTTCTGAATTGCTTCTAAGTGTTTTTCATCAGTTGCTATTGTAATACTGCAGTATCATCGGCAAATGTTGAAGTTGTTGTATTGCTGCATGTGGGTGTATCGTTAGTATACAAGAGATACAAAACTGGCCCGAGGACACTGCTTTGCGGGACACTTGCATTAATATCTTTCAGTTCTGAATAGACATCTGCTTGATTTATTCTAAAGTATCTGCTCGTTAAGTAGGATTTTAAAATGTTTGAGTACTGGATTGGTAGAACTGCTTGAAGTTTATGGATTAGTCCCTCATACCATACTTTATCGAAAGCTTGCGGTACATCCAGGAATACCGCAGAACAGATTTGTTTTTCTTCCAGTGATTTTTCAATTACATGAGTAATGCGGTGCACTTGATCAATCGTTGAGTGCTCATTTCGAAAACCAAATTGATGGTTTGGTACAAGGCATTTTGCATCTAACAATGGTTTTAATCTTTTTAGCAAGATTTTTTCAAAAAGCTTAGATAAAATTGGTAACAACGATATTGGTCGGTATGCTGTCACATCATGTGGTGGCTTTCCTGGTTTTGGAAGCATAATAACTTCCGCTATTTTCCATTGTTGCGGTAGGGCATAAAATAGGAACGGTTGACTTTTAGCATAAATCTGTAGCAAATGACACAAATTGGAAATTTGCACTAGTAAAAAGTGATCAGGCTGGAGGAATCATCGGCCCATATTTCTTCAAAGACGAGGCTGACCCCAATGCAACAGTGAATGGCGAACGATATTGCGCCATGATAAACGACATTTTGATGCCGAAAATTGGTGCCTGTAATCTCCACAACATTTAGTTCCAACAAGACGGCCCGTGTCATACAGCCCCCGAAACTATGGATTTACTGCATCGTCGTTTCGGTGAGAAATTTATCTCTCCTCTCGGACCAGTGGATTGGTCACCAATATCGTGTGATATCACCCCTTTGGATTTTTATTTGTGGGGGTATGTAAAGTGTAAATGCTTTGTGGATAAACCAGCTTCGATTGAGGCATTGAGGCAACAGTACCACAGTTATTCACGAGATATTGACCGAAGTCCTCCAGCGAGTCATTCAAAATTGGTGTTTACGGATGGCCGAATTACGGCGCAGTTACAACCAACATTTGAAAGGAATTATCTTTCAAAATTAAATGTCATGAATGATTCTACACAAAAATAATAAAGATTGCCCAATCAATTTGAATTTTCGTTGTTTTATGCCAATTTAAAATCCGGTACCTATAAATTTATCACCCTTAATATGGCAGTATTATTTATTTATGAAGCCAATGAATATAATAAATTCATAGAGGCTATGTATACGTATTTGAAGTTTAAAAGGCATTAAAAAAAGTACAATTAAACAATCTTTTGAACCAGAAAAATCTATCTCAATAAATTTAAAGATTTTATTAAACTCGATAATAGGAGCAATTCGAGCTTAAGGAGATTTTGAGAGACCAAACTGGGAAAGACTCCGAACTACGAAGACCTCTGGCCCGTATATTAAAGAAATTCTTCTCAAAAAGCATGGGACAGTCAACAATACCACGCATCAAATCGAAAATGAAAGACAAAAATAGGACTATTCTCCTGTTCTGCAATGATTTCAAGCTAATCAATACGCAGGATCCGAGATGCGTAAATTACGCAATGCGAAATGTAAGAATCACGGCGAATCTGTGCAAGGTGGTAGCATTCGAGCAACAACATTTTTTAAATTAGAACTGTCAAGTGAAAGAGCATAGGAAAATGGAACGAATGACAAATAGATAAAATTAGTTTGTCGCGCATCACAACACAACAACAACTTTCCATCTTTCGCCCGTTTTACTAACATTTCTAAATGAAAGGCGCGTTGAAGAAAAATAAATCAACTACTCTAATCAAACCACCTTCTAAAGATACGCCTTGGTAAGAATATTTTCTGGATTCGTTCAATTGTAGCAGCATGGCACCTACTCTGTGGGCAAAAAGTAAGGGAAATTTGGTTGTAAAATGAAAAATCTTTATTTATTCTTGTAAATCAATTTCATCCCCTTCAAAATAAGCCCCTCTCGATGAAATACACTTATGCCAACGATTTTTCCAATCCCCGAAACATGCCAAATAGTCCATTTCCGGTATAGCCATCAGCACCTTCTTCGATTCACCTTTTATCTCCTCAATCGACTCGAAACGCGTTCCCCGGAGTGGTCTCTTGAGTTTTGGGAATAGCCAGAAGTTACACGGAGCCAAATCAAGCAAATACGGTGGTTGCGGAACGATATGCGTGGAATTTTTGGCGAAATGGTCACGAAGAACGAAGGCAGTGTGAGACGGTGCATTATCGTGATGCAAAAACCAAGAGTTGTTGGCCCATAATTATGGTCTTTTTAGACGAATTGCTTCTCGTAAACGACGCATAACGCTCGAATAATATTCCTTATTAACAGTTTGGCCAGGTGGAAGGAATTCATAGTACACCACACCACGAAAATCGAAAAAAAACTGTCATCATGACCTTTATTTTTGAACGACTTTGACGTGCTCTTTTCGGTCTGGCCTCGAATTTAGCACGATATTCGCTTGATTGGTCGGTTGTTTCAGGGTCGTAAGCATAAATCCAAGTCTCATCTCCCATAATGATGCATTTGAGCTTGTCCTGATAGTCTGAAAGCATTGTTTCACACACATCAACGCGACGACTTTTTTCCAAGAAATTGAGAGTTTTCGGTACCAAACGAGATTTGACTTTTCGTAGGCCCAAATGGTCTTTCAAAATGGTTTTCACAGATCCATCTGATATTCCGATCATATCAGTAAGGTCTTTAACAGTCAACCGATGATTTTTGAGCACTAACTCCTTCACTTTATTGACGTGTTGGTCATCTGTTGACGTCGATGGTCGTCCGAAGCGCTCCAAGTGATCAACACGTTCTCGACCCTCTTTGAAGTCTTTGTACCACTTATAAACATTTTTCTGCGACATGGTCGAATCACCAAATGCCTTCTGCAGCATGCTAAACGTTTCCGCAGCCGGAATTTCATTCCGCAAACCAAATTTGATGGCACTTCTCTGCTCAATCAAATCAGACATTGTAAAAATCGAAAAATGCACTCTTGGTCGTTTGGTAAACACAAGCGTAAATATATTACTGATAATGACATTCACATGAAAGTTGGCCCAGATGTTATTAATAGTGCTGCCAACTCATGAAAAAAATAACTAGAGCGAAATTTTAATCCCGCGAAGTTTGACAAATAAATTCACCTTACTTTTTGCCCACAGTATATAATGCGGAGACCAAATGAAGGATGCATACTCAAGTTCGGAACGTACAAATGGCGTATACAAAAGCATCAGCGTATATGGATCGGAGAAATCGGCATTATGACGCCTAACAAAAACAAGCATGGTGTAAGATTTAATAGAAATAAAATTTGTATGACTAGCAAAAGTAAGCCTCGAATCAAATATTACACACAAGTCTTTATTTTCACTTACCCGTGATAGGGGCGTGCTAGATATGACATTGACGCATCTAGAAAAGTGAATTTGAAAGCACTTACTTCTGTTCAGCGATTGGCGATTATAGATGCACCAGTTACTAAAATTATCTAAATCACCCATCGCAGAAGGGACCTTACAGAGAAGAATAATGTTGAGTACTTTCTTTTTAAATGTCCGGGTTTGGCAGCTAGACGATTAAGATCACTGGGTGTTACTTTCTTCGAAGCTCTGGGAAAGCCTGCACCAACCTAAATCCCATCGACCTTTTCCGTTACAACAACAGCTCTGGTTGGCTCTAATTATCTGCCCGTCGGAAGTCTCAATATGGTATCAAAATGGCGCTTAAGTGCTACTTGCTGCTACTTCACCCATTTCAGCTACCTACCATGGGTCATTGCTTAACAAAAACTATATACATAAATCCAAGTTTCGATTTTTATACAAAACTTATTCATAAATTAAAGTCTAGGATTACAAGAACACCACAGACTCGAAACATATATTTACTTATATTTATTCCCAGTCTTGGAATTTAAAATATTCTTTCCAACTACGAAACTAACATTAATCTGAGTGTGGCTCAATTCTAAAATAAGGGCAAATATTAAATACATGAGCTAAGATAAACTATTTAAAATGATGTGCAAATATTTCACTAAAGAAAGACTTGATTGTGTGAAATCGAAATATAAAGCACCGAAGACTAAGTTTAATTGTGCACAGGTTCTAGATATGGGAGCGTTGACACCATAACTACTTCTTATAAAAATATTTTTTGAGAGTTCCGAATGGCGAAGAATTCTAGAGGGAATATTAAAAGTAATCTTTTCTAAACGAAAATAACAGTGAAGTGAGCCAGTTATGTTTTTAATTACGAATGAGCACATTAAAATGGATCTTCTGTTCTCAAGTGTGGGAAGGCTAATTAGTTCGCAACGAGAATAGTAAGAAGATAGTGGTAGCCGTAAACTTTTCACCATAATCCCATAGTTTTTCAATAAAATTTCTAGAGAAATATTATAGTTTATTAAATATTAGTACTGCAAGTTTGAAGTTGCTAAAGCGTTTCGTTGTTTTCTATAATTTTTTCTCCCTTCGGTGTTGCTCATTTTCTTCATATAACAAATAGCTTAGCTATGGTTTCTAATTTTGCAAGCTTCAAATTAGTTTCAAAAATTCGCTGCAATTCTCCAATAAGCCTAATGAACTTTCACTTTACTTTGACATCTGTCGAAAATTTATGGAAGCCGATTAAAACATATGAAAGTTAGCCAAATAGCAATCTGATTCAAGAACTTATAAGCTTTAAGAGTTTTAAGCGCCTTAAAGCTTCAAATAACTCAAATATCTATAAGACAACATTTTGTCGACTTTTGATAATTTAATTAGAAGCATCTCTTTGAAATGTGTGCGTATATCACCCAGTGATATTACCACGTCGATAAAAGCGACGACAACCATGCAATGGCGATTGAGCAAGTAAGATTAGATCCAACTCAAGAAGGCTGAGTGGAAGCTGATACAGTCTAATTTTTTAATTATTACATGGGAAACCCTACCATAAAAGCCGTAGAGAAGTCGGTATAAACGGTATCAACCTGGAACCGTGATTGGAAGGCAACGATGCAATCATCCGAAAAGAAAAGTAAATTAGATACTGTTGAGCTGTTCGGAAAGAAGCCATGCTGCTCCGGAAACACCATGTTTTTGACAGCAAAAACTAATCTGTCCTGGATATGCATTCAAAAAGTTTTGTCGAGGTGGAAAGCTTTGAAATATGCCTATAGTTGCTAATATCATTTTTGTTACACTTATGAAAATTTATGAAATGAAAGTTAATTTCCAGGCTTCGCTAAAAGTAGCCGAAGTTAGTGACTTGTTAAAGATTAACAACAGAGGGTAACCTAAAGAATCAAGACCATTTTGTCAGAGTTGACTCGGAGGCCGCAAGTGGCAGCCCAGCGACTGAGTACAGGCAGTAACCTTTCCAAAATCTCAGCCGTGATTGAGGGAAACGGTTCCGATATCATTAGCATGAAGCCATCGGTACATGCTACTACCTTACCCCTACCCTCATTTAATATTTTCAGAACTTCATCAATAGCAACTGGCTAAAGTAAGAACGAAAGGACACCACCCTGTGGTGTTCCTCTGCGCGCGAATATAGGGGCTTTAGCCCCCCTGCAGCCAAGCATTGATAATTGTCTCCGCCCTAATGCCATTAAAAGCAGCCTCCAGAGGTTTTTCCACAGTCTCTACAACCAGAGAGACATCGAGCATCCCTACCTGTCGACTCGTGTCGACAATGTCACGTGGGGTAATAGAATTTTCCGGAAAGTGATTATATTACCAGGATAGTCAAAGATTCTTCTGCAGATTTAGCCCAGTACCCTTCTTCCCTTTTTACAAGAGTTCTGCAGGAGTGGTCCTTTGAAAGGATCTTGCTTAGCCTGGCAGAATCCTTCATGGACTTAATGGATTCGCAGTACTTCTCCCAGAACTTGTGTCTCGCATATTTAATGGCTTTTTGGTATTCATTCAAAATTACATTGCAAGTTTGAAAGTTTTTATTTTGGTAGTAGGTATTCGTTAAAAACCCTTCTAACCTTAATTGAACAAAACCTTAGAGTCTAAGGTCTAAGGCTTAGACCAAACCTTTAACTCCAGTGTGTGAAAAGGGTTTAAGTCGAATAATGCTACTGAAAATGTTTTCAAAGCATTACTTATTTGCTAAAATCAATAGATGTTTGTATATCGAAGGAAGCATTTTCATCACTGCAAAATTGTACTTATGAAACTCGGCAAAGGGATTAGTGGCATCAGCAGGAGTACGAAATTAGTAGTTTTGTCGCCGAAGAAAAGAGAGGACGGTACATTATGTAGAAACAGATTTCTTCGAATCTAAAAATTCCAAAATGCTTTTGGATTCGATTTTAAACTTTCTCCAAAGCTTAAAACGTTGTTTCTGTGCAAAAAGGTATCGAAGCAGACGAATTTCTTATCATATTCTTTATATAAAGGGTGGTTAAGTTTTAAGGGCCGGTGTTGATTTTGAATAAAATACATTTTTTTTGAAGTTAGTGTCATTTCTCTTTATTATGATAATATTGGTATGGCTCAATTGCGTATGGAACAAAATATTGGCCAAATGGCCGCCGCGGCCTCGACGGCACACCTCCATCCGATGGTCCAAATTTTCGATGACGCTGAGGCATAATTGAGGTTCTATGCCGTTAATGTGCCGAATTATCTCATCCTTTAGCTCTTGAATTGTTGCTGGCTTATCGACGTACACCTTTTCTTTCAAATAACCCCAAAGAAAGAAGTCCAACGGCGTCAAATCACATGATCTTGGCGGCCAATTGACATCGCCGCGAGGTGAGATTATTTGGCCATCAAATTTTTCGGGAAAAAAGAGCCATTGATTCGTTAGCTGTGTGATAAGTGGCACCGTCCTGTTGAAACCACATATCGTGCACATCCAAATCTTCCAATTTGGGCCATAAAAAGTTCGTTATAATCTCACGATAGCGAACACTATTCACAGTAACTGCCTGACCGGCCTCATTTTGGAAAAAATACGGCCCAATGATGCCGCCGGCCCATAAACCACACTAAACAGTCACTCTTTGTGGGTGCACTGGTTTTTCGGCAATCACTCTTGGATTATCATTCGCCCAAATGCGGAAATTCTGCTTATTGACGAATGCACTGAGGTGAAAATGTGCCTCATCACTGAAGATGATTTCGAAAATTGTTGCCATTTCCTGCCACCATTCTGACCATTGACGACGCTTGATATGGTGAAGAGTCTTTAGTTCTTGAGTCAATTGCTCCTTGTAAGCGAGTAAATGCAAGTCTTTACGCATAATGTTCATCAACGACGAGCGTGAGAGGTGCAATTGTTGGGCACGGCGACGAGTTGAGGTGGGCGGCTCTTCAACCACACTATCGCCAACAGCAGCAATATTTTCTTCTGTACGAGCTGTACGAGCATGCACTGGTGTTTTCACATCTCCTACAGACCCGGTTTGCTCAAATTTTTGCACGATTTTTCCGATTGTACGCACATTTGGACGATTAAATTGACCGAAAAAATCACGAAGTGCGCGATATGCACTTTGATTTGAACGCCCATTTTCATAATAAGCCTGAATAACTTTAACGCGTTGCTCGATTGGGTATCTTTCCATGGTTCAAATTGAGTTAGTCTGAAATTGAAAAATGTCAAATGAAATGCAGAAACAAACTTGACGTTTAGGTGTGGTTAACATTCAATATCGGCCCGTGAAATTTAACCACCCTTTAGATCGAAAAAAGCTGAATTTTTACTTTTTTGGGAATTTGCGAAAAAATCATTTTTCTGATTTCGAAGTTTAAGCAATGCAAATCTCTAAACACTTATAAACGTCTAGATGATGAAACAAGCGATCCCAATTTATATTCAGCAAAAGATTATTCAGTTTCAAAAAATCACATATGCAGCTTAAAATTAACTGGAAAATTTGAATTAAAATTAATATTTTATCATATTCATAAAATTCAAGTTCATGATTTTTAATAGGCTGCACTGTTCTTTGTATTTACGAGCGTACACATACATTGAAATCCGTCAGTTGCGGTGATAAAAGAGAAAAGCCAATGCCCGTAATTTGATCACGAAAGAGAAGATCTCTTAATATCCTAAAGAGGTGTTTGAATTACCTTTGGTACTATTTGCTCTTTTCGATAATGTTGAGAAATAACCGCTTGGTTATTTTCGAGAACGCAAGGCGGAAGGAAGGGAAGGAAGAAAATACCCAGTTTTTCCTCCAAAATTGCGTGCCAAATTAATTAAGCACGGATAAGGTGAAACAAATGTAAAGAGTGAGCGAAACGAAATCGTTTTTCTAGTTTTTAGAATATAAAGAATAATAAAAAATAAGAAATCTGTTTTAAAATATATATAAATATAAAATAGAATAGCTCTTTATTTATGTTTAAAATTCACAATATTTGCTAACAGAGTAAAAAATATAATTTTGAAATAAATAAATAAAGAATACACGGCAATGGCCTTTAATATCGTCTGCTGAAATATGCGATATATCTTCGTATCACGTAAATTCATTTACAATTCATTCTTTGTTCTTTAAAGCACTAGTTAAGTAAGAAACTAGCTTTTTTCAAGACTCATCATTTTTTTCCGTTAACACATTCACTACATCATAAAGTGTCAAAGGCAACTTCCAATAAAATGATCAACGTCTTATTTTTCGGTTAGATTGCAAAGTGCACAATTATTATTTGAATTTAATGAAATTATTATTATTAATTAATAATTTCAAAAGATTGCATCTTGCTATAAATATTACGAATGTTTTGTGTCTACCAATTTTATCATTGAAGTAAGTTTTTCCCATGTTGGAGTCAAAATTTTATATATTCTTTCTGCGCTTTTGTGGCACCGTTCCCTCTTCCTATCTCGAATAGTATGAGTATTATTCCTCATAATTATACATAGGTGTTTTTTTTTTCCTTTCCAAACATTTGTGTTTAATTATTGAATTCGATTCCTATTTTATTAAGCGCTTCAGCATTGAATATGTTTTTTCGCAGTACTTTCAGTGTCAGATTATGTGGTAGTATTTCTTTGCTGTACTCAAAATTTTTTCTTTGTATATGTGCTCATAATTATGGAAGTGATCTAAGTCAAAATTAAAAAAAAAAAAAAAATGATTTCATCAGTTATTATACACCACATTATTTTAAATTAAATTTTCAATGTAACTTTCAAATAAAACTCATAGTTCTTTATTGCTTTAAATCATTTATAGGACATTCAGTCAAGGGGTTACATACGTCAAGGGGTTACATACGTTTTAGAAGAGATAACAATAGAAATAAATAAAAAAAAGTTATGCATTGTTTATTAATACTCACACTTTTTAAAAATAATTAGTTTAATTTTTCTTTACAAAAATTAGTATAGGGTTTTTCAGTAAGAGCGCTTCAACTTTTGAACTTTTTTGAATAAAACACAAACGGTTTGACTTTTTTAACTAATTTTTCTTTTATTATCGAGTTTGAACATATACATTTAAGTATGAAATTCGATTTCTTTTGCATGACCACCGCGTGCACGTTTTACGAAGTCCAATCGTTGAACCCAATTTTCGACCACTCTTTTGCATAAATCGGCCGAAATTCCAGCAATTTCGCGTTCAATATTGGCTCTGAGCTCACAAATCGTCGCCGGCCTGTTACTGTAGACCAATGACTTCACATAACCCCAAAACGGGACGGCTTGTTAAATGGACCGTAAAATGGCCGTAATGCTCTTAAAGTAGCAGGAACAGAACGATTATTTTCATAAAAAATTTGCAATCGTTGCTCAAGTGTGTAGCGTTCCATGATGAAATGTATACTAATGAAGTTTACAAATGACAAGCGAAAAATAAAAAATATTGCGTCGCTCGCCCTCCCTATCGGAAAAAAGTTGAAGCGCACCTATTAAAAAACCCTATATATAAAAAATTACGTGACCCAAAGTATTATACAATGAAAAAAAGTTGCTCCACGGTCTGCTTCACTTCTCCTTGAAATGTTGATGGATCTGTAAAAAGTAAAAAAAATTCTTGGAAAATAAAGTTATAGTTATAGCCGAATATTTGAATTCCGAAAAATTTTGCAATTTACGGCATTTTTAAAAAAGTATGGGTTTTACGTCATAAATGCCGCACTTTAATTATGTTTATACAATTTTTTAATAAAAATATCAAAAATTCGGCTCGACAGACACATTCGAATATTTAAAAAAACCGCATCAAAAAATTTTAAAAACTGTGTGAGTTATCATGGTATCGGAGAAAGTAGTTTCGAGAAAAACGAGTTTAAACTTTCAAGTGCCTTTCGCTCGCGGCCACCTGCCTCAAGCGAAGAACATTTACCTGTGCGTATAAAACTCTCATCGGGCAATTACATTTTCCACCATAACTTTGTATCTATGGGAAAGTTTTACAATCGACTTCAACAGAAATTCGCCTAAAACTATAAAGAATAATAACACTGCACAACAGCATTTCTGGTGATTGGGTTATGATACATGTTTTTAGTCCAATTTTTAATGACAATTTCAAATCTGTAACTGAAATTCCTGTATCAGCTCTATATGACTCTATATTTGACTTTTTGTAATAAAACACTATAGATTTAAAGATTATTTTATTTTATTGCCTTCTTAAGTTTAAAAAAATTTTCTTTTACATGATTTCCTTGCTGAAGTTGAAGGCATAGAACTGTTGTTAATGCTCCAACAATAGTCGGCCATCATGTGTGTGTTCCAGTAACCTTGATAGCATTCCTCCATCGTACGAAGGTCTTGGTGGAATCGCTCGCCCTGTTCTTCGCTGAGATCCCCAAGATTGGCTGGAAAATATTCCAGGTGGTTGTGAAGAAAGTGTAACTTAATGCTCATATTACATCCAACCCTTTGAAAGTGACCAATTAGTTGTTCGACGTGCTGAGAATAGTCAGAACTTTTCTTATTTCCTAAGAAATTTTGAACAAGCCAAACCAACTCATTCCATGCCATTTTCTCAATCACTGTTATAGTGTCTATGAAATTTGAGTCTTTTATTAACGACCTCATCTGTGGCCCGTTAAAAATACCCGCTTTTATCTTTTCTGCACTCAATTTTGGAAACTTTTTAGACAGAAAAAGAAAACAATTTCCATTTTTGTCAAGAGCTTTAACAAATTGTTTTATAAGCCCCAGTTGTATATGTAACGGAGGTAAAATTATACGATCCCTTGATACTAAAGGTGGGTTTATAACGTGCTGTTGTCCTGGTACTAACGCTTCCCGAGCAGGCTAATCTTTTTTAATCCAATGTTGATTTTTAGCTCTACTATCCCATAAGCAAAGAAAACAGGGAAACTTTGTGTAACCAACTTGTTGGCCTAAAAGAAAGTTTACCATTTTTAAATCGACACATATGACCCAATTGTGTTCCGCATATTTAATTTTGTCTAAAACCAGAGCAATAGTTGTATATTCTTCTTTTACTTTAGTAGAATGTGCAATAGGCAATGAGCCAATTTGTTCCCATTGTGTAAGAGAACACATTTTAAACTCCGTTTTGATGAATCTATAAATAAACGCCACTCACTAGAAACGTAATTTTGTAATCCCATTGCAGCCATTAAACCAGGTACATTTTTACAATTTTACATTTACAGTCATCTTCTTCAGCAAAATATTCAAGGAAAGTTTGTTCTCTTCTGCGATAGTAAGAAATTTTAGTTTCTTTTGTTATTAAGTTTCTTTCTTTTAATCTAGACGCCAAAATTTCTGAACCAGTCTTTGACAGTCCCATATCTCTAATGAGGTCGTTTAAATCATCTTGGTTCAATGGTTTTGGTGTTCCCAAGTCACAATCAAAGTCGCTATCGCTATTATCTGTTTTTGCCTCAACATGTAAAGGTTCTTCCTGTGAAGCACCAGGTTGAGGTTCAGATGACATCGTAGGGCTCAAAACACGCCTATATGCCGATCGTATGGAAGGATATTCCCATTTGCCTCGATTTTTTCGGTTAATGCCAGTTATTTTTATCATACAAAAATATCAGTCGTCGTGGTGGATCATAGCAGTTTCGTATCTAAATTTTTTCCTTTTCTTATTCGTCCACAAACGTAGAAACTCAACGCACGTTTTGCATACCTTTTGTGGAATCCAAGGCTTATTTTTCATTTTCATTAGGTGACCGAAGTAATTTTTGTACGCCTCATTCACGAACGATGTCACATTCAAACGGTTTTTTTGAAACATATACTCTCCGCAAATAAAACAAAAACTATTCCGGTCATTTATAAAACTTGTTTTGACGATGCCTTAACAAATAATATTAAGAAAACTTAATTTGTTGAAATATTCGTCAATTAACACTGAAATATAGTGATTTTTTTGTGATAGCTATAACTCGTAAGCAAGAGCTGTTACAAAAAAAAATGAGGGTATATTTAGAGGGTAGATCAGACAAAAAGTGCGATTTTTTTTTTGTAATCTGTAAAAAATTAGATTTTTTTGAAAATTCTGGACGTATGCAACCCCTTGGCTTTGAAAATGGTCTAAGTCAATTAAAAATTTTAAAAACAACATTTTCGTATAAAATTTACACAAAATTTCATATTTGTAATAAATTTAAATTAATTTATTCAAATGCAATTCACTAAATATCTGCAATAAATATATAAGAAATATATGAATTAGACCACTTTCATAATTATGGGCACATATAATTTGGATATGGTGCAAGTCTATAAAAATATATGAATTTATTGTTACTTTTCATCCGACATGTGCATCACCAAGTTGTGCATACTACATAAATGTAAATTATCTCTAAAACTCCCTTCTGGTTGAATTAATAATAATAAGCAATAATTATTACTCTTACAAAGATATAATTAAATAAAATAAATTTTTTCACCTTCACACATTTTAAACATTCTTATGCAAACATTATAAGCTTAAACTCTGCTATCATCTGGGGAAGTTTTTTTGGAAAACCTTGTTTTAAAAGTTAAATTTATTTACACATAAAAAACTCGATTTTTGAAGGTATTTTTCCGAAATATTTTAGTGAGCCTTAAAATGTAAAAGTTTTATAATTTCTATGGAAAAATAGTACCGTTGGTATAGAGGGTGGTGCACCCTAATGTACATTCACATAATAAGCATTGAGTAGAAGCTTAGTAATATTCCATACATATCTGTCGACGCTCATCGGCGGTTGGTCGCTCTCACAAGTTTTGTCTGTTCGCAATAGAATTATTAAATCTCCGAGTGTGTAGAATGTCTGGAAATTAGAATTTAAATTAAATATCTCTAAAGTTTCCATAGATAAGCGAGTCAGCGGAGTTTGTGTTCTCAAATAACTCAAAAATGGTGGGTGTATCAATTTGTTCAATGAATTGGCAAATTCAACGATTCACAAATACGGGTAAATAAATGCGAAAGTATAGATTTTTACAAAGAAGCCTTAGAACCTGAAGTCAAACAAAAAATGTTTATTTACAACCAAGGGTAACAATCGACGTGTAAAAAGTTTTAAAATTAGTGGAAAAATCGAAACTTACTACTCAACGTACCGATTTGAGAGTCGGTTCACACCGGCGAAGTGTTTCGTATATAAATTGGCAGAGTAAAGGTGTTTGCGCATTTCCGTGAAACGCGCTTGAGTGAGTGGTTTAAGAGAAAACAAAGGTGTGTGTTAAATGCCAAATCTATATATGTACATATCTAGAATCTAGATAGAAGAACCGTTTGCTACTAGGCGCAAGAGCTAGAGGGTTAAATTCTAGATTGGATACAGGCAAAATACATATAGGAATTGTGTTTTTACATTTCATTCAGAAAATGTTCAAAAATGTTCAAAGATGTGTTTTGACTTAAAATTAACTTGCAATGTTTTAAATGTGTGCCCCGCAGAAATGAATGAAAATAGTGAGATCTAATATTTTATAAGATGAATTACCATTTTTGTGATTGTTTGTGGACTTAAGCTACTGCCTGACATATGCATCTGCTTGGATAATAAAATCGTTATTCTTCTGTTGAACGTTCAGATTTGTTGACTTCAAATCGAGCAAATTTTGACGTTTTAATATGAAATCAAGGAAAATTTAATTAAAATAAATAATCACTCTACAGTGTTGGGAAAATAATACGGTCAGCGCATCAATGTCTTTTTCTGGTAACATAATTATTATTTCTTTTAATCCATTTATTTATTGTAATCAGTTTTTTAAAATTCAGCAATGGTTAGGTTATGTTGAAGCGGTTGTACTGTGGGACACACTCAGGCTCAAAGCGTATTGTGATGCTGCGCGTTTAGCATTGAAAGTCAGCCATAATTATCGTGCGCTTCTGCAGGTGGTTTCATTACGCCTCTTTCATTCGCTACTCTTATAATTTCCCCAAGGATAAGAAGCTTACATGTTTGTAAGGGTATGCCACGTCATTGTCTGTGTTGGTTGGTTGGTTTAAGTGGGGATTCTTCCAGAATCCAATTAGCGCTTCCGCACCATTTTGTTGCCACATCCTCGTTACCAACTTGTTTGCCAGTTATTTACAGCATAACTATATCCAGTCTGTGCGGTTCAGGAACCATATCAGGTTGTTGACATCTAAGCCAGACAACTGTTCCAGACTCTCGAACAACGGTTTACCCAGGGTTAACATTCTGTCCTTCCATAGGGCAGGGCATTCGCAGAGGAAATGGAAGATTGTTTCCTTTTTCTCCGGTTGTTTACAACTGTGACAGTATGTGTTGTGAGGGATGGCCATTTTGGCTGCTTGTTCTCCCACAGACCAAAAGCCAGTTATGACTGCCGTTATAGTTTCCAGGCATCCCGTCATTTCATGTTGATCAATATTGACGATTGCTTAAGGTTGTAGGTGGGCCATAACGTTCTGCTAATTTTGCATTTTGACTGGTTTCTCCATCTACAATCTGCGATTCGGAGGTATTTTAGGGAAATTGCACTCTTGACTGCACCTAGTGGTTTGAATACCGATTCTGCAAGAGCGTTATTCATGGCAGATCTCCTTCTTGCCTCCGTTACCTTCGATGCTTCGATGTCCCGGGACCCAGATTAAGGTAACTTTATGGTTTTCGCTCAAGGTGGTAAGGCTATTCCTGCTTTGTTCCAACCCTTTAGAGGTTGTTGTAGCTGAACCCAGTGCCTGGATTGCTGCTTGGCTATCCGAAAGAATAGCGATACTGCCCTTAAAAGAGGGATCTGCGATGAGTAGCCAACAAGCTTCCCCAATTGCCAGTACTTCCGCCTGAAAGACACTGCAAGCATTAGGGAGACGCACAGATCTTTAAATTTTAAGTCTATGAGAATATATACCAGCTCCAACACCACAATCCATTTTACTGTCATCTGTATAGACTGTAGTGTCGAACTTGTTTAGTGAGAATCCCTTATTCTATTTTCCGAGATGGAAAGAGATTGACAAAATTTCTGCTGAATGTCACCGTCGGGACGATGTAGTCCGTCCTCTTCGAGGTATACTGGGTTTGTCGCAGTAATAGACTAGCATGGCCATGAACGTTTTCCTTCCAGCGACCCGCTTCATTTAACCTAAATGCACTCATGGTTGCCATCTTCTTGATATGTAGATGTACCGGAATAACGTGTGTCAGCGTGTTCAGGGCCTCCCTAGGACATGGTCTGATCGCACCGACTGTTATTGCACAGGCTGATCTTTGTATTCTGCTAAGTAATTTGATGTTGTATTCTCTCTCTAGATCTTTCCACCAAACTACCGAGCCATACGTTAAAATTGGTCGTATAACCGCCTTATACAACCATAATGTATACTTGGGTTGAGGACCCCATCTTCTTCCCAGCATACGTTTACAGGCATATAAAGCGATTTCTGCTTGCTTTACCCGTTCTTCAATGTTTAATTTCCAGCTAAGTTTGGAGTCCAGAATTACCCCTAAGTACTTTGCACTGGGTGAAAGTGAGAGGGTTTGTCCGTTAATCCTTGGTAGAGTAAAAATTGGTACCTTATATCTGGTCGTAAATAGCATGAGTTCTGCTTTACGCGCGTTTAAACTTAGGCCACAGCCTGTAGCCCAATAGTTAAGCTCGCTTAGCGCCCTTTGAATGATTCCACTGATCGTATTGGGACACAGTTCTGATGCCATTAACACCACATCATCAGCGTACGCGACCACTTTTACCCCTCCTCCATTAAGTTTTGTTAAGATTTTACTAATAACACATAACCAGAGGAGTGGAGATAATTTTCCCCCCTGTGGAGTGCCCCTGTGGACTCTTTTTGTGATGTTAATATTGCCCATATTAGCTCTAATTATCCTGGTTTCTAGCATAGAGATGATCCAATTGCTGATACAATTTTCCACCCCTAAGTCTATTAATGCCCGTTGGATAGCATCAGTGCTAACGTTATTAAATGCGCCATCTATGTCAAGAAAAGCTACCATGGTGTACTGTTTGCTTGCTAGAGACCCCTCTATTGTTCGGATTACCTCGTGAAGCGCTGTCTCCGTCGATTTGCCTTTGAGGTAAGCATGTTGTGCAATTGATATACTGTAGCTCTCCAGCGAGCTTCTAATGTGTATGTCTGTGTACTCATCGGTCAATTTGGTGCCGAGTCTCGTTCGTTCATCGGCTCTGCAGTTACCCTCAATGTCGCGATGGCCAGGAACCCATGTTATTATTAGGTGAAATTACTCAGCCATCTCGTTAATCAATGTACGGCATTTCATGGCTACCTTGGAAGTTGTCGATTGTTTTGTGAAGGATTTTATCACCGCTTGGCTATCAGTAAACATGTAGATAGCATTTCCAGATATTGCATTGCAGGCCCGTGCGCAGACCTGAGAAACAATGAGATTTTGCATAATTGTAACATTATTTTGGGGTGTGATTACTTTATTGAGTTTCACGGAAGGGCTAATGTTTCCATTGAGTGTAAAAGTTACTTGAACCAATTTTGTCTCATGAGATTTTATTCTCCAAACTTTTAACCATTGAGTTAAAACATCAAGTCCTTTTTGTAGTTTAAGTGAAACCTTCTAGGGGTTAGAGTCAATTGCGAGAACAGCATGCCATCTGCAATAATTCCGACGATAGTTTCCTCAGCGACTGGTAAATCGTAGGTGTAGAGCAGGTATAGGATTGGCCCCATTATATTGCCTTGGGGTACACCAGCTATACTTTCACATAGTGTAGAGTGTTCTTCGTTTTGCTTAACAAAGAAATGTCCGTCTTTGAGGTAGGACTCGATAAAAGTGTAATAATTTATGGGTAGACTGTATTTTGCATAGCAATCCGTCATGCCAAACGCGTTCAATGGCTTGGCTATATATTTACGAGGCTATGTACCTGTTCCATGTTACCGTGCGCCTTTCTGAAGCCGAATTGGTGATGTGGGACTAATTTTCGGTCTTCGAATGTGGGCATCAATCATTCTTTAGAGAAAAAGGGATTCCATAACTTTAGAGACAATGGGCAAAATAAGCTGATGGGGATATAAGATTCCACTTCCTCAGCACTTTTTCCGGGATTTGGGATAATTTTTATTTGTGCGGCTTTCCATTGGGGGCGACAAAGCCAGTTAGAATGGTAGCATTTGTTTTGGTGGCATCTGGCAGTATTCCTTTGAAATTATGCGCCGTTTGCGTGAAGCAATACGAAAAAAACACACGGAATTGTGAAAAAAAATGCATGGATTTGCATCATAATAATGCACTTGCTCACTTGTCTTTGGTTGTGAGAGATTATTCGGCCAAAAACAACACTGTTATCATGCTCCAGCCACCCTATTCACCAGATTTGGCCTCCAGCGACTTTTTTCTGTTCCCAAGATTGAAGAGACCCTTGAAAGGACGGCGTTTTGCGACGATTGAGGAGATAAAAACCGAATCGCTGAAAGACCTCAAGGGCATACCAAAAACTGCATATCAGAACTGCTTCGAGGATTGGAAAAAACGCTGGCAGAAGTGTATTATATCTGAGGGGGACTACTTTGAATGAGATAAAATAAAAGTTGATGAATAAATAAATATTTTTTGAAAACAATGAAAATTCACCTTATTCTTAAGTACCAGCTTATTCTTTCTTGCAACAGAATTTAATTTCTTCTTACATTCTTCATCAATCTTTGAGGTTTGCTTTGCTTTCTCCGGAGCCTTTAGTGCAGCCTGACTGTTACTAAAGACTCCAATCTGTTTCCCGCTCCATCACCACATGTTGACTTAAGGTAAGAGTTTTCTCAGTTAGTGCTTAAGTTTGGTTTGTGTTACCAAAAACACATTATTTTTAAGGTGACTCTTCTTTTAAAATTATTTACATTATTCTTAATCTGTTTCATTAAAAATTTTAAATTCATTATTACATGGTATTCCCCATTAACGGTTTATAAAATAAGAATAATATTTTTATCTCATTACAGGTTGTTCCTTTATCAATTTCACCTTTCTCATATTAAGTCTACTCCAATACCCAGCTTGAATATTTCTGTTTCATTGTTTACCCTAAACGGAGCAAAATGTTGAATACCCTCTACGCCTATTCGTCGAATATATCCAGCTGGCACGTGCTAAGCTTTGGACTTTTAGCTTACTGCGCCTACTATTTTATGTCGGTGGTCAAGGTAGGTAATAAAAAATAAAAAACGAAGGTATGAAATGCATATTTGTGCAAGTGGCAATCTAAAATCAATAATAAGTGAATATTTTTAATTAGTCAAGCTATCTAAGAAAGTGGTTTTCCCTAGCGCACAGCCTGTTTAGTAACATGTAAAATAATTATATAAATATGCCAACATTTCTGGAAGACGAATTCAATTAAAAATAAGCTAGTCGATGTATGAAGAAAATTAATGAAAAAAAATTACGTCATTAAATACCACTACCTTAAAAAAAACATGTCTATGAAAGCATTCTATGCCCACTTAGCGAAAACATTGGAACACCCTGCTCTTCCATATTCTACAGTTGCAAGCTGTTACAAGGAGTTTAAGCTGGGCTTAACGACGTACACAGTTCCGGCAATCCCTTTTTTGGTAAGGAGGTGAACATCAAAAAGGTCAACAAATTCGTCAAAGGTGCCGTCCCAGCAGTGGTAAGTGGGGCATGCTCGCACTAACACTATAACATCGCTTCTTCTCGGCTGATTTTCACCCTGAAAGCGCTTCAACATTTCTTCAAGTTGGAGCCGCGTTTATGTCTATTGTTTTCTACGTCCAGACGCCATTCTTGTGGGTGTATCGAGGTTTTACGAGATCGATAGTATCCACTCCTTCCACTGGAAGGTTCGAGTGGTCTGGAGGAAATGAAATATCGGAAAATTTGCAATAGTCCCATAAACATAGTCCACAAACTATTGTCTTATTTTCTATTTGATGCTTCGGAGAGTGATCGACTCAAGCACCTGTATCTGTCGCCAGTTTGCCTAAAACAATTCATCTCCACTACCAAGCTTTTTTTTCTTTTTCAGAGGAGACTAAAATCGAAAATGTCAGAGGCATCATCAAAGGTGCCGTCACATCAGTGGTAAGTGGGGCATGCTCCCGCTAACCCTATAACATTCGTCCTCTCTCGGCTGATTCCATCCTGTAACTGCTAAAAGCATTTCATCAAGGTGGAGCCGTGTTTATGCCGTTTAGACACACCAGGTATCTACGTCCAGGTTCCTCTCTTATTTGCGTATTGGGGTTATACGCTATCGATAGTATCCATTGGTTTGTCACCAATGGGGCTTCGAAAAACTTCAATATCGTTACTCGATATAGACTTGGCGTCTGTTTGCGTTCGTCTGAAGGCTTTACCTCACGCGTTTGTGCTTATCGTATGTTCGTGAATACAGTCATCCCCATAGGGGGCCTGTTTCAAAATGGTTTCTTTGGGGACGCATCTGGCCATATGTTGGGTATTCTATATCGGTTGCATTCGATTTGCTTCCGATTTGCGCTTCTAAGTTTAACAGATTTATTACTATCCTTAGGTTAGGTTAGGTTAGCCTAGTTGGCAATAAGCCACGCATAGACCTTTTGGTCGCTAGCGATACCAGATGGAGACCGACCTCTATGAATACCTAAAGTAGACATCAAGTAGGATGTCAGCGCTTTTGGCGAATCTAAGTAGAACTGGGAGGTCCGCTTTTGAGACGTCCTCCAGACCCTCAAACAGTGGGGCTCCCAGGCATCTTAGTCGCGTTTTTAATAATGCCGGACAAACGCACAGAAGGTGTTCTAAAGTTTCCTCAACATCCTCTCTGCATTTCCTGCATTTGTCCGTGTTACCAATCCCTATCTTGTACGCATTTGCAGCCAATAGGTTATGACCTGTTAGCATACCTATGATAGTTCTGCAGTCCTTTCGCGAAGCGTAAGTACGTATTGGGTCAGTTTTTTGTCGTTAGTTCTACACATGACTTTTGCTGTTTTGTATGTGGTCAGATTAGTCCACCTAGCTTCCACGCGCCTTTTCATGTGGTCGTCCATTTCATTGTATATTGTGTTTAGCGGTTTTGGTATGTCCTTCTCTTGCTCAAAAGGTAGTCTAACAGCACTTTTTGCTATCTCATCTACTATTTCGTTCCCCATAATGCCTTTGTGATCAGGTACCCAGCAGATATGCAGCCTACTGTTTGCTGCTAGCCTTTCTATGGCCTCCCTGCTTTGTCGAACATTTTTGGACTTAATACAATATGAGCTTATTGCTTTTATTTTTGCTTGACTATCCACGTATATATTAAGTGTTGAGTTCTTTCTTTTTCTAGTGTAGGCTAGCTCCGCGGCTTTCCCCACAGCAAAAACTTCCGCTTGGAAAATACTGCTGTGGTCTGGCAGCTTGATAGGCTGCCTTATCCCTAGATTTGAGCAGTAAATACCCACTCCCACTCCGTCTAAAGTTTTAGAGCCGTCTGTATAGATGTGAAAAGTTCTATGACCAGGCTTCATGCCTTTGTGTCATCTCTCCTCTTCAATTGTAGTGCGAAACCTTCTCTCCCAATTAAAGTACGAAGTCATGTAGTCCGTGCAACCTGAGCTCCACTTTTCTATTGAGCTGTGACCGAAGGTTCTGCAGGTGAATACCCCTGCAGCCACTAGCCTCCTCGCGGATTTCGCTGCCAGGTTTTCCGCCATAAGGTCAATATTTATTTACTCTTTTACATGCGTACAACGCTTTACTGTCCTTTTTCACCCTCTTCTCAACGTTGTGCTTCCACAGCAATTTGCTGTCCAGTATTACTCCGAGGTACCTCGCATGATCTTTGAGAAGTAGTTCGTTGTTGCCTAGCTTCGGGAGGTTCCACGCCGGAACCTTGTACTTCCTGGTAAAAAGTACCATGTCCGTTTTTCCCGCGTTTATCCCTGTCACGTTGTTAAAGGCCCCTGATATATCTAGAAATACTCCTAGAGCATAGTCCTTATATTCTAACGCCTTTTCTATGTTTATTGTATGCATGCTGCGCCTAGGATAATTCGTCCGGCGCAATTGTGTCTCTAATGTATGTGTCTAGAATCTTCTCTAACGTTTTCAGGAGAAATGAGGTCAGATTAATGGGCCTGCATTCCTTTGAGTAGAGAGGGTTGTTTTTTCCCACTTTTGGAATACACACAACTCTCGCTTCTCTCCACAATACAGGAACGTAGCTGAACCTCAGGCATCCCCTGAATATCGTTCTTAACCATGGTAGCACAAGATGGCTTACCTTTTGGAGCATGGCTGGGAAGATTTCATCCAGTCCTGGCGATTTATATGGATCGAAACTTTATATAGCCCATTCTATCTTGTTAATCGTAATTACGTTCGTCGGGATCTCGTGCACAATATCTTCTCTAGGTACGAGATCTCCACTGTCCGCACACCCTGGAAAATGTGTGCTGACTAGGTCTTCTAGAGAGTCCTCACAGTTGTCAGCCCAGTCCCCGTTAATTTTTCGTATTGTTCTTGGCATAGACGGATTCTTGGATAACAGTTTCCTAAGTCTAGCCACATCGTTAGTGTCTTCCATACTGATACAGAAGTCTTTCCAAGATTCTCTCTTGGCTTTACGTATCTCTTTCTTGTATACTTTTAGTAGATCCTTAATACTCTTTCCAACAGAACTCATTATCAGCAACTTTGGCTAACCTATAGAATTCATGTACCCTACGCCTTTGTACTCCTAATTCCTAATTCCTTTCCAGGCAAGGAGGCTTCACCTTGCGTCTATTACGTGTTGGAGGGCAGGACCTTTTAAAGGCTTTGACAAGAGTAGTTGCAAACAATTCAACCCCTTTCTCAAGTGCGACGCGTGTTTTTGATAGTATATCCCTATACAAGTCCCAGTTCGTATTCTTAGGAATTCTAAAGGATATAAGTTTGTTTTTTGAGCAGAATATAACCTGAAAGCTTATGTATCTGTGTTCAAAAAATGAGGGCTGCTCAACACTTACCATTCCTGTACCATAATATGCTTGCTTGTGTAGAGTGTTAAATTAAGTACATTCTTCGAAGTTGGTCCAACATATGTTGGTTCTTCACCTCTATTAGCTATTTCTAGGCTACTCTGAAGAATAGAGTTAAATAGTAACTCACCTCGGTCGTTTATATCTGCACTATCCCAGACCGTGTGATGGGCGTTTGCGTCCGTTCCTACCACCAGAGCATACTTCTTTCTGGCAGCTGTTCCTACCAATTTTTCATCATGTGGCATATAGCAAGACCCAAAGAGTAACGTCTCATCCTTTCAGAGAGAGATTATGATCAATATAAGAACATATACTTTTTTTTACCATTATCGCTGTTCTTACCTTATTTTTTGCAATCGGGATATATGTGTTGTAGTAGAGCCACATCGTAGCCGACTCCCTCTATGTTGAGCAGGAGCCCTGCTGAGGCGTTCTTACTTTTGTGGAGGTTTATCTGAAGGACTTTCAGCATCTGGCCTCAGTACCTTCTCGGGGTTGGATACTACCTGCGCCTCACCCTTCTCCACTTCTTGTATATGGAGGGAGGCTTCCAGGATCTTTTCTGTACCGATATCCTTTTCCACCTCCCCCGCTGCGAGCGTGTTATGGTTGTGATCTGCCGGGTTGCGCTTTTTGAGGCGAAGGTGCACGCTACCAACTCTTCTAGTGATGCCCCCTCCCACAGACTTTGAAGCGTTTGTACTGCTTCCTTTAGCCATGTGAGCGTGGGGTCATCCTTACATTTTATAATTTTGACGCCGCTGAACCACCCTGCTCCGTCGAATGTTGGTATGGATACTCCAACAGTTCGAACTTTAGCTCATAGATTTTAGTCTTTGTCAAAATGCTCTTGTCACACGGTGTATTGCCCTGATTAAAAATAATTTTTTGTTTTACAAACTGAGTATTTTTTTCACGTATTAAAGTTTTGACATTTTCACAAATTTATCCCATTTATTCACAAAAAAGCTAAGAATAGTTGCGCTATTTCTATTTTTATTAGATATAGGGCAAACTTTAAATGCAAAAAGCCATTTCAAACTATTTAACAAAAACAAGAAAAAAATGTTAGTATCGCATTGCATGCTAGTTACGGCTAGTTTACATAAAATAACTGTATTGATAGGCTTGTAAAACTTTTTATTTTGTAGATGAGTTGAATAGGTAATCGGTTTTTAATTTACCGTTTTTATATCAAAAGCTCTTCAGGAAGTAATATAATAATTGTAATTATCTACTTTTTTTAACGCATCTTCAATGATTGTTTTTTCCCGCTTCGGAAGTGTTGCAAATAAATGTAGGAATCAAAGTAGATATGTAAGCAGATTCGTTTTAAACGCATTTACTGGTAGCGAATGCCCGTGGGTGCATATTTATTGGGTTTTTTTTTAGCTGCATGGAAACTATCGACATCGATAACTATGGTTTGACAGCTGAGAATGGCAAACTGTGCCGACGTTTATGTTCAGTCACCAAGTGGCAAGTCACCATGAAACTGGGCTGATGAGCTGGCTAGACAGGGGGCCCTAGAGATGGTTTCATCGCAAAATGAGAGGATTGGGGTTCCCTTGAGAACCTGTGGTCTGCTACTGGAAAGAGGGGACTCGCGCCACCTCAGCGAGCACTGGACTAGTGCGCAAACACATAGTTGCGAGATCCTTTTATCCACGGGTAAATCGGGGGCGCGCTCAAGGGAACTTCAAAGGCTAACAAAGCCGCAGTGCAGTTCTCGAATTTGGTAGGTATCCTTACCAGACATTGTCCCCTAGGTGTCCATTCTGTGAGGCTTGGGATTGATTCAAGTCTTTTCTGCAGAAGCTGTCTGGAAGACGAGGTGGATTCATCTCAGCACCTTCTTCTCAGTTGCCCTGCTCTCATCGGGCCAAAGTAGTAGTATAGATCGTAAGCTGTCGCCTTGTCTTATTCCTGTTCCCACCGGTATTGGGGTTGATATTTCATTATTAGTCTTGACGAAAGTTATGTTTTCGGTGTTGAGATTCCTAATTACTACCAGGACATCGTTGTCAATATTGCGTTTTACGAGAATTTTTATTACATTCTTAAGTAAAACCCTATCAAAAGTTTTTGTTAGGTCGATAAAACATAAAAAACCTGTTTTTTATATTCAATAGCTTTTTCGAGGAGTTTGTTCAAGAGGAAGATGACATCTACTATCGATATGTTTCATCTGAATCCTTGTTGGTCTTCTGCAATGCCAGTTTCGACTACTAAGCTAATCTTTTATTAAAAAGATTTAGCGCGGAACTAGCATCATGAATCCCTTAACGACAGAACAAAGCTTTCAAATAGTGGAAATTTACTTAAAAAAAAACAAAAAATCTGTTCGCGCAGCTTATAGAGCGAAGAGTTGAAGAAGACGCCGAAATGCCGATTCGTCGTAGTTATCAACTTGTTGCCTTTGTCCTTCAACTACGTGGAACATTTTACGAAAGCAACTTGGCGCTTAGTCCCTTTATTGGGTATTCAGCCGAGCGCCTTCTCCAATTTATGATGTGTGTCTTGATGTTTTTCCACAAATGAAAGGACCTACAGTTTGAAACCAACTCCGAACGGCAAATGGTTTTTATGAGGAACTTTTTCATGGCTGAAATACACTCGGAGCCGAGGGGCGATGGCTATTGTTCATGCATGGAGATTCGAACCTGCGCATTAGCGAATGGTAGTCACGCACCATTCATTCGTCTACGGCGACCAAAAGCATCTTAGCTTCTTCTTTTTGATTTGCGTCATAACTGCTTACGGGATTTTGGACGAGTTTAACAAAGCGCCAATAATTTCTTTCTCGTGCTGATCGGCGCCAGTTAGACACACCAAATGAAGCCAAACCTTCCTGCCTGCTCTTCCTCTGGTATATATATATATATAATTGGCGCGTACACCCTTTTTGGGTGTTTGGCCGAGCTCCTCCTCCTATTTGTGGTGTGCGTCTTGATGTTGTTCCACAAATGGAGGGACCTACAGTTTTGAGCCGACTCCGAACGGCAGATATTTTTATGAGGAACTTTTTCATGGCTGAAATAATATACACTCAGAGGCTTGCCATTGCCTGCCGAGGGGCGACCGCTATTAGAAAAATGTTTTTCTTAATTTTGGTGTTTGACCGAGATTCGAATCAACGTTCTCTCTGTGAATTCCGAATGTTAGTCACGCACCAACCCATTCGGCTACGGCGGCCGCCAGGTATCGCATCAATACTTTCACCGACGAAGTGTTTGTATCCATTTGGACGACATGACCCAGCCAACGAAGCCACTGGATCTATGTCCTCGTAAAGCTCATACAGCTCTTTGCTCCATCGTCTACGACACTCGCCGTCACCAACGTGCGAAGATTCTAAAATTTTAACTTACGTCCCTATAAAATTTATTCCAAAAAATATTTTTACTCTCACTTATTTAAAAACACAACCGATAAAAACACTTTTTCCTATACTCAAACCGTAGCGAGCCAAAGTGTTTTACTCATCCGGAAAAAGCAGAAATTCAAAATCCTCAGCGATTCTGTGGAGTGAAATCGACTTAAATCATTCGAGCTAATTTTTAAGTCTGCAATGAAATGTGAGCATCCTCTTCAATTTTTTTTTTTTAAAGTCGGCTCTGTTGAAATTTCAAAATTTTGAAAATTCAATTTTGTTTTTTTGTTTTTCTGTTTCATAGGTGCCCTAATACCTTAAATTCCCAAATTCTGAAAGAATAAAGATGAGAAAAAAAGTCTATGTACTTATATGAAAGGTTTTGGCGCAGAGACGCTCAGTCCGATACGAAAACTTAAAATGTGTTTTTCTCTAAATCACATTTTCCAAGACTCATAGCTCGAAGGCATCTTGATAGTTTGATTTTTGAAATTTTAATTGTTCTCACTTACCCTGTGGTCGAGCCAGTTTATTTAGCTGTAGATTTTAGACGTTTTCCAGTGTTTTCGGTCCCCATTTGGGTTCAATTGTAAACATATTTTAAACTGTTACTGTTGTAATATCTATTGCTAAGCTTTGCTTTTTTTCTTTTCATATCGAATTTCTTCGCAGCTACCCACCATCGCCTGCGCTGATGGCCCGCTGAAGAATTTTCTCCAACAGGAAATACCGACATTAAATCAGAAGTACTGGCCTACTTTTTGGTGTTTGGACGGTCGGGCTCAAACTATCTTAGCAAGCGTAATACGCTCCAAGGCCATACCAGAAATAGCGTATAAAAGGTAATAATAGTTTAAGCCCTTATCAATATACGAGTACACTAGTAGTCATATAATTAAGTCAATTTATTTCGTAAATTTTTTTTTTAAATATAGTTCATTCTATAACAAAAACCTTATAAATCAAAGTTTAAAATTTTGTAAAAAAAATTCTCAAAAATTAAGCAAATTTCAAAAAATTATCATCAACATTTTCAGTTTGTTTTATAGCCAATTAAATTTTTACAATATTCGTAATATTTTTCATGTACAATTTTTTCGTAAATTTTTTATAAAAATATAGTTCATTCTATAACAAAAACCTTATAAATCAAAGTTTAAAATATTGTAAAAAAAAATTCTCAAAAATTAAGCAAATTTCAAAAAATAATCATCACAATTTTTCAGTTTGTTTTATAGCCAATTAAATTTCTACAATATTCGTAATATTTTTCATGTTAATTTTTTTTGTAAATTTTTAATAGAAATATAGTTCATTCTATAACAAAAACCTTATAAATAAATCAAAGTTTATAATTTTGTAAAAAAAGTCCTCTAAAATTAGACAAATTTCAAAAAATTATCACCACAATTTTCAATTTGTTTTATAGACAATTAAATTTTTACAATAGTCCTAATATTTTTCATGTAATTTTTTTTTTTCGTAAGTTTTTTATAAAAATATAGTTCATTCTACTACAATATATAACAAAAACCTTATAAATCAGTGTTTAAAATTTTGTAAAAAAATTCTCAAAAATTAGACAAATTTCAAAAACTTTTCATCACAATTTTCAGTTTTTTTATAGCCAATTAAATTTATACAGTATTCGTAATATTTTTCATGTTAAATTTTTTTCGTAAATTTATGTAAACAAAACTTCTCAAAAATTAAGCAAATTTCAAAAAATAATCATCACAATTTTTCAGTTTGTTTTATAGCCAATTAAATTTTTACAATATTCGTAATATTTTTCAAGTTACATTTTTTCCTTGAATTTTTTATAAAAATGTAGTTTATGGTAAAAGAAGAACCTTATAAATAAAACTCTAAAATTTGAGAAATTTGAAAAATCATCAAATTATCATCAGTTTTCATCGATTCTTTCATAGCCAATTAAATTTGAGTTCAATACATAGTTGATTTTTGAGAATTTTTGTCGCATACGATGTTGACTATTTTCTTCCCTCACGCTTATCCTGATGACATTCAGCGCTTGTTGTTGTTCGGTCTTCTTGAGCTGTCATGCTTTCAAATTAATACTGAAATTCTTAGGTACTTTCACCTCATTTGCTTCCTATGGGTTAACCATCCATAGGACACCTTTTTTGAAACCTTCGCTTGGGCACCAGGTTTAACATTTTTTCGTCCAATTCGAGGATCCTTTTCAAAAAGTTATATCCATAAATCAATGGAAAATTAAATTTTAGGAAGCTACCTATAAGCTCAAGTCGTTAGTTCTAATAGAAATATGTTGAATTTACATCCAAAGTCTAAAAACCACTCTGCCCAGACCCGGGCACCCAACGGAGGGCTAATGGAAGGAAACTCCTAACACATATACATCACTTCACACACAAGTTGTCAAAAAAGCATGTGCCAATGGCTGTCTCACTGTGTACACTGTGACTTACGCAATACCTGTTCGTTTTTATTCGATAGTCCCCATCACTTTTTTCAAGTGCTTTTCTTACTCCAACCTTCTTTGGTTATTAAAGTAGATGGATTATGTCGTTTTGCATAGCTCGAATATCTAAGCTTTATTTTTATTAAATTCTCTATTTATTACCTTCAAAGTAAGCATTTTTAATTATGATATTTTCATATCTCGCCTGCAGAGAGATGTTCACTTTAACAGATGGCGGTGAAGTCGCCTTGGATTGGATGGATGATAATTGCAATTCAAATTCGCCTTGTATTATCATTTTACCCGGCTTGATAGGTAATTCTCAAGATGATTATGTACGGTGCCTTACAGTTGCGGCCAACAACTCGGGCATACGTGTTGTTGTGTTCAACAATCGTGGACTTGGTGGCGTAGCGATCAAAACGCCGCGTTTTTACAACGCCTGCAATTGTGAAGATATTTCGGAAGTGGTGAAACACGTGCGAAGTGTGGTGCCGGCACATTGTAAATTGGGAGCCACCGGTATATCACTGGGTGGCCTAATCTTGGGTAGGCACAAAAAATGTTTATTGTATATAGTAGGTACATTAGGGTGGATAAATTCTAGCAACCAAGCCAGCAAGAAAACATGATTTCAAACTGACTACTAAAACTAAAGACTAATATTTTATAAAAATAATTAAATTACAAATTGACGTTTAACTAATCTAAAAGATAGAGTTCAATAGTTCAGAAAATTCTTTCTTTGAAACTGAGGAATCTAGGAATTAAACATTGGAGATCTCATTGAAATCACGAAGAGCTCGTTCACTAGGAGCATTACGAGCATAATTTATATTGAACTTATTAAATAGAAAGGCAGAGCGTTGCGAAGAATTCTGAATGGTGTAGAGCCAATTTACACGATGACTTTTCACCCTGGATTTTTTAAAAGAAGTCTACGAAGATTTTTGTACATTTATACGATGACTTTTTGTTTGCGGCTTTCCTTGGGTGTTTTTGACGTTCAAGCGAATGATTTTCTTTGGTCATTCGTTCGTTGAGCGCGAGCCCAAAGTGCACTTGAATAAAAATACTAAAATGTGAATACGATGAAAGGAAAATGTCAGAAAAAACTCCTCGATTTTGCTGACCGTGCTTGCATGCCTTCCTTGTTGACTTCTCTACACTTTTTGCTCAACACGCAAGAATTTCCACCCAGGGTGAGAAATCATCTCGTAAATTGGCTCGCAACAAACTAACACTTTGCAATAGAAATTGGCAGCCAATCACCCTCAATAATATTGAAAACAAACGGGAGAGCAAGAACCGATCTTCAACTTTCTAAGGACTTCAAGTTGATCAACAGCAAACGGGATGGGATAGGATCAGAAAATTTACATATTTCAGAGACTGTTTTTGCATTAAAAATGTATGATATGACCTGCAAATAAACGCGGAATATTCCAACCGAGAGCATACGAATACGGTAAACAGCAATTTCAGGGTATAAGGGTCCGTGAAATTTGAACTATTTCGTCGTGCAAAGCCTAAGACAGAATATGATTTTGATAAGATGTTTATGTGACTATTAAATGAAGTTCGGCCGCCGCAGCCAAATGGGTTGGTGCGTGGCTATCATTCGGGAATGCCCAGACTCGAATCTCTGTGCATGAATCACCGAAATAATAGAAAACGTTTTTTCCAAGGCGGCCGCCCCTTAGCAGGAATGGCAAACCTCCGATTGTATTTCTGCCACGAAAAATCGTCTCATAAATATTCATTTGCCGTTCGGAGTCGGCTTAAAAATGTAGGTGCTTCCATTTGTGGAAAAACATCAAGACGCACACCACAAATAGGAGGAGAAGCTCGGCCAAACACTCAATAAGGGTGTAAGAGTTAATTGTAATAATAAATATAAAAATAATAAATAATAAAAAAATAAAGTAAAATTATTACTAGAAAAAGATTCTAAAAATTAAATCTTTAAATGTTGTAAAAGGATTTTTTTTTTCTAATTTAAATTTGATTTAAGTACTTCTATTAAAAAATAGCATGCATTCACTTTTCTTATTAGAATATTAAAAAATTACATATAATTTGCTTTGCAGCACCATAATCGATTTCTTTAAACAAAAAAATAGTGAACTTTTTTTCTTAAAATTTAATCTACATAGAATACGAATCTGCTAGGAACGATGTCGAAAAAAATTTACCCACCCTAATGCGTAGATGTATATACTATGAATGACTGATTGTCGTTGCTTTTAATTTTCATGCTTTCTTTCATCCTTTCTTAAGGCAATTACTTGGCGCGCAGGAGTGAAGAGGCGCGTACATATTTGTCGGCTGCCAAAATTATTTCGGTGCCTTGGAACGTGCAGAAAGGTTAGATTTTAGTATGTATTAGAAATTGTTTGGATATCTCTGGTTACAAGCAATAGTCGTCTATAGCCAAAAATCAACTTTTCGAGAAAAATTTTATTTATTTTTTTATTTGATTTTATTTATATTAGAACTTTTTCAAAAACATTGTTATAATTGTGGGTATTTAAAGTAAATATAGTTTTGCATAATTTAGTGGAATAACGAGACGTACAGTAAGTGTCACTACAAATCGTACATCTTTTTTTTCTTGCAATTTTTGTAATATTTACTTTTTTGTTAATCGATTATTCAAATATTGTTCACACTCTAATAAAAAGGGTGAGACCGCACTGCCAGACTTTTGTTGAATTTTTTTTTTCAAAATTTCAATATTTTAAAATTTTTTTTTCATTTTTTGGGTATGCAGCAGTAAAACTGCTAAAATTTATTAAGTATAGTATGTAAAGGGTGATTTTTTTATCTGATCTGTAAAAAGATTTCACTTAGAACTCTGGGGTCCATTGTGTTACCAGTAATAGAGGCATAGGGAAGCTTAAATGGAAATAAGACACTGGAAAATGTTTTTCATATCCATGAAATTGCCTTTATTTAACAAATAGAGTCATTAATATTTGAGTATCATATAAGGCATATGGCCACCGTGGCGAGCATGTAATTTTCACAAACTCTTCTAAATAATTCAGGTTATGTTTGGGCAACTACTCGTTGAATGATGGTTTCTAAATGTTGAATTTTTTCTGACTTATCGGCGTAGACATGTGGCGTTTTAAATACACAACAAAATAACATTAAGGAGTCAAATCGCACGAACGAGGTGGCAAGTATTTCATAAATCGTACTAAACGGTGGCTTTTTCCGGATGTAAAGGTGTTTCAAAAAGGGCTGTGGATTATCTTAGCGAATTGAACGATGTTTCCACAAAAATGTTAACAATTTGCAAACTTTGCTCTGGCGAATTGTCAAGCCAAGGCGAATACATCTAATAGCCTAGACAGATGTCGTCATTAATCTGGATTACCAGCGCAGTTAATTCTGATTAAAATTGTAGTGTGACAGACGGTTGTTACATGGATTAGTGAACAACTGATTTTCTTATTGGATAGGTTTGTCAGTAAAAGATGGATGGCATGCGACAGATACGAATATTAGCTGCCCTGATACCAAGAAATAATTATCTATTAAAAAAAAATCTTAAATTGCAATTTCTCAAACTCAATTTCCTCCGAAATATCAAACCAATTAATGTATTTTCGAACGTGTTAGTACAAAGTAGCATAGCATTCAGTCTTTCTTGTTCTTCTCTTTTAAAGTTTCATTACTTTTCATTTAGAATAGATATTAACTGTCATTTTTCGGCAATGTTTTCATCGAAAATTTCCTTAATCCGCTTAAATTATGGGCGTTAAGTCTAGCGGTCGATTCGCATAAATGCACTTAATTCCTGAGATAATTCTGAATTAAATCGTTAATCCTGATTAACGCCACCATCTGTCTAGGCTATAAGGCATGCAAATTGTTTTGATTTTAGTGGTTTGAATGTCAAAATAAGCTGATTATTTGTGTGGGGAATTACTTGTGAAAATAAAATTATAAATGTAGTTCCACAAATTTCAATCAGACTTTAAACAATTCGCATTGACATTCAAAACTCCAAAGTGAAAGAAAAGATAAAAAGAAATCAGCTATTCCAGTAACTCTACCTAATTTCAACTCGCCTTCTGTCAAATCAAACTAACCTCAAAACAAACGAAAACGGTCAAATCGGCTGACGCAGAAACAGCAAATTTTGCAAATATAACGTTCTCGGCCTCTAAAATAAACGACCTTATGGCGCAACTTTAAACCGTAATACGATACTTATAAAGTGTGCCAGATAGCAATGGCAATCGCTTTTAGTACGCACACTTGACAGTTATACAGTTAATTGTTTTTCCATTTTGCCTCATTCTTCAAAAAATAAGGCAAACCAGCTAGTGAATATTGAAAATTTTCAAATTAAATAAAAAATAATCTTTTTTAAATTTATTTAATTAAAAAAGTAGAACTAAAAAAATTAAGTAATATATAATTTTGTTTCTTTGTATAAGCTTTGAAAAAACTGTAACTCGTCATCTAGAGCTATAATGGGTTAAAATCAAAATTCAAGATAAGGTTTAAAATTGACTACTTTCAATAGTTTAAAAGTTATGAGCCTTTCTCAATAGAACGCATTCAGCTAATTTTTGACAGCGAAAAATCTCATGCCATTTAACCTATTCATAGTAGTCAACTTGCATTATATTGTATGAGCTAAAATACAAAAAAAATTGCAATTGTATAAAAAACAAAAAAAATTTTTTTTTACAATTTTACAAAATTTTAACAAATAAATTTTACAATTTTTTTTAATTTTTGTATGTTTTCTAAAAAGTCCGAAACTATAATTTATACTGATTTTGCCGGACAGTAAATTATGATAAATAACAAATTAACGAAAAAGTAAATATTGCGATTTTTAATGGCACTCACTGTATGCAAGATAATTTTTTAGTAAAGTAGTAAAGTAAAAAGTAAACATTACAAATATTACAAAAAAATAGTTGTACCATTTTTATTGGCACTCACTGTGTACAAGATAATTTTGTATTCAATTATTTGCCATTTTTAAGAAACGTGGCTGAAGATTCCAAAGCAGCGATGTGAGCAATTGATGAATTCAATGCCCCGCCGCACAGTGCGGCCGATTCCCGAAAAGCTGGCCAAAACTCAAAAAATTAAGTAATTGATTCAAAATTTCTTACTCGGGGGTTGTCGGGGTCGCTGATTACGAATTTGATCTTAAAATTTTGAAATTCCACCCCCTTCCACCCCTATTGGCCACCCCCTCACGTGAAATAGCGTATATTCTAGAACATAATCAAGATGCATGTATATGTTTTCGGGGTCGCAAGATAGCAAGTGGTAGCAGCTGAATCTTCTTTTATTCAGTAACCATTACTTTTTTGAGTAACCTTTAATAGGTTTCAAAGCAGCATATGACGGCGTTGTATTACTATACAGTTTGAAAACTCAAATTTTATAAAAAAAATTGCAAAAAATGTATCTACGTATTGCTGCAGCTAAAAATTTTGTGTCGAGGTATTGATATGTACTAAAGATTTCTGGTATTTTACTAACCTTCCGAAGATGATTCCATTTGGTTTTGTTCAATTTACTCCATTACAAAATCTTTCAAATGTGTACAACTTTCACTATTCATCGACAGTAATACGATGCTCAAACGAAGGCCACGTTGCGACTGAAAATACAGAGGATACTTAGAGTACAGGACGTTGCTATGAACGGTTTTCACTACTCAAGGCATTACTGTAGCCAACCCAAAAAACTCTATCTAGAAACTTTTTTTTCGACTTTTGGCCAGCTTTTTGGGAATCGGCCGCACTGTGCGCCGTTCTGTTGTCGTCATAAAAAAATTGCGAAATTCATCTAAATATTCAATTTAACTTTGTATCTGCAAACTGCGATGAAATTCACGTTGTGCCAAAGTCACCGACCGATTATTGGTCAAATAAATAGTCAGCAATATTCCGCGTTCTGGAGCAGTGTAGCGTAACATTGTTTATTAACGTGTATTTCGCATGTGTTTACTACACAAATGTCAAAACAGAACTGACATTAGGGGCCAATCGCAAAATTTATAGCATTTTCTGATAGGAGGATTACTTTAGCGCCACCTGTTATTAACAAAAACTTTCTAATCACATCGTAGATTAAAAATTTAAAAAAACCTAACACTTTTGTGGTACTGCTATTTTCATACTTGCAACGTAGGAGCGTACGAAAAAATCTCTTGAATTATATTGAAGCGCTATTTATATAAAATTCACAGGATATTCAGACTCTGAATGTTTAATGTTGATCCTCCAGTTAAATATACCATTTTTCACTTGAAAAACTATGATGAGGGACACAAAAGTTTTCTCAGCAAAGGTGCCTGACATCACCCATAGCTATGAATAGTTTTTTTCGCACGTCTGGCCAGCCTAATGAATGCATAGCAAACGTAATTGTGTTAACTTGAATTCTAATGGTTTTGGTATTTTCAGCTGTTGACAATATGGATCAGCCCATAATAAATAAACTGATCGGGTATCTGCTGGCGCAAGGCATGTATAAAATTGTAAATAGAAGTGGCATTCACAAGTATCAGGAATTTGATATGACAAGTTTAAAAAAGGTACGTCACACATTAAAATATGTAGATTATTAATTTAATGCCTAATATCGCTCCTTTACTGGGAAGAATGCCAGTGGGAAATATGTTCTTATTGTTAAGTAAGGGCATATTAAAAAATGTCATTAAGTTATTATACGCCTCTTCTTTTCGCCAAGAGTTAGCAAGTGGCGAATAGTTGAAGAAACTGGTACAAATAAACATATGTTGGCAACGCGGGAAGAGAGCTGCCTTAAATTACATGTGTTGGTAAGGCAGCGTGTTATACCAGTCTAATGAGCTATAGCCATACTTGCTAGCGGCGAATCTTACCCAATAACTTTGTTATTGCTTTCGCATGCAATTTTTTCGTCAAGTTAATCGAGCTTAGAGATAGCGAGCGGGGAAATGTCTTCATTTTTTAGTTGTATTTCTTTAATCTCTTCTTGCATAATACAAATGATGTTGTTTTTGTTGCTTGTAATTGTAAACTTGTTTTTCCTAACACACTTTCCAAACAGTGCATGTAAAAATACTATATTTTCTCTAAATACTCGAAAATGAGAATTCTCGGAAAATAATATTATATATAAAAATATATATGTATGAATCCGGTTAGGGTGGTACTAAAACGGTGGTGGGTATTAAAAGGCAATTAGGTAAATATAGAATTAGGTAATAGTCAAATAAAATCGTATTTGGGATTAATAATAAGATATTATTAACCCTAATCCCAAGCAATAGGTCGTTCGTTGAGAAATCATGAATTTTTAATGAAACTACTGCACGGTGCATGTTTTATACCATTTCTTTATGATAAAATATTATTAAAATAAAAAATTTTGAAAGAATCTCTTCGGATATGTTTAGTTAAAGCCTCGAAAGATACCTTATGAATTTCATCTAATTTTCTGTTGGCGTTGGTTTGCCAATAACAGGTGTTAGGTGTTAAACGGGAGAGATGATTTACGATTTTTATGGCCGGAATTGGATGGTATTGATCAGGACAACGTTTATTTTCAGCAAGACGGCGCTACGTGCCACACAAGCAACGAAACCATTGATCTTTTACGGGAAAAATTTCCGGGCCGTGTTATCTCTCTTTTTTTTCGAATTTAAGGTATGTTTACTCCATTTTTATTGCTACTGCCAAGTGCCCATCTATGGTCTTCAGCAACCACCACTACAATTTTTTGGTAAATGTGTTTGTAGAACATTTTAGTATTCAAATATTTTTGAACTTTTCTTAAAATAGAAGTCAGATTGAACACTTAAGAAGTGTAGCTAGAGAATTAAAATGTTCCACAGATATGATCGTCGTGAAATTCTACAGACTGTCAATGATAATAATGCTTCTATCAGAAAATATAGATTTCCATTACCAAAATTTGAAAACTCTGTAACTATGGTTTGACAGCTGAGAATGCCCAACTGCGTTGACATTTCTGTTCAGTAAAGCTTGGCAAGTTTAATAGTCAAATAGTCAATAGTTTAATGTCAAAGCTTTCAAATTTAAGAAATTTACTTTGAAAGAAATAAATTTGTTCGCGAAGTTCATAGAGCACTGGCGGCATCATCGGTCCTTATTTCTTCCAAAATGAGGAAGGAGCTGCCTTTGCGGTGAATGGCAAGTGATATCGAGCCATATTGACTGAATTTTTGTTTCCAAAAATTAATCAGCTAAACATCGACGACATTTGGTTCCAATGAAACGCGCAATTTGCCATGCAACGCGCTTAACAATCGTTGCATTGCAATATTCAAGCCACCATTGACGCCATATGGCCAGATTTTTTGGAAAAAGTCGTTAAAAACTGGACTGATCAAATGTATATCATTTAAAAAAAATATATCATTTAAAATATATCATTTAAAAAAAAAAATAAATACAGTGAAATTATCTTTTATCTGTTTTGTATTATCATTTTCAGTTCATAAGCACTTAAAAGAACACCCTGTATAAAAAAAGATATTACTTAAAAGCCAATCAGTTAAATTTGCTAATCGCTGCCTCTCTTATTTATTTTATGTTTCAGAGCAAATCACTTAGGGACTTCGATGCCTCATTTACGATTAAACATTTTGACTACCCAACCGTGGAGGATTATTACAATGATGCCGGTTTGCAAGACAAATTGCATGATATCTCTGTGCCATTACTTTGCCTGAATGCTGCCGATGACCCATTTCAACTGCTGGATGGTAACTATTCTCAATATAGATTTATAGAATTTTTTTTGGAATAAAAAATAAATAATCTTTCTTACAGCCATCCCAATTCAGGCAGCGTACGAATGTAGTCATGTTGCTATTATAGTGACGACGCGTGGCGGTCATATTGGTTTCTTGGAAGGTTTCTTGCCCTCAGCAAAGGATCAATACATGAGCCGTATTTTCGTTAAATACTTCACAAAAGCCTTAATCGATGAGCAGGGCGAATTCCAACGCATCAAAGATGATCTGCACCAAAAGTTTCTTGCGAAACATTCATTGGAGGGCTAATAAATTTAACTGTATAGTCTGTGTTTTTCTAATTTTATTAATCTTTGCGAATGTTTCAATTGTTAATTAAATATTTAAAATGTTATATTTATGCAAATAAATTGAATTGGATTGGACTGAATGAAAATTAATATTTTTCTTATTTTAAGAAGCAAAGATACTTACCCTGGTGCTTGTCTATGGCGCTGAAGCCTGGACAGTCGAACAATCAGATGCTGCATGGAGTTTTCGAGACGAAAGTACTTCGCAAGATGTTTGGCCCTGTTCGCGTAGATGACGGTTGCTGCATTCGAACGAACCACGAGATGTATGAGCTTTACGGAGATATTGACATAGCCAAACGAGTCACCCCGCAGCGTCTAAGGTGGCTGGACCACGTCGCTCGTATGGAAGGAACTGCTCTGGCGAAGTAGGTGTTTGGGGCTATAATTGGCGGTCGACGGCAAAGTGGACTTCCTCGTGTCCGGTGGAAGGACCAAATTGAAGATGGCCTGGCTTCTCTTGGCTCGAAAAACAGACGAGCCTGACGAGACATTTTTCGACAAGGTGGAACTCGGTAACGGATTGTTACTGCCAATTAAAGTGGCTATAACTTCCCGAAACCATTATTTTTCTTTTTGCCCTATTTCAGTTAAACCATGAAGGACTGCAACTTAACTCAAGAAATGAGGAGACATGTAGTTATCGTCGCTATTTGTGCAAATTACACCGATATAGAAATCTCTAATTTTCTTTAATGCAGCCTTTCATTCGTTTATAAGGTTCGCCGTGAATTGGAAGCATCAGGCGGCGATGCAGAATCTATTGCAAAACGCAAAAAAAAAAAAAACGTGGAACGTTTTGACAATGTCCGATCCGCAGAATTTATTCAAGAAGTGCAAGTGATCATTGACGAGGACCCTTCAAAATCAATAAGAACCCTTGCGAGGGAGATATCCCTACAATTTTCAGAAAGACTCTGTCTTTTCACACAAAGCGTTGGCGACACAAGATTGGAAGGCCGAAAATTTCTATGACATAGCGTCGAACTTATGGGCGTCTTACTTCTCAGACCTTAATCCCCTGGATTATACCACTTATGGGACGTAGTTGAGCGTGAAACCAATAAGCATTCTCTTAAACCATTCCTTCCCTGAACGTTACAATTAATACCGTTATGGTCAATATGAATAAGGCGCAATTGATTCGGACATGCAATCGTTTCCGCACACGAATCGCGGAGGTTATTGCAGTTAATGGATTTTTATAATAAGTTAATATTGTGCGAAAAATTCGTGAAGTTTGGCAATAAGTTGGCTTTTGCGTCTGCTGTAAGAATTAAGTGGTTTGGCTCGTCATCCTAATCACTGTAGCGTATTTCAGGCTGAAACTCTAGCCCTTAACCCGAATCTTCCCACGATTACCATATGGTAATGCAAACATGCCGTTGCAATTTCACGTATTATGTCTGAACTAAATAATAATAAATGTCTGAACTAATAAAAACAAAAAAGAATAACTGTATTTTACGCAGAATAAATGCAGCTCACGGAAAAACATAAGTTTTTTGTTATTTTTAGTGCAGCTAGCAAAACTATAAGACGTCGAGCTCAGGTGAAAAAAAGTGAATTATTGTGGTTTTTTAACATGGCACGTCGGTAAGTATATGAATAACTTTTTGCTTTTTTGATATATTTCCAAAAAAATTGCATCAGTTGGTAGCTAATGAAAGAAACTAGTAAATGCAAGTTTAGTTTTGTTTGAAATTTGATTTTTTGTGTAACTTTTTTGTATTTTACTCAAGGCGTTACCATATGGTAACCGTGGGACGTCTAGGGTGCAGGGTTTTAGTTACGTTTGGTGTAGTTTTTTTTTTGAGATTTTTGATCATATTTATTGATATTTTGTGAATTACAGCGGTTTATCGTTGCAAGAAATGCTTGATTTCATTCAAGAACTCGTTGAAGCAGATGATCAAAATCAACTGTGTGATATTCCAACCACTCTTTATATCGAGCCTCCTGTGGATGGCAACGAATCTGGCGAAGATGACGCTGAATATGATTGTGCGGGCATTCCAGATAATGTTTGCCCGGCTCAGCTAAGAGGTGGCTGCGAAGTTGTTATGGCTAGTGGGCGACGTATGCAAGGTTTCGATGAAGAGGAGTATATGGGAGGCATGTTTAGAGACGGTATAAGCATACCATCATTTTAATCTTATAAACTCTAAATTTTTCAGCACCAAATACAGGAGATTTGCCTGTTATTGAGGTTGAAGACACTTATAATGAGATGGAGGATGAAGAAACAACGGCTAATCGTTTAGAATCTCCAATGAGGAAGCGCTTACGTACAATTGAACCGAAACCTGCAAACGTTGCATTGCCATCAGGAAACAAGGAAACTGTATTTGAATGGGTCAAGAAGAAATCGTCATCACTAATTCCAATTTTTCCAAGATTGTCGCGATTCACTGACACACGAACAGTTTGAAGAATTTTTTGATGACACGTTATTGGAACATATTTGCGAACAAAGTGCGTTATATTCGGTGGAACAGAATAGACCGAACCCAAATATAACAGTCAGCGAACTTTCATTCATAGGCATATTGATCGTCACTGGCTACAATTATCACTCCAATTACAAACATTTGTGGAGTCAGGATGAAGACATTCGGAACAATCTTGTCAGTAACACCATGCGTCGGAATCGTTTTCAAGAAATTTTGCAAAATCTCCACTTCGAAGAAAATTCCAAGGCTTCTTCAAAAGACGCCCCAAATCCTGACAAAATGTGGAAACTGCGTCCTCTTACGGATCATTTGAAAGCAAAAATGATAGAAAATTTCCATCCGGAACAAAATCTTTCTTTCTACGAAAGTATGATATCCTATTTTGGTAAACATGGATGCAAGCAATTTATAAAGGGCAAACCATTACGATTTGGATATAAAGTCTGGTCCCTATGCACTCCATCTGGTTATTTAGTGAATTTTGAAATTTACCAGGGGAAGAATCCTCGATCGAATTTGGAGTATGAAGTAAAGTTTGGAAAATGCGCCGCTCCTTTATTCAGCATGATCGACGATTTTCCTGATGAATTGAAATCGCTGTCATTCCAGTTTTATTTCGATAACCTGTTTACTAGTTATCCTCTGTTGGCATATCTCAAGTCATGCGGATATAATGGTACTGGGACAATCCGAGAAAACAGAATTCCAGCAAGCTGTCCACTAGTGCATAAAAAAGACTTTAAGTCAATGGAAAGAGGTTACTCTGAATCAATTGAAATGAAAAGCACTGGTATTTGTTTGGTGAAATGGAAAGATAACAATGTTGTCTAGAGGTCCCACGATTACCATATGGTAACGCTAGTTTTCCGCATTTTCCGGAAAATCGAAGCGAGGAAAATGAAAACGGACTTCATTTTCGTGCTCAGGAGATCGAAATACATAAGTATACAACATTTTACAAAAATCCAAACCAAAAAAAGTTATGGGACTTCCCGGGTTAATGAAGTAACTGTTTGGTTAGGCAAAAATATGGCTACCTTTAGAGAAATTTATATTTATTCCGATAGCCAATCGGCGCTTAAATCTCTTGGTGAGGATGTCACTAATTCCATCAATGCTCGCAAATATTGGGCATCTCTTAAGGAGATGGCGAAATATTTCCGCATCCACTTGATATTAGGTGCAAGTGACATACAAGGGAATTGTAAGGCACATAAATTAAAGAGAGAGGGCACAACCACTCGCCTCTCCCTTGGTATGGAGATCGTGAGTACACCCCTCTCAAAGATTCAATGTAACTCATTTCAACTATCCCAAAAGCTGAAATAATGAGGAGGACGAACCTGTCAATACATCTTCTTTGTAATTGTCCCGCGTGCTACTAGGTTTATATGGTTTCGTTCATCATTCTTGAATAATACTGATGACCTCCTCTCTTCGGCTAGGACCGTGATTGTGTCTATTGATCGCAACAGGAACCTGCGTCTAGCTCCTCTGCCTGGGGCGTATGAAGGTAATATGTCGAAGATAGTCTCCAATCGTTTTCACTATAAGTGGGATCAAAAGAAACAGCGAAAATACGGTAATGTCATGGCCAATACCATCTTGTCAGTGTATGATTTAGACGTAAGTGATAAACTCAGGCGTCTTGATTGTCGTCAGTTCATCTTTAGTTGACCTCCACTGAAACTCTGCTTCTAAATGAATGAAGAATTGTTTGCCCACATTTCCGGCCGTTTGCGACGTACAGCATCTCTCAAACGCTTTAAAACGGATAAATAACACAAGTTTACACCAAAAGTGGTCCTCAACCAAAAAGCGTTTTTTAAACTTATATGAAATATAATGAATTTTATTTTTTTTTTTTCAAAGGACGGTTTCCGAGATATTCCCAAAAAACCGGGCAAAAGTGGAGTTATTACCTGCAATCTCGAAAACAGTGCGCCCCATTTCTTTGAAGTGCATAAATTTCGAAAGGCACACATATAGCCTACATGGCAATATATAATTCGTGTCAATGGAAGTCGTAGTTTTCGCAAAACAGCTGTTGAAAGTAAAAAAAAGGCATTTTTGATGTTTTTTACTAAATTATCAAAGTTTAGGTATTAACTTTTTTCTGGAACAAAAAATCTTTTTATGTCGACATAAGATAGGTTTTCTGAAAGATAATTTTGTCACCTACATTTTAAGCCTAAGTTTGTCTGAAAAAAAAATAAAAGTTATTTTTGGTTTCAGCGACCTCAAATTAGTCTAAAAACGCGTTTTGGTCGAGGACCATTTTTGAAAGTGAAAATTCGTAAACTAGTATAATATTCTTATATCATATTTTATTGACTACCTGGCCCGGTGGAAGACTATGCCACACACCAGGATTAACTTCTCGCGCCGACTTGCGAACCGCGGACAGTGGAATAGAACGTGATTTGCGTCTTCGAGCTCTTCAAGGCAGGTGGAGCAATATGGTGGAGCCGTCAGACCAAATCTGTGCAGATAATGTTGAAAGCATCCATGTCCCGTCAGCAACTGTATTAAGTAAAAGTCAACCTCTCAAAATCTACATGCAACCATGGTTCGACGTTCGGGATGAGCTCCTGTGTCCAGCGGCCAGTGGAAGATGAATCCCATCTTCGTTACCATTCAATAAGCGTTGAGCTTCGTTCTCGTTTCTCGTTTCTGCCCCTTTGCGCCTGATCTGCCAAAGAAATGATGAATGATGTAATTCGCGTGCACGTATGTCCAGAGGAATTTTTCTCGGCAATAACACAAATTACGTCTTGGGATACTGTCTTATAGGCATAGGCTACTCACAGCGCGCTTGTCCTATAGACTTGTCTGGCAGCGCGCAGGAGTATATCTCGAGCTAGGGACCATATTGGTGCGGCAACAGCAATCACGTAAGATGGCGTCTGTAACTGAGAAGTCTTCGTCTGGCGCCTTGTGCTCCCCCCATATTCGGCAGTAGTCGTGTTAGCGCGTTTGTTACAACAGTGGCTTTGATATCTATAGTTACAACAGTGCAATAAGTCCCACCTGGTCTTCTTATAGCCTCGTTTTTCGTGTTTATTACCAGCCGGATGGCGTCGACTGACAACCTTAGCGACATACATATGTAAGTGTCAGCCAGGTCAACGGGTTTTCCTTAAAACAAAATGGTTTATCTTGTAATAGCAGGTAAACTACTCCTGTAGTATCATAATGGAGCGGCAACGGTGTAAGTGAGTTGGTTTAAAGACCGACTGTCGCTTCTTCCAACCTACCTAAATATTTTTAGGCATAAATGTAACAGTTGTGAAAAGGATTATTAAATATTTTTAAGCTGATAAAATTTATCAAATATAAAGTATAAAAGGGTAAAAGCTACTTAATTTAAGACTAATATTTAATATCGTTAACACATACACTTGGCGCTGGGTCATGGATGAGCGCATTTTTTTGTGGAAAATTTCTTAAACCTTAATTTGACCACCAATTTTTCTTATACTGAATATATTTAAACCCTGAATCAGCATAAAATGCCACCCCACCAACAGCCAATTAAGTTAGTTCCCGACCTCCGACCGGACATGCTAATTAGGCTTTCCGCTCCTTTTCACTACGGCATAGCATTTGAATGCTTTAAAAGCCACAGTAACAACGAATTTTGCCATTAAGTCACTCAACTATTCAAGGATAGAGAATATGCCGGTGCCGTTTTGTTTACCATTGCCTATGCGAATACGAATACGAATAAGCTCATAATTAAGTGTATTCCTTTTCATTTATTTATCCATTTACTTATTCAGCCATTTGGGTTGTTCTGATTCGCCATTCTTCTCTACCTTTTGCCTGCTAATACTCGTATTTGTATTTCTAGGACAGATGTTTTTATAATCATTTCTACCAACAAAAAAAAATAGCAATTGCAAAAAAAAAAATTCGAGCGATTTTACACAAAAATATGTATGTGTGTAGCTTTTTTTTTTAAATTAGTAGTTAAAAGATAAAAATCAAATGTAAACAAGTAAACCAAAGTAATATTAAATAAAGAAGCGGCATTTCTATTTACTTTCGTGCTCTTTTATGCCATATTTATATAAACGCGTGCCAGGGTATTATATTTTTAAGAGCCTGAGAACTTTTTTTATTATAATCTGTTAGATAATTTCATGGCATTTATTTTTTGGATATAATATCCGGCATATGACGCCGTATGGCGTCAATGGTGGCTGGAATTTTACAATACATCGATTGTTAAGATAAAATTTTCGAAAAAAACAATTTTTTTTCATAAAATGTTAATATAATCCTTTAAGAATATGTCAACAAATTTTCAGAACGTAAATTTAAGTATTTCTTATATTACAGGGTGAACAATATGAAGTGTTACCTATTCAAAACACCATACATTTTTTGTGTGAAATTAGTTTTTATTGATTTCAAAGACAAAATTGTTCAAAAATGATTACAGTTTTAATATATATTCACTTTAGCTCGATATGACCACCTTTTGCCTTGACTATAGCCTAAAACCGGTCAAAACAAGAGTTGCGTGCTGCACGAATGTGATCTTGAGGTATTTTAGCCCATTCTCGTATGATCGCTTTTTTAGCGCATCCATACTGGCATATTTTTTAGTCCTCACTTTGCTCTCCAAAATGGACCAGATGGAATAGTCCATCGGAATTGCGTCTGGCGAATCCCAAAGCCACTGTGTGGACGAAATAAAGTGTGGAACATGATTTTTTAACCATTCTTGGTTCACATGAGCTTTATAAGACGGTGCCGAGTCCTGTTGGAACGTCCATGGTCTACGATCGAAATGTTTTCGTGTCCACGGCTCTAAAGCAGCTTCTAAATCATTTTCCTGATAATAAGTCGCATTCACTTTGATACCAGGCTCGATAAAAACGATTGGAGAGCGTCCATCAGCGGTCACTGCGGCCCAAACCATTACTTGTGATGGGAAATTGCTTCGAGTGGCCAAACGTAGGCCCAAATTCTGGTATGAGCGTTCGGTGAAATAAAGACGATCGTTTTGAGTGTTTATGAACTGCTCAATTGGGAAATTTTTGTCATCAGAAAACACAATGTTAAGAAATTCGCCACGTTCGTGCAAGCGCAACAACTCCTTTGCTCTTTCGCACCGAACTTTTTTTTGCTGGGGTGAAAGATCGGGTGCTTTTTGGAACTTGTAAACCTTGACCTTGAGCTCATTTTTCAATATGCGTCGAATGCTGTCTTGCGATGTTTTCAGTTCTTTGGCCATCACAGAAAAAAAAATTCATCAAAACTGAGACGCAAAGGCTTTTGATGGCTTATAAACAATATATTGAACTGTCATTAGAAAAATTTTGACATTGATGTAATGAGCTGTTTTACAGATACAAGCAGTGTGAAGTTGGTAACACTTCATATCGTTCAGCCGGTATATAGATCGTCAACCGTGACGACTCTATTCTTTGCTTTGGAGCGCTGGGATAGGTATAGTTACGTTGCCGACTTTAGACGCGTTTTGCTCAAAACTATATTTTTCGAATTGGCGTACACGATAACTCGAAAAGTTATTGACCGATCTCAGCATAGCTCGATAGCGCTCTCCATTCACCGTAGCGGCAGCTCCTCCACATTTCGAAGAATGATACGAACGGTAAGAACCGAAGATGCCGCTAGTGCTCTATAAACTTCCAAAATTTGCAGTTAAACGATTCATGATGACTTGCCAAACCTTAATGAACCGAAATGTCAACACAGTTTACCATTCTCAGCTGTCAAACCATAGTTATTGAGATAATTTGATAAAAAAACTCCTTCCACGCATGCATTTTTTTAGGCTTGGATACAGATGGAAGACCAAATGTGGTAAAAACGGTGGATTCTCCAACAATTCGATCTTTAATTCATGGATTTTAGCCATTGCTAAAATGCTCTTGTGACACGGTGTATTGTCCTTATGAAAATCTGCTTCTTTTCTCACGAAATTTTTCCTTCCGCTGGTCTATAAAGTTAAAATAATATTCAAAATTTATTGTTTTATCAGTTTGCTCGTAATCCACAAACAAAATTCCTTTCGCATCCCAAAAAAACTGATGCTAACACCTTCTTGACCGATTTCTGGACACAAACACGGTTCGGAGCCACAGAACTATGTTGACTCCACTCTTTAGTCTCCTGTTGTGATTTAGGATCATGGTGATAGACCCAAGTCTCATCCATAGGGATGAATCGATGCACAAAATCCACTTTAAAGCTCTAAATGTTGCTGAGAAAGTCGCATTCGAATGTGTTTTTGTACCATTATTAGCGAATGCTGCACCCACTGTGTGCGTAGTTTTCTAAAACCTAATACTTCAGTCCCCAATAGGTCCGTGCCCAGTGAGATGCCTAGGGCTTCTACTAAATCTCTTTCAGTCACTCGAATTTTCCAATACGATATCCTGTATTTTATCTACGATTTCTGGTTATGTTGCTGGACGTCCTCGACGTGAATCGTCTTCAATGCTTGTACGCCCACGTTTAAATTTAGCAACCCATCTTTCTACTGTACTAATTGATGGCGAAAAGTCTTTATACATTTTCAACATTCGTTCATAAATTTCATTCGCTTTTAAGACTTTCAAAAATAAAAATTCTATCACTTCACGAGACTTGATTTTTTTCTATTGCAGAAAACACTGTAACACCTCGGTTAGTAAACAGTGAATTGACAGATTGAAATGAAACTTCACATCTGTTAACATAAAGGGGGTACCAACGTAACATAAAAAAAATGTTTGGCCTTCTCTAATCGAACCGCAAAACTTATTTAATCACCTAATATGCCAACGTCCAGATCTCGAAACATTTCTAGAACTCTACTTATATTTTCGGTACAGACATCAGAGTCGTCTTCGATTTTTCCACTACTTCAATTCGACTGCTAAAATGCGTGCACCGTAGCGGTTTTTTGACTCGAGCAGACAGAAAAAACCCCAGGGAGAAATATCAGGAGAATTCGATGGTTGTTGGATGGTATTCGTTTCATTCTTTGCGCATATCGCAATCCGTTGAATAACATTTTCACTACATACAATTAATGATTTGAAGTGATGGAAATCTTTATTTTGACCTTTACGCGCTCCATCAACAGACACGTAGTTTGTATGCTGTGGCCAAGGCGCATTCATTAAAGGTGGTGGCACTAAACCAACAACAATGTTTTGTACGTTTGATTGTCAAAGCAAAGATTTGGAAAACTAGAAAACAAATGATGAATTCGCTTGATTCATTCTGGGCTGACAGCCACATGGACACGTCGAAAAAAAAAAAACAAATCAGCTGAATTACCGATACCACCCAATAATGATAGAGAATAACATTGCGCCTTCCGAATTCGCTGTGTCGTAAGAGTTCATCAATAAACAAACAAAAGGAAGGTTAATTACTTGTTTGTGAAGAAGAAAAGTAGACGAAAACAGTGGAAACAACCAAACACAAGCAATTATATACACACACATACACGCCGTGGCAAGCTTCCACATAAAAACGCAAAAAATTGCATTTGAAAGCTTTATATTTATTTGTGTTTTTACAATTTAACACGCGGCATTTCGTTTTCATTAGTTTGATTAGTTTAAATCTCACAAATCACAATTTTACCAAGCCATTCACTGAATTTTCACAAACATGCAATTTCTCCTGCTTTTGTTTGTTTTGTATTACATAAGGGAGCTGACGTTAGAGTAAAGTAACTGTTTTTAATGGCGCCACCTCCAGTACTCAATTCGCCTTGGATACCACCTATAATAGATTCAATGATTGACGTACACCGCTATTTGCAAAAATTATAACAACTTCCGTTAGGGTGCTTAATTTTGCTCAGTTTTACACTTTAACTATTGCTTTTCCATGGATTAACACAGCTGAATTGTGCCTTTTCAATTTATGGCCTGCTTGAATTTTTTTCGCTTGATTTTTTTATATTCCATACCGTTTATTTATCAAACCCTTCCTTGAGCGAAAGGATAAATTCACTGGCCACAAATATTAATTAAGAATTTTTTATAAAATCTAATTTTATGGTTGTTTTATATAAAAGTATTTTATTCGCTTGCTCCAATTTTTAGGATATCACTTTAACACCACAGCCTCCAGACGTCTGCGCGCCTCACGGTATGCCATCATTATATCATCCAAGGTCATTCCGCTCGTGCGATTCGCACACGGTTGCAGCAGTTCACAGTTGCGTTGCGTGAAACGTTGACAGGTAAGCTCAAGCTGTCCCGTGCTTTCCATACGACAACCATAGCGACATTGCAGCGGTGCATCCTCGCTCGTATCTGTGTAGTACCGCATAAAATCAAATTTTCGACGACCGCCAATCAAGTAGCGCGACCATGACTCCAGTAGGCCTTCAGCTGGTCGCAAACACTGCAACTTCACCGAATTCCAGCCGGCCAGAAGATAGGTGGAATAGTGCGCATAGCCCTCGACACGTTCACGCGCCCAACTGTCGATGGAAATGAGTTCGAAGTAGATATGCAGCAAGTGGGCAGGATTGAATTCCTCTTCGCAGAGCAGTGTCAATTGCCAATTGTATCCGAAGTAGCACTCGTTATCACCGTGAGCGGGCGAACTGGCGTGCGTGCTGGCATGCAATATACCCTCCTCCAGTAACGTGTGCGCCGGCAATTGGATGTGGTAGCGCGCATGTATGTTGTCATAGCTGAAACCGCTGGCTGAACGCAATTCAAATAGCAGAGAAACGCGCGTGGTGCGCTTTGGCGGCATGGCGAACAAGGCGCTTAAGTCACGCTCCTCCTGCCAGTGCGTGGCCAATTCGGGTAGTTGCAAGAAATGCACCGGATTTTCAATGTGTCTGCGCTGAGAGACATTGCGGATGGCGTAGGCGTACAAATGGCGATAATCCGTGTCGATTTCTAGGTAATAGGGATTCGCTTCGAAGTCGTTGAAGTCAGGATAGATGTGTAATTGCCGCATTAGTGGCTGCCAGACCAGCGAAAGCAGCTGTGTGTCTGGTGAAATGGCAGCATAGACATACATTAGCTGCAGCGCCTCCGTCATAGGGACAGGCTGTTGTTCAGTTTTGTCGGCACTCGCCGTTTGCAATGCCTTCTCGGGCCTGAAGTGGTCCTCATGCACGTAGGTGAATATCTCGCCCCAGTGCTGTTGGCATGCGTTCGCTGCTTTTCTTGACTTTTTGTGGCGTTTATTTTTCTGACTACGTTTGCTGACATCGCCAGGTGCTGTGCCCCCGCTTGATGCTTCTGTTGGCATACCGTCTGCCAATACCCACTGATGGTACTTTTTGTGTGTGTCGGTAATGCAATTGCGTTCATCTTTATAGTATTCTACTTCGCTGGGGCTGAGTAGCTTTTGTTGCCAGCGAATGCGTGTGACGGTGGTCACATTGTCCACCTGCTCGAAACGTTCACCTTTTTTCACAGCACTTTTGCTCGCGTTGTTGTGATTGGGTTCAAATTTTGGCAGCGTTAACAAGGAGTTGACATGCCGAAAATGCACTTCCAATTCCAGGCACTCAATACTATCCCGAATGTTATAAATGCCGGTGTGTTTGGGAAATTCTTGAAACATCTTTCCTGTGGAAAAATCCAAACAGAAGAAAACTATGCAAAATCTAAATATTTTAATCCCGGCTATTTGACGTCTATTATTATTTTGTTTACAATTAACGTCTCCCTTGGTAACGATTTTTTCGCTACCTCAAACGCGTACTCTGGCGAGTAAAATATTTTCGGTGTACTAAGCAACAAACGCCGGATAACGGAAAAGCGCCATCTTACTGAACCAACGTAGGGCTAGGTGTGTATGGCGTCACCTATCGTACGCTCGCCGTTATTTCACGCAACACGCGACACCCTGTGGCTTGCTATCCAATTTCCCACCGTGCGTGGATAATAAAAGCAGAGAATGGAATGAGAAGGAGCAAATGTTAAATAACTAACAGCAGAGAATGTTAATGGCAGAGAATGTTAATGGAATGAGAAGGAACAAATGTTACTGTTAACTATTTTTAGCAGAGAATGTTAATGGACATTTCTAATGGACCTATCGTACGCTCGCCGTTATTTCACGCAACACGCGACACCCTGTGGCTTGCTATCCAATTTCCCACCGTGCGTGGATAATAAAAGCAGAGAATGGAATGAGAAGGAGCAAATGTTAAATAACTAACAGCAGAGAATGTTAATGGCAGAGAATGTTAATGGAATGAGAAGGAACAAATGTTACTGTTAACTATTTTTAGCAGAGAATGTTAATGGACATTTCTAATGGACATTCTAAAATGTTCTAGAACACAACCAAAACACATGCCTCAACATGCGTATGTCGTCCACACCCAAAATCTAAGCCTAGCGACTACAAAAACAAAATACATTCGTACACGCAGTCGCAGCGGCCAGGTGTAACGCTACGTAGGCACCAGCAAATCGATATTTTGGAAGCTGCTATGCTATGTTTTAAAAAACATAAAAAACTCGTGTCTGATCGAAGGATTTTTTTTCAATAATTTCGATTATTTTTAAACAATTAATGGTCGGTTTTTTTCGAAAACCTGAAAAATATTTCCTGAGGCCTCCATATTGTTAATTAAAAAAAGTTTCGATCAGACACAAGATTATCTATTAATAAAACTAATTTTTCCTGTCCGATTGATTTTAGATGAATCTCCAAGGACTTCTGATGATCACCGCAAGAGACTTCTGGAGAAAGGGGCTCCACACAAACAGCGATAACTTTTACATCCCGACACTCATCGGGAAATTCTTACCAACTTCTTAAGCTCTCGACCTCCGAATGCCATTATCGGAGTCCAACCACCACCCATTGCAAACGAAGAGCTCCAACTTCCCGCGTAACCATGGCACAATTACGTTCTGGCTACGGTAGCAGGTTAAATTCCTACTTATCGAGAATTGACCCCGACATACTAAACATATATCCTCATCTAACACACTCCCTCTGAACCCAACCTGTCGAAACAGCAAGTTTCCTGGGTCTACCGTTAGATGAGCTAGGCGAAGACGACTGGTAAATTACCCTACACTGACAGGGCAAAAGTACTGCTACAACAACAATTATTAATTTTTTTTTTTAATTTTGCTAAAATCAAGTCGAAACACGATGTATTAATGCTATGTTTTGAGTTTTGAAAAATAAAGCAATTAACAGCAAAAAAAAAAATTATTGAAAATCATAATTTTTCGGGCCTCCAACTGCCCCTAACCCCCTCATCACTTTCAAACAACTACCGAAGATTTGAAACATTTTCCACAGTGATCCATTTACAAGAGAACGCGTAATCGACGTAAAGGCAAGCCGTAGACAAACCATAGAGTCACAAAAGTGATTGCTGAAATGATATCGTTTAGGTCAGGAAGGGATTGAAGCGGTTGTCTTGTGGGACACACTCCGGCTCATAGCCCATTGTGATGCCGCGTGGAGAATTTTTCCTATTTCTCCTAAAACCAGTGTGTGATTTTCAAAAATTTTAGAATATCTCCTATTACTGCAGAACTGAGGTCTTCCAATTTGTTAAAAAATTATCTGCCTAGATCAGGACAATGGCTGGATAGATCAGGACAATGGCACAGAAAGTGCAAGTTTTTCTCTTCCTCTTCCAAGACAACTTCTACAGAAGTCATGTACTTGCACACTCATCCTTTGAGCGTGTCTACCTATGTATTAGCCAATGTCCCATTATGACCGAAAATGTGTGCTAAGATTGCGCTTATTTTGGTTAGCAGAGATTCTGTGCGTCTAGCATTGAGAGCCGGCCACAGTTGACGGGCGATTTTGCAGGTGGCTTCATTACGCCATCTTTCGTTTGCTTTCCTTACGATTTATTCAAGGATAAGAAGTTTACATATTTGTAAGGCTATGCCTATGTCATTGTCTATGAACTCAACGGTAATTTGGTGGCGAGTCTCGCTAGTTCATCGGCTCTGCAGTTACCCTCAATGGCACGATGGCCAGAGACCCATATTATCCATAAGCGAAATGACTCAGCCATTGTGTGGCATTTCGTGGCTGCCTTGGAGGTTGTCGACTGTTTTGTGAGGGATTTTATTGCTGCCTGGCTTGCAGTGAAAATTTGGATGTTATTTCCAGATATCGTATCACACTGTACTAGTGTCGCGGCTTTCATTATTGCCATCAGTTCAGCCTGAAAGACACTACAGTAGTCGGGGAGCCGAAAACTGAAGGAGATCCCCAGATGCTCGGAGTATACACCTACGCCCACCCTGCCCTCGAGCTTTGAGTCATCTGTGTATAAATGGATAGACCCGCCCTGTCTTACATCTCCCGTTCCCACTCTTCCCTTGAGAGTAGGAGAGTCGTGAGGGCGGGAAGCTCCGAAGTGCCAGCCAGGATTTTGCCGTGACCATAGCTCTTATTTGACCACTTACTTAGAAAGTTCAGCCTTATTGCCTGCAGATTTACCGGCAGGAAGTTTGATGCCGCATATAATGCTTTCGATGGTGTAATTGACACCACGCCAGTTATGAGAACAGATGCTAGTCTTTGAACCTTGTCAAGTTTTTTGATGTTCACACCCTTCTCAAGGGCATTCCACCATATTACAATACCATAGTAGAGAAATGGGCCTAACCACTGTTGTGCAAAGTCAGTATATTATTCTGGTTTCCAGTCCCCATTTCTTTCCAATTAGCCTTCCGCAGGCATTGTACCCATCATAGATTTGCGTACTCTATTTGCGACTGTGAGTCCCCAATTTAGCTTCCCATCTAGTACAAGTCCTAGATATTTCGTCTTTTCTGTTACTCTAAGTGGTTTCCTTCCTAGGAATATGTGTTTAAGAGGAGGTGTTTTATGTTGCATGCTAAATAGTATCAGATCCCTTTTTTCGGACTTGAAGGTCCTCGACTTTTAAACCAAAGTGATAGTCTGTTGAGAGATCTTTGTTGATGATCACATAATGTTGGAAGTTGTTTCCCCCGAGATTATTATAACAATATCATTGGCATTGAGATTATTTTCCCTCTCATTTTTTTCAAGTTCTTGAAGAAGATTATTGACAATTAGGTTCCACAGAAGTGGAGAGATTACCCCACTTTGAGGTGTACCCCTGATTGGAAATTTCTTAGTGAATGTGTCTCTCAGATTTGCGCTTATCATTCGCCCAGTTAGCATTCGTTCTATAAACGAGACTAGCGCACTGTTTACTCCCATTTCCGTTGGCAAATTCGTAATCGCTTCCAGATATGTATATATTATTGAAGGTACCCTCGATGTCTAGACAAGCAACGAGGGTGTACTTCTTATACTGAAGGGATTTCTCAACCGTGTCAACTAGCGCGTGGAGCGCTGTTTCCACTGACTTGTCTTTGCTGTATGCAAGTTGGGACGTTGATAGCTTGTTGCTAACTTTTCCTTTGATATCGTTTGCAGATGAATCGTTCGTGCAGTTCATCGTTCGAGAGAGATTATTAGACTGTTTATTTTACATATTTGACTGAATATATTTATTATTTTAAAAATATTATATTATTATATGTTATACAGCGTTTTTATACCATAGCTAGCATTATATGTATACACCTCAGTGCAGTTGCTTTGTTTATTACAATATTATTTTTTGATAAGCAAACTATTCTAAACAGAGCCACAAATTTTAAATTATTGTATTACACGATCGGTTATGTCCAAGCATCGAATGCCATAACCAAACCGCGTGGCCAAATCATACTACCAAAGCTGTATAGTAAACATTTTCAAAGATCAAGCCTATGCAAATCGCTTGCCAACATTGGACCAACTCGCAAAATTTTTACTAGTGAGATTATTCATGGATAATCTGGAAAAAGTTCAACGCATATTACAAGCATTCAATGTTTTATACTGTATGCCAGAATTCTTAAAGATATTATCTTAGTGGACATACCTCCTTTGCGACATTACATAAATATGTGTAATTTTGTATATGAATTACAGTATTTAATAAGCTCATGTTTTGTTTGCCAAACCGGATTACTAATCCTTTGTGGATTTTTAAAATCGTTAATATGTAGGATAGTAAAATCGTATAAAAAGACAAAAATATAAATAACAACTTATAATAAAAATAAAAACTTACAGTTAAAAATCTAGACAAACTACTTCATTAGATATTTCGGATAAGGATTGGCGGGAACAATTAAAAATTGTTTTGTTTTTAATAAAGAAACCGTTGACGGTTGTTCGTAATGACTCCACAAGTAAATACATACAAATAATGGATAAATTATTATACTCAAGCAAACGCTTCAACAGTTTGTATATAAATCCCATGAATTATAAGTAAATATGATTGACGTAGTTGCATACTTATTTTTCACATTTTCTGAAATAACTTTTATATGAAATGACTTTTATTAGCCGAACTAATACTCGTGTTTTACAGCTTTAACTTTTACTGCAGCGAATTTTTTATGTAAGTATGTTACCATTTAAATTCTTTATATTTTTGTCTTGCGACTACAGCAATCATATAAGTTTAATTTTCAAATTAAAGTTTTACGACCTGAGAAAATATGCTTGAATCGGAAATTTAGCCAACCCTTAACACAAACAAAAATATAAGAGGAAATATAAAATATGAACAAGTACTATTAAGCGTTTCTCAACAAACTCGAAAAACTTTTAAAGTAGGTATTGAGATGTGTCCGCTCATCTTATTTGGATCAATTGAACATCAGAGAGATCGTCCGCCGTATATGTTCGTTATTTGTCCTCGATTCGGGCTTTTCGTCTATTTCTTCCCTTCTAATTCCTTGCAATTCATTGTTTTTGCGTAAAATAAGTTCAAATGCTTCTTCATCCAGTTCAATAGGTGTGATTGTTGATACCTTTTTATACTTATCGGCCTTGTATTTTTCTTGTATAGCCTGTTGCGGTAGTTTTGTAGCAGCATTATGCGATTTACAGAGATGCAAGAGGACTTCTTTAAGGTCTTCTAAAGAGTACGTTGTTAATTCTTCCAGTTCAACTGTCCAAATCGTGTAATCCAACAGATGTCTTGCCAATGCATGGGCAGCAGCAGATATCAACGACGGTAGGAAACGTAAATAGGGATCAGCTTCCAGAAGTGACAATTCACAAATATATTGCGTCAGAAATTTAAGCTTGTCTGTCATGTCTAGCAGCGTAGCATAAGTGTTCACAAACACGAAAGCCGTCGGTGTGCACAAGTCAAATGCTAAAATTTTCAAAATAATCTGTTCCATGCGTAACACTTGTGCTTTGTTGTAGGTATCATCTGTAATGAACACGAATTCACCGACATCTGGTGGGTAAATTTCCTCATATTTCGATGCAATGAACATGGCTGCTGTACCAACCAGTTGCAATTTGCTGCGCACTACTGACATTTGGCTAAGGAAACGGTCAATATACGATACGGATAGGTATAAAGTTTCTGTATCTAAATTGTACTCCTCGGACACTTCTACCAGCCAATCCACGAGAATTGTGCGCATTGAATGATTAATATCAGCCTGGCGACGCATATAGTACGGTTTAGGTCGACGCTTCTTCTCACTTTCAAGGAAATATTCTAAGATATTTCTTTGGTATTCCAGAACTTCAAAGAAACGTTGTCGATCATTACGAGGAATGAGGAGGCGTCGTTTTCGTTCCTCCTCTTCGGTAGTTAAATCAGCGACTTTTTTGTCGTCATTGTCATCCTCAAACACATCGGATTGCTGAGTAATACCAGCTAGGGAACGATCAACGGACATCGGCGAAAGCACCTCGGACACAGACATTGGCGTAGATTCAAAAACGCATTCATCGTCAGCGTAAACCAGCGAAGCATCACTAAAGTTATTTTTGTTACCGTTTGTTGCCGCTGCTGCTAATATTACGGTATTATTATTGTGTATTTGTGCATTTCCAACCTCTCGAAATGCCACTTTGCTACCTACCATACCACCAGCTGTCTTGCGCCCATGTCCGTTATTTGAATTTGCATTTAGCACTGCCATGTTAGTGCTCCGCATACCATCAATCTGATTTCCCTTAACTGGCAGAATGGCACCTCCAAGTACAGAAGGCTGAATGGGATTCACTCTATTTCCGGCGGTAGCCAGGGTTTTTTCTTTTAATACCGCATTCATTTGTGGATTCTCCTTCTCTGCATCTTGATCGATGTGGAAAGTGGCCATTATGAAATTATCCTTTTTTTTATGTACTGCTAGTTTTTATCTCTCTTTACCCCTTATGTTCGATTCAAAGCGGAATTCGTGTGCTGTTTGTGTCGCTTCAATTTCGACAAATGTCGTATACGGGCACGATTTAATTTACGTCGACTGCTTAAATTTCTGATATCACTTAACTCCGTAAAACTTTTTGAATTATATGGTCACCACGCTATTTCGGAACTGCAGTTAAATAAATGGATATTTCATTCGGCCCTGCGCTGCCTTATTATTTAAGTATAACTTGCGGTGACCGGTTAATTTAATTAACATGTATACACCCGTGAATTTCTCACTCGACAAACTTAATTATTTCTTCATTCGTCAGTGAAATTATTTTTAAAATTTGCGCCAAGATGAATAAATCCACCCCGAACACAAGCAAAACCAGTCATTTTGACTCTGTTCAAATCTACGGCGAAAAACTCAGCTGGGTGGTTGCCACACCTTAATAAATCAAACTTGTATTGCGCCGTCTTTCTCAGTTCAAAGCGTTATGTTTCAGTTATGTTCAGTTAAGTAGAATGGTAATTAATATAACTCCACTTGTTTAGTATGTAAGTTGACTAATTTGGATTGAATGGGATAGAAAACTAGTACACGTTAATAAATTTTATTTATTACTGGGTATTTACATGTTCAAACTTTTATTTTCAATTTGCTCACATGTACGTCTTGTGAAAAATCACCTAAATAGCCAGTTATGACGTATCCTACAAGTAATTCCAATGGGGATTTAATAATAATTAAGAAAATAACTGAAATTTATTTTCCCGCTAAAAGTTTATCTGTGTTCAGCCGTAAAGATTGAACGAATACAGCCTAACGACTTCAAGGGCTGACCACCCGCCAAAGTTTGTGTATGTTAGAAAGGAAAATATAACTTGTTATCTGGGCCTCGTAAACCTCAAGTTTGCATAGATATGCCAAGAGTTTAGTTATTAGTATTTCGCAAGGCAAATTGAGTATCATTCTTGGCGCAATCGTGTATTCTATCATTCTTGGAGAAAACAAAGTTGCATGGTTTTCAACCGTTTTGGCAAGATATACGAATCGAATGTGGCGACCAAGGTGAAACTATACGGATGATTTGCGTTTTCTTACCACAACACAACCTTACGGCAACAACAACGTTGACATGTATTTGTCTATGACATTAGTATTTAGTTTGAATACCGAGAGTTTCTATGAGATTGTAAATAAAAAACAAAACATTAAAAACATATCACTTTGATATTCAAATCGCCAAATCACATACCAAAAAAATTAATCAGTTACTCCAGTAAGAACACCTTTTATGTATTCGCCTTGGAATGAATGGGGCGATGGATTCGCCTTAGCTCCACCAGTCGTTAATTTGCTGCTATTGTGAACATTAATGGTAGCGCTTAATTTGCGCAAGGTATTTGCTACGATATTTTGTCGCTCTAATTTTGTATTAAGGCAGGTGTTATTTTATTTATTATACATTATTTAATAATCTATAAAAAAAATCGGTAATACCAAAGATAAGAAATAGAAAGATAAGCGTCCAATTAGCAAAGTTATGAGTGAAGAACAAGAATTTTGTTGAGTGCGCTGAGTGTAGTTAATTCATGATTCAAAAGAAAGGAAGAGAAAGCGTCTCGAAGTGAATAAAATGCATTATGCAGACACATTTCTCAAAACAAGCTGCATACATTAAATATACCAACAAATTCGTAATTATTGTGATATAAGCAAAATAAAATTAAAACGCGCGAAATATATAGTGATAAATGTAATAAAATATTTGTTAATCAACAAATTGTAATATTTGTTTTAAGTGGTACTCAAGCCGGTGAAATACCCTTGAATTTCATCACATAGGGGGATCTCGCATACAAGCAAATTTGAAACACACCCACCCACAGCTAACATTCATACATACGTGCATTTAACAGTTTTTGCTAACAATTAGCTGGTATAAATTATTTGTGCAGATAAAATGTCGGGTCAATTAATGAAACGTCAGCAGAGTCAACGAGACGCTGAAAATGGTCTCTATCCGACAGTGCCGTCCGAGCGAGAACAACAACAAATGCAAAAGCCCACACCTTCACGACCACCCCCACGACGACAGGATACAATCGATATGGAAGTGATACCTTTGAATCGCAGCCAATCGGCGCCAGCGGGCGTTGAGGCGGATGACCGACGACGTGCCCGCCGTATATTTGACAATGTAAGTAACAAGGCGAATTTGAGTATATTCTTGTGTAAGGGAGCATTTATTAGTGAATATTTAGCATTTTTAGTACATACATATAGTATGCATACTTATTAAAACCGGCTTTGTTGTGAGTGTTATTTGCTGGTGTAATTTAAGTAAACATTAGCGCGACTATTTTCTCACAGTCATACCAATAAAATTATATGACAAAAGCAACTTTTTTTCTGCGTATGTGTTGTACACACACACATTGCACATCGTTGCAAAAAATATGAAAATTTCGTTCCTTACGAAATTCTCCTTCCAAAATATTATTTCAGACTTTGAAAAAAAGTTGTTGTATATATAATACAAATTGCAACTTTAATCACTTAACACTGCATTTGCTACATCATTCAGTATTATGATTATAACAGCATATTGCATACTCAAACCTTTTGAGTCACACCAATTGGCTGGTTATAAATGTTGGACATTCCGTTAGTGTAGGTTCGACTACCAACAACAAGTTAGGTGACCCCTTTTAAAGAGCGTCCCAATTTCTGAGAATTTCAGCATAATTTGTTTGCTTTCTAACTCAGGAGTCTCGAGTGACGAGTCTTCTGTACTTACATACGTTCATATATCATTAATTTTATTTTTGGTTTCACGCTTGCTGCTGTTTTTTAAAAGAAATAAAGAAATCCATTGATACCTGCTCAACACGAAACAAAGAAAAATTGTGGGGGTAAACCAACCAAACTGCCAATGCTTCTATGAATCATAACTGTATGGAGACGAATATGTACTTATAAGTAGCAACAATATTCCTAACCTTCCCTCATTTTCTGTGATTCTCTTTCTGTTATAATCACGCTGCTTTGCAACTCCCTCACCAACACGCCGCGCCGCCTTATCAATCAATCGGACTGGTGTCTGTTTTAACGTCTTAGTTGTTGTTGTTGTTGTTTACACTTGTTATAATACATATGTGCTTTGTTTACCTCAGCTCAGCCTGTTGCTTTAAGTTCACCTCACTCACCTTGCTCACTTCATTCATCTGCTCATTTTCTCAGTGACGCCAAATGATTCGTACGTTTACTTACCATCACCCTTTGGGCATATTTGCTCACTTCAATCTTACATGTTTTATTGTGTGTTTTTTGTGTGCTATTTGTATAAATTTGATATATGCACATATGGTATGCATCTACAAGCAAACAAATACATGCATGTGCGTTCATGAATGTGAACTTAAATAAAAGCAAATTTTTATTTTTTTAATTCCATTGGGTAGATATGTATACGCATATGTGGGTACGTCCTTATGCAACAAAAAAACATTTCGTATTTTTATTTTTGCTTGCATTCCTGCCCCGCTGACTGTACTCATAATAATAACAATTATCTGAAGCCAGTTACGAAAAAGTTATGAAAAAAGTAAACGAGAGAAACATTCTTTACTAATTAGAAATTCGTAAAATTTCTGCTTTCGTCTCCCGTATTTTCGCTATTTATTCGCGGCGCATTAATTATATTCTTAAAAGTTGGCTTAAATTAGTAAAGGGTGGGCCATGTAAAATTTTTTTATTTTGTAGATTGAACATTGTCACTTATGAATGAAAAATAATATCGTTCAAATGACTGCCACGACTGGCTTTACAGTAGGCCATACGAACAACCCAATTTTTAAGCACATTTTCGATTGTTTGGGCTCCAATTTCATGAATGGCAACTTCGATTTCGTATTTTAAAGCATCAATCGTCTCTGGATGGTTCGCATAGCATTTGTCCTTAACGGCTCTCCACAAAAAATAGTCCAACGGGCTTAAGTCACAGCTCCGAGGCGGCCAATTGATATCGGAATTTCGGCTGATTATTCGGTTTTCAAAAACGGTAGCCAAAAGTTCGAGTGTAACTTTGGCAGTGTGACAAGTTGCACCGGCTTGTTGAAACCAAATGTCGTCCATGTCATCCTCATCAATTTTTGGAAACAACTCGTTGAGCATGTCACGGTAACGCTCGCCATTTACTGTAACCGCGGCTCCTAGCTCATTTTCGAAAAAAATGGCCCGGTGATGTCGCCAGACCAAAAACCGCACCAGGCAGTGACTCGTTATGGATGCATTTGCTTCTCTACAGTAACGTATGGATTTTCTGAGCCCCAAATCCGACAATTTTGCTTATTGACGTAGCCATCGATGTGAAAATCAGAAAAGAAGACGAATACTCACCAATTTGGAAATAGGGTTTCAATATTTGCCAATTTTGTTCAAGCGTATAGCGTCCCATTTCGTAAATGTCAAACCTTTAAGTAAATTATGAACACATTTGACATGTCATTTGTGTTACCATTCTCAAAAAAAGAGGTGGTTCAAAAAGCAAACGCTATATGGCCCACCCTGTATATGCACATACACGTGTGCTTGAAAGCTATACCATAATATAGTACCTGTCTAAAATTTTTTTGAAAGTCACTGAAGTCTTCACATAACTCGATTTCCAAGAATCAACTTTCTTATCTAGTTTCAAATGCTATTGCCGCTGTCTATGCCCTTAATTCGTGCCACTTCTGAGTATACATTAAATTTGAACTATGCACATACATCATTACCCTGTAGGAAATTGAATCAAGTATTTCAAGTGCAAATGGTTTTTAAGCAGCTTAGCTATGGTTAGTACCTTTTTGGATCAAATCTTAACATGCCAATTACCTGTATCTTAGAGTGGGATAAACATTTTTTATGCACATGTGACTGCCGCTACACTTTGGGAATTTTCGTGAGCACATGTACATATGCATGTATGTACAGTCAGTGACTAAAGTTTTCATACACCCCTAAAATATCAAGAAACTGCTGCACGAAAAGCATCAGAAAACAGTTTTTACGCCAAAATATGAAGACTTTAACCACTCACTGTATGCTTCTATTAATCAATATTCAGTATCTTTGTTATCAAGACATGTATTTATTTATAAAAACAAAAACATAAAAAATATACAAACATAGCTTCTTGTGACAGTAAATACCGAAACCTGACTATGCATTGCTTTGCTGAAGGAGTGTTTCAAATGTTTGTTGTAGTGGGCCACCTTTATTTGGCAGTTCAGTTGACAACAACATGAACAAAAAACGCATTTCGCTTTATAAGGTTGTCATGGGGTTTTGTTTGTGTTCTGATGGCGCGTATGTTTGGCATTAGAGTTGCATCAGATTTCGTAATTGAATTTCCCGGCTTGCGCATTACAGCGCAGTTTTTTTAAACTAAAAATGGGCAATTGACCGACTTTTAATTGAAAAATGTAGCTAAGCTTTGTGTTTATGGAAAAACAAGTATTAAAGATTGAATAATGTATGTAAAGTTTATCAATGCGAGTATTTGTAGATTTTATGCAATAAGTTAAATTTACAAACAGTTTGGTGAATATGTATGTATATGTATATATGCATTTAATGCTGTGTAAAATATTATGTACGCGAAAGAAAAACTATAGCACCACAACATTTGGATCAGTATTCTACAACAAATACCATATCAACCAAAATTTCAAAGGGTGCGTCAAATTAATAACAATTCAAAAAATTTTGTGAAAAATTTCTAGCTTTTAACCCTTTCGAACCGGCATTCAGCCTATTAAATAAAAATAATTTAACTAGCTCCAACTTATTGGATTACTGATAACTGAAAAGTGTGCATTTAAAGATTTCCCAAATTCGTCATGGGAGCGGCAGGTGGAGGGTGGTACAACATTGTAACATCAGTACCTTTGAGTGGTATTACTTGTGTACCGTCAGTCCTCTATCGACAAGTAGTAAAACTAAGTGAAGAATTCATTTTTTATATCATTTAATGGTGAAAAATTCAAGTTATACAAAAATAGTATTCTTATTCAAACAGATTTTTATTCGAAATAAACGTAACGTATCTTAGCTTCAAAATGTACGGAATCTACTGATTTTCAGTATGATAAGTGGCAAAGCAATTCATGCAAAGTGGTATATTACATTGCTGACAAATTTGTTTTGTTTTTGCGCTTTTTTTCTAGCGCACATTTGGAGCAACGTCTGCGAGTTTGAATTGACACCGGCAAATGCAAAGATACATTTCCCAGCTGTCTCTGACGTTTAGATAAACGACCTGATGATTGGGATCTGCGGACGGCAGCAGTTTTCTTACCTCTGCTATTAATGACTCAGTTAATGTTATTAGAAATTCGATGGAAGGAAGTTTTTGTCTTCTAATGTCGCAGTAAATTATCCAGGAATTTACTGCGGAAAACATTAGTAGACGGTAGAAAACCTTTTTCCACCATTTTGTAGACTTCGTATCGTACTCGTAAATTCCTGCCATATGGTCGGGGCGATCTACCCCTCCCATTGCTTCTCGGTAAAACTTTACAGATTCAGGGCATGATACTGATATTTTTTTCCATCTTTCAACGTTTTATTAACTGTTGTCATTGTTGACAGTTGCTTAGCACCATAAGTTCCTTTGTATCTTGCCACTTAACGCAAAGAAGGCCAGATGTGCTGACCCTGAATGAAGACTCGCTTCTCTTTAATTGCTCATCTAATACTGGTCGATTTTTTCTGTTTCGCATGCATGTTCCTAAAGCTGGGAACTCTAGAGTCACAAGTAGAAAAAAATCTATCGAAACACACCGTCACATCACGTTCTCTAATTGTACTTACTAAGCTTTTAACCACACGTTCTCCCAAAGTACCATCGTACTGTTTTTGTTCCCTTCCATTATATATATTAAAATCATATGTATACCCGGTCTCAGAGTTGTATCGCAACCACATTTTTATACCACGTTTTACTGGCCTAGGTGGCATATATTGTTTTAAGGACGATCTTCCTTTAATTTTCGTCATTGATTCATCAATACTCTGCCTAGTACTATCCTGTCGGTATCTCTGAAATGTATTTTTCAGATACTCGACAACATCATACATACTATAGTTGTATATATATATATATGTTTTGCTACAGTCCATTGGCTTTTGAGGAGGTGCGAAATATAATTTTGATGGTAAAAATTTATAGCGGTCACGAAATATAGCAGACTTAATAGAATAATTACTCATGGACGGATGGTTTGACCAGTAATGTTTCAATGCCGGAACTTTGTTATAAGACATAACAAACATACAGCTTAGGAGAATTTGTATTTCTCCAACATCAGTTTTTAAAATATTAGTCCGTTTTTTTGCTGTTTGAAATTCATCAATGCGCTCATTTGTGCATTGTACGATCTACATGCATAGGCTACGAGGGAACAGCTTATGAAAAATTTCGATTGCCGAAGAAGTACGGGGGATTCCTGGATTTATATTACACTCACGATAATCACTTACAAAATGCTTAACAAAATTTCCTGCAGGAGAAGACCATAACCTTGCTTGTTGTTGATGGGGTTCTTCTAATTCATCCATCGAAACGGTGTTTTCAACTTCTGACAGTTCACTTTTCGACGATGAAGATGAACTGGATTCCTCGTCCTGCAAACCCGATTCCGGCTCATAATTGTCATCACTTCCGCTGGAAAAATCACTTTCTACAGTATTTCATCCAGCAGCATTTTTGTTATTTCATCTGTTCTTAGTTTTTTCGACATGGTATCACTTTATAAAAAAAAGAGGTCACTTAGTTATTGCAAATAAGCACTGCTGGTACACATATGTAGGTACAGCTACAAAAGACTGCTGGTACGTATAAGTACCACGGTCTTAAAGCCCCTCAAGAATATACAAATCAAAATCCATTCCATTTGAAGAGGGAATGATTTAATCCAATTTTATTAATTTTTTGCCACCTCACACCTTCTTTTACAATATTTTTAGCACAAAATCAAACACGTGTCAGAAACCTTCGCCATTTCACTCAAAACTGTGCACGCTATGAGAGAGAAAATGAATTAATGTTTCCATGTACCGTTAGATAACATAAATAGCCTGCTTTCTTCTTCTCTTCTTAATTGGCGCGATAACCGCTTACGCGATTTTGGCCGAGTTTAACAAAGCGCGCCAGTCGTTTCTTTCTCGTGCTAACCGGCGCCAATTGGACACACCAAGTGAAGCCAAGTCCTTCTCCACCTGATCTTTCCAACGCAGAGGAGGCCTTCCTCTTCCTCTACTACCACCAGCTGGTACCGCATCGAATACTTTCAAAGCCGGAGCGTTTGTATCCATTCGGACGACATGACCCAGCCAACGAAGCCGCTGGATCTTTATTCGCTGCGCTATGTCTATGTCGTCGTAAAGCTCATAGCCTGCTTTGGTACATTTTATATTGAGTTTGCCATCGATTTTTGGGATTTAGACCTTTATAAACATTTAGTGGTACATATGGTGTACCAGGAGGTTCGAAAGGGTTAAACAGATTTAATAATAACAATTTACTAAAAATTTAAATAATAAAAACAATTGTGCACGCACTTTAACAGCCCATTAAATTTTAGTATTATAAAGTGCAAGTTTGAATAGTCTCAAAATTCTCATTGATTTTTGATTATTTTTTCTGACTTTGTTGCGCATTTTCTCCATATAACGAATGCACGAATGTTTTTTTGGGTCAAAAGCATAAGGGCACAAAGATTGACTCATTTATTTTACATTTACAGCTTTAATGCGGCTTAATAATTTTAAAAATAAGCAAAAACCCACGCCGAACAAATAACTGCACAAGTAAGCGAGTTAGCAAAATTTCGCTATAGGGTGACCAGATAAAAACGATAAGAAAAGAAATTTAAATAAAACAAAAAACGTTGTAAGATTGCAGTGGGAGAGTGTGTAACGGATTGACTGGTGGTGATCAGCTGATCCACTTTTGCCTGGAAATTCGGTCGGTTAAACACAATTGCGACGTTCCGGTTTTCAGAAGATATTTTTTGTTTACAATAAAATAAATTTTGTAGTGAAGTCCTTTCGTTTGCTTTATTTGTGAAGCAACTCGTTGAAGCTCCTTGTTACAAAACAAAAAAAAATATTTCTAAATTATTGATAACTTGCAGGGTTTCTTGTGCAAGTCGAATATTATTTGCCTGCTGTTGCTTGTAAGCAAATAAATTGCCATCAAGTAATTAGAAAAGCAAGCCTGAGTTTTCAACCTGTCGAAGAAAATAGAAATGAATCTAATTATTTTGCCGCCATAAAAATAACCGACGGCAAAAAATCCGTCCTCGCCGCATTTCTGGGGAATTTCATGTTATTAATTATTTTCTAATTTTGGCAGCGAGTACCCGTCTGCTGCAATTCTGTTCAAGGAATCAAATGACCGCCTCGTCTTCGCTGACAGTGCTTCCAGCGGTTGGTCCAATTTCTGATTGCTCGATATGTCCGATGCTATTCCGGCAATAGCTTCTTGAATTTTGTCCTCCAACTCTTGGTTGCCTTGTTGACTTGTTAGTGTACCTTGACGTATGACCAGAGAAAGTAATTATTATCGATTATAATCGAAGGGTCACAAGTCGCATTATCGCGGCGTCTAGTCGTCAAATTTCTCATTCAAAATTTTCAGCGTTTCGTCACTTGTACAGTATTTAGCGCCATATTTTTGGAACTATAGCTCAGAATATCGAGCCGACCACAGAAAGTCGGCTTATATTGCATAACATTGATGACGCCATATCATAAACCGCATCAAATAGTCAATCTTCGTGGATGCATTCATGCTTGGTCGAACTCTTATGGGTTGTGTTCGCTCCAATAATTGCAAATTTACTTAATCACGTAGCTGCTGATCCAAAAATGAGCCTACTTGGGGATTATGATTTTTGGCCTAAAATTTGGATCTGTGTATTTATAACTGATTTAGGCCAGGCATTTTAATATATTTTAATAATTTCCACTCATTCGACAAATGCGAGAAGATAAAAGCAAAGTTGGAAGCTGTCTATGGGTATGCCTCGTCACTTATGACCACAGTTATAGTTATGCCTCAACGAATTTAAACGTGGGCGAAACCCCATTTTTTATGAGGAGCGACCACGACGCCCGGCAGAGGTGGTTACCGAGGAAATTCAAAAACTCCCGATATGATTCTCGCTGATCGACGAACGAAAGTGCGCGAAGTAACAGAGGTCATAAAGTCCTCTCTCGAGGAACAAGACTAACACTCTACAAGACTCTCATCATGCCCGTCCTAACGTATGGCGCAGAAGTTTGGACGATGACAACGTACGATGAAGCGACGCTTTGAGTGTTTGAGAGAAAGATTCTGCGCAAGATTTTTGGAGCTTTGCACATTGGCAGCGGCGAATATCGCAGGCGATGAAACAATGAGCTGTATGAGCTCTACGACGCCATAGACATAGCGCAGCTAATAAAGATCCAGCGGCTACGCTGGCTGGGTCATGTTGTCCGAATGGATACAAACGCTCCGGCTCTGAAAGTATTCGATGCGGTGCCAGTTGGTGGTAGCAGAGGAAGAGGAAGGCCTCCTCTGCGTTGGAAAGATCAGGTGGAGAAGGACTTGGCTTCACTTGGTGTGTCCAACTGGCGCCGGTTAGCACGAGAAAGAAACGACTGGCGTGCTTTATTAAACTCGGCCAAAATCGCGTAAGCGGTTATAGCGTCAATTAAGAAGAAGAAGAAGATAAGTTGGCGATGAAAAAATTGTCGGCCCGATGGGTGGCGCGATTGCTCACGTTGGACGGGTGGGGGAGCAATTTAAGTGAGATCCGAAGGAATTCACTCATCAAATTCACCGTTGATGAAACCTGGATTCATCATTACACACCCGAAACTAACAACAATCAAAACAATTGATTTCTCCCGGTGAATCTGCTCCAAAGAAGGCGAAAACAGTCCCTCATGGATTTTTTAGAAAAAGGAAGAGCGATCACTGCAATAATACAGTGAGTTATTGGACCACTTTCAAAAAAAATTGAAGGATCCATGACCGCATTTAGCGAAAAAGGTGTTGTTCCACCACGATAACGCACCAGCACATTCATCCGGAGTTGTCGCCGCCAAACTTTATGAATTTAAATCGCCGAGACAGAGGCGTATTTTGAAGAGCTCGACAAATCCGTTTTTTGGAGGGGTTAAAAAAATGCCCGGATCGTTGGGAGAAACGTATATTTCTAAAAGGGGTCTATGATGGAAAATAATATTTTTTTTTTAACAATGTTGTCTTCATTTCTAACACGGGTATTTATTGAACCCCCTCGTATTTACATTTGTCTCAGATCGCTGTCTTGTGTAAATCCAAAGTTAATGAATATTTCGACGGTTGGATGTCATTGATAATTTTGACAGCTGCTGAAACATAACAATTGGGGGGAAAAATATCATTGCTATCTGATCAGCCTCTGCATAGTTTAATACAAATAAAAATTCTCGAAAAATTAAACAGTTTTTGTCCGATTATGTGTTTGATCTACTGTTTTTGATTTTAATTTTTTAATAATAACCTTTTTTGCATAGAAACATAATAGGAGAAATTTAAAAGTTGTTCTTATTACACGGAAGAATATGGATTTTGCGTGCGTTAGTACTGGTAAATTGTATGGTACAGGGTGGCTGATGAATTTTGCTACATTAAGAAACTCAAATAACTTTTTTTTAGTGTATGGAATTCATTTTTTTTTTTTTTCAAGTTGAAGGTCATTAAATTTTATTAAATGTAGCTTAACTAATATAGTTTTAAAAATAATTGAATTTAAATGCCCCCCATGCTCGTTGACACAAGTGCGGCATCTTAGTAAAAAGTTGTTCATTGCTGCTTTGAGAGTTGCGACAGGAATAGCCGCAATTGTTGCCCGAATTGATTGTTTTAGTTCATCCAAATTTGTTGGCTTTGTTTTATAAACTTCTTGTTTACATAAACCCCACAAGAAAAAGCCAGGTGCAGTAAGGTCAGGCGACCTGGGGGGCCAACGAAATTCGGAGTTTCTTGAAATCAGTTTACTGGGAAATTTTCGTCGCAACTCTGTCATAACAGTCTGGGCTATGTGAGATGTTGCCCCATCTTGTTGAAACCACACAGAGTTGAAAGGAATTCTCTTTCGGCGTAGTTCTGGATAGAAAAATTCTTTCAGCATTTTCAAATAACGGTCTCCAGTAACCGTAACGGTGTGACCATTTTATTCAAAAAAATAAGGCCCGACAATACAGCGTGAAGAAACCGCACACCACACTGTCACGCGAAGAGGATGCAATTCCGTCTCGTGGAGTATCTGTGGGTTAGAAGTTCTCCATATTCGACAATTTTGTTTGTTCACATTGCCGTTTAAATCGAAATGGGCCTCATCAGACATGAAAAGGCAGTTTAACATGTTTTGGTCTTCTTCCACCATTTGCAGGATCTTCTGGCAAAATTCCAAGCGAATCGGCAAGTCTGCTGCATTCAGTTTGTTAACCATTTGAATTTTGTAGGGAAATAAGTCTAAATGCATTATTGTTTGTGCATTATTGTTTGCAAAGACTGTCGGCTGACACCAAGTTGAGCAGATAAGCTTCTTGTTGAAACCCTTGGATTGCTTTGTATAGCTGCAGCTACAGCAGCGATCGTTTCCTCCGTCCGAATTGGTGGGTTTCGATGATAAGGCCTTCTTGCGACTGTTCCTTGCTCAGCAAAATTATTCACCAGTCTCATTATGGTCCATCTGCTCGGGGGATCGCCGCCAAACATCCGCCTGTACTCTCTCTGTACCAAAACTACGGACTCCAGTGCGTGATAGCGGCGGACTATCCAAATTCTTGTTTGCGTGTCCCAGTTATCCATTTTAATAAATTTTAAAGATCAATCTGCAAATTAAAACAAAAATGGAACAGATAACTTAAAAAGAAAAAAAGTTATTCAATTTTTTTTTGGTAGCGGCTTTCATCAGCCACCCTGTAAATCACCATTTTTCATTCCTTATCAGCACGTCAGGATTTTTTCTTAAGAAAGTTGCAGTTCGGACTCAGAATTCGAAAAATTATTATAAATCTATAGAGGCATTGGATTTTTGCATATGGATGTTAAATGAAAGACAAAACATGGGAAAAATGTCTGTTCAAATTTACATCCTTAATAGCCTAGATTTTCATTGGATGTATCAAAAAAAAAAAGGAAACATAATTATTAAGGCCATTACGTTAACAAAATCCATGTATCGAGTTATTATTTCTAAATCTAAATCAAATCATAAATATTGAAAATTAGTAATTAATCAATACTGTCCACATAATAAGGTTGGCATGAAAATTTATGAGTCGCATAATAACTAATCAAAAACAAAAAGTTTCACACAATCAAAGTAAACTGCTTAGAATTCAATATGTTGCTCATTTTTTGTGGAAATAGAATATTAACTTTTTTCAAGTTGTAATAATTTTCGTACACAAATAATTCAGCCACTGGGAAAACCAGATTTTGGAAGTTCATAGAACTTTATATTTTGCTTAAAAAACCTTGTTTTGTTGGAAACTCTTTGTGCAAAATTACTTCTCTACAGCGCAAGGCGATTGTATCCATTCGTGCCTTACATTGATCAGTAGTAGTTTTGCTCCATTCATCCCATTTTGCAGCTCAGGAAAAAAGTCTTATTCGCCGGTTTTCCGGTCGCAATTTCCATCTTAGCAATTCCCCATCGGTTCTCTATGAGGTTATTTGTGGTAGCAGAATAAACATTCCCTAAAAATATTTATATAATATAAAGAAAATATTTGGATAATGCTGCTGAAGTGACAGTCCGTGGCCGGATATAAATTCGAGATATTCCGGTAACGTAGAACCGACTATCACGGGAACGGTCATTGCGTTCCTCACCGCTTAAGGCGACGTCTTTGGACGTCCCACGACAGTTGGTTCTACGTTACCGGAACGACCCGGATTTATATCCGGCCACTTCAGCAGCATTCCATTCCATATATGTATGGGGAAAGTTTATTGCTCTACAATAACGTCTTTGGACATTCTTGAAAAAAGGTGAGAAAGTCCCGATTGTCGTGGGAACGCTCTATGCGGTTTAAGTCAGTGGCTAGGCCACATGAGGCATTTGATATGGTTTCTCATAACCATTACTTAATGACCCTGTAGCACTATTCAAGGTAGGTACTTATCCTGTTAGCGACAATTCATATGGCGTGGTTCTCATTTTAATGTTCTGCTAGGCTTTTACTTGCATATAAAAAAATTCGACCATGGGCTTTGGATGGAAGAAGAGGCGTGAGTCCTCGGCGAAAAAAAGTGTAAAAAATCAAAAGTATTTTGTATTCACTTGAAACTTACACTTTGTTATACTAAAATTCAATCGGATACAAAACTACATAGCCAGAAGAATTCTGTTTAAAAAATTAAAGTTTTGATAACATTTTTTTGCGAAGTTTGAAAATTTGCGTTATTTGATTTTTGTTGTAGCTCGCATTATATAGGTATATATAATTGGCGCGTATACCCTTTCTGAGTGTTTGGCCGAGCTCCTCCTCCTATTTATGGTGTGCGTCTTGATGTAGTTCCATAACTGGAGGGACCTACAGTTGCAAGCCGACTCCGAACGGCAGATATTTTTTTATGAGGAGCTTTTTCATGGCAGAAATACAATCGGAGGTTTACCATTGCCTGCCGAGGGGCGACCGCTATTAGAAAAAACGTTTTCTTCATTTTGCTCTTTCATCGAGATTCGAACCTACGTTCTCTCTGAATTTCGAATGGTAGTCACGCACCAACCCATTCGGCTACGGAGGCCGCCTCGAATTATATTTTTATAAAAGAATAAAACTTATTTATAATTACGTAACCGGGTATATATTATAATAAATCGTAGGTGCACGAATTAATAGCACTTAGGGCAAGTAAGACGATGTTAGTAGTAAATAATTTTTAGTAGATATCTCGACGTTCTCAACAAGTAGACATTAATGAATCGACGTTCTCATGGACTTTTTACATATAGTATGATTGTTAAGAGTCTTGTTTTAAATAAAAATAGTGAAATCTGAAAAAATCTAATTCTGGAGTGAAACCTGAAAAAATCTGAAAATTTTAAACCGACTCTAAACGGCTATTAGAAAAATCTTTCTCTAATTTGGTGCACGGAGACTCGAACCTGTGCACTTCCAAATGATAGTCACGAACCAACAAATTCGGCTACAGCGGCGGCCTGTGAAAATCCTTAGTGACAAGTGACAACATAAACCGGGGGACGTTCTGATAACGCACAATTGACTGTCGCAGGAAAGGTCATTGAGTTCCTCACCGATTAATGTTATGCTTCAGACATCCTTGAAAACGGTGAGAAATTTAGTCTGCCCGAAGTATTTTTGAAAAGAAACAAGTCGCAGAAATGGAACGAGTTTCAGCTGTTACGAATCTGTTTTGGAGATTCTGAATGATTTCCGGGGTTTGTCTATGATCACCGTAGGATTTATGCCGAGAATGAGCTCATCTCTTCGTTGCAATCATGAATCTATGCAGTAGCACAATATTACGGAAGAATCGTAAGATGCCACTAATAAAAATCAAGGGGAAACTTACTCGAAGTGTGCTCCTTTACACGTCAATTAGCCTCTTCACAAAGAGTATGTTGTACAAGTACGTAAGAGCGACTTCGCAACACTTAACCGTCTTGCCTATAAAGGGTGGCCCATGTGGTGGGTGCGTTTTAAAAACTCAATAAAAAAAAATAAAAAAAAAAATATTGGGTTATTCAAGCAAACATTCCCATTATTTATAGAACTCGACTTCATTCATGCGACTACCACGACTGCCTTTGCAGCATCCGCTTGGATCGGTTTCTGGCTCTATCTTACGCATGGTTTGAGCGATATTCGGTTTAAAAGCCTGAATCGTTAATGGATTATTCGCCATGCCCCATTTCCATGTTTTCAATTCCCGGCCTCAAAAAATCATTTAGCATGTCTTTGTAGTGCTTATCGTTGACCGAGGTGGCTTTTCCATTTTCAAAGAAGAATGGGCCAATTTTGTCATCTCTCCAAAATAGGCATCAAACTTTACGACTACCACGGTCTCGTCCTCAAGTCGTCAGTCATATCCGCCGAGATGAAAATGTGCTTCGTCAGAAAATATGATTTTAGCTTTCTTTCAATAAACTAGGGCTATACAACATTGACCTTAGAAATAAATTTACAATATTTCCCAGCTTTTGTTCATGAGTAAGGCGATATTTGACTCTCGACTCTTGCCAAGATTTCCAGCGGGAAAGAGCTGTCACTGACAAAATAACACTATAACTAATAACAAAAAACAGAAATGCCGAAAATTGCGCTATAAAACATACTGGACTCTTCGTTATTTATCATAGTAAGCTACTACCATTTAGGCATGAATGTCTGGGCATGAATATGAAATACCCAATAAAGGGTGTTTAAGCGATGCTCGTACGACGAATGCAACCTGATTTTTTTCCTACTATTAATGTGCTTAGTTGAATTTATTTTTTCTACTTTCCCTTGCAGCATGACGCCGATGGCGATGGCTACATCAGCACACACGAACTTAAAGGTCTTATCAATGCTGGCTTATGCAGTGATATCCCCGATTATATCGCTACGCAAATTTTGCAAAAATCAGATGACGATAGTGATGGTCTCTTGGATTTCGAAGAATTCTATCGGATGTCGCAAACACACAAATGGATGATAAGAAACATTTTGACCAAATATTGCCGCTTGGTTGTGCCACCGCCGAAAGCGATCGAAGGCGATCAATTGGGTGAGTTCAGAAGGACGAATTGCAAATAACAAATGCATTACAATTCCATTATGATTTTTTCTATCCAATGTTTGTTCGTAGATGGCGTGTACGAGAAGCAAATGTCCGTTTGCCCCCCACCACTGACTATGGTTATGTTCTCTATAATCGAAATTTTGTTCTTCTTGGTGGATGTTATATATTTTCAGTGAGTATCCTTATAAATGAAGTTGTAAGAATAAGTTTGAATTGATTTTTATACTTACGAACAGAGATGATCCCAACAACACCGCCAACATTGGTGAGAATACCAATGGACCTGCGGCGACTCTATTCATCTACAATCCATACAAACGTTACGAGGCCTGGCGCTTTGTCACTTACATGTTCGTGCACGTCGGCTTAATGCATTTATTCATGAATTTGGTCATACAAATATTTTTGGGTGTTGCCTTAGAGCTGGTTCATCATTGGTGGCGTGTAGCCTTAATATATTTGGCTGGTGTATTGGCTGGTTCGATGGGCACTTCATTGACAAGTCCGAGAATTTTCTTAGCTGGTGCTTCGGGTGGTGTTTATGCGCTAATTACAGCGCACATTGCTACCATCATTTTGGTAAGTGAGCGGAGAATTTCTTACAGTGAAAATTGCATTACTTATTAATATTTCTCTTTGTTTACTACACACACAGAACTACAAGGAAATGGAGTACGCCATTGTGCAGTTATTTGTATTTCTCATCTTCTGCTTCACGGATTTGGGTACTTCTGTTTATCGCCATTTGTCGGACCAACACGATCAAATTGGTTACATTGCCCATTTGTCGGGCGCCATAGCGGGTCTACTTGTGGGCATAGGTGTGCTGAGAAATCTGGAGGTACGGCGCTGGGAGAAGATACTCTGGTGGATCGCTGTTATACTTTACTTCTCGCTGATGATGACTGGTGTGTTGATCCATGTGCTCATGCCAGCTTATTTCCCGCGTCAAGAATACAATTAGACAAATTCTATGCATACCTACTACATTTCACATACACACAAACATACGTATACGTATATACTAACATGCATAGTAGTTAATGGGAATTTTAAATTTGATAGTATTTTTACAATCATTGTATTTAATTAGAATAGGAGATATACTCGTATTGCTATATGGAACTATACATAGACGCACATGCCGAACTTTACAATAACCGGACAGATTGTATTTTTTTAGACTTAAGTTGTAATGTGTTGAGCATCAAAGTGCCTTCAGAGGTTTGTGTACAGACAAATTCAGAAAAGTGTATAATTTATTGCAGTTTGAACTTAATTAATACTTTAAAAAGAAGATACGTACGTAAAGGGTTTCTCAAGAGGTATGACATGTTTTTTTGCCTTTAAAGTTGCTTTTTTTTTGTATTTTGCAGTTGCCCAAAGAGAAGGTTGTGGATGCATATATTTTGTCATGGCAATTTTCTAAGCTGTGCGACACTTAAGCAGAGGAGGGCCATTTACATTACTTTTGTCATGAAATTTTAAAAACATATCGTACCTGTTGGGAAACCCTTTAGTTTATTATTTATAAGTAAATAGATTTGAATGAAGCAAAATTTGTTTTACAATTAAAAAAAAAAAATATTTTGAAAGCGCCTTTAACGGAAGTAAAGGAAGAAGAAACGCCCAGGAATTGAAGTAAATTAATTTTTTACAAACAAGTGTAAATTATTTGCAGAGTATTTTTATATTGTATTAGTGCTTAATTATAAGCAGATATTAATTTATAAAGTGGATATACAATTTTCTGTTTGAAATAGAAATGGTCTTTAAAAAATGGTGCTTGCCCAAGAACTTTTTAATTAAAAAATTATTTATTATTGCGGTTTTTTTACTTTTCGTTGGGCACACGAGACTGGCCACACTGGCTTTTTCATTTTTAACACATTTCTGAATTAAATTTCAAATATATATACGAGGGCAGGTCAATAAGTCCGTGCCTTTTTCTATTTCTGACCTCTTTACTGAAAAAGAAATACTGCTCCTGTCAACAGGTATCTGTCAGGTGACTCCTGTCAAAATTTGAACGTCAGTTAGTTTGTGTTTTACAGCTACCTTTATCAGACTACCCAGTAATTTGAGGAGAAAATGGAAAAAACTGAATTTCGTGTGCTTACAGCTTTTGTGTTTTACAGCTACCTTTATCAGACTACCCAGTAATTTGAGGAGAAAATGGAAAAAACTGAATTTCGTGTGCTTATTAAGCCGATTCACCCTTAGAAACCCACTGTTTCGACTGTTGTTTGGTCTCTGGTGTGTGGTGATGGACCCATGTTTCGTCCACGGTTACAAAACGGCGCAAGAACTCCTGCATATTGCGATTAAACAACGCCAAACCTTCCTGTGAAGTTGTTACACGATTGCGTTTGTGGTCGACTGTGAATTACTGGGTAGTCTGATAAAGGTAGCTGTACAACACAAACTAACTGACGCAGCACGTTCAAATTTTGGCAGGAGTCAACTGACAGATGCCTGTTGACAGGAGCAGTATTTCTTTTTCAGTAAAGAGGTCAGAAATACAAAAAGTCACGGACTTATTGATCCGCCCTAGTATTTTAGTTAACGACTTGAGCTTCGAGATGGCTTCTTAAAATTTAATATTCTACCGAGTTATGGATATAACCTTTTAAAAAGGATCCTCGAACAGGACGAAAAAAAGGTCAGATCAGGGTGCCCAACCGAAGGTTTTGAAAAAGGTGTCCAACGGAGGGTTAAATGCATAACTGTAAAAAGTGTTAAGAGATGTGAGCTCAATCATGGTGCATTTATGTAAGGTGTTGTACGTTGTGATAAGCTATTTTTTCACTCGCTTAGCTGGACGTGGAATTTTGGAAGAATACGAAAAACCGGTAATTGGAACGTGAGAAAATATTCAATTAAATTAATTTTCGTGCTAATAGCACCTATAAATAACACAGGTCAACAACATTTTGTTCTAGGAAAGTGTAGGGTCATTTTCGAAGTAATTTTTTGCGTAGAATCCGAATCCGGGGTTTAAATTGCTCAATCACGTCAGGATTTTGAAATATCCTAACCTAAAAGTGCAAAAAACCCTGTTTTTGCCCATTTTTGAGGTTATGTAGCTACGCAAATTTTGATCTTCATAAAAAAGTAAACATAGTATTTTAAAGTATGAGTCTTCTTCTTTTAAATGCCGTTGAGTTTGCTTAAATATCTTTATTTTTCACTGAGATATCGCATTTTGAAGTTTCCATGTTTGTGAATTTTTCGATATTCGAAAATTCATTGAGATAACATGAGACGTGATACGGTCGATTACTTAGTCGCACAAAAAACAAACATGGAGAGTTCAAAGTGCGATATCTCAGTGAAAAATTAAGATATTTGAGCAAACTCAACGGCATTTAAAAGAGAAAGACTCATAATTTAAAATACAACGTCTACTTTTTTATGAAGAGCAAACTCTTCGTAGCTACATAACCTCAAAAATGGGCAAAAACAGCGTTTTTTGCACTTTTAGGTTAGGATATCTCAAAGTCCTGACGTGATAGAGCAATTTAAACCCCGGATTCGGATTCTACGCAAAAAATTACTTCGGAAATGACACTACATTTTTATAGAACATTCCGAACCCATTTTTTTGCAGACCTGTGTAATTGTTAATTATTTAACTTCTAAAAAAAAAAAAAATTTGTAATCAAATATTTTTAAATAAAACCAAATTTTTCAAACCTTAATTTCTTATTTTCAAACACATAACAAAGGCAAGTACCGAAAATTGGTTCAATTGAAGCCAACTCACTTTTTTGCTTACATTGTTGTTGCATTTTTGGTACTTTTCTACACAACACGAACAAATTATAAGACAGTTTAGGTCTAACAATTTATATTTTTAATATTTAAATTTTCAATGGCACACTTTTCACGAAATTTAATTATTAAGAAAAGTAAAATTTATAGAACAAAAAAGTATAAGACCAATGGTATTTTATTAAAAAAAAAATATATAATTTTTGGAGTTAGTTTATAATTTGGAGCGTAGGACTTTGTGCGGAGGGCAAAACTTTGATTATAACTCGTTGAAGCTGTCAAGGCATTAATTTGATTAAGTTTTTTTTATAATAAAGGGTGGTTAAGTTTCAAGTTCCGATATTGATTTTGAATCAAATACAACTGTTTTGGGAAATGAGTGTCATTTCTCTTTATTATGATAACAATGGTATGGCTCAATTACGTATGGAACAAAATATCGGCCAAATGGCCACCGCGGCTTCGGCGGCACACCTCCATCCGATGGTCCAAATTTTCGATGACGCTTAAGCATAATTGAGGTTCTATGCCGGTAATGTGCCGAGTTATCTCATCCTTTAGCTCCTGAATACTTGCTGGCTTATCGACGTACACGTTTTCTTTCAAATAACCCCAAAGAAAGAAGTCCAACGGTGTCGTTGACGTTTAGGTGTGGTTCTCATTCAACATCGGCCCTAGAAATTTAACCACCCTTTATTTTAATAAATTTTTGACGATTCTACATTAATCACACTTCTAAAGCTTTTTGTGCTATCAAACTGTCTTCCATTTGAAAGCATGAAAACAGCTTAAGAAAGTATTTCCATACCATTTAGATTAGGTTAAGGCCAAGGCTGTGCAGTCAGGCCATTCTAAAATTGGCATTTTTTTTGGCTGCTAAAAGCTTTTTTGTTGCCTTGGAAAATCCATGCTAGAAAATCCACTCCTCTACGAAATTATCATAAAAAAAGTAATAAGTACTTCGTCTAGAAGTCAAGGCGAATTTATTAAGGGGTTACATGGGGTTCGTTGGGTAAAAAAAGGCCTATTTTCAATATTTTTTTTTTCTATGTAAAAAATTATTTATTTAATTCAAACTTTTTTCTGTCTTATAGATACATATTTAAAGAATAATTTCTGAAATTCTCAAAAAAAAATTATTAAAACTCCTCCATTGTGACGTCATTTTCGATGACCCCTGGAAAAAAAGGTGCGTCCGCGTTGTCAGCATAACTCGTGACAGGCTCATCAAAAATGAAAAAACAAAAATAAGTGCTTTAGTTAAGACCATAAACTCGTGCTTGAACGAAGGAAAGAAAAAAAAGTAAAAATTGGAATTTTGGCAGACATTTTTGCAAAAAAATGAAAATTTCGGTCAAATTTGCTTGACATTTTGTTTTTTTTAAATAGTTGTAATTGAAAAAAAAAAAATCCTTCGTTCAAGCACGATCGGTTGAGTTGTTGAGTTGTTTTCGAGAATATTTGACAACCGACTTTGAAAACACAGTTCCGAGAAAAACGCGTTTAAAGTTTTGAGTAACAATAAAAGTGGCTTGGAGCGCACACATTCCAAAGGCTGGATCTCCGAATTTATTATTCGGATCGACTTGGAAATCTTGGATAATATACCTGAGGAGTTGTAGAAATTAATAAGCAAAAAAAAAAAAAATTGATCGATTTTTTGAACCAACGAAACCCATGTAACCCCTTAAGGTGGTATTGGTAAATCAGCTGATATGTTTTTTTTTTGTTTCTTTTAAAACATTCTTTGTTTTCTACTTTGCCGTGACAATCAAACGTACAAAGCATTAATGTTCGTCTAGTGACAGCACCTTCAATGAATGCGCCTTGCTAGAAGTTCTGTTTACTTGACACTATTTTTCATTCATTCATTTATTTTTGTGGATATGAAACATAAAGGCGTTTTGCCTTTGATTCGAACGGCTGCCCATAGCATGACAGAACCCGCTCCAAAATTATGAGCCATTCTCTCCTCCTTTTTCTTCCGTTTATCACGCCAATACATTTGGGAGCCTTCTGGTCCGTCCAGATTGAATTTAAAAAAAAGAAAGAAAAATTACTCTTTCCCATTAATCTTCCCAAAATTGTTACTTTCTGTTTATGTCGTGCGGTTAACTTACGTTTAGGTACTCGTTTTACATATTTTAGACCAGAATCCGCAAAATTTGTTGCCCAGGACGAGTAGTAACTTCCTAATTAAGAGTGTGCTTCATTTCCGCAAGGCTATTTCATTTATTTTTAGCTAAACGTTTGATTTCCCGCACAACTCAAGCGCTAAGTTTTGGTTTTCTACCACTTCTCTTGGTACATCCGTACTTTTCTTTCAAATGGAAGTAATGTAAAACCACAGCTTTCCTTTTTTTGATTTATCTCTCTCCATGTTAAAATTTGACCCTGCTCAAATTCAGACAAAGCTTTTCCGTGCGACATTTTTTTTGGGCATTGAACACTTTTAAATTAAAAGCAAGAAAGAAATCAAAATAGCCCGGATTAGAACGAGAAACATATCAATACGTACAACACCTTGTATAATTACATCATAAAGTACAATTTTTAAATGCCTTTTTTCGAGTCAGTTATCCATGAACGCAGAAGTAGTCGGTAGAAAGACAAATGTATTGGGTTGGGGAAAAAGAAATGTCGTATTTGTGATCGAAATTTGACGCTTTATTTAACGTACTTAGAACTATCCGATTCAAGTCAAATATGCCCCATTTTGTTCGCAAACTTCATTATCCCCCTTTTATAAAACCCACCCTCCTTATTTGCAAAAAACTCAGACAACCAGTTCTCCCAATTCTCTTTTGAGGCCAACTTGGTATCACCAAGGGCGTTTTGCATGGACTGGAAGAGATGATAGTCACTTGTGCCAGGTCCGGACTATATGGTCTGTGCGATAGGACATCCCATCCGAGCTCCCGTAGCTTCTGGCGGGTCATCAAATATGTGTGAGGACGCGCGTTGTCCTGGTGGAACACAACACCATTCCTATTGACCAATTCTGGTCGCTTTTGGTCAATCGCCTGCTTCAAACGGTCAAGTTGCTCACAGTAGAGGACCGAGTTAAGGGTCTGGCCATAGTTGAGCAGCTCATAGTGGATAATTCACTTCCAATCCCACCAAACACACAGCAAAACCTTCCTGGCGGTCAATCCGGGCTTGGCGATGGTTTGAGCCGGCTTGCCGCTTCTCGACCACGATCTTTTTCGCTTGGCGTTGTCGCACGTGATTCACTTTTCATCGCCAATCACCATCCGCTCCAAAAATGGGTCAAGTTCGTTCCGTTTGGGCAGAGAATCGCAAGCGTTGATTCGGTCCAAGCGATTTTTTTGCGTCAACACGTGTGGCACCCAAACATCCAGCTTTTTTTGGAATCCAATTTGCAGAAGAAATGGTTTCAACCGGTTTTGTGGTCTACACCTAGTTCCTGACTAATCGAGCGAATTCTCACATGCCGGTCTCTTTGGATAATTTCAACGATTTTATCAGTCTCTACGACGATTGGCCTACCAGTACGGGGTGCATCTTCGACATCTACTACACCAGAACGAAATCGATCGAAACAAAGCTGTGCTGTGCGAGTCGTTACAGTATCAGGCTCATAAACTTCACAAATTTTTGTCGCCGCCTTCGTTGCATTTTTACTTCTAAGGTAGGAAAAACGTAAAATATGACGAATTTCTTGCTTGGTGGACTCCATCTTTGACGCGCTATAACTTAAGACTGAAACGTACGATCACAACACTGTCAAAGAGACACTTGTAGTACAGATTGTCGTCTTCAAATCGCCGTTTAGTGTGACCCGATGCAATAAGTACAACGCAAGATATGTTTAAATGTCGCGCTCAATTGACAAAATACGACATTACTTTTTCCCCAACCCAACCCAATATTTAAAGTAAAGAAAACTGACAAATTTAAATTTATTTACATTCGATCAATAAAACCGCATTGTAACTGTTCAATTGCATATTCTCATAACTACAAGAATTGTATTTTATTTTTAATTTATTCTCTTGGGTCAAGTTAGACGAGAAGGGAAAATTTTACTTTTATTTTGGAAATTGACCGTCCCAAAAGCTCCTAAAACAACCCAACAGCTTTTTCTTTGTTTGCGGACTTTGCATTGTGAATTGTTGTTTTTCTCTTTGTTTTTTTACTATTTATATTCTACACTGATTTTATAAAACTGAATTATTGTCACACAAAAAATTTACGAAATAAACCACAGAAAACGGTGAAAAAGTTATGAATTTTTATTTTGATGAAATTAAAGTGGAGCTCAGAAAGTGATGCAGAAATCTTATATATGTACATACATACATACATACGTACAAGTGTATACATAAATATCTACAAGTCATGCTTTAGAGCAAGCGAATGACGAAAATTTTTTTCATTCAGGGAATTTTTGGATCGAAATCGTTCACAGATCGTTTCTAGCCGATTCGATTTCTACGAAGAATTCTAAGAAAAAAGTCCATTACATTATAGCTCTAAAGTCAATTTCGGCCCCACCAAATTTCAAAAGAAGCTATCTTCCATACGAAAATTCAGAAATAATTGGCAACGGCAATGAAAATCGAAAGTAGAAAAAGTACACCTGTTGAAAGTACAATAGAAAGGAGGTACTTTCAACAGACGCTCCTAGATGTTGCATGTACAACTTTAGATTCTTTCAGGTTTCGACTTTTTCGACTTTGGACGTGATTTGAACCTATTTTTGTTTGAGCTAAGGACTTGAGCTTCCAAGAAGCTTCCCAAAATTTAATTTTCTATCGTTTTTGTGGATACAACTTTTAAAAAGGATCCCCGAACAGGACGAAAAAAGGCCAGACCCAGGTGCCCAGCCGAAGGTTTTAAAAAAGGTGCCGAATGGAGGGTTAACAATTATATGTGAAAAATTACATCATTTAAATGTCCCACCATGAGGACGCCTTTAGTTCCTTCAGCTCATGAATGCCTAATTGTTGAGAACATCGAGGTACCGATGTCGAATGGTTGAAAATTGTTCAGCAACACTTATTATCAACAAAATTACAGCAGCAATGTTATCAACAGAACGTCCAGGTTTTGGAATGCCAGTACTTTTTATATCATCGACAGAACCAGTTTCTAAATATTTTTTCACCAACCTTTGAATTGTCGACTCATTCGTATGATTAATTACATAAAAAAAAATCACGAATTTTGCGAACTTCTAAAACCAAAAATTGCACAAAATTGCATTAGCCTGAATGCCGTTTCTGCTGGATACCACTCCGCATACTAAGGAAACAGAATAGTGCAGTCGTCAGCTCGAGGTATTAATTCCAATCATTTTCCAGTACGCCATAATTAAGACCTTACTGGGCTCAGTCTTAATGTCGTTGTTGTTGTTTTGACAGCCACACCTAACATGGTGAACAGACGCTGACCAGGAAGCCGTCCATTATGGAGCCGTCGCGCCTGGTTTTTTGTATTACTCATCATGCCTACACATGATGAGGGGGACACCTATATCTAAGAGGCGGTGTCTTCTCGCCACTGTCACAAGAACTTCATCAGATTTATGCTGGCTTATTCGTTTAAACTTATTTCGCAACTGGCCTGCTACTACAGGCTTTCCGGCTATCCGCAACCTGCCGACCCCCACGGTAGCTTAGAGCCCAGGAGCGTGGACCTCCGTGGGGGACCGATTGTGCTCTTTGTCGTTCGTTCCGCGCTCTCGCTTGCAGTTCAAGCACATTAGCTTACATTTGCTTGCGTACAGAATAGATTCGTATATTTGATATAGATTTGTTCTTTTTGAAAATTGCGCGAAATTGTATATGTATATGCATGTTTATATACATATATTAGTATACAACATATCTTATAAGGTATATGGTAAATATTACCATATATTTTTTCCTTCATATATAATAAAAAAATTAATAATAATAACATTAAAACAACAGGTATTATTAACAAACTTGGTTTTATTTTAAATTCTTCAAGTAAATCAAATTAATAATAATCAATAAGAAGGCATATGCAAATACAAATACGTGAATTTATATATGTACATATGCGCATATACATACATATATACGCTCACTTAAGTAGGAGAGAGCCAGATGTCGAACGTTGCCGAACGCGGGGGCCGATTGTGCTCTTTGTCGTTCGTTCCGCGCTTTCGCTTGCAGTTCATGCAAGGTAACGGCAAATGATCAAGGTAACGACACATTTTTTCGTGCGTGCAGCCGGTTAAATCGAATTATAAGACGTTATCACATCAAAAAATTAATGTGGTAAAGTTAATCAGAATAATGCAATCAGTCATTGGCAAATTGAAAATCAAACGAGGCTAAATAAGCTACGTAGCGAAAGTGAGAGTCTTCAAAAAATTACACATTGAACACCATTTTTAAAGTAACAGACCAACCTTAATCAAACTAGAAGCCATGCAGGTCCTTTCAGACTATGGCGCATACCTCGCTTATGTCTCAAAAGTTAAATTAGTGCAATTAATATATGTATATGAAAACACCGAAACAAGCGAAGCTCGAATTGCCCAGAACGCCTGAGAATAGCCAAATTTACTATTTTGAGATTTTTAAAAGGCGGTCCTCGCTATAGTGGCAAACAGCTGTTTCGAACATTAGTTCTAATGCGACTGAATACGGTGGTCATGCAATCGATTACTTTTCCTACATCTTATAAACATTTTGCATAAAGTTGAGACATTCAATTGAAGTGAAACAATTGTTAATATGCTAATATGCACTTGAAGAAGGTCTACATTTCATATAAGGTAATGTTACTAGAGCAGCTGGTTTGTTCTTTCTTTCGTTTTGATGATTAGAATGCCAAAGTGATCTGTTTCGTTTATATTCTAATTGAAATTCGTTGGAAAGTTCGCAGAACTCATAGAATTCATGGAAAGTATTTAGTTGCTTTTGATATTGGAATCATCAAATTGCACATGTAAATTTATGTTTTTATACTACTATTCGCCTTGCGATCAGCATTGCGACGCGCTATTACGTTTTGATATACACATGCCTCACAAAGTCTGCGTTCACCCTACAATAACTTTTTTAGTGAATGAAACACACAACCTGATTTTATAATTTTTATAAATTTGTATATATTTATATGTTTATTATATGTTTAAGTTTCAAAAACAAAAATAAATTTCAAGATTCCTCACATAAGTTTTTGGATAACGGTGAATAATGGCTGTAACAAGTAAATAAAGCGACCTAAAGTCTGCGTTCAGTCTTAAAGTCTAATACAAAAACATGATATGCGATATGCAAAAATGAAATCTAATATTTAGTTGGATATCCACGTTGCTTCAGGACTTCACTCAGCCTATTTGGCAGTGAACTTACTAGTTTCTCTGTTTCCTCTGGTGTTATCTTCCTCCATTCTGCATGACACTCCGCAAAACCTCTTTACTAATATAGTAATCACTTGCTGACGAATTCTTTTTTCCAATAGATCCCACAAATGCTCGATGGGGTTAAGATCTGGGGACTGTGGCGGTGTTTTAAGCTGTTTTGGGGCGTTGTACAAGAGCCAAAGCTTAACGATCTCGGCTGTGTGCCGGGTCGTTATCTTGTTGAAACCAAAATGTTCTTGATAAGCCGAGATTTTCTGCACTTTGCTTTAAATTCCGTTTTAGTATGTTCAAGTATCCCCATTTATCCATCGACGAATCAATAAATTCTAACTGACCCACCCCATTTGCCGCCATGCAGCCCCAAACCATAACCCCGCCACCTCCGTGCTTAACCGTGCCACGTTCCCACGACAGTCGGTTCTACGTAACCGGAACGACCCGGATTTATATCCGGCCAAGGACTGTCACTTCAGCAGCATTCCTCGTATAGGAACCGTGCCAACAAGATTTTACTTTTCAAGAGCAGTTCCAGGTTTTCGCCAAACAATTTGACGGCCTTTTATTCCGAATATAAAAATTTTACTTTCGTCCGAAAATATTACTTTCTTCCAAAGCTCGGAAGGCTTATTTATGTACTCATTAGCAAACTGAATGCGTTTACGTCTGTTCACAAGAGAAATGAAAGGCTTTCTTCGGGCGACTCTACCATGGTATCCAGCTTGACGTAGAACTTTTCTGGCAGTTTCAGCGCAAAAACTTTTTTTAGATGTTTGATTTATGTTTTCAACTAATTTTGAGAATGTAATCCGGGGGTTAACCTTTGCCAAGTTGATTATAGAACGCTCTTCCCGGGTCGATAATTTTTTCGGACGCCCTGACCTGGGCTTAGATGTAAAAATTCCAGTTTGCCGAAAATTTGTTACAACTCGCTGAATAGAGGAATACGTTCTCCCAATAGATTTTCCAATATTTCGGAAACTTTTTCCGTCTTTCCACATTTTTATAAATTTTTTCCTCTCAGAAACGCTTATTTCTTTTCCCTTTCCTTCCATGTTCTTTAATTGTCTCCAGTTATAAATAAAATGTTCAACTAAGCTTTGTTAACATTCAGTCGAAAGGAAAGATATCTTAAAATTAACGGTATCATTAAAATAAACAGGCTGAACGCAGACTTTTTGGTGCCACATTTACATGCTGCTGAAATTATTTTCCCGTTATCTAAAAAGTGAATTGAGGAATCTTGTTTTTTTCCCCCTTAACAGCTGGGAATGTAGTGAATAAACAAATTGTAAAGATTTCAATTTAATCATAATATTCTATTTTGTTTTTAATAAATTTAAGAAGGCTATTCGGGTGAACGCAGACTTTGTGGGGCATGTGTGTACAAATTGTATTGGCATGAACATTTTTTGACAGATAAATGACGCTGCCGCTGTAATTTAGGTTTTTCCCCCAAGGCATATTAAACAGAGAACGGCAGTGAGGCTGCAATTTCGATTTTTTTTTTGTTTATTTGGTCTCAAATTGTTAAACTTTTTTAAGTTACTCTAAATTGTCAAATTGACATTCTAGGGACCAAAAGCACAAACAAAATATCATTGTTGCCGATGCCGTAACAGCTAATTACGTGCAATTTTGGTTTCGTCGTTTCCCTTCAGGATTTTTTGATGCTACAGAAAATTTCGATAATGCCGAATATTACAGAAATAATCGAAGTTGATATTCTCGTTAGTAGTCGCAACATCGCCCGGGAGCTAAAGATCGATCATCAAACAGATTTAAACCCTTTGGGGAACTATTTTACGCAAAAATAATGGTTTTTTTATGTGATAACGTCTTATAATTCGATTTAGCCGGCTGCACGCACGAAAAAATGTGTCGTTATCTTGCTCAATCGTCGTTACCTTGCTCAATGATCGTTACCTTGCTTGAACTGCAAGCGAGAGCGCGGAACGAACGACAAAGAGCACAATCGGCCCCCGCGTTCGGCAACGTTCGACATCTGGCTCTGTCCTACTTGAGTGAGCATATATATGTATGTATATGCTCATTTGTATATAAATTCACATATTTGTATTTGCATATGCCTTCTTCCTGTGTGCATGGTAATGAACCATTTCTCTGTTGAGAATAGGACGATGAGAGGAAAAGTAGGAAATATGAAAGGGAGTGTTTTGAGTGCAGAGTTCGTAAATACTTATCATTGATGAGTAAAATATCCCTCATTCAGCTGATAAAAACTCAACTCAATGCATTTTGTTTTGAGTTTTTCATTTCTGCTTAAAACCAAACAAGAGAGCATCAGTTATTTTTTGAAAGAGCGAAAAAATCATTTATTAACATTCCTCTTTCGACATTCTTTTAAGGGGGTAGTATGGTTAATTCGGTGTAAAACAAGCATATTTTTCGAAATTTTTTTTGTCGACACAGTTGATTTATTCAAAATTTTAAAATTACTTCATTATAAAGTCATATTTAAAGAATATTGTGTGAAATTTTCATTGATTTTTATGAAGAAATGAGTTGGTGGCAGCGAATCTTCGCGGACGTCTCATAAAAAAGTTTTATTGCGGTGTCCCTCAGAACTCATTACTGGATCAACTAAAATCAAAAAACCAAATTGATTTCATCAGCTAATAAAGTTTCGCAGGTAACAACGTCGAATTTTTTTTTTCTTTAAATTTTGTCATATTTTAAAACAACAAAGTTTTCAAGTTTTTTTTATGAAAAATCGGTGTTTTGACTTCAAAGCGCTTTAAAAAATTAAAAAAAAAAAAAAAAAAAAAAAAATCGACGTTGTTACCTGCGAAACTTTATTAGCTGATGAAATCAATTTGGTTTTTTGATTTTAGTTGATCCAGTAATGAGTTCTGAGGGACACCGCAATAAAACTTTTTTATGAGACGTCCGCGAAGATTCGCTGCCACCAACTCATTTCTTCATAAAAATCAATGAAAATTTCACACAATATTCTTTAAATATGACTTTATAATGAAGTAATTTTAAAATTTTGAATAAATCAACTGTGTCGACAAAAAAAATTTCGAAAAATATGCTTGTTTTACACCGAATTAACCATACTACCCCCTTAACATGCGCTCTTTGAAAGCATCAACCGAATTGAGTGTTCGCTAGCTTATTCTCTCCTCTCAGATTATTTAAAAATGATAAACTCTCTTCAACAGTAGCAATCATTTTGTATGCTCAGTGAGTTTTCTTTGAAAGCATCATTTTTTATCACTCTTTTATATTGACACATTTACCTACTTGAATTTCTATCGCCGTTTGTTTTTATTAAAGCATTTTTGTGGCTAGTTTGCGTTTGCAAGTGTTTCGCGGGTGTAAAAATTGTAAAAAAGATTTCAGATTTTCTAGCTGTTTATCAAATTGAATGAAAGTTTATTCAAAAGTACAGATTTTGACGAACCGAACGACGATCAGTCTTAAATAATATATTTAATCGACTTTCATTAAATTCAATGAACCTCAACTTTAATGAATTTTCTTTTACTTTCTTTCTTTGAAATTCTTTGAAATTTTTATTATCATATAAGTTTTATTTATTATTTATATTTAAAAAAAATAAATGAAATAAACTTCACTATTCTCGCAAGTATTACTTTCATTAAATAAAGCAGAAATTGGTTAGGGTATGCTCGAAATGCATATTTATAATTGAGCAATGCAAAAAGGGACAATATTGAATATCAAATTACTTATCATTGATAAATTCATATAAACTTGAGCTCAATTAAAGAGCGCATCATTTACAAAACTCGGGGGATGAAAACAAAGCGAATGCTCACAGAACGACCAGTACTCTTTGTATACAAACAAATGAGTAATAAAAGTGTTTGAGGAGTTTACGCAAAATAGATCCTCTCAATGATTTACTCAGAGAATATTTTGTATCAGTTTTATTACTTTTGGTGATAGCTTGAAAGAGTAGGAGCGAATTTTGAGCGCTCTACGCACTCTGTTCGAGTGTAATGTTCCTTGAAAAAGTCAAATCGATGATGGTGCCTCTTCGTGTTGTTGACTTATTAACGTCTGATGCACAATCGAAATTGAACATATCTTTCATGAATTTGATAAATGTTTCGTCATTTTTCTAGTTTGTGTAAATGTGTTGACCTATTCCATTGCGATTCCATTTACCTCCTTCTCTATATCCATACAAAATATCTATCAAACAAATAAAATTAAAATTTTGTTTCGAAAATTGCAACCATTACATCAGAATTTTCTTATGACGTTGTCACGTTAAACTATCGTCAGTAAACCGACTTTACAACCCCCCGAAAACCTCTTTTTTCTCCCAACTTATACATTAATCTTGTTTGTTTTTTGTTTGCTCTACTGCTATTACCTGTTTAAAGTGCCTTGGGTTTGTGTGCAATTGGGCAAACATTGCGCGCGATGAAATGGGACGAAAGAAGACAAGGATGCGGTAGAGCAATTATGAAAGAGGGGGAACTGTAGAATATTGCACCACCTGCTGTTTTCGACATAAATTCCTCCTTAAACGGCACAAGGAGGATTTTTTAAGGTCTTTTGAAGTTTTTCTTGTTTGGTCTCAAGTTGGTGTAAATTATTTGAAAAACCTCGTATAAAACTTCATTTAACAATAAAATTTTCTTCAAGAGTCTATAATAAAATTTATTATTGCCGAACATTTTAGGCCAATATATCTTCCTCGTGCGGGATATTTTTTAAAATCTGGAAAAATATTAGTTTGGGGAAGAAGAAATCCATAATTTTTGGAAAATTTTTTCACAAACGGTGTAAAACTGTTTCAAGGTCGATCTTTAGCTCCCGAGTTATGCTACGACTATGTGTCGGCCAACTTCGACTATTTCTGTGATTTCATCGACATTTTCCTTAGCATAAAAAATGCCTGAACGGAATCGACGAAACTAAAATTGCACGTAACTAGGTGTTACAGTATCGGCATCTTAAACACCATTCACAATTTCAGAGGCCTTTATCAAAAAAAAAGTGTAAAATGTATCGAATTTTCGCTTTGTTGACTTCCATTGTTAACACCGTGTAACTCACAACTGAATGGAACAAACGGAAAACAGCAAAATAATTTTTTAGTATGAAATGTGACCTTGACAACGAGCATAAAATTTAAATTGTTTTATCAATCTTGACGAGATATTCATTACTCAGCGATCTACAGAGAAAATAATGGATTTCCTTTTCCCCAAACTAATATTAAGTTTTTAGAGTCGCTGAAAGTTTAAAATGTTTCACAAACATATTTCCGGGAAAATTTCAGTAAGAATCTTGGAATATTTGGCACAACACAAAAAGAAAAGATAAAAAAACACCGTTTGCTTCTACAGAGCTTCCTCCTTCATCATTGTTATACGGCGTTCTTGCCTACTTTTTTTAGCTGCTGCACAGTATAATTACGAATGCACAGATATTACTGTATTTTTTTTTATTTTGTTTTTTTTAAGACTTTGAAGGCAAATTAGTGGATGCATTCTTATGGAGCTCAACGAAACGACATGAAAAGTTAAAAAAAAACTAAATTGTTGGCTGTCTCGTTTAGTTTTCTTGTTAACGAAATTCTAAAAATTTATTTCATTTTCTGGTGTTTATAAAAACATTATTTGGTTGCTTTTCAGTTTTTCGAAATCGCTGAACACAATAACAACTTTTAATTAAAAGCATTTTTTTTATTTTGTTAGCTCGACATTTTTTCATTTGTTTTCGATTCGTCCCGTCGAATCTATGTTAACCGAGCGTCAAGAAATTTCACAGACCTGTACTTGTTTACATTGTTTATGGACTATTGGCTTTTTTCAGCCAAATTTACAAAGTGAACAATGAAATTTAATAAATGGAGCAAAAAAATGTTTATAGTTAACTACGAAAACAAAAAAAAAAAAATGCTCTACTGCCTTAAGCTCTTAAAGCTACAAACTGATGAAACACTTCCAGTATATGTGAGTCCAAGTCCGATGTGAAGAGCAGCGTCTCCAAAGTACTGCTGTACTTTTGCACTTGCTCGTGGTGCTATTGAAAGTGAGAAGAAAAAAAATCGTATTTAAAAATTACAAATATTTTTGTAATAAATTTTATAGAAAATTAGGTTATACTTACCATTAGGAACACTTGCTGCAGACGACCGATTGTCCAGCGATACCAATCAGTATCCGGATCGCGTCCGTCCGTGTCAGAACGCACCAAATGTTCGGACAATATCATAATGAAGCGTTGGAAAACAATCAAGAACAAGCGTTTTTGGTCCACGTTTGCTGCTTCCAGTTTCTCTTCCATGCGCTCGACCATCTGTTAGGGGAAATGAAGGGGAAAGAAGAGTGAATTAGTTTGAGGTAAACTTGTTGAGAATTTTCTGCCAAATGAAGCAAATTTTAAGAAGTATTTTATATGAAAAAAAGTTCAACATCGTGTGAAAAAATTGGTAAAAAAATTTTTTTTTTATTATTTCCCTTTTTAAATTACAATCTGTTAAATTTTAACAATAAGTAATTATTTTCAAAGTAGTATTGGAATTCTTTGTTCTCTAACCTATGCTAGATAAACATTCAATTTTGCTTTAGATTATTCTACATTATATTATTTTCTAAGTGATAATTATTATTTTTTGGTTTTTCTTTTTTTGTTTTGTTATATTGTGAGTTCTGTTGGAGTTAATAGTTTTAATCTTCGTTTTCCCAATTTCTCCGATTGTGGTAGTTTGCGCATTTGTTCATTTTGATGATTTGTTAGTCGTTGTATATGCTTAATGCTGTATTTTCTAATTGTGTCATCTATTGTGTCGATGTTGAGGTCGCTGTGGATCACGTCGTTTGGTATATACCAGCCTGCTTTTGTTATTGTTCGAAGTATTTTAGATTGCGTCCTTTGAATTATTTTAATATTGGTGTGTCCCAGATTTCAATGCCATATTTCCAAATGGGTTAGATTATAGATTTATATATCACTACTTTGTTGTTAAGGCTTAGTTTTGAATTTTTAGCCAACAGCCAGTATAGTTGTCTGAACTTGTTTTTGATTTCATTTCGTTTGTTTTGTATATGTCGTTTCCAATTTAGTTTTTCATCTATAGTTATGCCAAGGTACTTTGCCCCAGGGAGGATTTTTATTTCATTGTTTTTTATTGTTAATTTATGTTTCTTAGGCTTTCTGTTTGTATATATTACTTGTACCGTTTTATCTTTGTTGACTTCTATTCCCCAATTATCGAACCATGATACAGTGTCATTTATTGTTTGTTGAAGAATGTCAGTCGCGTTTTTTTCTATTTTATCCGATGCCATCAAAGCCGTGTCATCCGCGAATGTGGCTATCATGCAATTTTTTGTTGCTGGGATCGGAATATCTGCTGTAAATATCAGGTACAATAGAGGCCCTAGGACACTACCTTGGGGTACATCTGCTGCCATTTGCATCATGCTTCAGCATTCGTCTTCGAACTTTATAAAAAATGTCAGTTTTCCAGATAACTTTTGAGAATGGTGAAGTGAATCCGTAGTAATATTTGGTTGAGCTTATGCAGTAGTCCTTTATGCCACACTCTGTCAAAAGCTTTTGCAATATCCAGGTAGACAGCTGTGCAGAACCTTTCATTTTCCATATCATTTAATATTTTGTTTATAACTCTGTGAACTTGTTGCACAGTTGAATGCTGTCGTCTAAATCCAAATTGATGGCTGGTTATAATATTTTTTTCTATCAGAATTTTGTCTAATCTGGCAAAAAGTATTTTTTTAAACACTTTTGAAACAATGGGCAAGAGACTGACACGGCGATATGATGTCGTTTCTGATGGTTTGGGGATTGCCGTTATTTGTGCAACTTTCCAGAGGCGTGGGAAGCATTGTGTCCTTAATATGCTGTTGAGTATTTGTCGTATATACCTATATTATGTAATTTCTACATCAGGTAGTTCTTTTAGTATTTCACCATTTATTAGATCGAAGCTCGGTGCTTTTTTACTGTTCAGATGATATCTGGTTTTTGCTGTGGTTGCCATTTTCATTCTCTTTTCTGGGTTACTCGTATTTACATTTTGTTCAATGTGCTGATTGTCTTTTTCGTTTGAGAATATTGTTTTAAAGTGTTCAGCTAGTGTGTTTGCCTTCTCTTTATTGGTCTTTGAAAATTACAGCGGTTTTTAAGCGACTTCAAACTTTTCATTGACTATACTAAAATTTAATGGGCTATAAAATTGCATATCTAGAAACTTTTATATAGATTCCGATTACAATTGTTGCAGTTTTTTTTTTAATTTGTTAAATTGTTGGACTATAAAACTTCTGATTACGAATTTTGAAGACTCGCTACATGATCTTCCTTCAAACAATTGTTGTTTAAAGCGCATTAGGTTAGGTAGTGCTGACTGATCTGTAAAAAGATCTCACTTAGACCTCTATGGCCCATTGTGTTACCAGTTCTATGAATTTGGAGTCGAATATATTATTTTATGCAGTTCTTAATACACGTCTTCGGCAGTTTCAAAAAGTCGTTCAGCCTTTTGTCAGCAATAACCTTCAACGATAAAAATGTGTTGATCCTAGGCACATTTGTCGAGCCCTGCAAATAGTAGGGTAGTGGCAAAGTAGGGGATCCAAAGCCCCCTAGCATTCGCTTCGTTGCATGTTACACGCATCTTCTTCTTCTTGATTGGCGGTAACCGATTTTGGTTGAGTTTAACAAAGCGCATCAGTCGTTTATTTCTCGTGCTAACCGGCGCTAGTTGGAAGTGAAGGCCTTCCTCTACCTCTATCACCAGCTGGTACCGCATCGAATATTTTGAGAGCCGGAGCCATTCAGACGATATTACTCAGCCAACGGAGTCGCTGGATCTTTCTATGTCGCGTTTTCTCTATGTCGTCGTAATGCTCAAACAGCTCATCGTTCCATCGCCTGAGATATTCGCCGTTGCCAACGTGCAAAGGTCCAAAAACCTTCCACATAATCTTTCTCTTAAACACTCCAAGGGACGCCTCATCGGATATTCTCATCATCCAAGCTTCTGGACTAATCCCAACGAATATATATATATATATATATATATATATATATATAACTGCGTGCACCCTTTTTGGGTGTTTGGCCGAGCTCTTCCTCGTATTTGTGGTGTGCGACTTGATGTTGTTCCACAAATGGAGGGACTTACAGTTTCAAGCCGACTCCGAACGGCAAATATTTTTATGAGGAGCTTTTTCATGGCAGAAATACACTCGGAGGTTTGCCATTGCCTGCCGAGGGGCGACCGGAATGAAAAATGTTTTTCTAAATTTGGTGTTTTCACCGAGATTCGAACCGACGTTCCCTCTGTGAATTCCGAATGGTAGTCGCGCACCAACCCATTCGGTTACGGCGGCCACCAACGAATATCTTGCAGTATTTCCTAGACAATGATAATATAAAGTTTGCAGTTTTCGTATTCCAAATCTTTAGCATAATTTTGGCATTTTTGTACGAAATTGGGTGTTCCCATATCAATTGCCTTTCCCGAGTTATTTCCTCGTTTAGTTCCGTTTCCAGAAAGGAGAGTGATGGATATAGGTATGTCAGGCGTGCTCAATTTCGTCAAGCGAATACCTGCTTTAGCAGGCTCATCGGCTCTTTCAATTCCTTCTATTTCTTTGTGTCCTGGTACCCCGTAAATAGTGAACTGCGCATTTCCATAGAGTTCATCCATTTTGGATCTACACTGTTGAACACATTCCGAGCTAGTGCAAGGACGCATAATTCCTTTAGTAGCCGCTTGGCTATCAAAGAAAATGTTTGTCCTAATACGAAGAAGTGTTAATTCCACAAGTAATTCAAGTGCTTTTGTTGTGGCATAAATTTCAGCTACATATACCACAGTAAATAGGGAGTCTGAAAGACGTTTGGAGATCAAATTGTGGACAAAAGACAGCCGCTCCTACTCCTTCCGCCGATTTGGACCCATCTGCAAAGAAATTGTATACATGGTATTTGGATTCCTTTTTGCCATCCATTTTGCTGTATAATGACGCTGGGCTTTTTTCCAAATTTAACTCGTGGAATTACGTAGTCCGTCCTTTCCTTTGAATCCAGAATGTCTGCTGTGTCCAGAAAGTTTCTGCGAGAATTGTCCTGGCATCTTCAGTCTTAGAGCAGATCTTTTGGCTGAGTTTCTTGCTACTAGTTTGATTGGACGGCAGTTTAGAATTCTTTCTTTTACTCTTGCAGTCGCAGAAAATGATAGGCATACTAAAGGGTGATTTTTTAGCTATTCTCTTTTTAAACAATTTGTTTAAACAGCTGACGCACGTTTCGTGTTTTGTTTCACTGTCAAACATCTTCAGTTTGGTCTATAATTTAACCATGAATCGTCTTACAAACGAACAACGCTTGCTAATCATTGAATTTTATTATAAAAATGCGTGTTCTGTTCAGAAAGTTAATCGCGCGCTTCTTCCATTTTATGGTCAGTTTAATCGGCCCACTGAAGCGGCTATTCGAGCTATTGTGACTAAATTTAGAACCAAATTTACATTATTGGACATCAAACCACAAACACGCTTACGTAGAGTGCGAACTGAAGAAAATATCGCAGCTGTATCGGCCAGTGTTAATGATGACCATCAATTATCGATTCGTCGCCGTTCGCAGCAATTGGTCCTCTGTTACTCAACAACGTGGAAAATTTTGCAAAAGGTTTTAGGTGTGAAGCCTTTCAAAATACAGATGGTGCAAGAATTGACAGCGAACGACCTACCGCAACGCACGATTTTTGGTGAATGGGCTCTTGGAAAGTTGGCCGAAGATCCACTTTGTGTTCAATGATGAAGCTAATTTTTGGATCAATGGGTACGTAAATAAGCAGAATTGTCGATTTTGGAGTGAAGACCAGCCAGAAGAATTGCAAGAGCGACCAATGTATCGAGTAAAGGTGACAGTTTGGTGCGGTTTATGGGCTGGAGGTATCATTGGACCGTACTTCTTCAAAGATGCTGCGAATCGTAACGTAACTGTGAATGGTGAGCGCTACCGTGAAATGATATCCAACTTTTTTTTGCCCAAAATGCAAGAGCTTGACTTGCATGACATGTGGTTTCCACATGCCACACAGCACGCGTAACAATGGAACATTTTATTTCACGTTCGGGACCTGTCAATTGGCCACCCAGATCGTGCGATATAACGCCTCAGCTCATATCTATTCAGCCAAGCTTGCTTCAATTAACGCATTGCGCATTGGAAGACAACACTAAAGCATTTATATGTGAGATACCGACCGAAACATTGGAAAGAGTGTGCCAAAATTGGATTAAGCGGATGTACCATTTGCAAGCGCAGTCGTGGTCAACATTTGCATGAAATAATAAAGTTTCATGCATTTTTCTGAATTTTACGTGTGTTTTTTTGAAAAACTTTCCTATAGCTCTTAAAAAATCACCCTTTACTTATTTGTGTCATGGTTAGGCTGCCTACAGGATCGATTTCCAGTTCTTTTCTTCAGCCGGGACTTAATCTTAATGTTCCCTCCTCTCGAATATCAGGGTATTTTAGGCGTTTTTAAAAAATGTAAAACAAATGAATCATTTTGATTCCTGTGCCAAGATTTTAACTCTCATTGCAGCATTTCGCTTTTCACGATTAGGAAAACGATACTATTCTCTCTCAATAAACGTTTTACGATAGTATACCTATATCTTTATACTCAAATATGATTTTTTTCTGTAGCTGAACAGTTCTACCGATAACAGTCCTCTGCTGGAAGCATAACCACCTACTAGGAGCGTTAGAAGTTATTTCATTCAAATCACAGACGAGATCTAGACATACATTAAACGGTCACTGGACCCGACGGGATATAGACGGTCACCGAGAGCCCATTACCATCCACCATACCCGAGCTCTCGTCCCATGAATGCCAGCAGCCTCGTGAGACCTGCATCAGCTTGGCATATTTACGATATGCATATTTTATTATATTTGTTTATTATTAATCAACAAACAGGATGCTTACAGACTATCAGATAGATAGATACAAAGACCGTAGGACACTAGTTATATAAGTAACTTCTTAAAAGTAAACTTAGAGTAAGAAAAATCTAAGTCAAAGGAAGAAGAATAAGCATTAAATAGAGCTAACGCCATCCTAAAAGCCAGTAGTTTGAACTCTTACCTATCCAGCATTGACACCGTCATACTTAGTACATAGTCGGGCATGTCAAAGTACCCCACCTCTTCATATTCCCTCTTTAACCTACTCATGTAACACCAAACTATCTTTATTCACCTCCCATTTTCTGAACCTACCATTAGATGATATTGAAAGCGATGACTGAAGCTTTCACCACTCTTAGCATGGGTTTGTAAGTGCCTATACCAACAACAACATCGACAAATGCATTGCCTCGTTACACTCATATGACTCTGGGACTAGTTTCGATCTACGTAGATACTGCAATACTTGTTAAATAAATATTTAAGACTTTCGACTAATTTAACATCGCCCACCTTTCGGTCCGATCTAAAGGAAATGTCGCTGCAACAAAAATGCATGTGTCCACTATTATTGGGTGACCATAAAGCTCAAAATTTCAAACATTGTAAAAAGATAACAAAAAACAAAAATTTTGTTTGGAAGAAAATTTTCTAAAATTTCTATCTAAAAATGTTTGAAATTAAAAAAAATTGTTTGTAATTAAAAAAAAAAAATTTTTTTTGGAAGAAAGTTTTCTAAAATTTCTACCTAAAAATGCTTGAAATTAATTTTTTTTATTTTCCGACGTTCTAGGTAGAAATTTTAGAATTTTGGCTATGCAGTTTTGTAGCCCAATCTGTCTTCTTTTAATATTGTGTCAGTTTAAAGTGGCTCAAAATCCGATTTGTTGTTGATAATTTTTTGGTTAACGGTACATAACACCTTAACACATTTTCTTCCATACGTCGATTGCTTGAAATTTTTTCTATATGAAGAAAATGCGCAAGACCGTCAGCAAAAATAAATTGTGAAAAATCAACGTGATTTTTGAACCACTTCAACCTTGCAGTTTATTATAATAAAATTAATGAGCTATAAAACTGCATACATGAAAGTTCTCTAGAATAATTGATTAAAAACATTGAAATTTTGATGAAAATTTATTGAATTTATTAAAATTTAATACATAGTTCGAAACTTTAAGTTATATGGTTTTTGGTTTTTGTTTTAGTATAAACTATATTTTTACGACCGGCCTGAAAAAGAAGTTCTTTAATTTTTCAAAAACTAGTTCCTGCCACATAGTTGCAGAGTTACCTCTGACAAATAGCAACTACCGCCAACATTCGTTTGCATTAAAACGGCGACCGAGGAACCAAATCACAGCCAACAATTTATACCCACACCTTGGACAACGACCTTTTGTTTTTGGGTTGCACTGAATTATCTTTAATGGCTGGGCGATTGCGCGCCCCCAATTAATTTTGTGTGCGCGCGCATTTTCAACACAAAGCGCAAATCGCAACTAACGCTTGAAAGAACCCCGGCCGGGCATGCAAATAAATGAGTAGTGAAATTCACAAAGCAGCAAATATTCAGCAAAGTCGGAAAAAATCTACGCCAACTGAAGTAGTAGAATTCTTAATTTTCCGCTTTTCGGCCAGGTGGCTAAAGGAAGCTGAAATCTTTTGCGTGTCAAACGAAGCGTTAAACCAAACAAAACGAAAAAGCTTTGTGAATAATTAAGTGAGCGAATGAGGAATGAAACGCAGTGGTATCTCAGTGGCCGAGTGGCCAGCCAAGCCGGGCGGCATAAACAATGTTTACAACATTTATATGTAGGAGAGCAGCTCGAAAAGTTGCGCAATCCAAATATAGCGGCTGGCTTGCCATGCCGTAATGAGTTTGCATATTTAATTACAATTTTTGGTTATTATTAATTAAAAGAAAACGAAACTGAATACTAGAGCAATAGAGTACAACGGAGCATACAAGTAAATGCAAATAAAAATCAAACTAAATTAGGTCATTTTGAATTTAATAAATGCACACCAAATCCGCAATACGTTGACCTTAAGGCAATGAAAAGTGAAAATGGCGTAAAATTTACAGAAACAAAATATTTTCCCAACACTTTGCTTAGTGATTTCTATGGGCGTATACAAGAAAATAAGCTGTAGTTTTTAAATTAATGTGAAACGAAATTTTAACTTGACATAATTGGCCTTATATTGGTTTGCGCTAGACCTCATTACGAGGGGTGCTGTTTATACAGGGTGACTAAAAATATCTAATATCTACAACAATTATGCACACAAATAATGAATTAGATCTGCAGGCAAGATATATCACTCGCAGTGAACCCCTTAAGTAAGTGGTCAAATACAGACTAGGGCCACGGTAAAATCTTAGCTGACATTTCGGAGCTGCCCACACTTGTAGGCTATGTACTACCGCCTACAACTGGCATTACAAAGTTCACGATCTTCTTACTTTCAAGGGAAGACAGGGAATGGCACGATGTAAGACAGGGCGCGCCCATCCCTGTCTACACAGAAGGCACAAAGCCCGAGCGCAGGGTGGGCGGAGGTATATATTGTTTATTTATAGAAAAAGTATAATGAAAAGAAAACTGAAAAAATTTGAAAAACAAAAAATATTTAAAATTAAAAAAAAAATTAATATATTTTGATTTTTAGCTTAAAAAAATTAAAAACAAATTTATAATTTTGAGATTTATTCAATGCTGAAAATTTTGTTAAAGAGTTTTTTAAGGCCGGCGGGCCAATTAAAAGGTCAAAAAAATCGATTCTTTTTTTTCCTGAAATCAATAGCTTAGATATTCAAGAACATGAGACACAAATTTTCAGAGTTAAATTCCAAGTATTTGCAGAGCTACAGAGCCGAGCGTAGTGCGGCGTCGAGCAACCGTGCGCTTATTGTTGTAGTTTGAAGCGCGTTTTCTCGGCTTTTCATTTTCACGATTTTACCTAATTTATGTACACGATTGCAAAAAAACTAAACGAGCTATCCATTTCATTCAAAATGCGTTATCTTCAGTATTGTTTTCTCTTCTATGTGAACTAAAAAAAACATCCAAAAACTTTTTTTAAGCGACTTTTTTACCCAGTTGAAGAGTTTTTTTTCCTTGAAAAACCACTTTTTTTTCTACCTTCCCCAAAAATTCGAATTTTACGTGTTTCTCCCAATTTTCTTAGTTCACATCGAAGATAATTACATCAAAATTAATAATCTTTTTGTTTTTTGTTTTCAGATGAAAATTGCAAGTTGTATCTTGTACAGAAGTTGGCTACTTCAGTGGCAAGGCGCTCTGGGAATCTATTGATAACTCGGCTTACAATATATTGTTGGAGATTGTACAAATTTTTTTTTTTTTAGTTCAAATACATATATATTAAACTATCCCCAAAACTTCATTTGGCTAATTGTTTTTTTTCTCGTCCTACAACGCTTCGCGAAAACTACTGAATTTAGGACATCTAATTGGCCCGCCGGCCTTAAAGTGAATTATTTTTGGCTTTTTTCAACATTTAAAACTTTTTTTTAAACCTTTCCAATAATGCAGGTTTAAAAAAAATTGTTTTTTAAGTAGAATAAGAAATAAACTGAAAAAATTAATAAGTTTGAGATGTACTCAATGTTGAAAATTTTGTTACGGAGTTTTTAAAGCGAAATATATTCAGTTCTTTTTAATATTAAAAAATATTTTTTTTAGTAGAATAAGAAATAAACTGAAAAAATTAAAAAAAAAAAATAATAATTAATGAGTTTGAGATTTACTCGATGTTCAAAATTTTTTTCAAGAGTTTTTTAAAGCGAATTGTTTTCGGTTCTTATTAACATTTCAAAATTTTCTTAAAATTTTTCCAAAAGCTATACAGTAGATTCTGTTTTTATGCGGTTTTTTTTTTTAATTAAAAAATGCATGTCGACCTTTCGGGAATTGTACATATAAACAAGATTCTAAGCCAGCTAAGCAAAAACTCATCACACATTATATCAAAAATGCTAACCCTACAAGTATGGAACCGCCTGCATCACCATCCAGATCAGACGAGTACATTTCCTCAAGTGACGGAAGTGATTTTACGCCATCCTAAACGAATGCGCAACATGCGGGTATTGTCTGATTCTATTTCTGACGATGTAAATTTATTTTTCGATTCTGACGTTTCTTAAATAAAGATATAATTTTCAAAAATACAATTTTTTGTTTATGCGATTTTACTATAGAACTGGTAGCTTTTTTTATTCTGTTTCTTGCGGAACGTATATACCGCATAAAAACAGAATCTACTGTACTTAAATAATCTTTTTTGTACTTCAAAATTTTTGTTTGGTATTTTCGAAAAACACTCAGATTTTTATCTTATTTTTTTCATTATGCTCAGTTTCACAGTGAGATTTCCTTAATTTTCCAGGTCTAAGCTGGATTCGAATTGCTTTTAAACCTTGTATTTAAGTCATTTTGCACTTCTAGTCTGAAAGGTTTTGTAACAAATGAAATGAAAATAAAAATCAGTGCAAAATACTGCTTTAGCGAAGAGCTGCAGACACACGGCATTTTTCACTGATTTTCTGCACGTATTTGAAGTTTTCAAGTTCTAAACCTCCCTAAATAAAAGTGAAGACACATTTTCATCTAATGAGATGCTATTAAAAGATATCTCCATGAACTTTGTGCACAGCATAAATAAAAACTGGAGGTCATTTCTGCAACATGCAAACACTTTTTGTTTTTTTTTTATTAATACTTTCCGCAGCAAATGTGCGATGTGTGTAGACAAGGAACTGAACAGATTACTCCCGGACATCGAGAATAAATTGCGTATACAACGTTTTTTGACGCAGTTGATGCATCCAAAATCCATGTTTTGGAGTGACATTAGAAAAAATATACTTTATTGTTCGCGATGTGCAATAATTTAAAAACGAATAAAGTCGCTTTCGTTGATGAGTATTTGTTTTAATTCCTTGTGCTCAGACTATAAAAAGAGGCCCTTGTAAGCATAGAATACTTCTAATTAACTCACCTCTTCAGTTGGCTTATCCACGTGATTGATGGGCTTTTTACGTTTGGGCACTGCCTCATCCTCTGATTCGCTGGACGATGAGTCCACTTTTGCCAACTTATCCTTCGCTTCAGTTAGCTCACTACCTGTAATAAGAGATATTTTTTAACAAAATATTTTGCTTGACATAGTACTCCTATAGAGGCACTATAGACCGAACTTTGGCCATGTTCAGACCCAAAAGTTTCGCGCGATTTCGGCAAAACAGAAAGCTGAACTTTCGTGGAGCATTTCTTTAATTTTTTTCAAAAATTGTATACATTTTTATTATTGTAACTTTTTTGAATACTTTGCCTGTCTCTGCCACTGTTATGGTATTGCGCTTTGACTGTAAACTTACAATTTATTATACTGAAATTGAATGGGCTATAAAATTACTATCGCGAAGTTTATGAAAAAATCTGGTTAAAAAGTTGAAGATTTTGATAACAATTTATTGAAATTCGTTAAATGAATTTTTCCCAAAGTTTTGTTATAGGTTTTTTATATGCAATGAACTATATTTTGTATAAAAACTGTAGGATCCCGAAGCCGTTTTTCTGTCTTAAACACACACTTGTTTTTCTAAAAAATTTTTATATGTGCCACCTGCAATCTTAAAATTAATTTCGACATAGTTTCAGCTGTGCAAAAATACAATAAAAGTTGTGTAGATTTTTGCGTCTCCAGATTTCAATGTCCGCCACTGTATGTCTGTGGAGACATGCTCCACTTTTACTTACTCAGTTTAATTACGTGTTTGTTCATTTTCTTTATAGTCAAATGAAGTATTTCCCACAAATACATTTTGGTGAATTCGCCGGTCATCTCTTTGGAGAATATCCATGTGGCGACAGCCGAACAGTCAACAATTTGTAATTTCAGCAATTTGTCAATAATAACCACCATCATTTGTTGATGATTCTGCCACAACTCGTAGACGTTGTGAAGTATGCATATTTGCGCCTCCTCGGATTCGGCGAGTGCCTAAAAAAGATATTTTTTTATTAGATAGTGGTAATATAATAATGTATTTTCTTTAATATATATTTTTATCTATTTTCAATTAAAATTAATTGTTTTTTTATGGTTTTTCATAGCTGAAATGCATTCGCTTGCCTGCCAAGGGTCGATCACATTAGAAAAAACCGGTTCAATAACCCAGGGTCTAATAAGTGATAATAAAAAAAATCAATAATTGACGTGTACACTTCTGTTAGGTGTTTGGTCGAGCTCCTCCTCCTATTTGTGGTGCGCGTCTTGTTGTTTTTCCACAAATGGAGGGACCTACAGTTTCAAGCCGACTCCGAACGGGAAATGGTTTTTTATGAGACGATGGCAGAAATACACTCGGAGGTTTGCCATTGCATGCCAAAGGACGGCCGCTATTAGAAAAAACTTGCAGCTTTTGGCAATACGCTGCATCATGGCGCTCGCATGGGAGCCAGCGTCACCACTCTTGTGCGGCATGGAATTTGCATCAAAGTGAGCCAGGAATGCTACAGTGTTCACTTTGGCCATGTTCCATTTCCGAGTGCCCTTTGGTGTTGGGGTAGAGTCCGTTCTCGCACTGATCTTGAAAGTGATATACTGATGGTTCTATATATATATAATTGGCGCGTACACCCTTTTTGGGTGTTTGGCCGAGCTCCTCCTCATATTTGTGGTGTGCGCCTTGATGTTGTTCCACAAATGGAGGGACCTACAGTTTCAAGCCGCTATTTACTTGTAGCCGTACTTGTTCCCGTGCGTTCGACGCCTCGTCTGTATCTTTTCCTCTTGGTTGGTGAGAAGTCCGGACTGCGAATTTGGGGTTCCGATATAATGAGAATAAGTAATATTAGTTCTCTCAAACTGGAGTTATTTTCAGATTTACCAAAGAATCCGGAAACTTCTGTCCCATGGCTATCTCTGTCTTTGTCTCTATCCTACCCTATCTCTTTCTCTTTGTTACTTCTCTCCATTCCTTCTTGACAATCTACTCTTTTACTTTCCAGAGCTTTGAATACAACGGGCTTTTTAACCTGAGTGTTTTAGGAGTTAGCGATCTCTCGATTCTCAAAATTCAATACCAAGTTGCTAGCCTTATATATATATATATATATATATATAATTGGCGCGTACACCCTTTTTTGGGTGTTTGGCCGAGCTCCTCCTCCTATTTGTGGTGTGCGTTGTGCGTCTTGATGTTCTTCCACAAATGGAGGGACCTACAGTTTCAAGCCGACTCCGAACGGCAGATATTTTTATGAGGAGCTTTTTCATGGCAGAAATACTTTCGGAGGTTTGCCATTGCCTGCCGAGGGGTGACCGCTATTAGAAAAATGTTTTTCTTAATTTTGGTGTTTCACCGAGATTCGAACCTACGTTCTCTCTGTGAATTCCGAATGGTAGTCACGCACCAACACATTCGGCTACGGCGGCCGCCTTGGCCGTTGCTAGCCTTAAGGTAGTAAGAAATTGCATAACCGAGCATGGAAGACCTCCAGGCAGATATACGGTCGAATTCACCTCTTCCGTAAATATATCAAGTAACCTGATTTAAAAGTGTCAATCTTGTTAACAGAATTCTAGTCAAGCCTTGAGTGGCAGCTTCGCATAAATGCGGCGACCTACTGAACCAAGTCATCAAAAATTGGTGCTGTCCACTTGATGATGGCACATATTGATGGCACTGTCAATATGCAATTCCACAAACAATGATATGAAAATAGCTTCAAAATAAAGCCGCAATCAAATTGATACCTCACGCCATTGTTGTTTTACTCAAATATCGTTTACCCCATGGTCCACCTATGTATTTTTTAAATTGCTCACCATAACGTAAAGCGTAAATATTTTTATTATATAACTGAGTTGCAATAATGTCTCACCTTAAACACCAAATGGAATTTCGATATGGCAGCAAAACTATGCGAAAACGACTTGGCGCCCAAATTCAACAGCGTCTGCACGAACACATCAATTTTAAGTGGATTGAATGATGTCTCCGACATTTCCTGATCCGCATTTTCACCGGAATTCGGTAACTCTTTCAGAATATTGATGACCTCTTCGGGTGTGCATTTCTGGCGAATTGCCACCACCAGCTGATGTGCCACCTGGGTGCCCGCCAACGACGCTGAAAGTAGGTAAAAAACAAAACCAAATAGAAATAAATCTAAAATTATAAAGCACTCATTTTTCAGAGATATTAGAAAATTTTTGCAAATTGAATTCGACACATTTGAAAATGAGGAAATGAAATTGGCTATATAATTTCAAATTAATTGGCAACGCAACACACAGCAAATAAATAAATACATTGTTTTATGAAATGGAAAGCAGCGGCGTATAGAAGTTGATTACAGACACTTTCGCTTGTAATAGAAATGTTCAGTCGTGCGACATTTTGTCATTTCTAGGGGACAATGCACTGGAATGCAGCTCGCTGTAGTGGAGGCGGTAATTGCTGTTGTTGTTGCTGCATATTATGCATTGCACATTTGGAGTTACATAAATTGTGGGTATTTTGAAGTGTTGCAGCTATGAATTTTTGCCAACAATTGTCATTAGTGACGTTACTAACTGCTGCCATTGCTAATAAAAATACTTTTTTTCCTTTTTTTCTTTCTATGTACTATGCAAGTGTGCAACAGTAGATCATAATTGTGCTCGCCTGTCTGGAACAATTTCTATTTCTTAGGTTTTCCTTCTTGGTGATATTGTTGTTGCGCTCACTCAACTCGCATTTACTGTGATAACATGCGCAATAATGTGTTAAATAGGAGTAACAGTAGAAAAAAAGAAGAAAAAAACCTTTTTAAAAAAGTAGAAAACAAAACAAAAAATAAAAAAAAAGAATAAAAAAAACAATAAAAAAAAACAAAATACAAAAAAAAATATACCAAAAAAATCAAAAACAACACAAAAGAACGAAAACAAAAATATGAATACAAGTACTTTAATAAATTTAGATTCCAATGAACCAATCTACTCCGCTGGTGTAATGTAACACCACCTGCACCCGTGCTCCAAATAATAGGAGCGCGACGAATTGCCAAGTTGTAACTATCTCTCTTGTATTTAATTTTTATTTATTTAATTTGATTCATGTTTTATAAAAGTATAAAAACATTCCACAAAACAAACCATATAACTCAAATCCCCAAACTTTGAACAAAATTCACAAAAATTTAACAATTAAAAAAAAAATACATAAAAATGTCCTACTTTTTATTCAAAGGCCCTTATAGCCCTTTTAATACTAGGAAAGGGTCTGTTTACTGTTCGTTCTCACTTAGCGTACGCTGTTATCATTTGGAGACCTTACGACCAACCTTCGACAAATGGAATTGAGTGTATCAAAAAATATTTCTTATGCAGGCATTACGTTCCTTACGATTTGAGGCCGCTGCTCCATTCTATAACTCTCAGCTAAAGCTAATTAATCTAGAATCTTTAGAAAAGTGAAGGACCGTCCTTTCACTTTCGTTTATTTTCAGTGTTGTTAACGGCATCGTTTACTGTCCACTTTTACTTGAGCGGATAAGCTTTAATGCTCCACAAAGAAGTCTTCGCAATTTTTACTCTTTTTATGGGGAAAACTTTAAGACTAAACTTGCGAATAATGCATCCACTGCTCGCCCGCTTCGAGACTTTAATTCATTATCAAATTCCAGACCGCGGAATCAAGCAGTCAAATTCCAGAACAAATTATCCAATAAAAATTTTAAATTTAGTTGCTTGGTATTGATTACTGGCGCTAAAGTAATCCTCCTATCAGAAAATGCTATACATTTTGCGATTGGCCCGTAATGCCAGTTCTGTTTTGACATTTGTGTAGCAAACACATGCACGTTAATAAACAATGTTACGCTACACTGCTCCAGAACGCGGAATATTGCTGACTATTTATTTGACCAATAATCGGTCGGTGACTTTGGCACAACGTGAATTTCGTCGCAGATTTCATCGCCGTCCAACGCCTACTGGTGAAACACTGCGACGTTTAGCCGCTCGCCTCGAAGAGACTGGTACAACACGAGATGTTGCCAGGCGTGGCAGACCCCGGAGTAGCCGTTCTGCAGAGAATATTGTTGCTGTAGCCGAGGATGTCATGGAAGCGCCGTCGGCATCGACCAGGCGACGTGCCACGCAAATGGGTATCAGTCGACGGTCTTTACAGCGAATTTTGGTACAAAATTTGAAGATGTTTCCGTACAAAGTCTAGACGCTGCATCAGCTGTTAGCTGCTGACCGCCAATCGCGTCTAACATGCGCTCAAGCCATCCTTAATCACCACCAAGTGGAAGATGATTTTTCATCAAAAATAATGATGAGTGATGAGGCCCATTTCCATCTTAGCGGGTACGTAAATAAGCAAAATTTACGCTTCTGGGGCACTGAAAATCCGCGTGTTACCCACGAAGAGCCATTACACCCGCTCACTGTATGGTGTGCTGTTTTCGCTGGAGGAGTCATCGGACCTTTTTTCTTCGAAGACGTAGCGGGCCAAACGGTTACTGTGCCTTTTTGCCGCAACTTGATGAATTGGGATTGGAAAACATGTGGTTCCAACAGGACGGTGCAACGGCACACACTGCACGTGCCACAACCGATATGCTGAAGGATACATTTCCCGGGCGCGTAATCTCCCGTTTTGGCGATTTGCACTGGCCAGCAAGATCGCCTGATTTGACCGCTCCAGACTTCTTTTTATGGGGCTTTTTGAAGTCGCGGGTTTATGTCAACAAGCCTCAGACTCTTGCAGCTCCTGAAGACAATATCCGTCAAGAATGTGAGGACCTATCGCCGGAAGTTTTGGCCAAAGTGATGGAAAATGCCATAAAAAGGGCTCAAATGGCAATCAACTGTGGCGGCGGCCATTTACATGACATCATATTCTCGACTTGATGTAAAAAAATTGAAAAGACCAAATAAAAATAATCCACAAGAAGAATCAAAGTTTTTCATTTTTTTTTTAAATTACAGTCAAAAACATCGCAAGGTTACTTTTGCGCCATTACTTTGTATTAGTACCTAAATTTGGCATGTTTTTCTTCACATTTTTGGCTAGTTTCTAAGGTACTTTGTACTGCAGATTATTCAAATAAAATTAATAAAAAGTGACATTTGTCAAGAGACAGATGCAAAATTTACCACGATGGAACAACGCGTTAAAAGAAGATTCCTCACTTCACTTTTTAGATAACGGGAAAATAGTTTCAGCAGCTTGTAAATATGGCACCAAAAAAGTCTGCGTTCAGCCTGTTTATTTTAATGATACCGTTAATTTTAAGATATTTTTCCTTGTTCATATTAATTTTTTATTGCACATTACTTCGACTGAATATTAACAAAGCTTTGTTGAACATTTTATTTATAACTGGATATAATTAAAAACATGGAAGGAAAGGGAAAAGAAATAAGCGTTTCTGAGAGGAAAATAATTATAAAAATAAGAAAATCTATTGGGAGAACGTATTCCTCTGTTCAGCGAGTTGTAACAAATTTTCGGCAAACTGTAATTTTTACATCTAAATTATCGACCCGGGAAGAGCGTTCTATAATCAAATTCGCAAAGGTTAACCCCCGGATTACATTCTCAAAATTAGTTGAAAACATAAATCAAACATCTAAAAAAAGTTTTTGCGCTGAAACTGCCAGAAAAGTTCTACGTCAAGCTGGATACCATGGTAGAGTCGCCCGAAGAAAGCCTTTCATTTCTCTTGTGAACAGACGTAAACGCATTCAGTTTGCTAATGAGTACATAAATAAGCCTCCCGAGTTCTGGAAAAAAGTAATATTTTCAGACGAAAGTAAATTTTGTATATTCGGAATAAAAGGCCGTCAAATTATTTGGCGAAAACCTAGAACTGCTCTTGAAAAGCAAAATCTTGTTGGCACGGTTAAGCACGGAGGTGGCGGGGTTATGATTTGGGGCTGCATTAGAATTTATTGATTCGACGATGGATAAATGGGGATACTTGAACATACTAAAACGGAATTTAAAGCAAAGTGCAGAAAATCTCGGCTTATCAAGAACATTTTGGTTTCAACAAGATAACGACCCGAAGCACACAGCCGAGATCGTTAAGCTTTGCTCTTGTACAACGCCCCAAAACGGCTTAAAACACCGCCACAGTCCCCAGATCTTAACCCCATCGAGCATCTGTGTGATCTATTGGAAAAAAGAATTCGTCAGCAAGTGATTACTAGTAAAGAGGTTTTGCGGAGTGTCATGCAGGCAGAATGGAGGAAGATAACAGCAGAGGAAACAGGGAAACTAGTAGGTTCACTGCCAAATAGGCAACGTGGATATCCAACTAAATATTAGATTTAATTTTTGCATATAGCATATCATGTTTTTGTATTAGACTTTAATATTGAACGCAGACTTTATGGTCGCTTTATTTACTTGTTACAGCCATTATTCACCGTTATCTAAAAACTTATAAAATCAGGTTGTGTGTTTCATTCACTAGAAAGTTATTGTAGGGTGAACGCAGACTTTGTGGGGCATGTGTATACTATATATATTTTTTCTTACAAAACTTACAGCAACTTCAACTCTTTAAGGAAGCATCAAAATGAATTTCCACCTGTACTCACAGAAATCACGAGAAATTCACAGTTATAAAGTAATGTCAAATATTCCAAACGAAAAATAAAGCGGCGCACTTGGCTGCAGCTTTGCCCGGCGATCGATGAAAAAAATCTAAGAAAAGCAGAAAACCGGAAATGGACTAAAACAATAGGATAAAATGTGAAGCGGCCGTTGGAAATTAATATTTTGCTATCTGCTTAGTAGCCCCTCTGTAACCAGAAGATGGCTATTGCTACTTCTTAAAGTGAAATCAAGGAGTGGAGTATTAATGTTCAAAAAATACGAGGGTGCCTTTTATATTTCGGGATTTGGCAACCCTGGTGTTGCAATCTGGCAACTGACAGCTGTATCGCAAAGCTTGACATTTTTTGGATTTTACGTACTCAGAACGTTTTGAAATACCAGCGCTATTTGTGTTGTTTACAGTAACTTATATTCCAAAAATGGAATTAAATCGTGAACATTTTCGTGCGATTATTTTTTACAACTTTCGACGTGGATTAACTCAGCAACATTGCATGGATGAACTTAATTCAATTTTTGGCGATGAAGCTCCATCAAAGACCAGTGTTTATCGATGGTATGGTGAATTCAATTGTGGTCGTAGTTCACTCCAAGACGAATTTCGTGAAGGTCGTCCAAAATCAGTTGTTGTTCCGAAAACCCTTGATGCTGTGCGCGAACTGATATTGCAAGATCGTCATGTGACCTATCGTGAGATTGAGACAATCTTAGGCATTAGTGGGACCAGCATACATTCAATATTGCATAAACATTTGACTGTCAAAAAAATTTGTTCGCGTTGGATCCCACACAATTTGTCAATCGCCCAAAAAAAGGCTCGTGTCGATTGGTCGAAGGAAATGTTCAAAACATAGGATCGCGGGGCTTCGAAACACGTCTATGACATCATGACAGGTGATGAATTATGGATTTATGCGTATGAGCCCGAAAGTAAACAGCAGTCGACTGTATGGGTGTTTCAAGATGAGCCAAATCCAACAAAAGTTGTTCGCGCACGAGGCACTTCCAAGCAAATGGTCGCCTGTTTTTTCGGAAAAACTGGACATGTCGCAACCGTACCACTAGAACAACGCAGAACAGTAAATTCTGAGTGGTACACAGCCATTTGTTTGCCAGTTGACTTCCAAGAAATTAGAAAAACCAATCGCCAAAGACGGATCACTCTTCACCAGGACAATGCGAGCTCTCACACATCGGCTCAAACAACTGCATTTTGGAGCACCCAAAACATCGAATTAATGGGTCATCCGCCGTATAGTCCTGACTTGGCACCGAATGACTTCTTTTTATTCCCGTACGTAAAAAACAAACTGAGAGGTCAACGTTTTTCGACACCTAAAGAAGCGGTTGCGGCATTCAGAAAGTGCTTCGACAATTGGTTCAAACGCATGCAAAAGTGTATAGATCTTCATGGAGAATATTTTGAAAAACAATAAAGTGATTTTCGATGATTAAAATTTATTTTTGTTCTCTAATCCCGACATATAAAAGGCACCCCTCGTAATAGCCTTAAAATATATTAACTAAATTCAGGGTATATACGGTAGTAGAGGATATGCATACATGTGGCTATAACTTTCCGAAACCATTATTTTTCTTTTTGCTCTTTTTCAGATGAGATATGGAGAATTACAACATAACTCAAGAAGAGAAGAGACATGCACATATCAACGCTATTTGTGCAAATCATACCGATTTAGAAATCTCAAATTTTGTTAAGTGCCCGTTCATTCGTCCATAAGGTTCGCTGTGAAATGGAAGCATCAGGCGGGATGCAGAATCTGGAACACGAGAAACGTTCTGACACTGCCCGATCTGCAGAATTTATTCAACAAGTGCAGGTGGTCATTGACCAGGACCTTCCAAAATCATTGAGGGCCCATGCGAGGGAGCATAATGTTTCTGAGAATCTTATTCGTCGAGTTGTTCATGAAGATCTCCGGTATAAACCTTATGAAGACAGTTTCAGTCGAAGCAAACACGAGAACAGCCTGAGCTGTTTTGGGTTTTTTCTGATGAACATTTTTTTGACGAAAACCAAAAGATCAACAGCAGAAACGACACCAATAAGCATTCTCATAACACCATTTCTTCTCTGAATGCTGGAATTAATACCGCTACGGTCAATATGAATATGAAGCATTTGATTCGGGCGCAGATCGAGGTGTTTATTGCAGTTTGGAAATTTTGTTGAATGATTTATGGATTTATGTTGTGTAAAAATGTTCTGAAGTTTCATTAAGTTTTTTCAAAATAAAAGTTTTACTATTAGATGTTGCGGATAGAAGAAATAATGCGTGCTATATCCATGACTTATAGCACCTCAGGGGAAGTTAAAAAGTGAGAACCAAGATGCCTGCAATTTAGCCTAGTGAAAGCAGGGCAGCTAAGGAGTGGCTCTTGAGATGATTCCACATCAGCATTTTTCAGATTCTTAGCTACTGCAGAAGATACTTGAAGTTATGTGGAGCCTAACTATATCAGGAAGTATCTGATTAAAATCAGCATTAATATCGAGAGTTACGGGTTTGTTTTCCTAACAAACTTTCTTCTCCCGCTCCGATTCATCAGAACCTCACATTTTTCTTACATAGAGCAAGCAAAGGCAAGTGGGTAAAGTCTTTGATTACCATTCATCTGGGAGGATACAGAAACGATTCTTCCAAATACCTATAAGATTCTAAATTCATATAACAATAAGCTAATACCAAGGAAGGTCTGACAGAGCACTAGTCGTCTACCTGAAATTCAATAGCGTCTGCATGAATACATATGGGTTCCGCATAGACTTTCCGTCGCCAACATTCAGCAGAGAGTGAATGTGTGTTCTCAGCTGCTGCAACGGCTTGAAAATGAAAGTTTTTTGAACCGTATCGTTACTGGTGATGAAAAATGGGTCCTTTACAATAATCCTGTTCTCAAACGCCAATGGTTAGACAAAGATGAAACACCAGAACCGACCTCTAGAGATGGCCTTCACCCCAAGAAGATTCTCCTGTCTATTTGGTGGGATATGGCCGGTATTGTTTATTATGAACTTCTGGAACCAAACCAGACGATAACTGCTGATTATTATTCACACCAGCTATCAAACCTGAATGAGGCACTTAAGGGGGTCTTCTGGTCTCCAGCGAAAAAAAATCGATTTTTTTTTTTTTGCATAATTTTGTTGTATGTGTATGCGAGAAGACGCCACAGAAAGGATTTTTTGAAAATCGCATTTTTTCACATTTTTCTGGGCACCGAAGTGTACCCTCCTCCGGCCGTTTTATCATAAACTTTATCTTTAATCGCGTTTCCCCGAAAATCGTGTTTTTTAAGCATTTTGGTCACACTTTTCATAGTAGTTATACTCCGACTTCAATGGTTTTGGTCTTAAAAGGTTCGGAAAACTTACCGCTAAGTTTCCCCGTGTACGATTTTTGAAATTTTTTTTCATTCCATTTTTATAACCTTTTAAAGTTCAAAAAATTAGCAAAAAAATTTTTTTTTGCAAATTGTTGCATAACTTTTGAAAAAAATTTAAAAAAAAAATCTGTCACGGGAAAACTTAACCAGGGCAACTCTGAAGACAACGCATATCTAATTTTTGCTTTCTGATTACCCAGGTGGAAAAACCGTGACCAAAATGGAGACCTGTTTCGTTTGGAGGTGGACGTCTTCAGCGCCATTTCAAGGTCGCGGGTGTTAATTTTTTTCAAAGTCAAAACCATTTTTTAAAAGCCAAGACATGTACCTTTAAAATAAAAAAAATTTTTTTTTTAAATATTCACAGGATTTGTCACAATCATCCCCAAAAAAACCCTTAATTTCAGGGCCTCGAGACCAGAAGACCCCCTTAACAAAAATCGACCGTCTTTAGTGAATAGACGTAAAGTTTTGTTTCACCACGACAACGCAAGACCTCATACCGCAAGGCAAACGTTAGGCAAGCTGAACGAGCTCGGATGGGAGCTAATGCAGCATCCACCATACTCTCCGGATATTGCACCTTGTGATTATCACCTTTTCCGTGGACTTCCATCCCATGAGTAACAAGAACTACTCCTCAAAAGAAGCTATAAAAAGGGATATCGAAGCGTATTTTGGCTCCAATGACAAACAATTTTTTGAGCAGGGAATTAAAAATTTGCCTAAACGTTGGGAAGACATTGTAAATAATGAAGGAAAATATATTATTGATTAATAAATACTTTAAAAATCTTTTTTATTAATGTTAAAACCACTTAAAAACTCAAACACAAATTTATTCCTCCAAAGTGATACTATCACCTTCAAAGTAATATTATCGGCCATCAACTGCAATGAATTTACTCGTATACCAGCATTTGATCCAGCTCTTGAAACATTTCTGGAACTCTACTTTTGGTATAGCCATCAGAGTCTTCTTCGATTTGTCTATCACTTCCCTTCGGCTGTTAAAACTCGGTTCCCGTAGTAGGTTTTTTACTCGAACAAACAGAATTCGATAGCTGTTGGATGATATTTATTTTGTTCTTGGTAAAAAAAAATCCCCTCATAATGATGGCACCGTGCGACGGTGTTATCATGATGCGAAATTCACGAGTTGTGGTATTTCTTTTCTCTTGGTTTATTTTGAGCTCTCCCCTCGGCCGCCTGATATGATGTCTGGATTGCGTATCGTACTCATAAACCCACGTCTTGTCTCCAGCAATGATGCTTTTGATGAATGTTGAGTTGGATTTTGTCTTGGAAATCCTGACTTTGACAATATCCGGTCCCTTTTTCGCATGAAATTCAGGTTCTTTGGGACCAACTTTGCAGCAACACGGCGCAATGCAAATCATTAACTACAATGCCCTGAACGCATCCATATGCAATGTTCAAGTACTCTGTCAGCTCTCTGATGGTTAATTTACTGATCAACCTTTCTTTCACTTTATTGATGTTTTCATCAGTTTTCGATACCGGTGGCCTTACTAAGAAAAAAATAACTCGAATGATATCAGGGTAGTGCGTGATAGATAAATGACCACCACTACTACGCTTACAAGGCAATATGCTTTTCATGAAGTTTTCCATAACCGAATTGCAAAGTGGGTGCCCTATGTTCTCGATAGCCTCACGAATTCCATTTTTGAGGTCTTGAATCGACCCTGATACCATCCAATTCCGGTCATAAAAAATCGTTAATCATCTCTCGATAGTGCAATCCATTCACTAATAACACCTGTTATTGGAAAACCCTATATTTAAAACAATTTTAAATAAAAAGGTCGCCCCGAAAAAGCAGTTTGAATATTTAAAGTACGATAAATAGAAAATTCGCTTTAGTCACCCTTAAAACTGATAGGGCTGTGTAAAATGAAGTTGAACAATTGGTTAAAATGTTATCTGAATGCATTGAAATTCCTAAAACTCAAGCGGTTTTAAGGGGTATTTTACTCAATATTAAAATTAGCTTTTGCATGAATAAATAATTACTTTACTTCTTGCCGCTAATATAAACGCCTCATGATTTTGGGCCGCATTTTGTTTATTGTTTTTTATAAGAAACTCACAAGTGATTTTTGCTTTCTGATTACCCAGGTGGAAAAACCGTGACCAAAATGGAGACCTGTTTCGTTTGGAGGTGGACGTCTTCAGCGCCATTTCAAGGTCGCGGGTGTTAATTTTTTTCAAAGTCAAAACCATTTTTTAAAAGCCAAGACATGTACCTTTAAAATAAAAAAAATTTTTTTTTTAAATATTCACAGGATTTGTCACAATCATCCCCAAAAAAACCCTTAATTTCAGGGCCTCGAGACCAGAAGACCCCCTTAACAAAAATCGACCGTCTTTAGTGAATAGACGTAAAGTTTTGTTTCACCACGACAACGCAAGACCTCATACCGCAAGGCAAACGTTAGGCAAGCTGAACGAGCTCGGATGGGAGCTAATGCAGCATCCACCATACTCTCCGGATATTGCACCTTGTGATTATCACCTTTTCCGTGGACTTCCATCCCATGAGTAACAAGAACTACTCCTCAAAAGAAGCTATAAAAAGGGATATCGAAGCGTATTTTGGCTCCAATGACAAACAATTTTTTGAGCAGGGAATTAAAAATTTGCCTAAACGTTGGGAAGACATTGTAAATAATGAAGGAAAATATATTATTGATTAATAAATACTTTAAAAATCTTTTTTATTAATGTTAAAACCACTTAAAAACTCAAACACAAATTTATTCCTCCAAAGTGATACTATCACCTTCAAAGTAATATTATCGGCCATCAACTGCAATGAATTTACTCGTATACCAGCATTTGATCCAGCTCTTGAAACATTTCTGGAACTCTACTTTTGGTATAGCCATCAGAGTCTTCTTCGATTTGTCTATCACTTCCCTTCGGCTGTTAAAACTCGGTTCCCGTAGTAGGTTTTTTACTCGAACAAACAGAATTCGATAGCTGTTGGATGATATTTATTTTGTTCTTGGTAAAAAAAAATCCCCTCATAATGATGGCACCGTGCGACGGTGTTATCATGATGCGAAATTCACGAGTTGTGGTATTTCTTTTCTCTTGGTTTATTTTGAGCTCTCCCCTCGGCCGCCTGATATGATGTCTGGATTGCGTATCGTACTCATAAACCCACGTCTTGTCTCCAGCAATGATGCTTTTGATGAATGTTGAGTTGGATTTTGTCTTGGAAATCCTGACTTTGACAATATCCGGTCCCTTTTTCGCATGAAATTCAGGTTCTTTGGGACCAACTTTGCAGCAACACGGCGCAATGCAAATCATTAACTACAATGCCCTGAACGCATCCATATGCAATGTTCAAGTACTCTGTCAGCTCTCTGATGGTTAATTTACTGATCAACCTTTCTTTCACTTTATTGATGTTTTCATCAGTTTTCGATACCGGTGGCCTTACTAAGAAAAAAATAACTCGAATGATATCAGGGTAGTGCGTGATAGATAAATGACCACCACTACTACGCTTACAAGGCAATATGCTTTTCATGAAGTTTTCCATAACCGAATTGCAAAGTGGGTGCCCTATGTTCTCGATAGCCTCACGAATTCCATTTTTGAGGTCTTGAATCGACCCTGATACCATCCAATTCCGGTCATAAAAAATCGTTAATCATCTCTCGATAGTGCAATCCATTCACTAATAACACCTGTTATTGGAAAACCCTATATTTAAAACAATTTTAAATAAAAAGGTCGCCCCGAAAAAGCAGTTTGAATATTTAAAGTACGATAAATAGAAAATTCGCTTTAGTCACCCTTAAAACTGATAGGGCTGTGTAAAATGAAGTTGAACAATTGGTTAAAATGTTATCTGAATGCATTGAAATTCCTAAAACTCAAGCGGTTTTAAGGGGTATTTTACTCAATATTAAAATTAGCTTTTGCATGAATAAATAATTACTTTACTTCTTGCCGCTAATATAAACGCCTCATGATTTTGGGCCGCATTTTGTTTATTGTTTTTTATAAGAAACTCACAAGTGATTATAGAATTAAGCTTTTTTTATCAAGGTCTGGGAACCCTGATGTCTTTATAAATAAGACAAAGTTAAAGCCATGCAATGTACTAAATATATGTAGTAGAACACATATATAATCATACATAGGTGCATGTATGTATGTGAAGACATATTTCAAATAAGTTAGAAGTAATAAATTTACATACTTCGGAAGAAAATTAAACACAAGGTCGCTATCGTATCGCCGCCCACTAACATTTCGTGTCAGAAGTTTTATTAACTCATCTAAGCAAGTGGACAGTGTCAATGCGAAACCGCTAACGAGCAAATTAGCAGAAACAAACACAGAAAACCCGCAACATAGCATTAAAAAAGCCAAAGTGCGGTGAATGAAATGTTGCTGCTAAGTACTTAAAATGCCGTTAGTAAGAATATCGTGAGGTAGCAGGCAGGCAGTGAGTCTTCAGAAATTTTCACATAGCCAAATGTAAATAAAGTAAAACACAAAAAAAAAAAAACACACACAAGAAATGGTAAAACACACGCAACACTATTGTACAGGGTGCTCCATCGAGCGTTTAGAATTTCAACCATCGGCATTATTTTTGACTACGGCGGCCGCCGTAGTCGAATGTGTTGGTGCGTGACTACCATTCGGAATTCACAGAGAGAACGTAGGTTCAAATCTCGGCGAAACACCAAAATTAAGAAAAACATTTTTCTAATAGTGGTCGCCCCTCGGCAGGCAATGGCAAGCCTCCGAGCGTATTTCTGCCATGAAAAAGCTCCTCATAAAAATATCTGCCGTTCGGAGTCGGCTTGAAACTGTAGATCCCTCCATTTGTGGAACAACATCAAGGTGCACACCACAAATAGGAGGAGGAGCTCGGCCAAACATCCAAAAAATGGTGTACGCGCCAATTATATATAATATTGTAGTAACAACATTCATGACGTGGCAGAAATCTCGTTTATGGTAGGTAGGTGAAATGGTTGAAGTATAACTCTAGCACTCCCCAAGTAGCGCTAAAGCGCCGTTTTGATGCCAATGAGACCTTCAACAGGCGAATATCTATAGCCAGCCAAAGCTGTCGATGTAATGGAGAAGATTGGTGGCTTTTAGGTTGGCGCACTGCCCCAGGTTGTTGAAGAAAGGAGCACACAGTGACCTTAATCGTCTAGCTGCCAAACCTGGATATCTACAGAGAAAGTGCTCAACAGTCTCCTTTTCTGAAAGGTCCTCACAGCTTCTGCAATGTGGGTCAAATGATAAACCTATTTTTCTCGCTTGTGCGCCGATCGTCCAATGGCCGGTAAACACAGATACGAGTTTGGCGTGGAGTCCTACAGCCAAAGGGTTTTCGAAATAGCACACGAAGACATAGAACTCCATCTTTTCCGCGCTTTCCTGAAAAATAAGTTGTGTAATTCCCCTTTAACAACAGTCATGGGGATGCCGATGACCGGGTCGGAGGCCTCTGAGCGCAATTCAGTTTCCTTCCTGGCAAGTTCATCAGCAATTTCATTTCCCTCTATGGCCATATGTCTTGTGGCCCAGATCAGAGAAATGTTACCTGCACACTCAAGAGATTTGATGTCCTCCTTATAGGAGTTGATTAAATTGGCGTCGTCAGAGCTTTGATAGCCATATCAGAAAAAATGTGAATATCTCACTCGCTCCCACGTTCCCTAAGAATTTTCCATGCCTGCAGGATTGCAAAGATCGTTTATGGTTAGGCATTTTCAAAATGTTTTTTTGCTTTATGAGATTTGGGATACATTAAAATCTTTGAAAATCGCTTAATCAACCGAAACGTTGATGTTAGAAGTCCATTAGACATTAGACTGCCGTTTCGCACCAGAGTATCCACAGACTACTTAATAGCTGGAACCAAGCCACATTTCTAAATTCACTTAACTAATAATCGGTAGGTCAGGACACTACGCGCACGGCAGTCAGTTCTACGTTACCGGAAAGATCCGGATTTATATACGGCCAGGGACGGTCATTCCAGTAGCACTTCCCGTAATTGTATGGAGAATGTTTATGCTGTTACAACAAGCGCTCTCTGAGTGCGTGTGCATTCTCTGAGTACAACAAACAAAGTTTGACTTAGAGAACAGATTAAATTACAAAAAACAGAAAATGGCTGGAACATGAAATCGAAGTTTTTATTGTTGAAATAAGTGCCGAAGCTTGTCGGATGGGACTTCATGTTTAAAGGCAAGGATTGGAAAATATTCATGCGTGCTCTATTTATAGCCAAATTACCCTCCTGGAACACTGCCGGCCATATTACTTATCATGTAACCGCCTGTACAGCTGAAATTTTCGATCAGCTCATGAGTTGAGTTTCTAACAGATGTTTCAGAGGAAAATGCATTTTGTGACCAAAACTTGCAACTTGCATAAGCCAAGAAAAAGCGGTGAAAGTTAGTTTTCACATTACTAAAATCTTTTACCATAGACAGGAACAGGTGGTAGCCACTTAGTGCCAAGTCTAGACTCTAACGAGGATGTATAAGAACCCATTCCCAACTAAATTCGCTCAGTTTTTGGTGAGCCCCTATTCATGTGCATGACTCGCCGTCATGGATAACTATAGTGATGCGAAACTCTCTATTTTTATGTGAGAGCGCGCCCGCGCGAGAGCCGAGTATCCAAATCCCACCGTTTGCATACTTCAATGGTAGTGTGGAAACTGCAACATTTCCAATTTTCGCCTAAATATCCAATAAATGTCTCTTCCGATGTAACATTACCGTCTAAAGTTATAAAAAATGCAAATACATTTTGGCAGCGCCTTCTTATTTTATGACGCTGTTCTCCTGATTGGACACAATTCTTCTTTTAATTGGTCAACGATGGCCGCATTTAAGCGAATATTACCTTTAATACGGTCGTTTGTTGACTGAACAGTTCGGAATTAAGAGTCTGGTCGTAGTGGAGTAGCCCACAATAAATTATTTTCTGTCAATACCACCAAAAACATAACAACACCTTCCCAACCATCAACCCTGACTTGGGCACTTTTTGCGGCGGCTCACACCGATCGGTTTAGCTTGACGTAACAGCAATTCGCAGCTGGAAATGCGGTCTATGAGGTTTTTTGCGTTGAATCGGGCCTCCTTATATCGAGACTTTGTTTGCGTCAGCCTTTCTGAAGAGGTTCCAAGCGATTTTCTGTGCAATTTTTAGTTTCAAACCAATCGAAAAAAAAACGCTTGAATGATTGGCGGATTTGTATTATTTTATCGGAATTTTCTGATCTTCCAGAGCGTAGTACATCTCTGACATTAAAATTACTGATATTAAATTGATGAGACGGCCGCCGCCCCCAATGGGATGGGGCGTGACTACCATTCGGAATTCAGAGAGAACGTAGGTTTGAATCTCGGCGAAACACCAAAATGAAGAAAAAGTTTTTTCGACAGGCAATGGCAAACCTCCGAGTGTATTTCTGCCATGAAAAAGCTCCTCATAACCATGAAAAAGCTCCTCATGCCGTTCGGAGTCGGCTTGAAACTGTAGGTCCCTCCATTTGTGGAACAACATCAAGACGTACGCCACAAATAGGAGGAAAAGCTCGGCCAAACACCAAGAAAGGGTGTACGCGCCAATTATATTATATATACAATATATAAATAGATGAGACCAAAATTTCGCATTATCAGTACCATAAACACTACTCACATAACAGTTTCTTGGCTAGTGTTTTCGACTGTATCGAAAAAAAATGTAATATAGCGTCGTTGTTGTAGCAATTCATAAAATAATACCTAAGACGTGTTTCCTCTTTCCTGGTGCCCACCTTTCACGCCTGCTAACCAATACTGAGTCAAGTAATTACAAAATTGTCTCGCACTTGTACTACGCGTGATACAGATTACTAAATCCATCTATTGGAAAAATAATGGATTTCGCTTTACTACGTCTGCACCTTGTATTTTGAGTATTGCTTTGCCTGCGTTGACACGAGACTTCAAGCAGTGCTATTGTAAGATTATAAAAGTCAACAAATCTTCTTGCGTGCGAATCTAGCTTTTAATCAGAATAGATTCAATTTGCATCTCTCTTTTATTAAATATTAACCAAAGTCCGTATTGATCTTTACTCTGATATGCTAACTCAGACAGGAAACTGCTTTGCGCCGTCGAACATCAGCGATGCCTATCGGGCGTAACTGCTGCACATACGCGTGCCAACGCCGGCTGACTGATTGTGAGTCTAACAGAAGCAACAGTTGTTCAAGTGATTTTCGTTGATCGAAATCGGCGAAAGACAGCATACGAGACTGCAATCGGAGCACACTTGAAACGACGCTACTTACCCCAACAAACAAGCCACCAACACTTTTGTGTGCCTGAGTAACTCCAGTTGTTAAAAGCATTGCGAAAATTTCAGTTTCATTTCATTTTCTTTAATGTTATTGTTTTTCTTTTTATTATACATGCATACATTTATATAAACATACATACTCGTATATATGCACAGATGTTACCTTTTTCACTTTTTTAAGTCGTTGTTTGCTTGTAAGCCTCATGTTTCACTTGACTGCAACAAAACTAAAGCTTAGTGTGCGCGGGTGGTGGGCCAACTAAGTGACGCCTATCGCCAAGCGTTTGGGCTGAAAACGCATTTGTTTGTCGCTGAGGTACGAAAAAGTAGCAAACGCGTGCGTTTGGTGGTTCAGTATAGTTTAGACATTCGAATAGTAAGCGTTGTTTTTCGGAAAAAATCGAGTTCGCGGCGATAAAAAAAGAGAACTTCTCTAAGGATCTGAATTGATAGACTTTCTGACAACCTTATGCACAATATTGGACCATGGATTACCAATTTGTGTGTGTGCTGCGCATTTTTTTGATAATACTAGCGGTGGCGCATGTAAGTGAAAATTATGTCGATTGGAATATGAATTATTGAACAAATGCATGGCGTGGAGTGTAAAAAAAGACGAAACAAAATTTTTTTTAAATAAAAAGCAAATACATTTATTTAAATAGAAAAAAAAATTTAAATAAAAAAAAAAAACATTTACAAAATTTTAAGAAAAACCAAACAAAATTTTTAGAAAATAAAAAAGCAAATAACTTGTTTTTTAAATAAAAAACAAACAAGAAACAAAAATTTTTTAAATTAAAACTAAAAAAAAAAATTAAATAGAAAGAAAACAAAAATTTTTAAAATTAAAATTAAAAAAAAAAAATTTAATAAATTCAAATAAAAAAATAAAAACCAATTTTTTGTTTTAATTAAAAAAACAAAACATTTTTTAAATAAAAACAACAAAATTTTTTCATGTAAATTTTTTTTTTCCTAAATTAAAAACAAAACCAAACAAATTTTTTTTTTAAATAATAAAAGCAAATAATTTCTTTTTATTAAAACATTTTTTCAGTTTAATTAAATGTATTGCATTGAAAACAAATACAAATCAAATTTTTACAAAATTAAAGAAAAAAAAACAAATAATCGTTTCTAAATAAAAAAAACAATGTTTATAAAATTAAAAAAAAAAGAAAAAACAATTTTTATAAAATATAATTAAAAATTAGTTAAAAAAATGAATTTTTAATTAAAAATTATTTACCAAAAAAAAAATTTTTTTAATTAAAAATTATTTTTAAATAAAAAAACAACAAATGTTCTTAAATAAAAAAAGGTTTGTAAATAAAAAAATGTTTTCAAATAAAAACAGAAAATGGTTAAAAAATTGAAATAAAACCAAGCCAAATATTTATAAAATTAAAAAAGAAAGTAAATATGATACATTATTTTGAAATTAAAAAAGAAAAAAAAAACAATTTTTTTAGAATTAAAATAAGAAAGAACAATTTTTATAAGATTAAAAATAAAAACAAAATTTTTTTATATTAAACAATTTAAATAAAAATATCGTTTTTATTAAATTGGAAACAAAACCAAGCCAAATTTTTATAAAATAAAAGAAAGCAAACAGAATTTTTTTAAATCAAATAGACATAACACCAATTAAAATTTAAATTAAAAAAAAAACTTAAAAAAAAAATGAATCTTATATTGTAAAACTAGAAACAAAAAAAAAAACAATTTCAAAACTAAAAAAAAAATAAAAAAAAACAAAATGTTTGTTTTAATTAAAGAAAAAAAATTAAAAAATTTAAATAAATAGAATATTTTAGTGCAGTGGAAAGTCAATATTTTCCACACACTTTTTTCTGATAACGTTTGCAGTTCTTGTGAAATTCGAAAATTTTGACCTGGACACTTGAGCATTTGCATGGTTTTTGTTGATTTGACTAAATGAATTGCGGAAAATTACTGTCGAAGAAAAAACTATCGCGCGAAGTATACACCGATAGTCAAAAAGTATTTACACAAAGCTGAATTTGTCACACTATTTATTAGAAAGCCTTTGTTTGTTATAGTTACACAACTGTATTGAAAAATATTGTTGTTGAAATCTTTAGAGTATACAAAGATAAATAGTGCAAAGTCAAAGAAACGGCATATTTCACATTAAAGCACTCATTAACATGACAAATTCAGCATTGTGTAAATACTTTTGACTATGGGTGTATTAAAAGCAACTAATTTCAGACTAGATTCGTAATGGTGCACTTCAAGAAGTGGCAATGAAGTAGTTTAAGTTGCTATAAATTAGAGGCAGAACTCAAAGATAGAAACTATGAAGAGGTGAAGTTCAGCGCACGACCGTTCTAGTTTACCAGAGCGGCAGCCTTTGGTCTGCTGCTGCTGCCACTCTCGAGCCTCAATTTCACCAACTTCGAGCTTGCACTTTAATGTGTTAGTCAATGAGCTAAACTTGGAAAAACAAAAATTAATAAATAAGACAAATAGTCAAAATTTGTCAAAATGTTGAGGTGATATCATTCGCGGGCTGTATGTAAATACGGATCACTCCGATAAAATAGAATCCACTATCGGGAGAAAAAATAAAGTAAATAACTGGCGCGTACACCCTTTTTGGGTGTTTGGCCGAGCTCCTCCTCCTATTTGTGGCCTGCGTCTTGATGTTGTTCCACAAATAGAGAATCTCCCCCTAAAAAACGAATCATGCAATCTGAATTCGATTCGAGATAAAAGAAATATTTTTGCTTAGCAATAAAAAACTTGCGGCGGCTCCTTGCATGTACTCGTCCTAGTTCCGCTGGGAAGCCCGACGCACCTCCACAGGTGATCAGTTATCATTTTACCAAACTAATTTCTGTGTGTAAGCATATGAAATCTCGATAAGCATTTGTGAGATGGCGTTAACCGAGCATGTTCGTGGCATTGAAGTGCTTAAAAAAAATAAATGCCAAAATTTGCTAAAGAAAAGTTAAGATTTTTAAGATTTTAAGTAATGGAAAGCGGGCTCCACGACTCGAAAGCAAATCTTTTAAAAAATCTCGTGAATCAAAAGTTTGCACTCATTCCAACGATTTTGCCACAATGAACATTTCCTAATGAAAAATTTGCTCTCAGACCAGGTGCCATCCTTCCATCAATACTTATCAAGGTATTTATTCTGATATTTATTGCTTTTCACGAACTCTGAAAGTATTCGATGCGGTACAAGTTGGTGGTAGCAGAGGAACGGAAAGATTTACTCTGCGTTCGAAAGATCAGGGGAGAAAGACTTGGCTTCTCTTGGTGTGTCTAACTGGCGCCGGTTAGCATGAGAAAGAAATGATTGGCCACTTTGTTAAACTTGTTTGCTCGAAAGCACATATCCGGGACACAAAATCAGTGGCGTTATAGTTTATTTGGCGATGCAACGAAAATAAATAGGAAATACGTGCGGCAGCCAAAACGTGAGCATTCGACCCCAAGTTCGTAACCAAAATCATAAAGCACGAGGCAGGCCTCAAAATGGTGTGGAATTGCTTTGAGTGGAACGGTGTCCGGCCAATTTATTTTATTGAAGGTAATATGGATGAGGTCAAGTACGTTCAGATACTTCAAAATGGAATGCTAGCTTATGCGGAAGGAAACTTACTGGTGATTTGGAAATTTCAATAAGTTTGGATCAGTTATTTGAGAAGGCCAAGGCAGCATGGGAATCCATTCCAGTTGAACTTTGTAAAGGTTTAATAATGTTAATGCAAAGGCAACAGTACTAAAGCAAAAATGACTTTCAACAAAATATTAATGTATACTTTTCCTTTTCGCATAATTTTTTTATGATTTGTAGTAAAAAAAATGTAATCTTTTTCTCAGATAAAAAGGCTCATATAGATTGAAAACGTTATGTATCTATCGTTCTTAGGTTGTTGTTGTTGTTGTAGCAGCTTACTAAACCCTGCCAGTGCGATGTAGTTACCGCCTGTCTCCGTCTAACTCATCTAACGGTAGGCCCAGGAAACGTGCTGCTTCTCGACAGGGTGGTTTCAGTGAGTAGCTTTGATGGGGCATGTGAAAAAGTGGTTAGTATCGTGCGGAGTGCCTTCACATACCTCCACACGTGGGGTGTCGGTGTCGATTCTAAATAGGTAGGAGTTTAACCTGCTATAATATCCAGAACCCAATTGGGCCAAAGTTATGCGGGTCTTGCGGGGTAGCTGAAGCTCTTCGTCTGCAATAGGTGGTGGTTGAACTCTGATGACGACATTCACAGGTCGGGAATTTAGGAAGGTTATAAGTGTCCCCCGATGAATGTCGTTTAGTGTTTGTCTGTTTACTGTTCGTTCTTAATTAAAATATTTTTCAACGGCCGAATGTGTACGAATCTTTGTCTTGCGCGATCTGCACATTTGCTAGAACAGCAGGTGCGTTTCTCCGTTTACAGATAACTCCTCTTTGCTTATTTACGTAAATTGTAAATCAAATATATTTCAAATGGCGCCATCTACCATGCCATGAAATTTCATGTCCCTTCCTAGACGAATCTACTAAAGATGGTTTCGGTAAATCAGTTGATTTGTGTACATCCGGATGTCACCATAAAATGAAATGACAAATCGGCCTATCGTCGTATGCTTGGAGCTCTAACTTCATGTCGGCTGTGCAATGAAGTTCATCCGTTTCTTTTCCACTTTCTTTTGTCCAGATATTTCTATGCACAAAAGTTTGTTGTTGGTTTAGCGCTAGCACCTTTAGTGTATGTGCTTTGGTCCCTTCCTACAATTTTATCAACTTGGAATCTGTATCTGAGTCAAGTCAGATTACCAAACAACCGCCAAACGAAGAATTAAAATTGCCCGCTGGAATATAGTTCCCAAAGAACGTAAAATGTATTAAAACCTGGTTAAGATTATTGCCTTTTTATTGAAAATATTTTTAACTCATGATATACACATTAATTTTCCCTGCATTTCACTCCAGCCACTTACAAGTATTTAAATTATGCGCTTCAATTTCTTATTCAATTTATAGCTGCATCGCACCGATGCCATTATAGGGCGAGATTTAGTTCTCACACCCAAACGAGGTCTACAACTGAGCGGTAAGAGTATATTTTATGAGGAAGACTCGAGTGCAACAACAACTCACAATCAAACGGTCTTGAGACCATGGGAGCGCACATTGAAGCATGTAACATTCGTTACACTTTTCACGAATGCCGCGGCTGATGCTGTTGCCGGGAATATCAGGTAATCAAAAGATTTTACGACTACTTAGTATAAAAGAGTATAGACGCATGCCATATACACAGCTATGGATTTGGTTAATTGAGACGGTGGAGTTGGAGGTGGATGTGGTGTTGGTTGTTTGTATTGCGTCAGTGAAAACCAACAGTGCGGAATGTTACGTTTGTAAAATTACTAAAAATTGCGTAGACGCTGAGCGATGTTTTCGTGAAGCGTGCGGCATGCGGTATGTGGAGGTGCGTTTGCATGCTATTTTGTTGCTATACAAGTATGTATGCGCATCTATATATGTGTGTGTACGTAACCGGGTTGTAGTTTGCACGTATGTAAGGTTTGTTCAACAAATAGTCGAATGCAATTACCAAATCGAATAAAACTGTATCGAAAATTCAATTAAGTCTATTTGGGTGATGACGGTTTAAATTGGCTGAAGTTTCAAATTATTTTATGACGAGTCGTAATCGAGTTTATTGTAATTTAATTGTGCCGCAGTCCAGTAGCGATTTTTTGTAATAAATACTTGTGCAATGTTGCTTGAACTAATTTTGGTATCACTTGTTTTGTTTTTTTTTTTTTGGTGATTTAAAGAAAATTGTTTGTTTCTTATTTTTTAAAAATTTGCACTTAAAAAACTACAAATCAGATTGCAATTTTTCATTTGGGGTAAGCGAGTTCGCGCCGTAAGTCTTTTGTTTGTTTCAAACAACGCACGCTAAGCTCTATGGTGAGCACAGAATAAGTAAGCTAAAGTTGTTATATGTGCATATTAGGGCGGGTTGATTTGTGGGGAGGCAAAAAAATCGCCCATTGCTCTGTGAAAACCATATTCTAGGGATCAAAATAAGAAACTTTGCCGAAGGAATCATACCTCTAAAACGAATTCTGATGTCCCCCAATTTGGGTCGAACTTTTTAGTTTCTTTTCTATAACTCACTTAAATAAATTTTTTCATTTACATATGTTCTGACTAAATAAATTTCTTAAGAGAAAAAATAGATATTATTATAAATAAATCAAAATAAAGAAAAAACATAGCCATTTATCTTATTTTTTCACGTAAAGGCCAAAAATGGTGATATTTTTAATTAGTTTTAGAGGTATGGTTCCTTCGGCAAAGTTTCTTATTTTAATCCCTACAATACGATTTTCACAGAGCAATGAGTGTTTTTTAAATCGACCCGGCCTAGTGCATATGTATATGTATTTACAGCTGTGCTCATGAAACAGGTAGTGCCGGTGGGCCCTAACTTTTAAAACAACAAATCACACCAATGTTGGTATAAAAACTTATGAAAAGTAATGTTTAAATATTTTTAAGAAATTCGGTGGCCGCCGTAGCCGAATTGGTTATTACGTGACTACCATTTGGCAGTGCGTAGGTTCGAATATCCGTGCATGAACATCAAATTATAGAGCTTTTTTTCTAATAGCGCTCGCCCCTCGGCAGGTAATGGCAAACCATGAAAAAGCATCTCATAAAACTCCCATCTGCTGTTCGAAGTCGGCCCAACACGCCAACGCCACAAGAGGAGGAGCTCGTTCAAACACCGAACAGAAGTGTACGCGCCAATTATTTATTTATTTTCAACTAACTCCCTTAATCCCCTAAAATCCCTTTGTTTTGTAGTTTATATTAAAGCTGCTTGCCGATTGTAGTCATGTTTCACAGTTTCGTTTTCGTTTCAGTTTCGTTTTTTCTCTAATGCCAAATCAAGCTAAGCTTAGCCTTCTCCTTTCGTTCTAGGCAAAGCAGAGAAGGTCTCACCAACTTCTTGCATTTCCTGATAATGCAAATATAATTTTAAAAAATATATCAGGGATGTCCAGGTATTTTTTGTTGCATTCCGAGTTAGTTCCCCTAGGGCATTGTGCCACTTTTTTCAATTCCGACTAAATTCTTCATCATTTAGAAGACTCAAAGTCAACAATTTGTATTTGATAGGTATTTGATGGAGTTGACTTAAGTAACTTGAGCGTTCCTTGGCAAGTCCTTGAACATTTTTCCGTCACAAAAATATACAATAAAATCTACTACAAACAAAACTAAAAAACAAACCACTTGGCTGATGACTGATATGATCCAAATTTCTCTGAAATTTATGGGAAATATTTTATGTGGTGGAGTAGTGGTGTACAACTATTTCTTCTTCTCCTTAATTGGCGCTCTAACCGCTTACGCGGTTTGGCCGAGTTTAACAAAGCGCGCCAGTCGTTTCTTTCTCGTGCTAACCGGCGTCAGTTGGACATACCAAGTCCTTCTACACCTGATCTTTCCAACGCAGAGGAGGCCTTCCTCTTCCTCTGCTACCACCAGCTGGCATCGCATCGAATACTTTCAGAGCCGGAGCGTTTGTATCCATTCGGACAACATGACCCAGCCAGCGTAGCCGCTGGATCTTTATTCGCTGCGCTATGTCTATGTCGTCGTAAAGCTCATACAGCTCATCGTTCCATCGCCTGCGATATTCGCCGCTGCCAAAGTGCAAAGGACCAAAAATCTTGCGCAGAATCTTTCTCTCAAACACTCCAAGCGTCGCTTCATCGTATGTTGCCATCGTCCAAGCTTCTGCGCCATACGTTAGGACGGACATGATGAGAGCATTATAGAGTGTTAGTTTAGTTCGTCGAGAGAGGACTTTACTGCTCAGTTTCCTACTTAGTCCAAAGTAGCACTTGTTGGCAAGAGAGATTCTGCGTTGGATTTCAAGGCTGACATTGTTATCGGTGTTAATGCTGGTTCCTAAATACACGAAGTCTTTTACAACCTCAAAATTATAACTGTCAACTATTTACCGAATAAGGAAAATCGTGTTTTCTCAATACTTATGTTTTTTTTAAGTTTTATGAGTCAGTTTTTTCTTTTGAAATAAGCGAATTTTTTGAGGTTAGCTGAAAATTCCTTTTTTTTTGTCGGGACAGATTAGCAAGTACAGCACTCAGACAACATTAAGCCCATTGTACTGCGCTCGGGTTCCCTTGTCAATTTTCTTTAAATCTACCCGACCTCTAAAGAAATCTGAGATCTTGTGGTGCCAAGGAGCCAAGGTGGTCGCTTCTTATTACATCAGTGCCAAAGACCCCAAGCCTGATTCGAGTAAATTCCAGGGTGACGCACAAAAAGACGTCCGCTGTTTCATCCTCCTCTCCACATGCTGAGCAGAGTCCACTGTCTGAGCTGCCTACCTTTTCCATGTGCTTCGTCCATAAAAAGTGGCCCATCATCAGTCTCATCAGCTGCTTACAGTCCCTTCTGCTTAATGATATGAGGATCTACGACAGTCGGTCGGACATGACAGGTAACATCAGTTTTGTCCATCTGCCGCCTCTCACAGCCTGTTAGGATCGCTTGTGTGTTAAAGTTAGTCATTTGCTTTGATGGCTGCAGAAGGGAGTGGCAGAACAGCCTCCGGGCCAAAGAAGTTGGCCTCAGAGCCCATCCTAGCTAAAGAGTCAGAGATCTCGTTACTCACGATACCCACGTGACCCGGGTCGCATGTTAGTATCAGGATATTATGTCTACCGACACAGCTGAGCCTGAATTTACAAGCCTCAACTACCCTTGAAGTGGTTGGAGAGCTGTCTAAGGCCATGAGTGCAGCTTTGCTGTCGCTGCAGACACTTGCAGATCTGCCTCTCCATCTGTTTTCCATAACAAAGTTCATTGTTTCTTGAACAGCATACCCCTCCGCTTGATACACAGATGCGTTCATCCCAAGAGCAAAGAGTAGTTTAATCCAGCTGGATTCTACGTAGACACCAGAGCCAGATTTATTCCTTAATGTGTGTATTTACTTCAATTTTATTTTCATTTCAAAATCTGTCTTAAATTACATAATAAAAATACATGATTTTATTCAATGCCTCCACAGCAAGCAAAAGGCTTACAGCGACTTCCTCTCATCCCCCTACATTCAGCAACACAGCGAGTCCGACACGCGTTTTGGAGATATTGTGACTCTTGCAAACGGTCGCCTGGAGGAAACAGCCAATAACTCGTTTCGCTTTGTAGAAGGATTATGCGATTACGATTGTGATGCCGAGTACGTGTGGGCTCTGTGGCAAGTGCAGAGGATACGGCATCGCGATGCAAATCGAAAATTTCGTTACGAAATGAAATTTAGCGTGAGTCCGTTGCGCGCAGAAAGTGGGGGCAACATCAAAAGGAAAGCTGAGCTGGATAGCAACAATAGCAAGAGAAGCGTATCGCAAACTTTTATACAGCGCGACGATGACTATCCACATACATTCGGAAAAATCGTTTACAACGCCGAGTCGCGGTTTGCTGACCGTCGATTTGATGACTATGCTGGACGAAATTTTAGACAGGCACCAATAAATCAGTATCGACAGGCGACCCCCATGCCACAACCAACGTTTATGCATGGCATCTTTCAGCCGCATCCGCACTTTCCGCCGCCGTTGCCACAGAAATTGAACATTGGTGAGTACATTAAAGACTATCCCGCTAAGGCGACACCAAAAGTCGAGCTCTTTCCGAATATACTCAACGCGGTAAGTCGGAATTATTATCCCACGCCCACTACTTACCGACCGAACTATCAAACGAAATTTCCACGCCCGGAATTATATCCGCCCACCACTCACCACGAGCCTATGAAATTCCCGGATAATCCAAAGGAACCGGTCGTGGGTGGTGGATTTGGTAAAATTTCGACGCCGGTGGTGACACATCATTTCCATCATCACTTTTATATGCCGAGTACTACCAGTATTGAAAATGGACTTGGTAGCGCTGAACAGCCCATAAATAATCCAACGAACGCTTATAAAAGTGTAGCGACTGAAACCACAGCGCCCACCTACTTCAACAGCTACTACAATGAACACGTGAAAACGAATTTCCAGCAGGCGCTACATCCACCAAAGACCATAAATTTCCCAAAGTCAGAGACCGAGGTGCACAAGGAACACGTGGTGCAAGTGACGCCTGTGCCACCGCTGAAAAGGCCGCAAATTTATCAAATGTATCAGATACCGATTGACTCCAAAGTGCCACTGCTCATCTACCCAGCACCTGTAGTGGAAGAACAACCAATTTTGGCACGTAATAAACCGTTTATACAGAGTGAGCCGATGGACGAGGAGCCTATACGCTATTCCGAACCTGATCCACTCTATCTTAATCTCGCGCATAATCCACCGATTGACGTGTCCTCTTACGAACTGAGCGAACCACAATTGGAAGCGCCGAAAATTAACCAATTGAAGGAATATGCGGATGTCCACATCAACACAGTTTTGAACAGAAAAAATAAAAAGCCCGATTCGATAGCCGCGCAATTACCGCCACCCGAAAATGATCAGGATGTGCGCATACCTTACGAGGATGAGTCTCAAGAGGCTAGTAAGCCCAAACATGACCTCGAACAGAAGCCAAGCCAAAAGGACGAGCAAATATCGATAAAAAAGAAACCCAAATCGAAGATTTCCACAAGCACAACAGCCCCAACTCCCACCAGCACGACCGAGAAGCTCTTTGAAACGTCCAGCACTACGCCCGGCACAACTACATCCACCACCATCAGCACCAGCACCAGCACTACTGCTACCACAACGGAGCTATTTACAAGCAGCAATCAACTGGAAACGATTAAGACACTTGCGCCTTCAGTGCAAACAACGCCCACAAACACACTGCCTACTACGAATTCGCTGATTTCGGCCACAACAGGTGCGCCCTCTACGACTTCCCTCGATGATGCCGCTTTGCCATCCAAACAGAGCAAATTTAACTTCATTTCCACTTCCACATCAGAGACGCCTTCGTTGCGCGCGCTCAGCCGCTACCGCTTAAAGCACATGCGTGCTTCAACAACAACTACCGAACAGCCGGTGCTGAAATGGAAGCCCAGACGCAAGCATTCTTTCAACAACAAGTCAACGTCAAATTCTGATGCGAAGTCTAAGCCCCAGACGGAAGAGGCAACGCAAACGTATACAACAACTAAAGAAGAACAGCAACGTGAAAGTAACCTGCTACAAGAACAAAAACAACAACGAGAAACTAAAGCTTCCCACTCTCAAAGGCAAGATAAGCAGTTATCCCCATCAGCAATGATGAATTCAACAAAGGCTGGCAATGACTCGTTGCTCTCAACAAAGGGTAATGAGGTGTTCGAGGTGCTCACACAAAAGTCGGTTAGTAAGTCGGTGAGCATAAAGGTGGGTAATAACGGCGAAGAGATCCCCGTCATTGTTGAGGATAATGACTATGGTGAAAATGAGGTAAAAACAGATTGATGACTTGATTTTTTGTAGTGCTTTAAAATACCAAAAAATGTTGATATTTTTTTTGTAAATAAAGTCGAAAACCATATAATATAAGTTTTTATGAATATAAATTATTATAAATCAGTTCAATCTTGCATTTTGAATTGATAAAAAACATTTTAAAAGTAATTGAAAATGTTTAATCATAAATATTTAAGTGAAGAAATCAGCAAAGTAGACGTTCCTTCGACAGTCGGTAACCATAACAGCACGAATTTTCCCGCCAGGAAATATAACTTTGCTTCACAAGCCTACTGCGAGACCAAAACAAAAAAAGGAGGATAAAGCAAGCTGTTCCGCAGGGAAGTGTCTTTGCACCTTGCTTTTTAACTTCTAGATATCGAGGCTCGCCCAATCACCAGAGGGAGTTTCCCTGGTCTCGTATGATATCGATTACTCGACCCCCTTGAGTAATGACATCGATGGCGTGGTGTGTTCCAACCTTCCCCCACCAAATCCTCGGCGACCCTCTTTAACACCTGGACGAAGGAGGTCAAACTATAAGGTGAAAGTCGATGACACACCAATACTGACAGTAAAAAAACCCAACATGTTGGGGGTCACCTTTGATAGTTTGCTCTTCTTTTCTGCGCATACAACCACATTTGGTACCCAGGTCTAAAACCGCCTGGAGCCAGTGATTCGCAATGGATTAAGCCACAAAGTTTTCAAAGTATTGCTATCTACACAGCCACGGGATGTCTCTCGATGTTCCCCCTACAACAAATACACAATGACGCATCAATACTTCCTGCTAAGGAGCTCAACAAAATGCGCAGAAAGCAGTTTCTTCTTGGGTGCTGCCGCAGCTGTCACCCCTGCAGACATTTACTCGAGCCAGAGCCACCTCCCAGGCAAATCCGGAGAATCTCTTTAACTATACTGAAGAGATTCAGGACAAAACACAATTACAACTAATGGATCGGACAGTATGCAGCAAACACTAAACGACATTCATCGGGTGACTCTTACCACCTTCCTAACTCCCGACCCCGAATGCCGTTATCAAAGTCTAATCACCACTTATTGCAGACGAAAAGATTTAGCTTCCTAGCTTTGACCCAATTGCGTACTGGATATTGTAGCAGGTTAAACTCCTACCTATCCAGAATCGGCCCCGACATACCCAATATATGTCCAGCATGTCAAGGCCACCACACGACACTAACCATCTATTCACTTGCCCCATCAAAACTTCTCCCCTAACACCCCTCTTCCTCTGCACCCAATAGTTGAAACAGCTCGCTTTCTGAGTCAACCGTTAGATGAGTTAGACAGGTGAGCACATCGCACAGGCAGGGTTTAGTAAGCTCATTGCCACATGCCCACTGAAGTCCACGCATCTAACAGCACAGTTGTTATTGTTGTTGTAACCGCGTAAAAATTTCCCATAAATGTTTTGGGAAACGCTGCTGGAGTGACCGCTCTTGGCCAGATATAAATCTGGGTAGTTCCGGTAGCGTAGGACCCATTTTCGTAGTATAATACAACTCTTCCTCTTTAACTTAAACTAGCAAACATGCTTTCTTAACGTGCCGTTACGTGACCTCGAGTTTTTGCATTTTTGTTGGTGATTTCAGATTTGTTTGTCTTATCTTCCACATAACGACAAACTTGTAAACACATAAAAATAACTCACCTGCATCTTCGGAGGCGTATTTGTAGTTTGGTTGCGGTGCAATAGGTATAAGTTTAGCATAAGCTTCGGGCATCATTTCCGTAATGCGTTGATGGTACGATAATCTGTAAGTAAATAAGCTATTATATGAACTAGATTCTTTTTTAATAAATATTTCAGTCTGTACCTTAGACATTTATGCAATACTTCTTGTATGAATTTAGGACGTGGGTGTTCCGCATCTAATAGCAAACAACTATCCCACTCTTCCCATGACCAAGTAAATTTAAAGTTACTCAAATGGTAAGAAAACCAATTCACGAAACGGTCGAAACAAGATGTATTCATCGAGTCTATGCGCATGAATAAAATTTCAGTGGCTTGTGCAAGCACTTGTGGCAATGTTGCCGGCTGCAATTTACACAATTCAATAAGAATTGAACCATACACAATTTCCAGATAACGTGGTGTTGGCATATGAAATATTTCAGCAAATATAACTTCGACAATGCAGTATTCGAGAGGTATTTTGTTTTTATACGGAAAGGCTAACAATTGAGCTGCACAATCCTTCCGTTCCAAACGATGTGTTTCGATGATATGATGCAGGTGCTCTTCGATTAAAAAGCGCTCTATGGAATGCGCACCAGGCAAGTTCGGTCCATCGGGACAATCAGTGTAATCAAACATGCGATAAACTACCCAAGGCATTGGATATTCATAAGACTCGTGATGTGCTGGTGGCACTATAGGCGGCAAATTATGCTGGAGCGCCTCGCACAGTATTGAATCAAAGGCCAGGTATGGACGTGGAATATGCTTTTCAGCCCAGTTATCTTGACGTAATTTACGTATTTGCGCCCACAAACAATCTAAATATTCTTCTTGCGGATGTGGTGCATCGACCGACCATACACGCAAGGCATTGTGGTGTTTCTTCGAACGTTTGTTCAAGTAGACTTCAATACGCAGTAGCAAAGACTCTAAAGACGACTCTTTTTTCTCGTACAAATCACGACCTACCCATGGCAGCGTGGACAGCACAGCGAAAACGTACCAGTCGCGTCGTACTTGTGGTACTGTGTCTTCGTTCGATACATCAATCATAGTGTCTAGAAGCTGCAGTAGACTGGTAACTGAGATAACGTGACAATTCACCAGATCTGCAAGAAAGCGCAACGAATAACGTGCGGCATCCCACCAACAAATTTTTAAGGCTTCCTTAAATGTCTTCACCATGTGATCGACGAACTCGCCACCAAACTTATAGTTTTTAGCATTCAACAAACCAACTAAAGTGGTGTAAATTGTGCATTTTTCCGGCATTTTTATTGCACAATCCGAGAGAATTCTCAAAATTTTTAGTCGAAAAGTGCCCAGATCTGCCTCCAATACGGAAACCAAACCTTCCAAATTCGATTCTACCGAAGAGGTGCTACGTTCACCAACGCGCAAAATCAGTGACTCCAAACGGTCTTCAATCTCCTGGTTCTCAGAAACGCGCCTCCGTTTTCGATTACGATGATCTAAAAATTAATTGCAATTACAATTGGATTACTGCAAAGCGACAGCAAAGCAAAAAGGCTTACCATATCCCTCTTCATCGCCATCGTGCGGACGTCTGCGATTCATTGCTGCCTACCTTAGGAATTTAATAAAACAAAAATTATTGGTCACTTACAGTGATTTTTAACAAATTTCAATGCATAAAATCACACTCGAATCGATAGAGAAATTGTGGAAATTGAGTACGCGTTTTATCAGACGCTGTCAATTATTTGTTTGACAGTTCACCGGTAGGACACTGTCGGTGGAAATGTGAACGATCCCATTCACAATAGGTAAGAAAAGGTACTGCTCAACATTTTAGTGTGAACTACTTGGCGAGATTTGTATTTGTTTAGACAGATACGAATAACCGGTAAATTTAATTTTGTATATTTTTTGTTTCTTATACGATTTTCTACTCAAATACGTCTTTTGCTGTCGTTAGCGAGAAAGGTAAGCCGATATCCTATGGGCTGCTTTTCCCTTTCTGTTCTATATTTATTGCTGAGGCCACCGCAATTTTTCACGCTGTTCTACATGCTTCTAAAAACTCTGGAAAGTATGTAATATGTACCGACAGCTTATCATGTTTTCAAGCTATAAAAAATTGCTATAACCAAACTACTGTCATTAATTCAATTAGAGAATATCTTGTTTTATATCAAAAGAAAATTAAGCTAATGTGGGTTCCTAGCCATACTGGTATAACAGGAAATTTTTACGCAGACGAATTAGCAAAAGATGCATCTAACGCGCCCACATTAACACTCAACTTCTTTACAAAATCTGATATATATCGTCTCATCAATGAAAAGAGGCACTCGAAACTCTTCATAGATTGGATTTCTTATAATCATCATTATACTATAGTCAACTCAGCAAGGATCAAACCAGTATATCCTGCAACAATTCCAGCTAACTTTCTCACTCCATACATACGTCTCCGGATAGGACACACTATAGCTACGCATGCTCACCTCCTTGGTGGCATAAGAACCAATAACTGTCCATTTTGCAACGACACAGCAACTGTCCTCCACCTATTAGAATTTTGCCCAATGCTTCGAGATAAAAGAGAATGTTACTCTAATACGGATCCTATTTCCCTCCTTTCCAGCCCAACTGAGGAAAACATAAAAACCATATATCACTTTCTAAAAGATTGCGACCTATTGAGAAGAATTTAACACAAATCATTCATTCAACGGTCAGCTGATAGCCTCTGATGCTAGCGCTGCATGTTTTTAGGTTGTACATATGTAAATTTACATTGTATAAGCTTATATAAATAAATAAAAATAAAAAATAAAAAATTTGTTATTGTTGTTCTATAATTATTGTTGTTCCAAAAACTGGAGTTTCGCTAAATACTTTTTTGCAAAATAACATGAAATATACATTTAAGAAGTGCGCGGTGAGTTTTTAAATAAAACTAAAGTGATTTTTTTTTAAATGAAGTGTGGAGTCGCCTATCGTTGCAATATATGTATGTTTACATATGTATGTATGTGCGCATTAATACTTGTCATTGAAAACACAAGTATTTCGGATCACAGCTTAATTTATTTATTTTCTAATAATGTATTTTTTCATAATAAACTAGTTAAAATGAATGGTATTCATTTAAGCCCTTAAATTTACGTAACGCATAAAATTATATTTCTACATGAAAGCACTTGATAAAATGTTTGTGTAATTTAATTGATTAGATGGGTTGCTATCAAATATTAAGAACAAAATGCCGAAAGTTAAGTCTGAAAGCGTGACCGGCAAAATTTATACCTAGAGTTTTGCTATGAAACAAATTTAAATGCTGGTAAACAGGCATTTCCTTCGTAATTTATTGTACGCGTTCTGCAATTTATTAATTTTGTTAGAAATTTAGGGTGCGTGCTTTGTTTATACAAAACTAGCTTTAACCCGCGGCCCCGCTCGCGTAGGAGTAGTTTTGAGGGATTTAGGATATGTATACAATATAAAAGAATTACAAACAATAATTTCATAGAACATAATTTTTTATTAATAACCATAATATTACAATACCCGGCATCCGATGCTCTGCCTCGTTGAATAAAATCAAAACTACCAATCAGAAAAATATCAAACAAAATTATTTTTATTAATTTTCTATCTCAAACCGTTTTTGAACTTTGCATTTGGGTCATAGTTGAACAGCTTATGCAGATTATGAAGTCTAGAGCGATTATTCGTGACGAATGAGAGTTGTGGCGCGGCCTGGGGGCTGTGGGAAGGGAGTTCCATCATAAAAACATGCCTATAACCTTCATTGGGTGAAAATATGAATGTATAAAAATTTTTACGTCCAAAGTACAGACTTTCACCTTTATAGTATAGATGAGTTCCACGTATGAACAATTTGAAGCAGTCTGAACGTCCAAAAATGTCACGTGCAACTGTAGCAAAATATTTCAGGAAGTCGAAGACGTTCATAAAAAAATGCGTGCCTCGGTATACCGAAGTTAAAAACGTTGAGGGCTTCCTCGGACAAGACTCCAAAAAAATACCTTTCAAAAGCAATATTGGAAGATCATTGATTTCTTTGTTAAGGAGCAGTGGTGGTAATGTATCCAAACTCAACCGCAGAAGACCTCAAATTCCGGAGCACATTGAAAAAATAGCAAAAATAGCGACTCCCTATATCACACATTGGGCTAAAGCAAACTCAAAATGGAATTGGGCAAACGTAATACATATTCACGGATGCATTTCCCATTTTGGAAAATAGTTCCATATATTCTTGTGTAGTGCTAGTAATTCACATTTTCAACGCACTGTTAAACATACAGTTAAGGTTTATGTTGTTGTTGTAGCAGCATAAACATTCCCCGGGAATATACGAGGAATGCTACTGAAGTGACAGTCCTTGGCCGGATATAAATCTGGGTCGTTCCGGTTACGTAGAACCGACTGTCGTGGGAACGAGTTAAGGTTCATGCTTGGGGCTGCTTCTCTGAAAATGGATTTGGCCGTTTATTTGTGTGTACCGCCAATATGAATGCAGTTTTGATGAATAAAATGTACCAAGAATCATTTCTTCCGTCAGCTGCGAAGATGATTGGAAGAACTAGCCAATCTAGGGTTTTACAAGAGGACAACAATCCCAACCATCGAGGCCGAAGGTGTGTAGAGTGGAAACAGCGAAATGGGATTGGTATGTTGGCCTTCACAGTTGCCTGAAGCTAACTCTATTGAAAATGTTTCGGACGATGAAAAAGTTATCAAGGCGAATTCGAATGATTCGGACCCGATTAGCTCCACAACTTACGCAGAAATTAACACAAAGTATGACTGGAACATGCAAAGCTATTATAGCTAATGGTGGTGGCTATACATTTTAATAAATATATTTTGTAATATATAATAAATAAAAATAAGCTCATGCAATACAATTTGTTAGAATCGATGATCAAATAGTTTCTAAGATCTCCTCATTCATCGGAGATCGCGCCCGGCGTTTTTTGGAGAGGATATTTAAAAGAAAAAGTGTATTCTAATATAATAAACCAGAGACTATTCGGCAACTAAAGAAAAATATTCGAAACGAGATATGTGCCTAAGCTGCGGCGTGAATTATTATGTTTTTTTTTCTTTGTTACAGTATGGAGCATTGTGAGAAATGAGATAAAACAAAATAAGTAAAATATCTGCATACTATGTTTTTTCATATTATAAAGTATAGAATACGTTACAAAAAATTGTATCTTTACCAAATAAGGTGACTGCACATTAGGCCGGGTCGATTTATGGGGAGGCAAAAAAATCGCCCATTGCTCTGTGAAAATCATATTCTAGGGATCAAAATAAGAAACTTTGCCGAAGGAACCATACCTCTAAAACGAATTCTGATGTCCCCCAATTTGGGTCGAACGAAAAATCCCACTTTGACCCATTTAGAGTGCTCCAATCGAGTCCAAATGTATGACCGACCCCCACTAACTAGAATATGATTTTCACAGAGCAATGGGCGATTTTTTTGCCTCCCCACAAAAGACACTAAAAGTTCGACCCAAATTGGGGGACATCAGAATTCGGTTTAGAGGTATGGTTCCTTCGGAAAAGTTTCTTATTTTGATCCCTAGAATATGATTTTCACAGAGCAATGGGCGATTTTTTTGCCTCCTCACAAAAGACACTAAAAGTTCGACCCAAATTGGGGGACATCCGAGTTTGTTTTAGATGTATGGTTCCTTCGGCAAAGTTTCTTATTTTGATCCCTAGAATACGATTTGCACAGAGCAATGAGCGATTTTTAAATCTACCCGCCCTACTGTACCTCGAGCAAAATGTCATTTATCTGGTGTCATATTTCATATACATATGTATAGTGGCTTAATTTCCCTAAAATGTATCTAATATACAAAAATATAATTAAATCAAATAATGGTTCCGTAAGCAGACGAATAGCTTTAGCTGCCTCATGACACTCGTGTTACCTGGATGCAATTAGGATATAAATATAATGACTTCGACAAAAGCTCCGATATGACTTTAGTAACTAAAGTGGTATTTCTCGGTTTTTATTAGACTTTCCTTGATTAGATTTGATCCTATTTAATAACGGTGGTTAGGTAAGGTAGTTATCGGTGGGGTTTTTTCGAAACTGTTTATTGTTCCTCAAGGTAGTGTTTTAGGACCTTTGCTATTTATTTTATTTATTAATGATATCTGATCGTGTTTTTCCTTAGCTAATTTTCTTCTCTAGGGTGTTCATCGAAAAGTTTATGCAGAAATGAGAAATTCTAATGTTCATGGTCTGAGCAGAATAATTTATTTTCCTGTTGCATTATGAATTGTCTTGTTTCTTAACATCGAAAAATGACATAAAATCACTTTTTATAATCTTCAAAACCGCCTTAATATCTCTTTTCATATAATATATTAATACACATGCATACATATCTTGCTTCATTTGATGTGATTAAAGAATTAGGAATAAGAATGTCTCATCGCACTTCACTGACCCATATGCTCTTAAGATATTATAATATGCGTTGGTCCGTTCCAAATTAGATTATATATATAACTGGCGCGTACGCCCTTTTTGGGTGTTTGGCCGAGCTGCTCCTCCTATTTGTGGTGTGCGTCTTGATGTTGTTCCACAAATGGAGGGACCTACAGTTTCAAGCCGACTCCGAACGGCAGATATTTTTTTTATGAGGAGCTTTTTCATGGCAGAAATACACCATTGCCTGCCGAGGGGCGACCGCTGTTAGGAAAATGTTTTCCTTCATTTTGGTGTTTCACCGAGATTCGAACCTACGTTCTCTCTGTGAATTCCGAATGGTAGTCACGCACAAACCCATGCGGCTACGGCGGCCGGATGTTATTTTAGTTTTATAACTATTAATTTCGTTAAAATTCAACTTTAACTTGTATATATTTATTTTTTTTTACTACACTTTTTAATATTAAATATTCTTAAATACTCCCATTGTAGTTATAAATTAATTTTTTAAATAAATAAATAGGAGGTTAAATTCCCACTTGTCTAGAATTGGCTTCGACAACCACCCCTTCACATTTAAAGTAACTCATCTAACACCTTTTTCTCATTGCTTCGACCCTGTTGGAACTGTACGTTTCTTGGGTTTCCCGTTAAATGATATTGACAACGAAGATTGAGCGGTTTTTGCCCCTCTAAGCAAGAGTCTGTAAGCGATTACTACAACAACAAACCCTTGTGAAAATGCTTTTTATGCCTTTGAAGAGAGTAACATTTTTCCATGATTTTATTTTTATTTGAGAATAACGAAAATATAATCCGATTTTAAGCCACGCATGAAAATAACCCAATCTTCTATTTCGCCTTGCATAGCCTGTACCTCCACATATTTAATATTATCTGAGAAAGCAAACACTTGTGAGCACTTCAAATGGGATGAATAGTAGCATGCAAATCGGCGGGGGCTTCCTGCACGCACTTAACAAATCGAATAATATCAAATCAATTGTTGGCAAATTGCATAGCTAACACCAATCGATGTATGAATACGTCTGTAAATATTCGAATGTATGCGCGTAACTGACACTTGTCTAAAATTGAATTTGCCATCACATGTTTATTCACACACACACATGCATATATAGTACGAGTATATACAAATACTTGAGTTTCACTAACAAATCTATTTGTTGGTCTGCGCGACTCGGATAACCGGTAAGTGTTTCCCACCGACACCTTCCAAACAACAAATTTTCAATTGGCGCGGAAATCTCGTGAGGAACAACATTTATTGAATTGCAGATGCACAGATTGTCTGAATGGCATTGTCAAGCTGCGCACAGAAGCGTACATACAAATACATACGAGGGACGGCTGATACATTCGCGTTCTACGGTATTTGATGAACATTTTCTTCTTTTCCACCAACTGGCGAAAGCCATTGAAGTTGAAATTTTCTTCAATTTCTAGCATTAAGCGCCTAGGGATCGGCGCTATAGCAAAGGGTCTAAGAATCATTGTGCTATAGGTATCATATCTGGGCATTGTCTAATAGGAAGACATGCCAGTAGATTAGGGGCGCCTTCCAATGACTATTGCAGAAGCTGGTAGGATATACAGTTGCGGACAAAACTCTCCGTACGACCCCTTTTTCTTAATTTCTCCCGATCTAAAGCATTTAAAAGAAATGTAATGATGCATTTTTGTTTTAAGTCTAATTATATGACAAATGTAAAAAAAAAATTATTTTCAGTATTTATTTTAAAAGTTATTCACGAATAACCAAAAAAAGGCACTGACAAAAGTGTACATACGAACTTAGAAAATAAGAGTTATCTAGGAAAACTGATTAAATTTGTGGAAATTAATATTTTGTTGGGCCACCACCAGCATCGATGATTGCTTGCAAATATCTGGCCATTGAAGCTGCTAAGTGTTCAAGCTTCTCCACCGAGATATTCTGCCATTCCTCCAGCAACTTCTCTTTGAGGATTGGTGCACTAGTAATAGAGTGCTTCCGAATCTTTCGCTCCAAAATTTCACAAACATGCTCAAAAATGTTTAAGTCCGGGCTTTGTGGAGGTGAATATAGTTGCCGTGGAGCATAATACAGCAGCCAGTCCTTGACGATTTGCGCAGTATGCTTTGGGTCATTATCTCACTGGAAGATCCAACTCGAGCCTAGGCCTAGTTTGTCCACGGATGGCATCAGGTTTTATTTCAAAATGGTCTTGTATTGGAAGCGATCCATACTTCCTTCAATGAAAACGAGGTTTCTAACTCCTGTGGCTGCAACTGCTCCCCAAACCATGACACTGCCACCACCATGCTTTACAGTCGGAATTAGATTCCTAGGATCCATGGCAGTGTTTGGTTTTCTCCAAACTTTGGCTTTGCCGTCGTATCCAAATATGTTGTATTTGGACTCGTCAGTGAATAAAACTAGTTTCCAAACTTCTATTCCCTTATTAAGGTGCTTTTTTGCAAACTCCAGACGGAGCTTTCGGTATTTCTCGCTTATAAGGGGCTTCTTGCGAGGAGTTTTGCAGTTGTAACCTTCATTATTAAGGGCCCTGCTTATTGTACGTGGGTAGACAATACTTTGATACCTCTCGGCTAACTCCTGTGCCAAATCAGTAGCATGTATTTTCGGATTCTGATTCATTGCTTTGCGAATAAAGGATACACCTCTCCGGTTGAGCTTGCTGGGCCGGCCATTACGCGGCCTACTTTTCATAGAATTGGATGTTTCAAAGTTTTTACAAATAGTTTGTACCGTGGACTTGCTTAAATGTAATAAATCAGCTATTTCACCAAAGGATTTTTTATTACTTCTCTACTCAACAACTAATTTTCACAAATCAGTAGAGATTTCTTTGCGGAGCGACTTTATTCCGGTCGTACACTTTTTCAAAAGACAGAATGCCATAAATTTTAAGAAGAATGCAAAGTAGAACCACAAAATAAAACAAACGGTACTTTACAGTTAAGTTTTCGCAGAAAGGAAAAGCAAAATAAGTGTCTTAATATAACGTATGTACACTTTTGTTAGTGCATTTTTTTGGGTTTTCGTGAATAACTTTTAAAGTAAATACTCAAAATATTTTTTTTTTTTTTACATTTGTTATATTGTATAATTAGACTTAAAACAAAACTGCATCATTACATTTCTTTTAAATGCTTTAGATCGGGAGAAATTAAGAAAAAAGGGGTCGTACGGAGAGTTTTGTCCGCAACTGTATGTAGAAGAGTCGAACACCTTCTATGCGGTTGCATGGCTCTGTGTAGAAAACGGTTGAGACTGCTCGGTCTCGCTTTTCTGGACAACAATGAGGATGTTGCGAATCTCAAACTAGCTAGTATAGCCAACTTTCCAAAGGCCACACAGCAGTTTAAAGAGGACCAAGTAGAGTAAGCATATGATAGCTGGTATCACACGGGGCCTCTAATTGCTCTAGGTGCATCGAAGGGCAGCCACTTCACCTCACCTAATCTAAAGAATGGTTACATTATTCAAAACAACAGCTGGACATGTAAAGGGGTTTTCAATTGGCCCGGATCGATTTTGGCGCCCTGTGGCAGCCATTTTGTTTTGGAGACATCTGTCAAATCTTTTGTTTATTATTCAGTTGTTTATGGCAAATCCTCATGGCAAGTTACACGATTGAACAGCACGTTCAAATGATAAAACTTTATTATCGAAATGAGTGTTCATTAACGCAAACGTTGCGCGCATTGCGCCCATTTTTCGGTAGACATTTTCCAAGTCGACTCTTCAACGTTTGGTGGGCAAATTTGAGATGACCAGGTCAGTAAACAATCAGCCAGCACCCGTACGTTCAAGGAACGCAAGATCAACCGAGAACATTGCCGCGGACCGTGAAAGTGTACAGTAGAACCCGAGGCAGTCTATTCCTCGCCGTGCACAAGAACTTGGCCTTTCGCAAACTTCAACTTGGCGAATTTTGCGTCGGAACTTGGTCCTACACCCGTACAAGATCCAACTGATCCAGGAGCTCAAAGGTGATGACCATAGACAACGCCGTTTGTTCGCTGACTGGGCCTCGAATTGTTTGGAAGAGAACCCCAGTTTTGGGCGAAAAATCATCTTTAGTGACGAGGCGCATTTTTAGATGAATGGCTGTGTTAACAAACAAAATTGCCGTATATGGAATGACACCAATCCACACGAGGTTCACCAGGTGATAATGCATCCTCAAAAAGTTACCGTTTGGTGTGGATTTTGGGCCGGCGGCGTCATTGGTCCGTGCTTTTTTGAAAACGACGTTGGTGAGGTGATCACCGTCAACAGCGAGCGCTACACAACGGTGGTAACCAATTTTTTATGGCCCATATTGAACCATATGGACCTAGACGACATGTGGTTCCAGCAGGACGGCGCTACGTGCCACACAGCAAACGCCACGATTGACATTCTGCGTGAACGATTTGAGGGTAAGGTTATCTCTCGCAGGGGTGATGTGAATTGGCCACCAAGGTCATGCGATTTGACCCCGCTAGACTTTTTCCTGTGGGGTTTCTTGAAGTCTCAGGTCTATGCAAATAAACCACAATCGACTGATGCTCTAAAGGTAAACATAAGACAGGCCATCGCTCAAATTCAGCCGGATCTATGCGGAAGAGTCATTGAAAATTGGACCACTCGGATCCGTTCCACCGTAAGAAGCCGAGGCGGGCATTTGAATGATGTCATATTCCACACTTAATGGCATATATGCGCCTTTCAAATAAAAAAATAATTTTGTCAATAACTCACACACAGCTTGTTTTATTCCATTTCAACATCTACCCGCCCTTATTGAAAAACCCTTTATTTGTTTTGAGCATAATTCAATTCGCATAGTTCCCCAGCCACTTTTCTAAAATCTTTAAATGGTTTGGTAAGACCTTTGAAACCTCGGTTGCCGTACCAGGATTGTTGTGATTTGGATAAATTTGTTTTTGCTATAGGTGAGGACTTTCATAATCATTTCCTACAAATTTAACGCCACGGCTTTTTATTTACTAAGTTTTTCGGTTATGTTGCCTACTTTTAGGAGCTTCAGGTGGAAGAATTTGGATTTATATTGTCTTAAACGAGTTTTTACTTTAGTCTTGCTTATACGTAGAAGCCACTGAGAAAATTAGTTGAATGTTAATTGAATATTTCTATATATATTAGAATTTTCATTGTATTTTTTTCCAATACTCGTAGACTATTCCTGGCATGATATGACACTCATACTCCCTCAGGCACCGCTAAACTTCAAAAAACATGAAATCCGCTTGTTTACTAGTAACACATTTCAATCAACTGAAAAGTATAAAACATTTAAAACTAAGAAAAAATGTTAGGAGGGAGCAGCGAGCAAAATGGAAATAAGCATTGCAACGTCTATGGGAAGCGAATGCAAATAACCTGGTACAAAATGTAAAAAAATGTAAAGTGAAAAAAGTGTTTAACAATGCAAACTCACACCACCCTGCCACAACCATTAGGAACACAATGAGCCACTCGCAGTTGCTGCAGCACATTTCCATACCAACCAACCCAATCAACCTGTACACCCGCCGACGAGTCGACCAACCAGCCAACCAAATCCAAAGTGTAAACACGCAGCAACAAATTCCAACAACTCTATTGTGTTGGTGTTGGTATTCATCTACAGTTGCATCCCCTTCCACAGAGCACACACTAATAAACGAAACGGTGATTCTTCATAAAAATGCAACAAGAATAAAAAGAAGGCAAGAAAAAAAAACGAGTGATGTACTCGTATGTTAAAAATCGGTATTTATTTCAAACAGGGCCAACAACAACTACTACAATACACAGCAACCACAAATGATATGAAGTAAAGCAGATGAATGTTGCTTGGGAGAGATGTCGGGTGGTTAGCGGTTGGCGGTTTGTTGGATTTGTTGCTTACTACCCCTTCCATTGGGCGCCGCTTTGCATCATCGAAACAAATGCAATGCACTCGTGGTAACAGTTAGGCCCCCTTAAATACATGCAAAGTAAGCCAAAAGGAAAAAGGCTCAATTCAGCATAGCTCAGCCCAACTCGGCTCGGCTCAACGAAAATGTATATGGAGTGTAGTAACGAAAAGGAATTAAAATGTGTGCAAAAAAAAAAAAAAAGTAAAAATGGAAAAAAGAATATTTCGCTGCCAACATGCCATTGCTGTTGGGTAGTTTTGTCTCAATAATGGGCCGTGCATGAACAAAAATGAAGAAATGCTGTTTGAAATAGGAAAATTATTTAGGAGAGCACTATGATCGAGGAGAAGTATTATAATAGTGTGGAGGGTGGCATTGATTATAGACAAATTATTGCTAAGCTGAAGTAGACTTTTGCCAATAAATGTAAAACATACCTATTCAGATATTGGTTGGTCAAAGTGGTGATTCAGTGACGCTTCCGCACCATTTTTTTGCCACATCCTCGCTACCAACGATTTTAACGGTTAATTACAGTATGACTATATCCAGTATGTGCGGCTTAAGAACTTTATTAGGTTGTTAACGTCTAAGCGAGACAGTTGCTCGAGACTCTCGAACAGTAGTTTGCCAATGGTTGAAATTCTCTACTTCCATAAGGCGGGGTATTCACAGAGGAAATGGATAATCGTTTCCTTTTTTTCTGGTTGACAGTGGGTGTTGTGAGGGTTGACCGTTTTGGCTGCTTCTTTCCCGAACAGACCAAAAGCCGTGACTGCCGTAAGTCGCCAGGCGTTCCGACAAAAGTGTTGCAGAAAGGACTGCTAAGACTCGGAATTCATATTGTCCATACAAATCTTGCATTTTTGATTAAACCTTTTCAATGTGAAACAGCTATTTCTGTAGTACGAAGAAGAGTAAACACAAAAAATTTGTTACATTCTTCCGAAAATGCATTCAGGAAACTCAAAACTGAATTCAGACGAATATTTCATTTCAAGGCAAACACAGACTTGAACTCTTTTTTTCTTTATTGGTGCAATAACTGCCTAAACGAGTTTAACAAAGCGCGCCAGTCGTTTCTTTCTCATGCTAACCGGCGCCAATTGGACACACCAAGTGAAGCCAAGTCCTTCTCCACTCGATTTTACTAACGGAAAGGAAACCTACCTATTCGCCTGCCAGCACCTGCAGGTATTACATCGAATACTTTCAGAACCGGAGCGCTTTGTACCCATTCGACAGCCGACCCAGCGAGCGGAGCCGCTGGATCTTTATCCACTGCGCAATGTCTATATCCTTGTAAAGTTCATACAACTCATTTTGCCATTGCCTGCTATAATCGCCATCGCCAACGCTCAAGTGTCCAAAAATCTTCCGCAGAATCTTCCTCTCAAACACTCCAAGGACGGATGTTGTCATCGTCTAAGGTTTTCCGCCATACAATTGAACGGGCACGATGAGAGACTTAGTTTTTTTTTCGTCGAGGAGGGACTTCTCTACTTAATTGTCTCAATTGCCTGCTCGCACAATAATTTCTAGCATCAGGTTAAAGAAGTCACACGACAACGAGTCACCCTCTTTGAAACCTCGTTTGATATCAAATGGCTCGGAAAGGTATTTCCCAATTCTGACGGCGCTGCTGTGCAGACTTGGACTCATTCGCTAAAATACATAATTACATATGGATCTATTCCATTCAACATTTGCTGTTTGGAACGTAATAGCAGTGAAGATGAATAGCCTGTAAATAATACACATTTTCGTTATTTCAGCTTAAAATTCAAGTTTTTCATGAGCTAATCATTTGAAATGTTATTCATTTATCGAAATATCTTCCGGCATCCAAAGAACTTCATGCTGCTCTCAATTTACGAGGGGTGCCTTTTATATGTCGGGATTAGAGAACAAAAACAAATTTTAATCATCGAAAATCACTTTATTGTTTTCATATAATACACTATATATCTATACACTTTTGCATGCGTTTGAACCAATTGTCGAAGCACTTTTGCCACTCTGAATGAGGTACCTCCAAAACATGCATTCTGAATGCCGCAACCGCTTCTTCAGGTGTCGAAAAACGTTGACCTCCCAGTTTGTTCTTTACGTACGGGAATAAAAAGAAGTCATTCGGTGCCAAGTCAGAACTATACTGCGGATGACCCATTAATTCGATGTTTTGGGTGCTCCAAAATGCAGTTGTTTGAGCCGATGTGTGAGAGCTCGCATTGTCCTGGTGAAGAGTGATCCGTCTTTGGCGATTGGTTTTCCTAATTTCTTGGAAGACAACTGGCAAACAAATGGTTGAGTACCACTCAGAATTTACTGTTCTGCGTTGTTCTAGTGGTACGGTTGCGACATGTCCAGTTTTTCCGAAAAAACAGGCGACCATTTGCTTGGAAGTGCTTCGTGTGCGAACAACTTTTGTTGGATTTGGCTCATCTTGAAACACCCATACAGTCGACTGCTGTTTGCTTTCGGGCTCATACGCCTAAATCCATGATTCATCACCTGTCACACCAATTTTTTATGACTAGCTGGAAGACTTTGGTCGGTGTCTCGTGAATAACTTCGGTAATGTTGGCTTCGAATGCCTCAATCGAAGCGGGTTTATCCACAAAGCATTTAGACTTTACATACCCCACAAATAAAACTCCAAAGGTGTGATATCATACGATATTGTTGTTCAATCCACTGATCAGAGAGGAGAAATAAATTGCTCACCGAAACGAAGACGCGGTAAATCCATTATTTCAGGGACTGTATGGCAAGTAGCGCCGTCTCGTTGTGGAGATCATGGGCTTAAATTTCCGGCATCAAAAAGTCGTTTATCATGGCGCGATAGCGTTCGCCATTCACTACTATGATACATTGGCGTCAGCCTCGTCTTTCAATGGATGTAATGGCTGTTCTTGAATGGTTTTGGGTTACTCTTCAGCCCGAATATGGCAATTTTGATTATTGTAGCCATTAAGCCAAAAATTAGCCTCCTCGCTGAACAAAATTGTTGGCCTGAGCGCTCGATGAACACTTTTGACAGAGCGTCGATTTTCGTAATACAATTGTACGATTTGTAAACGCTGTTGAGGCGTAGGTCTTTCCATGATGAATATTAGTGAATACTGAAAAAAATTATGTATTTAGTTTGACAGTTGTCGCACGTGATCAGTCTAAAAACCCCTATTGGAAAAAGTACCTCCAATCCGATCACCCTATTGTCTGTCAATGGTTGGCCGCTATTAGAAAAAATCTTTTCTACCATTTGGTGCTTCATGCTCACAACTGGTCCCAACCCAGGACCCACCGAATAGTAGTCACGCGCACTCACAGTCGACTAAGGTGCTCATGGCATTTAGGGGATTAAATTATATTACCATTCGTAAATTATACCTCTAGTCTCATCCCACATAAGTAAATCACAGTAACATTCCTGTAGATTTACAATAGTTATGTAGCTGCTCTTACGGAACAGATGTAACTACAAACAATTTATGGATTTCCTAATAAATGATTTTTATGGTTCAACTTCCCGAGCGTGCCATGTGACATACTTCATTAAGAATAATAAAAGATTTGTAAAAAAAATGTCTTAAGAACAAATGTCTCTGTTCATGAATTGTCGATAACATTTACATCAAGATTTATTGTAACTTTTTTCTTCCTTGTTAACTCCTCTCGGGAGCATAGGGCCTCGACAAGACTCAGTATTGCGTTGGTTTCGTTAATCTATTTTGATTTCTGACAGGGTAGGTGATTAGCCTGCCGCTACCAGTCCTAAGTTGTGGGAATGCCCACCTGTCGTTGCTTAGGAACAACGCCTTCTTACTGTTTCGAGCGCCCTCTGTGCTTCACATTTTTCTGCCAGGAGGATCGCGCAGATAAGTGAGGACTTCTTTAAATTTGGTGTGTCTATGCTATTAACGCGGTTGCCCGGTTCCTCTTGCTGACGCCACTGATGCAACCACAATGCAAATAACGCTAGACTACTGAGGCCGCTGTTATTGTAAAATTGATGGGTAAAATTGATGATCGTACCCGATTACAAATTCAAATAGATCTATAGAATCTACAATCTGATTGGTTTTATCTAGGCTTTGGAAGCGGAAGATTAGAAACTTTGCTCCGAAGCCCTGCTTTTACCTCATCCTCAGATAGTAGGTCTATTCATGTAAAAATTATCCAGTAACTTAATTTCGCAAATTATCCAGTAACTTATGGACGCAAAACCAGTAACAATTTGCAAGTTTGCAACAGCTGGTTAAATTGTTGGCGGGAAAAATCACAAAAATTAAAAAAGTTTTCATAAGCTACCTCGTAGTAAATAAAAAAAAAAATAAAGCAAATAAATGAAGAACATTCCGTTAGAAATTGCAATTCGCAATTTTAATTCCTGTTTATTTTTATTCTGCAATCAGCAGTTTTTCTCATCTGCAAATTCTTACAAGTAAAAATTTATCCAGTAAAAACTTGCAACTTCCCCTCAAAATGAAATGTCATTTCGCTCTCTCACTTTCCCCTACTTTGCAGAATTTTGGGTACATGAACACCAAAAAGTGATAATTTGTAACAATTGGTACAAACTATTTGCTTCATGAACGGACCTAGCATTTGAGTCTCAGCCGCAACTTCGATAAGTAATCTGAGAAAATAACATAAACCATGGAACACTCCTGTCACGGCTTTCCCTCTCAATTTTCTGAGACTCGAATAAAGTGTGCTGTCTATGCACTCATTGCGGAGAATTGCTTTACTGTTCTCCAACTGCATGTGCATTAATAGAAGCCACTGAATGCTGCGGATGCGAATGTGGATACGAGGCATACGACAAACAATTGCTGTCAGTTTAGCAACACATTTACTCCACTCCAACCTCATTCTTCTTGGTAAGCAACAAAGGCATCTAGCATTTGTTGCTGCTGGGCATTTGTTGCAATTACATTTACACATACACATGCACACATATGTATATATATGGCATATGGATCTGTGTTTGTAAATTAAGAATTTAAAATCTGTATAATTAAGACGCGTCGCGTGGCAAATGAAATTTGTACACATCCATCCATACATACATACATTCATAGTTGTGTGTATAGAGTAAAAAGAGAAATAAGTAAAATTGCAAAAAGTGTTTAAGTGTGCTTTCTATAAATAACGGTTAAAACGAACTGCATGGCATGATCATGACACACTTGTATTGAGTCTTCTTCGCATACAAATCTTTCGTGGTTGTAGTTTATTGTTGTTGTGAAACTCATATCTTTTCATGTTGATAACAATGATGACTGCTTCCTGTTACCAACACATGCGAACTCACACTCAATGAGAGCAACTCTATGACAGTTGAGAACTTTGGTGTTTCAGTTGTTGTTATTGTTTTTGTGTTACTGATTTTACTGTTGATGCTGATGCTGATGTTGATTTTGATGTTGATGTGAATGCGTTGCCAACGATTTATGCTGAGTGACAAAATCACCGCATGCTGACAAGTCTGGTTGCGACGTCAACAGCCATAACAATAACAACAAAAGTAATATCATAGCAACAGCAGTAAACCACGTGCAAAATAGTCACAACAAATATTTTATGTTGTAGCAAACACGACAAGCAACGAGAATGGCAAAAAAATCTGCAAACTTCTTTTCACTTAAATGCTACCTTTCAAGTCATCATCAACCACTGCGTCCCAGTGAAGCAGGCAATGTGGAAATCAATGTTGACGATGTTGCAGTAATTGTTGTGATGCGTTGATTTCTTGACGGTTATCACCAGTTAGCTGTTATTGTTGTTTTTGCTGCTGTGATTCCAATTGTTGCTACTACAAAATTATGCGGTCAGCTTCAGCGTCACCATCATCGCCGCCACCAACTCACCAAGCACCCACCCCTTGGCTATTGCCATTGTTACAGCCGGATGCTGCTGTAGCTTTTCGTGCTTTTGCCGCTCGCCTTCTGCCCTTGCATTGGGGGTGGTTTTGCTGCTTGGCTGCTGTGACTGCTGTAACTGCTGTACTGCTGTTGATTGCTTCGCCTCAGCTTTTCTGCATGCAACCGACGCTCTGCCTATTGGCAGCACCACCAACTTCTGCGCGCGTTTTGCACGTTCTTCATAATTTTAAAAATTTCAACCGGTCGTCCATTTCATTTGATTTTTAACTGTCATCGTAGATGGTGGTAAGCGGCGGTCGAATTAATTGCGGTATTGCATTAAAAAGTGATAATCCCAAATTATTGAGGGTTATGTGGTTATACTGAAAAAAAAAACAATTGAACTCGTGCTATAAACTAAGCAAAAACAAAAATAAAATTGAATGAAGGAAGTTCTGTGCTATTTAAAAATAATTAATAAATATGTTATAATAATTAAAAATTATTAAAAACAAATCACAAAAAAACAGCAAAAGAAGAATTCGTGCAAAATTAAAAATTTTCGATAATCAGCTGCAGCAGAGGATACATTAGCAAGTGGTAAAAAAGATGCTGATATTTTAGAAAATTATGCAAACGAAAATATTTAGTCAGCTGCTAGAGCTGAGTGCATTTGTGCATACCTTGGATTGATCCCGTTTTCGAAGCCCACTATTGGCACTTAGTGCTACTAGATGGAGTTTGACCTTTACGTTTCTTTGTAGTTGACTTCTTGTAATAAGCCTGCGTCCTTTGCGAATCTAAGTAAGCCCTGAAGCTCAGCAGCCCTGAAGCCCAGAGACATTTTAACTTCTCATATTGTCGAGCTGCTAGGCATTTCATTCAGGTTCGAACTAATGCAAGGCAAGAGCAAAGGATTTTAGCTCTCTTCCAGTTAGTTTAGCTTCTCTGAGAAGACCACTGGTAGAACCTTCCGAAAAATGATTTTTTAGAGCACTTTTAAGTTAGAACTAACGCGTTAAAATTATCTACGAAAATGTCGGCTATGAAATTTCACTGGTCTTACATTTTCGTTTCGCTCAGGCATACTTATATTTTAACCATTTTTCCACCATTTTGAAAGCAACTTAGGCTTAGAACATAAAAACGTTCGTCATCATAATCATAGCAATTTAAGCTAGTGGCAAGTCAGTGCTGCCTTCACAATCGCGTCCAGACCATTTCAGCCGCTGAGCTTTAGCGAAACGCTCAATGTCCGAACGCAATATCTGCTGTTCGATCTCATCATTGTATCGGATTCTGTAAGATCTATCAGCTTCCCTTACTGGTCCAAATATCCTTCTTCTGATTTTATACTCAAAGCGGAGAAGGCTGTTATTTAGCTTAGATGCCAGTACTCGTGCTTCCCAGTCATATGTTGCTTCTGGTCTTATTAGCGTCCTGTAGATTTGTAGCTTACACGACCTCGATACCAATTTATTTTTGAGAAGTTTCAGGTGATCAAAACAACTTCAACAGTAGTAGTATTTGGTTACTGGATTGGTATACTTTCAGAAAATGTGAACAAATTACGAGCTGGTTTCGGTTGTCGCACAATGTTATTGGACGTAGAATTCATACACCAGAGTCCAGCACCGAAGCACATAAAACCATTTATCTCTTCGTCTAAAAGAACATGAAATGGGCTCCTAAATCTGGAACTTTCACTTTATTCTATACAGCACTCTGTAGACCTCGCTATCATTTCAGGAAACTAGAACTAATCAGTCGGTTTTATGAATTGGGCCATGAAACGCCGAAGCACAGCCTCTCCGAATGTGCAGCTCTCTCGAAAGATGAAGACTCACTCCTTTAGTGATATGGAACAATAAGTCTAAGTAAGTGCCTCAATAGAAAATAAAATCTAACTAACTGACTTACTGTTATTAGTATGCTTGCTATTTTTGTTGTTCTAATGACATTCCATATTCCATAAATATTTGAAAATGTGAGTGAAGTATATCTTTGCCGTAAAGAAGCTGTTCATAGAAATAATCTGTCATTCAGAGGCGCCGTAAAACGACCTTAGTACGCGCACCATAAATTGGAGCAGGCTAAATATCTAAAGAAAAGATGTGTTATATTTATTATTAAATCGTATCGCATTCAAAGTACAGAAAACCCAAAAAACGGCCAGCTTTTATAAGTTTTGCAGTTCGCAGTAAAATTTTCGTCTCATCAAAGAGTAAACCAAATACGAGATCCTTTAAGGGACTCCTAAGTTGCCTACAAAAAATAGAAAAGAGTCACTGACTCTACACTTTTCTCGAAATATATTCTTTTAAATCCCTTTCGCACTTACAATCTAATCAAATTGTAATCTTAATCAAATACAAAATATTAACTAAAAATTTTCCCATATGCACTTAAACCAAAATTCAAAGAAATTCACAATGTTTTTTCTAATATCTCCGCCAATTTGAGTTAAACTATTTGATCGGCATGAGTATCTAAAAACATTACTGAATAAAATAAAAACAGTATTTTAAGTCACTTCTACTTACTACTGTGGGCAAAAAGTAAGGTGAATTTGGTTGTAAAATGGAAAATCTTTATTTATTCTTGTAAATCAATTTCATCCCCTCTAGATGAAATACACTTACATATGCCAACGATTTTTCCAATCCCCGAAACATGCCAAATAGTCCATTTTCGGTATAGCCATCAGCACCTTCTTCGATTCAGCTTTTATCTCCTCAATCGACTCGAAACGCCTTCCCCGGAGTGGTCTCTTGAGTTTTGGGAATAGCCAGAAGTCACACGGAGCCAAAGCAGGCGAATACGGTGGTTGCGGAACGATATGCGTGGAATTTTTGGCGAAATGGTCACGAAAAACGAGTGCAGTGTGAGACGGTGCATTATCGTGACGCAAAAACCAAGAGTTGTCGGCCCAAAATTCTGGTCTTTTTAGACGAATTGCTTCACGTAAACGACGCATAACGCTCAAATAATATTCCTTATTAACAGTTTGGACAGGTGGAAGGAATTCATAGTACACCACACCACGAAAATCGAAAAAAACTGTCATCCTGACCCTTATTTTTGAACGACTTTGACGTGCTCTTTTCGGTCTGGCCTCGCCTTTAGCACGATATTCGCTTGATTGGTCGGTTGTTTCAGGGTCTTAAGCATAAATCTAAGTCTCATCTCCCGTAATGATGCATTTGAGCTTGTCCTGATAGTCTGAAAGCATTGTTTCACACACATTAACGAGACGACTTTTTTCCAAGAAATTGATAGTTTTCGGTACCAAACGAGATTTGATTTTTCGTAGGCCCAAATGGTCTTTCAAAATGGTTTTCACAGATCTTTCTGATATTCCGATCATATCAGTAAGGTCTTTAACAGTCAACCGACGATTTTTGAGCACTAACTCCTTCACTTTATTGACGTGTTAGTCATCTGTTGACGTCGATGGTCGTTCGGAACGCTCAAAGTCATCAACACGTTCTCGACCCTCTTTGAAGTCTTTGTACCACTTATAAACATTTTTCTGCGACATGGTCGAATTACCAAATGCCTTCTGCAACATGCTAAACGTTTCCGCAACCGAAATTTCATTCCGCAAACAAAATTTGATGGCACTTCTCTGCACAATCAAATCAGACATTGTAAAAATCGAAAAATGCACTCTTGGTCGTTTGGTAAACACAAGCGTAAATCGTCCCCTTAGTATTAAAATAGCCTATACATTTTTTGACGTTTTGAGAAAATGAATTTCAAACTTTTTGTCGAAAGTAGCTTTCACTCAAATCTCGTTATGTTTGTAAATATTTATTATTTTGACCCACGTTTTGACCCACTTTGTGGAACTAGAATTTGACAAAATTTTGACCACATATTAAATCGACGATGGAGAATCCAAAAATTCAATAAAAAAATAATAGCCTATGAGCACATAGGCTATTGTTATACTAAGGGGACGAAATATATTACTGATAATGACATTCACATGAAAGTTGGCCCAGATGTTATTAACAGTGCTGCCAACCCATGAAAAAAATAACTAGAGCGAAATTTTAATCCCGTGAAGTTTGACAAATAAATTCACCTTACTTTTTGCCCACAGTAATGTAGCTATTCCTAACTGAGTTTTTTTTTTGGAGATTGTCATTTGAATGAAAAACTAATTTTGTTTTGTTCATTTTTCGACTTAAGCTGTATCCTCAGAAATTAAATAAAAGTCACAAAAGTTATTTAGGAAGAATGAAAAATGTCACCAGTCGATTTCATTCATGCGCCCGCCGTGGCCGGATTCGCGGAAGCTAATTTTGTCACGCCAATTTTCCAAGACTTTATTGCTGCTTTCAAAAGCTCTATTCCACAATTGACCCGTAAAAGGAGCCTTATCATTTGTGATTCAATCTATCTATCTAATCTAACTGGTTGAAATCGCGTCTCCGAAATAGCCATGCAACACCCATAGCAAACTTATTGAACCTACTGTGTGTGGCTTAATGCGCTGTCCTGCTGATACAAAAGATAGGTAATCGCCGACAATGGGTTCAATAATGTGAATAATAAACAAAAAGTAATACAGCAATGCTTTTTCATGGCAGAAATACACTTGCCGATTTGCCATTGCCTGCCAAGAGGCGACCGCTTTAGAAAAACTTGTTCCATCATTTGGTGTTTCAGGCACGTCGATTCGAACCTATGTCGGCTGAATATACAGTTAAAATTCCAAGGCAATCGGTCTATACTAATTTCGAAAAAAGGGTGAAATTGCGTTTTAGAAGTATTTAGACATTTTCTTTTCCTTAATTTTTTCAATAAATACTAGACTAGACTAGAGCCATTGAATTAGCATCAAAAATGGTTAGCTTTTGATAAGATGGATCAAATGGTTTTAATTTTATTGTCGATGGAAGCAAGATGTTATTTCTTAGTAGTCTTCCTCACACGAAGACAGACGCTGCGATGTGGAATTAGGCATAATGCTTATTTGAAGGCGACAATTGGTCGCCTTGTCAGTAGGAATTGTCGCGCGTTGTGGGTATTTTGAAGGACTTGCCATACCCCAAGGCCAGACACACCCCACCCCACACCCGTTATTCCTACCAGCAGCTTGTGCGGGACTGCTTATTTGTAAACAAATATTTATTCACAGTAACCCTTCATGTCTGACTATCAGCAAAATGTGACCCGTTCGCTACCTTGCAGAGCGACTTCCACGGAACACCACAATTCCGCGATTTTCTCATTATTCCAGCGGTAAAATTGCAGCAAGTATATTTAAAAGTGTACTAATAAGCAATTTTCATTTGATAATTTAACTTTTCTGTACTTTGTACTTTTGCTTTATTCTCCATATGTTAGCCCATGTAGCAATAAAATTAACAGCTTCTTGTAGCTTATTCGCTGCGTTTTCAATAGAGTTATCGCCTCTAAATATGGCAGTGGCATCCGCAAATTTTGTAGTTACATGTTGGAATGCTTCCCTGTGAAACGCCTGCGTTTATATTTTTTAGAGACGAATATGCATTTTCGTGTTCTACGCAAAAGTATCTATCCTAAAGATATGTATGGCGTAAGTTCCTAGCACTATTGTGTGGCATCACGGACTTGAGCTTTTGGAGGAGCGATTTGTGCCATACTGTGTGGAAAGATTGCGATACATCAAGAAAAACGGCTGAATACAATTTTTTCTTTTCCATAACGCTTTCCAAAGTGCTTACGACTCTGTGTATTTGATCGAGTGATTTTTTCTGAATCCTGGTTAGCTTATTTTCAATGACTGGCTGTAGATGTTTTAAAAGTATTTCTTCAAAAAGCTTCAACATTACTGGTAACAAAGATATTGGCCTGTAGGAGAACACTTCATTAGGTGACTTACCAGGCTTAGGTATCATGGTAACTTCGGCGAGTTTCTAATATATAGTACAGGCAAGCTAAGGAATCTGTTAAACAAACTGGTCAAAAAGGCTATGCGATTTTTTGGCAGATTACGAAGGACTTGAGCCGTGATTAAATCAAATCCAATAAACTTTTTTAGCTTCATTTCTTTATTTCCTTGCAAAATATCTTCTCCCAAGGGCGCTATTGGCAAAAGATGGGGCCTCTCGCCTAGAGTTGTATTTGGGCTCTATAATACCGTAATAAAGCCAATCTTGTTATATGGAGTCATTGTCTGGTGGAACTCACTGGAGAGGACGACATCAGTTAAAAAGCTAGAGAGAGTCCAGAGGTCTGCAGTCATTGGAATCAGTGGGGCGCTTCGAACTACTCCTACTCTGGCGCTTAATGTAATGTTGAATGTGGTACCTATAGACATCGCAGGCAGAATTACCGCTGCATGTACCGCAATCAGACTGAGGGGCTTGGGCTATAAGCTCAATATCACATATGGGCACTCAAGCATCCTCAGAAACTTTGAGTTCATTCCCTCGTCGACGGATGAGTGTGTGCCCTCGCTAAGTCCAAGTGGAACTTTCTCCACCCATATTCCACCAAAGGAGGAGTGGACCGGGGGCAACACTTGGGGACAGGGCGTCGTTAACCTGTTCACGGATGGCTCAAAGCTGGACGGTAGGGTTGGAGGAGGAGTATTCTGCAAAGAGCTCCCCATCAAACTCAAATTCAGGCTACCGGATCACTGCAGTGTGGTCCAAGCAGAGGTGGTCGCAATTAAAGAAGCAGCTGATTGGCTACTTACTTGCGTAATAACTGTTAAGAAGGTAAATATTTATTCCGATAGCCAAGCGGCTATTAGGGCCCTAGGCTCTATTATGGTGCATTCGAAGCTGGTCAGGGAATGCCTGGTCTCCCTCTCGATTGCATCAGAATTCTACGACATAAAGTTAATTTGGGTACCTGGTCACAGTGACATTACAGGAAACTGCGCAGCCGACGAGCTGGCCAGACAAAGGACCTGTGAGGTAATGTGCCCGCGAAAGGAGAGGATCGGGATCCCCTTGACAACCTGCGCTCTACTCCTGGAAGGATGAGCTCTGCACCAATTCAGCGAGCGCTGGGCAAGTACACGAACGTGTAGGGTCGCGAAGTCCTTCTGGCCACGTTTGGATAGGAGGCGTTCGAGGGATATCCTGGGGATGACAAAATGTCATCTCTCAAATTTTGTGGGCACCCTCACGGGGCACGAGGTATACATGCCGTGAGACTCGGAATTACTTCGAGTCCTTTTTGCGTCAGCTGTATGAAGGATGAGGTGGAATCATCTCAGCATCTGCTCCTTAGCTGCCTAGCTTTGGCGGGACTAAGATTCAAGCATCTTGGTTCTCACTTCTTTTCTGCGCCTGCTGATATAAAGGATTTTTCAATAAGGGCGGGTAGATGTTGAAATGGAATAAAATGACGTTTGCTGTGTGGCACGTAGCGCCGTCCTGCTCGAACCACATGTCGTCTAGGTCCATATGGTTCAATATGGGCCATAAGAAATTGGAAGGGCCACCACGTCTACCGAAAAATGGGCGCAATGCGCGCAACGTTTGCGTTAATGAACACTCATTTTGATAATAAAGTTTTATCATTTGAACGTGCTGTTCAATCGTGTAACTATGCCATGATTTGGCATAAACAACTGAATAATAAACAAACGATTTGACAGATGTCACCAAAACAAACACCGCGACAATTGAAAAACCCTTTAGCAGGTGTTGATAACAAAAATCTGATGAACTTCAGCAGCAGCATAAAGAGGTTAACACAACCGCAGACTAATCACCGTTCGTAGTCCACAAACACTCACCATTCCCCATCCCTTCCCTTTCTCCCCTTTTTTCCTTCACCCTCTTGCAATGGTACCACTAAGGATGAACCAAACTTTTTTCGTCCAAGTGGGCCCTACTCTTTGGGCAACCATCACTACCTAACCTAACGTATCTCCTCCCAAATATTATATCTTTACTTACTTGTAGCCACATTTTGACAAATAACAATGACTAAAAGAATTACCAAAAATTGCGAAGTAGGCGTATTTTGATCGAAATAACGTAAGGCCCACACTTTCTGGAACTTCATGCAAACGAAGATATAACAAACTCAACCAACATGTGCAACTGATGCGTCAGGGTCTGAAAGGGTTAAAGACTTGTTGAATGAACTTTGTATTAGGTCATCTTGAAAAAAAAAACAGTCCACAATAACCTAACCCCTTAATGAACACTTATTCTCTGAATTGCACCTAGATGAGCAGCGACTGAGCAATACTTCATAACTTACTATTAGCTGGCAAAGATTACTAGGTTGTTCAATAAGTTTTGCGGTTCGATAAGCGAGGGCGTTGCTACAAGCCAGTACTTTCTACAATGGAAAAAATCAGGTATAGTGTAGTGATTGAATTTTTATTTTGGAAGGTTTAAAAACAAAGGAAATTTATGAACGAATGTTGAAAATGTATAAGGACTTTTCGCCATCAATTAGTAGAGTAGAAAGATGGGTTGCTGAATTTAAACGTGGTCGTACAAGCCTTGTAGACGATTTACATCAAGGACGTCCAAAAAAAGTCCAACTACACCAGAAATCGTGGCTGAAAGAGATTTAGTAGAAGCCTTTGCAAGTATCTCATTGGGTAGTGTATGCAATATTTTGACTGAAGTATTGGGTTTCAGAAACCAATGGGTGATGCATTTGCTAACATGGGAACAAAAACCTATTCGAATGCGACTTACTCAGCAACATTTAGAGCGTTTTCGAAAGGGTAAAGCAAATTTTGCGCATCGATTCATTACTAATGGATGAGACTTGGGTCTATCACCATGATCCTAAATTACAAATAAAAGGTTAAGAAGTGGTTTGAAGCTGATTCTTCGGCTCCGAAATGAGTTCGTGCCCAGAAATCGGCCAAGAAGGTGTGAGCATAAGATTTTTGGGATGCGAAAGCAATTTTGTTTGTGGATTACTTGCAAACTGGGAATACAATAAATTCTAAATATTATTGCAACCTTTTAGACCAGGAGAAATAATAGAAATCGTGAAAAAATGCACAGTGCGCGGTGCATTGCAAAAGAACATTTCGGCAAAGGCTAAAATCCATGAATTAAAGTTCGAATTGTTGGAGCATCCACCGTATTCATCAGATTTGTCCCCTAGCAACTTCCATCTGTTTCCAGACCTAAAAAAATTTATGCGTTAAAAAGTTTTTCTTCAAATGATGAGGTAATAACAGCTGCAGAAGTGCATTTAATAGCACTTTCAGATTCTTACTTCAGGTATGAAATTCATGAATTGGAATATCGTTGGAACCAGTGTATTAATGTTCAGGCAGACTGTACAGAATAATAAATTGTATTTCGAACCATATAATTGTGATTTCCACAAAACTTATTGAACAACCTATAATTTATAAATCCATTACGAGTTCATAAGTGACTCGCCGGCGTCCAAATATGCATACCTGTGCGCTCTCGTATCACTTATCAATTTGATGTTGATGTTTGATGAGCAATCATGACACAACAGAACTTCCTTTACACGCACAAAGGACACACAGGAAGTTCACATCAGCTAATGCATGTGTGGTACACCAATTTTAACACCGCACACATATGTACATACATATATGTATACGAGTATGCAACGATGAAAGGGCGCCGGTAACCACCAAGGTTTATGTGATGTCTGGGACTGATGATAAATGGCAACCAAAAGGGTGCGAGTTCAAATCAAAATCGCATTCGATTAAGGTGATGAGTAAACTTGTTGTGCTCCTATGTGAAGATACCAGTGCATACATAAAAGCGTACGGCTACTACTTTGCACGTGAGTACTCTTCAAGCAAATACATATGTACATACATACATACATATTTTGTTACATCTCTATGTGTCACACGCCACACAGCTCATACATCAACCAATTTACCAGCTATTGGTAGCGCAGCCACTATTAACGACCACAACAATTATAACGGTAGTAAGGATGAACTACAAAGCGCCGAAAGCCACAAGTGGCACATAAATTTAATTCACAGTCAAATGCCGTAGACCGTCGCTTTTCACATTTGCCAGCGAGTGTGTGATGCATTCGAGTACTTACAAATTTTATTCACAGTAACGTAACGCACGCAGCAGCACTCACGCATGCACAAACAAGTGTAATGCAAACAAGGACCTATCACCCCATCCAATACGTGGCCTTTCAAATGTGCCACTTAAATGTTTTAAGGGATGTTAACTGTCAGCTTCACCCGTTTGGTTTTTTTTGCAGCTTTTTCTATACATACGAGGACTTATTGCGACAGTTGGTGGACCGAAAGGTCCGTCGGTAATGTGGTTCGTAATTATGTTATTCCACAATGGCTGTGTTATGGCGCTTGTTTATGAGTTAAGTGCATTTGTGCATACATATAAACATAATTACATACATACATTCATACGAGTACAAATATAGACATATATTGTATTATACTGAAACCTTTTGTGTAATCATTTTTGAATGATGATTTGTGGTGGGTGAATATACATACATACATACACATATATGCGAAATCAATGAAGTGAATGCAGATTTTGCAACCCTTTTCGTATTTATAGTAAAAAACAAATTGTGATCTGCTTATACGCGCGCGTATTTTGATGAACTTCACTTGAATTGAAAACTAAGTTATTTTCGTAAACCCGCATTTATTTGGGTATTTAGGATTATAAGTGTAATACAAGGTCTTCCAAATACGAGTTACTTTTTTAAATTCAAATTAAACACGTTTTTGTATTCGTGCGTTCATTAACATATTTCCATTAAGATGCACTGCTCTTCCATCGGAATGATAAAATTTATTATATTTTAAGGCAGTCGTCAAAATATTATATTTGGGAAAAATGTTAAAATTTACGTGAGTTGCATCGATTTGAAAGTATCTCTAAAAATCGAATTATTTTGAGACCTAACCTAAAGCTTTTCTATAGGGTGGGCCATGTAAAATTTGCTTTTTGAATCGGCTATAAAAAAAAAACAATCAATATTTTTTCAAACTTTTTTTTTATTTTGAAGATTGAACATGGTCATTTATGAATGAAAAATAATATCGTTCAAATGACAGCCACGACTGGCTTTACAGTAGGCCATTCGATCAACCCAATTTTTAAGCACATTTTCGATTGTTTGGGCTCGAATTTCATGAATGGCAACTTCGATTTCGTGTTTCAAAGCATCAATCGTCTCTGGATGGTTCGCATAGCATTTGTCCTTAACGGTTTCCCACAAAAAATAGTCCAACGGGCTTAAATCAAAGCTCCGAGGTGGCCAATTGATATCGGAATTTCGGCTGATTATTCGGTTTTCAAAAACGGTAGCCATAAGTTCGAGTGTAACTTTGGCAGTGTGACAAGTTGCACCGTCCTGTTGAAACCAAATGTCGTCCATGTCATCCTCTTCCATTTTTGGAAACAAAAACTCGTTGAGCATGTCACGGTAACGCTCGCCATTTACTGTAACCGCGGAAGAAGAAGAAGACTCACCACTTTGGAAATAGGTTTTCAATATTTCCCAATTTTGTTCAAGCGTATAGCGTCCCATTTCGTAAATGTCAAACCTTTAAGTAAATTATGAACACATTTGACATGTCATTTGTGCTACCATTCTCAAAAAAATAGGTGGTTCAAAAAGCAAACGCTTTATGGCCCACCCTGTATCATCTGAAGTGATTCTTTGGAAAAAAGCTTTTAAAATTTAAATTTCCTTAAAAAAAAATCTCAAGCCACAGATTTTTTTGCAAGATACGCTAATGTACATACAAGGTGGCGCCAAATTAATCAACGAATTTTGTATTTGTGATTTTGAGTGATGGAATCTTTACACGCTCCATCAACAGACAAGCAGTTTGTGGTATATGTAATACTACAGGTGTATAGTTCACAAGCGTCAAATATGATTGACGCATGACGTTGCAAAAATTTTAAATCTTCCGATAGGGGGTTAGCTTTGCGACACTTTCTAAGAGTTTGCTTGGTGGGGTCAGCGAGTCCTGTTACAATTTAAAATTAAGTTAAAAATTTTGGAGACAAGTTTTTAGATTTTACTATAATTATTTATTAATTATTTACTTAATTAATTTGATTATTAATGAAAAACGCTTTGAAAATTAGGCAAAAGGCAAAATCATTGCCTTTTGCTACAGGTTCCGGCACTCACAGTGTAACCGACTTCAGACCGCTCGTGCAGCTAATGTACGTGCATTTTGCCGAGAGTAAACGCGAAAAAAAAACTCTGTAATGGATTTCAAACGTAAAAGTGTGATTTCATTATATTTGGTTGGAAAATCACAACAAGCGATTGTTCGTGAGCTCGAGCACCTTAAAGTAAATAAAGTTTTTGTCTATCGCATTATTACTCATTACAACGGTAATACAACTGGTAGCATCGCGAAACGTTATGGAGGTGGTCATCAAAAGACTGCAACGTCACGTAAAATGGTTCAAAAAGTGAAGAAGCAACTTAAATGAAATCCCCGACGAAGTGCCAATCAAAAGGCGAAGGAACTGAAAATATCTGACCGTAGCATGCGTCGCATACTGAAAAATGACCTCGAAGTCAAGCCTTACAAGATCCAAAATCCAAAAAGCGCATGATCTCACACTAAAGCAGCAACAAGTCAGACTTGAGAGAGTGAAGGAGTTGCTTCACTTGGCCGAAAGTGGTCAATTCCCGCAATTTGTGTTCCCTGTCGAGAAAATTTTTCAGATTGACCAATTCGTAAACTTCCAAAACGATAGGGTTTATTTGGCCGACCGTTCATACGAGAATTTGAGTCATCGATTGGCCACCAGGAGGCAGCACCCGCCACAGGTAATGATTTGGGCCGCTGTAAGCGCAGATGTGCACTCTTCAATTGTTTTCATCAAGCCTGGCGTCAAGGTAAATGCGAAACATTATCGGGAAAGTATTCTGGAGGTTGCTTTGAAGCCATGGGCAGACAAACATTTCGGTGGCAGACTATGGACGTTTCAACAGGACTCAGCACCGTCTTACAAAGCTCGAGTGAACCAAGAATAGCGAATAGCTAAAAAACAACGTTCCGAACTTCATAACGTCCATACAATGCCTCCAGACGCAAATCCGATGGACTATTCTCGTTGGGCCATTTTGGAGATCAAAGTCCAAACTAAAAGATTCTCCAGTCTCGGGGCGCTAAAAAAACCATTGTCCGCGAGTGGGACAAAATAGCTGCTAGTCACATTCGGGCAACTTGCGATTCGTTTCTAGACCATCTCAAGGCAATAGTCAAGGCGAAAGAAAAGTGATTCTTAATTTTTTTATTATTTTCACACATTTTTTTCTTTGAATTGAATAAAAGTAGTATGGCCTTTTTAATTGGTTACACTTCGAGTGCCGGACCCTGTACGTTCAGTAGAAAGGACATTCAGTCTTAGGAAAATTTGGCCTTAGGTTACTCACTGGTTATCTAACCGGTTACAATGGACTACGTTTTCATATGCGCCGGCCTGTCTACAGTATGATGCAACCTAAGAACTTAGTTTGCGGAAATATATCTAACAAAGATTAAAATATTTCAGAACCTCTATACAGGCCCGATGAGAGGGAGGGGATCGGGTACTTTTTCCCCCGGGCCCGGAGTTTTCAGAGGGGCCCGGATTCGAGATCATACGTATTTATATGAATTAGACATCATTGGAAAGGGCCCGCATTTGCAATTTTCCCCCGGGGCCCGGATATGCTCTCTACGGCCCTGCCTCTATATATAGAGGTTATATATGGTGTAGGTGTTGCCTGAGCGACCCAGTTGTACCAGACACAATTAGCACAAAAGATGCCATTTTGATGGGGTTAACCATGGCGTTTGTAGCACTCATCAGAGACGTAATATCTGTTTAATAGCTTATATAGAGTGAAGGAGCCGATGTGTGACCGTCGTTTCGGTATGAGCTCGTTTGCTTTCAGCTCTTTGAGCTTGATGAATCTTAAGATTTGTTAGCGCCCCCAATATGGTGCAATTAATCACTTTTTAATAATTTATTGAGCCGTGTGGCTCTATGACTCTTAAAAAGCGTCGCTCATTTGGAAAAAGCAAGTAAAGGGTGATTTTTTAAGAGGTATAGGAAAGTTTTTCAAAAAAACAAACACACAAAATTTAGAAAAATGCATGAAATTTTCAATGTTTCGGCCGGTATCTCACATATAAATGCTTTAGTGTTGTCTCCCAATGCGTTATTTGAAACAGGCTTGTCTGAATAGACATGAGCTTTAACATAGCCCCACAAAAAATAGTCTAAAGGTGTTATATCGCACGATCTGGGTGGCCAATTGACAGTTCCCGAACGGGAAATAAAATGTTCACCGAACACGCCTCTCAACAAGTCCATTATTACGCGTGCTGTGTGGCATGTGGCACCGTCTTGCTGAAACCACATGTCATGCAAGTCAAGCTCTTGCATTTTGGGCAAAAAAAAGTTGGATATCATTTCACGGTAGCGCTCACCATTCACAGATACGTTACGATTCGCAGCATCTTTGAAGAAGTACGGTCCAATGATATCTCCAGCCCATAAACCGCACCAAACTGTGACCTTTTCTGGATACATTGGTAGCTCTTGCAATTCTTCTGGCTGATCTTCACTCCAAAATCGACGAATCTGTTTTTTTATGTATCCATTGATCCAAAAATGAACTTCGTCGCTGAACACAATTTTTCGATAAAAAAGTGGATCTTCGGCCAACTTTCCAAGAGCCCATTCACCAAAAATCGTGCGTTGCGGTAGGTCGTTCGTCTTCAATTCTTGCACCAGCTGTATTTTGAAAGACTTCACACCTAAATCCTTTCGCAAAATTTTCCACGTTGTTGAGTAACAGAGGACCAATTGCTGCGAACGCCGACGAATCGATAATTGATGGTCATCATTAACACTGGCCGATACAGCTGCGATATTTTCTTCAGTTCGTACTCTACGTAAACGTGTAGGTGGTTTGATGTCCAATAATGTAAATTTGATTCTAAATTTAGTCACAATAGCTCGAATAGCCGCTTCAGTGGGTCGATTAAACTGACCATGAAATGGAAGAAGCGCGCGATAAACTTTCTTAGCAGAACACGCTTCTTTATAATAAAATTCAATGATTTGCAAGCGTTGTTCGTTTGTAAGACGATTCATGGTTAAATTATAGACCAAACTGAAGATCTTTGACAATGAAACAAAACACGAAACGTGCGTCAGTTGTTTAAACCAATTGTTTAAGAAGATAATAGCTAAAAAATCACCCGTTTGTATGCCTACAATTTACGCTTTCACGAGCTATTTTAGAGATGCTTCATTTGCATCCGCCGTTTTTGCTCTGATTTTAGTGATCCGTATAGGATCTTGTATACTGCCCTAATTCGAAACAAAGTGGAATATGCGGTCTTCATTTGGATATTATTATTTTGATTGTCACATTAAACAACTTGAGCGTATCCAAAAGGTATTTGTTCGCTTCGCCCTTCGATCTGTGGGTGTTGTGGACCCAATCCCAGCGTATAGTGCCAGATAGAAGCTGATCTCTCTTGTCTTATTAATCTATAAATGCTCCAATTCTTTAGCCTTTGATTTACTTTTATTTTTTCGTCTAAGTCTGATTTTATAATATTTTTAAACGGGATTTACAATTAAATTATTCGGATACAGTCCGGTTCACTTAAGAGGTGTATATAACCTTAGAAGGCCGAAAAAAAGCGAATTTTCCAGAATTTTTTCTGAGAAAACTTTTAAATTTATTGATCTAAAAATTTGTACACATAGTACGTTTTCACTGTATTTTAAGACTTAGTATTAGTAAAAATATTTATTTGGAAAGGAGCTACAGCTGATGTCCGGGAGCTCCTCCCAAAAAAGACGTTTAGCGGTGAACACTATATCTCTGAACTGGATCCTCTAAAATGAGAAAGCCAAACAGATTTCGTTAAAGTAATGTTAAATCTAGTAATTAAGCGAAGAATAAGCAAAACAAATTTTTTTGATAAAATGGCGGTTTCTCAAAAATAAAACCGATTTTTAACCAAAATGTCGGCCTTAAATTGTTTAAAAAAAATATATATTATATATCGGTGAGAAAAAATCGTCGATTAATTACTTATAATATATTTAAGAAGCTCGTGTTAAAATTGAGATCGGTTTAGCCGTTTTCGAGTAATGTTGGACACCGACTTTGAAAACACAATTTTGAGAAAAACGCGTTTAAAGTTTGTAAAGTACTTTCAAGCATTCTGAAACGCCTTTTCAGCGGAACGATATTAAATTTTCTATGTGTGTTTTTTAATATACATATGTAAGTACACTAAGAAAATAAAATAAAAAAATCGATTTTTTTAAAATTCTAACTGGATACGAGTATAACCCCTTAATTAAAGGCAACTGTTGTCAGCTGACTATTTCGAAATTATGGAAAATAAATTTGACAGAACTGTCAATAGTCTGTAAATTAACAATTGTTTCATATGACTTAAGTAATAAATAGATAAATACATTTGTTTTGTGTTTACTGTATTTTGTAGTAAACTGTAAGTTATCCTTCCGCTTGTGCCTTTGCAAAGAAGCAAACTTCTAGTAAAGTAAGTTTTCTTAAACAGCGCAGATTTGTGTTCTAGGATTTTCCACTATTTCCACGCGCTTCATATTTAACACAAAGCTGCTGCTTTTAATTGCCTTCATCGTGTAAAACTTCAACGCTATTTTATTGGTTTACTCCGGCAAACAATTACAGTTGGCGCATTTTTCACCGCGGCTGCCAACAACTTCCAAGTTATTTGTCGCGCCTGTTACAAATAAAAATCATCAAGAACAAAAAAAAAAACAAAAATCAAATGAAATGCGCACGAGTAAAACTTTTACAAAATTTATGTTATGAAAAAAGTTTGCCAAGTTGGTTTTTCATTTCGCTGTGAAAATAAATTGAGATGTGCCAAGCTCTTAGCAGTGCTTTTGGCAAGCGGAAAGTGGAGTGGGGGAGCACAACATTGCCGCCAATCCATCACTGAAACCACAAAATGCAAATTGATTCCACATGAAAATTGGAACGTCAGCTGCTATTTTCTACAGCTGCCGTCTCATTGTCGCGCTCAGCCGCCGCCCGAACGCAAACAAACGCATTGGATTACCACCTTAATTAGCATAATCTAATTTAAACTTGGCGCATCTTGCACACCCCACACGCCAGTGCCGCTCGCCTAACGGATGCCTGCAAATTAAAACATTTACTGTTTGTGCACTCCCTGAGTGGGTTGGGGGGTGGTGTGAGATGGGCGCTGAGCAGCAGTGCTTTACAACTGCCAACACATTTCGTCAGTCGACATTGGTTCGTCAAAAGTTTATTTTTATAAGTGAAATGAAAAAACAATAAAAAAGTTTTAAATGCGAGAATAAAAGAGCGAAGAGGACTCAAGTGCGCCAGATTGGCCTCGACACACTGCTTGCTTGCCGGCGCAGGGACTTCATCAACACAGCCACACATACAAATGTACGTGTCAATATGTTGGTGCTATTGCAGGCAATCAGCAACCACATCAGCAGCGCCACAATTCCAGGCATGGCAGCATTTAAATGAATTAAAACATTTCTGGTGTAGCGCCAAGCGGCATACCTTTCGTAGCTACACACACACGTACGAGTAGGTACATACATAGGCCCTGCGGTTGGAGGCGGGAAGGTGTTTCAATTTGACAAGTGTACTGGCTGTACATTTATCCATGACGCCTTGCCAACACTAACGGTTTATTAACAACACTTTGGCCTGTTCCGTGTTGTGCCACCCCTTCAGCTGGCAAGTGGCGTTGAGTGCCAATGGATCCATTGATAGTCCGTCGTCAAAGTTTTAAAAGTTTTGTGAGTGTTTTTCGAAATCGTGTTGAATCGGAAGTGGAAACCGCTGACATTGTTGCTCAGTGTGTTGTTTTGTTTTGCTGTTGTTACTTGCGTAGATGCGATGTGTGGCATCCCAACGTGCAGTCCGTATTCACAAACCATTCCATGCAAGCAAATGCGAATGTTATTCATATTTAATTTTCTGCTGTTTTTACTGTGTTTGCCTCTAAAACTACTAATTACATTGTTTGGTGAAATAAATTTACCATAATATGTGGAATTACTAGCAACATAAGAGCACACCAACTCAGGCTGCAGATACAATGTTGAGCCAAAGCAGCTGGACGAAGTGTGCAACTTGACTAGGAAATAAGGATTAAAAAAATAAAATAATTTTCTCCTTGCTTTTGTGGAATCTGCCGCTTGATCATTTATGGAGCCGAAAATTCTGACAGCTGGTGCTCTCTTTCTTATGGGGGTTAGGGGTAGTCAGTCAGAGGCCTGAAAAAACGATGATTTTCTAAAACAAAAAATTAATAATTGTAAAAGTTAGCGTATCAACTACGCCTACGCGCCATCTTGTGCGATTCTTGGCAATGTACTTTGATTCGCTCCAGCTATTTCCCAGGCTTTCAACCAACAAGAGGATTCCACTCCAGCGCTTTTCTTCCTAATTTTTTTGACGTTTTATGAACACTTCGACTGACTACATTTGAGCCTTTTTTACCAAATCAGAATTTACTAAGGAAAATGTTCCTCAGGCAGCGATTTAAGAAAACCTAGAAGCTCGAAGGGATAGATTTGGCCACTTTTCAAGTGCAGTAACCGTAGAGCAAAACCGATACTACGTTGGATATGAAAAACTTAAATTTTGTGTTAGCGATAGGGTTATTATTGCATCAGAAGAGTGCATACCAAAAGTGGCTCTTACCTTGCCAATGCGCGATTTTACATATTCAGCCGGGTGCACATTATAACAATTATCCTTAAAGGAATCTGTTTTGTCACACTTTGCCTTACAGGGTCATCTGCTATGGTTCCTAAGGGACTCAAGTGAAGTGGAGTCGGTTCTGTATATCCATATTTTATTATAAGATATCGTCCACTGCATAGTTAGTGTAAATTTAGCTGGCAAACACTAAATATTTTTTTCTAGGTGCACGGTTTCGCGCTGTTTGCGGGTCTAAAAGCTGTTTCTTGTCTTTAGCATGACGAATTATTATTGAGTATGGTTTCATCTGGCATATTGTCAAAGAAGGGAGCATTAATAAAGTGAGGCTATGAACAATAGTCGCTAATGATTCACCTAACTGCTAGGCGAATTGATTGATCTTCGTACTGTGTTTGTCGCACATTTTCAGCGTGTACTAACAGCTGGCGTTAAAGTAATCCTCCTATCAGAAAATGCTATAAATTTTGCGATTGGCTCCTAATGTCAGTTCTGTTTTGACATTTGTGTAGTAAATACATGCGAAATACACGTTAATAAACAATGATACGCTATACTGCTCCAGAACGCGGAATATTGCTGACTATTTATTTGACCAATAATCGGTCGGTGACTTTGGCACAACGTGAATTTCGTCGCAGATTTCCTCGCCGTCCAACGCCTACTGGTGAAACACTGCGACGTTTAGCCACTCGCCTCGAAGAGACTGGCACAACACGAGATGCTGCCAGGCGTGGCAGACCCCGGAGTAGCCGTTCTGCAGAGAATATTGCTGCTATAGCCGAGGATGTCATGGAAGCGCCGTCGACATCGACCAGACGACGTGCCACGCAAATGGGTATCAGTCGACGGTCTTTACAGCGAATTTTGGTACAAGATTTGAAGATGTTTCCGTACAAAGTCCAGACGGTGCATCATCTGTTAGCTGCTGACCGCCAATCGCGTCTAACATACGCTCAAGCCATCCTTAATCACCACCAAGAGGAAGATGATTTTTCATCAAAAATAATCATGAGTGATGAGGTCCATTTCCATCTTAGCGGGTACGTAAATAAGCAAAATTTACGCTTCTGGGGCACTGAAAATCCGCGTGTAACCCACGAAGAGCCATTACACCCGCTCAAAGTCACTGTATGGTGTGCTGTTTTCGCTGGAGGAGTCATCGGACCTTTTTTCTTCGAAGGCGTCGCGGGCCAAACGGTTACTGTGAATGGTGAGCGCTACAGAGCAATGATCAACGAGTTCTTTTTGCCGCAACTTGATGAATTGGGGTTGGAAAACATGTGGTTCCAACAGGACGGTGAAACGGTAGAGACTGCACGTGCCACAACCGATATGCTGAAGGATCCATTTCCCGGGCGCCTAATCTCCCATTGGCCAGCAAGATCGCCTGAGTTGACCCCTCCAGACTTCTTTTTGTGGGGCTTTTTGAAGTCGCGGGTTTATGTCAACAAGCCTCAGACTCTTGCAGCTCTTAAAGACAATATCCGTGAAGAATGCGAGGACCTATCGCCGGAAGTTTTGGCCAAAGTGATGGAAAATGCCATAAAAAGGGCTCAAATGGCAATCAACTGTGGCGGCGGCCATTTACATGCCATCATATTCTCGACTTGATGTAAAAAAAAATTAAAAGACCAAATAAACATAATCCACAAGAAGAATCAAAGTTTTTCATTTTTTTTTTAAATTACAGCCAAAAAAAATAGCAAGGTTACTTTTGCGCCACCTTGCAGAATTGTGATTAATTTCAGCATTTAATATTTCAATAAATCAACGGACTTTGGTGCCTTGATGTCCAATGAGACTTATATAATTAAGTTATATTCTATCAGGAGAAGGAAACAGTTCTAAAAATGTATTAGCTTTATTTAGAAGCGTAATGTCGTTTTAAAATCGCTGTATACCTCAATTAGTAGGAGCCGATGTTGTGTATGTGAGGCATTGTTCACTAAACGCATCTAGCATCTTTTTAATTCGCCTAATATATAATTGGTGTATGCATCCTTTGTTTGGCGAGTGACTGAACTTTTCCAATTTATGGTATGCCTTGTTTTATAATGTTCCAAGTTTTATTACACCTTCGATTGGCAGTTAGTTTTTCTGAGGAACATTTTCATGCCAAAAATACGAGATGAGGCTGGCTATTAGCGGAGGATCGATCGCTATTGGGCATTTTGCAAGTTCCGCCGCAATTTCATTCATTTTGCTAACTTGAATCATGGTCCTTACATTCCAAAAGCCGCACCGGTTAAGATGGCTGGGTCATATAACAAGAATGGACGGTACGAGGGCGCAGAAGAAAATTGTAGAAGTCAGAGCGTTCAACAAAAGAGCAAGAGGAATACCTAGAATTCTGCTGCCGAATCCTCGATGACGTGGCAACCAAAATTATTCTCACAATTTTACGTCGGACCTGGCAATTTATCATTCTTGAATTTCATATTCTCAATGAGTTTAGATTCTGGGACAAACCAAATAGTACTAACGCACAAATACATTTGCTTATGGCTAACAAAATGTATTTTTTACCATGAAAGTGATCTACTAAAGCTTCTCATTCCTTTCTTAACTCTTTGCCTAGGTCTTATAGACTCCCGTGTATATTTGTAAAGATAATAATTCTAACATTGGACCAAGTTATCGACTTTTTTCTGGTTTCAGATAGCTGAAAACCTAGATATCACCATTTTAGTTAGAGTACTAAAGGCAACAACCAAAAATCTGTAATCCGCCATCTGCTTAAGATCCTATATAAGATAGCCTATCCCCAGCTTCAGCAAAACTTGAAAGTCCTTCGAGTTACTTCAAGCCAATAGTTTACCTATATAACTGAAACTTCATTAAGGAAATTAATACCAAAAAGCTTGATGATTATGTATGTATGTGTTTATACATTCTGAAACAACGACATCTATACTCCTTTAGCAAATGGTGCACAAATAGACAAAACAATTGCGGCGAATATGCAGATGTACATCAGAGCCCAACATTGGCAATGGGTTATTCCACATTCTCATACCTACCAGCCATAGCAAGTATAAGCACGAGTACATAAATCTCTTAGTGCATTTTATTGAAATCAAAAACAACTTAATACACGAAACAATCTGCTTTGCACTCAGCACTAAACCACAACAGCTTAGGGACTAAATGCAAACGCGTGGGTGGGCATCGTCGACGACAGGTTGCCATTCTCTGTCTAACAAAACTGAAAAGTACAAGAGAATAACATTTAAATGTCGTTTTCTTATTGTTTCTTATTGTGTTTGCATTTCCTACACTTAAGACTTGCAGCTCCTTTGAGCAGACAAACATTAAATTCTACTTTCTTTTACTCTTTCCCTCTTCAGCTTATTCTGCAATTCAGCTGCTCGGCAGGCGGTCATGTCGGATGAACATCAGCAACAACAGCAGCAACAGCAGCAGCAGCATCAACGTCAGCAGCTCTTGCAGCAGCAACAACAACAGCAACAGAAATGCTCGAAGGATACCACGACAACCGCTTCATCTTCCTCCTCCTCTTCGCCCACAAATGCCACTTCCACAGCCACACCGCGCAAGTCGAATATTCATGAGATGCGCAATCAGGACTTTGTTAGTCGGCTGATGGCAGCCACGCCTCCCTATTTATATTCAACGCCGGTGGGTGCCAACAACTTTTTCTTCAGCGACATGCTGCGCTCCCTGGTACAGGCACGTAACAACGAGAATGCGCGCAATCTGCAGCTGCAGCAGTCGATGGTGCTGGCGCGCAGGCCACGGAAGCGCACTTGGGCCCACCACCGGCCCTATTATGAACACTTGCGTGAACGTAAAGAGGCAGAAGAGAAACAACAGCAGCAGCAGCAGCAGCAGCAGCAGCAGCAACTGCAACAACAACAGCTAGCAAGTAATGCAGCATCTTTAGTGGGTTTAGAAAAACCACTAGAACTTACAAATAAGCCATATTTCCAATTAGCCAATAAATATCGCAAATTGGAGGATGCAACAGATATTAAGACTGCAAGGTGTGAGGCGAGCGGCGTCACAACACCCGACTCAACTGCTGCAAGTGCTACAAATGGCAATAATGGTGGTGGTGGTGGTGGCGGCGCAGTGGATGCTGTGTTGCAGGACACACCGCCTGCTGCCTCATTGCCGCCACAAGATTTGGTATTGCCACCACCGCCCCCCGTCTGGTATCCACCACTCTATCCACCCTACGGCATTGATCCGTTGCACTTTTTCATCGATCTGCGCGTCTCTGGTCATATTTACGATCGCAAAAAGGAGAATATTTCACCGCTCACCAGCGCCGATAATAGCAATGCGGCCAATGACTCGGAGGCAGCCGGTGGCAATGCCTCTGGTGTTAGTCTGTTAAACAAACATCGTCAGGGCTCTGCCTTCACGGTACCTGTCCCGCGTTCAAATGACTCAAAGCCTGCTGCTGGGCATACGCTAGACGCAATCAATTTGACCTCCTCTGCCATGGCAAGCAAATTTGAAAACTACACGAAGTACTATGATTTGGGTGAAGCCAAAGAGAACCAACCGCTAACAAAAAATAGCGCCAGCTACATGTTGCAGCATTTGCCACGTCTTTACAGCCAGTTTGCGGCACGCGATTTAATCGCCTCCAATGTCGCTGCAGCTGCAGGGGGTGGCAACAGTAACAGCTACGACACTGACAATAAATCTGAACCCGATTGTGATGCTGATTCCGACGGGCGCGCCTCTGTGGATAATTGCGCGAGCTTGGGTGGCAATAATCGCGAACGGGATATCGATGTCGAAATTCTCGACTCCATCAAATATCGCACCGATGGCGAGAGCAGCCGCTGTTCGAGCGCAGATGAGGCTTCCATCACGCAAATCGATTAGACAGTTATTTAAGTTATGGGCGGGATATATACCTATGTATGTACAAGACGTGCTGTATCGAATTTAATAAAAATAAAACGAAATTTAGAAAATTTCATTTAAGCACTAAGAACTCAGCTTGGCCATATAAGATTATAGAACGTGTCAAATGCTGGGTTTCTACTTAAGTTCTAGAACACATAAAAACAATTTAAATGGTTTTATTGTTTTTAAAAATACTGTACATTCCTCATCATCAACTCCTTTTGTCCCGAATGGAACATAGGGCCTCAAGGTATCAGTTGTGGAGCTATTTCCAAATAAACACACATTCTGCACCTCCAAATTCGACTTCCATGCTGCCGTAGCAGGTGGATTTTCTCACATTTCTGTGGGTACCACTTGGAGACTGGATTCCTTGCCGGCTTAAATTCATATTTTTATATATGTAGCTCGAAACACTTGGAGTACATCCGTAGGTTAAAAGCCCAAAGAAAATTTAATGAGCTCCACGGGGGAGATGACCAGTTACTCAATAGCAAGAGACCGCTTCTAACTTGAAGAACAGACGCTTTTTGCAGCCGCTCGCTCCGTGGCAAACGCTGCGAATTTCGGGAGGCCTTTAAATTGTACCCTATGATCGGAAAGTTCCGGGAATGTTTAAATAAAACAAAACGAAGTTAAATTTCAGGCAAATTTATTTTATCTCCTTCAAAATATGACCCGTCTAAAGGAACACGCATGTGCCAACGTTTAACTCAGTCCTCCATGCCCCTGGTAGACCGACGAAAGGATGGCCTTCAGCTCCTTCGTCGCATTCTCCTTGATCTCCTCTATCGCCTAAAATCTCCTTCCACGAAGTGGTAACTTCAACTTGGGAAACAAAAAGAAGTCGCACGGAGCCATATTAGGGCTCGGTGCGATGGCGCGTTATCATGAAAAATCTAATATACGAATTGTTTGTCCACATTTCCGGCCGTTTGCGACGTACAGTATCTTTCAAACGCTTCAATACGGATAAATATTATTCGTTATTGACTGTCTGGCCCGATGGTTCACTACGCCTTGGCAATCGAAAAAAACAGTCAACACAACCCAGGGGGTTATCATAGGGTATATGTCAAAGTAGCCCCTGACCATGCCTCTAACGCGATTCGGATATCTCGTCTTCAGATATGGTTGCTTAGGCTACCAGGGAGTACCATGAGGAGGTGCGAGTAGGAATTGAGGTTATAGAATGCTGATAGCTGCTTCCTCAGTTTTCTAAAACCCCCTTAATATTGTGCGTAGATGCAAATAAATCAATTTTCAGAGCCCACGAATCGGTACCCACGCCACTATTGACAGTTATGATTTAGAGGTTGTAACAGACTTCGTTTATCTAGTGCCACTTTGGACTAAGTAGGCAATTAAGTAGTAAAGTTTTCTTTCAATGACAATATCCAAAGAGACGTCCCTTGAAGTGTTTGAGAGAAAGACCCTGCGGAAGATTTTTGGACCTTTTCACGTTGGCGACGGCGAGTATCGTAGGAGATGGAACAATGAGTTGTATGGGCTTTACAGCGACATAGACGTAACGCAAGGAATAAAGATCCAGCGGGTTGGTTGGGTCATGTCGTCCTGGGGGTAGCTGGGGGTAGCAGAGGAAGAAAAAGAAAAGGTGGAGAAGGACTTGGTTTCATTTGGTTTGTCCAACTGGCGTCGATTAACAAGAGTAAGAAATGACTGGCGCGCTTTGTTAAACTCGGCCAAAATAGAGTAAGCGGTTATCGCGCCAATCAAGAAGAAAACAACCAAACAAAAACTTGTATTTTACGGTGGTGAAATTCTCTCAACATAAGATTTAAATACAGAGGGAGAATTTTCCATTTTCTTTTATGTATGGCGCTCGACTCGGTCCAATAACCCTAATCCCATGTCGTTGGTCGTTCGTGTACGGCCCGTTTTTTAAGAAACTACTGCACGGCGCATGTTTAATACCATTTGTCTATGAGATATGGGAGGTTGAATTAGTTTTAAAGGTGACACACAGATGGCGCTATTTATCACTTTATCGCGTTGGCAATACTGAATATGTATTCATGACAAAGTCTCATCCCTAGGCTTTGTTTATTCATATCTGTCATTTCGCTGAAGTATAAACAACGCAGTGTTTTCGTGCTCCGAGTATGTCAACTTTCGTGCCGTCGAAACGCAATTTGCGGGAAGCTTTGCTTTTCTGCTTCAATTTGAAAAAAAAAATACAGCCCAAGCCCGTGAATTGCTGCAGAAGGCCTACCCAGACCATACTCCGTCGATTTCAACATGTGAGTACTGGTTTCGACGATTCAAAAGTGGTGATTTTCACACTGAAGACAAGGAGCGTCTTGGCCAGCCCAAAAAGTTCGAGGACGCGGAATTGGGGGAATTGGTAAACGAGGACTCGTGCCAAACCCAAGAAGAGCTTGCTGAATCATTGGGCGTTGATAAATCAACCGTTTGCAAGCGTCTAAAAGCGGTGGGAATGATCCAAAAGCAAGGACATTGGGTCCCGTACGAGTTGAAGCTGCGCGACGTCGAACGGCGATTTTTTACGTGCGAATTGCTGATCGAGCGACAAAATCGGAAGGGTTTTTTGCATCGGGTGGTGACTGGCGACGAAAAATGGATCCACTACGATAACCCAAAACGCAAAAAATCATAGGGTTTGCCCGGCCACGCATCAACCTCGACGGCCAAGCAGAATATTCACGGCAAGAAAATCATGCTCTGCATTTGGTGGGATCAGGTCGGCGTCGTATATTTTGAGCTGCTCCAACCGGGCGAAACAATCACGGGGGATCGTTACCGACTGCAATTGATGCGTTTAAGCCGGGCATTGAAAGAAAAACGGCCGGAAACGGTAAAAAGGCACGACAAGGTTATTTTGCAACATGACAACGCTCGGCCGCATGTTGCTCAACCTGTCAAAAAATACCTTGGAACGCTTGGCTGGGAAGTGTTACCCCACCCGCCGTATAGTCCAGACATAGCTCCCTCCGATTATCATTTGTTCCGGCATATGAGTCTCGATTTGGCGGACCAACGGTTCTCCTCGTATGAGGCTACCAAAATATGGGTTGAGTCATGGATAGCCAAGCAGCGGCCAGAATTTTGGAGAAACGGCATCCGGAAATTGCCCGAAAGATGGGCGAAAGTTGTAGCTAGCGATGGCCAATACTTCGAATAAAATATTTTGTACCATTTTTTCACAATAAAGCCCCAAATCTTTGAAAAAACCCTTTAAAACTAATTCAACCTCCAATATTATTAAAATAAATTTTTTTGAATAAATCTCTTCGGATATGTTTAGTTAAAGCTTAGAAGGTACCCTATAAATTTTTTCTAATTTTCTGCTGGCATTATAAATATAATAGAAATAGCGCCGACCCATCGACATCGGATTAAGGTGCCAAATCGAACAACATGGGATTAGCGATATGTATGCAAGTGGAACAAGTGCCCAAGTACGCCTAAATCTCACGGTAGGCCAAATAACGATCTTACAATATCAGTTCATACCAATCACCGGTTTTTTCTAACTCACCAAGCGACTTTATGAAATTCGCCTTGTAATGAAACGCCACCTCGACTGCGAAATATGGTATCTCGAGAAAATGTACTTATCATCACGAAAAGTCGAAGTGAGTAGATCGGCGAATAGTTGTTAGCTTAGCTCTAGAGTCACACCAAATCAAAGAGCGAAAATATTCACGATTTAATTCCATTTTTCGACCAAGGCTATCAGTCATATTCTGGAGATAAAAAAAAATCCACCGAAATCTGAAACCAAGCAATTTTCCGTTAAATTATTACTCAAGCAATTCTATAAATTCACGCAATCAACAAAATGGTGGGGGTAACTGTAAGACAATAAACCGCTCAAAAGTATGCACAGTTGGGGACAGGTGTTGTCAATGAACCATCGCGTATTCGTCACGCAATCAACACTCGTGCAAGCGCCGTCGGCATCTCGTTCGCGCTTGCTGGCAACAACAGACAACAGGGTAGCAACGGTAGTGTAATAATGATGAACAAGATTGAAAATTTCTTTTCACTTAACTAAAAAAAAAAGAGTGAGTATGTATGTATGCGTGTGTGTGCATGTATGTAGGCGGTGCGCGGTCTGTGCTTAATTGACGATGAAGATCTGAAAGCAACAATTTCATAAATCATTTACTGCAGTGAGCGATGAAATTTTGTTTGTCGCATTGAAGTCAGATGGCTGGCGATACACGCTGGAGTTGGGCACGGAAATTGCTGTTAAAGCAGCGACGATATCAAAATTATACGAAAACAATAAAAAGAAAAGTTAAATATGCATAAAAAATTGCTGGCGGTGATTTTGTCTGCCGGCGGTGTGGCAACTGCCTGCGACAAGTGACGTGAAGTGTCGTTGGCATAGCGTCGTAGGTAGGGTATAACTCTTGGATGTTGGTGATTTTTCCAGGATATTAATTTTTACACCATTCATTGATTTTTGCTATGCAAAGTTGGTGCTTTTGCCGTTAATGTCATTGTCGCTGGAAAAGTCGTTTCCGGTTTTAACACCAAATGCGTTTCGGCGTTTGGTTACTGTTTGTTTTTTGTTTGCTTTTGTTTTCTTATCAAGCAGATTGATTTCATTTATTGGTGGAATTTTTTTACTTCTGTTTGTTCGCAAAAAATACAGAACTATTGATGCAGAAAAATTGCAAAGGCCGACAATTCTGATAACGAAGTCTGGCATTATTTGCGAAAACGTTGCTAGCTCATGGCGTTCTCATCTGTATTAATATTTTTTGCCATTATGAATATATACATACATATGTATATATTGAATTTTTATGGTCGTGTACGCTAATTGAGTTTGCTTCTTTACGTAAAATAAGGAAATGCTGACGCTGGTTTTATCCGTGTCATTGCAGCTTTGGCTGATTGTATGGTAAGTTTTTGAGGAGTTTCGATTATGTCAAAGCGAGCTGGTAATCCTTGAACTTGTTGTTTTTGTTGTTGTTGTTATACAAGCATAAACATTCTCCATAAATGTACGGGGAATGCTGCTGAAGTGACAGTCCTTGGCCAGATATTAATACGGGTCGTTCCGGTTACGAAGAACCGACTGTCATGGGAACGTCTCGAGCTTGTCTCACATAGTGGTGTTACCAGAAATATTGACGATCCCTGATTCCTGATTTCACTAACCAGTAGCAATAGTAAAATTAGAGAGAGTGCAGAGAACTGCATGTGTGGGCATAACTGGTGCCTGTAGAACATGTCCCACCGTTGCGCTCAACGTTATTCTCCACTTAATTCTGCAGGTTAAATCCATTGCTGCTCAGAGTGCTATTAGGCTGAAGGAGTTTGGCCTTTGGAGACAACTTCCTGTAGGACATAGTAGCATCTTGAAGCAGATCTCCCCTTCCTTCTCTGATATTCGCACCGACTTCTCCATCCGCAAACTGTGCTTTGAGGGTTTTGCTAGGGCCATCTTTCCCAGCAGGCAAGATTGGAAAGAGGGGAGAGTTGGTGCGGATATAGATGCTTCTGTTTTCACTGATGGATCCAAAATGGAGTCTGGAGTGGGAGCGGGGGTCTACTCTAAATCAGCCAACATTTCGGTCTCCTTTAAACTGCCCGAGTCAAGCAGCGTCTTTCAAGCAGAGGTATTCGTGATCCTGCAGGCATGCAAAATGCTTCAGGATCGCCGTTGGGAGGGAGACATTAATATTTTTTCCGATAACCAAGCTGCAGCCCTTCTCAGACATCGGTATCCCCTTGGCCGTCGTTAAAGGGAAACTACACAACTTCTTTCTAAGAAAAGCGCAAGACAGATGGAGGTCTGTCTCATTGTGTGCCATTTCAAAAGCACTATGGCCTCAATACGATATAAACAGAACGCTTAAGGTATTGGGAACCCCCCGCCATTCAATTTCCAAACTCATTGCGGTGATCATTGGTCACTGGGTGATCGGCACTCATGCGGAGAAGCTTGGAATTCCGTACAACCCCCATTGCAGAAGCTGTGGGGATCCTGCAGAGAAAGAGACTGTGGAACACTTTCTCTGCAAATGTTCGGCTCTAGCGGCTAAGCGCCTGAGATTCCTCAGCGTCCCCTTTGGGGATGACTTGATGAAATTCTCCAGCCTAGATCCCTTTTCTCTCCTCCGCTACATCAACAGCACTGGATGGCTGTAGACGGTTTTATCTCCTCCCTTAATCCTTTCACAGGTAGTGGTCCACATTATGGTATCAAAACGGCCCGTAGCACCTTGTAGTGTACCTGGGGTACTCTTGCCATCTTACCTACCTACCTAGCAATAGTAAAAAAAGCGTACAGTTGCTGGGGTATGCCGATGACATTGGCATCATCTGCCTCAACAACTGCGCTGTTAGTTCTGCTTTTTCTAAACTATAGAAGGAACCAAAGCGAATGGGTCTGGTGGTGAACGAGGACAAAACGAAGTACCTCCTGTCATTAAATAAACAAACTCGTGTATCGGCCCCACATCACTGTTGGCAGTTATGATTTTCAGTTTGCATGGTAAGTAACTTCATTTGTCTAGGAACTAGCATTAACACCAATAACAATGTAAGCCTTGAAATTCCAAAGTATTGTTTACGAGCGCGCGGAAGCATTTTGTCGAGAGTAAACGCGAGAGAAGAAAATCAGTAATGGATTTCAAACGTAAAAGTGTGATTGCATTATATTTGGTTGGAAAATCAATGCTTGTTCGTGAGCTCGAGCACCTTTGAAGGAAATAAAGTTTTTGTTTACCGCACCATGACTCGTTACATAGCAAAATGTAGGTCGTCACGTGAAATGGTTCAAAAAGTGAAGAAGCGACTAAAGCGAAATCCCCGCATAATCTCACACCAAAGCAGCAACAAGTCAGACTTTAGGGAGTGAAGCAGTGGTTTCGCTTGAAGCGGTAAATTTCCGAACATTGAGTTTTCTGTCGAGAAAATTTTCCAAATTGAGCAATTCTTAAACTCCCAAAACGATAGGGTTTATTTGACCGACCGTTCATACGAGAATTTGAGTCATCGATTGGCCACCAGGAGGCAGCACCCGCCGCAGGTAATGATTTGGGCCGCTGTAACCGCAGATGTGCACTCTTCAATTGTTTACATCGAACCTAGCGTCAAGGTAAATGCGAAATATTATGGGGAAAGTATTCTGGAGGTTGCTTTGAAGCCATGGGTAGACAAACATTTCGGTGGCAGACCATGGACGTTTCAACAGGACTGGGCACCGACTCACAAAGCTCGAGTGAACTAAGAATAGCGAGTAGCTAAAAAACAACGTTCCGAACTTCATAACGTCCACACAATGGCTCTCAAATTCACCAGACTCGATTCCTGCTGATTATTTTCTTTAGGCCATTTTGAAGAGCAAGGTCTGAACTAAAATATCCACCAGTCTCGAGGCGCTGAAAGAAGCCATTCTCCGCGAGTGGGTCAAAATATTTGCAAGTCACATTCGGGCAGCTTGTGATTCATTTCTTCACTGGCTCAAGGTCATAGTCAAGGCAAAAGGTGGTCATATCGAGCAAAAGTAAATTGATTCTAACAAAACTAACACTCTACAAGCCTCTCATCATACCCGTCCTAACGTATGACGCAGAAGCTTGAACGATGGCAATACCCGATAAGGCGTCCCTTAGAATGTTTGAGAGAGAGGTTTTGTGGAAGATTTTTTGACCTTTTCACGTTGGCGATGGAGAGTATCCCAGGCGATGGAACAATGAGTTGTATGGACTTTACGGCGACATAGACGTTACGCAACGAATAAAGATCCAGCGGCTACGTTGGCAGGATCATGTCGTTCGAATGGATGCAAACGCTCCGCTCTGAAAGTATTCGATGCGGGACCAGCTGATGGTAGCAGGAGAAGAAGAAGGCCTTCTCTGCATTGAAAATATTAGGTGGAGAAAGACTTGGCTTCACTTGGTGTGTCCAACTGGCGCCGGTTAGCACGAGAAAGAAACGACTGGCGCGCTTTGTCAAATTCGGACAACATCGCTTAAGCGCCAATCAAGAAGAAGAAGAAGAAGAAGCAATAGGCTGTCACTTTGTTGAGCTGGCGTTTTTGTGTCATTATCGAAAATCGACTCCAAACGCTAAACTTCCCTACACAAAGCAACCTAAGTCGTAGCATGTCGAGAGACTGAGACACACATAGTACATGATCCGTAGTTCTCTATTTCATCTATTTAGCATTTTCTCAATTTTTGTCCCTTGGTATATTCGGAGGTTTTTTCATGCCCGGTATTTCGAACCTGTGCATTTCGTCATGGTAGTCACGAACCAGCCAGCCGTCATGCACCGCGGTCGCCAACTACTCCTAATAATTGGTGAGTTTTCCCACACGTGACAGAAGCATGCTTTTGATCTATAAGTTGTTAATGTATTCCTCGAGGTATTCTTCAGCTTTGGCATCATTATTTTGTGTCTAAGAGTGCGGTGGATATGTGACAAGTTGGCCAAAGAAAGACGGATTGGTAGATTGGTACATATATGAGACAGGCATTGCGGCATCGTGATACATTTTTTAATCTACTTTTCACAATACCTAAACCCCTTTGAAACGCTCGAACGGTATTTGGTCATAGCGAGAATGTGAGTATGCTTTAGTTCTAGTCTCGTTGAGCCCACATATTTGCCCGATTCCTTAATATGGTATCACATTCTGTAGATACCCACTTGCACCGATTTGTCCAGCAATTCGGTCTTAGGTATTATGAAGGGCATTACAAGGGCGGTTCAATAAGTACCCGAGTATGATGACAGAGGGAAGTTGGTGTTAGCATCGTGTGCTGGCATCTATCAAACGAAAACAAATTTCAGACTAGTTGGTGGATTAGTTTAGATTTGGTAGCTATTCAAGTAAGACGTGTTTCGTGATTTTCGCTAAGATCGAGAAAAAGCAGTATCGTTTGGTAATTCGCTTATGTTTTTGGATGGGAAAAAATACGAAGAAGCAAAGTTGAGTGCTGTCTATGGGGACACTTCGCCATCTATGACCACAGTTAGATATGGGTTCAACGAATTTAAACGTGGGCGAACATCCGGTTTGATGAGGAGTGACGTTATAGAGGAAATTATTCAAAAAGTCCACGACATGATTCTCTGAACGAAAGTGCGCGAAGCAACAGAGGCCAGTTTTTGGAGCAATTTAAGCGAGTCCCGAAGGAATTTTTGCGTCGAGTTGTCACGTTGATGAAATCTGAATCCATCATTACACACCAGAAACTAAGCTATAATCAAAACAATTGGTTTCTCCCGGTGAATCTGCTGCAAAGAAGGTGAAGACAGTCAGAAAGGTCATGGCGACGGTTTTTTTTTTATCCTCATTGATTTTTTAGAAAAAGGAAGAACGATCACTCTACAATACTACAGTGAGTTATTGGACCACTTTCGCAAAAAATTGAAAGACACACGACCGCATTTGGCGAAGAAGAAGGTGCTGTTTCACCACGATAACGCACCCGCACATTCATCCGGAGTTGTCGCCGCCAAACTGCATGAATTTCGTTATGAATTCCTGCCGCACCTCCCGTGTTCACCCGATCTGGCTCCCTGCGACTTTTTCTTATTCCCTAACATGAAGAAATGGCTTGCGGGAAAAACATTTAGTTCAACCGAGGAAGTCATCGCCGAGACAGCGGCGTATTTTGGAGAGTTCGACAAATCCTATTTTGGAGGGGTTAAAAAATGGACGGAGCGTCGGGAGAAGTATATCTTTCTAAAAGGGGACTATGTTGAAAAATATTTTTTTTTAAATAGTATCTTCATTTCTTATTGAACCCCCCTCGTAAACACCAACATCACAATGTTTTTCATTTCATACTAAATTTGTAGTAGAGTGGAATTATGGGCTTATTCATTTATTTATTTATTTAATATATGCAAAATAACAATAAATTATTATTTTACAAAAAAAAGGAGCATTAGCTGCCAGGTATGGACTTCTTATTCATTATTATTTGTTCAATGAAAATTTTGATTTATTTTGTTACCAAAAGTTGACAATTGAGCTGTCACGCCTTCCCTAAAGCATGCAAAATGATTACCATAATTTGCGTAGCGAGTGGCGTAGTAAATTGAAATTCAACCTAATTGCAGGAAATTTATATTCGAGCACGGCACGCTCGACAGATTTCGCTGCCGACCGACTATCCTATTCAACTTTCTTTTGTTGGCTTTATACAAACTTTCATACCTACATTAGGATCGAAGTAACGCGCTAGTGCAGAAGGACTTTTTGTGAAGTGCTAGCAAAGATGGGCTTATGTTTGTTGTTGTCACTGAAGAATTTAAAACGTTACTTTTGCTAATCATAAATCTTCAGCAAGTCTCATAATTCACCCACCACATTTTTTCTATTTGATACGAGTACTTGCGAATACTTCCTTGAGCGCTTTCTCACAGCGCGTTGATGTTATACTCACATACTCCTGATTTAAGTGCCTATGTATGTGTGTGTGTTTGATTGTTTGTTTTTTAGAAGCCACTCAATATCTTCTTGGGCTTCTACTCGGTCGCGCTTTGTTTGCGTCAATTCGAAAATCTTTGTTCATTGTATTTTTTTTTTTTGTTTTTGTTATTTGTAACAACCGCAAGTCCCAAAGGACTTGCACAGCTAAACTAAAGGAGTGATGGGGTAAGCACACAAAATAAGCTTGACGGTCACCACCCACTTTGCTATTGTGATAACAATGGAAAATATGCTTTTAAAATAATTGCCTGGAAATTGGTGAATGACAATTAATTTGCTTGCTTTCTGGATGGTATGAGGAAAATATTGAATAAATAAACAAAAAAATGTGTTAAGTTAGGCGATCGTCCTTAATATTATGAAATTATTTATTTATTTATTGAAGTCTATGATTGCCAGAGCCTTAAAGACTAGATACATATATTTACTTGTATTTATTTTTTCAAATCTTTGAAACATTTATTTAAGTGGCACAAAGAAAAGCATTCGCAAATACTATAAGTATATTGAGCTAAGAAAGAAGGTCTTGACTGCGTGAAATCAAAATCTAAAGCAATGAAGACTAGGTTAGGCACACTTGGACGAAGAGGGATTTGTCCTTTGTGATGCCATTATGGAGGGGTGAGGCGGGAGAGAAAGACCGATGGGATACAGGGAGAGGGCGGAGAGAGAAGGTGCTGGGATGGTTAGGAGCGCGCGGATTACGAACGATAACTATATTTGCGTCGACCGCTTAATGCTGCTGATGAAATTCATGAGATTTTTAATATCAGCACCAGTTATATCAGCAGGCGTGCCAAAAAAGTAGGAGCCAAGATGCCTAGATCTTAGCCCCGCCAGAGCAGGGCAGCTAAGGAGAAGGTGCTGAGATGATTCCACTCGAGGCGATTCCAAGTCTCACAGCATTCATTCCTCGCGCATTGTGTCCTGCGAGAGAGCCCACGAGATTAGAGCCAGCTCATCTGCCTCACAGTTTCCAGCAATGTCGCTGTGACCAGGAACCCAGATGAGGCTGATGTTAAAGAATTTGGACGCAGTCGAAAGCGAGGTCAAGCATTCCTTGACCAATTCCGAATGCACCGTCATAGACCCGAGGGCCCGTATTGCCGCTTGGCTGTCGGAGTAAATATTTACTTTCTTGACCGTTAATACGCATTTGAGCAGCCAATCGGCTGCCTCCTTGATTGCGGCTACCTCTGCCTTCAACACACTGCCGTGATCCGGTAGCCTGAATTTGAGTCTGATGGGGAGCTGCTCGCAAAAGACTCCTCCGCCAATGAAGACTAATTTTGAAGTTTGGGCAGTCCATAAAGCCAGCTATGATGTTAATGACAAATGAGCACGCTAAAATAGATCATCTGTTAAATAGAATTGTAGTGTAAGGCCAAATACGCTGCATACTCCAGTCTTGACCTTACCAATGCACAATACAGAGATTGTGCAAATGAATCTACGGCATGGTTGAAAAATATTTAATGCGCTACCCACCTTCAGCGAAACATATGTCTTTCAAGTTTCTTATCCAAGATTCTTCTTCTTAATTGGCGCGATAACCGCTTACGCAATTTGGGCGAGATTAACAAAGCGCGCCAGTCGTTTCTTTCTCGTGCTAACCGGCGCCAATTGGACACACCAAGTGAAGCCAAGTCCTTCTCCACCTGATCTTTCCAACGCAGAGGAGGCCTTCCTCTTCCTCTGCTACCACCAGCTGGTACCGCATCGAATACTTTCAAAGCCGGAGCCAAGCTCTGCGCCGTACGTTAGGACGGGCATGATGAGAGTATTGTAGAGTGTTAGTTTTGTTCGTCGAGAGAGGACTTTACTGCTCAGTTGCCTACTTAGTCCAAAGTAGCCTTTGTTGGCAAGAGAGATTCTACGTTGGATTTCAAGGCTGACATTGTTATCGGTGTTAATGCTGGTTCCTAAATAGACGAAGTCTTTTACAACTTCGAAAGTATAACTGTCTACAGTGACGAGAGTGCCGATACGCGAGTGCGCCGACTGTTTGTTTGAAGACAGGAGGTACTTCGTTTTGTCCTCGTTCTCCAAGATTACTCTTAGATATTTAACTTCGTCAGGAAGTGTCATACCTTTCAGAACTGGAAGACTAAGACCAATTTCCGTTTTCTCTAAGGTAGCTTTGTTCGGGTTGACGGAAGGACCTTGTCTTGTTGCCGAGTCATCAATTTTATCCAGAATTTTCTGCACTTTGGTATGCCTACTTACTTTCGAGGGCGGATCAATAAGTCCGTGACTTTTTGTATTTCTGACCTCTTTACTGAAAAAAAAATACTGCTCCTGTCAACAGGCATCTGTCAGCTGACTCCTGTCAAAATTTGAACGTGCTGCGTCAGTTAGTTTGTGTTTTACAGCTACCTTTATGTTTATGTGATGGTTGATAAATTTTAAGGTCATCAGTGGTTAGGGCAAACAATTGGCAAATTTGAAGTATGAGCTAATATCATTGATGAAAAGAACAAAAAATGCTATCTTGGGGACACCTAAGTACTCAATGAATGGTATTGAATTAATGTTTTCAACAGCGACAAAGCAGCTAAGTAGAGATTAACTTGGGAAAAGAATGTTGAATGAAAACCTAATGAGGTCAATTTCATCAGAAGCAAACGATGTGATGCCTTGTCAGAAGCTTTCTAGAAGTCAGTAAAGATAATATGCACCTCAGACTTATTTTCAAAAGCAGAGAAGCAGAAATCAGTGAAAATAGTCAGATTTGTGACCGTTGAGCGATCGCCGTTGGACCCATGTTGGCTTGTAAAAATAAGGTAAGACTCCGGAGCTCCTTTACAACACCACAGGCGGCTTATAAATTGGCCCTATTCTCCAAAAATCATATAATAGAGAATAGAACTTTGCTCTTTTGTGGAGATAAATATTTCTGGTGTATAACTGATTTCAGTATTAGACTGGGTTGTACTAGAACCAGCTAACTCGCCAACTTTGTAGTTTCTTCACATATTAGGCGAAATACCCTGAAACCATGTAGCAAATACAACCCGCTCCCCCTCAACATTTTGCAAGTTTTGACTATTTGTCTTTCATTTTTTAATGCCAATTATTTTTCTTTTTACAAAGTATAGCTCAAAGTATAGCAAAAACCATATAAATTCAAATTTCACTCTTTACAAAAATTTGAAAAATTGGGCAAATTTTCATTAAATTTTCCTCAAAATCTCAAACTTATCGATCAATAGCCCAATAAATTTTAGTATAATAAAGTAACAGTTTGAAGTTGCTAGAAAGTCTAGTTGCGTTTTCTCTGCATATAAAATACATTCGTAGATTTGTTATATGGAGAACGATTTTCTAGCCACTTCAAACTTGCTCTTTATTACTAAATCAAAGGGGTATAAAATTGCGTACCCAATATTTTTTTATTCTGATGAAGAATTTTGAAATTCGCCGAATTTAAAAAATCTTGCACAATATTTGACAATGGCCTTTATTATAAAATGAGCAACATTTTTATAAAGAAATAATTTAAATAAAAAAATAAATAAATAGTAAAAACCTGTAAAAATGTTGAGGTGATAAATTTTTTTCATGGACTGTACCTCAAATCGGCCGCGTTTCACAATTACTTTTAAAGTTAGCGACTTTTTTAGAGTTTTAAAGCCACCTAGTCGCCAGTGAAAATTGTAGATGCCAATACAAGGAGTCATACCACATTGTAGCGGTGACGCTGCCTTCAATTTAGTTACTAGGTTGTTCAATGAGTTTTGCGGGTCGAAGAAAAATACAATTTTATGGTTCGGAATACTTTTCATTATTCAGTATAGCTTCTCTGAACCTCAATACACTTGTTCCAACGAGATTCCAATTTAATATATGAATTCCATCCCTAAAGTGAGAATCTGGAAGGGCTGCAAAATACGCTTCCACAGCTGTTATGACCCCATCATTTGATGAAAAACTCCTTCCACGTAGGAATTTTTTAGGCCTGTAAACAGATGGAAGTTGCTAGGGGCCAAATCTAGTGAATACTGTGAGTGCTCCAGCAATTCGAAATTTAGTTCATGGATTTTAGCCATGAAAATGATTTTTTTCTTTTGCAAACTGTGCCTTTTTTAGGAATTTTTCCCTTCAGCTGATTACAATAATATTCAGAATTAATTGTTTTACCAGTGTGCAAGTAATTCACAAACAAAATTCGTTTTTGCATCCCAAAAACTGATACTAACACCTTCTTGGACAAGTTCTGGACGCGAACTCGTTTCGGAGCCGAAGAACCAGGGTCACACCACTCTTTAATCTCTTGGTGATTTTTTTTTTCAGGGTCGCCTGCTTTGAGAAACCTATGCTCAATGCTCTTCAATATAAGTTTCCATTTCACGTTTCTTTTTTCGGATAATATCCTCCACAAAATTTGCGACGGATTTCCAGTTTTCTTCGCTTATCATAATTTTCTCGATCACTTCTTCAGGTGTAAATACACCAATATTTCGTTGCAGAGCTTTTCTCCCTACGTTCCACCTCTCGCATTTAAAGAAGGTGTGCTCCGCATCATCATACTCAGTATCTCCATATATGCAGTTTGGTAGGCTCACTTTTCACATTCGCCACAAATACTTGCGAAATGACCCATATCCGGACAAAAACTATTAACCTTACCGTGCTTTCTTTCTACCCACTTTTTTAGATCGGGTATTAGTCTCGCTGTCCATCTACCGTACCGTTCAGAATTCCATATTGCCTGCCAAAGTGTGAGCGTGTGGATTCTAAAATCGGAGAAGCGAGGTACTGGGATTCCTGTGATTTTTGCCACCCATCTCCGTTTGCGCTATTGTGCCAGAATAACTATAGGGATGGTTCCGCTGATAACTAACACCGCTGCTTCAGATACTGTTCTGTAGGAAGAAGCTACTCTGAGAGCGCAGGTGCGTTGCACAGATTGCAGAGTTTGCCGCCGGCATTGCACTTTTAGCGAATCTGCCCATATTTCGCATCCGTATAAGAGAATCGAGTTCGTTGTGTCCATTAACAGTTTTAGCTTGTTCTGCGTTGGACCTCCAAGGTTTCCCATGAACTTACTTAACATGCCGCTTACCTTGGTAGCTCTTGTGGCAGCATGGTTTATATGCGCCCAGTAATTGAGCCTTGTGTCTAATTGCACTCCTAGGTACTTGACCACTCTTTTTGTCTATAAAGTGGCATCGAGTAATTTTATGTCTACTTCTAATGGGATACGTCTGTTCGTTAGAAGGATTAGCTCTGTTTTCTCTGTGGTCAGCTTTAATCTATGGTCTTCTAGCCATGTCTGAACTCGTATCATCACCTGATTTACCTTCCTTTTGGCTTCGTCAGTGTTTCGAGGGATTATTACAGCTGCGATGTTGTCTGCGTATCCCACTAAGTGCACATACTCAGGCATTTCAATTCGAAGGATTTCATCGTAGCTTATATTCCAAAGTGCAGGTCCGAGTATTGATCCTTGGGCAGCACCTGCTGTTATTTGTTTAGTCTTACACCCTTCTCGCGTTTCGTTTAAGAGCACGCGATTGCTGAGATAGCTATGAATAATCTTCAATAGATTATTCGGGGTCTTGAATTTTACCTTCAATGCTTCAATTACGTCGTCCCAACTTAGACTGTTGAAAGCATTTCTAATATCCAGAGTGGCTAGTAATACTAAGCGTTTGGAGTATCAATTACCTGCCTGGGCATGTTCTACGCAAGCTATTACAACTTGGATGGCCCCTAAGGTAGATCTGCCACTTCTAAAACCATGCTGCCTGTCAGACAGGCCGCCACTGTTCTCTACGGCTTCGCTAGGCCTACGCTTTATCAATTTCTCAAATAGTTTTCCTGCGCTATCTAGCGTACATAGCGGTCTATAAGCGGACGCAAATGTTGGGTCTCCCTTTCCCTAATTAGTACTAGTTTTTGTTTTTTCCATATTTCTGGAAAAATTCCCTCCTTTAGGTATGCGTTGTACATGTCTGACAGCAAAAGAGGGCGTTCGATTGCCAATAGTTTCAATATTTCCGCAACTATGCCTTCAGGTCCAGGCACTTTATTGCATTTCATTGCTTTTGCAGCATATTTTAGTTCTTCTTCTGTGAATGGGACAGGTTCCGTTGCTTCATACTCGAGTTCTTCCCTTTTAACACAGTGTGTTGGGAAGAGTGTGTCAACTATTTTCCTTACCACTTCGGTTTCCATATCAGCAGCAGGGGATTTGACTCCTAGCTTTTTCATAACGATTTTGTAGCCCAACCCTCATGGGTTTCTGTTTAGATCGTTTTTTAGCTCTTCCTATTTGTCTTTTTTGCTTTGGCTTATAGCTTTCCTGAATTCTTGTCTGCTCTTTTTGTATTCTTCAGATTCCGTTATCGCCGGGCCCAATCTTCTGTCGCATCGCATTGTTGTCTTGACTAGTGTTTTTGTTGTAATATTCGTACATATCGTTATTTTGTTTTCGTCAATAGTTGCAAGGAGCGTCGCTGGGTTTAACTTGTTTATGTTCCGTTTGCGTGTACTTTTATTTCGATTTTCACGCGCTCGTTTGATTTCCATTTCAATGTAAAATGTGATGTATTGATGGTCACTCCCATTGTAATCTTCCAGGACTCTCCAGTCTTTAGTAAAGGCGACTATGCTTTCCGATGCTAGGCTATGTCAGGTGTGGTGCCTTCACAACCTGGCTTTCGGCAAGTCTCATCCATAGTTATGATCGAACCCTGAGACCAATTTTTCTCATCATTATGTAAATGGAAGTGTCACAGACTATATAAAAATAGGTTTTACCAAGCGGACTTAGCTCCTTACACCAGCGATACACTCTTCTCTCAATAAGTGATTAACGATTTAGCTCCATATTTTTCAGGTGATGCATTTTTTCTGCGGTTGAAAAGACTTAGATCTTAACGCTTAACTCTTTAATTGAACTCTCAATAGTTTTGAATATTTTTAATTATTTTATGAAAATATAGGATCCCTAGTTATGCTGTTTAAAAAAATTTAATTGCGTCTTCATATTTCTTGCAACCAATCACTGTGCCACAATGCAAAAAAAGGTGTCCATCGAATCACTGCAGCGCAAATATTTGCATTTTAGTAGCAAAAAGTGTAGTAGAAAATAAAAAACGTCAACGTAGCTCCACCCTCCAACGCGCATATTTTTTCATTTTGAATTTTCTTCGCCTTCCTTTGGATTGGGTGAATTGATTGCGCTGGGTTAGCGAGTGTAAGTGAAGGAGGGAAATTGAACGCGAGTAGTAAAATAATAGAAATAAAAAGTATTTTTTAGGAATGGCGAAGTATTGATTTTAAATTAAATTTATACCTATATATTTGTAAAAAATTTAAATATATTTACTTATTCATAATTCGGAGAATAATTTCAGTAACAACTAGAATCATCAAAAAAAAGTAATAACACAAAATACCATTAAAAAGTTATAAAGATTATTAAATAATCGCAAATTATAAATATACTTTTTGCAGTACAGTCCGACAAGGGAAAGAGGTTTGTAGGCATATTTCTAATACAATTTTTGTTAAATATTATTAATTACGCAGTCATATTACAGAAAAAATCCTGTGTCCATAGACGCTTCGACCAGTTATTGCTTATTATTATTATTATTATTATTAGAAGGCCATTACGCACTGCGACCAGAGCTGATCTATTGTGAAAGGCCTATTTTTGTAATCCTAGAGTTTTAGGCTTTTTAAATATTTTAACACAATTTTGGGTTTGTTGTTCCAAAGATTGCATGGATATACTACGATATCACCAAGGTGATGAAGTCTCTGTCTGCCCAACGCAGGACATTCACAAAGCACATGTTCTGAGCTTTCTATGTCCATTTCGCAAAAGCGGCAGACATTGGTCTCAAATAGACCAATATTGTTTAGATGATACCTCAGGCTGCAGTGACCTGTAAAATATCCTGTTAAAAGACGCAGATCTACCCTGCTTAGTGAGAGAAGCTTGTTAGATATTCCTTTGTTGGGACTTAGGAATAGTTTGGCTTGACGCTGGCCGGCACAGTTTAGCCAGTGTGCAGCAAATTTTCTTTCTTCCCATTTCCTAAGGAATTCATTAATGTGGCCTTTTGTGAGTCCACAGAAAGGCTCAGGACCAGTAAGTTGCATATTTGCTCCTTGTTCTGCAAGGTCATTAGCCATTTCATTTCCCTCATGTCCTTCATGTCCCGGAATCCAGCGTGGTGTTACGATGTTGAGGTTCCCTAACGTGTTGAGAAGGTTTAGGCAATCATTTACCAATTTGAAGATGATAGTTGTTGAAAGCAGGGCTTTTAGAACCTATCTGAAAGTATGTAGATGTGAGTACCTCACATTTTCCTGCTAAGGCATTCTCTCACACATATTTCAATGGCATGTATTTCTGCCTGGAATATTGTTGGGTAGAATCCCATCGGAATCGATTTTTTGAATTTAGGCCCATTGATTCCTGCCCCTGTTCTACCATTTTCCAATTTGGACCCATCAGTAAACCATAGTTGGGAGCCAGGGTTGAAAGTGATAGAGTTAGTTCTCCAGTCTGTGCGTTCATTAATTATAACTTGGAAGTTCCTGAAGAGTATTGGTTTGGGTGATAGTATATCATCCTTATGAAGAATAGGACTATGTAGGAAGTCTTCTAAGATCTTTAAATGTCCTTTCATATCCCCACTTTTAAGTTCAGATATACCTTTTAATCTTAAGGCACTCGAGCGAGCTTCCCTTTCAATCAAGATTGGAAGCGGTGGTATGTTCAGGAGCACACCCAACGCATCCGTGGGACATGTTTTCATTACCCCTGTAATACCAACACATAGCAGGCGGTGCAGTTTGTTTAATTCGTTTACTGCTTTTCTTTGCTTGACCTTGGGCCACCATGCTAAGGATGCATAAGTGACTATGGGTTTCACAACTGTGGTGAATGTCCAGAAGGTCATTCTAGGGTTTAGTCCCCATGTCTTACCAAAAAGCCTTGTGCAGGCAAAGAATGCCCTTGTGGCTTTTGAAGTAACTCTCTCAATATGGGAATTCCACGAAAGCGTTTTATCAAGACTGACGCCAAGAGACTTCGCTTCTGTCGAGAACTTATTATAAAATGAAATATATTTGAAAATAGCCTTGACAATTTTGCAGCTAATCTGCCATAGGTATATGAACCGGTAGATTATTTCTTGTGGATTTATTTATAACCACTGCATACGTGAACGCACTTTAAGTTACGGTTGGTTTGAAACAGAATAAAATTGTCAATTCGATTTATAGAGTATTTTTAACAGATTAGAATAAGGGCCTGTATTTAATATTTAATAAAATATTTTGAAATAACAATGAATAAATAAATAAATAATTGTGGCGTACACCTCTGTTAGGTGTTTGCCCGAGCTCCTTCTCTCATTTGTGGCATGCGCCTTGCTGCTATTCCACGAATAGAGGGACTCCCTACAAGGACTCCGAACGCCAAATGGTTTTATGTGGAGCTTTTTCATGACAGAAATACACTTGGAGGTTTGTCATTGCTTGCCGAGGGGCGGCCGCTATTAGAAAAAAACTTTTTCCATTATTTGATGTTCTTACACAGAGATTCGAGCCTACGCATTTCCGAATGATACTCACGCACCAAATATTCAGCTAAGGCGCCCACTTCAACAATTACTTTGCGTAAATATTTCATAAAATATTATCGATTGTGAATGATGATAATTTTCTTGTATGCTATTGTGAATCGACTTGCACGTGATTTGATAAAACAAAAAGGAGACAGAAAATTTGTTTGACAAATGGCAATCGCCAATCGCAGCCAAGTTCGTTGTTAAGAATTTTTAGGAGTTTTTAGTTTTCCGACGAATTTCTTGGGAAGCGTGAAAGGTGTTTGTGCTGCTGCCGATTTAAGTTGCGAATATCTTAAAATCAATTTCGTGCGAATTTACGTGAAATAAAAAAGAAATGGCTGCAAGATTTATTCAAAAGATTGTGAGTGAGCGTGTTGCCATTAGCAATCCAAACTAAGGAAGCTTTAATACTCATTTGCTCCCTCTAACCATATATGGATGTTTATTTGTTGAAATTCCCTTTGCATCTTTTGTTTTGCGTGCTGTATTTTAGTTGAAAAGTTTTGGAGTTAATACCGCGCGTTATGGACAGGAGCAACTGACCGATGCAGCGACCAACGTCAAGGTTCGTCCTCTAGAGCGTATAGCTCTTTAAATTAGCGACGTCCAGCGAAGTCGATGCTGCATCGCTGTCAGATTTTTACATAACACCAAATTGAATTCAAAATTTAGCAAATATGTATGTGCCATAACAAAATTTTTTTCTGCCAATTTAGGACAAGTGCAAATAAGTTTGCATGTTTTTGCAGTGTCCCAACCAGTTTATGTCCTTATATATTAACTACTAAATTTGTACAAAAATGTTGACTAGCTATATTTTACGAAGTAGAAAATTTTATAACCTCAACAAAGTACCGATGATATACGTTACCGTGGCTAATAAGAATCAACCCCACAGCACCTGCATCAGCTCGGTATTGTCGTACTGCAACGAAGCATATGCGGTTCGGTTTTGCCAACAAGCAGAGCGAACGTTGCAGCTTTCGTGGTGGGCATAGATAGGCGGGAGACAAACAGACGGACGGCAAATACGACAGACCGTTTGGAGGAACTGACTTATGTAATATCAGTTGCTGTTTGAATGAGCGTATCCCATCAGATATGAAAGTGCGCGTGCCTATTTTCATTGATAAGCTAAACTAAGCGTCTAATGATAAAAGCGTCACTATTTGCATGTCAATATTTAATTAGTAAAAGAGTTGGTTTTTTTTTTAATATGTACATTGTTAAACATTTATAGAGCATGTAAATATTTGATTAGTAGATGTGTGCTTTATTTTTTATATTAGCTAAATATTTATAGTTAGTTTTAATTAAATTTTTACTGTTGCAATTGCAGGTTAGCACTGCACCCACATCTGCACGCGGTTATGCATCTGGCGCCAGAAAGGTCACTCTAATTCCCGGTGATGGCATTGGACCAGAAATCTCAGCCGCAGTGCAGAAAATCTTTACAACTGCCAATGTGCCCATTGAATGGGAAAGTGTCGATGTCAATCCTGTTATGGTAAGTAAAAACTTTTTTTGCTAGTCATATATATTCTTATATTCTAGAAAAAATAAAGGGGCAGATATTTTACAATAACTTGCGCAAATAAAATGGATATGAGTTTGATGTAGAGAAGTTAGATAAAAACATTTTAGCTGCTCTTAGTAAATGTATGCCCGCCCATATGTATAATTGATATGCACAATGCCGCTTTTTATTGCTTTGGTTGCTTAACTTAAAAATATGACAGTAAGTGGGGGTTTTTTTTTAATTTGAAATAAGACATCTAGCAATTATTTTAAGCACATATTCGCATATAAACTCACCCAAGGGTGTGTGATTTTGGAAAGCAATTTTGCTTGTTGGCATTTGATCAAATATAATTATATGAATGCATGCATATAAGAAGCTTTACTAAGTAGCTTCGAAATGTTTTTGCAGGTACTTGAAAGCAAAGAGATATCTGGTGAAACTGGAAATTTCTTGAGTCAACCTAAGGAAAAGTTAAGATAAGCACACCACTTTACGGCCGCATTGAGATTTTTTTTTGTATTTTTTATTTGAATCATACTGTTACTTTTCATTTGAGGTTATGGGTGGGATTTTCCTTATATCATTCGCAATATTAAGTGAAGTTAAGTGTTAAATGAAGCCAAAAGGATTTGTTAACTGCAAAAGATTTAAATGAATTACCTAAGTTCTTTTGGTCAAAGTCCATTAATACCATGTTTTTATTCAATTAGAATTTTAGAGGAAAAAACATAAAAGTAACTGACGCTGGTCGCTAGAGTAATTGCAAGATTTTATGCCGAACTTCATTTACAATTTCCCTTTTACTGCAAATTGAGAATCCTCCAGTATTGTACTGCCTCCAAATGTCGCGTTGGTTCGTTTAGAAGTCGTTTTTTATGACAAGTGCTTGTTGTTACAACAACCGCATAACATTTCCCGTGCATATACGAGGAATGCTGCTGAAGTGACAATCCTTGGTCGGATATAAATCCGGGTCGTTCCGGGCAGAAGTGCTCTTTGGTTTCTGTATTCATTGCCCAAAGCAAATCGACCGCTGTCGTAAAAAGGTTCCTTTTTTATGTATTTTAAATCTTCCGTCTGCTATTGACAGTGTGTCTTCAAATGACTAGTTTTTGTAGTTGATTAAATGTATGCACGTATATATGTATACGCGTATGTATGTATGCCGCCTAATGGGTAATTATATTTGATTTTATTTCAAGGTTAAATTTGTTTTGACAATTTTTTTTTACTTCTTTCAGCTTATAAATTTGTATGTGCGCATATGTGTGCAAAAATGTAGATATGGCAGACGGAAAGTTTGCAAACATTAAACAGTAATAAGTGCATCACTTCTTGATAAGCTCGGACCAGCGTGAGTTGCTGTTGAATAGTAATTTTCTTGTTGTGTTTGGGGTCATTAATTCAATTTTTGTGTTTATTTATTTACGGGTTGATTAGTAGAGATTTTAATTACTTTTGTTTTTTGTTTTTTTTGCTTTAAAAATGACGATTTTTTTTAAATCATGGTCTAATAAACCAGACTTTTTATTAGAGAGGTGATTAAACTTTGTTTTGAAATGGATCGAAAAAATAGGTATTTTACCAAGCATTGATGCATAGTTGTTTATTATATACACTTGTGACCTAGACAAATTGAAATGTACTAGAGAGGCTAGGCAATTGCTACTGAAGTCCAAAACCGCCACAAGGTTTTCAAATCGCTTGCCGGTAGTATCAGGTCAGTCCATAAGTTCGTCCGTTTTTTAAAGGTGGTTTTAAAAATAATAAAAAAGATGTTTAAAGTATTTATAAATCAATAATATATTTTCCTTCATTATTTACAATGTCTTCCCAACGTTTAGGCAAATTTTTTAATTCCCTGCTCAAAAAATTGTTTGTGATTGGAGCCAGAATACGCTTCGATATTCCTTTTTATAGCTTCTTTTGAGGAGTAGTTCTTGTTACTCATATGGGATTGAAGTCCACGGAAAAAGTGATAATCACAAGGTGCAATATCCGGAGAGTATGGTGGATGCTGCATTAGCTCCCATCCGAGCTCGTTCAGCTTGCTTAATGTTTGCCTTGCGGTATGAGGTCTTGCGTTGTCGTGGTGAAAGAAAACTTTGCGTCTATTCGCTAAAGACGGTCGATTTTTTTTAAGTGCCTCATTCAGGTTTGCTAGCTGATGGGAATAATAATCAGCATCATCGTCAGGTTTGGTTCCAGAAGTTCATAATAAACAATACCGGCCATATCCCACCAAATAGACAGGATAATCTTCTTGGGGTGAAGGCCATCTCTAGGGGTCGGTTTTGGTGTTTCATCTTTATCTAACCATTGACGTTTGAGAACAGGATTATTGTAAAGGACCCATTTTTCATCACCAGTAACGATACGGTTCAAAAAACTTTCATTTTCAAGCCGTTGCAACAGCTGAGAACACACATTCAGTCTCTGCTGAAGGTTGGCGTCCGAAAGTCTATGCGGTACCCATTTTCCCAGCTTTGAAACCTTTCCCAACTGAACCAGGTGCCTGTGAACTGTACCATGCGATGAATTTAACCTCTGAGCTATCATATCGACTGTCAAATTTGGATCAGCTTCCCCGAGTTCAAGCAAGGCGTCGGAGTTAAAGGCTTCAGGACGACCAGCGCGCGGGGCATCCTCCACGTCGCAGTTACCACTTCGTAATTTTGAAAACCACTTTTGCGCAGTCCTTACACTCACGGTATCCTCTCCGTGAACAGTATTTATTTCTGCAGTAGTAGTTGTTGCATTTTTACCACTTTTATAAAAAAATACAAAATATGCCTCTTATACGCGTTCGAAGATTCCATTTTATTTTTTAACAACACGTGCTTCTATCCGCGATTAAAATCACTTGTTGAATGCACAATATATCAAAGAAAATATAAATAGTTCCGTTATATAATTTTGTGTGTGCAAAAATCATACAAAAGTGAAATTATGGGTAAAATACGCACGAACTTTTGAACTGACCTGATACTTCGGGCAAAGGCAAAGAAATGTTGCTGGCGACATTTAAAGCAACTGGCCGGCCGGTTCTGAACTATGCTGCGCCTGTCTGGTCGCCTGGAACTAGTGATTTGCAGTGTATTAAGCTTCAGACATGTCAAAATACTGCATTCAGGACAGTCACGGAATGCCTCCTGATGTCCCTCCCTCCTAAAACAGCCGAGTCACTAATGCCTCTCGTCAAGGAGCACAGTAAAATGCTCAGCAAACAGTTTCTGCTTGAATGGCACCGAAGGTTTCACCCCTGTAGACACCTGCTAGAACCTTAGCCGCCACCCATGCGCGTCAGAAGGCATCTCTTTAACTATTCTGACGAGATCGTGCACAAAACGATCCTAGAACTACTGGATCGAACAGTATATAGAAAAACGCTCATTGACATTCATCGGGAGACCCTCACCACCTTCTAAAACTCCCGACATCTGTATGATGGAGTCTGAATCAGAGTCCAACACACCACCTATTGCAGATGAAGAGCTTCAGCTACCCGGGTGACCCGCGTACTTTAGCAGACTAATGCCCTACCTATCCAGGATCGATCCCGACATACCCAACTTTTGTCCAGCATGTGAAAGCACTCCGCACGATACTAACCACTTTTTCACATGCCCCATCAAACCTACAGGTTACATATTCTCAACTTTTAATTCTGATTAATTTAGTTTTGCAAGGCCTCCGATTGTATGTATATAATTGGCGCTTACACCCTTTTTGGGTGTTTAGCCGAGCTCCTCCTCCTATTTGTGGTGTGCGTCTTGATGTTGTTCCACAAATGGAGGGTCCTACAGTTTCAAGCCGACTCCGAACGGCAGATATTTTTATGAGGAGCTTTTTCATGGCAGAAATACACTCCATTTGCCATTGCCTGCCGAGGGGCGACCGCTATTAGAAAAATGTTTTTCTTAATTTTGGTGTTTCACCGAGATTCGAACTAACGTTCTCTCTGTGAATTCCGAATTGTAATCACGCACCAACCCATTCGGCTACGGCGGCCGCCTCCGATTGGTGTACAGCTATTCAGAGTCAATTCCATTTGATATCTTGGGGTAGTGTTCTCTTAGAAGATGTTGTTCATTCTACTTATTTTTGTTGTAACATCAGAAAAGGGGTTGTTGTTGTTGTTTTTGTTGTTGTTGTAAACAACACCAAGTAGAAATATCGGAAAACGCTTTGTTGTTGTAAACATCATAAAATAGTTTTTCTTGTAACATAAAATGGTTCTTGTTATTGTTGTTGTGACATCAACATGGTTGTTGCTATTGTTGCAACATCAAAATGGTTGTTGTTGTAACTTCACAAAATGGTTGTTATTCTTGTTGTTGCAGCATCATAAAGTGGGTGTTGATGTTGCTGCCATATCATAAAATTGTCGTTGTTGTAACATAATAAAGTGTGTGTTGTTGTGTGTTGCATAAAACATTTTTCCCCGCATACGGTTTTAAGTAATGTACTGAAGCAGTTAATCAACAGTTCTGTCAGTACGGCGTAGTCACCGGCGTCATCGTCTATCGCATCTAACGGTAGTCCCAGGAAACATGCCGTTTGAACAGGTTGGGCCCAAGGAAGAGGGGTGTTAAATTAGTGGGTTTAAATGGGCATGTCCGCCGGTTCTATGTACCGGAATGACTCCAGCTTCTCCCAACCAGGCGCTGCCGCACCCTGTACACTAGCCCGGTCTAGTGCGCTGAACCTCACACCCCTCTGGTGGTGTATACTCGAAGAGCAGTCCCTTTAGTCGAATGTGTTGTATGTGGCATAATAGTAAATAATCTGCAATTTGTTGCTTTGATAGCAGCTGCTGGCATAAATTAACAAAATTTGATAAAAAAAAGAAATTATTTCAATAGTACGCCTAGACAGGCTTTGACAGGAAACACTTGACAACTATAGATTCAAAATTATGGCTACTGTTAGGCGTTATCTTAGTTGTTATAAATTCTATTATTATTATTGTTATTGTTGTATGTGTAATTATTAGTTTAAGCGTTATTATTACTGAGTGTTGCTTATTGTTTTAAGTCATCGTTTGACGCAACAGATCATTGTTCGCTTCGCGCTGTTACGCTTTTCCATACATGAATGGAAAATTAGTCATAGAGTTAGAAATCTATACTCTTCATCTACGTGTTTTGAATGAATTCTGATATCACAAAGATATATAAAATTTTACTTCAACTTCCCTCGAGCTCGTAAAAATATTATTCAGGTTGTGTTCGAAACCTAAGGCTGAATGGCATTAAAGAATTAATAGTGGAAATACTGCTTAAAATTCTGAAATTTAGTGCCTGACAGGCGGGAAGTGTTAAGCAGAAATAAGTTCTTTTTTAACGAAAGCCTATCGATATATCTTTCAGCTTAATTTGTATTGCATTTATTTATATTTCTAAATCAGTGCTGTCCATCCCATAGATCAATTGATCACACGTATTCTTACTCTCCATCGTTCAGTCGTAAGCAAACCAGCAACGAATAAACACCAAGTTTGTCCGCGACGCTTAGTGTATGCAATAAAATGCCCTGTGAGAACTTTTTTTATGCTAGAAAATGCCTTTGCCGTCTTGCAATGCCTTTTATGTTACAAGTCGTTCAAAGGAGGTTATAGATGTAATATCAAAAGGCATTTCATTTCCTCCCACAAAAATATACAAATTTTAGACAAAAAAGCTAGTCAGGGATTATATGAAGAAAAAAAGTCGTGGTGGTTGTCTCAACAGGTTATTTGAGTTGTGGGAAGAAGTTTTGCAATTTCTTGAAATTAATTGTAATGAAGACACCCTAGTTCGATCTTTAAAAGATGACAATTTTATTTTGGATTTAGCATTTTTGGCTGATGTCTCCTTTTTTTGAACAAACTCAATTTAAAGCTTCAAGGAAAAGAAACAGGAATAAACGATGCTGTGAAAAATTTGCATCAATTCCAAACAGAACTATTTTTGCTTTTAAGGGAACTTCAATCTGGCGATTATGCCCATTTTCCGAAAACTTTGCTTATTATTACGAAACATGAGGGTGTTACGCCGAGTGATCATATTGCAATTCTCGAACAATTGTTTAACAATTTTGAAGACAGATTTCAGGATTTTGTTTGTTTTCAACCATTTCTTGACATCTTTGAAAACCCTTTCAAATGCGATATAAGTAAGTATGAATTTGCAATTCAGTCCGAGCTAATCATCTTGCAAAGCGAAAACGTTCCACCACATGGAGATAATATTGAATTCTGGAAAAATTTAGAAGAATCATTATATCCAATATTGAGAAGAATATCTTATCAGTGCCTTTCACTTTTTCCCACAACATATTTTTGTGAGAACATTTTTTCGGACTTAAAGTTCATTTGCTCCAAGCAGCGCCACAGTTTAACATCAAGTCATTTATCGAATGTACTTTTATTAAGAAGCTGCCACGAAAGTATTCATATTAAAGATTTTATTAGAGATAAAATATAGATTTACAAACCCAAATATATATAAAGAGTTACATAACGTTCCAAATTTTCTACTCCAATCCAATATTTATTTATTTTGGTTTAAATTTCCTACTGGGCTGCTCCCATTCTCTCGTTCTTACTTATATACTCACATTTTTCATTCTGGACAGTAATGTTCTAAATAAAAACATATTGCAATAATGAAAAAGAGCGAAGTAAATCCTTATTAATAAATGTTCTCTCTCTATCTCTCTCTCTCTCGTATAGGGCCCCGATGGCAAGTACGGTATCCCACAAGCTGCCATCGATTCGGTGAACACAAATAAAATTGGCTTGAAAGGTCCCTTGATGACACCCGTAGGCAAAGGTCATCGCTCGTTAAATTTAGCTCTGCGTAAGGAGTTCAATTTGTACGCCAACGTGAGGCCCTGCCGCAGCCTTGAGGGCTACAAAACCCTCTACGACGATGTCAATGTGGTGACCATTCGTGAGAACACCGAAGGTGAATACTCTGGCATTGAGCATGAAATTGTTGATGGCGTTGTGCAGAGTATTAAGCTGATCACAGAGGAGGCGTCGAAACGTGTCGCCGAATATGCCTTCCAATATGCCAAGGCCAACAACAGGAAGAAGGTGACCGTAGTGCACAAAGCCAATATCATGTAAGCAAAATCCATATATCTGTGAAAATGTATAGAAATACCAAATAATTAGCTAGCGATTTTATGTTGTTACAGGCGCATGTCGGACGGTTTGTTCTTGCGTTGCGCGCGTGACATGGCCGAGAAATATCCGGAAATTCAGTTCGAAGAACGTTACTTGGACACCGTGTGTTTGAATATGGTGCAAGATCCTAAAAAATACGATGTGCTGGTATGTTTAAAAATAATCCAGATATTTGTATGAAATTTTAGCATTCCAACTGTCAACCGCTTCGACAATTCTAATTACATTCCCACGACAGTCGGTTCTTCGTAACCGGAACGACCCGTATTAATATCTGGCCAAGGACTGTCACTTCATTAGCATTCCCCGTACATATATGGGGAATGTTTATGCTTGTATAACAACAACAACAACAATTACAATTACAATTAATTGTATCTTACATTTCAGGTGATGCCTAACTTGTATGGTGATATTCTGTCTGATATGTGCGCTGGCCTGGTCGGTGGGTTGGGTCTCACACCATCCGGCAACATGGGTCTTAACGGCGCATTATTCGAATCTGTAAGTGACTGTTAACCCTCCATTGGATACCTTTTTTAAAACCTTCGGCTGGTCACCCGGGTCTGTTTTTTTTTTCATCCTGTTCGAGCATCCTTTTTAAAAGATTATATCCATAAATCGATAGAAAATAAAATTTTTGGAAGCTCAAGTCGTTAGCTCTTATAGAAATATGTTAAATTCACGTCCAAGGCCGTAAGAGTATGGACAGACCCGGGTGTACAACGGAGAGTTAAAGAAAAAACACATTTGAATTGTATATTTTTGTCATGCAGGTTCACGGTACTGCCCCCGATATTGCTGGCAAAGATTTGGCCAATCCCACTGCTTTACTGTTGTCGGCTGTTATGATGTTGCGACACATGGAGTTGAATGAACATGCCGACAAAATTCAGCATGCTTGTTTCGAGGTGATCAAAGAGAGCAAGTATTTAACCGGTGATTTGGGTGGCAAGGCTAAATGCTCCGAGTTTACAAATGAAATTTGTGCTAAACTGTGAAGTGGTGAGCCAAACGCTTAAGGTGAACGTGTACGCCGTGTCGTGTATATTCGCCAGTTTCTCATTCGGCCAGAACAATAAATTTTACCCACTGCTGCTTTACCCAATATAATAACTAAAAGTAAATATAAAAACCTATAAAATAAAACTTAAGTATGTATGTAAAAACAAACTGCTTGAAATGAAAGTATTGTGCGTTCGAATAGAAAAATATACACGCATATGCCATAATGTGTAGGAAATTTAATACGTACACGAGTTGCTCACCTAAAAATGAGATAGCAAAAAACAAATCAGGAACAAGTCAAGCTATAAATTATGTTAGCTATCCATACACATTTACTTCACTTGTTAATGCGTCTATCATCGTACTATAGAAGTATTCATTTAAATTTTTATGATTTCTTTCATGTTAAAATTGCCAATCAGGTATTTAGTAATTAGATTACGTTTATTAGTCAATATTTATGTAAAGATATTTGATTTAATTTTATGTTTAGTTATCGCCAAGGGTCATTTACCTGCTGTGTACCCTTACAATAGTTTTTAGCAAACTCAAAAGCGTTAACATTTATTTATTTGCTTTTTGACGATATTCAATAGTATTGGATGAAGAGGCGCGTGCTTGCAAAGCACACAATATCGTAAATTTTCATTGAAAAGCAGTGATGAATTAAAATTATTATTTTTGTCAGAACAATATCCAACAATAGAGAAATGTTCAGACTTCAACAACAGTCATTATGAATACTACAAAGTGTTGAATATTAAGATACACCAATAAACAGTTATTAAAAATTGTAAACAACTAAAAATAGTGTGTTTGATTTTGTAAGATGATTTAATTGAGTTCGTGAAACAAATCTGGTGCATTTATGAGTGAGCTAATTTTCAATGGGTGAATAGAATTGGTCCTTTATGGATGCCGTTCTGGGCCCTCCCGAAGTAATATAGAAAGCAGTTCCAGGAAGGGTGTCTCCACAGAAGGAGAGGAGGGATCGTTTTAGTGGCCACACCACACGACGCAGTAGACGAAGGTCGCTGTAAGTGCGAAGGCATTTTGAACCCTATCTCACCCACCAAAAAAAAAAAAGGCAATGCCCCTTCTGATAAAAATTAAAATTATACGCAATAAGCACTGGACTTTTTATTTTACGTATCACGTGATTGTTTGTCGTACGATTGCAGATATAATTGCTTTCAAAATTGGATAATATTTAGAAAAACTATAAAACTATTTTCATTATTATTTTACTGTGTTTCCATTATTGGACGCAAAATGTAAAAGGCAACCCGCGTACAATGGCGACCTAGCCCCCTCCCGAGTGTTTCATGCCACCGTTACGCATCGAACCTAGACCAACCGAATGGCTCGAAACACTGACGAAACCAAAAGGAAGGTAAATCAGGTGATGATCTGAGTTCAGACATGGCTAAAGGACCGTGGATTAAAGCTGGCCATAGCGAAAACAGAGCTAATCCTTCTAACCAACAGACGTGTCCCATTATAAGTAGATATACAAGTATTCGATGCCACTTTATCGACAAAAAGAGTGGTCAAATACCTAGGAGTGCAATTAGACACAAGGCTAACTTACTGGGCGCATATAAATCATGCTGCCACAAGAGCTGCCAAAGTAAGCACATGGCAAACCTTGTAGGTACAACGCAAAACAAGCGGAAACTTTTAATGGACACGACGAACTCGATTCTTTTATACGGATGCAAAATATGGGCAAATTCGCTAAGGCTGCAATGCCGGCGAAAAACTTTGTAGTTTATTCGATGCACCTGCGTTCTTAGAGTGGCTTCTTCATACAGAACAGTATGTGAAGCAGCGGTTTTAGTTATTAACGGAACCGTCCCTATAGCAAGTGGGCAAACGGAAATGAGAGGCAGAAGTCTCAGGAATCTCAGTACTACGCTTCTCCGACATTGGAATTCAAACCCTTACTCTTTGGCAGGCAAGATGGAACTCTGAACGGTACGGTAGATGGACAGCGAGACTAATACCCGATCTAGAAAAGTGGGTAGAAAGAAAACACGGTGGTATTAATTAACTATTACCTCACACAGTTTTTGCCCGGACATGGGTCCTTTCGCAAGTATTTGTGGCGAATGGGAAAAGTGAGCCTACCAAACTGCATATATGGAGATACTGAGTATGATGATGCGGAGCACACCTTCTTTAAATGCGAGAGGTGGAACGTAGGGAGAAAAGCTCTGCAACGAAATATTGGTGTATTTACACCTGAAGAAATAATCGAGAAAATGATGATAGATGAAGTAAAATGGAATGCCGTCCCAAATTTCGTGGAGGATATTATCTGAAAAAAGAAGCGTGAAATGGAATAAATGAAACTCGTGCTGAAGAGCATTGAGCATAGGTTTCTCAAAACAGGCGACTCTGGATGCAGGGTGAGTAAGTAAGTGTCCTTCATAGTCTTGGCCCTCTAAATCCAAGAGAAGAGCAGGGGTATTTTTAATGGAATCACAGCACACACATAGGAGCTACGTTTACTATATATACAAGGTGACGCACAAGTAACCTTGCGATGTTTTTTTGCTGTAATTTAAAAAAAAATTAAAAACTTTGATTCTTCTTGTGGATAATTTTTATTTGGTCTTTTAATTTTTTTTACATCAAGTCGAGAATATAATGTCATGTAAATGGCCGCCGCCACAGTTGATTGCCATTTGAGCCCTTTTTCCATCACTTTGGCCAAAACTTCCGGAGATAGGTCCTCACATTCTTGACGGATATTGTCTTTAAGAGCTGCAAGAGTCTGAGGCTTGTTGACATAAGCCCGCGACTTCAAAAATCCCCGCGAAGTCTAGAGCGGTCAAATCAGCCGATCTTGCTGGCCAGTGCAAATCGCCAAAACGGGAGATTAGGCGCCCGGGAAATGCATCCTTCAGCATATCGGTTGTGGCACGTGCAGTGCCGTTGCACCATCCTGTTGGAACCACATGTTTTTCTATCCCAATTCATCAAGTTGCGGCAAAAAGGCACAGTAACCGTTTGGCCCGCGACGTCTTCGAAGAAAAAAGGTCCGATGACTCCTCCAGCGAAAACAGCACACCATACTGTGACTTTGAGCGGGTGTAATGGCTCTTCGTGGGTTACACGCGGATTTTCAGTGCCCCAGAAGCGTAAATTTTGCTTGTTTACGTACCCGCTAAGATGGAAATGGGCCTCATCACTCATGATTATTTTTGATGAAAAATCATCTTCCTCTTGGTGGTGATTAAGGATGGCTTGAGCGTATGTTAGACGCGATTGGCGGTCAGCAGCTAACAGCTGATGCACCGTCTGCACTTTGCACGGAAACATCTTCAAATCTTGTACCAAAATTCGCTGTAAAGACCGTCGACTGATACCCATTTGCGTGGCACGTCGTCTGGTCGATGTCGACGGCGCTTCCATGATATCCTCGGCTACAGCAGCAATATTCTCTGCAGAACGGCTACTCCGGGGTCTGCCACGCCTGGCAGCATCTCGTGTTGTGCCAGTCTCTTCGAGACGAGCGGCTAAACGTCGCAGTATTTCACCAGTACGCGTTGGACGGCGAGGAAATCTGCGACGAAATTCACGTTGTGCCAAAGTCACCGACCGATTATTGGTCAAATAAATAGTCAGCAATATTCCGCGTTCTGGAGCAGTGTAGCGTAACATTGTTTATTGACGTGTATTTCGCATGTGTTTACTACACAAATGTCAAAACAGAACTGACATTAGGGGCCAATCGCAAAATTTATAGCATTTTCTGATAGGAGGATTACTTTAGCGCCACCTGTTACAACCTCAAAAAAAAAAAATTGAATGGCATTTGAGGCTATGGCTTATGGCTGTGGCTATGCAAGTGAAGAAATACAAATTAATTAACGTGCAATTAAAAACCACATTTATATACATACATATGTATACATTTGCATTTGCATTTTATTAATATCGTTTTATTATCGTTTTACGGTAGTAAGTTGAGAGTTATACATTTTTAGAATTTACATACCGATGCATTTGTATGTGCTTATATGTTTATATGTATGTATGCATATTAATTATATAATTTTCTTTAAATATTTATCTTACTAAAACTACATACTTTTACACATACATATACCATCTGTTTTTATAGTATTTTTTGTTTTTTTATTTATTATTATTTTTTTTTTTCTTGCTGCTAGTGCCCGCCCCCATCATCATTGCTGCTGTGGCCGCTGCACTTAATTTGTGTGTACACGTGCGCCTTCTTTTAAATATTTACATACATACGTATATATTTAAGCATGTGTGTGTGTGTGTGTGTGTGTGCCTAAACAAATGGAACAGCAATAAAGGGTATGAGAAGTACCAAGCACAACAATAATGGGCAATTTTGACAAATTTCATGTGAACGTTCAACGTCGATTCACGTTTTTTATGTTACAATTATTAACACACAGTTGATGTTTTTTAAATTTAAAATTTTTTTTTTTGTATTTTTTATAATTTTTTTTTTTCGATGTGTGTTTTATTTTTAAATTTTTTTGTGGTTTTTCACCTTACTTTTTATCAAAATTTGCATACATCAATTTTTTTGTATGTATGTGTATGTATGCATGCTCTTAACGATTGCTAATTTTTCTTTAAATGTACATATAATTAAAGGAGTAACCCATTTTTTACTTAAAAACTAATTATTATAAGTAAAAATATTGCAGTATATTTGCTTTACTATGTTTTACTTTTTAATAACTTTACTCGTATGTGCTTAAATATACTCTCTAATTGCTATTATTTTTTAATTTTTTTTTTTCATTTATTATTATTTTTATTTTTACTTTTTTATAATTTTTCGCTTGAGGCATCAGCTTCAAGTGAATATTTTTTGCGCTTAAATGAAATATTGTTTTGATTTTATTTTTATAATTTTTTTTTCTTTGCTTGTTTTTTGTATTTTTCAAAATTCAATGAGTGTAATTGCTTGCCAAAGTTCCAACAGTTTTGCGCAATTTTTAGCACAAATTTAATAAGCATATCTTAAAAAAATATATAGACTTATGCGTATGTATGCGCAGATACAGATTTATTGATTATTTTGCATCTTAGCTTTCTTTGCTTTTTTTTTGCATTTTTTATTTTTGTATTTTTTTGTTTTTGTATTTTTTATTTTTTTTGTTTTTAATGTACTTATGCAATGATTAACACCTCGATATTCTCAGCTAAGCAAGGCTACGTGTACAGCTGGTTGTGCATGAGTAGGTGAGTGAGAAAGACAAGCAGCAAGAGAAAAAAAGAGAAAAAGAAGCAAATTAAATTTGGTTTCTAAAATATTATAAAATATTGTATAAAATAAATAAAAGTTAATCTTAAGAAATGAAAGAAGAAGAAGACATATAGCTAGTCAAGCAAATGGACTACACACATACATATGCACTTTAAATAAGAGCAGAGCTACAATTTCCTAGCAACTCTGAGTTGCTGTGCACTTTTGACAGAAGCACCGACTTAGTGCATTTTTCGCCAAACAAGTTATTTTCATGAAAATTCAATATTTATCCCCCACTGCAGAAGCTGTGTGAATGCTGCAGAGAAAGCGACTGTTAAACAGTTTCTTTGCAAATGTCCGGGTCTGGCGACTAGACGCATGAAGTTCCTTAGTGCGCCTGAGGCAGTGCTCCAGCCTAGATCCCCTTTCGCTCCTCCACTACATCAGCAGCACTGGATGGTTGAAGGTTTCTCACAGGTCTTCATTAGGGTCTTTTTCGCAGTTTCTTCATCACGAGAATGGCACTGGGCTGGAACCCGCAAGGGAGAAGGTCGATGTTGCGCGAACTAGCAGATGCCGACATCTCATAGGACGTTGCAAAAATAACAGTAGAGAACCGTGTACGATGGAAGAGTCTTGTCGAGGCCCTATGCTCCCAAGAGGAGTAAACAAGCAAGAAAAACAAAAAAACATTAGGGTATCAAAACAGCACTAAAGTGCTACTTGCAGTGTACTCATGGCAATCTTACCATCTAACCTACCTACCACCTACCAACCTCAGTATTTATTGGTACAAAGGCAAGAAGAGCTAAAGTGAAATAAGTTGCTTTGTTAAAAGTCTACAAGTTTACTCGCGTCAGATGTATCCCTATGATACCGGAAGTGTTTAATAAAAAGTGTAAGTCTCTTATGCGAAAATAATAGCAAATATTTTGTTCAACTAAGACCAGGTTTTGTGCTGGTGGAGTTGCCAGCAGTCCCTTTAACCAAATAATCACTGATTAAGTTCAAATTAGCTGTTTGCTTGAGATAACGCAAAATATATTTCGCTGTTGGAAAATGGTTCATATGCGGGTGGTTATGAAACTGTGAAAATTTTGACAGCGTATGGACAATATCTGGTCTTGCTATGACAATTAACTACGAGGGCGGTTCAATAAGTACCCGTGCTTGATGACAGAGGGCGTTAGAAAAAGAGCAGCATCGTTCGGTAATTCACTGTTTGTTTTTGGATAGGAAAAAAATGCAAGGAGATAAAAGCAAAGACAGCATCCGAGTCTATGTTGACGCTTCGCCATCTATGGCCACAGTTTGATATTGGTTCAACAAATTTAAACGTGGGCAAACATCTGTTTTTGGTGAAGAGCGACCAAGACGCCCGGCAGACGTGGCTATCAAGGAAATCATTCAAAAAGTCCGCGACATGATTCTCGCTGATTGACGAACGCAACTGCGCGAAATAACAGAGGCCATAGGTGTGTCAACCGGAACGGCAATTAATATTTCACATGATACGTTGGCGATGAAAAAATTGTCGGTCTGATGAGTGGCGCGATTGCTCACGGATGCGGCTGTTAACTTCGAAGCAGTGTTTGGAGCAATTTAAGCGAGTCTCGAAAGAATTTTTGGGTCGAGTTGTCACCGTTGATGAAACCTCAAATCATACCGGTGAATCTGCTCCAAAAAAGGCGAAGACAGTCCCATCTTCCGGAAAGGTAATGGCGACGATTTGTTTGGATGTGAACGGCTTCATCCTCATGGATTTTTTAGAAAAAGGAAGAACGATCACTGGACAATGCTACAGTGAGTCACAAAAATTTGAAGGAGACACGGCCGCATTTGGCGAAAAAGAAGTTGCTATTCCACCACGATAACGCACCCGCACATTCATCCGGAGTTGTCGCCGCCAAACTGCATGAATTGCGTTATGAAGTGCTGCCGCACCGCCCTATTCCCCGATCTGGCTCCCTGCGACTTTTTCTTATTCCCTAACACGAAGAAATGGCTTGCGGGAAACAATTTATTCGGTTGGGGAATAAGTTCATAGCGTTTTTATATTTTCTTTTATTTTACGATTTGTTTGCTGTTTGGCAAAGGGTAAGTATCTATTCGATAGAACTCTTTCTGCTCTACAAAACTATGTTAATTGTATTTCTAAGTGATTTAAGTTTTTATTTGTTTTGACACCTGCTCTTCTTTGGTTTTCATCGAGGTCAAAAAATTGTCGAAGCAGCCTGGGGCATTTGAGCCGTGTATGGAAAAGGTGTCATAAGCGAGTCTAAAGCACGGAAATGGCGACTTTGATGTCGATGACACATCCCGCAACAGAAAGCCTTCTGAATTCGATGAAGAACGCCTCAAATCACTCTTGAAGGAGAACGGTCGCCAAACCAGTAGTGAATTGGCGGAAAAAATGAACTGCGATCATAAAACGATTCTCAATCACCTTCATTCAATGGGATTTACCGAAAGATTGGGTGAATGGGTGCCTCAGGAGTTCAACGAAAAAAACAAAGAAAGTCGCCTTCAAATTGCTTCTCAGCATCTCGCCCGCGCTTTTTATACCGAATCGTTACAGGAGATGAGAAATGGTGCCTATACTCGTACTTCAATATGAAGCAAAGAAAGGAAGTGGGTGGCTCCACAAGATACGCCAAAGCCGAGAGTCAACCGGATTTTCCTCCAAATAAGATCATGCTATGTGTTTGGTGGGACTGGGAGGGCATCGTGCACTGGAAAATGCTCGAAAAGAATGCTATGGTCAACAAGGACCTCTACACTGCCCAGCTTCATCGCGTACACCGCATGAATGAGGCTATTTGACTGAAAATATCTGATTGACATGGTCAAACCGTACTCCTTCACGACAATGTCAGGTCCCATGTTGCACAAGTCGTCAAAGCCGCACTCCAAGAGTGGGAGGTCCTTCAGCATCCGCCGTTTCTCTGGACCTTACACCGAACGATTACCATCTTTTCCACTCCCTGTCAAAGAGGCCCTTAAAAACTGCCTCAACAACTTCTTTGACACCAGATCAGACGATTTTTGGCGGAACGGCATCAACAAATTGGTCGAGAGGTGGGAAGAGGTTGTAAACACCACCGGCGAATATTTAATTGATTAACTTATTGATATGATATAATTATTGTTTTGTGTTTAAATAAATGTCTTCGGTAAAAACGACTTATTTCCCAACCTAATATTTTACTCTTTCTAATAAAGCCGCTATATACCTATATACCAAAACACTGATTTTTGTTCGTTTCATTTTATTGTAAAAAAAGACATCGTGTTTGGATTACTGTGCAGCATAAATTTGCCAGTTTTTTCGAACAGGTGTTTCTATTCTAAGACACTTTAACGCTAAAGCAGTCATACTTAAACTCAATTATTACTACAGGGTGAACGATATGAAGTGTTACCTATTCAAAACACTATAACTTTTTTGTGTGAAATTAGTTCTTATTGATTTCAAAGACAAAATTGTTCAAAAATGATTACAATTTTAACATAGGTATATTCACTTTAGCTCGATATGACCACCTTTTGTCTTGGCTATAGCCTTCAAACGGTCAAAAAATGAGTTGCATGCTGCACGAATGTGATCTTGAGGTATTTTGGCCCATTCTCGTATAATCGCTTTTTTCAGCGCATATTTTTTAGTCCTCACCTTGCTCTCCAAAATGGACCAGATGGAATAGTCCATCGGATTGGCGTCTGGCGAATTCGAAAGCCATTGTGTGGACGAAATGTAGATGATTTTTTAACCATTCTTGGTTCACACGGGCTTTATGAGACGGTGCCGAGTCCTGTTGGAACGTCCATGGTCTACGATCGAAATATGTGCGTGTCCACGGCTCTAAAACAGCTTCTAAAACATTTTCCCGATAATAAGTCGCATTCACTTTGACACCAGGCTCGATAAAAACGATTGGAGAGCGTCCATCAGTGGTCACTGCGGCCCAAACCATTACTTGCGATGGAAAATTGCTTCGAGTGGCCATACGTAGGCTCAAATTCTCGTATGAGCGTTCGGTCAAGTAAACACGATCGTTTTGAGTGTTTATGAACTGCTCAATTGGGAAATTTTTTTCATCAGAAAACACAATGTTAGGAAATTCGCCACGTTCGTGCAAGCGCAACAACTCCTCTGCTCTTTCGCACCGAACTTTTTTTTGCTGGGGTGGAAGATCGTGTGCTTTTTGGAACTTGTAAGCCTTGACCTTGAGATCATTTTTCAATATGCGTCGAATGCTGTCTTGCGATATTTTCAGTTCTTTGGCCATTTTTCTTGCACTTCGACGTGGATTTCGTTCAAGCCGAGCCTTCACTTTCCGAACCATTTCTGGCGTTGTTACGGTTTTTTTTGGTCCACCTCCATAGCGTTTGACGTTGATGTCATGAGCTGTTTTACAGATACAAGCAGTGTGAAGTTGGTAACACTTCATATCGTTCACCCTGTACATATGTATGCATGTGTCCGTTTTTATGGTCATCTAGATTCCCAGCAGTAAACATTCAGAACACTTTGAAGAAACTAGAGGCAAAAAACTCAAATCGCAACCATCTAAAAACTGCTGCTGGTCACTTGTGATAAGAATTTTTTAGCAGCAGCGCCAAAGTTGGCTAAGCTACAACGTTCAATGGGCTGTGAGTACTGACAGAAATAGTGTAAAGTGGATATTGACAGTGAACTTTATTTTAAGGATATAAAAGATTCTACTTATACATAAAAACTAGGCCATTTCGGAAGCAAAGATTACACAGTTGAAAGCAACGTTTGGGTGGCGGCACAAGATGACCGCAAAAGGTGTCAGTCCCTCACTACTTCTGAAACGGTACGTTTTGCTGCTGGGCCATATTTACATACATTAAACTTAACTAATTGTTGTTGTTTATTTAACACGATTTTACAGTTTCTCGCATTACACCTGTACACAGCTACATACTAGCAATAAATGTAATGCAACTACTACATATGGACTACAACTAAATCATACTAAATGTAACTACTAATACATAAAGAAATATTTGGGAGCATGTGGGGGAAATGTCTAGGGCATAGGGTGGAGGGTTGATTATACGTGGTAGGTGATTGTGTGATGGCGTCTAATTGAAAAAGTAATGTTCGTTGAAACCTACCACATTTGCATCCATTTCAGTCACCTCATCCACCTCACTCACGCCCATGCCCATGCTGACAACACCAGCTCCCACATCTTCCACCGCATTACCAGCGCCAACATCATCCCCCATTGCACCCTCCGCACCGCGCACCTCATCCTCCAAGCCACTTGGCAGATTGTCTAAATAAAGCACGTTCGGACAATATTAACTCCCAGGATCGTTGTAAATTGCACGTTGTGCATGACGATATTGCGCATGCATTTGAGCAGCCGTCGTCATGTTTGGTATTAGATCGGATTTGGGCGGCGCAATTGCCGGATTGGTAACGGTGGTGGGCAGCAGTGTAGGTTGTGTCGGCACGACGCCTATAACAGCCAAACTATCGCCCAATGTGGGTCGACAGGCTGGCATAGCACTTCCTGTGTCGGCCGCTATGAAACCGGCTGCAACCAGTTGCTCGGGTGATGTTGCGGTTGCCAAATCGATGTGCCGTCCAGAACTATCGGCTAGCAAAGTGGTCGCTGCCGCTGCGGTGGATGGCTTCTCAAGTGGTGACATAATGGGTGTTTGATTGAGTAGCGCATTGGTGGCATTTGTGAGCGCAGGCCGCGTGCAAGGTGGAGAAAGTGGTGGCTGTGCCAGGGCCGGTTGCAATATTAGATTACCATCATCGGTGCCAATCAATTGCAACGTCTGAGTTGTGTCTATGTGCAGCAATGGTATCATATCCGTTTCGAGGCCCTCTTCACCGGTAACTGTAACTGTTTGCAGCTGTTGTATGAACTGTTGTTGTATCAACTCTTGCTGCTCCAGTTGCTGTTGCTCTTCCAATTGCTGTTCCTCCAACAGCTGCTGCAGCTGACGGTATTTTTCCTGCAGATTAGCATCTTGCTGCAGTGTTACTAATGCGTCTCGTGTCAGCTGGAAGACGTGCCCGTTTTCGGCGCGCAGATTGTACACGTCATCATTGGAGCGCATCACTTCCAAAAACTGATCCCATTCCATGTGCACGTAATTATTACCGATTAGTATGGTGACTCCAGTCTCCTCTTTGTAAGCGTCATTAGCGGAAACCGTCTGCACTTCCTCGGTTTCAACTGGGAACTCTGTTGCTTTGTCTGTGCTCGGCGTCAATATCGGTCGTCCGATCAGCACTTCTTTCGGTATAGGTCTCAATTGTTGATCACTTCGAGTATAGTAAAAAGGCTGCGCTACCACCGGTATCCACTCTTCGTCGACTCTACGGCATAGCAGCAATGTATCCGGGTAGCCTGGTACTGGTTGTGATGGCACGGCTATTACCGAGGGAGTATGCTGCAATGCAGAAAAACAAAAGAAATTGTGAGTAAAAAAAGGTAGAATACAGGTTAAGAAATCCAAAGAGATCGAATTTGTTAAAGTTGTATTCGTTTTTTGGTAACTCGGTAGCCTTTTCAGAGTGTGAACGCCCCTTTACTCTTCTTTTTCATTTAAATGAAGACGAAAATGCATTTCTGAACTTGTTTTACTTTTCGAAAAGAAATTTTGAGTTTAAAAACAATAATGTATCGGGTGTTTTTTTAAAAGCTAGAGAACTTAAAATGATGATACAATACAGAAATATTGTTGGAATGAATTTTTCTTTATTATAATCTGGTAATTATTCGGCCGTCGTAGCCGAGTGGGTTGGCGCGTCACTAGCATTCGAAAATCACAGAGAGAACGTAGATTCGAATCTCGGTGAAACACCAAAATTAAGAAAAACATTTTTCTAATAGCGGTCGCCCCTCGGCAGGCAATGGCAACATTCCGAGTGTATTTCTGCCTTGAAAAAGCTCCTTATAAAAATATCTGCCGTTCGGAGTCGGGTTGAAACTGTAGGTCCCTCCATTTGTGGAACAAAATCAAGACGCACACCACAATATATATATACATATATATATAATTGGCGCGTACACCCTTTTTGGGTTTTTGGCCAAGCTCCTCCCCCTATTTGTGGTGTGCGTCTTGATTTTGTTATACAGTGGAATTCCTTATAACCGGACACTCACCGTCGCAGTGTTTTTGTCCGGCTATGGGAGATGTCCGCTTATAAGGGATGAAGTCACAAAATATAATAATATATATACCACACATATAAATTGTATTGTGCATAGTTTATTTAAGAAATTTTTGGAAGTAAAGAATATTTGCATACTTTAGTATTACATATAAATACATATATGTACATATATCGATTAAGTATATTGTACAAGTCTTTACATTTTAATACTAATACAAACTAAGCTTCTATAAAAAGTTTTAAAATTTTGGATTAAACCTCCAAACCTAAACCTTGATCAAGGGGTTGGCTAACTGCCGTGTATTTGGCGGCAAGAAAATAATTTTTATGTTGGTTAAGTTTAATTCCTTTGGGTGAGAAGCCGCGTTATCTAAAAACAAGATAATTTTTCAATTCTGGGCTTTCATTCTTCGATTGAACTGCTGCAGCCATTCACTCATTACTTCTCGAGTCATCCATGCTTTTTTATTAGACTTCCAATCCACTAGCAGTTTTGCGATTGGAACATGTTTAAAAGATAGAGGACGGACTGCTTTACCTATAACCAAAAGCAGCTCCTTATCTCCCGCCATGTTAGCACAGAACAAAATTGTGAGTATTTCCTTTGATAGTGTACCGTCCACGCATTTTTCGGATTTAAGAGCAAGGGTTTGGTCAGGTAAGGCACGAAAAAAAGCCCACTTTCGTCTGCGTTGTAAATGTCTTGAGGCTTGTAACCGGTCAACAGAGATAGCAGTTTTGTCCTAAACTAAACACCATCCTGGTTTACATCTGCAGCTTCACCAGATACGCATTTGAAAGCAACATTATTCCTTATTCGCCATTTGTTCAACCATCCATCTGAAGCAATAAAATTAGGTACACCCAGTTTGCCTGCAATTTCCATTGCCTTTGCTTTCAAAATGGGACCAGAAATCGGAATGTTTTGACTTCTGGCCTTAGCGAACCAATTAAAACACATCTTGTCTATTTCAGAGCCGCCTTCTTTAAGAAAGCTTCGCTTTTGATGAACATTAACTCCAGACTCCCATTTAGAACGAATGTTTTCTTTATTTTTATTGATTTCAGCAGCTAGTGTTATTGAACCTTTCAAAGCAAAAGAAACGTGTACCTACCATTCAATTTTTGGGCTCACTATACTTTACCTTTTTGCAATTCCACGTACTGATAATTTATCTTTTTCGAAAACATTAATAATTTCCATTTTTTCTTTAATAGAAACTGCCTTCTTTTTCGGCGCCATGTTATTACGAACTTTGATGCAACTGACTCCATTCACATGCAACTGACTTAACAAACTGAATGGAAAACTACTCTTAATTTAAAACACAGGACTTGAATGTGTGCATTCATGTTAAAAGGGGAATCACCTATTTAATTTTTATAATGAACAACAAAGCTTGCTTGTGATATTTTTGAATTTTGTCCGTTTATGAGAAATTTTTTTATGAAAATGGTTTGAAATACTTTGTCCGCGTCCGGTTATTAGAGTGTCCGTTTATTAGGATGATATTTGTATGAAAAAATGAATGAAAAACCTGTGTGCCCAAAATTTGTCCGGTTATTGGAGCTGTCCGGTTATAAGGACTGTCCGTAATGGGGAATTTCACTGTATATATATATAATTATATATATATATATAACGAAATCAAGTAATTTCATACTTTTTTTTTTAAATATAATATCCGGCATATGTCCGCAGCGGCTACCGTTACATGGTTTATTTGATCAGCCCTATTTTTAACCATTTTCTGCCCCCAAGAAGTGTCTCATAAAGCAAATCTGCCGTTCGGAGTCGATTTAAAACAGTAGGTCCCACCATTTGTGGAACAGCATCAAGACGCACACCACAAGTAGAAGGAGGAGCTTGGCCAAACACCCAAAAAGGGTGTCAGGGTGTAAGCGCTATATATAAAAGCCAAGATCCTTACATAAAATGTTCCACGTAGCCAAAGAACAAAGGCCAACCAGTTGAGAATGATGGCAAATCGACATTTCAGCGACTTCTTTAACACTTCGCTCTGTGAACTTCACGAACAGATTTATTTTATTTCTTTTATTTTTTTTTTTTTTTCAAAACAAGTTTCCACAATTTGGAATCGTTGTTCTGGCATTACACTATTCATGATGGCTTGCCAAATCTTACTGAAGAGAAATGTCAACACAGTTCGCCATTCTCAGCGGTCAAACCGATAGATGTCGATATCGATAATTCTCTTAGCCAAAAACAATCCCCAATAATTTTAATTAGTCAAATTTCGACAGCCGGATCTTACTTAGTCTCAGTGGTTATACTATACTTTGATTTAGTGTAGACAAGTGCAGGGCATATGAAATTACTAACTGTAAAGAATGATGGAATACAAGACTACGCAGTTTGATGTGGAATTTCGAAAGTGATTTCGCCATGGCGTAACTATAGATGAGCTGTTTCAAGCAAACATGAAAAGCATGCACAGCTACTCAACTACCCAGTTCTAGTAATCTAGTTCTTCACTGGACACGGATGTTTTAAGTATTATCTGCATCGACTCAAACACGAACTTGATCCTGTATGCGGCCACTGCGGAGGGTACGCCATTGAAGATGTGCCTGGGGGCATATTCGGAGAAAATTGCACCCCCGAATCACTCGTTCAAAGTATGCAGGCAAGCAGCGAAAATTGGAGGTTGGCAAGCGACGTTATAGCCGACAATATGAAGAGGCTGAGGATGCTAGAAAGGCTTAGGCGTGGCAGCGGCGACTAATTCGCATTGTAAACAAACAATTTTAAGTAAAATTCTAAAATATCGTCTATTCAACAACTAATTCTTTCAAATTCACTGAGAGCTGCGTCGCGAAGCATCTAAAGTTTCAAAAAATTAAAAGATTTAGCTCTCAGTTCTCCTTTCTTACATTTAGTATGCCACAGGCATTCCACATTTGAGAAAAATCGTGTACTTACTTCATTCGCTTCAAACTCTTCAGCTAGAATTTCTTCGGTGTAAACCTCCGGTGCTTCCTCTTGCAGCTGTACCGCTTCATACTCCGCTGGTATAACGTCGGATGCTGACGGCGACGCAGCCAACTCTGTTATATGCACAGCAGCTACGTGTTGTTCTTGTTGTTGGGCTTGTTCTAAACACTGATGTTGCTGTTGTTCCAATAACACCATTTGCGTTGGCTGCAGCCGCTGCAGTTGTTGTTGTTGTTGTTCTTGTGCGCATGACTGCGTTTGCGAATGCGTCACCTCAGATTTTGTGCTCATTCTTCGTTGTTGTTGCGACGAATGACGTTTGCGATTGTGTAGCGGATGCAGTGGAGGTGGCTGCGTTGCACTGATAGACACACTCGTCGTTGGGGATTGTACTTTTTGTCGTTGCTGTTGAAGATGTTGCTGTTGCTGCAACTGTAACAATTGTTGCTCAGCCGTCGCCGCAAATGTTGACTCACTGTGTTTGTCGGCACTTCGGGAAATTTTGGCAGGCGACGGTGCGTGCGCTTCTGTATAGCTGAGGCGTCGATGCAAAAGGGTAGTAACTCCGTCAACAACATGTTGTTGTTCTTGCTGACGCTGCAGCTCTACTAAACTGCTGGCCGTGGCAGTTAGTCGCCGTTGCTGAACGATCTGCGTTTGTGAACGACGCGAATTCGTTGGGTGATTACGCTTTTGCGCTTTATTACCACTTACAGAGGCGGACTGGGTTAATTGTTGTTGTTCACTAGTTGTAGCCTTTGTGGTCGTTCCTGTAGCGGCTGCACTTGTCAGCCCATCCGTTACTTTTTGTTGCCGCTGCTTTACGGTTATGCTGCTGGGCAAAGTTATTGTATTGCCAGCCTGTTTGCGTCCACCGGTAGCTGCTGCTGCCGGCGACTTCGATTTGTTTGCAGCGATTTGTTGCTTTTGCTGCTGTTGGCGTTGTTGCTGTTTTTGTTTTGGCTCAGCTATCGGACGCAAAGTAACACCCGAGCCCAGATTGTACATGGTCGTTGCATCTGCAGGAGATGTCGACAATTGCTGCGTGCCTCCAGCGGCGATCGCTTGCGCCTGCTGTTGTGTCACTTGCAGCGTCGGTGACTGTTGAATGATCAAATCACTCGGCGCCGCCTTGATTATAATAATGCCGTGCTTATTACTACCCACTTGGCAATTTGCGCCGCCTGTTTGCTGCACCTGCTGCTGCTGCTGTTGATCCGTGGAACGTTTGCGCTGTCGCTGTTGTGCAGCTTGCAGTGATGATCTGTAAGCAGGTTGAAGAATTTGTTGTTGTAGGATTTGTGGACCATCTGTACGCAAACTCGTCTCTGCCTCCGCGGACGATGTCAATACGATTTGCATGTCCCCCTGTGCCGACATGAAGTGTTCATTACCCAGCACAATGGGCATATTGCTGATGTCGAACATGGCGCCAGAAGTGGCCACAATTGTGTCCTGTTGTACTACATTATCAGCAGTGAGTGGTTCTTCAATAAATTTCTCTTTGCGTGTGATTTTCACCTGTGGACACATTTGCTGTACGTGCGCAACGGCATCCTGTTCGCCAATGGTAAATTCAAGGCCTGAAGTCGACGCATGTTGTTGATGTGCATTGCCGGCCTGTCCCGGCCTCTCAATGATAAATGATGGGATGGACTCTTCAAGATTTGCCTTTCTGTGTTTTACGGCCGTTGATGCTGCACCACCTGCTGATTTTGTGGCCAAAATATTAGCTATTTGCGTCGAGAGTGGATTGGCGACGTCCACGTTGATGCGGACCTTCTCCATAGGAGAAATATTGATGCTGCAAAAAGGAAAAAAATTACAGTAATTACAAATACGATAAAGAGAAAAAATTTAAACTTTTTTTTTTCTAATCTTATTCCGTGATAGGCTTCTCCCCTACTTATAAGTTCATCACTCCAAATACCCAACAACAACTACGAAATTATCAGGCTGGCGAAAATACATCAGAATTTATTTTTTTTACTTTATTTTTACCAGAGGTTTCAACCACTTTTAAACCAGAAAAACAAACAGTTGAAATATCTGAAATTGTTCTGAATGCCTGCAAACGTATGCTAGGAAGGAGATGGGGTCTTCAACCGAAGTATACTCGTACTTTATGGCTGTATAAGGCGATTATACGACCAATTTTTTCATACGGATCGATAGTTTGGTGGAAAGCTCTTGGAAGAGATTACAATATCAAACTGCTTAGCAGAATACAAAGATCAGCCTGTGCAATTACGGTCGGTGTATCTAGATCATGTCCTAGGGAGACTCTTAATGCAATGACACATGTTACTCCGGTAGATCTCCATATCAAGAAGAGGGCTGCCATGAGTGCATTTTGGTTAGATGAAGCAGGTCGCTGGAGGGAAAAAACGTATGGTATTATTGCCGTCTATTATTGCTACAAACTCGATTAACCTTGGGGAGGACTGGACATTCAATAGGAATTTTGCCACTATCTGTCCATCTCGGAAGAAATGGAGTAAGACACTTTTACTAGACAATGTGACGAAGTTGTTGTTGTAGCAGCATAAAAATTCTTCACACATATACGGGGAGTGCAGCTGAAATGACAGTACTTGGCCGGATATAAATCTGGGTCGTTCCCGTTACGTAGAACCGACTGACGTGCGAAGGAACAGTCTACACAGATGATTTGAAAATGCATTGTGTTTTTGGAGCTGGTATATATTTTCATAGACTTAAAACTGAAAAATCGGTGCGTCTTTCACAATACTTGCAGTGTCTTCCGGCGATAGAGGATGCTCACAGACTCCTCTTTTAAGTGCAATATCGCACTATCTTTCGGATAGCCAAGCCGCAATCCAGGCACTAGATTCAGTTACAAAAACCTCTAAAAAGCAGAAATAGCCTTACCACCTTGCGTGTAAGTCATACATTTACCTTCATCTGGATGCCGGGACATCGGAACTTTGACGGAAACGAAAAAGCGGACGAAAAGGCAAGAGGTTGATCTGCCATGAATAACATTCTTGCATAATCAGTGTTCACACCACCGGATGCATTCAAAAACGCAATTTCCTTAAAATATCTACAAATCGCGGAGGGCAGATGAAGAGACCAGACAACATGCAAAATTAGGAGAACTTGTGGCCCACCTACAACCACAAAAAAACGTCAATGTTGACAAATATGAAATATTAAGGGATATCGGCAGACTCATGGTGGTAGTAACTGGCTGCAGGTGATAACAAGCAGCCAAAATGGGCAACACTCACAACACGCACTGGCACAGTTGTAAACAATAAGAGAAAAACGATTTTCCATTCCCTCTGTGAATGCCGCCCTGCCTTATGGAAGTAGAGAATGTCAACCCTTGGCAAACCACTATTCGAGAGTCTCGAACAACTGTATGGCTTAGACGTCAACTATAGAAAGTTCTTAAACCCCACAGACTGGATATAGCCACGCTGTAAATAACCAATAACAAGTTGGTAGTGAGAATGTAGCACCAAAATGGTGCGGAAGCACCTACTGCATTCTGGATGAATCCCAACTTTAGTCAGCCAATCAACCAAGAAAGATTGCCAGGAGCTCGCCTATTATCACGCTATAAATCTGATATGTCAACGTTCACCGATAAATAAAAATCTCAGGACAATGAGTTGCAATCCCTCATCATCCGCGACGAGAAGAAAACTAACATGGAAGGTTCGGATGAAGGCATGTTCATTGAAATTCAAGACCTGGCACGCCAGGAATTTTAAGGAAGGCTCTTTATTGGTAAAGGGAGGTTTTTGGAATTTGCACCTTTCCATGTTGATTATTTATGGAGTTCAGAGTGAATATTTAAGCGGGACAACGCTTACCGCCAATATTTCAGAGACAAACCCAATTTTAATATCAAAAAACAATTCGTCTCTCGATTGGCCTGCGGTAAGCTCTGATCTGAATCCTGTGCTGAAGCACTTTTTGCTTAATTGGACAATTGGACATATGACTCTTGTCATAAGGTCGCTTTGTTTGTATCTACCTATGTAATAGTCTGTAAGCGTCTTGTTTGTTGATAAAATAAATAAATAAAATAAAATGAATATATTATTAAATTTTGTTAATTTTCATTTAGTTTTAATTTTTTGAGTCTCCATTAGCGAAATCTAAACGTTGTCCCTGTGCGACACGCGTGAAATAGCTTCAACGCACTATATATATAAATGGTGCGTACACCCTTTCTGGGTGTTTGATGGAACTCCTCCTATTTGTGCCGCGCGTCTTGATGTTGTTCCACAAATGGAGGGACCACCTACAGTTTCAAGCCGACTCCGAACGGCAGATATTTTTTGAAGAGCTTTTTCGTGGCAGAAATACACTCGGAGGTTTGCCATTGCCGGGGCGACATTAGAAAAAACTTTTTCTTCACTTTGGTGTATCACCGAGATTCGAACCTACATTTTCTCTGAATTCCGAATGGTAGTCACGCACCGACCCATTCGGCTACGGCGGCCAGCTATAAGAATTGAAATTTAGAAAATCTAGTGTAAAAATGTTCTTCCTATATTTAAGGACCACCTTAATGGACACTCATTAGTTGTTGTTGTTGTTGTTGTAGTATCATAAACATTCCCCATACTTACATACGGGGAATGCTGCTGGAGTGACAGTCCTTGGCCGGATATAAATCCGGGTCGTTTCGGTAACGTAGAACCGACTGTCGTGGAAACGGGACACTCATTAGTATTCAATATCACTTTTTACATGCAGTTCACTGACGTTTCTCAGTATTATTTTACTCACCACACATTATCTGCCGTTGGCTGAGCATCACGTGTTGAGGCTCGTCGCTGATTCAAGGTCACATTTGCGTTATTCGTGCTGGTGTTTAGACTCTGCAGCGTGTCGCATTCCGTCGCCGCTTCTACTGTGTTGGCATCACTGACAATCACCTCTTCTATCGGCTGCTGATGCTCAATTGAGGCGTAATCGACATACTCCACTGCATTGGGTACATCGTGTGGACGAAATGAATTTATCTCCGAGACTGTTGCTTCTGCAGCATCTTCCACAGTTGCGGTATTGTCGTTTGCAGAGGTTTCAATTGCTATTTGTTGCATGGACATTGTATCGTTTAGGTACACTTCTTGAATGATGCATTGCTCCTCCTCTACGACAAGCGGACTATTGGCGTCATTACTTTGTAATTGTAATTGCGGACTAGCCATATTGGCGCCTTCATTGTCTTCAACGATCAATTCGGATTCGTCCACTTCTTCAATTAAACTTTCACAGTTGTCCATATCGATTGAGGCATTCAATTCTTCCGTTGTTTGAAATGTTTCAACATTTGCAGTGTTGTCTATATTTGAGCTCTCTTCCAATTTTCTAGTTTTTGCTCGCTGCATCGGCTCGTCTTTGTCTGCTAATTCACTCTCACGAGTATTAGTATTTGGTGTACCGCTGGCATTACGACGGGGCGTTATTATAGTTGCGCTACGCCGTTTACGTGAGGATCCTCCAGATTTTATAGCAGCTACAATTGCGTCATTCGATTGCTCGCCATACTGTTGTAGATCTAGCGGTTCAGTGAGCTCAGCTTCGTTTGGTGTTTGCGTGCGCTCGTTCAATACCTCTGCAGTCGCTAACTCTTCGTTCACTACTTGTTGCTCTATGGCAACAACTTCAGTTGTCACAATGTCCATGTCAGGCTTTTCATTTTGTTCGTTCACTTTTGCTGTTAATTTAGAGATTTTCGTTCCTTTTCGTTGGCGTGCTGTCGTTTTTAATGGCTTCGTCAACACTTTCTCTTCACTTTCCTCTTTGGTGGTTGCTTCGTGCAAATCGGATAAATCTAATTCTTTCATAAAATCGTTAGACTTTGATTGTTGCTGTTTTGTAGCTCGGGTCTGACGTCTTCTGCTACTCGTTTCTTTGGTAAATTCGGTTATGTGTTTCGGTGAAACGTTTGACTGTTCTGAATACGTTGGAGTGGGCCTTCGGCGCTCAACGCTATCTTCACTTTGTGTGCTCTCTTCAGTGTTTGTATTATCAATTGCAGTAATCGTACGTCGCTTTTGAGTTTTGGTCAACACTTTAGTTTTTGCAGACAATAGTTCTGCATCGCCTTCGTGTCCAGAAAGCGGTTCATGCGGCGGACTCTCGATAAAATCGTCGTCCATGTCAGATTCCTCATTTTCCACATGCTCAATAATTTCTGTAACTGATTCTTCTGTAGGCACGACTTCTTCTATGCTATTTAACTGTCTTGCGGTGCTCGCTACTTCGTCCACTGCTCGTTGCTCAGTGTTATCTGTAAGCGACTGATCTTCAACTTGCATATTTGCTGCCGCATTTCCCACTTGCGCATTTTGCACATTTCCAATGCCTTCCACTTGCTCCTCAATGATTTTGTGTACAAGTTCGCTCGCGGGTTCCTTATTGTTTGCCTCACTTTCTACTTCACCCGACGCCTCTGCAGGAATTGCGGTTTCATTTTGCATTTCTGGCGCCTCACTTTCTGTGTTTACTAATTCGCCATCTCCAATGTTGTGTGCACCATCTACGCCTGCTTCATTTTCTGCACTATCTTGTTGGTTATTATCTCGATTGTTTTCGTCACCACTGCATGGCTCCGCAATGTCTGTAATGTCACATGCATCTTGGAAACTGCTTTCATCCGCTTTTTCCACATGCTTTGCTTCCTCCAAAAGAAGTTCTTTCGACGCCTCCTGAATTTCGGTATCCTCCTGCTCAGCGATTGTTGCTATCAACTCATTACCTTTATTTTCCGTGGGATTGACGTCTTCTTCTGCAGTAAAAGTCTCAGTCGTTATTTCACCCATTGGTATTCCTTCTATATATTCTATTTCGCCTGTTTTATCATCTACATCAACCGAAGTAGTTTCCTGTGCTAATTCGACAGCATCGTTTTGTACTCCACTGCCATTTTGTAGCTCGTCTATGATTTCTGTTTGTTGTTCAACTTCTAATGCTTTTGCATCTTCACTACCGGCTGGCATTGCATCAATCAATGCATCGGTGGGAGTCATCAATCTACCAGTTATGGTTGGTAAACGTTCATCATCCAGCATTGAGGTGGGCGAACCGAATTCTGCGCCAGCCTCCGAGATACATATCGAACTGTTGTCGTCAGTGGGCGAAGTGAGTCGACTTTGTGGTACTTCTTCGCTTATCAAAGCGATATCGTGCTGCTCCTCCGCTATATCATTTTTCAGCGTAGCAGCTAAAGAATCCTCAGCTTCGTGCACCAGTTCCGGATCAGCGATGCGTGCCGGCAGCTCTGTTAATTCCACTTCTGATTCTTCTTTGTCTATAGCCGCTTGTGTATTTATAAAATTAGTTTCAGCAGTAGTTTCATTGCTTGCTATTGGCATGTCTGGAATCTCATTTGAAACACTTTCATTTGAGAGTTCCATTTCGTGAGCAGCATTTTCCTGTATTTGTTCCATCAGATCTTCCTGCACAACTACTAAGTTATCCCCTTCACTTGCATCCCTGTTGCTGTTTTCATCACCGTTTTCATGTTCACTCTCTGGTTGAACAGCATTGGCAATTTGGTCACTGAGACCTTCTTGTGTCTGCGAATTGTTTTCTTCAACTTTTTCTTCTGCAATTTGCGTCGTAGACTCAAAATCATCTCCATTACTTGGTGCTTCATCTGTAACAGTTTGTTCTGATTTCTCCTCGTTGTCAATATTTTCCCCATTCAGTCCTCTACTCTCCCATTGTTTATCTTCCGCACTTGCATGACCTGCAGCATCCTTTGCAGTTGGCGTACTGAGCACACCATTATTAACGGTTTTTACTTTTAAAACGGTTGGTTCCTCGTCGAACTGTTTTTTAACAATTTCTGCATTTCCCTCGTTTTCATTCTGTATTTCAAGTGTTTCCACGCCTTCCATTTTTTCAGCAGTAGTTTGTACAGCAGGTGCCGGTGGTGCATCAGAGGGTTGTGCTTTTTCATATTCATCAGCTCTTTCCACGCCCGCAAATTCTTTATATTGACCAACTTTTTCTTCATGGTCCCTTTCCCCAATAATTTGTTTATGTTGCTGCAGTTGGTTTTCCACAGTCACATTTGGTTCAACAATATCCATTATTTGTGCGGGCACCACATTTTCCATTCCAACTCCCGCTAATGGTGATGTCTCATCGATACGTGAACGGTTACGCGACTTGAATATACGCTTGCCTCGTTCCTTGATTGGCAACCCCTTCACAGGCAGCTCCTCCTTGCTGCTGCCGAATGAGTGCGTGCGCGCTACAGCAGCAGGTATTGCGGCATCGACAATGCTTGGTGCCGTCGCTTGTTCGAGCAGCTTTTCGATGTCGTATGCCAACTGCTGGTCCTTCTGTTCGGTGGAACGTCGTCTTTCGCTTTCGGACGGCAAGCCGTTATCCGCTTGCGCTTTGTCTTGTGATTTTTCCGGAGAGAGATATTTCTTTTTGAAATCGGCTATCGACTTTAAAGCATCGCTGCATGTATCATCCTCTTCCTCTTGAAAATCAAAACAATCTGTGGGAAGTTGTTGCTGCGCAGCTGCCAAGCTGGTTAACGGGCGTTCTTCTTCTTTCAAACGCTGTGGCGACCTAGGCATATTCGATTCCTCCGCTCCCAGTGAAAACTGTTCATTTGACAAATGCTCTTCTTTTGTTGGGGTTTCCAGGCTATATTTTGGCGCTTCATTTGTAGCTTTCTGTCTTCTTTTAAATTTTGATGCTTTGTCGCGGCTTCTTTGTTTTGTCGATTGTTTGCGTATTTCTGAGTTGATGTCGTTCACTTTACTTTCCTCCTTCAAATCGGCTCTATCGCTTTCTTCACTCGACGAACTTCGCACCATTTCTTCTCTGCTTACAACTTCATCTTTTGCTAACTCACCGGACATTAAAACAAACTGTTCTCCATTTTTAAGGCGCTCCGCATGAAATTCTTCTTTCCGCCGTTCGTCATTCCTACCGTCCCTTTGTATATATTCCACAAGTTCCTTCTCTACTTTAGCCTGAACTATTTCCTGTAATTCTGTACCAGGCTCTCTTGTTGGATTCTTCAACACGACTTCTGCATTGTCCTCGCCCACAGTGCGATTTTGATCTCCTTTTGTAACGTTAAATGGCAAATCGGACGCTGGTATCTCAGTACCTTTTACTACGATTTCGCCTCCTGAAGTTTCCGCTTCACCATCGGTTCCGCCGTTGTCATCAACGACAATGGTTTCACTATTTGGTGGCACCACCGCCACTACAACCACTGAATCGGAGCTGTTGCTGCTGCTGCAGTTGATACTCTCCAGATTCACGACGGCCGCTGGCGACTCGACGGTGTAGTCATTTATGAATTCTTTCAATACCGCATCTCGCCGATCCTTTTTCGGTATGTTTCGAATACGATTCTGATTCGAAGTTTGTGGCCCGTTATTACATATCGCTGAACTTATTGGTGTTGCCATGCCATATACAATCGGCTCATCCTTTTTAATGACGTCTGCCTGTACCGCTAACTTGTTTATTTCAGATTCATGTGCATTTGTTGGAGGTGTAGCGCTTCGAGTCGCAAGTTTCTTAAAGTCGTTCACCATCTCATCTTCCTTCTCACCGTCACTCCAATCAGCCAGTAGGCGTTGTCGGATTTCCTCAGCTGTACTGTTCAACACAATCGCGTTACTAGCGGTGTCGCTAACATCGATATTGTGCTTGCGCGGACTGCATGCCCTCAGCAACTCCTCCGTTGTAGGTGATGATGAGTTATCGGTGGTGTCGTCATCAGTAAGTTTAAGATCTTCTTTTGATGCACCTACCGGCATACCATCTGGCAGAGTAATTTCTGTCACATCGGCATCTATGCGCAACGATGAACGTAGTTTCGGGCGCGATGAACCAGCAACGCCACGACTTATTCCCTCGCCTTCGACCGTTGACAGTTGTGGTCTATTTTTGACAGCACTAGCACTTCGACTATTCACCGGAGCTGCACTGTTCGCTGACTTTGGTATAGGGGCTGCGCCGGTGCGGATTGTCTCTTGGCATTTACGTTCAACATCTTCGCTCAGGAAATTGCTTGTATCTTTAGATGATGTTGTAGGTGGTGGTGTGGTGCAGGCAGTACTATTAGTAGACAGCTTAGCTGCACTCGTTGTCGTAATGGTAGCAGAAGTGGTTTTCCGTGAAAGTATTGCAGCGGATGCTGGTGTGCCAGTTCCACTATGTGTACGGCGATGCATTATCATGACATTCTGCCGCTGGCTGGAGAAATTGCACAAATTACACCGATAAAAGTTTGTATTGGCGCTACTCGCAGCAATCGAATTCGTTGTGTTTGTATAGTTTGGTGTGATAAGCGGTGATGTTAATGATTTCACCGTTTCTGGAGTTCGCATGGCTGTTGTAGTTGCTGTTGATGTACGTTGTGGTGTAATGTTGAGGATTTTCGTTACAGAATCCTGCAAAAACATGGCAGAGAAAAGTTGATGAAATCAGAAAACCGAAAATTTAATTTGATTAAATTGAAAATAGCTGTAAATTATGAAATGAGATGATTTCTTTACAAATATTGTAAAAGTTTGTAAAAAAACTGTGGCCCGCATTATGTTCGCCCCAGTGTATTTATTCTAGACAAAATCTCAAGTTGCCTTGTCCATCTGTTTGGGCGCTTTAGAAAGTCACTTGCGAGCATATTTGGAGCGTATTTCAGCTTTGCCTTAAATGAATATGGAATTCAACATTTGTACATAAAATCTGAAATCTGTACATGAAATCCGAACCTGATACCTTTGTCTTCACTGACGGCTTCAAGATGGAATCGGGAGGTGGAGCGGGGGGTTTTTTCTAAATCAGTCAATTTATCTATTTCTTAAAATTGCCGGAATGCTGCTAGTGCTTTTCAGGCAGAAGTCTTTGCGATCCTGCAGACCTGCAAAATGCTTAGGGAAAGTGGGAGCGAGTGAGATATTAACATTTTTTCCGTAGTCAAGCTGCGATCAAGGTTCTGACGACGCCATGCTGCAGAACGAAATTAGTCAACTCCTGTAAGGGGGAGATCAAATCTCTTGGGTGTGCGGATGCATTTGTCTGATCTGGGTTTCAGGACATAGGAACATAGAGAGAAATGAAAATGCTGATGAAGTTACCAGGAAGGTGACTAAATTGGTATCAGAGACCTTCTACCCGGTCAACGGCATCCCCCTAAAGTGGAATTGCACAACTTATTTCTCAGGAAAGCGCCGAAAAAATGGAGCTCCCTTTCTTTATGTGATTTTTCAAAAATCTTTTGGCCCCGAATACAATAGACAGAGGATCTAGAAAGTTATGGGGACTCCACGCCATTCAATTCCCAAACTTGTAGCTGTTTTTGCCGATCATTGAACAATCGGTACACACGCAGAAAAGCTAGGTTTACCATTCAACCCCCATTAAAGAAGCTGTAGGAATCTTTCAGATACGGAGACTGCTGAGTAATTTCTCTGTAAACGTCCGAGTTTTGTAGCTAGACGATTAAGGTGACTGGGTGCTCCTTTCATCGACTGCCTGGAGCAGTGAGCCAATCTAAATCCCATCAATCTTCACCATCTACATCAACAACTATGGTTGACTGTAGATATCTGCCTCTTGGAGGTCTTATAATAACGGTATCAAAATGGTGCTTTAGTGCTAACTGGGGTACTTAAGGGGAGTCGAATTTTGAAAAAAAAGAAATTGTTTGCTAACACTACTGCAACTGGTTTTTTTTTAATATCATTTGCCTCGCTAAAGAGTTATTATCGTTCACACTTAGGGCATACACTACGACGTTGGGTCTCTCGACGATACGCAGATCCGTCAGGAGGAGTACCCCTCAGCGCAGTACACGTTCTCCTCTGCTGTGGATCTTGGCAATAAACTGATTATTAAAGGATCTATAGGAGTGAAGGGCACATGTGGTGGCCTACGCAGATGTAGCAACACTAATAAGCGGAAAATTTCCAAATACCACCTACAATATAATGCAAAATTCTTTGAACAATGTAAGCCGTTTGCGGAATCGTACTCTCGGGGTAAATCCCAACAAAACAGAACGAATCTTGTTTACAAGGAAATACAAGTTATCTGCTCTAAAATACTAGACGAATACACCACTTGATACCCCAAACAACAGGCCTTTGTAACTCAGCAGAGCTACACTTAAATACATCCTTTACCACAACTTTCCCAACGAAAAAAGATTGGGGCAATGGACTAATGGATAATGGAAGTGTAGTCAGTATCTATACAGATGATTCCAAGCTCAATGAACACGTAGGCGGAGGCTTTCATTCTGAGAAGACAAGTGGCAGTTTTTAATTCTGAGCTCAGTCCCTGATTTGTGCAACAAGTGGGATGACGTAGCCAGAATGGAATATGGACCGCACAAACCGACTGTTGCAACTTAACAGGAAGGACGGGAGAAACCTTTTTGGGGATTTAACATGGCATTGTCTTATAGGCAGGCATGCCACCAGACTGGGAGCACCCTATAACGACTACTGCAGAAGCTGTAAAGACATTGAAAAAGAAGAGACTGCAGAGACTGCACTTTCTGTGAGCGTGCATAGCTCTGGGTTGCTGCTTTCAATTGTCAACATATACGTGATAACGTACGCAACGCCGATAAGGGCAAATGCGAAAAAATCGCGTAAGAAAAAAATAAAAAAATTTTTTTTGGCCATAAGAGGTTCGTTCAAAAGTTCAGTCCTCAAAAAATGGTCCCCCAAAACAGGATTCCGCGACTCACAGTTGTCTGAAATCACCTTCTTTTTCAGTATAAATGTAGTTATCCTGAGAACTACGATCTTTAAAACAAAACAAAAGTTTGACAAAATGGCGGACGTTCAAAGGTGAAAAACCATTTTTTGAACCTTTCTTTTTTGACTTTAAAGGTACGAAAGAAATACTAAAGAAATTGTTTTCTCCGAATGATCGTAGCTCACACGATAACGACATTCTACGTCCTTTAAATTTTATTTCATCAAAATCGATTCAGTAGAACTGGCTATATCTGTGTCCATTGTCCATGTGAAGACCATTTTTGGAAGGCTGACAACTTTTTGAACGAACCTCGTATCGCCAAACATTTTTTTTTTTTATTTTTTAACAATGGATCAAAAAACAAAATACTGGCACTAAAAATAAAAAATCTTTTTTCGTTTTCGTTTTACACGCTTTTCAAGAAACATACAGAAAACACCATTTCAAATGAGACGAGGGCCTTAAATACGCGAAATTGCGCTCAGGGAACGTTGAGGTATAATGGGTTAAAGTGAAGAAACGTGACAGAACTTTTTGCTTCACCTAATAAAATAAGCAATCAACATTATTTCTTACAAAATGAATTAGCAATGCAAATATTTTCAACCTACCCCACTTCTGCGCTTATTGTTATAGTCAGTATTACAACTACTATTGTTGTACTCAGTGTCGTAGTAATCGCTACTGCATCGGGTATACGTTGGACCCAGTATAGCTTTGACAATACTATCCGGACGATCGTTGATGATTAGCAAATCTGTAGCTTTGCGCGTTAAACGCTCAGCGATCTCCACATCGGAGGGGAACTTCTCCATGAACTTATTTTTGGCATTATATAATGCTATGCAATGAGAAATGAAAATATAAATGTTAATAATATATACGTACGTACATATGTATGTATCTATTATACACTTACCAGTACCCTTTTTGATGAATTCATCTTTTTTGCTGCATTGGAAAGGAAAAATTTGCTTTGCACTCTTTATATATTCGCTAAAAATACATAAAAAGAAAAGAGAAAGAGAAATGCAAAATTATTTATAGAATCTTTCGCTTTATCTAACAAATCATTTCCACTTACTAGGCATCTTCTTGGAAAAATTTCACAACGCAATATGGCTTCTTTTTCAGGTGTTTGAGGAGACCTTCCGGTTGGCGCTGCACGCCGGTCACCTCACCAGGCCACCAGTTGTTGCCCAGCTTCACCCAAACGATGTCGCCATCTTTATAAACGCGATCGTCTGACATCTTTGCAGCGAAGGCGCTTATCTCAATCGGTCAATCAGTCAAAGCACTTCTCACTTGCGTACTCTTAATTTGCTGATTATGTGTTGCAATTTATTTAAAGCGCCACTGTCCTTAGGAGACCCCTTAGAGCAGGATTTCAATGTTTCACATGGTTAGATGTTCTGAAACGATAAAACGAGAAAATAAGTCTCAATGTAATTTACGTAGACTGATATTGATTGATTAGCTACTTAAATTTATGTATTGCAGTGTGTACGAGTATGTGTGCATGTGTGCATATAAGGGGTAAAATCTAATTATAGCTTCTAAGGTTTAAATTTTTTAAAAGATTCAATTCTGTTTTTATAAATCAAATCTGATAAATCTAGACATTGTCTGAGAGAGGTTTTGAGGCATGGTTCCCAAAAATACAAAGTCGCATTTTCTCTTTTAAAATCGTTTTTTATTTTCTGAGAACAAATATACTGTTACAAGTTAAGTCTGTTATAGATATGAAATTATAATACTTTTTCAATGAATTTAGTTTTATTTAATCACGTGAATATTGCAAAAAGTTTTAATTTTCATTCGATTGCAGCATTTGAAACTCTGACTGAAATTGTTTGAGACTCTCCAAATTGAACTCTTCGACGGGCTGTGTTCTCCAATTCCAACCACAAACTGTAGTCCAATGCATTCAGATCTGGACTTCCAGATGGCAAATCTTCTGCGGCTATGAACACAGGAATATTGTTAAAAAGCGAAACTTGCCACGAAACTCAGTATAATTTACGAGTAGACAATACATACGAACAAAAGTAAAATAACGAAACTTTTTTCTGCGAATTTGTTCTAGCCGTATGCATTGTAAAATTTGTCACAGAATTTATGGCAAGACTAAGTAGTTGTTTTCTTTTATTTAAGAATAAAACTAATTTTTAATGGAAAAATATGTCATAAGAATAGTAATAATACACTGAAATCAGAGTATAACGAAGCTTAGGTAAAATGGTTGAAGTACCACTCTGACACTCCCCAAGTAGCACTAAAGCGTAATTTTCATACCTCTATTAGGCCTTCAACTGGCAGATATCTACAGCCAGTCAGAGATGTTGATTTTAAGGAGAAGATAGCTGGGATTTAGGCACTACCCCAGGCTGTCGAAGAAAGGATCACCCAGTGACCTTAATCATCTAGCTGCCAAAACCGGATATTTACAGAAAAAATGCTCTAGTGTCTCTCTCTAAAACGTCCCCACAGCTTCTGCAATGGAGGTTAAATGGTAAATTGAGCTTTTCTGCGTGAGTGCCGATCATCCAATGACGGGTGAACACAGCCACGAGTTTGGAAATTGAATGGGTCCTTTGAACATTTTGAGTCCTTTGCACAGGGGTCAAAGGGTTTTCGAAATAACACATGAAGAAATGGAGCTCCATCTTTTCTGCGCTTGGGTATGAGGACTCTGAGATCAATTCAGTCACCTTCCTGGCAAGCTCATCAGCAATTTCATTTCCCTCTATGTTTCTATGTCCTGCAACCCAGATCAGAAAAATGTTACTTATATACCTAAGGGACTTGATTTGGTTCTGCACCATGACGTCATCAGAGTCTTGATCGCGACTTGACTATCGGAAAAAATGTTAATATCTTCCTCGCTCCCACTTTCCCTAAGCATTTCGCATACCTGCAGCATCGCAAAAACTTCGGCCTGAAAAACATCAGCAGCTTTCGGCAGTTTTAAGGAAATAGATAAATTGGCTAATTTAGAGAAAACCCCTGCTCCACCTCCCGATTCCATCTTGGAGCCGTCAGTGAAGACAGAGGTACCAGCTTCGGTGCAGATTTCCCCTTCGTTCCATTCCTGTCTACTTGGAAAGATTGTCCTGGCACGACTCCACTTTGCGGATAGAGAGATCAGTCCGAAGTTCAGAGTAATACGGTGTTAACTGCGCAAAAATGCTACCATGTTCCTTAAGAGAATACCTCCAGAGGCCAACAACCTTTAACCTGATTCCTTCCACTTTGGGCAGCGATGGAAATAACGTAAAAATCAAAAGAAAGTAAGTGCAATACGACATTCAGTGCAGCACAGGCGCAAGTTCTACACGCTCCGTTGATGCCAGTGCATGCAATAGAACCCGTGCGTTGTACATCCAAATCACGACCTGTGGCTTAAGCCCCCCCCAAACGAAGCTTAAGGGATGAATAAGTATTTCACTATACTAATAGTTTAGACGCAAAAGATCTTTTAGGTCGAACTATCGGTCATTGGGCACACTGAAGATACAAAAGTTGTATTAATAAATCCGTCATAAAGGGACTTTTAAAAACGCGCCTAGATGTTATTGTAAAATAAAAAATGTAAAAATTTTGATTATTTCCAGTTTCACTATTTTTATTCAAACTACTTATATATATATTGCTTTTGTTGTAATAGCATAAAACAGTCCCCAAAAGTGTGTGAGTAAGACTGGTTTTTGAGCCCAGCCTTGAGGCTTTTTTGCTACCGGCCACTCGAAATCATACATCTAGACTAAAATTATACAACACACAACCTCGGACCGAAATGGCAAAAGGAATTATATCCAAAATTTATTATTTCCAAAATAAGTGCTATTTTATACAAACAGCGGGCCCATCGAAAATATTTTACTCAAGTTTCGCGAAAGGTTCGGGAGAATGGCTCACTAGCGAATCAGACTTAGAGTCGTCATCGTCGTACGGCGAGTATCGACTAGAATGTAGCTACTCTGGCTAAGATCCAGATCAACTCGCTATCGATCTTAATAACTGTATATTTCACGCACTAATCTAAAGAGAATTTTGAATTATTTCATTAGAAGGTCTCAAAACATCGCTTTTCAGTTTGAGTCTCAAAGTAGCTCGAATTCGACTTCCGAAATCATATTTTCTGACGAGGTGCATTAAAACAAATAAAATGTGTGAATCTAAAAATCAGAAAAAATGCACGGTATTATCAGATGTAGCTGAGGGGACTTTTCGTAACAACCCTTAGGTGGATTTCGGGCTTAATGCCTACATGAAGCGATAGGAAAAGTTTTTCCAGTAGCAATTGCGACTGCTCAAGCAGACTCTGAAAAAAAACCAACTGCTGTTCGAAATCTTCATAAATCTCAAATTAATTACCCATGAAGCAACAAAAGCCCACTCCAAGCTTCCTAATTTTCGTCAACACCCCCAAGGCCCTATACGAGTATCATAAGCAAAACAGCTTCCATTTCTAAGTGAAGAGTGAAAGTGCAGATGAAAAAGCGATAACGCGAATCTGCGGTAAATAAGCTCACAAGCGATGACATATTTGCAAAGAATTAAGTGAAACCACGCAAATAACTTAAATCTGGTCGTATTAACTTATCAAATAAACTTAACGAGAGATTTGTGCACAATAACTCATGCGAAGCAAATGTAATAAATAATATGAACTATGACGTGAAGTCTCAGGTTGTGATCATTCGGTTCATGGCTGCTTTTACTAAAAAAAAAAAAAAAATAAATAAATAATTGGCGCGTACTCTTCTGTTAGGTGTTTGGCCAAGCTCGTCCTCCTATTTGTGGTGTGCGTCTTGATGTTGTCCCACAAATGGAGGGACCTACAGTTTCAAGCCGACTCCGAATGGCAGATATTTTTATGAGGAGCTTTTTCATGGCAGAAATACACTCGGAGGTTTGCCATTGCCTGCCGAGGGGCGACCGCTATTAGAAAAATGTTTTTATTAATTTTGCTTTCACTGAGATTCGAACCAACAACCTCTCTGTGAATTCCGAATGGTAGTCACGCACCAACCCATTCGGCTACGGCGGCCGCTTTTACTAGTGTATCGAAAAAAAGTATTGAAAACTATATAAATATAACCTAAGAAAGTCGAGTGGTACGAATAGTGAAGAAAAAATTATTTAAGGTAATTGTCACAATTTTTGATTAAAATTATCTTTAATCGTTGGTAATTTAACAGAATGATGTTTGAAATTATAATCCCAATTTCACTGAGGGCTGACTTAATTCGACCATTGTGAATACTTTAGAAAATAATACACAAATACCGACTGTGACTGCATGTAAACATCACTCAGCTGAGTTTTGTTTATAATTATTGTAATTACCCTGAAAGAAATGTCGATAGATTTTGTGCATCGATTCATCACTATGGACGAGACTTGGGTCTATCACCATGATCCTAAATCACAAACAAGAGGCTAAGGAGTGGTTTGACCCTGGTTCTTCGGCTCCGAAACGAGTTCGTCTCCAGAAATCCGTCAAGAAGGTGTGAGCACCAGATTTTTGGGATGCGAATGGAATTTTGTGGAATTGTGGCTTATTGCAAACTGGTAAAACAATAGATTCAGAATATTATTCAAATTTTTTTCACCAGCTGAATAAAAAAAAAGTCGTAAAAAAGATGCAGTTTGCAAAAGAAAAAAAATATTTTTCATCATTGGACAATGGCTAATATTCATCAATTAAAGTTCGAATTGTTAAAGTATGAATTGGAATCTCGTTGGAACAAGTGTATTGATGTTCAGGGAGGCTATACTGAATAATTAAGAGTAAAAGTTACTGAACAACCTAGTGTTCATATAATTAAATTGTTTCCTTTTTTTTGGTTTGATGCCCTGAAATTAGTCATACGAGGTCTGTTAGAAAAGTATCCGACATTGTTTTTTTATTTCTAACACCTGACAAATTTGAATTACGCGTGCTTGCATAATCAGACCTGTAACCTTCCTCTGCACATCTTCTTCTTGTTAATTGGCGCAATAACCGCTTACGCGGCTTTGGCCGAGTTTAACAAAGCGCGTCAGTCGTTTCTTTCTCATGCTAAACGGCGCCAATTGGACACACCAAGTGAAGCCAAGTCCTTCTCCACCTGGTCTTTCCAACGCAGAGGAGGCCTTCCTCTACTACCACTGGTACCGCATCAAATACTTTCAGAGCCGGAGCGTTTGTATCCATTCGGACGACATGACCCAGCCAATGTAGCCGCTGGATCTTTATTCGCTGCGCTATGTCTATGTCGTCGTAGAGCTCATACAGCTCATCGTTCCATCGCCTGCGATATTCGCCGTTGCCAACGTGCAAAGGTCCAAAAATCTTGCGCATAATCTTTCTCTCAAACACTCCGAGCGTTGCTTCATCGGATGTTGTCATCGTCCAAGCTTCTGCGTCATACGTTAGGACGGGCATGATGAGAGTCTTGTAGAGTGTTAGTTTTGTTCGTCGAGAGAGGACTTTACTACTCAATTGCCTATATAGTCCAAAGTAGCACTTGTTGGCAAGAGAGATTCTACGTTGGATGTCAAGGCTGACATTGTTATCAGTGTTAATGCTGGTCCCTAAGTATGCGAAGTCTTTGACAACCTCGAAATCATAACTGTAAACAGTGACGTGGGTGCCGATACGCGAGTGCGCCAACTCTTTGTTTGATGACAGGAGGTACTTCGTTTTGTCTCCGTTCACCACTAGACCCATTCGCTTTGCCTCTTCATCCAGTTTGGAGAAGGTAGAACTAACAGTGCGGTTGTTAAGGCCGATAATGTTGATATCATCGGCATACGCCAACAATTGTACGCTGTGCCCGAGCGATTAAGTTCTGTGGGTCGTACGATACTCTCCAACACCAAGTTAAAGAAGTCACACGACAGCGAGTCACCAGTTCTAGTCTAATATATAAGTATAATCATATTCCATTCTTATGCTTTCCATAAAACAGTTCTTCCGATAAATAAGCTCCAGTTATGACCTACTAAATGGAAAATTTTTAAAAAAGTTACCTAAAATAACATTGCAGTTCATAAGAAATATATTTTACTGCATGCTAGAGACTAAATACTTCTCACGACCATGGGAAATTGCTCAAATTACCGCCATACCCAAACCGGGAAAAGATGCCCACAAAATTGCCTCATATCGACCCATCAGTTTATTACCAATACTTTCAAAAGTGTTCGAAAAAATATTGTTCGGACGACTAGAATTAATTCTGACAGCGAAACAAGTGACACCAAGCCATCAATTCGGATTTAAATGGCAACACTCAACAGTCCAACAAATCCACAGAATTGTCAACAAAATACTGAACGATATGAATGACAAAAAAATATTGTGTAGCTGTACGACTATACTTGGACATTGATAACGTTTGGCATAAAGGTCTTTTGCATAAACTCCAACGAATCTTTCCACAAAACTATTATGAACTTTTGAAGAGCTGCCTAACTGATCGAAAATTGTGTATACGATTTGGTGATGAATATTCTGATATCTTGCGTTGCTTTTTGCTTTCCACTTGCTCTATGCATTTTCATGTACATCTTGTTACTTTTATTCCCCTTATATTGTTTTTGTACTGAGAATAAATAAATAAAATAAAATAAATAAATAAATAAACAGCTACTGTATATTTAAGAATTAATATTTTCAAGTTCAACCTTGATTATTATTTTCGAAAACACCCAACAGAGAGTGCATACATACCTACATCTCGTATATGAATTTAATAGGACAAGAAAAGGCCATATATAGAACATACGTGCAGACGTCCTTGATAACATAGGTGAAAGTTCATGGAATTTATAGAATCTCGATTTCAATACATATTTATTTAATTTATTGTTTTCTTTGTGTCTGCGCCCGTAATAAATTCTTTAAATGCATTTGGATGATAATGCCTGGAAATTCACTGAAACATCTGCGCCATCACAAACAAGCATAAGTAATATAAAATAATATACATAATACAAAACGACCAATGCATACTCCCAATTAAAAGAAAAATATACGATTTTCGCACTGCCTTTAGTAATTGCAGATTTTTCTAATGAGTTTCTTCAAACTACACCACTATTTCGGGTTAATTTAAAGCCTATTGCTGCCAAAATGCCTCTGCACAACTTTGCGCCTCTGATGATTCTCAGCTATACTACTCTCGCCCTTTTGATCTAGGAGAACATTTAGGGTTTACACTATTGGGTTGCCCGGAAAGAAATTGCCGATTTTTTAAAAGAAAGTAAATACATTTTTATTAAAATTTAAAATGAACTTTAATCAATTATATATTTTCCATTTTGCTCGATAACCTTTTGCCATCTTTCCGGCAAATTTATTATTCCGCGTTCATAGAACGTCTGGCCTTTATTTGCAAAAAACTGAACCAAGTGCGATTTTATAGCCTCGTCATTGCCGAAAGTTTTACCATTTAAGGAGGTCTACAAAGACCGAAACAAATGGTAGTCTGATGGTGCAATGGCAGGGCTATATGGTGGATGCATCAAAAGTTCCCAGTCAAGCACTCTCAGTTTTTGGCGAGTGACCAAAGATATATGCGGTGTAGCGTTGTCCTGATGAAATATGACACCTTTACGATTGATCAATTCTGGTCGCTTCTCGTTGATGGCTGTATTCAATTTGTGCAATTGTTGGCAGTAGACATCCGAATTAATCGTTTTGTTCCTCTGAAGCAGCTCAAAATATACCACACCCTTCCAGTCCCACCAAACTGACAACATAATATTCGTTTGGTGAATATCAGCCTTTGAAGTCGTTTGTGGCGCTTCATCAAGCTTGGACCATGATCGTTTTCGATTGACGTTATTGTAAACAATCCATTTTTCATCACCAGTGATAAGCCGCGTTGATTCGGTTTGTTAAATGAATTTCTTTCATTTCATGTGGTACCCAAACATCAAGCTTTTTTACCACTCCAAGACTCTTTATATGCTCATGAACGGTTGATTTTGGTATTCTTCAATCGCAAAGTTAAATGACGATCCAATTCGATTAAAGCCTTGATAACATCTTCATCGACGTCACTTGGTCGACCTGAACGTGGCTCATCTTTAAGTAGAAAATCTCCAGAACGGAATTTGATAAACCAATTTCGACACTGTTTTACTTTTAAGACTTCATCACCATAAAAACTTTTTAGCAACCTTCTCTGCGCTTTTTTCTTTATGGAAATAATAAAGTAAAATATGACGAAAATGCTCTTTTGCGGGCTCCATATTAAAATTGACGCCAAACAAACAAATATAAACAAAATTACGCCCACTTATTTTTCTAAAGCAAGTTAAAAGTGACAGCTAATTACTGTCAAAAGAAAAAAAATTAAAGTAAATAGTCAAAAGCTGTTCAAAACAATTATCAATGCTGTCTATATGTAAAATCGGCAATTACTTTCCAGACAACCCATTAAATCATTGTCTATTAGGTCCGAGACGGAATTGCTGCGGAACAGCGGGTAAAGAGCTGGCGGGTGGTGATTAGCAGATCCACTTCCGTCGGAAAATTCAGTCGGGTAAACACAATTGCTACGGAACGGTGACGAGCTAACATTTTGTGGTTACAATAAAATTAATTTTGTAGTGAAATGCTTTCATTTGCTATATTTGTACTCTGTATGGCGAAACAACAACCTGAGTTCCAGTTTAAAGGTTAAGCTCTTCAAGCCGAATGTATCTGGAAAAACAGCACCGCTATAATCAATCGCTTAAAAGTTTTTGCCAACCGCTATCTAAGGATTATACACCGAATTTTCTGGCCAAAAATAATGCCAAACAAGGAATTGGTCGAAAAAGCAAACATGGAGCCGCTAAACATTTGGATTAGAAAGCAGAAATGGAAATGGATTGATCACACTTTACGCCAGGAAAACGGTAATATAGCGAAGAAAGCAATGGAATGGAACCCACCCACAGCAAGAGGAAGAGCGCCTGACAGGCCAAGGGAAACGTGGAAAAGAATTGTGGATCACCAGACGGCTCAACTCGGGCGAAGCTGAAAGCAGGTGAAGGTGTTATGCAGTAATCCGACAAGATGGCGCGTAGGCGTTGTTGGTGTCCTATGGCCTGTTAGGGATTCAAGGAAACAATGGTAATGATGATATTTGTGAAACAACTCGTTGAAGCCCATCGTTACAAAACAACAACCTCTTTCTAAATTATCGATAATTTGCGTGTTTTCTTCTGCAAATCGAATATTATTTGCCTGCTGTTGCTTGTAAACAAACAAATTCATCAATTAATTAGAAAAACAACTCTAAGTATTCGACCCGTCGGAGAAAATAGAAATGAATCTAATTATTTTACCGCCGCACTATGGAAAATAGTAGAACAACGGCATATCAAAAATGATTTTTACAAATGTCGCTATTGTCATCCTTTTTTATTTTTTCCCCATAGTTTAAGGATAGAATTAAACTATCTTAAAAAATTATTAATAAATTTTATGAAATTAATTTTTTATCATTCGGCAATTTTTGTTATTTTTGGAAACGTCTAGGTGAAGCCACTTCACCTTACTACATTTAAAGTGATTTTAAGGTCATACTTTGTACGAGGAAATATAAAGTGTTATATACTTTCGGAAAGCTTATTTTTTGCAGATTATTAAAAAATTAATATGTCTTCAAATTTGTTTTAAAATTAGTACAAAAAACAGTTTCAAATAACATAAGTTAAAAAAAGGTTTTTAAGTTTATCGAAACTTTCAACAGTTACCCACGCCTCCCACGTTTAAAATTTAAGTGGCTTTATTATTGGTAAGAAATATTTATAAAAATTGGCTGCGGATTCTTGCGATTTTCAAAGTTATTGACGAGGTGCATTAAAACAAATAAAATGTGTGAATCTAAAAATCAGAAAAAATGCACGGTATTATTAAATGTAGCTGAGGGGACTTTTCGTAACAACGCTTAAAACATTAACTGTGTTAAACGCAGTTCGGCGAGGTCACTTTCGTTAGAAAATCTCAGTTCAGAATCACTTCCAAATACCAGAAGACAGGAACAGGACGTGTCAGCCAGCGTTAGGTAAGGATATTCTAACTTTAGTGTATTATTGTACGTATCGTTAATGTATATTGAAATACAAATAAATTATTGATAACGACAAAATACTAAGACATTTTCTTCTCTCCATCAAAATATCATCGGAGCGACCGTGGAGGATCCACATGCAATCACTACAACTGCGTCGCCATCCGATGATTACAGTAACCCTCCCTTTTCCACTTTGCTTTTTTTCTATACGAGGGGTGCCTTTTATATTTCGGGATTTGGCAACCCTGGTGTTGCAATCTGGCAACTGACAGCTGTATCGTAAAGTTTGACATTTTTTGGATTTTACGTACTCAGAACGTTTTGAAATACCAGCGCTATTTGTGTTGTTTACAGTAACTTAAAAGATTCATCTCGGTCTAAAAATGGAATTAAATCGTGAACATTTTCGTGCGATTATTTTTTACAACTTTCGACGTGGATTAACTCAGCAACATTGCATGGATGAACTTAATTCATTTTTCAAAGACCAGTGTTTATCGATGGTATGGTGAATTCAATCGTGGTCGTAGTTCATTCCAAGACGAATTTCGTGAAGGTCGTCCAAAATCAGTTGTTGTTCCGAAAACCATTGATGCTGTGCGCGAACTGATATTGCAAGAGCGTCATGTGACCTATCGTGAGATTGAGACAATCTTAGGCATTAGTGGGACCAGCATACATTCAATAATGCATAAACATTTGACTGTCAAAAAAATTTATTCGCATTGGATCCCACACAATTTGACAATCGCTCAAAAAAAGGCTCGTGTCGATTGGTAGAAGGAAATGCTCAAAAAATACGATCGCGAAATTCGAAACACGTCTATGACATCGTGACAGGTAATGAATCATGGATTTACGCGTATGAGCCCAAAAGTAAACAGCAGTCGACTGTATGGGTGTTTCAAGATGAGCCAAATCCAACAAAAGTTGTTCGCGCACGAAGCACTTCCAAGCAAATGGTCGCCTGTTTTTTCGGAAAAACTGGACATGTCGCAACCGTACCACTAGAACAACGCAGAACAGTAAATTCTGAGTGGTACACAACCATTTGTTTGCCAGTTGTCTTCCAAGAAATTAGGAAAACTAATCGCCAAAGACGGATCACTCTTCACCAGGACAATGCGAGCTCTCACACATCGGCTCAAACAACTGCATTTTTGAGCACCCAAAACATCGAATTAATGAGTCGTCCGCCGTGTAGTCCTGACTTGGCACCGAATGACTTCTTTTTATTCCCGTACGTAAAAAACAAACTGAGAGGTCAACGTTTTTCGACACCTGAAGAAGAGGTTGCGGCATTCAGAATGCATGTTTTGGAGGTACCTCATTCAGAGTGGCAAAAGTGCTTCGACAATTGGTTCAAACGCATGCAAAAGTGTATAGATCTTCATGGAGAATATTTTAAAAACCATAAAGTGATTTTCGATGATTAAAATTTGTTTTTGTTCTCTAATACCGACATATAAAAGGCACCCCTCGTATTACTTTTACTCGCATATTAATTTTCTTTTATTGCTAATTTTACTAATTTTATAGTACAAGTGCTAATTTAAGTAAATTTTTGCAATTCAATGGTCAAATATGTGCATTGAAAAGACTTCATATCTTATCATGCTTTCGCAAATAAATAAATAAGTAAATAAAACTGTATATATAACTACATATAGACACAGAATATGACACCCTTTCAAGTTTTTGAAGAATGCCACTAATAATAATAATGCCATCCTTCTACACTCGCCATATTGATTTCATGACTTCCGAGGGTAAAATATTGAACTTCATTTAGTATAAGGTGACCAGATGGCAATACTCGTTTTTCCAATTACAGCGCACGCTCGATAACGTGAACGCTCTAAAGCGTGAACACCCCAAAACGTGAACAGACATTTTTGTGCATTGACTACTCTAAAACGTGAACAAACCCAAACAGCTCTATAACATGAACAATAAACATTACAATTATTTGAATGTAGTTTACATTGATCTCAAGTAATTCTGAAATCGGGAAATCCCCTAACTATAAAACAGGCATTTTATTCGTAATTGCATGTAAGGAGTAAAATATTTCAGTTGCGATTTTGGTGTTGCAAAGAGTGTTTCGTCTTATGTTTTGTATGTTTTGTGGAGAGAGCTCTTTATCGTTGGCTTATCCGAATGCGAGATAAAAACTGGCCAGTAAATGCTCTAATGTTGAAAGAAAAGGCAAAAACACTGCATGCAACATTTAAAGAAAATGAAGCAAACTTCTTTGCTAGTGATGGATGGCTCCAAGGATTCCAGAAGAGGTACGGTATTCGTCTTCTTAAAATATCAGGCGAAAAACTGTCTTTGCAACCTCAGCTAGTGAATCCGTTTAAAGAAAAACTTAAAGCTAAAATGGTCTGATGAGTCGGCGTTATTGTGAAGGCTTTTGCCAGAGAAAGCGTACGCGTCAAGTTTGGAGAAAAGAGCCCCAGGGGTAAAGGCCGAGAAGCAGCGAATCACGTTTTATGCTGTTCAAATGCCACTGGATCCCACAAATTTAAGCTTTTGGTAACACTGTGGAACAAATTCAGGTTAGCAAAAATTAGCTCCATTCTGAGAGTGGCGAGTGAAAATAGAGGCGAAATTAGAAGACCCGTATCGCGCCGTTTTTTTATGTTAATAGGACTATCAATAAGTTCGTGCGGTTTTTTTTTCGAAATTTGAAACTTTATTGACGTAAAATGGTTACAAATTTAATATTCAAAATATTGTCCATCGCTTACTACTACTTTTTCCCATCTTTCTGGCAATTCACGGATTCCCTTTGTGAAAAATTCGGTCGGTTTTGCCGCAATCCACGAATCGATCCATTTTTTGACTTCATCGTAATTACGGAAGTGCTGGTCAGCCAGGCCATGTTGCATCGATCGGAAGAGATAGTAATCGGATGGCGCAAGGTCTGGACTATACGGCGGGTGGGGTAGGACATCCCATTTGAGCGTTTCTAAGTATGTTTTGACCACTTGTGCAACATGTGGCCGAGCATTGTCATGTTGCAAAATAACTTTGTCGTGTCTATCGGCGTATTGCGGCCGTTTTTCTCGCAGTGCTCGGCTCAAACGCATCAATTGTCGTCGGTAGACATCCCCCGTAATCGTTTCATTCGGTTTCAGTAGCTCATAATACACAACACCCAGCTGGTCCCACCAGATACACAGCATAACCTTCAGGCCATGAATATTCTGCGCCGACGTCGATGTTGAAGCATGGCCAGGGTATCCATACGTTGCCCGACGTTTTGGATTGTCGTAATGGACCCACTTTTCATCGCCAGTCACAATTCGATGCAAAAAACCCTTTCTTTTGTGCCGTTGAAGCAGTTGTTCGCATGCCATAAAACGGCGTTCAACGTCTCTTGGCTTCAATTCATACGGCACCCAATGGCCTACCTTTCGGATCATTCCCATGGCTTTTAAACGTTTGGAAATGGTTGATTGATCAACTCCCAAAGTTTTTGCAACCTCTTCTTGCGTTTGAGCCGGATCTTGATCGAGCAATTCCTCCAATTCGGTATCCATGAACTTTGGCGGCGCACCCTCGCGTTCTTCGTCTTCCAAGCCAAAATCACCACATTTAAAGCGTGCAAACCACTTCTGGCACGTTCGCTCAGATAGAGCATGCTCACCATAAACTTCCACCAAGATACGATGACTTTCGGCTGCTTTTTTCTTCATATTAAAATAATGAAGAAGAATTCCCCGCAAAAACACATTATTTGGCACGAAATTCGACATTTTCAAGTGTGGTAAAAATATTGTTGTTTACGCTTCAAATAAAAAACTTATACTGACGTTTGTGCCTTACGACAGTAGCTCTCCAATGAATGTTTGGAAATGTGGATCGATGGAATAATAATCAAGTTACGCCATCTGTTGTAAAACCGCACGAACTTATTGATAGTCCTATTAGTTCGAATTTTTTTTTAATCGGCCTTCGAAGTTGCAGTAAATGCCGATTTTCAGTATATTGTTTCATAAGTACCACAAAAATTTTCGAAATCAATTTTTTCAAAAATTGTAATTGTTGCACAGGTCTCTAGCAATAATTTGGCTTTTACAGATTGAAAAAATATCAATTAGTCGACGAGTTATAGCCAAAAAACCATACAAACAATTTTGCTCCGATTTCGGACCTAATTTTTGCTAACCTGAATTTGTTGCACAGTGTAACCGCAACAAGAAAAATAGCTTCTTTTCATAGTTTATTTTGTTTATTTTTACTAAAAATTCATTTTCCGAACATGAAACTGAATGTAAAAAAGTCAAATAACACTGGAACAGTATTTTAAATTTTGCGGTAAACAATGATGATCCCGCAGATAATATTCCGTTGGCGGTTTTAAAAGAAAAATGGGAAGCTGAACTTCGCACCTTGATGAGCAACACCCTCGATCTCCTTAGTATCATATTTTAAATCCTGAGGTTCGTTCGTGTTCGCAGATATGCTCAAAGATATGTGGGTTATTGAAAAAACTTTTTTTTATTAAAAATTTCAGATTGAATTCACGTTACCAGCCATTCATGAATGGAACGAAGATATCGAGGAGGGCAATGCAGACGACGATCATCTACAAAAGGACGAATCCGATGATGACAGCGTATCAGAGCAACTGGAGAAAATTAGGCCGACTGAAGCAGTTGAAATTTTCAACAAGGCTCTAATATGGGCTGGTTATGAAGACGTCTATCAAAATGATATGAGTGTGCTAAGACGTTTAAGGGAGAAAGCTGTGCTGCAAGTTTTAAAAAAACAGAAGATACAATACAAAAAAAGATGACTGATTTTTTAAATAAAACCATCGTATGACTTAATTTTCAATTAATATGTAACGAAAACAAGAATAAAATGTGAATTTAAATGTGCAAAAATATATTTACTTAGTCTTTTTGGGCATTCCAAAACGTGAACACTTTTGTTAACGTGAACCGCCTTGGTTTGAATTAGTTCACGCTATCGAGCGTGCGCTGTATTATGTTTCAACAACTGGTAAGTGACCAATTGCACCCAGCCAGCAAAAAATCATATGCCAATGTTGGCTCAGCGACTAAGTAAAAAAGGCAAATTGCCACAAGAGTGCAACCCAGCATCAATGCAGCCACAAAGATTAACTAACTGTGCGGTTTATGGCAAGATGGCATCCATGAGCAAAAATACACCCTTACCGTTTATTATCTTTCTATGGTTGAACACCAACCGCGGACATAAAAAAATCAAATGATAGAAAAATAGTTTCTAATAACTTTCGCCCCTCACCTGACAAAGGCCAACTTTTAACCGTATTTCAGTCATGAAAAGATTTCTCATAAAAACCATCTCCCATTCGGAGGACTGACTGTACAGACTGTAAGGCCCTTCCTTCACCTGTTGAACGATATCAATACACACACTGCAAGTAAAGAGAAAAAGTTCGCTCTAAAAAACCCAACAAAGATGTATACGATAAATGGCTATTATTACAATAGTTTGTGTGTCCATAAATCGATTTTTATTGCTTTATTTCTGTTTTGAATTGTTGCTAACCTATTATCAAAATTCCACAATTTTTCATTATCTGCAATTGTTATCAATAAAAGTCAGGTGCTATGGCCAGAACTTTCATTCCGAGTGTCGTTTTCTCAAGTCTTCGAACAGCTTGGGAAAGAGAGAGAGAGCGGGTGAGGAGGTAAAAGATGGGTTTTATGAGTTAGTGTGTGTGTTTATTTACTTTATCGGTGGGCTCGGTGCTAATGCGGAATAGTCTGCCACTTCTTGGCTGATTAACGCCAACTGTAGTCCCCCAGATTATCACCGCATGATAGTAAGTCATGCGGACTATCAAGCAGACTGTGAATAGCGCAACCTGCTATTGCGAATTTCATTGCATCGTATTGGCGGGGGAGACAATAAAGCAACCCTTATTAATAACATAGACAAAATTATGTTAGTTAACATTATTACCACTATTTGTGCATGAATCTTTTGCCTTAATAAATAAAAATAAATAATTGGCGTGTACACTTCTGTTAGGTGTTTGGCCGAGCTCCTCCTCCTATTTGTGGTGTGCGTCTTGATGTTGTTCCACAAATGGAGGGACCTACAGTTTCAAGCCGACTCCGAACGGCAGATATTTTTATGAGGAGCTTTTTCATGGCAGAAATACACTCGGAGGTTTGCCATTGCCTGCCGAGGGGCGACCGCTATTAGAAAAATGTTTTTATTAATTTTGCCTTCACCGAGATTCGAACCAACGACCTCTCTGTGAATTCCGAATGGTAATCACGCACCAACCCATTCGGCTACGGCGGCCGCCTTGCCTTACAGAGCCAATATCCAAATTTTCCATCGAAAACATAATTCGGCACTAATCTTGTGCACATATTTTTGTATGTGGGATGTGGGTGTTCAATTTCAATGAAATTTTCCATGCTTGGACTATAGCTCATTTATTTGTTTCATTATCAATACACACATATGTACATACATACGTCCAACAAAGTGAGCAAGCAGATTATATTACATTCACGACGTACGCGCATATGATTAGTCAGTTCATTGTGGGGCAGACAATGTGGTAAAAAAAAAAACAAAAAAAAAAAACAAACATATGGAAAAAAATTCGATCTTACGTCCCTTGTTAGAAGTTTGGTAAAGCTTCTGCTTCCATTCGTGGTGTGTATCTTGACGCTGCCATACAAATGGCGAGTCCTACAGTTGTATGCCACCTTGAAACGGTTGATGGATTTTATGATAATTTTTTCATGGCAGAGTTACCTCCGAAGGTTCTCCATTGCCTGCCATGAAGCAACCGCTTAAAAAACGTTTTAGACTTTAAATGCTCGCGTTTGAGATCGAATCCAAAAAATAATATATGTGCCGTTTAGAGGCCTTATATCCGCTCTCGCTACCGCGTTTTGCGGTCCCTGCTACACCACTCATCTGCTCAAGTTCAGAGCGGTAGCGACAGTTAAAATGAAAACTAGAAATTAGCGGAGCAATTTCCATCACTGATCGGCTGTTGATTGCCTGTTTTGTGTCTTTTGCAGAAATGATCAGAGTTGTGCTAAGAGGTTGGATTTTTCGGTTACTATTGGATCAGTGCAAATGGCATTCGTAGCCAATATGAGCGGATATTGTTGATCGCGAGCCATCTTTGAAAATTTAATAAGTCAAATGCTAAAACCAGGGGTATCTATATCAGCGAATATTGTTAGTCCCATGATTTCGGGATATCGAAGGTATCCTGATATATATACATATGTATATCCTCGAAAATTCAGTCTAATACTAAACCTAGTGATACCGATATCAGTGGGTATTGTTAATCCCAGGATTTCGGGATATTCTTGCGATCCCGATATTTTTTCATTCTTGAAGTTTCAGTAACTATTTCATAAAAACGGCCGCCGTAGCCGAATGAGTTGGTGCGTGACTACGACTCGAAAGTGCGTAGGTTTGAATCTGCGTGCATGAGACCCCTAAATGATTTTTTTCCTAATAGCGGTCACCCCTTGGCACACAATGGCAAACCTCCGAGTATATTTTTCCCATGCAAAAGCTTCTCATAAAAAATATCTGGCACTCGGCGTCGGCTTAAAACTGTAGGACCCTCCATTTGTGGAACAACATCAAGACGCACTCCAGAAAGCAAAAGAGGGTAGAGTTTGCATGGACATAGGTACCTCAGTGTTCACCGACGGATCCAAAACGGAATCTGGAGTTGATGCGCGGGTTTTCTCCAAATCAGCCAATATTTCAGTTTCCCTTAAACTGCCGAAATCTAGTAGTGTTTTTCAAGCAGAGGTCTTCGCGATCCTGCAGGCATACCAAATGCTTAGGGATCGCTGTTGAGAGGGAGGCATAAATATCTTTTACCGATAGTCAACCTGAGACCACGGCCCTGTCGTCGCCATGCTGTAGCTCTTTTCAGGTCAAATCCTGTGTTGAGGAGATCAAACACCTCGAACGTGCAGGAAACATTTATCTTATCTGGGTTCCAGGGCATAGGAACATAGAGAGAAATGAAATTGCCGATGTGCTTGACAGGAAAGGATCGCCAGAACCAGTTTTAGTTGTGTCCATCTCAGACATCGGTGCCCACTTGACCGTTGTTAAAGGGAAACTGCACAATTTATTTCTTCAAACAGCGCACACAGATGGAGTTCTATCTTATCGTGTGCTATCTCAAAAACAGTACGACAGAAGCAGGGCGCTTAAAGTGCTGGGGATCCCCCGCCATTCAATTTCCAAACACTTAGCGATGGTCACCGGTCACCGGGTGATCGGAATTCATGCGAGGAAGTTTGGACTGCCGTACAACCCCCATTGCTGAAGCTGCAGAGAAGGAGACTGTTCAACACTTTCTTTGCAAAGGTCCGGGTCTGGCGACTAGGTGCTTGAGGTTCCTTAGTGTGTCTTTTGTGGATAACCTGGGGCAGTTATCCATCCTAGATTCCTTTTCCCTCCTCCACTACATCAACAGTACTGGATGGGTATGGATAGATTTTTTTCCTTTAAGTTTTGAAATTTTTTGCAGGTAATGGTCTGCATAAGGTTATTTAAACGGCACTCCAGTGCTACTCTACTTGTAGTGTACTCCTGGTACTCTTGATATCTAACCTACCTACCCACATGAAGCAAATATAACTCGTTAAAAAAATTTTTTTTTTACTAACAGCAGTAATAGGAAATTGAAAATTCGGAAAATAATGGTTTATTGCTTCTTAAATTTTAACTTAAAAATAAATATTATCCGGGATTCAGAAAAATTACTTTCGATAGTCAAATAAGTATATAGCGGGTTTACACGAGACATTCGTAGTTCAAACCGAGCAAAGACCTGTTAAGCGGAGATCTTCTCAGTCCGATGCAACTACTACATTTTCAGGACGAACAGACTCTGTAACTCTTATTTTAATAACTGTTTGCTTACAATTACGCATTACATGGAAGTGCGGATGGATTTTTTCGGTATTTTGAAACAATGTTTTTTTGGTTTTGTTGTTTGATTATTTGTTTTAATTAAAATTTTTTTTTATATGCAAACAAATGCTCATTTTTTCCGCCACTATAGTGAGCTAACTCTTCAATGATTTTAAGAAAAATTTTACCTTCTCGTGCATTAAATACTAAAATTAAACAATAAAAAATATTTTTTGTTTTTTAAGTTTGGATCTTTATTGAATACTTTACTTGTAACAACTAACTAATAAAATAATTATAAAGCATATTTTAATTTCTCATTTGATTAAAATTTCAAAAAAAATTTCTTATATAATTATAGAATTTACTTACCTTATAGGATAATATTACGAAACGATCGACCAAAATATGTATACTTAATTTGTTTGATATTAAAACAGAATTTCTGTAGGGGAATTTTGAGTTTTTGTTTTGAGTTCCTTTTCCAATTCCAAACTCCAAAAAATTTACTATCTACTTATACCGCCTTTCCTCATTTAACATGACTGGTCGAAAACGGTTTACCAGCGCCAATAAAAAATGTAATATCTATGGCAGAAGATGCCTAAGGTATTGGCTTCTAGGGAAGACACATTCAATTTGCATCAGTATTTATTTTGATCTTGAATATGTATTTTTTTTAAGTTGGTATCAACTCCGACAAATATATCTAAGGGGATTTGTGTGTTGTTGTTGTAGCAGTTTATAAAACCCTATCAAGTACGGTGGAGTCATCAGTCGTCGTCGTCTATCTCATGTAATGGTAGACCCAAGAAAAAGACTGTTTCGACATGGAGCGAACATAGGGGAAGGGATGTCACATGAGTGGGTTGTGGTGGGTGTTAGTGTCTCTATATTCAGGTTATAGTTTATGAGTATGCTCGAGTCAAATCTTTATAGGTAAAAGTTGAACCTGCTACAGTATCCAGCACGTAAGTGGATTAACGCGGGTCTCCCGGGGTAGCTGAAGCTCTTGGTCTGCTATAGTTAGTTGGTGATTGGACTACGATAACAGCTTTCGAGAAGCGAGAGTTCATGAAGGTGGTGAAGGAGGCTCGGTGAATGTTATTGATGGCCGGTCTATATGCTATAGGGTTCAGTGGTTTTTATTCAAATGTCTGAAGCGCCTAGGAGGTGACACAGCCTCCATCAAGTGAGACCCACGGGTGAGAGTGTTACCCACAGCTCCTTAACAAGAAACATACACATCTCACTGTGAAGATGTCGACTTCAAGAGACATCCAGTCGCTGTCTTGATTGTCCTAGTCCCCGGCGCCCAAATGCGCGTTGCATAATTTAAAACCGGCCAACCTTGTTGTCGTTTCGGATCGTAGTAGCGATCATGTTTTTATGAGCTGAGAAGGAGAACAAACAATCGAAGGTTATATTAAATAACTTTTGATTGTTTACAAACAAAATTTACTTCCAGTTGTAGTTTGTGTTTCCTAGTTCAGGTGGTTGCAAGGCTCGCCACGGATTTAGTGGAAGAAGGTGCTAAGCTCCTCGTAGTGAAGAAGCGAAAAAGATCGGAAGAATAGCCAACTACTTGGGAACACAAGTCATCAATGTAACTGCTGAGCAGTAATACCGATCAAACGTCAGTCTAAGAAATCAGGGAGCTGTGTGTCTGGATTTTTTTATAAGAATATACATTTCGTTTTTTCCAAAATATATGCTGAATACATGAACATATTAAGAATTACTGCAGAAGAAGAATCCCGTTAGAGTCTGCAGACTATCACTTCAGCAATACTTCTTAAAAATATGGAATATTTTAAACTGCTACAACAACAGAATCGATGATGAGGGAGAATATATTTGGAGGGCCCTAACCCGTTATCAATCGACCGAAGTCCAGCGGCGAGAGGCAGCAACTGCTTGTAATGTTGTGCTGATTGACGATGAGGTGATTTCTCCAACACAAAAGAATTTAGGTGTTCTTTAGCTTCCTGTAGTTAGCAGCTGTACATGCAACGTTACAAGGTCCGAAGGGGTAATGATGTATTGAACGATGAGTTAAAACCTTCTCAGTATTTGCGTCTCAGCTCTTGCTTCAAGCTTAGTTTTAGTTAGTTCTCACTGCAGTAACACTTGTGAAAGGCACAGGACGCAAAAGATCTGAGAGGTCGTAGACTACATTCTGAGGATTTTGCGGCGGTGTATTTCTGTTGCCTGCGGAGCTGTTCAAATGATACGCAGTGTTTCTTCAACTACTTAAATATATATCGGGTGTTTTTTTAGCTGCATGAGAACTATCGATATCGACAACTCAGTTTGACAGCAGAGAATTGCAATTGCATTGTGTAGACATTTCTGTCCATTAAAGTAGGGCAACTCATCATAAATCGTTTAACGCCAGAACAACGCTTCCAGGTTCAACTTGTAGAAATTTACTTAAAAAAAAATAGTATTAAAAAATCTGTTCGCGAAGTTCATAGAGCGAATTGTTGAAGGAAAACGCCAAAATGTCGATTCGAGGTCCGAACTTTAGCGAAGTTCATAGAACACTGGCGGCATCACCGGCCCCTATGGCGAGTGCTATCGGGCCATACTGACCGAGTTTATGTTTCCAAAAATTAATTAACTAAACATCACCGACATTTGGTTCCAACAAGATGGGGCATCTCGCCATACAGCGCGTTTAAAAATCGATTTGTTGCAATATTCAAGCCGCTATTGACGCCATATGGACAGATTTAGTCAAAAATTAGACTGATCGAATGGAATATGCAACTCGCAGCCGCGACGAACATATATCGGATATCATATTCAAAAAATAAATGCCTTGAAATTATCTACCAGATTGTTATAACAACAAAAAAAACCCTTGCCATAAAAAACTTTACAATAAAAAAAGTTCATGGCAATAATATTTTTGTTTTGTATTATCATTTTAAGTTTACAAGCGCTTAAACAAACATCCAATATACATCATTTAAAGTTCTCAAGCTCTTAAAAAACACCCGATACATTATATAAAATTTTCAGTTCTCAAGCTTTAAAAAAACATCCGATATCTACCACTTAAAGTTCTGAAGCTCTTGAAAAACACCCGATATATATCATTTTAAGTTTTCAAGGTTTTTTAAAAATCTGATATATTATTGTATATATAATTTAAAGTTCTCAAGCTCTTAAAAAACACCCGATATATATCATTTAAAGTTCTGAAGTTCTTAAAAAAACATCCATACATATGTACATATCATTTTAAGATCTCAAGCTCTTAAAAAACACCCGATATCTACCATTTAAAGTTCTCAAGCTCTTACAAAAACACCTGATATGGATCATTTAAAGTTCTCAAGCTCTTAAAAAACATCCGATACATTAGATGCCACAGATAAAAATTTAAGTTTTCATGCTCTTAAAAAACACCCGATATCTACCATTTAAAGTTCTCAAGCTCTTACAAAAACACCTGATATAGATCATTTAAAGTTCTCAAGCACTTAAAAAACATCCGATACATATATAAAATTTTAAGTTTTCATGCTCTTAAAAAACACCCGATATATATCATTTAAAGTTCTCAAGCTCTTAAAAAGCCCCCGTTATATATCATTTAATGTTCTCAAGCTCTTAAAAAACACCCGATATATATCATTTTAAGTTCTCGAGCTCTTAAAAAAACACCCGATATATTGTATATCATTTTTAGTTCATCATTTTGAGTTCTCACCCGATATAATTAAGGTTATATTTTACACCGCTTTGCATTTTTCCATTATTTTTGTAATTGAAAGCGGTCGCACATTGGAAGAAGCAAATCAACTTAAGCTAACTTTTAGATATCAGACTAACTTTTAGATGGACAACATTTCAGGTGAGGGGTAAATAAATAAAACCATAAACGGTGTGTTGTGTCTTAATCATTTGATAGTTTATTTGGGATTCAGTACATGAAGCTTTGAGTTTATTTAATGACAAAAAATATATTGTACTTACAAAGTTAATTTAAGTTTGTATTAGTTTACAACAATAAATTTTATGTAGGGTATGTTTGTGTTCGTAGTGTTCGGTTGCTTGCTACTAAACAGTTTCAGCCTAAAGTCTTCTTACCTCTGCAAATATTATTTAATTAAAGTAGAATAAAATTGTAATAGCTTTAATAAAATAACAAGCATTAACAAAATAGCTGTTATGGAAAATATATTAAAAACAGTAAACAAACTAATGTGTTTTACAATCATTTTAGTACATACATTTAAGTTTACGACTAACAGATCTTCTTAACTTTTAACTCTTCACGTAAATATATTGAATACGATAATATATTTTAAAATATGTGTGCATGTGTTTGTGTGAGTGTGTGTGTTATTTTTTTATTTTTTTTTTTTTAATTTTTTGTTTTTTATTTTTTGCTTTTTAAATAGCTCGTAAAGTAGACGAAAAACATCCTCTCACAAATGCATACTACGACATACATAATTACATATCAATAGAAATATCGGCATTTAGCTAAAATTATTACAAAATCGAGTCCAGTCATATCCAAGTTGCAAATAGTAAACTTTCGTGTCATAAACTTTTTAGAACATTCGACATCCCTACTAAGTTGTGTTAAAAAAGTACCTATGCAAATTCACCATCAACTATCATTTACATTTCAATCAAAATCATCACTTAATTTCAGTTCGAGTGCCATGCATATTTATGTGTTATGTATATGCTTCCTTATGCTCAGTTTAATCTTATAACGTATTGAACCTTTGAAGGTGTGCTAGCAGTCCTCTCTTTAGTGGTGCGCCGGTTTGCCGTCAGAGGTGGGCGTTGTTGTTCGGGGCCGCATCGTTCGAGCCCACAACTACACCCTCCGTGACCACCGCCAATCCATTGCCCACAGCTCTGGTACTGCCATTTGCCGTGGTGACATCGTCACCTACAATCAAAACCTTACCCACGCCATCGGGTGCCACCAATTCACCACTCAATCCGTCCATACCTAAGGACACATCGCCGGGTATCTTCGGTTTTGGACGATGTGTATCGACCGCGTCGATGGGCAGCTTAATATGCTCCACCTTACAGCCATAAGCTACCGGTGTCAACTTGATAACCGTATGCAACGGCACAAATAGGTATGGCAACTCATCGGCAGACTTGTCCAGGAAGTAGGCAAACAAGCAGCGCAACACAGCTTGATGTGACACTACCAACACATTACCTTGACGTTCCAATTCCATTATGACCGGCTCGAGACGTGCTACCAAATCCTCATAACTCTCGCCGCGTGGATAACGATATGCAAACTTGTTGACATCGCGCGCTTTGAACTCCTCGGGGAATTTCTCTTTTATCTGCTCATAGCTCATCTCCTCGCAATGACCAGCATCAATTTCATTGAGTGCCTTCCAACGTTCCTGTGGTGCTTTCACATCCGCTACCGTTTGTATGGCACGCTTCATCCATGAAGTCCACACACGCAGCCCATCAATATGCTGCTGCTCGATGTATGAGGACAATGCCGCGGCGTACTGCCGTCCTCGTTCACTCAGATTTGAATCGCCACCAATCAATCCCTTAAGATTATGTTCACTTTCGCCATGACGCGTCAAATAAATAGTACGAGGAGTTATGTGCGTGTTCATTAAGTAGTAGACGATACGCGATTCTACATGCCCCTCGTTGTTGTACACTACGGTTTTCTTGCCGGCGTTATAGATTTTCATAAAACTTAGATGGGATTCTGTCTCCTCGTCAATCGGTTGGTAGCGTTCCTCGTAGTGTTCGATGCGCTGCAGGAAGTCCCGCACCACAAGTTCCGTATTCATATTGATATAGTCGGGTGAGCTCACCTTTACCTCCTTAATATTTTGTTCAATAATGCTAGGATCGTCACAAATCGATTCGACAAAGAACAAACGGAAGTTGTGCTGCTTCACTACAGTATCGTAGATCAGCTGCCGACGATCGCTTGTCGAGTTTGTCGCATCAAAAACTGCGACACTACCCAAGCCGCTCAACAGCCATTCACAGGAATCGTGAAGTGCCTGATTTGCACAGCGCGCCCGTATTGCCATGGCAGCCTCGTTGTCGGCACGGAAAAACTCATGCGACTTGTAGGCGGTGGTCGCACAACGACGATATTCACCCAAATTGAAAACGCGCGTCGATATGCCTATCCAGTTTAAGTAGCGTGCCAATTTCTTCGATATAAAGGTTTTACCGCGTGCCGGTAAACCCACCATGGCGATGACATGCGGTGTAGTCACATCGGTTATGGCGCGTTCACCACGCACCGGAAAGGGTTTAGTCATCACCGTTTCGGACGTGGGCGGCAGTAGTTTACGCAACTCGTCAGACATGACGCTCGGACAAACATGCAGTTCGTTCTCGATGGCAAGATCGGCCGTTTTCTTAAGTTGATTGAGCGAGGTGGTACGCACGCGGAGCGAGGGTGACGTGTTGAAAGGCATATCCATTATGCTAGTGGCGGTCACAGAGCGTACAAGGGACTGGTGCTTGATTGCAGCGGCAACGGCGGATGCTGTGGAGGAGAGCAGTAGGGAATTTATGAGGGTCAATTGGGTTTGTGTCTCTTGATTCTTGAATTTTTCAATGGACGATTTGGGAAAGGAAGGTGAAGTGGAGTTCGATGAACGAGGTGACGATGAAGCTAACGACGACGAAGACGATGATGATGACGATGAAAATGAATCGATTATGGATGGTGGTGGTGTTGGTGGCGGAGTTGGTGAAGTCACCAATACCGGTTGTAGCGTTTGTTGGTCTTCAATGCGAGTTTCAGCGCTAGATTGGCTATAAGATGGCGAAAATGATGTTGTCAGTGCATTTGGCGAAGATGTGTATGTAGTGGATGAAAGTGGCGCTGTCGCCGTAGTCGTCGTTGACGAAACGGATGAGTTTAATGAAGCCAGCGCGTTGAATGAAGTAATCGCTACTGGCGTGGATGATGATGAATATGAAGATGATGATGATGGTGATGATGACGATGATGATGACGCGACTACATTGATACTTTCAATATTATTCATAAGTAATCCTTTTTTACATAAACTTAGGCAATAAAATTCAGAAAATATTGATTTATTTTTAAAACACTAGCTAGCTGCAGTCGTCTATAACTCTACGACAATTTTAATTGTGGAATTTCAAGTCTGTAAAGACCAACGAGACAGCTTTTTCTCAAGCTTTTTCAATATCAATCAACGAAGTTGTATTTCGTTTCAAGCGAAGTTGTTGGACGTTGTGGTGAATTATTAAAGTTGCTCAGCCAGTAAAGCACAAATTTAACTACACCCTGCCTGTCTGCCTGTCTGCCTGCCTGCCTGCGGGCCTCTTGGCCAGGCCTATTGTAGGGCAGCCGCGAAGCGCTTTCGTTGTTGAAAGGAAGTTGTTATGATCAAAATTTTCTGTACAAAATTTTCACTGCTTTCGTTTCGTTTTGAGCTCAGTTTGGTAAGACTTTTTTCTTGTGTGATTTGCTTGCTGCAAATAAAATTCAGAACAAAAAGAAAATTCTTTTTAAACACCACAAAATTCACATATGCAACGCCAGAAGGTAAAGAATGAGAGTATTCGTATATTTCCAATTAAAAGTTCTGCTACACTATACGAATACAATCGATTTTTTTTCTTTGTCGATTATTAAGGAATGAAATCGAAAGTGAGATTTGACTAATTCTTAAGTTTTTTTAAATATAGGATTAAATAAAGAAGTAAGTTGAGAGAATTGAGAAACTAGAAAAGCATCAAATAAATCTGAAATAAAAAACAGAAAGCAGAGTACAAATATTAGTGATTTAGATTTTTTGTTTTAGATTCACGCCAAACTATAATAGAAGTGGGTAAAATGACCGTAACGTAGTTTGAACTGCTGTAACAACAACAAAAACCGTAGCGTCTGTCCTCACGTTTATTGCAAAATATCAAATAATTTTATAAAATCGCACTTAAAACTGTAGCACAAACTGTTTTTTTAAACCCCTTGCTACCTTGATTAGTTATGTCTGATTTCCTTCGCTCCTTCTGTGAAGTACTGAAACTATCCTCGTCAATTGTCTCAAACCGCCACCTGCCCCCTGCGCCCGTAATGTCCGATTTCCTTCTCTGCATAATTACAACGATTTCGTGTCCTTGCCAAGCGTAACTTTGTAAAAACGAAACCTTGAATAGAACTTTCAAAAAGACCGTGTAAAACAGTTTACCGGTTAGCCAAGCCATTTTATACAATTTTTATATGCCCATATGGCCTGATAGCTTATCAACTAAACAAGCTAAGGTCGGAAAAAAGTCAAACCTAATCAATAGTCAATGCTAAAAAGCGCATCGAAGGAAAGACTTATTAATTCTGGGGTCACTAATAAATACAGCGATCTTGCGAAAATTAGCGAACGAAGTAAACAGTGAGAGAAGCATTGACGTAGGAGTTAGCAAAGGGTAAACAGTATTTTCCAAGTAGTCTAGGCAAACTAGGTTATATAAATGCCGTTGACTTTCATGTTGTGCGAAAGCGATGGATTCACTTATGAACAGTCGATTCATGCCGATAAGAATGCAGAGAGCGAGCGAAAATAAAAGCCAGTAACAGTTAGTTTTTGCAAGATCATTCACGCACCAAATGCAGAATTTATTTTTTTATGAAATGTGGCATAAAACTTCACAAATGCAAAACCAACTACACAAAACTAGTTACAGTTGCGAAAAATGGCATCATTAGTAGCAGAACGTGCAGATGAAATATAAATATTCAAATGCCACACACAAACACACAAACTTTAGCCATATGGCATTCACAAGGATCTGTTTATTTGGTTTAAACGAGTATGCACCACCATTTCTTTCATTTTATATTTTCACAAATTAAGAAGAAAACCAAAGAACGTACAATTCTCAAAATTCTTTTCTATGAGAATAGTCCAACAAATGAACCGACTTGACTATCGAGGAACGAAGAACACGTGTTGTCTGTGAAATGTTTATTTGCACACTGTCCTTAGTTTCAGCAATAAAAACTATTCTATTCCACTACACAGCAACAAAACAAAAATGCGCACACATCGTTTTTGCAATAAAATTCACTGTGAGAAATTGTGAAGTAGATTTGAATTAAATAAATAATTTATGGAAATAAAAAGAAAATATATAAAAATAAAAAAACCATTAAGTAAAAATAAACAATATATATGAAAACGATAAAAGGGTAATTTAAATTGAAAAAAAACGATTAAAAAAACAAAAAACAATTAAAAAACAAAAATATTAAAACAAAATATTTACAACGAAAAATATCAAAAAGCAAAATTAAAGAACAAAAAATTTATTTAAAAAAATATATATTAAAAAAATAAAAAAACATATTCTATATGAAAGAAATTAAAAACAATAGTATACATTAAAAAAAATAATTATATAAAAAAAGTAATTATATAAATATTATATACCTTCTGCTCAAATATGAACGAAACGTTATCAATAAAACGGTCCGCGGATGATATATGGCAAAAATAAATTTTTTTGTTTTTTGGTAGGACTGTTATAAGCTTACATGGCAAATTTCAGCGTGATATGTCACATAGTTTGTTTTCTGTGCTACTGTAAACAAGTCAAGCACGAGTGTGTTCTTCGAATTTAACGATGGAAATTCAAGTTGAACAAAGAATTTGTTTGAAATTTTGTTATTCCAACGAAATTTCGGCTTCAGACGCCTTAAAAATGTTGCAGACAACCTATGGGGACTCTGCTCTATCGCGTGCACGTGTTTCCAGTGGTACAATACATCGGTTGAAAACTTGCCTCATTAACGTCGTCCAGCAACATCAGTAAACGACGAAAACATCGGAAAAGTAAAGGAAATTGTGCTTGAAAATCGCACAAATAGCAAAATCGGTTAACGCTGAATATTATTTAGACGTTTTAAAGCGTTTGCGCGAGAACATTCGTCTTAAAAGGAAGGAATTGTGGGACAACAAGTCATGGTTCTTGCATCACGATAAAGCACCAGCTCACACATCACGTCTTGTTCGCGATTATTTGAACAAAAATAATTTAATATCGTTCCGCAAGCACCGTATTCGCCTAATATGGCTCCATATGACTTTTTCCCGTTTCACAAGCTCAAGTTGCCGCTCCGTGGAAAACATTTTGAGACAATTGAAGTCATAAAAGAGAATTCGAAGAACACACTCGAGCTTGACTTGTTTACAGTAGCACAGAAAACAAACTATGTGACATATCAAGCTGAAATTTGCCATGTAAGCTTATAACAGTCCTACCAAAAAACAAAAAATTTATTTTTGCCATATGTCATTCGCGGACCGTTTTATTGATAACGTCTCATTCATATTTGAGCAGAAGGTATACATATAAATTTAAACAAAAATATTATATTTAAAAAAAAATAAAAATTAGTATACATAAAAAAATTATATATTTAAAAAAAAATTATATAAAAAATATTACATACATAAAAATATTAAAAAAAATGTTTGTATTATTGTATATATGTTCAAAAAATTAAAACAAAAAAATATTTAAAGAATTAAAATAAATATAAACAAAATTAAAAACAAAAATAAATACAAATTTAATTTTAAGAAATTGAAACACATTGAAAGGAAAAATAAAAAAAATTAAATTTTTATGAGGGTTCAACAATAATTTTGAGCAATTGGCTGTGCCTGGTCGGAATAAAGAAACTAAAATTACAAAACACAGTTTAAATAAATATAAATAATTTAAAAAAATTTACATACTACATTATTTAAAATTTGAAGGCCAAAAACAAAATAAATTATTTTAAATAAAATAAATAAATAAATTTAATAATAGTATTTTTTATTTTTATTATTATTATTAAATAATTAATAACAATATTTTTTTTTTTTTACATTTTTTTTTTTTTTGTATGTATGTGTAAATGTATATTTTATTAATTTTTTATCCTATTAAATAAAATATAAAAAATATTATATTAGTTTGAAAGAATTAGAAGACTACATGGAGAAATACAAAGAAGAAAAAGAAAATTAAAAAGTTTATTTTGGGTGAAAATCAAGGAATACATGTGGCGGCATATGAAATATTTGTAAACAGCATTTCAGCGCGAATACGGAATATACTTTATGGTGTACTTTGTTTACTTTGCAAAAACTAGTATTAAAAAAAATAATAATAATTGGAGCATACACTTCTGTTAAGCGTTTGGCAGAGCTCTTCCTATTTGTGACGCGCGTTTGGATGTTGTTCCACAAATGGAGTGACCTACAGTTTTAAGCCGACTCCGAACGCTAACTGGATTTTATGAGGAGTTTTTTCATGGAAGAAATACACTCAGAGGTTTGCCATTGCCTGCCATTTTGGTGTTTCACGGAGATTCAGGACTACGTACTCCGAACGGTAGTCACGCACCAACCATACAGCTACGGTGCCCGCCCACAAAAAATAGTTTTCGGTTCAACAAAAAAACATGATTTAAATAAAAAAAACATCATTAAAAAATACTTTTTTCTTTTTAACAAAGAAAGTTTCAACAAATGCCAAAAAACAAGTGTAGAGGCTCCTTCAAAACTGTCAGTACTCCAAGCTGTTCAGAAGTGGAGTAGGTTCTGAAATAATTTGTTTCAAGTAGAATCGCAACTTGTTTAAGAACAGCTAGAAGCCAGACGTTTTTTGCTGCCATATTTTTCTTAATTTGTGGCAAATTTCGCGATCTGCAGACAAATCCAAAAGAGGTTCCGTGTAATACTTGACAGCAGATGTTCCAAACGAGTCACTAGTTAAAAACGTATTTTTTATAGATTTTGACTTCGCAACACCAGACACGCGAAAAATTTTGCACTTCAAATGAAGTGAAAAACGTGAAATGAAAAATAATTCATTACAGACTTGAGCGACGAACGGGTTCGGTTTGCATGAAACAATAAAACCAAAATCCGAGTCTATACTAGTCGGCATAAAACTTGAGGGATCACCCATTTGTAAGAGAACAGCCTGGCGATCCCATCAAAACTTAGGGTTGAAGCTCGGGCCGAAATCGTCATCGTATTTTTATAAATATTAAATATAAATGATTTTTGCACTCAATATTTATCAATTAAACCTAAAAGGTCGCCAAGCACGAAAAATTATTTTAAAAATAAATATAATATTTATTCAAGTGTATCAGACACGAAAAAAATATTTTCTTATTTTATTAGTAAGTTGTATGTATGTATGCAGAAGATTTAGCGAAACATTAAACAGTTTAAGAATTAAAAATAATCACGTATGTTACACTCAACTGGCATACTTTCAAACGAAACACATACGTACATATGTATGTAGGTATGTACTTATTACTATCAGCTGAGGGTACAATTACATGCTATAAACAACTAAAACGACACTACTTATACATATATCGCATGATAGAAATATTGTATGATGAGCATGAAATCATTTAACGAGTAGGGTAATCTGACAATAAATTCACTTATATACATATATGTGTCTAAGAAAAAATTTTCTACTATCATGCCACATATACCCTGCGCTAACTGATCGATTAACGACAAAAATAAATTTTTTGTATATTGAAATATGCACATATTTCTATCACACAAGTAAGAAGAAGAGAGAAGAGTTTGTTAATTCTAAGCCACCCTAAGAAGTTATTAATATAGAAATGCTCAGTGAAAGTAGCCTTTATACAAAAAATATGCTTTAGGACGCCACTGTAGACACATTTCCAAATGCTAAGCATTTAACCGGCAGAAAGGGGTGTTAGTGATCACCGTAAATAACTTAAATAGCTGAGATTAATAGCTTTTGGCTTATAGATTATGTTGAAAAACAAACAAAAAAGTTAATAAATAAATAAATTTAATTAGTGGCCCAATGCATTTAAGCGCAACTCAAGGAAGACTCCCAAAGAAGGCTTCAGCATCAAACATTTTTCTCACAGCGGTCGAACCTTAACAACAGGCAATGGAAATTCTGAGAGCATATTTATTCTTTATAGAAAAATCATTCACCAGACCCATTTAAAGAACGCCAAGATTTTTTTCTTTTTTTTCATTCAGATGTGAGTTAGCAATGGAAGTCAACAAAGAGAAAATTTGGTACATTTTACAGTTTTTCTTTAATAAAAGCGAAAATGCACGCCAGGCCGCTGCAATTGTGAATGGTGTTTAACATCGCCCAGGAGCTAAAGATGCACCATAAAACAGTTTTAAACCACTTCCGCAAAAATAATGGATCTCGTTTTCCCCAAAGTAATATAATAAACAAGCCTAATGCGAGTTTATTACTGCTTTCAATGCAATGTGTCAAAATTTGAGGAGAGAGTGAGAGCAAAATAGTTTAATGAATGAAAGATAATTCGAGTTACATCAGCTAATTTTGCGTTGCTAAAACTTTTTGTCATTTTTTTTTTTTTATATTTTTATTTTTTTATTTTACCCGTTAATGTAAATTGTATGAAAACTAACCATAAATGATCTATGTTTATTTCAGTTTATGGCTGTCATATATAAATAATGTGATCTGCACTGCATATCAATCGAGCTAAGCGAACTAAGTGTTTTCCTAAGCTAACAAAAATGCCGCTAAACGTAAACATGCCTTAAGCTAAGCGACCAAATTTGTTCAACTGTCATTCCTTGAGTTGCTTTGTATTATTGATAAAAAAACATCTCCTCTGTAAAGAACCTAAATATATATATTTTTTTTTAATTGAGACTAAAGCGGCTAAATGTAAATTCGCCTTAAGCTAAGCAACCTAAATTTCTTCGTATGCCATTCCTTGAATTTATTTGAGCTATTGATAAAAAAATACAGCTACACTGTAAGGAACCTAAAAACATATTTTTTTTTATAATAAATTAAGACAAATGCCGCTAAATATAAATTCGCCTTAAGTTAAGCAACCTAAATCTCTTCGTACGTCATTCCTTGAATTTCTTTGAGCTATTGATAAAAAACAAAATACAACTACACTGTAAAGAACCCAAAAATAATTTTTTTTTGCAATAAATTAAGACAAATGCCGCTAAATGTAAATTCGCCTAAAGCTAAGCAACCTAAATTTATTCAATTGCCGTTTATAAAAAAAATACATCTACACTGTAAAGAACCTAAAAATATATATTTTTTTAAATTAAAACAAAGGCCTCTAAATGTGAACTCGCCTTAAGCTAAGCGACCAAATTTGTTTCGTATGCTATCAATTAAGAGTTTATTTGAGTTACTAATAAAACAAGTGTCATATGCACAGCGAAGAACGTAAATATTAAATATGTTTTCAAAAATTGAAAAAAACTGAAGTTTTGCTTCTTAAATGCGCGGCACTTTTCTAACAACACATAGGTGTAAGCCCATCTATAGTCAATGTTCACCTTTTTGTATGCATCTCTATTGTCCATTCTATACACCCCCATGTACACACTTTTTATGAGCACCCAACCGGGAAAATTTAAACTACAAAGTGAAACTAGTTTCTGGCTGCTCAGCACTAATACCAGTTTCACCAATTCGGAACATTCAGGATTTTGTCTATCTTCGCTGCGCGAGATCTTCAAATATATAGTTTTGCCTGCATTTACTCTAAGCGAACTAATCTTGGTACTAAAATCACTAGCAACGCATCAGCGCAGTGCTAATGAATTTCCCTGCTGGGTAAAGTGGTCCGTGTGATTACGTTCAACATTGCGTTGAAGTGCAACAGGTTGTGTGTACTATTGCATACGTGCGATCACATATGCATACTCGTATGTGCGTATGAATGCGCACGCTTAAAGGAAGAGGTAAGAATAATACACCCTCGAAATGGTTTAAGGCCAAGCTGCGCTCTAATTTGTGGTGCGCATTTTGATATCTTCACATAGATGAGCGCACCAATAGGTACGTTGATACAATCTCGCAACTGTTTTTATGAGAGGAATTTGTATGGCAGAAATACACTCAGAGGTTAGCCGTTACTATAGAAAAACCTTTTAATATCTAATCTCCGTAGTAGGCAACGAACAAACGACCTACTACTACCTGTACGCTATGCACAAATACACAAAGCTGCAGCAAGCGAAAAATATATCATAAAATACTGATATTTTCCATATTCACATATTCATACATACATACATACATCCATACACGAGTATTACGCTTCAAACGTCTTCGGCCGATACTGGCCAGCCAATCGGCTACATCAATCGGAAGGTAATGCATTCGTAATTCGAGTAAATAAAAACTAACAATAACAAAAACAAAAACATGAGCAAATATAAATTGTTTTCTTTTAATGGAATTGCAATAATTGAAAACTATTTACTTTAATGACGACTGAAGGTATGTAACATACAGGCACACATACGCATGCAATCGAAAAATAATCGTACAAAATTTACATGCGAATTTTCCATACGAGAATGCCAGCAAGTGCCATTTGAAAGTGTCTATGGTTCAGAGTTTTTTCGAAGGAAAAATGCACTATTAATTAAACCAATAATGATTTTTTTTTATCGTAAAAATATGAATGTTGTTCATAAATATTTAAATGGCTCTTGTTTGTGTGCGATTTCTGTTCTTTCTTGAGAAGTTTGTATGCAAATAAGATAGCAGGGGATTTACATACGGAGCCAGCACACCCCTGCGGCTGCTGGCAAGCTCACGATTAGTGAGAGGCTATAATCGCATTATTTGCATAATTTAATGAAAAACGCATAAAAATTTGCACAGATAGGTATGGTATGACATATAAAAATGATAGATAAGAGGTGTGGCTATAGAATAACGAGACTAATGCTGTAAAATATTACTCGGCAGTCGGCTCTACGTTGGCAGAATGAACCAGATTTATATTCCGCAATTACTATCACTTCAATCACGCAATTACTACTTCACGCCGACGCATATCACCGGTGACCTGCACTTAACTGTCTCAACGGCGGTGCGTTTTATCGGTGGTACGCGTTCGATTGTGCCATTGAAAAAAGAAAATAATAAAAAATTTCATTTATGTTCATTAGAAACATTTATTTTTAACAACAACGCGGCAACAGATGATGTGCAGCATGGATTCGCACGCCGCCTCATTGCGAAAAACATTAAAATCTGCCCCGGCGGGAAAGTATTTAAGGGGTGAACGTATTACACACATCAGTATGCCCCGTTAATTAAGTATCAGAATCGATAAAAAAAATATATAACATTGTTGTCCTGGTCTCAAATGGACCTGTTCAGAACAATCCTGTTGCGTTTTTACCATCAATGCTGCTTCAGTTCACGTTCCGCAATTTGTAACTTTTTATGCTGCACCTTACAAAGTATGCACCCCTAAACCGGTTTATGAAATGGTAAATTGCGCACAATGCCGGCATATTACGATAATGCGCTTGCCACTTAAGAACAAGTCCTTTCACAAGGTTCTCGAGTCAAAAGCCTATCAGTTGAGGGACAAAAATGGTGGTGAACAGCGCCATAGGGACGTGTGTCTACGAACCATATGAGCTCAGTTCGGCTTACACGTATGCCATGGTATAATCTCACTAGCTTTAATCAGGTTATCAAGTAGCACCGTACCCACCGTACTTCAGCTGTCAAGTTGAAATGAATTATTTATAAACACGGAAAGGAGAGCTTAATTGTGCACACACCACTCTAATACTAACCCCACTTCTCGCCTCTTTGCTACAGGCTCTCCACGCTACCTCATTTATACCAGAACAATATTACTTAAAACAAAAAAGTACCTTACAATTATATTAATCATTATTTACAGGAATTGATTATTTGACTAGCTTTAACGAGGTATTTGTAAACGCTTTGTTTTGTTCTTTCAAAATTTCATATGGTAAACTCATGTGCAGTAGGTAAGTAAAATCTACGAACGCATTTGTTCGATTTAAAAAAAAATATTTTAATAACTACCTAAATTTTTAGAACATATTTTTTTATGTTGCAAAGAATTCAGAAGGTGCTCCTAGCGAATTTGAAAGAATCTGGTGATTGGTTGACGTCAACGAGGTCATGACAGCGGTTCGTTTACAAAGAAACTGAGATTGTGTTGGTGATATACGAAAAAAACAAATCAGTCTTCGCTTATGTTTCTTTGTTGCCGTCTGAAAAAAGACTGATTGGACGAGTGTAAGAATACGTGTGAAATGAGCGAGCAGAATTGTGTTGCCGAATCTCCGGCGACGTGGCAGCCGTAGTTACTCTCACTATTTTGCTTCGGATGGCCAAACCTCGTAATCAATCATCTTTGTCACCAATTGCAAGGCGAATCTAAAGGTGTTGCTTCATTAGCTAATTGGTGACCAATTGTTAAAGTGAGAGCAGTTGAATCTTCTTTTCCTCTTCTTCCTTCAGCTGAAATTTGCATTAGAGCACCAAATGTTTGCATTTATAAAATCGATATCATCTTGCATATATTCGCCTTTATCAGTAACATATGAAGTTTAACACTTCTTCTTTGCTGGAAAATCGCCATAAGTCAAAAATATAAAAATTCTAGAAAAATGATTTACAATTGTCAATTGAATTTTCATCAAATGAGGTATTCTTAATAGATATCGCCATGCATTTGCATAACATAAAAGAAGAGCTGGTGGTAGTTTCCATATGCTTGTCTAGAAAATTATACTTGTTGGATTACGCCATTCTGGTAACAAACGAACGATATTTTATTCATAGCAAAAATTTTAACAAAATGCCGGTGTGTCAAATTAAAACGATGCGAATAGTAATTTTAGTGAACAACAACACTAAAAATACTTTAACGAAATCACTAAACTCCTAAATAAATGCCCAAGAATGATAGAAACAAGATTGCACCTATCAGAGAGTGCGTGAAGTCACATTGGTGCACTTGCATGAGAGAGATGTGAAAATGTGTACAAGAATGCAAGAAGAAGAAATTACACAAGCAATACACGAGTAAATTGCAAATTGCGATAATTCTGTCGAATTCGCTGAGAGCAAAGTAGCGGCACCACCTTATTATTCTCACCCAAAATGAGATGCCATGAAACTCTCTATATAAAACTCACGATTTGCCAGCAGTTTACCCATTCAAAAGTATGTATTCTGCAACATGGCCGACTAACTCGTTAACAGAATTTTACAGGGTTGCCCATATTCGACGGATCCGACGGATTTCGATCACTCTTTGGGCCCATTACAATCGACGAGGCTTGTCCGCAGGCAACAATCTTTGCGTCAATTGAATTTTATACGGGAATAAATGCAAATCAATGCGGATAATTGGTTGTAAAGTGGTCCGAGCAATGCCCAACTACTGAGAACGGCGATTTTGGGATGTCCTTGGCGACGCCTTGGTCGGTTTTGATTTGGCCTCTTTGGATTAGAGAGAAAACCTTTCACCAGTCGAAAACCTTTCGTACAAACGTTTAATGGTGCTCTTAGAAGGCGCACTTTTCACATTATTTAATTTTTTATACGCACGTTGAGTTTTCACAATTGACTTCTTTTGTTGAATGTAAATTTCAACAATTTGGGAGCGCTCCTGTGGCGTGTACTGTTCCATGGTAAAAATCTGCTCGGACAGACGCTTCCAACGCGGTATGTCATTAAGCGATCTGACGTCTCTGTTAAAAGATACAGGGTTACCAGATGGGTCCGTCGAATATTGGCAACCCTGTATGTTGGTACTTTTGAAAATTGGCAATCAAACTACTACCACTCGTTAGCGCTGTTGTTGTTGTTGTTGTTGCCCTTTCACTACCACTGTTCCCGTGTGGTGTCTTGGTGTTTTTCTTTTTTGTAAGAGTTATGTATAAGCACTTTGGATGAAACGAGTGTTCGCAGAATTTACGAACCCACTGTATCTAGCATGAGCCACGTACCATTCACATGGTGAGATTAAAATTGTTGATGTTGACACTTTTTATAGCCCCATAAATCATATATAATCAAAAACTAAATAAAAAAGAATCCAATGGAACATATGGCCAAGTCGTAATTTACGATGCGATGAAAAGAGAGAGTAAATGCAGGCTGCACAACAAAAACAAAGAAAAGTATTATTTGGGAAATGTACCGAGGAATGTATCAATAGCTTATTAGGTGCATGAAGTGAGTGTGGACTATCGAGTTCTTAACCTTTTAGCATTTATGTATACGAGTACTAACGAACATTATGGGGTAAATATTCATATTAAAAATAAAAATAAAAAAAGAAAAATAACAAAAAAAATAAAAAAATTAAAATAACAAAAAAAAAATATTCATAATAACGAAAATAAATATTCTTAATATTATTCTATAATATTAAAATATCCATAGTAACAAACCAAAAATATTCATAACAGAAAAAAATATTTACAATAAAAAATATTTATAATAAAAAAGTTCATAATAAACGAGCAAAGTTCATAATCACAAAAACATATTCATAATAATAAAACAGTAAAATATCCAAGTTCAAAATTAATTAAAAGTTCATAACAACAAAACAAAAATGTTAATTATAAAAAAACTCTTGATAATCAACCTTAGGTTGATTATTTTCTTGCAATAGTTTTTATTTGCTCATGGCAATTAATGACACAACGCCTGCGAAAATGTGTGTGTTATTAATAAAATAATTACATAAAATAAAAAAAATAACATAAACAAAATTAAGCAAAGAATTTACTTTAGTGGGTATCAAAGTTAAAGCCCCTTTATAAACACCTGCAATTTAATTAAATTGCTCATTCATATTTCATTTTTATGGTGATTTAAAAATCATTTGTAAATGCCGCTTAATTGCCAAAGACAATTCTTGTTTTTTTTGTAAATATAGCGCTTAGTTCACATACTCGTATATTGGGTTATCTAAAAAGTGCGGAAACAAATTGCAGGTCGATGACTTGAATTTTTCGTGTGGTATACACTTGCATCTGGTCACACTATGACGCATTTGTAAGCTGAAATTTTGTTTAGTGAAAAAAAAAAATTAAATCGAGAAAAAAAATTGAATTGAAAAAAAATGTTATTGAAAAAAAAAATTTGGTTCAAAAAAAATTTAACTCAAAACAAAACTCATTTCAAATGGAAAAAAATGGAAATTAAAAAAAAATTAATTTTAAAAACAAAAAAATTGAAATTGAACAAAAAATATATATTAAAAAAAAATTTTAATTGAAAAAAATATAAATTGAAAAAATATATAAATTGAAAAAAAATTTTTAATTGAAAAAAGGACTATATGGGCATTTCCACAGAAATGTCAACCGAAGCCAAAAAATTCAAAGTCTATAAAATTATGTTGTTTTAACATATTTTTATAGGGAATCTATCAAATGTAACTAATGTAAACAAATTTTACATTTGTACAAACCACATTTTGAAATATTCGAATGCAAAGTCGAACCAGTGCAAAAGTTCCATTTTAAACATTTCTGTTGCATGTTTTGTTTTGATTAATGATCTTGATAAGATATATTATGCCGTGACATTTACTTTTCTAAATCTCGGTTTATATGTAAAGAATGTAAGAAAAATGTAAAAGGAACGATGCGATTGCCAATTATGGTAAATTTTTTCTTTGATTTACCGTATAACTCGATGTCGCGTGCGACATTGAAAAAGAACATTTGTTATCAGTGAGTCGAAGGTAGTTGTACAATTTGCATCAAATATTAGTAGCAAATAGATATTTTTATTGCTAATTAAATAAACAAAACTTAGCTGGAAAATAATCAGCGCTTTGCTCTTTTTACTTATTTAAAGCTTGTAGCGTGCGACATCGTAAGTGTAAAATGTACAGATTCAAAATAAATTTTCGTTCGAAAATATCTTTATTAGTATATGTAAATACAAAATATAAAATTTTTGAATGTAGATGAGTAAAAACGGCGGCGAGAAAAATAAGGCGAACTGTAAACGGTGGAGAGAAAGGTTAAAGGATGATGGAACAAAATTACAAAACTATAAATTAAGAAACAAGGAAAGAATGCGAAAAACTAGACAGACGTGGAGAGCACTGGCTGAAGGCAAAGAAGATATAATTCAAGAAAAACGGAAATATAATCGCATACGACAACGAGAGAGGCGGCAAAACTCTTAGAAAATGGAATGTCATATGCACGTCAAAGCCAAAACGCATCTTACGAATGTAGACAAACCTTGGCGAAAGCTGTTAAAAAAGTGGAGAAAGCGATGCCAAAAGACATGCACAGAAGGCTTAAAGTTCTTGAAGTCCTGGTAAAAAAATATAAGCAGTTTGAAGAAAAGAAAAACGTTAACCAATCCAACAGAACCGTACCAGAAAGCCTAATTAATGCCATCAATGCTTTTTATCAGAATGATAATATTAGTGTGCAAGCTTCAGGAAAGAAAGACGCCATTATAATTGAAGGCAAATTAGTAGCTAAGCGCTTTATGTTAATGACTTGTAATGCCAGTTCTCACGGAAAGGGAGCCGTTGATGGAGTTGGAGCCGTCATTAAAAGAAAAGTGTGGCAAATAACAAAATCTAAAAACGTTGTTTTACCAGATGCACTATCGTTTTATCAATGTGCACAAAACAACACAAATGGAATTAAAATGTATTTTATGCCATCTGCTCAAATTGAAAATTTGTCTCTTCATTATAAGTTGGACGAAAAATGGAAGGAAGTGAAAAATATTCCAGGTATATCCTAGTTGCATTCGTTTTGTTGCGATGGCCAACAGTTAGAAGCAGGTAGGACTGCATATTCCATTAAAAGAACTTTATTTGACATTAGTAATACTATTCTCAGTTAAGTTAGTTTCCGTTCTTTCCTTTTACATAGTATATAAGATTAATATACTTATTTTTGTTTTTCTTTATTGAAGATATTTTGTTAAGTTTATAATTTTGGTTGTTAAAATAAATATATTGAATATATTAAAAATCATTTATAATCATCTTTTGCATGTCTAATTACATAAAAAGTAAAAAAATAAACATAAAAAGTATGATGGAACAAAATGTCGCATGCGACATGTCACGTGCGACAGTGATTAAAATTAAATAAAAAATGAACTACTTAATATTTTTGAATAAAATAAAAAGCATTATTAAGATACATAAATGCATAACATTTAAAAATTAGTCGCATTAATATATTTCTTCAGGTTTCGCTGAAAAAAGTGTTTGATTTTTTTGCTTTGAAAGCGACTTCTGTTTTTGTCGCATGCGAATGGCTTGATTTTTAGTAATTATATTATCTTGAAAACGAACGATTTCCCAAAATCAACCTTGGCACCAATCATAGTGCTAATCAAGTGCTATAGCTTTCGCCTTTTGTCAAAATAAAATAATGTATTGGTATATGTTTTTTTTCAGTTTGAATGCGTACGAATGCCGCATTCGACATTGGAGAAATGCCCATATGTAAATTGAAAAAAAAAAATTTTATTGAAAAAAACAATATAAATTGAAAAAAAAAAAAAAAAATTTATTTGAAAAAAAAATCTATTGAAAAAAAAACAAAACATCAATTAAATTAAATCAAAAAAATTTTTATGAAAACGTTAAAAAAATTTGAATTTTGAAATTAATTGGATTTTGAAAACATTCATCATACTTTATTTTACAACTCTAATAAATTCTTTAAACAAAAAAATATATACGAACAAAGTGCGCTTTCCCACTATTTGGAAATAACGAGGGCTTAGGCTTAAGGCAAGATGATAGATTTCATGAATGCGACATCCGTGAGAATACTTCTGGCCGTGACGTAGCAATTGAATAAGCAATAATGGAAACGACGTTGTACAGGAAATTCACTAATGAATTACAACAAAAAAGGAAAAATTAACAAAAACAAAAATCATTCATAAAACAAATTTAAAAACATAAAAAATTACAAAAACAATATATAAAATAAAATAAAAAAATATATAAAAATAAACATTTTAAAAAAATATATACATATATATAAAAAAAGTTATCAAAAAAAAAATCAAAACACGGAAATTAACAAAAACAAAAACATATTAAAAAAAAATATTTAAAATATATATAAAAACAAAAATACAAAAAAATATAAAAAAATAAAAAAAAATATATAAAAAAATAAAAAATAAAAATTATAAAAATAAATAAAATTATTATACAAAAATAAAAAAAAATTATAAAAATAAATACAAAAATTAAATAGATTCATAAAACATAAAATTAAATAAATGTATAAAACAAAAATTTAAAAATTAAATAAATTTATAAAACATAAAATTAAAAAATTAAATAAATTTATAAAACATAAAATTAAAAAATTGAATAAATTTATAAAACACACAATTAAATAAATTTATAAAACATAAAATTAAATAAATTTATAAAACACACAATTAAATAAATTTATAAAACCCACAATTAAATGCATTTATAAAAAAATAAAAATATTAATTTACAATAATTACGTCAGCTCAATAGCTTCATTGAGTGATTGCCACCTTCTGTATTCTCTCCACCGAGAGCTTAAGATGCAAAACCGCCCTGAAATTTTCAAAATATCGAATTTTTTGCCTAACTTGAAATTATCGGGTGATTTTTTAAGAGCTTGGGAACTTAAAATGATAATACAAAACGGAAATATTGTTGGAATGAATTTTTTTTTTCTAGTTTTTTTTTAGTTGGGTAGTTAATTCCACGGCATTTATTTTTCGAATGTGATACCCGGTATATGTCCGCAACGGAGCATTTATTTTTCATTTTATTGTAGCATTGCTTTTCATTTTTATTATTATTAACGAGCGAATTTATCATACTACGCTATTCCCTTTCTTGTTTGCCACTTGTTGCGTCACAGCCAGGAATACTCTCAAGGATTTCGATCTATCATTCTTGCATATCAACCACAATTGGTCGTGTTTTAACGGAACGAGCGACGAATGATGCGAATCAGGAAATTTCGATTTATCGCTGAGCAAAGTACCGACCTGGTCAATTAGAAAAATGGCATTCCGCTTTCGGATAACGAAATTAATTGTAATTTATGTTAGCGTTTTAATAAATCCCCTGTATAAGTACACGAAATTAATGAATAGAAAATTGTATCAAACAACTTTTATACTTATTTAAATGTTTCTTTCGTATGCCTGGCTCTCATTATGTCATTATTTAAGACAAAGCGTGCCATTGTTGTAAGAACATCTGGGATTTTGAGTCATTTCGGCTCGACGCCGTATAAAAATTCTCAAATGTCAGTAAGCTGTCATTTTCTTTGAAATTTCGCCATCAAAAGTGTGACATAATGAAAACCAGACCCTAATTATAAACCTACTTATCATATTTATGAAGCTACAATCACAAGCTCTCTATTGGTTCAACTGCATTAAGCCTCTATTGTTTTTCTACATGCATGGAGATATTCTCCATGCATTTGAAAATACGCTCAAAACTTTTCACCACACTATCTCTGCTAAGCGCTCGTGAAATTCACCATTTTACCACTCCTTCTCTCATGAAGAGTAGATGATCAATTTTGAACCTTCCAGCCAGTGTTACGAAAAAATATTTACTTTTTTATTAGCTATTCCTCAATAACAGTCACCTTAATTTTGCATGCATGCTTTTTCTGATTTGTGAAAAAATTAAACGTTTCACGCTAGTTTTGTGAACAACGTGAAATCGCTAGTTTATGAACACTCAAATTAGATGGAAAACAAATTAATTCAGCGATTCGAATTCCCATCACGCAAAACGAATTCGCTGTATGCCTTCACAGCCTTTCAATAAATCGATTTTTCAAGCATGTGATGCTTACAAATGTTTATGTTGATCCGCGGAAAAGTTAATGAAAAAGGTATACAATTTAAAAGGAAGTCCGGTTCTGCTTCAAATAAATGTGAATTGAAAACTTTAATTTATGAGGTGAAATTATTCGATGTAACTGTGTGGAGAGGAGGTAGCAAATTTTACACCATTTTCTTGCTTTTAATTATAATCATCAGATATTTCTAAATTCATTCCAATTACAGTATTCGCAAACGAAAATATACAACTTTTTCGAGTCTCCTTAAAATTTGGCAGTTTATTTCAACAAGACTTTTTTCGGCAAACAAAAAAACTAAAAGCATAGAAAAAGAAGAGAGTGTAAAATTTACTAGCACACCGTAAATTCAAGGTTAAACAAAAGTTTTTCTCATAATTAAATTTCTTATGCAACGGAGATCTTTTATTTTGAAAAAACAATCCTCAAAAAATTTGCAAAAATCAACGCCATTTTTCAACGACTTCAAACTTGCACTTAATTACACTGAAATTGAATGAGCTACAAAATTGCATAACTGAAAGTTGCTAAAAAATCTGGTAAACGCTGAAATTATGATAACAATTTTTGGAATTCGTTGAAATTTTTATGAATTTGTTGAAATTTTTGTGAATTTTGAACATAATTTTAAATTTCGATTTAAACTGCTTTTATAATAAGAACTATATTTCTTTAAAAAATTAGCGAAAAAGATTCAAAAGGATAAACATACTGAATATTGTGGAAAGAAGAACTGAACGCATATTTTTAGTGCCTAGTGTATGCACAAGCTGTTGACGAGCAATCTAAATAACATTTTATAAGCACTTTAATTTTTTTATTTGATTTTTTTGCGTATCATAATTTTATCTAGTAATTTTTTGCTGCGCATATGCGTGGCGTGCGAACAAAAGCAGAAAAAAGGCAGGAATATAATTTTTTTTGTTTTTCTTTTTTTGTTGTTTTGAATGTTGACATAAAAAATTAGCAAATAAAATACGGGTTGTACTAATAACTCAACTTTAAATTATGACTGATGGTAAACGGCGGGTGCATTGATTACTTTCTACTTCGCTTAATATACAATACGAAATTTTCACTTTTTTTCTTTTTAAGCTATACTGAAGCATATAAATTGAATGAAGTGGAACACTCTAGATTTCGTTTTAAAATTATGATAGCAAAATATAAAATATGGGCGCGGGCAGATAATTGTGATTAGAATTTATTTGAGAAATAATTAACCACCCGTCTGCTATTGCATTGATAAGTGTCGATAAGAAAATTAGACCGCCGACTGATCTTTACTTGTCACAAAATATCCTCTGGAGAATTAATGAAGTGCGCATGAAAAATTCATAATTCAATCGCACATAAACAGCTCAGCTGTGAAGATGATTTCAGCTCGCCATCCTTTAAGAAGAACAGCCGCTTTAACCACTTTCATTTATCCCAATGAAAATTTCTGGCGATTTCATTGAAATTCACTCGAAAGTGAATCACAGAACATGCCCAAATGATTAGTGTTTACACTGAGCCGCAACGCGTGAATTACCATTGAACAGTGTCATATTGCGACCACAACCACTGTTGCAGGCAGTGGCACAAAGCAGTGGCACCGAGCGTACGTCATTTTAACGCCAACTCATATCTAGAAAGACCTCACGACCTTTCATGTACAGTTGACCATCTGGCAATTCCGAGCAAAGCTAAAATACACCTAACCAGGCGCAGCTTGCAAGGTAAGACAAATAACAAATCGTCAATTTAAGAAATCCACTTCGCGAGTGTTCCGCCCTGGCACTTTTTCGATTCTTAACTGAGACTAGATTATTGCTGTGCACTGCTAACCGTATAAGTTTAGACAGCATAAGGGAAGTATGCTCACAAACTTGGCGAGTGTCTCCTGTAATTTATAGTGTAAGGCTTGACATTTTGTTACGTCTTAGAATGGCAAATCATGTTTATAAACAGCTGCTTTTACATATAATTCAATTATCTTTGTGTCGATTCCGACCCACAGCGCATATGCCACACAAGTCACCTCAGCACAAAAAATTCAAAAGACCAATATTAGCAGTCAGCCATTAAAAGTGGGCTAAACCGGAACTCGAAAAAGCACATACATTTGCTCGTCACTGATCCCGCGCCTTTACACCACATAAAATCGCACCCTCGCTAAGCAATGCTCAAAAAGTCAAAGACACCCTGGAACTCATCCAAACGAAGTAATAACAGCAATAAAAAGGCTCAAAACAAAGAAAGCTTCAGAATATGTTCACGTCACTGGGGAACTACTCAAACTACTGACCGATTGAGGAATCTCTTTTCACACGGGAGACTTCAATCACACCCATCCAACCCTTTAATCCCAGAAATAACTCTCAATGCCATCTCTGGTAAGAGACTGAAGAGGAAGTCAACAATGGATTTTTATGCTAGTAAGCTACAGTGCCAGAAAAACGGAACCGGTTTTTTTCTTGTAACTTCAAGATATATTTCGTTCTCCTTGTTACTGCATAATACATAGTCCCACCCAAGGGCTACGACGCTGGTACTAACTCAGGTTAGTGTCGTTCGAAACTGAGTGAGAAGTACGCGAAGCGTTTTGAGGCGGTATTTTTTGCGCGCATTCGAAAGAGCCGAAATTATCTTACGCCGCGGCTGCAAAAGTGATTAAAAAATCAAAAAAGTTTGTTGGGATGTGGAATAAGCGGTACAAGGTGTACAAAAGTGTTGATGATTTTTTCGAGCGCGGCTTGAAGCGAGTGACGACAACAAAGCAGGATAAAGTGATCGTCCAACTTTTTAAGCGGGACCCTTCTTTGTGACTAGGCCAAGCACGATTACTTCTTGCTAAAAAGGGAATAGATGTGAGTATCAACCCCATCGAATGTCGACTGAAGGAGACGAACATATCCCACCGTTCCACATAATCAAAACCACAGTATTGGATTGGCCTTCCCAGTCCCAATAAATGGAGTTAAAAACAAGACACCTATAAATCAGTTGTACTGGAAAGTACGGTCGAAATCCCTTGGGGGAGCCTGTTATCCCTAGAGGCGCGTCCCCGGGTCCCGCAACCACCAAGAGTCGAGAGCTTTTTTCTAACTAGCTTTGCTCTGTATACCCAATTCCGGTCCGACAATCAGAGTAAAGGTTTACCTTTTTAAAAAATGTTACACGACTGCTTTCTTGAAGGCGGGTGCCTCTATTACTCGTAGAGGCATACCAAAGTGATGAAATAACTAAAAATAACTTAAAACTTTTACGAAATCCAAAGGAAAATATACCGTTTCCAAACACTTCTTTTCAGCAAGAGCCTACTAGTAAAAGAGGTGTCGCTGCTGACACTATTTTTGTGTTCGTTCTAGTAATATACTGGTGATTTGAAAGTGTATATGTGAGGTCACGATCGCAGTAGTTGTCATTCGTTCGTAGCGTAAAGATCAATTTTTATCTGACGTCAAAAATGTCTACGATCGTCCCGAAAAAACAGCATTTGAGGGAAATCATGCTTCATTATTATCTTTTAAAGAAAAGTGCAGCTGAAACGCAATGAGAATGGTCCAGAAAGCAGATAACTGGATGCCACATCAATTGAAGGAGAGGGATACAGAGAGACGTTTGGTGACGTGTGAGATGCTTCTTGAATGGCAGAAAAGAAAAGGTTTTCTGCATCGCGTTGTCACTGACGACGAAAAATTGATCTATTATGACCATCGAAAATGTTGCCTGCCAGTTGAACCAGGTCCATCGACAGCGAAAAAAAATGCATGATTCCAAGGGTATGTTGTGCATCTGGTGGGATGAGAAGGGTGTCATCTATTATGAACTCCTTAAACCATCTGAAACAATCAATGGCGATCGTTACCGACTTACCGCCTGCAGCTAATGCGTTTGAATCGAGGCGTCAAAGAAAAGCGGCTGGAATGGGACGGTAGACATGACAAACTGATTTTGCTGCATGACAACGCCAGGTCAAACGTTGTTAAATCGGTCCAGAAATATTTAGAGGGACTGAATTGCGAAATCTTGCCCCACCCGCCATATTCCCCAGATATGGCACCTTCGGATTACCATCTGTTCCGATCAATGCGGTCAGCAATCAGCCCTTATTAGAGAGCGGTTCACTTCTTACGAGAGCATCGCAAACTGACTCAATGAAAGGATCAAGTCAAAAGAACTCGAATTTTTCGTCAGAGGAATCCGTATGCTGCCTGAAAGTTGGAGTTAACTTGTAGCTTCCAATGGCACATACTTCACATAATATCATGTATTATTTAAGTGTTAAAATAATTCGTCACTTTGGCTAGGAAAGGACAGAAACTTATTCCCATACCCAATATATCGATCTACTTGTATCTTCATCTTATAGATTGGCGCCAAAAACCGCTTAGCTTACGCGATTTTTACTGAATTTAACCAGTAGTTTTTTCGTTGTCGTTAAGTTGTAAACACCCACTGAAGCAATGTCCTTCTCCACCTGATCTTTCCAACGTACAACACCTAATACAACCCTGCAAGCGTTCAGACAACAACAAAATACAGTATATGGCTTTGTTATGGCTTTTATCTTTTTCTGATAAGTATTTGCGAAAAGAATTTGTTGCACAGATACACGTTTTTTTCGCCTTTTTTTCGCTAATTTGTGAATTCGGCCAATGACCTTTGGAAGCACAATTTTCAATAAAGCAAACTTTAAACGGATCATAAATATTTATAATCTTGTTTGTTTCCCCTGTTGCTATCGGTTTTGGCCAGCAGTTCAAAAGTCAATGGATAATTCTGAAAATATTAAGAAAAATATTAAACTTTTTCCAATGAGACATTTTAATTGAATCATAACATTTGACAATTTTTTTTGTTCACGGTGTTCGGTGTTTTCTTCCATATAAAAAAATGTGGAGTAGCCGTTAAATGGAAAAATGCGCTAGACCGCAACAAAAAAATCTGAAAAATCAGAGTGATTTCTGATCTACTCGAAACTTGTTGCACTTTATTCAAAATTGCACAAAATTCACCCGAAATACCCGAACTTTTTCTAAAAATTCTGAGTAAAAAGTTTGAAATTATGATGAAAATTTGTCGAATTTTCACAAATTTTATACAAATTTCAAACTTTGCTTTATATGATTTTGCTGTAGTGTGAACTACATTATTATAAAAAAATAATTGAAATTATGAAATATTTAAGACCTATTGGAGGTTTGCACTCCGACCTCTTTATCTTTTGTGCCTCAAAACTTATCAATATGTGGTGTACACTTTCTTTTGACGTCAACTGTATGTATTTCATCCACCACCTAACTTCAGCCATCGGCAGGCAATGGCAATCCTGCCATAAAAAGCTCCTCATAAAAATGCCTTAACTGTAGACCCATCCATTTGTAGAACAACCTCAAGACGAACGTCACATATAGGAGGCCAAACACCTGACGAAGTGTGCGCGCCAATTATTTATTTTTTAACTTCAGCCATTACGAAATAACCGCTCTCAACTATGTGATAACTTGCTTCCCCGACAGTCGGGTCTACGTTACCGGAGCGACAAGGATTTATATACGCCCAAGAGTGGTCATTTTAGCAGCATTCCTCAAAGACAAATTCCTGATATCTACCTGAGTGACAGTGGCATAGCCTATAAAGCTTGTATATTTTCGCAATTGTGTTCCATGTGAGTATTATTCACATTAGAGGCTTTCAAAACAAAAATTATACATAAAAAATTCGCTAAAGAGTTTATGTTTCTTCCCCCTCTTCTTTTATATTTCCGAAGCAGAGTAAATTTGGAAGGCAAAATACGATTTCGTACGCAAATTGCAAAAGTTAAATCTCTCCCATGCACATAGGTACAACACTTTTCAACAAAAATAGATTCAGTTCAAAGTAATGACGTCATTCGCGCCGAAATTTCTATTGGTGAAGAAGTTTCACAGCAAAATACATAAATATTTTTTTATGCAATGCCAGCGAGATAAGAATTTCACATAAACCCGGATTTTTTTTTTTATAAAAATTCGTTAGCTTTCATAACAAAATTCTTTCATAGGTCGACTTAAGCTGTTATTGTTTGTGAGGTATGTGCACATACATACATACATATAAAAATCTGTTAAATTTCGTAGTGACAAAAAATTGAAGGCTTAGGTTGATGGAAATGCTCAGCGCTAATAATTTACGTTTTATTATTTTAGCTACAACTGTAACGAAATATCAAAATTCTTATCACAGCTAAGCGTAAATCTTCCTTGAACCTCTAACCAGTAAAAAATTTTAAATTGTGCGAAATTCTAATTGAGAATGGCCAAATTTCGAAACCGGCACATACATACATGCGTACATATGCGCTTATATGTATGCGCGTGTATATTCAGCAAATGGCATTAGTTCGAACCGGTTGCGGTTTGTTGGCGCTAAAAAGTATCCAAGTGAAATTTAATTAGTTTCAAGTGTGAGAAATTCATCTACACACGGCGTCGCTCAATTGCGGTTTGAGGCGAAACAAACCTGGTAGAAAAACACGGATGCCAAGCGTGATCAGCTACGCGAACCCAGTCGTTATTCGTTACTCAATATGCCAAAATATTCCAAAAAGCTCAAAACAAAAGTAAACAACACAAAATCTGACACAAATACACATGAAAACGAAAGGAAAAAAAAAACAAAAAATATTACCAACGCGAGATTAGTGCACATGCAAATACAGTGGCTCGATAAAGAAGTCGAACAAAGTGTGGGTCGAAGTTTCGCGATGAAAAATATACATAAATAATGAATTTGCGCCATTTTTTATTTTATATTTTTCTAAAGATGCCTAAATGTGGCACAAATAATACTCGCAATAATTTTGAAAAGGTTTAATTTTCTTGTAACACAAAACAAATCCCTTAAACATAAAAACAAAAAATAAATAAAAATAAAAAATTAAGTAACAAAAAATTCAATAAAAATAAAAAATTAAAAAAGAAGAAAAAACAAAACATATTACAAAAAAATATATTAGAAAAAACATATTAAAAAAAAATTTTCTTAAATAAAAAAAAAATTACATACGGTGAAAAATGTGCATAAATGATCAGCTTGCGCCATTTTGTGTTTTATATTTTTCTAAAGATACCTTAATGTGGTCTAACTAATATTCGCAATAATTTGGAAAACCTTCAATTTTCGGGTAACACAAAAAATAAAATGAATAACCCCAAAAACATATCTAAAACAAAATTACAAAATACAAAAACCGAAATAAAAAATATGTAAAACAAACATATTAAAAAATTAAATAAAATAAAATAAAAAACAAATCTATTAAATAAATAAAAAATATATATAAAACATATGAAAAATATATAAAAATATAAAAAATATGTAAAAAAGTATATAAAAAAAAAAAAAAAATATACAAAAATATTAAAATAAAATAAAATAAAAATATTACAAAAAGTGTGGAACAAATTAAAAAAATAAAATAAAAAAACAAAAACAAAACCAAAATCCCTAAACGATGAAAATTAAAAATAAAATAAAAAATAAGAACAAAATTAATGAAATAAAAAATAAAAATTAAAAACAAAGAACATAGAAAAAACATCTTAAAAAAAATTTCATAAAAATAAAAAAAAAACTTAAAAAACAAAAATAAAAAAAACCTAAAAAGAAAAATAGAAAAAATAAAAAAATCCTAAAAACATTTTTAAAAAAATAAATAGGACTTATGGAAATCTAATTATACTTCTTCACGCTCAATTTCATGACAGCGGAGTCGGTTATATATACATATATAAGAATAATATAAAAAAGATATAAAAAAATATTCACAAAAATATAAAAAATATATATAAAAAAATATACAAAAAATTGAAATAAAATAAAAAAACATATTACAAAAAATATAAAAAAAAACAATATAAAAATCCCTAAAACATAAAAAAAATTAAAAATTATACAATATAAAAAGTAAGAACAAAATTACTGAAATAAAAAATAAAAATAAAAAATAGAAAAAAATTAAATAAAAAATAGAAAAAAATTAAATAAAAATAGAAAAAACATTTGAAAAAAAAAACAAATAAATAAAAATAAGAAACAAAAATAAAAAAAAAAACCTTAAAATATTAAAAAACAAAAATAGAAAAAATAAAAAAATCCCAAAAACATTTTTAAAAAAATAAATCGTACTTATGGAAATACAAGTATAAATCTTCACGTTGAATTTCATGAAGGAAGAGTCGGTTCTACGTTACCAGAACGACCGTGTTTTATATTTGGCCAAGGACTGTCAGTTCAGCAGCATTCCTCTAACATTACAGGCAAATTTTTCTACTGGCAAAACAACAACAAACTTTTTTTTGTAAAGTAAAAACCAAGAGTTATAATCTGTACTAAATTTAAACTTCGAAGTATTAAATGCATACCTAAAACCAAATGTGCGACAAAATAGAGTCATTCAATTGAAGTCAATTTTATTTTCAAAATTAATTACTCTGTCCAAGAGTTTTCCTAAAATGTCACTCAACATGAACAGACGCTAGTAATTATGAAAGATGAGGTATCCAAGATCAACATTGCTAATCCAGAGAGTCTGATTTTTATTACGCGACGAAAGTACGAATAGTTTATCGAAAGTATTATAAATAAAACAGCTTGAAATATAAAAGATGTTTGTCCGTAGACGTCTACAGTAGAGTAGGGGATCTTTCTTGCATCAGATCATTTTAGCCCTCTATCTCCAACCTAAATGCGCATTTTTTACCCTTTCTCATACAAGTTAATGTTAGTTAGAGGGTTAAATTGAGTATAAGTGTGAACTATGCACGGTTTTGCTAGAAAAAATATCAAAAATTTGGTTTGATAGCACTTTTTAAGCTGATTGCAACGATACTAAATTTTTATGATTAAAAATGGAGGGGTTATCGAAAGTAAAAGTGGAAGGCTCGCGGTGTTTTGCCAGAACATTTTACTGTATATAATTTTTAATTAAATAGTAGTTTTCGAAAAAAAAACAATTGTTTTGATTATTCCGTTCTTGGTGATAAAGAAAGTTTTGGGTTGGGGATTATTCCGCCGAATGATGCAAAAGGGCAAAGCTCTGCTAGCGAAGATTTGGAGCTTAAAATGATCAAGCGGCTTCACTGTTTGAGCTAATTTGGTCTTGTAAGGGTGTAGGCCAAAACGGCTATGCACAAAATTCGCCATAAGGTGGACTTAGAGAGATGCTCAACGGCGTAAGCACTCAGCATTTCGGCACTAATTCATAATTTATTTCGGATAGGATATCGGTCTTATTTTATTTTTTAATTCATAAACTTTGCGCGTTCGTTAACTTCACGATGATAAAAATGTTAGTCATCAATAAAAAATCAATTTGACAAAGTTAGATCATGAATCAGTGGTCCTATATGGGCTGTGAAATATTTTATGCGACCGCTGCAACAATAAAAAAGCTTAAGACCTTCATAAATCGCTGCCTTAGGGCCATCCTGTGGCCGTTGTAACAACAAACAAGCTTAAGACCTTCAGAAATCCCTGCCTTAGAGTCATCCTGCGTGGTGGGTGTCAAATGATGAGCTCCTCACACGAAGTAGGCAAAGGCCAGTTGAAATTGAGATGCGCGAACATAAATGGAGACGGATTGGTCATACTTTGCGAAAATTTGTGACTGGCATCAGGCTCTCAGACTCACAGTAGAGGTCGAGCGAAAGGTTCTTGGAGACGAAGCATATACCATGAATTCACGACAGCTAACAACCCGCTGGCAGGGCCGCAAATAAAGTCAAATAAGCCAGGAATCGATGCCAATGTAATTTATTTGTTTCGGAACATTGCACCCCCAATTGGCGCGCCAGCAAAATATTAATAATAGTCAGATCATATAGGAAAGGTAACGGGCGTGCGTTATTAGTGAAACACACAATTGTTAACTTGAGTTACTAGAGAAATTTATAAGAATTTAATTGAATTATTAAAAAAAAAATTTAAAAAAAAATAAAAAAAAAAATTAAAAAAAAAATAAAAAAAAAAATTTAAAAAAAAATTAAAAAAAAAACATTAAAAAAAAAATTAAAAAAAACAAAAATTTAAAACAAAATAAAAAAAAAATAAAAAAAAAAACATTAAAAAAACCATTTAAAAGAAAATTAAAAAAATATATATAAAAAGAAAATTAAAAAAAAAAATAAATAAATATTAAAAAACTTAAAAAAAAATTTTAAATAACAACAAAAATTCAAATAATAAAAAAAAAATTTAAATAAATAAATAAAAGAACAATTTTAAATAGGAAAAACATAATAATAATAACCATAAAAAAAAACATAACAATAATAACAATAAAATAAAAACATAATAATAATAATTTAAAAAAAAATTCCGACATAATACCCACACCCCATTTTTTTTTTTAATTATCTATTATTTTCTTTAAATGTTTTTTCATCCTTTCTGACAGGAGTTGAACTAAATTTGCTTTCTATTAGAATTCCAAAACGAAAATACTAAATTTCTGATATTCGATTTCTATTTTGTCCGACTTCTTTATTGAGCCAGTGTGCACCAAAGTGAGTGTGCTTAGAATAATTCTTATCGTAATTTTTTTTAATATTTTTGTCTTATTGTTTTTTGCTTGTTAAGTGCCCCTTGGCACTTTAGACCGCTCATCACATAATGCACCAAAGTAATAAAATAAGCTTTTCGTTGAGGTTGAATAATCTGGTTTTGATAACACAGCTGACGCACATCACATCGTCTATAATTGGCGCTAGTTTATTAATTTGGTAACATTTTAGCACCCGAAGTCACAGCTAAATTTATATACTATAATTTTTCACCATTTTGGGTTTGAAAATCTCACTTTTGAACCCTTGCTTGGAGTTACAGTAGCCGGTTGAGAAGAAACGGCCAACAATGGAAGAATCAAATAGAGCTCGAGTTGTTTTACTATACGCTGAGCTTTTGGTATTTGTTTTTTTTTTTTTGTGTTTTTCTTTTTTTTACTATGCAATAAAGAGAATACTGCAGCACCATAAACAACGATACAATGCCAACAAGCTAACAAGTCACACTAAAGCGGAGACAAAAATGTCACACGTGAATGGTCGAAGTGTCGACGAAAATGGCCCAAAAATAGGCAGCGAATATCAAGCAGAAGATTTTCTCGCAAATAATTTTATGGATGTTTGTCGCTGCGTAGATGTGTAGTGTAGTTTGTGTTGTTTCAAAGTCACAAAGAGAATATAATGAAATAAATAAAAAAAAAATGTAAATAAAAAAATTTTAATGAAAAAAAAAATTTTTAAATAAAAAAATGAGAATGAAAATAAAAAAAATAAAATTGGGGGAAAAAATAAAAATTTAAATGATAACAAAAATCAAAAAAATTAAATCAAATCAAAATGTATGCGTACAAAAGTGTATGCATAAAAATGTCCACTCTGAATAACCAGCTGGCACGCAGCATACATACATATGTACGTATTTTTGTAGCAACAAAAATCAACTCGATATTTGCAAAAACCGTTCGGCTGACAACAGAATATCAAAATAATAATAAAAGAAATCTGCAGTCAAAACACAATCGGCAATTTCGCAGCTCTAGCGGCGGCTGTGATTGACGCCCAAAAGCAAAATGGTATAATAAAAATTATACGTCGCTCCTAGCAATTTAGCAATTCTTACAGCGTTGTTGGTAATATTGACTTATAAACAATAATTTCAAAATTCACTTTCGATTTTCCTTCTCTCTTCATGGCGTCTACAAAAAAAAATGTTCAACTTTTATTTTTCTTCTTTTTTACCGCTTAATAAATAAATCCATGAACTAAAATGCCGTTGGTGGCCAAAACGCACAGCGACCTCGGTGCCAAAAAATGCACGGCGAGTTATCCAAAATGCTTTTGACTGCGCTCCAGTATATCAAATAACGGCATATGCGAGCAAAATGGTATTGAGCAAAACCACAGTGCAGTAATGCGGTGTCAGGCAATAAAATAAACAAAACTGATGTCAGCACTTTTAGTTGGTCACTCAACTTTCAGCACAATTCGTAGTGGCAAAATATGAGGCGACCGGTCTCCGCACTTTGGTCGTTACTTTTATATTTAATTGGCTTGCTGCTAATGCCAATGCTCCAAGTGGCTAAATGTACTACCACTACAATATCAGTGGTTAATACCAATTAGCGCACAAGAATCTGCGACTCACTATTAACTGACTACTAACTAGTACTGTGTTCGCTCGCCTTGACGTTCAAGACAAGAATGAGCGGAAACAAGCGAAGCTCGCACGCAAGCAAGCAAAAAAGTATGGGAGCGCACAGTGTTGAATGTTGAATGTGGACTACTAGTGGTGACAGCAACGATGCCGATAATAATGTCGGCACCACCAATAAAACTGAGATAACAACACTAACAATGAAAGGGAAATGTAATTCCAGGCGCCATCAGTCAAGCAAAAAGGGGGGACAAAATAGCGGTGCTGCCCATTCGTAAATCGATTCTCACCACTGGAAGTGTGCAAATGAACTGCATATGCGAGTAAATGAGTGGGCTTACGTAGACCTGCAGGAATATCAATAGAAGAGTAATTTGATGAAGACTTATGAAACCATACACATACACAGTTTCTTTCGCATTTTTTTTTTTTTATTTCTTATGTCATACCTAAAATTTAGATATACATATATAGAAAAAAATCAAACAAGCGAATTACAATTTAAGCCCAATTCCATCAAAGACGCAGCGCAAACAGTTGACAATTCGCGCAAACCAAAAAAACCTGCAAGTTCTGGATTTGTCGATGGTGGAAACGTATAAGAAGCGAAGAGTGTGAATCAATAAAACCAGCTGTCGCTACGACGTTACCGATAAGATCGAGATTTATGGGCGTTCGAAGATTGTCACAGCGGATAACTGAGCCGCAAAAAAGTGCTATTGCAAAATATTAAACTCCTAACGCGAAGCAGTCTTTCAGTAATTCTATACGTATTAAGCACTTCACTCCTATTGGGCTAAAATTAAATTAAATTAAAAAAATGCATTGATAATAATTAACTTAGTTTTATTTGTATTTGTGTCGAGTCTGTTTGCTTTTTTCGTTAGATTTTGTTAAGTTGCTTAGTATACTATACACGAATTCGTATGGAATACCTGCTTGGGACATAAACAGCATGAAAGTACTTATGGTAAGTGCCCGTAAGAGGCAGTTAATCAGTCAGTAGCCAGACATTCACAGTGTAAAACTTGCAAGCACTTTTGTTATTCTTCTTCTGCTGCGCACTTTTACTCCCACCACATTGACTTGTCTCTTTATCTAAAACTCTTTTCCGTTGGTCAATATCCTATACGTATCGCAATTGTCTATTGTTATGCACATACACATATGGCTATAGAAATAGCTACGCTCTGTTATTTCCCAAACATTTCACATATGACTATAGAAATAGCTACGTTTTATTATTTCCCTATTATTGCACAACATCTAACCCTCCATTTTCCTTAAAAGCGCTTTCCTTAAATTCGCAATTGGATTATGAAGTACTTAAATGACAGAGCCGTATTTTGCAAATATACGCTTAGCTTGCATTCACCTTCACTATGAACCAAGTCTTCAACAAACTGTTCGTCTCAATCCTCAAATCTGCTTTCAGCTGTATGACTTACAACTTTCCCGAGGTGGGAATCCAAATTTGTGGTGCGCTTGCCTTGACGTTGTTCCACAAATGGAGGGACATACAGTTTTATGCCGACTCCGGGCGGCAAATGGTTTTTATGAGTCTCTTTTCCATGGTAGAAATACACTCAGAGGTTTGCCCACGACAGTCGGTTCTACGTTACCGGAACGACCCGGATTTATATCCGGCCAAGGATTGTCACTTCAGCAGCATTCCCCATATATGTATGAGCAATGTTTATGCTGCTACAACAACAAGTACGGCGGCCGCAAAAGTGTTTCCCAATGGTTTTAGTACATGGTTTAATACATTTTGGCACCGGTCCTCTACTTTCTCTCATCTGAAGAGCTCTATTAACTCAAAAATTATGTTTTGAGGCAATTCATGCCACACTTAGTAGACACTTTGTTTTAATTAACGTGCAATTCCTATGAGGATTAAAACTCTATTTTGTCCAATTTGCGAATTTATTTATCCCATCTTGGGACAACTGAACATTTTTTCTTGTAAAGCGGCGTACTTATATCTGGGACAACATAAGGGCGCACACCAAAAAAGAGCGAGAAACTCGACCTAAGCACGTTTAAGAACATATGAAGAGGTCGAAAAGACCAACGATAAGCTACAGATGCCTTCAGTTTTAGGAAGAAATCGAAATTTTAAGGTCGAAGAATTATTTTAATGAAGCATTTATTAGCAAAAACCTTTTATATTTTGATGGCCAGTAATATTTAGGCCATGGTACGATAAATACAAAACTCGTAGCCTCCTCCTCTTGCGGAGATTTTTAATTATTATGAGTATTTAAATAAAGAATTATTCAAACTTTGCTTAAAACTTGTAAATATGTGAAGAGAAAGCACAAAAATGTGGCGCTCTTAAGCACTCGTACTTAGTTCAGTGACCGTATGTGTCTACATTTAGGTATTTGCAAAGCAGCGAAAAAATGACAGGAAACTACTGACAATATGCTGCTCTGCTGTTGTAGCGCCAGACAGGTGAGTGCGAAGCAGTGTTACCACTCAAAAGTTTTTTTCTAGCATAATTGAAATTTTTTCGGAGTAATCAAGCATTCTACCGGAAATATATTCTCCTAGTACGACTTTAGTAAAATTCATCATTTCTGAAGGTTAGATATCATCCCGCTGATAATCAAATTGCAATTTAATTTAGTCTAAGATTTCATGCATGGTTTTAATTAATACATTATACTACTTATATATTTTTATAGATAATTCGCGCTTACATCTCTTGCGCCTCCCCCGATTTGTGGTGTACGTTTTGAAGTTTTTTCCAGGAGCTGTTTCATGGCAGAAATACAACAGGAGGTTTGCCATTGCGGTCACCAACTTTTGAAAAAAACGTGTATTCGGCTACGGCAGCTGCCGTGATTTAAGCAAAAACGTATTATCAAAATATAGTCAGTATTTTTCCGTGTTGATATTGCTAAACATGCATCCATTTCAACCAGTCAGATAAAAAAAAAACCTACTAATATCGGTGGGAAATGCACAAAAATGGCATCTTTGCATGAGCACCGAGCGACAAGTGGTAAGCTTTCGTACGACGAAACGAATGGTGAGGATCGGTCAGTTAGACAAATAGCTGATTGACAGCAACAGCTAAATGCCACACATATCTACATACATATGTACATACAAATGTATTGTAATACATAAAGCGATTTTGTTATTTTTGCTCTGTTCACTTTTATGTAATTATGTTTGTATTTGCAAACACAAAATTCCACTTGTTGCTCACCCTCTCATTCTCTCTTTGTGTCTTTCTTCGGTGGATAGCGGATAGTTGATAGCTGAAGACAGCTTACATTCGTTGTATGCTTTGAAATTATATACGTATACATTATTACGAGCTCGTTACGATTCATTTTATTCGCGATCACATGTTGATAATTACAAGAGGCTGTTAAAACTTTTGATGTGTTGTTGTAACACGTGTGTAACGTCGGTGATTTTAGGTTTAGATAGAGAGTTGCAGCGCACATTTAATATTGTTTGTTGTTATTATAAAAAATCATTGTTGATTTTGTATCAATTTTTTGCGCTTATGACTAAAATGTTAAGAATGTATACCCTACAAGCAGACAGACGCAGACGCGTTTTCCGACTGACCAAAACTAATGCAATCAAATTACTTTTCTAGTTGACACAATGGAATTTGGTCTCTTGTGGGGTATGCCAGCCATGATATGTTACAAGGGTTGGATAGCTGCAAATAATGGCGGTATTTACAATCGTAAAATTTGTTTTTGACATCAACAGCGCCGTGTAATATTTTTGCAGTACTTAAAAGCACGATAATTGCGAGTATAGGTGATTTAAAATATGATGGCATACAAATGGCTTTATTAAAAAACCAATTGAATGCCATTTTTGGGTTGTCTATCAATTTTTACCCGATTTCCACTGATAGAGCTGACTTCGAGATATCCTCATATGCTACAAATGGGCCGCTGGACGGCGCAATGGGCGAGACATTTTGAGAAATCGTATTTATGATCCGACTTTTTTTATTATGATTCAAAATCAGAATATTTGTTACACACAAAGGAACGTTGTGCTTGAGATTTGTATATATACCTAACAAAAATTTGGTATTTATTTGAATGTTTCTTATAGACTCTGGAACTGCATACTTTACCGAATGTGTTCAGGTCTCAAACAGGGAAAAATATCGCAGATTAAAACCTCTCTCTCGTACGCGCCAATTATATTATATACACTGAAGAGCAAAACTGTAACAAAATGTAATACTTTCTATTTCAAGACATTTTTTTTAGACATGTTTTAACAAATCAAATATTTTTTTTGCATAACTTTATTGGCATGTATAGAGAGTACATTATTTGCATTATTGCTTGCTACTAGTGTTGTTGTTGTTGCATTGACACCAAACCGGTTTGAGAGAGAGAGTACATACATGCCAATAAAGTTATGCAAAAAAAATATTTGATTTGTTAAAACATGTCTAAAAAAAAATGTGTTGAAATAGAAAGTATTACATTTTGTTACAGTTTTGCTCTTCAGTGTATATACATATATATATACATATATTAGGGCGGGTCGATTTAAAAATCGCTCATTGCTCTGTGAAAATCGTATTCTACGGATTAAAATAAGAAACTTTGCCGAAGGAACCATACCTCTAAAACAAATTCTGATGTCCCCCCATTTGGGTCGAACGAAAAATCCCACTTTGACCCATTTAGAGTGCTCCAATCGAGTCCAAATGTATAACCGACCCCCACTAACTTTGGACGGCCGATCCACCCATGCCAGTGGCACACCCCCTGGAACTCCCCTGGGGGCTAATAAAAAAAATGAATTCCAAAAATATTTCTGTTTCGTATTAGCATTTTAAGTTCAGAAGCTCTTAAAAAACACCCGATTCCATGTTTAATCACAAACTTGTTTGGGTAAAAGATTTTGCTGATTTTGAAGTTGTGTTCGATAGTCATTTTACGTTCGAAAATCATACCTGATTTCTCCTTCCAGATGCTTAATCAAAGGAAGCTGCTCCACAACTCTTTAGTTCTTTCAAAACTCGCGGATGCCCCTAATATATAGAATCCGATCTCTATTTGCTAGGCTACTAGAAGTGAAATGGTGCAACGTAAATCGATATAAATTTGATAAAATAAAACCGATAAAATTTAAAGTACTGCTACGCTCTTACATTTGAAAGCAGAAGGATAATCCTGTTTTCTCTTTCTTTACAACCAAAAAATTAATCCAAATAAAAAACCAATGAATACTGGAATGGCACAAACGGTCATAATCACTCTAAAAAAAGTGTTAAATTTTAATACCAGCGGGGCAAAATGTCATCTACCACTAGACAAAAAGGGCCTCAGATTGCGCTGTGGAGCACTTACAGGCCACTTTGCCTGCAATAAACAGTTCAATACATAGGACTGTGAAGCACTCGCTTATGCAACTTCTGCTGTGATACAGTTGAGTCTATGGAACACTTAATCACCAATTGTGAAGTTTTAGGTCACAGATGGCACAGAATCCTGAGCTCGTACCTACTAGAGGATGAAATCTTACAAATGCTCCCTCCTAAGGAGCTGGTTCGATTCCTCGGAATACTAAATAATTAAAATGAAACACTTAGAGGCGCACAACAGCTCAATCAGGTCGCAGTGCATAAAGGCCTTCGCCTAACCCATACTACACCATTACTATTTTTTCCATTGACTGTAATGAATCTCTCGGTCTGACTAGTTTTAATATTTGCGGGATATATTAAAACATTTCGTATTCAAAATCAACTTTATCTTCATTTGCTAACAGCTAATTATCTTTCGCAAGCACCTATACTTAGACCGTTTTTGGAACATAATAAAATCTAAAAAACAAAAAAAAAGATTTCTTTTGCATCTTCAATATCTGCTTTTAACTTTTCCATTAACGCTTTGTACTGCTACATAGTTTATGGTATCCTTTTGTGGGCCATTTTATTTTTTTACATGGACAACTACTTGTAGGTCTTATCTTTAAATCATTTTGTATCTCCAGTCGTAGATAAAATAAAAAGGAAAAAATGAAAATGAAATTTCCATTAAAATGAAATTTACATTTTCGCTCTGACCTCAACACATTGTTGTGTTTGCTGTAGTAACCTTGCTAAATCCTGCTTAAAGTATTAACAACGAGACATATTTGAAGAGCTGATTCATGTAATGGTATATTTCAGTCTCCGTTGTAGATTACCTTTAAATAGCACTTAGTATCCGTAGCATAAGTAAGCTCCGGCGACGGTATCTACAGTGTAAATAATTGAACGAAATTAAAATAATTCAATTTAATTTTAATAAAAAATGCAGTAGAAAAAGTTGTTCCACGATTTTCTCTTAAGTGCCAAAGTTCTTCAATGCTCCGTATTCGATACATGATTCGCTCGAAATGCGATCTTGTTTTAGTTTTATTGCTAGAGCTACTTAATTTTGCCCTTAAATGCCGTTTTCCTGCTTATGGTTCTCATATGCTAGCCATTGTATACCACTTGACAGCCATAATATTTCAGCAGTAGGCCATCAACAGTGTAACGCTTTGTCTAAGATGCCATTTGATTTCAAAGCGCGTGGAGTGGTAACTAAGATTCGATTAATAAGTCTACTGTATTTTTGTTGCACGAAGTATAAAGTGGATATGCACATAAATACGCACTATGTGTCCTCCTACAGTTTTCCTATTTTCGCTATTCGGTATTTCACGGTCGAAACCAGTTTGGCTGCTAAACATCAGGCGAGAATCTTCATGTAATAGTCAATTAGTGTCAAATATTTTTCACTCGATTTATGCTGTTTATTCACTACAACCACACAAGTGCACAAAAACTTCCTTTTAGAAACCTTGTGAGTTCGATGTTAATCAGTGGCAGTAAAATCAATTATAACACTTATTAGAATCTTCTGACGTCATTTGTTTACTAATTATGAATGCGCGTGACAATAGGGAGAGCAATGAAATGAAAAATTAAAGAGCTGGTTGAATTAGACTGGAGTTAAAATTTTAATAGGACTATCAATAAGTTCGTGCGGTTTTACAACAGATGGCGTAACTTGATTATTATTCCATCGATCCACATTTCCAAACATTCATTGGAGAGCTACTGTCGTAAGGCACAAACGTCAGTATAAGTTTTTTATTTGAAGCGTAAACAACAATATTTTTACCACACTTGAAAATGTCGAATTTCGTGCCAAATAATGTGTTTTTGCGGGGAATTCTTCTTCATTATTTTAATATGAAGAAAAAAGCAGCCGAAAGTCATCGTATCTTGGTGGAAGTTTATGGTGAGCATGCTCTATCTGAGCGAACGTGCCAGAAGTGGTTTGCACGCTTTAAAAGTGGTGATTTTGGCTTGGAAGACGAAGAACGCGAGGGTGCGCCGCCAAAGTTCATGGATACCGAATTGGAGGAATTGCTCGATCAAGATCCGGCTCAAACGCAAGAAGAGGTTGCAAAAACTTTGGGAGTTGATCAATCAACCATTTCCAAACGTTTAAAAGCCATGGGAATGATCCGAAAGGTAGGCCATTGGGTGCCGTATGAATTGAAGCCAAGAGACGCTGAACGCCGTTTTATGGCATGCGAACAACTGCTTCAACGGCACAAAAGAAAGGGTTTTTTGCATCGAATTGTGACTGGCGATGAAAAGTGGGTCCATTACGACAATCCAAAACGTCGGGCAACGTATGGATACCCTGGCCATGCTTCAACATCGACGTCGGCGCAGAATATTCATGGCCTGAAGGTTATGCTGTGTATCTGGCGGGACCAGCTGGGTGTTGTGTATTATGAGCTACTGAAACCGAATGAAACGATTACGGGGGATGTCTACCGACGACAATTGATGCGTTTGAGCCGAGCACTGCGAGAAAAACGGCCGCAATACGCCGATAGACACGACAAAGTTATTTTGCAACATGACAATGCTCGGCCACATGTTGCACAAGTGGTCAAAACATACTTAGAAACGCTCAAATGGGATGTCCTACCCCACCCGCCGTATAGTCCAGACCTTGCGCCATCCGATTACTATCTCTTCCGATCGATGCAACATGGCCTGGCTGACCAGCACTTCCGTAATTACGATGAAGTCAAAAAATGGATCGATTCGTGGATTGCGGCAAAACCGACCGAATTTTTCACAAAGGGAATCCGTGAATTGCCAGAAAGATGGGAAAAAGTAGTAGTAAGCGATGGACAATATTTTGAATATTAAATTTGTAACCATTTTACGTCAATAAAGTTTCAAATTTCGAAAAAAAACCGCACGAACTTATTGATAGTCCTATTACTTTGTTGTACTTTATTCATTATTTTATACAAATTAAATGATTACTGCTAAATAAATTGCGGACTATTGCAGATATGTATATCCCCAAAATGGGCTGTTAAATCTAAGCTTATACAGACAGAAACTCAGTATCACACGTACACCCATGATCAAAATATTAGATACGCGATATTGTGAGTATTTTAATTTTTATGAACAAAATATTACATACGCGATATTTTGAACAGTTTTGACTAGTTTTTTTATTTTATTATACATTTTTTTCTTTATTAGTTTTTTTTTGTTATTAATTATTTATTATTTTTATTCATTTCTTCATATTTATTTACTTACTTTATACAGATAGAAACTCAATATCATAGGCACATCCATGAGTAAAATATTAGATACGCGAATTTTTGACTAGTGTTTGATTTTTATTTTTTGATTAATTTTTTTAAATTAATTTTTTTTTCAAACTGTCTTCTTTATTAATTTTTTATTTAATTTTTAATTTAATTTATTATTTTTTGTTTACTCATTTTTTTATTTTTTTTTCGGGTTATTAATTTTATTTTTTTTATTTTTTGCTTATTAATTTTTTTCTTTATTATTTTTTTTTTTTTTGTTTTTCTTTTTTTTTATTATTATTTTTTTATTAATTTTTTTGTTTATAAATTAATTTTTATTAATTTTTTTCTTTATTCGTTTTTTTTGTATTATTTTTTTTTTTTCATTTCTTTATATTTATTTTATACAGACAGAAATCATATGTACACCCATGAGCAAAATATTAGATACGCGATATTGTGACTATTTTTTTTTTCATGAACAAAATATTGGAAACGCGATATTTTGACCAGTTTTGACAGGTTTTTCATTTTTATTTTTTGATAATTTTTTTTTTGACAAATTTTTTATTAAGTTTTTTTCTTATTAATCTTTTTTTGTTTATAATTTTTTCTTCATGAATTTTCTTTATTATTTTAACTTTTTTATTTTTTGTTCATTAATATTATAATTTTTTTTTCATTTTTTGTTTATTAATTTTTTTGTTATTATTTTTTATTAATTTCTTATATTATGTTTTTTTATTAGTTTTGACTAGTTTTTTATTTTTATTTTTTGATAAATTTTTATTTTATTAATTTATTTATAAACTTTTTTAATTTTTTTATATATACATATTTTTTTATTATTTTTTGTTTATTAATTTTTTTATTATTTTTGTTTATTCATTTTTTTATTAGTTTTTGCTTATTCATTTTTTATAATTTTTTGTTTATTAATTTTTTTGTACATTCATTTTTTTTTTATTAATTTTTCTTTTATACATTTTTTTTCCATTCTTTTTTTTCTTTGTTATTTTTTTTTAATTTTTTGTATTAATTTTCTCTTTATTAATTTTTTTCTATTTTTTTTTTTTTTTGTTTTGTGATTAATTTTTAAATATAGTTAATTCTACAACAATTAACATACAAATGAATGTTTCCAGCATTGTGCAAGACTTATAAAAGTTCGACAAATTTTCATCAAAATCTCGAACTTTTTAACACAGTTTTATAGCTCAATAAATTTTGGTATAATAAAGTGTCAGTTTTAAGTGGCCCAAATTTGTTGATTATTTATCATTTTTTCCCCCTGACGGTGTTGCATATTTTCTTCATATAACGAATGCACGACAGATTTTTATATGAGAATAATTTTGCACAAACACCACACCCTATTCACTAATGAGCTTCAAGTAACTGAGAAAACGAAAGCAAATAACCATTCATTTCTTCTCTGTATAGGTTTTGGGGCAGCCACCTGGCAAATCATACATTTTTTTCTGAAAATTATATTTTTTTCAAGCGCCACATTGTTTAATTTCAGCGGTTTGGGGACCCACGCAGTAGCAGAGAAGCCAATTGACTGTTTGGAGTGGATAATTAATCGGAAGGTCTCCTTTTTTTGTTATGAATAGTGTTTTTCTATAGCATTTTAAAAAATAAACCAGCCATGTTAGTATGTAGTAATTAATAAATATATAAAAGTAATATACGACCCCAGTCGACTAACCCACATAAAACATGGATACATTTAAATTGCTAAATACTATAGCTGTACTGTTTATACAAAATTTAAATATGAACATTAGTAAACATAAAAGTAAATACCAAGAAAAAGAAAAAAAAAACCGAAAAACAAATTTAAAAAATAAAAAAAAAAAATATAAAAAAAAATAAAAATATAAAAAAAAATAAAAATATAAAAAAAAATAAATACATCAACATAAAATTTTTCCCACGCATAAAAACTTAAAATTTTTAAATTTCAGATGGCCAGAGGTGCATACCTACTTGCAAATACAATACTTTCATATAATATATGCAGAAATATGTGCACTAGGGTGGGTTAAATTTTGTATCTACCTTTTTCGGCGATTTCTTACGTAAAATAGAAGCATTTCGAAAGAAATGTAAATCCGTTGATAATCTGATTGTCAAAAACTATATTTTTAGCTTTGAGGCAGAACATCAAAGTAAATCCGAAATCATTTTAGAATTTTGTCAAATCTAAAAAGACGAGTTCAAGTAAACCTGCTTCGGTGATGTTAGATCATAAATTTATGATACTTATTTGCATACTGTCAAATAATGACGGCTTCGTTTCTAAATTTTGGCAATTTGCACATCTCATTTGATAACATTTTCAAGGGGATGTCTTCCCTCAAACCTTCGTCACATATAGTAAATGCTGACGGTTTTTCGGCTATCTTGCTCAAGAATTGACCAACGTTGGAAATTCCTCTTGAGATTATCTATAAAAAATCCTTATATACAGGCACTTTCTCAAATGAAAGGAAATTTACAATCGTCACACCATTCTTAAAACCGGAAGAAAAAATTATGTTCGCATTGTAGGCTGATTTCCAAGTCGATGTTTGAGTGCATTGTAAAACAGAAAATTTATTTTGCGGTTAAGTCTTTAATTAAGGTAAACCAACGTGGTTTTGTAACTGGCTGCACTACAGCTACTAAACTTGTCGCACGAAATTCTAGACGTCGCACGAGATTCTAGTAAACAAGCTGGCTCCCTTGGACTGTCACTCCACCTTTCTGCCATGGCTTAAGTCATATTTGACGGACAGAGGGTGCGCGGTAAAAATCGATGGAGTTTTATCGAACCACTTTGTTGCTACTTGAGGTGTCGCCTTGGGGAGCATCTTAGGGCGACATCTTTTTGCTATTTTTATTAATGGCATACGCAAATGTTTTTCCTTTTCAAATTTCTCGCTTTTCGCGAATGATTTGAAAATTTTCTCATCAATTAAGCGCTCAGTGATTGCTCAGGAGCTTTAACTCGACTTGAAAATCTCAATCGTTGAGAAGGTCAATTATAGTGAATTATGATGAATATAACTCTTTCTGAAACATTATACTCCTAGAGTATGTCTTATTATCAAATACTTTTATGCGTTTTATATATTTTTTTCATAATTTCAAATAAAATAATTGCAATGAATAATTTTTTCTTTATTTAAAAGTAGAGAAATCGGGTTTCGTCCTTTGAAAATAATAAATAAATAATAAATAAAAAAATAAAAGAAAATTTATTGGGGCTTAATAACTAAAATTAAAAAGAAAGTGGCTCGAAATCCGATTTGGGGCTAAACTTGCCTGAATTTTTTAGATCAAAATTGCCAAACAAAAACAATTTCGTTCAAAATTGCCAGTGGAATAGTGTTAGTAGCTGAAAAAAACTCGTTTATATGTTTTAAGAACAAGTTGACCCGCCCTAATGTATATACATATATCATTATTTTTAAAAACAAATGACAAGATTTTTAAAAATGCACACTTAAACAAAAAAGAAATCAGTAAACAAAATATTTTTGTCTGTGGCATTCTAAGAGAAAATACAGTGTTAAAACAACAACGTTATGGCTTATGATCCACAGATCGCCGTGTGAAGCCAATTCATTCAACCATCAGTACTCGTGCATGAACCCATGTACAACACACATATAATACATACATATGTGCAGACATACATATACATAATACATACATACATCCATAGATAAGTACACACATAAATATACACTACCATATTCGAGGTACAGTTGACTTACATATATTCTCATAATATACATTTTCAAAATTGTGTATTTAATTATTTGCACTGAATTTTCACACATTTTTAACGTATACGCACACATTTGCAAGTAGCAACAATATGCACACAGTAAATCAGTTTGTCTCGCAACTAGTCCGATTGCCATAGACTTTGGAACAGTACTAGTCCACGCTAAATATTCATAGATATGCACATATACATATATATAATTGGGGCTTACACTCTTTTTGGATGTTTAGCCGAGCTCCTCCTCCTATTTGATGTTGTTTCACAAATGGAGGGACCTACTGCTTTAAGCCGACTCCGAACGGCAGATATTTTTATGAGGAGCTTTTTCATGCTAGAAATACACTCGGACGTTTGCCATTGCCTGCCGAAGTCGACCGCTATTAGAAAACACTTTTTCTTCGATTTAGTCTTTCACCGAGATTCGAATCAACGTTCTCTTTGAATTCCGAATGGTAGTCACGCACCAACCCATTCGGCTACGACGGCCGATATGAACAGTAAATCGAATTTGAAGAAACAAATGGAGGAGACTACTTGTGGTGCCCTATGCTCCGCCGCGAAACAATAAGAATTAATATATATCTTAATTGCAGAGTTGTAAAATGTGTTGCTCTCTAGAGGCGGAAGACTTTAAACAGGCGACACTATTTTCTCTGACAGTTGATACGAGTTTTCAATTGTTTTGAGGCTAGTTGGGATTTGGCATTCATCAGAGCAATGTTTTGGACATTGTAAAAAACCTCATCGAAACACCATTACACCCAGAAAAAATCACCGTTTGATGACACAGGGATGATATAGGGCACCAAAGACGATGAGATCGAAATGCAAAGCTCGGAGTTATCTATCTGAAAACTTTATGAGCTGGTTGAATCACTGGCAACCTCGTTCGTGTAAATTGACCCAACTACATATGTGAAAAGAAACAGAGGCACTGAAAAGGACATACAAATGAAATGTAGAACTGCTCAAGTCTGGAATAATGGACATTTTTTTTAATCGCCTGTCAAATAAGTAATAATAAAAAAAAAAAAATTTAAAAATAAAATTAAAAAATAAAATTAAAAAAATAAAATTAAAAAAATAAAATTAAAAAATAAAATTAAAAAAAAAATTATATAAAAAAATAAGGTTAAATAAAAAAAAAAATTTAATAAAAAAAAAATTAAATAAAAAAATTAAGGGGGTCCTCTAGTTTCTTGGGTCGAAAATATCGAATCGCCAAAAGGGAAGAAGGAGCAGCTCTGCGTGACTTCCAAGAAGAAGAGGAAGGCCTATTGTATGGTCCAGGCATAGCAGATTGACGGTAAGATGAAATTTTTACTATAAATCACATGCGCGAACTTTGAAACGCGTTTTTCTCGAAACACTATTTTTCAAAATAGTGACCACGATATTTCAAAAACTACTGAACCGATCTTGTTCAAATATATACCTCATCTTTAATATATTATAAGCCAGCGATTGAACTAGGATTATCATGATTGCTTCGATAGTTTTTTTCCTATGAGCGAAAAAATTAAGAAAAAATAAGTAAAAAATAGAATTTAATTTTCAAAAGTGTATACAAAAATTAATTTTTGTAATTAAGAATTCATTCTAGTTCAATCGCTAGTCTTAAATATGAAGATTAAAATGTCGTTTGGTTTTTCGATTTCAGATAAGCCAAACAGCCGCAATCTTGGTCACCGTCAAGCACCTCTTTTACTTTATGTCTTCTTGTCGGCCACTATAACTTTTATTCTATTATATATTTTGTCTTCAAAAAATTTGTAAAGCTCATTTAAATGTTACTAAAGATTATGTGAACACAATGAGATTTATTATTTTGATCGTTTGCCCGTTAAAAATTATTGAAAAACCCGAAAAAAAACAGACGAGAAACTAGAGGACCCCCTTAAATTAAATAAAAACAGAAAATAAAATTAAATTAAATTAATAAAATAACATAAAAAAATAAAATAACAAATTAAATAAAATAAAAAAATTATTAAATAAATTAAACAAAATAAAATAAAATAAAAAAGTCTGGAATAATTGACATTTTTTTAATCGCCTGTCAAATAACCAAATTATAATAAAAAAAAATAAAATAAAATAAAAAAAATTTAAAAAATAAAATTTAAAAAAATTAATATAAAAAAGTAAGGTTAAATAAAAAAAACAAAATTAAATAAAATAAAAAAGCAAAAAGGTAAAAAAATAAAATAAATAAATAAATAAAGTAAAAAAGAATAAATAAAAAAAAAATAAAAACAGAACATAAAAAAGAAATAAATAAAAATAAAAACTTTTCGATGCTTTTTGGATGGATCTAAAATAAAATTGCCGAAATTCCCTCAAAGTAAACTTTAATGCAGGGATGGGCTTTTAAAACTTTTTCGTATGGAGACTGACTGAGTCTATTGTTATACTCAGGAAATTTTTTGCAACAATTTGCAGACAATTAACGAAATGGAACTACTTACCTATTGGCGGTTCTTACACTTTTTACTGCAGGATTAAATTTTCATGTATTTATGATATGTATGTAGATGTACAGAGGGTGTGTTTTAAATAAAATGCGTAGCTACGACTGATTATATTGTCGCCTATTCATTATGCTTATTATGCGTAGTTCTTTTTTGCGCTTTTTTCATTATTTTACTGATTATGTTTTGCATTTTTTTCCATTCATTGACTACTACATTGGCGACACAACCACTTAGTATCATATTTGAAATTGTTGTTGGGGTTATTTTTATAGATTTTTTTTTTTTTTAATTTTTGATGTGCGTACAGTTTATTGTTCTCATACGTAAATGAAAATATAATAAAACTAGCATCACCCAGTGGGCTTCGCACCACCATACATAAAATGTTTTTTTTTATATCGCAAGAAATTTTTCATATTAAATTTTCTTTATAGAACTCGTAAAATGTTTAAACAGTTGAATTAGTTGATTTTTTTCATTCAACATACTTTCTAAAGATGTCACAGTAGCCTTTTCTGTACTTTTTTAAAATTTGATTGTGGTGGTCACCTATATACAGGTAAGGTGAAAGAGCCGATAAAAACTTGTAATTAAACTTTGATTCTTTAATTTCCATTTCAATTTTTTTACGCTAAATAAATTATGATAAAATAAATAAAGTTAAAAATGTTTTTCCAGTTCCTTGAATGCTCCAGTTTTTATTATATTTTCGCCCAAAATTAATATTAACATAATACACTTACAACCACAACAGTACAACAGAAACGCTCATAAGCGGCTGTGTATTTGTTATTGTTTTTCCCATACAGGCATTTCGTATGAGAGGAAACCATTACTCACATAAAATATCATAACTCAGGAACGGCTGTACCGATTTCAATCAAACTTCACACAAACCACCTCCTCAAAGATAGAAAAGTGTCAATCAGTTCGGCAGTTCTTGAGTTATAAGATTACCAAGGAAATGTAATATATAACGACAACTTGAAATAACCCAGGATCAGCAGTGTGGTTAGGAATTTCAGCTGATATAAGGCTATCGATTTGATCCGGAGTTATTTTATGTACCAGCCAAATTAGTATATGTGCGTGCGGCAATCCCCTTTTCTGCCATTCGATGGAGTACATATGGCAACGCACCTCCCCAAATACATATAATTTCACAATTAAATACATAAGTGCTTTATATTTTTGCCGAAATGGATACTCATGTGGTTCAAACACATCCTAGGGTTATCCAGGTCCACGTTTTGGTCTATATCTCGAGACCCTAGTTACGGAGGGGCATTAAAAATACTCTATACTATAGAATCATCAGCAGCTTCCATTTGCTACCCATATTGTACAAACACATCCTAGGGTTACCCGGGTCCACGTTTTGGATTATATCTCGAGACCCTAGTCACGGAACGGTATGAAAAATACTCTATACTATAGAAATCATCAACAGCTCCCATTTGCTACCCATATTGTACGAACACATCCTTAAGTTATCGGGGTCCACATTTTGGGCGATATCTCGAGACCATAGTCACGGAGCGGCATCAAAAATACTCTATACTATAGAATCATCAGCAGCTTCCATTTGCTACCCATATTGTACAAACACATCCTAGGGTTACCCGGGTCCACGTTTTGGATTATATCTCGAGACCCTAGTCACGGGACGGTATGAAAAATACTCTATACTATAGAAATCATCAACAGCTCCCATTTGCTTCCCATATTGTACGAACACATCCTTAAGTTATCGGGGTCCACATTTTGGGCGATATCTCGAGACCATAGTCACGGAGCGGCATCAAAAATACTCTATACTATAGAATCATCAGCAGCTTCCATTTGCTACCCATATTGTACAAACACATCCTAGGGTTACCCGGGTCCACGTTTTGGATTATATCTCGAGACCCTAGTCACGGAACGGTATGAAAAATACTCTATACTATAGAAATCATCAACAGCTCCCATTTGCTACCCATATTGTACGAACACATCCTTAAGTTATCGGGGTCCACATTTTGGGCGATATCTCGAGACCCTAGTCACGGAGCGGCATCAAAAATACTCTATACTATAGAATCATCAACAGCTTCCATTTGCTACCCATATTGTACAAACACATCCTAGGGTTACCCGGGTTCACGTTTTGGCCTATTTCTCGAGACCCTGGTATCCGATTCTTAAAATTTTAAAACACAAACCATCTACTGAATAGTCCAAACAAAGCCTAAAAATTTGGTTTGGATAGGTGAGCCCGTTCTTGAGTTATAAGATTACCAAGGAAATGTAACTTCTTTTTATATATATAGATACTCATAGGTACAGTGTCGGCCCGAATACTAATGGCCTAAATTCAGTTAAAACAGAAAAATCTAAAATTCGTAGAAAAATTATTATTTTAAGCTGCATAAAATATATATATGATATTACTTTATTTATTTACTAATAATTGCACTACAGACATTTATAAAGGGTAATCAGATTGGAGGTACTTTTTCGAATAGGGTTTTTTTTCACAGATCACGCGTTACTACTGTCAAACTAAATACATTTTTTTTCAGTATTCGTTGACATTTCATCATGGAAAGACTTACGCCTCAACAACGTTTAAAAATCGTACAATTGTATTACGAAAATCGACGCTCTATGAAAAGTGTTTATGGCGCACTCAGTCCAACTTATGATGTATAGCTATCAGGCCCATTTATGGCTTAATGGCTACCTCAACAAGCAAAATTACGTATTTGGGCTGAAAAGCAACCCGAAACCATTCAAGAACAGCCATTACATCCATTGAAAACAACCGTTTGATGCGGCCTATGGCCTGGAGGAATCATCGGCCCATATTTCTTCAAAGACGAGACTGGCGCCAATGTAACAGTGAGTGGCGTACGCTATTGCCCCATGATAGACGACTTTTTGATGCTGGAAATTGAAGCCCGTGATCTCCAAAACATTTGGTTTCAACAATAGCCGGTGGAACAATGGATTGACTGCGTCGTCGTTTCGGTGAGCAATTTATTTTTCGTGTCGGACCAGTGGATTGGCCACCAAGATCGTGTGATATCACACCTTTGGACTTTTATTTGTTATCTTTGGACTATAAAGTTACGAGATAATCGACCGAAGTCCTCCAACGAGTCATTCAAAATTGATTTTTACGGATGGCGGAATTACGGCGCAGTTACGGCTAACATTTGAAAAGGATTATCTTTAAAATATAAAAGTCTTGAATGGTTCTACACAAAAATAATAAAAATTGCCCAATCAATTCAAATTTTCGTTGTTTTATTTCAATTTAAAAACCAATACCCCTAAATTCATCACCCTTTAGGGGGCATCCATAAATTACGTGAGGTGTTTTTTCCAATTTTCTGACCCACCCTCCCCCCCTGGTGAGATGTCGTGAGATTTTACTCAACCCCCTCCCCCATCCCCCAATCTCACGTGAGATTTTTCAAAATGTGGGTTTATTATGTAAACGCGTTGGATATTTATTGTAAAAAGAAAAAAAAGTTGCTTCGTGCTTTTATTTACTAGTTAAGACTAGTAATCAATATTGCTGAGAGTTATAAGTGTAATAAAAATTTAACAATAGAAGACTTAAATCGTAACTACTGCGATTAAAAAAAGAATATCTACTCCAATTCAGTCCATGGAGAATCATGCGCGGTTTCAAGAGAGACTATTGGGACCAACATGTCCATATGATTTTTAGTAAAATCATGTGCTCCTTCAACTTCGTTCTAATCTAGCCACTCTAAGCCGTTGACGCTTGCGCACAGTAACTCATTAGCTCGCCTTGTGACAATCCGTGAGGGTCGCACTTTGCGGAACATACGCGCTTGCTTAGCTGGTGGAATGTGAGCTGCTCGGCTGTGCTCTGCAGCTCTTGTGATAGATGCGAAGTAAATACCGCATGTACGCAGCATATTTTCTCTAAATCATCACGTATACTTGGGCAATAGAGATCAATAGGCGTGCTGATGAAGGCATTCAGCGGTTCAATCGGTATGCGTATTAGAAATGGAGCAAATGATTTTCCGTCATGTTCTTTAGAGTCCGGAATTGTCAAACGTCAACCTGAGTGATAGAGCGTTCGGCTCATAGTGGCGCGAAAACAACCGACGGGCTACACTGTACCGCAAATTCAGATTAAATTGAGCTATTTGGTATAAAACAAATATGGTGGTTTGACAGTAGTAATGTATAACGTCGAAGTATGAATGAAATTATTTTCTTTTGAACGAATTAGTGAATGATCTTAATCATACTACGATTACGCTTGAGATTAAATCTTAAGCATGTACAATTTTTTTGTTTCAATCAAAAAAAAATTGCGTGATATTTGCCGAGACCCCCCTCTCCCCAACGTAAGATTAGATGAGATTTGACTCGACCCCCTCCCCCCCTTAAACATCTCACGTAATTTATGGACGCGCTCTTATATGATATATTATTATTTTTTGTTTATTTTTCTTGAGTTTGAGCTTTGAGTTTCTTTACAACTCTCGTCTTTGTCAACTGTCAACGAAAGTTTTCAATGCTGCCAAATTCATAGGCCAGCAAAGAATTCATAATCTGCTACCAATTCACCATTTTTTGGCTCGCTAGAGAGTTCCGGGACCCACAAATTAAAAAATTTGTATGTAAAGGCAACAGTTTAGCGACGGGCAAGTGACTTCGTTTTTGGGCGCTTACAGTATAAGTAGGGATATTTCTTTTTATATTCTTACTAGCCAAGAGACCCGTGCTGCGACGGAATCAAATCTTTTCAAATCCGATCACACGAGATGTTTCCAAAAGCAAAGAAATTCCTTAACGGTTTGACAAAACAAAAATAATGCAGATACACCAAATCTTATGGAATATTGGGGATTTTTTATTTCATTCCCCATTCGCATTTATAATTTTACATACATACATACACGTATTTTATAATAATATATGTAAAAATTAAATTTGGTAATGTTATATTAAAAAAAAAACATACAAAATTAAAGTTAAATTAAAAAATAAAACAAAAAATAAAAAATTAAGAAATAAAAAATAAACAAAAAAATTGAATTAAATTAAATAAAAAAATGAAAACAACAACAAATTAAAATTAAAAAAAATAAATATAATAAAAAATCATACCTCATGTATTATAAAAATTTAATTCGGTTATATATTAAAAAAAAAAAAAAACAAATATGAAAAATAAAGTTAAATTAAAACAATAAAAAAAAATTAAGAAAGAAAATAAAAACAAAAATGAAAATAATAAAAACAAAAAAGAAACAAACAAAAAGAAAAAATTACATTAAAAAAAATTAAAAAACCAAAAATTTAAATTAAAAAAAATTAAATTAAAAAAAAAACTAAATTTGGTAATATTATATTAAAAAAATATATAAAAAAATAAAGTCAAATTAAAAAAATAAAATAAAAAAAAATTAAGAAATAAAAAAATTAAAAACAAAAAAATAGAAAACAATACATTAAAAAAATTAAAAACAAAAAAATAGAAAACAATACATTAAAAAAATTAAACAACAACAAATTACAGTGCACTCGCGGTAACTCGAATAGCCGCTAAGTCGAACGACGTGCTAACTCGAACACATTTTTTCCCCTATTGACTTCTTTGTAACTCGAACAATAAAAAAGCGCTATAACTCGAACAAAAAACAAACTTATTTGTACACACATTCTTTTCAAACATGTACATTTTGTACATAGATACATATGTAATAGTATATGTATATAAATTATATGTATACTAGTGTATTGTCCATATGAATATTTCGGCGTTAATATCCCGTTAGTTTTCTGGGAACAACATCTTGCATTGACCAAATTGCTTTAAATTTGCCATTTGTAGTGTATCAGTGCAAGTGAGTAATGGATCGTAAAAGGTTGAAGTGTTTAACATTAAAAGAGAGGGCTGAAGTCCTTAACAAAATTAAACGTGGACGTAGTGTTACTTCTTTAGCGAAGGAATATGGGGTAGCCAAGTCCACCATAAGTCTTATAAAAAAGAAAGATAAGGCAATTTATGGCTTGCACTAACGCTACCGGCAACCATAAGCTTAAACTTCTCGTTATTGACAAAGCAAGAAATCCTCGTGTTTTCAAAAATTTTAACTGTCCGGTGGAGTACAAAAATTCCAAATCAGCCTGGATGACTTCGGCGATTTTCAAAGACTGGTTTCATAATTCGTTCGTGCCGCAGGTAAAATCCAGATTCATTAAAACAATTTTTTTAACCAAGTTAAATGACTTTAATATTTATGTAAGAAAATATTTGAAAGATGGGGGACTGCCTGAGAAGGCTCTTCTTCTAATTGATAATGCCCCATCACATCCCAACGAAATCGAATTAAAGTCCGAGGATGGTTTAATTTTAACTATGTTTATGCCGCCGAATGTGACACCATTGATCCAGCCAATGGACCAAAATGTAATTCGTATAACGAAACTATACTACAGAAATTTTCTACTGGCTTCCATTTTCAACAATCGATCGAAAAATCGATATCGATGTCTGTTTTTTTAACATAGCACACTCAATTGATAAGTCGAACAAATTCGATAAATCGAACAGCGCCTGTTTTAATTAGTTCGAGTTATCGCGAGTGCACTGTATAATTAAAAAAACTAAATAAAATAAAAAATCCCACCTCCTGTAAAAACTAAATTTGGTAATATTATATTAAAAAAAAATATAAAAAAATCAAGTTAAATTAAAAAAATTAAACAAAAAAAATTGAAAAATAAAAAAATTAAAAACAAAAAAATAGAAAAAATACATTAAAAAAATTTAACAAATTAAAATTAAAAAAACTAAATAAAAAAAAAATCACACCTCATGTAAATATTAAATTCGGTAATTTTATATTAAAAAAAAATATATAAAAAAATAAAGGTAAATTAAAAAAATTAAACAAAAACATTAAAAAAAAAATATAGAAATAAGAAATAAAAACTAAATAAAACAATTAGATCAAATTAAAAAAAAAAAAAAAAAAAAAAAAAAAATTACATAAAAAAATTAAAAAAAAAAATTAGAATTGAAAAAATTAAATAAAAAATCACACCTCAAATCAGTGCCGACATCACCTTCTCCAGCTTTTTAGATTAAGATATTATTCAAATTGATTATTTTTTAAAAATAAAATCAGATATGATGTTTTGTCTGGCACTGTATCTAAATACAGTTGTGGTAAAATTTGCTTTGACACAAAATTTTACAGTATGTGTCTATAAGCTAGTTTTACGATTTACACTGTAACACATAAAATCCAACAATCTTCGTTCACTTCGAGTTTCCCTGTTGTCGAACCTAATCTCCCTCGATATTTTTTTGAAAGTCTTCAAAGGCATAGTTGCAGCGAATATTTCATCTTCCGGTTTCAGGGTTCCAAAGACTTTCACAGCTTTCGTTATTTGATCGAAAAACGCCAGCTAATATTAGCAATCCAATAAATGCAAATAGTTCGATGTTTTCAATATCCAGCCATTCTTCACCATATATTCGTTTTCCCTCAATGTTTGTGTATGTTAGGTCAATATCATACGTATCAAAGGAGGTGGAAAAAATAGTTCAAAGCCAGAAATTTCTTTTTCGGTAATTCGTGAGCACGAGTAGCGCGTTAGTCCAGGAATCAAGCTGATAATATTTTCTCTTGAAGCTCTTCCGGCACTTGTTACAAGAGGGGTTTTTGAAAAGTTTATTTGACCATTTTTTGACGACATCATTTCAGAAGGCTCAAGAGAATTTTCGTCATCACTAAAATCACTGTCGGAAGAATCTGCAACCTCAACATGATCTTCGAATTCAGAACATGATTCCTCATCATCCGAAAACGCGGCCAAAGAGAATTCACTTCCACTATCACTCATCGTTACGAAATAAATAGTCGAATAACCAAACAAAGCACGTGCTTTTAAATTTGTGTTTACTGTGAACTCAATAAAAACAGATTAAATAATACAATGCAACCGCTGAGCCGAAAATTTGCAATTAGCAAATAAATTTATCAAATAACGTCTGATTTATACGTTGGGTCAAATTTGACCCGAGGGTCGTAGATGTATAAAAATTTCTACGCGACAGAGCCTAAATTATTTTTTTTTAATTTTACGCTTATTACATAAAATATAATAAATTAGAAAAAGTCACGAAACATCAAGTCCTGAAAAAAATTGGTTCTTGAAAAAACTTAATTTTTTTCCTGAAATGGGTCAAAAATGACCCGAAGACCGTAGGAAGGTTAAGGAAGATGAAAAGTTTTGCGCAAGAGCACAAGTCATGGTGTGGATCAGAGGATTTGAAAAAATGGTATCACATACTTTGGAGCGATGAAACAAAAATAAATTTATTTGGAAATGATGCTGGGCGAAATGTCAGACGTCCTAAAGGACAAGACCGCAGTTAAAAAATAATAATAAGAAAAAAATCTGGCACGATGGCGGCAGCACAATGATTTGGGGATGCTTTGCTTGGTATGGAGTAGGACCTATTCATCCGATAACCACTAAAATGGCCAAATTTATTTACAAGGACTTCAAGAAGCGATGCTAGATTTGCTACAGAATATGCCACTTCGATGGCTTTTTATGCAAGATAATGATCCAAAACACGCAGCGGTACCAGCTGGTGGCAGCAGACGAAGAAGAAGGCCTCCTCTGCGTTGGAAAGATCAGGTGGAGGACTTGTTGTTTGTTGTTTTTAACAGTAATGGTAGCCCTGTCAGTGTAGGGCATATCACCGGTCGTCTTCGTCTAGCTCATCTAGGGGTAGGCCCAGGAAACATGCTGTTTCGACAGGTTGGGTCCAGAGGGGGAGGGGTGTTAGATGAGTCGGTTTTAGGGAGCATGTGAAGAGTAGTTGTGCCAGTGTTACACGAGTCTCACGGGGAAGCTGGAGCTCTTCGTCTGCAATACGTGGTGGTTGGACTCCGTTTACAGCATTCACAGGACGGGAGTTCATGAAGGTGGTGACGGTCTCCCGGTGGATGTCGTTTATTGACTGTCTAAATACTGTCCGGTACAGTAGGTTGCGGTCAGTTTTGTCCCATTCCCATGGCAGCCGGTTCTACGTTACCGGAATGACTCGGGTTTTTCACGACCAAGGGCTGCCGCCCCAGTATACTAACCCTGTCTAGTGAACCGTATATCACCTGTCTAGGTGGAGGACTTCGCTTCTCTTGGTGTGCCCAATTGGCGCCGGTATGGGAAAGAAGCGACGGCCAAAATCGCGTAAAAGGCAATCGCGCCAAAAAGAAGAAGAATTACCCAAAACACTCATCAATGTTAATACGTGAAACGTGACAAAATAATGTTGAAGTTATGGATCGGCCAAACCAGTCACCCGAGCTAAACCCCATTAAAAACTTTGGGGAGATTGAAAGAAGCGAGTCGGGAAGGAAATATTCAAAAATAAGCAGGATTTATGGCAAAAAATTCAAGAACTATGATATTCCATTCCCTCAGAAACCTGCCGTAGGATTATTATTGGTAATCATGGTGGACACAGTGGTTATTGATTAAACTTGAATGGTCCTATTTCAATGACCATTTGTGCCAAGCGCCAAGTACATGTGCTTGGCGTAGATATTTCGAGTGAATGGCAATAGCGCCATAATTCTCCAAATTTTACGAATAAAAGGTGGTTGTTCTTGTAGCAACTTACAGACCCCTGTTTAGAGCGGTAGTCGTCGGTAATCTCATCTAACGGGAGGCCCAGGAAATGGGCTATATGGAGCGTCCTGCCTTCTCGGAGTCTTGACAGGGAGGATGTTGTTAGATAAGTGGCTTCTAGCAGGCGTATCAAGCAGGCGATGTCAACTCTGGAATAGTAGGATAAGTAGTAGTAATTGTACCGGTTAAACAAAGTAACAATAGATGGTGGTAGTTGTTCAACCCTATTACGCGTAGTATTTCAACGCAGAACTCGTTTCTCTAGCAACTTTTTTGTATGTGGACTTGCAGAGAAGCATACGAATCTAATATAAATTTTGAAGTGAAAATAAAAGGCACAAATGGAAACAATTTTTAATGGCCTGGAATTTTCAGAAATAGAATTGTTACTAGTTTCAAACACATAAATAATTAAAATATTTGTATTTAAAAATATATAAAAAAAGAAAAAACACATAAACAAAAGAAAACTATATATAAAAAAAGAAAAAAATATTTAAGAAATAAAAAAAATATTAAGTATGTAATATTAAGAAATAAGAAAATATGTAAAAAAACTATATATGTATGTAAAAAATAGAAAACTATATAAAAAAAATATATAAAACAAATATATATATAAAAAAAAATATATATATAAAAAATATATATAAAACAAATATATATATAAAACAAATATATATATAAAAAAAATATAAAAACATATGAAAACAAAATTTCGAAATTTTTAACTCTCCGAACTTTCACCGCTTGTGAACTAGTGAAAGATATCATTTCCACCAAAAGATTAAAAATCGCAAATTTTCCAGCGTGAATTGTGGTTGAGAATTCAAGTATTACATCCCACTATAATTTCGCAGACACCATGTAGACAGACAAGTGAAGAACAGTGTTAGTCAGTGTTACTAAAAAATTAAGGCGCAACAACTCGACAGACGGAACTCAATACGATTTTAAAGCACCGAACAGGCGTATGATATTTGCCCTCGACAACGCCCAACGCCTTAAGTCTATGCATAAGTCTACCGCAAAATCTTTCTTAGCTAGATATTGTTGTTGTTGTAGCAGTCCATAATCCTTGCTCAAAACACACACTTTTTGGCCAATACTACTCTGTGGCCGGATATCAATCCAGTTTGTTCCGCTAATGTATGCTTACAAAAGTAGCAACAACATTTTTATCACTTGTACGAATACATATGTATATTTGCTAGTTAGAAATAAAAAAAGATCTCTCAGTGCACCCAATGCAGCAATGCATCAAATTGAAAAAGCAAAAGAAAGTCAAAATATAAATAACATTACGGTTCAGCAAATAAACCACAGGTCGATTGGTCTTTAGTGCAATTGTGTTGTATCGGCTGAAAAATGACAAATCACCACCAACCGACCGACCCTACTCTCTCATTTTTATCCTCTATCACCGCCAACAATACTCTTATTGTGGGAAATTTTCCGCAAACGAACTTGTTGGTATGCCACTCTTACTCAAACAACAACTCATTCACTCTATACTAAGGAGCGCACTCTTTTATCGACAAAACCCCAATTTGTATGATTGATGTTATTTAAAGCATACCGCGAGCAAAACAAAATTGTTTTTTTATTCTCGTTTTCATCGCTGCTTTGGTATGACGGCGACACCATAGCAAAAGCTGTGCCAGAGTATCACAAAATACATGTGCTGTTAAATGCGGACAAAGCAACAGCAATGCATACAACAGAAACGTGTACTAAACATGATATTAAATGAACACCCTAGGAAGGGCTGATTTCTGCTTTAATATTACTGCATTATCTACACTGCATGGCATGACAAGAAACAGAAAAATATAAAAGCCAACAAAAGAGGTAGCAGAATAAATGACAAAATTTTGGTTGTCCATTTAGTAATGAAAATAGTTCTAATAATCGGTGTCTCACCTTTCTTTTTTATGACAACGAGAACGCACCTTTTCCTACCAACTCAATTTAGTTTAATTAAAATTACTTCTGTACTTTTAACTCAATGAAACACAATTTTTTAAGTCTGCAAGGTAAAATCTTCCTTCAGCTCAAGACGAGAAAATATTCCTATTACCAGAAGGAAATGGCGAAGAGCAATGAAAAACTATATTACTGTCTCCTTCGCACGCGATTATTTTGCAGGCTGTGTATAAAAGAGACAATAAACAAACACGTCAAGGAATTGTGAATGGACCATCAAGCGGGCAGGTCAAAAAGGACAGTGATGCATTTGATAATCCAATAAAAAAAACAAAATAACAGGCCGTATGATGCAAATACTGTATGTTGTCTTGTGGCAAAGTATAAAAAAAATTCCTTGTACTAGACATCATTAAAATAGAATAAAGTGTATGTAACCAACCCATTGTGAATGGCTAATGGAGACATTTAGTCATGTCAAATACTTCATACAGCTAACCATGGGGCAATATTTTGGGGCATTCACAGTTTTTTACACAAAACACACATGTTTGGGATAACAAATTAATAATTTGAAATACAATTAGAGCAAATTTTAAATTAATGACCCACAATTTGGAAAAAAAGCTAGCTTATAGCTTATAATTCACCAAGAAAAAGCGCTGATATACAGCTCAAAAACCAGCACAATAAAAAACACCGTCAAAGATAATAAATGAATAAAAATATCAAATGTTATGGTGTATATTAATATTTTATGCATCATATATACATATACAGCGTAACCTTTCCTACCGGACTCCTCTATTAGCCGGACGACTCCCCATGAGCGGCAATTTTTTTCTATACCAAATCTTATGTATCGGAAGAAGTTACCTTACACCTCTCGTGGATGGACATAAGCTGGCTGACGGTGAGTGTCCGCCCAAGGAGGCTCCACTGAATAAATATATATATATATATATATATATATATATTTTATTTATTTATTTAATATATGGAAAATAACAATAATATATATAAATATTAATATTTAAATTTCCTGTGTTTGATCAATCAAAACGTTTTGATAGATTTTGTATATCTTGATATCTATATTAAAATTAATATTATATTCAAATATATATAAACAATATACATATATATTCTAGATGCGAGGGCGTATAATTTATAATTATATTTCTAATAAATAAATAAATATTATAATTTAGGGGTTGTAAGCCCTATCCTCTTGTTGTTATCAAACTTCTAACAAAAAAGTGTACACGTAAATTGTGTTTAATTTTGCTTTGTTTTTATTCGCATTCAATTTGTTTTGTTTACGTCTCGCAGAGAACCATTGCAGCCATGCTTTTCAGCTAAATGTTAATTCTGCTGGCTGATTCATTTATTGTACATACAAACGCTAAGTGTTTGAAACGTGTGTGTGTTACAAAAGATCTATCGATGATATAAAGATATGTGATAAGAGATAAGAGCACGTCTTATATCAAAATTTGTTGTAGATATATAAAAAATTTTACGAACAAATAACTTAAAAGTCTATCATTACCGGAATAGTGCTGATGTTAAATTTATAAAAAAAATAAAAACTAACCAACATTTCCTCCGATTTCCATTGGAGAATTCTTAACAATTCTCATAAAAAAGAGCATGGTGCATCATAACACACCCATCCCAAACCATTAGCTGCTATTTTATTGGAAACCACTTTCGGTGCATTCTAATGCACCTAAGTAAATAAGTAAAATATTTAACTTACCGTAATGGCATTAGATAAACATTTTCCTCAATTTTGTCGCTAGCAAGCGATCTCTATTTTGAACAGCCGCGTTTACTCAACATTAAAACGCACCGTCTTCACAGTTCTCATTCACAGTAGACTTTATCCACTTCTCTGTTGCAACTTTTTTTTTCTTTTTTTATAGGCATACAAAGAATTTTCGTCTACTCAATTTACCACTATGGACACACAATTGCTATTTTAATTACTTTAATCTAAACATTTTGTCTATTCTCGTTACATTCTGCGTACAATGTTTTTATTATCATTCAAAGAGCTTGTCAGCAGCAAGCTTCCGCGCACAGATCAAACACAACAGAAGCTGCTATTGCGGACTCGAATCCAATCTCCGACAGTGCGAACACAAGATCCCGCAGACCTTCATTCACTCCATTTACAAAAGGCAATCAAATGAAAACTCACTATTGACACAATTTTACTAAGCAACTTTTGAAAATTATAAATTCACACTTTAATTTATATCACCACGTCCGATTTTAATTATCATTCGATAAAATGCAATTCAACGATAGTTTTCCATCAATTCTGTAAATATTCACTTGTAATTTGTAGGCGATTTTATTGTCTTTGCATTGTGAAAAATTGTTGACGACCAACACGAAATACGAAACTTTTCTATACTAGAGCAGTGCTGTCAAAACGCGTTCATCGGCTCAACGACCCGCCAGGGGACTATATAACTCAATAAGCATAAGCAAGACAACACCTTAACACGCCCGTTCGTTGATGTCGATGCATTTCGCACTCGGCAGCTTTTCGGGACCACAATGTTGCCTAATTAATTTGAGTACCATTTTCATATGCCGCATACAAAGCAATAAAATATTCACTATTCATTCTATATGCCCTATTCTGGTACTTTGAAATCACATTTGTGTACGTTTTCAGAACACTTGATTAAATTTAATGAATGAAATCATTGCAAAGCAGTTATGTACTCAATTTACCGCTTTTTGCAATTGCATTCTACACGTAAAAGAGATGACTGATGTGATGTTTTGGAAGTTGGAGAGTAATCGTTTGATGGATGAAAAGGTTCCCAACTTCCAAAAAGGCTATTGTGAATTTTTATTATTTGGCCAGAGATGCATGACGATACAGTTTGGACTCCCAAGCTAAAATTTCTCCGATTATATATTGTTTATATTTAATTAGTGAATAAAACTTCTATAATTTTAATAATTACATATATAAACATGGAAAAATGGTATTGCAGCAACTAAGTATTTCAAAACCATTTGAGATCAAGGATATTTTCCATTGCTAATAAAAATTACTACGTTCAACTTGCAAAGTTGGGGGGACGTGAGTATTTTCTGCCTTCGGAAATGGGCATTTGGCTCTTTAATTTAAGTTTATTTATTTAGATTTAGTTTAGAAAATATAAAAATTTCCTAGCAGACTATTTATAGTTAACAAATGCGAAATAATTACTAATTAAAATAGGTCAGCAATTGCTGAAATATAGATTTTGGTAGAGAAAAATCTATGTCAAAAGAATTTGGTAACATCTTATAATAATTATCGCTCTAGCAATACTCTTTGCTCTTACTCAAAGGTTTTACCAATAGCTATGGTAAAAAATAAAATTGTGAGAGGAACTTCGGCTTTCACGACACTGGGATTCGCTAGCCGATCAGTCGTTGTTCAGAGAGCAAAGAAGTCATGGTGAAAAGATGTGGCCGGAGTGTCATTGTGTTGATTTTTTTTGCATATCACCAACACAATCGTAGTTTTTTCGTAAGCAAACCAATTCGTGACCCCAGTTACGTCAGCCCCTCAACTGATTTTGTCAAATTCGCTGAGAGCCGAATAGTCTGTTATTGGCTCCACTTTTGCTTTTACTCGATGCAATACAAAAATATCAAAATGGAGTATTAAAACTAATGTATTCAAGTAAGAATGGCGAAAAAATCTCACCACTTATTATATCAAAAATAAATGCCAGTTATAGAATAATGCTAGTAGCGACCGAAGATCAAATCCTATATAAGTTTTTGACGTGATAACGTCTTATAATTCGATGCAGCCGGCTTCACGCACCAAAAACTGCGTCGTTGTCTTACTCATGCGTCGTTACCTTGATTGAACTGCAAGCCAGAGCGCAGAACGAACGACAAAGAGGCACAATCGGCCCCCGCGTTCGGCAACGTTCGACATCTGGCTCTCTCTTACTTGAGTGAGCATATATATGTATGTATATGCGCATATGTATATAAATTCACATACTTGTGTTTGCATATGCCTTCTTTCTGTGTGCATGATAATGAACCATTTCTCTGTTTCGAAAAGGAGGATGATTCGAAAAGTAGGAAATGAAAGGGAGTGTTTCGAATGTAATGTGTCTTGAAACAAGCAAATCGATAATGGTGCCTCTTAGTGTTGTTGACTTCTTAACGTCTGATGCACAATCGAAATTGAACATATCTTTCATGAATTTGATAAATGTTTCGTAATTTTGTGTAAATGTAACTGGATCAATTCCATTGCGATTCCATTTACCTCCTTCTCTATATCCATACAAAATATGTATCAAACAAATAAAATCAAAATTTTCTTTTGAAAAAATGCAACCATTCCGTCAGTATTTTTTTATGACGTTGTCACGTTAAATTATCGTCAGTAAACCGACTTTACAGACAACCTCTTTTTGAACACGCTCAAGCCGTTTTATATGACACATATAATATGAAATATAATTTCGATCGTTCCAGAGATGTAAATAGTAGTTTAAGCGTATATGGATCAGTGAAATCTAAGCTAAAGGGTCGAACGAATGCAATCATATAGTAAGACTTTACGATAATCATTCCCATGGCAGCCGGTTCTACGTTACCGGAATGACTCAGGTTTTTCCCGACCAAGGGCTGCCGCCCCATAAAACTACTAGTGGCTGGCTGACCCAACCCCGGACCAGAGGTATTTTACTTCTACATCTGCCGCAAACGGCTCCACCCGAACCCCACCTCGGTTAAGTGCAACAAAGGCAACGGGTGGTGCCATCTTAAGACCTGTTTAGGCCTTAAGACTCATAGGGAGTGGTCCAACAAAGCCCTAAAGCGCCTTCATGCGCAACACAACTCCCCCAACGACCCCACAACCTTCCTGCTCCTATCCCAGTGCGGGGGCAAACCAGCAGCTCTTGGTCCCCCGCACAGTCTGCTCCGTGTGTCAGACCAGAGTTCCTCGGAACCTGACAACAGTCCAATGCAATTCTTGAAATGGCTGGTGCTACTTTCGGAGGTGCTCTGGCCTGCGCACCACCTGTGAGTGGACACGCGATTCTATTGCCCCCCTGCTGCAGAGCTCTGCACCCGCAACCGTCCTCCGCGGAATAACTCTTGCGGAACGCACAGCAGGACCAACATAGACAACACCACGCGTCCCTCACCCCCCGAGTTACGATCACACTCCCGAGGAACTTTAAACTCCTACAACTAAACTGCAACGGACTTACGAGTAAGATTGACGAGATAGTCGACTTTATGAGCCGACATGGTATCAAGATAGCTGCGGTCCAAGAGGCAAAACTGCACGCTAGCTCCTCCCTGATCACCAGGGACGGATACAATGTGCACAGAAAGGATCGCGAGCGAGACCACGGTGGAGGCTTAGCGTTCATAGTTCACCATACAGTGCAGTATCGTCTTATCGATGAAGGCATCGACCGCAGGGACACCACCTTAGAATGTCAAGGGACAGCTGTCCAGCCAGGCGATGCCGAGCTCGAAATATATAATATTTACATACCCCCTGCTGAACGGCAGGATATCACCCTGATATTGGTGCGCTCATCAGGGGTGAAAACCGATTGGTAGTAGGTGACTTTAATGCGCATCACGATCTTTGGCATTCAAGCCTGCCAAATGATCGTAGGGACAGCTATTGGCAGAGCAGATAGACGACTCGACATTCAGCACTGTAAACGACGACGCCCCCACCAGGGTAGTGGGCAATTCAGCAGCTCACCTTAAATCACAATTGCTAGCGCAGGTCTGATAAATAGCATAACCTGGCGACCTATGCTATCGCTTGCATCAGACCACTTGCCCATTATCATCTCGATCGAGAGACTTGCCGACTTTGTTTCCGCGGATCACCGGTCATACATCAACTTCAACAAAGCTGATTGGACCAGATTCGCGGAATTTACTGAAGACATCTTCGTCGCTCTCCCCATTCCCACCGATGTGCGCGCAGGCGAACGCGCATTCCGCAAGGGGATCACAGCTGCCGCTGCTCGTTTCATACCCGCTGGAAGGATCAGGGACTTACGTCCAAATTTCCCAGATGAAGCAGCTGTTCTGGCGAACGAGCGTGATCGCCTACGCCAGGCCGATCCAGGGGATCCTCGGATAAAGGATCTCAATTCCGAGATACGGCAACTGGTAACCCTACACAAGCGGAACAAATGGGAAGAGCATTGGAAGTCCTGCAACTTCACCTCTAGTGTGAGCAAGAGCTGGTCCACCGTAAGGTCCCTGTGGTACCCGACGAAGCACAATGACAAGGTTGATATCACCTTCAACGGTCGTGCTACGTCGGATCCGAAGAGATGCGCGTGCTATTTTTTGCATCCTCCGGCCGACAGATCCAAACGTAGTGCCACCAGTCGGCTGCACAAACTGACATACAACAGTGCGCCATTTGCTTTCTCCAGCGACGAGGTTCAGGGCGCCATCAAACACATGAAACCATCCAAAGCCATTGGCCCTGGCGGACTAAACATGCTGATGTTGCAAAAGCTGGGCCCATTGGGAGTAGAATATTTCACCAAGGTCTTCAACCTGTCTATGGCCACTCTCATCATTCCTGATAAGTGGAAATTAGGGAGAGTGGCCCCACTACTGAAGCCTGGGAAACCCGCCAACCAAGGAGAGTCTTATCGCACGATAACTCTCCTTTCCCCAGTAGTGAAGACTCTTGAGAAGACATTTTTACGTCATTTGGTGTTGTCGTTTCGTAGTGATGCGCGGACAACGTACAGACATTCACATTTATAGTATAGATGCATATCGCATCTGGTAGCATAAATATATATGTATGAAAAAACAACTACGATAAACAGATCTAAGAGTGCTGCTCACATTACATCTTACTAACATTATCATAAATAAATTTACAGCAATACTTCATCTACATATTTGTACATTCCATGTATTCAAATGCAAACAATTATATGCACATTCTCATAAAATACAATACAATATTTCACAGAATTATAAAAATGCAGTTTTATTTCCCACCAGAAACACAATTCAATTCAAACTTGAGTAGTAAACAAACTCTTAGTATCACGTCCAGAATAATATCGATATCGCCATTACCACACATGCCGCTGCCACATATGGTGACTTTCTCTCTCCTATTCGTGCTAGTTTCCAAAACACCCCAAGTAACCTGCGAGCAGGGAATAAAATTTTATTAAATAATCAAATATTTCAAAGCAATAAACCCAACTTACCCCGTCTTGTTTCGGTCTATAATACTTGGGAAAAGTGAACGTAAATAAGCACAAGTGCAAATCAATAGAAGTATGACTGATAGCAAACTTTGAAAGTTGAATAGCGCACTCTATAAAACAGAAATTTACCACATTGTCATCGCGTTCAATTGTGTAATTTATGTTTAACTTACCATTTCGGGTTTTTATATCTCCTTAAATGAATAATAATAAAATAAAAACGCAAATAATGGTTTGTTGTAGGATGACGTACGTGCCTACATGGGTAACAAGATAAAATTTGTTTAGTTGCTAAAATGTCAAATTCAATGCAGAGGAAGAAGTAGGCATTCACAATAGTGTTTGTAAGAGAACCCAAGAGGGATAAATTTTTATTATGCTGAATAACAATATTGCTCTCAAAATTTGTAAATTTTTAGAGCTCTTCTTTTCGACAAGCGTTAGCAACTGGCGAATAAAAGAAGCAACTGGTATCAATGAACATATCTTCGCGTTCCCACGACAGCCCACGCTACCGGAACGACCCGGACTTATGTCCGGCCAAGGACTGCCACTTCAACAGCCCCGTACATGTGTGGGGAATATGTATGCTGTTACAAAAATCTTGGCAACGCTGGAATACGTATTTGTAAAATAGTGAGTTATATCAGTTTAATGAGGTATAACCATACTCGCTAGCGGCGAATCTTACTCGATAGCTTTATTATTGCTTTTACATGCAATTTTTCGTCAAGTTAGTCGAGCAGAGAAGTGGCGAATAAAAAGGCCTTTAAATTTGTATTAATATTTTTTTTTTATATAATTGAGGCAACACTGTTTGTGAGATGTCAACACGTGCCAGAAAAAGTCAAAACATTTGAGTGCCGCTTTTATCACATTGCATTTAGTTTACATTTCTGCCTAGCAATTTCCTTAAAATTTGTCTCAAAATCTTATTAACAACAAAAAATGATACAGTTTAAATCTCTAAATACGAAAAAGTACATTAAGGCCGGGAAGGTTGTCACACCCGACACCCTATACTGGAAGCAATTAAGTGTAAGTTCTAAATACACTATCGCACGGATACAATAATCAAAGTAATTCGCTTTTGCAGGTGCCAACGCTAGTAAAAGAATTTGGTGCCATTGACTATGTAGACTTCAGTCCTATAGAGCCCCATTACTTTGCTGTGACCTGCTCGGTGCGTGTACAGATTTACAATCCAATCACAAAATTGGTGGTGAAAAATTTGTCGCGCTTTCAAGAGACTGCTTACGGAGGCACATACAGACAAGATGGAAGTTTGCTTGTAGCTGGCGATGAGCAAGGTTTGGTGAAACTCTTCGACCCGTCCAGCAAAAACGTGCTGCGTTTATTTAAAGGGCACAAGGCGCCAGTACATCGCGCACAATTTACACAAGATCTCGTGCATATTGCCAGTTTTTCGGACGATCGCAGCGTGAAAATATGGGATATTGCCACCGAGAAAACTTTACATACATTTGCCGAACATGAGGATTATGTGCGTGCAGGTGCCATAAACCCCAAGTCCACAGATACACTAATATCGGGTGGTTATGATGGAAAAATTAAGATGTACGACATACGTACAAAAGAAGTGTCATTTAGCATTGATCATGGCAGTCCAGTTGAGTCATTGCTTTTTCTGCCAACGGGCGGTATATTCATTAGCGCAGGTGGTACTGAAATGCGTGTTTGGGATGCCTTTGCTGGTTGCCGGCTTTTAACAAAAGTATCACAACACCACAAAACAATAACAAGCTTGCGACTTGGTTCCAAAGGCAAACGTATATTGTCTGGCAGCTTGGATCGTCATGTAAAGATTTATGATGTTGCAACATATCAAACTGTACACACACTTGACTTTCCCAATGCCGTACTAAGTCTTGCTGTGGCGCCTGGTGATCAAACTGTTGTGGCTGGCATGGTAGACGGCCTAGTTTCAATACAGAACATGGAAATCCACCGCAAAAAGAGTGGAAAAGGCAAAGGGCCGGCTGACCTCAGTCGGCGACGAGTGACTTCGCTGAAAATAGATCATGTGGTAAGTGATACACGGCTGCCCAAATTAGAGAAATATGATCAGCTTTTGCGTAAATATGAATACGTAAGATGCATGGATCTTGTGATGTCCAAGTTTTACGCGCAGTCCAATCCGGAAATAACAATCAGTGTTATGCAAGAGCTGATACACCGCAAGGGTTTACATCGTGCGTTGGCGGGGCGCAGCCATAAATTTCTTTCGCAACTAATTTCGTTTATATGTCGCTACATCGGCGAATATCGATTTATGCGTATACTGATTGATGTTGCAGCGGCGTTACTGGATGTCTATGCGGCAACCTTCCATGAATTTACGGGTGAATTGGGAAAAGATTTCATAAGACTTGCGGGTGTGTTGCGACGTGAAATTAACCTGACATACGATTTGCTGGAATTACAAGGCGGTTTAGAACTACTCGAAACTGCTGCCGCAGGAGGGGAAAGCAATGACGATTATCATCGATTTGTGAAAGGTGAAAGTGACCAACTAAAACAATCTGCTCAAGCAAAGGAGTCCTCTATTTTAACTGTATAGCAACTGGATTCGTTCAAAAAGTGAGAGGTGTCTTATAATATATAATATAGATTAAAGCTTCAATTATTTTTCTAATATTGTACAAATGTATTTTAAATAAATAGATAAGTATTTTAAATTTACTCGCAAAGCTACGATCAATAGATTTTCAACTATGCTGCGGATAGTCTCGAGGAGGAAATGTTTATTCCATTTGTAACGAAGTTCGTGGAAGTAGAAACAGTACGGCGACCGCCGTAGCAAATGGTTTGGTGCGTGACTACCATTGGGAAGTAGGTTCGAATTTCCGTGTAAGAACATCAAATAATAGTAAACGTTTTTCTCATGGCGGTCGCTCTCGCCAGGCCGCGGAAAATCTCTGAGTATATTTCTGTTACGAAAAAGTTCCTTATAAAAACCATTTGGCTCCCGGAGCCGGCACTCAAAACTGTGTGCAACAACATCAATACGCACACCGCAAATAGGAGGAGGATCTCGGCTAAACACCCAAAAAGGGTGAACGCGCCAATTATTTATTTATTATTTCTTTTTTTAGAAGCAATCTTTTGCCTCGAAGATGTTGGCCAAAGCAAATAATTCCTTCATAAATCTTTTTTTTTTTAAGGCGGCTGAGCGACAAAATAGAAAGAGCGCATAAACACAAGTAGCTGCAATCGCACCTCGTTTCTGCTAATAAGAGTCAGGTAGGAAAATTGAGTATTTTAACTAAAGCAGAAGTAAATTGCACTAAAAAACTGGCCCTTTTGGATAGTTCACTACCCACCCTAATGCTGCTTGCCACCCTAGTTTTGTTAAAGGAACTGCACAGAACCGAAGCTTCTTAATGTTGGTGTTATAGCAGTTCCTGCCAGGCCCGAAGAAGTCACCTGTGCTTGCCGGTGAAGACGCCTAACGACAGTAGGCGTACGTTCCCTCGACAGTCGGTTCTTCGTTGACTGTCACTTCAGCAGCATTCCCGACACAAGTATGGCGGGTGATATGCGGTACACTAGACAGGGCTAGTATACTGGGGCGGCAGCCCTTGGTCGGGAAAAACCCGAGTCATTCCGGTAACGTAGAACCGGCTGCCACGGGAATGTTACCGCAGGTTTCACCCCTGCTTGAACCTGAGCCGCCTCCCAGGCACGTCAGGAGACACCTCTTAGACTACGCTGACGAAATCCAGGACAAAACTGACCGCAACCTACTGCACCGGACAGTATTTAGACAGTCAGTAAACGACATCCACCGGGAGACCGTTACCACCTTCATGAACTCCCGTCCTGTGAATGCCGTAATCGGAGTCCAACCACCACCTATTGCAGATGAAGAGCTCCAGCTTCCCCGTGAGACTCGTGTAACACTGGCACAATTACGTTCCTAGAATCGACCCCGACATACCAAACACATGTCCGGCATGTGAAGGTACCCCGCACGACACTAACCACCTCTTCATATGCCCCTTCAAACCTACCCATCTAACCCCCCTCTCCCTCTGGACCCAACCTGTCGAAACAGCATGTTTCCTGGGCCTACCCCTAGATGAGCTGGACGAAGACGACCGATGATATGCCTACACAGACAGGGCTACCTATGCTGTTAAAACAACGACAACACAAGTATGGCGATTGTTATGCGACTCCAATAACAACAACTACAACTACGATAGGCGCAAGAAACATTTTGTTTCGACTAGGTGGATTCAACGAGCGAGCGCTGTTAGGGGCACTTGATTAGTATCGTGCGGGGTACCTTCACTAGTCGGACTTATGACTAGTATGTAGATTCTGGTTAGGCTGGAGTTTAACCTGACGTAATTGTCCTAAGAAGACGGCTGTAGTTGTTGTAGCAGCATAAACATTCGCCATATTTACATATGGAGTAACAGTCCTTGGAGTGACAGTCCTTGGCCGGATATAAACCGGGTCGTTTCGGTAACGTAGAACCGACTGTCATGCAAACGATGGCTATAGTGATGGGTGTTGGCTGGACTTCGATGACGGGTGACCACCTCTTCAGTCCCGGCGGGAGGGTAGATTCCACAATATCATCTAGTAGCGTGGAATGGCTAACTGCATCGAAAGCTCGATAGGTCCAACGCTACTAGAACCGTTCACTCCCAGGGATTAATTGCATTTAGTGCTGTGGTGGTACTCTGCACTTTGCTGATGTGTAATTCAGATGTTTTGTGAAGAACGGGAGTAGGACTTCAAGTGTCTTCACTCCTGCGGAAAGGATATGTTTTTGGCGATAAGATTCCTCTTAATTGGGTGGTTTTCCAGGTTTCAGGAGTGGGACCACTCTCCCTAATTTCCACTTTTCATGGATGATAGAAGTGGCAATGGGTAGATTGAATACACGTGTGTTTCCAACATCAGGATTAGATTCCGTTGGAACTAATGGCATTGAAAGATGCAGTTTTTTTGATGGTCACTTGGACCTCATCGCTGGAGAAAGCAACCGGTCCACTTATGTTTGGCAGTTTGTACAGCCATTCGGTAACACGACGTTTGGACCTGTCAACCGAAGGATGCAGTATAAATTGTCGGCTAAAATAGGTCGCGCATCGCCTCGGGTCCGATGTCATTGTGCTTCGTCATACTGTGCAGTTTTGTTTCTTGAACCGCAGCTCGTGGTCGGCTCTCACACTGGAATTCGAGGGCTAATGGTTTCGATAGTAGTGCTTAACCGAAGTACTGACGCATTTTGCGAAATAGCGACCCTAAAGGCTTTTTTTTTGAAATTTGAAAAGATCGTGCCAAGGAGCACCAGCAGATTTGGTGGCTCCTAAAACACTCAGGCTAAAAAACCCATTGTATTTAAAGCTCTGGAAAGGGGGTAGATAGTCAAGGAGGGAAGGAGAAAAGTATCAGAGAAAGAGATAGGAAAGAATAGAGACAGAGATAGAGTTAGCTAATCCTGTGAGAATCTTTCACATCTGAAAATATCCTCCAGTTTGAGGAACGAATTTTACTTATTCTCATGACACTTACAGAGAAAGAGCTCAGTGCTATCCGCCTCCTACAAGCACGACAGCCACATTGAGTCCTCAATGATTCCAATGGTGGTCATATGCTGACCCAATGGGTTGTGTCCTGTAATGATACCGACCATCAACCGAACGTCTTTACTTCTAAGTTTTAGTAGAAAGTTTTCAGTTCGGACTTGTCACAAAATACTTTGCAGTTCTGCAGCGTTCTAGACCGGACCATCGCTCTTTATCTAGATTGCCTACATAATCGCTGATCCAATTTTTAATTCTGGCCCTTGTGGGCTTTCAGGATGGCAAAAACTTCCGTTTGGAAAACAGTTGCCATTTCCCCCATAGCATAGTGATACTTATTACTATCGTTTAAGTACCATCCGGCTCCAGTCCCTATTTCATTCTTGGACCCATCGGTAAAGAAAATATCCGTCAAACCTCCCTGCATGTATTCTGGATTGCTCCATTGCGTGACATCAGGCCGTCTTTAGGTGCCAAAAGCAGTGGATACTGCTCAGATAGCAACCTAAAGATTTCTCTGTGTCCCGAAGTTTCGTCTTCGCCTTCTTAGGGATTTATCCGAAGTTAGCGCAAAGGCATTGTCCGCTTGGACATGAAAACCGAGTTCCTGCATCTCCGCTAGTAGAGAGTCTACGACGAAGCACCACAGCAGCGGAGAAAGAACACCCCCTTGATAACCTTAAAGGCTGGAGGCGTCTGATAACGAGGCGAACACGAATCGTGTGGTTCACTCTCCGTCTGAAGATGGCACCACCCGTTGGACTGATTACATCTAACTGAAGTTGAGTCGCCTTTGGCAAACGCAACAGAAGTAGGCTATGTTGAGAAACGCATTATAATGCGCAGTACTTGCAGCGCTGGCAGCACTGCCAATGTGACAATTCATGCAACTGATAGATTTGTTGAAAAATTGCAAATAGATTTGTTGCATTTATGAACGCGCTGTGCAGTAAAATGGAATTGTTATTAAGTTTGGTTATGGCCGAAGTATGTGAGGAAAAAACCGATAGTCTTTAATTAAATTTAAGAAAAAAAAACCGTGTAAAGCTTAAAAGAAGGACATATCTTGTCAAAAGTTTAATATCAAAACGGAAAATACCCAAAAATAAGTATTTTTTTGAAACAATTTAACTTTTTTTACTTCATCTACGACCTTACCCCAGAGCACGCTCTTTTTCCTCCTTCCCGACGTGAACTCGTTCTCCATGCTTAGTCGGACTCTGAGCAGTAATTTTATCTCGGATGTACTAAAGTAATCACTAAAACCAAGAAGAGTATAATAAAATAAGGTTTAAATATCGTATTTTTCATCAATTTTTTTATTAAAAGCTAAAATAAATAATTAAATACCCACTTTTCATCAGACATTGTACTAGCGTATTTATTGGCAGTGTGAAAATATTTGCTGCAAATAATGCACGACTTTTGATACAAAAATGACGTTTAAGAACCCGTTGCATTTGCAGTACTGCCATATTTGCATTTTTGAACGCACTGCTCACTCTGAAATGGTATGTTGCGCATTATAATGCATTGTTGAACATACCCGTAAACTTCTTCTTCAGGGTTTGGCTCGATGCCAGCTCTTAAAAGAAATTTATGGAGCAGCTTTGCTCCAGTGACCATTAGCGTGAGGTGAAGTTCAGCGCACTGGACACGGCTAATTTACTGGGGTTGCAGCCCTTGGATAGGAAAAATCCGAGTCATTCCAATACATAGAACCGGCTATCATGAGAATGGGATCATTTTTTTTTTGGTCTTCTAGAGCGTTAGGTTAAATTAGCCAGGTTGCTTGTCTAAGACGAGACACTCGGTGGCCCTAAGGCCCATTAACCCATCTTTTAACTAAATTGCTTAATTTTAATTCGCTTTGGAAATAATCTGAGAGAATCTGCTTTTGTATTTGTGAGCGTGCGTTAACATGGAACTTAACAAAACCAAAAACAGAACTCAAATCAGTTGATTTAGTACGTTACCTGGCGGTTGTGCCGAGACCTTTTTGCTCAAGGCGGTATGTGTCAAATCTAGGAACTTAGTTACGCACCTAGTAAGCTGTTTATACCTAAAACCCAATCCAGCATAGAAATATCAAAAAAACTGAATTTGCCATTTTAATTGGATATTCCGATTTATTCACGTTGATGTACTTTAACTTAAGTAGTGTTGTCGCATTTACATCTTTTATCAATGAAACGAGTCACATACCATATAATGTAAAATATAGTATACCTGTAGTTTATAATAATAATGCAGCTATAATCAATCGTAGTTGTAATAATTATAATGCAGTTACATTACTCATATTTAGGTATGCAGTTTATTATTATTTATGTATATGTGTATATATAATTACACTTCGACAATTTAAAATACAGTATATGTATATTTATATATATATATATATATATATCTTTCGCTCATTCTACGCTCTTAATACCATTTGCATATAGTACACAATTTACGTAGCTACATAGTTGCAAGCCTGTAACTTTTTTGCCTTTTGTTTTTAACTTATTCTCAATTACTCTCACTACCTTTAACCTGAACTGAATAAAATTTTCGTTAATCATTCCAAGTAATTTAAGCATTATTTAGCAAAATTTCATAATTGTTAGTTTTAACTACATTTATTGTAGGTGTATGTACAGCACTTCTCAGTTTACGTACCGCACAAGCATTTGCCAGCAATTACACACACACACAGAGCACACGGTACGTGCATATGCATGTGGGCTCGACAAAAGAAAGTGCAATACTATACATTAAGAATTAACGCTAACTGTTTTAATCGATTTGTTTTTGTTTTTTTGTTTTGTTTTGTTTTATGAATTTTACATTTCGTATTGGCGCAAATTGAATCACTTTATTCTACTATATTAAATATTTCACTTAAAAAAACACTCTTTATTGCATTGCTGTTGTTGTAAGTATTTATATTTATATTTAAGGTGCGATGAACTTAAATGAATTATTTATTTATTTGTTTACTTTTTTTTTTAAATATGGACACCTTAGTTGCACATAATCAATATTGATGTTTTTTGGAAGAGAGAAATTTGCATTTAAACGAGTTTTTATTACAATTACAAAAAAATATTATTAAAATAAAAACAAAATATAATTAAAAAAAAAAATAAAATTAGAAAAAATATAATTTAAAAAATATTATTATAACTAAAAAATATATAATAAAAAAAAAAAGAAATTTAAAAAAATAATATAATTAAAAAAAATATTATTTTAGTTAAAAAAATATTATAATTAAAAAAGAAATAATATTAAAATTAAAAAAAAATTATTAATATATAATTGAAAAAAATTATAATTAAAACAATTTTAGAATAATATAATAAAAAAAATATTATAATAAAACAAAATAAAAATAATATTAAAAAAATATTATAATAAAAAAAAATAATAATAATAACATTAAAAAAAAAATATTATTATAATAAAAATATATTATAATTAAGAAAAACAATAATGTAATTAAAAATAAATATAATTTATAATTAAATAAAAGTATTATAATTAAAAGAAATATTATTATAACTAAAAAATATTATTATAAGTAAAAAAACTATTATAATTAAAAAAATATTATTATAATAAAAAAAATATTATAATTAAAAAATAATATATTAATAATAATAATATTGAAAAAATATGATTATAATAAAAGAATATTATAATTAAGAAAAACAATAATGTAATTAAAAATAAGTATAATTTATACTTAAATAAAAATATTATAATTAAAAGAAATATTATTATAACTAAAAAATATTATTATAAGTAAAAAAACTATTATAATTAAAAAAATATTATAGTAAAAAAATATTCTAATTATAAAAAATAATAAAATTAAAAAAAATATTATATTTAAAAAAAATATTATATTTAAAAAAATATTATCATTAAAAAAACGTTTTATAATATAAAAAAATATTATAATTAAAAGAAACATTATTATAACTAAAAAATATTATTATAAGTAAAAAAAAACTACAATATTATAATTAAAAAAATATTATTATAATAAAAAAAATTTTATAATTAAAAAATAATAATAATATTAAAAAAATACTTTTTACCCCGGGCCCGGAGTACTCAGAGGGGCCCGGAGTCGAAATTATACGTATTTACATGAATTAGACATAATTGGAAAGGGCCCGCATTTGCAATTTTCCCCCGGGGCCCGGATATGCTCTCTACGGCCCTGGAAGTATGTGCTTTTGGAAGCTACAACTTTACTTCAACTTTAAGGCAGCATATGGATTTCTTTGACGAAAAATTCGAGCTCCTTTAGCTTGACCCATTCATTGAGCCAGTTTGCGATGCTCTCGTAAGAAGTGAATCGCTCTCAAATAAGAGCTGACTGCATTGATCGGAAGGTGCAATGTCTGGAGAATAATGGCGGTTGGGGCAAGATTTCCCAATTCCATCCCTCTAAATAATTCTGGACCGATTAAGCTACGTGTGGCCTGGCGTTGTCATGCAGCAAAATCAGTTTGTCATGTCTACTGTCTCATTCCGGGCGCTTTTCTTAAAGAGCAACGTATTAGATGCAGTCGGTAAGTCGATAACGATCGCCAATGATGGTTTCAGATGGTTTAAGGAGTTCATAATAGATGAAACCCTTCTGATTCAACCAGATGCACAACATAACCTTTGAAGCATGAATATTTTTTTTTCGCTGTCGATAGACCTTGTTCACCTGGCAGGTTCCAACTCTTTCGACTCTTAGGGTTATCATAATAGCTCCGTTTTTCATCGCCAGTGACGATGCGATGCAGAAACCCTTTTCTTTTCACACGTCACCAAACGTCTCTCGATATCCCTCGCCTTCAATTAATGTGGCATTCAGTTACCTGCTTTATGGACCATTCCCATCGCGTGCAAACGTTTACCGACGGTTGATCTATCAACAACCAACTCTTTAGATATATCATCAAGGGTTCGGCATGCGTCTTTATCCAATAATTGTTGTAGTTGAGTATCTTCGAATTATTTTTCGGCGCCCCTTCGCGATCTTTATCACCCACGTCGAAATTGCCACTTTGGAAGCGTCGAAGCCACTCTTTACAAGTTGTATTTGATGGAGCGTGAGTACCGTAAATGTTGATCAATATACGACACATTTCAGCTGCACTTTTCTGTAAAGGTAATAATGAAGCATGACTTTCCGCAAATTTTGTGTTTCGGTACGAACTTAGACAGTTGACGTCAGATAAAAAAGGATTTTCACGCTTCAAACGAATGTGAACTATTGCGATCGAGACCTCACATACACACCTTCAAATCCCCAGTATACTATTAGAGCGAACACAAAAATAGTATCAACACAAAAATAGTATGAGGGCGGAAACTTATTCCCATATCCAATAAATAAAATTTGGAAGGACAAAAATAGAAAAATATGTGCCCAAGTAATTATAGTAATTATCAGCAGGCAATGGCAATTCCCGAGTGTATTTCTGCCATGGGAAAGCTATTCATAAAAAACCATCTGCCGTTCGGAGTGGGCTTAAAACTGTAGGTCCCTTCATTTGTGGAACAACTTCAAGGCGCATGCCACAAATAGGAGGAGCTCGGCCAAACACCTAACAGAAGTGTATGCGCCAATTATTTATTTTTTGTTTGTTTTTAATTATAGTAGCCATATTGAAGTACTTATAAATAAAAAATTAGATTAAAAATAATCCAATTGTCAAATCAATCTTAAAAAATGGTATTACTAAAGTCATACACGCCAGGCATATTAAATTGAAGGAGCTCTGCGGGCACTCTGAGTAATTGGGACATATTTGAATGTTGAAAAAAGATTAAAAATTTAAATTGAAAAAAAAAAGAATTGTTAATCAATTTTGTGTGGCTGACCAGTATCAAGCACAAACTTTAAATTTTCAGCAAAAACAAAGGTATTAATTCTTAAATTAATATAAATATCCATTTTTAAATTAACTTAACTATTGTAAGTAATCCTCATCCTCATCTTATTCTTCTGTTTTTAGAAGTTACTATAAAAAAATTGAAAGATAAAAATGGTTACTGTTGAGAGAAAAGTCATTTCTTTTCTAATAAAAAAAAATTTTCCCCTAAATTATGGTACGCATTCCTAAAAATATTTCAGCTCACAGTGGATTCTGACTTCCTACTATGATTACAGTATTGCAATTTAAACACAACGGAATACGGTTTTTTGAGGAAAAAAATTAAAAAAAAATATTAAAAAAATTGCATTAAAAAAAAATTAGGTGGTGTTACCCACCCTTCAAATCAAAAAAAAAAAAAAAAAATTTGTTCAGCTATTTAAAAACAAAATCGAAAAAGAATAATAAAAAAAATTAAGTGGTGTTAAAGCAACAAAATTAATTTGCTCCCAGCAAATATATGTTTTTTTTTTACATATTTGATTATTGTTGCCACTTAACAAAGAATTTTTTTGACCAAAAAAACCACGAAAAATTATTTTGAGCTAAATTGGGCTTCTAAAAGTTGTGGAAATATAATATGTAATTGAATTAAATAATTCAAAGAAAACGAAATATATGTTGCAAGTATTAATTATTATTAAAAAAAAATATATATAACAGAATGTGTTTGGGAAGTTTTCTGCTTCAAATGTTCATTTTATATTCTTAAGATGCTTTCCATTTCAATTCAACCGGACTATTCGGGTCATGTTCTTCGATTTCGATGTAACTGAAATATGTTGCTCTCTGGTCAAAATAATGAGATACGTATTTTTTTGTTCGCCCGAAAAAATTTTTTTCAAGAGTTATCGCCAATTTTGTTTTTCGGCTCAAACTCGATTTTTTTTTAATTATATAAGAAATTTTTTTTTTAAATGCTCATAACTTAGTCAAAAATGAACCGATTTTAATAATTTTGGGTTCAAAATGATTGTCAGTTGCAAAAAAGTAGTTTAAAATTTTTTATTTTGCAGAAAACAAAAAGTGCGAAACAGGTTTTTTACTCAAAAATGCATTACAAAAACAACGCATTTTAGCTACTGGGTATTCAGCTTAATTGAAGTTTGAGGTGTCCTCTTGATTTGGAAAAAGTTATAAAAAAAAAAAATACTCTTTTTGAAATATTGAATTTCGAAAAAATTTCAATTTTTTTTCTTTTTTGCTAAATAAAAAATTTTCAACTACTTTTTTGCAATTGCTTCTACATGAAGTCGCTCGTGTAAGTAATTACGATCATTTTGAACCCAGAATTATTAAAATCGGTTCATTTTTGACTAAGTTATGGGCATTTAAAAAAAAATTTTTCTTATATAATTAAAAAAAATCGAGTTTGAGCCGAAAAACAAAATTGGCGATAACTCTTGAAAACAATTTTTTTCGGCCGAACAAAAAAATACGTACCTCATTATTTTGACCAGAGACAAACATATTTCAGTTACATCGAAATCGAAGAACATGACCCGAATAGCCCGGTTGAATTGAAATGGAAAGCATCTTAATTAACATTTAAACGAATTTTTCTTGCAAATTTGTACTAATATTCAGTTTTCATCCTTATTTTTTATGTTTATCATCTACACTTTACGGGCACGTTGGAGAAAATACAGAAGGTCGTTTAATCGGTTCTCAGCGAGTTTGATGGAATCAGCTGATTTGCGTCGGCTAAACTGAGTTTGTGTTGGTGATATAAAAAAAAAATCAAGGCTACCACTGCTCATGTTACCCCGTTGCCGTCTGAACAACGGTTGATTGGAAGACTGATTGTATTCAAATAACCTCACTTTCCATATTTTATTTTCATTTCATTCGCCTCTCTCGCTGTCTAAGTCCCTATGACGTAACAACCAAAATTACTTTCACAATTTTTACTCGACTTCTTTTTTTTACGAATGTGCAGTATCCCCTACATTTCTATGTTTTTTCTATTCTGCATTTTTTTCTTGAGAGAGTAGCAGGGAAATCAAGAATAATAGAAATAAGATTGCGCCCATCAGAGAGAGCATGACGTCATAATGGTGCATGAGAGAGATGTGAAAACGCGAATAAGAATGCAAGAAGAAGAAATTACACAAACAACACACGAATAAATTGCACAATTGTTACGTCTGTCAAATTCGTTGAGAGTAACGTAGCGGTACCACGATCCGCGCCACCTTATTATTCTTGCCATTATGCAGAGAAACTGATCTTATATGAGTGCCCTATCAAAGTATATTCCCAATACTTTTTGATTTCTTCTTGCTACAAATTCTCTTGCCGAGTTTAAAATTTTAGTATAGAATTTATATTAACTGCTTTATTTTCGTTTCGAGATTATTGTTTATTTCTTGAAACAAAAACTTTCTCATATTTTTTTATATAACTTATATATAAATTTAGTACCGTTATATGGTTATTTTTTTAATTACAAAATTGCTCTACGCTTTTCCTTAAAGTTTTTAAAAACCCGCTAAATTTTGTTAATTTTTCCGCAACTTCCTTTTACATAATTTATAACCAACTTTTTTAAACTTTTTTTTTCCTCTTAGAATGAAATTTTTTGCGAATCTAACAATTTGGTATAAAATTTGTGTTGAAAGTTACAGAAATTTACTCAACTCTTTTCCTATTATGTTTATAAAAAATTCATTTTTAATTTTATCCTAAACATTTTTTTTTTTAACTTTCTTTCTCATAATTTATAACCAACTTTTTTAATCGTTAGAATGGAATTTCTTACAAATCAAACAATTTTGTACAAAATTCATGTTGGAAGTTTCAGAAATTTACTCAATTCTTTTTCTATTCAGCTTTTAAAAAACTCATTTTAAATTTTATTCTAAAAAATTTTTGTTCAACACTTTTTCACATAATTTATAACCAATTTTTTTTTATCCTTAGAATAAAATTTCTTGCAAATCCAACCATTTGGTAGAAAATTTATGTAGAAAGTTACAGAAATGTACTCAAATCTGTTTCTTTTAAGTTTTTAAAAACTCATTTTCAATTTTATCTTGAAAAAATTTTCTGAATTTTCTTTCATATACAGTCAAACGTCTATCACTCGAATTTTCTATAACTCGAACTAAATCGAGTGGCAACAGCGTTTAGTGAGCAATATAGACTAAATTTTAGTACCATAACTCGAACTTCTCTAACCCGAATTTCTCTCTAACGCGAATAAAAATTTGAGCAAACGCTTCTCTAAGTCGAATTATTTATGGGACATTTCAAATTATATACTTGTTTATTTATTTATTTTTTTCGAGGTATTCGAAAGTTTCTTTTTTGGCTTTTTGACGTTTCTTTTTTGTGTAACGTTCGCTAATTAGTTTTAATAGCAGGTTTTCCCACAGACGACGACATTATTAAGTACCTTAGCAGTGGTATAAAAAGTGATGATGAGAGTTGAGTGGAGGAGATTATTTATATTTGCAAACGAATGACAACTAACGGCCCCTGTTCCTATAAGGCTTTGAATAAATTAGGAACTATTTTAAATGAAAACTCCAAAAGCCAATTCGGTTTTCAGCCACTCATTTCAGATTATGTTAACGCATTGCAACTTTTACTTTTGGTTGCAGTTTCTTTAAAACAAAAACATAATAATTTTCTACAACTCGCAGTCTCCATAAGTCGAACACTTTCCTGGGATAATAGTGGTCCGTTTATAGAAGTTTCACTGCAATTTATAAATAACTCTTTTAAGCGGAAGAATTTCTTATTAAAATTTTTATTAAAATTCACTAGTTGGTATGCAAATTTATGTCAATATTTTACAAAAACAAAAAAAAAATAATAATCTAAAGTTCACCTTTGCTTTTACAACACTTTTTCCCTTGCGTTATTAAAAATGCGCTGTCAGATGTTATTTTATGTGTTTCCTACTAAAGTTGCCATTTAAAGAAAGTTCTATGTTTTTGTTTTTTTTTTGTTTTTTTGTATAAACATAGTTTTTTTTTCCTATCATAATTCGAGCTCGATGTTGGACTATAATTTGTAATTGTTAATTGTAAAATAATTCTTTTAAGGGTAAGAAACAAATGTTTACCAAAGTTCACTAGCTGGTATACAAATTTACTTTAAAATAAAAAAATAAATAAAAAAAAAATGAAAAAAGTTAAAAAAAATCTCAAGTTCACTTTTCGTCACTTTTCCTCTTGGGTCATTAAATAGGCGCTGTCAGCTTTTTTTCATATAAAAATTTCTCTTGCCCAACCTTAGAAGTTGCCATTTATAGAAAGTTAAGTTCTGTAAAAACAAAAAAAAAAAAAAATAAAACAATGGTAATCCGAGTTCGTAATTTATAAATAACGCTTTTAAGCGTAAAACACTAATTTTATATCTCAAAGTTTATGTCTGTATCTGAAAAAAAAAAACACAAATTTCACCGTTGTTTTTTCAACATTTTTTATCTTGGGTTTTTTAAAATTCACTGTCAGCTTTTTTTCATACAAAAGTTGCTTTTTTCTAACATTATCATTTTCCTGTTCCTCCTGTTAAAGTTGCCATTTAAAGAAAGTTCAATGGTTTCGCTTGCAAAGATATTTCATTTTCCTATTGTTTTTAAAAAAATTTTAACGAAAAAAAATTAAAAGAAAAATAAACAAAAATTAACATCTAAAGTTCACCGTCGTCTTTTCAACACTTTTTCTCTTGGGTCATTAAAAAGGCGCAGTCAGCTTTTTCTCATACAAAAATTTCTCTTTTCCCAACCTTATCTTTTTCCCGTTTCTCCTGTAGAAGTTGCCAGGTAGAGAAAGTCCAATGGTTACGAAAAACAAAAAAAAAAAAACAATGGCGATCCGATTTCGTAATTTATAAATAACGCTTTTAAAGGCAAGAAACCCTGAATGTAAACCCGGGTCAAGTGTCTCGAACAACTGTCTGGCTTAGATGTCAACAACCTAATAATAAGGTTCTTAAACCGCACTGACATGCCGTAAATAACTGGCAAACAAGTTGGTAACGAGGATGTGGCAACAAAATGGTGCGGAAGCGCTAGTCGGATTCTGGATGAATCTCCACTCTAACCAAACAACCAAGGGAAAGAAACACATTTTATACCTTAAAGTTTCTGTTTATATGTATCTAAAAAAAAACCAAATAATAATAATAATAAAAAAGTATAATAATAATAATAAAAAAATAATAATAATAATAAAAAAAAAATAGTAATAATAATAAAAAAAAAAACATAAATTTCACCGTGTTTTTTCAACACCTTTCTCCTTAGGTTTTTTAAAACAAAAGTTGCTTCTTTCCAACCATATCATTTTCCTGTTTCTCCTGTTAATGTTGCCTTTTAAAGAAAGTGGTTTTGTTAGCAAAAATATTTCTCACTCCCCATTGTTTTTCAACAAAAATTGAATTTTTTTTTTGTTGCATAAAGATATTTTTTTCCCTATCGTTTTGAAAAAATATAAATTCTTGTATTAAAAAGATATTTCTACTTCCCTATCGATTTTTTTTTCTCAAAAAAATTTTTTTTTCCTAAAGATATTGTTTTTCCCCATGATTCATTATTAAAGGATTGCTCACTAATGACATTAGAATTCTGACACTCCCTTACAAAAGGTCGCATTTAAAAAGGATGAAGAAAATCGAAATATTAAACAACTTTTTGCTTAGAATGGTAGTAAAATAGTCCTTTTTTAGTTAAATTACAATATAAAAAAATATAAAGTATAAACGGAAATTGCCAAGTATGATATTAAAAAAAATGGTTTAACTTAATGCCAGAAGTATATTTTGTGAATTAATTTTTAAATTCAAAACTGATCAGATACTTCGTGATTACCTAAGTATTATGACCTTGAATTCTATCATAGAATAAGCGAATCCATCATGAATTTGGTTGACTAAAAACAAGCTTTGAACATACTCTCGGCGCTTTACTTTACCATGCCTTGCCCACGTAAGTTTGGAGTTTTGACCACCCAGTCAAGAATATTCTTACATTCATAAATACTACTAACAAACTACCTGCACTTATTTAAACTAATATAATTATTATTATATCGACGGCAATTGCCGTAGTCGAATAGCTTGCTGCGTGACTACCATTTGGAAGTGCAAGGATTCAAAGCCCCGGGCATGAAACACCAAACGATAGGAAATGTTGTTTGTAATGGCGGTCGCTCTTCGGCGGCCAATGGCAAACCTCCGAGTGTATTTCTGCCGTAAAAAAGCTCCTCATAAAAATCATCTACCATCCGGAATCTGTGATTAATTAAATATTGCTAAATGAGCTCTTGTTGGTAACCTATGTATTTTTAAAGTAATCTAGTAGGCACGTTCATTGCCCCAAAAAGATGCGCTATCATATCCTGATTTAAGCTGTATGTCAGGATGTTTTCCATATCGTTTTGGTTATGGATTATGGACATACCGAGCAAGTTCTTCTGTTTAAAAACCCTTTTCAAAGCACAATTTTTTTACTACAAATTTTACTTTTCTTCCACTTTTGATAAAAATTTCTAGAGTTAGCAACCCAGTGTCTTGCTAAGGGAGCCGATTTGTCAAGAGGAAATGAGAAAGCTGCTTACTGAGCAAACCTTTTATTATTGAATCGTGGTTTTTCCCCATCGCTTCGAAAAAAAAGAAATTGAAAATCTTGTATTATAAAGACATTTCCCTTTATCAAATAAAAATTTAACATTTTTTTTAAAGATATTTTTTTTCCTATCGCTTTAAAAAATAATGGAAAATCTTGTATTACACACATTTTTCTTTCCTTATTTTCAAGAAAAAATTAATTTTTTTTTATTGCATAAAGATATTTTTTTCATATCGCTTTAAAAAAAAATAGAAAAACCTGTATTATAAAGATATTTATTTCTATTTCCCTATCGCTTTTCAAAAACTCGTTTAAACACAGATTTCTCTTTCGCAATATTCCCTTCTCTCTTTATTATTTATACATTTATATGTACGCTTTGCCGTTGCGAGATTATATGCTAACACGTTTTATTTAAAATTAATATTATGTGAATTTTATAAATATACAGCCTTAAAATTAGATTTCGCAATTCAGTTTTAAATGAAATTTAAGCACAATTAATATTTTAATTAAATTAGTAATAGAAGCTTTGCGTTTATTACAACTTGGTTTTCGTACTCTCATTTTCTTGCCTATTTATTTTTTCGTTTCATATTTTTAATATATTCTTTGCTTTGTTTTTGTAAATAAACATTCCCACATACTACGTTCGTTCTGCATTACAACACACACAACTCCACTAATTTACGCTAGTACGAGAACATTTGCAAAACATAAATTCTACATTTGGGGCTGCGCGAAATTCCTAAACATACCTACAAGCATAGAAACAAAATGAAATGTGTAGTTTATTTTCGCACATACGTGAAAAATTTCTTCATTTCATGACCAATGCAACAGTTATACAAAATATGTTTAATTATTATAATTATAATTTTTTTATCAATGCCTAACAAAATGGTTATGGTTTTTTGTTGTTGATTTTTTTCAAACAGTGATTTCTACTACTAAAAATACAATTAATGACATTTTAGTTAAACAACATGCATTTTTATAGAAGTTTTTTTTAAGAATATTGGTCTTTTCACAAATGATAAACGGAAAATTTCTATGTAAAAAATGTTGTACGCTATTTTCGTTTTCGTGTCTTGTGGTCACATGCTTCCAACTGTATTATGCACAATATTTATTTATAAAGTAATTTTAAAAATTATGTGTGTATGTAATATTTGCGCTTTCCTGCCAAGAGTTTTCATTTTTATGATTATTTGCTTACACCTCAATGTTGTGTTTACTAATATTTTCTAGTTTTCTTACATGCTTAGTGCCTTTTATGTATACATGGATAGATTTGTTTGCGTTTTATATCAACTATAATTTAAGTATATTTATAAGGTTTATATTTTATGTTAAGTTTTTTTTGTTTCTTTTTTTTTAACCAAGGAAATGATAAAAACGTGTATTAATATGTATGACGAACTACTCTATTTATGTAGGGTAGAGAAAAAATCATCCATGACGTTTGCTGCTTAGCCATCTTCTTTTGGCGGGGTGAACCAACCTGTAAAAGAAATGTAATAATTTTTATAGAATTATGCAAGCACATTGAACCTACCATTTTTCTCGTGTATTTGCACCAGTGATTTGAAGCTCTGCTGTGCACGTGCCAAGCTGTACTGGCCCTGTGATAAGGCCTAAAGTTGGGATTTAGAAATTCCAAAACAAACAACAAAATAGCAAAATCTCACTAACAACTTAAAACTCTGCAGTGGGTGGCCAAATTATTAGGGACAGCACTCATATTTGCTTATTGACTGTTTTGCGTTCGGTTTCAAGTAACGCTCGGGAAATTTACTACTAGAAAATTTTATTACCAATTATTATTTGTTCCCAAGACAGTCGAGTCGAAAATAATGGAATTATTCTATGAAATATTTCGTAAATATATTTAATTACGCAGTAAAACAGATTCTATATATTTAATGAAACCACAACAAACAAAGGCTAATGAAAGTTTACAACTCGCATAAAAAAACCTAAGAGATTTTTTAGCCCATAGATCTGAGCTTTTAAGGGTGGTCTAGGGCACGAAAATTTCACATATTTTCACGATTTTTTTTTTTTCATTAAAAATTTAAAAAACGATGTTTCAACTTTTCGGGCTTATTAGTACGTTTATTGAGCATACAAAAAAAATTTTTTTTTTACTTTTGAAACAATATTTATTATTATAAAAATGCCGCTGAAGATGACCCTCTCGAAAAATCTAACCCGGATGGCGTAGATGATTTCGAGACTTCTAGCCATCTGAAACACAAAATTCAAGAAGATTCTTAATCAGAAAGAGTGCAGTTATGGTCGGAACTAGAACAAATCGAATAATTGACAAAAAAGTTCGTAAAATCGGGGTTTTTCCACTAGATTTTTAGTTTAAAAAATAGGAAATTATTTAAATAAAATTATGATTCTAGTTCCGACGATAGCCACCCATGTTGTGAACAACATATCCAAATTTCACGTCATTCGGCTGAATAGTTTTTTTGTTTTCATCCCCGCCGTGCCGAAAAAAGTCGTTTCGAGATAAATGAGTTTAAAATTTCAGGTACAGGAGCGCGCAGATCGCTCTCTACGTAGTTAATGGGCTGTACAAGCTATAATATTGAGAATTTTCGTATGAAAATTTCACAGTATATTCTTAAAGCTCTATACTTTCGAGATATCGAAAAACAAAAAAACGATTTTTTGAAATTTCTAGACCACCGAGTCCCCTTAATACAGTTTGTCTCATAACACATGGGCTGAAAAGTCCCGGGCCTAACACATAGATGGCACTAGTTTTATTGCATTCACTTTCGTCGAGCTCCTCCTCCAATTTGTGGCGTGCGTCGTGTTGTTGCTCCACAAATGGAGGGACCTACAGTTTCAAGCCGACTCCGAACGGCAGATATTTTTATGAGGAGCTTTTTCATGGCACAATTACACTCAGAGGTTTGCCATTACCTGCCGAGGGGCGACCGCTATTAGAAAAAACGTTTTCTTCATTTTGATGTTTTACGGAGATTCGAACCTACGTGCTCCGAATGGTAGCCACGCATCAACCCATTCGGCTACAGCGGTTGCTAAGCTAAGACAGTCAGTTAATACTAACCTTAAAAAAACAGCTGTTAAAATTTCATGTTATTCTATTCATTAGTTCGTGAGTTATTGTGCTAACTTTGTTTATTTTTTATTTTCAAAACAATGAACCGAAAATAGTTTCGCGTTTTAATTTTACACTGTTTCTTGATGGAGAAAAATACCGTTCTGGCGAAACAATAGCTTGAAAAGTGTTATGGGGACTCCGCTTCATCAGACACAACAATAAAACGATGGTTTGCTAACTCCAAACGTAGTCGTAGACACCAGAGATGCACAACGCAGTGAACGTCCAAATGAGGCGGTAACACTAGAAAACTTCACAAAAAAATCCACAAAATCGGTTTTCTTTATCGAAAAGTGAACTTGCGTGAGTTAGCTGACATCGCGCGCAAAACTGCCGCTGCACGTACTGCAATCAGGTTGAGAGGTTCGGGCTTCAGGCTTGACCTCACTTACGGACACTCAAGTATCCTTAGAAACTTTGGGCTCATCCCCCCCGACAACGGATCAGTGTGTACCCTCGCTTAGTCAAAGCGCAACTTTCTCCACCTATATTCCATCAAGGGAGGAGTGGACTGGGTGCAACACTTGGCGTAAGGGTTTGGTGAACGAACCTGTTCACGGATGGCTCGAAGTTGGACGATAGGGTCGGAGGAGGAGTATTCTGCAAAAAGCTCCCCAACAGACTCAAATTCAGATTAAGAGTGTGTTCCAAGCAGAGGTAGTCGCAATGAAAGAAGTAGCTGATTGGTTACTTGCGTAATAAGGTAAATATTTACTCTGAGCGCCAAGCGGCAATTAGGGCCCTGGGCTCTATTATGGTGCACTCGTAACTAGTCAGGGAATACCTGGTTCCACTTACAATTGCAGCAAAATTCTTTGACATAAGGCTAATCTGGGTACCTGGTCATAGTGACATCGCCTGAAACTGAGAAGCGGACGAGCTGGGCAGACAGGCGACCTGTGAGGTAGTGTCCCCGCGAAAGGAGAGGATCGGGATGCCCTTGACATCCTACACTCTACTCCTGGAAAGATGGGCTTCGCGTCTACTCAGCGAGTGCTGGGCAAATACACAACTTGCAAGGTCGCTTCAATCCTTTTGACCGCATGTGGATGACAGAATCTCAGCTCTCACTTCTTTCCTACGCCTGCTGTCATTGCAGGCCTTGCTATCAAAAATCGTATAAACTTCAGCATACAGCGTTCAAAATCCACAAAATTTTAGTTTTAAGAGAACTTTTGCTTCGTGCCCTACTTTCACACCCTGGTGGCCTGCGACTAATATTCGAGGGCTGCACTGTAGTTTTTCGTCAATTTTGTTTCATTATTGACCTTTCCACTATTGGCGTGAGCTTTTCTGGTCTGCCACTGGAGAGTTTTAACTCTAACCGATTTTCGTTTTCTAGGCGATTTATAATGCTGTAACTGTCCTTGCATTAATAGAAAACATTTCAGGCATTTGTTTTGCGGATTTAGGTAATTATAATAAACCAATTGTATTATATTTTCACTCGCACGATAACCCAGGATTATTGCAAAAACTTTTTTTACTGATGCGCTGTAATGAATACATAGTATGAATCGCTTGTAACTGCCTGGCACATCGAATGTAAGTGCAGCAGCAACCAAAACTATACAAAAAACATACATAGTGTACCGTTAAGTTTCTGGTTTTTGTTTACGTTTTGACGAGTTGAGACAACGCAAAATATGATGCATTTTGGTTTTTGTTGTTGTTCGTTTAAGTAACTATTTTTGTTTATTGGATCAAATATTAGAAGGCATTAGTAAAGTGTTCTGCTACAAAAAAACCAAAAACAAAAAATTCAAAGTAATATGCCATAATCGAATCTATATACAGGGTGGGCCATATAGCGTTTGCTTTTTGAATCACCTATTTTTTTGAGAATGGTAACACAAATGACATGTCAAATGTGTTCATAATTTACTTAAAGGTTTGACATTTACGAAATGGGACGCTATACGCTTGAACAAAATTGGGAAATATTGAAAACCTATTTCCAAAGTGGTGAGTCTTCTTCTTCTTTTCTGATTAAGCTCATGTTCACATCGGTGGCTACGTCAATAAGCAAAATTGTCGGATTTGGGGATCAGAAAATCCACACGTTACTGTAGAGAAGCAAATGCATCCACAACGAGTCACTGTTTGGTGCGGTTTTTGGTCTGGCGACATCACCGGGCCATTTTTTTTCGAAAATGAGCTAGGAGCCGCGGTTACAGTAAATGGCGAGCGTTACCGTGACATGCTCAACGAGTTGTTTCCAAAAATTGATGAGGATGACATGGACGACATTTGGTTTCAACAGGACGCTGCAACTTGTCACACTGCCAAAGTTACACTCGAACTTTTGGCTACCGTTTTTGAATTCCGATATCAATTGGCCGCCTCGGAGCTGTGATTTACGCCCGTTGGACTATTTTTTGTGGGGAGCCGTTAAGGACAAATGCTATGCGAACCATCCAGAGACGATTGATGCTTTAAAACACGAAATCGAAGTTGCCATTCATGAAATTGGAGCCCAAACAATCGAAAATGTGCTTAAAAATTGGGTTGATCGAATGGCCTACTGTAAGCCAGTCGTGGCAGTCATTTGAACGATATTATTGTTCATTCATAAATGACAATGTTCAATCTTCAAAATAAAAAAAAAAGTTTGAAAAAATATTGATTAGTTTTTTTTTTATAGCCGATTCCCACCCTATAGAAAATAATTCTAATATAATATACAATATTAAATTGTGAAAAGAATATGAGACAAACTGTATGTATTCGGAGGCATGAGCCTCAATGTCGTATCACTGTATTATTTAAAGATATGAAATAAATAAGAATTTGCCGGTTAGACGAAATTTTATTTCCAAAACCACTCGGAGTTCAAATTTTTTTTCCTTTGTAGCCCCTCACCGCTTAACTGAATACACTTCGAGTATCAGTTATATGTTAGAAAAAAATCTTGAACTAGAAAATATACAAATCTGTGTACTGCCCCTATTAAAATGGCTACCCACTGCTCATGAGACTTACCTTCGTGGCGCCAAATTGTATTCTGGCTTTGCCCTTTACTAGTGTTGCCGCAATTTGCATGATTACAGCTTCTACGGTGTAAGCAGAACTCCAGCCCTGTTTTGTGAGCAACTCCATACAAATGGCACCGCCCACAAGTACATAACCCCCTAAGAAACGTTCACAATTTTAAGTAAAAGATTCCATTTTTAATTTATATTCGCACACACCTGATATTATCGGATGCACGACGCGTACGAATGGCGGTTCGAATGGATAGGTTTCTTTGAAAATAATATTCAGCAATATGCTGTCTTTGCCTTCCTTCTCCTTGAGCATGACCAAGTCGTTGTGTAGCGGGCTGTCGGGATCCACCGATTTCAGGCGTATATTCCATTCGTATATCGAATCGTTTACCAGATCTATTGAGTACATATTACTCTTAAACGAATCGGAACGGTAAATGTCACGCAGCTCTTTCATGAGACGATCGGTCGCTTGAACGGAACCGGAAACTGAACCCTGCAGAATTCAAGAAATTAGAAGAAAAAAAAGAGAATATTACTAGATTAGAAAAAAAACAGTTTAGTTTAGTTTAGTTTTCTAGTCAATTTTCCTTAGCTTTCTAGTCATTTCAAAAATAGTATGAAGATATTAGAGTAAAAAAAAGTTCTTTGAATTTTTTCAAAAATAATTATCTGCCTTAAATTATAATTAAACAAATTTCATTCTTGAAATATGCAAAGCTTTCGATAGTAAAAACTCAATAGTTTCCAAAATTCAACGGATGTGTAATCCGCGCTCAAGGCGGTATATTAAAAAATCAATAGAATTTAGAAACGCGTTTTAGTTCTCCCAGATTTTTTTCTTTTGGTTCAATAAAATTCAATTTCAGAGAAAAAAAATCTTTCTTGGATTAAGATTATAAACTGGTAAAGCATAAAAAATGTGACACAGATCAAGGCTATGGTTTACTAACTCATTTTAAAGATGGATGTTTCTAACACAGAGAAACCTACATATATAGGATTTCGAAGAAAATATTTGAACTGCAACTCGTTTTCGAATGTAACCAACTGCAGCATCTGAGACCAAAATGTTGCAGTAGGGACCACAGCAGGAGTTAATTGCTGCAGGTTGCGTCATCTCGTAGGCACGTCAGAAGGTTTCTCCGTCAGAGAAGACGAGATCTGATTACACAACAACAATCACTGAATTTCACAGTATACAGAGAGGCTGTTAACGACATTCTACTAGAATTCTTTACCACCTTTATGAAGTCTCGCTCAACGAATGTCGTTATTGGAGTCCAAATCTCATCTATCTTACGTTGGAGAGAAGGTGCGGTCTCGGCAAATATTACGCAATTTTTTTTTCTGATTGAAACAAAAAAAACAGTTATACTATTTTGGTCCATTATACAGATTGTACATGCTTAAGATTTAATCTTAAGCGTAATTGCAGTATGATTGAGATCATTCACTAACTCGTTCGAAAGAAAATAATTTCATTCACACTTCGACGTTATAAATACATTACTGCTGTCAAACCACCATATTTGTTTTATACCAAATGGCTCAATTTAATCTGAATTTACGGTACAGTGCAGCCCGTCGTTTGTTTTCGCGCCACTATCAGCCGAACGCGCGACTCGATGAACAAGAGCGTACGAGCTGAGTGGCAGCGACACACGGACAGGTTCCAACCTTCTTTGTTTAGAGAGAGCCAATATTTACTCCAGGTACATTGCAGATGATTCATATCAAATTTTTATGCGTGCCGATTTTTTTTTTTTTTTTTTTTTTTTAGTTTTTTAACGAGCGCGAATGTCAACAAATTTTTATTAAGAGTTACAAAAGGAAATTGTTTTTAATTTTTTTTTAGGTTGTGAAATGCGATGATCAGAACTGCTGCAGCCCACGCCGGAGTGATCTGCATATGATTCTTCACGACCGTTTTCTGCCACCTCCATATCCTATCACTTAGGTTGATTGACGTTTGATAATTCCGGACTTTAAAGAACAGGACGAAAAGTCATTTGCTCCATTTCTAATACGCCTACCGATTCAACAGCTGAATGCCTTTATCAGCACGCCTTATGATCTCTATTGCCCAAATATACGTGATGATTTAGAGAAACTATGCTGCGTACATGCGGTATTTACTTCGCATCTATCACAAGAGCTGCAGAGCACAGGCGAGCAGCTCACATTGCACCAGCTAAGCAAGTGCTAATGTACCGCAAAGTGCGACCCTCACGGAATGTTGCAAGACGAACTAATGAGTTACTGTGCGCAAGCGTCAACGGCTTAGAGTGGCTAGATCAGAACGAAGTTGAAGGAGCAGGAATTAGAGTAGATATTCTTTTTTTTAATCGCAGTAGTTACGATTTAAGTCTTCTACTCGTATTGTAAAATTTTTATTACACTTATAACTCTCAGCAACATTGATTACTAGTCTTAACTAGTCGTAAATAAAAGCACGAAGCAATTTTTATTTTCTTTTTACAATAACAATGTAATGCGTTTACATAAGAAACCCACATTTTGAAAAATCTCACGTGAGATTGGGGGATGGGGGAGGGGGTTGAATAAAATCTCACGACATCTCATCAGGGGGGGGGGGGGGGGGGGAGGTACAGAAAATTGAAAAAAAAACACCTCACGTAATTTAGGGACGCTTCCAAAGAATTTTGGGGTTTGCTGCTGGAGTAGCAATTTTTTGTCAGATATAAATCTGGTACTGCAGATATGTTACGACCCTACAAGAACACTCCTCGTTATAGGAGAAACTACATAAAAGGGATATTTGACAGAAATCTTGAAAATCAAATCAAAATAGGTTCTAAAGCTCAATATAACGAATCTGATGAATTCCATCCTGCACGTGTGATTTTACATCTCTTTCTAATGCACGTATATTTGTATCACGGACGATAGATCACCCATCATCTATGGGGGGAAAACGAAATTGAGTGAGTAACTTCGGCTGCCACCTCATTGGGGATTCGCCAGCAGAATTCACATGCATTCACACACTCGCCCGTCAGTCGTTGTTCAGACGACAACGAAACTAGGTGAGCGAAGACTGTATTGATGTTTTTCGTATATCACCAACACAACCTCAGTTTTTTTAAACCAGTCGTTGCCATGACCTCGGTTAGGTCAGCACATCAACTGATTCTTCCGAATTCGCTGAGAGCCAGTTAACGGTTTGATCTTGATCACACCTCAACATATTGGGCACAAAATAAAAAAACTAACTGCCGCATGGGTAAGGTAATCGACCCCAGATGCATATACTGCGAAGCACCGAACGATAACGCGGAACACACGTTCTTTAGTTGCAACGACTGGCTCGTGGAAAGAGATGCTCTGATGCAAGATGCTTCAGCGCGAGGATAACTGGAATGCGGTTAAAAGATACGTTGAAGGCGTATTACGGAGAAAAAAGATAGACCTCGACGCAGTACAACAAAGCGAGGACTCACAAGCAGAGACATAATGGTGGAGCCTAACGTGGGCGAATAGAAATATCGATAAAAAGACACGTCTGACTTTTTGAGTGTCTAGATTTCAGTGTCCGCCACTGTACATTGTCTTCGTGTTCTGAAAACAAGCACTAAAAAGGGCACTATGCACTAAACCGTTTTTTCTTTTGGCGTCTAATTTTTAAAAAGAACTTAATTTAGTGCCTAAGGTTGCTTATTGGCATTCTTCTATATGGAAACGTTGTCTGGTGGTGTGCTATGCAGAAAAAAACCGATTCTAATTTATTGAATACGGTGCAGAGATCAGCGGAATTAGCAATATGTGGCGTCATAAAAACCACGCCATCCATGGTTTTGGATATCATATTACATCTGCCACTCCTAGATCTCTTCTGCAAATACTCAGCGGCCTGTTCCGCTTTAAGGCTCAGAGCGAGCTCACAATGGAAGACTGTCACACATAGACATTCCACCATCTTAGACTCCTATACGGATATATCCACTGATTATGACTATCACCCTCCCATTCTCTGCTTCGAAAGGAATTTCTTAATGACAACCCTTTCTAGACTGGAATGGCTTCAAGAAGATCTATCACCCAACACACCCAGATTCAGATTTACACGGACGGATCTAAAATGGGCACCGGTGTAGAATCAGGGTTATATTGCGAAGAGCTTTTTATCAGTGAATTCTTTAAACTACCGGATCGCTGTAGTGTTTTTCAAGCGGAAATAAACGCTATTTATGAAGCGTTAAAATGGCTCATCAACAGATATCTGCATTCTATCGGACCGCCAAGCTGCCATATGAGCATGAATGCATTCCAAATAACATCAAGAAGTAAGTGTCTTACATTGTCGCCAATCTCTTAATGAGATGACCAAACAATATCGTATTATCTTATGCTGGGTTCCAGGCCACAGAGATATACCAGGAAACTGTAGGGCTGACTAACTTGCAAGAAAAGGTACTTGTATGCCAAACATAAGTAATTTTATGGGGGTACCTCTCGCAACTTGTAAGCTTCTTGTTATGGACGCACTAATCAGTTCTGTAAATCAAAGATGGATTAGTGCCAATACCTATGAAATTGCTAGGCAAACATGGCCAAGGCTAAATCTACGTCTGTTCAAGAATATTATACAATTGAGTAGACTTCAAATTAGGGTCTTAGTAGGAGCCCTCACAGGACATTGTCTCATAAGAAATAATGCAAGGAGATTAGGCGTTTACATGCATGATTTGAGTCGTAGCTGCAGGAAAGAGGAGGAGTTGGAAACAATTCAACACCTTTTTTTGCACGTGCCTGGCTCTAAATCCTAGTTCTTAATGAATACATATAATCTATACACTTTAATATGAATGTGGAAATGTAGCCCAGCACCTGCGGTTCACAACAGACCCATTTCGTGGTGTAAATGGCATCGCTGTCTCTATGTGCGATGCGGCTGCCAAACCCAACCTAACTAATCTATATAAAGCCCCAAGTTGGCAACTATGGACGTAACAGAAGAAACAAAAGCGTGTTGAGTAATTATTGCAAATTTCTTAAGTTAAGGGGGGAGCCTGGTTTATGAGGTCTTAAAATTGCATCTCTTTGCGATTTTTTTTTTTTTAAGGAAAAAATTAATTTAACACTGCAAAGTTTTTTCTACAATATCTTTTAATGAACATTTAAAAAGTATAAAAAATTTTTGTACTGGTTAAAATAAGTTGAAAAAAATGTTTAACATAGAAATTAGTAGAGCGCTGCAACGCTGGAGTTTCCAACTGGCGTACAAGATACAGCTCGTAATTATTATCTAAAGCAAAAATTTCAAATGGATTTCTAATTATCATGATTTTTTATTCTAGATGAACTAAGAAAACTTAGAGAAATTCCAAAATTTCAACTTTTTGGAGGTTTTAAAGAAAAAAATGTCTTTCTATAAAAAAAAATTCACTTCAACTTGGTATAAAAATCTTGAAAATTTTATCTATTTTGTTAGTTCAAATAGAACAGAATTTAATACTGAAGGGAACAAGCTATGATTCATTTCAAAAGCTTCATTAGTTTTTTTTTTTCAATTCAAAGAAATCATAAAAATGAAAAGTCGAGAAAAGAAGATAAAGTTTGTACTACAACTGTCCGGTCACGTTAGGTAGTTAACGCTCGCCTACCTTTGGCTTTGTATCTACGGAAATATTGAGAATTAGGCTCTGTAACTTTGTGTGAATATTCTGAAATATATTAGGAATCGCTTAAAACGAAAAAAAAAAATTGATTTTTTTGACTTTATAAACCAGGCTCCCCCTTAAGCCTTCACTAATTGAGTTATAACTGTTTCGAAATTCAAAATTTGCATTCTCACATTTTAAACGTAAAACCTGCTCAAGGAAAATATAAAATGGCAGAACTGTTTCTCGTGAAATAATAAAACCTGAGAGCGGTTTTTTGAATTTCAGTTAATTATAGAAGTCATTGACTTAGTATAAAATCTGGCTAATTCCACACAATGCGAGCTTAAATGTAAATGTCTTATATCATGAATGAAGATATGAAAATAAATTTAACACGCTTTTACGTACTTATTTCATTTTCAAGGTCGAAGCAATGTGAGCAGGCAATTTCAATATTATTCGTACTCCATTAATAAAATTTGTATCACTGCATTTCCCCATTTCTTTTGATTTAATGGTATACATCCTCAGATTTAAAAATAGAATACCAATTCCGATGCAACCACTCAACTCACCTTTAAATAGTCTTGCCTTTGACTTTGTCGCAGTCTTTCTAATGTGGCCAGGTGTTCAACTTCCATTTCATCCTTCTGTGAAATGCCAAAAAGAAAAACAAAAAATCAAATATGTACATCCAAACCAAAAACGCATACATACAAATATGCAAACAATTTAAAACTAAATATAGTTACCTCAACTTTATTCGCGCTACGTCCGTCGTCCATTTCCAATGGCAGATCTTCATCGCCCTCACTCTCTTGTTCACTCTCACAAATCAGATCTTCCACCTCATCTTGGTCCGAATCGATGTCCTCGATCTGGTGCTGCGCTGCGGGCTGTTGATGCAATGGTGACGCACTTGGGGGTGGCAATTGAAACGGTATGGTGAGATTATCAATATCGGGTGGCAGTGGGACATTGTGCAGGCGGCACAGTTCTCGTAACAATATGCCAACCTATGAACGAACCAACAACAAACAAGCATAAACAACAAGTGCATAACTGCATTATGAAAACGTCAAGCGAAGAGTATACCGAACTGATAAAACAAACGAACGAACAAAATAAAAATAAGCACACGCAAAAGTGTACATAGTATTGCTGTTGCTGTTGTTGCGCTGTTATAAATGGTCGCTACCCAGCACAGCTGCTGTTTCGGTGTTTATTATTATTTTTTTTTTGTTCCATTTTATATACATTGACGTACTTAAGTACGTATGCATGCGCCTGTATGAATGTAGGTTTCAATCGGCGGTGTGCGGTCGGAGCTGTCACTATGGCCGTGATGTGAACTAGGCGCTACTGGTGGTCTTTGTGAATTTGCTGATAAGTTCACTCACCTGATTTATAACATGATTATCACGTCCATTCGTATTGCTGAGTATTTGTACGGCATTTGTTACGCTTGTCTCTTCACTCTCTGCAAACCAAACGGGCGGTGAGGATGGATACGTTTCCTGGAAATGAAAAAAAAATATTCACATGTAAGTATGTAATGCGAAAATGAAATTTAACTACTAAAGAAATGCTAATAATAAATGCTACAATAATTATCATTAAGCAGCAGATATCCCCACAGGATGCGGCAGGATGTCGGTAATTACTCAATACGAAATTTGTTTTTCTAATTTTCAGATTAGACGGCCGCTGTAGCTGAATGCTTTTGTGCGTGACTACCATTTGGGAATGCATAGGTTCGAATCTCTGCGCATGAACATCAAATAATAGAAAACGTTTTTTCTCAGCCCGGTCGCTCCTCGGCAGGCAATGGCAAACCTCTGAGTGTATTTCTGCCACAAAAAAGCTCGTGATAAAAAAATATCTGCCGTTCAGAGTCGGTTTACAACTGTAAGTCCCTGCATTTGTGAAACAACGTCAAGATGTGCGCCACAAATTGGAGGAGGAGCTCGGCCAAACACCTAAGAGAAGTATACGCGCCAATTATTTATGATCAGATTGGCGGTACTTTTTCCCAATAGGGTTTTTATGACAGATCACGCGTGACTACTACTAAACTACGAGGGCGGGTCAATAAGTCCGTGACTTTTTTTATTTCTGACCTCTTTACTGAAAAAGAAATACTGCTCCTGTCAACAGGCATCTGTCAGTTGACTCCTGTCAAAATTTGAACGTGCTGCGTTAGTTAGTTTGTGTTTTACAGCTACCTTTATCAGACTACCCAGTAATTTGAGGAGAAAATGGAAAAAAACTGAATTTCGTGTGCTTATTAAGCCGATTCACCCTTAGAAACCCACTGTTTCGACTGTTGTTTGGTCTCTGGGGTGTGGTGATGGATCCATGTTTCGTCCACGGTTACAAAACGGCGCAAAAACTCCTCCATATTGCGATTAAACAACGCCAAACCTTCCTGTGAAATTGTTACACGATTGCATTTGTGGTCGACTGTGAATTACTGGGTAGTCTGATAAAGGTAGCTGTAAAACACAAACTAACTGACGCAGCACGTTCAAATTTTGACAGGAGTCAACTGACAGATGCCTGTTGACAGGAGCAGTATTTCTTTTTCAGTAAAGAGGTCAGAAATACAAAAAGTCACGGACTTATTGATCCGCCCTCGTATATACATAATTTTTTTCAGTATTCATTGACATTTTATCATGAAAAGACTTACGCGTCAACAACCTTTACAAATCGTTAAATTGTAATACCAAAATCGACGCTTTGTGAAAAGTGTTCATCGCGGACTCAGTCCAACTTATGGTGGCCCATTTTTGTTTTAATGTCTACGCCAATAAGCAAAATTGCCATATTTGGCAAGAGTCACTCGAAGCCATTCGAGAACAGCCATTACATCCATTGCAAACAATCGTTTGGGCAGGAGGAATCATCGGCTCATATTTCTTCAAAGACGAGGCTGGCGCCAATGCAACAGTGAATGCCGAACGTTATCGCGCCATGATGAATGTCTTTTTGATGCCAGAAATTGAAACACTTGATCTCCACAATATTTGGTTCCAATTAGTTTCAACAAGACGGCACTTGCGCTTGCCATACAGCCCGCAAAACAATGGATTTACTGCCTCGTCGTTTCGGTGACCAATTTATCTCTCGTCTCGGACCAATGGATTGGTCACCAAGGTCGTGTGTCATTACACCTTTGGACTTTTGTTTGTGGGGTATGTAAAGTCTAAATGCTTTGTGAATAAGCCAGCTTCGATTGAGGCACTGGAAGCCAGCATTATTAAAGTTATTCGCGAGATACCGACCGAAGTCTTTCAGCAAGGCATTCAAAATTGGTGTTTATGGATGACCGAATTACGTCGCAGTTGCGGCCAACATTTAAAAGTCTAGTGTAAGTGCAAGTCCCAAAGGTTATGGGTTCGAATCCCACGTAAATCACGGTCCTCGTACTTTTCCAAATTTTCCTACTTTCCCCTGTTTCTCAAAAACAAAAAAAAAATCTCGACCCCAAACCTTATCCTCTTCATACTTGCTCCCGCACAATAGTCAGCGCATTATTTGCATTGTGCATTGTGGCAACCGCGGTAATAGAGCAGACACACCAAATTTAGCGAAGCCTTCAACCATCTGTGCGATTCTTCTGACAGAAAAATGTGAAACACAGATGGCGCTCTAAACAGTTAGAAGGCGTCTTTCCTAAGCAACGACATAATGCCCACATGCCTTCTAACTGTTTAGAACGCCATCTGTGTTTCACATTTTTCTTTTTCCCACAATTTAAGACTGTCAGAAATCAAAATAGATTAACCAACGCAAGAGTGAGTCTTGTCGAGGCCCTATGCTCCCGAGTGGAGTGAACAAGGAAAAAAAAAATGGTTTTAATATAAAATAAATGAATGATTCTAGAGAAAAATAATAAAGATTGACCAATCAATCTGATTTTTCGTTGTTTTATTTCAATTTAAAATTCGATACCTCTAAATTGCGCACGGTTTACATAGTCAAACTTCTCTAATGCCGCTTTCGATTCACCACTTCCCTGCTTGCTATAAAATCCTACCGCTTGTCAACCGAAAAATTTGTATGTGAAAGCAGCAACAGGTAAGCGATGATGACGCGACTTTGTTTATAGCTTTTACCAGCGACATACTTAGACCAATGCTGCCAAATATAGGCATCGATATTTCCTTATATTTTGCATACATTCAGGCAGGATGTTTTGAAGGAATTGCATAACAGTTTGAGCGGTATATAGTGAGGAGCAGGACGCTTGTCTTTTGATCATTCTACGCCGGAATAAAATCATTTTGCATACTTTCAGGGATTACACATAACAGTTTGTCAAAACGAATATAATGCAGTGCTGCCAAGTCATATGCACCGTTGCTTTCAAGGACATTTTTTGTTTTATTCCCTACTCGTTTGGCGGCTGGTGAATTGAGAGCATCTTATAAGGAGCTGTTGAATAACGAAATCATCTCTCTTGCGAATCAATCTTAAGAATGTTGCTTTTTCGTTTTACTTTTATATTGTTTTGTTCTTCTTATAACGAATTTGCATTCGCTATCGAATTTTTTCTTATAACGAAACATTTTTGCAGCCTTAATTTGAATTTTGAGCAAAACAATTTGTATTTTATTTTCTTCTTTATTGGGCTACTACTACTTTTATTAGGCGATTGACATCCGTTTTTGGGATGCTCTGTACCAGTTCATTTTAAACTGCTGCTCATTTTTAATTTCTTTCTCGTTTTTAACAATTGCGCAATATTTTTCAATGGGTCACAGTTGTGAACAGCTTCGTGGGTTGTGGTCCTTTGAACAATATTTACGCCGTGGTTTTCATACCAGTTTATAGCAAGACGGCTATAATGAACCCATGCGAAATCGCACCAGAACAGAACTGAGGTCTGTATGTTGGTTTATGAATGACAGCAAGCGTTTTTGCAAACAGTCATTCATATAAATTTCGTGATTTATAGTGTCCGTGGTAATGAACGTTTTGCTTTTCATACTACACTGGCAGATGGTTTGCCAAACCTAATATTTTTTAGGGAACTTGTCCAATATTTTTAACTCAAAGGCACCTAGGACTCCTCCTCTCTTCATTGTATGCTTAAAGTCGACTTAAGGCAAACATACGTCAAGTTTTCTCGTCCATAACGACATATTTATGGATGTCTTGGCTGTATAATTTTCACTCTTATTTTGTTCATCATTTCGATTGGGTGCTACAATTTTGTTACATAATCGTAAACCTTCACTTGTGCGCACTTTTTGAACGTAACATTTCGACATATGGACCTGTTTTGCAGCATCTCGAAGTGAAATGTCAGCTTTTTTCGAAATAAAGACACGAATCTTTGGTTTTTGTTTCCAATGCAAACCTTTTTTCTTCCACTACCAGGCCAAGCTTTCATTTCAAACTGCTTTAACACATAAGTTACCATACCTTTCGGACAATTTAAAGTTTTTTCCTTGGCCACAAATAACAATTTTTTGCTTTTTGGGCACAATTTTCCCCCCTTAAGCGAACACATTTTGAAAAATACGTAGAAGTTACAAAAATTTAGTACACTAAACTAATAATAATGACAACAAACACTATGAATATGTAGACAAACTTTTATTTACAGTTAATTTTACGTAACTGATGAGCAAACACAATCGACTATTTTTTTTCGTGCCCATTCTCTAGTTTCTGTCTTTACTTCCGCCAAACAGAAAATCAGTTAACGTGGGAAATTGTTGAATGAGGCGTAATGTTTCAGAGCAGCTAACTTATGTTTGTTGGAATTAACTCACTTCTCTTTGGATAACTAAACCGGAACACAGGTGTTTTTTTAATTCTCGATTCCACTTAATATTAAATCCTAAAACAGCAAAAAACTATTGTGGACATGAAACACTAAATGAAAGAGAAGGTGTTTTCTAATAGGCGAAAACCCTCAGATGCGATTTAAATCTGTACGATAACATCAAGAGGCACACACAATATGGAAGGAGCAGGTAAAACACTCAATATTATAAATGCGTAATTTGAAGTGATTCATTTAAAAGTGTTTACGCGGTCTTATTCGTATTTAAGTTGACATTTCATTTTTGAATCTCTTTTGTACCATTGAGTTTCTTTACTTTTCTAGCAAATAATATACAGCTGTCCACAAAATAATAGGAGTGCCGACATGAAAAAAGTTCAAAGTTCATTTTTTTAGAATAAAATGGTTTTATTTCAAAACTTTTAGCGTAACATTAATCACATGAGCTATATACATATATTCGTAGTTAAAACATTTCAATTAAACGTATACATAAACTTAAAATTTAATTCAGGTAAAGATATATAAAAAATTGCTTCCACATAAAAATAGGAGTGATTTGTATAATATTTAGTTTCTCTAAACTTTTAACACTAAATGGTCTTAAAGCTCTTCAAAACTATTTAAAGACATTAATACTTCGTGGTATATCCTCGATTTCTTAACACTGCTTTGCACCTTCGTGGCATTGAGTCGATGAGATCCTGACAACGCTTAATTGGCATTCCTTCCCATACCTCTTTTACCACCTTCCATAAATCTTTCGAATTGGTGGGTTTTTGTTGATCAACACATTTTTTAATATCGGTCCATAGATTTTCTACTGGGTTGAGGCCGGGAGACTGAGCAGGCTGACTTAGGATCATTATCCTGCTGAAATATCCATTTTAGTGGCATATGGTAGTATAACTTCTTCTAATATCCTCGCATAAACCTTTTGATCCATAAGGCCTTCGATTAAATATATTGGACCTACGGCGCCATACGAAAAGCTAGCCCATACCATGACCTTAGCGCCACCATGCTTCACTGTTTTTGTTGTGAATCGAGGATTATATTCCATATTGGGTGGGCGTCGATCATACTTTCTGGAGCCTGAACTGCCAAAAAACTCGATTTTACTTTCATCTGACCACAAAATATTTCGTCATTTACTAGCCGGCCAAGATTTATGCTCCTGTGCAAACTCTATACGGGCTTGCACATGCTTCTTTTTTAGAAGGGGCACTTTCCGGGGACTTCTTGCCTATAAATTATGATTGACCAAATGTCTGCGTACAGTTTCAGCACTAACTGGTAAATCAAGATCGTCGCGTATTTTCCTTGCGGAAACAAATGGGTTACCTTTCCAGGTGCGTATGATGTTGCGATCGTCCTTAGAGGAAAGTTTTTGTTTTCGCCCGCGTTTTTCAGCTTTTGTTTTATAATACAAGGCGTTTGCTATCATTTGTGCAGAACATCCAAGTATATTTTGAATTTCCTTGTACGTTTTTCCGCTGTTCTTGAGACTTTTGATTAAAGCTCGCTTCTCTTCCGTACAATGCTTTCCTCTACCCACTAAGACAAAACAAATCAACCCAAATATTAACAATAATTCTTCGAAATTACTAGTAACCTTCTTACTTTTCGATTTTTGTAAATATGTTTGCTAGTTTATCGATATTTTAAGAAACAAAGTTCGCACTCCTATTATTTTGTGTAGCGCAATAACAACCTTCTACAACAAAATGTATTACAGTTTTAAAATAGGGAAAGCAATAATAAATTTCGATTCACATTTCAATACTAGTGACCCGTTAGGTGTACCGTTATGAATCGGTGTCACTTGCGTTAGCGATAAAAAAAATTGTGCACTCACTTATATTTTTCATATCGGCACTCCTATTATTTTGTGGACAGCTGTAGAAGTAAATTCAATAACACATAACAAGTTTTAGGCCTTGTACTTGATGTACTCCAATAACTTGAATATTACTTGCACGGAGTGTGTCACTCCAATTTCAAAGAATACTCTCCATCATAAAGGTTTATGTATTAATTTTAAATTTTATAATTTTGATACTCAAACAGCTGTTGATGTGGCAGAACACAATTATGTAAAGGCCGATTATAAGGGCAATAGGAGTTTCTTTGATGAAACCGATTGGAACTTTTTGGATTCAGCAAGTGATCCTGCTGATTCCTTTGAAATTTTATGTCGAAAACTTTCAAATGCAGTTTCAAAATTTACTCCTTTAAAGAAATCAGTAACCAATAATAAACCACCATGGTTTAATCCTAGGTTAGTGAACTTAAAAAACAGAAAAAGCAAAGCTTTTAAAAAGTTCACAGCTAGTAATTCAAAAGACGACTACGCACAATTTCTAAAGTTGAGGAAGGAGTTCAATTTCAAATAATTTTTTATTCACGCAATATATGCTTTCTATTGAAACGAGACTAAAATTTAATCCATCGAGTTTCTGGCATTACATTAAAACCAAAAGAAGAACTACGGGTTTTCTTGCTAGTTTAGAATACGATGGAGATATTTCTGATAATACCCACAGTTCATGTGACTTATTTGCTCAATTTTTTCAGAAAGTGTATGATAGATATAACATCACGTTATTTCCTACCCTACCAGCTTCACCTTTGCAAACTATCAGCTCCTTTGAGATTAGTAACGTTGAAGTGCTTCTAGCGATTTCTAAACTTAAGCCCAGCGCTAGGTCAGATAGCGAGGGATTCTCACCACATCTTTTTACAAATTGTGCCGATTTACTAGCTCGTCCTCTTTGATTGATATTCAAAATGTGTTTAAATAGTGGATTTTTTATCGATTCATGGAAACTTTGCTGAATTGAACCAGTCTATAAATCAGTTGATCGGAATGACGTCTGTAACTATAGGCCTATTGTCAAGCAGAGCACTATTGCAAAGTTGTTCGATCAAATAATACAAATAAAGTTGTTTGAGCATATAAATTAGGTTATATCACATTGCCAGCATGGATTTTTCCCGGCAGGTCTACCTGCTCTAATCTTGTTTTAGCTACAAATAAAATAATAAATGCATTTAAAAACTCTTCCCAATTAGACGTAATTTATACAGATTTTTCGAAAGGCTTTGACAAGATGGACCACTCAATACTTTCGTATAAGTTGGAACACAATGGGATTGGAGGAAATCTCTTGAAGTTCTTCGCCAGTTTCTTAAAAGGTAGGAGACTATTAAAGAAAATTGGACCCATTGTGTCTAAAGTCAGAGTCAATACATGGTCTGGTGTACCGCAAGGAACTCATAGCGGACCATTACTGTTTACTATTTTTGTAAATGACTTACCTAAACATTTCAAGTTTGCAAACTGTTTAATATTTGCGGACGATATAAAACTCCCCCAAGAGGTACATAACTTAAAAGATAGTCAAAACTTACAATCGGATCTCGATGCCTTTCAAAATTAGTGCTCATCAAACCATTTATTTCTGAATGTCAATAAATGTTTTATTTTAACATATACCAAGAAGCCAAATTACTTTTGTGTTAACTACAAATTAAATAACTGTAGCCTAAGTAGGAAGTGGGCATTGAAAGATCTTGGTATTATTTTTGATTAAGGGATATCTAAAGCATTTGTAATGGTTGGTTTCATCAGAAGAAATTCCATTGATTTTAACCCCTCAAACGTTGAAATCTCTCTAAGTTGCCTTAGTACGATCCCGCATAGAGTACTGTTCATTAATAAGGAACCCATACCATGAGGTTCATTCGAGGAAAATCGAAAATGTACAAAAGATTTTCACAAAAATAGCGTTGTTTAAAATGGGCTGGCAAGATTATTCTGCCCCTTATATAAGCCGCCGCAAATTACTTGGTTTACAGTCATTACATGATCGACGAATATATGTACTTCTCAATAATATTTGTCTATAATATCATTAATGGTAATATCGATTGTAAGGAGTTGTTAAGTCAAATTCAAAGCCATATTTCTTTTTATAGTCTAAGAATTAATCGCTTATTCAACATTTCTAATAAAAAAATAAATAAATAATTGGCGCGTACACTTCTGTTAGGTGCTTGGCCGAGCTCCTCCTCCTATTTGTGGTGTGCGTGTTGATGTTGTTCCACAAATGGAGGGACCTACAGTTTCAAGCCGACTCCGAACGGCAGATATTTTTATGAGGAGCTTTTTCATGGCAGAAATACACTCGAAGGTTTGCCATTGCCTGTCGAGGGGCGACCGCTATTAGAAAAATGTTTTTATTAATTTTGCTTTCACCGAGATTCGAACCAACGATCTCTCTGTGAATTTCGAATGGTAATCACGCCCCAACCCATTCGGCTACGGCGGCCAACATTTCTAATAATACCACTAATTATGCCTTTAATCAACGTCTTGTGTAACAATTATTATAACATCATTAATTTTACTGATAATATTGTACAATTTAAGCTTGATCTGTTTACCATATTTAATTAAGTGTATTAGTCTGTAAGAACATTTTCTGTAGACTGAAGTAAATAAATAAAAATACCCAGGCCTAACACATAGATGGCACTAGTTTTATTGCATTCAACTTTTTTCAGTTGGTACTAACCTTCAAAAGCCAGCTGTTGAAATGGAAAATGGAAATTACGTTGATGAATAAAGCTAATTTGGGAAGAAAAACGTGTTTTCTTTGTTCGGTCCGGGACTTTTAGCCTTGTGTTACATACATATGTATGTATGAGGTAAACAAAAGCTTTAGGCAGAGCTTTTGGTTTTTTGATGCGTTCCAAAAAAAAAAAAGTCACTTTGGCACGCATTTGCTTTGTGATTCTGTTTGAATGCGTTGAAATGCGTGTTTTGGCTTCACTTTTCATTTTTCTCGCCCAAATGGTACACTTGGGCTCAATGTAAATGTAATATAAAGAAACATTGCCATCGAGGTGAAAGAGTTCCATGTAAAATGATGATTTTTCGGTAAAAAAAAAATGCTCATCTTCAATCCAACACTCTTTACTTCATTTCTTCAAGCCAAAAGCGACCAATTTTGTAAATGACTAACCTTCAGTCAAATTTCTGGCATTTATTGGGCCGGTTGGCTAACCAGTTGAGAAAGTCTTTGTTCCAATGGCTATATCAAAACGCTTAGAACTTTACGGTTTTCGTAGGCATCTGTTGCGGTTATTACGCCACCACATCAATCAAAATTTAGTTTTCTCAACTTCTTCTAGCTGAACGCCATCAAAAGGAATATTAAATATCACACTTTTTTTTTAAAAAGTCCTTAAAGTGCTTCCTTCGCACTAATACAAAACGCTATCCGCAACATCTTTGCAATGCACAAAAACTCTTTCAGCTGGAGGTAAGGAATGTCACCACATCTGATTGGTCAACTTGAATACTCTACTTAAGTTACAAAATTCCAGCTTAATACCCAAAAGCTATCAAAATATGTATGCATGTATGTTTATAGTAATATATGTATGCATGCACGTGTACCTATATATGTACATATGTAAATGTTTAAAGTTCAACAACGAGACCAAGCTCAGAAAATTCAGATGAAACATGGCGCTCTGTATTTGGCAAACAGGAATGAGGACACACACAACAAACCAGAACCAGAGGGAAAAACAAAAGTAAAAAAAAACGTGTAAAGTAATTTAACCTTTAATTGGAGCATTGAACCGGGCCGAGGCAGAAAGTGCAACGAATCATAATTTATTAAACGAACACAGAAAAAATAAAAATAAAAAAACACAAGCCGCAACAACAAATGCAGAAGTAGCAACAAAAATGACAATACAATGACACAACTGTTAGTGAGAATATGAACTGTGAAAGGTGACCGAAAAAATCGACATACAAAAGAGAATCATTCATATAAATAAACAACAAAAGCAAAAAAAGAGCTAAAAAGAAATGTGCGAACAAAACAAGGGTTCAAGATAAATAGCAACAAAACAATACAAATACGCACATTGCACTGTATTGCAAACCAAACAAAGCAAAAAAAACAAAACAAAAAAAAAAAAAAAACAACAGCGCCAGAGGGGGAGACAGGCAACCGAACCGAGAACGCGGCAGGAGAACATAAAATTGTGAGTATATGCGAATAGTTCAAAAGAGACAGTCCCAGGTTGGTATTATTTGCTGTGAGCAGGATGTATGCGAGAGGGATAAGTGGCAATACAAGCAATGCCACCTACCTTTCTTGCGTACCTAATAAATGAAATGCCGCTTGGTATGGCACCAAATGCCCTACACAATGGAGAGACCGACCCGCATGCATTGAATTGCGAAAAAAAACAATATATGTATGTATATATAAAAACAATTAAATGAAGAAAGAAGAAAGCAAACTGAGCGGCCTACAAAAGTGAGTTGCCAACTGAGTGAGTGAAAAAATATTGCTAAGCACACACTTTGACAGATGATTTGGTTTCGGGGCGGATTGGATGTGTCGCATGCCGGTCGCATACACCTAAATATTGGGGTACAATGTCAAGGAGCGTGAGCAGCAAAAGTTTGTACTAGAAAGAGCTTGAAAATGAAAGGAGATGCGAAAGCAAGTGTAAGAAAAGGGGGCACCATAAAGGGCAACGTTGTCTCGACATTTTAATGCCAGTGCAGCAGGCAAACAACATAAAGACTAAAATACGTAGATATGCACATATGTACATACATGCATGTGTAAGTACCTATGTGCATATGCATATATTTACATATAATATGAACCGCTCAATGCACACATCGATTAACTCCACTTTTTGAAAAATCTTAAATTTAGGTGTCAAAGCCCTTGGTATAGTCATAACTTTTTATATTTATAATAACTTTCCTGAATAATAAATATTAGCACAAATTTTTTTGGCAACTGGATAATAAGTAATTTACTTCAGAAGCCATTTCGATTAACTCCATACTCTAATATAAATCGTTTCAGTACATAATGACTTACGCTACAAACTTCGAAAAAATAATAACATATTCGGATTCGTTTACCAGTCAAAACAGAAATCGTAAAACCGTCTTAAGTTTATTGAAATTTGTTAAAGCGCGGAAATGAAAGCTGAATCAATTGACATGAAATTTTTGATAAGTGGACACAGCTATTCGCCCAATGACTCAGATTTTGCCATTAAAATGTGACTATAATGAAGATACAGAATTTCAAGACATTAATATAAGAAAATCTTTAGTTGGGTAGTCGCAAAAGTCTTTTCGTATTTTGTCAATAGATGTCGTTGCAATCATCTATCTCCAGTGCTACCAATCACATTGTGTCATAGAAAGGTGACATTTTAAGCTTCATTTAACCAAAAAAAAAATTAAATTCGGAGAAGTTGCAAAAAAGTTACAGCTGTTCAAAAATGAGTGAAAATAATGGAGAAATTCGCTATATTTTGAAATTTTTGTATAAAAAAGGGAAGAATGACACGCAAGCCACCAATGAAATTTGTGAAGTTTACGGAGACGATGCTGTATCAGTTCGTGTAGCACAACAATGGTTCGCTCGCTTCCGTTCTGGAAATTTCGACGTGAAAGATGCACCTCGCTCCGGTCGACCTATCGTTGAAAAAGTAGATGAAGTCGATGAAATTATGGAAAAGATTGACCAGGACCGTCACATAAGCAGCCATGACATCGCCAAGGCACTAAACATTCATCATCAAACGGTTTTGAACCATTTAAAAAAGGCTGGTTACAAAAAGAAGCTCGATGTTTGGGTACCACATGAATTGTCTGTGAAAAATTTAATGGACCGAATTAACATCTGCGATTCTTTGCTGAAACGAAATGAAATCGAACCATTTCTGAAGCGAATGGTAACAGGAGACGAAAAGTGGAGCTAATACGACAATAATGTGCGAAAAAGATCATGATGCAAGGGTGGTGAAGCTCAACAAATGGTCGCAAAGCCAGGATTGACGCCTCCAAAGGTTATGCTGTGTGTTTGGTGGGATTGGAAAGGAATCACCCACTATGAGCTGCTCCAGCCTGCTCGAACGATTGATTCTACATTTTACTGTCAACAACTGATGAGATGAAGCAAGCAATCGAAAAAAACGGCCAGAACTGATGAGCAGAAAGGGCGTCGTCTTCCATCAGGACAACGCTAGGCCACACACATCTTTGATGACTCGGCAAAAACTGGGAGAGCTTGGCTGGAAAGTTTTGATGCATCCACCATATAGCCCTGACCTTGCACCATCGGACTATCATTTGTTTCGGTCAATGCAGAACTCCCTTAATGGAGTAAAGTTGGCTTCAAAAATAAAGTATGCGGTATTTTCTCGCAGTCTCGGTTCAGCTGGATTTTTAAAACTGTGGAAAAAAAACATTTGTTTAAAAAAATCGTTACTTTTACAGTTTTCACTGTATGAAGATGAAAAATAGCTTATTTCGAGCACATTTTATTAGAGTTTAAAAATATGTATATATTTGTGGTGCCCGTTGGAGAATAGTGGCCAAAAAATTGCATCACATTGAAAAAAAACGTGGAAAAATTGCACAAATCAGAGCTTGTTATTGAAAATTTCTTTTGAACGTCAATCGTTCAATCTTAGAATTACATACATACATTCCTAACGCACATACACTTCCCTTCCCAAGACCATATTGAAATAAAAAATCGGTTGAAAAATGGGTTAGTTATGTATTTTTACTTCATCAAAAACACCATGAATCGGTTTTTTGACAATAAATAAAAAACTTGAGGGTATTTTGAATTTTCTAAACACAGTTTTGTGTTGTACTGGTCTTGACCTAAAACGTGCACTATATCACTTGAAGAGTTCTTTCTATTTTTTTTTATTTTGTAGCACCGTGTTATTATTCCCATCAGCTATCAAACCTGAATGAGGCTCTTAAAAAAAATGGACCGTCTTTAGTGAATAGACGCCAAGTTTTGTTTCACCACGACAACGCAAGACCTCATACCGCAAGGCAAACATTAGGCAAGCTGAACGAGCTCGGATGGGAGCTAATGCCGCATCCACCATACTCTCCGGATATTGCACCTTGTGATAATCACCTTTTCCGTGGACTTCAATCCCATATGAGTAACAAGAACTACTCCTCAAAAGAAGCTATAAAAAGTGTTCGATATCCCCTATTTTGGCTCCAAGGAAAAACATTTTTTGAGCAGGGAATTAAAAATGTGCCTAAACGTTGGGAAGACATTGTAAATAATGAAGGAAAATATATTATTGATTAATAAATACTTTAAACATCTTTTTATTAATTTTAAAACCACCTTTAAAAAACGCACGAACTTATGGACTGACCTGATATTTCTCCCCTTTATTTTATTTTTGAAAAGTTATGGACTTAGATAGGAGAGTTTTTGAGCTCTTAAAAGATCTCATTAATGAGTCATCCAATGAAGCATCCCTTGGAGTGCTTGAGAGAAAGAGAGATTCTGCGGAATATTTTTCGTAACTTTGGATGTTGGCGACGCGAGTATGAACTTTATGACGACATAGACATAGTGCAGCAAATAAAGATCTAGCGGATTCTCATTGGATGGGTCTTGTCGTCGGCCTGTGGACGAAGGCTCCGACTCTGAAATTATTCGATGCGGTACCAGCTGGTTGTAGCAGAGGAAGAGGAGTGTCCTCAGCGTTGGAAAGATCAGGAGGCTAAGGATTAGGCTTCTCTTGGTGTATCCAACTGACGCCGGTTAGCACATGAAAGAAACGATTGGCGCGCTTTGTTCAATTCGGCCGAAATCGTGTAAATGGTTATCGCGCCAATCAAGAAGAAGGAAGCAAGTCAACGTTTTCAACGCTTAAAGAAGCCGATGAATCTTTAAGCGGCTCGTTTTGGAGGCATCCACTTCCGAGTTGCAAAATGGCTTTGAATAGGGGTTGAAGCGAATGCGGAAGTGTATTTTATTACATAGATTAGGGACGGGCAGCAGAGTGGCACGCTCGCAGCAGAGCGTGCTAGCAAAGTGCTAGATGGGGGGGCGACAAACTTACATCAGAAGGGTAAGCAATAGGCGTGTACGTATATTAATCACTTCTGAGCAACGCATATGTGTTTGTAAAAAAGAGAGTGAAGCTTTGCCAATAGCAATGTTACCAGATAAGGGTACTTCATTCCATGTTAGGGGATTTCGAAGTGTTGATCGTTCATATTAAATAATAAAATGCTTTTGGTTTTTTTTATTGGAAACGCTTCTTTGAATATTAACATCATCTTTGCAAATTTCTATTTTATTTACTTTTATAATTTTTGTAATCAAGAAGCATAGACGATTTTATAATCAAGAAGTTTGAACATTCGCATGTCAAAGTTTCATAGTTGCTAAACTATGTGGAGAAAAATTTGTACTGACAATCGGTGTATATTTTTCTGAATGAAAAAATTGTCTTCGTTTATATATAAGTATGTATGTATATCGTATGTTTTTATGTTAGTGCATTTTTTTAAAGAATGCTGGCGAACAGTAATCTCAACCAGCCATGTTTTATTTAAACAATGCATGTTATACATTTTATTTTGTTAAAAAGGACAATTCATACATGTTTCCATTAAAAAAATAGAGGATTTTTTCAAAAAACATTGAGGAAATTATCATAGCAGAGTGGGTATTCTTGGTGAGTACTTAGTTGCTCTCAAATTCAAATCACACGCATATGGCAATGCGCACAGTATGACAAAGTACACAAAAATGATTAGAGAAATTTGTTTGCATCCGCTCATGGATTTCGCACCATCGGTGGTAACGCAAACCACTTTTCGCCATGATACACCCATGCGTTCAGTACATTCATTAACACATTGAAATAAATTTTCACCTTTAGTCGTCCCTTTCATTGGAATAATGTCCAAAGGTTCTTCACATATATTTAGGTGGGCATCAACTCCTCGGATGAAAATCGCTAATTGGTCTATGTCGGATACATCTGTACTTTTGTCAAATACATAATATACAAGACTTCACCAATTCGCCATCCGAAAATGCACGATTCTCAAAAGAAAGGATTACCGCGATTTCATAAGTTGCACGCTTTACATCTACAACGTAATCTTCGCTTTCCTAAGAAATTAAAAAAAAAAATTTAATAATTTGAATTTTTCTGACCTTCTGTAATTTGGCACATCGAATCGGGCTCTTCGTTTAGACTTAAGGATTTGTATATACTTTTCCTTTCTTCTCCTACATATTCATCATATTCACTTCTGTGCAGCTCATAATGTCTCTTTATGTTAAATACCTTACACACCACACGTTTTTCACATACAAGGCATTGTGATTCTCCGTCTACATATTTGCATAAAAAAGTTACACTCCACTTCGGATTCAAATTAAACAATGTTCTTTTATTTGAGGTCATGTTGAACCAAATGTTTTATATTTAATATTTTATTTATATTTGCTTATCTAAATTAAAAGTTAAAGCAGAATAATATATTACACATTAGAAATAAATTTATGTTTTTGTCGGCAGTTGAACACTGTGCACTTTGTTTTGACGTTCGCCGTTTCAAATTTTTAAATAGAATTTTCAGCACTTTCACTGCATCCACACCATGCAAATACACTTAATATTAGTGGTTTTTTATGCGACAATAGTATGTAACTTACGGTCTCAAAAAATATCGTCGTAAAATGAAGAAATCACGAAAAAACTGATTTTATTTATGAAGTGTCAAAACTTATGAGTAAGAGTTGCCGCAGTTGTTAAATGTGGGAATAAATTTTGGAAATTGTGGATTTTATTATTCATGATTTATATACATATGTAAGTATATAATATACTATTGGTTGTTTATTTTTATTTGCAGTTGTGCATTTCAGAGTGTATTGGATTTAGATGGGCGAAATTAGTTTTCAATCACGTCCTCTTTTTATGAAAAATAAAAGAAAAAATGGTATCATATAGTAGCTAGAAATTCTGAAACATTGACAAACTTCGATAGCTGAAGAGAGTTAGGAATTTTTTAAAGTAATTTGCTAAAAAATTTGATTTTCTGGATTTCTTAGCTCAATTTAAAAAACATCAGTTTAAAAAATTATATCAGATCTCAAAAAACATTTAAGTAATCATAAGATAAGTGTGAATAATATACAGATTCGTCAGTATATGCACTGATCAATATTATTGAAGATTTAACTGTCATTGCTTTCCAATATGTAAGATTTTAATTTAATCTCAAATTGAATATTTTCAGAGGTCTTAATCTTCTTTACATCTAGCAATTAAAAAACAGTATTACGCGAACTTTTGAAATGTTTAAATGCTTGTTTATTGTTCTTCATTATTTTAATCCATTATTATAATAGAAAGTTTAATATGTATTAAATTTAGTTATTGAAGAAAAATCTACCAAAAAAACCTATTGTTTTAGAAATTTGTTGATATGAAGTTAAAAGTTGGCATCCCTGGTAAGAATTCATGAATAATTGCTCTCTCATTCAGGATACAAACACAGACACAACTCGCTCAATTTTTCCGTTTCTTCCCTGTGCTTTGTTATCCCCCTTCACCTAGCACTTTTAAGCACGCAGAAGCACACGCTGCCGCACAGTGCAAATGTGCTGAGTTTGCCCATCACTAACATAGATGGATGGAGAATATTTTGGAAATCAATAAAGCCATTTTAATTTTTACTTTACTTTGTTCTTCACTGCGCGTTACAAATTTGGTGCTTTCTCTACTCCTAACTGACCAATATCAAAATGATTGTTGCGTAGAGTTACATTCCGCTGACTTGCTGAGGTTATGCTTTCGAGCAGAGTTGCATTTAATTGGACTGACTTGCCAACACTGCACACAAGACGGTGTACTCTCTCCCCTATTTTGATGCTTTGTTGTGGACTCTTTCCTTAATAATCTGCAGGAAATTGGACACATCCAATCTTATGCGGTCACTAGAAGCTATATGCAATAAAATGCAGATAGCTCTAAACAAGATTGAGTATTTGGTGAATCTTACAAAAAGGACCATCGAAGAGCAATATGGAAGGCCTGTTACTACCCACTTTGAAATTAGTAACACTGCAACTGTGTTCTGAAGTCAAATACTTAGGGGCAATCCTAGATAGTAAGATGACTTGGAAGACGGACGTCGAGCAGAAGCTCTCTCGAACACTGAAAGTCTTCTGGCAGTATAAGACATGCGGTCAAAGACCGGCGATAGTACACTGGTTGTACATCACCCTGATTAGGCCCATTATCTCATACGCCTCTGTAGTCTGGTGGAAGGCTACTATGGTTAACTCCAGAGTAAAACCCCTAACCAGACTACAAAGAAATGTGTGCTTGGGTATCACTATGTGTACGACATCTGGCGATGCCCTGAATGACATCCTGAACTTGCAACCTCTAGATTTTCAAATCCGAAAGGAAGCGATGAAGGCGACTTACAGGTTCAAGCTAATGGTAGTCTGGAGAAATGATATAAGCACTGGATACTGTCAGATATACCACCAGTTGTCGGAGCGGTTCACACCGTTCTCGATGCCAGCGGACAATCGGCTGCCTTACGTTAGCTTCGTAAGGAAGTATGTTGTTTTGATAATGCTTAAGTCCAGAGGACCTATTAACCTATTCCAGCACACTTTCTACATCGACAGATGCAAAACCAGTGATGGTAGCGGTTTTCTTAACGGAAGTCTATGCCATCTTTAATGTACCATACTGGCTATTTGAGAAAAAGTGGTGGGGCAGCAGTATTGGAATTTGTAGTGACAATCAAGCTGCTCTAAGAGCCCTTGCTAACCTACGCTGCTTCTCGAAATTAGTCGGTGAATGTAAGACAAAACTGTACAGTGTTGCAAAACACAACAAAGTTAGTCTTATGTGGGTGCCTGGACATTGTGGTATTACTGGTAACAAGTTAGCTGATAAATTGGCTAATGAAAGCTCTGCAAGCCTAGTGGTATGGCCCTGAACACTTTCTAGGTGCCAATACTGCTTCGATTCAACTATGGACTGACGGCTTCATGAGGTCTACGACGTTGGTCTGAGTTGGCCTCCTGCTGAGTGCAACTGGTTAGTGAAAGGAAACTAGCGATCTTTCTCCTAAAACTTAGTAGGAAAGGCGTGAGAGTACTGCGTGTAATAACAAGGCAAACGCCTGTGGTCAGGTCATTGACGAACCAAGTGGATGAATGATGCATTTCAAGTGTTGCGGCTACTGAGTCTGCTGGTTTGAGGGATGCTACTTCCTTCCTATAATACAATTTGTTTCGTTTGGCATAGCGATATCATAGCACACCTATGCACCTTTGCACATGCATACATTTATACACTTGTGTGCGTGCGTGTATATGTACGCAATTGGGTGAATGTCTGCTATTTACTGATGTCCCGTACAAAACGAGTGTTTTAGAAAATAAAAAGTTTTTTTTTTCTTGCAGACAACCTCACACATGCTTTAGTCTACAGTCCATTCCACACACACATATAAAGATATCGCATTTTTAACACATTTTTCAAGAATTTGTGTATATCACTATTTACCTAGATGGATGCATATGTGTTATTGTTAGAATTGTGCGAACGTAATCTAGGTTAGGTTAAACAAAAACAAAAACAAAATAAATAAAAGCAAGTGTGAATCAAAATTGTGTGAATAGATTTAAGCATATAATGAAATGCCATTAAAAATATCTAAAATTAAATGGCATTAATATAAAAAAATAAGCATTGAAAGGAAATCGATTTTTTTATGCGTTCATGCATTTGGAAGGCTTAAAGTGACACCACCATTCTTCAATGCGATAAAATGGAAACAAAACTGCTAAAAGTATAAACTGCGTTTATTCTAAAGGTGTTTTCATTAAAGACATGACATAATTTTTGTAAAGCCCGACCGGAGAAGTTTCGGCGCTCCAAATGACCAAATAGCTTCCCTTGAAAATTGAAATGAAAATTTGAAAAAGGCGAGCCAAGAAGCACCGAGAGAATAGGAACTCCTTAAACTCCCATTGCATTCGAAGCTCTGGAAAGTTAAAGCGTTGTTAGTCAAGGAGGAAAGAGAGAAGTGACAGAGAGAACGATTTTGGATAGAATTGAGCAAGAGACAGAGATAGCTAATCCTGTGAGAATCTTCCACATCTGAAAATATCCTCCAGTTTGAGAGAACGATTTTACTCATTCTCATGACATCGAAACCCAAAATTCATAGCCTTGCTCTAGCAAAGGAGGGACACTCACAGAGAAAATGCTCAGTGCTATCCGCCTCCTCTAAGCAAGACAGGCAAATCGGGTCCTCCTTCCCTAACACTCGGTTCTAGGCTACCAGAACGACTCGAACTAACTGTCAATTCAGTTGGATAAAAATTTTAAATTTGTCCGTTGTTATACCGTACAAGAAGAGGGGAGGGGAAAAGGAGTGGGGGAGGAACCAGGCAGGTGGCAAAAAAAAAGGAAGAAGGTGCTTGGATTAGAGGATGACGACCAACAGTGGCGATTTACGTTTATATTAACCGCTTCAAACTACTGATGAATTTCATCAGATGTGTGATATTTAGACCATCATTATCCGCCGGTGTAGCGAAAAAGTGAGAGCCCAGATGTTTAAACCTTAGCCCGACGAGTGGAGGACAGCTGAGAAGAAATTGCTGAGATGATTCCACCTCGTCCTACATGCAGTTTCTGCAGAAAGGCCTTTAAGCAATCCCAAGCCTCACCGCGTGGATACCTAAAGGACTGTGTCCGGTGAGGATACCTACCACATTCGATAGCTGTGGCTTTGTTAGCCTTAGAAGTCCTGTCGAGCGCCCCCGATCTACCCGCGGCCAGAAGGATCTCGCGACTTTACACTTTTGCGTACTAGCCTACTACTCGCTGAGTTGACGTGAGGCCTATCTTTCCAATCCTCTCACATTTTTGCTCGGGGGGTTTCAATACTCTGAGACTGACCGACCGTTGAACTTATTCCTCGCGCCTTACCTGTAATTGATACGGCGTTTCACAACAGCCGGACGTCATCCGCCTGCTTCAACTGCTTGTCGTCTAACTTGCTAAATCCTTTCCAGCTGCGCTTCCTTCACCATGGAGAAAAGATTTCAAAGGTGAGCTCTTTAACATACCGTTATTCGGCTCTGAGCGAATTTGGCAGAACCAGCTGATGGGCTAACGTCACTTGAGGTGTGTTTACAAAAAAAAAATTGAGACTTGTTTGGTGATATACGAAAGAAATTAACCAATGACGCTTCGATGCCGTCTGAACAACGACTGATTTGATGAGTGTGTGAATACATGAGAAATTATCGTGCATTTTTCTGCTGTCGAATCCCCAAGTGACGTGGCAGCCAAAGTTCCATGCACAATTTTCTTATTCACCATAGTTAAGCTATCATCCTTGACTTGTAACTATCGTATCTTCGTAGCTCTCGCTGCTTTAACTGTTTTTGATTTAGATTTTTGTTTTCCGCGGCATAGTTAAAATTAAAAAAATACAAAAACAGACTCGCGTAATAAAACAAATAGGATATTTAGAAAAATAAATAAACACACAATACAGCAATTTTTTCTATTAAAGCTCAAATAATATGACGGGTGTAGGTTAATGACGAAAATTGAAACAGTGAGAAAAAATTGTTACCGAATTTTTAGTTCTTATTAAATTCCATATTCAAAGCCTCCAAAAAATTTTATGTAAATTTTTTCTTACAAAAATATTTGATATGGCTCATTTCAACAAAAGTCAAAATGAGTCAACCAACCAAAACAAAAAATGGCAGTCGATTCTACGTTATCGGAACGACCCACGACCCGTTTGTACTATATCCCACCAAAGACTGTCAATCCAGCAGCATTCCCAAAACGTGAGCTCTGAATGATTGGAATTATGGCGGAATTTTGGAGTCCCTGAAGTTTGTAGAATAAAAAAAAATTTCCAAAACACAATAAGTTTCATTCCATGCTTATGTATTTTGAATTGTATTAATGCTCAGTATTTGGAGGCAGGGTCTGGTGAACCTGTTAACGGATGGCTCGAATTGGGATAGCAAATTCGACGGACCATTGCAGTGTATTCTAAGCAGAGGTAGCGGCAATTAAAGAATCAGCTGATTGGCTGCTTACTTGTGTAATAGCTGTCACGGAGGTTAATTTTACTCCGAACGCCAACCGGCAATCAGGGCCCTGAGCTTGATAATGCTGCACTCGAAACTGGTTGGGGAATGCCTGACTTCAATTTCGACCCCGTCCGAATTCTTCAATATAAGACTCATCTGGGTAGCTGGTCATAGCGCCATTGCAGGAAACTGCGTGGCGGATGAGCTGACTAGACAGAGAATGTGTTAGGTAGTTACCCGCGGAACGAGAGGAATGGGATCCCGTTGCCTATTTGCAGTCTGCTCCTGGAGAGGTGGGCTTTGCATCAACTCAGCGAACGCTGAGCAAGTATACACACTTGTAAGGTTGCGAAATCTTTCTGGCCACGGGTGAATCGGAGGCACTCGCGGGCTGTCCTGAGGTTAACAAAATTTCAGCTCTCGAATTTGGTGGGTGACCCTGCAGGACATTGGCCGTGAGGTATACATGCTGAGTGACTTGGCCTTACTTTGAGTCCTTTTTGCGTCAATTGTATGAAGGATGAGGTGGAATCATATCAGCACCTTCCCCTTAACTACCCTTTCGAAGAGCTAAGATTTAAGTATCTTGGCTCTCATTTCTTTGCTACGAACGCTGATATAGCAGTACGAAGCCGGTAACATCACCGTAAGTCAGTCATGGCTCGGTCGTCTTCCCCCTCCCCCCCAAGGGGGAAGATCCTTGGTCGGATATAAATCCGGATCGTTCCGTCCAACCGTCGCTCATGCAAATCCGTTCAGTTGTTTTCGCGTGATTGAGCCTCAAACACCCAAAACTTTCAAATTTCTAATATTAGTAGGATATACATACATCGTCGACAAAATTTTATCAAACATTGCATTTTCTTAATATTTATTAATTTTAACAAATTTTCAATAAAAGTATAGTTCATTCTTTAACAGATGGCATACGTATAAAAGTTCAAAAATTTGCACGAAATTCAAAAAATTTCATTAAATTGTCATCAAAATTTTCCACCTTGAATCGAAAACTACGTAGATTTTTTTTTTGCTTTCTGTTGAACTTTTCATCCATATAAAAAATGCGTTTTATATGGAAAAAATGCGTTTTATATGAAAAAAATGAACGAATTATCAATAAAAAATTTGTTAAAAATTAATGTCACTTATTTGATTGCTTGTAAATTTTTTTTCAGTTTTAAACAACTTCACGATTTTTTATCTCTTATTCTCGATCCGACGTCACTTAACGGATTCAGTTTTTAAAACAAACATTTACTTTTAACTCTTTTGCATCACCGCTCGAAATGCGCGACTTTTACTGTTTGTTCTAATGATTACCAAAATTATTTATTTTCTCAAAATTTAACAAAACAAAAAAAAATTATTGCGGATAATTTCGTTCTTGGTGATAAGAGACAGTTTTTGTTAGCGAATTATTCCGAAGAATGGTGTAAAACGGCGAAGCAGTTCAGATATACAGTTAGTAACAGAAGTAAGTATACACCGGATACGTTTTCAATTCTACCCCAATCGATTCATTCCAACAACCTAAGTTATAACAAAATTGTGTTTTATTTACATGATTGAAATACAAAAATCATATTTAATCCAAATAATGACAAAATTTTAAAAAGCAACCAAGTTATAGCTTTTTATATTAAACTTTTTAAAAATTCATATCTCAAAAGTAAGAATACAGTTTATCATATTATTAATTTGTGAAATCAAAAACATCATTAAAATCAAATCCTAGTATTTGGTAGGATAACCATTAGACTTTGCAATCGCTTTAAGTCGTGATGGCATTGATTGCACCAAGTTTTCAGTTACAGCTGGTGGTATTTTATTCCATTCCTCTTGAAGGACGTTTTTCAGTTGTTCCTTATTTCTAATGGGATGTTAACGTATTTGCCGCTTTAAATGTTCCCATAAATGTTCGATTGGGTTGGTATCCGGGGACTGTGGGGGTGTTTTCAGCTGTTTTCGCACATTGTATAACAGCCACTCTCGAACAATGTTGGATGTGTGCTTGGGGTCATTATCCTGCTGGAAGATAAACGTTGCTCCAAGGCCCAACATCGTAGCGCTTTCTTTTAAAATATTTTTCAAAATATTTAAGTAACCATATCGGTCCATAATATTTTCGATAAATACCAAGTTTCCAACCCCGTTCGCAGCCATACATCCCTAAACCATCACAAACTTTTTTACGGCCATCAGATCCACAGATACTGAACTAACACTCATCAGAAAATATGACTTGGTTCCAAAACGTCTCGTCCCGTTTACTCCGATTGATACTACTCACGAAGAGCTTTTTCCTAACATTGCGCCCATGATAACCAGCACTATGCAAAACGCGGCGAATAGTTTGGGTGCTTAATTGTTTTCCAGTCTCATTTTCATCTTCAGATTTCAATTTGGGGGCACTTATTTTGGGCTTTGTCCTGATTTTCCGTACGACTAAGCTTTTTTCTCTGGGACTTAAGAGCGGCGGACGCCCACAACGCTCTTTATTAGTGGTGCTTCCCGCACTTTTATATTTATTCACAAACTTTTGAACTGTAGCAAAACTCCTATCTATCAAACAACCGATTTCTCGCAATGATTTATATGTCTTGTGATATTTTATAATCAGTTTTTTTTAAATCATCAGAAAGCTCTTTTCTTCTTGGTGCCATTACTAAAAACGTCGCAAAAATTAATACAAAACGTACTTCCCTAAATTTGTATACTCACTTTAATTATTTCCTTTTAATAGCTTTAACTTTTTTAATCAATACGTAAAAATAAATGTTATGCTAACTGAACAATCGTTTGCTGTATACTAACCTTTGTGACATAAATTTCGCTGGCATCAAAGACAAAGCAAAGCGTGGATAACGGTACCTAAAATTTACAGCTAAATTAAAGCGCATATGAAAGCTTATCCCAGTACTCAATTACCATGTGTAAAATATTTTGATTACACACTAAGGAAAGCGTTAGCGTCAAACAATTCCATAAATCAGGCTCCTGTATACTTATTTATGCTACTAACTGTATTCCGCACGCAAATATCCTGCCCAAAAAGCAAAAAAGCCGAACAGCAAATACTTGCTTTCATTCGCCGTTTTTGTTCGACATTTACTGAATGATTCATTAATTTTTCATTTCTCATTATTTTAATATTCTAGGCTTCTTTGCCTACGGAATTATTAATTTTTTTATTAGAGGTAAACAGAGAGCTATAGTAAATATTAGGTATAAATCTCCAAAAAATATTATAAATCTACAAATAAATATTATAAATCTCCGAATCTTTCAGAGAATAAATATATTCAACAGCGTTTTTTTTCTCTTAATAATTTGGTATTCATTCTACTCTGCACTTCGACTTGATAAAAGTGCAGCATTCTCCCCATTTCTGAGGGTGAGCATTGTCCAGCTCATTTTCATTTATTAGTGAGTTAGTTATGCGAGAACTTTAATTATTCCAAAAAATTATTTGTGAAGGTATTGAATATTTCGGGTTCTTTAGGGCTCTTTAGGTACGGCAATATTTTCGAAATATCACTTAATAAAGAAATTATATTTTCTTCCCAAGAAGAAAATACTATTGTATAATTTTAAATTGTTGTTAACTCGCTATGTTAAAATAATATCCAATCAAATTATCTTCACCTATGTAGAATATAAGCAAAGTTATACTTCCTAGACTACAACAAATCAATAAATGATCAAACTGTTAGCGTTTTTTTACTATTAATGTAATACCATAAAAACGGGAAAATATACATGGCAGTGCACAAACAAATGCATGCATGAATGTAACGGCCCGCTTTCGTATGTACTTACGTGCATAGGTACAACAACTTACACACACATACTTATATGTTGTAGCAGTGACGTGCAGCTTTACACGTAAGCAGCTAGTTGTAACATCCCTTTTTGATAAGGCCAACGTTTGTACAGATTTACATATCTGACAAAACAACTTAAGCCGACTTAGCACTTTCTATAAGTTAAGCATTGCATTGGTGTATTTAATGCAATATTAATCATTCATTGCTTTGGATTAGGAACGTATTATAATGAGAACTTAATTAAGATATTAAAATTTTTCAGAAGCTAAAATTGTGAAAGTCAAATGAGTTGTTTTGTTAAAATCTTCATGTATATGTATACATATGTACATATGGATGTTACAAACATATGTAAGTAGTTGGACTATCGCATATACACCAGTGGTCAAAATAATAGACGCGCGACATATTGTAAAGTTTCTAATAGTTATTTATTCAGAACAAATCTTTTGTTATAAAAATATAGTTCATATTAGAACAAAAACCATATAACTCAAATTCTCAAACTTTGTATAAAGGTCCTCGCCTCATTTCAAATGGTGTTTTTTGGGTGTTTCTTTAAAAGCGTGTAAAACGGTAACGAAAAAAGATTTTTTATTTTTGTTTTCAGTATTTTATTTTTTGATCCATTGTTAAAAAATAAAATTTTTGTTTGGCTATACGAGGTTCGTTCAAAAAGTTGTCAGTCTTCAAAAAATGGTCTTCACATGGACAATGGACACAGACTTCTACTGAACCGATTTTGATGAAATAAAATTTAAATGACGTAGAATTGATGTTGTTGTCGTATGAACTACGATCCCTCGGAAAAACATTTTTTATTAGTTTTTCGGACCTTTAAATCAATCAAACAACGGTTTTTCATCGTAGAACTTCCGCCATTTTGTCAATGTTTTTTTAAAGACCGTAGTTCACACGATAACGACATTCATATTGAACCAGAACCTTTTTGCCTTCAGATACCTTCGATAATGACATTCATATTGAACCAGAACCTTTTTGCCTTCAGATACCTGTGATTCCCGGAATCCGTGTCGCCATGTCGACATACCTTTTTTTGGAAGACCATTTTTTGAAGGTTGCCGCAGCAAATATAATTAAAATAAATAAATATGAGTGTATATATCAATAGGGAAAATATAAACTTCTATCTGACAGTCAACGAGGAGTTTTATAATTTGCAGCTATTCGTCGGAATACAAATAAATCAAGCTGGGTTAATATTTATAAGGCCACAGAGAGAACGTTGGTTCGAATCTCAAAAGAAAAACATTTTTTCTGCAGTTCGGAGTCGGCTGAAACTGTAGGTCTCTCCATTTATGGAACAACGTCAAGACGCACACCACAAATAGGAGGAGGAGCTCAGTCAAAAACCCAAAAACGGTGTACATATTATACATATATATATATATAAAATAAGTTTTAGTGTAGTACCGATTTTGGTGAATTGGTGACTTTAGTGGTGGTAATATAAAAACTACAAGTCATTGTCCGAGATTGCATTCTATGCCGGCACAAAATAGTATTTTTGTGGGAGCTCATGAAAACTAGTTTAAAGAATTGGGGGTTGCATCCAGTGTATGCAACTTTACCTTCAGTATTGCTCTTAATCATCCAGATTTATTTTAAATTAAGGTTATTAGTCTTGCACGATTTTTCTCGCTGAGTAATTAAATATTTATTGGAAAGAAGCATGGAATAATCTATGCATATTTTTCTGGGAAACCTAATGATTTTTGCACAAACTGGCGAATATTGTCAACTGCACTAACAAAATGCTGCCTCAATTAAAACGAAAAATGTTTTGTTGCACACTTGCGTAATTTCTGTTTTTCGTCTAACTCAACAGTAAATATCTTAAAAATCAGATTGTTGCTAAAAAAATTAATGCTTATTATGGTCTATTTTTCAAATTTACATAAGAGTATTACAGCTCTCTTTCTTGTCTCACGTCTTCATTTATATTTTCAAAAAAATATCATCTCTTTTAAATGCATAAATACGTATGTAAATAATATTAGGGATGTTCAAAAATAAATAAAACAAAACAAAAGGCTCATTTAATTTGCTTAATCATCATTTTTGGAATTTTTGTAGATTTTGGAATCACTCATTTTTTTGGTTTCATATCGAAAATCGACTTTTTCATTTGGAATTTCACATTATTATTATTTTATTAAGCTTGAAAGCTATCTGTTTATATAAATGTGAGTTCAAAGAATTGGTATTTTTGGTAAACCTTGAGAAAAACGTAAAAAATTAATCAAGTGGCTACACTGCTGATAAATTTGGTGGCTCTAAGAGCAGCACAGCACAGATCAAGGCGAATTCACATAAGGTGAATTCGCTGTAGCAGAGGAAAAGGAGAGAGAGAGAGAGAGCTGTACCTTTTATATATCTTACAAGGTGGATTTAATAAGGTGACAGCATTCACCCAGCTGAATTTTTCGCCGTAGGTATGGCTTACGTCAAAATGATATGCTTTCTTTGTATGTATTGGTATGTTTACATTCGTATGTTTACATTTGCTTGCTGATTTTGACATGATGCTTGCACCAAACGCAACAACAAATACATGTAGGGTTTTACTTATATGTGTTTGCTGTCACCTGTAATAAATTCGCCTTGATATCTTAGATACACTTTTCCTGAGTTTTTCCTTGTGGTTGCTAATTTCTAGTGAGAAATAATACTGCCTACTTTTTGGCGCTTGTTTGTTGGTGCAAACTTGTAGGAAATATAAGGTTGTCAAAAAATTCTTGCGGTATTTCCGCAAGCTTGTCTTTGCAAGCGCGTAGTTCTAGTTGTATTTGTCGCATCGGTTCACGCTAGAGCTTTTTGGAAAGCTCTTTTCACGTGCTAACACGTGTTTGATTAATTGTTGTTTGCTTTTAGTCGTTCGTGAGTTATAGCGTCGCAAACATGGAGCAAAATAAAGAGAAAATACAGCATATTTTACAGACCTACTACTACGATAAAGGCAAAAATGCATCTCATGCTGCCAATAAAATTTGTGCAGTTTATGGACCCGATACAGTTTCCATTTCCACCGCACAACGCTGGTTTCAACGTTTTCGTTCTGGTGCAGAGGTGATCGAAGATGCGCCACGGTCCGGAAGGCCTGTCGTCGAAAATTGCGATAAAATCGCTGAATTGATCGAAAGAGACCGGCATAGTAGCAGCCGTAGCATCGGCCAAGAGCTGGGCATGAGTCATCAAACCGTTATAAACCATTTGAAGAAGCTTGGATTCAAAAAGAAGCTCGATGTATGGGTGCCACACGACTTGACGCAAAAAAACATTTTTGCCCGTATGGATGCATGCGAATCGCTTCTGAATCGCAACAAAATCGACCCGTTTTTGAAGCGGATGGTGACTGGCGATGAAAAGTGGGTCACTTACGACAACGTGAAGCGCAAACGGTCGTGGTTGAAAAGCGGTGAAGCTGCCCAGACGGTGGCCAAGCCTGGATTGACGGCCAGGAAGGTTCTTCTGTGTGTTTGGTGGGATTGGCAGGGAATCATCCACTATGAGCTGCTCCCCTATGGCCAAACGCTCAATTCAGACCTGTACTGCCAACAACTGGACCGCTTGAATGCAGCACTCATGCAGAAGAGGCCATCTTTGATCAACAGAGGCCGAATTGTCTTCCATCAGGACAACGCCAGGCCACACACATCTTTGGTGCCGCGCCAGAAGCTCCGGGAGCTCGGATGGGAGGTTCCTTTGCATCCACCGTATAGTCCGGATCTCGCACCAAGTGATTACCAACTATTTCTGTCCATGGCGAACGAGCTTGGTAGTCGGAAGTTGTCCACAAGAGAGTCCTGTGAAAATTGGGTCTCCGAGTTTTTTGACAATAGGGAAGCGAGCTTCTATAAGAGGGGCATTATGAAGTTGGCATCTCGCTGGGAACTCGTCATCGAACAAAACGGCGCATATTTGACTTAAATCGCATTATTATAACCAATTTTATGAACAATTGAAAATTCAATAAAAATACCGCAATACTTTTTTGACAACCTTATATATCATTGGTGACTACTTTCTGGCGTTATATTTCCTTGGTGCCTACTGTTTGGGGCGTTTTTGGTCCCAATTTTTTTGGTGCCTAATTTTTGGCGCTTATTTCCGTTTCCTGACTAGTTCTTGTGCGTACTATAAAGTGCTATCCATTCTGGCGTCGGATTTATTGGTATTGCCTTGCGGTAATTTGTGCCGTTGCTGCGGTCATGGAATCGCTGCGTTTGTGCGGGTGAAAAACCCTATATTTCAAATTAAATGTCACTAACCTAAAATACAAAAATATGTCGCTTAAATGTATGCTTTAATACTGAATACTGAAACAGCTCTGGCTGGCTGTAGATACAATATCTGTCTGTTGGAGGTCTCATATTTTTAATGACAAACTTTTTCATGACAGAAACACATTCGGAGATCTGCTATTACCTCCCAAGGGGTAACCGATATTAAAAAAAATCTTTCTATTATTTGATATTTCATGCAAGTAGATTTGAGCCTACGTGCTTCCGAATAGTAGACACTCACCAACTCGTTCGGCTACGGCGACCGCCATAATATTCATAATGAAGTAAATAAACGTCTTAAGCAGCGATTTAAGAATGTCTTACAACTTCTACAACAGAGAAGGTGAAACTGATTTACTAAAGTTCGGGAAAGAAATTCACCATGGCGAGACCCAATTAGATCTAATCTGAATTCTAATTAACCCTATTAGGTTTCGCACCATAGATAAAGAACACCATTCTTTTCTCGATAGATGGATGGAGTGATCGATATCTCGTAAATTATCGATCAAACAAGTTTGTGCTCGTTGTCAAGGAGACATTTCACACTAAAAGCGCTCTTTCGCTGAATTTTGTTGGTGCCATTCAGTTGTGAGCTACAGGGTGTTAACAATGGAGATCAACAGAAAGAAAAATTGGTACATTTTACATCTTTAATAAAGGCGAAAATGCAAGCTAGGCTGCTGAAATTGTGAATGGTGTTTATGGTATAGCTAATTAGGGGAAATTTTGGTTTCGTCGATTCCGTTCAGGCATTTTTGAGAATTAAAGAATATGCCGATAAAATCACAGAAATAATCGAGGTTAACTGGTATGTTAGTAGTCGCAGCATCGCCCAGGAACTAAAGTTCGACCATAAAAGAAATTTACACCATTTGCAAAAAAGAATAGATTTCTTTTTCCCAAACTAAAATATTATATTAAAGATATTTGTTATTGTAAATTTGTTTATTGCAAAGATATTATTTTTGGTCGCTATTCTATTGTTTTTAATGTTACCATAAAATTCAAATTTGACATAGCAACTCCGACGATACGCTCAAGTAAAAATACCAACCACACCATCGCACTCCTAGGTGCCTGTCAAAAAAAAATAAAAAAAAGTGTTTTGACTTCCAATTTTGTGCAATTGACATCAGAAACGAAATAGTACGAAGAGGAGGAAAAGAAAAAATGTCAAAATCCCTTACAAATGCAAGAATGGCATAAATGATAAACAAATTTGCGCACGTTGATGTAAAATTGTACAAGAAAGAATATTTATTAGCTTATTATGAAAAGAATTGTAAATAAAGAATAAAAGAAAGGAACGAAAAATAACCAGATGTTGCCCAAGTGGTTCTGTGATTTTTCTTTTAGTGTTTGACGTCGCATGCAAACAACTTTCTGTCAAGCTCAAACCAAAACAGATAACGGACCATCGAAGGCGCAATCTTCCATTCTATCATTCTTGTTACGAAACTCCTTTTCCATTCCAAATAAAAATCACTTAGTTTTATACAGAGTAGGCGACTTTTTCAGATTCAACTTTTGGTTCAACTAGACGCCTGTGAGAGTATAATCATGTAAACCCTCTTTAGCGTTTACCATTCCTATTATGCATAAGAGATTTTCTTACGTTACTAATGCAATGACATACATATGTATATATGTATGTACATGCTCAAGTGTTTTAAATAAATACAACTATTTGCCTGCCCTACTCACCGTAATGTTAGCATGGATATCATAACGCTTGCCATTTTTGCCGATGAAGCGACATGTCAGCTCGTCAACACTCGAATTCAATATTTGAAATCGCTCGTGATTCTTGGTAAATATCTTTTCCAGCGTTTTTATTTCCAATTTTAATGTGTTCAAACAAGCCATCTCGAAACTTCAGCGTCAGCTTTGTGTTATTGTGCAGTTGGGTAAATCAAGTGATGGTCCCCACTACGGAGCACACCACAGAGGGGGGTGGTTAGTCACTTTCCTTCCACAAAATCACTTCGTCTACCCTTTATTGGCGTTGGCGTTGTCGTCAATATGGATGATTCTGCTGATGCTAGGCCTACAGAGACTTGCTGTCACAGTTAGTTATTTTGTTTTGCAGCAGTGACGAATTTTTCCCAGTCGTTTTATGTGTGCTTTTGATTCCGTTTTGTTGCTTTGGGTGCATTAACTGTTAAATTGCGAACGCGATGATGCTGGGATGCTCGGCTTTGTTCGCTTATCGAGCACTACGCAGTGGCGCACCGACGCTTTAATTTACTAACCGAACGCACGAAATCAGTTGTCAAAATCAGACAGGAAAGGACGCAGCAATGGATTGACTGGTAGTGCGGGTGTAAAGGGCAACCAGGCACACGGCACTTTTTCCACCGAAATGGTAACCGTTGTTACCAGCAACGCCAACTTTAACGCTGATATCTCTGCTGACTGCGCAGTAACAGTCGTCAAAAATCGGTGTTACAGGCCGAATTGGGGCGGATTTCACTTTTTTAAATTTAGTTTATCGCTTTTAAGTTTTCACAACTTCGTTCTTTTAAACACATTGACACCACTATAATTTTACATATATAATTCACACTTTTAACATTTAGCAAATTGTAAACTAGGCTTTTTTTCTACTAAAATTCCAGTTTTTTATCGCTTCTTGTTCTAATAGACAAATTTGATCAGGAAAATGCAAAATACGTACATATTCGTAGTTACAAAATTGTATGGAGTGAATAAAATAAAATCGAAAACTCAAAATCGGCAACAAAATTAGAATGAGAAACGACAAACGACGACATGAAATTTACATTGCAACAACAGAGGAAAAATAATCTGCAGTGAAGAAATCGAACCGAATCGAAGAAATTTACCGAGCACAAACTTGGAATTGGCCACAGCGGTCTACCAGTCCCTTGCACTTCAATACCGCTGACGATGACTTTAACCAGAGTTCCAACGTCTATCCCTCACACACCGTCCGGGATCCTATCTCCATTGTTCATAAAAGTATTAAAATAAGATTTCTTTTCTGTCGTACATTTATCGAAATTCCAATTCGTTTTAGTTCTTTCATTTGCAGATTAACTACTGTTTCTTGAAAATTCTTATTCGCTTTTAATTATTCACACACGCACTCAAAGTTTCTACCTAATAAGAGCACAAATAATTCGCAGAGTTGTGAAAATTAACCAAACCGAAAAATCACTTTCGCCAACAAATACAAGAAGCAAAGTGAAACAGAAGGCAAAAATTAATCAAAAGCAAAAGACGAAAACGAAGACAATTGCGATGCGATATTGGCCTTGCCATATTGGAACCAAAGCGAATTATTTGATTTCTTTAAACACTGCCATTGCGCATCCTAACAATTTTTAATTATGTATTCACGACTATTTGCAGGTCATAAAAATAGAAAATAGTCTATTAGATAATGCCTAAAATAAGACTTCAAACATATAGGTGTAATTCATGCAAAAACATTGCTCTTTTGTTGATGTGTTGGGTTTATTGTAATACTGCATGCGCAATTTTAGACAAAGAATAATGATTTGTTTAATGAAACTTGGGAAGGGTGTGAACAAATTTATAGCACCCAACATACCATAAATTATAGTTTTTCAATTTGCCTTCAAAATGCCTTCAGCAACTTCGCTACAGTTGGGCACATTATGCTATATTTTGTTCTAAATTCCACTTCAATTCATAAAAAATGCAGTCACACACGTGTTTTCAATCGTTTCTATATTTTTTAAGTTTTTAAGTTATAGTTTTTAATTGAAATTAATAATAGAAAACACTTATGTACTCATAATGAATTAATCGATAAATTTTAACAGCTGTTCACTTGAAATATGGCAACATGGATTCACTCGATTATATATTCACATTTGTTTTTATGCAGGCAAGTTCCAACAATTAGTAAATGTGGGTAATGCAGTGCAGGATCCACTATCAAACTCAAGTTGGCAGATTCTTTTTTCACAACACTTAAACCACCGCTGTCAATATATCATGGGATTATATCGTCGCTAACTAAATGGTTGAAACATTGTATATATATTTTATTTCTTTACTGCCATTTTTCCCCTCTAATAATTTCAGCGTCAAACTATCAGAACACACACACACTTACGCCTACTGCAACTGTTGCCACTTAGGAAAATCATCGTCATGGTTTTAATGTGTTCGAAATAAGATGAAATGTAATTCTTTTAAGACTATCTAAAGTACGTAAAAATCGAAATAGATCTAAAGATTATTGACAGAAATTTAAATTTGTTAGAAAACATTTTTTTTTTTGTGTTCTTCATATAAGGTTCAACGGCTTGATGCGACTTAGAATATCCTTAAACTTGGAAGCACTCTTTCATTTATGGGGAGCAATGCTGTTGGGACAGTAATTGACAAAATATCAATCCGAGTCATTGAGAGCATATCTTATTTTCTTGTTGTAGCAGCATAAACACTTCCAATAAATCTTTGGGGAATATTACTGATTTCGGTAACGACATGCATGAGGAATATATATGCTGCTGCAAAAGCTCCTAAAACTGGCATTTGTTTGGAAGCACTTAATGAGAGTAGTTATGAAACTTGCCTAATGTCAGAAAGGAGTGTTGGCAGCACTGATAATAGTGAGTAAAACCAGTTTCATTAGGCATCACCATACTCGCTAATAGCGAATATTACTCGATAACTTCGTCAAGCGAGCAGAGAAGTGGCGAATCGAAGACGGTTTTTTTCTAAACTTCTGTTGTAGCTTTTTTCAAGAAACTGATTAAAATTGCGGATTTAAGTTTTTGTATGTACAGATATAATTTTTAATTTGTTGCTATATCCTTATAATCCAAATTACAGTTGTCTGTTAAAAGTATTCGTACATACTCAATATGTTCAGGCCATGCTGATTTATTTATTTTTCTTTGAAAAATATTTTCAAATAAATTAGATACATAGTACATAAATACCTGTTTGGGAAATATAAAAAATCAACTAAATTTCTCTTTATAAAAAATTATTTTATAGTACATAGACTCTTTCTGCATACAAAAATGCGTTGGACTAATGGATACGTATTTATCGAAGGGTTGATATTGATTACATTACGAAATTCTGCTGAGATAAATATTAGACGTAAGATTGTTAAAGATGATCTAAATAGCTCAGTTCTAGAGTTCTAGAGAGAGAGAGACGTAATATTGGCATTTTAAAGGAGTGTGTGGTGGAATGGAAAATGCTTGCATTCTATTTTCTGGCTATATATACCTTGATGCGAGTAGCTGGATTTTAAACTACGTTGTTTATACGGTTAATGCAGTCATTAGCTTATTACTATGAGACCAATTAACGGTCTGTGTTATATGAATTATCACATACTGCTCAGCTCCAACAGTCTTACAAATCAGAGCGCGGAGTGTGATCATTCGTTGCCGATGGTGTTGACTGCTCGTCTTTTGTAGATTCATCAGCGTCAGCGTTATCATCTAAACTGTCGCCATCAGTAGCTGGTATATTAACTTGCTCACCTCCCTCATTGGTAGATTTTTCTGCTTCTGACTGCTCGTCCTTTAACGGCTCATCAGCGTTAACTTCTGAACCGCTGCCTCCTTCACTATTTTCATCAGTGCCCTCAGTTTTGGCTGCTTTCTTAGGTTTCTTAGTCGGCTTAACTTTGGGTTTCCAAATCTTTAATTTGTTTACCATATACTTTACTTCTCGGTCGAGCAACATCATCTTGTCGGTAATATCCTTTACGGATAGGCGCACTTCGTCGTGGCGTTTAAGTTGCTGCTGTGCCTTATTTTCAGTCTTCTTCCAATCGCTGGTCTCATCAATTACTTTGCTGAGCGTTTCGATTTCTACTTCTGTGAATATATCCTTTTCCGGGTTGGACTCTTTAGTCAGATTTTTAGCGCTTTTCAAGAATGTCTTCGCACTATCAATCAAACCATTCAAAGCCTTTATTGCATCTGGTCGCTCAGCGTGTTCCCAATGACGTGACAGAAAAACGTTTGTCAGTTTTTTTAGTTCCTTTAAACGCTGTTCATACATTTCAGGTGTAGGATTTTCGTGGTCTTCATAAAGCCAATCGGATATAGCAGCGCACAATTCAAGAATCTTTTCCTTTTCCTCGGGCGAAGCACAGGATGCATACTCATCTTCATCTAATTTTTGTTGTATTTCAACGACATGTGATTCAAGTGCATTCAAACTGGATTCCAAGCGGTTACGGTCAGATTCGGCAGCATTGATGGATGTTAATTTTTCTACAGATTTTTCAAAAGATTCGCCCGCAAGTGTGCGTGTGAATAATTCCGTTACTATATGCGCCACTGGCTCTTTAACGGTAACTAGTTTGATGGTATCATTTTTAGCGAGTAATTTGTCTTTCTCATCTGCTGATTTAGTTTCCTCAGTTTTGTTGGAGGTTTTAGTATCTTTTTTGACCTTTTTCTCGCTTGTTTCGGCCTCAGGCTTTGAAGGATCTATTTTCTCGTAGTCCGAGTGCTCTCCCTCGCTTTCGGTATCAAGATTAGCTTTGGCTTCATCCTTTGTAAAAAGCTTACTAATGGTGCTTCCCAACTTAGCAAGAGTTCCTTCATCCTCTTTTTGTTTTTCATAAACATACTCCACACCCACGCAATGGAAAATACCTGAGTCGTCCAAGGTAAAGTAAGCCTTGATACCCTTGGATTCGACCACATCGTTTTGGTGTTGCTCAAGCAACTCTTTTACTTTCGTCAATTTCACATGCAAAATATTCAATGAACCAATATAGGAAATCTCTTCAGCGGACAGGTGACTCAGATCACCGTAATGGACATCGAAATTAAAGTCTTCCGTATGTTTATTGAATGTGATGACTTTCTTTTGCGGATATGAGTTCATTTGCCCGAAGAGCACTCGTTTCACTTGACGCACAGCGCCGCCATCACCCGGATCGCGCTCAAAGGTAACTTGAATTGGAAAGATGACAGCATCCTTCACAACGAATTTTTTCACCTTAAAACCTGTTGCCAAATCTGCTGCCTTGTATACAGCGCCCATTGTTGCCGCCTCATCCGCGTTCAGACTCTTACCCAATTCTTGTTTGATGGCTTGCTTAAGGATTTCTTGCACTTTAGGCACTCGGGTGCCACCACCAAACAATATAACTTGAGAAATGGTGTCCAATGAAAGACCAGATGCCGCTAGAGCTTGTTCAAGTGGCTTAACAACTCTTGGCCACAAGTCTGCACCTAATTCTTCCAATTTTTCACGTGTCACCTGTAATTTGAAATCCTGATCTTCTAGCAAGTTCTCTATTTGCGCAAAATGATCGTTGTTGGCTGAAAGCACATTCTTTAGACGGCCAGCCTCCTTGAATAGCTTGGCAAGGGCGCGTGGGCTGGTGGTCACATCAGTTTTAGTTTTTTTCATGGCATTGAATTCGGCCGCTAAATAATCACGCAGACGCAGTTGAAGTTCTAGGCCACCCAAAGTGCGATCGTAAGCCACTCCGAGAACCTGTACTACAGGGTTCGTTTCTTTCGTTACCTTATCCTTCATTAGCTGATAACTAACCACAGCTGCCGAAGTTTTATAAGCACCCATGTCGTAGAAAATGAAATACTGTGCGGTCTCATTGATCTCTGCGCGATGGAATACGCCATAGTTAAGTGCAACGGCGGTGTAATCATTAATCAGCTGCAAAACTTTTAGATTAGCCAATTCAGCAGCTGCTAGCAAAGCTTCACGCTCCGCCTGTGCAAAGTAACCGGGAACAGTAATAACGCATTCCGTTACGGGTTGTGAAGTGGATTCCTGTGCGAATTCTTTAGCTTTAACGAGGATTTGTGCGACAAGTTCTTCAACAGAAAACTGTTCCGCATCGCTTTTCTTGAAAATAACTGTATTCCGCTCTGGGTCGGCAATTATTTCATAATATGGAAAACGTTTTCTGAAATAAAAAAGTGAAGGAGATTCATTATATAAAAATGAAAGTGTAAAATTTGCGCAATCCCTCAATACAACACGCAGATATTCCAAATTGAGCAAAATAAATCTTTAATTTATAAATCTACGTATATGTCGGATTAAGAGATTAATCTTATTTTATAGCCTTAGTCGTCCTATATTACGGCATATATTTCTAGAGATAATGAATTTTCAATTAACCGAACAATACACATCTATGTACATACACGTGTATGTATACTGATAAAGAAAGCGAATTGACTTCAGTAATAACAATTTCTGACTTGCTCACCTGTATAAATCCACAATTGGGTTGTCAATTGTTTTGCCCAGCAAATCCAGTAAGTACCCATAAGCGGCAGATGGTTCGCGTATACCCACAGTCACAGCATCTTCTCCAAATGTACGCAAACCATCACGGAAAGCGAGTATTACCGGCGTTTTACGTTTCGATTCACGGTTAAGCGCTATTTCCATTGGTACACCAGGAGACACTACACCAACTTTCATCCATTCCGTACCTAAATCGACAGACATTACAACTGCAGCATTGGTGCCTGGTATTTGGCTGCCTACAAATAGTAGGCATGCAGTGGTGAGTAGGGGTAAGACATATGCCAATGACGTGGTACTCCACCGCCGTCGGTGTGTTGTATTTTGTTTGTTAGGCTTGTCGGCAAACATGTTGACGTGTTGTCAATGCTTATGGACAATTTACTTTCAGTAGCTAAAATTCTACTGTGATGACTTTTGTAATCCTGCTTCCTAATAGCTGGATAATCAATTAGTGGTTTTCAATAAATAATTGTTGTCAGTACCGCACAAAATAAAAAAAACAAGTTAGGTTAGTTTTAACGAATACATTTTTTGTAATATTAACACATTTCTTTTAACCAACACAATGGAAGTTACCTTATTGTTTCTTTTATTGAAATGCTGAGGGCAGAAAAGTAAAATTGTAGAAAAAACCCCAGAACTTTCGCCCACTTTTATATATGAACGGATATATAAGAAAAGTGACAGCAGGCGAAATAACTGACGTGTTCTATAGGCTTTCGGTTTTCAGCTGAGCTTGCCGCTCTTCGCAACTGATAGGGTTGCTGTGGTATTTGTAAATTGAACGACATACTAATTATGCGTTTCTTTGAATTTTGTAGAAAGAAGTTAATTATTTACAAATTCACTAGAAGTAGCATCTAATAACTAATGAAAAAATATTAATACTCCTTTGCTAATAATTTTTTTATTTTGTAATTTTGCGGTTGATGTATTGGTAGATAATGCAGTTCTCCTCTAGTTGAAAAGATGTTAATGATTTTAGATGTAGATGTCGCTGTGCATGGGGGAGGGTGGCAGCTTCGTCATCTACTGTAGGAGTTTGACCGCAGGCTTCGCCAAGAGAGCTGTCAAGAAATTTCCCTCTCTGGTCGGCGTTTATAAAACAAAGGATTGTTATAAGCCGTTATTCTAACGCCACAAATGCAGATTTTCAATGAGAAATAAAGAAAGAGTTTGTTGCACGCACGCATTTTATACCGTGCTGATTTTATGTTTCAATAAGTACTAAATATATTTGAATTAAAACCATGGGGCAAATGTCTATCCATTGGCATCGTATGTCGAAGTCCCTCAATGTGGTATCAGAGCAGGTTGTTGTTTTAGTAGTTTAACGAGTCCTGCTAAGCGCGGCGAAGTCATTGGTCGCTTTCGTTTATCCCATTTAATAGTAGGTACAGGAAGAAGACTCCGAAGACGACACTCGGGAGAGGTACACCCGTTGAATGTTTTTTATGTCCTGCCAGTATACTGCTAGGTTCAGTGCTTGCGACTGTGGTCATGGGTCTCATTAATCAAGTTAATGAGATGTCTACTGGCGTGTCTAGGAGATGGCTCAGCTTCCAAAAAGTGTCAGTAGCATAAACGCTGCTGTGTACATGTTGAATAGTCATTCCGATTGCAGTATTTTGGCAGATCTAGAGCTTCTGGCACTGCGTATAACTAGTTCCAGGCAACTAGATGTGCTATCGGCTAGAGACTTGAGAACCTTGTTGTGGTTTTGGATTTTTGTATAAGCCGAGAAGGAGGGCCAACTATCAAATGGTATGCCTAGTAACTTGGGGTTATTAACTGTCGGTTTTGGTGTATCATCGGAGAGGCAACCGTTCACTTTTGAATGCAAGTTATCGATGCTATGGAAGTTTAAGCAAGAGAGAAAGCACATGATACAGCGGCACCTTGCTTTATCATCCTCTGTATAGAGATTTGATCTGGAAATGGTACTTAGGAATGTTGACCATCTCTCGTTGTTTAATTGGTTTGCGGGTTTCCTAGTGGGACTACTAATTTGGTTTTCCACTTTTCGCTCTCGCATCGCTTCTGGTACGAAGAAACACAAACACCTATTGCGATTGCCACTCTGTCATTGATCTTCTTGGGATTGGACAGGGACTTTCGAATGGATCAGAGCTTACTCACACTAAAGGTGAATTTGCAGGCCTTCAAGAGCTCCACCCCTTTAGTGCGATTTTCATAATTTACCAGTTACTAAATTTTCAAATTGAGATCCTTTATCAGAGGATCTTCGGGATCGGCCTAGCGTTGGTGACCATGTTTGTTTTTTAAAACGGTTGCTTCTGCTGGAGAAAAGGAGCGGTTTCCTTGATATGTTCAGCAGGCATGAAGTGAGCCGCAGCAGCAGGGATGACCTTGCGAAATGATATACTGTTCACTAGACAAGGCTAGTTTACAAGCAGACAGCTTGGCAAACGAGTGTGACCACCTACGCCAGGCCGATCCCGGGGATCCCCGCATAAGGGATCTCAATTTCGAGATCCGGCAACTGGTAGACCAACACAAGCGGACTAAATGGGTTGAGCACTTGAAGACCTGTAACCTCTCCTCTGAGGTGAGTAAGCTCTGGTCCACCGTTACACCGTTCGACAGGGACGAACCCAACGAAGCACAGCGACAAGGTGGCATCACCTTCAACGGTTGTACTTCGTCGGACCCGAAGAGATGCGCGAGCTATTTTAGCCGGTTTTTTATACTGCAACCTCCGGCCGACAGATCCAAGTGTCGTGCTACCAGAAGGCTGCACAAACTGACGAACGACAGTGCGCCACCTACTTTCTCCGGTGATGAGGTTCAGGGGGCCATCAACAAATCAAAAACATCTACGCTACTAGATGATATTTATTAGTCGACACTCCCGCTAGGGCTGAAGAGGTGGTCCTACCTGAGCGGTCGTCACTCGTCATTGATTTTTCGAGATTAAACATCAAAGCAGAGGAAGATAAACCAAGGTGTATCGCAGGGTGGTGTCCTTTCTCCGTTGCTGTTCAACTTCTACATCTCGAAGCTCCCCCCCACCAGCGGGAGTTTCCCTGGTCTCATACGCTGACGACTGTTTCCTTTCTCGCTTTTTCACTGCGAGGAATCTCCAACTTTCACCCACTAAATCCACGGCGACCCTTTTCATCACCTGGACAAAGGAGGTAAACCAACAACTCAAGGTGAATGTCGATGATACACAAATTCCGACGGTTAACAACCCCAAAATATTGGGAGTTACCGCTTGCTCCCCTTCTGGATTACTGGCTACTGGATCGGTCAGTGTACAGACAGGCCATAAACGACATTCATCGGGAGACTCTCACCACCTTCTTAAGCTCTCGACCCCCAAATGCCGTTATCAGAGTCCAAACACCACCAATCGCAGACGAAGAGCTCCAGCTTCCTCGTGAGGCACGTGTAACACTGGCACAATTACGTTCTGGATATTGTAGCAGGTGAAACTCCTACCTATCCAGAATCGACCCCGACATACCAAACATATGTCCGGCATGTGAAGGCACCCCGCGTTCCTAACAAATTCAGTTTCTCCATACACTCAAGGACCAGTGAGCACTTAACCTCACGGGATGACACTGCCTTGAGTGCCGCATGACTTTCGCTCAGAATAATAATTTGCTCATTCGGGAGAATTCCGTCTAAATTCATCTCTGCACATAGACAGACGGTATACGCCTCCGCCTTGGAAAACTACCCATCGGCACAGAACGCTTGGTTTTGGGGCGGGCCACATATTCCAGCACCTATGCCTTCTGGTATCTTGGAGCCACCAGAGTACTAGTGCAAGGTACACTCTTGTAGTTTCCTTTCAAATGCAGGCGTGCTCCAGTTTATCTTGTGGTCCAGTTCAATTTTCAACTTCTTTTAGAATTTAATGACTTTAGTGATATTATCCGCGAGTGGGAGTTGCAGAATTAGCAATTCTATGTTCTTCGATGACATCACTTCTCCTTTACAAACACCTTCCTTAGTAATATTCAACAGGGCACGCTTGGCTGAATGCTGTATAACTATGTGGAGCGGTGTCAGCTTGAGCATCACCTCCATTGGAGCTGTAAGGCAGCTCCACATCACCCCCATAATGCTCACGCGTACTAAGCGCTGAAACTTAATTAGTGCTGCGAAAACTGTGGAGAGAGCGGCTTTCGATACCTAAGCAACCGCTCCATATGTTATCATATGCCTTATTATTATGATGTACATCCCTTTCAGGGTTCTTTGGCTAAAACCCCATTCCAGCAATGCAAAATTTCGATAGGCATCGTAAGAGCATCATTAGACAACTTCGCCCTCTTCCCATCTGGCCCGATCTGAAATCCGCTGCCGAATGTTGATACACGCAACTTTTCCGCTTGCTTTCAATGAAGTGTTGCAGGATTTTACCCAATATTTTCTTTTCATTTGCCCTTTTCGAACATGAACAAACTTAACGCCGTCTTTTGCCCATGTTTTGTGGCGCAGCAAAAAGTATTGCTTGTTTACTTTTTTAGCAAAAGTTTTTATTTCTATGCTTTTGAGCACTTTTTCTTTGGAATTCTGAAAATATAATAAAAGTAGTTCTTCCAAGGAGACATCACGGATTTATTAAGTAGATTAAGCTGGTCAACACAGGGTGAAAATTAGACATCTTACACTATTTTTTATTACGGCTGCATAAAACCTTAGGTTAGGTTAGGTTATGGTGGTAGTCGGTCTGCACGACCAACTCACTTAGACCTTACAGGTCCGTTGTGATACCATTGCGCTACACGGGAACCTCATTTATCTTCCTTCGTGGAACAATTTTGTGGCTCTTATGAAACGTATTATTGATACCAACCACACGCCAGACAGTTCTGTAAGAGAATTAAAAAAGTATTTACCTAGGCAACCTGCTCTGATTTTAGCTAGGGCTGGACAATTGCAAAGGAAGTGCTCGACTGTTTCTTCCTCCTACTCATTTGTGCAACTTCTGCAATATTCATGGGAAAAAACTCCTAGTCTCGAGGAATGCCTGCCAATTAGCCAGTGACCGGTTAAACAAGCCACGACCTTCGAGATATTGTCTCTTGGGAGGCTAAGCAATTCCTTTGTTCTTTTCTTGTTCATTTGCGGCCATAGTAGCCTAGCTGTTAGCCACGTATTTTCATTTCTCCACGACCTATTGGCCTCTTGGATAATGTGGTTTTTTATTATTAGTTTACTCATGGTCATCGGTATTCCAATGGTACTTTTATCACCGAGCAATTGAAGAGCAGTACTTTTTCTGGCTAGTTCATCAGCTTTACAGTTTCCCTCAATATCTTTATGTCCCCGAACCCAAATAAGGCTGACCTTAAATACGACACTAATATCATTTAGAGCTGCCCGGCATTCCTGTGCAACCTTCGATCTTAGTAAAGCCGCATTCATTGATTTGATGGCCGCTTGGCTATCCGAGAATATATTTATAGTCGTTTTTGTTACGGCGTGCGTATTTAGATATGTAGCCACTTCTTTTATAGCTAGTACCTCTGCCTGATAGACGCTGCAGTAGTCTGGTAGTCGAACGGATAGTTCCAGTACTAATTCTTTCGAGAAAACTCAATAGCCAACCTTATCGTCTAGCTTGGAACCATCTGTATAAGAGTTTAATTCCTCCCTTCTCCGTGGTCTTGGTGTCTGCTACTCCCTTCTTGATAGTATACTCCTCTTGAAGAGCCTTTCAAAGGTGAGTCTAGGGATAGAGTAGTCTATTTCTTGTTTGTGACTATTCAGAGAGTGCAAAATAGAAGCGTGGCCAAACCACCGGTCTTTCCAAAGCACGCGGCCACGTGTTTCCCTACCAGATTTAGGGCAGGTAAATTGATTAGCACTTCCAGCGCTTTGTTTGGGGTAGTCCTTAAAGCGCCAGAGATGCATAAAAAAGCTGATCTTTGGACCTTACTCATGATTTTAGCTTAAGTCGCCTTTTGAGCAGATGACCACCATACAAGTATTCCATACATTAAGATTGGCCTAACTACAGAAGTATAGAGCCAAAGCGTAACATGAGGTGTTAGTCTCCATTTAATACGGAACGCTTTTTTGCAAGTAACAGGTGGCGCTGAATTAATCCTCCTATCAGAAAATGCTAAAATCAGAGCAGGTTGTCTAGGTAAATACTTTTTTAATTCTCCTACAGAACTGTCTGGGGTTGGGTTGGGACCAATTCTATGTTTCATAAGAGCCACAAACTGGTTGCACGAAGGAAGGTGAATGGGGTTCCCGTGCAGTACAATGGTATCACAACGGATCTGTAAGGTCTAAGTGAGTTGGTTGCGCAGACCGACTACCACCATAACCTAACCTAAATAAATAGTAAATATCCTTTTTTCTGGCATTGGCATATTCTCTACTTATCCATCAAATACAACCTATTGGAATAAAACAATCATTGGGTTCCCTTACTTAGCACTCAGAGTTGGCTCAGCGCATCGAACTGTCTCTGGCGCTGTAGTCTTTGTGATCAGTGGGAAGATACCTGTTGACCTCATGGCCCGGGAACGAATGGATGCGTGGGTCTCCAACGCCGCGGAATGGAGATGCCAAACCATCCTTTGGCACCACCGATAGGACACTGAACTGAGTGGCAGATGGACTGCGAAAGTTATTCCATCAATAGGTAAATGGTTCCAAAGAAACTTCGGGGAAGTTAATTATTTCTTAACTCAGTTACTCTCGGGCCACGGATACTTCGGAGATACCTACACCCCAAGGACAAGGTAAGCGAACTCAATTGCATATACTGCCCAGCGCCGAGTAATGACGCTGAACACATGTTTTTTAGTAATGACAGATGGCTCGTGGAAAGAGATGCTCTCAAGAAGAAGATTTCCGACATCGCACCGAGCAACATAATCAACAAAATGCTCGAACGGGAATACAGCTGGAACATGGTAAAGAGATACATCGAGGACGTACTACGAAAAAAGATAGACCTCGATACAGTGCGATAAAGTGAAGCGGCACAGATAGGGACACGGGAAGACGAGCCTATCGCAAGATAGCTGGTTAAAAAATATTGAGGACCCAGACGTAGGTGAATAGAATGGGTTCTTTATGGATGCCGATTCGGGCCCTCCGAGGTAATACGGAAAGTAATCCTGGGAAGGGTGTCTCCGCAGATGGAGAGGATAGATTGGTTTAGTGGTCATACCACTCAACCCAGTAGAGGACGGTCGTCATAAAAGCGAGGGCATTTTGAACACTACCTCACCCACCTTCCTTACTTCGCAGGGCAATTTCGAATGGCACCCTAAGAAGCTCCACCCCTAAAGGTCCACCCATGTGTGAATAATTAAATTTAACCGCATGCCATATTAGTTTGTTGGCTTTAAATAAATTGTTAATTTAATTTGTTTGAATAAATTCCTTCGTGATTTGGATTTACTGGTGCAGTGAGCTCGTAAGTATGCGTGTGGAATTACTCCAATTGATTTACATTTAGAACACGCAAAGGTGAATGATTATGGATAGATAATTGATTGAACACTCTACATTGCGTTGATATCAATTACAACGTAATTGTTGTTGTTATACAATTCCTATGGATTTCTCATGCATTTTTTTTGTCACACGTAATTGTATTTACATATTCTTTCATAGTAAACAACAGAGGGATCGCTATGACCACTCGCTTCCATTCTTCCTTGAAAAAAGCACCGCCTACTTAATCCTGCCATAAGTACTGTTACAAGTTAAGTCCGTTTTATACATGAAATTGTAATACTTTTTTAATTAAGTTCTAATAGGTGGCGCTAAAGTAATCCTCCTATCAGAAAATGCTATAAATTTTGCGATTGGCCCCTAATGTCAGTTCTGTTTTGACATTTGTGTAGTAAACACATGTGAAATATACGTTAATAAACAATGTTACGCTACACTGCTCCAGAACGCGGAATATTGCTGACTATTTATTTGACCAATAATCGGTCGGTGACTTTGGCACAACGTGAATTTCGTCGCAGATTTCCTCGCCGTCCAACGCCTACTGGTGAAACACTGCGACGTTTAGCTGCTCGCCTCGAAGAGATTGGCACCACACGAGATGCTGCCAGGCGTGGCAGACCCCGGAGTAGCCGTTCTGCAGAGAATATTGCTGCTGTAGCCGAGGATGTCATGGAAGCGCCGTGGACATCGACCAGACGACGTGCCACGCAAATGGGTATCAGTCGACGGTCTTTACAGCGAATTTTGGTACAAGATTTGAAGATGTTTCCGTATAAAGTCCAGACGGTGCATCAGCTGTTAGCTGCTGACCGCCAATCGCGTCTAACATACGCTCAAGCCATCCTTAATCACCACCAAGAGGAAGATGATTTTTCATCAAAAATAATCATGAGTGATGAGGCCCACTTCCATCTTAGCGGGTCCGTAAATAAGCAAAATTTACGTTTCTGGGGCACTGAAAATCCGCGTGTAACCCACGAAGAGCCATTACCCGCTCAAAGTCACTGTATGGTGTGCTGTTTTCGCTGGAGGAGTCATCGGACCTTTTTTCTTCGAAGACGTCGCGGGCCAAACGGTTACTGTGAATGGTGAGCGCTACAGAGCAATGATCAACGAGTTCTTTTTGCCGCAACTTGATGAATTGGGATAGAAAAACATGTGGTTCCAACAGGACGGTGCAACGGCACTGCACGTGCCACAACCGATATGCTGAAGGATGCATTTCCCGGGCGCCTAATCTCCCGTTTTGGCGATTTGCACTGGCCAGCAAGATCGGCTGATTTGACCGCTCCAGACTTCGCGGGGATTTTTGAAGTCGCGGGCTTATGTCAGCAAGCCTCAGACTCTTGCAGCTCTTAAAGACAATATCCGTCAAGAATGTGAGGACCTATCGCCGGAAGTTTTGGCCAAAGTGATGGAAAATGCCATAAAAAGGGCTCAAATGGCAATCAACTGTGGCGGCGGCCATTTACATGACATCATATTGTCGACTTGATGTAAAAAAAATTAAAAGACCAAATAAAAATAATCCACAAGAAGAATCAAAGTTTTTCATTTTTTTGTTTAAATTACAGCCAAAAAACATCGCAAGGTTACTTTTGCGCCACCTGTATTTAATCATGTAAATATTAAAGAAGAAACATTTTAACTTTCTTTTACACAAGCCTTCAAACTATTAGGCCGTTCAGCTATGACAGCACGCACGGTTTCCATGGATGTTGACATCGCTGCTCGCACCAAACATTGTGCGAGGCTCTTCAAATTTCTGTGAGGTATTCGATGTTCTCCAATTCTGGCCACAAACTGTAGTCCAATGGTTTCAGATCCGGACCAATGGAATATTGTTTTTTAGCCACTGCTGGGTGGTTTTTGTCTTATGGGCTGGAGCGGAATCTTGCTGGAAGATCCAGCGCTCTCCATTGAAGAGAGTACTGACTGGTCAACTGCTTCCCCATGCCTTTTAAGACATCCTCCGAGTACTCTTTTGCCCTGGTCTTAACCCTTTTTTCGCAGAAATGAAGAGATGTAACACCTGTACAAGACACTCCCCACCAAACCACTACGGAGGCTGGACGATGGCCACGCTGACCACTTGGAACAACATTTTTTGCGCCTTGAGAAGTTAATTAAAAACTTCTTCAACAGTGAAAATTTTCTCATCTGTAAAAGGAATATTTTCATGGCCGTCGACTGCGTGCCTGACTGAAGACGCTGCTGGCATTTGTCGAGTATAAGTTTCTTCAAGCGCGTTGTCAAAAGATGACCAGTTGAGCGACAGAAGGCTTTCATGTGGCGATCATCTCTAATGAGCTTTGACATGGAGCTGGTTGATACATTTATTTCCCTGCTCATGATTTTCTGCTTCCTAAGGAGATTTCTGCGAATTCTTTCTCGAATGGCTTTTATGGCTGCACTGGTCGAACCCCGCATGGACGACCACTTAGCTCCCCACTCCATTATTAACAAGCAAAATTTGCCATGAAACTGAGTATAATTTATGAGTGGACAATGCATAGGAACAAATGCATAAATAACGGAACTTTTTTCCGTGAATTTGTTTTCGTCGTATGCATTGTAAAATTTGTCACAGAATTTATGGCAAGTCTAAGTACTTTGCTGCGGACTACAACTTCTAAAGCAAAATGAGTTCGATAAATATTCTAAGAGCACCACCAGCCTAGATCATATCTCTAGTCAAATTTTTCTTCCTTCCGTTTTTGTAACTTAGGAGCTAACTGGAGGATGGTTCCATATGTAGAAGTCCACACAAGTGGGGAAAGTATATGTATGATTCAAGCAGCTCACAACTGCCGGGATTATCCCAAGTATCCTCTGGGTAGTTTCTGCCATTCACGAGATGTGATGGACGGGGCAAGGCAAGAAAAACGTAGGACCTTCCGACGTCTACTACAGCTGCCATGTGAAGGAACGGGAATTTGGTGTTGGATTTGTTGTGAGAGAGAGACTTCGTCGCCAAGTACTGTCGTTCACTCCGGTGGACGAGCGTTTCGCAATGGTCCGCATCAAAGCCCGATTTTTTAAAATCTCGCTCATTTGCGGCCACGCCCCGACGCACATATCGGTATTTTGGTAATCTAGGCGGCCAAAACTATTTTAACGTTTTTTATAGTCTTAAATACTTTTACTCATCATCATTTAGACAATGGACTTTTTTTATTGAACTATTATATTATTAACCCTTAAATGACCGTGGTATCTTTAAAGATATAACCATTTTGTACTAGAATAAATAGAAAATGAATTTTTTTTGGGTATTTATAGGTTAAATTATATAAAATAGACATCATTATTAATGTTTTAATTATTTATTTTCAAATGCCAAGTTTCACAGAAGGTGTCAAATAAAATACATTATTTGAACCAAAAAAAAAATATTTAATTCAATAAATAATCTTACGTCAATAAGAACTAAAGCAAAATGAAACATATTAAAGGAAAAAATTACAAATTTTCATTATCTGATGAACCAGATTCGTTAGGTTGGGCCGGAATGAGTAAACTTAACGTTTCCGCTAAATATGATTTTAATTTTCCTCTTTTCACATTTCTAGTGCTGCTAAATAAAGGGTCTGAACTTAAAAAAAGTCGATTAAAAATGTCTCTATTGCAGTTTTCTCGGGAAAATTTTCTTGCGAAGTCTTGGCGGTAAGTTCTAAAATGTTTATTCCGCGTTGCACACTTTGCCATCTACCATTGTCATGACTAACAAGTGACTGACTTTAAAGGTTAAACTATTTAATTCTAAATCCGTAGCTGACAGCGATTTCAAAGATTCAGTTACGAAGTCAATTTCCTCTTTAGTTATGTCCACACTTTCTTTCACAAACGGGAACCTCAAAGGACGACAAAAAACGAGCTGAAGAGGGCGTTGGATTTTCCCAAACGACTTTATAACTTTTTCCACAGACTAACCTCAATGGAACAAAACAGGTTTGGAAGATATTTGAATCACAATCAGTATCACTTTCTTGTTTTTGTTTAAACTGTGACTGCTGCGAGCCGTCGCATCCCCATTTACAAATAAGTTTCAGGGACAAAATTTCTTGTTCTTTAAGGGCTGAAAGAACTACTTCCAAATAAGTTAATAAGCGTTTCACTGTAACATCGACCAAGGGCTGTAAATCACATTCGGCACTAGTGCGTGTAATTCTGATAGATTCAGTAGGCGGATACAATTCATTTTTTGTTTTTTGAATAAGTGTGTAGCAGGGAAAAAATTACATGTGTTCCTTATAACTTCGTACTGAGCACTTGTTAGATCAGCATCAATCATCATTTTCAATGCTTGCATTGGTGATAAAGAGTGGATTTCTTTTTTCCTAGTATTTGAAAATGCCTTTTTGTATTTTGTCGCACGTATCGGAGAGTTTTGAATGTCTTTTAATACTTTAAAAGCATCTCTCTTTCCACTTTTGATTAACTCTACTGAAGCAGCATGCATAATCAAGTTTTTGTCCTTTACTGTAGATCTGAGTTATGCAGTTTTGCGTCTTTTAGATCTTTCACCTGAGTCACTGAAATGTTTCTGAGGGCGGCCACATCGTTTCGGTATTGCTGCAACAGTTAATTCAAAACCTCCTTCCAACCAAGACTTGTACTTTGATAGGAAAACATCTTCCTTTTTATGTACTTGTAGCCACTTTTTCTTGATTTGTGATTTAAAATGTGAAAAATTGTGCTTAAGAGCTGATATCTGTTCGTCAGAGTATTTTTCACTTGACAAAAGCTCCTGTTGTAAAGAGTGTAATTTTTCGTCCAAATTTGATAAATTCTGAGCTTGCATGCGGTCGAATAGGAATTTTCGAGTCACAATTCGAACCCCTGAAGAGCCTTGAGAACCTTAAACGAACCAAAAAATAACAAGTGCAGAAAACGCTTTTAAAAAAACTGTTCCATGAAACTTTTGAAATTCCACAATTAATTAATCTGCGGTTTTCTGCGGCTAATTCTACTTTATTCTACATCTCAAAGCACGGACCCAGAAGTATAACTTTCAGCTTAACAAATAAAAAAAATATATGTAAAAAAACCACTATTTCTCCTTGTACGGAATTCAATAAGTTACGTTATTAATGAACAAGATCTATAAAATATTTATTAAATTTGGAAAAAACATACCTGAAGCTTCAATTTCCATCATTAAAACGAGACATATAACTTTAAATAGTTATCTTTACTTTTTTGAAGATTTGTTGCTTGCCGAACGCCGAGCGAGATATGTGTAGTGTGATAAGCAATGAACTTTTGACTGCCAATACGGCGGTAGCGCACGCGGCGAACAAGCGCGAGAGGGGGTGGAGTGAATACTCTATTGTGTTATCTTTCTATTTTATTCATTATTAAAATCAATTAATGCATTTTACAAAATTGACTTTTGGCCACCTAGATTATCAAAATACCGGTATGTGCGACGGATGAGAAGGACGAAAAGGACTTTTTGGCCATTTCTTAGAACAGGTGTAAAATCGATTCGTAAAAAGGGCAGTTAGGGTGTCAAAATGTTTCACAAAAATGATCCTTGTGAATTTCTACAGTGAAACATTGACAATAATTTTCCTACCAGAAATCGATTTACAACACCTTTTGCATGGGAAACTTTGAGCCACTGTAAAAGATAAACTGACGTGCTAGATTATAGCTTTGTTCCATAAAAATGGTCTATTTATGATGTACTTTCAGTATTATAGGGTTACTTTTCTGTTCGAAAAACCCTGTTGAACAGTGTTATAGAAACAACCACAAATTAAATTGCATTAACATTTACTCCACTATTTTTATTTAATAATATATTTTAATTTTTATTTTTGATCGATTCATTGCACATACTTTGTTTACATACTTAATAAATATTATTTACTTCTTAATGTTTTCACTCACTAAAAGTGTGATACCCTAATGTAATATTCTATAATGTATGCATCTACACATATACTTGTAAAATGTTAGCTTAACTTTACAGCTACTTAATTGATAATTATGTCTAGTAAAAATGACACACGAAAACTTTAGTAAATTGTATAACCTTTATATAGGTAGGTATGTGTGTACATATGTACATACATAAATGCTTATGACATACTTAGTTCGTAATGCTCTCTACACACACTATGTTGATCAAAACTCTTATTTTTATATTTTATCACACTAAAGCAACTTATAATGAAACTTAATTTTTTTGGCAATTTTGTTGTCCTTCGCTACTTTTCATGTGAGCTGAAAAGTCTTTGCAATAAGAAGCTCTTAATTTTCTATAAAACTGCAACCTTTTCATACAGGGAGGCCTCCATCACGGTTGCCACTTTGTTAATTACATAGTTGCCAAAATAAGTATTTTTCCCCTTTGTTAACTTTTCAGATAAGAAATTTATGGGGTTAGGGCTAGTCAGCGCCCCGAAAATATGATGATTTTCAATCATTTTTTTCTTAATAAATTTGCTTTATTAAAAAAAAAAACATAGCAAAATTAATACATAATTGTAAAAGTTATCGCTGTTTGCGTGGAGTCCGTTTCTCCAGAAGTCCCTTGCGTTGATCATCCCAAGTCCTTGGAGATTCATCTAAAATCAATCGGAGAAGAGAAATTAGTTTTATTTATAGATAATCTTGTGCCTGATCGAAGTTTTTTCTTCAAAATTCACAATATGGCGGCTCCAGGAAATATTTTTCGGATTTTCGAGAAAAAAACCGACATAAAAACGAAATTAAGAAAAATCTTTCGATAAAGCACGAGTTTCTTAAGTTTTTAAGTTACAGTGATCACCAGTTCAAAAAATATAGTTTTGAGAAAAACGCATTTAAAGTTTTGCTATCGGTTTATGTATATAGAATTATACGAATTAAATGGTTTTCCAATAACAGGTGTTATTGGTGAATGGATTGCGCTATCGAGAGATGATTAACGATTTGTTATGACCGGAATTGGATGGTATTGATCTGCACAACGTTTATTTTCAACAAGACGACGCTACGTGCCACACAAGCAACGAAACAATTGACCTCTTACGGGAAAAGTTTCCGGACCGTGTTATCTCTCGAAAAGGTGATCACAATTGACCACCAAGGTCTTGTGATTTAACACCTTCTGACTTTTTTCTGTGGAGCCACGTGAAAGAGATGGTCTACGCCAACAGCCCAGGGTCGATTCAAGACCTCAAAGATGGAATTCGTGAGGCTATCGAGGAAATAGGGCAGCCACTTTGCAATTCAGTTATGGAAAATTTCATGAAAAGGATTCTGTCCTGTAAGCGTGGTCGTGGTGGTAATTTGCCTGATGTTATCTTCTACTATTAACGGCATACCTTCCTCTTTATAATGAAATAAGCATCCCATTATTTATATTAAAAAATATCATTTTTCTTTGAATATCAAAATAACACCTCTTATTGGAAAACACTATATTGGGTCTCCTTAATCTGGTCTAAAAATTAAAAAAAATCGTTTTTTTTTATAATTCGAAGGTATACCGCTCCCCCACGCGGCATCACAATGGCTACGCGCCTGAGTGTGTCCCACAAGACAACCCCTTCAACCTAACCTAACCTAGACCTATTTTAGATTTGTTCAATGGCTAAAAAAATGAGATTCCTATCTGTTATTTAGTATTTACCTATGCCGCTAAAGCTTTAAAAATTACCTTGGTCTACAAAATTGACAGTTTTTATGTTTTTTGATATGAGACTGCTTGCCGATGTGTTTTTGTGCGCGGAACACGATTCCGGAGCCCAAAAGTATGTGATCAGGGCTTATAGAAAATCGTGGGTAAAAAAACCCAAAAACCCAAACAATCGCAAACAATGGACCTTAAAGGGTCCTTATTTTATTCGAAGCTGTTTATTTTCTTTGGAACTTGCATACACAGTTATTTTAGTATCCAGGCGTCAATTTGAGTATAGGTTGAAGTTCCTAACACCTCAGGTTTTTCAGAAAAGGAGAGGTTAAATTCGCATAAGCACCGTTGTATGGATTTTTACGACGACTTTCTCAAATATATATACAGTGTACTCTCTCTTAAGCGAACACCCAAGGGACTCAAAAATTTGTCCGCTTATGAGGTGTCCGCTCAAGAGAAAAAAAAAGCAAAAAACTCGTAAGGACGTGGTGGTACGTACTGAAAAAATTGTCCGCTTATGGGAGATGCCCATTTAGGAGCGGTGTCCGTTCGGAGAGAGTGCACTGTAATGGGCACTTTTGCACCACAGAGTCGTCTTCAACATACAAAAAGACATCGAAAAGCAGTCAGATATAAAAAAAAGGGTAAACCTTATAGGCCGGTGTAATATTCAAGCTTTAGCAGCATGGATAAATATTAAATAAAAAACAATAAGAAATACTGTATGCCATTTCTTTTGCCCATGCAACATAACTAAAACAGGTTTTTTCGAATCATCGTAATGCATACTTATACATATGAGTATATTTTTTATTTTTGTTCTTGTTAAACATATAAAACTGTGTTTTGAATTTTTTGGGCATTTTTTTTTGAAATTTTCGGTACCTTGGTTTCAAGCACGTGGCAACCCTGGTCTCTCTAGTATTTGGAATTTTCAAAAATTCGATTTTTTCGATATTTCGAAAGGAAGTTCCAAATATTACAATATTATAGTTTCTACTGCCCATTAACTAGGAAGAGAGCTGTCCACGCGCCCCTGTACCTCTTTAAACTCGTTTTTCTCGAAACCACTTTTTCCGGCACGATCTACATGACAACTCATACAGTTTTTAATAATTTTTGATGCGGTTTTTTTAAATATTCGAAAGTGTTTTCTCTATAGTCTGTTGAGCCGGATTTTTAATATTTTTGTTAAAAAATTTTATAAACATAATTAAAGTGTGACATTTATACTTTTTTTAAAATTAATTGCAAAATTTTTCGAAATTCAAAAATTCGGCTCGACAACTATAACTACAACTTTATTTTATAAGAATTTTTTTTACTTTTTACAAATCCATCAACATTTCAATGAGAAATGATGCAGACCGTCGAGCAACTTTTTTTTCATTGAACTTTGGGTCTTTTTTATATACTAACAATGTATATTACGAGTGAATGTTTTTGGCAAAAGTAAAGTTTGCTATATCGAATCCCGCCCCTCAGCTGGTAATGACAAACCTCTGAATGTATTTCTGCCATGAAGAAGCTCCTCGTAAAACCATTTGCCATTCAGAATTGGCTTGAAACTGTAGGTCCCCATATTTGTGGAACAACATCAAGACGCACGCCACAAATAGGAGGAGGAGTTCGGCCAAACCCCTAAACAGGGCGAGGTGAAGCTGAAGCGGTTTTAAAGAAAAGTGGTGTTAATGTATCCAAAGACAATTCGAGGTCGTTTACGTGCAGAAAACTTCTAATTCCGGAGTACATTGAAAAACCGAGGCTATCATTATCACACATTGAAAAAGACTTGCTGGGCTAAGGTACTGGGCAAACGTTATATTCACTGATGAATCTTCCATTTGGGCAAATAATTGCATAACTCGGTCCTGGGGTACTACTGATAATCAACAACTTCAACGAACTGTTAAGCATCCATTCGTTAAGGATGTGGGCAAAAAGTAGGGTGCATTTATTTGTCAAACTTCGCGGGATTAAAATTTCGCTCTAGTTATTTTTTCATGAGTTGGCAGCACTGTTAATAACATCTGGGCCAACTTTCATGTGAATGTCATTATCAGTAATATATTTACGCTTGTGTTTACCAAACGACCAAGAGTGCATTTTTCGATTTTTACAATGTCTGATTTGATTGAGCAGAGAAGTGACATCAAATTTTGTTTGCGGAATGAAATTTCGGCTGCGGAAACGTTTAGCATGTTGCAGAAGGCATTTGGTGATTCGACCATGTCGCAGAAAAATGTTTATAAGTGGTACAAAGACTTCAAAGAGGGTCGAGAACGTGTTGATGAGTTGGAGCGCTCCGGACGACCAACGACGTCAACAGATGACCAACACGTCAATAAAGTGAAGGAGTTGGTGCTGTTAAAGACCTTACTGATATGATCGGAATATCAGAAGGATCTGTGAAAACCATTTTGAAAGACCATTTGGGCCTACGAAAAGTCAAATCTCGTTTGGTACCGAAAACTCTCAATTTCTTGGAAAAAAGTCGTTGCGTTGATGTGTGTGAAACAATGCTTTCAGACTATCAGGACAAGCTCAAATGCATCATTACGGGAGATGAGACTTGGATTTATGCTTACGACCCTGAAACAACCGACCAATCAAGCGAATATCGTGCTAAAGGCGAGGCCAGACCGAAAAGAGCACGTCAAAGTCGTTCAAAAATAAAGGTCATGATGACAGTTCTTTTCGATTTTCGTGGTGTGGTGCACTATGAAGTCCTTCCACCTGGCCAAACTGTTAATAAGGAATATTATTTGAGCGTTATGCGTCGTTTACGTGAAGAAATTCGTCTAAAAAGACCAGAATTATGGGCCCACAACTCTTGGTTTTTGCATCACGATAATGCACCGTCACACACTGCACTCGTTCTTCGTGATCATTTCGCCAAAAATTCCACGCATATCGTTCCGCAACCACCGTATTCGCCTGATTGGGCTCCGTGTGACTTCTGGCTATTCCCAAAACTCAAGAGACCACTCCGGGGAACGCGTTTCGAGTCGATTGAGGAAATAAAAGCTGAATCGAAGAAGGTGCTGATGGCTATACCGGAAATGGACTATTTGGCATGTTTCGATGTTTCGGGGATTGGAAAAATCGTTGGCCTAAGTGTATTTCATCGAGAGGGGATTATGTTGAAGGGGATGAAATTGATTTACAAGAATAAATAAAGATTTTTCATTTTACAACCAAATTCACCTTACTTTTTGCCCACAGTATTTGAGGCTGCTTCTCCGATAAATAATTTGTCCGTTTATTTATATTTATTATTTTTACCGCCAATTTGAATGCAGTTCTGATGAGTAAAACTTACCAGAAAGCATTATTACCGTCAGCTGTGACGATGACTGGAAGAACCAGCCAACTTTGGATTTCACAAGAAGACGATGATCCCAAGCAACGAAGCCAAAGGTGTGTAGAGTGGAAACAGCAAAATGGCATTGAAATGTCAGATTGGCCTTCACAGTCTCTGGATGTCGACCCCATTGAAAATGTATTTGTTAGAAATATCTTCAGCCAATACCAATACGGACTATATGACTCCGAAGAACAATTGGGTGAAGAGATTCCGAACAACAATAGAAGAAGAGGGGTGGAAAAGAGGTATGAAGCCTAGCTACAATACGTTGAATATATTTACTGACGGCTCGAAAATGACGGAAGGAGTAGGTGCAGATATTTATTGCGCAGAGCTGGACAACAAGCGGCCAATTAAGCTTCCAGACCTGCTGGCAGGATTTTTCAAGCGGAAGTCTTTGCGGTAGGAAAGGCTGCAGGAATAGCGCTAGCAAGGACATCGAGCAACTCCAGCAATAATGCTAATAAAGGCAATAAACTCATATGAAATTTCATCTAAAAAGGAAAGTGGAACTATCGTAGGTATCCTGACAAACCCCAATTTGCTAGCGGCGCACGCATATAAGGTGAGAATTGCAAACAATGATAGCTCCAGATTTGGCAATGAACTAGAAGAGAGGGAAACTCTTGAACACCTTCTATGTTCTTGCCCTGCATTAGCTAGAACCCGAAAGAAATGTTTAGGAGCTCTATAATACGAGAGGTTAGAATGTCTCTCGGGGTTAGAGCTTTAGAGCTTACTTAGATTCGCAAAATACGCAGGCTTATTACGAGAAGACTACTACAAGGAAACGTAAGGACCAAGCTTCAATCGGTATTACTGAGGACCAATAGGTCTATGTGATGGCTTTGAGCCAGCTAGGCCAACCTAACCATAACCTAATATCTTCATCGAAATGCAAGAAAGTTTGTCAAATTTGATAAGCGACAGCTTAAAGCTTGGCATAAAAATCAACTCAAAAAAGACCAAAAAAGAAATTTCAGGCCGCTAAAATTGTGAATGGTGTTTATGGTGCCGATATTGGAACAGTTAATTAGGTGCCATTTTGGTTTCATCGATTCCGATAAAAGCATATAAATAATCGAAGTTGACCGGCATGCCAGTAGTCGTAGCATCGCCCAGCAGCTAAAGATCGACCATAAACCAGTTTTCAACCATTTGCGCAAAATAAAAAAAATTGAAAATAATGAAGTTCTTTTTCCCCAAACTAATATGTAATATTTTTATAAGGAGCTATATATTTGTATGCACATTAATTAAATTATTTGGCTTGTCAAATATTCTTCAATTCGCGTTGAAAATTTAACAGCGAATTAATTGATAAGTATGTACATATGTATGTATGTATATAATTTTGATATATGCATTACATAACATAACGTAATTTATCTTTTTATTTTGTTTTTAAATTAAAGTAAACCTACGTGCCTTTCCGCAGCAAACGAAGAAGTTGAAAATGAATAGCAATTTGAGAACGAATAGCTTATGAATATGTTTATATGTATGTAGTAGTATGTATGTATGTACATTAGGGTGCATAGAAAAAAATTAAAATTGGTAAATTTTTGCCACCAGAGTTATAAAATTGATTTCTTTTAAGACTTCCACCAAAATATTTCGGAATTTTATAAAAATAAATCGAAATATTATTGGAATTGGACCTCGCTCATTTGCGTCTACGTTCCGACATAAGAGAAGGGCGATGTGACCAATTCTGCTATGACGCCTGGAACGTTCCTATGAGCGCTGTTCACGTCATGACATAAAAATCGTCCTTGACGGCTACAACGCCAGGGTGGGCAAGGAGGGAATTTTTGGTCCCACAGTGGGAAAATTCAGCCTGCACTACGAAACAGAGAGTACTGCCCAACAGACTAGCATGCATGAGAAATGGAGAACTGAAGAAGAAATCGGAGAGCCCGAAAAAACTGTGGGTATGACGAGGCATCTTATACTGATGCGCAAAGAAAGGATGCTGCCTATAGAGCCACGCTGCGATCGGGCGCAATGCGAGCTAAGAAAGGGAGAGAGACGTATTATCCGAAAGAAGAAACGAGAGACCGAAATACGTGAGTGCGAGAACCGTGAGATGTTGACCAATAGGAACAACGCGCGAAAACTCTACCAGAAAGTTCGGCGGGTTACGGATGGTTTCAGGACCGGGGCGTTTTTCTGCAAGAACAAAAGCGCCGAATTGGTGACTGAAATCCTGAGCGTATTTAAGTTATGGGAGGAACACTTTTCGAACTTGTTAAATGGTGACCACTTCGCGTGACACAGATAATGTGAAGATACAATAATCGTTGACGACGAGACTGTCGTTCCGCTATCCGACCATGAGAATAGCGATAACGCGGCTAAAGAACAACAAAGCCGCGGCAGCCGACGGACTTCCGGCTAAGCTATTCAAACATGGCGGCGAGGAGCTGATAGTTGCATGTATCAGCTTCTAAGCAAGATATGGTCGGATGAAAGCATGCTCGCCGATTGTAATTTAAGTGTGCTTTGTCCAATCCACAAGAAGGGTGATACTGCCAATTACTACGAGATTAGCTGTCGAAGTATCACATATAAGGTTCTAGCGAGCGTATTGTGTGAAACGCTGAGGCCCACCACCAACCAACTGATAGGACCTTATCAGTGTTGTTTTAGACCTGGAAGGTCTACCATAGTCCAAATATTCACAATGCGCATCAAACAAACAGTCGGCGCACTCGCGTATCGGCACCCTCGTCACTGTTGACAGTTATAATTTCGAGGTTGTCAAAGACTGCGTTTATTTAGGAACCAGCATTAACACCGATAACAATGTCAGCCTTGAAATCCAACGTAGAATCTCTCTTGCCAACAAGTGCTACTTTGGACTAAGTAGGCAACTGAGCAGTAAAGTCCGCTCGCGACGAACGAAACTAACACTCCACAAGGCTCTTATCATGCCCGTCCTAACGTATGGCGCAGAAGCTTGGACAATGACAACACCCGATGAAGCGACGCTTGGAGTGTTTGAGAGAAAGATTCCGCCGAAGATTTTTGGACCTTTGCACGTTGGCAACGGCGAATATCGCATGCGATGAAACGATGAGCTGTATGAGTTGTATGAGCTTTACGACGGCATAGACATAGCGCAGCGAATAAAGATCCAGCGGCTAAGTTGGTTGGGTCATGTCGTCCGAATGGATATAAACGCTCCGGCTCTGAAAGTACTCGATGCGGTACCAGCTGGCGGTAGCACAGGAAGGGGACGATCTTTTCTCCTGCGTTGGAAAGATCAGATGGAGAAGGACTTGACTTCACTTGGTGTGTCTAACTGGCGCCGATTAGCACGAGAAAGAAACGACTGGCGCGCTTTGTTAAACTCGGCCAAAATCGCGTAAGCGGTTATCGCGCCAATCAAGAAGAACTTCAGATTCACCTTAGCTGAATGGGTTGGTACGTCACTTTAATTCAGTAGCGCCCGGGTTTGAAATCTAGGGAAAAAAACACCAAGTAATAAAAAAGAACTTTTCTAATTGTGGCAGGCAATAACAAACCTTCGCGTTTATTTCTGGCATGAAAAAGCTCATTTTAAAAAACCAACTCCCTTTCGGTGGCGGTATAAAACTGTAGTTCCGTACATTTTTTGGAAAACATTAAGACGATTAGGAGAAGGAGCTTGGTCTAATACCCAATAAAGCGTGTAAGCGCCAATTATATATAAGTCTAAGACTGCTTTTCTATAAAAAATAGAATCCGATCATCGGAGCCCTCCTGAAGAGAGTTGGATAATCTTTGCCTCAAACCTATCAAAACACATTCGCAATTTTTTTCGAAGGGGTAGAATAGTCGTTTAAAAAGGGTTTTGTAACTTACATACAATGTAAATTATGGTCGGTTGATTAGTTATTTTATTTATAATTGGCGCGTACACCCTTTTTGGGTGTTGGCCGAGCTCCTCCTCCTATTTGTGGCGTGCGCCTTGATGTTGCTTCACAAATGGAGGGACCTACAGTTTCAAGCCGACTCCGAACGGCAGATATTTTTTACGAGGAGCTTTTTTATGGCAGAAATACACTCGGAAGTTTGCCATTGCCTGCCGAGGGGCGACCGCTATTGGAAAAAACTGTTTCTTCATTTTGGGGTTTCACCGAGATTCAAACCCACGGTGGGAGGTAGTTCCGGACCAACCCATTCGGCTACGGCGGCCTGTTGATTATTTACTTTTGAAAAATACTATTAAAGTACCGATGAGTATACTTCAAGGTTTTTTGGTTTATTAGAAAGTGTCAACCTTCCACATTTTGTGTTAGCTTTTAACGCCGTCAGAATAATTGACAAAAAACGGAAAACCCCATAGGGAGGAGGCCGATCTAGATGGAGATGCGGGACCTGGTTCTGTGTTCACACCTTCTAGTCCAGATTTGAGTACTTATTTTACAAGTAGGCTCCGTGGTCCATCTACTGTTGGTCTGCGTGTGTTAGAACGACCTGATCCAGAGTTTGCTTAAGGATAATGAGATATCCCCTTACTGGACAGAGTTTACTGCTTTAGATCAGTTCCTTTCTTTGTCAGCTCGTCCGCGATGCAATTACCACAACAATTTAAAACAATATTCGTTATACACTGCCTAGCTAGCTACCAGTGACTGAATTTTTGAAGATAAATAGGCTAAAAATGCTACTGCCTCGAAAAAGACAACAACAGTAAAATGCGTTGTTTTGATATGTTATGCATGGCTCAAGTTTCAGACCACATTGGCCCAACCCTCTGTTTCACAAAAGGATACACAGTTACCTTTCCTGAGAGGATCGAGTGGAAAACAAACCCGAAATGGATGAATGATGATTTACAAAAATGGTACACTGATGGATCAAAAACACCTTATGGTGTAGGAGCAGGTGTAGTGGGGCCCAGAATCCACAAATCATACACTCTCACCAGGGACACCACTATCTTCCAAGCGGAACTATACGCAATAATGGAAGCAGTAAACATCATGCAACCTAGAAACCACAAGAGAGTAAAGATCAAAATACTCTCGGACAGCCAATCAGTTCTAAAAGCTTTATATAGCTATACCTACAACTCAAAAACCCTCTTAGAATGCCACAAGGCACTCAATAATCTGGCATCCAAAAACAATGTTTCATTAATTTGGGTACCGGGACATGCGGGATATGACGGCAACGAAAAGGCAGACTTTGAAGCAAAAAAAGGGGCAGATGAAAACTTCATCGGACCTAGTCCTATGTTCGGATTCAACAAAAACAACCTGAAACAAAAAGTAAAATACTGGGCCAAAACTCTATTAAATCAGCATTGGAACAATGTAGAGGGTGTTAGACACTCCAAAAAGTTTCTAAGTTTCAATGCTAAAAGAGCTAACATGGCCCTCACGTTAAACAAAAAGAGCATTCGCACTCTCACAGACGCTCTCAAGGGTCACTTCACCTGCAACAAACACTTACATAAATTAGGCATAACTAACACCAGCACCTGCAGATTTTGCTGCGAAGATGAGGAGTCTATAGAACATCACATCATCGAATGTCCGGGGTTGACGCATAGAAGGAAAAGGTTTTTAAACAAGTTCATGCTTACAGATGAAGACCTTCAATCACTCCCTCAGAAGGAGCTGGTACAATTCCTAAGCATACTTAACAGTCAATAGACAGCATAGGGTGCACAATAGATCAATATGGTCGCAGTGCTAAAGAGCCACACCTTAACCCTTTACAACCATTAACCATTAACCATTGATATGTTATGCCTGTGCAACACTGCATATGATGAGCTCTGATTCGATATTTTTATTGATAAGTGTGGTATTTTTTTGCACAAATTTACATATGACGTCCTCTCTTACAAGTTTTATTTGTTTTTTTTTAATCAGTGAAAAAATTAATTTATATTCGTGCGATGATTTATTACGATATTCGACGTTGATTACTGCGATAGGAGTGCATTGATCTCCTTACTTCGCCTTTCGGCGTTGAAGTACCACACAAGACGATCTTGTGACATATCGCAAGATAGAGACATCCTTGCACTTTAATGGGAGCAGAATATGTACATTGAATATTACATGAAAAGTTGGTTGTCAAGAAGATTTATTCTCGTTGGATACCGCATAATTTGTCAACTGTCCAAGAAAATACCCGTGTCTCAGTGGCGGTGTTTCAAAGCATATCTACGGCATTGTAACATTGCATCTATGCATGTAAGCCAGAAACAAAACACCAATCGACAGCATGGGTGTTCCAATGAGAGCCTAATCCAACAAAAGTTGTTCGCGGAGAAGCACCTCAAAGCAAATGGTCTCCTGAAAATAATTGTGGCAAAATCTTGTCATGTCGCAATTGAACTACTAAACAAACTTTAAATGGTTGTTTACCAGAATTTTTCGGAAAATTAAGGAAAACCAACCGCCGAAGATGTATCATCGCTCACCAATGCATTCGCGTATCGGCTCACTCAGGATAGCTTGTGAGCACTCAAAAGATCTAATTAATGGGTCATCCTCCTTATAGCATTGCCTTGGCACTAAATAATTTCTTTTGTTCTCGAACAACAAAATATAAAACGCGAGGTAAACGTTTTTCCACGTTTGAAAAAGCTGTTCAAGCTTTTAAACAGCTGCTTTTGGAGGTATCCACTTCTGAGTGGCAGAAGTGCTTCCAAATCTATTTCAGGCGTACGCAGAAGTGTATTGATTACCAAGCAGAAGATTTTGAAAAAACAAAATAAAGAAAGGCATTTTCATTATTATTTTACTGCGTTTTCATTATTGGGCGCCAAATGTAAAAGGCAACCCTCCTATAAACAATCTGCCATTCAGAGGCGGCATTAAACTGTTTGTCTCTCCATTTGTGGCTAAACTTCAAGACGCGCACCACAAATAGGTGGAGGACTTCGGCCAAACGCGCAGCAAAGGATGTAGGCGCCAATTATATATTGTAGATATAGCGCTTTCGCGGCTGCTTCTTGGCGAGACTTAAATTTCTTCTTTCTGGTAAGTTAGAACCGGCTGTAGACTGACTGTAATTGTCCTGCTTGTTTTTCCATTGAATATAGCGGATTTGTGGCCGACTTAGCCGAATATTTTTGTGCGTGAGATACTGGCAGTACAGGGTCCGGCTTGCGCAGCTGATGCACGGATTTATGACGATGATTTACCTTTACTTTAAGGTATGTTTTTGCTTATCGCACCATTACGCGTTACAATGATGCTGGTAGCATCGCGAAGAAGTGAATTGAGCAAAATTTCCGACGAAGTGCCAACCAAATGGCGAAAGAACTGAAAATATCTGACCTTAGCATCCATCGTATACTAAAAAATGATTTCAAAGTCAAGCCTTACAAGATCCAAGATCTAAAAGGCACATGATCTCACATCAAAGCAGCAGCAAGTCAGCTTTGAGAGGGCGAAGGAGTTGCTTCACTTGGCCAAAAGCGGTCAATTTTCGAACATTGAGTTTTCTGACGAGACAATTTTTCAAATTGAGCGATTCGTAACGATAGGGTTTATTTCCCCGACCGTACATACGAGAACTTAAGTCTTCGTTTTGCGACTTGGAGGCCGCACCCGCCACACGTAAAGGTTTGGGCCGCTGTAACCGCAGATGGGCGCTCTCCACTCGTTTTCATCTAGCCTGGCGTCAAGGTAAATCGAAATATTATCGGAAAAGTATTCTGGAGGACGCTTTGAAGACGTGGGCAAAAAAACACATCGGTGGCAGATCATGGACGTTTCAACAGGACTCGGCACCGTCTCACAAAGCTCGGGTAAAGCAAGAATGACTAAAAAACAACATTCCGAACTTCATAACTTCCACACAATGGCTCCCAAATTCACCAGACGCGTATCCGATGGATTATTTTCTTTGGGTCATTTTGGAGAGCAAGGTCCGAACTAACAGATTCACCAGTTCGCGGCGCTGAAAAAAGTCATTGTCCGCGAGTGGGCCAAAAATACCTGCAAGTCACATTTGGGCAGCTTGCGATTCGTTTCTGGACCGTCTCAAGGCCATAGTCAAGGCAAAAGGTGGTCATATCGAGTAAAAGTAAATTTATTCTTAATTTTGTATTATTTTCACACATTTTTTACTTTGAATTGAATAAAAGTAATTCTCCAAACTAAATTTATGGCCTCTTTAATTGGTTACACTTCGAGTGCCGCACCCTGTAGATTAGGGCGGGTCGATTTAAAAATCGCTCATTGCTCTGTGAAAATCGGTTTCTAGGGATCAAAATAAGAAACTTTGCCGAAGGAACCATACCTCTAAAACGAATTCTGATGTCCCCCCATTTGGGTCGAACGAGAAATCCCACTTTGACCCATTTAGAGTGCTCCAATCGAGCCCAAATGTATGACCGACCCCCACTAACTTTGGACGGCCGATCCACCCATGCCAGTGGCACACCCCCTGGAGCTCCCCTGGGGGGTTCCCCATACAATCATTTCAAAATATCACCATTTTTGGCCTTTACATGAGAAAAGAAACTAAAAAGTTCGACCCAAATTGGGGAACATCAGAATTCGTTTTAGAGGTATGGTTCCTTCGGCAAAGTTTCTTATTTTGATCCCAAGAATATGATTTTCACAGAGCAATGGGCGATTTTTTGCCTCCACACAAATCGCCCCGGCCTACTGTAGATCCTTCGCTCAATTCCTGCTTTAAACATTAAACAGTAAAAGCCTTTTGTAAAGAGCACGCCCCGACAAATTTCAGTGAACATTTCTGTCTTGAAAAAAAGTTTTTATAAAAAGTACCTGCCACTCGCAGGGGACTTGTTCTAATCACTTGGCACTACACGCAATGGTTGTATGCGCGGTGTCGCTGTCGTTTGTTGTCGATACTTATCGAAAATCACTACCATAAAACTGAAATCGTATGTCACTGTTTTTTGTTGCTTATCTAAAAAGTGTAGACAGCATTTGGAGTATTGGAGCGTATAAAAAAAGAGTTCATTGTATACAAATTGCACATTCAACCAATGAAGTAAAAAGCAGTGTAGGCGCAAGCCAGCCAAGTAGAGAAATGAAAGCAAACGAAAGTTCATGCAAAATTTGCTAAATACAGCCAAATACGAGTACTTAGAAATCGCTAAAATCGTGAAAGCGAAAATCTTAATGCGCACCAAATGCAAAAAGATATCCAACAACAACAACAACAACAAAAACTAAAGTAAGCTGAATCTTTCTAGAGAACAACGCTGCGGAAATAGAAATAAGTAAATGAAAATATCAATTTTTTTTGCTGCAAATATTTCAATACTTTTATTTGTTTTTTGTTTGTAATTTTATGTTTGTATGATTTTGTAAATTTGTTTATGGTTTTCTCTTTATGATGAAAGTAAACTTTACGTAGTTTATTTGTTCTATATTATAAGTAATTACAAGTTAAGTTTATGCAATAACTGTAATGGTAATAATAGCATTTATGCATGTATTTTTATGTATATATGTATGTATGTTTAATAAAAAAGAAATTAAAACTATAACTAGATAGTAACAGCTAAGAAACTTCTTTTTTCTAAAGTATGCGGTTTGTTTGTGTAGTTAAATTTTTTTTTTTAGTTTTTTTTTTTTTAGTTTTTATGCATTAGTTTTGCATTGCAGTTTAACTTAATGATAATAGAAACAGGAAAATAATAGCGAACATGTTTGGTTTTTATAATTTTTATATAATTTTACGTTAACTTTAATAAAATACGCAAACAAATATTAAGAAAACATTAAAAACAAAAAAAAAATCAATTCAACTTTTTTATTTTTTTTTTTGTACAAATTGGCAAATGTTACAATTAAAAGGAAAACATATTGAGTTGCAACCAAAACGTTAAGCTCTGTGTGAGAGTGTGTGTTTTTTCATGGAAGCCAAGACGAAGCGCAAAAAATAACAGTTTATTGCAACCAAAGGGTTTGCACAATAAGATTCCAGCTCTTAAGTGAGTTTGAAAAGCAAAATAAAATGAAAAACACAAAAAAGAGAAAAAACAAAACAAATTTTTGCTTTACAAATTTATACATTTTCGCATTTTTTTGTATGCATTATTTGCAAATCTAAGAAACGGCGAGTTTTGTTAATTTTTTTGTTTTTTGGTTAGAAATGAAGAGCTGGAGCTTCAATCTTTTCAAAATTGTAAATGGACAACAAGCGAACTGAATAAAAAATATTTTTTTTTAAGAAAATTTGCATTGTAATATATTTTGTTTTTACTGCTTTTTGCTTATAATACTTTATCAATGCTTTTTTTCGTTTGCCTTAAAAAATTAAGTTTTTTGCTTTTGAGTTTGCTTTCCATTTGTTTTAGTAGTTTTATAATAAATTTAACCTAAATATTTGCTTAAAGTAATTTCCGTTTTTTTTTGTTTTTGTTTTTTGCTTTTTTATAGTTTTACGGATTTGTTTCTTTTGCTTTACGCTGGAGTTTGTAATTGTTTTTACAGTTTCTTTTCTTTGTTTTAATTTGCATTGACTTTTTTATTTTAACTTCTCTTGTAGCGGTTTTTATATATTTTTTTTGTTTATTTAACTTATTATTACTATCACAGCCATTTTTTGAAATAAACAAATTCCTCTGCAACTCGTCTGTCTGCTGCGTTTATACAACTCTGGTTTCGCTTGCTTTTGCTAACTTTCAAAAATTACAATACAACATAATTACTGTTTTTGATAGCCATGCCTATAATTAACAATTTTCAATTTAATCTTTACACTTTTGTATTTGCATATTTTTTTGTTTTTTTTTTCTGCTTATTAATTTTTACATTTTGTAGGCTTTGCGGTTTTTGTGCTGTATTATCGGTTAGGTATTACTTTTTATAAGTATTCCTTTGCTGTTTTCTACAATATTAACTTTTTGTTGCATAAAAAATTTTAATTGCACTTCTTAACTGAAAAGCCATTTAATTTTTGCTGCTCTAATTAACACCTTTTTTAAATAAAAAATGCATTCTGCAATAGAAAGCCGGCGAATTACGAAAAGAAAATGCTTGCAGACGCATGCGATTTTTTTCAATTAAAAAACAAACCAAAAATACACGACTCGAGACATTTTACAGTTGAAAAATATGCAAAAAAAAAAAATTAACTAAAAAGGCTAACAGCTGAATAGAGAATTTCTTAGTTGGTAAGAATATAACATTTATTTTATTTCAAAATTCACCTCATATAAAAAGAGTTCCATTACAGCACGCTAGATGTCATGGAATAGCTTCGCACGATTTGCTTCTACGCTTCTCTCTGCAGTTTCGCGGCGGTACTAGACTCTGGCGCGTATTCAGTTGCCAGCAAATGTAAAAAAGCGCCCCACAAATAGCGGCATAAACGCCAGTCTAGCATTCATATTATATTCTTTGCAAAGGAATATAATACAGCGAGAAAGATTTGCCTTTAAGCGGCACATGACCAAAAAAGTGTGAAAAACAAATCTCCGAGTCAAGCTGGAGGTGCCCACAAAAAATGTGCCAGCAATAGAAATCCCTTGCTGGCGTCTGTTTTTATGCAATGCGCCGTCTTAAAAATGTGAAAACAACCAGGTGATTGGGAAATTTGGTCATAGCTGAGATCAGCTGAGTCTAAACAACTGATTTTCCTTACATTTGCTTACAGTGTGCGCTCCATTTACTATTCCATAAAAAAGTTGGAAGTACAGAAAAATTAAAAATTATAATATAAATGTGCATTGGCGTGAAAACGTCTTTCGAAATTGAAATTCATAAAAATTATATTGTAGTTAATTGAAAGTTAGTATTTTTCTGCGCATTAACCGCTTTGTTCGAAACCTTGCATTTTCTCTTCATTCATTCTCAAGTCAGCTGTCAGCTTAATGAGATTAGGGCTGTTATTTGCACATTAAGTATTTAACAGCCACCTGCAAATGGCCGTCAATGCTAAGTAGAAAGTGTTAGCAGTTTTCATATGTACAGGATTGTACAGAGCTAAATGGCTTACAGTCGTGCGCCCCATTTTGGGGACATTCAAAACAAATTTTGCGTAAAGCAAAGGATACCCAGCTTTTACATGCGAGCGAGAGAGAGAGAGAGAGAGAGAGCTCTACACCTCTTCAATGCTTCAAATTTTATATTGTAAAAAAAAAAATCGCCGTGCAGCATAGCATATGTTTTTATATCTGTTATCTGTTGTGTTTTTTTTGCTTAATTTTTGAGCTTGCTTTTGTTTTTAATTAGATCGCCGCTTTCAATAAGTCATGTGAAACCTTGTTTTGTAATCAAAAAATATTTTGTGTTTTGACTAGAAAACTGGCATTTTTATCGGTAATTTTTTGTTAAATATTTGTATAGAAAAATATTTAGTAGTTATATTTTTATGAAAATATTTTAGCAAAAACTGGTAAAATCATCACTTCCGTGAAAACCAAAACTGCCAGAATTCATGTTAGCTGCAAAAATATGTATGTGAGTTATTGCAATTTCAGTTGTGAAAAAAACCAAAACAAAAAAAAAAAATAAAGTTTTACAAATTACTATTTATACGAGTAGAAGACCAAACCAAAAATTTCTTGACGATTTTTCTTTTAATTTTGGCGCTTCACTACTTTTGAAATCACACCCCTTCCTGCGTGATCTCTGTTTCCCGCCCACTTGACTCACTCTACAAACATACAAACTATAGGTGTGTATGCATGTCTGCTGTCTTCTGCTTGACTACATTTTCTTTGATTTAGTTATTTTTCAATGCTTAACTTATCTATGTATGTATGTATGTGGTATTGTATAATTGTATGCTTATGTATGTGTATATAATTTTTGTTTTTGTATTTGCTCGCTTAAAAAATAATCATATTTGTTGGAAAAAACTTAAGCTACATACTTAGATTTACAATTTTTTTTGTTTCTTTTAGTTGCAACCAATTTGCGGCATGCTTTCATTTCTACTTTTAATTTTTCTCATTTCATTGTAAATTATGTACTTCTCCACATCCATCTCAACATATTTTTAAAAGTTAAGAATGTTTTTTGCAATCATTTTGCTAAACTTAACAATGCGTTATAAAAAGTGTTTTTGTTCTTTTTTTGTTGGTTGTTTTTGTTTTTTTTTCTTATTTTATTTTTGCGTAAATTGCATTTAAGCCGCATAAATTCACAAAGTGAAAAGGCTGACAGGTCCCGCATATACACACATATACCTGTTTCGCTTTGACACGTCATCACTCGCCCATGCCTAATCTCGAATCTCTCTCTTTCTTATAGTGAGTGACATGTTGCCTGCTTTTTACTGATACTTTCATGTCTCCAACGATGTGACCACCAGATTGTGGAACACACTGGCCGATTCGCTCATCATCGCCGCCTGACCGCACGAGTCCACGCTTGGCGTGGGACTGGGTGTACCCAAACGTAGCGCATCCATTATAACCTCAAAATCCTTTTGATTTTGATTGAGATCGAACTCCAGTTCCAGGTCATTGATGCCGCTGCTTATTTTTTGTCGTTTATTAGATGACATCGGTCCCATGCCCACGCCCATGCCCATGCCCATACCTACGCCTACACCGACACCCATTCCCAGACCTAAGCCCACACCCACGCCCATGCCGCCGCCTACGCTCACCACATCGAGCGGACAATCTTCGATGGCGGATATCAGACGTTGTTGTGGTATGTAGAATTGCGAAAGCGCCTCACGCACCAAGCGATCACTCTCATCCTCGCTGCGCAGACGTTTGCGCGACGAAATGGCCTTCTCCAGTTGTTCGGCGCCCTGGGTGATCTCTGGGTCAATTAGTGGCATTGGCGCATTGATTTCGCTCAATTCACGATCGAGTATTTCCAGGTCATTATCGAGATTGCTGCTGGATAGCTGACGTTTGCGCGAGTTTGTGTGGTTGGCAGCAGGGACGAAGTATGAAGAAGAAGTGGTGGCAGAGGAGGGCGACGAATTGGCAGCGCTGGTTGTTGCAGTGGCGGAGGAGGTGGCAGTAAAGTGCGTGGTGTGCGTGGCGTGTGGGAAGCAGATGTTATTGGCGATGGTAGCGTGGATGGCCGACATGTGCGAGGTGATGGCGGTGGTGGTAGAGGTGGTGCTTGCGGTTGTGCAGTCACTGTGTGACGCTAAATTGGCAATGGCGACGTTGGGGGACGAGTGTAATTTGTTGTTGTTATTATTGTTGTTGTTGTTGCAGTTGAGATTATTTTCGTCGCGGCTGAAGATGTTATCGAAACCACTAGCGCTGCTGCCGGTGGCGTCGTGAGTGCGCAAATTGTTCAGAGAAATGCTGTTGTTCGGCGTTGGGTTGACGATTTCATTGCAAGCGAATTTATTTGAGGGCGGATGATTGGAGTTGTCAATGCCGCAGCTGTTGTAGGGATTAAATATGTTATCGCGTGCGCTTTCTGGCTTCACATCGGATCTGTAACGAGTGAGAAAAATAAAGTGTGAGTTAGTAAAGTTGCGCAAATGAATTTACCAAGTCTTAGTTTTATGCTACACTAAGAAATTCCAGTGGTGGCAACCCTATTTGCTAGTACACTCAAATATATTCATTACAGGTTAAACGGTACCTACGGCTCATATTAAATTAATTGTACTTAACTGTTAGCTTAATTGTCAAAGGCGAAAAAGCGCAAAGCATGTGACAGCTTGCCTAGAGAAGAAGAAAAAAAGCAAATGTAACCGGCAATGCAACAACACAGAAAAAGTTCGCATCAAAACTTTCACTTGAGATGCGCAGCGCACATACGAGTTGCCGCAACCGCCTAAGCGGTGTGCACAGCAAAATGCATTAAAATGCAACAACAGCAGGCAAAATCAATGCAACGCAACATCTGCTAAAGCGCATAGCCCGCAGGGTGCAGGACAGATGCCAACGACGAAGCCAAGCCAGCAGTAAAAGAGCAGACAAGACAACAGTAATGAAGGCAATCGGTGGTAAAAAAAAGGTAACTGGCAGGGGAGTCAAGGCTGGATGGTTGGCAGCAGCTTAGCTTAAGAAATCTAACAGGCGCGCGCTTGTTTAACATGAAGGCGCACTTGCGCAGGTCTTGGCAGTGTTAATGCAAGCATTAATGTGCTGTGGTGAGTAAAGAGATAACAATGAACGGTTTGAAAGCGGTTGGATAGTGGACTGGGCTTATAGTCTATGCGCTAGTGGTGGCGCTGAAACAGCATTTGCTAGCAGAGACGCAGCATATAGCATACAACGCTGACGGCGCTTCACTTATGCGTTACGATGACTGATTAAATGCAAAATGTGACGCGCAAGCAAATGTGCGTGTGTGTGTGTATGTTTATGCTTTTCTCCCCGTTGACACCTTGGCAACACGTGGAAGTGCGAATTTATGCGCGTTAATAGTTCGCACGCGTCGTTTGCTCATTACCGATATTAGCCGATTGGGAGATGTAGGGCGTGGGACAGAGAGAGAGTGTAAACACACACACACATGGACACGTGACGGCAAGCAACTAAATTGTCAGGAAAGCAGCAGACAGCAAACCCTGCATCATAGCGCGTTGAGTGGCAGACATTGGCGCGAATAGTTCAATTGACAAAAGCAACAACGAAACAGGTTGTGCGGCCGAGCCCAGCAGTGAAGTAGATGAAGTGAAAAATTCAAAGCAATAAAAGGAAAAAAAGAATGCATTATACAATGCAATACGAGTACAGCAGCATTAAGCTAGCATTTATAGCGCTCCATACTCCTATACTCCCTGTCGAAGCGACACGCAGAAGGAGTAATAAACAAACCAGAAGCAGAACTCACTGAATTAACGCGCATTGCGCTGGAATAAAAAGTCATAAAAATATACAACAATGAGAAATCACAAGAAGCAGAATCGCCACCGTGTGTAGAGTATCGGGCGGTCGCCTCAAGGGTCGCGCATGGTAGCTGCTATGGTGAAGTGGTAACGCAGCAACTGTTATTAAATTGCAATACGAGCGGTAAGTTTTTAATTGACGTTAAAATACGACGAGCAACAATGGTCAGTCAGTGGCTGTTGATTTGTGCTTTGGTAGCAACTGCAGGAGCTGTAATGAAACGTAGCAGCATAGCACTTAGCTACCTGGTAAGGATCTGTAGCAATAGTGATTAGCTAATGTACACGTGTGCATGGAGTACAATGTGATTGGAATGCAATAAACAAGTAAACTAGTCATACCTGGACACGCGCCGTAAATACTGAGTGGGGTTAATGGTGGCGTGTGTGGATTTCAGTAGAATTTACAGGCAGTAAAAGAAATACGTCTGTTAAGGCTTATGACTTTTAATTGCGGCAATACTGCGATTCTAATGGCAACTAAGTAAGTGGCAGCAGTGTGGAATGCGAGCACAAAAGGTATGCAAATAGGTGGATTTAGGGCTCTACTTAAAAGGGGCAAACACTTAAATTTTAATTTAATTTAATGCAGTTGTAAAAATAAAAATGCATAACCTTGAAGTGTTAAGCTGCGCTGCTAGCACAATTGATTATATCCTGCCAATGGTGAGGAGCACTACAGTTTTTTGACATTTTCAGTTGGCTATTGCGACTTTCGTAAGCTGATTTTTTCTCGAAGCAATCGGAGAATTGCTGATTGCCGGCAGTCGTCATGCGTATGGTTAAGTAAACAGCAGATTGTATTTGAAGTATTTTCATGTTAAGTGCGCTCATCCATGCGCAATTATGGAACTATAAAATTATTGAATTAAAAACAACTCGACTGATGAACTGAAAGACACAGCAAGTAAATCGTTGCATGGTGGCGAAAGACGTTCAAGTTTCGTTGTAGTCTGAAGAGAGGTCTTATGAAGAGATGTGCAACAGTGATGCCAGATTGTTGGAAATTTCCCAATGCCGATTAACGCAAGAGCAAGAAGTGAAATTTTTACATTTAAAGGGGTATTTTTGTAACCAGTGATGCCAGATTGTTGGAAACTAACGCAAGAGCAAAAAGTGAAATTTTTACATTTAAAGGGATTTTTTGTAACCAGTGATGCCAGATTGTTGGAAATTTCCCAATGCCGATTAACGCAAGAGCAAAAAGTGAAATTTTTACATTTAAAGGGATTTTTTGTAACCAGTGATGCCAGATTGTTGGAAATTTCCCAATGCCGATTAACGCAAGAGCAAGAAGTGAAATTTTTACATTTAAAGGGATTTTTTTGTAACCAGTTATGCCTGATTGTTGGAAATTTCCCAATGCCGATTAACGCAAGAGCAAAAAGTGAAATTTTTACATTTAAAGGGATTTTCTGTAACCATCGGGGGATTTTTTTTTTGAATATCCGTTCAGAAGCGAGCTAATGTGAGCTATCGAAACAGCCCAGGATATCTGGTTATCCGTTCAGAAGCGAGCTATTGTGAGCAGTCGAAACAGCCCTGGATATCTGGTTATGCGGCTATGCGCTGGGCTCGAGATACGCCTCGTAAAAATCCTCGCTTGTTTGTGGTTATGTTTAAAGTTTCTGTTATTCATTTAAAATCACGTTTGCCCTTTGATGACTTCTTTGAAGAATTTCTGTTTTTAGATCCAAATGTTGCTTTTTCGATTTCCTCAAAAGCAGTATCGTAAAGCTTTTTGCATAGCAACGTATGGTCTGTATGTAAAGGGTTTTCCAATAACAGTTGTTAGATGTTAAACAGGAGGGATGATTAACGATTTTTTATGGCCGGAATTGTATGGTATTGATCTGGACAACGTTTATTTTCAACAAGACGACGCTACGTGCCACACAAGCAACGAAACCATTGATATTTTACGGGAAAAGTTTCCGGACCGTGTTATCTCTAGTGTATGTCAATTTTTACGGTTGCAAAATGTGCTACGGTTGAGCTCTTTGAGAATTTGTTGGTGCTTTTTTTTACAAAGTGGGTAATTGCATGATTCCCCCGCTTTTTGTGAGAAATTTGATCGAGAATGTGGCATCACTGATTTGCAACAGCAACTATCCAACTGTTTAAAGTATGCCGTGCCTCAAAGTATGCAACTATTTGTGATCAGTAACCTGAAAACGTAGCCAACCGATTGAGCTCAAGCTCAAGTTTGCTCTCAAGCGAATTAGAAGAAAATCGCAGGATTTTTCAATTTCTCTAGAAATCGTATTCATGCTGCGATTAGGCTCAAATTCAAAACATACATATATTCGCTAGACGAAGATTGATATTGTTTCTCAAAATTGTGGCCGTGTGTACTAGAGCTCAATTGACTTTCAACGAGTGAAATCTTTAGCAACATTATACGTATTGTTGAGCCCATGAGCCCGCCGAAAAACAAATTTGAACAAATTAAAAAGGAATTCTTATTTTAAATACAATACAAATACAACAAACAATAACCACAGGGAACATCATTTCATATGAAATTGGGAAAAAAACCAACAACCGTTACTCACACGGCACATACTCAGCTCTATGTGGGTAATGAGGGTTTGCTCTAATCTCTAAAATAGCGATTATAACTTCTACTGCTAGCCACTATTATTGGTTTTACTCTTCGATAAAAAAAAACCAATTGATCTACAGCTCGTAAAGTCAATAGAGACCATTAAAAAATGTTATTCTTATTTTTAAAAAGGACTCTTAAACCTTTCTCATCACCACTTTGTTCTAATGAAAAAGAATGCTACAGGGTTACCAAAATTATTTATTTTCCTCAAACTTTAGCAAATAATTAATTTAATGCGGATTATGCCGTTTTTGTTATTAAGAGAGAGTTTTTGTTCGCGGATAATTTCGTCAAATGTTGCAAAAGGGTTAAAAAAAGTTCCTACTTAGGCTCTTCAGCTTAACAACCTATAAGCCGCGCATGAGCAAACTCGACTATAGCAGCAGACGCGAAAAGACGTTAAGTGCCGTCACATAAATGGCGCTTGCACTTCCCAAGTGTCGTTGTTGCAGGTAAATGCAAAATTTAGTTTTTTTTTTTTGAATACAATTATTTCTCCAGAATTGAAGACAGAATAAATTTTATAAAATATGACAAATTTGAATTAAACTTTAATTAAAAAAAATAGCTTTTCCTGGCTTCCATAAGCACACAAATGTATTATTTTTTTTTTTCAGCACAGTTTTACAGAAAATATTCGCTTTTGAATTTAGCTGTACGAGGAACCGACGATGGCTACACGCCACCTTAATCAAAGCGAAGTGTGCATAGCTGCAAGGCGCTCAACATAATAAAAAACGATTCAATAGGCTCAGTAAATTAAAAAAACAAAACTTTACATTTTCGCAAACTCACTCGAATATGCCTTCTTAAAGTTGTATAAATAAATAATTTGGCGTCTTCAATAGCTACCTTTGTGCTTGCGCCTACATACATACATACAGCAGACGTTTGTATGTGTGCATATTTACACATAAATAATTCAAAGTTTGGCGTGCGCTCATGGCGGAAGAGCAGCGGAAATGGGGAAGTCAAGTTGTAAGTAAAGCAAAAGCAACTTTTCATGCCACAAACGACACAGAAGCAGTAAAGGCACGCGCACATACATAGGCACCAACACATATATGTATGCACAACACATACAAATACCGGGCATGCATACTGAGTGGAGGCTGGAAGATATTTCATTACGTTGTGATGGAATCGAGTGCCCTAGCAAAGAAGACGTTGCATAGAAAAGCGTCGTGAAGCTGTGTTGCAAAATGTTGCATAACTCTATGAAGCAGTAACGTATGTAAGTAGCGGCAGAAGTAGGCATAAGAAGAATGCAAAGAAAAAAAAATGATAAAAATGAATAAAAAATAAAATGAAGCAAAGTAATTGAGCGCTGTTATGTAGGTAAATGAAAACCCAACATCAATTTTTATGCGCGGTAATGGCGAGGAAGCAAGAGAAACGTACGTACAACAAGCCTAGATAGAGGCTGTGTGTTTGTGTGTAGCTTTACGACTGAATCGTGATAAGGAAATCCCCCTGCAAAGCGCCATTTATGCCTCAAATACGCTGTGGCATACAATTAGACAAAGTCATCGAATGATGAAATACTCGTACACAGCCTGTGCTTGTGCTTGGCTGGGCCGATGGTTGCTTGGATGGCTGGCTGGATGGATGTTTGGTGGTGCGCGTGTACAGCAAAGTGTGTGTGTGTGTGCACAGCCAAGAGTGGAGCAAAGAAACTAGGTCGCCGTTGTGTGTGAGTTCGAGAGCGAACGAGTTGAGTGCAAAAACACAATAATAATTAAGCTTATTATAAATGGCGAGGTTGTTTGGTGTTTGCGGTTGTGATGGTTGTGGTTATGGTGTTGTAGTTGTTGCAGTTGTTGCCATGTATCGTTACTACGACCGAAAATGAAAAAAACTAAAAAAAAACTGAAAACAAAACATAACCAAAAGCGTAGATGATGAAAAGTTGCTGCGCAGCAAACAAGTAAGGAACAAAATTAGAAGAAATGACGAGAGGGAGAGAGAAAAAAGAAAACATAGTACGATTTGAGCAAAAAAAATTGAAAAAAAAAATTGAAAAAAAAAAAAATTGAAAAAAAAAAACAACAACACTGCTTCAATGCAGCTTGCCACTTGAAGCACACTTATGTGGCATATGTATTGTATGTGTATGTATGTGCATTTACTTGGTAATGAGTAATAATTTAAAAGTGCACGCGGATGTGGCTACATACAGCGAACAATTGGAAATTACCGCAAATGCAAACGTAATCGCTCAGCAATGTCAGTCAATCCATCAGCTGTGAAATGGCATGGTTACTCACATGTAAACAGGCAACATACATCTACACAAAAATATACATATATACCCACATACATACATACACACATACTCACATACATATCTAGACTTTAATCTTTGATTTCTACCTTCAATTGAAACTAACTCGCAGTTTGGAAAGTCACTATACATACTTATATATGCATGCATGGTTGTAAGTATGTATGTTTGTATGTATGTATGTATGTATGTATGTATGAATGTGTGTAAGTAAGTATGTACGCACTACCTGCACTAAAATTTCCCCCTAATTTTCCAAATTTTTTCTACACCCGAACTTAATGCTGCAAGTGAGCTCCAAAACATGCATACACACACACATACATACATATCAGTTCGCCAAGCGCTAGCTAGAGACACACTAAAATTGCTCAAAAAAGGCAGAGAAATATGCACACACATATATGCATATATTCATACATATTTACATATATACATAATTGCATATATTTACAGAAAAAAGCATATCTTTACATACATAAATATTCACACATACATACATATATATACATACATAAGTGCCATCAACGCTGTCGTAGTTGCGCTGTTAATGCCGTCAAGTGTCGCTTTTAATGCAACATATACCGAAATTTCTGGGATACTGTAGAAAGACGCCGCCACTGGCATTGCGGCCACAAAATCAACAACCAAAACGACGACGACATGAATAAAGAACACAAGCACACAAAAACGCAAGCGCAAACTTTATTAATGTAGAAATGAGGAAAAAATACGCGTAAATGCGTTGGCAAATGTGTAAGTGTATGTTTGTATGTGTGCGTGGGTATGGGAAAAGTAAAATGTCAAATAAAAATGAAAGTATGTAATCTCACATAAACACTAATGAATACGCGGCCTTATACGCGCATGATAGAGTTGTGCGTGTGTGGTTGTTGTGTGTGACTTGCTGCTATGGCTCAGTTATATTTACTTATAAAAGAAGAAAAAAAGAAAAATATTATAAAAACCTAACAACTTGGTTAATGTAAATGGCGATATAAAAATAAATGAGTTCAAGCTATGAAAATGTGAAATTAATAATAACAATCAAGCGATGACAGCTGTCTACGGCGCGAGTCAATAGTAACGATAATCGACAACTAACGGCTGTAAAACGAACGATGACTGCGTGAGTGGCCGTTCGCAAGTATTTACGACAGGCGATTGCTTAATTAAGTAAGGTTTTTTGCACAATACGTAAGCGGCAATTGGAAGTAAATGTAACAACAAATGTATACATACATACATACACATTTCATACTTTAGACAAATCTATTTAACAGACTTTTAAATGGTTTGCTTGCTTGCCAATGGATTCTCACTTCTCACAGGAAAATTACGATTTTTTCTCAAGTTTTACTAAAATAAGTTCTTAAGCTAAGGTTCTGCATGAATAATAGTTTGGCGTTCGGCAGGTAGAAAGCGCTACGTCTACTAAGTTGTTTCTTTAAAAAAGCTCACCCATTTGCATGTATGCATGCATCAGCGCGCATAATTTCGCAGAAACATATTTTGTATAAATATTTCCCCAACCGCTGCGCAAGTGTAGACAACACAAAACCAATTTTCATAGAAATATTTATACATACATATAAATACATATATACATATGTCTACATACATATATATATGTAGTCAAACAAATATGTGTGCCTCTAAGCATGTCACGCCTGTCGACCAGCAGCAGTCCAAGAATAAGCGGAGCAAGAAGCAAATCAACGAAATCCGGCACAACCAAAAACCACAAGCAACAGAAAAAAAAACCAACACTGCTGACAACTGTTAAGCAAAAACAAACAAACAGCATAAACAAGTGAAAAAGAGCGACCGGCTGGGCAACAGTGAAGCCCACGAAAAAAAAGAAAGCGAATGAAAACGTAGGCATGTAGGCAGGCAGTCATTAAGGTGGGGAATGCTTTGCGGTGCGAGTGTGGGGCGGGGCGTATACGTGTTGTACATATTTGACATATGCCAAAACAGCATGTGAGGGCGCACAGTTGACGAAGAGCACAAGCACAAGCACAAGCATTAAATGCGAGTGCGGCTGCAGACGATGGAGTGATTTGAGGGTGGTTGAAAGGATACTTGCCTGTGATGGGTGCTTTAGTGAAATGCTGTGCGTGATTATGAGGGATCACCAACTTCATCACTAATATCATTGTACACCCTGGGCGCGCGACTACTAAGCTGCCTAAGCTTTATTGCTAGTTATAGGTAATTTTACACTAAAAAAACCACATGAAAGTGATAGAGCAACGTTAGATAGCAGCATCTGAGCGAAACCATGTCAAAAAAAGTGGTGTCTACATTCAAGCAAAGTGCCACAAAAGGAGAGAGCGGCAGGTATCTAGTAATAAGTCAGCCAGCCATCCAGCCAACCAGGCAGCTAACTAATCGCACAAAGTAATCAAACGCATTTGAAGGGAGTGCGCAAAAGAAAATCAACAATCAACTTCAAATTGGATTATAACAATATGACGCATAATTTTGGCTGTAATGCGAAACTTGAAGGTGAACCAAGCGGCAGCAGCAGAAGCAGAGAGAGGCATTAACTACTTATTGTTGTATATTTACTCGGGGGCCAACCTAATGATGACAGCCCGAACAAAGCGCACAAATATGGCATGAAAAGAAAAAAAAAAATATAAAAAAAAATATTAAGTAGTACAACAGTTATAGACAACAATGCCTAATGCGTTGCAGAACAAAAGCAAAATATATTAGAAACGCGAAAATGAATTCTGCTTATTGCGGAAAGTAAAGTAAGGCGAAAAAAACGAAAAGAAAAAAACAAAAAAGCAAACAGAAGTGGAAGAAAAAGTAGCGCGTAAACCTTGAACTAAAAAAATCGCAACTACACGAGTACGAGTGATATTGCAGTGGCACTGGCAGCAAAGTGTCCTAAATTTTGATGCCTATTACATATGCAGATGTTAGTGTAGGTGTAGGTTATAGCGTTTGTAGTACAAAAAGTGGCGCAGTTATGGTAGCAGAATGCATAGAAAGGTATACAAATTATTGAAATAATGAAAATCGAAAGCAGGAATGCGAGAAACTATTACATAGTTGTGTGTGTGTGTGTGTATATATGCAAATATATATGTATGTGTGTATTGTTTGCTAACGTCTAATGTGTCTAATGTTGTGCCAAGCGTAGTTATTTATCCAGCACATATTTTTATGTGACGGAAATGATTTTGATGCGCAGAATTTAGAATTTCGGTATTTCAGCTGTGCGAGTATACATATATATATTATATGTACATAGCTGTGAACTTTTCTACAGTTTGTTTATTATTATTATTATGTAGTCTATGAACACAAGCTTCTAACAGACTAATTACAATGAAAGGCAGAGTAACATTTTTGGTCAAAAATTTAAATTTTACGTACATACAAAATTATAAAAAAATTATGCAGTTACTAATTTTTATTTTTTTTTATGAAATATTTACACTTAAATTAATATTGTCTAAAAATCAGTTTCAAATATTATAAAGAAACAATAAATAAGAGGGTCACTAACAAAAAATCCTATGTTTCTGCTATAAAAAAATTTCAATTTGGTAATTTATTATTATTATTATAATTAATTACTAATTTCCATAAGTTATTAATTTCTTCTTTTTTTTTAAAATGTTACAAAATCTATTCTCAACTATTAAAAATGTTAACTGACAGAAGCAATATTTTTTGTGTTTTTTATTTTATTTTATTTATTTATTACATTATTATTTTTATAATATTTTACCCTTATTATTATTATTATTATGGTTATTGTTATTATTTGTTTATAATTATTAATAGTTTTTATAATTATTTTATATCTACGAAATTTAGAGAAAATGATTTTTAAATTTTTTTCTTTCTAATTTACTTTCATTGACTTTGTTAAAACACATAACACCGCACAAAAAGTTATTTATTTGACACAATCAGGCACTTAATTGCTCATCACTCATTAAGACACGCAAAAAAAAAACAACATAAAAGAGATATTGTTTTAATAAACTCATCAACAAAATCCACTCACCAGCAAGACAGAGCTCTGTAAAATTGCATTTCGTAAACATGCCTATGTGATGTGTGTGTGTGTGTTGCTTATTAATAAATTACCGCTATTCAACGCGCACAACATTCTTCAATCTCCTCTTCAGTTCAGGGTTCGTCACAACTAATTTAACACGCATAAAGTTAACCAAGTTAAAAAAAACAAGAAATACAAACAAAATCGCTTTTCAAAATACACGCATCGACAGCAGCAACAACATGAAGAAAGTGTTGTAGAGCAAAAGATAGGGAATTTAACACATGCCTAGACACACGAATTCTTACATGCATACAGCATATCAATGGTGAGATATATGGGCACAAGCAATGTTCATGCCATATAAGTTTCAAAGCATATTTGTCTAAATTTATGAATGTGCGTATGCATGTAAATACAGGCACACATTTATGTACATACATATGTAAGTAACGTGAGCACGCAAGCACCTATCGAGTGGCCGTGATGACTTTTACACGTGCCAAATAAAATCCACAGTACGAGTACTCAAATGTATACACACGCGCACACACGCCTGCACAGAGAGGCGCAAGCCAGTTTGCAAATAGCAAGAATGTGCGCGCGGCATGGCGTATACGTAACATGCAATTTTTCTCTTCTATCAAATTGAGAATCCACTCAACGCGTGCACTGCACTGTTTATTTGCATTAACTCTTTGTGTGAGCTTTATTCAGCGCAACTACTTCGATTTGATAGCGCATGTATCTATGTATGTATTCGTGTATAATTGTGCGTATGCTCAAGTTAAATGTTATTCACTGCCACTATGCATATGCAATGCCTTTTTAACGCTTCCCTGAGCGTATATGTGGGTGTATTCGTATACCTATGCGCGTGTAGGTGGTTGTGTGTGAATGCCTTACGTTTTAATGGCTCTGTGGCATTTCGTTATTTTTGCTTAGGTTTTTGTTGTTTGTGTTTTTATTTTTGTTTTTGTATTTGTTTTTTCCCGTTTTAGCACGCAAACAAATTTCACCATTTTCCTGAGGGTATTCGTTCTGCTTTAGCTTGCTGGGTAGTTTAATAGCTGTTGCTGTTATTATGTTTTTCTCTGTGCGCATATGCGTGTTGTTGTTGCTTATACTCTGCTGCTGTTAATGCCGTAAAGAAGCGTATGCTTGCGGCTTATGTCTAGCTAACTAAGTACATTTGTATCAACGCATATTTACATTAATACAAATGCAAGTGCATACACATGTACATATGTATTTACGAATGCTTACCTATGAACATGCGTGCAAATATCGAAGCTATGTATGTACATATGTATTGTGGTATTCATGTGAGCGTGTTTTTCACTGAACTGACTTGCGAAAACACTTGATGGCTTGTGGATTAGGTTAACTGCAGTTGGATGGGAAGTAGACTTTGAGTCATTACGCGTGCATACATACATACATACGTACATATATAATACGCACATAATTGAGTTTCTTAGCCTTGCTCTGCATATTGGAATACAGTTTTTTTAATCTTAATATTTCAACATTTATTGCTTGCTATGTATTTGTTTCCAAAAATATGGGCATACAAATGAAATTCTTAAGAAAGGAAATGGGTTATTGTTTTCAATTTCCAAAGTACCAAAATATGAGCAGCAAAAATTTTTAAATATAAAATATTGCTTATAACGGCTCGTGTAGGTTGGCTTCAAAACAAATTAATACAGCCGAGTTTCGAGCTTCAGCATAAAAAATATACTTATACATGTAAATATTATGTATATATATGTATATATAATAGATAAGCTTAAGTAATATGTATGGCCTCTGTTCAAGATTTTTTTATGCTCATGTCTATACAAATTTCGCCTATTGCCTACCGCTGCTCATAAAGTCAGTCAAATCTGTGGATTTTCGACAAAACGAATTAGCTGGCATTAACGTGAGTTGCTTCTAGATCAATAAATCATAATCTTGCGCAAAAAATGTAATATATTTATTTGCATTAAATAAAATACTTTTTATAAATATATTTATATTTTTTACATTTTTTTAGATATGTTTTTTCTTAATATTTTATTTTTTATATTTTTATTTTTTATATTTTTATTTTTTATATATTTTAATTTTGTATTTTATTATTTATTATTTTTTTAATATTTTAAAATTTAATATATTTTTTTGTATTAAATAAAACATCTTTTATAAATTTATTTATATTTTTTACATTTTAGATATGTCTTTTTTTTAATTTTTTAATATTTTTTATTTTGTTATTTTTTATATATTTTAATTTTTTATTTTATTAATTATTATTTTTTTAATATTGCCTTGGACATATTTTTTATATTTATTTTAATATTTTTTTGTTTTTAATTTATTTATATAATTTTTAATATTTTTTATATCTTTTTATATTTTGTTTTTTTTTGTTATTTCTTTAAAATTTTTATATAGTTTCTTTATAGTTTTTTATGTTTTTTTATATTTCTTTAAACAAATTTTATTTTCAATTTTCTTAAAATGGATTGCTAAGCTAACGTTTAAAATGAGTAATGGTTATCATACAAATATCTCCATAGCGCCCAGCAACTTGATGCCTAATAAGTAGAAAGTGCTAAGACAAAACTTGAGTTGTTTCGTCAGAAGTCCACCTTCACTATATCAGCAATGCCTACATATATTTTGTTGTTGTTATAAATATATATAACATAAAAGTAAATTTAGTCAATCAACTGTTCGAGACGTGCGAAACTTGCACGTTTTTGCACAATTTGCATTCTCGTACTATTATGAATATTTAACGCTTTAAGAGCGCATAGTTTTGAGAATTCTCTAGAAAGTCGTTGCTGATTAATTATAACTGAAAATCTCAGTTTTACACTCTTATTTATGTAAGTATGCATGTTTTTAATTATTTTTACTCTATTTTTTTATTATACGTTTTTTATTTAATTTTTTTTTTGTTTATTATAATTTTTTTTTTTCAATTAAAAAATGTTGACATTTACTGGTGCCTACATAACTACAGTTCAACTACAGTTAGATTTCACTAAAACATCAAACGCTGTTGCTTTGTACTATTTCCACTATTTTTACTGTATTTCTTGATGCTTTGCTGCTTTCATGCCACTTTTTCATTTATTTGCATATTTTTCTATTTTTCTTTAAATTCTTGTTTTGAGGTCACTTACATATCTATGCATGTATGTGGCCGTAATGCTTTCATGCGAACATATACCCCTTTTGTTATGCTTTAATGTCATGCAAGACATTGGGAAAAACAAAAAAAAATAATAATAAAAAACAAACAATAAAACCTGCCACTTATTTCTACATACATATATTGCCTGACGCCCTAAAAAAGTTATAATTTTCTGCGCTCTTACGTATAGACATACAAATTTATTTACCTACTACGTGGCAGCTTACTCCCGTGTATTTTACAAAGCGTACCTACATTCACACACTCATACCTATTTTCCATTTGCTTGCGTTGTCTGTATTTGCCTAATCGACCTTTAACCACTTGGACAGCTAGTATGGGGAAGTGGAAGTGTAACAGGAAAGTTATCTACAAGTGCGTGCATATTTATGCATGCAAGTATGTACAAATGTAACTCAGTGGAATTCCACAATTTATGAGTAATATACTTTTGACGCGCTCTCTAAGGCGTACATACACATATGTATGTGAGCACATTTACGGTTAATGGTGTGTTTGCTTGCTGTTAGCACTTACACACAGGGCCTATCTACCAACAACAAATTGTGCTTAACTGTTTTCTGAACTGAACTTTGAGTATCAGGTAGTTATTTGCATTTCCGGTGCAAGATCATAAGGAAAGCGTACGTGTGCGAATAAATTGTTGCTATTTAAAATTTAATGAGAATAAAAATAAAGAAAAATTAAAAAAAAAATTGTAATTTTTTAATTCCACGAAATTTTCACGTATTTTTTTATTTAAAATTTCAATATAAAAAATAAAAAAATTCTTTTCTAGCTTCCTATTCATATATTTTAACATTAGACTCTTATACTTACATATGTACATATGTGTGTGGGTACATATGTATGTATATGTATATGTACCATACTCACATATGTACATACATGAATGTATATATGTATGTATGGATATGCACTTATATCATTGCCGCTTACACCCTTTTTGTCTGTTTGGCCGAGCTCCTCCTCCTATTTGTTGCAGGCGCCTTAATGTTGTTCAATAAAACTTGTCTATTATTTTTACTTATTAGTAGTTAAGAAATCAGAGATGCATCAGAAGTGCCAGTTATAGACTTTTGTTACCATTAACTCAGTGCAATTGTTTGTCATCATGACTTTTTGAAAATCAATTTTGAGTTCAACTCATTAAAATTTGCTTCATTATAAAATTGATCATTCATTGCAAATACTTGTTTTTGTTGACACATGAACTAATAGCGACGGAATTTGCATGAGTAGTGTGACACTAAAATTTAGCATCAAACGATTAAAGCTTTATACATACATGCCCTGCAGGAAAATCTGAGCACACAAGGCAAGCCAGTGTACTGCTGAATAGATATAAAACAGCTCAACCGAGTAAAAATGTGGTATTATGAAGCAAGTACGTGGGGCATTACATAGAATTTGTCAATACGGATAAATAATAAAAAAGTAGACACTTCCTAGGAAGTTGTTTATATGAAAAAGAGTGCAAATGTGAATTAGTTAAGGTACTAAGTTCACTAGCGTAGAATAGGCGCAAGCCACGACAGTTCTACGAAATCCGGTCAAGGTTTTCACTTCAGCAAAATTCCCCGCACATGTATGGGAAATGGTTATGCTGCTACAACAAAAACAATAGACACAAGCAACTTCTGTAACGTCAGAACAAGAACTACGAGAGCGAAGTGAGTGCAAAGTGTCAAAATAGCGAACTTTTATAAACCAAAATTACAAGTTAGATTAGATTAAAGTAAGCTTAGGAAGGAAAAAGACGAAACAAAACTTTAATATGTTAACTCATCTCTAAAGTGACTTCAACACCACAGCTGACTCTGTCAAATTCGCTGAGAATCAATTAGTTCATGCGCAAACTTCCATATTCTCTCAGCTGTGCAAGTGCAAAGCTTGCAAATTTTCGCACATGGTAGCCATCATCTAGCTTTGTATGTATGTCGGTATGTGCATTTGTTTTCATTTTTCAATTCGCACCAACGCCACGTGTTCACAATCGTTTAAGTACTACAAGCCCATTTAAAGGTACACTTGGCGACTTTGCTGGCTTTTTGTTTTTTAATTTGTGTTTGCTGCAGATAAATTTACATAAAGTCATACATACATACATACACACAGACATGCATACCTTTTGTCATACGAAGTTTTTGTGCGCACACAACTCTATTGCACGCCTTTTGTTTCACAGCTCAACTTTTTAGTTGAGCCAACAACCAGCCAGCATTGATATTACTTTGCAAGCAATAAATACTAAGAATTCACTAAATACGCACAAAAAAAGGCACTCGCTAGTTGTTACGTAAAATACTATAAGAATTTTAATAAAAATTCGCAAAATTCGTAGAACAAATAATTCCAAGTATCTGAAAAGTCGTACGAGTACTACATTGAAAGTAATTATTTATATGCTTGTGAAATAAAAACTTACATACGTACATATACAGATTTGCATGTGTGCTTCCCCTTGTTTTCCCCTAACTAATATACAAATTTTAAATTTTAGTATAAATTTTGAGCTTCACCCAAATCCACATTGAATGAATTTCACTTTAAATCCAAGCTCATTTGTTTGTTTTGAAAATAAGTCAGCATACTATACATATACACATACGCGCATTCAACGTATATATATATGTATGTAAGTAAGTACAAGTAGTAGTATATTTCATACTTGACTTAATCGCCGCTCCTGTACTTCAATGTTTTTATTAAATTCACACTAAGACACATTTCCAATTGCGATTCGCCAGCGACTGCTAAGTAAATATGACTAGTAGCAGCAGCAATAACAAAAACAGCAACAACAATGTAATTTACGAACAGCATAACATCAAGAGCTTTTAGAGCGCACGACATTGAGAGTGAACAGTGCGAGATCGTAAACACTCACGTACGTATGTGTGTATGTATATGTAGGTATATGAAGGCGCGTGCTTAAAATGTATGCACACATACTCGGTAGAAATTCATGTCTAGCGAACCACATTAGGAGCGTAATTGGGTATTGAGTTTAAATTGAGTTTTGTTTAGAGAATTTTCAACAACTTCAATACAAAGACTTTTGAGGACGCATAAGGAAAGTTGCTGAGAAAATAATTTCTTTGTAGTTTATGCAGAGCAAATGCATAAAAATTCATACGTACAAATTATGAAAGTAAAAACACCGAATGACCTTTAAAATTATTTAAAATTAAAGTTAGCTAGTGTGTGTGAACACAGCCTCAACTGTAGTGCCTAAATAGAAACTTACTGGAAAATTTCCAAACAATTTTTTTTTTAACTTTTTCTTCTCTCACTTTCTGAGTGAAATTATTATTTTAGTATACGCGTATCATTTTGTTCGCTGGGTGTAAAAAGCGGCAGCGCGCCTGTGGCAGTAGCGCGCGTGGCATTGAATGACTTGCAAGTGTCTGCGTGCATGGCATACATTTCGCTGCCAGTTGTCATAAACAATGCGTAAAGTAATAAATAAAATAATTTATTTGCAAAATACACTAATTGCGCATATTGATTGTTAAATTGAAATTATGAGGAATAAACGTAGTTTATTGGGCAAATATAAAAAGGGAGCGAGTGGGTGTAGGCCCAGGATCTCTTACATGCAGTCGATGGCGTAAAAGCTAAATAGCAGTTCATTTGTTTCTTTGGTTTTGTTATGATACAAAAGTGGAAAAAAATTGGAGTACGCTCCTTCCGCTCCTTCTGTTTTATTAGGTCGGTAGGTCGTTTTGTTTTAGGTCGGTAGCTTTTTAAGGGACTTATTGATATTATAGAAAGTTCATTGAAATTAATTGTTTTGAGAAATATAAATTTATTGCTCATTTTGTTTTTTTAACGGACATGATACTTTTTATACTATATTATATTTTTTGATTTATTTTATTTTTTTAGTTAGCTTTATTTTATGTTATGCTAAGTTGAGTTATGTTGCGCTATGTTATGTTGTGTGTCATGTTAAGCTACATTATTATTTTTTAATTCTTTTTATTTAATTGTATTTGTTTTTTATGTCATGCCATTCTATGCTATGTTTTGTTAAGCTAAGTCAAATCTGAGCAAAGTTCTACTATGTTTTGTCATGTTGTTATATTTTCTGTTTTTGTTTTTGTATTTAAGTTTTTATATTACTGCGTTTAAATTTCTTATTAATGACGATTTGTTTATACATATATTCGTTTATTTTCAGTTTCCATTCTTTATTTTTAACATAATTCCATTTTATTAGCACTTTATTTCATCTCTTATTTGTTTGCATACGCATATCGTCCACTCTTATTTCTTTCTTAGAATTCTTAATTTCCTTCCCTGCATAAAATTTTGCAAAACAATAGGCCATTGCTTCCTTCAGTTTTGTGGCAATTAAGTCGCCACAATTTTTGCCGTGCTTTTTTATTATGCGCACATTCAATCATCACCTAATCAACAAATAAATAAATAAATAAATACGCGAAAATACAGAGCACTGCAAAACTGAAAGTGCGCAACACAATCATAAATAACAACAACAATAACACACATAAGCAAGCGAACCAATAAATAATAATAACATCAGCTAGCAGAGTAGCAACTGAAAAGAGAAAAAAGAACCAAAGCGCAAACATCAGCAATAACAACCGCACACAACAAAGCGCATCACCGCATAGCATCAGATGTAAATGACCAGCGTTGAAAACAAAACCAAGTCAGTCGATGATATTTGTTAGGTCTTATTTATTTATTTATTTTGTTGTTATTTTCCTCTAATTCACGAAGTGCATCTCACCCCACCTGGAGTAGCTCCAACTACTATGTACATACATATTTGCACTGCAACTGCACATACATATGTATGTATGTATCTCCTCTCACTCACTCATTCTTTCTTCCGCACACTCTGGGCAGGTTGTGCTTACCTTGCATTGTTATTTTGTTTTTTTGCACCTCACTTTGATTTTGCACTTGAGTACTCTCGCTCTGTACGTTTAGTCGCTGTTGCTCTTAGTTGCCATATCCATAGTTGTTTATGATACAGAGTCAACCACACTCCGTGTATCCAAACCACCTCTTCGTGTAATAGAGCGCAAGAGGCTGCTGATGAGTGGCATTCGTTTAGACGCTCCACTCAAATAAAAGCAACAACGCTTCATGCAATCCATGTATGGTACGCAACAACAACAATGCACAGCTGTTGTTTAATTTTTGTCGTTCTGCCGTTGCTACTGGCGTTGTTATTGTTGTTTTTGTTTACATATTGCTCTGAGCGCGTCACAAAGTGTTTCTTCGTTTGTTTATTTTACGGTTCCCTTATTTTTTTATTTTATTTTATTTTGTTGCTTTTTTTCATATCAGCTAGCTAACTCGCCTGTTGTTTTTGGTTTTATCATGTTTTTGCTGTTTGTTGGCTTTTGACAACGGTCAGACATTGCGTTGTGTTGTTGCTATTTTCATGTCTCTTTTTTCGATTATGCCCGTTGTATTGGCGCGTTGGGGACTATTTTATGCTGTAGCGTTACTGTGACACGGCGGTGTGACCAAGCACTGCTTGCCTGTCTGCCGGCTTGCTGAGCTGTTGCTGTTTTATGAGGCCAATGTTGAATTTATTCCGTTGTTTGTGGAGCACTGTGCGGTTAGCAGCGGCAGAGTGGAAAAATAATACTTAGATAGCTTTCGTAGCTTTTTTAGCCGTCGGTGGTGGTAAGGAAGCGCTCTATCGCCATTCGGCGACTCAGTCATTTAGTCAGTTTATAACTTATGTTGTTTGCATTTTGATAAATGAATCCGAATTGTTGGCGGCTCATACATACATACATACACACACGTATTTATCTCTCTGAGACTATTGAATTTGGTTTTCTGTTTGCTTTACAGCACAATTGTTCGTGTGCGTTTGTTGCTAGAGTGTTGGGGGGGGGTCGAATATAAAGAATTATAAAACGAAGCACCAGCTTGAAATTGTGGGTTACATTTTGTAGTTAGCAAGTGCTGATTGCTTCTTGTTACAATTTCAATTGCTTCAACGATTACTCGACTGTAGAGAGACTGTCTATAGTAGTAGAAAGGGGAGGAGAGAGCAGGTTGTATGTGTGTGCGAACGAGCTAGCGTGGGAAAGGTGCTTGTTTTTCGGTGGCAGGCGCACTATTTAGATAAGCGCTTTGATTCCGCATTTGTGCTGCGCGCGCAGGTAACGACAAAGTGGATGAATTATTATCTATTGGTTTTATTGGGGTTTATAACTGTGAATTGTGTATTAAGAGGCGGTAGTAGTAGTGATTTATTGTAGGTTAAATAGAGGATAGAAGACACCACGGTCATATTTCGTGAACGCATAGAGGACACAATTTTCGGTCAGCTTAAACGGCATTTTCGAAGTGCTCTACATTACGGTGAGTATGAGAGTTACGTGCGCTGATCAACAACTTGTTGGCGTTAACTAAAATTATGTACACTTCTTAAACAAAACAAAAATTAAACTCCAGAACCCAAAATTTGTATGAAGAAGTGCTCACAAGGTTTCTGCGGCTGGATGTTGATAGTTTTGGGATTATGATAGTTTTCACCATTCAATAAATCAGCAACTGAGTTGCTAGATTTTGCTGCTAATAGGCTGACCTTCATTAGCGACGCTCCAGATTTTCTTTTTAATTTACAGCTGTTATGATTTTTATATTTCATTTTTTAAGAGATTTGTACAAATTGTTAACATTCACGTTAAGTGCTCAGTGATCGGATAGTTTATAAAAAAGAGGGTGACAATTTAAGGCAGAACTTTGGCCAATTTGTTGTTGTTTTTCTTGTTTTTTTAAGAAATTTCGCTTTTATTTAGAAACTGGTATTATTTTTGACAAGTGTGGAGAAATAAAAAGTGCGGGCTTGCTTGCGAATTACTCATACATATACATAGATGTATGTATGTATGTATGTATATACATATATATGTAGGTAAGTTTGTGGTTAAAAGCGAGTGAGATAGAAAGAGCTAAAACGATGCCAATCAAGAATTTTATCTGGTCTTATACTGTCGCTACAGCTGGTTTCTTTAAAATTTTTGGCGAGAAAAGTTTTAAGCGATTACAAAAACAACAAGAACAATGAGCTATAAAACTCATTGAAAATCTGGACAATCGAACCCATCTTAGCGGAACGATTCCGATTTATTGATTAGTTTGGAGAAAAAGAAATTTATTATTTTCTCTGTAGATGGCTGTAGTGATCGATCAGGCAGTTAATAGTCGTAGCAGCGCCCAGGTGCTAAAGATCGAACATAAAACAGTTTTAAACTATTTACGCAAAAATTTTACGCAATAATAATGGATTTATTTTTCCCCAAACTAATATTAGACATCACAGGAACAAATGGGACACTGTGACAAGGCAGAATATCTACATATATACATTCATATATCCAGCCACTCCCTAGAGTGCAGATTAATTAAAATTAAATTTACAATATACTTTTTCAACATTTACGCATATTATTTTTTACTATACTTTTTTGCCTCTTTTATGAATTGACGCAGTTCCCTGTTCAATTCCAATTTTTCCAAGTTGATTTTATCTTTAATTGTCAATTCAACTGAAACTTATATCAAGTAGATTTTATCGTTAATCAGACTGAAACCTACCTACCTTTCTGGAAACCATTTTTTGCTGACAAAGCTCAATAATCTTTTTTATCATTTAAAATCGTTATATTAACATAATTTTTTATCGTTTCTATGATTCAATATGCAAGCGCCGCCCTTCAACCAGCAGCGAAATTATTTATTTCAAGGCAAAACCTAGAAAAATACGTAAATACATACAAATGTGAATTTCAAGAACATTTTATGTACGTCTATCGGTGGTTATGTATGCAAGTATGAGTGTATGTATGAATGCGTGTATGTATGTATGTATGTATGTATGTATGTATGCATGTACGTCTGTTTCTTCGAATGTTTGTGCGCTTGTTACAACGCCCTATTAGCCTATTTTCCACAACAAACCCACCCACAGTGCTGGTTTTTTGCAGCAGTTATTGTTATTGCTGTTATTATTATTTTTTTTTCCATGTTTGACTTTCCAAGTACTTATTTCGTTTTGCGTTTTTTCGCATATTAAGTTCTTAACGAAAATTGTATTTGCTTTGTACTACGCTACCAGATATAAAAAAACACATGCATACATACATACACTTATATTTTGTACTATTGTTGCTTTTTTGTGCCAGTATTGTTAACACGAAACTAATGTTCCCGCAAGCGCGATTATTTCGCTAGGCAAACACACTTCAATGTATGTATGTATGTATGTATGTATGTGTGTATTTATAAAAGTTTCTTCATAATAAATACGAAATCATTTGTTGCTGTGCGCTTAGCACAGCTGAGCTGAGAAAAACAAATGTAAACGAAGTAGATATGAAAAATATGTATGTATGTATTTAGGTATAAATGTGCTTGCATTGAAATCAATTAGATAATACAAGCTGCGCGTGTAATAGATGCATATTATGGGGGTAATTGCAGCAACAACAGCAACTACAATAATAGTAACAGCAATGAAAAATGAAAAAGCTGCACGCTGGCACTGAAAGATAATAAAGTTGAGCTACTTAGTTGACAGCGGCAGGCGGCAGGCGGGCAGATAAGTTTGTAAGTATGTGGCTTGAAGTGTATTTGCTTTCAAAGGCTTTAAAGAGTGCAAAAAAAGTCACACACACACACACACGTGCATACACAGCGCAAGCATTGTGGGGCACATTAATGCCTATAGAAAGGCAACAACTACTTTATAATGTGTTAAAGTGGCTGCTAACAACGGCGGAAGGCAGCGAAGACGGCGCGGACATAAATACTGGCGAGTCGTTAAAAAAAGTGGTGCGGTGTAGGGGGCAGCGGAAGAAAAATAAGAGTTACTAAGTGTTGTGTGATGTGATTTGCTAGCGGGTGCGTATGCGTGTGTTGGGTGACTGGCAAGCGTGAATACTTGTAATTTGAATATCAAAGTGAACGAAAAGAGCAAAGCAAAAAAGACGAAAAAGCAAGCAAAGCAAAGCCAAAATACAAATTTTATAATACAGCAACAATGGGCTGGTGCTTTTGCTTTTCGTACAAGCAAAGCAGGCAGATAACCACATAACCGCACAATCAAGCAAGCATACATACATATAAGCATACATACAGTCGTACAGACGGACAGACATATAGGCATAAATACATTCATTTAACTATTCAGGCAGCCAAGCAACCAGCCATTCAACCAAATGACCGACCAACTAGCTTTACACGCTTTACAACACAAGCATACAAACATGCATACGTATATACATGTAAACATACATCCATACATTCATACAAATGCGTTGAGCGCTTCTGTCTAGCTGTTTGTGTGTGAGTAGGCCATATTAAGTCCACATGCATGTCTTCCCAGCTGACTGTCCGTGCACCGCACGTCTGCCCATTGAAGCAACGCGACTTTGTGAATACGCGCACACAATTGCAGCCTGCATATTCGATGGCAAAATGTGTGGAAACGTAAAATGAAAAACTAAAACTGCACCAAGCGAAAATTCATTTGAATAATAATAATAATGGAGCAACAGCAGCAGAACTACTACACATTCAAACATGCAGGCACACACATGCGAGCGCAGCACTGGCATCATCACCAGCGCCACCAACTGGGGGACGGCGTTTGCGGTGCTGGTGTTTGGAAGTAGCAGCCGATATGTAACTTTTGCAGCGCATATACACACATACATATGCACATATGTAAGTGCTCACCAATGTTTATTTGCTTTTAAATGCGTATAAGTGTGTTTATTGGTTTCCACATATACGCGTGCAAGTAGTTGTTGCAACAGTTGAAAGTCATAATAAAAACTAGAAGCAGTGGCCGGCGGTGGCCGTTTTCGGTTAGACGCAATAAATTTGCAGACAGACGGGCAGCAAGCCAACTGAGCAAGTAACAGATCGAGCAGCATGCAAATAGTAAGTCAAACAGCCAACCAGACAGACAGTTAGACAGATGGACAGCGTTGAAGGCAAATAAAACTAAGGAAATAAGACAGGGTGAGGCTTCGCAATGCGCGTCGCTGTAAATCAGCAAATTAAAAAAAATGTATGTATGGATGCAAGTGTGCGTGTGGAGTGGCTTGACAGCCAATGCCCATAGGCAACGGAGGACAGTCGCCTCCTGTGGATTCCTGTGGCAGCTAGCGCTGCTGGGCGAGACAGAGTTCTATCTGCACACGGGCGCATGCAATACATTTCGTAAGACAACAACAGCAACAGCAATAGCAGAATGACAACAATAGCAATAACAATTACAATCACATCACATCTACTACCTATTATTTTGTGAGATAAGCGAGTGCAGACAATCAGTGGCAAGCGGTGGAGTGCAGTAGGTTGAGGGCAGCGAAAATCCATAAAACGTGTCAAACCGTGCGGCCCTTGAGCAGCGATCACAGAAAGCGCTTACTGTGGTAAATATGTATTGTATACATACATACGCACCTTACAATGGTGCACATACATATTTGTATGTACAAGTGTTTGTTAACGCACTTTTGCGCAACTCTGCCTGCGCTTTTTAAGCAGAGACTGGAACTATAAATGCCTGCTTAGATTGGCTTACACTTTAGAGCGCTTTACCTTGCTTTTAGTATAAAGATTACGCTTTATAAAGGTCTATAAAAGTATAATAAAACACTCAGTATATACATACATATGCACATATTCGTATGTATGTGGGTTCACATGCAACTCCGTAAATTCGCTTATTTCCCCTACTTGCCTGATGCTGCTGCATATTATTAGTGTTGATTTTATGAACCAAGCTGCGTACACTTGTTAGCTGTGCATACATAAATATGTATGGATGTAGCTGCATGCAAAGCTTGCACACCCCGCAGGGGAAACTTAACTTGGTGAACTGGTGATTTAATTTAATTTAACTTAGTGTAAAAACAGTTTCGTCTTTTGTAATTTAAGTCTTCATTCCATACCTCACTCAATATTCTAGCAGACATTTATTTACCTGTACATAAGTTATTCACTCACACACGCACACACACACACCAATAAGCTGCACTGCTACTCGTGCATGTACTCGTATTTTCTAATCTGCCGTTTGCACCGCAGAAAGTGAAATTCTCTGCAGCAGTCAAGTAAGAGAAAAAAAGAGTCTTATGCCAATGAACGAAGGGGAAAGCAAAATGACAGTTGAACGATTTTCATTTTCGACACGTTTTAGAGCGCAGTGTTGCCAAGTTATGTAGCGTGTGTTGCTGTTGTTATTGTTGTTGGTTTTGCTGAAAGTTACAATAATTTGCTATTTAGCTTTTCTACGAATATTCCACTGCTAACCTTCTGGGTTTTTGATAACAGCGAAACATTTGTCTGTGTGCGTGTGTATGTTCACATTTCGGATACACTATTTCAACTTCAAATAAGTATTTTTTTCTTGTGCAAATAATTGAAACGTGCATTAATCGTGAAAAAAAGTGCAAAACTATTTATATTATTTATATATTTTTTCTGCTTCACTCGACGTGTGCAATTTAATTTTTTTTATATCAACAAATAATTTGCGTTTAATTTCACTTAGAAACTCAAACAAAGTGGACGTAAGTACATAAATTGAAATGGCAATCGCGAGCGGAGGGGAAAAACTACTGCTGCAAACTAACAGCAGCACATTAACAATGACAACAAGTCATTAGCAAAGCAAAAACAGCACAACAACAAACGCCATATTGTTGCCAATAACTCAGAAATGATAGCAACAGTCAAAATTAATGAATGAACGGCTGGATGGTTGAATGACTGATTGAGTTGGCGAATAAAAGTCACGGCGTTGCTAGCAACGTGCAAGCGGCCAAAATTCAGCGATAGAAATGTTAATGATAAACACTTCATTGGGAAAAATAAATGCTATTTTTTACAATTTCAATCTATTTCTTTTTCACATATTTTTTCTGCTGCCTTTGCTGCTCTATTACACGTTTTATTTGGCAGTCTAACTGGCTCTTCAGTGATTTGACTATTTGAGTGCTCTTGCCACAAACCAGTGTATATGCGCGTGTACACATATAAACAAATACACAAGCATACTATGATATGTTCATATGTATGTGCATTCCAATGTATGCATTCGTTTGTTGTTCGTTAGTTTGTTATGGTTGCGGCTAATAATGGACGCTGAGTAAATTGCCGGGCTTATGAACTGTTTTCTTTTTTTCCAACTCATTGCTTTGACTCTTCACTTTGGCTTGGGTGTGCTAGGCGGTCGCCGAGGCGGAACAAGCAAAGCAAATTTTCTCAATTTTCACAATTTTCACACACAAATTGGTTTGATCGAAATGCAAAGGCAAACAGGCAAAAATTTGTTAAAAATAGATATTAGAGATACTACATGAAAATTTTGTATTTGAAAAGTGAAAATTGTTGGAGTGTGCTTGACCGCGCGGCAGCTGGTCCAATATGTGTGTGTGTGTGGTGGGATGAGGGCGTTTAGAGCACAAAAAAAAACTCGAATTAGACGTCAAGCGAATAAATTGAAAATTAATGAGTCAATTAGAATGTTTGTCCGAAAGCTACAAGTTGAACAAGTTAAGCAGATATTTTAAGGCTTATGGAGTGTTTAAAATTAGAGAAAAACAAAATGCTGAAAATTATGCTTATGTTGAATACAAAATAAATATTATATGAAAAATTATAATTAGCAGTAAAAGCAAAAACAAAGGATTATTTTTGAAATTACGCTGCCAAAAAATTGTTAGTAAATTAGTATTAACTATATTTAAATAAAATTAAACAGAACATAAAAAATGATTAAATAAATTAAATTATTTGAATAAAATAAATAAAATAAAAAAAAATTTAATAAAATCAAACAAACCGAAATAAAAAGTTTCCACCAAAATAAAAATGTTAAATCATCATTATCAAAAATGTAAAAAAAAAATTGTTAGTAAATTAGTATAAACTATATTTAAATAAAATGAAACAGAACATAAAAAATGACTAAATTAATTAAATAAAATAAAATAAAATAAAAAAAATAAAAAAAAATTTAATAAAATCAAATAAACCGAAATAAAGTTTCCACCAAAATAAAAAAGTTAAATCATCATTATCAAAAATGTAAAAGAAAAAAATTGAAAAATTAATAAAAAAATGTTGTACAAAAAAAAAATTTTTTTTTTAACCCTTTATTATTGTTTCTATTTCAACTTAAAATATTTTAAATTTTTCTTTCTTTTTGGGTTTCATAAAAAATTAAGTAAGTAAATAAATGTATAGGGGTTTTCAGTAAGAGCGCTTCAACTTTTGAACTTTTTTGAATAAAACACAAACGGTTTGACTTTTTTAACTAATTTTTTTTTTATTATCGAGTTTGAACATATACATTTAAGTATGAAATTCGATTTCTTTTGCATGACCACCGCGTGCACGTTTTACGATGTCCAATCGTTGAACCCAATTTTCGACCACTCTTTTGCATAAATTGGCCGAAATTCCAGCAATTTCGCCTTCAATATTGGCTCTGAGCTCACAAATCGTCGCCGGCTTGTTACTGTAGACCAATGACTTCACATAACCCCAAAACGGGACGGCTTGTTAAATGGACCGTAAAATGGCCGTAATGACTTAAAGTAGCAGCAACAGAACGATTATTTTCATAAAAAATTTGCACGGTTTGCAATCGTTGCTCAAGTGTGTAGCGTTCCATGATGAAATGTATACTAATGAAGTTTACAAATGACAAGCGAAAAATAAAAAATATTGCGTCGTTCGCCCTCCCTATCGGAAAAAAGTTGAAGCGCACCTATTGAACAACCCTATATATGCACACATAGTCAGAGTGCAATAAATATGAACAAATCGCAAGAGCTCCTTTCCCTAAATAAGATAGAGAAATATCAGCAGCTAAGTTAGTCGAGACCCTTTGCACAAGCTGCTATGACTAAGAAAAGCCAACAGCTTTGAGGTATCTACTGTATGCACTGCGCTATGTAGGAGAAGCCACACACTTTCCGTTAGATACAGGAGTTTTGCGTGTACCAAGCGCAATGCAAGATACGGCAGAGTAGAAGATACGGCAGCTGTTGACTCAACCCACCGATTTAAGGGCGAGCAGCAACTGTGAAGCGAAGTGGTATCACAAAAAGCGCAATAACAGGCTAATTGTCGGCAGTCCATTCAACCTTACTTGCGGAAATAAATGCATTCATACATACATACATACAGGTATACTGATATACATACATATATGTAGGTATATAAATATATATATATATATATATATAAATATACATATATTCATATGTATGTACGATATATTCATATGCACGCGTTTAAAAATCAATTGTCTTACCTGGTTCGAATAAATGAGAAAATATGGTGACATTTCATAAAATTAAATCGTGAAAATTTGCCGCCCATCAGCTTTCTCATGCCACTATATTTAGTTTGCGTCCACGCCACTTGTGTATTTGTGTATTTATATCTGTATGTATGTACGTGAGCACTGGTATTCAGCTTTTGTGCGAACTCATTAATTAAGGTTACTCATACGCCACCGCGCACAAAGGCGAGCAATGCCTTGAGCATACATACACATGCACTTACATGTGGACGGACATTTGTACAGATGTAAATATACGTACTTGCATGCACGCGGCTACTTTATTTATGAAAGAAGGCAAATATATATTTTGTTGTGATTAATTGCGTAAAAAACTTGACAACAATTTGTCGTTTTTGTTGCTTGGCGGTTTGTATGTGTGTGCACGCCAATAAATTTAGCTAGTGACAGCGATGAGCATAACGAAAACAAGGAAAATTTGTGAGATTGAGTATGAAGTACGTATGTAGGTGTGTATGTTTGTATGTATGTTTGTATGTATGCACATTTGATACTCATATTCATAATTGTAATAAATGCACAATACATTTCCACAAGCATAAATATACAAAAGTAGATATTTGCATATACTCGTATGTATGTACATGTGCTCGTTCGTATAACAAAAGCCCGTTGACAATAGCACAAAAGTCTACCTTCATATCAATATTTAAATGAATCAACATACGCACGCACACTCGCTGGTCGCACTCTCTTCTGGCCGACACAAAGGTATTTATAAATGTTTTAACACACACATGCGCTTGCTGCGGGTAAGTATGCATGCGTGTGTTTATTGCATGGCTTCTCTGCATGTAAACGACAAACATTAATGAGTAACTTACATATGTATGTGAGTGAATTTGTAGCTGTGTGTATTGAAACGGGTTCGCACTTGAACTTTTATTAAAATTGTAATTTTTTTTATGCGAATTGTGGAAATGTGCAGCCATAAAAACAAACATACGTACATCCATGCATACATACATACACACAAATATATGATATTAAGTGCATACATATGCATACATACATACATACTTTTGACAGTGAGGGGCTGGCATACAGGACGACAACTCAGCCCGATTGACTGGTTCAATATATTCACAGGTTTTTACTTTGTTTTCATATGTACGTCTTCATACATCCATTTCTGTATAATTCTGCTGTCTGGCTTTTGCACGCAAATGTAGTATGAATGCTTACATGTGGGCCTGTGCGTAACTTCCTGCATTATTTATCAGTGACATACAGTTGACAGTTTGCTTGGCATTTGTGAACCTTTATTGCTATTTTATTATTATGAACATCTCATAGCCCATCATGCGAGGAAGAGGCGTGAAGAGCTCGGGGGGCGGGGGTAAAGACAAAGTAGCCGTTAAGAGAAGCGGTTAGCTCAGGAGGCGCAAGAAAGTAAGAAGCGTGGGAAGAGACAGTGCGAACTGTAGACTACAAAGGAAAATTAATGCTTCGATACGACTCCCTGACAGTCTCGCATAGCTTGGCCGACCTCTAGAGTTTGTTAAGCCAAAAAAAGCTTTCCACGAAAAACGCGGTCCCTTGGAATCGACTGAAGGCTAGAGGTTTCAGCACTTATTCCAAGGACCAGTACAAAGCCGCGAAGACAAGTTGAAGGCAGAAATCTAGATCTCCAATGCTTACTCGAAAGTCTGGTACCAAATCAAGAAGGCAAGACGAAATTTCTTATCAGCAGCGACCGAAAACTAAAGGCTTTAATGCTTAATCGAAGATCTAGCACCAGGCCAAGAAGACGAAACGAAATTTTTTGGCAGGTTTCAGAACTTATCCGAAAGCCTAGAGCGTTTTTAGTTGTGCATGAGATTAAGATATACTAGTAAGAACTTAGAGTAAAAAATTAAGATAAAGACTTAGCTAAAGGCACTGAAATTTTCACGCCATGCCAAACTCTTGAAAAATTCATAGTTTGTTTGTTTATGAGAAGAGGATTTGTTTATTTTTTTGTTAAAAGAAGACAATTAGGATTAATTTCTTCTTCGCCCTTAGCTATTGGACGCCGACTCGCCAAAATATACATATTTGCCAAAGTGCACCTCTTTTACTGAGTGCCGATAAAGAGTTAGGAGGGTAGCCCTAATGATCCACTTTCATAACACAACCAACTTTCATAAAAGTGCATGATCAGGCTGGTTTAAAAATAAAATATATGTAAATAATTGGCGCGTACACTTCTGCCAAGTGTTTGGCCGAACTCCTCCTCCTATTTGTGGTGTGCGTCTTGATGTTGTTCCACAAATAAAGGAACCTACAGTTTTAAGCGGAGCTTTTACATGGCAGAAATGCACTCGGAGATTTGCCATTGCCTGCCGATTGGCGACCGCTATTAGAAATCTGTCTGGTTCACAGTTCCCACGTCAGTCGGTACTACGTAACCGGAACGACCTGGATTAATATCCGACCAAGGACTGTCACTTCAGCTGAATTCGCAGTGTGTGTGTGGGGATTGTTTATGCTGCTACAACAACAAAAACCGTCTATTAATTTGCTAAACTCGGTGGGATAGAGTTCTCGTTGGCCACGAACTATAGAGGTGGCTTGTGCGTGGATGTGCGCTCCCTACTATCGATAAGTGCAAGTTTCTATTTAGCAATCAGCTAAACTGTGTACAATTAATAGCATAACTATGTACAGAATTGCAGGAAATGACAAAGCGAATGAAATATGAAAAAGTCTTATTTTTTCAATAGGAAAAAGAAAAAAAACAGATGGATATTAGCACGAAAGCATTTTTGTGTAAATCTCCAATTATTTGGCAAAAATTTCATATATTCAAAGCAATAACTGCAAGATAAAAGCATATATTAACCACACACTTACAAACATACATATACACACACATATACATGCAAATTTAGTGAATGGCCTTTAAAATATAGGCCGCTGATATTTTAGCGAATGTCGCCTCGCACAGCAGCGCTTCAATACTTTTCTAAATACATATAAGTAAGTGTGCTTGTACATACATATTTACACATGACTTTATGTTAATTTCCACTATGTCTTTCTTCACTAGCCAACGCTAATGCACGTTGAACGCTCACAGCTACACAGAGTGTCAGGCTCAATTACTTTATTATGGCGGCGTGGCGCGGCAGATGTGTGCGGATATGATGAGGACAGACGCACAACTAAATGCACAAGCGAATGGACAAGCATTCATACATACAAACATACATGTGGTATGTACATTACTTAGGTGTAAGTGAAATGTAGGAAGCAAATGACGACGGACCGCGAAGCGCACATATTGTTTTTACGAGCTCTTCGGAATGTTGAAGTCGGTGCTGCGTTCGTGTCCGTTTAAGGAATAGTTCAACACGTTTGAATAGCTATAGCAAAAATTTAAATAGTACCAAAAAAACGTAGTACTTCAAAAGCAAAAAACAAAAAAAAAACAATAGCCAGCAGAAAATCAGCAACAACTGCCGCCACTGGTTGAGTTTGGCCCATTGGCGTTGGTTGGCTAAGTTAAAGTGAAATTAAATGAAATCAAATAAAATGAAATGGAGTGACTGGTGCGGTGTGTAGTGGAGTGTATGGCTGTGAATGGTATTAGAGTGGAGTAAAGTGGACTTAGGGGAGCACCAAGCGCACATACAAACAAACACAGTGTGTAAGTATTGAAGTGGAGCGCATGGTGCACAAGTGGCATGGCCGTGTGGCATGCAATGCCATTACGAAAAGGGAAGTGCTATGCGAGTATAAAAGGGCGATTGGAAGTAGTTGGCCGGCACATACCCACATATGTGCCTATGGGTGGGTGTGTGGGTATGCGATGCGCGCCCGCTCGCCTGTCAAAGTGGCGTGTAATATGAATATTTTTCTGCTTTAGTAGTTTGGTTTGTTAATGCTTTTTATTTTATTGATGTTGTTGTTTGCAATATTTATTTATGTTATTGTTTTTGTTTTATTGCTATGCCCAAGCAGAGTTTGCTTTTTCCCCCACGCAAATTTGCGCTTTTCACTGCTAGTGGAGTGTATTTTTTTATTTTTATGGTATTGTTGTTGTTGTTGCGCATCTACGCACATATTACTGCAATTATAGTTGATGTTTGCATTTTTGTTTGCTCTTGGCTTTTCATAATATTCCGTGTGTGTGCGTGTGCTTTTTTTAACGCATTACAACGCATTTGCTGCTGTCTGGTGCCTTCTGTAGTGCGCTGCTAATTGCAGGCGTTGCAAGTGGGCGTGGCTGACGTTGTGCTTGGAAGGGTGTTACGCTATGGTATTTGCTGCACGTTGACGCTGTTGTATTGTAATTGCTCGTATGCGCGATTGTATGCGTGTGTGTGAGTGCAGTGCCTTTGTGGCCATGTGTCAGCGCGTCTATTACAAATTCGTTTTGATGAAATTATTTCAATTAAGGCAACCACACACACACTTGTGCGTACATGTGCATGTGAAAACAAACTTCCAATTGCGTATGTTTTGAATGCAGCTCTGCGTTCTAATAATTACTTATTTTCATTTTGAATTGCGATAAAATTCACTTTATTTTTTCTCTAAAAGTGCTGGAACTTAGTAAAAAACATTTCAAAGAATTAAAAAAAAAATACAAAAATTGAAAAAAAAATTTAGAATTGAAAATAATACAAAAATTAAATAAAATAAAATAAAAAAATTCCAAAAATTAAAAAAAAAAAAATCCAATAGCTCATCACTTAACTTCTATAATTGAAAAAAAAAAATCTAAAATTTGAAAAAAAATCAATAGCTCATCACTTAACTTCTAAAATTGAAAAAAAAAAAAATTGCAAAACCTAAAAAAAATGCAATAGCTCATCACTTAACTTCTAAAATTAAAAAAAAAAAAATTCTAAAATTAAAAAAAAATCAATAGCTCATCATTTAACTTCTAAAATTGAAAAAACAAAAAATTCTAAACTTTGAAAAAAAAAATCAATAGCTCATCACTTAACTTACATATGTACATGCATAAGAGGCGGCGCAAAATGAATCATACGAAGTAGTTTTGGCATTTTTTTTACTAAATAAATAAAAAAAAAATGGTTTTAGGTGATGAAAATCTTTATTTTGACCTTTACGCGCTGCATTGTTTGCCTGTTTGTATGCTGCAGCTGTCTAGTTCACAAGTGCCAATACGATTGACCCTACCGGAAGATTTATAGTTTTTGCAAATTGCAACATTTTTTGTTTTTGTTTTTTTTTTGGTGACGCACAATTTTTACGTTGCGATTTGCAAAAATTATAAATCTTCCGGTGGCTGATTAATTTTGCGCCACCTTGTGTAAATTTAGGAGGAAACTATTTATATTGCGTACAGGTTCATGATATGCCGCCTGCCACTTTCTGAAATAAGTTTTTTGAAGAAGTTGATTTTATTTAAAAATATTAAAAACAAAAAAAAAAACACTTACATTATGTGATGTCAAAAAACGAATTTTTCAACTACTAAAAGCTCATGCAAAATTTCGCAAAGGCTTGCGGGTCCAATGACTAAGATTTTTCTAATGGGAAACCTTCTTTTTTGCGTTTTTTGTTTTGCCAAATTTTTTTCCCAAATGTCAATCAATTGTCAACATGTTGACTTTTTAGCATTTGACCATTGCAGCAATTCGAAATGATGCCAAATGGCAGATGTTTTCACCACAAACAGCTGGTTTCGTTCCGAAAAACGACAGACGTAAGGTTCACTCTCACAACATTCCACTTAACGCTCTTGCACAGCAGCAGCAACGTTCAGTCGATGTTGGACCAACTTCACGAAGCTCGAATTTGAACAGAGAATAGAACTTCATATTATTCGCTGGAGCTAATGATCAAAAGTGCAACACTCTTTGAGAAAATATCCGCCAGCAACAACACTTATGGTTGCCAATAATCACTCAGTATAAATGGTTACTCTCATGGAAACCTTTTAAAATGTTGAAAATTTTAAATGAGAAATTAAAGAAAGTTCAGAAGCGCAAAATTTTTTTTTCACATTTTACTTTGCTCATAAATTGTATTTGTAGGATACACTAAAATACTAATGAATGACAAGTAAACTGCTTACTGTCATGCGCTTGTAGAAGTGGTATCGAAAGTCGATGACAGCCGTCACAACAGCTGCCTGAGTAGTCCATTAGCAGGTGTTTACACGACAGCGCAAATAAATCTATTTCGTTAAGAGCTAGCGAAATGTGCAGGTGAATCGAGCAACAAACTTCATACACTTTGATATATTTTAATAAACTGTAGACATGATTAAATGTAAATGAAGTTGCATACTTGCATGGTCCAAAAATTTTTTTTTTTAATGTTAACTAAATATGTTTCATGGGCAAAAAAATGGAAAAAATATATTTTTTAATTTTTTTTTTAATTTTTTTATTTTGTTTCTAATTTCTTTAATTTTTTTAATTTTTTTTAATTTTGTTTTAAATTTTTTAATTTTGTTTTAAATTTTTTTATTTTTTTTTTATTTTTTTTATATATTTTTTTTATATTTTTTTGTATTTTATATATTTTTTTATATTTTTTTTTATTTTTTTATATTTTTTTTATATATTTAATTTTTTTTTAACAAAAATTTTTTTTATTTTATTTTTATTTAAATTTTTTTTATTTTTTTAATATTTGAATTTTACGTAAATTTGGTATAAAATGTTTAAAAATCGATATTTAATCTTGTTTTTCACCCTCACTTTACAAATATTCAAAAATAAGACCCTGTAATTTATTTAACAAAAATAAATTATTTAAACTATTTTTTATTTGTACATTGTACTCTCTCCTATGAAATATATCTCTTGAGTGGACAACTCCCATAACCGCACACGTTTTTCAGTACAATCCACAAATCCTTAAGAATTTTAAAGAAGTTTTTTTTCTTGACAAACAACCCGTTAACCTTCCCATAACATGTTATTAACTTTTTTACACTTTTCTCATAAGCGTACATCTCCCACAAGCGGAAGAAATGTTCAGTGCCTTGGTAGTTCGCTCAAGAGAGGGTGCACTGTATGTATGTAATATCCCACGACTAGTACAACCATTTATTATAGCAGCTCTGAAAACCCCTCAAATTTTAATTTAGGGACCCTAACGTCCCTATAAAAAAAAATTATTAAAAAAATAAAAAATGTAAAAAAAAAATAAAAAAATATATAAAAAAATATAAAAAATAAATAAAATAAATATAGAAAAAAAATATATATAAAAAAATAATAACATTTTTTTTTGTGTACCATCCTAATGTACATACATTTATTTTATTTTACAATTTTGAAGCATAAAAAGAAAGTGACATTTATTCGCAAAAAAAAAAAAATGCTCAGTAAAGAATCCCAAAAAATACAGTAAATCACATCACACTTACAGTCCGCTCGCTCTACCTTCCTTCCTTCCGTTCGAAGCTCTTATATGTATGTGCTACGGTGGCGCAAGTTCAAGCCAAATGAACACCGAACCATCAACAAAACATCAAAAGCAGCTTAGCAAAATAAAGTTGTAAGAAAGAAATGAAGTTAAAGCAGCGATGTGAAAAAGTCTAAAAGTACCAACATTTATACGAGTGCTCCTATATTTATACCTACACTGCATAAAGCATACAACTCAATGGCTCAATATGCTGCACGAACAGTGGTAGCAGGGGCAGTGGTCAATGGTCATGCTCAGCTCAGCTAAATTAGAAGCAAGCATAGTCCACACATACACATATCTATATATAGCTACTAACAGCACCAGCCGCGCAGCAGTAGACCCATCGCAAAAGGTAAGAATTGCCGCCGAAGACAAGGCACTTGTACTACTACCACTACTACTACTACTACTACTACTACTACTACAACTAAATAGAAGAGGAACTGTGTGAAGAAAGTGCCCATTTGCGATGAGCGCGTTTTGTGAATAACGGTATCAACCAACAGCCCCACCATAGTTGTATATTGATGGCTAACCTACCTACCGAAACGAAAAGTTGTGTGAAGCAACGACAAAAGCAGCTACGTGCATAAATACAACAAGTTAAGCTGAAGCATATTTCTACCGTCGTATGATGGCTTGAATGGTCGGTCGAGTGTTCGACTATCTATTTTTAGTATGTATGTATGTATGTATATATGTATGTATGCACGAGTATATCTAAATGTTGGTATGCTGAAGCTCATCGGTATGTGCGGGTATTACGTAAAGAAGAGCCATGAAAAGCGTTCCATGAAGGCTGTGTGGCAACGTACAAAAATGCACAAATTGGTTAATGGCCAAAGAGAATGAAGTAAGCAGCAAAGCACCAGCAGTAATGTAAGAGGGCGAAGCTGTCGTGGCGTTGGTAGAGTTGGTGCTACTTGTTATTGAATGCTGGTGCTGCTGCTGCTGCCAACATGAATCTTATAGTTGTACGGCCTAAAATGTTTGGCTGTGAAGCGTTGCTTCGTAGTTTGCGCCAATTGTGTGTTGTTGTTGGTTTTGTATATTATATTTTTGGTTTGGTTTTATTTTTTCCGCACTACTTTCGAGTGACTGTTGCTATGCACAAAAGAATGACGAAATTTTAATTTGGCTCGGCAATGAATAGTTTCGTATTGTGTGAGTTATCTATCATTCTTGTTTTTGTAATTTTTTCTTTTGCTCTTTTCATAGCTGTGGCGTGGCGTTGATTTGTGATGAAACCAAAAGCAAAATCAAAGCATTCAAAAATGTTTTTTTATTTATTTTATATTTAAAGTTTGTTTGCATTTGAGTGCTGCTCTTTTGGGTTTATTAAAAGTATGGCTAATGATTTTGAGTTACTTAGCTAGCGGTAAATACCTTACATTTCAAATTAGTTGAGTTTTTTCGTCATTTGCGTTTTGCATACACCACCACCACAGTTGCTTTGTGGGTCAAAGAGCAAATTTTTATAGAGTTTCTGTGCGAACAAAGAGGATGGCACGACATGAATGGATGACCAAATCAAAAAAAAAATTGGTTTCTTTCTGCTTCCCTCTGAAATTTATTCTATGAACAGCATGAAGATGCAAGCCGCAAATAGGAGGAGTTCGGCCAGACAACACCCAAAACGGATGTCATGTAAGAGCCCGTTATATACATACTAGGCCGGGTCGATTTGTGTGGAGGCAAAAAAATCGCCCATTGCTCTGTGAAAATTATATTCTAGGGATCAAAATAAGAAACTTTGCCGAAGGAACCATACTTCTTAAACGAATTCTGATGTCCCCCAATTTGGGTCGAACTTTTAAGTTTCTTTTCTCATGTAAAGGCCAAAAGTGGTGATATTTTGAAATGATTGTATGGGGAGCCCCCCAGGGGAGTTCCAGGGGGTGTGCCACTGGCATGGGTGGATCGGCCGTCCAAAGTTAGTGGGGATCGGTCATACATTTGGACTCAATTGAAGCACTCTAAATGGGTCAAAGTGGGATTTTTCGTTCGATCACAATTGGGGGACACCAGAACTCGACTTAGAGGAATGGTTCCTTCGGCAAAGTTTCTTATTTTGATCCCTAAAATACAATTTTCACAGAACAATGAGCGATTTTCAAATCGACCCGCCCTAATACATACATATATAAGGTTGGGGAAAACGAAATTTGTAGATGGCTGCAGTGATCGATATCTCGTAAATTATCGATCAAAGCGTTTAAAGTTTACGCTGGTAGCCAAGGTGACATTTCACACGAAAAACATTCTTTCGCTGTTTTTTGTTTGGGCCATTTAGTTGTGGGCTACAGGATGTTAACAATGGAAGTCAACAAAGAGAAAATTGTATACTTACTTGAATTCTATAGGTAACAGAAAATTAAATTTTTTAAAGCTACCTGGCAGCTCAAGTCGTTAGCTTTAATAGAAATATGTCGAATTCACGCCCAAAGTCGAAAAAGTCTGGCCAGACGCGGGTATGACTCAACGGAGCGTTAAAAAACGGCAAAAATTGTTGATACTTGAAATTTGTTTTATGTTTATTTATTCATTTACATGACAACTAATTATAAATAATTAGTCCACCAAATAAAAGCGTTGGCTACTAGGGCCTTCAGCGTTTCCGTTCCCACGACAGTCGGTTCCACGTAACCGAAACGACCAGGATTTATATCCGGCCAAGGACTGTACTTTAGCAGCATTCCTCGTGTATGTACGGTGAATTTTTATGCTGCTACAACAACAACAAAAGGAACTACAGCCTATTTGAAAAAAAGTGTTTTCTATTTCCAGCATCATTTTTTGCCCATTTGTAAGGAAAAATTAAATTACCAACGTACCGCTATCAACTTGCGAACTCCTGCTATCTTCGTTTAACGCATCAAATATTACAAAAAAAAATTTTTTTTTCGAAAAAAAAATGCAATTTCTTGTCTCATGAAATACTTAATTTCGTATTTTAATTTAATTTCTAGGCTAATAGGCTATGTGTCACGCACTCAACTGCTAATTCAATTCAAAATGAGTGACAGCTTTCGACTTTTCTTCCAGTGGCTGTCCATTATATTTAGAAATTTTAGTGACTAAAATCACTTTTCATACTTCTCAACACTCCGCTTTTAAGTATGTATGTGTATGTGCGTGCGTACACGTTTATATGCTTGCAAACGTATTTTAGTTGCAATTTATCATTGTGTGTGGAGCAGTGCAAAAGTTTTTAGTTTCCGCCTGAACAGAAGTGGAAGAAGAAATGCAAATGGAAGCAAAAAATCAACTCTTAACACCGAAAATTTCAACAAATTTGTATGCAACTCAACAAAATTCAAACTCACAAAAAACAAAAAAAAAAAAACAAAAAAAAAAACAAAAACCAAAGTACAAAAGCACAACTATAATTTGAAAAGCTACATAACTGCGGCAGGTAAGACATATTGTGACATTTGCCACAAGTCATAAGCGCATCCTACTATCCAACCGACGAACTGAGCGCTGTACAGTGTGGAGATGAGCTTGCCACCACATAACCGTAAGTTGATTTGCAACAATACTTTCCAGCGCACAGCCGGCGCATTTGGCAGTGAGGCAGGCCGATACCTATGGACGTGGATGTGTGTTTGTGTGTGTGTGTGTAGTCAGTTAAGTTACGCTATTGTTGGAATAGACACTTCATCATCTAGCGCTTTTAGCACATACATACATACATACACATGCACCATCCTTTACTTTTGCTACCTTTACTACCTTCGCTTACCGATTCGCCATTTGTATTGCGCCATTCTCAGCACCGTTTGGCTGCTTATAGGCCAAAATCCGAGCGACGAGTTGAAACAAAACAAAACAAAACATTAAAAATTGTATACATTTGTTGCTGATTATTGCACCAGTTGGTAGTTTGCAACGAATGACTGCCATTTGGGGCCGCGCTTGGGTTGCGGAGGGGATTCTTCACTAACTGCTTGCTGGCTGGCGGTCGGGCTGACTGGTTTGGCATGGCATGGCATGGCTTGGATTGGCTTGGCTTGGCTTGTGGCAGTCTACAACTTATTTGCCAGTTGGCAAATTGTCTTTTGTGCCGGCTGAGTGACTGCGTAGCTGTGACTCGCTGCTAATAAACGAGCGGGTGTGTGTGTGTGTACGTGTGCGTTGCGCTCTCAGCAGCAAATTGTAATTTTCGCACTGTGTCTACGTTTACCTCTTTTTCTCTTGGTTTTTGCTATTATTTTTGCTTGTTTGTTTGTTTTGTTTTTGCTACAATAAATGCAGCCAGTTAACAGTGAGGCACCGTAAACAGATAACAAGGCAAAAAGCACATCATTTATATACATAACAGCAACACATAAATACAACAACAACAACAACAATAAGTAAGCTGTGCTCCACAACAAGTCTCATCGCATATGCAAGCGAGCTTGCGCGTCTGGGTGAGTTGAGTACGAGTACGTGTGGCATGTACCCTTGGCACTGTGCTGAACCGCAAAGCGATAAGCGCCAGCAATAACAAGCGTCCACGGTGTAATTTTGATTTTTGGATAGTTGCCGCATGACAGAAAATTGTACGAAAGTGCAAAACAGACATACACACATACTCGTACTCATTTATGAGCAGCCTCTACAGCAAAATACATGTTTACTATTTACTATTGGCTTACAGGTAGTGCTGCCTTGGGGTAGTGCTTGGCTATCCTTTGCTATTTGTAGAAATATTTGCTGTATGAAATTGAAAGAGTTAGCTATAGCTTTGGTAGCACAAATTTTCATATTTTGGTTGCTTATTGCTTATTTTAAGCTCAGAGTTTTCGATGCAACAAAAAGATAAAAATGCAGAAGCATAAGTAGATTTGCCAGCACACAAATTCTAATACTCTTCATGTTATTTAGCTGGGGCTTAGATTAAAAATCTATTACATTTTGAAATGTTTAATGCAACAGTGGCACAAATTCGATAAATTCATAGTGATAATGTCCTTTGAAACTATAAATTTGTTTGCAAAATCCTAATAAGTTAGGCTGAGGAGCGCATTGCGCGCACCATAGCCGTTTTTTAACGGTTTTCGATAGTTTTGCCGAATTGTAGTAGTCAGCTGTCAGCGCTGTAATCAGCTGAGTTCATCTGCAGTCATAAATATAGCGCACGCTATCTCTTTCTGGCATAGCTACAGACATATATGAGTGTCACTAAAAATAACTGTCACTTAATTGACAGCAGAGAACAAGAGAATTGAAGGAGAGAAGTAATATTAAGTACCGTGCCGCTACCGCGCTACTTTTGTGCCTAAGCTCACCACCTCCGATTTCCCTAAGGCGAATTGAGTACTAAAGTTGGCCTCTTCCCAAAACAGTTACTTTATTTTTCGCGATTTTGACAAGTCTGACGTCTAGTCTCTCACCAATACAAAACAAACAAAAGGAGAAAAAAATATATGCTTGTTAAAAATTCAATAAATAGTTTGATAAAACTGTGTTTTATGAGAATTAAACTAAACAAACTAATGAAAACCAAGTGGCCGCGTGTGAAATTGTGAAAGCTCAAAATTAATTTAAAGCTTCCAAATGCAGTTTCTTTTACGTTGTTATGCGGAAGACGCCGTGACAAGAAAGTGTGTGTGTTGGTGCGCGTATAATTTTTTGTGTTTAGTTGTTTCCATTGCTTTCGCGTACTCTTCCCCTTCACAACAGCCTTCCTTTTCGTTCATTTATTTATCGGCTTATGGACGACATAGCAAATTCGAGAGACGCCACCTTGTATTCTATCATCCTTGATTCGATAACGATTTGCACCAATTGCTTATAAATAAGTTTTTCTATACTTTGGAAAACCAATTGATTACGAATTAATTACTGCCGTGTACATAATTCTTATCTGCTCTAGACCCAGTCAAAATATCAGCAGCGTGCTTTCACAAGTAATTTTTTATACAAGTATCTATAATTAATAGCTCCTAAAAATCTTCTTGCTTTTAACCCAAAAATCTGCTACTGCTAGTAGCAAGCAAAACCAAAGCGGAAAGCAAGTAAAAATCAGGTGATCTCAGCTGTGGCCCAATTTCACTGATCATCTGTGGCCACTTAAATCAGCTGATCTCAGAGAGAGAGCTGCACGTTTTTAAGTAGAATCTTTGCTGCTTTAAAAAATTAAAAGAGTAAAAATGTAAACAAGTATTAACAGCTGATTCCCGCTGTGGCCACCTAAATAAGCTGATCTCAACTATAGCCCAATTTCACTGATCAGCTGATCTTTCCTATTACTGTAAACATTACAAAACCTGCCACGGGGCACAAAATCGAATTTTCTGCGTATATTCAACTTATACGGTTATTGAACATAGTTTAGCTTGATCGACGCGCGCGCCATTTTTATGACACTTTATCTTGATTATGAAGAAGTATCTAATCATAGCGGCATTTTTGATATTTTCAAGCGCAAACATAAATATAATTAGCGTATTTTAATTTTAGAGCTTTTTTTGGCTGCCAAATAATTTTGTATAACCTCAGCGTACAAACTAAAGTTGCTTCTGATATTTGAAGATATGATATCAAAAGTTAAAAAAAAAAAATATAAAAAAACAACAGAATGATAAAAAAATTGTTTAAATTTTGTTTTTCCTAAATTTGGACTCCCTTCAACAGGTAATTACAAATCTACGTATACAATTCTCTCTTCTAAATTCTTCTCTTAAAAACCAGTCGTAGTCGTCAAAAAGCTGTAGGCAACGCCCTTGCCGAAAAAATCAATACACGCATACCACAAATTACAGAAGAAGCTCGGCCTAAACACAGCATCGGCTGTACGCGTCACACAATTATTTTTTTTATTCAAAGCGCAATAAGCGTTCCTATACCACTTGTTTTGTGTGCAACTACAGTGCGTTACAGCGAAACGTACTTTGCGTTCTTTGTTGCCCAGCCAGCCCCAGATTGTATACTTTGCGATTCAACTTAAAAGCTTTTACTTGCTTTTTAATACACTTTTTTTTATGCGCCTAAAGTGTCATCTGAAAAAACAAACGATTATCTTGCCTTTTTATCAATACCTCCTCATAATTTATACATATGGCAACCGGAAGAGATCAGTGAACTGGAAAAAAAATTCACAAAAAAATACGGAAGTGCACACAATAAAAAGATATGAAAAAAATAATAAGCGTTTAAAAGAAAAATTGCTTGAAAAAAGCGGTTTCCGCGCAGGTTTTAATTGCAAAAAACAAAAAGACTCACACACAAAGTAACAATGAAACGAGTTAAAGCGGATTGTATGCGCAATCGCAAGTGATTAACACAATTTATGAGAAGAAAAAAATGTGTGCATCGCTAATTGAAATGCATGTAAGTATGTAAGTGGTAGAGCTGATAAGCAAAAGTGGCACAATTTCGCGTTGATATGAGAAATGCTGAAGCTGGACTTAGCCTGGTTTTGTAGCAAAGTTTCACAGTTACGATACACATCTACGTATGTATGCATGTACGTATGCACATAGTTGGCGTGAGAAATCGAGGGTTGCATTTGAATTGGTGATCGTGTAGATGCTTTATGAAATAAACTAGGAAAGGTGGAGAAAAAATGTTGCACTTGAAAAAAAAAACGCAGAGAAAGCGCAGTTGGAATTAGAGCTTTTAATTTAATTCGCTTTCATATTATTATCTAATATTTTATTTACGTGTTTTTTAATTTTTTTTTAATTATTCAATTTAATTTATTTTATTTTGTTATATTTTACTTTATTTTATTTCAGAATATTTTAACAAATATTAATAAAAAAATTAAAAACAAAGAAGTTTTCCAACTCATTACTTAATTTAATTCGCTTTCATATTATTATCTAATTTTTTATTTACGTGTTTTTTCAATTTTTTTTAATTATTCAATTTAATTTATTTTATTTTGTTATATTTTATTTATTTTATTTCAGAATATTTTAACAAATATTAATAAAGAAATTAAAAAAAAAGAATTTTTCCAACTCTTTATTTAATTTAATTCTCTTTTATATTATTATCGTGTTTGTTTTTAATTAATTTGTTTTTTTTTTTTTGTAGTTATACAATTTAATTTATTTTGTTTTATGTTATTATATTAATAAAAAAATTGCAAGTACTTTAATTTATTTAATTTTGTTATATTTCACTTTATTTTAGCTAATTTTTTTATTACTTTATTTTAAATTATTTTAAAAATTTCAACACCTATTAATTAAAAATAAAATAAAAATAGTTTGCAGCTCTTTGTTTAATTGAATTTTCGTTCACATATATTAATATTATAATTTTATCTCATATTTTTATTTTTGATTTTTATTCATTTAATTTTTTTTCAGTTATTCTCAGTTCAATTAATTTCATTTTCTTTTATTTTAGTTCACTTTATCTATTGTTTTAATTTATATATTATAATAATACTGCGTTTTTTAAACAATAAAATGATAAAAATTCAATCAAACAAGTAAATTGTTTGTTTTTTAATTTTGATGTTATAGCTTATTTAATTTAATTTTATTTCATATTAATTATTTTAGTTTGTGTTTTTGTAAATATTTTTTTGAAATGAAATTGAAATTTTCTTTAAATTTAATTTTATTTCGTGTTTTATATATTAATTTGGGTTTTTTTATTTCATTTGTATTTTATTTGAATTAATTTTATACCTTTAGTTTGATTTTCGTATTTTTAATTTCCTTGTTTAATTTAATTAATTTAATTAAATTTTATTTTATTTGATTTTATTAAATTTTATTTTATTTGGATTTATTATATTATATTTATTTTAATTTTATTTATTTTCTTTTATATTAATAATGTTATCTAATTTAATTTGTTGTATTTTAGTTAATTTTATTTCATGTTATAAATTTTATTTTAAGGAACTTGTCATAACTTGATAAGTTGATGAAAAAGTAGAATTTTTTAATATTTTAAGAAATTAACTTCAAGTAAAAAAATGAAAATTGAAAAAATTTAGTTTTGATTAAATTTTATTTTACTTCGTATAATTTTATTTAAATTTAGTTTAATTTGTGTTATTTTATTTTATTTATTTATTTTATTATTATATTATTTATATTATTTTTATTTTATTTTATTTTTCATTTTATTTTATTTATTTTAATTACTTTGATTTTTCTTATTTTTCTTATTTTTTATTTTTTTTATTTAATTAAATTTAACTTACCCGAATTTTCTTCAATTTCATTTCATTTTATTATATTAACTTTTATTTTACTTGCATTTATTATATTTTAGTGTTTTTTATGTCATTTTATTTTAATTTAACTAATTTTAATTCTTGTGATTGTGATTTCATTTAGTTTTATTTCAATTTTATTTATTTCAGGTAATTTCTTATTATTAATTTTTAATTTTTTTATTGTATTTTATTTTATTTATTTTAATTGATTTTAACTCATTTTATCTTATATTTTATTTTTATTTAATTTATTTTAAGCCACCAAAATTTTATTTAATTTAAACTTTTTTTTCGTACCTATTATTAAATTTTATTTTAATAGAGTTTATAATATTTTAGTGGTTTTTTACTTTTTTATTTCATTTATTTTATTTCAACTAATTTTTATTTTTTATTTAATTTAATTTTAATTTTATTTATTTCATTTAATTTCATATTATTAAGATAATTTTGGGTTTGTTTCATTTTATTTGATTTTATTTGATTTCATCTACTTTATTTTATTTGATTTTTTTGACTTCATTTTGTTTGAACTCATTTTATTCCTTTTGAATTTTTATTTAATTTAGTGTAATTTTAATTTTATTTTTTTCAGGTAATTTCTTGTTATTAATTTTTATTATTTTTTTTTTTGTATGTATTTCGTTTTTTAGTTGTTGTCAACTCATTTTAAAATCATTTGAGTTTTTTTATTTTATTTTTAAATATTAAAAAATTTAGTTGCCAAAAAATAAAATTCATTCACATCCACTTAAAAATCTGTTGCATTTCGCTTCCATCATCAAATTTCCTAATATAAATTTGTACTTTTCTTTCATTATAGATTAAAAATAATTTTAAATCTACAACAAAAAAACGTTTATTTCCTTAACTCATTATTCTTTGCACTGCGCAGTTTTAAAAATAAACACTCCTTGTTTTTGTTGATCCACAACAGGTTGTTCAACAGTTCATACCGATCTAATAATAACTGTCAGAGTCGTCATCGCTTTCGCCGTTGTAGTGGTCGTTGTTGTTGTCGTCGTCGTCGTCGGCAACAATGACGGCTGTCATGGACAAAACTAACTTATCTCTAAAGGTTGCATCAGCATTTAGCAGGGCGTAAGGGGCGCGCACCCCTGGAACATTGAACGCTGAAACCCATACACACATACGTGTATGTACATATGTAACTAATGCAACAGTTAGCCAAAAGTGATTGAAGGCTAACGGCAGCTTGTCCGGCGTGTTGTTGCAACATAGCAAATATGTGTGAAAGTGGTACGTGCAACAGTGTTAACGGCGCAACAAAGTGTTGTCGACCGCGCACAAACTGGCAACTATTCCATCAGTCAGCCAACCAATCAGCCATTCAATGGCGACGTTGTTGTTGTTGGTGGTTTGTCGTTACGACGTCAGCGTCAATCTGGTCTGGTAGGCCACCTAAATGTGTAAGCCGGCAGGTTGCGGCGCAGTGGCGACGCATTGCTTCCAAATGTACAAGCGTTAATGCGATCGACGCGCCTCAACGGGCCCGATGTGCCACTGTGCGACGTGAAAGTGCTGCTGCACCGCGGTTTTAATGCATGCAGGCATGCGTGTGTGTGTGTGGAGTCGACACAGGAAAATATGACACAATTTTACGTTATCTCATTTTATTCGTATTCGCAAGCTTCGTATTTGTAGCTGCTTTGTTTTTGTATGGTCTTCTTTTTTCGTCATTTTGTATGCTATTTATTTATGTTATATATTTTTTTTACAAGTATGATTGGGTGTGTGGATTTTGTGGCACGTTGTTGTTGGTGCATCGCTTCACACTTTGCTGACATGAGTGACAAATATTTGGTTTTCTTCATTTCATATTTTCGCGTTATTGGATTTCTTTTTTTTTCCAAATCAGTGTCAATAAGATTTTATTGTAAAATAATTTCGACGCTAAATGAGCAACTGTTGACGGAATTGTGACAAATTAACGAGTAAAGAAGGCGGCAGGTGACAGGTAAGCGATTAGTAGAGATTTGGAAAGGGATTTTTTGCTTTTGCATTTAGAAATTTTTAATCAATAAATTAAAACTTTTTTCCAAGCTTAATTTAATATTTAATTTTCATTTGTATTGTTGCAAATATCATAGAAAGAGCCTAAGCTGCTGAAGAACGGTATATCTGATCCACTAACAGTTCAAAGGCCGAGTAGAGCGTTGGTAGTGTCGGAGGTAGCTGCCAGGAAAAGCGGGAAAGCCACCCTTTGAAAGTATGAGTTTTAAGCTTCTCGATCAATAATTACAATCAACGCAAAAGAAACTTGGCCACCACTTCGATTCACATCACAAATCAAGTGGGTAAAAAATTGGGGTAAAATAAAATTGAAAAAAATTAAAAATAAAAATAATTACAACAAACACAAATTAACTCCATTTGTCACGCAGCCAAAATCTGGCAAGGCTCATAGCATTTGGCGGAGCGCTAAGCGATAGCAAAAAAGAATTGATCATTTTTAGTGCTTGGCTGCTTTGCTTGGCATACGTTAAGCTACAACAACAAGTACAATAATTACTATTACTGCCATGTGTAAAAATGTACATACAAACACACACACATACATACGCTTGTAGCAACCAACAATGGCTGGAAAATGGCAAGAAATGAAGCGGCGATAAGTAGCAATTTAATTTCGAATGCAACAGCAATAAGAGCAACAACAATTGCAACAATTGTAGCAAAGAAAATGCGCAAACAAAAGTAGTAATGAAAAAAATTAAATTATTGCACAACAATAACAATAGCAATAGCAAAAGCGAGGCGAACATGCGCGACTGCAAGCGAAGTGCAATTGCAACTAAAGCAACAACAACAAAAGCAATAGCAACATGTAATGCTAACTTGCATATGTGCACACACACGTTCACACATACATAAATACATATGCACATACATAAATGTTTGCATTTTTATTTGTATGCTCTACGGCACCGCAAAAAACACTTGGCAAAGTCAAAGTCAACGTCAGCAACAAAAAAAAATGCAAACACAAACCCGAACCCGAAGAGGAATGGTACACACAGCCGAGCAACAACAATAACAGACTACTACTGCAGCAAATACAACATCAACAATCGGCAAACAAATTGACCAATCGACCAACTGGCCGAGCAACTCACTAACTAACTGACTGACTGTTGGCGACTGCACTCAGAGTTGTGTAGACAGTGACGGCAAAAAGCAGTTGTCTACCAGACAAGTGACTGACTTTACGCGCATAAATGGTGAGTAAAAAACAGATGGAGTAGAATGAAAAAGGAAATTCATCGTTAAAAAATAGGTTTTTTTTATATACTGAGAAAAAAATTTTAATTAACAAATAATTTGTTTTTTATTAAAAAAAAAAATGTCGGAAGAAAGTGAAATTAATCGAAAGGAATTGGAAATCACAAACTTTAAATTAAAAAGTTAAATTTAAATACAATGAAAACTGAATTTAAGGAAGAAAGAATTTAATAAGAAATAAAAATTAGTTTCAAAGTAAATTTGGAAAAATAAAGCAAATTTTACAGAATTTTCAACAAAATTTGAAAAAAATTTAAAAAAATCATTGGAATTTTAATTAAAATTTTAAGCAAGTAAAATTAATGGAAGAATAAAAATTAGTTTCAAAGTAAATTTGGAAAAATAAAGCAAATTTTACAGAATTTTCAACAAAATTTGAAAAAAATTAAAAAAAAAATTGGAATTTTTAATAAAATAATAAGCAAGTAAAATTAATGCAAAAATTTTGAAAGGAGTTGTAAGCAATACGAAAACTGAATTTAAGGAAGAAAGAATTTAATAAGAAATAAAAATTTGTTATAAAGTAAATTTGGAAAAATAAAGCAAATTTTACAGAATTTTCAACAAAATAAAAAATTAATAGCAAGAATTTTGAAAGGAGTTGTAAATCACAAATTTCTAATTAAAACATTACGAAATAAAATTTAAATTTTACGAAAACTAAGAATTTAATAAAAATTAGTTATAAAATTTGAAGAAGTTTGGTTGGGTTAGGTTACAAAGTTGGAAGAAGTTTGGAAAAAATAATCCAAATCCTTTAAAAGAAAAATATTAAAATTTAAGGAAGAAAGAATTTAGTAAGAAATAAAAATTAGTTTAAATAAAATTGTGAAAAATAAAGCAAATTTTAAAGAACTTTCAACAAAATGATTAAGAAAATAAAAAGGAATAAATAAAAACAAAATGAGAAAGCAATATTGAGCAAAATTCTAAAACATTTTTGGACGGAATATGAAAAACATGAAAAACTAGAAAAAATTAAGACAAACCCAAAGATGATAAATTATTTCTAAAGTTTGTTGAGTTGACCATAAAAAAGCAGTACCATAAAAATAATGTAAGTGTGTTTTTGTTGTCGAAAATAAGCTACTACAAAGTCCGCGCCACACTTAGCTGCATCGCGTGTAAGCCCAACGACCAACGCAGCGAAGCAACTGCGCCAGGGCTGTATGCATGGCGACTGTCAGGAAGGCCAACACGGCCATGGCGTAAAGGTAGGTGCAGCGGCCGAAGCTTTGCAAACAAGTGGCGTAAAAAACGAGCTGCAACGGCAACAACAATCATACAGACAGACGACCAGGTTAAGAGATAAAAAAAGACTGAAAAGAAAACAAGAAAAGGCATAGGATGGAAAACACGAAGCAATAAAGCCTAAAAGGTGCTTTGGCGGCAAGCGGCTATAAGTTAGCGCGTCATACCAGCCAACCTTTTGTTTTGCTTGCTTACTTATATTTGTTGGCTGCTTGGTTTTCTTATTTTTAGATTTGCAATAGCAAGTTGGTTGTTGCATGCAACAGTATTGAGCACAACAAGCAAATAAAAACGGCAGTTAAAAGCCAGCAGTTCGAACAACTAACACATACACACACACACGCACACATGCGCTGGTGAACGATTGCCGCCTGTACATACATATATTGGTTTAGCTTGGCGTGGTTTGGCGTCGCACGCGTGTTGCCGCATTCGTTCAAATTCACTCGTAAGCTCAACTACTGACTGCCACTGCTTACGGTGGCGGCGGTGGTGGCGGCAAGCGAGCAAGCAACGAGCTTGTCGCGGCTTCTGCTGCTGACGAGTACACTCGTACAGAGCAGTAGGTGTTGTTGTCGTCAATGTTGTTGTTTGCTGCCGTTGCTGTTTGTTTTTGTTGCTTGCTTCGGCAGTTACAGCATTAGTTGGCGTGCAGAGCCGTAACTATTTTGCAACAAAAACAAACACACACAAAAAAAAACACAATCAAAAGTGATAAAAAGAAAAAAATTGCTGCGCTGGCAGTGGCAACTAAGTGCGCGCGACGGCCAACAGCAACAGTCATGCAATAACGCGGCACGACACTGCCACTATCAGCAGCAGCAGACAGCAGGCAGTTCCATTTCATTTCATTTTCACAAAAATAGAAGTAAGGAAAAGTGGAAAAAGGAATATAAATAAATATATATTGTTTTTTTTTTTGGAAAAAGAAGACTGCAATGCCACGGAATGCCAACACAAAAATATGAAGTTGAGAAAATCGTGAAGACGACACTTGCAACACTGGCGCTGGGGCCACCAACAGCAGCCTGTGCAAACCCGTTGTCGGTGCGCTTCCGGCCGTGCAGCGCTGGCCCGCTCAGCTGCTTACTTTGATGTTATTCATTGTAATACTCGCATTTTTAGTGCCAAATCTTTTTAATAAAAAAAAAAATATATAAAAAAATACAAAAATACTAGACACAGCATTATGTAACACAACTTTCCACAACGCAAAACTTGTTGCTGTTATTGTTGGCAACCACTGTCTGCGGCCATTGCAGATCCACTTCAATTGACAACAGCAGCGGAGGCAAACAATAAGGAGTAAGTTGCAAAAGCAAAAACACAAAAACAAAACATTACAAACGGAAGTTGCCTAGCCGGAATATGAGGATGAGTGGAGTTACAAAGAATGGCTGCGCGCAGGGCACTACGTAGCAAAGCGGCATGCCATGGCTAGCGTACAGTGCCACGCCTCAAGTTAACTACTACTTGTCTAGCTAAAGTGTCCTAATCAGCACGCCTCTATATACTTCAATATCTATTGTAGCCATCAATCAATTAGTTGTCACTTCAACAGCGCTAAGTAGTCGTAAAAAAAGCACGCCGCGCGCATCAGCCCAGCAGACAAGGACGCGTCAGTGAGAATATAGTGCCGCGGTCGGTGAATCTGTATGACTTGGAAGGTTAAGCATAGCATAACGGGGTGGCTTTACGATTTGTGCTTGCCTTTGAGAGATGCCAATTTGGTAAAGCCATTCATTCTTGGCAGTCGTAATCAAGTTGTGCCGGCGGCTAAACATCAACTACGGGTACAGAGCGCATTTAATAACCTCACAAACACATAATTTATGGGCCAAGGTCCGCTTGAGGTGATTTCATCATTATGAATGGTTCATGTTCGAGTGTATGGAATAGAAGTCAGTGGAGACTAGAGCAAACTTTGTGATAAGAAACACTTTCAGGCGCATTAGAAATTAGTATTTATTAAGCGAAGAAGCAACAGTCAGTCAACTGTGCGTGTCGCTTACGAAGCTAATGGCGAACTTATGGCGATTTCCGCTCTCACAAAAAAAGGATGCCTTTCCGTCTACTTTTTTGTAAGCGATTCTGAAATAAGTGTAATCCGGCGAAAAAATTCTGTGTTCGATTCTAAAAAAGCCACACGCAACGGAGACAAATTTCCTCCCTTGAGAAGTTTTGTTGTTGTAGCAGCACAAACGGCACCCATACATAGACGGAGAATGCTGCTTAAGTGACAGTCCTTGGCCGGATATAAATCCGGGTCGTTCCGGTTACGTAGCACTGACTGTCATGGGAAGGTGAGAAGCTTTGTCAGGAAAGTTGGTTGCCCTGAAAATCAGCTGACTATTTCAAATATTAATATTAAGGCGTGTGTCAGAAAAGGACAGATCCATACGCGCAGTGTTTTGCGCTATTTCGGAGTACGCAGGCATTCAGACAGTGCTCAAGGCGACATTGTACAATTTGTACACCGTGGAAGGGCAACATTTTGTCGTAGAAAAGAAAACGCAATTAGCTTAGGACCTCTTTGACCTACGAAGAACTCTATGAATTATATTTTAGGCATACTTGTAACTTCTAATAAAAAGAGAAAACCGTGTGGGATGGAAGTTTTTGATGAAGCCACTACTTTAACCTTGCATAACCAGTGAATAAACTTTGGCCTTACTTTTTTTTCTTTAGATTGACATTGACTTTAAGTTTAAAGGAGTTTGCGGGGTAGTAGAGAATCTTGTTTAAAAATTTCTAAAAAACAAAAAACTTTGGTTTCCAAGGAAATAGATGTAGAAGAGGGCTATAATACAAATATCGGGGGTTTTTTAAGAGCTTGAGCGCTTAATATGATAATACAAAACATAAATATTTTTGGATGAGGTTTTTGTATTATTATCTGTTAGATAATTTCATGACATTTCATGGCATAATTTTAGTCTACTAACTTCGTTTTAATAAATCTGAATAATAAATCTAAATTAACACAATCAGCAAAAATATGACGAAATGAAACATGAAAATATAGCTTCAGCTCTTCCACGAACTGTATTTTTTAGGCACGCAAGCCAACATCCTGACGTAAATATTCTAACATAGTCGAAGGACAAACCCCAACAAGTTGAGCACGACATTTCGCTGTCTTCTTCGATACTTCGAACTTTTGAACTTTTTTTTCAAAGTAAAGTTCCACAATTTGTTCATGATGAGTTGCCAAATATTACTAAACAGAAATGTCAACACAGTTTGCCATTATCAGCTGTAAAACCATAGTTATCGATAGCGTTAGTTCTCTTGCAGCTAATAAAAACCAACCGATATCTTAAAAGTATCGATTATTGCTCGATGACCTTTAACAATTAGTTTGATCTAAGATGTCGAAGAAAAATTTGTTTTTTTTTTGTTTTTTAGACTTGCATTTCCTAATGGATTGTTCCAGTATCAGAGTTTTTTAACACTAGTCACTTTTTCAATACTAAAATCTTATTTCTTCATTTCTTAGCTGCCTTATTTTTGCCTTGAAAATATTGATTTTTGCTCGTAAATCCTTGATAACCAATTTGTTTCTGAATGGCCATACATTACGCCGGGTCGATTTGTGGGGAGGCAAAATCATATTCTAGGGATCAAAATAAGAAACTTTGCCGAAGGAACCATACCTCTAAAACGAATTCTGATGTCCCCCAATTTGGGTCGAACTTTTTAGTTTCTTTTCTCATGTAAAGGCCAAAAATGGTGATATGGTGATATGAAATGATTGTATGGGGAACCCCACAGGGGAGTTCCAGGGGGTGTGCCACTGGCATGGGTGGATCGGCCGTCCAAAGTTAGTGGGGGTCGGTCATACATTTGGACTCGATTGGAGCACTCTAAATGGGGCAAAGTGGGATTTTTCGTTCGATTTTAGTTTTCTTAGATTTGCATTTCCCTATGAATTGCTTCAGAAGCCCATCATCGGGTCACGACATTCTTATTTTTTACCTTATCAGTATAAAGTCTTTTTGTCACTGTTTCACGGGCACTTTATTCTAAATAGCTTGCAATCTCGAAAAGGTTTGTGATTTCTTTAGATTTGCATTTCCTCATGAATGGGTGTAGAGCCGACATTCACAACTTCTAGTCACTTCCTCAAACACTAATAACATCTCATTATTTAATATTTTTGCATCACTTGTTTCCTTCTCTCTCGCGCCTCTGTCAAGAAGTTCTCATCTATCATTCAACACATTAAAGATGCTTAGCGGGCTAAGATGCTCAGAGCTTATTTTGTGCCTCCAAATTTCCCAGAACTTTTGAAGATGCTGCATATTAAATACGTAGTATTAAAACTGAAAGCGGTATTAGGAGGAAAAAGGAGCAGCCAAATAGAAGTATAAGTAGCCGAAGCAACCCTACGCCGTATGCCGCGAGGAAAGCAAGGAAAACTTTCAAAACATTAGCGCGGCGTGTAACTAGGAAACAACTCAAATGCATTGGGTGAAGTGTAAAAGTTTTTTAAAGATTTCAAGGCAATAGCTGGAAGCACGTCGCTGCAGAGGAGACGAGCGTGCGGTGCTTGTCGAAAAAAGGTCGTTTTTAAAAAATCGACATACTTAGTTAGCGGAAGCGGGATGTAGGGAGGGAGAGAGAGAGAGCGAGCGAGCGCATTGGGATGAAATAACCAAACATAGTTGAGGCGTGAGTTGTGACCATTTGGAGGAGTGTAGCGTGAAAAAGCTGAACAAACGAATGAATTTAAAGTAAAAAATAGTATAACCCACACAATAGGAATCGCTACATACACACATTTACACATACATATTGAGCGAGAAAACTAAAGTAGACTTTTGACGAGGAGTAGAGCAAATAGACGCAGCGTAAACGCAGTAGCGTCTGTACGTCCTGCATGTGTAGGTGTATGTGTGTGCGTGTATGGGTGGGTGTGCGAAAGAAATACGGCGGAGTTTACAGCAGAATACACACAGCAAATGACAGCGGAACAAGTGCGAAAGATTTTGCAAAATCCAGATGGAGCGCAAACAAAAGAAATGCAAAAGAAAGAAAAATGTAGAAGAAGGCGATGTGGAAAATGATTTATTTATTACGTTGAGCTGTAGCGTGTGGAGTCAACGGCGTGTTGTTGTATGCACATACATATGTACATATGCATGTAACTGCGAGTAAAGAATTAGAGGAGTGGATTCGGATTGTGGCTGAGTCAAGTGGCGTGAATTGGAATGCGAAGAAAAACGACAAACGAACAGGCAAAGAACGATAACTGCGACTAAGACAATATTAACAAGAAATACTGCCTGTAAAAGCTAACGGTAAAATTCAATATGAGCACACAAAAGGAGATGAAATGAAACGAAAGTTAAAAAGGAAAGAAAATAAAAAGAAAAATGTCATGCAAAAAGCAAAGAAAAGGGGAAAAAGCAAGCCAACTTTAGTAACCTACAAAAAAAAACGAAAACGCAAAAAAAAAAAAAAAAAAATACAATGAAAAGGCAGGCAAAGTAACGCGATAAAAAGTTAATAAAAAAAAGCTAAAAAGGAGATTCGCAAAAGTAAGGCACCATTTTGTACAAGTATGTGTGTGTATGTTCACATGTATGCATGTATGTGCCACACACGCCAGCGTCATATACACATATGCGCCAAACGTCAGGCCAGCATTTCGTTGAAGAAGAATTTAATATGACAGCGCAGCGTTGTGATGCGGTGCAGAAGAAGTTGGTGATGGAAAAAGTGCAAAACTTTTGAAAAATCGCTGCATGAGGCGACAAGACATGCTTGCTTACAACGTGCGGTGGCGCACACAGCCGTCAAAGGCGCCGACCAAAGCACAGCGCGGCATAACTGGAGCTAAAGCGGCACGCGAGCACTTGGAAAGTACTTCAAAGTATGAGCGCACAAACATACTCACATACATACATACCTAGGCACATAAACGAGTGCAAGTACTTTAGTGTGTATGTGTGTGTGCGACGCCTTGTGCGTTTGCGTTAATGTGCGATATGGGCGTATGTATGTTGCATGCAGTGTAGCGACATTCGGTCATTGAGGACTGCTTGCCTACACACACAAAACTAACATACATACAAACAGACAGACACACAGAGACAGAGAAGCAAACACAGAGTTTAGTTCAACTTAGTTCAGCAGCTCAGTTGTTAAGCCCAAGCAGTGTTGCACAAACCTAGAACAACTTGAGGGGGGCCACACGACAGCAGCAGGTTATTATGTGGCATAGAGGGGCAGCAGCAACCCTTCCTTGCTCAACGCCACCCAATGCAACAAAAAAAAAAAACAATAACGACTAAGCTCTCTACAGTTATTGGGGCACATAACTTGTGGTGTAGCGGTGTGCTGGGCGGAGGGCGGCGGCCACTAACATATGTACACATATTATTTGCGTTTGTGTGTATCCGCAGCCGTCGTACGAACATCTCGCTGCCTAAGCACAGCGGAATGATGAATGGTTGTTTGCTTGGTCGCAATCGCTGTGGCTGCTTTATTGCTTAGTTGAGTGCTTGACTGGAGGTTGACTGGCTTTTGTAGGCTTGTATATCATCATCATCAGCACCAGCAGCTTTGTTAGAAATATTTCGTCGTTTTGTTTCGCATGCTGCTGCTGCTTGTATGCTTGTGGTGTGTGCTTGATTGCCTGTACATATGTATGTATGTATGTTTGCACATGTGAATTTGTACGTGTATGTATGTATGCATGTATTGTAAGTATGTACAGCCCACGACAAACGATAGCACATTAACAATTTGAACAGTTTTGATTATTTTTCTGCTTTGGGTTTTGAATGTTCCATATTTTTTTTATAAAAGTGTTGCTCAGAGACTATATAAATCCAATTTCCAAAGTGTACACACAAATTAGAACAATTCCATAAACTTTTTATGCCAATTAGTATACATATCTCTAAAAATCAAAAAGTCTATGAAATTTTGTTTATATAGAAAAAAAATGGGCAACAAAATTTATCGAATTTTTTAGCAACTACCACCATCGTTCGCTTTGTTCAACTAAAATTTAGTGGTTTAAACATATTCAATTTTTTTCTGGAAGAATTCTAATTAAAAACCTTCGAATTCGCATGCAAATTTCAAGCACTTTTTCTAATTTTTGAATAAAATTTTAAAATTGGCTGTGCATACATTGTTTTCTATAGTATAAGATAATGAGCTAATTTCTCTTTTTATACCATTTTTTTTGTTTTAACACGATTCTTAATATTTTATGATTTTTTCTTGAATCTCAAAGAGCAAGTAGGTGAGATTTTTCGACGTATTTTTGTTCTTTTTTTCCTAGTTCACTCCACTCGGGAGCATAGGGTCTCGACAAGACTCAGTATTGCGCTGGTTTCGGTAATCTATTTTGATTTCATGTACGAAGCGTTTAAATTAGTTTCAGAGAAAGCACCTGAGACTCGGTACATTTTGCTCTGGCCGTAAATTAATTTATTTCATATTTAACAAAAAAAAAAACAAAAAAATGATGACATCCACAGGACTTTTAATATAGCAAGAGTAGACAAAGAAATCAAATGCTAAAAAACCATAAATATGTAAAAGAAAAATAATTAAAAATAGTTAAAATAGTTGTAAAATGGACATATGTATAAAATAAATGGGGACAAAAAAAAAATTATTTAATGAATTAAAAATGTTGTTTTCACCGAATTATTTTTTTAACACGAATTTTTCGGGAACGTATCTAGCGTATAAAAAGAGAATCAGGTGTGCTTTTATAAAAAATATATTGAAAATTCTAGAAAGTTAGAAAAAATTGTCAAAATGTTGCTGTGCTATCGTTTTGTCGCGTTGTGTGTGTGTATATGTATGTATGCACGTATGTGTTCACATGTTTTTTGTCGTTTTCGCCAAGTGGAACGTGATCATTTTGGCGTTTTTCTTATAAGCGACTGTTATTGTTGGCTTATCGCTTAATAACACATCTGTGTGCCACTCTGCCGATTTTTGCTTTGTTTCCCTTCTCTTTTATTCGCATTGCAACACGCACATTTGCCGAGGGTCAAGCCAGTTATTTATTATTTAAGTCATTTATACAAGACAATACATATTTAGGTATATACTTAGATGCATGCATTCGGCCATTGTATGTGCATATGTGTACATGTGTGTGTGTGCTATTTTTAATCCTCAATTGTATGCAACAGCTACTTGTTGGTGTTTTTGTTGCATTTAATTTAACTTTAAATAGGTATTCGCTCGCTTCATTTTTAACTGTTTATTGTTTTTTTTTTTGTATCTTTATTTCGTTTATTTTAGGCTCATTGCCTGCTTGCCAACGGCCACATCACTTTCCAGCACCTACCCACACACACACACACACACACACCACATACATAGGCGCATACTCCTCTCCAATTGCATTTCAGCACCACCCAGCTGCCACTACGCTTGCACCCTTTTTTACTGCAATATTTGTGTCCACTTCCCCTTCAGCTCTCACATCCGCACACATCCACTCACACACGCGAGCACTTTGCTTTCTTTTTGCTCGATTTTACCACTTCATTGCTAGTGCACTACCGCTTTTCAATGCTCGCAGCAATGCAGCTGTAATAGTACTTAGCGTTTGTTGTAATGTCTATGGTTATTGTTGTTATTGCAATCGCTTTGACTTGTGCTTACATGAATTCCCGCTGCTGCTGCTGTGGCGTTTGTGTGCCCTCGCTGACTGCGGGTATATCTTCTACTTAGTTATTATGCATTCACGAGTTTGCCGACACACACAAGCATTTGTTGGCTGTGTTTGTATGTAAATTTGTGTCACTCACACATGCTCACACAACAGTCCACGAAACCATAGGCAAGCAAACATACCTACACCTATGCGGATATGTCTATTTGTTTGTAGGTTTGTTGGTTGACATGAGCTTGGCCTGAATTTATGCTCTTTTAAAAATATATCGACGATGACGACAGCCACGCCGAAGAAGACGTTGAGAATGACGACACACAAGCTTAGCCTACCTACAAGCGCTTAAATATCGACAAGCCTGTTCGAATATCTTCTATGGTCGTACTATTGGTGGCGTTGATTGTTGTTGGCTATCAATTTGTTTACTTCGTTTATGAGATGCTCTTTTCGCGATATTGATTGAGGTCTTTAATAATGCGCGCCACTGAGCAAACGAGGTTTTTGGTGCAAAGAAGTGGTTAGAAAAATCTTTAGTATTGTAACGAAAGTGGTGTAGGACTGGGCAAATCTATTAAAGAGCACCTGCTCAATAGTTACATAGAACTTCCAGAAAGGGGGCTATGGGGTTGAAAGGCCTTTTGGACCTTGGAAAACTTTCTCCAACAAAAGGAATATTCTGAATCTTTATTTGAATCTGAAAAAAGTAAAATTCAGAAGCTGCTTTGACGCATGGATGGACTGTTGCTAAGGCAATGCGAGCTTTGATGGCAAATAAATGCCGAATGGACTTTTGGCATAAAAGGCGGGTTTTAGATCAGCCGCCCTTTCGGTGCGATTTAAAAATTGTTGACTCACTCTCAAACTCTTCTTACTTGAGAACAATCTCATATTAGGAGTAGAAGCTAACGAGTTACACGACTTTTATAATATGAACGAATAAATAACACAAATATGTAAATGCAGCTGTTAACATCGTCTCAGTCAAAGGCGACCATTACGGATTTTTAATAACTGAAATTGGGAGAAGTTGATCTAGTCAATATTTATTTTCAATAAGTCGGGGCTACGTGATGCACACAGTGCGTGAAGAAATCAAATTATTGCTGGAAAAGTTTGGCAATGCGAATATTTCCAAAAATTGTGACATTAAATGGCCTCTAAGAAGTTGCGCTTTAACAACATTGGACAACTGCTTGTGGAGTTATTTGATCTGTGATTGGTCTGTGTGCATGAACCATAGTTTCTTTAAGCTTTAAGCGTCAATATTCGACATACTCTTCATGTCATACGGCAAATAAATGTCAAAACGCAATGACTTTAGTACTATTTTGAAAAAATTATGGCACACCACCCCGCACCAGTCGTTCGAAAAACAATTTTTTCTAATACACAGCTGTTTTTTTTTTTTTGTTTTTACTAACTCCGTTACACCTTTTCGCTCAAGCTTATAGCGCTCCAGGTCTGTGCAGAATTTTCAGTACGTACAGCACTTTTTTCAAAGCTTTCCCCCAACTTTGAGGATTCAATCAACGATATTTTTAGTGTTTATAATTATATATAATAATTGGAGTTAATCTACAAACATACATACATATTTACATATGTACTTGTGTATGTATGTGACACACGAAAACAGGCATTCTGTCACATGTGAAATGTGTTCCTCTTTTCTTTTTTCGCTGCTGTGCTTCGTGCCATTCACGATTTTAGCGCGTTGGTTTTTTTATTTTTATTTGTATTTTTTCTTTGCATTTATACTTTTTACATTTTATATGCATTTTTTTCTGTATATTTTAATATGTACCGTTTGTTCTATTGTATTTAGTTTGCGATATTTACGCTTTGTTTTTGTTTTTGTCTTATTATGTTGGTTGCGCGTGTTGCTTTTGTTCTAGCTTTTGTAGCTGCTGCTTTGTGCTATCTGCGGTTGCAATTTTTCCTTAATTTTTTGTTGCACATTTTTTACTTTACTTTTCGCTTTTGTTTGTATTGCCGTTGTTACGTTTACTTTTTTTAACTTTTCTCAACCTTTTTTCAGCTGCACGCCAGATACTTTGTAGTGGCATTGCAAAAACAAAAGATAAAGCCGTTTAATTTTTTATAGCGGCTTTTTTGTGCTTCATTTTGCATGCTTATACGTGCATATGTTTACATATACATTCGAAGAAAGTGTGTATGCATGTGTGTGTGTTGGTGCAATTACTAAATCTGTTGGCTACTTTTTTGTGGCAGTGGCAAGTGCAGATTTTTATGCGGTTTCATAGTTGTTGATGTTTTGTTGCTTTTGGAGCCTTAGTCATAGTTGTTATTGTTGTTTAGAGCTCATCTTGAGCTTGGCTTTGCTCATAGCTGCTTTCGGCATCGTGTCGTTGGGCTTGGGTTTTCCGTTTTCGTTATTTATGCTGTTTACACTTTTTTCCATTTAAAATGTATTGTTGTTATCATGTTTTTTTGGTGTTCATATGTTTGTGTGCTTGTGTGTATGTAGGTATGCTTTACGTTTAATGTTTTCGACATTTTGCGGTTTACTTTTTGCTTTTATATACATTTTATCTATCTATCTATGTATCTGTGTATTTTGCTCTTGAATCGTGCTCGCGAATTTGATTTGTTATTTTATTCGCGTACCTTGGCGTGCTTGTATGTGTAGCTTTCTATACATGTACATTTGTATCTATGTAGGTGAGCATTTTGATATGTAAATATATTACATTATTTTTCTGACTGCTGTACGATTGTTTTCGCTTATTGCTGCGGCTTATTGTTGCTTTTGTTTTGATTTCAATAAAATTGACTATTGTTGGCGCTTGTTGTAATCATTACGTTATTAGCTGGCTATTGTTTGTGTTTTCATGCCAACTTTTCGATTTTTTATGTTTTTTCTTACCGTTTTCTTTTTGTTTGGCTGTGGTTTGTTGATTTCGCCTCGCAAACGAAAGTGTGTGTTGTTCTGTCACGCTTTGTGAGTGGCAAGTACAGTTAGTGAAAAGGGGAAAAGGAGAGTTCAATGCGGGAGCGAGAGAGTTCAATGGGAGGTATACAGGGTGCGTGGAATATGCGTGTGTGTGATCGATTGTGATGATTGTTGCGTGCGCGGAAATGTTACAAATTATTTTTTAAAGAATTATTTAAACTGCCAGCAGTTATTGTAAGAAATGCCACAAAATTTGTATGTACGCTTGAAAATATGGGTAAGAAGCGAAAACACGGAAGTGAAAAGTTTGCCGAAGTCCTTTTGTTACAATAAATGTGTTTAGCACCACATACGCATGTAGTGTGTAGATGTGTGCATACATCCGTACAATAAACACATGCAAATGTGCGAGTCAACAATAGCAAATTTTTGAAGTGGAAATCATTTGTGTGAATCGCGTGACTTGAATTCTATCACTCAAATATTTCAAATATTTCAACAGCCGTGTTTTTTAATTTAATTTTGATTTGTTTACTACAGTACAATCGTGATAGTCCGGCATTTCTTAATCCGACACGTTCGGTAATCCGACAACCTCATACCGTCTATGGATGCAATTGGCATTATTTTATTTTGATCAGTCGTAGCAGAGCAGCAGAGGGGGATTGTGTTTTGTTTCCCGGTCACAACGTATTTGTCATTAAATTTGAACGACGCCAGTTCTCTCGCGATTTCTGACGGTGTTGATGTGATTTTTTTCTGTCTTTTCGTGTCGTTATTTTCTGATTTGGTTTTACTTAATGATGGCATCGGCGTCAAATAAACGTAAACATACAACACTTACGCTGAATGATAAATGGGCCATAATTCAGCGATACGAGCGTGGTGAAACACCTCTTTACCTAAGTGGGATTTACGGAGTGGAACCTTCGGTAGTCCGGAATATTTGATAATCCGACAACGAGTCGGTCCCGTATGTGTCGGACTATCACGATTGGACTGTACTTTTATTTTGATGCGTCTCCCCTATTATATTTTTAGAACGAGTAATTTCGTTAAGAAATATTTTTTATATAAGAATTCTATTTGCGCAATAAATATAAAAAAAAATTTATTCTGTGAATTTCTTTTATTAAAAAAATTAACTTGTGTTTTTTTTGGAATTTTCAAAAATTTTAAGTTTGAATGCATCCAAAAAAATTCAAATCTTTTTTCTAATTACTTTTTCACAATAAAATATAAAGTTTTGAAATCTTTTCAATTCTAGAATTTATTTTATTATACAAATTTCCTAATTATTAAAAAAAATTAATTTGTGTTTTTACAGCTTTCAAATCTTTTAAATTTTAATGCAACATAAAAAGAAAATCAAACTTTTTCTAATTATATTATACAGGGCCCGCCATCTATCGTTACGGATTTGAACTAGGTATTATTTGAAGAATGGTAACACTTAGCTGTCATCTGATTTGACAGAAAATTAGTTTTATTCTTCCGCTGAACGAAAAAGGTTGTGTAATGGTAATCATGGTAATGCTGCAGAATGTGTACGAAAATTACGTACGGCAATGGGAAGAAGAAAAGCACCGAATGAAGCGTATGTGCGTTACTTTGCGAAAAAAAGTAAGAGAAACTGGGTTGCTTATTGACAAACCAACGCGTGACGCCTTTGAATTATTATCTTTGGGGTGCCGTCAAAGACCAGTGCTATGCCAACAAACTAGCAACAATTGATGCACTGAGGACCAATATACGCGATGTCATAGCTGAAAAACAGCTAAGCCGCATACAATCGAAAATGTGTTGAAAAATCGGACCGATCGTATGGGATGGTGCATGGCTAGCCGAGGCAGCCATATGAATGAAGTTGTGTTCCATCATTTAGCCTCTGGTGACGATCCAGCATGCTTGACTGCGCCTTGTATGTGTTAGTGCAGTCCGGTGGCGTCGTGACACACGTATTTGTTGTCGGCTACACGTACGATGCTTGATGAAAATCAAAAATTTTTGATATTTTCGTTTGACGCTTACTTTTTTGATCGTGTCGGAGTCTGATGGACAAAACAGCAGGGTTGTATTTAGCATTGAGGTTAGTATTTAGTGTGCGCTTGCCCAATAGTATATTACTCGTAAACACCTACATATACTAAAAATAAGCACAATCCGTATGAAATATGTACATAAATAAGCAAAAAATTTAAAAATTTATATGTAAATGAAATTATTTAAAACTGATATACATACATAAGTAATTTAATAATAATAAAGTTATGAACCCGAAAAACATAAGTTATAATTAAAAACTTGACTTATTGCGATTTTTTAATATAACACATGCCCTTCAAATGTTTCCGAGTCCATTCGCATACAATTTTTATATTCGTCTTTACATGATAATTTTAATTCACTTAAAAGATGCTCATGAGTAAACTTTTTACGTTTTGCGTACAGGCTTTTCATCCACACTTTTTTTTATCTATTTCTTCTTTTTTTTAACAAAACTGCAATAGTTGCAAGTAATAAAAATTCATCATCCGATGAAGACATATTTACTTCTAAATACAACTGTGGATTGATCGCTTTTTGTTTTGAACGTTACCGGGCAAACGACAAGCACCCGACACGCACACATATAAATTGCTTGTCAAGCAATGCTGGACCGTCACCAGAGGCCAATTAACCGGAAGGATTGTATGTACTTCAAAATAAAAAAACAGTTTGGAAAAATATTGAGTAGTTTTTTATAGCATTTTTAATTCCGTAAAGTTATATGGCGGACCTTATATATATATAAGATATAAAATTTGGAGTTTAAAAAAGTTTAAATTTGAATACAGTAAAAAATTGTCTTTACTAAATTTTACAACAAAATATTATTATTATTATTATTATTTATTAGGAAAAATATATAGATATTAAACCTAAGTGCATATAAGAGTGCTAGCTACAATGGCCATCCACTCCGAATATATAAGTAAGTTCTTAGTATTGAAATTACAACAAAATATTAAAATTTGAAATCTTGAGAAAAAGTTTTGCAAAATTAAAAAAAAATTGTTTGTGAAAATCAGTTAAATTTTTCAGAGACAATTAAATTTTTCAAACTTTTTAACAGAAACAAGAATTATTTTATAAAAAACTATGAAATCTAAAACTTTGGTTTTGCTTAATTTTAGGTTTTGAAAATGAATTCAATTTTTAAAAGAGAATAGGATTTGTGAAATTTTTCAACAAAAAAAAAAAAAAAATAGAAAAAAACTATAAAACACTTCGTGAAATAGAAAAAAATTGTTTCTGAATGCATGAATTAGTTTCGTGAGGGAATTCGATTTTTCCAACTTTTTAATAGAAACAAAATTATTGTATAAAACATTTTGTGAAATTGAAAAATTTTTGTTCTTGAAAATGAATTAAATTCTTGAGAGCATTCGATTTTTCAAACTTCGTAATAAAAACGAAAAATCTAAAACATTTTGTGAAATGAAATGCGCAAATAAATTTTTTAAGCTTGCATTTTTTATGTTGCATACAATTTTCTTAATAAATAACTAAATTTTTATTCTTCGCTTTCATTGAGACTTTCAAATTGTTTATTTAATTTTTATAGTTTATGTCTCTGTCTAAATTAAAATTATTACCTTATTATTGTTTTATTTTTTATTTTTATTTTTTATTTCAAACCAAGAGAAAAAGTCTGTGCATTACCACACATGCATATACACACATATGTACATATGTACGTAGATGTGTACTTATCTACTACAACTACACGTATTTTATTATTTACCGAAATAACTCGTTACAAAATTTCAAAATTATTACTGCTATTTAAGTAAGCTCACGCTCTTTTTCAAACAAAATACTCGCGAAAAATGCGAACTTTTTTAAATTCATGTCTCTTATCATTTTTCGCTGCATTACCCCGCTTTTGCATATTTGTTTCTATTACACTCAGCTACCCCTTCACATAAATTCCGTTCAGCTCTACAATTAAATTCACTTAAAATGAGAAAGAATTGACTAAGTTTGTGTGTGTGTAATTTTCCGCGTAGCAGAGTGAGGAATTCCCACTAAAATTACAATTTGTGCTAAAAATAAATGCAGTATATCAAACACTAATCTATATGCTGTGCACAAATACATATATATGTGTGTGTATATTAATTCTTAGAATGCGCACAGCAGCAATTGCTGTTAAAAATTTATTAAATATTGAAAATAAACAAATTAGAGTGAAAAATTAATGGAGAATAGAAATTGCAACAATAATGGCAATAGAGAAATGCGTACGAGCACATACATATGTATGTATGTGTGTAAGTGAGTATATATGTATATGAGTAAAAGTAAAATTTTACATCTTAGTGGAGACAAGGTGTGGCACTTTGAAATTTTAAATAAAAATATATACGTATACATATTTATGCTTGTATGTATGTATGTATGTATGCACATAGGTATATTTCTGCATATATTTTTAAAAGCAAATGCATCTTCATACAAATCGCAAATCAATGCCTCGTCGTGTCAGATAAAATTGTATCTAAATAATTGTCGCATAGCTAAGCAGCTTAAATGGCTAAAACAAGTCGAAAACAAGAAAAATAAAACGAAGGTATAGCGCGAAACGGCTAAAAAACTTTTAAAAATAAGAAGAAAAAGCACCAATCACTGGCCGCTCAGGAGGCAAACTTTCACGCACATTAAAGCAGAAGCACACATTTCGATATGTACATACGTAGCGACACATGTTGGCACAGTCGTAGATACAACGGAAACAAATGTTGTAAAAAAAAGTTATAAAAATGCTAAGAAACGGTAATGACAACAACATCAACAAAAACAAAGCTAAAGAAAATCGAAGAAGGCACAAAACTGTTTAAGCATAAAGTAAGTATAACAAAAAAAAGTCAAATAAAATAAAAAAATCAGAGGAATCAACGCAACAAGAACGTGAAAAACTTTTTTTATGCTGCTTCGACAATACAATTAATTTTCGCAAAACGAAATGAGCCACTCACTCCAAGCCGCCGACGTACCTACTTACAAACATATGTACTATATGTATGTATGCATGCATGTTCATATGTATGCGTGTGTGTATATGTACGTACACTGGCGCACATATTGCTAACCGTTGGTACTTTTTCATTTTATTTTATTATTATTATACAGTTGACTTGTGCGCGCGAGTTGTTAATTGTCGCACGGCGTAAACGACAACAACAACAACAACAACATCCACCGCGCAGCCAGCTATCGCACACAAATGGGCACAACGAGCAAAGAGGCAGCACCGCGCAGTCAAGCAGGCCAGTTAGGCAGCAGGCGCTCAAGCTTGGCTAGGCGAATGCGGCACAATATTCTGTTCAATCAGCTACTCAGTCAGTCAGTCAGTCAGCCAGTCAGAGAGCGCGCTGTATATCCGCATTTACAATTCGTTTGTATGTATGTCTGTATATTTATTTTGTATCTGCAAAAGTATTTGCTAGGCTGTTTGCTGCCATTGTTGTTACTTGTGTTTGTTGGTATGTGCGCGCTTGTGATTGCTCTGCATGGAGCACACTTTTGTATGCTTACATACTTACAACGCTGAATAAGTCATCAATGTTGTGCTGTGTTGTGACGGCGCGGGTGGCGTGGGGGGTGTTAAATGGAGACGAGTTAGTTTATTGGAAAATGCATATTCATGCTGGCCCATCGCTGTGTGTGCCTCGAGCGAACATACACGCATACACACTTAAGCAGTCAGAAGTAGGTACTCGGTGGCAGACGGCCAGTAGAAGCACGCACGGAGATAATTGTTTTCCATAATAAATGTTGGCGAAAATTTGGAGTTTATGCAAAATATGGGGGTGGTGTATGTATATAGATGATTTTGAGGCTGAAAAATGGTTTGCCACAAGTGTTGTTGGAAGTATTTATGTAGGTATGTAATCAAAAATGTGGAAAACAATTGTATTTCACTGACTGAATAAACCATTAAATTAATATAAAATTAATTAAATATATATTTTCTTTAATAATATAAAACTAATTGAATAATAATGGCGGCCGCCCTAGCCGAATGGGTTGGTGCGCGACTACCATTCGGAATTCACAGAGAGAACGTTGGTTCGAATGTCGGTGAAACACCAAATTAAGAAGAACATTTTTCTAATAGCGGTCTCTCCTCGGAAGGCAATGGCAAACCGCCGAGTGTATTTCTGCCATGAAAAAGGTCCTCATAAAAATATCTGCCGTTTGGAGTCGGCTTGAAACTGTAGGTTCCTCCATTTGTGGAACAACATCAAGACGCACGCCACAAATAGGAGGAGGAGCTCGGCCAAACACCCAAAACGGGTGTACGCGCCAATTATATATAAATATATATATGCATCAACGACACAGTGGAAAGGAAAATTTTGGAAGAAATAATCGTTAAGCTTGAGGAACTAGAGATAATCATCGTTACAACTCTGGCGAAAATTTGCATACAAAATAAACGTGCAGTACTTTTGCCACCTTTGTATTTGATTTCTAAAACCTTTCTGAAAAATTGCTCCAAAAACTTTCTTAGGAATTCAGAATTAACACCAGCTGGGTGCTTTTAACCCTCTGTTGGATACATTTTTTAAAACCTTCGGTTGTTCACCCGGGTCTTGCCTTTTTTCGTCCTGTTTGTGGACGTTTTTTAAAAGTTTATATTCATAAATCGGTAGAAAATATAATTTTAGGAAGCTCAAGTCGTTAGCTATAATAGAAATATGCTAAATTCATGTCCAAAGTCGAAAAAGCCAGTCTGGTCAGACGCGGGTGCCCAACGAAGGGTTGATTTTAATTTAAATTTACATTATTTCATTTACTATAATTTTACTTCAATTCCGCCCATTTGATTTTATTTTACATTTTTAATTAATTTGTGTTTTTTATTATTTCTGTTTTATTTTTTTTACATTATTTTATTGCACTATGCTCTATTCTCTATTTAATTATGTTTTATTTAATTTTATTATTTTTTAGCGTATTAATATTTTATTTATAAAGGGTATACGCGCCAATTATACATACATATATATAATATTTTATTTTATATTATTTTATTTTTTAATATACTTAATTATGTATTATTTTAATTTATTCCTTAATTTACTTTGTTTGAATTTTAATTGTTGAGGTTATTTTATATTATTCTATTTTTACATTATTTTATTTCACTTATTTTATTTTTTTTCTTTTGTTTGTATTTTTTTTATTATATTATTAACTTACTTTATTATATTTTTATTTACTTTTTTTATTTTTAATTTTTTATTTTTATGTATTTATTTTTTATTTAATTTATGTATTTATTTTTATTTAATTATTATTATTTAGTTTTAATTCAATTGTTTGTTATAGATTAGTTTAATTTACTTAAATTTATTTTTTTTATTTATTTTTTGTTTTTATTTAAATGTTTTTAAGTTATGTGTTTTAAATTTACTTTATTTTTTATTATTGTTTGTTTTTTTTTTGTATTTATTTTATTTTTTTTGTTTTTAATTTAATTAAATTTTATTCTACATTTACATTATTTTATTTTGCCTTATTTTGTTATCTTGTTATTGTTTGTAGTTTATTTACTTTCTTTCTTTAATTTATTTATTTATTTTTTTTCAGTTTATTTATTTTTTTTTCAGTTTCTTTATTTTTCAGTTTTTTTTTATTTACTTTACTTTACTTTTATTTCATTCTTTTTTATTTTTGTATACCTTTTTATTGTTTTTTTTTTTTTAATTTTTAATTGTTGTTTTATTTAATTTATTCATTTCTTTATTTTATATTAATTGAATTTTTTTCTACTCTTACATTTTTTTAGTTTTTGCTTTATTTTATTATTTTTTTATTGCATGTGGATTATTTACCTTTTCTTTATTTAAATTTTGTTTAATTTAGTTAACTTTATTTCATATTATTTGCACCTCTTACATTATATTTTTATCGAATTGCTTCAACTCACTAATTACTCCAGTTAATTGGCACAAACCCCTTAATCGCTTTTGATTTTGTAAATCTCCTATCACAGTTGCTACCACTCTATAAAGTTTGCCACCATAAAATCAACCCTCTCATAAATTTTTAACAGATACAACATACAATTTAATATGTGTACATATAAATATGTGTATGTGCACACATTCGCACAAACACATGTAAATACTGTTTTACTATTCGCCCCTTCTTTTGTACTCACCTCGGCAAATTCGCTAGATAGCGTGACTGCTTCTCCCGCCGCAGCTCATCGTTCAGCCGGCAATAGGTGTTATTGATGCACACGCTGCGACGCAGACACGTCTCCGAATCCTTGATATGCTCCAACTTGTTTGCGCACAACTGCAGTATGCGTTTGCGTTCCTCACGTTGGCGCATCTTTGGCGATATCATAGGTACACGCGAGCGATGATGATGATAGCCAATGGGCGAGGAACGTGGGGGACCAAAGATATCAGAATCGTCGTCACAACCGTTTACTGTTGTTGTTGTGGGCAAGGTCATTATGTTCGATTGGTTGTTGTTACTTTTGCTGCGCTGTGTTGTGCGCCGCTGCAGTGCTTTTAGCTTTGATACACCATACAACAAGTGTTGGTGTATCACCTTCGTCTTTTTATTGCTTTATTTGTTGCTTTGCTGTGCTCACTTCTTTGCCTGCTTTGACTTTTAATTGAATTTCTCGCACAATATTTCAACTTTGCTGCTGCTAGTGCTGCTGGTTTGCAGTGTTGACTGGGGCGTCGTCGTTGTGGAGTGTGGTGAGTCTGGAGTGACGTTGTTGAGTAGCGACTAAGTCGAGTTCACCCTTTTTTGAGTGGACTTATAACTTGGGTAATTTTTCGCCACTTCTGGTGCTTGCGATTAAGTGACTTTTGTAAGGAATTTGCAAGTTTTGCGTCAATAACTTCTTTGCAGCTTTTTTGCACTCTATACTATTTTGGGGTTTTTTTAATTTAAACCTTTTTTCGTAAAATATGCTACCTTTTACAATTTTAAGCTTTTGTTTTTCTTGTTGTTGGCTCCTTTTATATGCATGAAACTTAAGAGCGATACACAACTGTTCACAACTATTTAAGAGCGCAGAAAAACTTGTTCAACCACCTTGCTTGAGAGTGTGTGTGTGCGCGCAAGTGTACTGACGTTTGAATGCTGTAACGCTTTTTGCTGCTTTGAAATTTCCACTGCAGTTGCAATATGTTGTTAGTTGGCTGCCGCCGTCGCCGCTGCTGCTGCTGCTTCTGCTTCTCTTGCTTGTTGCAAGGCAAACCACAATTTATTTCCACTTAATTATTATTTTTTTCTTTGTGCGTCGGCTGACTTTAATTGCTGTTGCTGCTGGTTTTACTCCTGTTATTGTTGGCTTTGTTTTGATTTTAGCTGTATGTTTTTCTTTTAATATTTATTCGTATTAAACGAATGTTTGTTTTTCAAAAATTTTGACACTGAAATTATTCAAATTCAAATTCAGTTTAATTCACTTAAACATTTCTCAGTTTTCACTTATGAACTATTTTCATTAATTGCAATAAAATTTTAAATGCTGTTCAAATTTATGTTTTGTAAGTTGCTTACGACAAATTTACATGCGCGTTTTTAAACCAAATTGCGAACTGTTTTATTGCGCGTTCCGTCCAAAATTCAAATGCGCGCAAAGGTTTTTAAAACACTGTAATTTTTGTTGCTGCTTTGAAGTAATGCTTGTTTTGCCACTTAATTAGTAGCCAATAACTCAAACACTAAAATGTTTGTTTTTTAATTCGCTTAGTCGAATTTGATTTTTTTTTAATAAATTTTATTTTATTTTTAATTTTTATGTATGTAAACTGTTCTTTATTTACATTTATGCTGCCATTTATGTAAGACGTTGAAAAATTCAAAATAATCCACGGCCTTTTGAATTTTCACGCTTTTGTTATTTTATGTGTTGCAAATGTTTGATTTATGTAAATTTGGTTTACTTATAAACTTAATCTCTCTAATTGCTGTTAATACATGCCCGTTAATTTCTCACAAATAATTGCACCGATTCTTGGCATAGACACACAAAATAATTTTCAAAACTATTCAAATGCTATGGGTACAGAATTGTTTTTGTTGCTCAATTGATTTTTATTGTCTTAAATATATTTATTCATAATTTTTACAAATACTTTTAGTCACTAATTTTTCTTTTACAAAAAATTAATTGTACAATATTACAAATTTACATCACTTATTTGTGGTTTTTCCAACACGAATTTTCCATGAAGTTTTTGTTTCTGTTGTTGTTGCTGTGGTTATCAACACAAAATTAATTAATTATGATTATGTTATTCAGTTTCAGTTCAGCTGTTGCCATTACTACTACCGTTCCGCTAGTACATAATACAATAATTTGGATTTGCTGTTATTGTTGTTCTTCTGTTTGCCACTGTGCTGTTACCGTGAGTCTGTGTGTGGCTCTTGCTTTCATGTAAGTGAGAGTCTCTTTTTGTATGTAGCTAAAGCTAGCTTGCAGTTAGTTGCCGTTTAGTGTTTGTAGGGAAAACAAACGTTTCGCGTTTATTCCGTAACACGTCCACACCGTTCTCACGTTCGCAGCGAACTGAACTCTAGTCTGGCCGTCAAATTGCTGTTTGCTTCGGCTGATTGTGGCAAACCGACTGATTTCAATTGACAGACGCCAGCTAGCAGGCAGCAGAAGGCTAAACAGTGAACAGTGAACAGAGCATTAGCAGCGTATTAACAGAGTCAACAGCCAGAAAACAGACACGATGTGACACAGACACAGTTTGGGGGAAGGCCAAGCCATACGAATATGAATATGTTTAAATGTGCATTTATCTACATTTGTTGGCTTGTTGGTTTGTTGGTTTGTATTTAGTTGCAAATGCGAAGTAATGAAGGCAAGTCAGCCAAGCCAGCCAAGGCAGATAAGCAGTCGACGGTAAAGAGCGCGAGAGAGTGCTCACGTTGCATTTGTTGTATATTGGATGGTCGGCTGGTCGGTTGGTTAGCTAGTAGGTTGATTGGTGTCTGCTCATGTAATAACAGCCCCAATAATGCAGACGGCACAGGCATCCAGTTAGCAGTTAGTACATCAGTGTATCGCGTATCTTCCCCTCCTTTGTCGGCTCCCCTCTCTCTGTAACTCATCTTCGTTAACATAAATGTTGGTGAGTTGTGGGTAACCGCTGTAGCGTTGTGACAAGCCAGCGGCTATACACAATTTCGATACGAAATCGCGTTGATAGGCGATTAGAGTATTGAATAGCTCAAAATCAAATAAACTTGGCAGGAAGAAGAAGAGGAAGAAAGACAAAAACAAGAACAAAAACAATTAAAAGCATTAAGCGCAGCGTGATATACAATTAAACAAGTTCTTTCTCAACTGCATTAAGCGGCATGTGAAGAGCGCCAGACAAATTTTTGCCAAAGAGTAGTCGATTTGTATGAGGGCAAAGAGCGTACGTACGTGGGACAAACACACACACACACATGAGTTCATATACAAAGTTTGATGTGGTGCAAAATTAATTGTAAGGCAAACGAAAATTTCCAGCTTAAATAGCCTAACATAAATGAAGACGCACACACATAACTACAAACATATACATACATACCTGCAAGCCAACACGCATAGAGACGTAAATTTAAGTACTCTTTATTGAAAATTGGTTTTCCTGCAGTCTAGTAGGCTAGAGGTTTATTGGCTACGTAACTGTGGTAGGCTGACAAGCATAGGGAAATAATTAAAAAAATTAAAAAACGCATAAAAGTTCACAAATCGAATTCCTTTGTCATTTAATGCCTTATTTTTTCATTAACACTGATTTGCTCGCAGTTGCCGACCACTCACGGATGTCCACAGCTGCGCATACATACATACATACATCCTATGCATGCACATGCATACATACTTTAATTATCGAAATTTTATGCCTTACTTTGGTTTTTTTTTTTTTTTTTTTCGTTATCCATTTTTCGTCGCATAAAATTTATGCGCGTCTAACTTTCCACGCGTCTTCACCTCACTTTGCTCTATCTAGTTTTCATTGAGAGAGTGAGCAGCGACGTCAGCTTGGCTATGGCGTCAATGTTGTTGTCGCTCTCGTTCGCCATAGCAAAGGCAATGAAACAGTTCATTAATTTTTGCAAATAAAAATTTAGACATTCTGTTACTTGTTTAACTACAAGAATACGAGCGAATATATGGCTATGTTTGGCAGTGGAAATGTACGTATGCATGTATGTATGTATGTATGTATGTATACTTGCTTAAGCGTGCTCACTTAGGTCATTGTTTTTTCGTTGAGCTGGTGTGTTGGAGGGCGCGGAACCGATGCGTTGTCAATTTTATGTGAGGGCATTCACTTTAAATATTCGCTGCTAACAGTTGGCCGCTAAAAATGTACGTATGTATGTATTTGCGCAGGGTTTTGAGGACATACAAAAGTCCATAAATACATACATACATATAAATGTATATTCCTACCTGTTAGTCGCTGTCGGCCAATATCAACTTCACGTAAAAGGGTTCGCTGCTATCTAAGGGTCAAATACATTAAACAGTTATTTGTACATTTGCATGTAATCGAGTGTTTCTGCACGCATCTAAGCGCACATTTGTTCGAAATTTTGAATTCATATCTTGTATGTTTGTATGTCTGTATGTATTCATATGCATTTTTGTTACTCGTATTAAAACCAGTTGTCCAAAGTCATAGGACAGGATTTGGTCGAGCGTTTTGGGTGTTTTTTCTGCGAATTTGTCACCTCATGAATTAGTTCGAAAGAAGAAGAAAAGTGCGCTCGTGACTTATGCCATGGAAGGAACGAATTTATCGACTTTTCCGAATGATAACATTAGCTAGCGCTAGTGACTTGTTTAACAGTTGAGAAGGACGGAATCCGTCGGTAAATTTACGGAACTTAGCAAAAAATCACTTGCCAAAAAGTCTAATCTATTGGTCTTGTGAAAAATTGTCAAATTTTGGTAGATCTTGACTCTATAAATAAATTTTTTTTTAATATTTCGGCGCCTCGAGTCACGAGCACTAGCATACATTTTTCGAGGCTTCTACCAAATGATTTAAAATTTAGTTTTTCGTGTGTTGATTAGTCCGACGTCCTTGAATGTTTTCTCTCTAACAAATCAAATGCTGTTGGCATGGATGGTATACGGCCTGTTTTTCTAAAAGCTCCGATTCTACTTTCTTATATTACTCATGGTACTGGCATGGCATCCGTTTTCCCGTACTGTTGGAAAACCCCCAAAATTTTGGTCTATCTTTAAAGCCGACGATGAATTCAGATCAATAGCAGTTTTATCCTAACTTTCAAAGGTGATGGAAATAGACAGTTGATCGCTTTGCTTTCCAAGAATTCTCATTGACGCAGAAGAAGTCACTTTTCTTTCCGGACTTGACACACCAAGGCATTCGATTCAGTTAACCACACTATCTTATCAGCAAAGCTCGTCAAATTGTAGGGCTTTCCTCTCCCACTATACAGTTAATTGCCTCTTTTCTAAATAGGTCACAAGCTATCTGTGGCTCTCTTCTATTTTCTTTGATCACCGACCTGCGCTCTCACTTGTATGCAGATGATGTCCAGATTTATTTAAACAAAAAACAATAATTATATCAATAAGTTAATCAATTATATATTCGCCGTTGCTATTTACAACCTCTTCCCACCTTTCGACCAATATGTTTATGCCGTTCCACCTGGCGTCTGGTGTCAAAGAAGTTGTTGAGCCAGTTTTGAAGGATCTCTTTGTTAACGAAGGTATCGCCCTTCATATTAGTTTGACAGGGAGCGGAAAAGATGGTAATCGGTCGGTACAAGGTCCGGAGAATAAGGCGGATGCTGAAGGAGCCCCCATTCGAGAGTGCGACTCCTGGAGTGCGGCTTTGACGACTTGTGCAACATGGGGCCTAGCGTTGTCGTGAAGGAGTATGGTTTGACCATGCCGATCAGGTGTTTTCAGTCGAATAGCCTCATTCACGCGGTGTAACAGGGCAATGTAGAGCTCCTCGTTGGGCGTGTCATTCTTTCCAAGCATTTCCCAGTGCACCATGCCCTCCCAGTCCGACCAAACAGAACACACTTTGGATGCATGTCCGGTTTGATTCTCGGCTTTGGCGTATCTCCTAGAGCCTCCAAGCTAACCAAAAGCTTGCTTCCTATAAAATCGGCAGAGGAATTGGATGTATCAGTTGTAAACCTAGCTGACTCCAAAGGAGAGACAAATGAAATTGGCACACTAGAGGCACCGGATAGTACTTTTACAAGCAGACGGAACACTAGAGCTTCTTCTTAGAACTCACTTTCCTGACTGTAGGCTTAACGCAACCTGTGATACTGATCAAGGAGTGCCAGCGCACACAGAAGGGTAGAGTGGACAACCAACTCGTTCAAACCTTACAAATCACTCGGATCAGAAGGTATTTTTCCAGAACTGCTCTACAAGGGCACTGTGAAATTAATACAAATTCTGGTACAAATATTCAGATCAAGTCTTTGTTTGGGTTATGTCCCTAAGATTTGGTGGGAGGTCAAAGTATTATTCAAGGTATTATTCTTACCAAAGCGAGGCAGTAAGCTTCCTGAATCCTATAGACCAATCAGTCTTACGTCTTTCATGTTGAAAACCATCGAACAGCTACTAGACTGTTACCTTCTGACGTGTACCAAATCGTCAAACTCTTAACAATAAAGTATAAAACAATAGGATATGCAGATGATGGGAAAATCAACCCTGGGCGCAATAGAGGAGGTAGTAAGTAGCGCTCAACGCAGACGGCACTATCCGAATCGCATCACCGTCTTGGGTACGCTTGATGTACAAAATGCCTTTAACAGCCTACTGTGGACAGACATTATAAAGACACTGCAAGAAAGGTTTCGAATACCTGTATAGCTGATAAGGATTCTCCAGAGCTACTTGAGCGAGCGCGAACTGCTGTACGACACACCAGATGGTCAGAAAACAAAAGCAATAACGTCTGGCACAGCTCAAGGATCTATTCTCGGCCCCGATCTCTGAAATCTGAGCTACGATGAGATATTGAGCATAGAAATGCCAGAAGATACATACCTAGTGGGATACGCGGACGATATAGCGGCGGTCATACCAGCTCGGGACACTGAGGACGCAAGAAGGAAGCTGAACCAAGTCATGATAAGGACGCCAATTTGGCTTGAGGACCACGGCCTGGAACTCGCCAAACATAAAACCGAAGTCATCCTTATGACACGAGGTCACATGCCACTCGAGGTCAGCATGCAAAGAGGCGACACGTCCTTAGTGACCCAAAAAGTAGTAAAATACTTAGGTATTCAACTTGACTGCAGGCTTACTTTCTGGGCCCAGATACGACATGCGGCTATCAAAGCAGCAAAGGTCACGGGTATGCTAAGTAGATTAATGGCAAACATCGGTGGGCCAACATAGAGTAAAAGAAAGCTAATTATGGCGGCCACAAGCTCAATACTCCTGCACGGTAGCGAAGTACGCGGAATTGTGCTAAACTGCAAAGCCAAGCGCAAAGCACTGGAGGCTGTGCACCGAACAGCGGCACTCAGAGTTGCCTCAGCCTACCGCACTGTCTCAGGCGCTGCAATTTTCGTGATCAGCGGTCAGATACCTATCGACCTCATGGTCCGGGAAAGAATGGATGCGTAGGACTCCAAGAAGAAACACGTAATCACTAGCTTCCCAGAACGGAGACGCCAAACTATGGTGCGGTGGCAAAGCCGATGGGACACTGAACCGAGTGGCAGATGGACAGCGAAACTTATTCCATCAATTGACAAATGGGTCCAAGGGAGCTTTGGAGAAGTGAACTACATCTTAGCCCAGTTCCTCTCGGGCCACGGATACTTCCGGAGTTACCTATACCGTATGGGCAAGATAGCCGATTCCAAGTGCATATACTGCGAAGCACCGAGCGATCACGCTGAACACACGTTTTTTAGTCGTGACAGATGGCTGGCGGAGAGAAATGCTCTGAGGGAGCAGATCGGCGACATCCCACCGAGCAACATAATCAGCAAAATGCTCGAACGTGGGGAGAACTCGAACGCGGTAAAGAAATACATCGAGAACGTACTACGATTGACCTCGACACAGTGCAACAAAGCGAAGCCGCACAGATAAAGACACAAGAAGACAAGCCTGTAGCATGAAAGCTGGCTACAAATATGGTGGACCCAGACGTGGGTGAATAGAATTGGTCCTTTATGGATGCCGTTCTGGGCCCTCCCGAAGCAATATAGAAAGCAGTTCCGGGAAGGGTGTCTCCCCAGAAGGAGAGGAGGGATCGTTTTAGTGGCCAGACCACACGACGCAGTAGACGACGGTCGCTGTAAGTGCGAAGGCATTTTGAACCCTACCTCACCCACCAAAAAAAAAAAATAAAAATAAAAAAAAAACACTGTACAGGGCTCTCATCGTGCCCGTCCTAACGTATGGCCAGAAGCGATGACAAAATCCGATGAAGCGACGTTTGGAGTGTTTGAGAGAAAGATTCCGCCGAAGACTTTTCGATCTTTGCCCGTTTGCAACGAACGGCGAATATCGCAGACGATGGAGCGATGAGCTGTATGAGCTTTACGCCGACAGCGTATAGCGCAGCGAATAAAGATCGGCTACGTTGGCTGGGTCATGCCATCCGAATGGATACAAATGCTCCGGCTCTGAAAGTATTAGATGCGGTACCAGCTGGTGTTAGTCGAGGGAGAGGAAGACTTCCTCTGCGTGGGAAAGATCAGGTGGAAAAAGATTTGGCTTTCCTTTGTGTGTCCAACTGGCGCCGGTTAGCACGAGAAAGAAACGACTGGCGCGCTTTGTTAAACTCAGCCAAAATCGCGTAAGCGGTTATCGCGCCAATTAAGAAGAAGGAGAAGAAGAACACATGGAGACGCGAGCTTCAGAGATAAGGAAGTTGATTTTAATTTTACTTTTTATCATAAGTAATTCATAAGTAATGTTAACTTGATTTGTTTTCTTTGAAACTGAAAGTATCTTTGTAAATTTTACCTCGAAAATTGTGATCTGAGTTTACATGAAATGAAAATAAAATATTTTACAGCACCAGTCGCGTTACTTAATATCTATTTTATAATATTTTATAGTATTGGCGCAAGGGCGAGTACGACATAAAAAAAGTAATACATTCGGTTAAGGTGAAAAACTTGAGCCTTGGCCCTATTTTTGCAGGCATTTTTCGCTACAATTATCATAATATTTACAAAAATCTCGCTCTTATCACTGTATTCACGCTTATCTATGCATGTATGTGTATGTATGTAGGCAAGTTTGAAGTATCCCGGCAGTGATTCGAAGTGGTTAAGAGGGGCACAAGGCTGTTTCATACCCGGAACGTACCGTTTCACGCTCTATCCCCATGTAACGACTTTAACTACTCCTTTTTAGCATGCAGATGTCTCTTGTAGCCCTACCTTCGGAGATGCTCGCAATTACAGTAAGTGTCCACTGCAACAATTTTGCACTAGACTAGAACTAGTTTCGAAATGAGTAGTAAAGAACTGGCCCGTTTAGAGAATGCGCCAATTTTTAGTGCAGGGGTGTACGTAATTTGTACTGTGCGCGGCTATGATCTTATCTTAAATAATTTTTGCTACTACTTATCTGCGCGCATATGTAAGTATATTTATCTTAGGAACTCACTAAGCACAACCCTCGTTTTAAGCAAATACGTATGTATGTGTGTATGTATGAATGTCCGTACTGTGACGTTTACTTTTTCGGAAGAAGCCAATCTTCTTACACGCACATCACAGATATGGAAATATGTATGTATGTATGTATGTGTGCAGGCATAATTAGACGCGTGCAAATTGTTCGGTGAGCTGTTATCAAAATACCAACTGCTGATAACTGTTTCTTTGGAAGTAAATCTTGTTTAAATTTTTGCCAGAGGCCTGCGCCGAGATTTCTGCTACTGTGTGTATGCATATTTGCGTGAATAAATGATAGAAAATTTCGGAGAATCAATTTTTTTATCGTAAAAAAATTAAAAATCAAGAAAAAGGTTAATTATTATCTTTATGGTAATATACTTTACCTCTTGTACCAAGGGGCACAAAATGAGTCATTCAAATTTGTTTTTGAATAACTTTTTTACTAAATAAAAAAAAATGGTTTTAAGTGATGAAAATTTTCACACTGACGTAACATACATAGGTAGATTTAAGCTATTTAGGCGACCATAATTGGATTTCAGAAAGTTGTCATAACTACAAAAAAAAGCACTCCCACAACTTGAAAATATACCGAGGAACAATAATTCAACCTCCTACGGCCAATCCCATACTTTGCATTAGCTGTCAGTTAATCAAAACATAGCTATTTCTGAAACGCACGTTATCGTTTTTGTTTAACCGCTGTAAAATCGTATATTTTAAAGTGAATATTTACGGATTTAAGTTACCGAGCTGAGTAATCGTGATGGATTATGATATTTCAGGTAAATATTATCATTTGTTAATGGTGTTTGTGATTTTAATAGTTAGAAATGGATAAGTTGTGCCTATTTCATTTAGGGTATAATTTATTTTTGTTTTTTTGTGTTTTTTGGTGTTGAAAACCCGGTTTGGTACATTTCCAAGACCGATACCTGGTGCAATTAGCTCGCCACGTGCATAAAAGTTAGCTGCAGATACTTGCAGATAGAGGGTCATATAAAGGGTTTAATTTGAAAATTGAAAATTATTGCATTTGTTTTGATTTCTAAGCCAATTTTGCTTATCTTAGGTATTCCCAGCTCATCAGGCACCAGACAAGTAACTCGTCTATATCTCTACACTCAAATGCAAGGGCAGAATTTGACATCTTTGGAGGAAAAATTAGATTTCTTAGAAGATAACCTGCTGTCTTGTCATGCATATTCAGCTGAATATGTGCAAACATTTAAGAAAAGCTTTTCTTACACAGCTTAAGGAAAAGTAGACTAAAGCCAGAAGAAAGGAGAACGCTTTTCTAAAAGCTAGCCAGCCTTGGTTAAATGGAACAATCGAAATTCCAAATAAGTCACATTTTCGCCCTGGCCGTCCATTGAAATCATTCGAAAAGCGAAGTGAGCGAAGTAAACGTAGGAAAACGGAAGAAGTCCATTCTTCTTCTTAATTGGCGCTATAACCGCTTACGCGATTTTGGTCGAGTTTAACAAAGCGCGCCAGTCGTTTCTTTCTCGTGCTAACCGGCGTTAGTTGGACACACCAAGTGAAGCCAAGTCCTTCTCCACCTGATCTTTCCAACGCAGAGGAGGCCGCCCTCTTCCTCTGCTACCATCAGCTGGTACCGCATCGAATACTTTCAAAGCCGGAGCGTTTGTATCCATTCGGACGACATGACCCAGCCAACGTAGCCGCTGGATCTTTATTCGCTGCGCTATGTCTATGTCGTCGTAAAGCTCATACAGCTCATCGTTCCATCGTCTGCGATATTCGCCGTTGCCAACGTGCAAAGGTCCAAAAATCTTACGCAGAATCTTTTTCTCGAACACTCCAAGCGTCGCTTCATCGGATGTTGTCATCGTCCAAGCTTCAGCGCTATACGTTAGGAAGGTCATCATGACAGCCTTGTGTTAGTTTTGTTCGTCGAGAGAGGACTTTACTGCTCAGTTGCCTACTTAGTCCAAAGTAGCACTTGTTGGCAAGAGAGATTCTACGTTGGATTTCAAGGCTGACATTGTTATCGGTGTTAATGCTGGTTCCTAAATAGACGAAGTCTTTTACAACCTCGAAATTATAACTGTCAACAGTGACGTGGGTGCCGATACGATAAGAAGTCCATTCCATGGTAGAAGATACAGTTATTATACAGGGTGGCTGATGAAAGCCGCTACCAAAAAAAAAATTGAATAACTTTTTTTCTTTTTAAGTTATCTGTTCCATTTTTGTTTTAATTTGCAGATTGATCTTTAAAATTTATTAAAATGGATAACTGGGACACGCAAACAAGAATTTGGATAGTCCGCCGCTATCACTCACTGGAGTCCGTAGTTTTGGTACAGAGAGAGTACAGGCGGATGTTTGGCGGCGATCCCCCGAGCAGATGGACCATAATCAGACTGGTGAATAATTTTGCTGAGCAAGGAACAGTCGAAGAAGGCCTTATCATCGAAACCCAGCAGTTCGGACGGAGGAAACGATCGCTGCTGTAGCTGCAGCTATACAAAGCAATCCAAGGGTTTCAACAAGAAGCTTATCTGCTCAACTTGGTGTCAGCCGACAGTCTTTGTAAACAATAATGCACAAAGATTTAGACTTATTTCCCTACAAAATTCAAATGGTTAACAAACTGAATGCAGCAGACTTGCCGATTCGCTTGGAATTTTGCCAGAAGATCCTGCAAATGGTGGAAGAAGACCAAAACATGTTAAACTGCCTTTTCATGTCTGATGAGGCCCATTTCGATTTAAACGGCAATGTGAACAAACAAAATTGTCGAATATTGAGTACTTCTAACCCACAGATACTCCACGAGACGGAATTGCATCCTCTTCGCATGTCAGTGTGGTGTGCGGTTTCTTCACGCTGTATTGTCGGGCCTTATTTTTTTGAAGAAAATGGTCACACCGTTACGGTTACTGGAGACCGTTATTTGAAAATGCTGAAAGAATTTTTCTATCCAGAACTACGCCGAAAGAGAATTCCTTTCAACTCTGTGTGGTTTCAATAAGATGGAGCAACGTCTCACATAGCCCAGACTGTTATGACAGAGTTGCGACGAAAATTTCCCAATAAACTGATTTCAAGAAACTCCGAATTTCGTTGGCCCCCCAGGTCGCCTGACCTTACTGCACCTGACTTTATCTTGTGGGGTTTATGTAAACAAGAAGTTTATAAAACAAAGCCAACAAATTTGGATGAACTAAAACAATCCATTCGGGCAACAATTGCGGCTATTCCTGTCGCAACTCTCAAAGCAGCAATGAACAACTTTTTACTAAGATGCCGCACTTGTGTCAACGAGCATGGGGGGCATTTAAATTCAATTATTTTTAAAACTAGTTAAGCTACATTTAATAAAATTTAATGACCTTCAACTTGAAAAAAAAAAAATGAATTCCATACACTAAAAAAAAAGTTATTTGAGTTTCTTAATGTAGCAAAATTCATCAGCCACCCTGTAGGTACATGCTGCGCAATCCACTCTAATAGCAAAAGGGCAGAGGGACGCCTCGCGAATTCTGAAAGAAATCGCAGAATCACCATCACGCGCAGCAAAATACAAAAGTGCATACAAAGAATCAACAAGCCCGGGGAGAGGTAATATTATATATTGACACCACATGCAGCCTTAGCTATGTTTGTAGAAGCAGACTTAACAAGAGAGCAATATGAAATAATTCGTAATACAAACCCCTTATCTTTATTCCTGTTACGATCGCTTATTAGAAGCTAAAAAAGAATGTTACCGAACGCAAATACGGGTAACTAGTTCTTACGCAGAAACTGACTTGCAAAGCCTCATCGATAAGACAATTATGCGCTTATCAATGTATTTAGATGAGGTGCTCCTCACTCTAAGCGAGGACGAAAGAAATTCTCTTACAATAATATGCAAGTGGGGTTGCGATGGTTCCCAGCAAGCTAAATATAAACAAAAAATTGAGGATGCTTCTGGTTCGGATGCCAACACTTTTCTTAGCTCTTTTATGCCACTACAAATCACCTGTGGAAACGAAAACAGAAAAATTGTTTGGCACAACCCTTCTCCGTCATCTTCTAGATTCTGTAGACCGATAAGATTTAGAAGAAATAAATTTTGTTGAATCCTCAGTAAAAAACTTAATTGCTTCTGAAATAGAGCTGCAAGGAAATAAATTTGTTTTCCGATGTTGTGTTCCAATATTATTTGTGTAAAGCAACATCGAAAGACTTTAACAATCTAGACAAAAAGAATGAAGTTGGCCTAGATTCCATTGTTTTTGGACTATCCGTTCTGCACGCTAGAATAAGTATTTTGCATTTGGCTTACAAATTGCCAGTGAAAAAGTATAGAGCAAAGAGAACAGCTGAGGAAGAACTGTTGGAAAAAACCACAAAAGAAACCATTCAAACAGATTTCGGGATGAGTTAGGCTTACTTATGGACATGCCCAAAGCAAATTATGGTAACACCAATGATGGCAATACAAGCCGGCGATTTTTCGAAAACCCAAAATTGGCTGCAGATATCACAGGTGTTGATTATAATTTCATTTACAGGCTTAAAATAATACTGGAAGCCATATCTAGTGGCTATGAAATTGATTCTGCTAAATATGATGAATATGCATTGGATACCGCTAAATTATATATAAAGCTTTACGCGTGACATCCGATGACACCCACAATGCACAAGATACTAGTCCATGGCGCTGCTATAATTGAAAACTCATTATTACCAATAGGACAACTGTCAGAGGAGGCTCAAGAGGCGCGCAACATGCACTTCCGGATGTATAGAGAAAATTATGCCTGGAAGTTTTCTCGTGAAGAGTGCAATCGCGACATATACAACCGATTGTTGTTAAGCTCGGACACCTTTTTGAGCAGTATTTCAGTTCATCGCAGAAGAAAGAAAAAAACATCAAAGTCGTTTAAATCGTTTTAAGAATATACGGACAAATGTTTGGAAGGATATTCCCAATATTTTCGATTCTACAGCCGTTTTAGCAGGTAGAGTCAGGTGCGTCACGCGGCGGCATCAATGGTCAAATTATCCACTCTCAAAACTTTAAACTCAATTATCTCAAAACTGCGTTTTTCTACCTGGTGTTGTCAAAAACAAAAGAAAAAACTATTCAACCGAATCGTCTGAAATTTTAATATGTTCTTCCCAACATCAATGGCTATCGCCCGTACTAGAATCAGATTATTATTTCAATTGTTTCGTATTTTTTTATTAAAAAACTGAAAAAACCGATTTTTAGAGTGTCAAATTCAAAACCGTCCAGAGGAAGGCCTCCCTTGCGTTGGAAAGATCAGGTGGAGACGGACTTGACTTCACTTGGTGTGTTCAACTGGCGCCGGTTAGCACGAGAAAGAAACAACTGGCGCGCTTTGTTAAACTCGGCCAAAATCGCGCCAATTAAGAAGAAGAAGAAGTACGGAACATAGCTACAGCCCTACTGATTAATAATTTTTTTTGTTTTTGTGTTTCAGATAAATAGAATAGCCAAAATGGTCAACTCCGTCCAGGTTCAATTTTTCGGGAGGGTCAACTTCAGCCCCATTTTTTAAATTATTAAAATTAAAAAAAAAATTTCATTTTTGTATGTAAAGGAAGTTAAATGTATTTAAATATACTTTTTAATTTTTTTTTTTATAGTACAAAACAATTCCTGAAAACACCCGGCACCCGGGAGCGATGAATTCACAAAAATGTACCATATTGCCATTCTTCTCAAGGATGTCTCTCTTTCCCTATGGAAATTGTTCTATTCCTAAGTGGAATAGTTGCAAAAGCTGAATACAATCAGGTATTTGGAACATGAAAAGCAAAAATTATCTGCAGCCCTTCCTTCCGAAAATCAGACACCCAGCTGGACCTTCTGAGATGGAAAGCTCCATAAGTTTATAGAAGTATACACTGCATAAAATAACCCGGACTTTGAAATACAAAGTTAAGTAGCATTGGTTAAGCTAAATTTCTGTGATTTTAACTCCGGCTCCTCACCTAGAGTCAGTTCTTGATAGGTTAGGTTAGGTTAGCCTGGTTGGCAAAAAGCCACGCATAGACCTTTTGGTCCCTAGCGATACCAGATGGAGACCGACCTCTATGAATACCTAAAGTAGACATCATGTAGGACGTCAGCGCTTTTCGCTAATCTAAGTAGAACTGGGAGCTCCGCTTTTGAGACGACTTCCAGACCCTCAAAAAGTGGGGCTCCTAGGCATCTTAGTCGCGTTTTTATAATGCCGGACAAACGCACAGAAGGTGTTCTAAAGTTTCCTCAACATCCTCTCTGCATTTTCTTCATTTGTCCGTGTTAGCAATCCCTATCTTGTACGCATGTGCAGCCAATAGATTATGACCTGTTAGCATGCCTATAATAGTTCTGCATTCCTTTCGCGAGAGTGTAAGTACGAATTGAGTCAGTTTTTTGTCGTTAGTTCTACACATGACTATTCATGTGGTCGTCCATTTCGTTGTATATTGTGTTTAGCGGTTTTGGTATGTCTTTCTCTTACTCAAAAGGTAGTCTAACAGCACTTTTTGCTATCTCATCTACTATTTCGTCCCCATAATGCCTTTGTGACCAGGTACCCAGTAGATATGCAGCCTACTGTTTCCGGCTATGGCCTCCCCTGTTGAATCTATAACTAAAACGACGAGAAAATTGGCTTCAAAGCTTTCCATTCACTATTTCCCCTTAATAAAATACTAATTTTCTCTAATGAGATACTGTTAATGGATACCGCTATATATTTTGGATTATGACACTCTTCTAGCAAACAAAAAAGCAGTACGTAAATGCATAGCAACAATTCAGTGATAACAGTGGCTGGCTGCACTATCAACCAAAAACAAAATAAGGTTTTTCTCAACTGAGAAGGCAGTGCCAATACTGAGGAATCAACAGTAAAATCGCAGAAAGTATCATATTTGGAATACAGCGGTGAATGGCCTATCTAATTGCCTAAGTGTTACTCTGTAGTGATCTTATCAGTCATTCTCCCTCCGAGTAGTCGTATGTAAATACATACATACATGCATACATATGTAGTTACATACCTACTTGCGTACATATGCCTCTACCTAATATTTACGTATGAAATATGTTGTTGCTTTTTCGCTTTTCCGTTCTTCGTTATGTAGACATCAATTATTGTATTGTAATTTCAACTGCTTATTTTGATTTCTTTTCCTTTCTTAATATCACAAATTTGCGAAACTGTAAGAAAGTAACAAATTAACAAAATATCAGAATTGAGTTTCACATTATCTCAAAAAGCATTGGCCACGACGACTTGAAAAATCCCCATTGCTACGCGTAGATATGTAAGCGCTGTTTTTATGTACGGTTATATGTGTGGCTGTGGTACTACGTGCACACAATTTTCCGGTTTTCGACATCGCTCTCTCTTACAAATATACCCATATGCATACCTATGAGCGTACTTATGTATGTGCTTGTATGAATGTGTGTATGCACAAACATGTGTTTTAATTGCAACTGTCCTCGACAGTAGAAGACACAGAGAAAACTTTAAGTGATAGCTCACTGCTCACAGTTCACTGTTCACTCCTGCTCACTCTCTAATCGATCGAACATAATCAAAGGTTCTACTAATTATTCAAATTTGAAACAATTAACAGCGTTTTAATTGAAATAGGAACGGCGAATACGGTAACAATGGCGTGGTTGGATAGGCTGTGTGAGCTGTTAGGTAGCGGTGTGCGGTGCAGCACTAAACAAAGCATTTTAGAGCACTTACTAAATACAACTTTTTTTATTTGCTTTTTGCTTTGTTGCTTTGTTATAAATATTTGTATGACGACGGATGGATGGATGGACATACATACATACATACACATATATGTGTGTAGGTATGCAATCGCGATGGCCACAGTGCCTTAATTTCTACTGGAACGTGTGTGCGCTTGTGAGTGGCTCTGAACATCTCACACTCGGCACTCTGCTCACCTCATTGCGTTGCACTGTGCCTTCCGCCCAAACATAATTACACATCAACAATGCGCTACTAAAATAAACACTTTATAATACATGAGATGATGTCGAAAAAAATGTGAACCAAAGCAAAAGAGCAGCAGCGAACGCTCATTATTTTTTAAACTGTCGTTCATGCCTTGGTGCTGTGTACTTTTAAATATTTAACATTAAATTTTCTGTGTAGTGAAGACAGTGTAAGAGAGAAGAGTACAAGCGCGTGCGCTCTTTACAAACCTGTTTCTACATACGCATGTATGTATTCTCTCGTTTCTCTGTTCGTTCTTTTATACTTTTTGTTGGCTCTGTTAAGTCGATAGGTATTTTCCCTACCCTAAATGGGCATTTCCTATTACTGTTTAAATGATTTTCATAATTGTTTTGTGTTCGGTATTTTTTCCCCGACTTAATGTTGTAATGTGAAAATTTTAGTAAAATTAAAGCGTCACAGTTGTTTGAAAAGTAATCAACAGGAACTTGGAATATTTTTCTAAATCAACTAAATATTCATTCAATTAAAATCACATTTTTATTTTGTACATTCTCGGACTGTTTGATTGAATTTGCTTGCAAAACGTTATCGTTTTGCCATCATCACTTGGCATTTGGTTGTATTTTTGCGCTACCTATGGTTGTTGTTATTTTCGCCAATGCTGTTGTTAGTCGCTGTTCTGTTATTTAATGTTGCTGTATTTTTGTTTTCATACTTTGGTTGTTGTTGTTGCTTTTAATGGGGTTGCTTGAGTGTGCATTTGGGCGAATTGCCTGTCACCTTAGCCACTCTGCGCTCCCTTCTTCTTAGTTTTCATTGCCTTGCCTGCTTTTCCGCTTGCCTCTCACTCAATTGGGACGCTGATTCAATCGTGTATTTTTTCTTGCCCCTGCCATTGTGTTTTGTTGGTGTGTATTATAAGGCAGTTGCTGACGTCCTGTTTATTGTAGTTGTTGTTACTGTTATTACTTGTGCTGTTGTTGATTTTATTGGTTTCTGCTGGTTTTGTTGTTGGCCGCTTTTGTATTATTATGTGTGCACTAAACTTTTATGTTGATGCTCTCAATTTTTTGGCCGCAACATGCATACATATTTAGCTTGTTCTTCTTTTGCAGTGAATTGTTGGTTTTTGATTTTTATTCATTATGCTCGCAGGCCGTGTTGTAAAAAAGTAATAAAATGGATATGTATGTATGGATATGCATTTATGCGTGCTAAATAAAATGAAATACAATAAAATAGGATGTAATAAATTTAAATAAAATAAAATATAATAAAATTAAATTAAATAAAAAAAATAAAATTAAATTAAATAAAATAAAATAAAATTAAATTAAATAAAATAAAATAAAATGAAATAAAATAAAATAAAATAAAATAAAATAAAATAAAATAAAACAAAAATAAAATAAAATAAAATAAAATAAAATAAAACAAAATAGAATAAAATAAAATAATTGTAAAATGGTCATCTACTGAAATAGAAAATCTACAACGAATAATACGTACAATTATGACTAAATACAAGTCACGTCACCCAAAAAGCTCTGTCGTTCGAATGATGCTACCTAGAAAAGCGGGAGGCAGAGGACAGATTGATGTTGGAGCACTGCATGACAAACTTATTTTGAACATAAGAGCATATTTCCAACATAAGTGCTCCCAATCCGATCTGCACAAGGCTGCAAGTGCTGCGGATGATAATTATACCCCACTTCGGATGAATCAACCATACGAAATCAGGAACACAACCACAATAGATGAAAAAAATCCAAAGATGGTCTGAAATGGCTGTCCACGGAGTATATCGAAAAGACTTGCTGAGCCCACATGTCGACCAAAAATTGTCGCACTTATGGCTTACTAACAGGTCGATATTTGCCGAAACGGAGGGTACCATTTTCGCCAAACAAGATGGTGTGAAGATGCAATAGTCGAAGTGAGACATTAGACCACGTGCTAGCGGGATGCACCACACTGGCAAACTCTATGTACCTGAAGCGACATAATGACATCGCGAAAATAATCCATCTAAAACTGACGCAGATGTACAACTTCAATCCAAGCAAAATACCGTACTTCAGATACACCCCAGAACCTGTTCAAGAAGACTCCAACTACCTTCTATATTACGACCGAACAATTTTAACAAATGCCACAAGAGACCACAATAGGCCAGATATTTCCCTTATTGATAAATCTCAAGCGACTGGTTATATAGTTCATAATATTCTGACTTAGGCATTGATGTCAAACGCCAGTGGAAGCTAAGGAAGGTGCACATACTACCAATTATCATCTCAGCCCACGGACTAGTGCATAAAAACTTAGCAGACAACGTGAAAACTCTTCAACTCCCAGAATATTTAATTTTCGACATGCAGAAAGCAGCTTTACTCAATTCTTGTCATATAGTCCGAAACTTTTTACAGTAAACGTTTTTCTTGTTAGTAAATTTGTTAACTATTTTGTATAATATTTATATATATATTTAATTGTAATATTTTGTACCTGTTATAAATTATTGACTTGCAGCTAAGCTGTCGCCAATTAATGTAAAACACTCCTTTTTTGGGATGCAATAAAAAAAAAAAAAAAAAAAAAAAAAAAAAAAAAAAAAAAAATAAATAAATAAAATAAAAAAAATTAAAAAAAAAATAAAATAAAATAAAAAAAATAAAATAAAATAGAATATAAAAAAATAAAATAAAATAAAATAAAATAAAATAAAATTAATTAAATTAAATTAAATAAAATAGAATAAAAAATTAAATTAAATTAAATGAACAAAAAAATTAAATTAAATTAAATGAATAAAATTAAGTAAAATAACATTAAATAAAACAAAAAAAAAATTAAATAAGAAAAGTAAATAAAATAAAATTAAGTAGACGAAAAAGGCAAAGAAAAAAGAAATGAAATCAAATCATATTAAATTAAATAAAACGAAAAAAATTAATTAACTAAATTGACTAAAGGAAATAAAATAAATGAATCAAACTAAAATAAGTATGTAAACATATTTTTGGTATAAATGGTTTCTTTTTCCAAATTCAAAGCTTAATTATGGACAAATGCTTACTTATTTATTTACATAAAAATATTACCCACAACTCTTCTCTTCTTTTCTAAGCACGATTTTTCCTTTCTTCGCCGGCTTCGAAAAACTTCTCATTTTCTGATGGCATCCACCAAGTGAACAAATTTTCAGACTCTGCATAAGAACACAAATACAAATAGTCCGCCAGGTCATGCGTCACAGACCGAAACGCGGGTAGGGTGAATTAGAGATGTCCTGGAGAATACGAGATGCAGGTAAGGACTCCTGTTTCAAGTAGACTTCAGCGCCCTGAGCAACATGTGGCCGAACGTTGTGCTTCTGAAAATCACTTCGTTGTGCCTTTCCTAGAATTTTTGCCAATTGATGTTTATATTAAATTTGTTCACATTATTTTCCGGTAACAAATATACAGCGCTCAAAGAAAATAATGTACATATGTATGTATGTATATAAATATGTAAGTATCAAACATTTTTCGTAAGCGCAAAATTCGCAAAAACAAACAGTTTGACGTGTACCTGATTGTCGGCTTGTAGTTACACATCCAAAAGTGTAAAATAGACAACTGGACGAATTACCGAAGAAAATTCACAAAAATAATATTTATTTGCTTGTGGCGTATTTCATTTATTTGTTTCAATTACTTCAAGCTTTAAAATTTAAAGTCAATTAGTTTATTGCTTAAATTATATTCAGCTGTATGGCTTGCTTCCAAATTCCTGCTAGCAATCTTGCTAAAAATGAAATGCCTCTTTGCGCTCTTGGCTGCCTCTACTTTGCAAGGTTTTTGGCTACGCGAGCGACAAAAGCCGATAATTTGTAATAAGTACACAAAATTATCAGCTACGTAAATCGAACATGGAATAAAGGAAAGACTTCGTTTCAGTAGGCAAATAATTTTACGGCAATGCACGGTAGCCCATCGTTTAAGTTCGGTACCTTTAGAAAACTTCAAATAATGCCCAGAAGGTTACTCGTACTTAGCTACGTACTTCGTCATATTTGACACTTGTGAATTAGACAGCTGCAGTATACAAGCAGACAAGGGAAGAAGCGCGCAAAGGTCAAAATAAAGATTTTCATCACTCAACAAATTTTGTTTTTATTTAGTAAAAAAGTTGTTCAAAAACAAAATTGGATGATTTTTTGATGAATAATTTTTTGCCACCCAGGTATATGTCGAAAACTAGGACAATACTTGAAGAAACGGCTATGAAGCAAATGAAGAGGTTCTGGCCCGTGCTGGCTAGGAGCAGCGCAAGTACTGAATAGAGGGTGACTTACAGATACAGTGCCGCTCAACTGAATAGGTTTGAAAATTATTTCTTCTATTTTTTCTTCTCTCTTTGTTTCTATGGCATTTTTCCCTTCTTTCTTTTTTGTTTTGAACATTCATTTGTTTACTCATAGTATGACGAAAAAATGTAACGGGTTCTATGCAACGGTAAATCAGAATTTTGCTTTCATTGTAAAATTCGCTAAATGTGTGGTCTATTTTCGGCTCATCTGATTAGGTTTGACAACTTTGACTTCACTTTTTGATTGACCGCGTGATTGAAAACATACAATTTCTTTGGTCTACTTAAATTTAAAGTAATTGCTACCATTTTTTTAATATGGGTCGGGGAAAATCTTTAACCGATTTTGAAAAAGCTCAAATTAAAGGCTATATTGAATCTGGCCTAAAACATAATGAAATAGCAAAGAAGATTGGTCGAAACCAAAACGTGGTAAGTAATTTTGTTCGTAATGAAAGGAAGAAAAAAATATGCTACAACAGCATCAGAGAGGCTAATCCTTCGAACTGCTTCGAATTCCCACCTCTCAGCCAGTAAAGTCAGGGATGAATGCGGTGTAAATGCTAGTTTGGCAACGGTAAAACGAGTTATTCGGAGTGCCAAACACCTAAAGAGATTAAAAATTAAAAAAAACTTTCTCTCAATGATGCACGGAAGAAAGCGCGACTTTGATTTGCGCGGGATCACATGGCATGGAACAAGGAGTGGAAGGCTGTGGTCTTCTCCGACGAAAAAAAGTTCAATCTCGATGGACCGGATGGCTACAACTATTATTTTCACGATATGCGAAAAGAGGAATGCTTTTTGAGTCGTCATCACTCCTGTACAGGAGGCGTAATGGTTGGTGGAGCCATATCGTGTTATGGAACTTTGCGAGCTGCAGTTTGTTTCATCAAAGATGAATGCAAATGTCAACAAGACTGTGCTCCAAAAGGCTTTTCCCCAGTTTTCCGAAATTTTTGGACCTATTTAATGGACGTACCAACAAGACAACGTCCCCATTCATACAGCCCGGGTTACAAAACAGTGGATTAAGGACCAGAATGTCAACTTGCTCGAGTATGCCGGCCACTCCCCAGACATAAATATTATCGAGAACGTTTGGGGACTTTTATCCAGCAGAGTGTATGAAAAGGGAAGACAATTTTAAAACTCAGCGACCCTGATTGAAGCAATTAAAAAAGCCTGGTCAACTATTTCATTGAGTGTAGTTCAAAAATATTACGATTCCTTATCAACTCCAATGTTTGAAATGATTAAGAATAAGCGTGGTCATACCAAATATTAAATAATGCAGAAATAGTGTCTTTTATTATTTAAGTTACCAAGTGCCATGAAATATTGCTGTGAATAATTTTTTTTATAGTTTTGTTGGTCAAACCTATTCACTTGAGCGAAAAATAATGTCGATTTTCAGCTATGTTTTCAAAAATATAATAAGAAAAACATAAAAACCAAACCAAAAAAAAAAAACTTTTGTATTTTATAAATAATTGATTATTTTACTTAACAAAATTTATTTGGTTTAAATCCGAGTGCTCATTATGAAGATATTATGTTCTAAGTCTAAAAAAGAAGTCAAACCTTTTCAGTTGAGCGGCACTGTATGTGTATGTATGAAGTGTATGGTAATTTTTGTTTGGTAATGAGGTTGAAATCCAAATGCCAGAAACATTATCAGAGGTGTCGCCAGACCAATGGTATGCTCACACGAATACTATAACATTTCTCCTCATCGGCTGATTTCCAACCTGGAACCGCGCTTTTGCGGTTCTTGCGTGGAGACTTTACACCCCACCGAGAGTATCCACTCCTCCCACTGCGTTCTAAAGCAGTTGTGGAGGAAATGAAAGAGTGGAGAACATGCAATAGTCCGATACTCAGAAACTACTGCCTTGTCTTCGGTTTGTCTACACAGTTCATCTAAACAAAATAAATAAACCGTTTTATTTCCATTTAGCTTTGGCCGAGCACATATTCTCGTGTGTGAGACGGGAGATGTTCGAATGCTTTCTCCAGCGCTGCTCGTTCTTCACTGAAACGTTGGCAGTGGAAAGCCGCATGTTCTGCGCTCTCAACGTTAATCGAGTAACTGGATTAAAAAAAAGCTGCCAGCCAGCTGGAAACGGTGTAAGAAACAGCCGTGTCCGGTAAGTGTCTGAGTTAAGTAGTAGTTGATATCGAATAGCTTCCTACTCATCACCCCTTCAATATTCGATACGAGTTTGTATGTCTACCGGCTTGGGTTGACTCATTCCATCTTTTTTGCCATTCGGCGATCGAGCGCCGTCTTTCTGCAGCTTTTTCTGCTGCATATGGCTATGTTTGGCCTCAACCCATATCGGCGGTGCGTATAAAATGATAGAGTCCGCCACAGTTGATATGAGTCGTCTTCTTTCTCTTTGTTAACAGAATTCTAGCGAGTGCGCCTTTGACAGCCGCTGCTTTACAATTAACTGCTGCCGGATGACGCAGGAAGCTTAGCCTTGTGTGGCGCTCCGAGATACTTAATCGCCTCCTGTGCGAATAGTTCGTGCCCACCAACCGTAATTCTCATAACCTGTTTTTGCTTTCTTGCGCTTATAAGCACGCCCACCGTTTTCTGTGCTGCCAGCTCCAGGCTAGCATTACGGAGTTTTCGCTGTACTCTCGTAGCTGCATTGTTATATTTTGCTTAAAAAATAACTAAATGTTCTCAAGAATTTATACCTTAACTCAAAACTAAATTGAAACAGAGAGCCAGACGCAAGAAAACTAACTATAAAATTTCCAAAATTTTACAAATATTCACTGTGGTAATTTTTTAAAGAAATCATTCAAATCATTTCAAAAATTCTTGTAAATTCAGAGAGATGGCGCTACTGGCAGGTATCTCGGTTATGTTTATTTAGTAGCATCTCTTGGGAGAACACACACCGGGTCGGTCACATAGGCCGGTCTATTTGTTTGTGTTTGGCATTCGGAAGTCAAGTGATTTTGATTTTCCATCACGACAACGCACCAGCTCACGCCGCAGTAGTTGTAGTCGCAAAATTAATGGGGATTGGGTTCCAATTCGTTTCACATCCCCGCTATTCTCCACACTTGGCTCCCTCGAACTACTATTTGTTCCCCTATTTGATGGAATGGCTGGCGGGCAAATGATTTCATTCAAAAGAGGAAGTGAATGCAGAAACGACTTCGCTCTTGGACAAATCCTATTATTGGCAGGGATCAACAAATCAGCACAGCGTTGGGCGAAATGTTTAAGCCTGAAAGGGGACTATGTCAAAAATTAAAAAAGATTTACCCCAAAAAGTTAAGTAGCTTCTATTTTTGCACCGCCTTTTCAAACAACCCACGTTTATTTTTTCTTTATTTAGATTCATTTCATGTAAGAACCATGGAAAGCAGGTATGGAATAAACTATGTGTTATTATTTCGCTTTAGAGGCAAATATCGCCGCAGCCAAGCAACTCCATTGCGGCTCCCTCACAAACTTCAAATTTTCAAATTTCAAATATTTCAAATTTTGATGGAAATTAATTAAAAATATCTCTGCTATCTTAAGAGGAGCAGCTTCTCCAGCGCTTTCGAATTTTCAATTTTTTTTGTGCTTCAAAATTCATTTACAATCCAAAGAATATCTTTTCAATGTTTTAAGCTTAATATAAAGTCTAAAAAGTCGCTATAAAGCCAGTGAAGTGATGAGCGTCGAACGAAAGATGAATAGGAACGAAAACTTTAATCGCGTTTTGTCGAAATACGTTTTTTTCCGCGCAGTCGAATATAACGCAAAAAGTAATGAAGATATCGACTTAAAATTTTACAGGGATATTCTGTGCCTTTGCATGTATCTCAAATTTTATATTAATCATCACTAAAATTATTGTTTCGATCAATTTGTTTATAAAAAAGTGTAATTGTCATTTTTTTACTTCAAATTTTAATATATTTTCTTTTCGTTAAAAATAGGTAGGTGCAGAGCGGAATAACTTATTTTACTGATCATTTTTTTCTGGTTGTTTTCAGTAGATTAAAAGAGGCTGCCCATTCCTCGGCGCAAATTAAAAGAGCTACGTTTGAGCAGCTGTAGTGTCGCCATTTTGGTTTTTTGTGTTTCAATTTTTGTTCGTATAGTTAAGGAAAAAACTCTACATACACCCTACTATTTTCAACTTCTAGAGAACTAGTGATAATATTTAACATAATTTTGATGTGAATGTTTACGACATTAATAGTTAAGAATGTTGGAAGAAAAAAAGTTTGAAAATATTGGTAACTTATAAACTATTGGCGATAAGCATAGAAATCGGTGGGAAAAAAGTCTACATACAGCTTTGGCAACTCTTAAAATACATAGGAAAATGAAGAGCTTATAGGGAAAAAACCCGTTACTTTTCTTGATTTGCTTTATCTGTCAAACATTATAATTATTTAAATTCAGAAAGCGATTTGTAAAACACGTTTTAACTTTAAAAATGGCAAATGGAAAAGAAATTCAGCAATCAGCTCGAAATTTGGTGGTTAACCTTCGAAAAGAAAACAAATCTTACGGGGAAATTGCTGAAATAGTAAAATTAAGTCGCTCTACAGTGCAAACTATTGTCAAAAAATATAAAAAAGCCAACAGTACCGAAAACAAGCCAAGATCTGGAAGGCCGAAGAAGCTTTCAAGACGCGATGTCAGTAGTGTCCTTAAAGAAGTCCACAAAGATCCAAAAACTAGTGCCCCAAAACTAGCCGAATACCTTACAAGATGTTCGAATATTACTATTTCATCAAGAACAGTAATAAACGTTTTGCATGATAGCGGCTTTAAAAGTAGAACACCACACAAAAAGCCATTTATTTCAGCCAAGAATCGTCAACTTCGCCTGGATTTTGCTAAGGCACATTTACAGAAAGGAATGCATTTTTGGAAGCAAATTATATTTACTGATGAAAGTAGGTATACTATTTTCGGGAATGACGGCCGAAGCAAGGTTTGGCGAAAACCGAATACTGCACTTGATCCAAAAAATATTATACCTACTGTGAAACATGGTGGGGGCAGTGCTATGGTGTGGGGAGCTATGGCGGCATCTGGAGTTGGTCGATTGGTTTTTGTTGAAGGCGTTATGGATAGATATCAGTATAAGACAATATTGGAACAAAATCTGAAGCCATCTGTGGAAAGCTTGGGCCTGGGAAACCAATGGACCCAAGCATACTGCGCATATTGTTCGAGACTGGCTTCTTTATCATGCACCAATACAGCTCAAAACACCTCCCCAGTCACCAGACCTTAACCCAATTGAGCATATTTGGGACGTTTTGGAAAAATCTGCTCGCAAATATTATATCAGAAATCGTGAAACACTGAAAACTGCCCTAACTCGGGCGTGGTTCGGAAATTGCGCCCAGTATTACGGAGAATTTGGTGATGTCTATGCCACGTCGTCTTCAGGCGGTTATTGGAGCCCAGGGTGGCCCGACAAAATATTAAAAATATATTGTTTTCTTTTATTTATTTAAAATAAATCAAATATTCTATTCGATTTTTAACACTGTATGTAGACTTTTTTCTGATGAATTTTTATTGTTTTTGTTATTTTGTGTTGTATGTAGAGTTTTTTCCTTAACTGTATATTCCTTTAAGCGTGAGTATTAATTTGGAATTTATTTTAAGATAATAAATACTCTCAGTTTTTCGCAAAAATGATTGAAAAATTCGTTGTCTGGAGGAGCTGCTTCCCTCAACTAATTTTATGGCTGTGTGTTTTTCTAATTTGCCTTAATTGCATGCCCTTCGTAAGGAAACATTGCAACGTTTTAAGACGCATTTCATTTGACAGCTCATTCCCAAAATATGTTGTCTAATGTATTGCATAAGCTTTGAAGTATTCAAATAATGTGATGGTGTGCATAGTTAGCCCATAGCTGAGATCACCCGATTTCGAGCGTTCGCTACTTTCACACAGGGGGGCGAGGATAAAAGCGAGCGAGTATTAAAAACTTTTAGGTGAAAATTTTTATTACAACTTAAAGCAATAAATAACTAAAAGCAATAAATGGGCTTCAAATATCATTGACGTCGTAAAAGGCCGCACCCTCGCTCAGCGAAAAAAAGTAGACCTGATTCATAATAAAAAAATGTTATTTAAATAAAGTTGACTGTATAAAGAGTAGTTCCTCCAATAATTTATCGTTTTTTTGAAGCAACTCAGACATTTTGCGGTTCTATCGCTAAAGATGAATCAAAATTCTCCAAATTTTTGAGATATACAATGCAGCATTCAACAGTGACCGATCAGCCCGATCAACCCTAGCGATTGAAAATACGTTGAATTTATTTCATTGAATTCAGGTCCATTTCATTGAATCTTCACCCGCACTCGAATTAGAGCCTTTTTCTAAAAAAATATGGCTTCAGTTCACGGTAGAAAAATTACAGAGCTGGCGACATCCGCGAGCGCCCTTAGTGAATTGCACATAATTAGCTGGTTTCTGACGTAATTATTGCTTTTGACGAGCGAAAGTCCGCTACAATGCCGTTCTCTTTCTTGTTTATCTATGGATTACAGCATAATTCTTGGGTTCACTTAGTAACGAGGAGCACGGAAAACATTTTCATTAAGTTGTCGCTGCATTCGAAAAGCGTAGCAAAGGAAGATGGGAACTCACTATGCTCGCAGACTACTGTTAGAGCCTTATCACAGATGCTCCTGAATTCCAGTGCAAGAGGAAAGAAAGCTGCACACAATAGCTGCATTGCCATTTTAATAAAAATAACAATAGAAATTTGTATTGTAGAAAAGTAGTGGTTTTAAACTTGGCTTTCTATCTGGGAACTGAGATGCGATAGACACTTTGTATTTACCTATTCTTATACAATCAGAGATAAAATCAAAAGTTGGGAATTGCTTCAGTATTCTTATTTATATGGAGGGCATGAATAATTTTCCGAAACTAACTATTAGTTTCCTGAAGAGAAAACTATTTGCAATAAGTGCGCATATCACCTATTGAGATATCTCTAATTTTCTAAGCGGGCGCCAGTTCATTCTTTCGTAAGGTTCATCGTGAATAGGAAGCATTAGGTAGCGATGCTGAAGCTGTTGCAAGACACAGAAAACACGAGCCGGATGCACAGATATTTCAGCGCCTTTGAAATCGTTATGTTCTCTGTGTAAGCCGGCACTGTTACTTTTAGCATTATATGCGCCCTAGGAAGTAGGATGAGTTCTCTTTTTTCAGGAGCCAAGCTAAGGTTGTGGGAGTCGAGCCATGCCTTGATCCTTAACATCGTTTGTGTAAGTTCCCGCCTTGCCGCATCTACATCACGTGCAGTGCATAGCTGCAATAACATCCGTGTATCCTTCAAGACAACAATCGTCGGTCATGTCGATGGTGAGGATGTCGTCATAACTGATGCTCCAGAGGTGAGGACCTAATATTGACCCTTGTACAGCACCAGAGGTTATCACTTTTGTGCGTTGTCCTCTTCTTCTGTCATAGATGATTACCCGACCTTTAAGATAGCTGTGGATCATTTGCTTTAAATGTTCACCAACTTTGCACTGTTGAAAGCGTTTCTTACGTCGATTGTGGCTAGGAGCACGATGGGTTGGGAAAAGTGGTTCTGCTTTTCCCCATGCTCTTCACAACAGCCTCGATTGCTCCAATCGTTGACCTTCGCGACCTAAACCCCGATCCGCTATCGCAGCTGTTATTTGTGATTTCATCATTTTTTCTAACAGCTTCTCTGCCGTGTCAAGCATGCAAAAGGATGGTACGCTGATGGGGTTTCTGGGTCTCATGCACCTTTGCTTATGAGAACTAGCATTTTCCTCTTCATGTTGAGAAATACTTGTGGGCGTTCCATTGCGTCGACTTTCAACACTTCTTATGGATGTCTATCAGGGCCGGGTGGTGGTGAAGCGCTATATTCTTCCACTACTTTGCCTCTTTTTTATGTTCGTCTCATGCCCACGCATGATGGAGGGGACACATATTTATTTAAGGACGGTGACTATTCGACTTTGTCGCGGAAACTTCATGGGGTTTGCCAGCTTTTGTACCGCGTCCTCGGTTCAAGTCACCCCTTGTCGGTGTTGTTTATTGGTTAAAACTTATTTGGAACTAAGCTGCCCCTACAACCCATCAGCGCAATACGCAACATGCTGACTCCCCTGGCTGCTTACAGCTCAACTTTATTTTGTGTGTCGGGACAGTCTATAGAGTGCAGCACTCAGACACAATTAAGTCCATTGTACTGCACTCGGGTTCCCTGTTACTTTTCTTTAAATCTACTTGACATTCGAAGAAATCTAGGTAGATCTTGTGATGCGAAGAAGCCAAGATGGTCGTTTCTTAACACATCAGCACCAAAGACCTCAATCCTGATTGGAGCGAAGGCTGGGCAGACGCACAGAAAGGGCTCCGCCGTTTCATCCTCCTCTCCACATGCGGGGCAAAGTGCACTGTCTGAGATGCCTACCTTTTCCATGTGCTTTGCCCATAGAAAGTGGCCCGTCAGCAGTCCAACCAGTTGCAGAGTCCCTTCTGCTTATTGACAGGAGGAACTGCGACAGTCGGTCGGACATGACAGCTCAGCTTAGTCGTCCGATCTCGAAGGAGCGTTGACTTGCAGATATTTTTATAATAGGACTATGAATAAGTTCGTTACGGTTTTACAACAGATGGCGTAACTTGATTATTATTCCATCGATCCACATTTCCAAACATTCATTGGAGAGCTACTGTCGTAAGGCACAAACGTCAGTATAAGTTTTTTATTTGAAGCGTAAACAACAATATTTTTACCACACTTGAAAATGTCGAATTTCGTGCCAAATAATGTGTTTTTGCGGGGAATTCTTCTTCATTATTTTAATATGAAGAAAAAAGCAGCCGAAAGTCATCGTATCTTGGTGGAAGTTTATGGTGAGCATGCTCTATCTAAGCGAACGTGCCAGAAGTGGTTTGCACGCTTTAAAAGTTGTGATTTTGGCTTGGAAGACGAAGAACGCGAGGGTGCGCCGCCAAAGTTCATGGATACCGAATTGGAGGAATTGCTCGATCAAGATCCGGCTCAAACGCAAGAAGAGGTTGCAAAAACTTTGGGAGTTGATCAATCAACCATTTCCAAACGTTTAAAAGCCATGGGAATGATCCGAAAGGTAGGCCATTGGGTGCCGTATGAATTGAAGCCAAAAGACGTTGAACGCCGTTTTATGGCATGCGAACAACTGCTTCAACGGCACAAAAGAAAGGGTTTTTTGCATCGAATTGTGACTGGCAATGAAAAGTGGGTCCATTACGACAATCCAAAACGTCGGGCAACGTATGGATACCCTGGCCATGCTTCAACATCGACGTCGGCGCAGAATATTCATGGCCTGAAGGTTATGCTGTGTATCTGGTGGGACCAGCTGGGTGTTGTGTATTATGAGCTACTGAAACCGAATGAAACGATTACGGGGGATGTCTACCGACGACAATTGATGCGTTTGAGCCGAGCACTGCGAGAAAAACGGCCGCAATACGCCGATAGACACGACAAAGTTATTTTGCAACATGACAATGCTCGGCCACATGTTGCACAAGTGGTCAAAACATACTTAGAAACGCTCAAATGGGATGTCCTACCCCACCCGCCGTATAGTCCAGACCTTGCGCCATCCGATTACTATCTCTTCCGATCGATGCAACATGGCCTGGCTGACCAGCACTTCCGTAATTACGATGAAGTCAAAAAATGGATCGATTCGTGGATTGCGGCAAAACCGACCGAATTTTTCACAAAGGGAATCCGTGAATTGCCAGAAAGATGGGAAAAAGTAGTAGTAAGCGATGGACAATATTTTGAATATTAAATTTGTAACCATTTTACGTCAATAAAGTTTCAAATTTCGAAAAAAACCCGCACGAACTTATTCATAGTCCTATTATATTACACAAGTAAAAGGTGGCGCAAAATAATCATCCAATTTCGTTTTTGAATAACTTGCTTACCAAATTAAAAAAAAATTAATTAGGGTGATGTACCCTATGATCAAAAAGCACCGGGAATGTTTAATTTACACTAACCGCGCACGTGGGAACCGCTTCATATTTTTTTCTTATGTTGGTATGACTGTAAGACACACATCAGTCACTTTTTAGCGCCATCGGATCATTAGTGTCTGCCTGGCCGGCCGGAAATGTGGGCAAACAATTCTTGAATTTTGCATGATGATAGCGCGTCATCGCACCGAGACAAACTGTGCTGAATTATTTGACTAAACACCCAGTAAATACCATCGTGCAAGCACCGTATTCACCTGATATGACCCCGTGCGACTTCTTTTTGTTTCCCAAGTTGAAGTTACCACTTCGTGGAAGGAGATTTCAGTCGATAGAAGAGATCAAAGAGAATGCGACGAAGGAGCTGAAGGCCATCCCTTCGTCGGCCTACCAGGGGTGCAGCGAGGACTGGTTTACTACATGGTCCAATAAGTTCATAAGGTGAGGCATAGACGGCGGCGTTAATATCAAAAGCATATGGTATTTAGTGAGAACCGCCCTTTTGGAGCTATTTGTCAAAATTTTCATGACATTTTGCCGATTAGTTTGTGAGTTACAGTCGTTTAAGTGAAGCTACTTTTGGTTTTGTGAAAAAAATGGATTCAAAAGAATTTCGTGTATTGATAAAACACTGTTTTTTAATAAAAAAAAAAACGCTGTGGAAACACACCAATGGCTACGAAAGTGTTATTCGGACTCCGCTCCGTCGTCGGAACCGTTGAACGATGGTTTCGTGAATTTAGATGCGGTCGTACGGGCACTGAGGACGCAGCGCGTTCCGGACGTCCGAATGAAGCTGTTGTTCCAGAAAACATTAAAAAAAAATCCATCGTATCATTCTGAATGATCGATCGTAAAGTGGAAGTGCGCGAGTTAGCAGAGGCCGTAAGCATATCGAAAGGGTCAGTAGGAACGATTTTGCATGAACATTTGGGTGTGAAAAAGCTAGTCGGAAGATGGGTGCCTCGTTTTCCCACAATCAACCAAAAACAACAACGAATAATGGTTTCTGAGCATTATTTGGTGCTGTTTCGCCGAGATCCAAGCGAGTTTTTGCGTCGATTCTTAACAATGGACAAAACATGGATCCACCACTACATGCTACAGTCGAATAAATAGTCGGCAGAGTGGTTGGAAGCCGGCCAAAGCCGACCAAAACGTCCAAAAACGCAACAATCGGCTGGAAAGGTCTTGGCCAGCATTTTTTGGGATGCTTGCGGTGTAATCTTCATCGACTATCTTGAAAAGGGTAAAACGGCGAGTATTATGCCAGCTTGTTGGACCGTTTGAACGACGAAACCAAGAAAAAGCGGTCTCATTTAGCAAAGAAAAAAGTGTTGTTCCACCAAGACAATGCACCGGCTCACAAATCAACGATTGTCATGGCAAAATTGCACGAATTGCACTACGAACTGCTTCCCTATCCACCGTATTCTCCAGATTTGGCCCCCAGCGACTATTGGCTGATTCCAAACTTGAAGAGATGTCTTCAGGGAATAAGATTTCGATCAAATGAAGAAGTTGAATGGGAAACAGACGCGTATTTTGAAGGACTTTCTATCGATCATTTTTCGAAAGGCATCAAAATGTTAGAAGACCGTTGGGAAAAGTGTATCGCCCCAGAAGGGACCTATGTTGAAGAATAAAATGAATTTTGGTTGAAAAAATTGTTTTTACCCTCTCACCTTATAAATTTATTGGACCATGTAGTAAACGTTGGCACAGGTGTGTTGCTTCAGACGGGTCATATTTTAAAGGAGATAAAATAAATTTGCCTGCAATTTAACTCTGTTTGGTTTTATTTTGAACATTCCCGGTGCTTTCTGGTCATAAGGTAAATCTTTATTTTGATTTTTATGCGCTCCATTGCTTGTCCGTTTGTATACTGCATCTGTCTACGAGCGTCAAATACCTATGATTAACATGCGACGCTGCCAATATTACAAAATTATCCGATAGGGTGATTAATTTTGCGCCACTTGGAATATCTCGATAACATTAGGCACATTCTAGCAACGATTATTATGTGAAGTTTGTGCACTACTGCGCTGAGTTATAAAAATTATATCTCATTTTAGTGTATGTGTACATACATACAAGTTACTAAAAGGGTGTTTTTTTTAGAGGTTAGGTTTTCAAGTTGGCACTACTTTTTTCGTAGATGGTCTTTTTGACAGCTGTCACTTGATTTATGCTCAGTTTGGTTTGCCATTTCATAATGAATAGACTTACACCTGATCAAGCGCGTCGCACGTTCGGTGAATGGGCCCAAAACGAGATGGCCACCGATCCCGATTTTCACAAGAAAATTTTGTTCAGCGATGAAGCTCACTTTTGGTTGAATGGGTATGTCAATAAGCTAAATTGTCGCATTTGGAGTGAACATAATCCACAAGCCATTGCTGAGACGCCGTTACATCCTCAAAAAGTCACTGTTTGGTGTGCTCTGTGGGCAGAGGGAATCATTGGTCCATATTTCTTTAAAAATGAAGCCGGCCATAATGTTACAGTCAATGGAGAGCGCTATAGAGCCATGATTAATGACTTTTTCGTACCCGAATTGGACGATGTTGATGTGGACGACTTTTGGTTCCAACAAGACGGCGCTACATGCCATACAGCCAACGCAACAATCGATTTATTGAAGGAAACTTTTGGTGAGCGCATTATCTCGCGCCGTGGACCTGTGGCGTGGCCTCCAAGATCGTGCGATATAACACCGCTGGACTATTTCTTGTGGGGCTATGTGAAGTCGCTTGTCTACGCAGATAAGCCCGAGACGATTGACGTCTTGGAAGAGAATATTCGGCGCGTTATTGCTGACATACGGCCCCAATTGCTGCAAAAAGTGGTCGAAAATTGGGCCTCTCGGCTGGAATTTATTCGAGCCAGCCGCGGCGGCCACTTGCCCGAAATCATTTTTAAAACATAATGGTAAACCCTTATCTTTATAATAAAGCTAAATTCTTGGCCATAACATTAAATTATATACGTTTTATTTCATCTTGAAAACCTAACCTCTAAAAAAAACACCCTTTGCATATGCACGTACGTACATATGTGTCCATCTACTAGAATTTTTTCCTGGCACGTGTACTTGCTTTTTAATTTTTCAATTTAATTTCATCTCTTTCCCCTTTGTTATTTCGCACCTCATTGTTGTTGTCACATACCCACATACAGTCATACATATAACATTGTTCACATGCCTAATTATTGCTAATATCTCCCTCAGTATGTGATGACGTACACGTCCGCATGGGCTCATGCATGTATGTACATACATATGTATGCATGGCTGTGTGCTCGTGTATGTGTGTCAGATTTTCGCTCGCTAAAAGCTATCTGTACACTTGAATGTCGCTTGTTGAGCTGCTAGGTAGTTGTTGCTAATTGTTTCGCCGTTAATATTTACACTCATCAAATTGTCGTTTTTTTCTCTTCTTGCATTACATTTGCTTTCCTATCTTAAGCAGTTTTCTATTCTTTGTTTTTTGCCTGAATTTTCATCAATTGAGTTCATTTAAAATTTTAAATAGTTTATTCACTTTTAAGCGACAATTTGCGGTTTATGTAAAAATCTTTTCCATTTTTATTTTGCATTTTATTATCGCTGTAGTCGTCAGTCGTTTGTTCGTTTATTCACTTGTTTGCTGGCATGCTTTAGTTTGATTTGTTGTTCAAGTTGTTCCTGCTGTTGTTGCTGTTCTTGTCCGTATATTTGTCGCTATGTACATACGGATGTATGTATGTATGCTAGTAAGTTATCTGGTGGATGACAATAAACTTGTTTACATTTTTCGAATTCATCGATGACGTTCACATTCGCTCGCTTTGCTCTGTTACTGTTGTCGGTTGCGGGCGAAAATATACACACATACATACATACCTGCCTACATTTTTATTCTCGTTTTTTCTGCTTACACCGAAATTGTTGGTTAATACTGGGGTATTCCTCAATATTCGTTGAGGTAATTTGTGCCTGCATATAAGCATTTGTGTGTGTGTCTATGCGGAACGCCATGCGATATGGAAAATACGTACATACATATGTATATTACGTGTGCAGGAAAATACTTGTAGAAGTTCATGAACGAACGTATGAGTGCATTAAATCTGCAAAAAAATCCAAGCAAATGTTTTGACGAAATACTGGAAAACTGATCGAAATGGGAAAGGTTCTGACGCATCTGCTCAACAATAGGAATTGTGTGAGACATGTGATAAGGCGATACGAGAGTGCATGGTAATCAGACAAGTGAGACCATATACATATGTATGTACATATGTGTATTTTTTGTTTGTTTTTTTTTTTATGGAGGTGGCACAAAGCATTTAAAGCCGAAAAGTGTGAGACTTGCCTTTCGGCTCACCCACTAAAAGCCCACCTCGGCTCCGTTTCCCTCCCGCGGGACAACCGTTAAGTAGTACTTCACGGGAGGGGGAGCGGCCTATTGCCTCTTCATGAAGACTTGCGCTGTTGTTCAGCGCGACGCAGTTAGGAGATTACTATTTTTGCCATATTACATACAGGGGACCAATGTTCTTCGGACTCTATCATAATATCGACTAGGTTATCAGCCGTAATTGGCTTCCCCATCCTAGTGCTTAGTTCCTCCCTTTCGAACGCAAATCGCGGACAGACAAACAAAACATGTTCTGCGTCTTCTGCAGATGGTGCACAATGAGAACAGTACGGGTCGTCTTCGTGCTTAAACCTATATAAGTAGGATTTGAAGCCCCCATGTTCTGTCAGTATTTGGGTCAGATAGTAATCTAATATAACTGTCCATATTCACGCTTAACCCATTTGGAAATTGTGGGAATCAGACGGTACGTCCAGCGTCCGTTGAGGGACAAGCTCCATTTCTCCTGCCATGAACGCAGGCTACGCTCTCTTGCTATCTTGCGTATTGTCACCCGTTCTGAAGTAGCTTTTTTTGTAGATTTCAGCATACTCTGTTGCCATTAGGTTGATTGGGAGTAGTCTTGCTATAACCATAATGGCGTCTTCCGATATCGTGCGAAACGCGCAGCACACTCTGAGGGCACTTAATCGGTACACTGATTTCATGCACTTCACATATGAGGTGTAATTTGTGGCTTCCGCCCATGCTGGAGCTGCATACAGCAAAATCGATGAGACAACAGAGTTGAGTAGTCTCCTACAGTTTTGCCTAGAGCCTCTGATGTTCATCATTATTCGCGTTAGCGCAGTTACTGCTTCTGCTGCCCTGTTGCTGGCGTACACCTAGTGCTCTTGGAAAGTAAGCCTACGGTCGATTATTACTCCCAGGTACTTAATGAATGGCTTCGATCCTATGCCATGATCGCCCACCATTATGTTGGCCGACTCCACAATCTTTCTGCTGCTAATTAATACTACTTGAGTTTTATGGTCCGCAAGAGTTAGGCCACTGTTGCACAACCATTCCTTTACCATGCCAACTGCTTGGGTGCATGCTTCTTCAGCTTGATGGAGTGATTTAGCCACGACCACAACAGCTATGTCGTCAGCAAATCCTACAATTTGTGACCCTAGAGGTAGATTGAGACGCAAAACTACATCGTACATAACGTTCCATAACAAAGGACCGAGGACTGAGCCTTGTGGAACTCCGCCAGTTATTTAGAACTCTTTTACACCAGCATCGGTTTTATAAATCAAGGTTCTGTCAGAAAGGTAACTGGCGACAATCCTACGAATGTACATTGGAATGTGGAAACTATCCAGCGCGATTCGAATTTTGCTCCAATTCGCCGTATTGAAGGCATTCTTAACGTCCAGCGTCGCAATTAGGCAGTACTTCTTGCTACCGTGTAGCCATCGAGTACCTGCAATCGCCTTCTGTGCAATGGTTTTGACTGCAGATACAGCATCTGTGCTTGAATGGGCTTTCCGGCATCCGAATCGTCGGGGTGATAGACCGCCTACATCCTTTGTAGCAGCCTCCAGACGATTAGCGCTCAGGCGTTCCAGTATTTTCCCTGCGGTGTCGAGCATGCACAGGGGGCGGTAGCCTGAAGGACCTTCCGCAGGCTTAGATCCTTTTGGAATTAAAACCAGTTTCTGCAGCTTCCACTGGGTTGGAAATGTACCTTCCTTTAGACATGTATTGTAGAGATCTACAATCTATGTGTATGGGTACATACAAATGCATATATTAAGTAGCCCTTTCTATTACTCTTCCAGACCTGTGATCACAAAACAGGGAATAAGTTGCAAGGTTGCTAAATTTTAACCAAGATGTAACCATGTAATGTTGTAGTGCTCATTTCTTCACATCATTTTGAAGGAATATGTGTATATTAGGGTGGGAAATAAGTTCGTAGCGTTTTTATCCAAGAGTTTTATTTAAACAAAAACAATAATTTTATCAATCATTTAGTCAATTATACAAGGTGAAGTCCAAAATAAAAAAGACTGGCGTTAAAAACTGTTTTGGTGGCGCCATTTTTTTAATGAGCTAGTGTGTTGGAAGCTACATCACTAGCTGGCTTCCAGTGGAAGCTTGGTGACATTCGGTTCAGTGGAAGCCAAGTTTTTGAGTCTAAAGTGTCAGTATGTTTGTGTCATCGGTACAAAAACGAGTTTCGAACAAAGAGATGATATCAACTTTTTTTTTTTAAATCGGTAAAACGTTTACCGAAACTTTCAATTGATGAAAAAAGTTTATGGCGATGATTATCTATCTCGTGCCAGACTTCATGAGTGGTTTACACATTTTTTAGAGATGGTTGTCAGGACATAAATGACAATGAACAGACGGGCCGCCTAAAATCAGTAATCACCGAAAACTCCATCGAAATTGTTCGTAAATTTATCAAAAATTAACCGAAATCATCGTTGAAATTGATGGAATCAGAGTTGCATTTTAACTGACCATTTGGGTTTACGAAAACGAAATGTCTGTGGGCGTTTCATTCCGCACAAGTTACAATAACTGAGGGCCAAAAATTGCTCAGAATTCAACATTCGAAAGACCTCATTAAAGCATCCTTTACAGCATTGTAACTGGTGACGAAACATGATGTTTCTAACATGAACCTGAGACTAAGCGTGAAAGTGCCGAATGGAAGGCCCAAGACGAGCCACCACCCAAAAAATCGCGTTTGGAGAAGTCAAAAATCAAGTCGATGCTCATTTGTTTTTACGATTCCAAGGGAATTGTCCACAAGGAGTTCGTCCCAATGGGCCAAACCATCGTTGTTGTTGTTGTTGAGGTGGTTGAACATTTCCACTGAAATACTCCTAATTAGTGACCACCACCGTTTTACTACCACTATCTCGTGTGATGATGTATTGTTTTTTTTAAGTCAGATCCACTTAGTAAGGTCCAAGTACAACAGCAAATCCTTTATCTCGATGTCTGAGATCTCCTTAATTTGCTGTAGGAAAGGCTTACCGAAGAATCGGAGTCGTGCCCTGGCTAGTCCCGGACATTCACATAAATAGTGGAAAAGACTTTCCTTCGCTCCTTCCGCTTGACAGCTTCTGCAGATAGGATTGAAGGGTAGACTGAGTCTAGCTGCATGATGCCCTACTTTCCAATGACCTGTAAGGGTTGCAGTGATGCGTGAAATGTTTGGCCGAGAACATTCTAGCAGGTCATTCGTCCTTTGGACTTTATATGACGGCCATGTGTTTTTTGTTATTGTATAATACATGTAGGTATTTGCTTCCATCTCCTTTCGGCTAAAGCATGATAGTGTGAAGCAATGGATGCTTTTAATGTGTTTAGTGGGGTGGAGACTGCCACCGCCTCTGCTATGTCTAATGTCGAACCTTTTCTTGCTAACTCATCCGCTATCTCATTGCCCCGTATGTTCCTATGACCGGGAACCCATATCAGGGTAATTTCAAGCCAATGGCTGAGCAGTTTCAGCTCCTCTCTACACTGTAGGACCAGTTTGGATGAAATGTAGTTGAAGTCTAAGGCCTTAATAGCTGCTTAACTGTCTGAGAAGATAGCTACTCTTGCACCAACTTCCTTGTAGAGTTCTAGGGATTTGCATGGAACACGGTGGCATAATCAGGAAGACGATTTGATTGAGATAGGTTGAGTGGCTCCGAATGGAAGCCAGCTCCCGCAACACAGTTCAACTTAGAACCATCGGTATAAATTTCGATATCGTGTCTTCCAATCACCTTTGCTCCAATCGGCTCTCGGTGGAAAACGTACCGTAAAGCCTTTCTTGAAGTTGAGGTCGGGGACTGTGTAGTCTGATCCGTTTTTGAGTAGCAAGGGTCCCTGTAGGAGGATCTTACTGTGACCGTACGACCTTGTTGTCCAGCTTCCTATGTCGCTGAATCTCATCGCGCTACAAGTAGCTATTGTTTTAATGTGTAAATCTAATGGCAATAGATGTGTTAGTACATTGAGCGCTTCAGTAGGACTGGTGCTAAGCACTCCTGTAGTTAAGATACACGCTGTTCTTTGTATCTTGTTCAGCGTAGTTTTGTTGTATTTCCTTTCTGTTGCAGGCCACCAAACTAGTGCCGCATATGTTAGTATTGACCTTAGAATGGCTGTATAGGACCAATTGGATAGTTTTGGTTGGAGACCCCATTTTTCTCCCAACATTTTCTTACACGTGTAAATTGCTATATTTGCGTATAACCGTCAATGCGCTTTGAAGCGTTTGTAGCATCGCATTCGTCGAATTCGCCCTGAATACCGCGGAGGAGGAAGCTGGCGCTTATTCCATGACTGATTTTTTGACTAGAAATCGCATTTTAACCATCAATCACTCACCGTATTCACCTGATATGACTCCCTATGACTTCTAACTATTCAGAAGATTGCATTTGGCCACGAAAGAAAAATGTTTTGCGTCCTTAGAGGATTTGGATGGACTATTTTTTTTATGGAAAACGAAATTTTTTCAGGGGACTCAGCCAACATTTTTTTGTTTGTTGTATATGGTTTTTCGATGTATCAACGTCCGCTATATTCTGGTTTTGCTGGATTAGTAATTAGTGATTAATAGAAATTATTTGATTTAATATTTACAATTTTTGCTGGAAGTAAATCATCCGAGGAAATGAAATGTTAATGTCGATCCTTCCATTATTGGGAACTTACCAAAGCTGCCGTTTGGCAAAAATTCACACATATTCATTCCATTTGCTTAGGGTTGTCGAGGCAGAGCAAGTGTGTGAGAGGACAGAAACTTTAGACTTTGATAACTTTCATTTATTCTCGTTAAAAACTCTTAAACCACCTCAGATCTCTAAAACTACTCTATATATATGGGGCACATCCACCTATCGGATCGGATGCAAGTCGGTGGTGCGCATCATGTATTCAAAACGGTTTCGATTTGTGAAAGTTATGCTTCATAAAAGATGTCGAGTTGTGAGCCGCTATTCTTAAGTTGGTTTAGTAAATGGTGATCAATTTAGAGGTATCGCATTTTTAATTGAAATAAAGCAACGGAAATTCAAATTGAATGGACAATCTTTATTATTTTTGTGTACAACCATTCATAACATTTATTTTTTAAAGATATTCTTTTTAAAACATTGGCCGCAACTGCGCCGTAATTCGACTATTCGTAAACACCAATTGTGTATGACTCGCTGGAGGACTTCGGTCGGTATCTCGTGAATAACTTTGGTAATGTTAGCTTCCAATGCCGCAATCGAAGCTGGTGATATCATACAATCTTGGTGGCCAATCCACTGATCCGAGACGAGATTCATTGTTTCACGGGCAAGTAGCGTCGACTTGTTTGCACCAAATGCTGTAGAGATCACGAGCTTCAATTTCCGCCATCAAAAAGTAATTTATCACAGCGCGATAGCGTTCACCATTCACTGATACATTGGCGCCAGCCTCGTCTTTGAAGAAATATGGGCCGATGATTCCTCCAGCCCATAAGCCGAACCAAACATTTACTTTCAGTGGATGTAATGGCTGTTCTAGAATAGCTTCGAGTTGCTCTTCATTCAAAATTCGGCAATATTGCTTATTGACGTGGCCGTTAAACCAAAAATGGGCCTCAGCGCCATACACCATAAGTTGACCTGACCACATGATGAACACTTTTCACAGAGCGTCGATTATCGTCTTTCCATTATGAAGTGCCAATGAATACTTAAAAAATGATGTACTTAATCTGACAGTAGTCACGCGTGATATGTCAGAAAAACTGGATTGGAAAAAGTACCTCCAATCTGATCACTCTTTATTAATAGCGCTTGATACTTGCTAGGTGCATTCGGATTAAATGTAAATTCTAACTTCATTATAGCAAAATTCGTTCTAATTAAATATTTTGATTAAGTTAGAACAAGTCTTTAAATCGATCTCCCTGAAGAACGTCAGTTGCCTAAACTGTAATTAATTTTAAAAATCTCGCACTGAGATAAAAATTCAACAAAAATTCACTGCGGGCAGCTTGCGTCTTCTCTGGGCCACACAAAATTTGTATTCATGTAACTACAAGCATCTGTGCATATATATATACATATTTACATCTGTATATGTATGTGTGTAATACATATCACGCGTTTGCTGCAATAACGTCTTCCGCCAAGTCTTTTATTTTGTTCGAGTACCTGCCACTTCGGCTGCGGCTACTTATTTCATATTTTATAAAAAAAAAAACCGTTGCGTATCTATCAAAATTAGCTCATTAAAAGAACCAGCTCGATTGCCTTTATTTGTATTTAGAGAGCAGTGCTGCGAGTGAATTGATAATTTTTAGAGCGATTTTCTAGAATTTTTCATTTTCTCAGTTATGACGTTCTTTCACCAAACGAGCGATATGTAATTCAAGCAACAAATAATTTATAATAACAACAACAACAACTATGCCCTGAGTAAAGAAAGAAAGCAAAATCATAAGCCACCACCGTCAGCGCCACTGACGCTCCCTCTGCCGCTGCTATGCGAGCAACGAAGCAAGCAAGCAAGCAAATCTTGACAATGCGACGTGATTATTATGCGATAAGAGTTTGCCCAATGCTTTGGCCTGAGTGCGAGCGTATGCCAGTGGCAAAATAGCGGTGGAAACGGCGGCGAAACAGCAGCTCATGCAGCCGTTTTGAAGGAAAAGTAATGAGCGAATATGACTATAATATTTTTGAGATACAAATATGAGTACAAAGGCACTTATAAACATATAAATAAGTGTATATATGTATGTATGTATGTATGCGCTGTTATGTGTGCATGTATGTAACTTAAAGATTTTGTTTGCAAGCGCAGCAAGTGTGAGTACACACCGCTCCCAGCCCGGCCTTCGCGGCCACACAGCTGACTGACTGACTGGCTGGCTGAGTGCTTGATTTGCTGCCTGATGGCTGGCTGGCTGCGTGGCTGGTTGGCTGACTGTGTGATGCCTGAGCAGCGTGTGAATTGCTGAGTAACCCAGCTCTAGCGATGGGTAGCTTTGAGTGAGTGGCGGCGCTGTCAATGCTTTGCCATACATACACACACACACATGCACATGCACATACATTTCGCTTGATTACCGGCTGTGGTGTGCCCATCTGTTTAGCTGTCTCATCACTGCTGCCTGTGTGCTTGTGTGCTGGGCTGCATGTGTAATTGGGGAGCTTGCGAGCGCGGCCGGCATTCGAGTGAGCGTGAAGTGCTATTGCTGCTACTTTTGCTTTCCGCTTGCCGATTTGTTACACGCTCCGCCAGCAATCGGCGCTGGATGTGAAAAAGTGTTTATTAGATTTGCGATGCTTGGCAGCAAAGCGGCCGCTCGTCGCTTTCCGATGGATTTGACATGTGTTGACACTAGACACTAAATGTTTGCTGCCCAGCAACGCCAGTCGATTTGTCATGTAGCGAATGAGAAAGCCAGCAAAAAGTTACAAAAGAAAAGAAACTGAAATAAAAATAAAGATTTTATAATCAAATAAAATCAGATTCAGGTCGTTTTGCAGCATAGAAAGATAGCGGCGCATGCAGTTTTTTACCACTTCGCTCTACCACTTCGACTCCCTTTGCAAATGCCTTTGTCGAGCTACTCATTTTTGTTTTTGCTCTCCATCGTCACTGAATCTTAGCCGTAAACGACTGTTAAAACTTAATAAAGAAACGTACATATGCGGCGGTTCAATGCCGAGCAGTGACGGCAATCGACCAGCTGTTCGCCTCACTTCACATCACTTCACGCCACTCCACTCCATTGCACCTCATTCAGCACAATTCCTTTCGCTCCCTCCTTCGTTTCTCCCGCTGCCCATCTGCACGGCTGTAGCTTAATTGTGATTTCGTTTGCTGTTTGTCTTTTTTTTGTGGCGGTGTGGTTTTCAACTCAGTGGCGACGGCGATGAACTCTTCTAACGATGTGGTGTCGATTTCGCCTTAATTTTCGTTACTGCTGACAAATGTATGCTTGTTTCTATGTGTGCACGAACAAGTGATAAAATATATGCATACATATTTAAATAATTATTTATCGATTTTATTTATTTATTTTATTATTTATTTGGTTTGCTTGTCACATGCACATATAGACATGCATATAAGTATATTAGGCCGGGTCAATTCGTATGGAATTATTTTTTCGATATCGCTTCTAGCAGATGCGGATTCTATAAGTACATAAAATGATAAGAAAACAAGTCTGTTACAGCAAAGCTCTAAAGTTAATTTCGAGCCACCAAATATGAAGAGAAGCTATAATAAATAACACTGGCACACAAGAAAAAGAGTTCGCACCCAAAATACAAAAGGGGCAAATTTTCCACACTCGAGGTTGACTTGTTTACAGTAGTACAGAAAACAAATTATGTGACATATCACGCTGAAATTTGTAAGCTTATAACAGTTTTGCCATATGTCATCCGCGGACCGTTTTATTGATAACGTCTCGCTCATATTTGAGCACAAGGTACATTTTGAGTTGTGACCCTTTTGTATTTAGGGTGCGAGTTGTCTGTACACCAGGTGCCACCTATCTACGGCCATGTTTTTCGACCCGCTGAAAACGAATTTCAAGTCACTTTGGGCCGTCCAGCCTTCAATTACGAGTAAATTGCAAAAAAAACCCAAAAATTAGCGAAACTTCGCATAAAATAGCAAAAATAGCAAAAAATGGATAAAATAGCAGAAAATCGCTGCTGAAAAAATTGAAAAAAACCCTTTCAAATACAATTAAATACATTTTATAGTATTGTTTATTAAAAAAATACAAGATTAAAATCTGAAAATGTAAAAAAATTGTAAAATCTATGAAAATGACGTATACAAAAAATTAGAAGAACGATTTTCCTAACTTTCAAACTGTTTTCCGGTGGTATCGAACTCTTTTATTTTCAAATGATCAACGGAGAGGATTTCTCTTTCGTTTGTTATTATCTTTTGGTATATCTCTTTTGAGTGTGAAGCAATAGTCTGCCATCATGTTGATATTCCGATTTCCTTGATACCTAGTCTCCATTTCACTTATGTCTTGATGAAAGCGTTCTCCCTGTTCTTCACTGTACTCCCCAAGATTCTCAGGAAAGTAGTCGATGTGAGAATCTAGGAAGTGTAATTTTAGGTTCAGTAAGCATCCTAAGTATTTGTAATTTGTCACTAATTCTTCGACTATTGTCCTGTAATTTTCACTTTTATTATTTCCTAAAAAGTTATGACATTTTTTAAAATTTTTATTATTTCCACATTTTTTTATACGGTGGATGATGCTACGGTCAGATATGTTCAGTTCTTTCGCATTTGGTTGGCACTTCGTCGGGAATTTTGCTAAGGTCGCTCCTTCACGTTTTGCACCATTTCACGTGACGTTGCTGTCTTTTGATGACCACTTCCATGACGTTTCGCGATGCTACCAGTAACGAGTAACGAGTAAAGGTGCGATAAACAAAACCTTTATTTCTTATAGGGTGCTCGAGCTCACTAAGAATCGCTGGTTGTGATTTTCCAGCCAAATATAATGCATTTGAAATCCATTAGTGATTTTCTTTTTTCGTGTTTACTCTCGGCAAAATGCTTCCGCGCGCTTGTAAACAATATTCTGGACTGTCATTTACCCAAATAGCAGACAGCTAATACCCATGCATAACCGCTGCGTGAACGGCCTGAATTTGGTTACACTTCGAGTGTCGGACTCTGTATACATATACATATGAGAAATCAGAAGAATTCATTTTTCTATCGGAAAATCCAGTTCTATTAACTCTGTAGAATTTATTTGATCTAGAAGTGATTAAAAAAATATATCTAGAGCATCAATTAAATTTTAGTGATTTTAAAACTGAAGTATGTATTAATGCGCCCCATGGCGAAATAATAAAGGTTGAGTAATAAGAATGTTTCCTCTGTTCATTTTCTGCCTTTATTCGTTGGATGTTTCATGTGTTGCCTCATCTCAGGAATGTACTTACATATGTACATAAACAAATTTAGGGGGTAATTTTGCACTTATCTTCAAAATATTATATGCTTATGTTGCAAGCATTTTCTCATTTAATTTTCTTTTTGAATTTTTGTGAAAAAAATGGATGAATTCTGTGCAATGTAATTCACATTCATTCACAATCATCCGATTTTGTTTTTGAATAACTTTTTTACTAAATAAAAAAAAAAATATTTTGAATGATGAAAATTTTTATTTTGACCTTTGTATGTGTATACTGGAACTATGTAATTCACAAATGTCAAATAAGACTGACGTACGATGCCATATCCGAAAATTATAAATCTGCCGATAAGATGCTTAGTTTTGGCCACCAGGTTTGAATAAAAACATTTTTAAAATTAGTTATTAGGCCAAGGAGACAAAGATGAAAATGTTACAACTTAGCAAAAGGACTGTCGAGAAGAATGGAGGTGTATTGTAGAGGAGGCAATGGTCCACATCGGACTTTAATGCCAGGATGAATGAAAGTTAGTTATTATTTTTCCTAGTGGGGGATATCTCCAAAGGAATTGTTAATTTTTTATGTATTACTGAATCAGAAATCAGAAGTCAACACAGTTTGACATTCTCAGCTGTCAAACCATAGTTATCGACATCGAATTTATTGTTTTAAGGTTTTATATGGGTTTCGTCGGGTAAAAAAGGCCTATTTTCTATTTTTTTTATCTATGTAAAAAATTATTTATTTAATTCAAACTTTTTCTGTCTTATAGATACATATTTAAAGAATAATTTCTGAAATTAAAAAAAAAAAAAAAACTCCTCCATTGTGACGTCATTTCCGGTGAACCCTCGAAAAAAAGGCGCGTCCGCTTTGTCAGCATAACACCTGACAGGCTCATCAAAAATGAAAAAACAAAAATAAGTGCTTTAGTTAAGACCATAATCTCGTGCTTGAACGAAGGAAAGAAAAAAAAAATAAAAAATGGAATTTTGGCAGACATTTTTGCAAAACCATTAAAATTTCTGTCAAATTTGCTTGACATTTTGTTTTTTTTAAATAGTTGTAATTGAAAAAAAAAAAAAAATCCTTCATTCAAGCACGAGTAAATTGTATTTCAAACACCTCTGTAAAATTTCATCGAGATCGGTTGAGTAGTTTGAGAACATTTGACAACCGACTTTGAAAACACGGTTCCGAGAAAAACGCGTTTAAAGTTTTGAGTAACAATAAAAGTGGCTTGGAGCACACACCTTCCAAAGGCTGTATCTCCGAATTTATTACTCGGATCGACTTGAAAATTTTGGATAATATTCCTGAGAAGTTGTAGAAATTAATAAGCAAAACAAAAAATAAATCGATTTTTTGAACCAACGAAACCCATGTAACCCCTTAAGAATTCTAAAATTTACAGAGCAATATTGTTGTGGTACATTTTACACGCTTTCGCGTAAGATGTAATTTAAGGTTTCTTATATTTTTTCAAAAATTCATTCAGTGTGATTGGTTATTCCTACAAATTACACGCAATAAGGCTTACATAAATTTCGGCATACATACATACACACATACATATGGGCATTTTCACAAAAAGGTCAACCACGAGTGCAAAACTCAAACTGTTCCTGAGAACTTTTTGTTGATGAATAATAAATCTCAAATGTGTTTACTTTATAAATATAAAAGAATTTTTCTTTTCTTTTAATTTTGAGCCGAAATATACAACGAATATACAAAATTTACAAAAATCTATATTGACCAAATATACCAACTTTTTTCCTTGTAATATTCCCTTATTCAAAGCAATACTATAATGTTTTAATAATTTAAAAATCTTCTACTGATAGTAACATAATGTTTAACAAGCAGAGAGACTTAGTGGAGATCGAATAACGGTAGTTTTTTTTGATTACTTCTGCTTATATTCGTATGTCGCGTCCGTTACCGAAAAATATCATTTATTGTTCTCATTAGTGCAAAAAGTGTTGAAGTATAAAATGCTTTCAGACTTTAAGCAAATAACTTATTTCACTTAAGAAAAGTAGCCATTGACTCTCGACAAAAACGATTAATAAAATTTATTGGTGTTTGAAATTCGTCGCGTCCGTTACCGCGAACCTTAAATTTTAAATAAAGTCGTAGAGATTGCACAAGATTAAAATTTTATAGATGGCAAAAACGGCAAAAGAAACAAGAAAAGCAATAACAACGAAATATAGAGAGAATGTGAAAGCAAACGTCGAGAAATGGCAGCTGTGTACGCGATATTAAAGACGATCTAGTTCCAATACAGTTTATTAATCAATTTGATACGCAAATCGATCGCATAACTTTAAACTACACTATTGGTCCTTTAAGCGACTTAATTAATGATGTAGAGATTCCGCTACCAGCTTTTAAAATGCATTGTTTTATTAAACGTCACCAACAAAATTACTTTGAAATTAAAAAGAAAAATTTAGCACCTAATGAAATTGTTATTCAAGTTGATTTTGCTGAAAATTATCGCTTGACATGCCAAAACGAAATTCAAGATGCCCACTTTAGTTATAACCAAGTAACAGTGTTTACGTGCGTAGCTTGGGTTCTTGGTGAAACCAAGTCCTATGCTGTTATCAGTGATAGATTGACTCACAGTAAATTCGACGTTTACTGCTTTATTTCCAAAATTATCAATATCTTACAAAACCAGTACAAAGGAGTTACCAGCATTTATATTTTCTCTGATGGAAGCACTTCCCAATTCAAAAATAAATTTATTCTTTCTAGTATTCCAAGACTTGCAGCTGAATTTCATTGCGGAATCTTAGAGTGGAATTTTTTCCCCACTACACATGGCAAAGGTGCTGTAGACGGAATAGGTGCCGTAGTTAAACGAAAAGTCTGGCAAATCGTTAAAGCAAGAAATATCGTTCTCGGTGATGCCTTATGCTTCTATGAATGTGCTAAGAACAACATTGATGGAGTTAAAATTTTGTACATACATATATCTCTGGAACACAAATTGATAGTTTTTCTAATCAACTGTCAGAGTTATGGCAAAATGTTCCAAATATCAAAGGAGTTAAAAGTATGCATTGGTTTTCATATTTCGACAGTAAATGTATTGAAGTTGCTCGGACGGCCTATTCATTAAAGAAAATAATTAAAATAGACCATCCTAAAAACTAATAACTTTCTTCTTAATTTTTTAAGTCGTTTTTACTGCAATATTACTTGAGTTTTTATTTTCAATAAAATTGAAGTGTTATAATGAAAAAAATTCTATTTCCTAGCTCATGGAAAATTTTGTCGCGTCCGCTATGTCGCGTCCGTATTTCTTCTATACTCAATTAAAAAAAACGAAGAGAAAATTATCATATTTCATAAACCTACGAATAACAGTCATCTGTTCGCATTTATTAACATATATATTGTATATACATATATAAAAATCCTTAATGTGCTGAATTTTGTATATGTATTTCAGAATGCGCCTCAAAAAAACTTCTATTTTTTGTCGCGTCCGTATCACTTTATAATTGCTTATAACTACGTACTTATTTATAAAAGATCTTTCCCGTATATGTATGTACATATATTAAAATCTAGAACTCCGTCAGCCCTTTAAAACAATATCAATATATATAAACTTTTACTTTGCCTTCATTGTTTTGGACGCACTTAAAAGCGTACAAATGTCGCGTCCGTTACTGTGAAAATGCCCATATGTATGTACCTATGTATGTATGTATGTATATGATCATTCGCGAACAAAGATTTATGAAATTTCTATTAACATCTGGACAGGAATCATTAAAATCTCATTGTCAACACGAAAAATTGCTGAAAGAAGGCAATCATATAGATTGTTGAATTAATTACGACTGTTGTTGTTGTTTTTGCTGCTTTTGTTTGTGTTCTTTAATGAAATGTTTTGTTGTTGTTGTTATTATTGTGTTAAGTCTCATTTTCCCGAGTATGTTAGCATAATCATTATTTCCATCAGCAAAGCGAACAGTTAGTTACATAGCAGCAGCTACAGTCAAAGCAAGAGCGCAACAATAATAACAACAACACCAACTATTATCAACTCAAATGCAATTTTGGAGAAGGCCGAAAAAAAAACACAGAAAATACACTCAGTTACACATTTATTCGCATTTATGTAAGTATGTATGTATGTATGTATGTATGCACATATCACCATACATATTTATATTATTAGTAACAGTTTTTGCTTTTGTAGTTATTGTTATTACGAGTACTATTTATTGTTGTACTGAATAGCAGTATGCTTGCAAAACTCTTTACTCGTACGTGAGCAGCAGACTCATCCCGCAGTGCGAGGCGAATACGGCGAAGAGTGCAGCGCAGCAAATGTATGTATGTGAAGACAGTCAGACAAAGAGACGGTGTGAACGACAAACAGTCAATCGAAAGGAGAGGCAGAGCGCCAATTGTTCAGTTATAGTAGATTCGTTCATTTTTTTGTTTTTCGTTTTTATTCTTTTCTTTGATATGCTTGAATCTACTTATGCACATCCATATGTATGTTATGTGTGTATGCGTATGTCACATTCAGCCGTCAGTGAGTGCGACTCGCAGTTACAGTAAACAATTTCCTAGCTAAAGACATTACATATTCCTCTGTGCATTATATATATGTATTTATGTATGTATGTATGCATGTGTGTATGTATGTATGCATGTGTGTATGTATGTATGCATGTGTGTATGTATGTATGCATGCACTCGTACGTATGTGAAATGAGTGTCATAGATACTTGCACTGGCATTCATTTGCCTGCCTACTTGCTAGGTAGCTCGCTGACGTTTTTCACCAGCCAGCCTGTCAGCCAGCTGTGGTGCTGTGCTTGCGAACTGAACTGAGAGCTGTGCTGCCGGTTGAACTTACTCGGTGTGGATTTGTGGATTTGCTGCAAAACTTATTTATGCATATGTAGATATGTATGTGTGTATGTATGTGCATATGTAAGCTTGTCTAGTATCTAGATAAAATTATGCTCTTTTGGTATCTTCTGTTAGTTTATTCGACTTTTCTAGGCAGAAATGAATTGATATAATACATCTACATGTGCATATGTATGTGTGTATACTGTATGCGTTTTGTTTCTACTTCGCTGATGTACATTTGTATCAATTTATTATCAATGCGCTTGGTAGCTGTTGTTGCAGTTGCTTCCAAAGTGCAGTGCCGAGAGCAGCGAAAACAAGTGAACTAAAGTAAAGGCAAATGAACAAAACCTTGCACGCATAAATACCGTATACCACACACATATGTATGCATGTATATATTTGTGTGTGTATATGTATGTATGTATGATTGTTTGCATGTGCGCAGGTAAGTAATAAACAGAAGCGTATTGATACTGCACTATAATTTGTGAAATCTTTCAAAACTTCGATTGCTTTGTTTTTGTGTGTTGTTTTTGTTTGTTTGTAGAGTAACTTTGTTAGATTTGGCTTTTAATGGTGGGCATGACGCGTGTGCCCGATAAATATTAGTCTTTTGGTATTTTTGCTAATCCTGGGCGAATATGAATGAACGACACTGAATTTTTTGAAAATCCATCGCTCCTACCGCAAATAACCATTGACCCCAGAAGGCATAGGCGCTGGAATTGACGGCCCCAGAACCAAGCGCTCTGTGCCGAAGGGCAGTTTTCCCAGCACATTCCAAGCGGAAATGTCTGCAGAAATAAACTTAGACAGAAATGTCAAGAATGAGCGAATTGCCATTCTGAGTAACAGTCAGGCGACGACAGTCATGACCTTATTGTCTAATTTGAGTCGCAGGGCATGGGGATATAACTGGGAACGAAATAGCGGACGCATTGGCGATAGACTGTAGGTTCCTCCATTTGTGGAACAACATCAAGACGCACACCACAAATAGGAGGAGGAGCTACGGCCAAACACACAAAAAGGGTGTACGCGCCAATTATATAGGTATATATTGGCGATAGAGGCTGCAGCCTCACATTTAATAGGACTCGAGTCCTTCCTTACTACGGGACAACACACCATCAAGGAGAAGGTCAGGACTGAAGAGCTAGTGCTAAGGGAGCTTTGCTAGCACCGACCAATGGGGCTACGCCAGGCGAAATCCTTACTGGGAGGGTACAACCAAAAGAGGTTTAAAAAACTCATAACCCTCCCCAAGGATAAACTGACGATGTTCACGCGCATCCTCACAGGCCACTGTAAACTGCGCAGTTATCTTCATATGATTGGGATTTGGTCTACGGACTCTTGTCGTTTCTGCGACCAATTTCGAGAGACTCCAATGCACCTTTCCTGGAATACCGCGCCATAGCGCCGAAACGGTTGAGACATCTTAGTCAATTGCAGCCAGAGGAAGGGCACATATGCTCAGTCTAACCCAGCTCTATCCTGAGTTTAATAGGGGAACTGGGCCTGGATGAGGTACTATGATGAGTATCATAGATGCCACAAAAGACCATGAGTGTGAAGTGTAAACCCAAAATCAATCTAATCTAATCTAGCGTTTCAGAGTTAAGCTATATTTCTTGAACTTAATGAATAACTCTAATAAATCTTATAGAGGCTTTTTAATCAGTGCTTCTCACTTGATTTTGCTTAGTTAGATTTGATTTATCCAAATACCGAAGCCTATTTCTATGCAACGCGGGACAATCATAGAAGAGGAGAGAAACACTTTTGTTCATCACTTTCTTCTACCTTTTCGGCACACCTGCTTATTAGATAGCATCTATGCCCTTTGTCTCTTTAGAGTTCACACAATAAAATATCTATCCTCTCTTTGCAGAGAGTACGCACTTCGTGGCCATTTTCGATCCTAAAGGTTGGTTAAATTTCAAAGGCCGATGTTGAATGTGAACCACACCTAAATGTGAAGTTTTTCCTGCATTTCATTTGGAATTTTGCAATTTCAGACCAACTCAATTGAACCACGGAAAGATAAACAAACGAGCAATGCGTTAAAGTTATTCAGGCTTATTATGAAAACGGGCGTTCAAATCAAAATGCATATCGCGCACTTCGTGATTTCAGTGATGAGGCACATTTTCACCCCAGTGGATTCATCAATAAACAGAATTGCCGCATTTGGGCGAATGATAATCCAAGAGTGATTGCCGAAAAACCAATGCTCCCACAAAGAGTGACTGTTTGGTGCGGTTTATGGGCCGTATTTTTTCCAAAATGAGGCCGGTCAGGCAGTTACTGTGAATAATGTTCGCTATCGTGAGATGATAACGAACTTTTTATGGCCCGAATTGGAAGATATGGATGTGGACGATATGTGGTTTCAACAGAACGGTGCCACTTGTCACACAGCTAACGAAACAATGGCTATTTTGCGCGAAAAATTTGATGGCCGAATAATCTCACGTCGCGGAGATGCCAATTGGCCGCCAAGGTCATGTGATTTGACACCGTTGAACTTCTTTCTTTGGGGTTATTTGAAAGAAAAGGTGTACGTCGATAAGCTAGCAACAATTCAAGAGCTAAAGGATGAGATAATTCGGCACATTAATGGCATAGAACCTCAATTATGCCTCAGCGTCATCGAAAATTTGGACCATCGAATGGGGGTGTGCCGCTGACACGGCGGTAGCCATTTGGCCGATATTTTGTTTCATACGTAATTGAGCCATACCAATATTATCATAATAAGGAGAAATTTTATTCAAAATCAACACCGGCCCTTGAAACTTAACCACCCTTTATTTGAATAAAGTGTGAGAACAGCGACTGTCAAATGCAAATAAAGAAATAAATGTGAAAGAGTTCAGAACTCTAATTACAGCTTGGGTTTCTCCAAATAAGAAGTTATCGATTCTTGCCCAATTGTATACATCATCGTTTGAAACTTAAGCTCGAAAAATCTGCAGAGATCGAGCAAGATGTGCTTAGAAGTGGACTTTGCAAAACTCCACCATTGTCTATGCTGCGATCAAGCTACGAGTCATCTCTCAAATTTGCTAGATTATTAACCCTAATCCCATGTCGATGGGTCCTTCGTGTCCGTCCAATTCGTTGAGAAATCATGAATTTTCTATGAAACTACTGCACTGAGCATGTTTCATACCATTTGTTTATGATAAAATATTATTAAAATAAAAAAATTTGATAAAATCTCTTCGGATATGTTTAGTTAAAGCTTAAAAGATACCTTATGAACGACCCATCGGCATGAGACTAAGGTGTCCGACATGGGATTAGGTTCGAATCTCCGAGTATGAAACACCAAAATGATAGAAAAAGTTTCTTCTAACAGAGGGTGGGCCATATAGCGTTTGCTTTTTGAACCACCTATTTTTTTGAGAATGGTAACACAAATGAGATGTCAAATGTGTTCATAATTTACTTAAAGGTTTGACATTTACGAAGTGGGACGCTATACGCTTGAACAAAATTGGGAAATATTGAAAACCTATTTCCAAAGTGGTGAGCCTTCTTCTTCTTCCGCGGTTACAGTAAATGGCGAGCGTTACCGTGACATGCTCAACGAGTTTTTATTTCCAAAAATTGAAGAGGATGACATGGATGACATTTGATTTCAACAGGACGGTGCAACTTGTCACACTGCCAAAGTTACACTCGAACTTTTGGCTACCGTTTTTGAAAACCGAATAATCAGCCGAAATTTCGATATCAATTGGCCGCCTCGGAACTGTGATTTAAGCCCGTTGGACTACTTTTTGTTGGGAACCGTTAAGGACAAATGCTATGCGAACCATCCAGAGACGATTGATGCTTTAAAACACGAAATCGAAGTTGCCATTCATGAAATTGGAGCCCAAACAATCGAAAATGTGCTTAAAAATTGGGTTGATCGAATGGCCTACTGTAAAGCCAGTCGTGACAGTCATTTGAACGATATTATTTTTCATTCATAAATGACAATGTTCAATCTTCAAAATAAAAAAAAAAGTTTAAAAAAATATTGATTAGTTTTTGTTTTTTATATCCGATTCAAAAAGCAAATTTTACATGGCCCACCCTAAATTATTAGAAGAATGGAAAGAGCCTTCGTCCTAATTCAAAGAGGAATTATTCCTGTAAGTGACCATTTAATACAGGATAAAGATCTTCTGTTATATGAACCAGTGAAACAGTCAAAGCCATCAACTTTTACTTGCCAGGTTGGCAAAGAATTTTCAACTGGCAAAGGATGCCTAACCGGGGTTTTAAACAGAAATGCACCGCTTAATATCAGATGAAATCACTACTTTGGAGATGAAATGGGCGGAGGTGGTTTTAATATCTTCAGACATGAGATAGAAGAATTGATTGTGGATGATACCTTAAGTGACAATGATATGTGGATATCGTCGCAGGTCTAAAAAGTGATAATGATGAGGAAGAAGAGCCCACCCCCATTAGTTGCAAAATTAATTCGAGAAAATCTTCTTCAATCTCGCAAGAGAATTAGAAAATTATTTTCTTATTAATGAATGAGCCTTCACAGGACTAAAATGTACTCATTCAAAGTGTGAGCTCAGAGTAACTACATAACTATAAACGAGTGTCGTTTGAAAAGCTCATGCAAAGTCAGAGATAGGATACTACTGGCGTCTGTCAAGGTCATGTTTAGTTAGTAGCATCTTTTGGAAGAAACCACAGAAAGTTCTAGCTAAATTTTTTTATTTCTATGTGTTTGGCCTTCGTTTTAATCGGGTTTTAGTCGAGTGATTTTTCTTTTCCATCACAACAGCGTACCTGCCTGAGCAGTTGTGGTTAGTGCAAAATTGATGGAAACAGAATGTCAACTCATGGTGAAAAGATGTTTAAAGGTGTGCTATCTAGCAGACCTTTATTCGGCTCTGAGCGAATTCGACAGATATGCCGACGCCATTCGTTTTGTGTTTCACACAATTTAGCTTTAGCTTAAAATGACGTAAAATCCAAAGTTCCCCTCAAACTATGTTTTTTTTTTCATACCTAACGAGCAAATCTTTTTTCTATCCTTGGTGCCAACTCGTTTCACATCCCTCTATTTCGGACTACTATTTGTTCCCCAATTTGAAGGAATGGCTGGCGGGGAAATGATTTTATTCAAAAGCGGAGGTGATTGCACAAACGAATGGCTATTTTTCGTTCTTGCACAATTCCTATTATTCGGCAGGGATCAACAAACTAGAACAGCGTCGGACGAAGTTTTTAAGCCTAAAAGGAGGCCATGTCAAAATATACAAAAGGTTTACTTCAAATAATTAAGTAGTTTTTATTTTTTCGTGGACTTTTCAAACGCCCCACGTATGTATGTAATTTCAAGTATATAAACGCATTGTTCAGAAGCTATTGACATTACTTTTGGATATGGGAAAACACAGCTGATTGCATAGTAATGAATTGAGGTTAACGCGAAAATTAGGCAACTTGATAAATGCACACAGCCATACAAATGTACACATGCTTAGATGTTGAATGCATGTACGTGGTATGGTCGGCTGCTTCACTGTTATTTTGTTAAGAAAATATATATGTAAGAAAATCCCCTGCTTAAACGATATTTATATATGTATGTATGTGTGCATTGGAGCGGGTCAATTTGTATGGAACTATTTTTTTCGACGTAGTTCGTAGCAGATTTGGATTCCCCATAAAGTTATAACAAAAAAGTCGATCATAGCCTAGCTCTAAAGTCAATTTCGAGGTTACCACATTTTGAAACTTCTAAAAAAGTGCCTTGAATTTCTGTCTAAAAGGATTCGAGCACCATTTCGGTTTAGGCGTGTTTAACGTAAGCTAAGGTTCGATATAAAATAAATAATGAATATCGGAATGATATCTTGACTGGCAAAATCTTGTACTGATTCAAATTTTTTTCACCTTTTCGTCATCACAAATGAAATGTGAATTCATCGCACAGCAGACAACAGCAGAGACCAGAGACCAAGAAACAAACGCAACTCTGGACTTCTTGTCGTGCATTGAAGCTGAATAAAGTCAAGTTGGAGGTATTGGTCAGCGAGATCAGGGCGATAGTTGGTTTTTCGGTTCGTTTGCCTCGAAAAGGGTTAATCAAAATACCAGCGTATGTTACCAATCAGTTGTCCTACCAATCAGGAAGAAGCAGAAGATTACCAATCGAGCCATTAGATCAATTGGACGTGAATTCTGTACAAAAAATGGACGCGCTTAGCGAGAAGCAAACTTCGCTTTCATCAGAGCAACGCACCAGCGCACAGGTGTGCAGTAGCAGTGGTCAAATTATATGAATTATCCATTCTGCTACTTGCATAATGGCAAAAATATCCGTTTGAAAAAAAAATAATTGCCATTCCTCCCATAGCGTAATGAAACTTTTTACTATCGTTTAAGTACCATCCGGCTCCAAAACCTATTTCATTCTTGCATCCATTGGCACGCTGGATAAATAAATAAAATAAAATCATTTTTATAAATTTTTTATAATATAATATTTGAAAAAGCGTCTCTGTTTCGGGCTAATTCCAAAAGATTACCGATATTTTGGACTCCGATCCATTGACGCATATTTCGCAACCAGGATAATTTTTTTCTTCCGATGCCTCGTCTTCCTTCACTTTTTCCTTGTAGTATAAGTTGCAGAAAATTATACTTATGATTTCGGCATATATGACCCAGGTAGGCTGTTTTTCTGCGTTTAATGCACCGTCGAAGCTCTCCTTCGCTATTTACTCTTCGAAGCACTCCAGAGTTTGAGACACGGTCGGTCCACAGAATTTTAAGTATTCTTCTTAGTATCCACATGCTCTTCTGCTCACGCCATATGCATTAAATTTATTTTTACTCCCCCACCTTGATCGAAAAGTTCCTGGAATATATTCAGAAAACTCAAAATGCAAGTAAATTCCTCAAAAGTGATCTTATCGCCTTCAAAGTACTCCCAATAAACTGCAGCGCACTTCTGCCAGCGTTTAATCTAGCTTGCGAAACATTTCTGAAACTCTAACCCGTCTTCAATTTGTGGCTCCCCGTAGTGGTTTTTTGACTCACTCAAAAGGAAAAAAATCGCAAAGAGCGAAGAAGAGGTGAATTCAATGGCTGTTGAGTGGAATTTGTTTCGTTCTTGGTCAAAAATTCACCGGTTATGATTACACAGTGCGACGGTGCGTTATCATGGTGCAAGATCCCGCAAATCATTTCTTTTTGGCGAATAATTCCTTCACGTGAACCGCTCTGGTAAAAATTCGTGATGTACAATACCGCTGTAACCCATAAAAACCATGAGCATCTCTTTCTTTTTCGTCTGAAAACGGAGTGATTTTTCTTAGTCTTGGTTCATTCGGAGCTCTTCACTCACTCGCCTGATGTCTGGATTCCGTGTCGTACTCATAAGCCCGCGTTTCGCCTTCAGTCATGATGCGTCTGATAAATGTTGGTTCGTATTCAGTCTTCGGCGATATCAACGCTGTCAATTTTTTGCACGAAATTCAGGTCCTGTGGTAACAGCGGCCTACTATGTAGCACAACCTGGTGGAAACCCAAATCATTAACTACAATGTGCTGAATGGATCCATTAGCAATGTACAAGTCCACTGTCAGCTCTCTGAAGATTAATTTGCAGTTATTAATCATCACTAGGTCCTCTCTACATCATCCTCAATGGGCTCACGATCTCTTCTGAAACGTTCATGCCACTCGTAAACGGCTGTTTATTACCGAAACAGTTTCCCAATGCTTATAAGGTTTTCGCAGCATTGAACTCATTTTTAATATCCCTCTTTAAAATTATAAAAAAAAATCGAAAACACGTGCAGAGGTACATAGATTTACTCAAGACGACGTAACCTTTACAAATGCCAAGCCATGGCGTTAAAATTTTGGTAAGACTGTTAACGAAATAATGAAAATATAACTCAAATCAGTTGACTTAGAGTGTCACCTGACGGTTCTTCCGGGAACTTTTTGATCAAGGAGGTGTGTTAATATAAAGAATTTTATTCGTAGGTTCAAACTCTATAAAATAACTTCTGCTTTTGTGCTTGACAGACAAATAAATAAATAAGTACTAAAGCAACTGGAGTAATTCTTACATTTTATTCGATTCTTAGAGATCCGGAAAGTTATGAAGGAGCTGAGGAGCTTGTCAGAGAAAGGCTCGCGGTAGAAGTTCCGATTTCTCTATAGAAAATTAACCCCTAGTGTGGCTAATTGAAACTCATAACTCATAAATTTAGATTATGTTGATTCATACCGTAAGAGGTGAAGGCCAAATAACTTGTTGATGTTAGTAAATAAATGTTTAATTTGCTACTTTTTGTGTTTTATTCATTTGCTTTATTTCATTTACTTTATTTATCTATATTTTATTTATTGAACGCAAAGTAAAACTGATATCTTCTGGTGTTAATTTAGTCTCACGTTAAGCAAGTGAGGTCCAAGATTAAAAGCCCACAAGAACAGCGGAAAGGATTATTAAATAAAAATAATTAATGAGTGAAACTGTACATATTAAAAATTCGCATAAATTATTTCAATAATTAGAAGATTTCCGTAAAGGGCGAGAGTAAATTTAATTCGTTCGAAGCTGCTGATAGGAGCTACAAAGTGATGAATGGAGCGGGCAAAATGATGCATTTTACAGTGAAAGCTCAAAGTAGACTATAAACAAGAAGTAGTCCCCAACATAGTTGAGGTCTGCATGTCCGCCGCGGTGATAAATGCCATTTTATCGAAGTATAAAATATATAAAAGATATCTTAACATCTCCAAGTCATATGTATAAGGCGGGCACTATTGAGTCTTTTAAACTCAATCATGACTGAAAAGTCAATAATGGCAAGGAATCGGCTGCTCTGTAATTGCTCTAAAGCGATGGAGACTTGAAAACTCAAGCCTTGAAAAAACTCAAGCCTTGACGTAGTGGAGCATATGTGGGAAGAGCTTGGTCAGAAGGTGCCAAATAGAAGGTGGAGGTGAAGATGGAGCGAGAATGACACAAATTACTTGCCAAAGCATTTCAAGCCCGACTTTCAATCTAGCTATAACTTTAATAAAATCGTTTGCCTAAGACTTATTGCATTGCTTTATTTCAATAAATAAAATTCGTTTTAGTTTAAAACCTTGTTCAATAAATGACGTTTTTTCACTCAAACATGCCATGGAGTTTATTAAAGCTTTGCCCGACTTTTAATGCAATGTGCTATGAATATGACAAATAATATTGTATAACCGAATATGAATATTTTCACCAATTAGCCTAAGCGAATTAGCGTTCAACAATTTAAATATCTTACAACCGAGTAACTAGGAACGTTCAAAAGTCAAAAGCACAGCCAGAAACCAGAAACCAAAAACAAAAACTGACACATTTATACTTACACATAACAAACTAAATTTGCTGACAATAGCAAGAACTCTAAATACCAACAAACAAGTAAAATAAAAAATATATTGGCCAGAAGAGCGCACTCAAGTGTGTTCGTCAGTCGTGTCAAGCCAAGACAAGCCAAATAAATGCACCGATAAGGCGCATAGCGTAAAAAATACAATTTTGCAAGAGCGAGCAACAAAAATGGTCACAAGAAGAACAATAGTGGCGAAATAGCAGCAAGCAGACGAGTAGAAAACAAATGGAATTTCCGATTTCATTGGTGTAGCGACGACAAGCTTCGACGTCAACAACGATTAAGTTGCGGCCAGTTGTTGCGAAGGTGAACGATGCCATACTGTGGTCGTATTAAAGTGGCAAAGTGGATGTGTTCGCCGCTCGCCGATGAGGACAACAACGTTTCTCATAGAGCGATGCTCTGAGCGCATCTTAGCACAAGCCACTGCCGATCTCTAAGTAAGCTGCGCCAAGTAAGGTAAGCAGCTGAAAGAGACCGAACGAACTCTGATGAAGGCAAAAAACTGATCGAGACATGTGTATGTATGTGTGTATGTATTTTGGGCTTGTTGTTGGCGCTATGGTGGTGCATAGGGGTGTGCTATACTTAATTATTTATATTGTTGTTTTAGTTATGTTCTATTTTTTGTAATCAATGGCTACACTTTTTGGAGTCGTTTAACAGAACAAATACAGCTGAATTGAAGAAGAATCGTTGCAAGTGGAAAACAAACAACAGTACATCAGAGAGTGTAGAAAAAAGCAGGGAGCACGCACGAGAGAAATATAAATTTGAAAACTAAATATAACAACAATCGCACGCAACATCGTTGAGATAGCCCAAACTTCATTTGAAAACAATTTAGCACTATTCATGCAATCGCATCTCGAAAACAACAACAAAAAAACAAAAGAAAAATAGCAATGAATAACAAAGAAAACAACAAATATTCCACTAATGAGTCATAATAATTACTGAACAGCAGCTAATTCAGTTGGGCAGATGCAGTTTGTTTCGTAAAGTGTTTGGCGTGCATATTTACTAGGGGGAACTATTATTTGACTTTTTTAAACACCGAATGCGGGTTGATCCGGAAAGTTTATTTTAGGAGATACGAGTCAACCGATTGCCGTGGAAAATAAAATCGAGTACATTAGATATAAGGGCATACATATATGCATATGTACATATGTATATATGGTAAATTCCACCTAAAACGGCCTTATGCAGAAAAAAATTAATTTAGTTGTTTTTAGTTTAATTCAGTCAAATAATGTCTGCCAGAGAATAATATATATGGGAAAATCAAAAACTATATTTTTGCTTTAAGTTTAATAAGTTTGGCAACACTGTGAACTTCGCCTATACTGAAAAGTGAGTTTACATTCTTTTTACGATGTGTCTTTATTTTACATTTTCTTGTTCTTCCTTTATGACTATTGACAAAACCCCGTTATATTTGAATATAATATGCTATTGCTTCCATTCTTTCAAAGTTTCGACATGGTACATTGTAAAATACAATTTTTATCGATTTTTTAAAACTTTAAAATTTTCGGTCACACCCGTCCCACTAAAAATTGAAAAAGTTCAATTAAATTGGTACTGTACATTATAATCACTTGATACTTTGCAATGATAACAAAGTATGCGTAGTAAATAGTTTGGTGACATTTTACTAATTTTTTATTCGCGTTTTGGCAATTCAGTAATATAAAATACTTGGTCACACCCGTCACATAAACGCGAAGTGCTGGTTTTTTAATGGATTCGAAAACCAGAAAGTGGACTTTCTTAAAAATGATTACAAGTGACCTTAAGGAAAAGGTTGATTTGAAAGTTGTACACATTTTTTCAGATGGTTGTGCATCTTAATTCAAAAATAGGTACAACATTTTCAACATATGTATGTCATGCTCCTAAGGATTTTGGGTTAGAAGCGACATGGAATTTTTTCGCTAAAGGCCATGGTAAAGGGGCAGTAGATGGTATAGGGGCAACAGTAAAAAGAGCATTATGGACAGCCATTAAAGCTAGAGAATGTATTATGAAAACACCGCTGGACTGTTTCAAATATCTTGTTGCAAAACACAAATTGAATAAGATCAATGTTTTTTATGCATCGAAAGACGACATCAATCAGAATAGTTCTTTCTTAAACGAAAGATGGGAAGGCGTTAAAATGGTAAATAACCTTCAAAAAATGCATGCCTTTAAAAGAGCAGATGCGGTCCCTGTATATGGTTCCTATTCATATTTATCTGAATTTAAACAAATTTCATTGAAAAATACAGGTCTAGAGTATTGTGATGTCAATGATAGCGAATAAAAAAATGAACTGTTATTTTATGTGTTTTTATTCATAATTGGATTGAATAAAAAGTTTTAGTTCAGCAAAATTTTTGAAATTTCATACTAGGTCCCACCCGTCACATAAAGTGGTCACACCCGTCCCTTTTTTTAAGCTTTTTTTTTAAAGAAAAATATGATTTTTTTAGAAAAGTAAGTATGACATACAACCAGAAAGACTTCAAACAATGTGCTCCTCCAACATTTCTATACGCATTCTTTGGGAAATTTTACAAAAACTTCAATGAAAGTAAAGGTTTGTTGAAAGCTTAAATATGTAAGGTCACACCCGTCACAGTCTTCAAATGGCAGCTATGGTCGGAAATGATGCATTTTCAGTATGTACTTGGTATCAAACAACTTTAATACTCACATGGCAGGGATTAGTGTCCTTTAATTTAAGTAACAGTTTTAAATTCTAAAATTATAACGAAAAATGTCAGTAACACGGTCACACCCGTCACAATGGAAATGACCATATGCAAGTAATTCACACGTTAAGTATTTGACTGAGCTGCTCTTCTAATTTGTGATGTGCATTTAAATTTTGCGCTACAAATGGTGGGACCTTAAATTTAACGACGACGAAATTCAAACGATTTTTATAAAATTTTTTTTTACACCAAAAATACAGTCAGCCTCAGTGCTAAGGCGGAAACATTATTAGAAAACACCTATAGGAACAGGTGTTGGTGACTACCGCATGGAAGTCACGCACTAGCTTCGGCGGCCGCGAAGTTGATTTATTTCCTGTGAGCAAAACATAAAATAGGAAGGTTAACAAAGGACTACAACGCCACCTTTTTGTATTTTATTTTGCGAAATGAAAGAAAAATAAATAAAATATTTGCATATTCTGGTTTTCAATTTTCTCAAAATATTACGAAATATAGAACACTTTACAAGAAATTCGTATTTGTATGTCATAAGGTGCGAGTGACTGTATGTGTATATATTGTACCTTCTGCTCAAATATGAACGAGACTTTATCAATAAAACGGTCCGCGGATGACATATGGCAAAAATACATTTTTTTGTTTTTTGGTAGGACTGTTATAAGCTTACATGGCAAATTTCAGCGTGATATGTCACATAGTTTGTTTTCTGTGCTACTGTAAACAAGTCAAGCTCGAGTGTGTTTTTCGAATTTAACGATGGAAATTCAAGTTGAACAAAGAATTTGTTTGAAATTTTGTTATTCCACCAAAATTTCGGCTTCAGACGCCTTAAAAATGTTGCAGACAACCTATGGGGACTCTGCTCTATCGCGTGCACGTGTTTTCCAGTGGTACAAATCCTCCTCCCCGGAGGAGCCGAAACCCAAAAAACCACGTCAAAGTCGCTCAAAAATTAAGGTTATGCTGACTGTTTTTTTCAATTACGAAGGTGTGGTGCACTCGGAGTTCCTTCCGCAAGGCCGATCGGTTAACGCTGAATATTATTTAGACGTTTTAAGGCGTTTGCGCGAGAACATTCGTCTTAAAAGGAAGGAATTGTGGGACAACAAGTCATGGTTCTTGCATCACGATAATGCACCAGCTCACACATCACGTCTTGTTCGCGATTATTTGAACAAAAACAATGTTAATATCGTTCCGCAAGCACCGTATTCGCCTGATATGGCTCCATGTCACCTTTTCCTGTTTCCCAAGCTCAAGTTGCCGCTCCGTGGAAAACATTTTGAGACAATTGAAGTCATAAAAGAGAATTCGAAGAAGGAACTGAAATCCATACCGAAATCGGCCTTCCAGAAATGCTATGATGATTGGAAAAAACGTTGGCATATGTGTATCGCCTCCAATGGTGATTACTTTGAAGGAGATAAAAAAAAAATTGAACAACAATTAACCGTTTGTGTTTTATTAAATCAGTCTCGTTCATATTTGAGCAGAAGGTATGTATATAATTAGCGCTTGCACCCTTACACCCAGTTTTAAGCCGACGCCTGATATTTTTTATGAGGGGCTTTTTCATGGAAGAATTACACTCGGAGGTTTACCATTGTCTACCAAGGGACGACTGCTATAGGGTGGGCCATGTAAAATTTGCTTTTTGAATCGGCTATAAAAAACAAAAACTAATCAATCTTTTTTTAAACCTTTTTTTTTATTTTGAAGATTGAACATTGTCATTTATGAATGAAAAATAATATCGTTCAAATGACTGTCACGACTGGCTTTACAGTAGGCCATTCGATCAACCCAATTTTTAAGCACATTTTCGATTGTTTGGGCTCCAATTTCATGAATGGCAACTTCAATTTCGCGTTTTAAAGCATCAATCGTCTCTGGATGGTTCGCATAGCATTTGTCCTTAACGGCTCCCCACAAAAAATAGTCCAACGGGCTTAAATCACAGATCCGAGGCGGCCAATTGATATCGGAATTCAAAAACGGTAGCCAAAAGCTCGAGTGTAACTTTGGCAATGTGACAAGTTGCACCGTCCTGTTGAAACCAAACGTCGTCCATGTCATCCTCTTCAATTTTTGGAAACAAAAACTCGTTGAGCATGTCACGGTAACGCTCACCATTTCCTGTAACCGCGGAAGAAGAAGAAGACTCACCACTTTGGAAATAGGTTTTCAATATTTCCCAATTTTGTTCAAGCTTATAGCGCCCCACTTCGTAAATGTCAAACCTTTAAGTAAATTATGAACACATTTGACATGTCATTTGTGTCACCATTCTCAAAAAAATAGGTGGTTCAAAAAGCAAACGCTATATGGCCCACCCTGTATATGGTGCGAAGGCATTTTTAACCCAACCTCACCTCCCAAAAAAAAAAAGAGTCACATACCCGTACTCCTTATTACTTTAAGGTTGCTTGGCCGAACATTCAAGCAGAAGATGATGGAAACTTTCGGTCCGTACTTCCTATTCAAGTGAGAAGCTTTCTTATATGGAGTCTCTATTCCTGCAGCAAGTTTTTCTAGCGGCTGAAATGCTGCCTTGGTTTTGCTTAGCTAACCCAGAGCTGTCCTGCTCTACGTTACAGGTGGGTCAAGGCGTATTTTTACCCACATACACCACACGAATTAGCAGCCAGCCACAACAAACTAAACTAACCCAACATCTAAATATAAGTACTAGGGCAGCAATAAAATCCTTACTTGAAAATGTATCAAGGATATAAAATTTTGCGTAGGAAATATTTTGAAAAAGCCAGTATTAAAAATTCCCTTTCCCTCAGATTGACCAACACGCGCCGCACCACTACCTCACTTAATGGTGTGTTTTCCACCTCTTCGTGCAGCTAATTCGTTGGCTTGCTGCTCATTTTTGCTGGCAATACCTCGAATCTGCTACATTACGCCTGCCACTCAGCACATGTTGCAACACTGCTTGACATGTATGCAGTTAATTTCAGATTTTGTTTGCTTCTTTTACGATATTTTTGTTTCTCCTTTTTTACACCAAATGCTGGCGGAAAGCAGATGCGCTCATTTGTTGTTGCTGTTGTCAGCGTAGCTATTGATTTTGTTGTTGCATGTAATTTGCTGTTTGTTGAAGCATTTCTGCCGCCACTTTTACACTTTCTTAGTTGAATAATTTTGTTTTTTCTGTTTTTCTGCTTCATTTTCCCTATTTGTGCTGCCCATTTTAATGTTTATGGTAAAAGAGCGAAGGCACACCACCAAAACGGCGCTATTGCTCCTCTGCGGCAAGAGTTGCTGATGAGTTTATAATATATGTAACTCATCCGCCCCATGCACCTCTCTCTCTTTCTCACTCTCTGTCTCTCTATCGATTCGATTCTCTTCGCCACTGTTGTTTGTTGATTCCAAAACAGCAAATGTTTTACTTTTCTTCCTTCCACACTTTTGACTGGGCATACAAATTTACTTGGATTGCATAGAGAAGAATATTTTATTTGGTTATGGTTTTTCTTTTATCGCCTGTCTTTGCTGGCTGCTGACTGCTGACTGCCCTGTGGTTGTATTTGCATCAGCACTGTTGTAGTTGTTGGTGTGGCTTGCCATTGCCCCTTATATTACAAAAATTACTGTGCGGTTCAGTTCATTTCACTTGAGTGTGTACTACCTCGTACTCTGGCAGCCGAGGTGGTGTGTGAAAAATGCCGATGACACACATAGAGTGCGACTGTCGGCGCCCCGCAGGGCAGCAGAGCAGTGAACACGGCCGCCAACAATAGCAACAGCTACAGCAACAACAATAACAATGGGCCAGCATACGTACATTCATATAATAAAAGCAGTGCGACTTGAGACTTGCTTACGAGCAACAGACGGACAGACGGATAAATGTGCATACATGCATACACACATATGTACGAATGTATGTATACATGTGTACAAACTGACGTCTGGCTAAACGGCAACTACTCAACGTTATGTGTTTGCACACACATAAATAAATACCTCTGGCGCGCTGAAATATCCGTATCGCATTATTTTATTGTTTTCTTTTTTTATTGCTTTTTATTTCGTTCATTTTTATTTCTGTATGTGAGATGATATTTTCACCGGTTGCTGCAATCGTTCGAATTCAAGTGTTTGTCGTTAGCGCATCAGCTTTGGATTTTCGAGTACTGCTTGCAATAAAATGAATATGTAGAAAGAATTAAAGAAGAATCTCAAATATGTTCATATGTTCATATTCCACTTCGAAATATTTTATCATTTTTGCACAGTAATTAGAGTATTATTTTGTGAATTACAATACCTCAAACTGAATCTGAATCAAATAGCAGCTGCACAAGGAGAACAGCTGATTTTCCACTAACATAAAGAGTATTACTGTTATTGTTATTTTAACATTTGCGTTTTTTAGTGGTACACTCGCAGAGTGGTAGTGTACGCAGAGGAAGCATCGGCAGTGTGGAACTTTAACACGAACTAAACCTTATACTGTCCCAGTACCGACCCCTTCCGGTAGTAGCATCCCTATGTAGAGACTTACATATGCACTTATGTATGTATGTATGTATGCACTTTAGATGTAATGTTTACTTACCACAGCACGTAATTTCGCTAGTTTGACTGGGAGCCTTCGGAAATTAAGATCCGAAAGGGTGTTTTTAACTTTAAGCTTTGCTGTCGTGTTTTGAGGTTTGAAGTCTTGAGTGTATAAATTTTCGTTCTCAGAGCAAGCATTGAATAAGTAACGGAGCAAGTGATCATTAATGCTCTATCATGAGCAAGTTTTGAAGAGTTTCTTGAGCACTCTGTGTGATCACATCTAACAGGACCTAAAGAGAGTTTTATATGAAAAATGATAGAATACAAGATTGAAATGCGAAAACTAGCAGAACTTTGGCTTAACGTGAGATATATGAGAAACCAAATAAGATAGTGCCCATTAGGGCGGGTCGTTTTAAAAATCGCTCATTGCTCTGTGAAAATCGTATTCTAGGGATCAAAATAAGAAACTTTGCCGAAGGAACCATACCTCTAAAACGAGTTCTGATGTTCCCCAATTTAGGTCGAACGAAAAATTCCACTTTGACCCATTTAGAGTGCTCCAATCGAGTCCAAATGTATGACCGACCCCCCCTAACTTTGGACGGCCGATCCCCCCATGCCAGTGGCACACACCCTGGAACTCCTCTGGGGGGTTCCCCATACAATCATTTCAAAATATCATCATTTTTGGCCTTTACATGAGAAAAGAAACTAAAAAGTTCGACGCAAATTGGGGGACATCAGAATTCGTTTTAGAGGTATGGTTCCTTCGGCAAAGTTTCTTATTTTGATCCCTAGAATATGATTTTCACAGAGCAATGGGCGATTTTTTTGCCTCCCCACAAATCGACCCGGCCTAGTGCCCATATACCTCCCGCTGGAGTGGAGGGAAATGAAAGAACGAATGAGTGTGCAAGGAAGCACTCTGAGTTTGACCTTCAGCGAGTGGTAGAGGACATGACTGCGATTGACTTGAGCGTAATTGCGGAGACTAATACCTGCTGGTCCCTGACAACTTACTGCAGGGTCTCCAAAGTGATCTGGCCAAAATTGAAACGTAAAAGGACAAAATGTCTGTTTGGATTCAACAGATAAACCACTAGCGTCGCCACAAGTGTTATAACGGACCACTGGCCCATTGAAGCCAGTAAAACTGGTTTACATCACAATGACTTCTGCAGCAGTTGTGGGGATGAAAAAGAAATTGAGACGGTACAACACCTCATATGTGTATGTCCTCCACTTCAAAGAAGCCAAAGAAGCCGTGTCAAATATCTTGACCATTACTTCTTTGAAGACCTGGAGAATTTGCAATATGCCTCACTGGAGAGAGATCTAAAAGGATTTAAGTAGTTTAACCAACTTATTTAGCGGTTGGAAATCAAACGCACTGGACCACGGAGTATCTTTTCTTAGGCAAGCAACCTGGTTACCCTAACCTAACCGAACCTAATTTAAACAATGAAGGGACAACTAGCAAGTACAGCACTTAGAAAAAATTAGGTCCATTAAGCCCAAATCTACCCGACCTCTACCTTGCTAAGGAGTGGAGGTAGTCACTTCTTAACACATCAGCTCCAAAGATCTCAAGCCTGATTCGAACGAAGGCAGAGTGCACTATCCGAGATGCGTACCTTTTCCATGACACTCCCATAACAGGAAGATCTGCGACAGTCGGTCGGACATGATAGGTAACGACAGTTTTGTCCATCTGCAGCCTCTTTCAGCCTGCCCGCTTGCTAATCGTGGCTTGACGGTGCAGTAGGGAGTGGTAGAACGGGTTCCGACCCCAAGAAGTTGACCTCAGAGCCCATTTCAGCTAAAGAGTCAGAGGTCTCGTTATCCAAGAAGAAGTTAATAGAGAGAAGTTAAGTGAAAGAAAAAAGTTATTTATAAACTCCTTTCACGTTCGCGCCAGATTGATAGAATAAATTTAAAATGGACTCAGGGGGAAAACGATAGCTGAGTGCTCTTTCTTTGCGTTCCTTGCTAGGTGTGAGCGATGCACAGAACCCAAAATATGTGAAGTGCTATTAACTTTTATTTCTTTCAAAGTCGAGCGCGAATTTTACTAACTTTAGCGACTTTTGCAGGTGCCGGTAAATCGAGCTTCCCTTATTTCGGTGATTGCCAAAAAAGTATTGGAAGTTGGATAAATAACAGCATGGCTGCACGTTTTTCAAGCGCTTCAGAGTTTTAAACAGCGCGAATTTCTTTCTGACAGCATTTTTTCGGCCGTTGACATTTAAATTTCTCACACCACTTCGGCTGTTTTCAATTGTGTTTGCTATTTTCACTGTAAAACGAAATATTTTGAATTATTACTTCTAAAAGATTCTTTGTGTGCAAATAGTTTTGACCTGATTATTTTGACTACAATTCGGCTAAAACTCAGCCTTCAAGATAAATCAAAGTAAATCAAGGCAAGTAAATCGAGCAAAGGAAGCTTGCATTGGACAATGAGATATGTAAATTTACATATACAAAAAAAAAATGCACACCTTTTGCTCATTCGCGTACCAGCTAGATTTTGTGTTCAACGTCGATTTTTATCTTGTGTTGCAGGCTATTTAAAATGAGAGTACCTAATATGGGAAACCTGCTGCTTATTTGTCCTGAATACTTTGCAGAGATACATATGTAGATACGTACATATCCACATGTGAGATTACCTTTCAGATTTCGCGTTGATTGACACGGTTACCACATTTGATTGCTTGGGAGTGCGACACAGAGTTAACTAGTTAGATTAAATATTCCCAAATGATTTACATAAAATCACCCAGTAAATCCGTCACCAAGTGGCTTTTATGCTGAGCGGGCCGTTCCGCAAGTTTTCAACTTTGGCCAGCTTTATAAATTTGCGGATTATATTTGGCTGATATACTAACAAACATATGTGCGTACTTATGTATTTTCGTTTTATTTAACAAAAATTTTGAATTTGAATTTTTTTCGCGAAAGTGCGAGTAATGACTTGTAGGTTGGTTATAACTGTAAAAATTCTCCTATAACGGATTTGAATGAAATTGGGCACACAGATAGTGTATCACATTTCTAGACTTTTCACCTAGGTGTTGCCACTGACAATGTTTCACAGGGTTGCCACCTGTTCGAAATTAAAAAAAAAATTGCATGAGATATGCCGATGTGGGTATCAAAAGAAAGGTATTTCACTCCGCATTACAATAGAGATATAAAACCCAATAATTATATTATATTATATTAAAATTAAAAATTGTTACATTAAAAATTTTAATGCTTTTAGAGAAACTTAGGCCTTTTATTTTTGCGCTTGTAAGCATTTGTGACAGTATCGCGACAAATAGACCAACAGTATTCGCCAGGCATATGCGTAATGTCTTGTCCTTTAAAGCGCTTTTCAATAGCCGCAATGTCCTGATGGAACCTTTCGCCATGTTCATCGCTACAAGCTCCTAAATCACCAGGGAAACAATCTAAATGATTGTGAAGGAAATGGATCTTTAGCGACATTAATATGCCAAAAGCATTTCTGCAACAATATTTTTATAATTGTCAGCTCGTTTGTTGCCAAGAAACTGCTCAATAACGGCAACTGTGCCTTTCCATGCAAGTTGAAAAAATTTTTTTTTTTAGAAAAAAAAAAAAATCAGGAAAATCTGAGAATTGATAAAACTTTTTTTTTTTTAATTTTACATAATAAAAACATTTCCACGAGTCTGCCTGCAGAAATTCAGCGCGATTGGATCACGGGAAAAGGGCTAAAAATTGATCTAAAGTTTTTCACACAGGCGGACTACGAGCTCTATATTTTATACATAAAAAAAAAAATTCTGACGTGTACATGAAAATCGCCGATACACGTGTATTTTTATTTTTTCTCCCCTTTCCAAAAAAGTATATTTGGTTCATAGGACAGAAAAAAGTTCGTTTTTGTAACGCAGTGTAATGAAACATAAATAATAAGGGAAGAGTTTGGCTTCAAGCTCGCATCCTTAAAGCTTTTTACGTTCTGGTAATGTCAAACTGTTCTTCGCAGTTTACATTTTGGAAGTTCACGAGGAAACTTTCGAAATTGTGAGTTAAGTGTTGTAGAGTGAATTTCGTCAGAAAATCGTGTTCTATGTTAGAATTCTATTTTTGATTAGGATTGAGCGGACTTGATGTTATTAACCCATATGTACATATTAGGTTGGGGGAAAAAGAAATCCATTATTTTTGCGTAAAATTCAGAGTTTTTTGCGAGTCATTACAAACGTGTGTGGCCTTGCGTTGTCCTGATGGAACTTAACACCTCTTCTGTTGGCCAATCCCGGCCGTTTCTGGCCAACTTCTGGGTTCAAACGGTTCAGTTGTAGACAGTAGAGATCTGAATTTAGTTTTGGCCATACGGCAGCAACTCATAACAAATGATTCCTTTCAAGTCACACCAAATACACAGTAGAACCGTCTCGGCTGTTAGTCCTGGTTTGGCCACCGTTTGAGCTGCTTTGTCACGCTTTGACCACGATCGTTTTCGCACAATATGTGACGTATTTGACCCATCTCTCATCCGCGGTCACCATCCGTTTAAGAAATGCGTCGATTTCATTCCGTTTGACCAAGGCTTCGCAGGTTGAAAGAAATTAGTTTAGTGTGCAATTTCACCTTGACAACGAGCATAAACCTTAAATTGTTTGATCGATACTTTGCGAGATATGGTTTTATGGTTATTTTTTTTTTTTTTAATAATCTAATTTAGTTTCATTTTTTATTCTATTTTATTTTAATTTACATAAATTTTATATCATTCGTTTATTTTTATTTTATTTCATTTTATTTTACTTGATTTCATTTTATTTTAATTTAATTTTTTTCTTTGTCTTATTTCATTTATACTTAATTTTATATTTAATTTTCTGGCGTAGCTTTATTTTTTGGTCAATCGATTTTTTTTATTTTTATTTTTACTTTTCATATTTTTTTTGTTATCTTATTCTACTTGATCCCACTTTAGTTGATCTTTTTTCTTTGGTTGGTTGGTTGGCTTAAGGGTGACCCCGCATCGGAGTGCCACATAGACCGCAAGTTGGGTCCGTTGTGTTGCCCTAGAGCTCATTATGTTATATGATTTCCCCACCTAACCGAGATTTTTACTATAGATTTTGGTCCAAAATATTAATTCGTTTCGAGAATTTGATGAGAGATTCGATTTTCAGGTCCGAGAGTACTGAAAGATTGTCAATTGTTGGAGAGCCTAGAAGAGCGAGTCGACTTCTGGCTAGGCCAGGACAACTGCACAGCAAATGCCTGCTCGATACTTCCTCATCTTCGACCTCGCAGTATCTGCACAGGTCGTTTTGAGGAAGCCCGAGTTGACGTGCGTGAGTGCCCAAAAGACAGTGGCCGGTGATAAGAGATATTATTATATGCCTTAGTTCGTATTTCGATAGACTTATAAGGGTTTTTGTCTGTTTCAGATTGTAGGATGGCCAGATTTATCTGGTCGTAACGCAAGTAGTTTCCACTCGCCACCTCCGATCAGCAATGCTGTGAAATTCTCGATCGATGAACATTTTACATGTTGAGAGCGGAATGTAGATTGTGGGTAAGTTACTAACATTTGATTGCGCAGCTCCAGCTCTTGCGAGCTCATCAGCTTTGCAACCTTCGAATCCACTGTGACCCGGTATCCAGATAACTTGGACAGAATTCTGAACACTTATCTCGTTAAGAGATAAGACACAGGAGCGAACCACATCTGAGTGGGTATAAGAGGAGCTGAGCGCTCGAATGGCCGCTTGACTGTCAGTGAAAAAGCGGATATCCTCTAGTGATATTCTATTTTCTAAGAAAGTTTTCGCAGCATACCAGATAGCGCATACTTCCGCTTGGAATACACTACAGTAGTCGGGTAATCTAAATGATAGATTGATGTGAGGGGAATTGGAAAAGATTCCAAATCCCACTTTACCGTCTTGTTTTGAACCATCTGTATATATAATCAGAGGGCCATCGATTTCGGTAAGATTTGTCTTCCATTCTTCCCTGGTTGGGAGTGAACAGGAGAATAGCAAGGGTGGTGATGGAAGACTTACATGATAGTCTATGTCGGAAGAGATAACAGTGTTCCTGTTCAGTATGGCCGAATGGCCAAGATACTTTTTCCATTGCTGCAATCGCTTTGCCAGCCAGATCGATAGGGAACAAGTGAAGCAACGTATTTAGAGCCTTAGTAGGTGTTGTACTTAAGCATCCTGTTATCAGGAGGCAGGCTGTTCTTTGGACTCGATCAATTTTACTTTAATTAATTTTTTTTTCGATCTAATTTAATTTAAATTTTTATCTTACCCTATTTAATTTTACTTTATTTCTTTTTATTTTCTTTTAATTGCATTTAAGAAATTTTATTTTTGCTTCCTATTTTTTATTTTTATATCTAATTTTTTATTTTTCTAATTTTATTTTTGTTTTACCTTCTATTTTTTGGTTGCTTATTTTTACATTTCATTTTGTGTTAACTTATCCTACTTAATTTTTCTTAATTTCATTTTATATTCTTTTCATTAAATTTGGTATTTTTTACATCTTTTTTAATTTATTCAAATGAATTTTATAACTAAGTTTTATCATTTTGTTAAACATTTTGATGTTATTTATTTTTATTTTTCAATTTATGCTTCTTATTCTATTTAATTTTACTTTATTATTAGTTTTTATTATCCTCTTAATTTAATTTTTTTTTAATTTCATTTCGACCTTATAAATATTTGCTTACATAAGTTTTTGTTTTTCTAATTTATTTTTTCATCTCGATATATATTTTTTTATTTATAAATTTATTTTATTTTACTTAATATACATATTTAAGTTACAATTTATTCATTTCAGTTTCTCTCATTACAAACATTACATTTTGTCATTCATACACAAGCATTTTCTCCACAGCTTAAAAACTAGCAGATGAGCGCATAGCACACGCTGATGGCCAAAACAGCTGCCGCTAGACAATTAATATGTACAGCAAAGTGTGCATCGTAGATAGACAAAGTACATTCATCTGGTTTCTAGAAGCCCAACGTTGTGGCGACACTAAGATGTCACAATAAATATTTGCCATTTGCGCAGGTAGCCAAGAGCACGTCAATGCCCTTACACGTGACAGTAAAAATTCAATTCATCTTAAGCGGCGGTCATTAAACGATTGTGTTTTTACATCAAATTTGTTTGCAATGCTTGATTTCACATTTTTTGCTTATCAGTCAAATAAAGCAACAATAAAATGATCAGACTCAAATATGTACAATATAAAATCACAAAATATTTTAAGAGCGCCGAATTTTACTACACACGGTACGAATACTCTTTAGCATAGCTATCGATAAAGGCTGGCTCTCTCTCTTTGCTTCAAAATCACACAGATAGCGTACGTGTGCTTCCACCTTCGGCCGCCAGTTGTCTTCTCTTTCAATACTTTTCGCTACCTGACCGGCTATGTGGTGGAGGCCAAACAACTGTTACGAACTGCGCCTTGTGTATTATTACTTTCGGGGGGAAGTGCGGCGGTTGTATGTTGTATCAGCAAACAGCTGATTGCCGTGAGTTCACGCATCTGTTTGTTTGCTTAGAATTTCGTGCGACCACCACTGCGTTCGCCAACTACAGTTCGATGCGCTTCATTGTGGCGAACTTAGATTTGTTGTTGCTTTTTGTTATATGTATACGAATGTGTAGAAAGATTTCGCAAGTGCCTTCGGCACAACAAGAAATTGCCTACTCTCTGGTACTCACGCTCTCATCTCTTCAACATAAGCAATAACAGCGATTGCGCTTGCTCTGCGATTTGCTAAATTAAAATTTTAACAGATTTTTGTATTTGAGTCGCCTCTGAACGCCCTTGGCCACCCGTAAACCCAGCACTCATACTCACCGAGTTTTAGCGTAGCTTTGTCGTCTATGTCCACAATGGATACATACATACATACATACAAGTATGAATGCGATGTGCTTGCATATGTATGTAAGAGAGGTAGGTGAGTTATTGTACATAGATATGTATTTACGTATAAATGTGCTTAGCTATTTCACACGAGCAGCTTTATTATCAGTTGTAGCTGCTGTTATTATTGTTGCCGTGCTGTTAAGTCACACACATTCGTACATACAAATTCACTACAATATCATACATATTTTATTTAGATACTTAATAAGGTTAAGTGGAAATTACAATGCGCGTACACAAGTTAGCTTGGCTGGCGCTGCTGTGCATTTGTTATTGTTATTGTTTTCGCATTCGTTCGCATTCGCATTCGCCTTTGCTTTCTGATTTCTGATTTCTGTTGCTGGCGTTTTCTTTTGGCATTAAAATATTGCGTTCATCTGTGAAATAAACATTTCTGTGATTACTTTGCGTACATTGTAGGTGTGTATATGTATGTGTGCATTTATAATTTGTTCATGGTTTTTGATATTGTTTGCATTTATGTTGCTTTTTTATTTTATAAATACAAACATTTCATACTCCTACAATTGGACATATTTATTTTCTCACAATTTGGCTTAAGTGATTTATTTTATTTTCCCTTCAATATTTTACAGCTGCCTAAACGTGTGCTAAATTAAATTTAGATGAGATTTATTTACGCAGTTGTTACATTCTTAAATTATGCCTGTATGCACGAACGCACATACATATAGTATAAATACAATGCAATTATTCAGCCTGCTAGTTGTGACTGGCTTGTTTTTATTGCCTTTAATTTTGAAAGGTTCCACCCTTACCAACTTAATTAACTTTTGCTTGAAAATATTAGGGCTGCCACTTAATTTTTGAGAGTAAAAGCAAATATTTATTCCATAATTGGTTTATTGTTTTTCAAACTATTATTGCAGCATTCGCCGTACACATCTCATTCTACACCCTGTGGCTATTATCTATTCGCAAAACTTATTTGGCAAGGAAAGGCAAGCGTCTTGAGTCGATTGAAGCCATTCAAACCGCTGTGTCCATTATTCGAAGCGACATTCCCAAAAGGTACTTATCGCTTATTCGCGTCGTACGTCAATCATATTTGACACAAGTGAACCAGAAGAAGAACCACTACTAAAACTTGAAAAAATGTTTGCACAAGCCCAATGACCAATCTTTTTAAAATTATGCTATGGAATGCAAACGGCTTACTGAAGCATCAAAATGATCTTGAAATAATCCTGAATTCTGAAAAAATCGACATCTGTTTGATTTCGGAAACTCATTTTACCAAGGAATCATATTTTAGTTTACCAAATTTTGTGACATACCATACAATACATCCAAATAACTGCGCACGTGGAGGTGCTGCAATCATTTAAAAAAAAAGCATACAACATTTTGAAGACGGTAGACTCTCTACAAATGAATTTCAAGCGATAACCATTTCGATTAATTGCGGTAAAAATTTATCACTTACAGCAGTCTATTGCCCTCCAAGACATAAGATTACATGTGATCAATACCCGCTGCTAATCAATAACCATAAACATGGATTCATAATGGGTGGAGATTTTAACGCTAAGCATACCCATTGGGGGTCGAGAATAATCACAACAAAAGGCAGAGAATTATACAAGGCGCTCCAAAGTACTGAATGCAGCACACTTTCTACTGGAGCACCAACGTATTGGTCAACAGATCCACAGAAGATTCCTGATGTTATAGACTTCTTCATAACCAGACATTTTTCTTCAGAATATATGCGCATAGAAAGTGGACTAGATTTAAACTCGGACCATTCTCCAATATACTTAACAATACATAAAAGTGTAATTACCAAGGAACCACAATTTACACTAACGAATAAATACACTGACTGGGATTACTTTACAAAGATACTGTCGAATGATAAAGACAATCCAGAAATAAATAGTAATGAGGCTCTTGACGATGAAGTGCTGAACTTGTCAAACAGCATACAACGCGCAGCGTGGCGCAGTACCCCAGTTATAAGAACTATCTCTGCGGGACATGCGTACACTAGAGAAATAAAAGAAATGGTTAGAGAAAAAAGGATAGCACGCCGACGATGGCAGCAATCCAGATCCCCACCTGATAAAATTACTTTAAATAAAATAACAAAAGAACTCTCTAAAAAGATAAAGGTTTTTAAAAACCGCTCTCATAGTGACTACCTAAAAGGGCTAACAAATGAAGACAGCACCGATTACTCACTTTTGAAATGCGTGAAAAGATTTTCACAACCAGCTATACAATATCCACCAATAAGAAAAACAGATACCACATGGGCAAAAACCAATTTCGAGAAAGCTAATACCTTCTCTGAATACCTTGAAAATATCTTCAAGCCATACGACGTATCAAGAGCGGCTGAAATGGAATCATGTTACCTCAACGATCACGACGAAATTCGTCCAGTAATGGATTCTGAATTATGTGATGAAATAAAAAAAATAAAATCCAAAAAGGCACCTGGCTTTGACCTCATCACCGGGGAAATCCTAAAACAACTCCCACCAATTACTCTAATTAAATTAACCAAAATTATGAATGCTATCTTCAGTTTGAAAAAGATCCCTATATACTGGAAAACTGCCGAGGTGATCATGGTCAACAAGCCAGGAAAGCCAGCACACGACGTCTCATCATATCGGCCTACTATATAACCCTCCTACCCATTTTGTCAAAACTATTGGAAAAACTACTTGCCAAACGGTTTAACAATATTATTGAGCAGAGGAATCTGATACCGGCGCATCAATTTGGCTTTCGCCCAAAAAATTCGACAATCGATCAAGTTCACAGGCTAACTCAAGTTATAGAAAATGCCTTCGAAAAGAAAAAAGTGTGCTCGTCTGTCTTCCTAGATGTATCCAAGGCTTTCGATAAGGTATGTCACGATGGCCTGCTCAACAAAATAAAAGAGCTGGTTGGTTGGTTGGTTAGAGTGGTGATTCATCCTGAATCCAACTAGCGCTTCCGCACCATTTCGTTGCCACATCCTCGTTACCAAATTGTTTAACAGTTATTTGCAGCAGTTATATCCAGTCTGTGCGGTTTAGGAACCTTATTAGGTTGTTGACGTCTAAGCCAGACAGTTGCTCGAGACTCTCGAACAGCGGTTTGCCCAGGTTTAACATTCTGTCCTTCCATAGGGCAGGGCATTCACAGAGGAAATGGAAGATTGTTTCCTTTTTCTCCGGTTGTTTACAACTATGACAGTATGTGTTGTGAGGGATGCCCATTTTGGCGGCTTGTTCTCCGATAGACCAGAAGCCAGTTATGACTGCCGTAAGTCTACAGGTGTGCCGTCGTTTCATGTCTATTAATGTCAACGATTGCTTGAGGTTGTAGGTGGGCCATAGCGTTCTGCTAATTTTGCATTTCGTCTGGTCTCTCCATCTACAATCTGCAATTCGAAGGTATTTTAGGGAAATTGCATTCTTGACCGCACCTAGTGGAGTGAATACTGGTACTGCAAGAGCGCTATTCATGGCAGATCCCCCTCTTGCCAGTTCATCAGCTTTTTCGTTACCTTCTATGTTCCGGTGTCCCGGGACCCAAATTAAGGTTACTCTATGGTTTTCATTCAAGTTGGTGAGGCTGTTCCTACTTTGCTCCACCACTTTAGAGGTTGTTATAGTCGCGTCCAGCGCCTGGATTGCGGCTTGGCTTTCCGAAAGAATAGCGATATTGCCCTTAAAAGAGAAATCTGCGATTAGTAACCTACAGATTTCCCCAATTGCTAGTACTTCCGCTTGGAAGACGCTGCTCGTATTAGGGAGACGCACAGATTTTTCAATTCCAATAAAAGAGCTATTACCAATTCAATAGTATAACATTTTAATATCCTATCATCTATCCGATCGTTTCTTTCGAATTAAATACGACGACACGTATTCTGACCTGAAAGAAATTAAAGCTGGTGTCCCACAGGGTAGCGTTCTGGGGCCCATCCTTTATCTAGTTTTCACATCCGATTTGCCTACCAATCAGAACTGCGTCATAGCAACGTTTGTAGACGACACCGCTATCTTGTCAGTTGGAAATACACAAATTGAGTCAACTGCAAATCTTAAAAAACATTTAAACATAATCTATGAGTGGACAGTTACTTGGCGTATAAAACTAAATGAAACCAAATCCGTTCATATTGATTTCACGTACAATAAACTAAGATATCTTCCGCTATATATAACACGGCTAAATACCTGGGTATGACTCTTGACACCAAACTCAGATGGAGTTCTCACGCAAAGAAGAAAAGAGAAGAACTCGATATTAAATTCAGAAACATGTATTGGCTTATGGGTAAAAGATCCGCTTTATCCATGTACAATGAAGTACTTCTCTACAAGCAAATACTAAAACCAATTTGGTCGTATGGAATACAACTATGGGGTTGCTCAAGCTCCAGCAACATACTTCAAATTCAAAGGTTCCAGAATAAAATTTTGCGATGCGCTACTAACGCGTTCTGTATGCACGCATCAGCGATCTCGGCATAGAACCAGTTGCCGTTGTAATTTAAAAAAAATTCCCTATCTCATATAAATAGGCTATCTCATCATGTCAACAGCGAAGCCTCAGCCCTCTCCGACCAACATAAATGGTTTGAAAGGCTGAAACGCAAAAAGCCGCACCACCGCAATGAACAACTCCTTTGCAAGTTTTGTGCAAAACATACCTATTAATTATTGTATATTATACAAAAAACCGAAGAAAATTGTTCGTTAGTTTATTTTTGTTAACTATATTAGTTACAATAAAAATGAAAAAAAAAAACTAGTCAACCAGATAGCTGCAGTATACAAACTGACAAACAATGGAGTGCCTAATAGCCTAGACAGACGGCGGCGTTAATCGGAATTACCGGCGCAGTTAATTCTGATTAAAATTGTGGTGTGACAGACGGTTCTTCTGCGGAATTGATTTCCTTATTGGATAGTTTTGTCAGTAAAAGATGGACCGAAGGCAGCATATACCGGCGTTAGCTGCCTTGATACTAAAAAATACTTATTTATTAAAAAAGATCTTAAATTTCTATCTCCCGAACTGCTCCGAAATATTAAAACAATTCATGAAATTTCGAACGCGTTGGTGCAAACTAGCATTGCACCCAGTCTTTCTTGTTCTTCCTTTTAAAAGTTTGCCAATTTGCCCTAATCCGCTTAAACTATGAGAGTTAAGTCTAATTGCCAAACCGCATTAGTTGTACTCAACTCCAGAGATACTTCCGAGCTAAGTCGTTAATCCCGATTACCGCCACCGTCTGTTTAGGCTATAAGGGCCAAAAGAAAGATATTGACTACACGAAATCCCTGTTTTTATTTAGTAAAAAGTTATCCATAAATAGATAGATTGTTGTTGTGGTTTTGTGAATTATAATGTATGGAAGGAAGCCTAGTTTGGTGGAAAGCTCTTCGCAAGAGCTATAATAACACTAAACAGGAGAGGGTGCAAAGGACTGAATGCATTGGCATCACCGTAGTATGTCCTGATTGTCGTTTTGCGCTTACTTCCAATCGACTTTTACGTTATTTCCATTGCAGCTCAAAGTGCAATCAGTTAAAGGAGGTTGGCCTCTGGAGGCAATCTCTCAAGGGACATGCTAGCATTTTCGGGCAGTTAACACCGTATTTCTCCGAACTTCGAACAAATCTCTCCATCCGCATCTCCATCTTTCCAAATAGGCAGGATTGGATCGAGGGGAAAATCTGCTTCGAAGCTGGTACCTCTGTCGTCAATGACGGCTCCAAGATGGAATCGGGTGTCGGAGTAGGGGGTTTTTCCAAATCAGCCAATTTATCTATCTTCTTTAAACTACCGAACACTGCTGGTGTTTTTCCAGCAGAAGTCTTTGCAAACTTGCAGGCAAGCAAAATGCTTAGGGAACGTGGGAGCGAGGGAGATATTAACATTTTCTCCGATAGTCAAGCCGCGATTAAGGCTCTGACGACGCCATGGTGCAGAACGAAATTAGTAAACTCTTGTAAAGAGGACATCAAATCTCTTGGGTATGCAGGTAACATTTCTCTGATCTGGGTTCCAGGACATAGGAACATAGAGGGAATAAAATTGTTCAGAAGCTTGCAAGGAAGGGGACTGAATTGGCCTCAGAGACCTGACAGTTGTTAAAGGGGAATTGCACACAAATTATTTCTCAGAAAAGCGCAGAAAAGATGGAGCTCCATTTCTTCATGTGCTAATTCGAAAACCCTTTGGCCCCAATGCGATATACGAAGGGCTCAAAAAGTCCTTTGGACTCCCAACTATTCAATTTCCAAACTCGAAGCTGTGTTTACCGGTCACTGGACGATCGGCACACACGCGGAAAAGCTATGGTTACAATTTAGCCCCTATTGCAGAAGCTGTGGGGACCTTTCAGAGAAGGAGTCTGTAGAGCATTTTCTCTGTAAATGTCCGGGCTTGGCAGCTAGATGACTAAGGTCACTGGGCGCTCCTTTCTTCGACAGCCTGGGGTAGTGCGCCAACCTAAATCCAATCAATCTCCTCCATTATATCAACAGCTCCGTATGGCAGTAAATATCTGCCTGTTGCAGGTCTCATAACGGTATCAAAACGGCGCTTCAATGTTACTTGAGGAGTGCCAGACCGGCACTTCAACCATTTCATCATCTACCTACTTACCGAGTGTCAGCAGTAAAGACGATGACTCGGCAGCTGATATACGCAGCCAAATATCAAAAGGCGATGCAGTGTTTGGCTTGTTGGATAAAGTATGGAGATCATTCACATATATAGACGTACGAAACTCAGAACATTCGCGCCCAATGTCAAGTCAATTGACTCCTTCGAATGAGAGGCTTGGAACACGTCTGTGAGAGACATAGTTGACCTAGAAGTGTTTATCAACCGCATCCTCTGCAGGATAAAGGGCTAACGTTTGGCCTAACAGAACAACAAGCGCTGGGCAATGGCAAAACAAACGCCTGTTCAACTTGAAATTTGGTGTCGGAAGTGGAAATGGATTAGCCAAACTCTACGGAAATCCAATGGAGACATTACCAAAACACCTTTAGAATGGAAGCCGCAAGGAAGTCCTTGATGGGGCGGACCATCGAGCACATGGAGACGACTAGTAGAAACAGAAGTGTTATAGGCAGGCCGCTTTGCAAGCAGGCCGGCGGCAAGTGAAATTCCTAGCTTTAAATAAATCTAGTTATGAATTGTTTATTGAGGCCCTATGCTCCACCGAAGAACGACGGGAAGACTCATGATGATCTCCAAATGAAACCCTTTCGTCACTCAACTGGTCATCTGTTGACAATGCGTTCGAAGAAAATTAGACTCGACAGATGCAAGCAGCTTCTTCGGTGGCACGCAGTCAACGGCCATGAAAATATTCTTTCCTCAGATGAGAAAATTTTAACTGTTTAAGATGTTTTTAATAAGCAAAATGACAAAAAAAAAACAATGCTTGAAATGTTGTTCTAAGGGTTCAGCGTGGCCACCATCCAGCCTCCGCAATGGTTTGGTGGGGAGTGTCTTATAAAGGCGTTACATCTCTTCATTTGGAGAGTCTCAAACAATCTTTTGTTCGCGCAGTGACGACAGTATCCCTGGAAACCGTGCGTGCGGCTATAGCTGAATGGCCTAATCGTTGCGTAAAATCAAATGGTGACCATTTCGAATGAAAATGAAATTTTGTTTTTAATATTTAAACAATTAAATAAAACTTAATTCAATAAAAAAAGTATTATAATTTCATATCTATAACAGACTTAACTTGTAACAGAACTTATGGCAGGACTAAGTATGTATATTGGCTAGAAAACTGGATAATTTAAATTAAAAAAAAATAGTAACCTGTAAAAGTTGTAAAATACTGGTTTTAAATTTGCGAAAAAGTTATTTGTGGCAATTTCTTTGAAGAAAATTCTTTTCAGCATTTGATAAGCTTTAAATCATTTATGGGGTTAGGGGTAATAAATAAAGACTACTTCTAATCTGTTCGTTCTTAGTTTTTATATAGTAATATACTCTGCTGAATACTTGCTACAAAATATTTTCAAATATTCTCTACAATAAGCTGAATGAATATGTTGAAAAAACTATCAATGCGGCTTCAGGGCGAAACGATCAACAATTGAAAAATGTTGTTTGGTGTCCCAGACATTTGAGACATTTCACGAATACAAAATTATGCTATGTTGCCTTTTTATAGACTTCAAGTAAGCGTTTGACAAACTTAATCGAAATCATATTGAACATTATTTAAGGGATTAGGGGTAGTCAGAATTTTCAAAACAGTGGATCTTTTTTTGTGTTCTCTTAAGTAGGGGAGGGGGCCCAGTTGTGGCGCGGGTTTTGAAAAAAATTAAAATTTTTTCCTCAGTTCCGGAAAGTGAAAAATTAGGAAGTTTAACATTTAAATATTAACCAAACGCAACTTTTTTCCAAAGAAAGTATGTTTATTTGAGCTACTCAAAAAATTTTGGAACAAATTTATTCAGGATAACTTTTTTTAGGCCGACAAAAAGTGGCCCAGTTGTGACGCACCTCAAGAAATTCACTGAAAATGAGAAAATATGAAAGGAATGTCACACCAATTGTTGTAATTTAATGATTTATTTATTATGAAGGCCTTCAATGGCAAAAATAATGAAAAATACAAAAGAAAATGGCCTTCAATGGCCATAAATGACAACGATTTTTATTCATCATCGTCATCTAAATATTCCACGTCGTCGTCCATGTCACTTTCGCAGTATTTGCAAGCGAAATAACTTGCCTGCATGTTGGCGCACTTCAAATGAACTGGACGCTTGCATACATTGCAATTGATCGAGTTGGCAGCGGTCAATTTCTGCGGCAACAGCTTTAGGCAAATGATGCAAAAATCTGTTTCTTCATCAGATGGTGGTGATGTTGGTTTGACGCGCTTGGCCGCTCGTGATGGTGTTGCCCGGTGTTGCTCGCTTCGTTGTTGCCTTCTTCGGTGTTGGCTTCTGCGGTGTTGGCTTCTTCGCCCCTTTGGCTGCTTTTGCTGCTGCCTTTTCCTTCAAAACAGCATGATTTTCAGAAGAGGTCAGTTCAGCACTTTGCATCGGCTTTCGTCCACGATTCGAAGGCTTTTTTGGAGCAGCGGCCTGAAGAGGACCAATCTCATCCAAAACCGATGAACTGTTGGTCACCAATGACATTAGAGATAGGGATTGTGAGGTAGAGGTTTCGGATGTTAGCACCTCTTTTCCGCGTCCTATATCCATGGTATTGTTCAAAACGATACGTCGCTGGTTGTCTTCGGTGATTCCAGCATCAAAAGCAACTTGTTCCTCATTTTGTGCAACAGTTTGAACAAAATTGGCATCTGTGAAGATGTCGAGATTGAATGGAGCAATGCCCGTTGCAGCTAAGCCCGCCTTAATTATTTTTGGCTTTAAAGCCAAATCCAATGTAGCGCACATTTCATTTATTGCCCAAAATCATTTTAACATAGGAGTTTACAAAGTTATGATAAAATTAGATTATTTAGCATTATCCTAACATACATTTGTATTTATCTAGGAGCTTACAACTTATTTTTCTTTTGATTATACAATAGGTTATCATTATTATTTGGAATGTCTTTGGCATAATTTTAAAACTTATTTATATTCTCCCAAAAAGGGCTTAAAAAGGAGATAACGTATAATAAACTTCTATAATTTATTTGGCTATAAATTGATCAATGTTATAAACTAAATTTTCATCGTTGAAGTTGTAAGTATTGTATCGCCTATGATAATATATTGCTTTACTATTTTTATGTAATAATGGACTATGAATAAGTTCGTGCGGTTTTTTTTCGAAATTTGAAACTTTATTGACGTAAAATGGTTACAAATTTAATATTCAAAATATTGTCCATCGCTTACTACTACTTTTTCCCATCTTTCTGGCAATTCACGGATTCCCTTTGTGAAAAATTCGGTCGGTTTTGCCGCAATCCACGAATCGATCCATTTTTTGACTTCATCGTAATTACGGAAGTGCTGGTCAGCCAGGCCATGTTGCATCGATCGGAAGAGATAGTAATCGGATGGCGCAAGGTCTGGACTATACGGCGGGTGGGGTAGGACATCCCATTTGAGCGTTTCTAAGTATGTTTTGACCACTTGTGCAACATGTGGCCGAGCATTGTCATGTTGCAAAATAACTTTGTCGTGTCTATCGGCGTATTGCGGCCGTTTTTCTCGCAGTGCTCGGCTCAAACGCATCAATTGTCGTCGGTAGACATCCCCCGTAATCGTTTCATTCGGTTTCAGTAGCTCATAATACACAACACCCAGCTGGTCCCACCAGATACACAGCATAACCTTCAGGCCATGAATATTCTGCGCCGACGTCGATGTTGAAGCATGGCCAGGGTATCCATACGTTGCCCGACGTTTTGGATTGTCGTAATGGACCCACTTTTCATCGCCAGTCACAATTCGATGCAAAAAACCCTTTCTTTTGTGCCGTTGAAGCAGTTCTTCGCATGCCATAAAACGGCGTTCAACGTCTCTTGGCTTCAATTCATACGGCACCCAATGGCCTACCTTTCGGATCATTCCCATGGCTTTTAAACGTTTGGAAATGGTTGATTGATCAACTCCCAAAGTTTTTGCAACCTCTTCTTGCGTTTGAGCCGGATCTTGATCGAGCAATTCCTCCAATTCGGTATCCATGAACTTTGGCGGCGCACCCTCGCGTTCTTCGTCTTCCAAGCCAAAATCACCACTTTTAAAGCGTGCAAACCACTTCTGGCACGTTCGCTCAGATAGAGCATGCTCACCATAAACTTCCACCAAGATACGATGACTTTCGGCTGCTTTTTTCTTCATATTAAAATAATGAAGAAGAATTCCCCGCAAAAACACATTATTTGGCACGAAATTCGACATTTTCAAGTGTGGTAAAAATATTGTTGTTTACGCTTCAAATAAAAAACTTATACTGACGTTTGTGCCTTACGACAGTAGCTCTCCAATGAATGTTTGGAAATGTGGATCGATGGAATAATAATCAAGTTACGCCATCTGTTGTAAAACCGCACGAACTTATTCATAGTCCTATTACATTATTATTTTTTAGTATTTTTAAATATATTGGTGATAAATATTTTTCTGTTAGAGGTAATGATATTTCCCTTGCCTTTGACAGATATTTGTTTATCAGTTCATTTTCTATGAATGTCAGTTTATCAACAAATCTTACTGACGATTTCATTAAGAAAAAGTCTATGCGTGATATTTTACATTTTTCATACAAACTTTTATTAGAAACTCTTTTCCGAAAAGTACCACTTCTGTAAGGTTGGCGATTAAGACCGCTACAAATTCTTAAAACATATCGTTCAAATCGTCTGAGTCTCTCCATTTGGCTCGAAGAAATGTTGAACCATATCGGATGATCATAAGAAATGTAGCGCACACAAGCCCAGCAATGTGTCGAATTTCCAAAACCTGTTGAAAAAAACACAAAAACTAGAACAACAATCATAACACAAATCATATTTTGTTTTCTTACCTTATTTGCATTGTTCTTTTGCCAAGCGGAACATTGTGACTTATATATAATAAGTCTTCACTGGGCCAAATACGGACACATCCAGTGGCTGTAGACGGTGGCTGCAGTGCGGCGGGAAAGACAAAATATGGACACCGTTTGCAGCTGCAATGTCGAGAGCTTCCACCGACATGTGCGAAGCGTGGTTGTCCATCAACAGTCAGTATTTTCAAAACAGTGGATTTTTTTTTTGCATTCTCTAAGTATAATATCTTAAAAATATTGTGTGAAAATTTGAAGTGAATCCGACAAATACTTTCGAGTTATTCAACAATTAACAAAGGGCGCTCGGGCTCGGGCAAAATTTTAAATGCGTTTTTCTCAAAACTACATATGTTTTTTGAACTGCTGATCTCTGTAACGTAAAAACCGCTTGGTAGATTTCAATAAAATTTATACTGCTTTTGAAAAACATAAAAAAATCGTGCCTGATCGAAGGATTTGTTTTATTTTTAATTTCGATTTTTTTAAACAATTAATTGTCGGTTTTTTTCTCGAAAATCTGAAAATATTTGCCGAGTCCGCCATATTGTTAATTTTGAAAAAAAGCTTCGATCAGGCAGCAGATTATCTATTAATACGAGGGGTGCCTTTTATATGTCGGGATTAGAAAAGAAAAACAAATTTTAATCATCGAAAATCACTTTATTGTTTTTCAAAATATTCTCCATGAAGATCTGCACACTTTTGCATGCGTTTGAACCAATTGTCGAAGCACTTTTGCCACTCTGAATGAGGTACCTCCAACACATGCATTCTGAATGCCGCAACCGCTTCTTCAGGTGTCGAAAAACGTTGACCTCTCAGTTTGTTTTTTACGTACGGGAATAAAAAGAAGTCATTCGGTGCTGGTCCCACTAATGCCTAAGATTGTCTCAATCTCACGATAGGTCACATGACGATCTTGCAATATCAGTTCGCGCACAGCATCAATGGTTTTCGGAACAACAACTGATTTTGGACGACCTTCACGAAATTCGTCTTGGAGTGAACTACGGCCACGATTGAATTCACCACACCATCGATAAACACTGGTCCTTGATGGAGCTTCATAGTCAAAAAATTAATTAAGTTCATCCATGCAATGTTGCTGAGTTAATCCACGTCGAAAGTTGTAAAAAAGAATCGCACGAAAATGTTCACGATTTAATTCCATTTTTGGACCGAGATGAATCTTTTAAGTTACTGTAAACAACACAAATAGCGCTGGTATTTCAAAACGTTCTGAGTACGTAAAAGCCAAAAAATGTCAAACTTTGCGATACAGCTGTCAGTTGCCAGATTGCAACACCAGGGTTGCCAAATCCCGAAATATAAAAGGCACCCCTCGTAAAACTAATTTCTCTTGTCCGATTGATTCTAGATGAATGTCCAAGGACTTGTGATAATCACCGGGCTCAAAATTATTAATTTTCTTTTTTTTTTGAAATTTTCCTAAAGTCAAGTCGAAACATAATGCATTAGTGCTGTGTTTTTATTTTTATAAAATAAAGCAATCGACTGGCAAAAAAAAATGATTGAAAATCATAATTTTTTCGGGCCGCTGACTTCCCCTAACCCCTTATAGGAATCCATTCGTTGAGTATAGATTTTTGCTTCAATGAAAAAGTGGTCTAAATGCCATAAATTACGAGTGTAAAATATCTAAAAATGAATGAAGTCTCTTCTTCACAACGTCACAGTTATGCGCATAAGTATGTACAAATATATGCATGTAGCTATAGCCGGCCAACACTCTCTTTTGCGTTCATCTTTTTCTTCGTACTACATCCATACAAATAAATATTTGAATATACATACATACATACGCTTGTACACACATACATTCCTACACATCAGTATGCTACATAACTTCCGGCATTTTTCGTGCGTACCAGCGAAGGTACGTAGATATGCACATAGCTTCCACATTAATAACAACAAATTAAAGTTGCTTGCAATTGCGGTAGCCACTCACACTTTGCCACAAATTTTCAATTTTTCCTCAAACAGGTTTGCAATAAGTATTTGTTATTGTCCATTTCATTGGATTCGCCTTACCGATTTACAGACTGCTTGACTGACTGGCTGGCTGACTGGGTGACTGACTGTGTAACTGCTTGGAATGACAGCTTGACTGGCTTGGCTGAGTGCATTTCAGTTGCTTCATTCTTTCATTCAATTATGTGCCGGGTGCATGTTTCTTTATTTTTTTTATTGGTTTTTTATCTCAAAAATTTCTTCACTTTTTCGATTTACGCGATACGATTTGAAGTATGGAATGTAAAATATTCAGAAACTCAAAGGAAAAGTTTGGTGAATTAGAATAATTTGCGACCATTGAATTTCAAACGTTTTCTACTGATGTGTTGAAACTTATTTCTTATGCTTCAAATTGCCGTTTCCTAAGGAACTCGAAAGTGGTTACACGAAGACTATAAAATATTCCATGCTTCAGGTGGAATTAGAAGCTTTTTTTGATTACTTTTACAACGATATTTTTGACGAATCCGTATCGGAATCCGAATCCGAAAAGCAAATCCGTCTTGAAATTTCAGAAATCCACTAACGAAGTGGAAAAAACTTGAAATAAAAACCGAAATCCATGAAACCAAATCAGTTCGCGTGGATTTCATTACCAAAAAAGATTTTCTATAAACCTGTTGTATATTCTGTCAGCGATAGTTCCTTATGCCAATAGTGCTACGACTTTGACTGCAAAGCTTAGGCAGAAAGTATACATCAAATGCTGTTGAACTCGATTTAAAATGCAAAACTTCAATGGTTAATTGGTAGCTGTCAACTCGAAACAAGGTCCTCATTTACAACCAAGTGCTAAAATTGGTCCTCAATTGAGGGCACGTACCGAAAAGACAATCATTGATGGCGCGCAGCGCTTCCAAAACGAAGCAATCAAAGTTTCTGGTACGTTAAGATCTGTCCAAGGAATTAGTTATAGAAACTGTGTCAGATCCAGTCAATCTCTTTGCCATGAAAAATGCAAATAAAAACACACAATAATGCAGAAGCGCGTACTAAGTGATGAAGAAACTGTTACAAAAAGGCTAGGCTAGGTGAGGTTAAATGGCTGCCCTAGCTAAGGGCTCACTTGGACAAATATTAAAAATTCGTCCGTTGTGGTGCCATACATGGGAGAGGAGAAATGAGAAGGGAAGGAAGAAGGAGCCTTGGGATTAGAGACGATGATGACCATACATTTTACGACGACGCCGACAGTGGCTGATTTGCGTTCGTAGTTAGCCGCAACAAGCTACTGATGAACTTCACCAAATTTATGATATTTACACCGGCTATATCCGCAGGCGTAGCGAAAAAGTGAGAGCCCAGATGTCTAAGTCTTTGCCAGACGAGAGCAGGGCAGCTGAGATGAAGGTATTGTGATGATTCCACCTCGTCCTCCAGACAGTTTCTGCAGAACGGACTTGAGGCAATCCCAAGTCTCACGGCATGAACACCTAATGGACAATATCCGGTAAGGATGCACACCAAATTCGAGAGCTGGGGCTTTGTTAGCCTTAGGAGTTCCCTTGAGCGTCCCCGATCTACCCGTGGCCAGAAGGATCTCGCGACCTTGCACGTTTGCGTACTAGTCCAGCGCTCGCTGAGTTGACTCGAGGCCCATCTTTCCAGGAGCAGACCACAGGTTCTCAGGGGAACCCCAATTCTCTCATTTCGCGACGAAACCGTCTCCAAAGTTCCCTGTCTAGCCAGCTCATCAGCCCAGCAGTTTCCCTCTATGCCGCTGTGCCCGGGAACCCAAATGAGCCTGATGACGAAGTATTCGGATGCAATCGAGAGAGAAGCCAGACATTCCCCGACCAATCTCGAACGCACAAACAGCGAGCCCAAGGCCCTAATTGCCGATTGGCTATCGGAGTAAATATTCACTTCCTTAACGGTAATTACCGAATTAAGCAACCAGTCCACCGCTTCCTTAATTGCGGGTACCTCCGCTTGGAAAACACTACAGTGGTCCGGGAGCCTAAATTTAAGTTTGATGGGAGGCTCCTTACAGAATACTCTCCCACCAACCCTTCCGTCCAATTTTGAGCCATCCGTCAACTTGTTTGCCATGCCTTGCCGCCAAATGTTGCACACCGCCCACTCATCCCTTGGGGGAATGTGAGTAGAAAAAGGTCCGCTCGGACCTAGCGTGAGTGTACAGTGGTCCAGCACCATGGGGATGAACTCAAAGTTTTTAAGAATGCTAGAGTGTCCGTAACTTAAGTCTAGCCTATGGCCCGAACACCTTAATCTGATTGCGGCGCGTGCAGCGGTAGTTTTTCCTACAATGTCCACGGGCGCCACATTCTATTACAAAAAGACTAAGGATAAAATAACCTCACAATTTAGTTGTCAATATTGTATGATTTGAACTTGAAAGAACGAAAAACGAAACTTCGAGTTTATTTATTCAAACTACGACTACGGTGAGTGATTGATGGTTAAAATGCGATTCCTAGTCAAAAAATCAATCACAAGAGTGTATAGATGAGATGGTGAAAGCGTCAGCTTCCTCTTTCTTGGTATTCAGGACACATTCGACGAATCTGATGCAACAAATGCTTCAAAATGCCAAGGTAGAAAATTGCAAATTGGCCCGTTGGCACGAACTCTTTGTGGATAATTCCCTGGGAATCGTAAAAACAAATGAGCATCGACTTGATTTTTGACTTCTCCAAACGCGAGTTTTTGGGTGGTGGCTCGTCTGGAGCCTTCCTTTCGGCACTTTAACGCTTAGTTTCAGATTCACGTAGGAAACACCACGTTTCATCACCAGTTACAATGTTGTAATCGAAGTTCTCGTCTTTTGTCGCCTCTTTATTGAGGTCTTTCGATTGTTGAGTTCTGAGCAATTTTGGTCCTCAGTTATCGAATTGAATTCGTAGGCCCAAATGATCAGTTAAAATGCGATAAATCGATTCCATGAATTTCAACGATGATTTCGTTTCATTTTTGATAAATTCACGAACAATTTCGATGGAGTTTCCGGTGAGTACTGATTTTGAGCGGCCCGTCTGCTCATTGTCATTTATGTCCTCACAGTCATCTGTGAGACGTGTAAACCACTCATGAAGTCTGGCACGAGATAGACAATTATCGCCATAAACTTTTTTCATCAATTGAAAGTTTCGGTAAACGTTTCACCGATTGTAAAACAAAATATGATTTTAGCTATTTGTTCGAAACTCATTTTTGTACCGATGACACAAGCATACTGACACCTTAGACGCAATAATTTCGCCACCAAGCTTTCACTGGAAGTCAGCTGGATGTAAGCTCCAACGCACTAACTCATTAAAAAGATGGCCCCATCAAAAGCATTTTTATGACGTCAGTCTTTTTTAGTTTGGACTACACCTTGTATAACTCATGCACTGAAAGTCGCGCGCCTAGTACATAGAAGGCACTAGTTTTTATTATTAACCTTAAAAGGACAGCTGTTAAAATTTGATGATATTCTTCAGGGCCGTCGAGGTAAGTCCGGAATGTTGAACTTAAAAACAAAACTATTGGATATTTATCAAAATCCAAAATATCAAAAATTATCAAAAATAATTTTATTTGCACTTAACTTTGTATAATGTGAGTACACAGCTGAGAATTATTCAATGTAATCTCCGTCTCGTGCAATTACCTGCTCCAGCCGGGACCTGAAGCGCCCTCATGCGCGAGCTACCTCCTCTTTGTCCATTGTGGTCATCACTTCCTCGATGGTTGTCTTCAGAGCGTCCTTAGTGTTATGAGGCGTCGCGTTAACTTTTGCTTCAACTGTGCCCCACTCGGAATAATCAAGAGGATTGCAGTCTGGGCTTAAAGGTGGCCAAAAATGTGGTGACCAGTGGTAGGGTAGTTTGTTCTGGAGCCAAGCCTGAGTCTTCTTTGCCTTGTGAGCAGGTGCGGAGTCCTGCTGAAACACATATTCTCTTCCAGCAGCCACGTGGTCCATCCAGGGTTGCGTTTTTTTGTAGCCAAACCACTCAATTATCTCTTTAGGGTTTTTTCCGGCGCGAAGTGACTCTAGTATCGCAGCTCTTCTGTCCTCATCTGACTCATCGTTTCACTAGCACTTATTCCGGCACTACAATGTCAATCAGGAAACAATACACTAAAAATATGTCCCTTTATCAGCGGTTTTAGACTTAACGCTACTGCTTCAGAGCTTTCGAAATGTTTTCCGGATTTACCTCGATGGCCCTGTATTCAGTAGTTCGTGAGTTACAGTGCTGAGAGTGGCGCTACTTTTGTTGTTTTCAAAACAGTGGACCGAAATATACTTCGGGTTTTAATTTTGCATTGCTTCCTGATGGGACAAAATACCGTTCAAGTGAAACAATGGCTTGAAAAGTTTTATGGAGGCTCTGCTCCATCAGAAACAACAATAAAACGACGGTTTGCTGACTTCAAACTTGGTCGTAGAGTCACTGTTGATGGACGTCCAAATGAGGCGTCAACACCAGAAAACATCAGCAAAAAACCACAAAATCGTTTTGAATGATGGAAAAGTGAAGTTGCGTGAGTTATCGTAAAGATGCCAAGAGAACGCCTTGGCTTTATATTGCATGAGCATTAGACTATGAGAAAGCACTGTTCAAATGGGCAACACACTTCGAACTTCGAATTGCTCCCACATCCACCGAAAAAAATACGTGCACCTAATATGTAGTTGTTGTGGCTGATTTTTGCGTATCCTGCAAGTTTCGCTTATCCCTAGAACCTCTGCTTGAAATACTCTATTACAATTCGCCAGGCGAAAGGACTTGGAAGTTTTGAGACTACCCACGCCGACGCCGAAATCCATCTTATATGCATCGGTTTAAAGTGCGGTGGTATTTGCCTAAATTTAACTCCCATTCCTCTCCCGTGAAATATTACTTTATATTCTAGTCTGAAATCGAGGGTAGCGGCAATGAAGTCTGTTGATAGTTCGGCTATAAAGAATTGTACTTTGACCAAGCATCCTAGCATTCCAACAACCACCCTCTTTTACGCTGACGGCGGTATTTGCTCAGTCGTCGCTCAAGTCACTTCGATGTCGTCTAAACAACGGCTGATTGGACGAGCGTAAGAATACGAGTCCCCGCTGACGTGGGGGCAGCTGCGACTGTGTCGCTCCGTAAGACGAATACGCGCACATTCGGTGCGATTGCGACTTTAAATCCTTTGGCGATATAGAACAGAAGGTCTGAGGAGGTACTCAAATTCACTAGAGGCATCCTTCCTCACCGACGATCAGTTCGCTGTGGCCCGTTACTCGTAACGTACGAGTACGACGTATGTTTGAGTTTACATGAATGAGCTGTTATGCTCGAATAGATGCATTTGTAGCCAACGAAATGAACAGACAAACCGACGAAAGCAAATATTGCTAACCCATGAAGGCATTCGGAGTATTTCTACACATCTGTACGTATGCGCATAGGTATGTATTTACATATTTTATGCATGTACGATTACTTATGTATGTACACACATATAACTGTCACATAAAATATGTACGCAGAGGAAAGTATGCATGTTTCGCTGTCACTACGTTGAAAAGTGAGCACAAAAATTTGTACGAGTAATAACACGAAAACTCGATTGGACACGAAATTTTCGAAAAGCAAACATTTCAAAGTAGCAATGAAGCCAAGCAAATCGCCCAGCAACAGCAGTGACAATGTCAGCGACAGCAGCGACTGGCGGTTTGTCACTATGTAGACGCATAAGCGGAGGGGCTCCGTCACTTGCGGAGCGTTGCGGAGTGAATGCTGGCATAAGTACCGCAGTGTAGCCGTACAAAGTGAAAATGTTGAATAGCAAGGCAACAACGAAAGTGAACTAAAAGAATGCCATAGAATTAGATAAATGGTAAGTGCACGTAGTATAGGCCCTATGGGAAGAAATATTCAAGGCCTTGTAGCGGAAGACGACACAAGAAAGCGTTTACAACTTTGTACTGGCAAAAGCACTGACGCAAAAAGCATACACACTCACTCACACACACTCACAAATTCTCAAGTGAATGCCCCACAAACCACCCGGTCTGTGTAAAGTGCAAATCGACCTGCGATAGACGGAAGGCGGAAGGCGGCAGACTGACGGCGAACGACGGCAACTGTGCCAGGCAGGCAGCTCCATTCCGCGCCCCAGTTTCACCGTGTTTAACACGCTAACTTAGTAGGTAAATATGTAGGTAGGTAGGTAGTATGTGGTCAATGGTGCGCTAGTTGTGCTCATTTCTTCCTCTTATTTTATGTGTTTTTTTTTTTTTTATGTCCGTCAATGCAATCCAGTGTTTTTGTTAGTTTAACTGATTTGTTGTTTGCCTTTGAATTTCGACTGCAAGCACAAGTAAGTAATTATGGCATTACAAGGCCGCAATTGCAGCAGAAGTGTGGCGAACAGCCGTGGCCAACCACAACTGGGATATCCGAAAGGAAATCGCCAATGGTCTGGGAGAATACGAAATCATAACTAACGCTCGATCGGCAAATGAATGAATGCGTAATGTCACAGGATTCCAGACTGCCAATGCATTTCAGCTAAAGCAGCGAGGGCACCGAAATTGAATTCCAAAATTATCCACGCATATTTAGAAATACTTACATACATGCATATTAGAGCGGGTCGATTTAAAAATCGCTCATTGCTCTGTGAAAATCGTATTCTAGGGATCAAAATAAGTAACTTTGCCGAAGGAACCATACCTCTAAATCGAATTCTGATATCCCCCAATTTGGGCCAAACGAAAAATCCCACTTTGACCCATTTAGAGTGCTCCAATCGAGTCCAAATGTATGACCGACTCCCACTAACTTTGGACGGCCGATCCACCCATGCCCGTGGCACACCCCCTGAAACTCCCCTGGGGGGTTCCCCATACAATCATTTCAAAATATCACCATTTTTGGCCTTTACATGAGAAAAGAAACTAAAAAGTCCGATCCAAATTGGGGGACATCATAATTCGTTTTAGAAGTGTGGTTCCTTCGGCAAAGTTTCTTATTTTGATCCCTAGAATATGATTTTCACAGAGCAATGGGCGATTTTTTTGCCTCCCCACAAATCGACCCTGCCTAATGCATATGAAGGGTGTTTTTCTAAGAGCTAGAGAACTTAAAATGATAATATATTACAAAAGAGAAATATTTTTGGAATGTTTTTTTTTCTCTTATTATAAACTGGTAGACAATGTCAAGGAATTTATTTTTGAAATATGATAACCGGCATAGGAACGCCGCTACCACAACCGGGACCACTTTGTCAGTCAAATTTTTTAACACTTTTTGAATATATCTAAATGAGCCTAAGAGCCAGCAAAGAGGCGTCGCAAACGTTGATCAGCCGGCTTCAATTCTTGCATGAGCAGGCACTTAAGCCAAGCTTAGCTTAGGTCTATTTGCCTGATCTGAATAGATCTCACATAGAACACAAGGGTCGAAAGTGTTACCACTGTTGTTGAGAGTCGAGTAAAACATAGTTCGCGTTACATGTCTTGGCGAGTTTTACTATACAGCTTCAGGCTGAGAGAGGCTGCAGATGGACAAAACTGATGTTACCTGTCATGTCCGACCGACTGTCGCAGATCCTCGTGTCATTAAGCAGAAGGGACTGTAGGTAGCTGGTTGGACTGATGACGGGCCAATTTCTATGGGCGGAGTACATGGAAAAGACAGCATCTCACATAGTGTACTCTGCCCAGCCTGTGAAGAGGAGAACGAGATGGCGGACCACTTTCTGTGCGTCTGCCCAGCCTTTGCTCGAATCAGGTTTGAGCGACCACCTTATCTCCTTAGCACCACAAGATCTACTCAGATTTCTTCGGAGGTCGGGTAGATTTAAAGAAAATTGAAAAAGGAACTCGAGTGCAGTTCAATGGACTTAATGTTGTATGAGTGTTGTACTTACTAGTCTGATCCGACAAAAACAAAAAAAAAACCTAGCTTAAACTTTGGTTAACAATATCCTTCAGAGCTAAAAAGTGTACCGATCCCAGACAGTTGTAACGAGTTCTGCGTAGAGCTAGGCAGTGGCAGAGGAGAAGTTCTGACGTTTCCTTTTCGTTTTCGTATAAGTTACTCGCGTCGTTCTGAACCAATCCCATTTTAGCTGCCTGACATGTAATGAAACAATGTCCCGTCAGTTCTCTAACCAATATTTTACATTCCTTCCTTGGAAGTGATAAAAACAAGTTGGCTGTTAGTGATATTTTGAAATGATTGTATGGAGAACCCAGGGGCAGTTCCAGGGGGTGTGCCACTGGCATGGGTGGATCGCCCGTCCAAAGTTAGTGGGGGTCGGTCATACATTTGGACTCGATTGGAGCACTCTAAATGGGTCAAAGTGGGATTTTTCGTTCGACCCAAATTGGGGGACATCAGAGTTCGTTTTAGAGGTATAGTTCCTTCGGCAAAGTTTCTTATTTTGATCCCTAGAATATGATTTTCACAGAGCAATACGCGATTTTTTTTGCATCCCCACAAATCGACCCGGCCTAATGTATGTGTACTAATTCTAAGCAAATGGGTGCCTGCCTTAGAAGATCGTCAATTCTGTCAATTCCTTCTATTCCCTTGTGCCCTGGTACCCAGTAAATAGTGACCTGCCCGTTTCCGCAGAGTTCATCCATTTTGGATGTACAGAATGGCACGCATTCCGAGCTGGTAATTACAGCCCAAATTGCTTGAACAGCCACTTGACTATCGATGAAGATGTGTGTGCGAGTGTCGAGGGTAGTAAATTCTAATGCCAAGTTCCTTTCGCAGAATTTTCCACGTAGTCAGGCAAACATGTTGAGACGACGACGAACCGACATTTCGGCGTCTTCTTCAGCACTTCGCTCTATGAACTTCGCGAACAGATTTATTTGTTCAAAAGTAAATTTCTACAATTTAGAAGCGTTGTTCTGGCGTTAGATGAGTCATGATGACTTGACAAATCTTACTGAGAACATAAAGTTCAAAACAGTTTGCCATTCTCAGCTGCCAAGCCATACCTATCGATAGTTCTCATGCAGCTAAAAAAACACCCGATGTGCTTATATAAATGTACAGTACAGAAACTGAAGACCACAAAGTTAGCTTGCTGTAAATAGCAAATAGGAAATGGGTTACGTTGACGTTCTCTGGCGCACTTATTCAAGCAAGACACATTTCCGCCTGTTAGTAATGTGTGATAAAACTTGCATACGAGCTGCCTGTTTAGGCAGAAATTTGAAATACAAGACCACGCGCTCTGTGTAGTATGAATAGATTAAGATGGCAGAAGAAGTTAATGTTCTACGACGTCAGTCTCCTGAACATCATAGTATAACTCAACTTCAATTTTGTGTTTTGAGCGGGCTTTCGTGTGCTGAATCGTTGAAAGCGTTGCAGAAAGCCTATGGCGAGTGTGCTTTATCAAGAACACAGGACTACGAGTGGTTTAAGGCCTTTGTAGAGGTCCAAGAAGTCGTGGAAGATTTGCCCCGATCTGGTCGCCCATCAACGTCTTCAACGGATGAAAACGTCGACAAACTCAAGGAAATAGTGTAGGAAAACCAGGAAGCAATTCGGAACATCTGCCACCATCAATTGGGCATGAGATACGTGGCTGCTCGAATTGTTCCAAGAGAGTTGAATTTCGTTCAAAAAATTCATCGTGAGAGGTGGCTGAAGATATGCTTGAGCAAGTGAATTCGGAGCCAACGTTTATCCAGCGCATCATAACAGGTGATGGGACGTGGGTATATGAGTTTGATATGCAAACCAGTCAACAGGCGGCTGAATGCCGCTACCCACATGAGCCGAAACCCACAAAACTACGTCAAAGTCGTACAAAAGTGAAAGTCATGCTACTCGTTTTCTTTGATTATCATCGTGTTGTGCACTCGGAATTCATTCGAAATGGTTCTACGGTAGGTAAATAAAGAATATTATTTGGAAGTTATGCGACTTTTGAGAATGAATGTGCGTAAGAAAACTCATGGATCTTGCGCAATCATAACGCACCGTCTCACAAGGCTCATATTACGAACCCTTTTTTGACGAAAAATTGGACAAATGTCATCGAACGACCACCATATTCACCGGACTTACCCTCCTGAGACTTTTTCCTTTTCCAAAAACTTAAATTGACACTCCGCATACGCCACTTTGAGTCGATAGAAGCCATTAAGGAGAATTCGCTGAAGGCGCTGAAGAAGATCTCTTCAAACGCGTTAAATAGGTGCTTTGATGACTGGACTAATTGTTGGCATATGTGTATTGCTTTGAATGGAGCCTATTTTGAAGGCTATTAAATAAATTTCGATGATTTAACAACTCTTTTGCGTTTTATTGAACAATTCCCGGTACTCTTTTGACGGAATGTAAGGCCGAAGTGCAAGCCACAATTAAATCTAAAAAATTGAAAATAGTGAGTTATACCAGTTTGGTGAGGAGTAACGAAGGCGAATTGAGTACTAAAGTTGGCCTCTTCCCAAAACAGTTACTTTATTTTTCGCGGCTTTGACAAGTCTGACGTCAGGTCCCTTACCAATACAAAACAAACAAAAGGAAGAGAAATTACATGACAAGTAATTACCCTTCCTTTCGTTAGTTTATTCGTGGCTTCTGACGACACGGCGGTTTCAGAAGACGCAACCTTGTATTCACACATCCTTGACGCATAACCACACTCACTAGTGGCGAATCCTGCTCGATAACTTTGCAGTTTCTTTCTCACGCGTACCTTCCATCAAATGAGCAGCGCGAACAGACATTGCGAGCAGAGAAATGGTGAATTGAAAACGCCTAGGGTTTTCAGCTTAAGCGATTTCATTATTCATAAAAACATATCAACAACAATTTGACATTCAAAATATTTATGTACATATGTGTGTGGCAACAAAAATCAACTGCGAACGAAACCTAATTGAAAACAAATTCAAAATATTTGCAAACAAATGTTGTTGTTCTACTGTCATCAACAGCAGCGTGATGTGGCGGCTACTTGAATCAATTAACAATTACGACAGATTAACAATAACAATGCGAGCGAGTAAAGCCATAATAAAATCCGGCTAATATAAAAACATACATACATATGCACACTTAGATGTGCATATTTACACTTACATAAATACGTATGCCCATATGTAAATCTAAACAGCACCAGTTAAGGCGTGTGGCGATAAACAGCGTAGCCAACGCCAAGAACAACAATACCAACAACTCCAGCAACTCGCATCATCAAGTGTAGGAAATCAACACATACTTAAAAGTGAAACCAAAACGAGCAAAAACACCGGCAATAACAACAACTACAAAACATACCTTAAATCGGACTAATTACGAGTAGGCGCGGCGACAAACAGCAGCAAACGACGAGTAGCGAGCAGCAAGCAGCTAGACACAATCGGATAAACAGCCAATGGCGAAGATCGGTTGTCGGTAGCTAAAGAGCCAAATAGCTAGAGCAACAATAGCAGTGGTAAACCGCAAACCAGACAGTGGTTCAGCGAGAGCAATGAGACCGTTGGGGTCGATGAGCAAATGTAGTAGTGGTGGAGGAGAGAAGTGGTGCTCGTCGTGTGGAGCATTGAAGAGGGCACATTAAAATACCAAAGCTGTATAGAAGTAGCTAGAAATCGCAGGCATGACAGCAACAACACAATAATAACGACAACACCAACAAAAGTCATGAAAGGGAAATCGAATAGAAAACAACTGACGCAGCGAGAACTCGTCGTAGGTAGGAAATTGTATACAATAAACAAAGATGTTTGTATGTAGTTGCATACATACATACATACATACACACATGTAGAGATATTCATATGTGCACTTATTCGTTTAGAATCAGTCTTGCTGTAGCGCACATTTTTTGTAAATCAAAATTCCAATGAGGCACGAAAACTACTCTACATGGAGCTGCACTGCGGGGCAAAGAGTTCCCTTGAATGCACAGCAAACGAATCTAAACACAAGTCAAATGCGCGCGCCCAGTTAAAAAACAAGAAGAAGAAAAAACAGAACAGAAAATCAAAAGCAGCAGAATACAACGATGACTGACGACGACAATGCACGGTGTCCGATGCGGTGGGCAAAAAGAAGCAGCAAGCAGGCAGGCATGGTGAATAAAAATCTGCGAAAAAACGCCACAATTAGCGCAGCTAACAAACAAACAAATGCCTTTAAATATAAACACACACACATACGTGTTTACATATGTATGCACTTAATTAAATTCATACATGCATACATACATACATACATACATACGTGCATATATGTATGTACATATGTATGGAAGTGTAAAGAAAAACATTTGTACAAGCGAACAGAGGCAGCTACAATTTTGCAGCTGAGATTGGCGCTGGGAGTAGAATGGAAGTGGAGAATTGGTGTTGAGTGATTGTGAAGAGATTAAAAGTAGAAATCCATACACACATACATACATACATACGTGTATTTGTATGAAAACACACATTTTACCAATGCTTGTCGTTCTATGAAAATTTTCGTCAAAGACAAAATCTCTCCGCTTTTTTCGTCCCAGGCTTCTATTGTAGTTTTAGGTGTAACCTCCCAATAGGGAGGCTGTTTTTTAAAGAACTGAGTTAAGGTCAGGTTATGATGGTAGTCGGTCTGTATGACTAACTCACTTAAACCTTACAAGCCGCTTGCTGTGATATCACTGGTCGACACGTGAAACTAATTTATTTTCCTTCGTGAAATCATTTTATGGCTTTTAAGAAGCGCAGTATTGGTCCAATCCACACAACGGACAGTTCTGCAGAAGAATGGAAAAAGTATTTATTAGTACCTAGAAAACCTGTTCTGATTTTAGCTAAGGCTGGACAATTGCAAAGGGGGCGTTCATAAACCTCGTGTTCCGAATTTCAGAAATTGGTAGGCAAATTGAAGTTGATGCGAACAAATAGGGAGCGCTGAAACACAGGTCTGTAGAGGGGTTCCTCCAAAATGTCTTGCTTTTTCTTTGCCGTTGGTCCAGTATTCTTTTCGATGGCTACAACACTACTTCTATTCATTAGGAATTGAAAGTCTCAGCTTTTACCGCTTAATTACAGGTAATCTCTTACTATACAACAAATATTTACAATGCAAATGATAATTTTTCCTCTTTTTGAAAATTGGTAGTCGTAGACATGCATAAGGTGCCGGTTATTCTATGGTTGCCGCTGTACAACTTTATTTCTTGCTCGCCGAACGATACACTTAACATTTGGAAAGTTATAGACTTGCATTCCCGAAACTATATAAGAGGTTTCATATTGAGACTTACTCACCGACAGCTCCTGATATCAAGACTTATCCATTCATTCATAAAAAATACTTTATGAGACTAGGCTGACATGGGTTGATTTACAAAAGAGAGAACCGTTTTGAAATAAGTTTTGACGCGCTCCTATCAAATTTTAGTAACTTCACATGCAACTGCACTCAAACTTTAATTTTCATTGGGCCAAGTTTTCCTTTTCGAGTTTTGTGCAGTCAATATTGCTCTAGTGGGATTGATACACCCGACTAGAAATTTTGGTAAGTCGGTGATTAGGCGCAAATAAGGCAGACCACATTCCAAATTTGCGCCTCATTATGCAGCCAAACTAGGCCCAAGTCCCGAAAGGTATCGCCACACATCTGCCTCATTAGGCGCAGGTTCGAAAAACCGAACTTCGGTAATACTCCGGATGCCCTTCTAGAAATCAGTAAGGGATTCCAATTTATGCCTAAGTGAGACACTGCCACAGGTTTTCGTAACCACAACCAAATTTGGTTTGTTCTGGCATGCCAATCTTTGCCTTGTCTAACGTGGGCCTGGCAAGGTAATAGTGCCTCAGTAAGGCCTGCCTAATTCGGGCCTAAGAGATTCTTCGGCATGCCTCACTGTAATTCTAGTCGGGCAACTACGGACTAAATACACAAATCATAGTCTAAAAACGAAGAGACAATAGAAACTAAAAAAAAGACAAAATTAAAAACTTGTTGTGAGAAAAAAGTGCTGCGTTTTCGCAGTGCCAATCAAAAAATCACATCGAGCTTAGTAGAAAACTGAACGATTAAGTTTCCACTGGTTAAATAAACATAAATGGTACCTTTCAGTTCAGTTGTCAGCTTTTAAGACATGCGGCGGAAAAATTAGCAATGGGAATGGGACGCAGCCTTTTAAAGTCGAGGGAAAGATTCTTCACAGTTTCCTAAGTTTCAGGCTGAAAGCAATCTGCGACGATGGAACCATCAGCTGTGTGCACTTATTGATGGCATGGGATTCAAATTAAATAATCTTTGGGTATTATCCACTTATTACCCAAATCACTGTCGGCAGCTATAATTTTGAGATATCCAACACGGAATCTCTATTGGCGCCAAGTATCATTTTGGACTGAGCAGGCAATCGATCAAAAGCTTGACCTCATAAGTCCCTCCCGTGCTCGTCCAAATAAATGACCCTGAAGGATGCCCAAAGACAGCATCCAATAAGGTGGTGCTTGGAGTATTCGGAAAACGCAGACAAAAGGACATTTGTAGATTGACTATGACGAATATTGAAGAGGTTGGTACGACCGCATAAGTTTTACGGGGACATATGCATATCCAGCGACTCCGCCGACTCTGTCAAGTCGTACGTTGTTGATATATGTAAATGCTTCAGCCCTGAAAGTCTTCGATGCGGTGTCTGCTGGTTATAATAGAGGAGAAGACAAGAGCACTTTGCATTCGAAAGACAAAGCTGAGATGAATTTGGCCTCACTTGTTTGTTTCTATTGTAATTTACATGGGTTGTTAAGATAAAGAAAAGACGCTGCAAAGACGCTTGAGCTGCGCTAACAAATAAGAGCAATAAAACTAGGTGAGGGCGCTTATAGGGGAATTTCCCAAAGTTTTGAAATTAAAGAAGCCTGCGCTTTCTACTTAGGAAATGTTACATGTCAGGATCTTGTTGCTTTCACCTTAAGGGCTTCCAAACAAATACAAACTTCGGACACCGACTTCCGATGGTCACCAATGTGTATTCAAAGAAGAAGGATTTCTTTACCTGCTAGGATTTTTCAGTCAGCGTTTGTTGTGATTCTTGCTTTCCAGCTACATATGGCGACTGCCAGTGAGCCAAAGTAAATACATTCGCTTTAAATTTTGCTTAAAAGGTACACTACTCTGTATGAAAACAAAAGAATGCGAACAGAGGCTCAGTTGAAGCAGCGCACAGCGTCAAAGCAAAGTGAAATCTCCACCTCAATCAGCGAATAAGTGAGACGCAAACAAGCAGACGGACGGCTCTATGAATACTCTGATGGGCAGCCTTGATGAAAAAGGCTGGCATAGTAGTCGAACAGTCAGTCAGTCAGCCAACTGGACAACCAGAGAGCCAGATAGCCAGCCAGTGATACGAGGAAGAACGAGTAGCGCTAATGAACGAGTAAACGAAAAAGCGCAGCAAAGGCTGCAGCACTGATTGTGGTGACGGCGACTGTGGCGGCGGGAACAGAGCCGATGGAAAATCATTAGCAGTGACGGACGTACATACATATGTACATATGTGTGTGTATGTATGCATGTATGCGCGAATGCGGCGTGGTGGCAATTGAAGTTGAAAATCAAATTGAAATAAGTCATAAAATGTGCGAACGAAAAAAAATACAAATAAAATTAAAATGCAAAAATGAAGTCCGCAGAGGCAGGCAGTCGCGCAATAATGAACTATTTAAGTAAAAAACTCACAGTGGCAACAATATGTGGAAGCTCGTAGATGTCGGTATATGCATGTAGATGTACGTTTGTGCGACTACGCGCGTATGGCATCGCTAAAGTGGCGGTAATGTGGCAAAAATGGCTGCGGTGCGAGCGGTTGGTCTCAGACAATGAATAGGTAACGCTCAGTTCTGAGGATGGCTGTGGCAGGCAACGTGCTGCGATTGGGTTGTTTACATACACACACACATATATGTATGTATGTATATCCGAACAATTTACTTACATATGAACATATATATACTTGTAGGTAGGGATAAAAGATAATAACATACAAACAAACACTCACAGCGTTTCATTCATGGGCCACGTACGTTCACGACGCCTATTTAATTAGGCTTAAAATAACAGCAACAACAAATATAAATTAGATATGTTACTTAGTGTGAGGTTAAATTATGATAATTTGCACTAATCGCTTTTGGAATTCCAGCAGAGTCGATGGTTTTGAATTGCCTTAAACAGAATGAAAAAGTATTGACTTGTTTAGTTTTATTGAAATGTCTACTGGCTGAGGCTGCATGTGAAGCAGCGAGTTTTTTTTTTTTTTTTTTTTTTTTTTTTTTAAGAAGGTTGAAATCAAAATGTCAAAAACATCTCAAAGGTGCCGTAACACCAATGGTATGTGGGGCACGGTCCCACTAATACTATAACAATCCTCCACCTCGGCTAGTTCTACCCTGGGACCACAAAAGTATAACTTCATAACTTCTGGGTAGAGCCGCGTTTATGTCCGAAGACACAACAGGTACCCGCGTCCAGGTTCCTCTCCTGTAGGCATATGAAGGCTATACACCGTCGATAGTCTCAATTACTCCCACTATGTTTATAGGTGGTCCAAAGTAAAGGAGCCATCGGAAAGCTTGCAGTAGTGTTTTCTTAATTCACTACCGTCTTGTCTTCTGTATGATACTGTAGTAAGTGTTTCACTCAAACGTCTGTGCTTGTTGTCGGTTCGTCAGAGACTGTCCGCCTTCTCTGTTGCTGAAACGCTTTGCGTTCCCAATCAATATAGCGAAGTCGCGTCATAATCTTACCTGCAAACGTTTGCGTTGCCTCCCACTTACCGCTGGTTACGCACATATCTCGTATGAGGGTGCTGGAGGACGGTTGATGACCCAGGGCTTGCTCCAGTATAGCTCGTTCCTCTCTAAAGCGGTCGCAATAAAACATGACGTGTTCTGCGTTTTCGTCTGTATTCTGGCAGTTTGGACAGAAAGAGCTGCCTGCCATCTAAAAACGGTGCCGGTATTCCTGAAAACAGCCATGTCCGCTGAACAACTGTGAAAGGTGATAGTCGGTGTCTCCATGTTTTCTCATTAACCACTCATCAACACGTGGTTTGAGTTTGTAGGTCCAACGTCCGCTTTGTGATTCATCCCACCGCTGCTGCCACCGGCCTATTGTTAGCAGTCGCTCCGCTGCTTTTTCTCCAGGTGTGGGCCGCGTTCCCTGTCTGTTATAGAGCTGAAACATTTCATCTGCCAAGAGGTTTGGGGGTATCTTTCTCGCTATTACGCATATTGCATCATCAGACACCGTTCTATACGCGCAAGCTACACGCAGCACGCCTTGACTGTATGTCTGGGTGACTTCCCGTAGATTAGACTTTTTGGTCCCCGCCCAGATAGGTGCTGCATACAGAATTATAGAGTCAGCAACCAATGACAGTAGCCGTCTGCGATTTCCCTGGGGCCCTCCTATATTAGGGAGAAGTTGCGTTAGGGCAGCGAGTTAGGCTTAGTATTTGAAGCTAACACAGAAGGCGAAAGTAATAGAGATGAGGGGCGAGTAGCCAGGATATGAAAGAATGTACTTCTCATTTAATAAAGGGGGATCACATTGGAAGTACTTACTTTTTAATAAATCCATAACTTTTTCTAGTATTCATTAACATTTCAAGACTTACATACGTCTCACCCAAATTTACAAATCTTACAATTTTATTACGAAAATCGACACTCAGAGCAAAGCCAGACCAACTTATGGTGTTCAGCGGTAAAGCCCATTTTTGGCTTAATGGCTACTTCTGTAAGCAAAAGTTCCACATTTGGGCTAAAGAGCAACCCAAGGCTATTCAAGAACAGCCATTGGACAAAAATTCCAAATTTGCGCATTGTGATATAATACAGGGGAAGGGGAGCAGAAAAGGAAAAGGGAAAGAACCAGACAGGTTGAAAAAAGGAAGAAGGGGCTTTGGATTGGCGGATGACGACCAACAGTGGCGATTTACGTTCGTATTATCCGCATCAAGTAACTGATGAATTTCACCAGATGCGTGATGTTTAAACCCGCAGTATCCGCAGGTGTAGCGAAAAAGTGCGAGCCCAGATGTCTAAACTTTTGTCCGACGAGAGCAGGGCAGCTAAGAAGAAGGTGTTGAGGTGATTCCCCTCGTCCTTCAGGCAGCTTCTGCAGAACGGTATTCAGGCAATCAATCCCAAGTCTTACTACATAGACTCCTAACGGACAGTGTCCGTTAAGAATACCTACCAAATTAGAGAGCTGCGGCTTTGTAAGCCTTAGAAGTTCCCTCGAGCGTTCCCGATCTACCCGTGTCCAGAAGGATCTTACGACTTTGCACGTTTGCGTACTAGCCCAGCACTCGCTAAGTTTACACGAGACCCATCTTTCCAGTAGCAGACCACAACCTTGACAACCGTCAAGGCAGCCCCAGCCCTGTCATTTTGCGATGAAACCATCCCGAGGGTCCCTTGCCTAGCCAGCTCATCAGCTTATCAGTAGTTTCCCTCTATGCCGCAGTGACCGGGAATGCCCCTAATGAACTTAATATCGAAGTATTCGGATGCAACCGAGAGGCATCCTCTGTCTAATTCGCAAAATTTGAGCTGCTGTAGATAATGCAAAAGATTCTTGGAATACATACTTTCTTTATCACCGCCCAGCTTTTTACAGATTCAGCTACTTTGATGCCCATCATTGATGGGAATCGGAGATTAGAGGATCAGCAGCTTACTAAAACCAGAGAGGGGAAAAGTACAACAAGAGAAATATCTAACGCATATGCCCCACACAACCAGCTGTTGATACCAGGACTAGGTCTGTTGTTTAAGTGAGATCCAACCATATTCACCTAATCTACCTTTTAGTCCCACTTGGATTCATCACCTCTAAATAGAACCAAAGGCACAGGTGATTAAAGGGTTATTTTACTGAAATCGGCTGCCAACCTTTAGTGGCTCTGCAAGCTCTATACGAAATTAGATAAATTGTAAAATATTTATTAAGGTTTGTTGACGTGCTGCACTCAAGTGTGTGGTCAAAGTTGATAAATTCAAAATAGTAGTTCCAATATTATGCCGATGATATTGACATCATCGGCCTTAAATACCGTGCTGTTAGTTCTGACTTCTTCAAACTGGATAAAGAAGCAAAGCGAATGGGTCTGATGGTGAACGAAGAAAAAACGAAGTACCTCCTGCCATCAAACAAACAGTCGGCGCATTTGCGTTTCGGCACCCACGCCTCTGTTGACAGTTATGATTTCGAAGTTGGAGGATACTTCGTTTATCTAGGAACCAGCATTAACACCGATAACAATGTCAGCTTTGAAATCCAACGTAGAATCTCTCTTGCAAACAAGTGCTACTTCGGACCAAGTTGGCAACTGAGTAGTAAAGTTCTCTCTCGACGAACAAAATTAACACTCTACAAGACTCTCATCATGCCCGTCCTAACGTATGGCGCAGAAGCGTGGACGATGACAACATCCGATGAAGCGACGCTTGGAGAGTTTGAGAGAAAGATGCTGCGCAAGATTTTTGGCTTCACTTGGTGTGTTTAACTCGCGTCGGTTAGCACATCGAATAGGCGACTGGCGCGATGCATTAACTTTGCACTAAGCAGTAATTCTAAACAATTTATATTTCATGCAGGTTTAAAGCAACAGCAGGTTTTTTATAGTGGACAGCAAGTCCACAAACGCTTCTTTAGATAGGTTTTTACAAACCAAGGAAGCTTCCTTGATGATTTCGTTTTTTACAAATCTGTAAGGAAGCTTCCATAATATAAAGCTTCAGTATATTTTAGAAAAATTGCTTTTGCTCGGAATATCTGAAGTGGTTCTGGCCAGTCCCACTAATCGCTCATCATCATGATCATCGAACTACAACTCCGTTCTACTCATTTTCACCAATTATTTAGCAGCTCGGTTTCTTCTCCTTATTTTTATTTTTTAATATTTTTCAACAAATTGATTTTGATGACATCGCTTTTTCTTTTTTTTTTAAGTTGTCGTGTCAGCTGACAGAAATAATCTATTGGGATTGATCCAAGCGAGCGAAATTCCCAATAGCGCTATTCTTCAACAATTGAGCGCCATGATATCAAATACCAATTCGTTCCATCAACTCTTTCGGCCACACTTTCGCCCTTATTGATGAAATCCTGGATTTGAGTGTTGCTTTTAATTCCCATTTCCCATTCATTGACCACTACGTTCATCCTACTACCACAAACTTATTCACTTTTAGCTTTTGTTCAACGTATACCAAGGAATTTACTGATCTTTAACTCTGAAACTCTTTTTGGTTATGTTTGCTCGGTCTGGGCTTGAAGCCCTTCGCGTCTTTGCTTTCAAGTCCTTCGTATGCTGCTCATTTTGCACACCTAAGACACATTCAAAGGAAATTTGTGCGCTTCGCTTTCCATTCTTTACACTTTGCTCTCCCCAAGTCTTCCTACGAATAATGATTGTTGTTGGTTAAGTGACTTGAATTCCTTGAATGTAGACGAATGGTGAATTCTTTAATTGTTATCGCGGCTACGATTAGTGGCAGAATTAATTGCCCTGTGTTGTTAGATATTATACAAGGCGCATACGGTATTTGAGAACATGCACACGGGTATATGTGGCCATAACTTCCGAAAACATTATTTTGCTTTTTGCTCTTTTTCAGATTCCATGTCTTATCGGGCCACTACTATCGGAGACAACACGAAAACAGCGAATTATCCTATCAAAACGTCTTCTAAACAAAAAGAAAAAAATATTGTCTATACCAAAATACTAACCGCGTCCCTAGTGGTACCACAATAGGCTACAGCAGGCCTAGGTGTGTCAATTGACAACCGCTGTACCTACCTACCTACCTAGAGGAACTTTGGCTACCACGTTACTTGGGGGTTCGGCAGCCAAATTACACACCATCATTTCTCATGTATTCACACACTCGTCCAATCAGCCGTTGTTCAGACGACAACCAAGTGTAATTGGTTGATTTTTTTCGTATATCTTCAACACAATCTCAGTTTTTTTGTAAACACACTTCAAGTGACGTCAGCCCATTCGCTGGTTCTGTCAAAATTGCTTCAGCGCCGAATAACGGTCTGATAGAGAGCTCACCTTTAAAATGTTTTCACTATGAGTAGCTTCAGTGGTTAATACGTACGTAATTCAGTCATTCTCCCCTTACCCTCTCCTACGTTCTCTTCTTTCCACTCTATTTCTCGTTCAAGTGGGCACTTGTGTGGGCAACCATTTAACCTAACTTGAACTATTTTTAATTTCATAATCTATGTATCTTAATTGTAATCTCAGACTATAATAATGTAATAATCCATTGACTTGTACAAATGAATAAATAAATAAATAAAATCTCAGTATTTCACACAGCATTTCGTTTTGCTTTTTTTTTTTTTGTTTTGGCTGGCGCTCAGTGAATATCTTCCAAATTGCAATTCCGCTGGCTCTCATTCATTGGTACTTTGAAATTCTCCATTTAAAACTGTATTACCGTTAAATGAATAACATTATCCGTAAAATGAACTATTCCTGCTGAGCAAGTGCTGGCCTTAAATATTAAAAGCGATATTTTTGAAACTTATTGGTTATTAAGCTTGAACACCAAATCATCTTATTTCCTGTCCGTTAGCCCACTTTTATTACAAATTATCTAAATTTTAGCTTTGTTTGTTTGGCGGTTGGAGCGCGAAAGAGTTTTTATGCCAAGCAATAATTGTCGCCGTCGTCAGACGAGTAAGAGGAGGCACAGGCAGAAGGGATTGTTTGTTTATTTTATGGTTTAGAATTTAATACTTTTCGATGGGTTTCAGTTAATTTTTTTTATGCATTTCCGTTCGAATGATCCAAAGTAAAGAAGTAAAGTGCTCCTCGTAAACACAAAATGCCAATGGAAGCATAAAATTTTTGGGCAGAAAATACAACTTGCTTAATACATACATACATATGTGTGTGAGTACTGAGTGTCGGAAAGCATTCAGAAAGGCAAAGTAAAGTGGTGGAAAGGCATAGAGGAAAATGTAATAAAATAAGCTAATATTGGAAGCATTTAGGTTTCTCCATAACCGACGGGTGAATGGACATTTATATTTGTAGTTTCATAAGCAAGTATGTTTGTATATCAGTGTCTATGTATGTATGTATGTATTAATGCAAACACATCCATTTGCTCAAATTTATGCACCTAATATTTACATACATACATATGCACCCATTTATTTTCACCACAACAAACCAACGCTGTCACAAAGCCTTATCTGCTCAAACTGCAGGGCTGTCGCCATGCAAAACTAGCCAACTTCCAGTGACGACGAATACAATTTAAAAACAATAAAATTCATGCTAACCATGCATTAGCATTTAACAACTTCACTTCACTTTATTCATTTCCATTGTTGCTTTTGTTGTCGTTGTAATGGTTACGGCGCGGGTGTTGTTCGTGTGCTGCTCTTGATGATAAAGAAAATTGACTTGGTTGATGACATCGGCGACATCAACTTATTTATGTGCCTGCATACATACAAACATACATACGCATACACACATTTTATCTGAAATGGGCACCACCGCACCGCTTAACGCAGAACGCATCAAGGAAGTGAGGTCGGCCGGGTGAGAGTAAAACTTGACTTTATTTCGCTCAAATATTATATTAGAATTTAAATGAATACAAGAATTAATTTGTACTTATTTGAAGGAAGTGAAGAGCGAGGAAGAGAGAGTTAAATTTAATTTTTGAAAAAAATATTAAAATAAACTACTCGTAGCTTTTAGAGTCATGCATGCCCGAGCCGCTATTAATTTTTTTTTTGTATTGTTAATGGTTAATGGTAGTAAAGGGTTAAGGTATGGACCTTTAGCACTGCGACCATATTGATCTATTGTGCACCCTATGCTGTCTATTGACTGTAAAGTATGCTTATGAATTGTACCAGCTCCTTCTGAGGGAGTGATTGAAGGTCTTCATCTGTAAGCATGAACTTGTTTAAAAACCTTTCCTTCTATGCGTCAACCCCGGACATTCGATAATGAGATGTTCTATAGACTCCTCATCTTCGCAGCAAAATTTGCAGGTGCTGTTGTTAGTTATGCCTAATTTATGTAAGTGTTTGTTGCAGGTGAAGTGACCCGTGAGGGCGCCTGTGAGAGTGCGAATGCTCTTTTTGTTTAACGGGCCCTCACATGCTAGCTCTTTTAGCATTGAAACTTAAGATCTTTTTGGAGTGTCTAAGACCCTCTATTAAATGAAAGGCTAATAAAAAAAAATCTTACTCCTACGAGTTCTTCTCATTTACAGCTCGTTGCATTGTTATAAACATATCCCTATTTTTTTTATAAAAATGTAGTTTCTTTACCACAGCAAAAACCATGTAACGCAAATGCGATTAGAAGCTACATTGAAGGCGAAAAAAGATCCTTTGTGGATGCCATTCTGGGACCTCCCGACATAATGCAGAAAAGTAGTCTCTTCCCCGAAGCAGAAGAGGGATTGTTTTACTGGTCTCGACGCAGTAGACGACGGTTACTGTAAGTGCGAAGGCATTTTGAACCCTACCTCACCCACCAAAAAAAGAACAAAAAACAGCTTTGTAAAAAGTAGAGTAGAATGGGGTAAGATAGGTCATTTTTTTTTGGAGAGCTCTTGCTACGGTGTTTTTGCATTGATTTTGAAAAATAAGCAAGATTTTGAAAGGTTATTTATCTGCCAACATTTTGGTTATACTGACTTATGTTTGGCTAAATATTTTGGAAGCTGCATTCAATAAGACAAAGGTACTTTTTTTCGATATTTTTAAAATCGGGGGGCACGATAGGTCACTATATGTGAGGCGAAAAGAACAATGTACATGGCTTGGAAAGTAACGTTTTAACTTTTATTTATAGAGTATGAACACTGCACATGTTATAAAAGTTAGGAATTTTTCTTTAATCCATCACGCGAGCACGTAATGTTTCGAACGGAATTTTAAATTGTTTAGAGGCTGATCGAACACTAGCGCCATCTCGGACTTCCGCGATTGCGTTTTTTACGTCCTCTTCACTTTGTTTCGGCGTTTTTCGCACATAATTACGCACCATTTTGCTGCAAAAACAATTAAAATTTATTTTATTCAATTAAAAGTAGTGACCTATAATGCTCCCAGACGGCTGACCTATAGTGCCCCCAAGCACATGTTTTATGTTGGTGTCGATATTTTTTTTAAAAACAAAAATATCAAAAAACTAACACATTATTCGTGTTCAGCATTATTTTCTACGTAAAATAAAACTCACCTGACAAATATTTACATACATTAAATGCACTGCACCGTAGAATAAAAAAATGCTATGTCGGAGAAAAGCTCAAAAAAAATTAAACGACGCCAGAACTAGGATAACTAATCAATGGTGACTGCCGAAATGACAGTCGCGAACGTTGTTCCCCACCACGTATTCAATTCACATAAGACGAGTGATCTCTGCAAAAACAGTGCGGCGAAAACCCCACCTACCTATTGTGCCCCCATACCTATCTTACCCCATTCTACTCTACTACAAATGTTCATTCAAATTCAACTATCAACTTTTTAACCAGAATTTTCAGAACCTTCTAGGTGTGCAGTTTTAAGGCCGATTGAATTTTAGTATAACAAAGCGCAAGTTTCAAGTGAGTTGTTTTTCGACAATTTTTTTCGCTGAAGTGCCACGCCTTTTCTTTCATTCTTTTCTAGCATTCTAAAAACCTAATATTTTGGTTAACAAGTTTAAAACTTTAATAATTTTAGCAAAATGTTGTACAAAGTTTGAAACTTTGCGTTTGTTGTTGTATGAAATATATTATATTTTATAAAACAAAAATAGTGGTGTGCTTATAATTTTCCAACGCGAGTATATGAGAAGAAATTGTAGGAATATGATTTTTTATTACCCTTTTATATTAAAAAAAAAATAAAAATAATCAGTAGTCGTACGGGCAAGCATGATTCTAAAAGCTATTTTATTTGAATTACTATTTTTTTCTTTTCAAACTTAAATTTAACTCTCACTTCTTCGCTCTTCCCTTCTTTCAAATAATTAGAAATTAATTGTCGCATTTGAGTCGTAAGCCCTGGTAGTTAGTGCTCCTTTTATTGTAAAATACTAATTTGTTGGTATTTCCCGTATATTAAAAAAAATTCTTGTATTCATTTAAATTCTAATATTTAAGCGAAATAAAGTGAAGTTTTACTCTCACCCGGCCGTTCTTACTTCCTCGTTGGGTTGTGCGTTAAGCGTTGCGATGGTGTATGCCGGTCGCGGTTCGCTCTCAGTCCGCTCTCGCACTCGGAGGTTAAATATTACCAAATAAGAAATAGTGAGTGCATTCTTTTTATCCTTTATAGTCAAGTTTCGGTCCGATCCCTCTTCAGACCAGATCAATCTCAAAGAAGTTTTTGTTTGAAAGTGATCGAACTTGGATTGCCGTGGTCTTTAGTGTGAGTGCTATGAAAATAGTCAACAGTTGAGAGAAGTAGTCAGCTTCCGTTAGCTGTTTAGAGTGATGCCTTCTCTTTCGACTGTAGTAACTCTCGTTCTTGAAAACTGAATAGTTTATGGCCTACATTCGCGTCTTAGTTGTTGCTTAGTTTGCTAAGAACCTTCTTTAAAAGTTAAGGAATGAAATAAATAAATAAGTTTTTAAGTACCAAAATATCGACTAGAAGCCTCACGCTTGAACAGCAAACAGATCGAGAAAGTATTTGTACGGATATATTGGTTTTGAAAATTATTCAAGATTGTTATAAAGGATGATATCTTGAGAGACGACTCGTGGTTTTTGATGTGAAACATCTATAGGCTCACTTGTAAACCGAATCGTTGGCGTGGCGACGCTTGCCGTGGCGACGGGTCCCCACGCTATACTAAGGTATACATATATATATTTTATGTGCAGTAGTATGAGAAGTGATAAGCCAATTTCAGAGTTGCTTAAGAGCGGGAAGTTGGATGCTCGTGAGTGCTTAGTAAATGTTGGTGATAATAGGAATTCGATTACAGAGAATTCATGGGAAACTGGAAGGCTGGCTGGAGTGGGCACCTCCGCGCTCTCTGTGCGGAGAAATGACGAAGGTCAGTGTTTGACTTGAAAAATATCAAAAGGTCACAGAAAGCAGAGCCACAGCAGAAAGAAGTTTCATTATTCAATTATTTAAACCAAGTGGAACTATTTTGCAATGCCAAATTTATTGCTTTATTAATTCGAAATGAAAAGTGCAAACTTATTTAATAGCAAATTCGAGATATGCCAGCTCGTAATGAGCAAAAGTTGAAATTGAATAAAAAGTTTAAGCCTAAGGAGGAAGGCATATTTTAAAGACACATTTTGATTATCATACAAAGTGACACAAAATTAATCATGCTATCTGATTATTTATATTTACGTACGTCAATCATAATTGAAATTTGTGCAGTGTAGAGCTGCTCTATAAAAACAGACAAGCAATGGCTGGCGTAAAGGTCAAAAGTCATCACTCAATATAATTTCTTTATTTATTATTTTTTTAATTTTATTTAATAATATTTTCAAATTCAAATCTGGATGATTAATTTTGCGCCACCTGAAAATTCAAAAATTCCATCGCTCAAAATCATTTTTTTATTTAATATTTTTTTAATTTTATTCAATAATTTGCAAATACAAAACTCGATAATTAATTTTGCGCCACCAGAAACGTCAAAAAATTTCATCACTCAAAGTCATTTTTTTATTTAATTTTTTTTTATATTTTATTTAATAATTTTCAAATACAAAACTGGATGACTAATTTTGCGCCACCTGAAAATTCAAAAAATTTCATCACTCAAAGCACACTTCAAAAAGAATTTCAATTGCAAATCAACAACAATCCAAGAGAATCTACTACCAAATATGGAGCAACAATAGATGCTGTATTTGTGAGACATCTTGATAATATTTCATCCAATACTTTTGTAACGTACTTTAGTTATCATCGACCAATCGTCACAGTAATACCGGCAGAGGAAACACATGATGAAAATATTTAAATTGTGGCTTCATATTAATATCGAATTTTGATATCACATGTGAATAAATGTTTATTAAATAAAGTTACCATTTTCTGTAAGAAATTCGTAATACTTCATTTTTTCATTAGGCTATCTTTAATTCCTGTAATAATATTATCTTTTATGCATATTACTTGTACACACACGATGTTTCACATCTGCCAGGCGTCCCATAACGGCTCACATTTTTTTTGTTTTACTTATTATCCTGAAACAAAGCGTCCATTCATGCACAAAAAAAGGCTTCTTTAACGAGAGAAAAAAAAACCTATTTGGGACAAACTAAAATTCGAAGCAATTTTGACTGATTTTACTCTGCTTATATATAATATTCATGGGATTGTGCAACTTCACTGGGTTGCAGAAGGTGGAGCTATTGGTTAAAATCGTTGCCTTCATGGTTTTACTGAGTTGTCAATTACCCAATACGTTAGAAGCACTCATTTATAAGCACTTAAAATTAGATTTTTAGTGCTTATTTCGCTCTGCTCTGGTTAAAATTTGGATTATAATTAATTGTTGAATAATAAGACGAGATAATTAATATATATTTTTTTAATAAATATTCTGGATATCCACTTCTGTTTAGAGAGACAGTGATTTCGTAACTTTAATCAAAGTTTTTACTAAAACAACAAATTGTAGCTTTTTCACGCCTTCGTAGAATCAGCAATATTTATTTTTCTGTTAAAGACATTCATAACCAAAAAAGGAAACGTTGTTTTTAAAAAAAGTTTAAAATGTAAAATAAATAATAATATCTTTTAATACCTTAAAACAATTTTGTTACTTTTGTTCCTAAATAACAGCAACTATTTATGCTCGAATTATTTTTTACAATTTGGTGACTGCGCATAATTCGCATGGGTCAGCTAATTTATTTGACTAGAAATGTGAAATTGCGCAGTCTATTAATAACTTACTAAATAATAACTTACTCCAATACAGAGGAATTTATTTATACAACTACTTATAAAACTTAATTTTCGATATATCGCGCCAGCTCACACATAACACTCGACGAGCGCTACATTTCAAATACCTCTCGTACAGCATTTAAATAAAAAAACCCAAGCTACAGATTCCTTATAAACTCTATTAATAAAATTTCTTATTAATGAGCATCCGATCAATCAGCGTATAAAATACTGCACCAAATAATAAAAAATAAACATTTTCATCCTACAAAAACTTGTACATTTCGTCAGGTGCTAATTAATAACAACAAAAATTAATAACACCAATCAATCGTTTTATAAAAATTGCTCACTATTCAATTGCCGCGCGTTTCGATTGATGTTTGTTGTTCTATTTTCAAACAAAAAGATGTGTATGCATACCTACATACACACATGAATGCATACATACCTACGTGCACACATGTATACATGTAACATGTGGAAGCTAATTACCGGCCATACCAAATGGGCTCTTAAGTATTTAGATCACCAAAAATAGCTCTACACCATCTTGAACAGTGTGAATGAATACTTTTAGTTCTGCAAGTAATAATACTCAGCTGTATATTTGAACTTAAGAGTGTGCACTCAGTACTAATACCCCAGAAACGGTACATACACTCATGGCTTCACAATCAGTGATATGAATACAAATTTGCTCTCTTTCTGGTAAAAAAAAAAACGCACAGTTAGCTGAATTCTTCGTAAATCAAATTCCAGTGAGAGGAGCACTTTTAAGTGAGGTTATATCTTCGCCATTCTGGAATAAAACTTTTGACTATTTGCTCTAAGAACATGCAACTATGACCAATCAACCGCATCCTGAGTTTATGAAGAAGGAGGTTATCGACGTGATGGATGCAGTAAGAGAAGTGCGTCGTCAAGCCTGAGAGAATATTGCCGTTATACAAGATGAAAACCCATGATGAAAAAATTTTAGAGGGGTACTATCTAACAGACCGCTATTCGGCTCTGAACGAATTTGACAGATATGCCGACATAATTCGTTTCGTGTTTCACAAAATTTAGTTTTAGCTTAGTGAAACACAAAACGAATGACGTAGAATCCAAAGTTCCTCTCAATTTTTTTCACCACAGCTAACGGGCAAACCTGGTATCTATCATCCTTGATGAAAACCGAGAAACAACAATTTTGTATAGAAACTATTCTTCAAATAATTTTTTAGTTCTTTTTTATTTTTGTTTTTTTTTTTTGCGGGTGTGGGGATTTAAAATGCCCAATACATCATAAAAGCTGTGGTTGTAACAATGGTATGTCCGGGTAATAAAAAACTCCTCCCTGTTTGGAACCATCGCCCACCCTGGGATTGCTTTCGCATTACTTAAGAGTGGCGTTCCATCTTCCTCATTACAAGGTCTATGCTTGTGTGCCTGCGTCCAGGTCCAGCTTCCTCCTTGGGACAATCCTCGCTGCTAATCATCTTACCGACTATATTTTCAATAGTTATGTGGCCAACTTCATTCTCCAATGTTCGACGTTCTTGTTCTTGGGCCGAAACACTTGAAGCAACGCTTGATACTTAGCTGGGGTGGTCGCGTTCTGCTGTCACCCTGCCGATTTTTATGCATGACTTATTGAGGGGAATGTCAGCTTTCTCCTGTGTAAAAATCACATAATTACAAACCTGTTCTCTTTGTTATTTGGTGCTGGCAAATTGTCGCCTATCTCTTCCGTCGTAATAGTGAGAGTCTTTGTAGTGAGAGAATCTAAGCTTTATCTCTACCGTAGTTTACGGCTCAATAAGTCCCAGGAGGTAGAACTGATAGCGTTGCTACCTCAAACCCAATATTTTAATTGACAAGAATAATTTGATTGCGCAAAACAAACACAAACGAGAATTATCAAAGATTTAAAATGAAAAAAAGTTATTTTTTTTTTAATTTATAATAAATAATAGTCTGACAATTTTCAAGATATTCCTGGTGCATAACTGATTTCAATAGTATTCAATGCAAAAGCAGTGTTCTCCTTGCCACATTAGATGTAAGGAACAGTTTCAATAGCCTAAGATGGGCGGATATATTAACTGCCTTGGAGCTAAGGTACAAAATTTCGGCACATGAGGAATTACTTGCGAGACCGCAAACTCGTCTATCAAGCCCCAGAGGGTTCTCGTTGTATCTATAGACCGGAGCGGCACAGGGATCGATTCTCGGACCCAACTTGTGGAACATTAGTTATGAAGAGATGTTCAATATAGAAATGCCCGATAGAACCTTTCTAATCGGATGCGCGACCGATATCGCCGCAGTCATCACAGTATGAAGCCATGAAAAAAAATTTAGTCCCTCTTGTATTGCCGAAATAATTAGCATCTATGACTGAGCACAAAAGTTGCTTAAGTTTTGTACAAAACTGTATATCTCAAAGAAATTTGTTAAGAGTACTAATAAAGTAGGCTGATTTTTTTCTAAAAATTATAAATCTGATAAAACCAAAACTTTTCTCTTCAAGTGCGGAGTGTTTTAAAGTTTAGTTACGCTCGAACTTCATTATTTATTCATTTTAATTTCCTACTTTGCTTGAGCAAATGATTCAATTATAATAAAACGAAAAAATATAAAAAAAAATCATGATTGAAAGTGAGTTGTACAGGCGCATACATACATACATACATGTATCCATATACACTTAGCAGCTTAGAAAATATTCGATTTAGGCTCTGTTGGCATTCGGTGGCGTAAACTGTCAACAAAAGCGACAACAAAGTAGTGCGAGCGTACGTAAAATATTATATTCGTATGTGTGCTTGTATGTATACACAAATATACAACTGACAACAGCAGTTCACTAGACACCGATTACGGCCATCAACATAAACTGACTGAATGTCTGTCATTCCTGAGCAGCCGCCAACAATATTTGCTGCAAAATCAACACTGAAAAACCCGAAGAGAAGGGAGAAAATCAAAATCATGAAACGCAGCAAGCAGTATTGGAGCTCTTTATTTGTTGCTGATATTGATGGAATGCTCTTTTGACGGCGCTCCAGCACACCTCTCTCACGCTCAGTCGAATTTTATATTTCTATTCTATGCTTCTACATACAAATGTTTGTTAGCAAAGTAATGACGTCGTTGCCGTTGACGTGCCTAATAGCACAGATGTCTCTACATACTTTGTACTCACACTTCCATATGTATGTACATAAATGCATGCATTCATATGTACGATTGGCTGAGTGTAGCGAAATTTACAGTTTTACATGTAGGTATGTGTGCGCGCGTGCGGGCATACTATAATGTGTGCTTCCGATAACGAAAATAAAGTGAACCAACCAACTTAAGCTGTAAGCATGTGTGTGTGTACAAATTCACGATAAACTATAAGTGACATCATAAGATGGTCGGTCGGTGGCAGCGAATCAATTTCCAAATCGAAGATAGCAGCAGAGAAAAGTTGGCAGCAATGACGATGCGGATGATGGCGTTTAGTGAGGCGCCCGCAGAAAGTATGCTACATTTGGCTTGTGGGCGTTCAATTTGCAATGTATGTACTTATGTATGCATATTGAGCAGGCACGGATGGGTGTATGTGCATGTATGAAATCGTGGCGTACTGCGCTGCTGGGGATTTTTCATAGTTGTTGCTTCCTTCATAATTCAATGTATGTGTAATTAAATGTCTATATTTTATATGTTATTTATTTTTTACATTCAAATTTAACACTAGAAAGTCTGAAAGTTAGTAATACCTATGTATATTGCCCAAATGCAGTCAACATGACTGCATTATGAAAGAATAACTAATGTGTAAAGAAATTTGTTTAAAGTTAATTTTTAATATTTTTTATATTATTTACAGTTATTAGTACATATTAACAATAAAAAATTTACTTCACTTGAAAAAGAAAAATAGTTTATTCATTTTTATTTGTACATTTTATGCAAATGAAGGTGGAAATCTTCTTAAGTGTACATCTTCCGCACACAATTTCTTGACATTTTGCACATATGTTATTTGTTTTGTTGTTGTGGCAAAGTCGTATTTGACAAATTTTGCGTTTGTTAGAATTAGTTGTATTTGATGATGTTGCAGTTGATCTTTTTGGGTCTTCATGTTTTGATGCATTTTTCTGTCTTGCAGCTCTGTATTCAGTGGAAAACTGTTCTGCCAATTGAAACCAGAACTCTTTTCGTTGTATTTGTATTACTGTTGTTTCTTTGTAAAGGATCCAAGCATTTATTCCAGCCAAATCTAAAATATTGAAAAATATTTGGAGGGGCCATCTACGAGAACTAGATTTTACTGTGTATTTTCTGGCCTTTTGATCCGTCATATCAACTCCACATTTTGTGCTGTTATAAAATTGTATAGATTCCGGTAACATTTTTTTATTACTTTTATCAATTTTCGCAAATTTATGTTTAGAACTTAGAACACCTACTCTTGTATTTAGTTTGCTTTTATATAGTGTAAGAACACAATTCTCTGATTTACAGTGAGTCACACTCAAAATTGGACACTTTATACTCATATGAAAACTTTTAACTCCAATAAGAAACTACAAACATATTTAAATTCATTTCTATTTATTTATGTATACTAACATATTAGAAGTACAATTATAACAACAAACGCCCCTTTAAACAGAAACAATAACAATATATTGTATATTATAAGTATACAACAAATGCAATGTGAGCTACTCACACTCAAAATGGGACAGTTAGAATTCATCGATGAAATACCGTTATATATTGAGTTCAAATTGTAAATTGCTTGTTTTTCATAGTGTTTGATTAAATGCCGACTAAGTGGTATCGTTTTTACTTTACAAAATGCGTCAAACAACAATTGCTGAGCGGAAAATTATTATAAGAAATTAGAAAAACAGAAAGCCCACTCGTGAGGTTAGTGAAATAATTGGCAAAAAAAAGTCTACTGTGCATAATATTTTTAAAAGGTATTGGGAAAGAGGTAACGTGTGTGACAAAAAACGCAACTTAACAAACAGAAGGAAAATTGATGATCGAAACTCAAGATTTATATTACTATTAGGAAAGCATAACCCTAAGATATCTGCCGTAAACCTAAAAAAACAACTCCAGGAGGAAAAGAACGTTGAAATTTCTGCCGAAACTATTCGCCGACTTCTTAAGAATAACAAATTTTATGCAAGAGTTCCCCGGCGAAAGCCACTTATTTCGAAAAAGAACCAAAGGGCTATGTTACAGTTCGCTAAAAAGTATGAATATAAGGAATTTGACTTTTGGTCTAAGGTAATTGAAAAAAAAACTTTGCTATTTCAAAGTCTCCACATAATTTATTTTTATGGCAGGTTTTATTCATAGATGAAAAAAAATTAATATGTTTGGTTCAGACGGGAGGCGTTTTGTGTGGAGAATGGACGGAAAAGCATTGCAGGATAAGAATATTAAAAAGACGGTGAAGTACGGCGGTGGCTCAATAATGATATGGGGTTGCATGTCGGGAGCTGGCGTCGGAAAAGTGCATATTATTGATAGAATCTTGGATAGTAAAGGGTACATTAACCTATTAAAACAAAATGTTCATACTCGTACCAGTGCTGAAAAACTTGGGATTCGTAGCAACTTTATGTTTTACCAGGACAACGATCCGAATGCTAAAAACTGGTTACTATACAACTGCCCAGAAGTATTAGCTACTCCTGCTCAGTCTCCCGACATGAACCCTATTGAGCATTTTTGGGGGGAACTTAAAAAAAAGCTCGCCTCACGGTGCGTGAGCAGTAAGTCGTAATTAAAGCAAGCAGTATTGGAGGAATGGGAAAAAATCGAGACCACATACTGCAAAAAACTAGTTGAAAGTATGCCACGTCGCTTACAGGTAACGTTTATAAATTTTTTTTTTGCATTTTTTTTTATTTGATTTTTTAAATGAAGAACCTTTCAAGAATATTCTGTGAAAATTTTAGATGAATCGGAGCAAAACTTACAAAGATACAGCCATGTAAGTGTTGCTACCTACTCTGACTTTTTTTGTATTTAAAACTTTAAAGCGGTTTTCCCACAACTTACGTTTTCAAAGTCGGTGCGCCTCATAACTTTGAAACTACTGCAGAGTTTTTTTTTCGAATTTGTTGATACTTTTGTTTTTACGGTAACTAATTCACCGATTTTTTACGCGAAAATCGTGTTTTTGACTTTAACGTGTTCCCAAAAATCGAAAAATTTTTAATTTCAAAAAACCCTTAGCGTTACCGGGAGAAAACGATTATCTAACGAAATAACTTTGGTTTTTTGATTTCAGATGATTTAACACCGAGTTATGAGGGGCACCGCAAAACTACTTTTTTTTGAGATGCGTCCGAATAATTTCTGCCATTGCCGTATTTTTAAATATTTTTGGATGAAAATTTCACAAAATATACTTCAAATGCTATAGTTTTATGTAGTAAAAGATTTGACGAATAAATTTTAACTGTGTCATCAAAAAAAAAAATCATAAAGATGTGCCTTTTTTCCATGAATTAACGTTACTGCAACTTATCAAGTATATTGCCAAAACGACAAATTATCATATGGCGGCAACCGAAAAATGCTCTAACGGTAAAATGAAAACTGTTATATCAGTACATAGCCGGACTGGTCATAAGAGAAATTTACTCAATTCAATAAGAGTCATATGATTATTTAAAATTTCCTAACTAGTCAAAATGACTGCTTTTGGGCCATATAAGTAGGTATAACATACATATATATGTATATAACGGAAATGAAGGAGGGGGAGGTAACTACAATTATTAATAAACGCATTTATATGTTGTACAAAAAGTCACAAAATTCGAAGAAATCGTGTAATTATATACGTAATTGTTTTTCTAATTGAAACTAAAAAGGCAGTCAAAATGGCTTCCTTGGGAAATCTAGTGTTAAAAGTTGAGTTTATTAGCCTAAAAAATGTTGTGTTCTTGCCCCACTTCAAGTTGCCACTTTTCACGAGTAGGAGCAAAAAGTTGTGCAATATTTACATAAAACTGCCGCTAATAACGCGTAATGGCACAGCAATCAAAAACAATTTACCAATAATTTCCAATACCCCTGCAGAAATGCCAAATCAGGGTTTCCAGTCAAGGAAATCAGTGAAAAAATATTCACACACACACACAAAGAAAAGCGAATCAAATGAAAATACGAAATGAATGACAATATCAGAAAAAACCAAGCAAATAAACAAAGGCACAACGACAACAATGAATTCTGAAATGATGCCAATACAAAAAATTCCGCAAACCATAAAACAAAGCGGTACACGAAAACAAAACAACAACAACTACATGCGAGTACTACATTTACTACCTGCGCTACAGCGCGAGTCGGAAAAATCTTTTAAACGCCGGCAAATCCCTCAGGTGGCAACATTTATCACAATCTCCATAAATTCATATCCTTTTATCGTCGTATGTAGAAGCGTGTGTTTGCATGTTTGTGTGAAATCGCTACACTCGCACTCGTACAGTGCCATTCAAGACCGACAGTCAGTCAACAGCAGCAGCCACTGAAACCACTACGAGGTTCAAGCACAACAAATATTTCCCACAACACCCTTGCGCCGCTGAAACCAGTAAGCCACCTATGAATTTGCTTTCCACTGTTGAAGAGTATGAAAATACATACATACACACGTGGTGGAAAATACATACATACATACATGCACATAAGTGCTCGTATATCAATACGTCTGCTTGATTTTGATGCCATATGATTTAAATGTGAGCTACCCTGTAGGAAATCAAAAGAATGATTTGAAAGAGATCGCACAAAAATACAGTTAACCCTTAGAGTACGTACGTAGTGGGGGTTTTTAGGTCCCCCAAGATTAGTTTTTCTTTACTAACTTCGTAAATAATTTCTTTCTCTCGAGTTTTATTTTAAATCCTGTATAAAAACTTATTAGTGGCATTCTATTATTAATTCATTTATAATTATAAGGTAAGTTTCGTTTAGTCCAACCGGAACATTCTCCACTCACATCCCGTCAAGGGAAGAGTGAACGGAGGGCTACACTTGGGGGCAGGGCCTGGTGAACTTGTTCACGGATGGATCGAAGTTGGAAGGAAAGGTTGGCGGAGGAGTCTTTTGCGAGGGGCTCCCCATCAGACTCAAATTCAGGTTACCGGACCATTGCAGTGTGTTCCAGGCAGAGGTAGCCGCAATCAAGGAGGCAGCTGATTGGCTGCTCACAGGCGTACTTACAGTCAAGAAAGTAAATATTTACTCCGACAGCCGAGCGACAATAAGGGCCCTCGGGTCTATGACAATGCTTTCGGAATTGGTCAAGGAATGCTTGACCTCACTTTCGACTGCGTCCGAATTCTTTGACATCAGCCTCATCTGGGTTCCCGGCCACAGCGACATTGTGGAAAACTGTGAGGCGGATGAGCTGGCCCGACAAGGGACTTGTGAGGTGATTTCCCAGCGAAGGGAGAGAATTGGCATCCCACTGGCTACATGTGGTCTGCTCCTGGAAAGATGGGCATCGCACCAACTCAGCGAGCGCTGGGCAAATACACAAACGTGTAAGGTCGCGAAATTCTTCTGGCCACGTGTGGACCGGAGGCGCCCGAGCGAGCTTCTGAGGCTGACAAAATATCAGCTCTCCAATCTAGTGGGTTCTCTCACAGGACACAATGCGCGAGGAATGCATGCTGTGAGACTTGGAATCACCTCGAGTCCTTTTTGCGCTGGATGTATGGAGGATGAGGTGGAACCATCTCAGCACCTTCTCCTTAGCTGTCCTGCTCTGGCGGGGCTAAGATCCAGGCATCTTGGCTCTTACTTTTTTGCCACGTCTGCTGATATAGCTGGCGCTGACATTAAAAATCTGATGAATTCCATCACCACCTCTTCCCGCCCTCTCCCTGCATCCCATCGGTCTTCCCCTTCACCTCACCTCCTTCACAATGATATCACAAAGGACGAATCTTTCTTCGTCCAAGTGTGCTCACTCCCTGGGCAACCATACCAACCTAACCTAAGGTAAGTTCTTCGTTTGGGGGACCCAAGTTACCCCACTTCGTACTTTACGTTACAGATTTCGTTTTTTCGGGCCAAAAATGGAAACCGAACAAAAAATTTATCCCAGCAACAGTTAGAAGACTATTTGGATGACAGAAGTGACAGTGAGGAGGATCCTTGTGATACAGAAGCAGATTGTAACAGTGAAAACTGTAATTTGTGTGAGTGCAACCAGCGAAACGGAAGACGAGATTGAGGAACTTGAACAACAAGCAGAAGATACTCTTTCGGATATTGATATTAGCGAAGACGAAGTTGCCTTTGCTTTGGATACAGAATATTACACTGCCAAGTCTGGTCGAGTTTGATCTTCGAAGCCATTTCAACAGACACGTAGGTTAGCATGCAAAGGCTCAAAAAGTCTCGCGAATTTTGTGTTTTTCAAAAATTATTTATTTATTCATTATCATCTATTTTGTCCCCTTCAAAGTAATGCCCATGATATTATTATGCACTTGTGCCAACGTTTTTTATAATCTTCGAAGCACTTCAAAACATCATTTCTTTTATCTTGGTCACATCATGCTTCGATGCCATCTTTATCTCGTCAATCGTAGCATAGCGTAGTCCTTTCATGGGCCTCTTCAGTTTCGGGAACAAGAAAAACTCCCAGGGGGCCAGATCTGGGGAATACGGTGGCTGTGGGATCATTAGTGTGTTGTTTTTGGCCGAAAAGTCGCGCACAAGCAACGATGTGTGAGCGGGGGCGTTATCGTAATGCAAGAGCCAGTTTTTGTTCTTTCACGATTGCGCATAACTTGCAGGTAATATTCCTTACTGACCGTTTTATCCTGTGGCAAGAACTCATGATGCACAACGTCCCTGCAATCGAAGAAAACGGTGAGCAAAACTTTTGCATTGGACCGAATTTGGCGCCCCTTTTTCGGTCTTGGTTCGTGCGGCAGCTTCCATTGAGTTGATTGAGCTTTCGCTTCCACGTCATAATTATAAACCCACGATGCATCACCAGTTATGACCCTCTGGAGCAAATTTGGGTCGTTGCGGACAGAGTCCAATATCTCAATAGCAATGTTCATGCGACGCTGCTTTTGGTACGAATTTTGCGGCGACCCGTCTCATACCCGCATGATTGAAAAAAATCGAATGGCACGAGCCAATCGATATGTCTAGGTCCGCAGCATCTACTCTAACAGTGATTCGACGATTGGCCACTTCGACGATTCTTCACTTCATCAATTTTTTCGTCCGTTGTGTAAGTGCTCGGGCGTCCGGCACGCCGGCACGTTTTTCGTCGTTCACATCTTCTCGGCCTTCTGAGAACATTTTGTACCACCGATAAACTTTGCTTTTGCTACTTTGCAAAGTAGCTTCTTCGTATGACACAGTCAACATTTGGAATGCATACGCGCACATTTTTGTTTTTCACACAAAATTTGATACAGGTTCTTTGATCCATGTTTTTGTGAGCGTATTGTGAGCGTATCTCCAGGAGTAACTAAATAGTAACATGAGTACTACAACCGAAATTGATGATATGTTCAATCATCTTATAACACCAAAGATAATATCCCCAGAGGCAAAACAAAAACTAGTAAGTAGTAACTAAAGGTGAACTGGAGTACTTAGAACAGCTGGAGCGCTAAATTGTAGAAGACAAAATGTGAAGTACTGATGAATCCATTCGGAGAAATACGAGAACTAACAAGTTAGCTGCCATAAGGGAAATCTGGGACTCTTTTGTAGACAATTGCCGAAAGTCATTCCATCCTTTTGGCGCGATAACTATTGATGAGCGATTCGTACCATTTCGTGGAAAATGTCCATTTCGACAATACATAAAATCAAAACCTGGAATATATGGTATAAAAATTTGGGCTGCCGCTGATGTGAAAACGTCATATTTGTACAATCTGCAGGTGAACACGGGAAAGCTTTCTGGTGGAAATGTAGAAAAAAATTAAGGTGCACGGGTTGTTAAAGAACTCGCTTAGCCTTTCTTTTGGATCTGGCATGGGCATAACTACTGACAATTTAATTTTCTGACAAGTTATGATTTGGCAGAGTTCCTTCTTACAAAATATATGACGCTCTGGGGTACTGTCAGAAAAACAAAACGGGCACACCAAACGAGTTCAAATTATCAAAAAATTGGACGAAGTATTCTTCGATATTTTCATTCACAAAGACCATATCTATGGTATCATACATTCCTAAAAAGAATCGGAGTGTACATATTCTGTCTTCCCAACCTGCAGACAATTCTGTTGCTAGTGAAGTTCATTTCAACCCAATTATAATTATGGACTCTAATCGAACTAAAGGAGCAATAGACAATAGTGACAAACTTATAAGAGAACACTCATGTGGCAGACGAACAGCACGTTGGCCATTTCGAATATTTATAAATGCTTTTATAATATTTACGCAGAAGAACCCTGAATGGAAACTGCCAAACTCACTATGAAGAAAGGTCTTTCTATTAAATCATGGACAAAAATTAGCTGAACCAAACATGAGACAATTGAAAAAAATGTGAAAAGTTCATAACAAAGGATGGAATAAGACTTGGTCGTTGCTTTCTATGTCCTAGAAATAAAGATAAAAAGTCTCAATTGAAATGTGCCAAATGCTCTAACTTTGTTCGTAATGAATATAGAACTGAATGGCGCGATAGCCGCTTAAGCGTTGTTGGTGTGACCCACCAAGTGAATCCACCATCGCCGACCAAAATCTTCCGCGAGATATTTCTCTCAAATTGGCGCCGTAGCTGTATGAGTTTGTGCCTGACTGGAGGTCGAATTCATTGTTCAATTGTGGACATGGAATACCAAGTGATAGAAACTGGGCTTACTAATACATAGTGTAGGGTGGGCTATGTAAAATTTGCTTTTTGAATCGGCTATAAAAAAAAACTAATCAATATTTTTTCAAACTTTTTTTTTATTTTGAAGATTGAACATTGTAATTTATGAAAGAAAAATAATATCGTTCAAATGACTGGCACGACTGGCTTTACAGTAGGTCATTCGATCGACCCAATTTTTTAGAACATTTTCGATTGTTTGGGCTCCAATTTCATGAATGGCAACTTCGATTTCGTATTTTAAAGCATCAATCGTCTCGGGATGGTTCGCATAGCATTTGTCATTAACGGCTCCCCACAAAAAATAGTCCATCGGACTTAAATCACATCTCCGAGGCGGCCAATTGATATCGGAATTCAAAAACGGTAGCCAAAAGTTCGAGTGTAACTTTGGCAGTGTGACAAGTTGCATCATCCTGTTGAAACCAAATGTCGTCCATGTCATCCTCTTCCATTTTTGGAAACAACTCGTTGAGCATGTCACGGTAACGCTCGCCATTTACTGTAACCGCGGCTCCCCACCCATTTTCCAAAAAAAAGGCTCGATGATGCCGCCAGACCAAAAACCGCATCAAACAGTGACTCGTTGGGGATTCATTTGTTTCTCTACAGTAACGCGTGGATTTTTTGAGCCCCAAATCCGACAATTTTGCTTATTAACGTAGCCACTGATGTGAAAATCAGAAAAGAAGAAGAAGACTCACCACTTTGGAAATAGGTTTTCAATATTTCCCAATTTTGTTCAAGCATATAGCGTCTCCTTTCGTAAATGTCAAACCTTTAAGTAAATTATGAACACATTTGACATGCCATTTGTGTTACCATTCTCAAAAAAATAGGTGGTTCAAACAGCAAACGCTATATAGCCCATCCCTTATTACTGCCCTCTCGGCAGATAAGGGCAAGGTTAGGTTAAGTAATGCTAGTTGACTTGTAAAACGATCTCACTTAGACCCCTTGAGTCTATTGAGTCGAAGATATCATTTTATATAATTCATAATGCACGAGTTCGCGAGTTTTAACAGGCCGTTCGCCTTTTGTTAGGAATATCCTTCAAGGATGAAAAATATGTTGATTCTAGGCACGTTTGTCGAGTTTTACAAAGAGCAGGGCAGTGGCAAAATAGGTGTTCTAAAGTACCCCTAGCACTCGCTTCGTTGAATGTGTCACACGAATCGTTTTGAACTAATCCCATTTTGTCAGCATGATGTCGGCTGAGACAGTGTGCCGTCAGTACTCAAGTCAATATTTTGCAGTCTTTCCTAGACATTGATAAAATAAAGTTTGCAGTTTTAGTATTCCATGTCCTTAGCATAATTTTGGCAGTTTTGCACGAGGTTGAGTGTTCCTATATCGACTGCGTTTCCAGAGCTAGTTCCTCATTTAGTTCCGTTTTCCGGAATGAGAGTGATGGGTATATTTCTGCCGTGCCTTAGGGAGTTCATCAGCTCTCTTCTTTCCTTATATTCGTTTGCGTCCAGGTATCCAGTAAATAGTGAACTGCGCGTTTCCGCAGAGTTCATCCATTTCGGATCTGCACTGTTGAGCACTTCCGAGTTAGTGCGAGGAGCTTTAATAGCCGCTTGACAATCAATGAAAATGTCTGTTCGAGTATTAGGAGGAGTTCTAGAGCTAATTCAGCTGCTTTTGTTGCGGCATAGATTTCAGCTTGAAATATACTACAGTAATTTGGGAGCCTGAAAGACTTTTGGAGATCAAATTGTGGACAAAAGACAGCCGAAAATAATTCGAATTTTGAAAAATCCTTTTAGGGAGATATTTTTGAATAGTTAAACTATCAAAATTTGAAAAAAAAAAATTTTTCGATTTTTTCAAATTTCTAGACTAGAATACCCCATTAAGTAGTTTGGCCTTTCGTTTGAGACCAGAATTTTGTTGTGACCAAAAAGCCTCAGTAAAAATTGTCCTGACTTCTTCAATCTTAGAGCAGATCTTTTGGTCATAAAACATCGTCTGCCGTTCGGGGGCGGCATAAACCTTTAGAGGTCCCTCTGTTTAAGGAAAATCACCTAGACGCACACCTAAAATTGGTGGAGAAGCTTTGCGAAGCACCCAACAAATGATGCAGGCACCAATTATATATACAGTCGAACTTCCATATAGTGAACTCGCACGGGACCTGAAAATCACTTCACTATATAGAAACTTCATTATAAAGAAACATTGATTTTTTATGTAATTTTATTTAAAATAATCAGTGAGTTTGGTTTGAATTACAGTCTTCCATTTTTCATTTTCAATAAAAGCTTCCAAATCATGTAGAGAGTTGAAAACATTAATCGGCACGTCACTCCTGATTTCCACAAAGGTTCTAATTACACTAATGGATGAAGCAGCTTGTATCAACGTAGGTAATGCCTCCTCAGTTTCTGCCAATTCTTCAACGGTCAAATCGTGTTCATCGTTATCTGATATAATATTTACATATTAAATTTTTGTTTGACTATAAAAATATAAATGCTTACCAGGTTCAGCTGGAACTCCGCGACTTTCAAAAATGCTGTTGAGAATATCTTCTTCGGATGGGTTGTCCCAAGTCTGCACACCATTATCAACATTTACGTAGTCATCAAACGATGCTTCGATATTTGCTACTTTTTTAAATGAAGACTGTAAAGCAGCCAAATCCGATTTTGAAAGAAGGTCCTCTTCATCCCAATGCTCAAATGGAATCTGAATAGCATCTTTTGAAAATCCAGCCTTTTTAAAACAGTTGGCAATTGTTTCTGGTTTAACACAGACATTCCATATATTGCTAAGATTTCGAACTGCTTGCAGCAAGTCTATGGCCATAACAGAATTTCCCTCATCCACTTGAGTCAATATATTCGTTAAAATTCGTTTTCTGTAATGTTGTTTCATGTTGTAGATAATGCCTTGGTCCATTGGTTGCAGTAACGAAATCATGTTGGGAGGAAAATAAGCGAGATGAATGTTTCTCAACTTGTCTCTTACATCTTTAGGGTGGGCAGTGCAGGGTACTTTTTCCCGCGGGGCCGGAGTTCTCAGAGGGGCCCGGACTCGAGATTATACGTATTTATAAGAATTAGACATTATTGGAAAGGGCCCGCACTTGCAATTTTCCCCCGGGGCCCGGAATTTTCCCCCGGGGCCCGGATATGCTCTCTACGGCTCTGCTCGTCGGCATTAAAAATGTCGTTAATGTTGTAATTTTCAATTAATTTCGGTAAGACGTTCGTTACCCATTCATCACGGTTTTCTATGTTGGCGTCAGCACTTTCCCCACATAATGTCTTTTGAATAACGCCATGCCGACTTTTGAACTTGTCTAACCAATCTGTACTTGCCTCAAATTCGTGGGGTCCTAGTGCTTCCGCAAAATCTGTGGCCTTTTGCTTCAATAATGGTCCAGATAAAGGGAGATTCTTACCACGTGCAACGAGTAACCATTTCAGCATTGCTTCGTCAATATCCTCAAAATTACAAGGTCGAAGTCTTTTGCGTTTGATATTTACTGCCAAATCCTCCGCATTTTTTAAAATCACTTCCTTATTTTTTAAAATATTTGATAAAGTGCTGGGAAGAACTCCGAATTCTTTTTTTTTTTTTTTCTTTACTTCATTAACTTTGTTAATCATTAATAACTTTTTTTCAAGCGAAATGCAGCTTCGATGCGTCATTTTAACTTCAATCACTGAATAAAACTGTAATAGCTCAGCTCTTTCTGTTTTAATTTTGGGATTCCCCTCATTACAGTTTGTCCACATCTAACTGTAATTTTTTGCAACAGAAAACTTTTGAAAAAATTCACTATATGGAGACAAAAACTTAGGACGCTTGAATTTCCAGCTGTAAAATTTGTTCATTATATAGAAAACTTCACTATATAGAAATTCATTATAAGGAGACAAAAATACACCGAAAGTAGAACGAAAAAGCAGTGTCTTCGAAACCAGTTCATTATAAGGAGAGCTTCATTATATGGAAGTTCATTGTAGAGAAGTTCGACTGTATGTACATACATACATGCATATATACATATGTACTTAAATATATGCATACATACATATGTATACCGTACACTCATCTAAAGTGAAGAAGACAGTTACTGATGGAGAAGTGAGAAGTTCTACATTAATACCAGAGGGAAGCCTTCCAAATTTTCTTTGTCGATTGTTACGTACACTATAATTGTACGCGTTTGTATGTACATGCACACATATACATACACTTAAATACGTATTATGTGTACACATACTTACATACATATGTACATATGTATGTACATACATATATCGAGGAGAGGCAGGAGACTTGAGCAAAATTACCTTTTTGACGATATGAATGTTTAATTTTCAATCATTTTATACTTACAAACAAACCAAAAATCATTCGCAGACGAACAATAACGTTTCGGCCGAGCAATAAATGTACATACCCACATGTATATACATTTACAAATTTTCGTACAAAAGGAGCGAAGTCAACAAACCAAATAAATTGTTGTGAATGGGCCACAGCAACGATGACGATGCTCGCCACTCGCCACGCGTTAGTTGTTGTTATTATTCTACGGTGTTTTTATTGTTGCGTGCGTCGGCGGCTGTATACCATAAATACACATTTGTGCGTACACTTGTGCTTCTACTGTACATATTTGGCTTCCCCTCCACAGCTGTCTTTTATCTGATACGCGTAGATGCAAGTGTGTAAACATGTTCACTCATACGAGTATACGTACATATGCATGCGTATGTAAGCACTCGTATGCACGATTGTGTGTATGTACGAATGTGATTTTACGCTTACGCGTGTTTAACTACACGTACACACATATCACACACGCTTTCGCGTACAATTCGCTTCGTTTCGGTGTCGGTTGGCTGTTCGCTTGCTTGCCTTCGTTGTCAACATCTCATTATGGTGAACATTTTCGACACTCTTTTACGCGATGGTTGTTTTTGCCCCATTCATTTATGTAGGAATGTATGTATGTATGCTGTCTTCGTTATTTCTGTTATTCGTTTAAACATGAATTTATGTAGTTGTTATTATTATTATTTTTTTAATTTATTACAATTACGCTTTAACGGTATATGAAGTGGAACAGTAAACACAAGCAACAAATTCTCGACAGTATACATACATAGATGGAATCTTAACAGATTGTTCATTAAAAATTCATTCAAAATTAGTGAAATGTCGGCTGCGTGTGGTATTGAGAGCTGTACGAGTACACCTTCGTCGACGCAGTTTAGCTTAAATTTTAGACACCAAAGTGAGGTCACCCGAAGTATGGTAGTTTGATAACTCGTCCAATAAAGTCTACAAAGCTAATCATTAGGAAGTTGCGCATCGAAGTGGACGAAAAAATTATGCTAGATAACAACCCATTACATTAAATTCATTTTACTAAAAAACGAGAATGCCTAGAAAAATAAGCGGAGGAAACGGTATTCATTTCGATTCCAATCAAAATTTTCTGGAACGGAAGTGCAATCTTCAACCTGTTTGCTCCGCAGCAAAATGCTGTGGAAATATTTAAAAAAATGTATAATTTATATTTTCTCTATTCGCATCGATGATTTTTTGCCAAAGGTCTGCTAAGCAGAATAATGTCGCCGCCGCGGTAAAACCTGCTAACATCACTACGAATTGCCTTCAAAACTTGAGTATACCATTTTGTGTTTCTAAATAGAGCATATTGACCTTACAAAAAATAATTTTCTTCGCTTAAGCTTTAAGTTTATAGATTAAAAAGGAAGCAAGTTAGTTATTTTGACCGACAAGAAGAGTTAACAGTTTTTACTGCGGCGGCGATGAAATGCCATTTAAAAAGAAATCCTTTGATTTATTCACCATAAATCCATCAAAGATATCTTCCCTGGTTACTGGTTAGCCAATTTTCGATAGCTAGTAACCATACGATGCAAAAATGGTTAATTTTTTTGACAGTTACAATGGAATGATAAACCTCATGTCTTTGGAAGATTTTTGTGCCTGTTATGGATCCAACCTTTTCAAAATTTGCTGTTACCAATATCTTACATATGACTCCAAATGAAATATTTTCGATGCACCAAATCATGACGAAGGTTTTGAAATATCTAGAATTGGTGTCCACTATGTTTTGTCGATGAGTCTAAATATGGCAGCATAACTGCTCTTTATATCCGAAATTGAAGGGTTTCTTCGTTAAACACAAACCTATCCGTTCTCCATTTGAAAGGACTGCCGAGGAATATATGAATGGTAAAGTGAGACGCATTTGGAAATCTACTGAGACGGAGGGAAGGGTGTTTGAGCTTAAGTCGGGTCTAGTCGCGTTAAGATGCGAACACTTAAGGGGTCACGGTGGTCTAGAGCTCGAAAATGTAGGGTAGTTTCAGGAATTTTTTTACAATAAAAAAATGAAAAGCGATATTTAAATTTTTAGACTTTTTATTTAACTTCTTTTACATACAAAAATGAAAAAAATATATATATTTTTTTTAATTTTAATAATTTAAAAAAAGGCGCTGAAGTTGACCCTCGCGAAAAATTGGACCTAGACGGTGTTGTCCATTTTGGCTCTCCTATTTATCTGAAACACAAAAACAAAAAATTATTAATCAGTATGACTGTACCTATGTCCCGTATTATAATAAAAAAAAAATTGACAAAATGGCGCGGTTGTGAATTTGGCACTCTAAAAATCGGGGTTTTTTCAGTTTTTTAATAAAAAAAATGCGAAATAATTGAACAAAATATTAAAATTTTAAACGATTCGGTTCAATAGCTTTCTTCATTTTGACAACAACAGGCCAGAAAAAGTAGTTTGGAGAAAAACGAGTTTAAAGATTGAGGTACAAGAGCACACGGACCACGCTCTGCCTAGTTAAAGGGTTGTAGCAGCTATAATATTGGGATTATCCGCATGAAAATTTCACATTAAATTTCTAAGATATCATACTTTCGAAATATCGAAAGAGCAAAAAATTGATTTTTTGAAATTTTTAGACCACTCAAACTGTTGAGTGTTGCGAATAAAATGAGTAATGGAAAATGAATGGAACGTAAGTATGAAACAACTGCGTGGCGAAAACTTCTATTTTAATCTTAGGCAAAAATATTAAACTAACGCACCAAATAATTCAGCAGGTTACGGCATTAACAAAATACAGCAACCCACACCAGCACCTGAGAGTTGATGTACATCAATTCAGCATTTGATTCTCTTATAGGAAAAGGCCATTCGGCAAAACAATAAAATTCAAGTGGACGTCTACAGTCTTATCAGTTACTTTAGGCCAGTAAAGCGTATACTAGGTGTCATACGGAACCGCTCAGCTTTCTCGCTCCGATCGGGTGACTCAACTGTCAACGAACCAGTTTGCGTTTATTCATCGTTAGGTGGGTGTCGTATGCGCGAACTTACTTATTGAGTGCTGTACTTGACTTTGGCCATGAGAGTATTTCTTGCTGTAACTATTGGTATGCTTACTGGGGCTACGCAGCTCAGTTTACCGACCAAATACGGCAGGAACGGGTGTTGGATCATCTGATGGGTATTGGCAGCACTGATATCAAACTTCTCTTTTGGTAATAACAATAAATATATATAATTGTAGCTGCAATCCCGCATTAAGCCGACATTACATTTTTTTACTCGAATTTACTGAAAATCGATCCCTTACGCAAAAAAATAGTAACATCGGGCACAGTTGAGATAGCAAGGAACACTCTTTGTCAGAAGTTACCAGTTTATGTCCGAGAAATTTAAATTCTGGCAAATGTGTCAATTGTTTAGCTGCCAATGATGATAGATTAAGGTTTGGCCATCCGAAGCAAAATTGTGGGAGTAACTTAGGCTGCCACGTCATCAGAGAACTCGGCAGTAGAATCCTACCCGCTCGCGTCACACTCGTCCAATCAGTAGTTGTTTTGCAGACGGTAATGAAGCCGACTTGGTTTTTTTTGAAAATAAACCCAGGTTATAACCCTGGTTACGTCAGCCATTTAGTTGATTCCTTCAAAATCGCTGAGAGCCGGTTAACGGTCTGATTGATTTGTTAAAGAAAAATTTTGTTTCGATAAAATGGCGGCATGAAATGCGAGGGGCGCGACTTCAAAATTGTTTGAGTAACACTTCAGCAACTTTTTCGAAGATTTTTTTTTAATTGTCAGCAGTTTTGGAGCCACCAAATCGAGTCTCAGAATGGGCCCCTTAGCTATTAAAAGTAAACAAAGTTCTATAAATTACATAAAACCTGGTTATGCTTCTGTTCGACAAACAAATTTTTGGAGAGTAGGGGATTTGCCGACACACAAAGAATACCTAATACATATATAAATTTGAATTTAGAGGTATCGGAACTCAAATAAAACCACGAAAATTAAAATTGATTGGACAATATTTATTATTTTTGTGTGGAACTATTCATGACATTTACTTATTTCAAGATAATCCCTTTCAAGCAACTGCGCCGTAACTCGGCCATCCGTAAACACCAATTTTGCATGATTCGCTGGAGGACTTCGGTCGGTATCTCGTGAATAACTTTAGTAATGTTGGCAGCCAATGACAAACCTCCGAGTGTATCTCTGCCGTGATACTCACATGTGGTTGCTCAATTTGGTACAACATTTCACTCCTCCTCATATATGGAACGGTTAAGGAAGCTTGAGAAAGGAATACTACGATCATGTACTTCCTTATACAGATCACAAAACTATAACTATACCAAATACATCTCGAATTCAAAACTTTAGAACACGGCGAAACTATCACCCTCTCAACATGCATACAGCAAAGGCAAATCAGTAGAGACAGCACTTCACTCGCTAGTCGACACGATTGAGAAATCACTTCACTATAAGGAATACACTTTTGCTCTCTTTCTGGACATCGAGGCTGCTGTCAATAACATACACCCGGAAGCAATTACCAAATCGCTAACGGAAATGGGAGTAAACCGAGCGCTCGTCTCGCTCATAGAACGAATGCTAGTAGGGCGGACGATACGCGCAGATTTGGGTGAAACATTCATTAAGAAATTTCCGATCAGGGGTACACCTCAGGGTGGGGTAATTTCCCCACTTCTGTGGAACCTGACCGTCAATAATCTCCTTCAGGAACTGGAAAAAATTGGAGGCAAGATAATTTCATATGCTGATGATACTGTAATAGCAATCTCTGGCAAACACCATCCAACTGTGTGTGATTTTCAACAAAGAGCTCTCAACAGACTATCACTATGGTGCAGAAGTCGAGGACTAGAAGTAAATACGGAAAAAACGGAAGTGATACTGTTCAGCAGAAAACATAAAATACCTGCTCTTCAACAAATACTTTTAGGAGGAAAGCCCCTCATGGTAACAGAAAACGCTAAATATCTAGGGCTTGTACTAGATAGGAAGCTAAATTGGGGGCTCACAGTCGCAGATAGGTCCCTCCATTTGGGGAACAACATCAGGACGCTCGCCCACAAATAGGAGGATGAGCTCGGCCAAACACCTCACAGAAGTGTACGGGCCAATTACTTATTTGTTTGGGCCGATATTTCGGCTGTCGCTCTAAACGACTCATTCGACATACTTTTAGACCACGCATGTGATCTTATCCTCATACTAATTTTGAATGCCGGAGTGTTTGGTTAAGTTTTTAATTTCCAATTGGCCCAGTTCAAACGGGTTTCAAAAGGTCGACGCAGCCAGAAATGCGTAGCCAATTTGCATTTTTGATAAGCGCATACATACATAAGTACATCCATATGTGTTTATGCTTATTTGAATACTCACAAACATATGCGAGTACGCTTGCATATGCACATGATCGTGAAGTACGAAGTGTATCGAGGCTTCATAGGTAAAGGTCGGTCAATCAACTGCTTACGTAAGCTGCGCGATAACCCATAGCCACCTCCTACTCCTCTGTTGCTTGATGGCATGGCTATTAATTTGCTTGTGAACTTGTTTACGTTGCCCTGCTGATGAGAATTGAGTGTATTTTACAAAAACAAAAAACAAAAAAAAAAAAAAAAATACAGCGGTGGAATGAACTTCGTTATCTTCTTTATCTAAAGAAGATTAGCTAAATGTGAATTCACATACAGAACTGAGCTCGCTCGCTTAGAAAAGTGTGCCATTTAGTACTCTAAATCACCGTTAACATTAAATTATTTGTAGCTCTCTGATAGCACACCTCATATCATACATATGTACGTGTATATGTGCAAATGTATGTATGTATGTGTGTATTTACGTAGCAAAATATGGAAAGGTTTAAGTGAGTTATGTAAGTCTCTAAGCAAATAAATGTGAATGTAAAAAGAAGCATAATCATATTGGTAATGATAATCCCACTCGAGTGCCAACAGCTTACAATGTGAATACATACATACACACGTACAGTGTTGAACAAAAGGTGTTGAACTAAGTATTAAAATATATTTATTACCATATAACTTAAAAAAAATAGCAAATAAAATTGAACAAATTCACTTAAGACTCAGTTTAATAAATATTCTTCACATCATATCTTCATCAAGTACGATCTGAATTATTATCAACTAGTTTTTCTTACATACATACATATGTGATGAAAAGAAGCAGAAATGTCAAAAATCTCGCGACAAAACATATTAGACTCGTCGCAATTGCCCGTTGCTCGTTGCAATTGCGCATAAGCCCTCTTCGATTCGTCACCCGTTAGCGAGTGGCGAATAGATGAAGCAACTCGCATAAATAAACATACGATTGCAGCACTGGAGAAGAGCTGCCAAATATGACAATTATTTGGGAGCACTTAAAGGGGATCCCATTCCGTAAAATTGGCCAGACGCGGCTAATCGAGTTGCTTGCATTTGTTTTTGTTTTTAGTCTACAGTCAATAACAACATAGAAAAGAATGAATTGAGCAACTCGGGGATTCTCTGCCTTTCCGGCCGGCCACTATACCAAAAGCTTTTTTTTTTTTTTGTCGGGACAACTAGCAAGTGCAGCACTCAGACATTAATTAAGTCCATTGTACTACACTTGGATTCCCTTTTAATTTTCTTTAAATCTACCCGATCTCCGAATAAACCTGAGTAGATCTTGTGGGGCCAAGGAGCCAAGATGGTCGCTTCTTAACACATCAGTGCCAAAGACCTCAAACCTGATTCGAGCGAAGGCGGGGCAGACACACAGGAAGTGGTCCGCCGTCTCATCCTCCTCTTCACAAGCTGGGCAGAGTACACTGTCTGAGATGCCCAACCTTTCCATGTGCTTTGCCCACAGAAAGTGGCCCGTCATCAGTCCAACCAGCCGTCTGCACTCCCCTCTGCTTAATGACAGAAGGGTTTGCGCCAGTCGATCGTACATGACAGGTAACATCAGTTTAGTCCATCTGCAGCCTCTCTCAGCCTGCCAAGCTCGCTTGTGGGTGGTAGTTACCCATTTGCTAACCGTGGCTGTGATGGAGGGCTGTCTAAGGCCATAAGCGCAGCTTGGCTGTCGCTGCAGGCACATATCTGCCTCTCCATCGTTTTTCCACAACAAAGTTCATCGCTTCTTGAACCGCCCAAAAGTTACTAGTTGCCAGAAAGTAGGTCTGGTGGACGTTTGGGAACGTCATAAAAATAGCCTCATAATCTATAAAAATAGCGAAAGCTGCAAGACTGAGGAGAAGGAAGAGTTCGTTAGACACCTTCTCTGTTACTGTCTTAAATGATACTGATGACCTTGGGCATTTAAGTGTTAGCCAGATTAATGGCTTTGCACGTAAAATAAAATGGTTTAATGCATCAGCAATGGGTTGAGTTGGTAAGTTGGTTTAGAGACCGCCTGCCATTTCTACCTATCTACCTGCACCGAATAAAAAGCATAATCTATCAGGTTATGTTTAAAAATATCCTTGAAAGTCTAGTGATTCCCCATGAAGAGTGGGAATATGCCACTTTGATGCTTTTTCCAATCTGAAAAGCACATTCGAAGCACATCTCAAAAATTCGAAAGAGTAGGGTTGAAAAAAATCAATATTCTCAAGTGTCCGGCTTAGTCGCTCGACCTTAATGCGATAAAAGTCTCTGGAAAAGAGTAAATAGGAGGATAGACATAGAGGAGGTCAATATGGGCGAAAATAAGTCAATTGAAACTGCAAAACAAGCTTTGTAAGTCTTCTTCTTAATTGGCGCTACAACCGCTTACGCGATTTTCGCCGAGTTTAACAAAGCGCGCCAGCCGTTTCTTTCTCTGCTAACCGGCGCCAGTTGGACACACCAAGTGAAGCCAAGTCCTTCTCCATCTGATCTTTCCAACGCAGGGGAGGCCTTCCTCTTCCTCTGCTACCACCACCTGGTACCGCATCGAATACTTTCAGAGCCGGAGCGTTTGAATCCATTCGGACAACATGACTCGGCCAGCGTAGCCGCTGAAGCTTTGTAAGTGTTCCGCCAAAAATCATTAACAACTTTATAGCTCCTAGGTCTCAATACTTTTTCATTAAAAATAAATGTTATGCTATAAAATATTAAAAAATAATTATTTGTTCAATACGAGGGGTGCCTTTTATATTTCGGGATTAGTGAAGAAAAACAAATTTTAATCATCGAAAATCACTTTATTGTTTTTCAAAACATTCTCCATGGCGATCTATATATACACGATCTATTTTTTGAGCATTTCCTTCGACCAATCGACACGAGCCTTTTTTTGAGCGATTGACAAATTGTGTGGGATCCAACGCGAACAAATTTTTTTGACAGTCAAATGTTTATGCAATATTGAATGTATGCTGGTCCCACTAATGCCTAAGATTGTCTCAATCTCACGATAGGTCACATGACGATCTTGCAATATAAGTTCGCGCACAGCATCAATGGTTTTCGGAACAACAACTGATTTTGGACGACCTTCACGAAATTCGTCTTGGAGTGAACTACGACCACGATTGAATTCACCACACCATCGATAAACACTGGTCCTTGATGGAGCTTCATAGTCAAAAAATGAATTAAGTTCATCCATGCAATGTTGCTGAGTTAATCCACGTCGAAAGTTGTAAAAAACAATCGCACGAAAATGTTCACGATTTAATTCCATTTTTGGACCGAGATGAATCTTTTAATTTCCTGTAAACAACACAAACAGCGCTGGTATTTCAAAACGTTCTGAGTACGTAAAAGCCAAAAAATGTCAATCTTTGCGATACAGTTGTCAGTTGCCAGATTGCAACACCAGGGTTGCCAAATCCCGACATATACAAGGCAACCCTCGTAGCTATTTGACCAGTTTGAACTCGTAAGTATGCCTTCGTAAACAGTCCGAACAAATCACAAAGAGTTACTTTGCGGCCTTGCTCTCGGACAAAACGTCTTACGTCATCACTATAATAGACTTTTAGGGGTCCCATGAAAGTTTTGTCCAGCGGTTGTCATTTGTGAGTAGAGTGTGGCGGCACGGATAATATAGGGTAATTCCCATTATCTTGGGCTAAATCAATTAAGCCAACATTTCGAATATGGGAATAATGCCCTTCCAATAATGCCCATATTCACTCGGAAGTGCTTGAACCAAGCAGTGAAAATCGGTATTTGCACCCACCCAGAGAGATGGCACGACGATTTTGCTCCAGGTGGTGCATCCTTCATAAGGAGGGGATGATTTTTTTTCTTGGGAAAATAAAATATGGCGGAAGATCCACCAGCACTCATGTATGTTATAACAGTAATGAGTGATCCGCGTTCTGCGGAAGTCATGGCCCCTATATGTCTTTTTCCTTTCTGCGCAATAACTTTTGGTTGTCGAGACTGCACTACAGACAAACCCGTTTCGTCGACGTTCCAAATGCGAGTGGCTGAAAAAGTGTGTTTCACATATTCATTTTCCAATAAATTAAAAAAGAATTGCACGTTTTCCTTTTGCCCTATCAAAAGAAGTGCCAGTTGGTGTCCTCAAGCTTAATGTTTCGCTATGGCGCTTACAAAACCCATTGAGCCAGTCTTTTCCTGCACATTTCGCCTAAGCATTAAATTTATTTGGTATGCCATTTTTAGTAGCCATTTGGAAGCCCAGGGAACACAAATCCAATCTCGTGAGCCCCCAAAATCGAGACTCCATCTCCAAAGATTATTTAACCAATTCTTGTTCGATTTCTTGGGTGAAAACTGGCTTCCTACCAAGCTTTGTTGAAAGTAACTCCTCAGCAGTGTGGTGTGGGACTTCAAATGTTTTTGAGGCGAGCAAAATAGCCATTTCTTCGTTGTTTTTTTTATTTTATTATAAAAAAAATTTTGCTCAATGCCCCCTTTTAGCTATTTCGCTTAGTGAAGTGCCATCAAGAGAAATATGTGCATTCCTCGATTGTTTATGCTTTCTTAAAATAACTATTTCTTTTTTGTTTTAAATAATTTTACTATCTTCAAAATAAGATTTCTCAGTGCAAGAGCTGGTAGGTTCAATAATAGGCACCAGTCCAATACGTTTTGCCCGACACTGTTAATGTAAGGCACTCATAAGAGGCCACAAATGTGTTTAGCTGTGAGTTCAGCGTGCTAGCGGGGCAGCAGGCATAGATAGTAAGAATCTCAGTTGATTACATAGATTTTGAGCTCCGTTGATTGGCATAAATATCTATGAAGAAACAAGCTTGGCACGCTTAAGTGGATGTATGTATGTATGTATGTACATATGTATGTGTAAAGGGTAGGGCAGCGGCTGGTTTCTACTTTATTTCGATTCATTTATGCACAAGAAATATAATTATTAACAAGACTCGCTTCCAGGGCTCTCGGTCTGTGTTAAATATTTTTCTATGGTTGCTATAAAATCTCAACTTACAATATTTTGCAAATGCTGCTGTAGTGACAATCTTTGGAAGGATATAAATCCTCGCCGTGGCAGAAAAACCGATTATCATTGGCTTATAACTTAAAAATTAGGAAGCTTGTTTTGAAAAAATATAACAGATTACACATCAATGGTATTCATTATTCAAGGACTCCCCACTGGCACATCTAACTTTTTATCACCGCGTTGCTGTCCTAGGGATGGTCGAACATTTGCGAACATTCAGGGTGTGATTGATGGGGGGCTAGATTGTTTAATTTGGTATAAGGTATTTGACACATATTTAAGGCCTAGACAGATTATTTAAAGATAGAGAGAGGCAGGATAGGTGCGCATTAGGGCGCGTCGATTTAAAAATCGCTCATTGCTCTGTGAAAATCGTATTCTAGGGATCAAAATAAGACACTTTGCCGAAGGAACCATACCTCTAAAACGAGTTCTGATGTCCCCCAATTTGGGTCGAACGAAAAATCCCACTTTGACCCATTTAGAGTGCTCCAATCGAGTCCAAATGTATGACCGACCCCCACTAACTTTGGACGGCCGATCCACCCATGCCAGTGGCACACCCCCTGGAACTCCCCTGTGGGGTTCCCCATACAATCATTTCAAAATATCACCATTTTTGGCCTTTACATGAGAAAAGAAACTAAAAAGTTCGACCCAAATTGGGAGACATCAGAATTCGTTTTAGAGGTATGGTTCCTTCGGCAAAGTTTCTTATTTTGACCCCTAGAATACGATTTTTACAGAGCAATGGGCGATTTTTTTGCCTCCCCACAAATCGACCCGGCCTAGTGCGCATTCAATACACTTTTTCAAACCTCTCAGATTTTTTATAAACATTAGCAGTTTATCGAGAAAGGAGTATATGGCTCACCCTCTCTGAATATATCCGACTCGAAACTGCACCATCCAAGATAAATTGAACAGGATGTACGACCAGCAGTGTGGTGTAGCAGTAGCTGATTGCATGTTTTCTATTTATTTGAGCACTAAATTCTCAAATTTTTTTTATAGATTTTGACATTCTAGGGCCGAAAGTGAAAACCCAATTCATTGACGTAGTTGTGTTTGCTCTACTGCTACTAACTGCTCAATGAGTCCTGCCACTATCTAAGTTTGGCGAACAAGAAAATGCTTTGTATTATCCTCATCCTCCGAACAAGAGGCATACAGCGGATCTCTGGTAATGCCTTTGGTTACCATATGTCTTTCTATGGATTTTGCACTGTTTCCTCCTTCTCTTTCTGAAAAGATATTTTGCTATCAATCAGGTATTTTTAGGAAATATTGGGTTGTTTTGCTAGTCCCAGTATTCAATCAACGACTCAAATGAAAATCTTTTCGTGCTCGACTGTTATTTATTTCTATGCTTGCTCCTGTTCCGGTCCAATTGAACGACCCAAAGAACTGCAGTTCGCTAACTCATCAGCAAGTTTGTTGTCTTAAACACCCTAATGTTCATTCATCGACTTAAGCTAATTCTCATTCGACCTTGCAACGGAATTTAGCCTCAACGTACATTTCTGGACTATTTTGGAACAGGTACGAACGGTTTTTAAGTAGCTTGGCTGTCATTGCAGATTCCCATTTTTATCGAATTATCTTGTCTGCCACTTGAAGTATTGAAAAAATTTCCAATAGCGAAAACAGTTATCATTACATTTAAAGTAGTAAAACACCTAAAGTCATTGTACAAATTCCATTCAGCTCCAGTACCATTTTCAGGCTTGGAGCCATCTGTGAAGACAGTTCTTACTGAGCTCTCCAAGGGAGTTTGTGAATATTTGCTGCTCCCTTGTAGGAAAGTCAAGAACATGCAAGTACTTTCTTCCAAACGAGACTACAGGTGTCAGTTAATTGATTGATGACCTTAACAAACGAATCTTCATTTTTTGAAACCAAGAAGGGATGAAGCAATTTGTGATGCTTGCAGCTGAAGTGAATTATATTCCTAAAAGAGCCCTCTTCATTGACCGAAACAAGTAAAAATTCAAAATGGTGAAAATATAGGACGAAATCAGATTTCCCAACCACAGTATTGTTAATAGGGTTTCTCTGGGAAATGCAAATGTCTATTCCTTCGCTACACGTGACTTTGACATAACCATTCAGAGCAGCAGTATTTGTGATCGACCTCATGGTCCGAAAACAAGTGGATGCGACGGATTCTAGGAAAATCTACTATTACCACTATTAACGCCGCGGAACGGAGATGCCAAGACGTGCAGCGGTAGCAAAGCCGATGTGACACTGAATTGGGTGGCAGTTGGACGGCGAAGCTGACTCCCACAATGGGTAAATGGGTTCAAAAGAACTTTGCGGAAGTGGTCTATTCCATGACTCAGTTTCTCTCGGGCCACGGATACTTCAGGAAATACCTATACCGCATGGATAAGGTATGTGACCCCAGGTGCATAGGTATACTGCGAAGCACCGAACGTTGACGCTGAACACACGTTCTTTAATTGCGACATATGCGCTGAGGGAGCAGACTGGGGACATCGCGCTAACTAATGTGATCGGCAAGATGCTTGAGTGTGAGGATAACTGGAATGTGGTTAAAAGATACGAGGAAAGCGTATTACGGAGCACAAAGATAGACATCGACGCACTACAACAAAGCAATGCCTCACAGATAGAGATATAAGAGACGAGCCTATAGCATGAAGCTGGCTACAAGCATGGTGGACCCAGACGTGGGTGAATAGAACTGGTCCATTTCATGGACGTCTATTAATTCGAGAATGATTGCAAGGTAAATTCTAGACTTGCGATTTAGAATTTTGATTGACAAAGTGCCGAAAGTGCTCATAGAAATGTTTGCAATAAAAATACCAAATTGCAAAAACAAAATTCAACATTCATGTGAAACCGCTTGGTAGATTTGAGTAAAATGTGTACTGCTTTTGAAAAACATAAAAAACTCGTGCCTGATCGAAGGATTTCTTTTTCAAAAATTTTTTCTCGAAAATCTGAAATATATTTCCTGAGGCCGCCATATGGTCAATTTTGAAAAAAGCTTCGATCAGGCACAAGATTATTTATTAATAAAACTAATTTCTTTTGTCCGATTGATTTTAGATGAATCTCCAAGGACTTGTGATGATCACCGCTAGGGACTTCTAGAGAAATTTAATCTAGCTAAAGTCAAGTCGAAACATGATGTAACAGGTGGCGCTAAAGTAATCCTCCTATCAGAAAATGCTATAAATTTTGCGATTGGCCCCTAATGTCAGTTCTGTTTTGACATTTGTATAGTAAACACATGCGAAATACACGTTAATAAACAATGTTACGCTACACTGCTCCAGAACGCGGAATATTGCTGACTATTTATTTGACCAATAATCGGTCGGTGACTTTGCACAACGTGAATTTCGTCGCAGATTTCCTCGCCGTCCAACGCCTACTGGTGAAACACAGCGACGTTTAGCCGCTCGCTTCGAAGAGACTGGCACAACACAAGATGCTGCCAGGCGTGGCAGACCCCGGAGTTAGCCGTTCTGCAGAGAATATTGCTGCTGTAGCCGAGGATGCCATGGAAGCGCCGTCGACATCGACCAGACGACGTGCCACGCAAATGGGTATCAGTCGACGGTCTTTACAGCGAATTTTGGTACAAGATTTGAAGATGTTTCCGTACAAAGTCCAGACGGTGCATCAGCTGTCAGCTGCTGACCGCAAACGCGTCTAACATACGCTCAAGCTATCCTTAATCACCACCAAGAGGAAGATGATTTTTCATCAAATTTCAATCCTAGCGGGTTCGTAAATAAGCAAAATTTAAGCCTCTGCGGCACTGAAAATCCGCGTGTAACCCACGAAGAGCCATTACACCGCTCAAAGTCACTGTATGGTGTGCTGTTTTCGCTGGAGGAGTCATCGGACCTTTTTTCTTCGAAGACGTCGCGGGCCAAACGGTTACTGTGAATGGTGAGCGCTACAGAGCAATGATCAAGAGTTCTTTTTGCCGCAACTTGATGAATTGGGATTGGAAAACATGTGGTTCCAACAGGACGGTGCAATGGCACACACTGCACGTGCCACAACCGATATGCTGAAGGATGCATTTCCCGGGCGCCTAATCTCCCGCTCCCGACTTCTGTTTGTGGGGCTTTTTGAAGTCGCGGGTTTATGTCAACAAGCCTCAGACTCTTGCAGCTGTTAAGGACAATATCCGTCCAGAATGTGAGGACCTATCGCCGGAAGTTTTGGCCAATGTTATGGAAAATGCCATAAAAAGGGCTCAAATGGCAATCAGCTATGGCGGCGGCCATTTACATGACATCATATTCCCGACTTGATGTAAAAAAATTAAAAGACCAAATCAAAATAATCCACAAGAAGAATCAAAGTTTTTCTTTTTTTTTTAAATTACAGCCATCGCACGGTTACTTTTGCGCCACCTTGTATTTATTAGACTGGGCTGTTATTAGCTATTTATTATACGAAAACGTAATTCTACTTTTTTGTAGGGAATTTAATTTACTAAATTTTTCACCTCAGTAGTTTGGGAGCTTTGACGCAAAATTGAAAGCACAAATAAAAAATCAAAATTGAAGGTGATAGACCTCTTTATATTAATATTAAGGGCTCAAATCTTCACAATCTTTTTTTTTATCACCTTGAACAAGATTTTCGATATAGTGAAGAAAAAAATAGTCAGTTTTTTGGCCCAGTCTAGTATTTATGTTATGCTATGTTTTTATTTTTGTAAAATAAAATATATGACTTGCAACAAAAAATTATTGAAAATCCTCATTTTTCGGGCCTCTGACTACACCTATTCTTTTAAAACAAAAATGAAAAGTTAGGTTAGATTAATGTAAAAATGGAAGAAAAAAAATATTGCGTAAAATCTGCAAAATTTGCTGAAAATCAGTATCGCGACGTGCCCAACGCGGTGAACCGCCATCTTGCGCTCAGTGAATTTGTCAGAATCAGCTGGTTTGCTGACGTAATAATTGTTAATTTTATTGTTGTATTGTTTTTTAATTTTTATGGCTAATCGCGCCCTTTCTTATTTATTCAATTGCTACGTCACAGCCAGAAATACTCTCACGAATGTCCGTATTTTGTAATCTAAATTCTTGCATGCAAAACCTTTTCTATTTTCTCAACCGGGCAGTTAATTCAAAAGTCAAACTTTTTTCACAAATTTACGTATACTCGTACACGTTTCTGCCACTTTTTTGAGCACTCAGTGACCATCAGTGCGCAGCCGACGGGCCACCCTTTACAAACCAATATAAATTCAAAGAAAATCAAAAGCTCATAAAGTCTGAAAGGCTTTTAATCGCAACAATAGCCGAACGTAAAGAATTCTGTTTCGCCCTGATTAAATACCCTCGGGCCATTAGGTATCTAATAAATACTTAATTGTAAGTTCTTAATGCTGTACCATTGCAAATGCTTCAATTTCTTGTGTGTGTGTGTGTGTGTGTAGTAGTAGTAGTAGTAAAGGGAAACATTCTTGTTTATACAAAGTGTAAGCGTAAGTTTGTTTGAAAATCAAACAATACCATTTAGTGGTCAAAGGCGTTGAATGGCAAATAGACAGGATAAGCTGCTGAGGTGGGAATACTTGAAGGTGGCAAAAATTTTAGTTGTTCTGCTGCTAATTTACTGCATGGGGATACAGTTTTGTAAAAATTGGCTAAAGAAATCCCTACAACAAAATTGAGTACTCTCGGGCCTGCTGTTTCTCAGCAAGAACTTTGCTTTTCAATAGGGGCAAAGTCTAATATTATGACGGTTTTGAAGTCTGATTTTTTGACATACCACCCAAAAAGTTACCGGGATATATTCAGAAAATTCAAAATACAGGTTTAATACGCAAAAATGATATTATCGCCTCCCCATCAATTGCAATGCACTTATGCCGGCGTTTGATCCAGCTCTCGAAGCATTTCTGGAACTCTATTTGACGTACAGCCATCAGAGCCGTCTTTAATTTGTCCATTACTTCCTTTGGTCTGTTAAAACGCCGAAGTGGTTCCTCATAGTGGTTTTTTGACTCAATCAAACAGAAAAAAATTGCAGGGAGTCTTTTCAGGGAAATTTGATGGCTGTTGGTTTATAATCGTTTAGTTCTTGGACACTCACGCGTAATGATGGTACAGTGCGGCGGTGCGTTGTCACGGTGCAAAATCCACGAATTGTTGCCCATAAATTCTTCCTTTTTAGCGAATTGATTCATGTAAACGTTTGATAACTCCAAAACAAAAGTCCTTGTCAATTTTCTGACCTTCTGACAACAATTCGTGGCTTTTTTTGTCTTGGTTAAGTCGGACGTCTGCACTCACTCGCCTGATATCTGGTTTGCGTGTCGTACTCATAAACCCAAGCTTCGTATCTTGTAATGTGTTGGACCGGCTTCAATCTTGGAAATAATGTCTTGGGCCCAACTTTACATCAACACGGCGGAAACCCAAATCCTTAACTACAATGCCATTAACGGACCCATAAGTGATGTTCGAGTACACTGTTAGCTCTCTGATGCTTAATTTGCGGTTATTAATCAGCTTTTTTCACTTCACTGATATTTCCATCAGTTTTGGATGTCGACTGCCCGCCACTACGTTCTCTCTACATCATCCCGCGATGGTTTCACGAGCTCTGCTGAAACGTTCATGCCATTCGTACACGGCTGTTTTCTTTAGAGTATCATTACCGAAACAGTTTCCGTTTTTGTAGGTGAGCATCCGTTTGTGATGAGGAGCAACCAGAACGCCCGGCAGTCGTGGGTAACAAGGAATCCAATTTTCGAGAAAATCAAAGTTTAACTGATTAAAGCTCGGCATATTTCTAGAAGGAGCTCTACTGCCGACAGATCATTATATACGGGAGATTACCAGAAGCTTACAGATCTTCCAGGCAAAATACATAAGCAGAGAGCTCGCACTTTATCAGCCAGTGTCCTGCGTTACTTTGTGCTAAAAGTAAATAGATTTTAGAGCCACAAAGTTCAACAAACAAAACAATTTCATTCGCTCTACAGCAGATGCCTTCCCAATTCGCGGGCACTCGTGCATGAGCAGAATACCCGTAAATCAGCAGGTAAATACAAATACCTACATATCTATACATATACCTACTCCTCTAGACCACCAAGGATACGAACAGCATCTCCCCTCGTATTCTGGTACAAATATAAGGACGTTTGTAAGTTAGTACTGAATCGATGTAAGTAAATACTTTTTGTTGCCCGACAAGTAACTCGATAGCAGAGCCATACTCATATGTACGCATGTATGTATGGGCATATGTATGCATGTGTATACAGGGTGAACGATATGAAGTGTTACCAACTTCTCTCTGCTTGTATCTGTAAAACAGCTCATGACATCAACGTCAAAATTGTTCTAATGACAGTTCAATATATTGTTTATAAGCCATCAAAAGCATTTGCGTCTCAGTTTTGTTGAATTTTTTTTTCTGTGATGGAATTCAAACGTAATAGTGTGATTGCGTTGTATTTGGCTGGCAGTCATTGTTCGTGAGCTCAGTCACGTTAAAGTGTTAAATGGTTCGGAAAGTGAAGGCTCAACTTGAACGAAATCCACGTCGAAGTGGAAGAGAAATGGCCAAAGAGCTGAAAATATCGCAAGACAGCATTCGACGCGTATTGAAAAATGAGCTCAAGATCAAGGCTTACAAGTTCCAAAAAGCACACGATCTTTCACCCCAGCAAAAAAAGTTCGGAGCGAAAGAGCAAAAGAGTTGTTGCGCTTGCACGAATGTGGCGAATTTCCTCACATTGTGTTTTGCGATGAAAAAAATTTCCCAATTGAGCAGTTCATAAACACTCAAAACGATCGTGTTTACTTAAATGAACGCTCATACGAGAATTTAAGCCTACGTATGGCCACTCGAAGCAATTTCCCATCGCAAGTAATGGTTTGAGCCGCAGTGACCGCTGATGGACGCTCTCCAATCGTTTTTATCGAGCCTGGTGTCAAAGTGAATGCGACTTATTATCGGGAAAATGTTTTAGAAGCTGCTTTAGAGCCGTGGACACGCAAACATTTCGGTCGTAGACCATGGACGTTCCAACAGGACTCAGCACCGTCTCATAAAGCTCGTGTGAACCAAGAATGGTTAAAAAATCATGTTCCACACTTCATTTCGTCCACACAATGGCTTTCGAATTCGCTAGACGCAAATCCGATGGACTATTTCATCTAGTCCATTTGGGAGAGCAAGGTGAGGACTAAAAAATATGCCAGTATGGACGCGCTGAAAAATGCGATTATACGATAATGGGCCAAAATACCTCAAGATCACATTCGTGCTGCGTGCGACTCATTTTTTTACCGTTTGAAGGCTATAGTCAAGGCAAAAGGTGGTCATATCGGGCTAAAGTGAGTATACATATGTATGTTAAAATTGTAATAATTTTTTAACATCTTTGTCTTTGAATACAATAAAAACTAATTTCACACAAAAAAGTTATGTTGTTTTGAATAGGTAACACTTCATATCGTACCCTGTATATGCATTTACAGTCCTCGCAAAAAATATAGCATCTCAACCTTTTGATAAGTTTTGTCAATTAATTAACTTTTTTATTAAATTTTTTTTTTGTAAAAATATAGGTCATTCTAGAATAAAAAGCATATTAATCTAAGTTTCAAACTTTGTACAAGATTTATAAAAAATCGACAAAGTTTCTTAAAAATTTCAAAATTTTTAAACACAATTACAAATAATCGGCTTCGCAGCCGATTAAATTTTAGTGCATTCCTTATACGAGGCTGTGTTTGATTCGTGACAGAGTTTTTTATACTAATATTAAGGTGTCAACCTAAAGACCAGTCCCTCTTCAGGGGCGGACTCACCAATGTGTTTTTGGCCCTAGTGCCTCCACCGAGGCTTCCAACTTCTGAAAAAACTGCCTGCTCGGTCTCCATTGCTCGGTCGATTAACAGCATCACCATGGGAAGGCGCGCACAGGGGATTGGCTACAAGAGGTAATCATTTCTTGCGATCAATCATTACATTGCACATCGCAGCCCTTTGTGAAAAAAACGAGACTAGAAAAATAATACGAAATACTTTGCTAAGAATTAACACAGAGAAATTGAAGTTTGCAGTTCGATCCAGCTCCGGTTTAAGGCATGATGACCTGCTGGTCGCTGGCTATGCATTCTAGAGTGTACAAGAATTTACGTATCTGGGTATCAAAATATCAGCCAATATAGATACATCATTGGTAATAAATGATAGAATTTTAGCAGCATATAAGTCTTACTTTTCCAATTTGAAGCTGCTTAAATTTAAATTAATATCTCGCTACCAAAAGTTAACGATATACGAGGGGTTTCAATAAGTAGTCGTGTTAGAAATGAAGACACCATTTTTTTAAAAATGTTTTTTATTTTCAACACAGTCCCCTTTCAGAAAGTTACACATCTCCGAACGCTCCGGCAATTTTTTAGTCCCTCCAAAAAATAGGAGTCTCCGTCTTGGCGATGACTTGCTCGTTTGAATTAAATTTTTTGCCCGCGAGCCATTTCTCCACGTTAGGGAACAAGAAAAAGCCGCAGGGAGCCAGCTCCGGTGAATACGGCGGGTGCGGCGGCAATTCATATCTCAATTCATGCACATTCGGATGAATGTGCTGGTGCGTCACCTTCCTTTTCGCCAAATGCGGCCGTGTCTCTTTCCATTTTTTGTGAAAGCGATCCAATGACTCATTGTAGTTTTGTCCAGTGATCGTTCTTACTTTTTGCAAAAAATCCACGACGATGACGCCGTTCGTATCCCAAACAATCGTGGCCATAACCTTTCCGGCCAGTGGGACTGTGTACGCCTTCTTTGGAACAGATTCGCGAGGAGAAATCCATCGTTTGTAATTACGCCCTGTTGGAGACCGAGGAAGAGAACGCCCCTGAAGGAGATGGCTCGAAGACGTGGAAGTTGATCCTAAAAAGCTAAACGTGCGGCGGTGGAAGGAGGTAGCCTCAGATAGAGACAGATGGCGCAAATTGTGAATGAAGCAATGGCTCTCCAAGAACTGTGTTGATATGGAAAAGAAGAAATTTTAGTACAATAAAGTGCAAGCTTAAAGTGATTCCATAAAAATATTAGTAGATTTGCTATATGAAGAAAATACGCAGGGGCGCCAAGAAAAATATTTAGTATAAAGAGTCAACTCGATTTTCTGGTAACTTCTCACTTGCCCTTTGTTATACTAAAATTTAATGGGCTATAAAACTGCATACCCAGTTTTTTTTTGTAAATTCTAATTAAAAATTTAGAAATTTTTATGAAAATTTTTCTATTGTAATTTTTGTACAAAGTTTGAAATTTGGATTAATATGGTTTGTTTAGTAAACAGCGAATTATACTTTTATAAAAAAAAGTAATGAGTATTTCAAAAGAAAGTATTTCAAAATGTTGAGGTGCTATATTTTTTTCGTAGGCTGTGCATCCAATTGCAAAGGTGGTAGCATATGCCGACGACTTGATCCTAATGGTCTCAGGTCCCTTCCCATCAGTAATGTCTGAAATTTTGGAAGGTGTACTGGCTACACTCAGCAGATGGGCCGCCAGTAGCGGTCTCAGAGTCAACTCTGACAAAACGGAGTTGATGCTATTCACCAGAAAATACAAGCCTCTACCTTTTAAACTTGCTAGACTTAACAACCAGTATCTTACTCTTTCATCGGAAGTCAAGTATCTTGGTGTAATACTTGACCCCAAACTCCACTGGAAGCTGCACATAGAAAATCGAGTTAATAAGGCCAATATAACCTTCTACGCCTGTAAATCTATGTTCGGCAAAAAATGGGGTCAGAAGGGCTACAACACCACTAAATTAGAGAGAGTGCAGAGAACTGCACGCGTGGGCATCACTGGTGCCTGTAGAACATGTCCCTCCGCTGCACTCAACGTTATTCTCCACTTAATTCCTGTTGATCTGCAGGTTAAATCCATTACTGCTCAGAGTGCTATTAGGCTGAAGGAGATTGGCCTTTGGAGACAACTTCCTGTAGGACATAGTAGCATCCTGAAGCAGATCTCCCCTTCCTTCTCTGATATTCGCACCGACCTCTCCATCCGCAAACTGTGCTTTGATGGTTGTGCTAGGGCTATCTTTCCGAGCAGGCAAGATTCGAGTTGGTGCGGATATAGATGCCTCTGTTTTCACTGACGGATCCAAAATGGAGTCTGGAGTGGGAGCGGGGGTCTATTCTAAATCAGCCAGCATTTCGGTCTCCTTTAAACTGCCGGAGACAAGCAGCGTCTTTCAAATAGAGGTCTTCGCGATCCTGCAGGCATGCAAAATGCTTCGGGATCGCTGTTGGGAGGGAGATATTAATATTTTTTCCGATAGCCAAGCAGACATCGGTATCCCCTTGGTCGTCGTTAAAGGGAAACTACACAACTTCTTTCTAAGAAAAGCGCAAGACAAATGGAGGTCACTGGTCACTGGGTGATCGGCACTCATGCAGAGAAGCTTGGAATTCCGTGCAACCCCCATTGCAGAAGCTGTGGGGATCCTGCAGAGAAAGAGACTGTGGAACACTTTCTCTGCAAATGTTCGGCTCTGGCGGCTAGGCGCTTGAGTTTCCTTAGCGTGACCTTTGGGGATGACTTGGTGAAATTCTCCAGCCTAGATCCCTTTTCTCTCTTCCGCTACATCAACAGCACTGGATGGCTGTAGACGGTTTTCTCTCCTCCCTAAATCCTTTCACCGGTAGTGGTCCACATTATGGTATCAAAACGGCACGTAAGTGCTACTTGTAGTGTACCTGGGGTACTCTTGCCATCTTACCTACCTACCTACCATCCAATTGCCGTAGTGAGGCAAGAAAAGCAGCACTGGGCTTTGTCAGCGAGAATATTCGTATGTACATACACACACACACATGCACATATTTATGGCTTCGCGACTAGCGTAGAAAAAAGCGATGGACATGACGTTGAATTTATGGAAAATATTTGGAAAATGCTGTAATGTTGGCGTGGACAATCAGGCAGGCAAATAGGCATACTTACATACATACATACATATGTATGAACATATAGAATGAAATATTTGAGCCAGTAACTTATTTGTTGTATTTTTTATGCATACACTGTGGATGTTACACAAATTATTTCCCATATAAATGTAGGTACATACAGACATACATATTTATGTAAGTAGCATGTGAAAACATTCGTAACAACATTATTTCACAATTAATTGGGTCAAAAAATTAAAAAGAAAAAATCGAGACGTTCGTAAATTCACAACAGCCGAATAAACTGGCCAACTGCTTGCTTAGCTAAGAACATTTAAGTATGTATGTAATTTGTGTGTACGATTGTGCTCTATGGCTTTATTGAAGTTCAAAAACTTTTCGTGGTAACACCGAACTTTTTTGCTTCCCACAGGAATTCCGAAATTGACTCTTGGTAAGTCTGATTTGTGAACTTAATTTCACACCACTTTCGGGAGTTCTAATGCCGATGCTTTGCTAATTTGAGTGTTGAGTAGGTAATGATTTGATTTGCATGGCACTTTGATTACTTTTCACGGAAGTGCACAACAATACGAGTACGTGACTGTGATCTGAATTGCGTTCATGGATTTTGGCACTTTTTATGACTCGCTTCGAAGCTACTCGATTTCTGTACGTATGAATCTGGAACGATTGTCGCATGTAAGGTACATATGAACCTTCCTAAAAGTAAACTGAGATTACCTACAGACACACACACTGGTCACTGGTTAGACCAAAGGCGTTATCGTACTTGCTTCTCGACTGCGATGGCATATGGAGCATTAGAGGTAAGCTTCCCTACTTGGTACGGACGGAAAGAGGCGTTAAAAACTTAGCCTAGGCTAGTACCATCACACACATCTTAAAATAAGTGGATCTGTATTACGTAATGTGGAAAGCTAAGAGCTGTGTAGACGAAGGGCACACCTTTCGATTACCATTCGTCCGAGTGTAGTTCTGCCACGAAAAAAGCTCCTCTTAAAAAAGCATCTGCCGTTCGGAGTCGGCTTAAAACTGTAGACCCCTCCATTTGTGGGACAGGAGGGAACGGAGGAAGCACGAAAGCACATCTTCTGCAGCTCTCGCAACACCTAGACGGTGTGACGCTGAGCCCATTGGTTATATAGAACAAAACGCCCAAGAAAGTGATCAAATTCATTAGAAGCTTTCAATTATAGGTTCGTCGTCAAGCACAATAGACCGCATCATAGATTGGCGTGCACTATGGGCAATAAAACTATAGCTCAACTTAATCAGGATAAAAAGTTCTCCAAATCACAATTGTTATTTGAACCATACAAAATTACCACTTTCATCACTGACCACTGTAGCCTACTCGCTAAACATAGTAGTTTCGATTTTCGTGGAAAGTAGTACTCTAATTCCTTGACAACCAAAGAAAGCTGTTCAGTGCTCACACAGGTCCAATATTTTGTTTTACAATCAGGATGGTTTGATGGTTACTTAAGCCGCTTATTGGCATTAGATTTATCACAAAACTTCACATTTCCAATCGGATAAGGATTCATTCGCCCGTCTAAATGGCCTTAGAACCAAATACAGCAAAACCGAGAGTTTACTTCCACCTGAAAATTCTACCACAAAGTTCGGCGGCTTACAGAAGATTTAAAGACCGGGGCATTTTCCTGTAAGAACAAAGACGGTGATCTGGTGACTGACATCCACAGCGTGCTGAAATTATGGAGAGAACACTTCTCGAACCTAATAAATAGTGATAGCTGCACAAGTCACAGGAAATCTAAAGAACCCGATACCCCAATCGTTGACAACGGAATTGTCGCTCCGCTAGCCGACCACAACGAGGTGAGAATAACGATAACGGGCTAAAAAAACAACAAATCACGGGAGCCGACGAACTGCCGGCTGAGTTAATCAAACATGGCGGCGAGGAGCTGATAAGGTGCATGCATCAGCATCTATCCAAAATATGGTCGGATGAAAGCATGCCCGCCGATTAAAGGGTGATCCTGCAATCTGTGCCAATTACCGCGCGATTAGTCTTCTAAATATCGCCTATAAGGTTCTAGCGAGCGTATTGTGCGAAAGGCTGAAGTCCACCATCAACCCACTGATTGGACCTTATCAGCGTGGCTTTAGAAATGGAAAATCCACTATCGATCAGATATTCACAATACTCCAAGTCTTGGAAAAGACCCATGGAAGGAGAATCGACAAACACCATCTTTATGCCGATTTCAAAACTGTATTCGACAGCACGAAAGGCAGTTGCCCATATACGGCGTTGTCTAAATTTGGTATCTCCGCAAAACTAATATGGCTATACCAGCAGCGCTGTCAGAGGACCTCTCCGAGCCGTTTGATACCAAACAAGGTTTCAGGCAGGGTGTCTCGCTGTGGTGTGACTTCTTTAACCTGATGCTGGTAAAGATCGTGCGAGCCGCGGAAGCTAATCGGCACAATGTTTTTTTAAAGAGCGCATAACTGTTGGTGTATGCCGCTGATATTGACATCATCGGGCTTAAAACCCGCGTTGTTAGTACACTTTCTTTAAGATTTAACTTCGCTATTTTAAAAACGAGGTAAAACAAAAATATGTAGAATGGAAGTAAGAACAAGTAAATGGCGATTTTTATGATTCTACTTCAGTCGTTCAGTGTCATGTCGTACAAAAACAGTGCGACAATGGCTTTGAAATCAATATATATATGTATATGTATATTAAAAATCGCTCATTGCTCTGTGAAAATCGTATTCTAGGGATCAAAATAAGAAACTTTGCCGAAGGAACCATACCTCTAAAACGATTTCTGATGTCCCCCAATTTGGATCGAACGAAAAATCCCACTTTGACCCATTTAGAGTGCTCCAATCGAGTCCAAATGTATAACCGACCCCACTAACTTTGGACGGCCGATCCACCCATGCCAGTGGCACACCCCCTGGAACTCCCTTAAGTGGTTCCACATACAATCATTTCAAAATGTCACCATTTTTGGCCTTTACATGACAAAAGAAACTAAAAAGTTCGACCCCAAATTGGGGGACTTCAATGGGAACACAATGGAACACGTGGGAACACACGATTTTTTTGCCTCCCCACAAATCGTCCCGGCCTAATATATATGAACAAAATTGGGAAATATTGAAAACTTATTTCCAAAGTGGTGAGTCTTCTTCTTCTTTTCAGATTTTCACATCGCTGGCTACGTTAATAAGAAAAATTGTCGGATTTGGGGCTCAGAAAATCCACAGGTTACTGTAGAGAAGCAAATGCATCCACAACGAGTCACTGTTTGGTGCGGTTTTTGGTCTGGCGGCATCATCGGGCCACACTGCTTGGACTTCGGTGAAGGTTTTCGTCAAATCCCCTTGGAACTCTTCTTCTATTTCCTTGCTTTTGTCCGTTTTACTTGGGGTCGGCTCTCCTAGTTCGCAGTTGCCAAATTTTTCGATATGGCTCGTGTCGGTGTTTAAATTCGTACGTTTCATCTCGTTTTCGATTTGGTTCGTCCATACATGTTGGGTCACCCTGGCCCCATTATTATTGTAGTTTGCTTAAGAGTCGATTATGTGGCGCATAGTGCCAAAGTTAGTAATTTCCACTTATTTCTGTAGTTTGCGTTTTGCCCCAATTGGGACAGGGTCCCTTTTAGTCTACCCTACGTCAATACTCTTTTGCGGTCCACTCCAAACTCATCATTGGTATTTCTTGGGCTGGCTTCCCTGCCCACTTCCTCGTAGGCATATCGACGGATTCCTACCCTGGCCTCTTTCATATTTGTATTATCATATCGGATTCAGGCTTTCTCTCAGACATGATACCAAACAGCAAAGACGGTAGGTAAATCTTGAATGATATTTTAATTGAGGAAAATACGTGCTATTTTCAAACAAAATATATGTATCCTATTTTCTGTAAGATTTTGTATACGATTCTGATATGCCACATTACAGTTTTTATTTTATTTTTTATTATTATTTTCCTGTTTTGATTCAATTTTTGTTCTTTTAATTTAATTTGTTTCTTTGTTTTTATTTTAATTTTACTTATTTTTTTTTTTAAGTTTTTCATACTTTTTTCTATTATTTTTTCAATTATTTTGTTTTAAATTTTTTTTTTGTTTTTATCTTTTTATAAATTATTTTTCTTTATTCCTTTTTCATTTTTTTTTATTCTTTTTCCAGTATTTTTTTGTTATTAAATTTTTGTTATTTAATTTTTTTTATTATAGGTATAACATTTTTGTTATGGAATTTTTGTTATAACTTTTTTTTGCTAAATTTTTTATAAACTTTTTGTTATAATTTTTTTTATAAAATTTTTTATATAATATAAAATTTTTGTTGCTAATTTTTTTGTTGTAATTTAATTTTTTTATTATATAACATTTTTGTTATTGAATTTTGGTTATACATTTGTTTAATTAAAATTTTTATAAACCTTTTTTTATATTTTTTTTTATAAAATTTTTGTTGTCAAATTTCTTTTTATTCAATTTTTTATACAATTTATTTGTTATTAAATTTGTTTATTATATACCGTTTTTGTTATAAATTTTTTTTATTAAAATTTTTATAAATTTTTTTTATAAATTCTGTTTATAAAATTTGTGTTGTTAATTTTTTTTTTTATTAAATATTTTGACACAAATTTATTTTCATTAATTTTTTATTTTTTATTTATTTTTCACAATATTGTACAAAATTTTAATTAAGTTTTTTTTATTAAATTTTTTATAAACTTTATGTTATAATTTTTTTATACATTTTTTTATAAAATTTTGTTTTATCAAATTTTTTTTATCAAGTTTTTGTTGTTAAATTTTTTTTATTAAATTTTTTATACGAATTATTTGTTATTAAATTTTTTTATTATATAACATTTTTGTTATTTAATTTTGGTTAAACATTTTTTTTATTAAAATTTTTACAAACTTTTTTTATAAATTCTGTTTATAAAATTTTTGTTGTTAATTTGTTTTTTTATTAAATTTTTGGACACAAATTTATTTTCATAAATTTTTTATTTTTGATTCACAATATTGTATAAAATTTTAATTAACTTTTTTTTAAACTTTATGTTATAATTTAAAAAAAAAATTTTTTTTATCAAATTTTTGTTTTAAATTTTTTTATTAAATTTTTTAGACAAATTATTTGTTATTAAAATTTTTTATTTTTTGTTTATAAACTTTTTTTTATAAATTCTGTTTATAAAATTTTTGTTGTTAATTTGTTTTTTTTTATTAAATTTTTTAACACAAATTTATTTTCATTAATTTTTTATTTTATATTTATTACTCACAATATTGTACCAATACCACTCAAAGTTCGAAATGAACTTGGGCCCTGTTCCCAAATACCAAACCTACTACTCCAGATATTAGGTGCAAGTTTGACTGCAGCGGAAATATGGGCTGTGGCTCTAGAAAGGCTACCAATATACGCTGCGCTATAAGATTCCAAGCTATAGCAAAAATAAATATTGGAATTCGGAACACAGGTTGCACCCAGCGTAACAATTCTGCGTTTGGTGGGCAAAATTTGAAGAGCACAAGTCTAAATCCTTCTGCACCATATGACTACTCGCTGAATATCAGACTCAAAATGCTTCGCAACGTGAATATTTTATATTCACAGAATTATGAATTAGGTTTTCTAATTCTTCATGAACAAATCCACCTGGCATCGTAAAAATAAATCAACATTGCCTGCACTTTTCACTTCCCCTTCAGCTATCTATCTTTTGAAAATCTTTTGCAAGATTTTACTTATGTTTAAATACAAAGTTCTTATGCCCCTATTGTAAAACCCATTATTTAAGGGTAAAGTAGCTACAAATTTATTTGCTTTAACGTCACGGAATGACAAACTTCCTCCATCAAATAACGAAGTAAATTTGTAGCTCGCAATGTTGCTCTCACTTCACAGCGTAATTTTTCCAAGCATCTCCGCAAATAATCTGGGGTATCCCTGAAAAGAAAAATGGGAAATGATGCAGTTTTTGGCATTCACTATACGAGTATGCCGATGTATTCGAAACCAAATTCGTCGCATAATTACAGACAATCTACAACAATAATCGAGGCGTAAGGAGTACGAAGAAAGCGACAGATTGAAACCAGCCAAAGTTGAATGGAAAGTAAAATAATAGAAGAGGTGCACAGCGAGTAATGAGGCTGTATGACAAATCGCGCAATGAGGCATGAAGGCAAGGAAATGAAATAAAATGCTGTGAATGATGTCAGTGAAGGAGAGGAAAAAAACAAATATTTCTTTCGCTAGTTTCGTTGTGGAAAACATACTTAGCTGCAGAAAAAAATGTGTGTTTGCATGTATGCATGTGTGTGGTGCTCTCTGTGCTTGTAGAAATGTTTGTTTAACAGAACATTGCCGAGATCCTAAAAATATTGAGAATTTCTTCGAACAAATTGAGAAATGCGCATTAAAATGCGATAAGAAAAACAGCAGCAGCCCGAGGGGAAAACTGGATTTATGTACAATTTTCCATTTTTTGTATTGCCAGCAGAGGATTGCAAGAAAAAACATTGACAACAGCAAAACCAACAATGGGGACGAGAGCGAAATGTGACAAATGCTTGGAAAGCATGAGAAACACCCCTGAGCGCTACCAGCTTGAAGCGACGACACATTGCTGCGCCCAGCGCTTGGCGTGAATGCTTAAATACATATTTACATACGTACATACATACATGCACACATCCACATGCACACATATCTGCGTTTGAAAATGCGGCGTATAATAGAAAATTCATTTAAAAGTTGTTTGATTGCGTGCCACAATAAGCACCGTTTTTGTTGTTATTGGTGTGAACTTATATTGCAAGTTGTTGCAGTTGCACATGCGGTAAACATAAATATTTCAAATCAATTGCTGAGTTGCGTCGAACTAAAATACGAAACTGTGAAATCTGTCTTCTTCCAAAATTGCGTTCATTTAAACTCAGAACTTGATGCCTCATACAGATGCAGTTGTTGTTGGGGGCCCAAGAGTGATTGTGTGGAGGCGTGCAATGCAAATGCCAAGTATGCCAAGTGAGCAGCAGTGAGCAACCGTCGCTCGCTGGCAGACGCACTTTGACAGCAATAAAATTACAAGAGCACAAACAAGCGACAACAACAAATATAACCACAACAATGACAGCCTCACGCAAATCCACATACACACACGCATACCTAATTAACAGTTCGATGCCCCCCGCGAACTTTCATATCCGAAAATACATAAACTCGTACAATGTCAAGCAGCCGTCGTTGCAATCAGCTGGTGTGGGATATTTAGCCAGTTCGTAATTTAGTCGTTGCGCCTCTATAGTGAAGGAAGGGTGAGGCGAACGAAGCGAGTGCTGCACTCACTTGTGTAAATATGTTTGGCATGTCTGTATGTACGAGTACATATGCAAATGTAGCTGCCAGCGCATGAGTACACATCTCAAAGACACTTACAACACAAACTTAATCTGTTGCTTTGTACGCCATTTAGCTGAAGGTGGCCGCGACAATTTATGAGCACACAAAACCAACGCTGGATAGCAACAGTGGCATTAATATGTTTTTATGTATGTATACAGTATGTTCAATAAATAACAGAACTTTTTATTTAAATCGTGGAACACGTAGAGCTATCTATTAAACTTTGATCATATTGAAAAGGTACAAGCGTCAGCTTTCAACCGCAGCCAACTTCATGTAAATTGTTTGACAGGTTAAAAAGTTACGCGCCTTGTATTGGCAGTATGTTTCGTGCTTGTCTCGTAAAAATGCAATAGAGCAAGGAGCAAATATTAAATTCTGTGTTAAACTTGGGAAAACATTTGGTGAGACGTACGAATTGATGCAAAAAGTTTATGGTGATGATTTTTTAGCTCGTTCAAATGCATACCTATAATTGATTTAAAAATGGTAGCGAAGATTTGAATGATGATGAAAGACCTGTACGTCCAGAAACAAGTAATCGTGCTGAATTGGTGGAAAAAGTCCGCGAAATCATTGCTGTTGACGGAAATTTCACTGTAGGAATGTTGGCTGAAGAATTAAATTCATCTACTGGAACTATTTGGAAAATCTTAACTGGCGATTTGGGTAAAAGAAAGGTTTGTGCACGCTTTGTTCCACACCAATTGAATGAAAATCAAAAAATCGCTCGTGTAGACCATTGTAAAGACATCATTTCAACAGCTGAAAACGATCCAGATTTTCTTGATTCGATCATAACTGGTGACGAAACATGGTGCTTCAAATATGACCCTGAGACTAAGCGTCAATCTGCAGAATGGAAGACGAAAGGGGAGCCAAAAGCAAAGAAATTGCGTTTTCAGAAGTCAAGAATCAAAACAATGTTGATCACGTTCTACGATTCCAGGGGTATTGTACACAAGGAATTTGTTGCAGAAGGTCAAACTATTAATGGAGAATACTATTTACAAGTTTTACATAGTTTGTGGTCAAGCATTGTTCGTGTAAGACCTTCATATCCAGAGGGAAAACAGCTGTTTTTATTGCATGATAATGCACCACCTTACAAAACCAAAAATGTTCGTGAATTTTTTATGCAAAAACATATTTGTGTCATCGACCACCCTCCCTATTCTCCTGATCTATCACCATGCGACTATTTTCTGTTCCCTAAATTGAAAACTGCCATGAAAGGTGCGTTTTATGATGATATTCCAGCCATTCAAGCAGCCGTGACACAGGTGTTAAAGAACATTCCCTTAGATGACATAAAAAAGTCCATGCAGAAATTGGTTGATCGTTCTGAACGTTGTATCGAATTAAATGGATACTATTTTTAATAAAAAATAACTTTCAAACACAGGGCGATACGTGTTTTATTCTACATCGGAAAAGTTATGTTATTTATTGAACATACTGTGTATGCGCCCTTCTACACACACACGCGTGACAGTATGTTTGATTTGTTTGGTGCTTGTGCTTACAAAATATTTGTGTACATTATGTGACGTTGTGTCTTTGAAGGTGGCACCTAGAAAAAATACTTATGCACCCACACTTGTGCCCGTACCATTGCTTCAGTTGCTAGGAGGGAAAATTGCAAAAAATTAAAAGTATTATTACATAGTAACCTTTGACATTTACCAATAGGCTTATAACTATGACTAACAGCAACGAATACCGCCTTCAGCATAAAGGAAGGTGGTTTTTGGAATGCTAGGACGTTTGGTCAGAGTCGTATCTTAAGGGGTCAGAATTTTCAAAAAATTGGATTTTTGTTTTTGCACTGTCCTAAAGTGTAATATCTTAAAAATATTGTGTGAAAAGTTGAAGTGAATCCGACAAAAACTTTTCGAGTTATTCAACAATTAACTAAAGGCGCTCGGGCGCTCCGGCAATCGATATCAAAACTTTGAATGCGTTTTTCTCAAAACTATGTTTTTTTGAACTGTTGATCATTGTAACTTAAAAATCGCTTGGTAGATTTCATAAAATTGTTACTGCTTTTGAAAAACATAAAAATATCGTGCCTGATCGAAGGTTTTTTTTAAGAATTAATTGTCGGTTTTTTCTCGATGATCTGAAAAATATTTCATGGGACCGCCATTATGTTAATTTTGAAAAACAAAGAGAGGCTTCGATCAGGCACAAGATTATTTATTAATAAGACTAATTTCTCTTGTCCGATTGATTTTACATGAATCTCCAAGAACTTTATGATGATCACCGCAAGTGACTTCTGGAGAAACGGGCTCCACACAAACAGCGATAACTTTTACACTTATACATTTTTTTTGTTGAAGTTTGTTTTTGTAAAATAAAGCCATTGACAAGCAAAAAAAAATTTTTTAAATCGTCATATTTTCGGGCCTCTGACTACCCCTAACCCCTTAAAGAGAAAAAAGGTTTACTAGCAACCCATCAGATTTGACTACCGCTCCTCTAGACTTCAGCATAGAGTTTAAGGTAAAGTTCGCCACACGAAAGGCATGCGATTTAAATTCAGTAATCAAAGAGCAAATACTCAGCGGCCTGCTCCGCTTTAAGGCTCAAAGCGAGCTCACAATGGAAGACTGTCAAACATGGACATTCACCCATCTTAGACTCCTACACGGATATACCCAGTGACTGTGATTATCACCCTCCCATTCGTTGCTTCGAAAGGAATTTCCTAACGAAAATCCCTTCTAGACTGGAATGGCTTGAAGAAGATCCAACACCCAACACACCCGTTGAGATCTACACGGACGGATCTAAAATGGACACCGGAGTAGGATCAGGGTTATTTTGCGAAGAGCTTTCTATTAGTGAATCCTTTAAATTACCGGATCACTGTAGTGTTTTTTAAGCGGAAATAAACGTTATTCACGAAGCTATAAAATGGCTAAAGATAAACAGAATATCATCAACGGATATCTGCATTCTATCAGAAAGCCAAGCTGCCTTACGAGCCCTGGATGCATTCCAAAAAACATCAAGTAGTGTCTTACGTTGTCGCCAGTCTCTAAATGAGATGGCCAAGCAATATCGTATAATCTTATGCTGGGTTCCAGGCCACAGAGATGTACCAGGGAACTGTGGGACAGACCAACTTGCAAGAGAAGGCACCTGTATGCCAGACATAAGGAATTTTATGGAGATACCTCTCGCAACTTGTAAGCTTCTCATTAAGGACGCATTAATCAGGTCTGCAAATCAGAGATGGATTAGCGCTAACACCTGTGAAATTACTTGGCAAACATGGCCAAGGCTAAATTTATGGTACGTCTGTCCAAGAGTATTATAAAACTGAGTAGACTTCAAATCAGAACCTTAGTAGGGGCCCTCACAGGACATTGTCTCATAGGAAATCATGAAGGAGATTAGGCGTTTACACGCATTATTTCTGTCGTAGCTGCAGAAATGAGGAGGAATTGGAAAAAATTCAACCCCTTTTTTGCACATGCCCGGCTCTAGCCAGAAGCAGAAACCGATTTTTAAAATCCTACTTCTTAACGAATATAGATAATTATCTATACACTTTAGGTATCAACAACCTTTTACGCTTTGTCAAAAGCTCAGGATGGTTCAATATGGAGAGGGAAATGTAGCCCATCCCCCACGGCTCACAACGGACCCATTCCGTGGTCTAAATGGCATCGTTGTCTCTATGTGCGATACGGCTGCCAAACCTAACCTAACTAACCTAATCAAAGAGAATACAACAGCACTTTACGCTGACGGATCCAAGATGGATTTCGGCGTCGGCGCCGGTGTATATTTGAAAAACCTCGAAACCTCGAAACTCCGAAGTCCTTCCGCCTGTTGAACTGGAAAAGTATTTTTCAAGCAGAAGTTCTCAGGATAAGGGAAGCTTGCAGCATAATTAAAAACCCTCTGCAACAACTATCGAAAGTAAGCGTTTTGTCAGATAGTCAAGTAGCCATTTTAGCTTTAAAGTCCACTATAACCAATTCAAAAATCGTGAGACAATGCAAAGAAGAACTTAATACTTTAGCGCACGCGACAAACATCACTCTCATCTGGGTACCTGGCTGATGAAGGCTGATGTGGCTGAATTTCAACAAATCCCGAACTGAAGAGTTGTTAAGATAGCCCCGAGCAGTAATTTTCAGAATTACGCCAAAAATAATCGGCCAATGGCTTGTAGGAGACCATGCCAGGAAGCTAGTGTGACCGTACAACGATAAATGTAGAAGCTGCAATCAAGAAGAATCTAGAGAAACAGTTTTTCAGCCTGAGTACCCAAGACTGGGTACATTACGGCATAGAGTGCTAGGAGAATTCTCGATGGCCAACTTGAAAGAAATTGCAGAAAAGAAAGTTGACAAAAGAGACAGATTCCTATTCAAATTGTTCAAGTAATAAAAACAGTGATTATGTAAGTGGTGCATTACAAAATTACATCTTTAGTGCTAATTGGTTCTGGGCTGTGTTGGTTACTCCGACAACACCTACACCAACCAACCCAACCCTTGACACAATGGTGTTTTTGACCGCATGTTGCTCGATGGCGGGCGAGATGCTGAGAAGAAATTTGAAGGCGACTTTCTTTGTTTTTTTTCGTTGAGCTCGTGGGACACCCAGGCTTCCAATTTTTGGGTAAATCCCATTGAAAAAAGGTGATTGAGAAGCATTTTATGGTCGCAGCTCGTTTTTTCCGCCAATTCACAACTGGTTTGGCGACCGCCATGTTTGAACTTTGCAAACCATTTCACCATTTCCGTGAAGACTCACCCATGACACCTTCTCCATAGGCGTCGTAAATGTCCCGGGCGGCTTTGGCAGCTCTTTGACCTCGATAAAAAACAAGGAAGAGCAAGTGTTGGAGGAAAATGTTTATTTTTGCCTCCTGAGTATTCCATTTCGAAGCCTTAAAACTGATAAAAAATTAAATAGCTCAAAAACACAATTAACATATTGTAGTTTTGTAGGGCAGAAAGAGTTCCATAGAATTAATACTTACCCTTCGCCAAACAGCAAACAAATCGTTGTAAAATAAAAGAAAATATAAATACAAGTCACTTATTGATCCTCAATCTGTTTTTTTATGTTTATTAGTCAAATGTAGTAACAAATAATTGCCAATCGCCCAGAAATAAAATCCTAAAACGTCTGACTCAAATTGAGCGGCTTCTTAGACAGCGTCTGCCTCTGTTTTAGGAGCGGCTGATTGAGCACCTGTCTGTAGGTCTAAAATGATATGGGTAGGATCCCTGAATAATCAAGCATGGATGGAAGTAGAAAAGATGTTAAAGTTACGGTGCAGGGTGTAAAAAGCTCAGTGCCGGCGGTTTTGAGGAGTGAGCAAGCAGGCCGTTGGCACTTGGCTAACGTATCAGACAATACTACAAGGAAAATAGAAAGCCCAGCTATAAATCCCTTTCAACGGGCATCAAAGCTGGCATGAACCCCAGAGAAGACATCACCTATGGTGCGTGATGTAAGATCAAAGTCATCTCCACCAGCGTTAAACGAAAATAGACCTGTAGTGACACCAGTCCAAGCCGAACGGGGCTACCTTTATAAACTAGGAGAGAGCATTAACAAACTCTCTGAATTGATGCGACATCCTCAGCGCTCGATAAATAATAGCATGCGGGACCTTCTTAGCACTATTACGAAGCTGCACGCATGTGCTAAAGTGGAAAACGCAGAGCTAAGGAAGAAAGCTAGCCAGAATCTGGTGACCAGAAAAATGGTCGAAGCAACACCAAAGAGGCCACGGGAGGATAACTCTATAGGGCGAAAGACGCCCCCAAAAAGGAGCAGAATATCACAAGAACTGGCCAGAAAAGCTGACGTTATTACGCCCCCCAACAAAACTGCGAGAGTGGAAACTCCAAGAGACGAGAACTGGGTGAAGGTCAAGTACAAGACGCGAAAGAGCAAAAACCGAAACAAGAAGAAGGTGAGTCCCACTCCGCGACCTGATGCCATAGTTATCACAAAAACTGGCAACATGTCATATAGCGACATATTGAGGGCGGTCAAAAAAGATGATGGTCTCCAGCAGCTTGGGGAAAACGTGTCACGAATCAGAAAGACAGCCAAAGGAGAGATACTGCTGCAACTTATAAGAGCACAGACAGGACGTGCCCGATAATATTAAGATGGGATTGCTAAGTTACTGGGAGATCCGGTGGAAATAAAAGGGCTAACACACGAGCAGTTACTGGAAATACGGGACCTAGACGAAATAACTACGAAGGATGATATAGTCGATGCCATCCGCTTACAAGTCAAGGAACTAAGTAACTTCAGCGAAAGCTCAATTAAAAATTTAAGACCGGCATATGCAGGTACCCAAACAGCCGCCATAAGCCTCCCAGCGCTAGAAGCAGGCTACTTTTGGAGCGCAGAAAAAATTAAGGTTGGATGGGTTGTCTGCAAAATTCGTGAAAAACTGAACCTTACGAAGTGTTTTAGATACCTAGAATATGGACATACGGCAACTAAATGCACAAATTCTGAAGACAGGAGTGAGTGCTGTATGAAATGTGATGCGAAAGGTCACTTCGCAAAAACCTGGGAAAGGGAACCTTTTTGTATTGTATGCAATAAAGCCGGAAGGTTTAACTTCAAGCACCAGGCTAATGAAAATGCGGAGCATATTTTCTTTCACTGCCAAAGATGTAATAAAGAACGAGAGTTGTTGGAGAACCAAATAGCAGAACCAATAACACCGGACAATGTTGTTCCACACATGCTAAAATCTAAAGAAGTATGGGATTGTATCAAAAAATTGTCAGTGTTCGTACTCAATGACTTGAGACAAATGGAGAGAAGACGAAAAAGCGAAACCATAGCACTAAATAGCTGAAAATCCATAGTTGTAGATGTAGTAACTTTTCCTGTAGTAGTAGATGTAATAACTTTTCCTGTAGTAGTAGATTTAGTAACGTATGGTGGTGCTGTAGGCCCACTTTCTAGATAAATTTATTTGGATGCAGGTAAACTGACGATACCAGACATAGAAACTACCTTTCTGTGGAATGGACAGAGACATGGTGGGTGGGGGAGTACTGTTATGACAGGGGTGACTCTCTCAGCAGATGACCTAAACAGTGGGTGGTAACAAGCAGATGCTACTTTCGACGCATTGCATCAGGACAATAACGGACGTTGAGTTTAGTGCTCAAACCGCCTCCCGACGAATACTTAACGGTTGTATCGGGGGGATCACTACTTTGACGGTAGGAGGTTTAGTTTGGGTTAAAGTCCCACACTGACGGGTTTAGGCTTTCGATGCTTCCTCCTCATAAAAAAAAGAAAAGAAAAAATAATTGCCAATTAAGATGGACGCATTTTCAAAAGAAAATTATCCATCATATCGACAAGTTTCAAGTCACTTGACAGCAGCTGCTCGGAACTTCCAACCCACACCATTACTCACTTTGTGACTGCTACGCTGGGGGCCTTCTATGTAAATATGTATGTCTTTATGGGCTTCCAAGTATATAACCCAAGTCGTTAAATGCTGACACAATAGGAAATGCAATTAGATCTTGGGGCATGGAACACACAGTGCATCAGTTACTAGCAATTACACATTGTTGACACATTCATCAGTTCAAAAACGCGCTGCCGCATTGCATTAGCGGTGAAGACGTTAAAGTCGGAGGCAGACTCAAAATTGTTGCAGCAGTCAAGTGTCATTTTACCTTAACAGCAACAGAAGCGATGGCAGAAACTGAAGTAGCCACAAATGCAACTGTAAGAAGCGCAGATAGTTACCTCTAAGTTCAGACAAGCAAACATTCATATTTAGTTATTGCTACAACAAAAAGCAGGAAAACAGATGGGCAAGCAGACAGCACAGCTGAAAGGCCGCAGACCAACAAGAAATACGTAGTTTAAACACAAAATATACGTGCGAGCCTGCTGAAGCACCGAAATGTGTGTATGTATGTGCATGTGTGCATATGTGCATATGGGCGAGTGCATAGGTATGTGTGTGCTCACCGGTAAGCGGCTGTGTTCATAAAAGATGTGAATAAGAAGAAGCCAGCATGAACAAGTTGCCTGCTGGCTGGCATTGTGTGGCAAGAATACAGAGATATACCTATGTGTGTATGTGTGTGCAGAACAGTCATACATACAGATAAATTTATGTAAGCACAATCATATGTACAAACATGCTATGCACACACTTTAAAAGTAAACATTTTGTGGCAACATGTGAGCGAGTGCATTGCCGTTGCCATTGCCTTAGCCACTGCAGCACTCCACCACTTCAATTCGAGCCACAAACTAATTCCGCTCACCTCACCTCTTCTCATCTCAGTGCCACTCACCTCATCTCGTGGAGGGTACGTCTGTTGTTCATCTAAATTTCAATTCTACGACACCCGCGCCATCGACTCCTCCTCACCGCAAACGCATTCGTTCTGAGCTCCAACAGCTTTTGTTGTTGCCACAAGCGCTGGTCGGTCTTGCTGGGGGGTAACTGCGGCGCTGAAAGTGTTGAAATGTGTTGCTGCCACGACTGCATAAGTGCCCGGTAGAATGCCACAAAAGCAGCAGCGCCGAGTGTTGAAAGCGTGTTTAAGGGGGAGGGCGTGACTGAGAAAGGGAAATGCCAAGCGAAAGATCTGTACCTTTGCAAGAACGTGGAATTCATATGTTCCGATGTGCATACATATGTGCCTCCACAATGCTGTGTCGTCGTTCGTTGGTGCACTGGCGATTGCGAGCGGCACGTACACACATACATACATACATATGTATGTATATGGCTATGGCTGTGGGGGCATCCGTGCAACAAGCCGGGACAACCAAAGAAGTAGATAGTGGTTGGCGCGGCAGCTGCAGCTGTCTACCACTGGTGGCGTGGAATACAGGAGCTAAAGGCTGACGGCTGGTTGGCTTGTGGCTCCTGCCTTCCCCAAGCTGTAAGCTGTCTCCTGTTGCCTGTTGCCTGTAGCCTGCCTACTTACAGTCTCCCTCCTCCTGCGCGGCTGCTCACCTCAATTGCCATGCAGCTTAAGTTGACTGCTTTCGGTGCATGTTATTGCTGTCGCCTGACACGTTAAGTTGCATGTGACTTCTGTCCTTTTGTCTCATTGTTTGTTGCATTTAATTGTTCTTGTTGGTATGCATTTTGTGCGGAATTGAGTTCATTTCAGTTTTGGTCTCGGTTTCAGCTTAGCGTTTGAGGTGTTTGAAAATACTCACATGGATGTGTATATGGATTGAAATTGAGGGCGCGGCAATTGGAGGAACAGGAAGTAGGGTTTAATAATCATTCAAGCTAAGTTACATTGAAAATCTTTAGTAGATTAGGGGCAGAACAAGCATAAAAACAAATTAGGGGAGAATTTTGAATAGTTCAGCCAGTAATTAGAGATCAACGCATTAAATTGAAAATTAAAGTCAGTTTAGATTTGGGCGGCTACTGTAAGTAGTACAGTATGACATACAAACAAAAGGTGCAGAGTTCGTTGAATGCTACAGACGCTAAACATCAGTGAATTCGTTTAATAGCCGCAACCCTGCTGCAGTGAAAAGGCCACCTGCTGCTGTTCGGAGGCGGCGCACGGCTTTAGGTCCCTTCATATGCGAGGCAACTGCAAGATGCGCACCACAAATTTGCGTTAGAGCTGGACCTTACTACCTTTCAGGAATGTGGAAGTGTATGTTAGTTTATTACTGTTATTGACGCGTCGTTTCGCAGAATATTTATTTGTGAAATTGTCGAGGGAAATTTTAAACTGTGGGCAAAAGGTAAGGTGAATTTGGTTGTAAAATGAAAAATCTTTATTTATTCTTATAAATTCATTGTAATTTCATCCCCTTCAAAATAATCCACTCTCGATGAAATACACTTATGCCATTGATTTTTCCAATCCCCGAAACATGCCAAATAGTCCATTTCCGGTATAGCCATCAGCACCTTCTTCGATTCAGCTTTTATCTCCTCAATCGACTCGAAACGCGTTCCCCGGAGTGGTCTCTTGAGTTTTGGGAATAGCCAGAAGTCACACGGAGCCAAATCAGGCGAATACGGTGGTTGCGGAACGATATGTGTGGAATTTTTGGCGAAATGGTCACGAAGAACGAGTGCAGTGTGAGACGGTGCATTATCGTGATCCAAAAACCAAGAGTTGTTGGCCCATAATTCTGGTCTTTTTAGACGAATTGCTTCACGTAAACGACGCATAACGCCCAAATAATATTCCTTATTAATAGTTTGGCCAGGTGGAAGGAATTCATAGTGCACCACACCACGAAAATCGAAAAAAACTGTCATCATGACCTTTATTTTAGAACGACTTTGACGTGCTCTTTTCGGTCTGGCCTCGCCTTTAGCACGATATTCGCTTGATTGGTCGATTGTTTCAGGGTCGTAAGCATAAATCCAAGTCTCATCTCCCGTAATGATGCATTTGAGCTTGTCCTGATAGTCTGAAAGCATTGTTTTACACACATCAACGCGACGACTTTTTTCCAAGAAATTGAGAGTTTTCGGTACTAAACGAGATTTGACTTTTCATTTACCCAAATGGTCTTTCAAAATGGTTTTCACAGATCCTTCTGATATTCCGATCATATCAGTAAGGTCTTTAACGGTCAACCGACGATTTTTGAGCACTAACACCTTCACTTTATTGACGTGTTGGTCATCTGTTGACGTCGATGGTCGTCCGGAGCGCTTCAAGTCATCAACACGTTCTCGACCCTCTTTGAAGTCTTTGTACCACTTATAAACATTTTTCTGCCACATGGTCGAATCACCAAATGCCTTCTGCAACATGCTAAGCGTTTCCGCAGCCGAAATTTCATTCCGCAAACAAAATTTGATGGCATTTCTCTGCTCAATCAAATCAGACATTGTAAAAATGGAAAAATGCACTCTTGGTCGTTTGGTAAACACAAGCGTAAATATATTACTGATAATGACATTCACATGAAAGTTGGCCCAGATGTTATAAACAGTGCTGCCAACTCATGAAAAAAGTAACTAGAGCGAAATTTTAATCCCGCGAAGTTTGACAAATAAATTCACCTTACTTTTTGCCCACAGTAGTATGCAATGGTAGCCGCCGTAGACGAATGGGTTGGTGCGTAATTACCATTCGGAATTCACAGAGAGGTCGTTGGTTCGAATCTCGGTGAAAACTCCAAATTAAGAAAAACATTTTTCTAATAGCGGTCGCCCCTCGGCAGGCAATGGCAAACCTCCGAGTGTATTTCTGCCATGAAAAAGCTCCTCATAAAAATATCTGCCTTTCGGAGTCGGCTTGAAACTGTAGGTCCCTTCATTTGTGGAACAACACCAAGACGCACACCACAAATAGGAGGAGGAGCTCGGCCAAACACCTCACAGAAGTGTACGCGCCAATTATTTATTTATGTTTTTTTTAGTATGCAATTATTGTACATCTGTATAAATTTGATGTGTTTTTCTCAGGATAACGCCCGCGAAGAGGAAACTCTCATGAAGAAAATCAAATGAACGATTTGTGGTCTCTCAGTCCCACCCACCTCCTAAACACCTCTCCACTATCTGCCACGCTTCCCGCGCAACTGCCAAAAAAGTATTAACTCACGGAGCGAAGCTTCGAGAGCAATACATAATCCATATTAATTACACCCCGTAAAATTTTTAAGACTTCGGTTTTGAAAGAAGACGTGATCAACATCCTCTTCACTTCCCGTGGAGATTGAACAGCATTGGGAACTGTTGTAGCCAAATCTATTGAGGTTTTCTCGAAATGTCCCATGTCCAGAAAGGAATTGAGTTAGGTGGCAGCTTGTGCCACCATAGTTACTTTTAAGCCAAGTGGTAACGATCGTTATTAACATGTGAATCCATCTACGACGACAAGATTTGGCAAGCCATAGCAAAATTATGCGAGGGCTGCTACGTCATAGGGGACCTGACAGCACAATTGTGCATGCTCACTTCACACGTAGTTTTACGCTCCTCAAATCAGCCATTGTTCAGACGGCAACGTAGTACCACGTCCTGTGGCTACGTTGATTGTCCACCTCAGATTTGTTTCACCTCTGTTACAAACAAACTGCTATTATATTCCTAATTACGTCAGCAAATCAGCTGATTCCTTGAAATTCGCTGATAGCCGATTAACGGTTTTATGTTAGCCACACCTTTGCATTCTGCACATCGTGGATCTATTCCATCTGCTTTGTTAGAGTATAATTGAACGGCGCCTTTCTTCTACTGGAATATCTTTTTGGCCTGCTCTACTGCTTTAGTCTTATAAAGGTCTAGTCTAATCAGTTTCGAGGTATCGGATGTTAAATTGAAATAAAACAACGAAAACTCAAATTGATTGGGCAATCTTTATTACTTTTGTGTGGAACGATTCGTGACACAAATTTTTTTAAACATGCGCCGCAAATCGATATCTCGTTAATCTCGGAAATCCTCGGTAATGTTGAATTCCAATGCCACAATCGAAGCTGGTTTATCCCCATAGCATTACGACTTTACAGACCCTACAAACAAAAACCCAAAGCTGTGATATCACACGATTTTGATGGCCAATCCACTGATCTTGTGGAGATCACTAGCTTCAATTTCCGATTTCCGGCATCTGGCATCAAAAGGTCGTTTATCATGCCGCGATAGAGTTCGCCATTCACTGTTACATTGGCGCCAGCCTCGTCTTTGAAGAAATACGGGCCGATGATTCCTCCAGCCCATAGGTCGCACCAAACGGTTGTTTTCAATGGTTGCAATGGCAGTTCTTCAATGGCTTCGGGTTGCTCTTCATTACAAATATGGCAATTTTGTTTACTGGCGTAGGCATTCAGCTAAAAAGGGGCCTCATCGTTGAACACCATCGATGAGCACTTTTCGCAGAGCGTCGATTTTTGTAATACAATTGTCCGATTTGTAAACATTGTTGAGGCGTAAGTCTTTCCATGATGGAATGTTAATGACTACTAAAAAATTATGTATTTAGTTTGGCAGTAGTCACGCGTGATCGGTAAAAAAAACCCTGCTGGAAAAAGTACTTCCAATCTGATCCCCTTTTATAAAATCTTTTCATTAACATGTATTCCTGTCCTCCAATGACGAAGGAAGCGTCATCAGTAAATATTCAATTGTCTGCTTCTCTCTTATCAAAAAATATACAGATATTAGTGCCGTTAACTGTTAACAAAACACCCGAGTTAACAGTTTGAAAACTTAAAATTATAATGCAAAACAGAAATATTGTTGGAATGATTTTTTAATCTGGTATTTTGTATGGAATTAATTTTTTTAATATATTATCCGGAATATGTCTGCCTTGCCTACGAATTACATGGTCCTTTTGGGCAGTCCAATTTTTGACTACTTTTTCTAATATACTTGGCCGTATTGGCGCTTGTGGTGGCTTGAATACTGCAATAAATCGATTGTTAAGCGCGCTGTGAGGCAAGTTGCGCAGTCTTATTGGAATCAAATGACGTCGATGTTTAGCTGATTAACTTTTGGAAATAAAAATTCAGTCAGCATGGCTCGATAGCGCTCGCCCTACATCGTAACGGTAACTCTTTCCGAATTTCGAAAGACATAAAGGCCGATGATGCCGTCAGTGCTCTATGAACTTCGCGGACAATTTTTCTTTAAGTGAATTTCTACAATTTGGAAGCGGTGTTCCGGCGTTAAACGATTCATGCTGACATGCCAAATCTTACTGAACAGAAGTGTCAACAAAGTTTGGCAAAGTTTCTCATCTGTCAAACAATAGTCATCACTGTCATCATCTGTCAAACAATAGTCACATCTGTCAATACACCCCCTTATTTTGTATTTCTAAGATATTCGTAAGGTAAATTAATAAAGCGTTTGCGTTAATATTTAAAGGACCAAAAACAAAGTTTATTTACAAAACAAAAAGTTAATTCAAAAGCATAACAATAACAGAAATAACAAATACAATAAAAATTCATGAGAAAAAAGTCTAGATACAGTGTTAAAAATTGAATAGAATATTTGATTTCTTTGAAATAAATAAAAGAAAACAATGACAATATATTTTTAATATTTTGTAAGACCACCCTGGGCTCCAATAACCGCCTGAAGACGACGTGGCATAGACATCACCAAATTCTCCGTAATACTGGGCGCAATTTCCGACCACGCCCGAGTTAGGGCAGTTTTCAGTGTTCCACGACTTCTGTTATCATATTTGCGAGCAGATTTTTCCAAAACGTCCCAAATATGCTCAATTGGGTTAAGGTCTGGTGACTGGGGAGGTGTTTTGAGCTGTCTTGGTGCATGATAAAGAAGCCAGTCTCCAACAATATGCGCAGTATGCTTGGGGTCGTTATCTTGTTGGAAAATCCATTGGTTTCCCAGGCCCAAGCTTTCCACAGATGGCTTCAGATTTTGTTCCAATATTGTCTTATACTGATATCTATCCATAACGCCTTCAACAAAAACCAATCGACCAACTCCAGATGCCGCCATAGCTCCCCACACCATAACACTGCCCCCACCATGTTTCACAGTAGGTATAATATTTTTTGGATCAAGTGCAGTATTCGGTTTTCGCCAAACCTTGTTTCGGCCGACATTCCCGAATATATTATACTTACTTGCATCAGTAAATATAATTTTCTTTCAAAAATCCATTCCTTTCTGTAAATGTGCCTTAGCAAAATCCAGGCGAAGTTGACGATTGTTGGCTGAAATAAATGGCTTTTTGCGTGCTGTTCTACTTTTAAAGCCGCTATCATGCAAAACGTTTATTACTGTTCTTGATGAAACAGTAATATTCGAACATCTTGTAAGGTATTCGGCTAGTTTTGGGGCACTTGTTTTTGGATCTTTGTGGACTTCTTTAAGGACACTACTGACATCGCGTCTTGAGAGCTTCTTCGGCCTTCCAGATCTTGGTTTGTTTTCGGTACTGTTGGGTTTTTTATATTTTTTGACAATAGTTTGCACTGTAGAGCGACTTAATTTTACTATTTCAGCAATTTCCCCGTAAGATTTGTTTTCTTTTCGAAGGTTAACCACCAAATTTCGAGCTGATTGCTGAATTTCTTTTCCATTTGCCATTTTTAAAGTTGAAACGTGTTTTACAAATCGCTTTCTGAATTTAAATAATTATGATGTTTGACAGATAAAGCAAATCAAGAAAACTAACGGGTTTTTTCCCTATAAGCTCTTCATTTTCCTATGTATTTTAAGAGTTGCCAAAGCTGTATGTAGACTTTTTTCCCACCGATTTCTATGTTTATCGCCAATAGTTTATAAGTTACCAATATTTTCAAACTTTTTTTCTTCCAACATTCTTAACTATTAATGTCGTAAACATTCACATCAAAATTATGTTGAATATTAACACTAGTTCTCTAGAAGTTGAAAATAGTAGGGTGTATGTAGAGCTTTTTCCTTAACTGAAGGTACATATGTATGTACATATGTGTAAATCACCATCATATTTTAATGAGGATGAATGAAATGAAGTAATTTACTACTAGCACTTTGAAATTATAACTGTCAAAGGAATTTGTTGGCATGTGTGCAGATGTATGTGGCTGTATGTGAACCTCGGCTACATTTATTGTGTATTTTATTTTTAAAGCACAGTTTTTGCAGCTCTTAATATGTCTATACATATGTATGTACATAAGTACATCCATTCACATGTGGATACTTAGGTTGCATTGTTTTAAATACTTGAAAATATAATATCTTTCTTTCAATCAATTTGTTGCTGTTGTTTTATTTTCTCTCTCTTGTCCAAACTGGTTATTTTTGTTGGCGATAATTTTGTTATCTCTACATATTTCTCACTCTTTACATCACAAATCAGTAAATGCGTACGGAAGGGCACTGACAGGCAGACGCACTTATGTAATATAATTATATGCATACATACATACATACATACCGACATCCAAACGTATTTTATCGTTCTTCATTGTTTTTTACTTATTTTGGTTGTAGCATGACGAAACGTGATTGATCTGTGCGAGAAATGCTCACTTCCATTATAAAGTGGAGAGGACTTACATGAATACCAACAAAGTGACTCATATCAATGTTATCTACAGCAGAGATGCGCGTTGCTAACCGTAACAGTGGAAAATTTCGAGGTATGTGTAAGGTAAGTGGAAGGTTGGCGTTGTTGTTCTTTGTTTTCTTTTATAATACTCGTATATCTTTTGTATAAATACATATACATATGCATGTATGTAAGTGTTTGTAGGTATGTTTGCGTGTGTATAACTATTTGTGAAATGCTCGCATTTAGATTCCAATGCAATTGATGATGTTCAACAACTGACACATCAAATCTCATTTTGTCAAGTTAATAAAACTGTACATACATAAGTAAAATTGTGAGTAGCGCTTGCGGCTCCAAAAGAAAGGACAATAAAAACAAAATAAAAGAAATAAATGGAGAAAAATATGTTGAATAGGAAATTCATGAAATATTGATAGTCTCTAAACAGACGAACTATTTACTTGCCAGACAATAGGAGACTTAGGAAGGTCGATGACAGAAAGCAGGGAGAGAACGCTGAGAGCACGAAAAGGGGCGATTGTGGTGGAAATGAAGGATTTTCGTAGCAAACTCACATGCAGCGTGTGAGCTAAGGGAGAAAAGTATGTAGGTGGTCATACTCATAAAGTCATACATACAGACATAAACACACACATAGTTGCGCGCATTCAAATTGCTGCAAGTCTGCAAGTTGTAGAGTTGTTGGCAAACGAAACCTCAACTATGTGTGTGTGTGTGTGTGTACCGCAGACTCTGATAAAATTGCACTTTTGCACTGCAGACTGTCTATCCAAGCGCAAAAAAGGGTTTCAAACTATGCATGGCGGCAGCCAAGCACTGCAGAGGTGGCAAAACCAACAACAACTCGACTAGACAGAAAAACCGCCTGCACATACTCGTACTAGTACACGATTTGCTCGTCGTTGGCTGGAGCGGCGTGTAGACTTTTACAGACTGAAGCGTCATTGCAACGGCAACGGCAACGGAAAGTTGGCAAAGCGTCAACGAGGTTAAAGAAAAATAGAGCAGAAGATGCTGGAGAAATGCATGGAATGTTCGAAGCTGGTGAGCCAGAGGAGCCGGAAGCAATTTGTAGTAGAAAGGCGCATAGCAAGCAAATATGGGTGAAGAAGTAGAGCAGCAGTCTGCGATGGACTAAAAAGAAGTTGTCGCAACGGCTGAAAGGACTTGCTGCTGGCTTTGGGTTGAATGTGTGGATAACTTTGTTGTTGCTGTATTTCGCTTATGCTTTTGTTTTTGCTTTTTTTCTACGTATTTTACTTGCTCAATGACATGCTGACATTACTGCCTATGTTTTTGTAGCACTACTCATGAATAGTTACATATATGCACCTAGCCTATATACATACATATGTGTATGTGTGTGTACAATCTTGTGTAAAGGGTGGCCACATTATGCGTTTTTTAACAAATATAAAAAACATAAACAAAAACAAGATCGAAATAATCTAAGGTTAGGTAAGCTGGTAGTTTTCGAGGAGCTGGGTGTTGAAAATTGTCTTGTAATTACTTGCCAATTTTACTTCTATGCCCATTTTTGAAAATTGTTTTCTAATCAATTAGTTTTTTCATTTCATATCATAATTGCAAAAATATTGAATTTTTGATAACTTTGGAGGTAAGTTTAGTTATTGACCGATTTCCCTCTCCTCAAATAGCAGCGTCGGCCAACAATTAAGCATGTCGAGAGCAATAAGTCCAGTGAGTTTCGTTAAGTTATCCAAAATTTTGTATGACTTATTCATTTTTGCGACCGCCGTAGCCGAAGAGGTTGGTGCGTGACTACCATTCGGGAGTTCGTAGGTTCGAATCTCCGTGCTTGACCATCAAATAATAGAGGACATTTTTTCTAAGCGCTGTCGCTGCTCGGCAGGCACGGGCAAACCTCCGGGTGTATTTCAGCCATGCAAAAGCTTCCCATATAAAATATCTGCAGTTCGGAGTCTGCTTAAAACTGCAGATCCCTACATTTGTGGAACAACATCAAGACGCACGCCATAAATAGCAGGAGGAGCTCGGCCATACAAGTAACAGAAGTTTACGCGCCAATTATTGTTACGAGTATTCATTTCTCAGGCAGCCGGACGTACAGCAATAAAAATTTTTCAGATTTTTGTTATGGGCGTCCCGCTAAAAAACTTCTGAGGATTACTGAGAACAGTCCCAGCTATTAACAAAATTACAAATCTAAAGAGGAGTGTTTTTTCAAAAATTACACCCAAAAAAAATTTCGAAAAAATAGTTACGAAAAAAATATAATTAAAGAAATTTTAAAGGTGAGTATATTTTATCCTAAAAAATTTAAAAAAAATTACACAAAAAAAAAATATTTACGAAAAAAAATAATTCCAAAAGTTTGGAATTTTTCATCCTAAAATTTTTTATCCTAAAAAATTTAAAAAAAATTACACAAAAAAAAAATATTTACGAAAAAAATATAATTAAAGAAATTTGAAAGGAGAGTATATTTTATCCTAAAAAATTAAAAAAAAATTACACAAAAAAAATAATTCCAAGTATATTTTATCTTAAAAAAATAAAAAAATATTACACAAAAAAAAAAAATTTTACGAAAAAAATATAATTAAAGAAATTTGAAAGGTGAGTATATTTTATCCTAAAAAATTTAAAAAAAATTACACAAAAAAAATATTTACGAAAAAAAATAATTCCAAAAATTTTGAAAGGTGAGTATATTTTATCCTAAAAAATTAAAAAAAATTACACAAAAAATAGAAAATATTAACGAAAAAAAAATAATTCCAAAAATTTTGAAAGGTGAGTATATTTTATCCTAAAAAATTACCCAAAAAAAAAATTACACAAAAAAAAAAATATTTACGAAAAAAAATAGTTCCAAAAATTTTGAAAGGAAAGATTTTTATCCTAAATATTACCCAAAAAAAAATTACACAAAAAAAAATATTTACGAAAAAAAATAATTCCAAAAATTTTGAAAGGAAAGATTTTTATCCTAAAAAATTACCCAAAAAAAAATTACACAAAAAAAAAATATTTACGAAAAAAAAAATAGTTCCAAAAATTTTGAGAGGTGAGTATATTTTATCCTAAAAAATTAAAAAAAATTACATAAAAAAAAGAAGATATTAGCAAAAAAAAAGTAATTCCAAAAATTTGGAAATGTGAGCATATTTCATCCTTAAAAATTAAAAAAAATTACACAAAAAAAAGAAAATATTAACGAAAAAAAAAAATAATTCCAAAAATTTTGAAAGGTGAGTATATTTTATCCTAAAAAATTACCCAAAAAAAATTACACAAAAAAAAAAAAATATTTACGAAAAAAAATAATTCCAAAAATTTTGAAAGGAAAGATTTTTATCCTAAATATTACCCAAAAAAAAATTACACAAAAAAAAATATTTACGAAAAAAAATAATTCCAAAAATTTTGAAAGGTGAGTATATTTTATCATTAAAAAATTAAAAAAAATTACACAAAAAAAAAAAAATATTTACGAAAAAAAATAATTCCATAAATTTTGAAAGGTGAGTATATTTTATCCTAAAAAAATTAAAAAAAAATGTTAAATGTTAAAAATACCCGCAGATATTTCACTTCAAACAATTCATTAGAAAAATTGTATTGGATAAATCCCAAAAGAAATAAACTTATAAATAAACGAATTTTTTGAAAAATCGTCGACAGTGTCCAAACTACAGGGATCACTTGACATTGAGTCGCATTACATCTTTCTTTCTATCTGTTCGTGTAACACTCCGATAACATAGAGTGAATAGAATGGGTGAGGTAGGGTTCAATATGCCTTCGCACTTACAGCGACCGTCGTCTACTGCGTTGAGTGGTGTGGCCACTAAAACAATTCCTCCTCTTTCTGCACTACTTTCTGTATTGCTTCGGGAGGTCAAAGAACGGCGCCCATGAAGTGGACCAGTTCTATGCACCCACGTCTATTCACCCACCGTATTTGTAACCAGTTTCATGCTAAGGGCTCGTCTTCTTATGTCTCTATCTGTGCCACGTATGTGTCTATTGAGTGATATGTGTATGTATGTATGCGTCTACTTTAAACTCGGCACATAAATATGTATGTATGTATATTGTTTTGGACTCCAAGTAGATTAATATTCGGCGCTAACCACGCCATATTTCCATATAACAGAATTGAAAAAAAAATGCAAAAATAGGATATTTCCGTCATAATTAAAAAAATTTGCTCAAATTTAGTGAATGGGATGATATCTTTGAAAGAAATATATATTTATATGTATGTGTGCATCTATTAAAAAGTTTTGAAAAATGAGCGTAACTCATACTTTGGTCTACTTTTTTTATGAAACTCCATCTAACGCATTTCGTGCTTCAATTTTTTGCAAATTTTACAATTGCTCACACCTGCCATTTATTTCCAAATTTTTTATTTAAAAACGTCCGGCTGCCTCCAAAGCGAATGAATTACTTAAAACTTGAGATATCTTACCGAAGTTGAAAAAAAAAAAAATTTTGAAATTGTAAAAAAAGAATTATAAAAAATGTTATAAACAACCGCAGTTATTTCACTCTAAAAAACTGCATACCAAAATTTTCAACATTATTATTATTAGAAGGCCATTACGCACTGCGACCAGAGCTGATCTATTGTGAAAGGCCTATTTTGTAACCCTAGAGTTTTAGGCTTTTTAAAATTTTAGCACAGTTTTGGGTTTGTTGTTCCAAAGATTGCATAGAGATACTACGATACCACCAAGGTGGTGAAGTCTTTGTCTGCCCAACGCAGGACATTCACAAAGCAGATGTTCTGAGCTTTCTATGTCCATTTCGCAAAAGCGGCAAACATTGGTCTCAGATGGACCAATATTATTTTGATGGTACCTCAGGATGAAGTGACCTGTAAGATATCCTATTAAAAGACGCAGATCTACTCTGCTTAGTGAGAGAAGCTTGTCAGATATTCCTTTGTTGGGACTTAGGAATAGTTTGGCTTGAAGCTGACCGGCACAGTTTAGCCAGTGTGCGACAAGTTTTCTTTCTTCTCATTTCCTAAGGAATTCATTAATGTGGCCTTTTGTGAGTCCACAGAAAGGCTCAGGACCAGTAAGTTGCATATTTGCTCCTTGTTTTGCAAGGTCATCAGCCATTTCATTTCCCTCATGTCCTTCATGTCCCGGAATCCAGCCTAGTGTTACTATGTTGAGGTTCCGTAACGTGTTGAGAAGATTTAGGCAATCATTTACCAATTTAGAGGTGATAGTTGTTGATAGAAGGGCTTTTAGAGCCGCTTGGTTATCTGAAAGTATGTAGATGTGAGTACCTCTCATTTTCCTGTTAAGGCATTCTCTCACACATATTTCGATGGCATGTATTTCTGCCTGGAATATTGTTAGGTAGAATCCCATCGGAATCGATTTTTTGAATTTAGGCCCATTGATTCCTGCCCCTGTTCTACCATTTTCCAATTTGGACCAATCAGTAAACCATAGCTGGGAGCCAGGTTTGAAAGTGATAGAGTTAGTTCTCCAGTCTGTTCGTTCATTAATTATAACTTCGGAGTTCCTGAAGAGTATTGGTTTGGGTGATTGTATATCATCCCTATGAAGAATGGCCTATGTAGGAAGTCTTCTAAGATCTTTAAATGTCCTTTCATATCCCCACTTTTAAGTTCAGATATACCGTTTAATCTTAAGGCACTCGAGCGAGCTTCCCTTTCAATTAAGATTGGAAGCGGTGTTCAGGAGCACACCCAATGCCTCCGTGGGACATGTTTTCATAGCCCCTGTAATACCAACACATACCAGGCGATGCAGTTTGTTTAATTCGTTTACAGCTTTTCTTTGCTTGACCTTGGGCCACCATGCTAAGGATGCATAAGTGACTATGGGTTTCACAACTGTGGTGAATGTCCAGAAGGTCATTCTAGGGTTTAGTCCCCATGTCTTACCAAAAAGTCTTGTGCAGGCAAAGAATACCCTTGTGGCTTTTGAAGTAACTCTCTCAATATGGGAATTCCACGTAAGCGTTTTGACAAGACTGACGCCAAGATAGTTCGCTTCTGTCGAGAGTCGGACATTAAGGGTCGGACATTTGAGATTTATGTTCCTTCTCCTAGTAAACGGTAAATTTTAACATTCAATAAACCCCAAAATTATTAAATATTTTTTTAAAATTTTTTCAGTTTGCTTTAATCGATTTTTTTTTATTACATACTCAAGCCTACAAATAAAGCAATTTTCAGAAAAATCGCCTAGAACGTCTAAAATATTCACTTGGATTAATCAACATGAAATCGCTCCATCAAACTTGGATCTGATGGACTTTCAGCAGTTTGAAATAAATAAAAAATTTCCAACATTTCGAAAATCTATAAATTTCTGAAGGATTCTGATCTTCTCCGACGTATATAAACCAGGAATTCTTCCCCAGCCAGCTGAAAGCCTCCATTGCCAGCGCTGCATTATCTTTTTGTTTATTTAGCAATTCTATTGTTATTTAAGCTTTAAAAGAAAAAATTATCCGGCGTTGATCTATCCCCTGAAAATTACGTTCAACAAAGCTTTATGTTTAGTTTGGGAGTTGCAGTGACGCATGGAAGCTCTCTTGCATTACGCCCTACTTTAAGAGCGGCAATAAAAATGGCATTAAATATTGTAGGTCTATTTCAATGCTATTGACTATTTCCAAAATTTTTGAGCACGCGGCTAATGCAAAACTGAGCCTGTGCGGTTAAATCTTTAATTTGCCCAAATCAGTGTGGGTTTATTGCCAACAGCTCTAATCTGGCTGTTTTTTTGGGCTGGTTTCCAGGTCGACGGTATTTACACTGACTGTTCGAAAGCCTTCGACAAAGTTTCTCATAGAATCTTGAATCTCTGGAATTTTGCTTGTTTTGACTTTCATTCTGCATTTATGCAATGGCTAAATTCTTATTTGAGCAATAGACGCTGTTTTGAAACAATTGATGGTATTTTATCTACTCCCTTTGCTGCCGAATCTGGTGTTCCGCAAGGAAATATCTTGGGACCGCTCTTATTTGCGTTATTTATTAATGGCATTGCTAAACTTTTGCTTTATGTCGATGACCTTAAGATCTTCTCAGCGATCAAGACTCAAGAGGATGCCATTAAACTTCAAGCCGATATGGATACGCTTTACTTGTGGTGCATGAACTCCCGTCTTTCGCCGAACTTGTCCAAGTGCTTTCAAATGTCTTACTCAAAAACATCTAACATTGTGTGTACTAAGTACAGGGTCCAGCATTCGAAGTGTAACCAATTAAAAAGACTATAAATCTAGTTTGGAAAATTACTTTTATTCAATTTAAAATAAAAATGTGTGAATATAATACAAAATTAAGAATCAATTTAAAGGGTGTTTTTTTTAGAGGTTAGATTTTCAAGTTGGCACTACTTTTTTCGTAGATGGTCTGTTTGACAGCTGTCACTTGATTTATGCTCAGTTTGGTTTGCCATTTCATAATGAATAGACTTACACCTGAACAACGTTTGCAAATCGTGCAAATTTATTACGAAAATAATGGTTCAGCTCGCGCGACGCATCGCGCGCTGCGTCCAATATTCGGTCGACATAATCGTCCATCAGAGTCACTAATTCGATTAACCATGGATCGGTTTCGCACCACGTTTGCTCTAGCGCACCGAAGACGCTATTGCTGCTGTGGAGCAGAGTATCGAAGAAGACCCGAATGAGTCCATCCGCCATCGCGCGCAGCAATTGGAGATGTGCCCATCCACTTTATGGAAGATTTTGCGGAAGGATCTTGGTTTGCGGGCTTACAAACTCCAACTCGTGCAAGAATTGAAGCCGAACGACCATCAAGCGCGTCGCATGTTCGGTGAATGGGCCCAAAACGAGATGGCCACCGATCCCGATTTTCACAAGAAAATCAGCGTTCATTTTGATCAGCGATGAAGCTCACTTTTGGTTGAATGGGTATGTCAATAAGCAAAATTGTCGCATTTGGAGTGAACATAATCCACAAGCCATTGCTGAGACGCCGTTACATCCTCAAAAAGTCACTGTTTGGTGTGCTTTATGGGCAGAGGGAATCATTGGTCCATATTTCTTTAAAAATGAAGCCGGCCATAATGTTACAGTCAATGGAGAGCGCTATAGAGCCATGATTAATGACTTTTTCGTGCCTGAATTGGACGACGTTGATGTGGACGACCTTTGGTTCCAACAAGACGGTGCTACATGCCATACAGCCAACGCAACAATCGATTTATTGAAAGAAACTTTTGGTGAGCGCATTATCTCGCGCCGTGGACCTGTGGCGTGGCCTCCAAGATCGTGCGATATAACACCGCTGGACTATTTCTTGTGGGGCTATGTGAAGTCGCTTGTCTACGCAGATAAGCCCGAGACAATTGACGTCTTGGAAGAGAATATTCGGCGCGTTATTGCTGACATACGGCCCCAATTGCTGCAAAAAGTGGTCGAAAATTGGGCCTCTCGGCTGGAATTTATTCGAGCCAGCCGCAGCGGCCACTTGCCCGAAATCATTTTTAAAACATAATGGCAAACCCTTATCTTTATAATAAAGCGAAATTCTTGGCCATAACATTAAATTATATATGTTTTATTTCATCTTGAAAACCTAACCTCTAAAAAAAACACCCTTTACTTTTGCTCGATATGACCAACTTTTCCCTTGACTATAGTCAGCCTTGAGACGGTTCAGAAACGAATCGCAAGGTGGCCAAATGTGGTGCAGGTATTTTGGCCCATTCGCGGACAAAGGGTTTTTTTCAGCGTCTCGACACTAGTTCCGACGTTGCTCTCCGAAATGGCCCAAAGAGAATAATCCATCGGATTCGCATTTGGTGAATTTGAGAGCCATTGTAGGGACGTTATGAATTTCGGAAAATTGTTTTTTAGCCCTTCTGGGTTCACTCGAAACGTCCATGCTCTACCACCAAAATATTTGTCTGCCCACAGCTTGAAGGCAACCTCCAGAATACTTTCGCATTTACCTTGACGCCAGGTTCGATGAAATCGATTGGAGAGCGCCAACTATTACCTGTGGCGGATGCTGCCTCCTGCTGTCCCATCGATGACTCCGATTGTCGTATGAACGGCCGTTTTGGGAGCTTACGAATTGGTCAATTTGAAAAATTGTCTCTCCGGAAAACACAATGCTGGGAATTTGACCGCTTTCGGCCAAGGGAAGCAACTCTTTCGCTCTCTCATGCAATTCTCTCTCCCGCCAAGCGCCTTTTGTATATTGGATCTTGTAAGGCTTGACTTTGGGACCATTTTTCTGTATGCGGAGGATGCTATGGTCAGATATTTTCAGTTATTTCGCCTTTGACTGGCACTTTGTCGGGGATTTCGCTCAAGTCCCTCCTTCACTTTTTGAACAATTTCACGTGAAGATTCGCGATGCTACCAGTATAATTGCAACAAGTAATGGTGCGAACAATCGCTCTGGATATATATAATGAAATTACACTATTGCATTTGAAATCCATTACTGATTTTCTTTTTTGGTGTTTACTCTCGGCAAAATGCTTCTGCGCGCTTATAAACAATACTTTTAGCCAACTAACAGACAGTTGTGCCGGACCCTGTACAGTATCTCGTCTTGTGTCCTGCAGTATGTTAGCGAGTTTAAGGACCTTGGCATTATCTTTGGTAACAAATTTTCTTCTAATAACCAAATAAATTAAGTTACTTCAAAATCTTTCTGGGTGTTGGGCTTCGTCAGACGGAACGCCACTAAGTTCTCTGATCCCTATACCAAGGCGAGTTACTGTAGACATCATTTATTAGAATATGCTGTTTTTATTTGGATACCATGTAGTCGACAAGCAATCAATAAAATCGAACCTGCGCAAATTTTTTTCTCAAATATGCCCTTCTGTTCCGGAATTTTATTAAACCCATGCCATCATAGCTCCTCTTACGCTTATAAGTCTCAAGTCCCTAGAAATTCGTAGGTCTATACTGTGTTTGTCTTTTACTCATAATATTATTACAGGATTGTCCCTACTTGTTGGAATGAATTCGATTTAATGTTCCCAAGCGATCTCTTTGGAAACTCTACCCTTTAAAACTGACTTTAAAAACTATGACTGACTTTAAAATTATGATAAGTATGACAGTTATGCTCTCATTACTTATGCTTTACGTGAGCTTTCAAGAGTAGCTTTTTTAAATTTCTTGAAGTCTATGTTATAACTGTTTTTAAATACATGTATTACGAGGTGAAGTCCAAAATAAACAAGTCTGAGCCAAAATAGAAACGACAGGAGCTTTGTTATGATAACTTCGAATTTATTTATTATTATAAGTAGAAGTCATAGGGAGCCACATCTAGTGAATACGGTGACTGATTGATTGTTAAAATGCGATTTCCAGTCAAAAACTCAATCACAAGAGTGGATCGATGAGATAATGCATTTTCATGGAATAAGCGCCAGTTTCCTCCTTCGCGGTTTGCAGGGCTAATTCGACGAATGCGATGCTACAAACGCTTCAAAGCGCCAAGATAGAAAATTGCATTGACGGTTTGGCCCATTGGAACGAACTCCTTGTGGACAATTCCCTTGGAATCGTAAAAACAAATAAGCATCGACTTGATTTTTGAGTTCTCCAAACGCGACATTTTGGGGGGTGGCTCGTCTGGGGCCTTCCATTCGGCACTTTGACGCTTAGTTTCAGGTTCATGTTGGAAACACCACGTTTCATCACCAGTTACAACGTTGTAAAGGAAGTTCTCGCCTCTTTAATGAGGTCTTTCGAATGTTGAGTTCTGAGCAACTTTTGGTCTTCAGTTTACTTGTGCGGAATGAAACGTGCACAGACATTTCGTAAGCCCAAATGATCAGTTACAATGCCTTAAATCGATGTTTTGGATATATTCAACTCCGATTGTATGAATTTTAACGATAATTTCGGTTAATTTTTGATCAATTTACGAACAATTTCGATGGAGTTTTCGGTGATTACTGATTTTGGGCGGCCCGTATGTTCATTGTCATTTATGCCCTCACAACCATCTCTGGAAAATGTGTAAACCACTCATGAAGTCTGGCACGAGATAGAAAATCATCGCCATAAACTTTTTTCATTAATTCAAATGTTTCCGTAAACGTTTTACCGATTTTAAAACAAAATCTGATATTAGCTCTTTGTTCCAAGCTCATTTTTGTACCGATGGCACAAGCATACTGACACTTTAGACGCAATAACTTCGCTTCCACTGAACCGAATGTCACCAAGCTTTGACTGAAAGTCAGCGAAGGATGTAGCTTCCAACGCACTAATTCATTAAAAAGATGGCGCCACCAAAAATATTTTTATGACGCCAGTCTTGTTTATTTTGGACTTCTCCTTGCGTATACTCGTACATTTTTTTGTTTTCCTAAGAATATAGCCCATACTGTAACAAACAAACCATGTAACGCAAAATCTCAAACTTTCAAATTTTTCAAAGTTTTCAAAATTTTTCAAAGCATTCAACTTTTTAAACAGAATTCTTCGAATTTTTCTGGTAAGTAGTTTCATGGCAACTTTCAAGTGACTACAAAATACTGTTAGGTTAAATGGCTGCCTTAGCTAAGTGCTCACTTGGACAAATATTAAAAAATTCGTCCGTTGTGGTGCCATACATGGGAGAGGAGAAAGGAGAAGGGAAGGAAGAAGGAGCCTTGGAATTAGAGACGATGATGACCATAAATTTTACGACGACGCCGACGGTGGCTGATTTGCGTTCGTAGTTAACCGCAACAAGCTACTGATGAACTTCACCAAATTTATGATATTTACACCGGCTATATCCGCAGGCGTAGCGAAATAGTGAGAGCCCAGATGTCTAAGTCTTTGCCAGACGAGAGCAGGGCAGCTGAGAAGAAGGTGTTGTGCTGATTCCATCTCGTCCTGCAGACAGTTTCTGCAGAACGGGCTTGAGGCAATGCCAAGTCTCACGGCATGAACACCTAACGGACAATGTCCGGTAAGGATGCCCACCAAATTCGAGAGCTGGGGCTTTGTTAGCCTTAGAAGTTCCCTTGAGCGTCCCCGATCTCCCGGTGGCCAAAAGGATCTCGCGTCCTTGCATGTTTGCGCACTAGCCCAGCGCTCGTTGAGTTGACTCGAGGCCCATCTTTCCAGGAGCAGACCACAGGTTCTCAGGGGAACCCCAATTCTCTCATCTGATTTTGTCCTCATTCAGGAGCCATGGATCAATGGAGGGCGCATCTGCGGGTTGAGGACACCGAAATATAAGCTGTATACAGCAGACTGTGAAGGTAAATCAAGGTCTTGTATTATGGCAAAAACAGAACTAACCACATTTATGATTTATAAATATAGCAATAAAGACACAACTACGATAAGCTGGGAGACAGATGGTAACAAGTACCGGCTATCGTCCTTCTATATGGCACACGGGGATCCAGTCCCATCGCAGCTGTTAAAAGAGCTAATACTGGACAGTGAAGCCTGCGGCAAGATATTGCTCATGGGAGGCGACGCAAACGCCCATCACACTACCTGGGGTAGTTCAGATATTAGCGAGCGAGGTGAGTCACTCTTTAATTTTATTATGAGTACCAAATTATTGCTCTGCAATCGCGGTAATGAGCCTACCTTTATTGTACGAAATCGTCGGGAGGTTCTTGACATTACGTTAGTCTCAGACTCAATTATAGATAGAATAGTGAATTGGAGGGTACTTAATGCACATTCATTCTCTGATCACAGATATATAGAATGCACGCTCCAAGAAGAGGTCATTCTTCCTAAAGCACTAAAATTTAGGAACCATAGGAAAACAAACTGGCTAAGATATTCCCAAGAACTAGCAGAACGTTTGCCCATGGATCCCCCCTTTAACCCCTCTAGCATAGAGGCATTAGACAATATGGTCAATAGACTGACTAATTGCTGCAACCAAGCCCTGCATAAGGCTTGTCCGGCAGCCAGGTACAGAGGGAAGAATAAGCCACCCTGGTGGACACCCGAACTGAAAAAGCTACAAAAGAATTGCAGGAAACAATTCAATAGAGCCAAACTCTCCCAAAGCGAATGTGAATGGGACCTATACTATGACAAATTAAAAATATATAAGAAAGAAATAAGAAAAGCAAAAAGGTCTTCATGGAGAACTTTTTGTGGGGAGATCGAGACTACGGTGGAGGCATCTCGACTGAGGAAAATCCTAACCAAGTCTGCTCAACCCATAGGGTATCTTCAGAAGCCAGACTCCAGCTGGACAGAATCCAGCGAAGAATCATTAGAACTATTACTAAATACCCACTTCCCAGGTAACTTAGAGGAAGCGATAACCGCCAATATTCCAACTTCGGATGCGGTACTAGGTACCGACATCCCCAACATTGTCACAGAAGCCAAGATAACTTGGGCTGTAGGAAATTTCCATCCATATAAAACACCGGGACCAGACGGGATAATCCCTGCGCAACTACAACAAACATTGGACAACATTATGCAATGGCTGATAACCATATTCAGAGCAGCATTACGACTAAACTACGTCCCCCTAAGATGGAGGGAAGTCAAAGTAGTTTTCATACCAAAGGCTGGTAGGAGCTCGCATACAAAGCCTAAAGACTTCAGACCTATTAGCCTTTCCTCATTCCTATTAAAGACGCTAGAGCGATTAATAGACACCTTTATAAGGGAAAACTTGACCCCGTCGCTACTGGCGAGATCACAACACGCTTACTGTAAAGGTAGATCCACAGAGACAGCATTAAATTCACTAGTTTCAGAGATAGAGAAATCAATAGAGGACAAAGAGTATTCTCTGGTAGCCTTCCTAGACATAGAAGGCGCTTTCAACAACATCCTACCGGAGGCCATAACAAGCGCAATGACTGACTTGGGTGTCGCCGAGGGCCTTGTGAAATTTACTAAACAGTTGCTACTAGGCAGGTTAGTAATTTCGACGTTGGGCCCCTCGACGATACGCAGATCCGTCAGGAGGGGCACCCCTCAGGGCGGTGTACTTTCTCCTCTGCTGTGGATTCTGGCAATGAATAAATTGTTGAAGAATCTAGAGGAAAGGAGAATACACGTAGTGGCCTACGCAGACGATGTTGCAATATTAATAAGAGGGAAATTCCCAGATACCCTCTGCAATATAATGCAAAATGCTTTGAACGATGTAAGCCGGTGGGCTGCATCGAGTGGTCTTGGGGTAAATCCCAGCAAAACAGAACTAATCATGTTCACCAGGAAATACAGGTTACCTGTCCTAAACCCCCCTACTCTTGAGGGTATCACACTATCAATTGGGGAAGAGGCGAGCTCCCTAGGACTGGTATTAGATAGGAAGCTCTCGTGGAAACAAACGATTAATGATAGAGTAAAAAAAGCAGCCACAGCACTCTATACATGCAAAAGAATTGTGGGGGCAAAACGGGGCCTAACCCCAAAAATAGTACACTGGCTATATACAGCAGTGGTACGGCCTATCATGACATACGGTGCATTGGTCTGGTGGCCAATACTCGAGAAAAGAACAACTGTAAAACGCCTAGAAAGTATTCAAAGAGGTGCTAGTCTCTGCATAAGCGGGGCACTAAAGACTACACCCACGGCAGCGATGAATGTCATGCTGCATTTATTACCGATTGAGGCCTACAGCAAGCAGCTGGCGGCGAAATCGGCACTTAGGCTAAGAGAATCTTCTAACTTAGCCACTAACAGAAGGGGTCACGCTAGAATACTAGACGAATATCCCTTCCTACATCAAGCGACAGACCTTTGTAGCTCAGTAGAGTTGCACTTAAACACATCCTTTACCATAACTTTCCCAACGAGGGAAGATTGGGACAATGGGGTAATGGACAATAAAAGCGGAATCAGCATCTATACAGACGGTTCCAAGCTAAATTATCAAGTAGGCGGAGGCATTTATTCTGAAGGAATGTATGCCAACACCTCATTCCGGTTACCGGATCACTGCAGTGTATTTCAAGCTGAAATTTTGGCTATCAGGGAGAGCCTGCTAACCCTAAATAAAAGTGTCCTCACCACAAGGGATATAAACATATTTTCAGATAGCCAATCGGCCCTGAAAGCTTTAAAATCGCCCAATATTAACTCGAAGACAGTAAAAGAATGTATCGACGTTTTGACAGAACTATCACAGTACTTTGCAATAAACCTGCTCTGGGTGCCGGGTCATAGAGGCATAGAAGGCAACTGCAAAGCAGATGAATTAGCGAGATTGGGGACCACGTTACCGATCCAAACAGACAAAGCGGACATTCCTATACCCTTAGCAACTTGTAAGATGCTTATAGATAAACACACTATCAGTGCTGCCAACAGGCTGTGGTCTCAGACCTTGACCTGTAGAACTAGTAAAATGACGTGGCCGGAATGGAACATGGGCCGCACAAACCGACTGTTAAAACTAAACAGGAAAAATATGAGAAATCTACTCGGGGTCCTAACAGGGCATTGTCTGATTGGCAGACATGCCAGTAGGCTGGGAGTGCCCTATAACGACTATTGTAGAAGCTGTAACGATATTGAAGAAGAAGAGACTATAGAACACTTTCTATGCGGGTGCATGGCTCTGGATGGAAGAAGGTTCAATATTTTAGGAAAAAGTTCCCTGAATAACTTGGCAGAAGTAGCCAATGTAAAAATAACAAGTCTTGTTAAATATATTAAAGCCACAGGTTGGTTCAATGAGGACAATGTAGAGTGAGGAGAGGGGACAGCCCTGGTGGTATCACAATGGGCCTACAGCAGGCCTAGGTGTGTCAACCGACAACCACTATACCTAACTACCTACCTAGACACGAAAAAACGCACTCGGCTACGGCATCCGCTATTACGCGGTTTTTTGCGCTCCTCCCACCTATACTTCTAACGGGCACTCAAGCTTCCGAGCAACAAAGAACTATCAGCGTCAAAACAGAGTAGGTCCATGACTCAAAAGAAACATTGTATTTGGAGCATCCTGTCGAACAGCATAGCCAGCCTCAGCCTCATCTTTCATCCCACCTTCTTCGACTTGACAACCTCTTTGCTTTCTTTCAATCCGCTACTCCTTTACATGAATGGCCGTGACGTGCTTGCTTGCACGCAGCCAGCTATTGGTGTTCTTGTTGTTTTCGGTGCTAACGGCAACAAGCAAAGAGGCGAAACAAATAGCACCACCAAAGCAAAGGACCACAAAAGCAACAACAAAGCAACTGATGGCTGTCGACTGTCGGCTGTAACTGCTGTCGTTGTAAATTTTATGGATTGTTCCGAGTTGCTGCCTCCAATCTACATGTACATGCACCCACAAACTCACAAACCCCAACACACCAATTCACCGTCAAAAAGAAGGACACAAATATTTACGCAGAACTGCTAATGCTGTTGCTGTAGTACGTGTATGTATGTATATGTGTGTGTGTATGTATATGAGTATGTGCTTGTTGTTGTTATTCTCACTTAAAATGAATTTTCACAGCATTGCATGTTGTCTGGAAGTTTTGAAGCTAAAAGAGGTTGTCGAGTCGTTGGCGGCGTCAGCGTCAGCGTCAGCGTCGGTGGTCGGCAATGGCATTGTTAGTGCGCTTGCCGATCCTGGCAGCTAAACCGAGTGGCAGTAGCTAACTTGACGTTGGCAATGCGCACATTTATCTTTATTTGCAACAGTAACAGCAACAGCAACAGCAACAAGAATAGCTAAGGCAATAACTCGATGTTATTACTTTGTGGCTCAGGTTAGAGCAGTAAAAGTTGATGGTGATGGCAATGAAGATGGCAACATGACTGCCTAGCTTCACGTTGCCGCTGAAAATTTGCTGCTTGAAAAGAAAGAAAATATGCATACATACATACTAACATCCACACATATATATACATACATATGTATATAGCAAATTTCTCCGTGTGTGTATGCAGGTTTACGAATTTCTGTGCAAGTTGTCTCTGCTAGGTGTTTGGCATTTATCCTTAGCCGCGAAATTATTGAAATTTATTAAATTTGTTTGGCGCCGCCATTTCGTTGTCGAGGCCGAAGTTTGTTGGGCACCAACAGAGGCTGAAACAAAAGCGATTGTGTGCGTAGATTTATTTGCAAATAGGGGTTCTTTACATTTTTATTATGCTCGCATTATACTGGCATATGTACATACGTATTTACTTATGTATGTATGTAGTGGCGCATAATTTTATTTTCACCGCATGATTTTTGAATGAAACGAGTCTGAGTAACTTTTTATGCTAATCGTTTATAATTTATGAAAATGATGGGCTTTATTTTAAGCAGCTCTGCATTTCCATATGGGGGCTCACATTTTTAATTACACATACACACACACATGCATATGTTTGTTGAAGTTCAAAGGGACCTTTCAAAGAAACTTTGGTTCACGCTTAGGTCGTTTATACCTTTAATTCTAATTTGTAGTTCAGCTCTTATCATTTAGTAATTTTATTATATTAGCTCCAGTTAGAAGATGTAATAAGAGTGACTAAATAAAGAATAAAGACTTAAGGGGTTGGGTGGGTTTCAGAGGTTGAAAAAAGAAGATTTTGACTATTTTTTTTGTATATAAAATCATATATTTTATTTAAACAATTCACTATATCTAAGATACATATAAAAACAGTATTTTGTGAAATTTTTATTTAAAAATTTCGAAAACTCAGCCGCTGGTACCTCATCTGCCTTGACGTCTCAAAAAAAGTGCTCTTGTCGTGGACAGTATAACTCATTATTGGTTCATCTAAGATCAAAAAACCAAACGGATTTCGTTAGTAATATACATGGATAAATCTCGTTGTTGTACGAAGGAAAAAAAATCAAAATTTGAATTTTTGACAGGCTTTGAACCAAAGAACACAATTTTTAGTGAAATTTTCGACATACATTGGCTAAAAAAAAATAGTTGTAATTAAAACAAAAAATCCTTCGTTCAATAACTAGAGAATGTTATTTCAAAGATTTGTACAAAATTTGAACTAAATGGCTTCATGACTTTTCGAGATATCGTGTCCACGTATACCTGCGAAGCTCTCAACTGACGTGGCCTAATGTGCGGAACTTCTGAAGGGTCTATCTCTTAGAATTTTACTCAGATCGACTTAAAATTTTAGGAGAGCTTTTTAAACATACTGTACTATTTAATGAGACAAAAAAAATCGATTTTTTGAAGTTTTCAAACCCACCTAACCCCTTAAGGGGGCAGCTCCGCCAGCACTTTCAAATTTTCCATGTTTTTTTTTTGCTTTAAAAATTCATTTACAGACTAAAGAATACCTTTACAATGTTTTAAGCTTAAGGGGCAGATACCTGTAAACAGCCATATTTCCCCTGATTTTCATTAAAACTATTTAAAATGTAGAAGTCAATAATAAAAAATATTAAAATAATATAAAGTTTTGTTTTTTATTTTAATCATTTAAAATGGCGGATGTACACTCAATTCTTCCAGGAAGGTCGCAGCGGGGCTTTGTAGCATTAGCGTCAGTGACCTGAATACAAAAAACCAAACAATTTTTTTGTTTATTATTGTCATAATTTCTACATGAATTAAAAAAAAAATGGGGAAAACAAAAATTCGCGGAATAAAATGCTTCAAAAAAACAAGAATTAATTTTGGGGCGAATTTTCCTACTGTTTTTGCTTCGAAAAAAAATTTTTTTCGAAAAATTTTCGAATTGTAAATTCACTTAGAAAGTAATATCAGGCATCTGTCAGTTGACTCCTGTCAAAATTTGAACATGCTGCGTCAGTTAGTTTGTGTTTTACCGCTACCTTTATCAGACTACCCAGTAATTTGAGGAGAAAATGGAAATAACTGAATTTCGTGTGCTTATTAAGCCGATTCACCCTTAGAAATCCACTGTTTCAACTGTTGTTTGGTCTCTGGTATGTGGTGATGAATCCATGTTTCGTCCACGGTTACAAAACTGCGCAAAAACTCCTCCATATTGCGATTAAACAACGCCAAACCTTCCTGTGAAACGATTGCATTTGTGGTCGACTGTGAATTACTGGGTAGTCTGATAAAGGCAGCTGTAAAACACAAACTAACTGACGCAGCGCGTTCAAATTCTGACAGGAGTCAACTGACAGATGCCTGTTGACAGGAGCAGTATTTCTTTTTCAGTAAAGAGGTCAGAAATACGTATAAATATTTTTCACAATATTCTGTCATAAAATTTGGCGTATATCGCTTTTGTGGAATTTTTAAGTAAGATATTTGAGGATTAAAATTTTCTACGAAATTAATTGTCAGAAAATTTGATTGAGAAACTAGCGAACACACAAAAGCCAGGAAAATAAGCGTTTTTTGTTTTTGTTTTTTTGGTGGGTGAGGTAGGGTTCAAAATGCCTTCGCATTTACAGCGACCGTCGCCTCCTGCGTCGTGTGGTGTGGCCACTAAAACGATCCCTCCTCTCCTTCTGGGGAGACACCCTTCCCGGAACTGCTTTGTATATTACTTCGGGAGGGCCCAGAACGGCATCCATAAAGGACCAATTCTATTCCACCCACGTCTGGGTCCGCCATATTTGTAGCCAGCTTTCATGCTATAGGCTCGTCTTCTTGTGTCTCTATCTGTGCGGCCTCGCTTTGTTGCACTGTGTCGTGGTCAATCTTTTTTTTTCGTAGTACGTTCTGGATGTATTTTTTTTACCGCGTTCGAGCATTTTGCTGATCATGTTGCTCGGTGCGATGTCGCCAATCTGCTCTCTCAGAGCATTTCTCTCCGCCAGCCATGTGTCACTACTAAAAAACGTGTGTTAGGCGTCATCGCTCGGTGCTTCGCAGTATATGCACCTGGGGTCACATACCTTACCCATGCGGTATAGGTAATTTCGGAAGTGTCCGTGGCCCGAGAGGAACTGGGTTAAGAAGTAGTTCACTTCTCCAAAGCTCCCTTGGACCCATTTGTCAATTGATGGAATAAGTTTCGCCGTCCATCTGCCACTCAGTTCAGTGACCCATCGGCTTTGCCACCGCAGCATGGTTTGGCGTCTCCGTTCTGGGAAGCTAGTGATTACGTGTTTCTTCTTGGAGTCCCACGCATCCATTCGTTCCCGGACCATGAGATCGATGGGTATCTGACCGCTGATCACGAAAATTGCAGCGCCAGAGACAGGGCGGTAGGCTGAGGCAACTCTGAGTGCCGCTGTTCAGTGCACAGCCTCCAGTGCTTTGCGCTTGGCTTTGCAATTTGGCACAATTACCCATACTTCGCTGCCGTACAGGAGAATGGAGCTTGTGGCCGCCATAATTAGCTTTCTTTTACTCTGTGTTGGCCCACCGATGTTTGCCATTAATCTACTTAGCATACCCATGACCTTTGCTGCTTTGGTAGCCGCATGCCGTATCTGGGGCCAGAAAGTAAGCCTGCAGTCAAGTTGAATACCTAAGTATTTTACTACTTTTTGGGTCACTAAGGACGTGTCGCCTGTTTGCATGCTGACGTCGAGTGGCATGTGACCTCGTGTCATAAGGATGACTTCGGATTTATGTTTGACGAGTTCCAGGCCGTGGTCCTCAAGCCATATTTGCGTCCTTATCATGACTTGGTTCAGCTTCCTTCTAGCGGCCTCAGTGTCCCGAGCTGGTATGACCGCCGCTATATCGTTCGCGTATTACACTAGGTATGTATCTTCTGGCATTTCTATGCTCAATATCTCATCGTAGCTCAGATTCCAGATATCGGGGCCGAGAATAGATCCTTGAGCTGCGCCAGACGTTATTGCTTTCGTTTTCTGACCATCTGGTGTGTCGTACAGCAGCTCGCTCAAGTAGCACTAGAGAATCCTTATCAGGTATGCAGGTATTCGAAACCTTTCTCGTAGTGCCTTTATAATGTCTGTCCATCGTAGACTGTTAAAGGCATTTTGTACATCAAGCGTAGCCAAGACGGTGATGCGATTCGGGTAGTGCCATCTGCGTTAAGTAGCGCTACCTCCTCTATTGCGCCAAGGGTTGATTTTTCGCGTCGGAAACCGTATTGCCTTGCTGACAATCCTCCTGCTCTCTCAACAGACTCTGCAAGTCTACGCTGTATGAGTTTCTCAAACAATTTCCCGGCGCTGTCCAGCATGCAAAGCGGATGCCAAGCTGACGGTTGCGCTGGGTCACCCTTATCCTTACTGATCAACATCAGTTTCTGTATTTTCCACAGCTTAGGGAAGATGCTTTGAGCAATGCATGCATTGCAAACGTCGAGCATCACATCTGGTCGGCTTTCAGCCACAAGTTTGAGTGCTTCAGCTGGGATGCCATCTGGGCCTGGAGCTTTGTTTCTTTTGAGGCTTCTTGCCGCGGTTTTAAGCTCTTCCTCGGGGAAGGGTGGGAGCATCTGGTCACCTTGAGGGACTCGGTCCCCGCACAGCATGGGGTGCGTGGGGAACAGTCTGTCCACTATTTTACTGATAGTATCACTGTCTAAATGTACGGCTGTGGAGTTGGCGTTTAGCTTCCCCATTACAATTTTATAGCCCAGACCCCAAGGGTTGCTATTTAGATCCCTTCGAAGTTCTTCCCATTTTGCCTTCTTACTGGCGATGATTGCTTGCTTCAGCGCTTTTCGGGATTGTCTGAAATCAGCAGCTTCCGCCTCTGCTTCTCTGTTTCGTCTGGCTCTGGTGTACCTTCTTCTATTACGGAAGCAGGTTCTACTGAGCTCTGCGATTTCTGACGTCCACCAGTACACAGGTCGCCTTCTTGAGCGTAACCCCGTGCGGGGTGCCGATGCGTCACAGCTTTTGGCAATGCGCTGCATCGTGTCGCTTGCAAGCGAGCCAGCGTCACCCCTTATGTGCGGCATGGAATTTGCATCAAAGTGAGCTAGAAACGCTTCGGTGTTCACTTTGGCCAAGTTCCATTTGCGAGCGCCCTTTGGTATAGGTGTTAGGGTAGGGTCAGTCAAGATAATAAGAGGTTAATAAGAGCTTACTCGTGATTGACAAAAATACTCGCCTACCCACAAATACTATTATTGAGAGTGTACTAGTAAATTGAAAGATAATTAGTAGTAGTCTAATAGGAAACATGTTTATGTATTTCTTTTCTACGCAAATGGTTTACTTTTGCATATATTGGGCATAACTCTGTTAGCAGTTTCAGCCTTGAGACCCAACAGTTAATCTCCTTTGGCGACAGTAGAAGTTGGGAAATTATGCACCTTTGCTTATGGCGTCGGCGAATATCACATGCGAGAGAACAATGAGCTGCAAGAACTTTACAACAGCATAGGCATAGCGCAGCGAATAAAGGATTCAGCGACTGTGCTGGTTAGTTCATGTCGTACGAATGCATGCAAAGTCTCCAGCACTTAATTTCTTTTCCGCGTATTTGTGATAGCAGAAATTGAGGGAACGCCTGCTTGACATTGAAAAGATTTGACGATTTCGCTTTAGCGGGTACTGCATCAATTAGCAAACAAAAACAAAACAACTGTCTCTTCTTCGCATGAAACAATACATAGTTATGAACAACCATATAAAGTAGTTATGTATATCCATATTATTTGCTTATTTGAATGTAGTTGTCTTATGCGTCTCGCACTTTTACGTTTTGGTTAGGACGTCATGGTCGTTCACGTGCACTGTGAAAAGGTTTTTTCGTTTGCCTGTCACTCATATGTACGTACCTACATATTTGTATGTGCCTGTAATTGCTCACTCGACCTTCAAACACTTGGCTCTTTACAAAGTGCGAACAGAGTAGTGAATTTCGGTTGAAATGCGCCTCCCTAATATTGGCATATCAACAAGCGTCAATAATCAGTGTACACTCTTACTTACTTACGACTAAGTATATGGTAATATGCATACATACATACATATGTATATGTATGCCGACTAAGCGCGCGTACTTACAAATTTCTTGACAAAGGTGTGGAGTGACGGCAAATTAAGCGGAAAACCCAAACGGCGAGAATGACGAAATAAACGAGAAAAAAAAAAACAAAAAGCAGCAAAAACAGGCAGTGCAACAGTGGCAGGGGAAAATTTACCGAAACGTAACTATAACTAAATGCATACATGCATACGCATGTATTATTATTACGGTGTATTAGCATGTGTGTGCACATCTGTCTATCCACACCTTTTACACTCTCAGCAACGCTGCAATGCATGCAGCTACTCACTTCAGGTGAGTCATGGCGCGTCGTGTGCGAGTGGCGTAGAGCGGTTCAATTTCGCCGCTCACCATTTGCTTAACACGTGCGATCGTGTTTGCCGTTTTCTGTTTTCAATGAAAGTTAATTGACTTAGTTAATTTTTTGTGTTGTTTTCGTGCGTAAAATTCCAGTTAAAATTAATAGATTTGTATGAGAATGTGTAAGCATAGAGTACTTGACTACACCGTGACATATGTACATATGTATGTATTTATGCCTCTATGTAAACATGTATGTACATATGCATATGTATATTTGCGCCAAGTCTCACAAGCAGAGCCGCAGCTGGGCCTACCTTGAGTTCTTTAAGCGCTGCCAAAAATTTAACGCAATAAATAAATAAGCTACAAGCATGTATGTATGTGTGTATGAATGTTTACTTGCGCAAATATCAAACAGTTTGCATTTTAAATAATAAACAAATAATAATTGCTCACCTGTTTTTATAAAAAGCATGAAAATACAAAATACGCTAGAGTTGAACTTGAATTGGTGCATTGAGCTTTACGCTTTTCAGCTAGCCCGCATCAAACTGGAGGGGAAATGAATGAAGGGGTTTGTGGGAATTTTGTGAGAATTTGATATCATTCACAAATTAAGCAAAATGAGCTATTAGTGCACGAAAGTGGCCATAGTTAAGAAACGAAAGGGACGAAAAAAGCTGGAAACAATGGGTGGGGTTCCAAAAGGCTCGGATTTCGGGCCATTGCTGTGTTAAGATTCCAGAGGATACAAAGATAATTGGCTTCGCCGACGACATTGCGGTTGCGTTATGGCCTACAAATTTAGGCGATATCCGCAATAACGCGATCCATGCGGTCCCGAGCATGCAATCTTGGCTAGCACAAAATAACTTAGAATCAGCGCAACAAAATACCAAAGTCGTCCAAAGTTGTAGACAGCCGAAAAAAGCCAGAAGAGGCCACTTTTGGAATTGCGGACTTTAGCATTCAGCAATCAAATACCCGAGAATAATGGTAGATAAAAGGCAGTCTTTCAACGCACACCTCCAGTACGCCAACGCAAAAGAATCCACCAGAGACTGATGTTAAATGTACGAGGACCAACATGAAATCGCCGTCAGCTCCTGACTAATGTTATGGCCTAATGTAGATTTTGTATGGTGCGCGTTCGGAGTCGCCATGAAACTGTAGGTCCCTCCATTCCTGAAACCACATCAAGACGCACGCTACAAATAGGAGGAGAAGCTCGGCCAAACACCCAAAACGGGTGTACGCTCCAATTGGAGGACTACAGTCCACCTACCGGTTGTGCGCACTACGCGTATTAGCGCATTTAAAACGGTGTCCGACGATGAAGCCCTAGTGATATGTGGCATGCATCCGCTGGGCATAATAGCAATGACAGTGATAACACAGCAGCTTATAACCTCGTCTATTCGTACGGTGCTACTGGAAAGCTGCATCGGTGAGTGACAAGTGAGGTGGGATAATTCCGCAAAAGAGCGTTGGACGCACAAATGCATTCTCCATCTAAAGCTTAAGCTAAAGAGGCCACATGAAGAAGTGGACTTTTACCTGGCCCAGTTCTTGAGTCGACATGCCCGCTTCAAAACTTATTTATAGAGGTTCAACCACGACGACAGTCTCTATTTCCGAATACAAAATAGAGCGAAAACTTTTCAAAAGATGTACACCATATACTTATTTTTCACATGCTCCCGCTTCCGTTCTGCAAAAGAAATACTCCATTCACCCCTTTGGAGAACCTTCCTCGGCGGAAGCTTATGAAAGACTATGAAAGAGATGAGGTGTCTGGAAAGACTGAGACACAGCAGCAGCAGCTTAAAGTATGGTATGATATGTAGGTCGGTTCGAATCCACGCCTTACCGAATGGACACACTTATTCGGCTACAGGGACCACTTAAAACTGTCAAAAATGCAGAATTCAGCTGTTTAAAGTTCGAATCGCTTACTCCCAATATTTCGAGGAAAAACTTTTTGGATTGGAGGATTTTTCTCTAGAAAAAAATGAAACCTCTAGGGTTATTTGCGATTGGGCTGTATATCTTCCACACGATGTAGATAAAAAACCTTCTGAAAACTGCTATTTTATTCTGGGCGAATTTCGCTAATGACAATTGAGTGACGCAGTACTAAAATTAAGCAAACCTTTGGACTCAAACGCATGTGTGCGTGATTTATTCCACATTCTTGGCTTTCTACTCATTTCCGCTCATTCTTCCTCTTCTTTTTGTTTGCTTATTTTCTGCACTGACGTCACTCAATTGCCATTTGCGAAATTCGCCCAGAACAAAATAGCAGTTTTCAGAGCTTGAGGAGGCGCAATCCTGCATTACATTTTCATTTCTATTCTCATTTCTATCTTTCACCGAGGCAGTTGGCGCAAATTTTTCAGTTAACTTTTTTATTTCGGATTCCTGTTGGACGATTATAACCGAATGTTCCTAGCGACAACTTTGCGAAACAAACTTTGCCTCTGTCTGATTCTAGAAAACGCCGGATAGCTATAGGGAAAATGCTCTGCAGTTTTCTTATACTCAAGACAGGAGAGGCATATTGGGACGCCAATGATTTCTACGGTAGCCATATGCCAACCACAGGCATTGTGCCCTGTGATTATACCCACCAGTACTGTAAAGTCTTTCCTACCAAATTTTACGAGAAAAGACGCTAATTTCGGTTTGGTGGTGTTGTAGTCCCACTCAGACCAACGTCTTCTATAGGTTGAGCTCATGAAGCTGTCCATCCATAGTGGAATTGATGCAGAATTGACACCTAGAAAAGGTTCAGGGCCTGGTGGTATGCTTGCAGGGCCTTCATTAGCCAGTTTGTCCGCCAACTCGTTCCATGCAATACCACAATGTCCAGGTACAGGTACCCAAATAAGACAAACTTTGTTGCGTTTTGCAACACTGTTCAGTTTTATCTTGCATTCACCGACTAATTGCGAAGAGCAGCGTGGGTTAGCAGGGGATCTCAGTGCAGCTTGATTGTCACTACAAATTTCAATACTACCACCCCGCCAATTTTTCTGAATTAATTTTTAGTTACTCACATATATTAACTTGGGGAATAAGTTCGTAGCGTTTTTACCCAAGTCTTTTATTCAAACAAAAAACTGTAATTACATCAATAATTTAATCAATTATATAATCGTCGTTGCTGTTTACAACCTCTTCCCACCTCTCGACCAATTTGTTGATGTTGGTGTCAAAGAAGTTTTTGAGTCAGTTTTTAAGGACCTCTTTGTTATCGAAGGTAACGCCGTTCATATGGTTTGACAGAGAGCGGAAAAGGTGGTAATCGGTCGGTGCAAAGTACGGAGAATACGGCGGATGCTTAAGGACCTCCCATTCAAGCGCTTAGAGTGCTACTTTGACGACTTGTGCTACATGGGGCCTGGCGTTGTAGTAAAGGAGTATGGTTTGACCATGTCGATCAGGGCTTTTCAGTTGAATAATTTCATTGTGACATTCTTTTCGAGCATCTCTCCGTGCACCATGCCCTTCCAGTCCCATAAAACACATATCGTGCTCTTCTTCGAATGAAGATCCGGTTTGGCTCTCGGCTTTGGCGGATCACCTTTCTTTGATTCATATTGATGTATAAGCACCATTTCTCATCTCTCATGACGATGCGGTACAAAAAGCGCTGTTTATGACCGCGTGTTGCTCGATGGCGCGCGAGATGCTGAGAAGCAATTTGAAAGCGACTTTATTTGTTATTTTCGTTGAGCTCGTGAGGCACCCAGGCTCACAATTTCTCGGTAAAGCCCATTGAGTGCAGGTGATTGAGAATCGTTTTGTGATCGTGGCTCATTTTTTCCTCCAATTAACGACTGATTTGGCGACCGTTCTCCATCGAAAGTGATTTCAGGCGTTCTTCATCGAATTCAGAAGGCCTTCCGCTGCTGGACGTGTTATCGCTGTCAAAGTCGCATTTTTGAACTTTTCAAACCATTTCCGTGCTGTAGGCTCACCTATGACACCTTCTCCATACACATCGCAAATGTCCCGGGCTGCTTCGGCTGCGGCTTTTTGACCTCGATGAAAAGCAAAGAAGAGAAAGAAAGGTGTAGAAAATGTTGAGTTTTGCCTCCAGGTTAATCCATTTCTAAGCCTCAAAAGTAATACAAATTTAAATAACTCAAAAACACAATGAACGTAGTTTTATAGAACAGAAAGTGTTTTATCGCATGAATACTTACCCTTTGCCAAACAGCGAACAAATCGTTGTAAAATAAAAGAAAATATAAAAACCAAGGCGTATCTATACAAGGTGATAGCAGTTGTACAAAAACAAAAAGTTACATGTATTTTGTTCTTGCTTTTTTGGCACAAGTGTCAAAATAATTATTTCCAAGGCGAAATGGATTGTCAATAGTAAACAAACACAAACAAAGTTTTTCGAGTGTCGCGTTAAATTGTTCGAAGTACATTTGTGCTATTAATAGCAAAAATAATTAACAACTAGGATTTTTATTTACTCCTGAGCAAGAAGTTACATCATTCATAATAACAAAGTGTTCAATTTTGTTATTAAATTAAAATAGAGAGCAGGTAAAGCGAAATTTTGCGGAGACATAGGTATAAACGCACATTTTGAATTTTATTACAATAATATCTTGCAGACACAAATTATACATGTGAATCATCATCATCAACATTTGAAGGTCTGCGTTGTGGTGATGTGCATGTAAATCCAAGCAATCAAGGAAATACTTCCTATATGAAGTGCCTGCTATGAGGATTTCATAACTCCAAATTGAAAAGCTGCCGAAAAGCTAGTGAACAAAGGGATGCTATAAAAATTCTCGTTATAAAATATCGTTAAACTAATAATTTATTACATACTGGAAAATAAAATGGTATTCTTAAGATACAAAAGAAGCACATAATTTATTTCTGAACACTTTGTCGAATTAGCAAATTTTATTTAAGCTTAAAGCTATACAAACTACTTTTATCTCTTTTATTAGAATTTCTTTACTTAGCTTATAGAATTGATGTTGACTATGATGTAGCAGTCGGGTAACTAACTATATGAATTACATTCCTTCTGTACTACACAAAGCTAGCGTTATAATAATATAACTACATGTACATATACATATGTATATACGAGTGTATGTATGTACCAAATAGATACGTGGCTATGAGGAGAACACATACTAACTATTATATATATTAGGTATATAAATTGGTTTACATGCAGGGGAAAACTGATTGCTAATTTACAAATTAAAAGTGGATTTGTTCGCAAATAAAAAATTAGTTTATTGGGGCCGTCTTTTGCAGAAAATGTGTCCTACTCGCAAATACGGATATGGGAACTTCCACAGAAAAGTCTACCTTAACCGAAAACCTAGACTATTATTAAACAAAAAAAATTGCTTGATTTATTAAAGAAAGCTATTTAAATATCATAAAAGTAATACAGTGCACTCGCGATAACTCGAACTAATTAAAACAGGCGCTGTTCGATTTATCGAATTTGTTCGACTTATCAATTGAGTGTGCTATGTTAAAAAAACAGTCATCGATATCGATTTTTTTCAATTAAATTTATTTATTTATTTACATATGGATATGAACATGAATATGTTTAAAATAATTAATTCGCTTCAATATTTTTCATCAAATATTTGCAGTCTTTGTGTCAGTTACACAAAAAAGTCAGCTTTAACAGAAAAGTTAGGCCGAAAAGAAAGTTGTAATTTGTGTTTGTCATTTCTTGCCTGCAGCAATGTTGAATATGGCTTTTTCACGCAGCAATTAAAGAGTGTTAACCTTTGCGGGGCTTACTTGTTCAGTTGTGGCCCACTGAATTACCTTATTGATAGAGCTAACTGCCTCCTCAGATGATATCCGCTCACATGTCTCAGTTGTGTTGTTAAACTCAGACTCAGAATCACTAGTTTCAATTATTACTTCTGTGTCGGTAAATTCGGCACCATCATTCCATTTGTTAACATCATGAAGCGTAAATTCGACCTGTAAATTATGTTTTTCATAAAGAAGTCAAAGTTCTAAAACATATATTCCAGTCAGAATACCTGTGGGGCTAAATTGTTAAGCTTATTAAGAAGAGAGTCTGTTACTATCTGGTTTTCTTCCAACAATTGTTTTTTTAAAATGCTCAATAGAATATTATCTTCATCAGAGTGGCCTAAGTTGGCAAAACTCAAAATGTTTTTCCAACATTTGGATACAGTTTCCTTTTCTAACCGACTCCAAGCTGCATCTAAGAAAGTTACTGAGTCTCTTAAATTAATTTTTGTCATAGATTCGGGTATATCGTAATTATTGTTGAAAATGGAAGCCAGTAGAAAATTTCTGTAGTATAGTTTCGTTATACGAATTACATGTTGGTCCATTGGCTGGATCAATGATGTCACATTCGGCGGCATAAACATAGTTAAAATTAAACCATCCTCGGACTTTAATTCGATTTCGTTGGGATGTGATGGGGCATTATCAATTAGAAGAAGAGCCTTCTCAGGTAGTCCCCCATCTTTCAAATATTTTCTTACCTAAATATTAAAGTCATTTAACTTGGTTAAAAAAATTATTTTAATGAATCTGGATTTTACCTGCGGCACGAACGAATTATGAAACCAGTCTTTGAAAATCGCCGATTTAGAATTTTTGTACTCCACCGGACAGTTAAAATTTTTGAAAACAAGAGGATTTCTTGCTTTGCCAATAACGAGAAGTTTAAGCTTATGGTTGCCGGTAGCGTTAGTGCATGCCATAAATGTAAAACGCTGCTTTTCAGACTTTCTTCCCGGTGCTTGTTTTTCCGACAACGAAACATAAGTTTTCTCAGGAAGAAGTTTCCAGTACAATCCGGACTCGTCGGCGTTATATATTTGGTCGGCACATATCTCCATTTCCTTTATTTTTTCTTGTAAAGCCATTTTGAAAGGGTCTACCAGCTCTGGCTGTGATGACAGTTTTTCTCCAGAAATTTTTAACAAACGTACTCCATAACGTTTCTTAAAGTTTTGAAGCCACCCGTCACTGGCAAATAATGTAGAATTTTCCCCACACAACTGGGTATGAAAAGCTTTCGCTTTTTCTTTCAAGATGAGTCCACTTATTGGGTAATTCTTTTTTCTTTGGGACAGAAACCATTTGTATAAAGCGGCTTCCATTTTAGGAAACTCAGAAGCTTTTAAAGTTCTCCTCTTCCCAGGACCCAAAAACGTGTTGTTTACTGCTTTTAAAATTGCCTTATCTTTCTTTTTTATAAGACTTATGGTGGACTTGGCCACCCCATATTCCTTCGCTAGAGAAGTAACACTACGTCCACGTTTAATTTTGTTAAGGACTTCAGCCCTCTCTTTTAATGATAAACACTTCAACCTTTTACGATCCATTACTCACGTGCACTGATACACTACAAATGACAAAGTTAAAGCAATTTGGTCAATGCAAGATGTTGTTCCCTGAAAACTACCGGGATATTAACGCCGAAATATTCATATGGACAATACACTAGTATACATATAATTTATATACATATACTATTACATATGTACAGTGTCACAGTAAAGTCTACATACCCCATTGAAAAGCGAGGTTTGGAGATTTCTGTGAACATTGTAGCATTAGAATATATTCCAAACAAATCCAATCTAACAACAAACCATAAAATTTAACAAAAAAATTTGAATCCAAAAATATTTATTAACAAAAACAAACAAAATTCATTTTCCAAACACAGAAAAGTCTGCATACTTTGTAAAAAGAATGTATTTCACTTAAAAGGAAATAAAAAGGCAACAGAATTAATACTTGGTGGGTCCGCCACGACTTTCTAGAACAGCATTTAATCTATTTTGCATGGAATTTACTAATACTTTTGTGGAATTATTCGAAATTAAATTCCACTCTTCAAGTAAAGCATTTTTGAGGTCCTGTTTATTTTTAATTGTCCTTTTCCTAATGCGACGATCCAATTCATCCCATAAATTCTCTATGGGGTTCAAATCCGGTGACTGGGGTGGGGAATGAAGTTGATGGGGCACATTATATAGCAGCCATTCTTTGACAACACCAGCGGTATGTTTTTGTCGTTATCTTGCTGAAAGTACCAACCCGCCGTAAGACCCAGTTTACTCGCGGATTGCTTCAAATTATCTTTGAGAATGTAGAAATATACCATGCGATCCATATTAATATCAATAATTGTTAAATTACCCACCCCAGCCGCTGACATGCAGCCCCAAACCATTATGGAGCCACCACCGTGTTTCACCGTAGGAAGCAAGTTTTTGGGCAATAATGCTTCATTATTTCGACGCCATACTTTTTGTTTGCCATCATAGCCAAACAAGTTGAACTTGCTTTCGTCACTAAATAAAACATTAGCCCAAAAATCTTCGTATGCATCAAAATATTTCTTAGCAAATTCGACTCGTTTCTCCATATTTATTTTGCTGATGAATGGCTTCTTTCGAGGCACACGGTTGTGGATTCCATTGCTTCTCAATAAATGTCTCACCGTTTCTGGATGCACTGAAGGAATATCCTGATTTTTCAGGGTTTTTGTAATTTCTATTGCTGTTATTCTTGGATTTTCTTGCACGTCTAACAATATTTTTCGCTTAGCACGAGGAGTCAGTTTAGGTGGGCGACCACTTCTTGGTTTGTTTTCTACACTATTAGTGTGATTATATTTCCGAATAATTGTTTGATTGCTTGATTTTGGATGTCCGACCAGTTCTCCAATCTCTCTTAAAGATTTTTTTTTCTTATAATATTTCACACCCATTTTGGTTAACACAGCTACAATATTAATATCGAAGAACTAAACTTCTTTCTAACTAACGGTATCTAGTAAAGACGCCTGAAGTGATTGGTAGCACTGTTTGAGTACAGAACTGCATTTTGTGTACTCCACTACAAAGCCGTATGCAGACTTTTCTGTGTTTGGAAAATGAATTTTGTTTGTATTTGTTAATAAATATTTTTGGATTAAAATTTTTTTGTTAAAATTTGTTGTTTGTTGTTAGATTGGATTTGTTTGGAATATATTCTAATGCTACAATGTTCACAGAAATCGCCAAACCTCGCTTTTCAATGGGGTATGTAGACTTTACTGTGCCACTGTATGTATGTACAAAATGTACATGTTTGAAAAGAATGTGTGTACAAATAAATTTGTTTTTTTTGTTCGAGTTATAGCGCTTTTTAATATTGTTCGAGTTACAAAGTAGTCAATAGGGAAAAAATGTGTTCGAGTTAGCACGTCGTTCGACTTAGCGGCTATTCGAGTTACCGCGAGTGCACTGTATTTTCAAAATTTTCCTTAATTGCATTCTTGAGTTATCGGAACACAAATTTCATGTTCACTTGGTGATCAGTTTTTTTATTTACAAGAGCGTTTTCTCTTTGCTGTTTAAATTTCTATGAGTAACTCTGCAATTCAACTCTAATAGCTACAATTTGGCAATAACAACAACTAGGCGTAAAACCAATGTAAAAGAGCAGTGGCGTTGCAATTAACGGTAAATTTTGCATTTACTTTTCAAAGATATTCATTAATAACGTCACGCCATACAGATGCTATTTAGTCTTATTATAACTGCGCTGGCGATTGTAGATGCAAATAATTTGGTATTTTAATAAAAGTTGATAAAGTTTACAAATTAAATTAAAAATTACGCCATTTAAGCAAGGAATTTCTGTCGCATTGAGCTTCAAAGTTTCGTAACGTCACGCCATATTGTAAGTAATTTTCTCGATAGGTGATGGCTTTTTCTGAATTATAATTCAATCATGTCTTATTTAGATGGATTCTCCGAGCAGCTGTAAAAAATACTCAAAGTGCTACAGGGAAAAATTAAAAACTGACCCACTGAGGCTGGAGAGAAGCCGTTTAAAAGCAAAAAAGAGGGCATCAAAGTACAGAAAAAGGTAAGAATCCTGCAAGCATACAAGTGATGCAATAAGAAAACAAAATTGTAAAAGACAACAAGCATTTCGCCTGCGAAAGAAAAATGAATGTGCCAAAGAATATAGCCCTGAAGCCAATCAGCCCTATAAATGCAGGCAAACAACAAAAAAGGCATTAAAAAAGCCAAAACTGCTTTGCCGGCCGACCCACAGAAAAGAAGGTATATTGTTGATTTGTTATACAAAAAATATGGTACATTATCATTGAAGAACGAATCTAAATCGGCAATACCAGAAAAAAAACAGTTTGTCGTAGACTTTTACTCAACAGATGATATTAGTGTCCAAGCCGCAGGTAGAAAGGACACATTGATTGTCGATGGGGAAGTAGTGGCCAAGCGTTTTATGGTGCTATCTGTTGCTGAGTCGTACGAACTCTACAAATTGGAGAAAACTCGAAGTTAGTAGTTAGTTAGCAAGTCTGCATTTTACGAATTGCGACCAAAACATATGCAACTATCATGCAAGATACCACATAATATGTGTGTTTGTAAGCATCATGCCAATTTTGCATTTGTTTTGGAAAGCAGTGCGGATTTTAATTGAAAAATTTCTCAAATCTGCTTGTTGCAACATTAAAAACGAAAAATGTATTATGAACAAGTGCAAACATTGTGTTCAGAATGTAAGAAATGAATTAGTTCCCTTAAAATATTGGCCATTGATGGATGAATCTGTTAAATGGAAACATTGGCGCAAAGTTGAAGACCGCATTGCTTTGACATACACCGAAGGATCTTTGTCTGATCTTTTGTACGAACTAGATGTCCTTTGTTTAAACGCCACTTTTTTATTACTGCGTTTTCACATAAAAGTGTTGTATAATAATAAAATTAACTTGGAATATTTAAATAAACAAACTCGTATTTTTGAAATAAAATTCATGTTTTATTTTTAAACGTCAAAAGTTATGTGCCTATTTATTTGGTTAATTTTCTCAAAATGTCAAAATCACAGCGCTAACCGGAATTGAATATCTACATACACCCCTTCTATTTGAAATTTCTAATATACAAAAAATGTACAATAAAAATTGGTATATCAAAAAAAAAAATAATTTATATAAATTTCAGTAGTATAACGTCAGGTAACGTCACGCCAGAGACCTTGTTGGTAAAAAAAAAACCGAAGCCATTTTTTTAACATAGGAAATTGGAATGTGAACCTTAAATATTTAAATATCCTGACAAAAAGTTTCACTCGAATAGTTCTACAAAATTCGAAGAATTATGCTTTTTCAAAATTCAAGATAAGAGGGACTTCCGTGTTTTATAACGTCACGCCAGCCTATATATTAGCTTATATTATTTAGTGTCGTTAATAAATTTCGCTAACTTGTTTACTAAAATAAAGTCCCCTTTATTACAATGCAACTATTCATATAAAATGTTTCGAAATGTTAAGTAAAGCATTTTTTTTTTTTGACATTTAGTCATACAAATGTCACGTCACGCCAGTTTGGAAATACCCATATATTCTTTAGTGCCATAACATTGCGAAAGGATATTTCAATATGTTTACCACCCGAGATATCCATTCCGTCAACGTAAGCACCAATCTATTTGAAACACTGTCCATTTACCGCAAATAAGCAACCAGCCATTATTAGTATTTTAAATTGACATTTAAATTGTTCATCTTCATTCCGTTGATTCATTTGTAATGTAACCCCCAATTGAAGCCACCACACACCAAAGGACTTGCATTCTATTCAAACGTATTGGGACTAATGAAATCCATAACCGGTACTGGACAAGAGGCTCAGCCTGCTGTTCATATTTTAGCATAGGAAAACAAGCACATCGCCTTCTGCAGCATAAGCGTCTACCATACCAAGATCTGAAACATAAATTGAAGCACATAAGGCAAAAAGAAAGGAAAGGAAAAAAGAACGCATTTTGTTACCATCGTTTTTGCGCACAATACACATTTCACCATATTTGCATTCAACAATGCAATAATATAATATTATGTACGGATAATCTTTATTTTTTGCGGTTCAATATAACTGCTACAAATATTTTGAGTAACAATGTAGAAACAAAGAAATATGTAAACAAAGCAAATTCGCCTTGGCACAAATTTTTGACAGAAATGCTAATTCGCTCAAGGCGAATTAATTAGCTCTTCTTATGATACTACCTTGTATGGATATGCCCAAGGCGAATTTATTACAGGTGACAGCAAACACATATAAGTAAAACCCTACATGTATTTGTTGTTGCGTTTGGTGCAAGCATCATGTCAAAATCAGCAAGCAAATGTAAACATACGAATGTAAACATACCAATACATACAAACAAAGCATATCATTTTGACGTAAGCCATACCTACGGCGAAAAATTCAGCTGGGTGAATGCTGTCACCTTATTAAATCCACCTTGGATATGCCTATGAACGCTATGAATTTATTCCTCAACCCAATACATACTTACGTGCAAAGCTCTTACTTAACATCTGCCTAGAGAGAGACTCCATCGAACTGTGACAGCTATCGCTACAAAACACTGCCGAAAACCCATTCGGTCTCGGAGAACCCCGTAAGTTACGATACACAGGAAACCTCAACTGCTACCAGTAGCCGCTCCACAACAATGCTCGGCCACCGATGATAAATTTATCCTTTTCCCATTACTTCAGATGGGTAACTTTGTATGCTTAATTGTACGTAGTTATGGTGTCCACACATACACACACACACACGTATATGTGCATTAATATTTAAATACCTGATAAACATTTACGGAAATGTGGTTGTTGTTCTTCTTTGCAGGCGATAATCATTTGACCACAAGTGTCTGGTGACTCCATGCGGCGCTACAGCTGCGTGTGTACGAGTATGTGCCACCATTTGTGTATCTACGAAATAAACAAAAGCGGAGGCATATCTGCGATTAAACTAAATAAGTTATTAATAGACTTTTATTGTTGGCTCCTTGATTAAGTACTAAGCTGATGATTTCTTTGTGGAATGTAAAAATGAGGGCCGATTCACTGCCATATGCGAGTCTCTTCATTTGTGTAGTTCTACTATTTATGAGTATATCTACTCGTACATACAATTTTTACTTTACTCTTTTTTATTACTTTTTATTAACCTCGGTAGCTGTTGCTTTTGTTCAAACGTACATTTTTGCCTCGCATACCTTTGTTGTTGCACAAGCGTGAAAGACAGTAAAAACGAAAACGAGTACAAACTGAAAACACGTTTTGGTACAAAGTCGACTAACGACGGTAAAACGTTTCTGGTAAGGCAATAATTGCTTGGAAGGTGGCCAAAGTAAACAAAGCAAGAAGTGCGTAAGTAAGAGAGATATAAAAATGAAACAAAAACACAATAGCATAAACAGTTAGCCCAAATGTTGGTCGATGGAGTTTTATAATAATTCACCAGCCACAGACCAGGCAACAGCAAATCAATTAAGACGTAACAAAAAATAGGCAAGCGAGAGAAAAAGTGTAACCAGAGCGGCAAAATATGTAACCAAAACAGACTGAGGAAAATCGCTTTCGTTTTGCTGTTATATTTAGTTGGCTTTGGTGCAGGTAGCATTGATAATTTTGTTGTTATTCGCTTGCTATAGCATTTGAATGCTTACGTTATGAGCGTCAATTATTGATCCCGGAATTTCGGTATTTTACGCAAATGTAATCCCGAAATTTCGGGACCCGTCCCGAAATATTACTTTCTTAAATTCGGTAAAAATTCAATAAGGAAAATGTTTTTTTTTTTGTTGCTAAAAAATTTTTGTTGTAAAAACTTACAAAAATATTGGGTATTCGAAAAAGTCTTTTCGTATTTTGTCAGTAGATGTCGTTGGAGTCATCTATCTCCAGTGCTACCAAACACATTGTGTCATATCATATTGCGTTAGAAAGGTGACATTTTCTTCATTTAACCAAAAAAAAAATTTAATTCGGAGAAATTGAAAAAAAGTTATAGCTGTTCAGAAATGAGTGAAAATAATGAAGAAAGTCGCTATATTTTGAAATTTTTGTATAAAAAAGGGAAGAATGCCACGTAAGCCACCAATGAAATTTGTGAAGTTTACGGAGACGATGCTGCATCAGTTCGTGTAGCACAACAATGGTTCGCTCGCTTCCGTTCTGGAAATTTCGATGTGAAAGATGCACCTCGCTCCGGTCGACCTATCGTTGAAAAAGTCGATGAAATTATGGAAAAGATTGACCAGGACCGCCACATAAGCTGCCATGACATCGCCAAGGCACTAAACATTCATCATCAAACGTTTTTGAACCATTTAAAAAAGGCTGGTTACAAAAAGAAGCTCGATGTTTGGGTACCACATGAATTGTCTGTGAAAAATTTAATGGACCGAATTAACATCTGCGATTATTTGCTGAAACGAAATGAAATCGAACCATTTCTGAAGCGAATGGTAACAGGAGACGACAAGTGGATCAAATACGACAATAATGTGCGAAAAAGGTCATGGTGCAAGGGTGGTGAAGCTCAACAAATGGTCGCAAAGCCAGAATTGACGCCTCGAAAGGTTATGCTGTGTGTTTGGTGGGATTTGACGGGAATTATCCACTATGAGCTGCTCCAGCCTGCTCGAACGATTGATTCTACACTTTACTGCCAACAACTGATGAGATTGAAACAAGCAATCGAAAAAAAAACAGCCAGAACTGATCAGCAGAAAGGGCGTCGTCTTCCATCAGGACAACGCTAGGCCACACACATCTTTGATGGCTCGGCAAAAACTGGGAGAGCTTGGCTGGGAAGTTTCGATGCATCCACCATATAGCCCTGACCTTGCACCATCGGACTACCATTTGTTTCGGTCAATGCAGAACTCTCTTAATGGAGTAAAGTTGGCTTTAAGAGAAACCTGTGAAAATTACTTGTCGCAGTTTTTCGCCGAGAAACCACAAAAGTTTTACACTGATGGAATAATGTCTCTAGAAGAAAATTGGCAAAAGGTGGTCAACCAAAATGGTACATATTTGGTTTAATAAAGTTCATTATAAATATAAAAAAAAAGAGTTGAAGTTTGATTAGAAATACGAAAAGGTATTACGGGTTGCTTTGCAAATATAATCCCTTAATTGTGGGATCCGTCCGGAAATATTACTCTCTTAAATTCTAAGGTCCTAACTGGGGCTAGGGATTGTCCTGATATTCTAAGTATAGTATTCCTGTTATTCAATATTCCTACCAGGAACGTGCGCTACCCTGACTTATTCTACGACAACACAAAAAAGTGGTTTTATTTTATTGAACTGACAAAAAATTTTGCGCTAAATGCGAACTTTGGCATCCAACAGGACGAGGTTGCATACAATTTGATTACGGAATGGAATTTCGGCTGCTGAAGCATTGAGAATATTAGAAAAGATCTTAACGCAGATCGAGGTCATTTCACAAACCATACAAAGAATATAGAGCCGTCGTTGAAGGCGAAGCTCGCCCTGGAGAGACCATAAACATCAACTAATGAGTGACACGTTAAGGTGTTCAAAGATTCATTGCTCGAATACGATAGAAACAGAACGCTTAAGGTGATGGGAATCTCCCGCCATTCAATTTCCAAACTCATTGCGGTGATCACTGGTCACTGAGTGATCGGCACTCATGCGGAGAAGCTTCGAATTCCGTACAACCCCTATTGCAGAAGCTGTGGGGACACTTTCTCTGCAAATGTCCGGCTCTGGCGGCTAGGCGCTTGAGATTCCTTAGCGTGCCCCTTGGGGATGACTTGATGAAATTCTCCAGCCTAGATCCTTTTTCTCTCCTCCGCTACATCAACAGCACTGGATGGCTGTAGACGGTTTTCTCTGCTCCCTAAATCTTTTCACAGGTAGTGGTCCACATTATGGTATCAAAACGGCACGTAAGTGCTACTTGTAGTGTACCTGGGGTACTCTTGCCATCCTACCTACCATTGGTCGAAATTTGGCAATTAGCGACCCCGCTAATAAAGTTAACATTACATTTATATCATATAAAACAATGTACAGTTAGTAACAGAAGTAGGTAAACACCGGACACGTTTTCAATTTTCCCCCAATCGATTCCTTCAAACAACCTAAGTTATAACAAAATTGTGTTTTATTTACATGAATGATACGCAATAATCATATTTAATCCAAATAATGACAAAATTTTAAAAAGGAACAAAATTATAGCTTTTTATATAAAACTTTATAAAAATTCATGTCTCAAAAGTAGGTATACAGTTCATCATATAATTAATTTGTGAAATCAAAAACATAATTAAAATCAAATCCTAGTATTTGGTAGGATAACCATTAATCTTTACAATCGTTTTAAGTCCTGATGGCATTGATTTCACCAAGTTTTCAGTTACAGCTGGTGATATTTTATTCCATTCCTCTTGAAGAACGCTTTTCAGTTGTTCCTTATTTCTAATCGAATGTTTACGCATTTGTTGCTTTAAATGTTCCCATAAATGTTCGATTAGATTGGTATCCGGGGCCTGTGACGGTGTTTTCAGCTGTTTTCGCACATTGTATAACAGCCACTCGCGTACAATGTTGGATGTGTGCTTTCCAGCCCTGTTCGCAGCCATACATCCCCAAAGCATCACAGAGCCCCCTCCATGCTTCACAGTGTCGGTCATATTATTTGGATCCAATTCCGCGTTTCGTCATCTTTCATAGTCAGTCATAGTTTCATTTCGAGACCAAGTCATAAAATCTACAACGGATCCAAAAAGTTTTTCTTGAATACCCTCTACGTTCATTGAGCTTTGTTGGACCAACTCTTACATATCAATCTCGTTTACTTTTGATTAACCTAAAGCCTTTGAAAGTACGTAGATCAGTCCTCTCCCAGTTATTTTTTTATAATATCATCAATGGCAGTATTGACTGCTCATTTCGTTTGGGGAGCATTAATTTCCCTATGCAACTCGTAGGCAGGCCAAATAGTTGAAGTACCACTCTAGCACTCCCCAAGTAGCACTAAAGCGTCGTTTTGATACCATTTTGAGACCTACAACAAGCAGATATCTATATTCAGCCAGCGCTATTGATGGAGTAGAGAAAATTGATGGGATTTAGCTTGTAGCACTGCCCCAGGCTGTCAAGGAAAGGAGCCCACAGTGACCTTAGGTTAGGTTAGGTTGAAGCAGTTGTCCACGTGGGACACACTCAGGCTCATGGGCCATTATGATGCCGCGTGGGGAGCTTGCGCTTATCCCTCCTGAATCCAGTGAGTACTTTTCAAAAACTTTGTAAGATCCTTAAATCCGACAGAGCAGAGATCGTCCATTTCATTAAAGGATTTTCTACCCAAAATGGCGAGTCTACGTCTGGATAGAGCAGGACAGTGACACAGAAGGTGCGGGATCGTCTCTTCCTCTTCCTCGTCTAGAAGTCATGTGTTTGCACACCCATTCTCTGGGCGTGCCTACCGATTAGGCAGTGCCCCGTAATGACTGAAATCAGTGTGTTAAGACTATGCTTATCTCTTCTTAGTAGAAGTTCTGTGCATTTAGCATTGAGAGTCGGCCACATCTGTCAGGCTATCCTGCAAGTGGCCTCGTTACGCCATCTTTCATTCGCTACTATTCCAATTTCCTCGCGCATATGTACGTAGTCTACATGTTTGCAAGAGTATCCCTATATCATTGTCTATGTATTCATCAGTCAATTTGGTACCGATTTTCGCTAGTTCGTCGGCTCTGCAGTTCCCCTCAATGTCGCAATGGCCAGGAGCCCATGATATCATTAGGTGAAATGACTCAGCCATCTCGTTAAGAAAGGCGCGGCATTTCATGGCTACCTTGGAGGTTGTCGACTGTTTTGTGAGGGATTTCATCGCCGCCTGGCTATCAGTGAAAATAAGGATAACATCTCCAGGTATCGCATCACACTGTACCAGTGTCACGGCTTTCATTATTGCCAACAGTTCAGCCCGAAAGACACTACAGTAGTCGGGAAACCGAAAACTGAAGGAGATCCTCAGATGCTCAGAATATATGCCTTCGCCCACCCTGCCCCCGAGCTTTGGGATATCTGTGTATACAGTGCCCTCAACGGTCTCCTTCTCTGAAAGGTCTCCACAGCTTTTTCAATGGGGCTTAAATGGCAAACCTAGCGTTTTCGAATGTGACCGCATCGTCCAATGACCGGTAAACACAGCTACGAGATTGGAATTTGAATAGCGGGGAGTCCCCAGGACTTTCTGGACGATTTCGTAACTTTTATATCGATAACTCTGGTTTAATCGCTGATAATGGCAAACTGTGTTGACATTCCCGTTCAGTAAGGTTTGGCAAGTCATCATGAATCATTTAACGCGTTTACGCTTTCAAATTAAGGAAATTTACTTTGTAAAAAAAATTATAAAGCCGAGCTGAACACAGCGCGTTTATCAATCGATTTATAGCAATATTCAACCCACCATTGGTGCCATACGGCCAGATTTATTACTAGAAGTAGTCAAAAATTGGACTGATCGATTGATCCATGTAACTCGTAACCGCGGCGGACATATGCGGGACATTATATTCCAAAAATAAATGCCAGATCATAAAGAAAATTTAATTTTAGGAAGCTACCTCGAAGCGCAAATCGTTAGCTATAACAGAAATATGCATGTTAAAAATTAAAAAGCCAATCCGGCCAGACGAAGAGTTACAAAACTATGATGCAGATCTCTTAAGTGTAATTTTTTCCATCATTTAAGGTCATTTATGGTGAAAAACTTGTTTACAAAAATACTTACACTTTTTTTTTAATATATAAAAATTAAAATTTTTTGAAGCTCTTTCGAGTCGATTCGGTTTCGGAAAACCTCAGTACTGAGCGATAACATTTTAGTGGAAATCATAAAATCTACCAAGTCTTTCAATTTGGGTGGAAAAGCAACAGCTTTTTTTGGTGAGACACCTTCATGTGTGTGCAAATGTAATATTATATGCATATGTATGCGTGTATGTGTCTCGTAACATCATAATTTTTCTTGTTTCCATTGCTGCCAACAATAGTTTTTGGTAATATTATACACATCATACACATATCCAAATACAAGTACATATATGTATATGTATGTATGTATGTATGTATGTATCTTTGTGTGCCCGATCATGCTACAAGTTTTGCGGTTTCACTTTATCATGCATAAATTATAGAATTTTGCTGTAGCTGTTATGGTTGTGGTTGAAGGCCACACTTTTGCGCTGTTAAATCATCCAAGCATATACATACATACATACATATATAAGTACATACATACACACACACACTCGGTAATATATGCGATAATGTATTTAGTTAGCGGTGAGCAAGTGAAGAGCTGGCCGTTATGTACGAGTATGAATACCAACCAGAGTAGGAACGACAGCTAATGAAGCGTTAAGTGAGGAAATGATAGGCGTCCCTTATCTACATTCAATGTAGCTGCCCACAGGCACGAATTTATGTAAGATATATGTATGTACAGACATACATACGTAACTGCATAAGTATGTGAGAGGTACGTGGATAGTTACCGTAAAGGACGTTGTTGGATCTGATTATGGTTTGGAAATTCGCCTTAAATGCGGCAGATGCATATTGACTCAAACTTCTCGGACCTGAAATATAACATAAAAATTAAAAAATTGTATTCTATAACCGCCAACGCCACTCTGCAAGCTATAGCAATCCTTCGAGCACACTTTTGCTATGAAAAAGCTTCTCACAAAAAGCCATTTGCCATTCGAAGAATTTGTTTGAAAACAACGCAACACAAATTAGAAATTGGAGGCATGACTTGCCATGCACGCTTAGATATGTCTGCCTTTCTATAAAAGTCATCTACTATCTAAAAACTGCATATACGAGGGCCGCTTGAAAAGCCCATGCAAAGTCAGGGAGAGGGCATTACCGGCGCGCAACGAGGTTACGTTTAGTTAGTAGTATCTCTTGAAAGAACACACTAAGTTTCAGCCAGATCGGTCGATTTCTTTGTGTTTGGCATTCCTTTGAATCGAATGATTTTCCTTTTTCATCACGACACGCACCAGCTCACGCCTCACAAAATTTATGGAAATTGGGTTCCAGCTCGTTTCACACACCTCTCTATTCTGCAGACTTGGCTCCCATGGATACCTCGAACTACTTTTTCACCCCAATTTGAAGAAATGGCGGGCGAAAAGGTTTCAGTCAAACGAGGAGGTGAGTGCAGAAACGAATGACTATTTTTGAGACTTGGACAAATCCTATTATTCGGAGGGGACTAAAAACTATAACAGCGTTGGACGAAGCCTAAAGGAGGATATGTCGAAAAATAAAAAAGGCTTATCCCAAATAATTAAGCAGTTTTTATTTTTGCGCGGACTCTTCAAACCAACCTCGTAAATGTAAGAAAACTGCAGCAGTAGTGCGCCATACAAGAATTTGTTATTGGTTCGCATTGCCCTAAATTTGCAATTCGCCCGAATACATAGGTGATCAGCACATCAGATCCAAATTGAATAAAAAAAAATGTATGATATATCAAATTTCGCGAATAATAGTGGTCTACACCTACCTAATCCAGAGCTCGCTAATTCACATACTGGCCAGAGTTGGCTGATTTAAGACCAGTTCCCTTCCAGTTAGTTCATACGCAACGTGATTTCCAGGGATGTCACTATGCCTAGGGCCCCAGCCAACGTTCGTGGAACACCGCTTCGCCAGCTCATTTAGAATAATTCTGTATTCAAAGGCTACTTAGGAAGCAGTCTTTTGGCACTGTAGATATTTTATAACAGCTTATTGTTGGAGCAGAAAGCAATCACTTGTGTTATAACCGACGAGTTTCTAACCCTGAACGTGGCCTCTTTTGCAGCCTTAAGTCGAGCTTAACCTGATTTTTCTAATGTGCTCAAAAAATAATTTTAGTCTAATTTTTAGTCAAAATGAACAAATTCGAAGTCGGTTTTTTTATTAGACTCTTACTTTACTTTGTACTTGTAAAAATACCTACCCCGTCTTTTAGCGAGATTGCGCATTTACGCTTAATGAACTATTATTTCTTGTATTGGATATTAATTCGTATTTTATTCTATAGTCTTGGTTGTGGCACTCAAAAAATAACTTTTCGTTGTTGAATTGCAAAAATGAATGTTATTTTTTGAACAAAATGCCTGAGTTTCAGACTTGCAACCGCTCATTTCGCAGTTTTTTTTTGCCCAATCGATCTAACATTTTTGATCTCATCGAGTCACTTTTTGCAATTAAGTATCTGTATCTGTATTTCGAGTCAAGAACCGTTGAATATCAGTATAAGGAGATACCATGCACTCTTTTTGTGTCACGCCATAGAACATTCGAGATGTCATCGACGAAAACTGTACCTACAAACTCTTCGGAACAGCCACGCAAAGCATTTTTGGTAGCAACTGCAGCATCAGAAGGCAACTTGCACTTTGGCACACGAATAACTCGCATTGTCCTCAAACTGTAAATACCGCGGCTCCGAAGGTAGACAACCAAGCCGAACGAAGTGTAAAAATTATCAAAATAAATAATATGAGTGACATTGTCTTTCTCAAAGAGAGGCTTACAACGACATTTGATGCTGCGCCATATATGTATGTATTTATATACGTCGGTTGTTTTTTTGGCTGCATGAGAACTACTGATATCGATAAACTGAACGGAAAACTGTGTTGACATTTATGTTCAGTAAAGTTTGGTAAATCATTGATATTTACAAATAGTGGATATTTACTTTAAAGAAAAAAAACAAGAAACAAATTTATTCGCGAAGTTCATAGAGCACTGGCGGCATCATCGGCCCTTACATATGTCTTTTGAAATTAGGAATGTGATGCCATTACGGCGAAAGGCGAGTACTATCGAGCCATACTGGCTGAATTTTTGTTTCTAAAAATTAATCAGCTAAACATGGACGATATTTGATTCGAACAAGACGACGCAACTTGCCACACACCTGAATTTGGAACTTTGAATTTTTTAACTTTTAATATAAAGTTTTGAATTTTGAACTTTGAACTCTGAATTTTGAGACTTGAATTTTTAATATAAATTTTAGAATCATAGAATTTTCAATTTAAAATGTTGAATTTTTTGCCTTAAATTTTTAATTTGAATTTTGAGTTTTGAGTTTCGACTTTTGACTTTGAAACTTTAATTTTTACTATAAAATTTAGAATTTCAACTTTGAATTTTAAACTTTGAATTTTTAATTTGAAATTTTAAATAATCTTGAGCTTTAAATTCTGAATTTTGAAACTTGAAATTGCAGTACAAAATTTAGAATTTTCGAATTTTGAATGTAAAATATTGAATTTTTTACTTTAAATTTTGAATTTGAGTTTTGAATTTGAAACTTTGAATTTCGAATTCGCAATTTTGTATTTTGAATTTGGAATTTTTGAACTTTTAAAAAATTGTATCTTGAGCTCTGAACTCCGGAGTCCGAATTTTGAAGCTAAAATTTAGAATTTTAGAATTTGAATATAAAATTTGAAATTTTGAAGATAAAATTTTGAACTTTGAATTTTGGATTTTTTTTTAATTTGAAATTTTAAAGCAAAATTTGAATTTTTAAACTTTGAATATACAATTTTTAATCTCGAGCTTTGAATTCTGAATTTTGAAACTTGAATTTTTAATATAAAATTTAGAATTATAGAATTTTGAATTTTTTGCCTTAAATTTTTAATTTGATTTCGGGGCTTGGGGTTTTGAATTTTTGATTTGAAATTCTGAAGATAAAACTTTGCATTTCGAATTCTCAATTTTGTATTTTGAATCTGAATTTTGCAGTTGAAATTTTTGAACTTTTAATATAAAAATTTGGACCTTGAACTCTGAATTGCGGATTTCAAAACTTTAATTTTTAATATAAAATTTAGAATTCTAGAATTTGAAATTATGAAGATAAAATTTTGAATTCTGAATTTCGAAACTTGAAATTCTAGTATAAAATTTAGAGTTTTGAATGTAAAATTTTGAATTTCTTACTTTAATTTTTTAATCAGAGATTAGTGTTTTGAATTTGACATTTTGAAGGTAAAAATTTGAATTTTGAAGCTTGAATTTGGAATTTTCAATTGTGAACTTCGCGTCATAAATTTTTCATTTTGAGCTTTGATTATAAATTTTTGATTTTGAAGTTTTGATTTTGAATTTGTAATTTGTAATTTGTAATTTGCAACTTGTTATTTGTTATTTGTAATTTGTAATTTTTAATTTGTAATTTGTAATTTGTAATTTGTAATTTGTAATTTGTAATTCGTAATTTGTAATTTATAATTTGTAATTTGTAATTTGTAATTTGTAATTTGCAATTTGTAATTTGTAATTTGCAATTTGTAATTTGTAATTTGCAATTTGTAATTTGTAATTTTCAATTTCAGTTCTTGGTTTTTTTTCTGATTTGTAATTTTTAACTTTTAATTTTAAATTTTGAATTTTGAACTTAGGATCATAAATTTTTAGTATTTAATATTTAATATTTGATTTTCATTTTTAATTTTCAAATTTAATTTTTAATTTGTAATTTTAAATTCACTTTTTTTAGTTTCAATTTTTACTTTTTAATTTCTAATTTTTCTAATTTTTGGATCATGAATTTTTAGTTTTTATTATTTAATATTTATTTTTAATTTTCCATTTTTAGTTTTTAGTTTTTAATTTTTAATTTGTAGTTTTTAATTCGCAATTTTTAATTATTAATTTGTAACTTATAATTTTTAATCTTCAATTTTAATGTTTTAATTTTTTAGTTTTCATTTTTGATTTCGACATTTCCACATTTTTCAACCAAAAGTCGGTTTCTTTTAATGCTTATAGTTTCTTATGTACGTATGTATGTATGTATGAACATATCTACGGTTACAATTTTTCGTATCTCTAATGCAGTACATAAATATGTATGTATGTATGTATGTAAGTCCATTTGCAAGGCTGAAAACTCATATTTTTTTTTTTTTTTTATTTCTTTCTCATAGTTTTACCTTCTACTGTTTTGGTTATTCGTATCTTTTTTTATTCACTTCAACGAAATTTTTCTTTGCTTAATATTTTTCCCCCTACTTAATCGTAAAAGCAGTTGCTCGAATTTCTGTTGTCGTTCCGCTTCAGTAATTTCGTTTGCTGCTTTTAATTTGCTTCTTAGGTAGAAATTGACTTGAACAGAGTGTAGATATGTATCTAGTACGTGTCGTGTGTGTGTGTGTAAATATGTATGCACAGCAAATTTGAATCGCCACCGCCACGGATATGCATAAAAATTGCAACTTTTAAATACGAAACAATAACAGACGTATGTATGTATGTATGTACATACAAGTGCACATAAATGTGTTTATGGATGGCTTGTACGCCATCAATTGTGTGTGTGTGTGTGTGTGCATGTGGACGGATTCGGTTTCGGTTTCATCTCCATTATAGCAAATCAAATATTTAATGATTGACGCTTAACGCGACTTGACGCCAACGAAGCGAAAAAGACATGCAATTCTCAGCCGAAAAACACACGCACAAATATTATTACACAGATTATGCATACAAACCAATGTGTATACAAAATATGTAGGTACTTATGTGTATGCATCTACCCGGCATTATCACCTTTTCTACCCCTTGCCTAGCAACAAACCCAAATGGGCACAATGAAATCACCTTTTCCTTTCGACTCATTCAGTTCCATTTACAAATGCACAAGAGCATACATAGATGTGTATGTATGTGTCTACATACATACATAACAGACGCACACACATGTAGACTTGCATATGAATATCTACCGAAAGAAAGATAATAATAAATGGCGCTGATCATCAGATTACTAAAAAGTGTTGAGCTTAAATGTTCAGGTTATCAGCTCATAAAAATTGAATAGTAATTGTGAAGCAAACCATTTATAATTGCCGGATTAAAAGGGATTACAAACACCTCCATTCTTGCTTTTGTTTGTGTAATGGAAAAAGGCCTGTGTCAAATAAACTTTTTACAGTAATATTTAAAAGCAATTAATTTGTAATTAAATTAGAAAATTGTTAGTGTAACGCTAATTTGTTTGTTGAATTATTAAAATAAATATAAATAAACAAACAGCTGCCTCTTTTTGATGCTTAGTAAGTCATAAAGTCAAAGGCAAAACAAGCGCATTACCATTTCACGAGTGTAATTGGGCTGTTATTTTATCACACCCAAGCCGAGACTGCTGTTAAGTAATCACATTTCTCTTACGTAAAGTACAACTCTGTTAAGTAATGTTAAGTCGTGCAAGACCGTCGGTGAAGCGTTGATGCTATCCGAATAGTCACAGACATAGCTCGGGAGGCTCTCAGCGTGGGATATTGCGCAGTCATCACATTGCTTATAAGCGCACGGAAGCAAAAAAGGATTATGAGAATCACGATTGGCGGACACGAAGTATTCTCACAGGAGGCGATTAAGTATCTCGAAGTCATGCTCGACACAAGGCTAAGCTTCAAGTATAGAACGGTATCAGACGACGCAATATGTGTTATTGCTAGAAAGATACCAGTGGATATTCATGCGATGGAGCTGTATCGTCTCTATGGAGTAAAAGGAGTGAAACCGACAATAGCAGAAAAGGCGGTAGAAAGAACGCGATCGATGGTTGAATGGCAAAGAAGATGGGATGAGTCAACCAAAGGTCGGTGGACTTACAAACTCATACCGAACCTTGAAGGGTGGATGAATAGGAAGCATGGCGATATTGACTACTACCTAACTCAGTGAGATACTCACCGGACACGGCTGCTTCCTTGAATATCTACACCGTTTCCAGCTGGCCGACAGCCCTTTTTGCCCGAGTTGCTCGAATACAGTCGAGAGCGCAGAACATGTGGCCTTTCACTGCAGATGTTTGAGTGAAGAACGAGCAATACTGGCGAAGGCATTCGAACACCCGCCATCCCACGCAAGATTCGTCCAGGATATGTGCTCGACCATCACTAAATGGGACGCCGCAAAAACGTTCGCGGCTACAGTCGTGACGAGGCTCAACCGCTTTGACTGGAAAGGGAAAGCCCAGAAACGACAGCAATAGTTGCTACTGCAGCAACAACAGAGGCGGCAGCAGTAGACGCATAAAGATAGACTAAGTATTCAATACTATTAAGATACTAAATTAATTAGGTAGCAAGACTAGCTAGATTATTTTTTATGCAATGTGCCTAATCGAGCCAAGCCATAACTCGACAGTTCTTAGGAGAAAAGGAGGGGGAAAAAAATAGAAAACAACCTTAAAGCCTATTTGTTTATTACAAAGTTTTTGGTACCTTTGCTAGCAGGTGGACAGTGGAGATGAACTGTTTGAGACAAACCGACGACAGACACAGACGCTTTAGCCAAACACTCACAACAGTACCGAACTGAAGGCAAGACAATAGTTTGTGAGTATCGGACTATTGCATTTTCTCAGATGTTTAACTCCCCCACAACCGCTTTCGAAGCCAGTGGGAGAAGTGAATACCATCGATGGCGTAAAATCTCCATACGCCCACAGGAGCGGAATCTGAACTCAGGAATCTGTTGTGCCAATAGACATAAACGCGTTTCCACCTTGAAGAAATGCTAACGCGGTTCCAGGGTGAAAATCAGCCGAGGAGGAGGAATGTTATAGTGTTAGTGGGAGCATGCCCCACATACCATTGGTGTGACGGCACCTTTGATGATGTTTCAGACATTTTGATTTACACCTCCTGACTAAAAAAAAACAAGTCGTGCAAGACTCTGTTACGCAATGCAGCATTCTATTAGAACAATCGTGCAAGCAGCACTCGTTACCGAAATATCTCTTGAAACGAGGCTTCCGTTGAGTTAAGGTCCAGTTAGAGGGAGCCGTAACCATAACCACATAAATTTGCTGATCGAACCAACCTATGGGCAACACTATCAACGATTATTTATTTATTTTTTTTTTGTTTATTCAATTAATAGTCTAAAAAATCCAATGAATTTGGAACTTTGAATTTTTTAACTTTTAATATAAAATTTTGAATCTTGAACTTTGAATTCTGAATTTTGAGACTTAAATTTTTAATATAAAATTTAGAATTATAGAATTTTGAATGTAAAATTTTGAATTTTATACTTTAAAGTTTTAATTTGAATTTCGGAGCTTGGGGTTTTGAATTTTTAATTTGAAATTCTGAAGATAAAACTTTGCATTTCGAATTCTCAATTTTGTATTTTGAACCTGAATTTTGAAGTTGAAATTTTTGAACTTTTAATATAAAAATTTGGACCTTGAACTCTGAATTGCGGATTTCGAAACTTGAATTTTTAATATAAAATTTAAAATTCTAGAATTTGAATATAAAATTTGAAATTATGAAGATAAAACTTTGAATTCTTAATTTTTTAACCTTCAATATAAATTTTTTAAGCTTGAGCTTTGAATTCGGGATTTTGAAACCTGAAATTTTAGTGTAAAATCAAGAATTTCCGAATTTTGAATGTAAAATTTTGAATTGTTTACTGTACATGTTTAATTAGAATTTTGAGTTTTGAATTTTGATTTTGAAATTTTGATTTTAAAATTTTGAAGATAAAAATTGGAATTTTCTATTTTGAGCTTCGCGTCATGAATTTTTAATTTCGAGTTCCGAGTTTCTAATTTTAAATTTTGAATTTTGAACTTTGGATTATCAATTTTGAATTTTCAGTATTTCTTACAGGCTATGAAAAGCAGTTTGATGCTAAAAAATTTAATCCAAAAGAAACTAAACTTATAATTTACCAGTTTCATTGTAATGCATAAAAGAAAAAGATAACACTTCTTAAAATTTACAGAAAAAGAGTATTAGAGAATACTTAGATTTTAGTTAAATTATTTATTTAGTAACAATTTGAAATGATTTTTTGTTGAAGAAAAATCGAGGTCACTATGATTTGAAAGCAAATTAAATTCGAAGCATTGGAAGCATAATTAGTTCTAACCAACCCTAACCAGACAATATTACGATATTTTAAGCTTCGCTGAGGAATATTGAAATTAATTTTCGCGAGCAACGATGGGGAGTCAATCGCCGCACTTATCAAATCGAAAAGGAGAGTGCGGGAGAGATTAGTCCTTCTAATATCTGGCGTTTTTAGATTAATGAGCAAGCACCAACTTTTATAGGATGGAAATGGATGAGTGAAATTCAAAGAACGCAACGCGTAACGCACAAAAGCTTTCTGGACACGTTCAAGCGTACTAATATGACAAGTAAATTGTCTCCAAATAAAGACGACGCATTCCAGCTTCGAACGCAGCAGATATGTATTTTCAATTAATTGACACTTTGGGCAAAAAGTAAGGTGAATTTGGTTGTAAAATGAAAAATCTTTATTTATTCTTATAAATCAATTTCATCCCCTTCAAAATAATCCCCTCTCGATGAAATACACTGTCATCATGATCTTTATTTTTGAACGACTTTGACGTGCTCTTTTCGGTCTGGCCTCGCCTTTAGTACGATATTCGCTTGATTGGTCGGTTGTTTCAGGGTCGTAAGCATAAATCCAAGTCTCATCTCCCGTAATGATGCATTTGAGCTTGTCCTGATAGCCCGAAAGCATTGTTTCACACACATCAACGCGACGACTTTTTTCCAAGAAATTGAGAGTTTTCGGTACCAAACGAGATTTGACTTTTCGTAGGCCCAAATGGTCTTTCAAAATGGTTTTCACAGATCCTTCTGATCTTCCGATCATAACAGTAAGGTCTTTAACAGTCAACCGACGATTTTTGAGCACTAACTCCTTCACTTTATTGACGTGTTGGTCATCTGTTGACGTCGATGGTCGTCCGGAGCGCTCCAAGTCATCAACACGTTCTCGACCCTCTTTGAAGTCTTTGTACCACTTATAAACATTTTTCTGCGACGTGGTCGAATCACCAAATGCCTTCTGCAACATGCTAAACGTTTCCGCAGCCGAAATTTCATTCCGCAAACAAAATTTGATGGCACTTCTCTGCTCAATCAAATCAGACATTGTAAAAATCGAAAAATGCACTCTTGGTCGTTTGGTAAACACAAGCGTAAATATATTACTGATAATGACATTCACATGAAAGTTGGCCCAGATGTTATAAACAGTGCTGCCAACTCATGAAAAAAGTAACTAGAGCGAAATTTTAATCCCGCGAAGCTCGACAAATAAATTCCCCTTACTTTTTGCCCACGTTTTTGGGTGTAAGGCCGAGCTCCTCCTCCTATTTGTGATGTGCGTCTTGATGTTGTTCCACAAATGGAGGGACCTACAGTTTCAAGCCGACTCCGAACGCCAGGTATTTTTTATGAGGAGCTTTATCTCGGAGGTTTGCCATTGCCTGTTGAGGAACGACCGCTATTAGAAAAAACGTTTTCTTCATTTTGCTCTTTTAACGAGATTCTCTCTGAATTCCGAATGGTAGTCACGCATCAACCCATTCGGCTACGGCGGCCGACCTTAACCCCATTGAACATCTGTGGAACACTGGCCATGGCGAAGACACCTGTTTTAACACTCACGGATTTACTGCGCCTCCCTCGTAAATTTGTTTTGTGGTAATGTACGCAAGCGTGCATAGATCCAAAAATAGCTACTTCATATGCTTACCCACTTACATACATATGCATATAATCATTTCAGATAATTTTTTATTACTTTAAGAGAGTAATCAATAGTGTTTACTTTATTTTATTGTTCGAGAGTTTTATGCGCCAGCCGCTGCTATCCGCTTAAGCTTACGAGCTGTAATAAAAAGATGAGGGGAAATCCAAAACGGTTGTTTGTAATGGCACTTCTCAGACGATTTCAAGTATCTCATCAAGGATCTCTTGTAAGAGTTCAGACATTAATAGAAGCCCGTAGGCGTACTCAACTTTTTCGCCGATTTCAAGATAGGGAATTTTGATACCTACAGCAGAATATTATGGCGACAAAGTTTTAGATTGCTTTCTAAATGAAAATGCTGTTGTTGTTCTCTACACATTAAGCTCAAGGAAATATTTCCTTAAATAAAAAATATTAATATTCACTCTACGATATGCTAAAGTCAGAAAATTACTAGAAAAGAATCGCAGCATATCCCTCATGATCCACTCTGATAGATCCCTCCGATAAAGACTTGAAGGGCAAAGAGATACGAGTCCATTGGTGATACTGTCTATCTGATTTGAAGCACAGAGATTTACCAGGGAACTGTGGGGCAGACCAACTTGCAAGGGAAGGCACCTGTATGCCAAACATAAGTAATTTTATGGAGATACCTCTCGCAACTTGTAAGCTCCTCATTAAGGACGCACTAATCAATTCTGCAAATCAGAGATGGATTAGCGCTAACACCTGCGAAATTGCTAGGCAAACATGGCCAAGGCTAAATTTACGTCTGTCCAAGAGTATTATAAAACTGAGTAGACTTCAAATCAGAACCTTAGTAGGGCCCCTTACAGGACATTGTCTCATAGGAAATCATGCAAGGAGATTAGGCGTTTACACGCATGATTTCTGTCGTAGCTGCAGAAATGAGGAGGAATTGGAAACAATTCAACACCTTTTTTGCACATGCCCGGCTCTAGCCAGAAGCAGAAACCGATTTTTGAAATCCTACTTCTTAGCGAATATAGATAATCTATACACTTTAGGTATCAACAACCTTTTACGCTTGGTCAAAAGCTGAGGATGGTTCAATATGGAGAGGGAAATGTAGCCCAGCCCCCGCGGCTCACAACGGACCCATTCCGTGGTCTAAGTGGCATCGTTGCCTCTATGTGCGTTGCGGCTGCCAAACCTACCTACCTAGCTACCTTTGTACCACAAACTTGCTCCATTATCAAATTCCCAAATAAAATGCAACAAATGAAAGTAATGAAATACTAAATATTTTCGCAATCCTCTGTTTTTTTTTCACTGTTTCGAATTTTTTCCTACTCTTAAATTCTCTCAATTTGTAGCCTCTGTGGTTGCTATGTATGGCGACTTTGCTTCCGCCTGCCGCTCAGTGTGCGCCAGCGATGCTTTGGACAAATTATTGTTGAAGCATTTCATTGTGGTTTTCTACATTATGTTAATTTTTAAATAATTTTTTATTGTTGTGAAATATTTTGCATTTTTTGACCGAAATTTAAGTTCATGGACACTTCAGCGATGTATTTGTAGAAGGTTGTTTGTTGTTCTTGTTGACTGTTGGCTGTTGAATAAAATGTGCATACGAAAGTAAATAACCAAACACGAGTGAATGTCTATTCGTTTCATATGTTTCGTACGCGCACTTATGTGTGCATGTATGCATGTATGTATGTATGGCTGTGCTTTATTTTAATCTACTCCGCGATTGCTTCTGCTGCTGCAGCATTAATTGAATGGCGCGGCGAATTGAAGTTTGCACGCCAACTTGTATGGGAAGCCAATTGAAATTTTGGCATCGACAAATTATTTATAGCCACTGAAGTACAAATGTTCGTATGTATGTACGAGCATGCAGGTATGCATGTGAGTGTTGGGTGTACCTACAAATAAATAATTTTAATTATTTATTACCTATGTATGATGTTGCTGTTATACTGTATTGTTCGATTAGTTTTGCAGCGTGAAAAAAAGCATTAACAAAATATTATAAAAGTTGGTGAACAAAAAATACACCAACAACAACGAAATTGAAACCTGTGCTAGACTTTGATTGCTGGTTTTTTAATTTTTAATTTTTCATGTTTTTTGGCGCTCATTTGCCTCCAGTTGATCTTGAGCGTTTGTTAACCCCTTTACTAAAAGTTTTTGTTGTTGCCAACGATCATAAGATACACTCACACATATGCACCTTTATTTCTGGCTGTGTGTTATGCCCATTTTTTGCATTCACAAATATTTATTTCGCCGCTTAATTGGTTTGACTTTTTCGTTTTAAAAGCTGTAAGGTTAACATTTTTAGAAGTCATTATCATTTGACGATGTGTAAAAAATACTATGTTTACTATATTTACATATTTTCTGCGTCAGAAATTACTGTCTGCCAAGAAGTGAATGCCTAGTATTTGACATCAGAGCCATTGGAATAAATTTGTAATTAGTTTAAGTTTATTTATTACAGTCGCAAAAAATTGGAAAAGGCTGTTCTACCAGCTCAAATCAATTGACACATTGTTTTTGTTTGTCTATTATTTATAATTTGGTGATTAGCCGCATTTGCGATTTCTATAGTAAATAAAGTGCGAACTGCTTCTAATCAGTTCGTTATTAATTTTTATAATAGACCCTGCTGAATACTTGCCACAAAATATTTTTAAATATTCTCTACAATAAGCTGAATGAATATGTAGAAAAAATTATCGGCGACTATCAATGTGGCAGACCATGTACGTTTCAACAGGACTCGGCGCCGTCTCACAAAGCTCGGGTGAAGCAAGAATGACTAAAAAACAACATTCCGAACTTCATAACGTCCACACAATCGCTCTCAAATTCCCCAGACGCGTATCCAATGGATTATTTTCTTTGGGCCATTTTGGAGAGCAAAATCCGTACTAAAATATTCACCAGTATCGAGGCGCTGAAAAAGAGCCATTGTCCGCAAGTGGGCCAAAATACCAGCAAATCACATTCGGGCAGCTTGCGATTCGTTTCTGGACCGTCTGAAGGCCATAATCAAAGCAAAAGGTGGTCATATCGAGGCAAAAGTAAATTGATTCTTAATTTTGTATTATTTTCACACATTTTTTACTTTGAATTAAATTAAAGTAATTTTCCAAACTAAACGTATTGCCTTTTTAATTGGTTAGACTTCGAGTGCCGGACCCTGTAATTCCATTACTGTGGGCAAAAAGTAAGGTGAATTTATTTGTCAAACTTCGCGGGATTAAAATTTAGCTCTAGTTATTTTTTTCATGAGTTGGCAGCTCTGTTAATAACATCTGGGCCAACTTTCGTGTGAATGTCGTTATCAGTAATATATTTACGCTTGTGTTTACCAAACGACCAAGAGTGCATTTTTCGATTTTTACAATGTCTGATTTGATTGAGCAGAGAAGTCCCATCAAATTTTGTTTGCGGAATGAAATTTCGGCTGCGGAAACGTTTAGCATATTGCAGAAGGCATTTGGTGATTCGACCATGTCGCAGAAAAATGTTTATAAGTGGTACAAAGACTTCAAAGAGGGTCGAGCACGTGTTGATGACTTGGAGCCCTCCAGACGACCATCGACGTCAACAGATGACCAACACGTCAATAAAGTGAAGGAGTTAGTGCTCAAAAATCGTCGGTTGACTGTTAAAGACCTTACTGATATGATCGGAATATCAGAAGGATCTGTGAAAACCATTTTGAAAGACCATTTGGGCCTACGAAAAGTCAAATCTCGTTTGGTACCGAAAACTCTCAATTTCTTGGAAAAAAGTCGTCGCGTTGATGTGTGTGAAACAATGCTTTCAGACTATCAGGACAAGCTCAAATGCATCATTACGGGAGATGAGATTTGGATTTATGCTTACGACCCTGAAACAACCGACCAATCAAGCGAATATCGTGCTAAAGGCGAGGCCAGACCGAAAAGAGCTCGTCAAAGTCGTTCAAAAATAAAGGTCATGATGACAGTTTTTTTCGATTTTCGTGGTGTGGTGCCCTATGAATTCCTTCCACCTGGCCAAACTGTTAATAAGGAATATTATTTGAGCGTTATGCGTCGTTTACGTGAAGCAACTCTTGGTTTTTGCATCACGATAATGCACCGTCTCACATTGCACTCATTCTTCGTGACCATTTCGCCAAAAATTCCACGCATATCGTTCCGCAACCACCGTATTCGCCTGATTTGGCTCCGTGCGACTTCTGGCTATTCCCAAAACTCAAGAGACCACTCCGGGGCACACGTTTCGAGTCGATGTGAAGAAGGTGCTGATGGCTATACCGGAAATGGACTATTTGGCATGTTTCGGGGATTGGAAAAATCAATGGCATAAGTGTATTTCATCGAGAGTGGATTATTTTGAAGGGGATGAAATTACAATGAATTTACAAGAATAAATAAAGATTTTTCATTTTACAACCAAATTCACCTTACTTTTTGCCCACAGTACATATATGTGAGGTCGGAGCTTTGTACTGGCCATTCAAGAACTGCCATTGTATCTTTGGAAAGCTAATTTCTCACTACTTTTGTGGTCTGCTTTGGGTTGTCATAATGCATGAATAACTCATGGACTCGAATGAATATGGCTCTATCGCATATTTTGAGAATATCAGGGTAGACAAACTTATCCATATGGCAATCCACATTAAAAAAATAGAAGCGGGTGCACCGCAAGGCAGCATTCTTGGACCAGTTTTTGAAATTTGAAAGGTTGAGCCAAGAGAGATTTGGTAACTCCTCAACCTAAAAAGCACATATAATATTTAAAGCTCTGAAAAGTAGATAGTCAAGAAGGAAAGGAGAGAAGTAACAGAAGGAAAAAATTGGATAGAGTGGAGGAATAGAGCTGGTTAGACCTGTGAGAATTTTCTAGATTCTTTAGTAAATCTGAAAATATCCTCCAGTTTGAGAGAATAAATTTTACTTGCTTTCAAGACATCGAAACTTAAAATTCGTGGCCTTGCTCTAGCAAAGGCAGGACTCTCACGGACAAAACTCTCAGTGCCATCCGCCGCTTCTATGCAAAACAGGCAAATCGGGTCCTCAATGATTCCAATGGTGGTCATATGTTAATTGTGTCCTATAATAGTGCCAACTATCAATCGAACGTTCTCTCTTCCTAGTTTTAGTAGAAAGTTTAACAGTTTTCTGTTCGGGTTTGTCATAAAACACTTTGCAGTTCTACAGCGTTCTAGGCCGGACCAACACGCTCTTCATGTAAATTGCATACATAATCGCTGATCCACTTCTTGATTCCTGCGGAACTGATTGAGATTATTGGCTCTGGTCCCTGTGGGGTAACTGCAGTCGGCCAATTCATCGGTAATTTCATTCCCTTGAACCCCGCAGTGTCCCGGTATCCATATAAGTACGAGCTTATTCTGTCTTGTAACAGAATTAGCTTCTTCTTCTATTCTTACATAAAGACTCCACTCTGTTTCCCGCTCCATCTCCTCTCAATTAGCCATTCTGCTACTTTCAGAATGCCAAAAATTTCCGTTTGGAAAAAAGTTGCCATAGCATAATAATTCCTATTACTATCGTTTAAATAACATCCGGCTCCAAAACCTGCTTAATTCTTGGACCTATAGGTAAAGAAAATATCCGTCAAACCTCTTTGAATGCCCTCTGGAGTACTCCATTGCTCACGCAGTGGAATTCTGACATCAAATTTCTTACTGCTCAGATAGTATCAAAGTTTTCTCTGTGTCCCGAAGTTCCGTCTTCGTGCCAGAAATCATATTTATGGAGTCTACACTTTGCTTTTCTTGCTTCCTGTTGTATCTTAAGATCCAAGGGGAGCAAATCAAAAGTAGCATTTAGAGCATCGCCGGAGATTGCACCCATGACACCCTTCTTCTTCTTCTTCTTTTTCTTCTTAGCGTCACAGTCCTTGGTGAACCATTGCTTCCTTCACAGCTTCTTGCCATCGATCCCGATTTACAGCCACTTCCCTCCAACATTGCATTTTCCTGAGATCAGCTTCCACATCTTCTAGCCACCTTTCCGCGGGCGTCCCCTTTTTCTTTCTCCAATTGCGCGAAGATCTAGTTCCTTTTTCGATAAGTGCCATTTGTCAGCCTAAGCGGACCACAAATCCTTCGGAGTACTCTTCTTTCAAAGGATATTAGCTGTTTTGTCTCGTTAGCCTTCAGCGTCCATAGTTCACAGCCATATGTAAGCACAGGTCGTATCAGTGCCTTACACGTTCTTAATTTTTGTTCACGCGATAACGGAACCGTAGTGCATAAACATACACTTCTTGGCAGCCTGTATAGTTCCCGAAGTGTGGATTTATCAATTTTCCACAAAACAACAACAACAATCATAAGTGGTGATTGATCTGATAAGTGCTGTGTATATCCACATCCAGGTTTCAGATTAGCAGGTTTCAAATCCCAGGTTTTGCCAAAGATTCTTCGGCATTGTTGAAAGTTCCTGAATGCGCGATTTATTTATCTTCAGCGAAACGTGTGTTTCCCCAGTCAGTTTCTTACCCAAGATCACTCCTAGATATTTAACTTTCTCAGAGAGTCTGAGTGGACCAGTGCTATAATTATAATGTGAACTAAACCTTGGAATATTAAATTAAACGAGAGCAGAATTGCATGAATTCGGTTACAGAATGCTACCAAATCTACTACATATATTCTCCAGATTTAGCCCTATTTTATGTCTCTAACCCCTTGAAGAGAATTGCAGCGGATTGCGGGTTGACTGATACCAGCTGCCAAAATAAGAACAAATTTAATAGCTGAAATTGCACAAAATTGCGACGGTTACGAACTTCTGGGCGTCGGTTATTTTTACGGCGACAAAAAAAATAGATTAATTTTTATTTTCTCCGGCGGGTTAAAGACTCAGTGTTGCTTTTCTGATTACTTGATGACAATTGATTTATTTACAAGCAACCGCTGGCAAATAATATTCGATTTGCACAAGAAACCCTGCAAATGATCAATCATTTAGAAAGGAGTAGTTTTGTTTTTGTAACAATGACTTCAATGAGTTGATTTGCAAATACCGCAAACGCAAAGATTTCACTTCCACATTAATTTTATTGTAACCACAAAATGCCAGCTGAAAACCGGCTCGTCGCAATTGTGTTTAACCGCCCGAATTTTCCGATGGAACTGGATCAGCTGATCACCACCCTACAACCCGTTAGCCGCTGCCCGGCTGCAATTCTGCTTCGGGCCGAATGAGGTAATTGGTGAAACAAACGGCTATTCTGAGGGCCTCGAGAAATCGTTTTACACACCTACACATACATACATATATGTATGTATGTAAATTTGTTTTGTAAATGGAGCTGTTCGTAAAAGTTTGACGATGAAGTCAAGAGCTTTTTGCTTGGCCGAATTGTGTTTCTTAATAAGTTTTCAGCGACTTACTGATGCACCCTCGTATGCTTGCAAACATATTCGAATACTCCACATTTATTGTTATTTTCATTTTTATCTTTTACGGAATTGTTTTAGTTTTTTCCGTTACTTTGGGTTTTCCTTCTACTGTTTTCTGCGCATACCTATGCACATACATACATACGTATGCATGCTCACATAGATATGTATTAATGTAGGTATGTACGTATTTGGAGTCCGGGCATGTCCGGCACTGCTCGCTTCTGGTCAATTCGTTATTATTAGCGTATCGCCTGTGGTTGCTGTCTTCTTTTGTTGCTGTTGCTGCTGTTCTCAGTGTCTTATTTGTGCTTGTTGTCATACTTTTTCATTGTTTTGTTTTCAGCAATGTTGATTTTACGGGGCAATCGCCGTCTTCTCGGCTACTTCACTACAATCATTACGCTCTTTTCGTTTGCGTGCTCACTTTAGGTCTCTTTCTCTCTCTAGAATTTCAATCTATCTATTCGCTCGTCATTTCGCTTAATGTGCTTGATTCCCTCTGCTTCCTTCTCGTTTTCGTGCAGTTTGCTGTTATCGCATTGCTGTTTGTACATATATGTATGAAAGATACTCGTCGCCGTTTTATGTGGGTTAGATGACCTCAAAATATGTAATGTCGGAAGTGTTGTAAATTAAATGAATAATGAAAACAACAACATTCTGACAAATGCGAATGTGTAAGTTTTTTTTCTCTTTTTGCTGTTTTTGAATTTGTGCACAACAACAAACCGACTGTATAATTTGCAGTAAATGTTCGTTTACTTTGTTGTTGTTGCTTATGAGTTTGACTTGGCAATGAATTTAACAGCGTTGCTTTTTGCGTTGGTGTAACTGTTTCTGACATACATACATACATGCATATGCATGTATGCTTAAACATCATAGAAAACAAAAAGAAGAGAACAGAGAACGCTGAACTACCAAGAAGGAGAGATGCAGAGAATAAGCGACAACATTAACAGTAACGATCAGCGTTTAAAGTCAGTTTTCGCAGTTGCTATTGTTTTATTGGTTGTTGTTGTGATTATATGCTGATAACGCCGCTTAAGTGACGACAGTGAGCGCTGTTAATGCCCCTCACCTAAATTTTTAAGGAAACATGTGTGCATAAATACGAGTACATGTATACATACATATGTACATACAGCTGCACACAGAGCAATGCCACACTTCTTTGGAAAAATGTTTAACTCTAGGGATATAAATTTGCCCAAATGGTACACAAAATAATGCAGACTTATGAAATATGTATTTCATTTGAAAATTCGTTAAGAAGCATGCACAGTCACAGCGAAAATTAACCTACAACTTCCAAATAATGCCTTTATGAGAGATTTTTTTTATTTAAAAAAACCGAATACACTAACGAAGTGCTAAAGAACAAAAATATTAATTGCGGTAATAAAGTTGGAAATTAATTTAAAGTATTTAGAAAAGCGGAAAAAAATGAGTTCACAGTACATAAAAAATTACTTAAATCTTATTAAAATAAATATATGTAAATGTTTTAGGTAGTATTTAGTTGGGCTTTCCTTTGTCTCTGCTATGGCCCTTAAATGATTTTGCATGGGAAAAACAAGCTTTTTAGTTCCTATTTGTTGCTACATATAAATTCTCTTGCGTATTCGGCGATCTAGTTCATTCCATTAATGTTCTATAAGGTTGAGGTACGGTGAATGGTTGTGGCGAATCGAGTTGCTTATGCCCGTTATGAAGGAACCATTCTTTTACTATAAGGGATCTGTGCTTCGGATATTTGTCCTGCCGGAAATACCATCCGCCACTCAAACCCAATTTGCTTGCCGATTCTTTCAAATTGCTTTTCAGAATATCTAAATAAAGAAAGCGATCCATAGTTGATCCACAAACTACAATTTACTGGCCTGATGCGTTGGCATACAGCCCTATAACCTTACCGAACCCCCGTCATACTTAAGTCAAAGTTGGCTTAAGGTTTCCCATGTCTCAAAATACTGAAATAAGCGCATTTTTATTTTTCCATGTAGATACATACATAAATACATATGCATCTAAATATTTACCAGCTTATCATACCAAAATTATTTGCACTTCATATTATCCAATCAGTACTTCAAATAAACAATTTTAAGCATCAAATTCTGTGTAGCTCAATTGCTCTCGCCCTCGGCCATGCGGGTGTGTTTGACCCATTCGGCGCGTGCAATGCATTATTGCTCGCGATGCTTTCAATTCTCTGTCGTTTTCATGTTTACTGTTGTTGTACTAATTGTTTTGCGTCGTCTTTTTTCTATTATTATCGCTGATGACGTGCTCTAGCTGTGTCGTGCGGTTAGTTTTCTGTGACGATTCAGCATTAAAATTCAATGTAATGCCAGATGCGAGAAACATAAACAAAGAACCCGAACAGCAGCAACAACAACACCAAAAAACAAAATAACGTAAAAGTTCGCCCATAGCGGCTATGAACTTGAAACGACAGCGAACGCTCTTAGTTGGTCAAATCTCAAGCTACTGTGTTTTTGTTAGTGAGAGATTGAAAATTTAAATGAAAATGAGAGCGCGAGAGCGAGAGAGCGAGCACAAGTGTTAAAGGTTACATTAGGTTAAATTAGACGTGCCATAACCATTACCACATAAATCTGCTGATAGAACAAAGCTAAGGGCATCACTGTAATTGATTAGAAGTGCAATACTATAATATCGTAGTATTAACCGTGCAGACCAATTGAATTTTGGTTTTTCACCGTAACCATAAACAGCTGATTGTTGATTTGCTGTTATTTTATTAATGAATAAATTACCAAGTAAAAAAAAATTAAAGCGTCTCGCACTGCTGTATTGAAAAAAAAAATAAAAGCTGCTGATCCGAATTTTTAATTTTCCCGTCCTGATATTCCTCTTTATCCTTTATTTAAAGCATAGAAGCGTATCGAAAGGTGAAGCGGTATTTGGCAAACTAACGCCGGCTTGGGAGTCGTTCGATCAAATATATGAGGTATATGACACCCGGAGCGACATAAATGTGCCCGAAACCTATGGTGGTCATATTTGTTACGCTAGTTTTGAGTGCAAATTCCCGTAATGAACGCAAGATTACCCAAATTGAAGAGCAAAAATTTGTATTGCTTTGGCGTGACGAAAATTTAAACGAGTTGCTTGACAGATCGAAGCAGAGAGTGCCAAAATAGTCAGTTTTTCCAAACAAAAATAAAAAAATCGAGTTTGGTTGATGTGAACAAGAAAGGTAATAGAGAGAAAAAAAAGTTATTTGTTTACAAAAAAAAAAAATTAAAAAAAGAACAACATTTTCATAAGCTCAACAGCTGATTCTGCAAAATTCACTGAGAACAGATGGCGGAACCGCAATGTGAGCAGTTTTCTTGTTTGTGCGAGTATTCTCTCGAGCGCGTGCAAATGCTACTTAATTAATACCACGAATGCATTTAGCTTTTTTATGCACTATTTGAGAGGGCGTTTTGCCTCTCGCTCTCCCTCTCAGCAAGCTTTTCACTATTTTGCAGCATTTAGCTGTACTGTGTGAAAGGTCTTTCCAACTTTTATTTACAATTATGTAGTTTATCATTCCACCTGATGATGCCCTATGAACTTGAGCGTTTGATCGCATTGTATGAACCGCAGATATGGCTTATGACATTTCGACAATCAGTTCGTTACCCTGAACTTTTCACTGAGTTCCGGTACCCACAAAAGACTGATCGATATGCGCATATGCATACACAAATATAAGCATATATGTATATGGGGATCAGCTGTACTAGTGTGTGTGTGCTCACTCTTAGCGTTACTCTTTTCTAGTAGCCACTGACGCTCACGCTAACTAGGTTCGCTCTTATTTGCTCTTTCAATTTCAGCATTCGGGGTTCATTTCATTTGTATTTTGTTTTTATATTTTGCTTTTCAAACAAATACAAAGGTGCATATGTATACGATTTGTACGTGTTGTTGGTGGGCTACTAATTATCTTGTTTTGTATTTCTGAGGCTGGTGCGGTTTGTAATTATTTGCTCTGCAGCTACTTACCGAGCAATCATTGCCACCTTCCTTTTAACATTTGTTTTGATTTTATTTTTGTTTTGTTTTCTCTCAAATCATAAATATTGGAAGTGAATGCTTGCCGTCGTACAGAGAAAACATACATACATACATATGTAGGCAGTGCTTTTCTTGTGTAATTGTGACTAACAGAGATCAGAGACACTCGCGATAACAGAATAGTTACGATAACGATACGGTTTGGTTAACATTAACGGCAGAGAATTACCCCTGTTTAACGTACATATGCTAAAATAAACTCGAGGTGTCATAGCCGTAAACAGCTGATAATTGCATACATACTTACAATTTATTTGTTCATTTCGAAAGTGCAGAAAGTAAGGAAAAGATAACAATATGAGTAGTGATGAGGAAATGAGTAATCTATTCATTAATACCTATAATAGGATTATATGTACATATGTATGTATATCACAATGCAGCAAATCAACAATCAGCTGTTTATGGTTACAGCGAAAAGCCAAAATTCAATTGGACTGTACAGTTACGGTTATGATTACGACATTTTGGTGTTGCCCATAGATTGGTTCGATCAGCAGATTTATGTGGTTATGGTTAGGGCACCTCTTATTTATCCTTTAATACTAATAATCGTCGACGATTCGCTAAATAATTTCAAAACTATGTTTTTTTAAAACGAAAAAGTAAAATTACGTAATTTTATTAACTTTAATTGAATTTAATCCATTTTTCAGGTACATAAGAAATACAACTGGACATGAAGTTTGGCTTGTATCCAATGATGTAGCAAAGACAAAATGAGTAAAATGCGAGTGGTGGTCGGCCAATCGGCGAATATTAATTTAAACAAGTTCATGCTTACAGATGAAGACCTACAATCACTCCCTCAGAAGGAGCTGGTACAATTCATAAGCATACTTAACAGTCAATAGACAGCATAGGATGCACAATAGATCAAGGCTTATTCAGGATTAACATTCTCTTCTTCCAGAGGGCAGGGCATTCACAGAGGAAATGGAAAATCGTTTCCGTTTACAACTGCGATAGTGTGTGTCATTAGGAATGCCCATTTTGCCTGCTTGTTCCCCGTAAGACCAAAAGCCAGTTGTGACTGCCGTAAGTCTCCATGCGCCTCGTCGTTTCATGTTTATCAATGTTGACGTTTATTTGAAGTTGTATAGATGGGCCATAAGTTTTGCTAATTTTGCTTGTCGTCTGGTCTTTCCATCTACAATCCGCGATTCTGAGGTATTTTGAGGGAATTGTATTCTTGATTGCATCCAGTGGTGTGAACACCGATTCCGCAAAAACGTTATTAATGACAGATCTTGTCACTTCGTCTGCTTTTGCGTTATCTTCAATGTTCCGAAAAATAAACTAGAAATCATCAGAACAAACCTCCTGTCGTTTCTATTTTGGCTCAGACTTGTTTATTTTGGACTTCACCTTGTATAATTTAATTTTAATTTCATTTCCAATGTTGCAAACTTTGTACTGAACATATCAAAAATATAATGATAATATAATAATAAATTTCAAATTCTGTTGAAAATTTGCCCAAATTTTATGAATCTTGTGCAAATTTTGCTTATTTGTTAAAGAATGAATTTTGGTATTTCTCATAGAAAGAACTACATTTTAATAAAAAATTTATTGAAATTAAAAATAAATAAATAAAGGGCCAGCTAAACATGCAAAGATATGCACAATTGTGTGTGCATTTTCCTAAGCGCTTCAATGTGAAAAAGTTTAGAAATTCCTTTGGTTTTGAAGACTTCTACTTAAAAATATTTGAAATTCCTTAACAGTTTCTTCTTTGTTAAGTATTTAGACAGTTTAATTATCTTCTATTATAGTCTGTGTTTAATTATCACTCCTTTTTGTGTTATTTGATAATTTACGCAACTTATTTGATAATTTACGCAACAATAAAAATTGCATTAAACTCTCAAGTTCGTCGCTTTAATATCATTTGTAGGCTCGCTTAAGTGCTAAATGGCTACTAGAGTAATAAAATAACTAAAAATATTGCAACGCAATTTTATTCACAATGCTCTCTCGCCGCAATTATTATTTGCATGTAATATGTACGAGTATATACATACAAAAATACATACTCATTAGGCCAGGTCGATTTGTGGGGAGGCAAAAAAATCGCTCGTTGCTCTGTGAAAATCATATTCTAGGGATCAAAATAAGAAACTTTACCGAAGGAACCATACCTCTAAAACGAATTCTGATGTCCCCCAATTTGGGTCGTTTAAATAAATTACCTGGATTTAGCAAGTTTTGCCATCAGATCAATAAATTATGCAATCAAAACTCTTAGTTCGGTTAAGCGAATGCAAGAATGCCGAAAATCTTTACAATTTCATCAACAGCAAAACGTGAATTTCCAAGTTAAAGAAACGTTAACTGCGCCAGTTGAGGAGCATTTCGTTGACAGAACAGGAAGATCAGGAAGGCCGTACTGAAATTTCCAAAACGCATCCATGAATACTAATCGAATATTTGACCACACGGACGTCAGTTGCGGAGTAACACAATCAGCCTTATTGTAAACTTCGCGTGAATGCAATTCCCAATGGAAAAATTTCCACATTTGTTCTGTTCCAAGACGAATTTATTACAGGTGACAGCAAACACATATAAGTAAAACCCTACATGTATTTGTTGTTGCGTTTGGTCCAAGCATCACGTCAAAATCAGCAAGCAAATGTAAACATACGAATGTAAACATACCAATACATACAAACAAAGCATATCATTTTGACGTAAGCCATACCTACGGCGAAAAATTCAGCTGGGTGAATGCTGTCGCCTTAATAAATCCACCTTGTTCTGTTCTCATTGTGAACTTTACATGTGAAAAATTTCCCATTTTCGAAAAACCGTCAACAAATGTTTTTCCACGTGAATGTATAGAATTTGTTCGCAAAACTGAAAGTGGGGAACAACACTCGATAAAATGTAAGGATTGTTTATTGCTTATTAAACTTAGTTAAGAATTATTTTATATCACATTAGGTCTATAAACAAAACTCAGTTGACTTTCTTGGTAAGCACTATGGCCGAAAATCCTGAAATAGGAAAGGGCTTCCGAAAAAAAATTAAGATAAACTGCTGGCTTTTTGGAAGAAATTGAACAATTCCCTCAAAAGCATGGGCCCACCATCAAAATCAATCTCCGAATCAAGGTGGCTATCAATGCAATGTGGCTATGGAATGTGCCATAATTTATATAGCCATTGCTTACAGGTTTGGATTGATCAAAAACGATACGTACGAAACAAGGCTGTCGAAAATACCAAAAATTGGAAAAAAGCCCGGTGGAGGACCTTGCAAGCAACATGTTTTTTCTGTATTAGAAAGTCAATTTTGGATATAGCTGCGTCAGTAGCAGCTGCGGAAGGTGTCGAAGATGGCAAGTCTTTTGGTTTGAATGCAACGAAATCAACTGGTAAGCAACGTGAAAATAACAGTACTGATGAAGACAACAGCTCTAGTGAGGACTCTGAAGTGGAATGTAGTTGCATGGACAGTAGCTTGGACGAAAATAGCACCGAAACTGCCGGTGACACGCAAAGGAAAAGTGCTTTGCCTGCACAAAAAACCAGCCAGCAAACTCGCAAAAAAATGAACCCTTCGGAGCTATTAAACATTCAACTAGATGTTCAAAAAGAAATGAATGACAACGTCAGAAGGGGCTTGGAAATCCAGAGTCATCACTATACTGAAATAGAAGGCCACTTAAAGGAATTAAACCAAGGCCTCGAAAACTTTCATTCATATTCAATACAGTTTACTAAAGGAAACAAAACGCCACAACTCGGAAATTGAACGGCTCAGAAAAATTGAAGTTGACCGTAAACTCATACTTATAAACAGCCAAATCGAGGTTCAAAATTTGAAAATATTAGCTGCAAAGAAAGGTTTAGGCATTAATTGGAATGTTTCGAACGTTTTTGAAATGAATTTTATGTACTTTATTTTTTCAAATTGGTAAAGCAAGATTAACAATAAAGCCGCTTTTGAGCTAATACAAATCAGACATTTCTTTGAAGAGTGTCATTCAATTATAAAAACATTTTGTCATAAATTTACATAAGGCAATTGCTCTAATACGCTTAGCCTCATTGAGGTATGATGAATGCGATTCAGATTCTTCAAACTGCACGTCTTCAGAAATTTCCGGTTGGGAAGTGCGAAGGCATTTTGATTCCCAGCGTCGCCTATGAACAAAATTTGATTTTGCGACTTACAGATTTCATTAAAATTTTACCTAGCAGCCAAACATTTCTAGTGCCTAGCAAGTAATCCTGCTCCATTGTATTCCAAATTAATGAGTCACGGCAGGCTCCAGCGTGTGTAGCATTGACGTATCTTATTGCCACTTTGTTATCACATACCTGCAGATAAAATTATTAACTTGCGTAAAAGCATACACAAATTTTACCAATCTACCAGCAAAACATTCATACTATAGTAACCCTTTCTGTAATAAAATAAGTGTTTATTATTCCTAGGGCCTTCAGTTCTAACGTGTGTGCCATCTATGCAGCAAATAATGCCTGGGATATTAAATTGTTGATGAAAATCCAAAGCAATTTCACGCATTTCGTCTTTAGTAGGCCATTTTATACACTGATTGCAAAGACACTCCTCAAAAATATTCAATACTTCAGACAAGACGTGGCTAAAACTTAACTGCGATAAGCCAACATCCACTTGCCTCCCTACTCCTTTTTGGTATGCTCCTTCACCAAAAAATCTTAGAGCAGCTGAGAGCTTTACGACTGTGTCTATTGCAAAACGTTTATGTGCCACTGGCAGACCACTGTGCAATACATCGAACAAATATTTGAACGCCGGCTTATTTATTGTATACAATTGGTGAAAGCTATGCATAAATAGTTAAAACGCGATTATTTATTTGGTTTACGAGTATAATTATTTGCATGTTTACCTTGCATTGGGTAATTCAAGGGGATTACACTTGTCGCGTAATATCCTCCTGGACACTCGCTCAGCCAATTGCTGACTAGTATTAGTTTCTTCTTCAATTAAACAAAGGCGCAAGTAAGCACTAATCATTGCAATTTTAATATTTAACGCAAAAATAAAAATGTTTGACTACACAACAGCAATTTTTTCTGCAATAATTTGTAAACAAAACATAAGTGATGATCACAATAGCATATTCGAAATTCAATATAAGGATTGATTCACATGAAATTAACCATACGAATTTTTTGTTCATGGGAAATAAAAAATTCATGGGATTGATTTATTCACATGAAGTTTACAATAAGGCTGAATAATTTATGTGGACACTGTGTAGCGAGAGCCCAGCACTTTGCTTTTTTTTTTTTGGTGGGTGAGGTAGGGTTCAAAATGCCTTCGCACTTACAGTGACCGTCGTCTACTGCGTCGACACCCCTCCCGTTGAGGTTTATCTTTGTTCCGTAATACCTTCTCGATGTATTTTTTTTTCGCGTTCCAGCTGTCCTCGCGTTCGAGTAGTTTCCTGATCATGTTGCTCGGCGCGATATCGCCATGCTGCTCCCTCAAAGCATTTCTTTCCGCGAGCCACAACTAAAAAACGTGTGTTCAGCGTCATCGCTGGGTGCCTCGCAGTATATGCACCTGGGGTCACATACCTTACCCATGCGGTATAGGTATTTTCGGAAGTATACGTGCCCCAAAGCGGCACTGAGTTAAGACGTAGTTCTCTTCTCCAAAACTCCCTTGGACTCATTTGTCAATTGATGGAATAAGTTTCGCCGTACATCTGCCACTCGGCTCAGTGTCCCATCGGCTTTGCCACCGCAGCGTGGTTTGTCGTCTCCGTTCTGGGAAGCTAGTGATTACGTGTTTCTTCTTGGAGTCCCTCGCATCCATTCGTTCCCGGACCATGAGGTCGACGACAGGTATCTCCCCGCTGATCACAAAGACTACGGCCGCAGAGACAGTGCGGTAGGCGGAGATCTGAGTGCTGCTGTTCGTTGCATAACCTCCAGTGCTTTGCGCTTGGCTCACTTTTCGAGCACCGTGCATCAAAATTCTTGGATGACCGCTAAAGCAAAGAAAGCGTCTACTCGGGAAGGTGGGCTGGATACGTTCGAAGATGGATGGTTGAAAACATGTGCCTACATTGAAGCGACTGGGATATCTGATATCGTTCTTAGCGATAACAAGATTCCAATACCCACTTTTCTCAGGCAATTCAAATATGGACGTAAGAGACGTGAAGAACTTGACGTCTTCTTCCAAAAACTCTTATTGTGAGCAGACTTACAACTTTCGGATAACTGTTGTGTCTTCCAGCCAAAATTTGACGCCTTATTCTAAAAACTCGTATTGTGAGCAGCCTTGGAACTTCCGGATAATTACAGTGCCTATCGTGTCGTGACTGACATGGCGGCTAAGGAGAAGGTACTGAGATAATACGACCTCTTCCTCGCTACAGTTGACGCAACAAAGACTCGCGGTAATTTCAGATCTCACAGCATGCATTTGTCCTGTGAGAAAACCCACGAAATTGTAGAGTTGAGATTTTGTCAACCTCAGAAGATCCCTCAAGTGCCTCCGAATCACTCGTGGCGAGAAGGTTTTCGTGACCTTACAAGTTTGTGTACTTGCCCAGTGATCGGTGCCCGCTGAGTTGGCATGAGTTAGCGCGAGGCCCATCTTTTCGGGAGCAGACCGCAGGTTGTCAAGGGAATCCCAATCCTCTCCTTTGGCGGGTAAATCACTACACAGGTCCCTTGTCTGGCCAGCTCATCCTCCTCACAGTTTCTCGCAATGTCGCTGTGACCTAGAACCTAGATGAGCCTTATGCCAAAGAATTCGGATGCAATGGAAACTAGTCCCTGACCAGTTTTGAATGCACCACCATTGAACGGAGGGCCCTAATTGCCGCTTGGCTATCGGAGTAAAATAAATATTTACTTTCCTGGCAGTTAATTCGCAGTTGAGTAGTCAGTCAGCTGTTTCTTTGCTTGCGGCTACTTCTGCTTGGAACACACTGCAGTGGTTTGATAACCTGAATTTGAGTCTGACGAGGAGCTCCTCGCAGAAAACTCCTCCACCAACCCTTCCTTTCAACTTTGAGCCATCCATGAAGAGGTTCACTAGGCCCTGTCTCCAAGTGGATTCCGGAACAAGTTATAATTGTTTCTAATAGCGATCGTAGAGCCAATTGTAAACCTAAGATTGCATTTTTGCCATAGGTTACATTAGGCATGGCTTCGGCAAGCCAGTGGCTGTTTGGGTCTATAGCGATACCAGAACAGAGTTCTGTTTTTAGCAACGCTCAAGATGCGCTTACTGCTCGCGAATTTAGGAGTTGCTCAACCTGTAGTTCAGGGATACACACTAGTCTTTCAAAACTGAGAGTATCCAGGACGCATAGCCTTATTTTTGAAGAGAGCCCGACAGTAGCACAGAAGATGCCCCAGGGTTTCTCTTGTACCCGACGTGTTTACCTCTATGCTTTTATATCCCGGAACATAATAGACACCAAGGCGTTATTTAAGAGCAAGCCGGTTAATAGCTTCCTTGCATTCATGGACGTTTTTATAGCCGCTTGGCTATCCGCGTATGCGTATGTACATACAAACTCTACGGCTTTCTTCACAGTACAATAGTTAGGGAGTTTTAATGACTGTTTGATGCTTCATTCCACACGCTTCCTCTTCCATTTTTGATCCATCAGTAAATACATTGATGGTGTTACTCCTCGGAACCAAGCATTTGCACGGTGGTCCGATAACGGTCTTTAAGAGTTTTCCAAAACTCGTAACTGAAACCATATAGTCTGAATTGACCGTTGGCATTCCCAGTAATAGAGCTATATGCGAAGCATCTAGAGGTAAGCTGGCCGGTTGCTCGTAGCCTCACAGCTGAGTTTGCAGCCCGATTTTCTGCATAGAGATTAATCGATGTTAGGTTGAGGATAGCCTCGAGAGGTGCCGTTGGAGTTGATGTCATAGCTCTCGTAATGCAAAGCGCGGAGAGTCGTTGAACTTTTCTTCTTTCTAACTACCTTCCATCGCACCAATCTGCCATACAGTAATATGGGTCTAACGATTGCAGTATAGCACCAGTGCATAAGAGCAGGAGAGAGCCCCCATGTGCTTCCAAGCATACTTTTACATGAGTATAAAGTATTCGTGGCCTACTTCACGGTAGGTATTTGGTGCAGGATTTCAGCGATAGAAATACGCCGTTGAGGGAGGGTAATGTCCATGCTGAAGCTTTGTATTTCTTTGTAAAGAGTAGTAAGTCCTCTTTTGCAGCATTGACACTCCGACCAACATTCCGATAAGAAAGTGCTCATACAAAATAATTGCCTTTCAGCGGCGACATAAAGCTGCAGGTCCTTCCATTTCTAGAAGCACATCAAGACGCACACCGCGAATTGTAGAAAAAGTTCGATAAAACACCAATCTTTCGACGAAACCAATCAGACCCTACAGCGAGACTGTATCTAAGAGATTTGTATTTAAAGCACAATCTTGCTGGAAGGCTGCTTTGGTTCGATAAAAACTCGCAATTGCTTTGGGAGACAGATCGTAGTGTTGGGTAAATCGTTCCTGGTCACAATGAGCCTCTGTGGCCTCGCCTTTTTTTAAATCAGCTCAACATCTCCTTTAGGGTAGGTAAGTAAGATGGCAAGAGTACCCCAGGTACACTACAAGTAGCACTTACGTGCCGTTTGGATACCATAATGTGGACCACTACCTGTGAAAGGATTTAGGGAGGAGAGAAAACCGTCTACAGCCATCCAGTGCTGTTGATGTAGCGGAGGAGAGAAAAGGGATCTAGGCTGGAGAATTTCATCAAATCATCCCCAAAGGGCACGCTAAGGAATCTCAACTTCTGCAATGGGGGTTGTACGGAATTCCAAGCTTCTCTGCATGAGTGCCGATCACCCAGTGACCAGTGATCACCGCAATGAGTTTGGAAATTGAATGGCGGGGGATTTCCATCACCTTAAGCGTTCTGTTTATATCGTATTGAGGCCATAGTGCTTTTGAAATGGCACACGATGAGACAGACCTCCATCTGTCTTGCGCTTTTCTTAGAAAGAAGTTGTGTAGTTTCCCTTTAACGATAGCCAAGGGGATACCGAAGTCTGAGAAGGGGGAAGCTGGATCCGGTTCTGCCGCCCCCTTCCTGGCAAGCTCATCGGCAATTTCATTTCCCTCTATGTTCATAGATTTACAGGCGTAGAAGGCTATATTGGCCTTCTTAACTCGATTTTCTATGTGCAGCGTCCAGTGGAGCTTGGGGTCAAGTATTACACCAAGATACTTGACTTCCGATGATAGAGTAAGACACTGGTTGTTAAGTCTAGGAAGCTTAAAAGGTGGAGGATTGTATTTTCTGGTGAATAGCATCAACTCCGTTTTGTGCACCTTCCAAAATTTCAGCCACTACTGATGGGAAGGGACCTGAGACCATTAGGACCAAGTCATCGGCAAATGCTACTACCTTTACCCCACCCCTGTTTAAGCGAGTTAAAGCTTCATCTACAGCTACTAGCCAAAAGAGAGGCGAGACGACGCCGTCCTGCGGTGTGCCCCTATGTACGAATCTAGTGATTCTAGCCCATCCTGCCACCGCATTTATTTCCCTACCACCAAACAGGAACGAGATCCAGAGGTAGATAGGTCTTTCCACCCCTAGCCTATTTAGAGCCGTGACAATTGACTCCGCCGTAATATTATTAAAGGCGCCCTCTATGTCTATAAGGCCGCCAAAGTGAATTGTTTTCCCTCCAGAGATTTCTCTACAGTCCCTACTACCTCAAGTAAGGCTCACTCGGTAGATTTCCCTTTCAGGTAAGCGTGTTGGGCTGGAGAAAGTCTGGTTTCACAGAGCTCTCCGATGTGATAGTCGATCACTCTTTCAACATCTCCTTTACTTCTTCATAAATTTAATACAAGTAAAATTATTTTTCATTGTTTTTCTGCTCCAAAAATCGGTATGTGAAAAAAAAAATTCTAAAAGCAATAAGTGAAATATCTATGAAAATCTCCAACTTCCGTTTGAGAAATACCTTTCTTATGCTTAGAAATAAGGTTTACAAATTTACTTATATCTAATCAGTGGTAACACACTTTTGCCAAGTTGACATTGGCCGCGATTAAGTCGTATCGCTCCTTGTCACAGCACGTCACAGCAAGTCACAAAGGCAAGGGCAGCCAGTTGCTAAATGTCTTCAATGATAACTGAAAAAGTAAATTTGTATTTATCAATGAGCATGCCGATACATGTACGGGCATATGTATGTATGCATAAGTACATACAAATATTGAGGAGGGCGAAACTTTGAAATTTCTCATAAATAGTCCAAATAGCAACTGCAAAAATCACCAGAAATTCAATCACGAGTCGTTGGGGGCGTTGAGGCACAATTTACGTATCTACACAAATACAAGTACGTATGCAAGTACACACATGCATGCATACATGAATAGGTAGTAGCGAAAATTTGTTGCACGAATTATTGGCACGAAACGGCGCCAGTAGCCGAGTTGGAGGTAAATCTCCAGACGCCCGCCCACACACCTTTTGTAAGCCACCATCAGAGGGCGGACAAATTTCACTTTAAATTTATTGGCGTTGGTGGCGATGAAACCACCAGCACCACCAGCAGAATAACAATAAACTGAATAGACTAATTGTGGGTGTGGAAAATATAAACAAATTTGCCAAGTTTGCCCCCAAAATGTGCTCGTGTGCCTGCAGACAATGCGCTTGCGAATATTTTCGCTTATTTGCCAAATTTAATAGCAAGAAATGTCGAGCGAGATCTTTGTAAAACACAGAGAACTACAATTGCCATAATAACAACAACAAACACCTCCATAAGTTCGTAAGTAAACGTGCATTAGGGTGGTCCTTAAATGTAGAAAGAAAGTTTTTCCATCAGATTTCCTAAACCTCAACACTTAGGCTGATATTGCTATGGTCGAAGGTATCACACATTTTGATCCCGATTAGAGTCAGTTAAGGCGTAAAGGGGTAAAGTTCAGATTTCGCTATTTTTTTTTTCAATTTTTTTATTGGTGGTGAGGTAGAATTTAAAATGCTACCGTACCATATAGTGATCGTCGTCTCTACGTGTGTGGTGTGACACTAAAACTATTCCTCCTCTTCCTCTCCTGGATGCTTCCTCTGTCCCGGAACTACGTTGGCATTTGATCGAAGATAGAGAGACAGATCCAGCAGGCGTTCTAACAAAGACTTTACCTCTGATCATTTAATTCTATATTTATTTATTAGGCCAATGAATATAAAAAATCGTATAGGCTAAGTGCATAAGTGCACTAAACTAGCATATTTATAATAAATATTTAAAAATTTCAAAAGGTGATCTTTTGAAAATGAAAAATATGTACCTATATCTCAACAAATTTAGAGATTTTATTAAACTCAATTAAGGCTTTAGTAATAGGAGCATTTCGAGCAAAAGAAGAGATTTGGAGATACCAACATCGAAGAACTCCGAACTACGCGGAGCTCTGGCCGAAATACTAAAGAAAATCCTCTCAAGAAACATTGGCCAGTCACGAGCCAACCACGGAACAAATCAAAAATTAAAGACAAGGTTAAGTTAGGTTAGGTTGTGGTGACAGTCGGTCCGTATGACCAACTCACTTAGACCTCACAGGTCCGTTGTGATACCATTGAGCTGCACGGAAACCCCATTCACCTTCCTTCGTGCAACCAGTTTGTGGTTCTTATGAAACATAGAATTGATCCCAACCCAACCCCAGTCAGTTCTGTAAGAGAATTAAAATAGTATTTACCTAGACAACCTGCTTTGATTTTAGCTAGGGCTGGACAATTGCAAAGGAAGTGCTCAACTGTTACTTCCTCTTCCTCATCTCTTCAACTTCTACAATATTCATGGGAGAATACTCCTAGTCTCAAGGAATGCCTTCCAAATAGCCAGTGGCCGGTGACACAAGTCACGACCCTCGAGATATCTCTTCTTGAGAGGCTAAGCAATTCCTTTGTTCTTTTCTTGTTTATTTGCGGCCATAGTAGCCTAGCTGTTACGCATGTATCTTCTTCTTCCCATGACATATTGGCCTCTTGGATAATGTTGTTTTTTTCTATTAATTTACTCGTGGCCAAAGGTATTCCAATGGTACTTTTATCACTGAGCAGTTGAAGAGCAGTACCTTTTCTGGCTAGCTCATCAGCTTTGCAGTTTCCCTCTATGTCTCTGTGTCCCGGAACCCAAATAAGGCTGACCTTGAATACGACGCTAATATCATTTAGGGCTGCTCGGCATTCCTGTGCAACCTTTGATCTTAGTATAGCCGCATTCATTGATTTAATAGCCGCTTGGCTATCCGAGAATATGTTTATAGTCGTTTTTGTTACGGCATGTAAATTTAGGTATGTATCCACTTCTTTTATAGCTAGAACCTCTGCCTGATAGACGCTACAGTAGTCTGGTAGCCGAACGGATAGTTCCAGTCCTAATTCTTTCGAAAATGCTCCATAGCCAACTTTATCGTCTAGCTTGAAGCCATTTGTATAGAAATTTAATTCCCCCCTTCTCCATGGCCTTGGTGTTTGCCACTCCCTTCTTGACGGTATACTTGTCTTGAAGAGCTTGCCGAAGATAAGTCTAGGGGTAGAATATTCTATTTCTTGTTTGTGACTGTTCAGAGTGTGCAAAATACAGGCGTGGCCAAACCGCCGTTCTTTCCATAGCGCCATACTTTTGAGTCTAAGCGCCGAAGCGGCGGCCACGTTTTTCCCTACGAGATTTAGTGCAGGCAAATTGATTAGCACTTCTGGGGTTTTGTTTAGGGTAGTCCTTAAAGCACCAGAGATGCATAAAAGAGCTGTTCTTTGGACCTTACTCATGATATTAGCGTAACTCGCCTTTAGAGTAGATGGCCACCATACAAGTATTCCATATATTAAGATTGGTCCAACTACCGAAGTATATAGCCAATGAGTAACGCGAGGTGTTAACCCCCATTTAATACCGACCGCTCTTTTGCAAGTATATAATGCAACGTTGGCCTTTTTTACTCTTTCCTCAATATTAGGTTTCCATGTGAGTTTCGTATCTAATATGAGTCCTAAGTACTTGACATTCTCTCTTAAAGGAATCTCCACACCCTTGAAGACCAGCGGGGAGATTATAGGAAGCCTATGTTTCCTTGTGAAGAGAATTATTTCAGTTTTTGCGGGATTTATAGCGAGTCCCCTACTCTCAGTCCAGCTCCTAAGCGTGGCCATGTTAGAGCGCAGAATGTCCATGAGGGTGTTAGGATATCTGCCTTTAACAGCAATTGCTAGGCCATCTGCGTATGCAGTGACGTGGCAACCTCCTCTCTCCGAGGTCAGCAATAGCGAGTTTACTGAAAGACAAGGATAGGATTATTTTCCTGTTCTGCAATGATTTTAAGTTGATCAATAAGCATCGCGCTTCATAGCCTGTATTAGCATGTCGGTTAAGCATCTCTGTCCATGTCAGTGCACGACTCGCTCTATGTACGTGCCAATTTTCTACGCTTTCTACCATTTTTTCGATGCAGTTGTGTGTGTGATCTGGAACATCTCTTTCGTTTCTTCATCAGCAGTAATTCTGGTACTTTAATGGCAATAAATGACCGAGTAAGCGCGGAAAATAAAGCATTATTTGCGCACATAAAATTACTGCCGTCTCGATTGCTATCAAAAGCTCAAAAGATGGCAATGTATAAAACGCTTGTGCGACCCATACTAACATACAGCAGCGAGGTATGGGTACTTAAAACAACAGACAACAACCAAATACTGACGTTTGAAAGAAATATACTGTGAAAAATATATGGTCCCTTCCGCTGAGGTGACGGAACATACCGGATAAGATACAATCACGAATTCGATGCATTGATTCGAAAAGGAAACGCAATACTTTTTATAAAAAGTCCGCGAATCAGGTGACTGTGGCACATGTACAGAATGCCCCAATAGAGAGCTGTCTTTATAGCGTTCCATAGGCAAGTGCTTGTACGGAGAGGTCGAGAGAGATCAAACAAACGCTGGATTGACGAGGTCCCAGCCGACTTGCGGAAAATGAGGATCGCAACCTGTTAGTTATGGAATCAATGGTCTTCACAAGACTGTAGTGCTATTGATGATGATGATCTGCATTGTCAATGGGTGCATCCCTGTAAATGCATTCACTGGGTTTTTTTAGATATTTACGAAAATGCCGATGCCCAACTAGCATCTCAGTAATATAGAAGTTCACCTCTCCGAATTATCTATATACTATATTATTGGCGCTTACACCCTTTTTGGGTGTTTGGCCGAGCTGCTCCTCCTATTTGTGGTGTGCGTCTTGATGTTGTTCCACAAATGGAGGGACCTACAGTTTTAAGCCGACTCTGAACGGCAGATATTCTTATGAGGAGCTTTTTCATGGCAGAAATACACTCGGAGGTTTGCCATTGCCTGCCGATGGGCGACCGCTATTAGAAAAATGTTTTTCTTAATTTTGGTGGTTCACCGAGATTCGAACCGACGTTCTCTCTGTGAATTGCGAATAGGAGTCACGCACCAACCCATTCGCCTCGGCGGCCGCCCATACCATTTATCTATGTTCAGTATAAGTCTCGCAGTCCATCTGCCTTTAGTCTCTGACTCCCAGAGCTCTAGCCATATTTGTAGTATGTGCACTCTAATTTTTTGTTTTGCGCTATTGGTACGGGCACATGTGAGGTTTATCGTGCCGTTTTTGAGAATCCATAGTTCTATTCGTGCTCTAAAAGGAAAAAAGATTTTATATTATTTTAGGCTTTGTTTTGTTTTTCATTGTGGAAGGACGGGACGTGACCTAAACACAGCGCCAAATCTACCAAATATCCTGGGTTAATTCGCCTTCTCACATTAGATCGTTCGCAAATCGATGTGCGGTAGCTGTCCGGATGGTACTTAGGCGAAGCCCGGAAGTTGTGAGCTGCTTGGACCGTATGCAGAAGAATCGTCATGGCTTCTCTCAAGTGAATGGCATTTCCATTTGCCTGGACTTCTACACACGAAACCATCCTCCTTTGTTTATTTAGGAACCAGCATTAACTCATAACGATAATAATTTCAGCCTTGAAACCCAACGGAGAATCTCTCTTGCCAACAAGTACCACTTTGGACCTTTGCGCATTGGTGATGGCGAGTATCGTAGGCGGTGGAACAATGAACTGTATGAGTCTTACAATACCATAGAAAATAATGCGCGAATAAAGATCCAACGGCATGGTTCACTGGGTCATGTCGTTCGGATGGATAGAAACGCTCCGACTCTGAAAGTATTCGTTGCGGTACCAGCTGGTTGTAGCAGAGGAAGAGGAAAGTCTTCTTATAAGTTGGAAAAATCAGATGTGGAAAAACTTATTTTCACTGGGCTTGGAAACGACTGGCGCGATTTGTTGAGTTCGTCCAAAATCGGTTAGGCTGTTATCGCATTAGTTCTTGCATCACACACTGTGGGTAGTTGCATCAGCGCAAACATATTGAGTTGTTTGAATGATTGAATGAACATAATTACTAACCTACGTGAAATTTTCAAATATATAAAGTGCATACATACATATATAGATATATGCTACGGCGGCTAGTTCTACGTCAGTTCGCAACTAGTTCGATTTTCTACAGGGAAGCAATTGACTCACGTTAACATATCCCAAATCGATTTATCGTTGCCGGAAAGGTGTCAATACAAATTAGCGCATACGAGTATGTTTTTCTACCCTAAAATGATTGAATGATGGATTTGAGTGAAGTGAAATTCACTTTGAAATTTTTGCCAATTGAATCTGAAAATCGCGAAGTACAAATAATTTTGAATGATTAGTTGAACTGATGGATGGAGGAAATGAAATTATCTGCCCCGATGCAAATATCGTAGCGGCTATTTTTGCATAAGGGTATTATAATTTTCTTCACTTAACAGTTGATGGATATGGACATACACACAAATATGAAGGGTCTTTCAAAAGATGTCAGTATGCCTTCTTTGCCATTTGTCAAGTACACAGATGTACAATTTTACACGATAGAACAACGCGTTAAAAATATTGAAACTTCTTATGAAAATGGTCGATCATTAAGAATAACATATCAACACCAACAAAAATTCGTGATTTTTTTTTTTTGGAAAAATCGTCTGAATGAGTCGTCAATTCAAAGGTTTGTGAAAAAATTTCAAGAAACTGGTTCTGTCGGAGATGGAGAAAGAGCTGGTAGACCAAAAACTGGACGTTTAGAATATTGGGTGGAGAAGGACTTGGCTTCACTTGGTGTGCCCAATTGGCGCCGGTTAGTATGAGAAAGAAAAGACTGGCGCGCTTTGTTAAACTCGGCCAAAATCGCGTAAGCGGTTATCGCGCCAATTAAGAAGAAGAATATAAACACATAAAGTTGTTGATTGCACAAAAATTATGATATGCTATTTTGTAAATTTTTTCTCCTTATTATATTTGTGCCGTTTCTCAAACCGTATGAATACAGCTTAAGCTATTGCATCTGTCGTATGGGTGCATAACTCAACCAGTGCATGACTTGATGAGAGAGTGCGAGAGTAAGGGAACGCGTAAGTACTAATTGTCTGGGAGATAGACAATGAGGCAATAAAAAGCAGCAGCAACAATAACGTAATAGTTTGTAAACTGCATGTGTTTTTAAGAAAATATGCACACACATTCATATACAGAAAGAAGTTCACTGGATGGTACACACATATCTTTACAAAAGCAGCGAAAAACAATTAAATAAAGCGAAGTGAGGCTTATTATTGAATGGTGCGAGCCGCGCTGGCTGGTGAGTTCTCAGGTTGACAACTTTTCTGAGGCGATACTTTTTGCGCGCATTTGATAGCATGGAATATCAGCCAAAGAGACTAGAACATTCTTGATTGTAGCATAGCTGGCGTGATTCACGACTAACCAAAGGCTGAACAAAGTTATGACTGATAGTCCGAAGAATTCGAAATCCAGAAGATAAAAGCTTTGGAAATCTCAGAGTGTCAAGTTAATTAAACAACTGTTTTTCAGAAAAATAAAGAGGCAGTTAAAGGTTGCTGAATCACAAGATGTGGAAGTACAATTTACCTAAAATGCCTAGTATAACAAAAAGGTTACAATGTACTTTGTTCGCCAAACTGATTTACAGAAAAATTCTCGAAAATTCGAAACGTATTTTTGCTTTGAATTTGTAGAATTTGGGCCTTTATTAAATGGCAAATCCGTGAGCATTCTCACGAGTTGACCCGAAAAAATAATGGCACAGAACCTTCTGATTAGTTGAAAGTTTTGCGTGCAAACGAGTTTCCAAGCTCGAAATTCTCCATTCGGATTATGGAAGCATAATTGCGCAGTTTGCAAAATGAAAAAACATAGCCAATCAATTAAAAATTATTTATTAAGTTTATTCCGATAATATTTTCCGAACCAACTGATTTTAAAGTGATAGGACTACTTGATCCAGTGCATTTGGTCGCATCAAAAAATGTTGAACTTCCGTTTCCCAAAATTATTTACTCGTTCACTTTTGGCAGATTAGCTGTAAAATTGACAACAAGACGGTTTTGAAAGTTTGTCTTCATATAAATTGATTTGGTGGAATATTTTAGTGTTTTTGGTTTGTTTATTTATCATTAGCGATATGAAGAAGGAGCAAAGAGAAGCAAAAATTAATGTTTATAATAAGTAATAACAGGTCCAAGGTCATTGAACATGCGCTTTTTTTATAGTATTGGGTTTTTCAGTAAGAGCGCTTCAACTTTTGAACTTTTTTGAATAAAAACAAACGGTTTGACTTTTTTAACTAATTTTTTTTTTATTATCGAAATTGAACATATACATTTAAGTATGAAATTCAATTTCTTTTGCATGACCACCGCGTGCACGTTTTACGAAGTCCAATCGTTGAACCCAATTTTCGACCACTCTTTTGCATAAATCGGCCGAAATTCCAGCAATTTCAAGTTCAATATTGGCTCTGAGCTCACAAATCGTCGCCGGCTTGTTACTGTAGACCAATGACTTCACATAACCCCAAAACGGGACGGCTTGTTAAATGGACCGTAAAATGGGCGTAATGCTCTTAAAGTAGCAGCAACAGAACGATTATTTTCATAAAAAATTTGCACGATTTGCAATCGTTGCTCAAGTGTGTAGCGTTCCATAATGAAATGTATACTAATAAAATTTACAAATGACAAGCTAAAAATAAAAAATATTGCGTCGTTCGCCCTCCCTATCGGAGAAAAGTTGAAGCGCACCTATTGAATAACCCTTTATATGAATGAAAAATTAATAATATCCCACAAAAATTTTATTAGAATTATGTCTATAAGCCTATTTTTTTGCCGGCATATATTTTATTTAATTTTTACTTTGACGTTTCTCCTTACATTCGTAAAAAGAACTGCAGATAGCACAGAAAACACAGGGTTGTAGAGAATAAAATATCTTTATAATCGAAGATTATTTTATAATCTCGGGTTTCGGGAGAGAAATTTTGTATGAGTAAAGAATTGGCACGAAAATATTGGTCGGACTAAAGATATTGTATTATCAAATAAAATTAGTATAGGCGAGCAAACAATTTTTTATTTTTATTTTATTTTCTTCTACGTTAAACAAAAAACTCATATCAATTCCTTTTGTTATAAATAAGATGGGGCAATTTAGATTTGACTCCTCTCATTAGGCGATGGACATAAGTTTCTACTACTCGTGTTTAATTTATTGTTTGCTTTTATCAATTTTCTTTTAACAATTGCCCAATATTTTTCAATAGATCGTATTAGGGGGCAGTTTGGTGAGTTGTGGTCAATGTTTACTTTGTAACTTTCATACCAGTTCATGGCAAGACGGCTGTAATGACACGATGCTAAATCGGAGCAGAACAGAACTGAGTCTCTATGTTGTTTTGTTAAAGCAGCAAACGTTTTTGCAAGCACTCCTTCAAATAAATTTCTTGATTTATAGTGCGCATGAACGCTTTGCTTTTCATGCCACACTGGCAGATGGCTTGCTAAACCAAATATTTTTTAAGCAATTTGTCCAACATTTTTAGCTTCAAGGTAGCTGGTACACCTTCTTCCTTTGTTACAGTTTAAAAGCGTCCTGAATCTGCTTAAGGTCGGTTTTGACGTATGTTTCATCATCCATAACCACACAGCCATATTTGTGGATGTCTCGACAGTATATACAGGGTTTGATTGAAAAGTAATGAGCCTTCCCGCGCGGAGCGTCTGCCAAGCGATCAACCGAATCGGCTGGTGGGGGAAAATGATCGTTGGACCTTCCCCTTCCACTAGAAATCGGTCCCAGTTCGCTGGCAATAGCGGTGCTGTCAACATCGCTCCGCCCGCGAAAGCTGTTTTAAAAGTATGTTAGGATTTTGCAGTGGCGAAAATGCAGCGATCGTTGGAGCAACGTTACTCGATCAAATTTTGCGTAAAGCTAAACAAAACGAGTACCGAAACCATTGGGCTACTCAAGGAGGCTTACGGGGACCAATCTCTGTCCAATGCCCAGGTAAAACGGTGGCACAAGTCGTTCGACGTCGAAGACGAACATCGATCTGGAAGGCCATCGACGACGCAAACAGACGCCTTCCTCTGCGCCTCTGCATTGGCCAAGATTTGGGTTCCGGTGCGTCCCCACTCTCCCTGCACCCCAGACCTGTCCCCTCCGGACTTCTTCTTGTTCCCGCGCCTGAAAAGGAAGCTGAAGGGGAGCCGTTTCGACTCCATCGAGGCAATCCAAAAAACTGTGACAGCCAAATTGAACGCGATTCCGGCGGGTGAGTTTAAAAAATGTTTCCTGCAGTGGAAGGACCGCTACCAGCGGTGTATTGACGCTCAAGGGTCCTATTTTGAAGAATATTAGTTGTATAAGCCAAAAGGTTTAATCAAACTGCTTAAAAAAAATTAGGCTCATTACTTTTCAATCAAACCCTGTATATTATATAAATTTCACGCATGTGCTTTAGCACTCTTTTTTTGGTTTATTATTTGGATTGGGTACTAAAATCCGTTTATATGATCGTAAGCTTTCACTTTAGCGCACTTTTAGAACGTAACCTTTCGACATATGGATCTACTTTGCAGTATCTCCATGTGAAAGCCAAGGTTATTTTCGAAATAATGTGTTTTCCCCCCTTAAAAATAAAGAACAGCTGGTGTATATTAAGTTAATTTTTTTCTTTATTTATAATCCTCTTCTCCTTAATGCACAAAAGGATTAACAATTAGTTCCTATCGCTCTGCCTTCTATTCACGTCATGACTCTTTATTTGCACACACTGCTCCGCTTTGCTAAATTACTCTCGTTTTTCCCAGCTTTTTTTTATCGACCAATCAGCGATTGATACTGCAGGATTGCAATTGTGCAATAGCGGGATTTACTCTGACTGCGCTGCCAGACTATTTGTAACACTTTTTATTATTTACAGTTAGTTTTATGCAAGCGGTGAGTAAACACAATCGATTAGTTTCGTGTTCATTCTTTAATCTCCCTTTTTAATTATGGATTGTAAGTTAAGCTCGACAAATTATTCGTATTTATTATTGAAATTTTAAAATTGAAATTTGAAAAGCCGAGCCAAGAACCACCGAGAGATTTGAAAACACAGGCTAAAAAGTCCATTATATTTAAAGCCATGGAAAGTGAAAGGGTAGATAGTCAAGGTGGAAAGGAGAGAAGTAACAGAAAGAAAAAATATAAGATAGAATAGAGAAATTGAGGTAGTTAGACGTGTGAGAATTTTTCAGATTCTTTGGTAAATCTGAAAATATTCACCAGTTTGAGAGGAAGAATTTTACCCATTCTCATTATATCGGAACCAAAAATTCGTAGCCTAACTCTCGCAAATGCAGGACACTCAGTGTCACCCGCCTCCTCTGAGCAAAACAGGCAAATCGGGTCCTTACTGATTCCAATGGTGGTCAACATATGACTGTGCCCTGCATGTGTCCTGTAATAATACCGACCATCAACCGAACGTATTTTCTTTCAAGATTCAGAAGAAAGTGCGACAGTTTTCTGTTCGGACTTGTCACAAAACGTTTTGCACTCTGCAGCGTTCTAGAGCGGACCATCGCTCTTTGTGAAAAATTGCACACATAATCGCTAATCCACTTTACCAGGTATATACCTATGAAGTGAGACTTTCAGCTTTTAGTCCATAGATGTCGCTAGGAGTATTTTTAAACCTTCGCAAATGTCTTGTTTTTTTCGCCTGTCATCTGTCAACAATATTCAGTTCATTGTTTGTTACGTTTCATGCAACAATGCATTTTTGTCGCTCTTAAAAATGTCGAATTTCGTGCCTTCAAATTACGATTTGCCGACATCGTTGATTTTCTGTTATCAATTGAAGAAAAACGCTTCTTCCGGTTCAAAAGGAAGTATTTTTTACATCGAACCGTTACGGGTGATGAAAAATGGGTGTATGTCTCCAATCTCAAGCGTAAATGATCGTATGGTCCGTCCGGCCACAAGCCAAAAACAACGGCCAAACCAAATCGCTTCGGCCGCGAGGCAATGCTGTGTGTTTTCTGTGGTATCAGCGTGGTACGATTTGGGACGAGATATTAAAACCAGATGTAACAGTTGACGGTGCACGCTACCAACGAAAATTGACCGATTTGAACAGAGCTATACACCGAAAACGCCCAGAATATGCCGATCGGTGTCACAAAGTAATTTTTCTTAATGACTATGCACCGCCACAAGAGCGCCCCGGGAATTGATGGAGACGTACGATTGGGAAACGCTGGGGCATGCGGCTTACTCACCAGACTTGGCGTCTACCGATAATCATTTGTTTGCATCGATGGGCCACGCACTTTCCGAGCAGCGCTTCAATTCTCACGAAGAAGCCAAAAATGGCTCGATGATTACTTTGCGGCCAAAGACGGCCAATTTTTTGGCGCGGTATCCACAAATTGCCTGCGAGATGGGAAAAATGTGTCGCTAACGATGGCTATTATTTTGAAGATTAAATTTGTAACCATTTTTTGTTAATAAACGTTTCAAATCGAAAGAAAAATTCTCATTTCATAGGTATACACCTGGTATGATTCCTGCAGAACTGATTCCGATTATTGGCTCTGGCCCCTGTGGGTAACCACTAATCCACAGTTAGCCAATTCATCGACAATTTCATTTCCTTGAACACCGCATTGTCCTGGAACCCATATAAGTTCAAGCTTCTTCTCGTTACCTTCTTGAACAATCTTTGAGGCTTGCTTTGCGTTCTCCAAAGCCTGTCACTCTTAAGATGCAATCTGTTTCGCGCTCCGCCTCCTGCCAATTATCCATTCTGCTACATTCAGCTAATCTACTATAGTTGTATGTGAATCTATGGTTTACTGATGGGTCCAAATTGGAAAATGGTAGAACAGGGGCAGGAATCAATGGACCTAAATTCAAAAAATCGATTCCGATGGGATTCTACCCAACAATATTCCACACAGAAATACATGCCATTGAAATATGTGTGAGAGAATGTCTTAGCACGAAAATGAGAGGTACTCACATCTACATACTTTCAGATAGCCAAGAGGCTCTAAAAGCCCTTCTATCAACAACTATCACCTCCAAATTGGTAAATGATTGCCTAAACCTTCTCAACACGTTAGGGAACCTCAACATAGTAACACTAGGCTGGATGTCGGGACATGAATGACATGAGGGAAATGAAAAGGCTGAAGACCTTGCAAAACAAGGAGCAAATATGCAACTTACTAGTCCTGAGCCTTTCTGTGGACTCACAAAAGGCCACATTAATGAATTCCTTAGGAAATGGGAAGAAAGAAAATTTGCTGCACACTGGCTAAACTGTGCCGGTCAGCGTCAAGCCAAACTATTCCTAAGTCCCAAGAAAGGAATATCTGACAAGCAGAGTAGATCTGCGTCTTTTAACAGGATATCTTACAGGTCACTGCAGCCTGAGGTATCATCTAAACAATATTGGTCTATCTGAGGCCAATGTCTGCCGCTTTTGCGAAATGGACATAGAAAGCTCAGAACATGTGATTTGTGAATGTCCTGCGTTGGGCAGACAGAGACTTCATCACCTTGGTGGTATCGTAGTATCTCCATGCAATCTTTGGAACAACAAACCCAAAATTGTGCTAAAATTTTTAAAAAGCCTAAAACTCTAGGATAACAAAAATAGGCCTTTCACAAAAGATCAGCTCTGGTCGCAGTGCGTAATGGCCTTCTAATAATAATAATAATAATAATGTGAATCTATTATAAGGTGCATTATTATAACATTTCTATTAAAACTCTGGTACCCCACGTACCTGCATAGCTGCTTACTAAAGAGTTAAAGCGTTTCAAGGCTTGGCCAAAGGTCATTGCTTATTATTTGCATTGGCCTTTCTAAGAATATCCTCACGGAAGTGCGATGTGCATATGCATGAGTATGTATGTATGGTGTGTATGTATGTGCTTATGCTATTAAAAGCAATAACTTATGAGAATAACTAATAGTCGTATTTGCAGTAAAAACTTTTACTGAGAACTAAATGTAAGTAAGCGAAAATACGTACAGGCATGCATACATACATACGCACATGCATACAAGTGCGTGCAAGCATTAATTTATAACACGTTATCGTCAGTGCCAAGGTTTGCATGCAACTATGGCAGATGGTAGTGATTAAACGAAGGCCCTTTTTACCAATTCAAAGTCACAGGTGACTCCAATGTACTGGCAAGAAATTTATTGTATTCGTGTAAAATATGCGCCCATACATACATATGCCACATATACACTGAAAACAATTAACTGCACACTGTCATAACCATAATTGTGGCACATGCCACACACTGGTTACTCGACGCGGCCACTAAACCAACTAACCAACTGAGCGAGTAGTTTAACCAAAAGCGGCAACGCAAGTGGGGCGCCACTAAACTGGGGCGCGGACACGTTGCTTTTGTGGTAGCACAACATACGGGCACATATTAAAATATGTGCGTACATATGTTGCTACCTGCCGCTGCTTGTATGAATGTTTGTATGCTTGGATTCAGTTCGATATGCCAGCTGACCGACCTCCCCAGCCAACGCACACACGTCGCCGGCTCGCCTTGGTTGTGCGAATCGAATGAAGCCAAAAATAGATGGTTGGCAGCTATTTTCGTACCCAATGGACTATGTGCAAGCTCATGCCGTAGATATGTTTGCCATATATTTAATATACGTGTGCGTATGTTAGCCTACGAGTAGTGTTGCTGATTGTGACGACCGGCTGTTGTGCAAATACATACAATTACCACAACTTTTTTGCTTCGCTTATTCTTCTTCTACTTCTTCCCCTTCCCCTTCTTCTTCTTATTCTATCTATGCACTTCTTCATAGGTTCCACGTTTAAAAATAATCAATGCGAAAGCAAATTCTATTATGGCTAAAATTAAATGCGGCAATAAGTCGACAAAGTCGAAATGGCAAAACAATAGCTGCAAAATATATATACGCACTTACGTATATACCCATTAGGGCGGGTCGATTTAAAAATCGCTCATTGCTCTGTGAAAATCGAATTCTAGGGATCAAAATAAGAAACTTTGCCGAAGGAACCATACCTCTAAAACGAATTCTGATGTCCCCCAATTTGGGTCGAACGAAAAATCCCACTTTGACCCATTTAGAGTGCTCCAATCGAGTCCAAATGTATGACCGACCCCCACTAACTTTGGACGGTCGATCCATCCATGCCAGTGGCACACCCCCTGGAACTCCCCTGGGGGGTTCCCCTACAATCATTTCAAAATATCACCATTTTTGGCCTTTACATGAGAAAAGAAACTAAAAAGTTCGACCCAAATTGGGGGACATCAGAATTCGTTTTAGAGGTATGGTTCCTTCGGCAAAGTTTCTTATTTTGATCCCTAGAATATGATTTTCACAGAGCAATGGGCGATTTTTTTGCCTCCCCACAAATCGACCCGGCCTAGTATATACCCATTTATATGGATGTGGCGCCGTAGTCAAGAACTGTTTAGGGAGGAATGGGGCCTGAGGCTTTAAACTTTTGACAACCAAAAATTGAAATTAGTTTGCCAACTGTGTTTTAACATTTCTCAAGGAATGGCATCTCTATTTTATTGGGCATCCGTTTCTCAAAAGTGATATTATCGCCTGCAAAGTACTCCTTATCAACTCTAAGCACTTATGTTAGTGTCTGAGCCAGCTCTCCAAACATTTCAGGAACTTTATTTTCGTTGTAGCCATCAAAGCCGTCTTCGATTTCTGCATTCCTTCCTTTCAAAACGTGTTCCTCGTAGTGGTTTTTTGACTCGTTCAAACAGAAAAAAAAAATCGCAGGGAGCCATATCAAGTGAATTCGCTGGCTGTTGGATGGTATTCGTTTCGTTCTTGGTCAAAAATCTAGGGACAATGATGACACTGTGCGACGGTGCGTTATAATGGGACAAAATCCGCGAGTTGTTTTCACACAAATTCTTTCTCTTTTGGCGAATTGCTTCACGTAAACGTCTCATAACGCCCAAATAATAGTCTTCGCTACCTAGGTTAGGTTAGCCTGGTTGGCAATAAGCCACGCATAGACCTTTTGGTTCCTAGCGATACCAGATGGAGACCAACCTCTATGAATACCTAAAGTAGACATCATGTAGGATGTCAGCGCTTTTGGCGAATCTAAGTAGAGCTGGGAGCTCCGCTTTTTAGACGTCTTCCAGACCCTCAAACAGTGGGGCTCTCAGGCATCTTAGTCGCGTTTTTGATAATACCGGACAAACGCACAGAAGGTGTTCTAAAGTTTCCTCAATATCCTCTCTGCATTTTCTGCTCCCTGTCTAACCTTCTAGGAAAAATTCGTGGTGTACAATCCCGTTGTAGTCCATAGACGCTGTGAGCAACGCGACGTTATTTTTGTGGCCTTGGTATTCGGAGCTCTCCTCTCACTCGCCTGGTGTCTGAATGGCGTTTCTTCCTCATAAACTAACGTCCCGTCTCCAATGATGATGCCGCTAATGAATGTTGGGTCGGATGCAGCCTTATTTGATATATCTTCGACGATATTCAATAGCAATCCGGCCACTTTTTTTGCTTGAAATTACACGTACTTTGCAACCAACGACCAACTTTACAGCAAACCCAAATCGTCAACTACAACGTCCTGAACGGATCCATAAGCAATGTTCAAGTCCTCTGTCAGCTCTCTCAAGGTTAATTTGCGGTTAATGATCAACTTTTCTTTCACTTTACTAATGCTTTCATAAATTTTCGATGTCGACGGCCTGCCACTACGTTCTCGTACTCGATAGAACGATCTCTTCTAAAGGGCTCATACCACTCCTAAGCGGCTGTTCTCTTCAAAGTGTCATTACCGAAACAGTTTCCCAATATTTCTAAGGTTTTCGCACCATTGAACCTAGAATCCATTTTAACGCAAAATTTAATATAAACTCGTTGTTCGAAATTCCAATCCATTTTTAGACTTGAAAAAATTCGGAAACTCGTGCAGAGGTAGATTTACTCAAGACGGCGTAACTAACAAAACTTAAATCCCTTTTGGATCAAGGTGGTATTTTTCGTGCAACTTTTAGAAAAAGTTCTTCTGCGGTGAACCTAAAACTGCTATACACTACTGCGGATACTGCAATTAGCTCTTAATATATTTCAATAAGATACTTATGTTTTCACTCGTAAAATTTGACGAAAAATCAAAAAAAAAAAAAAATTATAAAATTCCGATTTTTCTTTCTCACTGAGGATTTAATAGGTGAAACTTCACCCCTGAAGACGTTATATGTGCCTTTCTTTGAGGGCCGGACGAGGGGGAAGTATTTTTTTAAGTATAACGGCTAGTTACTTTTAAATCGCACACATCGGAGGCGCCACATTTTGGGAGTGGCCTAAGTAACCACAACCGCCTCCTCCCTTAAAAACGGCTCCGTAAATACATTTAAATTTATATTGAGGCATTGTTATTTACCTAGCATTGTTGCAGAAGGCGTTGTTGTTTTTTCAGCTATACGAGTATCAACGCTTGTTGACACATGCACCACAAATGCGCACCGTGCCTCATGCCACACACCAGTGCCTTGCTGGCCGAGCTTAATTGAAATCGAAATGTGTACATGAATGAACTTCATATTGAATGTGTCGCCTTGCTACAAGTGCGCCCCCCATTGGCCGCCCACAAATAATGATTTCTTATATTTGACGGCTCTCCTAGGTGCATTTATAACTGTTTACACACACCATGATTTTCAAAGAAAAACAGTAAGGACTCAGCCAAACTCTCCATAAAAAGGTGCTTCTAAGTATTTTATGAGGAGAGAACCGCATGGGAATCGCTTTAGAATTGAATTATTTTTTTATTTGTTAAAATGTTGCTTGAATTTCATTCAAGCGATAGTGACTCAGATATGAATTTATGCATGTATAATAGTTTCGGTGTATGTTTGTATGTATATCTGTGTTGTTTTCATGAATATATGTATGTATAAAAGTTTGCATAGCTCTGTGCGATTTTTGCTACTTAAGATTCGATACTTTTAATGGGTCACCGAGCGCGATGATTGCACGACTGAGTCAGCGTGTACTTTTTCATTAAAATTTATCTCGTAATTAATGATTTTATTAATGTGCAACACTTTAAAAAAAATGAATTAGTAACAGTTGAGCGTTTTCAAGGCAAATTAATGCTTGAACTCCGATCAATTTGGTATTTTGGTTTTGTAATTTTTTTAGACTCTCTAATTTCGAAGCTGAACTTAGTCGATTTTTTTTTTTTTTTATTTAAGTTCGTTGTTTAGGCACATTTGATTGCAAAAAGTAAAAAAATGGCAAATTAAAAAAAAAATGGAACATCATTTTTTTACATTTTTTTATAAAATAACATTTATTTAAAAAAAATGTAACATATTTTTTCAAGAAATTCTTTTTATAAAATATTAAATTTTATTTATTTTAAATTTAATTTCGTTGGTTAGGTACATTTGGTTGCAAAAAGTAAAAAAATGGCAAATTAAAAAAAAATGGAACATATTTTTTCAAGAAATTCTTTTAAAAAATATTAAATTTTATTTATTTTAAATTTAATTTCTTTTTGGTTGCAAAAAGTAAATAAATGCCAAATTAAAAAACAAACGGAACAAAATTTTTTGTTTGTTTGATGTTGATGTTTTTTATAAATTAACATTTATTGCATATAAATTATACTAAGACTTAAATAATAAAAATAGGAACAAACAACTATTGCGTATTCGCCGTTAGTTGTTTAGAAATTACATTGGAAATACGCTTTCAAAAAATTTGGGCACTACTTTTTTTATCGAAATTCAACAGGTAAGATATTTTTTATTTTTATTTTATTTTTTATTATAAAGTAGGTGTTACATATGTAAAAGACCACAGAATGCTTCTTATTTATTATAAAATTACTTTTGAAAATCAAATTTTTTAAACTCTCGGCACTTTTGAGTGACATTGAGAATTGGAGGGTTAGTTGATAACATTTAAATGGCACGCGCTGATATTCTTAAAACAGAATTATTAATTGTTAATAGTGTGAAAAAATGTATATTGAGCGGCACTGTCAACTGAATGGGTTTGACTTCTTTTTTAGACTTAGAACTAAATATCTTCATAACGAGCACTCGGATTTAAACCAAATAAATTTTGTTAAGTAAAACGATCAATTATTTATAAAATACGAAAGTTTTTTTTTGGTTTGGTTTTTATATATTTTGTATTATATTTTCAAAAACATAGCTGAAAATCTACATTATTTTTGGCTCAACCTATTCACGGTTTGACCAACAAAACTATAAAAAAAATTATTCACAGCAATATTTCATGGCACTTGGTAACTTAAATAATAGAAGACACTATTTCTGCATTATTTAATATTTGGTATGACCACCTTTATTCTTAATTATTTCAAAAACTCGAGTTGATAAGGAATCGTAATATTTTTCAATTTCACTCAGTGAAATAGTTAACCAGGCTTTTCTAATCGCTTCAACCAGGGTCACCGAGTCTTGAAATTGTTTTCCTTGTTGTTTCATACACTCTGCTGGATAAGTATGGGGAGTATGGCGGCCACTCGAGCAAGTTGGCATTCTGGTACTTAATCAAATGTTTTGTAACCCGGGCTGTTTGGATGAAGGCGTTGTCTCGTTGGTACGTCCATTGAATAGGTCCAAAAATTTCGGAAAACTGTGGAAAAGCCTTTTGGAGCACAGTCTTGTAGACATTTGCATTCATCTTTGATGAAACAAACTGCAGCTCGCAAGTTCTATAAAACGATATGGCTCCCCAAACCATTACGCCTCCTGTACAGGAGTGATGACGACTCAAAAAGCATTCCTCTTTTCGCATATCGTCAAAATAGTATTTGTAGCCATCCGGTCCGTCGAGATTGAACTTTTTTTCGCCGGAGAAGACCACAGCCTTCCACTCCTTGTTCCATGGCATGTGATCCCGCGCAAATCGAAGTCGCGCTTCCTTCCGTGCATAATTGAGAGTAGGTTTTTTTTATATTTTTAATCTCTTTAAGTATTTAGCACTCCGAATAACCCGTTTTACCGTTGCCAAACTAGCATTTACACCGCATTCATCCCTGATTTTACTGGCAGAGAGGTGGGAATTCGAAGCAGTTCGAAGGATTAGTCGCCTCTCTGATGCCGTTGTAGCATACTTTTTTCCTCTTTTCATTTTTTCCCGTAATCGGCTTCATTACGAAGAAAATTACTTACCACGTTTTGGTTTCGACCAATCTTCTTTGCTATTTCATTATGTTTTAGGCGAGATTCAATATAGCCTTTAATTTGAGCTTTTTCAAAATCGGTTAAAGATTTTCCCCGACCCATATTAAAAAAAATGGTAGCAATTACTTTAAATTTAAGTAGACCAAAGAAATTATATACTTTCAATCACGCAGTCAATCAAGAAGTGAAGTCAAAGTTGTCAAACTTAATCAGATGAGCCAAAAATAGACCACACATTTTGCGAATTTCACGACGAAAGCAAAATTCTGATTTACCGTTGCATAGAACCCGTTAAATTTTTTTGTCATATTATGAGTAAACAAATGAATGCTCAAATTAAAAAAGAAAGAAGGAAAAAATGCCATAGGAACAAAGAGAGAAGAAAAAATAGAAGAAATAATTTTCAAACCTAATCAGTTGAGCGGCACTGTATATGTATATGTAGTGTAACCCCTTTTGCTTAGTTGCTCAAGCAAACTATTTTCCAGCGCCAGTCAACGTAGAAAGAGAGACCGACCAAGAAAGAGATAGCTTTATGACGTAGAAGCAAACTTAAAAGAGATGAACGTTCGTAATTGGAGAAATAAAGCACGAGAGAGACTGAATTAGAGGAGGATTGTTGATGAAGCTATTGTCCACCACAGACTGTGAAGCTAAGGGAGAGAGAGAGAGAGAGAGTATCCATGTGTGGGAGTCAGGCCTCGGAGCATTTATTTTACTGTGGGTTAATTTTTACTCAGTTAGGTTAGGTGAAGCGGCTGTCCTTCGACGCACCTAAGCCATTTAGATGCCCTTTGTGATACCACTGGAGCTATACTATCTTTACTCTATGTGGTCATCTCTATACTATTGTGTGAGCATTAAAACATCCGAAAAGTTGTTCAGAAAAGCGAAAAGCTACACAGAGCCATGCACATAGAAATTGTTCGACTATCTTTTCGTCTTTTATATCCTGACAGCTTCTACAATAGTAATTGGATGGTCTCCCTAATCTATTGGCATGTTTTCCCATTCGATAGTGCTCAGATAGGACAAGTACACGCTTCTTTTGGTACTCAGTTAATAGGATTAAAGGATTATATAATATATATTATTGCAATTGTTTATTTATTTATTATTATTAAAATGCTATTGCATTCATAGAACTTTTTAGTCTTTTATAATACTTCAACTGGTTGGAAGTTACAAATTTCAAAAACAATTAATTTGTATATAATTCAAACTTAAAACTAAAAGTATAGGAAATTGTATTACTTAAATTTAACTGTATATGAGCACGAAATTGAAAATTGAAATTAAAATAAATTTAGAAATAAATATACGAGTAAATAGTAAAATATAAGATGAAGAACTCTTTGCAGTCCTATGACTACTCTCAGACACCACAGGAAGGAACCATACTAAAATTAATAAATCTTGTTTATCCTTCATAATCTTACGTGTTATCAGTGCTCTTACAAGGGAAATTAACTCCGACCAGTACGACACATATGCCCTGATTTAATACGACCGCAAAGGGTCAATAGTAGAAATAAGAAAGACAAATTAATGGTAACAGTTTAATCACAACCACAATTATTAAAATGGAAGTAAAGTAGTCATGTATTACCGCTTCGTAGTTAGTCCCACCGATCACAGCTTTAACAGATGCAGCAATTGAATTTCAAAGCTTCAGAGCATTAATGGAGAACGGTCTTGATGAGGACAAGTAGGAATATTTGCGGAAAATCAGAGTTTGAGGCCTATTAGATCTCACCAATCTTAATTTCTCATAAAGGTATTTGGGAGTTTTGCATTCTATTAGCTTACACGTAAATATAAAACTTGTAGTTGCCAGATAATCAAAAATGCAACATCCTAGAATTTTGTTTTTCCACAAAGAAATGTGATCATATCTTTTGCGACAATAGACGGAACGCGCAACATTATTAAACGCAAATCATACAGGTCCACAAAATTACTTTTGCGAATTTCCAAAGCGATGCCATGATATTTTTAAGTAGTTTTCAGTGCTATATGTAATGAAATCTCCAGGCGCACTAAACTACGAATATTCGGCTTATGCGTGAAGTCCGTATTGTTGTACGTTAGCGAAACATGGCTGGTCTCTAACACCATCACACACATCCTTCATCAACAAATGCCGCCGCATCATCTGCACAATATTCGAGCCAAACACCATCAGTAACGACGCCCTGTGGAGATTAACGAACGAGGAACCCATCCTTAGGCAAATCAAACGCAGAAAGTGGCGATGGATAGGTCACACATTAAGAAAACCCCCAGATAGCATAACGCGAATGGCACTGGACTGAAATCCGCATCGAAGCAGAGGTCGCGGTCGACCAAAAAACACTCATAGTATTTGGATTCTGCCCGAACGGGCAGTTGCTGACATCTCATGGGACGCTGCACAAAGAACAGCTCAGAACCGTGTACGATGGAAGAGTCTTGACGAGGCCCTATGCTCTCGAGAGGAGTGAACAAGGACAAAAAAATAATAATAATGCAATTCGCTGTCCGTATGTATACGTCGCGTCAGGTTTTTGTTTTTAAATGACACGCTTGGATATATAATATACTATACACCTTTGTTCAAAATTATAGGAGCGCGGAAAGCGAATTAGCAAGATTCAACATTGTTTTTTTATTTTTTTTATATTTGTATAAAAGTACAACACGTTCAACAAAAAATTCAAAACTCCTAACTTTGTACAAAATTCGCTAAAATTTTACGCATTAAAAAAAATTATTTCATTGATATTTCTAACTTTTTAGTCAGAATATTTAGAGAAGTTCTAGATATGCAATTTTATAGCCAATCCTTTTATTTGTACAAAAGAGTCCAAGTTTCAAGTAGCTCGAAAATTGCTATGATTCCATACAATTGGTGAAAAACGTTCTCCTGAAATTGTGCAAACGTTGCTGAACTGAACTCGACATCATTTTAGGCCAATACAAGCAGTGTTACCGTTGTGCGATCTAAATATTTTCGTGGTATAGCCACAACGCGTAGATGGATACCAAAAACGTTTGGAATTTACCTGGTTGAAAATTTAATTTGGCTGGTTCCACTGTGTCATGGGTAGCATAGTCAGCAATTCAAATACGAATATGGGTTAAAAAACGTAGCTGGATTCATACAAATAAAAGCGTTTGTTTCCACTGGAGCGTTAGAAGTTTTCTGGTGCCAAACATCTTTTGCGAGTATACCTACTTTTCATCATTGAGGCACTGAGAATATTTTTATTTCTTTACGCAACAAAGTCGAATGTGAAACCAAAGCCATTTGTGGTGTGTATAAATACATACATATAATATGTGTGTGTGGAAATGTGCAAATTTGTATTTTCCTGCATAAACTTTTATTTGAAAACTTTGAAATTATTTCCGCCAATAAATAACTGGGTGCTAGTTTTTTATTTATTTAACGCAGCCGCCTATACGAGTATGTCTGTATGTATGTGCAAAAATTATCGGCTTGTTTCGCCAATTACAACTCAATTCATTAAAATCTTCGCAAACATCACTGATATTGTTTTTGTTTTAATTGCATGGTGATGATGATGATGATGATGATGACGGCGCTAATGAAAAATCGATGACGAATATTGGCAGATTATTTCCCAGCTGTGTGGGCAATGACTAAAGCGTCTAATTATAGCTATGCACATCGAAGTGGGATACACTTGGCAGCACAATCAAATACAAAAACAAATATCAAGCAAACATCATGTAGCTACTTAAACATACATATGTACGTACATGCGCGTGTTTGTATGTACACTCCCGTATTTTTTCATACTGATGTTCATGTGCATATCCCACTGAGAAAATCGGGGCTACTGAAACGAATTTCTGGTTCTAAGCTAAAGGGTTTTCCAATAAGAGGTGTTATTTTGATAAACTACGCCATTAATAACAATGGATCGATACACGCTTAAACAACGCATTGAAATTATTAAAACTCACTAGAAAAATGGTGAAAATTTGGCAGAAACGGTTCGTAAAACTTGAGCAGATTGTTGGACCGCAATACAGAAATGGGTGAAAATTTCCAGCTGTTGGGACAAGTTAGTGATGTGATGAATAAAACCCGTGCACGTCGCTCAAAAACACTCGGAAATATTGCTGTTGTAGCCGAAAGTGTTGAAGAAAACCCAGGTTGGAATTAGGCATTCCACAAACGTCATTACACCGTATTTTGCATAAAGATTTGAGCCTTAAGGCTTATAATGTCCAGTTAACACAAGAACTCAAGCCGGTCGATCTTTAACAACGTCGTGTCTTTGCTGATTGGGTCGTTGAAATGCTTGAAAATGATCCGGAATTCCATCGAAAAATCATCTTGAGTGATGAGGCCCATTTCCACCTCGGTGACTTCGTCAACAAGCAAAATTGTCGGATCTGGGGCTCAGAAAATCCAAGAGTTATTGTTGAAAAGCCTCTCTATCCTCAACGTGTGACTGTTTGGTGCGGTTTATGGTCCGGCGGAGTCATTGAATCTTAGTTTCTCGGAGCTGGAGCAACAGTTACGGTGAATGGATTGCGCTAACGAGAGATGATTAACAATTTATTATGGCCGGAATTGGATGTTATTTATCTGGACAACGTTTATTTCCAAAAAGATGGCGATACGTGCCACACAAGTAACGAAACCTTTGATCTTTTATCGAAATAACACCTCTTATTGGAAAACCCTTTTCATAGATCTACGCTAGACAAGTTCTTTCGGTCGCTTTTAGCATCTTCTCATCTACCCAAGGGATCAATTATGTTCCAATGTCGTATATTAAAAGGACGTTCTTGAAAAGAGGCGCCTATAGTAAAGCATTAGAAATATGCCTCACTTTTCTCTTGAAACGCGCACCTTGGTGTGGTAAGCTGGATTAAAGATACGCTTATGGATATGGAGACATTTTTGCAAAAAGAGGGCGAAACTTCATTTCTGTGCCTTTAACGTATTGACCAGTCCTCTAGTCACTTTAAAACTAGTTTACAGGGTTTGATTGAAAAGTAATGAGCCTTATTTTTTTAAGCAGTTTCATTAAACTTTTTGGTTTACACAACTAAGATTCTTCAAAATAGGACCCTTGAGCGTCAATACAACGCTGGTAAAGGGTCCTTCCACTGCAGGAAACATTTTTTAAACTCATCCGCCGGAATCGCGTTCAATTCGGCTGTCACAGTTTTTTGGATTGCCTCGATGGAGTTGAAACGGCTCCCCTTCAGGTTTCTTTTCAGGCGCGGGAATAAGAAGAAGTCCGGAGGGGAGAGGTCTGGGCTGTAGGGAGGGTGGGGAAGCACCGGAACCCCCATCTTGGCCAATGCAGAGGTGCGTCGTCGAAGGCTTTCCAGATCGCTGTTCGTCTTCGACGTCCTCCCGGTCTTCCTTGAACGACTTGTGCCACCGTTTTAGCTGGGCACTGGACAGAGATTGGTCCCCGTAAGCCTTCTGGAGTAGCCCAATGGTTTCGGTACTCGTTTTGTTTAGCCTTCCGCAAAATTTGATGGAGTAACGTTGCTCCAACGATCGCTGCATTTTCGCCACTGCAAAATCCTAACACACTTTTAAAACAGCTTTCACGCGCGGAGCGATGTTGACTGCACCGCTATTGCCAGCGAACTGGGACCGATTTATAGTGGAAGGGGAAGGTCCAACGATCATTTTCCCCCACCAGCCGATTCGGTTGATCGCTTGGCAGACGCTCCGTGCGGGAAGGCTCATTACTTTTTAATCAAACCCTGTATTACAAGTGACCGCTTAATTTTGTTGATAAACAGAGCCTGCGTGTTCGAATCTAGGCGGCAGGTCACATAGGTTAACCGTAAAATTAGACAGGCGAACTTTTTTCTAGAATTAGCTCTTTTTCAAGTGGACTTTTACAGAAGAAATTTTTCAAAACAACAGAGTAACTTTCAGGAGAGAGCCCAGAAAATAACTGGTTTCCTTCGAGTAAAAATTGGAAAAATGAAGTTGTTTTGTAAACTAAGTTGTGTAACAAACTCTGCTGTGACTGGTAATCTAACGGCTAATTCTGTCAAAACCGATTTGTGGTGGCGCATTCGGCGCATATTTTTTATTATATTAAGCGCTAATCAGATTAGGTTTTCTTGAAAAGTTTCAAGTGTTGCCATTAGCCAGCACAGTTCGGATTAGAAATTGGGTTAGCCTTTCGCCCAGCTTTGGTTTGGAAGGCATCAAGAGTCTATAACTACTAGGCATTTATTCCCATTGTTTGGATAGAGGAGCAGGTAACTTCGCGAGACTACTTAAAAGTAAGACTAAGGCATTTTGCTCTGCCTGGCTTGAATTGGATGAGAGAGCTGTACACTTTTTACACCTCTTCTCCACCTTCGCTCTGATTTGAAATGAATTGTGTTGAGATGAGCACAGCTGAGCTATCGCACTTGCAGGCAGTCTAGTCTGATGTATTCGTAAATGGATACAACTTGCAACAGAATAAGCGTAACCAAAAAATAGTACGATAAACGGCTTTAAGTCTGGCTGCTGTTGGCCGCATGTGTAAGTGTGTGATTTACTGACAAAAACATCATTTCCGCGTACCTCACGGCTCAATGATCCTTCATGGCATGTCCACTGCAGATAATCCAATCATTGCTTCATGCCACAACTCCATACATATGCACATATCCAAGGTAAGTAAGAAGAACTCCTCATAAATATTTTGCAAAATAGCATTTAAAAGCGATTGAGGTCAACGCAAATCTTTAATTTGCTGTCATATGTTTGAAGTGCAAGAGTGGCAACCACCCGTCGTGTAGTGCCCCAAAGTGTACGCTGCTCCAACCAAGCTCTCGTTGTGTGTTGCATTGCAGCCGCCTGTGTTCAACATGCCTTTGAACACCCCAACCACTTCTTTGACTTTTGCTGAAACTCTTGTGGCTACTGCGGCAACACATCTAGTGGCGGCGTCAGCACGATCCAATTACCACTGCTGCCGCCACAACAGCCAAGTAAAAGTGAAATTATGCAACACATCATTATTATTGTTGTTGGCGCTGTGTTATGATGAAAAACCCAAGCATAGCGATAAGTGAATGGCAGCAAGCAGAGGTTGTTGTTGGCAAACAAATAATCAGGGAGACAGACGAATGGTTTGGCAGATCGCGCGGCAGTGGTGAACCAAACCAAAGTTAGCTATCAGCCGGTTAGCCACTTCGCTTGCTGGACTTTGGCGACGCTGAATGCAGCAATGAACGGCAACTCATTGATTTTGTAAAATTTTTCGACAGCGTCATTTGCCATTGCTCGATTACATTACTTGGATAATGACCATCGATTTGGCGGCAATCCAATGTTTTGATTGTTGTTGGTACATGCTTTGGCGCAGAATATTTATTGCTATATTGCAGACACGTATGTATTGTATGTATGTATTTATTTTTATTGTTGTTAGTTTTTTTCTTACTAGCTTTCAGGTTTAGGGCTGTAGAGCACCAGGTTTGTTTGCTGAATCTTAGTGAGTCTTTATGCGCTTTTTGTGGCTTTGGCGGATTAATCACACTTGTATTGGAAGCGGCAAAGCAGAAGTTACTTCTTCACACTTGCTTAGATGACTGGCAAGGCTGCGTTGTGGCCGAACTTTTTGACTTCCATATGGAAATCCACTACTTTCCTACCCCATCACAAAGCTAATATCTTCGACCTCGATGGCCGCGTAGGAAGAGTAGATATTGAAAGTGGTTGAAGAGAGCGGATCCATCCATATCTACATAGGTCTGAGCTCGGTGGGAGTATCATCGGCCTGAATATATATATATATAATTGGCGCTTACAGCCTTTTTGGTGTTTGGCCGAGCTCCTCCTCGTATTTGTGGTGTGCGCCTTGATGTTGTTCCACAAATGGAGGGATCGACAGTTTCAAGCCGACTCCGAACGGCAGATATTTTTATGAGGAGCCTTTTCATGGCAGAAATACACTCGAAGGTTTGCCATTGCCTGCCGAGGTGCGACTGCTATTAGAAAAATGTTCTTCTCAATTTTGGTGTTTTCACCGAGATTCGAACCGACGTTCGCTCTGTGAATTCCGAATGGTAGTCGCGCACCAACCCATTCGGCTACGGCGGCCGCCATCGGACTGAATACTGTAGCGTTATTTCATCCGCATCCCTGGTAAGTGTGATATCATCTCGTACCGTGAAATCTTTTGGTTTACCGAGTTTAACAAAGCGTGCCAGTCGCTTTTTCTAGTGCTAGCCGGCGCCACTTGGAAACACCAAGTGAAGACAAGTCCTTCTCCACATGATCTCTCCAACGCAGAGGATGCCTTCCTCTTCCTCTGCTACCAGCAGCTGGTACCGCATCGAGTACTCTCAGAGTTGCAGCGTTTGTTTC